>NC_081824.1:66564881-71564881 GCF_030867095.1 Alligator mississippiensis | reverse complement strand
AATTCAGATCCAGGTTTTAATGACACTTAATTGTTACATCTTTTTTGTGCATTTAGCAAGAACCTAAAGGCTAATGTTAACTCTGTGTCATGTAAACCAGTGCTGGCAAAGCAAATGTTCTTAGCCTCTGGAAAGATCCAGCAGTCAGTTCCAACTAACTTCACATCTCTTGCATTAGCATATGACTAAAAGATAGTACTGCTTACTCCTGAGAACTATCAATGTTGAGGTATTTAGTTGCACAGATGGGTAAAAGTAAAATTGATATTTGTAAAATGAGGTTTCAAATGCATAAACAGGTTTCTGTTGATGGCAACCTAATAAAAGAGGTAATGCTCTAAACATATTGTTCCCACTTTGTTCCTAATTACAGTGAACTACAAGGTTACTTCTGCTCTTTAGGTGCACTTTAATTACTCTCTCAGTGTTGACTTTCTACATTATGATCCCTTTAACACACCATAGGAAAAAAGACATTTAATTAACCAGATGCCACTCAGTAAATCTTAACTTCTACTCTCTGAATCTGAAAAGCAAATGTTAACTGGTATAAAAGAGCCAGGATTTTTTTAATAATTAACTTTTATGCTTCTCTAGGTTTTTATGGTATCAAGGGAACTCAAGGAAAAAGGGAAGCATTTAATTTAGTGTCTAATAACCAATACAAAAAATTGACAATGGCGAGAGGCTGCTGATATGCGGAGACCATTGCTTGACAGGTTGACCAACCCTCTCACATTGTCTCTTGCACTTCTCTGTTTGACTCTTGTACTTAGAAACAGTGAGGTCATGGTCCACAACTGTTGATTCTAGGTGGAATGATAATAATGAGTATAAGGGTTACGATAATACTCATAAAATGAGGATACAGTTTTTTTTTTTTTTTTTTTTTTTTTTTTTTTTTTTTTTTTTTTTCTTCCCCTATGTGAAGATAGGCTTAAAAGATAAATCTTGAACCTCTCCTTAGTAGTCTGGTTGTACATTTGGTATGTGCTGAGTGAGAGAAGAGAATCTAGTTCCCTTGTTATATGCTGGTTGCAAAGCAGATGCAGAATGACTCTACAAGAGGTCCAAGAACTGAAATAATTTTGGAGGGCCTTTATGAAGTTTTCCATATTGGCCTGCTGCCTTTGTTTCTTCCTTGTCCTGATCATGCTTGTGGCAATGCACTTGTGGTGCCTGCCACTTTAAGGGCTGAGTCAGGCAGCCAATAGGTGCCTGATTGCGGCGGCCATTTTAGAACACTGGCCAGCTATATAAACACAGCAGTTGGCTGCTGGCAGAGGTATTGCTTGGCTGAACTGCTGTATGAAACATCTGGCAGGTAAGAGCAGGGGGCTCTTGGCCCTGAGCATGACCTAAAACTGCACTGTGCTGGGATAGGGAGGTCTGGTGGGACTGCTGGTGATTCATAGATTCACAGATGTTAGGGTTGGAAGAGACCTCAACAGATCATTGAGTCCGACCCCCTGCATAGGCAGGAAAGAGTGCTGGGTTTAGATGACCCCAGCGAGATGCCTATCTAGCCTTCTCTTGAAGACCCCCAGGGTAGGGGAGAGCACCACCTCCCTTGGGAGCCCGTTCCAGACCTTGGCCATTCTAACTGTGAAGAAGTTCTTCCTAATGTCTAGTCTAAATCTGCTCTCTGCTAGCTTGTGGCCATTATTTCTTATAACCCCCGGGGGCGCCTTGGTGAATAAAACCTCACCAATTCCCTTCTGTGCCCCCATGATGAACTTATAGGCAGTCACAAGGTCACCTCTCAACCTACCAGGACTCAAATACCAGGACTGCTCACCTCCCTGGCATGGCTGCGGCCACCCGAGTCCCCACAGGGCAAAGAGACGCCGGAGGCCCCAGGGAGGGGATAGATATGTAGCCCCAGAGAGGGGTTGAGTAGGGCTGAGGGTCAGCCTGAAGGGCAGCCCAAGGGGGTGTGCTGAGCAGGGCTGTGGGACAGCCTGAGGGGCAGCACATGGGCCAACCCCCTGAGGAACAAGTTGTTGGATATGAGAAGTAAGGTCAGGGGCTAGGGCGGAGTTAGCTCTCTGTGTGGTGAATCGATTGGCCACTAACCAGGTGAGGGTTCAGGAGAGGCTCAACAGACTGCATGTTGCCACCTGAGGTGTGATCTGGATAAAGCCCCAAGGCCTATGGGAGCTGCTCCAAGAGGGAGCCGGGCAGAACAAGTTCTCAATGCAATAAAGAGACCCAGTGAGAGGGAGTGGAGTGCAAGAGGCCCTAATGAGAGGAGGAAAATGTGAATATAAGTGTGAAAGAGGCCTGATGAAGGAGTAAGTTGGCCTGGCTTTAGGCTGGGAGCATAGTGTCATCCTGGCTGCCATCTGTGAGGCATGGGCCACTGTGTAGGGAAGGTTCAGAGAGGTAGATAGCACACCCTGTCATCAGGGCATGTAATGGGTAGTCTCCCACATTTTCCACCAGTTATGCGAACAGCAAAGTGGCAGGTGAGACTAGGTGGACTGCCCAACAGAAACAGGTGGGTGGGCTGGCATGAGATCCAGCCCTGAGCTTGCCCCCTGTCACAATGCTCTTTAATCTATTGTGGTGAGAGCTTCTGCACTCCCCCAGCACTGTAAGGGAGTGAAGGAGGTTCCTCAATGTAGAGGATCCTCGGGCCTGAAAGTGTACCCTTACCCAGAGTTAAGCCTTCCCGGGTGTTTTTACACATGCTCTGGGGATGGGGGGTGCACTCTGAGAGCTGCTCTAATTAAAGTGCCTGCAGATTCTTGTGTATCAGTGTCCCCATGCTTCAGGATGGTGATGGGGTACTAATCAAGACTGCTCTGATGTGCTGTAGTTACAGCGCTTTAGAACAGCCTCTCAGCACATCTACAGGCACCCATCATGAACAAGATCTAATAGTTAGGTTGATGAATGGTTTTGAAGAACATCTAGGATTACCAGTTTTTTTTTTTTTCTTCCGTCCTACCTCTGTATCTGTTGTTGATCTCTGATTTTTCTGGGAGGCCAAATACCTTCTCATTCTCCCTCCCGAGCACCGGGAGGGAGTTCGGTGCGCAGGTGGTATTCTCTTCCATCCTACCAGTGAACGGACGTGGAAGATGGCATGAGAACTGCATCAGAGAGACCAACTGGCGGCTTCGGCAGTGGTGTCTCAAGGCAGACTTCAGCTTCCTGGACAACGACCCGCACATTACAACGAGGGACGTGCTCAGTTGGGATGGGCTTCACCTGTTCCCCAAAGGTAAGCGTGTGTTTTCTTCTAGGTTGGTGGATCTCCTCTGGCGGGCTTTAAACTAGGCTTGTCGGGGGGAGGGGAAGATGAGGGCAGGGGAAGCTGTGGACCACCAAACCATGTGGCACCCACAAGGACAGCCCAGTCTGAATAAGGAGAACATTGGGAACCTGCAAACCATGGGGCAGCCAGCACTACAACACAGGTAAGCAACGAGAAGGTAAGAAATAAGGGGCCCCTTGGGACTCGGAGCGGGGTGGGGGCAGCAAAGGCACCAGTCACAGGGCTCAAGTGCCTATATACTAATGCTAGGAGCATGGGGAACAAGCAGGATGAACTAGTGCTCCTGCTTGCACTAAACACCTATGACTTAGTAGGGCTAACAGAAACCTGGTGGGATTTGTCCCACGACTGGGCGGTACATATCGAGGGTTATAGATTGTACAGAAAGGACAGGGTGGGGGAAAAAAGGGGGAGGGGTTGCGCTCTATGTCAATGAGCAATAGACATCAACTCTCATCAAGACGGAATCAAAGGATGGGGAAGTAGAAGGATTGTGGGTTAGGCTACATGGGGGGCAAGGAGAAAGAGATTTGGTGGTAGGGGTCTGCTACAGACCCCCACACCAAGGGGAAGAAATAGATTCGGGGCTCCTGAGGCAGCTCTTGGAGATGATAAAAGCTAAAGAGGCGGTAGTTATGGGGGACCTACACTACCCAGACATCTGCTGGGAGACACAGACGGCAAAGTCCCACCGTTCACGCAGGTTTCTAACCTGTGTACAGGACCTCCACCTGACACAGGAGGTACACGGTCCCACTAGGGGGAATGCCATACTGGATCTGGTATTGGCAACGGGGGATGACATGGTAGGGGACCTACAGAACGGTAGCCATCTGGGGGACAGTGATCACCTAATAATAGAATTCACCATAAGACGTCGAGTGGGTAAGGTAACTAGTAGGGTGAAAGTACTAGACTTTAGGAAAGCTGATTTCAATGAACTCAGGCGATTAGTCAAGTATGCACTGCAGAGTAGTAGTTTTGAAGTGATGGGAGCCCAAGAAGGGTGGCTGTGCCTTAAGGAAACGATCCTTCAGGCACAAAGTGAGACAATCCCGATGTGAGGAAAAAGAGGGAAAGGGGCCAGGAGGCTTCCATGGCTGACCAGAGAAATCCAGGGCAGCCTAAGGGCCAAAAGGGGAGCACATAAAAAGTGGAAACAGGGTGAGATCACCAAAGATGAATATACTTCCTCTGCTCGTGCTTGTAGGGAGGCAGTTTGACGGGCCAAAGATACCATGGAGCTGAGGATAGCATCCCAAGTAAAGGACAACAAGAAATTGTTTTTTAGATATATAGGGAGTAAAAGGAAGGCCCAGGGAGGAATAGGATCCCTGCTAAATGGGCAGAAGCAATTGGTGACGGACAGGGGGGACAAGGCTGAACTCCTCAACGAGTTCTTTGCCTCAGTGTTCCCAAACGAGGGGCACGACAAGTCTCTCACTGGGGTTGTAGAGAGGCAGCAGCAAGGCGCCAGACTACCATGCGTAGACTCTGAGATAAAGGCATCCAGTTCTTCCCAGTGACTCTGCACTAAGTCAGCAGGCCCGGATGAGCTCCATCCGAGGGTGCTGAAGGCACTGGCCGACATGATTGCAGAGCCACTGGTGGGAATATTTGAACACTCGTGGTGCACGGGCAAAGTCCCGGAGGACTGGAAAAGGGCCAGTGTGGTCCACATCTTCAAAAAGGGGAGGAAGGAGGACCCGGGCAACTATAGGCCAGTCAGTCTCACCTCCATCCTTGGCAAAGTCTTTGAAAAAATTATCCATGCTCACATTTGCGAGAGCCCAGCAGGACAAATTATGCTGAGGGGAAACCAGCATGGGTTCGTAGCAGGCAGATTGTGCCTGACTAATCTAGTCTCTTTTTTTATGACCAGGTTACGAAATGCCTGGACACAGGAGTAGGGGTGGATGTCGTATACTTAGACTTCAGGAAGGCCTTCGATACGGTATCCCACCCCATACTGGTGAACAAGTTAAGAGGCTGTGACTTGGATGACTACACAGTCTGGTGGGTGACGAATTGGCTAGAGGGTCACACCCAGAGAGTCGTGGCAGATGGGTCGGTTTCAACCTGGAAGGGTGTGGGCAGTGGGGTCCCGCAGGGCTTTGGTCCTTGGACCAATACTCTTTAATGTCTTCATCAGCGACTTGGATGAGGGAGTGAAATGTACTCTGTCCAAGTTTGCAGATGACACAAAGCTATGGGGAGAAGTGGACACGCCGGAGGGCAGGGAACAGCTGCAAGCAGACCTGGACAGGTTGGACCAGTGGGCCGAAAACAACAGAATGCAGTTCAACAAGGAGAAATGCAAAGTGCTGCACCTAGGGAGGAAAAATGTCCAGCACACCTACAGCCTAGGGAATGACCTGCTGGGTGGTACGGAAGTGGAAAGGGATCTTGGAGTCCTAGTGGACTCCAAGATGAACATGAGTCGGCAGTGTGACGAAGCCATCAGAAAAGCCAATGGCACTTTTATCGTGCATCAGCAGATGCATGATGAATAGATCCAAGGAGGTGATACTTCCCCTCTATCGGGCACTGGTCAGACCGCAGTTGGAGTACTGCATGCAATTCTGGGTGCCGCACTTCAAGAGGGATGCAGATAACCTGGAAAGGGTCCAGAGAAGGGCCACTCTTATGGTTAAGGGCCTGCAGACCAAGCCCTACGAGGAGAGACTAGAGAACCTGGACCTTTTCAGCCTCCGCAAGAGAAGGTTGAGAGGCGACCTTGTGGCTGCCTATAAGTTCATCACGGGGGCACAGAAGGGAATTGGTGAGTATTTATTCACCAAGGCACCCCCGGGGGTTACAAGAAATAATGGCCACAAGCTAGCAGAGAGCAGATTTAGATTGGACATTAGGAAGAACTTCTTCACAGTTCGAGTGGCCAAGGTCTGGAACGGGCTCCCAAGGGAGGTGGTGCTCTCCCCTACCCTAGGGGTCTTCAAGAGGAGGTTAGATGAGCATCTAGCTCGGGTCATCTAGACCCAGCACTCTTTCCTGCCTATGCAGGGGGCCGGACTCGATGATCTACTGAGGTCCCTTCCGACCCTAACATCTATGAATCCCCAATACTGCCCCCTCCCTCAAAAAAAAAAAAAAAAAAAAAAAAAAAAGCCCCCAGACCATACACAGACATAGAAGCAAAGTTATTCATGCATGGGAGCAGGAAGTATGTAGCCATCTAATACTGAGGTCCTAGCTGCTTATGGGCATTAAAGTTCACACATGCTTTTTGAAGGTATCAACTCTAATGATCTACCTTCACAATAATGATTTCATCAGCCTTAACCCTTCACAAAACTATATAAGAGCAGGGTGCTTTCCTGATAATGGGACCACTAAGACCTTTCCCATGATAAGACAGAATGAGCTGTCTAACTGTACACAGCCATTCCACTTCCAGCAGCATTTTCTCAGTATTTCCATTAACCTTAACGTGCACAAGCATCTGAGTAAGGACCTCCAGGAGAAGCCATCAAGGTTGTATACAATAATTTTTCAAACGTGTAGCAAGGTCCTTTCCTTAATAGGTTGTGCTCAATGCCCTCTTCAAGGATTCTTTGCTACTTTCCTCGACAGCTGCTGAAATCTGTTAGTAATGCTGTCCTAACTCACACAAACCTTGCACTCTTCTGAAGTCAGGCAGAACATCATTCTTCCTTCTTCTCCATTCAGCCTAGCTCCATGATTCTCTTAGTTGTTTTTTTAATGTCACTGAATATGGCCAGAGTCCCATAAAAATAATACCAAGTGGAAACTTTCTCCTTTGATGTTTATGGCATTGGGCTTCCATTAAAATTAATAGATAGTGTATGTGCAATGAAAAGTGAAAATAACCCTAAAATCTCATATGGTATTTCAGTCGCACACTTTTTTTCAAACTCAGGTTTCTGTGTCAATTACAACTAATGAATGGTATGTGAATGCAAATTTTTGCTGAGTGACATCAAAGTCTTTAGCCTAAATTCATACCTTGGCTGTCCAAACTCATCTCTTCAAAGTGGGATCAGCCTTATGTTCTGCAGCTCTTGCAAAACTTTATTTTACATTTTCCAAAAGTGATAATATATGATAATGACACTGAATCTCATTAAAAACCAACCTTTATTTAAATAGCAGTGACATCAGGGAGTATGCTATCCCTGATGGATAACTGTCAAGGATTAATTGCTCTTATTCTTTTGGTCTTGGTGTCTTTTGATGTCCAGCCTACTTTTTGGCAGAATAAGGACAGTTTCTTTGGGGCTGGCCTCTAATACAAAGACCCTCTTTCCTAAACCACTAAATGGATTGCTAGTTCTCTTTCACTTACTTCTGGAGTAGTAGTAGTTGTGTCTGCAATTTATATAGGCCCCATTTGGAATTGGTAGCAGTCAATATTTCTAGTCTGATTCAATCCAAATAACACAAAACAAATTATACAGGAATAAGAGGTAATAAGGTTAATTTTTAACCTTGGTCCCTTGCAGCCTACAAGGAACTTAAATCCCATGAGTCCTTTGTGAATATTTCTAAACTATGCTAAAAGAGTGAAAAGTGGAATTGTTTCCATACCTTTTCATTTGTTCACATGACAGCATATAATATCTAATCTATATTGCTACCATTTTGCTAATGTCTGTGGGGCAACATCTTGAAACTGAGTGCGTGCTGTTTTTGGATGGTTTCAGTAGAAAAGGGAAGAGGGGATCAGAGCCCAAGTTACAGGAAAGGAGGCTATCTGGGTGCTAATGAGGTGAGGTCTACAACTCTGTTATTTGCTGTAGACTGGTCAGATATTTGAAAACAGAGAACATAAAACCAACAGTGAGAATAAAAGTGTGTGAAAAATGTAGTGGTTCATTTAAGGAAGGAAGCTGAAAGCAGCAGCTAGAACTTCTGTTGTGAGAATGGGGAAAATGAAACCTGGAATTGATGACAACTGGGTAAATAAAACATGTAGGGTGTGATTCTCATGTATACTTAGGTCCCTTTACCATATGAAAAGTCCTTGAAGTGGAGAAAAAGCTTGAGAGTAGCCCCCAGTACAAGGAGCTTCACTGACTGTTGGTTTTAGGACTCTGCTCCAAGCCCCCAGCATTGTGTTTGTATCAGAGGGGTGCAGGTGAGATCTGATCTGGTGGGATAGAAGGTGCAGTGGTGCAACCATGGTCCCCTTTGCCTCCGAGTGCTCAGGTCTCAGCTGCTGGATGTATGTGTGGTGAGTATCTGCCACTACCACCTTCTTCAGGTTTCTGGATCTGCTTCTGGGTGAGTAAAGTGCATTGTATCATTGTTAACTTTGCTTTCTTGGGCACCTAGATAGCCTCAGGCCTTCTTTAATTTACTCTTGGTTGTGGGGAGGCCCTGGCATAACCATAGAACATGGGAGTACAAAGGTAGCTTAAATGTACCTTTGTGAATACTTCCCTGCATCTCAGCCTTGAGTGCAGGAACAGCATAAATGAGAATTGGGTCAACAGAGGAAAGATGACTTTTTGGTTAAGGCACTGGGCTAGTTCTGAGATGTTCAGGTCCTGGGTTTGCCACAACTTTCTGATGTGAACTCAGAAATCTCTCTCTCTCTCAAAAGACTTTTTGACTTTTAAGAGGCATTTATTCCAGGGAGGGTGACAAATCGGGGCCAGTAAAGAGCATGTACAGGTTGGCCCGAAGGTCTGGGCCTCATGGACAAGGCCTGGGCTCATGGCCTGCAAGGCCTGCCTGTACACTCTAGACTAAACACAAACAAACAAAAAAACCCCACAACGAACATTAGGACTATTTACATATTTACAGTTCTGCCAGTGGGGACACCCACGGAGGCCTCAGGGGTCAACCCGCATGAACAAAAGTCCAAGGCCTTGGCCCTCAAAAGAAAATGGATTCAGCACAACCAGTTTTAATCAGTTCTGTACCCAATACTCTGTGTCAGTGCTGAGATGGTTCCTTCCTCGATGTAGTGAGGCAGCCATTGGATCTGTGCATGTCACAACCACCCCAGTACTTGTGCAGTTAGTGTTACCAGAGCATTACTCCATAGCTAACATTAGATGCAGCTCCTTACAGATCCCCTAAACTGTACCCTCATGCTCAGCAAAGTTTCATCACCTTCAGTGCCTGGGTCTTCCATGACAACAAAGAGCATCCGGTTTTGACCCAAAATGCAAGGGTGATTTTGATGGGAGTTTTGGATCTGTAAAGATTGCAGAACCCACTGAAGTCTGTGCACCTTATGACAAGGATGCTTCATGAATTTAAGGCCTATCACTGAAGAACCAGGGAAAGATCATGTACAAACTTCTGTTCTGAGAATTTTTAAAATATAGAATTAAATGGCTCCCAGCTGATCAGGTAAGTTCTCTTATGTTCTCTGGGTCAACACTGTAGTTTCTGAGCTACAGCTGTCTACCTTAACATTGTTTCTTACTTCTAGCTGTGCCTAAGTTCTCCTAAAGGAAATAACTCTTTAGATGCTTAATTGAGCTCTTCATTTAGGAAGATATTACCATTCAAAACAAACTCCCCAATGAGTTCTCATTTGCTGCAAATATACCAGGTGACTCAACATAGCTTTTTTTAATAAAAAAAATTCCCATAACAGTACTCCAGTCTTTCTTTCAGAAAGTGGGAGAGTCATTTGAATAGCAGAAAGAACAAACCAGCCACAAGCCTACAGCACCACTGAAAACCAACCTTAAACTGGAGTTTTTGTGCTAGGCATTCACGTGGTTTTCTTTTTTTTTTTTTTCTTCTTTTAAATATTTGGACTACCAGCATATAATATATTTACTGTGTTAAAGTGGACTAATTCTTTTTAATATCCTTTAAAACATTGTTTTCTTTTTCTACAAGGAGAGTTCCATACAAAGGCAAAGGGCTTGAAGACTGTATATACCGTATAGAAGTTAGCAGGAGAAATTGTCATCACTGCTAATATGCCTTGCAAAATGTTGCAGAATGAAAATGTATTTGTTCAGGAGCTCAGAACTGTTCCTTCTTTTCATTGTGATTGACAGCCAAAATGTCTGAAACAGTGGTATTTTATTCCTTTAAATTTCTGACTTCTGAAAAACAATAGTTTAAATATTTTATAACTGACAATTTCACTCATATTAGATGGCAAACTGCAGTTGCCATTGATTGTAAGTTTTCAGTATTATGTATCTTCTGTTAACAGCTGGCTGATAGATCACCTGAAATTTATTTGCGTGATTCTGTATAGCTATAAAAATTTATTCTCCTTGGACTCTACCTGTATGTGAATGCTGCAATCTTTTTATACATAACTTACGAACCTTTGTTTTGAATACTAGCATTAAAAACAAGATTTACAAGCACTAATTTTCTATAAATTGTCCTGCACATTGATTTGAACACAGTAGAAGCTGTGTTTTGTGTTTGGAATTCTTTTTTTCAGACAAGTGTCCACCTAAAAATGTTTATAAAGCCTCTAGGGAATTAATGCAGGAGTTGTAAAATGTTTAATTCTGGGGAATCTGTTGAAATGTTAATGAAATTTTAATTTGTTTTACTCCTAGTTAAATTTGATTTCACCTGAGAACCTAGCAATGAAATATTTTACTCTAAAGAATTCTTAGAAGATTGTTTTTTCTCCTACATGTTACGTGCTTTGTCATATGGGAGGTGCTGTACGACTTGGACTTTAAAAATCAAAAATAAAACACACACACACACACACACACACACACACTTGTATGTATGTGTGATCACATAGTGTGTACATACTCACATAGGTGAGTGAGGGAGAGAGACATTTTTCTTCATTTTGTTTTATTATACATCTTTTATTTTTATATCAAATAAAGATCTTATTTTACAGATTCACTTCTATCCTGGAAGAATCTATTCTTGATTTGGGTCCAAATTCTAATCTGTCATGTGGATCTTGAGTCATGAGTTCAGTTAAGTCTCTTAGCCTCATATTATTTTTTTAAATGGTTATATTTATAAAAATGTCAATCATGTAGATTTTTGGGAACATTATATAAAGAATTTTGACCTGCCTGAAAAGCAATTAGAATGCAAGATTGCCATAACTCATTGTTAAATACACAGACTTTCCTTTTTCCTCTAGTAGGTATCTGACATCTCAAAAACCATCTCACAATCGACACTTTACTCAAGAGAGACAGATGACTAACTACAATATGTAAATTATACATCCAAGCATGGAGACATTTAAAACACCTCACTGACAAAGCTTCCACAGAATTTGCCTGCACAGTGCATAATTCAACACAGTCCTTTTTGTCCCTTCCTTCTACTAGTATGTTGCATTCAATTAAAGTGGCACACATTTTCAATGTAAAAAGATGTGGGCATATTTAAAAAGACCTGTCTTTTTATGTCTCATGAAGAATGGCTGAGATGTATGCTAGTGCACAATGTAAGTTCTACATGAGCCTGAAATCAGGTCTTGTCTAAGATATTTAGTTCTTTTGACAGACCCGTTCATGGGGGCTAGGTACAGGCATTCAAAAAGCCCAAGGTGGAATAGATCTAAGTTATGTACTATTCTGTAAGAAGTGCAGTTTAGGTTGGTAGTGGACAGAACATACATTTGCCCTTTGCAGGGGGAGGGATGAGGGGGTGTGGATTTTAGACCAGGTTTTGCCATTTTTAAACTAGTCTATGCGCACCAACCTTCTGTTTGTTATGGGTATAGATTGGTTTCCAATCACTTATACTGGTCAAAGTATAATGACTGTACCTGGCCTGGGTAAAACTCATCTTCTCTGGGTAGAACATCTCTGGTAAATGTTTTGTTTCTACAGAACTGCATAAACAACTACTTATGATATATGCCAGAGAGAAAGGAGTTTCTTTGACAGTTTGATCAGGGTAAGGGAGATAAGATACGAGTGAGATGTAGGGGTGTTAACTATGCCAGGGGAAAAAGGGAAAAAAAATCAGCTGATTTGTGACTTCTAGGAGAGCAAATCATAAACAGTGCCTCTTAGAATAATGAGGGCCACCTTAAGATATTGTGGCAAGTTGCCCACTCAAGTGAGCAAAGTATAATAGAGTGGCAAAAGGGAGAGAAACCACAATTCTTCCTCAGGTGCATGGAGATATGAAGATAGAATGCTTTGCTTCCTCCTGGAAAACTAAAAGTTGTTTTGTAAGTCTGCTAAAATAATTTAACTAATATCCAATGAAAGCACACCAGTAGACAATGGGGTGAGATGGTACATGCTTCTTAATAGGAAATTTGGCTGATGATTTGAGTTGGAGTTATTTTAACTGTAAACAGATCTGAGCGGACCTCAGCCTCTCAGTTCAGTAAATGAGGATCATTCACCAATTGCACTGACCCGGTGAGCAGAGGGATAGCTGGGCTTCTCCTCTGAATGTACCAAGGACCCATTGTTTGACAAGGTATTAATTACAGGACTTGGAAGGCATAATATGATCAGTTGTGTTCAACAGCTCATGCTTGTCTACTTTTGTAACTATCACAATTACAGATGAGCAGCCTCCATCAACAAAAATAAAATGGATTGCTTACTCTAGCCTTTCCTGGGAACAGACTTGTTTCAAGTCTCAGGAATACTTAGCCAAGTTCTTCTTCTTTTTTTTTATATATTTCATTTTTCTTCCTGTGGTCATGGTTAAAACTACAGGTAAAAGCACCAGAATACCATCAGAATGGTTGATGTGGGAATATTACTATCCCAGTGGGAAAAGAATTGTTGCTGTTGAAAAGAAATTCCCAAAAGATGCAACCTTGGCTAGATGGCAAGATGGAGGAAATCAAAACAGTTTTGCAGGAGTCTGTAGAGCTACGTCAAGCTTGCACCAGCTGAAAATCTGGCTTACTGTGCATAGTACATTCACTTTCTGTATAAATCAGTCTCTCTATATTATTAAGTTTATTTCTCTTCCCTGGACTTCCTGGAGTTTGTCAGCATCTTTCACATGCTGGGACTCCCAGAACTAGAGCTGTGCAGAGAACACGGCATCATGTGGTGCCCCAAATCATGTTGTCTCTGGCCATTTCAGTGCACCACAAGCTGTAGTCTGAATCCTTGTCCACTAGTATCCTGGAATTTCTGAAAATGTACAACTTCCTTGGAGGTTCTTTCCCATTGACTATTTGAGTTTCCAATTTATTTTTACTTAATCTTCCATAGTTTACATGTTTTTTAACCTGATTTCATTATGTTCATTTTTGTTCCTATTTCTTACCTCTCTACACTTCCTTTTGTTTTCTTTCCCTCCTCAGTGTTTTTGATAGCCTACTATTTTAGTATCCTATGCAAATTTAATACGTTTATTTCTAGACTATCAATAAATATCTTAAAGTAGACTAATAGTCACATTTCTGAAGGGACCCAAGTGCCTTAGGAGTCTAAACTCATGTGCAATGAAACCGAAGTCCATACATCCTCTTACAAAAAATGCTGTTTGTAAGACCATGGTTTTTAGCACTATTTTGACACACAGGGATCAGTCTCTTTATCTGCTAGGATTTTCAGAAGTGTCCGTCTTCATTTTTAGGTGTTTACATAATTTTGAAAATCTGGTTCCTAAGTTTCTAAATCACTTATGGGAATTTTGTCATGGTTCTAGCAGCGACTTTTATAGCACTTCTTCCTCCCAGAGGGGTATAAAATACCACAAGTTATTTTTTGTGTACAGTTCTGTATTCATTTTGCAAACAGCACTTTTCCATTTCAGCTAATCTAATGTAACTTTTTTTGCAGATTTTATGACACTACATCATATGGTTTTTAAAATACAAATAATACATCTAGTACACTCCTTTTACAGTTTTATTTTGTAATCCTATCAAATGCAGCAGTCTTCTGGCATGATTTATTCCTTATGAATCCATTTTTCTTCTTGCTCATTGTTCCTATTATCTGCAATATGATTATTTACTTGCTGTTTTCTGGATGACAATGCTTTATCATATTCTGGTTACTTTTCAATCACCTCTATTGAATAAAGAGTCAAAGCAAAAGCATCTAATCTGAATGTATGTATGTGTCAGCCCTCACCTTGGCCAATGCTGAGGATCAAAATAGTAGCATCCAGAACTAAATGTATACATCGTTATGGCTAAAGCTAACTCTGTAGTGATCTGGGACAGAAGTTCAATAAACTGATTTAACCCAAATCTGCTAAGACTGATGCTACATCCATTGAGGTTTATCTTAAACTAGTTTTGGCCATTTTGAAAGTGGTGTATGTGCACGGAACTTCTGTTACAGATTTGAACCGGTTTCTGATCACTTATATTGGTTGAAGTGTAATTTCTGTTTCTAGCCCAAGTGCCTGTAGAAGACTGGGTAAAGTACTTGGAGTCCCAGTCCCAGAAGGCAAACCCTTTCACAAAAGCTAAAAGGCTGTTGATCTAAGCAAAGTGGCAAGTGACTGGTGTTTTATTGAGAGTGTGGGTTTGTCTTTTGCTCTCCTGGAAGCTTTGGTCAGAGGTATAAGCCACAAAACAGCTGCCCAGAAAAGGAGGGAGAATGGTGTAGTAACTGTGATGTCCTAGTAGGGCAAACACTAACAGTTCCAAACCCCAGTGGTGTCAGACAGCACATCCTGGATTATGCAGCAGCAGGACTCTTAGGAGAACCACATAGGAAACAAGTCTGGTTTTTAGAAGCACAGGTTTACACATTTGGTGAGTTAATTTACTTTGGTATGAATGCTAGCAGCATTCCATGTGGGCAGAGTCTGCCACTGTACAGAGGTTTAGTGATATCAGTGATGCCCCATGTGGATGGCAAGTAACAGGATTAGGCCCTTCTCCAGGTGGAAATTTCCTTGCCCACTTATTTACTATATATATTAGGATCTTTCCTTTGTTAATCTATCCCATTTCCTTTTTCAAATGAGCAGACATCTTCCAATTTTATGTTCCTCTTTGTTTCTTTCTTAAGTCAAGTAGCACCCTCCCCCCCCCCCCCCCAAACAAAAAAAGTCTATCTCCCAACAGCCAGAACAAACAAATGAACCCCCTGGCCTTTAAACTGTGGGAGAAAGTGCATTTCAGCATTTGACTATTTACCCTCTGTAAGCAATATGCTGAGAATTTCTCAAAGACATTCTTCCAAGGCACCGAGAATGGGAAAGTACGCATATGCATATATGCTGGAGTATCACAGACTTGCTCAAGCTTTTCAACTAACTTACCAGGTGCTCGAGATTTCAAGCTTGTGGTGGATAGTGCATTTTCATGTGCAGGGCAGGTAAAGATTTTTTTGGATGCAGTCGCAGATAACTCTAATGTGTGTGTCTATGAATCATTACAGAAAGGTCTTCCAAGCACTAATGAGTTTGAGTACTGCAGACAACCTGGGTAAGAATCAGCTGGCAAAAGAGGACTCTGGCCAAATTGAATGCATGCTTTGACCTTCAGTGCTCCTCTCTGCTGTTAGATGTACCTTTCAGTTCTACTAATTAAAACTTCTAAAGGCAAAGTAACACCAACAAAAAATTAATTATTTTGGGGGAAGTGTAATAGGGAGCAGCAGCAAGGGAATAGAAATCATTTATTCTTATTTTAGAAACAGGCAAAATTAAAAAAAAAAATCATCCATTTTATTTTCCATACTCTTTGCCTCACACTAAAAAACCATAGGGTTAGGAAAAGGAATAAATTATGACAACTGCATAAGCAGAACAAGGAGAACTATTAGAGTATGAAACAAAAGCTCCTCTTCCCAGCGTTCAGACATTTTTAGTTTCACTGTCCCAGAAATGTCAGTGAATTAAAGAAATTGCTTCAGTGGTAGCTCTGTTCCGTTGTCATTTCCATATCAGGTTCTCACACTTTGCTAACTGAAGGAGATGGAGGTGGGTGTTAAACAGACTCTGGCAAATGCTTGCTGAAATGGGGGCCTAAAATGTTAGGTGCCCAAGCGGACATAAACTTCTGGATACTCAGAATTTTTTAGAACCTTTATAGGTGGCTTTAAAATAACGATCTCTGAGCCCAATTCTGTTAGTTCCACTAGTAACAAAACTGTGCTCCACAGAATACACGTTGGTTCTTAAAACAGAAAAGGCAGAGATTAACTTTGTTCTGTATTTCAGGGATTTTTAAAAATCTTTTATGCCAGGACTTTAGTTACAGATCAGAGGAATTAATGAGAGCAGCTGTTACAGCTGAACATTCAATAATTCTCATACACTATGTCTCTTTAATGAACAATCTGGTTTGTTAAGGTAAAATGCACAATCTCTAAAGGGAGGCAAAGGGCTGGAAAGGCTGGGAGAGTGAACTATTTCAGAAATAGAAACTGCCCCTTCAAGTCAGGTTTGAGGCATGTTAGCAAGGCCTAACATGAGAAGGTGCAATGCTGCACAGAAATACCTAACCACAGAATTGACAAAATACCCTTAGTGCTGAGTCAAGCACTTTTTATAAGAACTAAACTTAGATTAAATAAAAATGACTGCAAAATAAAAAAGACTTTTAAATAAAAAGGACTTCAAAGTTGCGGGGGTTGAGGATCGGATAGCTGTCCCATGGAAATATTACTTGAGTTTGTTGCACTTCATTTGTGCTTTTTCTTGACTACATCTATGCTGCACTTTAGTATCAACACTTTTTGCTGATGATACCAAAATTTGGGGTGAGGTGGGCACGGTAGCAGGGAGGGAAAGACTGCAGCAAGACCTGGATAGGTTGCAGGGGTGGGCTAACAAAAACAGGATGCGTTTCAATACTGACAAGTGCAGGGTGCTGCACTTGGGCAGTAGTAACCGGTAGCACACTTATAAGATGGGGAACTCCCTTCTTGAGAGCACGGAGGCAGAAAGGGATCTTGGAGTCATCATTGACTCCAAGATGAACATGGGCCGACAATGCGAGGTCACGGTCGGCAGGGCTAACCGGACCTTATCGTGTATCCACAGGTGCATCTCAAGTAGGTCCAAGGAGGTGATCCTCCCCTTTCTACGCGACACTGGTCAGGCTGCAGCTGGAGTACTGTGTCCAGTTCTGGGCACCCCACTTCAAGAGGGATGTGGACAACATTGAGAGGGTCCAGAGGAGGGCCACCCGCATGATCCTGGGACAGCTGGGCAGACCCTACAATGAGAGGCTACGGGACCTGAACCTGTTCAGCCTTCACAAGAGAAGGCTGAGGGGGGACCTGGTGATCGTCTATAAACTCACTAGGGGGGACCAGAAGGGTTTGGGGGAGACCTTGTTTTGCCTAGCGCCCCCCAGGATAACAAGGAATAACGGCCACAAGTTGTTGGAGAGTAGGTTCAGATTAGACATCCGTAAGAACTACTTCCAGTTAGGGCGGCTAGGATCTGGAACCAACTTCCAAGGGAAGTGGTGCTGGCTCCTACCCTGGGGGTCTTTAAGAAGCGGCTTGATGCCTACCTGCCTGGGGTCACTTGAGCCCAGTTTTCTTCCTGCCCAGGCAGGGGGTCAGACCTGAAGATCTACAAGGTCCCTTCCGACTCTACTTCTATGAGTCTATGATTCTATGTGTTCCACCCTTAAGTAGCCAAAGCCACATGAACTCCTTCCCCCATGTAAATTACCTTTCCAGACCTGCACACCAAATTCAGCTAGAAAAAAAAGTATGAAAAAGAACCTTTCTAGTGATGTCTGTCCATCACTTGTTCTCCTTCTGTGTTTGGCTCTGATTATAGGCAATAGAGACTGGAGGTAGGAAAAAAATGACTGCAAGTCAGATAATGGCAGACACCCTGTGTTTCTGGTCCTTAGCCAAGGTAAATTTGGAACATACCGCAAGGGAGAGTAGACCAGGAGCTCAATCTTGGGCCCTGATGCTCAGGAGATCTTGTAGGAGCTGACAAACCATGGGGTTTTAAACATGAATGGTCAGTAGGCTTGGGCTAGAATGACAATCTGAGTGCAGCCTAGATAGCACTGCAGACATACTGTTACTGTTGGGAGATCCTGCGTTATGCCTGCTTTGCTTAGCTGTAATGAAAAGTTTGTCTACAATGTTAATGGCTTGCAAAACTTGAGATTAAGATTTAATGGGTGGTTAGGAAAACAGATTTTTGCTCATGTAACATGATTTCATGCTATGATGCCTATATTGACTGGCTATTTACAAAGTCACTTCAATTCTCCACTATTAATGTGTTTCTAATTAACATAAGTATAGGTGAAATATTGAAAATCTCCTCCTTCATCAAGAGAAACAGGGCCTATAATCATTCTTCCTGTTTTTCCCTCGACTTCTTTGTTTAAGGTTCATTGCCAGAAAGGGATTTTATGTTCTTTAATACTTTAGGAGAATGCAGACCCCTCCCAGCCTCCCCACCATGGAGCTTCTGAAATGTCACTCTTACTTGTGCATGTGAGATGATTTATTAGAGAGCTAATTTTGTCGAGTTCCTCATCAAGAAAACTGAAAGCGTCGCTCATTTTTATTGAAAATGTTTAAAAAATAAGTACAAAAAGCAGGAGGCTGGCTACAGGGTTCTTGGAGCTAGCTTGATGGCTAAGTTAGTTAATGAGTTGACACCAAGGTGGTTGCTATCCATGAGGCAAAAGTCTGCTCTCATGACAAGTAAGAGCTTTTTGCTATAGTGCAGCTGCATTTCAAGTTGGGGATGTAGGAAAGGATTTATAATCCCAGAAATAAATCCTTTCTGTTTATAGTGAAGACAATTAAGGAAGTGGAATAGAGTGATTAATATCTATAAGATGGTAGCACCTATGTTCAGTGGAGTGGTGAAAGATGCCAAATATAAGCTTAACCCACAACAGGGACAGGAAGAAATGGGGGGAAACCCCAGATTCTGAATGGCGAGGGATACTCATCAGTGTTGTGATCCATTGGCCATGGAAGTCAATGAGACACTTCCCACTGATTCAAATGGTTATTGGACCAGACCATGTATCCTTACTAGGATTTGCTCAAGATGCGCTCTGCCTTATTGCCATAAAGAGAGAAGAAAACAATCACTGTATTAAAAAAAATCAATTTCAGTGTGTATCATTTAAGATTCACATTTAACAGTGCACGGAGATAACCATTATTTGCTATCACATATGTTTCTAACTTTGTTCTGAGTTCAGTAAGAGGTTACACAGTGTGAAAAAAAGTTCTTGTTTGCTATTGTTACTTTATAATCTTAAGAATGTGCAGCTGTTGCATGAGATGTGTTTTGTCCAGTTTATGAAAGTTAATAGAAAGCTAATATAAATATAGATTGGGCATTTAATTTTCTGAAGCTGAAGCATAAACTCATTTACCAGTAAAAAACAATGGGCTTAAGGCCAATGGAGTCTTTGTAACTGTGTTTTTTCCCTCTGCTGAATGCCAGAGACCAACCATTTGGCATGTGCTGTACACTACTAGATTTGCGGTTTAGTTCATGCAAACTAAACTGTCAGCCTTGCAATAAAATGAATATAGATGGAGAAATGTTCCGTGACGTTATTCTTTAACACCATTTTGCTGGATATTCTGAATTGTAAAAAAAATCTCCTGCAAATTCAACACTTCATCATTCTGCTAGGTCATAGCCTGTCAGAGGCAGGATCAACTTCGTATTTAAATTCCTGTACATCACTACGTGTAATAGGGAAAAGAAAGAGCAAGGGAAAAACCTTTGTATTTCACTTGTCAGCCAAACTGAACTGGTTGAAGGTTGTACATTTTTAATCATAGGATCCAACGCCTTGCAATTTAATATATTCACTTATAAAACCTCAGTGGCCAGTATTTGATTTATAAATAGAACACCATGTTTTTTCTTCAGGAATTCCTCTTGGGCAATGACTTTGTATGAATCCTATGCTGTTGTTCTGGGAGTCCTAGATTAAAACGTATCTTATTTCAAGGGATGGTTGCTCATGTTAGTTCATGTTAGCCTGTACTTGTGAAATCTTCTTTTAGATTACATGCAGATGTAACATTTAAATCAACCAAACTGGGGTTCTGTTGATCAAAATTCCCATCTGTGCAGATGTTCAGGGTGTTTAAATGGTGGGCCCAATTTAGGTTAGTTCACCTGGGTTTACCCAATCCAGTAAAAGTCTGTATGGGTTCAGAGTGTAGCTCCAGGGCTCAGAAAGCCCACCCACTTGCCCCAGCCCCAGGGCTGTGCTCTTCCTACCGCCCTGACCCTTTCTGGACTACTTTTGGCACCTCCCCATCCTGCCTGTCCCTCCCCCACCCAACTTATATTGGGTTCCCCATACAGCTCCTAGCACTGGCAAATGTCTGTATTTACCACTGCCTCTCTGCAATCGTGCAACTTAGTTACATGATCTACTGTTGTTTAGCCATAAACCTTTCCTGCCAATGTTCTCCTCATGCCCTGCTGTAACTGGCTGAAGGGACTGTTAAACAATGTCCATGGCACTTTTGTTTTATCCTGCTACCCAAACACCATAAATGGCTCTTTTGAGTTTTGTCAGGCTCAAGGAATGGAATTAGCCTTAGTCCTTACTTTAAAAAGGAAAAATCAGGGTTGTAGTTCCTAGGTATTTCCCCTATTCCCGCTTCCCCACCCCAAAAAAGAATACTCAGCTTTTTCTCACGCAGCAGTGCAGATTTGAGTCCTGCTGTTATAATAACTTAGCTTCTTGCCATTTCTGTCTCTTACCATTTTTCTCTAATCAAATCGACTAATCATACAAAGAATCTGGTGGCCTTTGGAAAATGGAAACAAAGATTAAAGTAAAGATTAAAAGGTTAAAATCTGCATCCATACAAATATCACTTGGACATATGGGAATCAAATGGACTGAGGGCTGCAGCAGTAAATCAAGCCAAGTTAGTAAAACACTTCTGTTCCCATTCATATAGTACCAAACTTAGGGCTGATCCTGTGAAGGACTGAGTACCCTTAGTCCACCCGAAGAATAAGGCCCAGAGTAAGGAGCTGCTTGGGTATTATACCAGGAAGTAGAATGTCCTTACCACACCTCTCTACGTCAACCCTCCTTTCCACTCAAATATTTCACTTTGTTCAGAGGGCTGATCAGAGACCTAGAGCTAGAACCTTTTGAGTTCTGCTCATGGTTTCTTATGGCTAATTTCCTCTGTGACATGGGGCAAAATGTTTAAGTTCTTTTAGCCCAATTCTCCACTCCTTTTCACCTTGTATAGTCTCCTGCACAGCTACAATTGAAATCAATGGGAGCTGTGCATTAAACGTAAGAAGTACTATAAAATTCCATGCATGTTGAAAAGGTAGGGCCCACAAGTCTTAGGCTGCTTGTCTAAAATTATTGACTAATTTGGCATTATCATTCTGTGTTTCACTTTCTCTGGGGTGAAATTAGGGATAATACTGTCAACTTACTTCACAGGGACTCTGTGAAGATAATTTCATTAATAGTTGTGAAACACACAGGTATTTCAGTGATTTGCACCATTGAAATACCCACAAGGAAATTAATAATTTGTTGGAGGATTTGGCAAGAAAGGAGTAGATATACCATGAGCCACAAGTTGAATGAGTATAAAAAAAACTTGAATCAATGAGCATTGTCCAGTTTGTGCACTAAATGAGTTAGGGGTCCTGTGGGGAAAAACAATACGTGATCACGTCGTTCAGACTCATATAAAAATGAACAGGTACAAAAGGGCTAAATTAAGTTGGCAAGAAAAATTTTAGGTCTGGAGCTTCCAAATTCTGAGTATGTGACTGCACTCTTAACTTTCTCATTACATAGCTCTTTTTGTGTAGTCTTAATTTACAATATTACCAAACTGCTAAAGGGAGCGGTGCCCTTAATGTATTTACATGATAAGACCTTTATTTTTTACTGTGCCCTATTTTTCCCAGACCAAGAGAAGAGGAACATGTAGATGTTGCTGGAACATGTTTTCCCTCTTTTATTAAAACCCTTAATCCTGCTGAGAAGTATCCTCCATTTAAACTGACTTTTGAGCCGAAACCAACAGTACTGTCAAAAGGTCTTTTGCTTATTGTTCAAATATTCCATATGGAGAGCTCCCTTGGCCACTCCTTTTAAGCTTCTTTAGGAATTTCAGCCTCTGAAAAAGGTTCTTGCCAAAGTCCTAACTTCAGAAATCCATCAGGTAGCACATAGAAAAATACAGGCTTTCTGTCTGTCAGCTTTGTGATGGATTTCAAACCATGTTTGATGAGCACATTACTGGATTTTTAGGTTAAGGGGTTGCACTGTCCCTTGTCAAATGTCAACTCTTCATTTTAAGCACAATATAAAACCCTCATTGTTGCAGCAGATTTTGTACTATATGTCTTGTACTGTAAGCTGGTCTAGTTCTGTTATGAATTTAGTGCCGTTGCTTACTATAAACTATCAATAACTGCTGTATGTATTACTCGCATTTCATATAAATTGTTTCCTTCATAGTTTCATAGTAGCTAGGGTCAGGAGGGACCTGAACAGATCATCTTGCCTGACTCCTTGCCACAGGCAGGAATGAATGCTGGGTTTACAAGACCACAGACAGGTGATCATCCAACCTCCTCTTGAATTTGCCCAATGTAGAGGCGAGGACCACTTCCCTGGGAAGTTGGTTCCAGATTTTGGCCACCTTAACTGTAAAATATTGCCTTTTAATCTCTAACCTAAACCTATTCTCCTTCAGCTTATGACCATTGTTCCTCGTCACCCCAGGTGGTGCTGTGGAGAAAAGGGCTCTACCTATTTGCTTCGTGTTCTGTTGTTAAAGATGTTATATCTCGAGCACCAGCAGAAGACTTGAAAATTATTTCACAGGAGATGCACAGAAATATCATTTTATGTGTGTTTTTTTTTTTTCTTGTTATATGTGAACTTGGTATATTTAGTTTGAAGAAATGGAAATTAAGGTGGGTGAGGCATGGTAACCGATGTCAAAAATTTTAAAGTCGTCCGTAAAGGAGAGGGAGAAAAATTGTTCTCATTTGTCACAAAGAGCAGGGCACAAAGTAATGTCTTATATTACAGGAAATCAGATTTAGGCTAAATCTGAAACTTCACTGTGAGAGCAGTGGGACAATGGGATAAGCTGTCTAACGAGGTTGTAGAATTTCCTTCATTGGAAGTTTTCAGGAAGAGGCTGGATAGGATTTACCTGGGAGGATTTAGGAATAGTGAATCTGGTCTCTGTAGAGAGGACTGAATTAGATGGCCCTTGAGGTCTCTTGCAACTCCATAATCCTACTGTCTAAACAACAATTGAAATCATTAATAACTTTTCTAAAGATAATAGGTTTTCCATTCAGTAAACGACAAATTACACTGTTGCCCATAGTACTGCTAGTGCTTTCTTACGCTGTACTGTTCATCAAAAATTGTTGTTCAACCCTAGGAGCAAGTACTGGCCATTACTGGAGTTATGGCAGTGCCCAGAAATACCTACTAGGATTGTATTAAGACACTTCCTCCCTCTTGCTTGTTTCTTTGTGACTTAGTCTTAGCAATAAGATGGCACCATATTCCAAAAGTAGATATAGCAATGGATTTTCAGGACTTGAACAGGCTGGAATACAATCACACTTAGGCATTTAGATGTCTGACAGTTGGAATAGAACCTGGCACTTCATTAAAAATGGAGTAGGTTTTTATATATATTTGTTGTTTGTTTGTAATATACAAGTATTTTTCAGGTTCCCCTCAGCACCACCTTCAGACATTGGCTCATTGCTTATAAGCTTCATGGTTCTTAGGGAAATAGGTCTTGGAGAAGGAACCTGAAAGTAGAGAAGAAAGTAATTGTATAGGTCAGGTAAGGGATGATACTCCAAATATAAGACACGGTATAAGGATAAAATCAGCAAAATTTGGCTGACATCAACCTACGTGACTAGAAGCAGCTGACCCCAGCATCAGCGGCCAGACCTTGGAACCCTCAGCAGACATGGCTTATCAACCAACTGCATTAATTAGCTGAGTGGGCCTGAATAAGACTTGCAAAACATGAATCAGCAACAGGAAGGGTGAGTACACATGAGTCAGCATCTCCAGGGATAGTGAAGAAGAGCTTAGGGCTGAGATAATATTTGAATAAGAATTAAGATAACAGTTTCTGACATCTGATTGTTTGAGGTTGGGGCGCAGCCAAAGCATGTGGAGGGAACATGATTGAGGAAAGGGTATAAAAATCAAAGGATTGTGTTTGGACCTTGGACCTGTTGAACCAGCTGGAGGACCCCTGCTGACAAAGACCACAAGCCTGGCCAGCTTTGTTTAACAGCAGTTGAGACCCATCCCATAAGATTATGCTTTGCTACTAATTTTGTTTGTCAATTAATCAATAAATCTCTCACATTGGTTGGAATGACCCAAGGGTCCCTTTGAATCTTTTTCACCTGTCCACCCTGTTTAAAGTTTGCCAACAATGGGAGGGAAGACAGTATAAAGCTGTTTGTGGGAGGAATAGATAGGTGGATGGTCTAAGATAGCCTAATTGGCAGAGTGGAGAGACAGAAAGATGGTGCAAGAATCTTTCAAAATTGAGATCAGATCACCATAAGACGTCGAGTGGGTAACTAGTAGGGTGAAAGTGCTAGACTTTAGGAAAGCTGATTTCAATGAACTCAGGCGTTTAGTCTGCAGAGTAAAAATTTTTAAAGAGATGGGAGCCCAGGAAGGGTGGCTGTGCCTTAAGGAAATGATCCTTCGGGCACAGAGGGAGACGATCCCGATGTGGGGAAAAAGGGGGAAAGGGGCCAAGAGGCTTCCTTGGATGACCAGAGAAATCCAGAGCAGTCTACGGGCTAAAAGGGGCATATAAAAAGTGGGAACGGGGAGAGATTACTAAAGAGGAGTATACCTCCTCTGCTCACACTTGTAGGGAGGCAGTTAAACAGGCCAAAGCTACCATGGAGCTGAGGATGGCATCCCAAGTTAAGGTTAACAAAATATTGTTTTTTAGATATATAGGGAGTAAAAGGAAGGCCCAGGGTGAAATAGGACATCTACTAAATGGGCATAAGCAATTGGTGATGGACAGGGGGGACAAAGCTGAACTCCTCAATGAGTTCTTTGCCTTAGTGTTCCTAAGCGAGGGGCAGGACAAGGCGCTGACTGGGATTGCAGAGAGGCAGCAGCAGGGCGCCAGACTACCAAGCATAGACCCTGAGATGGTGCAGAGGCACTTGGAGAAACTGGATGTGTTTAAGTCGGCAGGCCCAGATGAGCTCCATCTGAGGGTACTGAAGGCACTGGCTGACGTCATTTTACAGCCACTGGCGGGAATATTTGAACACTCGTGGCACATGGGCCAGGTCCTGGAAGACTGGAAAAGGGCCAATGTGGTCCCCATTTTCAAGAAGGGGAGGAAGGAGGACCCAGGCAAATATAGGCCAGTCAGTCTCACCTTCATCCTTGGCAAAGTCTTTGAAAAGTTAGAAGCGGGAGCGGCGAGAGACGCGCGGGTGAAAGCTCGCTGCGCCCCCGCTCCCCCGAAGCCCCCCAGAAACCCTCCAGCAGCCGCGGAGCCCCCTGCTGACCCCCAGCGCAGCCGGGGTAAGCGGGGCCCGTGGAGAGAAGGGGCTAACCCCCTTAGTGTGTGTGTGGGAGGCGGCAGCTGAGTGGAGCCGGGCTGGGTCAAGCCCCGCCCAGGCCCCTACTTGGCCCAGCCCCCCAGGGAGCCACGCGACCGGAGCCGCACGAACAGGCTGCACAAACAGGCGCGCTTCTCTGCCGGCGCGTGAGTTAGCGCGGAGTTTACGCGGGAGGGCGTGCGGGTGTGCGCCGGACCCTGCCTGCGCACCCCCCAAGGTAGAAAGTCCCAGCCGTAGCCAGCCTCCCAGAGGCATGACACGGATGGGCACGCGCCGCACCCCGAGGGTTCCCTCGGGCTCCGCGGCCCCCCCCTCTGGCACCTCAGAGACGGCCACCCAGACGGAGCCCCTGGTTCCGGGCTCCACGCAGACGAAGCCCCTGGCTCTCGGCTGCAGGGGCTGCCTGTCCCTTTTTCAGGCTCTGGGGCCTGGGAGCATGGCGACCTCCCCTTGCGGGGTCTGCTCCCTTTTGGGGTCTCTGGCACGCCAGCTGGAGGAGCTCCAGGCCACAGTCCACAGACTGCGTGCCATCAGGGACTGCGAGCAGGAGATAGACTCCTACTGCCAGGCCCTTCTCCCCCGGGAGGCAGAGGGTAGATCACAGTCTCCCTCCAGGCCAGAGGAGGACTCTGGGACCTCCTGCTGTGTCCAGCCAGGGGCATGGACCAAGGTGGTCAAGGGCCCTAAGGCCCGCCGCACCAAGGCCCCTCCCCCGCCAGAACTGAGCAACAGGTATGCACCTCTTGCTGCCCCAGCAGAGCCTGCTGAGTTGCCGGCCCCCACAGGCAACATGGGCCTAACTGCAACTCCTGCCCCTGCTCTCCCCAAGACAAAACGTAAGGTGTTTGTTGTGGGAGACTCCCTCCTGAGGGGGACGGAGGGGCCAGTCTGCCACCCTGACCCCTTAGCCCGGCAAGTCTGCTGCTTCCCAGGGGCCCACATCCGGGACATTGCAGAAAGGATCCCCAAGCTCCTCAAACCCACAGACCACTATCCCATGCTCCTTATTCATGTGGGCACCAATGACACGGCTCGGAGCACTCCCAGCCAGGTCATGAGGCGCTACAGGGATTTGGGAGCGGGGCTTAAGGGTCTGGGGGCACAGGTGGTGTTCTCGTCAATCCTCCCAGTCTCAGGCTATGGGCTGAGAAGGGACAGGAGGATCTATGTGGTCAACCAAAGACTGCGGCGCTGGTGTCGTCAGGAAGTCTTTGGCTTTCATGACCACAGCCCGCTCTTTGGCGAGAGAGGCAGCGAGCTGCTGGGAAGAGATGGTCTCCACCTCTCTCCCCTAGGGAGGAGGCTCTTCTCAGCCAGACTGGCTGACCTGCTCCACCGGGCTTTAAACTAAGCCCGTTGGGGGACGGGGGGACTACCGCCACTGCTGGCCCACTGAACAATCCTTGCAAAGCCAGCGGATCACGGCACTCAAGGGAGCCCACCCCAGCCCCAGCCCTGGTAAAATCTGTGGGCAAGGAAGGAGCCCCCCAGGGGGCACTTGCCTGCCTGTACACAAATGCCAGGAGCTTGGGGAATAAGCAGGAGGAGCTCATCGTCCTGCTCAGTGCAAACAATTACGATGTCATAGGGATCACGGAGACCTGGTGGGACTCCACCCATGACTGGACCACGGGGAGGGATCGTGTAGAGAAAAGGGGCGGGGGTGTAGCTCTCTATGTTAAGGAAAGCTACGCGTCCCTGCAAGCCGATATTGGCGACCAGGGTGGACGGCTGGAGACCCTCTGGGTTAAAATCCGTGGGGAACACGGCACAGGGGACACAATGGTGGGAATCTATTACAGACCTCCCACCCAAAGTCCTGAGCTAGACCAGGAGTTTGCCCAGGAACTGGCTGAGGCAGCTTGCTCCAGGACCATGGTTGTCATGGGTGAGTTCAATTACCCAGACATCTCGTGGGAAGATCGCTCAGCAAAATCTGAGCGGTCGCAGAGCTTCCTCTCGTGCGTGGATGACCTCTACCTGACTCAAGAAGTCTATGGGCCAACGAGAGGCAAAGCGCTGCTCGACCTGGTGCTGGCTACTGGGGAGGACCTAGTCAGTGACCTAGTGATCGATGGGAAGCTGGGTGACAGTGACCACGAGCTGATCACCTTCACCATCCGCCGAAAAGCTGGCAAGTCAGTCAGCAACACGGAAGTCCTTGACTTGAGGAAAGCCGACTTTGACAAGCTCAGGAGGCTTGTCAGTGAGGCCCTAAGGGACTGTGACCACAGGGAGAGGGGAGTTCAAGAAGAGTGGTTGCTCCTCAAGGGAGCGATCCTCAATGCACAAACTAAGTCTATTCCATCTCGGAGGAAAGGCAGCAAGAGGGCACAGCAGCCCCCCTGGCTCTCCAGGGACCTAGCAGACCTCCTGAGGCTAAAAAGAAAGGCCTACAAAGGATGGAGGATGGGAGTCACCTCCAAGGAGGATTATTCTGCACTGGTCCGGTCCTGTAGGGAGCAGACCAGGAAAGCCAAGGCTGCAACTGAACTCCAGCTAGCTTTGAGCATCAAGGACAATAAAAAGTCCCTTTTCAGATATGTGGGGAGCTGGAGGAAAAGCAGGGGCAACGTTGGACCCCTACTGAACCAGATGGGGCAACTGACAACTGATGCCCAGGAAAAAGCCAACCTATTAAATAGGTACTTTGCGTCGGTCTTTCATCAGCCCCATGGGACGCCTGTGCCTGCTACAGGGCCGGGAAGTCCGGGTGAGGGTGATCCCCTGCCCTCCATTAATGCTGACTTTGTGAAGGAACATCTTGAGAAGCTGGATACCTTCAAGTCAGCCGGCCCTGACAATCTTCACCCCAGGGTACTCAAGGAGCTGGCGAGCATCATAGCCCAGCCTCTAGCGCGGATCTTTGAAAACTCTTGGCGCTCTGGTGTAGTGCCCGAAGACTGGAAGAAGGCCAATGTGGTGCCTATCTTCAAGAAAGGGAGGAAAGTGGATCCGGCTAACTATAGGCCCATCAGCCTGACTTCTATCCCGGGGAAGATCTTAGAAAAGTTTATTAAGGAGGCCATCCTTAATGGACTGGCCGACGCCAACATCTTAAGGGATAGCCAGCACGGGTTTGTTGCGGGTAGGTCTTGCTTGACCAATCTCATTTCCTTCTACGACCAGGTGACCTATCACCTGGACAAGGGAGATGAGATTGATGTCATATATCTTGACTTCAAAAAAGCCTTCGATCTGGTGTCCCATGATCGTCTCTTGGAGAAACTGGCCAATTGTTGCCTTGGGTCCTCCACGATCCACTTGCTGGAAAATTGGCTCTGGGGTCGGACCCAGAGGGTAGTAATTGATGGAAGTCACTCATCGTGGTGTCCTGTGACCATTGGGGTCCCCCAGGGCTCTGTCCTTGGACCCATACTGTTCAACATCTTCATTAATGATGTGGACACTGGAGTCAGAAGCGGACTGGCCAAGTTCGCCGATGACACCAAACTTTGGGGCAAAGCATCCACGCCAGAAGACAGGCGAATGATCCAGGCTGACCTGGACAGGCTCAGCAAGTGGGCGGATGAGAATCTGATGGTGTTCAACACCGATAAATGCAAGGTTCTCCACCTTGGGGAAAAAAAACCCGCAGCATCCTTATAGGCTCGGCAGTGCTATGTTGGTTAGCACTATGGAAGAAAGAGACTTGGGGGTCATCATTGACCACAAGATGAACATGAGCCTGCAATGCGATGCTGCAGCTAGTATAGCGACCAAAACTCTGGCTTGCATCCATAGATGCTTCTCAAGCAAATTCCGGGACGTCATTCTCCCCCTGTACTCGGCCTTAGTGAGGCCGCAGCTGGAGTACTGCGTCCAGTTTTGGGCTCCACAATTCAAAAAGGATGTGGAGAAGCTTGAGAGAGTCCAGAGAAGAGCCACGTGCATGATCAGAGGTCAGGGAAGCAGACCCTACGATGACAGGCTGAGAGCCCTGGGGCTCTTTAGCCTGGAAAAGCGCAGGCTCAGGGGTGATCTGATGGCCACCTACAAGTTTATCAGGGGTGACCATCAGTATCTAGGGGAACGTTTGTTCACCAGAGCACCCCAAGGGACGACGAGGACGAATGGTCACAAACTACTACAAGATCGTTTCAGGCTGGACATAAGGAAGAATTTCTTTACTGTCCGAGCCCCCAAGGTCTGGAACAGCCTGCCACCGGAGGTTGTTCAAGCGCCTTCATTGAACACCTTCAAGATGAAACTGGATGCTTATCTTGCTGGGATCCTATGACCCCAGCTGACGTCCTGCCCTTTGGGCGGTGGGCTGGACTCGATGATCTTCCGAGGTCCCTTCCAGCCCTAATGTCTATGAAATCTATGAAATCTATGAAAAAAATTATCAAGGCTCACATTTGCGAGAGCCTGGCAGGAAGAATTATGCTGAGGGGAACCAGCATGGGTTCGTAGCAGGTAGATCATGCCTGACTAATCTAGTCTCTTTTTATGACCAGGTTACAAAGCACCTGGACACAGGAGTAGGGGTTGATGTCGTTTACTTATATTTCAGGAAGGCCTTCGATACGGTATCCCACCCCATACTGGTGAACAAGTTAAGAGGCTGTGACTTGGATGACTACACAGTCCGGTGGGTGGTGAATTGGCTAGAGGGTCGTACCCAGAGAGTCGTAGTGGATGGGTCAGTATCGACCTGGAAGGGTGTGGGCAGTGGGGTCCCTCAGGGCTCGGTCCTTGGACCGATTCTCTTCAATGTCTTCATCAGTGACTTGGACGAGGGAGTGAAGTGTACTCTGTCCAAGTCTGTGGATGACACAAAACTGTGGGGAGAAGTGGACACGCTGGGGGGCAGGGAACAACTACAAGCAGACCTGGACAGGTTGGACATATGGGTGGAAAACAACAGAATGCAATTCAACAAGGAGAAATGCAAAGTGCTGCACCTAGGGAGGAAAAATCTCCAGCATCCCTACTGCCTAGGAAATGACCTGCTTGGAAGCACAGAAGCGGAAAGGGATCTTGGAGTCCTAGGGGACTCGAAGATGAACTTGAGTCGTCAGTGTGACGAAGTCATCAGAAAAGCTAATGGCACTTTATCGTACATCAGCAGATGCATGACAAACAGATCCAAGGAGGTGATACTTCCCCTCTATCGGGCACTGGTCAGACCGCAGTTGGAGTACTGCGTGCAATTTTGGGTGCCGCACTTCAAGAAGGATGCGGATAACCTGGAGAGGGTCCAGAGAAGGGCCACTCGTATGGTTAAGGGCTTGCAGGCCAAGCCCCATGAGGAGAGACTAGGGCACCTGGACCTCTTCAGCCTCCGCAAGAGAAGGTTGAGAGGCGACCTTGTGGCTGCCTATAAGTTCATCACGGGGGCACAGAAGGGAATTGGTGAGACTACTCACCAAGGCGCCCCTGGGGGTTACAAGAAATAATGGCCACAAGCTAGCAGAGAGCAGATTTAGATTGGACATTAGGAAGAACTTCTTCACAGTTCGAGTGGCCAAGGTCTGGAATGGGCTCCCACGGGAGGTGGTGCTCTCCCCTACCCTGGGGGTCTTCAAGAGGAGGTTAGATAGGCATCTAGCTGGGGTCATCTAAACCCAGCACTCTTTCCTGCCTATGCAGGGGGTCGGACTCAATTATCTATTGAGGTCCTTTCTGACCCCAACGTCTATGAATCTATGAAATTGTGAAGGAGCCTCAAAGATTTAAGCTATAACAAGCCGGAGATTTTTAAGATCCTTTACTGCAGGGCTGTCAAACAAATGGCCCATGGTCTACATATGGCCTGAAAGGGTTAAGTTGAGGCCCTCAGGCTCCTTCCTAGGTACTTCTCCCCCCATTATTTGGGCTGCCACAACAGACAGTCTCCAAGCTCAGCTCCCTTCTCCAGCTTTCTCTGTGTGGTCTTGACCTGAGGTGGTAGGGCACTGCAGCGTGGCACAGCTGGGGGAACTTGAAGGTAAGTCTTACAGTTGCGTGTGTGATGCAGTGGGGGAGTCTCTGGAGGAAAAGACTGTGTACTGGAGCAGTTTGATAAGAGTCATTAAGGAGAGAGAGAACAAGGAGAACAGGGATGTGGAGAGTGGGAATAGCAGAAAAAAGTAATGGACTGGAATATATTGGGATCCCTAAGATTGGCCTGCTATTCTAACAGCTGAAAGGTCACAGCCCTGGTGTTAGTCATCAGGTCTGTCTTTTGGAAGACAAGCTTTGAGTGGTGAGCATGTGCAAGATGATATAAGAAAGACTGGGCCTTGGGAGGAAGAAAAATAATTGTGGTTACTTTTTGATACATTTCTTGGAGCAATTACACACCTAAGTGTTTTCATCATTTTTTTCTTCAAAGGAGGACACAATTAAAACCCACCTAACTGGCATTTATCACGGGGCTTCTTTTAGGTGTGGTAAGAGCTATCAAGTTCAAAATGCCTAAGGAAATTGAGGAAAGTGCCATGGATGAGATTAATTTTCCTTAACTTCAGTGTTGGTGACATTATTGCCTATTGTATTTCATGCCTTTTGGAAGAATCATGTTGTAAAGTCAAACTTTCTAAATCTTATTCTGGTAACAGAATGCCTCTTAAGTGATACATCTCTGGAAAGATTAATGGAAGTGATTCAAGACTATGCCATTCTTTTTCACCCCAGCATATCACTCAGTTCTCTACATGGTGTATTTCTCTGAGAGCCATTTTGACTCTGTTACTCTAAGGCAGCCCTCCAGACACCTGGCAAAAGTACAGGCCAACCTTGGCTTTTCTAATGATATCTTTTCCTGTAAAGCATCTGTAAGCGTATACAATGACAATTCCAGGAGCACAGCAAGTGTTCAAAAGAGGCTGCCTTCCAGACTCTGGTCTTCAACACTTTCCTAAGGGAAATGTTTCCATCAACAAAAATCCTTTGTATATACAAAGAGCTATGACTGAGATGAGCAATTCTAAATTCTTTCCTGTTGTTTGTGGCCTGTTTTGAGAGAGTGATGTTATGACACTGCTGCCTAATCAGTGTGATTATACAGGCATATTACAACTGTGAGATGTTGTGGTTGTATGGCTTCTGTTTGTTATTATTAGAGTCTTTCCTTTAGCATTTTTCTGAAATCTTTGTACAAACATTTCAGTGAAGAGGCAGACTAAAATGGCTGACTTTGATTATACCTTCCTCTCCAGAGATGAATTACTAAAACTGTAAGGGTGTGCCAGTCAGCAATACTAGAGTAGTTCTGCCCTACAGCTACTGCTATTCAACTGTGTCTGAACAATCTGGGGACTGGATGTCTCAGGGGACAGCTATTACCATTTAACACTACTTTGAATCCAGTGACAGTCAGAAGGGATGGCAAGTATTTGCCATATAATGACTGCTTAGTGGCATTGTATAATTAATTGGTGGTATTAATTCAGTCATGTACAATCTGGCACTTACTAGGCTCAAGGACTGAATTGGCACAGAACCTGCACTAAAATCTCTACTCCTTTAGTAACCCCTTAAGTTAAGTTTGGGCACATTGGTAATGCTGCCCATGTTGAAGCTGATATAAAGATATATCAAGAGAAGACTGAGAGGGGATCTGGTGGTCATTTATAAACTCACCAGGGGGAATCAGTGGAAAATAGGTGAGGCTCTGTTCCCCCAGGCATCACCTGGGATAACAAGGAATAACGGCCACAAATTGATTGAGAGCAAGTTCAGGCTTCATATCAGGAGGCATTACTTTACGGTCAGGGCTGCCAGGCTCTGGAACTGGCTCCCAAGGGAGGTGGTACTCTCCCCTACCTTGGTGGTCTTCAAGAGGAGGTTGGATAGATATCTGGCTGGGGTATTATGAACCCAGCACTCATTCCTGCCCAGGGCAGGGGGTCGGACTTGATGATCTGTTCAGGTCCCTTCCCACCCTAGAAACTATGAAACTATATACTTATCTAGCTTATTTCTTATGACTCATCACAAAATTTGATAAGTAGTAAATTCATTAAATTAAAAATAAACATAGAAATATATGGCTGGAAGGGATTTTAGGAGGTTATCTAGTCCAATACCCTGTTCAAGGCAGGATTATCCCTATGCAAACCATTCTGTACATCTGTCCAAACAAAGCTTCATAAACAAGCCTTTCACACAACTACCGGGCACAATGCCCCAAAACATCAAGAACACCCTAAACTATCAGAAGCAGACCAGGGGATGATCCCACTGTCAATGTCTTGCCACTAGAAGGACAGGAAGTATCTTGCTAAAATCCACTCGAGATTCAAGGTGGAGGAGCATGCCCCCCTGCCAGAGAGGAAGACAAAATATTGTAACGATGTTAATCTGTTTTCAAGTTCTGTCTCCTGCTATTTCTTTTCCCAGATGTGATACTCCAGGATATCATGTGTTTTAGGATTGTTCTTACACTTGTCCAAAACTTTTTTCACTTTTGAGTAAATAAGCGTAGAATCTATATGGCCAATGACTTGGCTTCCAGCATCAAGGGCTGCCATCAAACCTTTCAAAGGTAACACTAACCATTATGACTGAACGGAAAAAACAACCCCCCCCCCCCCAAGCCATGAGGAAGATGAAGACCCTCTTCTGTCTTCTGTATTAGTAGATAGGCTTGTGTTTAAGTTCTTAAATCTGCTCACATGCCTGGTAGGTGGAATAGAATCTGGTCCTAAAAGAATTGAGAGTCAGAGTTAAGCTACTGAGAACAGAAGGAATTACAGTTATGGCTTAAAATCCATCATATTTTGTATACTTCGTTAATACCTAGATCAGGGGTGTGAAAGATATAGCCTGCAGGCTGGATCTGGCTCACAGAACCCCATCATTTGACCTCTGTTGCAGGCCCTGGTTCTCAAGTTGACCCACAAACTGTGCATGCAGGGCCTGGGACATATGCTACATGTGGCACCCATGTACGGCCAGTCTGGGACCTTTTCCACATGCCAGATCCAGGACCTGCTCTGGCCTGTCCGGACTATGCCACATGCAATGCCCTCACCAGCTGGTCCAGGATCCATGCTGTTCATCAGGTCTGTGGGGCCAGATGAGTTTGAGACCCCTGACCTAGATGATTTGATTAATGTATTAGTAATAGGATATCCTTGTTGGTCAAATAATAGATTTTTTTTCTTCTTTCTTTTTGCCTCTTTTCTGTTTGATCTTCTTCACCATTTTTTCTTTTCTTTTCAAGGAAAGGGAAAAGCAGAATCCCTAGCATCGTATCCACTTTCCTTTAATTATTCTTACTTCCCACTCTCATTATATTTTCCCTGCTGTTTGGCTCTTCACCTTTTCCAGCACTCTCATAGGCGAGGACAAAACTTTCTCCTTCCCAATTTTGCCACCAAATCGTAAATATATAAAGAGGAATAAACACAAAAATATACAACACATGGTCTGCAAATATAGACACTTTTTCAGTTCACCATACCTTGAAAAAAGTTTGCCAGTCATGTCAAGATCTGTGGAGGCTTAGATGATTAGAAGTAGATAGGGATATGTGGATAGGATAAGGATACGGTGGATAGGGAACTGTTCTGTAACTGACCTGAGCGTAACCTCTTTGTACCACTGTTTTCCCTCTGCCTCTTGTCTGTCATATCTATTTAGACTGTTAAGCTTTCTGATAAAGTCATAGTCTCTTAGTAAGTGTTTGCATATACCTTGGCCACCATTAGTTCTAGGTATTACATTACATTAGCACTATTACACACTACTCTAATACAAACAGATGGGGATAAAATCACTGAACTCAATTCCTTTTGCCTCCCATTCAGAAATTTAAGCTTGTCTTTAGATATGAGAAGTTGATGCACTAACTAACAACATCTTCTACTATAACCTCCCTTTGCTAACCATCTTAATTTTTCATTCTTATTTTTATTCCTTTTCATTTTCTTTTCCCTCCACCTTTCATGTGATCCTCCCTCTTCAGTCTCTGGATTTCTAAATCTATGTTTTCTATTTTTGTCCCCAAACAATTTTTCAGGATCCCAGAGCTGCCTCAGTGCTCTCGTTGGAGCCTGTGTGACAGGAGAAGGGGGAGACAAGCTTGACTCAACCTGATTTTGCAATGAGTCATAGAAAAGTAGAGCTGGAAGGGACCTCTCAAGGTCATCTAGTCCAGCCCACTGTGTGAGGCAGGATTGTCCTTATCCAAATTATCCCATGCAAATCTTTGTCTAGTAGTAGGCAACTATCCCCTACGGATCATGGTGTACACGTAAGAGGTGTAGTGAGATGCCTGATAAATCTGTTTGTGGCTGACAAGCCTATTTCAGACACAGTTTGTTACAAGTTTCACAGGTCCTTATGTTGGCTAAGTTGGAATCCAAGTTTACAGCATGCTACTTTCTCTTTTCTTACTTTGTTTCCAATCTCTGGATCAAAGCCACTTCATGTTGAACAGCACCCTGTCCCACATGTGCTCTCCAGATTGGACAGGATTCTGTGTGTTCCTCCAAGCGTTCTACATTGATGTTGAATGATTTCATGTCATTTTTACACACGTTGTGGTACTGTCATAGAGGGTGACCTTGCTTTCATCTCAAATCTCACCATACAAAATATTCTTGGGGATATGATCTTTTCCCATTCTCTTGACATGGCTGATCCATCACAACTTTTTCTTCTTGATAGTGATTTCGAAGTGTGTCAGTCCCATGTGCTCCAGTACCTCTGTGTTTGGTGTTCTGTCTTCACGCTTTATTTTCAGGCTCTTATACAGATATCTCATTTGGAAGTTTTTTAGTCTCTTGGGCTAGAGACAGAAGTTACACATATACCAGGTTAAGTGATCACTGATCAGAAACTGCTTTAAACCTGTAACAGAACATAAGTTCAGTTAGCATAAATCAGTTTCAGAATGGCTGAAACTAGTTTAAGATAAACCTGGTTGAATATAGCATCCGGCTTAACTGATTTGGGTCAAACCAGTTTTTGCAACTTCTGTCCCAGACCCCTTCCTGGTTTAAGTTAAATCAGAGTCCCCCAGCATCCCAGATACTTTGCAGCCCTGGGTGGGTCTGTGCCTTCTGCTCCAGAGACCGGGGCTGGCCCTGCCCCTCTGCTCTCTTGCCAGATCATGGGGGGGAGGGGGGGGTGTCCAGAGGCATGTCCCCTTTGTTACATAAATTTACATTTTTGGTGCTTTATTGCTTATATAAACAATTACATTTTCTCTCCTCTTTCTTATGCAAACTCCCATTTACTTTTTACTTACTCCTTGCTTATATATCTCTCATGCCTAGGGCATACAAAGTTTATTTACTTCTGTCAAGCTGGAAGCATTATAGAATATAACTAAGCAGCTACTTTTTAAAAGACAGGAATTAAATTATTACATTTGTTTGTTCAAATTAACTATACTAAGAAAAAAGTTTAACCAAATGCTACACCTTGAGGCAAAGGGAGCAGGGAGGGGGTTTATTCCCTCCTTCCCCCACCAGAGGACTGCAGCCCCTGTCACCCATTCCCCCCCTCCCCAATCCAGGGGCAAGGGAGGGAGCATTGCCAGAACTGGCTGGCTTGGCCCCTGCCATCCACTTGCATCACCAGCAGCTGTGGCTACAGGGCTGAACCCATCTGGCTGGCAAGTGCTGCTGAGGGCAGAGGCAAAGGGGCCAGCTCAGGCTGGGCAGCTGGGTCCAGGCCCTTCCCAGCAGGCTGCAGCTGGTTTGTTTTTCTCTCCAGTTCTCCTGCAGTTGTTTGACAGAAAATATCATATCAATTTTACCAAAACAAAGGGGATAGAATCAACTGTGACAACTGTAGAGAGGTATCACCCTGGTGAATATCATTGGAAAAATTGTTACTTGCATCATGCTCCCTAGGCTGCGATCCCTAGGGGCACTTGTACACTTGAGGGGGGTTTAGTTCATAGGGTTGCATTCTATACACCCTAAACTGAATTTAATTTTAATTGAAACCCTCCATTTCAATTTAGGGGTTTTCGTAGTTTCATATAGCTAGGGTCAGGAGGGACCTGAACAGATCATCTAGCCTGACCTCCTGCCACAGGCAGGAATGAATGCTGGGTTCACAAGACCACAGACAGGTGATCATCCAACCTCCTCTTGAATTTGCCCAAGGTAGGGGTGAGGACCACTTCCCTGGGAAGTTGGTTCCAGATTTTGGTCACCCTAACTGTAAAATATTGCCTCCTGATCTCTAACTTAAACCTATTCTCCATCAGCATATTACCATTGTTCCTTGTCGCCCCAGGTGGTGCTAGGGAGAAAAGAGCTCTGCCTATTTGTTGTTGATCTCCCCTGGTGAATTTGTAGGCAGCCACTAGGTATCCCCTCAGCCTCCTCTTGCTGAGGCTGAACAGGTTCAGGTCCTTCAGTCTCTCTTCATAGGGCCTGTTCTGCTGCCCTCTCACCAAGCAGGTGGCCCTCCTCTGAACTCTCTCCAGGCTGGCCACATCCCTTTTGAAGTGCGGTGCCCAGTACTGGACGCGGTACTCCAACTGCGGCCTGACCAAAGTCACATAGAGGGGGAGTATCACTTCTCTGGGCCAGCTTGAGATGCACCTTTGGATGCATGACAAGGTATGGCTGGCCTTGCTGGCTGCGGTCTGGCATTGGCGGCTCATGTTCATCTTGGAGTCAATAATGACTCCAAGATCCCTTTCCACATCTGTGCTTTCAGGAAGGGAACTCCTCAGCCTGTATATACGCTGTGGGTTCCTTCTCCCAAGGCGCAGCACCCTGCATTTGTCTACGTTGAACCCCATCCTATTCTCATCTGCCCACTTTTGTAGTCTGTTTAAATCTAGTTGCAGCCTCTCTCTCCCTTCAAGTGTGTCCACCTTGCCCCACATCTTAGTGTCATCAGCAAATTTGGACAGCATGCTTTCCACCCCCTCGTCCAAGTCGCTGATGAAGATGTTAATGTTAAACAGTGTGGGCCCGAGGACCGAGCTCTGGGGTATCCCACTGCTCACATCTCACCAGTTTGAGTACAACCCATCCACCATGACTCTCTGGGTGTGCCCCATCAGCCATTTTTTTACCCATCCAACTGTGCAGGCATCAATGCCACAGTTGCTTAATTTATTGATGAGGATGGGGCGAGAGACCATGTCAAAGGCCTTCTCAAAGCCTAGTTACTTGGTCGTAAAAGGCAATCAGGTTGGTCAGGCAGGACCTGCCTTTGAACCTATGCTGGTTGTCCCTGAGCATGATCTCCCCTGCTGGCCCCCCCACAGATGTGCTCCTTGATGATTTTCTCCAAGATCTTCCTGAGGACCGAGGTGAGGCTTCTGGGCCTATAGTTACTTGGGTCCTCCTTCCTCCCTTTCTTAAAAATGGGGACCACATTAGCCAGTTTCCAATCCCCAGCACCAGGCCAGATGACCACGAATGCTCATACAGACGGGCCAAAGGCTCCGCGATGACCCCTGCCAGCTCCCTCAACACCCTTGGGTGGAGGGCATCTGCACCTGCAGATTTAAAAATGTCTAGCCCTTCCAGAAGATCCCTAACTACATCTGCGCTGACTGAAGGCCTGACAGAGCTATCCCTAAGATTGTCCCTACCTCTGGTAGGTGGGATATCTCAGTCCCTGTTCAAGAAAACAGAGGCAAAGAAACTTAAAAATATCAGCTTTCTTGTCTGGCGTAGCCACAAGATTACCGTTTGTGTCTTGCAGGGGCCCTACATTGCCTGGTGCCCTCTTCTTGCTCCCAATGTACTTGAAAAGGACTTTTTGTTGTCCTTAATCCTGGACGCTAGCCTGAGTTCCACCTCTACCTTGGCCTTCCTAATAGACCTCCTACACTCCCAGGCTGAGGAGGAGTACTCCTCCTTGGTGATAGCTCCTCCCTTCCACTGGTTGTACACCTCCCTTTTAGTCCTCAGGCATTGCTGAATGCGCTTGCTGAGCCAAAGGGGTTTCTGAGCACTCTTACCCCCCTTGCTTCTCTCAGGGACTGTTATCCTTTGGGCCTGGAGGATTGCCCCCTTAAGGTATGACCATCCTTTGTGGACTCCCATCTCTTCTACCTTCTGGGCCCTTAGTGCCTCCCCCACTAGTCTCCTAAGCTCATTGAAGTTGGACTTTCTGAAGTCAAGGGCTTTAGCCTTGGTGTAAGCCCTTGACGCCCTGTGTTGGATAATGAAATCCAGCAGGTGATGTTTGCTATTGCCCAGGTGGTCAAGGACCTGCAGTCCCCTCACCAGGTCACCCCTGTGGCCAGGACCAGGTCCAGCAAGGCGTTACCCCTAGTGGGGCTGTGCACTTCCTGGATGAGGTGAAGGTCCTCTAATACAGACAGGAGCCTTTTATTTTTCCATCATTGTTATGGTGAGGGCCCTGATACTTTTTTTTCCTGGTGGAGCTTGTCCGCAGCCAGGGGGTGAGCTGCTGGCAGGCCAAGCAGCCCCTGAGCTGTGGGGGGCCCTGGTCTTTCCTTCCATGGTGGCAGCACCTCTCGGGGCCACCTAGGTGGGTTATTAGCAAGCCAGGTGCTGCCCCAGTGCGGATGCAGCACCCAGCCAGATCCAACTCTTTCCTGACCCTGAGCTAGGGCAGCATCTAGCTTGCTAGCAGCCTGCCCAAGTGGCCCTAGGAGGCACCACTGCTGTGGAGGAAAGGACCGGGGTCCCCCGCAGCTCAGGGGCCACTCAGTCTGCCAGCAGCTCACCCCCTGGGAGAGGTGGGCAGCCTCTGCTGGAAAAAAAAAAGAAAAGATCTGGCCCCTCACTGCTTCTGCCTTCATCAGGCTCCTGCTGAAGGCAGAAGAGCTGAGGGCCCTCATCTTTTTTTTCTATGGAGACTGCCTGCCTCTCCTATGGGTGATCTCAGCCTGAGTAAGCCACCTTAGTATTTACCAGGAGACTCAGAATGTTAGTTTTCCAGGCTATGCTGAAGATCTTGCTGTTGGCAGCTAGACTCTTACTAGTACCTGGTACTTGATCAGCTGCATCTACACAAGCTGCAGTCACACCTCTGGATGGCACTGTAGACACAACCATTATCACCAGTGGACTTAGTGTTTCAGTGTGAGAAGGCGAATAGCGTAGCACTGAACACTAGAGAAGATTCTGAGCTTTGATTTAGCCCACTAGAAACAATGAAGGGGCTGCTATCAAATATACCGTAGGTCTTGTCATTTAGTATTGACCTTACTTTTGTTCAGTGAAGAAGGTCTTTTTAAATAGGTCTTCATCAAAATTAATATTCTAGGGAAAAATATAAATGTTTCTAAATTGAAAAAAATATGGAAAACCCATTTTCTTATTTTTTAAATGTGTTTATTTAGAAACTGTGAAGAAGTGCCAACCTTCCTTCAAAATTACTGCCACATTTTTTTAGTTCTTCCTCCTGTAATGTGAACAAAAGAGTTAAAGTGAGAGCACATATTGGGCAGCATTCTATTTCACCTAGTAGATGACAAAAGTGCAGCTGGAAACTTAACTCAGAGTTGCCCAGCTTAAGTGTAGGTGTCATTCCAATACTCCCTCTTGGTGTGTAAGTACTCCCATTATTGGAATAGGACCACCCTACATAGGTGTGCAGATTTCATAGATTTCATAGACATTACGGCTGGAAGGGACCTCAGAAGATTATTGAATCTAGCCTCCTGCCTCAGGGGCAGGAAGTCAGCTAGAGTCAAAGGATCCCAGCAAGATAAGCATCCAAATGTTTCTTAAAAGAGTCCAGAGTAGATGCTTGCACCACCTCTGGAGGGAGTCTATTCCAGACCTTGGGGGCTCAGACAGTAAAGAAGTTTTTCCTTATGTCCAGCCTAAAACAGTCTTGGAGGAGTTTGTGACTGTTGGACCTTGTCATCCCTTGGGGTGCTCTGGTGAACAGGTGTTCCCCCAGATCCTGTTGCACACCCCTTATATACTTATAGGCTGCCACCAGGCCATCCCTGAGCCTACGCTTTTCCAGATTGAAGAGTCCCATGGCTCTCAGCCTCTCTTCATAAGATCTATTCTCTTGCCCTCTGATCATGCGCGTGGCTCTCTTCTGGACTCTCTCAAGCTTCTCCACATCCTTTTTGAATTGTGGAGCCCAGAATTGGATGCAGTACTACAGCTGCGGCCTCACCAAGGCTGAGTACATCGGGAGCATGACATCCTGAGATTTACTTGAGAAGCATCTGTGGATGCAAGCTAGAGTTTTGTTTGCTTTACCACTTGTGACATCGCATTGGTGGCTCATGTTCATGGTCAGTCATGATGCCCAAGTCTTTTTTGGCTGTGGTGCTAGTGAGCGTAGCACTGTCGAACCTATAAGCATGCTGTGGTGGTTTTTTCCCTGAGGTGGAGCACCTTGCATTTGTTGGTATTGAATGTCATCAGGTTTATATCCATCCACTTTCTAAGTCTATCCTGGTCAGCCTGGATCACCAACCTATCCGCAGGTGTGGACACTGTACCTCAAATTTTAGTGTCATCAGCGAACTTGGCCAGTCTACTTCTGACACCAGTGTCCACATCATTAATAAAGTTGTTAAAGAGTACAGGTCCAAGGACGGAGCCTTGGGGGACACCACTGGTCACGGAACACCATATTGATTCACGTCCATCAACTACCACTCTCTGGGTCTGGCCTCGGAGCCAATTCCCCAGCCACCAGACTGTGATGTAGCTGAGGCCATAGTTGGCCAATTTTTCTAGCAGGAGATCTTGGGACACCAGATCAAAGGCTTTTTTAAAGTCTAGATATATGATGTCAATCTCTTCTCCCTTGTCCACGTGATATGTCACCTAGTCATAGAAGGAGTTGAGATCGGTCAGGCAAGACCTACCACAACAAACCCATTCTGGCTGTCCCTCAGGAAGTTGCCATCAGCCAGCTTGTCAAGAATGGTGTCTTTGCTTTTTTCCAGAACCCTTCCAGGGATTGAGGGTCAAGCTGATTGTCCTGTAGTTCCTCAGATCTAACCTTCCTCCCTTTCTTGAAGATGGGCACCACACTGGCCTTCTTCCAATCATCAGGTACTTCACCTGAGTGCTAGGAGTTTTTGAATATCTTTGCCAGTGGCTGGGCTATGACATTTGTCAGCTTCTTAAGTACCCTGGGGTTCAACCTGTCAGGATCAGCTGACTTGAAGGTGTCCAGCTTCTCAAGGTGTTCCTTTACAAGGTATACACCAATGCTGGGTATACATTCACCCTCACCCTGGCCATCCTGCATCATGCTAGGCAGAGCAGTCCCTTTGGGTTTATGAAAATCTGACGCAAAATACCCATTAAGCAGGTTGACTTTTTCTTAGGTGCTCATTGTCAGTTGTCCCATTTGGTTAAGCAGGGGTCCAATGCTTTTCTTCCGACTCCCCACATACCTGAAAAGGACTTTTTATTGTCCTTGATATGCATAGCAAGCTGGAGCTAGGTTGCAGCCTTTGCGTTCCTGTTTCACTCCCTACATGTGCAGACCAGTGCAGTATACTCCTTCTTTGTGGTGATTCCTGTCTTCCATCCTTTATAAGCTTCTCTTTTTAGGGGTAGGAGGTCCATGAGTTCCCTGCTGAGCCAAGGGGGTTGTTATGCCCTTTTGCTACCTTTCCTCTGAGTTGAGATGGACATCCCTTGTGCTTTCAGGATTGCTCCCTTAAGGAGCAATCACTCCTCTTGGACTCCCCTCCCTGTTGAGTCATGGCCCCTTAGATATTTCTCTGTTCTTGAGATGGGGGTATTTTGCCCTCCTAGGCCATGTCCAGCTGAGAACGGGTGTTTAGTTCTTCAGGGACAAGTAGTAGTGGCACACCTTGTGCTGATGCTACTTGTCACATGCCAGAGTGCATATGGCATAGGTGTTCCCCAGAGACAAGTTACCTGAGGAGAGGCTGGGGCCAGCAACTGTGCTGGCCCCAACAGCCTTACTTGGGGCCCTGGGGGCCAGGGAAGCTGCAGCTGTGGTGCTTGTGTACCTGGAAGTCTGGTCAGCAGCTGGAGTGTGGCTCTGGCTGGCCAGGCTTTGGTTTTGGGTGGCACATGCTGTTGCCACATGCGCTGCCTTGGGGTTTTTTTCCATGTGCGTTTTTTTTGACCCTGGTCAAAAAAACCCCATGGCACTGCAAGGTAGCAGCACAGGGAAGACCCAAATTTGTGGTATGTGGCACCACAGATGGGTCTACGGTCACACTTGGCCACAGCATGGCCGGTCATGGCATGGCCACGCTCATCTGGATGCAGCCCAAGAGAGGGAAATACAATCACTCCCATACTTTATTTGGATAACTCAGAGTTATTCTTCGGCTAAACTTTGATTGGCATCTAGGGCTAGGGACAAGTATTATACATAAACCAATACAGGTGATCAGAAACTGGTTCAAATCTGTAACACAACAAAAGTTCAGTGCACATAAACCACTTTCAAAATGTCCAAAAATGGTTTAAGATAAACCTGGGTGGGTGTATGTGACAGGTACATGATCTGGGCTGACCTAAATGGGGCCTGCACACCTGTTCCTGGGGCAACCGCCCGCCTACTTTCCTGCCACGCCTTGTTATTAATTGATTAATTGCTGTTAATTAGTGGGAGGCTGCCCTTGTACTGCCCCACTGCCAGGGGGCGCTATCTGCCAAGCTGCCCTCTCTCTGGGGCTTTCGCTCCCTCTCAGGGCGCTCCTCAATACTGCCGCCCTCTCTCGGGGCCTTCTCTGTCATGCTGCCCCCTAGGGGCTCACCATGCCCTCACTGGGGCTTCTCAGTAATTACCCCTTCTCTGGGGCTTCTCTCTGCGGCTGGGGTCTATGCACCCTGAATGCTGCACCCTCACTGGCGCTGGGGTCCTCACACTCCGCTGTGAGTCCCCTATGAGGCCTCCTCCAACCCCTGATATCCTCTCCCAAACCACCGGTATAACAAACAGCAACATAAACACAAGCCCTCTGGCTATAACTTAAATGGAAGCCGCTTGGCCATAAGAACATTTAAGCCTACCCGGGGATTACTCCATCCCTCAGCAGTGCCAAACACTGCTCCTGCAGTCAGGCCTCGCCTCTCTTCTATGACAGAGCTCTTTCCTCTTGAGCTGCTGGTGGGGAACTCCCTCTGGCCCCAGCTCCTAGGGTTAATAAAGGGAGCCAGGCCCTGCCCCTACTGGTCAGCTGACCTTCTCTGGTTGCCCTGGCAACCCACAGCTGGGCTCCTTATTCCCTGCTAGGGCTTCCTCACTAGCAGTTTTCCCCTCTTTGGGAGCAGGGCACCTCAGTGCTCTGTGACAGTGTAGTATCAGCCTTAACTAATTTAGGTTAAATTGGTTTATTGAACTTTTGTCCCAGATCTCCAGATTCAAGTTAACTCTCAGTCCCATAGCATCCCAGGGTGCTTTGCACCTCCCCCACAACTCCTCCCTCTCAGGGTAGGTGGGTTAGCCTTGGCCCAAGTGTCTGCTCCAGCTGAGAAGGGAGCCATGCCCTAGCGCCTGCTGGCTTCTGGCCTGGGCCGCTGTAGGCATGTGGCTGGATTTCCAGAATCAAAAGTAAATATCTGTTCACTTGCTTATGAGTTCAATCTATGCAGTTTAGACTTGCAAAGATTAAATCAATTCAGCCTCAGGCTTTTTGACTGTCTGTACTTAGCCTAGGTGAAATAGAATTCTGCCTATCATATTCACATTTAAAAGTGATCCTGTCTAAGTCAGAGCAAGTAGCATCTTGATTTTTTCCCCAACTGGAAAAAATATTGATCCTTATTTTTTTTTTCCTGCTTCCGGCTTATTTTGTTTTTTTAACTTTCTGCTCCCTGCTTTTCTACTGGAAAAGGTGACAACAGTGTAAATACAAGCTAGGGGAAATGCTTTCCCCCCCCAATTTTGAAAATTTCCAAGCAAAAACAAAACCTTTAATTTCTCCCCCAAAATGTTTCACACATTCAGAAAAAAAGACCAAATTTAAGCTGCTCTATTGTCACCCCTCACAACAGTGTAGACAACAAGTCATAAAAGTGACAGGATGCCACTTTTTCCACCCACTCAATGTGGTCTTCTATACTGCATCTCCTGAGAGGCACTGCACAGAATCTATCTCTATTAGCATCTGCAGTTCCTTTAGAGCACAGAGCACTGTGACAAAAATTTTCCCTCTTCATCAAAGAAATCCAAGGAAGCAACCAAAGTAACTGTTTACAGTTATGGATTCTTTCTTGCTGTGTGGTAGTCAGTGACCTCATTTCTATTTTGTAAAGTGGCGAGCCACCCGGAGCCTTCCTAGTACAGAACCTATCTCACAAGCTAGTAGGTGACAAGACTTCCATTTATATCAGGACTGAGAGAATGTTTTTTCATAATCTTGACTTTGAAACTCAGAAAAAAAAATATTTTAAACAAGTTAGGGAAACCTACCAAATGTCACAGTCAGAGTGGTCCAGAATGAATTCAATGAAAGTTGGGAGTGCTCAGCACTTCAAAAGGAATGACTTCTAGGGTCAAGTAGAGATGAGTTATCTTATAAGTAAATATTTAACAAACTGACAGATCCCCAAAGCAAGACTAAAAGCAATATCATACCATAGGCAAGGTTTCATCAGACAATTCAAGGGTCTCAGTTCCACACCAGTGGGAAACAGAAGTAGACTGTATACAAATAATTAGATGACTGTGGAGCATGGCAGTGGGAGCTGGACTCAATAACCCAGACAAAGAAACCATAGGAGAATAATTATAGACATTAGCTCTATGTAAGTGCACAAACCAGTGAGAGGTTTAAGTGGGGTTTATACCCTTATTCTGCCTCTCAGTCATCTTGACTGGAGATAACAGGAGGCCTACATAGAGGCCTTTCTGCAAGTTAGAGCAACTTTGGGGTTGCAAGTACCCCAGAAATCAGCAAGACCCGTGGCACTAAGATGCTAACTAGTAACCAGGATACAGCAGTGACCTGATCCTCAGAAGACCCTTCCCAACCCTCCTTTCAGCCTCAGTGGAAAGTGCCTGGAACAGGACTGTAAAAAAAAATCTAACATGCTGCCCTGGAATGACTTGAAATTAAACAGACTTAAATGTTGTAGTTATGCTTACTTAAACTGAGTAAATATTGTAAGAAGCTTTTCAAGGTGTTCAGAATTCTTAATGAACACAAAACGTGAACTTGATATAGCTGCTTTATCTTCAAATGCAGTAGGCTACCAGTAAGCTCTCACTACAGATTAGTTGAAAAAAAGAAAAATTATTTGCCAATCTATCCCATGCACATACTTTTTTATTTCCAGCTCCTATTCATTTTCTAATTGTAAACTCACTTTTCCCTGATTATTGCAGCAGTTCTTGATTTTTTTTCAAAACATATGAGATAGAATATAAGGCACTGGTTCTGTTTCTCAGTTGGTCAGTTAAATACTGAGGAATAAAGAGCTTGAACTACAGGTTGTTTGGATCAAGGACATTTTATTATGTGTATGCATAGAGCCGGTCTAGTACACCAGCCCCCAATCTTGAGCTACTACAAATGCAAATAATAATTCCATGTCATATGGAAAGGGGAGGATGACACATTGAGAAACAGAGCATCCTACAACTGATTTGGAGGGAACAATTTACACACAAGGGGAGCTAAGGATAGGTGGGACAGGTGAGGAAGAAAACCACCAAGCACATTTATGAGAACTATGATCTTAATGTTTCATCTGTCTGCATTGTTAGATTTGTAGTCTGTAACCTGTTATTTGTTAAAGTTCCTATAAACTACCTTGCTCTTGGAAGGTGAGGGGAGGAGGAATAATGGTTAAATAAATTTAGTGTTAGTGAAAAGACCCAACAAGCAATTGTTCTGGACACTTAATATTTTTATTAAGAGCCAAACAGATCACTGAGAGTAACCAGAAATGTTCCATGCTACTGACTGTCATTGGCTCACAGACTTTTGATGTTGTCTGCTCATTCCTGTCCCCAGCCAAATGTAGCAATAAGTCATACAATGAAATCCTTACATTGATAAAAAGTCACTTCTCACTGACTCCATCTGAAATGGTTAGATGGTTCCATTTCAGCCAGTGTGACCAGATACCAGATGAAGGGATTCTGGCATATGTGGCTGAGTCTCATCGTTTGTCTGAGAACTGTAATTTTGGTATCAGTGTTGAGTATCTAAGAGGAAGCCCTGCAATACGGACTCCACACAAAGCAAAACATAACATTGGCTGTTGCTCAAGAAAAAGCACTTGCTTGTTAGCAGGGATCCATTTCCCATGGAAAAATACAGAAAAACATAGACCTCCCCCTTAAAGGATAAAACCCAGGAATCTATGAGTTTCCTCTTGCAGGTTGGCAGAGTTCCAGCCTGAAAGGGACTGTTTGGGGTTGGGGAGAGGGGGAGAAAGGTAATCAGAGGTAGGGGGTGCCACACATGCACATGGCCAGCAATACAAGCAGGCAGCCTGGTGAAAAGCAGCTCCCTGAAGGTAGGTCTTTATTTTTGAAAACTTTTGGTGATCAAGGGAGGTCCTGGACAATTAGAAAAGGGCAAATATGATGTCCATCTTGAAGAAAGAGAAGGAGGAGGATCCAGGGAATTACAGACTGGTGAGCCTCACCTTACCTCACCTCACCTCATTCCCCAGAAAAATCATGGAGCAGGTCCTCAAGGATTCTATTTCTAAGCACTTGGTGAAGAAGGTGATTGAGAACAGTCAGCATGGATTCACCGAGGGCAAGTCATGCCTGATCAACTTGATTGTCTTCTATGGCTCTGTGGATGTGGGGAAAGCATTGGATGTGATATACCTTGACTTAAGCAAGGCTTTTGATACAGTCTCCCACAAAATGCTCCCAGGCAAGCTAAGGAAGTATGGGTTAGATGAATAGACTCTAAGCTGGATAGAAAGTTAGCTGGATTGTCAAGCTCAGCAGGTACTAATCAATAGCTCAATGTCTAGTTGGCAGCCAGTATCAAGTGGAGTGTCCCAGAGGTCAGTCTTGGGACTGGTTTTCTTCAATATCTTCATTAACAATCTGGAAGATGGGATGTATTGCATCCTCAGCAAGTTCACGGATGGCACCAAGCTTGGGACTGTAGCAGATACACTGGAGGGTAGGGCTAGGATTCAGAATGACCTAGACAAATTGGAGGATTGAGCCAAAAGAAATCTCATGAGGTTCAATAATGACAAGTGCAAAGTCCTGCACTTAGGACAGAAGAATCCCATGCACTGCTACAGCCTGGGGACTGACTGGCTAAGCAGCAGCTCTGCAGAAAAGGATCTGGGGATTATAGTGGACAGTAAGATGGATATAAGTCAACAGTGGGCCCTTGTTGCCAAGAAGGCTAATGGCATACTTGGTTGCATTAGTAGGAGCATTGCCAGCAGATCAAGAGAAGTAATTATTCCTCTCTATTCAGCATTGGTGAGGCCACATCTGGAGTACTGTGTCCAGTTTTGGGCCCCCTACTATAGAAAGGTTGTGGACAGGTTGGAAAGAGCACAGCAGAGGGCAACACAAATGGTTCAGAGGCTGAGGCACATGACTTCTGAGGAGAGGCTGAGGGAACTGGGTTTATTTAGTCAGCACAACACAAGGCTGAGAGGGGATTTGATGGCAGCTTTTAACTACCTGAAGTGGGGTTCCAAAGAGGATGGAGCTAGACTGTTCTCGGTAGCAGATGATAGAACAGTGAACAATGGTCTCAAGTTGCAGCAAGGGAGGTTTAGGTTGGATATTAGGAAAAGCTTTCTCACTAGGAGGGTGATGAAGCACTGGAACAAGTTACCTAGAGAGGTAGTGGAATCTCCACCCTTGGAGGTTTTTACAGGTCTAGCTCAGGAAAAACCTGCCTGGAATGATATAGTTGGGGATAGTCTTGTTTTGAGCAGGGGGTTGGATTAGATGACCTCCTGAGGCCCCTTCCAACCCTAATTTTCTATGACTCTATGATTCTATGATGTCTGAGGGTGGGGAGGGGGATGGTATAGGTGATGCCCTGAGGGACCAATTATGGGGGAGCATAGGTGACATGTGGGGAGATTGAGGTGGTGGCAATGCCTCATGCCAAGCCTGCACAGTGAGAGTGTGGGGCAGGGCTGGCAGCTGGAGTTGGGGGTGCTGCCCAGCCAGAGCAGTGTGTGGTGCCTGGGACCTGGGGCTGGACAGAATGTGTAGCCATGGGGCCCAGCCAGGGAGCGGGGTGGAGTCACAGGCAAGTCATCCGGGGTGAGTGGCTCTCTGCTGCTACACGCACTTGTGGGGAGGGGTTGGGCCCATAGGTGAAGTGTTGGGGAGCTGTTGGGGGGCATATGATCCTCCAGATTTATGCACCCACAGCAGGAGACAAGGCTGCAGCCTGGCTGGAGTGGTACTGGGCAGGAGTTACCTCTGTGGCCTAGCAGGTGGGAACTGGCATGGGAGGGCACTGTGGGGTAGGGCAGGGAGTCTCAGTGCTGCTGCTGCCACCATGGCCACCAAGGTGAGTTGCCCCCTGTCTGCTGGGCAGCATCAGAGGGGCACAAACCTGCATCACCATTGCTGCAGCATCTCACCTTGGTGGCCATAGTGGTGTGGATGGTGTGGGGCTCTTGGCGTGGTGGCAGTGCAGAGTTATGCCTCCCTGCTACTGCTGGGTAGGCAGGGGGCACCTCACCTTGTTGGCTATGGCAGTGCAATGATCCCTCCCATGCCGGGTCCCACTCGCTGGGCCATGGAGGTGTCTCCTGCCCAGTGCTGTTCTGGCCAGGCTGCAGCCCTGTGCCCTACTGTGGGTGCAGAAATTGGGGCGGGGAGGGAAGGGGGCATGTGCCCCCCCCCCATGCCTCCCTGATGATTCATTTAGGTGTTGTCTATGCCCACACACACACTTTGCTGTGCCTCTGGCCTACTTGGCACAACTAAACCTATCTCTGTGCTTTGAATCTCTGGTTAGGTGCCTTCTGCCTGTTCCTGGTTACTTCTTTTCCTGATTGCTCCTGTTCCTCTGTGTGTCCACCCAGCCTGGACAAACTTCTTGCCCCAATCATAGTCTCATCTCAATGCTTGACTTTGCTTCTACTCCAGGAAATCCTTGACATAGCACAAACCACTCAAGCTGACTGCCTATGCACTGGAAAACCCTTATAACCTACAGTGATGCTCCAAGGTGGTCTGAGTGTCATAGAGGTAGACTCAGGATCTGAGTTTGCCTTAATTTCAAAAGAAACAATTACACTATAACCTCAAAATATCCCACCATTTGTTCCTTTTGAAGCAAGATTTGTTGACTATAATAAACAAATAATTGACTTGAAAGGCAAATGTTATTTCAACATTCTCCAGTTCATAATTACCAAAAGACAGTGAGCAAGCTTGATAGCCAGATAATGGTTCAAGTTCCTGGGCAATAAGTTAAAAGGCATTTATAGCATTGTAATGGACAGCATTCAAGCTAGGATTATAGAAAGTAGGCCTGGAAGGGACCTCACAAGGTCATCTAGTCCAGCTGTCTGCTCAAGGCAGGATCACCTCTGACTAACCCATCCCAACCAAACATTGGTCCAACTTGTACTTGGAAAATTTCCAGGGATGGAGATTCTACAGCTTCTCTAGGCAGCCTGTTCCAATGCTTGAGCAGCCTCAACGTCAGAAAGTTTCTCCTAATCTCCAACCTAAATTTCCTCTGCTGCAGCTTGAGAACATTGCTCTTAGTTCTGTCCCTGTGGTCACAGAGAGAAGCCCATGTGAAGGTATTTGAAGATTGTTATCTGGTCTTCTCTTTTCCAGACTAAATAACCCTAGTTTTTTCAGCCTTTCCTTATGAGGCATACTCCCCAGGTCTTGAATCACTTTTGTTGCCCTGTGCTGGACTCTTTCCAAACTATCCACATCCGTCTTGAAGTGTGGGGCCAAAACTGGACACATTGCTCAAGGTGAGGCCTCACCAGTACTGAACAGAATGGAATAATCACTTCTGTGTCCTGATTTGCAAGTGACACTCCTCTTAATACAGCCCAGGATGCTGTTAGCTTTTTCTGCAACAAGAGCACACTGTTGGTTTATTTAGTTTATCGTCTGCTGTAATCCCCCAGGCCCTTCTCTGCAGTACTGCAGCCTAGCCAGTCATTCCCCAGTCTGTATTTTTGTATGCAATTATTTCATCTCAAGTGCAGAACTTTGTACTTGTCCTTGTTGAATTTCATCTGGTTCATTGTGGACCATTTTTCCAGTTTATTCAGGTCATTCTGGGTCCTAGCCCTACCCTCCAGAGTGTCTAAGCTGTCAATTCATCGAGGTTTTTGAAGAAGGGCTGATGTGAACCCTGACCACCTTTTCATTTATGTTGATTCTGACCATGGCAGCAGTTTGAATAAAGTCTTATTGTGCTGCATTTGCCATCCATGCAAAGACTGATGCTGAGATTGATCATCTTATTGAATATGTCCTTGATGCTATACAATCAGTACCACATGAGGTCAAGACACCAGATTTTTCACAGAAACTGACCAGATGCAAGGTTGCATTCCAGATGAGGTGCCTACTACAGCTCCAGAAGACATCATACTGCTAGCAGGACTAGTTTTTATGAGTCCATCAGTTGTTCTTCCAGACCCATCAAGTCCTCCATCTGCCCCAAAGACGCAAGGAATGCTGAAGAGCCTGTTGCCATCTCCAGTTGTGTTTATTTCTTGTTGCTGCTTGCTGTTTTTGTTTGAAATGCATTCAGTTAAGCTCTTTTATTTGCATAATAATGCAGTAGCATAACTTTGCTTGGGTGAGTGGCACACTGTTTAAGAGGGACCGCCAGAATGGCACTTCCCTATATCCACCTCCCCAGTAGCAGCCAAGTAGTACCAGCCAGATGTGGGAAATAGCAACAACGGACAGCAGACAGCAATGTGGCAGCAGTGTCATGGTCTTTGAGCCCTCAGGACAGGTAAGACTGACTCCTTCTTCTACTTCTCTCTTATCCTCTGGTGCTTGGCATACACCCTCCACCGCTCCTCAGGGCACAGGAAGTTTTGCCTAAGGCAAAGAATTTGTTAGCTACACTTCTGCCATAAAGGTGGTTTCCCTGTTGCTCCCTGTATGATTTCACTGGGACAGAAAAACACTCTGCAATACACATTTGTAAGAAGCAACAGATCTATCCTATGATTGCTTATGTCCAGTTAACCTATGGAGCTTCCACTCTATGGAGCCTGAAGAGTTAAGCAAATTGACAAGGGCAGCAAAAATAATGACTATCTGTTAAATAAGTAAATGAATTACTCATGTACTTCAAGTATACTGAGTCAAAAAGTGAAAGTAGAAAGGTTCACAGCTGTGGATGTTCAGGGAATCTCTGTAATATGACATTGATTTCAGCAGCTGGAGGTTTAAGTTTTAGAGTTTGCCCCTCTGCCCTAAAGAATGGATGAGTAGTTTCCATTCCTGGAGTGGAAACATTTTCAGGGTGAATCTTCCCTCCCTCTGTTCCCTCAGAATTGCAAATCCCCACATAAATCAGGCAGTCAACAGGGATAGTGCTAAGTGGGAAATTAGTGTTCCTGTTGGAGACAGTGGGTGAGACAGACTACTAAAATCATGACTGTCCTGCTAAAATTAGCAGGCAAAGATCTATCTATACTGCTTTCAAAAATTTCCTAAAGCTGCATGGTCACACGCTTCAATAAGAAATTAAAGCAGGAAAAGACACATATTTTACTTCCTACATTCAGATTAATCTCTAATTAAGATGCCTGTCACACACTAATTTTCACAAGACCTGAATAAATATGTATCAGATTTCCATTTTCACTGGACCAGAAATAATTTGTGTCTGAAGCTAGTCTCCTCTGTCTTTGCTCAAAGGTGCTAGTGAAGGTGATCTGCAGTAGGCAGAATGGGATGCCTGGAATAGCGCTATCACTCCTTGCATCCTTCCAGCACTACAGTGTGGAAAAGACTCTTTGTGGGACACAATCCCCTTAGATTATATGTGTCAGGTATCTTCATTATTTCTTTGTCTTCTGTCTTCTCTCCCCCAACTTCTTTTTCCCTCCTTTCTCTTCTCATTACTCCTCTTTTCTGGCTTCATTTCCATTGTGTGTTTGAGAAGGAAAGAGAAGATAGCAAACAAGTGAGGCAGGGGCATAAGAGACACAGAACAGTTTGTGAGGAGGCACAGAAACCAGATGAGTCTCCTCCTGATGGAGAAGCAGGATTCTGAGTCTTCTCCTGATGGAGCAGTAGGATTTTGCTTATTGATGCCAGGGCCTATCTCTTCCTGCTTGTGACTGTGATGGTGGCCATAATTTATTCGATCCGTTTATTGATACAATGTATATCATTGATACAATGTACATGCTGCCCTTCCCAACAAAGGCTCAGGGTGGTTTACAGTAAGGGAACAGAACAGTGTAAAAGGGCAACTAGAATATCAAAATAAAACAGAGATTGTCTAAACAACATTTTGGCCTAGCTTTGGTTGCTAAATGTCTGCCCAAGTAGGAAGGTCTTATAGCACTTCCAAAAAATATCCAGGTTTGGGCTCTGGTGGGCTTGAAGTGGGAATTCTAGTGCTGGGGAGCAACTGTCAAGGATGACATCCCATACACATTTGCTAAATGGACTTGATGTATTGATGGTGCTTGCAGGAAGTTGCTCTCAGCTGACCTTAGGGATCACAATGGGGAATAAGGGGGCTTGAATCTCTATTGCTACATACATAAGAATCATTTACACCTGTGGAACCAGATCAGTAATCTCTGCTCGCCTGATGTTTATGTTTATAGCCACTTTGTTTAGAATTAAATAACTGAACAACGTACAAAGCAGGGGAGTGCTGGACTTTTTGCCTGTATCTTCTCCACATTCCTGACTACACCTTGAAAATAGCCAAAGAAGAGACCGTCTGAAGGCAGTGTTGGGATGGGACTTCACTGGTTTAGCAGTACTGTATAAATACTTGTATAGGTCAGATATTCTCCACTGCAACCCCAGTAACTGGTTGGGCATTTGAGACCTCTGCTTGGAGAAAGACTCTTTCCCAGAAAGCCTTGCAAGGAGAGGAGAACACTTTTAAAGCTGGGAATAGGTACCGCTGCCCTAATAGCCAATCTGCAGATGTTAATGTCCCCTGGATCTTTATATTAACATATCATTCATACACAGTTTGCCTTTGATGCCAAACTATATCCTACACTGAGGCATGGTCATCAGGGTGCTTGCATGCAATTGTATTCCATATACCATATTAGTTGTTCAAAATCTAAAATTTCCATGACACTTTTACTGCATTACTTACACTCCTAGGGTGCATCCAGGCGAGCATGCACATGCCTCCTGCAGCATCCCAAAGCAGTTTGAGATGCTGCAAGAGGTACACTGTGAACGAAAAAATGTTCCCTGCACTGCATATTTCCAGGGTAGGCTCAAAATTGGATACCTGGATAATCAGGTACCAAAAACCCCCCAAAAAACCAAGATGGAAAAAAAGCAGGGCAGGGCACGGTCCCAGACCATGCCCTGAGGTAACCCAGAGCTGGTCCTCTGGAGAGATGCTCTGGTCTCTGGCCAGAGTATCTCTATGTGCTTCTGTTGCCCCAGCATATGGGGCACACTCCCTCAGTGTGCTGGGGCAAGCAGGAATGTGGCAAGGGGCAAGGATCTGGAGTGACTAGAACCTGGGCCCTGTCAAGGGTAAGTAGGGACTGGGGGGGCGGCGGGGATTGTGGGTGTGGGGGGCCTGTCCTTATGTGGTGGGACTGTGGGGTGGGGTTGTGTGTGGCACCCCCCCACCCCCCTGCAGCAGCAGTGGCCATGGGGCACTCAGGGCCTGCTGCTGTTGGGTCCCCCCATGGCACGGTGTAGCCCTGATCACCTCAGAGCTGGCACTGCCTGTTCTGCTCATTGCGGCTGTGGCCTGCTGTGGCACCGTGTGCCTTTCTGCAGCCCCAGGCTGCTTAGGCTGTCACCCAGGGGCCAGCACCACTCATAGGGACCATGTGTCATGGTGGGCTGGGTCATACATACAAAGGAGGATTATTCTGCACTGGTCCGGTCCTGTAGGGAGCTGACCAGGAAAGCCAAGGCTGCAACTGAACTCCAGCTAGCTTTGAGCATCAAGGACAATAAAAAGTCCCTTTTCAGATATGTGGGGAGCCGGAGGAAAAGCAGGGGCAACGTTGGACCCCTGCTGAACCAGATGGGGCAACTGACAACTGACACCCAGGAAAAAGCCAACCTATTAAATAGGTACTTTGCGTCAGTCTTTCATCAGCCCCATGGGACGCCCATGCCCGCTGCAGGGCCAGGAAGTCTGGGTGAGGGTGAACCCCTGCCCTCCATTAATGCTGACTTCGTGAAGGAACATCTTGAGAAGCTGGATACCTTCAAGTCAGCCGGCCCTGACAATCTTCACCCCAGGGTACTCAAGGAGCTGGCGAGCATCATAGCCCAGCCTCTAGCGCGGATCTTTGAAAACTCTTGGCGCTCTGGTGCAGTGCTCGAAGACTGGAAGAAGGCCAATGTGGTGCCTATCTTCAAGAAAGGGAGGAAAGCGGATCCGGCTAACTATAGGCCCATCAGCCTGACTTCTATCCTGGGGAAGATCTTTGAAAAGTTTATTAAGGAGGCCATCCTTAATGGACTGGCCGATGCCAACATCTTAAGGGATAGCCAGCACAGGTTTGTTGCGGGTAGGTCTTGCTTGACCAATCTCATTTCCTTCTACGACCAGGTGACCTATCACCTGGACAAGGGAGATGAGATTGATGTCATATATCTTGACTTCAAAAAAGCCTTCGATCTGGTGTCCCATGATCGTCTCTTGGATAAACTGGCCAATTGTCGCCTTGGGTCCTCCATGATCCACTGGCTGGAAAATTGGCTCCGGGGTCGGACCCAGAGGGTAGTAATTGATGGAAGTCACTCATCATGGTGTCCTGTGACCAGTGGGGTCCCCCAGGGCTCTGTCCTTGGACCCATACTGTTCAACATCTTCATTAATGATGTGGACACTGGAGTCAGAAGTGGACTGGTCAAGTTCGCCGATGACACCAAACTTTGGGGCAAAGCATCCACACCAGAAGACAGGTGGATGATCCAGGCTGACCTGGACAGGCTCAGCAATTTGGTGGACGAGAATCTGATGGTGTTCAACACTGATAAATGCAAGGTTCTCCACCTTGGGAAAAAAAACCCGCAGCACCCTTATAGGCTCGGCACTGCTATGTTGGCTAGCACTATGGAAGTAAGAGACTTGGGGGTCATCATTGACCACAAGATGAACATAAGCCTGCAATGCGATGCTGCGGCTAGTAAAGCGACCAAAACGCTGGCTTGCATCCATAGATGCTTCTCAAGCAAATCCCGGGACGTCATTCTCCCCCTGTACTCGGCCTTAGTGAGGCCGCAGCTGGAGTACTGCATCCAGTTTTGGGCTCCACAATTCAAAAAGGATGTGGAGAAGCTTGAGAGAGTCCAGAGAAGAGCCACGCGCATGATCAGAGGTCAGGGAAGCAGACCCTACGATGACAGGCTGAGAGCCCTGGGGCTCTTTAGCCTGGAAAAGCGCAGACTCAGGGGTGATCTGATGGCCACCTATAAGGTTATCAGGGGTTACCACCAGTATCTGGGGGAACGTTTGTTCACCAGAGCGCCCCAAGGGATGACGAGGTCAAATGGTCACAAACTACTACAAGATCGTTTCAGGCTGGACATAAGGAAGAATTTCTTTACTGTCCGAGCCCCCAAGGTCTGGAACAGCCTGCCACCGGAGGTTGTTCAAGCGCCTTCATTGAACACCTTCAAGATGAAACTGGATGCTTATCTTGCTGGGATCCTATGACCCCAGCTGACTTCCTGCCCTTTGGGCGGGGGGCTGGACTCGATGATCTTCTGAGGTCCCTTCCTGCCCTAATGTCTATGAAATGTCTGTGAAATACCTCCATGAAACTGGCCTGGCCTGATGGCATGCGGGCTCGTGCAGGCATGACCCGGCCTGGCATGACACGTGGTCCCCATGAGGGGCACCAGGCCCCGGGTAACAGCCTGATTGGCCCAGAGCTGTAGAAAGGCACATGGCTCTGCACGGTGCCAGGCCACACTTCCGCCAGGTGGCACAGGTGGTGATGGATCTGAGGCAATGGGGGCCATGCGCACCATGGGGGGGCTCCAACAGCAGTGGGCCCTGAGTGCCCCACAGCCACTACTGCTGTGGGGGTGGGCCCTGCGTGGTGGGGATAGGCCCTGCCAGGGGGAGGTGGGCCCTGAAGGGGAGGCTGGGGCCCTGTGGGAGGGTTGTGGCCCTGCAGGAGGAGCTGTTGACCAGGTGGGGATAACTATTCCCCCTGCAGGGAGGGGGAGGGGGGATGTGGTCTTGCGGGGGGGCAGTCCATGTGCTGTGGTGGGGGCTTACCTTGTGCAGGGTAGGGACCCACCCCTCCTGAGCAGCCCCCCCCCACAGTCTCTCCACACTCACAATCCCCCCACCATCCCGCTGCACCTACCCACACACACACCCGCATCCTCCTACACCCCCCTACACCCCTTTCCACCCCTCTCCTGCAAACCCCCCATCACACACCCATTGTACCCAGCTGCCCAACGGGATAAGACCTGTTGGCAGGAGCTGTGGCTGCAGCGGCAGCTGTCCCCACATCCTGGTTAGTGAAGGGGTCACGGGGAGCGCTAACTGTTCTACGATAAGAAAAGCAAAAGCAAACATCAAAACATATAGATATTTAGAATTTATTTTATTATGATAAGAGACACTGGTATGTTTTCAAATCGCTTTAACAGTGTAAATATATCAATAAAACTTTGCCCAACCGATCAATCTCTCTCTCTCGATATATATAGTAGTCTTTTGTTTTAATTGTGGAAGAACATGGATTTGGGGGTGTTTTAAAGAGTGAATTTGGGAAGCAAATTCTAGTCCCTCCTTAGTGGGTACAAAGAGACCTCTAGGGGTGCATCCACACATGCAAGTATGCACGCTTGCAGCAGCTCAAATAGGAGTTGCACAAATTGAGCTGGTGATTTTTGCCTCAGCGCATGTGCCCAGACATGCACTTTGGTGTGGGGCAGGTTGTGCTACTTGGGGCAAAATAACCCTGCCCAGATCTGCAGCTGGGAGAGTTGGAGCCTGGAGCCAGCACCCATGCTCGTCCCAGCAGTATAAAAAGTTGCCCTGGCAAGCAGCTCAGGGGTACTCACTCTCAGGAGCTTCTGGGGTTTCTCCCTGCTTTGGAAAGCACTGGTATTGAACCAGCTGGTCCTATCCATGCTCTGGCACCACTTCCACAAACTGCTTAGTGCCTCCCAGGGTCCTGGCTGGACTCCAGAGATGGACGCTAGAGTTTTTCTGGCCAGAACAGCTGCCTTTTGAGATTCATACTAAATAGTGGAACAGTTTCACTCACTGAATTAGCCAGATATAAAGCCATCAGAGCTGTAACAATAAAGAAAAAATAGCTATGGTATTTGACATTATCTTGAACAATATCACACAGTGTAAAAGACTTAATTGCATACAAAATTCATTGATGCGAAAAACTTTGTGCATGTTCTCCCTACTCTAATTCTGTAGATGGATGCCTATTACAATAAAGAGAACAAAGTCTTTCTTGGGATTGGTGAGGGACTAATGAATATTTCAAGAGTAGGTTCTTTCTCGTAGAAGTAAATGTAAATGAGAAGCATAGGCTTATGTGAGAAGAGGATTTGCATGTTATCATAAGAGGCCAGGGAATACTATAAAGCAAATATTAATTTGCTTTAGAAATGTAAACCATCAGAAGGAATAAGCCCATTGTGTGTATACATTAATAAAATCTTTTGCAAACCCTAACATTTGCAGCTGCCAAGAAAAATAATACATTTTTTCTAAATGAAAAGGAAGAAATTGGAGTGTACAGATCAAACAGCTTCATGCAGTACTGGAGCATTAGGAGATTGTCACACAGGCAGAACAGACTTTAACTGTGAATATGTTGTAGGCTAGCTTAGCCACAGAGAGGAAGGATAGTCCACTGGCTTACAATGTAAGAGAGTGCAATTCAAGTTCGTGCTTTAACTTTGGATGGTATAGCCGTCAACACTTTCAGAGGCTTGATAAAAAAGTTGATTTGCTTTGGGCTTATCACAGTTCCCAGTGGAATTCTATAAAAAACACCCCAGTTCAATAATAGTTTTCTCACTGACAGCTACTTTTTGTGGTCTATCTGTTCACCAGTTTTTCTAATCCATTTAACATACACTTTATTGCTCTTGAAAAGTAGACACTTTTCAATCAGCATGTCAGACAGTGTTAAGTTAAACATCTCACAAAAGTCTAAGTTTATAATATTTAGACAGTTATGTTTATCAGTGTAACTTGTGCTCTCATAAAAATGCAGTCAGGCTTAGTTAATAGACTAATTTTCCTTAAAACCATGTTGACTGGCATTAATTAAATTCTTGGTCTTAATTTCTTTATTAATTGAAACCTGTAATAGCTTTTCCGTTATTTGGCCTTGAACTGATGTCAGAATCATCAGCCTATAGTCACCTGGGTCCATCCTGTTTGTGTTTCTTTAATGATGGCACAAGATTAAATTCTTTTGGAATTTTCCCAGCATTCCAGGATTTATTAAAATTTATTAAAATTGAACTGCAGCAAGTCAGAGATCTCCTTAAACATCTCTGAACTGTGTATTCCTAAAATTGGATGTTTTATGATCAATTAATTTAAAGTGAGATGAATTTAGAATACTCCCTATGTTCCATTGTGATCACGTACAAAGAAACACATCTCAGGAGAAGTGGAAATTGGTAGTAGGATTGAGTTGAATTCTGCAGATTTAGCAACAGGGAAATAGATTTATCTTAGGCACATCCAAAAGTAACTTTCTTACCCTTGACACTTACACTTCACCCCAGTCCCAAAAGACTGAGGAAAACACTTTGGAGAGCACAATGGTGAAGAAGTAAAGAAAGAAAACAAAATGTAACATATAACCCTGTTGTTGGGCTATTCTTTATTTTCACAAGGAGTGAGTGCATTTTGCTGTATGCTTTAAATTCTGGCTTGGAAATTTGTCTCCAATATTCCACTGGGAGATGAGGAGAGAATCTTTCCCCCCTTGTATTTGAAATAACTTCTTTCTTCAGTTTCAGAAATCACAAAATTATGGTAGTATCCTGTATATTACTTAGGTACAACCAGGCAAAATGAGCCACTTTTCACTCTCTGGTATGCAAGACTTCTGTGGGAGCTGATAGGCAAGAGACAGACATTTCACATAAACCGGTTTAAGTGATCAGAAACTGGTTTAAATCTGTAACAGAACAGATATTAAGTGCACATAAACCAGTTTGAAAATGGCTGAAGCTGGTTTGAGATAAACTTGGTTGAATGTAGTATCAGATTTAACGGATTTGGGTCAAACCGGTTTATGAAATGTCTGTCCCAGACCCTTTGCTGGTTTAAGTTAAATCGGACACCCCTAGCATCCCAGCATGCTCTCTGGGCTGGGTGGGGCTCTCTGCTCCATAGCAGAGCTGGCTGCTCCCCTCTGCTCTTACCCATGCCCCCCCCCCCTTACTGCTTAAGCAGAGTTCCCTTCCTCATCTCTCCCACAGCACGGACTGTAGCCAGCACGTGGTCTGCTACCTAATGCTGTGTAAGGCAAATAGGGCAGTGTCTGGTTAGGGCTTTTGGGAGGTCATCAACAGCTCAGCTGGTAATGTGCCTGCATTCCTTCCTTTGCAGAAAGCTGTTTAAGAGTAAGTGAGGCTTTGTTTTCTGATGGGGTGCTAACTGCAGATAACAGAGATGATAAATGCACTGTTATCAAGGTGGGGGGGGGGCACCCCACCCCAATCACAGTGTCTTGCCAGGGCCTGGCCACACCCCCTCAGCTCCCTGCAGAAGGGAAGGGAGGGCTTCTCTACCACCTCCTGGCTTCTCGCCTCAGCCACTGCAGGCATGTGCCTGCGTTTTTGGCATGTCTGTCTGGTTACAAAACTGATTTAGCCTAGCCAGGTTAGACTAACCTGTAAAGATTGAATCAATTCAGGCTCAGGTTTTTTGAATATCTGTCCCTAGCCATAGAAATTGTTTGGATAACACAGAGCAGAGGGGGCCAAGCTATTTGGCAAATGTGCCTCAAATGAGTCCTGCATCCTCCCTTAGTGCATTTACATGCACAGTTCTGCACATGAATAAACTCTGGAGCTTATTGCTCTGGAGTTTTTTGCTCCCAGGCATGCTATTTGAAAGTGCGCCTGAGAGCAATTAACTCTGGAGCAATGAACTCTGGAGAATATTCATGCTCAGCATGTGGAGCTTGGTTGAGTCAGCCCCAGCTGTCAGGGTGCCCTGGGGGACAGCCTGCCAGCCTGGGGTTGCTCTGTCAGGCTCAATGGGCTGCAGAGGGGCTGGCTGGGGCATGAGGGTAGCCCCCACACTGGAGCATCCTAATGCCCCAGCCAGCTGGATCAGCATCTGCTGTACACTGCTGTACATGAAAAAAAACCCTCCGCAATAGGCTAGTATTTGTATTTACAAGTACTACCCTACTGCAGAGTTTATTAGTTTCTTGCGCCCTAATAGGGATGCACCTGCAGATGCTGAGACTTTTACTGAGGAGCTAATTAGTCAGATCCACAGTAAGCATCTTCTGTTGACGAGCCTGCTGAGTGCTACTCTGATACCCTTCCACTAACCGATCTTCTACTCTGCTTTCTGTTCCCTAGTCTATGCACCCTGCCTAATCTTCTCCTCTGCCTTCTGTGTCCTGCCCTACCAGCTGCTCTACTGCTTGACCCCTCCATGATCTGTCACATGTCACACACAGAAGTTGTCTGTGCCACTTGTGGCACTTGTGTCTCAGTTTGGCCAGCCCTGCTATAGAGTAAATTTAGTGGGGAAGAACTGGGCCAATTTAGAAGAAAGAATGCTACTGTCAATATACATACAAAGTGAGGCATAATGAGGATTCCAAGGTCTTGCCAGGTGACAACTTCTTTTTAAGGCTACGAACAATTAATTCTCATTCTACTTCACCAGTGTGAAATTGGGGATCAAGTTAGTTTACCTCGCTGCCTCAGTTTTCCTCCTGTGGCAAAACCAGCAGAATTCTTCCTCCTTGACCTTCTCTTCTGCCTCTTCCTTTCCTCCTCCCCTTTCTCCTCCAAGTCATTTCTTCTTGAGGGTTTGTAGGTGGATGACATTAGAGAAACAGTAAAAGTATGACCTCTGAAACCACTTTCTCTCTCTCTCTCTCTCTCTCTCTTGCTCTTTGTCTGGTAACTGTAAAATCATTTAAAAATGTCGACTGAATGTTGATCCACTAGGGAAGCTTCCATGAAATCATGCCAGTGAAGTATTTGCTGCAGTCTTATTTGCATGTGGCTGACTTTCCTAAAAGTGAGGTGTTTGAAAGCAGCTATGTAATTCATGAGATGGCATAACTGGAACAAGTATCAAAAGGGGAATCAAGAGTTGCATTCATAGTTTTATGCTTCATGCAGTAGGTGGAATGTTTGTAGACTAGATATTATGGAAGCTACAAGGAGTCCTTAAGTGATGCTCTCCCCTTTGGAAAATACTTGTCCTGGTGTCTGTAGGATTATTCATGTTCTTGTGAAAATGTTTTAAAAATCAAGGGATGTTCAGTGGCCAAGGTATAGGGGTACTGTTTTTTCTTATTGTCAAAAATTATATTAATCATCAGTGCTGGAAATATTTATAGAAGTGATAGATATTACTCAGTTCTCCAAGTCAACTCTGGGGTGGAAAGTCCAAAGACATTTTTTGTTTAACATAAGAAAACTGTATTTAATTCTGAAAAAAAGAATTCCAAAGAGTAATGTTTTAGAACTAAGTCACTTGAATAGTAACATTGAAAAGGTCAATGTCCCCAAAGAATTGGAATCAGCTGCTATTATGGAAACTTTAATGCTACATCATCTAACACATTAAAAATGGTGATAATGTTAATGGAGGCTACAGTACTTATCATGTTTCATTAGTTAAAATATTCATTTTTCTCAGTCTCCCATATAAGAATGATTACTTCAGCAATATTTCTGTTCCCTGTAAAAATGGTGTGGAGTAGAACAATTAATGTGGAATAGCACTAGTATCACTAGGGTGTAACCATTCAATTGACATATTAACTGCAAGTGGAAGCTTGTGACTCTCTCAAAATTTGGAATTGGCTAAGTGTCATTGCCTCCTCACTTTTTTGTTTGTATAGACATGCAGAATGGATCCATTTTTCAGCATTGGTTGCTTGGATGATTAATGGATCATGCACAATGTAGCAGGGCTATTACACAATATTTCTTTTCTCTTTCATGCCTTATTGCTCAGTTAATAGGTATGTAGGAGGACTTTTTACCAACTCAAGTAATTGCCATACTTTCATTTGGGAAAACAAATGTTTTGCTAGGAAATTTTGTATCTGTAGTAATGACCTTTAGCAATCAACATTTTATAACTATCTGCTTCACTTTGTCAGCCAGTAAAGTACATGGAGCTTTGTGATAATGCCATTTTGCACTTCTACAAGACTTTCTTTCCATAGATATTGGAACTCTTCAAAACACTAACGAGACTTATAAAACCCTTATAAAGTATATAATAAAGAATTAATCCAAAGTCTATTAAAGGCCTTGGAATCAATGTTTAATAGACTTTGGATCAGGCCCTTTTTAATTTTAGATGAAGAATCTTTGGAAGAGCTAGAAATAGAACCCAGCTTTCTTGACTTTCACCAAGAAGAGGCATTTACATGTCTGGCTCTAGACATTTCTGAGAAGTTTCTATTGCTCAAAATGTTTCTGTGGGGTTCAGCCTGCAATCAACGCTCTATCCCCTGCTCCTTGTGCTTTTCTGTGACTGGGGTGATCCCAGTTCAGGGAAGATATAGTTAGTAGTGGCTGCTCCACTCCTGTTCCTGGGGTAGGGAGAGATGAAAGGCAGAGAAAGGCTCCATGTAGGAGGAGGAAAAATGGGAGGAAAAATGTCCAGCACACCTACTGTCTAGGGAATGACCTGCTGGGTGGCACGGAAGTGGAAAGGGATCTCGGAGTCCTAGTGGACTCCAAGATGAACATGAGTCGGCAGTGTGACGAAGCCATCAGAAAAGCCAATGGCACTTTATCGTGCATCACCAGATGCATGACGAATAGATCCAAGGAGGTGATACTTCCCCTCTATCGGGCGATGGTCAGACCGCAGTTGGAGTACTGCGTGCAATTTTGGGCGCCGCGCTTCAAGAGAGATGTGGATAACCTGGAGAGGGTCCAGAGAAGGGCCACGTGTATGGTTAAGGGCGTGCAGACCAAGCCCTACGAGGAGAGACTAGAGAACCTGGACCTTTTCAGCCTCCGCAAGAGAAGGTTGAGAGGCGACCTTGTGGCTGCCTATAAGTTCATCACGGGGGCACAGAAGGGAATTGGTGAGGTTTTATTCACCAAGGTGCCCCCGGGAGTTACAAGAAATAATGGCCACAAGCTAGCAGAAAGCAGATTTAGATTGGACATTAGGAAGAACTTCTTCACAGTTCGAGTGGCCAGGGTCTGGAACGGGCTCCCAAGGGAGGTGGTGCTCTCCCCTACCCTAGGGGTCTTCAAGAGGAGGTTAGATAAGCATCTAGCTGGGGTCATCTAGACCCAGCACTCTTTCCTGCCTATGCAGGGGGTTGGACTCGATGATCTATTGAGGTCTCTTCCGACCCTAACATCTATGAATCTATGAATCTATGTATTTCCCCAGACTGGGGACATGTAAGTCTGGGGAAGGGGCAGGCAGTCTTTCCCCAATGCTCTGCTCCTCTCTAGTAGACCAATCAGGGGCATGAGGGGAGCAGCAGAGGAAAGCCCCTAGCCCATTCCCCAGACCAGGCAGCCCTTGGTCTGGGGAAGCTGTGTCCACTCTTGCCCCCACCTCCCACTACAGAAAGCATGTAAACAAATTGAAGAGAGTCCAGCGGAGTGCAATGAAAATGGTTAGGGGACTGGGGCACATGACTTCTGAGGACAGGCTGAGGGACATGGGCTTATTTAGTCCAGAGAAGAGAAGACTGAGAGGATTTAATAGCAGCCTTCAACAACATGATGGGTGGTTACAAAGAGAATGGAGCTAGACTGTTCTCAGTGGTGACAGATGGCAGAACAAGAAGGAATGGTCTCAAGTTGCAGCAAGGGAAGTTTAAGTTAGATATTAGGAAAAACTTTCTCATGAGGAGGATAGTAAAGCACTGGGACAGGTTAGTCAGAGAGGTTGTGGAATCTCCATCCTTGGAGGTTTTTAAGGCTTGGCTAGACAAACCCTTAGCTGGGATAACATAGTTGGGGACGGTCCTGGTTGAGCAGGGGGTTGGACTAGATGACCTCCTGAGGTCCCTTCCAGCCTTAACATTCTATGATTCTATGATTCTAAGCTTGAGAAGCATTTCTCCACTGTCCCTGAAAAAGCTTTCTTTCTGTGGGAGTCCTAGTGCTGCGGGTGTTTTAATTACTGTATGTTCCACCCAAATGGGCAGTATACGTGACATTTAAAACCTATGGGGGCTGAGGACTGGGACAGGGAAAGTGTCCCCTAGCCTACTTCCCACCCCTGCCACCCAACTAAGGGCAGGGTCTGTAAGGGGAAGGTGTTGGAGCCAGGAATAGGGCCAGAAGAGAGCCCTCCAGCCTATCTCCCAGCTTTACGGGTTTCACAATCACCAGCCCATTCCCTAAAATAAGTAAATAGTCCCCAGTTTGGGGTTGGGGCTGCTCCATTCCTCTCTTAAACTAATCCAGGAGGGAAGGGGAGCAGTGGTGCAAAGCTCCCAGCCTGTTCCTTAAACTGGGCAATCCCTGGTTTGGGCAAGAGGGAGAGAGCAACAGGGGCTTCTCACCTCTCTTCCCAGGGCAGACCGGGAGAGGAGCGTACAAGCTTTTATTCTTATGGTAGAGTTTCTCTTTCAAAGGAGATCTTCCAGGTTGACACTAGTGATCACCAGGTTCAGTAAACACAGGTATATATGAATGAGAAGAACAAACAATAAACTCTTTGTGGAATATGAGGCAATTTTTAAAGGCCCTTTTTCTGATTCTAACTAGGGTCATCATCTCCCAGTTCCCAACCTCTGTAGTCTAAGTAAAGAAGCATCTCTTACTACAACTTCTATCACTACAGGCACTGACAGGGCAGTGGTCACATCCTGCCACAATTGGTCAGAAGACAGAGGAATGGTGGAAATGAGAGTGTCTTACCTGCATGGGAAAAGAGTCAGTAAAGTGAGTAATGAGAAAAGCGGCTTTATTGATTCTCGCCAGGGCTGTTGGGAAGAGCAGATTGATGGGGAGCTGACTGGATAGGCTCCAGCAGCTGCCCCAGAAGTGGAAATGCCATGAGTTGGGTGAGTCATTTCCCTGGAAAGGGGAAACTGGCAGACGCAGGAGCTTGTGTAGCTGCATGGAGGTGCAGCAATTACTCACCCAGCCAGGGGCCAACAGGTTTTACAGAGAAGTGAAAAACTTTGAGACTGACCCGAGGTGAGGCCCAGTGTGAGAGCATTACACAGGAGGCCAGCAAGGCATTGGTTCAGTGAGTGAGGCGCTTTGGGTCATAACCTAAGGGGAAGAAGAAGAGAAGGGCTGGCTAAGGGGATCTGCCTGGAGGAAACAGGGTTCTCCCCTACAATAGGGATGGAACATGGAACTAAGCCAGGGGACTGAGCTGGGCTTGCTATAGCTCCCAATTGATACCTTTGATAAAAGATGAAAGAGAATGGAAATTGGTGCTTAATTTTTTCCACTGGCAGTGGGAAAAATCCTGAACGTGTTCAGAGAAGGTATTCACCCAAGATCCCAAGGACAAGTATGCCTAGGGATGGTTCTAAAGAGGGACCTGTGAGGGTGTAAACCCAAGTGCTGGGAACAGTTCATGACACAGGCATTGGGCGATTTGTGAGAACCTATAAGACTGAGTGCTGCACTAAGCACAGACTGTAATTAGGAATTGCACCTTGGAACATCTGGAGTGGTAAGGGCAAGGTATGGGGATGGAGGAGCCCTGTGAAGAGGCCAGATGGCCAGATATGTTACAGTGAGAAACAACAGTTTACTTCCCAATATTCACTTTTTCCTTTGGATTTTCTTAAACATCAAAGGCATGGCAGGAAAGTACCAAAGAGGATAAGCAGGTCCTGGGTGGACTGGTTGCAACATCTCTTTCCATGAAAGCTTCAGACTTCTACAGGGGTGTAGGTTGTAGCCATGTTGGTCTAAGGACATAGGCAGACAAGGTTCTTTGGATAAATCTGAAATCTTTTATTAGACCAACTAAATAGTTGGAAATGTTTTTTCTTGCTTACTAAGAAATGTTTTTCCAACAATTTAGTTGGTCTAATAAAAGATATCAGATTTACCCAGAGAACCTTGTCAGACTTCTACAGGCACCTAGAAGATCTTCTTCCCAGAGCAGGTGTTTCCCCTGGAAGAAATTGAATTATCTTATAGTTTCTACTAGGAGGCCAGTGACTTTCCCAGTAGAAATGTAATGCCTGCCTGTGGCCTTTGTCTTCTGTTTTAACTCTTCTGTACAGGGACTTTAGCTTCCTATATATCCATGCAGTTCCTTCTATGTACTTTAATAAATAACATTTTCTCCCCCTGATTGAACAGCTAATGTAGAAAAAAATGTCAAAAGTCAAAAGATCTGTCATAGGGCTAGATGACACATCAGACAATCATAGGTAAGGTAGTCTCATTTCCTGGCATACAGCCAGGTGTGTGCAAAGGAATGATGTGGCTAGCATCACATCTAGTTGACTTCAACTCACCAGCTCAAATGGGTTGAATAAGTATAAAGATCAGCATACATCTAGACCCAGGCTTTAACTCATACCTTAGGATCTGTCGGTCAATGCCATTACCCAGCCACCCTTGCAGAAATTAGTAACTGGTTAATTACAAGCAGAACACAGGGAGTTAATGCAAGGTAAGATTTTCAAATGTCCAAGAAACTGAGGTACCCAACTCCATTGTCTTTCACTGGGAGTTGGGCACAATATTCTTTGGGTGCTTTTGAAAAGCTTGCCTGAAATGAAGAGAGTTCTAGCTAGCATTTAAAGTAGTAAGCAATATAACAGGTAAACATTTTGTTGGTGGAGTTTTAGTTTATAACTCAGGCGGGTTTTATTCCTGACGCTTTCTCCAGTGTAAGATACAGCATGCATATACAGTACAAGAGTGCTGAAAAATAAAGAGCTATTCCGGTCAACAACATGATTTCAAAACATTTCTTTCTTTTGGAGTAGGAAGTTTTAGTGACAGGAAATAAATATTAACTAACTGTTTGTTAGCTGAGATTGAGGTGCTGATCACTAAAACAAACAATTTATTAAATAGGGAAAACCTAACAATAATGGTTTGCCTTAAGATAAACAGTTTTAGTTTTATCTTATTTGGATGTCAAGAAATTTGCACAATGTCCAGATTGTCCAACTGACTTAGAATAGGCCTATTATTTTTCTGTTGGATCTGGGGCATATGCTTCCTGGGATAATTCTGTGCTTGGTTGTTGCATTATTTTGTGCCACTGTCTGTGCAGCAAGTAACTTCTTTCTCTCCCTTTAACTGTTCTTCTCTCATTCCTAAAGCAGCCATTCTATACTTCTCTTTACCCCAACAAATGATAAAGCCTTTTATTGTCTTCCTCCACTAGGCATCAGTTCAGATACATTTGATTAGCCTTTAAGCTCATCAAGGAAGGAACTTTGAGTAAAATCTAGACCCTGCTAAAGTCAGCCACAAACTCTCCATTGGCTTTGAAGGAACCTGAATGTTACACATCTTCTGTTTTTGTGATTGTCAAATTCCATGAATGCAGAAATTAAGCCTATACATCCAATTCTGCATGACCAGTGTCTTGGTGCATTATATACGGGGGGCATTATTAGGTAGGGGGGACAAGCTGAGCTCTTCAATTAGTTTTTTACCGCTGTATTCCTGAACATGGATCAGCACAAATGTCCCAAATGGATCATAGACATGGACAAAAGGGAAACCAGCCCACCAACTGTTAGCACTGACTTAGTGAAGGGACACTTGTGGGGGCTGGATGTGTTTAAGTTAGCAGGCCCAGGTGATCTTCATCCAAGGGTACTGAAGGAATTGGCCAGTGTCATAGCAGAGCAACTGGCACGGCTGTTTGAGCACTCTTGGTGCTCAGGTCAGGTCCCAGAGGTCTGGAAAAGGGCCAATGTGGGCACTATTTTCAAGAAGGGGAGGAAGAAGGATCCAGGTAACTATAGATTGGTTAGTCTCACCTCTATCCTTGTTAAAACCTTTGAAAAAATTATTAAGGATCACATTTGTGGGAGTCCAGCAGGAAAAACAGTGCTGAAGGGCAACTACCGTGGATTCATAGCAGGTAGATCCTGCCTGACTAACCTTGTTCCTTTTTTTGACCAGGTCACAAAATATTTAGATGCACAAATTGAGGTACATGTCATCTACTTGGATTTTAAGAAAGCCTTTGATAAGGTATCTGATCCTATTTTCACAGATAAACTGAGCAGCTGTGATGTAGATGATTACATGGTCAGGTGGGTGGTAAATTGGCTTAGGGGTCGCACGCAGAGTGATGGTGGTTGGGTCAGTATTGACCTGGAAAGCTGTGGGCAGTGGAGTCCCACAGGGCTCGTTCCTTGGACCTTTGCTGTTCAATGTTTTCATCAGCGACTTGGATGAGGGTGTGGAGAGCACTCTGTCCAGATTCATTGATGATACTAAATTATGCAGTAAAGTTAATACACTAGAGGGTAGGAAATGAATCCAGGTGGATCTGGACAGGTTGGAAAAGTTGGCAGAACAGAATACAATGCAGTTCAACAGGAAGAAGTGCAAGGTGCTGCACCTAGGGAGAAGGAATCACCAGCATGCTTACAGGCTAGGGGAGAACCTTCTCAGCAGCACAGCAATGGGAAAGTATCTCTGAATCATTGTTGACACCAAGATGAACATGAGTTGTCAATGTGATGAAGCAATTAGTAAAGCTAACTGCACTTTATCATGTATTAGCAAGTGCATGACACACAGGTCCAGGGAGGTGATACTTCTCCTCTATGTGGCATTGGTCAGGCCGCAGTTGGAGTACTGCATCCAGTTTTGGGCACCACACTTCAAGAGGGATGTGGACAACCTCAAGAGGGTTCAGAGGAGGGCCACTCATATGGTTAGGGGCCTGCAGGCAAAGCCCTATGAGGAGAGATTGAAGCCCCTGGACCTCTTCAGCCTCCACAAGAGAAGCCTGAGAGGTGATCTTGTGGCTGCCTGCAAATTCAATGCGGGGGAGCGGGGGTGACAGCAAGGAATAGGAGATGCTCTGTTTACCAGGGCACCCTTTGGAGTAACCAGGAACAATGGCCACAAACTAACGGAAAGCAGATTTGGGTTAGACACCAGGAAGAACTTCTTCATGGTAAGGGCTGCCAGAATCTGGAATGGGCTTCCAAGGGAGGTGGTGCTCTCCCCTACCTTGAGGGTCTTTAAGAGGAAGCTAGACATGCACCTGCCTGGGGTCATCTGACCCCAGAGCTCTTTCTTGCCCGGGGCAGGGGGTCGGACTCGATGATCTGCTGAGGTTCCTTCTGACCCAAACATCTATGAATCTATATTCAATACCATAAACTAGCAATGTTTACTTCAAAGCATTTCTCTCCATTGCCCATTCTACCACAGGGGTACACTGTGTGCCATAGAGTACAAAATAGAAAAAACCATCAAGAAACCTCAAATAAAAAGGAAAATGAGAATCCTTTCATTGCTGAATTTTGTAATCTGAATGAGTATTCACAGCAATAATTGGTGCTGCACTTTGTCAGGTAGTGTGTCCATGAAAATTTCTTGGCATAAGAAATGTATTTAATACATAAGAGATGTATTAGTTATTGGTATTTCTCTCTCTCATTACTTTGAAGTACATAAAATGTCAGAGAACAGTCTCTTGAAGCTGTTAGACTTAACTGAAGAAATACAAGCCTGAGCCCTGTTAATATCCAAAATTCTCATAAGGTACTATTCTGACACATCAGGTAGAAGTGAATGTAGGCCACTTCGGTTACAGGTAGGGGAGAGAGAAAGATGTGTTCATTTTGAAATTTCCAACTGTAGTCCTCTTCTATGTGGTACAAAGCACTACCATTATGATACTACTTATCACACCCTGCTGTGTAGGCTGTGAGAACAGCTTTGATTCTGTTGGGCTCTATAGTAGGGCATAATGAAAGCAGAATTTGAATAATGTGTTTTTATAGACTCTTTTATTTCATCATTTGTGCATATTCTAGCTGCACTCTAATTACCCTGAATCAACAAAATATATGGATAATTTCTGCAATTCAGAAGCTATGTGTGATTTCATGGTCTCTGAAAGAAAGTCTACACCATCCCACTACGGTATTTGGGTGTGCCATACAATGTGGCCCCTGCCTCCTGAGCTGGAAGCAGGGTAGCCAGTAGGGGTGTGCAAAATTGGCCCTATTTGATTCAGACTCAGCCCAAATCAGGGACAGTGATTTGATTCATTGATTTGGATCACTGTCCCTGGTTTGATTTGGCCGAATCTGAAGGATCAGTGCTGATTTGAAGAATCAGTGATTCAGACATAGACACACCTTTAAATGTTTTTTCTACATACCTTGAGGTACCAGGCACAGCTCATGAACGCTGCAATGCTGGGGTGGATGGAGTGTCCCACAGAGGCATGCTCAGAGGGACACTGAGCACTGAGTGTCACTGAGTGTCCCACAGAGGCATGCTCACAGAGGGTGCTCCCGGCATGCTCAGTAGCAAACCCAGAAGTGGACCAGAAGTACACCCCTGGCTCAGTGACTGGCCACAGAGGGACCCTGGGTGCCTCCCCAGACCCAGAAGGCACCAGTCGCTGAGCCAGGTGGGAGGCGCAGGGGGGGGGCCTGGAAGAAGCTTCCTGGAAGACCCAGAAGTGGACCAAAGATGCTTCTGGTCCACTTCCAGGTCTGCTGCTGAGTGTGCTGGGGACCCCCCACAAGTTCCTGTGGGATGCTCAATCTGCCCCAGTATTGCAGCACTCATGAGCTCCCTGGTACCTTAAGGTATGGAGAAAAAACATTTAAAGCTGTGTCTATGTCTGAATCACTGAATCTTTCCGAATCTCTCCGAATCAATTTGGAGGGTTCCAGTTTGATTCAGAGAGATTAAAGGGTCTCCTGATACAATTTGGATTTGGAGATTTGGCCACTGTTCCAGGGGCATTCAGACAAAAGAGCCCTAAGCTGCACCCTGGGGGCTCCGGGGACGGGGGCCATGTATAAAAACAAAAAACCAAGAAAACTACTCACCTGCAACAGGACACATGATGCTGCAGGAATGAAGAGTAGAGCCCACACGGGTTACAAGCCATGCCTTTATCCAGATGAAGCTGGCCAGTGACATCATGGGCAATCACCACCTGGTGGAAATAAGAAAGATCACTGCAAGAGGAGCGGGGAGAGCAGGAGAGGCGGGTGGAGGCTCTCCACACCGGCGGTGACCGATGCCTGTAGAAGATCTGGGCAGGGAGCAGCAGCAAAGATGGCAGGGTCTCTCTGCTCGGGTGATGGAGAACTCAAGCCCCAACTGAGGGACGCTGGGGGCGGGACACTGCAAGCAACACTGAGGGAGAGCAGCACCGCAAGCTGCATTCAGCAGCATGAAGGGAGCAACAGCCAGAAGAAGGGGCCATAGCAGACCCAGGAGAGACAATGGGTCATCTCCCTGAATACTCCCCGGTACTGGGTACAGGAGATGGGTTGGCGGTAGTGGAGGTGAAGAAACTCCCAAGGAAGGGCATCGAGGGGACCCAATCGAATCTTGACAGCGGGGCCAGTGGAACAGCCCATTAGGCTACCCAGATCCTTATTTTGTTTCGTTCATTTTTCATTTCCCCCTTTTTGTGGGGTGGTGATGAGGCACGCAGGCCTCATGAATTGAGTCTCTTAGTTTTGAAGGGCCCCAGCACAGGGAAGTGAGTGTGGCTGAGGAACACCAGCATTGTGGCTTCCTTCCTTTTTTTGGTTTCGCGTTTCTTTTTTTTTTGTTTCCCCCTTTCTTTGGTTGTCCCAGAATGGGTAGAGACCCAATCTATGTAACTAGTAGGCCTGTGGGTCCTGCAGGCCTAAAATGTTCAGGACACAAAACCCAAGGGAGGCATCAAGGTCAAGGAAACATCTACACAGGAGGGACGGCCGCCTCAAGACCTGGTGTCCCACCAGAGGTTTTGCGTGAGGCTGGGGTGTAGGGGAGGTGGAGCCCCATGAAAGGATGTCAAGCAGAGTACCCATCACTGAGGGACCTCCAGAAGCTCAGCTCCCCACCCCACACTGGTAGTACATTCAAAGCCATGACAGGAGAGTTTGGAGGCGGCCACCAAGGTGATATAGATCTACCTCAGGGGCCACACGAAGCATTGGTATGTCTGTCACCGGCTGTTTGGGCCAAGGCAGCATGCGGATGGCTGTTCGGGGCCAGGCAGGCACAGCTACCAATTCAGGTCAAATCTCCTCTGAATCGAATCAGCGACTGAAGCTTCACACAGCCTTAGCAGCCAGCCCCAGGTGCAGTTACACAGCATGATTGTTATATAGTCATTTATACTGAGGGGTCACTCTGCAGTAATTTTACTCCACAGTGGGGACATGTACATGAGATGTTGACTGTGGAATATACTAATTAGCTTTGCAGTAAATGTCTTGGCATCTACACATGCAGGGCTATTAGGCTGGAGTGAACTAATAAACTCTGCATCAGAGTAGTACTTCTAAATAGAAGTACTATTCTGCTGTGGAGTTTTTTACTCCACAGCAGCACACATGTACACACTGACCCAGCTGCCTGGGACATCAGCTTGCTTCAGCACGGAGGATGCCTGCTGGCTAGCCCCACACTGTAGCACCCCTGTGCCCCAGACAGCTCCTCCACAGCATGTTGATTTGGGTCAGAGCAGTTCTGGGCTGGCAGACTGACCCCTGAGCCCCTTACCAGCTGGGGCTGCTCTGACACAGTTCAATGTCCTGAGCTCCCAGGTTCATGTGTAAGCGTGGTTCCTGGGAGCAATGAATTCCAGCCCAATAAGCACCAGTGTTTCTTGTGTTGGATTAATATGCATGTGTAGACATGCCCACTAAAGAGCAGACAAACAAGTCGCTTTCCCAAGCTGCCTGCCTGCAGTAGGTGCTATTGCAATGCTTGGCCACTTAGTGAAGGGGAAACCAGTTTGAACTGAGCAAACAGCTACCTCAGGATGCTACTTACAACAGGAATGGGCACACGACTGGTACCCAAACTGTTTAGGTACAGTGTAACTGTTTAGGCCAGTGTATAGTTACCTCCTCACTTGCTGAGTGACTTACATCAGCATAAGGATGTGTGTTGTGTGTCCACCCCCTTACAGGGGTGCCAGCTGCATGCCTATAAGCTTTGCCTTTCAGACCAATGTGTTGTAATTTCAGAGCATTGGAGCAGCCTTTCTGCACATGTATAGGTGCCCCAAGTTGCTATCCATTGCTACATTCCCCACCAAGTGAGCAGCAGTCAAAAAGAGCATGGCCCCTAGTTGGCCTGCTCTACAACATAAGCCCATGCTTTACAACATGAGCTCAAGGGAATTGTGTAAGTGTGTTTCTGTATAGGTGTGCATCTTTCATATACATGTGTTTGTGTACAGCTATGCTAATCACTTTAAATGAATGAAAAACCCTAAATAATTGTAAGCACTAAAAATATTGTACAATGCACAAACACATTAGGATCTGTTATAGTATAAATATATATATTTTAAGGATCTAAACCTAGCAACTATGCTATGCAAAATTTGCATTCTCATCTGTCTACCTTTCTGTAACTTTTTAGTGATTAGGAATAAAAGGCATCCTTGCAACACAAGGAGAATGTTACGTATTTAATGCCATCTGCTGAACACATGTTGTGAGAGCCAGGAGTTCTGGAGGGAGGTTTAGTCACTAGTTAGCTATCCAGTAGTAGTTGTTGGGTTTTCTTCCCCCACTTAATTATTTGCATTTCAAAGTGAAGGGGAAAAGATGCAACCAGAGTGACCTCTTTCTATTCCTGAAAAGAGAAAAGACTGTAGTGACCAACCTGTATATTTCATAAGGACAGTTGATCTATTTGGTTGAGGAGGATGGGGTGGAGGGGTGGGGGGTGGGGGGAAGCGAGGATAATTACAGTAACCTTATGTGGTGTAAACAGACTCAGAGTGATGAGGCTTTAGCACAGAATGTTCAGCCCACAGACCCAAAGAACAGATGACTGAGCCTCTCTGTGCCTAGGCTTGGTGTTATATGGTTTGGCTATATACAGTATATTTTCAGGAGAGGAATCAGCACTGTACAGTTCCTCCTAATGTTGACAGAGCTGTGTCTAAGAGAAGCTCTTTAATGAGGGAGCACTCATGGAACCTGGTGAATAGTGGCAGGGGTCAGGGATGTGACAAGATGTTAAACAAATGGAAAATAAGAGAGCAGAAGAGGATGGGGAAGGTCACAGCAAAATGCAAGTAAAGTCAAGAAGAAAAGTACAACCTGTGGAACATGGTAAGAGGAGGAAAAGAAGTATGGGGTAGTAGGCAAAGAGATATGGAGAGTCCTCTGGTTTTACGTGTTTGGCATATCTGTTTTGATCACTTAGGTTTTCTCCCTCTCTCTAGACAAAAATCTCATGAGAAATAGTTTCCCAAAGGTTCTATTCTTAGAGGAAGAAGGTGATTACTTGGTCACCAGCAGGCCTTTTGGACAGAATTTGTTAGAGAAGATTAATTGCCCCTCACAACCCCCTCCATGCATCAGGACCATCCTCAAAATAACCCTGGTTTCACCACTAAATCATAGTAGCTTGTTCCATGCAGGGGTGGTGCTCATAAGCCTAGCAGTAAGTGTGCACTTGTTAACATTTACCAAGCATCTGAACTGAATACTTGCAGAGGTTTTCCTAAGGCCAGGATCTCTGATTATTTCCATTGATGGCCACCATAGCATGAAAATTCCTCTAGATAATAAATAACCATCCTAGTTTCATAACATCTAACATGCTTCTAAGTTCCAGGGTTTCAGGGCATTTTTTTCGCCATACTTTGTGTCGCGGTGCACCTCGCTGCCCCGCTCCTAGAGAGGGGAAAGCTGCTGGGGAAAAGCCCCAGCAGCCATAATGAGTACAGCTGTGGGTTGCCAGGGCGACTAATAAGAATCAGCTGCCTGTAGGGGGCAGGGCCTGGCTCCTATGAAGCTAAGAGTCAAGGCCAGGCTGGCGGTTGCCTGCCAGCAGCCAGGGAGGCAGGAGCTCCGGGAGTGAGGATGCGGAGAGGAGCCTAGCAGCAAGTACTGCTGATATGGAGCAATGTTGTTGGAGCCATAGGGCTTTGAGTTTAGTTATAGCCAGGTGGCTTGAGTTTGCGTTTGTGTATTTTATGACCGGAGGCTTGGGTGAGGCTGTAGGGGTTGGAGGAGGCCTCATAGGATCCCCATAGGGGCGGGGTGCCCTAGCACCAGTGAAGGCGCAGCTTGCGCGCCAGTGGAGGCGCAATTGAGTGCAACCAGTGGGTTGCGGGCGGGGAACTGAGACCCCGGGTTGTGTGCAGGGTGCATAGACCCCAGCCCCAGAGAGGGGCGTTTTGAGAAGGCCCAGCATGAGCACAATGAGCCCCAGGAGGGGGCACTGCTACGAAGCCTAAGCGTGGGCATGGCGAGCCCCAGGAAGGGGGGAGCGCATTGTGGAGAAGCCCATTGTGGGCACAACAGGACCCAGAGAGAGGGACGATTTTATTAGGGAGCCCAGCGTGGGCACAGTGAGCCCCAAAGAGGAGGCGGCACTACTAGGAAGCCCAAGGCGGGCACAAGGAGCCCAAGAGGGGCAATATGTGAGGAGCCTGAGAGGGGCAATATGTGAGAGGCCCAAGAGGGGCCAGATTGAGAAGCCCAGGATGGGCATAGCGAGCCCGGTAATCGGCTAGCGCTGCAGGGAAAAACCCAGGACAGGGGCAGGGTGCTGCAGTGGACCCAGACAGAAAGGGTTAGCAGCACAGTGCCCCAAGAGAAGGACAGGGTGCTGCGGTGGTCCCCAAGGAAAGGGGATAGCAGCACAGCGTCCTGCAAGAGGGGAAGCAGCGCGGTGGGCCTGAAAGACCGGAGGCTCAAGGTAAGAGTCCCAAAGTGGACAAGGGTCCCTGAGTGGGACAACACTTTTAGAAGAGGCCCCAGAGAAGAGGGGCAGTGTTAGAGAAGGCCCCAGAGAAGGGGGGCAGCATTTTAGGAAGCCCAAGGAGGGCATGGCGAGCCCCGAAGAGGGGAGTGCCTTGTGAGAGAAAACCCCAGAGAGGGGGCAGACTATATAGAGAAGGACACACCAATGTCAGGTACATCAGCGAGGCTTGGGGCGTGGTATTAGGGGTGGTAGGAGCCACGCATGGCCCACAAGGCTAGGGTGCTTGAGTAGCACCCATCGTACGGGGAGACCTACGAGGGGTCCAGGAGTTTACGAGCCCGAGGAGACGCAAGGCAGCCTCCCTATTACATTTTCCTTAAGAGCAAAGACGTGGCGGGCGAGTATGGAGGGTGCCCTTGGGCCAAATTAGCACGGAGAGAGGGCCTTGAGGAGATCACGGCCCTCCTGAAGGACCCCGCCATGACATTTTGGTATCAGTGTTAACAATTTTCATTTGTAAATACCTAGTACCCTGTGCACAATGTGGCTTCACCTCAGTTGGAGCCTGTAAGTGCTACTGCATACAGATAATACAGACATTCAGCAAGGAAAACCATGAGCAGCACCTGTGAATAGAGATATTCAGCAAAGATTGTGAGGACCATCTGTGAATATGGCTCAGTATAGCTCTTTAAAATAGAAACTAACATTTGAAAGAAGTTTTGTCATGGATGAACTACTGTTAAATGCAGCAGCCAGAAACCAGAGGGAGATTCTGAATGAATCTCCTCTACATGTTACAGGTACTGTACAATAGGGCTGTGCAAAATGGCTATGTTTTGTTTTGGTTTTGGATTTGGCCATTTCGGAGGACAGTGATTCATTTCGATGTTTCAGATCACTGTTCCATTTTGATTTGGCTGAATCTGTTTCAGAGTTTCGATGCTGTTTTGGCATTGACTCAGAGATTCGGATTGGCTGGGGAGAAGGAGGCACAGCTGGGCAGCTGCAGGTTCTCCCATGGCTCCTCCAGCTGTGCCTACCTTTCCCCAGTGAGGGGAGCCACAGAAGAAGCCCCCATGGGTGCCCTGCCTGGCCCCATCCCCTGCCCAGCCCCAGTCTTCTGGCACTTAAAAAAAAAAAAAAGTCCTGCATTCACTGGCTGTAGCAGTGGAGATCAGGGCCTCTGAGGGCTCATGGCAGGGCCCCCCTGCACAATGCAGGGCAGTGGGGGGCAGCAGGGATCACCTCCCTGCCTGGCCACCCGCATGGCAGCTGCCCCATGGTGTGGGTGCAGTGCGGTTCATCAGAGCGCCATGCACTGTCCAGGAGCTGGGGCCACTGGGGATGAGTGGTGCCGGATTCTGGCTGACAGGTGGAGCCGCCCCAGCTTCCAGACAGTGTGTGGCGCCCTGCTGAGTCATGCTGCATCTGTGCGATGTGAGACAATTTCTGCTGCCCCCCACTGTTCTGTGGTGTGTGTGTGTGTGTGGAGGGCTCTGGTATGAGCCCCCAGAGGCCCTGATCACTGCTGCTACAGTGGGGTTTTGTTTTTTTTAAGTGGTGGGAGGCTGGGGCTGGACAGGGGATGGGACTGGACAGGGCAACAATGGGGGCTTCTCCTGTGGCTCCCTCCACTGGGGCAGAGGCAAGCACAGCCAGAGGAGATGTGGGAGAAGCCCCCATGGCTGTCCTGCCTGGCCCCATCCCCAGCCTCCCGGCACTTTAAAAAAAAAAAAAAAAAAGCCCTGCACTCACTGGTTGTAGTAGTGGTGTTCAGGGCCTCTGGGGGCTCATGGCAGAGCCCTCCCCATGTAGCGCAGGGCAGTGGGGATTACCCCCCCCACCTGACACCCATGCAGCAGCTGTCACATTGTGTGGGTGCAGTGCAGCTCGGCAGGGTTCCATTCCACGCACTGTCTGGGAGCTGGGGCAGCTCCAGCAGTCAACCAGAGCCCGGCACTGCTCAGCCCCAGCAGCCCCACCTCCCAGACAGTATGCAGCACTCTGCTGAGCCACGCTGCATCCACACCATGGGGCAGCTGCCAGGCAGGTGCCAGGTGTGGAGGGGTGATCCCCTCTGCCCCTCACTGTCCTGTGGTGCATGGGGAGGCTCTGCCAAGAGTTCTTAGAGGCCTTGATCACCACTGCTACATCTGGTGAGTGCGGGCTTTTTTTTTTTTAAATGCCAGGAGGCTGGGGCCAGGTGGGGGATGGGGATGGGCAGGGCAGCCATGGGGGCTTCTCCCACAGCTCTTCCAGCTGCACTTGCATCTGACCTGGCAGGGGGAGCTGTGGAAGAAGCCCCTATAGCAGTGCTGCCTGGCCCCAATTCCTGCCCAGCCCCTGCCTCCCTTGACTTTAAAAGGAGGGCTGTGGAGCTGTTCCAGACTCTCCCCCGGGGGGGTGTGGGACCCTGGATCTGTGCACAGGAGGACAGTAGGCTGCCACTGCCAGCTGGGCCAGTGCCAGCACTGGGTTCTTTCCGGCACTGGGCACGGTCTGCTCCAAGCAGACTCATGTGCTGGCGCTGGCTTCAGCTGGCAGCAGCAGCACGCTGTCATCCTGCATGCAGATCCAGGGGCCTGTGCCCCCTGGGAGGGCTGCAGAACTGTGCCAGACTCCTTTCAGGGAGCACGGGCCCCCAGATGTGTGTGTGGGATGGCAGCAGGCTGCTGTCCTTCCCCCAGAACACTGGGATTGGAAGAGACTTCAGGGACAGATCGCAGACACTGGCCAACTACAGATGTTAATATCAGAGCAGTCCTTCCCTGCCTCCCCTTCCCTTTCACTCTTCTGCGTTTCTGTTTCCCTGCAAGCCCGCCTCCGAAACATTCTGAAACATCCAAAACATTTCTAAAAAGTTTTGGATGGTTTTGTTTCATGTTGGAGATGTTTTGGAGCCTTCTGTTTCATTTTAGATTTGGTGTTTCAGGTGCTGACATGCGCTGAAATGAAATGGTTGCTGAAATTTCGCACAGCCCTACTGTACAATTACCTGGTTAATTGTGCAAATATCTGGAGACCAGCTACATGTGAAAAGTAGCTATCACACAATAAAAAGCTCCAACTGGCCATAAAGTTAAAGACCCTGAAAATATGTACTAATTTTATAGCTGGTTGCCATCGAGCTTTAATTTGATAGGGCTCCCAGCTGCAGGGCTGCATTGTGCCCAGTGAAAAAACCCCAAGCCCTAGGGATCACAGCAGCTGTGATCCCCAGAGTCTGGGGGTTTTCTGCAACCCCAGACACTGGGGATTGTCATTGCAATGATCCTGAAGGCTGGGGGGGTGCAGGAAACCCGCAGACCCCGTGGATCATGGCTGCTGTGATCCCTAAGGCAGTGGTTCCCAACTTTTTTATACTGCACAGATTTAACCCCGCACATGACTGCAGCCTGGTGGTTGGAAACCTCTGCCCTAGGGCTCTGGGGTATGGGAAACCCTTGAGACCAGAGGATTGCCACAAGGGCAATCCCCCCACCCTGGGGATGTGGGAAACTCATGGGGCTGGAGGATGCTGCAGCGATACTCTGTAATGGGATCTAATACATAATCCCACAATTGTGCCTGCTGCTATGCATATGTGGCAGGACAATAGGCATGATTGTTTGAATTGCACATTAGATCCCATTGTGCCTTTATGTGCATGTATACAGGGGGCTTCAAGTACAGAGTCAGAAATAAGGACGTATGGCTTGCATTCTTACTTCTGCAATCATATTCCTGCATGACACCAGGCAGCCCATTTATCTCCTCTGTGTTTCAGCTTCCTCATCTTGAATGCAGAAGAATAACTACCTCCAGGTGTGCAGAACAACACCAGCTGCATAGGAGTAACAAATTATAAAGTGCTTCAAGAGTTTTGGAAGAAGGTGCTGTAGAACTACAAAGCATTATTATTATTAATTACATAGGAGGCTTCTCATACCTTATCCAAAACCCACAATGTTTTGGTGAAAAGAAGTGCTTATTGGAATACTTTAAACCTTTGTATTTCCTTCATGTGTTTAGATATTTGGTCTTTTTGAAACTGTATTTATTTAACGAGGTGGTTAATTGATGGATGCTTATTCATAACCCTAGTCCAAATCCTTTTGTTTTGGAATTTATTCATGGTCATTTATTATATTTGACTACTCAGCTTTCTTTTAGCAAGAGAGAGTAGTCTGATAGCTCTGACATTTGCAGTGTCCAAAAAGGCAAAATAATGAATAACAATAACACACTTTTAATTGTCTTGTAATATATTTTTGATGTTTTTGTCATAAATTTATGAATTCCCTCACATATAGATCTTGGGCCCACATTCTGCTTAGAAGTCATTTTGAATTCAGTGTAATTACTTCAGGTTTACACATATATATGGGATCAGAATCTGGAGCATATAGGAGAATGGATGAAAAGAACATATGATCATTGGTGACTTGGCTTTCCCTCCCCTCAAAGAAACAGAATAATTTACTCTGAACTTTTATCAGCATTTAAAACCACTCTGTTTTTACTTTTCTTTTTAAAGATATTGGCAGAGCTGAAGCTGAAAGCATAAGCAGCTGCATTGCCCTAATCTTCCCAATGCAGATATTGTATTGGCAGGAAGTTTAACTGCTGAGGCTGGTGGAATGTATCAGTGCCATACTTACTGCAAAGTCTGGGAACAGTAACAAGCATCTTTAAGGGACCTGTTTCCTTTTTAAGGAAATTATTAATGATAATGAGAGAGAAAAGTGATTTGCTAAGAGAAACTTGCTGTACACCAGCTGTTGTTTAGAAATGGATTCAGATAATAACAGCAGCCAGAGAGGTACGATTAATATACCTTGCTTGATCCCACACATAAACTAGGAAGCTGGGTCATACCTTTAGCTGTATTTAATCTTATTATTTTTACCATTTATTATTTTTAATAACAATATTCCCTCAGCAAAGATGAAAAATGTCTTGCCGCTGGGCACATAAACAAAACTGAAATAAACCAGAATTAAATTCCAGATGCTAACTGCCCATAACTTAAAGGGTAGTACAAAATTTATCTCAGATCCAAATTTTGCAGATGGCACTCTCACTAAACAAGAACTGTTGATCTGATAGTTGGCACAGCTTGCAGTATTCAAAGCATGGATTCATGTCCAAATTTCAAAGCACTGGCCCATTTCAGATTTTTAAGCAATCTCATGAATAACTCACAAGCAGTATTTCAACTTCTAAATATTGTCTTGCTGCCCACATACCCCCGTATATCTCATCTTCTGTACATGGGGCACATGTATAGAAGAAGTCTGTTTCAACCCTTCCATATCTACATTAAGTTCAGGTAGAATGTAAGTCATAGCTTGCTAAGGGCTTGCATGATATACAGAGGGCATGTGGCCTGTCTGTTCAGAATTATTTTGGTGGAACTGATATTGGGCCTGTTTTCTGAAGTATACAGTTTTGGTCCTCTATATATAAAAAAAAAAAGGTGCCTCAGTATGTACTCTGTGATAGCATGCTGGATGGATGGGAGGCATCCTGTTTAGATTTTATGTGGAGAGTAATTTGAGAGTTATAATCTCTAAGCTTGATTCTGTAGGTGGTGGTTTGGTTGGTCTCCAAATTCAGTCAAGGTTTGTATTTTCCAGGTCAATATTTGGAATTGTTTTGTTAAGCATACTGTTGACTGTTAGATTGTGAAGATAAGGTCAGAAGTGATATGGCAGTAGCAAGACTGGTGTTGAACCTATTATTAGATTTTAATATATTGGGTTTGATCTGTGATCTTCTAATTTCCTAACTTAAAAAACATTTATTTTTAACTGTATTTGCATATTCCCTTCCTTATATTATTTGTCCTTTCTTGTAGCTTTAGCAGTGTGCTATTTCTGATTAACAGATACCTTATTAAAATTGTAATCCTAAAACAAATGGATGTTGTTGTTGTTGGTTTTGTCATGTCATGTCAATATTTCTCCTTTTTTCTTGAGGAATTAAAAACATATATCTTAATGTGTCAAAATGTTGTTACTTATGTTGCTACAATAAGAACAAAGACAGTTGTTTCCCAAATCTAGTTTTCTTAATTCCAACTGGGATTATGAAGCCATATGTAGTTTATGAACTGTGCAGTGTTTATAAACTCTGCAAAAGGCATTTCCATAGTTCTCCTTGAATGGGAGCTTGTTAAATGCATGTCACATTTTATAAAAGTTATAAGCTTAATGACAATTTAATATGGTAATAAGAAATATTGTTTTCTCTAAAATAAATATCAATCAATTATTCTATCAATCCTAGCACAGCACAAGAAACTCTTTAGACACTTGCTTATTTTTGGATGTCTAGAGAATTGATTAGAGAAAGAGTTTATTAAGTTAGACATGTAAACAGGTTGGAGAAAAGACCTGTAGTGCAGACCAACACCTATTTAAGCTATTTATCACAGGGTAACCCATGTGGTGACGAGCACATGTGTAAAATGGGGAAAGGGAAACAGGCCTGGATCTCTGCATGGATCTGATCACCATTTGGCGACTGGTGTAGGCGTTTCTATATCTGAGTTCTAACTATTCTTTCTTTTTAACTGAAAGATACTTGCTACAACTTCACAACTGCCATACAGTTAAACTTTACTGCTGCTTCAGGAGTGTAAAATTCAGTGCAGAAGTTAAACTCTGTCTTGATATTTGTGTTGTCAGTGAGATGCAACTGCACCACCCAAGACAGCATTTCGCTTTTCTAATTTCTGCATGCTATTCTGATCTTTCTCTAAGTGAATCCTGGGCAACGTAATTACAAGTACCATGAGAGCATACTGCATTTGTTTCCTTCTATACCATCCGTTGTAGATGTCAGCAGTTCTTATGACATGCAATGTAATAGCTACCAAAAATCCATGTCTAATATTATTGGTATTCCCCCTTTGCCATGTATATCAATCTCATTTTTTAATAAGTTGATGTAAGAAGCAATCTAATTTTTTTTCACTTTCTGCTTTGTTTGTTGCTTTGGTGTACATGTTGCATTACTGTTTTTGTTTTTTGTTCATGCCACCACTAGTGTATTTAATTTTTTTCCTTTTGCCACTAACCCATATCTGACAATTATTCCTATAAAACTTAAAATAAGAGTCAATCAAGTTGTACCTACCTGTATTGGAAACTGTATCTACTTATATTATAAGCAAGATATGCCAATACTGTTCACTGCAGTAATAACTCACGGTACCTGGAGAAAAATCTTATAAATGTTTGGATACAATTAATTAAAAATAGATTTCTTTAAATGTGTTCATTCTCATTCAATCACCACACAATGTGGTGCCAGTTCAAAGCAGCAAAATCTCAAAATAACATTGGTTGTTTTGTCAAGTGCTGACTAAATCTCTCCTGTTTGTATTGTTCTCAGAAGTGTTTGGAAACACCATTTCTTTCCCCACTGATCTGATTTCTTTTCTTTTTAAATTTGAAAAGAATTGAAAAGCACATGAAATCTCTTTCTTTGTTTGTATTCTAGTATCTCCAGTGAAAATTATGGCAGGAGAGTGCAGCTTTGAGGAATAGGGAATGTTGCTACCTTGAGGCCTTTTTGCCAGTAAAGAGAAGCATAGATGTCGGTTTAAAAAGCTATGTGAAGAGAGTACCTAATCAAGAACAGTAGAGACTGAAATCTAAGTAGGGAACAATACAGATAGAAGAAGTGCAAAATTCTTCATGTTGTTCCACTGAAGAATATCAAATGTAAGTAGGCACAATGCACTACAGTCTCTGTGAGACCGTGTGAGCCAACGAGAAAGAAAGGGGTTAGTGGATTTCCTTAATGTCCTCAAATTAAGGAGGTGGGAGCTGTACATTCAAAAGTAAAATTTGACCCTCAAATAGAGAATGGATCAGATCCACTCTTGTTGGCTGAAAGAAAATGAGCCCTACATTCAGCTCAATGGCATTTCTCTCTCTGCTTGCACAGATACAGCTTATCTTTGTAACACCACACACAATCAAAATTTGGGGAATATTCTAGGCATCAGTGGAAAGACCCAGTAGAGTGTGAGGAAATCAGACCCATTGGAGACTAGAGGCCTGATTTGCTCTTAAAAAAGCTCCTCGTGTTCCCCCAAAAAGCCCGTATGATATTTTTTTCTATTTTTCCTATTATATCTCATCTAGTCATTGGTATAGTATAGTTTTAAATGTCTCTCCTGGTGGCAAGACTGGTTTGGGAAGAGGTAATTATAGCCTTATGTGGAGAGTCTCTGCTCTTGGAATGATGCAATTACATCAACATCTCTGCTTTCATTTAAAAAACAAAGCACATTTCTAGCCCTTGTGGTTGCTAAGAAAAGTTGGAAAAGGTGACTTAAGTTTAATTGGTTCAATGGTGTATGCCTGAGTGCAGATATCCTGGAACAACGGCCCCCAGAACTTGTTAAAAGTGCTGAGCCCAGGACTTCTATTGAGAAGTATACTCCATCTATTTGCTTTTGCTCAGCACATACCAAATCCCAGAAATGAGGTGGACTGGCTTCAAACTGATCCTGAGCACAGGCCAAGAAACACATTCTGACCAGAGAGCCTGAGGGCACTTACACAAGTTACCTTTTTTATGTGATTGGGCCCCTGAAAGCACTCTATAGTTGGAATATAACACATGTGCATGGCTGCAGAGTGCTTTTAAAATGGCTGATCATGCAAAAAATTAACCCTTGTCAAATCAGGTATTAGATAAAGATACCCTAAAGCACAGTGTCCTAGGGAATTTATGTTCCCTCAAGGGTTAATTTTTTGCATGGGGGTGGGGGTTGGGGCGCTGGAAGTGAGGTAGGGAGGGAGAAGAGGGCAGCATGGAGCTCTGGCTAGGCTTCACCCAGCTGGAAAAAGCCTCTTGTGGCCTGTGACATGAGGGAGCTCCGTTCCACCCTGCCTCCCCCCCCAGGTCTGGTTGGGCCTGTTGAGAGTGACAGCAGTAGCTGCCGGCTGCTTTGTCTGGCCTGAGCTGGGGGGAGGGTGTGGAATGGAGGCCCTGTATCTTGTGGGCTTGGCCTGACTCCTCCCAGTACCGCAGCTGGGGTGGGGAATGAAGGGAGGGGGCTTCTGTCCCTCCCACCTCCATGCTGCTCCCCTTTCCCTCCCCTCCCTCCCCCACTGACAGCCCAAGAGCTGGGGGGCACAGCTGGGGAGATGGGTGGCTAAGCAGCAGCTTTGCCTCTAAGCTGTGTGGTATGCACGGCCACACAGGCATGCCTGGTAGTGCAGCATGAATGCACCTGTGCGGCTGCACACACCACACAGCTTAGAGGGAATGCTGCTCAGCAGACTCATCAGAGGCTGCTGGGGTGCTCCCACCTGCTGGCCAGGGCTAGTGTAGGCAGGCTTGGTTGTCTTTGACCCAACAGGTGAACGTCTGTTGTGGGGGAGGCTTTAACTCATGGTGCTTTGTATAAGTGCCATGAAATACATGAATTAGAGTGCGGCCCCTAAACATCTGTAGGCACCCTGAGAGTGGCACTGGGGTATGCACAGAGGGCTGCTCAAAGGTCATGACCCAGCCTCCTTTCTAGGAGTTGGTACACATAAAATAGGAGCGAGGCAGCAGGATGTTGTTCTGGGCGGCAGACCAGGTGCTCATAGGGGCAGTATAGACATGGCCTTAGAGGTGTGAACTGCCAATACATTTCAGTGGATTCATATTTCAGAAACCCATAGTGAAGAATAGAGAGATGCACCAATTCCACCCATGACTTCAGCTGAGGATTATGTGCGGCAGGAGAAGCATGCATTACATTCATTGTGGTTTACCATGCTGGTATTTTCTGGGGTCTGCCTCAGTTACAGAAGTTTTTCTGGACTTTCTTATGAGTTGCAGAGCTAACTCTAACATTTCCTTCCTGCCTTCCACATCAGGATTTGCAAGAGGTTCGTTATGCAATTTCTTTACAGTTCACTTCTGTAGTGCTAGTGTTAACTGAATTTTCTCTCAAGGAACATGGGGCTTTTCAGGCCTCTTTCTGCCTTCAAATTTTTTAGCAGATGTGTAGGGGCTAGAGTTGGCATAAGGCTTTCACCCTCAACATTTGAAAGAAACATTAAAAGGCAGACAAATGTGCTAGTTTTAGGAAAACATTCTCCTCTCTGTGGTATCCTTTGTACATCAGGACAGCTATATCTAATGCAAGAAGAGAAAGGAGGACAAAGTGAACTCCAAGTTTTGTGGAGCTGTCAGCCTTAGATATGGATTTCAAGGTACTCTGTGTTGTCAGTTTTATATTAATTAATTCAAAAGTTCTACATTACGCCAAAAGATTTTTTTCTGAATTCTAGGAAATGATTTGTCATGGAATTTTTAGTATTTTACACTTAGTTGTGGCTCAGAATACAATTTGTGTATTTTTAGATATGTTGTTATCACTTTAATTCCAGGAATACAGATCAGTATGCATGATAGCAGAAGCTATTTTGCATAGGGAACAGTGGACATTTTAATGCAATCCACATCTTCGCTGCAAAACAAGAATGGGTCATAGCAAAGCTAGATTTATAGTAGGACATTGTTCCATCTTTCCATTCTAATGGAATGGATGATAGGAAGACATGATTTGATTCTGCATGGGAACTTGTTCATGGACTGAAATAATTGTGGATGTCTTGTGGTAGTATTTCTAAATATTTGCAAGTACTACCCTACTGCAGAGTTTTTTTCATGCGCAACAGCACACATGTAGATGCTTACCCAGCTGGCTGGCGCACAAGGGTTCTTTAGTGTGGGGGCTGCCTGCCTGCTAGCCCCACACTGGAGCACCTTCATGCTGTAGCCAGAGTTAATTAGTATACGGCAGAGTTAATTAATATACTGCAGCCTACTAAGGCCAGAGGTGTAGAGTGAGATGTTTACCGTGGAGCTAATTAGTCTACTCCACAGTAAATGTCTTGTGTAGATGTGCCCACAATGAGGTAAAAGTCACTCAAAACAGGAACTTCTGGTTATGAATAAACACTGTTGGAAATACCACTAGGATTTGTGAAGAAAAAAACCCCTAGTATTTGAAAAAAGGAATATAGTCAGTCAAAGATCTTATCAAGGTTCACATGCCAGGTGAGTGTGTAAAAAGTCAATTTACAGGGGCGCAAGATGGACTGGGGCATTATAAAGAGATCTAACACAACAAGGAAATGTTCACTCTGTTCAAAGTTGCTGTGGACTTCAACTGGGTCAGATTTTCACTCCAAGTATTTAAATAAAATGCTTAAAGAAACGACTGCAGAAATATTGGGACCAAGCATAAAGTGAATTAAAGAGCAATCATGTTCCATTTTATCTGTTTGTAAAGCCACGGTTACACCATTACATTTGGTGTAATGTAACTAAGTGAAAATGAGAATTGAATTTAGCCTTCAGTTTTTGTTTAAAAACCAACATTTGATTATTCGTTATACAGTAGAAAACTTTTTAACATGATATTTTCTTGCAACTTATAAATGTTTGAGATACAAACCCTTTGATAAAATAGAGGGCTTGGCTTGTTTAATAGAAGGTTTTGATACTCTGCACCCTGTTGACGCAATTTTTCAGTCCATGGGGTTTCTTGTGATAATGGGGAAAAATGGAAGTGAAATGAGACACAAAACAGAGACTGAAGACAAGGCTAATCTATCGTTTTGTAATAACCCTGGTGGCCTGCCAAAGTCTGGCATTACAGTCCTTAAGGGTATTGAAACATAACGTTGTTTACCAGGGTATGATGCAGAATGAACGTTACTTGATTTCACGTCTCTATTGAGCTATAATAGAAGGATTATAGCTTATGTTGGCAATGGAAACTTTTCCTTTAAAAAAACAACAAACAAACAAAAAAACAAACCAAGAGAACACCCCGAAACTTCTATTTGAAGAAAAAAATACTGCTTTAAGGGCACACATTTTGGTATGGTTTAAAGCACATATCATAAAGCTGATACAATTTGTTTCTGATTTTGGGTAGGGTATAATCAGTTTTATGATGGAAATTCTTTTCACGATATGTAAGGAGTCACTAATGTATTTGGTAAGATTTGTTTCTTGCTAGAAAGTTTCAGTTCTTTAAAAAAAAGAAAAAAGAATTTTGTCTAAAACACAATTTTCTCTCCAAAACAGTTAATGGAAATGTTTGATTAAGTATGCACTGCTTAATGACTATTTTATAGACTGTACTACCATTTGATTTGAGACCTTGGCATCAAATGTTTTCTGACTATAATACTTGTATAATAATACACAGACCTCATTTAAAAAAAATCCCCTTTTAACAATTCTTAGTGATGCTAGGAAATTCTGAGATTTTTTTTCTACATATTTATGAATGGTTTATAAGGTTAATTCAAACAGTCAATTAGGCTTTTAATATTGGACACTTTTGGAGAAAAATTGTGCATAAAGTCTATTTTTGGCAGTATTTTGCTATGCTGTGTTCAGATGTGTGCATTCTTTTCCTTTGCTTCCTAAACTGTTCTCCAGTACCAAACTGAAAATTCAAGCAGTATAAAAATTTGGTATTGTTTTATTGGATTCTGTAATTTAAATAGATATTTTTCAGTCAATACATACTGTACTTACTCAAATATAAGACAAGGTTTTTCCTCCCAATTGGCATAAGGAAAAAAGCCCCTCATCTTTTAATTGCATATAAGGACATTTAACTAGATGCATTGTCTATCATTAAACGGCTGCCAAAGGCAGCATGCAATCAGCAATAGAAACCAACTATGAAGTTGATTAAATGCACCCATTACTGAGCATGACTATAGAACACATGGCCCACATTGGGCAAACATGATCATAGGAACCTACCATAAGAATAGATTAATGTAGCCCATCTGAATAAGATATACAGAAGTGCCCATTAAGTGCAGTCTCCCTCACCACTTACTTTTTCAAGTCATGGTGAGCCATAAAATTTCATACCAGGTGCTGTGCCCCTGTACCCCAGGAGGCTGCCAGAAGCCCATGTCTTCGCTGCCAGCAGGGACTGACTCAGGCCTCTGGGCATGCCTGCTACACCCACATTGTGGGAGCATCCTGCCCCTGCCCCTGCCCCTGCCCCTGCCCCTGCCCAGCCATGCTCTGCTGGCCCCAGGTCCCCCCCCCCCCTCCACACAGCACATAGAGAAGCAGGAGGGAATGTAAAACTTTATTGAGAATCTTTTGCCCCCACAGCTAGGTGGGCATGGGCCTTTCAAACATGGAGGAATGAATTGATGCTGGTAGCAATGTCATCCTCAGCTGTGGGGGGAAGGGATGTGTAGCACAGCCACAAGTAGACCGCCAGGTGGTGGCGATCCCATGTCAGGTTTGCAGGTGCATCTGGGGCACCATGGTGATCAGCAGCAGCAGGGTATAGTGGGTTGGGTACCCTTTGGTCCATACAAACAGCTCTTCACGGTGTGCTTGGGGCACTCTCAGCAGAGGCATGCTCTGGGATCAGGGTTGGCATGAGGGGGCTTGTCCCATGGATCCTCCCCAGAAATGCCTCTTGGGGGGAGGGCAGGGGCACCACCAGCTCTGTGTCACAGTCAGCCAGAAGCCCCGAGCCACCTGAGCCCAGGCACCATGGGTTTGGCAGCAGCACAGGAGACAGGTTGCTTTGCAGAAGGAGAAGAGAGGGGAGTGACTCTGGAGTCATGGCAACAGGTACTGTCAGGAGCCTGTCCCGGCCTGGGAATGGGGCAGAGAAGGCAGGCTGCCTGCAGCCAGCACCCAGCAGTTCACCTGCCCCTGCAGAATGAGCAGGGATAGAGGCTCAGCTGGCATCCACCTGTGCCAGAGCTTACCTGGCTGACTTACCATGGTCCATGGGCACCCATGCATGCGTGACCTCCAATCTGAGGCCAGGCAACACATGGCCCCCTTGTAACAAGCATCTTACCTCAGAAATGTTGCAAACTCTAACAAACAAGCTCTTTCTCTTGGGTCTGTAGGACATGCATCTAAACGCAGGGGAGAGGCACCAGTTGGCACCTCGGATGCACCATCAGGGTCACTGGTTCAGCTGGGGCACTGTGTATATGCCGATTCCAGCAGTGCAGGAACCAGGACTGGACCTGGCTGCTGGACTGGCTGGTCATGGTGGCTGAGGAGCAGACTTGCAGACCTGGTGCATGGAGGACATTGCCCATGAGTGTGAGAGGGACTGGGCAGACCAGGAGTTCAGGAACAGGCTCCAGGCCCTGGAGGAGAGGCACCTGAGGCCCAGGAGTGGCAGGATGACCTGTTGGCCATGGCAGTGGAGGCCATAGAGGAGGACCACCTTCAGGCCACCCACTGTCCTGCCCCCAGCTGCAGCCCTGTCTTTTTCTTAGCAGCTGCCTGCTGCCCAGCAGCAGGCCTCCCTGTGGGCCTGGCCTGATGTACAGCGGTGCCCCAGCTCCCTTCCCAGGTCTCTCACTACCTGCCCACCCCCCCCAACCTGGGCTCAGCCCCACTGCTTACCCCAGTTCCATGCAGCCCCAGAGGGGTTCTCTGATTCGGGGTGGGGCGGGGGGGGGGATCTGGTGTGAGGAAGGGTGGGGGTAAGGGTTCTATTGTTGGGGAGGGTTTGTGTTTATAGAAGGGAATAAAGTGCTTTTCTTAAAACTGTACATAGTGAGCATGGTGCTGGGGGTGCACAGTAGGGCTGGGATCATGGGCAACTGTCTAGGTGGCTTATAGTAGGGAGTCCAGGAAGAGGTGGTCAGCCATCACTTCTTGCGCCTGGTACCCTGGCCCCCTGGGGGCCTTTTTGGGGGGGCTGCTGCTGTCATTGTCACCAGAGCTAGTGCTCCCAGAGTCAGGTGTCCTCTGCCTGCTGTACCTCCTCCACCCAGGCCTCATGGAAGAGTCCCCCCTGGGCCTCACAGATGTTATGTAGCACACAGGCTGAGACAATGACCCAGGAGATATTGGCTTCAGCAACCTTGAGGTGGGTGGTGAGGGTGCACCAGCCTCCCTTCAGGCACCCAAAGGCAGAGTCCACCAGCATGTGGGTCTGGCCCAGGCACCAGTTGAATTGTGCCTCATTGTGTTGGGAGTCCAGCTAGCCCCTGTAGGGCCAAATTGTGGAAGAAATCAAACTTCGCGTTGTGGTTGTATCAGAATTGACAGAGCCATCTTGATTTATTTAGAGCTATACAAGTGATCACAAGGAGGGTTCTCAAAGGAACTCTGAACTCTATAAGTTTACAAGCGTATTTATACTTTAGTCAGTGAGAAAAGATGCATGGTTCAGACAGAGCAACCTAGAAGAAACAGGAAGAAGTTGATCATCGTTTGTCAGACGTAGGCAGTTTACTTATTCACAAGGTGGAGTGGGTAGGTGGGGTCTCCAATGAGGAGGGGTGGGATTGCCACTGCATCTGGTTGGAGGTCCAACACTTTTGGCATGAAGCGCCCACTGTCCACCTGGGCTGGGAGGGCAGAGCTGTGGAATGTGCGGGTGTTGTGGGCACTCCCCACCCAGCTGGTGCTTACATTTGTGAAGGAGCTATGGTGGTCAGTGATGGCCTGGAGCATGATGGAGTGGAAGCCCCGCTGGCTGGAGTAGGGGTGGTTGCCACAGGGTAGGAAGGTGAAGGGGATGTGGGTGACATCTAGGGCCCTGATGCACTGAGGGAAGCCCAGGTAATGGAACCCCACCATCACCCCAGGGGGTTGTGCACCCAGAGCACAGTATGCCCTAGCATGTCCTGGAAGGTACCACACATGGCCAGGATGACTTCCCCAGCAGTTGCCTTTCCCACGACGAAGAGGTTTTCATAAATTTCATAGACATTAGGGCTGGAAGGCACCTTGGAAAATCATTGAGTCCAGCCACCTGCCCCAGGGGCAGGAAGTCAGCTGGGGTCAAAGGATCCCAGCAAGATAAATGTCCAAATGTTTCTTAAAGGAGTCCAGAGTAGGACTTGAACCACCTCTGGAGGGAGCCTATTTCAGTCCTTGGGGGCTTGGACAGTAAAGAAGTTCTTCCTTATTTCCAGCCTGAAAGACTTTTGGAGGAGTTTGTGACCATTTGACCTTGTTGTCCCTTGGGGCACTCTGGTGAACAGGCATTCCCCCAGATCCTGATGTACACCCCTTATATACTTATAGACATCCACCAGGTCTCCCTTGAGCCTGTGTTTTTCCAGGCTGAAGAGTCCCATGGCTCTCAGCCTCTCATCTTAGGGCCAGTTTTCCTGACCTCTGATCATACGTATGGCTTTCCTCTGGACTCTCTCAAGCTTCTACACATCCTCTTTAAATTGTGGAGCCCAGAACTGGATGCAGTACTCCATCCATGGCCTCACCAGGTGGCTGAGGTAATGCAGGCTGGTGGACATGGCCAGCTTGAGCAAGACAATAGCCAGCTGGGTGGCCTGCTGCTCATCTGGTGGCCTGATGCTCTAGGTGCACCTGGAGCTAGTCAAGGAGTACTCTTAGAAGGTGGCTCAGGTCATTTGGGATGACTACAGTCACTATTCATCATCCCAGGTCATCTGGACACTTTGCAGCCACCAGTCCTGGCTGGATGGATGGGCCCAGAGGTGCTAGGGCTGGAGGCCCTGTTGGGAATGGTCAGCACTGGTGGTGGCATCCAGGTGGTGTGCATCATTGGCATCCCTGCCTGGATCCAGGCAGCAGCACAGTAGTAGGGGGCTGTGGCCTCTGTTGGGGGGGGGGGGGGGAAGTCTGTGAGCTGTGTGTGGGGGGGGCTTTGCCCTGCAGAGTGCAGGGGACCCACGCTTCCTGAGTAGCCCCCTCCCCAGTCCCCCATGATTCACCTACACTCACTCACACACACCATGGCCCCCCACATCCCTCCACAGCCACTCACATCCCCCACCTTCCCACCCGCTTCCTGCAAACCCCACAACCCCCTGGCATACACCCTGCATACCAAGCTGCCAGACAGGATGAGATCTGCTGGCAGGAGCTGTGGCTGCAGGGGCAGCTGTCCCCAAATCCTGGTTAGTGAAGGGGTCCAGGGGAGCTCTAACTGCTCTATGGTAAGAAAACCAAAAGCAAACACCAAAACATATAGGTATTTAGAATTCATTTTATTATGATGATAGACACACTGGAAGGCTTCCAAATTGCTTTAACACTGTAGATATATTAATAAAACATTGCCCAACTGATCGCTGTCTCTCTGTCTCTCTCTCTTGCTCGCTTTCTATATATAGTGGTCTTTTGTTTAATTCTGGAGAAATATGGATTTCAGGGTATTTTACAGAGTGACTTTGAGATTTTTTTATCAGGGATTTTTCAGTTTTCAAATAGGGAAAGCTTCTGTCTATTTGTATCTTCCATATTAATGTGGGCCTTAAGTCCCATCCAGTTAACTAATAGCCCTTTTGTGGGGCCAAAGGGTGAAAGATACAACTAATTTCTTGGGACAAGAAAGGCAAAAACAGGATGGAAGTGACGTGGGGATCAAAGGGTCAAAATGTGAAAAGAAGTTCTCCAGAGGGGGACACCAAGCAGAGCCCCCCCGGGCTGCACCCACTGGTCTCAGAAGCTCCTGAGAGTCAGTAGCCCTGAGCTACTTGCCAGGGCAGCTTTTTGTATTGATGGGGCCAGGACAGGGCATCTTTTTACACTGTTGGGGCAAGCACAGGTGCTGGTCTCAGGCTTTAGCTTCCCCTGGCTGCAAATCCAGGAGAAGCCAGGCAGGGCTATTTTGCCCCAAGTGGCACAACTTGCACAACACCAAAGTGCATGTCCAGGAATGTGCACTGAGGCAAAAATCCCTGGTTCAAATTTGCACCAATTCTGTTGGAGCTGCTGCAAGCGCACATGCTTGCATGTGTGGAGTAGCCCTACATTTATTTGTAAAACAATATTAAAGGATGGGAACAAATTAGCTTTGCTGTGTGGACTTGATTTTTTCATTGCTAGCTGGGTACTTGCACCTGACCAATTTAAAATTAAGCCTAAGCAAGAATTATTTTCACTTCTCTCTAGTCTTTCTGTTTAACGTGCTATTTTTGGTGAAGGAGGGAAGCGTGTCCTTAGCAAATCTCTTCAGTAAGCTAATTGGTTTAGGATGATTCAACTTTCCCCCAGCCAGACTGGAGGACCCCCTACATAACTTGCCCTGGGGATTCCCTATTAATATTATTATATAGATGCTGAAGCCATGTAATTCCAAAGGGATTTATGCAGCAGAGGATAGAGGGATGAAATATAAATCTACACACAGAACAGAAGGAATGTTCCCTACAAACAAACATGGGAGAAGAGAGCAATAAGAACTAAAGAATAATGGCAGCAGTATACTTGCATGTAGTAGTTGTCAAATCAGGTCAATGTAGTATATTATACATGCCTAGAGATGGGATCCCATAAGAATATCTCTAATGGCAATTTATTACCAAGAGAGTCCCAGCTGATCAAAATCTCCCCGTTACAAATCATTGTATCATCATCAGTGCTTGCAGGGAAATTACTTCTACATGACTGGCTATGAATTGCCTTATATGGCATCATGCAGTGAAAGTGCCAAGACTAAGAAACTCTGGTGTTCATGAAGAAGTTTGTTACAGATGGTACCCACACCAAAAAGGAATCTGATGTGCAAGACAAATATATTGCATTCAGTCCTGGAGTAGTTGCACAGCAAATTCTACAAGAAAATAAGCATGAATGCAAATGAGATTAGTTTACAACTACAATGCTACTCAATAGCAAGACTATTTCTAAACGGATGTAGACTCTTCAAACATATATGATTTGTAAAAAGGAAGAGTAAAAGCACTCTTAAATTATAAGAGCACAGCAGGTCGTTTTTTATCAAGTGGGACCAATCATGGTTTCTATGCATATGTGAAATTGCATTCTAACCCAGAAAACTTTGTTACCTGTTTTACATAGGAAAAACTCCAGTAGGTTCCAGATTACCATAGTGGGTTGCACCCTGGGACAGCCAAATCATTCCCTAGCAACCGCACAGATCCCACTTTAATTGACTCCCTCAGGGTCCCACCTTGTTGTCTTTTCTGCCATGCCTTGGTGTTATAATTGGACTGAAAGGCTGCCCTTAGAGGTCAGGGGAAGTTTTGCTTAGATCCTTGTCTGGGCTGAGGCTCCCTGGCCTTGACTTACTTTATACTGGCTGGGCCCCTCCACTTGAGGTCCACTGTCCCAGGGCCTTAGGTTCCTGGGTCCCAGCTCCAGCCTCACCCCTTGTAGGCTCTGGGCCTCTTGTTCCTGGTCTCAGCCCCTCAGCTCCAGTTTCACCCCTCATGGGCTCTGAGCTTCTACCTTCAATCTTTTCTGTTGCACATTAGAAGTCCTTCAGCTGATAGCACTGCTTTCCCCTGTCACTGCTTGTGGCCTCCAAGCTTCTCAGGGCTTGCAAGTGGGCTTTGATCTTCTTTTGCTCCTCCCACCCCCCCTGGTTTTGAAGCGTTTGGGATCTGGGGCCCCTGGCACCCTTCTTGGTGGCCTCCTCACTTACAGCCACCATCTGGTCCTCCAGCTCAACCTTCAACACAATGAAAAATACGAGCATCTGCTCTCATACAAAAGGCTCTTCCCCCAACTCTGGGCCCACATCACGCCTTGGTAATGAGCTACAACATATGGCAAAATAACTCTGCTGCTTGGTGGGTCATCTGGTGTCCTTTCTCTTTGGCCAGTCAGGGCCCCCTCTCCCAGGGCCTCAGCCACAGTCCTGGTTTTATAAGGTCTTTAACCCCACTCTCTGGGTCATCTGTCCCAGGCCTGTCAATCACTGGCCACACTGTGCTGGCCACATCTGGGGGCAGGTGGCCATTTTATTAGTCCCTCCAGGGGGCCTGGAGCCAGTCAGCTGCTTTTGGCTCCCCCTTTCCTTCAGTGATGGGTAGGGGCCCTGTTACAATCACACATTCCAAATGAAAAATAAACATACAAGAGAAATGTTTCTATACAGAGGCCGAAATTGTCAAACTATCGCATTTTAAGGAAGACAAGTGGTCAGTTCTTTGCCATTCTCAAGTAAGTAAATTAGATTGGTCTCTGTCTACTATATTTCAAATAGGACCTAGCAATATTCTCATGTTTTAAGGCAGAGAGGTTGAATTATTGTTAATGGCTTGGGAGCCTTCTTCAGAACATATGAGAGTGAGGTCCAGTTGTTGAATTTGTTTCTTCCAGCATTTGTACAAGTAATTGGTAGACCTGACCTCAGCATTTCCAACATCCTAGGAAATCCATCCTTTTCAGTAAATTATTTTGCATAAAAATAATTGGTTTCCATCCCCACAAAAGAAATCTCTGAATTATTAAGCAGCAACGTGCAAATTGTTGAACAGATTAGCCTTCCTGCAAAAGTTGTTTTGTCATGCAAGATTATATATTTTTCATCAAAACTACTTGGATCTCAGGATTGCAGCTAGTTTTGCCAGGAACACTGTCAAAGATTTCATGTTGCAAATTGGCTTAGTGAGTCATATGCACATTTGTTTCAGTGCTAGTAATTATTTGAATGATAATTCCTCATACCAAGGTGATTTGATTGGTCTAATTTGTGTCTTTCTCAAATCTGGAATGCTGACTATGATGACCTGGGGCTCCAAACTGTGTGACTCTGTTAAGAAATGCAAGGTAAAATTACTGCCGTGGATATAATACATAGAAATATTTATTTTGAAGAAAATCATTGTGTGTTCTGCTAATCATGATCGTTTCAGCTTTTCAGTGGAACTGGTGATATGTAGAATCAGAAGTATCCCTGCTCTAAGGGTCAAGATTATCACCAGTCGGAGCTGAAAGTTAATTTCCTTTTTGGTAGAACAGGGGAAAAATAAGCACACTACAAGGGTTTTACACCTTCTTTTCAAATGTTTGTCTGAACAGGACGTTTAACTAAATGCCTCTCTTGTTTGTTCTGGAGCAAGTCTTAGTTAAAAGCATCATGGAGAACAATGTAAAATATTACTTTATTTTTTTCTAGTTGTCTTTCTGCTGTGGATATCTACTCTTTCTGATGTAAACTGCTAAAAAATTGTCAATTTAATATATCACGACCCTAGGACTGGAGGTGAGAACTTACTGGATGTGTATTACATGTTGATTTATCTTGGACAGACTTGCCAAACACATGCCAGAAATGTGTGTGCATCCCATAGAGACAGAATATCTAAGCAATAACAGAATGCACGATTTAATCCCTGGCTGCTGTTTTTATCTGGAAAGCCTGAAAGTGGAGGAAGATAATGTGATGATAATGTGAGCATGATCCACTGCTTTTACACAGTGTTGCTAGCACAGCTAGAATTCTGGTGGACAGCGTGTTTCTTCACATTATGTTGTTCTTAAGTGTAAAAGGTGAGGCCTAGTCCTGGAGTCCCTGCATCAACAAAATCTCATTGAACTGAATAGGAAATTTGCTTGACTATGGCCTGGGTTTAAAACTGTTTCAGGATTTGTACCTTTCCCCCCTTTTTTTTAAATTAAAAGATAACTTTTCTGTCACCATTTTAAAACTCAGGTGAGCATATAACTCTTCCTGTTGTTTTTCAATTTTTTTGCATTTTGCTTTTGAAGGTAAAAACTCTTGTATGGTCCTAACAAATTTCACTATTCTCAGCCTGTTATACTTCTTGTCACCAGCTTCCTGAATTCCTCCTGTAGCCACATGCTCTAACAGCTTTACAGGGTGCAATACATGGAGAAATGTTAGTCAACCAGAATCTTATTCTGAATAAAGCATTACAATGAGTAATACAAAAGATATTAAACTATTTACTAGTCTCTCCACAGAATTATTCCTGGTGTTTTGTGTTTTCTCAGAAAATTACATTTATTCCTATCTGACTGCAGGATAAGGGGTAGGTCCGAAAAATTTAGGCCACTTTCTTTTACAACAAGCCTGGTCTTTATCCTTTCTAATGATATATAAGACTATAGTTTCTTTAAGTAATAGCTATCAGTGTTGCAGCGTAATTCATCATCATAGTTATTTGGAATTCGCCATGCCTGTGTGGTTCTTTCATATTATGTTTGTTGTACAAAGAACAAAAGATACACTGCTCTCTTGCATGCTAGTCCTCCTGGCTTCTGTGAAGGTGTTCATTTTTATGTGTGGGATGCCAGCTGTGTCCCGAGGTAGAACCTGATACAGGAATGCTGGAAAAGGATCTTCCTCCCTTTCAAGTGACTGACTGGAGATCTTTTTCTTCTTAGGGTTTTTTTCCTTCTCATGCAAGATAGAGAGGAGTTGCCACTTTCCCCTCTTCTCCAATCTGGGAGGGGTCAGATGTGTATTTGGATGGTTTCTTCCACCATTAGTAGCCTCTAAAATTATTTGTATCATCAACCCTCCCTTCAGAGAGGGGAGAAGGATGTCCTGATTTTGATTCCATGCCAGGCACAGTTAATAGAACTCAATTTCTTTGCTCTCCCTGGCTGAGAGAATATATTGCCATGACTGTGTGTGCGCCAGAGGCTTGGTTCTCAGGGCATATCCCAAGCTGTAGAATCATGGCAGACACATGGCCCAGACTCTTTTCTTTCTGTTGGACAGGTCTGAGATGAACAATGGTTCATTATGTCTGCAAAGGCAGGCTGCAGCACTTACAGGCACAATACATCATTTATGACAAGCTTAAATCCCAGAAAGGTCAAACTATTCTGTGTTAGAGTTCATTAAACTGAACATAAAGAGATCACATGAAAGCCTTCATGTTGTGTCTCATAGACAGCTATGTGTATAATTAGCTTTGTGGATTTCCCAAGGTCAATTTGTGGGCATTTGCTTTTTCTTTCAAGAACCTGCAATTTGATTAAATTCATTGGAACTGCAGGTTTTGGGAAAAAATGGAAGGGGCGGGGGGGCTTCATATCATTCTCCAGACTGAAAAGCCAGAGCTGGTTGAATAAAATCCTTGAGTTAACTATGAGGGTGTGATTTTCCAGCTCACAAAGAGAAAATCTCCCTTTTGATAATGATACAAAGCTGTAGACAGTCAAAAGGGACTGGATTTTTGGCAGAACCAGGTGTAACAAATACCTTTTCCAGGGAAACATTTGGTAACAATTAGTCTCCAAGGATGTACTTTTATCAACAGATTAAAATGATGGCAAATTACAACACATTAAACAGATTCTCTCTGGGCTTCCATCCAAAACTGGTGCGAGCCATTTCTATGTATTTTCACAAATAGATGCTATACCTCACTGTTTATACCGCCTCCGCAGTGTAAAGCTATTGTCCAACTGCTGTGGCAGCCAGTCAGTTGCTAAAGGCTTGCTGGTAATTTCCCACTGTTGCCAACAGTGCATCTCCAAAGTGACTAGTGTCATGGCCCAACAGACACACCACAAACACAGGTCACATAATAGCATTTCATCATCTAACACTGTTCAATTTCCTTAATTTAAATAAGTGCATTATCTAAAGAAGGGAAGAGATAAGATGTAAGCTGCAGCATGGAACTAGAAACTTTCCCAGCTGAAGTACTTAGTGTTTTTATGAGGCAGCATTAAGGTATTATACTTGAAGCTTCACTTCTAGCATCTTTTAGATCCACATAAAACCTGAACATTGAAAAACCTAATTTTAGGTGCCTGGCTAATTAATGGAGTGGCAAAGTAGGTGTCATTGAGCAGGTATCTCAGAATCAGTTAGTCAGTCAGCCAGTCCTGAGGCTGCACTGACTGTTGGGGCACCTTTGATATAGTAGTAACTTTTTTCCATTCTGACTAGGCTTTTGTAATCCATGTACAATCTGTCAGTTTTAATCCCACCCAGTCTTTGATGCTGGTGGTCCAGTTTGTTATAGGTCTTGCTCTTCTTCTTTGTCTGTCCACAGCATCCTGCAGGATAGTGTCAGTAATGGCTCAGGGCCTTCTTGTTACGTGTCCAAAGCACTGTGTCTTTCTTTTTCTTATGATTTCAAGTAAGGGCTCATATTTGCTGACTTCTTGTCTGATTTGATTTTTCACAGATTCATTTGTTGTATGTGCAGTGTAGGGTATGCATAGAAGTCTTCTGAAGCACCACATTTCAAAGGTCTCAGTCACTTTTCCAGTGCCCTACTGACTGTCCAGGTCTCCCAGTCATAGAGAGTTGCTGAAGTGACACCAGCATATAGTAGGTAGAGTTTTGTTTTTGTTTTGCTGCTAGTCCAGATTTTCTTCAGTTTTGCTTGTTGTCCAATGGTGATGGCTATTCTTATTTTTACTTCTTTTTCTGATGTAGTATCTTCTGTGATGGTTGCTTCAAGGTATTTAAAGTACAGTAAAAGTTCTGTTAGCCAGCATCTTCCAAGCCGGCATGCTCAATTAACCAGCATGACAGCTTCGAAGATAAAGTGAAACCGGAAGTGCCCACTGTGGCACTTCTTGTTTCTCTGAGCCCCTACGGCCTGGGGCAAAGCAGCCTGCGCTGCCAAGCCCCCATGGCCTGGGGGCATAACAGGCTGTGCGGGGCTGTGTGGGGCCTGCCTCCCTGTCCTGCAGGGTCCACGGGAGGGGTGGCAATGCAGCGGGAGGGGCAGCAATGCCGTGGGAGGGGCGGCGGGATGCCCCAGATGCAGCTGGAGAAGCAGTGGCCTGGGCCGCTCAATTAACCAGCATATTTTGTTATCCGGCATCCCCCATTCCTGGGGGATGCCAGATAAGAGAGCTTTTACTGTATGTTACTTTTTCTAGCTTCTCATTACCCATTTTTAATGATGCATCATCATTGCTATTTGCTGATGTTATCATTACATTGCTTTTCTCTGCAGTAATTTCCATTCCACATCTGTTTGTTGCCTTATGCAGCCTTTCTGTTATTTCCTTAACTTTCATATGTTCCCATGGGGTAATTTCCTGCCCCAGACACATATTTTGTGCAGTATATTAAAGTTAATAAATTCTAAAAAAATTTCTTTTTAGGCCATTGTCATTGTCACCACAGTGCACAATATCCCCAAAGAACAGCCAGCTTACATGAATGGTTTGCAATCTGTGGATGAAAAACTGCCCAGGGTAACATGTTACCCCAGGCATGAATGTGTTTTTCCATATGGGGTAACAACTTACTCCAAGCCCATGTTAAGACATTGAGATAACTTGTTACCCCAATGCAATTTCTGTTTAAATGACAGGCCTAGACCTGTTTGGGCACTTTGGGTGGATGCATCTAAAAGGTCGTCATTCATTCACACCTCATTCATGTCCACTTCACATATCCATGGTAGGTAATGGATGGCCATCCTCCACTCTGCTTTTGCTTTTGATGGGGAACTCACCCTAGTTTCCTATGTTCCAAAGAAGTCCAAAGTTGTGCTGTTACTGTCAAGCATGTACCATGACCCGTCAGTGGGTGGAGAGCAAAGAAAGCCGTACATCATCCATGACTACAATAAAAACAAGGATGGAGTGGATAACCTTGACCACTTAGTCTGTATGACCACCTGCAGATGGAAAATTAACAGGTGGCCAGTGAAACTGTTTTTCAATATACAATGCAAACTGGAAGCAAAGATCACATTTAAGAAGATGGCTTTTTTTTTTTCAGGAGCTTGGAGAACAGTTGATCAATGGACAAATAAAATGAAGAATGATGGATATATGTAATCTGTATAACTGCCCTAAATTACAAATTGCCACAGCACACCCAAGTAGAACCTTCTGCAAGCATGAGTGGACGATGTGCTTTTTGTCCAAGGACAGATGACTGCAAAACCTGGAAACGATGTGAAGATTGTAAGCGATTTGCTTGTGTGCACCACAGTACATCACTGCTGCATTGTGAGGAATGCAGTATTTAGTTAAAACAGTTAGGAAATATTTTTGGAAGTAATTGTTAGTTTGAAAACAGTGTGAACTGCAGACTTAGCAAATGGTTCATTCACATTTTGAAACTCTAAAAACAGTTTAAATTTTGTTCATAGTTCTAGTTAAATAATATTTTGGGTTCAAATCATCATAAATACTCTTTCAAACAATCTGTATGTTTAACAAATATTTTTTGGTACATTCATAGATTCATAGATTTATAAATGTTAGGGTCGGAAGGGACCTCAATAGATCATCGAGTCCGACCCCCTGCATAGGCAGGAAAAAGTGCTGGGTTTAGATGACCCCAGCTAGATGCTTATCTAACCTCCTCTTGAAGACCCCCAGGGTAGGGGAGAGCACCACCTCCCTTGGGAGCCCATTCCAGACTTTGGGCATTCTAACTGTGAAGAAGTTCTTCCTAATGTCCAGTCTAAATCTGCTCTCTGCTAGCTTATGACCATTATGTCTTGTAACCCCCAGGGGTGCCTTGGTGAGTAAAGCCTCACCAATTCCCTTCTGTGCCCCCATGATGAACTTATAGGCAGCCACAAGATTGCCTCTCAACCTTCTCTTTCGGAGGCTGAAGAGGTCCAGGTGCCCTAGTCTCCTCATAGGGCTTGGCCTGCAAGCCCTTAACCATACGGGTGGCCCTTCTCTGGACCCTCTCTAGGTTATCCACATCCCTCTTGAAGTGCAGCACCCAAAATTGCACGCAGTATTCCAACTGCGGTCTGACCAGCGCCCGATAGAGGGGAATTATTACCTCGTTTCTGTTCATCATGCATCTGCTGATGCACAATAAAGTGCCATTAGCTTTTCTGATGACTTTGTCACACTGACGACTCATGTTCATCTTGGAGTCCTCTAGGACATTTATAGTGTTGTCATAGGTTCCATTTTGTTCATGCAGGTGGAGTAACAAGTTACCCCTTGAGACCAACAGCGGTTATGGTTTCATGAGAATGGATGAGGGTGAAGCTCTTCTGCAGTTCTAGCTATTAGATCAATGTGACCAGCAAAATAAAGGTTGTTAATTTCTCATGCTCCAACTGACGTTGTCCCAGTGAAATTCTCAAAGGCATCTGACATGATTTGTTCCAAGTTTAAATTAAATAAGCATGGTGAGAGAAGACAGCCGTGGTGTACTCCTACTAATGTTGCAAACCACTTCACAATGTTGTTGTCAAGTAGGACTCTGCTACTTGTATTGCTGTAGATTTTTTCCTGTAAGACTTATCAGTGTGGGATCAATGTTATGCTTCTTCATTGTCAGCCAAAGTGCCATTCTTGTCACACCCTGTCAAAAGCTTTTTTTAAAGTCTATGAAATTACGGTGGAGTTACGGTTCTTTTTGGGGGTCATGGTACTTTTTGCACATGATTCTAAGGTTGAAGATCTGTTCTGTGGTGCTTATTCCACATCTGAATCCAGATTGTTCTTCTGCTAATACAGTTTCTATTTGCAGCTTGAGCCTGTTTAACATTATTCTAAGCTTATTTGGATGACTGATGAGCAGGGATCCAGGTTTTCCATTTCCCATGGGAAAATGGAGAAAAGCATGGATTTTTCCCTTTACTGGAGGAAAACATGGATTTCTCATTTTACCAGAGAAACCTGTGGATTTTGCAGTTTTGCAGAGAGCTCTATGCAGGCTGGCAGTTTCAGCCTGCAAGGGGCTGGGAGGGAATAAGAGGAGTCAGGCAGGGGGCACCATGTAAATGTATATGTACATGACTGCCAGGCAGCCTGGAGAGCAGCTCCCGCAGGTAAGTGAAGGGGGGGGGGAAGTTGAGACCCCCCCATAGGGAGGGAGAGAAGAAGGGAGGTGGGCAGGGCTGGGGCTGGGGCTGCTGCCCAGCCAGGTGCTGCACGGGACATGGGGCCACAATGCGTGGCCATAGGACTCCAGCAGGGAGTGGGATGGGGTTATGGGCAGCTCGTCTGGGGGTTGGGGTGGGCCTAGCTCCCCACCCTTGTGTGCAATCCTGGGGGTAGGGGGGACCTATGCCTCCCAAATCTGTATGTGGGGAAGAGGTGGGGGTGCACTGCCTGCTGTGGGTTCGGCCTCCCTATCTTTTTGCCCCCCCCCCCCCCCCGGGACCTCTGCAGCCCAGTGGGCATGACCCTGGGCTGCAGGGAATGGCAGTGCTGGGTATGGATATTCTTGCCACTGTGAGCTCTGTGCTGCCCTGGTAAGGTATTCCCTGCACACGTGGCAGCAGCAGGGGCAGTGGTGCAGGGTTGTGCTCCTCACTGCTGCCAGGCATGCAGGGAATGCCTCACCAGGGCAGTGTGGAGCTCACAGTGGCAAGGAGATCCCGACAAGGCCCTGCTGTTCCCTGCAGCACTGGGTTGCACCTGCTGGGCTTTGGAGGTGCTAGGGGAGGGCAGCAGGATGGGGAGCCCAAGCCCACAGCTGGCATGGGAAGCTGGGCTCTGCTCTGCTACAGTCCCCAGTCAGAGACAGGGGACTGTGGACCTGGGTCCCTGGCCCTATAGTCCTGGCAGCTGGTGGCCCCCTCTGGCAGGGCTGGAGGTGGCAGGGGGCTGTAAGTGGGGGTGAGAGGAACCAGCAGGGCTGGGAGGGGGCTATGAGGAGGAGTGAGGGGCCTTTCATTTTAATCACAGAGAATTTGGAATTTTGATCAGGGAAACCAGGATCCCTGCTGATGAGGCTAATAGTTTGGTAGTTGGTACATTAGTATAGATTCCCTTGTTTGGGATAGGGATTATTATTGATTTTGTCCACTACGTTGGCCAGGTTTTCCTTTTCCAGATTTGCAGATATTGTGCAGTGTGTCAAAATACTCAGAATAGGTTCTGTAAAAGCCAGCATGCTGAGCAAAAGCATCTAAAGAAGGTGATAAGAAATGCCAGTGGCTGGGGACTGTGCTAAGCCCTGTCCTCTCCTTGGGCTCTCAGGGAGCCACCTATGTTTAGTTTTCAGCCCTGAAACCTCTCTTGGTTTTAGGACTGGTTTGGGCATGGTTGTCACCATATACAGATGACTCAAGGGAAAGCACAGCTTTTAACTTGCTGATAAGAGCAGTCACTTAAGATACAAGAGACCCAAAGTCAACTTCCTCTTCCTACGTAAGGAAGTTTGCACCCATCTTGCCTGTGTCCCAGGTGCATGCTCTGATCTCCCGGTTACAGGATAGTGTGGGGTGGTGGTACTCTTACAATCACTCATGCTGAAGTTATTCCAGTTGGCAGGCATAAGTAAATATTCTGTAGCAGCCTTTAAAAAATGGACCCACCTGAACAGAATGGGAAGGGCTGCCTGGCAGAGAGACAGAGTTTGTCCCAGCGGGGACACTGTAGGCTCTGAGGGTAAGTGAAGCTGTTTGGAAGCATCCCTGTTGGAAGCGGGAGGGGTGATGTAACCCCAGCACAGTTTGAAAGAGAGCCATTAGCAAAAGCCCGGGAAGGGCCCTGAGCTGGGATTGGCTGAGAGGCTTGGATAAAAGGGGGAGCAGTTTCTCCTGTGGGGGGGGGGGAACAAGAGAGAGAGAGGGGGCTGAGGGACAGGCTGGAGACCGGATTCAGGGTCTCAGCACAGTGGTCCCTTGGAGAGCCCCTGAGAGAGGCCTGCAGGAGCAGGAGCAGGCAGGCAGGGACTGCTGGTGTGGAGAATCCAAGCCTGGAGACACCTGACTGCAGCCGGTGTGGCTGGGTGAGCGCAGCAGTGCCGGTGGAATGGGGGACTGCCGGAGTCTGCCCTAGTTTCCCTGAGAGGTGAGGGGCCCCAGAGGCAGGCAAAGCCCAGGGAGGGGCTGCATTTGCCAGGGCTGTGAGGCTGTGTGGGGCAGGAGGGTTGCTATAGCCTGCAGCCCAGACACTGCTCCCAGCAGTACCAGGGAAGGTGGTCAAAGGCAGGGGAAGGCTATCTTGCAGGAACTGCAGAGGAGTCACTGCTTGCTGCCCATAGACCCCAGGAGCACAGAGACGGACACCAGCGCCAGGGAGTGTCCACAGACCACTTGCAGGGACACAGACAATCCTGCTGCCTGAGATACCCCACCAGGGGCAGTGCACACGGGATCCCCAGTACACTGTGTGCAAGTAAGAGACTGTGTAAATAAGTTCTTGAGGGTTTATTAGTCGGTATATCCATGTGCTTATTTAATGATTATTTGTTATGTTCTAAATAATTAAATCTTGTAAATAGTTTGAGAATTGTCTGCGAGAGTGCTTGATTGTAAGGCGAGGCTCTCTGCTAGGGGGCACTGCAGCAGCTTCCCAGGGGGGCTGGCCAGGGCTACTGGCTACCGGGTACCCCAGGATCCCATAATTCAGGTGAGGGCGCATGTAGTGTCGCACCCAGGGTTACAATTCATTGGGCTAAAGAGAGAGAGAAGGAGAAAGAGAAGGATGTTGCACTTGATGGTCATGAGGGTAGTCATGTGGGTGAGGGGAAAAACTGAGTTCTAATCCTTCCTGCATTGACCATATATTACTTAAACAATCATTTAAGCATGGACTGGAATATAGATCTTTCCTGTTCCCTGTGAGTGACCAATGAATTATTAATTATTCCAGGCAAAATGGAATTCCTTCAACAGATAGGATTGATAAAACCCTAGCTTAGAATACGTATTAGCTTATGGTTAAAGCACTCATCTGGGTGATGCAGGTTTAAAACCCTTCAGCTGGAGAAGGAAATGAAACCCTAGTCTCCCGGGTTGAAGTTCTAATCACTAGGATACTGGCTAAAACCAGGGGAATAATAACCATCTCCTTATCATCATGTGGTTTGTGTTGGCTCAGTCCAGTAAATGAGCTAATGAGTGGATCCAGGATTTTGTGACAGGGGTGTATGGGTGCAGTGACCACAGATGCAGGAGTAGCTGCACCACTGCTCCCAGCTCTCCCCTCCCTGCCTCTGATCCCACACTGGGGTGGACATACAATACCATGAGAGCAGCAGCAGTGACTTTTTAAAGATCCCAAATTGGGTAAGACTCCCTCTCTCTGTTTCCCCCACTTTTGGCACCTGCTCTATTCCCCTCCATGCTCAGCTGCACATCCTCTCTCACTTGCCCCTATCCCTGCCCCTGGCTAATTTGGGAGCCTAGGTGGAGGAGAAGCTTCAGAACCAGCCCCATCCCACTCCAGCTGGTAGCAGCAGCAGCAGTGGGTGGGTTCCTCCTGCTCCCAAGGTGTTCCCTGCCAGCCTTGAAGCAAGCACAGGGAGGAAGAACCCACCTACTAGCATCACTGCTGTTCCCTGCTGAGCTGTAACAGGGAGTCAGAGGCTCCTTTTACTTTAAGAGCAAGCTGCAGCAAAGCCAAGCCTGCTGTGTGGGTCTGGCAGCTGAGTAAAGGCTAGCTGCTTGGAAGTTGACAGTCCAGTAACACCCAGGATAGGAGTTATTCCTGGAGGATGGACTATCCCAGGAGCTTGCTGTGTGAGCTGGACAAAGGTCAGCTGATAGAAGATAAGCAGTTAAAGAGCAGACATCTAGGGAGCCCAAGTGCAGAAGCTGTGACCAGCTGTGCTAGGCCATAGCAGAGAAAGGCAGGCTGGTCAACAGACCAAAATGAAATCCCCTGAAAATGAAATGATGCCACCGACCCCACCATGGGCTCCATCTGGGTGGAGGCCTAAGAGAAGCCCAGGGTAGGTGGCATCACCAGGGCGGGGTCCCTAGCAGCCACCTTCCATGTCCTTACCACCGCGGTGCAGTCTCTAGCAGCTGCTGCCCGCATTCTTACCATGTCTTCCAAATCAGTTCAAGCTTTGCAAGTTAGACTAACCTGCAAAGATTGAATCAATTTGGGCTCAGGCTTTTTGAATGTCTGTTCCTAGCCCCTGTGTTCCCCTCAGTTATAATGCAAATGAATCCACCTCACTCTATAGTGCATTTTCAGACTAATTTCAGTAACAGTTCATAATTGGTTGCCAAAGTCCTACCTAGGAGCAGTGGCAACACATAAGAGGTGCATGTGCACCTTCTGAGAGTGCTGGTGCACCCCCTGACAGTCAGTGCTCCCCACTTAGGTGATGGGCAGGTGGGAGAGCCAGGGTCCCCCCTGCGAGCACTGCCCGGGGAGTGGGAGCTCCAGGGGAAGCACCGCTGGCACTTCCGGGTGCCTCATTGTGCTTCCCAGTTGGTGAGATCAGCCATGTGGGGATAGCGCCCCCCACAAATGATCACGGGGGGGTGGGAATGTGCCCCACCTGACTCAGGAGGTACCAGTCACCCATGCCTAGGAGGATTCTGGGTTTAAATGAAAAAGCTCATTTCCTGCTCAAGCTTCACCTAGCATTTCACCACAAGGAGAAGAAGGCAAACCTTTTTAATTGGCTTGTCATGTGTGAGAGTCTCCTCCTGGCTCTTCAAATCCTGTTGGTAATTCTGTATGAGTGGATATTTTTGGTTTCCTATGGAGAGGAGTTTCAAGTGAGCAGTGATTTTTAGAATGGGCAGGGAAGGCCTAACAGTGTATAAAAATCATACAAAGAAGGACTGGAAAGGACCTGTAAGATCATCAAGTCTAGTCCCTTGCCATGGGCAGGAAGTAATTGGGCTCAAATGAGCTCAATGAGGTATTTGTCCAGCCTCCAGATAAGACTGCCAGAGATGGTGACTGCACCCTCTCTGCTGGAAGCGTGTTCCAGATTCTAGTTACCTGTATGGAAAATAAATTTTTCCCCATGTCCAGCTGAAACCTTTCCTCAGCTAATTAGTGTTCATTGGTCTGCATCTTCCTTTGGGGTGCTTTTCTGAAAAGTTGTTTTCCTAGATCCTGGTGTTCTCCCTTGATGTATTTGTAGGTGGCTATCAAGTCACCTCTGTCTTCTTTTGCTCAGGCTGAAGAAACCCAGATCCCCAAGTCTCTCCTCATAGGGCCTGTCCCCCAGGCCCTTGATCATGCAGGTGGCCCTCTGCACCCTTTCAAGCTTGTCCACATCCTTCTTGAAGTGTGGTGGCCAGAACTGGACACAGTACTCCTGCTGTGGCTTCACTAACTCTGAATAGAGGGGGAGGAACACCTCTCTGGATCTATTGACAATACACCTGCTGATGCACGCCAGAGTTCTATTTGCTCTGTTGGCAACTTTGTCACACTGGTGGCTCATATTCATCCTCTGGTCAATTGACACCCCTAGGTCCCTTTCGGATGCAGTGCCAGCCAGTGGACTCCCACCCATTGTATAGATATGGTGAGGGCTCTTCCTACCCAGATGAAGGACCTGGCCTTTGTCCCTGTTGAACCTCATATAGTTCTGTTGGAAAAGTTTATGAAAAATGTAACTAGTTAAAGTTAAAAGTTAGCAGCCTTAAAATTAACTTGAGTTAACTTTTAACTTAACTTTTAACTTGTTGATGTGCGGGCCGGGCCCCGAGCCCACCCTCGTCGCCATGCGCGGTGGTGATTCCATTCTGGCCGCCATGGGCAAGCCGGGGGCGAACCGGGGTCGTACCAGACCCGTCTCCGGTGCACGCGGGCTGTGGCCGGCAGCCCAGGCACGCAGGGTAGGAGAGAGCCGCGAAGCGGTTTTGCGTGCGTGAGTTAGAATTAGTCACGGAGGCGTAATGGTTGATTGAAAAGATTGTTTACTTACTCCCAAAGATGGTATCAGTGTAGGCTGGACAAGTTTCCAGGCACAGCTCCCGCTTGAACCCTCGTTGGAGGATTCTGACAAAACGATTGCTCCCACGGAGTTTGCTAGGCTCCGTGGGTCCGGTTAAGTTGGGTTCGAAAATTTCCCCGGAGTTATTCAGGCTCCGCGGGTCCGATAAGTTTTCCCCGGAGTTTGCTAGGCTCCGCGGGGTCCAAAATTACAGGAAAGGGATACGTCTAGGATTGCGCTCGGCGATGGGGAGAGGCGAGAAGCGAAAGCTCCGTAGGCTCGGTTCTATTGCCTCTCTTGCCTGCTTAGGGGAGGCGCGTCGGGTCCGCGAGGGTCCACAGCGCTTAGAGATCTTCACACAGAATCTCTCTCTCTTTTCCTCCCTCCTCTGGTTTGGGTGGAAACTACCCAAGCCTTTTGTATGGCTAGCAAGCCAATCGCTAGCTTCCATGTGTGCCTAAATTAGGAATCGGCCAATAACATAGCACGGATCCTAATGCAAATGGCGGAAACTTCTTTGCAACATGTATCACTACGGTGCAAGAAAGAGATGCACACTGCAAAGAAGCTGCAATCCGGCGGGAAATCCCCCGCTGCACCAGAGCTCTCTCTCTCTAGCAGCAGAGAACTCTACCGTGCAAAGAAAGTGACAAATTTGGCGGGAAATAATTTAGCGGTGCCGAAGCGCACACACAAACAAAAAATCACAACTTTGGGTTGTGACATCCCCCCTTGCTGAGAGCACAGCTAAATTATGCCATACTCTTCTGAGCAATCTAGAGTTTGTCGTGATCATCCAATGAGCAAACAAGCCATCAAACAAATACACAAACATAAAATTCGCTGTCCTGGGATCAAGTTACATAACAATCAAGAAATAATAACCAACATAAACACATAATCTGATTCATGACAAAAACAACACGATCAGGGCTTCAGTGGGCGTCGTGACGAAGTTGTACGTCAGGCCCTCACTCCTTCCAGTGGTGTCATCCCTCTTAGGGCTCCTCCTCATCACACGCTCTGAATTCCGGATCTGTAAACAAAAAACTCAAAACGGATTAATGATCTGATTCAACAAACTTAAGCAATCTTAAACGATTCCTATAGCTTAATTAGACGAAATCGTCGAAGATTCATCATCTGGCTCTTCTAAATAACGGAAACCTAACTCATAAGCTAACTGCCATTGGCCTGCGTCCCCCAAAATCCGAAGCTGCCGCTTGTTAAGTCCGGAACGCTGTAGGAGAAATCCAAACATGTATCGCTCCTCTAGGGTTCTCGGTGGCAGTGGTGGAAGATCGGATCCACGTCGTCTGGTGCCCTGAGACTTAGTCGGGTGTTGACAGTCCCGATCATAAGACAATCTTGGCTCCATCAGGATACGCAGTCTCGGCAATTGACAAAGAAGATTACTCATGGGTTGGTTTACCATTGGACTGAACAGAATTCGAAGAACAACGATGTTCTTTTGTCCGTAAATCTCGAGACAACTGTCTAGGCTGTGAGAGGTTAGTGGAACGGTTCCAGGATCTCGCAAGTGACGATGAGGCCATGGTCTTATTCGCTGGAGCGATGTCAGTCCCAGCGCACATGCTCTCGGGTTCCAAGCACAATACGAGACACCAATCATTGCCAGCATAAGGTGATCCACGCCGACACATTCCGGCCGTCCTGCATGCCATACGTGGGCTTTTTGACTAATCAGTCCTGCAACAAGCTCTGGCAGTGGAATAGGCCAGTGAGTATTACATGTTATCATGTCGATGTCAGTGACATGTCCTCTACTCCACAAAACTTGTCTGACTAAGAAGCTTGCTTCTTCTTGGTTCAGCAGGTCGGATCCAAGTTCCACGACTAGACGTCCTAACCATACAGCTAGAGTTTCTTCAGGTTGAATCTTTGATGCTCTACATAAATCCTGCAACTCAGTTCTGGTGCGAGCATAATAAGTAGTAGCAACTCTATTAGTCGTTGTTATAGAACAAGCTGCTCTTTCGGGAGATGATGTGGTCATAGGCTGAACTGCTGCCACTGGGGTTACTGCTGCTGTTGCTGCTTCAGGCAGGAGGGGTGGATGCTCTCCTCCGCTTGACTCTCTCCTTTGTCGGCAGGAAGGCGTGGTCGGCCGAGACACTGCTGCGTCACTAGGCGGGGTTGCCAGTGACGACGCTGCGTCGATGGGCAGAGTCGCTGACCAAACTCCCGCGGGTTCGTTAGAAGCTCCACCTTTCTTTTCCGGTTCTTCCATGCGGTCTCCCTCTTGCTCGGCGCCATCTTGGACTGGCGTTTCAGGCTCTTTTTCCTCAGCCGCTTCTTTGACCGATTGGATTGCCATCTGCAGCTGGGCTTTCAAACTTAAGTTTCTCTGCATTAGATTCATTATAGTACGAATAGTTGCACTACCTTCTCCCCCTTTGTCATACCGCAAGGCAATTCTTTCGTCCGTGGGGCGCTCCTCCGTCTCCAGATCTTCATGGAGCTTGGATGGAAGCTCGCGACCCCGTAATCTAGACATTACTATTCCCGGAGAGAACGGGCCAATGGGCTCCGGTTCTTCACTCTCCTGAGCATATCGTAGGCATCGGGCACACTCCCGGGTGAAAGTCGGGTTCATTTCGCCCGCCAGGTTGGGTTCGGCGAGGGACACAGTATCGAGGGGCCTAAACAGGACCCGCTCGTCTCTCATTATACACCCGAACGCCGCAGGGAGCAAGTACACTTCCCTTTCTTTCGGGGTTCCGTCTTTGGAGATTCCCTCTTCTCCCTTTAGCGACAAACGGCCGCTTACAAATCTTTCACCTGTTCCGCCCGCCTGGTGGTAAGTGATATGGATCTCTAATTCTTCAAAGCTTTTCACTTGGCGTTGGTTATCTCACCAAGGGCAATTCCTAACCAATTCTAACTCTAGCGTATTCTCTCTTAATTCCGTCTGAGTTGTTACGTGCGCATTCTCTCCCAATCTTAATCCCATCCTCATATTCTCTCCCAATCTCAATCCCATCCTCGTCGCCATGCACGGGCCGGGCCCCGAGCCTGCCCTCATCGCCATGCGCAGCGGTGATTCCATTCTGGCCGCCATGGGCAAGCCGGGGGCGAACCGAGGTCGTATCGGACCCGTCTCTGGTGCACGCGGGCTGTGGCTGGCAGCCCGGACACGCGGGGTAGGAGAGAGCTGCGAAGCGGTTTTGCGTGCGTGAGTTAGAATTAGTCACGGAGGCGTAATGTTTGATTGAAAAGATTGTTTACTTACTCCCAAAGATGGTATCAGTGTAGGCTGGACAAGTTTCCAGGCACAGCTCCCGCTTGAACCCTCATTGGAGGATTCTGACAAAACGATTGCTCCCACGGAGTTTGCTAGGCTCCGCAGGTCTGGTTAAGTTGGGTTCGAAAATTTCCCCGGAGTTATTCAGGCTCCGCGGGTCCGATAAGTTTTCCCCGGAGTTTGCTAGGCTCCGCGGGGTCCAAAATTACAGGAAAGGGATATGTCTAGGATTGCGCTGGGCGACGGGGAGAGGCGAGAAGCGAAAGCTCCGTAGGCTCGGTTCTATTGCCTCTCTTGCCTGCTTAGGGGAGGCGCGTCGGGTCCGCGAGGGTCCACAGCACTTAGAGATCTTCACACAGAATCTCTCTCTCTTTTCCTCCCTCCTCCGGCATGGGCGGAAACTACCCAAGCCTTTTGTACAGCTAGCAAGCCAATCGCTAGCCGCCACGTGTGCCTAAATTAGGAATCAGCCAATAACATGGCGCGGATCCTAATACAAATGGCGGGAACTTCTTTGCAATGTGTATCACTACGGTGCAAGAAAGAGATGCACACTGCAAAGAAGCTGCAATCCGACAGGAAATCCCCCGCTGCACCAGAGCTCTCTCTCTAGCAGCAGAGAACTCTACCGTGCAAAGAAAGCGACAAATTTGGTGGGAAATAATTTAGCGGTTGCGAAGTGCACACACAAACGAAAAATCACAACTTTGGCTTGTGACAGTTGAAAGTTAAGATGATTCATGAGAAATGCTTCAAACATGGTGAATTGCCTCTTAGCATCATTTTTCATTTTCAAATGCAATGAATGGGTTTCTTTTCCATAAGCCCACAGAAGCACACTAATTTATTCAAAACTCACCCTGCTTTACCTGAAAACAATGTTATTCTTGTCATACAGTTTTCAGAATAACAATGTATCGATACCTATGTAATGTTAGATCCTTCTCACCCTCTCCATGTGAAGTACTCTGTAAAAGTCAATGCATCATATAGGTAATACCAGAATAACAGAGAGGAGATATTCATAGCCAGGTAACAAATGGAAGCTGCTCCCACAGAAAACTTCTGTTACAATTTTTATTGCTCAAAAGATAAAAAAGGGTATGAAATACATCTGACTTAGAAATAATGAAAGTGTCTGAAAATCAAAATTAGACTGAAATGAGAAAATCAGTTTAAATGAGAGAAAGAATGTTCTGCTGCATAGCAGAAACTGTTTAAACATGCTTATTAAACTTCGGGAAAAGCTGCATTTCAAAATTTACATCAGACAATTTTCCTCTTCTGTTTTGCAAAAGTAAGCCCCCACTACTGAGCAATCACTCTACATGGGCAGATGAGGGAATGCATGTGTTATAACCGATGAATAGTTTTTTCATAGTAGGTGACATCTCAGATATGTTTCTCACAGATGAGATGTAATGCTCAACTTCTTGGGCCCTGGGCTGCTGGTTCTGATCTTCATAAAAATTTAAAAAGTCATCATCTGCTTCACCCTCACTACTTCCTCCCACTCTTATTGAGATCAATGTCTCTGCTTGGTTGTGCTTGTTCCCTCTCCTGCTGCCAGTGGGCTGCCCTGTTGACTTCTGGGAATGCACAGAAAATACCAGCATGAACTAAGGAACTCTGGGACTTGAAGTTCTTAAGAGTCCATATCTGATAGGAAGGCACACTACTCTCTGTCTCTCAGACAAGAAGTCCTAGAGTTTCAATAAAGAAATATCATTCCATGCAAGTCCTAGAGAGCAGCTGTCAGGAAAAATTCTGGGAAAGCTTTTTTTAAACTTTTAACTTGACTTCTAACTTTTTTTTAAAGTATAACCTTTTTCTTTAACTAGTTAAAGTTAAAAGTCATTAACTTTAACTTTAAAGTCATTAGCCATTTCTTTAATTTTTTTAACTAGTTAATTCCCATGACTGGTTTTGTTCAGCCCGTAGGACAAGCCTGTCAAGGTCTTCCTGAATCCTTGACCTGTCCTTTGATGTGCCCACTTGTCCACACAGCTTGGTATAATCCACAAATGTAATCATTGCACTTTTCACTCCCTTATCCAGGTCATTAATAAAGATGATAAAGAGCACAAGCCCAAGCACTAACCCCTGGGGTACACCACTGGAGATGGCCTTCCAGGATGAGGCCAGCCTATCAATTATGACTCGTTGGGATCAGCCACTGATCCAGTTCCCAACCCACTTCACTGTAGCCTGGTACTCTCCAGTACTAGGCCAGTACTCTCCAACTTAACTAAGAGGATTTCATGGGACAAAGGCCTTGCTGAAATCTAGGTAGATGACGTCCACCTCCTGTCCCATGTCCAGGTGGTTAGTTACCTGGTCATTAAAAGGACACCAGGTAGGCATAACCTCTTCTCTACAAAGCCATGCTAGTTACTTCTCAGGACCCCACCAGATGCAAGCTTGTGGTTGATGGCCTCCTTGAAAATTTTTTCAAAGATCTTCCCCAGGACCAAAGTCAGACTGACCAGTCTATATTTGGCAGGGTTGTCCCCCTTTCTCTTCTTAAATATGAGAACCACATCCTCCTTTTTTCCAGTCATTAGGGACAACTCCTGAGTTCCACATCTTGAACAGCCCTGCCAGAGGCATCACTGAGCTTGGCCAGCTTTTTCAGCACTCTCAAGTAAAGGTTGTCTGGACCAGCTGACTTGAAAACATCCAAATGATCTAAGAGTATCTTCACCTGTTCTGGACTGATTTTGAGGACCACTGTAATTGCCATATTCCCTGCACCCCTAGTCTGGTGACCAGTTTTCACCTGGTTTCAGGAAAATGGATACAAAGTAATTATTAAGGAGCTCTGCCTTTTCACAGGGGTCAACTGTGGGCTTCCCCTCTGTGTTCAGTAGGGGTGCCACAATAGAGGTTGATTTTTATTTTTTTTTCTTGCTTCCTATGTACCTATAGAAACATTTTTTGTTATCTTTAATATCAGTTGCCAGCTTGATTTCTGTGGATGCCTTGGCTTTCCTTGTCCCTTTACTGCAGACCCAGGCTGCACAATCCTACTCTTCTCTGGACCCTAATCCATTTTTCCACTGCATGTAAGCTTTTTTTTTTTTTTCTTTTTGAGAAGTTCTCTAATGTGTCTGAGCCAGGCAGGTCTCTTGGACCCTCTCTTTCTGTTTTGATTGCATGGGGATGGACTCTTTTTGAGCAGTAAGAATAGTCTCCCTGAGGAAGTGCCATCCTTCATGAGCTCCCAAGTCATCCATTTGCTGGTTGCCAAGGGCCTTTCCAACTAGACTCTTAAGTTTTACCAAAGTCTGCCTGTCTGAAGTCTAGGACTTTTGTTCTGCTGGTAGAGTTCCCAGCCTTTCGGTGGATGGTGAATCTGATCAGATCATGATTGCTGTCACCCAGAAGCACCTCCAATCTTCAGGTTGCTTACCCTGTCTTCCCCTCTGGCCAGCACCAAGTCCAGAGTGGCTTTACTCCTAGTCGGCCCCTCCAAAGCCTGTGTCAAGAATAGGTCATCTGTAGTCACCAAGAAGTTGGTTGATCTCCTGGAGCTGGCCGAGTGATCTTCCTAACAGATGTCAGGGTATATTTATACCTCTTCCAGACTAAGCTAGGGAACCACCACAGTGAAATATGGTATGCCCACTCTGCATGCCCTATATCCTGAAATGGATGTTAAATGGCTTCCTAAGGGACCATTGGGCATGCATGCATCATAAGACTTATGTGTTTATTGGCATGTGCCCAGTATCATGGTAAGATGGCTACATTTCATCCTTTCCAATGTGTAGCATGCATGGTACTGATATGATGTCCCTTAGCATGGCACTCCCTAGCATAGCCATGAGGTAGGGTGGACATGTCAACAGATTCTGCAACGGAGTATGACAGGGCCCTTCTTGAGCTGCCACCTTACCTGATGGCTGGCGGTCAATGCAAACCTGGGAAAAAGGAAAAGCATATGGCCCTGCTTGAGGGGGCCCATGCCCAGCTGTTCTGGGTCAGCCCAGGCCCATGTAGCGAGGCTGCAGTCTGACTGATTGGCATCATGCTGGCTGGAGGAATTGCACTGATTGGCCAGGAGCCTGGAGGAGATGGGCCAAAGAAGATGGGGGTGCACCAAAATTCAAGGGACGAGCCCACATGTTCTCCGCCCCCGCACTGTTGCAAATGGGGGGGGGGAGGGGTGGGGAATATCTTTCTACCACAGATGCCACCAGATCACAGGCTATGATAGGACTCTTATGCAAGGCAGTGCAGGTCAGGTGCAGAAGAGCGTGGGCAGTGTGGCAAAGCTGGGAAGCTGGGCAGGAGAATGTCCAGAAGAGCTGTACAAAGACAGAGAGCCGATGCTGTGCAACTAGCTTTGCCCCAGAGAGCAGTGAGCTGGAGTGCAGGGCCTGTGCTGAGCCACTTCAGGTCAGTCCAAATAGTGCAGCATCTTGTGAAGAACGCAGGAAAGGGGACCCTGCAAACAAGGTGCAGCTTTCCAGCAGGTGTAGAGAACATATACAAGGGCAGTTAGAAGTGGTGCCCCAAGGCACCCTGGACTAAAATAGCCTCCTCAGTAGGGGCATCGGCTAATGCCAAGACCTAACCAACTAGCCTGAGCAATTTAAGTTCAGCAACACTTTTCTGCTGTAATCCTTTAAAGTGAAGGCATAGGTGCTGTCCTGAGCAAGTTTGAACTACATGTAGTGCCTACAAGAAGAACTAGGCAGAGACCACATTACCATCAAAGTCCAACAGCAACACCTGTGCAGAAAGGGGTAGGGTGTAGGGGAGGAGGAGCTGCACAGAAGACCAGTGCAGACCTGATCACACTAAGACCATGCAGTTACCATAGGTACCACCTCCCCATTATTAACCATTCATCTTATAGAAACAACGAGTTGTGGCAGGTGAGAAGAGGGAGGTGCATCATGACCTGGTGAACAGGACTCGCACATCACCCACCAGTGGCTTCTCTGGGTGTGTGTCTGTCACAAATTAAATTCACTGCCACTTTGCATCATCATCACCCTATGAAGTGGCTTTTGTGCAAGTGAGGATCTGGCCAATGTGAGTTTGAAATACACATTTTCCTTCTTTTACATGAAAAATGACTTGGAATATGTAAAAGACGTCATAGATGATCCATTTTGTCCACTGCTACTGCTGGACTGTGCCCTGTTTGATAATATGCAACAATCACATTGTGTTTTTTTTAAGGGTAAAGTACTATATAAGCATTAACTAATCTTCACAACATTGTGAGAGTCAGATGGGGACTAACTGAATTTTCATATGGGAAAAGCCTGAAGCTTGGAGGATTAGTGTAACTTGTCCAAGGTCACACATGGAGTAAAGAATTTGGGATTAAAAAATAAAAAGAAGGGTTTCTCATTTGCCAGAGAAGGTACAGGCTAGTAGCACAAAGAACTGTCAGAATGATCTCAAAAGGGAAAATCAGAAATCTGTTAACCCTTACAATTCAATTTCACCCGAAGGCTGGATCAGCTGAGGATCTGGTCCCAAGGGACCTGTTCTATCATGTACTTAAAATATAAAATAAGGGCAGTAAGCATGGACAAATATTAACTTTCTTTTAAATGGAGACCAATGAAAAAGCAGATAACATGAAAGAGATCTTACCTGTGGGTATGGACAAATGATCAAAATGAAGTGCATTAACAGGGCATGATATTGGCTACATTGCTGTGGTTTATCTGTCAGTTACCACTTGGAAATTGCAGGCACATAAACAGTTACTGAGAGTAGCTGTTGCCAGGTAAATCTCTACCCCCATACTAAGTTGCTTTAACTTGGCTTCTTTTCTATACCCTCAATTGTACTAATGTTGACAGTATCCTCATTGTACAAAATCATATATAATATAATATTATGTAATTGTACATAATTTTGTATTTAAATTCACTGACTTTTTAATACAGAGAAAAATCAGATTTTTTTTTAAAAAAAGCTTAATTATTATATAATGTCATCAACTGTTTGCTGGAGAATGTCTTTAGAAAATACTAAGATGAATACTTACAAATATTTGGTCTCCACTGTGTGGTCATTCAGCTTTGCACTTCTGTTGTGAGACCCGAGAGAATTTTGTGCAGATTCCAGTTTTTAAAAAATAATCTGAAATATATAGGTGACTTTTAATCTTTCTTTTTAAAAGAAGAAAAATAGAAAAGAAAAGAGACTTGTTTGTACTATACTTTACTGTCCAGATATATAAACTCATTGAAAGTATTCTAAAATACTTGATGTATGTATTTAAATAACCTGTATTTCTTGCCTTACAACACAAATGTGTGGAGGTCATTCATAAGTTTCACTCTGGCAAAAGACTTGCTAGAATTGAAGCGTTTTGCAGGGGTAGCCACTAAAACAATAGGCCTGGAAATTGATCAATTTTTTTGCTATTGGGGTTTACGTACACTTTACTTCCATTTAAAAAACAAAAGGAGAAAAATGTGCTACTCTGCAAATAACCTGTTTTCCTTCTGAAGTCTGTAAACCACTAACAATAACCTTCAGAGCAATTAATGAATTTCAGCATTTTCATAAGGTGGGAAAGTATTAATGTATTCATTAGAATTTGGAGAAACTGAGACATAAGACATGAAATTGAGCATATCATTTTACATACTAAATCAGTTGCAATCAAATGAGGACCCCAATCATCATGCTTCCTCCCTATTTAAAATGAGGATAAAGATAATTTTTAAAACAATATTCAGAAACTTAGCCTTGTCAAATAAACTCTGTCCTTCTACCTTTTGTTATCTTGCTTACAGATAACCTTTTGAAACATGCCTTTCAACAAAATAAATCTGGCATGCTATTCTTCTGGTGGTTAAGATGAATTAATATATCAGTTTGAATGTTCACTTCAGCCATTCTTGGAAAATAACTTTAATTGTGGCATTATTATATTAGCTGCTTACACGTTAGACATAATAAGCACCTATCCTTTTCACTATCCTTTTCAACCAACCTCCTGGCATTATGATTCTTTATCAAATCTTATAATAAGTGAAAATTTAAAAGTTGATGACTGTGCTCAACAGGATATTGTTAGCCCTATCCAAAAATTCTATCCATCATAATTCCATTTGAGCACTAAGCCTGTTACCGGAACATTCCATTCTTCTTGTATTTCAAGTTTTTATTTGAGAAATAGGCCATTAAAATAATGGACGAGTGCAGTAGAATGGATACCTTTTGAATCAACTTTTAAAAATGAATGTAAGAGAATTTCTAAAGGAAAATAAAGAGAACCTCTCTATAATTAAAAAGACATAGTTTGGGTGATTCCCCCCCCCTCCCTCGGCCCGCCCCCCCCAGCTGTTTTTGAGGGGATTTTATAAAGCTGAAAGGCTGCAAAAGAATTACTAAGGGGTATGCTAAATATTCTCTTATATGTGACTGGGGTCAGGGGGCAAAGTTCTGTGATGAGCACAAATAAAATCACCGGTATATTTCAGAAAACAGAATTTGACGCAGTTTACATTGGATTTGTATATAGACATTTTGGACACATGTACAATTCATGCCAACATTGATAAGCATTTTTGTTCAATCTGTTGTACAGATGTAGCCAAATTCTGCTGTGTTACATCAGCCTAAATGTGCAGTAATGACCCTAATGTTAATTAGATTATTTCAGATTGACAATTGGTAGGGTACTCCAGTTTGGTATTAATGTTAGGGCAGAATTTGACCACGTGTGGCTGAAATTATTAACTAAAGTTTTAAACATCTCTGTTCCCTTTGAGAATGGTGTGAAATGACTGCTGTTTGGCCATACATTCTGTAAAAACTACTTGCCAGACAATCTGGTCGTTAAGAGAGATTTTGTGAGAATATCCTGTTACAAATGTATAATCAACTATGCAAATATCCATCTTAAGTCTCTGAATGCAATTCATTACAAAATCCAGGTTTCCAGCAGCCTAAGCAAGTCACTCTGAGCTGAGAATTTGGGTTGAAAATTCAATTAGCCTGTTGCCTAAATTCAAGGGCGGATCCAGCGTGGGGTGGTGGGGAGGGAGAGGCAGAGTGTGCAGTGGTGCAGCTGAACCCTCCCTTACCCCCTTTGATTCCTGGTCTACCCAAAACTTAAAACTAACTTCCTGGAAGTAGCAGAGGCATTTCTATTCAGGCAAAACTGAGGGAGTCAATTGACTTCATGGCTCCTTATAAGCTACCTGATTTGTTCTAAACTCTTTATTCCAGAAGTATTAACAGCACCCCCTACTTTGTTAATGGTTTTGATGTTCCACTAATCAAGCTATGCTTTCCTTTGCAGTTCTGTAGTTCTGCTGTTCTTGTGCCTGTTAGCTGCTCCTGATAATATAGCTCTTATTTCACAGCTCTGCAGACTGCTTTTAACTCTAGCTAAAAACATTAACTCAGGTGGACATCAGCTCAGGTGTGGAAATAACTTTCACTGAAGCATTGCACTATCAACATCCTTAAGATCACTAAATTTTGTTTTATGACTCTGAAGAAATGTAGATTTATTTCTAATGAAAAAGCAGTAAAGCAACAATGTACTTTGATTATTTTGCATAATTTATTTTTATATATAATAGGATATAGCAAATTAATACATATTCCAATTAAAAATATATATTTTTTTTTATCTTAAACTGAATAGTACAGTCCTGGGTCCCTATGATAGTAGTAAAGCTTCTAGTTTCTTTTCACCCAGAGAAAAATGTGTGTTGTGTATGTGATAATATACCCCAACATCTGTATCCCCCTTTTTAAAAATCCTAGGTCCACTCATGCCTGAATTAATGATGTAAACTTTACAAAACAGATTAAATTACTTATTCCTGGGTCTGCCACAAACCTACTTCCTCAGGTAGATATAACTGATAGGAACTTACTACCTGTAAGCGCCTCTTGTCTGACTTATTTGATATGCAAAGATTTGGGAGAGAGGAGTGAGGTGATCTTCTTACAATTCTTACAAAGTAGGGGAAATTGAACACTGAAATTGTAATTCTATGGAAACGTGCCAAACCAGTAAAAAGTCAATGTATTGAATTTTTGATAAGACTTAAAATTCTGATGTGAAATAATTTTGCTGGTGTTTGAAATGTTTAATCTCTGTCCCCCAGAGCTGCTATGGTTCCTCATGGGAGTTTTAATTTGAGGCCCTTATACACTCATTCCCCTTTATAAACTATAGGCCCTGTCCAAACTGTAAGTCCTATAGTGAACATTGTTATGTGACTCTCCTAATGTTCTTCTCTAATGCAGGGGTGGTCAAATCTGGCCCAGGGGCTGGATCTGGCCTGATTTCATGAAGCCTGTGGGGCCTCTCTGAAAGCTGAAAGACATTATTACTAGCCCTGGCCCTCAGCTGCTCCTCTAAAAGTCAGCATCTCCATGCAGGAGGTGTCAGTGCCCACTGCAGAAGCAGCTTCAGCTCTGGTTGCTAAGAGATCAAACCCCACCTGGCCTTACTTTCTCTCCCTCCAGCCCCAAGGTGGGGGCACTGGAGACAAGAAGCATCTGCCTGGCAGAGGCTTTTGCCTGGCCATCCTGTGGCTGTTTCCCAGCCCTCCCTCCCTGTGACAGTGGAAATTCAGATAAGGGTACAGTGGGCTGGGGGCCAGGGACTCCCACTGGGGGAAAGGGGAGTGATGCGCTATGGGGCTGGGTGGGACTGGCCCCATACACTCTTGCCATGTGCAGCTGGAGACTTGGGTGAGAGCATGGGAAGCTGTGTGCTATGGAGCTGGGTTGGGTTGTCCCACACACTGCTGCCACATGTGGCTGGAGGGACTCACACACTCCAGGGACTCTAGGGATCCCCCCCAACCACACCCAACCTATTCCCCACCATGCCCCCACCCACAGCCTCTCACACACCCCATACACACTCCCACCCCCCCACATACTTTATTCCCTACCATATACACCCCCCACCCCAACCACACATCCTACCATACCAACACATACACTTACACCCCACCCACACACACTCACACACAGACTTATGCACCATACCCACACACACACCCCACCACACTCACACCCACTCCCCAACCACACATTTCCTCAAACACCTCCCCACTACAATATACAACAGTAAGACTATTTTGAGCTATTATGCAATTGTCTCTATGTACACTATGCAAACGCACACAAATCAGGACAAAATATTTTTTAAATTAAAATATGTTACAGTAGATGATTATTTCTTCTCTGGTTCCAAGATGGCAACCTCCCCTTCCCACCCCAAGGGAATACTAGGGCAAAGGGAGGGACTTCTAATGGCAAAGGTCAGGGGTTAGAAGCAGGACTTCTGATCCCAAGATGGTGACCAGGGGGTGGGTTACCTATCAAGGGGTGGAGTTACTCTTGCAGCCTTTGACTGCTCACTAAAACTCGTTAAGTGGCGCTGTAGCCAAAATAATTGACCACCCCTGCTCTTTTAATCAGAGGTGTAACAAGCATTTTTTGTTCCCTGTGGGAGAGGTGGCTAGGTCAGCAACACTGGCAGCAGCAGCTATTGCCATTCTTTCTCTCCCTTAAAACTAGTTCCCAAGATTCATGTCCCTCTTTCACTAGCTGAAACCTGCTGCTTATTGCAGGTATTGTCAGTCCCAAACTCTCACAAAACAGGCTAACCCCATGATATGGACTTAAAAATCATTAGTTGACCACCATTGCTATTCCTTCCAGTAAATGGAGTTATTCCTTTAGCTCAAGCATTAGAGATCTCGGTTGTGGTGCTGAAGTCATATATTCATCCCCAGCTAATGGCTAAATCTGAGGATTATTATCTTTGTTTGTAGACTGGGAACTGAAAGCTCCATTAGTTGTGGTAATATGTTATAACCTCATCTGCTCTAAGATCTTTGTGACACTGGTAATAGATAGACATTGATGAGTTATTGATTTATCTGATCTACACTGTACTGAATAGCTGAGTTTGCAGAAATCCTATGCAAGCTCCGTACTCTATATAATTTTATTGTCACTGGGAGGACAGGTAATCTAAACTCTTGTGACTGGGAGAATACAATCTGTCTATTGAAATATATTCTACCCTATGAGTAAGTTTAAAAGCCTGGACATCAGTAAACCCTGATATCAGTCAACCCAGTAATGAATGGCCACCTAAGTCAGGTGGCATCGTGTTTCCACCATCTGTTTAGAACAAGTAATGAAGAACAAAAAATAAACAGTATTATTGTTCACCTATTAATAACAGTTTTCATGAAACTGCCTACATAGTTTTTAAACAAGTACCTGCTTTTATGATTTTTTTTTCAAATAACGATGTTGAGAACTACTTGGAATCTGAATAAATACTCAAATTTTGGCAGTGCTTCTGTTCACAGCTTTTCTGTTGGATGTTTGCTACAAAACATAATTGTTATTTGCTTAAACAAGTGGGACACTACATTTACTCACATGAGATAATAAACTTTAAAAACATATAATAGCACTTATACCGACTGACATAAATATATCATGTGCCACTGCTGCAATCAGTCATTAAGGCTGGCACTTAGCTTTACATTTCTCTCTCTTCATTGTGGCTCAAACTATTTATTTGTAATTTTAAAAAATAATTCTTTCTGGGTTTGAACTTGAAAAATTACACATTTCAACCTCATTTTGATAAATCAGTGAAGTTTTTATCAAAGCACTACCACCAGTCATTTCAAATGTAAGATCAGAGTGGTCAAGGTAACCGGTTTGAATGATTTAAGGATATTGCACAGAAGGGTTCTGTTATAGTGTATCCTCAAAGAGGGGAGGCTTACTTAGGAAAAAAGGAAGCAAGTTTTAGTGGCATTTAAGTTGCTATAAAAATGTAGGCATTGCTAGAGTAACAGTAGTGTAACTGAGGAGTGTATGACTGGGGCAGCAGCTCTAGGCACCACCTTTGGGGGAATGTGCAAAATTTAGCCACTGTCATAGCTGGCAGCAGCCAAACCTGTTCCATTTAATGCTGCTGCCCAGTGTGATAGGGGCAAGCTTTCATGCTCGGTGGAAGCACCGGCCTACCCCCTGTCTATGGGTCAGCCACCTGCCCCTCTCATCTGCCACACCTTGATATAATAATATTGATGTAATAATTAGGTGGGAGGCTGCCCATTATACACCCTGATATTGGGAGGGCTATCCGCAGCTCTGTTCCACCCCTACACCATGGCCCAAACCTCATGGATGGCATCTCAGGTAGCCAACTCAACCTTCCCTTTTGCCCATTAGCTGTGGCCCCTTCCCTGGGACCTTCAGCTTTCCTTTAAGCCCTGGCCCCATGTCAGGCCAGTTGGAACCCCAAGCTTCTCTGCTGTGTATGGGTGTCCCTCATAGTGGGCCCCTGGGCCTTTTGACCCTTATCTGGGTCATTGACCAGTTGGGTCCCTCAGGTTAGATGTTAGCTTCCTGCCTGCACTCAGGGATCGAGGTCCCCCATTCCTGGATCAGGTACTTCACAAAGTGTGCCTGGACCTTCAGGGTTACTCACGCCAGCAGGCTCAGGCACTTCAAGAAGCTTACCTGGACTTCCCTGGATTAGATGGAACATATAACCCACCCAAAGTTAAGGACTGGGGTTAAGGCGCCCCTACCCACCTTTCACAGGGGTGGTAACTGGCCTGGCATTTCCTGGGGGCGCCGCACCACTGGGAGCCCTACCAGACCACCCACTTCTGGCAGGGTGTAGTTTTAGGTCATGCCCAGGACAAGAGTCTCCTGCTCCTACCTGCAAGATATTCTCATACAGAAACAGAGCCAAGCCAAGGCTGCAACTGAACTCCAGCTAGCTTTGAGCATCAAGGACAATAAAAAGTCCTTTTTCAGATATGTGGGGAGCTGGAGGAAAAGCAGGGGCAACGTTGGACCCCTGCTGAACCAGATGGGGCAACTGACAATTGACGCCCAGGAAAAAGCCAACCTATTAAATAGATACTTTGTGTCGGTCTTTCATCAGCCCCATGGGACGCCCATGCCCGCTACAGGGCCGGGAAGTCCGGGTGAGGGTGATCCCCTGCCCTCCATTAATGCTGACTTCGTGAAGGAACATCTTGAGAAGCTGGATACCTTCAAGTCAGCCGGCCCTGACAATCTTCACCCCAGGGTACTCAAGGAGCTGGCGAGCATCATAGCCCAGCCTCTAGCGCGGATCTTTGAAAACTCTTGGCGCTCTGGTGTAGTGCCCGAAGACTGGAAGAAGGCCAATGTGGTGCCTATCTTCAAGAAAGGGAGGAAAGTGGATCCAGCTAACTATAGGCCCATCAGCCTGACTTCTATCCCGGGGAAGATCTTCGAAAAGTTTATTAAGGAGGCCATCCTTAATGGACTGGCCAACGCCAACATCTTAAGGGATAGCCAGCACGGGTTTGTTGCGGGTAGGTCTTGCTTGACCAATCTCATTTCCTTCTACGACCAGGTGACCTATCACCTGGACAAGGGAGATGAGATTGATGTCATATATCTTGACTTCAAAAAAGCCTTCGATCTGGTGTCCCATGATCGTCTCTTGGAGAAACTGGCCAATTGTCGCCTTGGGTCCTCCACGATCCACTGGCTGGAAAATTGGCTCTGGGGTCGGACCCAGAGGGTAGTAATTGATGGAAGTCACTCATCGTGGTGTCCTGTGACCAGTGGGGTCCCCCAGGGCTCTGTCCTTGGACCCATACTGTTCAACATCTTCATTAATGATGTGGACACTGGAGTCAGAAGCGGACTGGCCAAGTTCGCAGATGACACCAAACTTTGGGGCAAAGCATCCACACCAGAAGACAGGCGGGTGATCCAGGCTGACCTGGACAGGCTCAGCAAGTGGGCGGACAAGAATCTGATGGTGTTCAACGCTGATAAATGCAAGGTTCTCCACCTTGGGAAAAAAAACCTGCAGCATCCTTATAGGCTCGGCAGTGCTGTGTTGGCTAGTACTATGGAAGAAAGAGACTTGGGGGTCATCATTGACCACAAGATGAACATGAGCCTGCAATGCGATGCTGCGGCTAGTAAAGCGACCAAAACGCTGGCTTGCATCCATAGATGCTTCTCAAACAAATCCCGGGACATCATTCTCCCCCTGTACTCGGCCTTAGTGAGGCCGCAGCTGGAGTACTGCGTCCAGTTTTGGGCTCCACAATTCAAAAAGGATGTGGAGAAGCTTGAGAGAGTCCAGAGAAGAGCCACGCACATGATCAGAGGTCAGGGAAGCAGACCCTACGATGACAGGCTGAGAGCCCTGGGGCTCTTTAGCCTGGAAAAGCGCAGACTCAGGGGTGATCTGATGGCCACTTACAAGTTTATCAGGGGTGGCCACCAGTATCTGGGGGAACATTTGTTCACCAGAGCACCCCAAGGGATGACGAGGTCAAATGGTCACAAACTACTACAAGATCGTTTCAGGCTGGACATAAGGAAGAATTTCTTTACTGTCCGATCCCCCAAGGTCTGGAACAGCCTGCCACCGGAGGTGTTTCAAGCGCCTTCATTGAACACCTTCAAGATGAAACTGGATGCTTATCTTGCTGGGATCCTATGACCCCAGCTGACTTCCTGCCCTTTGGGCAGGGGGCTGGACTCGATGATCTTCCGAGGTCCCTTCCAGCCCTAATGTCTATGAAATCTATGAAATCTATGAAATGTTTCTTGCCTGGCTACCAGCAGTAAACTGCTCTTGTTTATATAGGCAGCCAGAGTTCTAAAATGGTTGCCATAATCAAACACCTGCTGAGTGTTTGATCTAGTCCTTAAATGGGCAGGCACCACTGCTGCCCTGTCACACCCAGGAAATAGAGCTGTCCTCTGTAGAATATCATTTTGGATGGCTCTTGGTGTGGAGACCTTGTGGAATATCTATTTGGCTGTGAACTTTACAGTTATTGTGTTGCTCAGTAGAGAGCTAAACTGGGCATTGGTCTTGTCTATACTCACATGCCTCTGCCAACAGAGCTTCTTTGCATGGCTCAGAAAAACAATCTTATAGCATAATTGTTCATTTGGTGAGCAAAACAGCTCTCCATGCATGCATGCCTTGGTCCAAAACCTGAAACTCTATCACAATATCATAGAATCATAAAAACAGAGGGCTGGAAAGGACCTCGGAGACCTCATCTAGTCCAACCCCCTGCCTAAGGCAGGACCATCCCTATCCAAAGCATCCCATACAGATCCTTATCTACTCTATACTAAAACTATACACTTGACCCTGTCAAACAACTACTGGCACAGGTAAAAAAGGGGGACAACAGGGATCAGTATCCTCCTGCTGTGAGGGTTGTTAAAATATGCTATAATGATCCAAGGAAGAGGGCCACAACCCCTGCTACAGAGGAAGGCAAAATCCCTACAGTCTACCAGACTGAGCATGGGGAAAAAATATTTTCTGACCCCAAATTCAATGACTGGTTTGATCCTGAGCAAAGGATAAGAGCATCTAGCCAAGAACCTGCAGGTTTTAGTTAGAGCAAGAGCGCTGGCACATGCCAATCAAAATCCCCTTTCTTGGCTGCGGTAAACACCCAGTGCTTCTGAGGAAGGCAAAAAACCCCTGATGTGAAGAGGAGTGGAAAAAAAATCCGTCCTGACCCCATGAGGCAACCAACAAAAACCAGAATCATGGGACATACTCATAACATAGGCAAACTGCAACTTGATCCTGCCTGATCAATGCTTATTCAAATTTTTTTGGATACTTCCACTGATAGTAATTCTACATCTTCCCTAGAAAGTCTGTTCCACTGCCTCACTGTCCTACAGTGAAGAAGTTTTTCTTGATATCCAATCTAAACCTACTTTGCTATATCTTTAAGCCATTTGTCCATGTCCAGCTCTCTCCAGTAAGAGAGAAAAGATATTCTCCCTCTTCTTTATGGTAGCCCTTCAGATACTTGAAGACTGACTTGGTAGTCTCTAATACATCCCTAGTATTACATGAGTGCTTTATCTTTCATATTTATCTTCATAGAATCATAGAAAATTAGGGTTGGAAGGTACCTCAGGATGTCATCCAGTCCAACCCCCTGCTCAAACCAGGACCATCTCCAAATAGATCTTTCCAGCGAGGGCTTTGTCAAGCCAGGCCTTAAAAACCTCCAAGAATGGAGATTTCACCACCTCTTTGGGTAACCTGTTCCAGTGCTTCACCACTCTCCTAGTGAAAATTTTTCCCTAATATCAAACCTAAACTTCCCTTGCTGCAACTTGAGACCATTGCTCCTTGTTCTATCATCTGCCACCACTGAGAACAGTTTAGCTCCATCCTCTTTGGAACCAGCCTTCACATAGTTAGAGGCTGCTATCAGATTCCCCCTCAATCTTCTCTTCTGCAGACTAAATAATCTTTCCCTGAGCCCCTCCTCAGAAGTCATGTGCAACAGCCCCTTAACTATTTTCATTGCCCTCTGCTGGACTCTCTCCAACTTGCCCACATTCTTTCTGTAGTGGGGCCCAAAACTGGACACAGTATTCCAGATGTGGCCTCACCAGTACAGAATAGAAGAAAATAATTACTTCCCTCTATCTGCTGGCAACACTTCTACTAATGCAGCCCGGTATGCCATTAGTTTCCTTGCAATAAAGGCATACTGTTGACTCATATCCATTTTATTGTCCACTTTAACCCCCAGGCCATTTTCTGCAGAGCTGCTGCTTAGCCATTTGGTCCCAAGCCTGTAGCAGTTCATGGGATTCCTCTGTCCTAAGTGCTGGACTTTAAATTTGTCCTTGTTGAACTTCATGCGATTTCTTGTGTCCCAATCCTCCAATTTGTTTAGGTCACACTGAATTCTAGCACTACCTGCCAGTGTATCTACTACGCTCCTCAGCTTGTTGTTGACTGCAAACGTGCTGGGGGTGCACTCCATCCCATCTTCCAGATCATTAATGAAAATATTGAAAAAAAATGGGCCCCAGGACATTCTGTTCTTCACCCAAATATATCCCTGCTTGAGCAGCGAGGGGGTGGGGAGGTGGGTGGTGGGAAGTCTGGCAGACCCTGCTGTGCCTGCAGTCTCCGCCGGAGCTCTGGCTAGGGAGCACAGGGGCAGGGCCAGCCCTGTTCTCTAGAGCAGAGAGCACGGCCCAGTCCAGGACTCCAAAGCATCCGGGATGCTGGGGGACTCAGGTTTAACTTAACCCAGGAAGGGATCTAGGACAGACATTGTATTAGTTGGTTTGACCCAGATCAGTTAAGTCTGATGCTACAGTCAATCGGGTTTATCTTAAACCAGTTTCAGCCATTTTGAAACTAGTTTATGTACACTGAACTTACATTCTGTTACAGGTTTAAAACAGTTTCTGATCACTTAAATCAGCTTATGTGTAATGTCTGCCCTTAGTCCAGTCAAATTATAGTTCTTTTCACAGGCTGTGACCTCCAGCTCATCTGGTTTGTTTTATATACTTCTCATGTTTGAATACATGCATCTGATGTATTTTGCCTCCTGATCTGCTTATTTTACTTTTGCATCCCTTGTTGCTGCCCTTGGCTCCTTAACTCTTTCCCTGAGTTGAACTTCTTCCAGTCCTCTCCCCTCTGGATTATCTTTTCTGTTATTGGAGTGTTTTGTTCGCCATCCCCCATGGAATCTAGTTTAAAGCCCTCCTTACTAGATTGGCCAGATGACACCCAAAGATGCTTTTTCCAATTTTGGTCAGGTGGATCCTATCTCTTGGTAACAATCCCCTTCCCCAGAACATCCAACCTGACTTTTTCAACGTCTGATTCACTTTCACTTCTCTGAGGGTTTTTTTTAATGTTCATAAGAATTTATCAAAATATTGAATAAAGAGAAAATAAGAAATGGTCATACAAGAACCAAATAACCACTTGGAGATCTGACTTCATTGTTTTGTGGTACTAATGACTAATAACTATTTTACACAGGCTCTGTGAACAGGATGTGGAAATTTGTGCATGGTTAATTAGCTATGGGAGTCTTGTCATTTTGTTTTATGAATGCTTCAAAAGCCTATAGAGGAAAAATAACAAGGAAAAATAATTCTCACACGCAGAATATTAGAAAGAAAAAGAATGAATCTGTAATGGTTACAGATTGCAAACCAGGCTTTCCTCTTTGGTTCTTTCCAAAATATATGTGTTGATGTAAGATTTGATGCAAATTAGACTCAGCTGGATCAGTTCCTCAGTTGGTATAAATTGGCACAGCTCCATTTAGTCAAAGGAATTCCCTCAGCTGATGATTTGGAGCAGTTTACTATAATTTTGCATTTTAAGTTTAAAAAAATTAATTACTGCACTGATTGTGATAGGTGAGTGTTGCTGTCTGAATCAAAATAGGCGCATATAAAAAGTTCAAAGGCAGGGGTCATTTTGCTTCAAGTTAAGACTGCTCTTATTTGTACCTTGACTTCTGCCAGTACTGAATATAATTAATTTATGGTAATTAGTTTATTTTTCCTAGACAATATATCACTAACAGGCATGCAAATCATTAGAAAAGCACTTGCTTAACTTTTCATTTCAGAAATGGTTGTGATATATACATCAAAATAATCTTAAAACTCTGGTTTCTTTTATACCTTGAATGAACATAACGATAAATTAATCATATTTCACTGTGCATGATACATGCAGATGAGACTGAAAGTTTCAAACTATTCCATTTCAAGGGTCCCAACACAGGAATGTGTATGAACATGTTCTTGACCAAATTCACATTTCTAGTAACATGATAAACATGGGTGAACAACCTTGTGAGCACTAGATGCACCAGTTCTTCCTTGCATCTTTGCAACTTTATGGAACCCCCTGAAGTTACAAAGTACAGTTGAGCATTTTAACCAGTCTTTTTAGTGTGCTGTTGAAGCCGATGGATCCAGGTTTTTATAAAGGGGGGTGTGGGAATGGCAACAGGTGCTGCAGGGCTGACTACATCCCATCATGCTTCTGGTCATGGAGGCAAAAGGAGGGCTTGCTTACAAAAAAGTCCTGGATGGTCTGCTGCTCTTGCCATATGGTCAGAAAGTAGGGTGCAATCATGCCACTGCACCTCTTCTGGATACACCCCTGGACTTTGGTGTATATCAGTGACCTTAATATAGAAAGCTCAGGCTCTTATCCAAATTTTCACAACTATTTTTGGCGGGGGGGGGGCTGATTTAACCCACTGTTGAGATCAGAGTCTATTACAAAGTTTGCACAGAGGTCTGCACTATGTAATCTTTGAGTCTGCCTTAGTTCAGGGATTTTTTCAGGCCTATTTCTAATTTGATTTCCCTGAGATGACAATGCTGAACATGAACACAGTTGATGGTTCTTTTTCAAAATTAGCTGTGTGAGATAGATAAAGGAGTCATTTTATAAAGGTAAACTAGTAAAAATGGAACACATCTTACCATAACCTCACAAATCAAATGTGCAAGCCAAATGGACAAAAGGTCCTTTTACATAGACCTTTAATGTGAGCTAAAAAAATATGAGAGAGGGGAGCTGATGGCACAATGAAATATGGAAATATTTCTTGGGTTATGGTTGGAGAATAGCGTGATTTGGCACAGAATGAGTTGATATTGTATACAATGTAAATACAGGTGGACACACCCATAACTACTGCAATTTAAAAGCAAAAACAGGAAGTCACACAGGAGTGGTTATGTCATTAGGTTGCCCCTACTGTAACAATCCTGGAAGCACTATCTATATACATAAAATGAAGTCTATGTATGTACGTTCACTTATAATTTGAGAATGGCTGGTCCTATCTACTCTAAACCTTCCAAAATCACTGATTACCACAGGAGGAAAATTATAGGTGGTTATTTTTCACTTGACCCTTTTGGGGGTTTCTAGTCACTAGGATTCCTTCGTTTCTTAGATAACAAACTGGTACCACTCCATTTTGGATGCAGTGAATTCAGTTAAACTGTCATTATTATAAGATGAAGTGTATGTCTGTCTGTATATATGTTCGCTTATAACTCAAGAATGGCTGGTCCTATCTACTCTAAACCTTCAAAATCACTGAATACCACGCAAAGAAAATTATAGGCAGGTTATTTTTCACTTGATCTGTTTTGGAGCTTCCAGTGACTATTTAAGGGAGCTATGCTTTTCACATAGACGGTTATATGTGGCTTGCTCCAGAGTTGGTAGTTGAAGAGGGTTGTATATACTGGCACCAACAGGAAACACTGCAAAGGTTGTTTACAAAAAAGTTCTACAATAAAGATCATTCATTTGGATGTCATTTGAAATGTCACTCCACATTAAATATTAAATGTTAAATATGTTGTACTATTTTTTTTACAAATAAACAATCTTTTTACTTAAATAGGCTAAGTTCTTTGAAAATAAACAAACACTGCAATTATAAAACATAATGACCCAGGCAAAGAACATGTCCTTCCATGAGTTATAAATAAGTCCAGTATAATTATTATTAATGTTAGCTATCTCTGTAAATTTATATGATGCTTTATAAAACAAAGGGAAACTAGGTTTCCTACTCTAAGAACTTCTTGTCCATTTTAGACAAATAAAACAGAAAGGACAACTGAGGTGAAATAAGTCCATTAATACTATGAGTTTTTGTGAGAAGCAATGGAATGTGAGAGAGGAAAATACCTTTCTGCAGGACTGTACATATCAGACATTATAGGATTTTCACTTTAAACTTCATTAAAGATTCACCCCCAGCTTAAAACAAAATTACATTTACATATGAAAACTTTCTACTTTTTGTGGTAATGTATATTTCCAAAAATGACCTAAAATAATTGAAAGAGATTAAATACTTTGTTGTATTTCTGCTTTTATAAGTCTTCCTGCTTCATACTTTTATGTATAATTAGTTTCATTGTCTCTAGTTTCATTGTCTACCTATGACTTAGTAGGGCTAATGGAAACCTGGTGGGATTTGTCCCACGACTGGGCAGTACATATTGAGGGTTATAGACTGTACAGAAAGGGGGAGGGGTTGCACTCTATGTCAATGAGCAATATACATCAACCCTCATCAAGACGGAATCGAAGGATGAGGAAGTAGAAGGATTGTGGGTTAGGCTACATGGGGGGCAAGGAGAAAGGGATTTGGTGGTAGGGGTCTGCTACAGACCCCCACACCAAGGGGAAGAAATAGATTCGGGGCTCCTGAGGCAGCTCTCAGAGACCATAAAAGCGAAAGAGGCAGTAGTTATGGGGGACCTAAACTACCCAGACATCTGCTGGGAGACGCAGATGGCAAAGTCCCACCGTTCACGCAGGTTTCTAACCTGTGTACAGGACCTCCACCTGACACAGGAGGTACACGGTCCCACTAGGGGGAATGCCTTACTGGATCTGGTATTGGCAACGGGGGATGACATGGTAGGGGACCTACAGATCGGTAGCCATCTGGGGGACAGTGATCACCTAATAATAGAATTCTTCATAAGATGTTGAGTGGGTAAGGTAACTAGTAGGGTGAAAGTGCTAGACTTTAGGAAAGCTGATTTCAATGAACTCAGGCGATTAGTCAAGGATGCACTGCAGAGTAGGAGTTTTGAAGTGATGGGAGCCCAAGAAGGGTGGTTGTGCCTTAAGGAAACGATCCTTCGGGCACAAAGCGAGATGATCCCGATGCGAGGAAAAAGAGGGAAAGGGGCCAGGAGGCTTCCTTGGCTGACCAGAGAAATCCAGGGCAGCCTAAGGGCCAAAAGGGGAGCACACAAAAAGTGGAAACAGGGAGAGATCACCAAAGACGAATGTACCTCCTCTGCTCGCGCTTGTAGGGAGGCAGTTAGACAGGCCAAAGCTACCATGGAGCTAAGGATAGCATCCCAAGTAAAGGACAACAAGAAATTGTCTTTTAGATATATAGGGAGTAAAAGGAAGGCCCAGGGAGGAATAGGACCCCTGTTAAATGGGCAGAAGCAATTGGTGACGGACAGGGGGGACAAGGCTGAACTCCTCAACGAGTTCTTTGCCTCAGTGTTCCTAACCGAGGGGCATGAACAAGTCTCTCACTGGGGTTGTAGAGAGGCAGCAGCAAGGCACCAGACTACCATGCGTAGACCCTGAGATGGTGCAGAGTCACTTGGAAGAACTGGATGCCTTTAAGTCAGCAGGCCCGGATGAGCTCCATCTGAGGGTGCTGAAGGCACTGGCCGACATCGTTGCACAGCCACTGGCAGGAATATTTGAACGCTCGTGGCACACGGGCCAGGTCCCGGAGGACTGGAAAAGGGCCAATGTGGTCCCCATTTTCAAGAAGGGGAGGAAGGAGTACCTGGGCAACTATAGGCCAGTCAGTCTCACCTCCATCCTTGGCAAAATCTTTGAAAAAATTATCAAGGCTCACATTTGCGAGAGCCCAGCAGGACAAATTATGCTGAGGGGAAACCAGCACGGGTTCGTAGCAGGCAGATCATGCCTGACTAATCTAGTCTCTTTTTACGACCAGGTTACGAAACGCCTGGACACAGGAGGAGGGGTGGATGTCGTATACTTAGACTTCAGGAAGTCCTTCGATACGGTATCCCACCCCATACTGGTGAACAAGTTAAGAGGCTGTGACTTGGATGACTACACAGTCCGGTGGGTGGTGAATTGGCTAGAGGGTCGCACCCAAAGAGTCGTGGTGGATGGGTCGGTTTCGACCTGGAAGGGTGTGGGCAGTGGGGTCCCACAGGGCTCGGTCCTTGGACCGATACTCTTCAATGTCTTCATCAGCGACTTGGATGAGGGAGTGAAATGTACTCTGTCCAAGTTTGCAGATGACGCAAAGCTATGGGGAGAAGTGGACACGCCGGAGGGCAGGGAACAGCTGCAAGCAGACCTGGACAGGTTGGACCAGTGGGCAGAAAACAACAGAATGCAGTTCAACAAGGAGAAATCCAAAGTGCTGCACCTAGGGAGGAAAAATGTCCAGCACACCTACTGCCTAGGGAATGACCTGCTGGGTGGCACGGAAGTGGAAAGGGATCTTGGAGTCCTAGTGGACTCCAAAATGAACATGAGTCTGCAGTGTGACGAAGCCATCAGAAAAGCCAATGGCACTTTATCATGCATCAGCAGATGCATGACGAATAGATCCAAAGAGGTGATACTTCCCCTCTATCGGGCGCTGGTCAGACCACAGTTGGAGTACTGCGTGCAATTCTGGGCGCCGCACTTCAAGAGGGATGCGGATAACCTGGAGAGGGTCCAGAGAAGGGCCACTTGTATGGTTAAGGGCTTGCAGACCAAGCCCTACGAGGAGAGACTAGAGAAACTGGACCTTTTCAGCCTCCGCAAGAGAAGGTTGAGAGGTGACCTTGTGGCTGCCTATAAGTTCATCACGGGGGCACAGAAGGGAATTGGTGAGGTTTTATTCACCAAGGCGCCCCTGGTGGTTACAAGAAATAATGGCCACAAGCTAGCAGAGAGCAGATTTAGATTGGACATTAGGAAGAACTTCTTCACAGTTTGAGTGGCCAAGGTCTGGAACGGGCTCCCAAGGGAGGTGGAGCTCTCCCCTACCCTGGGGGTCTTCAAGAGGAGGTTGGATATGCATCTAGCTGGGGTCATCTAGACCCAGCACTCTTTCCTGCCTATGCAGGGGGTCGGACTCGATGATCTATTGAGGTCCCTTCCAACCCTAACATCTATGAATCTATGAATGTAGGTGGCATAGGCAGTGAAAGTGGGGGCTAACCAGTCTCAGCCTCCCTCCCCCACAAATGCAGGGTGGCAGGTATGACCTGCGGAATGGGGGGGAGGGGCGCACACACTGAGATACCTTCCACAGCCAGGATCACAGCTGGCCCCGCAGGCAGGTAAGTTTCTTTCAATCGTCTTTCTTTATGACTGCTTGGGTTGGAGGTGGAGCAGATTGAGACCCCTACAGTGCAGGAGGGAGTGGGGTAAGGGTAGAGACAGGAGTGAATCATTCATCCCTGCCCCATTCCCTGCTATACTGTGGGGATTGTCCCATGACCCAGCCAGGCCGGGGCCCCATTCACAGTGAATGGGGCCCCAGCCAGGTTGGGTCATGGGACAATTGGAGCCTGGCAGCTCCAGGCATGGCACTGGGGAGCCAAGGGGGTGGGCACTTGGCCCCCTGATCTTTGCATGGGGCAAGGAAGGCTGCAGCTGTGAGCTGGGCTCTGATCCCTGCCTCTGTTCCTTGCTGCCGCTGCTTTGAAAGTGTCATAGTGTGGCACCATGTGCTTCACTGTCTGGCCTGCTCAGTGTCAGGACACACATGGTGCCACGCTGCACCACTTTCAAAGTAGTGGCAGTGAGGTGTGGAGTCAGGGAGCAGGCAGAGCCCAGCTCACAGCTGCAGCCTGCCCGTGCCCCATGCAAAGATCAGGGTTCCACATACCCCACCCTTGGCTCCTCATTGCTGTGCCTCTGGAGGAGCCACTGGGCTGCACTGGGCTCTTCCTGGGGATGACTCGGAGTGGGGTGGGGCAGGGTGGGCATGAGGATCCTGGGAGCTCTGTCCCCTCCAGCTCTGTGGTGCAGCCAAGACTGGCCCTGCTCCAGCCCCCGGCTCTGGGCCTTCCAGGTGGTGCAGGGCTGGGGCCAGGGCTGTTGCAGGGAGGCAGCCAGGGCCAGTGAAGGGCTGGGGGGTGGCAGTTTTGTGGGGGGCCGTTGGCACTGGGCAATGACCCCAGGTGCGGGGGAAGGGGCCCAGCCCCACCCCCCAATTCCTGCCTGGTCCCAGCCTCACTCCCCCTCCCCCCCCCCATTTCCCCTTCTCCTTGCAGACTTTCCCACCTGGGTGGGGAGGGGGTGGCATGCATATGCACTCACCTGCCCCCTCCCCCCATTTTTTTTTCTCCCTTTGCCTATGCTTGGTGGTTTATGTTGTTCCTGGACTTTGGAACAGGGATTTCACTTGTAAAAACCAATAAAAATATCCCCAAGAGTTCTTATGCCTTCTCAGTTGACAGGGTTATACAGTAAAATGCCAAAAATACACACTAATTTGGACTGACCCCTGTGTGGTTATGATAGTATACATTTGATTGGTAACCTCTAACACTACTGAAAATAAGCAACTGAAAAACTGATTGCATTTAAAGTACTATAATGGATTTGACAAAGTTATTTTTTTCAAGCTCTCAGAAATAGCAAGAAAGTTCTTGATAATAGAAGAGCAAGAACTCTTTGTAAGACTGTAAGAGAAAGAAAGGAATTGTATGACAGAAAAAGCGAGGCTACATGCTGTTGAATGATTGGAATACAGCTGTTCAGCTTTCTACTGTATTTGATACCTTTATTTTCAATGACTTCAGATATTTACTGGACTCTAGGGAACATTTTCTTGTAAACCCACTAGAATGCCAATATTTAACACTGAGAATGTAAAGTGTTGTATTAAAGTGCTTTGCAAACATTAATCAATCTTCATAACTGTTCAATGAGATAGCTTTTCTGAGACTCAGTACAGGATATACTACATATACAGGTAGGAAAACTAAGGGCCAGATTCTTTTCCATCTACTAGCTGCTTAAGCTATTGCACCCTGCTTACGTCCCAGAAAAAAACCAACAACTTTTAATACAAAAGGTGAATCGGTCCTCTTCCTTCTTTCTGCTTTTTTGTGACTCGGTTTTAAAGGTCAGATGATGATAGTGTAATACAGAAGTAGATGCATTAATGGTTTTGCAGGAGCTTGAGCAGGATAGAAGAGAATTACACTTACACATATAGGTCCATGTAGATGCCCAATAGGGGGGAAGTAAGATTTGTCCCAAAAAAATCACTCAATCAAGGCACATGCTCCAGTCAGTAGCAGAGTTAGGTTTATAACTTGGAAGTTAATGCATCTCATCCTTAATATGTTGCTCCTCTGGCTTTATTTAATAAATGTATCATACAGTTGTAATCTTCTTACACACACAGAAACAACAGCAAGCTTTGTATACCAATGATGACTCTTGGTAACAGGAATGGTGTAGTTCTTGATTACTGGTTACATAATCCAACAGGAAAAGGCATTAGTATCCAGTATCCTAAAAGATGTACTAGACTGAAATGTTTTCGAATCTCAGCTGAAACTATAGCTCAGTAATACAAAACATTCTTTTAAAAAAACTTGTGTAAATATATCTTGAATTATTACCTGAGACTGCTCCTGCATCTTTGAACCATAAAAATCTTCTGAAAAGAGACGATTCATGTTTGTAGCCCAAGAGCCCAACTTGCTGTAATAAAGTTTTTAAAAATGTTTTATTTTACCAAGCGGAAAAAGCAGCTGTTTACTTAATGCCTCTTTGGATGAAAATGAGGCAAAAGAGAACTAATTTTAATGCTGCATGTTGTCAACAGATTGGCCAGACATCAGAAGTTTTGCACCTGGTTGAATGGTTGCTTATTAAAATATTTTTTCACAAATTATAGAACACTGAGCAGACTCCCATTGCTGTAGCAACAAAGTACATTTTACCTAGATACAGTAAAGATGAAAGTATTTACTATTGTCTACCTGCTGAGATTAGGAACAAACTGTTCCCATTCAAAACATCTGGATGCAGTTTTAAGCTTTGAAACTTAAGTGTGTGTTTCTTTTCATCTTTTGTATGTTTCTTTTTCAAAACTGCAAATTGTTCCTTAATCTTTGACTTTACTTTCCTGAGCTTGGTAGATTAATTTTTCTCATCTAGAAAAATACTACCTTATAGCTACTTTTCTAAAAAATAAAAACAACAAGAAATTCCCCTTGGAGTGCACAGTTTGCTTTTGCTTTATATGGTGTAATATCTGTGTTTATGTTGAAAATTACAAAATGCAAGGTGGCAATTATGGATAATGGCTGGGTGAAAGAAGGGTTGCTCTTTAAAGAGCTCTTATCCTTTAGGGTGGTTATTATTTTCTACAAACATTGAACCTGTACAAAGGTTTTCCACAGTGGGAATAAATTAATGGATCCATTAAAAAGGACAAATATTTTAGTGCAAGCTACTATTCATGCTATCACAGAACAACAGACGTTAAAACACTCAGACATTCTTCTTGCAGAAACAAAAGGTTTATCGCTAGGCCAGTATAACATTAACAATAGCACTGACCTACTTAGAAGACATAAAATTCATAAAATGGTTATTCACGCTAACCATTCCCCCAGTTGTCACAGGGGACATTGAAATACAATGAATGTTACAAACAGTCATGAAGTTGGGACCCAGAGAAGGACCCAGCTAATGTCAGTAGCTATTTATCATCCAGAAAGAAACAATATCTGATCTATGCAGGATATCCAAACAATATGGTATATGGACACCTGAGCTAGCTCATGTGAGCAAAGGAAAATTAGCTCACATAGAAACAGCTGTACTGTTTTCAGTATTGTAGTTGGCTTGATTATTTCTACACTGTACTGTGAGCAGGGATGAGTAGTCAAAACATTTCTCCACCAGTGGAGATCATATGAATTAAAAAAGGATGCTGAGTATTACTCAAACATTTGCTTTCTGGTTTCATTTTAAAAAAGGATGTATGACTAACTTGTAAAAAGACAGTAGCTATGTGAAATTACAATAACTTGACTTGGTTCCTTTCTGAAGTGATTAGGAATATTTCTTGTTAAAGTCCACAGAATCCATTACTAATAAAGTTTGAAGACTCTGTGGCATATTGAGAGTTTATAGGAAGTCAGTTTTTTTCCTTATGTAAATTATAGCACAAGTTATAGAGGAACATGCTGTTAAGGCAAGGAGGTTTTAGCTCAACTGACCATGTTCAGTCTTTAGGAAAGAGAAAGTATTCTATTGTGAAGGACTTCACAAACATGTCTTGCTTATGGGTACACAGATACTACTGCAATGTGGGGCATGCAAATACTGGGATAGGCATAAAGAGTTCAGGCTCACAGTAAAAGTGTGAGCATGGATATGCAAAACCAAAGCTGGGTACTCCGTATTTCCTTGGCACTGCAACAAAACATACAAAAAGAGTCGATTAACATAAACAAAAATGTACTAAATTTTAACTATACAAAGTGGACTTAAATACATTAAACCATCCATGATCACAAGCTACAATTATCTTAAAACGCTATAAAAACCTCCTTCAACAAGATATGCATTTGTCAAACCATATTAATGAGATATCTAGTATGGGACATCAGCAGGACATGTTAAGGGTGTTTGCCTATACATGTGAAGCAAGGCTGCTCTGATGTGCTGTAATTACAGTGTGATGAAGCAGACTCAGTCTGGTAATCACTGAGCTCCAGCAGACTCCAGCATCACATTTATCAGTGTCCTTGCACTGAAAAGTGGCAGTGGGGGCGCTTTAACTGAAGCTTGTTTGATGAGCTTCAGTTAAAGCACCCCTGCCACCATTTTTCAGCACGTGGACACTGATACACGTGTTGCTCTGGGCGCTTTAATTAGAGTGGCTTTCAGAGCCACTCTAATTAAAGCATTCCCCTCCCCCTACCTCCTGGAGCTCATGTATAAACACCCTAAGGGTTTCATTAATATTTTTGGGTTGTGTTAACTGTGTATTTCCATGCCTCCTAGTGTTTGAAGGTATAATGGTGCCACGCATTTCCAAATTTCCTACTACTTATGATATTTTCAAAAAATATAAAACGTACTTAATAGCTTTGCCCCTTGAGGAACTGGTGAATATTTATGACCTTAACTTCATCCTAATGAAATTTTTTGCACAGGAGTATGTATTGAATTCCTCTCACTTGTTTCTAAATAAGCTATTTTATCAGCGGCAAGTCCGTAGCACAGTTTTGGAACACTTTCCCACTCAGCACACTTTCTCCTGTCGATCCATTTTAACTCTTTTCCTCTAGGTTCTGAACACAATATTAGTGCAGTCCTATTTGTTTATTGAGTCATTCTGTGCCTTAATATTTATTCTCTGTGTAAGTCTTCCTGGTTTCTGGTATCTATTTTGGAGGTTAGCTCTGAGGAGTGAGTAGTATGGAAAGAACAATTTCTTTCAATAATATGGAGAGAAGATACATAAAACTAATTGTTTGTACCTGGTAGGGGAATCTTGACAACTGTTTGGATTCTGTATTTGCTCTATTTCGTATTTCTCCAGGTTATGTTATTAGAGTGTTAGCTCTTCAGTGACTGCTATTTGTTTGGCACACTGCTGGCTACAAGGCACCATATTACTTCCCACACTTCTAAATGCTGGTATAAGCTCATGCTATATCTTAGCTGCTATCCTGTCCAGCCATCTACAGGGAGGTGATAAACAATTGTGCAATTCTGGTTTTAGATACCTCTGAGTACAAATTGTTTGCAGATATTTTTTTCCTCCTCAAGGCTCACTCAGCCTCTTAAAAGTATTAGCTTCATGTTCACTGAGGAAATGTTCCATCTCTTGCTAAAAATTAATGCTTCAGCATCTGCACAATAATCCATATATCTTTTATAAGGCAATGTCTACATAATGTACAGAAATTGCATATCATTCATTTTTTCTGTAAAATAAAATGCTGTCCTAATTAATGGAGAAATGCTCTCAAGGTACATCTACACATGTGCTTTAATGATGTGCAGTAGCATATTTTACTGCATATTAAAGTGTCACATTAAAAAACAGTTCAATTACACCAATTTGTACTCTGCATTAAGCATCACTTTAAAAATGTGTGCTTTCAGGCAGTCTATTGCCCATTTATTTATTACCTCACATTGAAGTTACTAAATGTAATGTGCATTAGGAAAAGCACATTAATGCACATGTAGACACAGCCACTGTGTAGCATTTAAGCATATTGTTGTTATAGTTTAGGTGTTCCAGAGGAGTATCTAAAGCTGGATGGAGATCAGACCTCCATACTGTTAGGTCCCTTCAACTAAGAGCTTCCATTTGACTCAGACAATGGAAGAGAAACAAGGGCATGACATGATTTATTTTAGGTTATATAGAAACTCAGTAACAAAGCTGTGAATAGATGCTAGGTCTTCTAACCCCAGACCAGTGCCCTGTCCACTAGATCACGCTACCTACCTTTGCTGACCTCTAAAGGTTACTTTTGACAGCCCATGTTCTCAGTACAAGTCTTCCTATGAAGTGAATGCAAAAGCAAACTTCATTAAAATTCTCAAATTATGAATATTTTAGCAAATAAAAAAACACCACAAGATATATATTTTAATGATCCAAACAGAAATAAGCAATCTTAAAATTGACAGTATCTACCTCATAAATTCCAAGCATTTTTAACAGGTGGCCAGCCTGTTAGAGAGATTTTATTTAAATTAGGAGACTAAATTTTTAAGAAGTATTGGATTTTTATCATGCCAGCTGAAGGAGACCTCAGCAAAAGATGCCAGAGAAACACACCTCAGAGAATGGAGTCCCATTTTATCCCCTTTCTCAAACAAAGGTTTATAACATAACTTGATGAACATTTTGATAAATGTGGTCAGAAAGGAGACATTCTTGTGTCATCCTGTCACTCAAGCTAGAATGCTTTTCAAGCTTTATGAACTTGTAATCAAGATGTGATGTCCTAAGCCTGGGCTAGCCTCACTGATAAAATTTTCTTGCCTAACTCAGTTCTTTTTACACTACTTACCTTAGCTTCACTTATGCTAACTTAGACTAACTTAAACTCCACACACCAAAGGCCTACCAAAGCTACTATAATGCAAGCTGAAAGGATTCAGACTAAACACAAACAAAGGACTGTAAGCAAATAGGCTATTTCTGGGTTTAGATTGGGTGACCATACATCCTGGTTTGGCTGGGACAGTCCTGGATTCTGTAGGTTGGTCTCGGCTGGTTGGTCAAAAGTCTTGGCCCGGAGTCTGGCAGGGAGGCAGAATAGCATGGTGTGCCAGGCAGGTGGGCAGTCAGGCACTGCTCCTGCTTTGAGAGCAAGCGGGTGGACTGGACCTGGCATGCATGGGCAGGGTGGTGCCTGCTCCAGTCTGTCCACCTTGCTCCCGCATAGCGGCAGCCGTGCACGACTGCCTGGTGCACCATGCCACTTCGCCTCCCCACTGGACTCCTGCTTGGGATTTTGACCAACTGGCCAGCACTGACCTATGGAATCTGGGACTGTCCTGGCCAAACCAGGACGTATGGTTACCCTTGGTATAAATCTTCTCTCAAAGAAAAATTCTATAGCTCTTATTCAGATAGTTTCCAGGTGGTTTCACTGCAAGTGCTACCTGAATAAGAGCCCGCAAGATTTGACTCACAGACATTACGGTGAGTAGGACCAGTTGACATCTATTTCCTAAACTTGCCAAAGCACTATTGTTCTCTACTGGATATATTTGAGTGCTTTGTCTTGCTAGAATAAATATTCTAGTTCCCTATGTATGAAGTTTATCAGTCTAGTTTTGCTTTATATATTTGTTTGTATGCCACTGTGAGCCTTTATTTCTTTCCTTCCCCTCCATTGTTGCCTCTTTTTCCTCATCTACATTGTTGTTTAGTTTTTTGCTCTTGCTTTTTTTTTTTGTTCCTATGTATTTGTTGTTAGGTGATACACACAACAGCTGGGATTAGTTTAATTTCAAATACTTCCCACATGCTGTTTAAGCCCATTCACTTTTACCCCTGCTTCCTTGTTTCTAAAATTTGCCTGTTCTCCTTTAAAGTAAAACAAAAATCACCTAAATATAGCAATTAATTGACCTTAGTCAGCAAAGGTAGGATACCTCCAAACATAGGATAGAAAGAACTTTCTATTGCTCATACCACCCACCTGGCTCTCAGTGAGTCAAGGGTTTTAGAACTATAATGCCAAACAGAAGGAGCAAGCTTAGCAGAAAAAATCCACAGAGGCCTCTCATTAGCTCTCAAATCACTGGCTATATTTTTTTTACTTCTCGTTTGAAAGCTAATCTTACAGTATGATCTCTCTCAATTCACAGTTCTGCCTGAAACTGTATCAGTTTGATAGATAATAGCTTATTTCTATGGACAAGAAAGATTTTTTAAAAATAGTCCTTAGTTTTAGAACTTGAAAACAAAGAAGACTTCCCAAATTCTAACAAGTCTTATCTCTAAGAGAAATGAATCTAAAAAAACCTCCAAAACAACACCTCAAAAAATTTGGAGAAAAGGAAGTTGGCAGCAACTACTTTTGTGTATTGCTCTGCACATTTTTCTGGTTTACCAATAAGGCCTCATATCCAAGGCAAATACATTAACTGTGATCCTGTTCTGTTTGCTGGAACTAAGCTACTAACCAGCAACAAAATAACACAGAGCTGGCTGCTCATCTGAGAAATGTAGTCATAATACTGAACCATATATAACAATTTCAGTTTTTCCCATCTTGTTCCCAAATAAAGAGAGAGAGGATGTTATGTGAGGAGTTGCAGCGTATCATGACATTTAGAGTATTCTGTTCTTGCCAAAATAAATCTCCCACCAAGGCAGGAAGGACAGAAACCCTAAGAACTTTGGTTTAAGTCAATAGGCAATGGTAGTCAGCATTTCCTAAAAATCAGCAATGAGGTGTCTTGTTATGGATTGAGATATCTGACTTTTGGGATCCAAAGCTGGCTAGTATTGCAAAGGAATCATCTGTCTAAAATAAATCTCCATATAAAGGATATCTAGATCACTAGTGACTAGTTTAATAGATCAACATAAAATATCCTACAATAGGCTTTTGAACAAATGATTTCAAAGTTTCCACTTTGCCAGTCTTTTAAAACAAATCATCAAATGTTCCTTTCATGTGATGAATCATAAATCAGAGCGTACATAAAGATAATTAAATGCAGAGAGATAAATGGAAAATGGAGTATAATGCAACATGGGTTTAGTAAAAGTAGTGTGTGCCACACTAACTAGGCATTTCTCTTTGATGGGATTTCTGACTTTTTAGGCAAGGCAAGTACAGGCATGTCACATCTTATGCAGGGGTTAGGTTCCGAGGTCAGTGCGTAAGGCGAAAATCATGTATAGTCAAATCGCTGGCGATTTGACTAGTGGTGACTGCCTCTGCCTCCAAAACCTCCCGCCGCCACTGCAGAGCCATGCTTGGAGCTGTGCAGCCGGCAGCAGTGGCGCAGCGCGGTGTGATGGGGGGGATGGGTGCATGCCACCAGGCCACCACCACACTGCCAAAACCTCCCGCCGCCACTGCAGAGCCGTGCTTGGAGCTGTGCAGCCGGCAGCAGTGGCGCAGCGCGGTGTGATGGGGGGGATGGGTGCATGCCACTGGGCCACCACCACACTGCCAAAACCTCCTGCCGCCACCACAAACTGAAGCCCTACCCCGCCCTCCCACCCCACGTAAAGTTGAATTCGCACAAGTTAAATGCGCATATGATGCGACTGTACTGTATAATCTTCTAATCTCTCTGAACTTCAGATAGAATAAATATGATACCACAGTGTTATTATTAGTCAAGATGGAGAAGATGCGGATTAGTCCAAGAACTGGAATGTGAAGAGAAGGTGACAACAACAAAATGAACTGTCAGGAAGGAGTGTTACCAGTGGAGTTCCTTAAGGATCAGTCCCAGGTGTGTTTTTATTAAATATATTTCTTTATTACTTTGGGAATAAAAATAAGAATGAACTAATGCAATTTTATGATGACAAAAAGTTGGGAGACATTTTCAATAAAGAGGAAGATCATACTGTCCTAGAGGAAAAAAATTGATTGTTTTTGCACACTTGAGTGATAGAAGAGGGATGACATTTCATAGTACACAGCACAAGATCAAGCACGTAGAAGAAATTCTTATTAGTTACTATAACCCGTGGGCTCATAGTTTGGAAATGATAGGAGGAGAAAGAGCTGAGTAGTGTATCACAAGATGACTACGAGCCAGTAATACAATGCACCTGTGATAAAGGAAAGAATATCCTAGGACATATCAGATGAGGTATTTCCAGGTGAGAGGGAATAGCTGACATCATTTTCCAAGGCATTGGTGAGACTTAATTTGAAATGCTGTGTATAATTCCCATTTTTCTTGTTCAAGGAAGATTAATTTCAACTGGAACAAGTGTAGAGGACAACTAAGATGACTGTGGGAATGGAGTCTATTTTGTAAGAAGAGACTAGAGGAGCTTGGCTTGGTTAGCCTAGCAAAATATGGCTGGTTCTGATTGGTCTCTATAAATACAGCAGGGGGTGGGGTAAGCAACAGGAAGGGAAAAGAAAAGTTTAACCAACTGGTAGGCAACTTTTTCAGCCTGGGATCTGGAAAGACATAGCTCTGGTCTGAGGTATGTTGGGCAATAGGGCCCAGCCACTACTGGTTCTCGCTGCCATAGCCCAGGGGAAGTGCCCACCACCACAGCTTCTCCGTGCTGTGATATGGGAAAAGCATTTGCTGCCACTGCTTCTCACTGCCTTGACACAAGGAAAGTACCTGCTGCTGCCTTTTTCCTCTGCCTCTGCCACTGAAGCATCACATCTATGGGCCAGATCCAGTGGCTCCACAGGTTAGATCTGGCCCATGGGCCGTAAATTGCCAAACCCTGTTTAAATTAATGATATTGGAAGAGCTAGCCATCTGATAGGAATAGGAGGAAAATAATCAGCCTAGTTTTCAGCTGGATCTTGATGATTAATTTGTTAATGAGATTATATGATGTGGTCACCTGAGGTAGCAAAGGATTGGCCTGCATAGCGCAGAGCTGCCTTCCAATCTTGTAGCCATGTCCCAATATTTAGAGCATTAATTAATCCTATCTTGTTTTCTGCAAAAATCCCAGTTGGAAACTCATGGGGCTGAAAATCCATGCCTACTGGATATAATGTATAACAGAATAAGACACCTAGGAACTCTGCTCCATCAGGAAAACAAAAGCCAACTAGGTCATGGCACTGGCTGGGTACAGCTGCTTGAATGGCATCTCCTGGGCATCCTCCACCTATAGACCTGTTTTGAAGAGTTAACTTTATTTTAAAGCTGCTTTTTGGCTCAGCTGTCTCCACTAGCACAGAGGAATTCAAGGTGCAGTTTTGGTACCCAGCAAGGGTGCACAGAATCATGGAAAATTAGGGTTGGAAGGGACCTCATGAAGTCATCTAGTCCAACTTCCTGCTCAAAGCAGGACCATCCCCAACTATATTATTCCAGCCAAGGCTTTGTCTAGCCAGGATGTAAAAACCTCTAAGGATAGAGATTCCACCACCTCTCAGGGTAACCTGTTCCAGTACTTTACTACCCTTCAGGGCCATCCCAAAGGGGAGGGCAAATTGGGGTGACCACCCTAGGTCCCGTGCTCTGGGGGGCTCCCCAGACAGTGCCATACAGGCTCTGTCGCAGCTGCCGCATGCCATCCGTTCTGCATTTTAGCCACTCGCCAGCCCCCCCTGCTCCATGCTTCAGCTGCTCGCCCCCTGCCCACACTCTGCGGTCTGGCCATTCACCACCCCCCGCCCACCCCTGCTGTGTGCTTTCGCTGCTTGCCACCCCCCAGCTGGTATGCTCTGGGCCCAGCACACCCCTAGGGACAGCTCTGCTACCCTCCTTGTGAGAAAGTTTTTTCTTATATCTAACCTAAGCTTCCCTTGCTGCAACTTGATACCGTTGCTCTTCTTCTGCATCTGTCACCATGGAGAAGTCTAGCTTCATCCTCTGTGGAACCACCCTTCAGGTAGCTGAAGGCAACCATGTCCACATGAGATGCTGACTGCACAGTTGTTATTGTGCAGTCATTTAGTATGGTATAAATAAATTATACCAGGGTTACTGCATAGTAGCACTGACAAACATCTTTTTTGTGATACTACTGTGCAGTAGCTTAATATTACTGTGCAGTAGCATTGCATCATGGTTTCTGCCATGCGATGCTACTGCACAGTAGTATTGGCCTACTGTACAGTCAGTGTCTTGGGTAAACATGGTCAGCTGCTATTAAATCCCCTCTCAGTCTTCTCTTTCCCAGACTAAATAAGCCTCAGCCTCTCCGCATAAGTCATATCTCCTAGGCCCCAAACCATTTTTGTTGTCCTCTGCTGGATTCTCTCCAATTTGTCCACATCCTTTCTATTCTAGCGTGCCCAAAACTGGACACACTACTCTAAATGTAGCCTCACCAGTGCAGAATAGAAGGAAATAAGTCCCCATTGATTTGTTGGCAATGCTCCTACCAATGAGGTACAGTATGCTATTAGCTGTCTTTGCAACAGGGGCACACTGTTGACTCATATCCAGCTGACTGTCTACTGTAACCCCCAGGTTCTTTTCTGCAGAGCTACTGCTTAGCCAGTTGGACCCCAGCCTGTACTGGTGCATGGGATTGTTCCGTCTTCAATGTAGTATTTTGCACTTCTCCTTATTGAACCTCATGAAATTTCTTTTGGTCCAATCCTCCAATTTGTCAAAGTTTCTGTTTCCTAGCACTAACCAACAGCAGATCTGCTACTCCCCCCAGCTTGGTGTCATCTGAACGCACTCCAGGTCATTCATGAAGATATTGAACAAAACTGGCCCCAGCACTGATCCCTGGGGCAGTCTACTTGGTACTGGCTGCCAACTAGACAGAGAGCCACTGATTACTTCCCTTTAAGCCTGGCAATCCAGCCAGTTTACAGTCCATTGATCCAATTCATACTTCTTTAGCTTGCTTGTGAGAATATTGTGGGAGACTATATCACAAGGCTTGCTAAAGTCAAGGTATATCATGTCCACTGCTCTTCCTGCATCTACAGAGCCAGTCATCTCATCCTAGAATGAAATCAGGTTGGTCAGGCATGACTTGCCCTTGGTGAATTCATGCTGACTTCCTAATGATCTTTTTCTCCTCCAAGTGTTTAGATATGGATTCTTTAAGGACCTACTTCATGATTTTTCCAGTGACTTTCAAAGAATCATGGGCAACAGCTCTGCAGTCACATTAGCCAACTCTCTCAGCATCCTCAGGTGCATCACATCCGGCCCCGACATCTTGTATGGTTTCAGCTTTTCTAAATAGTCTGTGACAGGAGGCAAGCTCGGGGACGAGTCTCAAGTGGGCCCTCCTGCCTGTCTATGGGGCAGTCCACCCAGCCTTACCTGCCATGACTTTGCTATAACAATGAAGCGGAGGTAAATGTGGGAGGCTTCCCATTACATGCCCCAATGCCAGGGGGTGCTATCCATTGCTCCATACTGTCCCCACACCATGGCCCATACCTTGCAGATGGCATCCAGTATGTCACTATGCTCCCGGCCTAAAGCCGGGCCCACTTAGTCCTTCTCCAGGTCTCATTCACTTACACATTCCTACCGCCCCCATCTCACTAGGGTCTCTTGCACTCCACCCTCCCTCATAGGGTCTCTTGTTTGCTGCATGATACTGTGCCCCCTTCATTCTGCCCTGCTCCCTTGAGTGGACCCGAGTCATGCCTCAGCTGGTGACATGCTGTCTCTTGGGCCTCTCCCGCAACCTTCTCCTGGGTAGTGGCCAGTAAATTCACTGAATGGAGGGCTAACTCCGCCTTAGCCCTTCACTAGGCTTCTCACACCCAACAACTTGATCTTATGAGGGTTGGCCCATGTGCTGCCCTTCAGGCTGTCCCTCAGCCCTACTCAACCCCTGTCAGGGCCTTTGCTACCACCCCCTCTCTGGGGCTACACAACTATCCCTTCCCTGGGGCCTCCAAGGTCCTTCACCCCTGCGGGTTCAGGTGGCCACAGCTGTGCCTGCCCCCACTCCTTTCCTCACGTCTTATACCCCCTTGGGCTCAGGTGGCCATAGCTGTGCCTGGCCCCCTTACCAGTGTTGTGGGGGCTGGGGTTATTAAGGCATCCCTACCCACCCTTCACCAGGGAGGTGAGCAGTCTTGGTATTTGAGTGGGGCTAGCATGCCACTGGCAATCCCACCAGGCCTTCTTTCCCTGGCAGGGTGCAGTTTTAGGTCATGCCCAGGACCAGGAGCCTCCTAGCTCCAGCCCTTACCTCCAGGATGTTCCGCGCTGCAAGGGAGCCGGATGGTGGTGCTCCCTTGGCTACAAACAGTCAACAACTGCGTCCACCTGGCTGACCTTTGTTTGAAAATGGCCACCATAATCAGGCACCTGTTGGCTGTCTGCTCTAGCCCTTAAGGTGGCAGACACCACAAGTGCACTACCACATAGCCCATAACCTTTTCTTTCACCAGTGTTGACTGTTCACCTCCTCCCCAAACTGTGTGGCCAGGTGCAGCAGTCTGGGAGCTGACCTTGCCTGTGAAGACTGAGGCAAAATAAATATTAAGTACTTCAGCCTTTTCCACGTCTTTGGTCACTAGGTTGCCCCCCTCCCTTCAGTAAGAGACCCTCACTTTCCCTGATCTTCCTCTTGTTGACATACTTGTAGAAACCTTTCTTGTTACCCTTAATGTCCCTTGCTAGCTGCAACTCCAGTTGCACTTTGGCCTGCCTGATGTCATCCCTGCATGCCTAAGCAATACTCTTGTACTCCTCCATAGTCATTTGTCCATTTTTTTCATTTCTTGTAAACTTCCTTTTGTATTTTTGTCCACTGAAGAGTTCCCTGCTAAGCCAAGCTGGCCTTCTGCCATACATGCTAGTCATCCTGTGCATTGGGATAGTTCATTTTTGCCTCCCCAGTAAGGTTATTTAAAAATACAACCAGTCTCCTGAACTCCTTTCCACCTCAGATGGGCCTCACAGTGGATCCTGCCCATCAGTTCTCTGAGTAAATTGGAATCCTTACTCCACTGCTCTCCTTCCTTCCTTTCCTCAGGATCAGGAACTCAATCTTCTTGTGGGCATTGCTGCCCCAGTTGCTATCCACTACTACATTCCCCACCAAGTCTTCCTTGTTTGTGAGCAGCAGGTGAAGAACAGCATGGCCCCTAGTTGGCCTCTCCAACACTTGCACCAGAAAGTTGTCCCCAACAGTTTCCAGAAACTTCCTGGATTGCCTGTGCCCTGCTCTATTGCCCTCCCAGCAGATGTCAGGGTGATTGAAGTCCCCCATTCGAACCACAGCCTGTGATTGGGATACTTGCATTAGCTGTTTGAAGAAAGCCTTATTCACCTCATCTTTCTGTGCTCGTGGTCTATAGCAGACCCCCATCATGACGTCACCCTTGTTGCTCTCACTCTGACCTGAACCCACAGACTTTTAACAGGTTTATCCTCAGTTTCATATTGGAGCATCGAGTTCTCACTTCTTGCCTTTAAATTATATACTGGATTTAGAAGCTACATTTTATTGAACCATCTTTATGACGATGCTGCTGCTGACTTGCTGGGGATTTGGGTTCTATATCATGTTTTTTCCCCTCAGGTGACAGCCTTTATCCATTAATTTTCTTACCAATCGAACCAAATGTATTAAATGTTCATATCAAAAGTTGAACCTGCTTAAACTGAGACTGTCTGGAGGGAAATGTTCATATTTTTTTTAGTATTCTTCCTGTTCAGCCAGTTGGCCTGTTTCTAACATTCAGCCTTTCACCACAACCTGTCAAAGGCCAGGGTAGATTCCTTACTGTTGCAATCATCATGGGAAAGGTTAATACCCCAACAGATTTCCTTTCTGCTTTCTGGGTAATGCAATGTCTCCTTCTCTGAGTCTCTGGCTGGTTCCATTTGCTACTCTCCCTATCTGTGTATCGAGAAGAGCCACATCCCATCCCTCTGCCATTTCTACGAATAGTAAATAGAGGGGAGCCAGGAGCCAGTGGGATTTTGATTAGCAGAGGGATGGGATGTTTCCTTGAGGCACGGGTATATAAACTCAGACATCTGAGAAAACAGGAAAGGGTTGTCTGCTGTTGAACCCTCAAGATTTGTGGAGTGTAGAGTTCACACAAATCTATTTTCTAACTCTACTGCTTGTAATTTCAGACAGTTCAGTCTTAGAGAATGGTGACACCACAATCTGACTGCAGTTGGTGCTAATTTTAAACTAACCAGCTTGGACACTGGTAGGAGTCTAGCTATCATTGCATGGACTTCAGCCTAGGCTAATTCTTTGAGTATTTACCTGTTTTTTGATGAGTTTTGCAGCCTGTGCTGAGTTCCATGCTGCCATATGTACCCCACACTGAGTACATTCCATTACACAGTAGCCACAGGGACTGCAAAGTAGACATGTTCTTTCTTTGTAAAGATAAAGCTATACCTGTGTCCTGGCTAGGGAGGGTTATTTGTTAAGTGAGCTGCAGGTTGAAGCTTGCAGTCTTTTCTGAATCCTTTGATAATGAAAGTCCAGTATATTTACACTATTTGTTAGTGCTCTTGTCTGTGATGTTATATGTTTTTTGGTTTCTGCATGCTCTAAATGAGAAAAGTTGTGTATCTCCAACTGAGATTGTTCGAGTTTAGATCACTTGTTTGTTTGTTTTTTCTCCCTATTTTCCTAAGTTACCATTAAGACAAGCTACTTGAATAAACTTGTTTAGCTTGTTTTGACTGCCTTCGTATTGGGAGGAAGAGATCTTGGTTAGCATAGGACAACAATCCCTAGTTAAACACTTTCCCTTTCAATGTATTCCAAGGAACACAAGTACAAAATATGATATTATGTCACAGGAAATGTAGGTCAGGAAGGAACCTCAAAAGATCAATTAATCCAGCCCTCCAAACTGAGGTAGGATCAACAATACCTAGATTACCCTATATAGATCCCCAAAGGGGATTCTTCAGTTCCTTTGGTAGCCTACTTCAGTGCTTCACTACTCTTTCATTAGAAAGTCTTTTTCTAATATCTAAAGCAGATTGTCTTTACTGTAAAATAAAATGATTTCTTTTATCATATACCCAGCTGACTGGAGAACAACTGATGACTGTCCTTTTTTATAACAACCATGTATATGCTGTAACACTGTAACCAGGTCCTCCATCACATCTACTTTTAAGACTTAAATTAACCTAATTTTTTCATCCTTTCCACACAGACTCTATTCTCTAAACTTTTGTCACTCTTTTTGCTCTTGTCTGGACTCTCTCTAGTTTGTCCATATCTGTGGTGCCCAAAACTGGACAGTTTTCTAGTTGAGACTTTACCAGCACTAAGTGGAACAGAATAATTGCCTCTTACGTCTTGCATACCAAATTGCTGTTAATACAGCACAGAATAAGATTTGTCTTATTTGCAATATCATAATGTTCTTGACTAATTTGACTTGTATTCCTTAGCTCCTTTTCTCTCATGCTACTCCCCAGTTAGTTATTCATCATTTTGCATTGATTTTTTCCCTCCCAAAGTCTAAACTTCTAACTTTACTGATTTTGGTTTCAGACCATCTTTCCAGTTTGTCAAAATTAGTCTGAATTTTGACTTGAAATCCAAAATACTTTCAACCCTTCCCAGCTGGGTGTCATTTACATACTTTATCACTGTACTTTCCATTCTGTCATTTCAATCATTAATGGAAATATTATACAAAATGAGGCCCAGGACAGATCTTTGCAAGACTCTACTTCAAATGTTGTCACAGTAAATTGTTCATAACTACTTTTTCAGTACACTTTTCAACCAGTTGTGTCCATCTAGACTATATTTCCTTACTTTGCTTATGTGAATGTCATACAGGACTCTATCTAAAACTTTACTAAAATCAAGATCTACCACATTTTCTGTTTTTCCTTTAGCAATTTTACCCTGTCAAAGAAGGGAAATATTTTTTTTATTAAGAAAGTCAAGAGGAAAATACAGGCACATAACTTGCTATGTTAGGCCCCCTCTGCACATAAAAGGTATTGCACAATTAACTGGACATCAGCTACATATACAAAGTAGCTGTCACGCTATAAAAAGCTCCAACTAACTATAAAGTTAGACCTTGAAAATGTGTACTAATTTTATAGCTGGTTGTTATCGAGCTTTAATTTACATGTGGCTGGGAGGGGTGCAGTTTTTGCTTTTCGTTTTTTTGGTTCCTATATATTTGTTGTTAGGTGATACACACAACAACTGGGATTAGTTTAATTTCAAATACTTCCCAGATGCTGTTTAAGCCCATTCACTTTTATCCCTGCTTCCTACATGTTTCTAAAATTTGCCCTTTCTCCTTTAAAGTAAAACAAAAAAACACCTAATATAGCAATTAACTGACCTTAGTTGGCAAAGGTAGGATACCTCCAAACATAGGATGGAAAGAACTTTCTATTGCTCATACCACCCACCTGGCTCTCAGTGAGTCAAGGGTTTTAGAACTATAACGCCAAACAGAAGAAGCAAGCTTATCAGAAAAAATCCACAGAGGCCTCTCATTAGCTTCCAAATCACTGGCTATCTTTTCCTTCCCTCCCAGATGCAGGGGTGCACCATGCCCAGCATAAAACCCCTAAACTGTAGGGATTACATCACCCAGGATTCCCAGGGTTCAGGGATTTCAGGCACCCCTGTACTCTGGGAATCACAGCAGCCGTGATCCCCAGGGTCTGGGGGTTCCTTGCACACCGGAGCTCTGGGGGTGATCCTTCAGTCCCAGGGGTTTCCTGCAGTCCTGGAGTACAGATTCACCCCTGCAGTAATTTTCTGGCCCCAGGATTTCCCAGACCCCAGGCAGGGGGATCACTGCAGCAGCAATTTTCACCCTGCCTCCCTCAGGGATTTCCATCTACCCCTGGGGTGGGAAGATCACTGTAGTGATGATCCTCAAGCCCTGGAGGTGCATAGGGTACCCCCATAGCTGGGAGTCCCTCAACTGAGGTACATGGGGCTCCCAGTCATGGGAGCTTGCTTCTTGTCAGTACAGAGAATGCCCAGGATCAGGCTCCCTCTGCATCTGTAATAAGGTGCAATGGGTTGTAATGCATGATTGTGTGAATCACACCTCAGATCCCAGCACACCTTTACCTGCACATGTAGAAGAGGCCTTAGTTTAAAATACAGGCAGTCCTTGAACTTAAAACACAATTGGTTCCTGAAAAATGTGTCTTAAGTTGAAACATTGTAACTCAGAACTGATTTTCCCATAGGAACAATGTTATAAGTGGGGGATTGGTTCCTGAACGAAGGCCCGATACCCTTTTTTCACCAAATATAACTCAGAATTTTGTACTCAATCAATTATAGATGAGTAATATAGCTATGTTAATGTATTTATATTGTAAATAACAAACATATTAATTTGGAAAGACTTCTTTGAGGTGACTTTGCTGAACTTTTTGAAGGGTTCTTGGTTAGAGTCTTCTCAGGAGTCTTGGCTGCAGGTTTTTCTGGAGTCTTGTCTGTTTTCTTAAAGAAAGTGTCCAAGGAAGTTTGGACAGATGTTCTCCAGGGAGATGAGTGACACAGCGAACTTGTTCGCTGGTGTAGCATCATGTCGGATCAAGCATTGTAAAGTTGAAACTGATGTCAGAAAGTCAAAACAGGGTGCCAATTTATCAACCTTGTAAGTGCTGTTCGTTGTATCTCGAAACATCTTAAGTCAAGGACTGCCTGTATCCCCAAACAGTTATATGCTAGAGAACCCCGAAAATGTTCTCTAGGAACTTTTAATTACACCCTTGCTTTATTGCTTTAGTTTGGTATTTGACAGAATATTGCAGAAAAAAATGTATGGAGGGTCTTTTTTATAAAAGGTTACCATAACAGGTAAAAAAACAGAAGAAAGAAAAAGTTTTTCATTAGCTGTTGTGGTAATAAATGCATTAGAAATCTAGATTGTCTTAGAAATATGAACAGTTTCATCTATAAACTAGCCGTGCTTGTGGGTTTTTTGAGGCCTTCTATGCTAGCGTTATGTAAGACAGTGGTTCTCAAGTAGTGGTCTCAAACTTTTTAATGCTGTGACCTCTTTCTTCCTAAGAGGACAAGCTGGGAATCTCTTCCAGCCAGCAGAGATATAAATAGTACCAGCCTCCTAATTAGCAGTAAGGGAAAGTCTGGGTCATCATAACTCTGGCATATGTTCATTGCTTTATGATGCAAGAGATGACTCTTGTAATGATGCAGTGTTTATATTTGTCCACTATATGTTTGAATATTGGGAATTCTAGAAAAAAATAGTAGTGGTCCTAGGTTAGAGACAAAGACAGAAACCAACAAGTTTTGTAGCTTGTTACCATTTGGGTTAAAAAGGTCCTTTAAGGTTAGTGGTTCCATATAATGACACTTCTTATTTTAAATTTGTTCTTTTTATCAAACATCAGTACAGAGTTTATCTAGCACAGGTCAAGGTGGTACTTGAGAGGTGTTTATTATAAACGATGCATAAGTGTTGATGGGGGCGGGGTGGGGGCACAATGCTGCACTGCTCCCAGGCCCTGGCTTCAGCCGGGCTGCAGTCCCATGCTGCACCATCAGCGCAGAAATCTGGGGGGCATGTGCCCCCTGTGCCCTCCCATGCATTGCCTATGATGTTTATGGTACAGGGGAGGTGTTCTTCCTGAGCATAAACTGGGGCCAGACTAAAGGTTTGAGAAAAAGCCTTAGATGCAGGGGGATACAAAAAACTCCAGAAAGTAAGGACCTACAGGAAGGGAGGAAGTCTGTTAAATTTGTTGCTGAGCCATGGAGAGCACAGGTTGAAAGAGCTGAAATATGTAAAGAGAAGTTTAGTCAAACTAGAAACCTAAATAGAGCCAATTTCCACAAAGGGAGTTAAAGGAAGAGTCTGGGGAGCAAAGAAGTAAACCTGTGGGAATGGACTGCTGAATGAGTATTAACTTGTTATTTTGGGGCCACAGCTGACACTTCTGGGAGCGGACTGAGGCACTTCCATTTCACTCTTCTGCATTGATGGGTAAGATTGCTTTGTGGTGCAGAGAGAGACCAGAAAATAACCAGAAAAAAAGCTTCTGGGGATCACTGTTTTGTTTGGATTTTTGCTGAACAGTTGGAATGTTTTATTTGTCTGAAAATTAAGCTACTAGCCAGGCAGAGAACACTCAGGCAATAGTCTTCCCTCACCCTGCTGCCTTTTCAACACTGGAAAGAGGAGATACCTCCTAGAGTGACACTCATATATTCATTGAATATGACCAATTTCCCAGTTGCAGGTTGCTTGATAACTGGCAGGGGGAACTCCATGCTGAAATCACAGGGCTGTACTTTCTATGCCGTGTGCCACCTCCTTCTGCCCCCATGCACCGGGACTGGGCTTTGCCATTGCCCCTTCCCACCTCCACATGCTGGAATTGGGTTCTGAGGACTCGATGCCACCCCCTTCCAGCAGCAAGATTCAGGATTGGGCCCCAGGGGCCTGGTGCCACTCCTGCCCAATCCTGTGCACTGGGATTGAGTGCCTAATCTGGCACGCAGGGCCTGGGGCTTCCCAAGGGTCTGGAAACTTGGCAGCAGGGGAGAAGTGTCCCTGCTCCTCCACTGTCAAGTTTCCAGTTCCATGGGAAGTCCTGCAGGCTGGATGACATGGTACCAAGGCCAGATCTGATCCATGGACCAGGGGTTGAGAACCCCTAATCTAAGGTAGAAAGTACTTGTCACCAAAAAAAACTATGTAAAATTCTTCTTTTCATCTTTTAAATTTCTCAGACTAGGGCAGAGGCATTCCTCTTGTTGAAAGTTTTATTGACTATAGACAAGAATTTTAAGAAGTTTCTCACTTAAGGCAATGTGAAATATTCAGTTAGAAATTGAAAAGGCTCAGATTTGCCTTTTTATTGAATTTAATTTGCTTCTAAGAATAATCAGCATTTTACCTGATTCTAACAATCTTCCATTTTTATGTGGAAAAATGTATTAATCAAAATGAGAACCAAAGGTCTTCCAGGCAAAAAATGTAACTGCTTTTAAGATGGATCCAGATCAGTTTATGAAAGGAATTATACAACATGTTTCCCTGTCATAGCAAGGGACCAGACTCAGTAGGCATTTTTACACAGGTAACACCGCAATGCCGAGTGCTTTGAAAAGCATTTAGCTTTGCAACTCTTGCAGTTGTATAAGTGCTGAGAAAATGGTGGTGGCACACTTTTGAACTAAAACGCGTTGGGGGTGCTTTTATTCAAAAGCATACCACTGCCATTTTCTTTGTGCTGATGCACATTTCACCGCTTATACAACTGCATGTGGCACAGAGCAGTTCATCTCAGTTCGCGTGTGGAGCAGATTTGATTAATTGAGTCTGTTTCAAAGTGGCGGATCTCCGGTGTATCACAGGATGAAAAAGTATGTGTATAAATGCCCAATGTGCCAGGATGTCCTTTCTGATCCAGTGCTTGTAACAGTGCTACATTTTTAAAAGTTCACATACTCTGTGCATTAATGGGTGTGCACAATACTCTCTTCATAGCATACTCCAGGATTTATGTATATATGTACAATGTGCCTGTGCACAGCATGTTATCTCTGTCTCGCAGGCCTAACACATACAACTTAAAAAATGGTTGAACAAAATCTTACATACTGTCCAAATATACAACTTTTCATCCTTTACTTTGAAGTTTGAACATCAGTTAATGGTTAATGTTTTCAACTACCAGCAGCAGCTTCTTAACCTAGCCAAACTTTGGAGGCCTTGTTTTTCATCTTTGCAAAAAAAATTGAAAACCAAAGCAAGCTGATTAGTGAGACTGAAAGGAACATGCAGCTAAGTCCTACTTATGTATCATGAGCTGTGATGGAAGTAAAGACTGGAAGCTTAAAATTCTGCTACACACATACAGGTTCCTATTCATGGTGGTGTAATAATCACAGGGTGAAACTGGTTACTTCTAGAGGAGCTGTAAAAATTGTTTCATAATTCATCCCAAAATGCTAAGACCAGCTGTCTAAATGTGTTCATTATAATTGTGATCACAGCACCTACTTCAAGAATTTTGTTCTTGCACTCTCCATCATGACCAGGAAGAGTGCATTCAACATAGGTCTCTCAATCCTTACTCCCCCTAAATTCTGTCCATAGCAGCTATCACAGCAGAACACAAGGAGAAGAAAAGATGGGGTCAACCTACCATGGCACTGAAGCACTGTAGCTCCACTTGTGCATTATAGACTTTTGCCCTCCCAAGTTGTGCCTGCTTAATTTTCCTGAATGCAGAACTGACATTCAGAGGAGCCCCTGTTTCCCTCCCTTCCACGTGGGAGAGGAATTTTGACCTCCTCATGGATATAATGTTTTTCCTTTCTTTTTCTCTCTTAGAATTCATCAGTGGAATCCATTCCATACCAAGGCCTCCTTGCCATGTTGGGAAGCTAGCAGATCTATGTCAAAAGTAGGGATTCCAGCTGCTGTTATCACTTCTGTAAGGAAGACTTGCTGCCTAAGGAGGAAGGAACTAGTTCAAAAGATTAGCCTGTTCAAGATTAAAAGTTTTATACTCCGCTAGTGTTGCAGTGAAGTGAAAGAGTGTATTGCAGTGCTGGGCTGGCCTGGAAAAAAGCAAAAGAGAAAGATTTGGGAAAGTAGAAAAGTATGGAATTATTGGATTAGAACATGTTAAGGACTGGTTTGCTAGTCATCTTGAAACAAAATAAATGCAGCCATTTTATACAAACACAGTTCTTTTAAGGTGGAATAGAGAAAAAAATCAAAATCAGTCACCTGCCATTTAGTTACTACAGTCATTAAAATTTAAAATATATTATCTGTTGGCCTTGATATTAGGGCTGTGTGAAATGGCTATGCATTGTTTTCATTTCCAATTTGGCTGTTTCGGAGGGACAGTGATTCGTTTTGGTGTTTTGGATCACTATTCCATTTCAATTCGGCTGAATCTGTTTCGGAGTTTCGACATTGTTTTGGCGCTGATTCGGAGATTTGGATTGTCTGGGGAGAGGCAGGAGCAGCTGGGCAGCTGCAGGTTTTCCTGTGGCTCCTCTGGCTGTGCCTGCCGCTCCCTGGGTGGAGGGAGCAGTAGGAAAAGCCCCCTGCTCAGTCCCATCCCCCACAGCGGCGATCAGGCCCTCTGAGGGCTCGTGGTCATTGCTACAGCTGATGAGTGCGGGGCTTTTTTTTTTTTCTTTAAATGCCAGGAGGCTGGGGCCATGGTGGGGAGGGGGGAAGGGCCAGGCAGGGCAGCCATGGGGTTTTCTCCCACGGCTCCTCCGGCTGTGCCTGCTGGCACTTTAAAAGGAGGGCTGAGGGCCTGTGCCAGACTATTCCCGGGGGGTGCCTCCAAAATATTCCGAAATGTCTGAAGCATTTCCAAAACATTTCAGATGGTTTTGTTTCATTTCGGAGATATTTTGGAGCCTTCTGTTTCATTTTGGATTCGGTGTTTTGGGCACCGAAATGGGCTGGAACACCTCTGAAATGAAACAGCTGCTGAAGTTTTGCACAGTCCTACTTGATATTAGTGGTAAGATTTTGGATGCCAGCTTTAAAATGATGTTGTTCTGGGAAGGCTGGAAGTCCTTTACTCCAGCAGTGTCAATGGTCACTTAAGGTCAAATTGGGAAGCAATATGTTTTTTATCTCAGGCCTGACAGAAATTAACATTTCCTATAACAACATGTTTGAAGTTAGGCTCTAATCCTGCCAACTTGTATGTGCTCACCTTTATGGTAGTGTAAGAGTGAAGTTGTAGCCATTATGGTCCAGAAATGATGAGAAAGGCAAAGATTTCTTGGGGAGATATCTTTTATTGTACCAACTGAATAGTTTGGGTAGCGTTAAATAAGCTTTTGAATGCAAAGGCATTCTTCATCAGTTCTTTATTCATATGAATAGTACCATCTGTTGCATAAGTGCATGCATGGGTGGATCTAGGATTTTGAAAATGGGGGTGCAGATTGTACAGTGCATCATCATATATAACACAACACACACACACACACACACACACCAGGTAATAAGAAACTAGCATCTTTATGATATGCCAGGGGCCTCGGGCTATATTACTCATATTAATTTAGAAGCAAAAACAAATATAACTTTATTGGAATGTGCCTTAATTTGCTATATTGTATATAATGTATAAAAACACAACGACTCATCAAAAATAAAGATGTTGTTCCTTTAGTTCTATAATCATTAGAATTAAAAATACATCTCTCTTAGATTCATAAAATACAATCTAGCCTTTGAGCACCTTAACAGTGTATCTAATACTTTACTAAAAGTTATTTCCACACCTGCATTAATGTTTCCCCACCTGAGTTGGTGTTTTTAGCTAGAAGTAAAAAACAGAAGAGCTGTGAAATAGGAGCTACGTTAAGAGGAGCAGCTAACAGACAGCACAGTTGCTGAAGAAAGAATAGTTGGATTAGTGGAACATCCTCAAAATCATTAAAAAAGGAGGGAGGGTCATTAACTCCTGTGGAATGAGGAATTTAGAAGGCATCAGATAGATTATACTGAGTCATAAAGTCAGTTGACTTCTTTACTTCTGCCTCAATAGAAATGCTGCTGGCACTGCCAGGCAGTTGATTTTAAACTTTGGGTAGAGCAGGAATCAAAGTGGGGTGCAACTGCAGCACTGCACACCCTCCACCTCCCCTCTTGGATCCACCCCTGAGTGTATATGCAAGTGTCTGCAGGTCTCAGGACCTTGGCTTGTTTTGACTCCTCTGTGGAATCCTTATCAACCTGCAGGGCTCTTATCCCTGGCAGCTGAATTCAATAGGGCCTTTTGTGAAATGACCGCCAATGTGAGAAAGGGTTCTGTAATGGGACCCTTTACCATTTATGCCTAATTTACTGTCTCTCGGCACATGTACATGTGTCCCTATGGCACTTTTGTTACTGTGCTGTCATTTAGTACTTCCTTCTGAAAGTACTAAATATACAGCTGTGACTTCCTTTTGGAAGTACTAAATGATGTGCTTTTAGTACTTTTAGTACTAAATGATGTACATTTAGTAGTTTTGGAAGTACTAAATGATGGTGTAGTAACACCCCAGACTGCGCTGCCAGTGGCGCAGTTATTTTTAGCCCTTATATTGCAGTAGCAATGCGTTATAATAAGGGAGCATATTGCTACAGCTATTTAACTTCATGTATAGATGTACCCTATGTATATTATATGTGGCAACATTTGGATAACAGTATTAAGTTTCAGACTTATAAAGATAAAATTTTGTGACTAATTGGATAGATGAGAAGAATAAACTGTTCTCTTCTTGATATGCATACAGTCTATACTGCACTTGATTTTAATGGTTTGGAATTCTGAAGAAATGCAACTTTGCCAGCTTGATTTGCAGCCTTTTTATTTTTCTTCACCTGCCACAAATGGAGAAAATCAAGTAACCTTGGACAAGGATATACACTTGACTTTACAAGAAGCGAGGCCTTGGGGGTTTCCTTGACCACTGTTAAATCTAGGTCAGTTAAAGAGTGACTATAGCAGCTTAATGTGCTATCATAACTGTTTGATACTTTATTTTTAAGTTACTTGTTCTCAACTGAGTTCCAAGTCCCAGGAGAATACTGCAGTTTTATATATATATATATATATATATATATATATATATATATATATTAGTGTGTGAAAAATGATGGTCACATATGTGCCAGTGGGAGTGACAGTGGAGTATACAGAGAGTAACTTTTGCATGTCTTTAGGCCATTACTCTCATAAGGAAGTTTGGAGAAAAAATGATGGAATTTTTTGTCTAACTACCAGATGTGCAGGAGTGATAAGTCATTTAGACTTCTAAATTCTACCATTTGTGCCTGGAGTTGATTTGGCTCCCTTTTTGACAACCACAAATACTTGCCTGGAGGCGATTTAGAAATCTTGGCTCCTAAAGCTGAAGTTGTAGATTAATTTAGTCTCCAGAGTAACAGTTAAAGTTGAATACAAATAGTAATAGGAACACATATTAACTCCTTTAGTTTTCATCCAAGACACGATGCATCTTTAAGATATTATAAGGGAAATTATTTTTGTGACAACTTTTGGAAATACCATGTCTTTGGCTACTTTTGCCCAAAAGCTGTGCTTGGGGTTTCTGTGTTTCCCATTTGCTTGTCTAAATGACTTTTTGATTCAACACACGTTGATCTAGCATCAGAGTACAACTGGCTGTACTTAATACAAGAAATTCTGAATAAAAATTAAATACTAGAAACAAGAAGTTTCTAGTGAAAAATGAAAAGGGTTAGGGAGTTTGAGTACAAGGGTATAGTCTCTGTCTGCTAGTGGTGGCTTTACAGGGGAATGTATGTCCAAATGGGTATAAGGATGTTTGGCACTTCCTGGAGGGGACTTGCTCTGAAAGGCAGGTACAAGTAAGTCTACTGAGCCTCAATACTTTTATAGGAATGTTGCTTTCAGAAAGGTGAGAGAAACAATGGGGTTGTACTAAACAAAACAAGCTTTTGGTTTGTGGAACTAATAAATTAAAAGGCATGTGAAACTGCATAGGCAGAAGGCAGCTAGAGTCTTTGGTCGAATTGGTGTCAATCTGGATTAATTTAGAACACTTATCAGGCATCAATTTTTTTTTGCAGTTCTGAAAGGACCACTTCTCTGCCTGGCACTATTCAATATTTTCATCTGTGTCATAGATATAAATATATAACCACTCCTGATAAAATTTAAGATCAAAGGAAAGTAGGGCTGAAAGGGATCTCATTAGGTCATCTAGTCCAGCCCCCTGCTCAAAGAAGGATCATCCCTTGACTAAAATATCTCAGTCAAGTGTCTGCCCAACTTGTTCTTGAAAATTTCTAGGGTTGGAGATTCTATAACTTCTCTAGGAAGGTTATTTCAATGCTTGACCAGCCTCATAGTCAGAAAGGCTGCCTATACACATCCTTGGGGGTAGGGCATTTTAGTTATAGCAGATCCCAGAGAGCTGCTCGAATTAAAGTGCCTCACTGTCATGTATATTAAACTCTTTTGGGTTTAAAGCTCCCATGGTACCTTCCCTTCCCTTCTGGATGGCAAGAGATTGATGGTCTGGTAAATAATGAAGAGAACAAGATAGTTGTATAGAGTGATCTAAACCACTTAGTAAAGTGTGTCAATTTAAATGAAACTCTCTCGACTTGTAATGGTATTTAAATCACAAGCCTTTGTGGAAGATATGAAACTGTTACTTAAAAAATGGAACAGGACATAATTCTCCATTGGATTCAAGGATGAGTGGTTTTTGGTGAGCTTTTTGAGAGTAATTGTACTTCTGAAACTAAAAATCCTTTCATCTTGAACAACAGCATATATGACAAACTAGTAGACATGACAAAAAAGACTCCAAGTACATGGATAGACTATAGAAATTTCATAGATAATGACCAATTAATAACTTATTTGTAGTAAAAAACGAATGATTTCTACCGCACCCCTCCCTCATCTTCCTAGAAAGCTTGGATGCTTCAGTTAGATGTGAAATATACTCTTAATTTTCTTGTGGTTCTTATGGATGCAATTAAAGTACTTTTCATACATGCATTCTTAAGTTCAGAGGAAAAAGGTAAGGCAATTGAGTAGAGGGATAAGCTTGTGGAATCATCCCCTATAGCTATAAAATAGAAATTATGCTGGAGGAAGCAGAAATCTGTATGATTGTCTTTGTATACTACTTTAAATAAACTGTAAAGAAATATAAATGTAAAATATTATACTGAGTTCCTAATTACAATGATAATTTGCACAAATTAAAAATATGAACAACAGAAATAAAGCCAAAGATTTGAAAAACTTTGGTAAGATTTACACAAAACCTTTACAGTGTAAGAATCCTCTGTGCAAAAAATCCAATCTTTATGCAAAGCCCTTATCAAAAGCATTACATTATAATTAACGAGCAACATTATACATGCCTACTTCCTAAAATTTCAGTTGAGGACCTCAAGGGACTGAGAGGTTTATGGAATAAGGATTATTAAATGGCAAAGAGAGTTAACCGCTTTTAGATAACTAGCTCACAAGGGGCAGTCTAGGTTGGGATTGACAGGAAGTAATTGTCTAAATAAGTAGAGTTTTCAGTTGCTTATACAGGGATACCTGGAATGCAGGACTGCTTGGCCCTATGTTCTAGGTAAGGGAGAACATAGTCCATGGCAATTTTTTAATTTTAATAAAAGTTTCTGTGGGAAAAAAACTACTGTCATGAAGATGCCAGACTGACTTCTGTTTTGTTGACAGAATTTAGCTTTGCTTGTGCAGTAGCCATTTTATTTCTACCAGATTCGCATAATCAGGAGCTAGCTGGCAAGAGAAAAGATATCAGTGATGGTGATAATAACTACTATTGCCAGTACAACAAGGGCACTCTGTTTTCCACATGAAACTGTACCTGACTGTGGGAAGAAAAAAGCAGATTTTTAAAATCAAATCACTCCCAGACATACACTGTGAGAATCTTGGTTTTTACCAAGTTCATCCACTCATTCATTTTCCTGACTTTAAGACACTATCCATTATTTGAGGAAATGGAGATCTATTATTTTGAGGAATTGTTATTTCCATATGAACAGAGTCTGATGGAGAATGATTATGGCATAAAAAGTGAACCAAGTAACAGGAATGGATGACCTTGGAGGAGTCTCCTCTCTCTTCAGTGATATGTGCATGCACACATCCGTACCCCCACAGATATACAATGATAACAACCCCCTCCATATAATGTTACTTGTATTCCATTTTTTTCTCTCTTCTAGTTGTACAAAAAGGTTAGGAAAAATGTTAGAACTATTAAGAATCTCTGACTACAGAAAATGGAGCCTCCTTTCTTAAGGGTATATTCTGCCATGTTTGCTACTCTCTTAGAAAAAAGATTAAAAACATTCTAATATTATAAAAGCCTCTGTCTGGCTGTCTGTTTGTCCATAACACTTTATTCACACTCTGATTGGTTGTCTGAAATGTCCCTCGCCCCATCATTTTTGATGGGCAATTTGCTAGTATCAGAGATATCTAACTATGAGAGCTAGAGCTGGTTGGGAATTTTTCAGTGGGTCTTCATTCAAAACTTCCTAATTAAAATGGGAAAAAGAACAAGACCCAAACAAGCATCCTTTCACAAATGTGAACAATCAACCAGTATTTTAGTATGAGTCTCACCAAAGTTGCATGCTGAGGTAGTATCACCTCTTTACTCCTGGGTCAGCAGTTAGGATACTTGCCACACATTAAGAAACCCTAGATCCAATTCCTGTTCCAGTAAGGTATAATTGTATAAGATGGAATAGCTGCCAAAGGAGAAGGGCCCATTCTGAAGGACCTTACTGGCTATAGTGCTCTTTTGTGAGATGGGAGACTGTGGTGCAGGTTCCTGGTCTGAATCAGGCCGAGTAGGGTCTCCTACATCCCTGGGTCTTGGGTCTTCTACATCCCATCAGAGTGCCTTAACCAATGAGCTATTGCCCACTCTGGGAGGGAGGGGTCTCTTTCTGTGAAAAATTTTACAATACATTCTTGGATTTATCCTGATGCAGAAGGGGAACACATTTGAGATCTTAAAAAAAATTGTGGGAGAGAAAAGGCATTTCCCACCCAGATCCAAAAAAGAACTTATTTCCAGGACCTCACAACCTTACTGTTAGATAGCTTGCTTGTTTGGAATATTTCTCTATAGGACTGGATAGACTCTTATCCCTTTCCTTCATTTTAGATCTATATAATAAGTCATGTAATACATAGTCTAATAATTTTCTGCATTGTTTTTAATATGATTCCTATTTTCCTCCGTCTCTAATATTTTTCACCTGCAGAAGTGTGGTAGGCGCATTCACTCAACACCAATAAGATAGAGTTTAGGCAGCGGAGACATTTTAGCAATAATGCAACACTTGCAATTTGAGATGTATTATGTTAAATAGTTGCTGACAGTGCACCCCTGGGGAAATCTGCAAACTGGGCCCAGAGCTTCAGTTTAAACTTGAATTCTGCTTGTTAAATCCCCAGTAGATCAGTGCTACAGTGTCTGCGTTCAGGTAACTGGAGACAAGAAGTAATGGAGATGACACCTCATTACTAACAAAATCAAAACATTGGATGACAAATGAGGTTTCCTTTCTTCTCCTTGTCCTTGTATCAGTTTATCTTTACCAATTTTAACTTATTTCCTCTTTGAAGAAAAATAACAATATTGTGTACGCTTTTTTAAACATGTCACAACGTCAGTAACACAATATATTTATATACTGAAGCATATCATTACTTTCCAGTGACAGTCTTGCTGTATTCAGATCCTACTCTGTTCTTTAAAATGGAAAAGTGACCTTACCAACCACTTGCTACAAATGAACAGAAATACTAAAGCAGTTCATACAAAATCATTATAAAATATCTAAATTGAACAGGAAGCCATCAGTACATTGTGTCTTGTTTTGAATGAAGGATAACTGAAAGCTGCCTATAACCTGTTGTCATGGAGCAATCCAGATTTTTGTACCTGTTGTATTAAAGGTTAAAACATTTTTTGTTTCATTCTATTTTCTTGTACAGTATTGTTGCCCCCTGCCTAGGTTACAAGTTCTGTTAGCTGTCATTTGGCTTCTTTCTTTGGATGCAGAACATATAACATGTGAGTCAGAAGAAAGCTTATAGTTTAAAGCAGCCTTTTAGGTGTGGGCATGAGAGACCAGTGTAATAGGGCCAACCTTTTAGTGTATTTGAATTCCTACATAGGTATTACTAAATGGTGGCTAGAGGCACTGTGCTAGATACTGCACAAACACATTATCATAGAATCATAGAGAAGTAGGACTGGAAGGGACCTCCAGAGCTCATCTAGTCCTGTGCCAGAGGCAGGATCATCCCTATCTAAACCATCCCATGCAAACCATAAGTTAAACTCTACATAAGACTACTCTCAACCCTGACACAACATAAACCTAATAGCCTAACTTGCCACAGATAAAGCAGGGAACCATGGAACCCAATGTCCTGCTCCTATAAAATGTCAATATATTGTCAAGAAGCCCTGGGTAGAAGGCCATGCCCCCAACTATAGAGGAAGGCAACCCCCCCCCCCCCAGTCCATACCAATCTGACCATGGGGTAAAATTCCTTCCTGACTCCAAATATGGTGATCAGTCTAACCCTGAGCAAAGAGGCAAGACCTCTTAGCCAGGAACGTCCGGCTTTGGTCCTAGCAGCACCATTGGTACACCCCAGTCAAAGAACCCAGCCTTGGCTGCAGCCAACACCCAATGCATCTGGGAAGCCTTAAAAATACCCTGACATATAACGACACACATTCTTGGTGTGACTTTGCTGAAGTCAATAGACTATAAAAGGAAAATCCCAACCTTGAAAAGCTGTTGGTATTGTCAATGGCAATGATTAAAAAAATGGCAGGTGCCCAAAATTATGATTTTTAAAATAAGATAATAGATTTTGAATTCTTTTAATTTATTTTCTGGTTCTATTTTATGGAGAACTTCACAGTTACAAAGTTTTTTTCCCTCTGAAAACAAGGGTTAGATACTTATCAGTACTTAAATATAATTAGATTTTATATTCTTCTGCTATTTCTTGAATCCAGCCATTGCAGCTTTAAAAATAAATACCAACTGTTGCAAAACTCACAAGACTTACAGGGCAAGTAGGTAAATTCAGCAGTTTTGAGCCTGTCTTTTAGTGAGAGAGGCTGTGTCCAAACACGTACCGACGTTTGGTTCCCTGGAGACAACTAGCAGTGGGACACCTTGTGCTGCTGCTAGTTGTCCCTGGGGAATGCCCCGCTACATGTCCTCTGGCGCATGGCAAGGTACCCCAGGTGGGGTAGGGGAGGTTGGAGCCAGCACTGAGATTGTCCCAGCAGCCTTACCTGGGGTCCCAAGGGCTGGGGAAGCTGCAGCCACATTGCTCCTGCAGCTTGGAGCAGCCAGAGTACGGCTCCAGCTGGCCAGTCTCTGGTTTTAGGTGGTGCATGCTGTCCTGAAGTGCACGCCCCACTTTCTTCTGCATTTTTTTTTGACCTCTCCATCTCCAGGGATCAGCCTCCCCCACCCTCTCACCCTTCCGTGCTGCAAGGTAGCAGCATGGGAAATGCCTGAATGTGCGGTGTTTGGCACCACAGACAGGTCTGCAGTGCCATATACTGCACGGATGCGCTCGTCTGGTTGTGGCCAGCGAGATCAGAAGCTTCTATCTGTCACAAATTCAAAAGTGGTGCTTGTTCATGGGGAACTCGCATTGCTCTGTGATGGGTTCATAGATTTCAAACAGTAACATGAGAAAGTTTTTTTTGTCCTAATTTACTTTTTCCATCTACTGTATCCATTTCTTACTTCTCAGAAACACTTTATTTTTGATGAACTATAGTGTTTATGAAAAGCAGAATGAAAGCTTGAACTCAATAAATAATGAAAGGAACTATATTACAAATATTTTATTTAAACATTTTGTTGAAATTTGCCTCCTATAAGCTGTGCAAGGAATGAAAACATGAATACTTTATTTGAAAAAAATATCATTAAATGCACTGAATAAATTATTTCAAGAATATTATTCAACTACCTTTAGGGCAAGCAGTTTCAAGAATATTATTCAACTATCTTTAGGGCAAGCAGAAAAATATCCATGCTTCTGATTTTGAACCTTCAATATTCAGGTTAATCTTATCTTATGTGCTGAATTTGAGTGGTTACACAGGCATAAAAATAAAACTGAAAAGTACTATACTGTTTATCCAGTCAAAATGTGAAGTTGGGAGTGATAATTTTTATTAGCATCTTGGGCATATTTTATTAGTTTACTTTTGTGAGAATGTTAGTATTATAATGAGTATTTACTTCTACCTCTTGTTTCCTTGTCTGCCTCTGATGTGACTCAGGAATCTCTACACTCTGTAACAGGCATTGAGAAAATCTCTTTTGGTGCAAAGGCTTAGGCATATGTTTAACTCTACTGGCAGTGAGGAGTTTCACTGAAGATCCTGTCTTTAGAGCTAATTTGAACAGGCATGTGCATTCTTATTCCATTCCTTGTCCAGGAGCACTTCTATGAAGCATGTCCCACATGCTAACTCCCACCCTACATGTTACATGCTAAAGAAATATAAGGGAAGAGCTATTTGGCACATACCCAAAGCCGATCTCAGGCTCTGGGTTTCCATTACACTAAAGTGGAGTGTGCATAGCACTGCTCTGAGAGCAGCTCCCTTACACTTTGCGGGGGAGTAGGAGTGAAGGGCAGGGTATGCTTTGTGATGGTCCCTGGTGCAACATGGAGACAATATTGACCTAAAGGACTTCCCAGTGAAAAAAGTTAAGCATGAAGTTAAGTCTCTGTAGGACTGGGGCTTTGATCTCTCTGGGCATGTCTACACATGCTATTAATGTACTTTAAGCTTACTGTGCAGTAAAATAAGGCACAGTTGGTTTTCCACAGGAGCGTGTCTACACAGGTGCCCATCAGGAGCAAATTTACTCTTGACGGGAGCAGTTCAGTGCAGGGTTACTCCTGCTCTGCTCTGCCCCCTTATAGCAACTAGGGGGAGCTCCAGACTCCCCTGGGTGCCAGCCCCACATTGGCAGTTTCCATCAGGGTCAGGCCTAGGCTCCAGGGGGTGGGCGGTGTTGTCCTGTCTCCAGGGCAGCAGCTTCCTAGCTTCATGTCCTGATCAGCAGATTGGGCAGGGGCTTGGAAACAGTCCCCTGCCCTAGGCAGCTGCCTGCTTCCCAGCCCTGTGCCTTGATCTACCAATCTGCATTCTAAATAAATACTGTACAGGTCCTTGCCTGGTTTGATGACTGCTTTGTAGGAGACACTTAATAGGGGAAGCTCAAAAGATACAGAGTAGAGCAGTGTAATTGATACGTTGTGATAAAATATTTGTTAATCCATCAATATCTGTCTTCTTTATCTTGCTAGCTCATGCTTGAAGATTCCAGGAATTCAAGTGCACACAGCTGCTTTTCTACTGCCTGCAAGTTTTCTTCTTAGCCTGCCTCTACTCTCTCCTGCCCCCTGCCTTCTTAAAAATTTTAAACACCATCATTTGAAACTGAATGGGTGCATCTACATGAGACACTAAATATGCAGTACCCCAATACCATTGCGTGTTAGTGTGTCACAGCATAAACTGTGCTAATACAACTAATATGTAGTAGTATTAAGCTACTGTGTATTAGCATCACTAAAAATGCAAGTGCTGGTGCTACTGTGCAGTAGCTCCAGTCACTGCACATTTACTTAGTACTTGATTAAGTATTAAAGTTAATTAATTAAGTACTAAATTAAATGAGCAGTAACTACACCGCATTAATTCATGTGTAGACATGCCCAGTGGGTTGTAGTTAATGGCACGGGCTAAGCAAAATTCCTTTCCCAGATGCCAGGGAAAAACATGTTTACTCTGCCATTAGAATGTCCCATGACTTGAAAGCTCCTGGAGTCACTGAATACTGGATGGTCTCTTTCTTTACCCACTCATCTCAATCTGAAGAAAGGCTTCAGCCTACCGCATACAAAGTTTTGCATCCATCCATGGTGTTTTTTCCCCCAGTATCTCATCAAGATTTTGTTTTCTCTTCCTTCTTCATTCAATCACTTACCTTTCCAACTCCTTTCACTCAGCATCTTGATTTACAGCAAAAAAACAGTGAATTTCGGTCACCATAATGTTATCATGGATCTCTTCCCCTTGTTTCAGCCAGAAGAACAAAAGGTGAACTGCAAAGGAATGATTTGCTTATATACCTGTTGTTATAATCTATATATATATATAAAGGGCTTAGTCCGTCTGTCTGTGTGTCTGTCTGCATGTCTATCTGTCCATAACACTCTTTAAGGGTTCCAGGAGCCTGGCACAGCAAGGAGGGTACAGGAAGGGGCCAGTTGAGGAAAAGTGGGAGACGGACTCCCGGCTACTGTGAGGCTACCATGAGCACTGGCGTTATTTGAAATTCATCCGTCATTCTTGATGGGCAATTCGCTAATTTTATGGTAAAGACATAAAACTCCTAGATATTTCTAGCATCTGACTTATTTTTATTTTATTTCTAAAAGCTTCCTTTATATCTCTGACTGAAACATGAAAGTATTTTCTGTTAGAGGACCCTTTGGAGGACGACAAAGGATTAGAGTGAGAGAATCACCCCAATGAGCTGAAAATCCAAGCAACACTTTTCCCATTTCTATTGTGAAACTAAGGAGGAGATTTTGTGCCATCCAGAAGCAAAAGTAGTAGAGTTGTCTTAGTGTTTTGCTTCTCAAGTGATCTTTAAAACAGTTACAATGAAATCTTGCTATACATTAGACTACTATGATGTAATATGTGCCACTGCCTTTGCAGGCTGCCATAGTTATTTTTTTCTTGTGTTTTGCTTTGGCACCAATGGCATCCCTCATTAGATTCTTTATAAGTACGTTTAAATACTCCTTTAGCATCATTAAGTCTGAAATGGTTTTATTTTGGTTTTATTCTTCATTCAGCAGTATTTGTGTTCAACATGTTTTCACAGCTCTTCCTACAAGGCTTCTTATGACAGATGTTATGACGCAATTGAAGGAATGTGAACGAAATTTTAGGTAATGGTCCATGCTTATTTGTTTTGTGTAAGCTGTGGTTTCTATAGCTACTGTACATCTGTTTCATGTGGTTTGCTGTTCATTTTCTGTAGCTATCTTAGGCCAGGTATTTAAATCACACTGTACTGATTCTGCTCAGAACAGCAATCTGATAGTTTCTCAATATTTGAGCCAAGTTGCAAATTTGGAAATACATTTGAAAACAGTGTTTAATTCTACTTGGCATATCTGACTCTCCAGCTTGCACAGAGGCCATCTTGATAGAAATTGTGACACATGTAGGACCGAATTTAGCAAAGTATGTAAAAAATATGCATAACCTGAAATGTGACTAAAATGAGACATGTCAGTGGGGGGCAACCCCTTTGTCAGGTTAAGCCCTGCACCCTCCCAAGTGCCATTCTGATCCTCTTCCCCTGCCTGATCTAATGCTCTGCTTTCTGCTCCCTGCACTATCTGCCGGTGTATTGCCCATCCTCTCCCCAGTTTGCCACACAAAAGCTATCTGTGCTACTTCTGGCACTTGTGCCACAAGTTGGCCAGCCCTGCCTTGTGTAATTTTGCTGAAATCAGTGGAGTGGGACCAGTGATGCATATGGCCCAGTATTTCTCACTTTTACTGATGTTTCTCTGCTGACATTGAAGCATAATGGAAGTTGCTTGGGCTCTCAAACTGTGTCTTCACCCATGCAAGTTCCAGGTATCCTTTATTTAATTTTAAGGAAGTCTCATTACTTGCATTTTATCTTGCTTGGTCATCAGCAGGGATCTGGGTCTTCTGTTTGTCAGGAACAACACATATTTTCTCCTTTAAATTGGATTTTCCCCTTCAAAGGAGAAAAACTGAGGAAATTGTAGATTTCTCCTTGCAGGCTGGCAGAGTCCGAGCCTGCAAGGGGCTGCTTTGGGTTGGGGGGAGTGGGATGCAGGGGGCACCATGTGCATGTGTGCACATTCACACCTGCACGTGGCTGGGAATACAGACCCAGGCAGCGGTGGAGAGCAGCTCCCCTAGTTGCCTGCAGGTAAGTCTATGGGGGAGGGCATAGGTGACATGGGGGGGGAGGGGCGAAGGGATATTGATGTGGTCACTGTGAGGAAGCAAGCAGGGCAGGGTTGGTAACTGGGCAGGAGGCAATGTCCAGCCAGGATCATTATGGGGCCCAGAGCTGGGGTTGATTTTTTGTATCCTTGAAAACTACTTTTAAAAACATTTCTGGACTTCAGGAAGCATGTTAAAATTTCTACCTATTGTTGTGTAATAGAAGTTTTCTTATATGAGTTAAATAGACTCCTTTGTTTAAAATAGGATGGAAGGTGACCTGGTACATTGATTTGTCCTGGGTAATTGTAATATTTAAAGGTCCATTTTAAAAATTGAATTATAGAATCACAGAATCATAGAAAATTATGTTTGGAAGGGACCTCAGGAGGCCATCTAGTCCAACCCCCTGCTCAAAGCAGGACCATCACGACCAATATCATTCTGGCCAAGGCTTTATCTAGCTGAGCCTTAAAAACTTTCAAGGATGGAGATTCCACAGCCTCTGGCTAACGTGTCCCAGTGCTTTACTGCTCTCCTGGTGAGCAAGTTTTTCCTAATATCTAACCTAAACTTCTCTTGCTGCCATTGCTCCTTTGTTCTATCATCTTCCATCACTGAGAACAGTCTAGCTCCATCCTCCATCCTCTTTTGAACCACCCAGTTGAAGGCTGCTATTAAATCCCCCTCAGTCTTCTCTTCTCCAGACTAAATAAGCCCAGTTCCCTCAGTCTCTCCTCAGAAGTCATATCTTGGTACCGAGATCATGGTGCCTCTTGGTGGCAGTGGTCTCGATTCTCCCAACCTTGGGGATGCCTGGCCTTGTCTCTTCTTCCAGTGGAACATGCTCTCCTCCTCTGTTGCTAGGGCTCCATATCTGTTCTTCAGGCAAACTGCTGCAGGTAGAGATGAAGACTTCTGCTTGCTACCAGAGGTCACAAGCTTCCAGCTTCCATTTACTTGGGAGTCTATGTCCTCTTTCTTCTCTAGTGCAGCTTTTGGCAGTCATTCCTCTGCAGTCCTAGAGGTCTCCTTCAGCATCCAATCAATGAAGTCCTCATAGTGAAGGATGCTTCGGAGCCTTGCCGCCTCCTCCTATAGCTTTCTTGCCTGCTTCCTGGGGGACACCACCAGGAGGCACCACTCGTACCGCAGGCACTCCCCCACCTGACTGTCACTGGAAGGAATCTGACCTGGGTGGAAGCCTTGACAGTGAGCAGTCCTGTCTGGATAGAAATCTTACAGGTGCAAGCAGAGGAAGAGCTGGCAGTGGCAGTGGCTCTGGCATTTGGATAGAGATGTTCCTGCCATAAACAAAGAATTACAGTAGATAACCTCCTGTGTAATCTACTTAGACCTATTCTTCTTTTATTGTAGCCTATCATTTTTTAAATTATCCATCCCATAGTCTTGTCAGCGCACACTGAGTTTTGGTTATAGTTTTACTAAGAAGCTTATTATGTGCAAAGAACTAGGGTTTTAACTATATTTAGAACTGTATCCCTAATAAAAAGAGAAATTAAACTCTTCATTCCAGAAAGTGACTTAAACAAGAAAACATGAGTTAAATGTGCATATTTATATACAGTAAAAGAGTTTATAAGTAGACAAAAAAGCCCAGTCATTTTCCTCCTCAGCTTGAGGTTCTCAAACTTGTTTTACTAGTGAAATTTATCATGGTAAAATGGACAGGAGCACATGATTTTCACTGTTTACAACACTGCAACAAAGGATATGATTGATCATTTTTTCCATTTTGCTCAGAAGAGTGTTTCATTTTTCATTTATAAGAGTTTCTGTGGCTCCTCTCCAGCAGTTTATACTGTTGATGTGGCAATAAAATGTGTGACACACTCAGTTGTTGTGCTGCTGGCTAGAATTGCATGAACTACTTGTCCTCCAGGGAGTGAATATGAAGCCTGTTACTGCAAAGTAAAGATAAAGCTGTACTTTCACTGAGGCTGCTAAATGGCTCTATAGACCATAGCAGGTGATCACATGAAATAACAGCTGGCTAGAAAATTTGTAACAGCTCTCTTAGGAATGGAATTTTTGTTCAAGTGTTCTGCACAGATAGGACTTTCAGTTACATTGGCAACATTGCTATTTCAGGTTTGCTTGTATCCTTTGAAAGGAAAATGGGGATTGGGGCAAAGGTGAGTTTCTTAAAGGTGACACTGACTGAGTACAGTCAGTAACTATGTTGGTCTTTGTACATAACTCAACCCAATTATTGCTCTGTTTGTTGTTCAAAGATGTGACTAATTCATACTTGTCAACTAGAATGCAGTTCAATATGACAGATCACCAGAAAAGGGCAGATAACACCACTACTATTGTATTTGTTACATGAGGTAGCCTATACTAACTAGGACACAATCTTGTACTTAAGTCTCTTCTGCATCTCAGTATTTAGCAGCATTGTGGCTAGGAGTTTATGGTTCATAGATTCATAGATGTTAGGGTCGGAAGGGACCTCAATAGATCATCGAGTCCGACCCCCTGCATAAGCAGGAAAGAGTGCTGGGTCTAGATGACCCCAGCTAGATACTCATCTAACCTCCTCTTGAAGACCCCCAGGGTAGGGGAGAGCACCACCTCCCTTGGGAGCCCGTTCCAGACCTTGGCCACTCGAACTGTGAAGAAGTTCTTCCTAATGTCCAATCTAAATCTGCTCTCTGCTAGCTTGTGGCCATTGTTTCTTGTAACCCCCAGGGGCGCCTTGGTGAATAAATACTCACCAATTCCCTTCTGTGCCCCCGTGATGAACTTAGAGGCAGCCACAAGGTCGCCTCTCAACCTTCTCTTGCGGAGGCTGAAAAGGTCCATTTTCTCTAGTCTCTCCTCGTAGGGCTTGGTGTGCAGGCCCTTGACCATACGAGATGCCCTTCTCTGGACCCTCTCCAGGTTATCCGCATCCTTCTTGAAGTGTGGCACCCAGAATTGCACGCAGTAATCCAACTGCGGTCTGACCAGCGCCCTATAGAGGGGAAGTATCACCTCCCTGGACCTATTCGTCATGCATCTGCTGATGCACAATAAAGTGCCATTGGCTTTTCTGATGGCTTCGTCACACTGCCGGCTCATGTTCATCTTGGAGTCCACTAGGATTCCAAGATCCCTTTCCACCTCTGTGCCACCCAGCAGGTCATTCCCTAGGCTGTAGGTGTGCTGGACATTTTTCCTCCCTAGGTGCAGCACTTTGCATTTCTCCTTGTTGAACTGCATCCTGTTGTTTTCTGCCCACTTGTCCAACCTATCCAGGTCTGCCTGCAGCTGTTCCCTGCCCTCCGGTGTGTCCACTTCTCCCCATAGCTTTGTGTCATCTGCAAACTTGGACAGAGTACATTTGACTCCCTCGTCCAAGTTGCTGATGAAGACATTAAAGAGTATCGGTCCAAGGACCGAGGCCTGCGGGACCCCACTGCCCACACCCTTCCAGGTCGAGACCGACCCATCCACCACGACTCTTTGGGTGCGACCCTCTAGCCAATTTGCCACCCACTGGACTGTGCAGTCATCCACATCACAGCCTCTTAGCTTGTTCACCAGTATGGGGTGGGATACCGTATCGAAGGCCTTCCTGAAGTCTAAGTATACAACATCCACCCCTCCTCCTGTGTCCAGGCATTTCGTAACCTGGTCATAGAAAGAGACTAGATTGGTCAGGCACGATCTGCCCGCCACAAACCCATGCTGGTTTCCCCTCAGCATAATTTGCTCTGCCGGGCTCTCTCAGATGTGAGCCTTGATAATTTTTTCAAAGACTTTACCAAGGATGGAGGTGAGACTGACTGGCCTATAGTTGCCCGGGTCCTCCTTCCTCCCCTTTTTGAAAATGGGGACCACATTAGCCCTTTTCCAGTCCTCCGGGACTTGGCCCGTGCGCCACGAGCGTTCGAATATTCCTGCCAGTGGCTCTGCAATGATGTTGGTAGTTCATCATTTATTAGTTCAATATGCAGAAGTGTTAAATTAGGGTTAAAAAAGAGTTCTGTTTGCCATGCCATAGCTGCATATTGAATTGCTGAATTCAGAAAAAAAATAAATCATTCACCTATAACATTATAGTTATCAATTCCTTTTAACATTCTTTTAAAATCAGAAATGGAATGTAAAATCTTTTTATTATGCCTTGTTTAAAGTATTTATAACAACACGATTTTTCCTATATATTGCTAAATTGTCCATTTAAAAAAATGCTGACATTAAATATCACAGCAGTCTTCTTAAAAAAACATGTAGGTTATATTCTCAGCCCAGAAGCTGGCAACACTGGATCAGCAAAACAGGGAAGTTTGAGTGAGGAATTCGCTTGGGAGCTTTCCTGGTCACCTTCTTTCTTTCCCTTCTTTCACTTTAATCTTGCTGAGAGGAAACAGGTGAAGGAGGAAGATGGGATTTTTTTCTAGAAGTAGTAGCAGAAGAAGAAGAAAGAGTTAGCAGGAGAATCAATAGGATAGCTGGAAGACATCTCAGTGCTAAAACCCCTGTCACTGCCAGCTGTTCTTCTTGTACCTGTGTGGGCTCTGTTCAGGCACCATACCCAAACTCCATTGTCACTGGTAATAATTTAGGGACACGACGAGTATAAAGTCCACAAGATCTTAAATTCCAAGTGAAGACAGGGGAAGCTGCACTACTGGTTAGTCTTGGTGGGAGGTGAGGAAGGGGCAAGGTATAGGACTGAAGATTGCATAGAAGCATAGAAAATTAGGGTTGGAAGGGACCTCAGGAGGTCATCTAGTCCAGCCCCCTGCTTAAAGCAGGACCATCCTCAAATAGATCTTTCCAGCCAGTGCTTTGCAAAGCCAAGCCATAAAAACCTCCAAGGATGGAGATTCTACCACCTCTCTGAGTAACTTGTTCCAGTGTTTTGCTACCCTCATAGTGAGAATATTCTTCCTTATATCTAACGTAAACTTCACTTTCTGCAACTTGAGACCATTGCTCCTTATTCTGTCATCTTCCAACAATGAGAACAATCTAGCTCCATCCTTTTTTGACCCCCCCTTCAGGTGGTTGAAGGCTACTATTAAATCTTCCTTTAGTCTTCTCTTCTCTAGACTAAATAAGCCCAGTTTCCTCAGCCTGTCCTCATAAGAAATGTACCCAAGCCCCCTCACCATTCTTGTTGCCCTCTGTTGGACTCTCTCCAATTTGTTCACATCCTTTCTGTAGTGGGGGGCCCAAAACTGAACATAGTACTTCAGAAGTGGCCTCACCAGTGCTGAATAGAGGGGAATAATCACTTCCCTTGACCTACTGGCAACACCCCTACCAATGTAGCCCAGTATGCCATTAACCTTCTTGGGAACAAAGGCACAGTGCTGGCTCATATCCATGTTATTGGCCACTGTAACCCCCAGGTCCTTTTCTGTAGAGCTGCTGCCCAGCCTGTCAGCCCCCAGCCTGTACTGATGCATGGGATTGTTCTGTCCCAAGGGAAGGACATTGCATTTGCCCTTGTTGAACCTCATGAGCAGGGCTGCCCATGGTGGGGGTGACTGCCCCAGGCCCTGCGCTTTGGGGGGCCCCACGGAGCTGGGCAGAGCAGTGGTGGCACAGAGCTGGGTGGAGCAGTGGCTAAGCGTTCAGCTACTCGCTACCCCACCACCGCTGCCGCTGCTGCCAATGGCAGTGACAGCTTTTTTGAGGCCAGGGCCCATGGGATCAGAGTGGGGATGGGGCCCTGCATGGCTGATTTGCTCTGGGCCGCACACCCTGCTTGGGCCACCTCTGCTCATGAGATTCACTTGGCCCAATCATCCAATTTCTCTAGGCCACTCTGAATCCTAGCCCTACTCTCCAGCACATCTATTACTCTTCCCAGCTGGCTGTCATCTGAGGGTGCAATCTATGCCATCTTCCAGGTTGTTGATGAAGACATTGAAGAAACCTGGCCCCAGAACTGACCCCTGGGGCACTCCACTTGATACAGGCTGCCAAATAGACATTGAGCCATTGATTAGTACTCTCTGAGCCCAAAGCTCCAGCCAGTTTTCTATCCACCTTACAGTCCATTCATCCAGCCCTTACTTCCTTAGCTTGCTTGGGAGAATGCTGTGGGAGATTGTATCAAATCAAGGTACACCACCTCCACCCATCTCCCCGCATCCACAGAGCCAGTTATCTCATCATAGAAGGTAATCAGGTTGGTCAGGCATGACTTGCCCTTGGTAAATCCATGCTAACTGCTCCTAATTATCTTTTTCTCCTTAAAGTGCTTAGAAATATATTCCTTGATGACCTGCTTCATGATTTTTCCAGGGACTGGGGTGATTCTGACTGGTCTACAGTTTCCTGGATCCTACTTTTCCCCTTTCTTAAATATGTGCACTATATTTGCCCTTTGCTAATCATCTCAGACCTCTCCAGATCACTATGAGTTTTCAAAGATGATTGCCAATGGCTCTGCAATCACATCAGCCAACTCCCTCAGCCCCCTTGGGTGCATCTCACCTGGCCCCATGGACTTGTACAGGTCCAGCTTTTCTAAATAGTTTCTAACCTGTTCTTTCACCGCTGAGGGCTGCTGACCTCCTCTCCAAAATGTGCTGCCCAGTGCAATAGTCTGGGAACTGCCTTTGCCTGTGAAGATGGAAGTGAAAAAGGCATTGAACACTTCAGCCTTTTCTGCATCCTCTATCACAAGGTTGCCTCCCCTATTCAGTAAGGGACCCACACTTTCCCTGCTCCTCCTCTTGCTACTGACATACTTGTAGAAACCCTTCCTGTTACTATTCACAACCCTTGCTAGTTGCAACTCCAGTTGTGCTTTGGTCTTCCTGACTTCATCCCTGCATGCCCAAGCACTGCTCTTATATTCTTCCCTAGTTATTTGTCCAAGTTTCCACTTCTTATAAGCTTCCTTTTTGTGACTTAGTTTACGAAAGTGTTCCCTGCTAAGCTAAGCTGGTCTTCTGCCATACTTGCTAGTCTTCCTGTGCATTGGGATGGTTTGTTCCTGCACTCTCAGTAAGTCTTCTTTAAAGTATAGCCAGCTCTCCTAGACTCCTCTCCCCTTTAGACTGGCTTCCCAGGGAGTCTCTCCCATGAGTTCCCTGGGCAAGCCAAAGTCTGCTTTTCTGAAGTCCAGGGTCCTTATTCTGCTGCTCTCCTTCCTTTCCTTAGGATCCTGATTTCTTATCTCATTGTCACTGCTGACCAAGTTGCCATCCTCTACTACATTCCCCACCAATTCATCCCTGTTTGTGAGCAGCAGGTCAAGTAGAGCGTGGCTCCTAGTTGGCCACTCTAACACTTGCGCAAGGAAGTTGTCCCCAGCACTCTCCAAAAAATTCCTGGATTGCCCTCCCAGCAGGTTTATTGAATTCCGCCATGAGAACCAGGGCCTATGATTGGGAAACTTCCACTAGCTTTTTGAAGAAAGCATCATTTACCACTTCCTCCTGGTCTGGTGTTCTATAGAAGACCCCCACCATGACATCACCCTTGTGTCTTTCCTCTCTGATCTTAACCCAGAGACTCTCAACAGGCCTCTTTCCAGTTTCATACTGAAGCTCTGAGCATTAAGTGCAACTCCTCCTCCTCTTCTCCCCTACCTGTCCTTCCTGAACAGTTTGTACCCATCCATGATAGTGCTCCAGTCATGTGAGCTATCCCACCAAGTCTCTGTTATTCCAATCGTGTCATAGTTCCAAGATTGTGCAAGGATTTCCAAATCTTCCTGTTTGCTTCCCAGGCTCTGTGCATTTGTGTACAGGTACCTGAGGTAACTAGTTGATTGCCCTGATTGCTCAGGAAGTATGAGAGCACCTCCCATGCTTCCCCCTTCTCCTTGCTCTTCCTCTAGGTCTCATACTTCCCACTTACCTCAGGGTTTTCCTCACCATCCCTGATGAACCTAGTTTAAAGCCCTTCTCACTAAGATAGTGAGCCTGTCTGCAAAGATACTCTTCCTTCTCTTCATCAGGTTGGTTCCCATCTATTCCCAATCCTTCTTCTTGGAAGAACATCCCATGGTTGAAGAAGCCAAAGTCCTGCTGGTGACCCCACCTGTGCAGCCAGGTGTTGTTCTGCAGGATGCACCTGCTCCTGCCCGAGCCCTTTCCCTTGACCAGGAGGATCAATGAAAACATAACCTGAGCCCCAGACCCCCACACCCTTGCACCCAGAGCCCTGTAGTCACTTTTGATATGCTCAGGTCCTCCCCTGGCAGTATCATTGGTGCCCACATGGATGAGCAGCATGGGGCTGGATGAGCCTCGGTAGTTGCTCTGTGACATCTCAGATCTGGGCTCTGGATAAGCAGCAGACTTCCTGAGACAATAGGTCAGGTTGGCAGATGGCTCCCTCTCTTCCCTGCAGAAGTGAGTCTCCAACCACCACCACCAGTCGCTAATTCTTTGTGGCAGTCATCTTGATCTTTCTCACCTTCATAAGGCCTGGCCTGTCCTCCTCCACCAATGGAACATGCTCCTCCCTCTCTGTTGCCAGGGCAGCATATCTGTTCTCCAGATGAATCACTGCTGGTGGAGGTGAAGGTCTCTGCTTGCTGCCAGAAGTCACAAGCCTCCAGCTTCCACTCTCTTAGGTATCCATGCCCTCTCTTCTTGAGTGCTGCCTCTGGCATTTCTTTCTTCACAGTCCCGGAGGTCTTTTCCAGCATCAAATCAATGAACTCCCTATGGTAGAGGATGCTTTGGAGTCTCACCATCTTCTCCTGTAGTTCTCTTTCCTGTTCCCTGAGAGACACCACCAGAAGGCACCACTCACATCATAGGCACTCCTTAACCTGGCTGTCACTGGAAGGAAACTGCAAACCACAGTCCCCACAGCGCCAAACCTGGACCTAGGTGAAAGTGTTGATGGTGAGTGCTCCTGCCTAGACAGAAAGCTCACAGGTGCAAGCAGAGACAGTGGCAGTGGCTCTGGCATTGCAACATCCTCCAACCATTTCCCTGGGTCTTTTAATTTGTCTTTTCTCTCTTACTGCTCTTCTTCCAAGCACACCTTCCCTAGGGAACTTGCTTGGAAGCTGGTCTGGATGCTCATTGGCCCCAAAAGGTTCCTTCTTTTCCTGCTTCCTCATGTCAAGCTGAAAGGCTTGCCCTTCAAAAAGGCAAACTCCCTGAAAACGTCTAACCCTGTTTTCAGCCCCTGTTCACAGACTTCCTGGTCACTGGCTTCCTGGTCACCTGGGGAGTCTCCTTTTATATCCTGCTAGGCCTAGACTGGCTCCGCCCCCTCACTAGGGCTTCTGTCAGGCCTGCAATCAGCAATCACTCAGTCAGTAACACTCCCAGCTGCTCAGAGCACATGCTGCAAACACACACAGCCTACCAAACAAACATCAAAGGCATAGGCAGCTCTGGATCCCTTACCTTTGATGCACAGGATCTGGTGCCTGGTGCCTGGCTTCTCTCCCCTTTCCCCCTCTTGCCTCTTCTGTTGCATGTGGGAGGCAAAAGAAAACAGCTATGGTCCTGATCTGCTGAAAAATTATATGAAGACTACACTAAGAACCTGTCCCAGTGCCCCCCAGGAACTACCATTTGGGGGATGTCAGGCCAGAGCCTCAAACCTGGGGCCTCAGCCTGACCAGCACAACTGTTCCCCCGGCCTGCTACTGTACAGTTGGTCACCTATATTAGTCAAGGCTGTCTTGAAGCCTTCGTCAGGGCCTAGCCCTCCGCCCACTCACTGGCACTGGCCAGGTCAGCAGACCCTCCAGTTCCCATATATAAATCTCTGATGCAGGACAGGAAGTATCTGGTCAACAGGGTCTTGATGTCAGACTGCCCTGCTGTTCCCTCCATCTTGTTCCTTGATCCTGCTATCTGCTTGATTTCCTGGCTTCCTGACCCAGTTTGTTCTCTGACTGCTCTACCTGTCCCCTGGCTTCCTGACTTGCCTTGTTCCTGACTCTGCTTGGATTGACTTCTAGACTTCCTGACCTCGTTTGTCACTTGAATCTGCTTGTTTCTCCCAGCTGTGGTGGGCTCCTTGATCCCTGAGTAACCCTAGGCCCAGCTACACATGGCCCAGAATGACAGGTGGCTCCTTCTTGGCTGCATTTTAAAACAAAATGCATATAACATATTTTGTATGGAACCTGACCCGATCAATTTGTGTTAGTCATGTTCAGAGAACACCAACTCAGTTGGGTCTCTCAAGGGACTTAGGTGGAAGGATGCCTTATTTCTTATCCCAATCAGGTTTATCTATGAAGTAGGCTTTGAGCTATTCAAACTGGGGCTGTTCTTAGAATATCATGACATCAAACTTTAGGTACCAAATAGCCTTAAACAGCAAGTTGCTTAGTGAGTTTATGTGCCGCTAGCATTAGGCAGCAGCTAAATGGGGATTTTTAAATCATACATTTAGACTGAGGTGCCTAACTTCCCCCAAAGTTCCACTTTCATCATCTAGAGGAGATCCACAAAATAATATAGGTGTGTAAAATAGGACATAGATAGACTTTGGGGTCATTTATACATGTGCTCTGGGAGGCAGTGGGGGCGCGCTTTAGAGTGGCTCCGAGAGCCACTCTAGTTAAAGTGCCTGGATCATCACATGTATTGGTGTCCCTGCACTGAAAAGTGGCAGCGGAGCTTAAGTTAAAGCTCCCACCACCATTTTTCAGTGCAGGGACGCTGATACATGCGATACTGGAGTCTGCTGGAGCACGGTAATTACAACGCTCCAGCAGACTTGATTAATAGAGTCTGCTCTGATACACTGTAATTACAGAGCATCAGAGCAGCCTGAGTATATGTGTATAAGTGTCCTGGGTGCCTAGATCCAAACGGTCAATTCAGAATACCCTAAAATTAATTATTCACCTCTTGGTTTGACTCAAAAGTTCTCCAGGCATCTATAGTCCTACTTCTGCACATGCCCAGAACTGCCTGGCCTAAGCAGCTACAGCATGGGTTTTCAACCTTTTTGGATCAGTGTACTCCTGGTGGCCAGACATGGAGCGGGGGAGGCGAGGTGGCACATGGCCAAATGTGGAGCAGCAGCAGCAGCAGCTGCATGTGAGCTTCCCCCCCTCCCCGCATTTAGCCAGGAGGGCAACGCCTGCACAGCAGCATGCGATGGTGCATGGCGGTGCTCTGTCCCTGCCCACCCACCTGCGCATACCCCCTAGGTCCTTCTTAAGTACCCCTGGGGGTATGTGTACCCCTGGTTGACAACCCCTGAGCTAGTGGGTTACCTGCTGCCTAAGCCCTCCTGGGATCCAGAAACTAGAAAGAGCAGCACCTATGTCTCCTGATGGGTTCTCTTCATCAAGCAGGCTCAGGACAAACCTGCTACATGGACAGTATCAGGTCTCTTCACACAATGCTGTTGTTAACTGATTTATTTTTAACAAAAGAAGTAGAAGTAAATGATGATTTAAAATACTAGTGACTATAAAACATTGACCTAAAATACCAGTGCCTGTCTTTTATTTAATAGGCTTGTGATTAAAGTGGTCACTCAGGAAATGGGAGACTTGGGCCTTCCTCTGAATCATCCATGGCTGACCACTCTTAAAGATAGGCTACTATGAGATCTCAGGTCTGATCCAATATGGCAGGTCCTCCATGCAATGGGAGTGCCAGCAGCAGTCGGTGGAATACTAGTTATTGACTCAGTTCTTTCAGTACCAGAGTTATTCACTAAGGAAACCAACAATTATACCTCTACATATTGGAGGCACAAAGTTTCCCTACCTAGAAAACATTGCTTTGCTAGGAGAGTATTCCAATATAGAGGGCTCCATTTCACACAGTTTTTAATCATACCAGCCAGTGTTGGTTCTCCTGATTCCATGCTGCTGCTGTTTTATGGGGCTTCTTGCCTGTCTAGAGACTTAACCTGACAAGCAATCAGCCTTTCATCTTTAAAGTTTTTGGCTAGGGAAAGAAGTTACACATAAACCCATTTAAGCCATCTGAAACTGTTTTAAACCTGTAACACAACAGAAGTTCAGTGTACATAAACCAGTTTCAAAATGGCTGAAATTGGTTTAAGATAAACGTGGTTGAATGTAGTATCAGACTTAACTGATTGAGTTCAAAACAGTTTATGAAACTTCTGTCCCAGACCCCTTCCTGTTTCAAGTTAAATCACAGTCCCCCAGCAACCCCAGGATGCACCTAAGACCACCTGCTGATTGCCCAAGAAGGACTTTCTAAATACCTGGGTGTAAAGAAACAGTCTGCCCTCAGGATTACGTAAGACTCATGCAAGGCTTTCTCTTGTTTTTTTGGTTTATTACATTCCATTTTAAGTTAGACTAAGTTGTTTGTGCTCTCACTGTGTTTTACTGGGCTGTATCTTAGCTTAAGCAAAGATTTTTGGTTGTTCTTTGTTGTGTGCTTGAGGTTGCAAATTACTGTGTTCAATACATACTCGCTTCAGAGAAAGGACTATTCTTGTTCAAGCTTTTATGAATTCAGTGCTACTACCTTTTTCCCCACCAACCTCCTCCTCAGCCTGGCAGGGGCTGCCTTCTCCCCGCTCAAGAGAGGAGTAGGCCGGAAGCCTGGCAGGCACTGCCCTTCTACCCAGGCAGACCTGGGCTGGGGTTCTGTGTAGGCCAGGGAGGGGATTTAAGCCCCCAACCTACAGCATGCTATCCTTGCGCTGGGGCCTGGCCAAGCCCCCTTTGCTCAAGCAGGGAGAGGGGAAAACCTTGGAGCTTCAGTCCTTTCCCTCTGGCAGTGGCTGGCAGGCTGGGAGGCATGCTCTAGTGTCCCCTGGCTTCTGGCCTGAACCACTGCAGGCATGCAGCTGCATTTCCTGAATCAAAAGTGAATGTCTGTGCCTTGCTTTTCAGTTTGATCTCTGCAGCGGTGACAATGCATAGGGGTGCACCGGGGTGCATGTGCACCCCCTAAGAGCTCTGGTACACCTCCTGACAGAAGTGTTCCCTGTTTAGACGATGGGCAGGGGACACAGGCGAGGGTGCTGGTGCCTCCCCTGAGAGCCCCAGCCAGGGAATGGGGGCACCAGGAGAAGCAATCCCTGTGGCCAATTGCACCGACAGGGGGCAGAGGGTTCCCCCATAGCTGATCACTCTGACCCAGAAGTGCCAGCAGTGTGCCCAGAAGTGCCAGTGGCACAACACTTCTGGGTCAGTGTGAATGGCTGCAGGGGAACGCCCTCATCCCAGTCAGCACGATCAGCCATGGGGGGACCTCCCCCCCAGTCAGCATAATTGACTGTGTCCCACCCCAGTTGTTGAGTGGCCGGTGACTCAGGAGGTACCAGTTGCCCATGCTCTGCAATAGGAGTGTGCGAAACAGACCGTATTCAATTCAGATTTCAATTCAGCCAATCCCACGCTTCTGTGGGATGCTGAGCTGATTATGCCAACCCAGAAGTGCCAGCAGTGTGCCACTGGCACTTCTGGGCATGCTGCTGGCACTTCTGGGTCAGCGTAATTGGCCACAGGGGAACCCCCTGGCCCCGGTTGGTGCGATCAGCCATGGGGATTGCTTCTCTTGGTGCCCCCACTCCTCGGCCAGCACTCTCAGGGAGGGCACCAGCACTCTTACCTGTGCCCCCTGCCCATTGCTTAAGCAGGGAATGCTTCTGTCAGGGGGTGCACCAGTGCTCTCAGGGGGTGCATGTGCAACCCTGTGCACCCCTATGCATCAGCAATTGTGCAGAGATTAACCTGAGAAGCAAGGTACAGACATTCATGTTTGATTCAGGAAATGCAGCCAAATGCCTTTCACTGGTACTTCTGGTCCACTTCCAGGTCTGCCAGTGAGTGCACAGGGGGGCCCCCTGCACCCCTGGCTCAGAAATTGGCTGTGGAAGTACCCCAGGTACTCCCCCCCCCCCCAGGCCCAGGAGACACCAGTCACCAGGCTAACATAAGGGAGTTTGCTGATTATTAAAGTAGATCATCAGATACCTTCTTTACAGTTTCTTCCTCTGCTACATTTTTCTATTCTTCTTTTATAAACTATTACTTTCTAGCAAGAGATAGTAGTGTGTAGAATATCATCCTACAGCACATGGCTCTTTCAATGCTTGCAACTTCTCAGTTGTGCTAGGGTTTTTTTTCTGTCTTGCCTGGGTGTTTCTCTCCCCCATCCCATACCCTCATCTCTGTTTTTTTAGCTATTGAGAATCAACAACTCTGTAACCTACTTCCCAACCTCAGGATAAGTAAAAATAACTGCTGTCCTAATTTCTGGACAGATTTGGATGCCATTATTTTATATCTTCCTCGCATTCTCTTTCATATCAATAGAAACCAGTGTCTTTCTCTCCCAATCCTAGATAAGAGAAATTTCAGGTGTTTTGCTGTATTTGGATTGTTTTCTCTTGTGGTGATGGTTATTATATTTTGATTTATAATACCAGCAAAAAACCCCACCTATTCCAGTTTTTGACATTTCACTTAAATTACAGTATTCTGGTTCTACCTCCTTACCAAGAGCCAGCGGAAGCTACACAGTTTATATAGGAGAAAAACCCTCTCCAAGATTATTATGGATAGAGATCACATTGCCTGAGGAAGGGAGGCCGACTTAGATGCCCCACTTATTATCTGCAGGTAGTCTACTTAACTCACCAAACCAATACATAGAAAATGAAGAGAAATAATGAAATCATAGACATTCATTCCCCATGCTTTCTGTGGTAAGGTTCATCCCTGCAGCTTCTTTCCCTGCTGTCTACTCTTTCTAAGAATATAGACCTTTCACATTCAGCGCAGCTACTTTTATCATAAGGCATAAGACTCCCCAAGGGCTTCAAGTGTTCTCTCTCCAATTCATTGAGCATTGTAAGAGCTCCCTTGGGTTTAATTTCTTTTAATATTCCCACTTCAAACTCCAGTGCTTTAAGTGGCTTTCAAAACCTATAAGGAAATAATATCACTTAATAAGCTTTTTAAATTGGGAAGGATTAAGGATTTCTTATTTTTAATTGATAATTTTCAGTCTCCTAGTAAAGTATGTTCTATTTTACCTCATGTCTTGTAATTTGTCCCTTGTGGCTACTTTATTTTTGCTTGGGTGTCTCATTTCATATTATTTATTTGTCTTTGCAAAATGAATCTATAAGGTATGTTATTCAAGAAGCCAAAGCAACAGATTCCGCTAGATCACTATCAGCTAGTGTAAACACTAGCTGAGATGACCAGTCACCAGTGAGTAATATACCATAATATGTCAGTGCTTGGCTTAGTACTTTTCAACATCTTTATTAATGATTTGGATTTGGGGTTGAAGAGTTTACCAGCCAAGTTTGAGGATGACATCAAGTTATGGGGAAGTGTGGTCACACTTGAAGATAGGCTGTAGTTACAGGCGGACCTAGACAGGCTGGCAAGTTGGGCGGATCAGAATCTGATGAAGTTCAACATCGAGAAATGTAAAGTGCTCCACATTGGGACGAGCAACCCCCAACACACCTACTGGCTTGGCAGCACCAAACTGACTAGCACCACGAATGAAAGGGCCCTGGGGGTAATAATAGACCACAGTATGAATATGAGTTGGCAGTGCAATGCTGTAGCCAGTAGAGCAAATAATACTGTGGCATGCATCAACTGATGCATCTCCAGCAAAACCAAGGAGCTGATTCTTCTACTCTGCTCAGGACTGGTGAGAACGCAGCTGGAGTAATGTGTCCAGTTCTGGGCACCACACTTTAACAAGGACGTGGACAAACTTGAGAGAGTCCAAAGAAGAGCCACCCATATGATCAGAGTCATACACGGCAAGCTATATGAGGAAAGGCTGAGTGATCTGGCACTCTTCAGCCTGAGGAAAAGAAGGCTGAGAGGGGACCTGGTAGCAGCTTGCTGCTACAGTAGGGGAGTACATCAAGGGCTCGGTAAGCAACTGTTCACCAGGGCACCTGAGGGGAAGACCAGAAAAATTAGCTACAAACTCCTGGGGGATCAATTCAGGCTCAAAATTAGGAAAAACTTCTTCATAATCAGGGTGTCCCGACTGTGGAATAAGCTCCCTCCAGAAGTGATGCGATCCCTACCCTGGAAATCTTCAAGAGGAGATTAGACAATCACCTTGTTGCAGTCACCTGTCCCCCAGTTATCTTTCCTGATTGGTGCTGGGGGCTGGACCCAATGATCTTCCAAGGTCCCTTCCAGACTTACAATCAATGAATCTATGTTTCTAAAGTTGTGATTTCCCCCTCCTCAGCCCTTCATACAAGTCAAGCCTTGTTTTTGGTCTTGGCCTTATAGCTTCTGGGGAAGTCAGCACCATCTTCAATGGTTTAACTTAATCTCTTTTATAGATTATAAAACTTGACATCTTTTCTAAAATAAAAATTAAAGGGGTATCATCTATATATACAAGAAAATGGCAAATTAAAAATAGGTCCAGTTCAAAATGGATTTATAAGTTTTATAACATTAAGTAGTGATTAAGCAAAAAACACTGCTTTATTTCATCAAATTTTGGAGACTGAAGTAAAGCATTATAATATGTTTGTTATTAAATATGAATGACCCCTCTGATTAGCCTTTTCTTTCACTGCTGTGAAATAAGATGGGATATCAGGAGGGACTCTTAAATAATAATATTGATTGAACAGGTTGGGACAGGTTTTTTGTTTGGTGGGGTTTTTTTTTAATTTACCTACCAAGGATGAAGAATTGTGATATTTTTTTTCCAATCGCACAAAAGAAATACAAGCCTGCCAGTGTAATTTTAAGATCCTGCTCCTGCAGCTGTAGCTTATTGCAGGATCAAGGTCTTGCTCCCTACTAATATTTTTCAGGAAGTCTCCCACACTGCTACTCTTTTACAGGAGGTAGTTCTACAGTGAACAGACTCAGCTGTTTTCATTATTATATTGTCTGGACCAACTAGTAATGTGGTTCAAAACATGGGCAGAGGTAAGTGTGAGCCTCCAGGTCATGTCTGAATGGGTCCAAGTTTTAGAAAACTTTGGGAGTTTAGTGAGAGCTCTTCAAATTGTGTATGTAGTGCTTGTAGTGTAAAATTTAACTTAATGTTGGAACTTTAACAGAGATTTTCATTGTTTTTAATATTTAAATAGTAGCTAACATAATACCAGAGTTTATGCCTATAAAAATACTAGAAGCTCATCTGTTGAAGTTTTATGCTGATGTAGTATGTTGCATTCTTGTGTTATGGTTTTGTCAGACACGTTTTAGCTGGAGTGTAGAGAGGTCATGGATAGTGTATTTAATATTACTTTTCATGTTTTTGTATTCAAAATCTTATTTTCCCTTGTGTCATCTTTTGAGTAAGGGGGCATATGGAATTCCTTCTCTTGTGTATGCTCAAATGAGTCACAAGTGTTTATAGATAAGTTTACTGAAGTTTCTCAAAGATTCTAATGGTGCAAATAAAATCACCAAGTACACTAGTTCATGTTTCAAAGGTGACTCACAAAAGCTAGCAATTTATTATGGGATCCTTTATGGACCTATTTTTGGTCTCACAACCTGACTGAAGAATCCCAGGTGTTCTCACTCAGAGCAAAGTGAAATCGTAAGGACTGCCCTGAAAGGAGTGAACACGCTCATTAAAAATGATTTCTGGTAGCAGACTAAGACAACTGGCAGTAAGAACTTCTTCCTGTTGTGACCCCTTTCCTCTCTGCAGAGGTATGATGCACAGATGCATTTGGGCACAGTGAACACTTGTTTTGGGGAATACTAAGGGCAAACTGGAGGACATTTGGGAATTACTGGCTATTGCTAAAAATAAACTGAATAAGTGTTTTACATCTTAGGTATATACTACTTTCCACTCATATTTCTCTTGCTACTGAGAAACTTGTGAATACTCAGGAGAAATGGACATTGGTTAATCAATTTGATTTTAAATGATGAATCTGTTCAGATGAATTAGAAAAAGAAATAATTCTAAAATAATATTTTTACTTACATATTTATATGATAACCCTCAGTATAAATTGGAATGTGATTTGAAATTCTGTTAAGACACTGGAGTGAAAAGTACAGTCAGGTGAAATAATTCAGCTATCTGTTAAATTTCATTTACTTTTATATAATATCACTCTGCTTGACTAAATATACCCCCGAAAAGAGTAGAGTTGATCTCTTGTCTGTAACAAACATCAGCGTGATGCTTGTGCCTTTGTCTTATTTTGGGAAAGGAGGGTGCATTGCTGTAAAAATGCAATGGGTTATGAATGTGGTGACTGTTTTGATAAATACAGTATTGGAAGATAATTGGATTCTTATTTTTATGGACAGCTGAATTTGCAAGAAGCAGTTTACAGGTATAGTATTACTTGCATTATATTAAAACATGAAGTAGCATTGGACATTGTTGAAAACCAAAATGTAGAGTTGCAAATGATTTGGAGGCCTAGGACCTTTTGATAAGCAATGTAATTAGTATTTCTGGATCAGTGGAAAGTAATAATTTTTTATATATTTTGAAATGTTAAAAAAAATGTTTTAGCTTGTAACTTATAAATGACCAAAAAAACCTACTTAAAAATAATAAAACCTGAAGCAAGATGCAATTATTGCTAGCCTTCCCTAATCTTTTATTTGAGTTTATATAGCATGCCGCTTACAGTGACCCATTATGCAACAAAATGTAGAAGCTGAAACTTCTTCCCTGGAAGCCTTTTAAAAGAAGGGTTATAAATGTTTTATGTTGCATCTCAGGGTATTATGTTGTTTCCCCAGGAGGCCAAATCTTCAGTGCATAGCTTTCAAAATGCAGCAGGTTAACTATCTGCTTCCTCATCTTACTGTCTTCATCAGCTAAGTGTTCTTTACACTAACCATGAAGTAATGAGTGTCAATGAAGGTAATTTATTTGGTACTGAGAATGTGTGTACCTGGGAACATATTATATGTTCAGGTATGCTGATTTTTTTTTAATGATATCCATTTTCTTGAATATCTATTCCTCCTGATAAGGATAGTCTGGATAGTCTTTACACTGCATTTGATTCCTCATTCCTAAAGCTCTTTAATGGCTTTTTGGTTTAAGAAAAAAAACACCTATCTTCTAAATTAATTTAATACAGCTGTCCCTTATATACACACTTACACCCACACAACACAGTATTTCGGTACAGATGTGAGATAAATCGCTTAAGAACAGAATTCATAGATTCATAGACATTAGGGCTGGAACGGACCTTGAAGATCAAGTCCAGCCTCCTACCCCAGTGGCATGAAGTCAGCTAGGGTCAAAGGATCCCAGCAAGATAAGCATCCAAATGTTTCTTGAATGAATCCAGAGTAGGTGCCTGCACCACTTCTGGAGGGAGTCTATTCCAGGCCTTGGGGGCTTGGACAGTAGAGAAGTTTTTCCTTTATTGAAAGACACTGTTTTGTTGCAACCTGATGCATGTAGTATTACACTGGACCTAAATACTGCAATCTTTTCTCAGGCAAAGCTGGAATTCAGACAGCACATCTGAGATCTCTGAAACAGAAATGTAACAGGGCAACTGACCTGCCGGTGGCAAGGGCAGAGTTGGCGACAGCTGCTATGTTGTAACCCCTGTCTTCCCCTGCCAACTGGGCACCTGGGGTTTCTGCCCCAGTTGCCACCATTTCCCTTCCCCCTTAGTTACACTACTGCTCTGAAAGATGCTTTCTGTGAATCACCCAGTCTTCCTCTACTAGAAGGCTATGCTTCATATCTTATGAGGCATAATAGATTAAAATATATAGCACTAACCCCGGGGTGGGCAATTATTTTGGCTGGCAGGCTGCTTAACAAGTTTTGGTGAGCTGTTGAGAGCTACCTAGTCCCACCCCTTGACAGGTGCTTTGACCCCTGGTTGCCATCTTGGGCCCAGAAGCCCTGACCTTTGCCACTGGAAGTCCTTCCCCTTGCCCCTGGAAGTACTCCTTTTGGGAAGGGGGCTGCCATCTTGGAACCAGAAACAAACAAATTATACTAAAAATCAAACATCTACTAGAACCATATTTTAATTCAAAAAATATTTTTGTCCTGATTTGTGTGTGTTTACATAGTGTACATAGGCGCGATTGCATAATAGTGCAAAATGAAGTCTTACTCCTGTATATTATTGGGTGGGAGGTATGGATGGGTATGGTTGGTATGGGTGGGTGGGTATGGGGTTTGTGCAGGGATGGGGTGTGTGTATGGGCGTGTAAGTGGGGGGTTGGGGGCGTGGGTATGACATTTGTGTGGGGGGGTGTTTGTGGAGATGTATGGGTGTGTGCATGCATGAGTGTGCAGGGTGTGGCAGGGCACTGGGTGTGCCTGCCACTTTAAGAGGTCGCGCAGCTTGTTAAGTCACCAACAGGTTGGGGTCAGGGCTAATTGCTGAGTCAGCTGACCCAGACGGCTGCAGTTGTGACTAGCCCTGATCAGAGGAGTCACCTGAGTGAAGGGAGTCTCCTGATTGAAAGAGGGCTGGGTTTAGACAGGGCATAAGCCCAGACCCTGAGAGCTGGGCTGGCAGTAAGATCTTGGGAGCTGGTGAAGGAACATCACACAGCAGGAAGGTCGCAACTCCTGACTGCCAGCAAGGAGATTAACAGCTGGAGGTTTGGGTAGGAACTAAGGGGATCCAATGTGGGGTCCAGAGCCCTGAGAAGGGGACTGAGTGCCTGAGGCCTGTGGAGAGGAGGGCTTAGGACAAGGCCAGAGAGGAGCTGTGTGCAGAGGGGTTTTGTGTGAGGTCAGGAGGGGCCCTCCTGGATAAGCTAAGAGAAGGGAAGTGCTGCCATAAGGAAGACCTATGGAGGGCTCCCAGCTTGCAGAGAGGAGAGGAAGTGACCTATGGAAGAGCCTGAGTGGGCGGACCCACAGAGAGGAGAGGGCTGTCCTCCAACCGCCAGCCCCTTGAAATCTTGACTAGGCTATGCCGGGGCCAGGGCCAAAGGGTGAGAGAGCCCACCATGAAAGATGGCCAGAGCTGGGAGAGCCTGAGTCTCTATTGGTCTGGTGGCAGGGCCAGAGTCCAGGAGAGGCACAAAGATCCTTGTGGGGCCACAGCTGAGAGGCAGGGGTCAGGAAGCATGCAGCCCAGGATGACAATGGCTGGTAGGGGGCCGAGTGTGAGCTGGGGGTCAGGGATAGAAGATTCTATGTGAAATGGAACCAGGGCCAGGGGGCCTGGTGGTTAGCAGCTCAGGAGAGGCATAGGGCATCTGGGGGAGATCCTGGAGAGTATGGATAAGACCATGAAGGACTGAAGACCAGTCCCGGGTAAGACCTAACACTGAAGCCTACTGGAGTTGGTGTGGTGGGGCTACCTGTGGCAGGGCAGCCTCCATGCTAGAGAAAATAATCAAAGAACACATTTGTGCAGGCCCAGCAGGGGAAACGATGCTGAGGGGAAACCAGCACGGGTTTGTCACAGGTAGATCCTGCCTGGCAAACCTTGTAGCCTTCTATGACCAGGTCACGCACTGCCTGGATGCGGGAGCCAAGGCTGATGTCATCTTCCTGGACTTTAGGAAGGCCTTTGACACAGTTTCACACCCTATCCTCATTGGTAAGCTAGCAGACTGCGGAGTGGACAGCTACACGGTCAGGTGGGTGGCCAACTGGCTTAGGGACCACACCCAGAGAGTGGTGGTGGATAGTTCCTTCTCGGCCTGGAGGGAGGGGGGCAGTGGGGTCCCGCAGGGTTCGGTCCTTGGACCAATATTATTCAATATCTTCATCAGCGATTTGGATGAGGGCGTGGAGAGCACCCTCTCCAAGTTCACTGATGATACCAAGTTATGGGGCAAAGTTAGTACACCAGAGGGCAGGGAGCAGATTCAGGCTGACCTGCACAGGTTGGATCAATGGGCAGAGAGAAATAGGATGCAATTTAATAAAGATAAACGTAAGGTACTCCACCTGGGAAGAAGGAACCCCCAGCACACCTATAAGTTGGGGAGTGTCCTTCTCAGCAGCTCGGAGGCAGAGAAGGATCTTGGAGTCATAATTTACTACAAGATGAACATGAGCCGGCAGTGTGACGAGGCCATCAACAAGGCCAATTGCACTTTGTCGTGCATTAGCAGGTGCATGACTAATAGAACAAAGGAGGTGATGCTCCCCCTCTATGTGGCACTGGTCAGGACACAGCTGGAGTACTGTGTCCAGTTTTGGGTACCGCACTTCAAGAGGGACGCGGGGAATCTCGAGAGGGTCCAGAGGAGGGCCGCTTTTATGATTAGTGGCCTTCGTGATAGACCCTACAGGGGGAGGTTGAGAGAGCTGAATCTCTTCAGCCTTCATAAGAGATGGCTGAGGGGAGATCTTCTGGCCGCCTATAAATTTATTAGGGGAGGTCAACGGGGAATGGGGGAAGTGCTGTTTACTAAGGCACCCCAGGGAGTGACTAGGAATAATGGGTGTAAACTAGATGAGAGTGGATTTAGGTTAGATATTAGGAAGAAATTTTTCACAGTAAGGGTGGCCAGGATCTGGAATGGGCTTCCAAGAGAGGTGGTGCTATCACCTAGCTTGGAGGTCTTCAAGAGGAGGCAAGATAGTTTTCTGGCTGGGGTCATCTGACCTCGGTCCTCTTTCCTGCCAGGGGCAGGGAGTCGGACATGATGATCCATTGTGGTCCCTTCCGACTCTACAATCTATGAATCTATGAAATGCCACATATGGGCCACTCCAGGGAAAGATGAGAATGGGGTGCCAGAAAGCCTCACTGCCACTGCCTTGTGGGTGACCCCCATGGAGGGGGAAGGCTAGGGGAGCACACCCCAAGAGAAAAGCACTTGACAGGGGAAGGTTGAGACTGTGTGGGTCCAGAGGCCCAGCAAGGGGCCTGAGGCCTAGACTGAGGACCAGCTGGCATACTGGAACTGGATGGGTCCAGCAGCCTGGAGAGGGGCCAGGAATAGAGTGTAGGGCAGGATGGGTCTGAGGGCCTGGAGAGTGGCCAAGAAAGTTCACCCTTGAGAGAGGCCAGGAGAGAAACCGAGGGGTCTGGTGGCCTAGGGAGTGGTTGGATGAGACTGAGGGGTCTATGGGCTGAGAGAAGGGCCAGAGGAGAGACTGAGGGGTCTGGTAACCAGAGAAGGGGCTATGAAGAGAGACCAAGAGGTCTGAGGCCTGGATTGAGGCTGAGAGAGGCCTAGGGAGGGGCTGTATCAGCAATGGGTAGAACATCTGCAAGGATGCCATCTGCAAGGCATGGGTTGTGGTGTAGGAGTGGATGTGGAGACACACAATTAGCCCTTAAGTCTTGAGGTGCTATCCGGGGGCACAGTTATGGAATGAGGCCCCAGGAGGGGCCTGAGTGCTGGTAGAAGCTGACAGGGGCTCACACAAAGGCCTGTAGGCAGCCTCCCTATTATCATAGTTACCATCAAGGCATGGCAGGTAAGACAGAAAGTCGCCCTAGGGACAGAACAAGGCATTGCTCTAGAGCCTCCAGGAGAATATCACAGCCACCCCTAGGACCCAATTCTGTGATGGGGATGTGGGTGTGGGGTATGCATGGGGGTATATGTGTGTGTGTGTGTGTGTGTGTGTGGTGGGGTGGGTGCGTGAGCCCCCTCCCCCTACAAACACACACATTATACACAACCCCTACCAACAGCAGGAGCAGAAGGTGGTGGGCTCTTGGGGTGCTCAGGGCAAGGCCTGTGGCTGGTGGACCCCTCCCCCCACCCCCAGCACACTGTCTTGGTAAGCCCCAGAACTGCACATGGCTGGGCCACTGGCTCCACCACACGGGGCTCATGTGCAGTTCCCAGGCTCTGTGGTCCTACCACCCTGCCCTGGGCCCCCGTTGACCCTGGGGGACCAGCAAGTGCCCCATGCTCCCACCCACCACTGTAACTTCCTTTGACTCCCCGACTGCCACCACTCTCCCTTCTCCTGCCCTCCCTGCCACCAGCTGCTGCTTCCCTACCTGCAAGGCTGGGGTCAGGCCTGTCCTGCAGGTGAGGGTTAGAGCACAGAGTGCACTGCTCCTGCAGAAGTGAGTGGGGCTTGGCTCCATGCAAGCACAGCAGGGGCAGCCCAGGGCTGGGCCAGATACAATGTACTGGTAGGCACCTGCCCACAAGCAGGATGAATCGCCTGGTGGGCCAAATCCAGCTCACAAGCCATATGTTGCCTGCCCCTGCACTAATCCCATAATTCTTTCCTTCTCTCTGCTGGTCATTCCAATAGTATCCTTTGGTTACTTATAGTCCCTTATACTCTATCTGTGATGAAACCTTTGTACTGAAAACAGTTACATGGCAGAAGGTGTAGGATGATGTTTGGGGATATCCACAGGTTTTGCTACTGACATGGAAGACTTTGGGCATTCAATAAAGCACGAGAAAGGCATGTTTCTGACATCCAGTATGCAAGTGTCATTTTATGCCCTTGGGGTGGTTATATCTTATTCCTATAGTGCCACTCCTTCCAACCACGATGAGTCAGCAAGCTAATGTCATGTTTCTGTTCAAACTGCAAGTAGTCTAATAGGTATGTGGACATCGTAATAAGCTTTGTTAGGATTCAGAGTTAATGCCCATTGTTGCTTAATGAAGGCTTTTGCACCATCTCCTGAAGTTGTTATAGGCCTTCTGTAGCCTGAAGTATACTCCACTGCTTCTGTTCTTCCATTAGACTTTGACCACTGGACTGTAGTACATACATCACTACAGTACAGGCAGTTCTTGGTGGAGAATTAAGTTATCAGAAGAAAAGAAACGTGCCACTGCATCATTTCTTTATAAATGTTATTAGATTAAATTACTTGATTTTTATAGAGAAATTACATGCAAGTGAAAAACTACTCTTGCAAATAAAAACCCAGCTGCTGGAGTATCATCTTCAAAGTGCATGGCAAATGTTAGCCTATCAAAAAATAAAGTTAAATCAGACCAATAAAAAAGAAATCAAGCATTATCATGTGAGCTACACTTATGAAGTGACACCTTCATATAGCCTCTACAAATGAAATGGCATATTAGCTTCATTTTCATAAAAAGGAAGAACTTGAGAAGCATATAAAAATTATCATGAATAATTAACATTGAGCTTGAAGCAGTTATCTAGCTAAGCACTGGCATTTCTCACTGGCACATCTGGTAATACTCACAGAATTAGGTTTTTCAATAAATGGCTTCCCCAAGATAAATCGCACTTGTGGCTGTTGTCAATCACTTTACCAGCTCAAACAAGATTTTTATAGAACTTCAAAGATGAAAACAGAAGTTATTAATATGCACTGGGAATTCTGCTATGATAGTTCACATACCAATAAAGTGTACAAGGTTTATGGGAATGCTGTCAAAATCCTCCATTTGAGAGGTGACATCAAAGTCCATACTATGACAACTATATGATTTGGCAGTTCAGTGGAACCCTTTTGAGACCCAGATCCTCTGCACAGAGGCCAAGGACAATAAATCACTCTGTACAGGGGTTCTCTCAAGGGCTCAGACATGTCCCTAGATAACAACATGCCAACAAAGCATTTTTGTAGCCACCAATACACTCTGCTTTGCTTACCCCCTAGGGTGTGAGGAGTTGGCTGATGGAGCTACATACCAACTGAGTGAAATTCTTTGGCCCGTTAAATACAGGTCAGGTTTAGATTAATATAACGATCTCTTTTGGCCACAACTGAATGTGCCCCAGCCCTACCTCCCACACTCTCCTCTGTACAGTTCTATCTGAAGGCCTTAGGACCCAACTTTGCTGCACTGTAAGGGTTTAGCCTTCCTGTACCAAGTCCAACCATTTTCCCACCATTCTCCAATGTTCAGCAGAAACCTATTTAGCTACAAAGGGGCTGAACTGGGAGCAGGAATTTGGGATTACAGGAGGAGCTTTTCAGAAGACAGCTTTAAGTAGAGGGTCACAATACTTTGGGTTGTAATTTACATAATACAATGCAGTAAATTAAAATTCTACTTCACTTTAAATGAAGTTAAAGTGTAAATGGTGTCCATTCTGTATAGCATCCAAAAACCCAGCAACACAGGTTACACATCATTCTCAGGCTCTTGTTTGCCCAGCTATAGGAGAAAGAAGAATCTGGTGATGGGTGAATCTTCCCATATATTATCTTCACCTCTTTCCAGTCCAGAAGGCAAATAAGCATGGAAATATAATTCTTGCCCTCTCAGCCAAAACATTCTGTATTCCACTATTTCATAGGTATATAAAGAAAATGAGTGAAACTGTGAATTCTACTTATTTGCTAATTCGATGAGCTAAGAACACCATTGTGATTGGATTTTTCATGATGGTTAGCTGCAGTTCACAGTGATTGGGGCCCATAGGTAATACACCATAAATGTCTAATAATTTGACTTGTTACAGTATGCTTATCTTGTTTTTAAAATATATTATACTCAGAAAGAAGTAAAAGTGAGGCCTAGTAACCCATTGCATAAAACATTTTTTGGAGCCAGAAGAATGACATAATGTGGTTATGTTTTCTCAAACTGACCAATTTGCTCTCATGCTTTTCAGATAGGAAAGTAAATTAATCATTTGATCTCCCCAATCTTTCTCCTGCCTTCTCCACAAATAAAAAGTATTGTTGCTTCTGAATTATGGCAAATGGAAAGTATTCCATTCTTGTTGAAAAAATTAAGCTGTTGTCTACTTTGGAAGAAACATCCTCATGTTTTCTTTATATGTGGCTGTGCAATTTAAAAAATCTTATTATTTTTATTTTCTGTCAGGATTTGGCTACAATTGCTTTTAAAGATAACTTAGTACATTTCTTTTGTTTTGATCCACAGGGCACAACTTGTTTTGTTTGCCTAGCATATGTACATTTGGCTCAGCAGGATCATGTACTTCAAGCATTACATTACTTATTTAAGGCTCAACTCTGCCTTTGGGTGCTTATGTACAACTTTCACTGAAGTGTATTACAGTTCTGTGCACAGAATTAGGCTTTGGGAGTTTAAATTCTATAGGGAAGTGCAAAGTGGTTCTTTGAAAAATAGGTTAAGCAGCTGAACAGACACATACCTACTTGGATAAAAAGCCTATTTAAGATAAATTTAGCACAAACATAACACATTTGGACAGTATAAAGAAAATATATTAAATCAAAGAATAACGTGTTTTATGTTACTTTAATGCAACTCTGAAACCAAAATTTCTATAGCTTCTAATGGGCCCAGATAGTTCCTCTGAAATGTGTATACAGAGGGGAGACAGCTGTTCAGGCGAGTCCTTCGCATTAATTTGAAGAGTTTAGTTGTCTCCATGCCATCTTCTCCCACCCTCAATCTCCTCACTGTTTTGAGGGTTCATTGAGAATACAGATTCAGTGCCTGACCAACACAGAATATGCATTCTTAATGAAACCTCATGTAGATATGGACTCACTAAGCCAGGAAGATTACAGTCCTCAGTAGTGGCAAGAATTCTTGTGGGTAATATTTTTTTACTAATTGCATGGTTGGGATAGACACAGACGAGCTTTCAGGTATCACAACACCCTTCAGGTTTCTGGGACAGAAATAGATGCAGCAGAACTGAATAGCAGATGAAACAAAGGCTTGTGCAATATTTTTGTAGAGCTCCTCCTAATACATGCATTCAATCACATTTTCATCCTTTAAAATGATTTTTACTTAATGAGATTCAATGGTATGTATGACTTGCATATTACAAAAAAAAAAAAGGCTTGTTTTTTGCGAGGTGCTCCAGAATGAGGAAGTAATTTGCCAAACATGTCTGGCAATTATTACTTGCTCTCTTTAAAAAAGATCCTGAGGTTGTTTCACAATCTGTCATTAAAAATCTTTTTTTTTTTCCTTTAATGGAGTTGTATTAAAACTGAGCACTGCAGGCCCACAAAATGTAGTGTATGTGACACTTAGTGCTCATTCATAATGCTCAGCTACTTTAGGGATGTTATGCAGTTCATGGTTGTAGTCAAGGTGTACTCTTATTCTATTAGGGTTCTGAATATAAAAGGAATACACTATGTAAAGTTTCCGAGAAATATTATTTATTTATTTCTGATGCAGGGATACCTGGGAGCCCTGATCATAAAACAAAACTCCATTGTGTTAAGTGCTGCACAGACACAGAAGAAAGGCAGTGCCTTGCTCCAAGAGCTTACAAAACAAGATGAGACCAACCTTCCAAAAATCTTAATTCATGTATTCAGAATGCCTTCCTTCTCCTATTTATCAAATCAGCATTACTTTTAAATCATGAAGCTGAGCTCCTATTGACCATGGGTATCTCATTAATCAAAATCCACAAATAGCTCACATCAGTATTCACTAGCCTGAATGATTCCATGGATGAAGCCTAAACTTTATTGACATACAAAGTCTTTCCCTTCTCCCCCTTTTCTATGTCACCAAAAATCTGATATCCTCATGAATCCCTTGTTAAAATTAAGCCATCAAATGAAAAGACTATTTTCTTGAAATTGGTGATGCGCCACCTCTCTCTGAACACTTTTAAATCATCCTTGCCAAGAATGGTTTATATCTGGGGTCATAAACATGCTTCTGATGATTGCCTTTTCATAGTTAGAATGGCCCAATTCACACAGTGATCAGGTCCTTTCAGGATTCTCTGTTAAATATACTGTAGGGACTTCAGTCTTCATGCATACTGTGGTTAGTTTGCAGGCACAAAACAGCTGCAAAGCCAGCATAACAAACCATAGGAAGGATCAGCCTCGGTGCAAGAAAATCTCTACAGTGTCCTAGAAGCAGCTCCTTGGAATACCTCAATGACTCTTTGGGACTACAGGGTGCTGGAATACTTTAGTGATTCAGTCAGATTTAACTAGCTTGTGGAAGGGTACTAGCCCCACACTTAGCTGGCCCAAGATAATGGAACTCAATAGTGACTGAAAGCCACCACCATACACAAGGACCCCTTTCCAGCAGTATATGATAACAGGGACCAAGGTTTAAATTCTCCCCTTTTGAAATTATGGAAGGACGATACTGTACCTGAACAAATAACTAGCTATATGGATAGTATTGCTCAAAGTATAAGTATTTCTAGCATGTTTATCTCTTTGTTAATTACAAGATTGTTTTGTCTCTCTGCTTGGTAACAAATATAATGGTCTTTGTTTCTGTGATGCACAAATAGCTTCTCAGTCCTCCACTCTTATTTTCTGAAACACGTATATTAGTGGAGATGCTTTGTCAAAGTGAGGGGAAAAAATTCTCAAAATACTGACACTGTCTTACTGTTGAAAACACAATGAAGTGGAGGCAGGGGAGTGTTTTATGGTAAAAGTATCCATCCAGGATAGGTTTTCATTTAAACGCTTTAGAATGTACAACTTGTAAAACATGACTTAACTGGGTAATTTTAGCACCTATTATCCTATAATATCATTCCTTCTTTCAAATGATAAACAGTAGTACAATAAATACTTAACAATATACTAATTGCCTCGTTATTTCCTTATCTAAGATGGATGTACCAGAGCATATGTTGTTTTAATATAAGAGAAAAATCTTGCTGTGAAAAATCTCTTATAAAAGCTTGAGTAAGAGACAAATCTTAGCCCTAATTTCTAAGTATAGTGGCCATGTCCAACCCTTAACACATGGCAGGGAGGGGCCTTTGGGTGTATGTGTGTATATGTTTTTTGTCTCCTGAAGCTAAAGTCTGTGCTGTGTGAAATGGGATTATGGAGAAAAAAGAAGAGAGTTTTATGTTTTTAACCTTTCAGTTGTAATGGCAGCCAAAGCAGTGCATCTGAAAGCCAAACCTTCATTCTTCATGCTCTAAAACTGCACTGAAAGGCTCAGATCATCACTATTTCAAGATCTGCACATGGAAAGGGGGACACTACCACATGGAAAATGGGTTTGATCCACCATGGATCTCTAGATGCTCTGTAGATCTTGTGAAGGTGGATGTAACTCATATGCTGAAGCAAACATAAGTTATCCTAGGACAGTGCTGTCTTCACCATTGGGCCCCTCCTGCAGGTATCCCACATGCATATCCTGTCATCATGGCTTTAGAAGTTTACAACAAATATCCTGAAGCTTCCAGCAGACTTTACTGTACTTCTAAATATGTGCACAGTTTATTTCCTCTTGTTTTGCAAAAGGATACAAGGCTATCTTTGAAAGCTAATGTATATTTTTGAAAGACCAGTGTCTAACAGGAGAAATAGCTAAACTGCAGAAGACAGTCAGTACCTTAAATGAAACTGTCTAGTCCTTTTTTCTGTAGGGCTGGAGGAGCACTTTTATAGAGGAAAGAATGCTTTCTTGCTGGGGGATGACAAAGCGTATGGGATGAAATCTTATTTGGAGCTAAGGACTAAGTCCTCTCCAACCTTTTTTGACCTTGCTTCTCTAACAAACACAAAACAACGTGGGAAGACAGCATAAAAACATCCAAAAAACATTCAATTGCATGCTTCTTCCCCTGGGGAGAGGATGAGAGGACAAACATGACAGACATGGGTCACATCACTTAATACTCTATTGGAAAGCATTCAGACACAACGGTGATGACTACAAGATAAAAAGAAAACTATACAGAACAGAACAGGTAAAGAAGTCTGGTATTCACTGTTAAGTATATTAAATATTTGGTGCATTGCTGTGGTTCAAGCAAAATGAAACACCAGAGAATAAACTCAATAGACTGAATTTTTTTGTAAGAAATTGCATCCTTGTTGAACTTGAATTCTTAGACTTTCACTTAATTCTCCGGTGAGTGCAAAAAGAATTGCAATTGCCTAGATTTTTAGCCCTGTCCCATTTGGTACATAACCACTTTGATGTGATAAAGACCTTCTTGTACACTATAAAGGACAAATTCTCTATAAATCTCTGTTTACAATCTTAAAAAGGAAACTGGAGGATATATATTCGCATGTTTGGAATTTTTAATTTCATCAATAAAGTCTGTAGTTACTAGGATGGTTTTCTGTGGGAGACAGTCCAGATTTTATTGTCTCTTAATTCAAGTTACTCTTGTCCATCTTCACTCTCTCAAAGAACAACAAAAACACACAAGTCTGGGCACTTCTACAATATAGATATTGATTTTGCCTTAAATATGTTGTACCATTGCAGATACTATACATAACTATGTGAAGGGATAGTAACTGTTACCTCTTAGGACATTTTGTAGATTTTCTTGCAGGGATTTAATATTCAAATAATGGCTGAGTTTGTGCCTGAGGTTAAGATAATGATTCTGGCTGAGTAGAAGTATCAGAATCATCCAGTCTAAGTTTGTGTCCTACAAGGTTGTGATTTAAAAAAAAATAGGTCAAGTCAGTGAATGGTACTTCAACTCATTTTTCAAATCCTATTGTATGAGATATATGCTGTCCTCATGATTTGTGATCTTAAAAATTGCTAAAACTACAAAATTCTGAAGAGCTTTATTCAGAACAACAGTAACCCCTACTGGATTGTGACTGTCTCCCTGGAAACTTAGGAAAGAAAACATCTTGTACTGCTTTGTGGGAAAGGCATAATCTTCATAACTATTATGCAGAGCCAGTCATCCCTCTGTTTGCAATAAATTTCTATGTCATCATTTGCTGGGCTAAATTGGAAACCCTGCTGAATTTACACTCATGCTCACTGAAAGACATCTGTTCCTTGTAAATTCTAATTTAGAGTAATGATGTAACAACATTGTTTTTATTTACAGATAAATTATGCCAGTCATTTTTCTTCACAGTTAATACTTAAGCACTGTAGATTATTTTCTGGAAATATTCAGCTATGAATGTCCTTACATAAAAGTAATATAATAGAATTATCCCAAGATATCAAAAGTGTGCCCCAAACAAATACAAATGCTCTACAGATAGTCTAGATATACCAAGCTGAATGCGGTTGGGAAAAGAGGAGAAATAATGGTATTTTGTGTAAGTTCAAAACACGAGAACTGTTAAGTAGCCATCTTACTTAAAAGCAAACTCCAGAAGTACAAAGTTCGATTTCTCCACCTCTACACAAAAAAAGAAAAGAAAAGTATTTCAATACTGCACTCTATTACAATCCTTTATTATCTCAATTCTTTGCTTGTGTGCACATGCACACTGGTTCCTTAGTTTTCTCAGCCATTGTACTTTTTCAGTAGTTCTGGTTTGTGCTGGGCTTATGTTTCCCTAAATCCCTTCTACTCTTTTTTTCTCAGTAGATAAGAAATGCCTGCTACAGCTACTCAAATCCTTTCTTGTTAGTGGAAGTCCACTTTCAACATGGTCTATATGGCCCTTCTAGTGGTTTACTTATGCAGCAGGACTTACACTTAGTACAACTGGACACCACTGACACTGGAAAATGCCTAACTCTAGTTGCCATTCACAACCCCGATCCCCCCCCTGGAGGTAGGAACAGGCACTTTTCTCTCAAAACATTGCTAAAGAAGAAGTACTTTGACTGAGGCATTTTAATTAAGTCTTATCTTGAGGTAAGGTCAAGTATCATTTTTGCAATGAAAAGAAAAATTTGAAGACTAACTCCAGCTTCAGGGAAGAAAGTTGTGTTTACCAAATTGCTTTCTCAGACCAAAGCCTTCCACTCCCACAATCTGAGATCTGGTTCCAAAAGTCCCACTGTCCTATCTCCCATGTTTCTGGTATGCCTGAAAACTGAGAAAAAGGTGCAGACATGAAAACAGGAAATGCCAAAGAGAAACCCTAAAAGTCTAACAGCAGACTCAACCATCTTAAATAATTTGGTTAATAATAAGCAGGTAATAGTATTTTATTTTCTGTATTGCTGCTTTCATACAAAGTGCATCCTTGATTGCCTAATTATATAAAGCGGTTAACCTAAAGATGGTGAGAAATGTGAGGGGATAAAAGAACATTAAGAAAATAGAAGATAAGCAGAGCAAGAACTGCAGGAAGCATGTTTCATCTGGCAGAAGTTATGGGAAAAGCTCAATTTTCAGGAGGGAACAAAAGAGGGAGTGGAGAAGTGAGTCTCTCTCTAAGACTTTCAGACACAAAGATTTGCAATACTGTCTCCAGACATGGACTATCAGTTTTCCCACACCGAGACAGAGACACTAAGGGCTTGAACTTTAGGGGTGTTAGCAAAGACTGTGGAAAGTGATTAGTGTCATATTTGGGTGCTTAGCTTAAGACCTCTTAAAGAAGATGAATTATATAAGGTGAATGTTCAGGAGTTTTAGAGAGTCAAGCCTCTTTAAAAGTTTGGCACCTGGTAGTCACTTTTGAAATTCTTGGCCACTGAACACCAGCAACTCCTTGTGACTTTAGAACAGCTATGGGTATTCAGGAGGTCCAGGACAGAAAGCTTAAGGGTGTTGTGACATCTTATCTTTGCCATATTTTATGTCTCTTAAGATGGGAGTGTCTGCTGGTTATGGCAGGGTAAGATGAGCCAAGTGGGCTCTATGCGTCTCAGGGAGAATCCTCTTCAGGTGAGGATTATTTTTTAGCTTGTCTTCCGTAGTACATGTTGTAGTAAATTAGACTGGTTCACAAAACCAGTTTGAGTTGGAAGCAATCCTCCAGAATCCCAGGATGCACTGCTCCCAGCTCCACCCTCACCTGCATGATCCATCCTCCAGAACATAACTGTTTTGGACTGACAGCCCGCAGCTGGGGGAGCCCCAAAGTAAAAATTTCCCCCCACCCCTTTCCCTCTGCACTCCGAGGCACATCCTCTCCCATGCCTGCCCCTCCTCCTTCATTCTCATTTCTGGCTCACATTTATCCTCCCCTCCCCATGTCCTCCAGGGCTCTTTCACAGCTCCCAACTCCCCGCCCAGCTGCAGCTGCCATCCCTGTCCTGGAAACAAGGGAAGCTCCTGTACCACTCCAGGGCTGAAGTGTGGCTAGCTTCAGCCCAGAGAGCAGTGGCGGTGGTGGTAGATGGGCAGATTCTCCCTCCCTGCCTGCTTCCTGCTGGTGGGAAACAATCAGAGACTGGGGTCAGCCCAGGAGAATGGCAGCAGCAGGTGGGTTCACCCACCCTGTATGCTTCCCCCCAAGGTGTTTTCTACCAGCTGGGAAGCAGGTAGGGAGGGAGAACCCACCTACCCACTGCCACTCTCTGGGCTGAGCCCAGTGTCCACACAGCCCCTGGAGCTGGACAGGAGTTTCCCATCCCTGCAACAATGTCTGCAGCTGCAGGTGAGCAGGGAACTGTGATCTAGGGAAAAGCCCCATGTGGTGGCAGGGAGTAAGCCCTGGAAGCTAGGAAGGGAAATGTGGGGAGGGGTTGGGGAATGAGCTGTGAGAGCTGCGGAGGGTAAGATACAGGCAGAGCATAGGTGATGCATGCCTCCTGTGGCTGGGGGGACATGATGACCGCCTGCAGGCAGCGATGTGGGCATCGGTAGAAAGGGCGGGCTGAGTGGGGACCAATCACAACTGGCTGCGGTGATGTCAGTGGTGGGGTCCCCCCGCAGCCAAATGCTGAGCCTGGAAGTGCCGGCAGCATGCCTGGAAGTACCAGTGGCACTTCTCGGGGGGGAGGAGGGGGACACCAGCGCTCTGCCTGCTCCCCCTGCCCATTGCCTAAGCTGAGAGTGCTCACTCTCAGGGGGGGCACCTGCGCTCTCAGGGGGTGCACCCCCTACGCGTCGCCTATGAGGCAGGGGGAGCTTGGCAGCTCCTAGCCACGCTCCTGCTTGCTCTTGCTCTAGCAGCAAGTCCAAGCAGTGCAAGTCACAGAAGGAATTAACCCTTAATGTGTGACTGCTAAGAAAACATAATTTTAATGCAACTTAGCTTTAGCGCATCCTAATCATAAAGCGTAACAAGACCCTACGTACTGCCTGAAGCTGGCACCTGAAATCCACAGAGAGACTTATGTTCTTAAGAACATACTGGGCCAGGAAGTCCAGGTGAGGGTGATCCCCTGCCCTCCATTAATGCTGACTTCGTGAAGGAACATCTTGAGAAGCTGGATACCTTCAAGTCAGCCGGCCCTGACAATCTTCACCCCAGGGTACTCAAGGAGCTGGCAAGCATCATAGCCCAGCCTCTAGCGCGGATCTTTGAAAACTCTTGGCGCTCTGCTGTAGTGCCTGAAGACTGGAAGAAGGCCAATGTGGTGCCTATCTTCAAGAAAGGGAGGAAAGTGGATCCGGCTAACTATAGGCCCATCAGCCTGACTTCTATCCCAGGGAAGATCTTCGAAAAGTTTATTAAGGAGGCCATCCTTAATGGACTGGCCGACGCCAACATCTTAAGGGATAGCCAGCACGGGTTTGTTGCAGGTAGGTCTTGCTTGACCAATCTCATTTCCTTCTATGACCAGGTGACCTATCACCTGGACAAGGGAGATGAGATTGATGTCATATATCTTGACTTCAAAAAAGCCTTCGATCTGGTGTCCCATGATCGTCTCTTGGAGAAACAGGCCAATTGTCGCCTTGGGTCCTCCACGATCCACTGGCTGGAAAATTGGCTCCGGGGTCAGACCCAGAGGGTAGTAATTGATGGAAGTCACTCATCGCGGTGTCCTGTGACCAGTGGGGTCCCCCAAGGCTCTGTCCTTGGACCCATACTGTTCAACATCTTCATTAATGATGTGGACACTGGAGTCAGAAGCGGACTGGCCAAATTCGCCGATGACACCAAACTTTGGGGCAAAGCATCCACACCAGAAGACAGGCGGGTGATCCAGGCTGACCTGGACAGGCTCAGCAAGTGGGCGGATGAGAATCTGATGGTGTTCAACGCTGATAAATGCAAGGTTCTCCACCTTGGGAAAAAAAACCCGCAGCATCCTTATAGGCTCGGCAGTGCTATGTTGGCTAGCACTATTCAAGAAAGAGACTTGGGGGTCATCATTGACCACAAGATGAACATGAGCCTGCAATGCGATGCTGCGGCTAGTAAAGCGACCAAAACGCTGGCTTGCATCCATAGATGCTTCTCAAGCAAATCCCAGGACGTCATTCTCCCCCTGTACTCGGCCTTAGTGAGGCCGCAGCTGGAGTACTGCGTCCAGTTTTGGGCTCCACAATTCAAAAAGGATGTGGAGAAGCTTGAGAGAGTCCAGAGAAGAGCCACGCGCATGATCAGAGGTCAGGGAAGCAGACCCTACGATGACAGGCTGAGAGCCCTGGGGCTCTTTAGCCTGGAAAAGCGCAGGCTCAGGGGTGATCTGATGGCCACCTACAAGTTTATCAGGGGTGACCACCAGTATCTGGGGGAACGTTTGTTCACCAGAGCGCCCCAAGGGATGATGAGGTCGAATGGTCACAAACTACTACAAGATCGTTTCAGGCTGGACATAAGGAAGAATTTCTTTACTGTCCGAGCCCCCAAGGTCTGGAACAGCCTGCCACCGGAGGTGTTTCAAGCGCCTTCATTGAACACCTTCAAGATGAAACTGGATGCTTATCTTGCTGGGATCCTATGACCCCAGCTGACTTCCTGCCCTTTACGCGGGGGGCTGGACTCGATGATCTTCCGAGGTCCCTTCCAGCCCTAATGTCTATGAAATCTATGAAAGAACAGGATCCAAGGAAGCGTACATGCTAGGTCAGCGGCTGCATAATCTAGTCAATAGGAAATGTCAAGATGGGTGAGTTTTCAGGACCTGGATGTCTTTCTGAGGTGTAGAGACCAACCTGTTTCCAATTAGGATTCACAGTCATGAACTGTCTCCTGGAGTTATGCACCTATACCAGTCCTTTCCCCATTCTTTGTTCTTGGTTGTTACTTAAAGCTGCCTTAAGCTGCTCAGTTTCAAGTGCCCCAAAATTACATCAGCACGGGCAGTTGTTTACTACCTTGCTATTTTTTTGTTGCTTTGCTCAGTTTGATTGGCTAATTCTTAATTTCACTAATAGTAAATTAAACTATTTTATTATACTAATAGCAGTGGTGCTCAATCTTTTTGGCCCACGGTGCTAGGTCTGGTCACAGGCCAGATCCGGTCTGTGGGCCTGATCCAGCACACAGTGTTGGCCAAGCCAGGCTTGATGCTGTGTGGGATCAGCCCGCTAGGCTGTTAGCTAATTCCAGTTAATTGACCATAACCCATGTTTAAAAACTCTAAAAATCTAATAGATTTAAAGTTAAACATGTCTGTTTAGTGGCAGCCAAGAATGTGAAAAAACAATAAAAAAGTGAAGTCCAGGCAAAGACCAACAATATATTTGGGTATATATTTGTGACAATTTATTTTAACAAAGACCAAAACAAAGACCTCAAACTTTTGCAAGGAAACACCAGCCTTTACTCTGAAAATCTACTTTGTCATGTTCAGACTGTTCCCGCAAAAAAGGATTTTTAAATGAAATAGTTTTCCTTAATACCATTTTTTTAGGAATAGGTAAGTCTGTTCAAGTAACTCAGAAAAGCTCTTTCTTTAATAGTTTGTCATAATAAAGGAGCAAACACTACACATCACCATGATTCATTCATATAGTGGCAAACTTTAAAATACAGATTTTTGATCTAATAAGTAAAAACCTAAAAATCCATTTTAAATAATGTTAAAATTGACTCAACTTGAAAAAGTAAGTAGTAAATTTATTCAAAGTTAGAAATATAAAACTATCAAATTACATTCAAAACAAGAGGAATTATGAGGATACAGCCAGTACATCACTTACTTAATTTAATTTTAAAATGCATTTATTCATTCTATGTAGAAATTGCTTTTATCAACAGTTGTTAATGTAAATTTGCACCACAGTAACCAATATGTACTGTAAAGAAAAAATACTTTTGTCTTTAAAACCACACTGTAACATTGCCTAGGAAGATTTGAAGTACTTAAATCAAGAGAGCAAGCACACATCTATTTGCAATCTGATGGACAAGTTATTTTGGCTTTGTTATTTTGGCTTTGCTGAAGAATTATTATAGCGTCAGTGCCCCAAATCTAATAACTTGACAAATCTCTTGCATGCATGAAACTCCGACAATAATCAAACATACTAGAGTAACTTTGTCAATCTTTTATCACAATATCTATTAAAATTCATTACTGTTTTTTAGATGCAAGACATTCCCTTCATACATAATTTTTAAAGAATGTACAAACTCAAAAATGCCACATTATTTCACTAGCATGCCATCATGCTGGGCCACACAAAAGAGAAAATGCTGTCCTGTGAATGCTTTGAAAACTGAAAATAATTACAAGTTTTAAAGTGTTAAAATATAAATGCATTTGTTAAAATAACACATATTTGTTTACTGGTTTCTCGTTTTATAATTTTGATTTAGGATTACATTGGAGATATAAGGCCTAATCTAAAGCTAAGTGTACCTAGCAAAGAGGTATTTGTTCACCGTGAAAATGTATGATCTTTCAGCAACATCAACGTTCTGGCAGAAGCCCCTAGTTTAGGTACTGCACTTACATGGGCAGTAGAGCTTATTTCTCTCAAGATGGGCAGATGTGTGAAAAGTGGGCACTATCCTGGTACAAAGTACAGATCTGCTAGTATGTATTGGTAAATTCATACTAAAAGCACTTTGCTAGTATGCTATAAAAAATATTCCTATGCCAGTAATGTGCTCCCATGAACATGTATAGATATAGTCTAAGTCTGACTAAAATTAATGCATGTCTTTGACTAATTCATGCTCATAATACTGTTAGAGACAGCAAGTTTGCTCTCTGATAATTGGAAAGACCTAGCACCTACAAGAGCACTGAAAACCCATTGGTATAAAAAAAAAAATCCATTTGTAAAGTATCACTTTACTTTTCAATGCTGTATACATTCATTAAAAAAAACTAGTTATGCCCCACCAAATATAACATTCGAAATGCCTGAATTAAAATATTACAGGAAGCGGCTCCATTTGTTTTGTACAATCACGTTGCTGAGTATTAGAAAAATAAATTATGTGTATATTTTTAAAGACTGTCCATAATATAAAAAAGTTACGGGATCTTTGACAAATACAAGTATTGATTGAGCCCATTATCAACTGTGTTCTGATCATAGTTGAGAAATTAAAAATAGGACATTCTTATGGTCTCTTTCATAGTTTTAAAAATAATTTTTCCTTTGAACCTCCCCTCACAGTATATAAAAATCATTTTGAAGCTTGAAACTGAAATATTTTCTTACCAAATGTTATTTTCTTCATCATATTCTCACAGAATGATTGAAGGTTGCTGATGAACACAGCTGCTGAAGAGAAAGAGAGAGAGTGTATGTCAAATTCTGGTCCTGTCAGCTCTGACAAGGGCCCCTTTAATGTTAAAACTTAAGGGCAAAAGAAAATGGTAAATCCCAAAATGCAGTTGCATTCAGTCTTTTATTTTTAATATATGGGATTTTCATGGCTTTTCTGCAAGGGTATTTAAGGGGAGACAGGAAGGGGAGAAAAATATACTAATCATTTAGATATGTAACAAATTCTCTGAAAAGATTTCTAATAGTTAGAAAAGTAGAGCTTTATCTTGCAGAGCAATGAACTTCAATATGCTACTGCTGTGTCTACATCTTCAATGGAATCATTGTCCACCACTGTGTATTAGTTTGGGTAGGGGGCTTCATCTGGCTAGCTGCTTGGTATTAACAGCGCTTAAAAGTTGGACTGACTTAAAGGACAGATGTATAATATTCCCAATGGGGTTTCAGAAGTAGTGGTTTAGGTTTTATCTTGTGGAGTATATAAAACGTTATTCTACCTAGCAGATACCAGACTAGGAATAAAAAGATTTTGGGAATTTTCTGTCACTGAATTTGGGCAATAACAAACTACTCAAATTCACATTTGTTCATATTTATAAGAGTAATATTAAAAATCTTCTAATTCCATTCTGTTTTTTCCTTTTAAAGAAGAGTGGGCTTATTGTCATTGAACTATTTTCAGGACCTTGGTAAGCTGGTCATTCTTCTCTGAAGCTTTGTCCCTGCTTTAATGTAGATGCTATTTCCTATGAAACATGAATGTCAACTAGCTGATTTTGAACTTTCAGTTATATATATGTATGTATGTATGTTTATACACACACACACATATATATACATACACATATACACAAGACACCTTATAGTTTTACATGCTGTCGCACTTGTTGTCAAATGTTAAATTAATAAAACAGCCCCACCACTATTTAAAATGTCTTTGGAAGTAGTAATCAAATAACACCTCTGGTGTCAAAACAGGATAAGTAAGGGGAAGGGCAGGAACACACTTCAGATAACCCTGTTATTCTGAAGTATTTTAAATACATACTTTTTAAAAATTCTGATGCAGTTTTATAACTCTCTTTCTAATATCTGTTGTGGCCACTGAAATACTTCATAGCAGGAAAAGAAGACAATTTCCAACCACCACAGAAGTGGAATTTAGTGATCAAATTCATCCACAAAATACCAAAATGTTCATTGTGAGCCAAAAAAAATGTAGGCATATTGGCTAAACACAATACTGCAACAGGTCAGTGGTCATATGCAGAAAATGCACATGAAAGCAAATGATGAAACACATTTTTACTGTTGGTATCACCAATGTTTTAATATAATTCTACTACAACAACTTTCAGTTGTATAAAAATGCTGTACAGCACTGATATTTGCCCACTGACAAACACTGATGTGCTAAAGTCTTTAGATATGTATTGTGACTAAAATGGTCAGGTATCTACCTACCTGTGAGTAATTTTATACACAGATAGTAGTGTCACATGAATTAGCTAGATATGTCTGACTGATGTTTCACAGTATGAATTTTTAACTTATGTTTTAGTGAAGACTAAGCATTCCAGGAGACAGCTTGGCATGCACATACTTTAGACGATAGCTACTGCTATCACTGTTAGTACAGTTAATTAATAGTAACAGATATATTGTAGGAGTGTTGACCAGCCAAAGTTCAGAACGGATTGCTGTTAGCCGTAAGCATATGAAGTTGACAATCCCTAATAAGAGCCATGTTAGTTTGAATGCAGACAGAAGTCAGGCTGTATATGCACCTTTACAAACTAAGACATAATCGAGACAGCACAAGAACTTGCATTCACAACAGCTTGTGATTTCTCTCTATATATGGAATTTAGTCTATAAAGTTGCATATCTACCAAGTTTTAAATTCTGGTATAACAATTATCATGTAACTAATATAAATTGTACACAATTTTTTCTATTTACAAAGTACTCATGGGCTTTAAAGATTTTGGCGCTGTTTCATGGTAAGTTATTCATATAGTAACTGTACTGTTCTTAAAATATTTAAGTGACATTGGGCAAGTAATTTGTTATATATACATATACATTACTATACTGTAATCCTAATATAATTCATGAATATAAACTAGGAGGAGGAATAAAAGACATTAATCTTAAAACAGCTCACTACATTAGAACCTTGAATGTACCTCCTTTTCCATAACTCCTGAAATTAAATGTACAGATGTATATTTGAAATAAAAAAAGAAATCACTGATAGCTTTGAAATAAGGTATATTAACTAGCAAAAAGTTAGCCTTATCATAAAGTTTTTTTAAGAATGCCACAAACTATAGCTATACAATTTGCATTTAAAATAGACACAACTGTCAAATTAAGTTTAAGTTATTTTACCCACTATCTTAAGAACTGCTTTACAATCATGAACCCTGATGTGAAAGGCAGATATTAACAAAAATAATTATTTAGCTGTTAGAACAAGAAGTGCTAGGCTTATATATTTTATAATATGTTTACTACCATTTCAGATAACAAAATAAGAGTTGAAGTATACTACCAAAGGGCTAAAATATGAAGGCAGTTATCAAAGTTTGTGAACAAATCTTTTCATTTAGAATCTACATGTTTATAAGAAAAGTTTGTTACTCATCACTACAGATGATTCAGCTGCAACCCCTCTAAAACATGTCATCAGTTTAAATACTAGATATTTTTATGAGTTTTCCTACGTTTTGGATTAATAGTTAAAAAATGGCATTCTCTCTGTCTCCGACTCTCTCTCTCACAGACACACACACACACACACACACACACACACACAGACAATCAAGCCTGAATATGTACACAAGACTTATTGAGGATCACCAATTAGTAATTTTTAAATTAACTTTAGCATTAAATAACATCTCGAACACTCAGAATAGAGACTTTTGCAATACTGCATGAGGGATGTAAATTATAAACATTTAGTTTACTGTGCCAAGTTCTGCCTTGATTTACACAGGTTCCTGAAACCCACACACTTCAGAATGTGACCACATTTGGTTTGCTGTAACCTATGAAAATACATATTTTTAAAGATAACAAAGTGTTGGTAAAACTTTTTATAGCTTTCGATCTCTCTAATCTCAATTTAAAAAGAAAAATATGGTGTGGGAATCTTCATGCAAACTTCACTGATCTGTAGTCTGATTGTAATACTAAGGAAAAATCTAGCATTTGCCCTGAGGGAGAGGGAGAATTATGTATTAGGTGAAATTGGATTCTCATCCTGTGTTTCACAAGTTGCCACATGAATAGGTAAGCCTAGAAAATAAGGGCCAGGTTCAAAAGGTTTTTAGGCAGTTAAATTCCACTGCGGAAAGGAGTTTAAATCCTGTTCCCACTGAGGAGGGTTAGGTGCCTAAATAGCTTTTGTGAATCTGGCCCTAAAACTTTAATCTGGACTCCTATCTCTCCAGCCTGTAAAACAGAAGCAAGATTCCCTTGAAATTGGATCGTACAGTTACTGCTCCTTGGAGAATATAATACTGTTCGCATTCTTAGATTTCTGTGCATTTTATTCAGAGTTTGACTATTAAACAGCAAACTTCAACACAGCCATAGTTCCTATAAGAAGGTTTATTGAATTTAACAGTTGAAACTGAGTATATGCAGTTTATATAAAAAAGCATTCTGTTTTCATGTAAACTGCAATCAAAAGTAACTTTACAAAATAGTCAGCGTCTTACTGAGGTTGTAAGTTTCCCCTAACATGTAAAACTATAAAGTATTTGTGCATGCTCACTATCTTATTTGCTTCTTTGTACAGAGGGATTTGTTAAAAGAAGCTTTGTTAAACCGGTAGATAGTCTATGGAATACGGGTTTTTGTTTCTTCACAATTAGGATACATAAGAACAAAACCAGTATTGATGAGTATAACATTTTTTTTTCCCAAAAAAGGCTGAGGCAGCTTTTGTTGAATGGTATCTGTATTGGTGCATTCTAAACACTCCGGTACGTTGGGAGCATCTGAAGAAAGAAAATCCTTTTTTCCTTTTTGATTTTGAACTTCTTTCCCCAAACAAGCATTGATAGCAAGTTCCAAAGTTAAGTAGGGGGAGAGGGAGTAGCAGCATATTTCTTATGTACAGCCCAACACCATGCACAATTGCTCAATATCTCAGGATAACAGAAAACAATAATGAACTTGACATCACATGGAGGCATATTCCCCGCATGGCACAAATAAGTCTGTCATTTCTCTGGGAGAGGGGGAGCAAGCATGGGGGTAAAGCTTAAGTCTACATTTCATGCATTGCTATTGTGCGTTGTCTTGCTTTTTCCACAGCTTCCTCAGACGTCTGAATTGGAGCTGAGGTTTGTCAACCTGGGGTCTGCATTGATCTCGTATCTGTAGTGATATCCCTCCATGTGATCCCTACACGCATCCCTGATATTGTGCATCCACTTTTTGATTCCTTTTCGGTTCAAATATAAAACCAGGAGAAAAATGGCTCCGATGAGGGCCAGGACTATCCCTAGGAAGACGTAAGAAGTCTGGAGCTGGGACTGGATGTCGACTGGCAGGGAGCAGTTCAGGTCCGAACTGCGGATCTTCACCAGCGGCTTGTCCAACAGGCCGTCGGGGTAGGAGCAGCTCAGTGAGCCCTTGCCCTCCACCTGGTTGCTCTCCTTGAGCCAGTTCACCATGTCCTCGATGTTACAGTCGCAGACCCAGGGGTTGTGGCTGAGGCCGATCCTCTGGAGCCTGGGCAGGCTGCGGAGCTGGGAAAGGGTGGCGTTCCTCAGGCGCATGAGGGAGTTGTCACTGAGGTTGAGACTCTCCAGCTGGCCCAAGCCCTGGAAGGACACGTTGTGCAGGCTCACCAGGGAGTTGTTGCGCAGGTCCAGGTGCTGCAGGCTGGGCAGGGCGGAGAAGATGCCCTCGGGCAGGGAGAGCAGCCCATTGTCGGCCAGGTCCAGGTGGGCCAGGCTGGGCAGCGCGCCCCCCTGCAGCAGGGCAGCCACAGCGCTGAGGTTGGCCAGGGCACCGGCGAGGCTGAGCTCCCGCAGGGCGCTGCTGGCGTTGCCGAAGGCCCGCGGGCTCACGAAGTCCAGCGGGTTGCTGCGGAGGTCCAGCTGCCACAGGCTGGGCAGGGGGGCCAGGGCGTCCGCCTCCACGGCCCGCAGCTCGCAGCTGCTCAGGCGGAGGTCGCGCAGCTCGGGCAGGGCCGGGAAGGCGGTGGCGGGCAGGCTGCCCAGGGGGTTGCCCGTCAGGGAGAGGCTGCGCGTGGAGGGCGGCAGGTCCCGGGGCACCTCCCGCAGCCCCCGGCCCGCGCACTGCACCGTCCGCGCCGCTTCTGAGCACTCGCAGGGCGGCGGGCAGCCCCCGGCCCTGGCCCTGGCCCCGGCCCAGCCCAGCGCCGCCTGCAGCCCCAGCAGCCCCAGCCACAGCGCGACGCCCCAACGCGGGCGGGCGGGCGCGGGGCTCCCGGGCGGCATCGCCGCCGGCTCCCGCGCTGCGCTCCCGGGGGCGACGGGCGCCAAGGGGCCTCCGGCGGTGCCCCCCGGGGCAGGGCTCGGGCGCAGCGGGACGGGACGGGACGGGACGGGACGGGACGGGCGCAGCGGCCCGAGCAACTTTCCTGCTGCCCCCGCGCCAACTTTCCCCGCGCTGCCCTGCCCCGGTACCTCCCCGCGCCAACTCCGCCGCCGGCCGGAGCGGACTGCGAGCAGCGCGGCCCGGCCCCGGCTCCGGCTCCGCAGCCCCCGCCCGCGCCGCGCCGCGCCGCGCCGCGCCTGGCCCGGCCCCCGCCGCCAGCACCAACCAGCGGCAGCGGCGGCCGGACGGGGGAGGAGATGGCGCTGGCGAAGCGGCGCCTCCTCCGCCCTCGCTGCGTCCTGGGGGCTCCTGCTCCACGCGGTGTCCTCCGAGGCCGGGGATGCCGGGCCGGGCCCCTGGCTCGCGGCGCAGGCGGCGGGCGGGGAGGAGCTGACCCCCCAGACCCCTTTCATACAGTCAGGCCCAGCCCCGTCCCGCGCAGCGACGGCACAAGCTGGGCCCCGGGGGCAAGGCAGCGAGCCCCCAGCGAGGGGAGCCCGAAGCCGGCCACCAGGGAGATTCCCCCCCACCTTGTCACCTGGGGGAGCTGGCAGATCTCAGCACATCCCCCCGCGGGTCGATACCTTCGCGCGCACATCGAGCCTGCCATCCCCCATCCCCCCAGCAAGCGGTGTCTAGGACGTGGGGCCACCGGGCGCAGCGCTTGCGAAGCCCGAGTCGGAGCCGAAGGAGTAAAGAGCAAACGCGAACAACATCCCTAGGCAAAGAAAACAGAGCTAGAGCGGATCTAGTGTCAAGCGGCCGCTCGCTCTCCTCTGGGAGGGGCGGGGGAGGCCCAAAGGGGGAAAAAAAGATTCTAAAAATAAGTTCTAGCCTCGCAAAATAAGATCACCTACATGACCGTCTGCCGCGCACACACGATGCAGCGCCTCGAGGGGGGCGGCAGGGAAGTGCTTTCCCCTGCGAACTGCTGGGGGGGGAAGTATCCATCAAACTGCGATTAGATGGAGACAGTCGCCCTATGTAGGCAGATGCCAACGTTTATGCTTGGAGGGGGGAGTTGTTAAGGCAATTTGTAGAAATAAAAATGATCCGAAGCGGCAGCAACTTTTTTTGGGGGGGTGGGGGGGGGGTCCTTGTGGAGGGCGAGGCAGATTGGCTATTACATCTTCCCGACGTGAATGAATGGAGCCACGGAAACACAATCACTTGATTTCACAGAGATGCCTAATGCAACATGCAATGCACCGTGAACAGTGAAGGACACATGCTACGGCAGTGAAGGATTTTGTCTGAAATAGATACATCAACTAACTCGTTTAGTTTCCTGCCTCTGGAAGTATTTTTGTTGCTGTGAAGGCATGAACCGTGCCTGAACTTATTTAATGGGTTTCTTTTCAACCACTTGACTGCCAGTTGTTTGGCAGAGAGAGAGAACTTACAGAATTGAGAAAGTTTTTTAAAGCTCTCCCTCTTTCAGGTTTGTATACCTGTATCTTCTGATTTTATGGAGGTCACCTTTCTGGGATCCCACCACTCCTCAGCTAAAGCTAAACCAAAGCAGTTGGTTTTATTACTGTTGCAGATTTGGCAAATTACAAACTGTAAAAGAAGAGAACAATAGCACTTCAGGTCCTTATTTCATGTCCTCTATCATCCCCTTCCTGGAGAAAGCAAGGGGATGTTTGGACTTCTGGGCAGCATCCAGATGAGCACTGACACTTTTCCCCCGGACAAGTAGCAGTGGCACACTTGGTGCAGCTGCTACTTGTCCCTGGGGAATGCATGTGCCATGTGTTCTTTGGCACTTGGCAGGTTACCTTGGCTGAGGTAGGGGAGGCTGGGGCCAGTAGCTGTGCTGGTCCCAGCAGCCTTACCTGGGGTCCTGGGGGCCTCCCAGGGCTGCAGCTGTGGCAGGAAGCCTGGCCGGTAGCCAGAGCATGGCTCCAGCTGGCCAGGCTCTGGTTTTGGGTGGCACGTGCTGCTGCCACATGTATCGCCCTGCTTTTTTTGAGCTTGGGTTTTCTTGACCCTGGGATCTCCTGGGGCTACCCCCCCCCCCCCAAAGCACTGTAATGTAGCAGTGTGGGGAACGCCTGCATATCTGGTGTGTGGCGCCACAGACAGGTGGCACCACATACCACACATCTGCATTCATCTGGATATGGCCCTGTGGTTTACACCAGTGTTTCTCAACCCGTGGGTCATGACCCAAAAGTGAGTTGCAAGAATATATAAATGGGTTTCAAACAAATTTTGAAAACAGATTGACAAACTTTAAAAATGGATTCTCCTTTAAAGGAGAAAAACATGAGAAACGGTGGCTTTTCCCTTACAGGTTGTCAGAGTTTCAGCACGCAAGGGGCTGCTTGGGGCCCCCCATGCCACATACATCCCCCCACATTCCCCACACACCCACTCTGTGCCTTACACACTGGGGGACTGGGGCCTGGGGGCATGGGGAAGTGGGTCAGGAGTAAAGGGCACTGGGTCAGAACTGGCTATCAATGCTTACAGATGGGTCCTGGTACAAAAAAGGTTGAGAACCATTGGTTTAGACCCCTGAGGGTCATGACTGTGATTTTATTTTTCTAGTTTATTTACCAGAATAGGCATAAGTTTTGTTCTCTTTTAGGTTTGTACTCATCTGTCCAGAGAAAGCAATCACGAGTGCCTGTTATAAAATTAACCACCAGGATCTAATGACTACCCACCCTGAATAAAAGAAAAACTCAAGCAGCAGGTTTGCAGTTTGAATCGAAGACTTAGAACTTTAGCATATTTGAGATTAAGCAGTAACAAGATCAAGAAATTCATAATACTTGATTTTTAACAATCCCACGGCAACTCTAGAATTGTTGCAGTGCGGTTAGAAATGACTATATTTTAATACCATAAAACTAACATAAACAGTCCTATTTTAGAACTACTGATTTGGTGTTTTGTTATGGGAGCTTGTAAAAGAGGAGCTATGCCAGTTATTTGTCATTTGAGGTATGCTTATTATAGTGAGTGATGCTGCTCAACTAACCCATAAACCATGATAGAACCTTTGAACAATCACATTTCCAGCAACAGGCCAGGAAGCTGCATTCCCAGGTATGCTGACTCAATAAATGCCAAACTGTCCTGGGCTTGCCTTTCCCCTTACACAGAATGTTGCACTCTTGAACTCAAGGGGCATGTCAAATAGAAGCGGTGCAAATTTGAGCCAGGGCTTTTTGCCTCGGCGCACGTGATTGGACATGCACTTTGTTGTGGAGCAAATTGTGCCACTTGGGGCAAAATAACCGTGGCTCCTCCCGGATCTGCAGCCAAGGGGAGCTAGAGCCCAGGACCAGCACTTGTGCTGTCCCCAGCAGTATAAAAAGCTGCCCTGTCCTGGCCCCATCAGTACAAAAAAGCTGCCATGGCAAATAACTCAGGGCTACTTGCTCTCAGGAGCTTCTGGGGCCTGGCCACATGGTACCTGGGGACACTACACCTTGTGCCAGCTGGACTGCTGCAGCAGCATCCCAAATCTATTTTTAAAAATACCCCCAAATACATGTTTTTCCACAATTAAAACAAAAGACCACTCTATACACATGCACGAACATATATATATCTAGAGAGAGAGAGAGAGAGAACATGATCAGTTGGGCAATGCTTTATTGGTATATTTGCAATGTGGAAGCCTACCAGTGTCTCTATCATCACGATAAAATAAATTCTAAATACTTATGTGTTGATGTGTGCTTTTGGTTTTGTCCACATGTGATGGGTGTGTGATGGGGGGATGTGGTGTTTGCAGGAAGGGGATGGGTGGGGGTGTGGGGGAAGGTGTGTGTGTGTGTGTGGAGGGATGTAGGCTGGTGTATGGGTAGGAGTGGGGCAATTGCTGGGGGGACTGTGGGTGTGGGGGACCTTGTGGGGGGCTGCTCAGGAGGGGTGGGTCCCCTGGCCCCCACAGGGTGCAGCCCCCCCAAAACAGCACATGGAATACTTCTCTCCCAGTTCCCAGCTCCCCCCTGGAGGGCCACAGCCCCCCCCCCCCTGCAAAGGGTCCCAGGCAGGGGCCCTGTGGGGAATAGGGGCTGTGATCCTCCAGGGAGAATGTGGGGCCCTGTGAGGGGGAGTATTCCATGTGCTGTGTTGGGGGGGCTGCACCCAGGGGGGCCAGGGGTCTAATTTTTTCATTCCCGTATGTGCCTCTTGCCCTGCCTCAAAGGGGTTTGAGACGAGGCAAGAGGCACGTGCGTGCTTGTCTGGATGCACCCAAGGTTTTTCTTTGGCCAAGGGTTGGCCAAGGCCCAAGGGTACCCACACTCTCTGCCTTCAACTCCCCAGCTTCTCCTGATTAGACAGATGCCTACCTGGATTCCTGATCTTGGTCCCATTTTTGTTTCCTTGCAGACTTCCTCAAATTTGTAGGACATTCTGTGGAGCAGAATAGAGTCCACATTGGGCCTCAGGGTTTTTTTGGTTTGTTTATTTGGGGAGGTTTTTTGGTAACTGGCTATGGTCAGCAGCAGGCCCTATGGACTACAAAAAACCCCACAGGGAGACAAAGCTGCCAAATGGAAACAAGAATTAAGTCGTGGGAGAATAAGAGGTGATGCCCAGAAACTGAGCAGACAGGAACCATGTAGAATTCCTAAATTCCAAAGGATTCTCTGTTTCCTGTTCCCCTGTCCAACTCATTGCTTTGCAGTGGATCAACACTAAAATAATTCAGGAGTGGCCAACCTGTGGCATGCATGCTCCTAGCGGCACAGGCAGCCTCTGTGTGTGGTGTAAAGCAGACTAGGAAGGGGACATATAGCACAGTCACAGGGCAGGGAGTATAAAGCAAATCAGCAGATCAGGCAGGGGTCACAGGGCAGGAGGCAGAAAGCAGAGCATCTGATTGGGAAGCAGATCAGAGTAGCACTTGAGGATTTGTGACATACCGGCAAAAAAGATGGGTCTCCACTGGAATAATGTATGACATTGGTTATGAAATAATTTGTATAAGCATGGCAGAATCTGTTTATAACCCAGGGTGATATTCATTTGAGGGTTTTTAAGAAATGAAGTACGAAGTAGCAAAAATACAGATGATGTACCAGTATTTTAGCCCTAAAAATAGTAGCAGTTCATGAAGACTCGAAAGTTGATACTGTGATACTAAACTACAAAATCAGTTACATGATTTATCCAAGGAATTTTAGATAGTTAAAGCTAATTTAAAATCTGGAAGAAACGATTTACATCTTCAAGAGAGAACAGTGTAACATTTGGATAAATGTAATCTGATAGGATCAAACCAGCCTAGCTTCTGAAAGAGAAAAGTCCTGTCTTCCTAACCTCTTGGGGTTTTTGAAAAGTTGGTTTAGTGTTTTCACCTACAGCAACCGATACACTCTATGTTCAAGACATTTACAAAAATAATGATTAAGGTCAGTAGAACTATTAAAATGTGGCTGAGAAATTTACAAGAAAAGCTGAGCTGAATCTTATTAAAGAAAAAAAATCACACTCATTTTGATATGAAATACAAATGGATTGATAAACACACACAATTATTTTAGTACTTTAATTTTTCTAAATTATTTTAAATACAGATAGCCAATGTTGTGTTTAATTATGTTTATGTGTTGAGACCATGGGCTGTCATGACCAATATTGTCTTTGTTGTCTCCCTCTACTCCCTTTTTTGTCTGTATCCATCTGTTCCTGCTTGGCTTTTAATGTTAGTTTTTAGGGTAGGGATGATCCTTCTGTTCTGTTTGTACAGTGTGTAGCACAATGGAGTCTAGTCTGTGGCAGGTGCGTCCATGTGCTACAATAATGGAAGCAGTAAACAACAAAGGTTTTCCCATTAGCATATGCTACCCGGCAGTTTTCCAGGGTGCTTGTGTTTTCATAAAGCAGGAAGGAGGCACTTATTAATTTATCCATTTGCTTTCCTTTTTGAATAAAATACTTTCTCATAACCATACCCAAAGAAGGAAGCAACACCTCTTGGCAAACAAAATTATATTAAGTGTATTTGCTGGAAATGTTTGCACTGTGTTGTTGAAAAATTCATATATTTTAAGGTGAGTTGTAACTGATAAAGTTCTCTGAACACCTCCATTAGATAGACCATGGATGCTTACTCAGAAATTTCTGCATCAAGCCCACAATTTCAACTAGTAGAATGATTCAATCTTGACTTATAGTGAAGAAAAGAAGAATTTACCAAGTAAGAAGAATCCCCAAGTAAGGTATTTAAAATTACTGGGTGTATATAAATATGCAGAGTAGAGCAGTTTTCTGGTTGCATGATTTGGAGTGGTAGATGAAGCTCTTTTGTTCATGAGAGGTGGATTGGAATATTGCCCCTTGAAGACATTTCAAAAAATTTAGTTGGCACAATTTGTTTTATTTCAATGGTAAAATAAAAAGTGTTGAAGATATACTTGTGTGCACCCCAGGGTAAGTATTCTCTCCCAGATAATTTTGCAGTATCAGTAAACAGAACCATTCCAAACCTCCTTTTCAAATCTTAAAAGCCAGAAGCCCCAAACAATATTTTCAGCAAGTTGTTGCTGGTATCTAATTAAATTTTTCATTGCAGATGTAAGCTATTAATGTATCTGTGTTCGGTGTGACATCTGTGTGATGTTTAGTTGCATATCCCTATTGGTATGCATGTTCAGATAGTTAGAAACTGTTTCCCTTATTTGCACCTCCACATTGGTACGCATGGTTGAAGAAATGACAATGAGCGCAATAGAGCAGTGCCCCCAAGTGGTAAAGAGGACCAGTGACAGCAGTGGCAGAATACCCCTCCTCCCCGCTTCTCTCCCCACCCAGCATCAGTGAAGTGATGGGAAAAATGTAGGGCTAGTAAATACACTGGCTATACTAGCTTCCAAGTTTACCCTACATGAAACTAAGAAAGAACTCTGGGCTTGGTGGTGATAAACTATTAATAGCTCATTGAGTTGGGCTACTGACCAAGACTGCTTGTTTGTCCCATTTTCTTCCCCCCTTTAATAAACCTTGTTATAGTTTAACACTGCTTACGCGTGTGGAAGCTTATTCACACTGGAACACCCAAGTAGCATTCATTTTCCCAGTTTTCTGGGTGGCGGCTTGAGCCAAGATAGAAAATGTGTATAAAACCCTTAAAGTGATTTTGGCCCTTGCTAGAGCCATCCAGTGTCTGGCAGAATGGCAACACATAAAAGGTTCCTTTTAAATCAAAATGATATTCTGTTGGTAAGCTACTCTAGATCTCAATTGCATTAAAAAGCAACAATATTTATATAGGTGTAGGTTGTAGCCATGTTGGTCTAAGGACATAGGCAGACAAGGTTCTTTGGGTGAATCTGATATCTTTTATTAGACCAACTTAAATAGTTGGAAAACAATTATTAAGCAAGTTTTTGGGTTCAAAAACTCTTTGTCGGGCTAAGGAAGTTTGAGCAGTTGGTGTGTGTTCTTCCTGGATGGAATGAAAAGTAAAGAAGCCAGAGGCTGGGCTGGTATGCATACAAGATAGGCAGTCAATGAAGATGTAGATTGAGGAGTCAATGGGTGAGAGACAGGCTGCATACCAGCCCAGCCTCTGGCTTCTTTACTTTTCATTCCATCCAGGAAGAGCACACACCAACTGCTGAAAGTTCCTTAGCCTGACGAAGGGTTTTTGAACCCGAAAGCTTGCTTAATAATTGTTTTCCAACTATTTAAGTTGGTCTAATAAAAGATATCAGATTCAACCAAAGAACCTTATCTGACAATATTTATATTTCACTTATTATGGTATTTCAGTGTAAACACTCGAAGCAATATACATTATTATACAAACTAACACACTCATCCAACTTTATAAATGACGACTGAATCCATAAATGGGCTTACACATACCATATTTACTCGAATTTAAGATGACCCTGACTATAAGACAACCCCTGCAAGAATTAGATTGTATACATGGAAAATGTATACATCTGTTATAATTTTCTAAGTATAGAATCTAATCATTGAAAATGATTAGATTCCATACATTCTAACTGTCTGCAAGTGGGCAAACAGTGGGTGGCAGCAGGTGATATGGGGAGGTCAAGCAGTTTGCCTACTTGTTCTTGTCCCCATCCCCCTCCACTCCCCCTAGGCTCCCCCCCCCTCCCCACCTCTGCTTCCTCCTCCCTTTCCTCCCGTTCTCTTCTCCTCTCCCCCCCTTACCCTTGTTTCATGCCTCTTCTAGCCTGGGGACTGAGCATGTCCCCAGCCCAGCCCAGCCCATGTAGCAGCTATGTGGGCTGCACGCAGATGCTACCAGCTGGGCTGGGATCAGGCTCAGTGCCTCAGGCTGCAGGTGGATGGAGCTTGCTGGTGCAAAGCAAAGGTAAGGAGGGGAGGGGGCAAGCAGGAGAGCAGAGGCTGCATGTGGGGAGCAGTTGGGAGGAAGAGGCTACAGAAGGGAGATGGTGGAGTGTGAGGGCAGTGGTTGGGGGGTGGGGAAAGGAGAGGGGAACAGAGAGCAGCTGCAGCTATGACCCTGACCCTAGGTAGGGGCTGGAGACTGAGCTGCAGCAGCTGCCTGCCCCACCCCCCATATACAATTTTAAGATGAGGGATTTCCCCTCCCCCCCCATGCTAAACAGGGAGGGAAAACCTCATCTTAGAATCAAGGAAATATGGTAAATGACAAATAGTTATAATGGAAAAAAAATCAAGTTATGTAAAGATAACATATATATCAGATAAATTCAAGTGAATGGAGAAAAAAAGACAAAAAATATTTTGTGTATCACAGAGGTGTGTCCCAGTGAGATCAGACAGGGAGCAACAGTGCAACCGTATTTATTATATGAACAGAAGGCTTAACTGAATGCTTTTCAAGAATAATAGTAGGCAACAGTAGGAGGCAAATACAATACAGAATAGCCCCAGAAGTACATACACAGAAACTTAACACTTAATACATAACACCCCTCTACCCTAGTTAATGTAGTCCTTTAAATACTTGCATAGGACAGTGACTTGTCTTGGATGACCTGATTCAGGGCTTGGAGTCTCATTTGAAATGGCATCAGGTTCTTTTTGCTTTTCTTGAGTTCCTTGGCAGTATTTGACAGGTTTGAAACAGCAGCTGATGAAAAACTGGACATGTCGGTGGCATGATGTCTTCTGGAACTGTAGATAGTATACCATCTGGAACTCCCCCCTGCATCTGGTCAACATGTGTGCAGTGTCTTACCATCTGGATTCTTGGCCTTCTATGACACTGGTCCTGTAGCTTCAAGGACATGCTCTAGATGACAATCAATCTCTGTATCAAATCAATTTCTGCATCAGTCTTTGGATAGAGAGCAAAAGAAGGTTTCATTCAAATTGGTGCCATGGTTGGATCCAATGCAAATGAAACTGGAACACAACCCTTTTTCAAAACTTTGCTCTATATATTCAGGATGTCTTGAATGTGTGTTGCAGTGCTATACATTCTTGTTAACTTTGGCATTTATGAGGCAGAGGATCCCTTGACGCTTCCCACAATGGTTGTTGATGTAACATTTGTTCTTCAGGTCAGCTGTTTGTTTATTGTTGTTGACAAGTGCTGCTTCACATGGAACAACAGACCACAATAACTTGTGGGCTGGATGAAGTGGGCATCACTGATCTGAAGGAATTTCGTTAAACTGAACAAGATCAACTTCTTAGGCTACTTTGCAATTCTTTGCAACTTCTCCTTTTTTTATTGGTAATAGGGTATGATTTAAGGTGATAAGGAAGTGGGCAGAGTTCCAGTCAAATTTGCCTAAGAAGAGATTCCTGCAGCTCTACTACGGGGGCAGTTTCTTTTTGTCACAAAGGCTCGGTGACTAGTCAGAATTCAGCTCAGTTCTGATGGAATGGGATTCATTTCCTAGAGGCATAGCATGGCTGAGATCATTTGGGGGTGGACAGAATTAGAAGGCATAGATTTTTGAGGAGGAGCAGGGTAGTGAGGATGGAAGACAGGGCTGAGTTCAATGGGAACTCAGTGAGAAAAGGGGAACCTGTTGCCCTAATATATTTTTCAGACACTGCCAATTTTCAATATCTCCCTCTATCTTTTCCTCACCCCAGCATTATTAGATTTATAAAGCATCTACAACAGAAAGAGAGTTCAATAGCTGTTTGAAAAGGAACTTACCAGCACCAAGGTGGAAGCAAAACCCAAAGAGTGAACTTAAGTCAGGGTGACTGGATAATCTCCATCCCAGATTCTGAAAGAACTAACACATGAAATTACCCAATTTCTGTCTTTGACAAGAAAGCTGATTTTCTTCCCAAAGGAAATACAGTTCACTAAAGCATTTGATACAGTGCCACGTGGAACACTGTCTAAATTGGAAAACATGGGTATTTGTAGAGGAATTGTAAGGTGGGTAAAAAGAGTTTGTTCAAGGAAAGATGGCAGTCAGGGTTGGTCCAAGGGTAATTGGCACCCTTTGTACCTTGGTGCCCCCACCACTTCCAATGTGGGGGAAAATAAGAAGTCTAGAATGAACTTTTACCTCTGAGGTCTTTTCAGAGGTCTTTCTCCCCTTACCAAACCAAAGGTCTTAGACCAAGGTGGAGCTGTAGCCGGCCAGGGCTCTTATTTAGAATGCTGTTCCTGTTATTTTGTTCTGCATCTAATTTTAGTGCCCCCCAAATTTTGGTGCCCTAGGCAACTGCCTAGTTCACCTAATGGTTGGACCGGCCCTGATGGCAGTCATTATTCAAAAGGGAGGTGTCAGGCTGGGTTATTAGCAGTCTTCTACAAAGATAGACTTGGGGCTAAACTTAATACTTTCATGGCATAAATATGAAGAGACTGCTGATGAAATTTGCTGATGACCCACAATAGAGAGGCATCATCACTAGGAAGACTGGGATATCAGCCAGGACTCCAGACAAAACTGAAGGATCTTGAGGACTGAAGTAATAGAAATGGGATGAAATTCAATAGAAGAAAATGCAAATAAAAAACCAGCAAAAATAGCTGCTATAAGCTGCAACTGGTCAGTTGGAAAGAACGGAGGTAGAAAGAATTGGATGTACAAGCCAATAATAGTATGACTTAGAGATACCCAAATGATGTAGTTCTTAAAAAGGCAAATGCTAGGCTGGGATGTGTTGGGAGAAGTATTTCCAGGAATGAGAGAAAGGCACTCCTAGACCTCACCTGAAACACTGGATATTGTTCTGGCTCTCATGTTCAAGAAAAATAAACTAAAACTGGAACAGGTATAGAGAAATGCTACTAGGACAATCAAACTTCCCATTTTTAGACATCAATAAAGCACTATTCCAGTGTAGAAACCTACCTGTCTGCAATACAAAACTACAAACAACAAGAGGCCATTGCTAGACTGATATTCACTTTAATGAGATCTGCAAGTCATCATGGGTTGGCAGAATCAGGCCTCATATTCAGACAGGATATATTCTTGCAGAAAAAATGAAATAGAACTTAAATGACTATTTGTGGTCCAGTTTATTCTTAAAGAGATAAGAGGAAATTGGATTTCTCCATTAGTGGAAAATATTAAATAATGTGCTAATGGAGAGAAAACAATTTAGCTCTTCTCTAACAACTTGTAGACCTCTCTTATACTCCTTAGGCCAGAGGTTGGCCCATGGCCAGAACTGGACCACAAGTGGGGTAGATTCACCCTGTGAGGTCCAATCCAGCCTGGGGCTACATGAGGAGTCATGTAGCACATAGCTGCACCATGCTACCTGTCCCTTTGTCACTATCTTCTTCTTCCTCCTCCCTTGTGCCTGTACTTGCCCTTACTGTGGAGGGGTTGGGGATTGGCAGTAAGGATAAGAGTAAGTGGCTTGGTACTCTGGAAAGTGGGGATTTATGGCTTGCAGCAGGAGGCCAGGTCTCAAGGTCTGGCCCATGTTAGCAAAAGGTTACCAATCCCTGCTTTGGGTGTATTCGCATTGCTTGGTCTAAGAATAAGGGTCAAAATCAAATATAATACCCCTATCTTATTTTGCCATCATACATTGTTTCATCTTTTTTTCTTTTATCATAATACATTCTGTTGTTTTTTTAATTCTAGTTAAACTGGTAGACTATATAAGCTTATTGAATGATTTTAGCAAAAACCACACCTTAGGTAAGTTTATTATTATATATAAAATTATAGTTCATTTTAGTGAATACCTATGTAGCAAAATCTGTAAATAAACTACAGGGCAATTGGGGTTAAGGAGGGTCTGCCTTATAAGAGGAGACTAAAAAGCTTGGCTAATCAAAGGCTGAAAAGAGATATGATTATTGTTTGTGAATATATCATGGGGGGAAAAAAGAACAGAAAGGAAAAAAATTACTGTGTCACAGGAGAGAATGGGAGGGGGAGGCAACAAGAGGCAGAAGTTAAATAAGAAAAAAAAACACTTACCCACAGCAGGAGCTGTAACAAGGCGGGAGCAGGAAGAGGAACCCGTGCAGCTCGTCAGCTCTGTCTTTATTCAATTGAGACCGGCCAGTGATGTCAGCAGTAATCGCCGGCTGGCAAAAATAAAAATGGCGAACAATGGCGAGATAAGTGGGGAAACGGACCGGAGGAGCGTGCTGGAGTGCAACGCATGCCGGAAATCCCCCAGGAGGCATGGAGCCTCGGCTGAGGAGTCAGCGGAGGCTTTTAAGGAGGAGTGCAGCGGCAGCGGCGGGGAACATGCTGGTAACAATATCAATGAATTAGAAATAGTCTCTGTAGGCTGCAGGGACAGCAACAGTCTGGGGAGAGTGACGAGCCGACGAAGACCCATGACTTAACAGGTGGGAGCCATGGGAGCAACGGGGAGGAGGCGGAAGGAACCCTGTGGGGAGAGCCTCAGAAGGAGCAATGGGAAGGGCAATGGACGAACAGGGTGTTCGCCCTGAACTCGGAAGGTGAACAGCCATATTGGGTGAGACTACGGGACACCTGGACGGGGCCACTTCAGAAAGGGGAGAAGTGGGGTAGTGCCAGGCTGACGGAGGGAGCCGCAAAGGATAAAGGATCCACTGAAGAGGAGGCTACAGGTGTGTGACCCATGCAGGGGTCGCACCCAAGGTAGACCTCAAGGGAGAGGGGCCCCGGAATCTGCAGGCAAAAGGGGCTACCTAGATTCTTGGCCTGACGACAGGCGAGTTAGCTTAGAGTTTCATTGGTGATTTTGGTTTATGTTTCCCCGAGTGGAAGGGTTGAGAAGGAAAGTGACAGGATTAGTCTAACTAAGTGCCCTAGGGGGGGAAGAAAACAAGGACCCCAGGGCCCAATGATGTGATTTAGTCTTTTTATATTTCCCCGGGTGAAGGGGTTAAGAGAGGAAGGGAACAGGCCCAGGTAACCGGGTGCTGGGAGCCGAGACTTTAGGACTCTGCATTATGATTTAATCCATGAAGCCGGGATAAGTGATAACCCTGCACAGATTCTTCGGTTGACTGCAAAAGAGTCTGGGACAGAAAACAACTGTGAAAACCTCGGTATCAACACAGAAGAAGGACTTGGCTAATTCAACCAGCTAGGTGGTGTAAGGACGGGGTGTAGGGGTGGCGGAGCCCCATAAGTTACTGTCAGACAGCCTGTACACCACCGAGAGACCCCAAGGAGGTGGCCCCCCCTGGGAACATTCAAAGTTGTGGCTGGCGAGATAAGGGCAAACCACCTCAGGAGTGAACAACTTCTCGGTCAGCAATGAGAGTCTAAGAGGCGAACACCACTCACCGCATAAAGCAAAGCGGCACATGACCGGGTGTTTGAGTCCCGACAGTCACATACTGTTTAACCTCAAGGACGATGTTGGCATAAGAAAAGATGAGCATGAAATTGTCATAAATATAAGCTGGAAAACAGAGGAAGGTTTCTAATCATTATAGCAGTGGTTTTCAACCCTTTTAGATTCAAGACATTCCTTGTCAGACTCAAGGCACCCTTCAGAAGATGCCAGCTCTTAGTTTTCACGCATTTTTGAATACAGAAAAATAACAGAGCAATTTTTCTTTTGCAAAGAACTCAGAAAGACCAAAACAGGTCAGAATGGTTTTACACTATAGTCTCCTATGTGAAATTTCTGGGTTCATCTTGTGACTCATGCTTGCCCACCTCATAATGCTAACATTGGCACTCTCAAAAAGGTCTCAGGGAAGCCCAGGGTACCATGGCACCCTGGCTGAGAATCACTGCATTGGAGTAATCAGGTTCTGGGACAGTTATCTAATGGTAGTAGGGGTACTAAATAACTACCTGTTTTAGATGGAGCTTGATAAATTTCTGAAGAAGATGATAGGACATGGTGGCTGCAGTAACAGAACTGAAATTGGTGACTCACAAAGTCCTTTCTACTGCCATCTTCCCATTTTTTTTGTACCTAGGGGTCTTAGAACAGAACTGGGATATTTTTGTGTTGTTGTTTAACTAAGATATAGTCCTGTTTTAACTTTTTCCCTTTTTGAAGACACTGTTTCCATGCCTTTTTTTCCAAGTTATAGGATGAATTGCTACTTATATTTACTGATGTCATTTTGTAATAATTTAACATTCAGTTTCAAGTACTAGAATGGTATTATGCATTATGAATATCTACAAACAGGCAAATATTTTAAGTTGCTAAGGCAGACAAGGTTCTTTGGATAAATCTGATATCTTTTAGTAGACCAACTCAAATAGTTGGAAAAATTCTTCTTAGCTAAGGAGCATCCATGGGTAAAGATGGTTTATATTTCAGGGAGGAGTCAATGGGCACATCTACACAGATGCTACTGTGCAGTAGCATTGGTAGGCACTAACTGTGGCATAACACTACTGCACACATTATTAAGAGAGGAAAATTTTTCTATTAAATTGTTAATGAAACTAGGAAGACAAAACTTGTTTTTAAAAAGAATAAATTGTGCTAGGTAAATATTCTTTGATGGGATTACAAAACTAGTGGTTGAAGAGACTAGAAATGCAGAAGACGTGATTAATGAACGTGATTACAGTGAAGCATTTCATATGTTTTCATAAAATATTACTTAAAATACTTCAATTTTGACTATAAAACCCAGGTAAGATTATTTTAACTAGTAAAATTATTCATTATAAATTGATCATATTTTCTGTTCCCAGATTAGTTCTTATTTTCGTTAATTTAACTGCAAAATAGTTGAAGATACTGCAGAACGGCATGCCTTCTTTACACTGTTTGTGTGCACATGTGATGTCCTGCCCATTGTGCATACCTTGGAGGTCTCATTATGACATCAAGGAGCTCTAATGGCACAGATCAATTTTTTATTCTTATTCTTTGGATTACACCATGATTGTGTATAATGGTTTTAAATTAGCTGCGTCTGGCCACCTGTTCTTTACGTTGGCATGGAGATACTGTCTCTCACCCCATCCTTGTTAAAAAACTAGGCGACTGTGGCATCGATGCCTACACGGTCAGATGGATTGTGAATTGGCTGAAGGGTCGTACTCAGAGGGTGGTGGTGGACGGGTCATATTCGACCTGGGGGGAAGTGGGTAGTGGAGTCCCCCAGGGCTCGGTCCTTGGGCCCGCGCTGTTCAATTTCTTTATCAGCGATTTGGACGATGGGGGTGAAAAGCAACCTGTTCAAATTCACTGATGATACCAAAATCTGGGGTGAGGTGGGCACATTAGCAGGGAGGGAAAGACTGCAGAAAGACCTGGATAGGTTGCAAGGGTGGGCTGACAAAAACAGGATGCGTTTCAATATGGACAAGTGCAGGGTGCTGCACTTGGGCAGTAGTAACCGGCAACACACTCATAAGATGGGAAACTCCCTTCTTGAGAGCATGGAGGCAGAAAGGGATCTTGGAGTCATCATTGACTCCAAGATGAACATGGGCCGACAATGCGAGGTCACGGTCGGCAGGGCTAACCGGACCCTATTGTGCATCCACAGGTGCATCTCAAGTAGGGCCAAGGAGGTGATCCTCCCCCTCTACGCAACACTGGTCAGGCCACAGCTGGAGTATTGTGTCCAGTTCTGGGCACCACACTTCAAGAGGGATGTGGACAACATTGAGAGGGTCCAGAGGAGGGCCACCCGCATGATCTGGGGACATCAGGGCAGACCCTACAATGAGAGGCTACAGGACATGAACCTGTTCAGCCTTCACAAGAGAAGGCTGAGGGGGGACCTGGTGACCATCTATAAACTCACTAGGGGGGACCAGAAGGGTTTGGGGGAGACCTTGTTTCCCCCAGCGTCCCCTGGGATAACAAGAAATAACGGGCACAAGTTGTTGGAGAGTAGGTTCAGATTAGACATCCGTAGGAACTACTTCACAGTTAGGGTGGCTAGGATCTGGAACCAACTTCCAAGGGAAGTGGTGCTGGCTCCTATCCTGGGGGTCTTTAAGAAGCGGCTCGATGCCTACATAGCTGGGGTCACTTGAGCCCAGTTTCTCTCCTGCCCAGGCAGGGGGTTGGACTTGAAGATCTACAAGGTCCCTTCTGACCCTACTTCTATGATTCTATGATTCTATGACTCCCAATGGGCATAACAATGTAAGAACTGCCAATTAATGGGTCAGACCATAGGTTCATCTCGCCCAGTTGCCTACGTCATGCAGTGGCAGAGAGTGGATGCTGAGAGGGAGAGTGAACTGTGTATGACCAGAGATTTTTCTACTGTTCCTTTCCCACTTATAGCCTCCAGCAATTAAGGTTTAAGAAGTTCTAATTCAGAGTTGGTATTCCCTAACTCCCACACTCAATAGGTACTATTATCCCGTCCTCCAAGAATTTGTCCAATGACTTTTTTAATCTGGCTAAACTGTCAGCTTTCACAACATCTGGTGGCAATGAGTTCCACACTTTAATGACACCCTGTGTGAAAAAGAACTTCCTTTTGTCACTTTTAAACTTACTACCTACTAGTTTCATTTTGTGACACCTAGTTCTTGTATTGTATGACAGAGTAAATAATAAATCCCTGTTTACTTTCTCTTTGCTATTTAGTATTTTGTAAACCCTGTTCATGTCCCCCTCAAGCATCTCTTTTCTAAACTGAATAGCCTCTTTAGTTTCTCCTTATATGGAAGCCCCTCCATACCACTTAATCATTCTTGTTGCCCTTTGTGAGCAGGATGGTCAATCTTATCCTCATCTCTCCTTTATACTCTCCTGCCATGACTTGGATAAAAAGGAAAAGGAAGAAGGGTAATGCCTTTTGTTGTTCTTGGTTAGACTAATGCCACCCTGAGGTCAAATGCTCACAGTGTAAGTTTTATTTCTGGCTTAACAGTGGTGAGATAACAATGTCCTTGCCAATTACTTCATTGGCAAAGTAGTCAGTGTTACAATCAGGAGATCTTCAGACTAGTTACTTTGTATGTGCTGGGTAAGGATTCTTCGCCGCTAATTATCTCATTAGCAGCATGCGCTTTCCAGATCCCTCATTATTCACGTGTGCACAAACCAGAGAGTAGCCCCCTGTCATTCCCTCCCTCAATCTGTTTTTTTGCTCCCCATTTCCACACTCCCACTGGGATCCAGATTTGGGGTTAATCCCAATCCCCCTTTCTCTTGCTGAGGATCACAATCCCTTCTCCTTAGAGGTCCCGGCAGATTCACCGCCTGGCATCTCAGACTTTCCCTGCACTCACTGGCACAGCAGGAGTTGCCAGCAGGGCAATCTTCTTTGCCGCTGACCTGCCACGTCTCTCAGGGATCTGCTGCCCAGCATCTCTGCTCCTCCCGCACTTGTCGGCACAACAGGGTTCCCGGGAAGGCAAACCCCTTTGTCACTGACCTGCCACATACTTCAGGAGTCTCACTCTTCTTGGAGCTCTTTCATCTCTCCGGTAAGTCTCTCTCCTTTTTCTCCAGGAGCTTCGCTACTCCTCGCTTTTCCTTTTGGTACCCAAAGGCAAAAAGTCTTTCTCCTGCTGTAATTTTTATGCCCCATTCGGTGGGCTAATCACCCGGTTTTATCCCAGGTGTGCAATCCTTCCCACTTGGCAGGGTTCATCATCAGGTCAATCTGACCCAACCTTGTCTAAGTAACAGGGCTCTTGCCTGAGTCCCTGTTACACCCTTCTTTGGATCTTCTCTAGTTCTTCTGTATCCTTTTTGAGGTGTGGGGACCAAAACTGGGCACAGTATTTAAGGTATGGGCACACCATGGATTTATAAAGGGGTATGATGATACTTTCCACTTTGTTTACAATTCCATTCTTAATAATCTCTAACATTTTGTTTGTCTTTTTGATGGCTGCTGAGCACTTAGCTGATGTTTCCAGTGATCTGTCCACAATGATTCCCTGGTCTCTTTCATGTATGGTAACAGCTAATGTATTGCCCACCATAGTGTGGGTATTGTGTGGTTTATTTTTGCCCAGGTGCATCACTTGACACTGATCTACATTGAATTTCAGTTGCCATTTAGTTGCCCATTTGCTCAATCGTGCCAGATCCTTCTGTAGTTCCTCACAGTCCATGTTGGTCTTTACCACTTCGAATAATTTTGTGTTATTCACAAATATAGTCTCCTTGCTACTCACCCCCTTTCCCAGATCGTTTATGAATATGTTAAACAGCACTGGTTGCTGAGGGACCTCACTGTTTACTTTTCTTCATCCTGAAAACTGACCATTTATACTCACTCTTCATTTTCTATCTTTGAGCCGATTTCTAATCCATGAGTGGATGTTCCCTATAATCCCATGACTACCTAACTTCATTAAAAGCTTCTGATGGGGGACCTTGTCAAAGGCTTTTTGGAAGTCCAAATATACAGAGTTACCTGGATCATCCCAACCCACCTGCTTATTGACACCCCCAAAGAACCCTAGTAGGTTGGTGAAACATGATTTCCCTTTGACAAAATCATGTTGATTCCTCCCCAGCAAGCCATGTTCATATGTATGCTGAATAATTGGTTTTTTTAAATTATTGTTTCCACCAGTTTTCCAGGAATAGAAATTAGGCTCACTGGCCTGTAGTTTCCTGCGTTCCCTCTAGAGCTTTTTTTAACTATGGAGGCCACATTGGCAGCCCTTCAGTCCTCTAGGGCTGAGGCTGCTTTTAGTGATAGGTTGCATACTACAGTTAAGAGCTCAGTGATTTCCAATATGAGCTCCTTTAGCATCCTAGGGCAAATGCTATCAGGTCCTGGTGATTTGTTAATGCTTAGTTTATCAGTTTCCTTTACAACTTAATCTATTAAAACCTCAATTTGGGTCATCTCCAATGACGTGTCTCTAGAGAGGAATGGATCTGGTGACATAATCTCCCTAATTCTTTTCCACAGAGAGTGCATTTAGTTTTTCAGCAATGGCCCTGTCATCCTTGAGTGCCCTTATTACACCTTTATCATGCAGTGGACCAACTGACTCCCTGGTAGGACTTCAGTTTGTAATGTACTTAAAAAAACATTTATTGTTACCTTTTGTGTCTCTAGCAAGTTTCTCCTCAAATTCTCTCTTCGCTTGTTTTATTGCAGTTTTACATTTTACATTTGCTTTGCCAGTATTTATGCTTTTTTATTTTCTTAATTAGGACTTGACTTTCACTTTTTGAAAGAAGCCTTTTTTCTGTTTATTGCCTTTGCAACTCTGCCATTAAACCATGCCAGTTTTCTTTTGTTTTGCTTTCCATTTCATTTTTATTGATCTGCAGTATGGATTTGCTCTCTGTGCTTTCATTTGCTATCTCTGTGCTTCCAATACGGTGTTCTTAAGCAGTTCCTATCCTGCCTGAAAACTCCTCACCTCTTTCTTATTTTGGTGTAGTTTCTCTTTTTAAAGTCAAAGCCTACTGCGGTAGATTTTCTTGTCTCCCCTCCTACATAGATGTCAAACCCAACTGCATTGTGGTCACTATTGCCAAGTGACTCAGTAACACTTTCACTAAATCCTGTGCACTACTGTGGACTAGGTCAAGAATTTTTTTTTCCCCTTGTAGTATTTTATAGTACCAAGATATTTGGTCTCTGAATTCTGTCCTAATGTTAGACTGACTCAATCCAATCTATCTGTGGATAGTTGAAGTCTCCCATTATTACTGCGTTTTCTGCTGTCACAGCCTTCTGAACTCCCTTAACATTTCTAGTTCGCTGCTGTCTTGGGGTTGATAGCATATCTATAGACATACTTTTTTTCTATTTAAACTTGGGATTTGTATACACAAAGATTTTATGGAACTTCTCTTGTCAGTTGTAAAATCTAACCAATTTGATTTGATGCAGTCTTTGATGTAGAGTGCCACTCGCACACCAGTATGGCCTCCTCTATCATCCCTGTATAATTTGTATCCTGGTATTACAGCATCCCGTTGATTTTCCTCATTCCATCATGTTTTAGAAATACTTATTATGTCAACATCATTATTTAGGGCTAAGCATTTCAGCTCCCCCACCTTTAATCTTAGACTTCTAGCATTAGTATAAAAGCATGTATATTTTTTATTGCTGCATGATTGGCTTCTTGTGTGTAACCTTTACTCATTAAAGGTATTTGCTTGTGCCTGTCTTCTCCCTGTTTCTTATCCCCATTTTTTAGGTTTCACCCCTACAGGGTGTGTCAATCTGAGCTTTGTGCTGTTCCTCATCTGTTGTCTCCCCCCGCATATTTTTAATTTAAAAGCTGTTCTACCTCCTTTTTAATGCTGTGTGCCAGCAGTTTGTTACCATAATTCAACTGCCTGTTTTTTATACCTCTTCCCATACTGGCCTTCATGTATAGTGTGTGTAGAGTGTTGTGCTCTAGTTGTATCCACCTACTAAATGGTCCTTTAGTAACTGCTGTAAACTGGTACACATTAGAGTAGCCTCCAGGCCTCTAGATTTGTCATGAGAAACAGGGAGCTGCAACAGACCCCTGACAGTTTCACTTTCTTGCTGTGCAAACCAGAAACTCAGTAAAACAAACAAAAAAAAAAAAATGGAGTGATGCGGTGGGAGAGGCAGCGGCCCAAACAGGTAAAGACGCCTGTTTAGGCCTCTCAGTTAACCGGCATATTTTGTTATCTGGCACCCCCCATTCCCCATGGGTACCAGATAACAAAGCTTTTGGTGTATCTTGAGGCAAAGATGGGCAAAGAATCCTGTGTGATTTTTTTTAAAGGGGACTAAATTAGAAAAGGCACTTTGTAAACAGAGCAGCACAATGGTAATTCTTCTTCTCTGTAGTACCAATTATACTGCACCTAAAATTTTGCATTAAATTCTGGCAACTTAGTAGTAGAGAGATGTGAACAAAGATGAGAGAATTTAAGAAAAGAGCAGTAAAAATGATTACGGGACTGGAGGTACTGACTTATGAGGAAAGGTTAAAAAGAATTTTAAATATGTACTGCTTGGCCAAACAAAGACTAAGATAGATATATATCACAGCTGTCTACAAGTATATGGGAAGGATGTAAACATTAAAGGGGAGAGGAATTGCTTAGTGTAATGCAAGATGGATAAGTAGATGTAATGCAATAAAATAAAGAAAGTTAAAGTTCGTACTTGAAATAAAGAAATTAGTTTGCTTAGATGATGGAGCTGTCTCCTGGGTAGAGTGGAGTAGTGGAATTTTAAATAAAGTTCCTTACCTTAATTCAAGAAAGTACTTCAGAATTCATAGTCACTTCTCCGTTATAGGATTCAATTAACAAAACCTGTGAAAAGGCAAATATGCCTCACTGTTTCTGCTACATTTGTAGTTTAAAGAAAGATTCTCACAGGTACAAAAGGCAGTTAGGTGTGTGGCTGTTATTGACTTTCACTAACTGCCATTTGTGCTATTCAGCATCTCCCCTTAATTGACATTTGTAACCATGTTATAGAATAGAAGGAATTTTAAACAAAAATCCATCATTGGTTTTTTGTGTCCAGGCTTGTCCCAGTCCAGTCCTCTGCATAAGACAATGTGCACCTATGGTACAAACTAACCTTCTTAAAACTCTAGGACTGAACACAGGCAAAATACAAGGAAGCAAGGGGTGAAGAAGCTGCTAAAGTAATAGTCATTTGGCACTTCTACACATGCAATAGTGCGCTGTTACTACTGCACATTTAGTACCTGTAATGAGAGGTACTAACTAAATGTGCAGTAGTCAGCACTAATGCACAGTAGCAGTAGAGCAAGATCTTCTGGGGCATCTATACACGTGCTAGGGGTGGAGGGGGTGCTTTAATTAGAGTGGCTCTAAGATCCACTCTAAAGCACCTGCAATGTCATGTGTATTCAGTGTCCTGCGCTTCAAAATGGTGGCGGGGCACTTTAACTAAAGCTTGTTCGATGAGCTTTAGTTAAAGCTCCCCTGCTGCCATTTTGAAGTGTGAGGACACTGAATACACGGGAGGAAGAGGCTGCTGGAGTGTGCTAATTAGCACGCTGCAGTAGACTCACAGTAGACTCAAGTAATCGAGTCTGCTCTGATGCATGCTAATTAGCATGCATTGGAGCAGAAGTCCATCACATGTATAGGTGCCCTTAGTGACACTAAATGTGTAGTAGACTAATTCTACTGCGCATTAGCATGGCTTTTGCCATGATGTGCTAATGTGCAGTAGAATTAGTCTGCTGCCCATTTAGCATCTCATGTAGACATTGAACACTTATCCTTTAAGTGGCTTTATCCCCTGTTCTATAAAAGTCAAGAATCATTAAATTAAATCTTCAGCAGTTGTATGCAGATGTAGATACCATTCTGACACTACTAGCCTGGTAAAATTAATATTTGAGTTTAAATAGTATAACTCAATTCTTCCTACATTGCTTTGACTCTATAACAATGTGATTTTTACAGAGTTTTAAAAAATAATGGGCCATTAATATCTAATCAGTAGATAGTCATTGGAAAAATGAAACAAGGATTAATGAACTATTTCGGTCTCTTATAATTGCCAGGGGCATTTTCAAAGTAAGAATCTGTTATAATTGTTATTATATTATAATTATAATAAAAATATTATTCCAATTCCTGCAGCACTAAGTTCTGATTTAGTTATTATTCCTTAATTTAAATTGGAATAGCTAAGTGTTGAACTGTTAATAAATGCTTTAACACATGTATACCCAAGATTTAAATTTTCCAATAGAAAAGTTTTCCCACCAGCAATGGGATTTCATGGAAAATTAACTGTACTGTGAAGAGTTTGGCTTTTGGAAAAACTATTGATTTTTAATGGGAAATTTCAAAACTAAATCATATGTCCTCACCATTTGAAAAGTTACAGTCTAGAAAATAAATGTGTATGGGGGGTGGGGCTAAATGCCATTCATTGTGTTCCTTTCTGTGACAAGAAAAATGAAAAGGAACAATGAGGGAGAAAGTTGGGGAAAACCTCTCAAAGACCTAAAATGTTATTTTTTGAAACTCCTTGAACACTGAATCCAAATAACAAACTCAGTTAAAAACCAAATAGTTTGATGTTAATTGTTTTGAAAAATAATCACAACAATCAAACATTTTATTTTATTTTGAATTCCTGGGAGAATTTTTGTTCACCAGCTTTAGTTCTGAAATTCTCTCTGAATGACAAGTATTTGGCCAAATCCATAGTTAAATTTATTAACAGATTAATTGTCTCAAAATCCAACTTGAAGTTTATACAAAAGAATACAGTATATTTTTTCTCTTTGGTGTCATACATATAAAGGATGATGTTTCAACATAACACTAAATTGGGGGAGATGTTAATATAATCTTGTGTGTAAATTTGATTCAAGACTAGTTTAATCGCTGGTTTTGTGTAGACCCTGCCTACGCACATGCAGTTAAAGACTTGATTCTGAGTTACAAAAAGATCTATTTATGCAGGATAAGGTTGTCTTAAAGTGGGTGAAAATGGTTCACTGAGAACATCTCTCTGCAAAAGACCTACATAGCCATGGTTAGGGGGTAGTATAGGCAGAATGGAAAGCAAATAATAAATTAAGCTCTTTCAATCTGCTCTTGGGCAGTTGCACTTGTATTTGGCCTCTGTCCAGATACAAAAAATGTGTTCTGGCTCTGGAATACAAGAAGTCCAAGCCATCTTTTCCTAGCACCCTTTTCCTAATATCCATACTCCAACATGAACATGGAGTAACTGGAAAATCAGGTCCCAGTTGCTTATAATAACTTTGAGGAAATGTGGAACTATAACCCAGTCTGCAGTGCATGCATATTGACTTGTACCATTTCCTGTGAGTGTAGGGCTGCTGACACTGAAACAAAACGATGTATAATTTTTTACAAGAGAACTTTGAAGTCCTATTTTTATGAAAAGATTAAACAAAATATGCTGGACAGGAGGGGGAAAAAGCCATATTCTAACACGATCAATGCTGCTAGTTTCTAAAAAGCATAATATGATGTAACAAAAGCAGTACTTCTTTCACAGATTCACACAGATTCACAGAAGTTCCAGTCCCCTGCTCTGGGCTGGAAAGACTGTGCTAAGGTTTTCTAGCTCAAAGAAGCATTTAGAATCTAATCTAGAATTTATGACTGGAATTTAGAACCAGAGCTGGCAGAAATTACTTCTTCCACAACTAAATTAAAATATTCTGAAGTTCAGCACTCTGAAACCAAGTAAATAAACATGACATTTTGAAATTAATATGATGCCAGGGAACGTGGCCAGAGAGCAGTTGTTAACACTGTTAAATTATCTTTAGGTCATAGTAAAAATCCTACTAAGGCTTTTAATGCTGGAAAGATTTTATTGCTTATAATATAAGTTCACTGATGATAGTTATTAACATAACTTGGGCACCAATCATACCAAGATTTCCTCAAGTTGGGGGTTTGCATGTTACTCTAATTTGGGATCAGATCCAGGTCTTTTGTAAGTGCTTCCTTGAGTGATAAACATGTCTAACTGAGGATGATACTAATTAAGACATAAACTACTGTGAAAGTCTCCTCTTACAGCTTGAAAAACCAGGAACATAATATATGGATACTCTTAAACATATATGTGTACATTGTAAACAGGAATCGTGTCATATTTTATACCTAAGGCTAAGAGCGGAAACATTCTTGATTTAACAGGTAGCTACCTGGTGGGTGTGTCTACATGTTCATTTAATGTGGGACCGGTTTAATTGTGAGTAAACTACTTGTGAGTAAATGCTCCTGGGCAGGGATCTACATGTGCAGGGAAGTGGAAGCAGATTTGCTGCTTATGGCTTCAAACTGCTCCTGCTTCCTGGGGCCTTATAATGGGCCCCTGTCACCACCAGGGGGAGCTGGAGGCTCCAGCAGCAGCTGGAGACCATCTTGAAAAGGAAACCCTTCTCCTGGATCCCTGGCCAGCTGTGTTTGTAGTCAGAAGCAATGTGCAGAGCATGAGGGCAGCATGTGGTGGCTATCTTGCCACAGCCTCTCCTTCCCCATATCATGGCTGCTCCAGGCTCTGTCCCTGGCAGTGATGTCTAAGATCTCGGGATCCTGCAGACCACTGCACTGTCTCTGCTGGACTACTGTACTAACCATTGCCTGGCCCATGGCTGTCTGGGCCTTGCTGGCTCCCACACACTCAGTGCATGGTTCCAGGGCTGCTGCTGCTGTGCAGCTGCCACTTGGACCCTGTCCTACTTGCTGAACCCCAGCAGGGACACCAATGATGGGTTTCTAGATTTGATCAATGGGGCTGTCCACACCCTCCTTGGTCACTAGCCCTTCCACTTCTGAGCCTTCCTGGCTGGTGAAGGAAGTGCTGGACCTCTGCCCAGGCCCAAGGGGACACCTGCTGCTGGGTGGCAGGTTAGGGTCAGGGGCAGGGCAGTGGGCGGCATGAAGGAGACCACTAGGTCCAGGATGGTGTCCAGCACCTGAAGGTTGTCCTCCATGGTCTGCACTTCCCTGACCACGACTGCCCTGCTCCTGCAGGGCCTCCATGCGCTCACACTCCAGGCCCAGGAGCTGTGCCCTGAACTCCTGGTCCACCCAGTCCCATGCCTCCTTGCACCAGTCCCACACCTTCTCATATCAGTCCCACACCTCCTCATGGGTCATGTCCTCCACCCGCCACCTGTCCTGCTGGGCCACATCCTCTACCCACCATGGCTGTGTGTCTGCCTGCCAGTCCTCTGTAGCCATCACCAACCGGTCCAGGAGGAGGGTCCGATCCTAGGTCCTCCTCCTGAGGAGCTGGCACATCCTGAGGGCCCTGGCGGTAGACAGTGGGGACTGTTAGGCCACATCCCAGCTGCCAATGGCAGCCTCTCCCCTGTGTGCAGCTGCAAGGCCTGCAGAGCCATGAGAAAGAAACTGTTTGTGAGAGTTTGCTACATTTCTGATATAAGATGCTCTGTACCAAGGGCTGTGCACTGCCTAGCCTCAGACTGGGGGTCAGGTGTGCATGGGTGCCCATTGACATTGTAAGTCAGCCAGGCAGGCCTGGAGTTAGGCTGCTGCCAGCTGAGCCCCCTGTCCCTGCTTACTCCCCAGGGGCCAACAGGCCACTGGGTGCTGGATGGAGGCAGCCTGCCTCTCCCTTCTTATTCCCAGGCTGGACAGGCCTGGCTCCTGGCAACACCTGCTGCCACAGCTCCAGCTCCCACTGCCCCACCTTCTCTCCTTGCCGACCAGCTGTTCCCCTGTGCTCTACAGGCCTTCTAGACCTCCATGTGGCTGTCCTTGTGCTGTCAGGCCTGGGCAGCTGTCTGAAGTGCCCAGCAGAGGGGCACAGCATGGGACTAGGACCTGCATGGCAAGGTGATGTCCTTCAGCAGCTGCACGGTCTGGGCAGACTTCTGGAGGTTGGTGGCAGGCAGCTGGCACTGGCTGCAGCTGGGCTTGGGGGCTAGCAGGCCTGGCAGGAGCCTGTAGCAGCTTGCAAGGCTGGATGGCTTGGACCTGGCAGCTATCCAGTACTGCAGTGTCAGGCAGTGGCACCAGGGTGCAGGCAGGTTGGCACAGGTAGCTCACAGACTGTTCTGGAGCAGCAGAAGCCAAGAGTCATGCTCCCCCCCTCCCCCCCTTCTGTTGTGCCCCAGGGCTCAAAATGCCTACAGGCTTTTAAATGGCATGTGATTGTGGCTGCCATAGAGGCAACCCAGCTCTGGGACAGAAGAGGCTTCCAGCCCTGGAGCCCTGGGGCTGAGCTCAGGTTGGCTTCTAGTGGTAGGGATGACTGGGAGCAAATCTGCTCCCAGTTGGCATTTACACGTGTTACTGTACAGTAACTACTCCTGAGTAAATCTGCTACTTGTATTTGCAGGTAGCAAATTTATTCATGAGTAGCAAAGTTTACTGCTCAGTAAGCATGTGCATGTGTAGATGCACATGCTTACTGTGCAATAGGCTATGCTACTTTGGAGTAAAGCGTCTTGTGTAGATGCATTCAGTGTTGTAGAGGTATTGTAGTTGTGATGGTCAGGAAGCAAGATTTGTTTGCTAGTATCTTGTATTGGTCCAATAGCTACAGAATACTGGCCTGTATGCTTTCTGCACCTCTGGCCTTGAAATTCATCTGTTCCTTTCAGGCTATGTAAATGAAACAGCAAATCCATCTATCTGATCAAATTCTGCAAGTCATGGAGCATGGTTAGGTAGGGGGAAACATATGAAAGTGGGACTAGATACTGCATTGGTTTGCTCTTCGTTGTATGTTCCTCTAAGATTTAAAAGGGGATAAAAAGATAAAGTGTTATGTTTTCTACAAAAATTGAAGACAGTGTTTATACAACCTCAGGCAGTGGAGTCTCCTTTTAGTGTGAATTTCATTTAGCATCTAATATCAGCATTTTTATAAACTAATATCAGTATTCCCAAACACATGCTGCCAAGTCACAGTTCAGACTTACAGGAGAACAAATACAAGATATTTAGCTGCAAAAATAGAAGAGAAAGCCACAGTTTTAATTAATGTTATTATATCTTGTGTAAAAACTTTTCTAATCCCCATTCCATGACATTCAGTGCTTATTTGTGTCTGTGTATAACAAGATTCTTTATGACTAGTATCAAACTTAATAGAGGAAACCAATCAAGAAGTGATTTTACACAGTGCAAATCAGTTACATTTTAGAAAACAGTAAATACTGCTAATTAGTAAAGGATACAGTTTTCAAAAGTGCCTAAGGATACATCTGTATTGAAGATAGCAGCATAGGTACAGAGATAGATACACCAAAGCAAGTTCAAAGTAAGATAGAAGGAGTATCAAAAGCTAATTTGAGTAAACTAATTTAGTTATCTAGTTGTGACATCACCAGGGGCATAGATTTTTGGGGATAGAAGGGGTAAATGCCTCAGATCACCATTTGCTCAGAGCTTTCCAAACAACCATGTTCCCCCCCACAGGGTATGCCCTCTGTGGTAGGGTGACCCACCCACAAAGCATGATCCATGGTAGGGTATTGCTCTGAAGGGAGTCCTCTAAAAAATGCATGTCTTGTAGCAGGGGACAACCCCAGAATACCCCCACCCCCAAGAAAATCTGTCTAAACCCATAAGCAGGACTGAATTTCATACTGTTAGACTGTCATCTGTATCTGACCTATCTGGTTTTAAGCTCCCTCATATATCATGTATTTCTATGCTACACTGCAGCTTGCTACTTAACCACACGCTAAATCATCTAGGTATCACTTTCCAGTTTAATCACATTTTCCAAAGTAGATTGGTAACTGAGAAACAAGCTTTGTTGGAAATTGTTCCTAAATCACTTTTGAAAGTGGGACTAATTCATATAGATTCTTCTGAAAATGTTACCCATATTCTAGCATACCTACCAAAGATGATATTCATGTTTTTCCAAGTATTGCCTTTATAGAGAGCAGTGCAGCTGAGGGAAATTATGCACAAACAACAACCCCCCCCAACTGTTTTCCATGAATTTTGGAAAGCTTTTGAAATTTAATTTTCTTTTGTTATTTTAACATGGCATTTACTTTTGCTTCTGTGAATGGTGAAGTGATTGAATGTAAAAGTTGCATACATCACATAAAGCATGTACTCATGTTACATTTACATGTATTCATGTTACATGGGATTGAAATGTGCACTCATGCAGGCATTTGCACAGTTTCAATCAGCGAAAAAATGGCATGCCTAACCTAAGTTCACTAACTTATACTGACAAAAGGTTAACCTGATCTAGGAAGGGATTCACTCAATATAGTGAATACCTGCATGTGTTCTGGGACTGGGAAAGCCCAGGCACTCCCCCAGTCCAGGGCCTGTGCTATTCCAACCCACTCCCTCCACCTCCCAAACAGGGTATCCAACCCCCCTTGCCCATCCCACCTGCTCCCAAATATACAAGTACTAAATTTAATTTAATGCATCACAGGCACTGTGCATTAATGAATGTGTGGACATGCCCTGGGTGTGGCAAATGCCTGTATGCAGCTTCTATGTGTAGAAGAGTTGATGCAAGAAGAGGGAACTCTAATCATGGACAATTTGGCCAGTGAAGATCCCATGGTGCTTTTTGTAAAATCCTGAGGAAATTCTTCTCCTGGTGACTATATTCTATCCACTGGACATTTCTCCAGCAGGTTAAATCGGATTTACAGTTCTGAGCTAAACTGTGGTGGAATATTGTTGTGCATTGCTAAATGGCTGCGGAGCATCACCTCCAAATTCTCTGCTTCAACAAGGCATGAAGAGATATACATTTATATGTCAAACTAAATTTTATACATTTTATACTTATTACAAAACAGTTCCAGTTTCTGGTAATTTACCCTTGAAAGGTTACACCCTGATTAAAACAAATCTTTAAATTCTGGTTATATTACTTAAATTGACTTTATTTATCTATACTTTTAACAATCCTTTTTATTTCTATAGCATGCTAGATTGCTTTGATTGTGTTAAGATGTTCAGGTTCATTGAGTTAGTTGGAATGGAATTTTTTATGTAAGTATGACAAGAGAAATAACAGGATAAGCATTGATCAGGAAATCTGAGTATACCTTACGTGCATTATGTGTAGCACAAGTTGGAACACAGCCCTCTTGGTGCAACTGAGTGAGAATTATTTCACATGCAGTGTTGAACACAAATTAGGAAATGTAATGTTTTGTTCAGAGAATTTTCTTTAAACAACCCTATGCATACAACAGAAAAGCCTTTTTTGCCATGACTTGGTGCCTATTGAGAAATTGAAAGGTGAATATTTTTTTTACATTGTTGTTATGTTTGTTTGACATGTTGTTAACTAAAGTACCCTTTTCCCCATTTTGTTTTTCTCTAAGGAAGCATTTCTCCAATTTTCAGTTGTGGCTCCTCAAGCAGCTCAGGTTCAAGCATGATAGAATTAATCACACAAAGAAGCAACAGTGAGAGACAACAATGGATTTAAAATCAGAATAACAGTTTGACTGGAGAACAATAGTAAGTGAGCAAACAATATTACATGTTGCATTCCAATACCTATGATAAGTTCCACTGAAGTCAGTGATAATCAATGTGGGCTCAAAAGATAAAATTTATCACAGCTGTTGGGAGGCTCAGGGTCCAACTTATTATGAAGTTTAAGTCAAACTACCATATTTTCTTGTGTATAATATGCACCTTATTTTTGAAAGGCAGAATTAAGATAAAAAGATCCTTCCTTGTAGTAACTGGGTGCATCTACGTGAGATGTTTACTGTGGAGCTGCTTAATTAGCTCCGTAGTAAAGTCTCCATGTCTATTTGTGCAGCTTTACTAGGCTGGAGTAAACTATTTTACTCTGCTGTAGGTTAGTACTTGTAGTACTTGTAAGTACAAGTACTATCCTGTGGTGGAGTTCTTTAGTGCACAACAATGCAAATGTAGATGCCGGCTAGCCCCACACTGGAGCACCCTTGTGTCCCAGCCAGTCCCTTCACAGCACATTGAGCTAAGTCAGAGCAGGGCTGGCAGGCTGACCTTCCCCACCTCCCCTCTGCCCACTCTGCCAGCCAGGGCTGCTCCAACCCAGTTCAATGTGCTGAATGTGTAAGTGTGGCATCCAGGAGCAATAAACTCTGGTGCGATGTGCACCAGAGTTTATTGATGTGCATTAATTGCATGTATAGATACACCCACTGTGCATGTATAGTTGTGACCACTGAGTAGCAGCAGATAAAGAGCCAAGCCTGCTCATTATTCTGCCTCCTGTGAATTGCTGCTGATTGTACTCCCAGTTCTAGCTGGCAAGCAGCAAAATCTGCATAACTGGATTTCTCACATATAATGTGCACTCTAATTTCCAGCAACTTTTCTGGGGGGGGAAGATGTGCTTTGTATATGAGAAGATATGATATTTCTTCCTGCAAAGAATAGAATGCGGTACTTGAGGTAAGGATAGTAACATTGTATTGTTTGTCCCTGGAAAAATTGTAATTAAAGGGAAAAAAATATCATTCCGATGGATGAGAAAAGAGTATAATTTTTAAAAGCTTCCAGCATAGTTTGCTTCTGTCTGAGCCATTGATTTCAACAGCAGCAGAGGTAGGACCTTGCAAAACACTTAAAAAATCTGGAGTTAATTGACAGACTAGTCATGGTAAGCAACTGTTTTAGTACTTTGACTTTAAGAAAATTACTCTAAAGGAAGTGTGATAAGTGAAATATCAAAGGGAATTAAGTTGCATCCCAAATGGTGTTGCTCAGATCAAACTTTCCTATTACCATAATTGCAAACACTTTGATATTTTACACATAAAACTTCTGTGACTCTCTCAAATTCCACTTAGTGGCAAAAATTCTCTTCAGCTTTTAAAAGATGTCAGTGCCAATCCTGAAAACATTATGGATGTAGCCTATGTTTCTCCTAAGCATTTCCTAGAAAATTTAACAGATACATTAAAGCACCAGTGTTTTATAAAAATCAACACATTTACTGGCTGTGCTAATGTCACTTCTAATTGCTTATTTCTTAGTGCCAAAATACTATATGTCTTTCATTATATTTTAGTATCAACATATGGCGAAATATGGAATACAAAGAAATTATTAGTCAAAAGCACATTAGATTGTTAGACTTGTAGGGCATTTATAGAAGTGCTCTAGGAGTGGGGGCTGCTTTGAGAGCAGCTTTAATTAAAGTGCCCGGAGCATCACATGTATCAGCGTCCCCACGCTGAAAAATGGCAGCGGGGGCACTTTAATAAAGTTTGTTTGATAAGCTTTAGTTAAAGCACCCCCGCTTTCATTTTTCAGCATGGGGACGTTGATACACATGACTCTGGAGTGTGCTGGAGTGTGATAATTACCCCACTACAGCAGACTCAATTGAGTCGGATCTGATGCACTGTAATTACAGAGCATCAGAGCAGCCTTCCTACATGTGTATAGGTGCCCGTAGTTCTTAAATGTTTGAGGCCGATTCTTCTTCTCTGGCAGTAATCCTCAGAGAGGATGCTTTGACTCATCTCCCTTTCCCCTCTCTCCCCTTATACAGGCAGCACAGTCTTTATGGGACAGTGCTGATGGCCCAGCTTCACAGGTATAATAGTCTTCTTCTGTTGTGACAGATGCACTGATAACAGGTATTACATGGGGAACAGAAATTATTTCTCTAGGGCTTTTCAGGTGCATACTGAATATACTTGAGATGCTAACATTTCAATTATATTGAAATAGGCATTGCTGCGCTTGAGCTTCATATATAAATATTAATTGCTAAATTCTGTTAAAACACACTATAAAGTTAATCACTGCTCTTTGTTTAAAGTACCAGTCATTCTGCTGAAGGGAAGCAGAATGACATTGGTACAGGTGCTTGCAGTGAAACTCATTGTGGAGCAAATTGTGTCACTTGGGACAAAATAACCCTGCCTGGCTCCTCCCGGATCTGCAGCCAGGGGGAGCTAGAGCCCGGGGTCAGCACCTGTGCTGGCCCCAGCAGTATAAAAACCTGCCATGGCCAGCAACTCAGGGCTATTTGCCCTTAGCAGCTTCTAAGGGAGAAGCCTCTGGGAGGAAGTTGGCCACACCCTTTCCTGTCCCAGGCTGCTGCTGGCTTAGTCTCAAGAGCTTCTGGGGAAAGGATGACTGGGCCCCTTCCTGCCTCTGGCTGCTGCTAGCTTGCTCTTGGAGCTTTTGGGGGTAAGCTGGCTGTACCCCTTCCTGGCTTGGGCGGCTGATGCTGCTGTTGCTGGTCCTCCGGGGGGGGGGGGTCCTCTACTGCATGCCACTACCCTTTCAGGGAGGGGCCCACTGCACTGCACTGCACCCCAGCAACACACCCTAGCTTCTGCACTCCTGTTCCAGCCTGCTGCCCAGCCCACTGCCAAGTTGCAGTCAGGGGAAAGCCTGGGGAGGGAGCCTGCACTGCCAGTGGGCCCCTCCCCCACCATCACTGCCTGAGCCTAAAGGTGCCTTGCCTGCCCCAGCTGCCTTTATAGATTTCTTAGATTTTAGTGTTGGAAGGGACCTATTAGATCACTGAGTCCAACCCACTGCCATGGGCAGGAAAGAGTGCTGGGGTCAGATGACCCCAGCCAGATGTTTGTCCAATCTCCTTTTAAATACTTCCAAGGAAGGGGACAGTACCATCTCCCTTGAAAGCGTATTCCATATTTTGGCAACCCTCACTATAAGGAATTTTTTCCTGATGTCCAGTCTGAATTTGCTCTCCTTCAGTTTGCGCCCATTGTTTCTAGTTACCCCAATGGGCACCCTGGTAAACATCGTATCCCCCATTTCCTGCTGTCCCCCGGATTGAGTTTGTAGACGGCTACAAAATCACCTCTTAGTCTTCTCCTATGTAGGCTGAAGAGGTTCAGGTCCCTCAATTGGTCCTTGTAGGGTTTTTTCTGTAGGCCTTCAAACAGATGGGTGGCCCTCCTCTGAACCCTTTCCAGGTTATCTACATTCTTCCTGAAGTGTGGCACCCAAAACTGGATGCAGTACTTGAGCTGTGGCCTGACCAGTGCAGCATAGAGGGGAAGTATCACCTCCCTAGACCTGTTTGTGATGCACTTACCTATGCAAGAAAGCATGCAGTTAGCTTTACTTACTGCCTCATCAGACTGGTGGCTCATGTTCATTTTGGAGTCTATTACAATTCCAAGATCCCTTTCTGTAGTTGTGCTACTTAGAAAGGTACTTCCCAGGCTATAGGAGTGTTTATGATTCTTCCCCTCTAGGTGCAACACATGGCACTTATTTATCTTTCTTAAACTGCATCCTATTCTATTCTGCCCACTTCCCCAGCCTGTCTAAATCCTTGGCAGGCCACCCCCCACCTTTACCTCCACTCTCACCAGAAGCACACCCTGAGTGACTGAACTGGATGGCTCCAACCTCCACTACTACTGTTGCTACCATCTGTTCTGCTGCTGCCCACTCTCAGGAGAGAGGGAGATTTCCTGCTGCACCACCTTGCACCACTGAACACCACACCTGCACTGGATTACTCCCTAACTGACTGATTGCTCCTGCCCTCCCCAACACTTGCCTCACTACATCTGATCCTGCTTTGTTTTTCCTGCCTGCTGCACTGTTGCTGAGTGCCTGGCTGGAAGCCTGAGGGGCTCCTGGACTGATCTTCAACAAACAAAGCCCCTCCACTGCTCCAGCCATCTTTTACATCTGCCTCAGCAGCCTTCTCTGTGTGTTTTACCCTTGTGTGGTAAGTCCTGTGGTCCACTCCTCCTACCCTGGTGTTCCTTGTGTAGCTGAGTAAGCCGGCTTGAGTCTCCCCAACCTGTGTGTGTGTGTGTGTGTGTGTGTGTGTGTGTTTTCCCCCTCCCCCCACACTTCCCAAGCATAGCCCTCCTGGCTTTTTTCCTGTGGGGATGTAGCTCAGTGAGCTTTAGCCTCCTTTCCCTTCCCCTTCCTCCATATTTCCCCCACAACCCCAGCCTGCCCCTATTAGATTCACCAGCCCCACCGTACATTTTTAGGTTTCTTTATTTTTTTCCTCTCCCTGATGTGAAGCAATGGCATGGCAGGAAACTTCTGGGTGGGGGAGATGCCCCCACAGAACTTCATGCAGCCTCCACTATGGGGACAGATCCCAGTGAAGCCCCCAAGCTGATCCATGCCCCTGTATCCCCCACCCCAGAGTCTAAACAACCTCCTCCAGGGGTAGAGAAGCCTGAGATCTCTGTTGTGGGGGCAGGGGGCTCCAGCAGGGCCAGAAGGTCTCCCCTTGCCAGGCCCCTCCTGGAGGGGTTCCCAAGCCCCTTCCCCACCATCAGGGACCAAGGGCAAGGGCAGTGGGAAGGGCTCCACAGCAGAGGGTGGGAAGGGAACAGGCCCCACCCCCAAGCCTAAACCACCAGCACCTGAGGGGACTAGGTGTGCCACACCCACTCAGCCTGTCCCTGATCCTAGCCCCAGCCCCACCAATGCAGCACCCCCAGCGGGGGAGCCTGGACCCTCCACTGCCGGCCCTTCCAGCTCAGGTGGTGGGGCCCCCTTTCTGGCACTCACCCGTAGGCAAGGATTGAAGTGGCAACTGCCCAAGCAGGAGAACCTGCATTTTGAGAACTGGCTGCAGGCCCTGGCACGGGTAGTGGGGGGCCCCCAAGATTTTGGTGACTTCCCACTTTCATGGCAAAAGGGTCTCTTTCCCCTGCCTTGGAGGCCACTGCACAAAAAGCAGTGGAGAGGGGGTTTGTGGTGGAGAGCAAGTACGTCCCTCTTGAGTCCCTAGAAGAGCTGGGGACCAGAGTGGTCCTCGGCTCCATCCCACCTCACATCCCCAGTTGGGCCCTGCTCCCCCATCTCCAAACCCTGGGGAGAGTTATCTCCTTCGTGGTGCCCTCTTGCTGGGGTGCTGAGACCCCAGCCTCTGCCATGTGTACTCATTCCATCATCAGGTCATGATCCAGCTAGCCACAGGAGCATGGATTGAGGCCAAGGGCAGCCTCATAATTCCTCTTCTGGGGGCCCTAGTGAGGATTTTCTATATCCTGGGGGACCTGCGGTGCTTCCGGTGCCCTGCCCCAGAGCACTTGCATCATGAGTGCCCCATGGGCCAGGTGGGGAGGGCATCTGCAGGTCCCAGTGGCAAAAAGGGTGCCCCTACTACCAGCACCCTTCCCTACTTGGACCCCCCTGGCACCCCAAACACAACTACCAGTCTCCCTGTGAGCTCAGGGGATGCTGCCTCCCAACCAAGTTTGGCAGAGTCCCAGGGAAGGGGGAAGTAGTTGGGGGAGGAGAGGGAGCAGGACCCCCTAGGCCCCAGCCATGCCCCTGCTGTAACTGTCCCACCACTGAAAACCTCACCTTTTCCTACTCGAACCTGTCCACCTGAGGACCACCCCATGGCTGAGTGGGTGCAGGTCCCCTCCAGGCACAAAGCCAAGAGAAAGGCCCAGGTGCAGCTGGAGCCCTTTGTAGAGGTCCCCCCCCCCCAAACTCCCAAGACCATCACATGGGGCGGAGTGGTTCAGCTTCTGGGGGCCTTCCCAGCTGTGCCCAACACCCCACTCCCAGGGAAGATTAAATGGGTTATCCCAGTAGAGGAGGCCTTGGGGCTGCTGGACACTCCTGAACAGGAGCCCATGCAGGAAGCCCCTCACTCCACTAGCCAGGGCCTATCCCCTGAGACCACGGACACTGAGGCTGAGGCCAACACAGAAGAAAGTCTGCAGCTGGAGACAGCAGGGGAACATCTCCTGCTCATCTCCAGGGGCTTGTCTCCAGCCCCTTGCCTATCCTCCTGCTTGTCTGCAGCCTGAGGCTAGAGGCTAGAGACAGCAGGAGAAGTCTCCAGCTTATTTGCAGGGGCTCATCCCCAGCCTCCTGCTTGTTCTCCTGCTCATCTCCAGCCCTCTGCTCATTCCCCAGCTTGTCTCAAGCCTCAGAAGGCTGGAGATGAGCAGGGGGCTGGAGACAAGCCCCTGGAGATGAGCTGGAGACATTCCTCTGCTGTGTCCAGTCTCCTGCTCATTTCTCTGCTCATCTCTAGCCTCCTGAGAGATCTTCTGTATCTGTAGGATTTAAAGTCTAATCAGAAGTTTATCAGTTCTTTTTTTTTTTTTTTTCAAGAAGCAAATAAGTACTTGATTGGAGTTTAACTAGTTAGTAAAACAGAACATTCCTGTGGAGAAAGAAGCATTAAGATTCAGCTTCCTGTTAAGAGGAAAAAATATATATAATAAAGTTTTTGGGTTATTTTTTTTCCCTTTTAGACCAAATTACCTGTAAAAAAAGCTGTTTTTGGTTGTAAGGGGGCAGGCATATGCTGCGTTAGAAACTGGTGGGACTTACAATTACAAATACTTTGTAAAGGGATATGCACACAGAGTGAGGGCAGTGTCTTATTAGGAGGAGTTGAAAAAGCTGAATGTAAATTGCTAAAGTTGAAAAAGGGCTGATCACAATACTTTGCTTCATACAAAAACTAGTTTCAGAAAGAAAAGGACCCTGAGGAGGGTTTCAAATTACTCTCATAGTCACCAGTGAATAATCAAATGGTTCTCTGCCTTTGATACAATTAAACCCCATCTATTTGTAGCGGTTTATTAAAAACCCCCTCATATTCTATCTTTGGCATTACTGTGCAACTGCAATAACTTGGAAATTCCTGATCTCAAGTGCACGCTACTCAAGTAAGTTATCTCTAGCCCTGGGGCTTGGACATTTGTTCTGTGGTGGAAGGAAAATACAGTACTTGGTATAAAATGTAGCTGCATTGGAAAGAAGATAATCACAGTTTTGTTGTGTCGCTGTGCAGCTGAGCTAAGATATAAGGCAACACTGACATGATAACTCTTTCATAATGGAACTAAAGAGTAAGCAAAAATAATTTCTCACGGATCAGCTCATTAAGGATGCTGCTTAAACAACATGGACAAAAAACTGGCTCCCAACACATTTTAGTCATGTTAATTTTTTTCAGATGCTGAATGAAATAGATTTAATAAAGGTTAACATGAAACATGGTCTCAAACTTACTTTGTTAAAACTATATTCTATAGAAATAGAGCTGGGAGAGCAGAGAAATACCACCTGGCAAATGTACCTCATTATCCCCTTGAATTTATTTAAAATATGAAATTGTTATATATTTGTATATCATGAACATTTATATATCTTATACACATATATACATAAATAGACACACTGCTTTCTTGATTGCACTTGGAGGTAAAACAAGTGAATCCTAAAATGGACACGCATGTGTGTTGGTACACATTTAACCTAATCACACAATCCATTAAGTAATGGAAATATTAAAAATGTCTAAATATGCTTGAAATTCCTGTTGTGGACCTAAAGGAAAATCCTACTTGCACATATTACTTTTTACAAAGTACGGAACTTATCCATGGGGATGTGGGGAAAGAAATGGGAAGGTAAAAAGAGAGGGAACACTAGAACTGATTCTTGTAGATAGTGAGTGCTTCCTGGAGGATACAAGGACCAACATTAAGAAAAAAATGGCCTTCAGTTTGAGAGATCCAGCTTGAAACACCTTCAACCTCACTTTCAGAGGTACTGAGCACCCTTGATTCCTATGGGTTTTAAATGCTTCCGCACTGCAGAAAATTGAGACTGAATCTAAGCGAAAACTGAAAAAGGACCTCAAGATCTTATTCTGTCATGGAACAGCCTTAGTTGGCCCTATGGTGTGGTGCAGCTGGCTCTTCAATATAGCATTCCTTTGCTCCACTAAGCCTGCAGCCCATTTGACATACTTACATATTGCAACACTTCAGTGCAGTGCACTTTTAGAAAGCTCTTTCCCTACTGCTTATAAGTCTCTGCATGTTTTCTTGACCACATCTACAGAACTTATGAAAGAATGTTCTTTCTGGTCTTTCACAATCATTTCCAGCTGGGAATTTTCTTTTACCTCTGTAACCTTTCTTTCTCCTCTTTTTCATGACAAAGAGAATATGATTTTAATTGACAATACATATTTCAATTATTACTCCAGCTGGAGTTCAGCCAGTATGTGATCTGATAAAGAATTTTATGATAGTAGTTGTGAATGTTATTAATTTACTTCTCTTTCCAGCTCTCTGGAAAAACAGTCTGTGGCTCTTCAATATTCACGTATTGGTTGGACAGGCTAATGGTGGCATTCAGTGCTACCGCTGACAAGACTTGAGTGAAATGGATGCTGTTAGCCTTGCAGGAGGCTAAGGCGGCTGCTGTTTCTAGCATCGTCAATGTACGCCCACAGCATTAATTGAACTGGGGAGCTATACTGTATACTAAAACCTGGATATACCCTTATTTTGATAGTATGTATTTCAATATTGAATGTAACTGTCAATCAGATAACAGTGGCAGAAGAATCCTAACTTCAATCAATCCATGCACATTAAAAGGTAGAGTTTTTATTTTGTCTGTCAGATTATAACATAGAGGGTCTGATGGACCAAAGACACAGGCCTAATTCCAAAGCTAAGATCAAGACCTTTCTTGGAGAACTGTCTTAAGCCCATTTCCTTTTAAACTTCCACTGATGCTAACTATGGTTATAGGTAGCCATGTCTAAAATGGTTCAGGAAGGGTGCTGGCTAGCTGATAAATGGAACTTTCTTTTAAATCATAATTAAGCAAGGGCTCCAACATCACGTCAGGAGCCCCTAAATTGTTGGAGGTACCATCTTTTAGATGAAATTCAATATTTTTTGCATCAGCAATGGGCAGCCTTTCCAGGCTGTGGACTCAGTGACCCAGCTCAGGTCAAAAGCAGGTGGATATGAAGATACTCTCACAGTTGCCACTTCTCTCCACTGCTGAAGCCCATCTCTGTCAAGTGCTACTCAACGATGTCTGTGAGCCATAGGTTGCCAACTCCTGGTTTAGATGATGCTTAAAACAAAGCATCTCACCCCTTTGCACTTTCTCATAGCACTTTCTCCAACAGCAGGGTTATTAACACAGGCTACCAGTCACATTCTAACTCTCTGGAATTCCTTTGGCAATGTGGTTTTTAAATGGAAAGAAATTGTTTTTCCTGCTTTAAAAAGGTTGGGTTAGGTTGTTGGAGTAAAATGACTCTACTTTTCCTGTCAGTCAAGCTGAGGAATGGGAGCAGTTAGGACTAGTGGCTAGACTCAGGGACAGGATTACAGCCAGGGTTTGAAGTTGGCAGTTAAACTAGTGTCTCTATAACAAAAATATGGTCAAGAACAGGCTAGAGTGGTAATCAGGAAAAAGCCAAAGTGAGAATCAGGAAGCCAGGGTTAGGCATGGTAGCCAGAAGCAAACCAAGAGTTAGAAGCTGGAAACAGGAGCTCTGAAACAGGGAACAAAAGCAAAGACAACCAAGGCAAAGAACTGACATCAGGTCAGTCAGCAAGCTCAACAAAAGGCTTGTGCAGGCAACTCACTATCAGCTGTTCCCACCATCATCTGCTCCTACTGTGTTTGGGGCAGGGTCAACTTTCTGCCAGCACAGCAACCAATGACTGGCTGCCAGAAAGATGATTCACCCCCCCCAGCTGGAGTGCTGACTTGTCATACTTCCATACCTAGATAAAAGCATTTCTGGGCTGGTTCAGTGATCCTGTAAACACGTGTGCAATTTTTAATGGATTTTGTGTTTCTTGCATATTGAAGAGGCTGTCAGTATATTAAAAAAGCAGCAGAGATGTAACCACATGTTCTGATAGAAGCAGGTGTCTGATAATATGAAATACTACCACAAAACACGGAATCAGTAAAGGTTATAGTGTGTGTGTGTGTGTGTGTGTGTGCATTTTATACACACACACACACACACACACACACACACACACTATATTTTAAAGAGTCGAAATTGAACGTCTCTTGCCTTTTTTTCAGGTATAGTTTCTTGTATATGAGACATTATTGCTTTTATGTAGTCTTTTACTTAGGAAATATGTTGAGCATTGCTCTCTCCTACAGACTTCTATGCTAGCTGTATCACAGAGTAAGATAATATTTAGTGTAAAGGTGGCAGAATCTAGTATTCTATTATCAACATGCATTCACAATAGTGTAAGGATGGGTGGGTGAAAGCACCATCTAAGAGAAGGTGTCACTCCTTTCCCCCACGAAGCAAGAAATGGTGGTGCAGGAATTTGTGCAAGTGAGTGCAGGGCTCTCTGGGAATTGGAGCTCTGCAGGGCAACAGCAGCTGACTTTGCTGCTGCTAAAAGGGGGGGGGATTCATCACCCCATTTTTTTGCCACTGAAATCAGATTTTTTTTGGCTCACTAGACATGGGCATCGGCATCTGCAGCAAAAAAATGGAGTGACATATCCCCTTAGCCACAATGAACTTCAGGTGCTACTGTTGCACACTGCCTACTCCTGGTGCCTCTGGAGACAGAAGGTACAGGGAAAAGAGGGAGAACTGCCCAGACACTGTTTTGAGGAATTATGCCTCTGTGAATTCATATAATACTTACTTTGTTTATATATATATTGCTTACCTCCCCATATGGGTCAGTCTGTGCGAATGAGTGTTTTTATCCTACTTAGCCTTGTGGATAATGGGAGAAGAGAGTTTTTCTCTTTCTCAGTGGGAACTTTTGGGGATGGGGGGAGGAGACACACATGTAGTGGGTTACTTTTCTCTTCTGATGGCTAGGGATTTATTTGGTCTCTGCACTGCACAACAGAGGGATAAGATGACACAGAACCCAAGCTACAGGTGCTCTTGGATCAAAACTGCTGATGGCAATAGCAGACAGAAGCTGCCATTTTGATAGATCCAAATGAAACAAAAACCTTGACCAGCTCAATTTCTTCCTACTTTTAAATCTGTTATTTGAAAGAATTTGCATTTAAGTAAAAAAACCTGTCACTCCATCCTTAAATTATGTCATTATATACTACAAAATTTGCATATCTCTACTAGATACTTTGACTTGAATAGTTGGAAAAAATTTTCTTTGCAAGCTTTTGAGTACAAATACCCTTTGTCATGCTGAGGAAGCATCTGCAGTCAGTCTGTGCTCTTCCTGGATTTTACCTGTTCTACCTCTGCAAATAGGAGAACATGCCTCTCCATATTATATATTTTTACATTTCCAGCTGTCATGCTTCAGGAATAAGACTGCCGAAATGACACCAACAAAATATATTTTGTCATTGTAATTGAATTCACCAAGTACCCTTGAAGGAACTTTGGGAAAGGAAAACGAATGTGTCTCAACAGTGCCATCTAGTGGTAAAATCTTACCAAGCTATACTGTACTAATGCATACAACTTTTTCAGACTCAAGGCACCCCTCAAAAGATTTCAGGCATGCCTTGGAGCATGCCAGCTCTCAGCTTTCACTCAACTTTTGACTATAAAAAAATAATTATTCTGTTGCATAGATCTCAAAGACCACAATAGGTCAGAATGTTTTTAATACCATAGAATCCTAGTTGAACCTCTGGATTTATCTTGTGAATTATGCTTGCATGTCTAACAGTAATAACATTACGTGGTACCCTGTGGTACCCTGGAAAAGATCTCAAGTCACCCCAGGGTATCAAGGACTCTGGTTGAGAATCATTGATATACATGCTTACTGGTATTTTGAAGGATGGTATTTCAGCTGTCCAATAGATTCTTTAACATGCTGATTAACAATTGATTCATTAATTTGTTTTTCTTAGGAACTGCCCTGTACATGTTATTTTGAGATTTGTTTAATGTTTTCATTTAGAAAAGAATGGGAAGAGCCTGTAACACTTTGCACAAACAGCAGAGATAAGAGGCCATTCCCACTGTTTTGAGAAAAATGGTCCTTAGTCTTAGGTGAGCTAAAAAGAAAGTTTTGCCCTTTTTTATGTCCACTTTTGCCCTTCACAGTCACAAAACAAAATTGCATAGTCCTGTATGGATAAATAAAGCTGCTGAGAGAGACTATAGTTTCTAAGAAGGAAAGGGTTCTGTTAAGTAGCTTAGGTCAATGCCCTAAAACATGTATCAAGGGTTTGAAAGTGAATTTGTGTTCTATGGGCAGCCAGCCACCCTATACGATACTTTAATTCAGCAGAGCTGGTAGGAGAATGTCTATTAATGGAAAAGGAGAAAAAAATCACAAACACTGAACAGTTATCTTGCCTCATTTCCAAACTGGACTGCACCATGGGAGCATCTGGGGACATTTTTTAAAGTTCCCAAATCATGTAAGAATTCTACCCCCTCTCCCCATTCCCCTCCCTGCCACTTTCACTCTCTTTCAGTCCTGGGGTGGAAAAATCTCTCAAACTCACTCTTGCCCAACCCTCCAGTGTGGGCAGACCATGCCTCAAGAGCCTCCATGCCTCTCTATGCTCAAAGGCATATCCCCCTTTCCTTCCCCCACCCTCTTCTTCCCTGTCTGCCACTGCTTCTTTCCCTGCTGTGCTGGGGGCAGTAGAAGCCACTCCTGCCCATTCGAGCCAGGCTGTGTGGGGACTGGGGTCAGCTGGGAACAGTGACAACAGCAGCAGCAATGGACAGGGGCTTTCCCCCTCCTCACACCTGCTCCTATGGGATGGGGCCAGATGGGGAAACCCACCCTCTGCCCTTCACAGCTGTTGCTGCTGTCAGTGTGTCCTGTTAAGCCCAGTCCCCACTCAGCCCACCTTGAGCGGGCAGGAGTGGCTTAAAAATGTCTACTGCCCCTGGTGCAGCAGAGAAAGAAGCAGCAGTGGACAGGCGAGTGGGGGAAAGGGAGGGGGCATGCCTTTGAGAATAGAGGGGCATAGGGGCTCTTGAAACATGGTCTGCTCACACTGATGGGTTGGGCGGGGAGGAGGATGGGAGCAGGGGTGCAGTGACCTTTACAGCACCAGTGGTTGATCCAGCACCTGCCGTTGCCAAATCCTGGGTCTCCTTCTGAGTGGGGTGATTATGTTGGAGACTAATGTTTCTTCTTTTTAAGGTCAATGTGTCCAGCAATATTTGGAATTGTCTATACCACAGCAGTAGTGAGGCTCAGGGAGGATGGGAATTAGCATGTCCTGTCCACCTGAATCAGCTAACATGCTCCAAGCCGGAAGTTCACCCATGAGGTGGCTGCAGAATCATTTCTGGACACACTCTTAGACTTACTGGAGAGAAGGGGCTCAGCAGTCATGGGAATCAATGAGTTAATTAACTAGTTAAAAAGTTAAAGCAATGGCTAACTTGTAACTTCAACTAGTTAAAAAAAAGGTTAACTTTAACTTTAAAAAAAATATAAGTTAAAAAAAATGAAATCTGGCTTTCCCAGAGTTTTTCCTGACACAGTCACTCTCTAGGACTTACATGGAATGATATTTCTTAGTTGAAACTCTAGGACTTCTTGTGTGAGAGACAGAGAGTAGTGTGCCTTCCTATGACATATGGTCTAAGAACTACAAGTCCCAGAGTTCCTTAGTTCATGCTGGCATTTTCTGTGCATTTGCAGAAGTCAACAGGGCAGCCCACTGGCTGCAGGAGAGGGAACAAGCACCACCAAGCAGAGACATTGATCCTAGTAAGAGTGGGAGGAAGTAGTGAGGGTGAAGCAGATGACTTTTTAAATTTTAATGAAGATCAGAACCAGCAGCCCAGGGTCCAAGTGTCACAACCCAAGGGTGTGATTTTTGTTTGTGTGTGCTTTGGCACCACTGAATTATTTTCCCGCCGTTTGAAGCTTTCTTTGCAGGGTGCATTTCTTCTTTGCAGCATAGAAATGCACGTTGCAAGGAGTTCCCGCCATTTGTATTTAAATTCGACCCCCCACTATTGGTTGTTTCTAAATTATTCCCACGTGGCGGCTAGCGATTGGCTTGCTGGCCGTATAAGAGGCTTGGGTGGTTTCCACCCAAGTTGGAGAACTTTGAGCACGCTGCAGAGTGCCTCTACGGAGATTTGACCTGCGGCTGGATGATTGATAGACTGATCACCTATCGATTCTTCTCCCCGTCGCCGAGCGCAATGCTTGACGTATCCCTCTTCCCTGCGCGCAAAAAAGTTCCACGGAGCCTCGACAACTTCGTGTGAGTCAGAGTTTTGTCCGAGTCCTTAAAATAGGGATTTAAGCGGAGCTTTACCTGGGAAACTGTCCAGCCTACACCGCGACCATCTACGGTGTAAGTAAACAATCTTGAATCAACCACTAAGCGTCCGTGCCTAATTCTAGCGTGTCGCCTGCTTTCTCCGACCCAGCGTGTCCGGGCTGCTGGCCACAGCCCGTGGCGCGAAAAAAGGGCCCCGGATCGCTCCCGGCCCGCACACCAAGAAGTTGAGCATTACATCTCATCTGTGAGAAACATATCTGAGATGTCACCTACTATGAAAAAACTATTCATCTGCATTATTGTAACACAAGCATTCCCTCTTCTGCCCACGTAGAGTGATTGTTCAGTAGTGGGGGCTTAGTTTTGCAAGATGGAAGAGGAAAATTGTCTGATGTAAATTTTGAAATGCAGCTTTTCCTGAAGTTCAATAAGCATGTTTAAACAGTTTCTGCTATGCAGTGGAACATTCTTTTTCTCATTTAAACTGATTTTCTCATTTCAGTCTAATTTTGATTTTCAGACACTTTCATTATTTCTAAGTCAGATGTATTTCATACTCTTTTGTTACCTTTTGAGCAATAAAATTGTAACAGCAGAGATTTTCTGTGGGAACAGCTTCCATTTGTCACCTGGCTATGAATATCTCCTTTCTGTTATTCTGGTATTACCTATATGATGCACTGACTTTTACAAAGTACTTCACATGGAGAGGGTGAGAAGGATGTAACATTACATAGGCATTGGTAAATTGTTATTCTGAAAACTATATGACAAGTGGAACATTGTTTTCAGGTAAAGCAGGGAGAGTTCTGAGTAAATCAGTGTGCTTCTGTGGGCTTATGGAAAAGAAACACACGCATTGCATTTGAAAATGAAAAATGATGCTAAGAGGCAATTCACCATGTTTCACACATTTCTCACAAATCAACTTAACTTTTAACTAGTTATTCTCTTTTTAACTTATATTTTAACTAGCTGAAAGTGGAAATATTTAACTTTTGAGTTAATTTTAAAGGCTGCTAACTTTTAACTTTAACTAGTTACATTTTTCATAATCTTTTCCCATGACTGGGGCTCAGGAATTAGTGCAGGGGATGAGCAGCTTCTTAGACAAACTTGTGATATAAGTTCTCATCTCAGAATGTAGATTCTGATCTCAACCAGGCAGTAAAACATCATGCTGATTGTACCAATACTGTGGGAAATTACTGCAGAGTAGAGAGCTGAGCGTTTATTTATCATCTTGCAAATAAGGAAACTGAAACACAAAATGACTTGCCCAAAGTTACACAAGTTGTTGAATAAGTGGCTTTCCCAAGTCCTAGTCCTACACTGAATGCACTTGGCCATCAGACCTTGCCAGTTTTAATTAAGCAACCTATGGCAAGTGTGTGGCAGGTGAGATAAGATAAGCAAAGAAATTTCAAAATTTTCTTTGAAGTCTGTAAACAGTAAATTCTGTAAGCTGTTGATGCTGTTCATGTCATAAAAGTGATCCCTGGACTTAGACTAGAAATGCCACTGCAAAATGAGTGAAAGGCTATTTGATGACTGTTGTGCAGTGTCAGGTCCTATCGCATGTTTATTATAGTAGATTCTGAAATGATATGACTGATGGGACCCAGAGAAGCGAGACCAGTGGGATTGCCCAGTTACATAATGAAGCCAATCACTGTCAAAGAGCCTAGGAAGGTTGTCAATCTTTCATATCCTTTGTGGTAAAAACAAAAGTATAAAATACAGATTAGGAACAGACTTCTCCTGACACATCTGTGACCATGAATGCTGTATAGAAACAGATTGGTTCATGAGCTCAGGTATTTTTATGGTATCCCCCTCCACAGAGGCAGCAGAGTTCTCTGTGCATTGTCCAAATATTTATGTGGAGAAATGGTGCAGACTCTGTGGGCTGGGAGAAAGAGTGGATGGGCAGGTTGGGGATACAGTCTCTGTCCCCATGGAGATTGTATAGTCTGGGTCCCTGTTATTGTTCCCTCCACCTGGGAGTCCTGGTGGCAACTAGACACCTGGGGAATTCTTAGTAGTGCAGCTAGGTTCTTTGGCCTCTTGAAAATCTAGGAGCATGTCAGTTTGGAGATATTGTGGAGTCTACAGCTGATGGGATCATCTACAGCATAAGCAAGAGACAGCTGTGCCTCTGACAGTAGTATTTTTCTGCAAAGGCCTTAGGCATTTTTTCTGTTCTCAGGAACAGAATCTCCCAATCTCAAAGTGCAGGATGGTCCAACTGGTGCTCTACAGCCTGCATCCGGCCTGTGAACGGTTAATGCACAGCCTGTGAGCTCCTGCCCAGCTGTCACTAGCCCTATTGCTTCTGCTTCTAATGTGGTGGCCAGGATCTCTGGAGCAGGGCTGTATGGCTGGAGGTGGCCTAGTAAGATTGCTGCTTGGGCAGTGGTGGGGGAGGTTTGGACTGCCTAGGTAGTAGTGCCAGCAGCAAGGTGAGCCTTATGCTGCTTGTGCAGCAGCATGAATATGAACTCTTCCTCATGTGATGGTGGAGAGTGGTGAGAGCGAGCTTGTGCTGCTCATGTGGTACATGAAGGGGGGAGGGACTCACCTGCCTGGTGGTGTGGCAGCAGCAAGAGAGCTCATATGGTGTGGAGGCTGCTGGGCTCATGCTGTTCTGGTGGGTGGAGAGTGCTTATATGGCTCACACAGAAGCAGAGAGGCTCCCAGGGCCACAGGTGGTGCTTGAACTGCTCGTGTGGCTGGAAAACAGTGCATCCTGAGAGCTTGTACAGGGTGTGCCCCTCTGGCATACAGCCCCCATGCTTATGAGCCAGGGCATGCTACCTGTGCGAGAAGTGGGTCCTGACCTGTTTGAAACTGTTACAGTGAATAACAGAGTCAGAGGTAGAAGCAATTTTGGAGGCGGTGACTAACAGAAACAGCCTAATCAGGTTCTCTAAGTGCACAGACATTCACTCAAAGGTGAAGGCTTCTTCCTGAAACAGAAGTACACTTTCAACAGTACTTTAATAGGACTTCCATCTAGTCTTTATGTCTTTAGCTTGTTAATGAGAATATCATGGGAGATAGTGTTAAAAGCCTTGCTAAAGTCCAGGCATGCCATACCCCCTGCTCTCCTGTCCACACACCCTCTCACCTTATCACAGAAAGAAATCAGATTGATCAGGCATGACTTGCTTTTGGGGAATACATGCTGGCTGTTCCTAGTCACTTTGTTTTCTCTAAGTGCTTCAAAATAAATTTCTTGGGAAACTGCTCCCTGATCTTCCCAGGTATAAAGGTCATTCCCTGGACCCTCCTTCTTTCCTTTCTTAAAGATGGGCACTGTATTGGCCCTTTTCCAATCATTCAGGACCATACCTACCTGCATAGGTTCTAGAGAGGATAGCTAATAGCTCTGAAATTACCCCAGCCAATTCCTTCAATACCCCTAGCATGTGTCCTATTCTTCTCTGGACTGTTTGTTCAGAGGGTTCCACTACTCCTTCCCCATCTTTACTGCAAATTATGCTTGTCTTCTGGCAGCTGCCCCTATTTCTGAAGATGGAAGTAAAAAAAGGCACTAAATACTTCAGCCTTCTCCATATCACCCAGAACTAGATTGCTTTCTTCATTATGTAAGGGACCTATGGTTTCTTTGGTCTTCCTCTTATTCTTGACATACTTATAGAATCCTTTTTAAGTGTATTTTTGTCCATTGCAAGTTGAATAGGAAAATGCCTTGGCTTTCTTGATTTTCTCCTTGCTTGCCTGTGCAATACTCTTACACCCTTCCCTAGTACTATGACCAAATTTCCATTTTTATAGGATTCCATTTTGAGTTTCAGCTCATTGAAGAGATTGCTGTCAAACCAGGCTGGCCTACTGTTGTCCTTCCCATTCTTCTGTTGCACTGGGATAGCTTGCTCGTATGCCTTTAAAAGGATGTCTTTATGTACAGCCTGTGCCCCTGAACTCCTTTTCCCTTCAGACTTGCCTTAGGGGATCCTGCCCAGTAGTTTCCTGAGTCTCACCTTGGTATCTTGAACTCTTTAATTTTGTGGTCACTGTCACCCAAGTTACCTTCCACCTTCACATTCTCAACCAGTTCCTCCCTGTTTGTGAACAGCAGGTCAAGAAGAGCACCTACGCCCCTCTCCAGTGTACCTCTTTACTACCTGCCAAAAAGTTATCCCCAACATACTCCAAGAATTTGCTGGACTGCATCTGCACTGCTGTGTTTCCCTCCCAGCAGATGTCCTAAAAAATAAAGTTCCCCCTGAGAACCAGGTCCTGTGATTCGAAAGGTTTCATCACTTGTTTAAAGAAGGACCCATCCACCTCTGGTGGCTTGTTGCAGATGCCCACCAACCCTCCTGCTGCTCTCCCCTCTGACCTTTATTGAGAGGCTTTCAGCAGGCCTTCCTTCCACTTTGTACTGCACCTCAGGACATGTGTGCATCTCCTTTATATATAGGGCAACACATCCTCCTTTTTTCTACTGTCTATTCATGTTGAAGAAACTATACCCACCCATGACTGTGCTCTAGTCATGTGAACTATGTTACCACATCTGCCTATCCCCCATTACATCACTTTCTGTTGTCAAAAAGTCCTTGAGGTTTACTCTCAAATTTCATCCGCTGTTTCCAAGGACTTATTCGGATGAATGCTAATCCATCCTTTAGTAGAAGGATCTCTTAATTGGTGGCATCTTTTCTATCCTCGTATTTTCATGACTGCTCTGGTGGTAGGCCAAAGTTCACAAGAGCGGTTTCCCGACTCAGAAACTGAATTAATCCTCATGAGGAGAGTGTCTTGAAGATTAAAAACATTTGTTGAAGAATACTTTTGTGGCATTTCCTTATAGGCTGCCCATTAGTTCAGCAGATCAAGGACTGCCTAAAACCATCCTAAAGCCTGTTGGCTTAGAAATGGTATTTAAAGGTTGTTTTTTGGGAATTGGCTTATAGATATATAGATTATAAGGATTCAAGATGAGCAGCAGGGGTTAATTGATTTGAGTCACACAAAAAGTGTGTCACAGCCTTGGAAGCAGGCAGGCTATCTAACACAACAAGGCCAACAGATGGACGCAGACTAAGAATTGAGGGGGCATGCCATAACATGAGATCACAGCCGTCAGGGCACACAGGTTGCCTAAAACAATAAGGCCAACAAGGACACATAGCCTGGGAAAGAGGAAGATATGTACCATACTGTCCCATAACATGAGATAACTGGCACCAGCTAACAAGGCCAAAGAACGGGGAGGGGAGGGGAGAGGGAGGGGACCTGAGTCCCGGTTTTGGGGCAACAGGTCAAATTAGGAGAAGGCCCGGAAGGCGATGTGGACGTGTGACCACAGAGAGACAACCAACCAGAGATGGCCACAAGTGAAGTCATCAAGAGTCATCACGAGGGAAGGAGAATACAAAAACAGAGACTTGAGAATAACAAGGGGTTCCTCCCTGTCCCTCCTCACTGTCCCTTCCTTTGCCTTGTCCCTCCTCCCTCTCTCCTCATCCCCATCCCTGTGTCCCAGAAAGGGTCCCCGAGGCTGCCATGGACAGAGGGCACACACCAGCAGGCTGTCACATCCACCCCACTGGAGTGGAGGGTGTGGGCCTCGGCATCCCACCTCCAGATTGCTGGCGTGTTGACACCTAAGAGACAGCCTCAGAGTGAAGACTGCATCCTGGCCAGATATACTTTGACTCTGATGGCAGCCCTAGGATTGGTAGATATGAAGAATTGCTTGATTGTTTGTATTACATCTTTTCTGCTATCACCGTGTATCAATAAATTTGCCTGTTATCAAATGGAAAGGTCGTGGTCTGTCTGAGGGTTGGGGGTGGGCCCCTGGACTGGAATCTGGATCCTAAATCCAGAGCCAAAAAAGCCAGTCAGGGATTTTTTAAATAAATCTATTTAGGGCTTGAATATATTCACAGAATACACTGTGAAAAAAGTGATTTTTGTTCTCTAACGGGATTCCACAGCATGTCTTACTGGAAAAAGGATAGACTGTCCTAGACAATCTAACATCAACCTAGTGATTTCCCCGGGTAGAAAATATTGTCTGTCACTAGAATTTTTTTATTTTAATTTGGGTACCATGCTATTCTCAGCTGCTGTCTCTCTATCTTCTATGTCTAGGCCAGCACTTGCTGCCTGACAGGGTTGCAAAATGAGGGTTTCTGTTTTTTTCTTCTTAGGAAATATTTTAAAAATGACTTTACTTTGGCTTCTTTTGATCAGTACCCTGGGACTTTCATGGGCTTTCTGCCACCATTGTCTGATTCTCCCTTGAATAACAGGTTGAATTTTATACATTTGGCTTTAAAGAGTAAATGTCTGATTGTGTAGTAGATGTGGAAGAAAGACTACTGCTTTTCTTGTACTTGAGCACTGATTTTTTTCCCCTATGTAATGCAGTGTGTGGATGTGTTTGTAAGGTGTTTTCTTCTTTCCTTCAGAAAGCAGACTAAAATCCCAGCTGCCTTATCTTCCTTGCAAAATGTTTCTGGCTTTGTAGGCACTGTAGCATCTATGATAAGCAGCTGTTGCTATAAGGGTAGGAATAATGAATTGTGTAATATTTTCTTGTGTTGCATGTGACATTTGTGTGCCCTGAAGTGAGGGCATCAGTGAATTTGCATCGGATTCTCCTCAGGTTCAGGTATAGCTTCTGAGCTCCTTTGCGTTTTCTGTAGTTAAAAGGGGGTCCTTCAGTTCTGTTTTTATTTTACCTGGACTTATCCCATTTCCCCAGAAAGAAAAAAAAATATATCTTGAAAATCAAAAGAGCCCTTGAACTATTATTAAGGAAACACAAACCTAAGGGAAATAGAGATTTTTTTTCTTTTCTCTTCCAGGATTCAGTGCTAGGCCTCAAGAAATATGACACAGCATGGCTGTAGAAGGCTTCAGTAGGATTTCCCAGAATGTGAAACTTAGGCCATACTCCATTAGAGCCCTGCACTCCTCCAGGGCCAGGAAGGGAAGTTGTTCATGAATAAGGATTGCAAAGCTGTTACCTGGTATTTGCTGCACTTTCACAAAGTGCTTCTGACAACTGTAGGAAATTCTGATTTTGAATAGAGTGATAAAAGCATTAAAAGTTCCTATTTCCCTTTCTTATACCACCCCAGCCCCCATTTTTAGTTCAACTTCAAATATCTTATTTTTTGTGACTCTTTTCTTGACTATTTATTTATTTATTTATTAGATGTATACTTGGGCTGTGCGAAGCTTTGGTTGCTGATTCAATTTGGCCTGCTTCGAAGGACGAATCCCCAAATCCAAATCGAACAAGGAGACCCTTTAATCTCTCTGAATCTAATTGGAACCCTCTGAATCAATTCAGAGAGATTCAGAAAGATTCAATGATTCAGACATAGACACAGCTTTAAATGTTTTTTCAACATACCTCAAGGTACCAGGTGGCTCGTGAATGCTGAAATGCTAGGGCTGATGGAGCATCTCACGGGAGCGCGAGGAGTTCCCAGTGTGCTCAGCAGTGGACCCAGAAAGTGGACCAGAAGCACTGGGTCTACTTCTGGGTCCATCGGGGAGCGTGTGGGGGACCCCCCCCCCGGCTTGGCGACTAATGTTTTCTGGGTCTGGGGGGGGCACCCTGGGTCCCCCTGCAGCAGATCACCAAGCTGGAAAGGCACAGGGGAAGGGGGGTGGGGGGGAGTCCCCCGCGCACTCAGAGGTGGACCCAGAAGTGGACCAGAAGTACTTCAGGTACATTTCTGGGGTCACCACTGAACATGCAGGCCTGCCCCCCAATGCTCCTGTGAGATGCTGCATTTGCCCCATCATTGCAGTGTTCATGAGTCGTGCCTGGTACCTTGAAGTATGCAGAAAGAACATTTAAAGCTGTGTCTATGGCCAAATTGCTAACTCTCTGAATCAGCATCAAATCTTCAGATTTAGATCTGGCCAAATCAAATCAGGACAGTGATCCAAATCAATGACTTGAATCACTGTCCCCACGGGCTGAGTCTGAAGCCAAATCAAATACGGCCTGTTTTGCACACCCCTAATGTATACCACACACTATCCAAAAGAGTATGTTTTCTTAGACCAATTGAAGTAGGCTCTTGGTAGATGGGAGGCATTTTCTTAACACACAAACATTTATTTGGGGGCATGTGGCCATCATTTCAATAAACTGTAAACATTTTTTGTTTCAAAAGCTATTTTTTTTCTTTCGTTTGTTTTTTGCAAACACCAAATATTAATCTTGTTCTGCTGATGATTGCTCATATTATGATGAATCTTCCCCTATCTGTTTTGTGGTGCAAGTTTCAAATGATTTCATTTGGCTTTTACTCATTTAAAGTCCACAAAACAGAAAGATCAGCTGGATTCACAAGCAACTTGTTTGGTATCAGCAGAAAGCAAGCCTACAGTTGATTAAGTTTTCTCTCAGCAGAGACTGTTATTGCTACCAATAAGAATTATTACTGAAAGCTCCAGAGGACATTGATAATAAGTAGGCCAGCAAAAGCACATACGCAGAAATATGTAGAAGGGAGAAATCTGTCACTAGACACCTCCTGTAGCTGAAAGGAAAAATAATTGCTTTAATCTGTTTGATGTATAGTATGAACCTTTCAATTACTGATTGATAAAGTAATTGTCATTGGTTCTAATGTTCTGACTTTATTCCAAAAGTTTGTTTTTAGATTGTGCCTGTAATAACAAACAGTATCTTTTTCTTGCTGTATGGTATATGGTTCCTTTTATTGCCTCCTCATACCTAAATCTGGTTTAGCAGACAGGCCATAAAACTATACCTCTGCTAGTGTCAGCTATTCTGGATGGGTGAGGCTCTTTTGTATAGGCTTGGACTGTCAAAATGCTGCACAACTTCAGCAATGACCTTGCTGAATTCCCTCTATCATAAACAGTGAGGGAGGGTGGCTGAGGAAGCAGTACACTGGTTCAGTGGCAATTGGAAACACTCCCCACACTGGGAAATCCTCTCTTTGGCTTCTGTACCAGTGGACTGGATCAAAGGAACTATAAGCATGGAAGAAAATGTAAGTGAAGCTGTTCAGTTACTTCCTTAGTGGCCATAGATGTGTTAGACGTGCCTGCTGGGACAAAAGTAGTACAAAGCCTGCAGTTGGAAATGTTTAAAGAGAATCTGAGATATAACAGCTGTTTTCACTTTCTAATAAGCAGGTGCACAGTATTATTACATCACATGGCTTTTGTAGTTTACTGTAGAGATGGAATATGTTTGACAGCAGGAAATAAGAACATATTTCTGTGATATGTAGTTCAATGAGTGCTATTTGTCACCTGATCAAATGCCCAGCCCTTGTTCCAGTTTTAGCAGGTTTTAATAAAAACAAATAAAGAAAAAACAGAAGAATTGTAAATAGTCTAATGCAACATTCCCTTTTTTGTCAACTAAAGAGGTTTAAAGACCAAGGGTGAGATTCAAGTTATTCAGGCTAGGCTTCAGGAGAATTTATATGTTAATGTCACAAAAAGCAATCCAGGCTGATTATTCCAGAGGCTGCAAAAGCACTAAGGTGCTTATATTCACTAGGTGCTTTCATTTTGGCCTAAGACAATCCCTAGGACCCTAGACAGGCTTCTAAGCATGCTCAGAAGTGACCTAGTTTGGTCAGTTAGGTACCTAACACCCACCTAAGTTACAATGTGATCCAGCTCAGAGTTGAAAGCTGGATGCTTAAGTCTTACCTAAATCAAGCTGTTAGGTACCCACAGAGCACATTTAATTCACACTGGTAGCACTGATATCAGTACAAAGCTCAGCATTTATAATAATTTCCACCTGAGAACACTAATGGTGGTAGTGGTGCTTACTTTGCATAATAGCTTAGTGGTTTAAAGCACGCTCTTAGAAAGTAGGAGGCTTGGTTCTAGGTCCTTCTCAGCCTGGGGAAATTGAACCCCATATTTTCCACCTACCAACAGAGTGCTGTAAACACCAGGCTATAAAATAAACCTCTAATTTGTAGACACACTATGTTATAAGCCATAATCAAGATCTTCCAATATTTGGATATTTTGCCTGTCATGGAGGTCTCAAAATATTATTTCTCCTTCAAGATGTGTTGCCTAGAACAGTGGAGCATCTGACCTAATGGGTCAGGTGAGTGGTATGGAACTGGTCCATGGGCCAGATGAGTGGCATGGAGCCAGTCCATGGGCTGAATTGTTCCCAGAGACCATCTCCACTCACTGAATTCAGTGTGAAAGGCTGGTCTGGAGTGGGCACCATGATGGCAATTATTTTAGCTATAAGGGTGGATGAATCATAGAATCATAGAAAATTAGGGCTGAAAGGGACCTCAGGAGGTCATCTAGTCCAACTTCCTGCTTAAAACAAGACCATCCCCAACTAGATCATTCCAGCTCCAGCTTTGTCCAGCAGGCGCTAAAAAACTCAAAGGATAGAGATTCCACCATCTCGGTAGGTAACCTGTTGCAGTCCTTTACCACCCTCCTTGCAAGAAATTTTTTCCTAATACCAAACCTTCCTTGCTGCAACTTGAGACCATTGTTCCTTGTTCTGTCATCTGCCACCACTGAAAACAGTTTAGCTCCATCCTCTTTGGAACCACCCTTCAGGGAGTTGAAGGCTACTATTCAATCTCCCCTCAGCCTTCTCTTCTCCAGACTCAGTAAGAGCAGTTCCTTCATCCTCTCCTCATTAGTCTTGTGCCCCAGCCCCCAGACCATTTTTGTTGCCCTCTGCTGGACTTTCACCAACTTGCCCACATCCTTTCTATAGTGGGGGACCCAATACTAGACACATTACTCTAGTTATGGCCTCACCATGGCCCAATAGAGTGGAATAATCACTTCCCTTGATCTGCTAGCAACACTCCTACTATTGCAGCCCAGGATGCTGTTAATTTTCTTGGCAACTAGGGCACACTGCTGACTCATATCCATCTTTTGTCCACTGTAACCTCTGGGTCCTTTTCTGCAGAGCTGCTGCTTAGCCAGTCAGTCCCTAGGTTGTAGCGGTGCATGGGATTCTTCCATGCTAAGGGCAGGACTTTGCACTTATAGATTCATGGATGTTAGGGTTGGAAGGAACCTCAGTAGGTCATCGAGTCCAACCCCCTACCTTGGGCAGGAAAGAGCGCTGGGGTCACATAACCCTAGCTAGGTGCTTGTCCAGTCTCCTCTTGAAGACCACCAAGGTAGGGGAGAGCACCACCTCTCTTGGAAGCCCATTCCAGATTCTGGCAACCCTTACTCTGAATAAGTTCTTTCTAATGTCCAACCTAAATCTGCTCTCCATCTATGTGTGGCCATTGTTTCTAGTTACTCTAGAGGGTGCCCTAGTAAATAGATCATCTCCTATTCCCTGCTGCCCTCCCCTGATGAATTTATAGGCAGCCACAAGATCACCTCTCAGCCTTCTTTTGTGATGACTGAAGAGATCTAGGTCCCTCAGTCTCTCCTCGTAGGGCCTTGCCTGCAGGCCTCTGACCACTTATCCTTGTTAAACCTTATGAGATTTCTTTTGGTCCAATCCTCCAATTTTTCTAGGTCACTCTGAATCCTAGCCTTACCTTCCAGTGTATCTACTACACCCCCCCATCTTCAAGTTACCACCTTGTACTCAGACCATAAAGGTGCCATTAAAAACTGTCCTGAGTTTTACCCAGGGTGAGCAGCCAGTGTATCTACTTGTCAAATCAAGGTAACTGCTTTCCCTGATCTTATTCTTCTCAAACAGAATTTCCCTACCCTCACACAGTGCTCTGCCTTTTTACCCACATAGGCCTGAGCCTTGAAATAGTCTTCTTGGCTATTTCTTTCCTTCATCAAGAGAGGTAAAGGTACAGCAATATTGGTGCAGAAACTGTCCAACTGGATACTGAACTGTTTTGTGTTATAAGAATATCAAAGTGAAACAATTGCTTTTGGCAAAAGTGCATTCTACCAACACCCAGGCAATTTCCATAGATTCCCTATTTATTGTTTCCATAACTGATATATCCAGGGCAGCCAGATACAGCTCAACACAAACCTTGCACACTGAAGTTGCAAAACTCTTCTAAGCAAATGCTGCACTTGATAAGGCAATCTCTCAGTTATTTTTTGACTTGGGGACTCCAAAACACACATCCAGGTATGTGGTCACAGTTTTGGAATCATTCACAGTAAGGATGTGCATATGAACAATCATTCAAAGGATGAAGAAAAGCAAATTACCAGGAATTGGAGGGCTTCCAGATGTGCTGCCCATATGCACATCTACATCTTGTTTTCCTTCCCACCTTCCTTGGAGTCACATATATGATTCTGTGATTGACAGGGATTTGAGGAGTAGAAAGTATGCACTACCCTTCATTTCCTTGTCTTGGAGCAGAAGGAGGGGAGGACCTATGGCATGTGTTGTGGTATGTGGGATCTATGGTACATGCTTTTTGCTAGAACTAGAACCTGGAACACACTCCTAGCAGAGGTGGTGCAGTCGCCATCCTGGAGGTGTTCAAGATGAGGCTGCAAAGCATCTTGTTGAGCTAGTTTGAGCTCTTTAACCTCCTGCCTATGGCAGGGGACTGGACTCAATGATCTTACAGGTCCTTTCTGGTCCATTGACTATATGACTCTATGACTTTATGCTAAGACAAAAAGTTCCCAGTCCAAATGGTGAAGATATACATATGTACAATGCTTTTCCAAAAAGTCCACTTGATAAGTGGAAGTCATTCAACAAAAGATCCTTCTGCATTCTGAAACTCATTACTTTCCAGGTGTTGATTTCACCAAAATTCAGTGTTTTGCCATGTAGACTCCCAAATAGTAAGGAAAAAGCTCAGACACCTCAATCTTGTCATGGTGACACACAAAGACTTAAACTCTGAAGTTCAACTAAAGATCTCTGATCTTGAATTTCTCCAAAAAACGTCAAGTTGTATGATACTGGTTTCTGCAATCTAAGAAATCTCTTTCCCTGCTCTTGGGGAGAGAGGTGGTAAGGGTATAAGTTCTGGACCTAGCGCAGAAGGAAAAGATAGTTGAAGCAGAGAAATTTCTTTTTCCTATCAGATAACTAGATGTTACCAAATACATGTGATAAATCAAAAATATGCAGTGCATAATTAACTTAAGAGGCTTGAGAAGAGCGTTCCACTTAAATGTCAGACCAAAAAGACAGACCAACTGCTTCTAACTACCAGAGACCTATTACTTACCTCAACTGCTCACAAATCTATACAGAGTCTGTTGTTTGGAATGTCCAATTAAAGAGACTGTTGGGTGACTTATTGGCTTTTTCACTTTTTGTTTATAATTCTCTCTCAAATACTTAAAATAACCTTTTTTCCATACCAACTATGTCCTTTTCCATTTGGGAAAAAATAGTGATTTCTACAAAGAGCTCAACTTAATCTGTTGGAACTGCTTACACTTTAGAGCAGATACTAATATATTATTTTACCATGTCAAAACGTCTGTGAAACAAGCTTTGTCACCCTAATTTTTGAAAGTCTAAACTGCTTTTGCAGAGGAAGCATAAAACAATGGGCTTTTTGGGGGACACCTATAAGCTAGTGGTAATTAAAAACATCTTAGTGGTAAGAAAAAAAGTAACTAACTTTTTCATCAAAAGAATCTAACTATCAAAAGGCAATAAAACTTTTTTGCGTAGGAACCCTGGCCTGTTTGCGGATGGGTCTAGATCCCTGGACAACACAAACAGATCCAGCAAGGTCCGAGGTACTTTCTGGCCCAATTTACAGGCCAAATATTTCCTCTTCATTGTTCCTTACTACAATGTTGTATGAAGCTTTCATGTTACTGATAAGTATTATGGACTGTGTTAAAGAGTAAATGCTGAGGTTTTGTTCAGAACTGACATATTTTTCCTTGTACAAAACCTATTGTTATTATCCTGGGCCTTGTTGTGGATCCCTTGATCTCTTCACAGTACCACTTGCCACTCTAGCTAGTCACTAGGCTTCCTCATCATGCAACAAATAATTACTTATGACTAAATTCAGTTGTTTTTGTAACTCCTTATCTTCCCAGATAGACATTATAGTGTCCACAAGCCAGCTGGCAACATACTTATACCTCTGAGATATGCTAGTGATTGAAGCAGAGAGAATTTGGTCACTGGGAAAACTGTGTGTTAATGACCTTCAATTTAGTGTGCAACACTATTTGTAGGGGTAAATGACTTGTGGCAAACTTGATCTTTGTGTATCAGAATGTAGGAAGCAGACCACAAGGCCACATTAGCTGGGTCAGATAAAAGAGTAGTAAACATATTTTTGCTTCATCTATACAGCAGCCTCTATCAGTGATAGCACACTAAAATTGCTATTACAGAAAAATGCATACAACTTTTTTCTACTTGCAGACCTTTTTATATGCTAGATAAATTACTAACCACTATTTTGATCCTCCTGCCACATCTATTACATTGTGGTATGTCTACATGAGTCACTAACTATGCAGTAGCCTAACAACACTGTGCAGTAGCATGTCAGGCAAAACCCATGCTAATACAGCACTGCACAGTAGTATTAGGCTACTGCGCAGTTAACATCCAAAAAAACCCGTGTGCTGGCACTACTGTGGGCATTACTGTGAGTTACTGCGCATTGATTTAGTACTTGGTTATCTAAGTAATAAATTTAATGTGCTGTAACTACAGCACATTAATGAATGTGCATTAGACTAATCTAATGTGCAGTAAAGCATCACTGTCTACACATGTGTGGGACTTACTGGGAAGTAAAGTAGGCTAATGCGCTGTTTGCTAGTACCTAGAAATACAAGTACCAGATTAACAGTGCATTAGTTACTGCACAGTAGCGCATGTGTAGATGCTGACCAGGAGCAATTTGTTTCCAGTTGGGCCAGGCAGCAGGGAGCCTGCTGCTGCCTGGCTAAGCACTGATGCAGGGGTAGGGAAGCTGTGCAGGCTGCAGGGGCAGCAGTTTTTCTGCCACATGGGGATTGGGATCTGTCCTGATCTCCACATGGCTGGGAGAGTTGTCCCAGCAACCAGGACTGCTGCATCCCAGCCACATGAAGATCGGATTAGAACCCAATCCCCATGTGGCTGGGAAACCTGTCCAGCCAGTCAGGACTGCTGCATCTCAGCCATGTGGAGATTGGGGTTGCAGCAGTCCGGGTTGCTGGGACAACTCTATCGGCCATGTGGAGATTAGGTTCAGTAGCAGTCATGGCTGCTGATCTGCACATGGCTAGGATGCAGCAGTCCCAGCTGCCAGGATAACTGCACCGGCCACGTAGAGATGGGGGCCTGACCCTGTGCTTGGAGCTCCCCCTGGCTGCTGCAGGGGGGCGGAGCAGGGCAGGAGAAGCCCTGGAGTGAGCTGCTTTAGTGGGGAGGACATTCACATGAGTGCAGAGGCACAGTTTTATGCACCTGAATTTTCTGCAAAGAAAATTTAGGCATATTAATTCAGGCAGCACTGTGCAGACATGCCTACAGTGGCTGAAATGCTGGCCCTATTGAAGTTATACTTTGATTTTACTTTGTTTTACCCTGTTAAGCCATATATAACATTTCTCCCAGATATACACAGGTCATTATATCATCATTTGGACTTCTTTGAACAGGGCTAATCAATTAGGTGTGCCTCTCTCTTGGCATTCTCCATTAGGGTTTTGCCAGTGTAAATAGGAATCACTAAAATAGTGACACTAAAAATATAAATGGTTATTCTACTTTCACTCCATGGTGCACTGATACCCAAATATAAGGCCTGTGCTCCGTGCTTTTTGAAAACTACTGCATATGAGTCACAATGGCAAGAAGGATTAACTTCTTACCAAGTACAACCTGCAATTGTTAGGTGACTACTGTTTTCAAGAATGACTAGCAGTATTTGGCACAACTGTTAAAATACCTACACTCTGTTTATATTTTATTTTCTACTACTGGTTAGCACTTGTGCAGAAAAATGCTTACAAATTTTCCTAGTTTTGATGAAGATTTAATCATGAATAATGCACATACAGCTTTTTAAAGGAAAACAGTAAAAGACATAAAGCTAAACATAAGTGATTGCAAAAGGAAGTGATTGTGTAGTTAACCCCATCAATCCTCTGGTTGGGTAAGAGGTCTAGTCAGATGCCTGATGAATCCATCTGTGGCTGACAAGCCCAACTAGAGAGCAACACAGCTTGTTACAAGTTTCATAGATCCATATGTTGTCTAAGTTGGAGTCCAAATTTACAGTGTCCTGTTTTCTTTTTCCTTACTTTGTTTCCATCCTCTGGATTAAAGCCGCTTCATGTTGAGCTGCACCCAGTGCCAGATGTTCCCTCCAGACTGGACAGGATCCTGCACACACTTTCCAGCTTTCTTCACTGATGTTGAATGACTTGGTATAATTTTTGCACACTGTGGTATCACCAGAGAGGGCAACACCGCTTTCTAGAGCCATCTCAAATCTCACTGTACAAAATGTTCTTGGGGATACAGTCTTCTCCCGTTCTTCTGATGTGGCTGATCCATTGTAACCTGCTCTTCTTGATAGCGTGTCAGTCCCATGTGCTCCAATACCTTTGTGTTTGGTATTCTGTTTTCCCACTTTACTTTCAGGACCTTATGCAGATGTTTCATTTGGAAGCTGTTCAGTCTGTTGATGTGCCTAGCATAAGTAGTCCACGTTTCTGAACCATAAAGCAGGGATAACAGCACACAAGTCTTGTAGATTTGCATCTTTATCTTAGCTGATGGTTTGCTGTTATTTCATGCATATTTTTGTAATAGCCCCAAATTCTTAGCTGCTTCTTTGATTTTGTTAGTTCAGTCTGCAGGTCAAGATTCCTGCTGATAATAGAACCCAAGTAGCAAAAACTGTCAACGATACAGAGATTTATTCTGCAGAGTGATGCCAAGTATCTACATATCTACATTCTATCAAATGAATTAGTTAAGAGTACGGGTGCACTGATAAAGATTTTTATTGGCCAAGGGCCGATTATTAGCCAGCCATATCGGCCTATACTGACTTGACAGCCAATATGAAGCCTGGCAGCTTGGAGAACAGCATCCTGCTGGTAAGTCTGTGGGGGGAAAGGGGCATGGGAGAAGGAAGAGGCATGGAGGCACAGATCAAGGCCCCCACTGTGAGAGATGGAGTGGGGTTGGGGCAGGACAGGGCACAGGATGGAGCCATGAGCGGCTCATCTTGGGGGCAGCTCCCTGAAGCTGCATGCACCCATGGGGGAGGCATGGAGGGTGTGTGCCTCCCAGATCTGTGCATGGGGCAAGGGGTGGTGGGCTTGGAGTCAGGGGCTGCTCCAGCCTCTTCCCAGTGGGGGATTGCACGAGGGTTGCACTTGGGAAAGGTGGCGGTAGTGCTGGGGGGAAGGGCTACAGGGTGGGCTGTGGCCACTCCAAAATTTGCCATAGCTCTCCCATTGCCCCCCACCCAGTGCTGCCACCACCCACCCTGTCCCCACCCACCCTGAGTGCAGCCCTTCTGCTGGGAAAAGGCCGGCACAGCCCCTGGCCCAGAGCCCACAGTGGGCAGCCTGCCTGCACCCTGGGCACAAATCTGGTGGGGGGGCACATTCCCCCATGACTCCTGAGGGGGTGTGAGCAGCAGTGAGAGCAGCCCTCCCTCCCTGCCCCCCAGCACCCTCCAGACGAGCTGCCTGTAGGTCCACCCCATGCCCCACCCCACCCCGGCTGGACAGTGCCTGCCCCTGCCCTTGCTTCACTCCCTCCCTCATTATGGGGGGGCCTCAATCTGCCCTGCCATGCCCCTTCCCTCCCCCATGCCCCTTCCCCCCCCACAGACTTACCGGCTGCTCTCCAAGCTGCCAGGCTGCATTCCTGGCTGTGTGCATGCTGAAGCTACAGGTGTGCACATGGTATTTATCGGTGGGTGACATAATCGGCCACATTGAACAAAAAAAGCTGATTGCCAATAATGTTTATTTTCCTTCTACTGGTGCTGATACGATATGGACTGATATATTGATGCACCTCTACTTAAGAGGTAGATTTAAGTTATCTCTAACTTGTGATACTATTAAACAAAGAAGTCCTTCAAGTTCCTACTTTGGTAAAATTCTTAGCTGTTTTAATAAGAGTTTTGCTTAAAGTAAGGACTGAAAACAATTACTACTATATTATATCCTATGAGTGATTAAATAGAATTAAATAGAAGTTGCTTTAATGACATTGTCTACAAATGTCATCATTTTATCACATTGTGCTCTGGTTTAAGACAGCCTCTGGAAATATACACAAACCTCTGAGAAGCTGAAATTCCTGATTTTAAATACAGTGACCAACTGCCCTGACTAAAAAGTTGTTAACTATTTTTTGTCATATACTCTTATGCAATTATTTTGACATCCATTTGCAAAAACAAGATTCCAGTGATGGGAGTTCAAATTATGAACTGAATGGTCAACACATTGGGCAGCAGGTAGCACAGGGAAGGGCAGCAGTCATGGGGATGCATGCTGGGCACCACACACCTAGCTAGGCAGGGGAAAAGTTGCAGATGGGTGGCTCCTGCCCCAGCACACAAGGCTCCAGCTCCGAGACACCTTCCACCCACGTGGCTTATCACACCAGGTGGGCAGAGTAGGTGGAAGGTGCCTGGGAGCTGGAGCCCTACACACTGGGGCAGGAGCTGCCCAGCAGCAGCTTCCCCCTGCCTGGTTGGGTGTGTGGTGCCCAGCAGGCATTCCCATGGCTGCTGTCTTTCCCTGTGCTACCTGCTGCCTGGAGCGGTATAGCAGGGGCAGCAGGAGGAGGAACTGGTAGAGACAGGGGGAACCAAGGAATACCTGGGCAGTTGCAGCCACACTAGGAGCAGTCCCACTGGGAAGCCGTGTGCATGCTGGCCCAGGCCAGATTGATTGACTCTATTTGTGGATAGTTTAAGGCCTCCATTATTTCTGTTTTCTGCTTTTGCAGTCTCAACTCCCTTAGCATTTCTACCTTGCTGCTTCTAGCCTGGTCTGGTGGGAGGGGAGAAGGGAGCTATACTTTTTCTATTGAAACTTAGCATTTCTAACCACAGAGGTCCTAGGGTACCTCTCTCATCAGTTAAAAAACAAATCTACCCTAATTGAGTCAATGCAGCATTTGATGTAGAGTTCCACTCCCCCACCAGTCCGATCTAGTACTGGGGTCGGCAATGTTTTTAGGCAGAGTGCCAAAAACACCTGCAACCTTGACTTGTAAGATGTTGGTGTGTCAGGGGCAGATGGTGGGGGAGCCATGGGGGCCCCTATCCTTGTTGTGGCAGTGCAGCCCCAGCCCATTCCCTGCTGTTCGCCCCAATGTGCGCATGCCAAACAAAATGACTTTGTGTGCCATACTCTGGCACTTGTGCCTGATGTAGTCTAGCTTTCTGTATAACTTGTATTTTGGTATTACATCTTCCAATTGATTTTCCTCACTTCACATTTCTGAGATATCTAGTATGGCAGTATTGTTATTTACTGCTAGGCAGTCAAGTTCCTCAGTCTTGGACCTTAGAATTCTGGCATTAGTATAAAAGCCAGAATCTTTTAAAAAAAATTATTGAAATAAGAATAGGAATACATAAGAATATAAATATAAATCTTTTTTATTGTTGCCTGGGTGGCCACTTGTATATGACAGTTTAATTAGTAAATCTATTTTTTCATGCTGTTCTCATATTTCACCTGCATACTTCTAGTCTGTTTCTTATGCTTATTGTTCACAGCTTCACCCCTATAGGGTGTTTCAATCTGAGCCCTATTCTGTACCTTTTAGCTCCCCATTTATTAGTTTCAAAGGTGTTCTACCACCTTTCTAATGTTTACCCCTTGTCAAGCCAGGACATAGGCAGCCAGGTCTGGGGGATCATCTATGGGTCAGAAACACAGCTGAGGTCTGAGGGGAGCAGGCCACATCAGAGGTAGGCAAGTCAGGAAGCCCGAAGATCCATCCAGGAAACATGTCAGAAATCCAGAGTCGAGCAGAACACAGGGCCAGGAGACTAGCTGGGTCACATATCCAGGAGATCAAACCAGAATTGGGTCAAATATCCAAAGGATCAGGCCAAGCTTGGGGTCCACAGGCCAGCCAGGTCAGGCCTGGAGACCGTCAGGAAACCAGTGGCAGCATGACCTGAAGGTACAACCCAGACACAGGACTGAACCTTATTGCTCTGACATTTCTTCTTCCAGGGCAGGGGTTTATATTGGAAGAGGTGAAGGGCCAGCTGACCTAGGCAGACCACTTTTCTGGCAGCGAGTGGGTATCTGCTAGGCCAGGGCTGGGCAAAATATGGCCCGTGGGCTGCATCCGACCTGCCAGGCCATTCGATCAGGCTTGCGGGCACCTCTAAAATTTAGATAATTATTACCTGCTGGAGGCTGCCTGTCTGAAAGCGGACTGCCCTACCCTGCCCCTTCCTCACCCCACAGAGCTTCTGGAGACCAGAAGCTCCTGGCTAGTAGAGAATTCTGCCCTGGCAACCCTGTGGCTGTTCCCCAGCCCTCCCTCATCCGAGAGTTGAAAGTCAGGTGAGAACTGGCGGGGGGAGAAGTACCACTGGAGATCGTCCCACTCTGTGGGGGTGGTGGGACTCTGGCTGTGTGCCTCCATGTGCCACTCCTGGCTAGAGTGCCAGGAGCACCGCGTGTAGGCATGGAGCTTGCTCAGCTTGATGGCATGTGACTTTCCATGGTTCTGGCACTCTAGTGTGCCACTGGGTCAGGCTAGGTCAGCTCCATGGCACACTGTGTGGGTCCTGGCCTTGCAACCAGGAACCATGTGCTGCTGGGAGGAGACAGGCTGAGCCAGGCCAGCTCCATGCTGTGCCATGTGGGCCCTGGACATGCAGAGCAGAACTGCATGCTGCTGGGATGGGCCAGGCCTGGCTGGGTTGTCTCTGTGCCACACTGTGTGGGTCCTAGGCTTTGCAGCCAGGACCTATATGCTGCATGGTGCAGCACAGAGCCAGCTGGTTCAGGCTGGCTCTGTGCTGCACCATGCAGGTCCCAGCCTTGGACCTGGGAACCATGCAGCGCAGCAGGGAGCCAGCCCAGCCCACCCTGTCCCCTCTTGGGCAGCATGTGGTTCTCCGCTGCATGCCCGGGATTCATGTGGCACAGCACAGAGGGTCTGGGCCAGGCTGGCTCTGTTCTGTGCCATGTGGGTCCTGGACTTGCAGCCAGAACTGTGTTGTGCCTGAATGGGTTGGGCCAGGCTGGCCTCATGTTGCACCATATGGGTTCCAGCCTTGTAGGCCGAAACTGCATGCTGCAGTCAGGATAGGATGCGCAGGGCTGGCTCTCCATCTCCCACCATACCCCCAACCCATACCAACACCCTCCCACAGCCCCCCACACACTCCCAGCCCCCTCACCCTTCACTATATCCACACACATACTTTCCCACACTCCCCCATCATACTCCCACACACTCTTACAGCCCCCCACTCCTACCATAATCACTCCACAACCACACAGCCCCCACATGTGTCCCCTTATCCCCCTCCCCCCTGACACAACATACAAGAGTAAGACTGTATTTTGAGCTATTATGCAATCACCTCTACACCAAAATACATACAACAGGGCAAAAATATTTTAATTTTATTTTAAAATATGTTATAGTAGATATTATTTGATTTTTTTTTTTTTTAGTATACGATTCGTTTTTTTCCAGTTTCACGATCGCAACCCCCACCCCTCCCAAAAAGGAGTACTTCATAGATTTCATAGACATTAGGGGCTGGAAGGGACCTCACAAGATCATTGAGTCCAGCCCACCTGCCATAGGCAGGAAGTCTGCTGGGGCCAAATGATCCCAGCAAGATAAGCATGCAAACGCCTTTTGAATGAGCCCAGAGTAGGTGCTTGCACCACCTCTGGGGGGAGTCTGTTCCAGACCTTGGACATTTGGACTGTAAAGAAGTTTTTCCTTCTGTCCAGTCTAAATCAGCCTTCCCGAAATTTGTGGCCGTTAGACCTTGTTATCCTTTGGGGGGGCCCTGGTGAACTGTTCTCCCAGTTCCTGGTGCACAACCCTTATATACTTCCATGGCAAGGGGAGGGACTTCTGGTGGCAAAGGTCAGGGGCAGGATTTCTGGTTCCAAGATGGTGACCAGGGGGCAGGGCACCTGTCAAAGGGCAGGGCTACCCTCACCACCCTCCTTAAGCAGCCCTCCAGCAGAAATAATTGCCCACCCCTTGCTAGGCCCAGCTAGAGGTTTCTGGCCACCTGCATCTGCCCCCTGTGCTGTTGGGAAGGTGGCAGCCTGGGGCCCAGGCAGGGCCCTGGGTGCCTGACACCCCCTGCCGGGAAGCAAAGAAACCCCCAGGCCCCCGCCTTCTTCGCCACAACAGCGGTTTGCTTTCCTTCTCTTAGTGCCGCTGGTTTCGGAGCTTTTCTTCTCGCCTGACAACGTTTCCTCTCGCCCTTGCTGACTGGTTGAGGGATGGGAGGGAGTTATCACCCGCCCCTGAAGTCAGCAGAGGCAGCGCAGGGAGGCACCGCATCAGCCTGCAGTTAGTCCCCAAGGAGTCACCTGCCCGCTGCCCCCGGCCAGGGGAAGCCTCTGTGCCTCCGGCTCCTTCAGAAGTGCTGGCGGCCCCCTCGCCGCACGCTGCAAAGCCCCGGGCTCCTTAGGCCAAGCCCAAGCTCCCGCTCGGAGCTGCGGGAGTCGGAGGGGCAGCGGCACAACCCGGCGCGCTTGGTTTCACCAATGCTTGTCCAGTCCCGGTTCCCGTCCAGTCCCCCGAGCCCACCCCGTCAGTCCCGCCCGGCTCCGCGGCATTGGGCAGCGCCCTGGCTTCCGGCAGCCAATGGACGCGCGGGACGTGCGGCGCTCCAGCCAATCCCGCGCGGCCTTGTTGCGGGGTGGGGCCGTTGCTCATCCCCTGCTAGTGCCAGCTCTGTGCCGGAGCCGTGGCAGTTGCCCCCTGGTCAGGCTCGCAGAGTAGCCTGGCTCCGCGCTGTCGCCACTGAGGATGAGCCCCCGTGAGGCCCAGCGCGCGGCCTGTTCCCCCCGCCCTGGCCCCGTCATCTAGCGACTGGTGAGGAGGCGGCGGGGGGGCTGCACGGGCCGGCGGAGTGGGGCGGGGCGGTCAGGTCCCCCCTCCACCTCCGGCGTCTTAACGGGCCGTAACCGCCCGGGCAGGAGCAGTGGCCCAGCGGCCGCCCCGGGGGCAGCGCTGGCGGCGCCGCTGCTCCTGCTCGTCTCTTTCCGCTGCTGTCCCTTGCGCCACGTCGTAAGCACTCCGGGAGCCTCCCCAGGCATAGGCGGGTTTCGGCTCCTGAAAAGGGGGTTCAGGTGCTGCGGTGCTGTCAGCACGTGTAAAACGACACACTTTTCTCCAGTATAAATAAGATCGAAGCTTTGCTAATGGTGGGAGGGGTCAGGTGGATTATTCCCTTTTAAGATGGAAATGAAAACGAATTGCTGAAGGAGTTACAAAGAGTGCAGAGGGCTGTGAAATAGCGTCTTTCCCAGAGTTAGCAAGCAGCCACAAAGGCCAGCCCCTGAGTACGTGGAGACGATTAAAAAGAAGAGGTTTGTTACCAGTGGTAGGATGAGTTTAGAAGGGATCAGGTAGGTTTATAATGATACATGAAGTCAAGTGTCTCCCTTGGCACTGCTGGGACAGAGTTCATGGTGCTGCTGCTAGGCACTAGGTTTTGAAGTTTCAGTGGAGCAGGAATCAAAGTGTAGGGGGAGGGTGCAAGTGCATTTCCCTGGATCCACCTCTTTTTCCTGCCCCCAGGCATTTGGTTTCACTTTGCTGGATGTTTGGTGAAGCATTTACCAGCTTGACTTCAGAGCTTCATGTTTCGGGTAGCACATCTGTAAATCTCCAATGACTGTACAGGGGATCTTTGAAATAATATTTGGGGTTCACAGATCTGACTTGTCAGCAGCATTGAGCAATTTGAATGTGAAGAGTTAAAGCAAAGGCCCAGCCCCTGGTCCTGGCAAATAATGGGAAGGGAAAACAGCTGTGCTTTTGTGTGAAGTCAGAATGGTTTTGACCATTTCCAGTTGTGCCATTGCTCTTTTTTGTTTTTAACTTAAAATTTCTCCATAGCTGTATCTTTTTTTAACTGGCTCATGGACTATGTATAAAGTGGAAGTCATTCCAGGATGATTTAAATGAGTGTTGTAATTTACATGAATGGCATTTTTATGTTTTGTTATGAATTAAATACAAACCTTTCTATCTATAGCGTGCATTAATAATTAAAAGGTTAACAAAGTGAGGAATGAACGTTGGATAAGGAGACTGGAGTTGCTGGGGTGCTGTTACTCTTTCTCCAACCACAGTTATGGCAGAAAGGAGACTTTATGCCAATGTGCTGCTTGGTGACAAAAACAATAATTGGAGCATGTTACCTGGCATTTTGAACTGTTTGTGTTATGATCAGAGAAACTTTAAGGTGAAATAAAACACTACTCTTAGGTAGCAAACGTACTTAGACTACCTTGGATTCATGTTTACTTAACCTGTTCTTAAAAATCTCAGTCATGGGGACTCTACAAACTCTATAGATAGCTTGTTCCAGTGCTTACGTAACCTCATAGTTAGAAAGTATTTCCTCAAGTCCAATGTAAATCTTCTTTGCTGCACATTAAGCTGATTACTTCTCATCCTATCTACAGTGAACCTGGAGGACGACTCATCACTCCTCTTTAATAGAACCCTTTCCATGTTTGACAGCTGCTGTGTCCTCAGTCTTTTCTCTTCTAGAGAGAAACTCAGTTCCTTCAACCTTTCTCTGTAGGTCATTGTTTTCTAAACCTCTTAACGCTCATTATTTTATCATTTGGACCCTCATCCATCTTAAAAAGTGGTGGTTGAACTGGCATGGTATTCTAGTTGAGGCATTACAGGTGCTGTGGAGATGATTCCTTCCCCCATGTGGTTGTATATACAACACTTTGGTTGAAGCATTCCAGAGTGAGGCTTGCTGGTATGTATTTTGCAACTTCACATTATTGGTAGCTCATATTCTCTTGCATGCAACTATTACCTTGACAGTTACTGCCCATTTTGCATATACACATTTGGTTTCTTTTTAAACGCACTTTTCTTGACCAAATTTCATTTGGCTGATCTTTGGATCATTTATCTAATTTTTCAAAATCATCTTGAGTTCAAGTCTTGTTCTCCGAAGTAGTTGCAGGTCATCCCTGCTTGGTCATTTACAAGTTTGGTAAGTGAACATGTTGTTCTGCAATCCAGGTTGTTGAAAATGTTGAATTGAATACTCCATTTGAGAGATCCTTGATAATTTTTCAATGAAAAATCATGTCCAAAGATCTGGTAATTTTTTTTAGTCTGTATTTTTCTGTTTATTTATAAGAACATCCTGTAGGGCGCAGTAGGACAGCTCAGCATTGGGATATAGTTGTTTCAAAATAAAGTCAGGATATATGCTGTAATTATTGTGTCCCTCTCTGGCTGCAATTTTGGTGATGATTATATGATCCCCCAGTAATAGGGAAGATGAGGGTTAAAGATTTGTATAAGTACTTTTTAATGATGTAGACTAAACTTTAAGGCTTGTTCTTTGGATTGCAGAGTATCAAAGCAGGTATTGTATTTATTACCAAATGACTTTAGAAAGTACGAATCATTCAACTAAAGGGGCTAAAACTGATGTTTATTTAAAGCTACACCTGAGCTCAGTTTGAATTTATAGGTAAAAATTCTTATAAAATGTTCTTATCAACAAAGCATTCTAATGACAGTCTGCAATGAGACTTGAGTCTGGAGCTTGCTCACTTACTTTCTGGTTGGGGCTGCCAACTCTGTGGAGACAGCTTAGCAGATATCAAAGGAAGGAGGGCAATGTGCTACTTCCTGTTCCTTTTCTTGAGGTAGATGTTCTTCCCCTGCAGCATTCCCACTGTTTGTTAAAATAAAATACGAGGAAGGAGATGCACATTCATTTCAAAATCACTTTGGTGTCTCATTTTTGTCTAATCCCAAATATAAAGATCTTTAATCTTTTAAACAATGCAAAGTACTCCAGTCATCTTCTAAATCATGATTGTTGTACATAAGAATTGCCTTTTCAGATCATAGATTCATCTTTCCCAGTATTCTGTATCACACAGGCAGGGAGTGGATGCTGACTATGGACACTTGTTTATCCAAACTGCTGCATCTTCCCACTAGATGGGGAAGAACAAGTCAAGTATAAATAATATTCATAAGCTTGTAGCTATAGAAATAATTTTGTGAGGGACTTTTAATGTATATATTAAAAGTTAGTTATATTTTTCATTAGTTAATAATAACTTCCAGGCTAGTTTTAAAAGCCCATTTGAACATCAGAGCTTCAAATCTCACTTTAGTTCAAGAACATTAATGTATTATTTGGAAATGTTTTTGAAATTTGTCTAGATACTTTGTGCCTTAGTGTTCCTCAGGTTATGATTGATAGGGTGTACGCTACTTATTCACACCACGTAGAGGCATGATTTGTTTAACCTCATAAGAGTAAGCACATTTCTATTTGTTATCTATTGCTTACATTGCAACAAGCATGGGTTATTTGCATAGTAAATGTAAAGCTATTTAAGTGTGTAACATGTTTCAGCTCCATAGTCATCTTTTGTAACCTAATAGTATTCTGGCTAACTTGAGGGCTGCAAATATCACAGCATTGATGGTGCTGGTTAAGTAACATCAGTGCTGTGGTATTAGGCCAGACATTGACTAGTTCTTGTCACTTTCAAGGTTTCCAGTGGCAGCCATGAAACTGACCGACTATTAGGGACTTGAAAATGATGGGAGCTGGTCTATTTTGAGGCTTTTAATACCACCATACTGAAAGTACTGTGTATTTAGGGTGCATTATTTACACTAAGTTTGGATAAGTGTGTGCATATTTTAGGTGAGTGTATAGCTTCTCTTCTGGTTCTGAGGCTGCGTGCTTAAATGCAGTACCCTGTAGGTTACTGTAGCTTGTGCTGAACCTACAACATGGTTTGAACTGTTTGCTTACCGTCCTAACAAATTGTTTTTCTAGTTTAATCTCTGTTTATGGTGCTCTTCATAACATTTTCTAGCCATAATAATCAGAAGGACATGGAAAAGCTTGAAAGAGTCCAGAGGAGAGCCACATGCATGATCAGAGGCCAAGAGAACAGGCCTTATGAAGAGAGGCTGTGAGCTATGGGACTCTTCAGCCTGGAGATGCACAGGCTCAGGGGTGACTTGGTGGCAGCCTATAAGTTCATACGGGTGTACATCAGGATCTGGGGGAATGCTTGTTCACCAGACCACCCCAAGGGATGACAAGGTCCAACAGTCACAAACTCCTGCAAGCCTATTTTAGGCTGGACATAAGGAAAAACTTCTTTACTGTCTGAGCCCCCAAGGCCTGGAACAGGCTTCCCGCAGAGGTGATGCTTGCATGTACTCTGGACACTTTTAAGAAACATTTGGACGTTTATCTTTCTGGGCTCCTTTGCCTCTAGCTGACTTCCTGCCCCTTGGGCAGGGGGCTGGACCCAGTGATCTTACAAGGTCCCTTCTAGCCCTAGTGTCTATGAAATCTGTTTGTACTGTTTGAACAGTAACTAGAAAAGTTGTTGACAGTGTATATTAACCCCCCCCCCCAAAAAAAAAAAAAAATCACCAAACAACTCTTGATTTATTCTGCTTTTGTTTGGCCTTTTCCTTTCCTTTCCTTTCCTATCAGACCATGGTTAAGATAATTTTTTTTAAGTCATGTCTAGGATCTGTTTTCTCTCTGCTTTGTGTCCTATATACTTTTTTCCTACCTTTTCCACTAGCTTTATCTTGTCAGATTCTTTTCCTTTCCCTGATGCTTACTCTTGTCTACATGCAATCGTTTCACCAAATATACTCAGTGTTTTGATTATTACCTGCCACTTAACACCTAAGGACCAAATACTATTAACCAAAGAAAGTAAAAGATGAAAGAAGTAACAGGTTGGGTGCCAGTGCTTGTGAGAAACTAGGGTAGTTTGTCTTCTCTTTTGTCCAATCAGCTGACTGCTTGCAGAGGGGAGCTTAAACTCCTAATCAGTTAGTATTCCTTGAACTCTTAAGTTTTATCCCATTACAGTAAAAGGTTATGTGACAAATCTAGAAAATCCTCTTACAGTCCAATCCCATCTGACTGCTGTGAAGATTTTGGCTCTTTTTATTCCTTGCCTAAGCCATTTACCCACTACTGAACTAAGTTGGGGATCTTGGTTGCTCCAGTAAGGACTGTATTCTCTTAGTTCCTGGCAGCTGCAAGGTCAAATTGTTATCCAAGTTTAATTAAAAGTAAACTCCTTTAAGTTAGATTAGAGTATATTTGACCTCTTGAATATTGGTGAAAATTGCATGTAGTAGTTAAAGAAACAGGCTATTTGCAGACTTAAAAAAAATAAAGCAACACTTTAAACTCAGTGTGTTCCCAGGATGAGCCCAGTGCATGCTCAGAAGAGGCAGTGTCTTGGTTGGACCTGGCTCACCTGATCAACATCTGTATAGATCGGACACTTTAGTGGGGCTTTTGGCACTTTTATCTAATAGTTGATTGAATCAGCTTTAGCTAAAAGTGCCAAAAAGCCTTGCTGGAGTGCCTGATCTATACAGGTGCTGCAAAGCCGGGTTCAAGTAACATAGCACACTGCTTGTACTGGGAAATTGCAGGGTATTTGTTTTTTCTTTGTTTGTTTTTGTTTTTTGAATGTCTGCTAGCAGCCATGGTGAGCAGAAAGCATTTAGGGAAAAGGGTGAAAAAACCCAGTAAGAATAACTATGTGTAATCTTGCAACTCTTTTTATTTGAGCAGTCTTGAAACCACTTGCATGAATGAACGTAAGCTGGTACATCAGTATTTGCAGGATTAAAACTGATATTTTTAAATTGAATAATCTATTCTGTGAAACTACCCTTCAGTGGACTTAAATAACAAATCACATAAAAATAATTTTTAAAAGGATTTACTTGCTTGTTAACAAGTCATCTGTAAGAAAATCCAAAGAACCCATATTGTTGCTATGCATGTAACTTTGAGAGTGCAGCTTGTACCTTTGTATTTGGAATACTACAGCAGCAAGTAAATACATTATCCCTTCTAATGACAGCATAGATAAATGACTTAGGTGCCTGTTCTAAGAACAACACGCTTGTGTATTAGGAGAATAGTATGACTTTGCCAAGAAAAAAATTATGCTCTTTTTTTCCATTAAACGTAAGTATTTGCATGTAGTAATCACATGACAACATGTCTTTTTTTCCTTGTGATTTACTTTTGTTCTATAGTTTTCATTCTTCAATCACACACAGCCTAAGTACAAACAGTCAAAAAGTCTGAGGCTGTATCGATTCAATCTGTGCAGGTTAGTCTAAGCCAGTGGCTCCCAACCTTGGGTTGCAACCCAAATCGGGGTCACGGGGGAGGGGGGGGTCTGTCCCTTGCCCCACCCTTCCTGCCTGTGGGGCTGTCTTGGTGCATGGTCTGCATAGCTCTCACCGCCGCTGTTTCCCACGATCCCAGCCTGGCCTGGGCTCTGCTGGTGCCACCGGGCATGAGTGAATCAGTGGCAGAGGCAGGGGTTGCGACCCGGATTTAGGGTTGCAGCAAAAAAATGGTTGGGAGCCACTTGTCTAAGCTATGTAGATTGAACCAATAAGTAAGTGAACAGACATTTACTTTTGATTCTGGAAATGCAGCCACATGCCTGCAGTGGCCCAGGTCAGAAGATGGCAGGTGCTAGAGCACGCCTCCCTGCTCAGCTGAAGCAGATAGCTTTGGCCAAGGCTAGGCTGCCCTCCCTGCGAGGCAGCGGGGTTTGCAGGGGAAGGTGCAAAGCATCCTGGGATGCTGGGGGACTGTGAGTTAACTTGAATCTTGAGGGGATTTGGGACAAAAGTTCAATAAACTGATTTAACCCAAATCAGTTAAGTCTGATGCTACATCCATCTTGGGTTATCTTAAACTAGTTTGGGCCATTTTGAAAGTGGTTTATGTGCCCTGAACTTCTGTTGTGTTAGAGAATTGAACTGGTTTCTGATGACTTTTACCAGTTTGTGTAACTTCTGTCCATAGCCATAATGCCTGCATTTAAGCAACATTTGTTATTTGCTTCCTGAGCTAGCTTGTTTTTTTACATGCTTTTATTCACAATTCAAAGACTTTTTTTTTTATGATTATGAGGAAACTTCAGTCAGAGCTTTTGAGTGTATGGATAATGTGAGAATGTTGTTCTGTTGTATATGCAGAGAACCACAAGTAAGATTTTTTTTTTAATTTTATGTATTTTTTTAAAACAGGACTGAGCTTTTTGAATAGAAAATTCCTCTGGGGTGTACCAAGTGAAAAAACAAAGTGCTGATTTTTATAGGGCAGAACACATGGTATGAGGAAAAAGGATTCAACTCTAAGCTGATTTAAAAATAAAATAAAGTTTTGAGGATTTTTTAAAAACTAAATCCTGGGACAGATTGCTGAACTCAGGGCCATCCTGGGTGGGAGGGAGGGGGTTGTGAATCGGGGCAAATGCCCCAGGCCCTTGGGAGGCCCCGTGGAGTGGGGCGGAGTAGTGGCGGCTCCGTATCCAGCCACTCGCTACCCCGCCAATGCCAATGCTGCCGCTGCCATTGGTGGCGGTGGCTTTTTCAGGTCTGGGGCCCAGATCGGAGCAGGGGCAGAGCCCCGCGTGAGCTGATTTGCTCTGGGCCTTGCACCCTGCTCGGGTCAGCTTTGGCTGGACTCTTAGTAAATTAGTCACTTACTGGAGTGCATATGCAAACAATGATACCAGTAGGCTCTCATAAATGGTATTTAATTCTAAATATTTGAACCTCTTCTCTTCTCTGCTCTTTCTTACTTCTCTTATGACTTGAGATCCTTGCCCTCTGAGCCTAAGAAGCATTTACTAGCCAGTGCTTCAGCATTTGTGTTCATTGCAGTCATAGGATCTGATTCTTCTAGATCTAATGCGAAAGGCATTGATGTGTGCCTGTGTCCTTCAGTCTTTCAAAGGACACTTAGGTTGAAATGAATTCTGGAACCACTAGCCTTACTTCTTGGTCGCCAGTTTTGCCAGTGCCTGATCCTGCCCAAACATCAGAAATAGCTGATCTAGGTTTGGTTCCTGTTTCTGTTTTAGCACCAAGTCTACCTGCAGGCCCTGGCATTGATACTTAGTCATTTGTTAGAAATGCATTCCAGCAGGAAGAAGACTTGAGATTATTGACACAGAAGGAAGTCTTATGAAGTTGGGGAGAATCTGTTACACATCTTCTCTGCCTGTTATCTCAGGAGTATGGAATCTGGCTCAGCAGCTCTTCACCGCAGAGAAACCAACACTGAGTATGCTGATACCAGTATTGGAAGGCTTCCTCCTCTGCCACTTTCCATGACCTTACATCTCATCCATATGTCTCCCTCCCCTTTTTTTTAAAAATCAGCATCAGGAATTCATAATCCTTTTTATGCAGTTGTAACCCATCTACCTCTCCTTCTGCTGTAGTAGTATTCAGCACCTTCAGAACTATTGACAAATTTTGCAGTTGGAGAATACACCTAGAATGGGGCCATCACAACCTTTATTAGCTATTTTTCCCATTCAGGCAAAAGGCAAGGTAGTCATCTCTATCAGCCCAAGACTGTTGAATCCCATGAGCATATAGCTAAATTCTGTATTTGCCTTTGTACTGTTCCACCTCATTTTGAAGAAGCGTGTTTCTGTGTTGTGTTTGAGGGGTGCAATCTCCTTTCCTTCCTGCCCCTTTCCAGTTCCCCGTTCTCAGTCCACTAGTAATTTCTTTGCCCCAAGATGTATTTGAGGGGCTCAGATAATTTAATTTTGCTTCTCTAAAGTAAAGGCAGAGCTTACTCCTCTGGGTCAAGTGGTAGGGGAACTATTAAGTTACCAGGCTATAGTGACCACGCATTGTTACTTTGAGACATCCTGCATCCAACTTCAGTGTCTCTCCTTTCCGCCCCCCTACCCGCCAGTAAAATCAGGTAGCTTGACAACAGTGGCTAAAAGGCCATAAAACCACCAGACAGGCCTGAAAACAGCTTATGGATGGGTATCTATGTCCGCAGGGCTTAGAAAGAGGCTTCTATCTATTTGCTGCCTTAAGGCAATTTTCACAGTGCAACATAGGGGCAATTCTTGATCAGTACTGGTTATAACCTTACTTCTGTCCTGGGCTCCAGAGCATGGGCAAGTGGCGCCTCCTGAGTCTGGTGGGCGTTGCCCAGCATGTGGCACGCTGCTGATGTGCTGCCAGCAGAGCCAGTTTCAGGGAGGGCACTACTGCTGCCCTCCTACCAGCTGGAGCACTCGTTCAGGGGGAGCACCAAAGCTCTTGGGGGTGGAGAGGAGGGAGAGGAGGAGAATGTGCCCCCTGACTCGTCGCCTATGCTCCAGAGGAAAGTAGGGAGCAAACTTGTGAAACTAACTTGCTGTGGTTGCAAAATAAGCTATAACACTAAGCTTCTTTATGCTGTCACTCTTTTTAAATTCTTTTCTTTTTTCTTTTGAACTATTTTGTGTTCTGGAACAGTTTTGTTATATTTGAAAAGTGTACTTCTAAAAGAAGCTAGAACATTGATTTCTAACAATTCTATTGTAGCATTTAAACAAATTAAAAAAAAAAGAGTACTAGTCATATTATGACTAAAAGCCCAATAAATACAACTACAATAAGGAAGAAAAACAGATTATTATAAATAAAAAATGAGGGTAACAGGCAAAAGAAATGTTAAAGGAGTCTTGGGAATCTGTTTTTGTTTGTCTTTTTTTTTTTTAAACACAGCACAAGGTAGATCTGTAGAAATCCTAATTTGTATGTATTTACTCACTGCAACAAGGTGTATACTTTATTGATTTGCTTGATAGGATTCAGAGGTTTGATCTATAACTTTGTGCCTCTCAAACATTCAAAATGTATTCTGATATACCAATAGAAGTTATTTTGCAGTGCTGAAATAATTATGGACAGGGCTGGGCTGACTTGGAAGGAAATTAATCCATAGAGTCTAATTCTGCATGCTTGCAGCAAAGGTCACTATAATGACATTAGTGTAACACAACTCTGCTTATCTCTTGGCTTGTTATACAGGATGATATGTGTTTCTAAGTCAGTAGTTTTCTGTCTATTTTAATATTTAAAGTAGGTTTCTCTATTGTGGTTCAATTTTTTTTTTTTCTTCCTAACCTTGACTTTTAAATTTTGGGTCTCTCTTTGCTTTTCTATAACTGATTTGCTGCTCTTATTTTGTCTCTGAAGTACCTCCAGCAACAGGGTCTTGAGAACTTCTGCTATTTAAGATATGCCTGATCATAGAAGAACTTTACCTACATTGACTTTAATATGAAGCCTGGCATGGACCATTACTTCACTGATTATAGACATGAAAAGGTTTTTTTGACTATAGGAAGAGAAGAAAACTTCAGCTTTGACAGTTTCTGTATGTGTACTTTTTTCCCTCTTTTATCATTTCTGACAAATAGATCAGTATCAAAGGGTGACAGATTGGATTATGCATCATAATATCTAGTTCATACTGCTTTTCATCCTGGATCTCCAGGTTTTATGAAGTGGAATAAGTATCTGGAGGCCTGTTAAAGGTATAGTTCTGTCTGTCTAGTGTACTGGTCTTCCACTGGCTATCGTAGTTCTCAAAACTATCTTTTTCTGCCTTCTTAGAACAAAGAGGTGTGTTAGTGTCCCTTGAATGAAGGCTTGATAGCCAGTATCTATTACTAGGTCAGTTCTTTTGCATATCATTCAAAATGATACATAGGGCTCTTTCATATTGGTGCAGAATTGGCTGTCTGCACCTCACCTTCAACATACAGTACATGGAAAATGCCTGTAAGATGCAGACAAAACCATGGTAAACAATAGTTCTTATCAGTGTTGATCTGTGAAATATTTCAGAATGTCAATGGTAGCTAGGGTTGAGTGAACAACACCTAGTGAATAACTTGCTAAACCTTGTTCCCCCTATTCATGGATTTTTCCAAACCCAGTTTTTTTCACAATGTCTGGTGACTTAGAATTACTGGGCAGGTGCTATCTAAAAAAAATGGTCTTATTATAGATGGGGGGGGTGTCAGAGATACAGCCCACGGAGCCCTGCAGTCCAGCTTGTGGGTCTCAGACTGACCCTGTGCACCTTAATGCAGCACATACCAGCCCCAGGGGTTCTGTACATGGTATGTGGAGCTAGAACTGGGGCTATAAGTAGTACCCGCAGTGTGGGGGCCACTATGGTGAGCGTGCTGCACTTGGCACCCACCCCGTGCTGGCCCTGTGTTCCATGTGCAGTGTGAGCCCTGGATCAGGGCTGGCGTGTGCTGCATACATTGAATGGGGCTGGACCTAATGTGTGCACTGCACACAGCAAAGGGCCAGATGAGCCCTGCATGTTGGCTCTGTAGTTTGTGTACATTGGGCCTACGGACCATCCCTGCATGTTGGAGCGAGTGCACAGGGCTGGGCCAGCAGGTCACCTCATGCAGCATGCACTTTGTGCCATTTTTGTATGCAAGTCCAGAACCAGGGCTGGTGAGCACCTCACACAGTGCACAGGACTGGCTCACGGCATGCGCTGCATGAGGTGCATGGGGCCGGTTTGTGGGTCCAGTTTGGCCTGCAGACTGGCCCTATACCCCTCACCCAGCCTGTGGGGCTGGATGTATTTGACAGAGTGCTGTAGATTATTCCTGAATAATGTTTTTTGGTAGTTGATATTTTTGAGTTTACTTTTGTTTAGGGCCCATGTCACAGGAGGCTTACTATATAAATACTGTTTGTTCCGTTTACATTGAGATTTCTTATGCAAGTCCTGTTTATGAGATTAGAATTCGTTTTCTGCAAATGTTAAACAATTTATTGTTTACAACAGTTATTTTAGCATGCTTGATATTTTTAACTTCGGTTAATGAAGTAGAGGGCATGATAATCAGGATATCTCCATTCTTTTTCTTTCATCTGTCAAAGTCTTCCTATACAGTACTGATCCTGGACAAAAACATCAGCCTGTCTTCTCTGTCTCTCTGTGTAATGTAGTGATATCACTTCTTTATGAAGTTATAGGACACAAAGCTGGCGCACAGTTCCATGACAAATGTCACAACTTTCATGAATGCACTGATAGGTATAGCATACTAGTTTGACTGAATCTTCATAAGCCCAATATTATTTTGTTCATCTAGATCTAGCAGATGTTTTGTTGTCCTTTGTTTTTTGGTATGTTCTGCTCAGGGAGCAAGCATTTCAGACTCTGATTTAGGTCACAAACAAAAAGAAAGGTCTAATTCCTAGGAATGAAAAGCCAAACATTTGATATGTGAGCAAACCTTCTTGAAATCAAGGAGAATAATGTAACATGTAACGGAGAATAATATTTGGCTCAGAGTGAACCTTGTGTTGGAAAAGTTAGTTTGAACCATTTTTAGGTTGAAGAGCAATTCAAATTTGCTGGGTTTGTTACAGGTAGGTCTTGCTTGACCAGTCTAATTTCCTTCTACCACCAGGTGACCCATCACCTGGACGAGGGAGAAGAGATTGATGTCATATATCTTGACTTAAAAAAACCCTTCGATCTGGTATCCCATGATCACCTCTTGGCAAAACTGGCCAATTGTGGTCTTGGGTCCACCACGATCCGCTGGCTGGGAAATTGGTTCTGTGGTCAGACCCAGAGGGTGGTGGTTGACAGAAGCCAATTGTCTTAGTGCCTTGTGACCACTGGGGTCCCCCAAGGTTCTGTCCTTGGACCCACATTTCATAGATTTCATAGACATTAGGGCTGGAAGGGACCTCGGAAGATCATCGAGTCCAGCCCCCCGCCCAAAGGGCAGGAAGTCAGCTGGGGTCATAGGATCCCAGCAAGATAAGCATCCAGTTTCATCTTGAAGGTGTTCAATGAAGGCGCTTGAACCACCTCCGGTGGCAGGCTGTTCCAGACCTTGGGGGCTCGGACAGTAAAGAAATTCTCCCTTATGTCCAGCCTGAAACGACCACAAGATGAACGTGAGCCTGCAATGCAATGCTGCGGCTAGTAAAGCAACCAAAATGCTGGCTTGCATCCATAGATGCTTCTCAAGCAAATCCCGGGACGTCATTCTCCCCTTGTACTCAGCTTTGGTGAGGCTGCAGCTGGAGTGCTACATCCAGTATTGTGCTCCACAATTCAAAAAGGATGTGGAGAAGCTTGAGAGAGTCCAGAGAAGAGCCGTCAGGAAAACAGACCTTATGACAACAAGTTGAGAGCCATGAGGCTCTTTAGCCTGGAAGAGTGCAGGGTCAGGGGTGATCTGACGGTCACCTATAAGTTTATCAGGGGTGACCAGCTGTATCTGGGAGAATATTTGTTCACCAGAGTGCCCCAAGGGATGACGAGGTCGAGCGATTATAAACTACTGCAAGACCATTTCAGGCTAGACATAAGGAATAATTTCTTTATTGTCCGAGCCCCCAAGGTCTGGAACAGCTTGCCATCGGAGGTGGTTCAAGCACCTACATTGAACACCTTCAAGAGTAAATTGGATGCTTATCTTGCTGGGATCCTATGACCCCAGCTGACTTCCTGCCCTTTGGGCAGGGGGCTGGACTCGATGATCTTCTGAGGTCCCTTCCAACCCTAATGTCAGTGAAATCTATGAAATTTAGAATGAGCAGCCGTCTTATTTTCCTGAGAGGTGTATGTAGGTCACTGTGCCTTCCTTCCCCTATCTCCCCAGCTTATTACCTGCTTATCTAAGTATCTGTTTGAATGCTGCCTATATTTCATGTGAAGCATAATTTTTATTTTCATGCTGTATCTGGGAGTCTAGACTAGGATATCTCCCATTCTTATGAATCCTTTTAAATCTCATAAGAAAGCATGACATTTGAAATTATTTCCTTATCCTTACTAAATTTTCCTGCTGAGATGTTTTGATCATTTTGTTAAATTAAAAGCACATCTTTATTTAAAGCTTTGTGTTTCTGTGTGGATGTAGATTGTGGCTTATTTGCTTCTAAAACTTAAATTGTTGGAGAAGCAAGGGGGCTATTGGTATTTCACTCTGTGCATGGGAAAGCTTAGTATTAAAAGGAATCAATTAAGTAGGGCTTTTCTGGTACCTACAGACATAGTTATAATGCATATCTTATTGGGACCTTCAGCCTTTGAAGATGTTTTATGTTAAATGTTTCATAATCCTTTCTTCTTTTCTCTTTTGCAGGACTCCCTTGCAATTATGGAGATTTAGAGGAATTAGACAGTGTGGAGGGGGAATCCCCCTCCCCACTTTTAGTTGACTTCTGGATTTTTTTCTTTGGACAATAAGAAGACTTTTGTATAAAATGGAGTAATAGAAGACTTTATAAATATAACTTTATATTTATAAAATATTTATTTTGTTCAAGTGCCAAACCGAACAGCACAAAGATTCTCATGGCAGCTTTGTAAAACTGAGTCTAAATACTTGGAATCATGAATTTCCAGAGGCACTGTATTATAGTGTACTAAAATCTGAGTGCCTTGTTATTCTTATTAGCTGTTACTTTTTAAGGAGGGAGCAGTTCTGAAAAGTAAAGATGACTACTTCCATGCCTGACTGCACTTTGAAGTGTCGCTCTCTGCAGCATGCTTTGGATGTTATTTCTGTAGTTACCAGAGGAAGCGAAGCCCAGGTGAAAGCCTTTCTCTCTTCTCATTGCTACAATGCAGCAACTATAAAGGATACTTTTGGCAGGAATGTCCTCCATCTTGCTTCATCCTGTGGCAAGAAAAGTGTGGTAGATTGGCTTACAGAGGCCAAAGGAGTGGATTTACTGGCAAAAGACAAAGAGTCTGGATGGACAGCTTTGCACAGAAGCATCTTCTATGGCTACATTGATTGTGTTATGTCATTGCTTAAGGTTAGTATCCAGCTTAAGTATGTACTGTGTATTAAATTGATGTGTGCCAGATATGTGCAGTTTGGTCTGGTATCAATGGCTTTTTCTATATTCAGAGTTTTGTTAGTGTAACTGAAGATACACTTTTACTCTTTTTTTTAAACATGGTACAAACCCTTTGAGGAAACCTTTAATTCATTGTAAACCTGACAAGCGTTATATAGTTAAATTTAATTCCTAATAGCTAACGAAAAATCATTTCAAACTGTGCCGGGTTAACTTTGGATTTCACACCTCGATCCTGGATGTGATTTCATGCAATCTGATCCCTGAACCTGCAAGAAGCCCCTTCGATAGGCAAGGGGCTCCACCAGTATTCATTTAGCACCAAATTGTAGATTGCAAAATATATCAATAGAAGTGTTTTGTAATAATGAAAACAGTTAAACAGAGCAGTGAACTTTATCTTGTGGTGTCTGCAGCTCAAACACCTAACATCGTATTAATACACAAATATGGGAAAGTGAAATAGATTGAAACTGACTGTTTAGTGGGGCTCTAGTTCTGTCCTGTTGGCCAGTTGGTGACTAGATGGAAAAAGGTGGGAGGGGTCCTGTCCTTTTCTCTTCTCCCTTAGTATTGCTGCAGTCCCTAGTGGCAAAGAGTGCAGAAGATAGCGAGACATGAAAAAATAATGCTACCCTTTTTGGTATAAGGATTTGAAGCCATTCATTCCCAATCTTCCTTCCCTGGTACCAGTGATATGGAAGAGAGGAGACATCCTGTTTAAAGTATGCTTAAGTTTTGCTCCAGGAAGCTCTCTGTGGTATTATGCCACTTGTGAGAGGTTTGTCTCTTTCTTGCCTACAGTGGCTTAGCTTCTTGTGAAATTTGGATAGGAAGCAGATTAGGGTTGCCAACTGTTTGTAAATTACTGAATTTATAGATGGTAAAAAATCAAGCTAAAAATGGCTCTCAAAGTTCATAAAAATCAAAACAAAAAACTTTAGCTTCAGTAAACACACAAAGCAGCCAGAGCTGTTTCACTGATTCTCTGACAGAGCACAGCAGTATCATGTGGTGTCTGAGTGGGAGCCCAGCATCCTGCAGGGAGTATTTTTTTTTTCAGGGCTTTGTAAACCCCTTCCTTCCTTCCTTCCTTCCTTCCTTCCTTCCTTCCTTCCTTCCTTCCTTCCTTCCTTCCTTCCTTCCTTCCTTCCTTCCTTCCGCTTTGGACGCTTCGGACCAGGCTCGCTTGGAGCTGCGTGGGGCGATCCCGAGCGTAAGACTCCCCGGCTTCCTATCTCTTTTCTTGCTTCACTCCCACCTGTCTAAAGGTCTCTAGCCTCTGTTTATTTCGCTTTCTGACTCTTTTCTTGCTTTTTTGCAGCTTTTACCCCCACTTTTCTCTCCTCTCTCTTCCCTCCCCCTCTGCTTCCGGTTTCTTTGTCTATGAGACGCTTCTCGCAGCCTTCTCTTTTACTGTCTCTTTCCCTCTCTTTCTCTTTTTTCTGTCTGCTTGTTACGGGGAGTTACCTTTTCCATTAGCCTGCCTTCCAGAGGTGCTCTTAATTAACCCTCCATCCCCCCCTCACCCTTTAGTTTTCCTTTTCTTTTTTCTTTTTGCTGTTTTAACCCCCCCCCCTCCTTCCCCTGCCGCTTTTTTCCCCCCCCACCCTCCTCCCCCTTTGTGGGGAGCTCTCTATTATCATTTGCCGCTTGAGGGGTGCATTTTCCCCCCCCCTCTTATTTTGTTCTATCCACGCTTTTTTTTTTTCTTCACCGCCCAAATCCCTCCCTCCCTTTCAGTGGCTTATCTTCACTTTCTGTTTTGGCCGCATTCCCGGGAGCTTGGCCTTGAGCTCCTGTGTTTAAGTTTTCTTTTCATTCCCTTAGTTTTTTTTGCTTTGCAGTTTAACCCTGTCCTGGTGAGGATGGCTGCTCCTACACCTGGCAGTTGGCATGAGGATGTCTCTCGGGACCTCCCGCTGACGCATGGCCTGAGGGTTCATGCCCCTCTCCATGTGGGGCTTGAGGTTTGCATGGAGGCTCTGGCTGCGCTCCTGGGATGGCGTACGATCCGCTATGCGGGTCGTGTGAACACGGTCCCGATGATTTATTTGAGCACGCCTGCCTTGGTTGACAGGGTGTGTGCTGAGGGCCTAGACATTGCGGGCATCCACTACCCTGTCACGCCCCTAGAGACTCAGGCAGTGAGGGTGGTGATCTCTAACATCCCACCACATGTTTCTGATCGGGAGCTGGCCAGGGGACTCGAGGCCTATGGAGTTCTTACGAGTCCTTTTCGCCGGCTGCCGATGGGAAGCAAGGACCCTCAGCGGAAGCACGTCCTGTCGTTTCGGAGGCAGGTCTTTATGCTCCTCAAGGAGGGCCCCCAGTCTCTACCTCGCTCCCTGAGCTTCACGCTCGAGGGTCGGAGGTATATTATCTATTTGTCTGTGGGAGAGACTACGTGTTTTAAGTGCGGCGGCTCCTCCCACCTGGCTGCTCAGTGCCCTCAGGGCAAGGCGGCCGGACCATCGCCACCTGCGGCAGCGCCGAGAGACGGCGTGTCGACTTCTGGGACACGCGGCAGGCCCAGGGAAGCAGGGAGCTCTTCCTCCCAGCCTCCTTCCACCCCTACTCCATCTCAGGGGACGGGGGGCTCTGGTGTGAAACCATCGTCCAGTGGAGAGGCTGGTGCTACTACCCAGGCCCCGCCGCCGCCTCCCCCGTCTGTGGCGCCCCCTGCCCTCAGTGCGGGGGCCCCGCCGGCTGGGGGGGCAGGGCAGTCTGGCCCGTCCCCAGCACAGGGGCAGCTGCCCACTACCACCAAGAAGAAGAAGAAGGAGGACAAAGAGAGGAAGATGAAGGGGGCCTCTCAGGATGCCCTGCCCTCCTCGGCCAGTGCCGAGGGACCCCCCACTAAAGAGCCTGGCCCCGCTCTGGCTGCCATACCACCCACCCCGTTGGATGTAGCTGTCGGCGGGGCAGACTTAGCGGAGGGGGAGGGGGCTTCAGGGGTCCCTCTCCCCTCGCCTGTCCCCCAGCCTCCGGAGTCGGGCGGCGGCGGGGATGGTGGCGAATGCCTCTCTTCTGGTGGCCTGGCCTCGGGGGTGGCGGGAGAGTCTGCTACCCCCTTGGTCATGCCCCAGCCTGGTGGATTAGATGGAGAAGTTGACGAGATGGAGGTCCAGCTCACTGAGTCTCGCAAGAGGCGTCGTGAGCGGGATGGCCTCTCCCCCCCCAGGAAGACAGGGAATGCCCTCGTGGAGCCGGTCCTTGACTCGGACGATGAGAGGCGGCTGATGTGTCTAGACATCGAGGGTGTCGATGCTGCGGTTGCGGACGAGCTCCCGCCGGGGGTGCGGACTCGACGCTCTTCCTTAGGCAACATCCACCCCAAGCTGGCGGAGCCCCCCTGGGTCCCTCCAGACTATGGGGGACTCCTGTCCTTCTTGAAGTTAACTAAGGGGCAGAGGAACGTAGCAGGACGCATCACTCAGTGGTGCACAGACCCCAAAGTGTTCGTAAAGGGTGCCAGGGCAGCTGCCAAGCTCATGCAGCGGGATCTGGGCACACGCCAGATGGCTTACCGTTTGGAGAAGCTTGCCCAGAGGGTGAGAGCTGAGTGGGACTTGGGCGGGTCCCTCGACTAGAGTAGGGCACAGTAGGCCTTCCTTGACCTGTCTGTACTGCCTTGCTCTGCTCTTGGGTGCTCGTTCTTCCACCCGTACCTTGCTTTGCTCTTCCTCTCCCACACCCACATCCATGGCAGCCACAATCATTGGCACCTTCAACATCAACGGCTGTCGAGACTCGGTGAAGCGCGAAGCCGTCCTGGAGCTCCTGCGACAGAAGAGGCTGGCCGTCGCCTTCCTTCAAGAGACACACTCTGACAGATTCAACCAGGCGGCCTGGCGGGCTGCCTGGCGAGGACAGGTGTTCCTGAGCCATGGCACCAACCTTAGCGCTGGGGTCGCGACTCTCTTATCACCACAGCTGCAGCTTGACGCGGCGGTGCCGCGGGAGGTCATCCCCGGCCGCCTGCTGACCGTCCGCGTCACCCTCGCACAACACCGCCTGCTGCTCATCAACGTCTACGCGCCTTCCGATGGTCAGGAGAGGGTCGTTTTCTTCGAGACCTTGGCTGCCCTCCTGCGCGACGCTAGCGAGGATGATGACCTGCTCCTCCTCGGTGGGGATTTCAACTGCACCACTGCCCCGCGCCTCGACCGCACAGGGCCCGAACCCCACCTGCCCTCCGCTCGCAAGCTGCAATCTGCCTTGGAGGGGGCAGACCTCGTGGACATCTGGCGAGCCCTGCATCCTGATGCGCGCCAGTACACCTGGGCCAGGATGGGTGCCGGTGGTGTCACCATGGCTCGCCTCGACCGCCTTTATGTCACCAGGCACCACCTGCCACTCCTGCGCAGCAGCTGCATCGCTCCCTCGGGTCTGTCAGATCATGACCTAGCCTTCAGTGAACTGAGCCTGCCGGGGAGAGCCTGTGCGCGGGCACCTTATTGGTGTTTCAACGTCAGCCTGCTTCAGGACTCCTATTTCCGGGACTGCTTTGCCCACTTCTGGAGGAGGTGGGAGGCTGCGAGATCGAGCCACTCCTCCTGGAAGCTGTGGTGGGACGTGGGCAAGGTACAGATCCGAGCCTTTTGCCAGCAGTACACCCAGCTGGCCGCGAACGAGACGCGCCGACGTATCCGGGAGTTGGAGGAGGACGTGGCGGAGCTCGAGGCTGCTCTGCTGGCCGCTGGCAGCGACGCGGCACTGAGCGAGAGCCTCCGGTTCCGCAGGAGATGTCTGCGCGACCTGGCGGAGAGCGCGGCCCGCGGCGCGAGGATCCGCGCCCGTTGCCAGGAACTGGCGGAAACTGACGCCCCGACCCGCTTCTTTTTCAACCTGGAGCGGCGGAGGGCAGCCAGCAAAGTCTTGGACCATCTCAAGACTCCTGAGGGCCGGGTCATTACAGAGCCCGGCGAAATACGCGAACATGCCGTCGCCTTCTATCGTGACCTGTTTGCGGCCGAGCCGTCGTGCCCCGAGGCCACGCGGGAACTCCACGTGGGCCTACCACGTCTCGATGCCCTGGAGGCCGGAGAGCTTGAGCGGGACTTGTCCCTGGAAGAGCTGGCGGCCGCCACGGCCGGCCTCGCCTCCGGCAAAGCCCCGGGCCTCGATGGGTTGCCTGCTGAGTTTTACAAGACCTTCTGGCCTCTCCTCGGCCCCAGCCTCCTGCGCGTTTTCCAGGAGAGCCTCGCCGACAAGGTCTTGTCGATCAGCTGCCGCCGAGCGGTGCTGACCCTGCTGCCCAAGAAGGGAGACCTGGGCTACATGAAGAACTGGCGGCCGGTCTCCCTGCTGTGCGCGGACTATAAGATCCTGGCCAAAGCGTTGGCCACCCGCCTCCGCGCGGTCATGGCCTCTCTCACCGGGCCCGAGCAGAGCTACTGCGTGCCGGGCAGGACCATTCAAGACAACCTGTTCCTGCTGCGGGACCTACTCACGGCTAGCGAGCTCTTCGGCCTCGACATCGGCCTCATCTCTCTAGACCAGGAGAAGGCCTTTGACCGGGTGGGCCACGCCTATCTCTTCCGGACTCTGGAGGCCTTTGGTTTTGGGCCCCTCTTCACCGGGGCCCTCCGGGTCTTGTACCGAGACATTTCCAGCCTGCTCAAGGTGAACGGTGTGCTGTGTGCTCCGTTCCCCGCACGCAGGGGCATTCGTCAGGGGTGTCCGCTGTCGGGCATGCTCTACTCCCTGGCCATCGAGCCGCTGCTGCACACGCTGCGACGCCGCCTGAGTGGTGTGGCCCTGCCAGTGGCCAGCGGCCCGTCCGCTAGGCCTCGTCTCCGGCTGTCGGCATATGCGGATGATGTCACCGTCTTCCTCAACACTCAGGAAGACGTGCGGGCCCTGGCGGATTGCCAGCGTGCCTATGAGCGCGCCTCCTCCGCCCGCATCAACTGGGCCAAGAGCGATACTTTGTTGCTTGGCGCATGGACTGGCACGCTCCCCCCGGACTTGCCGGGGGGGCTCACATGGCGCCGCGAGGGCCTCAAGATCTTGGGCGTGTTCCTGGGGCCACCGGCCTTCATGGCGCGTAACTGGGACGACCTCGAGGAGGGGGTGGAGGCCCGCCTGCAGTGGTGGCGCTGGCGCCTGCCCAGCCTTTCCTACCGGGGGCGCGTCCTTGTCATCAACAACCTGGCGGCAGCGACCTTGTGGCACCGGTGCGCCGTGCTCGACCCCCCACCGGATCTCCTGGAGAGACTCCAGCGCAACCTGGTGGACTTCTTCTGGGATGGGCGCCACTGGCTCCCACGAGCCGTCCTTCACCTGCCTGTTGCCGAGGGGGGCCAGGGTCTGGTTGACCTGGCCAGCAGGGTGGCGGCCTTCCGCCTGCAGGCCCTTCAGCGACTGCTTTACAGTGAGGAGCAGCTGCCATGGCAACAACTGGCGTGCTGGTTCCTACAGAGGGTCGGCGCCCTTGGCTTTGACCGGGAGCTCTTTTTGTTGACACCCACGCTCCTGAACTGGGCGGTGCTTCCGGCCTTTTATCGCAGCGTGGTACGAGCCTGGCAGGTCGCCTTCCGCCTCCAGCCTCGAGCCCGGACACTGTGTTTCCCGCAGCTGCTGAGGGAGCCTCTGGTGCACAACTCAGCCCTGTGGGGCTCCGTGCCGAGCCTGGCCTCTGCCAGCCTCACGGCCACCCTTATCCAGGCGCGTGTCCTCCGCCTGCACCATCTCCTGGACCCCGCTCGGTCAGCCTGGCTCTCGCCCGAGGCGCTGGCCGCACGGCTGGGCGTGCGCTCCATCCGCACCATGGGTCATCTCCTGCGTGACATCCGCGCCGCCCTCCCGCCGGTGGCGGCGGCCGCCTTGGACGAACATCTCCGTGCGCGCCAGATCCCGCGGGCCGCGGATGCCGCGAGCGAGGCTTTCCCTTCGCTGCCGGTCACCCCGGCTGTGGCCGCGGAGTTGGCCGGTGGGCCGGGCACTCTGTTGCGGCTCCCCATGCCTCCCGATAGTGACACGGGTTGTCCCTTTGCTTCTCTATCGCGTAGAAGCTTGTATGCCTGGGTGGTCTGTGTCCGCCATGCTCAGGTGCTGGCGGGACGCCCCGATACACCGTGGCGACGGCGCCTGGGGCCACCGGCTTCCCCACCGGCCCACCCGGCGTGGCGCACATTGTATAAGCCGCCGACCGCCAAGAAGACTGGCGACCTGCAGTGGCGGTTGCTGCACGGCATCCTAGCCACTGGCTCGTTTGCGTCCCACTTTGACCCAGCCGCTTCGACGGCCTGCCCCTTCTGCCCTGGGGGCGTGGAGGAGGATCTCTTTCACGCCTTCCTGGACTGTCCCCGCCTGCGGCCGCTCTTTGCCACCCTCGAGCTGCCGCTGCGGGCGCTGGGCAGGAGCCTCTCAGAGACCACCTACATATGCTCCTACCCGTACCGGGCGGCCGAGCGGGGCGCCATCTGCCTGGCCAACTTTTTGCTGGGCCAGGCCAAGATGGCCGTCCTCAAGAGCCGCCGTAACCGGCTTGCCGGCACCGGCTCAGACGATGCCCCGCGGCTCTTTGGCCTCCTAGTGCGGGCGCGCCTCTCGCTGGAGTTTGAGCACGCTGTGCTCCGGCGGGGGGTGCCCGCCTTCGAGGCACTCTGGGCCCTTGAGGGAGCGCTGTGCCACGTGGAGGACGGCCGTCTCAAATACGCGCTCTGATGTCGTGACCGGTCTGGGCGACCGGGCGGGCGCGGTGGCGGACTGTGGCTTCCGGCTTGTGCCGTGCCCTGGGCCCTCACCAGGCTGCTGTTGTTTATTTTCTCGGGGTGAGAAGAAGAAGGGTTTTGTACGTGTACTATGGGACAGGGAAGGGTGGAATTGTTCGTTTCTCGAGGGCTATATACATAAATAGCATGTTAGACACGATGTGTATTACTGCGAAGGTGTTTGTCACGGTGTGATGTTCTGAACGTCCGGGAATGGTTTCTCTTTGGTGTGGTTTGATGGTTTTTTTGCTTTCTGTACCCGATCTTTTGTGAAATAAAGTTGTCAAAAGTCAAAGTCAAAAGTCCTTCCTTCCTTCCTTCCTTCCTTCCTTCCTTCCTTCCTTCCTTCCTTCCTTCCTTCCTTCCTTCCTTCCTTCCTTCCTTCCTTCCGCTTTGGACGCTTCGGACCAGGCTCGCTTGGAGCTGCGTGGGGCGATCCCGAGCGTAAGACTCCCCGGCTTCCTATCTCTTTTCTTGCTTCACTCCCACCTGTCTAAAGGTCTCTAGCCTCTGTTTATTTCGCTTTCTGACTCTTTTCTTGCTTTTTTGCAGCTTTTACCCCCACTTTTCTCTCCTCTCTCTTCCCTCCCCCTCTGCTTCCGGTTTCTTTGTCTATGAGACGCTTCTCGCAGCCTTCTCTTTTACTGTCTCTTTCCCTCTCTTTCTCTTTTTTCTGTCTGCTTGTTACGGGGAGTTACCTTTTCCATTAGCCTGCCTTCCAGAGGTGCTCTTAATTAACCCTCCATCCCCCCCTCACCCTTTAGTTTTCCTTTTCTTTTTTCTTTTTGCTGTTTTAACCCCCCCCCCTCCTTCCCCTGCCGCTTTTTTCCCCCCCCACCCTCCTCCCCCTTTGTGGGGAGCTCTCTATTATCATTTGCCGCTTGAGGGGTGCATTTCCCCCCCCCCTCTTATTTTGTTCTATCCACGCTTTTTTTTTTTCTTCACCGCCCAAATCCCTCCCTCCCTTTCAGTGGCTTATCTTCACTTTCTGTTTTGGCCGCATTCCCGGGAGCTTGGCCTTGAGCTCCTGTGTTTAAGTTTTCTTTTCATTCCCTTAGTTTTTTTTTGCTTTGCAGTTTAACCCTGTCCTAGTGAGGATGGCTGCTCCTACACCTGGCAGTTGGCATGAGGATGTCTCTCGGGACCTCCCGCTGACGCATGGCCTGAGGGTTCATGCCCCTCTCCATGTGGGGCTTGAGGTTTGCATGGAGGCTCTGGCTGCGCTCCTGGGATGGCGTACGATCCGCTATGCGGGTCGTGTGAACACGGTCCCGATGATTTATTTGAGCACGCCTGCCTTGGTTGACAGGGTGTGTGCTGAGGGCCTAGACATTGCGGGCATCCACTACCCTGTCACGCCCCTAGAGACTCAGGCAGTGAGGGTGGTGATCTCTAACATCCCACCACATGTTTCTGATCGGGAGCTGGCCAGGGGACTCGAGGCCTATGGAGTTCTTACGAGTCCTTTTCGCCGGCTGCCGATGGGAGGCAAGGACCCTCAGCGGAAGCACGTCCTGTCTTTTCGGAGGCAGGTCTTTATGCTCCTCAAGGAGGGCCCCCAGTCTCTACCTCGCTCCCTGAGCTTCATGCTCGAGGGTCGGAGGTATATTATCTATTTGTCTGTGGGAGAGACTACGTGTTTTAAGTGCGGCGGCTCCTCCCACCTGGCTGCTCAGTGCCCTCAGGGCAAGGCGGCCGGACCATCGCCACCTGCGGCAGAGCCGAGAGACGGCGTGTCGACTTCTGGGACACGCGGCAGGCCCAGGGAAGCAGGGAGCTCTTCCTCCCAGCCTCCTTCCACCCCTACTCCATCTCAGGGGACGGGGGGCTCTGCTGTGAAACCATCGTCCAGTGGAGAGGCTGGTGCTACTACCCAGGCCCCGCCGCCGCCTCCCCCGTCTGTGGCGCCCCCTGCCCTCAGTGCGGGGGCCCCGCCGGCTGGGGGGGCAGGGCAGTCTGGCCCGTCCCCAGCACAGGGGCAGCTGCCCACTACCACCAAGAAGAAGAAGAAGGAGGACAAAGAGAGGAAGATGAAGGGGGCCTCTCAGGATGCCCTGCCCTCCTCGGCCAGTGCCGAGGGACCCCCCACTAGAGAGCCTGGCCCCGCTCTGGCTGCCATACCACCCACCCCGTTGGATGTAGCTGTCGGCGGGGCAGACTTAGCGGAGGGGGAGGGGGCTTCAGGGGTCCCTCTCCCCTCGCCTGTCCCCCAGCCTCCGGAGTCGGGCGGCGGCGGGGATGGTGGCGAATGCCTCTCTTCTGGTGGCCTGGCCTCGGGGGTGGCGGGAGAGTCTGCTACCCCCTTGGTCATGCCCCAGCCTGGTGGATTAGATGGAGAAGTTGACGAGATGGAGGTCCAGCTCACTGAGTCTCGCAAGAGGCGTCGTGAGCGGGATGGCCTCTCCCCCCCCAGGAAGACAGGGAATGCCCTCGTGGAGCCGGTCCTTGACTCGGACGATGAGAGGCGGCTGATGTGTCTAGACATCGAGGGTGTCGATGCTGCGGTTGCGGACGAGCTCCCGCCGGGGGTGCGGACTCGACGCTCTTCCTTAGGCAACATCCACCCCAAGCTGGCGGAGCCCCCCTGGGTCCCTCCAGACTATGGGGGACTCCTGTCCTTCTTGAAGTTAACTAAGGGGCAGAGGAACGTAGCAGGACGCATCACTCAGTGGTGCACAGACCCCAAAGTGTTCGTAAAGGGTGCCAGGGCAGCTGCCAAGCTCATGCAGCGGGATCTGGGCACACGCCAGATGGCTTACCGTTTGGAGAAGCTTGCCCAGAGGGTGAGAGCTGAGTGGGACTTGGGCGGGTCCCTCGACTAGAGTAGGGCACAGTAGGCCTTCCTTGACCTGTCTGTACTGCCTTGCTCTGCTCTTGGGTGCTCGTTCTTCCACCCGTACCTTGCTTTGCTCTTCCTCTCCCACACCCACATCCATGGCAGACACAATCATTGGCACCTTCAACATCAACGGCTGTCGAGACTCGGTGAAGCGCGAAGCCGTCCTGGAGCTCCTGCGACAGAAGAGGCTGGCCGTCGCCTTCCTTCAAGAGACGCACTCTGACAGATTCAACCAGGCGGCCTGGCGGGCTGCCTGGCGAGGACAGGTGTTCCTGAGCCATGGCACCAACCTTAGCGCTGGGGTCGCGACTCTCTTATCACCACAGCTGCAGCTTGACGCGGCGGTGCCGCGGGAGGTCATCCCCGGCCGCCTGCTGACCGTCCGCGTCACCCTCGCACAACACCGCCTGCTGCTCATCAACGTCTACGCGCCTTCCGATGGTCAGGAGAGGGTCGTTTTCTTCGAGACCTTGGCTGCCCTCCTGCGCGACGCTAGCGAGGATGATGACCTGCTCCTCCTCGGTGGGGATTTCAACTGCACCACTGCCCCGCGCCTCGACCGCACAGGGCCTGAACCCCACCTGCCCTCCGCTCGCAAGCTGCAATCTGCCTTGGAGGGGGCAGACCTCGTGGACATCTGGCGAGCCCTGCATCCTGATGCGTGCCAGTACACCTGGGCCAGGATGGGTGCCGGTGGTGTCACCATGGCTCGCCTCGACCGCCTTTATGTCACCAGGCACCACCTGCCACTCCTGCGCAGCAGCTGCATCGCTCCCTCGGGTCTGTCAGATCATGACCTAGCCTTCAGTGAACTGAGCCTGCCGGGGAGAGCCTGTGCGCGGGCACCTTATTGGTGTTTCAACGTCAGCCTGCTTCAGGACTCCTATTTCCGGGACTGCTTTGCCCACTTCTGGAGGAGCTGGGAGGCTGCGAGATCGAGCCACTCCTCCTGGAAGCTGTGGTGGGACGTGGGCAAGGTACAGATCCGAGCCTTTTGCCAGCAGTACACCCAGCTGGCCGCGAACGAGACGCGCCGACGTATCCGGGAGTTGGAGGAGGACGTGGCGGAGCTCGAGGCTGCTCTGCTGGCCGCTGGCAGCGACGCGGCACTGAGCGAGAGCCTCCGGTTCCGCAGGAGATGTCTGCGCGACCTGGCGGAGAGCGCGGCCCGCGGCGCGAGGGTCCGCGCCCGTTGCCAGGAACTGGCGGAAACTGACGCCCCGACCCGCTTCTTTTTCAACCTGGAGCGGCGGAGGGCAGCGAGCAAAGTCTTGGACCATCTCAAGACTCCTGAGGGCCGGGTAATTATAGAGCCCGGCGAAATACGCGAACATGCCGTCGCCTTCTATCGTGACCTGTTTGCGGCTGAGCCGTCGTGCCCCGAGGCCACGCGGGAACTCCACGAGGGCCTACCACGTCTCGATGCCCTGGAGGCCGGAGAGCTTGAGCGGGATTTGTCCCTGGAAGAGCTGGCGGCCGCCACGGCCGGCCTCGCCTCCGGCAAAGCCCCGGGCCTCGATGGGTTGCCTGCTGAGTTTTACAAGACCTTCTGGCCTCTCCTCGGCCCCAGCCTCCTGCGCGTTTTCCAGGAGAGCCTCGCCGACAAGGTCTTGCCGATCAGCTGCCGCCGAGCGGTGCTGACCCTGCTGCCCAAGAAGGGAGACCTGGGCTACATGAAGAACTGGCGGCCGGTCTCCCTGCTGTGCGCGGACTATAAGATCCTGGCCAAAGCGTTGGCCACCCGCCTCCGCGCGGTCATGGCCTCTCTCACCGGGCCCGAGCAGAGCTACTGCGTGCCGGGCAGGACCATTCAAGACAACCTGTTCCTGCTGCGGGACCTACTCACGGCTAGCGAGCTCTTTGGCCTCGACATCGGCCTCATCTCTCTAGACCAGGAGAAGGCCTTTGACCGGGTGGGCCACGCCTATCTCTTCCGGACTCTGGAGGCCTTTGGTTTTGGGCCCCTCTTCACTGGGGCCCTCCGGGTCTTGTACCGAGACATTTCCAGCCTGCTCAAGGTGAACGGTGTGCTGTGTGCTCCGTTCCCCGCACGCAGGGGCATTCGTCAGGGGTGTCCGCTGTCGGGCATGCTCTACTCCCTGGCCATCGAGCCGCTGCTGCACACGCTGCGACGCCGCCTGAGTGGTGTGGCCCTGCCAGTGGCCAGCGGCCCGTCCGCTAGGCCTCCTCTCCGGCTGTCGGCATATGCGGATGATGTGACCGTCTTCCTCAACACTCAGGAAGACGTGCGGGCCCTGGCGGATTGCCAGCGTGCCTATGAGCGCGCCTCCTCCGCCCGCATCAACTGGGCCAAGAGCGATACTTTGTTGCTTGGCGCATGGACTGGCACGCTCCCCCCGGACTTGCCGGGGGGGCTCACATGGCGCCGCGAGGGCCTCAAGATCTTGGGCGTGTTCCTGGGGCCACCGGCCTTCATGGCGCGTAACTGGGACGACCTCGAGGAGGGGGTGGAGGCCCGCCTGCAGCGGTGGCGCTGGCGCCTGCCCAGCCTTTCCTACCGGGGGCGCGTCCTTGTCATCAACAACCTGGCGGCAGCGACCTTGTGGCACCGGTGCGCCGTGCTCGACCCCCCACCGGATCTCCTGGAGAGACTCCAGCGCAACCTGGTGGACTTCTTCTGGGATGGGCGCCACTGGCTCCCACGAGCCGTCCTTCACCTGCCTGTTGCCGAGGGGGGCCAGGGTCTGGTTGACCTGGCCAGCAGGGTGGCGGCCTTCCGCCTGCAGGCCCTTCAGCGACTGCTTTACAGCGAGGAGCAGCTGCCATGGCAACAACTGGCGTGCTGGTTCCTACAGAGGGTCGGCGCCCTTGGCTTTGACCGGGAGCTCTTTTTGTTGACACCCACGCTCCTGAACTGGGCGGTGCTTCCGGCCTTTTATCGCAGCGTGGTACGAGCCTGGCAGGTCGCCTTCCGCCTCCAGCCTCGAGCCCGGACACTGTGTTTCCCGCAGCTGCTGAGGGAGCCTCTGGTGCACAACTCAGCCCTGTGGGGCTCCGTGCCGAGCCTGGCCTCTGCCAGCCTCACGGCCACCCTCATCCAGGCGCGTGTCCTCCGCCTGCACCATCTCCTGGACCCCGCTCGGTCAGCCTGGCTCTCGCCCGAGGCGCTGGCCGCACGGCTGGGCGTGCGCTCCATCCGCACCATGGGTCATCTCCTGCGTGACATCCGCGCCGCCCTCCCGCCGGTGGCGGCGGCCGCCGTGGACGAACATCTCCGTGCGCGCCAGATCCCGCGGGCCGCGGATGCCGCGAGCGAGGCTTTCCCTTCGCTGCCGGTCACCCCGGCTGTGGCTGCGGAGTTGGCCGGTGGGCCGGGCACTCTGTTGCGGCTCCCCATGCCTCCCGATAGTGACACGGGTTGTCCCTTTGCTTCTCTATCGCGTAGAAGCTTGTATGCCTGGGTGGTCTGTGTCCGCCATGCTCAGGTGCTGGCGGGACGCCCCGATACACCGTGGCGACGGCGCCTGGGGCCACCGGCTTCCCCACCGGCCCACCCGGCGTGGCGCACGTTGTATAAGCCGCCGACCGCCAAGAAGACTGGCGACCTGCAGTGGCGGTTGCTGCACGGCATCCTAGCCACTGGCACGTTTGCGTCCCACTTTGACCCAGCCGCTTCGACGGCCTGCCCCTTCTGCCCTGGGGGCGTGGAGGAGGATCTCTTTCACGCCTTCCTGGACTGTCCCCGCCTGCGGCCGCTCTTTGCCACCCTCGAGCTGCCGCTGCGGGCGCTGGGCAGGAGCCTCTCAGAGACCACCTACATATGCTCCTACCCGTACCGGGCGGCCGAGCGGGGCGCCATCTGCCTGGCCAACTTTTTGCTGGGCCAGGCCAAGATGGCCGTCCTCAAGAGCCGCCGTAACCGGCTTGCCGGCACCGGCTCAGACGATGCCCCGCGGCTCTTTGGCCTCCTAGTGCGGGCGCGCCTCTCGCTGGAGTTTGAGCACGCTGTGCTCCGGCGGGGGGTGCCCGCCTTCGAGGCACTCTGGGCCCTTGAGGGAGCGCTGTGCCACGTGGAGGACGGCCGTCTCAAATACGCGCTCTGATGTCGTGACCGGTCTGGGCGACCGGGCGGGCGCGGTGGCGGACTGTGGCTTCCGGCTTGTGCCGTGCCCTGGGCCCTCACCAGGCTGCTGTTGTTTATTTTCTCGGGGTGAGAAGAAGAAGGGTTTTGTACGTGTACTATGGGACAGGGAAGGGTGGAATTGTTCGTTTCTCGAGGGCTATATATATAAATAGCATGTTAGACACGATGTGTATTACTGCGAAGGTGTTTGTCACGGTGTGATGTTCTGAACGTCCGGGAATGGTTTCTCTTTGGTGTGGTTTGATGGTTTTTTTGCTTTCTGTACCCGATCTTTTGTGAAATAAAGTTGTCAAAAGTCAAAAGTCCTTCCTTCCTTCCTTCCTTCCTTCCTTCCTTCCTTCCTTCCTTCCTTCCTTCCTTCCTTCCTTCCTTCCTTCCTTCCTTCCTTCCTTCCTTCCTTCCCCCCACCATTCTTTTGAGGGTCTGTGCTCAGATGGAGAGAGTAGTGACTGGGTGTGGTGGGGGGGCAGGGGGACATCAGGGTGTAGGGGTTGAGTAGGCAACCTCTGGTGTAAAACCAGTGCTGCAGTCAAGCTGCCTTTCTAACTGAAGAAAAAATTAGTTTAATGCAAACTTTACTGTCAACCAGTCTTATTTACCATGGTTGATGTTAAAGCCTTAAAACTGAACCCATCCCTTCTAACAGGTCTGGAAGCAGGGCATTTACATTTTAATGTGTATCAGTAAAAACATGTGTTGGTAGCAAAGATTTTGGTTATCAGTAAAAAGTTTGTATCCTGTCAGTAGAGAGAGATTTCTTGGGTTGGCTACCCCAGTATGGGCACCATCTCTTGAAACCTCTAAATATTGTTTACCCATTATTACTTTCTTTTCTGCTGTATGTTTCTTGATGGCCTAGTATCCTTACTCACCATTTACACATTGAGTCCAATTACCAGGTCAACGTATGTGATTAACAAATTATTACAGAAGAGCAGCTGCCTTCATTGAAGGCACTCAATGTAAACAGAAGATTCTCCATACTTTAACTAACATTTTGTTGTACTTCTGCCTTTGAAAGCATGTGAACTGGTTTCCTTGTTTTAGGTTGTGGGAGCTTGTGACTGCTGCTGTGTTTAGTAATAATTAACGTTCCGTAGGCAGTAAGATGGTTTGTTCAGTTGGGCCTTCTTGTAGACTTATTTTTGGAATAAGTACATTTCTGTTAACCCTAATTTAGTCTTAGTAAGCTATAATCATCTTTAGAATTTTGCATTTAATATCTTGTTTGTGAGACTTGTTCATAGAACATAGTGATTTTGAAAATATTAACTTTAACTGGAACAATGGAGGAATATTTATCAAATTCATTTCTTTCCTTTTTATGAAATGAGAAAAGAATCAGTAAATTTGGGTTTTTTTGGTTTTGTTTTCATTCAGCATGGAGTTGGTTTGTATATCCAAGATAAAGAAGGTTTATCTGCCTTGGATCTTCTGATGAAGGATAGACCAGCTTATGTAATCTTCAAGAAAACTGGTAGGGCATCAAATAATAGCTCATTCTGCAGGATTCTCTGTCTTCTACCAACCTTGCGTTTCTGTGTGTGCATGCATGCTCATGCTTCTGTATAAACCATACTATTTTTAATTGACTAAACACATTTTGAAGTACCATATCATTAGTAATCACTATTGTCTCTTGATAAGAGTGCAAAATAAAAGCTTGTTCACATGTGCCAAATGTGAAATGTTTGATGCTAGCAACAATTGAAATGTTAGAGTAAGCAAGAGTGATTCTATTTGTTCCTTTTAAATTTGGGTGGACAATTATTTTGGCCTGAGAGCTACTTAGGGAATTTTGGGGAGTTGTTGTGGGCCAGGTCTGCAGCCCAGCCTCCCCCACAACCCCTCTGCTCCCAACAGGTCACCAAAGCTCTCTAAGTGGCTGTGTTCTGCCCTGGGCCAAGCAGCTGGTATGGGGCCATGGGTGGGTGGGCAGTGGCATCTGGGAGTGGGATGAGTAGGCTGGGCCTGGTCTGGGATGTGTTGTCACCATCCTCGGCTCTCAGTGGAGACTGGCTGGGATTCCTTGTGGGCAGGGTGCTCAGCCAGGTGGATGGGATGGGAGGTGTGGGCAGGTGGGGAGTGGCATCAATGAGTGGGATGAGTCTGGGTCTAGGATCTTGGCTTGTTGACAGTGCGGGGCCATGTCTCAGGCCAGTGCGGGGAATGGATCACAGCTGTGGCCTGGTGCTACACTGTCACTGCTCTGTGAACCTGGCCCTACCTGCCCAGCTCTCAGATGCTGCTCTCTGCCCATCTGTGGCCCCATCCCATCTGCCTGGCTGCATGTCCTGTCTGCGTGGGTCCCAACGCTGGGTGTGGGGCAGATGGGCCGGGTGTCTGGGCAGTAGGTCCAGTGGTGGCTGCGGCAGCTGGAAGGAGCTGCTGTTGCCAGGAAATGAGTCTGGCCGATACACCACCCTGGTCCTGCTGCGTGTGCCTGGGGGTGGTGGGACCAGCTGCATGTGCCATGGCCTGGAGTGACCCCTGTGCCTGGGCCAGGTGGGAATGGGGTACCTGCACCTGTGGGCCATATTTTCCCCACCATTGTTTTAGATCCTCATGTATTCTGGGGGAGGGGAGGTGGGTAGGGAAGGGGGGAATTGAGACCTTAATGACTTAAGAAGTAATTCTGTCTATTAAATTAAGTTACTCCTGGTTTTCAACAGAATTAAGAGCAGAAATAGTATCCTAATTATGTTAATCTTCAAAGCATTGTTAGAGCAGCTTTTCAATTTCCTTTTTTTAAAAGTAAGTAAGTATGACAGCTAACACGTTAACTAGGATACAACTGGCTCCTTGAGAATATGGATGTAAGAATACTCTTACAAGTTAAAATCTTTGGAAATTTCTCCTTATCTACATAAACATCATCTTAGATTATAAGTTTAAAAATATTGATTTATGCACCTTTATTGAAGCTCCTTTTTCATGGGTTTTTTTTCCCTCAGCTTTAGTTAACTTGAGCAATGGAAATAATGTATCTGTTTGCTCTTCTACGTGGTTAAATATTTACAGTGTTACTTGGTTGCATAATGTCTTAGGTTATTTCTGTTATTCCTAGAGTACATTTAAAAAAAATACTAAGTACTATTTCATGATTTATTTATTTTTTTTCTTCTTTTTGCCTCTAAGCAGTACTGGATTATTTGGCAATCTTGTTTTCAGATCTATATTTTCACTACTGATTTTGATTTTTGTCAGAGAAGAAATAGATTTTTTGTCTTTCCCCCCAATAAAGTTGTTCTTGAACAAGAAAGAGCAAAAGCGCTTTTGATGCAAAAGTTACTTTTTTTTACAGACCTGCAAAATTTAAATACCCCATCATCTGTAACTACAATGATCCTAGAGTATGGATTCTGATCTGTATAACAGTTCATGGTTGTAAAATTAGTAGGGTAATTTGTACAGTTTTGTATTAAGACTTCACATGTACAGTAAATGTTTTCACTGGTGATTGCTTTATATGAAAAAATATTAAGAAATACTTGTGAATCTGGGAAATAATGTAAGGGAGGGGACACTCTTTGGTCTCGGGTCTTCCTTGTTTAATAATGTAAATTGCCATAATTTTTCTTTTTTAAAAAAAGACTTGTTTTAATAAAATCTTATTTATTTTAAAATCTTATTTTAAATAAGTCTTTTTTATTTAAAATGGAGTTTTAAACATAAAATAGAGCTAAATTTAATTTCTCTCTCATACAGCATGTTGTCATTGCATTGTAGATCCCACAGAAGTCTACACTTGGGGAAACAACGTAAACTTTACTTTGGGTCATGGTGGTCAGCAGAGTAAACACCATCCTGAATTGGTGGATCTGTTTCCTCGGAATGGACTCTATATCAAACAGGTATTCTGAAACCTAATACAGATATCTTATCTGCGTATTCTTGCGTAACCTGAAAGACAAATAATTTATATACACCTACTGTAATGAGTCAAACTCATCTGCAGAGAAGTCTAGACCAGTGGTGCTCAAAGTTTGTTGGTCCAGCAGGCCTGATAAGCAACTTGGGGCCTGTTTGTAGGCTGGATAGAGCCCTGTGGGCCTGGATTAGTCCTGGCCCCTTCTGGTCCTGCGTGCCAAGCACAGGGCCCAGGATTCCTCATGAGTTCCAAAATTTAGCAGCAAGGGAGCAGTACCAATGTTCCCCACCACCAAATTTTTGGACCTGTGAGGAGCTGAGGAACCCTGCTGGCTGAGGATTGAGTGCCTCTTGTCTAGGTAGTGCACCTGATCTTCCTAGCGCTCATATGGACAGTCCTTGCTGCATTGGCCTACCATATATTTTCCTTTTAGTACCTGGACGGATCATTCACAGATATTTTTATAGATGCTGATGAATATAAAAGCATGCATTACCATTTTGATTGGGAGCTATGACAAATTCTTAAGCTCTGATGCAAAATTAACTTTCATGTAGGTAACATGGCTAAATATTTCAGTTCAGGCATATGAAGCTATTTTAATTTCCTAATAACCTGTGTCATTTAGACAGTGAGCTGAAGTTAAGGAAATAGCTTGATAAAGTTTTTCTCCATTCAGGCTTCATACACAGGTCCAGTGTGTTGCAGGATAATTTATCACAAGGAAAAACTGACAGTCACCTGGTCCTTCATATAAGACTGTAGTTGCCACAGTATATCATATCATACCATATATTTTCTCTTTAGCCTGGAGGAAAGAAGGCTCAGGGGGGACTTGGTGGCAGTCTATAAGTATATAAGGGTGGTGCACCAGGATCTGGTAGAACAGTTGTTCACCAGGACTCCCCAAAGGATAACAAGGACTAAGCCACAAACTTCTTGAAGGCCGATTTAGACTGGACATAAGGAAAAACTTTACAGTCCGAGTGTCCAGGGTCTGGAACGGACTCCCCCAGAGGTGGTGCAAGCACCTACTCTGGATTCATTCAAAAGGCATTTGGATGCTTATCTTGCTGGTATCATTTGGTCCCAGCAGACTTCCTGCCTATGGCAGGAGGGCTGCACTTGATCTTGTGAGGTCCTTCCAGACCCTAATGTCTATGAAATCTATGAACAGTTTGTCCATGAAAACCATTATTGGAACTTGAGAATTATCAGTTGAACCAGCATACTGAGGAAATAATTTTACTGTATTCTTATGTTGTAGTGTAATTCAGTGTGTTTTATTATACAGCTCCTGTGATTTAAGACCGTAGTGGTGACCTTGACAAAAACCCAACAGAGCAATGTTAATTTGTTAGGCTGCTGTTGTTTAAACATAGACTTGTATATTTATTAAAGCATTAGGTTTGGTCCGCTAGTTTTGTGTGTTGTTAGATTACTATAAATTTACAGTGACTTTACACGTTGACTGGTAGTGCCTATTTTATAATTTTAGCTATGAAATTACTAGTGATTAAGGTATAAAACTTCATTTAAAGTAAACAGCTAACAGTGCAATGCAGCTATGAGAGAGCGCTAAATTCTTAACCCTTATTTATCAGGACTTTTTAATGCTTTATCACAGCCTGAAAATGACGAAAATTAACTTGCTTATGTGTCAATGTCTTGTGGGTATGGCACAGGACTGGGAGGTAGTTATTTATGTTGTTTGCTCTACACTACGTTTCCTAGACTGTAGCAAAGGACATTAATTGTTCAGCGCTCTTTGGGCTCCTAGACCTTTCTAATCACTAGGTTGTTTCTGGTGGGAGGGTACCATCATTTCCAGCACCTGTTCAGGTAGCCATGAATCATTGACAAATAGATGCCGAAGCTGACCTCACTTTCATGAGGTGCAAGATTATTCTGTCTTCTGCCTCACTTTTATGGATGTTCTCCCAAAGCTGGAGGCGGATGCAGGAGGCCTGTGCCACCTAAGGGAAATCTTGCATGGGCAAAATGAACTGGTCAGGTCAGCTTGTGAGGAGGCTTTGTGCTTTCATAGATGGGCTAGAGAATTGGGGTCATATGTGAGCCCAAGAATTATTTTACATTTGTAACTGAGACAATTTCAGTTCCTTAATATTTGTAGAAACAATTTTGAAATCATTGCCTCTTTCTTAGACTTAGAAACTAATTGATCAAGGTAATTTTTCTCAAAATAGTGCTTTAAATCATTTGATTATGTTCATAATTGGTTCTATAAATGTTTATATAACTTTACAAATAGCTACTCCACACTTCCTTTATAGTATGTTGTACAATATTTTCCTGTGTTTTAAACTGGACTTCCTGTAAACTTGCTGTCTGTTCTAAATAGTAATAATAAAAAAAACCCAAACAAAACTTGAATTGACATTAAACAGTAACATATATGTTGTTTTTTCAGGTGGTCCTGTGTAAATTTCACTCTGTCTTCCTTTCCCAGAAAGGACAGATTTATACTTGTGGACATGGTCAAGGAGGACGCTTGGGTCACGGAGACGAACAAACATGCCTGGTATCTTAGATTACAACTATATATTTAACCAGATAATTTTAATTTCCCATAGGGAAGCTAAGAATGCATTAAAGTATTTCCCAAGTACACTGTCAAGTTTTTTATATTTTCATTCATTTGGGGATTTTTTTAGCAATAACAATATTTTTTGGAAAACAATGGATAAATCACATTTAAATGGCTCTTTTCAATTTTAATATTTTAAATTTTTCTTTAAAGTTTTAAAATGCTTAAATATATTCTTTGCATAGTGCATAATTGCACTACATAGCAGGGAGTAAAAATTGGGAGTTCATTTTGGTGCTGTGCACCTCATTTGCAACTTTAAAATTTTACTGGTCATTTCCTATTTATTTATTTTTTCTGAGAAGCCTGTCAGTAGAATGAGTGGGCAACGTTTTGAGAAATTGCGATGTGTAAGCTTGTATCTTGCAACATTGTGTTCTGTGAAGTCTCTATTGGCTTGATTTAGTATAACCATTATGACATATGAATGGCAAGCCATGAGTGACTAAGTGCCATGCAAGTACCAGTATAATTTTAGACCATTTATATTCAATAGATGTTGCACATCTCACGAATATAGGCTAGCAGAATTATTTGGGGAATATTTAATATCTCTTCTAAAACCAGGGTTTTAAATACTAGCTATCTCATGAAAAGTGTTAAAGACTTTGCTGTGGGTTTTGTATGATGGATGTTGTAGAAAAACTTAAAACGTGTTGTGAATTGTTGTTTTAGTTTTAAAATTGTTTTTCTGAGCAGGTGTAGAAGCAATTATCTTGGAGAATTTGGATTCTTCTCTTTATGGGATAATGCTGTAGCTCTACATGTTTTTGACATTTTTGAGCCTGCACCATTATAATCTAAGAGGGAAAAATCATGTATGTAGGAGAAAGATGGAAGCCTTTCCCTGACAGGTTTTGATTCCTCCTGTCTTTCCTGTCCTTCCGCTCATCCTGGTTGTTTTTTTTTTTAAAATTTCTCCTAACTGTGGCTGTCAAACTATTCAGATGTACTGGTGTATTTAAAAAAAAAAAAAAAAAAATATTTCTGTACAGTTGACTTAGTGCAAAGATTGCTGTAGATGTGTTTCAAAGTAATTTAAAAAGTATCTTTTTGTATTAATATGATCTCCATGTGATACACAATGTAATATAGAAATAAGGACCTAGTTAATTTGTGGATTTCATAGAAACTACAACATCTGGGATTGTTCAAGAAATTGACCAAAACCTCACTGCTGGGATCAGAAGGTGCTGGCTGGTGGGGCGGTGTGAAGGGCATCTGACAAGATGACTGCTCCCCCTTTATCCCTTTTCCCCCTGGTGGGGCTTCTCTGCCAATTAGAGCTGAGGGGTGACACAAAGAACAGCTGGCAATTAAGATGGTGGCCTCCCCCTTGTCCCTTCTCCCTCCCTTGGGGCCTTTTTATCAGTCGGTGCTGAGGGGCAGGGCTGCTGCAATATACCTGCAAAATGGGCTCTGTGTGCTGTGAGTGGGCCGTGAAAAACCCTTTGACTCACCACGATTTAAGTAGATCCCTATTAAAGGTGCTCCGATACATCTGTCCCATATTGGATCAGCAGTGATATAGGGAAAAATGACAATATCAGCAACCAGCTTTTTTTGGCTGAAGTGGTCGATAAATGCCCTGTGCATGGGCACAGCTGCAGCATGTATGTGGCCAGGAGCCTAGCCCGGTGGCTTGGAGAACAGCATCTGGTTGGTAAATCTGTTGTGGAGGAAGGCAAGGGGTGTGGTGGGGGTAGATGGAGGCCCCCACTGTGAGGGGTGGGGAGTGGAGCTGTGCGAGGGGCGGGGCAGGCACTGCACACCTGGGGAGGAGTGCAGGACGGAGTTGTGGCTTGTCCGGGGTGGGAGCAGCTCCTGCTGCTGCATGCACCCCGGGAGGGCATGGAGTAGGAATGTGCCCCTTGGATGTGCGTGCGGTGTGAGGGCAGGTTGCTGTTGCAGGCTGGGGCTGGGGCTGTGCTGCGCTCTTCCTGGGGGGAGGTGGGGGCTGGGTTGCGCTCAGTGCGGGCGGTGGCAGCACTGGGGGTGGGGCTTGGGGGCTACAGTAAATTTTGGGGTGGCTGAAGCCCCCTCATAGTCCCCCTCCCAGCACTGCCCGCCTCAAGTGCAGCCTGGCCCAGGCCCCACCAGAAAGAGTCCATCCCTGCTCCCGCCCTGTGAGCAAATCTGGGGGCACCATGCCCCCATGCCTTCCTAGGATATGTGCAGTGGCGGGAGTCACCCCTCCCCCAGATGAGCTGCTCACGGCTCTGTGCAGTGTCCCACCCTGGCTGTGCAGTGCCTGCCCCAGCCCTGCTCCCTCACTGTGGGGTCCTTGATCTGTCCCCATCCCCCTGGTTCCCCTTCCCTTCCCCTGCCCCTTCCCCCACAACAGATGTATCAGCTCAACCTAGTCTCCAAGCTGCCCAGCTGCATATTGGCAATCAGATTGCTATCAGCTGATATGGCTCCTTAAAAATTGGCAATTGGTATCGGCCCAAAAACTCTCCATTGGTGCATCCCTAGTAACTACCATATTTCCATAATTTCTTAAAGAGTTAATTTGGATTTCTTTTTCTTCTGAGGATTTTCTGTGAATGTTTGTTTGCTTGTTTGTTTTAACTTGGCTCATAAATAATTGGCTTTATTTTTAACACTCGGTCAATCTTTTATAGGTTCCTAGACTGGTAGAAGGTCTAATTGGCCATCAATGTTCCCAGGTAGCAGCGGCTAAGGACCATACTGTTGTTTTAACAGAAGATGGATATGTTTATACCTTTGGCCTAAATACTTTCCACCAATTAGGCATTCTTCCTCCTCCTCCTAACTGCAGTGTTCCCAGACAGGTAAAAAATAACTGTTAGTCAGTTCTTGGATCTTTTTCTCACTGAAGGCTCTCAACATTTTAGGGATAACGTAATTGATTTGTGAGGTCAAATTAAAAATATATTCTCTAGATTCTTTAGTAATATTTAGTCTTAGTTTTAATTCTTTATATCCTTAGATGCTTGAATTTGTGGTCTGCCCGCGTTCTAAGTTTGCAGCAGTACTTGACCCCTTTCCTAACGCAGGATTTAAGTATTTAAGAATGATTGTGTTGTATTTTACAATTTATTGGTTCCATTTTAAATTAAGGGAATTTATTTTTCTTTTATTACTTTGTACCCTTATTCATGGATTGTTGCTGGGCACTGCAATGAGTCTTCTGTCGTATTATGTTAGGATTGCATCCCTCTGCTTTGGGGTATTCTTTTCCTAGAAACTCTTTTAATTAGGGCTGTCAATGAATAGCCATTAATGGGTATGATTAATGCGTTAATTTATTTTTGCGTTAATCACTGCTGGTGCTGAGGGAAAAGTGGCGTCTCCCCTTTGCTGTGTGCCTGGCCCTGCGTGCTGGGGGAAAAGCGACCCTTTCCCCCTTGCTTCTGCTAGCCCACACGTGTCCAGCAAGCAGCTAGGCAGGGTCCTGGGAGCAGACTTTGCAGCTGGATGCAGGTAAGTGTATGGAGGGGGGCAGGGGTTGGAAGGCCAGGTCTTGGGGACTGTGTAGGGTGTGTGTACATGTATGTGGGGGGGCTGGTGCCTAGGGGAAGCTATCCAGGCGCTGAGGCTGTGGCAAGGCAGGGTGAGGCGCCTTCCCCTCCAACAAGGGAATAGGGTGGACCCTTTGGTAGCAGGGAGCTCTGTGGCCGGGCTGATGGCACAGGGGCTGGTGCTTATGCTTGCAGGGGTTGGGCAGGGTCAGGAGCATGGGGCTCTGGCAGTACCAGGGGGCTGCGGGTCAGGATTAAAGGCACTGGCAATTATAAATAAATAATAGAATTATCTAATAGAATAAATGGGGATTCTGTTATTGTTTAACTGCGCAATTAAAATTGCACTTAATCACAATTATATATTTTTTAAATCTTGTGATTAATTGTGATTAATTTTTTTAATTATTTGACAGCCCTAATTTTAATATCAGAAATAGGTAATGCTTTGAAAAAAATATTAAGAGGCAAGAAGAGGAACAGTGAATGCTAGGTAATTTTTCACAGTGAATGACACTTCCTGATGGTTGCACAAAGTGAGTAGTGGTTTCAAGCAAACAAGTTTGTCAGAGGTGGTAATTTTCTTCTGAGATATCAAAGCACCTTTAAAGCAGTACATGCGTACTACTTTACATACTGGTTCAGGGAAGCTTTCTTAGGTGTGAAACACCAAGGAAAGCACTCAACAGTGCTACAACATGCAGCAGTTAATGACCCAGAGTGAATAGCAGGTCTTACAAAATTGAAAGGAGAATTTTGGGAGACAGAAGTGCCTCAAGGAATGGTGTAACTTCTGTGCATTTGTAGTATTTACCTTAGGATCTTTAACGACCATGAATAATAATGACTTAGTATTATTGTATATTTTTACATACCCCACATACCTTGTTTTGGGCAAGACAGAATGAAGAAAAAAGATTATCCCAGTGTTACAGCCACGTATAATGAGGATAGAGCCTAATCTTCAGTTTGCTTCCCCTTCCCTTCCCTTGCTTCCCCTTCCCTTCCTGGTCAAGCAAAAAATAGAGTTTTAACCATTTCACAGCTGAATTGTCATCAGCTGAGCCAAAAAACTGAAATTGTAGCTGCTGCTGAAGATTGGAGTCCCTGGACAGATCTACGATTTTGAAAATATCTAAAAATAGTCTTCAGGGCTGTAAATAGGAGAGAGGCCAGGAGTAGTTAAATTATAAATTCTTCCACCAAACTGCCAAAGAAAGGATAGCTTGAGTGGTGCCATCATTAAGACGGTTACAGGCAACCCCTGCTTAGCACTATTTTGCTTAGTGCAATTTTGCTATAACTCTCATTTGAAATGCATGATTTCACTTAGTGCTCAGTGAGTTTCATTATAACACTTGTGGTCGCCATCTTGGGTCATCAAATACTTTCGGTTTTGCTTAATGCTCGTTTCGCTTATTGCTTTGTTTTTCAGGAGCCAGTTAAGAGCACTAAGTGGGGGTTGTCTGTACACAGGAGTATATGTAGTTGACATCTGTTGAGTGAAAAATAGTTAGTAATTAGAATTAGAGTCTAATAAGCCATGAGGTCAACTGACTTCTTCCATGCTGCCTGAATAGAAATGCCAGTGCTGCTATTCTTGGCAGAAAATCACTTTCCCTGCCCCTATACCCCTAAAGATATGCACCCCTGTTTGGAAGGCTGATTTTTGGGAAAAAGGTCCATGTGGTATGCAAGTAAATATCATATTTTGCATATGATGGATGGAATTTTTAGCTTTCCTTCTGAGTACTTAAAATAGAAGCTTTCAGTACTGTGAAAATTCAATATTTTGTGGCATTTGAACTTCCTTTGGATGCTTTCCCCCCCTACATGTTGTGCCACGCCCTACCCTGTTTAATGTTTTAGATGTGATTATAGCCTAAGGTAGCATCGCTAAGTTTTGACAGAGAACATAGATTTCCACCCCCACCCCTCCCTGTCATTGATGGAGAAGTGTCTTGTTATTTGAAACTATCTCTTTCTGAACTTTTAATGTTGTAAGAACTTTGTTATTGTCAAATAAGCAAGTAACTTTGATGTATGTGGACAACCTTAGGACTTGAATTGAGAGAGGTTTTGCTTTTTTATATTTAGGTAAAAAATCTCAAAGGTAGAACAGTGGTTGGAGTGGCTGCAGGCAGATTCCATACAGTGCTATGGACTAGAGAAGCAGTGTATACCATGGGACTGAATGGTGGGCAATTAGGTAAGATAATACTCTAAAAATAAAAATCAGCCTTTAAAATATGGTGCTTATTATGGTATTATAATTTATTAGAAAAGTAATTAAATTTTGGTATGTATGTTATCTTCTATTTTATTTGGCTGATAACATACTCTTTTCCCTTCCTTCCTCTCCTTTGCTGCTGTTAATATTTGAGGATAAGAGCGTGACCAAGGAAATACAGTGTTATTATATGGATTTGTTTGGCCAGCTTCTTGCTCCAATGTCTTGTGTGGTCTGTTGCTGAAGGCTTTCAGGATATTGTTGTTTTCATTTCAGTGTCCCTGGGGTGTGCTTGTGCCTTGTGCCAGCTGTCTACCCTCTGCTGCCCTGAACAAGTTATAAATGAGTCTTCAACTTCCCCTCTTTGTGAACATGCTACTAATAATTCTTTCCTGTAGTAACTTTTAGGAAAGGAAATGCATACCTGCTTATACTATTTTGAGGCAGGGGTGGGGGAAAACTATGCTACAGTGAACTTTTCCTTTTGTATTTCTTTTTCTTCTGGGTGCCAGAATAAATCTTTTAAGTTAAAAACAATAGCTACTTTATCATATCACGCAGGAGAGCAGTTTTTAAGGAGAACTGCATGAACCAAAATACCGTAATCACTTTTTAAAGTGTTTTTATTTATTTATTTACTTATTTTTTACACCTTAAAAATTTTCAGCTTGGATTTTTCTTTCTCTAGTTTCCTGTGCAGACTAAGAGGGTTAGTTAACTGATCAGACTACCTCACTTGCACATTCATAAGTGTGCTAATATCCTGTTGGAGGCTCTGCAATGTAAACTGCTTTCTCCATTTATTCCTATGGTATAAGAAAGAAGTTGTTCACATTTGTGTTTTAGCAAAAGAAAAAAAAGGAAAAATTTGCTATTGAAAAGAAATTTATGGTGTGACTATGCTGTTCTAAATCTCCTTCCCTCTTCCCCCACCTTTTTTTTTTCCCCCATACTCCACCTGTGCTCCTGCTGTTGCATGGTGAGGCAGTGTGTGGTATGATCTTTGCTTCTGGATTAACAGCCTGCTTCTGGTGCTGCAGGAGAGCATAAATTATCACTGGGATTTCTGTGGGGAGACTAATTCAAAGTTGTCCTTATTTGCAATTTAAGAAGAGGTTCAGTTGAAATTGTGTAAGGTTCTTTCACAATTCTCCTGTCTGGCTTCCCCTGCCAGTATTTTAAATTTATTTGAAGAAACTAAAAGTGGTTTAAATGATACAAAAAATCTGTACAATTAAATCTTAATATACACCCTAAAAATTAAACATAAACCTCATTAATAAATGTTTTCTCTCTGTAGTCTTTAATCTGGTAAGTGAAAGCTAACTCTCTCCAAGGGTCTATCTATCAGAGTCTGTTCTAATATTATGAAGGCAATGACTGAGGAAAGTGCCTGAGCTGGAGTCTAGTAGGCAGTCTCCAGAAGGGTGCTGGGTTTGCTTGCAAATCCTTTTTCTTTTTCTGAAGTATTTGAGGAGGGCCAAAGGGCTGTGGAGGAAATGGCATGATAGATTTAGTTCATCCAATAAAGAATTTTTATTTCTACAAAATGTGGTTGGAAAATTTTGTTTTTCAGATTTGATCCAGATTCTATGAAAAAGGTAGCTTATAGTTCTATTTTAGTGTTTCATGTCATCTTCTTCATGGTGACTTACCAGTAAAATGTGTTGAACGATCACATCTAATTAGTAACTGTTTTTATATAACTGGTAAACCTGTAGCAGCAGTTTTTTCTCCATTAATTTCTGAAAGCAGAGGTGGGCAAGATTCAGCCTACAGGCCAGATCCAGCTTACCCACTGATTGTATCTAGCCTGTGGGCTAGTGAACACCAACTATGGGATCTGGTCCATGGGCCCCTGGTGGCTCCAGCTGCAGTGGTCACGTGGTGGCAGGCAGGTGGGGCTATTTCTGTTGTGCTAGGTGAGTGGATGAGACTTTGCCACATCAGCACTGGACAGGTGTCAGCTGTGGACCCGGGTTGATGCCCTGATCCCCACTCAGAATCTGTTGGCCATGTCCACAGATGACACCAGCGCCCACCTGGGCTGCTTCTGCTGTGCTGGGCAGGTAGTGGCGTAAGCTGCAGACAGGGCTGGCAGGTTCTGGGTTGGAGATGAGGATTGGCATGTGCTGCAGCTCTGGGTGGGTAGGGGGTGGGGGGAAAAGAGAGAGAAGGAGAGGATTGAGGTGTGCTACAGCTCCAGGGAGGAGAAGAAGGGGAGAGACAGAGGTGGCCCTCTAAAGCAGCTTTCTCAACCCATGGGTTGCGACCCGAAAGTGGGTCTCAAGAATATACGAAAGGGTCATGGAGAAACTTAAAAAATGGATTCTCCTTTAAAGAAGAAAAACGTGAGAAACCATGGCTTTTCCCTTGCAGGCTGCTTGGGGCCCCCCATGTCCCTCCTTACTACATGCACCTACACCCTGCCTGGCACACTGGGGGGTGGGGACCTGGGGGCAGCGGCTTGGGAGTGAAGGGGGCTGGGTCAGGACTGGCCATTGATGTTTACAAATGGGTCCTGGTACAGAAAGAGTTCAGAACTGCTCTAGACACCAAAACTCATATGGACTTTGAGGACACCAAAATGGTTAAGTGGCCCTCCAGTCAAAATAGTTGTCCACACCTGTCTTAAAGCAACACTTTAGCTGTGATTGCTTTTGCTTGGTGAGTTATCCTGGGAGGTGCTGATGTAGCAAGGTAATACAGATGTATTTAATACTAATTTCTTTGAAAGAAATTAGTGCTCCTTCTGAGGGCTTATCTTAAAGTCTTAAAAGAATTTAAAAAAAATTGTTTGGACCAAGAAAGGCAATCTGACTTCAGCTGCTGATATACATTCCAGTTAAAGCATGATAGATCTGACCTGTGATCCCCAAAGTTGTCTCCCATGTGCACGGAGGGAGTGTGACTGTGGAATTGGGCATTGTGATACTGGCAGGTGATGCTCCCATGTCTGGGTGCATTTGTCAGTACCTTGTGGTCTCTGGTGCTGGCCACATGGTCAGTTTATGCTGCTATGAGAACCGGCCACAAAGTTATTATGCATTTTTTCGTATAATAATTATGTGTCTTTTTCCCTGTTTTATTGTGTCATTAATTGAATTCATGTGTGTCCAGGTTACTATTTACGATGTGATTAACTTGTTAATCATGTTTTAAGTGTTATGTCTTCTAGGGGCCTTCTGCCTTGACCTACAGGAGCCATTTTGGATAGGCTGACACCCTGCTAGAGCTCTGAACAAATTAGAAACAGTGATTATGGGCAGATGCTCCACAGATTAGCTAATACCTGCAGTTGTGTTGTGATAGTAGCTATAGTGTTGCAGACTGTATCTTGCCTGAATACAATAGAGTTCATATGCTGTGTTGTCTGCCTTACCAATACATTTTTATTTCAAAGTGCTGCAAAACAAATGCAGGTTCTGTTGTGGCATTGTAATGGCTGTCTCTACTGAATTATTCTTCCTCTGGTATGTTTAACCAGAAATCCATGTTGAATGACATCTGTGTTGGGTGAAAAAAATAGCAACTTCATTATAACTAACGTTTTATATTTGCCTAATTATTTGGGTGGGGAGGTAAGTTATTTTCCTAGGAAAGGTTTTAAAATTTAATTGGTGTGTTGGGAATCTTTAAAGGAATGAAGAAGATATTGTTTTTAAGTCAATAATTATACTTTCTAAAGTAAGATTTGTGGGTAACTGTATTTTGTAGGATACTTGCTGGATCCTAATGGAGAGAAATGTGTAACTGCACCTCGTCAAGTCTCTGCTCTGCATCATAAGGGCATTGCTGTGTCCTTAGTCACTGCAAGTGATGGTGCTACAGTATGTGTTACTGAAAGAGGAGATATTTACTTGCTTACAGATTATCAGTGCAAGAAGATGGCTTCCAAGTAGGTGTGGTTCTCCCTCTTTTCCCCTGGGAAGTTCAAAAATTGAACTATCACAGTGTCTTTTCCTTTAACAAACTGTATTGGAAGGCCTTGCACGTTTAAAGGTCTTTAGGTGTGTGTCAGTCTTTGACCTTAACATAAATTGTTATAATTTATTTTATAAAGGCTGTTGGAGAGGTGTATTAAAAGGAAATATCTAGTTTAAATAAAATCCAGTTTCTTTAAAAAAAAATAACCATGGATTTTTATGCTGAAATTTTTGAAGGAGATCTAATAAGGGTGAAGTGCAGACTTTGTTTTTAGTTGAGTGTGGTGGACATGATTTTGAAGGTAGAGGAGGACAACAGTGGATTTCTATTATGTAAAGTTTGATATGTGCATCCTGTTGTTTCCAAAAATGTATTCTAACATAGGAGAACCTAACTTGTTACTTTATGTTCGGTAACCACATGATTTCTTGGTCACTGAATTCAGGTTTCCAAATGTGGCATGCAAATCTTTTTGGGGATGGGCAGAGTTTATGAGAACTATATGAAATGCAGGTTAGGTTTTTGCTCAGTTAGAACAGAACTGTTAAGAAATCATCATGTGCTGTACAGAGCCATCTGATTATCTTGCACATCCCCTTCTACCTCCTGTGGGAACTTCCTTCTCTTCATCTGGGTGAAGTTGCTTGGATTAGATAGTGCTGAAGAAATGCAGCAAAATGGAAAGATAAATCAATGACTACATTTCATATTCTAATATGAGGGGGTTTTTTCTGGAAGCAGAAAGAACTTTCATTTTTAACAATGAGAGATCTAATTCCATTTCAGGGCTCTGGTGGCATGACCTCTATTCTCATGGGGTTCACTTGTCCTCTCCATTCTTCGCAACATATTTCTTGTGATTTATTCTAACTACAATTTTTAGTGGTTCTCCAAATATAGTGTCAACTATTGTACACCTTAATATTTCCCCTAAAATACATATTAATTTATATTTTCATTTTTGTATTCAGGCAGCTGAACCTCAAAAAGGTTCTTGTTAATGGGGGATTTTTGGACTACAAGGTGGATCCTCAACACCTTGAAGAAAATGGGGGTGAAAAGATTTGCATTCTTGCCCTGGATGAAGCTGGAAGAGTAAGTTGTTTGCTGAATGCAGTAGTGTATTTTCAGAGACCTGTATATTGATAGTAAACAGAGGACAGAACTAGTTGAGGTTCCCAGTTGTAATTTTGTCTCTCTCTCTATGGGTTGCTGAATGGGAGGCGTGTGGCACCTGACATCTGGGCAGGTGTTACCTGGCTGAAAAAAATAATGAAATAACTACTCTCATGGGTTTAGTTGTATGAGAACTCTTGTCTGCCTGCCTTGCAGCTCCCTTACAAGCTGTGTTCATCCCTTTCATCTAGTTGCAGAATAATAATAATAATGATAATTATTATTATAATCTTGTGAGCAATCCTGACAGCAGCTTTGTGAGTAAGGCATTAGAATAAGATGCCTTGAGCTCTGCATTCTGATAAAATAATTAAGTTACATAAGCATGTGCCATTTGTTTGTAATTCCTTGACTTTTCTTTCTTTGTACCCTGTGCCTTAAAGGAAATGGGACATTAAATGTAATGAGTTCAGACCAGCATTCTGTTTAGACAAACCTGATTCTGTATAGCACTGCTAGTAATCTTCTGAAATGAAAACGACATAATCAGTGCTACTACAGCTTATCTTTAGACCGTCCTAGAGATCCTATGCATCTTATAGCCTGAGCACACTTTGGAAAAATTTACATTCAGACCCAGTGAATGGCTCTAGTGTTTATATTTAATTGCAGGCAACCGTATTTTCTTACAAGTGTGCAGATGCAGAGAATTGATTGAAATGCTCATTTATTTATAAAGTAGTCATTTGTACAAATCCTTAAAAGTCCAAGGAGTTTAGATCTAGGTCACTAAGTTCTAACCGTGTTCTAACCGTGCAGCACCATCTAGTGGTGTGTGTATGTAAAATTTATGGATGAAAATAACTACGGTAGTGAAGGAAGCAGTATTCTGTACAGCTGATAACAAAGAGGGCAAATGTGGTGTTCCCACTTGAGTTTTTTTTCTTTCCCTGCTTTCACAACTCATTTTTAGTCTTCATCAAGGGCTCTTTTTCCCATATCTGTTCAGTGTTATTTAAAATTTAGAGATGTAATTATCACCAAAAATAGGTTATCGTGATGTGTTTTTGTGTGTGTGCACTAGAATGGCCATCATAGAGGACAGTCTGGGTTGTCCTCTGTCCTCTATTGATACAAAACCCGACGCCTTTATGTCCTCTATTTTTCTCTTGAAGAAAAGAGTATTCAGGAGTTACTAGAGTTACAGCCACAGGTGCACCTGTGGTGGCCATCACAGAGGACATTCCAGTTTTCTGCTACTCTGTCCTCTATTGATATGAAACCCGACGCCTTTATGACATAAAGGCGTCAGGTTTCGTATCAATAGAGGACAGAGTAGCAGAAAACTGGAATGTCCTCTGTGATGGCCACCACAGGTGCACCTGTGGCTGTAACTCTAGTAACTCCTGAATACTCTTTCTGTGGCATTAGTAGTGTATTTGCAGTATCCTTCCCCACCCCCTTAAACCTATTGTGTCAGTGCTTCAGCAGAGTTTTTGGAGATGGCTTGAGATGTAAGCAGTGTAAATGCTGCTGGGAGTGAGGATGAGGCAGGTCTATGTATGTGCTTGTGCACTGAAGTAAAAGTAAACTTTTCTTGACTATTAGGTAATCCCTTGTAGTATTTTCAGGAAGGACTTCCACAGGCAAGTATCTCCTGATATCACAGAATCTTCCTGTACTGCTCCAAGAAAATGTTCCAGAGAAATCCAGATCATTGAAATGTTTGCGTACTGGATTGCCTTTTATCCAGTTTTGAGATGTGATGTGGTTTTTGTGCAAATGTTTTGCTCGTTTCCTATTAGTTTCTCCATTTTCTAAAGAACAACATTAATGTTACAGGTGTTCTGCTGGAAGTCATCTACCAGTCCTATGAAACAGTGTCGATGGGTCTATGGCCGCCAAGTCTTCATATCAGATCTTGCTTCAAATAAGGATGAAATGATGTTTGTCACTCAGGATGGTGAAGCCTTTAGAGGAATGTGGATAGAAGAGGGGAAAAAATCTTCAGAAAGAAAAGGTTAGTATTACTATGTGTTTTTTAGGATGACCTTTTAGAAATGCTGAAGTACAATCAAGTGGTAGCAAAAGTTCTAATTTGACTGTCACTTCTGGTTTTTATCTCTCTCCTAACTGTTGAAGGAGGTTTTAGAGGGGTGTTTTTTGTTTTTTTTTAATATTAGGAAAGGGAATCTTCCATTCTTAGTCTCCTTTATTTACTCACAGTTTGTGCTGGGGTATCTTTTACATTCTGCTTGGCTGGAATATCTGGCTCAAACCAGAAAGAGGAAGCTGTAATAATTCTTTTAGTTTTTGCTTTCTTGCACTGATATTTGGTTCTGCTCATTTCTGCAACTTTCAACGGCCTTCTGGCAGATATTGACCCATGCCTCTCCCATCCCTCTTTCACTTGGGGTGTTTCCTCATGTTGCCTCACCAGAACAGCAGTCTAGTTTTATAGAAACTGTTTCTTGAAGTCCGAAGGTTAATCAGGCTTCACCAAGTCCTTGACCTCTTGACTCACATTGCTAACAGAGTTGTGCGTGCATGGTGGTTTTTGGAAACGGAAACACCCGTCCATTAGGATTTGATTGAAATCACCAAATGTGTTCAGTTCTAGTGTTCAAACATATAGACTATTATAGGTTTTGTTACAGTCAACTTGGGATGTATTTGAGCTTTATGGCCTTCAGAAACATGTCTTTTGAGTCTCATTTCCATTTCCGTTTTCAATAGCCAGTTTCTTGCTTCACTTTTAAGATTCTAGTCTTGTATTTTCCGAAGTGAGATATTATCCTTCCCTCCCCCTCCTCCCCATCACTTCCAGTACACTGTGAGTTAACCTGTCAGTTTTTTATTTTACTTCTCTATTTTCCCACTAGGCATCACAACATAGCAACTTCCCTCCATTACAGAATCATTGAATACAGCTTCTTTTTGAAGCCCACAGTGCTGTTCATTGGCTTATAGAGATGATGGGACATAGTCCCCAGATTGGTCAGTAAAGGGATCTGTTAACTTGGATAGACTGCTGGTTTGATCCTGTACCAGGATCTTTATTCTTGAGAATTTTTTTAATTCTTTAAAAACATTTTTTTAAAAGGCTTTTAAAGTCTTGTGTCATCACTTCCTGGTAACCTGAAGTGCTCTGGATGAGTGGAAAGAGCCATCTTTTTGCTTATTAATATTCTCTGTTTCTGACCTAAGACTACTTAAATGCAGAACTTTTACATCTTCAAGCATGCATCAGACTCTGATTAAAATATTTTAGTAAGATTTCCTGATATAATGATAAGAACTCAAGTGCTACAAATTCATGGTTAAAAAAAACCTTATCTGTTTTCTAAGTTGTTCATTCTGCAAATACATTGACCGTGCATTTTAATTACAAATCTTATACTGAAAAGTATTCTGAGAGAGAGAAGTTGGATATAACTCATTAGCCTATAACCTTGCTGAGGTAGTGTGATGCTGTTACATCTGACAAGCTTAGGAGGGTTGAACTGGCTAAGAACTTAGGTGAGACGTATCCAGTTTCAAGTTCTGTGATCAGAATGTCTTGGTCAATCACTAGGTGGCATTTGTGTTCTGTGTCCAACCAGTTCCTCCTCATTGTGTTAAGGCTGGAGGATATTGTGCTCCTGGAATGTTGCCTTTTGGATGACTTTTAGCTCTTATATATTTTTTTAAGTCTAAATCTACAGTTTTAATCAAATTTCAGTTTGTGTAACTATCATGTGTCTCTCGATTCTCCTTGCTGCTTTTTTAACTTCTTGTCCTAATATGTGTTGTATAATATTGGTGCTGTACAGTTTTCTGTTTCACTTCAGAACTGGCCACTTCTCACTAGTAGGTGGAGTGATTCCAAACTAGCAGTCATGAATTTTGTCCTTTTGTTTTATTAGTTAAATCTGAATTTACCCTTTCATGTTCCCCCTGCCCCATATCTTTTTTTTTTTTTTAAACAGATGTTATAACAAGTCTTCAGAATTGCTCATATGATGCATCTTGTCACAATGATACAAACAGTGTATATGAAAAAATTCGACTTGAGAAGCTTGCTTTTGTCCACAGAGCTGTTAGTGTTACCACAGATCCTAATGGAAATAACTTTGCTGTTTTACAGTCGGATCCTAAAACAAGGTATTTTTCAGATACCAAACCTGTAAATTCAGTTGCTGAATGTGGCTGTAAAGCATTTTCCCTGTTCCATCAACTTTTTTTTTTTGTGATTTCTACTTAGCTTCTGCCTGACAGAGCACCACACCACCTTTTTGGCTTCTGCAGGAGTCACTTATATATGGTGACCTTAGCTTCTGTGCAGAATATTTGCATGTTATTAAGTACCTACGCACCTTAGTTTGTGTAGGCAAAATGCTTTTAATTATTTTGTGCAAAGACAAAATAGTCTGATAGATAATCATGTAAAAATACTCAAGCCAAACTCTCCTAAAATAGATTTCAGGGATGATTGTGTACTAATGTTTGCTCTGAATTGCAGGAATTGTTATAAGCAACATGTTTAAGAATGCTTTCTGGGAAGATTTCTCGTTCTTGAAACACAAAGATGCTCTGTAATTTATGAAACTGAATGGCATATTTTCATTTGAGAACAAAAATTAACTCCTGTTGTTCATTTGTGTGAGAATAAATTAAAACATTGAAAGGTTAATTGTTTCTTTCCCAGCTGTTTTGATTCTGAACATACTTTCTTTAACATGACTTCTTCCATTTATTTTAACTTCACTGTTGAGCTTTTCAAATGGTTTTAGAATTTTTTTAAAATTATTTTAAGTACTTCTGTGTTGGAAAAATGATACAACACTCAATGCTGATTTTTTTAATAGAAGAATTGCTGGCTTATTATTTTAGATGGAAAAATACAATATTTGATGCTTTAGAAAATTGTACTTTTTCATGTAATTCTTAATGACATATTAGTGGTTTATCTGTGTAATAAAGCCTGTACCATGAAACTTTAAATACAATATTCAAATAAATATGATATTTTCTTTTTTCACTATTTAGTCAAATAGAAGGCAACCCTGATTATAAGATGACCTTCCAAAAATTATATTCTATATGTGGAAATTTTATTAATTTATATTATAATTAGATTCTATTCCTGGAAAATTATTAGAGGTTTGCCTTGAATTTGTCCCTCTCTGACTGCTACAGCAAGGAAAATAAATCTGGGGGGTCAGGTATCTCTTTGCTTTCTCTTCCCCTGGCAGTCCCTTCCCTTTCTGTTTACTGTCAGACCTTGCTCTCCCTGGACATACGGAAGTGAAAAGCAAATTTAAAAACAATAGTCTTGAAAGTGAACATTGCTGCAGCAATTTACGTATAGTACCCATGCACTTAGTTTGCATGTTATCTTTTTTGGGTGGGGAACAGCTGCAAGTTTTAGTACAGGTACTCTGTAAACACACTTTTGAGCAGCATTTTGAGACCTGCTTACATTAGTCCAAAACCAAAGGCTCATGACTTACCCTAGCAGGGTCAACAACGTTTCAAACCATGGTGATCCGTAGCTCAGCACAGCTCAATATGCGTGTACACTCCAGATCCCTTTCTTCGCGGCCGCCCCCCCCCCCCCCCCCGGCAAAAAAAAAATCCATGTACTAATTAGCCCTCACTCATGCCTGGAATTGCGTTGTCTTGTCACAAGTCCTGGGGTGCTCCAAAAGTGTATATGCAGATAAGGCATAGGGCAACCTGGTCTGGCTTCACATCATGGAGGGTGGAACTACACTAATGATATGTACCAGATTTGAGAGAGGGGACAACAGAAGCATTTTGGGTGAGCTGTATGCAATGTTGTGGCTCACCGTGACTTGAAAAAAGAGTTGGCACTGAGGGGGACAGTGCTCAATGGGCACTACTGTATATCTTATTCAGATGGGCTGCATTAACCTGTCCTTTCGGTAGGCATCCAGGAACATGTTTGCCCAATGTGGGCCATGTGTTTTATAGTCATGCTCAGTGTTGTTTGCATTTAATCAACTTTGTAGTTGGTTTTCATTGCTGAGCACGTACATGGTGGTTTTGACAGCAGTTTAATGATAGACACTGTATTTAGCGAGACTTCCTTGTAAGTGATTGTAAGGTGGGGGGGCTTTTTTTCCCTATGCTGATTTAAGGGGTGGGGGGAGCACACTCATCTTGTATTCAAGTAAATACAGTAGTTAAATATTGCAGGGGGGGGAGTCCTTTTACTTTTAAAATAGCTCTGATGGGATTCAACCAAATAAAAATTATTTTATTGTATTCTAGTCTGTATGAAATTCCAAGCGTTTCCTCATCAAATTTTGTTGAGGACTTCAGCAAATTGTTACGAGAAACTGATGAAATGGACAGTGTTCATGATGTGACTTTTCAGATCGGCACTAAGACATATCCTGTGCACAAGTACATCTTGGCCATGCGTTCTGACTTCTTCGAGAAACTATTCGTTTCTGATGACAACTGTCTAGACACTCTGGAAGTCTACCATAAAGATGAAGATGTTGTAGGATGTGATCTTTATGTGATAGAGAAAGTTCATCCAGATTTGTTTGTGTACCTTCTGCAGTTCATGTACACTGACACTTGTGATCTTTTGACACCTGGTTACAAGCCAAAAATACTGTATAAAGAAAAAACAGAAGACTACCATGATACCCTAATTTCTAACCTGAATAAAATGAGTTTTGATGGAGATGTTAATGAGAAGTCTGCATTTGAGGTTTACAGAAGTAATCAAGTCCATGTAATAAATGACAGACAGAAAAACAAACCTAAGTCTTCTAAAAAAGGCAAAGTTGCTGGTGAAGAAATCAACCCAATAAAAATTTTGCAAGTTGCTGCAAAGAAATTTGGGCTTGACAATTTAAGTATAAGGTATGTTAAGGGAAATGTATGCTCTTTTTTGAGTTCTCATCTTTGTGCTGCTTGGTGAATTATCCCTCTGACCCAAATGTCAGCCTGCCCAGAAAATGGAAAAGTTTCTCATGACCAAACCTGTTTAGATAGATATGTCTTCTAATTTGGTACTTTCACATATTCTGTAAACATGTCAGCTGGGAGGAGATTGAGGTAGTTGTATCATGATATTCTTCAAGAGACAATGCATTTAACAGTTACTAGTACATGTACAGTGGTGTGAAAACTAACAATTTTAAAGTGCCCTCTTATTTGGCACTGTGTTGCATTTGTGAGCCCTCAGTGCTTTTGTGGTTCAAGAAGCTGCTTTGTGAAGCTCCCACTTGGAAAGAAGCTGTACAGCCAGAGATTGATTGAAGGACAGACAGGGCACAGCAACTCCACCTGGTACCTGAGTGAGAGTGCACAGCACTGCAGGAAGCCTTCTCTCAGGGCTTTGTAAATCCTACCCCTTCTAACCATGGGCACAGACAGAAGCGCAGCTCCTGGATCTGAATCATGGTGATGTATAGAAATTGCCATGAATTACACTGATTCCTCCGATCCAACAGATGTTGGTTGTTGGTTCAGGAGAGTAGAAGATCGGCTCCAATTTGGAGCCAGTCCAGAGAGAGGGGCTGCACCTTCCCCTGGCTCTGCCTCTCAGCTCTGTTGCAGTTTCTGGTTGGGAGTGGGGAGAAGGCAGGGAGCGAGGCCCCTTCTGGGGTTATCTCAGTCCTGCTGGAGTGGGGTAGAGGGGTGGGTAGATCAGAGCCCCCTCCCGCAAGTTGAGCTCTAATCTACCAGCCCCCCCACTCCAGTGGAGCTGAGAACCCCAGAAGTGACCTCCTCCCCTGCCTTGCCATCCAGAGACAGTAGCTGCAGCTTACTGTGCTGCAGCTGGAGCAGACCGAAATTAAGTTGCTTCACTTAGGAGAAGCTTCATTTGAACCATCATAGAATGAGGATTAATTTGCCATGGCTATCGCAGGGCTCTGCAGCTGTACTCTTCTGTTTGGGCATGGCTTTAGAGCGATTTCAAGAGGCAGATTTCACGATAAATGTCACTTCTGTCTGTGACCTGTGTGCTGCTGTTGTTTCCCATCCTGTAATACTGTTGTGTTGTAGGTAGGCTTCTCTGGGAGTTGGTTGGGTTGGGCTGGAGGCAGCAGGACCAGTAGGGGTAAGGCTGGGGGTTAGTTGGGAGGGGCAACATGGTTCAGGGTGCAGTCGGGGTATGAGGGTGAATAGGGGACCCCTGGATTGGAGTAATATGGTTACCTTTATTGCGAATGAGCAAGTTTGCCAGCCCAAGATTCTCTTACTGATAACTAAGCTTTAGTTAGTTTTTTACTATGCTTGGGGTTAAACTCCTAATTTGAATCCAGCCCTTCTGAGGCCTGGTGGCAAAGCAGGACCTGGCAAATATAAATTATGTACATTATGTAAAATATACACCACTAAAAACATGTATCAGTACAAAAAAAAAAGTTTGTCAGTTAATTTTGCAGTACAAAACATTTTTGGGTTGGGAACCCTACTTCCAGCCCCTTCAGCTTCCCTTAGCTTCCTTGCCACTTTGCTAGTTGGCAGAGATGGTGATTTAAAAGCTGGAGTGGCCAGGAGCCAAGCATGCAGAGGTTTTCCCCAGGCCAGCCCCCATGAGCTTCCCCTTGCTGCCTTGCCACTCAGTTGGGCAGCATTTAAAAGCCAGTGGCTGGGATCAGGACTCCAGGAATGTGTCCCTGACCTGGCTTCTAGCTTTGCCCAGTTGAGTGGTGGGGCACCAATTTTACAAGCCAGCAGCTGAGAGCAGTGTTCAGGGACCTATGGCCTGCTCTCAGCCACTGACTTTTAAATTGCTGCCCCATCACTTGCTGGGTGGCGAGGAGCCAGGAAACTTTCCCAGAGCCCAGCTCCTGAGTGCTGGCTTTTAAATCATCACCCTGCTTCTCAGCTGGGTGGCAGGGGCAAGAAGCAGGAGCAGGCAAAGTCCCCCGCCTCTTCCTAAACCAAGGGCTGCCTGGTTTGGGGAAGAGGCAGGGAGTCGTGGCTGCTTCTCTTTTCCCCTCGTTGTGTGGGAAGGTAGAGAAAGCAGCTGCCCTCCACACCTTCTCGAAACTGGGGTGATCCCAGTTTCAGGAAGGCAGGAAGCTTTTTCTCTCTTGTTTATCCAGGGGAAAGCATATAGATGTTTGGTCTCCTGGGTGTAACTCTCAGGAGTGATTTAACCCTGATTCCCTGGAGTGGCTTTTTTTTTGCTTCAGGAGAAAAAGCCTGAACATCTATATAAACTTTTAGTTTCTGCCAGGAGACCAGTGATTCTCCCCATAGGCTACCTACAGATATTCAATTTTTAAGTCATATTGTTTTTCAAATTTACCTCACCCGTGTAATCTAACAATAATTAGATAATAGTTGAGATATGCATTTGTGCCTTACAGGTTGGATGGAGTCAGATTAGAAAATGGGAAAATTAATGTTGTCAACAAGAAAAATGGAAACAAACCAAAGTTAAACCAGAAGAAATGGTGAGAGCACTAAAACTGAAAGCTTAAATCTTGAAATGTGACCTTACTTTTAGAATCTGGCACTTACACACGCATACATACAACATTTTTTTTTGCTGTGTGTGACATGCATCTCTTCTACAGTTAATGTCTTGTAAAGTGAGTTCATACACTTACGCGCATTTCATAGTTGGTGACAGGAATTCTTTTATTTCTGTATATACTGACTTTTAATCATTGACACTTCATTCGTTTTCTGAAACTCGTGTGTTTTCTTATTTTTTCACAACTTTCACAGATTTAATTTGTTTTGTAAAATAGTAATGTCTAGAGAAAAATATCCTGGTTATTCTGTTTGTAGACAGACAAAACAATTGCACAAATTTTAAAAAGGTGGGGAGCAAAGCAAGTTAGCTGACTCTACCATAACTGCCTGCTTACAAGTGCACAGTTGCAACTAATTGTCTGCTTAGTTTAGCAGTAAGTGGAAGCTAAACTATGGGGACATATTGCCTGTTATGTTGAAGGACGAACTATATTGCACTTTAGTGTTAATTTATTGTAGGATAGGAATGGACAGAAAAAAAGGTAAGACAGAGCAGCTGTCACTCATTCATCACCAGTAAATTCTTTGCTGCCTCTTAATGCAGTATACTGTATTTACTTCCATACCACATGTATTCTACCCCCCTTCCCAACAGGTAGCCCTCTACAACTGGGGTACATCTCAAAGCAGGCATTATGATTCATGGCTGCTAGGATGGCTGCTGTTTCTTGAGGGTGGGGGAGAGATGGGGGGCAGTTAGAAATGTACAAGTTTTACTTAATGATATCTGAAACATTTTCATTTGGGGGAATATGCCTGAATTGATGCTTTACTACTATTTGTGCTTGGAAATTGTTTTTACATAGTATAGCCCAGTAATGCTCAACCTTTCAGGCTTGCAGGCTGGATGAGTGGCATGAGGCTAGTCTATGCAGTTGGTACTGGGACCTGTGCAGCCTTGGCCCAGTAACGTGCACCAAAATCTGGCTCTTGCCTGCCCCAGGGACCTATTTCCTGCTTGTGTTATCTGGCCCTCTGGGATCTTCATGGGTCTAAAAATTTGGTAGCACAGGAGTAGCAATTAAGTTGGTGGTAGGGGAATAGCAGCAGCATTTTAGACCCATGGGGAGCCTGTTGAGCTAGATGACATGACGACTGAGGGCTGGGGGTTGAACACCCTTGGTATAGACTATTCCTGTTCAAGTATGTATTACATCTTTCATAGAAAACATTTCAGACATTTTTTCCCCCACATGGATCAATGAATAGTTTTCACTCCTGAAAGATGTGCTGTCAAGCTATCCTAGTTTAAGTTAGCAAAGATAAGTTTTAAACAAAACCACAAATCTTGCTTCAAGCCTACCATTGTACATGTATGGTTAAGGCTTTGAATTAATGCTGACTAAGTGTTTGTGACCATAGTTTGTGAAGTGGTAAAGGAAGGTAGGCCTGCTCTCAGGGGAAGTCCTTTTCACGGATGTTACTTTTGTTATCTTAACGCTGAGAAACTTGTTCTGCTTTGGTTACCTTTCGCTTACTACTATTAATGTTAGAATTTATATAAGCTACTATATTTCTAGCTAAGTGTTTGTATTTCCATCCCTTCTTTGAAATATAAGTCAAAACCTATCAAAATATCTAGTTTCATGTATCAAAAGAAATTTAATTTCTTGTATAGTTATATTTACTCAGTAGCTTCAGGATTGTCATTTTTCTAAATCGTGTTAAATGTCTTGTAGTTCATACCTCTGTGATGTGACCCTGAAATCTGTAGATGGAAAGGAATTCCCTTGTCATAAATGCGTACTCTGTGCAAGACTTGGTACGTATATAATATTTTTAGCCTGTGTTGTTCACAGTAACTTACCTATTATCGTGTCTCAAATTGACCTTTTTTCTTTACAGAATATTTTCATAGCATGTTAAGCAGCTCTTGGATTGAGGTAAGCTTGGCTAGCTGAAAATATATGCTATATTGTTTGTGTTCTAGCTTTGCATGAGTGAATGGTTCCTACTTCTAAAACAGCATATTCCAGAAAACAATGGAAAAACTTAAAAATTCTTACAGGATCTTTCTTTTTTAATTTTATAGTGAATAATTATTCAGCCAACAATTCTTATTTTGAGCCATTCAAAAGCTGTTTCACATCAAACGATGTAAATGTTATGAATGTGGCAGGTTTTTTTTAAATACAAAAGCAAACTTCTGGGATAATAGCTATTGCTATATTAAAAAAATCTACTGCAAGTAAGTTTTGTTATTGTAAAAATTCTCTCTTTGAATTTATAACCTTTGGAAGAGTGTTAGTTTCCATCAGAGCAAGTCTTAATCTTATTTACATGAGTGTTCTTATAGTACAGGTATCTTCTCAACAGTGCTGAGGCATACAGACTCATTGCAAATATGTGGTTAAATTCTTCGTTATTTCGTTGTTGACAGATTGCAGTCGACTGAATATGTGACCAAAATGCTGTTTAGCTGTGTGTGTAATGTATTAAAAATATATAAATGAAATGCATATGATGTATTGAAAACTTATACATTTGATTGGTTATCTTAACTACCCTTAACTTGATGGTTTTCTGAATTTACCTAGTAGCAAACGTAACTTTTTTGCTCATCAGTTCTTTGTTAACATAAGCTAAAACAAAACAAACAAAAAACCCAGCACCTTTCTTTTTCCCATTCCTTTCTTCAGTCCTAATAAAAGTAAAGAAAGTAGCATTGTGAAGCATTATTTTCATGTCAGTAATTTCCACATTAACTATGCTGAGTTAAAAGATAAGAAAATCTATCTACTTAAGTTACTGCTGCTTCCTTAGGCCAATCAGCCCTAAATCCTTATTTAAATGAACTGAGAATCCTCCTGGCCTTTGCGTGGTTTTGTCTCATTCAATCTAAGTAAATTTTTTCTTATCTTAAATTTAAATATATGAGTATCAATAGCATTTCCCCACATAGAAAAAAGCTATTGTCTTTAGTCTCAAGCACTGTGTTTACTTAACTTTGAAATGCATGGAGGTTGTTTAGTAATTTTAGATGAAGGAACTTGAGCAATATTTTCTGCATGAATTAATGACTAATCCCATTCATCACCTAGATTGCAGTTCCCTCCTTGCCGTTAAGCACAATACAGATATTTCGGTTGGTGGTATTTACTGATGTCTTGCTCTTTTCTTATGGATTTAACAGTAGGAGACTAAAGAAATTGTTTTGCCTAAAACAAGAACATTTGTTTTACTTTAGTTTGCTTCTGGTTAGAAGGTTTTGGGCCTCATTAGTTATTTTTGCCTTTGTTGCCTGAAACCTGGTTACTATAATGCTTTCTTCATAGACCCAAAGAATATTCAAAGCTTCAAATAACAGAATTCAGTAACCCACTTTTTTACAGAATGCTTGTATTGCATATTCTATAGTATAGTGTATGCAAGGGCTTCAGTTTTCAGTTTTCACGTACAATTCAATGTCTCATTTTTAATTTAACTGACAGTAGGTGATTGGAACCTGATGGTCATAGGCTTCCTCTCTCAATTTGAAAGTGCAGTTAACATCAGCTAGCAGTGTGAAGAGAAGGGAAGCTATTGACAAGATGGGGCTGTTAAGGGTTCATGATTCTGTAATTACTTCCTCACAAAACTTCATGCCTGTTTGACCTCCTCATCTTGTGCCACAGTCTACATTTTCTTAAATTTTTTAAGCCATGTACAGACATTACACTTTGACTGGTTTAAGTGCTTGGAAACTGGTCTATATCTGTAACAGAGCAGAAGTACAGCACACACAACCTGGTTTAAAAATGGCAGAACCCAGTTTAAGATCTGTGCCCCCCCGCCCTCCCCACAAAAAGGGGTGAATGTGTATTCTGTTTGCTACTGATCTAAATTACTCTGCTTACAGAAAACTGTGCAACTTAGATCAATTCCACCTGAAGTTTTTTTGAACATCTGTACCTAGCCTTAAAGTTCACCAACTTAGAGTGGAATTGAATCTGGCATTCAAAAGATGGCATTTTGCAATGGAGAGCTGAACGTTTGGTATGTGTTAATCTCTCTGGAATACTGTATCCAGTTTTGGGCCTCCCATGGCAGAAAGCATGTAGACAAATTGGAGAGTCCAGCAGAGGGCAATAGAAATGGTTAGGGGGCTGGGGCATATGACTTCTGAGGAAAGGCTGAGGAAACTGGGCTTATAGCCTGGAGAAGAGAAGACTGAGAGGGGATTTAGTAGCAGTCTTCACCTACTTGATGGGTAGTTCCGAAGAAGATGGAGCTGGACTGTTTCCAGCAGTGACAGATGACAGAACAAGGAGCAATGGTCTCGAGTTGCAGCAAGGCCAGTTTAGATTCGTTATTAAGAAGATATTTTTCACTAGGAACAGGTTACTCAGAGAGGTGGTGGAATCTCCATCCTTGGAATTTTTTAAGACCTGGCTAGACAAAGTCTTGGCTGGGATGATCTAGTTAGGGATGGTCCTGCTTTGAGCAGAGTGGTGGACTGATGACCTCTTTAGGTCCCTTCCAACCCTAATTTTCTATGATTCTTCTTCCCTTCTGTTGCTACAGGTGTCAGGGTTTTGGATTTTTTTTTTTTTTGTTTTCCTTCTTTGGAAGCATTTGGTGTTAGCTGTAGCCAAGAATGTGGACTTTGACTGTGGTGTCTGTATGCCCCTGCAAGAATTAAGATTCCTGGTTAGAAGGTTTTGGCCCAACACTCAGACTGTTTGTCACGTTTGGAGTCAGAAAAGTGTTTTACCCCACAGTCAGATTGGTATGGACTTTTAGAGTTTTTGCCTTCCTCTGTGCAAATGACATGGTCCTCTTCCTTGGGTCTCTTGAGTTTATTTAACAACCCTCTAGTGGCAGAACATTAACAGCGCCCTTGACCCTACACTTTACTGTGGCAGGTTAGGGTGCTCTTGGTGTCTTTGTGCTATGTGCTTGGTAGTTGCATGAAAAGGTGGTTTATCTACCCTATCCTTAAAACTACACAAATACATGGATGGTTTGGATAGAATTGTTTGCACTTTGAGGAGGAGGTTGGGCTAGATGACCTTTTGAGTGCCCTTCCAGCCCTACTTCTTTTAAATATTCTGTGATTAGCAGCAGTTGATATAAAAATGTGTGACAATAGGGTAAAAAGAATGTTACTTATCTTCTGTAAGTTAAGATGTAAAGACTACCTGGGATCAGCAGGGGAGATCTAGAATTTGTTGAATACCCATGAGACTGCTAAAAAGGATATTTAAAAGTTGAGCTAATTTTAATTGGCTTTTTTAGGAGAAAGCAGTTCTTAAGGTAGAATTTAAGCAGCTCTTACACAATTATCCATCTATAATGTAGATTTTCAAATCTAAGCCATATTAGTGTTTTAATTTCAACTTTCACCTCTTTAAACGGCCATTTACTTTTATTCCTGTTGCATTTAGGCTTCCTGTTGTGCAGCTCTGAAAATGCCAATCCATTCTGACATACTACAAATAATACTGGATTACATCTATACAGATGAAGCTCTTGCAGTAAAAGGTGACAACGATAATAGAATTTCAGAAAATTGTAAATGGAACTGGAATATATTCGCTGCATGTCTGCAATAGCAACAAGCTCTTCAAATAGCAAAATACAGTTTTGTTTCAGTTGAATTTTTTCAAGCTTTTTATGATTAAAGCAAAAGTATATTTCAGGGTTGTTGGTTGTAGCTGTGTTGGTCTAAGGACATAGGCAGACAGGGTTCTTTGGGCAGAGGTGATATCTTTCATTAGACCAACTAAATACAGTAAAAGCTCTCTTATCCAGCATCCCCTGGGAATGGGGGATGCCAGATAACAAAATATGCTGGTTAATTGAGCGGTTCTGGCTGCCGCTTCTCCCACTGCGTCTGGGGCATCCCTCCGCTCCTCCCATGGCATCGCTGCCCCTCCCGCTGCATCGCCTCCCCTCTTGTGGGCCCCATGGGACAGGGAGGCGGGCCCTGCACAGCCCCACACAACCTGTTATGCCCCCGGGCCACGGGGGCTCGGCAGTGCAGGCTGCTTTGCCCCAAGCCATGGGGGCTTGGAGAAACCGGAAGTGCCACGGTGGGCACTTCCAGTTTCATTTTATCTTATAAGCTGGCATGCTGGTTAGTGGAGCATGCCAGCTTGTAAGATGCTGGATAACAGAACTTTTACTGTAGTTGGAAAAATTGTTCTTTGCGAGCTTTTGGGCACAAACACCCTTCTTCAGGCATAGGGAGACTCTCTTCAGACTCTTCCTATGTCTCAAGAAGGGTATTTGTGCCCAAAAGCTTGTAAACATCATTTTTTTTTTTCAACTATTTAGTTGGACTAATGAAAGATATCGCATCTACCCAAAGAACCTTGTTTGCCAAAGTATATTTGATAGACCCAAACCAGTGTGATGTCATTTAGGCTAGGGACTGAAATTACACACAAACTGGTATAAGTGATCATAAACTGGTTCAAACCTATAACAGGACAGAAGTTCAGTGCGCATAAACTGCTTTGAAAATGACTGAAATTGGTTTAAGATGAACCTGGATGGATGTAGTATCAGACTTAACTGATTTAGGTTAAATTGGTTTATTGAACGTCTGCCCCAGATCCTCTCCAGATTCAAGTTAACTCACAGTCCCCCAGCATCCCAGAATGCTTTGTACCTCCAGTGCAATCCCCCTGTGCAGCCTGGGTGGGCTAGTCTTGGCCCAAGTTGTCTGCTCCAGCCAAGCAGGGAGGCATGCTCTAGCAACCCCAGCTTCTGGTCTGGACCACTGCTGGTACTTGGCAGCATTTCCAGAATCAAAAGGGAATGTCTGTACACTGTGCAGCTTAAAATAACCTGTGAAGATTGAATCGATTCAGCCTTGGGCTTTTTGACTGTCTGTACTTAGCCTTGTGGCCAGGCATTTAATCCTGTATTTTGTCTTCCTCTTTTCTTTGCTTTGTCATTATCATGTTTCCCAGAAATACCTTAATTTCTTTTATACAATGCCATATGTTTTAAGAGCTCATCCTCAGATTTTTTTTTAATGTTGCTACTAAGTTGTCATATTTTAAATATTGCCATACAGTCTACAACTGCCATGGTGCCCAAAACAGTGATGTTTGCAAGATGGATTGTGTTGAAACTTCTCTAAATTATTTTTCAAGTTTGCAACTCCCGTTCTGTTTCCAGAATCTCAAAATGTGGAATTTATATGCAATGTCCTTGTGGTAGCAGACCAGCTCCTTATATCTCGCCTAAAAGAAGTTTGTGAAGTTGCAATTACAGAAAAACGTGAGTTTTACCATTCTCTTTAATGGAAGGAGGGGGAAACTAACTATTCATTAAGTACTTGATTGTTGAAAGATTTTTTTTTATTTTTTTTTAATTGCACTATACTTAAATTCTTTTTTCTCTCCATGGACACTGTTGTTACTCTCTCATATCTGGACAGCCCTAGCCATGTCCATTCAATCTGTCTGGCATTCCAGAACAAAAATAATTCTGCTTGCAGTGTCATCTGTCTCAGACTTTCACAGTAATCGGTCTCTAACATGAAAAAATTTAAGTGCCTTGCCTTTAAGGCACTACAAAATTATGCCCAGGTTTGTTTCTTGCCTCATGCCCTTTTGCTAATTCTTGTGCTGTTCTTTTTTCTCTCCTTTTTGTTCTTTCATGTCTCTTCTCCGTGATGCTTCTCTGCCTTTAAGGCTGGAAAGCCTTCCTGGTCCAGTACCAGCCATCTTCCCTCAATATGTACTTCTTTCTTTTGCTTTGCTTTTTCCTCACTTCTGTCATCACTCCTCCCCTCTTTCATTTTTCTCAATTACAGGAAAATATCAGGTCTTCAGCTTCATTCACAATGGGAAATGACTGCTGTTACTTCTGTTAGTTTTAATTTTTCTATCCCTACCCTCCTCCCCTACTTTGCCTGTTTTCACCATATTTGGGGTTGCTTTCTGTTAAGACTAAACATTTTTCCTAGCTAGAATTGTTCTTTTTTCTGTAAAGCAGCAGTCACTTTCATGTTATATAAAAGTATTGTCCTTATCCTACACAGAGCACCACTTAAGTATTAGTCTTTTTATTTATAATAGTCCAGGAAGGGAGACTTCATTTTTTAAATCTTATATCTGTATGTCTCTGAGTAGCAAATGAATAAAACAGAATTGGAGCATGTCGTCCAATTCAGTCTCTCATATTTCCTTTTTTTCAGTTACCTTGAGGAATGCTGCTGAGCTGTTGGAGTTTTCAGCAATGTATAATGCTGAACAATTAAAACTTTCTTGCTTGCAGTTCATAGCATTGAATATGGCAGCTTTACTTGAAGCAAGGTAAGAGGAGGTGTTTAAACAGCATACTTAAAGCTTCTGTTGTCAAAAGATGGGATTGGTGGAAGAATGAATAAGAATTTTGTATACTGTATTTACTCTAAACTAAGAAGACCCCCAATAATTAGATGTTATATGTGGAAAATGTATAAATTTTTGTTATCATTTTCCAGGTGTAGAATCTGTTTATTGGAGGGTAGTCTTAAATCCCTCCCACCCCTAAACCTCTAAATACAAACTGTTTAGAGTTTGACTTTTTGGGGGGAACTTTTGCATTTTTTCATGTCTAAAGATAATTTATCATTTTAACTAGTAGCCTAACTGTGTCTTGGAGCTATAATTATTAAACTTATTGTATTATATTTATTCCTAATTAAAACATGCCACATCTCAAATCTGGAAGGGCCAGATGCATCCCAGTTAGAAATAAGAACTTACTGAGTTTCTTTTGAGAAGCTGAACGTTGGCACTGTTCATTTGTATAAAGTGTCCTTTTCCTACTTACAGCTGTGATAGGGGTGTAGATTGTAGCCGTGTTGGTCTAAGGGCATAGGCAGACACGGTTCTTTGGGTGAATCTGATAAATTTTATTAGACCAACATAAATCATTGGGAAAAAAATTTTTTCCCCAAAATTTAAAAAGCGTGCTAAATTTTTTGCCCCAACTTTTATAAGTTGGTTTAATAAAAAATATCAGATTCACCCAAAGAACCATGTCTGCCTCTGAGTTGTGATAGAGCACTTTAAATTGTTATCTTCTGTTGCATGGGAAAAACTTGTCACTGCTGCAGGATTGTATTTTTCTCACCCTGAACCTGGGTCTAGGGCAATTGGGGGGAAAATGTAACGTTTCCAAAGGATGAAGAGCAAATATTTATGGTCAGTTGGTTAAAAAATATATAGCATGATACCGTGCAGTGCTTTAGACACCTTGAAACTGCTTCAGGGCTTGGAATGTTTGGACAATGCCCCATGCACGTGATGCAGTGCTGGGCGCTTTTAAAAGCGCCTAGTGCTGCATCGCATCCATTTATATAAATGGTGAAATGTGCATCAGTGCTGAGAAAATGGCTGCAGTGCCCTTTTCAACTAAAATACATTGAAGGTGGATTTCCACATTGGAGCAGACAAATGTATACATATAAATGCCCCTACAGTGTATCCCAGGGGCACCAAAGAGCATGAAAAAGTACATGATGATTTAATTTACCATTTGCCTATATATCTGTGCTGGGATGTTAGTGCCCATTATTTCTATATTTAGTATGTGCTTGAAACACTGTTTTATTTGAACCACACAGATTGATGTTAGGATTTGTGGGGAGGTGGTAAAACAAAGGATAGTAGTTGAGATGGCATATAACTGTGTATTTTATTTTAGGACTCTTCAAGTCTTAAGTGATGAAGTTTTGAAGGAACTTTCCATTTATTACAGAAAGATGGTAAGCTATGCATCATTTAATGGAAAGTCACTCCATTTAAAAACAAACATGAAAACACCCCATATACTTACTCTGTATATGCTCATACTAGGTGTGCTGTGTAGCATTCAACCCAGAAATAAGTTTAACGTTTATTCTTTATTTTTGATGTTCTTTGTTCACTAGCCATGGCAGGGTGCAGCAATCTGCATTCCATTAATACTATCAGTAAAAACCATTAATTGAATTAGTGGGACCAGAGAAACTAAGTTCTAGAATGACTTCAGCAAGCTAACAAGTGTCAGCTAATTACATATGTTTGGAAAAAAATTATTGGAAAATAGGACATTTTATTTAGCAGAACTGACAGCGTAGGGGAGAGCTTTGTATTTGGCTTTCCTGTTCCCTTGTTAGTATACCATAGTAATAAGAGATTTGGCACATGTGCATAAGCCTGCAGCATTTATCTGTCAGTTATTCTTGGCCAGGGGTTGGCAACATTTTGGGGCTGAAACCACTTTTAACAGAGTTTAGCTACGAGCACAAGCTGTTTGGAAGCTAGCTTGTGCCGTTGCAGCTACAATCACTGCTTACCTCTCCCCTGCCTCCCCCTACCCAGTTCCTTACCTACAGTACTGCCACTGCTGCTTTCTCCCTGCAGACCTAATAAAAATGGTGGTATGGGCTAGATCTGGCCTGTGGGCTGTACGTTGCTAACTTTTGTTCTAGGCAGTTCAGAGTTAAAATCTGAGAATTCATTTAAATCATTTGTAAAGGAATTCCACTTTTTCTTTGTTTAAAACTACAAAGTTTCTTGGGTTTTAATGTGTAATGGTGATATTACCTTCATTGTGAAAGTATATATTTAAATGACTGCAGTCTGGTACCTCTACAAAGAATAGCAGGTTTTCTGGTATATAACTGATAAGGAATGTAATATCTTTTGATACTACAGATTCCAGCTATGGTCAGGAGAGTGGTTACTCCATATCAAGATGGACCTGATATTAGCTCTTTGGAACCTGAAGAAGGAGAAAATTTCGTCTTTTTGAAAGAAGAAATGACCACAGAACAAACTAGGTATTTCTTTCCTTATTATTTCTTCTTGTTTTTTTCTCCTTCAGATTGCTAAAATTGTTGGCCTCGGCAGTTCTTGTCATTCAACACTTTGACCAGTTAAACAGCATCCTTGAGAGCACACTAGTTAGTTCACAGCTGGAAGTCAAAGATGTTGGTGGAACTCAACTGATGGATATCAAATTGAAATATAAAAATAGAGAGATGTAAAGTAAAACCTTTATTTCCTTCAGAAACTGTTTCAATGTCTCTCCAGTTACAGGACAATGTCACAAAGCACCAACAAGGTCCTTTCCTTTTAATCTATCATAATTAAGATGTGGTAAATGGAGATGGCAAAAGACATGTAAGTTCAGTGGAGAGAAGAGTAGGAACGTAATTATGGACCCCGTTGACGAACGGTTTAAACTGCGTAGTGTTGGGGGGAGGAAATCAGTGAAGTGATTTGAAGGGGAAGGGCAGACATAATGAAAATATTTTTAAAACTTTACTAGAAAAGTGTTTTGTTGGATTAGAAAGATGTGTGTGGAGAGAAGTAACAAAAGGAAGAGAAGTAGGTGGTTAGAGGAAAATGAAAGAAGGGCAGGATTTGAGGAGTCTGCTTCTGTATTAATTCTGGAGAAAAATATTCAAATTATTTCTAGTAGTGAGATTGTGTAGTAAAAAGTAATGTGGTTCAGTTTTCAGAAATAAGCTTGAATTTTTGGTTCCAGTTACCACTTGCAGTTATTATTTTACCACCTTTCTTTGCTTGCATTCTGTGCCTTTGGAGTGCCAAATACATTAAAAGCCCATATCTGGTATAACACTTTTGCAGGTGTCAAGAGTGTGAGAGGAAGAGTCTAATCATGATAGAGAAACTTTGTTAGTTTGCCACATGCTTCTGTACAGATGTTTGATGCATGGAATATTGCTGCTCATACTGAGGCCTGATACTATGAAAGATGGGCTTGTTACTTAAAATAAGTTTGCCTTATTTGGAAATACTCACACAATTATCCCCTTTTGTTACAGGGAAGCTCTTCTCAAAAAAGCAAAAACAAAGGCAAAAAAGAAGCCGCGAAGACGGTCAGACAGCTCTGGAGGATACAATCTTTCTGATATAATTCAGAGTCCACCCTCCACAGGTTTCGTGTGCAACATACTTTATCGTCCTTACAAGATTTTTTTGTTTAACACACCTTTTTTGGCAAATAGTCTGTATTTAAAAGATTGTTATTTTTGTTTTTCCTTTTTCAACATGCATTTATCTGAGAGAGTTTGTTTCCAGGTTTAGATTTTGTGGAAAATCCCATTTTATAAAATTAATGGGCATTTTTCCTGTGCAGATGTATACCACTAAGAGACAAGGCTACGAAGCGATTAGTCTATTTTCATTGGCCAAGTTGTGGGAAATAATAAAAAAAAAGTAAAATACTTTCCTTATTAACAAAATAGCTTTAGCTATTGCAACAGTTTGTATAAATCGGGTAGAGAAAAGAGCAGAAAAGAAGCTCTCTTTTTGTTTGTTGTGAGAATGCTTGAAAATAGTTGGTAATTACTTGCAGCTGTTAAACTGCAGTGAGCTAGTCTATTAGACATAAGTCTCATGATTTTTAAATTGTTCAAAATATAAGGTAGCCTTATAGCTTTGCGTGCTGCATTATAAGCCTGTTTATCATGATCTAATATTCCTTCTCCATGTTCTAAATCTTAGGTTTAGTAAAAATGGAGAAAGCTAACTCTGTAGAGTCACTTCAAGAACTAACATCTGATTCTGAAGGTAGTTACGCAGGAATGAGCAGCCCCAGAGACTTGCAGTCCCCTGACTTCATGAAAGGATTTCCAACCGATAAGACTGAGGTTGGGCATTTTTGTTGTTCTTCCTCTTACCCCTGCTTCCACCACGCACACTTTACTTAAGTGTTTAATGCTTCTGTATATCTTTAAAAACAAAACAAAACCCCCCTTTTGTTTGGTGTGTCTTATTGAAAGAGACTTTTCTTAATTACATTTATATGTTAAAAATTTGTAAAGTGTATTTTCCCAGCTATGTTCTGTTTGTATGGCATTACAATAAGAGCTTCTAAACTCCACATTAGAGAACTCTTAGCCTGTTTTTTTCTCTTTTTCAGTTCTCTGTTCTCTTACACTTGCATTGTGTAATTTGTGTCCTGTTTTCATTTCTGAAAAAGAAAGCAACTTCTTAATGAGCAAAATAGAGCTAATTTTCATGGACACTTATTTGTTAAAAAAATCGTTCCTAAATAATCAGGATAAGAGGATAATTATCAAGGCACTCTAAAGAGAAATGAACTTCACAAGCACTGAGATGGATGCATACTTATGTGCACATCAGTCTCAAGTATTAAAGGTTCATTTTAGGCACCTAAATCTTTAAGATAAATATTTTGTTGCTCATCTTACATATTTAGCCTTGTAAAGTCATTCATATCTGGCTTGCATGCGGGGGGGGGAGGGGGAATGTGTGTGTGTGTTGTCCTGTCAGTTTAACTGAAATAAGTAATGCAGATGTAATGAGATGAATTGCTACTGATACTTTCTTTATATATTGTTATTTCAAAGTAGTAAAAAATATTCCAAACTGTTTCAGTGCAATTGTTTTCTTTTTTCAGGTAAAAGACAAAATATGTCGTCAGGGAACAAAAAACCTCCAGCTGAATAAAGAGGTGAAATTAATTGAGGGATCATCAGGACTGAAACAGTCTGTTCCACAATCCATTCCCAGTAATAAAAACATTTCTATTAGCTCTCCCAATTGGGTTGCTACATCTTTCAGGTATAGTAATATATTTATGTTTAATTAGCTAGCAATGCTATATTTCCATTTGGTAAAGATAGTGGATTATTGTTATTCGTGTTTTGTACTCAAGCTAAATAATTAATTGCTTTTACAGGGAGTCTGATGAGATCAATTTAAGACTTAACATGTCTGCGAGATTTCACCTATCTTCTGCAAAATAATTGGTTTTTCTCTTGAAGAATAACAAGCCATTAGTTTACAGGATGTAAACTGTAAACAGGATATCGTGCTGGATTTCTAATTTTTGAAGTGGGTTGCTCTGTAAAGTTTGTTTTATTCCTCCTCATCTTCCTATTAATAAAATACTATTGCATTCTGTTGGTCCATCACAGCAGTGGCTTTTTCAGTATTGTTGTAGCAATTGGAGGTCATTTCGTTTTACTTTGTTTAAAGGGGTGCTTTACAGATTTGAAGCTTACTGATTTATAAGCTGCTCAAGATCAAATTTGGTAGCCTCAATTGATAAAGCAATCAAAATGTTTTAGTATTTGTCTGTGTAGATACTTCAGTAAATGTCAGGCAGAAGGTAGGGCAGACTGGCACCACAGAGATGAACTGGTTCAAATGGGGGCTTTCATAGGCAACAACCTACTTTGGATACCAGCAGTAGGTTGTTAACTAGGAAATTTTATGCCTTTCTGAACTGCCAGTGTCTGTTGGGACACGGGCAGAACATCTCTAATCACCACGCTTTTCTTTTTGTTGGTGGCTGCAAGACAGAACTGCAAATTCTATCTTCATCCTTGTAGCTTTCTTAAAATAAGATTACAGTATCACCAGTTGGTTATTACTTGTAGGTTACATAAGCAATAAATTGCTTACGTAGCTGTGATGGTCCAGGAAATGTACCATATTTACCTGAATACACAATCTCAAGGCTAGCCTGAATGTTTGGCCCATCAGATTACTGGTAGGCATGGGCATAAAATTTACAGTAATCGATTTATTTATTTTCAACCAGGGAGCTGCGGCACCCTGGGTACCTTGAGATCCCTTCAAGGGTACCATTGGGTGCCACATTTGTACTGTTAGGTATGCAAACATAATAAACCCAGAGATTTCAGAGAGGATTACATAGTATCAAAGACATTCTGATCTGTTGTGGTCTTTATTTTTTGGTTCCTTGCAACAGAAAAAATGCTCTATTTTTTTTTCCATAGACAGAAAAGTGTAAACCAAGAGTTGGTATTTTCTGTGGGGTACCTTTAGTCTAATGAGGGGTACTTTGAGCCTAAAAAGGTTGACAACCACTGCTCTAGTGGAAGCATGAAGCTGAAGACAGTCACCATCCTTATTCTGTATGATGGTTACTGCAGTATCAGGAGTAAGGTGAATCTCTGGTACCTCCACTACTGCCAAACCACTCCATTATTTCATAGGTTTCATAGACATTCGGGCTGGAAGGGACCCCAGAGGATCATCGAGTCCAGCCCCCCACCCCAGGGGGAGGAAGTCAGCAGGGATCATAGGATCCCAGCAAGATAAGCATCCAAATGTGTCCTGAAGGCGTTCAAAGTAAGTGCTTGAACTACCTCCAGCGGCAGTCTTTCATCTGTAGTGCTAACCAGCGTAGCACTGCTGAACCTTTAAGCATGCTGCAGGTTTTTCCTCCCAAAGTGGAGATCCTTGCATTTGGTGTTGAACACCATCAGGTTCTCATCCGCCCATGTCATTAGCCTGTCAAGATCTGCCTGGATCACCCTCCTATCTTTAGCTGTGGATGCTTTTCCCCAGAGTTTGGTGTGGTCAGCAAACTTGGCCAATCTGCTTCTGATACCAATGTCCACATCATTGATGAAGATGTTAAACAATATAGGCCCTAGGAAAGAGGCTTGAGGGACCCCACTGGTGACCGCGCACCAATATGATTGGTTTCCGTCAACCACCACCCTCTGGGTCCTGCCGCAGAGCCAATTCCCCAGCCAGCAGATCGTGGTGAGGTCAAGGCCGCAGTTAGCCAGTTTTGCCAAGAGGTGATCATGGGATACCAGATCGAAGGCTTTTTTGAAGTCAAGATATACGACATCAATCTCTTTTCCCTTGTCCAGGTGATAGGTCACCTGGTCGTAAAAGGAAATGAGACTGGTCAAGCAAAACCTACCTGCAACAAACCCATGCTGGGTATTCCTCAGGGTATTGCTGTCAGCTAGTCTGTTAAGGATGGCCTCTTTGATAATCTTTTTCAAGATCTTCCCCAGGATAGAGGTCAGGCTGATGGGCCTGTAGTTTGCCGGATCTACTTTCCTCCCTTTCTTGAAGATAGGCACGGCATTGGCCTTCTTACAGTCTTTGGGCACTTCACCAGAGCGCCATGAGTTCTCAAGATCCATGCCAGGGGCTGAGCTATGACGCTCGCCTGCTCCTTGAGTTGAGTACCCTGGGGTGTAAAACGTCAGGGCTGGCTGACTTGAAGGTGTCCAGCCTGTCAAGGTGTTCCCTTACAAGGTCAGCTTCGATGGAGGGCAAGGAATCTCCCTCACCTGGGCCTCCCTGTCCTGCAGTGGGCAGGGTTGTCCCATGGGACTGGTGAAAAACTGACGCAAAGTACCCATTAAGCAAGTTTGCTTTTTCCTGGGCATCGGTTGTCAGTTGTCCTATCTGGTTTAGCAGGGGTCCAGTGTTGCCTTTGCTTTTTCTCCTGCTCCCCACATATCTAAAAAAGTACTTTTTATTGTCCTTGATATTTGTAGCTAGCTGAAGTTCCATTGCAGCCTTTCCTGGTTTTATTCCTCACAGTTCTTTTGTAGGCATAAAACCCAATCATAGAAGTTAGTGTTTCATTTACCAGATGAATAGGGTTTTAGATATGGGGGATTCTGTCATAAGTTTCTCTAATAGCTTCTGCTGCATGTTGAGAAATACTTTCCTCTGTGAGAATGAATGCAACATTACAGGTGATGATTATTCCCAAATCCCAGCTTTATCAATTTAGGTAACTTGGCATTAAGGATACATTTCAAAGCAATCCAAGCTTGTTAAAGTACCCAAGCAAGCTTGTTTTGGTAATGTCACAATTGTACTTATGTGACCCTAAGGTGTTTGATGTCTTTGATACCAGATTCTTGAAGTAATTTTAAGACATTATTTCTTCACACTTTTTCTCTTGCATGACTTCACTACAGAGTGGACTTTAAGATTTGCTTGGGTATGGTAAATGTATGTTTTTTTAGGTTAATATGTTAGACTTATTGAATAATAACATTGATTATGAATTCCTGGGTTTGTATTGATACATAATCATGCTTCTGTCTTAACTTATCTTTCTGTTTTAGAATAACAATAGATGTAAAAAAATCTGTATATTCCTTGTTCATAATTCTTAAGATATGTTACCTATCAGACAGTATTTCATATGACTTGAGGACATGCTATCAATCTAAGTTGCCTTTTAAAATTTTAGGTTTTTATGAGCAGTTTCATGGTGACATCAAAGCACATGCCATTTAGATTTACAGTTGCTCTTGTATTTCCAGTGCACTAAAAAGCAAGTGGAAATGCTAATTTTGAAGCTTTTACTTATAAATTAAATAATTTCCTTGTAAGTTTTGAGGATTGCTTTACTGTATTTCAGGTGCTATAACTAGAAAGTTTGGATGCTCTGCATTTTTCTAACACAAAAGCGAGGCTGAATATTTGCTACAGCTCTAGATTGGAATCTGTTCTTAGCTATGGATTAGTGACTAGTGTCTTCATAATACTTCCTTAGCTAGCTGACAACTGAATAAGTATCCTAGCTTTAAATATCTGATGTACAGTATCTTTTTTTTTTATAGCAGAGGTCACATCTTTTGTTTCATAATGCAGTGAAATGTATTTCAAGTATTGTGTGTGTAAGCAAAGGTTTTTTGTCAGAAACATTTTATTTGAGGTTTTCCATAATTGAGGAAGCAGACATAAATTATACATCCGGTTACCAATCTTCTATATGATTTAGAAGGTTTCAGTGAAGGTTGGAAACAGTGGAATGCAAGTAAAAATGAATGCTTTGAAAGGTAACTTTTCATTTTTCATTTAGTCCTGCCAGTCCTCCTGCTATGGATCTAAGAACCATCATGGAAATTGAAGAGAATATGCAGAAGTGTGGAACTATGCCAAAGACAAATGCAGGGTTGGTAAAAAACCAAAATCTATAAAAGAAAGATATGATAAAATAGACCATTATGAACTCACTTAGTGGTTCAGACAGTTTAGGATTTAAAAGAAGAAAAAACTGTCCTTGCATTTGCATAGCTTTGTTTACTTCATTCACTATGAGATTTCTCTATGAGTATTTAAAATTTACCTCTGCATCTTGTTCTGACTCTACTCAACCAGCTGGTACAGAATCATGCATGGACACACAGAAGGGCAAGTAGCACTCTCTCTGGAAACAGTTTGGGACTAAACCCACATTTCTCAGCTGAGCAGGTCACACTTCCCAAGAGCAGAGGTGGGAGGGCTATCATAAAAGGCAGCTCAGGAAGTGACCAAGAAGGTATTAAAATGTTATCACAATCTAAGTGAAAGAAGTGTCACACCCACACTCCTCATAAAACCATTCCCTTGAAGATCAGGAATTCTGTCATGCATGCACAAATTATGTAATAACAAATTATGCATGATGATAAACCTTTTTATTTTTTTTAAATAATAAATTATAATGGAATTGTGAACATTTCTGACTTCAGATAAGGGGTTACTCATCTGAAATGGTTGAACAGCAGTAGATTAAGTTTAGGATGAGAAACCAAATACTAAGAGAGGAAATAATATATTTATTAAAAAACAGATTGTTATATACATTATATTTATTGTAATGTTGTGATTCAGCAGGCAGTTAATGCTAGTAGTAGATATTCTAGTTGTGAATACACTGCATGATACAATCACAGTAGGTGTAAGTGATTAGCAAATCACAAAAAAACCCAAGAACTTTTGTTAAGCACTTTGACTTCCACTACAAAAGTGGTTAGTCACCATTTCAGAATGAAATAAATAGTGGCTAACTGGTTTTAGTTTGGATTTGTCTCCTCCTCCTACATTGGCTACTGTAAATGTCAAGCTGTAAGCAGTGAAACTCTTGACACTTCTGGCATCAGATGCAGAATCTTGTGAAGAGCAGTATCTATTGGGACCACTTTCCCATTTAACATGAAGGTTTTTGAAAGTAGCTTAGTTGCCCTTCGTTTTCTTTTTAACGGCAGAAGGTATAGCAAGCTTGGATTGTATTCAGTGTCCTTATTGGCTTTTCCTTATCTGTTTTAAGGCTTTTTTTTAGTTACCAGCTTTCTTCTCCAAGGCAAGGAAAAATACACTAATATTGGCATCCCTCAGATCTACGGAGTATGGGAGATTCGTGTCGCATACTGCTGCTCACACGCGTTAACAAAGTTTTTGGCACTGACTTGAAAGATCAGCTCTTGAACAATATCCAGGTCCTGCTGACTAAGCCTGGCACTTCAGTTCTAGCCCAGGGGGGGCCAGCCTTTTTGTCAGGTGTATCACAAATTAGCCCCACACCTTGTCACTCCAGTCCCCTTCCCCTGTCAATCTGCTGCTCTGCTTTTTGCTGTCTGTCCTATCTGCCACTGTTCTGCCTGTCTCCTCCTAGTCTGCTGTGTGACACACATGGAGGCTGCTTGGACCAGTTGTGGCATATGTGCCACAGGTTGGCCACCCCTGCTATAGCTCCAGTGACATGGCATCAGAGTTCTTAACTGAGTCTGGTTTGACTTAATGTGGCACCAGAGATCTTGCATAGTTCGTGTTGATGAGCTATGTGCTTAAATTAACCTGGTTGCCAGTACTGGCACTGCTGTCTAGGTCATTAGCTGAGCCTGGTGGTGAGAATCGTGAGCAAGTTAGGACATCTTATTGTTCTAATGACTCATTTGCTTTTCAAGTTCTTGGCCCACAGTGTCCTTTGTTTTCACCAGTGCCAAGGATGTGACACTGTTTTTTATAGATCTGCCAGTTTAAATGCCTCTGTACCAAATTCACTTAAAAACAAAATCTCCTAATCTGTCTGAGTTAAATTACTTCAATGCCAAGGATTCAGCGTTGTTTACAGTCTGCCCTAATATTTGCCAGTGGGGGTCATGGGATCTTCATGTCTTAATTTTATGATTAAGTACATATTGGCAGAGCCCTGGAGTTTCCAGGCAATAGCATGATATGGGAGTGAATCTGGAAGAGAGAAGTGGCAACCAGTCATGAGACCTCTACAGCAAGTATCTCTTTCAGTCATTGGCCTTCTTGTGTTGTATTTCTGATACACTTCAGCCTGTGAATGTATTCTTCTGTACTGAAGGCAAATGGGTAGGGAGAGGGGAAGAAAACTTCTCTGGGCTCATTGTTTTGTAAATTTTACCAGGCTGTTGCCTTCAGTGAAGATAGTTAATATGCCAGTTTGAATTTACCAATAGAGGATAGTAGTTACTTGATATGGTTCATGTTCAGTTTCTTGGCTGCACAACAGATTGCATTTTTTTTCTTTGCCTCATTCTCTCAGGACTTCCCTGATTACAAGAAGGAACCTTGGGAAACTTCCTACTTCCCATGAGAAAGTTTCAGTAGAAAGCTTGTGGCAAGGAATGAATGAGAAACAAAATTGATTTGGCCTCAGTTGTATCATGGCAGGCATGCTTGCATATAGATTTGGGCCACAGAAAAAGATTTACCTGAACACTTTTTTCTTGCATAAAATAACTATGCAATGAACTTTGCATAAAGTTTGAGGTTTCTATTGGGGATTATTAACAAATATACAGCTCCTTTAGGGTGTTAGTTACAAGTGGCATAGAGGTAGGCCTTTCAAGGTACTTCAAAAGGAAAAATTTCCTGATCTCATTTACCATTTCTAATACTGCATTTATTTGTATACTACACACAGTTTCGGCCCCCAAAATCAGCCCTTCAGAACTGGAGTGCATGCCTTAAGTTGGGAAGATGATTTTTTTTTTCTTCACTGGAATTCAAGCAGGGAAGAATAAAGGGATGCAGACCCTGTGCTCTGATGTCTGCTAAGCTGGCTGCTACTTCTCTCTGGTTCCAGCAAGCAGAAGGGGCAGAGTCCTTTGGTAAGCCTCTCACAGCCACAAATAGTTATTGGCTGAGCACTGTACCTCAGGCCTGAAGCAGCAAGTGAGCAGCTGTATGCACCCACTATCTTGACGAGGCTTGTGGTATGGAAGCAACACTTATTTACAGGAATGTATGTAAAGAAGCTCCCCATACAAGGCCCAACTGTGGCAGAGGTGTACGAAAGTTGAGCTGTCACGAGTCTGTTCCATCTGATACCTGAATCTCTTTTGCTGTGAAATAAGAGTGATTTTGTAAAATTCCTAGGACATGTCAGACTTGCATGTATATAGGCAACCGTCAATCCTCTGGATCATGGTATACACATAGGTCTAGTCAGATGTCTGATGAATCGACTTGTGGCTGACAAGGCCAATTCAAGAGCGACACAGCTTGTTATAAGTTTCACAGATTCATGTTGTCTGATTTTGAAGTAAAAAATTACAAGCTGCTTTCTTCTTTTTTGCTTTGCTTCCGTCCTCTGGATCAAAGCTGCTTCATGTTAAGCTGCACCCAGTGCCAGATGTTCCCTCCAGATTGGATAGGATTCTGCATGCTTCTCCCAGCTTTCTATGTTGATGTTGAACAACTTTTATTATTTTTGAACACAATGTGGTACCACCATAAAGGGCAACTTTGCTTTCTAGAGTACTCTCAAATCTCACTGTACAAAATATTCTTGGGGGTATGGTCTTCTCCCATTCTCTTGGCATGACTGATCCATCACAACCTCCTCTTCTTGATAGTGGTTTCTAAATGTGTCAGTCCTGTGTACTCCAATATCTCTGTTTGGTATTCTGTCTTTCCACTTTATTTTCAGGATCTTATGTAAACATCTAACGTGGAAGCTGTTCAGTCTGTTGATGTGCCTAGCATATGTAGTCTACGTTTCTGAACCATAAAGCAGGGATAAAAGCACACAAGTCTTGTAGATTCTCATAATCACTTTAGCTGATAGTTTGCTGTTATTCCATGCATATTTCTGTAATAGCCCAAAATTCTTAGTTGCTTCTCTGATTCTGTTAGTTCAGTCTGCAGGTCAAGATTCCTGCTGATCATAATACTGAAGTAGCAAAAACTGTCAATGATGCAAAGAGATATATCCTCCAGAGTGATGTCAGGTATTGTTTTTTTCATCCTTTGGTCTTTTTGAGCTGAAGCTCTTGCATGATTCAGAAAATCTGTCCAAGAGATTTGGCAGGGAAGATGCACTGTGGGCAGCCAAAGCCATATCACTCTCAAACAGGAAGTCTCTCAGAACCTGTTTTTACCTTGGTTTTTTTCTCTACACCTTGTAATGTTGAACAAGCCTCCATCTAGTCTGGTTTGAAGATAAATGCCATCATTGCTGTCCCTGAATGCATGAAGAATCGGGAATGAAAAGTAGATGTTAAAAAGCATTGGGTCTAAGGCTCATCTTTGCTTCACCCTGTTGTTGATGTCAAAGGCATTTGATTCTGTTTTTGTACACTACAGTTGCCTTCATACCTTGATGTAATGAGCAAATGACGTTCAGCAGTTTGAGGGGACAACTCAGTTCCTTCAGAACGGTTAGAAGGCCCTGTCTGTTGACTGTATCAAAGGCCTTTGTCAGATTGATGAAGACTATGTACAGTGGTATTTGTTTTTCTCTATACTTTTGCAGACTTGCACGTACACATATAGATCATGCCCTGTAAACAAGGCAATTGTTTGTCTGTGGTTTTGACCAAGTGGCTGGTGAGATGCAAACCAGAAAGTTGATTATCCATAAGCCAGTGTTCCTGTGGAAAGATATGGTCCTATGTTTTTCCTTGTTATAACTGAGTCAGCAATCCACCTCTGACTTTATCCTTCAGGCCACTAATTTTTACCTGCACTGCTTTCTCATACATAGCCATTCACCAAGTATGCAGTCACCTGTATCCAGCTGTACTAGCCTGAAGTGCTAAGCACTTGATGCTTTATAGATTCTTGGACAATGTTTTGTATGGGTCTAGATGTTCTTTACACAACCTCACTCCTCTGATTTGGTTAGGAAATGTTGATGTTCCTTTTTACAGTGTTTAGCTGGAACTTTCCAGTTCTGCAGGGATGCACTGATTTCTGTTGTACAAGTGGGAATATACAGAGGCCACTTGGAAGAAAGAGTGTGCCTGCAAATGGCTCCGTGTTGCTTCTGCACATTCACACTTCCCACCCATGCTTTCAGCTTCTTTGGACTTATGAGTTTTAGATCCCAAACATCCTCAACTATAAAAGAATATGAGATGCAGTTGAGGCACTCCTTAATTTTATGCTGTTGAGATACCCCTACAGGGCAAGAGGAAAGGTGTCTTCAAAGGTACTGCTTTTCAGATGATTCTATAGCAATAGCTTTCAAATAAAGCAAAAGCATTAATTAAATAAGTTACTAGCCTGAAACTTTAATCAACATTTTAAAACAATAAATCAGTTGAGCCTTTTCTCTTTACTGTCATTAATTTATAGTAAACTGGCTTCTCATGGAATCAGGCTGTCTCAGAAGCAAAGAAAAATGATTGCCATGGCTGCAAAGGATACTAGTTCAGTAACAAACAACTTGGAGAGGACTCCAATTGCAGCTGCACCACTGACGCCTACAAAAGCAGGGAATGTATGGTATGTTATGTAGTTTCAAATACTTGTTGTGCATCGTTTCAGTTATGTGGGGTTTTTTTATGTTTTAAATGATGAATGCTCAGTTCAGTGCTCTTGTAAAGGAACAAGGTTTTTGTCATGGATTTTGTGTTCCGGTCACTTACACAGGAAACCTATGAATGGTGGTTGTCCTTTAGTACTCTTATATTGCAGTAGTGCCATTGGACTGGGTCCAACTGTGTGTATGGCACATAATTTAAGTACAGGTAAAAGTACTGAAGGTCGGTAGCTGATTAAAGAGGACGGGGATGGAAAATAAATTCAAAAGTTTGGCCAGAAACAAGTCTCTAAAGGCCGGCAGGGCATGGGGGGTGAAGGAAAGATGGTTTGGTAATGGTTTAGTAGAGAGGTAGGAACTTGACTGGAGTCCAGTGGAGGTTAAAATGGAATTTGGGAGAAGAATAACTTAACAGAATAGATGGCAAGGACTTTGGATATGGCAGGACATGAACTAATACAAAAAAAAGGTGGGGAGGACGGCAATGCTGGGACTTCTTATGATGAAAGAGATTACTATGAACGCTTTTTGAGATGTTATGATATTGTAATTATAATGCTATAGAACAATAGCACTAGTTCATTTTGTGTGTGCACAGTTTGATATAGCTGTGTATAATTCAAAAATTGGTTTCTGACCTGCTCAGAGAATTAAAATGATGATTGAATTATGATGAAAACCAAAAGCTCAAAACAAATTAGCTCACAATATTGGCTGTAGCTGATGGTGGGTGAAACACCAAGAAGCTTTTGCTCTGGGTGAACTTTTCTCGACATGTTTGGCAGGCGCAGCAGGCTCTTTCCAGAGCTTAGTTGTTTGTTTCTCAGATTAATAGAAAATAGAGCATTTTTAAAATTGAAATGGCATAATTTTAAATTCCTACCCATGTTCTAAACTTTGGACAGTTTTCTCCTTTTTAAAAATCAGGGTAGTCTATCTTGAATACAAATTTAAGAATTTAAATCTGTGTTTATATCAGTTTGACAGTTGCATTTTAAAAATACAGGCTTTCCTTATTTCATCCCCCCTGGGTTTTTTTCTCCTTTTCCTCCTTTTTTTCCCCAGCATTCCTTTGGGCTTTTCTCCTTGGACCACCCATCATTTCTTAGTTATTCTTGCTGGTTTAGGTCATAGGTGCGGGGAGGGGGGGGGGGGGGGGCGGGGTTCACTGATCTCTCTCTCTCTCTCTCTCTCTCTCTCTCTCACTTTTCTGTGAGGCTTTGTTAAGAGTCTGTGCAGGTACAGCTATTTTGACCAGGGTTTGAAGAAAAAAATTAATACATGAGCTAGAAGTCATTCTGGGCTGATTGCTGAACCCAGGGAGCAGAAGCCCTTTCTTGAGACTTTTTTCAGCATTGAGTAGAAGATATCTTGTATATTGCTGTTGCTTCTCTATGGCGTCTGCTGTCCGCAAGTGATTTTGTCTTATGGCAGCCCAAATTTGATTGATATAAAAAGGGTCAGCATATTCAGAGGTTCACATATTCTGTTAGTAGTATACTATTATCTTTTTGGGTTAAAGGTCTCATTAGTACTTGCAGGGATTTTCTAGGACAAAATCTATGTTAAATGGAGCTAAGGTTCAGATTACATATCAGTAATTTGAAGAAGAAATCACAGCAGGATGTTATGATTATCCCAAAACTGAGCATTACAAACAGGTAATCAGTTGTTAAAATTAACATTTTTGGGTTTCTTTTAAGGTATAGGCAAGTCCCTAGTTATAACACAAGAACGAGCTCATCTCTATTCCCTTTTGACTTTCTGTGTTAACCATATGCTTATGGTTAAAGCACTCCAATGTTTGTGGTCCTCAAAAAAATCATCATTTTAATCTAATCAAGGGTTGCAAATGTTAAATGCCCTGGAAGTGTTGTCTTTAAGTGCTCTGGAGTACCTTTTCAGGCACTGATTCTCAAAGCTAGCTTGTGGTTGTGGAACCATAACAATTGGGTCAAAGAATCTACCAGTGAAAACTCTTGATAGTATCCTTCATATTACTGATTTTTTTTATAACCAGTAGAATCATTGTATATAATATAGCCGTGGAAAGGGTTTTGACTAGCCCCTAACAACTATGAAACGTATCCCAAAGACCACTGTTTTGAGAGCTGTTGACTTGACTTTGTAAACTAAAGCAATTACTACAGTAATCCAGGGATCCGGTTTTCTCTGCTAAAAAATAATCCCCAATTTTTGGGTTAAAAAAGTAACCCCAAATTCACATTTTTCCATGATTAAAATGAAATGCCTCTAATACACAGATGTGTATATATAGTGGTGTTTCATTTTGATCACAGAAAAATGTGGATTTTGGGGTTATTTTTTTTAACCTGAAAATTGGAGATCCTTTTTATTGGAGAGAACAAGGATGCCAGGTAATTATTAACCCTTTATTACATTTTTTTTTCAAATGTAGCTTGTGCACAAAATATTTCAGTGAATATGAAGAATCTATTTAGTTGATGCTCCTCTGAAAAATATACTGTATTTCTTAATTTTTAATTAAAAAACAAAATGTGTTGTCCCAACAAAAAAAACTAACTTATTTTCATTGAAAATTCTTTATGTACATTGAATAAGTGCCATAATTTTTGACAGGAGAAACTATATTTTTCATGTATAAGGAAAAAAGTATAAGTTACTATTTAAGTTCAAGCTGGAACTCATTTTGAACCCTGGTGTGTAAATGGTGCCTCCATGGAAGTTGTACTGTTACAGTTTCTATTATCTGGTTTATAGAACTTTAATATTAAACTTAAGAATCTCTAAAACTAAAAGTATTTAAGGATGCTGGAATAAATTCTAAGCTCTGATTAAACAATGCTTTGAAAATATTTTTATGGAATTATGCAAGATGACCAATCTTAAGTGAAAAGGCCAGTGCATCTTCTGCTGAAGGTTAGAGTTCTGATTTAATTTTCTTGTGGTAACAAATGCCTATAAATTTTCCTACAATATTCCTCTGGCTGCTAAGATGGAAAATGGCAATAGCCCAAGATTTAAGGCAACAAGTCGGTGAGAAATCTGTAGCTGTTTCAGATAATATCTAGCTGCTGAAAAGGGAAATTATATTTTATTTACCGAAGTTTAAACTGCCTCAGGCAAGGTTTGTACTAGTTTGTTTTATTATATTCACAGATCCAATCCTACGTTGTCTAGTTTAGTTATATGAAAGAATACAACAGTAAACCTTGGGTGCATCACTTATCCATGTGGTATTACAGCAAACTTCTGATCTGTGGACTTTTAGAATTCATCTGGCAGCAAACTGTGCTTTCCATGCATGCAGTATGTTGAGAGTTAGGACTTTTTTGTGTTCCAGTGAAATGAAATACTTATCATGGAAATTCAGCAGCTTTACTGGCAAGGAGATTTGCCAGAAGGGCGGGGGACCTTCTGGCATTCTTTTTCTTGGTTGACTAAAACACGCAGTATACCTTACACCATTCTTATTTTTTTGCCAAAAGAAACCTCCGCTTTCACAGTGTTGGGATTGAAGCTTAGATTAAGTCCTTTGAAGGTGGTAGAGGAGAAATAAAGTTCACATATGGATCATTTTGAAAGTATACGTCTCAAAAGAAACTAAATATGGTTTTAACTTTATTGGTGTTTCTTTATTTTTGGTTCAAGTAGTTAGAGCAGTGTTTTTCAACCTTTTTAGATTCAAGGTAACCCTTGGAAAATGCCAGCTCTTAGTTTTCCCTTTTTGCTATGGAACATAGTAGAGCAATTCTTCTGTTGCAGAGATCTCAGAAAGACCACAACAGGCAGAACTGTTTTTAACCCTGTGAATTCCTATTTGAAATCATTGGGCGCGTCCACACATGCAAGCATGTGCACTTGCAGCAGCTCAAATAAAAGCGATGCAAATTTAAGCCGGGGCTTTTTGCCTCAGCGCACATGCTCAGCCACGCACTTCATTGTGGAGCAAATTGTGCCACTTGGGGCAAAATAACCCTGCCTGACTCCTCCTGGATCTGCAGCCAGGGGGAGCTAGAGCCCAGGGCCAGCACTTGTGCTGTCCCCAGCATTATAAAAAGCTGCCCTGTCCTGGCCCCAGCAGTATAAAAACCTGCCCTGGTCAGCAGCTCAGGGTTACTTGCCCCCAGGAGCTTCTGGGGCCCAGCTAGTTGGTATCTGGGGCACTAGCCCCTTGTGTCAGCTAGACAGCTGGAGCAGCATCCCAAATTCACTTTTTAAAATACCCCAAAATCCACATTCTTACACAGAACAAAAGAGAGAGAGAAAGGGGTATTGATCAGATGGGCAATGTTTTATTGCTATGTTTACAATGTTAAAGAAATTGGGAACCTACCAGTGTCTTTAGCATCATAATAAAATAAATCCTAAATATCTGTATGTTTTTAATGTTTGCTTTTGGTTTCCTTATCACATGGTGGGTGTGTGATGGGGAGATGTGGGGTTTGCATGAGGGGGTAGGAAGGAGGGTGGGGGGATGTGGGTGTTGGGGGATGAGTCACTGTGTGGGTAGGTGTAGGGGGACTGTGGATATGGGGGCTGTTTAGGAGGGGTGGGTCCCCTGCGTGAACGCTGCGTGCCCCCGACAGCTGGCAGGGCATGGAGGCGCTGGGAGCATGGCGGCAGTAGTAAGCGAAGAGCTCCTGTAGACGCCACTGGCACTGTTGGCAGCAGGGAGAGGGAAGGCAAGTGCTGACTGGGGGTTGGCGACCACCCCCATTCACTGCCGGCAGTGACAGCAGTGGCCAGCAGTGATCGCTGACTGCCCGCAGATGCTGGTGGTAGCAGGGTGGGAGGTATTGACAAGCAGTGACTGGCCACAGGCACTGCCGATAGCGTCAGCGACACCTTTTCTGAGGGGGTGCACCACTACACAGTGGGTTCATGTGCACCTGCATCCATCCCCCCTACATGTCGCCAGTGGTCCCCTGCCCCCCACAGGGCAGACCCCCCTCCCCCAGCACGTGGACTACCCTGCCTGCAGGGTCCCAGGCCCCCCACAGGGGCTACAGCTCCCTTCCTGGCCGCCCCGCTGATCTCCAGCCCCTGCTCATTCCTCTGCTCTTCTTCAGCCTTTGGAGGAGGCTCATTCCCCCCACCCCGTTGGTTCCCCCAGCTCTCCGCTTGCTCTCCCAGCCTCCCTATGCTCACCGGCAGTAGTAAAGAACAAGCAGCAGGCTAGAGATAGCAGGGGAAGTCTCCAGCTTATCTCCAGGGGCTTGTCTCCAGCCTCCTGCTGTCTCCAGCCCCCTGTCTTCAGCCTCTGGCTTGTTCTCTGCTACTGCTGGAGAGGGGGCTGGGAGAGTCAGCGGGGAGCTAGGGGAACAAAGGGAGGATGGGGAGAACTAACGGGGGTAGGGGGAATGAAATGGCAGTAAGGAGAACGAATGGGGGTGGGGAGAGTGAGCAGGGAGCTAGGGAAACAAATGGGGAGCAGGGAGAAAGAACGGGGAGTTGGGGAAGGTCCCCTCCCCTCTCCTCCAGCCCCCCAACCCCCTACTTACCTGGCAGAAGCTGGGTCCTGGACGGGCAGGCAGTGTGCTTCAGGACCCTGGAAAGAACCAACCACAGAGATGCTCTGGCAGGCTGCCAGAGCATCTCTTTGGAGGACTGAGCCTCCAGTTGCCTCAGGGCATGGTCTGGGACTTTGCTATGACCCGGTTTTTTCCTCCCCAGGGTATTATTTAACCCCTGGATATCCAGGGGTCTAATTTTGCTCCCCTGCTGCAAATTTGCAGTGTGGGGAAGGTTTTTTTTTTTGGTTCCCACACACGCCTCTTGCAGCGTCTCAAAAGGGTTTGGGACGCTGCAAGAGGCACGTGAGGGCTCATCTGGACGTGCCCATTGGGTTTATCTTGTGAATCGCATTGGCACATCTAGCAGCGCTAACATTGTGTTGGTACTCTTGAAAGAATTTCAAGGCACCCTGGGTTGCCCTTGTTGAGAAGCACTGAGCTAAAGTGCTTCTGGAATGAAGGTTTAAACACTTTACATACAACTGTATTACATTATTTTGCTGCCCATACACACACTTGACAATAAATATTTACAATATAGTAAGTGCTCAGTTTGTCAAATGCCGTCTATGACCCATCAAAAAAAAAAGCTCTTTTATAAAATAATTTAATCCTCGTTTGTCCGTAGCTACAAAAAGTTTCCTCCACGGAAAATAAAATGCAGTGTTTTTAATTGGACCAGACTGTTTTTACAATTAGTGTTATAAATTTGATGGAAGTAAAAGTGAATTAAAAAAATAATTTTAAATGTCGAACACAACATATGATTCTCCATGGCAGGAAAGATATTTAAGCCTTCATTTTATGTTGGATATATACTTAACTTGTTTATAATTTAAATAGTTGTCTGTATTTTGTTGTATGCCATGTTGCAACTGGATAAAACTGACAGAATGGCTTCCTTGGAGATAGGCTGCGTAATTCCCTAGTCTTAGATGAGGTTGCTAAAACATGTCACCTAGTAACAGATGTCTTCCTCTTCTCCCCTCTGCCTCCCTCAACAGAAGAAAAAACAAAAACACCTTGCTATTAGAGGATGGCCAATGTTTGGTTCAGTCATAACTCTCTTAAGCTGGAACTGCAGTGTAGTTCCCATATTGTTTTTCTTTCCTTTTCAGTACTTGCACCAAGCATAGGAAACCATGTATACCAGAGGATCTGGCCTAGTATCCTGAACTGCTGGGTATAGCATTTGGGTGCTCGTGGTATGACCAAAAGAGCATCCTGAAGTAAATCTGACTTTGACTGTGATTCTCAGATAAATACTGCTTCATCTATTTGATGTATTATTAAAGTCTTCAGTTTCTAGTGGCTGATTATAAAGTATCTATACATAGAATCATGGGGCTGGAACGGACCCCGAAGGATCATCGGGTCCAGCCCCCTGCATGAGCAGGAAAGACATCTGGGGTCACGTGACCCCAGCCAGGTGACTGTCCAGTCTTCTCTTGAAGACCTCTAGGGTAGATGATTGCACCACCTCTGTGGGGAGTTCGTTCCATAGTCTGGACACCCTAGTTGTGAAGAAGTTTTTCCTTATGATCAGCCTGAAACTATCTTCCAGGAGTATGTGACCATTGTTTCTAGTTTTCCACCAGGGCACCCTGGTGAACAGTTGTTCACTGAGCCCTTGATGTACCTCTGCTATAACAGTAAGTTGCAATCAGGTCCTCTCTCAGCCTTCTTTTCTTTAGGCTGAAGAGGCTGAGATCCCTCAGCCTCTCCTCATCTGGCTTGCCATGCAAGTCCCTGATCATGCGGGTGGCCCTTCTCTCGACCCTCTCGAGCTTTAGCACGTCCTTGTTGAAATGCAGCACCCAGAACTGGATGCAATACTCCAGCTGCGGCCACACCAATGTTGAGTAAAATGGGAGAATCACCTCTTTGGATTTACTGGAGATGCATCGATTGATGCATGCCAGAGTTTTATTGGCCCTAGTGGCTACTGCGTCAGATTGCTGGCTCATATTCATGCTGGGATCTATTGTTACCCCCAGATCCCTTTCATTTGTAGCGCTGGTCAGGTTAGCGATGCCCAGCCTGTAGATGTGCTGGGGGTTCTTCCTTCCCCGATATAGCACTTTGCATTTCTCTGTGGTGAACCTCATCTGATCCCATTCAGCCCAACATGCCAGCCTGTTTAGGTCTGCTTGTATCTGCAGCCTATCTCTGGGTGTGTCCTCACAACTCCATATCTTGGTGTCGTCCGCGAACTTGGCCACTGGGCTTCTCACGCCCTCATCCAGGTCATTGATGAAGATATTGAACAGCACTGGGCCAACCCCTGGGGTATGCCACTGCCCACATCTTGCCAGGATGACACCGATCCTTTCATTTGGACTCTGTGTCCTACCCCACAGCCAGTTTTCCACCCACTTGACGGTCCTGCAGTTGAGACTGATATCTTTCAGTTTTCTGATCAGTACCTCATGAGATACCAGGTCAAAAGCTTTCTGGAAGTCAAGGTATATGATGTCAACCACTTTTCTCTCATCCAGATGACGAGTTACCTGATCATAGAAAGAAATAATAGAATCATAGAATATGATTCTTTATCATATACAATACTTGCTATTTGTATAAGTTTTATTATTTCAGTCATGAGAGATTTCCAGTTCACTTATCACTTAGGTTTTTTGTGATAATTTCTTAAATACATACTACTAACTTTAGAAATTCTTGCCTTCTTAACACACATTTAATTTTCACTATTTTAAGTCCATCCCACTGATATGAAGGAAACTATTGTTGGTATATTTAAGTATGTTCATTAGAGTCCTTTTTAAGTGCCAATAAAAGTGTTCAGTAAAATCATGGCAACTTTCCCTTTTCTTGTATAAATAAAATAGCTTTTGCCTAAAATAAGTCATTCTCCCATTCTCCAGTTTAGGTGAGGCCTATTGAGGTAGGAATTAATTTTCCTTGCCTATTACTTTTGCATACGAAGAATAAGAAATGCAATACTGGGTCAGAGCGATGGTCCATCTAGCCCAGTATCCTGTCTCCAACAATGGTGGAAGAATCATAGAGAAGTAGGGCTTGAAGGGGACCTCCAGAGGCCATCTAGTCCAGCCCCCTGCCTCTGAGGCAGGATCTTCCCTATCCATACCATTTTATACAAAACATAATCTAAACTCTACATAACACTACCACTCTATATAACATAACTATGCAGGGAGAGCACTAAACTGGTTAAGTCTAGAGTGATCTTTCTCCTATTCAGTGTCCTCCCCAATATACGCCATTTATTGGCATGGAGATGCCAAAGGAAAGATCTCCATACATTCTGGTAAATAGTCATTAATAGATCTATCATCCATTAATTTATCCAGTCTCTTTCTGAACCTGGGTCTTTCTGCCCCCATCACCTCCTGTGGCAATTAATTCCATAAGTTAACTGTGTTATAAAGAAATACTTTCTCTTGTTAGTTTGAAACTTGTCATCTACTAATTTCAGTCGGTGCCCGTTAGTTCTAGTATTCTGTGACTTGGTGAACAGCAGTTTAACAAGTGCAGTTTGGAAAGGAAAAGGCTGAAGGGGCCTATGATAGAGGTTTGTACAATCATGAAGGTTGTGGACCACATGAAGAGTCCCAACTCTTTTTTAGTTTCTCTTGATTTGGCAACTGTTCCCTGCCCCTGATTATTTGGTTGTCCTTCTCTGTACCTCTTGTACTATGTTTGCTTTATTACCTGTATAATAAAAAAGATGTAGTAGAACTATTATCTTGTATAGCTAAATATAAATATCCTATATTATCTGTTTGTTTCTCAACAAAATATTTATTTTAGGGCAAATACTTAATTCAGTATGCAGTACAGGAAAGACATTGCTGAAACTTAAAAACTAAACTTGACCTGCATTTGATTTTGAACATTTATAAAATGTAATTAAATACATCTTTTATGGGACTATTCTGTAGTCTACATACAGTTAACACTGCCAGGATTTATTGATCCTTGACATTTATAATCTTGGTGTTAATGACTATTAAGTAGTATGATAGCTTTACGGCATAATACATGTTTAGTATTTAATCCTAGGCTGCAGTGATTAAAAAGTACCTGAACACTGTATATACATTTAGTTCACTTATCATTACATGGCAAGGGGCCTGAGAAATATGATGTCCAAAAATAACATTTTCTAATTAAAAAAAAATTTTTTTGCATGTTGACATTTAGATCTGTGTCCATATTTGTGTTGCACAAATGCAGTCTTTGAAAATGTACATATAAATGTTGTATTTTTTAAAGGTCATCTTCATTACATTCGACTTTGCCAAAGTCATTCCGAGATCTTGTAATGGAAGAAGAGAAATCTGTCAGTGCAGGTCATTCTCCAGGCACTGGAGTTAAAGTTTGTTTTCAAGGAACTGAGGATCCACAAGCTCCAAAGCCCTTAAGGTAAGAAAATAATATACTTCTAATCTTCAATGTACAGCAGAGTACCATATTTCTTGTATTTCACAAGTCCCCAAATAAGATGCACACCTTGTTTTTGGACAGTAGAGTGGAGCAGAAAATATATTTGCAGAGTCATGATGGATTATGTGACTGAGTAAACCATGTGTCATGTTTTCTCCTGGAAACATGTCTCCCAGGATGCCGCAAGTCCTGGACAGTCTGGCTGAGGCAGAAAGAACTTTCTGTGTAGCAGGACAGCAACAAGGCTATAACCTAGACCTTTGCAAAGGCAGTAGCAAAACTGTTACAGAACTGCTTCCTTTGCAGTATGTAAGTTCCTGTAAACCAGTGGTCACCGAGATCCACTGGTAGACCTTTGAGCCTCTTGTGGTAGATCTTGGAGTTGATCCAAGGCTGGGGTGGGGGCTGAGTGCCCGTGTGCATGCATGCATGCATGCGCCCCAGCTCAACAGGACAGTACGTGGAGGAGGAAAGGGGCGGGGGCTAGATCGAGGCCCCCATGGTGAGGGACAGTGCTGCAGAGGCAGGAGCAGGGGTAAGTTGAATGGGGCCCCAGCCAGGTGGGACTTAGCTGCTGTGGAGGCACGATCCCAAATATTTTTCTCCCTTTGCCTTGATCTGCACCCCTCTCCCCTTCCCTCCCCACACACTTACTTGCTGGGTGGGGTGAGGGGGTGGGAGGTGGCAGCAGCGCATGGTAGATCTTGGGTTGTTTTTAAATGCCAAAGGTGACCTCCTACTTAAAGGTTGGAGACCACTGCTGTAAATAATAAAGTGTTTCCATACCACAAGCCTCATGCAGGTGCTACAGACCGCATGCAACAGCTCCCTTGCCTGCCAGCTCAGCTGCTGTTTCCGGCACAGCGAACTCAGTGCCCAGCCTTAGTAGCTGTGACAGGGTTAACACAGAACTCCACTCCTGTTTTGCTGGGGCCACAGAAGAGTAGCAGCTATCTTGGCAGCATTTTAGCAGAGTACTTGTTAAAATCCCTCTGTGCTTCAGTGTCCACAATGAAAGATCAGCTTCCCTGCTTAAGATGTATACCCTGATTTTGGAGGGCTGATTAGGAGGGAGGTGGGGGGAGAAGAAGGTGCAAGTTGTATGTGACTAAATACAGTATTTGTTTGTTTTGTTAGCTTACTACTTACCCTATAAAGATGTTAACACCGATTACTTTTAAAAATTGGTTAATTATACGTTGATTTAAAAAAAAAAATAAAGAGGGTGTTACATTTGTAGCTTTTTAACCATATTGGTAAACTTGGTTTTCAATTAATAATGAAATACATTAATAAGCACATGGTATTTGTGTGTAAAATATATGTAAGAGAAACTGGAGGGCTCCAGGTACTGAATACCCGATAACAAGCAGTCTATTAATACAACTCCTTGGATTCAAGCATCAAATGAATTGTATTATATATGGAAAACGTGGGAGTAGTATTAATTCTCATATCTAGAGCGGTAATTTATGCCCATTTTAAGACTGGTTTGTTGATTTCACTCATCTTTTGGGCCTAGTTTTTTGACCACTTGCTAGAAGTAGCATGGTAGTGGCTAGAGGATGATGTTTGCAACTAGAAAGAAAAACTTTTTTGTTACTTGCCTCTAAAGTACAGTATCTTTAGTTACTGGTTTAAATCACTACCATAAGCTTGTGAATGACACCTTTACCTTTAATGGAATACAGATTCTTTATTTTTCTGTGTTCAGTTTTCTTAGGGCATGAGTATTCTACAAAAATTAAATGACCCACTAAAGACAATGGCAAATCTCCTTCTGTCCTTACCAAGTTTTTATATGAAAAATACCTGTAAGTGACTTAAGGAAACTCAGTCTGAACAGAGAAATACTCATCATGAAGGTTAGCTGTTGCACTTTGGAAATACTACAAATGTAGGTATTTTCAGTAACTACATACCATTAAATATTGCAATCAGTGGTGAGAGTGAAAGTAGCTTGAGATGACTTTGTCTTTATTGGGCTGAGAGTCAATTTAATAATTCTGGAATTGTCTGTATTATGACAATGTAACCGTTTTGAAGCATTACATTGATAAGATGCAAAAGTCTTAGTATTTAATAATTTTTAATAAAAGCAGCTCACTTTTCAGTCAGGCATAAATTTATGCATCTAATTTACACTATGAAATGCTTGACTTGCTGTCATGGGGGATTTGTATTTGGTATATTTGCTGTATTATTATTCTTATGAGCTTAGTGACAAATCTTATAAGATCCCATTTTCAAAGCTACAAGATATACACACTACATGAGTTGCTATATGAGCACTCATAGTTGATTGGCTGCTTGCTTATTTAATAATGTCACTTTTTTATGCCTGTATGTATAGAAGTCTTGCAGAAAACTAATACTGTTTCATAGATGAAATAGATCACAGTATTGTACTACAATTTTGAGGTGCATTTTCTGAGGAGGGCTTCATTGGGGATGAGCAAACTGAGCAGACTTTATTTTATATATAAATGATTTAGATGTTTATAAGAGTGCATAACATTAAAATATGCTACCTGGATCTAAGGTTCTATAAAAAGTAACTGCATGTGATCCTATAATGTAAAGAGTGTTTTGTAAATGTACATCCATAAAAGGATAGAGTTGAGAGTATACGTGCAACTTCAACATTGGTATTTCCTGACTATAGTGTTCATTTTATGCATCTGAATTTTCCCTGAAAACTAAATTTAAACACTGTCTTTAACATTTTAAACTGACATAAAGGTTTAGCGTAAACACTGGTGCCTCACTTGATATTAGTTCAGATATGGAGAATTTTTTAGGCACAGTGACAAAGAATGCAACCAAAAATGCTTTTTCTTGGTAACATGCTCACCTTCCTCTCCTCTCTACATCTTCAACTGGATTAAACATTTCTAGTTTTTCATTTTGAATATTCTTTTAAAAAAACCCAACAAACCCCCCTTCCAAAGTAGAACTGCTAAAGCTAAAACCTGCCTGATGATGAAGACATTGGGGTGGATGGGGAAGGGGGCTTTTGTTTCAGTTCACCACCTTAGTCTGTTTAGTTTGCAAGCTCCTGGCAGGCATTCAATTAAAGCAGCAATATCTGATCCTGCAGGACAGGAGTCAGGATTGTACGATCAGAGATCAGATTCCAATCTCACCTTATTGCACAGACTCCCCCTGCAGCAAGTAGCAAGCTCAGTACCTAGTGCATCAAGCTTGGAGTGCCAGTCTGTTGATTAGCAGTCCCAGCCTCAGGAGTAGATCCGAGTCAAGGGCTGTGGTGCGCTTTTGAGACTGGGTACCCCAGTCAGTGTACTGCTACTCCTAGCCTTGTGAGCGCATTGGAGTGAAGTGCTCCAGTGCACATCTCAACCCCCTGCCTCAAGGTTACGTAGGTTGATTTTGAATATGCCCTCACAGTCCCAATTGCCTATGAGTTTCATAGTCTCATCCATTTACAGTGGGCAGGTAGTTGCAGCAGCAGAATCACAACTAACATCCATATAGATGTGTGCAACAGAAGGCTTTTGAGGCATGAGGGGAGTTTTATTTTGTTTGGGTAGAGGACATATTGAATGAACAGGGAGAGTAGCCAAGTTCTGCAATATCAGGAAGTCGTGCTGCTGCTATTTCTGCTGGATAAATTGAGCAACTATGTGGAACAAGGTTCAGCAAGCTACAGCCTTTGGGCTGGATCTGGTCTGCAGAGCCATTGAATCTGGAGTTTTGAAGCATTTGGCAGCAGAATTTTAGGGATGAACTGCAGTGGCAGCCAGCAGTGTCCTAGTGCCCATCCTCCCACCCAACTTTGACCTTGTGTGGATTGTTCTGGCCTAGAGCCTGAAAAGGTTGCTCGCCCCTGATGTGGAGAATGAAAAGCCAGCAGATTTTACAAACCTGTATTCAGAAAAGCATTACTTGAACATGGGGTTGGTCTGGGACTTAAGCAAATTGAAATTTCCTTAAAACCCTCTACTATTTTTCTCTTACCTTCATTATTTTGATACTTGTTGAGAAACAAATTTAACACACTGATCCATTAATCCATTATCTACACTTAAATTTTTAGACTTGATATTACGGTAACCTGGATCTAAAAAGCATAATACTTGAAATTTCTGAACTACCTATGATTTACATTTATGGGCCACAGAAGGAGTAGGATCAATCTCTTACAGTATTAATAATGAGCCCTGTATCATTATTCTCTGTTTTATGTTTTAATTGATCACTAGAGTGTGTTCTGCCTTTAGAACTGCTAGTTGTGGTAACATAGCCTTGCTCTAGAAATAACTTTTATCTAGACAGTCATAGTTTCATAGATTTCATAGACATTAGGGCTGGAAGGGACCTTGGAAGATCATCGAGTCCAGCCCCCTGCCCAAAGGGCAGGAAGTCAGCTGGGGTCATAGCATCCCAGCAAGATAAGCATCCAGTTTGCTCTTGAAGGTGTTCAATGTAGGCGCTTGAACCACCTCCGGTGGCAGGCTGTTCCAGACCTTGGGGGCTCGGACAGTAAAGAAATTCTTCCTTATGTCCAGCCTGAAACGGTCTTGTAGTAGTTTGTGACGGTTTGACCTAGTCGTCATCCCTTGGGGCGCTCTGGTGAACAAACGTTCCCCCAGATACTGGTGGTCACCCCTGATAAACTTATAGGTGACCATTAGATCACCCCTGACCCTGCACTCTTCCAGGCTAAAGAGCCTCATGGCTCTCAACTTGTTGTCATAAGGTCTGTTTTCCTGACGGCTCTTCTCTGGATTCTCTCAAGCTTCTCCACATCCTTTTTGAATTGTGGAGCACAATATTGGATGTAGTACTCCAGCTGCGGCCTCACCAAAGCTGAGTACAAGGGGAGAATGATGTCCCGGGATTTGCTTGAGAAGCATCTATGGATGCAAGCCAGCATTTTGGTCACTTTACTAGCCGCAGCATCGCATTGCAGGCTTATGTTCATCTTGTGGTCAATGATGACCCCCAAGTCTCTATCTTCTATAGTGCTAGCCAGCGTAGCACTGCCGAGCCTATAAGGATGCTTCGGGTTTTTCTTCCCAAGGTGGAGAACCTTGCATTTATCAGCGTTGAACACCATCAGATTCTCATCCGCCCACTTGCTGAGCCTGTCCAGGTCAGCCTGGATCATCTGCCTGTCTTCTGGTGTGGATGCTTTGCCCCAAAGTTTGGTGTCGTCGGCAAACTTGGCCAGTCCGCTTCTGACTCCAGTGTCCACATCATTAATGGAGATGTTGAACAATATGGGTCCAAGGACAGAGCCTTGGGGGACCCCACTGGTCACAGGACACCATGATGAGTGACTTCCATCAATTACTACCCTCTGGGTCCGACCACAGAGCCAATTTTCCAGCCAGTGGATCATGGTGGACCCAAGGTGACAATTGGCCAGTTTCAACAAGAGGTGATCATGGGATACCAGAATGAAGGCTTTTTTGAAGTCAAGATATATGACATCAATCTCTTCTCCCTTGTCCAGGTGATAGGTTACCTGGTCGTAGAAGGAAGCGAGATTGGTCAAGCACGACCTACCTGCAACAAATCCGTGCTGGCCATCCCTTAAGATGTTGGCATCAGCCAGTCCATTAAGGATGGCCTCTTTAATAAACTTTTCTAAGATCTTCCCCGGGATAGAAGTCAGGCTGACGGGCCTATAGTTAGCTGGATCCACTTTCCTCCCTTTCTTGAAGATAGGCACCACATTGGCCTTCTTCCAGTCTTCGGGCACTACACCAGAGCACCAAGAGTTTTCAAAGATCTGTGCTAGAGGCTGGGCTATGATGCTCGCCAGCTCCTTGAGTACCCTGGGGTGTAGATTGTCAGGGCCGGCTGACTTGAAGGTATGCAGCTTCTCAAGATGTTCCTTCACAAAGTCAGCGTTAATGGAGGGCAGGGGATCACCCTCACCCGGACTTCCCTGTCCCGTAGCGGGCATGGGCGTCCCATGGGACTGATGAAAGACCGACGCAAAGTACCCATTTAATAGGTTGGCTTTTTCCTGGGCGTCAGTTGTCAGTTGCCCCATCTGGTTCAGCAGGGGTCCAATGTTGCCTCTGCTTTTCCTCTGGCTCCCCACATATCTGAAAAAGAACTTTTTATTGTCCTTGATGCTCGAAGCTAGTTGGAGTTCAGTTGCAGCCTTGGCTTTCCTGGTATGCTCCCTACAGGACCGGACCAGTGCAGAATAATCCTCCTTGGAGGTGACTCCCATCCTCCATCCTTTGTAGGCCTTTCTTTTTAGCCTCAGGAGGTCTGCTAGGTCCCTGGAGAGCCAGGGGGGCTGCTGTGCCCTCTTGCTGCCTTTCCTCCGAGATGGAGTAGACTTAGCTTGTGCATTGAGGATCGCTCCCTTGAGGAGCAACCACTCTTCTTGAACTCCCCTCTCCCTGGGGTCATGGTCCCTTAGGGCCTCACTGACAAGCCTCCTGAGCTTGTCAAAGTCGGCTTTCCTGAAGTCAAGGACTTCCATGTTGCTGACTGACTTGCCAGTTTTTCAGCAGATGGTGAAGGTGATCAGCTCATGGTCTCTGTCACCCAGCTTCCCATCGGGTGACAGAGACCATGTCAGGGGCTACAGGGGATGACCTACAAGGGATGACCTAGTATCGCTGACTAGGTCATCCCCTGTAGCCAGTACTAGGTCGAGCAGTGCTTTGCCTCTCGTTGGCCCATAGACTTCTTGAGTCACGTAGAGGTCATCCACGCACGAGAGGAAGCTTTGCAACCGCTCGGATTTTGCTGAGCGATCCTCCCACGAGATGTCTGGGTAATTGAAGTCACCCATGACAACCATGGTCCTGGAGCATGCAGCCTCAGCCAGTTCCCAGGCAAACTCCTGGTCAAGCTCAGGACTTTGGGTGGGAGGTCTGTAGTAGACTCCCACCATTGTGTCCCCTGTGCCGTGTTCCCCACGGATTTTAACCCAGAGGGTCTCCAGTCATCCACCCTGGTCGCCAATATCGGCTTGCAGGGACGTGTAGCTTTCCTTAACATAGAGAGCTACACCCCCGCCCCTTTTATCTACATGATCCCTCCTGTACAGAGTATAGCCATCTATACCCATGGTCCAGTCATGGGTGGAGTCCCACCAGGTCTCCGTTATCCCTATGACATCATAATTATTTGCATTGAGCAGGAGGATGAGCTCCTCCTGCTTATTCCCCAAGCTCCTGGTATTTGTGTACAGGCAGGCAAGTGTCCCCTGGGGGGCTCCTTCCTTGCCCACAGATTTTACCAGGGCTGGGGCAGGGGTGGGCTCCCTTAAGTGCCTTGACCCGCTGGCTTTGCAAGGATTGCTCAGCGGGCCATCAGTGGTGGTAGTCCCCCTGTCCCCCAGCGGGCTTTGTTTAAAGCCCGGTGGAACAGGTCAGCCAGTCTGGCTGAGAAGAGTCTCCTCCCTAGGGGAGAGAGGTGGAGGCCATCTCTTCCCAGCAGCTCGCTGCCTCTCTCGCTAAAGAGCGGGCTGTGGTCATGGAAGCCAAAGCCTTCCCGATGACACTAGTGCTGTAGTCTTTGGTTGACTACGTAGATTCTCCTCTCCCTCCTCAGCCCATAGCCTTAGACTGGGAGGATCGACGAGAACACCGCCTGTGCCCCCAGACCCTTTAGCCCCACTCCCAAATCCCTGTAGTTGCTAAGTCTAAAATAATTTTGTTCATGTTCACAGTAATGTTCTGAGTTTTTTGAGCAGGAGGTTGGTGCAAGAATGCTGTCATCAAGGAGGCTTGAGGTTTTCTGGTTTTATATGGCCAAACATGCACACAAGTGAACATCTTTAAAGCAAATGGACATGGAAAAATTACAGAATTCAAGCACGAATAAGTATTGATAGTATATATTTTGAAAACTGGTCTAATAAATGCCAGCAGGGACTGGAAAATAGTTTTGTTTCCAAATGAAGGAAAATACTTTAACAGCTTCAGAGTCCAGGTTTTCTAAGTATGCGTTACTGCTTTAGTCATTCATCTACATATGTATGGCTGCTTCCACATGTAACCCCCCATCCTAAAACCCCACAAAAAAAAAGCGCTTTACTTTAAAGTCTGTGCGCCTCTGCACCAAGCCCAGCGTGTGCCCAGAAGAGGCATTGCATTAGTTGGACCTGGCTCTCCCAATGTCTATATAGATCAGGTGCTTTAGCGGGGCTTTTTTACGCTTTATCTAATAGCTGATTCAAACCCTGATGATGCGCCAGATTTATACAGATACTGCGGAGCCGGGTCTAAGTAATGTATTGCTTCTTCTGATATAGCATAATTTTTTGTTGTGTTTTTTTTTTTCTCCATATCTGTCATCAGCTCATGCTGCAGTGCAAGTTCACCTAGCTTTACAACCTTTTCAGATGCACCTTCCTGTTTTTATTGCACTTCCCTTTTTTTAAATGAGACCTGAATTCCGCCTTCAGAATCTCTGCTCTGTTTTTCTTCCTAGTTTTTCCTTGAAATCAGGCCATTTTCTTTCACTTAAGTAGGTGCATACAATAGTAACCATAAAAAACTGTCTCACTTAGACTTCATCTAAAAAGTAATCCTCTACTGTATTTTGTTATAAGTTTTTGTTTTTTGGAGTGGTAGGTTTTGAATTACCTAGCTACATAGGGATAACTTAAAAATTGAATCTCAGAATTGAGACGGTGTGGTAGAGCTCTTTGGCCGGTCAAAATAAAGTTAAAAACAAAGACCAGTGTGTACATTGTCAACCAGAAATGTTCTTGCAAAATATTGTCCCCTTGTGTGTTTCTCAAACAGCTGAAGATTTTAATCCCAGAGTTCCACAATCGGAGGCAACATATGCGAAGATTGCATTGAATTTGCTTCATATTTCCTTCATATTAATAAAGGAATGAAAGAGACTATCTACATTTATACAGCCTCGTCCACTGCTATCTTGGTCAACTATCTCATATGCTTTCTTTCATAATGTGGTCAAGCTTTGTGTTGAAACTTGCTTATTTTTCTGTCCTGCTATTCTGTTTGAAAGGCTGCTCCATAACCTCACTTCATTAATGGTAGGAAACCTGCTAATTTCTAGTCTAAATTTCTTTATGGCCATTTTATACACATTTATCCTTATGTCAGCATTGTCTGTTAGCTTATTATAAATTGTTTCTCTCTGTATTCTGGATGCCATCTCTTCTTGCATAATGGCATTATGATGTCCTACCTCCACTGGAAATACCTACTAGTATACCAGTGGTATAATTTAGGATTGCATTTGCCTTTTTCCTGGCTGCATTACATTGGTGGTCCATAATTATCCTGTGATGGACGAGGAAGATGTGGGTACAAGAGTCAGTTGAGATCTCAGGAAGAGTGAATTTTGACACTTATGCTTTTTTGGGTTTACTAGGCAATTTGTTTATTTTGCATATGTTTCTGTTCCTTTGGAGTATTTGTCAAACTAGGAACTCCCAAGTTCTGTTTTTATAGCAAACATAAAGCATTGTTCTCTTGGAAGTATGTTTTGATGGATTCCTCCTTAGTCATACTTGAAACTTTCTGTTCCCTGTTCAACAGTGAGTTAGTTCTTCTTGTCCTTGAAATATTTGTCCTAGGGAGGAATCCTGAAGAATGTGGTGTGAGGGAAACAGATGCATGCAGCCACTGTGTGGGATGTAATATGGCTTCTCGCAGAGTCTATCCATCATTTATTACAGTCCCCCTTGTACAGCGTGTTTAGGTATGGTAGGAGGCCAGGACTCTGTGATCACTCCACACACAATTCAGCGGTCAATGGATCTTGTTTGGGTACTTTTTCCTAGGATTCACTCTCATATAGTTTGTGGTTATTTAATTGCAGAATATATTCTAGAAGTTTGGTAAAATACAGTGTCTTTCTATCACAGAATGATATATGATTGACATACAATACTCTATGGTTATCTTGCAAACACTTTGATAAGTTGGTATTTCACTACAGTAAAAGCTTGCTGAGCCCCCATGGTCTGGGGCATAACAGCCTGCGTGGGGGCCCTCTCCCTGTCCCCCGTCACACTGATGCAGCGGGAGGGACGGCAGCATACTGGGCACAACGGGAGAGGGGCCGGCCTGAACAGGCAAAGACACCTGTTCGGGCCTCTCAGGTAAACAGTGTATTTGGTTATCCAGCACCCCCCATTCCCATGGGTGCTGGATAAAAAAGCTTTTGCTGTATTTATTTGTATACATCTCAGTACTGCAAATTGCCAGATGTATATCTAATGTAGAGGGAGATTATATTATCTAGGATAGATATCTTCCATCTTCCCATTAGAATTGTTTTGGTAGTTTTAGAGCTATGATTTCAAACATGGAATTCGACCAATGTGCAGGCAGACCTTTTGGTTCATTGTGTGCGCTACTGGTGGGCCAGGGAATTTGGGAGCATGATTATCAGTGGGCATAACCTGCTGCAGAATCTGTTGCCCTGGTGTTCAAGGTTCATCAGTGGCAAGGGCTATGCCAACACCACCCTCACTCAGTCTGAGGCTGTTTGGCTTGCTGCAGCTTGCACTACCTCCACCAAAGCAAGCAGCTGCCTGCTGCACTGATGCCACCCCAGGCCGGATCTCACAAAGTGAGTTTGATACCCCTTACTTAAAGTATTTGTGCAATCTAGATTTACATACACAAAATGGTGGCTTCTTTTGACATCAGTTAAGAGTCAGTCTTAAAAAGGGCATATTTTAGTAATAAAATTCTAGATAACAGAATCAGTACTTCCCCTATCCTTTCTCCACATGTATTGTAAATTCACCTATAGCTTGAATCCAAGAAGTTGTATTAACCTCCTCTTAACATGTTTACTGAATACTGAATGTTTTCTGATAGCCAGAAGGATTTTTTTTTTGCCTTGCTTCTGTTCTTTTAATTCTCATTTTCTGCCTTTCACATATAATTTAGCAGAATCCAGATCACTTATGCAGGGGAAGTTTTTTTTTTTTTTTAATATATCTGTTTATTGAAAGTTCACTGTTCTTGGCCTATAAGGACCCTGCCACTTGTTTACGATGTGATGGAAACCAGCCACAAAGTTTTTACATACTTTGTGTAATCATTTTGTGACTGGTTTTGCATTTTGTGATGTCATTACTTACTTGAACATGTGACTGGGTCACTTTTTAAGATGCGATTAGCAGGTTAATTGTGTCTTAAGTGTAAGGTCTGACAGGGGCTTAATAATTCACACGTGCTTAGAAAAATAATATCCTATTACTGTGCAGTTCATTTAATGCTGCGGTTATTATTTATGTGGATGTTTAATAAGAACACAAGACAGTTTTCAGCCTGGAGGCCACATCCTCACGTTTTCTATGAGCATACTTAAAGCCTATATTCACACTGAGCAGCACAGCTGGAAATCTTTTAATGTTAACAAGACAACATTGAGATTTGTTTGCCCAACCAAGAACTTAGAAGTTAGGAAATGCCAATTTTTATTACCCATGTTATAACTTGATTGCAATTGTAGTGATCAAGCATTCCCTTTTCTGACAATATATTGCACTTAAATATAACCTGACCTGAGATTCCCCCTTCAGCCTATTTCATTCCTACTTCTGTTATAATATATTCAATAGAGTAAGTCTGAGGATTTCTAACAGCATTATTGTGTACCAGAGGAATGTTTTTGTGAGTAAATTTAATTCCCTTCTCTCTGCTCCCACTCTTTACCAGGTGCACAACCAAGACCAGAACGTGTGCAGAAGAAGACAGTATTTCTGATTCTCCTCACCTGGAAAGTCAAAAGTAAGTTTGATCTCTCGCACTAGTTAAAATAGCACAAAATATGCCCTATAATGTTGTTTCAAAATGTTGATAATTATACCTTAAAGCGTAATTTATTATCTTTGCAGTCCTTGGTTAGCAGCATCCTTGAATAACTCTACTGCAATGGCACCTATCACTTTTGCATCAATTGTAGAGGAGGAGCTTCAGCAAGAGGCTGCACTTACCAGAAGCAGAGAAAAACCTTTGGCTTTGATTCAGGTAGAAGCTGTGTTGGGAGTTAACGTAACACAAAGGTTTTCCATCAGAGGCATATCAGCTAGGGGTGTGTGATACGGGCCTTATTCGATTTGGATTCAGATTTGTCAGATTCAGGGGACAGTGATACAGTGATTCGATTAATTGATTTAGATCACTGTCCTGATTCAATTTGGCCAAATCTGAATTTGAAGATTTGATGCTGATTTAGAGAATCAGTGATTCAGTCATAGACACAGCTTTAAATGTTTTTTATGCATACCTCAAGGTACCGGGTATGGCCCGTGAATGCTGAGATGGTGGGGCAGATGTAGCGTCCCACAGGAGTGCGGTGGGACCCCCTGTATGCTCAGTGGTGGACCTGAAAGTGGACTGGAATCATTTCTGGTCCACTTCCGGGTCTGCTGCCAAGCATGCGGGGGACTCCCCCCTGCTCAGCGATTAGCTGCAGGGGGACCCTGGGTGCCCTCCCTGACCCAGGAGGCACCAGTTGCTGAGCAGGGGGATAGAGGGGAGTGGGGTCCCTGCATGCTCTGTGGCAGACCCAGAAGTGCTTCTGGTTCACTTCCGGGTCTGCCATTGAGCATGCTGGGACCCCCCCCCCCCCCCCCCCCACCCGGCACTCCCATGGGATGCTCCATCTGCCCTAGCATTGCAGCATTCACAAGCTACCAGGTACCTTGAGGTATGTAGAAAAAACATAAAGTTGTGTCTATGTCCGAATCTCTCCAAATCAATTCTGAGGGTTCTGATTCGATTTGGAGAAATTAAAGGGTCTCCTGATTCAATTTGTATTTGGAGATTTGCCAAATTGGGCCAAATCTCCACCAAATTGAATCAGCGACCGAAACTTTGCACAGCCCTAATATCAGCCAGTTCTGTGCCTTGGGATGCTGCTGTTTTTGTCCCCTCTAAATGGTGTCTGGGGCTGGTGCTTTGGTTTTCCACCTGTAATTATATTATTACTTTTCACCAGCTTTTCCACAAATTGCTTTTTAAGAATCAACTTTTCAGATGCCGTGCTTATCAGCTGTTAAAGCATCATTTTGCTGTGCATTTTCATAGTGTAGGACTGGCCTCCATGACATTAGCCATTCTTAGCTTCAGGGGTCGCATTCCATGTCAGTCCTTTTTTGCATCCCATCATGGTTCTAGAGTGTTTTGCCCTCTTCTACAGTCTGCTGGAGAAGGGCATCTAGTCATCCAGGAGTTATAACATCTCTTAGGACCATACAAATCCCATAACTGCCTTCCAAAGCAGGGAGACCTTAAAACATTTTTGTCTGGTAGGCTGTTTTAAAAATGCACCTGTATTTTAATAAAGCTGAGAATTTTCATATAGTTTATGCATGACAGTAGTTAATTTGAGAGTGTTAAACCTTATTGGTAACTAATTTAATTTTGAGAATGCACTACTATTTTGTAGACCTGATTACAAAATTCATGGTTTCTCCTTTTTATTTTTCAGATTGAGGAATGTGCTATTCAGGATTTGTTAATCCACTACGAAGCTTTTGACAACCCTGATGAATATGTTGTTGTTGAAAGGGCTTCCCAGGGACCTATTGCAACACCTAGATGGAACAAACATTGATTCTAGTTCTTCACAATCTGCGTGAAGACATGTATTTTGGAGGTTTTAACTTCAGAAAGAACTGGATTGAGGGAATAGTCCTGTAAATTTTGCATCTATGTTTAAACAGTGAACATAATCTACATCTTGTGAATGGATCTTAGTCACGAAAGGGTATGCAGACTAAATAATTTGTCCTTTAAAGTTTCCATTTATTCACCACATATTGATGTGTAAGTTTTGAGGTTTTTCTTTGCTAATAAGCCCTGTATTAGTGACATTATATAGAAAATGATAGATTGAAATTGCATTAATTAGCTTATATTGTTTTACATGGGACAGTAAGGCTATTTGTTACATTCACAGGTGGTTAAAAAGCAACATGCTTATTTTCTGATTTATGTAGAATGAACCTGCAGAATTATGCATAGTTTTAATTTTGAGTTTCATCAGGATTGAATGACAAATTTAAAACATCCCAAATATTTCTCTGCTTAAAATTTGTGTAATAATACCTTTTGGTAATGAAGTTTCTCCCTAATCTCCAGTATATATGTATGAGTACTAATTCTGTTGGCTATTGTGGCTAGTATTCTTGACTGTCACTCTTCGGGATGAGTCTCTGTGCAGGACCTAAATGCCCTGTCACTATCTGGTTTTAATTCCATTGTGCATGCTTTTTCACTGTTGTGAAATTGGCTTATTGAGTAGTCTTAGTTCTGTTGGATAAGTTATGGTGGTGCTGTTTGGCTCATCTGTAGTCTTATTCTAGTACACTTATATAACCAGTGGTTTAAGGTACATTTTTTGACGTATTGAGGAAATATGAAACCTGTATGTTACATGTTAAAGCTACAAGGTTGAATGCATAACTGGACTTTGAGAATAACTAACCTGAAAGATTGTTGGTTGTTTTCAGTATTGTGTGTTCAAAAAGAACTCTGTGCCTGGTCTCTCTAAACAGATTTCTGAAAATTAATCGCCTTATGTACAATATCCTTTCTAGCTGGTCAGTTTGGATAGTTAACTTTGGATTTGCCTGTTTCAGTAATCTCCACAATTAAATTTGGGATAAACTGGAGAAGATAAAGCTACAGAAGATTTACCCAGATGAATGTACAAAGTTATCCCTGTGCAATGATTTAGTCTTGAAAAACAATGTAGCTTAATCTAGTGGTTTCAGGTTGAGCTACACCAAACAAAACAAAACCCCCAAACATGTAAACGAATGCAATAAACAGTAAAAATTTGATTGATTAATTTGTGTAGTTAATTTGTGTGCATAAAATTGACATTTTAAAATTGTAGTTATGGTATATGTAGAAGTATTTACTGTTTCATTTGAAGCCTGAAAGGGTATGCTTACTTGAAAATGAGGGGGTATTGTATGGGCAGACCTTAATGTTTTGAATTTTAATGCTGATTTGTAAGTCAGTACATTCAATGTGAACCAAGGTTTTGCTGTACCTGGATGCTTCACTTTGGTCTTGCTTTTCAAGATTTTGTGAAGCATTTCTATTCTCCCCTCCCCCTATCCCCCAAAAAGACCATGCACAGGAAGAAAAATGGGTTTAATAGTAATGTTAATATGCTTTTTAAAAAGGGCGTATCACATTTCATTCTCAAATATTAAATATTTTTAAAAGGTCATTAATTTGTTGCATTTTGAAAGAAATGTTTCAAACTTCCAATAACAAGCTATTGAATTATTTTCATCTCCACATGCTTCAAAGTTTAACTGTACAGCTAAAGGAGGGATTCATATCAAACCTCTGGGGAACTTTTGATTAGTTTTACACTTAGAGTTCTTGTATAATGTGTCATTGGTTATAGTTAATTTCTCATTCTTGTGTGTTGTGTATATTATAAATATGCACTTTCAGTGAAATTGAAAACAGATGTTTAGACAATTGTGTTTAATGCAGTTGAACACCAAAAGAGCTTTGAACAACTCTCCATTTAAGGGGGCTGCCAGACATTCAGTTAATGATGCAGTGGGATCTAATCCCTGATCCCAGCAATCACCCTTCCTGCCATGTCACACATATATGACAGGGTGCACAGTTGTTGAGATCAGGGATCAGAAATACTGTGTGCAGGCTGCCAACTTTGGCAGTCCCCTAACCTGGCATTTAAGGTGCTGTGCCCTGCAAACAATGATTTTCAACATCAGCGTGGGCATAGTACACATTCAAATTATGGCACTGTACAGACGAGCTACAAAGGCATTCCACACATTTTGTGGAATATCTTTGTGGCTGGTTTGCCACTTTATGGTGCCATAAATCTGCTGCATGTGTAGCACTGTTACTATTTATGATGGAATTAACATTTTAATTATGCTTTAAATGTAACATGCGCTAAGGGCCTGCCTAAGATAGATCTCTCTCTGACAGTTGGCAGCTAGTTTAAATGTATTTCAAAATCTTTCAAAGTCACAAACCTCAGGGCCTCAAAGTATAGGGATACTAGACATTAAGATCATATAACTGTTATATGAAATATCTTAAATACAGTTATTTGTACTATATTTGCACTCTCTTTGAAATTACCATATGTATTTGAATCTAAGATCAAGGCTTTTCCCCAATTTTAACACAGGTTGGGAAGCCTCTTATCTTGGATCTGAGTACAAGTAGGGGGCAGCAGAGTTGCATCTCTGAGACTGATGCTTCATGGTTGCAGCCACAGCTGCTGCTTTTCCTTGCCACTGCCTCTGGGTCTGACCCCTCTTTCACTCCTACCACTGCTGCTACTTACTCCCTAGCTCCAGCCCTGCTCTACCCTGGAGCTCAGAGCACATGATTGTTCCAGCCCCAGCCCAGCCACACAACAGCAGTGGCTGCATCTCTGACTCTGGCTTTGGCTCTGGGGTGTGGCTGCAGCTAACACTGCTGCAAGAACTGCTGTGTGGCCAGGCTGGGAGTAGAGCAACCATGTGCTCTCTGCCCTGAGATGGAGTGGTTGTGGAACCAGAGGGTAAGTGATAGGGAAGGGGGAGCAGGTGCCAGGGCCATGGGGGTGGGAAGGGTTAGGCAATGGGGAGGGAGAGTGGTGGCAGGGACAGATGAGAAGGAGCAGGAGACAAGCCACTTGATTTCCCCACCATCTGCACCCCCTCCCGCACCATTGCTTGGCCTGCTGCAGGGTTGTGTTGGTGGGGGGGGGCAGGTTGGGAGGAACAAATATACAATGACCCTCCATCAGTTAAATTGTAGATATGGAAAATTATAACAAATTTATACATTTTCTGTTTCTAGAGTCTTAATTATTGGGGGAGAGGCATATTAAATTCAAGGTCATCCTGGATTTGGGTAAATAAGAAGTGCATTTCCCAAGAAATAAGAGGAAGCATTTCCCAAGAAACATTTCACATCTCAGCAGGTTACACTGACACCTCTTTGTTAGAAAAAATTCCTCCAGAGAAAAATCCAATTGGATTGCACCCTTCGTTTGTATTCAGACCACAGGGGTCCTTGTGGGCCAGATCCAGACCTGCTTCAGGTGGCAGGGGGGTGGTAGCAGGGAGCCGTTAACACAGTTGTCACTTGATGTGTATCCCCAATGGGGCTCCGTACCCCAAATTTCAGTGGTGGGTTTTGCCCCCTAATTCATGGTCCTGTGTGCCAGATGATGACTCTGTGGGCCAGATCTGGCATGAAGGCTCTGCTTGACACCAAGAATTACCAGTACATGTTTATATAAGTAACTGTGGGTGCATCTACATGAGATGCTACTGCACAGTGAATATTGTGCATTTATTTAGTACTCGATTATACAAGTACTATATAAATATGTAGTAATTGGCTAATGCCTTTTTAGTGATGCTACTGCTCAGTAGCCTAATAATATTGCTCAGTAGCATATTAGTACTGTCCGTGCTGTGATGCACTACTGCACAGTATTATTTAACTATTGTGCAATTAGCATCTTGTGTCAGTGTGTCCTGTGGGTAAAAACAAATGGTTTATCCTGTGGGTTAAAAATCTAAAAGAATGTTGAATCTCAAGTCATGTTAACTATGTTGATTGATTATCTATTCAATCTTCTAATTCATTCTGGAAGAATGACACAGAACCTTCCTGGGTGTTATAATTTACTGCTAGTTTTGGCATCAATTAAGCTAAAATTTGCTAAAATCACTGTTATTTTAACTTGTAGAATGCAATTTGGGAATGTGGGTAATATATATGTAGGGAAACGTTGATATTTATGTTGCCAAATCAAGCTGAATGCATCCCTCTGTAAATTTAACTTGTGCACTGCCTGAAGCAAGGGGCACCTATACATGTGCTCTAGGATGGTGGCAGGGGGTGTTTTAATTGGAGTGGCTCATGGGAGCCAATATAATTAAAACACCTTCAGTGTCCTGTGTGTTCAGCGTCCTGCATTTCAAAATGGCGGGAGGGGCACTTTATTTAAACCTGTTCGACAAGCTTCAATTAAAGTGCCTCCACCACCATTTTGAAATGCAGGGGCGCTGGATGCACAAGACTGCAGCACTTTGATTGCAGTGCTCCAGCAGACTTGATTAATTGAGTCTGCTCCGATGAGTTCTAATCAGAACGTGTAGGAGCATGTGTAAAAGTGCCCATGGATTCCCATTTATTGGTGCTGGTGGAAATTCTATGCGCAAAGAGGTTAAATTAAGGTTGCATGAGCAACTGTACATCTGGCACTTTTTAATTTTACAATGCTTGACTTGAAGAGAAGTTATGACTTGAAGAAGATCAAAAATCAAGTCTACTCTGGACATAAAATCCAGAGTTCTTGACTCCCAATTCTGCTTATGCCACCCAACCATTCTCCCTTCTGCAAATTGTTCTTTAAAAATATTAGGAATAATTGACCTTAAAATATAACCCCTCCCCCAAAACCCAAAGTCCTGAAATAATAGATCCTGTGTATGTAGTAAAAAATGTGGAATTTTGGCATTATTTCACTTTTAGCAGTTGTATATCCTCAGATTCCTGTGTAGCTAATTTTAATAACTAGTTCTCAAAGCCCTAGTCTATAAAAGTCCTCTGCAATTACTGCCCATACTGTACCCTACCATTTAATTCCAATTCTTAGGTAACAGCAGCAGAAAGGGACCATTCCAACTGAAGTTCCAGCAGTTCTAGTTATTTGAAGTGATATAATAGCTGCAAAAATGTCTGAATTATGATCTGTTAAAAGGCTCTTTACTTTTTACAAAACAATTAGGCCTTGTATGGGTTTGTGGTGTTTCCTGTCAAGATAAGAAAAAATCTAGAATTAAAAAATTCTAACTGCAATTTACTGAAATGCAAAATCAAAGTTCTAAAATTTCATCTTTAATATAGTTGGAAACTTAGAAGCATGTTGTTTTGTTAAATGTATTTTGATTGATATACATTGCAAGTTCAAGAGTTGAATCCCCAGTTATTAATGGACATGAATGAGTATCTACAAAAGGCAATGCCTCACTGTTTACAGTGAAATCAACATATGGCATGTTGGTGTGTAATTTCAGCACTGTCCTTGCATTATGGTTTGTTGGCTTAAGAATTGGAAAGTTAACAAAAAGCTTTTCATGCAGTATGCAAAATATCAAATTGCCGGGTGAGTGAATATTTAAACAGGATTAGCCAAATTGATTTTTCTCCCTCATCACTCTATTTTACCCTTTATCATTTATTATGTTTCAGACATCAAAGTCACTTAAGAAAGGGGGTGGGACAAGTGGATGCGCTCATTTTAGTGGTAATACTTCTACTTCAAATGGAGGTAGTACTTAACCAATCTATTTTTATACTGCAATGTCTTCAGGCTTTTGAAGCATCTCGCACAAAAGCTATATTGCACTGTAGGACTCTAGGGCATTTGAGGAACATGGGCAGTCTGTTACTTTTCAACATAAAATAGATTAGTTTAAGAATCGAAAACCAAAAGAGTCATTTCAATTGGAGATACCATAATTGCTATAATCTTTCTTTAAAAAAAAAAAAAAAATCCAACAATAAGAGCCCTTGCCCATAAGCAGGTTTAGTGTTTGTAATAAGGGTGGAGACTATATATATAATCTTAATCTTCTACAATAAGATTACTTTCACAGTTCTGAAATGCGAGTGCTGATGACAGTACTTACTTAACTTGTTATAGGATCCTTTTTGTTTCAGCATTAATATATTTCTAATCCTAAGTACAGTTTTACTGTTTTAACTATATGAGTATAAAGCTGTCCTTAGTGTAAATATTCATACTCTTATAGTTTATTCCTTTATAGGAAAGCCAATAAACTGTACTGATATAAGCACTTTTATCGCTATTTACTGATGCAACTCCTAGTACTAAAGAACTGGGCCTTAACTGTAGTTACAAAAATCATGTGTAGACAAGACCTTAAAGTAAACTTAAATTGAGGGGTAAAATCTTGACTTCTAGCTGAGCTAGGACGTTAATGACAAAACTACTACAGGGCAGAATTTCTCCTCCTCCCCTCCCTTCCCCCCCCCCCCCCCAACAAAACAAAACGTAGCATATCTCATTGTAAAAATGTCTTGGTTTAAGAAAATCTTAGGCCCCTCCTTCCCCCTCCTCTCTTGGGGATGGGATTTGCAATGACTATGAACGTTGTTATTTGCACTTTCTAGTATATTGAACGCACTAGTGTGAACATTTGGAAGTTCCTTTGTATATTAAAGTGGGACACTTGCAGTGGTTATTGCTTTTTACTTCCCTACTGATTTTTTTTTTTAAGGGAAAAAGTTGGTATAAGAGAATAAAAGAGAAGAAACTTACTTCCCAAGAAACATTCATCACAGCCAGTGTGTAAACACAGCACCGTTTTTTCAATTAAAATCTTAGTTGATAGGTGTATTAAGATTGCCCTATATGGTAATTAGTCTTGCATATTTTGCAGCCTAGTAATGCTAGCAAGGGAATGGATTAAAATATGCTTGATGATATAAATTATTCCATTGTTCTTGTTTGACCTGAATGAGTAAGTTCTAGAGGGGTACTGCTGCACATTCAATTAAGGTGATGGTATTTTAGCCTCTTACAACTGAAGAACCATTTTGCTGAACAACCTACAGTAAACCACAAGATAATCATGGTGCAACATCTTCATGCTGGAATGAGGTATTTGTTTTGATGTTGCAACAACTACCAAGAGTTCTATTTCTGTGATGTCAGCAACTACAGTGGTTTCCACTTACAAAGTAACTTACCAACTCAAGCCCATGGAGAGGGCTATCCTGATAAGCAGGCAGAAAAAACAATTAAATCAGATCAGCCAAAATGAGTGTGGCTCAAAGCTGTTGATGGTGGTATCTACCTTTTGTTTAATAGCTTAGCAGTTTTAAAGCAGTTGCTCCTCATCCTGAGATGATTAAAACCCAAGTTGTCCACTTTTTCCAAATGAATACTGTAACCACAGGGCTATGGAATAGACAGTGAAGGCCTCATTCCTTATGTTCCATTGAAGTTGGGCTACAGGGCAGGCAAGAATACAAGAGCTGGATGGCCAGAAAGAGATCAAACAAGAATGGAGCCTGCCTCTCTAGTTCAGTGGTGAGGGCACTTTTCAAGGAAGGGGGCAGTTCTGGGCTTTTGTCCATATTGTCAGACTTACGGGATTTCTATTTTTCAGCCAATGACTTTTTAAATTAAAATGTGAAAACAGTGCTTGAAGCACGGGCCAGAATCCCTAATTCTTCACTCCTGCCTTGGCTCCATCAGAGATGCTTAATAGATGCATTTAATTTAGGCACCTAAGGTTTCCTGAGTGAGACAGAAGTTCTGCCATGGCACCCCGGTGCTTTAGCAGCTCCCATTGGCTAACCTCCTAGTGTCTTAGGCTTTCTGAAGCACCTTTGAAACAAGTTTTATTCTCCCTAGTCTCTGCATAGCCCACTGGTGTACTAAAACCTGCTTCTTTTATTGTTTTTATTGAGTCCGTGGGGATCCCAGATGGCAAGTATGCAGTTTTGAACATCTGCTCCAAATAAAGTAATGCTAAAGTTTAGAAAGGCAACACCTTAGTCATATTGAGTCTAGTTGAATCTGGTTGTAATCTTTCTTGTGTTTACAAATTGCAGAAATTAGCATAAAAAAACCCATTGTCTATTTCCACATCCCAGTTCTTGAATGACTGGGAAATTCCACCCACCCAAAACTATGGTAAGAAACCAATTCATGAATGTTCCTGGACAGGGAAGAATAGGTTCATGAACAGAATTTTTTACAAAGTGCTCCTTAAAAATGAAACAACAGAGATCACTGACTTTAAACCACTTGTGTCTTTTTTCTAAATAGTTTTTAAATTGTTTAAAGCAGGAAAGATATGAACAGACCTCACTTCTCAGAGTACTTTGACAATGACTGCATACTTCCCTAGATTGCTTTCTCTCTTTCCAGTTTTTTAGCTGTAGTATTAGCTATTCACTCCATGCTGCCTGTGCGTCCACCACCTTTTCCTGAAATAATATTCTAGCCTATTATCATATTCCTTTGGGATGCGCATATATCCCTTCCTCTCCGCCCCCGCCCCCCCAGCCTTTCCTTTTGATCCGGTTCATAGATTAAAGCATGGCTTAATCTGACCACCTGCAAATCAACCCAGTAAGCATTGCCCTAAATAAATTACTTCAAGTTTAGAGATGTCAGTTTGAAAATAATATTTTGGATCTTAGAAGCCTGTTTTGTGTGCCGCAGAAAGCGATTAGGAGAGACTACAGTGCTACCAATGCATGAGACCATTTAAACTAACCAATTTTATAGTAAGCAAACTACATAGAAGGACATACCCCTTTCCAAACTTCAAATCTAGAAATTAGTGACCCTAAAAATGTCATCAGGAAACCAGGCAGGCATCTCAGAGGATTCTGTGTAGCAAGTAAAATCACTGGTCAATTCTGTTGGCTGTGCCCAGTCTCACATGACTCAGTAGAAAGCAAAAACTCCAGAATACTTTCAGGTAATTGTGCACTGGGGGAAAAATTCTGTCTGGCCACTTTGGGCAACTGGGTAAAGCTGTGAAATACAGAAGTTGATAATTATAGTCTTGAAGCAATGTTGTGGTAATACTGTAGTCTCCAAGGCCAATGAAGAAAAGGGCTGAACAGGAAAATTTAGGCTGGATAGAAGCATGACAACCACCCTGAGATCCATGAAGAGAGCTGATCTCATCTTAAAGATTGCAAGCAACAGGGGGATACCTTCCTGGTAAGCTATTCCAGTGTTTAATTACCATCATAAATAGGAAACTCTTATTTCAAGATTTAATTAATTTCAAAAGTAGTTTATCATGCATTGATGACTTCCATGCCAGAAGTCTTCATTCTAGACATTATTGGACATTATATTTCTGCATAAAGGGGATAACAGGATGTATATATGATTAAGTTGCATGACATTTGTTGGGAGAGTAACAGCAGTGCCCAAGAAAATTTTAGGAATGTATTGATATTTGCTTTTTGATACAGGTTGTGAAAAATCTATCTAGGAGGGAAGCTCTTCTCAAGTTTCTCCTTAAAATAGGGAGGGATTGGATGAAAATCTGAAGGTAGGGAGAAGTAGCTTGAAATGATAACTCAAGATCTGAAGGAAGAAAGGAGATCAAAAAACCCCCAAAACACTGGATTTCAGAAAAGAAGATTTTGACGAACTCAGGAACTGGTGTATTAGTCTGGTGCAAAAGAAGAATAAGAAGCGAAGCAAGACACCTGATGAGTTGAGCAGTAAATTCTTCTGTGGCTCAAACATTAAAAAGGAAAAAAAAATATGTTAAGAAGACAAGGGTATAGCACAAGAGTAGGTGGCCAGAAAAGAGAATTATGTTAGAATAGTAAGACCCAGTAGAGTATAGGTTCTTTTACTGAAGATAAAAAGCAGTGGAATGGATGATGAAGAAAAGGCTGAAGTATTTAATGCCTTCTTTATTTTACACACACAGTGTGACTTATCAGATGACAAGCATAGTTGGCATCAAGGACATTGGAGGAGGTAAGCAGACTGAAATAGGAAAGGAGCAGTTTACAGATTACTTGGATAAATTGGATATTGTTAAGTACACAGATCAAGTACACAAATTTCATTCTAGGATACTTGCTGAATTGGCTGAGGTAATTGTAGACTATTGAGAATTATAGAATTTAGATGAGGTCCCAGGTTTCTAGAGAAAGGCAAACGCACTGTCTATCTTTAGCAAAGGGAAGGAAGAGGACGAGGGAATTATAAACTAGTCAGTCTTATTTCAGTACCCAGAAGATTCTGGAGCATATCATTAAGGGCTTGCTTGTAATCACCTAAAGGCTAAGAAGGTGATCGGGAACAGCCAATATGCCTTTGTCAAGAGCAAGTCCAACTTAACCAACTTGATTTCATTCTATGACAAGGTGTCAAGCTTTGTGCATGAGGGGAAAGCAGTGGATGTAATCTACTTTGACTTTGGCAAGGCTTTCAGCCATGATTCTCATGATGTTCCCATTGGTAAGCTCAGGAAACAGTCTCCTGCCAGTAGGATGGAATAATCCAGTGCACAAATATAAGTGGGGGAATGACTGGCTAGACTGCAGTACTAGAGAAAAGAACCTGGGAGTTGTATTGGACTGTAAGGTGAATGAGTTAACATGATGCCATTGTTGCCGCACATACATACACACCCTAGTAGCATACTGAAAAGTATTAGCACACGCATCATCCCATGCAAGTCACAGGAAGTGATACTTCAGCACTGGTCAAGCCTTACCTAGAATACGATCTCCAGTTTTGGGCACTGGGCTTCAGGAAAGGAAGGTGTAGACATATTAGAAAGAGTCTGGTGGAGAGCAACAAAAAAAGATTACAAATCTATAAAATATGGCCTGCAAGGAAAGGCTGGAAGAACAGGAATTATTTAGCCTGGAGAAGAGAAGACTGAAGGAAGATAAATCTTCATATATATAAAAGCTTGTTATAAAGAGAATGGTGATACTAAGAGTCAGCAGCCTGGGTTGGAGCTTGCAACTGTGCCATGGCTGCAGACCAGAAGTCTACCCCCTGTATTCACCCTAACTATAAATTCTTGCCCCCAGGGGAGTTGTTGGCGATCCCTCACAGTCCAGGATTATCACTCCCATGGGTCAAGTAAAGGGTTGTAAATGAGTCCATTGATAGCTAAAAGGGCTTATCCTAGACCCACAGATTCTCTGGCAAACATCATAGGTGGTGGTTAAAGGGAGGGTTGGACCATGGATTTCCTTTCCTTCTGTTCCTGTCTTGTTTCCTTTCTTTTGCTTCATGGCATTTTTCTGCCTCCAGGGTGAGACACTTTTAATCAAAGTAAGATATGCTTTCTCTCACAAAGCGTCACCACGTAGCCTTGTTCCAAGCTAGTCTTTCCCAATGTGTGGTGTCAATGCCACCCTTGTTAATATTTGCCTTGAGTGTGTCCGTGAACCACTTCCTCTAGTCCTTGGCTGAGTTGGGAGTATAGCAACTGTTATGGTATACATGCGTCAGACATGCGCGTGCAATGCCCTATCCACTGCAACTGATGTTTAATAACTGACACTTCCATACTGGTGGTGTTAGCATCACTGAGGATGCACATTTGTGTGACAATCCTCCCACTTTATGCCAAGGATCTTCCAAAGGTAGCAGTGGGCTTGTTTGGGTCATTCCTATAGGTCACCCAAGTTTAACAGCCATAGAGAGGAGTTGGGATTACCACACCCTTGTATAGAATCATAGAAAATTAGGGTTGGAAGGGACCTCAGGAGATAATCTAATTCAACCCCCTGCTCAAAGTGGGGCTGTCCCCAACTAGACTATTCTATTCAGAGCTTTGTCAAGCTTGGCCTTAAAAACCTTCAAGGATGAAGATTCCACCACCTCTTTAGGTAACCCACTCTAGTGCTTCACCACCCTCCCAGTGAGAGTGTTTTTCCTAATATCCAACCTAAACTTCCCTTGCTGCAACAATAGCATTTCGCTCCATGTTCTATCATCTGTCACCAGTGAGAACAGTCTAGTTCCATCCTCTTTGGACCCTCCCTTCAGGTAGTTAAAGGCTGCTATCAAATCCCACCTCAGTTTTCTCTTCTGCAGACTAAATAAGCCCAGTTCCCTCAGCCTTTTCTCAGAAGTTGTGCCCCATTCCCCAAACCATTTTTGTTGCCTTCCACTGGACTCTGTAACTTGTCCACATCCTTTATATAGCAGGGGACCAAAACCTGGAAACAGTGCTGCAGATATGGCCTCACCAGTGCAGAATAGAGGGGAATAATTATTTCCCTCAATCTGCTGGCAACACTCCTATTAATGCAGCCCAGTATGCTGTTAGCCTTTTTCACAACAGTGACACATTATTGACTCATCCAGTTTATTGTCCACTGTAACCCCCAGGTCCTTTTTTGCAGAGCTGCTGTTTAGCCAATTGGTCCCAAACCTGTAGCAGTACATGGGATTATTCCATCCCAAGTGTAGGACTTTGCACTTGTCCTTGTTGAACCTCATGAGATTACTTTTGGCCCAATTCTCCAATTTGCCTGGGTCACTGAATTCTAGCTCTACCTTACAGTGTCATCCCTTATTCCCCCCAACTTGGTGTTATCCAGGAACTTGCTGAGGGTGCATTCCATCCCATCTTCTAGATTGTTAATGAAGATATTGAACAAAACCGGCCGAGGATTGACCCCTGGGGCACTCTGCTTGATACTGGCTGCCAACTAGACCTCGAGCCATTGATCACTACTCATTGAGCTGATGATCCAACCAGTTTTCTATCCAGTTTACAATTCATTCATTCAACCCATACTTCCTCATTTTGCTTGCAAGATGACCGTATCAAAAGCCTTGCTAAAGTCAAGGTATATCACGTTCACTGCTTTCTCCATATCCAGAGAGTCAGACATTTCATCATAGAAGGCAAACAGGTTGTTCAGGCATGACTTGCCCTTGGTGAATGCATGTTGACTGTTCCTGATCATTTTTTTTTTCTCCTCCAAGTGCTTAGAAATCGATTCCTTGAGTACCTACTCTGTGATTTTTCAGGCACTGAGGTAAGGCTGATCATTTGGTAGTTCCCTGGATCCTCCTCCTTCCGTTTCTTAAAGATGAGCACTACATTTGCCCTTTTTCAATTGTTTGGGACCTCCCCTGATTGCCATGAGTTTTCAAAGATAATGGCCAGCAGCTCTGCCATCGCATCAGCTAACTCCCACAGCACCCTTGGGTGAATTACATCTGGCCCCAAGGACTTGTATATGTCCCTGCTTTTCTAAATAGTCACTAACGTGCTTTTTCACCACTGAGGCTGCTTACCTTCTCCCCAAACTGTGCTGACAGGTGCAGTAGGCTGTGAGCTGACCTTGCGTGTGAAGACCAAGGTAAAAGAGGCATTGAGTATAGAATCTGTAGAATCAAAGAAAGTTAGGGTTGGAAGGGACCTCAGGAGGTCATCTAGTTCAACCCCCTGCTCAAAGCAGTACCAGCTCCACCTAGATCATTCCAGCCAAAGTTTTGTCTAGCCGGGTTTTGAAAACCTCCAAGGATGGAACGAACTTCCACCACTTCTCTGGGTAACCTGTTCCAGTGTTTTACTACCCTCCTAGTAAAAAAAAATCTTCCTAAACTTAACCTAAACTTCCCTTGCTGCAACTTGAGATCGTTGCTCTATGTTTTGTCATCTGCCACCACTGAGAACAATCTAGCTCCATCCTTTTTCAAACCCCCGCTTCAGGTAGTTGAAGGTTGCTATTAAATCTCTTCTTTCTCTTCTGTAGACTGAATAAGCTCAGTTCCCTCAGTCTTTCCTCATAAGTCATGTCCCCCAGCCCCCTCACCATTTTTGTTGCCCTCCACTGGACTCTCTCCAATTTGTCCACATCCTTTCTGTAGCGGGCTGCCCAAAACTGAAAATAGTATTCCAGAGTACTTCATCCTTTTCCTCCTCATCTGTCACTAGGTTGCCTCCCTCAGTAAGGGGCTAACACTTTCCCTGATCTTCCTCTTGTTGTTAACATACTTGTAGGAACCCTTCTTGTTATCCTTTATGTCCGTTTCTAGCTGCAACTCCAATTGTGTTTTGGCCTTCCTAATTTCATCCTTGCATGCCTGAGCAATATTCTTAACTCCTCCTTAGTCATCTGTCCAAGCTTTCACTTCTTGTAAGCTTCCTTTTTGTGTTTGAGCTCACTGAAGAGTTCTCTGCTAAGCCATGCTGGTATCCTACCATTTTTGCCATTCTTTCTGCACATTGGGATGGTTTGTTCCTGTATCCTCTGTAAGATTTCTTTAAAAAAACAATGAGTCTCCTGGAATCCTTTCCCCTTTCAGACTGGCCTCCCAGAAGATCCTGTGCATCAGTTCCCTGAGGCAGTCAAAGTCTGATTTTTCTGAAGTCCAGGGTCCATACTCTGCTGGTGTTCTTTTTTCAGGATCCTGAACTCAGTCATCTTGTGGTCACTACTGCCCTACTTGCCATCTACTTCTGCATTCCCTACCAACTCTTTCCTGTTTGTGAGCAGCAGGTTAAGTAGAGCATGCCCCCTAGTTGGTCTCTTCAACATTTGCACCAGGAAGTTATCTCCAACATTCTCCAAAAACTTCCTTGATTGCCTGTGCACTTCAGTATTGCCCTCCCAGCAGATGTTGGGGTGATTGAACTCCCCCATGAGAACCAGGGCTTGTAATCTGGAAATTTCTGCTAGTTGTCTGAAGAAAGCCTCACCTACTTAATCCTCCTGGTCTGGTGGTCTATAGCAGATACCCACCACAATATCCACCTTGTTGCTCTCCCCTCTAACCTTAACCCAGAGACTTTGGATAGGCCTGTCTCCAGTTTCATACTGGAACTCTGAGCAATCATACAGCTCTTTTGCATACAGTGCAACTCCTCCCCCTCTTCTCTCTTGCCTGTCCTTCAGGAACAGTTTGTACTTATCCATGACAGAATTCTAGTCACATAAGCTATCCCACCATGTCTCTTTTATTCCAATTATGTCATAGTTTTTTGACTGTGAGGACTTCCCATTCTTTCTGCTTGTTTCCCAGACTCCGTGCATTCCCTGAGGTAACTAGCCACTTGCCCTACTTTCTCAGGAAGAATGAGGAGGCCTCCTCTTTTGCCAGCTCCTCCTTGTGCTTCCTCCAGGTCTTCTCCTTCTCCACTTACCCCAGGGTTTTGGTTTGTGTCCCATGGCAAACCTAGTTTAAAGCCCTTCTCACTAAGTTAGCAAGCCTGTCTGTGAAGATGCTCTTCCCTCTCTTTGTCACGTGGAGAGTAGGGGCTTTCTTCAAGTCCTGATGTCAGGATCATTGAACACATGATGATTCAATCTTCCAAAGGCAGAGTTTGGCACATTGGATCCTATACTAGATTTCCTCATTGATGTTCGCCTTCTTTGAGAGATGGCTGTTGAGGTATGCAAAATGTTCAACCTTCCCTAACTCCTGTCTCTCAGTGAGGATCTTTGCTGGGGAGGTTGATTAGCTCAGAGCACGCTGGTGAAGCACCATTTTTTTTCTGATGCTAAGGGTCAGTCCCAGGCACTGGTATGCTTGAGAAAAGCATACCAGTTAAGGGCTGTTTGTTAGGTCCTCCTTAGTGGGCAGGTCTACGCAAGGGGCTTCACTGCACAGTAGACTAATGTACTGTGCAGTAAGGTGTCACCATTTAACCATAAACTAGCTACTGTACAGTAAATTAGGCTAATGATTAACTGCACATTAGCTACTGCGCAGTCCTGCTCAAATAGCTGATCGGGAGCAATTTGCTCCCAGGCAGCAAGGGGCTGGGAAAGTGTCCCTTCCTCAGCAGCTGTTTCCCAACCCCTTGCCCTGATCAGCTGATTGGAGCAGGGGGCTGGGAAACAGCTGCTGGGGAGGGGACACTTTCCTAGCTCCCTGCCTCATTTGGCAGATTGGGGCATAGGGCTGGGAAACAACTGCCCCTGCGATATCACAGCCTCCCCCAAAACGCAAGGCTGGCACACTGGGAAGCCTAGAGCTCCCCCTGACTGCCATATGAGAGCAGACCAGAGCAGGAGTAGCCCTGCCCTGAACTGCTCCCATCATAAGTAAATTTGCTCCCGATGGGCAGGTGTAGATATGCTCCCAGAGAAAGCTTACTGCACAGTATTTTATAGTGCTCAGTAAACTTTTTGTGCATTAATTGTATGTGCCGATGCACCCAATATGTGCAACAACAGCACCATCATTGGCATACTGAAATTCTACAGTCAAGGCCAAAGTAACCTTGGTTTTGGCATGGAGGTGGGGAGAGATTTGAAAAGGTTCCCATCCACCCTGTACTCAATGCCAAGGCTATGTGGCAGATGCTCACAAATGGGCAGTGCCGTAGCAAGGGGGGACTGAGCCGGATGACCGTCCTGGGCGCCGAAGTGAAGGGGCACTAACAAGCGCTGCCCAGCTGGGGCGGAGTACTGAATGGAGCAATGAGCGACTCATTCGGGGGGGGATGCAGGGACATAAGAAGGACAGCTCCCACTTCTGCGTGCACTCTCAGGCAAACATGGAGGGAAATGGTTGGGTATTGGGAAGAACTTTCTTAGTAGAAATGTGGCTAAGTGTTGGAATAAGGTATCTATGTGAAGGAACACCTGTGGGTGGGAATGCCAGTTAACTAATTAATCCAGAAGGTCATTAATCCTCTATGACCCACAGGTAGTTAGATTTGGGGCATTAAAGTAAGTTAATTTCCCTGAGCATTGATCTACTGCCCAACCACACTCAGAGTTAGGAAGAGTAGCTACACACTACACCACAGGTAGGTTGAGTAATATAAGCTTTATTACACAAAACCCATGCAACAACTACCTGATGCAATATTCCCGTAACACCTGAGCCCCAACAGAATAAAATACACCGGACGCAACAATAACCCGACACATCCCAAACCCAGTGTCCCCAGTCACACAGCCAGTCAACTACACATTACAATGAGCTTCAGTCACTACGCAGTTAACTGCTATGCAACTTCACAGACAACCCAGAAACCACAGATGGCAGCAAGAACATCCTGGGCCTAGTCAGCAGGAAAAAACTTCTTGACAGTCCCTGAGGATTTCTAGCTTTTCCCTGCTTAGGTACTCAGCACTTCAAATAGGGAAAGGGTAATACTTTACCCAACTGCAGCTTCCACAGTCAAAGCCCAAAGGAAAGAGCATGAGACAGGTAAGTCTCGGCGAGCTTAATCTCAAGGACCAGGTGACAGCAAGGGACCTGCACTTGACGAACTCCTATGCCCCGAGAGCCTGGAGTCAGGACTGTCCAGCCTGAGTGAGAGTGAAGCCGAGCCCTAAGAGCTCCTGCTGGCTGCTCCTGACAGGATTTGTAGCCCTCTAATCATTCCACCTATCATTCACCCAATGGTCCAATCGTCACCCTTTGCACAATACACAATCAAATTCGAACTTGGGCAATACTTAAAAGGACCAATCAGTTCAAACCATTTCAAACCAATACACAAATATTATCATAACTGCCTTATTAATTAACATATTAACATTGTTAAACAGTTGCATTACCATTATACGCTGCGCATGCCCAGACCTTAAAAGTAGGTTATTATTTCATCAAGGTTGAGAGTTCAAACCCTCTAGAAACTTCTCACCTCTAGTCATATGGCACATGCATGGACTTGCACTGTTCTACATATGGTTGTTGTGGAATCTGTCTTCAAAGTTTTTAAGAGTTAGACAAGCCCTTGGCTGGAATGTTTTAGACAGGGATGATCCTACTTCGAACGTGATGTTGGACTTAAGCTGCCCAGTTAAAACCCCATCACCCCTTCTAGCTAACACAAACCCCTGCTCCGCTGACCCACATACAGCCTCTCTACCCGTTTACTTTCATGTGTGCACACACATTTTATTTTTTTCCAAGACCTACTCAAACTAGTGATATTTTTTCATAGTAAAGTTGTAGCCATGATGGGCCAGGAATTATGCAAGAATTTTTGTGGGTGATATCTCTTATTGGACCAACTGCAGAATTGGGGTAAAGGTAGAGAAGCTTTCAAATCTGAGGCATTTGTCTTGATGAGAAATGCCTTGTATTGAAAAACTTGTCTGACTTTATCCCAGTCATGCAGTTTGTCTAATAAAGGATATCACCCAAAGAAATCCTTGCTTCTAGTACTTTTTTCTCCATTTATACAGCATATAAAGGGGAGTGGAGTGAATTTCACCTTTATTCAACAATAGTCTGGGTAAGGTTTAGCAGGAACTTGGAATTTTAAATAAGATGAGTTAAAAAAAGGTCAAACCATTGAGCAGCATACCAGAATATATTAAGATGTCATAACAATAATTTTTTCTCATAATTTGAGCAACTAGAAAGAAAATAATAGTGGCTGCTTTATTTCATGTCTCTTTCAATGCACTGCATATAAAAAAGATATATTTTTAAAGAAGGATATTATAGTTAATGATTGGTGAGAACTGTTTGATTGAATAGGAGACCCCCCCCCCCCCCGCCAGAATTCACAAAACCAAAACTCTAAAAAACACATATTTGTTTTAATGGCATTCAAGATGGAGACCTTGGAATAGCTAATACTCTGGTAGTTAGGGCACCTGCCTGAGTTAATCCAGAGACTTGAAGCTAGGTATTTGAGTTCTACTTCAGGTGTATAGGCACTGAAGCAGGAATTCAAGACAGAATTCTGGCAGCCTGTGGTATCCAGTAAATAAAACAGAATGATAATCCTGTCTGTTCTGGTTCTACAGTCATTAAGCTCTGATGCATGGCTTTAAAAAAAAAAAAAATACACACACACATAATGGCAACAGGGGTTAGAGAGGCTTGGTGCAGGGGCTGAAGTCCATTGAAGTCCAGGAGGAGAGAGCGAGGGAGAGAGTCCAAATTGTTGGAGGAGGTATGCAGGTAATATCTACCTATCCAGGCTGGAAAGGGGTCCTTGTCCAATAGATGTTGTCCAGAGGAGGGGTTGCTGGCAGGGCCTATGGGTGGATAGGTGGTGTGGCATGGTGCTGGTCCAGATGGAGAGAGTGTCCCCCTGGGTCTGTCTTCACTGCCCCTTTTTATAGGGGCAGACCTTGTGTGACCCTAGTGGCAGGAGGCATGCCCAGGCAAAGGTCAGCCCCTGGCATACTGAGCATGTGTGCTCCATGCAGGGATGTGCAGTTTCGGGTGTCTGTAATGGTGAGAGTTGCTGGTTTTGCAGGGTCTTTTGTCTTTCAAATGCTGGTCTTGTCTCTGTTCCTGGGTGAGGTCTGTGGTTCCTGGATGAATCAATGCTAGGTGATGGCCTAGTCCTTACAGGCCATTCAGTAGAGGCCTGCTACCATTGTATTTCAATCATTCCCAATCACACTCATTCATCCGGGAACCAATTTACATGGGAGGGGTATGTGACTCTCATACAGTTGCAACATGGGATGCCCAGGCAGAGGACAGAAGATGGAGGCTTGACATATAAAATGGAAACTTGACATGACTTTGGTTCACTTACAAACACAGGCCTAAACCATATAATATCTATATGAAACAATAAAAATCAATATGAAAATGATGATAATACAATATACAACAGTAAGAATCAATACAAACCTAATAATAATACAATATCAAACAGTGGATATCCAAAACCAAAAACTTGCTACCAAAATAAAAATGTTTAAAGCTTATCGTAAGTCCGAGCTCACTTATACTTATCTATAGGGATAGATAGGGAGAGAAAGGGTCAGAAATGGTTGGGGAAGGGGAGGGAAAGCATTTTAAAATAAATACAAAAAAGAAAAAACGGGGGGTTTTGCTACAGTAGGAGCTGGCACCACTTCCCTTGGAAGTTGGTTCCAGATCCTGGCCGCCCTGATTGTGTTCTTTTCTTAAAAAAAAATAGCTCTCCAAAATTATGGTGTGTGTTTTACTCGAGGAAGTTGCTTTTGGTGTCAAAATGGAAGTCTGGGGACACTGTAATGGCTGCTAGGGGCCATACTTCATTCCTGGCCAGTAAGCAGCAGGGACAAAATCCACTTTTCAGTATCAGTAGTAGGGTTTTAACATTCTCACTTCTGCTGCTGAATTGGCAGTAACTTTTGACTGAGCAGCCAGGGATTCTGCCTTTGCTTCCTTCTAATCAGCTTTCAACCAAGTGTCCAGTGCATCATTGTCAGTGAAACAGGGCTGAATGAGAAGTACTGCATGTTCTGTATGATGCTCCCTGCTGGAGAAAAATGACTCCTTTTCTGGCTGGTGCCTTTTGCCTTGAACACATTTTATTCCTTGCTTTTATTTTCTGCCTCAGCTGCCTGGCAGCTACAGTGTCTTAGCTCTCTTGTCTACAATGTTTGACCACCTTAATTTGTCTAAGGATCATACCAATTCCATTGGGAATACAGGTCACTAGCTTCCATTTGTTTCACTCTAGTCATGGTGAATCATCAGCTCTACTGTCTTACATTATGACTAATTTTCAAGAGCTATTTTCTGTCCGCCTTAGCTTTGTACTGAAGAGCACAAATGTCTTTGCTCACAACACAACACTTCATTAGGAGAGCTGTGCTTGCTTCACATGATGACAAAGTGGTTGAAACAATACATGATGGAAGAAAAATGACACTTGGGGGATTTTTTTCTTAAAAAATTGAGTTCAAAACAGAGAGAGGCTTTTTATACACATGCACACATTTTTATCCTGCACTGTTTTTTTGTACAAGCCCTTACTGCAAAGAAAAAATGACATAAAGCCTAGTCCCTTTCCTGTTGTGCATATATTTTAAGATGTTTACCAGACATATGCTTGCCCACATACAGCACAGTGGAAACAAAATTGAGTTGCAAGACTGTAAACACAACAAGGGGTTATGATTATATCATGGTAACAATGAGACTGTGGCATTAATGACCGACTCTTCAGAATTGTGAGGTTGGGGGGTGTGTAACATTCATAACCAGTTTTGTTTGCTGTCTTTTATAGTTGAAAGATATTACCCCTGTAACAAATACAATTGACATGCTATCTTTCCTTCTATCTTCAGCTGTTGATTTTGAGCTATGTTTCTGCTTGGCATTTCTGTTAATATTATACATGTACTTGCAATTATGCTTTATAACTAAAGTGTCTTTCATCTCTGTCTGTGTGCTTTGCAAACACTAATAAATTAAGCCTTAACATGCCTGTGAGGTGTACAGGAAGCATTCTCTGTTCTTGTAACTTCACAGGTGGAGAGTCAGAGAGAGAGAGAATGACCAGCTTGCCTAAGGTCATACACTTGATCAGAGGCAAAAGGCCAAAAGTAATAATCTGGGAAGATTATGTAGAAGCTTCATACAACTGTCATTGCATTCCCCCTTCCTCCCCCGCATCTCCCCCTGCCTCAAAATTTCACTACTTTTTCAAAAATTTCCCACCATTGTATGTCCACTAGTGGTAACAGTGGTAAGAGGCCAACATAAGTAAAGCTTGGGAAACCAGAACCTTGGTAATTTAACCTGATCTGAACAATGTGAAGTGACATGTTAAAAATACCACTTACTTTAATGCTTTGTTGGTTGTAAGACTTTCATCATTGCTAAAGCTGGTGGGAATTTCTTATGGTATGGTGGGCTCTGGTATAGACATAGCCCTATATGCCAAATTTGCATATACCCCAAATTTCCAAGGTAGCAGTTTTAATGCAATGTGAGAGTCCTCCCTCCAGTGCTGCTAATGGGAAATAAATTTCTTTTAATATTGTATTTAATATCATCCCCAGACTCTAAACAAATATGGTCCACACTTCCATAGTTCTGAGGCTGAATTTAACTTTTGCTTCAGTGGGACTTCATTAGTTAAATAAAGATATGTACCCTCCTAATACATGGAAGTATCCTGTTCAGATGACCCAAATTCAGATTTTTTTTCTTTACCTGGCAGTTTTGTACACTATCTTTATAATAAGATTTAGACTGAAAGACCTTATGAAATCAGGTCTTTCAGAGCAGCAAATGTGCGTGAAGATCAGGAGTCATCTACTACCTTTCAAATGCTACTATCTGCTAAACTTGGTACAGTGGCTGGTATGTGGGATGTTTTAACTTAGCTCTGTTAAGCTCTGAATGTTTTAATACTTTTTAAAAAGTGAAGATTTATCTTAAATTACTGTAGTCTTTACAAATGCTTCAGATGTGTGACCATACAGATACCTGCACCTTATGGTTACTCCAAAAATGAATGAGTAGTCATGGGTCAGGCATGCCAGTCTTGTCACCATTCTTAAATCTTATTGCTTTGATGCACATCTGCCTAAGCAACTTAGAGAGTCAACTTCTGAAAAAGTGCTATGTAGATAGTATGTTGTTAGCTCTGTCACTATCTTGTAACAAGGTTGTTATGAAAGAATGAGCGTGGACGCAGTGAAAAGACCTGGCGAATGCCGCTTCCAGAGCCAATACCATATTAGGATAGAAGCTCAGAGATCAGAGCAAAGGGTAGAACCCGGCGCTTCAGCAAAAAAAAGGAGCCAACAAAAAGTAAAAAAAAATAAAATAAAAAAAGGAAGAAGGAGGATCCCCAAGGGACCAGAAACTTGCCTTAAGACTCCTTGCAGTGCCAGGGAAAAACAGAGCTCCAGGGCGGTGGGTGGATCCCCGAGGAGATAAACTGCAGGATGCATCGAACGCTGTGGACCTACAAAAGTAAACAAAAAAAAGAAACGTAATCTCTTAGCCTGGGAGACAGTGCCTGATTGTACACCAGGGGAATTCAAGACACCAGTCAAGTCCAAGGTAAAAAGTAGGCTTATTTATCATCCTGGCAAAAAGAGTGTGCATAGCGGGGCTTGAAGATAGAAGCCCGAAAAAATTAATTAAAAAAAAAAAAAAAAAAAAAAAGGAAAACAGACAGACCAGATAGAAGGAGACTTTGCTCATTAACACTAGATTCTGTTTAGCCTAGTTGATAGTTATTGCATAAGGGCTTTATATAAGTAGAGTTACCAGAGTTGATATTACAGGTAAGGTTGAAAAAAAAAAAGTAAAGGATGGGATGCAAAAGACTACTTTTGCCTGAAAATAAGAAAAATTGTACAGAGTGTTACAAGATAAAAAAAAAGACAAGTTTTGATCTGAATCTGACTGTAATTATCTATATCTTTGAGCGCGTGCAAATATCCGAAGAAGCCAGTGAGATAATTTGCCCATAGTGGTTGTGAACCCCTAATAGAGTCATAATAATTCGAACGAACAATTGACCAGAAAAAGAAAAAGACATAGCAACCCTCCCAACTAGTGACATCAAAAAATCTGAATATAATTATAACATCCAAGACATGGCAGACGGGAAAAGGCGGGACACCGGCGGTCCGTTAGGTGATAATATAGGGGTACAAGGTGACATCCTAAGCACTACCACCACAGTTGTCATGAGAGATGAAACAAGAGTAGAATCTTAGCTGCCTAGAAAAGAGGCCTTTGTAATAAGGTAAGAGGACTTTCCCTTCTGGAAGCTCATTGTCTCCCAATATCCAAGTTCATGTATGGCTGGCTTACAAGTAACCCATGAGTGAGAAGTCCATGCAAATGAAGCTTTCTTTGGGAATACTTTTCATCAGTATCAGGAGTAGAGAGCTATCCTCTCTCTCAAACTTCTGGCCATAGATAAATATCTATTTATCCAGTAGATTGTTTGTTGCCTAGTTTGCTGTGTTTTATCTATCTTCTCCACAGATAGGGTCTGCTCACACTGAAGTCAAAGAACATCTTCCCTTGATTTTAATGAGTGAAAGCCCTAGTAGTCCCCTACATACTTCTGTTGAAGTCTGTACACTTCCCTTTAGCTATGATGATGGGAACTTTTAGAATGGAGTGTCACTTTCATAATTGTCACTTTAGACACTTTGGGAAGGTGCAAATTTTTTTTGTTTTCTCCCACAAGAATTAACAATAGCTCACAGAGGCAAAGTGTGGGCATGGCACACAGCAAAAGACAACATACCGCCACTGACAGACAGTAAGTAACTACAAGTCTATACTGGATGAAGGCAGGATTATAAATTTACAATATTAAAAATAAACACTAAATTTAGTGGTGGAAGATTTTTTTTTTCCATTAGTGTTTTTTAAGAGAGCAAGCAACAGCTTGGTCCACAAAGACCTTAAGGAATCAGCTCTTGGCTTTCCTACTAGTCTAAGTATCTCTAGCACATTTAACAAAATCTTTGTCAAATACTAGTGATAACACTACCAGCCTGAAATAATGTTTAGTTTCACTCCTTACAAATCAAATTTCTCTTACCTACCTATTGGCTGGGTGGAAAGTAAACTGATGTTAATCAGTCCTGTCTTTTGAAAGATTTTGAAACAAACAGCAGAAATAAAAAATGAATCTACCATATTATTAAGTGATAGGTAGAACTTATTTCCCTCGAGGGTTCCCAGCCTCTAATTGAATATTGGCTTGCAGATCCTGTCATCCCAAAAGCACCTGTTGTCTTAGGTAGGTATCATGCTGCTTGTTAGACAATAGAACTCTTCAGTGGCTTCTCATGAAACGCAGCTGAGCCAAAGTGATCTATATATTTTTCATATCCACTTAGAAGCAGAATGCAAGTATATTCCTTACAAAATTCCTTTTATTTTTAATACTGAGTTCAATAGGTTTTTGATCAGGACTAGAGAGAAGGGTTTTTTCCCCTTCTCAGTAGATCTGAGTCACTGCAATGGTCTACAGCTGTGCGCTCCGCAGCCAGGAAAACACAGCAGGGACCTGCTCAGCCTTGTATCTCTGCTGCTCCCCATTCTGGTTTTGGAGACTTGAGCCATGCAAGAAATCATTCTCTCCAGCCTCACAGGTAATGAAATCATTCTCTCCAGCCTCAGAGGTGATGCAGAATCCTTGTATGGCTCTTGGGCTGAGAGATTGTTGCAGGATGGTGGAGTGCTCCCCTGCCAGAACCAGGAGACCGGAAGCTGTGAACCATCCCTCCTCCCTAACTAGAACTGGTAGATCCTGCACTCCCATTTCAAAATTGGGAGACCAGAAGCAGGGATTCCTCCTCTCCAGCTCTGGAGCAAGGGAGAAAGATACCTGGCATGGCTTTCAGGCTCCAGAAATTGCTGAGGACAACCAAGCATACAGAAGAGCACTCACTGGCTGTCTAGTCTGTTCTCCTTCCCCACCCTCAATCACCTCTCCACTGTGTGTGTGTGGGTGGGTGGGTGGGGGGGGGGGGAGAAGGAGGAGGGAAAATGGAACAGTGAGATGCCAGAGTACCAAATAACACCCCCATGTCACATTCCCTAAAGTGTACAGACAGTCCAGAAAGTACATCAAAGATGTCCCTGCAATATTTGGGCTTCAGTATACACTTTCCTCATTATACACTGCACTCTCATTATGCGCTTCCTGAAAGTGGAATTCTCCTGAGTTCTTATATGTCCTTGTACCCTCTCATCTGTTTATAGTAACATCCCTTTTATGACTATCTCAGATAGCTTTGATAGCCATGCGTAATTTTATTTAGAGGAAATAGTTTGGTTTTGATTGGGTCCCTCCCATTTGTAGTTTTGGAAGAAATTTAAACTAGTCTGTTAAGGTAGGCTTTGGTATATGCATGTCTTCCTTTCTTTTTGTTTGCTATTTGTTCCCCCATTGCTGGTTGTCAGAATGCTACTGCTACTGGGACTAAAGTATGCATGTCTTATCGAGAATTTATATCAGGTTACTGTTAATGCCTTCAGTGGGAGGATTTCTCCATCTAAGAACAGCTTGTTATATATTTTCTTCGGTTTTTGCAAAGCACAGGATAGTCTTAACTATTTTAACTGCCAGTTCAGCTTCCCTGTTGTACTTGCTGTGGATAAGGTGATGATGTGATATGATAGAATTTCTACTTTAGGGAAAATTTCACAGACTCATTGTAAATAAACTGGAATCTACTGTCAGAAACTAAAACAGTTTGGGATACCAGGCCTGCTGAAATGCTTCTCTACAATGGGCACTGGGATAGTGTGTGATGTTCTGAAAAGGTTTTAAAAATGTCCCAATGTGTCAAGATCCCAGGTGAGCTCCTGGTTTCTTGGATGCCCATGTCCTGCACTGTGAAGTGACAGCTTGCAAGCCTAAATTTCTGAACTGATTTAATAATTTAGAGGCAGGCAATTCCTTACATTGAAAAGTACAGTCAATACATATCACAAACTCTTCAATCATCCCATGCATGGCACTGCAGTCTATCACAATTTCTTCTATGTATTTAGTATTTCTATGTATTTAGTATTTAGTGTAAGATTTATTTGCTAAACACACACAATTACAATGTCATAGGGATAACGGAGACCTGGTGGGACTCCACCCAGGACTAGACCACAGGTATAGACGGCTATACCCTGTACAGGACAGATCGAGTAGACAAAAGGGGCGGGGGTGTAGTTCTATGTCAAGGAAAGCTATGTCCCTGCAAGCCGACATTGGCACCCAGGGTGGATGATTGGAGACCCTCTGGGTTAAAATCTGTGGGGAACACGGCACAGGTGGGAGTCGACTACAGACCTCCTACCCAGGATCAAGAGCTTGACCAAGAGTTTGCCAGGGAATTAACTGAAGCTGCACGCTCCTGGTGCATGGTTGTCATGGGAGACTTCAACTACCCTGACATCTCGTGGGAAGAGTGCTCAGCCAAATCAGAGCGGTTGCAAAGCTTTCTGTCACGCGTGGATGAGCTCTACCTGACAAAAAGAAGTCAACCAGCCAATGAGAGGTAAAGCACTGCTTGACCTGATACTGACTACGGGGGGCGACCTAATCAATGACCTAAAGATTGAAGGGAAGCTGGGTAACAGTGACCACGAACTGATCACCTTCACCATCCGCCGTAAAGCTGCAAGTCAGTCAGCAATACAGATGTCCTCAACTTCAGGAAAGCTGACTTTCACAAGCTCAGGAGGCTTGCCTGTGAGTCCCTAAGGGACCATGACCCAAAGGGGAGGGGAGCTCAGGATGAGTGGTTGCTCCTCAAGGGAGCGATCCTGGATGCACAAGCAAAGTCTGTTCTGTCTTGGAGGAAAGGCAGCAAAAGGGCACAGCAGCCCCCTTGGCTCTCCAGGGAACTGGCGGACCTCCTGTGTTGAAAAAGAAAGATCTACAAAGGATGGAGGACAGGATCCACCTCCAAGGAGGTGTCATAACCCAAGGGTGTGATTTTGTATGCGCTTCGGCACTGCAGAATTATTTCCCGCCACGAGGAGCTTTCTTTGCACGGTGCAATTCTCAGTTGCATGGAGAAAACCCCAGTGCAAAGGAGTTCCCGCTATTCGCATGCAAATTTGTGTCCCACTATTGACCAGTTCTAAACTATTCCCACGTGGTGGCTAGCGATTGGCTTGCTAGCCGTATAAGAGGCTTGAGCGGTTTCCGCCCAAGTTGGAGGACTCCACAACCATCTGAAGGAGGAGAAGGAGGACTTCACATCTTGTGAAGAACTCTAAGCACTGTGGAGCCTAAAAAACCCAGTGTGTGCCTTAAGAAGGATATAGGGGCCTGATCAACCTCTAGCCTCTCCCCGTCGCTGCCTAATCCCTCGACGAACCCTTCCCTGCGCGCTTTCGGTCCACGGAGCCTAGCAAACTCCGTGTGTGTGTGTGTGTGTGTGTGTGTGTGTGTGTGTGTATCCAGAGCTCTGCCCGAGTTATTTCAAGAGGCTCGAGTTTTTCTACGGGTCTTGTTCGTACAAGTTTTATAACCGCAACTTAAGCGAAGTTTTCTCCTGCCTGCACCGCGACCATCTACGGTGTAAGTAAAATAATCTTTAATCAGCTGCTACGCGTCCGTGCCTAATTCTAGTCCGCCGGCCTGCATTCCCCGACCCATGTGCCAGGGCTGCTGGCCACAGCCCGCCGCGCGCCCCCGAAGGCCTCAGACCACTCCCGGCCCGCACCCGAGGAATATTCTGCACTGGTCCAGACCAGCAGGGAGTGAACCAAGAAAGCCAAGGCTTCAATGGAACTCGAACTGGCTACAAGTATCAAGGACAATAAGAAGTCCTTTTTCAGATATGTGGGGAGCCAGAGAAAAACCAAGGGTAACATCTGACCTCTGCTAAACCAGATGGGACAACTGACAACTGATGCCCAGGAAAAAGCTAACTTGCTAAATGGGTACTTTGCATCAGTTTTTCACCAGTCCCAAGGGATGCCCTTGCCCATTACAGGACAGGAATGCCTGGGTGAGGGTGATTCCTTACCCTCCATCAATGCTGACCTTGTGAAGGAACACCTTGAGAGGCTGGATGCCTTCAAGTCAGCTGCCCCTGACAGTTTACACCCCAGGGTACTCAAGGAGCCGGCAAGCATCATAGCTCAGCCCCTGGCACAGATCTTTGAGAACTCCTGGCGCTCTGGTGAAGTGCCCAAAGACTGGAAGAATGCCAATGTGGTGCCTATCTTCAAGAAGGGGAGGAAAGTGGATCTGGCAAAATACAGGCCCATCAGCCTGACATCTGTTCCGGTGAAGGTCTTAGAAAAGATTATCAAAAAGACCATTCTTAACAGACTGGCCAATGGCAACATCCTGAGGGATAGCCAGCATGGGTTTGTTGTGGGTAGATTTTGCTTGACCAATCTTATTTCCTTTTATGACCAGGTGACCTATCACCTGGACAAAGGGGAAGAGATTGATGTTGTATATCTTGACTTTAAAAAAGCCTTTGATCTGGTATCTCATGATCACCTCTTGGCAAAGCTATCCAACTGCAGCCTCGGCTTTACCACAATCCACTGGCTGGGGAATTGGCTCCGTGGTTGGACCCAGAGGATGGTGGTTGATGGAAGTCAATAATCGTGGTGCCCTGTGACCAGTGGGGACCCTCAAGCCTCTGTCCTTGGGCCAACACTATTCAACATCTTCGTTAATGATGTGGTCATTGGTATCAGAAGCAGATTGGCCAAGTTTGCCGACCACACCAAACTCTGGGGTAAAGCGTTCACACCTGAGGACAGGAGGGCTGACCTTGATAGGCTCAGTAAATGGGCGGACGAGAACCTGACGGTGTTTAACACCAAAAAATGCAAGGTTCTCCACCTTGGGAAGAAACACCCACAGCATACTTACAGGCTCGGCAGTGCTATGCTGGCTAGCACTACAGACGAAAAGGACTTGGGGGTCATGATTGACCTCATGATGAACATAAGCCTTCAGTGTGATGCTGTGGCTAGTAAAACAAGCAAAACGCTGGCTTGCATCCATAGATGCTTCTCAAGAAAATCCCAGGACGTCATTCTCCCATTGTACTTGGCCTTGGTGAGGCCGCAGCTGGAGTACTGCATCCAATTTTGGGCTCCACAATTAAAAAAGGATGAGGAGAAGCTTGAGAGAGTGCAGAGGAGAGCCATGCACATGATCAGAGGTCAGGAAAACAGACCTTATGACGAGAGGCTAAGAGCTATGGGATTCTTCAGCCTGGAAAATTGCAGGCTTAGGGGGTGATCTGGTGGCTGCCTATGTTTATCAGGGGTGCTCACCAGGATCTGGGGGAACGTCTGTTCACGAGAGCACCCCAGGGGATGACAAGGTCAAATGGTCACAAACTACTTCAGGACTGTTTTAGGCTGGACATAAGGAAGAACTTTTTTATAGTCCGAGCCCCAAAGGTCTGGAATAGACTGCTGCTAAAGGTGGTTCAAGCACCTACTTTGAACACCGTCAAGAGAAATTTGGATGTTTTTCTTTCTGAGATCCTATGACCCCTACTGACTTCCTGCCCCTGGGGTAGGGGGCTGGACTGGATGATCTTCTGAGGTTCCTTCCAGCCCTAATGTCTACCAAATCTATGAAAGCTTCCCTCAGGTGTCTTTTTGTGCCCATTCTTTAAGATTTCATGAGCTATGACCTTGATCCCTACATATCCTGCTAGTAAATATTGTTGGGAGGTATTGACATTTTTCTGCCTGTAGGTTTGATCCCAAATGCACACTTAGCCAGCTGCATCTACCTGCTGGTATGCAAAATATGGTGAAGAAACTTCTCTTCTTTTCCAGCAACACTTGCCATTTTTGGCAGCAAGTTGTGAAAATATTTTTGCTTTTTCCAAGCTGGGTAATAATTAATCAATTTCAGATGTTTGGTCTTGAGCTTTTTCCTAGTGCTTTTTTTGTCCTGACCTATTCAAACATGCAGCATGTTTGGCTTCTTAGGCTAGGAACAGACATTACACATAAACAGGTTTAAGTGATCAGGAACTGGTTTAAACCTGTAACAACACATGTTCAGTGCACATGAACCAATTTGAAAATCACTGAAATCAGTTTGAGATAAACCTGGCTGAATGTAGTATCAGACTTAACTGATTTGGGTCAAACTGGTTTATGCAATATCTGTCCCAGACCCCTTGCTGGTTTAAGATAAACCAAACACCCCCAGAATCCCAGTATACTCTCTGGGCTGGGTGGGGCTCTCTGCTCCACAGCATGGCTGGCCCTTCCCCTCTGCTCCCTGGCTGGAGCTCTGGTAGAAATTGCAGACACAGCAGGGTCTGTCTGGCTTCCTATACCCTGCCCTATACCCCACCCCTCACTGCTTGCTGCTTAAGCAGAAACACTCCCCCACACACCTTTCCATCTCGCACAGCACAGTCCCTGGCCCCATGGGCCCTAGGCATGTGGTATGCTAGCTAATGCTGACAGGTGTCTGTCTGTCTCCAGTTTCACTGGGGTAGGCAGATAGGACAGTGACCACTTAGGACTATTTGGAGCTAATCAACAGGTCACCCAGTAAGCTGTTTAAGAAGAACTTGAAGTAAGGGAGAGAGCCTATTGTTTTTCTGACAAGGTGATAATCACTGTTATCAGTCCCCTGCTGGCTTGCTTGCCTCTCATTTTACTGCAGACAATATAAAGAAGCAGGGAAAGGGAGATTGAAAAGCTCTGTATCATCAGCAGATGCATGCACTGCACACCTCCCTAGCCTCAGAGTGCTAGCAGGCAACACTCCTGCCCCTTGAGCAACCAGCAGGGAAAAGTTTGGGACAGTGCAGGCAGACCTCCCTAATCAGAAAGTCCTGTGGAGGTCTGGCTACCTCCTCCCCTCAGCTCAGTCTTGTGCAAGGAAAGGGAGGGCTGCTCAAGTGCCTCCCCTGGCTTCTAGCCTTAGCTACTGAAGGAATGTGCCAGAATTTTCTCAGTCCAGAGAGAATGTCTGTCCAGTTACAAACTGGTTCAGCCTAGTCAGGATAGTCTAACCTGCAAAGATTGAATCAATTTGGGCTCAGGCTTTTTTAATGCCTATCACTAGCCTTAATGGATACCACCCTGATTAGCCATATTTTGGGCTGTTTGTCTTTAGCAAGGATGCCTTCTCTTTCCATTGACTTTATTGTTCCCATTATCTCCTTGTCACCCCACCTCCCTTTCCCTGACTTCAGTGAGCACACTGAAACATGTTTTGCTGGGTGCATTGGGTTGTTTGAAAGTTCTGCTGCCAGAATGCCAATGTGTGTTGTGTACTCTGGATATGGTTTTGTTCGTTTTTTTTTACTGGCAAGTTTTCTGATGTCCCAGTGTGTCTCTTGGCTTTCAGTTTCCTGTTTGTATGCTGCTGTTTTGCTCTTGCGTCTGGTGCTAGGCTTTAGATACCATGCATTTTGATGGGATTTTTTTTCCTGAAGTAAATGCCATACCTGTGCAAAAAAATCTATCCTCTCCATCATCAGTGCTGGTAACTTTGACATAATGATTGCTTTTACCATGGTTATTACAAATGATCATCATATATGATTTCCCCTCTACAGTATGTACAAGTCAGCCTTTGTATGTGTGCATTTGCTTTTGCATGCATTTTGATGTTTTCTTCCTTGTACTTTCTGCTTTCCCTAAGCTGTTTGGTGAATTATTTGTTTACTACACTCGTGCTCTAAATTTAATCATGAGCTTGTTCACCCCATTTGCACATGTCTATGTAGCCCCTCATAGGTTAATGTTGCCTCTCTGAGCACTCAAATTTGAGTTTCTCCATATTTCACCCCTGTTGCTCATCTGTCTTGAATTTGTTCATGTCTCAAGATTTGATAATTGAGTGAGTCAGTCATTCTGTGGGTTTTGGCACTGCACTGATCTATAGTTTCTCTAACTTCTTGATTACAATGGGGGGAAAATGCCTTATATATATATATATGGAATTTTTATGGGCTTAAAATGACTTTAGAGTGCTCCTGGGATTTCACTTGGGTCTCCCAGCTTGCATCTGACACATTTAGCTGTTTTGGGAACATATGCAACCTTTGCCCATTACTGCTAGTAGTGTGCCTGCTGTTTCCCCTCCCAACTCTCTTTTTTCCCATCCTCACTGCAAATCTGTAGTTTCTGCATCGTGATCTAAAGAAAAAAAGGTGATATATCTGTCCCCATTCATGTCCATCTGTGCAGAGCAGAAATCTTAGATGCTGCTCTTGGTTTCTTTTATTTTTTGAAAAAAAATATATACTTATTTTGCAGCATTAGTGGATTTTGCCTTTACATCCCAGTTTCTAAGACATCAACCCCACTGGATCTAGAACTGTATCCTAGCCATGATTCAGCCTGAAACCAGAATCCCAAGTCCTACTCTCAGACTTATTGAATTCAGCAGCAAAACCACCTCTTCTTTAGCCCATCTCCTAATTCTTTTATCTAATTTAGAAACAATCAAAATCATTAGGTTTAGCATCTCCCCCTTGCTTCACATACCTTAAGGGCCTGTAACATGGCATATGCCCAGACCTATGGAAATAATTTTGTCACAATAATCTTCTGGTAATTATAACTGCATAAGGGGGAATGCAATTAAGCTGCCACAAGTGAATGTTCCCCTGGGAGCTTCCTCTCCTAAAGCACTTGTTTTTGATTACAAATAAGTTTTGCAGCAGTTTGTGCAAGGGATTTAATTCCACAGGGATTGTTCTTTCTTTAGGAAACATCTTAATTAAATAGCTGTAAAATCAAATTTAAAAACTTGGCTAAAAGTGAGTAAGAACAAAGATGAATCAATAAATCACTGCTATTTGCCAAGAACTGGAAAAACAATATTTCACCACAGTTCCTCTAATATTACACAAGTACTACCATTTATAGGTTCAAACCAAAGGTCTATCTTGCCTAGTATCCAATGTCTCACAGGGCCAGAGAGGGAATCCTGAAAGGGAAAGTGAACAGGGTATAACCAGAGTTTTTCTCCTGTTCTTCTCCCACTTGCAATCTCCTGCATGTAAGGTTTTAAGGAAATTGACTATAAAATATTAGATTTTAGTGAAAGTAAGGGAGCTCAGTTAAATACAATCAGGCTAGGCCTGGAATTGTAAATACTGTATTAAAGGTAAAAGTTAGGTGGTGTTTTTATGAAGCAAAAATAGGACAAAGAAAAGGTTTTTAATAAATCTGGTGTACCCTTGACAAATAAAAAAAAATACACTGGATAAGTGTTAAATATGAGTTGTTTCATATTCCAGGTGCAAGTTTTCCCCTTTTTTTATTTGATGTGTAATGGGTATACATTGATAATTGGTATACATTGATACATACTGATTAATATGATGGGCCCAGTTGCTTAAGTAAAGAGAGTATTGTATTTTCTTGCATACAAGACACCCCAGAATATAGCATGCACTATGCTTTTTAATTTGTTCTGCCTTTCAAAAAAAATCTTGTTCCTTGTAGTAACTGAGTAGAAGGAGCTACGGAGCTGAACTTGCTTATTGTTCTGCTGTCTGTGGATTGCTGCAGATTTTACTTCGTTTTACTTGGCAACCAGCAACCTGTTCTTACCATATTTTGCACACCAATTTCCAGTGACTAGTTCTTGGGGAAAAGGTGCATATTGTGTGTGAGAATATATTGTATTATTAGAAGGGGTAGTGTTTTGCAGTCTGAAGCTCTGACCTGTAGTGCCTCTGGGCACACTGTCAGATTCTACTTTTACCACTAAATGAACTACCCAACTTCCTAATCAACTGTGTTTTATTGAGGCAATTTATTATTGTGTGTGTGTGTGCACGTGCGCGCGTTTACTTAGAAATTTTAAAATGATCCAGTAAAATTCTGAGACTCTTAGCATAGCTGCTCTAAGTCTTTCAGTGTCTGAAAGATAAATTTTATTTCAGTCAATTCTGGCTGATCTCAGCAAGAGAGCAGGAGTGTTCAACTGATGGCCTGTAATCTGCATGCAGCCCATGAGAAGTTAAATTGTTTCCTACCCCCTCTACCCACACCCAGCTCCCATCCAGCTGCAACAGCAGGCAGAGTCTCCAGGTTCCCCTTCCTTCCTCTTGCTTCATGTTCTGCATCTACTCCAGGGGTGGTGCAGTGGAGCATGGTCTACTATGGGGAGCTCAGGAAAAGGCTGAGGCTGTGAAGCATGTGGTGCAGCAGTGGTGGGGTGGAGCATCCATGCAGGATCATTGCAGCAGTAGGGGGAGGGCATACAGTGCAATGGCATGGGGGGTATCCATGTAGCATGTGGCCCAGAGGGCCATGACCCCTACTGGTGTGGCCTGCAGGGCATGTAGCCCACAGTCACTCAGAAGTTGGGCAGCCCTGGTCTAAATAATTCAAATAAAAGGGGAAAACAATTGAATTGGCAATGCTTATAGAACACAAAACCTGATTCTTGTGCCATGATTCTTCTTGAGACTGATATCTCTCATAATCCTATGGTCCCCCACTATATGACATAATATTTCTAATGCAGAAGAAGCACATGGTTTTTGTGTCCACTAGGAAATAGTATATGCATAAATCATGGTAAGAGCATCAACACTGAAGCAGAAGTAGCTTTGGATTTCCTCTCACCTAGAAACAGTGTCTGACTATAGTGGAGGAATAAGAGAAAGAGGAAAACAGGTTCAGGGAATGTCACTGAATTCTTCATTTCTTATCTTTTTTTTTTCCTGAGGCCTGCAAGGTAGTCTGTCTCAACATATTTCTCATAAGAGCTGTGGCACTTCTGGTCTCTGGCTGCTCCAGAATTGCAGTTTTTTTTAGTGGGTATTTTAACATGTCGTTTCTAGACCTAGGAGGACCAAAGAGGCACAGGAGTCACAGAATACAAATAACAATGAAATAGGTGTTTAATATTGTTTTGTGATTCAGAAAAGCTTGTTTTGATAACTGTTTATTCTCTGGATAAAGAATTATTTTCTTAATTTACCTCTTCCCACCATCATCCCTGCTCACATAACACTTTCTGCCTATTTAAAATGGTTACAATTACACGGTTGGAGGCCTTGGACAGGTGTTGCATCCCTTCTGCAGGGAGCTGAGGGGGATGTGGCCAGGCCCCGGCAGGACATTGGGATTAGGGAGGGGTTCCCCTGACACCCTTGATAACACAACATTTATCATCTCTGTGATCTGCATTTATTACCCTATCAGAAAACAATGCTTCACTCATTACAAGTTCTTTTTAAACAGTTTTCTGCAAAGGGAGGAATGCAGGGCCATTACCGGCTGAGCTGCTGATGACCTCCAAAAAGCCCTAAGTGGACACTGCCCTATCTGCGTTACACAGCATTAGGTAGCAGACCACCTGCTGGCTACAGGTCATGCTGTGGGAGAGATGAGGAAGGGATCTCTGCTTAATCAGTGAGTGGGTGGGGGGAGGGGGCACAGGGAAGAGCAGAAGGGAGCAGAGGGGAGGTGCCAGCCCTGCTGTGGAGCAGAGAGCCCCACCCAGCCCAGAGAGCATGCTGGGATGCTGGGAGTGTCTGGGTTAGCTTAAACCTGCAAAGGGTTTGGGACAGTTATTACATAAACTGGTTTGACCCAAATCAGTTAAATCTGATGCTACAGTCAAACAGGTTTATCTCAAACAAGTTTCAGCTGTTTTCAAACTGGTTTATATGCAGTGAACATCTCTTCTGTTACAGGTTTAAACTATTTTCTGATCACTTAAACCAGTTTATATGTAATGTCTGTCCCTAGCCCTGGAGATTATATCTAATTCCTGGAGACTCCGAGGCAATCCTGGAGGGTTGGCAACCCTACACAATTGGGATCTCTGTGTCTGCTTAGTGCAGTTAATGGCTACTGTAATTTGCAAAGGCTGTTTCTGGAGTGAAGGGGAAACTCTACAGCCCCCTCCTGAAGTGAGGCCAGTGTCAGAACTCTCCTTCTTCAGGCCCCAAATCCTCCTAGCATCGATGAGGTGGGTAGCACCTGCTGTTAGCAGCACCTGCTGTTAGCAGCACCTGCTTGATGGCCAAGGATATCTCCCACGCTGCCTTTCCCACTGTGGACTTGTCTACAACAAAATGGTTTGTGGACCAGAGAACGTGTGGCTGGGGTCTTGGTCATGCCACTGTGGCCATGGCCACTATGCACCAGCCCTCACAGGAGCTGAACGAAGTCTCTGAAGAAGCAAGTGGCAAGCCTTGACTCTGTGCTAGCAAGAGTATGGAATGCACTGGACTTGCCAGTACTGCTGGATTGGGAGCTACAGGGTACGTGGGCAGCAGGGATCCATTGAGGGCTGAGAGTGAAGCTTATGAGCCCTTGGCAGTGGAAAATGGGAATGTTCTGCACTCCAGCATGTGAGGGAAGAAGGGGGAGCCCCTGGTGAGTGTAGCTCCCCAGGCAGCCACATAAGTGATGCTTTTTTCTGTGCTTGGCTGTCCTTGGGGAAACCCTAGAGATGGTAGCTCCTGCAAAGTATGCTGGAGTCATTGCACAATGGCCCTCTGCCTGCAGAGATCCAGCAGTATATATCCTTTTTGGGTGGGGTGGATGACAGGGGACTTGAACAGCTGCATGTACATTTTCAGGCCATGTCTTTCTGGTGCTGCAAATTTCCTGGCAATTCTTAATGCTTCAAATGAACAGCTGTCCATATCCAGCTGCTAGCTTTTCACCTCTCCTATTTTCAGAAGAGTTTTTCATGTGAATACATGCAGGGTATATCCAGGCTTTAGATTCTCTTTCCTTCTGACATTTTGAATGAATGCAGACAAATGGAAAATCAAAAACTGTTCCTGAAGCATGGTGATGAACTGGATTATCCTGAAGGAGCTCAGAATTTATTAAGATAATTAGAAGACAGATTTCATGAAGAAAAAAAATCAGAAAATTTCTATCTCAACTATTCATATGTTTTAAGCCTGAAGGAGCTAGGTGATCGTGTATCTGACTGCCTATGGGAGCTGTGTTTGAACTAGAACATATCTTTAAGGAAAAACATCACTGCAAAATTTTAGGTGATTTGAGAGGCCATTACAACTTTGGTTAACTCTTCTCATAGACAATTACTCACTGTTAAATTTACTTCTAACCTGAATTGAACTTGCTTCAACTTCAAGTTTTTGGATTTTCTTATATTTTTTTGTGTGCCAGATTTAAGAACTATCTATTAATCATTTTCTGTTTCCCAGGTATTTACAGCCTTTGATAAGGACACCTCTTAACCCTTCTGATAAAATAAATAGGTGAAGCTCCTTAAGCCTTTCACTATCAGATGTTTTCTACTCCAGAGGTTGTTCCTGGGTTTCTTCTCTTGAACCTCTCCAATTATTCAATCTCTTTTCTGAAGTGGGAACACCAGGGGACTGCGTGGAGGCACAGCAATGATTCTCAGTAGTACTTAAACACAGACTTAATATTGCCTCTGTATATCTGCTTGTACAACTAATGATTACATTAGCCTCTCTTGATCTCATTGGGGGTTCGTGTTCAGCTCGGCTGAGTACAGACAGTCAAAAAGCCCAAGGCTGAATCGGTTCAATCTTTGCAGGTTAGTATAAACTGTGTAGATTGGATTGATAAGCAAACGAACAGACATTCACTTTTGATTCCAGAAATGCAGCCACATGCCTGCAGTGACTCAGGCCAGAAGCCAGGGGGGCTAGAGCACTTCTCCCTGCTCAGCTGGAGCAGACAGCTTGGACCAAGGCTAGCCCACCCACCAGGTGAGGGAGGATTTTCAGGGGAGGTACAAAGCAATTTGGGATGATGGGTGATTGAATTAGCTTGAAACTGGAGGGGATCTGGGACAGAAGTCCAATAAACTGATTTAATCTAAATCAGTTAAGTTTAATACTCCATCCATCCAGGTTTATCTTAAACCAGTTTTAAATGTTTTAAAAGTGGTTTATGTGCACTGAACTTCTGTTGTGTTACAGTTTGAATCGGTTTCCGATCACTTTTATACCGGTTTGTGTGGAATTTCTGTCCCTAGCCCTGTCATTCTGTTCAGCATGACCTCCAGGTATATTTCAAAGTAACTTTCCCAGGTTAAAGTTCTCTGTGGTGTAAATATGGCAATCACTCTTTGTTTCTTAGATGTATTTAGCCATATGGAAGCATGCTGGGATGGATCCTAATTTATTCAAGTGTCTGAAGGGGACTGGATCAGGTTTTATGCCATGTTCAGGATCTGCGTGCCTCCCATCTAAATAACTGGGTTGATTTTGAACAAACTACCAAATTTTCCACCCAAGAATGAAATGTCTTTCTATAGGAACTGGTTGGATTTGTCAGTTCTTTGTTTTGCAGTGTGATGCATTTCAAACAGATGCCCTAATACTCAGAAGTTTATCTGAAGTTATAATTAGTATCTTTCAATGAAGGAAACAGACATTGCCAATGCTGACTTTAGCTTGAAACAGAGACCTTTTACAAATGCATTTATTATGATCAAGGCTGCTGAATAAAAGGCTCTTATTACTTTGCTGAACCCTTAATATTTGTTGTAGTTTGTTCTTAATAACAGTTAATATTAACATATTATGTAGCTAAGCATTCAGGCTTGAGACTTATTAAGGACACTGACAAATTTGCAAGGAGAAATTCTTTTAGAGTAATTTGTAAAAACCCAAGAGAGCTATCAAATCTCCACAAATCAATTCATGAAGTGAAAATAATTAAAGAACTAATAGACATCAAAACATGAATCTAGTGCATCACAGTTGAATAGCAATATCTGACTAGACTATCAATTTTCATTGTTCTAAAATTACTTTTGTTTAAAGCACGATCAGAAATTATTTTGATCTTTTTATTTCACCAGTAAGTGGTTTTTCATGTGTATCTGCTGGCTTAAATGGTCTTTAAAGCATCAAGAGCTTTGCAATAATTGGACAAAATGAAGATGCAGATACTCTACTGTGTGTGTAGACAGCTGTAAAGCCATGTTCACTTTTAAAATCTATTAAATTTCTAAAAGCAGCTGGCAGGATTTTGAAATGTGAGTTACTGAAGTGTAGGGAAGAAAGGTGCTGAGCACTGGAAGTCAGATGCATGCATATGGAATGTAGAAGCCTAACTTTAAGCATTCAGATTTCAAAAGTTGATCAGGTCCTTGCTATCAAAAATTGATAGCAGCAGCACAATGATGTAACACATACAGGAAAAAGAAAAGCAGGATAGAACAACTCCTTATTTTGTTTCACATGGTTTGATGACCTCTCCAGCTCTCAGCTCCTCCAGATGGTCAGAACCTGCCAGGAAGTGCTCTCACACCCACTCTGTAACTGTTTAGCAAACAGACACCTTGTTAACTTGACCTTCTCATGAACAATGCAGGGAAACGTAACTTATGGCCCACTTATAGTGTGGCCCTGTCCTGTAGTGCCACAGCATTTTAATAAGAATAATGCCCCTCTACTTTATTTTTCATAAACCATTTGGTATGAAATGAAATGAGCTTTGCTAAGATGGAAGTAATTAGAACTTTTTTTTTTTTGCAAGCAAGCCTAAGGTCTCATAGTGTTTAGACTTCACAGGCATAATAGCAGTTGACTTTGTAACGACCTTTACATAAAAAACAACAATAAAGGAAGAACCCTTGTCTAAACCACAGTGATCAACTCCCCATCAAATTTTGTGATATTTTTAGTTTAACTATAGTCCTTGTTGTGATGGTTTCCCAAGGCTCATTCTAACTTTAACTCTGAGCATTTATGGTTAGTTCAGTCAGACTAACTGTAGCCTGGTTGATTTTTCTTCTGTATATCATTACAGAGATGCACTCAATTTTAAGTAAAGGATTGCATTTATGTGCAATGAAAAAAGTGAGAAAAAAGCTAAATAACTACAGCAAACTGGCACTAGGTTACATGCCTCAATTGCAGTCCAAAGTGGAAATTACAGAAACACATATTTTTAACTTGCGAATTGCTAAAACCCGACAGCATTTTAACATAGCCAGTCAGCAGCATCTTCATTTAGTAACATGGATTTTGTTTTAATCTGGAATGATGTGACTGAACATGACTTGATCCCAAGAACAGGAGACAGAGGGAGGCAATAGGAGGGTCATGTACAGTAAAAAGCCATTTTATAGCATTGCATGCAGCTCAAACTGGTAAATTTCAAAGTGAAGAAAGGTTAAGACAATGTAAAGAAACTACACAGGAGACCACACATTTTGAGTAACAAGGTTGGCTAAATAACACTCTCTCCCAATTGTGACAGATGAAAATTATGTCTGTGTGATAAACGTGCTTGCTGAAGGCTCTATGAAGATTAGACCAAGTGTTTTTCCACATTTGTTTAGATATTAAGCTATATGTTGTTGCTAAGAGCCTAATTAGAGTTTAAGATGTAGTAAGGCCTTGTATAAAGTAAGGCCTAGTAAATTTAGCAAAGCCTTGAAGTAGTACGGTCCTGTGACATAGTTAAAATTAACCTTATCAAAGGAATGCAAGGCCTGTACTGCTATTGGCCAGTCTAAGGACAGTTGAAGTAAAAAGAATCTGAGTGGCTGTAAGTTATCAGCACAGTTCAGAAGTTATAAATTGGCTAAAACATCCAGAAATCATTCAGAAGGAAGATACAGTTCTGTAGAAAGGATTAATTAGCTGTTGACCTGGATCAGTGGGCCCGTGGATCTGAAGGAGCCCAAGGACTGAATACCAGGGTCCTTCCCGGTACCTCTCGGACAGTGCTGATTGGGGATGCCTGACTTTAAATATTTGCCTGGCTCTAAGGTGATAGCGGTAGCAGTAATACTTAAAGGGGGAACAAATTTACTGGGACTTAATGTACTAAGAAGAAAGCGGTTTGCCCTTGAGCAAAAAAATTGGCAATTTGGGTGCACAGTGCCTCACCAGAAACCTGAGGAAACAGCTAAAACAGTTGTAACTCGATGTAGCATGATCCCACTAACCCTGCCTCCCATGAAAGGAGTACACAGACCCCAGTATCAGACTCCCCCCGAGGCCACACAACCTCTCCAGTGTATTATAAGCCAGCAGTTAGAAAATGTGACTATTATCCAAACCCACTCTCCGTATAACAATCCAGTGTAGCTAGTGCGTAAGTCAAATAGAGAGTGGTAGCTGACTATTAACTTTCAAGCTTTAAATGCTAATACTGCCCCCTTGATGGCTGCTGTCCCATCACTACCAGACTTGACAGAAAGCATCCAGTGTTATAAGCCTGCATGGATAGGATCCATTAATATCAAAGACATGTTGTGACAGTAGCTTTGTGTTTGTAGCTGTAGAAGTTGCCACAGGATTAACGTTCACCTGCACCTCAGCAAGAGCTACAGCCCAGGATATTTGTGCAGCACTGGAAACTCTGCTAGCTGTGTATCCACCACCTATAGAACTACAGAGCGATAATGGCCCTCACTTCAGCAATCATCTTGTATATGACTGGACTGCAAAAAATAGGATATTATGGACATATCACATCCCATACCATCCTCAGTCTAATGGATTGGTAGAGTGAGCCAATGGCATCCTCAAATGCAATTTGCAGTTAGCTGCTGGCCCGGCTCTTAAAGACTGGGACTTGCACTTGGATCAAGCTATCAATTGGGCCAATGACTGACCCCATCCAGGAGGTATCCCTATGCAGCAGGTCTTTGGATTGGGTGGTCCCCATGAGCCAGCAGTAGAGCGACCTAGGGGTGGTGACCCGGGAAAGCTCTAGGCAGGAGATCGGGTGGTAGTGAAGCATCCTCCGGGAGATAAATGGGAGGGGACACTATTAGCAAAAGGTATGCATAATACATAGTGGGTATTTAAGTCACATTCATCTAACGGGAGCCAAGCTCCTTGTTGTCTTGTTCCTACAGATTGGATCTGTCCACAAATGCAGCCATAACCATTCCTAATTGAGCCTGCCACTGAAGACGAGTCCTGCTCTGTCACCGGTCTGAATTGGCTGATACCATGAAGTGGTAGACTGTTATAATTGTGCTCTTTTTATGAATGCCTTATTGTGTTTTCTGGGTACGGTGTGTCTACTATCCTTATTACTCAGATATTAATGAACTTGCTCCTGAAGACCTCAAGGAGTGGCCTGACCCTGAACAGCATCCACCGGTTCAGATAACCTTCACGTGGTCCAGCTGCAGTATCCTTACTGGAAGAAACCCGCCACCCTGGACCAAGTGAAGTGCTGGTTTCTGAGTAGAAGAAATAGACGAGTTGACTGGCAAGGTGGTAACTATCAGTGCACCTGTGGCACCAGTTATTATCTTGGGTACTTTCCTTACCTGAAGGCTGGAATGGCTAGCTGTGGGAGGGGAAGTAATTGTTGTAGCTCTGCTCATTTGGGAGTTTGTTGTTACATACTTCTTGAGGGAAACCCCGTTGAGCTCAATGCCGCTGAGTCTGTGCCCCCAGTTGTGCATTCTGCATCTGTTCAGCCTCTCGAGCCACTGCATTTATGGGAGAATCTGCCCCCTCCCATTCCTATGGCTGACAACACTCTCCAGCGAAGGTGTGAAGCCCACCAGGTGGGAAAGCATATTACGAGTTGGAACAAAGTTATTACATAGTTTGTAAATCATACCTATACAGAGGCGTGGTGGAATGGTACCCACTTTAATACAACTAGAAGAAGGCTGTATCCACAAGTCTCCACCACTTATCCCCATCTTTTTATACCAGTAGGGTTCCTAAAGCAAATTAGTGCAATGATTCTGCCAGGCAGTGCCTTTTCATCACCCAGTACAGCATCATCCCCATGAGCGACAGTGGGAACTCTTTTGCTCTCTGGGAGGTGAAGCATGGTTACAAGCTCCCACAGAGGGAAGGATAAATGTGATCTGTGAGAGAATGGGGTGTTCACTACTATCTCTGGCCATTCCCCCATGGGAGGCCCTGACACCACCCGTATATAACTCCACACCGCCCGTATATAACTCCACTCACAGGTTAAAATCCCAGCCCTCCTAAATGCTTCATTGTTCACTGCCCAAGTATTGTTCAGACCAGAACTATGGTATATCTGAGCTACTTTTCCAAACTGTTTGGCAGGAGCCCGTGTAGCTGAAGGGTTGCTTAGATGAGAATGGCCAATCATTTTCCATTCCATGAATACAGTTACGTCCTGCAGACAAAGAGATGCTCCAGGTTATCTTTGAGACAGACATAGCTATGAACATATGGAACTTGGATAAATCCCAGAAAAACACTAAAGGAATAGCCAATCTCCAACAGGCGATAGGGCTGCTCACTAGGGGAGGCATGTTCAAAGGAAAACCTTTAGAGCACACTGATTAATTGCTAATTGATGTAGGATTAGAGATGACCTGTCTTGCCCAGGTCATGATGGATACTGCTTTTAAAGCAGACAAAAATCAAACTTATAGTACTGCTTGTGTGCAAGTTCAGTTATTAAATATGCATTTTTCCCAGGTAATAAACAATGTTAAAAATAGAGAATGGCCCCCTGGCTTAGAGCGTCATGGGATGCCTGCAATATTTAAAGAAAGATACCCCTATCAAAGTACCTGGATTACCACTTGGGAAAGATGTGATAAAGGAAAGTGTTCATTCCTGGTGCAGGGAGTAAAAGATAGAAACTGGACCACTGCTTATTTGCTAAGCATAGGGCTAAGAAGAGGATGCGTTTAGAACTGGAATCTGCATCGCCCCATATGAGAAATAGTTACCCCTGATGGCCCTCGGTATGTAGCACAGTCCCCCATAGTTCAAATTAGTAGCACCTTGATTAGATTAGGGACCCTATGGAGAAGCTGGCCTCTCATCCCACCTAACATGACCTGCGTATACAAGTTACCTAATGTGTCATATGTAACAATAGGGCAATGTGTTTGTTGAGAAGGACCAGGTCGTTTACTTCATAAAAATGGTATCACCTAGACTTTGTGCAATTCGTGTTGCTTAGAAGCTAAAAGTGGAGCCGTTGCTCTACTGCAATTAAGTAACCGTATTATTGCCCTAAAATGGCCAGAAATTTCCTCTGAGACTATACCTCTCAACTTTACAATATCATCTTCATGGGTATCAGATGTAGACATGCCACAGTTAGAAAACTGGAATAAAGTAAAAAATAAGCTGTGAAGCCTTGAGACAAAGGCTTGGCAAGGCACTCGGTTGGATCTCCTTGCTCGAGAGGGTGGGCAAATCATCAGTTTGGCTGTCAACATGCCCGAGCCATGTAAATGGTATGATGTAATCTATACTATTTGTGTGTCACCTCAACTACGTGGCTAACTATCTTAAGCATCATAGTATTCTGCATTGCCCTAGTGGCAACAGCAAAATCGTGTTTTAACCATTGTTGTCATAAATCTGTTCATGCTATGCAAGTTAAATTTAAAAGTCCCTCCCCATTCCCTGATGTAGCGCGTGTAGTTTTGGCATCTCAACTATAGCTATCATAGTGCTTCAGCAAGCAAGGGGTAGAGTGTGACAGCTGAAAATTATGCCTATGTGATAAAGTTGCTTGCTGAAGGCTTTATGAAGATTAAACCAAGTGTTTTTCTGTATTTGTTCAGATATTAAGCTATATGTTGTTGCTAAGAGCCTAATAAAAGCTTAAGATATAGTAAGGCCTTGTATAAAGTAAGGCCTAGTAAATTTAGCAAAGCCTTGAAGTAGTAAGGTCCTGTGATGTAGTTAAAATTAACCTTATCAAAGGAATTCAAGGATTGTACTGCTATTGGCCAGTCCAAGGACAGTTGAAGTAAAAAGAATCTGAGTGGCTGTAATTTATCAGCAAGTTATCAGCACAGTTCAGAAGCTATAAATTGGCTAAAACATCCAGAAATCATTCAGAAGGAAGATACAGCTCTGTAGAAAGGATTAATTAGCTATTGACCTGAATAAGTGGGCCCATAGATCTCAAGGAGCCCAAAGACTGAATACCAGGGTCCTTCCCAGTACCTCTCGGACAGTGCTAATCAAGGACACCTGACCTCGCTGAGCTTTGTGGAAAGAGAAACTTGTACATCAGGCATCAAAGAAGACTGCCAATAAGTTGCTGACAGAAATTATTTTTGTCTGTCATTGTTTGTCTTGTTACTATGTGTAGTTGTATTTTTGTTAAGTCAATAAAACTTTCTGACCTTTCTACCCCTGACCATACTCTCAATCCCAAACCCTCCGCAGGCAGCTAAGACACCCAATGGTGGGATATTGTCCATCTTCCTGAAAACACATATGATTCTGAAGTGGAGATAGGGCAGTCACCTTAGCACCTTCAAAGCTGCACCAGGCCATAACTCATTCTCCTGACAAGGGCTCAAAGGACACTTATGCACGTGGCCAATATCTGCTTCAATGCATGCTAATTAGCATGTATTGGAGCCGACTCAATAGAGTCAGCTGGAGCATGTTGATCAGCACACTCCAGCAGCCTCAGCATCATGTGTATTCAGCATCCTTGCACTTCAACATGGCTGCAGGGGCATTTTAAACTAAAGTTCATCAAACAAGCTTTAGTTAAAGTGCCCCCACTACCATTTTGTAGACTCAATATACTCAATATACGAGATGCTTCTGAGAGCTGCTCTAATTAAATCATCTCCTCCCACCCCAATGCATGTGTAAAGATGACCAAACAGACTTATGTTGGCAGTTTTTAGCAGCCTGCTAGTTTTGACTGTCCTGGAAACTGCAGTCCTGAACTAAGTGCAGTTAAAACAGCAGCATCATCCTGATGTGAAGGGAATGAAGCAAGACTTTAAAATTTCTTTATTTGGTGCATCATGCTTCAGTCAAAAAGCCATGTTGACCTCCATAGTGTTACAATGATGCAGGCCACTTCCTTTACCATTCAAGGCATAGGTGACTGGTAGGAGGGGCACAGGAGATGTGCCCCCCTGCAACAGGTCTTTCCCCGCCTCCGCCGGCAGTTTCAGCGGGTGCTTGCCAGCCCCGTTCCTGCCACCACTGCTGGCTTCTGCGGGTGCCCCCCCAGACTCGAGGCACCAATTGCCCATGATTCAACGTGCCACAACTGTCCCATTGCAGGGATATTGCATGCTGACATAGAAAAGTAATAGTAGGAATGTATGACATTTGGCACTTTCTAAGAGATCTCAGGGGAAAATCCCAGTCTTAATGTATGTGTGGCTTCTTTTAATGCAATTTAGCAGATGGAAATGAAGAGCAGGCTGCAGCTGGACCTCTTCAGCCTCTGAAAGAGAAGGTTGAGAGGCAACCTTGTGGCTGCCTATAAGTTCATCATGGGGGCACAGAAGGGAATTGGTGAGGCTTTATTCACCAAGGCACCCCTGGGGGTTACAAGAAATAATGGCCATAAGCTAGCAGACAGCAGATTTAGACTGGACATTAGGAAGAACTTCTTCACAGTTAGAGTGGTCAAAGTCTGGAATGGGCTTCCAAGGGAGGTGGTGCTCTCTCCTACCCTGGGGGTCTTCAAGAGGAGGTTGGATATGCATCTAGCTGGGGTCATCTAGACCCAGCACTCTTTCCTGCTTATGCAGGGGGTCGGACTCTATGATATTGAGGTCCCTTCCGACCCTAACATCTATGAATCTATAAGCAGAACCATTGCCCTGTGATTGGGCAGTTCTCCATAGAGTGAGCTGTGGTCCGTGGTCTATGATTCAGAAACAAATAGAGGATGGTTCAGAGTTAATCTGGCCTTGAATAAAGACTTCAGGATTTACCTTATTTAGTCAAATCCAAAATGAGTTTTTCCCCCTCATCTTGGATTTGAATATTGGCCTGAGGCAGGTAGAGTCTTAGCTCTGACTTCTCTCTGGCTCAGGGCTGAAGCCAGAGCTGAGCCTCTGCCTGCCTCAGGCTAGAATGATGCATTTGGAAGGGAAGGGGGCACGCAGCTGGGGAGAGTGGAGGGGAGCTCCTGGGGTGGGTGGGTGGCCTGTGCAGCCTGTCCTTCCCTGCCCCTCTCCACCCCCTAGTCTAGCTTTCCCCTCCCACATCTTACCTTTTGTTGTATCTTCAGTCTCTCCAGCCCTGATCTGGCTGAGGCAGGAGCTGCCACTGCTTTCCCCTGGCTTGGCTGCACTGGGCTGGGTCCAGGCCAGGGCTGCACTGGTGCACTCTTCCCCAGAGGAGCAGAGCTGCAGCAAAAAGCAAGGGAGTGGGGGGAGGTAGAGAGTGGGGGAGCAGGATGGAGGAGCATCAGGGGGTTGGGGAAGCAGGGAGTGGACATAGGTATGGGGACAAGGGGCATGGGGAAGCAGTAGGGTAGGCACAGAAGGTCAGGATGCAGAGAGGAGCATAGTGAGGGGCAGGAACAAGCATGGCGGGCAAGAGGCAAAGGAGAAAGGGCTGGGGTCTGGCTCCTCATCCCCCATCACTACTTTCCCTGCCACAGCAATCAGGAAGGGGCAGGGTCTTGATTTTAAGATGATGTTACACTTCTTTCTTTCTTTCATATGGCTTTAGGAGCAAGACCTATCATTACAGTTTTAATTCCAAATTCCACAACCAGACCAATGCCTTGCTGGAAAGTGAGTGTAACTCTAGGATGGCACCCTCAAACTTGGGGCAGGATGTTATTATGTGCTCCATGGTTTGGTCAGGGTTTCCACAGTCACAGCCAGGTGAGATTTTTAGGCACCACTTGTATATCAGGTGGCCACACTGGCCATGTCCAGTGCGTATCCTATTAAGGGTTATCCTCATGCTCCATGGAAGGTTGAAGCCTGGTTGTTGCATTGTTGGATCAGAAACAAGGTCTTGGTTTGGGAAAGTATTTTCTGCACAAGCTTTTCATCCAGATTCTTCAGTGTTGTGGTATAGGAGGTCCTCAGTTTGTGTCCAAAAAGATTTTTGTGCAATTGTGTGATGAGTTGGGAGATCTTGAAGGTCTGTGTGGATGGGAAGGTTTGGATTACTATTGATATGCATTATTTTTCTGTATTTGGCTGCATATCATCAAATAGAGGGAGGAGTAATGTTTGAAAGTACTGGTAGCCACTGCACTGGAGTTGATATCAAAGTTCCAGAGATAGTCCTCATTACTGAGTAATGTGTTGATGAGTTTTCTATGTCGACTTGAGGCCCAGATAGGTGCATGGTACTCACCTGTTGAGAAGACCAGGGCTATGTGGGAGGATGGTAGCTTTTGCACCCCAGCTTGTGCTGGTGAGCTTTTGGATGATGTTCACTCATGCCTTTGTTTTCATGGCAGTCTTTTGGAGGTGATAATTGTAAGTTAGGGAACAGTCAAGGGTCACTCCAAGGTATGTAGGAGTCAAGCCGTGATGTGCTTTTTCTCAACAAAAGGTGACATTGAGGTTGTTATGTGCCTTGCAATTGTCAAGATGGAATGTTGAGACTATGGACTTAGTTGGATTTGGTTGTAGTCTCCACTTATGAAAGTATTCATCTATTATTGATAAGTCAGAGTTTAGTATGGCTTCAACATCCTGCAAAGATTTTGCTTATGAGGTCAAAGCAGTATTATCGGTATAGATAACTTTCTGCAATGATGTGTAGGGCATATCTCTTATGTAGATGGTAAAAAGTGTTGGTGCTAGAACACTACCCTGTGGGGGAGGCCATTGTTGAGTATTCTTGGAGTTCTGACCTTATCTTGTAGGTAGACCTTCATTCTTCTGTTGCTTATCAAAGTCCACAGCAGTTTGAGTAATTTGACACATGGCAGCAGCAGGGACAGTTTGAGCATCAGTCCATATTTCCACACAGTATCATAGGCCAAGGAAAGATCTATGAAAATGGCCACAGTCTTGACCTTGTGGTGAAAACCAGCCTCAATGTTTGTAGTGATGGCAAGGACTTGTCCACAGCAGCTATGATGGGGTCTAAAGCCAGCCTCATCTTGGGGGAGTAATAAGTTGATGATGGGACTAATTCTTAGAAGGATTAACTGCTCCAGGACCTTATAGGTTGTGTAGAGCAAAGAGATGGCTGTAGCTCCCAGGGTCATGTACCAGCTTTCCTGGTTCTGGCAGGGCTATCACCACTGCCTTGTGCCAGATTTATGGAGTATGGCCATTTTCCATCACAGTTGAAAAGAGAGCCAGAAGCCATTATTTTGCCAGTGGGCCAAGACGGTGGAGGAATTCTGGTGGAATACCATGTTTCCGGGCAGTTTTGCCCTTCTTTGTGGATGCTAGGCCAGTACCCAGATTTGCAAGAGTGCAATGATCTGACAGTCAAAAGGACTCTGGACAATTTGCCATTGTCTCCCTGAGTTGTTTCTTAACTTTCTGCTTGTGGTGTTTATCAAGGAATCCCTTTCAGTTGGCCACCAATTTGGCAGCAACAGCAATTGCACTGACTCATGGGTTAGTGGCCTGTTTGGTTTGATACTCCAGGTTTCCTCAGGAGGCTCCAGGCCCGATGGCTTGTGTGTGTAACGTCTATGGATTCCACACAGTCCAGCCAGCTTTGTTGTCTATGGGTATCCAAAGATTTAGGTAGTACTGTGGCTGTTGCTAGGTCTCTAGATTGTTGATATTGTTGGAAAAGGGCTTCAGAGTCATGGCTCCAACAAGGGATGTAGCGCTCTCTGAAACCTCAAGGGATGTTCTTCTTAGCTGCAGCAATAAGGAGGACCATGAAATGATTGTACTGTTTTGGTGTTGGGGGGGATGCAGTGGATGATTTTCCCCACTTCAGCAATAAATCCAGACCAGTCGGCACTCATTCTGAAGGCATGACAGGGATTTTAACCCCTACATGGCTGATAATCGGCCTATGTTGGCTGTGTGGGAAGTCTGAGAGGACAGTTCAGGACAGGCATATAGGGACACCTTCACTATCTGACAAGACAAGGGTGAGGTCAGGGTTATATTCCCTACCCTATCTTGCTGATCGAAAAGTTGCACGATATTTGGCATCATACACAAAGTGAACATCCTGAGCTGACATCCAGTCTGTCAGGGCTTCCCCATTGTTGTCATTTACATCATAGCCCCATTCACTGTGGTGACCATTAAAGTTTCCCACATACATAGTTGGATGTTGTGGGGGAGGGGGAGATCTGGATTAGGCCATTCTTTGTTCAGGGGTTTGTAGATGTTGATAACTGTCAATTTGCCAATCTTAACAGCTGTTGTAGCTATGCATCCATGTTCTGTGCTTGGGATTACAGACTCTATTCATGGAAAATTAACAAGTTTATAACTTTCTATGTATACAATTTAATTATTGGGGGGGGGGGCGTGTCTTGTGTTAAATTTTGAAGTAGTCCTGAATTCGGGTAAATGCAGTAGCTTGTTGGCTAATGTGTATGCAAATATTTCCCCCTACAGTGTCTTACTATGGTTAACACCTCAGTAACCTTGGGAATTGGTGAGGTTTTATTCACCAAGGCACCCCCGGGGGTTACAAGAAATAATGGCCACAAGCTAGCAGAGAGCAGATTTAGATTGGACATTAGGAAGAACTTCTTCACAGTTCGAGTGGCCAAGGTCTGGAATGGGCTCCCAAGGGAGGTGGTGCTCTCCCCTACCCTAGGGGTCTTCAAGAGGAGGTTGGATATGCATCTAGCTGGGGTCATCTAGACCCAGCACTCTTTCCTGACTATGCAGGGGGTCAGACTCGATGATCTATTGAGGTCCCTTCTGACCCTAACATCTATGAATCTATGAACAATTGAAGGATCAGTGCAGACAGTGTTGATTCTTGATCTTTAATACCAGTGTTGTAAAACTGCTGAGAGCAAATTTAGAAATGGTTAAAATAGGCAGCCATAGTACCTTGTACACATTAGAATTCCCATCAAAGTAGTGTACTCTTGGCTATCGTAAAAGAAGAGCTTGAAAAAATACCATACTCAGTCTGTATTCAAACATTACTTTTCTCTGAACATGGAAATAATCACTGAAATCAGAACCTATTACAAACTCTTGCAAGCTGAGCTCCTTTGTGTCCTTTTATCACTCATCTTCCCATCTCCATTCCTGTTCTGAGTCTTTTCTCCTCATCATCATTTTCTCTCATCTTTCATACAAAGCTTTCTTTTCTCCCAGTTTTGTCTTTTACAACATGTTTTAAACACTTACGTACATTTAGAGACCCAGGCACGGTTTTGAAAGACATTTGTTCTTCAGAAGACATGCATCTTAGTTTTCAGATGTCTGTTATCATTCTCCTTTGCTGCTCCTCTGTTGCTCTGTTTTACATCCACCACATGTTTGGTCTCAAATTCTAGGCACATTTATAATTTTGAGTTTATTTTGCAAAACAAACTAAATCTTTACTAGGGATTAGCTGATGGGAATGTGTGGAATACTAGAGATTTTCATAACAGAAATTGGATTTAATATTGCTCTGTAGTGGGGAAACTGGATTTTTAGTTTCCATAGATGCCCTCAGAAGCTTGCCTAAAAGTTTTATTTTACAAAATTCCTGTTCATTTGAATTTGCTAGGAATCTGAAGGCATCATGCACTAGCAACTAGGACCTGTCATGGACTCTGAAATCACCTTTTGTCGCACCTTTTTCTGAATAGTTTGTAGATTGAAATTTGCAGCTGCTTGCTGTGCTATAGAGCAGCATACAGAGGGGTTTGTATTTCTGTGGGACAAGTGTCCCTATCTTAGGTTTTATTGCCAATGTGATTCCATTGACTCATTTGGTTACCTTTGTGCCAATTCATCTCCAGCTGAGGAATGATGACTAACAGCTTTACTGCTGAAGCAGATGTGCAGGTTATTGGAAGACCTGGAATAAGAAAGGAATATTTCAAGAAGAGCTGAGTTTTAGTGCAACTGTCATAATATTCTATTCAATCATCTTCATGAGACTTGGGCAGGAACTGCTAATTTCATATTAGAATCTGGTTCCCCATCTTAGAGGAATTCAGGCTCAAGTACATAGACTGGGACATTACAGAGGGCCAAACCCACTGTGAATCCAATGAGTATTACCATTTAAAGATACCATTGATATGGGCCAGCTGTGAAATGTCCATTCAGATTCCATCTCCTCCACAGGATGGTGTGGTCAGATCTGAAGTTTTGATTATTTCTCATTTTTATCACGTGAGAGTCTGTAAATTGGTTCTTACTCCAGCTCTTAGAAATATACTAGCAATATAATGTACTGCCAGTCATTTGCGTGGGCATTTATCCATTTGTATGTTTTGGAAAACATCAAAACAGTGAGTCATGCCCACCTTCAAAGGTCGTATTCAGAAGCTGCATTTAAATTTGCTCTAATCACTGAAGTTCATTGTGAATGTTTTATCAACAGCATTCTTGATTCACTCTGGAATAACAGGTTGACATTTAAGCCAACGAGGGAGTATTACTTTGTGTCCCCAATACAATTTTCTAGTTGTGGTTATATTAATCTTATTGAAGTTAGGGCACACAATATCAAACTGTCAAAGACTATAAGGAGCCACTTTGTAGGGTTTTTTTTTTTTTTTGCTGCTTAAAGAGAAAAGCTGTGAAGAGAGCTTAATAACATGTGGGATTATATTATGCACCTGCATGAAAAGTTTTCTGATTAGCGTGGCAAGTGTACTTGGAGCATATTTCTTCATTATGGATGTCAGTTTCATGACATCAAAAATAAAAACATTTTAGACCATATCTAAACAAATATTATCTCAGTTAATTGCCCATCAGAGTACAAACATTTAATATAATCACAAATTTGTAATTAAAGGTGTTAATCTATTTCTTAATTTCTCTGCACGTTGTGTGACTCTTGGATTACTTCAAATATTCTTCTTGGGCCTGGCGTACAGGGTTAGAGTAAGGTGTTGTACAGCTTGGTTAAGGTCCAGGTTATAAGTGGGATAACTCTGGTTCCCCTTCCTCTCCTCCCCACCAATATTCTTGGTAGCACTGATCAAGTGACCAGTGCAGAAAGCATCATAGCATTTGAGGAGGAATTAAAGCTTAGCAGCAAGGCTTTGGGTAGTATCCTCTAAATTTTTCTTTGAAGGATTTCCCACTTACTAGTATGAGCCCCATGGTCATGAGATTAAATCTTTGGTCAGTAGAGCCTTTTAGTGCCATGTCTGGGTCTGCAGGTCTTCACGTCCTTTTCTCCCCTTGGGAACATAAAAGGCTGCATGGGTTCAGTGCTGTTTTCCTGCCATGGTAGCAAACTGGAACCCCACCTCTATTTGTACATTATGATAGCATAAGTTTATATTTTTATTAACTAATCCTCTGGAGAAGAGAAGACTGAGAGGGAATAAGTGACTGAGTTTTCACGTTTGCTTGCAACTGAGCTGTGAGTCATGAAAGTGGCTGAAGGGAGGAGGCCACTGAGAGTGCCAAGAGAGGGCACTGCAGATTTTTCTAGTCAAGATAGGACTACTGAGGTCTGCAGGTTAAGAAAGGCCTGAATGCTGTGGGCCTGTTGGAGGACTGGGAGGAGGGTGGGGAGGGGTCACTTCCAGGCCCAAAGACCCCATGTGGGTTACTTTAAGGCCCAGAGAGAGAAACAGAGATCTCAGCAGCAGAAAGGGATTTCCAGACTGGTAGCCTGGCTATCTGAGAGAAGTCTTCCACATCTGTCATTTATAGCATCAAGGAATAGCAAGTGAGGTGGGAGATTGTGTTAGGGTACCAGGGAGAGAAGCAAAGGAGTGACAGAATTAAGTGTGACAATGTAGAAGATAAGTAGGGATGATAATCCTGAAGAATTTATTGAAGATTTGAAGGAGTAGCACTTGCTGCTCACTGGGACAAAATGACTTGGGCCCCATGTCTAGGGAAGTTATCACTGGGGACACCTAAGCCATGTACTGGGCTTTGACTTGTGTAGAAACTCAGAGCTATGACACAGTAAAGGAGGCAATACTCAGCTGCCTGAAGTAATGAAGGAGTCCCACTGGCAGTGGTTCCAGGCAAAGAAGGGATGCAATGTCTGCAGCCCCCAAATGCTCTGCCACCTCCCACCTGATGAGGCCAGTAAGTGGCTTCATTCAGAGATAAGGACCACAGAGGGTATCTTAGAACAAGTCAGATTGAAACAGTTTGTGTGGGATCTGGGTGGAGGTGTGCAAAAGTGGGTATGTTGGTACTGCCCTACAATATTTGGGAGCTCTATGAAGCTGGTGGATTAATTCGTGTCCATGGAGGATAAGTCTAAGAAGGACTGCACCAGACAGAGAAGTAGCCTGATAGCTAAGCTAGGAAACAAAGAATCCTGCAAGGAGGTGAGCAGCTTGACCCAAGAAATGGAGAGAGTGTCACTTGGAGGAGCTGGGAGCAGTTGTTTTAAATATGGGGGTCATGAACAGTGAGCATGCCCATGGAAGGGAAAGAGAACTCCTCCAACTCAGGGAAGCTTTCCTTTAGAGGCAAGGGGAGTAGAAAAGCCTCCAGAGGAGAACCCTATGGTTAGTTGTTTCAACCTTTGGAAGACTTGATAGGGGATCCCTAACAAGGGGGGCAGAAGGAGTACCTACCATAACCATGGGCAACCAGTCACTGAGGAGTGAGAAACCAGAGGCCACAGTAGCAGTGCCACAAGAGAAAGGGATACAATGGGTCACTGAGAGCCAGTCTCAACCTACACAGTGGCAGGCAGAAGTGCAAGCTGAGGAAGTGGCAGTAATGCCAGTAGCAGCAGTCCAGAGTGGCAGCAGAAGTGCTGAGAAGTGGTCCTGGGACAGTGCAGGAAGACAAGGCATCAGTGAAAGGAAGGATTTCCTCCATCTCAAATCCCAGTTTATTGAAACATGGGACCTTCTTTAATTTACTTCCTCTTTATTCTTTTTAAGCTCTTCTCTTTTTTACTTCTTTTTATTTCATCTTTCAGTGACTGAGTTCCTTCATTTCACCACCCTTCTTCTACTCCCATTTCCTTTCCACCTCCCATTTCATTAGCTACCCCATCCTATTAATTCTCTGCCTCCCAGCTTCATGCTCCTGCCACCCCCCCCACCTAAAGCAAGGATAGAAGCCTGGCCTGGCTCACCAGCCTTGCAGCTGTGCAGGTGGGGGACAGTCAGAGAAGATTTTTAGCTTTAAGGTGCGACTGCTCTAAACTCAAGCTAGCATCAAGACTTATCAACATTTGAGCAACTTAAAATGCAATGTATAACAAGACCCTAATGTAAGAGCTCTTTTAAAACTTAAATTTGACATCTAGATGAAAAGTCCTTTTGCATATCAGCCTGACCAACTGCTAGAGGTTTTTAAGACTTCAGCACTTAGAAAAACAAATTTTACATTTTCTCAAATGTTAATAAAGTTGTTATGCATTTAGATGAATGTATACTCATAAATGTTTAATCAGTTGATTGATATGCCTTATCTGTACTGTTTAGTCATTTGTATCTTTTCTTTACTTCATTATTAGATTTGCTATTAAAATTTATCCACATTAATGTTTCTGAGTGTATAATTTTGATGGACTGGCTCTCCAAACCTTTCTTAGTTCTCAGAAATATCTGTGGGTCAACAGAGGGAGAAGGAGAAAGATGGGATGCCTATAACACCAGTAGATAGTACAGCTGGTTTGGTTCACCAGAGTGAGGTGGAAGGGTCCCAAGGGAACAAGACACACCATGACTGCTTTGTATGGAGTCTGCCAACCCATGCTGGAGATGCTGGTGTAGAAGTTGAGGGGGACTCTGAAGGGCTAGATCCTTTCATCATAAATTGGTAAGAGGAAGGGAGGTGGGGTGTAACAGGGGCTCCTAGCTCTGTTACTCAGTAGGGCCAGACAGTTAATTAAGTAATGGGTACAAGAGAGTGCAGTGTGCCGAAGGCCTGGCAGATTGCTTATTTAAGCCTGAAAGTAGAGGATCAGTGGCACATGCTCCTTGTTGAAAGGCAGAAGGAGTCAGGTGACTGGAAGGAGGAGGAGGGAGTATGGGGATTCTCAGAAGACAAGGAGCTCAATAGGAGAGCAAGTCTCATGCAGAGATAAGTTGTTGCATTTTCAAGTTTGCTTGTAATTCAGCTGTGAGGCATGGAAGTAGCTAAAGGGGAAAAAACGGCCACAGAGGGTGCTAAGGGAGGGCACTACAGGTTTTTGCAATTGAGAGAAGGCTGTTGAGGTCTGCAAGCCAAGGGGAAGAGACCTGAGTTCTGGGGGGAGTGGCCACTGCCAAAGACTGTTTGAGTAGCGGGGTGGCTATGGTCAGGCCCAAGGACTTTGTGGGGAGTCATGGCCAGGCCCAGTGATTCCTGTTTTGATGGGCCTCCAGTACCTGCTCTGCCTTGGAGAGAGACTTATCCCCAAGCATCATACTGTAGGGTTTTTTTTTTGTCTTTAAGTACCCTCAGAATGCTAGGGAAGCCTGCTGAAGTTATTTCCCCTGGAGAGATTAGTGTTAGGTTCAGACAGCAAGAAGGGGGCCATAGCAAGACTACAGTTATGAGGTCAGTCCCTCTCCATTTAGTGCTCCAGTGAGACGAGACTCCACCTCAAGCTCCCAAATTACATTGACAAATACCATTGTTCTGGCATTCTGCTGGCAGAAGCAGAAGAGTGTTCTGCGCCAAGGAGAAAAAACAGCATAGGTCACCAACTCCAGTGCTAAGCACACAAGAGTAACCAAACTTCTTACTCATCTCATACTCAATTTTCCAAGGGCCAAAAGGAGGATTTGAGGATATAAGAGAGAATAGTCCCAGCTGCTTGTTAGTTCCTTCTTACAGCCACAGGTAAGATGACTTGGATAGTACATCATGATCTTGGATAGTACATCATGATTTTTCTTTCCTGGGAAAGTCAGCTGCTTTTTTTAAGAGAAATGGAGTAGCCCATTTGACTCAGGCTCTGTCTGAATGTGCAGAAGCAGTCTAAGGTATACGCATCCCTTTAGAAGGGGAGTTTCTCAGGCCAGTTAACTAAGCTGTCACTGAATAAATTCAGTGCTGACTTCAAAGATCATCTTGTAGGAGCTATGGGAAGACTCCTGAGACTGGTCACTGTTAAGGTTCTTGGGTCTGCCCAGTTTGATCTAGTAGTTCTTGATCTAGTTTTGGGTGTAAATATGAAACTGATTCTGGACCTGGCAGCTGTGCATGGCTTCAGGGCTACAAAACCTGATTAATAGATTCATAGATTGTGAGGCTGGAAGGGACCAGAAGATCATCGGGTCCTGCCCCCTGTACCAATCAGGAAAGACAACTGAGGTCAGGTGACCCCAGCAAGTCTTCTCTTGAAGATTTCCAGGGTAGGCAATTGCATCATCTCTGGAGGGAGTTTATTCCAGTCTGGACAACCTAGCTGTGAAGAAGTTTTTCCTAATGTTGAGCCTGTAACTGTCTTCTAGGAGTTTGTGGCCATTTCTCTTGGTTTTCCCCAGGAGTGTCCTGGTGAACAGTTGTTCACTGAGCCTTTGATGTACACCCCTGATGTAGTGGTAAGCTGCTACCAAGTCCCCTCTTGGCCTTCTCTTTTTCAGGCTGAAGAGTCCCAGGTCCCTCAGCCTTTCCTCGTATGGCTTGCCATGTAAGTCTCTGATCATACAAATGGCCCTTCTCTGGACTCTCTCACACTTTACCATATCTTTGTTGAAGTGAGGCACCCAGAATAGGAGGCAGTAGTCCAGTTGCAGTATCACCAAAGCTGAGTAGAGTGGTATCACTTCCTTGGTTTTGCTGGAGATGCATTGATTGATGCATGCCAGAGTATTATTTGCCCTGTTGGCTATAGCATTGCACTGCCAGCTCATGTTCATACTGTGGTCTATGATTACCCCCAGGTCCCTTTCATTTATAGTGCTGGTCAGATTGGCATTGCCAAGCCTGTAAGTGTGTAGGGGATTGTTCATCTGCCGGTGGAGCACTTTACACTTCTCAATGTTGAACTTCATCTGGTTCCGATCTGCCCAACTTGCTAGCCTGTTTAGGTTGGCTTGTATCTGCAGCCTATCTTCAAGCATGACCATGCTTCCCCATAACTTAGTGTCATCCATGAACTTGGCCAGTGAGCTCTTCACCCCCACATCCAAATCATTGATGAAGATGTTGAATAGCACTGGACCAAGCACTGACCCCTGAGGGACACCACTGGCCACTTTTCACTAAGACAACATTTTGGTAGCCAAACATAGATCTGGGAGCTGAAAAACCCAGATCTGGATCCACAAATGAGCATGACTCCAAAGTTCCCAGATAAATGAAAACACTGGATGAGTGTGGCTTCCCATTCAAAGCTAAAAGCCAAGTTTCATCAGGATCCAGCTATAGGGGCAGAGCCTTGTTCCAGATTAGACAGCCTCAGAAAAGGAACTTGATTACCTGTGGTCTAGTCACTAGAGGTGTGTGAAGCTTCAGTCCGTGATTCAATTTGGAGATGATTCGGCATGAATCAAATCGGGAGAAGAAACCCCGGGGCATGAATGAAATCAGGAGAAGATTTGGAGGCTCCAAATTGATTCAGAGGTTTGGAAGGCAGTCTGTCAGGGGAACAGAAACTGAGAAAAGGGAGGGGGAGTGACAGGGAAAGACTGACATCTTTAGTTGGCCAGTAATTGTGATCTTTCCCTGAGTCCCCTTCCAATCATAGTGCTCTGGGGGAGGGATGTAAAAACAGCATATAAGCCTCTGTCTGCAGGCTTTCTGTGCCTTTTGTGAGCTGTTTCTGCCTAAGCAACAGTGTCTGAAAGATACTGGACTGGCTTGGCTCCTACCTAGTCAGTCTCCTGATACTTTCTGTTCTTGGAAAGGATTGGATATAGCTTACTAACCAGAATCCCTCTACTTAACCCTATCCAATCCATTTATTTCAATTTATATTTGTTCTTGTTTGGTTTTTTTCCCCCAACACTTTTTAAAAAGAAAGCTGTGTTTTCCCTGGCAGTGTGATCCATCACTATACAGGGAAGCACATACATTACACACACCCACCCACACACATACATCATAGAAGTAGTCAGATATTATTGAACAGAACACAAGATGGAAGAAGTCAGACAGTCATAGAAGAAGAGGATCAGACTATATAAAGTTATTATTCTAGTTACATACAGACTAAAGATACCACAGAAGTCATCAGATAGAAATTCAATTTATTAAATGCAACATAGAAGTCAGACAGTCATAGAAGAAGAGATATTATTTTAGTTACACACACAACACAGAAGAAGTCAGACACAGTCATACAGCAGAGAAGAAGAGATAGATTATTAGTTAGTTACACACACAGACACATTTTCCAGCACAGGAAAGATTAATATGAAGGGTGCTGGAAAGGCAGGTGCCAGGTCTTCTAGCAGGGGAGGGAGAGGGGCTACAGGGGGTAGGGGGAGAACTAGAGCTGCAAGTTCCTTTCTCCCCCTGCCAAAAAACCCCAACATAGACTCATCCTCTTTCCTGGCAGCTTGAGTCTTCTGTTGCCAGTGGATTCAAGGAGGTGGGAGCAGTACCTGTCCCTGCACCTGCACCACCTCCCCTAACACCAGAAATAGGCACCACCAGCAGAATGACAGTGTCCTCCACCCCAATTTAATCTCCAAGCATGAGCCTCCTACTGCCATAGGAGGAGGTTGATCTGGAACCAGGGGACCTGAACACCCTAGCTAAAGAAATTCTGGAGACTGAAAGGGAATCTGAGTTTGTGCTCCACACCTCTCAAAGTTCCCCTAGACACAGATATCCTTCTCAGGAAGGCCCCTCAGAGGAGGTTGTGGAGGCAAGTGGCTCAGCTGAGTCAGTTCCTCCTGTTGTTGTGCTTCTGCCTACTGAGGGTGGGGATAAGGCAGGATCAGTTAGATGCAGGAGCGGCGAGAGACGCGCGGGTGAAAGCTCGCTGCGCCCCCGCTCCCCCGAAGCCCCCCAGAAACCCTCCAGCAGCTGCGGAGCCCCCCGCTGACCCCCAGCACAGCCGGGGTAAGCGGGGCCCGTGGAGAGAAGGGGCTAACCCCTTAGTGTGTGTGTGGGAGGCGGCAGCTGAGTGGAGCCGGGCCGGGTCATGCCCCGCCTAGGCACCTACTTCGCCCAGCCCCCCAGGGAGCCACGCGAACAGGCTGCACAAACAGGCGCGCTTCTCTGCCGGCGCGTGAGTTAGCGCGGAGTTCACGTGGGAGGGCGTGCGGGAGGGCGCCAGACCCTGCCTGCGCACCCCCAGGGTAGACAGTCCCAGCTGTAGCCAGCCTACCAGAGGCATGACACGGATGGGCACGCGCTGCACCCCGAGGGTCCCCTCGGGCTCCGCGGCCCCCCCCTCTGGCACCTCAGAGACGGCCACCCAGACGGAGCCCCTGGTTCCGGGCTCCACGCAGACGGAGCCCCTGGCTCTCGGCTGCGGGGGCTGCCTGTCCCTTTTTCAGGCTTTGGGGCCTGGGAGCATGGCGACCTCCCCTTGCGGGGTCTGCTCCCTTTTGGGGTCTCTGGCACGCCAGCTGGAGGAGCTCCAGGCCACAGTCCACAGACTGCGTGCCATCAGGGACTGCGAGCAGGAGATAGACTCCTACTGCCAGGCCCTTCTCCCCCGGGAGGCAGAGGGTGGATCACAGTCTCCCTCCAGGCCAGAGAAGGACTCTGGGACCTCCTGCTGTGTCCAGCTAGGGGCATGGACCAAGGTGGTCAAGGGCCCTAAGGCCCGCCGCACCAAGGCCCCACCCCCGCCATAACTGAGCAACAGATATGCACCTCTTGCTGCCCCAGCAGAGCCTACTGAGTTGCCGGCCCCCACAGGCAACATGGGCCTAACTGCAACTCCCGCCCCTGCTCTCCCCAAGACAAAACATAAGGTGTTTGTTGTGGGAGACTCCCTCCTGAGGGGGACGGAGGGGCCAATCTGCCACCCTGACCCCTTAGCCCGGCAAGTCTGCTGCTTCCCAGGGGCCCACATCTGGGACATTGCGGAGAGGATCTCCAAGCTCCTCAAACCCACAGACCGCTATCCCATGCTCCTTATTCATGTGGGCACCAATGACACGGCTCGGAGCACTCCCAGCCAGGTCATGAGGCGCTACAGGGATTTGGGAGCGGGGCTTAAGGGTCTGGGGGCACAGGTGGTGTTCTCGTCGATCCTCCCAGTCTCAGGCTATGGGCTGAGAAGGGACAGGAGGATCTATGTGGTCAACCAAAGACTGCGGCGCTGGTGTCGTCAGGAAGGCTTTGGCTTTCATGACCACAGCCCGCTCTTTGGTGAGAGAGGCAGCGAGCTGCTGGGAAGAGATGGTCTCCACCTCTCTCCCCTAGGGAGGAGGCTCTTCTCAGCCAGACTGGCTGACCTGCTCCACCGGGCTTTAAACTAAGCCCGCTGGGGGACGGGGGCACGGCCGCCACTGCTGGCCCGCTGAGCAAATCTTGCAAAGCCAGTGGATCATGGCACTCAAGGGAGCCCGCCCCAGCCCCAGCCCTGGTAAAATCTGTGGGCAAGGAAGGAGCCCCCCAGGGGGTGCTTGCCTGCCTGTACACAAATGCCAGGAGCTTGGGGAATAAGCAGGAGGAGCTCATCGTCCTGCTCAGTGCAAACAATTACGATGTCATAGGGATCACGGAGACCTGGTGGGACTCCACCCATGACTGGACCACGGGGATAGATGGCTATACCCTGTACAGGAGGGATCGTGTAGAGAAAAGGGGCGGGGGTGTAGCTCTCTATGTTAAGGAAAGCTACGCGTCCCTGCAAGCCGATATTGGCGACCAGGGTGGATGGCTGGAGACCCTCTGGGTTAAAATCCGTGGGGAACACGGCACAGGGGACACAATGGTGGGAGTCTATTACAGACCTCCCACCCAAAGTCCTGAGCTAGACCAGGAGTTTGCCCAGGAACTGGCTGAGGCAGCTTGCTCCAGGACCATGGTTGTCATGGGTGACTTCAATTACCCAGACATCTCGTGGGAGGATCGCTCAGCAAAATCTAAGTGGTCGCAGAGCTTCCTCTCGTGCGTGGATGACCTCTACCTGACTCAAGAAGTCTATGGGCCAACGAGAGGCAAAGCGCTGCTCGACCTGGTGCTGGCTACTGGGGAGGACCTAGTCGGCGACCTAGTGATCGATGGGAAGCTGGGTGACAGCGACCACGAGCTGATCACCTTCACCATCCGCCGAAAAGCTGGCAAGTCGGTCAGCAACACGCAAGTCCTTGACTTCAGGAAAGCCGACTTTGACAAGCTCAGGAGGCTTGTCAGTGAGGCCCTAAGGGACTGTGACCGCAGGGAGAGGGGAGTTCAAGAAGAGTGGTTGCTCCTCAAGGGAGCGATCCTCAATGCACAAACTAAGTCTATTCCATCTCGGAGGAAAGGCAGCAAGAGGGCACAGCAGCCCCCCTGGCTCTCCAGGGACCTAGCAGACCTCCTGAGGCTAAAAAGAAAGGCCTACAAAGGATGGAGGATGGGAGTCACCTCCAAGGAGGATTATTCTGCACTGGTCTGGTCCTGTAGGGAGCAGACCAGGAAAGACAAGGCTGCAACTGAACTCCAGCTAGCTTTGAGCATCAAGGACAATAAAAAGTCCTTTTTCAGATATGTGGGGAGCCGGAGGAAAAGCAGGGGCAACGTTGGACCCCTGCTGAACCAGATGGGGCAACTGACAACTGACGCCCAGGAAAAAGCCAACCTATTAAATAGGTACTTTGCGTCGGTCTTTCACCAGCCCCATGGGACGCCCGTGCCTGCTACAGGGCCGGGAAGTCCGGGTGAGGGTGATCCCCTGCCCTCCATTAATGCTGACTTTGTGAAGGAACATCTTGAGAAGCTGGATACCTTCAAGTCAGCCGGCCCTGACAATCTTCACCCCTGGGTACTCAAGGAGCTGGCGAGCATCATAGCCCAGCCTCTAGCGCGGATCTTTGAAAACTCTTGGCGCTCTGGTGTAGTGCCCGAAGACTGGAAGAAGGCCAACGTGGTGCCTATCTTCAAGAAAGGGAGGAAAGTGGATCCGGCTAACTATAGGCCCGTCAGCCTGACTTCTATCCCGGGGAAGATCTTAGAAAAGTTTATTAAAGAGGCCATCCTTAATGGACTGGCCGACGCCAACATCTTAAGGGATAGCCAGCACGGGTTTGTTGCGGGTAGGTCTTGCTTGACCAATCTCATTTCCTTCTACGACCAGGTGACCTATCACCTGGACAAGGGAGATGAGATTGATGTCATATATCTTGACTTCAAAAAAGCCTTCGATCTGGTGTCCCATGATCGTCTCTTGGAGAAACTGGCCAATTGTCGCCTTGGGTCCCCCATGATCCACTGGCTGGAAAATTGGCTCCGGGGTCGGACCCAGAGGGTAGTAATTGATGGAAGTCACTCATCGTGGTGTCCTGTGACCAGTGGGGTCCCCCAGGGCTCTGTCCTTGGACCCATACTGTTCAACATCTTCATTAACGATGTGGACACTGGAGTCAGAAGCGGACTGGCCAAGTTTGCCGATGACACCAAACTTTGGGGCAAAGCATCCACGCCAGAAGACAGGCGGGTGATCCAGGCTGACCTGGACAGGCTCAGCAAGTGGGCGGATGAGAATCTGATGGTGTTCAACGCCGATAAATGCAAGGTTCTCCACCTTGGGAAGAAAAACCCGCAGCATCCTTATAGGCTCGGCAGTGCTATGTTGGTTAGCACTATAGAAGAAAGAGACTTGGGGGTCATCATTGATCACAAGATGAACATGAGCCTGCAATGTGATGCTGCGGCTAGTAAAGCGACCAAAACGCTGGCTTGCATCCATAGATGTTTCTCAAGCAAATCCCGGGACGTCATTCTCCCCCTGTACTCGGCCTTAGTGAGGCCGCAGCTGGAGTACTGCGTCCAGTTTTGGGCTCCACAATTCAAAAAGGATGTGGAGAAGCTTGAGAGAGTCCAGAGAAGAGCCACGCGCATGATCAGAGGTCAGGGAAGCAGACCCTACGATGACAGGCTGAGAGCCCTGGGGCTCTTTAGCCTGGAAAAGCGCAGGCTCAGGGGTGATCTGATGGCCACCTACAAGTTTATCAGGGGTGATCACCAGTATCTGGGGGAACGTTTGTTCACCAGAGCGCCCCAAGGGATGACGAGGACGAATGGTCACAAACTACTACAAGATCGTTTCAGGCTGGACATAAGGAAGAATTTCTTTACTGTCCGAGCCCCCAAGGTCTGGAACAGCCTGCCGCTGGAGGTTGTTCAAGCGCCTTCATTGAACACCTTCAAGATGAAACTGGATGCTTATCTTGCTGGGATCCTATGACCCCAGCTGACGTCCTGCCCTTTGGGCGGGGGGCTGGACTCGATGATCTTCCGAGGTCCCTTCCAGCCCTAATGTCTATGAAATCTATGAAATCTATGAAATCCCCACCCTCAACCCAGAAGCGGGGGAGTAGTGTAGTGTGGGATCATTTTAAGGTGGCAGATGATCCCAAGAATGCTATCTGCCAGCACTGCTGAAGGCAGATCAGCTGGGGCAAGGACGTGAAACACTTCACCACCATGGCGATGCTGCTGCATCTCAGGAGGCAGCACCCCCTTGCCCTTCTTCCTCCTCCACCTGGGACGAGTGGAAGCATGCCCAAAGTGATGTTGCCCACTCACTTCAAAGCCCTCATCCCCCCAAAGCAGAGGCAGGCCACCCTGGAGCAGTGGAGGAAAGCTGCAGACAAAGGGGGAGGTGCATTGCAAGAGCGAGCAAGATAACCCACAGGATTGGGGAGATGCTTGTTCTAGATGGAATTCTAAGTTGAGCGGCCAGGGTTCAGGCAGCTTGTGGCCTCATCTTACCAAGTGCCTGCACACACCACCTTTAGCAGGATGGTGGTGCCCTCCCTGTATGAGGCATGCAGGGAGTACTTGAGGGAGGAGCTGCACAAGGCAGGGCCATAGGTAGCCTTGCACTTCACCTCCAACATCTGGAGTAGCCAGGGTGGAGATCATGCCTACCTCTCCCTTGCAGGGCACTGGTGCAATCAGTCAGGCCATCAGTGGGCTCTCTTTCAAGCCAAGGTGATAGGTGAGTCCCACACGGCAAGGGAGATCATGATGGCCATGAACCATATGGTGCAGAGGTGGCTCATTGGGCAGGGAGAGTTCACCCATGGGTTCATGGTCACAGACAGTGGGGCCAATATGGCCAAGGCCATCTGTGATGCCAAATTGTTGGCATTGACTTTGTGGCACACAAGCTGCACCTCATAGTTGGGGATGCCTTGGAGGGGGACAGGGCTGCCAGTGATGACACTGTCACCACCACCCAGATAATTTCAAAATGCAGGAAGGTGGTGGGCTATTTCCACTGCAGCATCAAGGGGGGCAAGATGCTGTGTGAGAAACAGGCAGAACTGAGCATCCTGCAGCATCAAATCATTCAGGATGTGGAGACTTGGTGGAACTCCACACACCTGATGCTGGAAAGGCTGGTGGCACAACAGAAGGCCATCCATGAGATGGCCTTGCTTGGAGAGATTGGGATCAGTGGCCCTCTTAACAGAGCTGAGTGGGATACCATCTCCCAGATCTTGGTGGTCCTCAAGCCCTTCCTCAAGGCTACCAAGACCCTTAGTATTGGCGACACCCTTCTTAGCCAGGTGATTCGCCCTAGTAAGGGAACTTGAGAACCAAATGGAGAAGTTCCAGGGAATCAATATTCTTGGCTGGGGTAAGCTGTTGTCACCAGACGTGCAGGCACTGGTGAGGCGTCTGAAGGAGGGCATCAGGAAATGGCTGGATCCCTTGTGGTCCACATGCTAGTGGGTATGTGTGACCCAAGGGTGAAGGGGATCATGTGCACTAGCAGCACCAAAACCCTTGATCACTGGTTGCAGGTGCTGGTCAACTGAGTCAGGGAGACAGAAGGGCAGGGGCAAGGGGAAGTGAAAGAGGGGGATCCATTTTCCCATGCCAGCCCTCCCAGCACCAGCCAGTCTTCTCCATGCCAGCTGCTGCCAATGTGGGCCAAGGGCATGGCTTCAATGCTGGGGTCCAGACATACCAGACCCCAGCCTCGGGCAGGTAGTGTGGACATGGAGCTGCTAGACTGCAACCCCTTGGCCTACTGGGCAAGCTGCAACCAGATATGGAAGGATCTGGCCACAGTTGCCCAAGAATACCTATTCTGTCCACTGACCAGTATTCAGAGCAAGAGGGTGTTCAGCATTGCTGGGGATGTTGTGGCACCCCAGCGCATCTGCTTGGATCCTGGTTTGGTGGAGCAGTTGGTGTTCCTCAAGGTGAACCTCCTGCTGCTGTGGTTCCCCAAGCTCCACCTGCAGACAGAGTGCCACCATCCTCACTCTGTCTGTACCTATTTCCATTTTATTTTTTAAAACCAGTTAATACCCCACTCTCAGAGCTGGAGGGGGCATTCACTGCATCACCAGCTAGCAGGGAAGATCATGTCCCTGCTGAGCTTCCGTGCCAGGATGAACTTGGAGGTATGGACTGGGGCTATGGGTAAGGAGGAGACCCAAGATCCTGGGCATGACCACTAAAACTGCACTCTGCCAGGGTTGGGGAGGCCTGGTGGGACTGCTGGCTGTACGGTAGCCCCAGGAAATGCCAGGACTGAGGATCCCCCTTGTGAAAGGCGAGTAGGAGCTGCCATAACCTCCAGATACCACACATACACACACAGTCCTGGCTGGGGAAAGCCCAGACCTGTCATGTCCTTGACAGGTCCAGGGCTTACTAGTTGCAGTGGAGTTGTGAGGCTCCAGGTGAGCTCAGCTTAGCTGCCTGGAATGCCAGCTTTCGGGCTGAAAAACCCTTCATCAGGCTGAAGAAGCACCTGCAGTTGTTGTGTGTATGTACTGTTCTTGAATGGAAGGAATAGTAAAGAAGCCAGAGGCTGGCATGCAATGCAGGCAAGGAAACCAGTCAGTGAAAGTGGAAATGGAGCTGTCAGGGGGTGAGAGAGACAGCGCCAGTGCCTTAACACACACACAGTGTCACACATCATGGATTTTGCTTGTCAGCAGCTTGAGGTGCACTTTCCCAGAAACCTTGCACCTATCCTCTTGAAACTTAGCAGAGGTCATGCCCTCAGAAGGAGATACCATTCCTGTAATTTTTATCCAAATCAGCCAAAAAAATGACAAAGTTATAGGGATTTCAGTGATTCCCCATTATAGTCTATGGCCAAATCTCTGAATTGGCGCCGAATCTTCCAAAGCTGATTCAACTGAATTGATTCGGGACAGTGGTCCAAATCTCTGAATCAAATCACTGTCCTCCAAATTGGCCTAATCCAAATTGAATACTTCCCTATTCCAGTCCTCTAAAGTGTCCATTACCCAACCCATCTTGATATTAACTGCAAACGTACGTTTGCACTAGTTTCCATCCTTTTATGTCATTTAAGATACTGAACAGTGATTGTCATCTGATAGTTTCACTTCTGTGTGTAGACTGAAGTGAAAAGGGAATAATCAATTTGCTTTTTCTGCTTTGTCTCTTGTTAACTTCACTTTCCATTCAGTAAGACACCTACACTTTTCTTGGTCTTCCTCTTTTAATGTGTTTACAGATTTTTTTCTTTTGGTGCCTTTGATATTCCTTGCTTGCGGCATTTCAATTTATGTTTTGCATTCCTGAGTTCTGTCCTTAAAGGCCTATGCTATATTCTTATACTCATCCTTAAAGCTAAATTTCCTCTTTTTTGTAATATTCCTTCTTAAGCTTCAAGTCATTGGCGTGTTCACTGTTCAGTTCAATGGTCTCTTGCTACATTTCCTCTCCTTTAATTGCGCTGGGATAGGTTTGTGCTGTGCCTTTAATATTGGGTCTTTTAGAATAAACAACTCTTCTGGACTATTTTTTCCTTCAGGTTTGCCTCCCATAGGATTCTACATACCAGTTCTTTGAGTTTAAGATCTGCTTTTTTGAAGTCTTGTGTTTTGGTTCTGTTGTGGTTTATTCCACCAATGCGATGTTGCAGCTGGTAAAGCTAACAAAACCCTGGCTTGCATCTATAGATGCTTCTTAAGTAAATCTCAGGATATCATCCTCCCACTGTACTCAGCCTTGGTGAGGCCGCAGCTGGAGTACGGCATCCAATTCTGGGCTCCGTAATTCAAGAAGGATGTCAAGAAGCTTGAGAGAGTCCAGAGGAGAGCCACGCACATGATCAGAGTGCAAGAGAATAGGCCTTATGAAGAGAGGCTGAGAGCCATGGGACTCTTCAGTCTGGAAAAGCACAGGCTCAGGGGAGACCTGGTGGATACCTATAAGTACACAAAGGGTGTTCATCAGGATCTGGGAGAATGTCGGTTCACCAGAGCGCCCCAAGGAAAAACAAGGACCACCAGTCATAAACTCCTCCAAGACCATTTTAGGCTGGACATAAGAAAAAATTTCTTTACTGTCCGAGCCACCAGGACCTGGAATAGACTCCCTCCAGATGTGGTGCAGGCACCTACTTTGGACTTGTTCAAGAGACACTTGGATGCTTATTTTACTGGGGTTCTTTGTCCCTAGCTGACTTCCTGCCCCTGAGGCAGGGGGCTGGACTTGATGATCTTCATGGTCCCTTCCAGCCCTAACATCTATGAAATCTATATGCTGGCTCCTGAGTCAGGAGCTGGGCATGTGCAGGTGGGTTGAAGTCAATCCAGGACTTTTGCTTTAATTTTCTCCAGGGAGCCCACTCAATGGACTCCTCCTCCATCCAGACTCTGGGCTGTGAGCAGTTTCTTGCCCAGTAGAGTGAGGGGTGGGGGTAGGGAGGGGGTGGAAGAGCTATAGGGCCATTGCCCAGCCTTGCTTCTGGGAGCTGCAGGGTCAGGTGTGTGTGTGTGTGTGTGTGTGTGTGTGTGTCCCTTACCCCACTCTGCTTTTGAAAGCTGTGGGGTGGGTCTGTGTGCACACACATCCCATGCTGTCCTGCCCAGCCCTACCCCTTGGTGCCCCACCCCATCCAGGATTTCCCTCAAATTATTATGAACACCCTAAGTATAAACAAATGCTTACCATGAAATGCTTTATTTGAATACACAAGGAATGTATTGGAGGGCGGGGAGGAAAAGCACATGCACAAAAATGCTTAATAAGGTGTCATAGGAAAGTCTGAGCTATTTTGCTCCTGTTCTCCTCCACCCTCCTCCCTCTTTGAATGGCTCTCCCCTGCTCTGTGCAAGGCTGTGCAGAGCAGCAGTTATGATAGTGTGAGAGACCGTAGCCTAACCATTAGACAAGACCACCTAGGGGAAGCAGGGCCTGGGGCTGGGTCAAAGGGCAGTAGCCATATACCAAAGACAAAGGAAAATTCAGAAGCAGAGTCCATAACACAGTCCAGTGACAGAATCCAGGTGTGAGATCCTGAGTACCAATCTGAGGGCCAATCCATTGGGTGAAATCCAAAAACAGAGCCAAACCAGGGTTGGGAGCCATGAAACAGAACTGCAAGGAAATCTAAAGCCAAAGTCCAGACATAAGCCAAAAACCAAGGTCAGGAATCCAAAGAACCAAAGTGCAAGAACCAAAAGACTTACCACAGCAGAATTGCTGACTGGCTTGCAGACCCAAGTCCCCAGCTGGTGTTAAATGGATAGGTGGTAGTCCCAGCAGCCAATCAGGATGCTTGGTGTTCCTAAACTGGGGCAGCGTTAATTAGCCAAGCCTTGCTGTAGATGTGGCTGTTGCAATGCTTGGCCCAGGCTGATCTGTCTGACCAGCATCCCTGACCGTACTGGGCCCAGGCTGGCCTGCCTGATCTTAAAAAGCTTCCTCCACCTATACCTCCCATTTCTGGTTTGATGGTCTGTAGAAGACCTCCACTGTGATACCCCTCTTGCTCTAACCTTGCTTTTCCCCCATAACCTTAAATTAGACTCACACTTTGTTCTGTATCTCAAAACAATACAAAGTAACACCGTTTCCTTTTTTCCTTGCTTGTCTTACCTTATTCAGGTTTGTTTACACACAGTATGAGTAACGTTCAGTAATAATCATAAAGCACTTATAGACTCAACAATGATTCCAGTACCATTGTTTAGTACAAGTGGGTACACCAGTATGCCTACAGAGAGATTTGTTGTCGTGACTTTTGCTGGATTGGGACCAATTAACTACTAGTAAAACACAGAATAACAAGATACAAGGGAGAAGTAGACAGTATTCATATATCCATTGTTCATATAAAATTCATAAAGTTATACATTTTGGAAAGCCATATTACTTTGGTTATTCAAAAGATTATATTTTCAGAGGCATTGCAGTGTTTATTTAGTGGATGGAAGATATGCTTTTCAATGGTATTGCATCAATGTGTGGGCAGCTAGATAATTTTAAGGTGCTGGACAAACTGTGTAGCCTAGGAATTGAGGTCAGAGGTGATGTTTTGTCTAAAAGGATTCAGTCAGAATGTGAAAGATTTTAATCAACTCTTGCTTTTTTTAGATCTTAAAGGCATTCTGGCTCTTATCTTGTGTTTCTGTTGGTAGCCATGCACTTTTGTGCCTGGAAAGTGGTTTATAACACCAAAGCAATGGATATCTTTGTGAATGGCTCTTTTTTTTCTTATATTTATTCTCTTACATATGATTTGTATTAATTCTGCCCATTTTTTGAGACAGATGAAATCTATGGATGTGAAAAATAACCTTGCAAGAGGCAAGAATTTCTTAGGGTGATGAAGAATGTCTTGTATTTGAAAGCTTGTCTAACTATATCCCAACAACATAGTTGGTTCAATAAAAGGTATCACCTTAACAAATTCTTTCCTCTCCCATAATTTATGAACTGTCACAGCTACAACATAACTCTTACACTAAAAATAACCTTGACTTCCATTATTTTAGGGATTTCCTATATTTTTTCCCCCTGGTTTCTCAGGATTCTGAGCCTCCTCAAGGAAATGATTGATGCTATTATCTGGGAAGATGCAGCTTTCACAATGGAAATTTTTCAGTGCTCTTCTATTAATTTAGATCAGTGATCCTTGACCTTCATTGGCCCATAAGCAATAATACTGAAAAAGGAATACACTAGGGGAATAGTTTGCTCTCTATACGAAGCTTTGTTTTAACTTTTCATTTTCTGTGGTTATGAACAATGTTGTATGGTCTTCTAAGAGACATCCATTGAAGACCACTGACATAGACGTACAAATTATGGCTGTAGTCAAAGTGCAGTAGGAATGGTTGAATTTTGGCTTGCCCCAGCATCAAAATTAGCATTCACTGAAATTTGTCAGGACAGGCAATTTAATAACTAAAATGGATAACTACAGTAGTCTAAGATATTTTAGTATAAGATACAAACATGTAAGACTAATTTTAAAGAAAAATTAGAGTCATATCCTGTTGGAGGGGGATTTCCCACTAGGTGCCACTTGACTGAAAGATGGGAATAATACCCTTGTGTTTACTGAAATGTGTTGTTGAGGTAACTTTGGGAGAAAGCCTAGCTTAACCAGCTTTCCTCTGAGTGGGAATAGGTAAGAAGGGATTCATTGTGGACTACTGAAGATCTCCTAACATACCCAATGGTGCCTAGGAGGAATCCAGCTCTTAATTTTCCCTCTGTCATCACTCCAGACTTCTCTACATTGCAAATCCTTTGCCAGTGCATCTATGCCCATGTAGTTATGTTGGTAGAACCCCCTGCTAAAGACACAACTTATGTCATCAGTAGAGTTTTTTCAGAATTATAATACCTCTCTTCTGTCAGCATAGTTACACCTACCTGAGGGATTTTGCTAGGAAGGCTGTGTTAGGCCAAGAATGTGATACTCTTTTACATATTTCGTTAATATTACCCGTATAAGGAACCACCAGAACTTCCTGGGTGCATCCACACATGCAGGCACATGCGCTTGCAGCAGCTCTAAAAGACGCGGCACAAATTTGAGCCAGGGCTTTTTACCTCAATGCACATGTCCAGACATGCACTTTGGTGTGGGGCAAATTGTCCCACTTAGGGCAAAATAACCCTGCCTAGTTCCTCTTAGATCTGCAGCTGTCCTGCCCAGCAGCTCAGGGCTACTTGCCCTCAGGAGGTTCTGTGGCCTGGGCAATTGGTATTTGGGGACACTACCCCTTGTGCCAAATGGACTGCTGAAGCAACATCCCAAATTCACTTTTTAAAATACCCCCAAATCCACGTTCTTCCACAATTAGAACACGAGAGAGTGAGGGATCAATCAGATGGGCAATGTTTTATTGTTATATTTACAATGTTAAAGCAATTTGAAAGCCTACCCAGTGTCTCTATCATCATAATAAAATAAATCCTAATTACCTATATGTTTTGATGTTTGGTTTTGGTTTCCTTATTGTATGGTGGATGTGTGATGGGGGGATGTGGGATTTTCAGGAGAGAGTTGGGAAGGGGGGTGTGGGGATATGGGTGGGTAGGTATGAAGGGATGTGGCGGGATGTGGGTTCGTGTGTGGGTAGGTGTTGGGGGGACTGTGTGGGGGAGGCTGCTTAGGAGGGGTGCTTCCCCTGCCTCCCATAGGGTGCAGCCACCTCACACAGCACATGGACGGTCCCCTTGCAAGGTCCCAGTATGCCACTACAGCACCTCCTCCAGGGCCCAGAACCGCCCCCCCCCGATGCCAGCCATCTGCTGGCACCTCTGCTGGTCTCCAGCCCACCACACATGTCCCCACTGGTCTCCAGCCCCCTGTTTGTTCCCTTGCTTGTTCCCCGGCTCATCTCCAGCCCCCTGGTGGTTCCCTGACTCATCTCTAGCCCCCTGGTGGTTCCCTGACTCATCTCTAGCCCCCTGGTGGTTCCCTGGCTTGTCTCTAGCCCCCTGCTTGGTTCCCTGGCTCATCTCTAGCCCCCTGCTCGCTCTCCTGCTTGCCTCCAGCCTTGGGAGGCTGGAGATGAGCAGGGGGCTGGAGATGAGCAGGGGAATGAGCAGTGGGCTGGAGATGAGTGGGCAATTGATCAGGAGGCTGGAGATGAGCAGGGGAATGAGCAGGGAGTAGGAGCCGAGTTGGGGAATGAGCAGGGGGCTGGAGATGATTCAGGGATTCCCCCACTCGGCTCCAACCTCCTGATTGCTTCCCCACTCAGCTTCTGCCCCCCCCGATCGCTCCCCTGCTGGGCTCCAGCCTCCTGCACGGTCCACAGCTTACCAGCAGCAGTGGTTGGGGCACTCAAGGCTTTGTGGCACACCCCTTGTGCAGGGCAGTGGGGGTCAGTGTGGCTTAGCCCCAGCCGTATGGCACCTGCACTGCTGCTGCTGCATTGCACGAGTGTAGCCTGGCTTGGCAGGGTGCTGTGTCCTGTAGGGCAGCTTGGGAGTGCTGAGGCTGCGACCTGGGGCTTGGTGCTGCTCAACCCGAGCTGCCAGACAGCACGCAGTGCTGCTTGGTGCCCTGCCGAACTGGGCCGGGCTGCACTTGTGCGATGTGGCAGTGGCAACACAGGTGCCAGGCAGCCAAGGCCAAGCACTGCTGCCCCACACTGTGCAGGGGGGCTGTTCCATGTAGCCCCAAGTGGCCCTGATGGCTGTTGCTGCAGCTGGGGGGGGCGGGGCTAGGCAGGGGAGTGCTGGGATGTTGGGGGAATGAGCAGGGGGCTGGGTAAACAAATTGGGAGCTAGGAAAACCAACTGGGAGCTTGGGAAGCAATCAGGGAGTGAGGAGGGAGCTGGGGGAGTGAGGGGGTGCTGGGGCTGGGAGGGCTCCCCCCATGGTTCCTAACCTCCTCCTCTAGCCCCCCCACACCCCATATTTTCCTGGCATGGAGCCCAGGTCCAGGTCCCTGTAGCCTGCACCTCTGTTTGCCTCGCACAGCCAGGCAGCATGCTTCAGTGCTGGGGCAAGGCCCAGCCATAGAGACACTCTGGCTGGCTCCCAGAGTGTCTGTGTGGAGGACCTCAGCTCTAGTTGTCTCATATCACAGAGAGGGACTGTGCCCTGCCCCGCTTTTTACCCCCAGGGGTTTTTTTGATACTTGGATCTTCAGGTATCAAAGTTTGAGCCTACGCTGCAAATCTGCAGCATGGGGAATGTTTTTTTGTTCCCAGCATGCATCTTGCAGTGTCTCAAAGGAGTTGGAAGAGGCACGCTGGAAGAGACATGTGTGCTTGTCTGGATGTGCCCCTTGACTTTTTTCTTTTAGATTGGCCTCCCCTAGGATCCTTTATATCTATTGTTAAAAGGAAGTTTTATGCAAAATGTTTATGACTGAGTCTACCTTGCTATCCAATTAAGATGTTCACTCTACAAGAACAAACCACTAGTCTAATCACAAGCAATAGAATAGATGAGGTTTCAAAGAAGCCTATTTGAACAGAAGATTTATTTAAAAGCAGTACATTATTAAATCTTGTGAAAAATGTATTATGCTTGACTGGGTCTTTCCTGCTGTGAAGACATCTACATTGGAGTCTTAGTTGTTATATAGATATAATTAAAAATGACACACCTAACCAACATTACCACTTAACATTTCTAGTGTGGACCTAGTCTAATTATATGTGATGGGCTAGCTGGCAGTGACCTAGCCCAGGGGTTTTGAAAGGGCAAAAGATGATTGGAGGACTTGGGATTCCCTTTCCTCACCAATCTGATAATGATTTGGCCCAGGGGTTTTGAAGGGGTAAAAGATGATTGGAGGACTTGGGATTCCCTTTCATCACCAATCAGGCCCCAGAGATTCACCACTCATGTCCCCTGATTGGCCCCTTGGGTCACCTGGAAGGGGATAAAGGGGCAGCACGGCTGACTCAGGGGAGAGACCAGCAAGGGACTATGAGGAAGGAGCTTCAACGAGCTGGCAAGAGCTGAGCCAGTGGGGTGGGAGCAGTTGCCCCAGAAGAGCCTGAAGGAGCAGGACCTGCAGGCAGCAGTTGGACCTTCAGCAGCGCAGCGTGTGGTCGGCAGGAAAGGCTCCCCGCTGGGCTCCAGGATCCCCTACGAGAGGCTGTGGCCTGCAGGAGAGACTCCCCAGCTCCAGCAAGGATCTGAGCAGCAACCTGAGAGGTTCCCAGCCCTGCTTCCAGCTCTGCCAATAAGAGGCCAGGAAGCTTGACATGAGACCAGGGCTCCAGGAAGATCAAGAGCCCTCGCAGCTTAGACCAGTGCCACCAGTGGTGGCTGTGTAGCAGTGTTTCTGACCACCATATGGGAGATCTGAGTTCAAGTCCTAGCTGGGGTGAGTGAGCTAACGAGGAAGTCTTGCATTGGAAAGGGGATGTTGTGTTTTCCTCCTTTCTCCCCCTCCAGGTACCGAAGCCCTATATTTCCTTGTCATTTGACATTTTTTATTTTGTACCTTTTTATATTTCACCAACCAGTATTGTTTGTTCATCTGTTTGTGTTTTATATTTTGTTAACCCTGTCTTTTGTCATTGATTGTAAGTGTCTAACCTTTGTTGAATCCTGCCCCCTCGGGACATTGTAGTGACCCCTGTACCCCCTGGTTTATGCCTGTTATGTTCCCAGTACTATTCTTTCATTAAAAGATATATGGTTAAGTCCCCATTGGTGGTCTGGCTCTGCTCTATAGGGGGAGGAGAGTCCCTATGCCTCCCATAGCACTTATGCACCTGCTTTGATCCCTTCAATTGGAGAGGGAGTACCTCTTGGAATACTACCTGGGTTACATATATTTAAAGTTATATCCCCTCCCCAGCTTCTCCTCCCCCATGTGGATGTAGCTATTGGTGCAAGATATTTATACTAATCAATATATCCACAAAACTGGTGCAGCGGAGGGTAGGGGGCTCTGGCTTTGAGTATGTTGGGCTACTAACAGACATCTCATTTGTCCTGGGAAAAATGTGATTGTTCAGACATCCATGTCCGTTATCCTGGGATAAATCCAAAAAAAAGATTTGTGGGATAAGAAGTGCTAACAGTTTGTCCTGGGACATTGCAAAGTGTGTCTGAATAGTTATTTTAGGATTGTATCATTGAATCAATGGCAGTGGTCTCAGCTTCTCATTAAACCCTGATTGGAAAGACAATGTATGCACACACCATTCCTGGGACTTTTCTGCTCTCGTAGAAACCCAGGCACAACTTGTCCAGGGGCAAATGTAACATTTGTTCCTAGTTTTGATTTCTAAACCAACATAGGAGGGTACATAGGAGTCTGTTTGTAGACCAGCCCAACTTTAAAGAGAAACAAGATGCTCACAACATAAAGAAGCAAAAGAAGATGGCAATCCCCTTAAGAAAAGTACTTTCAGGGTGGTTTTAAAATGGAACTAATATAATTAAGAATTTGTACTCTTTTCTGCAAATAGGAAAGAGTCAGGCAATAGGGTGATGGGAACAAATGGGTGTCAGCTTTTAAATACCCATGGATAGCTGTACCACACACCTCCAAATGCAGAAAACTGAGGTCATCAAGAATTCTAAATTTGAACTACCCTTAACTATGAAAGTAGATCATGGCTGTTTGTTTTTAGGCATTTATTTATTTGTGTTCCATGATATAAATGAAGGTCTGAGTCCTAACCTTGTTCACAGTGAACAGTCTTTCTGATTATTATGGAAAACAATTTCCTAACTCAGGCAAGCAGGATTTGGCCCTATTTACACTAGAAAAACACATTTTATTGGATTCTAATTTCTGCTGGAGAAAACAGTGCCTTTGGATCTAAAATGTTTTATGTAACCCAAATACATCTCTGGCAAGGCACATCATTATGTACTAGTTTATGAAAAGATAACTGGAAAAAATTATGTTTGTTTAGATGCATCTTGTTGAATTACATGAGTTTTGAATGCCAATGGTTGCCATTAGCAACTATTAGGTGGTCCCTGTTGATTTATATTGGTATACCATGATGTGACACTGAGGGTGGTAGACTGAGATAATTTGAAACACTGTGCTATTACTCTGTGTCACTGCAGGCATCGGCAGACTGAAGCATCAGCATATATGCACATGGCAACAATGCGTAAACAATAGCATGGTTTGATTTTACAAGCCTAGCACTCTCCAGTCCCGTTGAAGATCATGGTTTGAGGTCATTCACCCTCCTGCAGGGCCAGTATCTACTGAGCACACTTGGCTGTACAACTATCTAATTATCATTAATACTGTTTGTACAGGATCAATTTGTATTTACTGTCACACGGACCTTAAAAATGTTGTTAAAGTACAAACTAGTTTGTGGTGCCAACAACTTTCTGGAATGAAATTTAGAATAGTTTAGAAATAAAAAATCCAGTGCTAAGAATTCTAGGGATACTACGTGGCTAGAAAAAAAACTAGGGTCACAGATGGGGTCAAATCTTGGTCAGCCTTGTACATATTTTTGCTTCAAATTATGCACATTATAAAATGTGATAAAAACTAAAATTTGAGCAATTTCAGCCCCAAAGTTGGAAGTTTCACTAAGGTATTAGCATCTGAAAAGAGGTTTTAAATAGCAGCTGTTTTTGTAATGTTAATAGAAGTTAGGTAGCTGAATTAATCTGAAGTCAGGCAGAAGGCAGGGCAGGGTGGCAACTTTAGGTTAGGAACAGATGTTGCATTTGTGCCAGGACAAATTGTGGCTGGACTTGTGCCAGAACAGAATGTCCCAGGATTGGTGTGTATAGCATATTGCCCTTCCAGTCAGGGTTTAGTGAGCAGCTAAATGCACTGCCACTTTTCTGCCATTGATTCAATGGTGCAATCCCAGGACAGCTGTTCAGATGCACTTTGCGATGTCCCAGGACAAACTATTAGTACTTCTTATTTCATGCACCTTCTTGGGATTTGTCCCAGAATAGTGGACGTGGATGTCTGAGTGATTGCATTTTGTCACAGAATAAAATGTTTTCTCCTAATATCCTCCAGGGACAAATGTAATGTCTGTTTGTAACTAACTAATTCAGAAAGACATGCGTTTTCATAAGTGGTGGTCTACTTTGTGGGATCTCTGTTACCTTATAACTCTCTGAACAAGTTAGTCTCTAAAGTCTCATTCTGCCCTGCCTTCTGCCTGTAATATTAATGATGATGGTTGTTGCTACTTCAGCTCTGTTATTGTCTTTTAAGCTTAGTAGCTAACTTTGGTTATAGAATTAATGTTTATTTTCTTTAGGACAAGGCTAAAATAGAGTACAATATTATAGTTCTATATTCTGCTCTGTGCAAATTAGCATCTGCTTTACTCTTCTGGCGATACAGTTTAGAAGGAATTTGTAGCAGGTTGGTAAAGATGGCTTTACTCAATGCAAATTGAACAAAGTGGCTTTTGCAGAAGGAGTTGATATGTTGTACCAAGCACTATAAGATGTTTAGAGCAGGGACCTTGTTTTCATGTCTGTCTATTTGTCCATCCGATTACCATGGGCAAGGTGCAGCTGGCTAACTAGTAGCCCCTCTTTACAGGGGCTACTGGACGAATGGAACAACTGAATTCTTGGGACAACTAATGAAAAAACCAGGATAGGAATGCCGTGTGGGTCAAAACATGAAAATAAGTGTGCCCGAGGGGGACGCCAAGCAGAGCCCCTTGGGCCGCACCCACAGGTCCTCAAAGGCATCCAAGGAGCTGGTGAATGGCACCCACTGGTGCGCTTCCTGGAAACATGCATGGAGAAGTGAGAGGAAAGCAGCCATGCAGTCTCCGGGCACCTTCCCAGCCAAAGCCTCCTTCCTGTCTAAGTAGGGGGCCCACTTGGCTAGGGCCAGGAAGAGGTTGACCAGGAGGTCCTGGGACTTGGTGGGGCCATGGATAGGGTGACCAAAAACAAAAAGGTGGGCGGTGAAATTCAACCAGAACCTCAGGACGAGGTTCTGGAGGTGGTGGTGGAGGGGCTGCAGCCTGGTGCACTCAAGGGTCATGTGCACCAGGGTCTTCCTTTGCCCACAGTAGGGGCAGGAGACTGGGTTGTCCACGAAGCTTGCCACATACACACCCGTGGTGATGGCTCCATGGAGGAGCTGCCAGCTGAGGTCCCCAGTGGCTTCTGGGATGAGGGTGAAGTACAGGCTCAGCCACTGGGATGCCTCAGCCATGCCCTCGCCAAGCAGGTACCGCCACTTGGTGTCTGGGTGAGATTCAAGGGTGGCATTTGTTTTCATGCCTGATTAAAAATGAACTTGTGCACCTTGTAGATTTCTTTACTTAACATGTTTTAGAAAAAAAATAAATCTATGAGGAATATATGCACTTCAAAGCGAGATTGCCTTTAGGCACATAATTTGTTGTTGGAAAAAAATGAGGTAAAAATGTTATATACTCTATTCAGAGGTGTTTTGCCTGTTCAGGGGGTATATTGCCTGTTTTTGCAGTGCAGGATTGGGATCCTTGTGAGTGAGCAGTCATTAGGCCCATAAATCTGTGCCATTTGGGTGTCTTATTTCTATAATTCATAAGTAGTAGTTATGCCTCTTTCCCATACTAGCCTGCAGCATATCCCGTGTGTCTTTCATTAAGGGCTGTTTGCTTAGAATTCTGCTAACTTCTCCTGTATTCTGTGAGTTGGCATGGGCCTTGGCTCCTACCCTGTCTGGCTCGTGGAATCTCACAGTCATAGGCTATGACATTTCATTTACGACACCAGCAACTCAGTCACAAGAAACAAGTGAGCAAAGAACAAACAAAATCTGCTAAACTGCCATGGTGTTTTGTCATGAAGCCTCTGGATTGGTGTCTTGTCATGAAGTTCTGGGTTCATCTTCTGGATCTCCAGTGACACACCATTCAATCTTGTATAATCTCTGGGCCTTCATTTCTCATCTGTATAGTGGGTACTTTTCAGCACTGGGAAGATAAATGCATTAGTCTATATTAGAGTGACTATCATCATCATAATCGTCATCATCATCAGCTCCTGCCCCATTAACTCAATTTTTTAAAGAAGATACTAAGCAATGGAACAGGAGTCAAGTCCTGGTATTTATGACATAGACCAGTGGTGCCCAACCTTTTTGTCCTGTTAGTTGGATTCAGCCAGTGGGCCTGATCAGGGCCTGATCCGGCCATGTGGGAAGGAGGGTGGTCAGAGCAGCCTGGCTGCAATCCAGCTGTGTGGCGTGGGAGCGGGAGAGAGTATGGCCTGGCCCTGACCTGGCCACACAGGAGTAGGAGAAAGTATGGCCCAGCTCCAATCTGGCCCCAAGGGCTTGTGAATTTGGTAGCGGGGTAGGGTGGCACTTGCCACTGCTCCCCTACTGCCATATTTCCTGACCTGTGGGGCGCCCTGAGGGCCAGATACCATGGCTTTAGCTGGATTTGGCCTACAGGCTGGAGGCATATATTGGATGAGCAAAGGGCAAGGACACATATACATTTGGAGTTATTTCAAAAAGGGAATATTTCAAAAGGGCAACAGCTGTTATGTGTAGTTATGTGTGAACAAGAAAGGACAATCATGTAGCAAAACCACTCCAGCTTTAACACTGTTTCATCCTGGGTTAAAGTTGATGTGGTTTTCTACACTCATATTGTTCCTGGCCGGTTCACACATAACAATTAGAAAGTAACAGCTGCTGCCTTTTTTAGAACATTCTCCTTTTGAAAGGGCTCCAAATGTCTGTGTCTGTACCCAAAGAAGCAAAGGAAAAGAGGTAAAGCAGTGCAGATAGGGCTCCAAAACCTGCATGCACTGTTGTGCGGTGGTGCTTGCCAACCAGGATGAAATACTGGATCTGAAGTTAATAACAAAAGTTCTATTGACTTTTATGGAGTCAGGGTATTACCCTTGTTCACTGTGGCCTTAATCCAATAAAGCACTTAGGCATGTGTTTAATCTTTAATATGTAAATAGTCTTGTTGGCTTCAATAGCCTTATTCATATGCTTAAAGTTAAGCATGTGTCTGTATGCTTTTCTGGACTGGGGCTTGCATATGCTGCATGGGTTTGCTTTTACCACTAGCCGTGAACCATTGTTTTCAGTTACACCTACATGAGTCTCGTTCTTTTTATGAGTCTGCCTTTCAGGAAAGATGTTAAAGTTGCTAATTAAATGCCTTACTGACAGGCTACACTCACTGTAGCAAACACTCTCTGGGAGCAGGTATCTAAGAATGGCTTTAAGAAAGAAAATTGCTTTAGGCTAAGAAAATTGCATTGCTTTAAATAGAAATAGGAACAGGTTTAGTAAAATCTGTACAACCCTGTGGGCGGACACTTTAGACCAAACTAAGAGGGCTCACACAAGAGGTTGCATCAGTTTCCATACTAGGAGCAAGTTAGGATGGTCCAGTAGTCAAAACACTAGTCTGAAATGAGAGGCCTGAGTCCAATCCTCTTTCTGCCACTGGCTTCTTCTGTTTCTTTAGTGAGGATATGAGTTAAGGCATCTCTAAAACCCACCTAAATTTAGCAATCAACCCATGCTGATGACTATGCTACTAAGCTGCTATTGCTACCTGAGCTAATCGGTTTACTGCTTGAGTGGGTATATCTACATGAGCTGAAGTTTAGTCATATCCTAAGTTTCTTAATGTCTCAGTTCCTCATCTGTAAAATGAGAGTAATAGCATTTCCTTTAGGGTATGGTGAGGATAACTATATTAAGGATGGTGAGGCAATCTGACATTGTGATGATGGGGCCAAATAACTGAGACAGAGAGAAAGATCTTTTAGTGCATCTTTTTTCATCTGGATAGAGCCACTGAAGGACATAGAACTTGTGAGAAGCTAACAGTTTCTGTAAAGGTCTCATTGGGCCTGTTTTAAAACTTCCTCATGCTTCACTCTCTCCAGGGTTTCCCAGCCCATATCTGTGTTGCAATATTATAGCAGTTCCCCTTACTTCAGCAGTGGTGATGGCTCTTTCCTTACCCACCCAATCATCTGCTACAAATACAACTATCACGTAGTTAGATGTATCATCTTGAGCTATTTGTCATGCCAGACTAACAGACTATTCAAAGCATAATATTTTCATCAGCAAACCTACTGTTGTTTACCTGCATCTCTTTCCTGGAGAAGGAAAAGAGGAGAATCTGGCAGCCCAATAAAGCATTATTAATAGTGACCCACATAAGGTCTAAATTATACTAGGAGACCTGCCACAGGGGAAAAATACAGGAAAATGATTAATCCTTAACAAGATTAAAGGAGGCAGAACTGAATATTGACCCCTTTAATAAAAGGAAAGTTGGAATTAGTTTCCAGTTCACTTCAGAGACTAACAGTGATGTCATTCATTTGTGCCATCAGTACCTTATTTTTGAAAAGGATGATTGGAGTAAATGACTTTGCTTCACCATGATCATTTCAGCTAGATCACAGCTCCAATTTGTTTGACTTCAGATAAGAAAGAACATTAAGTATTGTTTAATCAAAGAGAAAACAAAAGCTTATCTGTAATCCTCCATATTGTCTTGCTCTCCCTACATACTGCCAATAGGAAAGTGGGCTAAGTCAACTTGGAGAATAAAGAGACTTTTTATATGTGTTGGCAAAAGAAATCCATAATCATCTTGTATATTCAGTTTGAAAGGATCGGTTTCTGAAGAGAGAATTCCTGGAACTTTATAGACAATTGAGGTGTAGCAAGCTAATCACTTGAGATTTCCAGCCCACTGTTTGGGGCAAGAATATGTAGCTCAGCAGGACAGGGAAAAGGAACTGCACTTTATCCCTGGTACTGGATAGAGCTGTGCTTTATTGTCTTGGAAACGTGGGTTGCTTTAAATTTCTCAAGCGTCTTTTTTAAATAATGACATTCAAAAACTTGTTCAGTGGAGCTTGCTAACCTAAAGCCAGGAAACCTGGAACGTTCTAGGAAGACGGCAGTTTTTGTTTTGAATTTCTTTTAGAAATTCTTTCCCAAAAAATAGCTTACGGGGTTTACTGGCAGAAAAGTCTTAATTTTGGGGAAGGGGAGGAAGGACTAGAGGGAGTCCTTCAAATAGATTAAACAGATGGCAAAGGAAGAATAAACTCCTTTTGGATTTCAAACAACAGAATTATTTTTTCAAATGAAATGAAGTGCAATGTTCAGTGTCAAAGATAAACCAGAGTGCTTGTAAATGGTAGAAACACAGACGAATTGCAAAGGTAACATCTCTTCAGCTTAATTTTTTGTCCCTCTTTTCACTTCACAAAGTTTGGTGTTCAGCTTGTATAGTGATGTGAACATGGGTGGCTCAAGAATTTTGAAAAGAATGGTGCAGATCGGCAGGTGCATCATCACATATAACATGACACATTTTTCTCCAATTAAAAATAAACTAGAAGCTTTACTAATATGCTAGGGACCTCTGGCTGTTCTTGGTCAGTTTGAGATAGATACAAAATCAAATATAACTTTATTAGAGTGAATTAAAAACTCTGAAAGCCTGTGAAGTTAGGAGCTTTATTACCGAGAGCAGTGAACGGACAGCACAATTACAGAACAAAGGCTAGCTTGTTTGGTGAAACATCAAGACCGTTAGAAAGAAGAGAGAGTCATTAACACCCATGGAATGAAGAGTTTAGAAGGGATCAAGTAGATTATAATGAACTACAAAGTCAAGTGAGTCCTTCAGCACTGCCTGACTAGAAATGTTGCTGCCACTGCCAGATGGTTGGTTTTAAACTTTCGGTGGAGCAGGAATCAAAGAGGGTACAAGTGCACCCCCCCCACCAATCCACCCCAGGATGTGAATATTGATAGAATATTCTGTCAGACCATGCACAGAATATCTGCTGAAGCCACTTTGAAAATATTTGGAATAGAAATGCTTAGTGTCAGGAAGTGGCCCCAGATTGCAAATCTAATAGGTAGTCGTTCACATTTCTGTGCCTTTCAGCATTAAGGACATGCATGGTGAAATAAAGGAAGAAGCTGCACTGTCTGTGCAGCAGGGAGCTCTGAGTTCTGTGGCTTGTGCAGCATGTGACCTCACCTTCCCCTCATCCAGAAGTTGGACAGCCCTGACCTAGGCCACTTAATTCATTAATTTACTTGAGTTAGTCCAGCAACACTGAGCAAATTACAAGGCCATCATTTTCATGTTAATGCCTAAATGCCAAAAAATGATCACTTGAATCCCTATTGCACCACATTTGGGTGAAGGGGAATGGCAAGTCTCTGAAATGCATTCGTGTTGCTGAAGAAGAATTAGTATTGGCGTGCCAGCAGCCCCTCTGTCTAGACTGTCTCTATGTGGCTGGATTGTGTTCAGATCTCTAACCAGGTAATTACTGTCACTAATCATGGGGAGGCTAAGAAGCTGAGAGCTATGGGACACTTCAGCCTGGAAAAGTGCAGGCTCAGGGGGGACCTGGTGGCTGCCTCTAAGTATATAAGGGGTGTATATCAGAATGTGGGGGAACACCTGTTCACCAGAGTGCCCCATGGGATGACAAGGTCCAGCGGTCACAAACTTCTCCAAGATCGTTTCAGGCTGGACATAAGGAAGAACTTCTTTACTGTCTGAGCCCCCAAGGCCTGGAACAGACTGCCGCCAGAGGTGGTGCAAGCACTAACTCTGGACTCCTTTAAGAGTCAATTGGACATTTATCTTGCTGAGATCCTGTGACCCCAGCTGACTTCCTGCCCCTGGGGCAGGGGGTTGGACTTGATGATCTTCTGAGGTCCCTTCCAGCCCTAATGTCTATGAAATCTGTGAAATCGTGGTAGTGGCTGAGTACCTGCACAGTGTCTAGTCTTCTTTGTCTGGAGTCAGGAAGATATACAATCTAGACTGTTTGCAATGAAACTACCTTCACCACATGTGTTTGTGCCTCGAGTTGAGAGAAGCTGGTTTCTTTCTATCGACTGAATTCAGACACAGGCAATAAAAGACTTCATATTGAGTGCCTAGCTCTTTGCCATATGCAGCTCAGTGCAGCCCTGCCTCTATCAAGTAAACTTTATGATTTTTTCAGTCAAACATAAAATTAGAGCTTTGAAAGAAACCTTGTGAGCCAAATGGTAAATATTTTAAACTTAATTTTTTCTTACATCTAGAAAAAATGTAATGAAAATGTGTGTGTGTGTTTCCCCCTGTTATAATGGGAAGTCAACAACATTTTCAATCCAACTGTTTACCCTGTTGGTGGGTTTATGTTCCTGTTCCCTGATGGCCCAGCTTGCTTCCTGTAATCAAAAAGAGCAGTACATATTAGTTTGACTCTAGGTATCTGAGGTAAGAAGCTGTAGTTAGGTTGCTTTCCCTTAGCTGTGACAAGCAAAACATTTGGCCTGTTGGTTTTTTCCATTCTTTCCAACCCCAAATCCTGCAGGAATGGATTGGTTACTTTACATTTGATATTTGCTCACCACATAGCAGAATACTCTGTCACAATTTAGGCAACTATTCTTAGCATGTGTTCTGCTATGTTGTGCCAGGACTCTAGATGTAGGGTATGTGTTAGATTAGTTACTGCTGTGTTGAAGAGTCTGTTAAATTATACTCAGTTCCCTCCATTTATTAACCTGCTTTAACCTTTCTTTTGCTTTCAGAACAGGAAATGGTACAGTAACCTCTTTAGGCTGCCTTTTTTTTTTTTATAGAGTTAGAGACTAAATAAACCTCTCATGTATAACAGCATGCTGCCACTTGCCAAAAGCAGCATAAGTCGCTGAGAGAAATCACAGAATTTTTGCTGGTTGTGGCATCACAACATTCAGGATCAGACACGATCCTACCTTCACAAGAAAAAAATGCGTGCTTTATGAGGAAATCCATTGCAGGCTGCCTTGTAGCTGCCAAAGAAGGAAAAGCATTTTTGGCAGACAAGCTTGTAAGAGGCAGCCAGGAGGCAAACAAGGAACAGAGGGGATGCTCCCAATAGCATTGTGGTTGTTTCTTCTCTCCCTTATCCTGCTGAACCATTGCTCATTTATCATTTTATGGGAAAAATGAATTCCCATAAGTCCTTTGTCAGGGTTAACCCATGCTCTTTGTTGTCTCCCTACAAACAACTTTCCTGCTTTGTCCAGTTAGTTCCCACTTGCATCTCACAGATGCATGTGCTTTAAGGCAAGCAGAACCCTACAGATCATGCTGCCTGGCCAAGTGGCCATCTTTCTATTACAATCCATTACATTTTACTTGGAGAGCCCTATTTTAAGCTCAAAGACTTTCTAAATTTATGCATATCACTCGTACAGAGCCTAAGCTGCTGTGTGCCAGTCAGAGAACTGGAGGGACTGAGTGGCCACAACCTATGCAACTGCAGGCTACTGATTAGGTGAGATACATTCAAATGACACCAGAGTCAGGTTCATAATAGGTTCAATGTAGTTGACACTGGTCAGGGTAATAAATGGGACTACAGCCTATGGTCTTTGGGCTTGTAGAATAGTTCATCTTCCAATAGGGTACAGGGCTTAGAGGGAGTTGGCATCTTTCCTCTCATCCCTCAAAAGTACAGCTAAAGCAGAGGCCAAAATAACATTACTCACACCCTTGCCTGTTTAATATTAATCACCTTCTGTTCTGTTTTATGCCCCCTCTTGCTATCCATGGTGTATTTTATCTGTCTCCCAGTTCTGCCTGTGGTAGCCTTATCTGGGAACCAGGTGAATATGCCAGCTCAAATGTATGTTTAAACAGCAATCTGTAGTACAGCGTAGGCACAGCCAAGCTAGGTGAACTAGCCAACAGTAGTAGTCCCTGACAGCAAAATGCTTCTCTAACTTTCTTGAAGCATCCCCACCACTAGGTCATTACGTAAGAGAAATTTTTCTTTTGCTTCTGGAAATGCCTAACTCTGAGCATGTGCTGCCTCTTGAGTCTTTGGCCTCTACAATCTCTATACTCCTACGTGGGAGCAAGGATTTAGTAAGGGCTACAGAAGTTAACCAAATAGCTTTCCTACTCACGATGCCTAACTGCCTCAATGCAGGTAGTTGCAGTCTTAGAGGAAAACCAATGTAAACCTTTAAAAACTGATCTCTTTGTTCTATAGTTCATTATGGCCTCTAACTGCTGTAAGTGGAATATCTCACTGGAATTGCCTTACCCTGCCCTGTCACAACAAAGGACCATGACTTTTATTAGTAAAGAACACATCAGTGCTAGCGGGGAAGAAGCCAAATATACTTACCCAGCTATTTCTGGACTGCTGTAATGGCCCCATACAGAACTACTACACCAGACTGAAAGCTATGTCAGCCATTGCTTACACTGGGGAGCACAGCTGTAAAAACTGTGAGGAAGTAAAATGGCATAAAGCAACCTTATCTTCCCACCCTGATACCTATGCTGAGTGCAGGACCAATGGAACTAAGAGTCAGCACCTAGTCTGCCCCGCTTCTCTGGGGTGATGTGAATCTTGATAGACTATATTGTCATACATGTCCTGAAGCCACCTGTAGAGGATAGAGAAGAGAGGGGAGAGAAAGGAAATGGAAAGCTCCCTTATATTAACAGATTCAACCCGTAATATAGTCCCTCATCTGGGAACTTCTCTGGGAACTTCTCTAAAACTTGGAAACATAGTGATGATTGACACCGCCAGTTCCCAATAAACGGGGAAAGCTTACAATTATCCTCTTGCACAGTGTAGCAGTGCACATATGGCATTTGCTGATAAGTCTCTTAAGTTTCCCATTTATTTATTGGGCAGTAACAATTAGCAAAAATCTTTTTCTTTGCATTTTGGTGGCTCTCCTATATGTAATCATCACTCCCACAAGGATGCCATGCCTCTTTGAATCATTCACAAGCTCCTCTCTGACCATCTAATTCTTCACTAGGTTCCTGCTCCATCTTAGAGGAAGTGCAGTTTAGTGCAATACATGCTTAAATGCCTTTGAGATAATGTATTTCAAGTGAAAGATCAAGGAGGAACAGCTGCAGTAGGCTGGTGACTATATGTGATAAGAGATGAAAAACAGCTGAACAGATGTGAACATCAAAATAGCACTGAAGCTTCAAGTAAGGTTAAACTGTGTATAGCATTCAGAGAGTAAATAATGACAAAGAAATATTCTTTACCTCCCAAGTGTTTGCTTGACCTTTCTGATTGTTTTCCACAAACTTCTTAGAGCTAACTCTTGTTGTTTTGTTTGCATCAATCATTTTCTTTTCAAAACCAAATAAAAACAACAGAAAGGTGAAATTCCTGAGGTGTTTGATGAAAGGAAGACTTTTAGGAGGAAAAAAAATCTGCAGCATGAGAGCTGTCTTTTGTGTGATCCTGTAAAGTTTATCGTAAAATTGTGAATCAGAAATCTATCTTGAAGATAGATACTTTGCTTTCTAAGCTTGGAGCATGGCTACTAAATATGGTGGAAAAGTTTTAATTTCAAAGCACTTCGTGAGCAGTCCCATTGTGGGATGACGGTGATTATGAAATGTATAGGAAATTAAAATTCCAGCCTTATTTTGACCTTTACAGGTCACCTGTCTTCCCTTTTCAATTTTTAATATTTCAATTAAATTAAATTAGATTTAATTAAATTTCAGAACAGAATCCATTGCTGAAAGTCTGTAGAAATGTACTAACTGCATTTTCCCTCTCAACTCAAATACCTAGCTAAAGATGTTGAACAGTAAGTGCTGGATTTGTACATGCAAACTGTTTTTTTTCTTTTTAGTATAGTACCTTGGAAGTAGGAGCCCAGAATTTAAATTCTGAAGGGTCTTTTGGCCTTGCAGTGCATTTTGACATGTTGGTTCTTTTTGGTTGTATAAGAGAAGGGAAGTCTTTTTTTAAAAAGAAAAATGTGCAAATACTGATTCATATTAATAACTGGTGTATATATTTTCTTTTATCCTGATCAGTCTGAAGTCCTGCACTGGAATTGCTTGAATCAGTGCTTGGGTGAAACACAGAACCTGTTTAAAATGACAGGACTACAAAACAACTTATAACAAGAAATGGAATATACCATAGTCACTCTTACCAAACTTCTTGTTTTACTGATCCTAAGGCATTGGGGTTAATGGTAAGTGCTCTAGTGTCTTTGCCTGGCTTTGGGTCAGATCTGCAATTATAATGTGGTGGTTCAGACTCCAGCCCTGCTGTCATGTCCTTCCTCATACCTAAAACAGTGATTCTCAACCATGGTGCCAGGCACCCTGGGGTAACTTGAGGTCCTTTCAAGTGTGCCATAAGGTGCCACACAATGTTAACACTGTTAGGTGTGCAAGAATGATTCACATATTTTACATGATAAACTCAGAAATTTCAAATATGAATCCATAGTGTTAAAAACATTTTGACTTGTTGTGGGCTTTCTCAGGTCTTTACAACAGAATTGCTCTATTCTTTTTCCATTGTAAAAAACACAAACAAGACATGGCATTTTCCAAGGGATGCCTTGACTCTAACAGGGTGCCTTGAGTCTAAAAAGGTTGAGAACCAGTGACACAATGTCATATCCCTCTTCTTCTCCTAGGGCTCTTTTCTTCATATCTATCTGACCACCTTCTTTTGCACATTAATGCGCTCCTTTTCCTGAATGAAGTTCAATCTTTTCTATTTGTTTGCCCTGTTTATATTTGAGAGGCAGTGGGATACTATTTTACAAAATGTAGGGTGGGATCTTGAAACATAGCTAGGACTGTTGCATTTCATTTCATGCTGGAATATTAGTTCACCATGTAAGGCCTGATATAAAGTTTCCCATGAAAGCAAATGGGAAGACTGCTCTTTTGAAAGATCACTGAACTAGATTTTTACTCAGAGTGAAAATTGCTTCCTACTGAATCACCAATACCACTTCCTGCATCAGCATCATGGATTTTCTTAGGTGATCTGACCTAACTGAGCTTCAAGAGCTGAGAAGATCATACCCTCAGATAATCGTCAGCAACAATGCGATCAAATTATTGTTGTTCTGCTCAAAATATCTTATTCAGGTGTTATCATTAAATGCAAGATTCTAGAGTTATATTTATAAAATAGCATCAGCCTTTTGCTCCAAGTTTCTATATGTAAAAATTGATATACAATCTTATTTATGCTCATGGCATTCTACAAATAACTTTTATGGGGATAACATGATTTAAAGGTCCCTCTAAAAGTTTGTTTCTGCTAAGATGGAAAACACAAGCTGCTGCTAGTCTAATAAATGCTCAGTAACTATCCATATATGGTAGACAGACTCCAATCCAAAAAGAAAAGTTGTGGCACAACTGAATCAGATTTTCTGGTGGTCATGGAACTGATCATCAGATTTGTCATTACTCCACCACAATTTGGATCTTTTTCTTCATAACAGGCCTTTTATTACACTACTTTGAATCGTGTCTATTTGAATCCTAGTGGTCTCAGTTTCACAGCATCATTTTTGGAAACAATACCTGAATTCCCACCATTTTTATCAATGTAACTGGACCGAGAAATGAGATGCAAAGTCATATGGTGTTGTAGCTGTGTGCTCTGCCATTGGCTTTATGGGGAGATGTTAGAACATTCTTCCAACAGTTGCAATGTTTTGAACTGGAAGGGTAAAACAAAGCATGCTTAAAAAAGTGGACAAATGCAGCAGCAGCAAACTGCCAAACTTATAAAAGTTTGCTATAGGAAATGTGAAGTTGCTGGGAAGTCTGGCATTTAGATCTCTGAGGACCATTTCTCACAAAATCATTTTCTTTCACCTGGTGCCTGCTGTGAAAAATAAGATCTTTCTTCTGCTCAAGTAGACTTCAGTTGCTTATTGAAAGAGCCACAGTTTACCTCCAATGGCATCAACAGAACTATAGCAATTACTTTATTTAAGGGCCTGGCGCTAGATTGTTGTAACACTGATTTTCACCAGGTTGTGCATTGAGGTCTTTTTGCAACTAAAACTACTGTAGAAAGTAGCTGTTCACTCATTCATCTGAGCTGTGCATTGCCTAGAGTTTATTTTATCATCTTTACTAGGACTGTGCGAAGCTTCGGTCACTGATTTGATTCAGCGGCGTTTCAGCCCAATTCAGTGGGTGAATCTCCAAATCTGAATCAAATCAGGAGATTTTTTAATCTCTCTGAATTGAATCGGAACCCTCCAAAATCAATGTGGAGAGATTCAGAAGGATTCAGCGATTCTGACACAGACATAGCTTCAAATGTTTTTTCTACATACCTCAAGGTACCAGGCGTGGCTTATAGATTCATAGATTCATAGATGTTAGGGTCAGAAGGGACCTCAATAGATCATCGAGTCCGACCCCCTGCATAAGCAGGAAAGAGTGCTGGGTCTAGATGACCCCATCTAGATACTCGTCTAACCTCCTCTTGAAGACCCCCAGGGTAGGGGAGAGCACCACCTCCCTTGGGAGCCCGTTCCAGACCTTGGCCACTCGAACTGTGAAGAAGTTCTTCCTTATGTCCAGTCTAAATCTGCTCTCTACTAGCTTGTGGCCATTGTTTCTTGTAACCCCCGGGGGCGCCTTGGTGAATAAATACTCACCAATTCCCTTCTGTGCCCCCATGATGAACTTATAGGCAGCCACAAGGTCGCCTCTCAACCTTCTCTTGCGGAGGCTGAAAAGGTCCAGTTTCTCTAGTCTCTCCTCGTAGGGCTTGGTCTGCAGGCCCTTGACCATACGAGTTGCCCTTCGCTGTACCCTCTCCAGGTTATCCGCATCCTTCTTGAAGTGTGGCGCCCAGAATTGCACGCAGTACTCCAACTGCGGTCTGACCAACGCCCTATAGAGGGGAAGTATCACCTCCCTGGACCTATTTGTCATGCATCTGCTGATGCACGATAAAGTGCCATTGGCTTTTCTGATGGCTTCGTCACACTGCCGGCTTATGTTCATCTTGGAGTCCACTAGGACTCCAAGATCCCTTTCCACCTCTGTGCCACCCAGCAGGTCATTCCCTAGGCTGTAGGTGTGCTGGACATTTTTCCTCCCTAGGTGCAGCACTTTGCATTTCTCCTTGTTGAACTGCATCCTGTTGTTTTCTGCCCACTTGTCCAACCTATCCAGGTCTGCCTGCAGCTGTTCCCTGCCCTCCGGCGTGTCCACTTCTCCCCATAGCTTTGTGTCATCTACAAACTTGGACAGAGTACATTTCACTCCCTCGTCCAAGTCGCTGATGAAGACATTAAAGAGTATCGGTCCAAGGACCGAGCCCTGCGGGACCCCACTGCCCACACCCTTCCAGGTCGAGACTGACCCATCTACCACGACTCTTTGGGTGCGACCCTCTAGCCAATTCGCCACCCACTGGACTGTGCAGTCATCCAAGTCACAGCCTCTTAACTTGTTCACCAGTATGGGGTGGGATACCGTATCGAAGGCCTTCCTGAAGTCTAAGTATACGACATCCACCCCTCCTCCTGTGTCCAGGCGTTTCGTAACCTGGTCATAGAAAGAGACTAGGTTGGTCAGGCACGATCTGCCCGCCACAAACCCATGCTGGTTTCCCCTCAGCATAATTTGTCCTGCCGGGCTCTCACAAATGTGAGCCTTGATAATTTTTTCAAATACTTTACCAAGGATGGAGGTGAGACTGACCGGCCTATAGTTGCCCGGGTCCTCCTTCCTCCCCTTTTTGAAAATGGGGACCACGTTAGCCCTTTTCCAGTCCTCCGGGACTTGGCCCGTGCGCCACGAGCATTCGAATATTCCCGCCAGTGGCTCTGCAATGACGTCGGCCAGTGCCTTCAGCACCCTCGGATGGAGCCCATCCGGGCCTGCCAACTTAAAGGCATCCAGTTCTTCCAAGTGACTCTGCACCACCTCAGGATCTACGCATGGAAGTCTGGCGCCTTGCTGCTGCCTCTCTACAACCCCAGTGAGAGACTTGTCGTGCCCCTCACTTAGGAACACTGAGGTAAAGAACTCGTTGAGGAGTTCAGCCTTGTCCCCCCTGTCTGTCACCAATTGTTTCTGCCCATTTAGCAGCGGTCCTATTCCTCCCTGGGCCTTCCTTTTACACCCAATATATCTAAAAAACAATTTCTTGTTGTCCTTTACTTGGGTTGCCATCCTCAGCTCCCTGGTAGCTTTGGCCCGCCTAACTGCCTCCCTACAAGCACGAGCAGAAGAGGTATATTCATCTTTAGTGATCTCACCCTGTTTCCACTTTTTATGTGCTCCCCTTTTGGCCCTTAGGCTGCCCTGGATTTCTCTGGTCAGCCATGGAAGCCTCCTGGGCCCTTTCCCTCTTTTGCCTCGCTCGGGGATCGTCTTGCTTTGTGCCCAAAGGATCGTTTCCTTTAGGCACAGCCACCCTTCTTGGGCACCCATCCCATCAAAACTCCTACTCTGCAGTGCTTCCTTGACTAATCGCCTGAGTGCATTGAGATCAGCTTTCCTAAAGTCTAGCACTTTCACCCTACTAGTTACCTTACCCACTCGCCATCTTATGTTGAATTCTATTATAAGGTGATCACTGTCTCCCAGATAGCTACCGATCTGGAGGTCCCCTATCATGTCATCTCCCGTTGCCAATACCAGATCCAGTATGGCATTCCCCCTAGAGGGACCATGTACCTCCTGTGTCAGGTGGAGGTCCTGTACACAGGTTAGAAACCTGCGTGAGCGGTGGGATCTTGCTGTCTGCGTCTCCCAGCAGATGTCCGGGTAGTTTAGGTCCCCCATGACTACCGCCTCTTTAGCTTTTATGGTCTCCGAGAGTTGCCTCAGGAGCCCCGCATCTATTTCTTCCCCTTGGTGTGGGGGTCTGTAACAGACCCCTACCACCAAATCCCTTTCTCCTTGCCCCCCATGTAGCCTAACCCACAATCCTTCTACTTCCTCAACCTCGGATTCTGTCTTGATGAGGGTTGATGTGTATTGCTCACTGACATAAAGTGCAACCCCCCCCCCTTTCTTCCCCGACCTGTCCTTTCTATACAATCTATAGCCCTCAATATGTACCACCCAGTCATGGGATGAATCCCACCAGGTCTCTTTTAGCCCCACTAAGTCATAGGTGTTTAGTGCAAGCAGGAGCGCTAGTTCATCCTGCTTGTTCCCCATGCTCCTAGCATTAGTATATAGGCACTTGAGCCCTGCGACTGGTGCCTTTGCTGCCCCCCCGCTCCAAGTTCCATGGGGCCCATTGTTTCTTACCTTCTTGTTCCTTACCTGTTCTGTAGTGCTGGCCTCCCCATGGCTTTCAGGTTCCCAATGTTCTCCTTCTTCAGGCTGGGCTGTCCTTGTGGGTGCCACATGGTTTGGTGGTCCACAGCTTCCCCTGCCCTCGTACTCCCCTCCCCCCGACGAGCCTAGTTTAAAGCCCGCCGGAGGAGATCTGCCAACCTAGAAGAAAACACACGCTTACCTTTGGGGGACAGGTGAAGCCCATCCCAGCTGAGCATGTCCCTCGTCGTGATGTGCGGGTCATGGTCCAGGAAGCCGAAGCCTGCCTCAAGACACCACTGCCGAAGCCGCCAGTTGGTCTCTTTGATGCAGTTCTCCTGCCGTCTTCCGTGTCCGGTCACTGGTAGGATGGAAGAGAAAACCACCTGGGCACCGAACTCCTTCAGCACACCGCCCAGAGCACAGTAGTCCGCCATCAAGTGATCGGGGGTTCTCCTGGCCACATCATTAGTACCCACATGGACTAGGACCATGGGGTAATAATCGGTGGGCTTGATCCTGGCCTGGATTACCTCCGTCACATCCCGAATCTTTGCTCCAGGGAGGCAGCATACCTCTCGTGCCGAGGGGTCCTGGCGACAGATGGGTCCTTCCGTACCTCTCAGGATGGAGTCTCCTATGACGAGCACTCGTCGCCTCCTCCTCTGGGTCATCGTGGATCTCTTGATCTGTTTGGAGTGTGAAGAACGTGGTGTTTCTTCTTGCCCAAGGGTGTCCTCCTCCCCTTCCATCTCCTGCAGGGTCGCCAGGGCCTCGTACCTGTTCACCAGTCGGACTGGAGAAGCTGGTACCGGTTCGCTGTGAGCTGCTCCGGTCCTGGCTGTGACCGTCTGCCACTCTGCTGTGGAGGGTATTCCCCAGGGTGCTTCTTCCTTTGGTGCCTGGGCCTGCAGGGAAAGGAAATAACTATCAATTTCATCCTCCGCCTCCCTGATCCCCCTCAGCCTGCTAACCTCCTCCCGGAGCTCCCTCACCTGCGCCTCCAGAGCCCTAAGACGGGCACCTGCTGGACAGGTGTGGGGGCCCCCAATCTCTGCTCCCCCCGGCCCTGCTGGGGATACCCCACAGGCCAGGAGGTAGGGGGACACCGGCTCCCCCATGGGCTCGGTCTGGGTGGAGGCCTCAGACCTGCCCCTGGTAGCCTTGTCCCCCTGGGCAGAGGCCCTAGCAGTACTCCTCGTAGACACCATTCTACAAGCTGCTGTTTGTAGACCTGCGCGGTGTCTACGCCCTACCCCTACAGGAGTCCCACTCCTGGCCCGCCCTCCGGCGCGAACGCCCGCACAAACGCCGGCGTGCTCTTACAGAGCGCGCCTGTTTGCGCGCTCTGTTCGCGCCGTGCGGCTCGGGAGTGCGGCTCCCTACCGGCTCAGCTATATGGGACCCGGGGGGCTTCCCCTCTGGATCCGGCTCAGCTGCGCCGGGTCCCTCTGCCCCACTTACCTTCGGGGGATCAGCTGCTGCTGCCCCCGCTGCCGATTCCTCTGCTGTTGCTGCTGCTGCTGCCGCCGCCGCCTCCGGTCAGTTGGTTGGTAAGCAGGGCACACGTGTGTGCGAGACACACGTGTGCTGCCTCCTCTCCTTCCCGCTGCTGGTTCCCGAGTGCTGGGAACTATGTCACTCCGTGGCTTTAAAGCCCGCGGTTTGAATTACCTGCCCCGCCCCAACGGCCAATCAGGCGCCCCGGTCTACCCGGAAGTGCCTGCCGGCAGTTCTGCCTCTACGCTCCCCCGCTGGGGGGATCCGCTGCCACAGGAGCCTGCTCCCCCAAGGCTTGTGAACACTAAGATGCTGTAGTGGATGGAGCATCCCATGCGAGTGTGGGGGGTCCCCAGTGGATTCAGCAGCGGACCTGGAAGTGGACTGGAAGTATTTCCGGTCTACTTCCAGGTCTGCCACTGAGCATGCGGGGGGCCCTCCCGCACTCCTGTGGGATGCTCCATCCACCCCACCATCTCAGTATTCATGAGCCATGCCTGGTACCTTGAGGTATGTAGAAAAAACATTTAGAGCTGTGTCTATGGCTGAGTTGCTGATTCTCCGAATCAGCATCAAATCTTCAGATTTGGATTCAGCCGAATCAAATTGGGACAGTGATCCGAATCAACAGATCGAATCACTGTCTCCTGAATTGGGCCGAATCCAAATCCAAATCGAATACAGCCTGCTTTGCACACCCCTAATCTCTATTTTTTTTGGTTATTTCCATAAATCTGAGCGGCGCTATCTTTTATGTTGTTTTATACTATGGTTTAATTTGTTGTTGGCCCTGAGCTCAGGACAGTCACTTCTGCTTGCCTATAATGTCTAAATAAATACTTTATCATTTTATGTCAATATAATAAAAAGAAATAATAACAGCCTCCATTATTTTCACAAAAGTTAGTAAATACAGAGAAAATGGAAAAATGCTCTAGGGACCATGATCTTAAGTTGCAGCAAAAGAAATTTAGGTTAGATATTAGGAAATACTTTCTCCCTAGGAAGATAGTAAAGTACTGGAACAGGCTACCCAGGGAGCTTGTGGGATCTCCATTGTAGGAGGTTTTAATACCTGGGTAGACAAAGCCTTGGCTGGGATGATCTAGTTGGGGAATGATGGTCCTGCTTTGAGCAGGGGGTTGGACTAGATGACCTCCTAAGGTCCTTTCAAACCCTAATTTGATATGATTCTATGAGAGCATTATTGGTATGTAATCACAATTAGCTGGAATCAATTTTGTCTATGTGGTGTTTTAAATCCTTGGGATTTTTTTCAATTTTAGTATTTTAGTGATTATGGCTAATTCAGAGTATAATAATGGAAGATAAATATAGAAAGGTGATTTTTTCCCCCTTTTTTTTTAATGAGCCATAGCAGTTCTTTTCGACTTCTAGTCCATGGACCCCTCAGCGTCTACAGACTATGTCTAGGGGGTAAGCGAATGATGACTATGATCGGTCAAAAGTATGCAAATACCTACACTTACAGTTCAAAGGCATCTGCACGTCCATTTGAATTTTTTTAGGGATCTGCAAATGAAAAAATGTTGCATACAACAGCACAGTGGTTTTCAATGTGCAAAGGAAATTCAATAAGCAGTTAAGTTATCTGGGTTGTAATTTTAAAAAGAAGAAGAATAACAATGTACTGCAGCTGTCTTCCTAGGCTGTGTCTGGGACAATGCTGATCACAACAAGCTGAACATTATCTTTGTTCTATTTAATGGTAATGATAATAATGATTAATAATCATGTCCATTAAAAACTATAATTAGTTAATCATTTATAAGGATTAAATTGCCTAACCCTACTTGGGGAGTCAGTTTTGAAAACTGAGGCTAGTTTCCAGAATTTTCTGGCTCCCAGTCTTTTAGTTCTGCTGATAGATCAAACTCTTCTGTCTTGAATTAGCAGCAGAACCTTTTGTTTCATCAGTGTTTGTCTGCTCCTGTGGCTCATTCTTTGTTTCAATTTTTGATCATCTGTTTGTGATATCAAAAGAGGAAATTCCAGAAGGAACAGATAAACTCTTCAGAAGCAAGGTTTCTATTTCATTATAAATATCCCAAGTAATAAAGTATGAGGAAAGTGAAAACACAGCAAATATGTTATATGATATCAGCAAAGCTGCTGCTAAGTGGAACACTTTTACGAGAAGTTGGTTGATTGTTAAGGCTCAGACACTAGTTTGACCATATAACAAATTACAGGCACAATATAGGACATAGTTCAGTCCTACCATCTTGTGTGCTATTTTAATAGAGACTATAGGCCTCCTGGGAGCTCAGTCTCTCTTTCTAATATTTAGTAAATAGCAACTTCAGTTAAAACTTGAGGGCTTCCCAAAGACCTCATCATTTCTTCCTAATTTATCGCCTTGGTTCTGCATTCTCTCAATAAATATGTCTCTTGAATCCCCTGCAGGCTTTGTTATTTAGATTTCTCTAGAGTAATAGCTTAGTGAATAGGTCTAATGAAATGTATATAAAGAAAATTTAGCTAGAAATGCCCTTTTCCAAAGAGTTCTTGCTAGTTTCATTGCATGCAAGTTTGGGAAAGTCTTAACTAACCAGTTAAAATATATATCTATATTCCAGCCTCAAAGGATTTTATATCATTCTTCTCTCGTCAAAGTCAGTTAGTTAAAAAATGTCCATTGGCATCAGAATTGATTTGGGGTCTGGATCTCTGAAAAAAGTTCATTTTTCCAAGATGGAAAATTAAAACCCATAGGTTGTATGTGTTTATAAAGAAAACCCAAACCAGCTTGTAAACTGGGTTATTGCTTGTATGTCCTCTATTTGGTGACTGGCATAAGATAACACATTTTAGTCTGAAGATAAAATTGTCATAGACGGTTATGATTGGAGTGGTTTAACCCTTGGGACAACTGAATTGCTGCTCTGGGTAGTTGAAAATGAGAAAATAGGATTAGTCTAAGAAAAAAATATGACCCGCTTCCCATTTCTCTTTATGCTTTATAGTTATTCCTTTAATGCCACAGTTCTCTCAGGTGAAAGGTGTATATAGGTACACACTCCAATACCACCAGATGTAATGTGTTTGGTTGTGAGATAGCAACTCTTTCAGAACTGAAGGACTTAATAGCACATCAAAATGCTCTTATGAGGCTGGGGAGAGCTAAGGGAAGTTTCAGTGTCCCACCTAATATTTAGAGAAGGCTACCCTCAGACCTGCTACTCTAGAACAATGCTGACAGTATTCGCTTTTTTATATTACTTGTCTACTAAACCATTCACTAAAGTAGCAGAGGGAACTGTGGCGGGCCAGTAGGGGGCGCTCCTGTGTTGAGCCGCCCACCTCACTGTGCCCGACCACCTTCCAGGCTCCGAGCGCCTCCCTGGGGTGCCTCACGTCCAGCCGGCCCCTTCCCTGGAGCACACCCGCTAGCCTGGGGTTCCCACTGCCACCATCCAAGGCTCTGGACTCAATTCTGGCTCTGCGCACCTTGTAAAACACAGGCCTGATCGTCCACTTGGTACTAGACCCAATACAGGCACTTGGGGCACTTCCCCCAAGTCAGGGGCTTATTAGGAAAGTCTCCCTTAGTCCACAGACGTAAGGGGCCTCCTAGGCATAATTTAGACCCACCCCTCAATAAGTCTCCCACACCGGTCACAAGGAGAACTTTATTGATTACAGGGGGTAGGGCGAAAACAGGGTAAAAGGTAGAGCAGTATCATAGGAATATCAGAGGAATCTCAGAGGGATCCCATAGAGCAAACTAGTATGGCTGATGGTAGCCTTTTGATCTCGCATCTGAGTTACTGTAAGCTAAATATCTAGTCTGATCTTGAGTAGCTTACTCACACGCATCATCCAGAGGTGGTTGGAGTTTTACTCTGGAGGCAGGTCACTCTGAGCGTGCGGTTATGAGGAGAGAGCCTGTTTCAGATTCACCTGGATGACTGTATAGCTAATGGCTGCCTTCTTCCTGGCCTGGGCCTTTAAATAACCTCTCTGACCTCAGCAGCCCGGTCCAATCAAAGCTGCCAGTGCTGGCCACTAGCCAACCAATCTAAAAAAGCATCATTAGCTACCTTGGCCGGTGAGCGGGGCTTTTCCCTCCCCCTCCCCAGGTTGCCAGAGAATCCACACCCGAGGCACCAGGCCCCTGTCATGTGAGCAGGGAGGAAGATCCCCCGCCCTGAGGAATTCAGCACCAGCCTCTCAAGCTGGCAGAGACAGATCTCTGGAGAGGGGCACAGACGGTGGCCTTTCTGCCACAGGAACACTCTTCAATCAATGTATACATGAACAGAAGGGAGTGCTGATGCCAGGGAGAAAGGAAGATGATTATATGAATGGATTGTTGGTTCACACTGATGCCTGTATAAAAAAACCCAAACCGCCCCCCACCCCCTAAAAAACCTAACACTTCCGAAATGTAAAACCTCCACCAAAGTATTTTGCCATAGGGGATGACACCAAGAATTGCAGTTGTAGGATGTACAGTAGATAGTTGGAGCATGTATGATTTTCACACTCTAGTTACACCTTGAAAAGCTTTGACATTTTCAGACTTGAAGACTTCTTCCTTGCAGAGCTGAAATTCACATGTGACATCTGGTGAAAATAAACAAATTCCTTATAAGTATGGAGTTCCTTTGCTTTTGGAAGCATTTGAATACTTCCTGGAATGGGTGTTTTCTCTCGTGCAACCATAGCTTACATTTGGCTACAGTAAAGGAATATTTGTAATATTTTTTGTTAAAACTATTCTATTAATGCACCTCCATTAAATTGTTTTGTGTGTGTTTGTGTGTGTCTAGTAAGTTTGCAGAGCTTTATAACAAAAACAACCCTCCTCCCCAGATTTCAAAAAAGCCTCCCTCCTACAGCTGCTTTTTCCATTTTCCTTTTAATGGAATCCCTAAAAAACATCTAAAAATGTATTTAAATAGACTTCAAAAGTTTGGACGGACAGATCATTTTCAAGAAGCTGCCAGCACAGACACTATGGCCCCCAATACAATGGCTCTTTCAGCTGTTGTAACATTGCCTAGTCAAATGTGTTAGAAAACAATTTGGCTACCACAGTGCTTGAAGTGTGCTTAAACACATTTTTCAACATGGGGTGGAAAAGTCACTAGTTTCTAGTAGTCAGGCTCCTGACACTATCAAACAAGAGACCTGGCTTAGTTTTATGGTGGCAAGTCTATTCTTTGGTAGAGAATGGTGAAGAAACTGTATGATGAATGAACTCACCAATTTAAAGGTGACAGTAACAACTTATATATTCTTGTATCCAGCATTTAGCTGGAAGATAGGTCAATATAACATGTAAGTTTGAGCGTGGTGCTTTAACATAGGAGCAAATAGTCAAAAGGATTTTTAGGCATGTGTCTATCTTTAAGCTCGTGGAATAGTTCATTATACATTAGTAAGGCTACATGCATACTTAAAGTTACACATGTACTTCCAGGGTTTAGTCAGCAAGAATAGTTTTATGAGGGAGAATTCCTCCATTATATGGGAGAATGTTAAAAATAGTTGCTGCTATTTTTCCCTAGTAGCTGCTGCTATGAAAAGCAGAAAAGCATAGCTGGAAGGGACTACATCTAGTCCAACCCTGCTCAAGGCAGGGTCATCACTATCTAAAACATCCTATAGAAGGGTTTGTTTAATCTATACTTAAAACTGCCCAAGAAGCCATCATCCATAACTACCAGGCAAGCCCTTCATCATTTTTGTCACCTGCTTTTCAGCCCTCTCTAACTTTATGTCTCTTTTAAAAATGTGGAATCCAGAAATGGAAACTGTACAACATGAAAAAGAAAGAAGCCAAACTCAAGAGCGACATATATTTTCTAAGCCTTTGCAAGAAACACAACTTAATTCCCTGAGGACTAAACATCTACAATCCCCTGACTACTACACACAACTCCAAATATGCTTCACAGCTGTGCAGAAGAACTTCAATGAAAATTAGAAATCTTCTACTTCACCTACTCTACTCCAAAAGAGACCAACTCAGGAAACCATATACTAAAACAACTTAAAAGACAGAAATCCAAGCATGTTCCCTGACAATATACAATGGATACAAAGAAACTACGAAAATCTTTCTACAGCATTCATCCTACATAAAAAGAAGAAATGGAACAAACTACTTCAAGAACAAGCTCCCCAGCCACAAAACAACCATCAGAGGAACAACACCAACACCTTACAACTTTCCAACCTCAGACTCGATGAAACTGAAAGCAGCAACCAACCCACAAATATTAACAATCTCTCCACACACACGCTTACCAAAACTGAAAAATCTGTCCTTTCTAAAGGCCTACATTTCTGTCCAGAAAAATACCCTAATAAAATACTTCAATGTGGAGAACTAGAAGAATTCTTCTGATGCCTCCGCATCAAGGAATATTTCCATGACCAAACTGAACCCACTCCCAACAACAACTCATCCTCTGACAATGTTCAGGAAAAGATCAATGCCAAAAAGCCCCCCCAAACATCAGATTGGACACTTCACACTGGACGAAACCCTAACCTTGACCGCTACATTGACTGCTTCAGGGAAAGAATGAACAATGAAATAATCAGCAACACACGCCACCACAACAACCTCTCTCTACCAGAGAAAAAGGCCACAGAATCTCTAAGATCTAACCACCAAATAGTAATAAAACCAGCAGATAAAGGAGGAGCCATAGTCATCCTGAACCGTGAGGATTACATAAAGGAAGCCAACAGACAGCTCTCTGACACCACCTACTACAAAGAACTACATGAAGATCCTACTCCCCTTTTCACCAAAAAACTCAACAATACCATCAAATCATTTCCATCAAGACTACAAGAAAAACTACAGACCTTGATCCCCCCCACTGCCTAACCCGGGGACTTTTTACATGCTCCCTAAAATCTACAAACAAGGGAACCCTGGCAGACCTATCATATCCAACCGTGGGACACTAACTGAGGAAATATCAGGTTTCGTTGAATCAATCCTAAAACCGCTCATCACCCACAGAGCAAGTTTTGTACAAGACACTACAGACTTTATATGGAAACTTGAAAACAGACTACCTTCCCAGCAACACACTCCTAGCCACCATGGACATTACCAGCCTATATACCAACATCCCACACCAGGATGGCATCCAAACCTGCCTTACATATCTACAGGAACAAGATTACAACTCAGAATACAGACCCAAAGATATTACTGACCTTATACACTTCATCCTCTCACACCACAATTTCACTTTTAATAACCAACAGTTCCTCCAGATGATGGGAACAGCTATGGGCACTAAAATGGCCCCACAGTATGCCAACCTTTTTATGAGCCACCTGGAAGAAGACTTCCTCAAGAACTGCACCATCAAACCCTTGCTATACTTAAGATATATCGATGACATCTTCATCATTTGGACTGAAAACCTACAATCTCTGATTGAGTTCCATCAGAAATTCAACAATCACCATCCCTCCATCTGACTTTCTCTAGAATACTCCCAGCACCAACATCTCCTTTTTAGACACGATGATCAGTATCCAAAATGATAAAATACAGACCATGTTATACAAGAAACCCACAGACCAACTACATATCTGCACAGAACCAGCAATCACTCTAAACACAGCAAAAAAGCTGTGATATACAGCCAAGCCCTCAGATACCACCGCATTTGTACTGAAGAGAACACCCGGGATTGCCACCTCACCAAAAGGCTTTCACCTAACAAGGACACTCCTCCAGAGAGGTAGATCGCATGTTTGAAAGAGCCACCTGGATACCACGTGAAGAACTGCTGCAGTACAGAAGAAAACCCCCCACAAATCGCACACCGCTGGTTATGACATATCATCCCTCCCTTGAACCTGTACGAAAAATCCTCAAACAATTGCAACCCATACTAGACAGAGACCCTATTCTTAAAAAGATCTTCCCAGAGCCACCCATCCTAGCCTTCAAACAAGCACCGAACCTCACCAACCTCATCACCAGAAGCAAACTTCCTCAAGCCCAGAACACACCAAAAGGATCCAGACCGTGCCAGGACAAGAAATGCAAAACCTGCCAACACATCTCCACCACCCCCACAATCACTACACCCCACTACAGAGCCATCAGCATCCCTGGATCTTCCAGCTGCACCTCCAGAAATGTAATATACCTCATCCAATGCACCAAATGCCCTGATGGAAAATATGTAGGAGAGACCAAACAACAACTGCGCACCAGAATGAACGCACACCGGAAATCTATCAAAGACAAAAATACCCAATTACCGGTGGGGGCACATTTCTCACAGGAGGGCCACTCTCTCTCCAATCTCAGTCCTGATCCTCAAACTTACACAACACTTCCCAGAGACGAACTTATGAACTCCACTTCATCAACCTCCTGGATACTAGAGATCATGGACTAAATATAGACGTTGGATTTTTGACACATTATAATCTGCCTGGCAACTGACTCCCCAGCCCAGCCCCTGGCTTGTTTACTTTTCATTCCATCCAGGAAGAGCACACACCAACTGCTGAAACTTCCTTAGCCTGATGAAGGGTTTTTGAACCCAAAAGCTTGCTTAATAACTGTTCTCCAACTATTTGGGTTGGTCTAATAAAAGATATCAAATTCACCCAAGGAACCTTGGAAACCAGAACTACACACACTAGAAACTCTTCTTGAATTTCAACATATTTAAGTGCTTTACTGCTCCATTTACTTAGTATAGCAGAGAGGGTAGTTTCATACTTTCATAGTTGGTAGGGTCAGAAGGGACCTGAGCAGATCAGCAAGTTTGACCCCTAGCCACGGGCAGGAAAGGATGCTGGGGTCAAACGACCCCGCTTAGGTGATTATCTAGCCTCCTTTTGAAGACCCCCAGGGTAGAAGTGAGCACCACTTCCCTGGGAATTTGGTTCCAGCTCCTAGCCGCCCTGACTGTGAAGTAGTACCTCCTGATGTCTAGCCTGAATCTACTCTTAGTCAACTTATGGCCATTGTTCCTTATTACCCCCGGTAGTGCTCGGGGGAACAGGGACTCTTCCATTGTCTGCTGGTCCCCCTTGGCAAGTTTATAGGTGGCCACCAGATCCCTTCTCAGCCTTCTCTTGTGGAGGCTGGACAGGTTCAGGTCCCATAGCCTCCGCTCGTAGGTTCTGCCTTGCTGCCCCCATATCATGTGAGTGGCCCTCCTCTGGACCCTCTCAATGCTATCCACATCCCTCCTGAAGTGCAGCGCCCAGAACTGGATGCAGTACTCCAACTGCGGCCTGACTAGCATTGCATAGAGGGGGAGGATCACCTCCTTGGACCTGCTTATGATGCATCTGTGGATGCATGACAAGGTACAGTTGGCCTTCCTGACCGTGTCCCCACATTGGCGGCCCATGTTCATTTTGGAATCAGTAATGACTCTAAGATCCTTTTCTGCCTCTGTGCTGACTAGAAGGTAGTTCCCCAGCCTGTAGGTCTGCTGCAGGTTCTTGCTCCCCAGGTGCAGTACCCTGCACTTGTCAGTGTTGAATCCCATCCTGTTCTCATCTGCCCACCCCTGTAACCTGTCTAGATCTAGTTGCAGCCTGTCCCTCTCCTCCAGCGTGCCCACTTCTCCCTACATCTTAGTGTCATCTGTGAATTTGAAAAAGGTCCTTTTCACCCCCTCGTCCAAGTCGCAGGGTAGACTACCCTATGGGAAATAAAGGAAGTATATTCCTTATTTTGTTTTGCTTGCTTCTCAATGTGTTGTATTGGTTATTTAGTGAGAAGATTTTTGAGGAGATCTTCTGCTGGTATAAAGTGACATAGTTTTATTAAAATCAAAGGGTCTGGTCCTTTGTGTCTTTTGGAATGTCATTTAATACAGTCCAGGAGTTCTTGAACCTTTAGACCAGTAGAAGCCAAACTTTTTGGCAGGTGTGTCACAAATTAACCCTGTACTCTCCCCATGTGCCACTCCGATCCCTTTCCCCTGCCCAATCTGCTGCTCTGCTTTCTGCTCCCTGCTTGATCTCCTGCTTTGCTTTCTACTTTCTGCCCTGTGCCACTTTCCTCATCTTTGGCTCTACATCGTTTCCTACCCTATTCACTTCTGTGCTGCATGTCCTTTCCCTGATCTGCAGTATGCTACACACCAAGGCTGCCTGGACCACTTGTGGCACTTGTGTTGCAGGTTATCAACCCATGCTTTAGTAAGGACTGGCAACACCATTGACTGTTTTAAATATAAACCTGGTCTGTAATGCTAGGGGCAAGCCTACCGCCAATTTCAGATCCTGGGGTGCCAATGGCTTCAGTCTTTTTGCCAGTCCACCAAAGAATTGGTAGCAGCTGATCAGTAGAGTACTTCGAGTTCTCTTCATCCAGTGCAAGATGCAATACAAACTGATATATATATCAGTATTTAAGCTATAAAAGCTTTAATACAAAATATATACGCACTCACAAATAAATTATAAATTATAGGAACTTGAATTTATAAATGACACAGAAAAGAGAAATGTATAACTAGGCTAATAATACTGGTTAACAATCAACAGTAAAGAACCCAACATTCACATATGTGATTACAACATACTATAATTTGCACTGGTAACACAGCACTTCAAATACATGGGTACTCGGACTTAATAACACAATGCATCAGGGTGACAATCAAATGCCTTTTGCAGTCTCTCCAGTGGGCAGCAGGGGGTGCAGCTCAGGGTCTGCTAGGCTCAGCAAACAATCTCATCTTCAGCTGGATTTTCAGGCAGCAGCTGGTAGAGGACACTATGCCCTCTGGCTCATCTGGTAGCTGACTCTGGCTTCTGATATCCTCAGACAGTACTGTCCCACCCCTGATACAAACCTTAACTCAAAGGCAGACACAGAAAAAGCAACACAAAGGCCCCCTGCACTTTCCAACTCCTCTTGGTCTTCCTATAGCCCTTCGCTCACCCTTCCTAGGGTTCCCTCCATCACACAAGTAGTTGCATGATGCTCAATATCTCCTTCTGCTCAGGACAACCTGACCTCTCACAAATGGACAAAGGTGACTCAGGACTAAGTCCTTCCTGTCTCGCCTTCCCTCTCACCCTGCACAGAGCTCACAGGTACCTTGTGGATAATGTGCCTGCAAGACTGTACCTGTTATGTCCTGAAGCCCTGGCTTGATTCTTCAGGGCTGAGCACTCCCTGGTCCTCCGGAGGTCCCCTCGTGAGCTCTGGCTGGCCCAAGGGGGTGGATCCACCACTGCACAGCTGCCTTTGTCATCTTCCAGTGCGTGTCTTCCCTCTCCCTTCTCTCCACAGGCAGGAAAAACCTCCTGTTTTTAAGGAGCCCTCCCAGCCAATCAGGAAGTTGGGATTTTTTTGCAGGCTCACTGACAGATTCTTTTGTTTGCAAGCCTCTTACCCAGAGCTTCCCTCTTCCAAGATGTCCCCACTAAGGTGGGGGAGGGGACATCTTGCCCTTTTCATTTGCCCTTAGTCTGTTGTCCCCAGAGGGACAAAATTCACTGCTCCCTATGGTACCTTAGAAAGGATAAACCTCTGCTGCTGCAAGCCATGCTGTGTCTGGCATGGAGCACTCCTTTCCGAGGCACATGCGCTTTAATGCTTGTTACATAAAGAAAACCGATCACAGCTGCATTTTGTGAGGAGGTTGTCAACGTGTAGTAGTTGAACTCTGACCATGCCTACCAGATCGGGCTGCCCTGGGAACTTAGGGACTGCTCTGCCTAGTGTCTACCCATTGAGCCTTAGGTAGGAGAGGCGGAGGTGCAGAGATGGGGCAGTTCTGGCATGCACAATATTGGAACTGCAAGTGACTAGAGAACTTTCTGGCTGAACAGGAGGGCATCTGATGAGTTTAGGTGCCCTCAGAGTTGAGTGGCCAGCGTGTGGAGTTTTTGAATTGCAATTTTAGACTGAGGAGTCTAAAGTTTAGTTTAAAGTAAGTTCAAATTTTCTTTCCTGGGTCTAGCCCTTTGTTCCTATAGAATTCTGTAGGACTTTCACATAATTTAGACTCTTTTCTGGCTTTGACTCTTAACATCTCCAATTCAAATATTCTCAGCTGAAATTCAGCTCTGTACAGGGATATATCTGAGAAGAGATGCATCTCTACCAGAAACAGTTCTTATTTTAAACTGGACCAGAGGGTATAGTGGTTTAAGAAAATAGTAATAAGTCATCATAACTTACTTATTGGTTGAAAATGAACTAAAATCAAGGGTGGTCTCACAGGGCAACTTTATCTTTATTTTCATAGATTTCATAGATTTTTAGGGTTTGGAAGGGATTTTAGTAGATCATCAAGTCTGACACCCTACCTGGGCAGGAAAGAGTGCTGGGGTCAGATGCTTGTCTAATTTCCTCTTACAGACCTCCAAGGTAGGGGAGAGCACCACCTCCTTTGGAAGCCCAATTCCAGATTTTGGCAACCCTCACCGTAAAGAATTTTTTCCTAATATCTAATCTAAATCTGCTCGCTGTCAGTTCATAGCCATTTTTCCTAATAAATGGTGTCCCCTATTCCTTGCTGCCCTCACCCTCCCCATGCCAATGAATTTGTAGATAGCCACAAGATCCCCTTTTAGACACCTTTTGCTGAGGCTGAAGAGATTCAGGTCCCTCAAGGATCTTAACTACAGGCCCTTACCCATATGAGTAGCCCTCCTTTGGACCCTCTCAGAGTTATCCATATCCCTCTCAAAGTACAGTGCCCAGAACTGGATGCAGTACTCCAGCTGTGGTCTTATCAATGCTGCATAGAGGGGAAATATCACCTCCTTAGACCTGCTTGTGATGCACCTTCTAATGCATGAAAGAGTATGGTTGGCTTTACTTATCACTTTGTTACACTGATGACTCATATTCATTTTGGAGTCGACTATGACCCTGAGATCTCTTTCTGCTTCTGTGCTGCTTAGAAAGTCACCTCCCAGTCTATAGGTGTGTTGGTGATTCTTTCTCCCTTGCACTTGTCTTTGTTAAACTGCATCCTATTCTGTTCTGCCCACTTTCCCAATCTGTCCAAAACTGCCTGAATCCACTCTCTGCCCTCCAGTGTGTTTACTTTGCCCCATAATTTGGTGTCGTCTGCAAATTTGGACAGAGTGCTTTCCACGCCCTCATCCAAGTCACTGATGAAGATATTGTATGACACAGGTCCAGGGACCGAACCCTGGGGAACTCCACTGCCCACATTTGTCCAGGTTGAAAACAACCCATCCTCCATCACTCCCTGGGTGCATCCCATAAGCCAATTTTCCACCCACCTGACTGTGTAATAACATACGTTATAACCGCTTAATTTATTTGTAAGAATGGGATGCGACAATGTGTCAAAGGGCTTTTTAAAATCCAAGTAGATGACATCTACCTCAACTCCTGCATCTAAGCAATTTTTGACCTGGTCGTAAAAAGAAACAAGGTTAGTTAGGCAGGATCTACCTGCTATGAAGCCAAGCTGGTTGCCCTTCAGCATTATTTTTCCTACTAGACTCCCACAAATGTGATGCTTAATAATTTTTTCAAAGGTTTTCCCAAGGATAGAGGTAAGGCTAATTGACCTATAGTTACCCAGATCATCCTTTCTCCCTTTCTTGAAAATAGGGACCACATTGGCCCTTTTCCAGTCCTCTGGGACCTGTCCTGAGCGCCATGAGTGCTCAAACAACCATGCCAGTGGTTCTGCTATGACACTGGCCAATTCCTTCAGCACCCTTGGATGAAGATCATTACAGTCTGCTGACTTAAACACATCCAGCCCCTCCAAATGCCACTTCACTAGGTCAGCGCTAACTGTTGGTGGGTTGGAGTCCCTCTTGTGCCTGTCCTTTGCTCCTTTGGGAGATATGTCTTTATCTGTGCTCAGGAATATAGACACAAAGAATGCATTTAGGAGCTCAACTTTGTCCCTCCTATCTGTTATCAGTTGCCCGAGTCTGTCCTTTAGGGGTCCTATGTTGCCATGCACCTTCTTTTTGCTCCCTATGTACCTAAAGGACTTTTTGTTGTCTTTAACTTTTGTTGCCAGCCCGAGTTACATTTCTGCTTTGGCGTACCTGATTCCCTCCAAGTGCGATCCAAGTATACTCCTTGGTAGCTACCCCCTGCTTCCACAGTCTGTATGCCTCTCTTTCCCCCACTAGGCTGTCATGGATTTCCCTGTTCAGCCAAGAAGGTTTCTTGGTTCTTTTGCCTCCTTTTATGTGCACCGACATTTTCTACATGAAGTCAGAATTATAACATATTGTAAGAGACTTAGGTCACTGCCATGAATGGAACAAGAAACTAAAACCATCAAAGAGACCATATTGGTTTCTGACGTTCTGAGGTTGGAGTCAGAGCAAATGTTGCTTCTGCAAATGAAATAATCAAACAAAAACACCCGCAAGAAAATTACTCTGCACTTTAGAACTATTAGGATAAAACTTATTTCCCAAATTTTAGCTTGGTACATAATGAATATTAATTAGCAGAGAGAATCACAACTTTTGGTTTCCTTAGACAAAATGTATTACTCTTGTTTTGTACTAAAACTCTTCCTTAAAAAGCAAGGATTATTAAAATAAATGTATTTTAAAAATGATATAGGTGCCTATAACTGCTCCATCTGAAATGTCTTCCAGCAATAACATTATCTGTCTTTTATATTATATCCTATGAAGGAAAAAAAAATGTTTGGTTATAGGTTTTCTTTACATACACCTATTGTGTGTGTGTGTATTTTGGGTTCATTATAGCTGTGAAGCTATATTAAGAGAACAGTAAGTCAAGTAAATGAATTTTAACTTTACAGATTCACAGAAGTTTGGGGCTGGAAGGGACCTCATGAGATCATCGGGTCCTACCCTCTGTCTCTGGGCAGGAAAGACTGCTGGGGTCAAATCACAGTTCTGAAGCTGGTTTTATCTTTCTTTAGGACTGAGTTCCATATTCTTTATTCAGCTTTTCCATGAAAGTCCTATCTTTTGCCCTCATAGCCTGTCTCTTCCTTGTTGTAGTAGGTGACAGGCAGAGATCCTGGTTGTGGAGGTAGAGGTGTTCTTTCTCTGGAAGCTTTGGGCAGTCTCTTGGAAGGCTTTAAATATCAGAACACAGATATTGATCTGAATTTTGTGGTCAATCAAGTCACCAGAAAAATAAGAGTACTGCTTATATTGACTTGCAGATCTATTTTGTTCGAAATTGCTACTTTCTCTGTAACTATGTGTCTGCTAATGGAGGTACTCAGGAGGTGTGCTGGTATATCAGAGCAGAATAAGACCCTGATTAACATGTGTAATGCGGCTCACTCAGTGACAGGTACTGTTTATCAAAAGCACTGTATATGGCTTTCTTATAATTTAAATTTGACATCTCAGTTTGAAATACAGTTAATGATTACTTTTTACTTCCCTGTCATTATGTAATGAATGACATCTCAGCTCTCCAAGTAACATAACCCCACTAAGAAGAAAAACTCTGTATTTAAAAATAATGGCTCAGCAGGGAACAAGAATATTTCTGATGCTCCCTTTCTGAGAAGGCTGGTATATCACTTAATCCGATAAAGCTTGTTTATCCATGTTTTCTATACACTTCGAAAATAATCCTCAGCATCAACACACGTCAGGCACAATCCTTCTGAACAGCAACTCATCCTGTTTCCCACTGAGCATAACGTATTTAGCAGGGCCAGCTTCAGTATTTTTGGCTAGCCTGTGAAACGGTTGGAAACTAATCCTTCCTCCTGCCCCTGGTTCTTTCACAGAAGTGGCCAGAGTCATCCTTGTCCTCTGGAAAATATCATGGTCTCTTTCTTGTTCCACTCTTTGAAAACCAAATGTAACTAGTTTGCCTGGGATGGTCATGGAGCCAAATGAATAGCGCAGCCATAGCTTTTATAAACCAAGTGTCCCTGAGAACCGCAAATGGCTGTTTTTACAACCTATTCCTATGCATCTGAAGGAGGAAAACTGCGATGGCCTATTCCTTGTAAATCACAGCATACCTAAATGAGCCATGAGCCAGATGAACTGGAGAAACAGACAGCTTGCAGAGCAGGCACACAGACACCTCAGGCCCACCCCTCATTTGTTATACAGTAAAGAAAGGGTGTCAAACTTGCCCAGCCTCCTGGGCTGGATCCAGACTGTGAGGTGTTTTGTGGGTGAGTGGTGGCAGCCATGAGGGGTTAATGCAGCTGTTATTTGCTCCCTGCTGCTGACATGCATCCCCCAATATGGTTCTGCACTCCAGATTGCGGCTGCAAGTCTTGCTGACAAATTCCTGGCATCTCTAGGAGGCCTGGAAGCTGGACAACACAGCTCTGTGGGCTGGATATGGCCTGTGGACTATATATTTGATGCCCCTGTAATAAAGCTATCAGCCTCCACTCCATCATCCACCAGCCATGATACAGAGATTCTTCTCTGTTCCTGTGCCTGGCTAGTGTCAACACTGGGGTTTCTCCTAGTATAAAATGACAAAATTCCATTGAAAAAATCAGAGGAACATTCACTTACACAAGCAGAGACTGGTTCTCAGACAGAGATTTCTGGAATTGTTGATTTTGTGACTCATGATGCTGTCCTTTAACAGCAAACTTATCTTTCCTTCTCTGTTATAGGCTTCATACAGATATTCAAATGATCTGAAATAATTCTCCCAGGTTTATTTTTCAGGTAGAAAAACTTACTCGTAGTCACCTGAACAGACGTTTGAATGTTAAGCTCTTGAAGAGGGCTTGCAGTACTAACAGTGTTGACAACTTGCAGTGTTGAAGCTGAACAGCCAGGGGGGCCCTGTGCACACATCTTAATATGCTCTGCAGATTCCCTCAGTCTGCCTGGAGACAGATGACAGCAGCGAACAGGGCAGCCCTGATTAGCTAACCCCAACTGCTCAGTCAGCCTGTCTCCTTGCAGAACAATGTTGGATTGTGAAAAGGACATGTCCTGCAGAGCAGGAGAGTTCAGCAAGTGACATGCTGTCTCCTGGGTGAAGGGAAGCAGGTGCAAAGCACCATGACATGCTGGAAGACTGTGCTGTGGCTTGTTTCAAAAGAAAATGTATACAGACACTCACTCTTTCAGGAGAACCTCTCCTGGGAGTGATTTAACTGTTAATTTCTGGGTTATTTTTCTCTCGGAACAGCCATATTTGCTCTGGAAGAAAAATCCTGAGCATCTGTACACTTGTGGTTTCTCCACAGGGCTGTGGGAAGAGGAGACAATGGGGAGAAATCCTGGTTCCACTGGTAAGTAAAATCCTTTGACTTTGAGCCAAGATTTCACACAAGGTGCCCATACCTGTCACATGTCACAAAAGCATAGAAAAAGTAATTAAATATGCAAGATGAGCTAGGAAATAAGTTATGCAAGTTTGGAAGTGTCCATCTTAGATGTGCCTCCTCATAGCAAGGTGGCTTGAGAGATTTGCTGGTTTGTAGAATGTGTAACATAAACTAACCAGAACTTAAAATGCTGCAGATTGAACTAGTGTAATAGTATTCATGCACTGTGTTGTGAAAAACATTAATGGTAACTCATACAGATGGTAAAAAGCAATTCTGAGGGAAATTTACAAACAAACAAAATTCCAAGTTTAAGACTGTCAGGATGAGATGTGCTTTTGGAAAACTGTAGGTGGGAAAACATGAAGAAGGCCTGCTAGTAGTATATAGGCTCTCTGCCCTTCAATGCAAATGTGACAGGTGGGTGGGACCAGAAGTGCCACCCCCTTAGCCCTGCCCCTTCCCCCTTTTATGGTGTGTGATGTCACCACCCCCGCCCCCTGGCCCCAGTCACGTGGTGTGTGACATCAAGAACCCCGCCCCTGACCCCAGTCATGTGGTGTGTGACATCAGCAACTCCGCCCCTGACCCCAGTCACATGGTGTGTGACACCAACACCACATGGTTCATGAGATCAAAAGGACAACCCATGCAGACCCTCAAAGTCCAACCCCTCATGCTGCAAGAACCAACCTAGATCATGTGGTACTGTTATGGCCTATCAGGTCCCTGACCCCTAAGCAGAAGTTGAGAATTTGGAAGATGGTGTCTTTGTGCCATGGTTTAAATTTGTCCTCAAACGTTTGAACACACCACACGGGTGTTAGCATGGGGGTAAGTGTAGGGGGGGGGGAGCTGTTAACAGACATGTCTACACAGGAGGCTACGTTAAAGGAAGTTTATTAATCTCCTGGTGAAGCTGGCAGTTTTGGTGAGGTGAACACGCTTTTTGAAGCTACCAAAAGGCAGAATAAGTTCCTGAACAGAAGTGGGGTGACCGCCTGGCTTTCAGACCAGGATGCTTATACCCTGCACAAACCAGCAAGAAGACGTTTTAAAAGAAACAAGACTGTTGTTTCAGATATTGATGCACAATAGCAGGCAGATTTGGTGGATATGCAGCAGTTTTCTAAACACAACAGTGGGGTTAATTTCATCTTAACAGCGATAGACATATAATCAAAGTATGCATGGGCCATGGGTCTAAAAGACAATTCAGGCGGTGAAATACCTTGGGCCTTTAAAACCATTTTTACAGAGAGCCGTGTACCTCAAAAATTACAGACTGATTGGGGAAAAGAATTTTTAAATAAGTCTTTAAGTAAGCTGTTAAAACAGTATAATATTCACCATTTTGTGATGAATTGTGAAGTGAAAGCCATGGTGGTAGAGAGGTATAACAGAACATTAAAATCAAAGATGTGGAGGTATTTTACAGCCCGCAACACCTTTCACTACATTGATGTGTTACCAGAGTTTATAAAGAGCTACAATCACAGTTTTCACAGAACTATTCGCACCAGGCCTGTTGACGTGAACTTCTCAAACTCTCCATGGGTGTGGAAAGCCATGTACGGGGACTATTTCAAAATAAAACCAGCAGCACCAGTGTTTAGAAAAGGAGACCACGTGAGGGTGTCTAGAGCCAAAGGGCAGTTAGAAAAAGGTTATGAACAAACATTCACTGATGAGATTTTCATAGTGGATGAAGTCCTTAGACGCGTGCAGATGCCTTTATACTGCATAAAAGATTACGAAGATGAACCTGTTGAGGGTTCTTTCTACCCTGAAGAACTACAAAAAAGTGAATCCCAAACAGGACAGAGTTTACAAGGTTGAAAAAGTTCTAGCAATGAAAGGAAAAGGAAGAAAGAAGCAGTTGTTGGTTAAATGGTTGGGGTGGCCGTCTAAATTTAACAGTTGGGTGGAAGCCTCCCAAGTTTGTAACATATAGGGGTACCTCAGCCAGGTCAAGATGGGTGATGGCAACTTTTACATTACTTTACCCAACAACGCTTGCTCTAGCATTTTTCCACAGAACACCAGCTTGAACTTTATCATACAACTGGTTAAACCTCTGGATCTGCTGGGGAACTGGGAGATAGGGTTAGCAGAAATACAATACCCACACAGCTGGAACAACATCAATGAAGACACCCCTTTCAAAATTATTTCTGGGACTAAAAAATGGGGGTACAGCCTCGGGGGTATTATACATCCATCACAGAGTTACTGGATCTTATAAACAATACAGTCACCACCAATCCTACTCCGCCCGAATTAGTTATGCACTATGACCAAGCGTTCGGGAAAGTGAGACTTAAAGCCAAAGAGTCTCTGTTAAAAAAACACCCTTCCCAGCTGATATTACCGGAGGTTTCAATTCGCTGTATGTCTACACGGACATTGTGGAACATCAGCTTGTCGGGGAGTTTTTGGTACCTTTGCTATGCTGCGTCCCTGTCCATGGGAGCAACAATGAGTTTGTCACCATCACATATGACAACCCACATTATGTCCCCATCAGTCAGCATCACATCGACACAATCAGCATTGAAATAAAGACAGATCAGAACAAACACGTCTCATTTTGCTTTGGTAAGGTGATCATTAAGCTTCACCTACGCCCCCAGAAGACTTTGAGATTTTAAAATAAGTAAAAGTACAATGGTAGTGGTAAAAAACTATGGGGACCCTAATTTGTACAGAAATTATTATAAAGTCCAGGCTGGGTATGGCCTTCCCAGATATCACGGGGTACCCATAATGTATGGGGCTGGTGTGGGAGGTATATTTCGCAGCCTCTTTAAAAAAGCCGTTCCACTTGTGAGAAGGGGTCTGGAGATTATTAAGCCCCATGCTAAAAATGCGGCACAAAACATAGCCAAAGATGTGATCGGTCACGTCTCCCGAGCTGTCCTAGATAAAGTGGTCAAGCCGACAAAGCAGGAGGGGTCTGGCCTCATGTATGTTCAAAGAAAGATCCTTAAAAGAAAGAGAGACGTACTGGACTCTGGATGTGCAGGACCTCTGCAACCCCTTAAAAAGAAGAGGGTAAGTTGATGGGGAAGCCAGACACAAAAAACCAAGAAGCAGCCTGGGAGAAAGAAGGGGCGCTGTCCTGCAGGAAACAGAAATATATTTTAACCGCCATGGCCTTTGTTCACTGCGGGTCTGAAGAATGTGCCAAATCCGAACTGGATGTGTTTCAAATAGCCCCAAGCAGTCCTGCATTGAGAAAAGCCTGTATGTTGAGATCCCCCCACTCTCAGCTATTACTGAGTCCAGCCCCCTTGACTTTTTCATAGCTGGGAATGGCGAAGATTACATGGACTTGAACAACACGCTGCTGTACCTTTGCTGCAAGATTGTAAAAGGCGATGGAACTGATCTTGATGCCAGGGCAGCGGTGGGTCTGGTGAATTACCCACTAGCCTCTGTCTTCAGTCAGCTGGATGTCACTCTGGGAGACTGTCTCATAAGCCAGAGCAACAACTGTTACCCTTACCGAGCCTTCATCGAATCGGTTCTCAACTACAGCGATGACACCCTCACCACCCAATTTTCTGCCAGCCTGTTTTACAAAGATACCCCTGGGCATCATGAAACGGTTGCACGGGATGGCAATAATCAGGGGTTTCAGAGGCGGGCAAACCTGACAGACTGGAGCAAAAAGATAGAGCTGCTTGGTCATCTCCATAGCGATTTGTTTTTTCAAGAAAAACTGTTGCTGAATGGTGTGGATGTGAAAATTAAGCTGACATGTAGCAAAGATGCCTTCTGCTTGATGGGCAATGCAGCAGCTGGCCAATGTAAACTAAAAATAACATCTGCCTCACCTTTTGTGAAAAAAGTGAAGGTAGCTCTGGGCATCCGACTGGGCCACGCGGAGGCCTTGCTTACGGCCAATGCTAAATACCCCATAGACCATGTGGGTATGAAAGTGTTTAGCATTCCTGCCGGCAGCCGAGTCAGCAACCAGGAGAATCTGTTTCTGGGGCAGTTGCCCGAACTCATTGTCATCGGGTTCGGGGATAACGATGCCTTTAGTGGGAATTATGCTAAGAACCCCTTTAACTTTAAACATTACAATATTAATTTTGTGGCCCTCTACGTCGATGGAGAACAAACCCCGACAAAGCCCCTACAACCAGATTTTGAAAACGGTAACTGCGTGAGAGAATACATGCAGCTGGTACAGACAGCCGGTAAACATACGAAAGACCGGGCCCTGATCATCAACAGTGAGGAGTTTGCTCTGGGGTACACCTTATTTGCCTTTGACCTGTCTCCTGACCAGGAGTGTGCTGATCATTATTCGCTGATTAAAACTGGGAACCTGAGAGCAGAAATATGCTTTGCTGCGGCTTTGCCCACCACAGTTAACATGATCGTGTACAGGGTCTTTGACAGTCATAGAAATAAATCAGAGAAGAAATGTCCTGTTTGACTATATGTGAAGATGGACACTGAACAGATCATCAGGGTTTTATCCTCAGACCCTTATGCCAAAGAAACTTTCTTAGACGTTTTCCCCAGCGACTGGCTTCCTAAGAGTCGACAGTCTAAAAGGCCCCTGAGCTTGGTAGTCAACAGGCACCCGCATAATCAACCTGGAGAACGCTGGTTGGCTGTTTACTTGGAGGATCGGAACAGCGGAGAATTTTTCGACTCGTACGGTCACCCCCCAAACAGCGCTCTGTTTCCTCAAAGCATTATGTTGTTTTTAAACAAGAACGTCACCGGCACTGTTTTTCAAATGAAACAGTTACAAGACCCCCCAGTCTGTCGCCTGCGGATACCATTGTGTGTTTTTCCTACACCACTGTAGCAAGGGGCTGTCATTTGAACAAATTTTAAAATTGTATTATTCCAACGATTTAGCACAAAATGATAGGGTGGTGATGCATTTTGTAAAAAGTAAATATAAAAATTTCCGTGTGGCCGGGCCTGCTCAAAACATGTTTCAACATGCCCAGACATGTATTTCTTGCTATGACTTTCACGAATGCTTTGTCTAAATAAAACACTAACCTGATGCTGTATAAATAAAGCTGTTGTCCGTTAAATTCAAATGCCGTAGGTTCCCCACCAATGTTGGCATAGCCGTCTAAAAAATAGGGACCTACTTGAAATTCCCCACCCTGTAAGGCGTGTTGAATTTGAATATTTTCTTTCTCCGATATGTACATTAGCTACTGAATAGATGGGGTTGAAAACCTCTTTTTCTGCCTGTGATAGTTGTCCGGGGGGAGAAGCGCTACGGTCTGTGGTTCCAGAAACATAAACCTGTACTTGGTCATACAGACGGAGGCCAGTGTGATGTATTGAAAAGGATCTATGCAGCGTACTACATTTTAGAGTTCACCACCTACTTTCACTCAGTCTACCTGCCGTGTCATTTTCATAATCTCATCCCTGTAGAGACAACAGGCCTCTTTCAAAATTTTTACATCCTGCTGGCAATAATAGGCTAGCTTCTTCTGCATGTCAAAGGTCTTATCGCGGTTATTCTGATACCATTCTAAAAACTGTCCTTTCTCACTGGGCATCATATTTTCAACACTGTAGTACTCCATCTTTGGGAGAGGTCCCACATAGTTTTAGTTTTCTGCCGTGTTAAAGAAATGTGGGAAATAACCTTTGCATCCTTCAAATCCCATCGCCTGTGGAAGCCTACTAAGTTTCATTGGCAAAAAGTTTAAAGAATCTATGAAACTGATGCCTAGCCTGATCACTTCAATGCACATGAGTTTACCGCCCTGAGTGATTAGTTTCACACCCATTTTTTCCTTCAATAACTGGCTGATAACGAAGTAACCGTCGTAGGCTTTGGCATTGTGAGCTATGAAGGTGTAGTCCTTGAACTTTTTATCCATAAAGACCTTCATAAAATCAGACAGACACTCTTCACCCTTAAACTCCCAAGTGCTTTCTGGTTTTTTGGGCTTAGTTTTACAAGCCCTTTTGGGGTTTTTGCCTGCGTCTTTCTGAGGTTTTTTTTCCCCTGTCCTTAGCTCCCTTGCGAAAATATAGTTGGGCACATGCATACCCGTCTCCTGCACACATTCAAAATCATAAAAAATGTACCCCTCGCCTTCTTCAGGCTCTTTAATCTGATGCATAAAGCACCAGTGTTTGTTTACATCTGTGATTTTCCCATAACACTGTTTGCACTGTTGCCCTTTACACTTGTGCTTTTTGTCCACGTAAGATTTACACTCATTGCACAGAGTTTTAGTCAGACATTCAATCCTATTTTCAGAGGCCAGGGCCACGTGCTTTTCTAAGCACTCTTTGGAACAACAGAACAGTTTACAGTTAGGGCACCGCTGTGTCCTGCCCACGTTTTCAGAGCAGTTTGGGCTCAGGCAAAGACGACATCAGAACCTGCACGTGTGGCTATGCCTGTACAACGTCTGCCAAAGATCACAATAATTTCTCATGCCAAACACATTTCTCACATCCAAAACACCATAATAATGTTCACCATGTAGCAGAAGAAAACAGGTGTCGGGGTATCTGGGTGTGTCCTGTGTTTTAAATAAACTCCACCTGATTTTTTCCTTATGCATCACTATGTGCATGTTAACCTGCTCAAGGTCTTCAAACAAAGGTACTTGATGGAGCATAACCTTTTGATATATAGACAGGCCTAATTTCCTATGCAGTTCTTTGGCACCATCTAGCAGTTTGACATCTCTGGCCCCTCTACATTTTGTAACAGCCAATAGACTGCCTGCAAAGCACAGGTTAGTATTATAGGTATTCAAGTTGATTAAATACTTCCTCTTTCTAGTAATGATCTGGGAATAGGGGATAGAGCTTATAACTCTACGGCTCCCACCTCCCCAGCCTTTCACAACGATCACAACCAGCCGAAATGTTGAATCGAACAATATTTCTCTCTGGCTATGTAACAGATTACCGAACCACTCTAAAAACAGCTCAGGGGTCATCTTGTTTAAATTAATAGCTCGAGAGTATAAACAGTTTGCCATACTATCTGCCTGAATATGTAACTGGGCATAATCATTGCCTGTGAATCTCTGGCGGAGTTCTGCTACAATTTCTTCCACCCCATGGGTTATGGCTTCATATGCCACGTGTAACGGCACACACTCCAGATTCACAAAACGGAACTCCTCAGTGTAACTCATGCCTCCAAACCTGGCTACAGACCACTCTTGCCTTCTCACCCGCACCATATGTACATCCAGTAAAACATCCTTTGATGACTCAGGAGACCGGGGGGCGCTTAAGGGGTCCTCTAAACTGTCTTCTACAACAGATTCGTTATTCCAACCCTCTGACCCCTCAGGTCTTGGTAGTGGGGGAGGCCTGGGTGGTCTGGGAACATTTGAGGGACCCTCTAAGGGGCTTCCTAAACCATAGTCACCATCTCCCCTCTCTGGCTCTGTGGGTTCTGGTGAAAGATCCGGTTTGGGTGGCTGGGGTACATTTGAGGGACCCTCTAAAGGGGTTCCTAAACCATATTCTCCATCTCCTCTCTCTGGCTCCGGGAGTTCTGGTGAAGGGTCAGGACTGGAAGGAGGAGAAGTGTTTGAGGGATCCCTATGGGATCTCTTTTTTTTTTTTCCCTCAACCATTGTTTAGCCTTCCCCATGCTCTTCTTTAACCAGGCCCTTACTTTTTGCCCAGCGAGCCACCTGCTGGTTGGCAAACCATTACCCCCATGTTTACCATGACTCCCCCTCCTATGATACAGGCTACGCCTGCTGTCCGAATAACACAGACTACCTCCTCTCTGAGTAAAATTTACCCTTTTGCGCTGGTAGTAGTCATGATCTTTCAAAGCACTCTGCACACTCTTTCTGAGATGTATACGCCTACGTGTACCACTCCAAATCCCCCTCTTTTTTTCACAATAATCATGATCTTTCAAGACAGGGTGTTTATACCCACCCTGAAAATCCACCCTTTTTTTTTTTCTCACAATAACTATGATCTTTCAAAAAAGAAGAAAGACTCTTCTCTTTTTGTAAATTGTGTGAGCACTCAGTCCTGGGTTTCTTATTCACGGGGTTCAGATCACCTGTTTTGGGGGTGTGAATCCTAGTCTTTTTACATATGACTTTCTCAGAGGTATGAGGCTTGTTTTCCTCTGAGGAATTGTACCCTTCTGTTCTGTCCCGTTGCTCTTCTGATCCTTGGGTGTTATGATCTGCAGGCTGTGCTTTTAGAGGTCTCTGCCCAGGCCCCTGCTCTTCTTTGGGAGCGGTGCATGTGATCACTTAGGAAATATAAAATTTACATCTCAGCATTGAGAATTCACTTTCCTCACACACTGCAAATTTAAAATTTGCTTAACCCCTACACACAGCTTCTCCTCCCACAGGAAACACAAAGTTTCAGAAGCTGATTTCAGAAAAATTACCTTTTACTACCGGATAAAAACATGACTGTATGTGCTTGTTCTGCTTTTTTATTTTAGAAGAAGAGGTTCTGTTTGAAAACAAACAGTTGTTATAACTTAGTGTGATTATAGCAACACTGCCACAAATAACCCAACCCTTTTAAAATACTTTTTACCTTATTGTGGTAAAATGGCATGGGGCTTCCCCACCTGATAAGCTCTCTGTAATATAAATGAAATGATACAATAAGTAAGTCCTCTGTATTAAAAATTAAATAATAGATTAAGGAAAATAGTGTATGTTGTGCGGGCCGGGAGCGGTCTGAGGCCCTTTTTTCGTGCGGCGGGCTGTGGCCAGCAGCCCGGACACACCGGGTTGGGGAAGGCAGGCGGCACGCTAGAATTAGGCATGGACGCTTAGTGGTTGATTTAAGATTATTTTGCTTACACCGAAGATGGTCACGGTGCAGGCAGGAAAACTTGCTTGAGTTGCAGTTACAAAACAAAACAAAACTCGAACCTGCATAACACGAGGGTACGTCGCAATGGGGTTTCGGCGACAGGAAGATGAACAAAAACCTCGAGAGTACGTCACAATGGGGTTTCGTCGACGGGAAGATAAACCTGCAGGACTCGAACCCGGATAGAGCTCTGGATTCACTCACACGAAGTTTGCTAGGCTCCGTGGAACTTGCGCACAGGGAAGGGTACGTCGAGGGATCAGGCAGCGACGGGGAGAGGCAAGAGGTTGATCAGACCCCTATAGCCTTCTTGAGATACACGCTGGGTCTGATAGGCTCTGTAGCGCTTAGAGATCTTCACGAGATGTGAAGTTCTCCTCCTCCTGATAGTTGTGGAGTCCTCCAACTTGGGCGGAAACTGCTCAAGCCTCTTATACGGCTAGCAACCCAATCACTAGCCACCACGTAGGAATAATTTAGAACTGGCCAATAGTGGGGCACAAATTTGAATACAAATGGCGGGAACTCCTTGCAGCGTGCATTTCTCTTTTTGCAACCTAGAAATGCACCCTGCAAAGAAAGCTACGAGTGGCGGGAAATAATTCAGCAGTGCCGAAGCACACACAAGCAAAAATCACACCCTTGGGTTGTGACATATGTATAAAGTAAAATATAACTGTATTAAAATAGTCAGCACTAAAAGACAACCCCACCCCCTTTAGTCTTAAAAAATGTGGCGATCTGGACACACCAGGCCGCTTTTTTATCTTTATAATACACATCCCCCATCACCCCTATACCATACACAATCTGTGAGAATATATATTTTTAAATTCAGTCTTTATTTCCATTAAAAACTTTATTAATATTTTATTAGTTTATTTTGTTAAACATTCTTCTAAGAAGTGTTTCTTATCATATCCAGCGACCATTATGTCTTGTCGGCCGGAAAATAGTGTATGTATAAAGTAAAATATAACTGTATTAAAATAGTCAGCACTAAAAGACAACTCCACCTCCTTTAGTCTTAAAAAATGTGGCGATCTGGACACACCAGGCCACTTTTTTATCTTTATAATACACATCCCTGTCACCCCTATACCATACATAATCTGTGAGAACATATATTTTTAAATTCAGTCTTTATTTCCATTAAAAACTTTATTAATATTTTATTAGTTTATTTTGTTAAACCTTCTTCTAAGAAGTGTTTCTTATCATATCCAGTGACCATTATGTCTTGTCGGCCTTATCTTTACAGCAGGCCTTTTGGTAAGAGATAACTTATGGTCATCTTTTTTTTTGAGGTCTGTTTTATCTTTATAGCACAAGACCCCCACCCCACCCATACCATACAAAAGCTGTGAGAATATATGTTTTTAAATTCAGTCTTTATTTCCATTAAAACTTTTACAATATTTTACTAGTTTATCTTGTTACCCTTTCTCCTAAGAAAGATTTTTATCATTTCTAGTGACCATTAAGTCTCATTGTTTTATCTTTACAAAAAAACCCTATATGTATGTGATTAGAGATCCAAGACACTAAAGCAAATGCTAAAATACATTAGATGTAGAAAACTGTTGTTGTTGTGTTTTACAACCTCACATTCCCCAGTCTCCCACCCAGAACAGCAAAAGATATACACCCCAACCCCATTTTAAACTCGTTTTGCTAATCCCTTCTCTTAAGCAGGGTTTTAAAATCTCTAGCACCAATTAAGCGGTCAATATGGGGCATGAGTGTTTCATCTTCCTCAGTGATCAAATCATGAAGGGCAGCCTTAGAATCTTCTGCAGAATACACAGTGTTTAGAAGCTGTCTAACCTGAATTAAGTGTTTCTCAGTAATTCTGAGAATGTTCCTGGCAAACCCTATGATTATAACAGCATTAAAAATGCTATCAAGACATATTTCCTGGCAAAGATCCTGAATTATTTTATGTCTTCATCTAACCAAGTAATAGATTCGTGGGCTTCTTGACCCCCTAGGTCAAATGTGCACCCCCAGCATAGGTCAAAAAGTCTCTGCCTCAAGCAGTATTTCATTATGCCATAAAAGGAAACACAAACAAGAGACTTCATGAAAACTTTACGTTCACTTGATGTATGAGCTTGTGTAGATTCAATGCCGAGCTGACTTCTTAACTCTTCAGCCTCATCAGCTCTTTGTTCTGTGCAGAAGCATACACTTCCTTCTGGTGTACTGGTGAGTAGGTTTTCTGGTGTCATTAAAAAGGCTTCATCTAGCTGCAAAGGAATTCAAATAAAGGACTAAGTTACTTAGCTGCTGTTCAATCAGTCCTTAACTACTTCCAAACACACACGTGCCATGAAGTGAACCCCCACCACTACCCTCACAACCCAAAGGCCCCCACAATCATGCTCCAAGTCTCTTACTGGTCTCTCCTCTGCGGTGACCTCTACTTCGCATGCAGGCTCAGGCACAAAGATACCATCTTCCAAAGTCTCAACGTCTGCTTCGAGGTCCTGGGTCTCCTCCAATTGCCTGTTCATAGGCTCTTCCCCAACAGGGTTAGGCATATCAAAGAGTCTTTGGGCAAGGAGCCAGGTCTTCTCCTCAAAACTATTTCTATGGTAACGCTTTCTATAAGGCCGTCTTGGGGTTGTAGTGAGTGGGCCTACAGGCGTTGTGAAAGAATCCATATCCGTCCTTGCTTGCCTTACCACGGTCTCAGATAAACAGAGGGATCATTTGGGAAAGCAGATAGACCTGGTGGGTTTGCCGCCTAAACCCCACCCCACCTGTACTCATTCCACTTGGTTCAGCATCGTTCTTGGGAGGTCTGAGGCCTCTGAAACCCCTGCCAATTGATTGGGGGTGGTGGGGCGGGTTGTTAGAGGGGTCACATCACTACCCTGCCATCCCATAGGCCATGCCTGTGCTCCGGCAGGGGGCGGGGGTTAGAGTGGTCTGGGACCTTATAGGCCATAACAGCACCATGTGATCTAGGGTGGTTCTTGCAGCATGAGGGGTTGGACTTTGAGGGTCTGCATGGGTTGTCCTTCTGATGTCATGAACCATGTGGTGTTGGTGTCACACACCATGTGACTGGGGTCAGGGGCGGAGTTGCTGATGTCACGCACCACATGACTGGGGTCAGGGGTGGAGTTGCTGATGTCATGCACCACATGACCGGGGTCAGGGGCGGAGTTGCTGATGTCATGCACCACATGACCGGGGTCAGGGGGCGGGGTGGTGACATCACACACCAGAAAAGGGGAAAGGGGCGGAGCTAAGGGGCAGGACTTCCAGTCCCGCCCACCTGTCACATTTGCATTGAAGGGCAGAGAGCCTATATACTACTCCTGCTAGTTACTTTCAATTAGAAATGAACATGCCATGAAAACAAAGCAATGCAAGTTTGATAAATTTAGTTCCTGTGCACTGAAGGTCCCCAAAAATTCTTATCTATGTGAAGAGAGAACAGCCATTTTGTCGACAGTTTTTCTACCTAGAGAAAAAACACACCATATTTGTTCATGGAGATGTTAGTTAATTCTTACTTTCACTTAATTGAGAATGAATAATTTAAGCTGTTGTTACATTTTCACTCCACACAAGAAAACAAAAATTTCCTTTTTGAGAGATTGTGCACTTATCTACTCCAGTTTAGGTGAGTTGAGCCATGTGAGTCAGAGATGTTTACTCACAGTATCTCCAGAGTGGGGCATACAGCCTGGATGTCCTTACGATTTCAGCCAAGAGCATAAGTGGTTGTTCCTCTTCAGTTCCTTCCTAGCCTCTATTCTGTTGCCAGAGCTGGACTACCCCTTTCCTCCCTGGGTAATGGTTTTCTAGCTAGTTATTACGCTTAATCTACCACATGAGCTGTTAAGAATATTCCTAGCTCCCAAACATAACTTTGGAAACAGGATCTACATTATTCAGCACTGTTAAGACTGGCTGCACCACACTGGATATCAACATCATCTGCATCTGTGCCTTCTGTTGCAGATGTTTTCAAAATTATTTTGGTACCAAGTACCCCCTGACATTAATTGAAAGATTTACTTTTCCTTTTTGTACCAGCCACTTGAGTGCTCAACAGTATCAGTGTTCCAGATGAAAGTGTTCATCAGCACTTGTAATTAATTATAAAAAAAGTCAACAGCTCTACAGCAATTAAAAGTTATGCAATGTGGAGTAGAGGTTGAATCTTAACAATATCGGAAAAGGATACTCTTTCTCCCCTGACCTCCATGAATGATATATGCATCCCAAACCCTACTTCCATCCCTGTAGGATCATGGGAAAGTAGGGATGGAAGGGACCCCATCAGGTCATCTAGTTAGGCCCCCTGTTCAAGGCAGGATCATCCCCAACTAAACCATCTCAGACAAGTGGCTGTCTACCCTAGACTTAAAAATTTCCATGGGTGGAGATACTACTTTTCTAGGTAGCCTATTCCAGTGCTTGCCCACCTTCATAGTTTGAAAATTCCTCTTAACCTCAAAAATAAATTTCCTCTGCTGCAGCTCAAGTCCATTGCTCTTCATCCTCTTTTCTATGGCTAAAGAGAGTAGTTGATCTCTATCCTCTTTATAATCATCTTTCAGGTATTTGGAGACTGTTATCAAATTCCACCCCCAGTCTTCTCTTCTCCAGACTAAATAACCCTAGTTCTCTCAGCCTGTCCTCATAAGTCATGCTTCCAAGGTCTCTAATCATTTTTGTTGCTCTTTACTGGACACTTCCCAATCTACCCACATCCTTCTGTGGGATGTGGGGCCCAGAACTGGGCACAGTATTCCAGGTGATGCCTAATCAGTGCTAGAGTAGAAAAATAACTCCCCTTGATTGTCAAATGCCATTCCTATTAACACAACCCAGTGTGCTGTTGGTTTTATGTATTTATTTTTTTTCAGCAATAGCACACTGTTGGCTTCCATTCAGCTTATAGTCCACTGTCACCCCCAGGTCCTTTTCTGCGCTACTGCAGCCTAGCCCATTGTTCTCCAGTCTGTACTTGTGCATACAATTATTCTGTCTCAAGTGCCAGACTTTGCACTTGTCCTTGCTGAATTTAATCTGGTTGATTGTGGGCCAGTCTATCTAGGTCATTCTGGATCCTACCTCCACCCTCCAGAATTTCTGCAGCTCCCAACTCAGTGTCACCCATAAACTGGCTAAGTGATCACATTATCCAAATCACTAATTAATTATCATTAATTAATACCAGACCTGGACAAGCACACTTGATGCCTCCACCCAACTAAATATTGTGCCATTGATGACTACTTGTTGAGCATGATGCTCCAATCAAATATGTACCCACCTGACAGTATTTTCACCTAGTCTGTATTTCTGTAACTCGTTAATGACAATGTCATGAGAGAGAGTGTCAAAAGCCTTGCTAAATCAAGGTGCATTGTATTCACTGCTCTCTCCCAATCCACAGAACCTGACACTTTATCATAGAAGAAAATCAGGTTGTTCAGGTATGACTTTCTTTTGCTAAATCCATGCTGGCTGTTCCTGATCACCTTGTTCTCCTTTAAAAGCTTCACAATGGATTCCTTGAGGACCTGCTTCATGATCTTTCTAGGTATTGAGGTTAGGTTGAGCTGTCTGTTATTCCCCAGATCCTCTTTCTTTCCGTTCTTAAAGATGGGCACTATATTTGCTCTTTTCTAATGAGCCAAGAATTTGCCCAACCTCCACGAGTGCTCAAAGAAGATAGCCAATGGCTCCAAAATTATCTCAACTAATTCCTTCAGTAACCTAGGGTGCATCTCAGCTGGTCTTGATGGCTTGAAAGCTCCTTACCTCTTTAAGCAGTCCTTAATCTGTTCTTTCACTATTCTAAGCTGTTTGTCTTCTGCCCTATCTTTGCTGTTAACTGCATTTATCACCTGATAGCTAAATCTGTTTGTGAAAACTGAAGTAAAAAAACCCAGTAAGAAATACTTCGGCCTTCTCTACATCATCCATAACTAGATTGCCTTTTGCATTCTGTCAGAGGCATATGGTTTCTTTGGTCTTCCTCTTACTTATGAAATCCCTTTTTATTGCCTATGATGTCACTTGCCAGTTGTATCTCAGTTTGTGCCTTGGCCTTCCTCATTTTCTCCCTGCACACCCATGCAATATTCTTAAACTCTTCCCTAGTGCTATGACCAAGTTTCCACTTTTTATAAGATTCTTTTGTGAGTTTCAACTCATTGAAGCAACTGCTGTCTAGCCAGGCTGGTTTCCTGTTGAGCTTCCCATTTTTCTGTTGAAATTGGGGATAGCTTGCTCCTGTGCCTTTATGAGGACCTCCTTAAAATACGACGCTGCTGTCTGTGGCTCCTTTTCCCCTCAGGCTTGCCTCCCAGGGGATCCTCCCCACTAGTTGCCTGAGTTCATTAAAGTCTGTTTTTCTGAAGTTTGGTGTCCTTATTCTGCTGCACTCCCTCCTTCCTACCCTTAGGATCTTGAATTATTTCATTTCATAGTCAGTGGGTATGTCTACATGAGATGCTAAATACATAGTAGACTAATTCTACTGACATTAGCGCATCACAGCAAAAACCATGCTAGTGCACTAATGCACAGCAGAGTTAGTCTACTGGGCATTACGTATCGCCAGTAGATTGTGCACTGGCATTACTGCACATTTAGTTAGTACCTGCTATTACAGGTACTAAACTTAATGTGCAGTAGTAACAGTACATTAATGCACATGTAGTCATGCCCACTGCCACCCAGATTACCTTCCACTTTCACATTCTCCACCAATTCCTCCCTGTGTGCAAGCAGCAAGTTGAGAAGATGTTTTATCTTATTGGCCTCGCTACAATCTTTATAAAAATAATTCTCTACTCACTCCAAGAATTTCCTGGACTGCTTGTGAACTGCTATGTTTCCCTCCAATAGATATCCCAGTAATTAAAGTTCCCCCATGAGAACCAAGTCCTGCAATTTAGGAACTTCTGTAACTTGTTTAAAGAAGGCCTCATCCACATGTTCCTCCTCGTTTTGTGGCCTATCCCAGACCAAGTTTCCTGTAGTTTAGATGGAGGTAAGGTGGCTGCAGCCATTAATTGGTGGAAGAATCGGCACATGCATAGTTCATAATCCACCTAAACAATCTGCTAGCAAAAGCTTTGGCTTGCACACACTGGGTATGCCCACACCTTTATTATATATGTATGTGTACGTACTACATCTTGAAGAAAAATGGTAATCTTTTGTGGTTCCTGATATTCCTGTAGCAATTCATGAACTAAGACACTGGTGGGAGTGGCAATGATATATTTAGGCAAGTACCTTCTTTGCCTCTTCATCAATCACTCAGATGTTATATCTTAAAAATGTGGCTGGGCAAAATGTTGTACAGGCAAAGCATTTTCAGACAGCAGCTGGCAGTATCATGACAAGCAGATGATGGTGTGCTACATTTCCAACTGCAAGGAAGGAAACTCAGCTTCTAGTGCTTGCCTGTGTGTTTTGGAGGCCATTTTTTGATGAACACCACAAGCCTGATACTATACGTGCTTTCTTATTTATCTAAATGTCCTATGAGAGTAATTTCCATGTGGCAAGAAAGAAAAGAAGTTATATGCGTAAAAGAAATCAAACTATAGTCTTTAGAAATTGGTTTATGCAACTGTGAAGTCTTCTGTTGAAATCAGGATTGACAGGCATTAGTCATATTTTATCACTTCTTTCATGAATGCCAGAACTGGAAAAGATCAGCAGCATCTGATGCCAGGAATAATCTGAGCCATCAGTTCTCAGCTAAGCATGTACTTGAATGATTTATTTTTGCATTTTTTTGTATCACAGTTGGTCCGATTTCTCTTAAGAGATCTTACTGAATACTCCAAATGACTGATTCAGGTGGAACACATTTTACCCAGAGCCAGATCCACAAACGGATTTAAGTGCCTAAAGTGGCACTCAGGTTCCCAAGTCCAATATTTAGATCCTGTTGAACTCCTATTTAACACCTGCCTAACTCTGAAGGCACCTAAAATCTGTAGGTGTTTCAGTTTTCAATGTACAATTCCCTAGATTCCTGAAGTTCTGTTTGAGGGTAGTCTTGTAAGTGCCTTAAGTCTTGACAGGGCTGGGAAATTCAGTACCTAAACCCTGTCAGGATACTCAAAGTAAGCATTTCTCTGCCTGACTTGCCTGAGGGGGTTGATTTAACGGATGTTCTCTGAGCACCCAAGGTGGATTGTTCTGTTTACAATGTGCGTTGCTTTCCTCCAAAATTGTGCTGTTATACAATAGCCAGGTCATTAGGCCACTTGCCCAGGTTATGGAAAATCTTGGTTATGACTTTTCTCAGCCTAAGCGGATCTGTACCCACAGTTCAGATATCTCAGGAGAGCCCCTAAACACCAGACTATAGGAGAGGCTGAGTTGTGGGCACTCTTCACCCTTCTTGTTGAAACTGGGTCACTTTGCCTAAAAGTGATTAAAGACTCTTTGGCCAAAACGGTATGGAGAGAATAAGCACGAATAGTTTAGAGAGAATGTCTTCTGCATCTTTGGTGAGTGTTCAGAGATGGGCAGTAACATCTTTCCTTCTCCAATTGTATTTTAAAAGAAGGAGGTGGCTCCTATTTCTTTTTGAAGGAAAGGTACCTAACTAAGGAAAGGGGCCAGGTCTGTGGTTCTATATGCATCTCCCCATATTACATAGGCAGTTCCACCCCCGCCTCCCTCCCAATAAGTAAGATAAACTTTGTCATCGGTACTCTCTATTAACTGCCTTAGACTTTTGTGAATCCTATCCTCCAGTGCCTAACTCTCCCAATATATTTTATAGGGAAGCCAGGGTGTCCAGTCCTGGGCTGTTGATTCCATCAGGGCAACAGACACTTGATTTTTCTTATCTGTAGCCAGGCCAGCATATAGGGTGTGTGTAGAGGCAGGAGTGTGGGGCTAGGAGGTAAGGAAACCTTTCTCCCCATGTTCCCTGCACAAGATCTAGACATGATGGTAGTCCCTGAACATAGAAGTACACATGGATAATTGTCTCTTGGCTCCACTGGGCATGCAAATTCTGCCAGAGGAGGCAAAGAGAGGTGTGACTACGGCCCTGTATCTCTTCTGCACTAGTCTATGGAGCATAGCAGGGAATTTTGAGACTCACTCTGCCTCCAGAAGGTTCTTGCTTTCAGAGATCCCATACAGGATGTGCTTCTGTTATTCCATAAACAATTCAAGATATTGTCTTAATTACTTCATCTGGCTTGCAGTCCTAAAATGGAAATCAAATGGCACTTGTGAAATCAGGACAACCCACTGTAATTCACAAGTTGTGATATTGTACCAAACCTCTCAGTTCCAGGAACTGGCATAGGGACCCAGCAAAGGAAGTTCCCACTTTTATATAGGGGATGCTGAGAATTAGCATCACAAACCAAAGAGTTAAGGAGAGGTAGGCAAATGCAAGTAAATATTAACATTTAGAATCTGGGTAATATGAAGCAAACAGTGACACTGTGGTGAAATCACCCAAGAACAGGTAACTGGTAGAAAACACTAACACCATGATATATATATTTCAGAACTTTAAACCCTCCCACGGCTCTGGAGGGCTCCAAATCAGTCTCCAGCCCCATAAAATGCTCAATTGCCATCTGCCTGGGCTCCACTCTGAGCCCCATGGCTGCAGCTCACAGTCCCAGCTCCACTATTCCTTTTGACTCTCTTGCCGGGTGTTTCCCGCTCTTTGCTCCAGTGACCTGCTCTCTGATGCAGCTCCTTCTGCTTCTTCCTGCCCTCTGCCACCTTCTGGGAGTTGTAATGCATATTTCAGTTCCTTCCTCCAGTCTCCTGGAGGCTTCTGAGCATTGTACTTCACATTACAATATTACAGTACATAACATTCAGCATCACAGTACATTACAATATAGCTCTTTAATTTCAAAGATATTATTTGTTTCTTCATTCTGCAGACCAGGACACCTCAAGAAAACCACCCAGAGGCCCTCAAATACATTAGATTGCAGTCTGAAATGGGGAAAGAAGTCTGGGAATTCTTGTTCAAAAGTACATTTCAGTTTCAGTTTTAAGATCCTGTTTGTGTTAGGCAGGTATTGCACTCAATATTTTACTAATGGAACTGCTTGTAAAAGATACATTTTAAGTTAAAATGTTACAGGAGTTGCTGATAATGAATTACAAATGTTATATTTGTAAATCTCACAGCTTGCATTATGTTGATTCTATCACCAAACAGGGAGCAGAAAAAAGATCGTCTGACTAATGGGACTAAATCACCCATGGAATGATTAATATCAATATCAGGCTTTTCACAAATGTTCTGGAAACCAAGAAATCTGTTTTAAGGAAATTTACAAGTAGTTTTAAATAAAGTTGAGAATTTCACAGGATTACCCTGAATGCTGTAAAGAAGGCATCAAAGTGAAATTAACTGCAGAAGTGATTTACTGTCATTACTTGCTTTAGTTTCACATATCAATGTGTTTTGGGAGCATACAGGTTAATAATTCAGGTGTTTGGAGGTAGGAAAAATAACAAAATAATTCTTTTCCCCCTAGTTGTCTTAGAGATTCTCCCTTTGTTTTACTGCCCCGCATGAAGTGCATTGGCAGAGAATCTAAGGTGGCTTCCTGAAGTTCTTGAGTCAAGAATCTGAGCTCTGCTCCAAATTGATGCTGAAGGATGCCTCTGGTCAATGGCACCTTGTCCTCCAGGCTCTGGAATCAAAGGCAGTCAGGTGAGATGTTAGCTACGGAACTCCTCTGCATGCTGTTGGCTGTTGTGCTTTAATCAGGCTGCTAGGCATTTTTAATTGTCTACTGCTCCCCTCCTGGGGCAACTTTCCTCCTTGCTGGAGCAAACTGCATGACCTTCCCTTGGGAAATTCCAGCGATGGTGCTTTGGCATCTTTTAGAAGAACCATCATGAAAGCTAAAAGCTGATGTGCAGCATTCCTTCCTCACAAGGGCTGACATTGCCAGATACTCTACAACTCACCTGGTGCCTTGTTGTCTATGGAATGCTAAACTTGATCCAGAAACCCTGAAACCTAGGTCTATCTTAAAGCAACATGGTGAATTCACTGCACAGCCATTTGTGACAGTCAAGAGAACTCAATTATAGAATATTCATGTTCTCATTTAACTGTTTTCCCTTGACCATTAGGAGATGAGTCAACTGTCGTGATAACAAGAGGAGGGGCTGGAAAAAATGAGTGTCTCAGACACTCTGGCAGTAAAAAGCAAGCTTCAAAGTGATTCTTTCATGGAACACTTTTTCTTTCAGGACACCAAATCTACTACATATTTTAAAAATGGCTTGGATGGTGTTTCTCTGTATCTGCCAACATCTAACATGCTTTTGGAAAAGTTGCATAATACAACCTGCTAAGTGAGCCCTGTTTGCATATAATTTAGTAACATGCTGTGTCTGGTGGTAAGTTTCTAGCTTTGAACAAGCTAGGACTGCATGTTCAAATGGTGTAAATTGGGGGTTGCTCATTAAAGCTTGTTGTGTCCAAGCAATCACCTTGTATTGATGACCTTAAAGGAGTGGCCTGGATTTCACGACTGTTCAGAAATTCACGTCAAGTCTGTCTCCCTTTCCAAGGAGGATACCAGATAATGGGAGTCTTGGCTGTTTGTGATTCTGTGGTTTAGCAAATTGTTCTGTTTCCATAAGAATATATATACCCCCTTTGCAGTCTTGGCATCCTCCCTGGTAATCTCAGGGACTGAATGGGCAAGGATTCCCGAATCTCTTTTCTAGAGGTCATGTTTTCTGTCTGGTAATGAATCAGGTTGTCATGTTGTTACTAGTAGAGCTTTCAAAAAATGGAAAACTAAAGAAATGAAAATCCTGGGAAATTTCAATGTTTGCAATGTTGAACATGCAATGGCTTTAAAAAAAAACAACTTGAATTTTCAAATATTTAAAAAACTTTTGGAAGTGTTGAAAAATGAAAGCTTTTCTCAACAGTCTCTGTTAACCACTAAAAGTCTTCACATGGAAAATGCAGAGCTCAAGCACATCCAAACAGAGGCCTAGAGAGCAGTCATGGAGGGGTGCTTCAAGAGCTTCATCCCTACACTTCCAGGAGCAGGTGAGTGCAGTGGGTTTGGGAGGATCCCTTGTGGAAATGTTGGAAATGCTGTGTGCACGTACCTGTAGGGGAGCAGGAGGAGGAGCTACAGTGCTTTATTTCTGTGGAGCTGAGCATGAAGTAGTTCAGAGAACTGCCCCAGCAACAGAAGAGCTCCTCAGAGCTCCAAGCAAACTCTCATGTTAAAGAAGGGGGACAGCTCCCTAGAATAATAATAAAAAAAAACCCAACCTCACAGTAACCAAGATACCAAGACCTTTAACACTCCTGGCATTTAGCAGAAGACCTGAGACAGCTGCTCTGTTATATCCAGACTTGTTATTATATCCAGCAGAGAACATCTGAAACTTTCCAAGCACTTAGCACAGGCCCTCAGTTCACCCAGAAAAGAATCAGAAACAATACCTGTACCAGTGCTTGAACCTACCATCTTTCTGAACTAAAATGTCACAAATCATGAGTTCAGTCTTAGGGAATCATGAGAATGACTTTAAAATTGTAATAATATATTTTTTTAATTAAGTTTTGGGGGTTTTCTTTGGCTTTATACTATGGTAAATTGCATTTTCAAGCTTTTTCTTGGAAAAAGTGGGAGTTAGAAGTATTTTTTTAAAGAAAGATGATATTCTCATCATCACAGGTCTTCAGGAGCTGAGACTTCAAGTAAAGCATCCAACTAATATTCTAGGACTCAGCAATTCTGTTGTTCTTACTAATACTGATCAGAGGGATAAATATATTCCTCAATGAAATCATTCATTTATGGCTGAAATAATAATAATAATTCTTCACTCTCATACAGTATATATCATTTGTAGATTCCAAAGGTATTTCCAAATCTTATCCCCATTTATAGATCGGGAACTGAAGAGAAGGGAATGAATATGCCCAAGGCCATCTAGCAGGCTAGTTGCAAAGCTGGGAATAAAGCCCTGGATTAGTTTAGTGTTCTGTGTAGTAGGCCTCACAAAAAGCGGGCAGATTACTGCAAGTGAGGACCACAGGAATTTACTGTCTAATTTTTAAGTGGTACAATATATTCCTGTTCCAGTTTGTGCTGAGGTCATATCCCCATAATGGTGTTTGTTCACCTCTATATTTTCTGAGCATATGGGTAGCAGAGCTTGTAGTGGGGTTTGAACATGGAAGAATCCTACCTGTTCATTTGTTTTTTTCTGGTTTGGCATGTGGCAATGAATAAGGGTAGGCCCTCAGGTACATCTTGGGTTGAGCCAGGACTGAAGCAGTGTCTACATCTTGGAGAATAATGATAGTGATTTTTCTATGGTTCACAGAGAGAATTTCTTTTATATATAGGGACCTACTGAAATTGAAGTTTCACAGAAATCACAAAATCTCGCATTGCCCACAAAATTGGATGATGTCTGTGGTGGGCCAGGAGGGGGTGCTCCTGTGTTAAGCCACTCACCTCACAGCACCAACCACCTTCCAGGCTCTGAGTGCATCCCTGGGGGAGCCTCACATCCAGCTGACCCCCTTCCTGGAGCACACGTGCAAGCCTGGGGGTAATGCTGCCACCACCCAGGGTCTGGACTGTTCTTGGTCCTGTGCCCCCTGGGAAACATAGGCCTAGTAGTCCTAGAGGGTACTCGACCCACTGCAAAAACCTGGGGTGCTTCCCTTAGTCTGAAGCACAAATAGTGGTCTCCCTCAGTCACCTGGACCAAGGGGACCCTAAGGCATAATCTAGACCCTCTCCCAATAAGTCTCCCATGCTAGGTACAGAGGAGAACTTTACTGATTACAAGGAGTAGGTTTGGAGTATGGTACAGGGTAGAGCAATATCAAAGAATAATCCTTAGAGCAAACAGTGGCATGGTAGCCTCTGATCACGCATTTGAGTTACTGCAGATTAGATATCTAGTTAGATGTCAAGTAGTTTACTCACAAGTATCATTCAAAGGCTGATAGAGCTTTCCTCTGGAGGCAGGCAGTTTGTAGCGTGTCCATGTGTTGAGAGTGAGAGAGAGAGGATGAGCGAGCACTGCCCAGATTCATCAGCTCTCGGTGTCTTCATCATGACTGCTGACCCTCCTCATGGGCAGTCTTTAACTTACATAGACCTTATGACCTCACTCTGGGGTCCAGTGGAGACTAGCTGAAGTTGGCTACAAGCCAATCAATTGGCAATGCATCACTGGTTGCCGGGCAGAGGGACAGTGGCCTTTGCCTCCCCTCCCAGTCATGATGTCATTGCTTAGAACAATGGGGAGTTTAAGCCCCACCACCCAGGTGTATGAGGCCAGTCATGTAGGCAAAGGGGGCAGGTTTCTCCCTCCCTCAGGAATGTATCCAGCTCAAGTTACAACTCATGGATACCCGAAGCAGATGGGGGAAAGGGTGCCTGTCCTCTGCAGTGGCCATGGTAACCAAATTGTCAGATAGGTAATAAGCCTCATAGCAGAGTTTGGGGAGAGACTGAGATGGCATTCTGCCACAATGGGCATGAAAGAAAAAAAACTTACCAAAAATGCTGTCTCCCCAGAGGGAACCAGCAGTCTTTATGGCACTGCAGCCTGGCCATGTAGCTTGCTGGGAAGGGGAAAGAGGGGGAGACTGCTAGCACAAATGGGAACCCAAGTTGGCTGCTGCCCCCACCACACGCTGCTGACTGACTGAAAGGGCTGCCTGTTGTGCAGCCCTGCCCCTCTCCACCAATCAGTGGCAAGGGGCGGGGCCACATGATAGACAGCCCTTTCAGCCAATCAGCTGCTAGGGGCAGAGCCACATGATGGTCAGCCCTTGCAACCAATCAGCAATGAGGGGCAGGGCCACTAGGGCATCTCAGCCAGATGTGGGGCGGGGGCTGCCATGATCAGTCAATGAAAATGGCAGCTAGCCCTGCAGTCTCCCCTCAAAATTGGCTGAGTGCCTCCTTGAGTTAGGTAGGCCCCTACTTATACACCTTATAAAGTGAAGAGAAAAAGCTTTATTGCAAGATGTGGCTTTCTAGATATGTTTTTTCTTGAAGTAAATGCAAACAAAAATCCTTGAAAATCCTGCCAAAACTGAGAGAAGAATGTTTTGGTTGTGTAGTTACACACTTACAAGTCACTAAATCTTAAGGCTTAGATGGCCCTTATTCAGCTTTTTGATATATTTGTTACATTCCTATTCTGTGATCATAAAATATAACATATTTTTCCTACATACTGGTAATATGGCTTTGCAAGTTATTTCTGGGTAAATAACTTATTTATAGAAAAATATGCAGTTTTAAGTCAACTAAAATGTTTCAGCTAACAAAAAATGAGAAAAAATATTGAAATAGCTAAAATGGTTTGACTTTTCATTTTGAAATAACATTTCATCTAATAATTTATCTCACTTTATTTTTAAAGGTAAGGAAAAACACTTCCAAATGACAAGAAACATTTTCTTCCACCCAAAACAAAATATATTTGATATTTTCATTTTGGTTCAATAGGAAATTAAAAGATTTTCCAATTTTTTGGTCCAGCTATTACAATGAGGATACAGATGTCACAAAACAGCAGCCCTGAAAGGGAAAACCGAATGGCTTGTTACCTCATAAGCTGTGACTAAAAGGAGCCACAGCCCAGTTAACATGGTGTAGTATGTTGAGGGAACTGCAGGTTGGTCTATAGAAGCTGCAGAAATTTGGTAGTGAGATACACTGATAAATAGGACTGTGTAAAGCTTAGGGTGCTGATTTGATTTGTAGGAGATTCGGCCTGATTCGGTGGCCGAATCTCTGAATCCAAATCAAATCAAGAGACCAGTGAAAAGGTCCAAATTGATTCAAAGCTTTCTGAATTGATTTGGAAAAGATTCAGAGAACTTTGGTGATTTGGGCAGTCCCCACTTGCTGCAGCAGGAAGCTGGACCTGGACTCCATGCTAGTAAATAGAGGGTGGGGGAGGGGGGGCTGGAAGAGTGGGGAGGGGACCATGGGGGGACTCCTGCCAGGCCCTATCCCCTGCCTGCTCCCTCAGGCTCCATGAGTGTCCCCTCAATGCTAGGAAGTCATGAGCCTGGGAGCCAATAACAGGCAAGGTGAGGGTCCCCCGCTCTCCTAGCCACCCCCCCCCCCTGCACCCCCTATGCACCACCACTGGGCTAAATCAAGCTTGAGGAAGTGACATTAGCTTTTGAGCACACTGACTCTTGAATGCTTAGATGGTCAGTCTTACAGGGCAAAACCTCTTTAAAAGTTTGCTTATTGCTACTTTGGCTTTTATATCAGTGACATCATGTTTTAAAAGGAATCTCAAGAGAAGATTTGTCCTTGTTAGTTTTGCTACTGTAAATAAGTTAATAAGAAAAATTACCATTACTATATATTGCTAGAGCACTGTGTGTTCTTCATGGCACTGTCACCTGCACATACCTGAAGGATCTGATCCTACACATTTGACATCAGAGGGAACTTTTCCTGATTCAGATACCAGTGAAGGCTCCAAGCAACTTAGCTGGGAGTTGGATCAAGCATTAAGAAAGCATGAAGTCTTCCAACTCCCTTCAACCTAGAACTGTGAGGAACTTTTACAGCAAAGCCTAAAATCTTTCAAGTAATCTTGGACTGAATATCAGATGCAGGGAAGGAATTATTTGTGGGTGGAAATAATATAAAACTCAGTGGTTTATATACTTTTGACCCAAGACCTGGCAAAAGTAATCTTTTTTCAATTCAGCTTCATTTTTTGAGGTTTCACATCCAAAATTTAAAGCAAAACTCAAGAGGCAAAAGGTGATGTTTCATAGTTTCATAGTAGTTTGGGGTCAGAAGGGACCTGAACAGATTATGTAGTCTGACCCCCCCCCCGCACTGGCAGGAGCACATGCTGGGATCACACAACCCCACATGAATCATTCTTTGCATGAATTTAGCATATAACTACTTCAGCCCCTTTTTGGAGTGCATTGGCTTGTTCTTAATCCTTTAGTTCCCTGTGAAGGGGCCAAATAAACAGCCAGTAAATGATTAAAGCATCTCACCATGTTGCAAGCAAAAACATATAATGTGTTAGTCAGGCATGGAAATAATTAAGTTGGTTTTATACTTTTGACAAAATGTGGACTCTAAAAGGGACTGGAAGCATTGGTGGGAGTTTGACAAATGCTCAAAGTTCTTTTAAGAAAGATTATTTTGAATCCTAGATGACATCCATTAGAAAAGATCTCCCTGGGTTATCTTGATTGACTCTCTGTATTGATCCAACACATTTAAAAATTGCTTTCTGTAAGGAGCAATTTTCTAGGATTGAATTGTTTTACTTCTTCCCCAATTTAAAGTATTACATTGAATTGGAAAATACTGTGTTACTGCTTATAAGTGAGGATGGCAGGACACTGGATGTTCCTGCCACTTTAAGACATCAAGCAGCCTGCTGAACCACAGGAAGGTGGGATCAGGCCTAATTGGAGAGTCAGTAGACCTGAGGCCTGGCAGGTGAGGTTAGGCTTGAACAAAGGAGTCATCTGTTTGGAAGAGAATCTCCTGATTGGATGAGGGCTGGGCTTAGACTAGGTAAAAGCCCAGACCCTGAGAGCAGGGCAGTAACATCTTGGAAGCTGCTAGGGGAATATCATCCATCAGGAAGGCTGTAGCTCCTGAGTGCCAGCTAGGAAAATGAGGGCATAAGTTGGTCTAAGGACATAGGAAGACAAGGTTCTTTGGGTAAATCTGATATCTTTTATTAGACCAACTCAAATAGTTGGAAAATGACATCCAGAGGTTTGGGTGGGAACTAAGGGGATGACGGAGGTTCCTGGGGACCCAGTGTGGATTCCAGAGCCCTGAGAAGGGGGCTGAGTACACAGGGTCTTGTTGAGAGGTGAGAGAAGCCCAGAAAGAGAGGGGCTGAGTGCATGTGGCCTGTTGAGAGGAAGGCTCAGGACAAGCCCAGAGAGGAGCTGTGTGCACAGGGTTTTTGTAAGAGGCCAGAAGGGCCCCAGATGAGGCCAGAGAAGGAAGAGGCTGCAGTAAAGAAGACCTACAGAGGGCTCCAAGCCCACAGAGAGAGAAAGATAGAGTGATCTATGATGGGGCCCAAGTGGATGGACACACAGAGAGGAGATGGATGGCAGTTGGAGTACAGACCCTGGGAGCCTTGACTGGCCTATGCTGGGGCCAGGGCCTAGGAGGAGCTGAAGAGAGAGAGAGCCCACCATGAAAGAGAGCCAGAGATGGGAGAGCCTAGAGTCTCAGCTGGCCTGGAGGTGGGGCCAGGGCCTAGGGGAGGCACAAAGGTCCTTGTGGGGCCACAGCCAAGAGGTAGGGGTCAGGGAGTGTGTAGCTCAAACTGACAATGGCTGGTAGGGGTCTGAGAGTGAGCTCAGGGCCAGAGATAGAGGACTTGGATGTGAGGTGGAGCCAGGGCCAGGGGGCCTTGTGGTTAGCAGACTAGGAGGGGCACAGGGCATCTAGGGAAGAGCCCAGAGAGGGATGTGTAAGACCAGGAATGTTTGGAAACCAGTCCTGGGTAAGACCCAAAACTGCATCCTACTGGAGATGTTTAGTGTGCTGGGGCCATCTGTAACAGGGTAGCTTCCATGAAATGCCATGCATGGGCTACTCCAGGGACAGGTGAGAATGGGACGCTAGAAAGTCTCAGCTCCCACAGCCTTGTGGGTGACCCCTGTTAGTTTGTGTGTTAGTCTACACAAACTAACAGAGGGAAGATTTAGTCTGGACATAAGGAAGAACTTCTTCTCCATAAGGGTAACTAGAACCTGGAACACACGTCCAGCAGAGGTGGTGCAGTTGCCATCCTTGGAGGTGTTCAAGAGGAGGCTAGATAAGCACCTTGTTGAGCTAATTTAAGCTCATTAACTTCCTGCCTATGGCAGGGGACTGGACTTGATGATCTTCCAGGTCCCTTCTGGTCCATTGATTCTATGATTCTAGGGGAGCACAGCCCAACAGAAACACACTTGGCAAGGAAGACCATGTGTTTCCAGAGGCCCAGTAAGGGGCCAGGGAAGATTGGGACCATGTGGGTCCAGAGGCTCAGCGAGGGGCCAGGAAATAGAGGGTAGGATCAGAGGGGTCCATGGCTGTAAGTTGTGTGGCCCAGTGAGGGGCCTGAGGACTATAATGAGGCCCAGTGAGTCTGATGGGACCAGAGGAGTCCAGCAACCCAGTGAGGGGGCAGAGAATAGATTGCAGGGCCGGATGGGTCCAAGGGCCTGGAGAGTAGCTGGGAAATGAAGAAATAAAAGGGTTTACGACAAGGGACCAAGAAGGGGGCTGACAGCCCAGAGAGTAGTCAAGGGACCTGGTAGCCCAGTGACTGGTGAAACTGAGGGTCTGAGGGCCCAGAGGAGAGACCAAGGGATCTGGAAACCTGAGGGGGGCTGAGAGGGAGGTTGAGAGGTCTAGCAGCCCACAAAGGGGTTATGTGGAGAGACCAAGGGGTCTAAGAACTGGAGTGGTTGTGTGAAACTGAGGGGTCTGAGGGGCCAGAGGAGAGACCAACGGGCCTGGCAATTGGAGTGGGGTTGAGAGGCCAAGGGTTCAGAAGACCCAGTGTGGGACAGTATCAGTGACTGGCAGAACATCTGTAAGGATGCCATCTTCAAAGCACAGAGCATGGAATAGAGCAGCTTTGGTGCTGTGCAACTGGCCCTTAAGGCTAGAGGTGCTATCTGGTGGCACAGTTATTGAGTGAGGCCCAGAGAGGGGCCTGGTTGCAGGCATGGGACCAATGGGAATTCAGGTGACCAGGGTCACACAAAGACATGTGGGCAGCCTCCCTAATTGTTTTACCAAGGCATGGCAGGTGAGACAGGAAGGCACCCTATGAATGGAGTGGGCCACGGTCACAGAGCCTCCAGGGGAATGTCATGTCCACCCTTGGGACCTGACCTTGTGACAGTGAGCCACATTGACAATTTCCAAAGAACAGGAACAAGCCATGGCAGAAATAATAGCTAATATCTTTTACCTGCTGGAGCATTATGATTTCATAGATTTCATAGACATTACAGCTGGAAGGGACCTCACGGGATCATCGGGTCCAGCCCCCTGCTGAAGGGGCAGGAAGTCAGCTGGGGTCAAATTACCCCAGTAATATAAGCACCTAAGTGTTTCTTAAATGTATCCAGAGTAGGTGCTTGCACCACTTCTGGGGGGAGTCTATTCCAAACTCTGGAGACTCAGACGGTAAGGAAGTTTTTCCTTTTGTCCAGTCTAAAGTGGTCTTCCAGCAGTTTGTGACCATTAGACCTTGTTTTCCCTTGGGTTGCCCTGGTGAACAGACATTCTCACAGTTCCTGATGCACACCCTTTATATACTTATAAGCTGCCACCAAGTCACCCCTGAGCCTTTGCTTCTCCAGGCTGAAGAGTCCCATGCCTCTCAGCATCTTCTCATAAGGCCTGCTCTCATGACCTCTAATCATGTGCATGGCTCTCCTCTGGACTCTCTCAAGCTTCTCCACATCCTTTCTAAAGTACAGAGCCCAGATTGGTTGCAGTACTCCAGCTGCAGTCTTGCCAAGCCCAAGTAAAGTGGAAGAATGACATCTTGGGTCTTGCTTGAGATGCATTGATAGATGCAAGCCAGAACTTTATTTGCATTGCTGGCCACAGCATCGCATTGGTGGCTCATGTTCATCTTGTGGTCAATTATGACCCCCAAGTCTCTTTTGATCATGGTGCTAGTGATTGTAGCACTGCCAAGCCTATAAATATGATGTGGGTTTTTTCTCCTGAGGTGGAGCACCTTGCATTTTTCTGTGTTGAATGTCATAAGGTTTTGATCCACACACCTTGCGATCCTGTCAGCCTGAATTGAAAGCTTATTCTCTAGAGTGACCATACTTCCCCGTAATTTGGTCTCATCTGCAAACTTAGCCAGTTCACTTCTGACACCTGAATCGAGATAATTTATGAATATATTAAAGAGTACTGGTCCGAGTATTGAGCCCTGGGGGACACCACTGGTCACCATGTGGCACGTTGACTTGGTTCCTTTGACTATCATTCTCTGGGTCCAACCGTAGAGCCAGTTCCCCAGCCATTGGACCATAATGTTGTTGAGGCCACAGCTCCCCAATTTTACCATGAGGACATCATGGGAGACTGAGTCAAAGGCTTTTTTGAAATCTAAATACGTGACATCAGCCTCTTCTCCTTTGTCCAGGTGATGCATCACCTGGTCATATAAGGAAATGAAGTTGGTCAGGCAAGAGCTACCTGCAATGAAGCCATGTTGGCTCTCTCTCAGAATGTTGCCTTCCATTAGCCTGTTGTTGACGGTTTCTTTGATGATTTTTTTCCAGGATCTTTCCAGGGATTGAGGTCAAACTGATTGGCCTGTAGTTCCCAGGATCTTCCTTTCTTCCTTTCTTGAAGATAGGCATCACATTGGCCCTCTTCCAATCTTCAGGAACCTCTCCTGAGTGCCATGAGTTCTCAAATATCCTCACCATTGGTCATGCTACGATGTCAGAAAACTTTTTTAGCACTCTTGGGTACATTCTGTCTGTGCCAGCTGACTTGTGGATGTCCAGCCTCTCAAGCTGTTCCCTCACAAGATCTTTGCCAGTTATAGCTGTATGATCACCCTTACCCTGGTAGTCCTGCATCCTGTCAGGCAAGGTGATCCCCTTGGGCTGGTAGAAAACCAATGCAAAGTAATTGTTGAGGAGATTAGCTTTCTCCTGGGTGTTGGTTGTCAGCCGCCCCATTGGGTTCAGCAAGGGTCTGATGTTGCCCTTGTTTTTTTTCTGACTTCCCACATGTTTGAAGAAGGACTTTTTATTGTCCTTGATTCCTGTAGCCAGTTTGAGTTCAGTTTCAGCCTTGGTTTTTCTGGTCTGCTCCCTACAGGTGTGGGCTAGTGCTGCATAATCTTCCTTAGTGGTAGTTCCTGACTTCCATCCCTTATAAGCTTCTCTTTTCAGATTTAGGAGGTCAGTGAGTTTCCTATTGAGCCAAGGGGGTCTCCCAGCCCTTTTGGTACCTTTCCTACAGGCCAGAATGGACCTCCCTTGTGCTTTTAGGATCACATCTTTAAGGAGCGACTGTTCGTCGTAGACTCTCCTCCCTGTGAGATAACGGAAAAACTCCAGCAGGTGGAGACTATAGGAACTGACAGAAGTGATATTTGTCATACAATTGGCCCCTTGGAGCACTCTACAGCTGTACCCTGATGGAATTGCATGGCTAAGAATGTTTTAAAAGTGCCTGATCATGCAACAAATTAACCCTCATTTAATGAGGGTGTAGGTGAAGATGCTCCAAAGTGGAATACCTTCATTAACTTCTCTTTGTCCCTGCATGTGAGCAGGGCTTCAGGATGGAAGCGGGGGGAGAAGGTAGGGGAGGGAGCTCCGGTTTGGGGTTTGCCCAACCTGTGCTTGGCAGTGGGGCTGGTGGACTGGAGGCTTCAGAGTTCCAATCCACTTGTCCTTCCCCCCAGCTCCCTCAAATGCAAATTGAGCATACCCCAGACCAGAGCTCCCTCTCCTGCCTTCTCCCCCGTCCTATCCTGAAGACAGCACTGGAGCTGGGGGTGAGGGTGGGGCTAGGGGAGACAGGCTGTAGGCATGCTCCTCAGCTGGATCAGTTCCAAAATGGAGTTTGATCTCTCCCTTCCCCCCTGACCAAATGGCAAACATCTGGGCTGGGGGTGGCGTTGTGGGGGGTGGTGGTGTTGCTATGACTCACAGCGCTTCCTGTAAAGCACCATGAGTTACAGTGGGGAACACTACATCTGCGAAAGCCCTATAGTGCATACACTTCCAGCAATGTTTCTGGAAGGAAAAAAATTGTCCACTAAAAAAACAAAAAAAGAGAGAGTCTGTTATTGTAGAGATCCAGACAAACATTTCCAGCCCACTGAGAGGTCACAGAAGTCTGTCTAAGAATCATTAGCCTAAAAATGTTCCAGCAACTCCTTGTAAAGAAGTAGGCAGCAAATATTTCTGTGAACTCATGCACAATAAAACAAAAAAATACTTGCCACACTAAATTTTATTGTCAGAGTGGTATTTTTCTATCCTGAGGGAAGGAACTTTATATTCACTCTTTTGCTGTTGTTCCATTCCTAATTGGAAGAGTGTAGATATGCAAAGAAGGATATTCTTTCAGCGTACCTCAAGGGTGAGCTGTCTAGCTAAGGAAGCAATTTTATCTTGTTTCCTGTAAGGAGTGCCCCCCTCCAGACCCTGCTGATAATAGAGAAGAAAAAGGTGGGGAGATGGAGAAGAGGGCATGCTTCTGTAGTTGTGGTGCATTGTAAGACCAATATATTTGTGTTTTCAGCCTCCTCTGCTGCCTACTTCACAATTATTAGCCTGTAATTTGGGTTTGGCAAAAGCATTCTGCTTTTATCCCCATCTCGATGCAAAATGCCCTTGAATCTCTGGACAGCCAAAACATGAAAGTTCAGACTAGACCTGTTGCTTACTGCAGTGTGAGCTACATTTTCAAAGGGCTTTGCAACATTAAATTGGAATTTTGTACTTGTAATAACAGGCACAAGTGGAATTAGCAGTTGTGGAGAGCTTTCAAAGGAGAGAGCAACCATGGATCATGTCAGCATGTGGCCAGTGCATGGGGGGCACAGCCTGTACAAGTACCTACCACAGAACAGCCAGAGGGGTGTAACAGGCTGCAGGTGCCACTTATATCCCAGAAGTCTGTGCTTGATTGCCATATAGTTGGTGGAAATACTAAACTAACAAAATTAGTGCTGCTTGTTCAGCCCCAGCCATCAATGGCATAGCTATGTTGATGCTAAGCTACTAACGCGAATAGGACTGGGGTCTCCAGCTTATCAAGATCTTTTTGCAACCTTCAAAGCTTTTGAAACCCCTTTGAGTTTTATCTACAAATTTGGCCAATATGGTCCCTCTTCCTGCTTCTAAGAAATTGATACCAATGCTGCAAAGCACAGGAACCAGAACAAACTCCTGGGAAACCCCATTTGAGACCTTTTGCCACCTATGAGATCAATCTATTAATAGCTGCTTTTTGCTTAAAGTGATTCGACCAATTATGTAAGCACCTAATAGTAATTCAGTCTAGTTTGCATTTCTCCTGCTTGTTTATGAGCTGGGATCCTGGTTTTCTCTGTCTAAGAATCACAAATTCTCAGATAAAACTTGTAAATTCTGTGATTCAAACCCCCCAAATCCCTGTTTTTCTGTGATTGAAATGAAACACTGCTCTCTCTCTCTCTGTGTGTGTGTGTGAGCTGAACACAATATTTTATTGATATATTTACAATTTTAAAGTAAATTGGAAACCTTCTAGTGCCTCAATCATTATAATAGAATACATTCTAAATACCTATATACTTTGGCATTTGATTTGGGGTTTTTTCATGGAAAAATCAGAGCTCCCACTACCCTGTTTGCTCACCAGGCTGTCCCCCCTACTACTTTGTGGCTCTGAGTAGCCCTGCTATACTGGTGGCCCTTACTCCCAAACCATAGCCCTGCCAGTGTGACCTGCACTCCCCTGCCCTGCCACCATCAGCCCAGCTGTCATAACCTACAGGCAGAGCTGGCCTCAGGGATGGACAGTGAGGGCAACCACCAAGGACACTGAGGGGCTTTCTGGACCTTGGTCCATCCCCCAGTGATGAAGGGCTGGTCTGGACTTGCCAGAGCTTGGCCCCTCTTGGCCTGGACTGGCTCCACACCATCGGGGCCATGCATCAAGCCCAGGTGTGTCTGGACCACTCCTGTACCATCAATGGCATGAGGCCAGTCCGGGCCATCCAGGGCCAAGCTCTGGCAAACTCAAACTGGCCTTGCACCATCAGGGAGCCTCCTGATGGCCCAGAGGCAGTCCAGGCACACCCACTGGTGATTCATCAAGGGAGAATGGAGGGGCATGTGCCCCCCCCCAGACTTCTGCAGGGCACAGGGCTGCAGCCTGACTGGACCAGCAGATTCAGTGCTACCACCTCTTGAACCTGCTGCCACCATCCCACCTGGGCAGCACCCCCAGTCCCCTACCCTGACCCAAGGGTGCCTGGACTGGCATGCAGGGACCCAGTGCGTGTTCCCACACCGATCTGCCACCACAAGGAGCCACCACTGGCCTGGCTGGGCAGCACCCCCAACCCAAGCCACAGCAGGATGAGGTGAGGCAGCATGACTGAGGATGAGGCAGCCTGCACCTGCTCCAGTCCTGGACCATGGTTCAGGACAGGGTAGTCACCAGGTGCTACTGCATACCTTGGCATTCCTGCAGCTGCAGTACTGTGGCCACCACTGCCTCCTCCATGCAGGTAAGAGAACCTGTCTGCCCATCCCAACCCCATGTGAGGCATGGCAGGACTGGGGCTACTGCCCGGGTTCCCCTGCACCAGCCTAAGAGCACCTGCAGACTTTTCCATGCTCCTTCAGCCCCCACAGCTCTGGTAGTGTCACCTGCACCCCTCTGCCCCCACCTGCTCTGCCAACTCTCACCCCACAGGCACCACCCCCTTTTCCCAGGCAGCGTGACACTCACTTGACCCACAGGGCCCCCCCCAGCCAAGCCAGTGCCCCTCATTCCCAACCCACAGCCACCTGCCCCCTAGCCCTACCAGAGGGGGACCCCAGCTGTTGCCTGCCCCCAGGCCATAGCCCCCAAAAGATGTACTTACTCCAAAGACTGTAGGAGGGACAGTGAGTCTGAACAAAACATGGCTGACTCTGATTCTCAGTCTCTGCTCCCCTGTTGGCACAACTTAGGGTTTCCCACCCTTTTGTAAGCAGTTTTAGCAGGCTGGAATTATGCCATCCTGCTGAGAGCTTTTCCAAAAGGGGAAACCACCTGCTTCAAAGGGTAACATCCTTGTTTTTCTCCTTTAAAGGAGAAAAATCCACATTTTTCCATGGGAAACAGAAAATCTAGATCCCTGCTTATGAGACTGGCATGTGGGACTGTGCCAAAAGCTTTATTAAAATCCACACATACTCTATCTGCAGCACTCCCCTTATCCATTAAACTGGGTACCCTATCAAAAAAGGAAGCTAAATAGATTTGATACTATTTGTTTTTTAATCCACGTTGGCTGCTAGGCTAGGGACAGAAATTACACACAAACTAGTATAAGTGATTGGAAACCAGCTCAAATTAGTAATATAACCAAAGTTCAGTGAACATAAACTGCTTTCTAAATGGCTGAAACTGATTTAAGATAAACCTTGATGGAAGTAGTATGAGACTAAACTGATTTATGTTAATTGGTTTATTGAACTTCTGTCCCAGATTCCCTCCAGATTCAAGTTAACTCACAACCCCCCTGCAGCCCCACCTCACGGGGGGGGGGGGATGGCTGAGGCTAGCCTTGGCCCAAGTTCTCTGCTCCAGTACCCCCTCACTTCTGGCCTAGGCCACTGCAGGCACGTGGCTGCATTTCCAGAATCAAAAGTGAATGTTTTTTCACTTGCTTATGGGTTAAACCTATGCATCTTAGACTAATTTGTGAAGATTGAATCAATTCAGGCTTGGGACTTTTTGCTTTCTGTACTGAGCCCTAGTGATCACTATTTCACTGTATAAAGCTATGTTTTATAATTTGCTCTAATAAATCCCCAGGTTTTGAAGCCTGACTAGTACCTAATTCCCAGGTCCTGCTGTTTTAAAAGCAGGTAGTACATTAGCTCTTCTGCAGTCCTCTGGGACCTTACCTATTGTCTATGAGATTGTAAATAGTATTGCCAGTGGCTCCAAGAGCTCATTGGTGAGTTCCCCAGCAATGTGGGGATGATTTCTATCAGGCCCTGCTAATGTAAATTAATTCATGTTCATCAAAGATTCTCTGGTACTTTTCTCTTCCAGTATTGAGCAAATGCATCCAAATACGTCTTGAGGGATGTTGACAAGTTAGCCATAAGGAACATGCGGTAAGTCCAAAAGGGTCATTAATTTGTTATAGTACATTCTGAGTTTCATTTTCATTACACTGAGTAGAAGTCAACTGTATGACCCAGATTAATATTTCACATTTTCTGATGATTAAAGCATTACTGGAAGATGCATAGAAATAATTTATTTCAATCATGCCAAAATATGGCCTGTTTTAACATGTTTCCACAGGGAGTGTGTCGCAGGGCACCCCGGTGCTCTGCTCCTAGAGAGGAGGAACTGCCAGGGAGAGAGCCCTGGCAGAGCTTAATGAGCGCAGCTGCGGGTTGCCAGAGCAACTAAGCGGAGCCAGCTGCCTGTAGGGGGCAGGGCCTGGCCCTTATAAAGCCCAGGGCTGAGGCCAGGCTGGCAGTTCTCTGCCAGCAGCCAGAGAGGCAGGAGCTCATGGGGCTAACAGCAAGTACCGCTCGAGCGGAGTTAAGCCATGATGTTAAGTTATAGCCAGGCAGCTTTGAGGTGTGTTTTGAGTTACAGCCAGGAGGCTTGTGTTTTGTTTGGTTAGTGTTGGTATTACAACCGGAGGCTTGGGTGAGGCTGTAGGGGTTGGAGGAGGCCTCATAAAGGGCCCCACGGGAGTGTGGGGGCCCCAGCGCCCGAGGAGGGCGCAGTGTTCTCATAGGGACCCCATTGGGGTGGGGTGCCCCAGCGCCAGTGAGGGCGCGGTCTAGCGCCAGGAGGGCGCATCATTCTTATAGCGCCAGTGAAGGCGCAGTTTACGCGCCAGTGCAGGAGCAACTGGTGGCAAGGAGTGCAACCAGTGGGTTGTGGGCGCAACCAGTGGGTTGCAGATGGGGGACATAGACCCTGGGTTGTGTGCGGGGCACGTAGACCCCAGCCCCAGAGAGAGGGGCGATTTTATCAGGGAGCCCGAGGTGGGCACGGTGAGCCCCAAAGAGGGGGAGCGCCATATTGAACTATTGGGAAGCCCAGTGTGGGCACGGCGAGCCCCAAAGAGGGGGAGCGCCATATTGAACTATTGGGAAGCCCAAGGTGGGCACAGCAAACCCCGAAGAGGGGGAGCGCCATATTAGGAAGCCCAGGACGGGTGCAGCAGATGCCAGCAAGGGCGTCACTTGTGGGGTGCATAGACCCCAGCCCCAGGGAGGGGTGATTACTGAGGAGCCCGAGAGGAGCCATACTGAGGAGCCCTAGAGCGGGGCAATACTGAGGAGCCCGAGAGGGTCCATATTGAGGAGCCCGATAACAGGCTAGCACTGCGGAAAACCCAGAGAAGGGCAAAGTGCTGCGGTTGCCCCTGAGAGGACGGGGAGTAGCAGCGCTGTGAGCCCGTATCAGAAAGGGTGGTAGTGCGGTGGGCCCAAAAGACCAGTGGCCAGAGAGGATGTCCCAGAGGGGACTAGCCTAATATAGAGAAGGCCCAAGAGTGGGCTAGGTTATAGAAGAAGGGCCCGGGAAGCGGGCGTGCAGACACAACAACGTCTTTCCCATCTGCGAGGCTTGGGGTGTGGTATTAGGGGTGGTAGGAGCCACGCGCAGCCCATAAGGCTAGGGTGCCTGGGGAGCACCCATTACACCGGGAGACCACAGGAGTCCGGAAGGACCGCGGGGACAGAGGTCCCGAGTAGCCGTGCCCAGGGAGTCATAGGCAGCCTCCCAACTATATATACAAACATCAAAGACATGGCAGGCGAGAATAAGAGGGTGCCTTGGGTTGGCCTTGACACGGAGCGAGGGACCTCGAGGAGATCACAGCCCTCCTGACGGACTCCACCGTGACAGAGTGAATTGTGTATTTGTGTGAATAGGATGAATGAGGCCCATTCTGGCCTTCCCTGATCAGAAAAAAACACCACAGCTGTCAGATCTTGATACAGGAAGTACCATGGGGTTTCATCATGGGGGAACTGTTGCTGGGCTCAGCTGGAGTGAAGTCCTGAATACCAAAGGGATTAAAAGGAGTGTGCTTTGAGAAAGAAGAGGACAGTCCTAGACTGTCTTATAGGCCACATCTTTCCTGTGGAAAAGGCAGGGAAAATGTACTGTTTTTGTGGGGTGTATAGCTGCACATAGCTTCCCTGTAGTTATAACATGAAAGCCTTTTCCCATGACTTTAATATAACAGCTCTATAGGAAGCCTAGCTATGTTAGGTTGTGGACACTCACAAAGGAGAGGGGGAGTTGTTGTTCGCAAGTGTGTATCAGCAGGTCCAACATAACTATTACATCTGTATGCTTCTATAGCATCAGGCTAAACCTAGGCCCCGTGAACTTAGGGCTCTGGCCTACTTAGCACAGCCACTCGTCCCGGTCTGCCACCTCCTCAACACAACAGTGGGGCAGACACGGAGGGCCAGAATCCTCTACCTAAGTCTAGCCTCACACCTGCTCCCTGCCACTGGAGTGGCTAGCCTACGTGGGCTGACCCTTCACCCCTTCCAGTATAAATCCCTGACCCAGAAGAGCAAGTGGCTGGGTAATAAGGTTCAGCTCTATAGCTAGGCTGCTGCACCCTTGGTTTGTGCCAAGGGTTCCTGACAGACTTTCTGTACACCTGACCCAGCTTGCTGGCAGATCCTGAGTTTTGCCTGACCCTTTGGATACCTGACCCGGTTCTGGTTTGATTTTCTGGTTTGATTTCGTGGCTAGCCTCCTGACTTGGTTTATCATATTTTCAGTTAAAAAAAAAGAGGACCTCCCTCCTCCCTCCCATGGGGGGAGGTGAATAGGAATAGGGGGTTGGGGGCAGGCAGTGATATGCCTGTGCCCAGCCCCTGCCTCTCACTCTCAAGCTGACCTGGAAGATGGCAAGTACACCTTCAGCAAGTTTGCAGATGACACCAAGCTGTGAGGAGTAGTAGGGCTAGGATTCAGAGTGACTTACATAAATTGGAGGATTGGACCAAAAGGATCTCATGAGGTTCAATAAGGACAAGTGTAAAGTCTTGCTCTTATGGTGGAACAATCCCATGCATTGGTACAGGCTGGGGGTTGACTGGCTGGATGGCTGCTCTGCACAAAAGGACTTGGGGGTTACAGTGGACAGTAAGCTGAATATGAGCCAGCAGTGTGCCCTTGTTGCTGAAAAGGTTAACGGTATACCAGGCTTCATTGGTAGGTGTGTTGCCAGTAGGTCAAGGCAAGTGATTAGTCCCCCCATTCAACACTGGCAAGGCCACATCTGGAGTACTGTATTCAGTTTTGGAAGCATGTGGACAAATTGGAAAGGATGTGGACAAATTGAAGAGGGTCCAGTGGAGGGCGGCAAAAATGGTGAGGGGGGTGGGGGTCATGACGTATGATTTACTTAGTCATTTCTATCTACTCTGCTTTTTAGATGGACCCAGGTGCAGCATTTTCCTGCTTTGAAGCACTGAGGCAGAAAGCTCTAAAATGCAAATCACACCAACTGCAGCTTAACATAAGGTCCCAAGCAGAGACATATGATAAAAATATGAGCCACAAAACATTAGGTAATGGGGACCAGAGACCAAAAAGCACAGAAAAATAACTTATTTTGAATTTCACCATTAGTCATATTCCAAAATGCTCCACAAGACAAGAGTTCAGACCTCCAGTGGGGATAAAACTCAAACTTCTGATGTTGATAGGAAGAGAAGAAAAAGTTTAAGTACACCCAGTTCTGGCTGTAAAAGTTGGTTATTATGTATTATTGCTCCATAAGAGTCCACTCTGCTTTCTACAACTCAGGGATCCTGGATGCAGACTGCTACATTTATATTCCCTGCCTGTTTTCTAGCCATAGTACTTCCCTATCTTCCTTCTCAATAAGTTTCTTGGCTTCATCTAAAAACAGAACTGAGCAAGAATTGAAATTTTGTCTGAAGTGAAATTTCTGTATTCCAACACTCATACTCACCCAAATAGAGTCAAAATGTGCCAAATAGTGACATTTTTCACAAAAAAGAAATTCTAAAAAAAAATCTGTTTGGAATTCTTGAAACATTTTTGAACCAATTCCACTTTTAACTGCACTTCTCTATGAGTAATGCTATTATAGCTTTGATGATCCAGCATTATGAAAGAAGCAAGATTTATTGGTAATGCCTTTCATTGGGCCCCAACTTTACAAACTGAGGGATAAGCTTTTAGGCAGAAAATGCCCTTCATTCAGGTCACCTGACATTAGATTAAACAATGCAGGGCATGAGGAAAGCAGGGTATCAAATGTTTGTGGATAAGGTATAGTTCAGGTCACCCTGGAAGCACAAACACCTCTACCAACTATAAAGTTGGTTCAATAGAAGATATTTCCCTATTAGAAATGCAGCCCAAGGGAGACGTAATATAGTTTCTTATGGTCCCATTCTACCAGAGAGGCCTGGATTCTCTCTTATAATAATAATTAAAAACAACATTTTCAGTGGAGCTCATAATGTCAAACTTTGTACCAGTTATACCAAGGAAAGGAGAGAAGTGTAGCAAAAACAAAGAAAAGCTTTAACAACTGCATGTCTACTTCTTTCAGTAAAATGTGTGCTGTCCATCTGTTTATGTTATTAGCCTTCTTAACATAAGGAACTGTATCTTCGTGCAAAGAACTGCAGAGATTGTAATTCGATACAGAGCAGAGAAAATAGGACAATGGCATTTGTAAGGGTGTATAAGCAGAGATCACTTGTAAATTATTGTTGGAGGGATTCAGACAAGAAACAGAGTTCAGATGAGAATTTGGATGACAAAAGAGAAGAGAAAAATAATAGGTAATATTCCAACTTAATGGTCAGCCTGGCAGAAAGCAGGAAATTGAGAATAACAGAGCACATCTACACCAGATGCTCAATGAGCACTGGACTAATAACCAGGGATCCTGGTATTCTCTGCTTAAAAATCGCAAATTCTCTGATAAAAAGAGAAAATACTCTGATTAAAAAACCTAAAATCTGCAATTAAAACAGTGCTATTGTATATAGGTATCAACTGAACACAATATTTTATTGACATATTTACAATTTGAAAGCACTTTGGAAGCCTACCAGTGCCTCAAATCACTATAATAAAATAAATTCTAAATACCTATACACTTTAGTATTTGATTTAGGGTTTTTTAGCATGGAAAATCAGAGCTCCTTCTGCCCCCTTAGCTAATTAAGATGCAGGTCCAGGCCCTTCACTCCCAAGCCACAGTCCCCCCACCCCTGCTGGTGCCCCTCACTCCCCAACCACAGCTCCCTGCCCCCCAGCCCTGCTGGAGGGGGCTCCAGCTGCCAGGACTACAGAGCAAGGGACCTGGGTCTGCAGCCTCCTGCTCCTCGCAGCAGTGATGGAGCCCTGGCTGCCACCCATGGGAGGTGGCTGCTGCAGCAGAGCACAAAGCACATCTCTCCCTCCCCCACAGGCAGCATGGGCAGAGCAGATCCCTTACCTGCAGGAGCTACTCTCCAGGATGCCGTGCCTTGTGTGTGTGTGTGTATGTGTGCGCGCGCACGCGTGCACATGCACATTGTGCCCCCTGCTTGACTGCCCTCCTCCTGCTCCCTCCAGCCCCTTGTGGGCTGGAACTGCCAGCTTGCAGACAGCTCTTTGCAAAAGTGGAAAATCCATGTGTTTCTCCATTAAAATGAAAAATCCAAATTTTTCTCTGTTAAAAAGGAAAATCCGCATTTTTCCCCCTTTTTTCTGTGGGAAATCGAAAACCCGGATCCCTGCTAATAACTCCGTGCAGTGTCACAGCAGTTAAAAATCATGCGAATAGCCTACTGCACAGCGTTATTAGGCTAATGAACAGTAAGCATCACAAAAGAACTGTGTACCAGTGCCAATGCACAATAACGCTAGTTACTGCACATTTAATTGGTACTTTATTAAGCAAGTACTAAACTAAATGTGCAGTATGAAAGGTGCATTAATGAATGTGTAAATGCACCCACAGATGCAAAAAAATGGGGAGAAAGAAATTTGAGCAAAAAAGAGACCAGGAAAAAGAAATGAAAGATGATTACTGCCACTGAAGAGGGAGTGGTAAGAATTGCCACCTCTTCATTTGCTAAATTAAGGAAAGGCTTGATGGAATTTTGCTGGATAAATATGGAGCCCATTAATAATGGTAAATAATAGAGTCCTTATTCTTGTCTTCAGCACAGGTAGTGGCACAAGGTATGTTTTGTTTCTTTTTGATGTTGCTAAGAAGTCCTTTCAAGGATGAATTGATGCAGCTTACTGTATGACTTTTTGAAGCTGACTTGAACACACAGTTCATGAGGTCAGCTTTTATCCTATTTGTCTAATCCATCTGTAGATTCTTTGTTATGGAGAACACTTTTTCCATTGCGTGTTGCTCTACTATCTTCTCAAGAGCTAGACATCTGTAGTTGTAGAAGTGGATCCACTTCTAATCTACTCATTCTCTGTCTTATGGTTTTGGCAGTAGTTATATAAGTAATACTCAGTAACAAGAGTGACTACCTGTGTCACATTTCTTTTCACATATCTTTTCATATATCATAAGATTTTCACAGATCTTTAAGGTTCATTATCCTGGGCTTAATGCTTATAATGGCAGCCATGAAGTTGACATGACCGTGTCAGTTCAGGGCTGCTTTAGAAGCCTTAAAATTGACATTGCCAAGCCATATTCATCAAGTATGCAGTTACATGGCAAACAGTTGGGCTATAAAGTAAACATTGGGGCTGGAAAATGGTCCACATGTAAGTAGTTTAGGATCTTAACTGATATGCAGAAAACCAATGTGTATCACAGTGTAAGCAATAGGTAAAAAAAGTATGGATTGTTTTGTTACAGAGCTAAAGGAATTATGCACTTCATTGATATACATGTAAATTGGATACATTGCACACAAAAGTTATTTTACAATTACTTCGCCCAGGTCTGCTATATTTGCAGCCTTGATGCAGCTTATCAGGTCTTCAAATGTGAACTAAGTGTGAAGACTAAGCACTGAGAAGTGCTTCAAAGGATTTGGATCCAAGGGAACCATTTCTTCAAGTAGCCAGTACTTCTTTCATAAAGTTTCAATGCATCTGACTTAAATGTAGTCTGAAAAATGATAGACAACTCAAACTTTAGTTCACTGTAGGCTCATCTACATATGGTATTAGTGTGCCTGAATAAACACCGTAGCTTACTGCTCCACAGTTTATTGCTACTGGGCAGTGTGCATGTGTGCCCAGGACCATAGCACATTCAGCCAATTGGAGTAGCCTTGACTGTCAGGGGGCTTGGGGACTCTGTCTGCTAGCCCAGGGCTGCTCACCCCACTCAATGTGCTGAGTGCACGGGGCACAAGGGTGCTTCAGCACAGGGCTAGGTAGCAGGTAGCTCCTGCACTGAAGCACCCTTGTGCCCCAGCCAGCTGGGCAGTGTCTACACATGTACTACTGTGGAGTAAATTAGTTTACTCCTGCCTAACAGGGGTACATGTGAGGACACACAACATTTACTATGTAGGTAATTAGTTGTGCAGTAAACATCTCATGCAGATGGGCCCTATGAAACAAAAGAGATTCTTGCTGAGACTATTGTTCAAATTATCTCTGACATTTTCTATTGCTCGAAGTATGTAAGTGGCTCAAGGTGCATCACTGTCACATGCTTTGCTATGCCCAATAGCCTTCAAGAAGAGAGAGATCTTTGTCACTTGCCAGCTCATATTCGTGGTCAGTGATGAAGTCACATACCAGTTCCTGGCTATTTTCATGCCATAAAGAAATGAAATATACTTTCATAGATTTCCAGCATTTCAAGTGTTTCAATAGCTGGAAGAAGTAGAAATATGCCACAGAAGACTGTTGTTTGGTACTCTTCCTGCCCAAATACAGGAGAGTCAAGCTTCTTAGGAAAATTTGAAATCTCAGTACAACTCTTGTCACATTATAGTGTAAATGTGTATATCTATGCTTGACTGGATTATGCATTATGTCTTGTTTGTAGCAAGTTATATTGTAATGCAAAATATGCAAGCATTTCTCATAACACTAATGGATGTCTTCTTATGTACAAAGGACATTAAGCTTTTCATCTTCAAGTCATTAACATTCAAAACTGTGCATAGTTTAAGGGCTTACAGAATCCTCTCTTTCTTATTTTGTAAAACTCAAGCAAACCTTTTCCAACACCACCAGAGGGGAAAAAAATATCATTGCACGTATTTGAGGTATCAGTGGCTTTGGAAAATGATTTATTATCTTTGAGGTCATCCAACAGCAACTCAACTGAATACATGCCACAACATTTTCCATAATGCTCTAACATTTTGCCTTCTCACAATGAATTTTATGACTCAGCAACAAGGCCAAAAGCACTTCAGCAGTCGATTGCATCCCACAGTCAAGTGACATGAATTTGCAGTGATGTACAATTGCATGCTGCACACAGGCTGCATACCAGCAGTAGCACTAGTCGTACTCCCATTCTCACTAGTTCTTTGCGCCAAAGTGATTTTTCATAGCTCTGATACCTTCACTGTTAACAGCAAGTGATATGTAGTGTATTGAGCTATTCCTGAATCCTTTTGTTTTGCAATAACTCTGCAAGTTCAGGTTTTGAGAGTTACTCATCTCTACAGAAACAGGTCCTTTTCTGTTTCTTGTTTGGAATGCAGCAGACATACTTTTTCCTTTGCTCTCAAGAATATGTCCAGGTGTTTTCCCTTGCTCATAGTCAACAGGTTAGAGGAGCTCTTGGAGGGCAGAGGAGGAATGTTGAAGTCTGGGGTCTAGCTGGGTGAACCTATAGCAGCAGACTGCTTTAAAAAAGCTGCTGCAAGAGCAGAATAGAGAAGCACCAGAGGAGAAACCTGGAAGTTTTGGAGTGGGGCTGACACCAACCTGTGTAGACCCAGAACTAGTTCTCAATTGACCAAGAAGCCAGGCCTGAGAGACTGCTTGTTGGGTGAGCCAGCTTCAGGAAACTGCTTGGTGGGCAAATCAGGCTCAGAAATATCAGTGGTGAGGCCTACTGACAGTGCCCAGAGATGAGAAGGGCAGAGTAAAGTACTCTGGTCTCTGCAGGCAACCTCCTACATTTCTTATTTTAGGATCAAGGCATGGCAGGAAAGTATGGGGCAGTGACCTGAGAAACTAGTGGGGCAAGACAGGGTTTAAGAGGCCACTAGAGGGTGCCCAGGCCATCCCTGAAACAGATATGGTCAGTTAGCAGTTACTCATCATGTTGTTATTTTCTAGGTCACAGAATCATAGAAAACTAGGACTGAAAGGTACTTTAGGAGGTTATCTAATTCAACCCACTTCTAAATGGAGGATCACACCTGTTTAAACCATTTCATCCAAGTTCCTTCCAGAATGATTAGAACATAACATCAAACAGTAAGTTAATGGGTACAGAAATTAGTCTGACTGGTCTGTAATTTCCTGGGCCCTTCTTCCTCCTCCTCCTCCCTCTTTTGAAAAGATGAACACTACATTCACAATGATTACCACAGTTGTCTAAGTAGTCCTCCAAGCACTGTTCTGCAATGCACTGGTCTTTTAATTTACTTTCTGCTTTTTACTGCCTAGCAATAAGAGTGAATCTATACACCTACACAAATGAAGCTACCGCTACAGTTTATTATTCATTCTAAATTTTCCATTTCTAAATTTAATTTACAAATGCTGGAGTGACTGCAGTCCACAAAAGTCTCTTCCATTTCTCCTAGGCTGCCTCTATAAATGACTAGTCCAAAAAGTCAACTCATTTAGCTCCCAGTCCATAACACCCACAGAAACCTAGCTCAGTCATTCTTGTTTTTTTTAATGTTATCCTATGATGATAATGCTCAGTTGTATGGAAAGAGTAGAATTAAGACCATTGTACTGGCCTGGGGAAAAGATAGTCTGAACTGAGGGAAGAAGGGGAAATGAAACAAACAAATAACCTTATAAGGAGTCAGGTATGCACTATCAACCTTCCCATCTTGCTGGTATGCATACTTTCCTTTCATCTGTCTTTGCCTTCTTAGATTTTACATTCTTCAGAACATGGGATATATTTTTCTCTGTGTTTAGAAAGTGTCTAGCCCATTTTGATGTATATAAATGTCTGTGGGAGAGAGTGAAGATTCTATTACTTCAAGTCATACTCCATTGTTCGTAGCAGGTTCATAGCAGGCAGATCGTGCCTGACTTATCTAGTCGGGTTCGTAGCAGGCAGATTGTGCCTGACTAATCTAGTCTCTTTTTATGACCAGGTTACAAAACGCCTGGACACAGGAGGAGGGGTGGACGTCGTATACTTAGACTTCAGGAAGGCCTTCGATATGGTATCCCACCCCATCCTGGTGAACAAGTTAAGAGACTGTGACGTGGATGACTATACAGTCCAGTGGGTGGCAAATTGGCTAGAGGGTCACACCCAGAGAGTCGTGGTGGATGGGTCGGTTTCAACCTGGAAGGGTGTGGGCAGTGGGGTCCCGCAGGGCTCGGTCCTTGGACCGATACCCTTTAATGTCTTCATCAGTGACTTGGACGAGGGAGTGAAGTGTACTCTGTCCAAGTTTGCGGATGACACAAAGCTATGGGGAGAAGTGGACACGCCGGGGGGCAGGGAACAGCTGCAAGCAGACCTGGACAGGTTGGACATATGGGCGGAAAACAACAGAATGCAGTTCAACAAGGAGAAATGCAAAGTGCTGCACCTAGGGAGGAAAAATGTCCAGCACACCTACAGCCTAGGAAATGACCTGATGGGTGGCACGGAAGTGGAAAGGGATCTTGGAGTCCTAGTGGACTCCAAGATGAACATGAGCCGGCAGTGTGACAAAGCCATCAGAAAAGCCAATGGCACTTTATCATGCATTAGCAGATGCATGACGAATAGATCCAAAGAGGTGATACTTCCCCTCTATCGGGTGCTGGTCAGACCGCAGTTGGAATACTGCGTGCAATTCTGGGCACCGCACTTCAAGAGGGATGTGGATAACCTGGAGAGGATCCAGAAAAGGGCCACTCGTATGGTTAAGGGCTTGCAGACCAAGCCCTATGAGGAGAGACTGAGGCACCTGGACCTCTTCAGCCTCCGCAAAAGAAGGTTGAGAGGCGACCTTGTGGCTGCCTATAAGTTCATCACAGGGGCACAGAAGGGAATTGGTGAGGTTTTATTCACCAAGGCGCCCCTGGTGGTTACAAGAAATAATGGACACAAGCTAGCAGAGAGCAGATTTAGATTGGACATTAGGAAGAACTTCTTCACAGTTCGAGTGGCCAAGGTCTGGAATGGGCTCCCAAGGGAGGTGGTGCTCTCCCCTACCCTGGGAGTCTTCAAGAGGAGGTTGGATATGCATCTAGCTGGGGTCATCTAGACCCAGCACTCTTTCCTGCCTATGCAGGGGGTCGGACTCGATGATCTATTGAGGTCCCTTCCGACCCTAACATCTATGAATCTATGAATCCATTTGACTATCATTTGAAAAATCCCTTTACCATCTTCATGTTTATATCCTTTAAATATTTGCAGTATAGAGAGTTATCATGCCTTCTTCATCAGTTAATCATTGTTTAACCAGGTGTGTATGCTGTAGTTATTTCTTTTAATCTTTCTTCATACAGTAAGCCAATCCCTCCAGCCCCTTAATCACATATATTGCACTGATCTGAATTCTCTCTAATTTGCCTCCAGGGAGAATAATTGTACTGTGTAGAAAGGCAGAATAGGAATAACTATCATACTGAATTTAGACAAACATTGAGAATAATTTAGAAGAAAATGAATATTATTGAGAATCATCAACAGCTGAAGGAAAGGAGCAACCTGACAGCAGATGGAGTTTATTGGTGCTCTCAGGTATACTCTCTACACCATTAAGTTACAAATATTTACAACAACACCATCAGTTCCCTGAATTGGACTCTTGATTTTATTTGTCAGTGAAGCTTAAGAAAAGTGGAAAATTATTCATTTTAAAGTGGTGCTAGGTGCAGGCTCCCACAAAGGGACTGGGAAGCAAAAAAGGGTCATTCTGTGCAGCTATGGAAGGAAAACATTCAAGAGCAAGCTTAAGATGTAAAATACATTTTTAAAAAGTCTATTTGAAGAATAATAGAATTTTGGAAGTAAACAACAGGCTTCATGTGTTACTAGATGTGTTGAAAGGAGTGTAATTTAATGGCTTGTGATAATTTAATGGCTTCCACTTTGCTGGTTGCTTCATGAGGCCATTTTTTTTAAGCCTTCCTCAGAGGCATTTGGTGTTGGCTGCAGCCAAGGCTGAGGATTTTGACTGGGGTGTGCCTTTGTTTCTTCTGGGACACATACCCAGAAATTCCTGGCTAGAAGCTCTTGCCCCTCCACTCAGGGTCAGAACAATTTCTATATTTGGGGTCAGAAAGGAATTTTACCCTATGGTATGGACTGTGGAGATTTTTTTCCTTCCTCTGTAGCAGCTAGTGTGGTGGTCTACCCAGTATCTCTTGAGATATTTTTAACAACCTTTGCAGCAGCAGGACATTGGCTGCCATTGTCCCCCGGTTTTACCTGTGGCAGATTAGGATGTTATGTCTTGTGTGTGTCAGGGCTTACCATGAAGTTTTGGGAAGAGGTTAAACAATGTATTTTTATGGGATGGTTTGGATAGGGATGATAGGGATAATCCTGCCTCAAGCAGGGGATTAGACTGGATGACCTCCAGAGGTCCCTTCCAGCCTTACTTCTCTATTAGGAAGTCAGACTAGGTGATTTAATGGTCCCTTCAGTCTTCATAAACTATGAGTCAAAGCAGCCAAACACAGGTATTGTTGGCTTCCAGCCAGGTGACAAATATAGGTAAAATTATATATATATATATATATATATATATAATGTTACCTATAATGTTACATGGGCTTAGCCCATGGGTGTGTGTGTGTGCGTGTCTGTAGTGCTCTTAGGGGGCATGGCTCCTGGTGGGGCATGGCTCCAGCCAGTGTTGCATCAAGAATGCCCATGAAGAATGATGGGTGGGGCGTGGCTCTAGCAGAGTGGGCTAGGTGGATGCAGAGTGGGGGGTGGGGCCGGACGCAGAGTGGTGGGTGGTGGCGCACAGCTGGATGCAGAGCAGTGGCGGTGTGGGGCAGTGGGCGGCAGCGGCAGCTGGACACGGAGCAGGGGGGTGGCACGCGGCTGGACATGGAGCGGCGGTAGTGCAGGCGGTGAGTAGGGGTGGCGGAGGTACCCACCTCCCTCCCCCACATCATTCTTGATGGGCAATTCTCTACTTCTACTATAAAAGCTGTCAGTCTGAAAACATTGCAAGTAAGTACATATAGACAGAATTAATACAACTGAACAGGTATCTTGCATCAATTCAAGGGAATATGAATGACTTTAAAGGCTGCAAGTGTAATGTCAATATGTGAAATAAGCTTATGATTTTAGTAAGGTGAATTGTAATTTTTTGCCATCAGACATCAAGATATGGGACAATGAACTCATGGAAATTTTCTTTGAAATGAGGGATATTTTCAAAGCTGGCATATCATTCCATATCACTTATCTTTTTTGTAGAGTTGGATGGTTTAGACTTGATCTAAACACAAAGATGCACAAATTTAACTAAATATGATTTTATACATTTACCTCAATTTAAACTGAGTTAGTTTGTGCCTGTGTCTGTCTACTCTGGATACTGGTGAAACTTATAGTGATGCACAAAAGAATCTAAGTTATACAAGTGTAAATATGTTGTGTGTTTATAGCCAAAGACCGTCTAGATGATTCTGGGAAGTTTATGCAGTACAAGATGGAGGGACGTGACTTTGAAGTAATGGAGGGAGGGGTGATGAATGGGGTTGGACTAAATGACCTCTTGAAGTCCCTTCCAGCCCTACCTCTCTATGATTTTATGATAAAGAAATGCACTCCTGTTGTTAAATGAACAGTACTCCATCTCTACCATTTTGTCTGTCACCACTATGCAGTTTAGAGATTATACCATTAATAACTTAAGTGCTTGGACAGGTTCTTTAACTATCTAGAGAAGTAACTTTAGTCTATGAGATATTCAATTTAGTTTGGCTAACTTTCTGTAAACTTAGGCCTGGTTCAAGCAGAGCTCACTCACAGATGTGTGATACATCTCCTTTCTTCATTAGCTCATCTTAAGTAATTAAATTGGAGACATTTCTGTCTTGGCGAGTAACAACAGTTCCCATCAAGCACAGCACATCAGTAAGTAGATTCATCCAATTTTTTTCTGCACATTGGCAACACTTAAAACTTACTATTCTTGCATGCATTTTAAGTATGAAAAGCCTCTGGCACCACATTAATGAACAAATTTTCAGAAACAAATGTATAAGGGATGGCTTTCAGTACCAGACTCTGTATTATCATGGCTTGCCTCATCATATATTCTTTGTCATATGAAACTAGTTTGTTAAAGGCACAGTAGAATCATACACGCAGAGAGAATAGAAGAGAGAGCAACCGTTTTTGTTGCCAAAATATCACATATTCTAATGAAAATAGGATTAACATGCCATTAAATCAAACAGTCTGCTTTATTCTCAGTACTTTTTGTGAGGATTTACTTGAAGCAATTGTCATACTGACATAGAGCCCTTGTATTTTTCAGCCACCCTTCTGATTAGGTGATGTGCAACGTTATCACCCCAGACCAACAGTTCTGGGATGTCTTGTCCAAGCCTTAGATGTTAAGCCTTAGAATGGCTGCAGACCCTGGAAAGGCCAGGTTTCTTGAAGCAAGGGCAGTCTGTATGGTTGGGCTGTTCTAGAAAAAAGGAGTCTGGAAAAATCATGGATCTCCAAGAGCCTGCTAGGAATTTAGACAGGGGTTTGATGGGAAATATGTGTCTGATTTCTCAAAATTCATCAAACCCATGAGATTTCATGTGACATATTTGGGCTGTAAAGAATCAGCATTTTTTTCAAGGAAATGATTTTGCTAAAAAAAATCTAACCCTATCTGTGCAAGACCACAAGCACTCCCCTTGTTCCGGAAGGGACCTGTAAGACTAGATCATCAAGTCCGGTCCCCGGCCATGGGCAGGAAGTTATTGGGCTCAGACGAGCTCAACAAGGTGCTTGTCCAGCCTCATCTTGAATACCTCTGAGGATGGTGACTGCCCCACCTCTACTGGGAGAAATGCCCAGCTATAACAAGCTTCCAAAAAGCCCTTTTCCTGGACCAGGTTTTCAGCTTGTGGACCTAAGCAATGACTGATAATAAATAAAACTATGTGAAGGCAGGAAGTGCTCGCTGCCACATTGATTTCCTACTATAATTTAGGAGATGTGGATCAGAGACCGGTAAGAGTCAGGGAGAAAATCGAAGACAGAATAAAGCAAAGAGTTCATTGTAAGCACCCAAAATAGAAAACCTGAATTTATACTCCCGTGAAAAGCAAATTAATTCAACTTCAAAGCTTCACTTTTAAACTCAGTGTTCTACATCTCACACTTAGGTTGGACTTTGGCTTCTCCTTTTAGCCTTAACCTATAGGCCTCTTTCTCTCTCTCTCTCTTTTTTAACTAACAACATGTTTCCTTTGAATATGAAAGTAGAAGGGAGCACCAAAGCTGGTTAATGACATAAACAGAAAACAAACCAGCAGCTATTTTTTGATAGCTATTATTGATGCAGCTATTGTTATTTCCCCTCTCCCTTCAGAGGAAGGCTGCATTGCTGCATTCCTAGCATCAGATGGTGCTATGTGAAGGTATAAGGAGCTAGCACCTCTCACCTGGCCTAAAATGGAGTCTGATGCTTGATATCAGAAAAAACAGACCAGTTGGAAAAATGCATCCAGTAGGTAAGGGAAGCCTACAGAATTCTAACTTTTTGTAAAGGCAGAAAGGAAGCAGAACCAAGGCTCCTGTGTTGTATGCTGTTCCCTGTAGCTGGTCTTCACAATTTTTTCCCTATTGATTCTGATTGTAGTTTGAATAGTGAGAATCGAAAAGGTCAGCATACCTCTATATTAACACATTGGTTATTTTACCCATTTTTTAATTTGTATTCACGGGAGTCCTTTGCACCATCATGCTTACAGGAAATGTTTGCTGCATTTTCAAAAAATTTGTAATGATAGAATCTTGAGCCAAGGTGCCTAAAAACTATAAAACCAATAGTTGCTCTTCCTTAAACTATCTGTATGTGGGAAAATATAAAAATAGCACTCTCTTTGCATCTTTATTCATGGGTTTTTAATTACACAATTCTTTCTGTGTTTACTGATGTCCAACATAAGGGCCTTCTATGCAGTTTTTAGTAGCAGTTTGTAATAGCATTCTTGCACAAACCCTTGATCCCAAGCTAATTAGAACTGGGAGTGCTGTAGAAAAAGGATTTAACCTTTGGGGAAAAAGCATTAGTGCTTGATGTTGTCTTACGCACTATGTGAATGAAGGAAGGCCATGCATAAAAGATTTTGAAAACCAAAACCCATCCCCTGATTAGAAGGAATATAAGTGAAGCATAGTTCCAGCTATACCAGAGTCCAGCATCTGGGAATTTGGTCCACAAAGTTCTTAAAGCAGAGAGAGTCAGCGGGGATGATGTGAAAACATTCAGGATGGATCCTGAGTTGGATGAATTAAGCCCTGGCAAGCAAGAGACGAGAGCTGATCTGTCTGCATGTACAATCCTGCTGATTTTACATAATCAGTCAGTTTACCAGACTCTCAGATACAAAGTTCTTGAGTTAAACAATAGTGTTCACTGCAACTGGTAAGCTCTATAATAGCCTCATCTGCCAATGTTTTAATTACAGGATAGCGTTCATGAAGGGAAACTAAAATTAGGAGTGGCTGAAGGGATTTTGATATGAAGGGAAAGATTTTCTTTTTCCGAGGAAATTATATTCTTGGGAGAAATGCTAAACCAAAGAAACCCAAAATGACTTCTCCTGAGCCATAGGGTGGAGGAAGCTTTGCAAACCAAAAGACAGATACAAAAAGTCATCTATTTATAGGTGAAAGGGCAAGAGAAAGAAAAGAAAGGGGAGGATTTGTAAATTGGGGTAGACAAAATCAATCAAAATCAAATTTATAGTGCTTGAGCAAAGAAGTACAAAAAACTAGAACTCCTGGTTCCAAAATGATACCTTTTATTAGACCAACTGGAAAATGGCAAGAAAATTGTCCTTTTCTGCAAGCTTTCGGGATCTAAGTCCCTTTGTCAGGCTCTGGGAAAAGTGTAGATGGTACAAGATGGTAAAAAGTCCCCATAGGTAGGAAATAAACTTCATTTTTGCACAGAGGGAGCTGAAGATGGAAGTCTGTCCCTCTGGGACCATGAGAGTATCTTTGTGAGTTGTGTTGAGTAGTTCTTTGATGTGTTGATCAAGTAGAATTCCTTCCCTGGAGGTGTCAGATGGCAGGCACCTATATCTGAACCTGACCTGTCATATTGATGATTGTGTTATAACTTCCATCCATTGCCTTGCAGACGAGTTACATATAAGGCTCCAAACCTATGTTTTCAACTTCCTGTGCAAGAGATTGAAGCACTAGGTTGTTGTATAAAAGGCTGTCAGCAGCTGCCACTGTGCTTTAGAAAAGTAGAAACTTGCTCAGGTCTTCTAAAGAACACTGTGAAACACCTGCCCTCAGGAATGGGGTCTAAGCTCTAGATCCCAAGTGGACAGAGGTGCTTTCCTTGCAATACTGACTCAGGTGCTTATAATTTCCCAAGTGGGTGGGGAGTTCAAATAAACCCATATGCTTTACCTTTGCTATTGGCTATCTCTAGGCTACTAGCATACAGCATACCATTTTTTGGATTATCCTTCTGGGGTATTCAGCTCTCCCTGTGCCAGGGAGCTGGATCACTTAATCCTGAGTTTTGGATTCTACTTTGGGGACCAAACATTTAAAAGTTAGATCTTTTGGTGATTAACTTGGATATGCTCCAAGTCCTTCTTTGGATCCAGCCTGAAGAAAATGGGAAAATGTGGGTTAGTAGGGGGCATTTCAGCAGCATGTTCCAGTTTAGCATGCTCGTGTTGAAAAAAATTAATCGTTCTGTGACAGCAAAATCAGCAGATTTTGTAAGATGAATAAGCAAAGGCAATGGATTACTGGTTTGTTATTTTTATCAAAAGATGTTGATTCTATACATTATTTTCTTATGTTTTCTAACTTGTCCTATAATTTAGGCTGAAACGTATGTCAAGACATTCCAAAGAATTGGCTGCAGTTCTCTGGGCTTTGTATTCTGCATAATGCAATATCGAGATTGAAAAACAAACAAGCAGATCAGGAGCTTTATAGTGACGTTTTCTCCATTCTCATCCTCATTGCATTCAATCTTTATGTTTATATAGTGGACATTAATATGCAATAATAGAGTAATACCCATATGCTGAACAAAGAAATCAAACCTACAAAAGGTTACGTGTGTAGAATTACTTTAATTGCATTAATGCAATTAACTGCATTAAATTACTGCATTAATACATATGCAGTAAGTACCTTTATTTAAAAGAAGAGAAGAAAGTCATCTGGGCAATGACAGACTCATTAGTCTGACCTCTGTGTCATTCAAGGCTTTAGCACAATTTTTGAAGGAAATAATAATTAGGAGATGTGGAAGTAAATGGAACATGGGATACAATAAAACATGGGTTAACTAAAGGTAGATCATGCCAGATCTGGAACCTCTCTTTAATGTAACTGATTTTATGGACAAGTAAAGTGAACTAGCACAAGCTTATCTGGACTTCCAAAAAGCATGTTATATACTGCCATGTGAAAAATTAGTAGTCAGGGTGAGGAAGGTGGGGAGTAAAACAAAGATTGTAAAGTAAGGAAGGAAATGGCTAAAGGGGAGGCAAAAACAGGCTGTGCTGCAAGAGGAACTGTAGGTTTGGAGGGAGGTTGCTACTGCAGTTCCTCAAGGGCTGGTCACAGAGCTGCTCTTATTTCATATTTTCCTCTGTGATAATGGCATGAAAATTGGGAGTGTGCTGATCACATTTGCTAATAACCACAGAGTGGGGAGGTGGTTGTCATTACAAAGGAGGATCAGAATATAATACAGGAATAAGTGGATGGCTGAGGATGCAGCAATAGAAATGGAATGAAATACAGTAGTACAAGTTGCAAGGTTTAAAGACCCATAACATGAATTTCTGCTGCAGGCTGGGGACTCAATTGATGGAAACAGAAGCATAAAAAGACCACAGAACAATTATTTGTGATAGACTAATGTGTTACAGCTGTGAAAAAGGCAAATGCAATCCTAAGGGGCACCAGTCAAAGCATTTTCATTTTGGGGAGGCAAAGCATTAATGACATTGCACAAAGGCCTTCTGAGACTTTACCAAGAATATTGTATATAGTTCTGGTCACTCACATTTAAGAAAAATGAATTCAGATGGGAACAAGTGCAGAGGAGGGCCAAGAGGACAATCAGAGGGATATAGAGCCTGTCTTATAAGAGGAAACTTAGAGCTTGACTTGTTTAGGGTAGCAAAATAAAGGCTAAGAGGAAAAACAACGTCTCTGTAAATATCTGGGAGTGAGAAGAACAGTTTAAGCTGAAAGATAACATAGGCACCAGAACAAATAGCTTTAAACTAACAATCGGCTGAAAACTAGAAGGAGGTTTCTAAACAGTGAGAAGTAGAAGAAGCAAAAACCTAACTATAAGATAGAGCATGACAAATTAATGAGTAGTATTAGATAAGGTGACATCAGGGACCTGAATTTGATGAAGATAAGTCCCAGGATGTCCCTTCTAGCCCTGTGCTCCTATATGTTGGCTTCCTGAAACTAAAGAAAAAAACATTTTAAAGCATTTTGCTTTGTGGTGACTTCATAGCTGTTGGAGTTTGAAAAAGGAATGCTTGTAAGTTGTGTGTTCTATTGTTTTAAGGCAGCTTTAAAGACTGGTGCTAGCAGCCACAAAGTGGGTAGGGTTTGTATCATCATCTCTCAGTTCTTGTGCTCTTTGCTTTAGTACTCTTTTTTCCCCATCTGGGACTGGTCTCCTCTGTCAGAAGTGAGAGCAAAAGCATGTGGAGACCTGGTTTGCCCCACCTCAATGCTATTAACTCTTTTAAAAATGGTTTGGTTTAGGCTACTTCTGCTGCTTCCTCCTTTCAGCTAGGCTGAGTGCAGGTCATCATGCTGTTCCCATCCAGGTACAAAAGCTTCCTTGACCATGCTTTTCAAGAATTTTGCACATGTTCATGATCTCACTTAGTGTGCACTAAGAATGTTCAGTTTGCTGTACACTAAATTCCCCATGTAGACAAGCTCTAAGCAGAGGAATTGCAGGCATCAGAAAGGCAGGCCCTTTTTGGGGATTCTACAGCAGACCAGCTCTAGCAGACATCATGGAGATAGAGGTGTTGTGATATGAGAGCCACAGAGGGTGTTTGTACACATTGCCCTAAATCCAGGAGTATCCCTGCAGATTCAGACTATACATGGGATTTGTGAGCTAGGCTTGTTTTCTTTTATAGGAAGTAAACCCTTCCTTTGATTTAAGAAGAAACCCCATAGCTGCTTTTGTGTGCCCACTATTGCTAACGTCTAATGGAGTCAAATGGTAAAAATCTGTGTGGTGATGTGTAAAATCCTAAATGTAAAATCCTCCTGACAAGATGCAAGTGTATGGATGTTTTGTATGCTGCTTCCAGTTCTGCAGGAAGAGTTCCATGCCCTTCAGTTGGGAGTAGTATCAGTCCTAAATTCCATAGGTTGAGTGGTGTACGACAGAGAACTTTTTAGGTTTCCATTCCTCCAACCTGACTCTGAATGTTGAACATTAAATTCACTCTACAATACTCTTCTCAGGCTTCTTCAGCTTTATAATTTGGCTGAATGATGTGAAGATTACGAAACTGCTTGAAAAGCTAACCTCGTGGAAGCTCACTGGCATGACATAATGAGTATATTAGGTATACCTTTTTATTAAGGGGAATTAAAGGGTTAAAATATATTGGGGACACTCACATTTTTATGCTAATGATTATTTTAGTTAGCACTAATTTGCTAAGTATAAGTCCTTTGTTGTGTTGGCCTTAGCTAAGCAGTATTATTCAAGGCTTTCAAACATGTAGGGTGCATCCTAGACAACACTGACTAAACATACACAATTAATAATGTGTATCAGCTTGGAAGAAGCCTGTTAAAATTACAGAAAGATGTTTAAGTACATTATAGTCCAGCTCTCTGAGCAACTTGCTGCACTGCTGTAGCTGTCATTAGAAATTCTTTGGAGGATCACAAGGATTACATTTTGGGCACATATATTTTTATTGTGGCACACAAAAAAGGAGGCACTTCCAGGAAGGCACAATACCTGCTGAGAAGGATCTTGGAGCCAGATCCAAATAAGGATTTAGGGGCTTCCAAATTAGACAGGAACCCTTCCAACTGGCTCCTTGAGTGGTATCTGTAATTTAGAGTTGCATGGGGAGAGTCAGGTGTCTCCGGGTAAACCAAAAAACTCATGCAATGAGTGGGTAGCCACTTAGGTGGCCAGAAAGCAAACGCAGGTATGTATCTGAACTGGAGCATAGTCCCATCCATTGGTAGTGCATGGGAGTCATGTCCATCCACTCAGATCTAAACCTGAGAGCAGGTACTTACAATTTTTCAAAGGAACCAAGCAGGGCTCACTGCCTGTAAAAACTCAGCAGCCTTTTATGTACTAGCCTGGGAGTTAGAGCCCTCACGCAGGAAGTGGAAAACCTGGCTCTTAGGGCCTCCTCAGACAGCAGGGGTTCTACCTTCCATCTTCCACTTCCCAGAAGAGTGAAGTAACAATCAGATTATGTGGGCACATCTACATATTCATTAATGCAGTGGTTACTGCACATCTAATTTAGTACTTGTACAATCAAGTACTAAATAAATGTGTAGTAAGTGGAGTTACTGTGCAGTAGTGCTGGCGAATGCCTTTTTAGTGACACTACTGCTCAGTAGCCGAATAATACTGAGCAGTAGCATATTAGCTAGCACTGTTTGTCCTGTGATGTGCTACTGTGCAGTTTTGTTGGCTACTGCACAGTTAGCATCTCATGTAGATGTATTGTGTGAGGGTAAGATGGGGGCACTTTACTCTCCTTAAGAGTGAAGCCAGGAAAGCCATAGTTCTAAGGCCAGATCGAGCAGCAGGCAGGATGTGCCTCTGTAGCCTAGAGAGATGGCAAGAGCAAAGAATGGGTACAAGATGCAAGTGAAGTGGCCATGGTGATGCTTGAGCCAGACTGTGTACATCAAGTAGACTACTCCTAGGCAGCATGACAGAAAAGAGGGTCTTACCATACTTAATTACCCTTGGAAAGGATGTGTCATGTGGAGGGGAAGGATTCTCATTTTTATTTTTGGAGATTTACTATATTATCTCCATGTATGCGAAGGATTTTTTGCTGGTATAGTTTTTTTGGACAGAGAACAACCTTCTAACCCTCCTGGCAGACATAGTCTTGCCAGCCAAAGTCTACAGAGTAGACTTGGCCTAAGAGAAAAGGTTAATTTTGTTTATGAGGGAAAAAGCTGAATGTTTTGATAGTCTGAGTCAAACCTTCAGCTTTGTCTTGTGTATTTGCCAATTAGTAGTAAAATGATGCTGGTTACCTCCTATGCTAACTATAGTGATGGTAACTCAAAGCTAAACTTTGCACTTCTGTTTCTCTGCCATTTAACTTAATCTCCTTTCATTCAGCGAGGTTTTGATGAGAAAAGCCTGCAGCTCAGAGAAAGGAAATTAGGATCCTTTTTAGTGAAACAGAATACTGCCAACTGTTTTGTGGAGATTCTGGATAGCAAGTTCAGAAGCAATTGCTACTGCTAGGGTGCCAGAGAAAATGAAAAATTGCAGCCTTCAGGCATATTTATTTAATGGAAAGAGGTTTACACAGCTTCAAGACAACTACTTAGTAGGCAAAAATCTCTGCATAGTTCTTGCATGTCACACACAGCATTTGCCAGATTTCCATCACGTCTGCTACAAAAGCACTGGCAATGCCTGTAAATGCTCTGGAAATGTACAGAAAGCCAAAAAGCTAGAGGCTGAATCAATGCGGTCTTTGCAGGTTAATCTAAAATGCAGAGATTAAACTGAGAAACAACTGGACACACATTCACTTTTGATTCAGGCAATGCAGTCACATGCCTGCAGTGGCTCAGGCCAGAAGCCAGAAGGTGCTAGAGCACGGGTCTCTGGCGCACAGCCAGCTTGGGCTGTGTGTCCGCTTCCACTTTTGGCTGCCCCTGAGGTATCTGGGATTTGCAGTCCAGAAGCACAGTAGAAGGACTCTGCAGGGTTGCTTATCACTTCCTCTTCCTATTTCCAGGTGCCTCTGGGATTTTTAGTCCCCAGTCACAGCCAGCAATATGTTTTTGGCAGGGAAGGGCAGGGCAGCTCTGTACTCAGCAGAAGGGAAGTTTAACCCCGCTCCCTGGCCCCAGACCCCAGCTGGGGTTGCTTGGAGGTGGGGCAGTCCATGCTTCTTCCCCTCCCCTCCCTCCCCAACCCTTCTCTGCTGGAGCAAACAGCATAGCCCAGCCCAGGGCTGGAAAGCATGCTGAGATGCTGGGGGACTGTGATTTAACTTGAACCAGGAAGGGGTCTGGGACAGAAGTTTCATAAACTGTTTTGGCCTAAATCAGTTAAGTCTGATGTTACATTCAACCAGGTTTATCTTAAACCAGTTTCAGCCATTTTGAAGCTGGTTTACGTGTACTGAACTTCTGTCCTGTTACAGGTTTAAACCAGTTTCTGATGACTTAAACTGGTTTATGTGTAACTTGGGGCCTAGCCACAGAGACCAGGGTGATCCCAGTCTGGGGAAATTATGGCTGCTCCAATCCTCCCATTCCAGGGGGCACTGAAGCAATATGGCAAAACCCTGTGGCTGCTTCTCACTCCAGGGACTCCAGAGAGTTGACATCTCATGCAAACATGCCCAGTATCTGGGAGCCAAGCAGCAGGAGTGGTAGGACAAAACCCCCTGCCTGCTTTTCATATTGGGGACTCTGGAGTGAGAAGTCGGTGGCTGTTCCCCCCCCCCCCTGCCCCCACACACTTCTGGGTCTTGGGGAGGGACAGGATTAGCTGACCCTTGAACCTTCTCCAATTTAAGGTGACCCCAGTCTCTGGAAGGTATGGACCCCAGTCTTCTGGTCCCTAGAGAAAGTTAAGCCACAGGCAAATTTATAGACACTCATTCTTCCAGAAGAGTTTTCTACATGGCTGTAGTTGGGTTATTTTTCTTTTGGAAAGGACATTTTTTGCTCCAGGAGAAAAAGCTGGTATGTCTGTATACTTTTGGTTTCTGCTGAGGGAGCAGCAATTCACCAGGTAGAAACTGAATGCCCATATGTGGCCAGTGTAATAGTGTATGTAGTTTGTGATTACAGTATAGTGGTGATTGGAGGGAGGTGACATTTTAAATGGTCGCCCCACTTGTGAACACTTTATTGTGCTCTGTGCTGGATAGTCTCTTCTTAGGTGATATGATATAGCATGCTTTCTCCAGTGGTCTGTTAGTGGTTGCATGAGATCTTTGCCCTCAGCACGATTAGGATAGTATTTTGTATGCAGGTTCTACCTGTCTCTAGTAACATTAATCCATGACAATCAGAAATCTATAACAATCAGTGTGGTTCATTGGGTTAAAATAATGTATTTTCCAGGGACACAAGAAAACACTTTTTATGTCTATAGTCTGGTCAGTGCCTTGGACATGTGAAGTGCTATGTATCTGGTAAGTACTATCATCTCCCTGGGGGTCATGTGCTGTCAGGACACTGCTTTCTCACAGTTCACAGACAAGTTGTAGACACCATCTTGTATTTATCTGGTTACCTTATCTCATTTTCTGTTTTACTGCTTTTTGTTTTCACAATGTCTATGCATCAACTCTTCTTGTGGTGACTGATCATAGATTTCAGTCATCCGCTGGTTTGCCACTTCCTCCTTGTCCAACAAATTGAAGACTTTAAAATGAAAGGCAGTTACTTAGGCAATCTAGTGGTTAAGCTTTGTGGATAGTCTAACTTTTTTATGGTGGTTCATACTATGTTGTTCTTGTGAAAGAACAGATGTAACTGTCACAACCTCTAGAACTTTAATTTGTAACATTGTACATTAAATGACAATACAGTGTATTTCAAGAAATATCATTACATTTGTAATGTACATTATTTTTAGTTTTGACTGCCAATGGATTTTTTGTTATGTATATGCAATGCAATTCCTTACTCTGTAAAGGGACATTTCCCTTATTTTGTTAAGCTGCATGCCGCAGATGAAGAATGACAAGAACAAAGCATGAAGTTAATTTTGTTAACCCTTTTTTTCTAGGAGACATGATTAGATTGGAGACTTTCGAAGTGTCCTTTTGGAGGGACTTTTGAATAACAATAGCTTATCAGCATGCTATTTTTAAACGTTTTATGAATAAAATCAGCCAAATTATACACTGGACTAAATGACAAAAAACAAAAGCCTGCTTCAATTCTATTTTATGCATACCTACTACTGTCACTGGGAGTGCATAAGTAAAAGTCCCTTAAGCTCTACAATACATCCTGATTCTGTAGACAATATTTTCTGAGGAACAAAGATCAGAACTTTGATGATGAGGAATGTTCAGATTTCAGCTTTCAAGAAGCTTCTCATGTGGAAATCTAATAAAAGGCATCAAAGAATAAGATGTGTGGAGAAGGAAAAAGACACTTTGTGTGGTTGTGTGTATGGGTTTGAACATAACTATTAATAGTTGTTGTTTTGAGGTTTGACACAGGTTGGGGAACAGGGTCTACTTCTCAGATCTGCCTTGAGTACTGCGAAGGCTTTAACTACTTCTCATAACCAAAGTGATTTAGCAGCAGTAACATTTAAAGAAGTAGAGGCTTGTTTTTTAATAAAGAAGAAAGATGATGTCAAAGGAGAACCTCCTAGGAAAATCTAGAATATTTGGAAGGTTATCATTAAGACAATATCCTGCTGTCTGCTCAATAGGTAATCTTACTTAGAGTAGTCATCACTGGGTTCAATAAATACAGGTATACATGAATGAGAAGAACTCACAATAAACTTTATTTGTGAAGGACTAGACAAGCCCCGGCAGTTTTTTTAATTTCTCTGAATAACTGATCCGAGGGACCATCTCCAAACTCCCAAACGCTGTTGTCTTCCAAATAAGGGAGCATCTTCAAATTACATCTTCTATCACTACATTTCCATCTTAACAATAAGTAAAAAAAAGTTTTAATACAATTAATACAATATACATTTTAATACAATGCATACAAATTAATATAAAAATCGGCGAACACCCATCTCCAGAGGAGATGTTACTAGCGTGTCACTCTAGAGTTAGTCTTAATCACTCACTTTCCTATTCCCCTCTTTTCTGCAACTCTTTTAAAAAGTCCCTGAACCTGTCAGGTTTCACTTATTCTTCTCGGACTGATTAAGTATCAGATCCAGGTTCTGATTTGTTTTTTGGGGGGAAAAACATGTCTTGATAGATTCGAGTCCATGTAATGGGATCTAATCGACTTGCACTTTTGGCAGCTCTCCTTCTGCACATAGCACAATCTTATGAGGTTGATTTCCTCTTTCTGCATGATAGTATTTGCATTTATGTCTGTAGAACATTTCTTTGCCATAAGGACACTAGTGCTTCTTGCATTGTGGAATACTTGGTTTCTTCCTAAGAAGATTGTCCAGATTTGATGTCCAAGAGGATTATCAGGAGGCATTAATGTTGTGTCTTGTTGTTCTGTAAGCACACACTTAACTAGATTCAGTTTCTCACAAGCTATCAGATGTAAACATGGTGTCACCCCCTGAGGTACCACAATGAATGGGAGTTTGTACTCTCTGTTTTAATAGTGCGCGCTAGTGATGCATCTCTCTTTCTCTGGTATATTTGTTCCTGAACAGCCAGTAGTTTTGATGTTTATTAGACTCACTTTTGGCTTCAATTTTTAACTATCTATATTCATGCTCTGATAAAATCATAACCTGGGCTGTGTGTAGACAAAACGAAAAGCGTGTGCGCACGCCTTAAAGCAGGCTAAATGCTTTTGCACTGCTTTAATGGTGTTGGTGTTTGCACACCTCGGCGGTGTATTGCACATTAACTCCAGCTGGTGTAGGAAATTCAGTAGCATAATGGACCTTAAATGACTTGGGGTGAAGCAAACTAAAGCTCCACAGCTCTGCAGGAAGCCCTGTGTTGACTTTACACATGCCAGATCAACACTCGGGATCCCAATATTGCGCTGTTAGACAGGAGGACATGATACACAATTACACACACACACACACACACACACACAAACTGCACAAACATCATTATGAGTTCAAACACACATGTACACATACACGAAAACACAAACATGCACTTTTGTGGCTGTGCTAACACTAGGGGGCGCTGGGGCAACTTGGTGCTTGTGGTTATTAAAAGTCAAGCGGCCCTGGGGTTACTTGAAGTCAGTGGGGCTTGAAGTTACTTGAGGTCAAGTGGCCCCGGGGTTTAGTTGGGGTCAGTATACCCCGGGGTTATGCAGGGTCACTTAGGGTTGAGGTTACTGTGTCCCTCACTGGGGCTTGGGATTACTTGAGGTTAATTAGTGTTAATTAACCAAAGGAAAAAGCCAAAAGCCAGCAGAGCAGAGCAGAGGAGCGATGTTGGGGAGAAGCCAGCACAGAGGCTGGGGCTGGAGCCAGAGCTTCACGGGAGCTGAAAGATACCAGGAGAGGGAAACTGGGACCAGGGGGATTTTGGCACTGAAGAGGGGCTGCAGGGGAAGCTGAGGGAGGCTGCAGGAGCCGGGAACTGGATCAGGGCTCTGGGTGCTGGGAGCAGGTAGGAGACAATGGGTGGAGCTTTGGATACTCAGAGAAGCCGCAGGGGTGCTGGGAGCAGCTGCAGGGAGACCAGGAAGCCAGGGAGGGGCTCCAGGTACCAGGAGCTGGATTGGGGCTCTGGGTGCCAGGAGCTGGAGAGGGGCTGCTGGGCAAGAGGCTCCGTGTGCTGAGGGACTGGGAAAGAAAGCTGGGAGCCTGGTAGGAGGTGGCGGGTGGAGCTGGGAGGAACTGGGCTGGGTGGAAGATTGGGGAGAGAAGGCAGGAGTGGTAGGACACAAGTGGGAACAGGAAGAGACAGAGGGAAGATCAGAGAGAGCAAGCAGAGGTGGCAGAACAGAAATGGAAAGCTGGGAGATCAAGGAGGAGGAGGAGGAAGCTGGGAGACAAAAGAGCAGGGTTGGGAAGAGTCAGAAGGTGGAGAGAGCCAAAGCCAGGGAAGGAAGCCAGAAAGCAGCAGTGGCAAGCTGGGGCTGGGACTATAAGAGAACACAAATGGGAACAGAAAGAGAACACAAATGGGAACAGAAAGAGAGAGAAAGATCGGGCAGGGGATGGGAGGGAAGAAAGCAGAGGCAGTGAGGAGAACAGAGAGAAAGAGACAGGGAAGAGCAGGGAGAGAAGGCAGAAAGACAGGGATTGGGGAGGAGGCAGAGGCAGTGAGACACAAGCGGGAACAGAGAGAGACATCAGGGAGAAGGCAAAGGCAGCAGGACACAAACGAAGTGGGATTGGGGAGAGAAGGCAGAGAGAGACAGGGATCGGGGAAAAGGAAGAGGCAGAGAGAGAGACAAGCAGGGATGGAGGGAGAGATTGGGGAGGGAATGCAAAGAGAGACAGGGATTGGGGAGAAGGCAAAAGCGGTGAGATACAAATGGAGAGGGATCAGGGAAAGAAGGCAGAGAGAGACAGGGATCAGGGGGAAGGCGGATGTTGTGGGACACAAACGGGGAACAGAGAGAGATAGGGAAGATCAGGGAGAGAAGGAAGAGAGAGAGGGATCAGGGAGAAGGCAGAGGTGGAGGACAGAGGGCTAGAGCTGGGAAGCCAAGGAGTAGTGCCGGGAGGTCAGCAGAGAGGGAGAGCCAGAGCTGGGGGAGATAGAGGTGGCAGAGAGGAATGAAGCCCAGATGGAGGTCAGAGAGATGGGGATTTAGTTGGGAGCCTGCAGAAAGACAAAGATGAACTCGGGTCAAGATTATCAGTTTTATTAGACAGGCAATGTACTATACTGCTCAAGAAGTTATTACACACACACCGACACAGTGGTAGCAGGAGAGAAAAAGGCTTGGTGGAAGGATTGAAGTCAAAGTGTGTAGGGACAGAGTCCAGGTCCTTTGCTTGGAAAAGGAAGGTGGGTGATATCTATTTATCCTGGGCTGTGAGTTGATCTTTCATGGCCAGTCGGGGTCTTCTCCAGCAAGGTGTTGTCCAGAGGGGGTCACTGGCAGGGCCTCTGGGTGGATAGGTGGCATGACACAGTGCTGGTCCAGATGGAGAGGGTGTCCCAAGGAGGTCACACTCTACCACCCCTTTTATAGGGGTGGGCTACCTGTGTCTCCTATGGGAGGGAAACATCCAGGCAAGGACAGTCCTGCTCAGATGCCTACATGCAGATCCAGGTGTCCTCATTGTCTGGTGGGACACAATGGTGGGGTTGTTGGTTTCTGTAGCGTCTTTGTCTTTCAAATGCTGGGTTTCTGTTCTGTTCCTGGGTAAGGTCCACGGTTCCTGGTTGAGTCAATGCAAGGCAATGGTTTGGTCATTGAATTTATGGTCCAGTCGTTGAGTTGATCATTCAGTAGAGGCCTGCTACCATTGTACCTCAAGCACACTCATTCATTCCCATGTATTCAGGAACCAATGTACATGAGACTGGTTAGACATGACTCACAGTTACAACATAGGTTATACGTGGGCAGAGGATACAAGATGGAGTCTTGACATTCAGAATGGAAACTTGACATTACTTGACATTACTTTGCAGACATAGGCCTAAATCATATCAATTCAATATAAAACAGTAAAAATCAATACAAACATAATAGAACACTATTACATTATAAAAGGAGCTTGTACTATAAGGGAGTATAAGAACTTAGTTTACCTAGTACTACTTGTAATCACTTAGAAGGGATAGAGAGGGCAGAGAGAAAGTCAGAAATGGTTGGGGAAGAGAAGGGAATGTATTTTTTTAAATAATAAAAAAAGAAAAAAAAACTGGGGGTTTTGCTACACTGCAGGCAGCCTGGCAGCAACCCAGGAAAGCAGCCTCTGCCCAAGAAAAGCAGTGAATCTGATCTTTTTCCCTTCTCCCCTTGGAGCCTGCCTGAGCTGTGCAAGGGCCCAGTGCTTCCCTCCACAGCTGCAGTGCCCCCTGGGACCGCTCGAGCTGGGTACCTGTGGGTGGCTGCCACCCGCCCCTCCCTGCCACAGAGGCAGGTAAGTCAGTGTGGTGTGTGCATGACACAGGGGTTTAACCAGCCCTAAATTGAAGCAGTGTTTTTTAAAACCACCGCTTCAGTTTAGGGTTCCCATTTTGTCTACACACGCCCCTGAGCTCCAGTGCCCAATTTAAATGAAACCACTGTTCCTGTGGCAGGGTACTGGTTATGCCTGCCACTTTAAGGACTTAGCTAAGCAGCCAGCAGGTGCTTGATTGCGGTGGCCATTTTAGATGTCTGGCCACCTATATAAACAGAGCATTTTGCTGCTGGCAGGCCAGGCAGCAACATCACCTGGCTGTAAGGCTGCTTAGAACAGCTTGGTGGTAAGGGCAGGAGCTGTAGGGGATGGTCTGGAGTCCCCAGGTCCTGGGCATGACCTAAAACTGCACCTACCGGGAGTGGGTGGCCTGGTGGGGCTTTCAGTGGTATGGGAGCCCCCAGGAAATACCAGACCAGTTACCACCCCAGTGAAAGGCAGGTCGGGGTGCCTTAATAACCCCAGCTCCCACAACCGGGTGGGTTACCCCCTTGTAGCGTCCGGAAGGTGGACCCTGGAGAGAGAGTGGGGCTACAGACTCGGAAACCTGTCTTGAAATTGCCCGACTGGTCAATGAACAGTCGAAGGGCAGGGCCCCACCGTGAGGGACGCCCAAAGCTGAAGGCCTGGGGCTCCAACTAGCCTGGAAGTGAGGCCAGGGCCAGTGTAGCCAAAGGTTCTGGGGGGACCACACCCATAATGGGGAAAAGCTCAGGGAGCTATGCAGCCTAGAATGAAGGTAGAGTAGGACGCCTGAGTGGAGGGATCCATGTGGGGTTCAAACTGGAGGATTCTGGGGCCCAGAGCGGGGCTGGTGATGTTGACAACAGTGGATGCCATTGCGAGGCTTGGGCTGCGGTGTAGGGGAGGAACGGAGCTGCAGATAGCACCCCCGTATCAGGGCAAGAAATGGGCAGCCTCCCGCCTAATTAAATTAACAACTTAATTAGATAACAACAAGGAGTGGCAGGAGAGAAGGCGGGCAGTTGGCCCAGAACAGGTGTGCGGGGCATTGGTAGATTGGCCCCAGAGAAGGCCCCCTGTTACAGTTCCATACACTTTCATTGGCAGAATCCAGTCACTCTCGCTGATTTTTTCTTTCTTTCCTTGATTTTACCATATCTATATAAAATTCTTCTGGTATGCTCTCAAATGTATGCAACTGAGTTTTTTAAGTTTAGAATCTGAAATGCCTGTACCTCTTGTTACAGTTAAAGCAGAACACACATGCTTGGGGCCATGTTGCTTTCCATACTTGGTACATGTCTACTTATTTGCTTTCTCACACTTAGCATGCTCCTTGCTGATGGAAAATACCATCCTCTGAGGCGGCTTCTTACCAGCCAAAAAGTCCACCTTGTAAAATGGCTTTCTCTGGCCACATTCTTTCATTTCATGCCTAATGCATGGATGACCTGTTTTGGTGCATTCAGCTCTGCAGCCTGGGCCTTTCACAGTTTCTACTGCATTGCACACTTGGACAGTTTTTCTAGGGAGAAGTCTCTCTCATGCAGTAGCCTATCTTGAAATACGGTGTCTGTGATGCCATAAATAATCGTGCCTCTAATCAGAGATTCTGTCAAGTTCCTGAAAGCAAAGTCTCTTTAGTCTCTTTAGTTCAGTAATGCAGTTCTATACATTTTCCTGTTGTTTGTTTGCACATAAATCATCTATAGTTCAATTGTCTTATTCTTTTTTACATGCAATACTCAAATTTGGACAGTATTACAGTTAACTGTATATTTTGACCTTCTTCAAAGGCAAAGGTGTTAAAAACAGCCAGGACTTCCTCTTCTACAATATGCAAGAAAACTGAAGATTTTACTCAAGTCTTTTCTGCCCTTGTGGCTGCTAAGTAAAATTCGAACCTTTATCTTCTTTCTTTCTTTTTCATGTCCTTGTGACAAGGTATTAGCAGAATTCACAGATTTGTTGAAATCTAACAGGCTGCGCCATGAGCACTTCTGCAACCTCTTAGCTGTCAACCAGGCACCTTAGCACCCATACCACCCCAGCCCCTACCCAACCTTTATCTAACTGCTCTCCAGTTCTCTACTGCATTGCCCAACAGCAGAAGGGCAAGTGAAGGCTGCAAAATGTCCATGGCTAGCTGTCCTTTTATTTAACTGTGCAGTCACATTGCTTACAGAGATCCTTGTCCTTCTACCTCTCTATGTTTCTCCACTTGCTCTCAGTTTCCAACCTTTTTCAGTTTGGATATCAAATTCTTCAAGCCCTTTCTGAATCCCACTGCTCACAAGCAGTGATCGCCAGGTTTAAGAAATGCAGGAATATGTGAATGAGAAGAACTAGCAAAAATTAGCTTGGGGGAGCAGTAAACAACCCTCTGCGGTCCTTTAGTCTCTCTGACTAACCAACTGCTTCTTAACTCAGGGATCATCTATCAATTCCTAACTCTCTGGCTCTCCTATTAGGGAGCATCTTTACATTACAAATCCTTTCATTATGTTTGAAAGCAGGTCAAAGCTTGTTGGTGCTAAAATTTAGGATTCAGGTGTCTTGGGTAGTGGCTAAAATGAGTATTTTGGGCTCTAATCCTTGTTATCTCTATTGAAATGATGTAGGTAAGGATTAGGATCTAAGGCAATAGCATCTAAAGATGCTGATTTGGACTTCATGGCTATCAGCTGCTACAAATAGTCATTAAACAGATACAGTCACGGCACCAGACATCTCTCACTAAGAACTGGACAATGTAGGACAGGTGAATAAACCAACAAAAAGGAAGGCACTAAGTATAACTGCAGATGAGTATATTTTTGTAAGCTAGCAGCCACAGGCTCGTCATATACCAGCCTTCTATATCTTCAGACCCTCCTACAAACTGCAGGCCTTGACTTACCCAGATTTCTATTCCATTTTTACTGTTGCTTGCCCAGCACACGTGACTAATAATCCCTATTCTTGGGGAGGCCAAATACTGCAGAGAGCTCCTGGGGTGGGACCACTAGAACACAGCAATTTGTTATTTTAATTATAATTGTTATCATCTCATGTTATCCCCATCTCTGCACTGTCATGAAAGTTCCTCCACCTCTTACTGAACTTCATGTTTTCATTAGGCAAAAAACATTTTTTAAACAGGAAATTATAAAGGAGATAACAAAGTTGCTGTGTCACTGTTTCCCGTAACGTATTTATTATAGTTTTGCAACAACTGTGGTTAACTCCTGAACTTTAAAGAGTTTTCATCATATATTGCTGTGAAGCAAAACAGACTTGACTGTCTGCCAAAATAATTGCTAGAAGTGCTATAAAACTGGGCAGTTTGCTTCACAGTATCTTTGGGTTGAGGTTTGTTTGGTTTCTTGCACTGTTGTACACTCACTACTGTACATTTGTAAACCTTGTTCCTGTCTGTTCTGTTATACTCTTAATTTGTGCTATCAGTAGCACAAGCTGCTTCTTTGCTACAGGCAAGTAGATAGGCCTGAAGGCTTAATAATTATATATGTAGGGATAGATTGTGGCCTGATTTATAACATTACAAGCCCTGATATATAGCTTGGCCTTGTTATGAGCTGCTTCATGCAGCGCTTACTTGTGTTGGGTTGTTTGCAGTTACAGGGGTTATCCCATGAGTTCAGTAGGATAGCTGACAAGGTAAAATACTGGTCAGCTTAAATAACAAGACTTAATTTGGGACCCGCGGCTGGAGTATGTGCAAGGCTACTGCTGGTAACAAAACTGGCCTCCACAGAAAGGTCAAGGTTAGGGTAGCAATTGGGGAAGGAAGCAATCACCTGGAGCAGAATTCCTCCACAGGATATATGTGAGAGCTTGGTACTCCAGCAGCACATACCACTACACTGTATCTACAAATATACACAGCCGGAGCACTTGAGAATGCTAGGCTCATGTGCATGTGAGTAACTGGTGTAGTGCTGTTTTGCATACCACAGTGTGATTTTAGGTTTTTTGCTAATGTCAAACTCATTCGGTTCCACAGGGCGTTGTCTGTGGTGCCCTGACAGGCCAGTTCATGGGCTAGATTGGGACCATGCACTAGAGGCAGTGCACAGAGGCTTGCCCTGCATGTCACATGTGGGCAGGACCCTGTGCCATGGGCCAGGTGTGGCTGATGAACTCCAACTGGTGTGGTGGTGGAGGGTCCCACGGGAGTGGGGGTAGGGGGAGTTTGCAGCTGGCTGGGAGTGTGTGGTGGGGGGGGTGGGGTTGCAGCTGGCCAGGAGTGTGGGAGAGGAGGGTTTTGCAGCTGGTCGGGCACTCCAGCTGGTAGCAGGGAGGCTGCAAACTGCTTCCAGCCCCCCGGTGGGATGCTCCACCGCTCCACCAGTCTGAGTTCACCAGCCGCGCCTGCCATGAGCACTTACCTGCGCAGGGGCCAGAGCGTGGGCTGCATATGGCCCCCTGGCCAGACTGGTCCTGTGCACTGGCTCCAGGGCCAGTCCAGGCTGAGCCCCAGGCTGTCTGTGTGGATCAGAACTGGCACGCAGGGCTGGTCCAGTAGGGCACCACAGGTAACGCATGCCCTTGTGCTGTATACAGTGAGAGCCCTGGAGTGGGACTGATGCATGCTGCATTTGGGACTGGACTAGCTGCATGTGTTGCCCGTGGTAAAGGAGACCTGCATGGAACATACTGCAAGCAGCACCCTCCAGACAGGCCCCTGCATCTGATTCAGGCCAGCCCTGGAGCCAGTGTGCAGGGCTCATCTGCTGCGGGTGCTACATGCAGGGCATGCTCTGGACTGACTCGTTGTGCTTGCAGGCAGTGCCTACAGTGCTGGGTCCAGCCTGTGTACCAGGATAGCTCTGCAGGCCTCATGTAGTGTGTAGGGTTGGTCTGAGACCCATGGGCCAGATGGTAGGGCTCCACACCCTGGATCTGGTTCATGAGTCATATGTTTGACGCCTGTGGTCTAAACTATGGTTTTGTTATGAGAGTTATAGAAGTCACAGACTGTGAATTTGAAAACCTGTGGCTCTTGTGATGCAGTGTGCCACTCAGAGAGGAGAATTCATAAGATCGTTGGAGGTGTAGTTCAGGCAGAGGCATTGGCTTACTGGAACGAACGGGAAACTGGCTCTTAGAAACAGGGCTCCACAATAAGCACATGCACACAATAAGGCTATCATTTCAGTTGTTCTAAGCATGCTTGGCAATGTTTCCATAAAAAATTGCTTCTCTTTCTTCATCTCTTCTGTGAAATTACCATGCCAAAATCATAGCCTTATCAATGTCCTGTGTGCTGTATTATTCACATAATACAGGTTTCAGTTGAGGTAGGTGCCTTTTTGTTATGTAAATGACATGGTAATGCCTAACTGTGTGAAAGATGGTAGCTGAAGTTACACAGGACAAAATGTTGTCCTTAATGTATGAATGCCTGCAGTGCACAAGAGATGCAGAAGTGAGGGGAAGGTTGGTTCTTGAATGCCTTCCCATGCGAGCATTGTGCGCTCAATCTGGCACCCTTCAAGAGTTTGTATCTTTTAATTCCATCCTGGGCATCTTTTAGGGATTGTTTGAATACTGTCCTTCCCTCACAAAGAATGAGACACTGATACACATCCGGACTGGAGCAATGTGTGCCTGGCTTATCCAGGCGCCCCAGTAACTGATAACACTATGGTCCCACAGTATGTATGCGTGTGCCGTTTCTTCAGCTGTTAGTCTGAATATTTTTTTTAAATTTAAATGAAAATAGCATTTGTAAACTGATCTGGGTTAACTGGGTCAGAAACTATTTTCTGTATTTTGGCTGGGAGTAAGGGAGTTGGTGGGACTGTGCCCTGCACTGAAACAAGGGCCTCTGAGCAGAAAGATGATCATGCTGTGAGTGACTCCTTGGCAGCGTCTCGGCATTGTCATTGTAACGAAGAAAGCACAGCAGAAATTGATATGGCTTTGGCTTGTTATGACGGAAAACAGAGCTATAGAATAAGCAGCAGGTGGGGCCAATATCAATGCTTTTTGTTTTCACTATCCCCATATGAAGAATCATGTCTCAGAACCTTTCATGATCTCTGTGGGAACTCTCTTTGGTGTCCTCATACTTCCACCTGGTTCCCATGCTGTTCAAAAACCGGGCTGTTTATTAACTCATCAGACAGGAACAGGAGGAGCACTTTGCTTAAATGTAGAGTGGCTTGTTGGGTGTGTAAGCAAGAGTGTAGCTTATTGGTTGGCACTATAATTGTGTGGAGGCAGAAGAACGTATTTGGTTGTTAGGTTGGAGGATAAACTGCTGTGCATTCCTGCAGTATATTAAATTTACCTGCAAGCTAACTGACTTAATTTTTTTTATTTCACTGTGTTGGGGTCACTGTCAGAGTTTTACTCTAGTATTCGGAAAAACTTAAAATCCTTTGATTTAGGCCCTGCCATTGACTACAGAACATTAGGACAATTCTTTACTTGCCTGTTCTTCTTTTCATTGTTTATCTATAATCTTTTAAAGAGGTGGTCTTTCATGCTTAACCTATACTGACTGATAGCCCAAATCTGTAAAGCGAGTTAAAGAATTGGAGAATATAAACAAAACTGGAACTGTCTGCTTCCCAAGACCTGTCTCAGCATCTCCTCAGAATAAAAGAACCTTTTCTATTAAGCACCCAAAAAAAATAAACCAAGGAAACGTAGGGGAATAAATAAGAGCTTTTTGAGAAGCCAGCTTCCCATTTGCATCTAAACCCAGCCTCCCCATAAATCAGAAAATAAATTCCTAGGAAATAATTATTGAAAAATGTTCACTGTTGATAACAACAAAGCATCCAAAAAATAAAGGATTTTAAACTAAAAGAAACATAAGGGCAATTTTTAAATATGAAATTTAATTGTATCTGCTTTTGTATTACTAGCTGACTTTAAATACATATCTTTTTAACTAAGTTTTTCCAAGATTAAACTGCAGATTGTGTATTGGGTATCCAACTGACAAAATTTGAAGGTATTTTTGGCCTAGCACTTTAGTTCAGCCTATTATAAAATGGGGACCATCTACATGTAACCCTTGTGCCGGGCACCAGTTGGCAGCAACAAGGGCTGGGTTCAATTTTAGGGTACTAAATATAGTTTACCTTGGCTTGAGTCCCTGCTCAAACCACCTGGGAAACACTAAATAAATTACTAGGTTGTGCCACATAAACAAAACCCCCTCCTCACAAGCACTATAAACCCAGAGGATAAATTTATTACTAAAAGAAAGGCAGAGAAAACAAAGAAAAACACTACTAACTATACAACATAGTCTGTAGGCTGTGCTGCACCAGGGGAAGCTGCTTGAGAGTTCTTTTCCTGGCCAAAGGAGATGATTTGGTTACCGACTTAAACATAGACGGTAGTCTGGGCAATAGTAACCATGAAACCATTATGTCCACAGTCCATCGCAAGGCAGGTGAATTGGATAGCAGGCTTGCAGTTTTGGATTTCAAAAATGCAAACTTCATCAAGCTCAGGTCACTAGTAGGGAATGTGCTGAGGAGCCAGGGACCAAAGGCAAAAGGAGTGCATGAAGAGTGGTTGATCCTAAAGGACACAATCCTTGAAGTACAAATGAAGTCCATTCCCATGTGGAGGAAATGTAGCAAAAGGGCTGGGAAGCCCTCTTGACTAAACAGGGAAATCATGGTCCTCTTAAGAAAGAAGAGGCATACACTCAATGGAAGCTAGGGACAGCCCCCAAGGAGGACTGTATAACTATGGCCTACACTTGTAGGGATCAGATTAGAAAAGCTAAGGCAGTGACAGAACTAAAATTAGTAACGAGAATCAAGGACAACAAGAAGCCCTTCTTTAGGTATGTAGGGAACAGGAAGAAAACTAATGAGAGTGTTGGACCATTGCTCAACAACTCAGGACAGCTAGTCATCGGCGCTCAGGAGAAAATTGAACTCCTGAATGACTACTTTGCCTCCGTCTTCCACTGGGCCAAGTGGAAAATCATGGCAGCTACAGAATGAGCAGGGTTCAAATGACCACCTTCATACTATTGCTGTACAACTGGTATGTGATCAATTAAAGAAATTGGACGTACATAAGTCAGCAGGTCTGGATGAACTTCATCCAAGAGTGCTGAAAGAGCTGACCAAAGTCATCGTGGAACCCCTGGAGAAGCTCTTCCAAAACTCACAGAACTCTGGGGAGGTTCCCGAGGACTGGAAGAGGGCCAATATTGTGCCCATTTTCAAGAAGAGGAGAAGGGAGGACCCAAGTAACTGTAGGCCAATTAGCCTAATTTCTATCCCAGGGAAAATCCTGGAAAAATTCATTAAGGAGGCTATGTGTGATGGGCTTGTAGAAGGTAGGATTTTGAATGACAACCAGCATGGCTTTGTTGTGGGCAGGTCTTTTCTTACCAACCTCATCTCCTTTTACAATCAGGTGACTCGCCACCGGGACAAGAGAGAGGAGGTTGACATTATATACCTTGACTTCCAAAAAGCTTTTGATCTGTTATCCCACAATGTTCTCACAAGAAAATTGGAAGACTGTGGGCTTAACTGTGAGACAGTCAGGTGGGTAGGAAACTGGCTGCGGGGAAGGACCCAGAGAGTTCTAAGGAACAGATCTGTGTCATCTTGGTGGGAAATGGCCAGTGGTGTCCCACAGGGGTCAGTGCTTGGCCTAGTGCTATTCAACATCTTCATCAATGATTTGGACGTGGGGGTGAAGAACTCACTGGCCCAGTTCATGGACGACATCAAGTTATGGGGAAGTGTGGTCATGGTTGAAGATAGGCTGCAGATACAGGCAGACCTAGACAGGCTTGACAGTTGGGCAGACCAGAATCAAATGAAGTTCAACGTCAAGAAATGTAAAGTGCTCCACCTGGGGACAAACAATCCCCTGCACACCTACAGGCTTGGCAACGCCAACCTGACCTGCAATACAAATGAAAGGGACTTGGGGGTACTAACAGACCATGAGCCGGCAGTGTGATGCTTTAGCTAGAAGGCCAACAATACCCTGGGATTCATCAATCAATGCATCCCCAGCAAAACCAAAGAAGTAATGTCTTTTATCTGTGGTTGAAAATGCAAAGAATACGAAGGCTCTGCTATGTATTTGTGTGACCAAACTTGCCTGAGGTTGAATTTGCTGCAAACCTATTTCTTGTGTGCTTTATGTCTTCCAGGGGTTCAAGATTTCATCTACCATCTGATCAGAAACCTGGTCTTCATCTTCAGATGGCCAGGATCTAGTCACCACAGTTCTGTCCCTGTCCCACTCTTTAAGAAAGTAATTGTTGACTACTTTAGAGACAGCACAGTGAAAGTGTGAGCTGAAGATAGGTGAATTAAATTCATCCTGAGATAAAATGAATTAATCTCTAGGGCAAAGCTTGTCCCCGAGGCCATACATCAGCTTGGCAGAGCCTCAGGTGAAGGAGGGCAGGATTAAACTCCCCTGTCTCCCTTCTTGGGCAAGGGCACCCCAGCTGGGGTCTGCCTGACTTCGTCCCTCTCCCAACCCCTGCTAGCTGCTTGCACAGTGTAGGCCTGGCACGGCCCTGTTATCTGTCTGTGGCTGGGGCTGGGACTGTGGGGCTGAGCCCAGCCGGTTTCTTCTGAGGGTGGACATGGAGGGGCCAGCCTGAGCTGGGACATGGGCTGGGCCCTTTCCAGTGGGCTGTGGCTTGGGCTGGGGCCATGGGAACTGTGCAACCAGATTGCTCCAGGCTCCCTGTGGCTAGGCCAAGTGGGGCTGTCATGCAGCCACAACCAGCTGGGAAGGGCCCAGGCCAAGGGAGCAGGGCCCTTCCCAGCTGGCTGCAGTTGCGTGACAGCCCAGCCCAGTGGCATGGGCAGCAGGCTGCCTGGGCTGGCTCGGATGTACCGGTGGGCCCTGAGCCTGGCAGCTTCCTGCTGCTGGGGCTTGTATGCCTGCAGCTGCCACCACACCCCTCTCCTATGCAGCACCCAGTGGCTGCAGCCACACCACAAGCTGGGTGCCGGCTGGGGCAGGGGCCAGGGCTGGCAGGGCTGTTCTGCCTTCCTTGCCTCCAGATGCTGCTGCCCCTGCCATGCTTCTCTGGGTGATTTGGCAGGAAGCTTCAACCTGGCGGCTTCTGCCCAGCACATAGAGCTCTGACTCCAGCTCACAGACGCCTTCCATCCACTCTACCTGCCCGGTGTGATAAGCAGCCCCTGTGAGCAGGTGAAGTGGGTGGAAGGCATTCAGGAGCTGGTGCCGGATCTCCATATGCTGGGCAGAGGCCACAGGGTAAAGCTTTCACCCACCCAGAGCAGTGCTGCACAGTGTGGTAGGAGCAGGAACCACAGCTGGAGGTGAGGGGAGCAGAACAGATCTGCCAAACCCAGCCAGCATTCAGCTTCCTCTCTCCTCCAGTGGCTCCTCCTTCTCCCACTCCTGCCCCACTGTGCTGCTGGAGGAGGGGAGGAAGCTTCAGCTTGGCAGCTTCTGCCTAGCACGTGGAGATTCGGCTCTAACTCTGGCTGCCTTCCACCCTCTCTGCCCTTCCAGCACAATGAGCAGCCCCTACAGGGAGGTGGAGGTGGTGGAAAATGGCCAAGAGCTGGAGCCAGATCTCCATGCACTGGGTAGAAGCCTCCAGGCTGAAGCTTCCCCCACACTACCTTTCCCCTCCAGCTGCCCAGAGCAGCACAGCGGGGCAGGAGTGGGAGGAGGAGGAGCCACTGGAGGTGAGAGGAAGCTGCATGCTGGCTGGGCCCGGCAGGGTTGTTCTTCTCCCATCATCTCCAGCTGTGGCTACTGCTTCTGCTGTGTCATGCAATGTGTTGTTGTGACTGGGTGGAAAATTCAGCCTTGTGGCTTCTGCTCAGTGCATGGAGATATGCTGCCAGCTCCTGGATGCCTTCCACCTGCTCTGCTTTTCATGTTGGGTGGAGGGAGTGGGTGGAAGGTGTCCAGAGCTCCATGCACTGAGCTGGGTAGCCCACTACGCAGCCAGCCACTGCCCATGCCACCAGGTCAGGCTGTCATGCAGCTGCAACTGGCTGGGAAGGGCCCTACCAACATGGCCTGGCCTGGGCTGGCCCTACTGGGCCCTTCTAAGCTGGCTGTGGCTGCATGACAGCTCTGCCCAGCCTGGGCGTGGGGAGCCAGAAGCAATGTGGTCACGCAGCCCTGCTCCAGCTAGAGAAAAGAGGGGCAGGCTGCGCCAGCCCTGCTCTGTGGAGCAGAGAACACATCCCAGCCCATGACTACAGAGCATACTGGCATGCTAGGGGACCCTAATTTAACTTAAACCAGGAGGGGGTCTAGGACAGAAGTTTCATAAACCAGCTGGACCCAAATCAGTTAAGTCTGATACTACATTCAACCAGGTCTATCTTAAACTAGTTTTGGCCATTTTGAAACTGGTTTATGTGCATTGAACTTATGTTCCTTTAGGCAAGGGACAGACATGAAAAAAGCCTGATCCTGAATTGATTCAATCTTGCAGGTTAGTTTAACCTGGTTAGGCTAAATCTGTTTGTAAACCAGACATCCCAGAAATGCAGGCATATGCCTTTAGTGACTCAAGCTAGAAGCAGCCCTCCCTTCTCTTTGACAGTACTGAGCTCAGGTGGCCATGGCCAGACCTTGGCAGGATGTTCTGAATAGGGAGGGGTTCCCCAAGAGATCAGATTAATATAAATGCTGGCCACATTTCAGTTATCAAGTAAGATTCTTCTTTATGGTAATAGAGATCATATTTCTCACTACAGCTGGAATGTTTGAAAATGAGCCCTTGATATGGGGGTTGCAAACTAATATCAGAGGGTTGTGAAAACTGTCTTCTTATATTGATTTACTTAGTTACTCCCCAGGTAGGAGCAAAACCTTTTATACTGGGGAAGCAGTTAAGAACCACGTAAATGAGAAAAATAAGTAAAAACATTTAAAATAAGTACATTTAATAATAGTAATTAGATGGATTTGTAGATACTAATATATACTGGTCACTAAAATTTGTACAGTTTGTTTGTGTGTCTTATAATCTTCCCATAAATGAGTCTTATGGCAACATAGATATTTACAGATGTTATTGTATTGACCATAGTTACAAAATAATGCAAAAATTCCCCTCCAAAATATAAATCTAAGCCTTTATTGGTAAGGTTTTATTGGTACAAATGTGAAGAGCAGTTGCAGATTTTTAACCAATCTGTTTTTGAATTTTGAGTAGCAAAAGAAAAGTAGAACAAGCTTTAAGAAAAATTATTATTCCTTCCTTCACTGCTCAAGATACACAACTTGAAGGTTATTGTTTGATTAATCTTGAACTTTTCACGCACATTCTACTTTGGCAAAAGGCTAAATGAACCAAATTTCAGGTCAAAAGGAGCTCTTTTGCAAAAGCTGGCATAAGAGTGATATGTATTGCCAAATTTTGGCTTGGAATAGATGATATCCTTGATGCAGTCAATTCGGCAGGCTCTATTAATAATGAAAAAAGGTACCTGGGATTAATCTCTTCCATCAGTGCTTCAGTTGGGAGGGATCCCATTTGATATTTAAGGTACAGCTACTGTAAATTTGGTGACTCTAAATATGGCAGCCCTGTTGCATTTCCAGAATTGAAAGTGTGATTTTACTTCTATGCTAGTGTTCTTTATTTGATGAATTGGTATCACCTATTTGAACTGGCCTTCTACTATGAATTGGATATTAGCTTGGGAACTGAATAAGGTCTGAACATTACATGCTCTGAGTTCCTAAACACTGACTTCTTATAATCCTCTGCCTTCTTTTCTCAATTTTGTAAAACAATTTGAAATTTCAGATTCAAAATTACATAAAACATTGATTTACCCAGTATCTTTAATAAAACACCCTAGGTATTAGGCATCTTACTAAGCCTTACTGAGGTAGGGCAAGTACTTTTAATTAATTAATGCAACGTATGCTGGTGCTGTGGAAATGCATACGTTCCCAGTGGGAGACTTAATTTGAAAAACAGTGACTTTCCAAATGGAGTAGCTAGAGCCAGGGATTAGAACATAATTCCTTAAATCCTGGCAATTTAAAGAAAGAGAAAAATCATTCTCATCAGTGAGCTGCATAATGCATTTATGAGCCATCAAATACTAATTGCAGCCCATCAGTTAAAAGTGTCACCTGGAGATTTAATACTGTGTATTTGGGAGCAGGCTGTGGGTTAGAATAAAGATATCTTCCTACATCTGCAGAGACGTGGATTGAAACTGGCAGCACCTCTTTGGAATCAGTGACAATCTGACTGAGTTTCACAGAAAGCGTACAGCAGAAGGTAGGACAATGTGTGACCTTTTACAGGAAGTACAAGAGATGCTGGGAAGTGCAAGCTACTTTCTAAGCAAAATGAAGAGCCAACCACAGCCTTGTCCTTATCAAGTGATAGACACACCCCTTGCTACCAGTCACTTCATTCAATACTTCCCTTTCCCCTGCTGCTACATTGACTGATATGGGGATTCTCTGCAGTCCTTTACAATCTTATTTAAAGATAAAACAGGTGTGCATCCATTGCCCCTGCCTTTGAATACATTCCCAACATCTCTGCACTTCATCAACAATGACTGGAGGCCTAGAAAACATGACATATGAAGAAAACCTAATTTTACTCAGGTTATTTTGTTTGCAGGGAAGAATATTGACAGGGGGATGTGACAGAATCATAGAAAAGTAGGGCTGGAAAGAACATCAGGAGATCATGTAGTCTGTTCAAGGCAGAACCATTGCTGACTAAGCTATCCCAGTCAAATATCTGTTTAACCTGCTCTTAAAAATGACCAAGGATGAAGAGTCTAAATCCTTTTTTGGTTAGCCTATTCCAACGTTAACCATCCTCATAGTGAAAAAGTTCTTTCTAATAGCCAACCTAATAGCTGCAATTTAAGACCATTGCTTATTGTTTTGTTTCCTGCAGCCACAGAGAATAGTACATCTCCATCTTTTTATAAGCACCCTGCAGATATTTGACTGTTATCAAATCTCCCATCAGTCTTCTATTCTCCAGACTAAAAAATTCCAGTTCTTTTAGTCTTTTCTCATAAATCATGTTTCTCTGGCTTCTGATCATTTTTGTCTTTTTCTGAAAGACTCTTCGCAATATGTTCACATCTTTTCTTGATACAAAGAACACGAAACTAGATACAGTACTCCAGATGAGGCCTCACCAGTGCTGAATAGAGATGAAAAATTCCTTAATTTACAAATGACATTTCTATTAACGTAGCCCAGTATGCTATTGGCCTTTTTGCAACAAGAGTATATTGTTTACTCATATTCAGATTATGGTCTACTGTAACCCCCAGGTCCTTCTCTGCAGCACTGCAGCATAGTCAATTGTTCCCTGGTCCTTATTTGTGCATGAAATTATTCTGCGTGAAGTGTAGGACTTTGTACTTGCCCTTATTGAATTTCATTTGATTGATTTGGGACTATTTCACTAGTTGTCAAGGTAATTCTGAATCCTAGCCCTACCTTGCAACTCCATCCAACTTCATGTCATCTGCAAATTTGTCAAGTGTGTACTCAATCCCATCCTTCAAATTATTAATTAAAATGGATGGACCCCTAGGAGACCTCACTCAATACCTTGACACACAAAAAGGGTTATTGTAAAGAGAATGATTAATTTTTTTTTGTGTCTGCAGATGAGAGAACAGAAGTAATGACCTTAACACGCAATGAAGGAAATCTAAATTAGAAGTTAGTAAAACCTTTCTAATTATGACCGTGATTGAATACTGGAATAGTTTATCTAGAGAGGTGTTGGGATCATTGTTATTCAAAGTTTTTAAGTGCAGGTTATGGCAGCACTTGTCTTGGACTGTTGAGACAGGGATGATCCTGCCCTGAACAGGTCAGGGAAGATGATTTCCTAGAGTTCCTTCCAGCTCTCTTTTTCTATGATTATTTCTTCTATGCAATTGAAAAGAAACTTGTTGTCATCCTTAGGGTATTCTGTAAAGTGATGAAGCATGGATTGGATTTGCCACCAAAATTGTGAGTAATAATTAACTACAGTTCTGCTAAATGGTGTGGAGGGAAGGCAACAAAATGACAGCAACAAAAATGAATCCACGTACAGTTTTCAGGATGGGAATTTAAATAGATAGGCATTTTAACTTGGTGCTGGATTTTCTCATTCTCTCTCCTGTTGTTCTGATCAAAGTTTCCATATGTGATGTGAATTCCAGGAGCTAGCAATGATAATTTGAAACACATTTTCACTGCAAACCCGAAACCAGACCCATGTTCCACTCTGTAGCTATTGTTATACACACTCATCTGCTTTATAGATGGCAGCATGGCATTTGGGAAATAACACAAAAAGAATAGGCACTTTTGTGAGCTTTAAATTATAAGCATTTGACCATGACCTTTTGAACTAGTCTGTGGTGGAAAAGGGAAGTGCCATTATTGCAGTATTTACAAGGCAACAGTTTATTAAGTCATTAGTCTTTTTACCTTTAGTTATCAGTATTGAACATTTGTCACCCACTGCTGAAGCTGAGGCTTTGAAAGAGTAGAAAGAAAGGGACCAAAATTCTTCACAGTATAGAAACTTGCTAATTGATTTTTCTCAGGGATTCAATGTCAGATGTGTGAATATCTGCATGCTATAGTTTTATAGTTGGGCAATATTTTTTACAAAAGCATTCTTAATTTTTTCCCCTCCTACATTTTCTTTATTCTTTCATTCAGTCATTTTAACTCTTGCACAAGATGCTTTCAGTACTGTCTTTGGGAGAAGCTACTCAAAATCTGAGTATCCAAAAGTCTTTGTTTGGCTCATTTCTGCTCCATAGCCAAGTGATCAGTAGCAGGTCAAACAGGATTGTTGAGAGGGAATACATTAGAGATCTTTGAATTATTATGATCCATTTGCAGGGTTTGCTTATGGATTAGGTGTATTGTTAAGAGGTAGGCATGGGATGTACAGTTCATTTTAGTCCCTGAATCTTAAAATAAATGTTCTGATAACATGGGGATTCATATAAAAGTTGGATAGATAGATACTAGATTAACCAGGATGAACTCTTTCTGACATTTCTTACCTAAATTGGTGCTTTGAATTTCATTATATCTTTCCTGTGACTTCTCATCTATTTTTATCTTTTTCTGGTATGTAATCACTCTTTTATTCTATGAGTGGCAAGAAAATTAACACCATTTTATATATACATATACATATATAATGAATATGAACTGACTAGCAAAAGCCTATTAACTCATGTAATTTGCAAAATACCCTCATATTTATGAGTACTTAAAAATGTTCTAAAATCCATTCTCAGTGCGCTAACTACTGACATTTAATTTTCTTGCCAAACAGTATTTCTAGTTCTGTAGCATCCATCCTGGATACCTCACTTTTTAATGGCATACTTCTGGAAATGACAAAAAGCATGCCTGAGTTGTGATGAGTAAAGAACAACAGTGGCAGGAAGATCTCAGCAATACCTGTAGGTTTTCAAACTTACCTGTAGAAACAGCACCATATTAAAAAGTGTATGTGCCATGGCCATCCAACCAGGCCCCTTGCTGCAGAGTTGATTTACTATTTCCTTGCAGTGGGGACACTGAGGAGTGATGTTCAGGAAGGCAACATGTCTCATGTTTGTTAAACCAGAACTCTATCATCTCAGTGCTCTCCTAGCGCCTGACAGAATTATAGTTCTGTCTGAAAGCAAACCTGCTGTGACTCAGCCACATGAGTGGGGGCTTGTTGTCAATGGGAGAGATTTAGTGCAAAAGATAAAATTTTCTGCCCCATCAAATGTTCACCTTTCTCCATGTTGCTAGGAGAGTGATACCATTCCTGTCAATGATCACTCATATTTTTGTCATCTGCAGGATAGATGAGTGTAATGTAATCTATTTAGGGCTACTCCTGAAGTCAGCGTTACTAATAATTTTCAAAGATCAAAGACCTAAGGACCAGCTGTCTGTGAAGCTTTCTTTACCGCATTGCAGCCATTAAATATAACCTTGCTCTTACATACAGGAACTAACCATTCAGAGCCAGAGCAGGCCTTGCTGTTGGTGGTGCTTCTCAATATGCTCTCTCATATTAGCTACTTTTGATAATACAGAGCCAGTAATGAGCTTTGGAAAAAAATATAGGGTGTTCATATTCAGTGTTGTTTGTATCTGACTATTTGTTATTCTTTTTACTTTCTTAAGAGATTAGTGCTCATAATTCTCCTTCTTGAGATGGGTTGTGCATGTTTTGTTTTGCTTTGTTTTTTTTAAGTCACCACACTTTCAAGTCAAGTGATTCTTAAAAAAATTAGCCTGGGTCCTCTGTACATATACGGTCTCTATTCCTATAGTATCTGGGTGCTTCACAGGTTTGAATGTTTATGTTCTCCTTAACACCCCTATGAGACAGGGAAATATTTCTCCCATTTTTCAGATGATATAGATGGGCTAAATTTCTTGACCAAGGCCACAAAGGAATGTGGCAGACACGGAAAAAATGTAGGCCATAGACTCGTGCCATGAGTACTAGATCATCCTTTCTTTCCCACAAAGGACAGATTTCTGAGACATGTATCAAATGTATTGTTAAAAGAAAAATAGATAGATGAAGAAACTGAACTACAGGGGTCTTCAATTTTTTTATTATAATTTACCTCTTAGGAGGTAAATCTTTTCCTCTGAGGGAAGAGATAGGCATATTTATATGGCTGATTGCCTTATTTTAGGCTTCTTTGGTAACATGGATACTGTCAAGAAACCTTCAATTCTGTCTCCTCCATTCCATATAGATTCACATACTGAAATCAGCAGTGGAGTGGATCGGTGTATAACCCTTCATAGTTTCATAGTTGGTAGGGTGAGAAGGGACCTGAGCAGATCATCAAGTCCGACCCCCTGCCATGAGCAGGAAAGGATGCTGGGGCCAAACAACCCCGGCTAGGTGATTGCCTAGTCTCCTTTTGAAGACCCCTGGGGTAGGAGCGAGCACCACTTCCCTTGGAAGTTGGTTCCAGATCCTAGACGCCCTAACTGTGAAGTACTGCCTCCTGAAATCTAGCCTGAATCTACTCTCAGTCAACTTATGGCCGTTATTCCTCATTACTCCTGGTAGTGCTCAGGGGAACAGGGACTCTCCCATAGCCTGCTGGTCCCCTTTGGCCAGTTTGTAGATGAACCCTTAGCACTATATTATTAATTTAATGCTATTGTTTTCTAATCAGTTGATCTGTCCTGGTTTTAACCTGTAGATCTGTCCTGCATTATGAAGCCAAGTGCACAGTTGATAAATGCCTTGCACTTAGAAATGGTGTATATTACATTCATGTTTCAATATGTTTAAAAAGATCAATAATAATTTGGAAAGAGCTGAGTTCAAGGTAGGAAGCTGGTATAGCTTTAAGTTTGCCAAGTGCACTTATGGCCTAATCTGCCCTGAAATTTTGTAATGAAGCAATTATTTTATATTGTTTCAGAAAATAAGTTCTTCTTTGTCCATTGCTAGTGAGCAAAATTGGCCTGTGTCTTAAAGCAAATAGTACCAAATTGTTAGCAGGTGCGCTGTTCATCCTATTTTGCCACCTCTCTAGGAAAAAAAAATGCATAAGGAGATTTTGCATCAAGTTGGTTGAAAAATGTGAGTTGAAAAATGTGAGTCTGTTTATGTATCAAATTCCTTCATTTTGTATCTTTCCCAATTCACAAGCAGGATAACTTGTAAAGTATCTAAAATAGAAAAACAAACAAAAAGAACATGTATTGAACTTAAATTGAGATTAAAACTGTGTGGCTCTGAATGAATGACATTGGGTTTTTAATCTTGGAGAATCATTCATATCATATCCTTTTTCTCCATATCATTGACATACTTTGGTGGGCCTCTCTCTGTAAAAAAAAAAAAAAACAAAAACCTTTGAGAAGCATTAGCTCTAATTTTTGAAGAGGGACAACTGATCATAAAGCTCAGAGGTGAAATGTTACCATCAATGTTTGTGTTTCTGCCCCCATTAGTAGCATGACTAGGAGGAAGGAGTGATAGGGATAACTACCCCAGGCGCTGAGTTGGAGAGGGGACAAAAAAAGCAGCTGCCATCAGCAGCTTTGTGTTTGCAATCATGAACCAGAAGTCACTGCTTTTACAATCATGAGCCAGGTGCTCAACCATGTCCCTACACTCCTGGCTCCCATTATGAATCTGATGCTATAATGCTTGAGTGTAATAAAAGAACACAATAACAACCTCATCCTTCAAAGACTTGGCAATGCATGTTTTCTTTATTAGAACTTCCGTCCCATGGAAGTCAGTAAGTTAGCAAAGTACAGACATCCAATTCATTCCCAAATGAGGGCCAGCTCATTTTAATCACTGGGATGCTGAGAGAAGAGAACACAGTACTCAAGGTGAGTAAGATAGAATCTACCCCTGAATAGATTCCTTCTTGATATGATTGACACTGCTAGGAAGTATTTCTTATACTATTACCACACATGGGATTTCAATAGCAAAAATTTGTAAGAAAGCTAAAATTCTAATCAAAAGGTTCTTTTTTTTTCTGAAATGAGTCACATATTAAATTTCAACATGTGTTCTGAAATGGTGCATTGCATGTTGGGAGATTGAATAGCTTGCAATAATGGTGAAGGCACAGAGAAAGTGAGCCATTGACAATGCAAAAGTCCATGCCAAAAACACTCTGGGATGTATAAATAATCTTATACTGAGGAAGAAATTACAACATTTATATAGTTAATGAGAGAGCTTAATTTCTGTATGCTCAAATTGTTGAGACTCAGGAAGATGAAACTATTTTGTCAGGGCATCTATCTCTGCTGATGCTGAACAGTCACAATCCATTAACTGGTTTCTTTGCAGAAACAAAGAAAGGATAAATGTGTGTTGCTACACTATAGTTCATACTTTCTCTGCAGTTTTCAAATAACTGCAGCAGCAAGGCACCAGACTGCCATGCGTAGACTCTGAGATGGTGCAGAGTCACTTGGAGGAACTGGATGCCTTTAAGTCGGCAGGTCCAGATGAGCTCCATCAGAGGGTACTGAAGGCACTGGCTGACGTCATTGCGCAGCCACTGGTGGTAATATTTGAATGCTCATGGCGCACGGGCCAGGTCCCGGAGGACTGGAAAAGGGCCAATGTGGTCCCCATTTTCAAGAAGGGGAGGAAGGAGGACCTGGGCAACTATAGGCCAGTCAGTCTCACCTCCATCCTAGGCAAAGTCTTCAAAAAAATTATCAAGGCTCATATTTGTGAGAGCCCGGCAGGACAAATCATGCTGAGGGGAAACCAGCACAGGTTCGTAGCAGGTAGATCATGCCTGACTAATCTAGTTTCTTTTTATGACCAGGTTGCAAAATGCCTGGACGCAGGAGTAGGGGTTGATGTCGTATACTTAGACTTCAGGAAGGCCTTCGATACGGTATCCCACACCATACTGGTAAACAAGTTAAGAGGCTGTGACTTGGATGACTACACAGTCCGGTGGGTGGTGAATTGGCTAGAGGGTCGCACCCAGAGAGTCATAGTGGATGGGTCGGTATTGACCTGGAAGGGTGTGGGCAGGGGGTCCCGCAGGGCTCGGTCCTTGGACCGATACTCTTCAATATCTTCATCAGTGACTTGGACGAGGGAGTGAAGTGTACTCTGTCCAAGTTTGCGGATGACACAAAACTGTGGGGAGAAGTGGACACGCTGGGGGGCAGGGAACAAATACAAGCAGACCTGGACAGGTTGGACATATGGGCGGAAAACAACAGAATGCAATTCAACAAGGAGAAAAGCAAAGTGTTGCACCTAGGGAGGAAAAATGTCCAGCATACCTACTGCCTAGGGAATGACCTGCTTGGTGGAACGGAATCAGAAAGGGATCTTGGAGTCCTAGTGGACTCCAAGATGAACATGAGTTGGCAGTGTGACAAAGCCATCAGAAAAGCTAATGGCACTTTATTGTGCATCAGCAGATGCATGACAAACAGATCCAAGGAGGTGATACTTTCCTCCTTGATTCCTTTCGCTCTATCGGGCGCTGGTCAGACCGCAGTTGGAGTACTGCGTGCAGTTTTGGGCACTGCACTTCAAGAGGGTTGTGGATAACCTGGAGAGGGTCCAGAGAAGGGCCACTCTTATAGTTAAGGGCTTGTAGGCCAAGCCCTATGAGGAGAGACTGGGTACCTGGACCTCTTCAGCCTCCGCAAGAGAAGGTTGAGAGGTGACCTTGTGGCTGCCTATAAGTTCATTGTGGGGGCACAGAAGGGAATTGGTGAGGTTTTATTTACCAAGGTGCCCCCGGGGGTTACAAGAAATAATGGCCACAAGCTAGCAGAGAGCAGATTTAGACTAGACATTAGGAAGAACTTCTTCACAGTTAGCGTGGCCAAGGTCTGGAACGGGCTCCCAAGGGAGGTGGTGCTCTCCCCTACCCTGGGGGTCTTCAAGAGGAGGTTGGATAGGTATCTGGCTGGGGTCATCTGAACCCAGCACTCTTTCCTGACTATGCAGGGGGTCGGACTCGATGATCTATTGAGGTCCCTTCCGACCCTAGCATCTATTAATCTATGAAACTCTCAGATAATTTAAAGACTTATATTTACTTAGCCACATGACCAAGAAAAATTCCACATTCTTACAGTAAATCTTAATGGTGATTTATTTTGCTACAATGTTCTCTGAAAGATCTCAACTGCCTTCTGAAATTGCATGTGTGTGCAGAGTCTCAATGGTGGAGCTTCCTCAATCCATGGACTTGGATGTGCTCCACTGGGAGCAGAAACAGTCTCCAACTTTTCAGTAAGAGTTCACAAAAAATAATTAAACTTCTCTGCCCTAGTGTAGATTTAATCATAATCTTGAAAGGTGAACACTTAGATTCATGTTTGCTTCAAATTTTTATTTTGTAATATGCCTCAAGAACAATACTTTGGAACTACTTACAGTACATTCATTGCTGAATCACAACAGGTATCTCTATATCGCACAGTGGGTCTATTTCTCCCCCCACCCCATCTTTCCCTAGAAATAGCTATGCAAGTATGTCACCAAGGCAATTCTATATATGGACTCTAGCCCTCTGTAGAGGTTAAATCTGATCTTTCATCCATAAAAATGGATAGAATAAACTCCCAGTGGCTTCAGTAATGATGGATCAAGTTCTGATTTAATAGATTTCATAAATGTCATAGACATTAGGGGCTGGAAGGGACCTCATGAGATTATCGGGTCAAGTGACCCCCACCATAGGCAGGAAGTTAGCTAGGATCAAGTGACCCCAGCAAGAAACAAATCCACCTGCCTTTCGAAGGAGTCCAGAGTAGGTGCTTGAACCACCTCTGGGGGGAGTTTGTTCCAGACCCTGGACACATGCACGGTAAAGAACTTTTTTCTTATGTCTAGTTTAAATTGGCCTTCCTGGAGATTATGGCCATTAGACCTTGTTATCCCTTGGAGAGCTCTGGTGAACAGGTGTTCTCCCAGGTCCTGATGTACCCCTCTTATGTAGTTGGCTGCCGCCAAGTCCCCCCTGAGCCTTCTCTTCTCCAGACTGAAGAGTCCCAAGTCCCTCAGCCTCTCCTTGTACAGCCTTCCCCCCAGGCCTTGGATCAGATGAGTGGCTCTCCTCTGGACTCTCTCAAGCTTCTCTACATCCTTCCTGAAGTGGGGGGGGCCCAATACTGGACACACACTCCTGAATTGGCTTGTGCTGTTTCTGGCAATGTGATCCTCCTGGGAGGGTGAAAAACCGATGCAAAAAAGTCATTTAGGAGACTGGCCCTTTCTTGGGCATCTGATGTCAGTTGCCCCGTTGGATCTCTCAGGGGCCCAATGCTATTCTTGTTCTTTTTTTCTACTTCCCATGTGTCTGAAGAAGGACTTTTTGTTGTCCTTGATCTCTGTAGGTAGCCTAAGTTTGTTTGTGTCTTGGCTTTTCTAGACCGCTCTCTGCAGCTGCAGGCGAGTGCAGAGTAATGCTCTTTGGTAATGCTTCCTGTTTTCCAGCTGGTGTAGGCTACTCTTCTGAGCTTAATGAGGTCCAAGAGTTCCTTATTCAGCCATGAGGGTTTCCTTGCCTGTTGACTGCATTTCTTGTGAGATGGGATGGCTTTGCCCTGTGCTTCAAGGATTATGTTTTTGAGTGATGATCATTCCTCGTGTACTCCTTTTTGGGGGGGGGGGTGGTATGGCCTCTGATTGCCTGACTGACCATTTCTCTCAGTTTGCAGAAGTCAGCCTTCCCAAAGTTAAGGACTTCTGTTTTACTGAGGGGTTTGCCTGCTCTTCAGTGAACTAAGAAGGTGACCAATTCATAGTCACTGTCACCAAGCTTCCCCTCGATCCTCAGATTGCTCACCAGGTCCTCCCTTTTTGGCCAGGATGAGATCAAGCAGTGCCTCTCCCCTAGACAGCCCATAGACCTCCTGGGTTAGGTAGAGGTCATTGATGCACGTGAGAAAGCTATCCAACCTGTCAGATTTGGCCATGCACTCATCCCCAGAGATGTTAGGGAAGTTGAATTCTCCTATGAAGATCATGCTTCAGGAGCACACAGCTTCAACCAGTTCCCTATTGAATTCCTGATCTAGATCTTCCTCTTGGTGGTGGTGGCAGGGATCTATAGTAGACTCCTACAAGTAAGTCACCCTCCCCATGTTCTCCTTGTATCTTCACCCAGAGGGTCTCAAGATGCCCTTCCTGGTTTGGAAACTCAATTTGCAGGGAGGTGATCCTTGATGTAGAGAGCAACACCCCCACCCCTCTTCCTCTTCCCCACACGGTAACCCTCTACTGCCATGGACCAATCATTGGTGGAGTCCCACCAGGTCTCCATAATTCCTACAAGGTCATAATTCCTTCAAGGTCATAGTCATTATCACATACGAGAAGGGCCAGTCCCTCATGCTTATTTCCCAAGCTCCTGGCATTTGTGTACAGGCAGTTAAGTCTGCCATGAGAAGCTCAGTGCTTCCCTGAAGGGTTAAGTGGGACCTTTCCTTGGGCTGTCGCCAGAGTGGGATCCCTTAGGCTGCCCAAGTTAGTGGTCATGTGGCTGACATGACCTGGGCTAGAACTGTTAGTAGACCATCCATCCCCCAGCAGTCTCAGTTTAAAGCCCTTTCAGGAAGGTCAGCCATTCTGGCCTGAGAAGAGCTTCTTCCCTTTCCAGGTGAGGTGGAGGCCAGAGAGAGTGGACTGTTGGGAAGGGATGAAGTGCGGACAGTGGTCGAGGAAGCCAAACCCCTCGCGATTGCACCATCTCCAGAGCTTTCTATTCACCTCGCCGATGCACTTATCCCTCCGGAGCCCATGTCCTACGACAGGGAGGATTGAAGAGAAAACTATCTGTGCCCTCAGGCCCTTGAGCCCAGCTCCCAGAGCCCTGTAGTTTTAATTAAGACCCAAAATTTAACAGCACTTTTATTTATTTTTTATTTGTTTTTCTTTGCAGTGATACTTTCATTTCCATTTCAGCACAGTTAGAAACTCATGGTAAAACTGTTAGTTAATCGTAGTTAATACTTATTTTTTTTTGTCCGTGGCTGTGCTACCACTTTTGATTGTGCCTTTAGGTTTCCCACCCAGTTTCACAATGAAGTAGACCTTCTGCTTATTTTCTCAAATTGGTGATACTCTCTCAGTATATCAGTAAAGGACTTGCAAACATTTTCCTTCGGCCCGGTTGCGAGCTCTGTATGCTGTACTAAGGGGGGCAAAATAATTATCCTGAAGATGACAGCTAGTGTATTTTGTTGCATGTAAGTGTTACTATTATGTTAATTGGAGGTTTACATTGGGATGAAAGGAGCTTAAGGCTCATATGGGATCATTGTCAGCGAGTCGATGTGTTGATGGCCATTTGCTTGTTTTTTGGCATATAGAGTGCTGTATTGGCATTCATAAGGAGTTGGATAAATTAAACAAGTATTTTTTCTTCCTGAAAGTTTTATAAAATCAGTAACTACTTACAGATGTTACATGAGAAAGAGACAGTTAGCTTAATATGCTGAAGAAACCCAAGAGGAAAGGGAAGGCTTAGTCTTTGCTGGAATTTCCAATGTGCTATATTTCATCCCCATGTAAGCGTGCAGCTATGTAGGCAAAATACTAAACTTTTGCTCACCTTTCTGCCTCTACTGTGAATCCTTAGCAAACCCTGTACATCTTAAAAATGGCAGTCCATCTTCCCCAACTCACTCTAACATGTACCATTTTACACAGCTATCTGGGGGAAAAAAGATCATAGTTTGGACTTGAGGTCACATACATGCACGCACACACACGCGCACACACACTCTCTCTCTCTCACACACACACACACACACTGTTACATATCATGTTATATTATATAGTAGCACATATATAGCGTTACATATCGTGTTATATTATATAGTAGCACGTACATAACACTGCTTTAGTCCAGGGGTCAGCAATCCCCGGCACGTGTGCCGAGCATGGCACACAAGACCACTTTGCTTGGCACACCACCGCCAGCCTGGGCTCTAAGCAGCTGCTGCCAGCCACGGAGCCCAGGCTGCTCCCAGCAGGCAGCTGCAACGATGCAAGCCCTGTTGCAAGCAGATTGGGCTCTAGGGGCTGCACTCTGACACCTTCCAAGGTAGATATTGTGGGGTTTTTGGCACTCCGGCCAAAAAACGTTGCCTACCCCTGCTTTAGTCAATAGCTGAAAGAGTTCAAACAAGTTCAAAATGCCTGGACTGGTGTCTTTTTTTTATTTTCCTTGCCTTCCATTGTGTAAATTTAGGGTGCAAACAGCTGTGCAAATTACCTGACTCAGATTAGGCAGCTTGGTTTGAGTTGCCTAAACCTGAGTCAGGTTCTGCTAGTTGCAGGCACTGAAATGGGCAGCCGGAGATAGTGAGCAGGGGGATCTGGCTAGTTGGAGGGAGTTGCCTGGTCTTGGGGAGGAGTGGGTGTTAGCCAGGGATGGGAGGGGATAAGAACAGCATTGCCTTGGGGCTATGGTGGGTGGCTGGGCTGATTCAGCCCCAGTGCTGGGAATGCATGCATACTGGGTCCAATCTAAAATTAATTAACCTCTGAGGTGAGCTAAGTTCATATCAGGCACACTGTTTTAAGGGCAATTTAAGCCCTGCAAATACCTGCACGCTGGGCTATTTAGATTGCTCTAAGATTTGTTTCTTGTATGTAATGTAATGCTTGTTTGTACCCTATATATGTAACCTTTTATTCTGGCCATTGTTGAAAGTTTTGATTCTGTGGGCCTCTCTCCCAAAACGGTTGAGGTGAAATTAAGAGGGAAGAAATTCTGACTTTAAACCTTGGAGCCTACTGGGTGTTCTATAAATACTGGCACAGGCATTTCTCAAAAGCCTATGCCAGGAGGAGTACAACATTTTTGTCAAGTTTGTGAACACTGACTCAAATTCAAAGCATTCATTTAGTCTTTGCAGCTCAGCCTGTGAACAGAATAGTTGTCACATCCTTTGCCAGCTAGTACATAGGCTTAATATGCTGCAAAATTAAATATTTTTGCTTGCTGTTCTTTTTCTTAGCTCTTTTTCAATATTTTTCAGTAACGGAAAATGTCAAGACCAATATTTTCATCCGATTCAGCCATTAAAAATGAAAATGTGTAAACAAATATGGAGCCAGTGAAATTCTTCCCCATCTCTTCTCACCACTCTGAAGAAGCCAACTGAGCATAAGCCTTAAGGGGAAAAAAACCCTCAAATGCTGATATATAGCTTTTTAAAGATATATATGTTCTATTTGCTACCTATTTTTTTCAGCCTTTAAAAGTACACTTAGGTCATCCTCTCCAGATTTCCTTTGAAACTATCAAAGTTACAATCTTCCTTTTTTCTTTTTAATGAAATATGCGATTCTCAAACAATCCTTTGACTCCAGGATCTGGACCTTTACGAGAAAACCTTTGACACTGTGATAGCTGTGATGTATTTCAAGCAAATCTAACAATGACAACACCTAATATTTTAATAAAGTGTCACAGGCTTCCATACTGCTTTACACATTGCAACAGAACTGGGCCCCAAGGGCAGCCGTGACATCTCCTGGAGGCCATGTGGTTCCCATCCCATTTGGCTCCCTAGGGTGCCCTCCTCCTTTTGCTTGCTACACCTTGATGGAATTATTTTTCTGTTGTAGAAGGGAGCTGCCCAAGGGTCCCTGAGTGAGACTAGTTTGGCTCCACCTTGCCCCCTGGGACACTAAGCTGTCTCTCTCTTCACTTCATTAGTGGTCCTGGGGCACTTCTCACTTTATAGGCTATTTTTGGCTTCCATCTGCCCCTAAAGCCATGCCTGTGCCTCACAAGATGTTCATGCACCAGCTTGTACGGGCTTCAAACCTCTTGGCTTTAGTCTGCTGGTGCTGTAGACTGCCAGCCTAGGCCCGCTTCCTCTGACCTGGCTTCTGGATCTCAGTTTTGTCTGGCTTGGCCTGTCTTACTCTACTTAGGCCCTTGGCCCTCTTGGCTGGAGCCTGCTCCTTCCTCTCTGTTGGGGCTCAAGCCCTGGCCCTCTTGGCTGGGGTCTTTCCCTTTCTCCCAGCTGGAGCTTAGGCCCTGGCCCTCTTGGCTGGAGCCTGGCCCTGATGGGGCTGAAAATTGGGACCACCTCCCAGGCACCCCTGTGTGACCTACTGTTCTTCCCACTCAGTCCCCTGGTTCTTGATCAGAACATAAACTGCAAACCCATCGGCTGTGTAACAAAAAACCTCTGCTCTGCTGGGTCAATATCTTCTTCACAGGCTATAAGACCGCTCTAGCTCTCAGCCTGCATCTCTCAGAGAGAGCCTGGGTGTTAGTCAGTTCCTTTCTGCAGCCATCCTTCTCAGGAGCTTCTCTCCCTGCTGCCTACAGGGCCAGACTGCCTGCTCGGGTTCAGGCCCTGGGTTTATGTGTCTTGAAGCCCTGCCCCACTTTGGTCATGCAGCTCCCCAGCCATACCTAGGAGTTTCTTCTTTAATTAAGGGCCAGCTTGATCTTCTACTGCTGCGGCCCCACACAGCCAGCTTGGACTGCTGTATTCTTTTAAAGTAACAGGTAAAAGGCGAAAGATTTATATGCAATGAAGAGAAGCCGCCTGTTACACATGTCAATATGACAATTTGGCTCCATCTAATGGGATTTTTTTCATGTCGCTGTGTCTACTGCAAAACCTGCAGGAATGGGTTTTGGAGAAAGAAAAACTAAAAACCTTATAACATGTAATTTTTTCTTAACTTGCGTTAGGTTTTATTCTTGTAAGAAGCAAAGAGTTGAACCCCAAATATCACAGATTTTGGTATAGACCAAATGCATGGAGATAGAAGGTTTAGGCAGTGCCTCCTAACTGCTGGTGGATCCCTTTTAGATTCCTTTTCCATTGAATTTCAACCTCTGGGACCTCCTCTTTAAGTGGGTTGTGGTGCGCCTCAGCAAACAGGGAAATGCAAGCAGACAATCCTTGGGCTTGAGGGGCCTGATCCTGTGCAGGAAGTCCTGGGGCACGCTGGACTGGGCTTCTCAAGCCCCAGGAGAATGTCACCTGTTGTACCACAGCATGAATGGAGTGGGACAAAGGGCAATGCATGTTTTGCACATCCAGGCACAGCTGATCTGCTTCATTTGATGAATCTAACTTGATGGTAACAGCAAAGAGTGATGGGTGAAAGCAGATTTTTAACCTTGTGGTGCTATCCTTTCTGATAAAGTTACTTTAGGATTTAAACTCATAAATGATCCCCTATTCCAAGATAAGTCTCAACAACATGTCAAGAACCCTTCTGTGTGAGACCCAGAGTGAAGGGAATGCAGCATATCAAGGAAGTATTATCTTCCGTATGATCTAATCATTATCTTCCGTATGATCTAGTTTTCTCCACTCCTTCCTTTTGGCCATTGTAGAAATAAAGGTGTGAGAACCTCCAGCTGTTGCTGCTTTTTATTGTAGCATCATTACTAGATTTTTTTAGGGCCAGAAAGGACCTGCTCTGGTCATCTAGTCTGACCGCATACCTAGAGCATAAAATGATTTCTGCCCCAAGTGCAGCAACTTGTCATTGAACAAGAAAGAATGCCTTTAACTCTTAATTCAATGTGTTTGAAAAACTCAAAGATCTTACAGCCTGAAAAGACAAAGACAGACAAGGGGGAAGGGAAAAGGGTAACAACGTATAAGCAATGTGGTCAGGGTAGAGACAGGCACCCATGAATTTTTGGTGGGGTTGTTATTAAACACCCAAGCTTCCTCTTGCTGCCCATCTTCCCTTCCACTTTTCATCCCCACATCATTCAACTCCAAACCTAGATTTGCGTGGGCTGGAGATTAAATTTGAGTCCAAAATGAGGGGTGACTACTTGTTTAGAGCTATGATTAAAAATGAGACAACCACCAGTCCCTTTTGTTGAGAAGTGAAAATGTGAATAATCATAGCTTGAAGCTTTTATGAATTTCTGGCCTGGAGGTAGCAGAATGTGGGCAGGCTGGAAGTACCTATTTGATGACTTAAGCAGTAGCTTTCACCTTCTACGGTGGTTCTTAGAACACTTCTGCATGCTGCCGCCTCTTCAGTAAATCGCCTCTTCAGTAATATCCTACCTGTGTTCCAAAGGTTATTATCACTCTGTAGATAAATCTGGGAGACCTGTATTAAGTCAAGGAATAATGTAATTTTATGGACCAAAGGAAAGGGCTTGCTATGGATAAGAAAGGTAAAGAAAAGGTGGTTAGCCAGGAAGAATTAGGGATCCTACTCCCATTTGGAACTCGGTGGCAAGCTCCTACTGATTTCAGGGGATCTGAACTGGATCCTAAGTGAGCCTTTTGATATAGCATGTAGGGACTTATTTCGAACCTCTTGTTGCCATAGTTGAATAATTATTGTAAAGCAATGGTACTATAGTTTGTTCTCTCTCTCAAGTCATTTTGTTTTCATAAAATTACAGCTTGGAAAATGCACTGTGTTTAGTCTGAGGGGGTAGCCTCAGATGTTCATTAAATACCAAAGCTCAGGTTTGTGGCTGTTACCAAAAAATAACTTGAGACAGTGACAATTAAATTTATGTAGCATTTGATTATTTATGTTTCCTGAACCAAATGAAGAAAAAGACTATACTGACTGTTCTCCTCAGTCAGCATTTTATGCACCAGGTCTGAGCTGGTGCAGTACTAAGCTCATTCAGAGTTAGGTTATGTGAAAGTTGGACTGTTTGTAATAGGAGTCTAGGAATAAAGCTTCATCATTTTGGGCTTTTATGTAGCTCTTGATGGGACTTCAGTTCTTGCTTCCATTTTCCCTATCTGACTTTCATCCTAATGTTATTCTATTTCCGTTCCTTCTCCTTCTATAATTCTAATACAAAGTCCATTTAGTGACCTAGTAATTCCAATCCCCATGCTTGACTTCAGCTGCTTTTAGTTTTTTCATAGACAGCTGATCATATACTTGATTTCAGTGTGAAAACAGTGTACCTTTTCACCTTTGGTAAATATATTTTAGCGTTGTATATATAATTTGACCAGGTAGAGAAAAACATATTTCAAATGACTTTCATTCACCGCTTGACTTCCTTTCACTATTTTGTGTAATAGAAATGTAGTTAAGTCCCATAGTGCCAGTGCTGAATCTAACCCTCTCATTGCTGCAACCAAATGCATGACAGGCACCAAACAAGGGGTGTGATGTTAAATCCAGGAGCCTGTACTATATGGTATACTAGATCAAGTTTTCTATAACCTCAGTTTTATGATTCAGCATTTCTGAGGTCAATAATTTACAGTAATAAGCAGTGGGATGACACCAGGTTTGTGTGGGCTGAGTTAAATTTGGGTAAAAAACTGAGTAGTATACCTTATAATTAAGTAGAATTGAGATGCACTGTATGATGAGGAGGGTCTGGTCAGGCCTCCTGAAGTGCAAGCACTATAAATGGGCTTTTTTTCCCCTCCCCAACCCAATGGTCTATTTAAGTTTAGTAACCATGTTCTGGATTAAAATAATTTGAAATTAAAATCCTGTTATTCATAGCATAGACATATTGTGGCCGTGTCTACACATGCAGTTAGCACACCTGAATAAGCTCTAATGCAGTTTGTGCTGGAGTTTATTGCTCCTGGGAACCATGTTTGCATGTGCGCCCAGGACCATGGCATGTAGAGCCAGAGCCAAGCAGCCTTGGATGGCAGGGGACCATGGGAGTCAGCCTGCTGGCTCAAAGATACTTTGACCCAGCTCAATGTGTTATGGAGGGATGGGCTGGGGAAGTAGGGTGGTTCAGTGTGGGGCTAGCTGGCAGGCAGCTCCTCCACTGAAGCACCCTCATTCCCCAGCCAGCCCTGTCAGGTGCGGTGGAGTAAATAACTGCACTGTAGGATAGCACTTGTCTAGCAGTACTGTCCTATGGCAGAGTTAATTAGTTTGCTTCATCCTAATAGCACCACATGTGTAGATGGTGGCATTTTACTGCAGAGTTAATTAGGCAACTGTAGTAAACATCTTGTGTACACGCACCCTGTAGGTAGCAGCAGTGTAATCTTTATATTTGCACTGTCTCCAAAATATGTCTTAAACATGGGTTGGATATAGCCTCCTTTAGTGGCAGGGAGCTCAGCCTTTGCACACGCTCAGTTCTTCTGTTCATTTTTTCAGTTCTTCTGCTGAGGCTGCCAACCACTGTGTCAATTAGTGTCAACTGTAGTGGCATTGTAACATGAACAATTATCATTAAGACGTGAACTGGGACCAACAGCTCTCCTCACATGTGACAACAAAATGCCAGTGACGGTTCTTTGGAAACATTCATTCACTTAAAATTGTCTGGCTCTTTATTTTTTATTTCATTCATCTGTGAGTACTTGCTACTTGGGATGGCTTCATTTATGTTCTTCTTGATTTCTTTGTCAAGTTTATCATCAAAGTGTAAATCATTGACTTTGGCTCCAAATTGGAAGACTTATTTATGCCCTCTCTGGTCTTGTACGGATTCCAAACCTCTTAGCCACTCCTCAGTTCTTTTTCATACTATTTCTCACTTTCTGAATGCCTTTTCAGATCTCTTAGGTTTTCCGTATGTTAGCTTTCTGAGATGAACTGAGCTCTGTCTCAAGTAATTTCAGTTCTCTTGGATAATTTTTGCACTATCTTTTCAGCATCTTGTCCTCTTGTTTGCTGAAGCTTATAAGCATCTCTGAAGGGCTCCATTTATTTATTTATTTTTCTTCTTTCATTTTATCTCACCATCATAAAATATGAGAAAAGCAGAAAGAAACTATCATAAACTGATAAATATGGGCACTTACTTTTACTCCTCTTCTATATGATCCCATCAGCATCAGATTGCTTTTTAAACATGTACATAGTCATTACATCAGCAGTCTTACCCAGACAGTCAGTCAAGACATGTTTTTTTCTTCCCCCTCCTTTCCATTAAACTCTGTCTCTTCTCTTCTGAAATAGTTTGTTTTGGACTCCTATGTGTGCAGAACATCAGTGTGTTGTAAAATGAAGTAGATTATAGTGATTTCCTGAAAGTTCCTGTGCAGCAACAGGAATCTTTTCAACAGTAACTGCTGAAGGTTTCCCAGTCCTGGCAGTGGTGGGAAATTGAAGGTAGTAGTTTCGCTCGCACTGAAATTAACTAAACAGGATTTGAAAGTTTGCAGTCTCTTTTCAGGACTGCAAAGTGCAGATTAAAGGGTTTGAATTTTTTTGCATTTCTTTTGGTGCATCTTTCATTTACTACCCATCAACTTGCTCATACACATAGTTACTTTTTTCCTATAACCTTCCTTTCCTTATGTTTTGTAACATGAAGATTAGAATTAAACCAAATGTTCTTGTTGGTAATCTATCAATGTAACAGATGCATTTGGTTAAATTGGTGCTATTTGATGTACTGCATATTTTCAGGTCACCTTATTAACCAGTGTAAATTGGCATTGTTCTGTTGATTTCATTGTAGTGACACCACTTTGTAGTGAAATTGAGGCTTGATTAAAGTTAAACTTGTTCCCCACTTCCCCTCTGCTCTGCTCATGCTCCGGCAAGAGAGTAGAAAGAAGCTATAGCAAAGAGCTCTTGAAAGTTCACATGGCAGTATGCAAGTCCTACTATCTATGCATTTTATTTAAAATTGATTTTTTTAGTGAGAATGGAACATTTTGAAGACATTCATCAATCATCAATATTATTATTAAATATAATGTGACTTTTACACTGCCTTACTAGCAGCCGTATGTCAGGAATTGCAAACTAATATTTATCCTGCTTTAAAACTTTATTGTTCAATATTTAAACACTATTGTTGAATTTTAACATTCTTTACATGTTAATTATTAACAAACTAATCCAAGGATCTCTAACTTTTGTATAAACTGGTACGGGGAATAAATTTTGTTCATTCCATATACAACCACACCATAGTTCTGAACATGCCTTGTTAATTAATTAGCCTCTTATTGTTGCTCCCACCATGATATTATGCTTTTTTATTTCAGAAACAGGACCATGGCTCTGTAAGGTTGTGTAATGTTTATTCTCTTAAAATAATCATCCTGATGCTTAGTGTTCTTTAAGCCTCCACCCCTATACTTCATATGTGTTACATGTATATTGTGATGGAGAATCAGGATTCGAAATGACCTTGACAAATTGGAATGATGAAATTCAGTAAAGATAAGTGTAAAATGCAGCTCTTGAGGAGCAGGATTGAAATGTGCAAATGCAAAATGGGGAACTGTTGGCTTAGCAGGGATATAGATGTACTTGAGGATATAATAGATCATGAACTAAAGAACTTGTGATACTGATGCAAAACAGGCAAATCCCGTATTCTGGGATGGATTAACAAGAGTGTTGTGGGAGGCACCACAGGTAATTATTCCATTCTAGTTAACACTTGTGAGGCTTCTGCGTCCAGGTTTAGGCACCACACTTTCAGAAAGATGTAGACAAACTGGAGAGAGTCCAAAGGAGAGCAACAAGAATGATAAGAGGTTTTGAAAAAATGACTTGTAAAGAAAGGCTGAAGGAATTTGGTTTGTTTAGTCTATAAAGACAACACTAAAGCAGGATGTAAATTGTTGAATATGTAAGAGATGGTTATACAGAAGTGATCAATTGTTCTCCAGGCCTGTTGCAAAAAGGACAAAAATTAATTGACTTAATTTGCCCTGCAGTCAGCTGACTGGAAGCGGCAGGGCACAATTTGCATAAACAAGGTTTAGATAAGATGTTAGTAATAACTTTTTAATGGTTTGGGTGGTACAGTGCTGGACTAGGCTAGCTAGGGAGGTTGTGGAGGTTTTGTCACTGCTGGGTATAGGATTGGATGATCTCTTGTGGTTCCTCTATTTCTGTGATTGTCCACTAGAATCGGATGATAAAAAAACATTATCTGAAGATTCACTGGTGTAACAGGGGTGCCTCTTTGGGGTCTGTCTACTAGTGGCCCTGCCTCCCTTGTTATGGGCCAACCACCTGCCTTCTCTCCTGCCATGCTTTGTTGTTAATTGATTAATAGATATAATTAAGTGGGAGGCTGCCCATTTCCTGCCCTGATGCCAGGGGGCTCTATCTATGGCTCTGTTCCTCCCCTACACTGCAGCCCAAGCCTCACAGATGGAACTGACATTGTTCGGTCTAGCCCTTATTATAATTTGGCTCCCTGGTCCTCCCTGGGCTCTCTGCTGCCCTGTCTCGCTCTGCGTCTTCACTGGCGCTCAGGCTCTCCTCAGCTCTGTCTTGCTCTGTGCCTCACTGGTGCCTGGGCTTTCCACAGCCCTGCAAAGTGCTGCACCCACTCTGGTGCCAGGGTCAGTGCGCCCCAAAAGCTGCACCCTCTCTGGTGCCAGGGTCGGTGCACCCCAAAAGCTGTGCCCTCTCTGGCGCCGGGGTCCCCACGCTGCTGTGGGTCTCTATGAGGCCTCCTCCTTCCCCTAATAGCCTCAGCTAAACCACTGGTCTTAAACAGCAAACAAAACACAAGCCGCCCAGCTATAACATCATTCAAACCATGCCAGGGAATATTCTGTCCCTTAACAGTGTCAGGAGCTGCTCCTGCAGTCGGCCCCTCCCCTTTGGTTGCTCTGGGAGAGCTCCTTCCCCCTTGGTTGCTGGCAGGGAACTGCCATCCTGGCCTCAGGCCTGGGGTTTATATGTGAGCCAGGCCCTGCCCCTTCCAGTCAGCTGACCACTGGCAGGTGTGGGCCGCTAGCTCACTCTGGTTGCCCTGGTAACCAGCAACTGGGGCTCCCCACTCACTGCTAGGGCTCTTCCCCAGCAGTTTCCACTCTTTATAGGAGCCGGGCACCTAAGTACTCTGAGACACACCTCCCCCCTTAAGACCCTCATTCACCTGAGTGGGTCTTCACATTTTTGGGTATCGCATCCATCCTGGGCTTCTCTCAGCCTTTCTTCAGTCACCCGGCAACTCAGGAACAGGAGGTAGAGGTTTTCAGGCACCTCCTACTCGCCTTTTACCCAAGGGCACACCATGTAGGAGTTGCTGGGAGTTACCCCACCACAGGTAGTCCCCCCACATTAGCCAGCCTTGGTAGGGTGCAACTTAGGCCTGTCTTTTCTCCTCTTCTACAGCCTTTAGATGATAGTGAGGATGGCTCTGGGCATGGTGTATTCTTCCGACTGAGACTGCAAGCACAACACTGTAGTCATTGAGAGTCCACCTCCCTGCTGCCCCTCTGGCCTTCTCCACTCACCATCTGTAGAATCCTGGACTTCCTCTTCCTGTCACCTGACCGGCTGGCAGGGCTTGAGCCTTAACCCCTACTTGACCGGCTGGCTGTGACGGGAAAGTTCTGGACTTAAAGGAGCCACTCTGCCTCTTAGTAACAGGTTTAGGGTTCCCTGTTACAATTAGGTTACTCTTACTTACCTTTTGCATGATCCTTGAGATTTTGTAGGTCTTCTATGCACGTAATCTCTTGCTTTGCCTTTAACCCTGTGTATCCAATAGTGTGATTGATCTGTGAAGAACACAGATAATATCACACCAGTTCACATACCTTGGACCAATAGTTAATGATCTCCAGCCACTCCTGGAAAATAATGACTTTCTTAAGATAGCTTTGGGGGACAAGCTGGTCCTGGCTTATAGGCAGCCCTTCAACCTGAAATGATATCTCTCCAGCAAGACTAACTCTAACTCTCACCAAACTACCAGGCCTTCTTAAAATGTGTTTCTTCTCTGAAAATAACTGTTTAGTTCTTCCCTTATTCATTTGTTCTGCTCTTTGCATGTGTTCTAAATAGTTATCTTCTCTGTTTAGAGACAGCCTTCTACCATTTTTACTTGTCCCATTTCTGAAGAATCAGTACTGCTTTGAGAGAATGAGCTCTTCAAGTTCTTCTTGATCATGGTCAACAGATTGTTTGTACTTTATAGCGTCAATGACCTATTGACAGTAATTTGACAGCACAGTGGGACAGCACAGGTAAATGGCAAAGATGGAACCAGGGGCATAATTTAGTCTATAGAACTCTTATTCCTGGTGTTTACTGTTCAAGAAGGAAAAAATAACATCTTAAGACTTTGATCCTAGAGTCAATTTACAGGTCTGGGAGTTAGAAAAATCATCCTTTTGCTTGGGAACTCAGCAAATTTGTTCTGGAAGCTACTGAGAGGAAAATAAATATGAATCCAGGTCACCATTTCCAAGAACTCCTTTTATGCATTTAAAGCAGGATTATGTGATCTGACTTCTCTTCCTGGTTCTGATCCGCCCACTCCAAAACAATTAGAATAATTATGGCAAAGAGCATTCAAACTGGCTTCTTTGCAGGCATGGGTGCATCATGTTTTGAATATGATGCTTACTGTACTGTCTTGGCTTATGTTTTATGTTTGCATATACAGCAGTGTTCTCATACTGTGTAATCATATTTATTTCAGGCCACTTACCCTTAGTCATGAAGTGTGCTTCCTTATCAAAATTAGCTCCCCACGTTTTCTTCTTCCTATTTACTGTACTCACCCCATCTCCACTACAGCAGAGGTTTCTAGAATAGTTGTCTCTTCAGGAGACAAGGTCCAGATGTGTGGGGATGGCAGTTAGATAACTAATCTTTACCTTTGTTTTATGACATGTGAATTGCCATACTGAATTAGATCCAAGGCCCATTTAGTCCTGGATCCTGCCAATAGTGGCCAATACCAGTCATTTCAGAGGAAAGTGTAAGACTCTTTCAGCAAGGAAACATGGAATAATTTACCCAACCCTACCTCCCTCTGTCATCTGCCCTCCTTCTAATCTTGTGCCATTCTGACATCTAATAGTTTGGTTTTGCACTAAATTTTGAGATTTAATGTTCCTTCAACTATTTATCATCACTGACATTTTTATAATCCTGGATATTCTTATTATGCATAAAACATCTAATCCTTTTAAAATCTGGGCAAGTTTTTGGCCTCCTCTAGCAATGATTTCAAAAGTTGTATTACATGATGCATGACAAAGGATCTCCTTTAGTCATTTTGAATTTACCACCTTTTTAATTTTATAGGATGTTCATTTATTCTTATGTTATAAGGCAAGAACAGAAGTTTGTGATTTGCCTTTTCTGTACCATGTATTATCTTACATAATTTTATCATATTGCCTTTTATGTGTTTTCTTTCTAAGGTAAATAATTCCAGTGCTTTTAATATCTCTCACAGGAGAGTGTTTTCCAGGTCCTTGCCTTTCTCTGGGACACCTCCAGTTCTGCAATATCACTTTTAGGATGAGAATACATTATACCCCCTTTGACCCTCTAATACTGTTCATCAAGCATTACTCCTGTTTCTTGATGCAGTTAGAAACAAGGTCTCACTTTACGGGGTGTGCTCTTTCTTTGTATTTACTGGGGCTATTCTTCAGCCTAATGCTTGCCACAACAGTCAGGGTTGCTATAATTTTGCCCTGCAACTCTCACACTTTCAGACTTGACAGTATTATCTTCATGATAATGCTCCTGTGTCCGGTTGCTCCAGAAAGTGTGGGTCTGGAAGTGAGACTGAAACTAGATTTTTTGTATGGCAAGATGAGGTGCTGTGGTTGTCGGCTGTTTAGGTTCTTCTGCACTCGTGTTTTTAACCACTTTGCTGCTTTGATTTGCTTTAGCTTTTCTGACAGCAGAATGTGTTGTTCTTCAGAATGTGCCATTCATTCTTTTCAAATGTCAAATCAACAGAGATATGGGAGGCATGTGGAGTTATGCTAGAGATGTGTTTTGCCCATGTGCTTGATATGACAGGCAGCAATGAAGTAGTTAAATGTGTTGATACAACTGGACATAATATTTCAAAGGGGATGGTCTAGCATTTCAGTAATCTGAGGATTAAAAGTCCAGTATGTACTGGCACAACTAATGGTTCAGAAGGAATTGTTCCGGTCCAACTGATTAAAATAAATAAATAAATAAATAAATGAAAAATCCCCATATTAAATGTCTCTAAAGTACATATTTGGTGAGAAGTGCATAACAGAATGGACTAAATTAAATTCTAGTATAATAAGTGGAGTTTCACCAGGGATGAGTTTGGCTCTGTCACGACGCACCTTGCTGCCCCGCTCCTAGAGAGGGGAAAACTGCTGGGGAAAAGCTCTAGCAGCAGTAATGAGTACAGCTGTGGGTTGCCAGGGCAACTAATAAGAGTCAGCTTCCTGTAGGGGGCAGGGCCTGGCTCCTATAAAGCCTAGAGTCAAGGCCAGGCTGGTAGTTTCCTACCAGCAGCTGGAGAGGTAGGAGCTCTCTCAGTTGAGTTTTGGGTAGAAGCCTGATTGCAAGTATAGCTCATGATAGCTCTGGAGGCTTGAGTCATGATGCTAAGTTATAGCCAGGTGGCTTATAGTTATGTTATAGCCTAGAGGCTTGTGTTTTGCGTTTGCATTGTTGCTATTACACCGGTGGTTTGGGTGAGGCTGTAGGGGTTGGAGGAGGCCTCATCGGGGACTCACAAGGGAGTGTGAGGACCCCGGCGCCAGTAAGGGTGCACTAGGCCCTGAGAGTTACAGGGCAGAGTCGTGGGGTCAGTTAAGCTCAGAGAGGAGTGGCTGAACCTCATAGGGACCCACAGGGCTTGGGGCCCTAGTGCCAGTGAGGGCGTAACCTGCGGGGTGTGTAGACCCTAGCCCTGGGAGAGGGGCGTTTTGAGAAGTCCCAGCATAGGCACAGCAAGCCCCAGAGAGGGGGCATCATTATTAAGGAGCCCAGCGTGGGCACAGCAAGCCCCAGAGAGGGGGTGATATTATTGAGAAGCCTGGCGCGGGCATGTAAGGTCCCAGAGAAGGGGGACTATTGAGAAGCCCAAGACGGGTGTAGCGAGCCCGGCTGTAGGCTAGTGCGGCAACAGCCCTTAGATAGGGGCAGGGTGCTGCGGTGGACCCCGATGGAAGTGGTTAGTAGTACAATGCCCCAGGAAAAAGGCAGGGTGCTGCGGTGGTCCCCGACCAAAGGGGATAGCAGTGCGGTGAGCCAGGATCAGAGAGGGTAGCCGTGCGGTTGGCCTAAAGGACCGGAGACCTGCTAGAGGGTCCCTGAGCGGGACAACACTTTTAGAGAAGGCCCAGAGTGGGCTTGACGAGAGTCCCAGTGAGGGGCTGTGTATTAGAGAGAGCCCAGAGCGGGCTAGACTACAGGGGAGGCCCAGGAGTGGGCTAGATTACAGAGAAGGCCCGGGAGAACGGGTGTGTATCATGACAGACCAACATCCAGCACATCAGCGAGGCTTGGGGCATGGTATTAGGGGTTGGTAGGAGCCACGCGCAGCCCATAAGGCTAGGGTGCCTGGAACGCACCCAGTGTACCGGGAGACCCCTGGTGGGGTCCGGGAGAACACGGGGACAGAAGTCCCAGCTAACCGTGCCGAGGAGACGTAAGGTAGACTTCCAACATATTTACTGAACATCAAAGATGTGGCGGGCGAGAATAGAGGGTGCCCTTGGGCCAAATTGGCACGGAGAGAGGGCCTTAAGGAGATCACAGCCCTCCTATAGGACCCCACCGTGACAGGCTCCTTGCAGTAAAAAATGATGTGTTCTAAGTATCTCATGTTTCAAATAAAATATTTTTTTTTCTCTTTGTTTAAAGTAAAAATCCCTTCTAAAATGACAAAGACAAATGGTCTTAAAGGGACAATACTGCATAAAATAACAATAAGGGACTCAATAGTTGTCTCTGGTTCCCTCTGTAACTTAAACCAACTTTGCTTGAGTATAGTACAAAGAGATAAGCTAACATCTATTCTCATCTGAGATGCTGGCAGAACAAGGACACTGCAGAGATGGTCATGATAATAATGGAACAGTATTCTCAATTTTGAATTGAGTGCCCTCTGTTTTACAGGTTGGGTCAATCTTCTTTTTCATATTTTTAATAAGGTGGTGATTAGCATCGGCTACCAGTTCATATGCTAAGAAATCGTTGTTTGATTGCTAAAGCATCCTTATTCTACTACCTGCCCCAACTCCCCATTTATTTCTTTGATTTATCTGTTGTGTTGTTGTGAAGAACAGATTAATAATAACCCTGGGGAAAAAAAGAATAGCAGTAACGTCTTTTGATGCAAGTACTGTCACTGTTTTTTAGTACAATGCCTCACAGAACAGAGATAAGTACAATATTATACTGAGCTCCCTGTCTGAATTCCTTAGGTCTACCATAAAACTAGTAGTTTATGTGTGTTCACACAAAAATAGCAAATAGTCATCAGCAGCAAATGTGGTTTTCTCTGTTTAAAAATCACAAATTCTCTGATTAAAAAATCCAAAATCTGCATTCTTCCATCATTAAAATGAAACACCACTAAGACAGACAGACATATCAGTTGAACACAATGCTTAGTTGATATATTTATAATTTTAAAGCAACTTGGAAGCCTAGCAGTGCCTCAATCATTACACTAAAATAAATTCTAAATACTATATATTTTTACATTTGATTTTCCTTTTTTTTTATCATGGAAAACCAGAGCTCCCCCTGCCCACTTTGCTTATCAGGATGTGTGTCCAGCTGCATCTGTCTTCTCCACTGCTTCATGGTGCTCAGCAGGCCTGATATGCCGGTACCCTGCCCCTGCCTCACTCCCAACCCACAGTCCCTGCTCTTCCCCCCAAGCACTGATGCTGCCCTGCACTTCCAACCCATAGCCCTTGGCCACCCCTAGCAGTGCCTGTCTTGGAGGCCATGCTTCATTTCCACTCCAACCCCACCAGTGCTGGAAACTGATGAAAACTCTGTGGGAGCCATGCCTTAGCAAGGGCAGGGTCCACATCACTCGCCACCTTGGAGGGCCATGTGGATGGCAGAATTATTTATCACTGCCCCCCACCACATACCAGTGGAACCATCTGCTTACAGTGGAAAACCCCCCCAGCTCTTTACTTTCAGCTTGGTGTACTCCCACTCCGAGCCCAAAACATTAATTGGACCTGGTTTTCCCAACGTCTGTATAGACTGGATGCTTCAGCAGGGCTTTTTTGCACTTTTATCTAATACCTGATTGAATCAGCTGGTTTAACCCCCCCACCCCCATGTCAGTTAGAGGCACAATCAAAAAAAGAAAAAAAAAAGGGAGCGGGGTGGTGCAAGGCAAGCCAGTGGGGATGGGGGTAACTGGTGGCTGGGGGAAGCAGGGACAGCACTTCCTAGGTGCACATGTGCACATGGACCTGGGAGAGGGAAGAGCTTACCAACATAGAGCCCAAGTCCCTGTATTGGGGGCATGGTATCTTGGAAGAGGAAAGCCCATTGCTCTCCTTGCCTGTTGTGGAGGCACAAAGGGCCCTGGTTCTGGCTCCAGCCATGCCTGGCACCTGTCAGGGCCCAATACTGCTCCCCCAGGTGCTCTTGTCCCATATCCTTCTCTCTCCCTCTGTGTCTCCCTACCACTGCATTTCTGCGTGTACCTGTCATCAGGCACAGGAGGAGGCAGAGGGTGCTGAGGCAGTGAGCAGGCTCCAAGGCACAGGGCAGCTCAGTCCATAGCCCTTGCTTGCCAAGAGGAAAAGATCTGCACCAGCGTGCTGTCCCACCCTGGCCATGTATGTGTGCATGTGCACACACACATGGCACCCCCTGCTTCCAATCAGCCTCCCCAGCCGCAAGCAGCCCCTTGCAGCCTTCCAGCCTGCAAGGGGAACCCATGTGTTTTACACGTTTTTCTCCTTTAAAGGAGAAAAATCCATGTTTTTTTATCCCTTAAAGGAGAAAATCCACATTTTTCTTCTTTTTTCCATGGCAAATGGAAAACCCAGATCCCTGATCATCAGTGACATCTTAGTCTAGAAGCATATTTACTTTTCTTGCCCTTTTGGGGAACCAATGTAAAAGGAAACAATAGTAGCCAGAAACAACCCTGGATGACACGTACAAAATATTTTTATCATGTGACAGTGAGGTAAGGAAGTTTGTCCTTGCTGAAAGTTAAATCACCCAGAAACTTACTAGTATACTTTTAAGAATAAACTTTCCATGAGCTTGTCCTTCATTCTGTTCCCACATCCTGCAGATCATTTTGATCCGGTCTTCAGGGGATAATGGTGAGTCACTTATCTCCACTCAGGAAATTCGGATGCACGGAACGCATCCTTAGGAAACTACTGCACAATATTCATTTTCAAATGCTGTGAATGTTTCTTTTATTAGTACTTGCATGTTTGTAGAAGAGCTGTTTTCTTATGGTTTAGTTTGGTATACTGTAGCTACTGGTTCATTTTTACTTCATCTGCTCATTTTAGCTTTGTAGTTGGTATCCATAGTTCTATGCAGTGCCTAGAAATCCTATGGCATTTTTTAAGTACAAACACATTTAATGTACAAACACAAATATGTTGGGGCCAGATCCTATTTCCCCTTTATGCCTACTTGAAGGGTAGGTAGCTGCAGAACTACAGTTTTCAGCACAATTTGGGCTTCTCTTTCACTCAGCCCCTTGGCAGGTATTCAGTTAGAAATGCAGTGGGATCCAAACTGTGATTCCAAGAATCTCACCTCTATGGCAGGAGGCATGATTGTGGGATTGAGGATCAGATCCCAAATGCACCACATAGCTGGTGCAAGGGGACCCTGGGATTATGATCTTGGGCTCCCCCTGCACCAATAAGCTGGGTACATGGTGTCCACATAGCTGGGAGCACTGGTCATCTGTGGCTCCAACCATTGGCTCCTATGTGTTCCTGCAGTTGGGAACCCTGATGCTGGAGTAAGTATGACATAGGACAAGGAACAGATTGATTAGGTTCCTAGCCATGGGAACCCATCTGAGCCAAAGACTCCATGGGCTCCTGTGCTTGGGAGCCTTAGTCAGCTGACTGGGATATAGGAGTGCATTTGAGCCCTTGGAGCTGGCCACATGCTCAGTGTATGGCATGATGGGAACTAGCTGCACAGTTATTACACTTTTTTGTATAATAACTTTGTGGCTTATTCCCTGTCTTATCATGCTATTAATTGAATGAACATGTGGCTGGGTTACTAGTTAAGACATGATTAACTGATTAACCACACCTTAAGTGTAATGTCTGCCAGGGGCCTTAGTGGCAGTATAGGATTACCTTGTCTGTGGACTTGCTGAAAGTTAGAAAGGAGAAGAGGAGGACCATTCTCACTTCTAGCTGAATAACAGTTGTTAGGACACTTGCTAAGTGAGTGGGAGATCCAGGTCCTAGACCCCTGCCTTACCTGGATGTGGTTTGAACCTACAGCTCCTGCTTCTCAGTGCAGTGATGTAACCACAGTGTAGGCCAGAGCTATCTCCAGCTCCCTATTTGACCAAAATTTGCGGACTTACCCGGCATTATGTGCATGTATGGATGATTCTTTTCCCCCTTTCCCTCTTCCTCCTATCTCCCCTCAGCCCCACATCCCAAGGTAATTGCCTGTCCGCTCAATCTACTGAGTGTTTGCAATCCCAACACTGAGATCTGGCATTTTTCTGAGGGGTGCTTCATATCTGTCCAGGGGTGCCTCAAAACTATTAATGTTTCAAGTCTAAAAAGTTTGAGAACCACTGTTTTAATGACTGATTTATATAATCATAGAAAATTAGGGTTGGGAGGGACCTCAGAAGGTCATTTAGTCCAACCCCCTGCTCAAAGCAGGATCATTCCAGCCAGGACTTCGTTGAGCTGGGACTTAAAAACCTCCAAGGGTGGAGATTCTACCACCTCTCTAGGTAACCCATTCCAGTGCTTCATCAACCTCTTAGTGAGAACATTTCTCCTAAAGATCCTTTGCTGCAATTTGAGACCATTGCTCCTTGCTCTGTCATCTGCCTCCACTGAAAACAGCCCAGCTTCATCCTTTTTTGGAACCACCTTTCAGGTAGTTTACAGCTGCTATCAAACCCCTCCTCACTTTTCTCTTCTGCAGACTAAATAAACCCAGTTCCCTTAGCCTCTCCTCAGAAGTCAAGTGCCCCAGCCCCCTGACCATTTTCATGGCCCTCCACTGGACTCTCTCCAACTTGTCCACATCCTTTCTGTAGTGGGGGGAGGGAAAGGGGGCAAAACTGGACATGGGACTCCAGATGTGGCCTTGCCAATGCAGAATAGAAGGAAATAATCATTTCCTCGATCTGCTGGAAAAATTCCATCTAATGCAGCCCAGTATGCTGTTAGCTTTCTTGGCAACAAGGGCACACTATTGACTCATATCCAGCTTATTATCCATGTAACCCCCAGGTCCTTTTCTGTAGAGCTGCTGCTTAGTCAGTTGATCCCAAGCCTATAGCAGTGCATGGGGTTATTTCATCCTAAGTGCAGGACTTTGCACTTGTCCTTGTTGAACCTCATGAGATTACTTTTGTCCCAATCCGCCAATTTTTCTAGGTCACTCTGAATCATAGCCTTTCAGACCATGCTGTGGAAGCAGCAGCTGGGGACCTTAAGTCCCTAAAGCAGGTAAGAATCCATCCCCCACCTTCCACTTCATGCTCAACATTATGTCCCCTCCCATTCTCCCTCTGCCCTGTCCACCACTATTGCTGTCCCTACTGTTTCCAGCTGGGGGTGGGGGAAGCTCCAGAGCCACTTCTGCCCCACTCCAGTGGGGCTGTGGGGAAAGTTGGGCTCCAAGTGAATTCCTTCTCCCTGCCCAGTCCCCCTTGAGTGTTCCCCACCAGCTAGGGAGCAGGCTGAGGGAAGGAGAACCCACCTACTGACACCACTGCCATTGTCCCAGGCTGAGTTTGGCTGTCCCTGAAACCTGGCTGGAGGGTGCCAGAGTGGCTCTGGAACTTCCCCTCCCCAGGACAGCCAGGGACAGTAGCAGTTGTGGAATGGGAGAGGAGGGGACCCATCACTGAACATGGCAGAGAAGGCTGCAGGTGTTGAAAATGATGGGTGTGGGGAGTCTTACCTGATTCACGGACTTTAAAGGGTCTTCATCTGCTGCTTTTGTGGTGCAGTCTGCCCACCTGGGATGTGGTGGGGTTGTAGTCACTCCTATGGCACCAGTTGCTCCTCTTACACCCCCCCTTTACAAAGTGTATCTACTATACCCCCAGCCTGGTGTCATCTGCAAACTTGTTGAGGGTGCAATCCACCCCATCTTCCAGATTTTTAATAAAGATATTGAACAAAACTGGCCCTAGGACTGACCCCTGAGACCAACTAGACTTCAAGCCATTGATCACTACTCACTGAGCCCAATGATCCAGCCAGCTTTCTATCTGCTTTGCAGTACATTTACCCAATGCATACTTCATCCTCTTGCTTGCAAGAATGTGGTGGGAAACTATCAAAAGTCTTGCTAAAGTCAAGGTATAACAGGTCCACTGGTCTCCCCACATTCACAGAGTCAGTCATCTCATCACAGAAGGCAATCAGGTTAGTCAGGCATGACTTGCCCTTGTTGAATTCATGCTGACTGTTCCTAATCACCACCTTTTCATCCAAATGCTTAGAATATTATTCCTTGATGACCTGCTCCATGATTTTTCCAGAGACTGAGGTGAGGCTGATTGGTTTGTAGTTCCCTGGATCCTCCTTCTTCCCTTTCTTAATTATGGGTACTATTTTTGCCCTTTTCCAATCATCTTGGATCTCCCTCAATCACCACAAGTTTTCAAAGATAATAGCCAGCGGCTCTGCAATCACATCAGCACCCTTGGATGAATTGCATCCAGCCCTGTGGACTTGTACATGTCCAGCTTTCCTAAATATTCACTAACCTGTTCTTTCATCAGTGAGTGCTGCCCACTTTCTTCCTAAATTGTGCAGCCCAGTGCAGTAGTCTGGCAGTTGACCTTGCCTGTGAAGACTGAGGTAAAAAAAGCATTGAGTACTCAGCCTTTTCCTTCTCATTTGTTACTAGGTTGCCTCCCTCATTCAGTAAGGGACCAACACTTTCCCTGACCTACCTTTTGTTGCTAACATACTTATAGAAACCCTTCTTGTTGCCCTTCATGCAGTGGCATACCATGGATCTCCAGTGCCTGGGGGCCAGTACTTGCCTCCTACCCCCACCATCCGCAGCTGATCACCGTGTGGGGGGTCCCCTAGCAGCCAATCGCCGAGCCTGGAAATATTGGTGGCGGAACCTGGAAGTGCCACCAGGGGACTGAATACCCCCTGGAGGGCCCGCCTGGTGCCCCTGGGGGCATGCCCTGCTCCTTGGTATGCCACTGCCCTCACATCCCATGGTAGTTACAATTCCAGTTGTGCTTTGGCTTTCCTGATTTCATTCTAGCATGCCCGAGCAATACTCTTATACTCCTCCCTAGTCATCTGTCCAAGCTTTCACTTGTTGTAAGCTTCCTTTTGGTGTTTAAACTCACTGAAGAGTTCTCTGCTAAGCCAAGCTGGTCACCTGCCATATTTGCTATTCTTCCTGCACATCAGGATGGTTTGTTCCCACACCCTCAGTAAGCTTTCTTTAAAATACCACCAGCTCTCCTGGACTCCTTTCTCCTTTAGACTGGCCCCCGAGGGGATCCAACCTATCAGTTCCTTGAGGGAGCTGAAGTCTGCTTTTCTGAAGTCCAGGGTCCATACTCTGCTGGTCTCTGTAGACTCCTTCCCATTCTGGCTGTCTGCCTGTTCTAACTAACATTATTATTTAATGTCATTCCCTTTAGGAAATATACTAAGTACAGACATACTCAGGCACAATATCTTGGTGTTCTGTTTTGTGACCTCCATTATCTACATAGCAACTGTCTTTGCATTCTCATCTCTCTGAATCTGGCATGCACAGAGCACTGCTTGTTGCTGCCTTGTGTTTTTTTGTAGAGGGGAAACCATATTTGGAAAGTACTCTCATGGTTCCCTGCCTGAGTAGAGAAACAGAAACACTTGTCATTTTAGTAGCCTGCCAGTCTTTCTTTCTTGCAATCTGGTATTAACTCTTCTACTCATTTCTTATATTCTAAAGTGAAAACCTTATTAGAGCAGCCCCATTGTCTGAAACACCATCCTTGTGTAACTCCAGGTGGCAGTTGACTTTCAGAAAGCCTGAAAGATCTGAAATAGGCTCCAGGTGGTAGTTGACTTTCAGAAAGCCTGAAAGAGGCGTCCCCTATCATATTTTTATCACAGACTGGATGTGGGTTTTGTCTCTGTAGGTTATTTTTGTTCTTTTTCAGAAGTAACATTTTTTTCATAGTGCAACATGACAGTAGACAGAAAATAACCAGATACGGTTACTCTGAGTCATTTTCACATCAGTTGTTGCCCTTCATGGAGACACCTAGAATACTGACTCATGTAGATAGGTGAATCCAATTACCCTTAGCCATGTTGCAAAAGGGACTGGACTTGTCTGCAAATAAGAATGAGCTAGGGATTTGGAAAGAGGTCCTTTTGAGAGGACTCTGAGCATAGGGAGAATAAAAAAGAACAGGGAAGCTTGAGGAAAATAAAAACAAGTCCCAGGAGGGGACAAAGTTTGGGTTGTAGCTACATGTTCTGTTTAAGGCCTAATGGGAGTGTTTTGTGTACTGGGCTGGAGAAGTTGACATGAAACAAATATAGGAAAAAAAAGATTTTTTTTCTGCTCCTTGTTCCACATCATATTGGGCATGTCTACACATGCATTTACTCCAGCCTAGGTTTACTGTCCAGTAAGCTATTGCACAGTGGACACATCTACATGCTATACAGTGCAGTATGGCAACATAGCGATTGTGTGTCTACACGTGATAACCAGTTACATTGCCATAGCGGCTAAATTTACCTGTGTGCCATGTGCACAGTCCAGTAACTACCTGTACTGTGCCATGCTTTAGTACTTCCAAAAGGAAGTACTTAAGCACGGCACCATAGCAATGTCACTGTATGGCAATGTGTAGACTCGCCCAGTAAAGGTTTTTGGGTAAGTGTCTACCCATGCAGAGATTAGAGAGAGGATTTGATTCCAATTCCCTGCAGCTCTGCAATGTATGCCTGTGGCCACAGAGAGAGCTCCAGGCTTCCCCTGGGTGCTAGCTCAGAGGCTGGAAGGGAGCACTGGGCCAAGAGACAGCTATCTCCTGGCCCCAGGAGGCTGCCTGCTGCTTGGGTGGGGACAATGTCCCCCTGCCCTAGCAACAGGGAGCGCCTGTCCCTGGCTCCCTGATCAGGGGCAGGGGACTTGGAAAGAGCTGCAGGGGAGGGGCAGGTCCCAGCCCCCTAACCCGATCTGTCAGTGGAGCAGCTGGCAACTATCTTTCTGATAGCTGCCTCACCACCGGATCAGGGAAGGGGTCTGGAAGCTACCTCACCCCTGCAGTTCCTTCTAAGCCCTGCACCTTGATCTCCCAATCAGGGCATGGGGCTGGGACCTGCCCCTGACAATGATAGTTTCCAGGCAGCCCCAGGCTACACAGGGAAGTCTGCATGTGCATCCTGGAGCTGGCTGGAGGCTGCCTGAAATGGGACAGTCCTCAGTCACCTCCAGGCTGCACATGCTTCCCTGCACAGCCTGGGGCTGGCTTGGAACCGTCCCATTCAGGAACAGGTCCCAGACAGCTCCAGGTTAGGTGGGGAATTGTTCCCATGCAGGGAACACAATTGTGATCACAGAGTGGGGACTGTGGAGCTTGTCCCTTGCCCAGATCTGTGTTCACAGAGCTGGGGGGCAGAACAAGCTCTCCATCCTATCCCACCTGCTCCAGCTCCACACTCATGGAGCTGGGCAGGGAACAAGCTCTCCAGCCCTTGCCTGCAGGGAGCTCCCAGCAGCGGGTCTGTGACTGCAGGGACACTGCTGGGAGATGATCATCTCCCAGCCTGAGCACTGTGGTTGTGGGGCTAAGGTTGAAAGATCCTTATCTCCCAGCCTGAGCCCCACAACTGTTACTAATGCCAAGTAATTTTAAACTGCTAATTTGCCATTAAATGTCTCATGTAGATGCACCCATTTACTCTAGTTTACCCACTTACTCCTGCTTCCTTCTTTCCAATACTATAGGTAAATTATATAATGCTCTGGGTTGTGGGCAAATGAGAGTGAAATAGTCTATGCTGAATAAAGGCCCTACTTGCCAAGAGTTGGCGTATACTGAACTTTAATCCTTCCTTCTCATGATCTTGTGAAAAGGTGTTTAGCAGAATTCACAGATTTGTTGGAATCTGACAGGCTACACCATGAGCGCTTCTGCTATAGACTTGAATGTGCAGTATCTGGGCTATCAACTAGACCTGTATGAAGCTTTGGGTGCGGATTCAATTTGGAGGAGATTCAGTCCGATTTGGTGGCTGAATCTCTGAATCCAAATCGAATTGGGAGGTCAATAAATAGGTCTGAATCAATTCGAAGCCTCCAAATGAATTCAGAAAAGAGTCGGAGAAAAATTTGGAGATTCGGTGATTCGGGCAGTCCTTGCTCACTGCCACAGGGAGCTGGACCCGTGCCGGTAAGTAGGGGGCGGTGGGGGAGGGTGGCTAGAGGAGGGGGGAGGGGACCATGAAGGGACTCCCACCAGGCCCCATCCCCTGCCTGCTCCCCCAGCCTCCCTGACTGCCCCCTGACCCCTGCCCTCTCTCTTAGCCTTGTCAATGGCTGCCCTGCTTGGCCCCAACAGCCCAGCTCTTAAAAAAAAAAAAAAAAAAAAAAAGCCCAGCATTTACCAGCTCCTGCCAGGTGGGGGGGGGGCAATCCCTGCTGCCCTCCACTGCCCTGTGCTGTGTGTGGGGCTCTGCCACAGGTCCCCAACCCCCACCCACTCTCCCAGCCCTGTCAATGGCTGCCCCACCTGACCCCAGTGTCCTGGCTCTCTCTCTCTCAAAAAAAAAAGGCCCCGCACTCACCAGCTGCAGCAGCAGCCATCGGGGCTTCTGGGGGCTTGTGGCAGAGCTGCCAACACAGCATAGACCAGTGGGGGGCAGTAGGGATTCCCACCCCACCTGGCAGGACCCGGTGAGAATGGGGCTTCTTTTTGTTTGTTTTTTAAGAGCCAGGACGCTGGGGCTGGGCAGGGCAGACATTGATGGGGCTGGCTGGGGATGTGGCTTGTTTGATTCAGAGATTCATCTGATTCAACAGTGGCCAAACTCCAAAGCAGATTTGTCCAAAGCGATTCAGGACAGTGATTCAACTCACTGAATTGAATCATTGTCCCCCGCATTGGCTGAATCCAAATCTGAATCCAACATGAATACTAGTCACTTCACATAGGCCTACTATCAACCACACTCCTTAGTACCCGCACTACTCAGCCCCCACTGAACATTAATGATATGCTTAATCTTGTTGGCAAAGAAGCAGGCTAAATGAGCCTTCATGGAGCTTCCTGATGATAAATCTAGATCAGTGGTATTCAACCTATGGCTAGTGGCCCAGATTCAGGCCCCAAAGGGATTGGATCTGGCCTGCAACATGGAAGGCCAGAGGCCACTTTTCCTGGCCTGTGCTTCTGATCCCTTCTGTAGCCCAGAGATAAGTTCTCTTCCTTTCTTCTTCCTTCCCTCCCCCACACCATCCACTAGGCAGCCACTTCCCTTCCTCCTCTCTTTTCCCCTGCTCCCCACCACTTGGAAGGCAGGTAGTATCTCTCAGTCCACCTAGGTTGCAAGCACCTGGCCTGCTTCTCTAAAAGTTGAACTCCATTGACCTAGACCACTTTGGACACCTGTATTAGCTTGGGTGTCTCCGAACTGCTTTGCATTATTCAGGGTAGACGTGCCCTAACACTGATGGCTTGTGGTGGGGAATCCTTTAAGAATCATGTAGGCCTCACTGGACACATCTACATGTGCTATTAATGTACCTTAAGTTTACTGTGCAATAAAATAAGGCACAGTAAGCTTGCCCTGGGAATGCCTCTTTATGTATGCCCTGTCAGGCACAGATTTGCTCCCAAAGGGAGTAGGCAGATCCAGGCCTGCTCCTGCCCTGCTCTGTCCCCCTACAGCAGCCATGGGGAGCTGCAGGATCTGGCCACAGGTGTCCAGGTGCCAGGGGGCTCCAGGAGGGCTGGCTTAGCTTGGCAGGGAGCTCCAGGATTGGGGCAGGCTCATCCTTGCAGGGGAATGGGGATGGGGGGGGGCAGGCTCAGCCTGGCAAGGGACTTGGGGGCAGCCTCAGGCTGGCAGGGGTCTTTTGCCCCAGCAGAGGTGGACAGGGCACTGTGTCTGCAAGGCACTCGTGGACCACCTCCTCCGTCACCCCATGCATCAGGGGTCATGCATACACAGGTGCCCAGAGACCATGGTAAGTTGGTCAGGTAGGCCTTGGCACAGGTGGACACCTGCCAAGCCATCTGTCCTTGCTCCCTCTATGAGGGCAGGCAGCTTTCTTGGTTCTACTGCAGGCAGCCCGCCTTCTCTGTCTCCTCCCCAGGCTGAGCCAGGATTGGCTCCTGCTGGCAGCTGTCATGGCAGCACAGAACCAATTTCCCTCCTTCTCCTCCTACAGGCCAGGCAACTTGCTCCCATGGCACTAGGCACATGCTGCCCAGGGTTGGGGTTGACCCAGGCTCCTTGAGCTGCCAGATGAGGCTGGGGTGGAGAGCGTCAGGAACTGCGGCTGGTGCCCCAAGGGGCCTTCCCCTGGAGACTGCTCATCACTCCTGGACCCTGGTAGGGGCTCCGGCAGGCTGTCTGTGCTGGAGTAGGCATGGTGACCATGTCCAGGATCCTTTGTGGCCAGGATGCGGTCCAGCTGCTTCATAAAGGGTATGGTGCTGTGGGCATCCGTGGACTGCTGTTTGTAATCTGTGATGTGGACCCAGTAGGCCCACAGGGCCTTGATTTTACTGTGGTACTGACTCCCAGACCACTGGTGACTGCGCCCCTTCATGCAGGCTGCCATGGGCTCAAAAGGTGGGCGTTTGACTGGCTGCCCTTGGCAAACTGCCTCTGCACCTTGGTATCACCCCACACTATATGAAGTCAGTGGTTTCTCCCTCTGACCAGCTGGGACCCTGGAATGCTGTCTGTGGCATTGGAGAGGCTGCTATTGTGGCTGCTTTCAGGGACCTTGGGGGCTCAGACAGAGACTTTGAGTGCCAGCAGGGCTTGGCACTTGCCCACGATAGAGGGGCATGATGCCAGGGAGGCAGGCAGCTTGTGGACAGGCCCTGGGGGGCAGAGCTGGGGTCTCTGGGCCTGGTGTGGTTGGCACGTGCCTTCAACAGAGGGGCAGGGTGCCCAGGAGGCAGGCAGCTGGTGGAACAGGCTCTGGGGGCCAGAGCTGGGATATATAGGCCTGCTGCAGCTGGCATGTGATCACACTTTTAGGAGCTGATGCCCAGGGGCAGGCAGCAGATGTCTCAGGCCCCAGAGGTGATCCCAGGAATCTAAAGGCCAGGCTGGGACAGCCAAGGAACTGTTCCTCCTCCGGTTTGAGAAACTCTCAGCTATGTGGTTCTGCTCCAAGCAAAAGGATATCTCCCTGCTGGTCTGGCTGACCTGGTGCTGATTTGTGCCTGAGTAACCATCTTCATGTGTGCTACTGTGTAGTAGGTACTGCACAATTAATCTACTACCTGTTTCTACAGATAGCCGACCGTGCAATAGACTAATTTACTGTGCAGTAAATGGTGTGCATGTGTAGACAGTGATGCTTTACTATGCAGTAGATTAGTCTACTGTACAATAAATCATCTGTAGATGTGCCTACTGAGCCACTGAAGACTGAGACACCAACTTTGGCTGGGGCAAGCAGCTTCGAATCATTAGGCACTTGTTAAGGATTAGACTAAAACATGACCATCTATATTTCTTAAAATAGATAAGATGGCTTCTTCAGACTTGAGATAGTGGGGCACCGCACCAGGTATAGATTTGCAACTTCCTTAAGTATACTTTCGGATAATATGATAAGCTGAGTGTTTATTGTACTTACTTTCCTCACCTAGCTCATGGAGAAATAGCAGACTGTAAACACCATAACTTAAAAAGGAAACATCTCACACATGCATTATCTTTTATTTTTCTATTAAAATGTTAAAAAAGGCATTTCACGTCCTCTTTCAAAATATTTTTTAAAGGAATAAGATCCAAAGATGAAACAAGTGAATGTGGCATGCTTCTAAGGACTATGTTAAATAAAAAAGTTCGATGTCCAAAAAGCCCTCAGATGAATTACCTTATATATTTATAGTTAAATACATTCTCTGCTTTGGAACAGAGAGCACGTTCTTTTTATTTATTTTTTTACTATGCCCTCAGTTGTGCTGAAAACACAATGTGTGTTTCCGCTACAAAGTCTGCTCAGTTCATATTTATGGATAAATCAGTACCCAAAACCAATAGTGAAAGCTAGTGAACTTGTAAGATGGAGGAAACACCCTGTAATTTTCTATGGGCATCACTAGTCCTAAGATTTTAATCTTTTTGTCATCAACTTATATGGATTTAAATACAGGATCATCATAACAATTTTTTGGACCACATGTAGACTGACAGTGGCTAGACAATTTGCTGCGTCCTATGCAATCCACAGTTTTATGAGGGATTTAATTTTTTTTTTTTAATTATGTACTTTTCCATAACATTTTTGCTAGCTGCATTAGCAACAATGAATTTGTTTACTCACCAGTTTAGACACATGGTAATTTGAAAGGAGCAGGTATATTCCTTTGCACTCTGTCAGAATATCTTTTGACTTCTCACTCAGTAATACCAGAGTGATGATCAGTTAGTGTCGCTGCTGGAAAGAACAGTTGACACAGATCAGTTTGCACAGCAAATGAGAATGTCACTGGTAGTTCTGCAGAAGACTCTGGCTTTCCAGATGGGAGAACACTATAAAATTGGGTTTGGGGGTGGAGAAAAGAATAAAATGCCCTAGGGAAATTGCACTGGAATTGTGATATATAGAACTGCCGATTTGATTACTTTTGCTGTGTATATTTCTTGTGGCTTTCTGACTAAAGGCTGATGCTATTTTGTATTCAGTTCAAATTCATCCTTTTCCAAAAGAGTCAGACACACTGTGTTGTCTCTTAGAGACATCACCTCTTTATCTGAAGGAACCACTGCCTAAAAGGCATAAACGTTCCATGGGCCAATGACTGGAACACAGGACTTCCCTCGCCCAGGTGAATTCCCTAATCACTATGTAGCAGGCTTACCTTTTCGGAGCTTGGGTTGAGTCCCAGGATAGAGGGTGTGCTGTTCAATTGGTGGAGCCTGCCCAGCAATCCGGAGGCAGCACAAGGGAAGCAATGCCCCACCCTTTTCCGAAGGGAGGGGGCAAGAAGCAGCTGGACCTGAATCGGAACTGCACCAGCCAGGCCCAGAGAACTTCAGGGGTGGAGCCCCTGAAGAGTATTAAAGGAAATCTCTCCAGCAGGCTGGAGAGACGACAAGGGATGGTGAGGAGAGAGGAGCTCCAGAGACAGCCATCCTCAGGACCCTGCTTGAGCTTCAGTGGTGCTCAAATTGGCGCACAGGGATCAGGCTCTAGGAACCTCTCCAGGTGGCTTGAGCCTGCAAACCCAGAAAGCAGCTGGACAGTTGGTGTGCAGATCAGCACACAGAGAGCTGACCCTGGGAGCAGCTTGCAGCTGCTCAGGCCTCACCCGGTGAGCAGGTTGGTGCATGGAGAACCACCTTGGAAGCAGCTTGTGGTTGCTCACGACGTTAGCCCCAGCCCTAGGATGAGTGACCAGAGCCCTGCAGTGTGGTTCCACTTTTAACTAAAAGAGCCCCAGTGCCCAGAGCAGGGCCTGGGAATGGGGAGAATCCCCTGTGTGAGACCGGGGAGTTGGTGCCCGCAAGGGCTTGGCTCCTGCGTGAGAGAGAGAGCCCTGGGTGCTCAGTGCCGGGCACCGGGCTGTCAAGGAGAGCCGAAGGCACCACTGGGGTGAGGCTCTTGTGGGATCAGCTACCAGGGGATGAGCCTTGACTTCTCCAGAGAGGAAGCATGAGTTACTGGGAAAATGCGTCCCACAGGGGAGGTTGACATGGGTGAGGAGGGTCTGCTGACTCCCTCCTCCATTGTGGGAGAGGTGTGCCCACATCCCAGGGCCCTAAAGGGGAGGGGCTTCAGGGAAACCCCTCAGGGAGGTGCCGAGTGCACTCCCTACTTTGAGGTTATCGTGTTAAACGCTATATAGCTAGGAGTATTCTTTATGGGGGTTTATATGGTTTATGTGTTTTAATGTCTCAATGTGCATATTGGTATTGTTATTTGTGAAGGTTTAAAGAAATATTATGGTTAATTTACTATCCCTATGTGTTAATTGTGTTTGTATAGGTTATAAGTTATTTGGTATTTATATGTGAATTGTGAAATATTATATATAGTATTATATGTTAAGCATTGTAAATATTCTATGTTTTATATTAAGCATCTGTATTTATTCTTGTAATAAATTGTACATAGTTAAGTATTTGGTTTTGGCCTAGCTCTATAAAGAGGAGAGGAAGCCACTCTAGTAGCTGACCCCTTCCTCAGCACCTTGCCTGACCACCACCACTGTCATTGGAGGACAGGGCACACCCCCTGGGTGCACCTGGGCTACAACTAGGTTACAGTTATAGTCCTCTTATTTTTTAATCTTGGCAACAAAAAAAAATCTTGAACTTTTTTATTTTATTTTTTAGAACAGTGCAAAGCTCCTACAAGAACAGTGCCCCCCAACAACTTATAACCTCATCATAAGGCAGTAAGAGATACGGATTTGAACCTCCTCAGGGCAAGGAAAGCATTGATTCTAGGTAATTTCTACGTAACTTCCTAGGTACTTGCTCTAACCACTGAGATACTGCATAAAAAGAGGGAGCCAACCAATCCCCTCCAATGTTATTAGAAGAAAGGCATGGCCCTGGTCCCTTTTTGAAAAGGACAATGTAGTCACCCAAGTCCAGGAGGAAATTATAGGTTGTGAATGTTGATCTGAATCAGGCTACTCTCAGCAGATGAGTGTTAGATGCCTTTGCTCCAGAAGGGGGTGGGGTACTGACAGACCCTTTTGCTCATTGTTTTGTATTGGCTACTTTAATGGGCTCTCCTGTACAGTTTGCTGGTTACCTTTAAAACCATTTTGAGGTGCCAAATATTTCCAGTTGTATAAGGTGCCCACTTCAGAACTGCAGAATCCACTTTGGTATCCATAAAAATTAAGTGTTGTGACATTCAGCAGCTTTGTGGATCTAGTTCTTAGATCTCTTTTGGTTTCCTTTGAAGGTTGAAGATAGTAGCTATTTTAACCTTAAAGGCTATATATGTTTGAGGATGAGATACTCAGATAGTGATAGGGGCTATATAAATATGTCAGAAAGATTTTTATTTTCTTCTACCATGCAGAACTAGTACTTCTTGAACCATGCGGGCAATATCTTTAACAAAGAAAAACGATTTATATATTAAAATAATTTATGTGAAAAGAAACAAACAGCAACTTGTATCTCAAGTTGTTCTCACAAACATTCTTCACAGAAATAGTGTAGGAGAAAGGTCAAGCTAAAAAAACCTCCTCAATAGAAGTGTGATAAAATTCTCAGAAGTCAGCCAGTATTTTTTTCCTTTCAGCCTTTTATTGAACTAGTCATATTAAATGATTCCCACAAGACATGTAATGTAAGAATGATCTGACCCATTTTGAAATATACTTACTTTTAAATGCAGTGAAAGAATCATTCCCAGATGCCCATAATTTATGTTAACTTAGCAAAGTGACACGAAACAGCAAAGGATGCTTAATAAAACATATAATGTTATCTTGCAAATGAATAGCAGGGTATGTAATGCCAAGATATTGCAACATGGACAGGGCTGATTATTCATTGAAATTTGGGCCTATCGCCAATTAGCCAATAGAGAATTATTAAAGTTTGGCTAATAATCTTTATTGAGAGATATCAATATAGCAGCACAGCACTGTTAAATTAACTTTTAAAAGAAAGTGTAAATATTTAATGGTAACACTGAACTGAGAGAAATTCAGCTGCAAAGCATTTCATTGAAATGTCAGTACTTTGTTTTCTGTTGATCCTACAGGAACATTTATGAAAGACTGAAACAAAGCTGCTTTTGAGGAAGGGAGATAATCACTCCACTTTATTTAATTGTATCACAAGGAGATTCACTCTTCTGTTTGTTCTTGAATCTTTCATGAAAATATTCCACCTGTCTTATAAATAAGACTGCCTGATGAATACAATGTTAGTTATTAAAACATAACAGGATGTGTTTTATAAGCATTATTTTCTTTCAAATAAAATAACATTTTTTAAAATTAGAAAATCAGGTCGGTCTCCCAGTACTCTGTCAGGCTCTGCTTCCCATCTGGTGGTTTGTATGTATTTTAAGGTTGCCTGTTGCCTAGGATTTGGAGAGCTGTCCACTGGGAGCTCCTTACAAGCTATTCAGAAGCAGAATTAGCACATCAGTTTGAACTTGGAAATAGTAGGTTATGGACATAATAATTATTAACTCTGATAAATAAAAACATAATGGCAGTAGCAGATGGAAATAATGCTGTTCAGTTTCCTCCTTAGTCTAAGGCTGGGGTAGACAATCCCTGACGTGCATTCCAGAAGGTGGCACATGAAGGCATTTTGCTTGGCATGTGCACTTTGGGGAAGGGGCCAGGACTGCATTGCCACAACCAGGATCAGGCCTCTCGTGGCTCCCTCACTGTCTGTCCCTGGCATACCAACAACTTATGAGTCAAGGTTGCAGTTGTCTTTGGCACTTTGCTCTAAAAACATTGCTGATCCCTGGTCTAAGGGGATTCAAATCCAAATCCCACTCTCCCTAAACGAGTGCCTTGAACACAAGGCTATATGCTTATTTGGACAAGGACACATAGACAACAAATTCATGCTTTCTCCAGCTTTCCATTCTTATGGCCCCATGACCCTAGCGTTCTGCACAGGGACACTGTTTCAGCAGGAGAGGCCTGGGTGGAGTGTCTCTTCACCAAAGCTGTTCTACAACCTAGTGTTTTTCAGATGTGATAGAAAGTGAATTTGAATCTTTTCAGAATATTGAGGGAGTAGAACTAAGGTTTCCTACTTCCTATGTCTGGAGCCCTGTTCTGGAGCCAGGGTGTCTTCAAGTCCTGTGCGAAAGTATTGACAGGAGTTAACTCTTTAAAAAAAAAAAATGCCAGTGATGATGGTGGTACCACCTCCCTCCTTTATATTTAGTAACCTAACAAACAAAGTACTTGCCTAAGAAGTAGATGAAGACACCTGCCATGCAGCCCTGATACAGGTGCCTAAGTGTCAGGTAGATGCAATTTTAAATGTATTCCTGCATTAATGTAGCTAAGGGGATGGGGAGTGGGGGGTAGAGGTGACATTGGAATTTCAGTACCTTAAGAAGTAGGTATTAGAGGTAAGTGACATTAAGTTGATTAGGACAACAGAAGCTCTGGAATATTGTGGGGAGATCTTTCAGCTGCTGTAAATTGGCCAGTTCTATTGAAGTCAGTGTAACTTGGCTATTTTACATCAAATGAGGATTTGATCCATGGTACATATTTCCTTAAAGATGGACTTATGCTTTGCTTTGTATCTGTCATTTAACTTTAAGAGAATTAGAGACCTGAGGAAGAAGTACAGATCATAATCTGTACTTATCTGTAATAACTCGGCCACCCCAATGTGTCGTGAGATCCTTCGAAGGATGCTGCAGGAAGCACCTTTTGATGTGAGTGGAAATAAGCAGGTAAGGGCAGGCTCAGGCCTCAGGTATCAGGAGATAAGCAGGTAAAGTTAGGTTCAGGCTTTCCATGCCTGGCCACTCCCCCACCCCCAGTGTCTGACCACTCTGCAAAGAGGTAAACAGTGTAATAAACTAGTTTTTGCAATGGGTTGCCACTTAATTCACAAAAGGTATGGAGAAGTGCCTTGGATCTAAAAAGATTGAGAACCACTGCTCTAATGCCTCTGTGGTTTTCCTGTCCTCTTTGCCTGGAATAGTCTCCATCTCACCAGGTGGGCTGAGAACTATCCTTCACCAAAGAGCCCTTCACAACTAATTTCCTTTTGGATTGGTGGAAAAGCAAAACACAAAATTATAGGGAAATAAATTCTCAAATGCAAGGCTGATGGCCATATTTTCAGGGCATAGCATTTAAGTCTGTTGGATATTGAATCTATGGTGTGGCTCTATATTTGTAAGCACATCATGGCAGGAACCTTGCGTTTTTACCTGTTTGTAAAGCTTCTTTCTGAATCACTATAGGACTAGATAAGAAAAACATTTTTTTTTTCTTCTTTATCTTCATGGCTAGTTAAATACAAGTTAGTTTACCAAAATGGTTTTAGGCATTTCAAAAAGAAATGTACCTTTTCTTTGCTAGGACCCAGTCAAAACCTCGCATATATACAACAAGTTTGATTATATTGTTTAGTTATTAAAATTGGATCCTGAGGTCTGCAGGTAAAAAAGAATGGAAGAAGTCTTTATTTGTACACACAGATATTATGAGTCTGGTTATCAAATGGTGAGGCGCATATGTGAATACCCACTTTCTGTAAGAAATTACAGTAATTGCATATGCAGTAGTGTACTGGCAACTGAATCTGCATTTTTTTTTTTGCTTGCACAAATACGTCTTTGCTTTGTAAAAATGTGGCTTTTTAGCCTTAGTCTTGAAATCTACTGTTGGAATTTTTTATGAGGTTTAACTGACTTTAGTTATCAATAAATCAATTTACATTTCCATCTTTTCTTCCAAATAACCTCTAGTGAGGTCATCTAGAGAGATCGACAACAAAATTTTATTCAAGTATGTGCCTCTGTTGCTGCAGTGGGAATTACAGGCTAGGCATTTCCCACAAAAACTTGAATGATGTGTAATTTTTTCCGATAAATAGTGAAATTTTGGAAGACAACTTTTCTGCAAGAGCCAGTTCAGAATCATAAATTGTATACTTTTCTTTTTAAATTGTGTGCACACTGGTTAGGGAGGAAATGGAGTATTCTTAAAAGAGTATTTTTCAGTGTTGGATTGAATAGTAGGCCATTACACAATCTGGGAATCTAATATTTGGAGAAAGTAATTGGGTGCACACAATAATTAGGAGATTTGTTAAACTGTCTTTATGATGGGCATCTACCAAGTAGGGGCCTACCTAATTCATGGGGCTCCCCACCCCCTGGCCTGGGCAGCTATTCCTCAGGCAGTGCATGGCACCCCCACTATACACATCCCCGGAGGCCCCACCTCTCGCCACTGATTGACTGCAGGTGCTGTCCATTATGCAGCCCTGCCCATCATTGCCAATTGGTGGAGAGGGACAGGGTCACGTGACAGGCAGCCCTTGCAGATAATCAGCAGTGAGGGGTGAGGTGGCAGCCATCTTGCTGGCAGCTGTTTGAGCGGGCAGCACCTGCCCCCCCCCCATGCCTCCTCTCCACCCCGGCAAGCTGTTGCAGTACTCGGTAATTTCCACACCCCCACAGATTTTGCAGGCATCGCCAGGTTTCATGGAATCCACAAAATTGTGAATTTGGTAGAACCCTACTTTTGGGCTAAATGCTGTGAAGTGATGCACACTTCTTGGAAGGGATTGAGTTCTCTCATGTTGTGTTTTCCCAAGGCCTGAGTATGGGATGAGATGTGTGGAAATAAGGTGTTCGTACGACAGGCAAAAACATTAACCTTGCAGGCCACAGCATAGCATAAGAGTCATTTCTTTAAACAAAACAACCCCCTCCATAATCCTATTTTCATGATTCTTTATTCCTAATTTTGAGATTTTTCACCAGGGGTAGAGTTAAATGAGGACTAAAGCAAGGAACCTTTGAGATTTTTTTCAAAAGTTGCTCCATAAAAGGGCTGCAGTTTCAGACTAATGGCAGAAAACCACTGAGGTATTTGATTATGAGAAGATTAAACAAACAAACAAACAAATAAACATGATATTCAATATGACTGTTAAAGGTAGTATCAGGCCACAATTACTGCCAACCCAAATACATCTGACAACAGAGGAAATAGCAATAATATCAGCTAGAGTGAAATGAAATAACAATTTAGCGGGACCTGCAGTACACAAAGGAAGGCAGCATTTGCTGGAACTGTTAAGCCAAATCAGTGTAATTGATTATGGCAATCTCACTCAGATATTATGTTCAATGAGTCTTGTATAATCAGGACTATAATACTTGCTTAGTGTTGGAGGGACAAAGACTAGCTGTAACTTTGGTTATGTTGACCAGTTTTGATAGGGTCTGAAATGTGGCACATGCATTTTTTCACATGTGCCTTAGCTAAGATGTCGTTGCAATCTGGTAAAGTTAGTGAGAGGTTACATGCATGTAAACAGGTTCACATATGATTCACTCTGACCTTATAGTGTGAGGGTTCATAGATGTTAAGGTCAATCTAGTTTGACCTAGTTTGTATAGTTCAGGCCATGGCTTTTTTGGTAAGATTCCAAAAATATCAGGTGAGATTCTAAGTTGTCACGGTTGCACCCGGTGAGCTCGTGTACGTGTGTGCTTTACTGCAGAACTGACTACCTAGCTCCACAGTAAAGCATCACTGTCTACATGTGCACCCACATTAGGGTGCAGTAAATGAATCAACTCTGCTGTAGGACAATAATGTGCCAGGTTTATTGCCATGTGCTAATTGCATGTGTAGATGCACCCAGTGTGTGTCAATGGCCTGGTGGTGGAAAAGAGCCCTGACAAGACATCCCATTGACTTGATCCATACAAGCAAGGTCTGGTCCTTGATACTACCTGTAGTAACTTCACAGTTACTTTAAGTCAATGGGGACCAACCTTTTTGGCAGTTATGCCATACATTAGCTTCACTCCGAACCCCTTCACCTTCCTGGTTTGCTACTCTGCTTTCTGCTCCCTGTTCTATCTGTTGCTGTGCTGCCTGTCCCCTCATTGTTCTGCAGTGTGCCACACACAGCAGCTGTCTGTGCCCTTGTGGCATGTACGTCACAGGTTGGCCACCCATGCTGTAAGTTATGCCCCTGTACCTGCAGTCCCAAAAGCAGCTGAGGACCTGCAAAGCGCTTCACTAACATTCCCTATGTTAGAGGCTATGATAGAGGATGGAACTGTGCTGCAGTGCTATTTGTGTGCAACTCAGGGTCTCTTCTTAAACCAGAAGAGTATTAATGGGGCTGTCTAAACTGACTTTCTGGCTACTGAGTACTGTGAGAAGGAAGGAAGCAACTTTCATCTTTTCTAGCCTCCAAAGAAAGTCACCATCATCTTTAAAATATCCCACTCCATGGAGTGTTTGCTTTCCTACTCAGGTATATTTTAAAGGAAATATGTGCAATTCAAAAGATGTCCCCTGTCAGAACAGTTTTTTTTCAGTTAGATCTCATTTTTTAAACAAAACACATAAAATGTTGATTGGGAAATGTATACTGTAGATGGAGAGATCATGTTTACAAATATTATAGATTTTATTGAACATATTGTGAGGAAGCAGATAGACACAGGGGAAAAGAGCTTTACTGATTAAACAAAGTGATAGCTACCTAAACATCTGCCTCTGAATTGCTGTAAATGAGTTTCAGTGAGTTTAACCAAGTCTATTCCTTGGTGATGCAGTTCAGAACATCTTTTTTTTTTTCACTCTAGAGGTTTGAGTATTGGAGATTTTTTTTTCTGTTTTCTCCCACTTGTATACAATTCCTTGCCTTTTTATGCTAAGGTGAATGCCCTCCTTCCCCATCATTCCTCGTCTTAGAGGTCTTTTAAGACTTTGGAATTGCATTGTGGTCACAGCTGTCAGTTATATGCATGAACTGGTTCTATTGCAATGGGGAATTTCAGGCTAATTCCTGCTTATTATAGTATAGGATGAAAAAGACAACACCCTTTCCCTGCAGATGCTGCAGTGAGATTTGGGTTATTATTTAAAAATCCTGCAGGCAACAAATGGTAAGGTTATTTCCACTGTACATTTCATGTTTTAATCTGAATAAATATTGCCCCAAGGGGGGAAAGGAAATGATTTCCCCTTTTCTCTTTCTCTGATGTAACCCTTTCAATAAGTTTTCTTAGTATCTTAATTTTTTTCTTTTATCTTTCCGAAGTCGATACCTCTCAGATATGTGTTCTGCTTGAGACTTATCTTCCTCTTGTGTACTGTTTTCCCAATAGATATTGAGAGCATGTATGCTGATATAGGGACAAGAAAAGTTTAAGAAAAAGCTTTGCTGGAGCATGGATGGATGCTGCAATTAATCATTTAGGAGCTTTGGGCATGTGTAGATGAAATGGGGGCCCTAAATTGAAGCAGTGGGTTTTTAAAAACACTGCTTCAATTTAGGGATGATTCAACCCTCATGTTGTACACACACCCCACTGACTTACCTGCCTCTCTGGTGGGGAGGGGAGGGGGAGCTGCCTGTGGGCAGAGTGGTCCCCAGGCTGGTGGAGGGGGGGCTGGTGATTCGCTCCATGGTAGCCCCCACCCCAGGTGGCCCCCATCTGCAGGCACCCAGCTTAGGCAGTCCCGGGGGGCACTGCAGCCACAGAGGAAAGCACCGGGTCCCTGTGCAGGTCAAGCAGGAAGGCAGGCTCGGTGGGGGGAAGACCAGGCTCTCTGCTTTTCTTGGGTGGAGTCTGCCTTCCCAGGCTGCTGCCAGGCGGCCTGCAGGCCTTCCTGCAACTCCTCAGAGGAGTTTTAGTTTGCTGCACCCTAAGTCATTTAAGGCACATTGTACTACCAAATTTCCTACAGCCGCTGGGATTAATGTACAATATGCCACCGAGGCATGCAAACTCTGACACCATTAAAGCAATGCAAAATCATTTAGCCCGCTTTAAAGTGTCATGCACACACCCCTCGTTTCGTCTACACACGGCCTTTGTTATCAAAAACATGTGAATAATAGCAAAGCTGATAGCAAAGTAGATGTTCAAGGCCTGTACCTTTTGTGACTTCAGTCCATGGGAATTTTTGCCATTGACTTGAGTTGGAGCATGGTGGTGTTCTTTTAGAAAAACACAAAGGGTACTCATCTTTGATTAAGGATTCACTCTTTAACCATTAAAAGGGATACGACTCTTTTATGCATGAGCTGCTCAGACTCTTGCACTCTTTTTTTATTTAGGTGCTTCAACCTCTGGGTAGTGACATTGATTTTGTGGGGGCTAATCGCATGCTTAAAATCTTGCATGTACTTAAGTATTTTACTGAATTAGGATCACAAGGTTCAACTTAGCTCCCTTAAACACAATGGAAGGATTTGTGCTGACTTTTTAAAAGTCGTTGGATGGGTATATGGTATGTTTTTATGCTAATAGGGAATGTGTTGGACATCATGCTGGAATATATGGGGCATACTTGAAGTTTTAGAGGTTATGAAAACTGTAGTAGCAATCCATTGATAATATCCATCCAGATAGATCAAGAGAATGGATTGTAGATTGGAAAAAGTGAATGAGTGCTGAAGAGTTCCAGAAAACGTGTTACCAGTGATGTGTTAGACATGGTGATAGTACTATCAGAGGTGGGGAGGGGAGCACTAAAGCAGCCCAAGAGGATAATTTAAAACTAGTTCATAATCTGGACACCTTACTAAGACAGCTGTGTGGTCACACCCTAGATGCACCTGGGAGAATGGGAAATCCAACTGCTGTGAGGAATGCATGCCAGAAGGAAATAAGCATTCGTCTTGAAGGCTGGGACTTGGCATCTTGGAGTGCCAAACATTCTAAACTGAGGAACAGCACATTACATGTTGCTGTAGCATAACTATGAATTTACAATAAACACCAGTTTGACATGTAGACATGGAGAAAAAAACTCTGCTTACAATCGTTTCAAATGATCTCATGCAGATTTTCTGCTCTCAGTTTCTATAGTAGAATAGCTGGCCACTGGCTGAGGTGATGTGGCTACAGGGTATGCAGTGTTTGTCTTGCAATGGAAAGACACATAAGGAACATCATACACATTTTTTTTGTATCTGAAAACATTCCTTTGTGTCAGATCTAGACTGTAGCAGTGGCAGAGACATATTGGCATCATCTGACAGACAAAGGAGGTGATACCCCGCCAGCCTGCAACTATCAAATGTCTGCCATATTTAATAGCCCACCAGACTGGCATGGTTGAAGTGTGCCAGTTTTTGTAGCTAGGGGTTCATAAGGAAGTGATGAGGCCAACACTGTGTCCAGTTGGCTTTGACTCTCCAAACTGAATGACCAATTCTCTTTTTTACAACTGGTTTAACTGGACCAGACAGCACAGGGATCAGGGCTGGTATTCATGATGCTGGAACTGTAGCAAGGTGCCTCTGTCTCCATGCTCCAGCAGCTCATGTGAGAGTGCATCTCAAATAGCTTATGTATTTCTAAGCATCTTCCTAATAGAAAAACTGAACAAAGTTCAGAGAGAGAGAGCAACACCAACTATTATCAGGGCACTTGCATTTATTTGACATTGTTAAAAAGAATACTATAGAGCTTGGTTAAATGATGACAAAGTAGGAAGGGAAACTGTCTACAGCATCTGAAGTAGACAGAAGGAAGAGGAATAATGTAATATAGTACAAGAGAGTATCTAGGAGCTGGAGCAGGTGGAACAGTTACAAAATTTCAAGGAAGAAGTAAAATCTTGTGTCTGCTTTCCCCACACTGCCCCCTTGTAGATCTGAGGAAGTGTACTTGGTGTGTCCATGTCCCTCCCAGCTTACTTCTTGTCATGTTGTAGGTCCTCAGAAGATTTTATGGTAAAGCCTGAATTCCAGAAGTTTTTCCTTTCCTAGTAAAGACTCTTCCATTCTTTCCCTCATAATTATTGTATTATATTTCTTACCTAGTTGTTTTCCCTAAATCACCACTCACACTTCAGCTGTTCTTTTCTTGTTATTTTAAAATGGCTCTGAAGCAATAGTCATAAACTAGTTTCTTCATCGCTCTCTCAGAGCCTTCTATTCAAGGGGTACTGTACCCGAGAGCTGAACTCCCCTTTAGTTCTAGGCTCAGGGTTTTGTATCCATAAGAACAGAATCTAGCAAAATCAAATTTTGGCAATCAAATTTTGTTTTAAACAGAGGTCTTTGGGTATTTTCTCCAAATACCCTGTTACATCTGCTTCTTGTCCTTCATGATCTCAATAGAAGTGGTCTTCTCATGGTTTTCAGTTCTAAATACACTGAATGTAAATAATCAACATGCAGGTTTGAAAAGGACCTCAAGAAATCATCTAGTATCTTGCCTGCACTGAGTCAGGGTCATGACTTGGAGAAAGGGGTGAGGGAGAGAGAAGAATGAACTAAACATCTTTGGAAAATGGTTAGAAATCAGAGTTTGCTCCCCTGTCAGATGCTATTGTGTGTCTTGGGAAAGGGAGGGCACCAAAGATAACATGCAGTGTTTGTTTAACCTGTTTGGGTGCAGTTGTATTGTTACATTATTCACTTCATTACTCAATTAGAAATTAAAGGACATTTAACAGTTAGGAACTGATACTGAACACATAAAGCTGGTGACAAAGGGCACAGACAGAAGTGCAGCTCTCTGCTGTAATGGAGAACACTTTGCAGGAAGCATTCTGAGTTACAACAATCCTTGGGAGCAAACAGAAGTTCACTGCTGGTTTCAGGGAGAAGGGAAGGGGAATCCAGCTACTGGCTGGGAGCCTACAGCTGCTTTCCCCTAGCAACAGCCCCTCCTCCCTACCAGTTTGTCCCTGTTTTTAGAATGGAAGGGAATGAAAGGGAGGAGAGGGAACTCATGCTAGGGGTTCCCCAGCCAGTGTTGGAGGGTGGGGTGGGTAAATTGGTGACCCCCGCCAATACACTTGCCCCACCCTTCAGCAGGAGCTAAAAAAACCCCAGACTGAACTCCCTCCATTCCCTTTCTCCACTCCCATTCTGAAAATAGTGACAGCCTGACAGGAAACCAGTCAATATCCATAACAGAACAGAAGTTCAGTGCACAAAACCCATCTATACCTGTGACAGAACAGAAGTTCAGCATACAAAGACTAGTTTAAATTAGTTTAAAAATGATGGAACCAGTTCTAAGATTTGCCTCCTTCACCCCCCCCCCCCCCCCCCCCAACAACAAAGGGAGAGTGTGTGTTCGGTTTGCTACTGATCTAACCTACTCTGCTTACGGAAAACTGTGTAACTTTGATTTATTCTGCCTGGAACTTTTTGAATGTCTGTACCTAGCCACAAAGACAGTGACAGAGATGGGAATAGAACACAAAGGTCTTTATGCTCAGTACTGAACTCCAGCAGCTAGAGATGGCTCTTTGGCAGGAAGATTTTTGCTAGATGGAATATCTGTGGTTGATCACTCCCAAACATTTACTATAGAAACAGTGGCATTTGCTGTGATTTGTAAATTAAGTTCTGCAGATGTTTTTTTTGGACAGTAAAAGATTGCATATAGTTGTATCATAGTTGTGCAGTTGGAAATAGGTTGTATAATAAGATTTACTTTCCCCCTAGACATTAAGGGGATGTTTGCTTTGTTGTTTGTGAGTGTCTTTCATTCAGCAGGAAGAGGGAAAAGCATTTTTGAGAGAGGGAGAGAGCATGAATATCAGTCTTAAAACACAAACATGATTGGGATGATTTGGAGAGAGGGGTAGTATTTGAAACTAGCCCTACCTTGTTTTTTTTAACTAACCTAGACTTAAGATTAATAATATTACTTTATAATTTTCCTGATGATGTTCCACAGCATTTTTAGTGTTTGCCACAGAAAAAAATTGTGTGTTGCACTTACCAGGGGCAGTGGCAGCATTTCTAGCCCTAGACTTATTTTTTCTTAGAGTAAATACACTGAGTCAAATTTTTATTGGGATATGTATATATTACATACTCTATGGTGTGATGCCTGCATAGGTCAATAAAGATTTTGACTTGGGGTTGATTATGCTGGACATTGCTAAATCAATTAAAATGCAATATCAATGTAATACTTAGCTGAGACATACTGTACTGGGACAATGTGGGGTTTATTTTCACTTAATCCATCATAACCCCCTTTAAACAAATAATGGTCTGTGTGGTAGAATTATAGATTTAATAGATTTCATAGATGTTAGGGGTGGAAGGGACCTTGAAGATCACTAAGTCCAGCCCCCTGCCACAATGGTAAGAAGTCAGCTAGGGTCAAAGGACCCCACTAAGATAAGCATCCAAGTGTTTCTTCAATAAGTCCAGTGTAGGTGCCTGCACCACATTTGGAGGGAGTCTATTTCAGGTCTTGGGCACTTGGACAGTAAAGAAATGTTTTCTTATGTCCAGCCTAAAAAGGTCTTGTAGGAATTTATGATCATTGGTCCTTGTTTTTCCTTGGGATGCTCTGGTGAACAGATATTCTCCCAGATCCTGATGAACACCCCTTGTGGCCACCAGGTCCCCCCTGAGCCTGCGCTTTTCCAGGCTGAAGAGTCCCATGGCTCTCAGCCTCTTGCCCTCTGATCATGTGCGTGGCTCTCCTCTGGACTCTCTCAAGCTTATCAACATCCTTTTTGAATTGTGGAGCCCAGAATTGGATGCAGTACTCCAGCTGCGGCCTCACCAAGGTTGAGTACAGTGGGAGGATGACATCCTGAGATTTACTTGGGAAGCATCTGTGGATTCAAGCCAGAGTTTTTCTTGTTTTACCAGCTGCGACATCGCATTGGTGGTTCATATTCACCTTGTGGCCAGTCATGACCCCCAAGTCTCTTTCAGCAGTGGTGCTCGCAAGTGTAGCACTGCCGAGCCTATAAGTATGCTGCAGGTTTCCCCCCCCCGAGGTGGAGTACTTTGCATTTATCAGTATTAAACGTCATCAGGTTTGTGTCCGCCTGTTTACTAAGCTTATCCAAGTAAGTCTGGATCACTAGCCTGTCCTCAGGTGTGGATGCTATGCCACACCTTTATTAATATTGTTTTATATGTATTGCTTTATTATTGTTTTATAAAGCAGGGTATTAGAATTTGGGAGTATTGTGAAATAAATCAATGTTGGTTTCCTTTTCTAGAATAGTAACACTTCTTTGCCTCAGTTCTTTGTAGAATTCCATCAGGTCTGAACTCCTTTCCCTCACAGTTTATAAAACATGTGATAAGCCTTCAGAACCAAACCAGCAATAGCTTCTTGTCTGAAAGTTTTATGACCTGGATGAAATGGTAACAAAATGAACCAAACCTTACTTCAACTCTTTTCCCTTTTAATTCTTTTGGATTACATTTGTTTCTGCATAGCCATAATTATTTGTAGTGTTTTGGATTAGATCCTCACTTGATGTAAATCAGCATCATACAGGGTGCATCTATATAAGACACCTTACTGCACAGTAGAGCAGTTTACGGTACAGTAAGCATGCATCTCTACACGAGCCCACATTTACTGTTCAGTAAACTGCCCTGTTCATAAGTAAATTTGCTAGCTGCGTGACTGTCAGTCCCATGCCATGCCCCTGTGCTGGGCACTGCAGGCAGCTGCTCAGGTCTGGCAACACCTGGACAGCTGCGCAGAGGCTCATACGGCCATTGTGGGAGCCATGCTGGTGTCCTCACTGATGCCACACACTGCCTCCTGGAGCTCCAAGTGGTCACTGGAGGAGACTGGAGACTTTGTGGCATTGTGGAGTGAGGCTGAGGTGCCGAGAGAGTTCATGTGGGGGTGGGCACACTAACATGCATGGTTATGAGGGGCTGTCAGGCCATGTGTGGGCATGACCGGTTGGTGTACCCGTGCTGCATAAAGGTCAATGCCTTGCAGGCACAGTGGGTCACCATGACCAACCACAACCATTGGTCAGGGACTGCCCACAAGTCCATGCCCTTTATGTGGCAGTTGTACGCTGTCCTTGTGTCCCAGGACCCAGGCCACAGCCGTGTTGTGTACTGCAGCATGGGTGGCCTGCCCAAGCCTCCACTATGGTTTGGCACCTGCAGTGATGCATCACCAGGGGAGGGGCCCTCAGTCTGCCAGCAGCTGTCCCACTGAGCTTCCCATCCCCAGCATCCTCCAGCAGCTCTGGAAGCCTGGGAAACCCTTCATCCTCACCTTGCCAACTCTTTGTCTTCAGCCTTCGGCATGAGGCCAGGTTGGCTATGTCACTGCTGGCCACCGGCAGCACCAGCTCCTCCCTGGAGGGGATCCCTGCCTGGGCAACTATACACTTTGCCCCTCTAAGTGAGGACACTGCCGGGAGCCACATGCTGTTGCCTCTAGCAGGGACCAACCTGAGTTGGTGGGCATGCCAGCCTCACCCACGTGATAAGCCCTGAACTGGGGGGAGGACCCTCCTTCCCTCCACATCTGGTCCACCCATGCTTCCCTGGCCCCTGGGTTCCCCTCTCCCGCTGCCCCCCACCACAGTACACAGGGAGGTGAGAGATGGTGTAAAACTTTATTGAGCAGCCTGTGCCCCCAGCGCTCTGCAGGAATGGGCCTCTCACATTGAGGAATGTGTTAATGCCAGCAGTCACGTCCTTCTCAGCTGCAGGGGGTGAGGGGAAATCTGTTTCTGTGAGGGCAATAAAGTGGGGTTTTTTTTGGAAAATTGTCTGCCATGAACATGGTCCTGGGGGTGGGTGGTAGGTTGGGGGTCTGTGGGTGGCGTGGGGGCCGAGGGGGGAATCGAGGATCAGGAGTCCTTGGGAACGCTAGCTGGGGTTGCAGCTGCGATCCCGCGATGGGAAGATGGGTACTCTCTATCACCGGAGTGGAATCAGGCACAAACGAGACACGTATCAATTGGAAAAACAGAGGTAGCTTTACTTACGCTGTGGAGTCATATACAGCGCAGGCAATCGTAGTTGCAACAATTCTAATCTCTAGTCGCTAATCGAGGAGCTCTTGTAGACCAGGTAGCTTGGGTCTAACTCGGGCATGCAACATAGAGGATACGTCGCAAGGCTTCGGCAGCGGGGAGTCGTTGGCAGGTGATCAAGCTGCCGGAGTTCCACTCCAGGCGGAATCGCGGAGTTCTCCAACTAGGGCGGAAACGCCCCTAACCTTTTATACAGCTAGCGAGCCAATTGCCAGCCGCCACGTGGGAATAATTTAACATCAGCCAATCGTGTTATGCATTTCCTCAGCGGGAACTCTATTTTCGCCGGAACTCTTCACCATACCGAGACTTCCCCTGCCTTACCATGCCTTGTGCTGGAAAGTTCCACTGTGTCGAGGCACTGATCCAAATCAGCTCTGATGTGCCCCCTTGCCGAAGACACTGTTGGGACTTGAAGCACATGCACACCATCCAAGTTATCGCTCCTTTTTAAAGATAACTGACTATGTACAAAAGTATACAATGATAGTAGTTCGTCCTCTATGGATTGAACCATATAATAACCAACACACATACACACACACATCAATATATTGGTCACAAAAAGTTCAATCACGAGGAGTTCAATAGGTGTCATGGCGGAGTCATACGTCAGATGACCTCTGAGTCTCTCTTTCTCTCTCTGGATCTGCTTCTGATACGTATCTCGAACCTCAGGTAAACACTGTAGAAAAAAGAATTCTTAGACACTGTTAATCAACCTATATAACACTATCTATTTGGAGAGGTAATCAGATCTCTTCTTTTGGTTCCCCACTCTCCTTCAAGCATGTGACACAGGTGCTTGAACTCTACTCAGCTCTGGATAGCTCTTGCACGGCCCAAGATGCACCGTCACGAATGACAATCCACACACGGGCACTGCGTTGTCTTGTCCTAACATGATGAGGATGCTCTGGAGTCGCCATCTAGATCCTTCGGACACTGGAAACCCAGCTCATGGGCTAACTGCCATTGACCCTCGTCTCCCAGGATCCGCAGCTGTCGCTTTGTGAGTCTGGAGTGGTGCAACAGGAAACCAAACATAAGCCTCTCCTCTCTGTGCATAACCAAACATAAGCCTCTCATCCTCTGTGGCAGTTGCCACACTTGCTCTGGGTCATTCGAAGTCCCTGTGTCTGACTTCATGAGTGCTTGGATTTGCGGAAGCTGTCGCAGAAGGCTGCAGGCTGGTTGGCCGGCTAACGGGTTGAGGAGGGCTCGAAGGACTGTGGACCAACACCCATTGTTCCTTCCTCCCTACACCTCAACACAAGCCTCTATGCTGTCAAAAGTTACTGGAACAGTTCCAGGGTTTTGCAGGTGGCGATGTGGCCACGGTCTCCACTGCTGGGTCGGTGTCAATCCCAGCGCGTGCTCCCTGGGGTTCCAGGAACCGTACGAGCTTCCTATCACCGCCAGTAGGATCTGCTCTGCACTGATCCTCGCCGGATGACCCTCGTGCCAGACGTGGGGCTTGTGATCCACTTGACCCGTGATGAGTGCTGGGAGCGGAACAGGCCAGTGAGTGTTATACATTAGCCACTCTATATCGGTAGCATGCCCTCCACTCCACGAGGCTTGTCAAGTGAAGAAACTAGCCTCTTCCAGATCAAGCAGGTCGGATCCAAACTCCACGACCAGACGTCCTAACCATACAGCCAAGGTCTCATCAGGCTTAATCTTTGACTCTTTACACAATTCCTGTAGCTCAGTCCAGATTCTAGTGTGATGAGTGGTGTGGATTGTCTCCCTCACTCGGCTGCTTGCTGCTACAGAACACGTAGCTGCTGTCGAAGCTGCCGCTGCATCTGTGGAGAGGGGCGGATGTTCTCCACTCACTGCCCCCTCCCCGTGGGAAGGAGGCAGGACTGCCGGAAGCAACATTGTGTCGGTAGGCGGGGTCATCGGACGGGTTCCCGCCGATTCTCCCGAAGCTCCTCCCTTCTCTTCTGGTTTCAGGCCACTCGCTCCTTCCTCGGCGCCATCTTGGAGTGGCGTCGACTCGGGGCTTCTCTCCTCCACCGCTTCTCATGCCGCTGGAACGGCCGCGAGCAGTCGGGCTTCTAGGTCTGCATTCCTCCGTAGCAAAGTTGTCACAGCACGAAGCAACACATCCAATACTCTCTCTCTCTTATCCCTTGGGGCTACACTCGTATGGCCTCTCAACCCGAGTGCCATTGGGGGGCTAAACCGGTTAGCCGTCGTCGGCTCTTCACCCTCCCGTGTGAGCTGCACGCAGCGAGCGAACTCCTGGCTGAGAGCCGGGTTCATGTCGCCCGATTCCCATCTGGTGAGGGGTGCGGTGTTCTCTCTCTCCCGGGGCCTGAACTGGACTCTCTCACTGCCCATCACACACCCGAACGCCTAGGGGTGCAGACGTGCCTCCCATACTTCCGATACCTCTTCTCCTTTTTCCTTCAGTGAAAGGTAGCCATCGATAAACCTTTCACCCAGTCCGCCCACCTGGTGATACGCGATGTGGGCACCTAATTCCTCAGAGCTGGCCACGTGGCATCTCCCGCTACGCCAGGGGCAACTTCTCACTAGCTCCTGCTCCCTTAGATCTTCCCCAAATCCTGACTCTGATCCTCTCGATCCTAATCCCGATCCCGCTGATCCTGTTCGTGATGCCATGTGGGGTCCGAGGGGGGAATTGAGGATCAGGAGTCCTTGGGAATGCTAGCTGGGGTTGCGGCTGCGATCCCGCTATGGGAAGATGGGTACTTTCTATCACCAGAGCGGAATCAGGCACAAACGAGACACGTATCAATTGGAAAAACAGAGGTAGCTTTACTTACACTGTAGAGTTGTATACAGCGCAGGCAATCGTAGTTGCAACAATTCTATTCTTTAATCGGTATTTGAGGAGCTCTTGTAGACCAGGTAGCTCGGGTCTAACTCTGGCATGCAACACGGAGGATACGTCGCAAGGCTTCAGCGGCGGGGAGTCGTTGGCAGGTGATCAAGCTGCTGGAGTTCCACTCCAGGGGGAATCGCGGAGTTCTCCAACTAGGGCGGAAACGCCCCTAACCTTTTATATGGCTAGCGAGCCAATTGCCAGCCACCACGTGGGAATAATTTAACATCAGCCAATCGTGTTATGCAAATCTGCATTTCCTCGGCGGGAACTCTATCCACGCCGGAACTCTTCACCATGCCGAGACTTCCCCTGCCTTACCGTGCCTTGTGCTGGAAAGTTCCACTGTGTCAAGGCACTGATCCAAATCAGCTCTGACAGGTGGCTGTGCAGGTGGGCTACAGTGGAGAGTGCAAGAGGAGGTGGCTCTGGCTAGTGCCTCTCCCTCCCAGTGCCATGGCCCCTGCTGGTGGGTGTGCGGCTCTGTTAGCTCTGGATTTAGGACGCAGATGCCTTTTTCGTGGGGGGGGACCAACCCACCCTCAGACCCACCATGACCTTTTCATTTGATAATAGGCAAATTTATTGATACACAGAGATAAGAGAAAAGAAACAATACAAACAATCAAGCAATTTTATATACTACCAATCCTAGGGCTGTCATCAGAGTCAGGATACATCTGGCCAGGATGCACTTTTTACTCTGAGGCTTTCTCTGAGGTATCAGGTGTTAGGAGTCTGGAAGTGGGATGCTGAGGCCCACAGACCTGGATGAGTGGGGTGGATGAGATGGGCTGGTGGTGTGCCCTCTGTCCATAGTGGCCTTGGGGACCCTCCTGGGGGATGGGGTCAGGGACCCATCTCAGGGAGGAGGAGGACCTAGGTGAGATGGGGAGGAAGGGGCCCTTTATTCTCAAGTCTCTGCTTTTGTATTCTCCTTCCCTCCTGATGACTCTTGATGACTCTTCATCCATGCCTATTGCTGGTTGGTCTCCCTGTGTTCACCACACTGTCCACATAGCTCATCACATGCACACATACTAATTTGGTCTGCTCTCCCAAAACCCAGACTCAGTCCTGCCCTCTGTTCTGGGGCCTTGTTAGCTGGTGCCACCTTTATCTCATGTTATGGAACAGTGTGGTACATACCCCCTCTTTCGCAGGCTGTGTTTGTATCCATTGGCCTTGTTGTGTTAGCCTGTCTGCTGTGAAGGCTGTGTGAAACTGTACCCCTGCTGCCCATCCTGAACCATTCTAATACATATATATACATACCTATAAGCCAACTCCCAGAAAGCAAACTTTTAAATAAGATTTCTAAGCCAACAGCTTGCCTGGGGCATTGGCAGGGAGAGACTGGGCCCAGCAGGGCCAGCACCATGGCCAGCAGGAGCCCAGGGCCATCACTGCCAGGGGCAGGAGCTGAAGCAGCCATGGTGTGGGGAGGCAGACTGCTGTGAGCGAGCCACCACCTGCAGCCCCCGGGCTCTGCATGCTGCTTTTGGCCAGAAAACAGCTGGCCAGGGAGCAGGGTTACTTTTTAAAGATGGCTGCTGGCTACAGGCAGCTGCAGCCTCAGCCTCCAGTTCCCCCTGGTGGTGGTGGTAGGGGCCTGTTGTGGAGCTGCAGGAAGTGGGAGCAGTTTTGCTGCCAGACCAAATGCTTGTGTAGATGCACCCACAGTGGTATACATTCCTCCATAACTCTATTGATCTCCAGCTGCAGTCAAGCTTTGTGTTCTTGAAAGCTCCTTTGCTCTTATTGCTTTTAATTAAACTTTTGAAAATAAAACTAGAGTAATGAAAGGGTTAAAAAACATCTTCCAGAGTTTCTTTTGGAGGATCTGTTGCATTGACAAAGGCAGCTTAAAAACAAAATCACCTGTCCTTCTGGTCTCTGTCCCCTTTGTTTTTCTCTGTGTTCCATCCCCAGCTCACACTCCCTTCTCTTATTCCTTTTATTTTAAAACACTCTTCACCTGTTAGCTGAGCACTGGCAAAATACCTGACCCAGAATCACTAAGTAATACCATTAAGGCTGACATGTGCAACTAGGTTTGTAAGGTTAGTAGGGGGATGCCCTTGGCTAACTGTGTCATAGTCCTAAACTGTGATGCTGAGACATAGTGAAGGTTTGGGAATATTCTTTAGCACAATTAGAGGACAGGATTGAAGGTTGTTTTGCTCTTCAGTGGTATGTGGGCAATGAATAAGTTAAAATGCAATTTATCTTTTGCCCTTCTCTTAGAAAATTTTCTTGAGATATCATCAGCTGTTCAGTGTGCAAATCTGTTGTTCTCAACCCTTTTAGATTCAAGGCAATCCCTGTTAGATTCAAGGTGCTCCTTGGAAAATGTCAGCCCTTAGCTTTCACTCATTTCTTGACTAAAGTGACATAGTAGAACAATCCTTCTATGCAAGAACTCAGAGCACAAAGGCTCAGAATGTATTTGACACTATGGTTCCTTATTTGAAATCTCTGGATTTATCTTTTTAATCATGTGCTGGTTTTTTTTGCATATCTACCAATGCTATTATTGCCATGGCACCTTAATTGAGAATCACTGGTGTAAATTATAGCACTTCTAAGAATAAAGGAATTGTCAATACTGGGTCAGGCCAGAAACCCATGTAGTCCAATGCCCTGTTCAGATAGCAGCCAGATGTTTCAAAAGAGGTGCAAGGTGCATGGCCCTTACAAGTGGTTAATGGAATAATCAGCCTTACCTCTCTCCTTGAAGGTTGCATCCTTACTCCTTATTAGCTGGCAGCCAGACCTCTGCAGTGGTCCATGCCACTAGGTGGGGGGCAATAGAGGACTCATCCTAGTGTGCCAACAATTGCTGAAGGCATCCAAACACAGCCAAAAAGGGCTTATCTTTGATTGGCTGCCCAGCATATGCCCCCCCCAACCCTTGCAGACCACCCCCAGGGGGGAACAGTCCCTCTAGCCCAGGGCTGGGTGGCTCCCCTAGTCTCAAAGGGAGTACCCTGCCACTGACAGGGTCTCCCCCAGCCCTGGCCCAGGTGCAGAGAAGGGATTCCCACCCCACTTGTTACCAGATTTAATATTAGACTTTAGACTGGGGGGAGAAAACACCCCTGCTACTGGATCCCCAACTGGGTGCTGCCCTGTGCATGAGGGTAGGGGAGGGGAAATGCATGAGGGTAGGAAAGGGTAGTGCATGAGGGTAGGAGAGGGGAAAAGCCTCTGAAGTGGGGGCTTTACTCTCCATTATTGCCTGGAGCTGGGAGCAATTCCCCTAGCCACAACCCTCCCCACCATTCCCAGCTTGGGTGGGGTCTGCCTGGGGGGTGCAGGTCTGCCTGGTGGGAGGGGAGGGGTGGGTAGGAGGGAAGTCCTCTGAGGCTTTTACCTCCTTCCCACTTGAGTATCAGGGGCCAGACTCCAGCCCAGCCAGACAGGCTGAGGATTTTGGGGGAGGGGAGCTTCCCTCCTCCTCTCTCCCTGCCTGGCTGGGGTCTGGTGCAGACCAGGGTTGGAGTTTAGACCCCTCCCTTCATCTTCAGCTGGCCCAGCCAGGAGGGCTTCCCTTCTCCTCTCCCTCTCCTGCCAGGCAGACCCTGGCTGGAGTCCCGTGCAGGGGTTTTCTCTCCTACCCCTTTCTCTGCCAGCCAGAGCACTGCTAGTGCTCCAGCTATGGAGCGGAGGAGTGGGGCAGACCCTACTCTTGTGGAGCAAACAACACAGCCCAGGGCTGCAAAGCATCCTGGGATACTGGGGGACTGTGAGTTAACTTGAACTGGGACAGAAGTTCCAGAAGTTCCATAAACTGGTTTGACCTAAATCTGTTAAATCTGATACTACATCCAACCAAGTTTATCAGCCATTTTGAAAGTGGTTTAAGTGCACTGAACCTCTGTTCTGTTACAGGTTTAAACCAGTTTATGTGTAATGTCTGTTCCTAGCTGACTGTTAGGACTTTGTATCCACAACAAAATGGTTTAAGTTTTAATTCTTACAACTCTAGAAATGTTGTTACATTTGTATCTGTACAATTCTTCTTTGAATCTTTATCTCAGTGACATCCTGGGGCCATGAGATCGGCAGTCTAATTACACATTGCTTGAAAACATTTTCATCTCTGAACATTCCTATGCTTCTTGCTGTAGTTGAATGCTTCTTCTGTTTCTTGTGTTAGGAGATGAAGAGAATAGAGAATAGAAGCTCTGGTGGCAATTCTTCATATCTTAAGGTAAACAGTCCCTGTCTTTACAATATTGCTTCATATGAAACTTTTTTCTTTTCCCATAATCATTTTTGTCATCCCTTTTCAAATCACTTCTCATTCTACTAGTTCTCCCCTCATTTCATGCCATATAATTCCACACTAGTGCAAACTAATTATTTATCCTGTTAACTTTTTAATCAGCTTGCATCACCATTTATTTCACATTAATATTTCTGGTTGTCTGGCCTAGAGGTTTCCATGGGATATACCACATTATATACCCTATCAGACCCAGGTACCTGGGAATGCTGTGAAAACAGCAGGAGGGACAATTGTTAGGATGTTCTATTCAATACAGCATCTTTTAATTATTATGACAATATTTTGACTAACTCTATTTAACTATTTATGGACAGAACACATCCTGTCCATTAAGCAGCTGGTATTCCAGCAATTACTGTAATTAAGTTGCATGTGAAAGAGTTACTGAATGGCACTTTATGACAAATTCTGGCATTGGTTACACCTGTTCAATACCAGTTCCTTGCATCCACTCCTCTTTCATAAATTACCTTCTCCTGGTCCTGGGAAATGGACAGGATTTCCTCTCTGCCCGTGAAGGCCAGCAGGTGAACTACTGGTGAAAACAAGTTTCAGAGTTGAGTGCATTGTTGCCTGATCTTCTTTTCAAACCCAACTCAAGTCCATCAGCTGGTCTAAACAACTAGGAGTCTGAAGCTATGGAATACATTATTTTGGGGGTTTGTACAGCCGTGAATTTAAGGAGATATTGAGTACATTTAGGAATATAGTACTGGAATAGACCATTGGGGTCATCAAGTCCTGCACCCCCTCCAGCCCAGTCAGCCACATTGTACAATCCTGTTCTTTAGCTGATCAGTGTACCCATCTTAGAAGTGGTAATATCTCTAGTTTCAGTACTCCTACAGGAAAGCTGTTCCAGAACTTCACTCCTCTGACTAGAAATCTCTTTGTAATTATCAGCCTAATTCATGGTCAGTACATACTCATGTTAACAGCATTATCCTTTAACTTAAATTGTCCTCCCCTGATGTTTACCTCCTGCGGTATTTATTAAGAATAATCATGGCATTGCCTTGCCTTTACTTTGATAGCCTGAACCACTGTTTTAGCCTTCTTTTATAAGGTAAGCTCTTTTTTTCCTCAAATAATCCTAAGAGCTTTTCTCTATACCTGTTTTAATAGTTTCTTTCTTGAATATGGGAGATCAGAACTGTACACGGTATTCCAGATGGAGCCTTTCCAGTATTTTGTATGACTGGCAATATCTCACTCAATGTATGCTAGGATTACATGTGCCTTTATATTACATTGGTGGCTCACAATCTTCCTATTGTTGAATAATACATCCAGGTGTTTCTTCTCCTCCTTCAACTGAGTTTCACAGATAAATTATTATATTCCCTAAATGTGTGACCTTGAACTTTGTATTATGTATTTTCATCCCATTAGTATTACTCCATAACCCAAGATCATCTAGTTTCTTCTGTATGATATCTGTATCCTCTTCTGAATTGAGATGCCTCTTTACTTTGCCATCTCCAGATGCTATTAGCATTCTCCTACTTTTCTGTGCTGAGGCAATAAATGAAAACATAGAATGAGATCATCCCAATCCCAAAAATGCACAGAAGCATGCTTCTGCTAATATCCGTTAGACAAGATCAATACATATGAAAATGCATATTAATTAAATACTGGTCTAATGCTTGTGTCATTTTAAATTTACGTACCATGGCAAATCTCATAACTATGTCACCAATATTCTGTGTGAAAATTAAATCACCTGAAGTCTACCTGTCAAACTACCATATGGTGTATTAAACTTTATGCTTCTGTGCTTTTTATCCATAAGTTGAAAGTGCTTTACCATGATGGACAAACCCTATTCTAAGATGAGAAAACAGAGGGGGAAAGCTTAAATGACTTGCCCAAGGTCACAGGACATCAATGGCAATATTGGAAATAGAGCCAGCATCCCTTAACACTCATTCTTGTATTCTATGACAAATGTACTTGGAACTTGAAAGATGTTAGAATGCAAGACAATAAAATGGTGATGAAAATAAAACTGAATGCTGACTAATGAAGAAGTAATCAGTCATCCAGATTCAATGAAGATTACCCTGTAACTGTAAATCAGCCAGGGATTTTGTTCCTGCTTGATCATTTATAATCAATAAGAAGGAAAGAAAATGTTATAGTTTGAAATAATTGCTTATTGAGGGCAGAATGCACTTATGAAAGGAACTTTGACCAACTGTGTCCCAAATCCTGTGCGTGAATTCTTATAGATTGCTTCCCCATATCAAGACTGCATTTTTAAGTAGTTACCTGTAAGAGAATAGCTCACTGCAGCAGTGCAGGAAAGGCTCATGTGAGACTAACTAGGGATGCCTAACAAGCTTCTTCATGATTCTGAAGTCATTGCAGCATAAACACAATGTTTTCATTATTATTTCAAAAAGAAATCTGAATGAACTGTGAATAGTATGTTCATATAATGTTTCTCCTTGATGTTTACTTATAATTGAATATGAAAGCTGAAGGTTTTAACTGCTAACCTTAAGAAGGCTAATGAAAAGTACTGTGGACTTGCTTTTCAGCTGGTACAATCTCTAATGGAGTTATTCTGATTCATGTCAACTAGTGATCTGATGCTAAGGGCACTGACAGACATGCAGCTTCCTACTGTAACTCACAGGGCCCCTCCCCACCCCCAACAAACATTCTCTGTTTGGCTGGGGGCGGGGGGCGAGGATCAAGCTGCACACTTTGGAACTGATTCAGCTGAGAGAGGCTGCATGTCTGCCTCCTCTCTTCCCTAGCCCGCCCCCCCTCCCTGCTCTGGTGCTGTCCTTAGGATGGGAGAGGGAAGAAGGTAGGGGAGGGAGCTCCCATCTGGGGTTTGTCCAGCCTGTGTTTGGGGGAAGGGTGGGTTGGTGCCCCCTATCCAGATGATGATGCAGCCCAGACCTGCTCGTACACTGGGAAAAACAAAAATTAATGAAGGTGCTCCACTTTGGAGCACCTTCAGCTGAATTAACCCTCATTAGATGAGGGTTAATTATGTCACACAACCAGACACTTTTCAAGTGCTCTTCAGCCATGCACTTCTGTCAGGGCATGGCTGTAGAGAGCTTTCAGGGGACCGATCATGCAACAAGTATCACTTTTGTCAGCTCCCTAAAGGCCATTCCACTCACCAGACCCCTAAATCCACTTACGCACCTATGTGTTATCCTATTTTACTCTTCTTGGATCCCTGAAAATCCATCAAGTTGTCTCTTTTTGTAACATGCAGCCTTGTATGGTAACACTTTTTCAGGGACTTGAGCAATGTGGAATTGAACTGCATTCAGGTACCTTATAAGTAGAATACCAGAAGGCAGGTCGGTCTCCTTAAGAGCAGAACTTTCCAGGCACAGCCTGCTGGCAGGGTAGGGGTTAAAAGCTGAGCCTGGCCAGCTAGTCAGGTGACTGGAAGGGGGCAGGCCAGAACTATAAAAACCCTGGGCTTGGTGGCAGTAGGGGGCAGCAGCCAAAGGGCAAAGAGGTTGTGCGTGAGAGTTCCATAGAGAGGCTTGGCTGCTGGTCTGACTGCTGCGAGAAGTGAACTGCTGCTGATCCTCAGAGAAGCGGCAGCAGTGCCACAGGGAGGAGCAACACAGGCAGCGGGGAAGCAGAAGCACCAAATCATGAAGAAAATGTAAGCTGGCATGCTGCCTTTTTTAATTTCTATTTTATATATATATATAATGTCAGTCAGTGGGTTCTAACCACAAAAAATAGAAATGTAGATATATATATATATATATATAGTCTACCAAGACTATATATATATATATCTCCAATTTGTTGATTTTCATAGATTTCATAGACATTAGGGCTGGAAGGGACCTTGGAAGATCATCGAGTCCAGCCCCCCACCCAAAGGGCAGGATGTCAGCTGGGGTCATAGGATCCCAGCAAGATAAGCATCCAGTTTCATCTTGAAGGTGTTCAATGAAGGCGCTTGAACAACCTCCGGCGGCAGGCTGTTCCAGACCTTGGGGGCTCGGACAGTAAAGAAATTCTTCCTTATGTCCAGCCTGAAACGATCTTGTAGTAGTTTGTGACCATTCGTCCTCGTCATCCCTTGGGGCGCTCTGGTGAACAAATGTTCCCCTAGATACTGGTGATCACCCCTGATAAACTTGTAGGTGGCCATCAGATCACCCCTGAGCCTGTGCTTTTCCAGGCTAAAGAGCCCCAGGGCTCTCAGCCTGTCATCGTAGGGTCTGCTTCCCTGACCCCTGATCATGCGCGTGGCTCTTCTCTGGACTCTCTCAAGCTTCTCCACATCCTTTTTGAATTGTGGAGCCCAAAACTGGACGCAGTACTCCAGCTGCGGCCTCACTAAGGCCGAGTACAGGGGGAGAATGACGTCCCGGGATTTGCTTGAGAAACATCTATGGATGCAAGCCAGCGTTTTGGTCGCTTTACTAGCCGCAGCATCGCATTGCAGGCTCATGTTCATCTTGTGGTCAATGATGACCCCCAAGTCTCTATCTTCCATAGTGCTAACCAACATAGCACTGCCGAGCCTTTAAGGATGCTGCGGGTTTTTCTTCCCAAGGTGGAGAACCTTGCATTTATTGGCGTTGAACACCATCAGATTCTCATCCGCCCACTTGCTGAGCCTGTCCAGGTCAGCCTGGATCACCCGCCTGTCTTCTGGCGTGGATGCTTTGCCCCAAAGTTTGGTGTCATCGGCGAACTTGGCCAGTCCGCTTCTGACTCCAGTGTCCACATCATTAATGAAGATGTTGAACAGTATGGGTCCAAGGACAGAGCCCTGGGGGACCCCACTGGTCACAGGACACCACGATGAGTGACTTCCATCAATTACTACCCTCTGGGTCCGACCCCGGAGCCAATTTTCCAGCCAGTGGATCGTGGGGGACCCAAGGCGACAATTGGCCAGTTTCTCCAAGAGACGATCATGGGACACCAGATCGAAGGCTTTTTTGAAGTCAAGATATATGACATCAATCTCATCTCCCTTGTCCAGGTGATAGGTCACCTGGTCGTAGAAGGAAATGAGATTGGTCAAGCAAGAGCTACCCGCAACAAACCCGTGCTGGCTATCCCTTAAGATGTTGGCGTCGGCCAGTCCATTAAGGATGGCCTCCTTAATAAACTTTTCTAAGATCTTCCCCGGGATAGAAGTCAGGCTGATGGGCCTATAGTTAGCCGGATCCACTTTCCTCCCTTTCTTGAAGATAGGCACCACGTTGGCCTTCTTCCAGTCTTCGGGCACTACACCAGAGCGCCAAGAGTTTTCAAAGATCCGCGCTAGAAGCTGGGCTATGATGCTCGCCAGCTCCTTGAGTACCCTGGGGTGAAGATTGTCAGGGCCGGCTGACTTGAAGGTATCCAGCTTCTCAAGATGTTCCTTCACAAAGTCAGCATTAATGGAGGGCAGGGGATCACCCTCACCCGGACTTCCCGGCCCTGTAGCAGGCACAGGCGTCCCATGGGGCTGATGAAAGACCGACGCAAAGTACCTATTTAATAGGTTGGCTTTTTCCTGGGCGTCAGTTGTCAGTTGCCCCATCTGGTTCAGCAGGGGTCCAACGTTGCCCCTGCTTTTCCTCCGGCTCCCCACATATCTGAAAAAGGACTTTTTATTGTCCTTGATGCTCAAAGCTAGCTGGAGTTCAGTTGCAGCCTTGGCTTTCCTGGTCTGCTCCCTACAGGACCGGACCAGTGCAGAATAATCCTCCTTGGAGGTGACTCCCATCCTCCATCCTTTGTAGGCCTTTCTTTTTAGCCTCAGGAGGTCTGCTAGGTCCCTGGAGAGCCAGGGGGGCTGCTGTGCCCTCTTGCTGCCTTTCCTCCAAGATGGAATAGACTTAGCTTGTGCGTTGAGGATCGCTCCCTTGAGGAGCAACCACTCTTCTTGAACTCCCCTCTCCCTGCGGTCACAGTCCCTTAGGGCCTCACTGACAAGCCTCCTGAGCTTGTCAAAGTCGGCTTTCCTGAAGTCAAGGACTTGCGTGTTGCTGACCGACTTGCCAGCTTTTCGGCGCATGGTGAAGGTGATCAGCTCATGGTCGCTGTCACCCAGCTTCCCATCGATCACTAGGTCGCCGACTAGGTCCTCCCCAGTAGCCAGCACCAGGTCGAGCAGCGCTTTGCCTCTTGTTGGCCCATAGACTTCTTGAGTCAGGTAGAGGTCATCCACGCACGAGAGGAAGCTCTGCGACCGCTCAGATTTTGCTGAGCGATCCTCCCACGAGATGTCTGGGTAATTGAAGTCACCCATGACAACCATGGTCCTGGAGCAAGCTGCCTCAGCCAGTTCCTGGGCAAACTCCTGGTCTAGCTCAGGACTTTGGGTGGGAGGTCTGTAATAGACTCCCACCATTGTGTCCCCTGTGCCGTGTTCCCCACGGATTTTAACCCAGAGGGTCTCCAGCCGTCCACCCTGGTCGCCAATATCGGCTTGCAGGGACGCGTAGCTTTCCTTAACATAGAGAGCTACACCCCCGCCCCTTTTCTCTACACGATCCCTCCTGTACAGGGTATAGCCATCTATCCCCGTGGTCCAGTCATGGGTGGAGTCCCACCAGGTCTCCGTGATCCCTATGACATCGTAATTGTTTGCACTGAGCAGGACGATGAGCTCCTCCTGCTTATTCCCCAAGCTCCTGGCATTTGTGTACAGGCAGGCAAGCGCCCCCTGGGGGGCTCCTTCCTTGCCCACAGATTTTACCAGGGCTGGGGCTGGGGCGGGCTCCCTTGAGTGCCATGATCCGCTGGCTTTGCAAGATTTGCTCAGCGGGCCAGCAGTGGCGGTCGTGCCCCCGTCCCCCAGCAGGCTTAGTTTAAAGCCCGGTGGAGCAGGTCAGCCAGTCTGGCTGAGAAGAGCCTCCTCCCTAGGGGAGAGAGGTGGAGACCATCTCTTCCCAGCAGCTCGCTGCCTCTCTCGCCAAAGAGCGGGCTGTGGTCATGAAAGCCAAAGCCTTCCTGACGACACCAGCGCCGCAGTCTTTGGTTGACCACATAGATCCTCCTGTCCCTTCTCAGCCCATAGCCTGAGACTGGGAGGATCGACGAGAACACCACCTGTGCCCCCAGACCCTTAAGCCCCACTCCCAAATCCCTGTAGCGCCTCATGACCTGGCTGGGAGTGCTCCGAGCCGTGTCATTGGTGCCCACATGAATAAGGAGCATGGGATAGCGGTCTGTGGGTTTGAGGAGCTTGGGGATCCTCTCCGCAATGTCCCGGATGCGGGCCCCTGGGAAGCAGCAGACTTGCCGGGCTAAGGGGTCAGGGTGGCAGATTGGCCCCTCCGTCCCCCTCAGGAGGGAGTCTCCCACAACAAACACCTTACGTTTTGTCTTGGGGAGAGCAGGGGCGGGAGTTGCAGTTGGGCCCATGTTGCCTGTGGGGGCCAGCAACTCAGCAGACTCTGCTGGGGCAGCAAGAGGTGCATACCTGTTGCTCAGTTGTGGCGGGGGGTGGGGCCTTGGTGCGGCGGGCCTTAGGGCCCTTGACCACCTTGGTCCATGCCCCTGGCTGGACACAGCAGGAGGTCCCAGAGTCCTCCTCTGGCCTGGAGGGAGACTGTGATCCACCCTCTGCCTCCCGGGGGAGAAGGGCCTGGCAGTAGGAGTCTATCTCCTGCTCGCAGTCCCTGATGGCACGCAGTCTGTGGACTGTGGCCTGGAGCTCCTCCAGCTGGCGTGCCAGAGACCCCAAAAGGGAGCAGACCCCGCAAGGGGAGGTTGCCATGCTCCTAGGCCCCAGAGCCTGAAAAAGGGACAGGCAGCCCCCGCAGCCGAGAGCCAGGGGCTCCGTCTGGGTGGCCGTCTCTGAGGTGCCAGAGGGGGGGGCCGCGGAGCCCGAGGGGACCCTTGGGGTGCGGCGCGTGCCCATCCGTGTCATGCCTCTGGTAGGCTGGCTACAGCTGGGACTGTCTACCCTGGGGGGTGCGCAGGCAGGGTCTGGCGCCCTCCCGCGTGAACTCCGCGCTAACTCACGCGCCGGCAGAGAAGCGCGCCTGTTTGTGCAGCCTGTTCACGCGGCTCCGGTCGCGTGGTGATTGATAGACTGGTGGTTTGTGGATGAGGCTGTAGGGGAGGAGGAAGCCTCATTAATGCCTTGGGCACAGTCATAAAGAGTTAAGGGGGCCCAGTGCACCAATATGTGCAGTTGCATGCTTTTAGGCTGGGCAAGTGGGGGTTTGAAGCTGCTGCCCAATCCTGAACTTGCAGCCCTCTGGGTATGAGGCCAGGGGATAGGCCTCTAGGCCAGAGAGCCTGGGATACACATTGGAACAAAAAAGAGGGCCACAAGCCCCAAGATTAAGAAGCTAGAGCCTCAGAGTCAAACCCCATCTGGTGGGTTTAGACTGGTAGGCCTAGCTAGAGAAAGACAGGGGGGCAAGGCCCGTGGTGGCTGAGAACCCCAACATGGAAACACAATAGGCAGTCTCCCGCTTGTAAGAACATCTGTATAATATTTCCACCAAGATGTGGCAGGTGAGTAAAAGTGAGATACGAGAAGCATTAAGGGACTTCAAGGGCACCCCTCATAGGCTGCAGATAGCAAACAAAAAAAAAAAAATGCCGCTGGGGAGGGTAACTTGTTACAGGTAGGTTTCTATTCTTTTCTTGATGCCCAGCTGACCAGATTTGATTGTCTGCATTGTCTTCTAAATCCCAAAATGCCACTTATATAGAGGTGGGCATTTTATTTTGTGTATGTACCTGTCCATGTGTGTAGGGCTATATGCATAGGAACAGATATAAATCCGTGTGTCAACCTGTCCATTTAAGTGGCATTTTGGGGACTTAAATGACTAAATCTGGTCTGTGAGGTATCCAGAGAAGGTATCCAACTGAATGCCACCCTCACTGTCTCCAAGGGAGATGTAGAAATTAGATGCCAATTCTAGAAATGTTTTAATGTGACTTGCCCATCACCACAGACTGAATCAGTGGCAATGTTCTGAAAACAGCCTCACTTCTGCCTCATCCTTCGACTTGCCCACCATGTCTTGATGAAAAAATGATGTATAGGAGGATGGATGTTTTTTGGCTTATGAGTAGGCCTCACAGGGTCACTTGTCTTCTGCAGGGCTCCACCTCCCCTACACCCTGCCTCTTTCCTCTTAAGCTGTGGTAGCTACTTCCTGATGATAGCACTTGGGGAATAAACAATGAAGTCACTTCTTGGGCTCTGTCAAGTTATTTAACCTGCTGCATTTAGACGTCTTCTGGAGCTGGTCTAATCTGTGGTTCTGATATTTAGGTTTACAATAGAGCAACTCATTTAACTCTTTTATGTCTTTTCCTGGACTACCCCCAGGCTTCACTGACTTAATTTCTTTGAATATCCCCTAGGTGCAGGGCATAGCATCTTGCTTAACTGTAAATAAAATCCTCAGGGAATTCTCCTTCCCTGGTATCTTTCTCTTGTCCAGGGAAAATAAATCAAAAGGAGAGCTTTTTGTCCTTGGTCCTCAATTATTTCTTTTTTTTCACCAAAAAAATTAAAAGGAGCTCACTCTTGTTTCCTCACAATTATCAAAGGCAAATTATACTGCAGGCCTCCAGTTTCTGCCCAGTTTTTTTCCTCCCCAGAGTTCCAGGTACAATCCCTTCTTTGTTCTGGCTGCCTCGGTTCTCTCCAGGCCCCACTCCTCTCAATAGTTTTGTACTATCTTTCTTCTCAATTGGTTTCTGCCAACGGTTCCCACTGGTGTATTTCCTGATGGGTCCCTGCTACAGGTTTCTGCTGGGATAACCCACACTGTCTTTCCACCTGCTTTTACTTATCTTTCAGTGAGAGTGTATATGAGCCTTGCTTGTGGCTCATCCCAGTTCTAACAGCTCATGAGGGTCCAGCATGCAGGGGCTTCCTTTTCTGGGATCTTCCCTACTTGCAGTCTCCTGTGATGGTTCCCGGTCTGGGGGACGCTGAACACTGAGCCTCTTTTTTCCTTTAAGCTTCCCAGTTCTCTTCCTGGGCCAGTTGGGGCTGGCTTCCTGGGGCATGTGTTCTCATGCTCCCAGGGCCTGCCTGTTGTCTGGCTTTTCCCAAGACCTTCTTTCCCCATGTAGCAAGGATGCACTGCTCTTGTCTTGGTAAGTTTCTCACAGGCATGGCTGGTCCCATGGGAGCATAGCAGGGGCTTGGACACAGCCCCTGCTGCAAACCCGTACCCCTGTCTCTGTGGGCCATGTGAACTGAAAGAGCCAGGCAACCTGGCCTAGCCATGGTGGCACATTATCTCCTGGCCCATTCTCCTATTACACCCAGTCTCTTTGTGGAACCCCTGATGATATAATGCAGACCCCAGGGCTTCACAGAAGACAGTTTGAAAATCACTGATCTATGCACTGGAGACCCCCGCCAAGGCAAACACGCATTGCATGGGCTAGATGCTGGGTTTGCGCTGTTTCTGTTGTTGTCTAAGTTTAAGCTGTCATTCCTGCACTGGGTGACCTAACTTCTTATAAATGTAGCCTGGGTCTACATGGGTTTGTACTTCCCTCTCCAACTGAGAGAATTATTGGCAGGGCAGTGTGCTGTGGAGGGACACACAGCCCAGTGGCCGCCTTCATCCCCTATAGAGTCAGGTCCAGTCAATCAATTACTTAACTATATACAGATTTATTATTACAACAAAACCATTAAAGGGTAAGGACATAGATTTTATATATATATCACACAGAGATGCACACACCCAGTTATCATTTAAAATAGAAATGAACAATAGAACAAACCAGACCAAAGGATATTGATTGGGCAACCTTATAACTCTAATATACAAACTATTACTTCACATTATTCACATAAACTGTAAGGTACAGTCCACAAATATAATCAGAAGTCCTTAGACTACCTGGGTGCCCTCCAGGTCAGGGCCCCACTCCCAAGGTACCACTACAGGAAAGGAGGTAGGAGAGAAGAAAAAGGAGAGGAAGACCCCAAAGATTCCTAAGCTCCCCTGCTATCACCCAGGAGCGGCCCATATGGTGCCCCTTTGCAACCCTCAGGGGGTTCCTCTCCTGTGGGGACCCTCTCTCCAGGTTAACTTACTACTCTACAGTCCTGGAGGGTTGCCTTTTGTTCTCCAGGTTAAGCTCTGTTCCCTGTGCAGGCCAGGAGCGGTCTGAGGCCCTTTTTTCGCACGGCAGGCTGTGGCCAGCAGCCCGGACATGCCGGGTCGGGGAAGGCAGGCGGCACGCTAGAATTAGGCATGGAAGCTTAGTGGTTGATTTAAGATTATTTTACTTACACCGAAGATGGTCGCAGTGCAGGCAGGAAAACTTGCTTGAATTGCAGTTACAGATAGAAAAGAAGAGAGGTGGACTAGAGTTCCTTCCCATGAACCTTCTAGCCCAATCCGGTTGGATGCTCTAAACCACGAGCCCGTCACGCCAACCGAAGAAAGTACTCAAAGCAAAGAGCTCTGAATAGACTCACACGAAGTTTGCTAGGCTCCGTGGAACTTGCGCGCAGGGAAGGGTACGTCGAAGGATCAGACGGCGACGGGGAGAGGCAAGAGGTTGATCAGACCCTTATAGCCTTCTTGAAATACACGCTGGGTCCGATAGGCTCCGCAGCGCTTAGAGATCTTCACGAGACGTGAAGTTCTCTTCCTCCTGATAGTCGTGGAGTTATCCAACTTGGGCGGAAACCGCTCAAGCCTCTTATACGGCTAGCAAGCCAATCGCTAGCCGCCATGTGGGAATAATTTAGAACTGGCCAATAGTGGATTCAAAATTTGAATACAAATGGCGGGAACTCCTTGCAGCATGCACTTCTCTTTTGCAACCTAGAAATGCACCCTGCAAAGAAAGCTATGAGTGGCAGGAAACAATTCAGCAGTGCTGAAGCACACACAAACAAAAATCATACCCTTGGGTTGTGACATTCCCCACCATGTTTTCACCTTGTGCTAAGGGTTGGAGTCCTGGACAGCATAGTGCAGCACTGGGGCTCGGTCTGTTCCCGGACCCTCTGAGCAGCATCGTCTGCACTGAGCTGCTGCCCCGTGTCAGCACCTGTAGACCTGAGCCACCTCAAACAGCTCCCAGGGTCTCTCACCCTCCATACAGCGCCTCCTGCACCGAGCTTCCAGCCTTGTTCTGGAGGTTGAGGACCTGAGCCACCCCAGGGGCTCCAAAGATCCTTCTCTGTCCACCAGCCTGTGCACCATGTCTCTGGCTGCATGCCAGAGGTTGCAGACCAGAGCCGCAACCCGCAGCTCCCAGGGTCTGGATGCTGTGTGCCATGCTGTGCACTGACAGCCTAACCACTGGAGCTGTGCCACGCTCCCCACTGATAGAAGTCTTCAGGGGCTCTTTCTGGGCTACTGCTTTGCCCTGCTGAGCAGCTCTCCTCAGCTCATTTAAGCCCTGCTCTTCTCTCTCCTCTGTTCCTGACACATCTGCCCCTCATGCTGGGCACGCAGCTTCTTTTATACACTCCAGGGAGTCTGCCCCTGAAGTCTTCCATACTTGACAGTTTGCAGTCTTCAATCAGGTCCGGGGGAGCTCTTTTCCCCTTCCCCTCAGGAAAGGGGTGTGATGTTATTTCTCTTGCTGCCTCCTGATTGGTGGATGGGCTCCACCAATGAAAACAGCAGGATCTCAAGCCTGGGACTCAACCCAAGCTCTGAAAGGTAATCCTGCTACATAAACAAGGGAAGCCTGCTAAGTTATTTGGATATTTGTTTCAGTCAGGAAAACTGTTGGAGTATTTTAGGAAGAGCGAATGATAGGATCATAAATTTGTCAAAGGAATGTAAACATAAGGGATCTTCTGCTAGACATTTTTAAATATGCAGGTCCATGTGCCTTCCACCCAAGGGTGTTGAGGGAGCTGGCAGGGGTCATTGCGGAGCCCTTGGCCTGAGTGTATGAGCATTCGTAGTCATCTGGCCAGGTGTTGTGGGATTGGAAACTGGCTAATGTGGTCCCAATTTTCCAGAAAGTTAGGAAGGAGGACCCAAGTAACTATAGGCCTGTAAGCCTCACCTTGGTGCTTGGGAAGATCTTGGAGAGAATCATCAAGGAGCACATCTGTGGGGGGCCTGCAGGGGAGATCGTGCTCAGGGACAATCAGCATGAGTTCATCAAAGGCAGGTCCTACCTGACCAACCTGATTGCCTTTTATGACCAAGTAACTAAATACTTGGATGATGGCGTTGCCATGGATGTAGTCTTTCTAGACTTTAAGAAGGCCTTTGACACTGTCTCTCACCCCATCCTCATCAATAAATTAAGCAACTGTGGCATTGATGCCTACACAGTTGGATGGGTAAAAAATTGGCTGATGGGGCACACCCAGAGAGTAGTGGTAGATGGGTTGTACTCAAATTGGTGAGATGTGAGCAGTGGGGTACCCCAGGGCTTGGTCCTCGGGCCTGTGCTGTTTAACATCTTCATCAGCGATTTGGACGAGGGGGTGGAAAGCACGCTGTCCAAGTTTGCTGATGACACTAAGATGTGGGGCAAGGTGGACACACTTGAAGAGAGAGAGAGGCTGCAAGTAGATTTAGACACACTACAAGAGTGGGCAGACAAGAATAGGATGGGGTTCAACATAGACAAATGCAGGGTGCTGCACCTTGGGAGAAGGAATCCACAGCATACATACAGGCTGGGGAGTTCCCTTCTTGAAAACACAGAGGCACAATGACTCCAAGATGAACATGATTTTCCAAAGCCAGACTGCAGCCAGCAAGGCCAGCCATACCTTATCATGCATCCAAAGATGCATCTCAAGCCGGTCCAGAGAGGTGATACTCCCCATCTATGCGACTATGGTCAGGCCGCAGTTGGAGTACTGCATCCAGTACTGGGCGCTGCACTTCAAAAGTGATGTGGCCAGCCTGGAGAGAGTTCAGAGGAGGGCCACACTCTTGGTGAGAGGGCACCAGGACAGGCCCTATGAGAAGAGACTGAGGGACTGAACCTGTTCAGCCTCAGCAAGAGGAGGCTGAGGGGGGACCTGGTGGCTGTGTACAAACTCATCAGGGAAGGTCAACAGCAAATAGGTAGAGCCCTTTTCTCCCCAGCACCACCTGGGGTGACGAGGAACAATAATCATAAGCTGATGGAGAATAGGCTTAGGTTAGAGACCAGAAGGCAATATTTTACAGTTAGGGTGGCCAGAATCTGGAACCAACTTCCCAGGGAAGTGGTCTTTGCTCCTACCTTGGGCAAATTCAAGAGGAGGTTGGATGATCACCTGTCTAGGGTCTTGTGAATACAGCATTCATTCCTGCCTGTGGCAGGGGGGCAGGCTAGATGATCTGTTCAGGTCTCTCCTGAGCCTAGCTACTATGAAACTATAACTCTTCAAACATTTTTTCTTTTATTCTTAATCCAGGTTTAGGTGTACAGAAGAAGTTGTATTCTGTTGCTGATTTAAGACTGTTTTCATTTGCGTGTCTGTGGCCCTGCTAGCAAAGGGTGTGGTCAGTCTGTCTTATTTACATACTTTCCTACATGTTAGATAGGCCCTTTGTCCAGGGACTATGGTAGGCTAATAAAGGTTTGAGTGCCCTATTGTATCAAGGTTCCTATTAATTCAGTGTATTGATCAAATATAATGGGAGCGGCTGCTCCGGAGCAGATAGAAGCTGTTGCACTATAAATGTTACATGTGCAAGATCCTCAGCCCATGTGGCTGGGAGAGTGGGGAGCTGGACTGCCCCTGCTGTGTGTGAAGCAGGGGTAGAGGAGGATGCTGGTCAGCCTGACTCCCCCCTCTTCCAGCTGCGTGTGCTTTGTGTGCAGCAGTTCCCTTACTTGGCTGGGAACAGGAGTCACTGGGTCTTTTTTACTTTTATAATCAGTTGCTTTCTCTCCTTCCCTCTTCTCCATTTCTCTTTCACTTCCAAACCCACAAGAAAGGAGTAACGATGTCTGAAGACACTCTGTTGCCCATCACTGACAAGCCACACACCCTCTCGCCCAACCCTGCTGCTGCCCATCACTCTGGACCCACTGACCCCAGCACTGCAGGTGCCCCTCACTCCCAACCCACAGCCCCCTGGTGCTGTCAGTGCCCTGCACACCCAACCCACAGTCACCCATCCCACCCCCTGTGCCCCTTACTCAAGACTTGCAGCCCCCTGCCCTGCCCCTCAGCCTTGCTGGTGCCCCTCACTCTTGACCTGCATCCCCCCCAGCAGCTCAGGCAGTGCCTCTTACCCCCAATCTGTGGCCCCTGGCCCCTCAAACCCTGCTGATGTCCCTTACCCCTGACCACAGCCCCTGGCCCCCAGCCCTGCTGGTGGCCCTCACTCCCAACCTACAGCCCCCTACCCCCCAGCTCTGCTGCCCAAGCAGCTCCCACATTGCTCTCTTACTCTCCATCCCTCCCCCTGGTGGATTTTTGCTGTTCCTGTGCTCTACCGCAAGGTGGTTGGCTGTCAGGGGTCATGTGACCACCAGTAGCCAGTCAACTTGCCTGTTGCTCTCAGCTGCAAACAGCTGGCCCAGAAGGGCAAAGGAACAGCAAAAAACCTGGACATTTTGCTCTTATTTTAAACACTCACCTGGATGCAGCATAGGGAGCCAAGAAAGAGGATGTCTGGGAAAATCCAGATAATGGTAACCCTACTCTGCATCCCCTCCCACCAGGAAGTGGCATGCTGTGGGGCTGCAGTGGTTGCAGGGCAGAGACCCCCACTTCCCTTCCTCCTCCTGTGCCAGGCTGTGGCTCATAGCTGGCTGGAGGGAGGAGGTGGGGCTGGGGGCAGAGGATGTCACTGTCTCCGGTCACTGATAGCTGGGGGGACTGGGCAAGCCTGGCACTCAGGCAGAGCAAATGAGTTCTGCCCTAGGCTAGAGCACAGCCCTGCACTATGCAGCCTGGGATGGTGGCAGTCGTGCTCTGGTAACCTTTGATGCGGTCTGGCACAGAGGTTCAATAAAGCTCTCTAACAGAAAGCGCTTTCGTTTAATACTTCATCCATTGAGGGTTAATTTAGAGCATGATCTGCCATTTATAAAGTGCTACAAAAGCCATGAACATCTGTTCAGTTATGGCTTTAGAGCACTTTCTGGGCAATTAATGTGTGATAGGTATAACATCTGTACTTAGCTCTTATAACCACTTGCAAACTGATCTCCAGGATGAGCAGCAGCAGACACACTTAAGTGACTTAAAGATGGAATAGTAGTTCTGATTTTGACTTTCCTTGCTTTGTATTCTGTTCATATGCTAGACAACTTTGTTTTAGGGATGATTTTTCCCTCCATCCTAATAAAAATGTAATCTTTATACATGTTCTAAGAGTAATTTCTTTATTGGAAAAAAACATCTTGTAGGTAGTAAACCAGACATGCTCAGTCAGGCATGGGATCCAAGAAATGACTGTACTGTAGTGAACTCTTTCTATCATTTATCCAATGTTAATGAAAGGTGTTTTGTGACATCACTAAACTGATGAGTCATTTTAAACTTACCAAAGGTGTGTTCCTATATCCTGGAAATCACTAAGATCCTATGCAGAAGACTTGGCTTGCTTTTCCTATCCTGTTATGGTACATGCATTGTAATGGCATCAAACAACAGTAAATGAAGCCTTTCTCTGTCTTATCAAAAAATGAACTGCTTGTTTGAGAAAGGTGTTCCCTCACCTGGGGAAACCACTAAAGGGCCACAGTCTCTGATTGCAGAAGTTTGAAGATAGGTTTGGGGGGGGCGTTGGCTGTAATATATCTTAACTGAACACCTGTTTCCTACATGAGAGCACGATAGCTTTCAAACTGAAACATTTGATGTTTGTGACGGGAACATGGTCAGTCATTTGATATGCAGCAAATATCACATCTGTTAAAGAGAGCTACAGCATGCTGGTGTAAAGCAACAATTGTATTGTGAAAAGAAGACTATCAATATAAGGAAGCAAAGTTGTAGGCAGCTTCTAACCTCTGGGCCTGATTTAAATAAATACATAAATGAAACAGCAAGCACTTCTGCAGGAGTTCAACCTAGCATGGATTTCTCTTCATCCTCCCATTTATGCTAATAATTTCCTGTACAATTCCACCAGAACAAATATGTAGATTATACATTTCTACTGTATTTTGTTTATAGTTTTTCCCCATTATTCAATAAAATAAGGTGATTTAGCTCAATTCCTAGCTATAGAATATAGCAATGGTAAGAGACTTTAGAACATTTGTTAAAGCAGGTTGGAAGAGTTCCACCAAAACAATATTTCAGTGAAAATAATGGGAAATAAATTCTAACCCTAAGTAGTTATAGACAACTGGACAAACCTCAAAAGGCTTCTGATATAAAATAGTTGCTTATCTGAAAAACTGGGCATAGAATCTTATTAAAAACAGGTGCTCTCGTGAGACTTCTGAAACTTTTTTACTTCATGTCAGCAAAGAAATACTGAAAAAACAACTTTTCATATGGTACTTTGGTATTTCTACTTTTAGTCCCAGCTGGAACCCAGAAGGACAGTATTGCAAAAATGAAAAATAATGGGAAAATTGTAGCCAGACTGTTTTGCACCTCAAAGTATTTACTTGCACTTTAGGAAAATGGTTCAGGAAAGGGAGTGGCAGTTGAGTTCTAGTTTTAGCTAAGATCCTGGCTGCCTACTTGCATCTTTACTCTCTCATATCTCAAAGGTTGTGAACCACTGGTATGTTGAACTTGCAAGAGCTGTAGGGGCACTGTCTATACCTGTAGTATAGTGTAGTAAAAGCATTTCAGGATATTTTAGTAGTAGATACTACACACATAATGTATGCAACTATCTGAACTGGTCCCCACATCCCCAGGATAAACTTCCTTATTCTTGTGCTATTTTGGAAATTAATAAGAATGCTCCAGAAAATAGTATTTTCTATCATTAGTCTGATGACCTCAAGCATTTATTAGTGTCCAGTAAGACTCAACTGCAGTACTGTGAGACTAGGTAAGTATTGTACTCACTTGACCAATGGGGAAATTGGAGCACCCGAGTGCTACAGCATGAATGTTTGAGAGTTTGTGAAAACTTTGGGTCCCCAACTAGTGAGAGATATGATTTGATTTTCAGTAGTGTTTATTTGTTAGACATTGTCTTGACTTGGAGTTTCAGAGTTTGATGGCTCAGAAAATTCGACTCTTCTTCCACCTCTTTAGGTGCATAAGTGGAACTAGTTGCTTAAGTGTGATTGTTTTCCACTCTGTTCTGATCCCTAGGAAAAAAATGTTAAAAGTCTTTCTTTCGTAACATGCTAGTATCATAACTTGAAGACTACATCACAACAAGCAGTAAGAAGGAGGAGGATGTATCCACCTTTTGTGTTAACTGTTTCTTCTGCCACTGGTAAATGGAGAATCTTATTTAGGAAAAAATAGATATTGTTCATCCTAAATAATAATATAGGAACACAGAATAGGCTGACAGATATAGTCACAATTTGTGTATCTACCTTTTTCTTATTTCAAAATTGAGTACAATTTGGGCCCCTTTAAGGCCCAGTGAAGTCAATTGAAGCCTTTCTATGGACTTCATTGTGGATCAGGCCCTATATAATTGTGTGAGAGAAGATTTTAAATTTGTAATTGAGGTCTTTTTAGTGGAAGTTTATTAAAAAAATAACTAGCAGCTTTCTCTAAGATGGCATTTGAGGTATAGTAAGAACCTGGACAAAATATTAAAAAAGAAAAGAAAATAGAAAATTATTTGACATAAAATATTATTGAAAGATGAGCATCCGATAAAATGTGTGGTCCATAAAATGGATAGATAGCAAAAATACCATATTCATCCTTCAAGCACAGAAGTATATATTACTTTATTTTTAAAAGTTAGTTAAGTCTCTAGTCAGCAGATTTATTTTCTCTCTTCCTCACCCTTCAAAGCTTGGATTTCAGAGCAAAATAAAACAATTTATTCTTCCATAATTTATTTTAAACTATAACTGTAACTAGACTGTTTATAAGAGAGTGTCCTCAGATGTGAACCTCTAATCCGGTGGTTCTTATGAGGTGTCATTAAATGCTTTTAAGGGTGCCATGGGGTGCCAGACAATATTAGCACTCAGATGTGTAAACACATACACATAAGAACATAAGAAGTGCTACGCTAGGTCAGACCGGTGGTCCACCTGGCCCGGTATATCTCGTCTTGGGCAGTGGCGGAAGTTGATGCTGTAGAGGAAGTGCATTGAACCAGGTATATCTAGAACAATTTGTCCCCTATCCAATACCCTCCCTAGTATCCACCATTATTGGTTGAGTGTCAAAAACATTTTGAGCTTTTGTGGCCTCTCTGAATTCTTTGCAATTGAAGAATTTCTCTATTATTTTTTCATAGTAAAAAAGAGAATGCAAGTGAACAGCTGGCATTTTCTGAGGGGTGCCTGGAGTCTAAAAAGGTTGAAAATCACTGGTCTAGGCTGGGTAACTAAGGGTACATATAACATTTTATTTATGACCATCTATTTAAATCACTTACAAAATAATGGACCCAATCTAAACTAGTTCACCCCTGTACATATTCAGAACTCAGTTCTGGGGCTGGGCACGCACAGAGGCACAGCCTAGCCCCAGGGCTGTGCTCTTCCTCCCTCCTCAACCCTGACTGGATTATTTTTAGCCTGTGTGACCCTCCCAGCCCCAGATAGACAACCCCACTGCAACCAACCAAACCCTCATCACTAATCTTGCCCACCCCTCCCCTCACCCCAAGTAATTTGTACCCATTTCTCCACTTGGTGCCACAGAGCAACAAGTGTCTGTACATGCTACTTCTGGTCTATATTCAAAAGGCTTAACTAAGCCACATGAATGTAGACTGGATGCTGCAAATGGTCATATGCACCCTAAAGCAGGAAGCTGACAAAACTGTTTAAAAGACATTGCCAACATCCACCATGCACATATGGATGTAATCACGAAAAACATGCCTTACTATAATGATTGGAATTTTTTCACATAATTTTTTTTTTAACATACTTATAATAAAGTGCAAATTCTTGCAAGACCTTGCTGACATTAGAGACATCTTCCTCTATCACAGTATTGTCCATTAGTTTTAACACTGATATTTCTAATGCCTTTAACAAAATTATTTTCTAAAATCACTAAAGAAGTTTTCTTGTTTACCCATAACCAGCTGTTCAATCAGAAAATTCATTTCTGATTGTTTTGGAAATATATGCTTCAAGTATAGTTTGAAAATTGTGGAAAATGAGGCCATATTTAACCCTGGAAAGGGGAAATGGCTTAGATTTTTTTTCCCCTGCAAATTTGTTTTTTATCTTTTGACCAGCTCTACACCTAACTTTATTCCCTGCTCACTTCCTTATTACATATTACTTGTGACAAGCAGGCCAAGAACCAGAGAGACAATGAAACATCTGGTTCAGGTACTGTAACCTTCATATTTCAGACCTGGCGCCTTCCTGGTGACTATAGGCACAAAGAGAATTCTCTCTGGGTACTGCCATCAGTCTTCCTAAGCCAGCTGCCTCTATAGGTATTATTTATTTGCATTTTGATAGTACCTACATATCTGAATCAGAGTTCAAAAATTTTTCATGCTAGACGCTATGCATACCCATGACAAAAATACATTCCCTGCCCTAAAGAGATTATAGTTAAAGGCCCAAATTTCTTAAATATTTTATTTAAGTATTTTTTTTTCAATCAAAAGGACTACTCATTGGAGTACAGCTTATGTGTAAACTTTACAGAATTATGTCTGGATGCAGTACACCTTATGTAATATGGCCTTTGATCCCCAGATACAGAGCACTCAATTTTGGTCTGTTCCAGGAACTGAACAAGTCTGTATTTATCACTGCAACATGGAAACATAACATGGTGTAAAAAGCTAAAGAACTAGATTTGTGTTTGAGTAGAGGAGATGCTGCTAAAGCATTTAAATTTATTTTCTGACAAAATCAAGGCAAGGCTACAAAGCAAGTTATCATGCAGTAGTCAAAGGTGTGAATTTATAGCATGGCAGCTGCTTTTGCAGTAACTGCCTGTTTGCATGCTCTTATCTCATGTTAAGTGCAAGAAAGCTCGCTTCACATACCGTGGCCACATCTACATGTGCACTTAACTGTAGAGTAGACTAACTAGCTACAGAGTAAAGTATTACTGTCTAAACATGTGACGCTATTAAGCCACAGTAAACTAATGAATAGTGCCATAAGATAGTACTATACTATCTTAGAACAGGTAGACAAGGGACAGTACTACCTTAGAGTGGGGTAATTAACTGCGATTAAATGCATATGTAAATGCTGACTCTGGGTGTAAATTGCTTATAGTCAGCCCAGCCAGCAGGGGACCAGACTCCTGCCTGTGGCCTAGACACACAGTTCTGCACTTTCAGCACCCTCATGCCCCAGCCAGCTGCTCCACTGCCCAATGCCACCCCCTAGAGCCTAGGGCTGACCCTCAGTGCCTCCTGCCAACCTGATCCTGCTCCCTCATGGCTCAAATTGCTGTTGTCCTGGGTACATGTATAGACGCTGTGCCTAGGAGTAGTTTACTCTGGCTCAAACTGCTTCAGAGTTTATTGCTTTGAATCAATGCGTACATCTACACGTGCAATTAAAAGCCAGCTAACTAGCACTGAGCGGGCATATCTACATGAAACGTTTACTATGGAGTAGATTAGTTGGCTCCACAGTAAACATTGGGCATCTATATATGTACTCCTATTAGGCTGCAGTAAACTAATTCACTCTGCAGCAGAATAGTACTTGTATTTACAATTTACAAGTACTATCCTGCTGCCGGTTTTTTTTTACTTTGCAGCATTGCATGCAGAGACACTGCCCCAGTTGGCTGGGGCATGAAGGCACTTCAGTGCAGGAGATGCCTGCTGGCTAACCCTGCATTAAAGCACCCTTATGCCCTAACTGTGCGAAACAGCACCATTTCGCTTTGACTTCAATTTCACCATTTTGAAGGGCCAGTGTTTCATTTTGTCATTTCATTATGTTTTGAAGCACTGTTCCATTTTGTTTTGTCAAAACCATTTCACTGTTTCGACACGCTGCAGCATTTCACCTGTAGGCTATAATGGGGAATCACAAAAATGCCTATAACTTTGTTATTTATTGCCTGATTTGAATAAAAACAGCAAGCCTGGTAGCCCCTGCTGAGGCCATAAAGCCTTCCAAGTTTCAAGGAGATAGGTGCAGGGGTTTCTGGGAAACTGCAAATCAAGATGCTGACAAGCAAAACTCGTGACGTGACTGTGTGTGTGTGTGTGTGTGTGTGTGTGTGTGTTAAGGTGCGTCCTCACTGGCACGGTGGCCTCTACACAACATGGTAGCATGCCCCAATGAGGTCTTCTCCTTCCCTACAGCTTCAGTCCGGTCCACCACTTTAAATAACAACAGGTAAGTAAGCAGCACAGCACAGCATCTCAGGCAGCCAAACTGTCTCAGAAACTTTCTTTCCTTGCCTGCAGGAGCTGCTTCTCCAGCAGCTGCCAGAGAACTCTCCCTGCCAGCCTCAGCCCTGGGGCTTAGATGTGCCCAGGGCCCTGCATCCTTTTGGTCAGCTGACCAGGGACAGGTGCTAGGGGTGTAGGTTGTAGCCGGATTGGTCTAAGGACTTACAAACCACTTTTTATAAATGAGCCTATGAACTGCACTTCATCAACCTCCTAGGTACAGAAACTCATGGAATCAATATAGACACTGGAATTCTGACACTACAACCTGCCAGACCATCTGACTCTCCAGCTTCCTATCCACTTTTACCTGCTACATCCCCCTTCCCCCCCTCCCCACCTCACCCCTTCACCCTGTCCCTTACCTCCTGATGCCTCCATTTCCATTTTCACTGACTGGCTTTCTTGCCTGCATTGCATGCCAGCCTCTGGCTTCTTTACCATTTCTTCCATGCAGGAAGAGCGCACACACTGGCACACCGGCAGTCCCACCAGGCCTCCCAACCCTGGCAGGGTGCAGTTTTAATGGTCATGCCCAGAACCTGGGGCCTCCTCCTTCCCTACAGCCCCTGTTCATACCTCCAAGTTTATTCTGGCACAGGAGCTCAGCAGGGACATGTTTTTCCCCTGCTAGCTGATGATACAGTGAGTGCCCCCTCCATCTCCGAGAGCAGGGCACTAAATGGTTGTCAAACCCAAGGGTAAAAAAATAAGAAGGAAGTGTGGACAGAGTGAAAAGGGTGGCATTAACTCTATCTGTACTTGGAGCTTAGGGAACCCCAGGAGAACCTTCAGGAACACCAGCTGTTCCTCCAGGACAGGTGTTCCCAGGAAACCATGGCCAGATACAGCCACATCTGGCTGTGGCTTGCCCAATAGGCCAAGGGGTTGCACAGAAGGGGCTCCATGGCCTTGGCGAGATAGTGCTCAAGCCTTGGTGGTTGCCTGTCTGATGGGTCTAGTGCCTCTGGACCCCATCATGGAAGCCATGCTGTTGGCCCACATTGGCAGTGCCTGTGGTGGAGGAGGACACTGGCTGGTGTGCTGCCATGGGACAGTGGGTCCCTCTCTTCCACATCCCCCTGCCTCCGCTCTTCTGCCTTCCTGACTCTCTTCACCAGCACTGCTGTCCACTGATCCAGGGTTTTGCTGCTGCAGACGCTGACACTCCCCTTCACTCTCAGATCACACATGGCAGCCAGCACGTGGACTGTATTGGACTACAAGGGATCAATCCATTTCCTGATCTCTCCTTCAGCCACCTCACCAGTGCCTACATGTCTTGTGACAGCATCTTGCCCCAGCCAGGAATGTTGATCCCCTGGAACTTCTCCATTTGGTTCTAAAGTCCCTCACTACAGGGATCAGCTGGCTAAGGAGGGCATTTCCAGTGCTGAGGCTCTCAGTGGCCTTGAGGAAGGGCTTCAGGACCACCAGGATCCGGGAGATGGTATCCCACTCAGCTCTGTTAAGGGGGCCGCTGAACCCAATCTCCCCCAGCAAGGCCATCTCATGGATGGCCTTCTGTTGCTCCACCAGTCTCTTGAGCATCAGGTATGTGGAGTTCCACTGAGTCTCCACATCCTGCATGATTTTGTGCTGCAGGATGTTCAGCACTGCCCATATATCCCGCAGCATCTTGCCCCCCTTGATGCTCTGGTGGAAGTAGCCTGCCGCCTTCCTGCATTTGGAAATGAACTTGCTGGTGGTGCTGGTGCTGGTGCTGTCACCTGCAGCCCTTTCCCCCTCCAAGGCATCCCTGACAATGAGGTGGAACTTGTGTGCCACACAGTAGATGCCAATGAAGTTGGCATCACGAACCGCCTTGACCATGTTGGCCCCATTATCAGTGACCATGAGCCCATGGGTGAGCTCCCCCTGCCCAAAGAGCCACCTCTGCACCAAATGATTCATGGCCCCCATGATTTCTCTTGCTGTGTGGGATGCACCTATCACCTCAGCTTGAAGGAGAACTCACCATCGGCCTGAGTGGTTGCACCAGTGCCTTGTGAGGGAGAGGTAGGCTTGATCTCCATCCCAGCTGCTCCCGATGTCTGAGGTGAAGTGTAAGGTCACCTGCGGACATGCCTTGCACAGCTCCTCCCTCAAGTAATCCCTGCATGCCTCGTACAGGGAGGGTACCACTCTCCTGCTGAAGGTGGTGCATGCAGGCACTTGGTAAAATGGGGCCACAAGAGCCATGAGCCACCTGAACCCTAGCCACTCAACTAAGGAGAAGGGCTGGCCATCCACAGCAAGCATCTCCCCAATGCTCTGGGTGATCTTGCTTGCCTTTGCAATGTGCCCCCTTTTCTGTCTGCCTTTTCCCCACTGTTCCAGGGTAGCCTGCATCTACTTTGGGAGAATGGGGGCTTTGGAGTGAGAGGGGGATGGACTTCTTTTTGGGCATGCTTCCACTGTTGCCAGGCTGTGGAGGAGCAAGGGCAAGGGGGTGATGCCTGCAGAGATGCATCAGGATCTCCGTGGTGCTCATGTGTTTTGTTCCCTTGCCCGGCTGGTTTTGGCTTGGCAGTGTAGGCAGAGAGCATATGTGGGATCACCTGCCAGCTCAAAATGATCCCAGACCACACTATCTGCTTATTTCTGGGGATGCGGGTGCATGTGCGGATGCTGCCTTTTCCCCCTCCTCAGCAGGCAGAGGCACAGCTACAGGAGGAGTGGACTCAGCTGAGCCACTTACCTCTACAACTTCTACCACAACCTCCTTTGAAGTGCCTTCTTGGGAAGGAGACCTGGCTCTAGGGGAAACTTGAGGGGTATGGAGCACAAACTCAGATGATTCCCTCTCCTTCCCCAGAATTTCCCTTGCTATGGCACTCAGATCCACATGCAGCTCCAGCTCTTTCTCTGTCACTGTAAGGCTTAGGATTTGAATTGAAATTTGGGTGGAGGAGACTGTCATGCTGGTGCTACTTGTTGTCGTGGTGGTGGTGTGGGGGTTATGGCTGGTGTTCTTGGGGGGAATGCACACTCAGGCAGTGGCACTGCTCCCCTCTCCCTGCTGCTAGTAGAACTGGAAGCCTCATGTCTATTACTTGTAGGATAGAGGCTGCATCTCAGTTGGGGGGCGGGGGGGGGAGGAACTTACAGCTCTCCCTCTACCCCTTCTTCTGCCCCTCCCTGAGGGCTTGCCAGCTGCCTTTCCAGCACGCTTCATAGTGTGTTTGGTGTGCTGGAAAATCTGTGTTCTTCTGTAATGTAATCTGTATTTATGTAATATATATAGATAATTGTATATATGTATTTATGTAATAAATAAAATATATAAATGTATGTAGTATGGATTCCTGAATAAATTCTATATTATAATATGCAATTTATGCTGTGCTTTCCTGCACAGTAAATGGAATGCAAGCTGTGAGAAAAAGCATAGATTTCTTTTCTGGGGGAAAAGAATCAAAATAGACTAACAAAAACAAAAAGAGGATTGGGGGGAGGGATAAATTGAAATGAATGACTATAATAATAAAAGGGTATAGAAAGCAAAAGGTATTGAATCCCACTGGCTAGTACCAAGCTAGCAAGTAGGAAGTGATACCCTTTTTCTGCTGCTGCTGAGCTGCTGGAAGACACAGCTCAGTAACTGACCCCAAGGCATAGAAAAAGCTCAGGTCAAACAATGCTGGCTTTTATGCTGCTTTTCTGTCCCTCCCCCAGAGCACTGGGATTGAAAGGGACCTCAGGGGAGGATCACAGTCACTGGCCAGCTATGCATGTCAATATCAGAGCAGTCCTTCCCTCCTCTTTCCCCTCCCTCTCCTTAGTATTTTGTTTCCCTGTAAGCAAGCCCAGCTTTGAAACTTGAAATGTTTCTAAACTTTCCAAATGTTTTGACTGCCCTCATTTCAAAGCCTTTCATTTCATTTCAGCTGGGGTCCTCTGAAATGGCTCAACATGCTGTAGTCTCAAGATGCATGTTCAAAGAGCATGCCCAGGAACAATAAACTCCAGAGCAATAAACTCTGGAGTTTATTGCTTTGCTTTAATTGCACATGTAGACATGCCCAGTGTGGGATAAGAGCATGAACACTGGCACTTACTCAGGAGAGCTAAAATCCTGTGAATTCACATCCTAGCTTGCTTTACAGTAACCAGCTTATGCACCCATACCTTTTCCTCTGAATGACACACTGTTGATAAAGTTTATTTCATTACAGAATTTGACTAAGACTGCACCTACTTAGACCTGATCTCATTTTTGCCAAGTTTATGACTCAACCTGTTTGTTGGATCAGTGAACTTGTATTTTCACTTTTCCTTTCTTGGTTCAGAATTGATATTAATTGTGCTTAGCCTTTGGAAAAAATGATGAGAGAAACTGTTTCTACCAATGCAAATAGAAGAGCTAGAATAGAATAGGTAAAGGGGAAAGGACAAAAAATTTCAGATAAAATTTAAGTGCAGTGTCATAACTGATCTCCTAGTGAGTAGAAATTGTTGTTGTGTTCTGCAGCTGGCACACAGCACTTCCTAACATTTTTTAAAAATAAGATAAATTTGCAGTTTAGCTTTGCAGTAGTTATTGTGAAAGATCATTTCTTATTTGGAACAACAAGCAATGGATTTACTAAGATCTTGCTATATTAAGCAGACAGTTTAGTATGTCTTGTTAGGATAAATTAAACATTTGTTCACCCTAGTGAAAATATTAAGAGACAGAATTTCCTAGATCTATCTAGATCACGTGTGTTTTGTTTTGTAAGTTGTTTTGTTTGTAAGCAGTTTCTAGTAAACCTGATCCAAACTAGATCTACTTGTTCCAAGGAATAATGTTCTGGGCAACAAAATATTTTAAATCTGGAGATTTGGTCTTTTGATTTGTTTAAGAAATTTGATACAATTTTCTTGTATATGTAATTTGGCATTTTACAATATTTTAAAGATACAATAAATTGTACTGTTAGAACCAAAGTAGAGAATAATAAAATAGCATGAGTATTATTTAATATGTTCACAAAGTTTATAAAAATTTATGAATCAGAATGGGAAAATCCTATGTTTTTATTTGGTCTTTGAACAGAGAACTCAGCTTCTGAGGATCAGAAAATCACAAGGCAACATTTAAGAGACAAATGGCCTTTATTTGCTTACTTTTAAAATCTCATTTGGTTGACACATATGTGTAGAAGTCTATTTTTAACTAAGTTTAAAACAGCTAAGTATATACGGTGTATTGATATTCCACATTCCAGTGGCTGGCATATATGTAATTACTATGCTACAATATTCATATGGTTTCCAAATGTTTTAGTATTTAACTTGCATTCTCTTGGCTGAATTACATTGATTGACAAATGTAACAACTGTTTTTGTGGTAAAGACCCAGGCAGTATACTTACTACTTATTCATTATTGCAAATTAATCCCACCTATTTTTTCAGAAGAGCCTAATAAAGCATAACACCAATCAAGATGCAGAGAGAGAGACTGAGTGAGTGAGTGAGTGAGAAGAATTTACAAACTACCAGATGTAATGCATTTCCACCCACACTTTTTTTAGTTCTGAGTTTGGTACTTGGTAAATCTACGTTTCTTTTCTCTTTCTTGTTATTTTTGGAAACAACTTTCAGGCTTGAAGTTTCCATGTACAGGAGACACATTTTGGTTTTTCTGCCAATTGCATTCAGTGGATGATGAGACTGCAATGTGTGGTTGCCAGATGACTAATCAACTTGTTACGAAATAACAGGTCTTGATGGAGAATAAACGGTGTCTTTAGCCTCAACTCATTAAAGTGTCTGGAATTTTCTTAACTAATAGGACAGATCAGTTTAATGTTTTTCCAGCACTACTTCCATATGATCTAGCAGAGCATCTAATTACAAAACCCCACACAATTCCTATGTTTTTGCTTGGGATAGATTTAGGCTTATAAGAAAGGTTTAAGATTACTTCCTACAATATGTGTGTGTTGAAGGGGATGGGAGTATAGACATGCAGCTGTGAATGATGGAAGTTGGCAAGCTGACTCAGTCAGAACTTGTTTGGGTGCTTCCATAGAATATGTATTGCAACAGAAATGATTTTTGCTCTTTATTGAGGTGCAGCCTGTCCTTTCTTCCTTCCCACAAGCTCAGCTGTACTGTGCTCCAGGAAACCTAATACCAATGGCAGTGTTAGTCATTCCTGGTCTCTTCTATATGGGCTCTAGCCTTAGGTTTTGAAAGGCAGCAAAAACTCCTTCCCATTCTCATAAGGTTTTCAACCCTAACTTGGGCCGTGGCACTTGTAACAGTATGTAGAAGTTGAATCTGTGCATTTGCAAAGGAGGGCTGCACTCAGGGGCAAGTGAATTCAGAATGTCTCAATAGCTGACAGTGCCATGGGGGATGTAATACAAATTTGGCCAGGAAAATACAGGCGACCCTTGCCATTCGCGGGGGTTACCTTCTCGTATCCCCCATGAATGGCAAAATCTGCAAATAAGGCACTGCGTTCGTGAACGCAGAATGCATTCATGAATGCGGTGCCCCCGGCGGCTGGGGGTGGAGGGGCACAGCAATGGCAGCAACGGTGGGAACCCAGTGGCAGCAAGCGCGGAGCTCTCGTAGAGCTCCTGTAAGTATCTAAAGTGTATTTAAAATGCGGGTTCGGCATTCGCAAATATTTGAAACCGTGAATGCTGAACCCATGAATAGCGAATGTTCCCTGTACACCTACATGTCTAAGTATACCTGGCAACTACTGCCTCCAAACTTCACACCTGAGCAGCCCTACTAATAAGCAGTTTTCATACCATCTGTTAGCTGAACATGCATCGAATCAGTACAATAGCCCCACTCAAGTGGCCAGAATTCGTAGCTGCTTGGCACTGCAACAGCAAAATCATCTGACTGGACACTTGAAACATAGCCTAAACCCAGAGAGTACAGGCCACTAAAAAGCCAGCCCAAATGCCTCTGATTAGTCACCAGACAACATATAAGTTCACATGCTAATAAGCTACACTATATATGTGGGAGGTGGCTGGCACCCCCATCTGTGGAACAGCAGCAGGGAAATGGATAAATGTCAGGCTACAAGCTAGGATTGTCACAAGGATCAGTCAGAAGTCATTCTGCTTTTGCCATCTGCACAGAGCAGTAGGGCAGGGCCAGGGCCACAAAAGAGTTATTCATTAAAATACTTTCCCACCAGGAAAGGGAAAAAACAGCAGCAAATTTTGAGGCAGTTAGATGACATCATACACAGTGCACAATTTGAATGTGTTATTGGTAGTTATAAAAAGAGGTAACCACAAAGACAGTGCTCATCCCTTGAGCAGTGATCATGACTGTGAGCCCAAATCCCCAAACTCCCACATAGGGTGGTCATACAGCTGCAAGCCAAGAAAGCCTGACATACATCTTCTCTTGTGGGGGGATGGAGGCAGGGGTGGCCGGGAAAGTCTAGCTGCCAGTATAACCAGAAGTTTCTCTTCATCTTGCAACAGCTTGGAAAAATGTTGACTGCAGTGTCCATAAATGTACAGTTACTGGTACAAAGAGGAGTGGTTCAAGTCTGTCAATGAAGAAACAACTTATGCCTATGATTTTTAGTGATCTGAAAAATAATCCTGATTGGATCAACACACTGGCCATGTCTACACAAGATGTTTACTGCTCAGTAGCTCATTACTACTGTGCAGTAGCATTGCGGGGCACGAACTATGACACAATGCTACTAAACAGTAGTAATGAGCTACTGCACAGTCAGCATCACCATGAAGCTGTGTGGGTATGCTATTGCACAGTAATATCAGTACTTGGGTATGCAAGTACTAAATGACTGCACAGTAACAACTGCTCAGTCAGCATGTCGTGTTAACATGGCCATTGAGAACTTCTGATCCTAGGTGAAAAGTACAACTGGGTTTGTGTTGTGGATGGCCTTTCTGACTAAGCTCACTTGCACTGTAGCCATTCATTTTCTCCTCTCCACTCTTTACATGAACTGTTGGAGAAAGATGAAAAACACGGAAACAGAAAGACCTGCTCTGCTCCTACTACAGTCAATGGAAAGTAGGATCATGCCCCGAAGGTCTTCTCTTAGACTTGAACACTTATTGACTGGAACAGTCGGGTGCCATCATAATAAGCCTCAGCAATGCAGTGTAACCATTCAGCTATGCTGTTTGAGACTAAAGACTTTGCTTATGGCAAGAACCTTTGGAAAGGTGAGATACAAAGAGCATCAGCTCTGGTAATAGTAAAGAACATACCATGGTGGCATTTGCTGTACCTATGAATGTTCTTTCCTGGGTACAGCTGTTACGTATCTGGATGAAAGTCAATGACTTCTAGTATTGAATTGTCCTGGGTTTCAAAAGCAGTTGAGAGTGGCAACAGAACTTCAGAAAAATCTTTTGTCATCCTTTAATTCTGACTCTTTCACATCAGAATTGCAATGTCAGATCACCAAGAAGTGAGTTCTGCTTTCCTGGGAAGAAAGACGGGTGGTCAATTTGAAACTGAGGAGCCCTCTCTGAGTAGAATTGAATTTGAAACTTTTAGGCATGTATTAACGCTCTTGATCATGTGCCAGAGATGGTGGAAGAATTTAACCAATTGAATTTCCCAAAACAGCATGCCAGAAACATTGATGGAATCCACTTGCTTATATTCTCCACCTTCTCTTTCTTACAGTTCCAGGAGTGCACCAACAAAGGGAGGAACTATCCAGTGGTGACACAGATACTTGCGGGTAATCATAGAAAGTTCAAAAACTGGATTTTTTAAGAGCTGCACAATGAAATCCTTATTTTCACCTAACAACGTTGACATTGATGATACCTACCTATACTAACCAACTCTTGTTCTTCTGAACCTGATCCCATGTGGGATCCACTTTTTGAGGTCTCATTCTCCCTCCCCCCTGCATTAAATTATTGAGCTTCCTGAAAAAAGGAGTCAGAACTGATTTCTATCTAGCTATGTACATAAGGATAGGCTCCCTTATAATAGAGACCTCTTCAGCCTTGCAGACAAAGAGTATAAGAAGACTAGTGAATGGAAGTTGACATATTAAAACTAGGAGTAAGGTGTATACTTTTAAGGGAGAGCAGTTAACTCTTGGAATAACCCATCAAAGAAGAAAGTAGAGTTGCCATCCCTTTGGAATATTAACATAACATGATTGGCATTGAGTCCAGAAATACTGGGTTGAACCCTGCCACCTGTTATATGTCCACACAGATGCCAGACTTGATCATATTAGTACATTTGGCTCTTAACATCTATGAGAGAACTCAGGGAAATGCTGATTTACCTATGCACAGACTAGGTGCAGGTTAGTGATGGTAATCACATTTTTTTCTCTGGTTTATCTCTGAAGACTTTGTGTGAACTTCCAGAATTTCAGCTACCTTACTAAGAACTTCTATTATAGTTAGGGATTTCTGTAAATCATGCCAGCAGCATGTGTGTCATCCCCCCCACCCCCAGCGGCTCCTTTAATGTTTTTAATTTCACTGCTTGCCTCCCCCCTGATTGGTGGAGGGGTCCCACCAGCTGGACCATTTGCCGGAGAAGCAAAAATTGCAGCGTATTTGAAACTGATTTTCACTTCCCTGGCAATTAGGGGCAAGTGGCCCAGCCAGCAGGGCCTCTCTGCCAATCAGGTGGGAGGGGCAAGCAGCAAAATATAAAAAATATTGAAGGAGTTGCTGTGCGGGGCACTTCTAATGTGATATACAGAGACCCCTAATTATATTCTGTTAAATGTCATAGGATTAAAGGAAAGCAGGGGTGGAAGGGACCTCATGAGGTCATCTAGTCCAGACTTCTACTTAAAGCAGGATCAGCTTTGATGATAGTAAGGCTACAGGGAGAACTGGCAGTGGTAGAGGCTTTGGCATTGTGAAATCTTCCAGCTATCCTCTTGATTCTCCTGCTAGCTGCTTTATTCTCTTCTGCTTCTACTTCCTGAAAAAATCCTTCTTCCTCTATCACCTAATTCCACTCTACAGACTTATAGTGAAAGAAGGGCAAGAAAGAAAGTGATTAGGAAAACTCCCCAGAACACTGCCCTGTTTGTTGGTTGTGGTGCTACTGGGTTCTGGCTAGCCGAACCTTTCTGCCCAGGCAAGCCCTACCTTCATGGCTTACACTGCTGTCAGCTGTTGGCCTCAGCACCTGAGAACTCCTCTCTGTTCCCTCCTTAAAGCAACCCTGTAAAATGACTTCCATTAATGTTAGCTACTAATGATTCCCTTTGATCTTGTTATTATCAGGGTATGTACATATTTAATACTAGTATTAATATAAGATTAGGCTAAGGGCAGTTTTGATTATTTATTGTCAATTAATATTAATTGTTAATATTGCCATATGAAGAATTTAATTAAAATTAACAATTGTAATTAAAATTAATGAAGAGAACTGTATAAATAACCCATTCAGTGTCATATTGAAATGGAATATTGAGATTATCTAGGTTTTAGTAGAGACCTGCATGAGAAATTCAGCCAGAGACTGGACTGGAATATGCAGATGGTGTAATATTTAAAATAATAATAAAAAAGATCATATTACCTCATGAGAGTAAAACTATTAATTTAGGCCTAATATTAAAAAAAAAATTAAACATGCTCTGAAACAAGTAGAACCCCTTGTTATGGACTGGAGTATATAACTGACCTGGATACCCCTGCTTTCAGTTTAGAGTGAGTAATTCACATTGCAGTTCATTATCTGCTGCTACAACCCACAATGGCTGGAACTCTTGCTTAATTATATCCTGTTTTTCCTTTTTAGTCCCATTATTGTAATTTAGGTTGCTGCAGTTCTCTGTCACTTCTATCATTTAACCTACATTAGTGGAAGTGAAACTGAATCAGTGGTAAACTTCTTAAAATACAATTAATGAGAATAATTTGTCATCTTGCCATAAAAATGAATGCTAAAAACCAATAAATTATACCTTGGCACTAATTAGTCATTTAAAGAAAATGTGTAAAGCCAACATTTTCTAGGTTTTATCTAAAATATTGTAGTCCTGATTACTGCGCATTATCTACATTCTGTTTTCTTAAATATACCAGGTCTGGTTTCTCATTTACACTCAAGTCTACTTCTTAAGTCCCACTCCCCGCTTCCCTCCACCCAGCCTGAGCAAAATTAAAGAGTCAAAATTAAAGACAACAGGGGTGGCTAACCCACAGCAGGCATGCCCCACGTGGCACAGGTAGCTGCTGTGTTGGGCACATGGCAGACTGGGGAGAGAGTGAGGCTAAGTACACACTTCAAAAAGCCCAAGGTAGATTTGCAGTATTTTTCATTGTGTTTTCTAAGCCCCCTAGATTATCTCAGTAGTAAACATAACTCATGTTCACCCTTCAGGGGAGTGGGTGGGCGGAGAGGTGACTTGCAATGGCCGAGGACAGCAGGCTGCATGTCTCTCATACAGCATGACTCTCAGCAGGCTGCCAGAAAATGCTGATCTCAGCTGAGCAGCTGGACACCCTGATTGCCTGTTGTGGCCTGAACCTCAGCCTTCCACCAGCTCCTGGCTGTCAGCAGAGGCTGTGGTGGGAGAGAAATGGAAATGGAGCTGTCTGCTGTGGAGGCTCCCCCAGCTATGCTGGCTCGGGTCTGGGTGGGCTGGAGCTGTACTGCTGTCCACTGCACTAGGACTTGGGGGTAGGGAGGAGGAAGCAGAGTCCCCATCATGCAGCTTCTCCAGCTTGTTGGCTTGGGTCTAGGGAGGGGCTGGGCTGGGTCCATGCAGTGGGGGGTTCCACTCCCCCAGCCCCCTGCAGTGGCCAGGCAGGAGGGGTGGCTCCATCCCAGAGCCAGCACAGTGGGGCAAGGGTGTTGGGGAGCTCCATTTCATCTCTCTGCCACCTGCTTAACAGCTGCAGGCAGGAATCATAGCTTGGACCCATGCAGCTGCCCACTGCACCAGGAACCAAGGGAGGGAGGGGTTGAGTGGGTCCCTCTCCTGCAAAGACCTGGCCCAACTCTCTCCCCAGCCAGCATAGCTGAGCGTGATGGGGGAAGGCTGCACAGCAGGTAGTTCCTTTCCCCCACCCTCAGTTCCCAGAGTGGCAGACAGCCATGAGGGTGTGAGCTGCAGCTCTTGCCTGCAGCTGTCAGGTGGAATCTCTTCAAAAACTTGTGGCATTTGGGGGAGGCCCCCAAGGACTGGAAGAGGGCCAATGTTGTGCCCATCTTCAAGAAGGGGAGGAGAGAGGACCCAGGTAAATATAGGCCAATTAGCCTAACTTCTATCCCAGGGAAAATCCTGGAAAAATTCATTAAGGAGCCTATGTGTGATAGGCTTGAAGAAGGTAAGATTTTGAATGACAGCTAGCATGGCTTCATTGTGGGCAGGTCTTGTCTTACCAACCTCATCACCTTTTACAATCAGGTGACTCGCCACCTGGATAAGAGAGAGGAGGTTGATATTATATACCTCGACTTCTAAAAAGCTTTCGATCAGGTATCCCACAATGTTCTTGTGAGAAAATTGGAAGACTATGGGTTTAACTCTGAGACAGGTGGGTAGGAAGCTGACTGCATGGTAGAACCCAGAGAGTTCTAATGAATGGGTCTGTATCATCTTGGCAGGAAGTGGCCAGTGGTGCCCCACAGAGGTTGGTGCTTGGTCCAGTGCTCTTCAACATCTTCATCAATGATTTGGATGTGGGGGTAAAGAGCTCACTGGCCAAGTTCACAGACAACACCAAGTTATGGGGAAGCGTGGTCACAGTTGAAGATCAGCTTCAGATACAGGTGGATCTAGATAGGCTTGCAAGCTGGAACCAGATGAAGTTCAACGTCGAGAAATGTAAAGTGCTCCACCTGGGGACAAACAATCCCCTGTACACGTACAGGCTTGGCAACGCCAATCTGACCAGCACTATGAATAAAAGAGACCTGGGAGTAATAATAGACCACAGTATGAACATGAGCCAGCAGTGTGATGCTGTAGCCAGCAGGGCTAACAATACCCTGGCCTACATCAATTGATGCATCTCCAGCAAAACCAAAGAAGGGATTCTCCCGCTCTACTCGGCACTGGTGAGACCACAGCTGGAGTACTGCATCCAGTTCTGGGCACCACACTTTAAAAAGGACATGGTAAAAAGCTTGAGAGAGTCCAGAGAAGCACCACCTGTATGATCAGAGACTTGCATGGCAAGCCATACGAGGAAAGGCTGAAGGATCTGGGACTCTTCAGTCTGAAAAAGAGAAGGCTGAGAGGGGACTTGGGAGCAGCTTACCACTACATCAGAGGTGTACATCAAGGACTCAGTAAACAACTGTTCACCAGGGCACCCTCGGGGAAATCTAGGAGTAATGGTCACGAACTCATGGAAGACCATTTCAGGCTCAACTTCAGGAAAAACAACTTCACAACTGGAGTGTCCAGACCGTGGAATGAGCTACCCCCAGAGGTTGTGCAATCGCCCACCCTGGAAATCTTCAAGAGGAGACTGGACAGTCACCTTGCTGGGATCACCTGACCCCAGTTGTCTTTCCTGCTTGGTGCAGCTGGGTGGACCCGATGAACTTCTGAGGTCCCTTCCAGCCTTACAATCTATGAATCTATGAAACTTTTGACACAGCTACCAGAAAGGCTGACTACCACTGTCCTAGAGTAAATGAATCTCATGGCCAAAATAGCAAATATTTGCTCACCCATTGCCCCTGTTCTTAACACACACACCCCTGCAAACCCCCCCCAAACAAAAATAACCAACACCTCCCTACCCTTCTCCCAGTAAACTAAGCCAACCTTCATTTGAATGTATTGTCACTATTGTGATGGTTAGTTATGCAGCTACTGAGTGTTGCAGCTCTTAGTTGATCATATTCAATGTTGCATATCGTCATTTTAGGTGATTAAATACCTACTGTGACTCTTGATTTGTAAAAATCAAGGTGACTTCAGACATATTATTAATTTCACTAGGGACTCAGGCTGAAAAAATGTAATGTTCATGCTATATCATGACTGATTTTTCATCTTGGAAACCCAGGGGCTGTCAGTAGCCACAGGAACAGATTGGGAGGGATCACTATGAGAAATGCAGATGCTATTGAATGTAATGCTGATATACACACTTTATTTTAATCTTCTTTTCAGTGCATCTACCTAACTTGTAAAAACAAAGGACAAGATTCTGCTTTCCTTATATGGGCAGAAATTCCACAGTGCTCACTAGAGATTCTGCATATGCATGGAAATTAGAATATGAGAACTGAGATTGATCATACAGGTTTAGCCCTAATTATGAGTGAGATTGCGGTAAACAATGGAATGGATTTATGGAAGGAAGACTTAATGGATTGTAAGAACCCATCAATGCTGTCTTTTTTGTTGCCTGGGCATAAAATTTTATGCTGTAAACATCTGTACTTAATTTAGGTTGAAAGCACTGTACTAAATCACTATAATGTTAACTCATGTCTTTGTGTTTCTAATGTTTCTATCTTTTTATACTTTTAATTTTTAACAGAAACATTGCTTATGGATATTTTCCTTCACCATTACAACCTTTATTTGAATTTAACAGAGTTTTGAAAATATATTTTATGCATGTGACTTGAGGTACTTACCTAGAGGCATGCATAATGATACCAATGCGGGCTGCTTAAAAATAGAAATTGAAAACGGGCAACACATACTGTCATCTCTGAATGTATGACAGCAAGTGAAGATGAATCTATTCAGTTATAATCAGAGCAGTTACAGGAAGTAAATATAATTAAAAAATGTCACTAAATACTGGTCTGCTAATGTCCTATAACAAAATATTCTCCTCCTATGATCCAAGTGGGACCAGGATCTTGGATTTTACTCTGGGTTTGGGGGACATCTTAATCTCGTGCAGAAGACACTAGATTAGGAGTGAGAAATTCTGGGTTCTTCTGCCTCGTCTACTCATCTTGCAATGCAACTTCAGGCAAAACACTCCTCATGTCTGGCTAAAATCTTTCCTTCATTAAAGTTCATATGAGTTTGGTAGTTGACTTCACTGAGGCCAGGATTTCACTCAGTGCACCTTTCCTTTCTTCCTTTGTCACTGTTGTCTTTTTAGATTTTATGCTCTTTGGCCCAGGGGTTGCATCTCATTGTCTTCACATACTGACTAACAGTATGGAAATCTCACTGTTGTTCGACTGAGATCCCAAAATATCTACCCTACATTTGTCTCTGAATTACATTAATGTAACTTAAATGAATAAGTACACTCAAAAAGATTTTTCCTTTGAGTTGTAAGAAGTCCCAAACAGGAAGAACAGACATTTTCTTTAAAAGGGAATGTCACATTTGAATATATTGCAATGTTTTTCTTGCATGAACAATAAATATTTGGTCAGAGGATTCATGAGGTTTCACAGCAAAATGAAGCTGAATGAAAACGCACACTGCTTGGCTACTTCAGTCCAGTATTTCTTTTTCACCCTCTCCATAAAAATAACTGAAAAAGTATCTGTTACAATGACCCAGGTTTTGCCATTCAGATCTCTCTAAATTACAGGCTTTTCCTCAGAGACCATTTACAGAGGGGTACATAATGCATGGCTGTGTTACACACTACTGCTCTTTGAATTCACTGTAACTTGTTATTACTACACTGAACTGTAGTGGTCTGTTCAAAGGCTTTTCTATAAATAAATATCTTCCTGGCTGGGCAGATGACAGTCCCTACCAACAGCTCCTGCATTATTGATTCTTTGGTTTTGTGCTCCTCCTCTGGGAATGGTTTTGAGCTGTTTTCAAAAGAGAAGCCTGTAAACACTTGATGGCTAGCTGCTGGACTCCTGAAAATCTGATTAGCTGGAAATCAATAATGTTATTATATTGCTGGTTTCCATCCTGCTTAGCATTTTGCTGTGAAAGCAGTTCATTTACCTTGCATTCCATGCAGTTTTAGAAGAAAGGAGGGGATAGGAGAAGGGTAGTGTGGCTCTTCTCTTTGTAATGCAGCTATTGTGGGTTGTGTTCATGTTGCCTTTGATTTAATAGTGCTGGTTTAGCTAAAGGTTGTGAGTGAAATTCTTGCCCCTTTTAAAACTCACAGACAAAACTTACACTGATTTCAGTGAGGTTTTATCATAGCAGATGGCTAGATGGATTATTCATGATAGTCTTTATTGAATACTAGGTTATGCTGAATTTTTGCTTTTTTTTTTTTTGTTTCATTATTTTATTTTATTTCATTTTTTTTATTTTTTATAAAAATACATCAGTTTTTGTCCCCTTGTAGGCATTCTGGCCAGAGAAAAACAGAGGTTTAACAAAGAGAAGAGCCACACTACCCTTCTCCTATCCCCTCCTTTCTTCTAAAACTGCATGGAATGCAAGGTAAATGAACTGCTTTCACAGCAAAATGCTGAGCAGGATGGAAACCAGCAATATAATAACATTATGTCTATGGCCAGTAGTCAGTCAGTACACTTTCTCCCATGTTGACCATCTGTCTGTAACATTAATTGCATGTTTAGCCTTTGCTGGCAGTTCTGTATGTTAAAGGAGCTTTCTTGAGCTTAAACTTTGGCCCCTCCTCTCCCTGCTGAGCAACACAGGGCCCTGTTTGTATTAGCTAATGGCCTAGTTAGCTTGTGAGATTTTAGGGTCAGGAACTCTCTCTTATGGTGTGTAATACCTAGTAAAATGGGCCTCTGATCTCAGCTGGTACCTCTAGGCAATACTGCAGTACAATTAATAATAAAGGATATAAAAATGAGAACAAAATTTGGCATGTTGGGCAAATAACAGTGCCTGTGCTCAAAACACTGAATAGACATTCATCCTTTGAACTGGGTTGTGTAATGCCTAACCCAAATATCCAAAACTCTAAATTCAGGGCTACTAAGTCCATGAAGGTGTCACTTTCAAGATTCTTTGGTTCTTCCTGTGGAGGAAGGGGAATAACTTGGTTCCAACCAGCCACCCAGGGAATGGGGTTTGGGAATTTGTCAGGGAGGAAAGTAGCTGTATTAATGGCCACTGCTCCCTTGGTGCCAACTTTCCAGACCCATGGGGAGCCCTGTGGGCCAGATGCAATAGCTCCATGGGCCTCATTTGGCCTGCAGGCCAGAGATTGAGCATCCCTGAATTAGAACACTCCTATGAAATAATAGGGTGAAATTACATATTACACTTGGACCATACTAAATCTGTGGAAAGTTAAGCAGAGTTAAAGTTAGAATACACTGTGAGCAGTTGCACATTAAGGTTAAGTGGGGAGGTTAAATCATGTTCAAAATGGCCACCCAATTTAAACTTAGCTTGTCCTGGTGCCAGCCTTATACTTATAGACCTGGTTTCAGTGACTGGCAATCATTCTAAACTTGTAACTGTACAGAAGTCCCAGGCACACAAACCAGTCTAAAAACTGTAGAACCTGGTTTATGATAAATCTGGATCTATGTAGTATCAGACTTATTTGATTTAGGTCAAACCAGTGCATGGAACTTCTGTCCATTTTCCTTCTGCTGAGAAAACCCAGCCACTGGCTCCAGCTCCAGAGTAGCTTTTTTCCCTCCTCCTCCTCCTCCACTCATCTATTTTTTGCCCCCCAAGCCCCACCCCCAAGACCAGCCCCCACCCCAAAGCCGCTTCAGGTGAGGCTGCTTTTTTAAACATTTGCCACTGCCAGAGATAATTAAATAAGTCCTGGTGGGGGGAGGGGTGCAAGGGATGGGGGTATAGGTTCATTGCAGGGACCCTACACCACCCAAGAGTCACGCCTGCCCCACCCATGCCACCCACAGGTTACGCCTACACCCTACCCCTTGCAGGTCATGCCTTCACCCCCACCCCACCCATGGGTCATTCCTGCCCACCCCGCCCCACCCCACTCCTGGGTTGTGCCTTCCTCCCCATCTCCCTGGTGGACCCCTGACTTTCCCCAGCTTCCTGGACCCCCAGCCCTCCACTACCCCCCCATCCTGACTTAGTACTATTGTGCAGCCATTTTTAATTGATTTAATCTTCCCCTAATGCCCCTGAATGTCTGTACTTATCCTAAGAGTTAATACTTTCTTGCCTGTACAGTTCTCACTTTCCATTAGAAGGCTGGTGAGGAGGGGTGTGGCTAGGACCCAGGACACTATCACTGCTCGGGGGGAGGGGAGACTGGGAGCAGTGTATCCTGGGATGCTGGAGGACTGAATATTGCTCATTTTATTTCCATGGAGCAGACTGAAGTTACCCTAACATGAGCTAGGTAGCATGGCCCAGAGTTAACCCTCACATGAGGTGGTGTAACTTTAAGACACTCAGACAAAATGTAGCTCACATTAATGAGCTTTAATGTATGGACACTCACATTTTAAGTGCCCTTAGTATGGTCTAAGCATAAGGTATAATTTCATCTTAAAAGACTTCGATTATAGGCAATCCTTAACCTGAGGCAATTTGAAACAATAATTCCAACTTCCCAACAGTTTTCTAGTTGCTAAGCTATGAATTAGGTTAGCTGAGTTAATGCTTTAGATCATCAGATATCCAAGAGTAACAGAATCATGAAGTCAGGAGGAAAGCAAGGTAGAGGAAGTCTTCTTCCAGCTTGGTAGTTCTGGCAGCCCCTGGGAAGCATGGAGATGGATTTCAAGGCTCTGACGGCTGGTTTATTTCAGTTTTTCAGCCAATGATTGTATCATGTAAAATGCAGAATTGGTGCAGGAAGTGCATTGGGCTTAGGCATGGTGAATTGCAAATGAAGGAAGATGCTTAAAGGACAGTTTGATGCAGCCTAAGTTCCTGAGAGGGGGAGGAGCTTAGGCACACCTTATGATTAGGAATTTTTTGGTGTCTTGTGGGCTTTCAGAATTGCCCTGTTGGAAGCACCTGCCATACTTTATCCTCTAGATAAAAATCCTAAGAGCCTAAGCCAGCATCACTTTTGGCACTTCCAAAATCTCTAATGTTTGTAAAAGCATCGTAAATGGCTAACTAGACCATTTTGAATTGCCTTTCTCAAGCAACAGGCTCTGAAGTTAGATGTAGCAACTCCTAAGGCACATACTGGATACGTCTACACATGCCCCCAAGTGTGCAGTTGTTACTGCTCAGTTATTTAGTACTTGCTAAAGCATAAAGCAAGTACTAAATGACTGTGTAGTAACTGCTGTTACTGCACAGGCCTGGTGGCACATGGGTCATTGAATCTCTTGAATCTTGGCTTACTGTTTTAGAGAATATTATCTGAGATATCACATAATGTCATGACAATACTTAATATAGAAAATGTCTCAGTCAAAGCCTGTGTGTGGGAAAACATGAGAAGGATGTTTTTATTTCTGTATTATAGATGGAAAGAGAGACCGATAAATTAGGTGACAGCAACTTTCTGAAGAACAGAGCACTTCACAAGTCCAAAAAACCATGACTTTGTAACAAGAAGCTACGAAATTATTATAAAAATATGAGATTTAGAAAAAGCAAACCAATTTTGAGTTCTTTTTATTTGCCTCATGATTTCCAAGCATTTCAGAACACTCATTTTATATTTTCAAGCTTGTCTCTGAAACTGGGGGATAGAAACTTCAAAAATAATCGAAGTCAGTTCTAGCAACAGGGTTTTTTAGAAATCATGAGAATTGCTAATTCTGAGATCACTGTAGCTTGTCAGCCTGAGAGTCTTTCATCTAAACTGTGGTGTCTTTCAGTTAGTTATTGCCTCCTAGGAGGAATAAAGTAATAGAAATGAACATGGTCCCTGGAAGTTTTTAAAAACAAGCCCTTATCTTCAAAGAATGCCCCCCAAAAGCTCAAGTATCATGACCATTTAGTGGGCTAAATGCTGAATTATGTTTGTCAAATTGACATTGCAGTTCAATGAGAGAAACACAAACACTGTGGGTTTTTTAATTGTCTATGAATGCAGTTCTGGATATTTAACCTTTTTAGTTTAATCGGCTACATGCTTTTTTATGCCATTGGAGTGATACTGCTTCAACTACTACAGGAAAGGCAGTTTCCAAGGAATTGGAGGTTATAGCTGCCCCTGAATTACTGGAAATGCTGTGCACATATGCTATAATAAACGGGTATGTATGCAATGGATGGTTCTGCAATTACAATCTGCTACAATTATAGCAGATAGAACTACAGGAGGCAGCCAGTTAAAATGCACAGAATTCAAAATACAGAGTTAGATTGTCTTTGGGGAATTTGAACTCATTTTTTTCTGCTGTAAGAACTAGTTTTCCCGGACACCCACAGCCACCTCCCTCTCCTTTTGACATTTCCTTTTTTTAAGCTGGTGAACCTGCCCCAACTTTTGGATGGCATTTAAAATGTAGGGCTTGACTGTTTGTGGTCACTGAAGTTCACAAGGTTTTTGTGGGAAGAGTAGGTTCTTAATCTAGTGTTCTGGCCCAACTTCAGTTTGAGCAACTACGTTCGGGGTCCTATATTCCTTTATCTTAGGGATATTACCTATTGCATACAGCTTATAGGAACAGAGCAGAGGAGATGAGAGCAATGCTTCTCAGCCATTTGTTATAGAACAGAATAGAGGGATGGTGAGAAGTACTTCTCATTCCATCTGATAACAGCTATGAAGGAAGTTGGGAAGGGGAGAACTGATTTAACTGCCTTCAAACCCCTGCTCATTTGACCGCAGAGAAACAGAGAAGATGGAAAACAGCTGTGTCATCAGAAGAGAGAGTAGGAAGGTTGCTGGGACTCTTCTAGAGAAAAACACTACAAATCAGGCACTGCTGTGTTTTTTATATCATAATTCTTCTACCAAATAAAAAATAATGCATAATTTGGATTGATCACTATGGCAACAATATTGGAAGAATGTAATAATTCTGGTCAAATTTCTTCAGGGCTTTAAAAATAGTTAACGTTTGTGGACACCAGTTTAGATTTTTACTAACTTTCCTGTTTTATTAATCTGATTCTAGATTTCTGACCATCTCCTGGCTATAAGGTATGGCAAAGACTGGATAATAATAATAACCCAGGTACTTTGTTCACAATGCTTATTTCCCACATTTAACAATAAAATGCTTGTTTATTTAAATACGTATTTGAAAGGAAAAATGCACAAAAAATCCAATGCAAACAGCATAGGTGAGGCATTTTCAATACCTGCATCCTGAATGCTTAAGGGCCCTTAAACAGACACATGAATAAGATTGCACACATGTGTTTCTATCCTAGAAGAGTTTACAAGAAGAAAGGAATCTTTTGTGCTTATAAATTCCTTGGGGACACCCGGTTGAATAATCTGGGTCAAATTACTTATTTTTTTAGTAGGCTGATTTTTCCCCCACAATTTTTGTCCAGGGAGCTGGAGAAAATGTTTCAGCTTATTTAGATTTTTCAATGCATTTTCTGACTTTTTATTTTAAGAACAAAATATTTAACATGCCATTTTTATCATTTGGCCCATGCTAACCTATAATGGGGACAAAAACATTTCAGTATGGCACCTCTTTCTCTGTGGATAGGTTTATGGAATAATAAAGTTTCCAACACACAAAAATGTTAACAATAGCTCCATGTTGTGATTGGTATTATCCATAGCTTTGAACATTAACAAGTGAATGCTGTACTGGTATAACAAAAACAGTATTTCACATAATTTATCATTACTTTTATGCCTATGATAGGGTCCTCAGAAGGAAATGGTTTGTTTTGAGATATGGATGAGCAAAAAAGAGACTTAAAACTTCCCATTGGAGCAGCATACATTTTGTAACCCACTCAGAAATGGTCAAAGAAATCTTACTCAACTTCAGGTCTGCGGCGCTGGAAAAAAGGAGTTTGGCTGGGATTCCATCAGAGGAACTGCCTCCACCTGGGTGAGCTGGACCCTCCCCTATATAAACTGCTGCTGCTTGAGGTGGCAGCTGAAGTCTGAAATGCATTTAAGTTGTTTAATTTGGTCTGTGTTTAAATGTTGATAATTTATGTAACCTTTGGCTTATTTTATTTCCTTTTTATTATTTTATTTACTCAAACTTCCAAAAATCTCTGGACTTTTAGGAGAATTTCAGTCTCCCAGAGTGATTTTTTTTCTCCAGAAAGTTATGAAGCTGTGAAAAAGGGGATTATTATAACAGTTACCGAAGGTGCAGGCAGAAATTACATTTGCCATGTGATCAGCTCCTTGAAAATGCTTGACAGCCATGCCCTAACAGAAGAGAACAGCTGCAGAGCGCTCTAATTGTGAGACAAATTAACCCTCATTATATAATGGTTTAAATGAAGACAGTCCAAAGTGGAGTGCCTTTATTAACTTCTGTTTGCTCCAGTGGCTGGGCTGCTGCAACCCAGCCCCACCCCCAGTGCTGTCTCAGGATGGGAGGGGGAGAAGGTGGGGGGTGAGGTCTGTTCTGGGGTCAACTGCACTGAAGGGGAGGACAGGTGGATTGGAGAACCCCCAAGGGGGGGTGTTAATCCACCTGCTCCCCGTCCCACACCAGCGCAGGTTGGGAAAACCCAGAATGGACCTCCCTACCCTGCCTTCTCCCCTGTCCATCTTGAGAAAGCACCAGAACTGATGGGGGTGGGGGACAGAGCTAGCAGAAGAGGCTGAAAACCTGCAGCCTCTCTTTCTGGATCAGCTCCAAACTGGAGCTTGATCCCCCACCCTCCTGACCCAACAGCTAATGTCTGTTGGGTTGAGAAGGTCAGTCTAACTCCTGGCACTTTCTATGAAGTGTCATGAGTTAGACCAGGGAGCTGCACTTCTGTTTGTGCCTTGATAATGAGAGGGGTAAAATACATTAGTTAATTAAGTAAAAATACTATGCTATATTTTTTAATTCAATGGGTTCATGATAGCAGTTTTAGCTTTACATTTTTCTTCTTTCAAAAGACTGTCCTTTAGAACTGCAGCATTGTTTTCTTAGTGTCAGAATTACTGCCTCATTTGATGACATTAAGTTAAGGCATTTCTTGACTGGCAATGGACTGCTTGAATTTCTCGGCAATAAATTGCTATTACAGTTTCTGGAAATGTTGTTGATGCCTTTGCTGTACTCTTCAAGACATTATTCTTTCTCTACTGTATCTTGCTGTTTGGTATATGCTACATATGTCTTTCAATACTATGTTAAACATTACCACTATTTCTGTATACCATATTTAGAATTACTGAGTATTTTTTAGCCATGTCACTTTTCTACCAGTTCCATGTGACACTAACGATTAACTCTCACTTTCCTCACATGAATAGAAAAGGACTAAGTTGGGTGAGATCTATGAAGGTCGAAACAAAGTACACTGAGAGAGAAAAATGCCAACATTTTTTTTTACTAGCTTATGAGATGCTATTTCTTCATGACCCAGTGCAGTGCTGTGCAGAGATATCTAATCTATATCCTTCACGGGTAGCTCAGGCACTAACAGCAGCAATAGCACCCACCCTTTTCAGAGTTAGCTTGGGTATCTCTGCACAGTGATGCATGATGATGTGTGGATATACTCTTGATCTATTGTCAGACCCCTTTGAAAATTATCTTACAAAATTACTTAACAAATATACAAGTGGTACAAAAACATGGAGAAAGTTTTTGAATTATCAAGAATTTGGAAGGGAGATTAACACAAGTTAAAAAATAAATAAATAAAAGGGACTAAGGTAGGCATTACCTATGTTTTCACTATCCAAGCGTTCTGGGGGCAGTAGAGTCTAGAAAGTCTACATGATAAAAAACCATGAAATGAACAACCAATCAGTAGATGTAAAGCATTTTCAACTTCCTCTCAGCTTCACAGAGGATGGTTCTTACACAAGACATGTTAATGCACATTAGCCTAATTTAATGCACATTACAACCGTGCATCTACATGTGCACGCCTTTAATGCACATCAGCTTATGATAAACATGCCTAAATTTGATACTTGCAAGTGCAGGTATCAAATTTAGGTGTAATTAATTAATGTCAGGGATCAGAGTTTTCCCTGGCCAGGGATTAGAGTTTTCCAGATGGATACCAGGTCTGGCAGCTGGATCTGGCTTTAACACGGCTGCCAAGTGCTGGCAACCATGTGGCCAGAGCTCCCCTGCTATCATGGCCACAGGGGCACATGGCAGGGCTGCAGGGACATGGGGCTAACTTTAGTCCCAAGTGCTTGTATGTGTAGACACCTGCCAAAAATTGTTTCATGAGCATTAAATTTAGTTGCACTTAAATGCATGTGTAGATGATCACCAAATATGTTTATTAGTCAAATACCTCAGTACTGCACATCCGAAAGAAGTAAGGTTGCACCAGAAATGGATTGGTACTTTGAAGTTAGGCCAAAGGTCGATAATGTTTTTGCAGGGGAAGGGGGCTGCTTCAACAGAGCATAGCTGTGAGTGCAGTGTGTTCCAGCTCAGGCCACACTGTCACTACTTTATTCAGAGCAGGAGCCAGAACCCAAACGAGAGCTGGAGCCACAGTCAGCACTCTTCCTGCCACTCCCCTGCAGTGCTGTCCTTTCTCTTTGCTGGCCAACTGTAACAGCCATATGGGCTGTAGGTTGCCAATCCAAGAGCTAAGTAGTTCTCATCAATTTTTATAATGGAAGAGGGTTACAGAGCTATTGTATTCTTATCATGCACTCTGTGAGTAACCCCTAGAGGAAAGCAAGCAGCAGACTAATGCTAGGCAAGGGTTAAAGTGTTATTGGAGCTCTGATGGTCATGGAAATGTATGAGAGGCAAGGGTTTTTTTGTGGTTTTCTACTGAACCAACTGTATAGCTGGAAGAAGTGGTGGACGGGCTTTGAGAAAGCCTGTCTTGTGCCCAAAAGCTTGTCCAACATCTCTCCCAGATATACAGTTGATCCTTTGGGATCATTGAAAAACCCCAATGTAAGTGTACACTTGACTCAACTGAAAGTGGAGAAAATGGTTGGATACATTATTTATTTTATAAAAAATACCCTAGGAAGTCTGTAATATGGACAAGTGTGGTAGTCCACTGGGCTTGTCAAAAATGTTCTCTCAGTAATCATTTAACAATGGAAAAACAAAGTTTTGCAAATATTTTGGTGCAAGATGCACTTTTCCACAGAAAGTAGTGGAGTACTTCATTGATAAAAATGAATGGATAATTTATTAAAAACTCAAAGGCAAAATACCTTTATACAAAATAATACCAAGGTGCCTCAGGGGAATTGTAATTCAGGTGCCTTCTCATTTCATTCTCCTCTATGGATTGAGTTCTCTTGCTGGACTATGTCTCCCAGAGTGCACTATGGTTAGGTTTTCTTATAACATAAGAACTCTTCTCATCATAGAGGGAAAATGTGATGCCTCAGGCAATCATCAACTCTCATGAGTTGAGTCTATGGCAATATATTTTAGCTTTTCATTTTGAAAAGTCAGACTTTTCTGTTGGGGTAACTCTGATTTCCCTAGTAATTGTCATTTTAGACCCTCAGCATCAAAAGATATCTCACAAAAATAATCCCAGATGCAAATGGCATGGACAAATCTAGTGCAATATTACAAGGAGAGACCTCTTGTGACACTAGATATGAACGCTGACACCAAGTTTAATTCCAAATCTCTTTTTTAAAAATTCATGTTGCACATCTAGAATCTGATTATTCTTTCCTATACAGCACCAGTAAGGTTCTATCTATGGTGGAGTTATCATTACAAGGAAAGGCATTTAGAGAAAAGTAGCTATGAAAATTTGGAGACTGAAGGCAGTGTCTTTGTGAGAGTACATAAAAAGAACTAGGCAAATATATTTGAAGGCTATGGGTGTCAAAGGCAGAATTACATATGGTGTGGATGGGTACAGTTATAAAAGAGGGTGAAAACAGGGTTCAATTTAGGCTGGAAAAGTTTCTGATATTTGTTGAGATTTGTAAGACTGTGGAATGGTTTTCTGGTGAAAGTGGTAAAAACTTTTCTCTTAAATTGGATCAAACAGGTCTGTGCAAAGTACTTGAGAGTACACTGAGAACAATTCTGCACTGGAAGGATGGAGAGGATGACCTAATAGACACACCTCTTGTACTTTTCTTTTTTCTGCATTATGGATAAAAAAAAAAAAAATGTCTTCTTGAACTTCCTGACCCCTACTATGAAACTATAATTTATGTATAACTAAAAATGACGATAACATCATAGTTTCCCTAGAAAACATATGGAAACTGTACTAACTCCATCTTACAAACAAATGGCCATATATTGTGTGTATCACCATATCTTTCCAGTGTTAGAGCCAAGGAAAGTATGCTGAGAAGGAGATGTTAGATTTCAGGAATCCTTGAACTAGACCTCAACATGCTGTTTTTCCTTTAGGGCTTGTATGTATAGGAACACTCAGGAAAGCTAATCCAAATTAAGTAATGTTGTGATTAAAGTGGATTAATTAAGATGTGTTAAGACACTGTTGAAACTCTTATTAAAAAAAGGGGGCTTTACATTTTGATTGAGTTTAATCCACTTCAGAAGTGAAATAGAACAAATGCCAATCACTTTAATTTTGAAGAAGGCTGTTTGATGAATTTTAATCCAGTGTAATTGTTTTGAGTATCCAAGTGGGGACTATCCCTTAAAGTGCATGCATCCTTTTCTGGGACCTTGCTACTTCTGACAAGATGAAGTAGGATTGCTCCTTGTCAAACTCACAAAGGCAGCTAAATGCAATTTATATAGAGTTTCAAATCAGAATCCGGAAGCCAAATTCTGCTATGCTATGTGTCTAAAATGCCCACATTCCTAGTCAGAGTTGCAACTCATAACCCCATTTTGTCCCAAGGAGCAGAATATAGCCCTTTTGTTTTAACATTTATATGGTATTTTATGATGATACAGAATATTGGCTATGGTAATTTCTGCTGGTGTTGCAGTTTAAGGTCAGCAAAAAATGTAAAATGTGTCTCAGCAGGTACTTGACAGCAACAATTTACATAACTATCTTAATTTAAATAAACATTGTCTTAATATTGTAGGAACTATAGTAAATAGTCTCAAATCCAAGAAGCCATTTAGATGTTGCAAGTATCACATTGCTTTTTTAAATAGATTGATGTGCTATATTATTTCATTGGTCACAGTCCAAGTTTAGAGGGGAAATTGATGTAAGACATGTTTCACATACATGTTTCAGGCTTTTTTTAAAACTATGCTTATAAAGGTTTCCATTTGGCTTGCAAATGATTATGTACCTATATACAATGAAAGATAATCTGACTTGATAGAAACAAAGTGTGGAAACCAAATGGCTTTTAAAAATAATTCAAAGGTCAAAAAACCTCCCTGAACTTGCCCCAAGTCATTATATATCATGGCAATCACTCACTGTAAAGGATGATTGTCTTCCATGTTTGCCTTATCTGTGGGTCTGAAATGGCTGTTGAGGCTGATCTGGGATCAACAGACTCTTCTGCAACTTGGACATTTGTTACTATGTGGGGTGGGTGGCTCTGGATTCAGTCTGCAACTGCTGTTTCTGCTGTTTCCATTTTTCTGTCTCTTGTCATCATAAGGCTTCAAAGTACTGAGATCCTTGCAGCAAACTCTTCCTCCATTTGGGGCAGTCCTGGGTGATAGTCTTCCATGAGTTGATGTCAATGTTATTTTTTTCATGTTGGCCTTGAGGACATCCTTGAAGCACTTTCTCTGCCCTCTTCTTGAGCATATGCCTTGACTGAGCTGGGAAAATAAACTTGCTTTGTGAATCTGGAGTCAGACATTCAGTTGACATGAGTGGCCCAGCAAATTCAGGGCCAGATTAACCCTTTAGTGGGCCATAGGCAAACAAACTCATGGGCCCTGGGCTGGTTGAGACCCCCCTCCCCATCCTGGCACTGCCAACAGTGGGGAGCAGGACTTGGAGCTGCTGCTAGGAAGCAACTGCCATGGGGAAGAGGCTGACAGAGGGGAAGGAAAGGGAGGTGGATGGGGCCATTTGCTCCACCACTGAGGAGGGAAGAACCAGGCACCCCCACATCTCAGGGCCCTAGGCATGTGCCTAATTTGCCTATGCGTTAATCCAGACCTAAGTGAGGTTGATGTTGGATGATCACTTTAATGCTCATGATGTTTGCTTGTGAGAGGATGCTAATGTTGGTGCATCTGTCTTCCCACTTGATTTGAAGGATCTTCCACAGGCAGTGTTGACAGTATTTCTCCAGTATTTCTCTTGAGGTGTCTCCTGTACTTTGTCCATGTCTCAGCTTCGTACAGAAAGGGGGGACCACAACTGCTCGATAAACCATAAGCTTGATAACCATAAGCTTGTTTTTGGATCTGATATCATGATCTTTGAGCACCCATTTCCTCAAGTGTCCAAAGGCTGCACTTGCACTTTTTAGGCAGTGTTGGATTTCTTTATCAATGTCAGCCTTCTGTGTGAGATGGCTTCCAAGGTATGGGAGATACTCAGCATTCTCCAGAGTCTCAGCATACATCTGAATTACCAGAGATGGGGACTGCTCTTTAAAAGCTTGCTGATGTAGGACCTTAGTCTTCTGAATATTAGGCATTGGTCCCATTTTCTTGTACGCCCCAGTAAAGATGTTGACAGTTGCCTGAAGGTCTGCTTCTGAGTCAGCACATACTACAGCATCATCAGCATACTGCAAATTGACGATGGAGGTTGAAGTGGTCTTGGTTTTGGTTCCAAATCAGCTGAGATTACACAATTTACCATCCATTCAGTAGTTTAGCTCCATTCTGACTGGAATCTTGTTGGTGATCAGAGGTAACATTTCAGTAAGGAATATCAAGATGAGTGTTGGACCAATGAGGCAGCCTTGTTTAACTCACATCTTAACCTAAAAGGGATCTGTGATAGATCTGTTATTGAGAACCACTGCTTGCATACCATCACAAAGCCGGCGAAGAATGGTGATAAATTTCAGTGGACATCCATACTTCAGAAGGATCCTCCACAGTGCTTCTTGGTTCACAGTCAAAGACTTCTGTGAGGTCAAAGAAGACCATGTTGAGAGGTTATGTTGTTTCTGACATTTTCCTGTAACTGGTGAGCAGAGGAGATCAGTTGTGCCTCTTGATGCCCTAAAATTGCACTCAGATTCCAGGTAGAGCTCTTCAACAAGTGGAGGGAGATGGTTCAGGAGGGCTCTCACAATGATCTTTCCTGTGGTGGATAGCAAGATAATCCCTCTGTAATTTCCACAGTCAGACCTGTCTGCCTTCTCGAAAATTGTCATGATCAAGGTGTCGCTAAAGACATCTGGAATTTCCTCATAGATTCATAGATGTAGGGTTGTAAGGGACCTAAATAGATCATCAAGTCTGACCCCCTGCCCTGGGCAGGAGAGAATACTGGGCTCATATGACCCCAGCTAGGTAATTGTCAAGGCTCCTCTTAAAGACCCCCAAGGTAGGAGCCAGCACCACTTCCCTTGGAAGTTGGTTCCAGATTCTAGCCGCCCTGACTGTGAAATAGTGTCTTCTAATGTCCAGCCTGAACCTACTCTCAAACAACTTATGGCTGTTATTCCTTGTTACTCTGGGAGGTGCTCAGATGAACAGGGTCTCTCCCATTCCCTGCTGGTCCTCCCTGTTAAGTTTGTAGACGGCCACCAAGTCTCCTCTCAGCCTTCTCTTGTGAAGGCTGAACAGGTTCAGGTCCTGTAGCCTCTCCTCATAGGGTCTGCCCTGCTGTCCCCAGATTATGCGAGTGGCCCTCCCCTGGACCCTCTCAATCTTGGCCACATCTCTCCTAAAGTGCAGCGCCCAGAACTGGACGCAGTACTCCAACTGTGGCCTTACCCATGGCGCATAGAGGGGGAGGATCACCTCCTTGGCCCTGCTTGTGATGCATGTGTGGATGCATGACAAGATGCGGTTGGCCTTACTGACTGTGTCCTCACATTGGCAGCCCATGTTCTTTTTGGAATCAATAATGACTCCAAGATCTCTTTCTGCCACTGTGCTTTTGAGAAGGGAGTTCCTCAGCCTATAGGTAGGCTGCTGGTTCTTACTGCCCAAGTGCAGCACCCTGCACTTGTCAGTATTTAATCCCATCCTATTCTCATTCACCCACCCCTGTAACCTGTCCAGGTCCAGCTGTATCCTGTCCCTCCCTTCTAGCGTACCCATCTCACCCCAAATCTTGGTGTCATTAGTGAATTTGAACAGGGTGCTTTTCACCCCCTCGTCCAAGTTGCTAATAAAGAGATTGAACAGTGCGGGCCCTAGGACCAAGCCCTGGGGGACCCCACTGCCCACATCCCTCCAGGTCAAATATGACCCATCCACCACCACTCTCTGGGTGCAACCTCTCAGCCAATTTGTGACCCATCTGACTGTGTAGGCATCAATGCCACAGTCTCCTAGCTTTTTAATGAGAATGGGGTGGGAGACAGTGTCAAAGGCCATCCTAAAATCCAAAAAAAACTACATCCACCCGGACACCTGCGTCGAATGATTTTGTGGCCTGATCGTAGAAGGCAATCAGTTTGGTTTTACAGGACCTGCCCCTAATGAACCCATGCTGGTTGCCCCTGAGCATCATCCCCCATGCTGGTCCTTCCCAGATGTGCTCCTGGATAATCTTCTCAAAGAGCTTCCCCAGGATCGAAGTAAGACTAAAGGGCCTATAGTTGGTTGGGTCCTCCCTCTTCCCTTTTTTGAAAATGGGGATCACATTGGCCTTCTTCTAGTTGTCTAGCACCTGGCTTAAGCACCACGAGTGCTCATAAAGCTGTGTCAGGGGCCCCTCGATAACCCCTGCCGATTCCCTCAGAACCCTGGGGTGGAGAGCATCTGGACCTGCTGATTTGAACACGTCCAGCCCCTCCAGAAGTTCCCTAACTCGGTCCTCCCTGACCCTAGGCCTGGCAGAGTCTCTCCTAAGTTCATCCTGCATCTCAGTGGGGGAGTTCTGGTTCCCGCACAAAAAAATGGAGCCAAAGAAATTGTTAAAAAGGTCTGCCTTTTCCTCTGGTGCAACCACCAGATTGCCAAGCATATCTGGCAGGGGCCCCACGTTACCCGGAGCTTTTTTCATACTCCCTGTGTATTTAAAAAAGGACTTTTTGTTGTCCTTGATGCTAGCCCTAGTTCTATATCTGCCTTAGCTTTCCTAACAGCCCCCCTACAAACCCGAGCGATGGAGGTATACTCCTCTTTGGTGATAGCCCCTCCCTTCCACTGGGTGTACGCCTCTTTTTTGGCTTTCAGGCATTCCTGAATGCCTTTGGTGGTCTTTTCTTCCAGGTTGGCTGATCTCGTATGGCGTGCTTTAAACTAGCTTCGCCAGGGGTTGGGGCCACAGGAGGACATGAGGACACCTCCCAACCAAGACGGGTGATGAGCACAAGGAGTACCCAGGTAAGTGATGGGGGTCCAGATAGTCCTAAGAATTGGGGGGTGGTGCATGCACTAATACAAGGCTTTAAATGCTTCTACACTAATGCTTATAGCATGGGAAATAAGCAGGAGGAGCTCGCCCTCCACATAGCTAGTACAAACCCAGACATAGTAGGGCTCACAGAAACTTGGTGGGATTCATCCCACAACTGGATGGTAAACATTAGGGGCTACAGACTATACAGGTGGGATGGAACAGGGAGGAAAGGTGGGGGTGTGGCGCTCTACATCAAAGAGCAATACACGTCCTCAGCTAACAGGATGGGATCAGAGGAGGGGCAGGCTGAAGTGCTCTAGGTCAGAATACAGGGGGGTCATGGGGAAAGGGACTTAACATTGGGGGTCTACTACAGACCACCCAACCAAGGGGAAGCGCTGGACTGCGAATTCTCAGGCCAGCTTGCGGAGACACTTAAGGCAAGGGCTGTAGTCATCATAGGTGATCTAAATTACCTGGACATCTGCTGGGAGAAGCAGTCAGCCAGCTCGGACTGCTCATGGAAGTTCCTTGCTGAGATACAAGACCTCCACTTAACCCAGAAGGTGCACAGTCCCACCAGGGGGAATGCCCTCCTGGACCTGGACCTGGTCCTGGCCACAGATGATGACCTGGTGAGGGGACTCCAGGTTCTTGACCACCTGCGTGAGGGTGATCATCGCCTACTGGAATTCACCATCCAGCGCAAGGTGTCAAGGGCCTACAGCAAGGCAGTAGCCCTTGATTTCAAGAGTGCCAATTTCAATAAGTTGAGGAGTTTGGTAGGAGAGGCACTGGGGTCCTGGAGGGTAGGGGAACTGCATGTCCAAGATGAGTGGTTGTTTCTTAAGGAGATGATCCTCTGAGCCCAAGGGGTGACAGTCCCAATGAGAATCAAAGGGAGAAAGAGTGCTCAAAAGCCCCCCTGGCTCACCAAAGGCATCTAGATCCTTAAGATGAGAGTATGGACCTGTGATGTGAGTTCCTCTTCCCCTTCTTGAAGATTTCAATAGGGATTCCATCAGCTCCAGATGCCTTATTGTTTTTATCTGTTTGGTGGCTTTTCTCACCTCATCAAGGGTTTCAGGGATTCTGAGATCATCTCTGACTGCATGTCACGAGATGGAATTGAGAGGACTCTCATCAGCAACAGAGTCTTGATTGGGAAGGTCTTCAAAATGCTTCTTCCAGCAGACATTGATGGCTCCCCCTTCCTTAATCAAGCCTCTTCCATCCTTAGGTCTCAAGGGAGTCGGTCCCTGAGTGCTGAGACCATAGATGGCTTTGGTGGCTCTAAAAAAAACATGCATATCGTGAATGTCAGTGAGATGTTGGCTTTCCTTTGCCTTGTCTTTGTATCATCTGTTCTTCATATTTCGGGTCCTCCTTTGAACCTCTGTATTGGCTTGTTGGTGATTCAGTTTCTTTTGCTTGGAATTGATGTCAATCTGCCTTGTCAAAAGGCCTTGCACTTGCATTTGATCAACTCTTGGATCTCCTGGTTATTTTCATCAAACCAGTCATGATGTTTCTTGGTAGAGAATCCAAGTGTCTCTTCATAGGTGCTGATGATGGTGGACATGAAGGCACCCCAAGCTCTGCCAACATCTCATTGTTGTTGACTGGAATTTGCTAGTTTTTTGTTGAGGCATGACACATACCCCCAGCGGCTGTGGGGGCATGGTGGCAGCAAGAGTGTGGTGGTGGGACCGTGGCGGTGGTAAGCAGGGGAGCTCCCACAGACATTGCTGGTGCTGTTGGGGCGGGGGGGTGGCAGGGGTGGCAAGCGCCAACCAGGGGTCGGTGACCACCTGCAGACACTGCCAGCAGTGTTGTTGTCGGTCAGTGAGTGGGGATTGCGGACCGCCCGCAGATGCCACTGGCAGTGTTGGTGGTGGGGTGGTGAGCGGTGACCTCCCACCTTTTTGTAGGGGGTGAACCGCCATGCTCAGGGGGTGTATGTGCACCCATGTGTATCCTCTATGCATCACTCCTGGACACTGCTGAAAAAGATTTTGCTTGATTGGGCCCCTGAGTCCTTCAACATTGACCTTCTATCACTATTCCTTCTGTGGTAACCATTGTTTGGGAGCCAGTTTAAGTGACATAACGAGTGGATGAGTCAGTGATTGGCCCAGTAATCATCAGCTCCTAGCATAGCTTGGTTGATGTAGACATCTTTGCAATCTCGGGCACAAACAATGACATATTCAATCAAGTGCCAGTGCTTAGATTGCAAGTGTTGCCATGATGTCTTATGCCTCTTTTTTCTAGTGGATCAGGGTGTTGGTGATCGTGAGTTCATGTTCTGCACATTTGGTCAAGACGAGGATGCCATTAGGGTTGGCCTTTCCCACTCCTTCCTTGCCAGACCCCTTTTGGAAATGTAATCGCTTCCTATTTTGGATAATGGGTTCTTCCTCTTTGACAGAAGGAATGTAATGCTGCATTGTGTGGTGGCTCAGGACTCTTGGGCTTCATTTGAGCTACTGGTACTGAGACCAATGGATATAAAATTAGGAAGCAGCAGAGTACTCTATGTGTGTGCATGTGTGTATGTGTACATGCACACATGCCCATACATATATTCTGACACTAATATCTTGTAAAATTAAACAATGAAGTAGCCCACTCAGGAATGGAGGTGACAGTTCAGTGCTTTGATACCATGGACATAGGCATGAACAACGTGTGCCTCCAGTGGCTGGGTATGGGCACAGCAGTGCTGGTGGCAGTGAGTGCACAGCGGCAGTGGGGGGAGTGCGGTGGCAGTAAGTTGGGAGCTCCTGCAGATGCCACTGGCGGTGGGGGGCGGGGCATGGCGATCACCCATAGATGCCATCGACGGCATCGGCCAGCAGTGATTGCTGACTGCTTGCAGACGCTGCTGGTGGTATTGGTGGCGGGGGTGGGGGAGGGAGGTTGGTGAGATTTTTGTAGGGGCACTGCCTTTTTGTAGAGGTGCACTGCCATGCTCAGGGGGTGTACATGCACTTGCGTGCACCTCCTATGTGTTGCCCCTGGACATAGATATCTGTAGAAAAATTAATTAATTTTGGGATAGATCCTGAGATGCTCTAAATTGATTCACTCCTGTTGGTGTACAGTTTTCAAAACATGCCACTCTTGAGGTGACCAAATGGTTGGCTTCTCCAATCAGAGGTGTAACTGGGTGCTTGAGTGCTCTGGGCAGCAGCAGTGCACAGGGTAGCCTCAGTGGGTGTCCTGCTGCCAGCATAAGGGTGGCAATGCCAACAGCACAGCTTCTGCTCTTTTTGTGCTCTCCCCCTCCTGTACCCCTGCTTCTCTAGGGTCAGCACTGGGGACCCGTGCCCTGGTTCCCATTCCCCTCCCCACACCCTTTGTTATATTACCATTGCTAGCACACAAAAACAATTGAACACGGGCTTGTCCTCCAGTTTGAGAAAGAAGCTCTTTAAACCAGACAGGCCAGGATAGTTCTCTTTACTTGTAGAAGGACGTCATTAAACTGTTGTGTTAAAGGTGATGAGTCTGTCAATCTTGAGAAATCCAATAATCATTTTGCAAACTATGGGTGATGGTACCAAAAAAAGGGTATAACAAATACACAAAACCAGAAAATATTCCTAATATTATACTGCAAACTGGTACACTAGGCTCCCTGTAGCCATCCCTTTGCAGTTAGTCCCTGTATCTGATATGGAATATAGCAGTTCCAGGGATGGACTGTAATATTATCATCCTCCCAGTTGCCTTGACTTCACTGTTTTTAAGCTGCATCTGGCCAGGTTCTCAATAGACATACAATTAGTCATCATCATGTAACTCTCACCAAGCCTCTTTGTTTTTTTCTCTCTATATATTAACTGGGTTGTTTTATCCATCTGCTAATACAACTAGATAATGTAATTAAAGCACATTTGAAGACTGTAGTATTATCTGTTAGGGACTGCTTGCCTAGGGTACTGTAAATTCATTTTCTGGATTAAACTGTCAAGGCCAAAATGCTCTAGAGTTATATAAACTTATGTTCCTCAGTAGGGGGCATGTGATCCGTTACAAAGTTACACTAGGAAAAAATAATTCATAGCAATATTATCAGGTAAATTTTATGGGGTATGTTCAGCCTTTAATGGACTAATTTGTATTGAAATCAATGTCCTATATAGTAACTTTCTTTTGCCTGGAAAACAAGGGCAAACAGCAAAATGCATATGTTTGACAGATAAAGCCTGGCAATTATGGTTTCCTTATTAATTGTTTGGAAGCATTTTAAATTATATTGATTTATGTAATCCACCTCCGAGGTGTCTAGGGGTATTGTACAAGGTAAATTATTAAAATCCATATCTAAACAGATTAGTCCAAATGGGTCAAGTACTTGGCTAATGGAAATTACTCAGAAAAAGAGAAAGAAAAGTTCCAAAAGGGAAAAAATAAGATGGTTAGGAGTTAACTAACCAACTAGGAAGGCCTTGCACTGAGTTCTGATAAGCTCTTAATTGAGGCAACTGATAGTGTTTAATGTATGGTTATGATAGCATTAGAGAAAATCTCAATGGCTGAAAGACAGCCTAAGCAAAGAAAAGTATTTCATCACCAGTCAGCAAATACAGTGAATGAACGCTCTGTCAGTGTCCACATACCAGGTGAGACTACAGCTACTGATTCTTTTGGCACACCTGCCAAATTGGTAAATGGAAAGAGAAACCAGACAAAACTATGCTATGCCAAAATAAAAAGAGGCCTCTGCTTTGTGCTTTCATACCCCAAGATGTCTCTAGAGCTTCTCTGCAAATGAGCATGAGAATAGGCAGTCACTTGTTTTAAGATACCTGTCATAGTTTCTTTAGTTTGTTTCTAGAACAAACGTTGTTCCCATGCCTGCCTGCCAACAGCCAGCAATGCTGAAATAGAGACACATCCTGGAGTTGCAGGATGCCTTCTAGCATGAGCCTTTTTTGTTGTCCTATTCCAGGGATATGTTGGTACCCTACATTCTCAGTATTTATCTGTGGCAAGAAAACATTGAGGTCTCTTGGGAATGCTGCCTGTCTAACATGCTGTAGCTGAGTGAGATGCATGGTCATCTGTATGAAATGAGCCCTTCCTGGCCCTTGACTACTCATTACCTGACAAAGCACCACTTTCTGGGGCTGATTCTGGAACATCTCTGAAAATTCAAGAGCATTGTATGGCTAAGTGACTATGTACCTTTTATCACAGAAACTTCTCCAAACCTGTCAGGTCTTCTAATGTAATTTTTTTTAAGTAAACTGAATTTTTATGCTGGAGAGGCAAGTGAAAGGGCCAAATTATCTGAGAATCATAGAAAATTAAGGAAGGGACCTCAGGAGGTTATCTAGTCCAATCTCCTGCTCAAAGCAGGACCATCCCCAACTATATCATCCCAGTCAAGGGTTTGTCTACCTGAGTCTTGAAAACCTCTAATGATGGAGATGGATTAACTGCTTTTCAGGAGTCCAGGAGACATAACTGTTTTACAAATCTAAACTGCATAACAGTTCCAAAAGAAAGTTAATCCCAATCAAAAATGGTTTTGCCTTTATTGAAAAGTGGATTTTTAATAAAATCAAATATTTTTATCTTATGATCTTGGTTTCCAAAATGTCTGTGAATTACTGAAATACAAAATAAATGTGCATGTAGCCTTCACTTCCCCCCCTTACTATTATGTTGAAGATAAAATAGAGGCACATCAGATTAAAAGCATCAGAGTTGATCACACAATAAAAGCAGTAAGTACTTTAAACTTAACAAGACTTCCAGGCAAGTTTTGCATACTCAAAAACCATTCAAATGTTGGAGTACCTATCCAAGTAAATTTGTGAACCTTTTGAGGGGTTAGAAGGACAGAAGCCAAACCCAATTTTCAGACTGCCCTAATTGAAACAGCATTCTTTAATAATATTTAGGACAATATTTCTTCACCTATTAAGTGTAAACCTACAGAAAGAACAGAACCAAGTAATGCTAAGTTACCCAGTCCTGGGGTGCAGGTAGGCTATTCCAGTTGTCATCAGATCAATGGCTGTGCCTCTTAGCCTGTGCCTTATCATGTATTGCTCCACGATGCCGACATCTTGTGGACTGTTCCAATGATCTCCCTTTAGCAACCACGTGTATATAAACTGTATCTTCCATACATTTTTCCTATTAATCCAGTCAGGACTTTTTGTATTATACAAATTATCCAATCAATTTCTGAACATGTTTATTACTTACAGTTTCTTGAAACAACTTGGTAGCTCTTTACCTTAGGAACTATCCTTTCTGTATTGTTTTAGTAATATTTTCCTGCTTATTTTTGTTTTGCAGGACAGGCATACAACCCTTAAAAGTTAATGGGGCCTCAGAAAAACAATTGCCATTTTTACAAACCTAGGGTGAAGCTATATAAAATTCTATGGCCACTCAAGTACTTTAAGAGTCCTGTTCAGCTTATCATAATTGCCTTTTATTATAAGCATTTACACACGTTATCTATGTGAACATAACTAATAAGCAGTCACACAACCAATTTTAGGAGATATTTTAGTTTACTTTTCCCTTAATCATTTGTTACCTAACAAGGTGTCACTTTTAAATGCTATCTTCTGGAATTATCACAGGTCCTACAACATCATAAGACCTTTATTTCCTGAATGCTGTTCACCCAAATGTTTTATAGTTACTTTAATCAAAACAATACAATCAATTTTAGCCTTTTAAAATGTCTTTCACTTAGGGTTTTCCCATTATAACATAAGCTATATGCTTTGACTTTAAATCTATTCTGTGACCAAAGGATTTTGATGTGGCCATATTTTTACTACATACAGCAATTCAGAGTGTATTGCCAGGTAAATTGTAATTTTACATTTCATGATGAGAAATGGGTAGGAAATGGTTTTCCCCTCTTGAACAGTCTTTCACTTCTTTGTGAAAAATCAGAGACTGATTCTCATCCACCCATTCTAGCTGCTGTCCCAACATTTAAGGCACTAACTTAAGATGTAAGAAACTAATGTTCAGTGTTCAACTAATGACACAGTGCTCCAGATATGGCCTCAGCAGTGCCAAATAGAGGGGAAGAATTACTTCCTTTGATCTACTGGCAACACTTCTACTAATGCAGCCCAGTATGCCATTAACCTTCTTCTCAACAGGGGCACACTGTTGGGGCTCTTTTCAGTTTATTGGCCACTGTAACCCCCAGGTCCTTTTCTGCAGAGCTGCTGCTTTGTCAGTTGTATGATAGTGGTCTTTGCCATTGTAAAAATAAGAGTTAAGACTAAAACTAAGAGTAAATAAGACTGTACATTACAGGAATGATATTCAGAAAAATATAAAATAACTGTTTTTTTTTTCCCATTGTAAACTCTTGTTCTTATTGTAGTGTTTTTACAATGGATTGGCCTTAAACTTGGCTATTGCTAAGGGAATGTGCCCCTTTGAACAAACAAACTTTTAATCTTTTTTGTTTGTTTGTAAAGCTTGGCAAGCAAGGGAGCCTAAAAAGCCTAATTAAAGTCAGTTGCAATATGAAGAGTCAAATAATAGGGCAGCAAGTCAAACTGGAGGGCAGAAAAAAAAAGCAAGAGGGAAACTTTAAACACTTGTGTTAGGCAACTCCTATTGACTTTAGTAGGAGTTTCAGGCAATGCTAGGGGAAGAAGAAAACGCATTGCAAAAAAAATTCTTTATACTTCTGAGAAAATATGTACCCCATTAATGACTCATCTGATAAGGAAGGAAAAGTAGGCTCTCTGAATTTGCTCAATGATATTGCTGCCATAATGTATTAAAAGGAAGGGTTTTTTTATAACAGATGCATAAGTTTTATATGAAATACTGGGTGCACGTGTGAATTTCCTTCTAGAACCATTCAGGGCTCTCCTGATTTTGTTTCTCTATTGAAAAGCTTTTACTAAGAAGCTGGTGTTTCTTCTTTTTGAGTTAAACTTAACTCTGTTTTTAAGTAAACTGTGCGTTAGGTAAAGTGTATTTTTAATGGAGCTGTTGGTTTTGCCCAAACTCTAAATGTAAACCACAACATGGGTTATTATGGATCCCATGAATCAAAACCAATAAGATTTTCACAACTCCAGGTGAATTCTCATTTCCAATCTGCAGCAGCAGATACAAGTAATAGGTAACCAAGGCTTAAGTCAATTCAAATACATTGGTTTATTTTGTGATATTTTGGGGCTTTTAATGTACTCTATTAGATGTTATCCTAAAAAGGAAGCTACTTAACATTATTTAATTTCCTGCCATGTAAAAAGGACCTAACTGCAAGCACAAATACCTTGCTCCAAAGCTGATTGGTTTCATTGGGGTTTGGATCAGGCCCTTACTCCCCACTGAGCAGAGTATGCCACATTTACTTGAGTAGCCTGCCTAACTTTAGTAAGGGTGGAGGACTATGCTTCTAATTAGTATGAGCATGCTGCAATAAATCTAGTAATACCCTGCACTTTTATTAATCTTTGAAATATACTATTGGGGCTCATTCTGTGTTACTAGGCTAAAAAGGTTGTTCTGGGAGCAAACAAATGCTCGAGACTGGAATGATGTTTACCCTTGCTGTCATTTGTGCTATGATGCAGTGCCAGCGTTAGATTAGGCAGAAGCAGCTGGCTTACATTTTTTGCCGGTGGACATCTCAGTTATACAGTCAGGCCTCAGGGTTAATTCTCACCGTGAAATTCTTCTACTGATTTTAATATTTTAAAAAGTAAACCTTTAAAAATTCCAAGTCTGCAAATCTGTGAATAAAGGTTGTATTTTGGGAAGAAAGCCTTTTGTTCATGCCCATTGTTCTACTTCAAGTACCTGTGAAGTACTTGGCCAAAATGAGCTAATAGTTTTTTCCTGGGACATTGCTGTGTGTAAGTTAATTGTGGATCACTTAATTGTGGTTCATTCCAGGGGCAAGTGTGTCAGGTTCTGTTCTCTCCCTGGCTACCCACTGACAGAGGAGCTTCAATGCAGCTTGAAAGGGCTATGTATATAACAGGCTGGACTACTCCTGCTTCTATCTGGGAAAGTCAGGACTGCCTCAGATTAGATATCTATTTACAACCCAAATGTTCTGAAGAAAATGGTGAATTTTTTTAAAAGTGAAATATCAACAGAAAACAGTATATAATGGGAAGAGAATAATTCTGTACCTGAAAGATAACTAGATCTAATAAAAAGAAATTAAGAGATAATCATGGTATTATCAGAGCATGAGAACTTCGATATCAAGGGATCTGCTGTTCATTAAATGATGTTCAAAAGCAAACACAAGAGTTCTCTTTAATGTTAGTAAACACTGTGTTATTACCTCTAGTGCAGAGAAAGCTGCATATTCTTGTGTCAATATATTTTTTAAAAACTCTGAAGTGCTGTGATACTAGTATGCAAAAGCAAATATTAATGTTTTTAGATAGATGGATATGGTTGTTTAACAGGTTTCTGTAGCGCAAATATTTGTGCAGCACGTCTTTAAATACACTTAAAAAAAAATTTGGTAATTTTCTTTTCCTCTCTAATCAATCTTCATTCTATTTCTGCAAGGCCAAGGCATTGCTTGGTTCCTTGATCTGTTCTTTTAGAAATAAAGGCAAAAGCAATTTTATTGCTCTCGTACATGATCACATGCTACAACCTTCCTGCTGAACCTTCAGCAAATAAGTTAGGGTAAGATTTTTAAAGGTACTTACGTGCCTAAAAATGTACCTAATCCCTTTTGAAAATCCCATTAGGTTCCAATTAGGTACCTAATTACATTGACATCAACAGGAGCAAGGCACTTAACTGCTTTCAAAAATGTCATCAGGCAATTTCTTGAGGCACCTACATAACCTTAAAAATCTGGCCTCATCTCTAAAATAGCAATACTTGCCTTCCTCATTGTGGTGAATGTGGATGAACCCTTTAATAGTCAATTACACTCATTAATAAATATCTAGTCAGTTTGCAGAATAGTATAGATCTGCAGTAAAAATTCTTTGCCTAGAATGAGGTACGTGTACCTTTGCAAACTCTCATGGTAGTTTTGGTGTGCTTGTGTGTGTGTATGTGTGAGCACAATGCACATGATAAACCTCTAATCTCTGCCAGATTTCTGTCCGGTCTCCAATTTCATTAAATGGGCTCACACTCTGTAAACTTGAAGAAGGAATGGGTGATCCAGGGTATTGATAATGTTTTATGAAGCTGCTTTCTTCAAATCCAAAGCAGCATTTTTTCCCACCTGGCTGGTGGCTTTTTCTGGAATTGAGACCTAATGGAGTAGACTGAAGAGAAAGCTGATCATCCTGGTCCAGCTTCTATAAGAGACCTGACTGTATTACAAAATGAGCTCTGCTCTTGGTATTAATTGGTCCTCATGTAGGCAGTCTCAGCAGAGGCCAAAGAACTGAAGAAGATTACTGTTGTTTCCTGAGTAATACAGGACCACATCATAATAGAAGGAGACAGAGTGAAGACAGCAGGCAATATTGATGACTTAAACGTGCAACCTAAACATTATTGTCAAGGAATTATTGGTAGATTTACAGTATACATATTTACAATTATCTGGTTAAGAGGGGAGTGTTCAAGACAAATACTTGACTGACAATACCCATTGGGTTTGGAGAGAATTGTCTCCAGATCTCTGCTTTCTAGTTTGGAGCTATCTGTAATATTTTATTCAATCTAGAAATTTAGAAATTGGTTTTATTTGCTTTAAATAAGTATTCAAAAAACAAGAAAGCATTCCTGCACGGTGAGACTTGTAGTGTCTCTCTAAGTGGAGAAGGCAGAAGACTTAGTTGCAATGAACACAAAAGTTATTCTCTATTGAAGCTATTGAACTCTTGTAGCCTCTGCAACATTTTGACCGCATGCACAGAAGTGAAGAATTCATCAAGATTAAATAAGTGTAGTGTATCCTGAACAGCTGTGTCATTGAGGTGTTTGTCTAAATCCTGGCCTGAATTCTGCAATCATGGAATGGATTACTGACTAGGCAAGAACTTAGTTTATGTTTCCAATGAAATGGGGATCCTGGTTTTCTCTGTTTAAACATCACAGATTCACTGATAAAAATCTCAAATTATCTTATTAAAAAAAAAAATCTGCAATTAAAATGGAACACCACTATATATATATAGGTATCAATTGAACATGATGTTTTATTGATATATTTACAATTTTAAAGCAATTTGGAATCCTACCAGTGCCTTAATCACTATAATAAAATTAATTCTAAGTACCTATAAATTTAGGTATTTGATTTTGGTTTTTTTATCATGAAAAATCAGAGCTCCCTCTGCTCACCAGGACACAGTTCCAAGCCTCTCACTTCTGATCCACAGCTACCCAGCCCTACTGGTGCCCCTCACTCCCCACCCACAGCGACCTACCCTCCCAGCCCTGCCCAAGGGGACGTCCAGTTGCCAGAGCTAAAGGGTCAGGGACCTAGGTCTGCAGCCCTCCACCCCCACAGCCATGCCCAAGCCCCAGCTGCCACCCACGGGAGGCAGTGGCTGCTGTGGCAGAGCGGACAGTGGAGCCTGGCTCCCCTTCCCTCATGGGCAGTAACAGCTGGATCGCAGCAGATCTGGGGCCGATCTCCATGCCACCATGGTGAGGCACCCCCCGCCTGCCTGGCAGCAGTGAGGGGCACAACTCCATGTCACTGCCCCTGCTGCTGCCAGGCAGGTAGGGTGCACTTTGTCATGGTGGTGCAGGGCTTGCAGCAACAAGAAGCTTCCCCACCTGGCCCCGCTCTGCCCTGCTGCTCTGAGTCCCACCTGCTGGGCTGCAGAGGCCCTGGGGGAAGGCAGCAGGGCAGGGAGCCTGAGCCCACAGTGGGCAGCCTTCCCCTGTCCCTGATCCCTCCCTGTGCACAAATTTGAGGGGCACATGCCCTCCCTGCTCCCTCCAGGAGTACCCACAGTGACGGCGAGCCAGTCCTACCCCCCAGACCTCCAAACGAATTGCCCGCAGCTCCATCCCACTCCCCACTGCAGCCCTACAGCTGCACATTTCAGCCTTGGGCCCCAAGCCCCATGCACCACCCCAGCTTGGCAGCAGCCCTAGCCCCAGCCTCAGCCCTGCCCAACTCCCTCCTCCCTCCCTATGGGGGCCTCAATCCCCACTCTCCCTGCTCCCCACTAGACTTACCTGCAGGAATTTCTTTCCAAGCTGCCTGGTGGCCATGCACATATGCAAGCGGACACGTACACATGGCGTCTCCTGCCTGACTGCCCTTCTCCAGCTCCCATCACCCCTTGCAGGCTGGAACTCTGCCAGCCTGTAGAGAGCTCTTTGCAAAAATGGAAAATACATGTGTTTCTCCATTAAAATGAAAAATCTACATTTTTCTTGGTTAAAAGGGAAAATCCATGTTTTTTTTTTCATTTTCCCACGGGAAGCAGAAAACCCAGATCTGCTAACAAAGAGCTGTTGGATAGACTTATAAACTCTGTGGATCAATTCCCACCAAACTGGCAAGATCATTGTCTGATTTGTTTTTGAGTAGAACATTAAGCAAAATTTGCAACAGCAATTGTGGCTCAGTGTGGGTAATGTTATAAAACAGGGCTTTGGTCACCGGAACAGGCAGAAAGACATAGCTGGCTATGTTAGTTTGAAGTCAAGGAGAAGGCAAGATAAATCTGCACCTTATAGATTAGCTAAAATAGATATATATAGCACAAGCTTTCATGTGTTAGAGGTTACTTCATCTGATTCTCTTCATCTGATGAAGTGAGCTCTAGCCTGTGAAATCTTGTGCTATCTATCTATCTGGAACAAGATACATAGCACAAGCTTCATATGTAAACAATCTTTAGCAAATCTATAAGGTGAAAAACCCATGTTTCTGCCTTCCACCGGAAACATGCAATAAATGCATTGCTTATGCATTGTTATTGCTGTTCTCAAATGTAAACTACATTACTATCAAGACTCAAATCCAAAATAACCTGTCAGTACAGGTTATTTGCTGGCCATTCTGTTAGACAGTGGACCATTTTAGCAATCAACCCAAAAGTTTTAGTTCTGTTGAAAAGTTTTTAAAGCATTTGATTGTTTTTGATTAAAGACAATACGTTGAATTCTCTTTTAAAACTCTCTCTCCCTCTTTTTAAGAGTATTGTGACATACAAACATGGTTCTACAACCTTCCTTACAACTGTTTCTGGTTAAGTACAGACAATCAGAAAGTCTGAGATGGAATTGATTCAATCTATACAGGTTTCTCTAAGCTGCATAGATTAGACCATTAATGAACAGAACTCATGCTCACTCTTTGGTCGGCCAAGGCAGGCATATGCCTGCACTGACCATGTCTAGAAAATGGAGGGCGCTCCCACACTCCCAGCTCTGTTGGGTTGTGACCACCTCAGACCCACCCCCTCACCAGCCCCCTACCTTTGAGGGGGACAGGAAAGGGGGAATGGAGACTCCCTGCCCAGCCCCTGCTGTGCAGACTCAGGGTGGGGGGACAGGGCAGGGGTCCATTCCCTCCTGTACCCTTTTGACTGAGGCAGGGGGACTGACAAATGGATGGGGCTAGGGTGGTCTCAGCCTGGCAAAGAAGGGGCTTCCTCCCCACTGTGCAGACCCCAGCTGGGGGGGTGGGGGCTGGGGTGTGGGTCCATTCCCCCCGTTGCTCACCCCCATGACCAAGCTGAGGAGCAGAGGCTTTGCTGCTTCAGCTCTGTGACAACCCCCAGGCAGGGCTGCTTGGCTCTGCTGAAGCAGACAAACTGGGGAGGAGGTTAGCCCACGTGCCCTGTGAGGAAGGCTGTAAAGCATCCTGGAATGCCAGGGGACTGCGACTTAACTTGTGTCAAGAAGGGCTTTGGAACGGAGGTTTGATAGACTGGTCTAACCTAAAGTGATTACATAGGAGGCTACATCCATCCATGTCTATTTGAAACCAGATTTTGCCATTTTGAAATCAGTCTATATGCACTGAACTTCTGTTCTGTTATAGGTTTAGATCAATTTCCAATCACTTATACTGATTTATGTGTAATTTCTGTCCCTAGCCTCTCATTTGGTTTGATTTATGTGTTGTCTTTATGCACATTAGGCAAAACAGGAGGATTCAGTATAGTTTAGTAAGGCAGGATCTCAAGGCACAGTCAATATTTTTAAAAGATGAAATGACAGAATGAAAAGAGTTTTTTCTGGTGACACAAGATTCTGACTCATGGCTTTTATTCATGTGATCAAAAACATTTAGCCTGAAAGTCTCATAGAAGTCTGTGATTACATTTGAGGCAGAAGAATTTTTTTTTTTCTGGAGAATAAACAAATAAGGCATCCACACTGTAGCAAATGACTGTAGTACTGACATGAATTCTGAAATCACTGTGTGTAACTAAAAGGAGTTCATTAAAAGTAAATTTTATCCTATCAACTTTAAGAAATGCAATGACATAAAAATGCAGCTATTCATTTTTCACTTGCAAAAAAGCTGACTAATTTGCATTTTTCTCTCAGAGAATGGGCTTTCACTGACCAAATGTATGTAAAAAATAAGGGTTCTTTAATTATTAGTAAAAATATGGGAGACTGATTTTATGAAACCTCCAGTACTTTACAAATGTAACCCAGGTGGTATGCGGAAGGTACCCCCTCTCCAATTGAAGGGATGTCAGCAGGTGTGTGTACACTGTGGGCGTGTAGCTGCCTAGTTGCAGGCCAGCTCACTCACCTCCTTTTCCTATAGAGCAGAGCAGAGACCAAGAACACCCAGTGATATTTAACTATGTACAGGTTTAATGATACAGCATAATATATATAACCATGAACTTAAACACATATATCTATATATATCTATATACATATGTTATTTACAGATATAGGTTTACACAGGCAATAGCTCTTTTCAACCCTGAGCTCAGGTACAGGTCTAGTCCTCTGTGACCTTCCAGTTAGTCTGCATCCTCTGTCCCCTTGACAGGGCCCTCCAGGCAGCAAGTGAAGGAGCACTTAACAATAAAATGCAGGTTAATCAACAAAACAATGACAGGGATATCTGGCAGTGATGGGACAATAATTATACATACACAATCAGGTTACATCTGCTGAGTCACAAATATTGACAGATAACACATACAATGAGTTCAGTTATAAAACAGCTTACATTCCTCTCCTGATACAACAATAAGGACACAACAAGAATCCCAATGATATAAGGAAACAGAGCACAATAATGGCACAGCAACTGTGCCCAAAGAAGAAATGGCACCCGGGGAAGGATCCCGTTACCTAATAGAATATTAGTGCATGGGGCTGGTAGAGCTGAAAGGGACCACAGTGGCTGCATGAGGCAGTGTGCATCCCCAACCCAGCATGAGGCAGGAGCCAGGCCCTCGGTGCATGGAGCAGTGAGCAGGGCCATAGAGCTGATGGGACACCGCAGCCATATGAGGTGACACAGGTCCTCATTCCTGCCCAAGGCAGGCACCCCTTTGGTGCACAGGGTGGTGCATGGAGCGAGAGAGCCTTCTCCCGGACCCTCTGTGCACCGACACCACAGGTCCCTCCATGCTGGGGGCTGGGACACAGCCACTTGCTGCTTCCCCAGTTGACAAAGGCATCTTCTGGGCACTTCTGGGGCACCTGCTCCACCACACTGGTCAGCTCTACCAGCTCTTCACAAGTCCCATTGTCATCATTGTCCCCCACCAAAAGCCGCCTGCATGCTCAGCACACGGGCTTTTACTCCCTCTGGAGGCTGTGCCCCAGATTGGGAATGGACCAGTGAGGAAGCCCGAGGGGTTAGTTCCCTCTCAGGTCCTCTCTCTCGCTTCAGCCCTGGGTCAGGGTGGGGCTGCCTTCCTTCTGCCTTTGCTTTCTTGGCGGGGAAGGAAAACTGTCTTCACCAATGGAGCCAGAGCCCTTCAGGCTCAAGTTAACAGTCAGTGAGGCCACCGGCTAGCCTGCAGCACAAAAATGGTCTAAGCATTTTGTGAAATTTATTTTGAAATTTTAGGGAAAATCAAACCCATGTATTTCTCCTCTGCCTGTGGAAAAACTATTCCTAATACTGCAAAAGGCAGGGCTCAGTACAAATAGAGGATAGGCGCCCATCATCCTTAAGATCTTTCTCTTAGGTGAAACTAGTTGCTCCCTTTGATAGCAGGTTTTACCAGAGAAGCTAAGGAGAGAGTAGTCTTAGAAACAGAGAGTGTCTAATTGTGGTGTATGAACACCTCAGTGGATTGTGACAGGAAGGAGTTAGTGGTTTTGTCCAAAAACATGGGCTGTAGTTTGCTCTGCCTAATACTATGCAAAGATTAAGATGCTGTGATGGCAAAATCAACATTACTAGCTGACCTGGTACCCAGAGAATAATTGCTGTAGATGCTTTTTCAAAGGCCCAGTGTTGAAATGGTCATGTTTTTAGGTGGGAATGAATGTATTAAACTCCTTGCAGCACACAGCAGCTGCATTGTTCAATTGAATCAAGGTGTAACTTAAGACACAACCTCCTTTCTCTTTTTGGGTTGAGGCACTGCACCTCCAGCATTTTTTCCCACTGGTGCCTTTTCCTTTGATATCTGTATCAAGCTTGATCTAAAAACTCCAGTATTTAAACATGTTAATTTGAAGGCTGTCCTGGTTCAGGGAAAAAAGGAACCAGTGACACATTGGCATCGCTAGGTATACCATTAGATTAAAGTGATCACAATTTTTTTTCTGTATTTTTTGTTATTTAACTTTTCTTTTACAAAGCAGCAGCAGTAAATGGATACAAAATCAGATCACTCCCAGAGCACAGTTACATGTCTTCATATTATTTATGGCACACACAGCAGCATACATAGCAAAAAACAAATATGTCATTCACTAATGTTAACATTTAACTGGCAGTAAAATACAGATAGCAGATAGTGTGGGTGGACCTCACTAGTATGATCGAACACAAGTTATAGAAGAATTACCAAATAAAAACTAAGCAAGCTAGGGAATTAATGTCAGAATAATTGCTTTCCCTTCCCCCTCATTATGGACTCCATATAGGTTCAAATCTGGTTGTACTTATCACTTGCAGTAAGTCTTTTCAGAGCACATCTCTCCCTTAGACATATGTTTAAGTAGAGAAAGCCATTTGCTGTTGACGTTCAGTGCCTGAAGATTATTCTGTTTATGACCATGAAATGTTATCACAAAAGTGCACTGCTAGCAAGAAGCAATCTGTTAAAATGAGTATACAGGCCGAAGTTACTTAGCATTGGAGGAGGAGTGGTGAGGGAGGACAGCAAAGGAAGAAGAAAGAAGAGGCATTGTCTGTTTTGAACTATTAGCATGTAAGTTTTGGGTTGTTGAAAACAGGCTGTGTTGAGTAATCAGAATCAGTTTTCAATTCAGACTCCCCATTTAATTTAATACTGGCAGCATGCAAGGAGATACCAAAGAAAGTGAAGGCAGAACTAGCCTGATCTAAAGTCCACTGAAGTGATTAGAAAGTCTTTTATTGACTTTGGATCAAGTCCATAATTAGGGAGAAGCAGACAAAATACCAACTATCCTATAGCTCTGCTTCCCAATCCAGACTTTGATTTTTGGAAAAATTTAGATTTTAAATCATGTTGTTGGACAAGTATCTAAGTATTTACAATATTTGCATATTCAAAGCATGTGTGCACAGAAGGAGATAATTGGGAGAGATGATGGGGCCATTTGTGCTGTAGAGAAAAACTTTCACTGGAATAAATGGCTTTAATAGGGTAATATTATATTTACTTTTCTGTTGCTGAGGTGGAACATGGAGCACCTCCATGAAAGGTCCTAGAGGTTAAATAAACCATTGTTAGTCAAAATATGTAGGCATTAAACCCAGGGTTACTTCTGCACACAGGAAATCTGTCCTTCAAGTTTTACTTAGAATTAAGACCTCCATCCAAATGATTTCTTTGCACTTTGGGCCTCTAAAAATAAACAAATACAAAAAGAGTAAAATTGTTTTAGATTAGTGAATGTGCAGTTTTGCTAGGGTTTACATGGCTTGCCTACTTCTATACATTTGATACAATTTCTGAGGTTCGAAGTAATATTCAGACTAATAGCTGAGCTTATATAATATAGCAACAAGTGCCCAAAATGGCTGCTTAAACAACTATTTAAAAAAGCTGAGTTTTGAAATATATTTTTATTTTCCATTTATGTATTTTATCATTTGCTGTCTAGTGATGATGGCATGATTACAGAATAGTTAAATTTCTAAAAGAAAGAGGAGACTAGACTGCTGCCTTACTTCTGAACCTCAGACTGTTTGATGTTGAACTTATTTGCCTGAACTCTATTAAATTTACACCCTAGAAACTGCTTTTAAATTTCTTTTGGAGAGAAGTAGGCTCATTTTGACTACATCAAGGTTTCTGTTTACCCATTTACAGCTCAGATAGTTTCAAACTTATCTTGGAAAAAGAGAACTAGTTTTCAAAGTCCAAGTGCACAAAGTGCAAAGTATTGTGATAACCACTTCAGGCTGTGCTTAGACCTGCATTCTTGTGTCAGTGTAGGATTCCCAATCCACACCCAAGTTAGAGCCTTATTTTATACTGTGTAAAGAGAGTGCTTCTGTGCAGGATCAAGCCCTTGAAGAGGTGAAGCACTAGCATATCAAATCAAATGAATATCTTCAAGGTGAGAGTACAGTACTGCAATGTTTTTCAACACAATCTTTTTTGACCATGAGCACTCCCCCACAGTGTTTGTAGACAGATGTTCTAAGCTTGAAAAAAAATTACCTTGTTGCAAAGCCATGCCAGAACTTGAAATCTACATTAGTTTTAGGTTTCTAAGTTTCCAAAATAATGAAGGGCAAAGGAAAAGGATGGATGAGCTTGTAAGAGAGTGGGAACAACATGGAAAAAAATATGCACATCATGCTAACAAAGCCTGTAAGTATAAAGTTTCCCATGTAACAAGCCCAGGGAAACTGAGCTACAGTGGTGACAGCAGGAGAAATATCATTTTCTGTAACTGCAGAGGATGTCTGTTTGAAGCAAAGTCACCCAAGAAACTATGTCTTCAGAATACCTGAATCCCCTCTCATCCCTTCTTGCCTACACATGGATTTGTGGATTTAATTTAGTTATTTCCTGACAGGTTGTCTCCACATGCTTGGCAGATACACAAAAGAGCCTTCCCACCTTACATTCTGTATGCATCATTTTGAACTATGAACAACTGTAGGCTCTGTTCTCATGGGAATGTAATAACTACTTCCTGAAGCACAAATCACATTATAAAAGGAGGTAGGTAGGACTTGTTCCGTTTTTTCCAGGCTGCTGAACTGGCTGATGTTACTGACAGGAGCATTCTGTATGGACTTGATTCCAAGATGAGGTTTTTCCCAATTTAACATGACAGAGACTCCCCTCATCTTTGAATCAAGTACAAGGTGGTGAGGGGAGCAAGTAGCTGCTGTGACTTTGGCTCCAGGCCCAGCCTTCACCCTGGCTCTGGCTCCCTAGCTGGAGCCAGAGCCAGAGCCACAGCTGCTGTCCCCCTCCTCCACCTTCCCTGCACTACCTGCCACTTGGCCCCAACTCACCCATTTCCCCTCCACTCCAGTTTCCCCCATCTCCGCACCCTGGCAGCCTCTGCCCCTCACTCCCCATGTTCCTCCCCCGCACCCTTGCTCTGGTGGTGGCAGGCTTTGTCTCCGCTCCAGCCTGAGGCCAAGAGCAGCGGTGCAAGTTTTGTGTTGCAGTGGTGGGGAAAGAATTTAAGATGATCCTCCATTAATTATATTCTATAGATGGAAAATTATAACAAATTTATAAAGTTTCCATGTCTAGAATCTAATTATTGGTGGTCATCATAAATTCAGGGTCATTTTAGATTTGGATGAATATGGTAAATTATGGTGTATGTTGCTTGCTCCCCAGAATGCAACAACTCTAATCACACCCATTTCAGACTTACACCTGAGGGGCACAAATCAGTCCTGCAAACTGAAAATTCTCCAATGGCCAGACTTTCAAAATTGTTAAGGCACCCCATAGTATAGATTCAGATAGGAGCCTTGTGCGATTTTCAAAAGTATCTAGGGCAGTGACTCTCAACCAGGGTGCCACCAGGTCTTTTGAAGGTGCCTTGAGATATGAGAAAAGAACTGAGGTGTTAGGAGGTAAGCAGATAAGTACGGGCTCAGGTTTGTTTCTGCCTAGACAATCCCCCATCCCTCCACCATACCCCTCTGCCAGGAAGTAAGCACTGTAATCTATACATTTGTTTTTGAAGTTTGGTACCACTCAATTCACAAAAGTTATGGAGGGGTACCTCAAGCCCAGTGAGGGGTGCCTTGAGTCCAAAAAGTTTGAGAACCACTGATCAGACCATGATTTCAATAGGAGTTAAGCACCTAACCTGTTTTAAGCATTTTTGAAAATCCCATTAGGCATTATTTTCATTTTATCTCAGACTTCCATTCCTACTTATTTCTAAATCCCTGGGTGTGTCTACATGTGCATTTAGGTGCCCCTAAATTTAATGCACATTAGCTTAATGCTCATTAAGGCGATTTAGGCTTGTGTCTACACGTACACGTACACGGGCTGATATGGGTCTAAAGTTAGTCCCAAGTCAGTCCATAAAGAGCATTAATGCACCTTAATGCACCTATACATGTGTTAAAGTGCTTTAGCCATTCGCGCCTAAATATGATACCTGCTGTAACTCGGGTGGTACTCCAGACATACCCCCTCTCCAATTCCAGGGATCAGAGCAAGTGCACAAGCACTGTGAGAGGCATAGGGACCCTCCTTCCTCTATAGAGCTTAGACAGATCACCAATCGAGACTTAACCTTGTAATGAGGGAAACAGTGGTGGGAACATAACATATATAAACCAGAGTGTATAGGGGGCACTACAATACCCCAGGGGGACAGGGATTTAATAAAGGTTAGGCATTCACATTCACAAGCATATTCATTCAGTTGACAAAAGACAGTTTGACGAAATATGATGCACAAGCAGACACAACAGAAGACACTGGTTGACAGAATATGAGATGCACAAAATATGAGATGCAGAATAATAAAAAGATATAGGGCGTAGGCACTCGGGAGGGGGGTGGGGTGCAGGGAAGAGGGAAAAAACACAATGAGCCCTTCCACTCCAATAAGGATTTTTCCCCTTGTCACTTAATTCACTCCTACTTGACGCATCCAGAACTTGAACTCAGGTCTCCCACATGCTAGGCAGAAACTCTACCGCTCAACTCCCAGTGCTAGGATTACTCCAGGCTGCTAGGGCTTTTTCCCTTCTAGGAACCCCATGCCTCATGTCAAGCCACGCTGCCTCTTGCTGGAGAAACTGGAAGCTGAGCTGGGAGGCTTTCAGGTCAGCTGCACACTGCATTGTACAGCCTCTCACTGGAGCCGGGTGGAAAACCTCTGCTGGGAGCCTCTTGGGTTGGCTGCACGCCATGCTGCACAGCTTCTCATGGGAGCCAGGTGGGGAACCTCTCATGCTGGCCGCACACCGCGGTGCCCAGCCTCTCACTGGGGATTCTGGAGCCCAGTGGGGAGTCTCTCCTGCTGGCTGCACACTGTGCTGCCAAGAGCTCCACCGCCGCCTGTGGGTCCCACTCCCCTGGGCTCTATTGGAGCAACTGCTTCTGCCCTGCAGGCCCAGCTCTTCAAAGCTCCTTCTTCATCATCCCTCACCGGTCTCTCCCTCAAGTCAGCTGTGTTGCCCCTTTTATCCCCTTCCAGGTGGCCAGATGGGCCAATCAGGGGACATGGAGGGTGAGTCTTAATTCAGGTCTGGTTTCTCTACCTGGGCCATGGGCGGGGGGGGGAGGAGGGCAGAAGCCGCCCCCCCCCCCCGCCACCCCACGGGCCTGATTGGTGAGGAAAGGGAATCCAAAGCCCTCCAATAATTTTTTACCGTTTCAAAACCCCTGAGCCAAATCACTACCAGCTAGCCCATCATACCTGCTTTTGTGCATATAGCCTAAAATGGCCATTTTTAAGGTGCATTAAGGGCATGCATGTGTAGACATGTGCCCTTAGTGTGCTTTAAATCAGGCTAAAGCACCTTAAATAGGCATGTGTAGACACGCCCCCGATCCTTATTTTGCTCAAGACCTGGTTTAGCTCTTGGCATAGTTTACAATAACCCTGAAGCTCATACATCTATGTCCAGCTGATTCAAGATCCCACTGGGATTGATGGTATCTTCAGCAGTGTCCTTTTGGCCATTTGACAAGCCTCCTGCTGTCCCAAGGTATAAACCACCCATATTGGCTCAGTGTTAACTATATGTCTTTTTTGTGAAAGTTATAGCTAAAGTTTTATGGAAAATTAAGACCTCTTTCCATCTAAAGAATAGGGGACAAGTAACAAAGTGGCTCGGTACTTAAGGAGAGGTGTGGCTCAGGTCCTCCTCCTTGTTTCTAATAATGTTAAGGCCAAGGATTCTCTCTCCTCCCCCTTCTTTCATAAAGATAGGCAATTTATCTGCATGAGAGAGTTTGAACTGGCTATCAGCATATTTCTGGGTGACTCAGAAACTTGAGTTCTGAACCACACTCGCTCTTAAAAGGCCAGTCTGCCCTGTAAATTGCGGATGTTCCTTGTGACTCCATCTTTCCACAGAAATCTTGCTCCAGAGGTGAAAAGTACAGCTGTTTAATTTTTTTTTTTTAATGAAACAATTCCCTTGTTCAGAAAAGACGCTTAATCAGTGTGGGAATATGTTAAGGAAAGTTTCTGAAGTCAGGGATGGAATTTCTTGTCAAAAGGAGATTGCCCCCATCCCAGAATGGGCAGAATATTTATCTGAGATGTGGAAGACCCTGGTTCCAACTCTGATTTAAGCTCTTCCATACCAAGTGTTTGCCCTAATCATTGACTTAGTAAGTCTCAATCTCTTTTGGGCCCATTAAAGCTCTTTTTCTTTTTTATAATGCAAAATGAAACAGCTCTAACAGGAAAGATTCAAAGACATCACACTAGATTGAGCAGTAGCCTGGCTGTCTAGCGCACTCCCTTGAGATGTGGAAGAATGGCCAGAGCCTGGATTTGAACATTGGTTTCCAGTATTCTAGGACAGCATCCAACCACTTGGCTTCTAGCTACTATTTCTCAGAGTGTTGGTTAAATCCTGCTTCTAATAGCAAATAATTTGAAATCTTCAAACATTTTGTGTGATAGGAAAACTGTTTCCTGACCAGTTCTAGGGAGAAGGTCGAGGCATTTCCAGTCTTTGGCCTTTCTGCTGATATTGCCAACAAAATAAAAATGGTGTTGCTGAGGTTTTCTTTCAGCAACAATGGGCACGTCTACACGAGATGCTATGTTGCTGCAGCTATGTGCTTCCTCGCTGTAGCACATCACTATGACGACCTAGAGGCTAAAAATAACCATGCACTGCCAGCTGTTACTGCATTGCCAGTAACAGCTGTTACTGCACTGTCATGTAGTACCTAAGGGAAAGACTAAATTACAGCACAGTAACAGCAGCACTGCAGGGGCACATGTAGACGTGCCCGATAAATAGGAACATAAGACTGGAAGGGACCTCCTATGTGATCAAGTTCAGTCCCTGGTTATCACAACCAATCGCATCATATAATCCCTTTAGTAAATTTATCAACCTCCTGCCGTCATGTTTAGTTAGTATTTTTCTAACAGCATTCACTGAGTTGAGACTACCAATTTATTTTACATAGGTCTCTGAATACTTCCTTGTCAGTAACATTTTCCAAGGCACTTGGATAGATACAAATCTGTAAATTAGCACTAAAAGTCTCACCATATCCATTTTAGGAGCACGATTTAAATATTTTTTTTGCAAGTCATTCATTTTTGTAAGCCAGAGTATGAAAAATACTTATTCAGTGTGAGGTTTAAAGCAAACAAGCTGTGCTATCTAAATGTACATATCACTATCTTTTCTCACAGTGTGGGCATGCTTGTTTACTTTCTGTGAGTGTTTCAGTAATTTCAGTGCTGCTTTTAAAAATGTGGACTCTCAGCAGCAACAGATTACAAAAAATTAAATTGTATTTACTGAGACACTGTCTTTCATACAAACTATCCTCTAGAAATAGTACCCAAAAAGCTGCTATTCTGACACTAAGAGGATCAGCTACCAGGACAAGCCAATTTTTAGGTTTAACAACATCTATTTAAAAGTGGAAAAATCTAGTTTCTACCTTCCTGTTTTAAAAGGTGTTTTTAATGCAATGGAATTAAGCAGTTCTGTTGCACAGTATACTTTTTTGGAATCTGTAATTCTGTCCTCCATACCAACCCACAAATTTTTGCTCAGGGATAAACTTCCCTAAAAGACATTTTAAGGTTAGATGTTTTCCTTTTCTGGTGCTGAATCATCTGCCCCTGTGGAAATGTTGAACTAATGGGAATACCACTAGCCTGAGTTCTTTTGAATATATTTATATATCCATTCCTCCCACTACATATGCATACAATTGTGACATATGAAAGCAATACCAGCCAGGAGATGAAACTTCTCTAGAAAGAACTATTCATCACTTTGGCTCTGTGCCTGTAATAGTGATTTTGATTAATGTTGCTAGAAATCCAAAGATTTTGAGAAGTTAATGATGTTTTTCAATTTTATGAAAACCCTTTTTAGCCAAATATATTTTGACTGAATACTTATCCTGAACACCTTAGAAGAGACTACAGTGTTTTACAGGGTGAATGTTCAGTGGATGGAGGGAGAATAAATTGGAAAAGTTATGCCAGTTTTCATGCCTGATACCATTCATCTGGCAACACTACAGAGATGCAGATTCTTAGCTTATGTGAGCTCACATAGTTCTGTTCATATCAAGGGGGTCTGTTCATATCAAGCTCATATCAATTTACACCTGCTGAGAATCTGGCCCTACATATTAAATGTCATAGCTGAGATGGCTCAAGCTCAGGGTTCTTCTGAATCAGATATACCATTGTACATTACAGAGCACTGGAGACTTGAAAATAGATCCAGTTTTGTTTTGGCAGCAGGTAGAAAAGGTGGGGACATGGTGTGCTGAGTTACTGGGAAGAGGGAGTATTTTTTATCCAACCATAATCAACTTCTTAAGAAATGTGTTCTAGCTTCCTTGGCTAGCAGAGGTGGGATACTGGCCAGTTACTACACAAAGGCTTTGAAGATGGTGGGAAAAATACAAATTAAAACCAGGAAGAGGGAAATTATGATGTTCCCAGATGGATAACTTATGAGTAACCATTTATCCATCCACTCTGGATTTAAAAACATGCATGCTTCTGATGCCTTTAAGCAGTTTAAATACAACAGTTTCCTAACTATTTAGTAGCAAGTGTGTCTTTGGGAGTGCATGGCACTAGTACTCTGTTGTATAACCTGTTGGGCTCTGAGTGTGGTTTAGGGTATTATTTTTGACCTATAAATGGCCACATAAATCAACAGGCCTATCTCTTTGAAAAGTGACTTCTTCCCCACTGCTATACTGCTACAGATAGATCAGTAGAACTACTGCTTCATTTTACTTCTTCCACTATAAAAGAGAGAGAGAAGGTGCAAAAAGTGAGGTGTCATTTTGGGGAAGAAATCAGAGATATGTAAGTGAAAGAACAATTTTTGGGTAGAGGGGAGGTGCTTGAAGACAGCAATTTGAAAACTGTTCAGAGTAGTTGAAAGTGACTGGCAACCACAAGAGAAGTGGATAAGTAGATAAAGTATAGATGACGAGCTTAAAGATGGAGAATAAATATTTACCAGATACCTTTGCTATCCATGTATGGACAATATGAGTTATGTGTATAATATTACGTAGTAAACACTTAACCTGCATTAACAGCAGCCCTGGACTCCAGGAGGGCGGATTTCATTGAGCTAAGGAGACTAGTCAAGAAGGCACCAAGGTCCCAGAGGGGTGGGGAGTTGGGAGTCCAAGAAGAGTGGTTGTTCCTGAAGTAGACAATCCTCCAAGCCCAAAGGGTGGCAATCCCAACACGGATCAAAGGGGGCAAGAGTACTCAAAAGCCCCCATGGCTCACCAAAAGCATCCAAGAACATCTCAAAGCTAAAAAGGAGGTGTACACCCAATGGAAGGGAGGGGCCATCACCAGGGAGGACCATACCTCTGTTGCTCAGGATTGTAGGGGGGCTGTTAGGAAGGCCAAGGCAGAGATGGAACTGGGACTAGCAACCTGGATCAAGGATAACAAGAAATCCTTTTTTTAAATACATAGGGGGTAAAAAAAACAGTTCTCGGTAATGTGGGGCCTCTGCAGGACAAGCTAGGAAATCTGGTGGTCTCACCAGATGACAAAGCTAACCTATTTAACAATTTCTTTGCCTCCATTTTTCTGAGCACGGACCAGGCCATCCCCCCCCACCAGGATCCCCGATGGTCCCAGGGGAGGCACATCCAGGCACAGGGTCAGAGAGGATCTAGTCAGTGAACTTCTGGTGGGACTGGACATGTTCAAATCAGCTGGTCCTGATGATCTCCACCCCAGAGTGCTGAGGGAATTAGCAGAGGTCATTGTGGGACCCTGGCACAACTTTATGAGCACTCGTGGTGCTCTGACAAGGTGCCGGAGGAATGGAAAAGGGCCATTGTGGTTCCTATTTTCAAAAAAGGGAGGAAGGAGGACCCAGGAAATTATAGGCCTGTTAGTCTTACCTTGGTCCTGGGGAAGCTCTTTCTGACAATTATCCAGGTGCACATCTGCGAGGGGCAAGCAGGGGAGTGTATGCTTAGGGGCAACCAACATGGGTTCATTGGAGGCAGGTCCTGTCAGACCAACCTGGTGGCCTTCTATGACCAGGTCACAAAATCCTTGGACACACGTGTCGCTGTGGACACAGTCTTTCTGGACTTTAGGAAGGCCTTCGACACTGTCTCTCACCCCATTCTCATTAAAAAAGTAGGAGATTGTGGTGTTGATGCCTACACAGTCAGATGGGTCACCAATTGGCTGGGGGGGCCACACCCATAGAGTGGTGGTGGACGGGTCATATTTGACCTGGAGGGATGTGGGCAGTGGGGTCCCCCAGGGCTCAGTCTTTGGGCCCACACTGTTCAACATCTTCATCAGTGACTTGGACGAGGGGGTGAAAAGCACCTTGTTCAGATTCGCAGATGACACTAAGATGTGGGGAGAAGTGGGCATGCTAGAAGGGAGGGACAGATTGCAATTGGATCTGGACAGGTTATAGGGGTGGGCAGATGAGAATAAAATGGGATTAAATACTGACAAGTGCAGGGTACTGCACCTAGGGAGAAAGAACCAGCAGCATACCTACAGGCTGGGGAACTCCCTTCTCGTCAGTGCAGAGGCAGAAAAGGATCTCGGAGTCACTATAGACTCCAAGATGAACATGGGCTGCCAGTGTGGGGATGCAGTCAGGAAGGCTAACCACACCTTGTCATGCATCCACAGATGCATCATGAGCAGGTCCAAGGAGGTGATCATCCCCATCTATATGACATTGGTCAGGCTGCAGTTGGAGTACTGCGTCCAGTTCTGGGCACTGCCCTTCAGGAGGGATGTGGACAACATGGAGAGGGTCCAGAGGAGGGCTACTTGCATGATCAGGGGGCAGCAGGGCAGGCCCTACAAGGAGAGGCTATGAGACCTGAACCTGTTCAGCCTCCACAAGAGAAGGCTGAGAGGGGATCTGGTGGCTGTCTATAAACTGGCCAAGGGAGACCAGCAGTCCCTGTTCCTCCAAGCACTACTGGGAGTAACAAGGAATAACAGCCATAAGTTGACAGAGTAGATTCAGGCTAGACATCAGGAGGCACTACTTCACAGTCAGGGCGGCTAGGATCTGGAACCAACTACCAAAGGAAGTGGTGCTTGCTCCTACCCTGGTGGTATTTAAAAGGAGGCTAGATAGATGCCTTGCCAGGGTTGTTTGACCCCAGCACTCTTTCCTGCCCATAGCAGGGGGTCGGACTCGATGATCTGCTCAGGTCCCTTCCGACCCTACCAACTATGAAACTATGAGTAACTGTCACTCATTCCCCATTTAGAAGATTAAGAATATCAACATATATTTGATAGTTGTATGATATATTGTAGTGTCATGTAAGACTCTCCTTCAGGGTTTTATGGCTAGAAAAGTTCTGCTGTATTAATATGGGGACACTTACTGTAGACAACAGAACTGAATACTGTGTAGAAAATGAATGGGGGTAAAAACAAGTAGAGGAATAAATAGAAACTAGAGGTAAAAGAAAATATTTTGGGAAGTGTATTTGTGTTTTGCTTGATTTTTCTTTTTTCCAGTCCTGTGTAAATGAACTGTAATCAGTGTCAAATCAGTGTCATTCAGAATATGCACAGAGAAAAAAAGGTTTAAAGGCACTGGTGAAAATGAAAGCATGATTCTCATAATGCATGCTGTCTGTCAGGTCTTAAGGTCAGAAAAAGTGAGTTTTATATAACAAAAGTGGCAGAAAAGGATATGACTGGTTTGAATGTCAAAGACTGGTATCTACTGATACTGAATACTTACATGTCGCAATTGTTTGTTTTGGAATGTACAAACTATTGAATATATAGAAGACACTACTTTAAAGATTAAATCTCTTACTAATAAACAGTATTTCCTTACCTCTTAACATCATTATATCAATGTGATCTTTCAATTATGCTTTCTATTATTAGAGTTCGACCTAAACTCCTAAACAGATCTATTATTTCCAGTGACCTCATTCTTGTTAGGTTTTACAGGTCAGCAGTGAACTAATCAGGCAGCTTCCTGCTAATTAATCCTATTTAGCTAAAGAACAGTTAGTCTGTTTATCTTATCTCTGCTAAAAGGAAGTTTTTACAGGTTTGGCATCCAATTACTAAAATGAATGACAACTCCCCATCCCACTGTGATACATTTCATGGACATGAAGTCAAAAATTGACTGGAGTACACAACTGTTTTCCTGTTCATCAGAGTGCTCCTTCATGTGTGGAACTATTCCAGTATTCAGAGACTTTGCACACATACTACATCGCACTGTTGAGAACTGAGCATTTGATTGAGCCAACCTCCAAGTGCACCTATTTGTATGTCTTCAGATGAGAGAACAGGACAAACTGATACTTTATATGTGCATGGTCACTTTTACTTTTGATTACTAGTTTACCTGGTATTACTAAATCCTGTTGTGGATACAAGAGAACTTCTGGCATAACAGTATTCTTTGAGATCTAGTTCTTTACTGTAGTTATGGGGCTTTAGTGGATAATCCTTTACACCTCATTTTGAAATCAGATGTAATGGAATTGCAAGGAAGAGGCACCCTCAGTGCTTAATAACTTCCTAGATCATGTGGTAGAAATGCAGTGGGACAAGAAGCACTGATCCATGCAATAGTGTGTGTGTGTGTGAATGTGCACACATATGTGTATGAAGAGGTGTATGTATTTTTTAATTTGTGTTTACCTTTTATTAGGTAGCAGACTTTCCTTCTTATTTTGGTGTAATTCTGAAATGTGCCGGATTTACTAGGAGACAGTGTATATGAGGGAGAGGAAAGGCTGGACCAGGTGTTCTTTATAAAGGCCCTCCATTTTTCTTAACTTTTAAATACTGAAGATATTTAAACTATAATATCTATGCAAGTAAATTTTAAGAGGCTGATTATCTATCTTTCACTTTTAGGATCCCTATGAAAAGAAATGCATTATGTGGTTGAAGTTTACTGTGCATTTGGCTTTGCCAGGAGGAGCAAGGGCACTGTTAAATAGCAGATGCATGTACCTGAGCTTTCTAAAATAATCCTTCTGTGCAGTATATATGTCACTGTATAGAGCTTTAGGATTTAGAGCTCCTTTGCTAAGTGGGTTATTAGCACTTCCTGCAGCTGGTGTAACTTGCATCAGTGTTTTTTCCACCCAGTCACATTAGATGATCTTAAATGAAGGCTTGAAAGACAGTGGTTGCATCTACATGTGCAATTAATGTGAAATGATAAACTCTGGAGCACTCTGGTTGCATCTATATGTGCAATTAATATGAAATGATAAACTCTGGTGTACTCTGGGCCAGAGTACACCATTCCCAGGTGCAGCATTTATACATGCACCTGGGGCAGCAGCACTTTGAGACAGGGTGGAGGAGGCCCAAGCTTGCAGCAGAATTAGGGGTTCAGCCCCGGGCTCTGGGTAGCAGTGGTGGGGCTGGCTGGAGCACAAGAGTGCCGAATGTGTGGAGCTGTGTGGCTAGGTGGCAGGCAGGGGTCTGGCCCCCTGCTGCCTGAGCTGACTGGGTACCATTTCCACCAGTGGTCACTGTCTTCACATGCATTTGGTTGCAGTTAAATAGTTCACTGTGCCCCAATACTGGTGCATGTGTAGATGGTGACGCTTTACTGTGGAGCTAATTAGTCTACTCCACAGTAAAGCACATGTGTAGATGTAGCCACTGATACTATCCTACCTGCAGGATGAGTATAGTAAGTATAGTAAACCATTGCAAGGAAGTTTGCTTATTCTATTAGGGTGCAAGAAGAATAGGAATGGGAAAGGAAGTCTATAGTAAAAAACTGTAAGTAAAATCCCCTACTTAAGTGCTCAAAATCATAAGCCTCTGTCTGCGAGTGCTGAGCTATCTTGGTACAATGGTTGCCGTTATTAAATAGGAAGTTTCTGTCTCCCTGTAATTAGAACAGGAAATACCTGTGAGGATATGGTGGTGATGTAACTGATAAACTTTTTAATGATGGCCACTGTGTTTGCATGAGCTATGGTAAGTAGGTTGATAAAATCTTAACATTGACAAGTCTTAGCAACCAGAATATGAAGTATGTTATTTAGAAGGATGAAGGGAACTGGGTAGTTGCTAAGTACATAAATAATAGGTTTAGGCACTGGCTACCCTAAAAATTATTTCAGATAGGCTACCATCTACTTTTTTCATCATATCTCAGTGTGTAATGCGGCTCTGTGCAGGCAATAGCTACAGCCCCTTGAGCCATGACAATGTTGTGTAATGTAAATAATACATAATGAGACTTCTTTAATTGTGCAAGTTAGCAGGCTAACAATAACTTAGTCTTTAATTGTTAAGGTATAGAATCATAGAAAATCAGGGTTGGAAGTGACCTCAAGAGATAATCTAGTCCAACCCCCTGTTAAAGGCAGAACCGTCCCCAACTAGATCATCCCAGCCAAAGCTTTGTCTAAGCAGGTCTTAAAAACCTCCAAGGATGGAGATTCCACCACCACTCTGGGTAACCTGTTCTAGTATTTTACTACCCTCCTAGTAAGAAAATTCTTCCTAATATCTAACCTTCCTACTATCTAAACTTTCCTTGCTGCAACTTGAGACTGTTGCTGCTTGTTCTGTCATCTGCCACCACTGAGAACAGTTTAGCTCCAGCCTCTTTGGAACCACCTCTCAGGTAGTTGAAGGTTGCTATTACATTTCCTCTCAGTGTCTTCTTCTCTAGACTAAATAAGCCCAGTTCCCTCAGTCTTTCCTCATAAGTCATTTCCCCCAGCCCCGTCACCATTTTTGTTGCCCTCCGCTGGACCCTCTCCAATTTGTCCACATCCTTTCTGTAGTGAGGTGTCTAAAACTGAACACCGTACTCCAGATGTGGCCTCACTGGTGCTGAATAGGAGGGAATAATCACTTTCCTTGACCTGCTAGAAATACTTCTACCAATGCAGGCCAGTATGCCAGTAGCTTTCTTTGTAACAAGGGCACACTGTTGGCTCATATTCAGATTATTGTTCACTGTGACCCCCAGGGCCTTTACTGCAGTGCTGCTGCCCAGCCAGTCAGCTCTCAGCCTATAATGGTGCATGGGATTGTTCTGTCGTAAGTGCAGGACTTTGTACTTGTCTTTGTTGAACCTCATGAGATTCCTTTTGGCCCAATCCTCCAATTTGTCTAGGTCACTGTGAATCCTAGCCCTACACTCCAGTGTATTTCCCCCCAGCTTGGTGTATTTCCCTTGCAGACTCGCTAAGGGTGCACTCTATGCCATTTTCTAGCTCATTGATGAAGACACTGAACAAAACCAGTCCCAGGACCGACCCCTGGTGTGCACCACTAGATACCAGCTGCCATCGAGCCATTGATTACTACCCTCTCAGCCTGATGCTCAGGGCTGGCCTGCCCAATCCTGTGGAACCTGCGGCCGCAGGGGGCCCCACAGCCAAGGGGCCTCCTGCGGCCATGAATACTCCAAATCAGTGCCATAGCAAGGCAGGGCAGGCAGTTGCCACCACTCTGCATTGCTGCCACTACTGCCAGATTCATGTCCAGCCACTCACCACCCCCCGCCCTCCCACCACCAGCTTCTTCAGCTGCTTGCCACCCCCCACCACTGGCTTCTTCATGTCAAGGCGCCCCAAAACTATATCTTGCAGAGGGCCTGAAAAAATTGCTGCAGCCTTTTTGTATCCACTTTACAGTCCATTCACCTAGCCCATACTTCCTTAGTTTGTCTGTGAGAATGTTGTGAGAGAGTGTATCAAAAGCTTTGCTAAAATCAAAGTATATCACATACCCACATCCACAGAGCCAGTCACTTCATCATAGAAGGCAATCCGGTTGGTCAGACATGACTTGCCCTTGGTGAATCCACTCTGGCTGTTCCTAATCACCTTCTTCTCCAAGTGCTTAGAAATGGATTTCTTGAGGATCTGCTCTATGATTCTTCCAGGGGCTGAGGTGAAGCTGACTGGTCTGCTGTTCCCTGGTTCTTCCTTTTTCCCTTCCTTAAATATGGGCACTATGTTCGCTCTTTTCCAATCATAGATTCATAGATTGTGAGGCTGGAAGGGACCTCAGAAGATCATTACGTCCAGCTCCCTGCACCAAGCAGAAAAGACAACAGGATTTCTCTTGATTGCCATGAGTTTTCAAACATGATGACCAATGGTTCTGCAATGTCATCAGCCATGTGCCCTCAAGTGCATCCTGTCCAGCACTATGAACTTGTATATACCCAGCTTTTGTAGGTAGGAATATCAAACCCTGTTTGAAAAGTGATCCATTTTTAAGTTTGAAAAATATTTTAAGTTTGAGTCATTATTAACATTATTTAAAACTATTAAAGAGAAGCATAAAGGGTACCATATCATTGGTAGGGCAAAAAAAATTATAATAGTAAGTCTCTGACTCTTAATCTTGTACATGAAATTTGTGTTGAAGGACCATAGGAAGTCTCTTTTCTTTGTAAAAGAATAGACCACTTAAGAAAAGAAGAAAAGAACCGGAGAAAAAAAAGGGAGGCACAAAGAAACGTGAACAGTATCTACTGTCACGAGTTTAGTTTGTTTGGCCTTATGTTTGAAGGACCACAATGTGTTCCTCATTAGTAGGGAGAGAGAGGAATTATGTACTTAAGAATAGTGTGGGTTTGTCTACAGATAAAAAGGAAGAACCAAGTTTTTCTAAAAAGCTAAAGAATAATTTAAGAAGTGACTGTTTTCCATACTTAAATATGGTTCATTATAGAAGAAAAAATGTGCTATTTTTCTGCTTTAGAATTTTCTTTCTCATATTCACTCATCAGATTGTCAATGAAAGATTTCTGAAGCTGCTCTTTTAACCACTTCCTAAGATAAACATTTGAAAATTAAAAATAAGACATTTGTTAAAAATAAACTAATAAAAAATCACCAGCAGCTCAATGTCATGAGGAAGGTAAGGTATATGAGTAGATTTTCCTTTTCCACTGAAACATTTGATGTAGGCCACTGCCAGATACCAGACTCATCTGGCTTAGTATAATATATGTCATAACATTTATTTCTTAAAATCATTTACACAGGCTGGGTCCCAACAGAGCTAGGTACAGTATAAACACATGACTGACTGTCGTGAAATGCAGTAAATATAGGCTTTTATTTCTGTAGTGTGTATTTTCTGTGCTTGGATATTCTAATTTGACTGAAGGAAGCTTAAAGTTTACTTCTGCGCTGTAAACTTTCTATAACAGACTTTTGTTGAACAATCTGTTTTGGAACATACATATATACAAACATTCATACATACATGAAGCACAAAACCCCTAAGCCTTTATTCACCTGCCTTTGAACACACTGGGACAGTTAATTTTAACTTTGCTCTTCATTTGCACAGCAGCAATAATCTCATGTCTGCTAAATTAGGATGAGCTGGTTTAAAAGCTCAGTGGGAGCTATGACACAAAGCCCAGAAGAAATGTCTAGCTGATCTCTGGAACATGTTGCCTTTTGTAACAGGACCATAACTCTTTAAAACAAAGCTGTTAGGGATTACATTTTATTACAAGCAAAAATGGATAAATTATTACCAGTCCTTTTTTCTTTTTTCAATCCATTGTATTGATTTTACCTTTGATAATGACTAATGCTGATTAAACTAACTTTTTTTTTGTTCATTAGGTGTAGTGTTTTAAAGGACTCTTGGTAAGTTAGTGCTTTTAGTAGGTGAACACATAAGCAATCAAAGGAAATGCCTGTCAGTAATGTAAGTTGCTGTAAGCACTAAAAGGATCTTCCATTGTGCCATGTGTGCTTTGGGAAAGAAGCAGCAAGGAGAAGCTGGCCAGACAATGAAACCAGCAGAGTGGCTGCAGTAGCAACCAAGACACTGGTATGATAGTGTGCCTGTGGTGGTAGTGATTCTTTTTCTTCCCTGCTCCCCAAGTCAGCGACTAGAGTTTCTGCCCCAGTGGCCCCACTCTTATTATGCTATTGAAGTTATATATCCCTTTCTCTTTGCCTGTGTCCACCTCAGCACCTTAGATTACAAGCTCTTTGAGACAGTGGCTATCCAGTCCTCTGTGTTTGTACAGTGCCTAGCACAACAGGGATTTGACCCTAATTGGTCTGTAGCCATGACCCAAACAATCATGATCGATTATCATGAAAGACCACTTCTGCAAAAGTGAAGATGGTTGCAAGTGATAAAATGATGCATGCATCAATTAATGGGAAAAACAAGTCATTTTGCCTGGAGGGGATCAGCTGTTTAAAAAGCTTTACTGATTTACTTATGTGGACAATGTAATTTAACACAGATGCAGGGACAAGGCATGGTATAAAACCAGTTACAAGGCATGTGCTACTTAACAGCAGTCAAAGTGCAGTTTCTCAGAGCAATTAAGGGTGCGATAAATTTTACAATTATTAACCTAAAATGACAGAAATGTGTTACTTGTCACAAGCAGAAGCATATAGCCATTAAGCCATTACCAAAAACAGATAAGTACAATTCTTTCTATCCTTCAAAATACCCTCTCAGATGGAAGGTTGAACACCCAGGAGCAGTACCTGACCTGGAAAAGCTATTCATTAGACGTTAGGAGCCAAGAGGCAGCATGACAGCACAGGGCTTCTTAAACAGATATCCTTTAATTTCAGAGACTGGTGGCTTTTGGAGAATATTCTTCCCTGTTTCTTCAGCATGAAAGATGTCTTTTGCGCTATCCCTGGAGTAGAGTTTGCTGAGACTCCACAAAATTTTTTTCTGTGGAGGGGCACAAATTATGAAGGAAATACTACATATCTTGAGCCAAATTCCTGTCTCTGTTATTCCAGTACAAATAAAACCAGAACTTATGTGGAGTGTAGCTGAGGTTATTCCTTGAAAAGTTATGTTAGGACAACAGGTCTCATGAGCAAAATTATTTAGCATTTCATCTGAAAGTGAAACAAATGTAGCATTGATGTATAACACAGGTGCTCCTACTTTTTGGTTTGCATGCCCCTGTTAATGTTTGTTGTATTGCTATGATTCCCAGTTACACATCATAAAAAATAACACTTTATGTCCCTACAGCAGCACTGTAAATGCATCAACAACTTAAATGATTATGCAGAGTTGATTACCATTATTTTTCTTTGATTTCTTTCATTCATATTGCCTTTTCCCCTTCTACTTTCCCATTCCATCCTTTCATATAACCCAGTGGGGCTCAACCTTTTTGACTAGCAAACCAGATGAGCAGTGCCAAAGCCATCCAGGGGACAGCTAGATCTGGCTGATGGTCCTGATCTGGCATGGGGCAGCCGTGGGAAGGCCCCATTCAGCTGCGTGGAGGAGTGCAAGGTGCATCCCAGTTCCAACATGGCCTTTGGGGTGGGGGGTGGGAAGGGAGGATGTGTAGCCCAATCCCATATGGCCTAGCCCCCAACCCAGCCTTGTGGGGAGGGAGAGGTGTGGCCCAGTTCCATGGGGACTTTACCTGGCCCGGGGAGGGGGAGGGGGTGGAGGGGCTTTGGCCACCCCAACCTGGCCCCATGTGAAAAAGGGAGTATGACCCAGCCCCATCCAGGCCAGAGGGAGGCACGTGGTGCAGCCTCATCCAGCCTCAGGAGTGACGGGAGGCTCCAACCTGCCCCATCTTGCTGTTGGGGCCATGGGGTTTTGGACTTTGGCAGTGGGGGAGGGTGGCTGTGTTTACTGCCACCACTCCCCTACTGCCAAATCTCCTGAGCCATGGGGAGCCCTCAGGGCTGGATACTTATGGCTCCATGGGTTGTGTTTGGCCCATGGGCTGGAGGTTGAGCTCCCCTAATGTAACCTTTAGAAATTCACTACATACCCCCAGGGGTTCGTTTACCATAGTTTGAAAAACAATGTTGTACAAAAAATCCTTGGGAGTTAGTTCTGACACACAAAGATCATAGTTTCATAGTAATTTCATAGTAGTTAGAGGTCAGAATGGACCTAAATAGATCATCTAGTCTGACCCGCCGCCACTGGCCGGAGCACACGCTGGGATCACACGACCCCAGACAGGTGTTCATCTTTTTGTGAATTTACCCAAGGTAGGAGCAAGGACCACTTCCCTAGGAAGTTAGTTCCAGATCCTAGCCACCCTAACAGTGAAATAGTGCCTCCTAATCTCTAACCTGAACCTATTCTCCAGCAGCTTCTGGCCATTGTTCCTCATCACCCCAGGTGCTGCTGGGGGGAATAGGACCCTGCCTATTTGCTGCTGATCTCCCCTAACGAGTTTGGAGGCAGCCACCAAATCCTGCCTCAGCCTCCGCTTGCTGAAGCTGAACAGGTTCAGGTCCCTCAGCCTCTCCTCGTAGGGCCTGCCCTGTTGCCCTCCAACCAAGCGGGTGGCCCTCCTCTGAACCCTCTCAAGGCAGGCCACATCCTTCTCAAAGTGCGGTGCCCAGAACTGGACGCAGTACTCCAATTGAGGCCAGACCAATGTCGTGTAGAGGGGAAGTATCACCTCTCTGGACCGGCTTGAGATGCATCTTTGGATGCACAACAAGGTGCGGTTGGCTTTGCTGGCTGTGGTCTGGCATTGGCAGCTCATGTTCATCTTGGAGTCAATAATGACTCCAAGATCCCTTTCTGCCTCTGTGCTCTCAAGGGGGGAACTCCCCAGCCTGTACGTATGCTGTGGATTCCTTCTCCCCAGGTGCAGCACCCTGCACTTATTCACATTGAAGCCCATCCTATTACCATCCGCCCATTTCTGTAGTCTGTCCAAATCTAATTGCAGCCTCTCTCCCTTCGAGCGTGCCTACCTCTCCCCACATCTTGGTGTCATTGGCAATCATCCCCATAAAAGGGGTAAGAAGAAGTGTACTACTATATTTGTCTTGGTATTGTTATTTTGCTTGACTAGATTCATTTCTTCATCTCACAGAATCATGGCTGCAATTTCTGTAATTTTATTTTCCCCAAGTGAGAATTGTACATAGTCTATGTATTAAAAATGGGTTTCTATAGGTAGCATCCAAATCTGGATCCAGAAAAACTGATAAATTCCCATGATTCTTCTCCCACCATCCCATGATCTGTCCCTTTCTGGGTCTAGTTGGTACCTTTTTCAAACTGCTACTACCAAGGATGAATGAAACAGCACTCTGGGTTGTGATGCTGGTTAACACAAATATGCAGTGGCTTGTGAAGATGTTTTGTTTGTCTCACTGTTGAATGGTTGAACTTTGCAAGCCAACCCTGGCTCTACTGGGCAGCTTTGGCAGTGATTTTTGGCAGCATCCCCAGCAACTAGCCTGCCTCCAACTTCACTGAAAGGACAAGGAGCAAGACAAGGAGAAAGAGGTGGAATTGGAGGAGGAGGACATAGACCAGCTGCTTCAATGAGAACTTTTCTTGGAGCAGTTTCATTTGGCTCAGTGCCATCATTTCTGGAACTGTGAAATAAATATGAAGTTGGGAAGAGAATTTAGGTGAAGACATCTCCTGCAGTGACAGCAGAATTTTAGGATGACTGAGGGCACTTTTCTTAAGATCTGCACTAAATTTCCCATGCAGCTGCAGAGGCAAGTACATCACCATGAAAGATTTTTTTGTCCAGTACAACATGGACATTGCCACCTAGAAGCTCATTCCCTCTGCCCTCTTTATTGCTACACTATTGATTTGGTGAAGGCAGATCAATTTGTGGGGGGAAGGAAGGGGGCTGTGGGGAAGATGTGTGATGGTATTTAGAAGGTAATGTCAGTGCATCTCACAAGTCTTGGCAATCTTCAGGAGGTTCCTGACAGCTTTGCTGATACTGTTTCCCATTTGTATTGGCTCTTTGGATAGAACCCATGATTCTATTTTTTTGCCCTCTGCAACAAGCATGAGATTGCACAAATAGAAAGGGACTCCATTGTGCTGTGACACTGGGTTGACTGTCCTGGGAGGGTTTGCCTGAATTCATGGAGGATGTGAAGGAGTCCTGAAGGGTTCATGATGCCAGGATCATTAGAACTTCTGCCTCTTTTCTTTTATGAGAAAAAGTAGATTTTCCCATATGACAATTAGTGTGGGGATTAACAGTGTTGACATTCCCCTTTACCTTTGCTACCCTGGCTGATGAAAACTCTGAACAGTTACATCATAGAAAATAACTTTTTACTAGATTTACTTGCATACAAGATGAGGTCTCCCCCCAATTGGTATGGAGAAAAAAATCCTGATATCTTATGACTGCATACAAGGAAATCTCACTAAGCATGTTGTTTTTCATTAAACTGCTGTGAAAGGCAGCATGTGCTCAGCAATGGAAACCAGTTATGAAGTTGTTTAAATGCAGCCAACACTGAGCATTACTATAAAACATATGGCCCACATCAGGCAACCATGCTGATGGGAACCTACCACAAGAATCAGTTAATGTAGCCCAGGTGAATAAGACATATGGCAGTGCCCATTAACACAGTCCCCATTACTGCTGACTCTTTTTTCAAGTTATGGTGAGACATGACATTGAATAATGTTCACTAAGAATCCCCCCTGCCACCCCCTCTCAACCTGGTGCATATGATTAGTGTGGCCCCAATAATCCATGAAGTGAAGCTAGATCAGATTGTCCGGCCTGCACCTAATCTACATAATAAAATTTTGGAGTATCCCAGGTCTTGTGATAAAAACACCTGGTCCAGTCATGAGTGGGGACTAATTAGAACATGGATCCTTTATGGGGTGATATCTGAAGCGCACACATGCATACTGTACAAGTAGGTACCCAAGTGCTGCTCAAAAGTGTTTATGGGGTACCTGTTTTAAAACTTGCAGCAATTTCAGAAAAAGGTAACTTGCCTCAATTCTGGATCAATTAAATGCATGTGTACTATATGTAAAACACTACATCTATGTTTAATTTCAAGGTTATTGCTTTCAAATTTGCTCCTCACTTCCATGTTCTCAGAGAGAGCATGGTCTAATAGTAAGGAGGGGGGAAGTGGCTGCCAGGGGAAAAAGCTGGGGGAAAGCAGAAAGCAAAGCGCTACATGATCCCCCAGATTCATTTTCCTTGCTGCGGAGGTGGGGGGGGGGGGAGGGGGGGGGAACAAATTCCAGATAAACCTCTGATAATTAGATTCTATACCTGGAAAATTATAAAAAAAATATACATTTTCCATATATAGAATCTAATTATTGGGGGACTGTCTTGTGACCAGTGTTGTCTGCTATACACATAAATACTGTAATTGCCCTGTAAGCAGCTCCATGATGATAGTCAGATGGTGCTGCCTCATGCCTCAGAGAGGCTGCTGAGCCGTAACTGTCTTAAACTATAACTGCATGCTGTATGTTGTACAATCTTTGGCAGAGCAAAAAGAGACAAAAGTCTGGATTTTTAGAGCCCTATGAACAGCCACTGGGATATACTCTCCAAAATGACAGTCACTTAGGGCATGTGATTAACAATATTTTGTGTTCCTATTTTAAGGACGGGGGCTAATTTTGAATTCTAGTACCATATGTTTTTATTATGCTTTGGATAACTTTCAATGGATTATGTCTTGAAAATATTATGGATTATTTCATGAAATATTTTAAGTGTGGGGACTGTGTTTTCACAGAATGGGGTCTGCTTCATTCATACTTTGTGTGCTATTACAGAACATTTTATGTTGTGGACAATGTTCATTCACTTTATAGAATATGGTTAAGCTCTAGTTGTTTTATTGCCTATTTCAGCTAGCGTACTGTCCATTTAGGACTGTATTCTGTGATTTGCAGGCTGTGCTCTTTATGACAAAATTTACATAAAAACAATGGTTAAATAAAACATTCTGTTTTGCAAAAATTTAAGTACAAACACAGGAGCTATGAGAAACTGTGCAAAAAATAAAGTATTAGAAACAAAAATAAAAGTAAAGTGGTGAAAATAGTTAACATAGTTTGAGATAATCTGTTCACACAGCTTTCAACAATTTACAGTTGTTTGTTGCCACAGATTTTCTGCTTGGTCGCCCTTGTGGAATCTCAAAGGCTGGAATGCTAGAGCAGGAATCACATCTGTGATGGGATCCAAGGTGCTGATCTTAATATCCTGAAGGAAGGAGCTGTGGTTGAGTGTCCTCAAAGAAGAGTTCTCTGGGGTATGGGACTGGAGTTGTAGTTGCTGTAGTGCTATGCCAAAGGAGAGAGATTGGAAACTTTAATAGAGCTTGCTATGCTTTCTAGCAATGCTGTTCCTGAACTCCAAGAGTTGCATCTCCCTGTCATTGCAAAATTCTATTTGGCCTACTCCTTGCTTCCAGGAGGTCCTTTTCTCTCTGTTTCTGGGCTGCCTCTGTTCTTTCTTATTCTTAGCCTTGAGAAAGTGTCCCTGATGATCTGTTTTGGCCATCTTGTCCCATATAAAATGAGAAAAGCAACATGCCTACATTGTTTCTTATTCGGTTTCTGTGGTATCAAAGATTATATTTATCATGCCACCCCCTCAGAGCCTCTTCCTATACATGAAGTCTCTAAAGATGGTACATCTGTTTCCACCTTTACTTCCCATCTGCTTAGGACACTGATGTAATGAACTATCTGTGCACTCCTAAAATGTCTGCAGAGACTGGCTGGTGATAGCAGATTGAAATCTGAAGGGCTGTGTGTTTACATGCCAAAGCAATAAGTTAGTAGGCAAGACTTTTAGAGCATGGGGTGAACCAAGTTAGAAGTTGCATTTGTATCTGTGCAGGTAGTTTTTCATAAGCAGAATATTCTTTCCATTTTCCTTTTCTATATGGCCTGAATGACTTTGCGATTTTGGGGGGGGCGGGGGGGGGGGGTATTTGCAGTCCTAATGTTGAAAAATGGGTCATTGATGCAAGGGACCAGGAAGCAGAGAAAGTGCTTGTTTCTGAAAGTTAAGGGAAGACATGCGCTGCTGCTATTCACCAGAGTGCTCTTTTCTGGTATTTTGCATGACTGACAGGGCAAAACTACCTATACTAAAACAAGTGACAGGCAGAACTCCTTTGTATTGATAGAGTAGTAATTTTACTTAATACCACTTTATACCCCTCCTAGAAATGTATGTTAGCAGTAAATGAAGTAGTTTCACAATGATAGTTCAGCACATTTAGCATTAACATAACTGAAACCTTACTATCTGCACTTCCATGTGTTGCAGTTTTGTACAAGAAAAAATCTGTAAGTACTCTTGCATTCATAAAACACTATGTTTTCTGTGTGGGAGAATGAAAGAAGGATACCTGCTATGCTAGAATGTTTTGGAAGCATACTTTATAAAAAGATTGTTTCCTGATTTGTATCCCACCCTCTGCACTCCATAAACACTTTTTTATAGTAAAGTTTTCTTATTTAAACCTGACGCTCCAAAGGGTAACTCTTAGGTTGGTGGTCAAGATTTCTGCTGGATGTGGTTGGAAGAGGGAAGCAGCAAAGTTTATAAAGTGTATAGGAGGAGGGCCTGTAAGATCGGTGCTTGAGGAGATGTTGTTTGAAATGACCTCCAGCATTGTTGCCATTTTGAATGTGCCAAAGGGCAGTAGGTTACATGACTCCAAGACAAAGTAAAAAGAGAGGGTGGGACAAGGTGTTCCATGTTGGGTTGTGTAGGTGTCTGGTTGGAAATAGAGAACTTGTAGATATGCACAGAACTATATGCATATCAAGATTTCATAGATTTCATAGATTTCATAGACGTTAGAGCTGGAAGGGACCTCGGAAGATCATCGAGTCCAGCCCCCCGCCCAAAGGGCAGGACGTCAGCTGGGGTCATAGGATCCCAGCAAGATAAGCATCCAGTTTCATCTTGAAGGTGTTCAATGAAGGCGCTTGAACAACCTCCGGTGGCAGGCTGTTCCAGACCTTGGGGGCTCGGACAGTAAAGAAATTCTTCCTTATGTCCAGCCTGAAACGATCTTCTAGTAGTTTGTGACCATTCGTCCTCGTCATCCCTTGGGGCGCTCTGGTGAACAAACGTTCCCCTAGATACTGGTGGTCACCCCTGATAAACTTGTAGGTGGCCATCAGATCACCCCTGAGCCTGCGCTTTTCCAGGCTAAAGAGCCCCAGGGCTCTCAGCCTGTCATCGTAGGGTCTGCTTCCCTGACCTCTGATCATGCGCGTGGCTCTTCTCTGGACTCTCTCAAGCTTCTCCACATCCTTTTTGAATTGTGGAGCCCAAAACTGGACGCAGTACTCCAGCTGCGGCCTCACTAAGGCCGAGTACAGGGGGAGAATGACGTCCCGGGATTTGCTTGAGAAGCATCTATGGATGCAAGCCAGTGTTTTGGTCGCTTTACTAGCCGCAGCATCGCATTGCAGGCTCATGTTCATCTTGTGGTCAATGATGACCCCCAAGTCTCTTTCTTCCATAGTGCTAACCAACATAGCACTGCCGAGCCTATAAGGATGCTGCGGGTTTTTTTTCCCAAGGTGGAGAACCTTGCATTTATCGGCGTTGAACACCATAAGATTCTCATCCGCCCACTTGCTAAGCCTGTCCAGGTCAGCCTGGATCATCCGCCTGTCTTCTGATGTGGATGCTTTGCCCCAAAGCTTGGTGTCATCGGCGAACTTGGCCAGTCCGCTTCTGACTCCAGTGTCCACATCATTAATGAAGATGTTGAACAGTATGGGTCCAAGGACAGAGCCCTGGGGGACCCCACTGGTCACAGGACACCACGATGAGTGACTTCCATCAATTACTACCCTCTGGGTCCGACCCCGGAGCCAATTTTCCAGCCAGTGGATCGTGGGGGACCCAAGGCGACAATTGGCCAGTTTCTCCACGAGACGATCATGGGACACCAGATCGAAGGCTTTTTTGAAGTCAAGATATATGACATCAATCTCATCTCCCTTGTCCAGGTGATAGGTCACCTGGTCGTAGAAGGAAATGAGATTGGTCAAGCAAGACCTACCCGCAACAAACCCGTGCTGGCTATCCCTTAAGATGTTGGCGTCGGCCAGTCCATTAAGGATGGCCTCCTTAATAAACTTTTCTAAGATCTTCCCTGGGATAGAAGTCAGGCTGATGGGCCTATAGTTAGCCGGATCCACTTTCCTCCCTTTCTTGAAGATAGGCACCACGTTGGCCTTCTTCCAGTCTTCGGGCACTACACCAGAGCGCCAAGAGTTTTCAAAGATCCGCGCTAGAGGCTGGGCTATGATGCTCGCCAGCTCCTTGAGTACCCTGGGGTGAAGATTGTCAGGGCCGGCTGACTTGAAGGTATCCAGCTTCTCAAGATGTTCCTTCACAAAGTCAGCATTAATGGAGGGCAGGGGATCACCCTCACCCAGACTTCCCGGCCCTGTAGCAGGCACAGGCGTCCCATGGGGCTGATGAAAGACCGACGCAAAGTACCTATTTAATAGGTTGGCTTTTTCCTGGGCGTCAGTTGTCAGTTGCCCCATCTGGTTCAGCAGGGGTCCAACGTTGCCCCTGCTTTTCCTCCGGCTCCCCACATATCTGAAAAAGGACTTTTTATTGTCCTTGATGCTCAAAGCTAGCTGGAGTTCAGTTGCAGCCTTGGCTTTCCTGGTCTGCTCCCTACAGGACCGGACCAGTGCAGAATAATCCTCCTTGGAGGTGACTCCCATCCTCCATCCTTTGTAGGCCTTTCTTTTTAGCCTCAGGAGGTCTGCTAGGTCCCTGGAGAGCCAGGAGGGCTGCTGTCCCCTCTTGCTGCCTTTCCTCCGAGATGGAATAGACTTAGTTTGTGCATTGAGGATCGCTCCCTTGAGGAGCAACCACTCTTCTTGAACTCCCCTCTCCCTGCGGTCACAGTCCCTTAGGGCCTCAACTGACAAGCCTCCTGAGCTTGTCAAAGTCGGCTTTCCTGAAGTCAAGGACTTGCGTGTTGCTGACTGACTTGCCAGCTTTTCGGCGAATGGTGAAGGTGATCAGCTCGTGGTCGCTGTCACCCAGCTTCCTATCGATCACTAGGACGCCGACTAGGTCCTCCCCAGTAGCCAGCACCAGGTCGAGCAGCGCCTTGCCTCTCGTTGGCCCATAGACTTCTTGAGTCAGGTAGAGGTCATCCACGCACGAGAGGAAGCTCTGCGACCGCTCAGATTTTGCTGAGCGATCCTCCCACGAGATGTCTGGGTAATTGAAGTCACCCATGACAACCATGGTCCTGGAGAAAGCTGCCTCAGCCAGTTCCTGGGCAAACTCCTGGTCTAGCTCAGGACTTTGGGTGGGAGGTCTGTAGTAGACTCCCACCATTGTGTCCCCTGTGCCGTGTTCCCCACGGATTTTAACCCAGAGGGTCTCCAGCCGTCCACCCTGGTCGCCAATATCGGCTTGCAGGGACGCGTAGCTTTCCTTAACATAGAGAGCTACACCCCCGCCCCTTTTCTCTACACGATCCCTCCTGTACAGGGTATAGCCATCTATCCCCGTGGTCCAGTCATGGGTGGAGTCCCACCAGGTCTCCGTGATCCCTATGACATCGTAATTGTTTGCACTGAGCAGGACGATGATCTCCTCCTGCTTATTCCCCAAGCTCCTGGCATTTGTGTACAGGCAGGCAAGTGCCCCCTGGGGGGCTCCTTCCTTGCCCACAGATTTTACCAGGGCTGGGGCAGGGGTGGGCTCCCTTGAGTGCCATGATCCGCTGGCTTTGCAAGGATTGTTCAGCGGGCCAGCAGTGGCGGTAGTCCCCCCGTCCCCCAGCGGGCTTAGTTTAAAGCCCGGTGGAGCAGGTCAGCCAGTCTGGCTGAGAAGAGCCTCCTCCCTAGGGGAGAGAGGTGGAGACCATCTCTTCCCAGCAGCTCGCTGCCTCTCTCGCCAAAGAGCGGGCTGTGGTCATGAAAGCCAAAGCCTTCCTGACGACACCAGCACCGCAGTCTTTGGTTGACCACATAGATCCTCCTGTCCCTTCTCAGCCCATAGCCTGAGACTGGGAGGATCGACGAGAACACCACCTGTGCCCCCAGACCCTTAAGCCCCGCTCCCAAATCCCTGTAGCGCCTCATGACCTGGCTGGGAGTGCTCCGAGCCGTGTCATTGGTGCCCACATGAATAAGGAGCATGGGATAGTGGTCTGTGGGTTTGAGGAGCTTGGGGATCCTCAAGATTGTGACTCTGAGCTACCTATCTCCCAGGTGATCATGATTTTGTGCGTGCTGTAGTGGAGATGGCAGATGGAATTCAAAAAGGTTATCAGCCAATGTCACTTGCCATGGTGGCACCCAGGGTGCAATGGGAAAAAAAGAAACACTGCTTATATCTCCTAGCATTACGACCAGTTATTTATATTAAAGGCAAATGAGCTAAACCAAAAGATTAGTGGCTGAAGTCTTCTTGGCAGAGCAGATTGAGTGGGTGTGAACAGTGCTAGGAAGCTTTTCAATCATGGGACTGGAAGAGTGGGTGTACAGGACCAGCTCAGAGACATTTCTAGTCCTCCAACAATCTGGCTTGTTTGTTAAATAACAAAGAACTCTTGGCTTTCAGCTGGCTCTCCATGTTCATATTCTGTGTCTGTTCCAGAATCAAAGCTGTCATAGCCTATCCTGGAGATATCTGTCACAGACTATAACACAATTTTGTGGTGGCATCCTGTGACAAAATTCTGTTGAGATCTTCATAGTAGTGTGGGATGGCAGCTAGGGACACCACCAGAATAATACAAAGTAGAGATGTATCTGGACAAACATTAGTGTGCATTAACTTAATACACAGCAAGCTCACTATAGTTTGAGGGCATTTTTACATGTGGTACCGATGCAGTGCCGGGCACTTTTAATTAGTGAGCCATGCTAATTAAAAGCACCAGTGCATCACATGTATCAGTGCCGCAGCACATCCCCCCACTGAGAAAATAGTGGCAGAGTTTTCTGAACTAAAGCACATCCAACATGTTTTAGTTCAAAGCACACTGCTGCCATTTTCTCAGCACAGTCACACTGCACTACTGATGCATGTGATGCGCAATGCTGCCAAAGCGCATCAATTTGCATACTCCAGCAGGCTCAATTAATCAAGCCTGTTCTAACACTCGAGATTTCCAGCACATCAGAGCAGGCTCTCCACATGTGTGTAAGTTCCCAGAGATAGAAAAGAAGATATCATTAGTCAATGCATATTAAGAATTATACCTTCTGAATTCATATAATTTCATTATGCCACAACTGAATTTAGTACGCACTCCCTCATTCACCTTCCTTGGTTAACAATCATTAGGCAAGAAGTAAGATACACACTTTTAACTCTTGGAACAACCTACCTAGGAATAAGCTTTGTCATTTGAGGTCTTTAACTTGAGAACAGATAGTTTTCCAAAAGATGCTCTATCTGAATCAGAAGTTGTGGTTTTAATTGAGGCATCACTGGGTGAAATTCAATGGTTTGTATTTTGCAGAGCTCAAAGTAGATTAAGACCTAAATTTAGTGATTTGATTTTGTCTGAATGAACAGTAACCCAAATTCCCTTTTGGTTCACATTTTTTTTACACTGTAGTTCATTGTTCCAAAAACCAAGGTAGCTTGTTTAAATCTGAAATGTCTTGTTTCTCCAGCTTCACTGATCATGAAGCAGAACAGCACTGAATTCTCCCAGAGTATTCCCACTTGCGCTTTTAATGCATTGTAGGATAAAAAAAAAAAAAAACATTGAAAAGTAAAATCAACAATAAAGTTCTATCAGTCATCTGAAGTAGGACTGTATGAATCATGATATGTTGTGGCTTTGTCTTCATATGTGGGCAGAAAAACTGAAAGTTTCAACTTAATTGCATACAAATAGAAAATGTAACTTTTTAAAGAAGAAAATATCCCACCTCCCTAATAAATAAGAATATTTGAATTTTAATATAGTTGATTTTACCCATTCTCATAGATACAATGGAGATGGCTTTAGGCAGCAGTGCTGCACAATAACAAATCAAAATGTCCTAGTACTACTGTAGTAAACCTAAGTGTAACAGAGTCCCGGCTGCGACTTTGTTACTTAGAAAAGTAACAACTGAGGAGGAGTAGCGCAGCTGGGAAACAGGAAACACCATACCCCGGGAAACCAATAAGGACCCAGAAGGAAGAATAAGTGGGAGAGAAGAATGCCCAGAGTTGCCTGCGGGCACGGACTGAGATAGAAGTCGGACCGAGGAGGTTACTCAGAGGAAACTGAGAAGCACCGACAGGGATAGAGACTGCTATCACCTCTGATGACAAGAAACCAGGATCGCCACAACCCAAGAGGTCGCTATCTACCTGAAGAACCCACTCCAGTGGTGAGTCATGGGGACGAAAGAGGGAAGAGGTGACAGGCGGCGGTCCCAAGGTGGTTGAGATCAGCAGAGGAAAAGAGAGAGAGAGAGATAAAAGCGGAGCTAGCAGAGAGCTCAGGAGAAAAATGCTCCGTTAGCAAACTCAAGCCGTGGCCAGGGGGAATCCCTGGTTCCGGCGTTAATTGACCGCTAATAGGAAAGTTAGCGGCAGACAGTCAATTAACTGCTAACCTACAGCCTGTAACCATCCCCAAGTAATTTCTTGGTGGATCCTGGTAATTGGCCCTCGGGCAGGGCATTCAGGGTCAAAGTGAAACCAGCTGTAAACAATAAAAGGCTCGTTAACCTGATATCAAGACAGTGTGGTTCTTCCCGCGGGTACTGACACTTAAGATCTCTTCCTCCCCAGAAATTAGCAACGATCAAAGTCGTGGCAGGCGGGAATCGCGGGAAAAGTCAGTCCCAAAGGCAAACACATTAACACTAAGGTTAAATTGTTTCCTTTTGAGAAGAGCATGAAGTAATAGGAGTAGAAGAAGAAACCCAAGCATTCTTATAGGAGTTAGATACAACTTCAAGGGCTGATCTAGGGAGGGTGCATTTGCACCCCCAGTTTAATCCCTATCCCACCCAAACCAAGGCCAACTGCCTGGCAGTGGCAGTGGCTGTGGCAGCAGCATTTCTAGTCCAGCAGTACTGAAGGAGTCAATTGACTTCATGGCTCAGTATAATATACCTGATCCTTTCTAAATTCTTCATTCCACAGATATTAATGACCCTCTCTGTTTAATGGCCTTGATGTTCCTCCATTCAACCCATCCTTTGTTTTGCAGTTCTGCTGTCTGTTAGCTTCTCCTGAAGCTCCTATATCACAGACTTGTAGTTTTTTCCAGTGAAATTATATTTGCTTTTGCTTCAATCATGAACTGAATAATACAGCCCAGACTCCTAGCATATTAATAAAGCTTCTAGTTTATTTTCAACCATGGAAAAATGTGTTTTATATATAAGGATGCACCTCACCACCTCCACCCTGCCCTTTTCAAAATTCTAGATCTGCCTATGTACTATTGCACTTCACTCTGGAAATGAAAAGAGCGCTATTAATAGTACCTCTGTTTTTGCTCATATCCCCAAAGTGATCTGACTTATGACCAACCTCTGTACTGCCTTGTTTTAGACATGATCCTGAAATTAATGCCTTTGGGAATTAATGGTGTCATGAAAGAAAATGTCTTAAATTGCCATGTTTGAATGATAAACTCTTTGGGTGTGTTCAGATGAGCACGCATGTGCCTTATGCCCCTCCACAAACCCCTTTGAGCCGGGGTAAGAGGCACGTGCGGGAACAAAAAATGTTGCAGCGCAGGGAGAAAATTAGACCCCTGGATATCCAGGGGTCTAAAATAATCAAATTTTAAAAAGCGGAGCAGGGCATGGTCCCGGACTATGTCCTGAGGAAACCGGAGGCTGGGTCCTCCATGGAGATACTCTGGCTGCCAGAGCGTCTCTATGGTTGGCCCCTTGCCCTGGTGCTGAAACATGTGGCCGGCCAGGCCACATGTTTCAGCACCAGGGCTCCAGTGCCAGTGAGTAAGGTGTCTGGGGGGCTAGAGGAGGGGGGTGGGGACCATGGGGGGGACCCCCGATGGCCCCATCCACTCCCCCTGCCCCCCCGACACCTGCCCTGGCTGGCCCCTCCCTGCCAAGGCCCCCAACCACTGCCCTGGCTGGCCCCTCCCCCCGCCAGCCCTCCTGAGGCCCCCAACCCCTGCCCTGGCTGGCCCCATCCCCCCAAGCCCCCAATCCATGCCCCCCCACCCCATAGTTTTAAACCCCCCCACCAAAAAAACCCTGGCACTTACCTGCAGTTGGAGCTACAGTCTGGCTGACTGGGGTGCTGCCCGCACACTACCAGGCAGGGTGACAGCCCCAGCAGCCCCAGCCTGGGCCCTGCTGCCCCCCCCCACTGTCCTGTGCTGCCCCAGAGGGCTCTCCCAGGGGGCCCTGGAGCCCCCCCCCCCCTGCTTCTAAGGTAAGCAGAGGGGTTTTTTTCCCTTTTTTTTTTTTCTGTTTTTTTTCTGGGGGTTTTTTTTTTTTTAAAGTGATGGTGCCTGGGGTTATGAGGGTAGCCTTGGGGGCCTGGGGGTGTAAGTTGGGGGGTTAAGCTGGGTGGAGCAGCCATTTGGGGACCTGGGGGAGTGCGGGGTTGGAGCTGGGTGGGGCAGCCATTGGGGGAGCTGCAGCAGCTTTTGGGGGTTGGGGCTAGGTGAGGCAGCAATCGGGGGGCTGGGGGGGGCATGTAGGCCTTGCAGGGGGAGTGGTAGCCCCTGTGCAGGCCATTTGGCCCCCTGTTGGGGGGGGGATGAACCCCTTGTGGGGGGGCCAAACCCCCTGTTGGGGGGGATGAACCCCTTGTGGGGGGGCTGAACCCCCTTTTTGGGGGGCTGAACCCCTTGTGTGGGGGCCATCGCCCTGTGGGAAGGCAGCAAAATATGTATTTATGAATTCATGAAACATATTTAGAGTTCACTTTATTATTATGATAAGAGACTTGCTTTAACACTGTAAGATATATCAATAAAACATTATCCAACTGATCGCTGTCTCTGTCTCTCTCTCTTTTTAGTGGTCTTTTGTTTTACTTGTGGAGGAACATGGATTTGTGGGTATTTTAGAGAGTGATTTTGGGGATTTTTTTTATCAGGGATTTTTCAGTTTTCCAATAGAGAATACCAGAATTCCTGCTAGGGAGGCCAGTGGCAGGACCCTGCTTGCTCAGTGCTGGCACCTTGGACCCATCTGGCTGTGGCTGACCTCCTGGCCAAATGGGGCCAGGAGGACATGCTTTGACCGTTGAAAGCAGGCCACCACACCTGGAACATCTTCCGAATGATAGCTGCCCAGATGGCCAGGCAGGAGGCACACGACAATAGTGCTGCACAGAGGCCAACCCTGCAACCTCAGTCCACTGGCAGCTGGCTCAGAAGGGCAGATGCCTCTGCTGGCTGTGCAGTCCCCATCTGAGTCTGGCAGGTGCACAGCAGGTCACAGCCAGGCAGCAGCCCCCACTGCCAAACTGCTGCAGTGGGTAGAGGGTGCAGGGAACTCTCAGGGCTGCTTCAGCAGTCCAGCTAGCACAAGGGGTAGTGTTGCCAGGTACCAATTGGCTGGCCCCCAGAAGCTCCTGAGAGCTAGTAGCCCTGAGCTACTTGCCTGAGAGGCTTTTTATGTTGCTGAGGCCAGGACAGGGCAGCTTTTTATACTGCTGGAAACAGCACAGGTGCTGGCCCTGAGCTCTAGCTCCCCCTGGCTTCAGATCCAGGAGGAGCCAGGCAGGGTTATTTTGCCCCAAGTGGCACAATTTGCTCCACACCAAAATGCATGTCCAAGCATGTGCGCTGAAGCAAAAAGCCCCAGCTCAAATTTGCACCGATTCTATTTGAGCTGCTGCAAGTGCACGTGCTTGCATGTGTGGATGCGTCCTTTGGGTCTGTTGCAGGGTCAGCGTCCCAGCCCCTGCCACACTCCCGCGGGACTGGCCATGCTGGCTGGGAACTCACTTTTGTGTCTCCAGTGCATGGGGAACCACAGCTGCTGGCAATCCTGGGAGCATGAGGACATGTGATCTGGGGAACTGATTGGCCCACAGTGAGAGGTGGGCAATTTAAAAGGATGATACCAAGAGAACTTGGTGTTTCGCATCTCCAGCCTAGAAAAATCTCACAGGAGCCTGCAGGATGGGAAAGTCTTGAAAAAGAAACCCTGTACACCAAACCCTCGGGAACTGCTGGGACCAGGACAAGCCTGCATGAAGATCAACCTGCTCTCCCTGACAGGTAAGTAGACGTGGATAGGGGGAGTGACAGCGAGGGTTGTCCCCACAGAAATCCCCAAGCTGAGACCCTGGGGGGGGGGGACGGGGGAAGAACAACCATGGGAAATGGTTTGTCCAAACCAGTTGAGGAAAAGAGGGAGAGAAGAGAAAAGTGATGTGTTCCTCCTGGAAGAATAGGAACCAAGAGACAAACTGAGGCAGACAGACTAAAGAAGAGGGTTATACTGTTCTGCTGGGGAGGAGAACCAAGCAGGGACCCAAAGTCTAAGGCGGAGCATTCCTTGGAAGAGGAAGAAGAAATCTGAGTGACTCATTTGTAAACGTTGAATTATAAAAGAATAGAGGGTATTGAGAGCTATGGCCAAGAAGCTCCTTCTTTGATTTAATTCCTCCATACTGGAGAAGAATAACAGGAAAGCAAAAAAAGGGGGAAAGCCTTCCTGAAGATTTGATTTAAAGTTAAGAAAGAAGCTGAACTCTGTTCCCAAAAGGGGACAAATGAGGAGGACTAGTTCAGAATGCCTGGGGTCAGCAGGCGAAGAAATGTGAATGAGTTCACTGAGATAATTATTGTTTGATTTGATGAGAGTGATTATTAGGGCTTTGCAAAATTTTGATGGGTGTTTCGTTTTGAAGCTGTTTCGACACATTTTGAACTCAAAACAGCGAAATTGAAATTAAACAAAAGGCTTCAAAACAAGTTCAAAACAAAATGAGGGCATTTGAAATGACCAGCTGGGTGGCACGGAAGTGGAAAGGGATCTTGGAGTCCTAGTGGATTCCAAGATGAACATGAGTCGGCAGTGTGATGAAGCCATCAGAAAAGCTAATGGCACTTTATCGTGCATCAGCAGATGCATGAAGAATAGATCCAAAGAGGTGATACTTGCCCTCTGTCGGGCGCTGGTCAGACCGCAGTTGGAGTACTGCATGCAGTTCTGGGCACCGCACTTCAAGAGGGATGTGAATAACCTGGAGAGGGTCCAGAGAAGGGCCACTCGTATGGTTAAGGGCCTGCAGACCAAGCCCTACGAGGAGAGACTAGAGAACCTGGACCTTTTCAGCCTCCGCAAGAGAAGGTTGAGAGGCGAACTTGTGGCTGCCTATAAGTTCATCACGGGGGCACAGAAGGGAATTGGTGAGGTTTTATTCACCAAGGCGCCCCTGGTGGTTACAAGAAATAATGGCCACAAGCTAGCAGAGAGCAGATTTAGACTGGACATTAGGAAGAACTTCTTCACAGTTAGAGTGGCCAAGGTGTGGAACGGGTTCCCAAGGGAGGTGGTGCTCTCCCCTACCCTGGGGGTCTTCAAGAGGAGGTTGGATATGCATCTAGCTGGGGTCATCTAGACCCAGCATTCTTTCCTGCCTATGCAGGGGGTCGGACTCGATGATCTATTGAGGTCCCTTCCAACCCTAACATCTATGAATCTATTAAATGTTTTGAAAGTTTCAAAACGTTTCAAGTTTCGAAGCCAGGTTTACTTGGCTTCAGCACCAGTCCCAGCCGGCAGCGGCAGACTCCTGTTACCCAGCATGCAGATCTGGGGATCCGCACTGTCAAGAGGAGTTCAGCACAGCCCCGAAGTCCTCCCGAGGGTACGGGCCTGTGGATCTGCACACCTGATAACAGGAGGCTGCCGTTGCCAGCAAGTGTCATGCGTTTTGCTCTGAACAGTTTGAGGTGCAGTTTCCAGGAAACCTCTGCACCTATCTCCTTGAAATGTGGCAGGCTTCATGCCCTCAGAAGGGGTTACCATCCCAAAAAGTTTCATCTGAATCAGACAAGAAATGACAACATTTTAGGCATTTTCATGATTCCCCATGATAGCCTATGGGCGAAACATCAAAACATGTGAAAACAGCAAAACAGTTTTGATGAAACAAAACAGCATATTGCTTCAAAACAAAATAACAAAACAAAACACTGTCCCTGCGAAACAGCTAAATGTATGTCAAAACAAAACAGTGCTATTTTGCACAGCCCTAATAGCAGCCAGACCAGTGAAGCAGAAGAACAAGACGCTGTGAGTTATCGACTGGAGAGAGAGAGAGACCAGGAATAGTCTCCACCTGCCATCCATGGAGAATAGTGACCATCATCCCAAGAGGAAAGGGACAGGATGTAGAGGAGGTAGAACCCTGCAGAAGAACCATACCTGGGTCAGGTGGACCAACCAATCAAGATTATCCATCCTCCCATACGTTCATTTTCCATCAAGACATGGCAGACGAATGTGAGGTAGAGACAGAGGTCAGTATAATCCGACATGGTTCCGAATGTTATGCACAGTGGTGCATTACCAAGGAACCTTGAAGCCATGACCAACGCCAGGAGATAGTGACACAATATGGACCCAGGGGCAGCAGGCCTTGGCCCGCCCTAAGATTGGCAGCAGGCACATGGGCTGGTGATCCAGTTGGTGCAAGGACAACAAGCCCAAATGGAAGAAATCATCAGGGTGAGAACTAAAGAGGCCAATGCTCGGATCATGCTCTTGATGAGACAGCAGGAGCTGAGTGAGAAGATTGATACCCAGCAGGCGGCTGTCATTCATGCTACCAGAGGCTAAAGCTGCCAAAGATGACAGTGGAAGATAATGTGGAGGCTTATTTAGAATCGTTCGAGAGGGCAGCCTTGTCAGGAGGGTGAGACAAGGCTCAGGGTGTGGGGCAACTGGGGCCCTTACTAATAGGCCCTGTCCAAGCTGACTACAGAGCCATGTCAAGGCATGAAGCTATGGATTGCATTGGCCATCGTGTACTAGCTAGAAATTTCCCCAGAATATTACCGGCAGCAGTTCTGGGCCAAGAAGAGACCTTGACTTCTCACGCAGCTCCTGTGCAATGTAATAGACCAGTGGATTAAACCAAAACGCAAGTCCCAAACCGAAATCCTGGAGATCTTTATGCTAGAACAGTTCCTGGAGGACTTATAGGAAGATATGCAAAGGTAGGTTAAGCGGCATCAACTTCAGATGTTAAAGAAAGCCTTACAACTAGCAGAGGATTTTGCCACCAAAGGGGAAAACAAAAAAAGGAAAAGCCATCAAAATAGGGCCGGTTATTATGAAATGGGTAAAGAGACCCATTGCCCTGACTAAGAAAGGTGAGGCCTCCCTGGGCCCAGCCTATCCATTTAGAAGGTCAGAATCCTGGGAGCTAGTGTGCTATAGATGCAGGGCCCCAGGACATATCAGCCAGTATTGTACCTACTGGATACATGAGAGGCGACAAGGGGAAGAGACCCCACAACATCAGAATGAGAGATTTCAGGGGAGCACTTATGGTGAAATGATGGATTGCAGAAGAGTTGCCAGTAAGGACTGCCCGAAAGTTGCCCTGTCCCATGATGTTAGGGAAAGACTAGTCCTACTTCCCTGAAGTGCTCAGCCAGGCTATGTACAAAAGATGGGGTATGCACCCCAGGAAGGAAGTAGAGGGGCAACCGAAATGGCTGACGGGCAATGGGCCAGACTCCGCAGAAGAGGAGATAGGGTAGGATCTGGATAAGACCATCAGAGAACATTCATTTTGCGTCAAGACATGGCAGGCGAGTAGGAGGCAGAGACAGAGGTCAGTATAAACTGACAAAGTTCCAAAGTGGAAGGCTATTGCCTGCTCACAGGGTCATTTTAGGGAATACCTCTGTAATCATATGTGTGTACAGCATTTAGTGCAATGTGACCCTGATTGGGGTGCATCAGAGTTTACATCAGAAGAGAGCCACACGCATGATTAGAGGTCAAGAAAACAGGCCTGATGAGGAGAGGTTGAGAGGCACGGGACTCTTTAGCCTGGAGAAGCGAAGGCTCAGGGGTGACTAGGTGGCAGCCTATAAGTATATAAGGGGTGTGCATCAGGAACTGGGAGAACGTCTGTTCACCAGGGCACCCCAAGGGAAGACAAGGTCTAACAGTAACAAACTGCTGGAAGATCTTTTTAAACTGAACATAAGGAAAAACTTCTTCACCAGCCGAGTCTCCAGAGTCTGGAATAGGCTCCCCACAGAAGTGGTGCAAGCTGCTGGATACTGTCACAACCCAAGGGTGTGTTTTTTTTGTTTGTGTGTGCTTCGGCACTGCTGAATTATTTCCCGCCACTTGTAGCTTTCTTTGCAGGGTGCATTTCTGAGCTGCAGAAAGGAGATGCACGTTGCAAGGAGTTCCCGCCATTTGTATTCAAATTTGTGCCCCACTATTGGCCAGTTCTAAATTATTTCTACATGGCGGCTAGCGATTGGCTTGCTAGCCGTATAAAAGGCTTGAGTGGTTTCCGCCCAAGTTGGAGGACTCCACGAACATTAGGAGGAGGAGACTTCACATCTCGTGAAGATCTCAAAGCGCTGCGGAGCCTATTGGACCCAGCGTGTATGTCAAGAAGGCTACAGGGGTCTGATCAGCCTCTCGCCTCTCCCCGTTGCCGCCTAATCCCTCAACGTACCCTTCCCTGCGCGCAAGTTCCACGGAGCCTAGCAAACTTTGTGTGAGTGAATCCAGAGCTCTGTCCGAGTCCTTAAACTGGGACTTAAGCGAAGTTTTCCTGGAAGTTTTCCAGCCAGCACCGCGACCATCTACGGTGTAAGTAAACAATCTTAAATCAACCATTAAGCGTCCGTGCCTAATTCTAGCGTGCCGCCTGCCTTCCCCAACCCGGCGTGTCCGGGCTGCTGGCCACAGCCGGCCACGTGAAAAAAGGGCCTCGGACCGCTCCCGGCCCGCACAGATACCTTTAAGAAACATTTGGATGCTTATCTTGCTGGACTTCCTGCCCCTTGGCAGGGGGCAGGACCCGATGATCTCGCAAGGTCCCTTCCAGCCTTAATGTCTATGAAATCTACAACTATGCAAATAATCTTATTTTATGTAATGTGTACTCTCTCAAAGGATTTGCAAAAAGACACTGGCAAACCTGATAGAAAATTGTGATTATCTGGCCTACTTTACATACTACCTTTTTAAAACAATGCAGCTTTAGAGACAAACATTGACATTCTGCCCTGGATAAGTTTAAACACCTTTACAGTCAAAACTGACTGAAAGGGAAAAGACAATACCATGGTAACATCATGAAAAAAGTTTTCCTATTCATGTTTGCAAGATTTTTTTTAGATATCCCTGATTTCCATTTTACTCGAACATTAAGTTGAATCACCCTTTTGTTTCTAATGAGGAACATCAGCTATTCCAGTATAAGCTGTAACTGTTTTCTGTGTCACGCAAGGAAGTATTTAGAGTTAATGCACAGTAGGGCTAATCATAGCATTGGAAAATGTCAGTGTATGCCTTTATGTGAAAAAGACTGCAGAAAGACAGTATGGAACCAGTTTCAAAATTAGACTTGTGTGTAATGTGAAAAAAGTTTTGAGTTCTTTGTCCAGATTAATGACCAAGTAATGCCCACAACTGATTTAGAGGAACATTGTGACTGGATCAAGTTTTCAAATGTGTCAAGTATAGGCTGGGCATGTTCATTCTGAAAGTTGTGTATTTCATAGTACTGGCAAAAACATCGTTAGTTATTCTAGCAATAAAATCTGTGCACTGCCTTGTCTTTTTTTTCCTGTGCAATATTTAAATTATACTCTGCCTCTCCCCTCCCCCCCATTTCCTGCAAAATTTCTGATGGAACCTAAAGAAATGTTTATTCATTTATTGTATTCTGGACAGATACAGATAGCAACCTAAGTATCTCCATGCTCTAGGCTATCAAATGACTTCATCAGATAAAAAATAATAATGAACCCATAAACTGTCTTAGTAAGTTCAGGTGTCAGTGGAGAATGGTAAAAAATATTCTTACCTACTGAGCATGTTTCCTGAAAACAAATTATGTTGTACTCTAACCAAAAATATTAGAAAGTTTGAATATGCCTGGTGCCTAGTTATGTTTATCTATATTGTAAGAACAATATTCTGGCCTTACATGTTCAGGTGTTCTCTCCCCCCTCCATGCGCAGGTGTTCAGGTGAACAAGAAGTAAGAAATTAGCAATTCAGTTCCTGAGCACTCGGCCTAGTTTTGACAATGATTTTTTTTTCTATGAATGAGGTCTAATCCTTTAACCTGGGCACTTCTGTTTTGGAACTATAAAATGATACTTTCTGATATCAAAGCATTGTTAGCTATTTAGTTAGGCACTTACTGCTGCTAGCCTCACTTGCACTGAGTTGTCCTGATCCTTTGATAGCTTTTTGGGTCTAGCCTGTAGATTCTCTAGAACCAGTTCTATAGAAAAAAGAACAGGAAGGTTGGCTTTTCTATACAAAAGTCTATGGAATTTACCTTTCACACTTGCTTTGGGACCTACAGTCCAGATGCAAATAAGGGCATAGATACCTAAAAACCAAGGCTTTTGATGTTTGTTATTAGTTGGTTCTATGCAGTTCTCTGTTTAACATGGGGGGGAGTTCCCCAGTTGCCCTTCTGAGGTGCCTAACTCTCCCCATGCATTGTATATAGAGCTTGGGTGCCTAACTCAGAGTTAAGGATTGTTTTCATGGGAAGTCGTATCTAAAATGTAGCCGTTACAACATCTGACTTTTGGTAGGCTTGCCACAAATCAAGCCCCACGTCCTCCTAATTGCCACTCCAATCCCATTTCCCTATACAACCTGCTCTGTTTTCTCTTTCCTGCCCTACCTGCCACTGCTATTTGCCCTCTCCCTGATCTGGCATGTCACACAGAGGCTGCCTATGCCACTTGCGGCATATTTGATGCAGGCTGGCCACCTCTGCTTTAGTAGATCTAACCAAATCTTGATTAGAGACTTACATAAACAGCCTAATAAGTGGAGGAGTTGAGCACATGCAGCTTCTATTAAATTGAATGGACACCAAAGCAACACATTTGAAAATTTTTGGCTGAAGTGTCTTCCCAAGAACAGAGAGCCATCAGTTGTTGAGAATTAGATCTCTGAAAGTCCCTGGCATGCAGTTGTAAGCTCCCTCTAGTAGACTAGTTGCTGCCTCTCTCAGTCTGAATATTTATTTTAAATAAATAAATAAGCTGGCAAGCCCTACACAAACTGCTGGCAAATACACAGAATGTTACTGCTGTCTGCAAGCTGCATTCACTTTTACACATTCTGATTTAAAAAGCTTCCTGGCTTTTCTTTTTTAATGCATTGGCTGAAGCACTCAAAATTCCTTTTCTGGCCAATTTAGTTGCCTTTCAAATCTGTGCATTTAGATTCACAAATGAAGGACATCAACCTTTGGGTTCAGTCATCCACTCATTGCATACAGAGAACCCACAACAGTGATAATGCAAGTTGTACATTTGGGGTAGCTGCAGCATTAGGCCTTTTCGTGCATTTTTACATCCACAGCATGCTCAAGAACTTTGAAAGGAATTTGTCGTTGAAGTTTTTCTATAATAGTGAAACAGGATGGAAAGGAATGAATGAAAAGCTAGTAGTTCTACTGTGCAAACTATGGGCTAGATAGAAGATATGTGTTTTTTGGTGTGAGGAGGTGGATAGTCATAGAAAATCAGGGTTGGAAGGGACCTCAGGAGGTTATCTAGTCCAACTCCCTGCTCAAAGTGGGACCATCCCCAACTAGATCATCTCAGCCAAGGCTTTGCCTACCTAAAAAAAAATCCCTAAGGGTGATTCCACAACCTCTCTGAGTAACCTGTTCCAATGCTTTACTACCCTGAGTGACAAAGTGTTTCCTCATATCTAACATAAACTTCCCTGGCTGCAACCTGAGATCATTGCTCCTGTTGTCATCTGCCACCACTGAGAACAGTCCAGCTCCATCCTCTTTGGAACCAGCCTTCAGGTAGTTAAATGCCCCCTTCAGTCTTCTCTTTTCCAGACTACATGGGTGCTATACACAAGCACAGAGGCTGCTCTGATGCACTGTAATTACAATGTGGGAAGCAGACTCAAGTAATTGAGTCTGCTGGAGTGTGGTAATTACCATGCTCCAGCATCCTCTCACATCTCGTGTATCAGCATCCCCATGCTTAAAAATGGCGGCGGGGGCACTTGAACTAAAGCTTGAATGAGCTTTAGTTCAAGCGCTTCCTGCCACCATTTTTAAGCGTGGGGATGCTGATACATGAGACACTGAAGCACTTTAATTAGAGTGCTTCTTGGAGTTGCCTTAAAGCGTTGCTCCCCTCCCCCAAAGCATGTGTGAAAGTGCCCAGTAAGCCCAGTTCCCTCAGCCTCTCCTCATAAGCCATGTTCCCCAGCTCTCAAACCATATGCATTTCCCTCTGCTGGACTCTCTCCAATTTGTCCACATCCTTTTTGTAGGGGGGGAGGGGGGCAAAACTGGACACAGTACTACATATGTGGCCTCAGCAGTGCAGAGTAAAGGGGAATAATTACTTCCCTCTATCCGCTGGCGACACTCTTAGTGACGCAGCCCAGCTTCAAAAAGAATTTGATTGGATTCAGTTGAACTTGTTTAAACTTTCACAACCCCTTTTTGATTTTTTTTGTGGTGCTGCCACCATAAAATAAGATCACAAGGTAACATCTCTGCTTCTTTCTAAATGACAAGCTCACGCTAAAAAAAAAATCTTAGCTCGACCTTTTCTGCACTTGATGGGAGTAATTTAGCAAGCTCTCTTAAAAGCCGATCCACCGGCAGAAACGATTCCATATATAGCTCTGGAACCCGAAATTGCAAGTTTGTAAGACCAAAAAATTTGCATCAGCGTGGACACAGAAGTGAAACACCCTGCACATATGTTGCGTTCTCAGCCTATTTTGTGCTTGGTGAGGGGAAGAAAAGGCAGGGCTGGGCTGTGTTGCAAACACTGCCTCACCACAAGGCAGATCTGATTCCCCTCTGAGACTTCTAGGGTTAGCAGCTTTGGAGGCAACAGCTTGACTCCGGTCAGGAAATAGCACCTTGCAAAGAACCCCAAGGAATGAGAGGAAAAGGGGATCCCTTCCTCAGAGCCAGTTGCTGGGCAGCAAGGGGAAGATGGGGAGCAGCGTGGAAGCGGGGGGGGGGGGGGGGAAGGGGGTTAAACCAGTTTTAGAAAGGACCAGCTGGATCCTCATTTCCCCCTCAGAGTTTGAAAACAGGGTTTAAATTAAAATGCACAGCCCTACAAGGGGGAGAGGTGGGCTTAGCCAGGGGGGCAGAGCGGCTGCCGTCAGGGAGTGTCCCTGGGGCTCCACCGAGACGCGGAGTCCGCGGGGCTTGGTTGCAATGCACGTCGCTTTGGAGAGAGGCGAAGATGATTCTCCGAGCAGACAAAAGCAGCTCCACCCCCCGCGAAGCAGGCGGGGTGGGGTCGCCTCTGGCCTGCAGGGGTGGCGACCCGCGCTGAGTCTGGGCGGGCCCGCAGGTGCAGGCGGCCCAGCGTCCGGCAGGGGGCGTCATTGCCACGCGGCTGTGAGGCGAGGAGGGGGCGGCGGCGGGGAAGGCTGCGTCGCAGCTTGGTTGTTGCCCAGGCCCTGTCCCCTTGGCAGGAGAAGGGGGGGCACGCTCGCCCGTAGGGCACTAGAGGCAACGGAGCCGGCCGGAGCGGCTTCCGGGACGCAGGGCAGCCCCTCCTTCGCCACGGGTCCGGTGCTCCCCCAAGACCATGCGCGGGCGCCCCCCGCCCCGGCCCAGGGGCGTCTCAGTCACTTGCACGGCCCCTCCCCCCCACGCGCCTCTCCAATTGACCCGCTGCCCGCAGGGGGCGGGGGAGTCGTGACGGCGGAGTCAGCGCTGATTGGTGAAGCCCCGCGCGCGTCACAATCCCTCGGAATCTCCCCGCAGCTGCTGTGTGTGACGTCGGGGTCAGTCCGAGCCCCGGCGTTCGACCTTCCCCCCCCCCCCCCTTTTGGCTGCCCCGCTCCCCTCTGCCCCCGGGACCGCACGAGCAGCCTCCCCGCAGGAGTCCCGCCCATCCGTAAGCAGGAGCCCCTCGGTAGCGCCCACGCTTTTCGGCTCTCGGGTGGGGAGAAACACTGGTCTTAACGAGGGTGCGGCGGGTTCGCTGCCAAGCACCGGACACCGCAACGCTGCCTGCTCGCGTGGCCTGGAGGGAGGCAGGCTGCAGAGAAGGCAGGGGGACATTTACCAGTGGGGCAGGTCGCTATGGGGCACGGGCGCCTCTGCGTGATGCGGGCTGGGGGAGTTTGGTGCAATGGAAAGAGCGGTTCTAGCTCTATTCCCCCCCTTCCCCCCATGCCTGTGCAACGAGATCTTCTCGGGGGGGAGAAGGTAAAAGCTGGATCTTGCTGGATCCTGCTGGTATTTGGCTCTTCCAGGCGGTTCCCTTCAAGGTAGGGACTTGCCGCCGCTGCTCCAGGCAACGCGTAAAATGCGCGATCTCATGCATGCCGGAACTTGAGCGCTGCAGGCACCCGGATTCAGCCGGGGGGATCCTGCTGGATCTAGCCAAATTGGTATCCGGAACCTCCCTGCGTATTTGCTACCGCAGAGAAAGAAAAAACAAACAAAAAATCCAACCGACCGGGACCCTGACACATTGCAGCGCGTAAGTAGCTGTGAAAAAAAAAAGAGAGAGAGAAAGAATTGGCACCTCTGCCTCCGCTGTGAGGGATCTGCCTGTCCTGCCGGAGCCCTCCAGTTTGGAGCCCTAGTTTCCAAATGCCGGCGAATGAATAGCGAGCTCGCGTTGCACGGGCATCGTCTGGACCCCGAGGCACCCCGGTGCATCACCGCTTCCCGTACGGATCAGACGATCGGATCCAGCGGGGACCCTGGCGATTTTTGACCCCAAGCACCAGCTTGTCAGATTTGAATGGGAAGCAGTGGTCATTCCCCCTTCCCACTTTGCTGGCCAAATCACCCAAACCCTCCTGCCTTTCCACCCAGTCGCGCTGAGAAACCACATATCCGGTGCCTGGATCCTGCTAACTTTTATCTCTGTTATCTAAACGGTGATAACATAGAGCAGCTTCTGCGTGTAACTGTGCAACTCGTGCACGGCTCCTACAGCTGCAAGAGCAGAATGGTGTAGCAGCATGTCAGCTAATAGGTGGAAAGCTATTTTTTAGGGCAATCACCCCTTCCCCATCCCCTATTCAGTTCCATTTCCTCTGCAGAAATGCACCGCATCCCGGCTCAGTGGCAGTTACAGAATCCCGGAGGCAGCACCTGGAGCCTGCTGGATCCTACTTTTCTCTTCCTCTCTCCAGGCCCCGAAACGATGCTGCGTCGCAAAGAACAGAGCCAAGTGCGTATACGACAGCTTTTTGTTGGATTACGCAAACACTGACCACAAACGTCACAATCCCCAAGCGTTTACACCTAGTTCCTTATATCCGTCGGATCCTCGATACATGTTGGCACCTGTCCTATTGAAAAAACTCCTCGAGCTCTGGATCTGAACCTAGCAGGCACGCATTTTGGGGGTGCTTTTTAAAAAAAAAATCTTTCACTTACATTCCCAAGTTTGACCTTTTAGCCAGGGCAACCTAGCTTGTCTCTTCCATCAGAGATGTCTATGTATCCAATCGACTAGAATGATCAGAGCAGTCTAGGAGATTTAGACACATTCGGATGGGATTAAAATGAATAGACTATAGAGAGAGAGAGAGAGAGAAAATGTTTATATATATACATATATATATGTATACACACACACATATATATATATATATATATATATATATATATATATATATATATATACACACACACACACACATACACACACACACACACTTTTTTTCTCTCTCTCTGTCAATTCCCTAGGCTAAAAATGCACAGGTTTGAGGCTCGGCTCTTGACCGAGCTTTGAGGTTTTGAAAAGCTCGGTTAAGAGCCGAGCGGCTAAAACCACATACATGGGGATCATCAGCATGTGCTAGGCGGCTGCCTTTGCCAAATCCCAGTGTCATGGTAGAACATTTGGCTGCGCCTGGAATGACCAAGAGGACAGCTCTGGTTTCAGCGGAGCACAAGGCATTGGATACAGCTCGAGGTGATGTAAAAGGCTAGCTAAAAACGTGACTGACGTCTGATTGGGAAGGGAGAATCTAGGTGGAAGGGGGGAAAAAAAAAAAGGAAGCTGCTGGATCCGCGTGCTGCTGCGTGGGGGCAGCCAGGTCCTTCCTCAGTCCTGGAGCGCACGCAGCCATTTTCGGAGCGAGGGGCCAAAACCCCGCATGGCTCCTTCCCCGCCCCGCGGACGCACATATGCACCTGGCGCGGGGACCGCGGAGGTAGGTCCCGTCCACGGGGCGTCTCCGGAGGCACGGAGGTGTGCACACACTCGGGGGCAAAGCTGGCGTGCAGGTGCCCGAAGTTCTTCGGCTTGCCGGCCCCCCACTCCATTGGGCCGCGGCGCGCTCAGGGCAACCCCCGCGACCCGGGCCAGGGCACAGAAGGCGGCGAACAGCTGTTTATGCAGATGAGGGGGCGGGGTCGGCATGCAGATGAGGGGGCGTGGGCAGGGCCCCGGAAGCGCGACGGAACCCCGTATAAAAGCTCCCGGGGACATTTCCCAGGCAGAATTACTAAGGTTGCGGCGGTGGCGGGAGGGAGGGACAGACGGACGGACGGACGGACGGACGGACGGACGGGGCCGGCTGGGGACGCAGCCAGCAGCCGGGACTAGACGAGAGCGAGAGACGCTGCCCAGGTCAGGAGCCGACCCCCGTCCAGCGGCTGTAGCGCGGGCGCGGATCTCCTCGCTCGGGGCGGTGCGGGGCGGGGGGCTCTCGGGCAAAGAGGTGGGGTGCCGGGGGACGGGGGCAGGGCTGCGCGGCCCCTGCACTGGGCTCACCGCTTCCCCCTGTGCCGCCAGGAGCCATCGCGGAGGGGGCTCGGCCGGCGCGTCCCGCCCGGGGCCATGGCTGACGAGGACGGTGCCCGCAGCGGCGGCGGCCGCGGGGATTGCAGCGCGCACTGCAACGTGCTGAGCTGGGAGCAAGTGCAGCGCTTGGACCGCGTCCTCGGCGACACCATCCCCATCCACGGCCGCGGCAACTTCCCCACGCTGGAGGTGCAGCCGCGCCAGATCGTGAAGGTGGTGCGGAGCCGCCTGGAGGAGAAGGGCATCGCACTCCGGGACGTGCGCCTCAACGGCTCGGCCGCCAGCCACATCCTGCACCAGGACAGCGGCCTGGGCTACAAGGACTTGGACCTCATCTTCTGCGCCGACCTCAAGGGGGAAGCCGAATTTCAGACTGTGAAGGACGTGGTCTTGGACTGTCTTTTGGATTTCTTACCCGAGGGAGTGAACAAGGAGAAGATCACCCCGCTCACCCTGAAGGTAAAAAGCTGCGCCTGGGTGTCTCTGCTTTCAGACCTGCCCCACAGAAAGGCTGTGGAGATCCACCCCCCATCATGGGGGGGGGGGGCAGCTGCCCGCAGCCTGGTGCAGGGGGTCCTGGCCACGACCCTCAACAGAGCCTGCCAGAGGGCCCCCAGGGCCCTGCCTCTTCCCCCAGCCACAAAGGACGCTCATGGACAAGTCGGGCCGCAAAGGGACCTCCAGAGGTCATCTAGTCCATGCTTCTTAGCCATTTTTGTGACAGGACCTGTGACAGCCAGTCCCGATCCAGTGCCTCCCAGAGCGTGGGGCGGCCCCTCACAGGCTGGAGCTCTGCCGGCCTGCAAGGGAAAAGCCCCAATTTCCCACCTTTTTCTTTTTTAAAGGAGAATCCACTTTTAAAGTTTGTTCCCAACCCTGTCTTGTTCTTGCAGTCCGCTTCTGTGTCGTGACCCATGGGTTGAGAAACGCTGATCTACTCCGCCTCCATGCCTGAGGCAGATTACCTTTCTCTCTTTCCCTCCCCCCCCCCCCCCCCCAAGCTAACACAGGTGTAGTTTGTAGCTGTGTTGGTCTAAGGATATAGGCAGATGAGGTTCTTTGGGCAAACCTAATATCTTTTATTAGATCAACTAAATAGTTGGCAAAAATATTCTTAACAAACTTTTGGGTTTAAAAACCCTAGACCTAAGACTTTCTTCCTTCCTTGTCACCTTCCTGGGTCCACTTACTGGCCCGGTAGAGATTCCTCAGGCTAGGCTTTGGAAACCCTAACAGGGACATATGTATAATTGAACCATTTGCATTTCTGTGTGCCTGCCAGAAGCAAATACTTCTTGGCAGCAAGTACTTCTCTGAGATGGACACAGAGGCGCATTTTCTTGTTTCTATACAGGATTTTGCATGCTATTTTTCCCTTCTCACTTCTGCTCTTCACCACTGCGGGGGGGGGAGAGGCATGCTTTTAAGGCAGGCTTGTTTTGGAGCTTGTGCTGATGGGCAGACTTTGATTAGTTCAGACACTTTTTGATTGTTGGTTTTTTTGCGGGTTTTTTTCTGGCAGCTTATAGATCTGTTTTTATATTTCAGTTGTAATTTTTCCCCAAAGCTGTAGGAGCCGATCTTTGGATGTTTGCTATCAGTTTTACAAGGCATGCATATATTTAAATGTGTTTTTAAGAAACTTTGTTGCAAAAGGCATTCCCAGTATAGCACAGTCTCACCATAACTCCCTCTTCTCCAACCCTTTTGTGACTCCAGTGATGCCAATTCTTGCATTGAAATATGTCTCCTCTAGCTCTTATCTGCAAGCTCCATAGAGTCCTTGTGAAAAGCTAGAGCAGGTTAGAGGTGGGGGAGAATATAAATAAAGGCTGTGAAGGGAAACTTTGTGTCAGTGTCTTCATCTACTCTTTTCTTTTAAATTTATAGGAAGCTTATGTGCAGAAAATGGTAAAAGTATGCAATGATTCAGACCGGTGGAGTCTCATCTCCCTGTCCAACAACAGTGGCAAAAATGTGGAGCTGAAATTTGTGGACTCCCTGAGGAGGCAGTTTGAGTTCAGTGTAGACTCCTTTCAGATCAAGCTAGACTCCCTTCTGCTTTTCTATGAATGCTCAGAGAATCCAATGACTGAAACTTTTCACCCAACTATCATTGGTGAGAGTGTCTATGGGGATTTCCAAGAAGCCTTTGATCACCTCTGCAACAAGATAATTGCCACCAGAAACCCAGAAGAAATCCGAGGAGGTGGCCTTCTTAAGTACTGCAACCTGTTGGTAAGGGGCTTCAGGGCTGCCTCAGAATCTGAGATCAAGTCCCTTCAGAGATATATGTGTTCAAGGTTTTTCATTGACTTCTCGGACATTGGAGAACAGCAAAGAAAGTTGGAGTCTTACTTGCAGAACCACTTTGTGGGATTAGAAGACCGCAAGTATGACTATCTCATGACCCTTCATGGTGTGGTGAATGAGAGCACGGTGTGCCTGATGGGACATGAGAGAAGACAGACTCTAAATCTTATCACTATGCTGGCCATTCGGGTCTTAGCTGAACAAAATATCATCCCCAATGTGGCCAATGTCACCTGCTATTACCAGCCAGCCCCATATGTAGCAGATGCCAATTTTAGCAATTACTATATTGCCCAGGTTCAGCCAGTGTTCACATGCCAGCAGCACACATATTCTACTTGGTTGCCATGTAATTAAGGACCATTTGAATATACCTGGTGGGGAGAACATTTTTTTTTAACTAATAGAGAGGGGTGACACACTCCTTACAATGAGGTGATTTGTGCAATGATGATCTGTTCTAGGTTTCAAGCTTAGTAAAGCTTGTGGTTCTTCTAATAAAAATAACAGGAGCATGATCTAGAAAAGAACCAAAAATAATTGGATTCTACCCCAGAGCACAAGAGGCCTGTCACTAAAAGCAAATGGCTTCCCCTGAAATAAACATGGGAGGAATGCATGATGGCAATATGGGTTGGCGATACCTTCTCCCATAGCTTTGGCATAGAGAAGGTTGGGAAGTCTTTTTAAATTTTATTTTACTGTTTCAAAGAATGGGATCTGCAAAAAGGGAGACTGTGGGAAGAAAACAAAACAGCAAAACCACAACATTTATATATATTTTCAGGAATTAAAAGTAGAGGCATAATGCAGAGAAGCTGAAATAAAATGTATATTGGAATTACTGCATTTGGGGCTTGCAGCAAGTGCTGTCTCTGGAATGATCGTGTAGGATGTATAGCTTGCTTGAATAGAATGCTTTAACAGAAACAGCTTGCTCCAAATGAACAGTAGGAGATTGGTACAGTTATAAAAACAGGGAGGGAGGAGGGAAAGTATGATGACAAAGTCCATTTATTTCCAGCTGTGTGCATGCTTCCCTTTTTTTAAATGTGAACCTGTAAGAAAAGCAGCTGTAGCAAACAAAATATGCTCAAGGACCAAAGATTTCACAAATAATTATCCAAGCAAAGAAAATACAGTAGAAATATATATATATATATTAAAAAGATGTTACTATATTTGTACACACCAATAGCAATCAAAAGTGCCTGATGCCTTCAGAAAATTTAAAGTGAGAAAAATATAGTTTTGTGGTTTAACCATACATTTTGTTTTATCAGGGACACGAGAATTAAAAAAAAAAAAAAAAACAACAAAACAAACAGAAAAACATAAGCTTGTGAATAAGTGGTGGAGGAAATGCCCTATTTTTTTTCTTGGCAAATACTTGTATAAAGTTAATGTTCTTGTCAGTGTGATGTTATAGGTACGTACGTGTGTGTGTGTGTGTGTGTGTGTGTGTGTTTGTATGTGTATATATGTACATGTTATGTGTATATACACACACGAGCTATATTAAATATGGTCTAGGAAAATGTAGCAATTAAGGAATGTTTAAATAAAGTACAATGTGTTTTCCAGGTTGCAACAGGATGTCATAGGACAGTGGGCACCTTGCAGTGAATTTATAACCCACACCTGAAAATTTGAAGTAAATGAACCAGTCAGGATTAGGTGGGATTCAAATAATGTCTTTGGTTGCAAGAACAAAGATTACAGTAATTCAGTGGGTTGCTTGTGAGCCATAACAATTTCACAAATGGATAAATGTTTGACTAGCTGATCCTGTTTTAACTTTTTTTTTTTTTTGTATTGTAATGCCATTTTGACATCTAACCCACTAATGTTGTGACTGCATACCTCCGTGGTGTATAATTCAGTGGAACGTGGATCAAAGATAGGCTATTTAAATCCCCTGACAGCTAAAGAATATTGTATTAGTTGGTGATTTGAACACTATTTGTTAATATTTAAAGGAATATTTTAATAGAATGCATTATGCATTCCAGGACCACTAGAATTTTAATAAATGTGAAATGAACCCCTTTTTAAGTGTTGCACGATTGCTTAAAATTATATTTTATATAAATATATATATATATATTTTTATTCAAATATTAAACATCTTTGATCTGGTTGTCACACTGCATTTACAATTTTAGTACTGTACTTTATTTAAATGGAATCACTTTACGTTGGAACAATATCTCTTCACTCTTAACTTCCTCTCCCAAGAGACCAGTAGGGGGGGAAATCAACCTTTACTGTTGTTTTTCACTTTGGTGACATTTCTGGGCAGTTTTTTTTTTTTTTTTTAATTCTTTTTCTTCCAGCCATTGGTCTTTGAAAACCTAATGACTAAACAAAATCTAATTTTACACTTTGTAATATTTTGCTGTTATGGTAGAAAAGGGAATCTTGGACTATAAAAAGGAAACTCAATATTACCTGTACCATTGTAGACCTTAAATTATGTTGTGGGGGAATTGGGAAGAGTGAGTGGAAAGAGGAGAGTGAAGGAACTGGTATTCTGGCAGTGCATTCTCCCATTTTCCATTCAGAGCTGCTCAGACTCCTGTTTGTACCACACTTGGTACCTTTATCTCTGAAGGCAATTTAACAGGAACCTGATTTGTTTACTGAAGCACCTTCCCGGTGAATTCGTCAGGAAATGTAAAAGCTCTTTCACTGCTACTCATTTGGTTTACTTGTAGTCCTTGTCAACACCTCCTTTCCCTTGCTCCCTTCCTTCCCCCTCCCTTGCACATTGGCTTCCTCCTGCCTGTGGTCAGTACAAGGCCTTTCTTGATTTAATTATTTAAAAATAAAAGGTTTCTTTCCCATGGCCCCTTCCTTCAAGCTGTAGATCAAGATTGAAATGTACTTGTCAAAAGCAGAGCATTGCCTGTAGCTGTTCAGAGGCCTTTCTAACGGAAGCAAAGGGAGGGCTGGGGAAATAGGATCAGCTGGTAATGTGGTATGTCCTCGCTTGCCACAACTATGTGCAGCAAATAAATGAGTCATCCGCCTTTAAAAGGGTTTGGGAATCTGTAGCTGTGCCACAACCACAAAATGCTGATAATATATATGACACAATGTATTTTCTTCCTTTTGAGGAGCTTTTTTTCCATTTGCTTTTTAAAAGTTTGATTTATTTCTTCTCTTTGCTTCAATTTTACTATGTTTTATGACTGACAGCAACCAGTTATCTTATAGTGCATACAGCAGGACTCTGAGCTAAAGTGCATCTTTCAGCATTCGCATTTTGATACATATATAATATGTTTTTATATATATTATATAGGTATTATGGACCTATTTTGCATATGTAAATGAACAAGTGGTGGAACGGGCAGGGGTTTGTTTTATAGTAAGTAGTTAAAAAGGTGTCTGTTAATGGTGGGAAGGAGCCATGAGTTCAGACCAAGAGGGAAATAAGAACATCTTTTCAAGGCTGGTTTGCTTCTGTGGTTTGCACACCTTCCCCTTTTTATAAAGCTGGTTTGTCTTTGTTTTTTGTTTTTCTTCTTCTTTGCTTTCTTTACCTTCTCTTCAGCACGCTAATGCTTTTACAGCAAGAAAGCACTTTGTACTTTGTAGGTTTTACTTTCCCAACCGGTCTGAGGGACTGAAGATTAGAACTTGTTAAGGAGACAGTCTTCCCTTTTTAAAATGCTGACTGATTTAAAACGTTGACCCAACTACAGTAAAGCTGTTCATTTGATGGCTGAATTTATTGCTGTGTGTTTAACATAAAAAGAATGACACAACTGAGAGCTCAACATTAGATTATTTTCTTATGTATATATCCTCCCAAATACAAGAACTTTCTCTTGAAAATGTAAGGGGGGAGGGAGTACATCACCATGAAGTTCAGAATTTTCTAATTCCTCTTATATTTATTTTATCTTCTTTTTTTTTTTTTTTTTTTTTAAGCAAAAAAAAAAAAATCCTCTTCTTTTCCTTTCTGTTGCACAAGAACTTTCATGTAATTCTTACAAAGCTTTGTAGGAGAGGTGTTTATGTGAATTGTACAATGTTGAAGGCTCATACCAGTTCAAAAGATGCGCTTTTTTATTGTTGTTGAGAAAATGAAGTGTTGTTAGATGAAGCTGCACAGAAAAGAAAAGGAAAAAATGTAATTACATATTCAGCTCCTATTATACTCTTCTGTATGGGTTTGTTTTTTGGTTTGTTTTTTGTTAAGCAGACAATTTCCACTGCAAGAAAGAAAATCTGCATACTGTTTCGCTGTTGTAATAATGGTTTGTTAACTAAGTAAATAGTCAAAAGGCCTGCAAATTTTCAAGACAGCTTGGCTAAAGCACTGCAAGCTCTTGCAGTCTGTAGGAGGCTGTGCAGATTTGCTCTCCCTTGGAATTTCATACAACTGTTGCCTTCTGCAAGGCATCCTGTTGCAGCAAACTGCTCCTTGGATTGCTGTTTTGGAACACTTTGACTACAGGCTCTGTCACACACACACACACACACACACACACACACAAAAGAGCTGATGGAAAACAGACTCTTCAAGCTAATGTGTTTGCATCACTGCTAGAGGGAACAGGTTGTGAATTTTGTTTACTGCATCCAATATTTGGATTTTTTTTTTTTTTTTTTGTAAATAAAAAGAAGTTATTTTTTTCTATTGATTTGTGTCTGCTGTCTTCAGTATCTGAAATAAGCGGGGTTTGTTCCTAATAAATACTGACTAGCTTTCATTAAAAAGGACAAGCACAGCACTTTTCTGTGAAGTGCAGCACTTGGCAGCTTTCTGATTGGAGCACAATAAATTTTTAAAAGTCCTGCCTTCTGCCAGCCAAATTTGACTAGGTTCAGTCAGCTACGAAAGCACCTAGCTAGCCGGTGCCAGAAATACTTGGCTGGACACTTGCTGAGCAGTGTAAATGACCTACAATTCGGAGCCCCAGCAAGCTAGCAATTCTGATGAATCAAAGCCTAAAAGGCTGTGTTTTTGTTGCCACCTTTCCTGAACCCCTAGGCCATAATATTAATAATACTTAGCATTTACATAGCATTTGACATTTCCAAAGCATAACACAAACAGCGAGGCCTGGGTTCTTGTGCCCTTACTGATATTGAATAATACCTTGCTTATTTATTTCACTAGGCTTACTTGAGGAATATGGTACTGTTCAGCATGAGTAGGGGTGAGGTACTTTTTCGGAATGGGTAGGGATAAAATTCTGGCCACAGTAATCAACTTCTGTGTATGCTGGAACCCATATGCTCATTTGATTTTGTGGGCCTTTGAATCGATCCGATTCTTTTCCCCACATTCAACATTTAGTCTACTTTCCTCGTCTACAATGCAATCACTGTCAGCTAAGGTGCTTTCTGTTTGCTGTGTTTATGGTGGAGATGCCTCTGGTAATGAAAGCTAATTTCCTCAAAAAGGTACTTCAAGTCAATATAAAGTTTTAATTCACAATGCTCGTGGCAGTACAGTTTTTGCTGATCTTCCATTACGTCCACCTCCGCTGGCTTTTTTTTTTTTTTTTTTAAACCAGGGTTTTCAGTGACTCTCCTATTAAAAAAAATGTTGACTGAAAACTCTTCAGTATGTTAGCTGTTACTAGACTTATTCATACGTTGCTCAGTGCTTGGAGGACGCACATACTTAAGTGCGCTAGCCTGAATGTGCTTACTGTTAGGATGAGAGAACCTATATTCTTCTATAAGAAAACAAGCTTCTTGGAACTGCTAGCTTTTCTTTTCACATGAGCAGGCTCTATTGAATAGGATGCTCATTCAGCAGAACGCATCTCTACATTTTTTATGCATGTAAAATGATTATCAGGCTGAACTGATTGTTGCAAAAGGGAGCAAGTGAATAAGCTGAATCTGAATACAGTATTGCATTTTTTTTCAAAAATCACTGGAATTAGAAAAACAGGAAATCTGATCTGGGGCCCTCATTACTATTAACCGCCTAGTCATTTTCTGACAGCCAGACAGTTATAAAGTTGAGCACATAATGCCCTCAAGCACTTTTTGAAGATCCAAACCTAAATGGATACGCTTGTACTTTGGAATGGTGCAGGGTCTCTTTCTGCCATCCAACAATACTTTAGAGATGGGAAAATCCATACAGCATAAAACTCTGGCTGACTGAAGGATTCAGGTCTTCTCTCCAAAACAGAAGTGATTGGGTGAACGCCGGCTAAGGACAGACCAATATAGTTGAGTGCTATGTTTTGGCAGGTTGTGTTTGGGGCATTCAAAGACTGTGGAACAGAGGAAAGAAAAAAAGTGGGTGTGGGTGTGTGACTTATCTGGCCTACAGAACTAAGTACTCTGAGCAGTCGGATGGATTCAACAAAGAAAGGAGAGAAGGACTCAGCCCTCCTGCTGCATTTACCTCACTAGCTGGAGAGGAAAGAACATGCAGAGGGGAGAGGCCACCACTTTCAATGGTAAGTAATGTTTTGTAAGTTGCCCTCGCTCCAGACAGCTTTATTTTACTTAAAAGCAAAAACAGAAGCTCTGTGCAAGCATAAGGCTGAGCCTGAGCTACCCCCAGTTCTGACTCCTTAAGGATCCGTGGTGCCACAGAAATACGAGGGCTCCATGAGTTTGGGAATAAGCAATTTCAAACACAGAAACAGAACGTTCCCTTCAGGATCCCCTAATAAATCTATATATTGATTTTCCAGCACACTGTACTTCTTATTGGTGCCAAAAGTTTGTGGGGATCTGGTCCTGTTATCATAAAACTACCAAAATGCAACCTTTCTTTGTTTTTAGTCAAATTCAATACATTTGCCTATATATGTGTCTGTGAATTATAGTGTATATGTGCAGTAGCTTCCAATCCTGCACTTTGCTGGAGTTTTCATTTATAGACCCAAATAAATGTGTCAAACAGTTCTGTATATGGATTTTTAATCTTCATATAGGCAGCCAGGGCACCATAAGACAAATTTGCATTTCAGTGCTGAAACCAATGCTAGCCTGCAAAGCCCTGATAAAATACTAGGAGCAGAAAGATACCTTACACGTGACAGCATACCCTTAGAACACGTAGAATGATTAGTTTAGGAGTGCAAAATTTTAGCCACCTCAATCAGTTTGCTATTACATCATCCTGCTCTGGGTGGTGGAGGCTCAATCGATGCTGTAAATTATCCTTTATGTGCTAAATATTGTGTATCTGTAGTTAGTGAAAAGCCATGTTATAAATGGACATTTTCCCATTCTTCAGAGTGCAGACTGCAGAACACCCAAATTGCTTTCTAGTATTCAGAGACTAAAATAGACTTGTGTCCCTTTATTTTCAGGCCTGTGACACAGGAAGGGTAGTATTCTTTATCCTTTCTTACATCTAAATGGCAGCTTTCAAGCAGCATAAAGGGCATTTTTGGCACTTATACCCTGGTAGTGATTCTGTTTCCTGTGCAGTATAAGTTCAGACTGACATGTGCAGTAGGCTCTGCACTGGTTAGGTGTGTAGTTTGAGTCTTTAAATTATGAAAATGTAGCTAGTTAGAAAACCATGACTATATGGTGTTGGACAGAAGTGAAGGAGGAAGGCTGTAACGGGGAACCCTAACCCTGTTACTAAGAGGCAGGGTGGCCCCTTTAAGTCCAGAACCTTCCAGTCATGGCCGGCTGGTCAAGTAGGGGTTAAGGCTCAAGCCCTGCCAGCCGGTCAGGTGACAGGAAGAGGAAGTCCAGGATTCTACAAATGGTGAGTGGAGAAGGTTAGAGGGGCAGCAGGGAAGCAGATTCTCAATGACTATGGTGTTGTGGCTGCAGTCTCTGTTAGAAGACTATACCATGCCCAGAGCCATCCTCATGATCACCTAAAGTAAGCAGGCATGTTGCTTTCCTTGTTTGATATTAACAACTGGTGGTTTGGGTGAGGCTATTTGGGGAAGGAGGAGGTCTCATTGGGGGCCCACTGCAGTGTGGGGACCCCAGTGCCAGAGAGGGCGCAGCCTCTTTTGGGTGCACTGACCCCGGTGCCAGAGAGGGTGCAGCATTTAGGGGTGAGTAGACCCCAGCACTACAGAGAGGCAAGAGCCCGAGTGAGGTTGGGGTTTGTTTGTTTTTTTGACTGACAGGCCTAGCTAGAGAGAGAAAAAAGGGATAGGTCCACAGCGGCCTAGACCCCAACATAAAGAAGAATTTTCAAATACCATCTGTGAGGCTTGGGCTGTGGTGTAGGGGAGGAACAGAGCTGCAGATAGTGCCCCATGGCATTGAGGCAGAAAATGGGCAGCCTCCTACTTAATTACATCATTTGACTAATAACCAACAAGGCACGGCTGGAGAGAAAGTGAGCGGTTGGCCCACAACAGGTGGGCAGGGCTATAGTAAGATCAGCCCTGAGAAGGCCACCTGTTACAAAGGCCCTCTATCTGTCTGCCCCAAACCTAGCTGTGGCTGAGTAGCTAGGCCTTAGCTTATTAACCTGAAAACCAGGATTCTAGCTCCCCTCTTACTTTGAGTGGCTTAAATATGCATTGCTTTCACTTCCTAGCAGTGTGCTCTAACTTGATTCTTGCTCTATCCAAAGTTTAAAAACAACTGCCTGGCAGTGGCAGCAGCATTTTTTTTCAGGCAGCTGTGAGGGAGGCAAAAGGCTTCATGGCTCACTATAACCTACCTGATTCCTTCTAAACTCTTAATTCCACAGGTGTTTAAAACGCTTTCTCCTTTTTAATGGTCATGTTCCACTAATCAAGCTAACCTTTCTTCTTTAATTCTGCTGTCTATTGGCTGCTCCTGGTAATGTAGCTCCCATTTCACAGCCCTGCAGACTTCTTTTAACTCTTTCCAGTGAAGCAATATTTGTTTTTGCTTCCATCTGAAACTGAATAATATAGCCCTAGACCCCAGGCATATTGGAGAAACTGGAGAAAAATATGTATTGTTTTATATATGATGATGTACCTCACCATCTGCACACCCTTTTTCAAAAGTTTAGATTTATCCATGGCTCTAACCCAATAATGTTCAGGCTTTTAGGCCTGTGGGATGGATGACTAGCATAGGATCAGTTCTCAGATCAGGACCTGTGCCTCCTCAGTCCTATGTGCTTGATCTAGTGCTCAGGGCAATGCTGTTTGCCTGCAGGGCTCCCCGTGCGTTTTGACATTTTGGCAGCTGGGAAGAGGCAATAAACATTGCCACCATTCCCCAATTGCCAAATTTTCAACTCCACGGGGATCCCTGCAGGCTGAATGACACAGCTCAGCAGGCTGGGAATTGACACCTGCTCTAACCACTATAAGTCATGTATTATCTATACCTAACTCCAGCTCTCCTTTTGAAGCTGGACTCCCTGGGTAGCCAAGAAAGGGAGATATGAGGCCTGGAGGAAAAAGATACACTAGATGGTATGTTGCTCAGTGAGATAGCAGCAGCTGCTGCTGCGAGGGGAGTCGGCTTTGTGTTCTAGTTTGGACCCTTGTTCCCAGAAAAGCAGAAACACTGATCTTCATCTCTTTTACCCTATGACTTCTAAATGTAAATGGATCAGTCCCATAGGCTAGGGACAGACATTCAAAAAGCCTGAGCCTGAATTGATTCAATCTTTGCATGTTAGTCTAACCTGGCTAGGCTGACGTGGCTTCTAACTGCATAGACACCCCCCCTAGACTGAAGAAATGCAGGCACATGCCTGCAGTTTTTCAGGCTAGATGCTGGAGGTGCACTAGAGCAGCCCTCCCTTCCTTTCCACAGTGCTGACCTGAGGCAGGGACTAGCCAGGCCCTGGCAGAATGGTCTAATTAGGGAGGGGTTCCCTAGCAAGGAAGCCAGCAGAGAGTTGATAAAAGAGCATTTAGTTACACAGCAGGGAGTTACACGGGGAGTTGTTAGCATTTATCAGCCCATTAACAAAACAAAAGCCTCTCTCATTAGTTCAAGCTCTTCTCGCACAACTTTTTCCAAGGAAGGAACAGAGGGACGTTACCAGCTACCTGTTGATTAGCTCCAAAAATCCCTAAGTGGACACTGTCCTGTTTGCCTTTGTCCTGTCTCCTAGAGCACAGACCAGATCATGGCCAGAATGTGGTATGCTAGCTAATGCTGAGACGTGTCTGTGTAAGGCAGAGAGGAGGGGGGAATCCTTGGTTGAGCAGAGAGTGGTGGGGAGAGGGGGAGCAGGAGGAAGCCAGGCAGATGCCACTTTACCTGCAGTCTCAACCACTGCTCCAGTCAAGGAGTGGAGGGGAGGGGCCAGGTGTGCTGGGCTGGAGCAGAGAACGGAGCTCTGCCCAGAGCTGCAAAGCATCTAGGATACTGCGGAACTCTGGTTTCACTTAAACCAGGAAGGGGTCTGGGACAGACATTGCAGAAACTAGTTTGACCCAAATCAGTTAAGTCTGATACTACATTCAACCAGGTTTATCTCAAACCAATTTCAGCGACTTTCAAATTGGTTTATGTGCACTGAACATCTGTTCTGTTACAGGTTTAAACCAGTTTCTGATCACTTAAACTGGTTTATGTGTAATGTCTCCCCCTAGCCCTAAGAAGCACTTGAAAAAAGACTTTATGGTGCCTAACATGGGATGTTAAATCCAGGTTCAATTTGTCTCTGGGTAAAAGGTAGCTAGATCCTGGCTCTCCAGCATTCTGGATAAGGGCCCTATCTGTTCAGCTACTGGAGCTAGCTAGAACAGAGGAGGGTCTTTCCCTGATGAATTTTCATGGATTTACATTCAGGTATGCATGTATATAGACCTGGCCAGTGTATAGCACTACTCTACATGTTAAGTCTATGCACACATGCTTTTTGCATCCACAGCATAAAGCCAAGGCCAAAATTAACAGTGTAAATGGCTAGGAAATTGCCATTTAGACACACAAGAAGAAAGATAATTCCATCTTAAATGTACAGTACCTCTTATCTGTATATATTTCTGTAGCAAAAGTCTCCCTTAGACTTAAGTGTTTGAGATACCTGCTTTAAGGCTAATAAGTCTTTGTTTTTCAGAGGCGTTATACCTGAAACGCACACTGACTTCAGTTGGTGCTGAGGGTGACTAGCTCTCTGCAAAGGTAGTTGAGTACCCAGCACTGCCAGCCACTTTGTAAAAGTTAGGTCTCCCAGTATCTAATCTTTATATTGGGTCTTCTAGCTCACTGTGAACAAAACAGTCTTGCCTTTCAACCTAGTGAGACATCAAGAAACTTGTCTCCTGATGAGAGGCCTCAAGTTTAATAGATTAGGCATGCTGTGTTTAGATTAGGCTAATTGGCTGAGTGATCATGGGTGTTTCATTTAACATCTGAGCCTATGTTTTCACATCAATACATTAATAAATAATTTATATTTATGCACTTTGTTAAGGTGTTATAAGCCCTAATGCCATACACATTTATAAGTGCTATGTAAATGTAAGTAACATTATGAATGTCAGCCAGTTGCATAGATAGAAATAGAAGTATAAGTCAGGACTACAAGCCTAGGCTACTCTTCCCCAATTTTTTCAAAGTGCAAAATGGCACTTCTTTTGAGGATTTTTTTTCCCCTCCCCCTCCCAAAATGGCTTTTGGACAATTTCTTAGTTTTCCAGGAACTCAAAACCAGGATTATATTATCAGTATCTAAATTATCCATTTCAGTCTTGAGGCATTTATTTAGGTCTCCTTACCAAAACATTTCACAAACATCTTGTGGAATATTACACCCAGATCAGAGAGGCAGTGGTCTATCTGGGTGAGGCCAAAGGTAAGATTCATTCCTGAATGAAGTTCCACTCTCTTACTCAAACCATCATGTCTCTGCATGACCAGTCCTGGGGGTTTGTTAAACCTATGGCCAAAACAAATGATACCAGATGGAATTAACTACTGATTAAGAGAAGAAGATATTGGAGTTTGATCCCACAGCTGAGGAATTTTTCTCAGATCTGGCATGTGATTGAAAAGTACCCTTGTACAATACAAGGGGATTACATTATCACAACCAGATTCTCTGAAGAATGCAAAGTCTGAAAGTTGAGCACCGGGTATTTGTTTGTTCTAGTCCTTTTGGTAGCAGTCTTACTGTCTGTATGTTTTTAGATGCATTTTATTTGTACTTAATGTATTTAATTGTATTTTAGTTGTAGTTAATGCATATACACGGACAGTGTCTATGAATTACTTATCTTCAACTGGGTGTGAATTGATTAAAGGATATGCTGTCTAAACAGTACAGATGATTAACAAGAATCTCTCCATAGGTGTTCTTCCTTCAGACTATTAAAATTAGCTCTAAAATTTGCAGGAGGTAGTTTCCCTGTCCTGTAGAGACCCCTACTTCCTTGAAAGTGACACTTCACAGCAACATGAAAGTAAACACATTATATGAATGTTCTACTGATGAATTTTGTATGGCATATTAGAAGCCTGATTAGAGACCTGTGGCAGTCGATAGGAGCTGGTTTCTTTGACTTGGGTGGGTTCTGGATAAGGCTGCAGAAGCACCACCAAATTGCTCCTAAAAGCAAAGTTCACATGTGTACAGAGCATACAAAGGCAAATCCAGGAAGGGAATTTGGCCCTATTATTACTATTGTTCTTTATTGTTTTTAAACATTTACATTGCAATAGTGACTAAAGGGCACAACCAGGTTGGGTCCCATTGTACTAGGTACTGTACAAACATATAATAAATGAGAGTCCCTGCCCTAAAAAACTTTTCCAAGTATAGTTTGCAAAGAGTATATTCCTTTTTACTTTCTTTACAATGCAGTAATCTGGTTCACTTAAAATATACTCTCCCTTTTTTTAAGAAACATAAAGGTTAGAGTAAAAATCGGTTCCTAAAAGTGCAATTTTCATGAAGTCCTGTTGTGTGACAGCACATCTATAGCGAATAATCCAACCTCTTCAGGTTGATGGACTTATTTCAAGAGGAACTGAGTTGTGTGCTTGCATTTCTTTCTCTGTGCAGTACAGATACCCACTACATCCCTTCTTTCACAACTGAAATGCAAACGCTGCTAGGAGTGAAATGCAGGAACTGTTTTCATTGCACAGCAACACAACAAAGGTCCAAAATGATAAATGATGAATTCAGTGAGATTACACAGGGAAAGGAAGGTGACAAAATGTACCAGTCCAATGTGGAATTTGGCGAGGACACCAGAAGTAATGCTTCCTACTTTGTTATGAGTTCTAGTCTTACTACTATTGTTTTAGCTCTATACACAGATGGACCAATCTATGTAGTCATGAGGGTAAGGAATTTCCCCTCAGAACAGCTGTACTGCCGTTCTGTGGAAGCCACATCACATCAGCCATTTGGCCTATTAGTCAAGCCTCTTGAAAATAGACACTGCTACAAAATGAACATCATCTCAACCTTAAACTGGCAGCAGGAAATCATTATCCTGGGATACAGTCTTATTCCATGGCCATTATCTTTTTAATATATCAAATTGCAGTGTTTGGAAAATCTTGATTTGCTAAGCAGTTTATAGACACGAGTTGTTAGTAAGTGGGTTTAATCACTGCAAACCACTCTGAATAATGAGGTTGTGTGTGTGTGTGGTGGGGGGAGAAGAACTAATAACAGCCTTTTTTGTAATTCAATAGAATAATTTGAAACTCAGCTGCCAGCTTGAGATTGTAGTGGCGCCCACAAAAACTATATACTACGGTTATGGGGTTCTGTGTTTCCATTATAAGCCCCTATTTTCAGGGTTTTTAGTTTGGCTGTAAAACTTCCTTCAAGAACTTGGTGAGTCCATATATGATTTAAACCCGCAAAAGGCAAGGCATTTTAAAATTAGGAATGGAATCCCCCTCTTTGCCTGCCTTGTTGTGCCAACATATTGCACAGCATATTGTATGAGAGAGGCATCAGGACTGTGGGTGATCTTCTTCCATTTTAAGAGAACTGGAACTTTACATACAATATAATTAGTGGTAGATACTAACTACATCTTTATGTAAATAAAAAAAAAAAATACATTTGCAAAAACTTGGTCCACATTTGTGGTGTTGCAACAAAAATTGGTAGCCATTCCCCTTAACTTGGCAACATGTATAAGAATTTATTCAACCTAGAACTTATTTGCTCTCTGAATAGCAGATTGAGTTCAAAGTGAACCCATTTGCTAAGTATAGTTGACATAATATTACACTGTGCATTACTGAAACGATCAATCTATTTTCTACTCCATTCCAAACGTCATCGGCCTGTGCTGCGTAATAGTGAGAAATGTTCTTTTTTTTTTTTTCAAAATAACCATTCAGATCAATTTAATCTTTTATCAGTGTTTTAGACCCAGTTTTTTCTAAATCGAGGGGAAAAATAGGAAAATTTTAACAAGCAATTCCGTAGACAAGATGGAAAATTTATCATCAGCTAATTACTTAAATGGAGAGTCCAGACACAGATTAGCTAGTTCTCATGTTGTTCTAGACTCTCATCATTGGTTTTTTTTTTCCCCCATTTCCTGGCTCCAGTCCATGGATCACTTTCCATCCTGTACAAGGCAAGATATACACCATCTGTCAATCCAGGGTTATACAGGGAAAGAGGTGGAGAGGCTAAGGTGAAACCACATCATCCCTTACATGTGGCCTGAGAGTGATTCTGAAGAAGAGACAGTACAATTACAAATGTAGCACTGTTTCCTTAGAGTTCTCCAAGCATGGAAGGGACCGAGTAGGGGGAAAAAGGTAGAGGTGTGGCTCTATGTGGTGAAGCAGTACACTTCCTTGGAGACCAACATCGGCTCCAAAGAAGAATGGCTTGAAACCCTCTGGGTCAAGCTGCAGGGAGGTGGGGTGGGGGGAGGCATGGTGAGAAAGATCTAAGTATAGGTATATACTACAGACCACCAAACCAGGATGAGGAACTAGATCTAGAGTTTGCCTGAGAGCTAACAGAAGCTAAGTGTGCATGAGACATGGTCATCATCGGCAACTTCAATTATCCAGCCATCTTTTGGGAAGAATACTTGGTCAAGTTGGATCGCTTGTGTTCCTTCCTGACCTGCATTAAAGAGCTTTTTCTGACTCGGGAGGTGCTCAGGCCAACCAGAGGTAGCTATTCTAGACTTGGTCCTAGCCAAAGGCGATGGCCTGGTGACCGACTTAAACATAGAAGACAGCCTGGGCAATAGCTACCATGAAACCATTACGTTCACAGTCCATTGTAAGGCAGACAAATCAGATAGCAGGCCTGAAGTTTTGGACTTCAGAAATGCAAACTTCAGCAAGCTCAGGTCACTAGTAGGGAATGCACTGTGGGACCAGGGACTGAAGATGAAAGGAATGCATGAAGAGTGGTCATTCCTAGAGAACATGATCCTTGAAGCACAAATGAAGTCCATTCCTATGTGGAGGAATTGTAGCAAAAGGGCTGGGAAGCCTTCTTGGCTAAACATGGAAATCATGGTCTTCTTAAGAAAGAAGAGGTGTACAGTCAGTGGAAGCTAGGGATCAGCCCCCAAGGAGGACTATATAGCAATGGCCTGCACTTGTAGGGCTCAGATTAGAAAAGCTAAGGTGGCAGCTGAACTAAAATTAGCAAAGGAAATGAAGGACAACAAGAAGTCCTTCGTTAGGTAGGGAACAGGAGGAAAATGAATGGGTGTGTGCGGCCATTGCTCAACTCAGGACAGCTAGTCACCGGCACTCCGGAGAGAACTGAACTGAATGACTACTTTGCTTTGGTATTTCACTGGGCCAAGGGGAAAATCACAGAACTAGGGTACAGAATGAACAGGGTAGGAATGACCGCCTTCCTACTATTGCCAGAGAAATGGTGTGTGATCAATTAAAGAAAATGGATGTATATAAGACAGCAGGACTGGATGAACTTCATGAGATGGTGCTGAAGGAGCTGGCTGAAGTAATCGTGGAACACCTGGTGAATCTCTTCCAAAACTCATGGTGCTCCAGGCAGGTCCCTGAGGACTGGAAGAGGGTCAATGTTGGTGCCCATCTTCAAAAAGGGGAAGAGGGAGGACCCGGATAACTATGGGCCAATTAGCCTAACTTCTATCCCAGGCTTACAAGTTGGGTGGTCTGGAACCAGATGAAGCTCAATGTCGAGAAATGTAAAGTGCTTCACCTGAGGACAAACAATCCTCTGCATACCTACAGGGATGGCAACGCTAACCTGGCCATCACTACAAATGAAAGGGACCTGGGAGTAATAAAAGACCACAGTATGAACATCAGTCAGCAGTGTGATGCTGTAGCCAGCAGGGCTAACAATACCATCAATCAATGCATCTCCAGCAAAGCCAAAGAAGTGATTTTGCCCCTCTACTTGACGTTGGTGAGATCACAGTTGGAGTACTGCATCCAGGTCTGGGTGCTGCACTTTAATATGGATGTGGTAAAGCTTGAGAGAGTCCAGAGAAGGGCCACCTGTATGATCAGAGACTTGCGTGGCAAGCCATATAAGGAAAGGCTGAGGGATCTGGGACTCTTCAGCCAGAAAAAGAGAAGGCTGAGAGGGGACTTGGGAGCAGCTTACCGCTTCATCAGAGATGTACATCAAGGGCTTGGTGAACAACTGTTCACCAGGGAACACTTGGGGAAATCTAGGAGTAATGGTCACAAACTCATTGAAGACCATTTCAGGCTCAACATTAGGAAAAACTACTTTACAGTCTGGACACCCTAGTTGTGGAATGAGTTACCTCCAGAGGTGCAATCGCCTACCTTGGAAATCTTCAAGAGGAGACTGGACGGTCACCTTGCTGGGGTCACCTGACCCCTGTTGTCTTTTCTGCTTGATGCGGGGGCTGGACCCAATGATCTTCCAAGGCCCCTTCCAGCCTTACAATCTATGACTCTATGAATCTTTTGGGTAGAAGTAATCCCTGATATTTTCATTTCAGGGAACTCACTCTTGTAGGAAACTATGGGGGAGAACTAGCAAAAGGTGGAGACAAAAAGCCACAACTACAGTTGGCCTGCGACTACTGTCAATATCCCTTGCCAGATTCAGGGCCTTTATCCCCAAGTTAAGGGTCCCATTTTAAGGCGAACTCTAGGATTATTTTTATTGTAATCTGTACAGGACCCAAGTATAGAGATGCCGTCTCTGATTCCTGTGCTAGGATCTGGTCTGGCACAGAGACATGTAACTAAGCTTTTTCATTTGTAGCCCCGGTGTACACGGGTATCTACTCCCTTCTACAATTGAAGGGGATTGCTAGTGGGCTGGGGTGCTGTGAGTGAAACTGCAGACTACTCAGTTTCCCTCTGTCCCAAAGGAGCCAGAGCAGGGCAATCTGGAATGTAACTATATACATATTATTAATTAATATTATATAGTATTTAATATAATATATAATTATATATTAATAAAGTAATATAAAATATATTGTATGTATATCATATTATATATAAATATATATTATCTTGTATTAATATAATATACATTATATAAATATATACATATAATATTCTTTCTATATATATATATATATATATATATATATATATATATATATATATATATATATTATGTTATGTTATTTATATATACATATAATACAATTAATAATTAGTTGTGTAGTATTAATTAATATATTTAATTATATAATTATTGTTTACATAAATGGATAAAAATAGATAGATATAAGCATATACTGTTATACATATATATCTGTACATATATTTAGATATATATAACTATAAACCTTATTCTCCACAATGGGTCACCACCACCAGGGTTTCAGGTAAGTGACAGGTAAACACAGGTAAATAACAGCAAGGGGTCCCAGCAGATTCCCCAGGCAGGTTTACAGACTCTATTAAACTACCAATACACAAATATAGAAGTACACAAAATATACTGCACAATATTACATCATATAAGTCTCTTACCTTCAAAATATAAGGCGCACCAACATCAGGTTAACTTTAACCTCCTAAGCCCCTTCCCCCAAACCCCTCAAGTAGCCCACTGGGGCATTGGCTCCGCTTCAGTAACCAATTGCAGGGGAAATCCTCAGTACTGTCCAGGTTCCATTGTGACCTTCAGGGACAGGCCCAGAGAGAGAGAGAGACTTTAGGCCTGGGGAGCCTTCCCTTGCTTAGGCTTCCCCTGCTGTCTTACCACCTGGGGCAACTTTCCCCTCCCCTGTGGGAATCCCCTTTCTCAAGTAACTCACAGGTCCAGGATCCCAGGTGGGTGGTCTGCATCTCCTGGCTGGTGAGCTAGGGCCCCTCGTGCTGAGACCCAGCTACCTCTGCTCCTTCTGGTCTGCCAGCCAGTGTGGGGCCCTGTGCAACCTTGTGCATTGCTGGGGCTTGGTCCACTCCTGGACCTTCTGTGCAGTGTCATCTATACTGAGCTGCTGGCCCAGTGCTAGCAGCTGTAGACCCAAGCCACCTCAAGCAGCTTCCTCCATGCAGTGCCTCCTGCTCTGAGTTCTTGGCCTCATGCTGGGGGTGGGTATATAAACCACCACAAGTGGCTCCCAGGGTCTTGCTCTGTGCATTAGCCCGTGCACTGTGTCTTTGGCTGCACACCAGGGGCTGCAGACCCAAGCCACCTCATGCAGCTCCCAGGGTCTGGACGCCATGTATCATGCTGTGCATGGAGAGCCTGGCCATTGGAGCCATCCACTGCTTCCCACCACTGACGGAATTCTTCAGAGCCTCTTCCAGGCTACTGCTTCACTCTGCTGAGCAACAATCCTCAGCTCTTCTAAGCCCCGCTCTTCTTTTCATCCCTCGATGCGTCTTCTGCGTGCTGGGCACGCAGCTCCTTTTATTCTCTTCAGAGGGTCCTCCCCCCAAAGTTCTGCTGGACTGGCAGAGTGCAGTCTTGAACCAGGTCTGAGGCTTTTCTTTTTTTTTCCCCCTCCTTCACACCCCAAGCAGGGGTGGGACAAAGTCCCTCCCAACAGTTCTGGCTGGAGCCTATCCACCAATCAAATAAGATAGAGGAGGGAACTGGGGAGGCAGCACCTTCAAATGTCTTCTATGTGTGGCATGGCACTTTTGGTGCCTGCCACTTTAAGAGAGAGAGCAGGCAGCAGGGCAGCCTATAGGTGACTGCTCTGCCAATCAGGAGAGTCGCAAGGCCAGCAGGAGATGGCCTAATTGGAAGGAGGGCCAAGCTTCTAGGGAATAAGAGCCGGCTCTGAGCTGTAGAGCCAGCAGTTGCTGTAAGCAGCTGGAGGGAGAACATTGCCTAGCTGGAGCTGCTGCTCTTAGAACACCTGGAGTTAAGGGCAGTGTAACAGGTCCCCCTCCCCAGCACCATCTGGTTGTCCGCGCCTTACTCAGGGCGCCCTTGGGCCTGCTTTGTAATTCTTCAGTCCCGCCCTAATCTTGCCTGCCACATTGTGATGGATTATTATTTTTTTTTTTTTTTTTTTTTGAGCGGGAGACCTATTATTTTGAGGTATGTTGGGGTCCCTCCTATTATGACTTGACCCCTGTTTTCTCTAGCTAGGCCTCCCCGTCTGAACCCACTAAACAGGGCTTGACTCCGAGGCTCTAGCTTTTTTCTCTTCCAGTGCGTGGAGGCTCGTGGCCCCCTTTTTTGCTCCTTTTATGGAGCCCAGCATTCCCTGGCCCAGAGGCATAGGAGCTGGACCCACAGCTAGAGGGTCGTATGCACCCTCACTGGCGCCAGGATGCCTACTCCATAAAGGTTCCCCAAAATGAGGCGTCCTCCGACTCCAATAGCTTCTCCCAAACCTCCGGTCTCATAACCAAAAGACATATGGACAGTCCTGTCCGGGTGCAATAACCGCTCACAATAAAATAATAATAGAAGGAAATGTGATCATGTCAGCTTATGTTTATACCGGATTTGTGTTTTGGATCCCATCCATTGGCTTCTGAGATGTCTGCTGCCTCTCAGGTTTCCACGGTCCCCTCTTCCAACTTTTGTACCGCTTGACAAGCCTCTCCCTGGGAGCTTTGGGATGCACTCCCTCACCTTCAGCTGTCTGCCCCCCTACTGCTGTTCTGCCCTGGGTTCTTATAGTCGTGCCTCTTCCAGTCAGCTGACTAGTTGACCTGGCCCAGCCATTAACCTCTTCTGCACCAGTTTTCTGGGCCCTGAATGTTCAGGACTTAAAGGGGTGGGCCTGCTTTCTAGTGACAGGGCTAGGTTTCCCTGTTACACACCTTGGCCTCTTGTCCTTTGTCTGGGGTCTTCCTTTTTCTTCAGGATCCTTGTCCTCTTCATACTGTCTTGACACAAAATCTGCACATACGTTTTTAGTCCCAGGACGATGTTCCACCTCAAAGCAGTATGGCTGAAGACTAAGGGCCCATCTCATTAGCTTTGCGTTGTCGGTTTTCATACTCTGTAGCCATCACAGCAGAGCGTGGTCTGTTATTAACGTGAATTTCTGACCTAACAAATAATATCGAAGCGTCTCTATGGCCCATTTGATTGCCAAGCATTCCTTTTTCATGGTAGCATAATTTCGTTCTGAAGGGTGTAATTTTCTACTGATATGCTATCAGACGTTCTTCTCCTCCCTCCATTTGGCTCAACACTGCACCGATAGCCCAGTTGGATGCATCAGTCGACACCACAAATGATTTAGCGAAGTTGGGTGCATATAGCAAGGGCTGTGTACACAGTGCGTCCCTCACTTTTCAAAATGCTGCTTCCGCTTCTGGTGTCCATCTTATTTTGTTTGGTGCTGCTGCTCTTATCATTTTGGTTAAAGGTACTACTAACTTGGCGAAATGAGGGATGAATTTTCTATAATAATTCGCCATCCCCAAAAAGGCCCTCACTTGCCTCTTTGTTCGCAGAGTTCGATACTCCCTTATTACCTCCACCTTATCTAATAATGGTCGTACTTTCCCACTGCCTACCTGGAAACCCAGATAACAACATGTTTCTTCCTTTCCAATTACACACTTCTTTGGGTTGGCAGTCAACCTAACCTTTCTTAAGTCCCGTTATACTGCCTGCAGTGCTGTTAAGTGCCCTGGCCAATCTGGGGTATACACAAAAATGTCATCTAGGTATGCTGCAGTGTACCCCGCATGTAGAGCCAGGACTCTGTCCATTAGCCGCTGAAATGTTGTGGCAGCTCTGTATAAACCGAATGGCATATGTCAAAATTGAAATAGGCCCCATGGGGTGCCAAAGGCGGGGTTTTTTTTGGTCCTCGGGTGCCAAGGGGATCTGCGAGTAACTTTTTGTTAGATCTAACGTGGAGATATAGCTGGCTTGCCCTATGTTCTCCAGCATTTCGTCCACCCTCGGCATTGGCTATGCATCGAACTTGGCCACCGCATTTACTTTTCGGAAATCAATACAAAGCCTAATTTTTTCCATCTGGCTTTGGCACTGCTACAATGGGGCTGTGCCACTCACTCCAGGACTCTTGTATTATGCCCTGCTCTAGCATCCTCTTAAGTTCCTCTTTTATCAGGCCTTGGAGTTGTTGCAGGATTTGCCTCCAGTTCTTGTGGATCACTTGGCCCTGAGGGGTCCTTATTCTATGTATCGTGCCCTGAGCCTCCCCAGGGATTTCTTGGAACACGTCTCTATATTCCCTCACCAGTTCCCTTGTCTGCCGTCTCTGTTCTTCTGAGAGTCTGGTAGCCACTTCCACTTCATTACCTTCTTTTCTCCTCCGCAGGGAGGGTCCTAGTTTGGGTTCATCTGGTGGAGGGGCCAAGTACAGGCATTCTCGCTCTTGCCATGGCTTCAGCATGTTAATATGATAAATCTGTTTTTTCTTTTGCTTGTCAGGTTGATATACCTCGTAATCCATAGGCCCTGTTTGGCATATCATTTCATAAGGGCCTTGCCATCATGCTAGGAGCTTACTTTCCTGATCTGGTAAGAGAACCAGTACGCAGTCTCCTAATTCAAATTTCCTCTCTTGAGCCCCTCGATTGTACTGGGTTGCTTGTCACTCTTGGCCCTCCCTCAGATTTTCCAGTGCTTCCCCTTGTGCCTAAGTTCTGGTCTTTTCTTTGTTGTTCTTCCTAGCTTTCTTTAATGAAGTCAAGGATTCCCCTTGGTTGTCATCCATACAACAGTTTGAAGGAGGAAAAGCTGGTCGAGGCCTGGGGTATCTCCTGTATTGCGAACAATAGGGGCGGCAGCATCTGGTGCCATTTCTGGGGACTCTCTACCACAAATTTTTTCAGCATTTGTTTCAACATCTGGTTGAATCGCTCGACTAGCCCATCTGTCTGTGGGTGGTACACTACAGTCCTTATGTGTTTAATTCCCAGAGTTTTGCTTACCCCTGTGAACACATGCGATGTAAAGTTAGTCTCTTGGTCTGTCAACACTTCTTTTGAGAGCCCCGTTCTGGAGAATATCTTTAATAATTCTTCTACCACCTTAATGGTGGATACCATCCGCATAGGTACTGCCTCTGGATACCTTATTGCGTAGTCCAGGAGGACCAAAATAAATTGGTGTCCTGCATTGCTCTTTGGCAATGGCCCCACAATATCTATGGCCACCCTTTCAAATGGGACTTCCACTAATGGTAGTGGTACTAAAGGGGCCCTTGCAGGGTGACTAGGGTTTACTTTTTGGCACACAGGGAAAGAAGCGCAGTATTTGGCCACTTCCCGTAATAATCCTGGCCAAAAAAACCTTCCCCTAAGGCGAGCCTTGGTCCTGTCTCACCCCAGATATCCACCCATCGGGAGTTCATGCACTACTTCCAGTAGAGCCTTGCGGTATCCCTGAGGGACCAGTAGTTGTACTACCTCCTCTTCCCCATGTTTGCCTCACTCTACTCTATATAACAGATCGTTCCTCACCTCAAATCTCGGGATGGTCTGCATCAGCTCTGGTGTCAGCACTTCCCCATTCTGTTGAGCTAGGTGCTCCTGGAAGGCATATCGAAATCCTTCTTGTCTGCTCTGTTCCAGGTGGAAATGCCCATCCTCCCACAGATGTGTCACATCCACCTCTTGCTCTGCTTCCTCATTGGGGAGAGGTAGCTTGGGCTCACCGGCGAATGCCTCCATTGCAAGAGCATCCCCAAGGGCCACCTCCAACTTCATGGCCTCGCATCATCTTTTCCCTGCTTTAGATAGTCTCCCATGGGGTCCTTCTCTTGGCCCTGGGTTCTCCTCTGAGGCTTTCCCCTTTGAGTGATTAGGATAGTGCCGTGGGGTGCCTTCATTTCTTTTTATCTCTCTCAAACTGAATTCCTGATCTATGACTGTCAGGAGCTTAGGCCAGTCCCATCCCAATATCATTGGGTAGGGTAAGTGCCCCGACCAGCATTTGACATATTTTCTTGCCGACTTGCAGGTGACCCACACTCAGTCTCATATTTGTGCCTCCCTGCACAAACATCAAATGGTGAGTGGGTCCACCACTTCTGTCTCCTTGTAGTAAGGTATTTCTCCACACTATCGTATGCAATGAACCAGAGTCTAACACGCTCATGGCGCACGGGCCAAGTCCCGGAGGACTGGAAAAGGGCTAATGTGGTCCCCATTTTCAAAAAAGGGAGGAAGGAGGACCCGGGCAACTATAGGCCAGTCAGTCTCACCTCCATCCTTGGTAAAGTCTTTGACAAAATTATCAAGGCTTACATTTGTGAGAGCCCGGCAGGGCAAATTATGCTGAGGGGAAACCAGCACGGGTTTGTGGTGGGCAGATCGTGCCTGACCAATCTAGTCTCTTTTTATGACCAGGTTACGAAATGCCTGGACACAGGAGAAGGGGTTGATGTCGTATACTTAGACTTCAGGAAGGCCTTCGATACGGTATCCCACCCCATACTGGTGAACAAGTTAAGAGGCTGTGACTTGTACAACTACACAGTCCAGTGGGTGGTGAATTGGCTAGAGGGTCGCACCCAAAGAGTCGTGGTGGATGGGTCGGTCTCGACCTGGAAGGGTGTGGGCAGTGGGGTCCCGCAGGGCTCGGTCCTTGGACCGATACTCTTTAATGTCTTCATCAGTGACTTGGACAAGGGAGTGAAATGTACTCTGTCCAAGTCTGCAGATGACACAAAGCTATGGGGAGAAGTGGACACGCCGGAGGGCAGGGAACAGCTGCAGGCAGACCTGGATAGGTTGGACAAGTGGGCAGAAAACAACAGGATGCAGTTCAACAAGGAGAAATGCAAAGTGCTGCACCTAGGGAGGAAAAATGTCCAGCACACCTACAGCCTAGGGAATGACCTGCTGGGTGGCACAGAGGTGGAAAGGGATCTTGGAATCCTAGTGGACTCCAAGATGAACATGAGCCGGCAGTGTGACGAAGCCATCAGAAAAGCCAATGCACTTTATCGTGCATCAGCAGATGCATGATGAATAGGTCCAAGGAGGTGATACTTCCCCTCTTTCGGACGCTGGTCAGACCGCAGTTGGAATACTGCGTGCAATTCTGGGCACCACACTTCAAGAAGGATGTGGATAACCTGGAGAGGGTCCAGAGAAGGGCCACTTGTATGGTCAAGGGCCTGCAGACCAAGCCCTATGAGGAGAGACTAGAGAAACTGGACCTTTTCATCCTCTGCAAGAGAAGGCTGAGAGGTGACCTTGTGGCTGCCTTTAAGTTCATCACGGGGGCACAGAAGGGAATTGGTGAGTATTTATTCACCAAGGCGCCCCCGGGGGTTACAAGAAACAATGGCCACAAGCTAGCAGAGAGCAGATTTAGATTGGACATTAGGAAGAACTTCTTCACAGTTCGAGTGGCCAAGGTCTGGAATGGGCTCCCAAGGGAGGTGGTGCTCTCCCCTACCCTGGGGGTCTTCAAGAGGAGGTTAGATGAGCATCTAGCTGGGGTCATGTAGACCCAGCACTCTTTCCTGCCTATGCAGGGGGTCGGACTCGATGATCAATTGAGGTCCCTTCTGACCCTAACATCTATGAATAGTTTGTACTTTCCATCCTTCAAGCTTAACCTCTACTGTCAGTGCTGTCAGTTCCTCTCCAGGTTCTGAATAAACCCTTGCACCATACCCACAGGTGCTTGCGGGGAATGCTGTATTTGTCTATCTGTCCCTCGCCATCTTTTCTCTCAATGCCAGTTGTCTTTCTGACTGTCTCTCAGCCGTGGACCACTTGACACCTGAGCTCCCACTTCAGATGTTGTGCCCTTCTGTCCGAGCTGTGAGTCTGTTCCATCTTGGACACAAGGGTTCTTTTTCTTATTTGGGTAACCCATCATCGCAGGGTACACATCACCTTGAGGAGCTTCCCGGCCAGTGTACCACTTTAACAGGTCGCCCTCCCTGGCACCATCTTTCTAGTTGTCTGTGCCTTACTTGGGGCGCCCTTGGGTCTGCTTTATAATTCTTCAGTCCCACCGTAATCTCACCTGCCACGTCATGATGGATTATTATCTTGTTTTTTTTTTTTGAGTGGGAGACTGCCTATTATTTTGAGGTATGTTGGGGTCCCTCCTGTTATGACTTGTCCCCTGTTTTCTCTAGCTAAGCCTCCCCGTCCAAACCCACTAAACAGGGCTTGACTCTGAGGCTCTAGCTTTTTTCTCTTCCAGAGCTTGGAGGCTCGTGGCCCCCTTCTCTGCTCCTTTATGGAGCCCAGCATTCAGAGGCCCAGAGGCACGGGAGCCAGACCCACAACTGGAGGGTCACAGGCTCAAAACCCAGGTCCAGCCATGAACCCACCTCTGCCAGTCCAAACACAAAAAAACGCAGAAGACAAAACACAACTGCACTCTGGTGCACCAGACCTCCCTGGCCTTTTTAAGATAGTCCTTCAAGTACTGGAGTTGTGTCCACCAAAAACTGCACCCTCACTGGCACCAGGGGTCTGTGCCCCCAAAAGCTGCACCCTCACTGGTGCCGGGGTGCCCACTCCATAGAAGTTCCTCAAATGAGGCCTCCTCTAACCTCAATAGCCTCTCCCAAACCTCTGGTCTCATAACCAAAAGAAATATGGACAGTCCCGTCTGGGTGCAATAACCGCTAGCAATAAAGTAATAATAAAAGGAAACATGTGATCATGTCAGCTTACATTTACGCCAGATTCATGTTTTGGATCCCATCCATCAGCTTCCAAGACATCTGCTGCCTCTCAGGGTTCCATAGTCCCCTCTTCCAACTTTTGTACCGCTCAACAAGCTTCTCCCTGGGAGCTTTGGGATGCACCCCCTCACCTTCAGTTGTCTGCCTCCCTACTGCTGTTCTGCCCTGGATTCTTATAGTCCTGCCTCTTCCGGTCAGCTGCCTAGTTGACTTGGCCCAGCCATTAACCTCTTCCACACAGTTCTCTGGGCCCAGAATGTTCAGACCTTAAAGTGGTGGGCCTGCTTTTTAGTGACAGGGCTAGGTTTCCCTGTTTATAGGCAGGAACTATGGGGATGGAGGAGGTTCCTGGTCCTGGGACATGGCCTAAAACTACATCTTGCTGGAGATGGATGTCCGTGTAGGGGTGTACCCCAGGAAATGCCGCACCAGTTGCCTCCCTAGTGAAAGGTGAGTATGGGGTGCCTTATAGCCTCAGCCCCCATCAACCTGGTGGGTAACCTGGTAGTAGGGACAGAAAGGGTCCAGGCATGTCTATGGACACTTGAGTCCCATGGGATGTAAGACCCCATAGCCCCAGTGTGGGGGGATGGGGCAGTGGCCCCAGTGAGGGGGAGGAATATGGGCCCCAGTGATGGGGCGTAGAGTGTGTAGTAAGTTGTGTAGAGTAGGGGTCACAGGGGCAGCCTGAAGGGTGTAGAGTAGGGTCCATGTAGGCAGGCCTTAAGGGCCACGCAGGGGCATGTAGAGTATGGTCTGTGTGTCCTGAAGGACTGTGCACAGGCCAGCCCCAATAGTCCAATAACACAAACCTCAGTGAGGGGGCACGAGTTGAGGTCCCAGTGAGGGGGCCTTCTGGCCAAGGCAAGTCTACAGATGCCTGAGGCTGAGTTTGGGTCCAGGCCAAGTGAATGGCTCAGCAAGGGATCCAGGGAAGTAACAGTGGATAGTTTAGTGTTTTGGACGTGGTCTGTGAGGAATGGGACATGGTAAAGGGGAGGCTGGAGCCGTGTATTACGCCTTTGGCATCAGGCAGTAAATGGGTAACCTCCCACCTTTGTTAACAACTCCTAGTTGGTTTAACCAAAGGTGAGGCAAGTGGGCAAATTGCCCTAGACAGGGGCTGGACTGACAATGTGATCGATCTCAAGACCCTCCCCCATCAGAGTAGGCTGAACATATGGAAATTTTGGAAATACAGGACATCATCCAGAAAATCTGGGATACTGTCTCTCTTCCTCCTCCCTCCTGGGCCATGCTCTCACAAGTTGGCAGGGGTGTGGCTGCGGTGCCTGCCTGTCCACCTATAAGGCATTCTGCATTGCTCCTAGTCCCAGCCAGACTGTGTCCTCCACCCCTGCTTTTCTGGTATGCTCATTATGATTCTCAAAGCTACTTGGGACCAGTGTCTGAAATCCAGGACTGTTCCAGCTAAAATGGGACATATGGTCACCTTATGTAGGAGCAACATCAGGGCATTCAGGAATGTAAGACATGGACCTGCCCCACAGCTCCATAATATTTCAAGCAATAATATAAGTAAAAGCATTACAGATTATGCAGCAGAGAAAATGAGACTGCCTGAAGCTTATTGTTAACTGCAGACCATGGATTTGATTCTGTTAGCCTTACACGTGCTAAGTGTCACCACTTGGCAGTGGGTCTGCATGGTAGGGCTAGCTCTCCACAGCTGAGGAAGACTTCTCTGACAGAACCAGGTCCTAAACTTTACACTGTGTAACAAAGTTACTTTGCATTTCTCTAATACCTTTCAGGGACAAGGTGCCATCCAGGCCATTCTTCTCTTTGGATGTGCTAAGTCTGACAGTGGAGACTCCCAGATCTGCACAAATAACGGGTAGTTTTGAGACCAATTCAAAATTCAGGGAGAAATTCTGATTTGGGTTAACCCAAAATGTTAGTTACGTTTTGTGAAACAAAAGAATAGAACAAAAAAATTCCCCAATTTTAGGTCAATCTGAAATGCTTTAGTCCAAAATGAATGGTTTTGCTTAATTCTCATATTATTTAACCCTTTTTCAACCTTTAAAAAAATTAGGTTAGTTTAGGAACAAAAGAGCCATTTCTATAGCAAAAGTTGAAATACATGGTTTCAAAAATGTCAAAATGAAGCCTTTTGACATATCCACATAGTTGTCTCCCCTCTTTTTTTTTTTTTCTTTTATGCCTGAAGCTGTTTGCTGAATTTGACCTGAACTGATAAATAATTTTTCTCTCCCTGGGAACTGCACTTTTGGCCATGTTTTTACACAAGACGTTGACCATGCAATCATTACTGTGCAGTCATTTAGTACCTGTATAAACAAGTACTAAGTGACTGAGCAGTAACTGGAGTTACTGCACAGTTGCACTGAGAAAGGGTTTTTTTGTGATGCTGACAGCACAGTAGCTTGTGACTGCTGTGCAGTAGTTTGTGTCACGCTTCTTGCCATGCAATGCAACTGTGCAGTAGTCACAGGCGACTGCACGGTCAGTGTCCCATGTAGACGTGGCCTTGCTGAAGATAAATTGCTGAGACCTAGATAGTTGTGCTCCAGCTCACAGGGGAACATTAATTTTGGCCTCAGACTTGTACCCCCCTCATAATTGCACCCCCTCACAAAATAACCAAAAGCAAAATAAATTCTACAACCACTTGTGGTGTCAGGAAGACAGCTTGACAAGAAAATCAGTATGGACTCATTCTCCCTCGAGCTTCCTTTGCTGAATTCCAACACTAGCCCTGGTCTATGTGTTTCCCCTGAAAGAAAGGTTCCTAGAAGCCAAAGTAAAATGAAACTTTTGCAGTTTTGTTAGCTGCTGTCTTCCTTCTCCTTTGGGCGTTAAAGCAGAAAGGCACATCTGATGGGGAGGCAAAACAAGAGCATATTCTTGCTTTTTTTTTTTTTGTCTTCTAAGGTCCAAAACTTCTCTACCTGTTTTCCTCTTTGGTCTGATCCTTTCACTGAATGTCTCTTTCACTTCTACACATGCGTGCCAAATCTAAGTTATTTTCCCACTGAAATTTAGGGGTTTTTTTTAAATTAGGGCATGAAAAGAAAATAAGTAGAAAACTTAAGAAGGGTTGTTTCATTCATAAATAGTTACATTTCCAGCACTGATCCTGTATGGACACCTGTACATGAGTAATGAGGCTGCTCTGATGTGCTATAACAGAGTCTGCTGGAGCATGGTAATTATACTACACTCCAACAGACTCCTGCATCTTGTGTATCAGTGTCCCTGCCCTGAAAAAGGGTGTCAGGGGTACTTTAACTAAAGCTCATTTGACAAGCTTTAGCTAAAGTGCCCCCACCACCAGTTTTCAGTGTGGGGACGCTGATATACAAGATGCTCCAGGCACTTTAATTAGAGCAGCTCTCAGAGTCACTCTTATTAAAGCTCCCCTCCCCTCCTGGAGCATGTGTATAAATGCCCTAAGAGACAAATCCTTTCAGGAAAAAAAAATATCCAATAGACAAAGAGAAACCAGTGCCATCAAAATGAATTTAAGAGAAGATGATTCTCAAAGCCTTGAAGTTGGTTCATTCTTCATGTAACCAGTAAAAGAACAGGAAAACTTTTATCCCTGATTTACCTTTTCCCAAGTTGCCTTGAAGGTACTTGACTCTTGGCAGTGATAATGAAATTGCTGTCTATTGTCAAATCCCTTACTGCTAGTAAGGCTTCACCACTGTTTTTAGCTTCTCAAAAAATTGTCAATAAGAATCCTTCATCAAGAAAAAACATCAACTTTGCTTTACAAAGCTGCTTAAATTCCTTCTTTTAGAGTTCTTTTCCCCTTTTCTAACTAAGATGTGGCATGTTGGCAGAAATAGTTCAGAAAACTTTAGATCTCTCCAGTGTGAAGTCATCTGCCAATCCAGGTAATCCTTGCTGAGTGTCTAGTCAATTCAGAGCATCCATACAAATTCTACCAGGAGCAGTTCATTTCATTATCTTGTTCTGACTTCTTGTCCTTTCTGTTTCTTTATATAGGGTCCAACACTTCAAGGTGCAGAGTGCTCTTATTACCCAAATCTGTGGGAGTTGAGGGCACTTGACACTGCCCATAATTTGATTTGATATACTGTTTCAAGGAAGCTGCAATAGTGTTATCTGTGTGTGAACATAAATTTATTAGTCTGTGGAATATTTTTCTTGTGCATTTGAAGCCAGGGAAAGCAAATATTTAAAGTACTCATTGCCAACAAACCCTCCAAACAGGGTGGAGAAACTTAATGGAACTCGCATGAATTGCCTATAAGACCTATTGCATTTTTTTGGACGAGCCTAGCTAGGAGGCATACATACCAAATATCTCCTAATCCATCCAGACGCTGATGTTACCTTGTCGTATGCAAAAGCAGACAGATTATTTGTATTTCACATCTCAAATTAAATTAAACTGATGTACACTAAAACACACTGATCTGCCTATACTCATTGTCTGCCTACACCAAAAAAAACATTCTCAGCTGAGACTCAGAGGGAAAGAAGCTGCATCTGAAGACTTCTTTAGGTCTTTGGACTTGATTTGCTCATGTAAAACCCTACAGTTCTCAAGATTTATATCCATGGATTGGAGCTGGGAGAGAATATTTCTAGGTAATGGTAAACACTTTTAGGCATGTGCTAAAAGATAATAAGAAAAATCAACCAAATATTTTATTTCAGTGTATTTGTCTCATGCCATATGTCATTTGTGAATCTCTGTGAATAGCTAGTAAGATATTCTCCGCTTGGATATGTTACTCCAAATTAAAGTTTGACTGCAAGTCCTCATCTGGAGAGATGCCTTGCACGTGCACTAAGTCACAGAGCTAGGTCTTGCAGCCCAGAGTTCACACTTGCCAAGAACAAGAGGAAGGGTGATTTAAAATCCAGAAGCTCAAGAACTGAGCACAGACTGCACTCATCAGTCCTCAACACACACCTTTACAATATAAGATAGTTGATCCATGTGGGTGGATTTTTTTTTGTGTGTTAAATTGCTTACCTTTTAGTGCCAGATCTTGAGAGCCCTCCAGATACAAGGCTGCCATTGAAGTTTGCAAGGTCAGAAATGGTGAGCACACAGAATGGGGAACAACTATGAGTATGTGAAATTGCCCCTGATAAGTTGTCCTCCATGCAGGTTCCAACATACCATAATGTGAACCACACCTTTAGAAAGACATCTCTTTATAGACCCCATTACAGTCCTGATCCTTTTCACTATCTCCCCAGTTGGTGAATACGTAATCTTACTCAAACCTTTGAATCAGATTACTGTATTTTCCTCAGAAACTATCTCCTTGTCTCCTTTTATATTTAATTTCAACTCTACCATGTCAACTTCACTCTCCTGTAGTCACAGCACCTTTTTACTGCCCATTCTGCCTAAAGCTTTTTTTCTTTTCCAATTCTTAGCTTGTTTCTCCATCTTCTCAGCTATTTATTCTCCTCTTCCTTTGTCCAAAGTACCTCCTCCATGCCTAATCACCCTCATTTTCCTTGCCCCATTTTTACACCCTCTTCTCTGCTTCCTAATGTAATTCAGTGTTAAAATCCTGGCCTCCAACCCTACAGTTTCTCATGGAATTTTAGTCTCCTGGGCAGCAAAATGGTCTCTTTCATCTTCCTCTTGCAAGTGCAAGAGCCCCTGGGGAAGCTACTAGGCTTAAGCTTCCTCTTCTAAGGCTGATTCTACTTTTCTATAGGTAGCATAGATGGCAGGTCTCTTCACTGTAGAAAAAGACTGCAAAAAAGGAGGAGCCATTAGCAGCATGTAACTACTGGGTGCTGTCTGCAACACTCAAGCTCCAAGAATCAAGGTCTGAGAACCATAGACTAGTAAAGTTCGGTCATTATATACTGTAGTGCCTGTGGTAGCAAGGCACACCACAATGGAGAATTCAACTAGTTCACATTAATCAAGCTACACCAGCTGCAAAAAATACCATACTGGGTCTGATTCTCCACTTATCCCTATATAAATTAGAGTGATTACTGAAATTTAGTTTTAAATGGGCCTAATAGAGGGAAGAATCAGGTCCATCATTCCTAACACACAAAAAAACATAGTTAATCTAAAATTAGTTTCTGTCTTTTCTTCATAGCTGATCAAATGGCTCCAAGACTGACTAACCAGCTACCTATTAAATGAGAAGGGGTTATATAACAACTTGACCTAATAGAGCAAGATGCTGGGGCTGATAGTGAATTTGAGATACAAGAGCACTGAGCCCAGTGAAAACATTTCTCATTGTTTTTATATTTTTTCTAGACAAGCATATCCTTAGTAGTGAGGGAATAACCGCCAATTGCAGGGCTTATTGAGATAGGGACTGTCTTGAGAGAAAGGAAGGATTTATTGAATCTGGAGTTTTATTTGAGTTTTCATAGATTCTAAGAACAGGATATTAACTGTGTTCCACACAGTACTCCAGTGTTAAGTTTGCCTTCAGCCTGAGTGCTATAGAGAAGTACATGTTTGTTATTTTATCTGAATTGGTTCTGCCCAGCCAGCCAGCAATACTCTTAGCCTTGCCACTTCAGATAATGCTATCACTTGTCAACACTTTGGGCATTCACTTCCCTTTATGGATCTCATCACTAAGCAGTGAATATTATACAAAAATTGTGGTGAAAGAGATAACTGAAGTTCTCTTAGTACAGCACAAACCTGAAATTCCATAGCTCTGGAGACACTCGGTGCCTTTCTGAAAATTGGGGAAAGCTGCTTAACTAGGCTGCCTTCTCTGACAGTACAAAATGCTAGCTGAGTTTTTATCCTACATGCTTCAAAGTCATCACATCCTTTTTAGATACAAGGCTTGTGCGAAACAGCTAGTATTTGCTTTGCATTTGGATTCGGCCGATTTGGGGGACAGTGATTTGATTTGGTGATTTAAATCACTGGCACCAAGCGATTCGGCTGAAGTAGAGATTCAGCCACTGCCGAACCGGCCATGTCTCTGAATCAGATAGGTCCCATCCCCTGCCCGCTCCTCCAGCCCCATCAATGGCTGCCTCACCCCGCCCTAGCTCCCTGCTTAAAAAAAAAAAAAAAAGCTGCTGCCAGGTGTGTGAGTGGGGGGGGGGGGTGATCCCTGCTGCCCCATGTTGTGTGGGGGTGCTCTGCCATGAGCCCCCCCACCCCCCCTGCTCTCCCAACCCCCTCCCCATGGCTGCCCCACTCAGCCCCAGCATTGGCTCTTTAAAAAAATAAAAAAAGCCCACACTCACTGGATGCTGCCAGGCAAGGGGCGATCCTCACTGACCCCCACTACCCCACATTGCATGGGGGGCTCTGCCACAAGCCCCCAGAAATCCCAATGGCTGCTGCAGCATCCAGTGTGCGTGTGGCTTTTTTTTTTTTTTAAAGAACTGGGAGCTGGGACTGGGCAGGGCAGCCATGGGGGAGCTGGGAGAGTGGGCTGGGTTTGGGGGCTCATTACAGAGCCCTCCACGCAATGTGGGGCAATGGGAGGCAGAGGGGATCTCACTCCCACCTGGCAGCAGTCGGTAAGTGAGTTTTTTTTTTTTTTTTTTAAAGAGCTGGGAGCTGGGGCCGGGTGGGGCAGTCATGGTGGTGGTGGGGGGGGGGGCTGGGAGAGTGGGCAGGGGTTGGGTGGTGCTTAGGGGGGCTCGGGGAGCAGGCAGGGGATGGGGCCTGCCTGGAGTCCCCCCATGGTCCCCTCTCCCCTTGTCCAGCCCCCCGCTCCCCTGCCCCCTACTTACCAGTATAAAGTCCAGGTCCAGCTCCCTGTGGTGGTGAGCAGGGACAGCCCAAATCTCCGAAGCTCTCTGAATCTTTTCTGAATCAATTCAGAGAGGTTCGAATTGATTCAGACCTTTTTATTGGTCTCCTGAATTGGTTCAGATTTGGAGATTCAGTTGCGGAATTGGGCCAAATCTCTGAATTGAATCAGCACCCAAAGCTTCTCACAGCCCAATTAGATACCACCTTTAAACTAAGGTAATGGGCAACCTCTACTGACATCTTTCCTCTTCACTGTGCTTAGGGGAACTAGGAGAAGCGACTTCTTTCATCACAGGCGTTTTACAGATTGTCCAGCAACTTCACTCTTCACTCCTAAGCTTGGACAAAAAGATTTCCTTAGCTAGCTGGGTCAGCTCTGAGAGAGCCAAAGTACAGCACTGAGCACAATGTTATCCCTGCGATATTACTGTACTTTGATTAAGATAGATTGTTAGTAAGCTAGGAATTCTACTGTATCATGTATAGAAAAGGGTAAAATCTGAAGAGGTGGTGATCCTTCAGAACTATAAGAAAGATATGTGAGCAGTCTGCAACAAAATAAACTATTATGAACAAAACTAAAAGAGGTACTAAAGCCATTAGCTAGACACAACAAATCAGAGTGCCATCTTCATGAGAAACTGGAGAAAACAGCTGAAGTGGTTTCTATTTTCTGAGATGCTTGGAGAAAGTAATATTAAGAAAAGATTCATAGGACCAAACCTTATGATTTGCCATTGACTCAAACAGGCCTGGCTTTACCTCACATTCTTTAATTAGAACAATAAAAAACAGTTGTGACAACACGCCTGTCCTCCAAGGTTCCACAGCTTCCTTTTCATTAATGCTAAATAGTCCAGAATTCTAGTGCAGGAATATTTCAAGGTCTCTTTGTAATTTTTCTCTGTCCTAGATGTTAACACTTTCTATTCTGAGAAGTATGAATGTATTCCCTAAATCCAACTCTTCACTATGAGTAGTACATAATTGTTTCTGCTTAGTTATTGCAATTGCTCTGTGTTTTTCTAACTTCCTGGGTAATATACATTTAGTTTCAATGATATATTCCAACCTACAGTTTGAAGTAATCTTGCTGTTTTATTTTACTTTCAAATAAGTGACCCCAAGACCATTGAAATCAATGGATTTTGATTGTTTGTTAATAAATATGATTGTTCTTTAGATACCAGCATTTATTCACCTTGTATAAAGCACAGGCTCAATGGGAAAAGCAAAGCACTTCACATTCCTTATGAGACTATTGGGAAATTAAAATTAAATTGTGTAGATTTTCCTTTTTCTGCTTATGGAGTGAGATATTGAAACACTACAGCTTGGTGGCCCTATGGTATCTCTCTCTACCTCTCCCCATTAACTCACTTGCCCCCTCCCTCCCCAAGGACATCTCAGAAAAAAATAAACTTTGATTGTTATATATTTTTCTACTATATTATCTCTTAGCTGTAGCAAATCTAGGCTGAATTTTCCACTTAGGCACTTTATGTGGGTACCTAAAGTTCCAAGTTTGGAGAAGTTGAAATAAAAAGTTGAACACTGCTCTTTTAGACATTACTTTCTACCCATTAAGTCACTGTTTTTCCACATTAATCAAAGAGTAAGATATCAGGCTTCAATTCAGATTATGTCAGTAACAAATGTCTTTTCCACATTCAACTAGAAGAAAACTTCCTCTTTTGTTTTCATGGGAATTTAATGAATTCCAGTAGGTATATTTTTCCAGCTGTAGTCTTTTATTTGCAATTGGAAATTGCCACTTGAAATATCACCTTTCCTATGGAAAAACTGCTCATACTAAATACTAGCAGCTTAAATGTATTTGAAGTACTCAGATTAGATGGTTTTCTTATGCACAAGCAGACTTTGTCAATAATATTCTGGGTGAGTATCAATAAGCAGCTCTTAAGTTATTCTTTTTTAACCTTATTCCTAAAGAAAGATAAAGAAATTTTAGTTTAAGGTCATTTGAGGTAATGTCTTTCTTTTGGGTTCTTTTTGACAGAGAGCAGTACTGATCAAGGCATGTATCTTATTTTTCCTTTATATTTGAGCAACTCCTGATGGGATTGGGAGAAAATCTTCTCTTATCATATTTTCAGTTTCATGTAGGGAAGATTGGATTTTTCTTTTCAAGGATAGGGAACAGAAATAAGAGGTCTAATACATGCTTGTTTGTAGTTATATGAAATCAGATGTTACTCAAACTGTGCTGGGGAGTCAAGAGAAGCTCTGGTTTCCCCATTATTCTTTGCTTCCCTTATCCACCAACTATTTGACTCCTGGAAATCTTTGTGATTTTTACTTTGTGATTTTTACTTGTCCTGGACTACTACCTTGCAATTCTGAGGACTTTTCCATGATGTTTTCTCTTCTGATTTCTCCTGTGAAACAAGATACAGTGATAACTGGAATAGAGCTGATTTTTCCTGAGGCTGCTGAGCTGGCTGACAGGTGAGCTGTCTCCTTCAGTTTGCCAGATTTCTCATCTCCTATAGTCTCAGGTTTTCAGTTGTTTGCAATATAAATAGATTAACAGAGAGAGGGAGATAGGATGAGCATCTGAAGTCTCCAATGCCCCTGCACTGGGACAGTGGAACAAAAATTTCTGGAGGACATGGGATACTGAGATCAAAGCCAGGATCTTCTATAAAAATTAGTTTAATTCAGATGGTGAATTCTGTTGTAGGGATTCTCAGCCTGATTCAGATCTCATATGGGTGTGAATTGGAATTCCATGGAAGTACAATAAATCATATTTCTCTGAAACTGATGACTGAGAGATCCGAATCAGACCCCATGTAATCTTCTGTGTTCAGTACAGGGCTCATTACACTGCCCTATACACGGTTGTTAATAACCATTAGATAGTCAAAGAGTTGTCAACAGTATACACAGTTAGATAAACCAATGAGCATATTAATCTATAAGGAAAAGCTTGGTATGGCAGAGAAACTCTTATGATTATTTTAGAAAGCCTTGGCAAAGTATGGTTTTCATTCCCATCAAAAGGAAAAGATGTACATTCCTTTGCTTTTATTTAGCAGACAAGAAACTCTCAAGACTGTAGAGTCCTTGGTTGAAAGGTAATTAGGAATAACCTGAGGGCTCTGGAAGGTGTGATGGCTTCTTCACAACAAAAGACACGTTGACAAATTCCACTGCCAGTGGCATAAAAAAAAAATCAGATTTTATATTTTATGGCTATTTCAACACTCGCTCGCTTTCCAGCTATGAGTTCTCCAGATGGCAAATATTTTTGCTGCTTTAATGAAGCCCATAGACAATCTGCATACATTGTATTTCTTAAAATCTTTATTGACCACAACCTTAATTATTCAAGTTTAGGATTCACCGTAAATTCACAGTGCAAAACTCTTCAAATGTTCCTGAAATGTTCATAGATTCATAGATTCAGAGTTGCTAGGGTCGGAAGGGACCTCAATAGATCATCGAGTCCGACCCCCTGCATAAGCAGGAAAGAGTGCTGGGTCTAGATGACCCCAGCTAGATACTCATCTAACCTCTTCTTGAAGACCCCCAGGTTAGGGGAGAGCACCACCTCCCTTGGGAGCCCGTTCCAGACCTTGGCCACTCTAACAGTGAAGAAGTTCTTCCTAATGTCCAAGCTAAATCTGCTCTCTGCTAGCTTGTGGCCATTATTTCTTGTAACCCCCGGGGGCGCCTTGATGAATAAATACTCACCTATTCCCTTCTGTGCCCCCGTGATGAACTTATAGGCAGCCACAAGGTCGCCTCTCAACCTTCTCTTGCGGAGGCTGAAAAGGTCCAGTTTCTCTAGTCTCTCCTCGTAGGGCTTGGTCTGCAGGCCCTTAACCATATGAGTGGCCCTTCTCTGGACCCTCTCCAGGTTATCCGCATCCCTCTTGAATTGCGGTGCCCAGAATTGCACGCAGTACTCCAACTGCGGTCTGACCAGCGTCCGATAGAGGGGAAGTATCACCTCCTTGGACCTATTTGTCTTGCATCTGCTGATGCACGATAAAGTGCCATTGGCTTTTCTGATGGTTTCATCACACTGCCGACTCATGTTCATCTTGGAGTCCACTAGGACTCCAAGATCCCTTTCCACTTCCGTGCCACCCAGCAGGTCATTTCCTAGGCTGTAGGTGTGCTGGATTTTTTTCCTCCCTAGGTGCAGCACTTTGCATTTCTCCTTGTTGAACTGCATTCTGCTGTTTTCTGCCCATTTGTCCAACCTGTCCAGGTCTGCTTGTAGTTGTTCCCTGCCCTCCGGCATGTCCGCTTCTCCCCATAGCTTTGTGTCATCTGCAAACTTGGACAGAGTACATTTGACTCCCTCGTCTAAGTCACTGATGAAGACATTAAAGAGTATCGGTCCAAGGACCGAGCCCTGTGGGACCCCACTGCCCACACCCTTCCAGGTCGAAGGGAAGATGTGGTCCAAGGGAAGAGTTGTGGTAGATGGGTCGAAACCGACCCATCTACCACAACTCTCTGGGTGCGACCCTCCAGGCAATTCGCCACCCACCGGACTGTGTAGTCATCCAAGTCACAGCCTCTTAACTTGTTCACCAGTATGGGGTGGGATGTTGTGAAGAGTTGATACAAGCTTTTTGATCACACTTTTTAATCATTACGAACAGCCACTATAGACACCATCTAATATAGGATGTGATTATTCTTACCTGCTTTCTCTCTTGTTGTGTCATCTATGACACAAATGAAGTTTTGGTCAGTCTTGGAAAGTATTCTGTAAAGTTCAATCTTGAGCTGTGTTTTAAATGAAATATTGGAGATGTCAAAATGAAATGATTGATACATCATTGTTTTCCCTTCTCAATTTCATCATTAATGAGATACCAGTAGGAGACAACTATAATTCCACCCACTGACCAGTGTAAAGATAATCAACTGCTATTTTTTTCTGCTTTCATCCGCACAAATAGATATGCATGGCATGTGTGTGTGCACACACAGTTCCTGAGTGTATCTATGGTCCTTTTCATTCTCTGAAAGTTTTGTCAATCATATTTTATTTATTAATCCTCATTCTGTCGTTGGCCTCTTTTTTTAATTTTAGAACGTTCCATGACAAGCAATTTGAGCATGACCTGATGAACTCCAAGAGGGATATTAAAAGCTAAGAATGAGATAAAACCAGTAAACATATTAAAGATCCTGTAAGGCAATTATTGCTGTGATATAAAGCATCACTGAATATCTTGGAATGAAGAAAAATTCTTCATATACAACATAAAAAATGCACTTTTTTTCTTGGAAACAGCATTTCTCATTAGTAAGCCAGTCTGTTTCACAAGGCACCATCACTCTTTGAAACAGATATCCTAAGCTGGCTGGCAAATTGGGTGATCTGATGAAAGAATTTCTGGATGTTCAGCCAAACTGATCCATGTTATAAATTTTTATGTTAGAGAATAAAATCTGTTTTCCACCCATTGCTGTTACCAGTCATTTCACCCTGATCTAGCTATACCTGAACAAAAAAGCCCATCAATATATTGGCTGAAAGTGCAGAGAGAAAAATGTGTTTTTGTTTAGACAAAATTTTTGGAGATGGAAGTACTGTGAGTTATCAATGTTGTAATGCAGTTCCCCATGGCCCTGGTCAGCCTTAAATAGAAAATCACATGTGCCACTTTAAGTTCAGAATTAGCCTCATTGACCTCAAGCCGAGAAACCTTGTCTTTAGGAGACTGACTGCATAATGTCCATGCTAAATTTGGGAATGCCTCCAATAAACAGACATAGGGTGATTGTAGAAGTCATTCCACTTGGACCAATGGTCCATCACTTTCACCTGATACCTCTGGCAAGATCGTGGTTTTGTTTTATCATGATTCTTCTTTTTCTGTTTTCCTGCTTTCCCTACCTCCTCCTCCACCCTCACACCCATCAGAATCCATGGTAATCTTGCAACTGACTCCTGTGTGATTTGAAGGAAGCCCATAAAATACTTAATAAATTGTGCAATGATGTATGCGGGGAGAACATTTTCTTCCTGAGCTCACAATATACAAGTCTGAGAATCAGAAAAATGGGGTTCTATCATGTTTTAGGCTTTGCACATATTGATTGCATTTTAGAGTATTAAAATCTGATCTCCAATTCACCATCACTGAAAAGCAGACATAGGCCCTCTGTATTTTCCTGCCATACAGTAGAGAAAATATCTTTTGTATAATTTGTTGAGAATCATAACAAATGGTCAGATTTGAGTCAAATCCTCATTCTTCCAGAGATGTTTGATGATCAATCTACTGATTTTTCTTAATCTGTTCTGAATTTTTAATGCAGTCTCACGTCAGCTTTCAAACTTTATCTATCTATCTTGAGAACACAATCAAACTCATGGATTTCTTGTTTTAAGTAGGATTGTATGGGTATAACTGAATGCAGGACTTTGACATTTGGATCAAGTATGAACTGGCTTAGTTCTTTTCTGTCTCCTAAAACTCAGAAAGTGGAATTCGGAGATACTTCATTGAAAACATCCAGACACCAAAGCAATTATCTCAGTTACACTGATGACCTGATCCTTTTGAAAATCACTGTCTACTGGCGGACTCCCACATACGTAGTTCAGATTAAATAAATCTTGACACAAAGCTCACTATTCACTATTTTTATGAGAAGGTGATATTCCAAAAATGGTATGGTACTGACTTAGCTTCTCTACAATAACAGTGAAAAAAAGAATAAAATCTGCCTGTGCTAACTTTCAGCAAAGTTTTTTTTTTTTCCATTTTCAGTATGCTGTCCCCAAGTCAAGGATGAGTAAGGAATATGTAAAAACCCTTCCTTAACAGTACTTGAGCAATGTGTGTATATCAAGATGTGCATGAGGTCAGGATTAAAGATTTATGGAGAGGACCACCAATGAAGCCTACCTGTACGCCAGCTGATTTTGAATGAAAGGGCAGTGTATCTGTTTAAAGTATGTGGTGATGATCATTTGTCATGTCATATCTCGGGAAACATGACTCTTCTGGAAAAGTCTCTTTCTCAGAAAGGCAGCATGGTGGTAGATGTATATTTCCCTCATGGCTGTTTTTCAGTTTAGTAGTCAAAACAATTTTGCTTATGTTATTCTTGGCCCCTTTCAGTCACTATCCAAGCAGCTTTTGAAAACTTGCTCCATTCTTTCTGCTTCATGCATTATCACCAAGGCTGAACAGTCCAGAGAGAGTATGTTGTTGGTTATGAAGCGTAAAACAAAAAATGCAGCAATACAGATTAGGCTGTCTCCCCAGTGAAGTCCATGTGTGCTTTGCAGTTTCATTTCTAGTTTTACAAACCCAAAGAGAATAGGGATGTGATCTGAGAAACAGAGTACACACCGTTTATTTTGACAATGAATTGTTGTTCTTACAGGCCCCTATCCTGCGATGCAATCTGGTAACATGTACTTGTTCCTGACTTTAAGGGGCTTCCACATGGATGCAAGGGGTTGAAGCTGCACACTGTAGTCCAGAATCAGCCCTATAGTTCTGAGTTGATATCTAATCCTCAGTATCACTTGCAATATGTCACAATATGTACTGTGAAAGAGATCATGTACAAAAACCTAGAGTCAGCAGATACCACATTTCACTACCTCTTGGCTTCAACAGTTATCCTCTCCAAGTTGGTTTATGTGTTCTCTGGTTAACTGGCTATACAGATAGGATTAGGATTAAGATTTATTTATAGCACTAGGTCTGCGTGCTGCATTGTACTGACCTGTATGCATAAATGTCCCTGCACCAAAGATTTTACAGCCAACGCTGCAACTGGAATGACATTTATCATGTGGTGTGTTAGTACATGTTTTGTATGGATGCTTTTTAAGAATTCTTAGCTGTCCATATCTAGCTGTTTCCCAGTCCCTTTATCTCACTAGAGGAGCAAAGAGGCAGGAGACCAATATGACAGCTGTTGTTTGAAAATGTGTGATAGAGAAATGAATCTCTCTGCTCACACGCAGTTGTTGCTTGCCCAGCTTTTCTGCAGCCCAGCTTTTCTGCTCCTTTCCATAATTTACACCATTTAGCACTCTCTTGAGCTGATTTATCAACAACTAACTTCAGTCCTTTATGATTGTAACACTCTCAGTTGGTGGTTTAAGCACTTTGGGCCATTGGTTTTTGGGTGTCTCAGGGAACTTTCAGGTAAAAAAAAGGGACACAGTGACTGAGATTGAGCACCTCCAACAAGCTTTCTTTGACCACAATTCTGCTCCAAGGAGCAAAACCCCCATTGGTGACCCAAGGGCATACAGATTTAGGCAGAAATTAGGCACTCTGGTTGCAAAAACGGATCCAAAACAATCCTGCTGCTGCAGCCACAGAAGTTAGTCAGCACTCTAATTCATTTGGTGCCTATGGTGTAGACTACATAGATTCCTAGGTGATAAAATCTAGGCTTCTGAGCATGCTTGGAAGCAACTCTGTCTAAGCCTGTAGGTTCCTTGCTCCTACATCTATTTTATTATAATCCAGATCCAAACAGATCCATATCTAACTCCTGGGAGCTCCTAGAGAAAGGTGAGAGGCAGGATACAGATGCACATTGCTAAGAGCATGTTTAACATACTCCAGTACCATTGATTGATAGATGTTAGGGCTAGAAGGGACCTCGAAGATCATCAAGGCCAGCCCCCTGCTACAGGGGCAGGAAGTCAGCTAGGGTCAAAGGATCCCAGCAAGAAAAGCATCCAAACATTTCTTGAATGAGTCCAGAGTAGGTGCCTGCACCACTTCTGGAGGGAGTCTATTCCAGGTCTTGGGGACTCGGACGGTAAAGACATTTTTTCTTATGCCCAGCCTAAAATGGTCTTGGAGGAGTTTGTGACCATTGGTCCTTGTTTTTCCTTGGGGTGCTCTGGTGAACAGATGTTCTCCTAGACTCTGATGCACACCCCCAGTGTACTTATAGGCAGCCACCAGGTCCCCACTGAGCCTGCACTTTTCCAGGCTGAAGAGTCCCGTGACTCTCAGCCTCTCATCATACGGCCTATTCTCTCGCCCTCTGATCACGCATGTGGCTCTCCTCTGGACTCTCTCAAGCTTCACAATATCCTTCTTGAATTGAAGAGCCTGGAATTGGATGCAGTACTCCAGCTGCAGCCTCAACAAAGCCGAGTACAGTGGGAGGATGACATCCTGAGATTTACTCAAGAAGCATCTATGGATGCAAGCCAGAATTTTGTTTGCTTTATCAGCTGCAATGTCACATTGGTGGCTCATGTTCATCTTGTGGTCAATCATGACACAGGTGTACAAGACCTCCACCTGACACAGGAGGTACATGCTCCCACTAGGGGGAATGCCATACTGGATCTGGTATTGGCAACGGGGGATGACATGGTAGGGGACCTACAGATCGGTAGCCATCTGGGGGACAGTGATCACCTAATAATAGAATTCACCATAAGATGTCGAGTGGGTAAGGTAACTAGTAGGGTGAAAGTACTAGACTTTAGGAGAGCTGAATTAAGTGAACTCAGGTGATTAGTCAAGGACACACTGCAGAGTAGGAGTTTTGAAATGATGGGAGCCCAAGAAGGGTGGCTGTGCCTTAAGGAAATGATCCTTTGGGCACAAAGCGAGACGATCCCCATGCGGGGTAAAAGAGGGAAAGGGGCCAGGAGGCTTCCCTGGCTGACTGCAGAAATCCAGGGCAGCCTAAAGGCCAAAAGGGGAGCACATAAAAAGTGGAAACAGGGAGAGATCACCAAAGACGAATATACCTCCTCTGCTCGTGCTTGTAGGGAGGCAGTTAGATGGGCCTAAGCTACCATGGAGCTGAGGATGACATCCCAAGTAAAGGACAACAAGAAATTGTTTTTTAGATATATAGGGAGTAAAAGGAAGGCCCAGGGAGGAATAGGACCCCTGCTAAATGGGCAGAAACAATTGGTGACGGACAGGGCGGACAAGGCTGAACTCCTCAACGAGTTCTTTGCCTCAGTGTTCCTAAGTGAGGGGCACGACAAGTCTCTCACTGGGGTGGTAGAGAGGCAGCAGCAAGGCGCCAGACTTCCATGCGTAGACCCTGAGATGGTCCAGAGTCATTTGGAAGAACTGGATGCCTTTAAGTCGGCAGGCCCGGATGAGCTCCATCCGAGGGTGCTGAAGGCACTGGCCGACATCATTGCACAGCCACTGGCGGGAATATTTGAACACTCGTGGCTCATAGGCCAAGTCCCGGAGGACTGGAAAAGGGCCAATGTGGTCCCCATTTTCAAGAAGGGGAGGAAGGAGGACCCGGGCAACTATAGGCCAGTCAGTCTCACCTCCATCCTTGGCAAAGTCTTTGAAAAAATTATCAAGGCTCACATATGTGAGAGCCCGGCAGGACAAATTATGCTGAGGGGAAACCAGCACGGGTTTGTGGCAGGCAGATCGTGCCTGACCAATCTAGTCTCTTTTTATGACCAGGTTACGAAACGCCTGGACACAGGAGAAGGGGTTGATGTCGTATACTTAGACTTCAGGAAGGCTTTCGATACGGTATCCCACCCCATACTGGTGAACAAGTTAAGAGGCTGTGACTTGGATGACTACGCAGTTCGGTGGGTGGCGAATTGGCTGGAGGGTCGCACCCAGAGAGTCATGGTGGATGGGTCGGTTTCGACCTGGAAGGGTGTGGGCAGTGGGGTCCCGCAGGGCTCGGTCCTTGGAATGTCTTCATCAGCGACTTGGACGAGGGAGTGAAATGTACTCTGTCCAAGTTTGCAGATGACACAAAGCTATGGGGAGAAGTGGACACGCCGGAGGGCAGGGAACAGCTGCAAGCAGACCTGGACAGGTTAGGCAAGTGGGCAGAAAACAACAGAATACAATTCAACAAGGAGAAATGCAAAGTGCTGCACCTAGGGAGGAAAAATGTCCAGCATACCTACTGCCTAGGAAATGACCTGCTGGGTGGCACGGAAGTGGAAAAGGATCTTGGAGTCCTAGTGGACTCCAAGATGAACATGAGTCGGCAGTGTGATGAAACCATCAGAAAAGCCAATGGCACTTTATTGTGCATCAGCAGATGCATGACAAATAGGTCGAAGGAGGTGATACTTCCCCTCTATCAGGCGCTGGTCAGACCTCAGTTGGAGTACCGCGTGCAATTCTGGGCGCCGCAATTCAAGAGGGATGCGGATAACCTGGAGAGGGTCCAGAGAAGGGCCGCTCGTATGGTTAAGGGCTTGCAGGCCAAGCCCTACGAGGAGAGACTAGAGAAACTGGACCTTTTCAGCCTCCGCAAGAGAAGGTTGAGAGGCGACCTTGTGGCTGCCTATAAGTTCATCACAGGGGCACAGAAGGGAATTGGGGAGTATTTATTCACCAAGGTGCCCCTGGGGGTTACAAGAAATAATGGCCACAAGCTAGCAGAGAGCAGATTTAGACTGGACATTAGGAAGAACTTCTTCACAGTTCGAGTGGCCAAGGTCTGGAACGGGCTTCCAAGGGAGGTGGTGCTCTCCCCTACCCTGGGGGTCTTCAAGAGGAGGTTAGATGAGTATGTAGCTGGGGTCATGTAGACCCAGCACTCTTTCCTGCCTATGCAGGGGGTCGGACTCGATGATCTATTGAGGTCCCTTCCGGCCCTAACATCTATGAATCTATGAATCTATGACCCCCAAGTCTCTTTCAGCAGTGGTGCTAGCAAGTGTAGCACTGCTGAGCCTGTAAGTATGCCATGGGTTTCTTTTCCTGAGGTGGAGTACCTTACATTTATCAATATTGAACGTCATGAGATTTGTATCTGCCCACTTACTAAGTCAATCCAAGTCAGCCTGGATCACTAGCCTGTCTTCAGCTGTGGATGCTATGCCCCAGAGTTTAGTGTCATCGGGAAACTTAGCCAGTGCACTTCTAACACCAGTGTCCACATCATTAATAAAGATGTTAAACAGAACACGTCCTAGGACAGAGCCTTGAGGGATGCCACTGGTCACAGAGCACCATATTGATTCACTACCATCGAGCACTACTCTCTGGGTCCGACCTCAGAGCCAATTTCACAGCCACTGGACTGTGGTGTAGTCAAGGCCACAGTTGGCCAATTTTTCCATGAGGGGGTCATGGGACGCTAGATCAAAGGCTATTTTAAAGTCCAGATCTATGACCTCAATCTCTTCTCCTTTGTCCAGGTGATATGTCACCTGGTCATAAAAGGAGATGAGATTGGTCAGGCAAGACTTACCCACGACAAACCTGTGCTGGCTATCCCTCAGGATATTGCCCTCAGCCAGCTTTTCCAGAAGGGTCTCCTTGATAATTTTCTCCACAATTTTACCCGGGATTAAGGTCAAGCTGGTTGGCTTGTAATTCCTGGGATCTACTTTCTGCCCTTTCTTGAAGATGGGTACCACAATGGCCTTCTTCTAGTCTTCAGGTACTTCACCTGAGTGCCATGAATTTTCAAACAGTTTTGCCAATGGTTGGGCTATGACACCTGCCAGCTCCTTGAGTACTCTAGGGTATAATCTGTCAGGACCAGCTGACTTGAAGGTGTCCAGTCTCCTGAGGTGATCCTTTACTAGATCTACACCGATGCTGGGTATAAATACGCTCTCACCCTGGCCATCCTGCATCTTGCTAGGCAGGGTGGTCTCATTGGACTGATGAAAGACTGAAGCAAATTACCCATTAAGCAGATTGGCCTTTTCCTGGGTGTCGGTTATTAGTTGTCCCATTTGGTTCAGCAGGGGTCCAATGATACCCTTGTTTTTTTCTGACTCCCTACATATCTGAAAAAGGACTTTTTATTATCCTTGATATGTAAAGCCAGATGGAGCTCATTTGCAGCCTTGGCTTCCTTGATCTGCTCCCTGCAGGTACAGACCAGTGCTGAGTACTCCTCCTTGGGGGTAATTCCATCCTTCCATCCTTTATAAGTCTCTTTTGAGGTGTAGGAGGTCCTCAAGTTCCTTGTTGAGCCAAGGGGGTTGCTGTGCCCTTTTGCTACCCTTCCTGTGAGATGGGATGGCCATCCCTTGTGCTGTCAGGATCACTCCCTTGAGGAGCAAGCGCTCCTCTTAGACTCGTCTTCCTGTCGAGCCGTGGTCCCTTAGGGCCTCAACATTGAGCCTCCTGAGCTTGTCAAAGTCAGCTTTTCTGAAGTTGAGGACTTCTATATTGCTGACTGACTTGCCAGCTTTATGATGGATAGTAAAGGTGATCAGCTTTAATGTTGTGCTTAGCAGGAAGAGCAGTAGCCACAATCTGTGACTCTTAGAAGTTCCCATCAGTTGTTTAGCACCTGAATATTGACAGCACACAGTCAGGAAGTGGGAGACCTGTGTACTAGGTACCCCTTAGCTTAACAGATTTTAACCATGTATCTTCCACTTCCCATATCACTGCCCTGTTTATGCATTTGCATTAGATCAAATGCTGGAGGCTGTAAGTGAGAGGAACAATGGAAAAAACCCTGGCTAGACCCAGTTCCCTTTCCCTTTTAGCATCCACGCTCTGCCACTACTTTGTGACACAGGAGACTGGGCAAGATGGACTATGGTCTGATCCAGTAAATGGCAGTTCTTATGACCCATGGCTTCCAACTTTTTTAAACTCAAGGCAGTCTTTGGAAAGTGCCAGTTCTTAGTTTTTGCTCATTTTTTTACTACAGAAACTTAACAGAGCAATTCGTCGCTTGCAAAGAACTCAGAAAGACCACAGCAGGTCAGAAATGGTTTTAACACTATGGATTCCTATTTGAAATGTCTGGGTTTATTTTGTGAATTACATGTAGGGGTTTGTACATGTGCTAATATTGGCTGCACCCCATAGCACCCTTTACAGATCTCATAGCACCCCAGAGTACCACAGCACTCAGGATGCTTTATATGTATCAAAAACAAAGTTGAGTGCAAAAATCCTTTAGGCACTCAGGTCCTTTAAAAAAATGGACCTTGTTATTGGGAAGCTTAGTGTACTGGACTATTTGTCCATTTTCCTTATAACAAGTACAAATATTTTTTAGGACCTACTTTGCTTTTTAGCTGCTTTTATATAAACTAAAATGACCAGCACAAAAGGAATAAGCCAAACTTTTTCATGCATTCCAGGAAATAACCAAGGAGAAATAAAATCAATTAAATAATACTTTGTTTCTCTCAGAAACATGAACATTTAAGGTGCCCTTCCCTTCCCTGAATGGACCTTGCAGCTTATCTTGAAGGTGAACAAGTCTGAGTTATTTCAGATTAAGGGAGAAGGGTAAATTACAAACTCACAGGTTCCTCCTGGACAACAGCAGGCTGGCATCCCTCTCCATTCTTAGCTGTGGGGACTTCAGCTCCAGCTTCCACACTAACCATAGTTGTGACCATATCAGGATCATAATTCAAGAGAAGCAGTCTCTTAGGTAGACAGGTCCCAGGCCTTTTAGATCTTTGTGGGTCAAAAACAGCACCTTACACTTTCCCCAGAAACCAAAAGGTAGCCAAGGTAGATCCTGAAACAGTGATGTTACCTACTTCCAATGTACGTACCTTGTTTAAATGAACTGTTATAATCTGACGCATAAGTGTATGAATTGATTTAAAGTGCAGGAGACTAATCTGGAAGTGACAAAGGCAATGGTTACAGTAGCAAAATTTGTATGCCCAAGAAATAGGTACAATTTCCAATCCAAAGAGAAATGAAAAAGACTGTCCTAGATAAGACTGATGTATGATTATCTAAGAACACCAGAGGAACTAGCATTAAGTCAGTTTGCAAACTCTGGTTTCAAGGGTCAATCATACCATCAGAAAGGCTGACAGATATAATCCTTGTCATAGCACACATCATCTGATTACTCTTGGTCTCAACTTGATTGAGATTCAGCCAATATTCTGTATGTGTGAGTAAGTATATATAGCCAGTCAGACAAAAAAAGCCTAGGCTCATATGTAAAATCACTTTTCTCTTGTCACATTACATGCTTTTTGTGCTCTGTATGAACAGATGGCTCTGACTGTGAAGGTTATACAGAAATCCTTGTCTGATTTATTAAATTCTGACTCTGGCCAGTGGTTTTGTGCATTACTAGCTGTGAAGTTTACCTCCCTGTGTCAGTCTCATTTAACTTGGATTGTGCCAGACAGAGTTTTGCCCTAGGATTTTATAAACAGAGCCCCTGTGGTGCTGTGAACTTAGTGTTTAAAAACACATCCCCATCTATAGCAATACTTTGGGGTGAAGTTGTTGTTCTGTTAAACTCAATAGGAAAATTTTTTGAAATTAATTTACTGAATTTGCTGGTGTTCAGTGTTTGTTATCTATCACTGTTGACTACAGTCATAAATGTCTTATTAATTGAGATATGCGTGTTTGTATATAAGCCTTTTTGAAACTACCAGTAATAACCTGCATGTTTTTGTCCAGAGGTTTGGAGAAAATGTCAATAGGACTGTTTCTTATTATGCTAATTATGCACTGTTCTTTTAATAATTGCTTTTACAGAACATTAACACATTAGTTACATGAGAAGTAGTATGGACGCACACAAAGAAACTGATCAGTTGTGTTATTAAAAGTAATGGAAAAATGATTTCTGAAAGTACATATTGTAGTTAAAAATCACTAGAACCCAGACTGTGATGCAGATCTTGTAAATACACAGAGTACACTTCTGGCTGGTGAACACAGGTAACATCCTTATTTAGAGCCATGGAGTTTCTGCTCGAAACTAGAGTGCATTGCAATATTATCTGTAAAAACAATATTTAATACTGTAAAAAGACTGAATACTAAAGCAAAAATTCTTCCATATTCAGTACAAGGTACCTGCACAATGGCAAATAATTATTAATACTTAGTATTTTTCTGAATGTAAACAACTGATGTAATCTAACCTCCGGTTAAGAATGAAAAATTGACTGGCTACTAATGTAGTAAACAAATGGCATTTTGAAGAAACCTTTGTAGAGCAAAAACAGGATAGTAAAGTCTCAGATGTCTGCAAGAGGAATGGCAAAAAGACAAATTAGGCCTCTTCCAATATTTACCAAGAAAAAAAAATCCATTTGGCTTGAAAGTAATCTCAGACTTGCTAGTATGGGAAAGTAATAGTACACTACAAAGAAGAACTTACAGGGTGGGCTGATTCTGTGGGTGAAATTGAAAAACAAATAGAATGTTGCTACACCTTGAGCTGGATAACTCAAGGCACTACAATATGAACACTATCTAATGAAAAGTGAATGAGAGGAAATAGCCATGCCATTCTTCTTATTAGATATATGGTATATATTTTGGATGAGTTAGTCTTTAATTTTCCATATTTGTTACCAATGCATCAAGCTGTTTTCCTCAACCTATAAGAACATAAGAAGTGCCATACTGGGTCAGGCCACCCTCCTAGCCCAGCAGCCTGTTGCCAACACTGACAGAAGTGGATGCTATAGAGAAAGATCACGGAACTGGATAGCTCTAGAGCAGGGGTGGCCAATCTGCAGCTCCAGAGCCACATGGGGCTCTTCAGAAGTTAATATGCACCTTGTTGAATCTTTGCACAAGCACACAGTCACTGTGTGCTTGTGCAAAGATTCAACGAGGTGCATATTAACTTCTGAAGAGCCCCATGTGGCTCCGGAGCCACAGGTTGGCCACCTCTGCTCTAGAGTGATCTATTCAATATCTTTCCTGGCATCTATCATTTATTGGTTTAAAGATGCCAGAGAAAACATCTCCAATCATAATCAGTCTGATCTTTCTTACAAAATACGGTGTCATATTTATAACACAATATTAAATCCCTTTTCAGTCTTAGCCAGGTAGCTGTCATTCAAGCTTCAGTCTCATGCAGATTCATAGAGCAAGCTCTAAATTACATTGCACTTCTCTAACAGAAGCTTCACATTTAAGGGAGTGAGATTTCTTGTCTTAAGATGTGTCCTTGGATGTTTTCAATAAAGACCCCATGCCTCATTAGCAGATGAGAGGATGCAGCATCTTTTAGGAAACAGAAAGCTGAGAAAGAAATGGATTGGTTGTAATGGAACTAAATCGCACTGAAGAACAACGGAGAAGCCTGGGCAAATCCCAACTTGTTGCAGAAATACTTCATCAGCGACCCTACAGTTCCCCAGCCAGAATTTGACCTGTAGAGAAAGATTTGGTCCTCCCTGAATTGCATCTGGACACTTCATGGAAAATGTGGACACGTACTCCATAAATGGAGAATCAAATAGAGTCCAGGTTGTGATTGTGGTGCGATTTTTCAGAAGGTGCAAGACATTGTGAACGATTGCCCAATTAGATCATTTAATGATGATCTAAAATCAATCCATGAAGCTATCCCTGAAGCAGTGGAATGGTTATCAAATTTAGATATAATCTATGAATGTTGTAATCCTAAAATGTCATACAAAAGAAGAAAAATTGAACTAAATGTGTGGACAGTCAATACATTTGATTACACACTGGTATAAAAAGTCTTCATACAGAAAATAAGCCGGGAGTTAATCTAGCGTAGAACTATCCTGCAAGAATCAAGGAAATAAATCCACGGTTACAAGTTATACTGGTGTATATATAATTTGTTCATAGTTTATACTGAAGTAGCCTTTTGCCCAACACTAAAAGGCTATTACCTATTCTATACTGTAACAGGTCGTCCTCCCCAGCACCATCTTCCTGGTAATCCGTGCCTTACATGGGGGCCCTTGGAGCATTCTTTGGGGTTCTTATGTCCTGTCCTATACTCGTCTGCCACGTCTTGATGGAAATTATTATGATGATGTTCTTATGAGTGGGAGACTGCCTATTGTATTGGGTATGTTGGGGCATTTCACCTACACGGGCCTGACCCCTGTTTTTCTTTAGCTGGGCCTCCCTGTTTAAACCCACTAAACAGGATTTGATTCTGAGGTGCTAGCCTTTTCCAGTGTCTTGAGGCTTGTGGCCCCCTTTTCTGCTCCAATCTAGAGCCTGGGCCAGAGGCCTGAGCACCGGCCCCACAGCTGGGGGGGTTGCAAGTTTAAAACCAGGGGATGGCCACAAACTTGCCCCTCTCAGTCCAAAAAAATACCAAAATAAAGTTGCACCACAGGTGCACCAGACCTCCCTGGCCTTTTTAAGATTGTGCCTTCAGGTGCCGGGGTCTGTGCCCTCAAAAGCCATGCCCTTGCTGGTGCCAGGGTCTCCACTCCGTAGTGGGTCCCCAAAAATGAGGCCTCCTCCTTCCCCTAATAGCCTCACCCAAACCTCTGGTTTTATTCATTAATCAAAAAGAAAAAAAAGTTAACAGTCCCATTCATGGGTAATAACTGCCATCAGCTAATGTGATAAAGAAAAGCAGCATGTCCATTTACATTCCCAGGTTCCGTGCTTTGGCTCCCCACTGTCGGCTCACGTCCTTGCTGTGATGTGGTTGCCGTCTCTCCGAGGCTTCCGTGGCTCCCTTCTTCCTGCCTTTGGACTGCTCCTCCATGGTGCTCTCTGAGTCACTCCTTCCTCTTCAACAGCTCCCTCCCCCCCCCCCAACTGCCACTCTGCCCAGGGTTTTTATAGCCCTGCCCCTTCCAGTCAGCTGACTAGCTAGCCAGGCTCAGCATTTAACCCCTTCTTTTCCAGCACTCCATGCCCAGAAAGTTCTGGCCTTACAGGGGTGGACGTGCCTTCTGGTAATAGGGCTAGGGTCCCCTGTTACATATACCCACCAACAGACAAGGCACCACAATAACTGTCATGCAATTGCATGCAGCCCCAGGACAGGGAGACATGCATCCACTCTAGATTGTGGTATATTTTATGCTGGTGTACAAACCAATGTAAATTATACCACTCTAAATATATAGTCTGTCTAGTATTTATTACATCATTGTTTCAAACAATTGTAGGATATGTGTATGTATTCATGTAATTAAAGTAATTAACTATATCCAAAATAGGCAATATGCAAATACTCTACAACATGCTGCAACATCATGGAAAGTCCCTATCCCACATAAACAAATTCAAGCATACTTGTATAAAACACTATTTAAAAGAGACAAGTGACCAAGGATATGCAAGGATATGGGGGGGAAAGCTTGTCTAAAGAGATGTCTTACATAGCATACAAAAATGGCAAAACTCCAGGTTCTGATATACAGTCTGCAGAATTGAATGATAGAGCACAGGGGCCTGAGAATGTACCCAGTGAATCCAGCCCTGGGGACTGACAGCAGACTCACCACAGCCAAGTGAAACAGACCTTGAGGTTGCATATTGTCCTGACAACAGATGGATATACATGTTTGCTGTCAGTCTGAAGTCTGGTTGCGGTCCCTGTCAAAGGCAAAAAATCTCCCTTCCTGCCAACAAGCTTTACTACTGTTTTATCTGGATAGAACCAAAGGATCCAGCTTTCATCCAGATACTAGGGCCATTCTGGAGTTACTCTGAAATTACACCAATGTTACTGAGCTCAGAGTCTGGGATTGCGGGAACAAAGAAATAGAATTATCTAAATGTGATCAGAAAGAGGAAGGAATTTGTTATGATGTTGGGCTTTGAGGGGTGTTGATATGACAAAGAGATGAGGGGGAAGAGATTTCAGAGTCCTCAGAGTAGAAATATGGTTGATTTTGCAGAAGAATTTACAACGTGGTTGCTGTTTATGTTTCCATAAATGGCAGTTTCTATATATTACCCATAGGATGCCACATGAAATGACATGCATATTATGATCTGAGCTGTTCTACAAGACAAAGAAGTAGAATCAAAGTTCCCATATTTGAAAGATGTCCAATCACAGATATATTTTAAATGTTATTTGGGAGAACGTAATGACATTAGTGTTCTCCTCATCCTGTACCCAAAGATCTGCTAGAGGAAAATACTGCATACTCAAGAAAGTAAACACCTCCCCCAGGCAAAAAAGTTAAAAAAACTAACAACAAAACTGTTAGGCAGGAGACCATGGATAGAACTTCTTCAAATTTGTATACTTCATGCCAGGACAAACTATGTGCGTTACCTTCCATATTTCTTCAGTCTACAAACGAAAATAAATACTGGTAATAACCTGTGGTCTTAGCTGCAGGGCTTTTACAATAGGAAATCTTCCTCCTAAAGTAAATTAGAAATGAAAAGTAAAAATAAATCACTTAAAACAGGGAAATATTATTTAGAAAAAAAAGAACTTGCAAATTAAGACCAAAAGAAAACTCTGAAATACATAAAGTTTTAAATTAATCCAAAAAGAAGAACTGATCAATTATTATTACTTTGCTAAAGGGACAGTTTAATTATTGTTGAATAAAGAACCCAATTAATTAAAGTTTATTTAAGTAGGGGCTAATGCTTTTGATGTTTCATCCTTTACACTTAAGTCAAAAAGGAAAAATGGGGCACTTCTGTGATTGCATATGTGAATAAGTTATAAATAAGTTTAAGTTCAGGTATGAGCTAACACCATTTCTTTTCTCATGAGCCCTAGCCTGGCCACGCATTCAGTTAATGGCATGATAGGAGCCAGCTACAAAGTTATTACACATTTTTTGTGTAATAACTTTGTGGCTTATTTCTTGTTTTGTCATGCCATTAATTGCATTAATGTGTTGCTGGGTAAGAACTGCAGGCATAATTAACTGGTTAATCATGTCTTAAATGTAACTTGTGCCAGGGGCCATAGTTGCAGTGCATTCAGCAGGAGTACCAGAAAGGAACTCTGCCTGGAGGAAGCCTCTGTGAAGTAAATCCTTCTGGGACTTCCCTCATCTGTTGCTGATGGACTAAAGTAGTAATAGCTATTTACAAGATACAACATACCACTTCACATCTACACCAGACAGCAAGTAAGCGGTGCAGCAAAAAAAGTGGCTCCCTCCTTTTCTCTTCTCTTCTCTTCTCCTTTCTCATTGAATCAGGTTAGGTTTGTTTGGTTTTTTTGACTACTAGATATCTGTCCTTCCTTCTCTGTTCCCACAATACTAATACTTAAATTTCAGGAACATCTGACACAGCCAGATAGGAAGTGAGGTGGGGCCTTGTCTTCCTCATGGAGAGAGACAAGAACATAGTTTAACCATGAGTATCACAGCAAATTAAAACCTCAAAACAATTCAAAGGGTCCAAGTTGTGAGAATGAATTACTTCATTCATCTCTTTACTTTTTTCAAATTAAACTCTTTTAAACATGCATTTACCTAAGATAAAATATCATTCTCTTTGTCTTTCTGAATCACTGTACATTTTTTAGTTGAAAAGTTCCACAAGCCAATAGCTATTAATTCTGAATTAAAATGATAGAAAACATCATTGCCAACATTTTTGTAAAAGTACCATAGGTAGAATTCAGAACAAAAATGCTTCTGAGCAGAGAAATCTGAGACAAACAAAATACTGGCTTGGGAAGATAGGTACATATCTATCTTCTTCAATACATCTACCTTTTGATACTATAACAGAGGGGCAGGGAAGCATGTCTCTGACTGTGCCCGTTACTTGACACGCGCACATTTCTTCCAGTGTGCATGCTCACAACCACCCAAGTCTTCATAGAATTGGCCTGTTTGGCACCTCCCCCAGTGGGACGTACAAACTCAGCATTTCTCTGTGCCTGAAAAACCTGCCTCAGTAGGTGTTCTTAGAATGTACAGGTCAGATCAGGCCTCACATGGAAGGCAGAATGAGCCGAATGATCTGATAGGCCACTGGTTAGGTTACTTTTGTGAAAGCTGAGAGATCTGGGTGATATTGGCAGGTCTCAAGAAAGAAATGATTCAGCTGATGTCTTAGGCCCCTAAGTCCTGGAGAGGGTTCAAGGCTGTGAATCCTAAATTGAGAAAGGGCTTCCTTTAGCATAGACATGGGCACCTAAATCCCGGAAAGAAAAAGATTCCATTCTTAGCTTCCTGCTTATCCTCATGCACTGTGGAGAGAGCCTGATGTCTAATTCAGACTATGGATTCCACTAGGTAGATCCCATTTAAGAGTTGGGTATTGCAAAGCCAAATTTAAGTCGTCTTTATGGCTTTGTACTATGTCTTGCACAGAACTTAGTAAACTAGGACTCTGGTCTGCAACATCTCTAGGAACAACTACAATATAAATATAGAAGAGATTGAAACTAATGGTTTACTACTCAAGAAGAATGCTTAGACTTATGTACTGACAACATTTTGTAACATGATAATGGCTCAGGATCATTAAACCAAGACCACCACCTTCTGTGAGTATGTCCCCACAGATTCCCTCTAGTTCAGGATATCGGTCTTATAGAAATGTTTTTCTGCAGGATGTCTTTTCAGAGCTATCCTTTTAGACTTGGCAGATGTAGCTAGGTGCAGCCCTAAAGAAGCCATTTTGTAGCTGATTGTTATTTGCTGCTTTCACTTCACTTATCACTGACAGTGTTCTTATTTTTTTCTTTTGCATTCTTCAGCAAATGGCCCATTCTTGTATATTTTCTTCAACATCATCATGTATTGTACATAACTATCATGTATGCCCAGGGAGATCCTAGTACAGCAACTATGTAGCTATGTCTAGTGTGTGTATTGCTTAATGATGTCAAGGTTGTTAATGTTTATTTGGTTTATTGTTCTTGAAAGCTCTGATTATCTGTTCATTTTTATAAAGGACAAGCTGTTATACAGCAACAGAGGAAGAATAGGTGAATAAATGGTAAGGTAAAGATCCTACCAAGAAAAGAGTACAGAACAAACTGGCTAGGGGCAGGCATGCAAAACGCCCGAACCTGCAGAGATTGAACTTATTTGCAAGTGGATAGACATTCACTTTTGAATTAAGCAATGCAGGCACATGCCTGCAGTAGCTCAGGCTAGAAGCCAGGGGTGCTAGTGTGAGATCTCCCTTCCTTTCAGTGCTGAGCTGAGTGGGAGGGGGGTGTGGCCAGGCCCTGGCAGACCACTGTGATTAGGGAGGGGTTTATACCCCCACCCTGACCTGCACAGTCCCCAGTGGGAATATGCCTGGAGGGGGAGGGGGAAGCAGCTGTCACCAGGCTTTTCCCTTGCTGGCTGCTCAAGGGACAGGCAGTGTGCCAGACCCCAGGCCCCAGCTAGCACTCTGAGTCAAGGAGTGCGGGTGGGGGGGCAGAGGGGGAGGAGGACTGCTTGTGTAGACTGCATGCATCTGTTGATGATACTGAGTGTTTTAATCTCCCTCTCCGTGCTTCTTCATACTGTGTGCAGCAAACTGACAGCATTCACAGGTAACATTCATTGCAAACCAGATCATTTCTCACACCTCTCTCAGTCCCCTGTTGAACACTGACAGATTGTAGCCTTTGAAGCAAGCCAGCTGCCAGCAGGGAGTTTATCAGAACATATAGATTATCAGCCCATCAAGCCGTACAAAAGAAAACAAATGCATTTCTCTTATTAGTTTCAAGTTCTTCTTATCTGCAGAGTGTATTTGCATTTGCAAGCCACTGGCTTCTAGTCCTAAGTGAACACTGTTCTGTCTGCCTTTGTTCCAGTGAAATTGGAGACATGCACATGGACACATCTCAGCATTAGCTATCATGGGGGGGTGGGGGCATGGCCAGATGCTGGCTGGGGTCCGTGCCACTGGGGTCCCTGCTGTGGGAGAGTAGTGGGAGGGAGGGATCCCTGCTTGACTAGTAAGTGGAGCGGGGAGCAGACGAGGGGGCAGGGGGAAGCCTGGCAGATGCCGCAGTCCCTCAACTCCTACTCAGCCAGCTGGAGCTCCAGGGAGGAGAGAAACGGGGCCAAATCTGCTCTCTGGAGCAGACAGCCCAGCCTAGCCCAGGGCTGAAAAGCAGTCTGGGATGCTGGGGGACTTTGGTTTAACTTCAGCCAGGAAGGGGTCTGGGACAGAAGTTCCATAAACTGGTTTGACCCAAATCAGTTAAGTCTGATACTACATTCAACCAGGTTTATCTTAAACCAGTTTCAGTCATTTTGAAACTGGTTTATGTGTACTGAACTTATGTTCTGTTACAGGTTTAAACCAGTTTCTAAGTGATCACTTAAGCCACTTATGTGTAACTTCTGTCCCTAACCCAAGAAAAGAGCACAAAACATACTACAGCAGAAGCTCTGTTATCTGGCATCCCCCAGGAATGGGGGATGCTGGTTAATCAAATATGCTGGTTAATCATATGTGCAATGTCTGGTGCACTCCCCGGTGTCAATGTGCTGGGGGACAGGGAGGGGGGCCTCGTGCAGGCTGCTTTGCCCTGCACAGGCTGCTTTGCCCCGGGCTGTGGGCTGAAGAAGTGAAGAAGAAGAACTCGGCTTGTGGAAGCGTGACTTCTGGTTTCACTTTTGCCGTGTCCCTCGGATGCTGGTTAGTAGAGCTTTCCAGTTGATAAAGTGCTGGATAACACAGCTTTTGCTGTATGTTCACAATATCTTTGTTCAAAAGTGTTTGTGTGCACTGCATGGTTTGACTCAAGTTTTGTGCTGAGAGCTTTTGTTTCACATAATCCAGAAAGTGATCCATTAAACTCAAACTCTTCATATTGTGAACATAGTATGTTTTGTATTAATTCATTGTATGGAAAAATTCAAGTTATAATTCCAACAGAGCAACTGAAAAGACAAGCAAAGGGTAGAATAGGATTAAGTGAGAAAATTAATTTTGTAAGCTTTCAGAATTCTTATTACAAATTTGGATTAAGGGAGTGATCCATTTAGTGGTTAACTTTTGATTGGTGATCCAAATGATCAGTGATTGGAAAACAACCAATATGGCAAACTTCTTATATAATAAAGGGCTTAATCTGTCTCTGTCTGCCCGTAATGCTCTTGGTGAACTCTGATTGATTAATGAAACAACCAATCAGAGTGAGGAGCACCACCATGCCAATGGGAGCAGAGGGGCCAGAGCAGAGGGACGAAGCCAGCAGTGCTGTCCCCCCCCCCTCCTCCCCCGAGCCCTGTCATTCTTGACAGGCAATTCACTAGTAGAAGATAAATGAGGAAAAATAAAGAAATGTAAAAGAAGAAAATCTCTTTAGAAATAGACAGGAATCTTTTCCAGCAAAAGCTCTTAAATTTCTTTAATATAATTCTTTCCTTAATATATTTTAGATTAATTTATATGAGCTTTCTTTATTAACAGCTTTAATATAATTTCTTTTTCTACATAAGTTTGCTCAGCCTGCTTTTTTATGAAGTTGCATGGATAAACCTCAATGCTTGCAACTCTAAACTTCTGATGACGCCTTTGCTAGCCAGGATTGCAACTGAATGATTCTACCTTGTCGGTGATTCCATTTGGGCTCCTGCAATTCATACAATGAAAGAAAAGGGGAGTGAATGAATATTGAAAATAGGAACTACTGCCACAATATAAAAGGGACTAGCAGGGTTGATTGAAAAGTGAATGTAAAAGGTTATATAGAGCTGATTCTTACTTTCTTTAAGGCAGTGATTATCAACTGGAGTGATGCAAGATCCCTCTAGTGGTGCTGCAATAACTGTGAGGATATAAGTAGATAAGGGCAGGCTCAGAGCCTTGTTACACAGTAATTTTGGGTGGCTCCTGGAGCACTTAACCCCTGAATTTTCTGTACATTAACACCTGAAACTGGTTTTAAGCACTTGTTTTGTGGCTTAGAGTTACGTCACTCCAGGGCAGAATTACCTCTGATGTGTGCTACCCACCTTGTGTTACACTAAGGTGTAGCCACACTAGACTACACCTTAGTATAAACACCTGCCCTGCAACCGACTCCCTTCCCCCCACCTGCAGCTTGCCCAGATTGGACTCACTGCCTCCCTAAACCTCCGCAGCACCCCAATCACCACTCACTGCTCCTCCCCATCCCCTGCCCCACTTACTCCTGGCTGCCTCTGCTGTCTCACCCCAGGGGAGCAGGCAGGGAAGGGTTACATTGTGTGCTTGGCCAGGATCACTGTTGCTGCTCTCTGGATCAGAAGATCAGCAGCCTAGTAGCAGTGGGGGTCAGGCAGGCAGGTTAACCCTTTCCTGCCCAATCCTGCAGGGATATCCTGGAATGAGAATGAGATTCTTACCTTTCAGTCCTCCAGGCCCCTGTTGCTCTGAAATGTGACTGCTCCGAAATTGAGCTAGCGCTAAAACTGATCAACATTGTGCAGTTCACAGTGTAAGATGTAACAAGGCCCCTGTTTTTCCCTGATTATTCCCATGTCCCACTGCCTGGCTTCTGTACAACTGGATAAGCACTGTAATGAATACATTTGTTTTTGAAATGGCATGCTGCTTAGCTCACTAAAGTTATGGAGCAGTACCTTGAGTCTGACAAAGGGTGCCTTGAGTCTAATAAGTGGTCACCCTGAGGCTAAAAAGGTTGAGAACCACTGCTTTAAGGAATAATTCTTACCCAGTGCCTGTGGGAGATGAAGATATTGTCAGTTTCAGGGAGGCATTTCAGTACTTTAGAGGATGAAGCCCTAAATATTCCAGTGCAGGTGAAGTCTACAACTAGAAATGTTGTCCTCACAGTGGAAACAGATTAGAATTATACTGAGATAGACCAACTAGGCTAAAAGGCTTTGAGCAACTTTCACAATTCCCTGATGCGTAATCTATCTAGCATTATGATCTGTTTTGGAGAATAACTCTTCTCTACTCTAAATGCTACTCTAAATGATTCTGGCAGCACCCAAAAACAGGGGAAAGGATAAGAGCAGTTGTATTGCTTTTTTTATAAGAGGGAAATGCTCTATTATTTGACCTTCCAGTCTTTGACAAGTGATAATAATGCTAGAAGTGTACTGTTACTGAGACAGTTCACAGACCCTGGTGCGTGCTTCTCCAGATCAGATTCTTAGATACTTGGCTAAAATTCTTCCCTTTATGGATCTAAATTACATAATAATGCTGGGAAGGTGAAGTGTGGCTTTACCATGCATACCAATATAAAGGACAGGGCCAGCCCATCCTATATTGCGAAACCAGTGGCTGCAGGGGAGCCTTCAGCTAAGGCCCCCCTCCCCCCCCTACTTCTAGACACTTGCTATCCCCCTTCCTCCCCCCTGGCCCCCATCACCACCGTCTTCTTCAGGACAGGGGGCCCCAAAACTATTTCTTACAGGGGGTCCCAAACAATTGTGGGCCAGCCCTGAATATAAACATAAAAAATATGTGAAAAGGGCTTTTGTCCCTAATCTGATCAAAGTTTGCATTCTTCTGGGGTGAAGGAGCCCCCTCTGAGCTCCCTTCAAAGTCTCTAATAGGTCAAATACATTGAAATACATTTTCTCCCCTTGCAGGAATGCCTTCTCCTGTAAATTTACTTGCCTTCATGTTTAACTAGAGTGTCTGGAGGCACAACTTTATATTTCTGAGTAAGAGAAAGTAGTACTTCTATCAGCAGTGCTGACTTTGGGCTACTGTGGGATAAAACTGAACATATTCACAAGCTTTCTACTCATATTTCTTTTCCCTGATAAACTCTCTAAAATCTCTCTCAAGGGAACTCAATGATATAGGACAAGCTCATTGGAATATAAATTCCAAAACAAGATAGCAAAGTTCAGAAATGCCCTTACTAGCTGAGAAGCAAGATTTTTTAGAAAGATAACTTTTATTGGACCAATTGTGTAGACTTTCAAAAGCTTGTCTAACTTTACCCCAACTACATTGTCTAAGCTTTTGAAAGCCTGTCTCAGCAAGGTATTTGAAAGCTCATCTAACTTCACTCCAACTACATAGTTGGTCCAATAAAAGATATCACCCTAAGAAAATCTTGCCTCTCACATAATCTCTGGACCATCATGGCTATAACATCAGATTTACTATCTGAGGCAGGTTAACTCACAAATGTATTTTGTCAAAAGTTAATTCAGAATCCCTTTGATGACAGGGGCATTCATGCTGAGGTATCATGGTGAAGACACTGGAGTGAAGTTGCAGAGGAGGTTAAGACCACACTCTTGTAATTGCCCTTCTTGGCTGTAAAATTTATTAACTTTCTACGGGGCCTAGCATATGCACCTGATTGTAACCAGGTAAAACATGGAAAATCTGAGGCATCCTTCAGTATCCTGGGAATTATGGAGTGCTCTGGTCATCTGTTATCCTTCACCCCAGAAACAGCTGCACTTTAGGGTTTCTGCACATACATAGCTGCAAAGTACTCTGGAATTCTTCAAATTAAACTGCACTCCCTAAATTAAGATGATAAATAGTTAAAAATGAACAGCACTATCATATTTTCTATCTTTCTCCCAACTTTCCTACACATCACTTGATCCTCTACACTTACTCTGGTGAAGAATCCAACCAAAGTCTTTGGGATGACTCATTTAAAGTTACTAAACTGCTAATGAACTAATTTAAAGATCTAAATGTGCCCATTAAAACTCAGTTTTCACTTTGTAGGATTTAATGTTTTTTAGTTCAAATTCTGTGCAGTGGTTCAAATTTATTATTGGTGTATACGAGGCATCATCTTGACTTTTTCTTTATAAAATTGCAGCTTTGGGCAAAATTAGCCCAAATTTTGCTATCTAATGTCTAGCCGTTGGCAAACCCTGAGTGGATGCAAGTTGCTCTTGTTGGGTTTCTCAGTGCTCCTAGGCTCTCCATGGAAGCAGAAAAAACATGGCTTGTGTTAGTTTCCATGTAGTCTCATGCCAAATAACCCTTATTCCTAACCTTCACATCTGTAATCCCAGACCTGGGACTCCCTTTGGCAAAAACTGTCATTTGTTCTGTCATGCTGTCTGGTAATTTTTGTGATATGAAAACAAACAGAGATTACGTCATCACCCTGAAACTTATTTTCACTTTTGAGCCAATCTAAGTTTGGAAGGGAGAGAGGGTGAGAACAATTCTGGAAACTGGCATGCAAAGCTTGTAATTATCCAGCTCTTCAGGAATTAAAAGGAAGCTAAACTCTTCTTCCAAATGTCTTCTGTATACTAGTTTTTCACAACATGTTGCTACATATACGTTGATGGTAACGTTTCAAACTAGTTCAGTAGGAGCAGGCCCCTAGGAGGAGGAGGGTAGAGAAAAGGTTGTAAGTTCAAGAAGGAGTAGTTCAAATCAAAATGAATCATAGTTTCTGAAAATAGATATTTAGCAAAATGGATCCCTCTGAATCTTATGAAAGTTCCATTGATCTCTAGCTAGCACTTCAAAGGGGACTTCTTAAATCCCCCTTGTGAAGTTTTTATGCTTTCAGAAATCCAGTGCAGAAAAAAATGGCTAAATGGGTTTAGCTAATAATCACCTCCAGTATAACTTGGTGAGAAGGTGTTGAGGGTGGCAGAGGAGGAGGACAGAGGATGGAGGGGGAAGACTGGTACTCAAGCCATGGATAATTCTTTGTGATACTTTACACCAAAGCTTTTAAGCCTCTGGGGGCTTTGCTCTATGTGCTTGCTGCATGCCCCAGGGCTGCGATAGAGCAAGCCATAGGACTCCAGGCACCCCTCCCACTTCTGTGCTATGTGCACAGGCAGCTGCTGCCCTGTATGCAGGTGCACCCATCTTAGCTCCCCTGGCACTGTAGGCTGTGCTACCCCCTGGGGCAGATGCAAAAAGCAGAAGCTGGAGGAGGGGTGAGAGCCCAGGATCCAGCTATAGCAGCAACTGCAGTGATCAAGGGAACAGCAGCCAGAGGGGTGCCCAGGGGCTGCAGATTAAACTGTCACAGGCCGCATGTCGCCTGTGGGCCACCAGTTGGATAGCTCTTCTCTACGCTATATATTGGAGGAACAAATAAAGGAGACTGATTATAATTTTTCTCCAAGGGAGCCTTTACCTGTTTCCCACTTCCCCTCCCCTCCTCAACCCCCCACATTTCAGTGAAACCCCACTTAGACACGTTCCTAAAAAAGACTATTTGAGCAGGTATTTAGCAAACAAAGCTAGGTTTGGATGTTGGTTAATGATCTTCTGTTTTATGTTGATGCTCTAGTTCCTTTTAAAGTTGATTTGTTCTCTTGGTTATTCTCTTGTTTTATACGTTATTCCATCCTTTTATTGTAAACCACCCTTAGCCTTTGGGAAGGCCACAATATAAATCAAATCATATATAAAAAGATGCTAAAGTTTGCTATACTAGATGCATTTTCCCAATAAATAAATGTATTTGCCACCTATCTCCCTCTTTCCATGGATATAGTATTAAGAAAAAAGACTATACAATGCATTTTAAATGAATGATATGTATGGCTCAAAAATACTGTGATCTGGAAGAAAAACTAGATATGTCATTCTTATTCATATTTGTTGAAAAGCATCAGGGGTTGCTTCTATCTATACTTCTATTTGTAAGTCATCACATTTTCCGCCTGGTGCTAGATAGATACAAATTAAAAAAAAAAATCAGGAATTGAAAATTTACAAAAAGAAATGTTAGGACTTTCCTGTTTTGCATTTTGTAAAGTAAAAATGTAACTTTTGTTTTTAATAATGTCTTCTTGAATTCATTTGGCCCAGCTGAGCAATGCTTTGCATAGTATGTATCCACAGTACTGAAGTTCTGTGAACTAGGATGCTATCATCTACAAGGCTATTTCAAGAGAAATTGTTCATGTAACTAGCCAGGAGAAAGAATTACTTAAAGGCAGGGGGCACAAAAATAATTGATGTAGGGTGAGAAGGCCAGAATTAATTGATGTGGGGCCATGAAATGCACAGACAATTGGCACCAGTACACAAGTGGCACAGACTTGATTGGGTGGAAGACAGCTTGATATGGGGCACAGAATTAATTAAAAAGGGTTTTAAGTGAAACTGTGGTATCAGGCAGTATTTTAGGTAAATCTGGCTAGCTTCCTGGTAGCTAGGGAAAATGATGCCTCTTTTCTACACAGCTTTGAGATCTACTGTTCAAAAGTGCTAAGGTATTATTCTTTTTTATGCGAATTACAATTGGACTTTTCATGTCATTAGACGTTAGCACATAGGCACAATTGGTATCTTGTGTGATCTGAAGCAAGACCTCTGAGCATTTCTTTGAATTTCTCTAGTTCCCCGTGGAAAAGGGCAGTCTATTTACAGAGTTGAGGAGTCAGTCTTCACTGGGATGGCTGGTAGGAAGGATTAAATTTAGAAGCAATAGGAATCTGTAAAACCCTCTGTTTTAAAAATTAATTAATGTGTCTTATTATCCCTCTTCTCCCTTCCCCCACTGGCTCTCTCACATTATAGGATGCTCTTGGAGATCAGTTACTTTTGGAAGAATTGCATCTTTAATGATTGTTAAAGTGCCTAGAGCTCAGTAGAGGTGCTTTTTATGTGTCTAAATCTAAATAAATACAGCATAAGTAAAGTGTGTTTGCTAATCAAAAGTTTTGGCAAATGTCTTATAATGGTACTGTAGAGCTGAATTCAGGCTATAGTTAGTGATATAAAGAAGGTCTTTGTTGGGTTTTAGCAAGTGAGTAATACATACCAATTTCTTAGGCTCTTGTAACTGGCCTTTCATCAAAGAATAATTAAAAAGTCTAGTAATAGCAGAGCCGGTAAAATGATATTTCACTTGTAAAAAAATTTCCTTTTTTCTTTTAATAATCAGCCCTTGCCCACTTATCCATATTACATTCTGCATGACTTTTACATATGTATATTACCAATAAGGTTTTAAACACTTAAGAGCATTCTATCAAAACTAATCTAAAAACTTACAAAATTTAGTAGAAAATAATACCTTTCTATGGCTACTTAGTCACATAATAAGGATATAGCTTTCTATTACATTGTGTAGGACAGAAAGGGCCAAACTTACTGGTAGATTTTGGCAAATTTAAGCTTATTCCTTCCCCAAGTGCTACTTTGATCCCCTTCCTCTGCTTTCTGTTCCCTGTCCTGTGCCCTCTGGCTGATCTGATGCATGCCACACATAGAAGCTGCCCATGCCACGTATAGGGCATGTTTAAAAAATGAAAAACGATGCCCCCAATCAATATAGAATTATATATTTGATTAAAATTCTATAGTGCTCTTTAGTAAGAGAAGCTTCATTCAGTGGGAAATGTTTAAGTGCTTAGTTAAGCCAGAATTAACAGAGCTTTCAATTAGTGTTTATCTTTTCTATTTAGATTATAAGTTACAATAGGAAATGCCTTAGACTCTTTCCCATACTGCACTGAAGAACTAGGTTTGTTTTGATTGTTTCTCATGTTGATGTGTTTTGTTACTAATAATCAATTTTTCATGCATGTGTGCACGTGTCTTCCCCCTCCCCCTGCAGAATTACCACAACTCTAAGTCTGCTTTTCCCCATAATTGACAGTATTATGCCCATAGTCCAAAGTCTCTCTGAAGTGATTGAAATTATAGACTCTAAATATGAATTTGATTAATATTCTAGACTCATCATTACTGATACTATCCCCAAACAATTTTAAATACTATTCTTTTTGTTCTTTTGGCTCTTGGTGAGGAAAAATAAATGATGCTCTCTCTATCAAGTAAGCCATTAGGGAATCTCTTAATATATCTGGCAAGATTTTAGGGGATTTGTTTTTATCCCTGTATTTCTTGAGCTCCCTGCATATAAACTCACCAGATTTGAAATCCTGAGCTCTTGGAAAGGAGTGTTGCCAGAAAATATCAATATTGATAATGATCAAAATGGGCACGTGATCAGAAATATGAATTGTGCCAGTACCAGCAGCTTCTATACATGTTGCCAGGAATGAGGAAATTAAAACCATATCTCCACTAGAAAATTACTTATGAACTGATGACAAATATATACGCCTACCCTGTGCCAAATTCAAGAGCTGCCAAGTACCTTGCAGGTCTGGGCCAACATTTTAATTAATATGGGTACCTAACACTGGGTCTGATTTTCTACAGTTGCAAAAGTCCTGCAGCTTTTCGTGTCATCAACTTATTCACAGAAGGTAAGATCCAGAGAAGTACATTAATCACATCCATCTCAGGCATCACAGCATCCACAAACTGATTGCTTGGTGCCAGCAGTGTGATATGAGGACACTGTATTAGATATTTAGGCTCCCTCTGCTGTGAATGGGAAGAGTAAGGAGCCTCTGAAGAGTGATTCAAGGTATTGGCAAGTGTACATTTTAGCAGCTGTTAAAGGGGAGGGGGCACTGTTGCTTAGGAGCATGATCAACCATTACATGTGTATGATCCTGTAGGAATACAGGTCAGCTAAGTCACGCTAACTTGCAGTGTGAATGAAGCTGGGTTAAAGCAGTTTTCCTGCATTTGTAACTGGACATGCTGATGCAGATGTAACACTTGCTTAGTAACACCTTGTATCAGTGTTCTTTAATACAGATACAGTTTTTACATCTGTCTATGGTGATAGAGAGCTACATTTTCCACTTGCACAATGCTGTTAGTATGCATCCAGCACACTCTGAGCATGTTTAATAAATCAGGCCCCTCCTGAGACATAGTCTCCACCCTGCCTCATAGCTGGAATTGCTGCTCAAGCTCCTCTGTATGCTCTGAAGTCTAAGTTTCGATGCTCAGTGAACTATCCCATCTTAAATGGAGGCACATAGGACTATTCCATGCACACAGGGTTAGGCAGCTGTTGAATAAGGACTTCTTTGGTTGTTAATTTTTTTGGGGGGGACTTATGAGTCTAAAATCCACCTAAGCACCATTTTAGGTAGCTAAGGTGACTCTGGACTTTGCCCAAAATTAATGCCATGGTGTAACAGGGTGCTGTCTCCAGCAGCATTTTTAAAGGCCAGTGAGTGGGGCACCCTTCAAGTCCTGCTATATTTTCCTCCTCCTGTGGGGACCAGCTTCCCCACTTTGCTCACCTGCCATGACTTGATGTCTTTTGGTTCTTAAAGAGGGACGCTGACCCAAAGGTTCCCAGACAGGCTCTAAGGCTCAACACTTGGAGGATAATGAGCTGTTGCCTTAAGGGCAAAATGCATGCTCTGACCTTCCCTTGATGTGCCCCATGCCTCGCAGATGTTTTATAAGTTTCTCTTTATGTTGGGGTCTCAGCCACTGTGGGCTTATCCCCTCTCTCTCTAGCTAGGCCTGTCAGTCAAAACCCACTAAGCTGGGTTTGACTCTGAGGCTCTAGCTCATTAACTCGCTTGGGCTTACAGCCCTCTATTTCATACTTTCCATGACACCAGGCCTATTGGCCCTTCTACACTGAGACCCTATGGCACCAGGCTGTTGGGGCCTCAGTCCATTCTGGCTTGGCCCCTCTTTCTGTAGTTAGGGCCGTTCACCTAAGTCCACCCACTAGGACCCGGCTTGAAGGCTCCTAGCTTCCCTTCAAGTGACTCTGGGCTCATGGCCCTAGTGCTACACCCCTAGTGCACAGGGCTTCTTGAGCCCTCTATCACAGTACTCCATAGCACTAATGAAGCCTCCTCCTCCCCTACAGCCTCAGCCACAAACCACTGGCCTTAACATAAAATGTAAACAATAGGCCCCTGTGGCCATATAAAGAAAATAAAGGTAGGAGAGGCAAACTGCCTACTTACATGCAGTTGGGCTTCTGTCTCCCACCTTGTCACCTTCTCCTCAAGAAGGCTGCCGCAGCTTCTTCATAGTCATCATGATTCCCTCCCTCTGCCGCCCCCCTGGCCTTCTCCACCTGAGGTTTATATGGTTCTGAACTTTCCCTTCCAGTCACCTGACCATCCAGCAGGGCTGAATCCTTAACCCCTGCTCAACTGAATGACTGTGCCTGGAAAGTTCTGGATTTAGAGGGGCCACCCTGCTTCCTAGTAACAGGGCTAAGTTTCCCTGTTACACATGGATCTTTAAAATCGGTTCTATATTGGTCTGTCAAAAATGCGGTGCAATGAGAAGTATCTAATTTGATGACATTCTGAAGAATATTCTTGCTTTCCAGCAATATTTGATAACTGTCTCGGATGGCCACCATCTGGTAGTCAGTCTGTTTTCTCCTATCAACAGACAATGTCAATAAAATACTTAATAAAATGAGAGAAAATAGTGTTATAGCAAGTCCTGAACGAATGGACGTTCGCCGTCTCAGTGTCTCCTTCACAACCATCACTCTATTGATTTGAACGAACTGCAGTCTGGTACTCGATGAATCTCACAATAGGGCAGTTGTGGATTACTATTTTTCTGGGGTTAGACCTGTGAAAAAAGAAAACAACAACACAAAACAAAAAAGACTCATAATTGGATTTACTGTAAGGATATTGGGTGAACGTCGGAACGGCGTGTCATCCAGTTGTGATGAACGATAATAGGAGGACGATCAGGCTTTTCTTCTAATTGAATAGAATAGGTATTAGGATATTGTCCTGACCGTTGAACTGTTCCTTTATGAACTTGTGGATGAGATTGATGGGGTTGTGGTATTGAAATCCACACTAACTCATCTGGCTGGAACCTGGGTTCCCAAGGTGGGGGTTTCTGGACATTAGCTTCATCCCATAACGGTTTAGCGGTGTTCAGTGAGATGAGAACATCATGATTAAATTTAGTCCAGTTTTTAAATGTCCCTCCTCCTCTGAGGCGAAGTTGTTCTTTGTACAGGCCTATGTGTCTTTCCACAACGCTGTTGGACTGCGGGTGGTACGGCAGATGGAGATGCCAGGCTACATTATGAAGACGAGCAAATTTGTCCAGAGCGTTAGAGTTAAAAGGGGGTCCCCCATCAGACTGAATCTCATGAGGGGGTTGCCAGGTAGCAAATACAGCAGTCAAAGCAGAAATGACAGCAGTGGCATTGCTTTTCCGTAAGGGGATAACTTGTAACTGTCTTGTTCCCAAGTCAACAACATCTAATCCTTTATTTGGCGGCTTAGACCCTGGGAGGGGTCCTAGCAGATCTACCTGCCAAACTTTTCCTGCCTGAAACTGTGAAGAATCGAAAGCTCCGAGTTGGTGCTTGGTTCTATGGCACTTTTCTTTTGCACATATCTCACAAGCCTGAGCTACCTTTTCCCAATCGCGCCGAGCTCCATATGAGGCCGGCTCCATAAGGGTTCAGCACCACCATTGATGGCAAGCTCGTGGTCCCGGGTGACCCCAATTTTCATGAAGCCACACGAGGAATGGATTTACTTCAGGACCGGAGGTAGATGTGATAGGCAAGACTATGTCGGTCCGGAGTGGATCTTCTAAGAGCTTATCAATGACCTCATGTACTGGATCAGTATCCGGACGGTGGGACTTAGTGTGCCTAACCAACGGGAGGTGTACAAATTTAGTTAACATTTCCCAGATATCTTGCCAATCATTCAAATTTTTGGAGGGAAAAGCTGTACCCGTAAGAATTTTATAAATGTACTGTGAATCAATTGCGATGATTGGAACAGGGAGTGTATCGTTATGATGTGTCAGACAATGTTCTAGTACCTTAAGGAATCCTAATAATTCACATTTTTGGGCCGAAATATCATCTGGGTCGGCTTGAAATATTTCCCCATCGTTACAAGCTTTGCAATAGTACCCATAGCCTCCGCCATGTCGGGAGGTTCCATCTGAGGCCATCCATGCCGGGGCAGAAGTTCCATACAATGTAGGGACCTTCTCCTCATCTTCTGGGCTTGGATCAGGTGTTGTGTCTTCCAACCTCCAACAATGCCAGTTGTAATGGTGGGTAAGCACTAGCGTATTCCAGGTCTTAGACTCCCCCTGAAAATGTGGGTTGACTCTTTCCGCATCCAGCAAGGGTAACAATGTGGCACCAGGAGTGCGCAACATCCCATGCCCCCTTGCTAATGGCTCCACCAGTTGTTCGGCTAGGAGGATTTTTCCTACAGCTCCATATCGATGTTGTGCCGCTTGAAGTGTTTTATGGGCTGTATATACCAGCTCATCGCGAGGGTTATGCACGACAGCCCACACATGGTTGGTGGTGAACCCGAGGGTTATAGTTAGTGATTCACCTAGATCAATGGCATGGAGTTGTGTATCTTTAACCGTGGCTAGCAGGCGAAGCAGGTTCCACTGATCTCCTTTTGTCCAAGGCGTGGACTTTCGGGATTTGTTACGGATCTGTCGTTGCAATTTGGTGAGGAGTGCCAAATCACTAGGTCCAATATAATGCCGATACCAATTCAAATGACCCAAAAGCTGTTGAAAGTGTCTCTTAGTAGTAGGGAGGAATGTTTTTAATGGATCGATGTTAGGGCCCTCATGCGAGATTCCATGGCGGATGGAACCGATGTATCGAGTACCAAGGAACGTAATGTCATCTACAGGATGTAGGCATGACTTTTCCTCGTTGATCGTCCATCCCTCACTTTGGAGGTGAGCGACTAGTTGGCTGACTATACTAGCAACTACGGAACTATCGCAACCCATGATGACAATATCATCGACATAACTCCAAATTTTTAATTCCTTCTCTGGGAGAAGAGAGTATGAAGCTTGAAAATTCTTTAGGGTGTTATTCATGGCACCAGTGGCTAGTGATGGAGCGTTACAATATCCTTGTGACAGACTGTCCACCTGTACATGATGCCATCAATACACATATTTAGTATTCCTTCCGGGTCAGTTATCGGGATGGAAAAGAACATGTTTTTTAGATCTAATGTGACTCCGACCCACTTATTTTGTTGGAATTGTGCCATCTCAAACATACATTGTGGCAGAGTAGAAGGATTAGGTTATTGAAGTACCTGACACCTTTTGTTGACTTCTCTATAGTCCACAACCAACCGGGCTTCATTAGGCTTTCCAGGTTTTGCAACTCCCCATCCTGATGACAGGTAGGTGCTGGCTGTTACGGTCTTAATACAGCCTCGTCGCTCAAGTCGCCGCAGGAGGTCAATAAGGGACTGTTTTAGAGGACCCTTAGTTGGGATTGGTCGATATTGCCAGGTGGAGGTGTTACGAAGCATTGGTCGATGCCAATCCTGTTCTGGGATAATAATGGGTAATGCCTGTAGCACTTGTTCTTTAAGGTCAAGCGCTCTTATCCCCGGGATCCCTAAAATGTTGATGCCCCCTAGAACTGCCTCCAGAGGGTATCGGTGGTCCTGGACCCAAAACTTGACCTTTGTTGTGACGGCGATAGCGTTAAGCCCTTGTACCTTGATCGTTTTAGTGGTCTTTTGGTGAGGTATCATTGAGGTAATCACATTGGTTTGAGCTCTAGTATCGAGAAGGAACAATATCTGTTGTTGGTCATCCGGATCGGTAGGGTTGTAAACGGTGAGTTTAGTGTATGGTCGAGAATCAGTGGGGTCAGGTTTGAGCTGGAGAAGGCCGCCGGCAGAGCCGACGGCCATTACTCATTTTTTTGTGGGTCCTCGAATTTGAATCCTAATGCTTCGGCCAGACAAGACTGGCCCCTTTCTCCCAAAATTCGTAACTGAATCTTTGTGAGTCTGAAGTGGGTGAGGAGAAAACCAAACATGTTCCTGTCCTTTGTCGTTCTTTCCTTCGGGGTTCTTGGAGGTGACCACCATGGCTCTCGCCGGGGGGCATACTCTTGACGTATAGGTCTTAGTGTTTCGGCTGGGTATGCTGAAGGTCTGTCCCTTATATTATCAGAAGCTTCTTCACCCTGCTTCATGAGTGCTTGTAGTCGTGGGAGATGGCCTAAGAGATTTCCCACTGGTTGACCTGCCATTGGGTTCAAAAAGAGTCGGAGTGTAACGGCATTTGCTCCTCCGTATACCTCCATGCAGGCATCTATAGCTTCCAGGGGCATTGGAATTGCCCCGGGGTCTGATAGGTGGCGATGAGCCCATCTCTCTTTGCGTTGGACGGCTGTTAGTCCCATTGGATTCGTTCTCGGGCTCCATGAGAGAGATGACACCCCAACTATAGCCAGGAGGAGTTGCTCTGCAGAAGCCTTCTGCGGACGGCCTTAGTGCCAGGTGTGAAATTTGTGGGTTACCTGTCCCACTACGAGCGCTGGGAGCGGAATGGGCCAGTGGGCACTGTCTGTGACCACATTCAAGTCGGTAGCTCGCCCTCCGCTCCATGCCGCTTGTTGGGTCAGGGCACTCGCTTGCTCTTTGTCTAAAGTGTCAGATCCGAATTCCACTATTAATCATCCTAACCACATGGCCAAGGTTTCTTCTGGTTTTATTTTAGATTCTCTACAAAGTTCCTGAATTTCTGGTCGGGTGCGTGTGTGAGTGATAACAGTGGTACGCGTAGTACCTTCTTCATCCGCAACATGCTTCATCACAGCTATCGGGTGAGCTGCGGTAGAGAAAGAGTTAAATTCTCCATCTGGGAGCGTTGGGTACATCCCTCCTCCCATTGCCCCCTCCCCGTGGCAAGGAGGCGGGGCCGTTGGGAACGACGTCACCTCAGGGGGCGGAGTCGCTAGGCGGATCCCCGCCGGGTCTTCTGAAACTCTGCCCCTCTTTTCCGGATTCCCCGGATGGCTCGCGCTTCTTTCAGCGCCATTTTCTGCTAGCGGCATCATGCGGCCGGTGCTTCTGATAAGCGCCGCTCCGGAGCTCTTTGCTGTCCGCTCCAGCGACTCCTTCCCCGCCGTATGCATCTGTGCCTCTAAATTTGCGTATTCCCTTAGTAGACCCGCTACTGTATGGAACAGCACATTCATCATTTTTCCCTTCTTCCATTTAGTTAGACCCCATCTCGGCACATGACGGCCCTTAGTTTCCAGATCCTCCCGGAGCTGAACGAGGAACTCATGGCCCTGCGACTCAGGCATCAAATCCGGACAGTTGAACCAGTCTGTGGGGGTGGATTCCCCTCCTTGCCTTAAGTATCGAATGCATTGAGCGAACTCCTGAGTGGGGGTCAGCTTCTCTGCCTTCCGCGCTTTCACCCCGGCTAAGGATATGGTTGAGGTTTCCTCCGGGGGTCGATAATAGCTCCCCATTATGCATCCGAACTCCCCAAGGGATAGCTTAGTTCTCCATTCCTTCACTATGGCTTCTTCTCTCTTTACGGGGAAGTAACCATTAATATTTCTTTCATCCCCTTCTACCGCCTGGTGGTAAGCGATATGCACCCATAGATCGTTGGCATTCTCTACCTGGCGGGTCCCGGTGTGCCAGGGGCAGCACCCGATTAGGTTCTTCTCTATCACCGTGCCCTTAGATCCCATCCTCGTCACCATGTCTCAGACGGCCAGAGCCGACTCGAGGTGATCTAATAATTACTCGTTCGTTGGGCGGGCTGGTGAATAGAGAGGCCGACAAAGCTTAATGGTTGTAAAACTTTACTTACGCCGCTTGTGGTTGTGATGAAAACGGTCCGGTCGTCTGAACAACTATGTTAGTTGTTCCAGCTGATAAGGCTCAGGCTAGCTCATCTGTCCACAAATCAAGCCAGTGGGGAAAGGGTACGTCTGGGATTGTGCTCGGTGACGGGGAGAAGAATCGATAGGTGATCAGTCTATCGATCAGCTCAGCCGCAAGTCAGATCTCTTTTAGAAGCACTCTGCAGCGTGCTCAAAGTTCTCCGACTTGGGCGGAAGTCACGCGAAATTTTAAACGGCTAGCAAGCCAATTACTAGCCACCACGTAGGAATAATTTAGAACAGGCCAACAGCGGGACACAAATTTGCATTCGAATGGCAGGAACTCTCTTGCACCGGGGGTTTTCTGCTGCAACAGAAAACCTTTACTTTGCAAGAGGCTCTCATGTGGCGGGAAAATTCCATCGTGCCGAGGCACCAAAATCACTGGGTTGTGACAATAACCTAATTTGAGAAGATTTTAGAGTAGACAGATTTGGTATATATATGTTAATTGAGCCTGACATCTGGGATCACATCTGGGTTTTCAAACAGCAAAGCTTAAAGCACTTGAATTTTCCCTCAGATCCAATCCTTAAATACTCCTCTCCTCATATGGGCCATTGATACCAGAACTATACTGGCTTCCATGCAGCTTGGGGTGGATTTTGCCCCTTAGTGGGCATGTCTACACATGCATTAATTTGCTTTTGTTAATGTGTATTAAATCTAGTACTTCCATTGTGAGGTACTATAAAAATATGCATTAGCTTGTCTTAATGTGCATTAACTAAAAGCATGATTTTTAGTGACACTTTAATGTGCATTAAAATAGGCTAATATGCATTAAAGTGCATGTGTAGATGCATCCACTGTGTACATAATGATCTTATAACTAAATGTAACAACTTGCTACAAATTTTTGAACCTCTAAGAGCATGTTTGATTCTATGGATTTTGTACTCTGCTTGACTAGTCCCATAGAACTCAAAGTTGCTGCAGGTGAAACTGGCAGAGTACAAGCTCCATAAGACAGCACCTTAGGTTCAATCATTTTAGTAGCAGGTAAATTCAGTAAAATTGGCAAGCTTGCAAGCCAAATGGTCTTGGTTCAGGAGTTATCTCCAGTAGCTTAGAAATTCCGTGGGTGACATTCTGCCCCATGGGAGTTTTGACATTTATCTCAATGAAGCTACCACTTCACTGTATAAATCCAAGAACTTCTACTAAACTAACAAGCAACTATAGCACTGATGGGAAGTCAATGGGACTAAGATGTTCATGAAAGAAATCAATATAGTTCTAGGAATTTACATTGTCCTCCATCTTTGCCAGTTGAGCCTGACATTTCTTGTAACAAACTGCTGTTTTTTTGTTAGAGTCTACGCTGCTTTTGTGCAGAGACGTTACTCTGCAAAGAGCTGTTATATGTAGAACTGTCATATGAGAAAAAAATATAAACATGAACTTATGTACAGATTAATTTGGATTTCTGACTCAGTTGTTGCATAAGCAGTAGAATATAATATGAAAACAGAAACATGGGCATATGATTTATTCACAAGCTATTTAATATAAATTCCCATAGCTGAGACAGGGGAATTGCCAGTTTGTGGAACATATTACATTTATGTTTGCAGCCATAGCTATGCCCATTTTCTAATGTACTGCAAATACTTTTGATTATAGCCATAATGTAAATAAATGGGTAGTTGGTGAAGCTGTGTAGACAGACAGATTGTTTAGAGTCATAATTCTAAATTTCATAACTTTTAAAAGTTTGTTTTGTTAGTTAAGGTTGGTAAATTATATACTTTACCAATCTGAAAGGGTTTTTCAGTCAGTCTAGCAAGCAATTTCCCTTTTGAATGTTTCATGAAATTCTACTCAATGCAAATTTTGTTGTAGGCATTATGTAACCCTATAATATACATGTACCTTTTAAAAAATTAGGAGGAGAGGTTCTCAGAAGCAGTAATTTGAGGGAAAAAATGTAACAGATGTAATATTCCTTAACTCTAAACAATCCATTTGACAGACAAAAATAACTATTTTCATAGCCATGACAAACCCACTCTGTACTGTAATAGGAAGGCAGCTAATCAGTAATTTCATTGAGACTGTCTTTGAGCAATTTCTCATTCATGTCCACACTACAGCGAGTGGATTTATTTTGTACACAGCTTGATTGATATTATTAATATTTGGGCATTACTGTGAAACCACAAAATAATACGACCTGAGATGCATCAATCCCAGAACTACATGGCACTTCATTTTATTTAAAAAATTGCTGCTAGTCTTACATAGGACATTAAGTGAAGCATTGGTTTGTGAACAAAAGTGGTATGATCAAGTGGAAAGCTCACTTCTGTTGTTCAGCTTCTTTTAGATGGTTGAGTCATGACTTTTCAATTCTGAATCCCTTTTTTGTTTCTCCTTCTCTTTGATGAAATGCAGAATGACCTTAACATGCAGTGTGGGATTTTAGTATGGAGACTCTAAGTGGATCTGTTGCAATGGTAAGGAAATAGGGCAGTACCTCTAAGAAAGAAATTTCCACTGAGTACTCCTGTAACTGACCCTTGAGTTGGTTGCCTAGGGTACAGTAAAATTGATCATCAGCCATCCCTTGATACAAGGATAATGTCTGCCAGCAAGGGGGGGGGGGGGGGGCCCTACTGGTGAGTTTTAAGGTTGCTGAGGAGTCCAATTCATGCTCTGCACACTTTTCCACAGATATGACAAGTGGTATCAGGAGCAGGGGGGGGGGGGTAGGGGGCACAACTGTTAGCCTAGATGTTGTGCACTTTCCTTCCTCCTCTGCCATTTCTTGGCTTCCAGAGCAAGACCGCCTATGTTTAGGGCACCTTTTCTAGCCCCTTCTCCAGTCAGGGTGAGCAGAGGGGATCTTAAAGAGTCACAGCTGCAGCTGCTGAATTGTACTTCTGTGTCACTAAGTGCAAAATGACTATCACATGACCACAGCCTACGTGCAGATTTGTGACTAGGGACTCCCAGAAATCACTATTCCTGTCCCCGCTGCCACTCATCCATCACCACAGGACTTGGTGGGAGATGTTAACATCCCTGGCAGAGGCCTGCATGTGACAACTTTTAATGTGGGGAAAGCTAGTGTGCAAGCAACAGCCACCTGAGCTTGACAGGAAGGAGCCCTGAACCCAGTGGCAAGGATGTCCAAGACAACCGGAGACCTCCATCCTGCTGCAGCCCTCATCCACCTTTACAGCCACAGAGAACCAGCATGTCCTCAAGTATGCCAGTATGTTGGGGTCTTCAGGAGTTTGGACCTTGCTTAGTCTGGGACCTCACCTCAGGTCTGTTCACCAGGGGAGACCCTATCAGGAATGCAAAACTCCAGATGACATAGCTCTGAGGGTCATTGGGACACACAAACCTCTTTAATGACAAGGTTATGGTCCAAGGAGAGGAGTAGAATTGATACAAGGCCAAAAAAACCCTTATCCTGCTTGTCCCTCCTTCACTGTTTCCACCCTCTCCTCACCTGTCAGTTTACTGTGGGATGGAATTAGTGAATTTAATTTTGGTTTTGGTTTACAGGCTCTGTTTTATGTTTCCCAGGTTGATTTACATATATTGCATGTAGCAGAAATCAGTGCTTGAGACTAGATCACTGATGAGGAAAGTCAGTGGAGGTGGAAGAATTTCACCCTCTGTGATGGTGCTCTGAGGATTTGTGTAGTTAGGATGGGAGGAACTTGAAGACTTTCTGGAAGATTGATTGTAAGTGCAAGTGTCCTAGATGACTTGCATAGCATATTTTCATGGTAGCATGTTGACAGATTGGTTAATTTGATTGATTGATATGGTGTTTATTTTATAGGACTGCAACTTTCAGTACTGGGTCCTATCAGAAGATTGTATACCACTCATTTCAGTGAGGTGAATATTAGTTTAGTGATTGCTTCTTCCAAATCAATCAAGGACTATATTTTCTCTCTCTTCAGGAATTCAACATTCATATACTTTTCTTAGAAAATAAGTTTGGATGTATGGATAAGCCTGAGCCATCCTGTGAAGCCAGCACATTCTCAGGCAGTGGTTTGGCTGTTTCTGATTGGAGGCCAAGATAGACCTTGGCCTCCAATTTGAAAAGATTGGAGGCCAAAGATACCATCATTTGTAGCTCAGTCTGCTATGCCTCTCAGTTCTTCCTACCTTTGTTAAAAGCAGGAGCTAATGGGATTTTTTAGGACGGGGAAGCAAGAGGAGGGACAGAGCAGGTCATGCTGCTATCTTAAAGAAAAGGAGGAATAATCTGCATTGGCCCTCAGCTCCTGGGTCCTTCCTCCTGGAAAGCAACAGGCTGCTCCTCCTTCCTGGGTTTTGCATTTTGAAGGAGGCAAAGGGAACTTAGCACTGCCTGAGCTATAGGAGTAGTGAGGATCCCTTGGAGGAATCAACTGTGGAACCGTACAAAGATGTAGGGTCCACCCACATTAAATGTATTTAGGGAGAAGAGAGAATTTGAATTATACTTATTGGCAACAGGCCAGGCAAGGACCTCCCTCATTTTTCAAGCCCCTTTCCATCTGGCATCCCTAGGTGGAGTAGTTGGGAAGAGGACCAGTTGTTGGGAAGAGGACCAGTTGACTTGTTGACTCGAGTAGCCATCAGTATGTGTCATGTATATGCCATGTAGTAGCCATGAGGGAGTGTCCCAAATGTTACACTCAACTGTTTTTAATCTCTGTAATGAATGTTACATTATCACCACTGAATAACTGTCTGGTGACCTCATGACTAAGTAGGTTTATTTGGCTGTTTCCTCCTACCCTGTGTTGCACTGCTATTATAACAATTCTGTCTTCTTCCTATGCTGCTCTGTGCACTTCCCCTGGCTCCTGTTTTCGGATGAGTTTGTAAGTTACTGTCTTATGTATGGAATGACTATGCACAAGGTGCTTTTCTAGGCATGTATTTGCATGCAAGTTGGTTCAGATGCACTTTTTTGTACTCAAGGGGCTGTTAGATTTCATGCTTCTTGGACAGCATATTGATTCCCTGATTGATATGATGGTAGAGATTGCAAGCTTGAGCTGCAGTGTCATTTGTCCAACTGACAATCAAGATCTAAAATGTAGCGTTTCCTGATAGAGGGGGACACCCTTTGGAATAGTTTCTACTTCTCATCTATGTAACAAGTGCTTGGGAAGATGTTCTAAGTAAAAATTACCACAAATTGAAAAGCAGAGATTACCTTTGGCATACTGTTCGAACATGGGCAAGGTAGATAATAAAGCTATGGTTATCATATTTCAATTTCTGAAAAAGAAGACACCTGTCAGGGGCACACCTCTCTCCCAACCCACATCCCCCTGGCACTGCCACTGCCCTTCACTCCCATCCTGCAGCCCCCATCCCTGGTGCTGCCCCTCACTCCTGGTCCTCAGACCCCTTGCCCTGCTGGTGTCCCTCAATCCTGACCCATAGTCCCTCACCCTCCCTCACCCCCCAGGCTTTGCTGGTGCCCCTCAGTCCCAACCCGCAACCACCCTATACCTGTTGGTGCCTCTCACTCCTGACCCACCCTGCACTTCTGACCCATAGCCCCCCACCCCTCCCTCAGGTTCAGCTGGTGTCCTCACTCCTGACCCACAGTCCCCTGGTGCTGCCAGTGCCCTGCACTCCCATCCCCTGCAGCCCTCCAGTGCCCCTTACTTCCCACCCACAGCCCCACAGCCCTGCTGGTGCCCCTCACTCCCAACCTGAAGCCCCTCTGCTCCCCTCAGCTCTGCTGGAGGGGGCCTTCAGCTGCCCCTGTCCCAACCAGGCCAGAACGCAGTGGCTGTGGTGACTGGCTTAGGGTAGTGGCAGAACAAGTCCAGCTCTGGTGCAGGTGGAGGGAGGAGGAGGAGATGCCTGTAGCACCCCTCCAACCAGGATCCAGGTTATGGATCCTGTGCTGTGCTAGCTAGCCTGGCTATGCCCATCCCTGCAAGTAGCATCTCCCAGGTGCCCTGCTCCTGTGAGAACAGGCACCATCCCTTGGTGCCACTAGGTTGGCTGTGCAACTCCCCACTGCCCCCAAAAGCTCCCCCCCACCTCCTTCCCCTGATGGAGGGGCAGGCCTCCCCCCCGCCTCTGCCTTGCCACAGCCCTTGCACCTAGACTTCATTCCCCAGTGCTAGCAGGGGAACACTGATCCCCTCCACTGACCACAAGAGTCCCCAAGCCCTGGCCCTCCAACCCCCACTCCCCATAGACTTACCTGCATCCAGCTGCCAAGGCTGTTTCCACCACCCTACCTGGTTCCAAGCCAGCCACATGTGTCTGTGAGTGCACTCACACATGGTGCCCCCTGCCTCCAGTCACTCTTCCTTTGCTCCCACCAGCAGAGCACAGCAAAATCCCAGGCATTTGTTCAGATTTAAAAAAAAAACACCCAGACAGAGACTGGAGGACCCAAAAAGAGGACATGTGAAGGAAAACCCGGACATATGGTAACGTAATAAAGCAGATATTAAGAGCCCACTGACAAAATGATGGGCTTAATTTACTAATGAATAAGGAGGTAAAAATTGCACTTCCTTGTCCCAGTCTGCATGACATGTATTCCTGAGTAGCTCATCTTGTTACTGACTCTTTCCCAGAGATTCTACTGAAGGAGGAGAGATTTGCTTACAGCCAGGCAGGGGTTTCCAAAGTTTTGTTCATATGGTCTGGGGTGCTAGTATCACCTAATAGGCATAACAGGACAAATTTGCAAGGCAGTATCTTTCAATATAGACAGAAGTGTAGCTCCCTGCTGTAACTCAGAATGTTTTGCAGGAAGCAAATCCCCAGGACCAAACAGAAGTTCACTCTTGGTTCCAGGGGGAAAGGAATCTAGCTGCTGGCTGCCAGCCTGCAGCTGGTTTCCTCTAGCAATGGCTCCATCTTCCTTCTAGCCTGTTCTTGTTTTCAGAATGGGAGGGGGGAAAGGGATAAAAGGAACTGATTCTAGGGGTTCCCCAGCTGGTGCTGGAGGGTGGAGTGGGTGAATTGGAGCTCCCTCACCTCAGGATGGCCCACCCTGCAGCAGGGGCTGAAAAAAACTGCAGATGGAACTCCCTCCACTCCCTTTCCTCCCTCCCATTCTAAAAATGGTGACAGGATGGTAGGCAGCACAGACACAATTACAGAAGACTGTTCTGAAATGTTTTCATCTGAACTCTTATGCAATGAGGGTTCAGATTTTCACCTGATTGTCCATTTTTGAAGCAGCTTGCAGCTGTGCATTTTTGTCTGGTAATGGCTTTAGACAGCTTTCTGTGGCCAGCTTGGGCAAAAATTGTTACTTCTGTCTGTGTCCTTTATGTTGAATAGAAGTAACATTGGTGGCCACCATCAAAATGTCCCTGTGTGGGCTACATACAGGCTTTGCAGGTTGCATGTGGTCCATGATTTGCACTTTGGGATCCTGTATTCTATAGCCAGGTACCTTGCAGCAGAACTTGCTGCACAAAGGTGCTGAATTAGTAGGCCTTTGGTTTCCCTGGTCCTGTCTCCTCACAAGTCAGCATCTCCCTCATATGAGGCTGTGCTAGCCTTCTGTGGGGTCACTTTCTGTTGCTGCAAACTTTCTCCATTCTTCCTGTTTGCTGGTAAGCCTACTGCATATATATTCATTCTGGCAAAACTTGCTGCAACCCAAGGATGAGTTGAGTTTAGAGTTTAGAGCTTTTTCCTCCCCCCAACCAGTCTTTCCACAGGGTTTTTCCCTGGACTTTGCAGAAGGCTTCACTTATAAATGTAGTTGATCTGCACTAAATTAGAAAGACTGCATTTTGTATATCAATTCCTAGGTGCAATTGATAACAAATGCAAGTTACTTTGGATGCAGAGGAATAATATCTGCTCTTTGTTGTGGCTTTGACTATATGGACTATGGTTGTTCCTGCTTGGGGACAGGAAGCTTACATTAAATGCCTAATAAACAATGCAATGTACACATGCTCTATAACAATACACACACTTGTACTACTCTTTCATCTGTTCTTTTTCTTTGCCTGATAACAAATACTGTTTGTGGTATTAGTTTCTTGTCCAGGAGCTGAGTGGAAGACTACATTTACTCTTTCCTTGTGCTTCTGACTTACACTTCTGATAGTTTTAGAAACTGGGATTCTCAAGATGTACAAGATTTAACGTGAGAACTAAAGTGCAACAGAGATGAAATGGAAAATTGGAAAGGCAGCCAAAAATCCTGTAGTACAGCGAGACAGAGGTAGTAGAGAACATTGCATTCTGCAGTGCTTGGTGTCAGCTGTGCCTTTGGATCAAACATTGGATCAAACATTCATGGCATTTGAAGCCTATCGAGCCACTGCCACCCGTGTCCATGACATCTAATATGCATTGTCTTAAGTTTTTCTTTACATGGTTTAAAAATGCTAATGATGAGATCTGCTTTGTCCATCTTAAATGAACTTTATTGCCAAGACTCTAGCCTATTGTAAATTAGAATTAGAAGTTTTAATGGGTCCAGAGCTGGATTTTGGTCTCAGTTTCAAGTATTTGTGCTCTATTTTTATCTTGCTGAACATTTTATTATAATTTTGGGGCTCCTTTTTATGCATGTTATGGGAATTTTTATGGCTTTATAACATACAATCTTTAGGAAGTCAGTGAACAGTGCAGTTGTGATAGAAACAATTTTCTACCATATATAGAGTGGAAATAACATTTTACTTTTTTGGAAGTCAAGCCAGAAAGTACTTTCTATTCTGTAGTGTTTGGGATATCAATTATATGAAAATCATGGAGGGTTATCACTTTTTAAAAAATCACTTGATAAGTACTAGTACACCCAATCCAACTCTAATGTCCCAACAGCTAGTCAATGCTGAACACTGCTGTTCTCTGAGAATCTCATTAAGCATCCGAGACATGTAATCTATAACAGATTGATGGAAAATTATAAATTACTATGTTCCAGTATTATTGCAGAATTTGTTTTGCGTGCATTATACAAGTCCCTCATTGTGCTGCAGTGTACCGTTAACTTCAGTTGGTCACTGGGATTGTAGAGCTGGATAGAAGTCTTAGTGAGTGATCATGTAATCAGTGCCAGTTGTGAAGACAGTTTGCTGTCACATCGCATGTTTCCCTGATTTGCAGGTCACAGCCACAATTCTGGTCTATTTTGTTTCATGAACTTTATTGGCAGGATCATGGAATGATAATAGAAAACAAGCTCTGCTTCCACTTATCTGAAATTATACACTGCAGAAGGCAGTTCTGCCAGTCCAAATTGCTAGCATAAGTATTTAATATTAAAACAAGGCTACTTACCATGGACTAAAGACAGAAAAGTGCAATATGTCTATATTCACTCTGGCAAGGGTTCCATGGGCAAGTGACAAAATGTCAGCATGTGATAGTGATATGTTGACATTGACTAGTTCAGCATTGTTCCTTCGCTACAAGATATGGAGTCTAAGAGAAGTACTGAATGTACTGGCAATAGTATGATGTTTCTTCTGTTCCTCCTTTAATGTAGTAGCAGCCAAGAAGCTGCTCATACAACAGACTCTAATCATTTGAAACACTCTGTTATAATATTGTTTATTTTTGTCATAATTCTGTGTTATAAGACTACAGTACATTCATCCAATAGTTAGGAATGCACTAATGTACTGGAAATCAGGAACTCACTGACACCTGACACATTACCACTGTAACTGTAAGATGCATAGATTGTGCTGGAATACCAAACAGAATCAAGGTGGCTACTGACCTTAAATGGATAACTGATCCCTTCCTAGAAACTGCAAAATGTGAAAAAGATATCCTCTACAAACCGAGAACTAAAGGTGTATAACCAGTTATGACACCTTTTCTTAAACCTATGTGATGATTCAGTGGATATTTTTGCAATTTCAGTGCACGGTACTGACCTCAACCAACTTCTTCTTAGTCTTCCTTCTTTAGCACTGTTCACTTCAGCAGTTTACTAGGCTAGTGTGACACCCTGGTTCATCTTTCATTTGAGTTGCTATCCTGTTTCATAGAAGGCAGGGTAGAGATGTACTTTATAGAATAACCGAATCAAAGATGCATAAGCTGTCATAAGCAAAAGTTCACTTCATCACATGCTATGAAAGGACATGCACACAGGAGGCTATCAAATAAAGAAAACAATATGAATATGAAAGAAAGGGGTGAGCAAAGGGGGCAGTGCTGAGAGAGGCAGACAAGTAAAACCCAAAGGGACATAATCCAGGAAATGGGAAATGGGATAAAAATCCATAGTTGCTGTTTAGACCATACTGAACGCAGGGCTTTAAACTAGGCTTGTTGGGGGGAGGGGAAGATGAGGGCGGGGGAAGATGTGGACTACCAAACCATGTAGCACCCACAAGGACAGCCCAGCCTGAAAAAGAAGAACATTGGGAACCTGCAATCCATGAGGCAGCCAGCACTACAGCACAGATAAGCAGTAAGCAGGTAAGCAATAAGGGGCCCTTTGGGAATCGGAGCTGGGGGGCAAAAAAGGCACCAGTCACAGGGCTCAAGTGCCTATATACTAATGCTAGGAGCATGGGGAACAAGCAGGATGAACTAGCGCTCCTGCTTGCAGAAAACACCTACAACTTAGTAGGGCTAACTGAAACCTGGTGGGATTCTTCCCACGACTGGGCGGTACATATTGAGGGTTATAGGCTGTATAGAAAGGACAGGGTGGGGAAGAAAGGGGGAGGGGTTGCGCTCTATGTCAATGAGCAATATACTTCGACCCTCATCAAGATGGAATCGAAGGAGGAAAAAGTAGAAGAATTGTGGGTTAAGTTACATGGGGGGCAAAGAGAAGGGATTTGGTGGTAGGGGTCTGCTACAGACCCCCACACCAAGGGGAAGAGCTAGATTCGGGGCTCCTGAGACAGCTCTCAGAGACCATAAAAACTAAGGAGACGGTAGTCATGGGGGACCTAAACTACCCAGACATCTGCTGGGAGACACAGACAGCAAAGTCCCACCGTTCGCGCACGTTCCTATCCTGCATACAGGACCTCCACGTGACGCAGGAGGTACGTGGTCCCACTAGTGGGAATGCCTTACTGGACCTGGTATTGGCAATGGGGGATGATATGGTAGGGGACCTACAGATTGGTAGTTACCTGGGGGACAGTTATCACCAAATAATAGAATTCATCATAAGATGTTGAGTGGGTAAGGTAACTGGTAGGGTGAAAGTGCTAGACTTTAGGAAAGCTGATTTCAGTGAGCTCAGGCGATTAGTCAAGGACGCACTGCAGAGTAGGAGTTTTGAAGAGATGGGAGCCCAGGAAGGGTGGCTGTACCTTAAGGAAATGATTCTTCGGGCACAGAGGGAGACAATCCTGATGCGAGGAAAAATAGGGAAAGGGGCCAGGAGGCTTCCTTGGCTGACCAGAGAAACCCAGGGCAGCCTGCGGACTAAAAGGGCAGTATATAAAAAGTGGAAACGGGGAGAGATTACCAAAGAGGAGTATACCTCCTCTGCTCGCACTTGTAGGGAGGCAGTTAGACAGGCCAAAGATACCATGGAGCTGAGGATGGCATCCCAAGTAAAGGATAACAAAAAATTGTTTTTTTAGATATATAGGGAATAAAAGGAAGGCCCAGGGTGGAATAGGACCCCTACTAAATGGGCAGAAGGAATTGGTGATGGATGGGGGGACAAGGCTGAACTCCTCAATGAGTTTTTTGCCTCAGTGTTCCTAAGTGAGGGGCAGGACAGGTCTCTCACTGGCGTTGTAGAGAGGCAGCAGCAAGGCACCAGACTACCATGCGTAGACCCTGAGATGGTGCAGAGTCACTTGGAGGAACTGGATGCCTTTAAGTCGGCAGGCCCGGATGAGCTCCATCCAAGAGTGCTGAAGGCACTGGCTGACGTCATTGCACAGCCACTGGCGGTAATATTTGAACACTCGTGGCGCACAGGCCAAGTCCCGGAGGACTGGAAAAGTGCCAATGTGGTCCCCATTTTCAAGAAGGGGAGGAAGGAGGACCCAGGCAACTATAGGCCAGTCAGTCTCACCTCCATCCTTGGCAAAGTCTTTGAAAAAATTATCAAGGCTCACATTTGCGAGAGCCTTGCAGGACAAATTATGCTGAGGGGAAACCAGCACGGGTTCGTAGCAGGTAGATCATGCCTGACTAATCTAGTCTCTTTTTATGACCGGGTTACAAAACGCCTGGATGCAGGAGTAGGGGTTGATGTTGTATACTTAGACTTCAGGAAGGCCTTCGATACGGTATCCCACCCCATTCTGGTGAACAAGTTAAGAGGCTGTGACGGATGACTACACGGTCCAGTGGGTGGCGAATTGGCTGGAGGGTCGCACCCAGAGAGTCATAGTGGATGGGTCGGTATCGACCTGGAAGGGTGTGGGCAGTGGAGTCCTGCAAGGCTTGGCCCTTGAACCAATACTCTTCAATATCTTCATCAGTGACTTGGACGAGGGAGTGAAGTGTACTCTGTCCAAGTTTGCGGATGACAGAAAACTGTGGGGAGAAGTGGACACGCCGGAGGGCAGGGAACAACTACAAGGAGACCTGGATAGGTTGGACATGTGGGCAGAAAACAACAGAATGCAATTCAACAAGGAGTGTTGTGCTGCAACACCCAAAGTGCTGCACCTAGGGAGGAAAAATGTCCAGCATACCTACTGCCTAGGAAATGACCTGCTTGGTGGAATGGAAGCGGAAAGGGATCTTGGAGTCCTAGGGGACTCTAAGATGAACGTGAGTCGGCAGTGTGACAAAGCCATCAGAGAAGCTAATGGCACTTTATCGTGCATCAGCAGATGCATGACGAATAGATCCAAGGAGGTGATACTTCCTCTCTATCGGGCGCTGGTCAGACCGCAGTTGGAGTACTGCGTGCAATTCTGGGTGCCGCACTTCAAGAGCAATGTGGATAACCTGGAGAGGGTCCAGAGAAGGGCCACTCGTATGGTTAAGGGCTTGCAGGCTAAACCCTATGAGGAGAGACTGGGGCACCTGGACCTCTTCAGCCTCCGCCTATGCAACCTCCTCTTGAAGACCCCCAGGGTAGGGGAGAGCACCACCTCCCTTGGGAGCCATTCCAGACCTTGGCCACTCTAACTGTAACATTACCTAACTGCTATTGTCATCAAGGTTCCACAATTTTGTGTTCAAGCCAGTGTTTATAGTTTCACTGTATACAAGCAGCTATTCTGAGATCAGCAATGAAATGTCCAGGAAGGTTGAAGTGTTGTGCCAGAGGCTTTTGTGTGTTTCTGGACTTCATGGCACATTAGTGTCCCTTCATTCTTTCATGTAGGGATTGCCTCATCTGTCCAATATAGACAGCAGAGGGGTACTGTAAACAGGTGCTGGTGTATATGACATTGCTAGAGGTGGAGGTGAATGAACCTTGGGTGGTATAATTCATGTTATTTAGTCCACTGGTGATGTCGCTGTATCGATGAGGGAGCATAGCTGACACCTGGGTCCGTTGCAAGGCCTGGTACCTTGATGACAATAGCAGTTAGGTAGCCTGTTGCTTGAAAGATGCCATTTAATTGGGGGCCTGTCTGTAAACCAGGACAGGTTTGTCCCCCTTGAGATAATTGTTACAGGAGGAGTTGGAGATCATTAATGATGTGTCTAAGGTGTTCAAGCTGGGGGCTGTATGTAACAACCAAAAGGATTCTACTGTCCTTGTCTTGGTGTTGGTATTATAGCAGGTCCGAGGGAGGTCTGTTGATTTGGCTCTGCTGATTTGAGCCTGGCTCTGTTGATTTGAGTGGCTATGGTTTAATGATTATATTGTAAGCATAGGAATCCTTTCTCCAAATTCTTAAGGCGTGCATCCCATTCAGTGGGATCAGAGAAAATATGGTTGTTATGTAGTGCTTGGCTGTACATGATGGATCTAGTGGTATGCTTAGAATGAAAGACGATGGCATGAAGGTGGCTCTGGCAGTTGGTAGGTTTCTGATTCAGCATGGTGAATAGGAAATGAATTTGTTAGATGGAGTATTCCAGAGTCAGTCTGATGGAAAAGTGAAAGTTGTTAAAGTCCTGATAGAATTTCTTTAGAGATCCCTTCCTATGTGTCCACACAGTGAAGATGTCATCAATGTAAATATTTCAGGCTAGATGTGGAGGCAAGGGGCTTCAAGGTTTGACATAAATATATTGGCACATTGCCATATGTATGCTTATGGCAGTGCCATTTATTTGTAGCTATAGAGAGTCCCCAGATCTGAAATAGGCATGTGTGTGAAAATGAAGGAAGCACATGGCTAGGAGTGGGAGGGAGGAGGGCAGGGGGGGCTGCATGCTCTGTGTGGTGGGAGCCAGGCCGGCAGGGAGGAGGTGCTAGGCTGCCCACACAGCAGGAGGGGCTCCTACATGAAGAATTCAAACATCTGTCTGCGTCTTTAGCCTCTGCTGTATGTGGCACTGGTGTTGGACAGTCCTGGTGTAATAACCAGCATATTAGGGCTACTATTCTTCCATGTCACTTATTATTTACAGTGCTTTTGGCTGTACCAAATACAACCTTTTTCCTCTCTGTAACTCTTTCCTCCTCTGAAATCAGTTTGAAATTCAATAACATTTTAATCCTTATGAAGCTTCTTAAAGTATCTCAGACTATGTGGATAATTAATCTTAGCCAGAGCTTAAACCATGATAGAAAGAAATGCACACATTCAGGCATTATAATATGAACTGTGCAAAACTATGGGTGTAAGGACATGAAGGAATAAACGTGAAAGTAGGCCACAATATATAGTGACATTTCGATGGTTGAAGTCACTACTTGAACATTAGGCATTTTTTGTGCATAGATTTCAATAGGTATGTGCACCGCATACATGAACACAGGACTTGCCTGTAGCTGTTTTATAAATCCAGTCTAAATTAAATAAGAGATGACATTTCTCACATTCTGTTGCATTATTTTGCTCTCATTAGGATTTAAACTTTGTTTTGAACTTTATCGCCAGTGTCATTAATAAATTTTCCTTTTCCACAGAAATATTACGATGAAAAATGTGTGGTTGTCCATTGCAGAGTAAACATTAAGAATATGACCGATTAGTATTTGTAAACTAGATTTGGCTTGGTGTTGATATACTGAGAGCTATATATCACCAGTGTTAATATACTGATGTATTACCTTAAAATATGAGAGAATTAAACGACATTTCCTATCAGTCCACTGACTGCAACTTGAGTATGACCCTATGACAACAGAATTTTTATTCTGTAATCATATCTGTGACTACTTCATGTAAAATTAATGAAGAGGAACTGGGGTACAGGTGTTTAGAATTTCTGAGGAATTTCTAAAGGACTTCCTTTAGTGTTTGTTACATTCCCTTTCATACATTTCTACCACAAGAGAAGTTGAAAGTATTGTCAAATTTTAGAAATGTACAGAGGGAGAACAGAGGAGGGAAGGGGGAGAAGAAAGAGAAAGAAACTTACTCTTAATGTTTACCTTGGTTAGTTTGGGTTTTTTTGAACTGTGAGGCCATTTCAGATCTCTAGTTGCTTTTTTTTTCCAGGCCATTTCCAAGGTAATCATATGATAATGTCATAAACTATGTCTAGAGACAAAAGCATGATGCTTTGTGTCATAAAACTGATCTCAAGGAGACAGTTTTGAAATCTAGCATATTATATTAACAACAATATCACAAAAGTTATCTAGCAAAAGTTAAACCATTTCTCTTTAATTGCCTTCACAGATTCATAGCCTTTTCTAAAGTCCATAAAAGATCATTAAGATCAACTTGTCCAACTTCTTTCAAAACACAGGCCATAGAATTTCATGTAAGAATTATTTTACTGAGAACAGTAATTGGGCTTGAGCTAAAACAGGTCTTTTAGAAAGACATCCAAACTTTGTTAATTAGGTTCTGCAGATAATTATCCCCACCTTCACTTCTATAATTCATGTATATTAAATTGAATAGGCAGACTGATTTTTGGAATATTTCTTCGTTTAATATAGGGTTTAAAAATATTGAACGAAATCTCCTGTCAAATGTTCCATTTCCACTTCATGCAGCAAGGCAGCTGATGCATGACTAATGATACCTAAGATGGAGTGAAAATAAAAGCAGAAAGGAAAAGCTATTATCTTTATATTGAGCTGTGACCTTGTTTCTGCTTCTACAGGCTATGCAGAGTTGATACATGGATAGGAGCAGATGTACAAACACATAAGAAAAATTTTGAAGGTTAAGAGTGTAGATACACAAATCTGCATTCACACAGAGTAATTCTCAAAAAGATAATAAAATACTTCAGGAGGAAAGTAAAAATAAGATGCATACAAAATTTAATATATCACATTGCTATAGATTCCAGGATGCCACCACATAAAGTTTAGTTAGCATTGGAAAGAAATTGAGATAAATTCAATTTATCCAGATGGTATAATTAAATGTTAATGAGTGAACAAAGATACCAGCTGACTGGGTTAAGATTAAGGTCACTGAAATAATAGCAAATAAGTTCAGGATTTCTTAAGTTCTGAAAAACCTCAATGAGGCAATCAACTTGAGTATGACCCTATGACAACAGTCCGTGAAAGTCACTACAAAACCTAATGAAAGTAAGCAAGTTTTGGATGTTTGGCAGCTCCAACTTCCACTGTGGTAAAAATATATGAAAGGGAATATAATGACCATTAAAAGAATTCCTTTAGAATTTCCTCAGTGTCTGAGATATAATCAAAAGGATCATGTTCTGGATGAAGGGAAAGTAATTGTTGAAGATATGATGATTTAGCAGAACGATCTACATCACAGTGCATAACTCCCACATTTTTCAGTGCAGCAAAGGAAAGAACTATATGCTGGACAAAAACAGTTGCCTTAGTGGGCTGTATAAGATTAGTTGCGTAAGAGACATACTCAACAACAAGGCAGACTGGCCTGACCAACCGAAGGTGGAAGTAATTGTTCAAGTGGAAATATCTTGAAACAAGAAGGTCTTATGGAGGTTCATGAGTACATTAATATGTCTAGGTAAATTAATCCAAAATCTGTTACAATTATGTGCTTCAGCTTGGAATGCTATTTGAGGGCAGTGCAAGATAGAGCTGGGACAACTGGCAAAAAAAGTAGTTTCAGAATTATCATGGAAAGATTAGTAGTGAAATATGTTGAGGTCAATAAAGAGTCTAAGATTTAAATTGACATAAGTTTGGAAAGATTCAGAGCTAATCTGTGCTGGAAATTGAAAATGTTTTTTCCTGGGATATCAGGATGAAACCAAAGTCCTACTTCTAGGTCCATTTATGAATTTTTATTCTGTAATCATATCTGTGACTACTTCATGTAAAATTAATGAACAGGAACTGGATCCTAATCTCTTGGCTAGAGTTATGTATCCCCCTTTCTTGCTCTGGTCCAATGAATCTTGATTTTTTTTTTTACACAGTGGGTGTATCTACACACACGGTTAATGTGAAGCAATAATCTCTGGAGCAGTTTGAGCCAGAGTAAACTACTCCTGGGCACAATGCCTACATGTGTGCCTGGAAAAGCAGTAATTTGAGCTGGGGTAGAGCAGGCCCAGGCTGGCTGGGGGTATGGGGTTGGGGTGGAGGGTAAGCCCTGCCATCTGGATGGCGACATTGGGTGGCAGAGGGTTTGGCTGGGGCATGAGGGTGCTGAAATTGCAGAGCCATGTGTCTGGGCAGCACGCAGGAGTCTATCCTCCTGCAGGCTGGGCTGACTGGGAGCAATTTATGTCTGTAGTCAGCCTCTGCATATGCATTTAATCACAGTAAATTACTTCTGCATAACATTATATGGTTGGGGACAGTACTATTTTACACCAGCATAAATTAGTTTACCATGGCCTAATACCATTGGACATGAAGATAGTGATGCTTTGCTCCACAGCTAATTAGTCTACTCAATAGTAAAGTACACATGCAGATGTGGCCAGTGGTACTACTTCCCTAGGAGATGTGAAAAATGTCCCCATCCTACAATAGCCTAGAAACTGGTAGACATGGCACTTTCCAAGAAATTGAGTGAGATGGGCTTGAAGAAAAGGCAGAAGATGGAATTATCCTCTCCCAGTGCCTTTTGTGAGGAACCCAGTTGGGTGTGTTTGTGTTATGAGCAGACAAGGTTCCTTGGGTGAATTTGATATCTTTTATTAGACCAACCCGAATAGTTGGAGAATAGTTATTAAGCAAGCTTTCGGGTTCAAAAACTCTTCGTCAGGCTAAAGAGGTTTCAGCAGTTGGTGTGTGCTCTTCCTGGATGGAATGAAAAGTAAACAAGCCAGGGGCTGGACTGGGGAGTCAGTTGCCAGGCAGATTGTAATGTATCAAAAATCCAATCTCTATGTTTAGTCCGTGATTTCTAGCATCCAGGAGGTTGATGAAATGGAGCTCATAGGCTCGTCTCTGGGAAGTGTTGTGTAAGTTTCCCTTGAGGATCAGGACTGAGAGATTGAAGACAGAGTGGCCCTCCTATGAGAAATGTGCCCCCACCGGTAATTGAGTGTTTCTGTCTTTGATAGATTTCTGGTGTGTGTTCATTCTGGTGTGCAGTTGTTGTTTGGTCTCTCCTACATATCTTCCATCAGGGCATTTGGTGCATTGGGTGAGGTATATAACATTTCTGGAGGTGCAGCTGTAAGATCCTGGGATGCTGATGGCTCTGTTGTGGGGTGTAGTAATAGTTGGGGTGGTGGAGATGTGTTGGCAGGTTTTGCATTTCTTGTCCTGGCACGGTCTGGATCCATTTGGTGTGTTCTGGGCTTGAGGAAGTTTGCTTCTAGTGATGAGGTTGGCGAGGTTCGGTGCTTGTTTGAAGGCTAAGATGGGTGGCTCTGGGAAGATCTTTTTAAGAATAGGGTCTCTGTCTAGTATGAGTTGCAATTTTTTGAGGATTTTCCATATAGGTTCAAGGGAGGGGTGATACGTTATAACCAGCGGCGTGCGATTTGTGGGGGGTGAAAAGGGGAGTAGGATCTTCTTGTACTTCTTTGTAGTAGGTGGTGTCAGAGAGCTGTCTGCTGGCTTCCTTTATGTAGTCTTCACAGTTTAGGATGACTATGGCTCCCCCTTTATCTGCTGGTTTTATTACTATTTGGTGGTTAGATCTTAGAGATTCTGTGGCCTTTTTCTCTGGTAGAGAAAGGTTGTTGTGGTGGCGCGTGTTGCTGATTATTTCATTGTTCATTCTTTCCCTGAAGCAGTCAATGTAGCGGTCAAGGTTAGGGTTTCGTCCACTGCGAGGTGTCCAATCTGATTTTTTGGGGGCTTTTTGGCATTGATCCTTTCCTTAATGTTGTCAGAGGATGAGTTGTTGTTGGGAGTGGGTTCAGTTTGGTCGTGGAAATATTCTTTGAGGCGCAGGCGTTGGAAGAATTCTTCTAGTTCTCCACATTGAAGTATTTTATTAGGGTATTTTTCTGGACAGAAATTTAGGCCTTTAGAAAGGACAGATTTTTCAGTTTTGGTAAGTGTGTGTGTGGAGAGATTGATAATATTTGTGGGTTGATTGCTGCTTTCAGTTTCATCAAGTCTGAGGTTGGAATGTTGTAAGGTGTTGGTGTTGTTCCTCTGATGGTTGTTTTGTGGTTGGGGAGCTTGTTCTTGGAGTAATTTGTTCCATTCCATTTGTGTTATGAGTGCATTCTAAAAATGCTTACTAGAAAGAGCCCCTAAGGCAGCAATTCTTAACTAAGGTGCTGTGGCACACTGGGGTTCCCTGAGATCCTTTCAAAGGTGCAGTAGGATGCTGCTCAATGTTAGCACTGTTAGGTATGCAAACATAATTCACAAGATAAACTGAAAATTTTCCAATAGAAATTCATAGTTTTAAAACTTTTAAATTTTGACCTGTTGTGGTCTTTCTGAGTTCTTTGCAACAGAAAAAAACTGATCTATTATTTTCCAGTAGTCAAAAAACAAGTGGAAACTAAATGCTAGCTTTTTCTAGGGGGGCCTTGAATCTCAAAAGGTTGAGAAACACTGCCCTAAGTAAGACTTAGGTGGCATGTGGGTTCTTTTGGATCCCATTCGGAGCTGACTATCTCCTTGTGCATTCTGAAGAGGGAGCATAAGTTCCTTAAGGGTGTGTACAGAAGTTGCTTTTTTCTCCATTTAAAGTGCTTTATTGCTGTGACTTAACAGCACTTTAAAAATGGGTACAGTGCTTTAAATTAACCCTCGTTAAATGACGTATTAAATTTGAAGCACCATATTTTACAGAACTTAAGTAACCTGCAGTCCTTTAAATAACTTCTGTAGGCTGGTCAAATTTCTGACTAGTGGATACACCTCAGTAGGCTGTGGAGAACCCCCTGCCTCCTAGCCTGGAAAGTGCAGGGAATTTCAGACGCTCCCCCACCAAGCAATGTACTTCTGTCATTTTTAAGAGCACTATAACTTTGTAGTGCTATAAAAAGTGCTCTAAATTACAGCACTGTAAAATGTTAATGGAACACTTCTGTACACACTTGATTCTAGATTCTTCTCTAGGGTCCTAAATGCTAGGCAAATGTGGCACTTAGCTATTTGGGGCCTAAGTCCTTTTGGATCTGGTCCTTACTCTATAGCCCAATGACTAGGGTCTTCTCAAGGGATCTAGAAGACCCTCCTCCAACATTTTTTTTAAGCAAACAAAAATAATTTGACCAGAAGTGATTTTAGCTTGGTAATAAGGCACTCACTTGTTTTTTCTAGGAGATTAAGGTTAAAGCCTCTGGCCTGCATCAGGCATAGCAGAAACTCTGTGAAAGACATGGATTTTTGTGGTAATTGGTATCTTTTATTGGATCAACTGCATAGTTGGGATAGACTTAGACAAGCTTTCAAATAAAATGCATTCTTCAGGTCATCTGAAGATATGCTGGAACATGTCTTTATGACCAGCTGAAGCAAAACCCTAGTTTCATAGATTTCTGAATGTCAGGGAAATTCAGCCTTTGTAGCTTGAATCCATAGTTCTTTTGTGAGACTGTTGTGAGTGAAAGGCACTTATTGTTCTGTGTTTTTGGACACATCTTTCAAATGGCACTATAAATGTAATGTATTTTTTATTATACACTTTTTTCATTAGTTTGTGTGAAAGCATCTTTGTTGCTGTCATTGTATTTTGTGCATTTGGGGCAAAGAAATGTTGGCCAGATATGCCTGACTTTTACAACAAAAAGCATATGTAGTTCTCTTTAGACTGTCAACCAGAAATTATTTCACGAGATCCAGATGCATCAGAGAAAAAAAGTAGCAGCAAAATAAAACCAGAAAGCTTTCCTAAACATCTGTTTGTGTCTTTCTGGGAAAATGGTTTATTACAAACAAAATCTTTAAGTTTGGGTTGTCTTTAGAACATTCTGAAATTCTTTAAAATACTTTAATGACCACTAATAGCTTTTAGTATCTGGGAAAATGTTCTGTATGAATCTTTTTGAACCTTGTAGAAGCTTTTTTTCTTTTTCACATTTTTGACTAATCCAAAATGTTGTTGTTGGGGGAGAGAATTCAAGAGCTCACAGTGGAGGGTAGTGCTTTATGAAGCAATGTCCAACTCTCTTATAAAAATATTCTCCTTTTCTTCTTGGGGTGGCTCGGATGAATAAATCCCATTATGGTTGAGAAAATCTGACTGAAGCAATAATTAGCTTTTCTGGTGTTGCAAAAATCCTTATGAATTCCACCTATTCCTAATCAAGGCAGCTGTTTTTAGGGTAGTTCTATTTAACCTTTCCTTTGTACACCATTGCACAGAACAGAATGACAGATGGCTATGAATATGGTGGTTTGGAAGTCTTTTGACATTGAAAAACTGGAATATATATAATTAGCATATATCATTAGCCAAAAACAAACGAGCACAAATTAACAGCCCACACAAATAACAACTTGTGCCAATGAATAGCCCTTCTGATGGAATATATTTTTCTGTTTATTCTTCTGAAGAAAACCAGGAAGCCTTTACCTCATTACAAATATTTAAATAAAATGGAAAAAAGGCATATTACTTTTCTTGATATTTTTTACCCTTTTATGTAGTCAAATACGCGTAAAAGTGAAGAGGCAAGGATTTTTGTGGGTAGTATCTTTTTTCTAGACTAACTGCAAGGTCGGGGTAGATTTAGACAAGCCTTTTGGGTACCACAGTGCCTTTCCTTTGGTCTCTGACTAAAAGTAAAAGCTTTCATCATTTTCACTGTGCCAAAATTAACAGTTCTGAAGAAAATAATATTGGCAAGTGCACTGCTATTTGTTGACCCAGGTTGTGCACAAAGAGGGATGTTAAAATAATTGGCAACAAGAGGTCCATTCTTAATCATGATGTGCCAAATTGATGACTCTTCAAAGATCTGCTGAGGTATTTCCTGATTTGGTGTACTGTATAAGTAGGTTTGGCAAAATTTGATGTTTATTTTTAAATAATTTTGGCAGATAATATTGATTTTTTTTAAGCATTTATTTTTATTTTTATCAATTTAAATGTCCAGGATTATGCAAAATTAGGGGCGTGGGGGGCAGACAATTTATTAACAAAAAACATAACTACTGTAGGACTGCCACCAGATTAGTGGCAGAGTTGCCATCAGTCCCAGCTCCTCTTACCCATAGCTCCCTCATCTGCTTTGTCACTTATTCTACCTTTGTTCCCAGTCTCCTGGGTTTTGTGGGAGTTGCAGCCCAAACTACAGTCAGCATGGTTTTGTAGGACCGCTCCCCCTGTTGTAACATACTCCATCAGTCATCATTCTTCTTACATCCACTTTCTATAAATTTTGATTATTAATGTTGGAAATATTTTTTCATCGTTCTGTGAGTGTGAGGTGAAATTGATATTTATCAGCATTTACTGATAAAAATCAAATCCTGCTGAGCCTATGTATAAAGCAAAACTTGAGGACAGGGATGCCAATCAATATCCACAAACACTGACACCTATGTAATGGCTAATTTCTGTTCTATGACCATACTCTTAGCATGTATGGATTCAAATTCAGGCTGGGAGTAAATTGATGTAACTGCCACTGAAGTGTAATCCATCCAGTAAATCATAAAGTTTCAATTCTTAGTCAGTGTGTACATATCACAAACTGCTGCTCTAATTTGCACTGTATTTGGCATTCCCAACAGAGACGTCAAGAATGAATTTGCCTTCTTTCCTTTCACTGATTCCTCAAGAATGGTACTGAGACACAATAGTGGAAAAGCATTGGGAAACTGAACAGCAGCACTTTTCTTGATCATTATAGTCCCAGAGGTGAGAAAGAAATAGCCGTATCATGCATCTGCATGAACTGCATATACAATGCATGACAAAGGCTTTCTGTTCTGCTTGGTCTCTAATGGGTTGTGGGGAGTAGAGGTCGTTCACTCTTGATGTTATATAAAAATGGCTCTACTGGTGTTGGAAATTGACCTGATTTTACAAAATGGCATAATATGTATCTGTTGTTTATAAAATAAGGTGCTTATTGTAGTTGATGTCATTCCTGCATGGGGAAATAAGGTAATGAAAATAAGCCTTGAAATCTGATAAAACGAGCTACTTAAAGAGCTTTTAAATTCATCAGTGTGAATTGGAGACAAAGGAGCACTTTCCAGAGGACTGTTTATTTTATGTAAAATGCACCGAATTGAAGTGACTTTGTTGTCAGTTCACATCTTGGCGGGATGAGTTGTACCCAGGCAAAGCTTCTATAGATTTCAGAGTGTTGGACTTGCGTCATGACTTGAAAGTAATAACACTCTAAAATTATTAGGAAGGGATGGTTAAGTACTAATTGCTACTGAACTTTCCCATGTGAGCTGAAGTCACATTTTAATCTTGTACATTTACAGCAATCTGCTTATCCACATACAAACTGTCATTTCAGGTACAGCAAGAAACTTTTATTGCTTTTGGTATGCCTCTATTTCCGGTTTTGTGAGATCAGTGATGCAGGCTGTAGGTGTAAACTTTACCTGAGAACAGTCCAACATATTATGGTAACTCAGTACTTTAAATCCTTTCTTCTCGTCATAATCTTTCTTTTTTTTTAAATAATTTGGTTGTGTACATTACTACTTTTGGGAGATTAAGGAAGGGGTGAAATAGGATACCTTTTACCATCTCTGGTACTTACTATGTTCAGGATAGCCAGCTCATTGAAGATAAAAGTATAATGAAGTTCCAGGACAATGAAGAGACGTTGTGGAGTTCCATCAGTATGTGCAAAGGAGACTCTTAGGCATCTGGTGATAGAACAACATATCAGCAAACACCCGGAAATACAATATCCTCCAGAATTGTGATTGTATTTCACAAATCACAGGATCCCTCTCTCTCTGCACCCTAAAGTCCCACATAACAATAACCTGTTTGGTAGGCAGCACTTTCTGGGCTGAGAATCTGTTCCCTTTATGCGTCCAAGGCAAACCCAGGCATCAGCTACAAAGAGTTCATCAGAATTGTCCTAGATATCTCAATAGGTTGCTTCCGGTTTATTACAGTTGGTTTGAAGTGACCTTAGTTTGCTTTTGAGGTCCTAATTTGATAACAGCCTTTCTAAATCTTTAAAGATCAGATCCCCTGGTAGAAGAATGGATTCAGAGGAGGCAAGCTGGCTCTGTGTTCAGAGCACTGCCAAGCACCTAACTATAGCAGGGGGACATAGCAGATGCATTGCTGGACTTTTGCTTACATCCATAGCCTTGTGGGACTGCTTAAACAGGTGCTTGGTCCACTGCTGGTTCTGGAAACACTGTTGGAGATCCAGCTGCACCAGATGCTGCTAGAAAGCATTATCTTAGTGTATATTCTTGGCACACTTTTTAAAATCACAATCTTGGGAATAATCGTTCTGTATATATTTACATGAATTGTGTACTTTTCTGGCCAATTAGCTACACACAGGGAAGTCATTTTTTGCTTGGCAGACCAGGGATTAGCTCTGTGCAGGCAGTTCGGTGTGGTGTTCAAGAAGAACAAGGGGCTAAATGCTGAGTAGAGAGATATAACCTGAGATGAAACTTACAGGGAATAAAGAATGAAGGGAAGTGTAGGGTGGGAGATGCAAGTGTTTGGATTTGTGGGAATGCCAGTAGAGGATTTTTGCTACACAGAAATTACAGAGCAGTAGGTTACAGCTTAGCTCAAGTAGGTGCTTGTGAGTTGAATGTGGGGATAAGTACAATTTGGACTATATGTATAGTTGATAGAAGGAGGCCAATACATATATGCACCTGAACCCATGTATAGCTTGGAGTGTAGCCATACATCAAGTGTTTTGCGGCAAATATGCAAAAGCAGGTCTGGTAGAAGGACCTAAATAACTATGGCTAGAACAACCCAATTTCTTTTCCTTTTATTTTTCTGGAAAGAAAAATATGTCATAAAAACACATGACCTTTTCTATTTGAATTGGGTTCAGTCTGAAATTCCCTCTGACAAGAGCAGTTAAAAGAACTTTTGAGTCCCTGGCAGACACTAATTTTATTGTGTGATGAGATCAGGGGGAATTTTATTCTGGATCCCAACACCAACAATTGCTCATCTTGCCATGCCAGGCATTCAAAGTCTTGCATGGCACAATGTAAGATATTTGGGATCTCTGATTAAATTCCTGAGATCCCATCTTGTGTAGGAGGAGTTCTGTATGGGGGTTGGGGAGTTCTCCAGGTGCCAGTTGCTCACACCCCATACCTTGAAATGGCCTGAGTTGTAGCTGGGGACTGGGGACCTTTCCAAACTCCATGGCTTTAAGGTACAGGTTGTTCAGTGCAGCTGTAAAGATCACTACATGGGGAAAGCTCATTGTCTTTCAGTACCTGGGGACATTAAAGCCATGCCATGCCATGCTGGCTAAGGCTGGGTTGCATGCCACACCTTTAAATTAAAGCAGCCACAAAATTGTTTCACATTAAATGTCAGGTTTGCCATTTTATCATGTGTTAATCATAAAATAAATGTAACAATTGCTAGGGCCATTGCTGTTAATTTCCAGGACTCAAAGGCATGGACTTCTACTTGGAGAGTCGGCTACTTGGTAGGTCACTAGAACTTTAGTTTGGGGATATGCAAGGATACTGATATTATGCCTCAATGCATGCTGTTAATTTACAGTTGTTGCAGCAGGTCATGAGTGGATGCTAATTGAGTGACAGAGATTTGTTAAAACTGAATTTAACTTAAATGTGACATGCACATTCAGATGGTGTGACGGGTGCCATAGGAGTACTTATCTGCAGTTAACATTTTATCACATCATTCTTACCAGATCATTACCTCGTATTCCTTATAGTTCACTGCTACTAAAATGTGTTGCTCTGGAGTTCAGTAACTTGAATCTAACTTCAGTACTAAAAGACTGAGACAAGTTTTATTTTGTGTATCTAGTCCATGTGCTTGATTTCTGGTGGGAGTTCAATTTCTGCCAATCTTTCCTGAGGCACTGGTTATTGAGTCCATATTACTTGTCATCTTAAAAAAAAAAAAGTGAAACTTTTTATGGTGCAAAGAATGAATCAAAATGAACACTGCCAGTGAGAACAAAGCAATGGGATCATAGTAAAGTAGGGCTGGAAGGGAACTCACAAGGTTACCGAGTCCAGCTCCCTGCTCAAGGCAGGATCATGTCTGACTAAATCATCCCAGCTGAGTGTCTGTCTAAACTGCTCTTGACAATTTCCAAGGATGGAGGATCCACAATTTTTCTAGGTAGTCAGCTCCAATGCTTAGCCATCCTTATAATCAGAAAGTTCTTTCTAATTTCCACTGTAAATTTCCCCTCCTGAAGCTTGAGGCCATTGGGCATCTTTACACATGCTCCAGAGGGGTGGGGGAGGGCTTTAATTAGAGTGGCTCTCAGTTTAATTAGAGAGGCGCCTGCGGTTGTGCCCCACATCTCCAGGCACCCATTGTTCCTAGTCCTGTCACCTAAGGCCACAGAGAAAAGCCCATCTCCATTTGCCCTTCAGGTATTTGAAGGCTTATTAAACTCCCCTCAGTTTTCTCTTTTCCAGACTAAGGGTGCAGACAAGTGACAATTTTTGCCTGATCTGGCCACAGAAAGCAGTTTGTAGCTGTGACCAAACACAAATGCACAGCTGCAGATAGCTAAAAAAATGGCCAATTGGGTGAAAAACTAACCCCTAATTGCATGAGGTATCAGTTAAAGACATGTCAAAACGTAGCAACTTTTGTAACTTGTGTATGTGCAACTCATAGCCTGTTGCTGTTTTCAGAATGGGAGGGGGGAAGGGAGTGGATGGAGTTTAGTCTGGGGGTTTTCACCCCCCTTTGGAGGGTAGGGCAGGTGAATTGGAGCCTCCCAGAGGTGGGGGAGGGGCTCTAATTCACCCACCCCACCCTTCAGCACCAGCTGGGCAATTCAAGGAATGAGTTCTCTCTGCTGCCTTTTCCCCCTCCCATTCTGAGAACAGTGAGCACTGGCAGAGAGCTGTTGCAGTGGGAACCAGATTGCAGGGTCCTAGCCCACAGCTAGATTCCCCTCCCCCCTGGAATCTACAGTGAACTTCTGTCTTGTCTGGGGTAACACTGTAACTCAGAATGCTTTGCAGAACACAAAGTGTTCCGACTTCCAGCCGTTCTGAGTTACAGCTGGAAGCTGCACTTCAGTCTGTACCCTAAAGCTAAAGCTAAAGCTAAAGCTTCAGTCTGTACCCTAAAGCTAAAGCTTTACCCAGTCTGTACCCTAAAGCTAAGTCTGTACCCTAAAGCTAAACGACTACTCAGTAACTACCGTTACTACTCAGTCTTGGTGGTGCATGAGTCATCTGTGATCTTACTGTGCTGTAGTAACAAGCTATTGAACAGTAGCTTGTTGCTACTGCACAGTTGCATCAGTGTCACAGTTCAGGCCAGATGATGCTACATCACCATATAACAATGAGCTACATTGCCATAGCTTGTCACTACGGCGCTATAGCATCTTGTGTAGATACACCAAGTATGCTCCTAATGTCCATTCTTGAGGACATACTCTCTGTCTATAGATTAGATCTTCTCAACTATTTAAATAGGAGCAGGGTTGGGGCCATAATGTATAGACAAATTTGTAACATCTCTGTTATCCAAAGTATAGCTTTGGATTTGCATCAAAGATATGCTATTTCTATAACTTTGCTACTTACATTAACCATGTTGCATTACCAATGATTACTGCACTACTTGCAGACTGCACTATTGAACAGCATAAAACTTTGAGTGGTCATAGTGCAGTGACAGGTAGGTGGTTGGGACCATGTAAAAGTACCCAGAATTTTGGTCAGTTGTTGCCCAAGAGGACAACCAGAGGTACAAAGTGAATCCAAAGAAATTTGAAACAGTTTTTCTCTTAGAAAGCAAAGTTAGTTAAAGCAAATGATTGTACTTAGGTATTTAGCCAATGTCAGGTAATTGACAGTGATGGTTATCCAGCCATTCTGAAGCTTATCCTCATTAGGACTGGCAGTTTCATCTTTAGTCACTAAAGTGTTTTCTCTGCATACTGTTCTCTGTCAAGATAATCTTTCTTGTCTGTAACATATGCCAATATTAACCTAATTTACTTTTGGAAGGATGTATTAGTGCTAAAGGAAAAAAAACCCTGATACATTTATCTGTTTTGATATTTATTTTCTTATGTTTTAAATCTGGTTTACTTATTCTAAGCCAAGTTTTCAGGATAACATATTTTGATAACAAAATTTGATGAACATTAATATAGCAATAACAATTTTGGGAGCATTGTCAGGCTCTACAGACATAATTGTCAATATACTTAGAAGTGGAGTTGAGCAAAAACTTTAGCCTCAAAAATATTAGATCATCTTGTCTTAAAGTACCTGCTCAGTTTTAAATAGCTATCAGTTAATTCTGTCTGGACTACTTGTCATAGTAGGGTTTTATGATGTCACATGTTTTATCCTGTCTTTGTCAGATTATCAATCCATCAAAAGGACATCAGGTACTTTTAGAAGGGCTGCTAAATATAACTTCAGTCCCTGGAAGATTCCTTTTTTTATCAGAATTTGGTTATTTGGGTTTTGAATGAAGCTGGACATATATTTCCACTTAAAGGTTTGTGTTTGTGCTTATATTTTTCAAAGATTGTTAATACACTGGGGAGAGGGGCAGCATTAATAGAGCAAAATAGTCATATACTTATGGCATTTTTACAGTTAAACTGAAATACTGTGAGAAATATCACTGAAAAGTCTGTGATAAGCCTAAGTAAAAATACTAAGCTCTGTGTACATCCCACAGCTCCACCTTCTTTATCAGATAGAACACGCACTCATTTTGTACTCTGCTGGCAGCTGACTTGGGAGTTGTTCTCTGGTTGGGGGCAGGTGTCATCTGATAATAGGGCTGGAATCTCATGTGGACAGAGAGGCCCTTCATTGAGGAATCAGGCCCTACTATTAGATGATGAGGCAAGCTTCTGCAGTAGCTCGAAGATTAATTTTTGTTGAATATATTGGTTTTACTAATTATAAATATGATGTTTGAGATGCCATGAAATGGATTAAACATTGATATCCCCATGAGATGGATATCAATGTTTCGTCAGTCCCTCCTCCTTCTCTAAGGTCAGCTTTACCTCAACTTTTCAAGTCAGATGCCCTGAAGCCATGCACCATCATTAGAACCTGTAGAACAGGGGACAATTTTACATGTGCTCGGGGGGGGGCACTTTAATTAAAGTGACTCTGAGAGCTGCTCTAATCAAAGCACTGCAGCGCCTCGTGTATCAGTGTCCCTGTGCTTCAAAATGACATCAGGGGTGTTTGAACTAAAGCTCGTTGAAAGAACTTTAGTTTAAGTGTCCCTGCTGCCATTTTGAAGTGCGGGAATGCTGAGACAAGGGATGCAGGAGCCTGCTGGAGCACGGTAATTACCATGCTCCAGCAGACTTGATTAATCTATGTAACTTCATGTAATTACAACACGTCAGAGCAGACTCTCAGCCCTTCTACAGGCACCCTGGGTGACTAGTTTATTTCCTGAATGTGACGATAGCAAAGACTTTGTTACCAACTCAGGGTTGCCCTAAGAATCTTTCTGAAGAAATTACTTCCTTATTCAATTTACTGAGGAAGATATATAGGTGAAATATATGAAATATATAGATGAAATATCTGAGTTCTTCACTATTCATTCCATCCAGGAAGAGCACACATCAGCTGCAGACGCCTCCTTCAGTGTGACGAAGAATTATTCCAGCTATTTGAGTTGGTTTAATAAAAGATATCAGATTTAACCAAAGAACCTTGTCTGCCATAGATGAAATATAGAATTTGTTTACGAATTGCTCCTAATGAATATTAGGATATTTATAAATACTTAAGAAATATCTTTATGAAATATAATTTAATTATGAAATATATGTATTTATTTTTTAAGTATATAACATTCAATGACTGACCTCAAGTGAAATGTTAAATAAATAATACAATAAAATAAGTGCTGGTTGACCCATAGGTGGTTATAATCTATTTATCCATTAGCCAGGAGACCTGAATTTAACAGTGGAAAAAATTGGCTTAATGCTCTGCTCTTCTCATGCTTTTTATTATGCATTTCAAAAGGCCTGGAAGATTTTTTTTTTAATAGCCTTTTTGACCCCTGATAATGTTTAGCATAGGTCATAGGCCATGGAACAGGATGGGCCATCCAGGCCATGGCCCGACCAACTTTTAGCATGTTAATTTATATAACCCACAAATATGCAATTGTCGTTCTGGTTAAAACTGTACAGCTATTTTTCTAACTGCATAGCTAGCTAAATTAACATGCTAAAAGTTGTTCAGGCCATGGCCTGGATGGTTCACCCCATTCCGTGGCCTATGGCATAGATAGAGAAGCTCTTTAGTTTTCCCAGCATGCCTGATATTCATCCCTGGGTCTTGGCCTATGGGGGAGAATTTTGCTGCTTAAAGATCCTTATCTCAGGGAGAGAAAATTATTTCAGGTTGTATCTATCTCAGAAGACACACTAATGGATCAGAAAATTCACGAAGAATAAAAATAATAAGAATATTTTTTACCATGTTTAATTTATAACTTTACTTCTGTGTTTTATTTTTTTAAATAATTAACTTTTTGGAGAACCAGTGCCTCTGCCCCTTCTTTTAAGATAACACTTTGCTAAGATCTCATAGCCAGGCAGGGAAAATTGGACTTGAGATTGATGGGTTTTTTTGAGAGTTTAAACCCTTTTCTGGCCTTCTTCGTATACATTAAAAAGCAAAAAAACCTCATGAACCCATTTAAAAAAATCCTTTTTAGGTTATCTTTAACAATGACTTTAAAGTATCAGCTTGCTAGGCCAATGCAAATCTCCAGGGATCTCTTTAGAACTGTCTTTACCAATCAACTTGAACATGCTGAAAAAAGCCCACACACATAACCTTTGACTTGGAAAGGATGTACCCTAATAACAGAGATGAGTGTGAGAATGAGCAAGACAAAACTTTCAATACAGAGATGAACTTATGAACATAAAAACTTGTTTATTCTTGTCCTATATAGCCTTGGAGATATTTATTTGTACTGTATGAATGGCAAAGCCTTCACCTCTGAATACAGTGATGTACAATTTTAACCTTACCTCTAACTTATTCAAGTTTCTCTTGTGAATTTTCAAGGAATTTCTATCATTTTGTATTTAGTGGCATATTTTTACAGGGCAGTTTAACATGTCTGATAGATTTCATTTTAGAAGCATAATTACAGATATTAGAGATGAGGACAGTTTAGATCATTCCTTCCATCTCCATCCAATGAAGATTTTTTTCTTGATATTCCTATGTTTTAGATTATTATTACTTGTATTAGTATAGAACCTTTTATCCGTATTATAGGAGTGTCTAAAAAATGTTTATGCCAAAGAGCTTGCAAATCAAACAAGAAATAGTTTTAACCCATTTTTAGTAGTTTTTCTTCTTTGACCCTACTCCTCAAAACCTTTTGTTTTATTTCCCTTATGCTGTTTTGTGTGCATAAAGTGAGGACTGTGGTGTCTGGGATTTAGTCTGTAGGAAGTTTCTCTTTTTATCAATCTAATGGAAGCTCATCTGCATTGGCAGATATTTTAATCCCAGGGTAGCTATACTGATCTCATTGGAGATTTGCCTGTGATGTGCAAATTTGTGTTTTAATGAAAGCTAAGATTATGTAAGGTGCCTTTTTGCCTTGCTCTGAAGCACTGATCACTGGCCACAGCTAGATGTGGGAGTCTGGCTCAGGTGCACTTATGTTCCTTCTGGTATTTAGTATCCTGTTGGCTACCTAGCTGGAGGATCTTGCTTGTGCAAGACAGACTGCCAGATTTGGGTTTGGGAAAATGTTTTTTCCTAAGATCAAACTGGCAAAGAGTCTGTAATATTTTCATTTTGTTTTCTTCTGTAGGATGGGACAGGGCTGTCCAACTTCGAAGTGGATGCGGACCGTATGCTCGTTAGGGTGAGCCATGGGCCCCTCAGGCCTCACAGATGTCCCTTGCACTGTATGTCTGCATGGGCATTCTTCCCTGCTGCCTGCACCCTCCCCTGTTGCACTGTACTTCCCCTGCTATACTGTGCACCCACATCCCCCCTGCAGTACCATGCTCACTTGGCTCCCTGTCAGCTTCCCCCAGCTGTAGCACACTGCACTACCCTACCCCCTGGGGGTGAAGGCAGGGACTGAAAGCTGGAGGAGGGAAAGGAACCCCCAAATGATTGAGTTCAAGATCCTGACAAAAGGAAGAAAGGAGAGCAGCAGTAAGGACCCTGGACTTCAGAAAAGCAGACTTTTATTGCCTCAGGAAACTGGTGGGCAGGACCCCTGTGAGGCCAGTCTGAGGGGGAAAGAAGTCCAGGAGAGCTGGTGGTATTTTAAAGAAACCTTACTGAGGGTGCAGGAACAAACCATCCCAATGTTCAGGAAGAATAGTAAATATGGCAGGCGACCAACTTGGCTTAGCAGAGAACGCTTCAGTGAGCTTAAGCTCAAGAATGAAGCTTACAAGAAGTGGAAGCTTCGGTAGATGACTATGGAGGAGTATAAGAATATTGCTCGGGCATGCAGGAATGAAATTGGGAAGGCCAAAGTGCAATAGGAGTTGCAGCTGGCAAGGGACATGACGGGTAACAAGAAGGGTTTCTATAAGTATGTTAAGCAACAAGAGGAAGGTCAGGGAAAGTTTGGGTTGCTTACTGAATGGGGAAGACAATCTAGTGAGAGATGATGTGGAAAAATCTGAACTAGTGCCTTTTTTTCCTCAGTCTTCACAAGCAAGGTCAGCTCCCAGACTACTGCAGTTGGCAGCACAGTTTGGGGAGGAGGTGAGCAGCTGACAGTGGTGAGATAAAAGGTTAGGGACTATTTAGAAAAGCTGGACATGTACAAGTCCATGGGGCTGGAGGGAGTCAGCTGATGTAATTGCAGAGCCACCAGCCATTATCTTTGAAAACCAATGGTGATTGGGAGAGGTCCTGGATCATTGGAAAAAAGTAAATATAGGGCCTATCTTTATGAAAGGGAAGAAGAAGTATCCAGGGACCTACAGACCAGTCAGCTGCACCTCAGTCCCTGGAAAAATCATGGAACAGGTTCTCAAGAAATCCCTTTCTAAACCCTTGGAGGAGAAGATGGTGATTAGGAACAGTCACCATGGATTCACCAATGCAAGTCATGGCTGACCAATTTGATTGTCTTCTATGATGAGATGACTGGCTCTGTGGATGTGGGGAAAGCAGTGGATATGATATACCTTGACTTTAGTAAGGCTTTTGATACAGTCTCCCATAGCATTCTTGCAAGCAAGCTAAGGAAGTATGGGTTGGATGAATGGACTTTAAGGTGGATAGAAAACTGGCTGGATCATCAGGCTCAACAGGTAGTGATCAATGGCTTGGGGTCTAGCTGGTAGCCAGTGTGGAATGGAGTGCACCATCAGCAAGTTCGTGGATGACACCAAAGGGGGGAATAGTAGATAATGCTGGAGGGTAGGGCTAGGATTCAGAGTGACCTAGACAAATTGGAGTATTGTGACAAAAGAAATCTCATGAAGTTCATCAAAGACAAGTGAAAAATCCTGCACTTCGGACAGAAGAATCCCATGCACTGCTACAGGCTTGGGACCAACTTGCTAAGCAGCAGCTCTGCAGAAAAGGACCTGGGAGTTACAGTGGACAGTAAGCTGGATATAAGTCAGTAATGTGCCCTTGTTGCCAAGAAGTCTAAGATCATGCAGGGCTGCATTAGTAGGAGCATTGCCAGCAGATGGAAGGAAGTAATTATTTCCCTCTATTCTGCACTGATGAGGCCATATCTGGAGTCTTGTGTCCAGTTTTGGGCCCCCCACTACAGAAAGGATGTGGACAAGTTGGAGAGAGTCCGGCAGAGGGCCATGAAAATGGTTAGGGGGCAGAGGCACATGACTTCTGAGGGGAGGCTGAGGGAACTGGGTTTATTTAGTCTGCAGAAGAGAAGACTGAGTGGGGATTTGATAGCAGCCCTTAACTACCTGAAGAGTGTTTCCAAAGAGGAACCTAGAGCTAGACTGTTCTCAGTGGTGGCAGATGACAGAATGAGGAGCAATGATCCCAAGTTGCAGCAAGGGAACTTTAGGTTGGATATTAGGAAAAACTTTCTCACCAGAAGTGGGGTAAAGCACTGGAACAGGTTACCCAGAGAGGTTGTGAAATTCCATCCTTGGAGGTTTTTAAGGCCCAGCTGAACAAAGCACTGGATGGAATGGTCTAGTTGGGAATGGTCCTGCTTTGAGATGACCTCCTGAGGTCCCTTCCAACCCTATTTTTTTATGATTCTATGAACCCAGAGATTCTGGCTGTTGTTACAGGTGGAGGGATTGGGGAGAGCTGCAACTGGGCAGGAGCTTGGGTAGGACCATAAGGGAAACCCTGGCAGGTCACATGCGGCCCACAGACCACCAGTTGGACAGCCCTGGTCTAGGGCATAGTCCTCTTCCTTGGATCAGCAGTGCATGTATTAATCTAACATGAGCCTGTTTTCTTCCTTAAAAGTGACGAGTCCCTGGCAGCACTCTTTTCTCCCTTGTGAGCTTTTTAAAACTATTCACACATTATAGATTTTAATAAGATATTTTGTAGCTGCGGCATGTGTAAGGGGTCAGAATCAATGATCTTTGTAGAAATCATTGCTGGGAAGGTAGGGGACTAGAATCACAGGACTGGAGGGCCTCTTCCAGTCTTATGTTCTTCAGCAGAGATAAAAAACTGAATTCCAGCATATTCTGCCTTACAGTTCAAAGGGGATGTGAGTGGTGTGCTTGTGTCAATGAGAAAAGGAGAAGAGGAAGTGAGTAATAGAAATAAATAAATAAATAAAATCCCTGTGGAAAAAATAAACAGAATGTGGGGGTTTTTTCAGATAAAAGCAGCATTCTCTTTAGGCACCACTAAATCATCTCTCTCTCCCTCTCGCTCTGTTATGGTAAGCAAACAGGTTCTTAAAAAGCCAGTCCATGTTTTAAAAATCTCATTCTACTTGTATACTTGTATGTGTCACTGACATTGGTATAGCTTTCTTTCATGAAATAAGCAATAATAAACAGCAGGCTGGAGTTTCTTTGCCAGAAATGCCTTAAACTCACTGTGATTAGCCTGGTCCACAGTTTCTGTTCCTTCCCACTAGCTACTGCTTTTCCAATGGCACTACCGCTTTAGATACTCTAATGCAACATTTTCCAAACAGTGGGACTTGCCCTCTGGGGGAGGGATGAGGGGGGAGAAAGGAGGAGAAAATGAAGCCTGGATGACACTGAGAGGAATTGGTAGCAATTGGCAGAGGGGGACTCAGTGGGGTATGAGAGAGACCAGCATTACCTAAGTTTCTCAAAATGTAAACCAGACTTGCTTATATCAATAGGAGGTATCTGATATCAGTAGTTAATCTCTCTCTTGCTTTTTAATTTCTACCATTTATTTTAATGTTTTACCCAGGTTATGATTGTTTCCACTAGAATACAGGCACTGCAACTGGGGTCTGATGGCAAAGAGTGGGATTTCCATTTCTCATTACAGTTGAATGCAGTTGGTATGGGAGACCAAGTTAGGATTGTTGGTTGGAATCCTCCCTCCTACCCATGTTCACTGAAACACTCTGTTGCCTCTATAACTGTGAAAAGTTTTCTCATAACTAGAGGTTATATTTGGCAATGGAGCTTTTACAATGCCCCTAATTCTTGGTGCTGGCATGTGCCAGAATATAATCATAAAATTGTTGTCAGGCAGATTGTTAGGTAAGTGGGCAAAAACTTTGTTTTGATGTCAGAAACCTTTGGTGTATGGACACAGATTAAATGCAATATTACTTTGAATGAATGTTGCTTCCAACAGTTACAAAAACCTGGATGTAGTGGTTGCCGTTGTTAATTTGGTTATGGTCATGTCCAGAAGTCTCATTTGAGTTTAGGAATTGCTTTGTGCTATGTACAGTGTAAACATATCTAGGAAGTGACAGGCTCTGCCCAAAGAGTTTACAGCATAAAATAGAAAAGAAAGGTAAAAGAGAGGGAGAAAGGGACGGAGCATGTGAGCAGTCATCAAAGTGTCTGGTGAACATCATGCCAGTGCCTGTTTTCAAATTTGTTTTTTTGTTGTTGTAGTTGTTGGTTTTGTAATGTGTGTAACAGCAGGTGGAACCAGGGGGCAGCTGGCTGAGCTGTGATGATGTCTATTCATTTCTCCCAGAACATCAACTCCCAGAAACCCCTAGGACAAGGGAAAAAGGAAAAGAAAACTTAATCCTGGAGCCAGGGAAAGAAAGAGCAGTGTGCACATGGAACCTGGTCTATGCAGAGGAGTGTGCAGTGGAGCTGGAGATCTCACTGGCTCGGTGAGCCAGAACTGTGGACTGAAGGAGCTGGACTCAGACTTGGGGCAGCTGCAGGCTGCTGTTTGAGCACTAGGGACTAAAGCAGGGGTCAGCAACATTTTCGGGCTGTGTGCCAAAAACACCTGCAACCTTGACTTGTAAAATGTTGGTGTGCTGGGGCAGACAGTGGGGGAGTAGCAAAGGGGGATATCCTTGTGACAGCGCAGCCCCAGCCCCTTCCCCAAGGTGCAGGTGCCAAGCAAAATGCCTTTGCATGTCACACTTTGACACACGTGCCAGGGGTTGCCTACTGCTGGACTAAAAGCTTGTTTGGGAACACCTTTGGACATATGGAGCAGGGGGCAGGGAATTAAGGTACTGAGTATATATTACTAAGTGTTGATGTTCCTTTACCTTTTACCTGTTCCCTCCCTTTGACCCATTGGCTTGTGACCTTAGCCCCTGTGATTTCTATATAAAAATGGGAACTCTCCCTTGCTTCTTGTGCCAGTTCCTGGGGTTGCGGGGTTGGCATAATTTCTTTGTTAATTTTATTTAAATGTATTCTGGAGTCTTAGGAAGGGATTGGGGGGGGGGGGGCAGGGGAAGCCAGAGACGATGAGTTAATAGGAGGAAAAGAATGGGGAAAACACATTCAGGATGTGTAAACAAAAATGTGTGGTGGGATTGAAAGTAGAGAGAATAGGAGCTGTGAGGAGGAAAAGTGTGGGAGGATGAAAAGAGAATAAATGCAGAAGAGCACGGTGGGCGGGGGGGTCTGGGGGGGAAGATACTGAAAGAGTGAACTGGGAGCCAAGGGGTTGTGAGGGAACAGTTTGGGTGGAGGTCAAAATAAACAGCCAATCAAAGAACTGAACATACTGAGCGAAGTCTAGGCTATAATGGTTAGGCTGGTGACATAACCGCTCCCTAGAGCTTGTTGGAGAAGCAGGGGGGCCTAAGTGGGCTTTCTGTCTCTGCCTTGGTTCTGCTTCTACTCCAGCTGCCTTCTCTGGAAGCATTTCTTTATCTTTCAGGGCTTCTTCTGCCCCACTGATGTTGCTTTTACCTCCTCTTTGGCCTCATGTGGCTGAGGCAGAGGAAAGGGCAGCCTGATACCTAATACTCTTTCTCCATCCAGGCTTCAGGGAGGAGGGAAAAATGGGCAGGTGCAGGTGCAATGATCTTTGCATTAGGTCAAGTTAATATAGGATAATCTCATGCAGAGGAAAACACAGCTGTACCTTGTGGATTAACCCTTGGGGACAGGTTTGTTTATCCTTACAGTTATCCTGCACAGTAACTAAATGCTATATTGGTCATATGACAGTTAGATGCACTAGCTGATGTTGAATTTTAAACACACTTTAGCTAACACTATGGTTAGCCAGGCTCAGCTGACTCCTTCATTAAATACTTTTGTCATTCTAGTTTCGCTCATTTTTGCTACAAACTCAACCCAGTCAATGGGCCTAATTCACTACTGACTTGCACTTCGTTCAGTCATTCATTTCATACCATTGCAAAGTGATTATGAAAAAAAGGTCTTGCTTTTGGATACTAGGGGCCACTAATCTGACCTTGGCATTTCACAGGCTAAAGAAGTTTGCTAAGAGGTTCCTGCTTCATGCCCATAACCTCTAGCTGAGCTAGAACACCTCTTTCAGGGGAAAAAAAACCAAAAGAACATCCAGTCTTGATTTACGGGACATTATAGAGCACTAAAAGTCAGTATGGTTGCATACTCCACACTAGATATACATAACTATATACAAGATAATGGTGAATCAGGCCCAGAAGCTTGCTCCCTTGAGTAATGGGAGCAGAAGAGGATGGAGAACCTGCCTCTTTCTCCTTCTCCCCTAGTACGTATGGGGGGTGGGGGAGGGGTGGGTGGTGGTCGGCTCTGTATTGGAAAGGCTAAATACCCCCGGACTATACTTTACAATGATGTTAGGTCTATAGCCTTTCCGGGCATGGAAGAAAGATAAAGTACCACAGTGAGAAGGCTTAGGTTAGGAGTAAAAGTGATCAGAAATCTCTCTGTATGCTCTTAAGCGCCTGGACTAGACATCTGACTGAAACCTTTCCCCATTTATTTCCTATCTCAATAAAACCCCAAGAAAACATCAAGTGTGTGACCCAGGGAGGAAACACTATGTACAGAACCTTTAACAATAAAATGCTGCTTACATATGGTCATGCAATTGGTTAGTCAAGCTTAGTTGTTTGTTTATTACACTGAGTAACAAGTTGTCTGTATGAAAATGGCTGCATCCTCATTTTGAGCAGTTTTATTTCTGTCTTCCTTTTTAGGCATTCTCTACTTTTGGCACTCACGTAGGAGACATTTTTTTTCTCCTATGCACCTGTTGAAAAATTATAGGGCATAAACATTCATGCTCAGCTAAGCAGGAAGTTGCCTAATTTAAGGGGACAACCTGGCACGAGTCTTTTAAAAAGATCCTACCAAGTTTAAATTAGCTTTCAGTATAACATGAAACAAATTGTGCTGCTGAGCAACTGACTTGTTCTGACTCGCTGGATGATGTGTCCCCATGTGAAGGACACCTATATCTTGTGTCTGATTCATGGAAATCATCTGCATCCTCTAAATTTGGCTGTCAGATGACACATTTTGGCTGTTCATCTCTCTGTGTTCATGAAGGTCTTAATGGACTCTCTGGGATTTAAAAAATGTTGTCCAGTTTCCTAGCCATTGGCAGGATGCTGAAGACATTTTTCTTGAAGAACTGTTTTCAAAATTAGCAGCTACTTTCTGCAGTTAGCTTCCTACAGAACACAGTCTGATATAAATACTTTGGATGTCCCCATAGATAGGAAGCCTATTTCTTTTAGTTAGAGACAGAAGAAAAATGTCAGCTTTAGTCTGTTGGGTGATTTATCAACCTGCAAAAGTAGTAGTTGCAAGCTGTCAGAGAGAGAGAGAGAAAGAGAGAGAATAATTAAGGTGGATGGCATGTAATTATGTAATTTAAATGGAAGCTATGATATATAGCTCTCTGAAATAAGTCAGAAAGAGTTTCATAAATAAGAAACCCGCCTGTGGTGGGGGAGAGGGAGGGATTTGGTGGGTCCACTGAGGGGTAGGTTGGTCAGTGGATTGTTTAGAGGTTGGGGGGGGGGGGGGGTGGGCTGCAGCAAGCAGCTGGACATTTCCAGTCTCAGGCCCATACTGTGAACTCATGCATGTGATTTGGACAACCGGTTAACCCTTTCTTAGATCCAATTAACCCAATTTCGATCTAAGTTAGTGCATCCACTGAAGTGAACTAACTTAGATCAGGCATGTCATTTTTGGGGCAATTTAAGCCCTTTTCCTACCTGTATGATCAGGAATTGAGATTGACCAAACCCTGGTAAATCAATCTAAGTATAATGCCTGTATGTACCCTTAGAGTATGTATGCCACCTTACTGCTGAGCCTAGGACTGCAGCTGAGAAAGTAGGTCCACCCACTTGCTTGTGCTCAGCGTGCCACTGAACTTGGGGAAAAAAGAGCCAGGTCCACAACCAGGATTCTCCCAAGCCTGTGTCTGCTAATGAGGAAGTAAGCCCCACCTACTCATCCCAGGATCAAGACAGCAAATTAGGCAGCCCTAGAGGACTCACCTTAGACATCTTGGAAGTGCTGCCTAATTTACAGATGTGTTGGCATGTTGAGCAAGTGTCTCTGGACAGGCTTTGTATCCTTGTGAACAGTAAAGATTTACTGACATTCTCCAAATGTTTTAAGGATGATGAAACTGGTTTAATGCAGAATCACTAAAGATTAATTAGAAAAAGGTTCTACTCGTACCAGTAAAGGTTAATGTAAAAGCTCCAAAAACTTTCCATAATGCATACCACCTCTTGTTAGAGACTGACTCATGAACTGTCTTCTACCCCTCATAATCAGGGGTCTACCCAACTCGAGGAAGTGGCTAGCTAATTTTGCGGGAAGATCCTGGGGCCACCTGCCATTTTCCTGAGTGTGGCAGCCCCCCCACATCTCTGATTGGCTGAGGGACCCCAGCTCCCTTGCCACTGATTGACTGTGAGGGATGTTCATCATGTGGCCCTCCCCTTTACCGCTGATTGGTGGAAAGGGGTGGAGGTGTATGACAGGTAACTCTCTCAGTCAATCAGTGGCAAGGGGCAAAGGTGGCAACCCTTGGTGCTGGCAGCCCTGGGCCACAGTGCCGTGAAAACTATTGGCTCCCTCTGAGGAGCCAACATTTTATTTTCAGTAAGGTTTTTAAGTTTGTTTGTTTTTTGTTTTATGCAGTGAGCCTGTCAAAAGCATGGGGCCTACCATTTTTCATGGAATCTGCCTGAATTTGTTGTTTCTCCAAAAATCCCACAATCACAAATTTCGTAGGTCCCTTTTCATAATAGCACACAGATTTCCCCTCTACATTGTACTTCACAGGGGCAGGCAATTATGGGTAGCCCTGCCCCTTGACAATTGCCCCACACCCTCAATACTATCTTGGGACCAGAAGTTCCACCCCTAATGCCTGACCTTTGCCACCTTCCCTTGCCTCCCAGAAATACTCCTTTTGTGGAGAAGTTGCCATCTTTGAACCAATAAATAAATAAATAAATGGATCATGTGCCCAAAGTCAAACATGTACTATAACATATTTTAATTTTATTATAAAAAAAATATTTTGTCCTGCTTTGTGTTTGCATACTATATATAGAAGTGATTGCATAATAACTCAAAAATAAATTCTTAGTTTTGTATATTGTGTGTGTGTGCATGTGTATGGTAGGGTGTAGGTATGTGGTGGGGTGCAAGTGTGGGTGTGGTAGGCTGTGGTTGTGTGTGGGGTGGGGTGCAGGTGTGTGTGCATGGTGGGGTATGGGTGTGTGTATGGTAGGGTGTATGGGAGGTTGTGAGGGGGCGTGGCTTTGTGTCGGGGCATAGGGTATGTTAGGTGGTTGTGTATATGTGAGGGATTGTGGGGGTAGGGTGTGGGTATGTGGGGTTTGTGGGGTGTGATGGAAGGTGGGGGGGGTGTGGGGATCCCCCACACTCCCTCCATGGTGTAGCAACAGCAAGCAGGGTGCTCAGGGCAAAGGTGCCCCAGAGGGTGCGGCTCCAGCCAATGCTGGAAATCGCATCAAGGAGCGCAGCCTCCACTGGTCCATCCATTTTGCCAGCACTCCTGCCACTCATGTGCAGCCCATGCACTCGCCTGGCACAAGAGGCAGCCAGCTCCAGAGTGCAGGGCTTCCCTCCTGTGCTCAGCAAGTGTGGGGGCTGCACATGAGTGGCAGGGAGCACTAGTGATACAGATGGCCCAGTGGAGGCTACACTCCTTACTGTGATTTGCAGCCCTGGCTGGAAATCCTCCGGGGCACCTGTGCCCTGAGCACCCCGCCTGTTGCTGCAGTGCCATAGGGTGAGTGTGGGGGGGTCCATAATGCTGGAGCCCCAGCTCCAGCCCCATGCTCCATGCTCTAACTCAGCTGCAGCCCTGCCCCCCCCACTTTCCTACCTGTCGCCCGGCACCAGCAGGAGGTCAGGGAATTGGAGCGGATGTATTTTGCCCACCCCTGTACTAGCAGATATGTCTGTGGTTTCTGTATGGGGAAAGTAATATTAAGAAAGTTGAGCCATCTTTTAATATAGTTTAGCAGTTGGAAATGAGGAGTTATGATCAGATATAGATCAAATAACCAACAAGCTGTCTGTGGACCACAGGCAAGTGCTCCACACACCACAAGTTTGGAACTTCTGAACTAATATATTTACTAAATGGTATGCAGCCAGCCCTAACCACTACTGTCACCAGAGAATCTTAATGTCTTCTATCTCTTATATATTATAACTGATCAGGGTAGTAATTATAGGCAGTTTAGGTAGTGACTACCGTAATTAAGGTTGCCTGACAATCTCCGTTACAAAATCCTATTTTCAGTTGTTTATATAGTTTTCCAAGCTTTAACTGTTTGGTCTGTAATTTTCCATACTGAGCAATGGTCTCAGCTGAACTTCTTTCTTTCTCAGGGGAGGTTTGGAAGTTTCAGTTAAAACAGTAGAATTGTTTACAAAAACAAGATTAAAGAAAAAGTACGCTTTTTTCTTGGTTAAACGAGTTCTTTGCGTTTTGTTTAATCCTAGAACCTCTGCTTTGGAACAGGTTTTCCTGGTGCCATTCCCATGCAAATCTACTCAATATTGATCAAATAATGAGGCTCTGAAAATCTATTTGCCTAAGCTCAGAAACTTGTCAGATTTGTCAACTAAATTATCCAAAGATCCTGTTTGCACTAATCATGCTCCAACCTTCCACAACTCCTAGGTTGTGACTAGTGTTTGTGTGTGCCCATGAGCCATTTTCACAGACACTGGTCACAACCTAGGAGTTGTGAAAGGCTGAAGCATGCCAGCAAGTGAGCACAGTCACTGAATGTGTTCCATCCTGACATTAAAGGGACAAGTTGGTTCTTTCTCTATAGTCATTTCGCATGGCAGCTAGGGACCACCGTATCACTTGGCTCAGGACCTGTGAGTATCTTTCCTGTACCCTCAGTGCTTCACTGGCTGGTATTCAGGTAGAAAGGAAAAGCAGGAATGAAAAGGAAGAGCTGTTCCTGGATGGAGTGTCAGGAGTAACTGGGAGTGGAGGCATATAGACATGGAGTCTATAGAGGAAAGGGAGGAGATGACTTCCTGAGCAGGGACTTTGACAGATAAGAGGTGGGGATGGGTAAACATTAAGGACTGCAAAATGGAGTTTGGAGGTAGGCAGACTGGGGAGGCTGAGACAGAATCCAGGGTGGAGATGTCTAGGACTTGGATGATGAGACTGGCGGAGGCAGAGGCCGTAGAGGGTCAGGGAGTGGGATCATGGGCATAGGGGCAGGTAAACACTATAGAACCCCCCTCACAGAACCTAGAGGTAGATATACTTTTTTTGTCTCCAAACTTCCGTGGTCAGTTATTAGCTGCAAAACCTACTGCTAAATATGTGCTCCATTTTTTTTCACTTCTTTGGCCCACAGATGGTAGAGCCAATTGCTCTTAGCTTATATGGTAGAGGTCTGTGTGGTAGATGTACCAAGCACTTGAAATTAGGCAGTGCCAGAATTTTCGATGCCTGTGAAATCTGAATGTAGTTTCATACTTTCATAGTTGGTAGGGTTGGAAGGGACTTGAGCAGATTATCAAGTCTGACCCCCTGCCATGGCAGGAAAGAGTCCTGGGGTCAAACGACCCCAGCGAGGAGTTTATCCAGCCTCCTTTTAAGGACCCCCAGGGTAGGAGCCAGCACCACTTCTCTTGGAATTTGGTTCCAGATCCTAGCCACCCTAACTGTGAAGTAGCGCTTCCTGATATCTAGCTTAAATCTACCCTCTGCCAGCTTGTGACCGTTATTTCTTGTTACTCCTGGTAGTGCTCGGGGGAACAGGGACTCCCCCAATACCTGTTGGTCCCCCCTGATTAGTTTGTAAATAGCCACTAGATCCCCCCTCAGCCTTCTCTTGTGGAGGCTGAACAGGTTTAGGTCCCTTAGCCTTTCCTCGTAGGGCCTGCCATGCTGAACCCGATCATGTGGGTGGCCCTCCTCCGGACCCTCTCCATGTTGTCCACATCCCTCCTGAAGTGCGGCACCCAGAACTAGACACAGTACATCAACTGTGGCCTGACTAGCGTTGCATAGAGGGGGAGGATCACCTCCTTGGACCTGCTTGAGATGCATCTGTGGATACATGACAAGGTACGGTTGGCCTTCCTGACCGCGTCCCCACACTGTCGGCCCATGTTCATTTTGGCATCAATAATGACTCCAAGATCCTTTTCTGCCTCTGCACTGATGAGAAGGGAGTTCCCCAGCCTGTAGGTATGCTACTGGCTCTTCCTCCCCAGGTGCAGTACCCTGCACTTGTCAGTGTTGAAACCCATCCTTTTCTCATCCGCCCACCCCTATAACCTGTCTAGGCCTAAGTGCAGCCTATTCTTCCCTTCTAGCATGCCCACTTCTCCCCACATCTTGGTGTCATCTGCGAATTTGAACAGGGTGCTTTTTACATCCCCGTCCAAGTCACTGATGAAGATGTTGAACAGTGCGGGCCCAAGGACCGAGCCCTGGGGGACCCCATTGCCCACATCCCTCCAGGTCGAATAAGACCCATCCATCACCACTCTCTGGGTGCAGCTTTCCAGCCAACTAGTGACCCATTTGACTGTGTAGTTGTCAACGCCACAGTCCCCTAGTTTTTTAATGAGAATGGGGTGAGAGACAGTGTCGAAGGCCTTCCTAAAGTCCAGAAAGACTATGTCCACTGCTACCCCTGCTTCTAAGGATTTTGAGACCTGGTCATAGACGGCCACCAAGTTGGTTTGACAGGACCTGCCTCTAATGAACCCATGTTGGTTGCTCCTAAGCATAACCTCCCCTGCTGGCCCCTTGTGGACATGCGCCAGGATAACTCTCAAAAAACTTACCCAGGACCGAGGTAAGACTGACAGGCCTATAGTTTCCTGGGTCCTCCTTCCTCCCTTCTTTGAAAATGGGAACCACATTGGACCTTTTCCAATCCTCTGGCACCTCTCCAGAGAACCATGAGTGCTCGTAAAGCTGTGCCAGGGGTCCCGCAATGACCTCTGCTAATTCCCTCAGCACTCTGGGGTGGAAATCGTCAGGACCTGCTGATTTAAATACGTCCAGTCCCTCAGAAGTTCCCTGACTAGGTCCTCACTGACCCTAGGCCTGGGTGTGCTTCCCCTGGGACCTAAAGGGGTCCCGGTGGGGGGGGGTGACCCGGTCCCTGCTCTGAAAAATGGAGGCAAAGAAATTGTTAAATAGGTTAGCTTTGCTGTCTGGTGTGACGACCAGATTTCCTAGTGTGTCCTAGGAAATGTAGCCCTTTTGGATCTATGCATTATGCATCAGAGGATTCCTGTGCAGACAGTACACAGAAAATCAATCAGCACTGTTTAGTACAGGAGTCTGTTACCGTTAAGACACCTGCCTCATTTGTTGCAGAAGCTGATCAGACATGCGCTTGCAGGGAGGGAGGTTGGTCCAGTAATTTAGGCAGTTCAGCGCTGTCTTGGTATCTTCCCCTACGTCTGCTACAGTTCCTAACTAGTGCTAAACAAGTCACTGAACTTAACAGTCCCTAGCTGTGTGTCCTCTGTTCCTGAGGGTCATGAAATCACTGCTTTAACAAAGAAGATCAAACACAATATTGAATTACTGCTCATTTGGTGAGCATTGTCTAGCCTGCACACTGAACGAGACAGGGGTCCTGTAGAAAAAAAATGTACGCAGCCATGTAATTAAACACCGCATCCATGTGTGTATACTAGGGGTATGAATTCCCTAACTTCAGTATGAATGACTTTACAACCTTGTCAATTTATTAATGTTGCTTTTATGTAATATATTAATTCAAATAGAAATTCTCTCATTAAACCTCTTTCTCATATATGTAGATAAACATATCTCTGAGCATATAAGATGTATGTTTTTATTATATATAAAGATATTTATGTGTGAAGATATGTTAGTAGAACTCTCTCATTCCTTATCTGCCTCATGGGAATCACAAAATGATGGTTTCCTGTTTACTTGTTAATTCATCCTTATAAAATTAGATCCAAATGTTGTTAGTTCTCTCAGCTTTACTGAAGTGTATCTGGAGTTTTTTCTGAAATGTATGGTGTTCCTGTTCATTTACCTCAGTGAGACAGAGAACTAAATTTGGTTCTTAATTTTTTACAACAGTCAGTTGGACAGAACTTCAACAAAACAAATGACAGATTTTATTTGTTAAAAAACAACACATCATCGAAATAATATTTACCATGGATTCAAAGTATTAACATCATAACATCTATGCTGCTCTCTTGTTTGTGTTGTTTTCAAACAGTATATTAGGAGCAAATTAAGCTGTCAACTCCATGCTATCTATCATTGATGCAGTAAAGTGATAGAACAGGCACTGAGCCATGATGAACAGTAGAGACTAACAATTGGGGTTATTTCAGTATGCTAGAGCTTGAAAGGATGTTTTTATCTTTCAGACATCCCCTGCCCGCCTCCAGTTTCCTGATTAATTTGAAGATGATCTGTTTGATTTACTGAGTAAGCTCCCCCACTGGCAGAGTGTGTGCATTTGGGTGGGGGGACAAGCCAGGAGCGTTCCATGCCGGCTGCATTTAAGTCAGTTGGTGATAGTGGACTGCATTAGCAGGGGCACAGCTGCCCCCTTCCCTCCGAGCTTCACCCATCAATGTCTCCTCACCTCGCTGAGATTCTGTTCTGTTCACTTTCATTCTGTTCGTTCTTCATCTTGGGAAGTGAGCAGATCTATAATACCTAACCTTGCTTTAATTCCTGCAGCATGCACACTGGAAATTTCAATTTTATGCCATTGGAACAGGCACATTTTCTCTGCTGGAGAAGTCTTTGGCTGTTCCAAGAGATTTTGTGGCCAGAGTTCAGAAGGATCTGAGCCAACTCACTTAGCTATTTGTCCCATTTATCTCCCTGCCCTTAACTGATAGTAACTTTTTTTGCTGTTATGAGAAATAAGATTGTATAGCAGGCTACAACACAGCCTCTTTACTCATGTCCTCACAAAGCATTTTCTACTCGATCTTATGTGACAAGCAGAACCTATCTGGGCACTCAGCTATGTTGTCAGCGATCAGCCTTGGATGATTTTGGTATCAACATCTTTCATTTACCTTCTGTAGATGTGTGGCATTTAGGCAGTAGTGAATCCTCATCTGGAACACGGGCATTGGCACAAACTTTGGTCTCTGCCTTACAGGTAGAGCTTCAGTAGCTAGACTCCTTGCCACCCCCTGAGTTTTATATTTACAACTACTGTGACAATGATTGGGTTTGACAATGCTTTTACCCTAAACCAGCTACTTTAAAAGACTTTTTAGCTTCTTATGTAGGTTGTAATTAGTCTTCAAACAGTTTTTTAAGCTTTACAGACCTAGAGATCAAACAATTTCAACAATACTTTGCCCAGATAACATGAATTCCATAGCCTTAGTTTTAGGACAAAACATATTTAATGAACTTTCTTTAAATGTAACCTATCTGCAGTTATTTTATGTGTATTTATTGAAAGAGGGAGCTAAGAGCTGCATCATAAAGTCTGGGTAGTGAGTAGCTTGTTTCTGGCCTTTTATAATACGTGAACCACAGAGCTATGGTAATTTGTTTGAACACTTCATTTGACATAAACTATATTGTACTGCCTGATTTAAAACAAACAAACAAACAAACAAAAAACCCACAAAAAACTGGAACCAGCTGGAAATTCTCTTCTCTTCTTTGGCTAGTGCCAAACCGTTAGCAACACAATATGATTTAGTGCATGTTCTAAGAGATGCAAAAGACTTTGAGAGATTGTATTTTTTTCAGTGATACCTGTACGCCAATGATCAATTCAGATAATGATTCCATCAAGATTTTACAGACTGCAAATCTCCTCTGTTTGGCTGGCTCTGCTACTTCTGTGGTAGGCCAACTCAGGATGAGAGAGGTAATAAATCAAACTTTCATCTGGTCTCACAGTGTACTGCTGCCTTCCAGTAGGTCAATCCCAAAAGTAAATATTTTCAATACTAGCGAAGTATAGTATATACTATGTCATAATGACACTCCTTTATACATATTATACTGATAATAGGATCATTCATATAACAAAAGGATAACTTTTATGTAAAAGAACTGGTTTACTCGTGAAACAAAATGCTTCCATAAAATATTCTGTGTTTTCTTAAAAATTGTCAAAGGGCCAAAGAGGTGCAGTAATATTTAGTAGAAGGTGAAAAAGCTTGCTGTTCACCTGATCTAAATGTGTTAAAATAGGTGTCACTAGTACATGGTAGAGGGATGGAATTCACATATTAAAAACTTATAGACACACACATACTATGTATATATAATGCGTGTGTGTATGAAACTTTAAATTCATGGCCAATATTGGAAAAATAATCTAAACACCAAGAGAAAACTTGGAAAGCCTTTGAACTGAGGCTGCCTAGTACAGCTTTTGAATACAAATTCCTGAGTCATTGGGAAATCTTTTTCATTTGGATCACAGTTTTGATTTTTTTATTTCTATAGCTCCACATTTTGTTTTTTTGGATCCATTTTAAAGTATCTGTATAAGCTCTAGGGCTTTATAAACTTGAAAATAAAATAAAATAAAATAAAATAAAATATAGCCATAACGCACAAACTTACTTAAATTCCTCAAAGCCTGCTAATTTTTTAAAGTACAGTTTGCTTATTTAATTTACACATCATGAGTAAAAGTTTTCCTCCCTAGACTGCTCTACATCCTTTCTATCACTCAGAAAAAGAAGCTCTTACCCTTATCAATAACCAGAGAGAAAATTCTGAGGATGTTGAGTTATAGGGTCTAAGTAATACTGGTAAAAATGATGTCTGGACAGGAAATATGTGAGAGTAAAGATGTGCCTATTTAGCCAGACAGTGTACCACACCCTTAAATCAACAAAGAACAAAATCCATCCCAAGCAAATACATATGCAACCCCCTCCCCCCCCCCCGCTTTTGTATTGAAAAGAAGAAAAATTGGTTGCATAAACAGAGTAAGTACTTTTACTTATAACTTCAGCACGGAGACTATAATCAGTTATAACCCTGTGAATGTCGAATAACTGAGTGTGGAAGGTGGGCCCTGGGCTGTTTCCAATTAGTTCATGTGCTAGATCCAATAAAATGCTTTTGTTGACAAGTGAGGTGCTGCAAAACCTATATTTTATGGCTTGGCTTCCCAGACTGGAATCCAAAACTCAAAGTTAGGAACCAATTGCCATGAACAAGGGATGGGGGGTTGGGGGGAGGTGGGGAAGGGAGTTAGTTGTCTCAGGAGGTCAAACCAAAAATCCAAACTACTGAGGAGTGAAGTGGGAGAGGTGGGTTTGAACTGCTCAGGCATTGAACCCTGGTGTCCCACCTCCTGGGCGTGTGATCTTTCAATATAAAATTCTGCCACTACTATCTTTCTTACATTCTCACCATGATTCCTGTGACCATGCTTTCCACTGCTTTTTGTGAGGGGCTGAAACCTGTTGAATTACATTAGGTGTTCTGAGAACATGTCTAGCGGACTGGGGCTTCTTCAGGACTTAGGTTTTACTTCTCTAGTTTCTGGATCATGATAAAGCTTTAAAAAAAGAGGAAAGCATCTAGCTGCTTAGACTGGATCAGTTCTGGGCATGAGTTGTACATATCTACCTAACTTTCAGATCAAACAATGAGGTGCCTGGTGAGTTTAAGCATCTCCAGTGTTAGGCAGCCACTGAGTGGGGTTTCTTCTTGCATTGCAGTTTGAGGACTTAGGCACCTAAGGTCTGCTGAAGATTATAGGCACTGAAGGGTTTTTTTAGGATCTACTCGTAGGTCTCATTGCTTGTTATTTTCTATTTGTTCCAGGACCTGATATCGAAGGTTCATTTAAATAAATGGAAAGCCTCCCTTTGAATTTGATGGGCTTTTGAATTGGTCCTTGGCAGGAAAGTTGAAAAAATAACCTCTGTGTAGATACTTCAGTCCTTTTTGCTCCAGTCCTCAACTTGCCTTTTCTTTAAGTGTTGCCGCCTGCATTTTCCTTATTTGTATTTGTACCCAGGGGTAGATCAAGAGGGGGAGCAGCAGCATGGTTACTCCCCTGTTTTGTGGTGAGCTGCATATGCACAGTAAGCTTTCCTGCTGGGAGCTTCACATGTTTCATAGGCTCTATGGATAGGTGTAGATATTCAAAAAGCCTGAGGTGAAATCAATCTAAGTTACAGTTAAATGGTTTTCTTTAAGCAGCACAGTTTAGACTGGTAGTGAACAGCACACACATTCACCCTTGGGGTGGGGGGTGGCAAATCTTAGACTGGATTCTGTCATTTTTAAACCAGTCTGTGTGTGTCAAGTGTCTGTTCTGTTATGGGTGTAGACCAGTTTCCAATAACGTATACTGGTAAAAGTGTCATGTTTGTACCTATGAGCTCATCAGCTGGTTGGTGTGGGGTTTGCACACAGCTTGAATGCAGCTCTGGTGCCCAGGAACTGAGCACTGCTGTTGTTCATCCCTCTCTTTCTTCCCCTCCTCTTTATTTAGCATCAGGGCAAAAGAGGGGATGAGCATGTCCACTCTCTACCTATGCAGCAGAAAGGGATGTGGCCACACCCCCACTGCCACAATCCTGGATCTGCCCAGGTCTGCACCTTGAACAAAGGAGAAGAGGCAACAAAAAAGAGAAATGACAGAAATAATATAAAATTTAATGTGTAAATGGCAGAAAGGACAAGGAAGAAGGAGGAGTCCAGTACAGTATTTGGTGGTAAATTCAGAAATTAGAACTTAAGGAAAGGAAAACACATGCAGTTCTACCATCTACATATTTTGGGGACAGATACTATTATAAACCAAAGAATGACATTTCTCTTCACCCTCATACAGAACAGAAATATATTAGAAATTCATAGAGATGTGTGAGCGTAATCTTCTGCCCTCTAAATTCAAGATATTCTGCATGCTAATTAGCATGACAAAATCTTCCTACATGCCCACACAGTGCCAAATGAATTTAAAAAGCACCTGCTCTCATAATCAGAGATTCTCCTTTTTCAGCTCCTAAAATGTAGAAAGCACTTTCTTATAAATAGACTTGGTGGGAATAATGAGTAAGTCGTCACTCAAGTAAGAACTGAACATTCTGCAGGTGAGAAAAACTGCTCCATTGTCAAGGTGTCATGTAGGAGGGACATGTCCCCCTGGCAGGGGGAAATGACCAAGACAGTATGAGCAGATAGTAAGTGAATTAGCAAGTCAAAAGCTCACACTGTAGAGAGACACAAAAAGGTACATCTTTTCTGTTCAGTGAAGTTAAGAGTATATTATAAATGATGAATTTAGAGGTCCTGGTGGCCAGTAGTGCTGAACTCTTTGGTGGCAAAGTTATGGAGGAAATAAGATCACCTCCTTACTAGGCTGGAACTCCCCTCAGATCTGGAGAGTGTATTCCTGATCCTAAGAAGACTGGGAGATAATCTGGTTATAGAAAGGAATTTTTAATTACACATTTGAAATATTTTTCACTGGAAACTGACAAGTGGGCATTAGCTTCCAGATAAAACATAACATTTATAGAAAATAGGGCTAAAGGGAAATCAAGAGTACATCTCATGCAACCTCCTACTTAAGGCAGGATCATCCCAGTCTAAACCATCCTAGCCATGTATTTTTCTAACCTGCTATTAAGGACTTCCAATGCTGGAGATTCCATAACCTCTCTAGGTAGTATTTTCCAAAGCTTTACTGCCCTCAGAATGAGAAAGTTCGTCCTAATACCCAGCTTCAATTTCCATTGTTACAATTTAAAACCTCTACTTCTTGTCCTCTAATTCTCTGTGGATACAGAGAATAATCTATAACCATCCTTTTCATAAGAACCCTTTATGTATTGGAAGACTGCTGAACAGATACTGCAAAATAATCACATGAACAAAGGTGTGAAGATTAAGTTTTAAATTTCTGGACTCTTACAGTGCGGCTGTAAAGACAATTTTGAATCAATAATGCATCTGTCTGCTTTTTCACATAATGCCTATTTGGACTAGATTGGTTTCATATGCCCTCCAGGAGGTAGTGGGGTAATGTAGCTACTTCAGAAACTACTCTGCAATCGCTTCTATAAAAGACAAACAGGTGTTAAAATGTAACTGGACCTGAGGCAAGTCAGAATCCTCATGAGAAACATGGAAGAAACTTTCTTCCATAATGTAGGAACTGGATAGTGCACATTCCCTAGGAACAAGAACTTCATTTTAAAGTAATACAAGGCTACTTTAAGCTACATCTGAGGCCCCTTCTTATTGGGAACTCAGATGACATAGAGCATAGTTTTTTCTGTTAATAGCAGTTTGCTGTTAACTGGAGTAGAACAGAATATTGAGGAGATTGTAACTAAAGGTTTATTCTATAAAAGGGAATAAAAGGAACTAGTATTAGTTCAGGAGTTCACTACATCAGGAGTTCAGATACCATAAGAGGTGCTTTATATTTCACATAGGCAGGTCTGATATACAAATAATATAAATTGGTCTGTTTTGCCCATCAAAAAAATCAGTCATTTCTGGGATAGAATGGAGAAATTCTGTGACAGTGCAGATTATCTTGCCATGAAACTTTGAAGCATTCAAGCTTCCTAGTTTCAGTTTCATATGTGATGTGAACTATGTGCTTAATTTTCAATGATATAAATAAAATATTAATTATGAGGAGAAAGAGAGGGGTTTTTTTCTCCATGCTGTCATATGTAGGAGACCAATCCTTTTTGGTAACATAGATCAGGATAGTAATTCCTAACAGTTTATCTGCTGGGTTTGACCTGTCTTATTTTTTTCTGTTTTTAAAAAAATTCATAAGCAGATCTTATTTAAAAAAGCATATATTAATAAGATTCTTACTCTATTAATAAGATTAATCTTATTTATTAATAAATCTTATGTATTAATGGAAGTTTAATATAGTTATTAATATTTTCCAATATGAATATAATGAAAACAGTTCATTATGAATAATCATATATCAGAATTTGTACTGTGTTGGTTAGGCATAGGCAGATTAATGCATAGGCCAGTTAAGCCTGGGCCCAGGGGCCCCTGCCAAACATGGGCCCTTGGATACTTGGAGGGTAGGCACAGGGGACAGGGGGTGCAGCTCAAAATGGACAAAACTGGCAGCTGGGCCGGGCCAGGTGTGCACAGCATGCCGAGTACCTGGTGGGGCATGGGGCACAATTGTGCTGGAACCCTGGGAGTGGCCAGAACTGCTTATGGCAGAGAGCAGAACCAGGTGTGGTGTGTAGTTGGAACCTGCTAGTGGTGGGGTGGCCTCAGCACACCCAGGTACTGGCTCGGCTCAGCCCGGACACAATCCTGTGCATTAGCCAGGCATCGCCGCAGCCAGACTGAACCGGAGCAGGGAAAGGTACCTCCCCCAGAGCTTGGTCCACACCACATGTGCCCAGCAGGCAGCAGCATGGGGCAATGTGTGGGGTCCTGTGTGGCTGGCCCCGAATTTTGGCTCCAGTGCGTACCTGTGGGAGGGCGTGGCCAAGACTCCTGTCCCAGGCCTGGGGGGCAGTGCGTCCCACTCTGGCTGCTGTTCCTGCTGCACTGGCCATGGACAGAACCTGTGGCTGTGGGGCAAGGTGAGGGTTGGGGTGGGGCCCTGGGCATGGGGGGGGTGGTGGGGCTGGCTGTGGCGGGGAGGGTCCTGAGCCCAGGGCTCCATTGAATCTGCCTCTGTGTTAAGTCACGTGATACTGTTTCTTTTCCCCTGACTGAATCACTTTTCTAAATAATCAATACAAAGCAAATTTTAAATATTGCATAAATAGGGTAGAGTTTATTTTCAGAGAGATGCAGGCCTAGAACTGCATGTGCAGAAACGAGCAATTGGCAGAGGTAAAGGGACGTGAGCTCCACTGGGTATGCAGAAAGGACTAGGCCCAGAGAGCTCAGATAGCTTTTGTTTTCCCTTAGTTGATTTCTACAATGGACCTCTCACATTGGAGACAGGGAGTATTTTGATAGCTGCTAGCAGAAGAAACTATGGCAGAATTTATTTAGGGAAAGGTGGGAGAAAGCTACAGAGGGTCTCAAAGGCAGGATGGATATATGGAGCATCCGTGTAGACACCCCTAGCCCTCACTCAAGTTCATCTTTCTTTACCTATAGACGTTGGAAAATTCACAGAGTTTGGACACCAGGCTTGCTATTCCTGCTGCAGGGTGGGCGTTATTTTTTTCTCTGAAAAAAAAAATCCACTGGAGGAGTTTCACCCTTACTCAAGTTTTCTTCCTGCTGAGACTTTTCCCTTGAGTTTTATAGGATAAAAAGTTGATCAGCCCTGAACCCTATCCCATCCGAGTATCCTTCCATTCTTGGAGTTTTCACGCTTCAGATATTTGTAGGTAATTTTATGATGCCACCTTAGTCATCTCTTAGGCAAAGTGTATTTCCATTCTTTTAAACATAATTTTCTCATATTTTTGTGTTCTTTTCTGAACTCCCTCCCAAGTTGTCACTGCCTCTTTGAAAAGCTGATGTCCAAAATTCTTCTCCATATTTGGGAGGTACTTCACTATTGCCTATAGAGGACTTTAAAATCATTGTCCAATGAAGTGAATAGAAATCTTTCCAATGACTTCAGTTGTTGTTGCATCAAGCCTATTGAAATGGTGTGTTAGAGTCTGCACTATGAGATGTCTTGCAAGGATTTTGTCCAAAATTTCATTAGTCATTTTGGCTGCCAAATTGGGTTGTATACTCATCTATAACATTCTGCTAGGTCAATCATTGTTAGGTCTCTCTTAGTGTGATTAATTCCCCAGTTTCCACTTTTCATTCTACATTTTTTATTTAGTTTCTTTTTCTCCAGAGGGTATTGGTTTGCATTATTCCAAAATGGTTTTCTTTTTTCTTAACTTATATCTCTAACTGCTATGGGTGCAATTGCTTAATTTTCTGCCCCATCAACTCTTTGCATTGCTCTTAATTGTCATCACCTACATGTTTCATTTATCATCTGCTTACTCCTAGATCTTTAATGAATATATTAAATATGACCAAAGAGGCATCACAGTTCACTGTGGCACCTTCCATACATCACCCCAACATGTGATATGTTCTTGTTCATTTTACTTATTCAGTCTACATGAAACTGGATACCGAAACTGAAATCTTTAGGGAAGCTATGGCAATTTAGACCAGTTGAGTTGGTCATCTCACTATGAGTTGTCAAAGTTAATAGGAAAATACTTACATAGTTAGTGGTTTGTCTGATTATGTTGAAATGTGCCACAGGATCATGGGTGATGCATCTGTCAGTCCTATGGCTAATAAGGATTTTCTTCCTGTACTGGAGTATTACAAAAGAATTGCTGAGAGTACTTATCAAATCTTGGACCAAGCATTGCTTCCTGAGGCAATAGCATGAGTTTAATTTGAAGGCAATTAGATTCTAATTTTAAGATCCTTCTTGTTTTTCTGTGGTAATTTACTGCAATTTATCTGTATGTGGAAAGCAGGAAAATATGGCTGTTTGGTTTAAGTTTCCTAAAAGCTGTGTGAATGGGGACTTGTACTGCAGCTATAGACCAGGCATAACCTAAAAAAGAAGGAAGGATTGGGACCCTTATTTAGTTTTTATGCACTAGTGGTTCATCTGCCATTGGACTACCTGAGTCACTGTCTCACTCAGGGAATAAAAGAAGATAATAATAAAGCAAAATAAATGGATATTCTTCCTTCCTTCTTTTCTTTTTTTTCCTGCACAATATATTTCTGAAGTGGCCAATTTGAAGGCAGCTCCTGCAGTACCCTGAAGTATATAATCATGTATAATTGCACCAAAATAATGGCAGCGCACAGTTCAGAAGTCCCATACAGAGAATAGTGTATTTTCACTGGATGCATCTACATGAGATGCTTTACTACACATTACACTAATCTAATGTACAGTAAAGTGTCACCATCTATGCATGCACATCAATTACTGTGCAATAAATTAGTCTAATGCACCATTTGCTAGTACCAAGACATAGAGGTACTAGAAAAATGGTGCATTAACTAATGTGCCAGAGTGTAGGTGTAGATCCTGACTGGGAGCCATTTGCTTCTGGTCAGCCTGGGCAGCAGAGGGCCACTACTGCCTGGCTAAGCCCTGATCTCAATAGGGTGGGGAGACATGTCTCACCTCTGGGGCCAGCTGCCCCCCAGCCATGTGTGGATCAGGACCTGTCCTGATCTCCACGTAGCTAGGACAGATGTCCTGGCTCTGGGGAGATCCGCCTTGCCAGAGAGCTTGGGATCTCCATGTGGCTGGGAGGCAGCTGCTCTACTGCTGGGACAGTTCTTCCCCCATGAAGATCAGGAAGGGCTCTGTGCCTCCTGCTAGGCCCAAACTAGCACCTGGGGGAGCCTGGAGCTCCCCCTGCCTGCTGCAGGGGGGCAGAGCAGGGCAGGAGCAGCCCTGGACTGAACTGCTTCTGTTGACTGTGTCCCCACAGCCGAGAACATGTATTTTGTGGTGCCTCAAAGGCTTTTGAGGCATCACAAACTGCACATGGTGCATGTGAATAGGTTCTCTACACTGTATATTTGCTGCAAAGAGGCAAAATTGGATACTGGGAAGGAGTACGATAATCAATCCTGGACAGGACAAAAAAAGCAGGGGAGCACGTGTGGCTGCAATATGTCAAACCAGGCCTGAAACCAGAGCCTGGCCAGCTAGAGCCATGCTCTGGCTGCCAGCCAGGCTCCATGCCTTTGGATTACCACTGCTGCAGTTTCTAGAGGCCCCCAGGAGCCCAGGTGCTGGCCCCAGCCACCCCTACCCCATCTAGGGCAATTTGCTGCATGCCAGAACATGCATGCAGGGTTGTTCCTTGGGGAAAACTAGCAGTCACACAGATATGTGCCTCTGCTAGTTGTCCCCAGGGAAATTCACATGCACGCTCATGGGGACACACCCGCTGGGAGCAAATTGCTCTAAATGGGCGCTCATTCAGATGTGTGCCTAGGACCACTTTAATGAGCCTGAATTTTCTGTGCAGAAAATTCAGGCATATTAACTGCATGTGTAGACATGCCCACTGTTTCTGTTTCTGATCTCACTAGGTGTTAGAAACTACAAAGATGCCACAGAAGCAAAATAAAGAAGTAAAATGTTTTCAAAGTAAAGTGTGTTCACTTTAGTTCTCGTTTGGACTGAAATGAGTCACTAATTCATGTTTGTTGCTTGGGAGGTAACGTAAGAAAATTAAAATGTTTAAGGCCGTGGAGTGTTCTTTGCTGTCTGGGAACTTACATTACTGTCTCATTGTTAACAAAATAACTTTTGTTTTCAGTTGGATAGTCTGTGTGTGATCTATTCAAGAAGGGATTAATTCCATTTTAGGACGGGTTTTTCGTTCTTGGATGGGGTGGGGACTGACTTGACCACTGGGATATATTGATACCCAACCCCAACCCCAACTCCATAAACAACTTCTTGATTTTTATTGTATCCGTTTAGTAATAGAGCATTCTGTTTGGGTTTTGCTCTACAGCTGCACACTAGCCCGAGGGCAGAAGTCATTTTCAAAAAATATTTTACATTCGATTCTTTCGTACTTTGCTCACAGTGTTAGTGTTGTGCCACATAAAACAATGTGGTTTTAATTTATTTAGGGTAAGGTCTCTTTATTCTATAATGTGCTTGCTTTACCATCTTTTGCTAGATATTAGCATAGAAATATTAAAAGAAATGCATTTAATATTGTTGTATAGCATTATTTACTATATTCTGGTTCATAGCATATGCTTATTCATAAAGTCAGAAGATGCATTGAGTTTGAAGTCAGAAGAGACCATTAGATCAGCTAACCCAACCTTATTTTATATTACAGAACCTTGAATTTCACTCAGTTACCTCCATATTGAGCTCAATAAGTTGTTTTTTAACTATAGTCTGTTTTCCAGGAAGGCATCCAGTCTTGATTTTGAAGTCATCCAAACAATGAAAACTCTACCACTTCCCTTTATAGCTTCTTCCAACAGTTAATTGCTCTCACTGCTTTTTTATTTTTTAAAGCGACTACTTTCCAGCTTGATTTTGCCCACCCTCCACTTCTAGTCATTGCAGCTTGTTTATTATTTCTCAAGTAGTGCTGTCTGCTGATGTACTTATACACTGTAATCAAGTCATCGATCTTCAATTTGATAAACTAAGTGGATAGAGCTCAAGTCCTTCTTAGTAAGATAGTTTGTACAGTCCTCAAATAATTTTTGCAACCATTTGCTGTGCCCTTTTCAGTTTTTTCAGTATCTCCTTTAAAATGTGGATACAACTCTGCAGTGGTCTGAAATGGATTTCATCAATACCACATGCAGAGGTGGATCTGCTTCCATACTCCTACTCCCTAGTCCTTTGCTTGAGCATCCAAGGACTGCTTTACTCCTTTTTGTCACAGCAAAACAATAGGAGCTCATTTTAAATTGCCTGAAAACTGTAATTTCTGGATCTTGTTCAGAGCCTCCATTTAACAGGAAGCATGCTTTGGCTCTTTGATTTATAACTTTGCATTTGGCTGTATACAAATATGTTTTGTTTCAGCAGGCCCTGCTTACTAAATACTCCAGGTTGCTATGTGAGAGAACTCTTTCCTCATCATTATTACTATTTCCCCCACTTTTTTGTGCTACCAGTAAAAGTTATCAGTACTAGTTTATGGCCAAATTATTTAAGAAAATATTGGTTAGTTATGGGACCTTTATCTATCTGCATGGTTAATATTTTTGCAATCATCTTCCAATGGGTATGTATCATTACATAGTTATTGTACTTCTGTGCATTGAAAAGTTATCTCCTTATTGTTTTTAGTCCTGCTAGCCATGGATTTTTCCCAAATATTTTTAGTTTCCCTTGCACATTTTCTACACTTTATAACATCCAAATTATACTTATTGTTCTCTATTTCCCCCTTTTCCCTTTTGTTATTCTTTTGTTTCTCAATGTTATGATTTATCCTCATTCTTGACCTATAGTTTCTGTCTAGCCAATAATATCTTCCTAGAGAGTTTCATAGTTGTCAGGGGCTGGAAGGGACCTTACTTTCATACATTATTGTCATTTTTCCCCCTTCAATCAGTTTTGTTCCTAATAAATTTACTTCTGACATACACCAAGTATGTGCCCATGTACATGCACGCACACACACGTACACACACAATATTAGTGGTGACATTCCTTTTGTTTAGTCCCTAGGTAAGGTCCGACTTCAGGTCGAATGGCTACATCATCTTTGTCCTTTGCACAGAGAGAAAAGAAATGTTATCTCATGTTGGGTGCATATTTTTATTGCTCATTGTAAATGCAATATCTTTTATGTTAGAAAATCATCACCAATAATTTTTATAATCTCTAGGGATATTTTACTGATTTTTTTTTTTTTTTTGCATATCTCCCGAATCGTAGTCCTTAAGATCATGCATTTGTTTTCTTTCTGGACAGTTTGATGCAGTGGATATATTATTTGTATTGCAGTTATATGCCATTTCCTGGAGTTTTTTTGATCAGCATATTGATCCCTAGGTATTCCAGAATCTATGCTTATTAATGGTTCTAACAGCCATTAATCATGTATCATGTATCATGTATCAGTCTTGTATCATGAATATATAATGCTGATCTCCACTCTGTTCTCTTTCACCCTGCAAATGCAAGTAGCAATTTTACTCACAAGTAATAATTGCTCAGTAGCACCCTGCCTCAGCTTCAGCTCTGCCCCAGGGCTCTGGGGCTGGGAGCCTTTCCTGCCCCAGGGCTGGGCTTCCTCTATGCCAGCCCCAGGCCCTTAAAAGCCTGCAGGCATGCTGGGGTCCAGGGACATGTGCAGGCAGCCTGTGGCCACAGCTGGCCACTGCATCCCCCAGCAAAGGGCAGCTGAAGCAGCCTGCATGCACCCCGGCACTACGCCCTGGTACTGCAGTGGTGTGTGGCTACCAGGGCCACACAGTCCAGCCTTGCAGGATGCCACAGGCACCTGCCAAGTCTGGCAGCACTTGGGCCCATCTTCAGCCAGCTTGTGGCCACCAGGGCCAGCTCCATCTGGCTGCAGGCAACCTGCAGCAGCCTGTTCAGACCCTGCAGCTGCTGCCTGGCACCACCTTACCACGCATCTGTCAGTCCTGTGCTGTGCCTCTGCACTGGGTACTACAGGCAGCTGCCGAGGCCTGGCAGCACTGGAACAGTCCAGTAAGCCATTGAGGGAGCCATGCTGGCATCCTCCCTGACACCACAAGACACCTCCCGAGGCCCCAAGTGGTCTCAGTAGGAGACTGTGGACCTGATTGCACTGTGGGGCGAGGCTGAGGTGCTCAGCCAGTTTGCTCAGGGTGGGTGCTCCAACACCCACTTTTAGGAGGGGCTGTCAGGTCATTTGCAGGAGTGTGGACACTACTGGATGGCATGCCAGTGCCATACAAAGGTCAAGGCCTTTTGGGTACAGTGGGTCATGATCATGGTCACCAACCACAACCAACAGTTAGGGACTGCCCTCAAGTTCATGTCATTTATGCAGCAGCTAGATGACATTCTCATGCCCTGGGATGCTGGCTGCAGCTGTGCCATGTACACAAACATGGATGGCCTGCCCAAGCCTCCACTATGGCCTGGTACCCAGAGTGATGTGTCACTGGGGGAGAGCCCCTCAGGCTGCCAGAAGCCTGTCTCAAATTGCTCCCCACCCCCAGCATCATCCAGCAGCTCTGGGAGCCTGGGCCAGTGCCTGTCTCACCAGCTCTGCACCCTCAACCCTGCTCATGGGGCTAGGCTGGCCATAGCATTGCTGGATGCCAGGAGCTCCAGCTCTTCTCTGGAGGGGGTTCCTGCCTGGGCAGCCAGACACCATGTTCCTGTGACCCAGGACAGTGCCAGGAGCTAAATGCCCTCACCACCAGTGGAGACCAACCTGAGACTCCAGGCATGCTAGCCTCACCCACCTAGTAAGCCCCACACTGCAAGGAGGACCCTGGCTCCTATCCTGGCCCTGGCCCCAGCCCCCACCTGGCCCGCCGGTGCTCCGTTGGCCTCTGCCCCCCCCCCACCACAGCATGCAGGGAGGCAGGTAACAGTGCAAAACTGTATTGAGAAGCCTGTGTCCCTGCAGCTGGGTGGGCACAGATCTCTCAAGCACTAAGGAAGGTGTCAATGCTGGTGGTGACATCCCCATTGGCTGTGGGGGGTAGGGATGTATAGCATACCCACAGATAGTCCTCCAGGTGGCAATGGAGGTAGTAGGACAGCACAGGTTTGCCTGCTGCACTGTTGAACCTCAGGGTTCCATGCCAGGTGTGCCCAGGGTATAATACCCATCAGAGGCAGCAGCAGGACATAATGGGTCAGGAACCCCTCACTCCATGCAAACATCTTGTACTGCACCCAGGACACTTGCAGCAGGGGCACAATTGGGGTGCAGTGCTGGTGTGTGTGGGGGGTGGCACCAGGGTGCTTCCCTCGAGAAGCCCCCTGCAGGGAGAGTGGGAGTGCCGGCAGCTCCACGTCTCAATCATCTACGAGCCCTGCAAGCCCAGATGCCATGGCAGCACAGGAGACAAGCTGGCTTGGTGGGTGAGGAGAAGTGGGGGAAGTGGGTCTGGAGCCACAGCAGCAGATGCTGCCAGGAGCCAGGCCTGTCCTGTCCTGGGAATGAGTTGGGAGAGACAGGCTGCCTGTGGCCAGCACCCAGCAGATCACTGGCCCCTGGAGAGTGAGCAGGAATGGGGGGCTCAGCTGGAAGTTTTCTGGGCCTGAGCCTTCCCAGCCAACTTACCATGGTGTGTGGGGACTTGTGCATGCATGACCCCTGATCTGAGGATGGGCAGCACATGGCCTCCTGGTACAGAGCATCTTACCTGAGAAATGTTGCAAACCCTCATAAACCCTCATGTCTTTTTCTCATGGCTCTGCATGTCCTGGAGCTGTACATGAGGGAGAGACTCCAGTTGGCAGGCAGGATGGCAGCTCAGGGTCACTGCCACCTTTGGCTGGGGCTCTGCAGGTGCATTGGCTCCCCCAGAGGAGGACCCAGGACTGTCAGCTAGTGATGGCATCTGAGGAGCAGGTGGTGGACTCGCAGGCCTCTGCCCCAGTCCCTCTGCCACCCAGTACCTCTTCCAGGGCCCAACCCCATTGCTTGCCCTGGCTCTATATGGCCATGGAGCAGGAGCTGACTGCAGTGGGGCCAGCACCACACATGCGCCCTGCTGGTCCTTGCCACTGGCTTCAGGAGGGAGGGATGGCCATGAAGGGACAGCAGTGGCTACGATTTCTCCTGGGAGAGCCCCCCACCTGCCAGGCTTGCGCCATGCCCACTTGTGGGAGCATGGCCAGAGGCTAGGGTGCTGGGTGCCTGTACCTGAGCTCCACCCCTTAGGTACCCCCAGCCCATAGCCCCCTACTGTAGGAGGGCACACACAACCACAGCCATGTACATATTTTGCACAGGGAAGAGGGTGTTTTATTGGTGGTGGGTGGAATGGGTGGTGGAGGGGCACTGTGGGGAGGGAGTGGGGAGGGATGGGCTCTGTTGTGGGGGAGGGAGGGAGGGAGGGAGGAGTGGGGTCTGCTTCTATGAGGGGAATAAACTGTTTTTTGGAGAACTGTCCACAGTGAGTGTGGTGCTGGGGATGGGCAGTGGGTGGGCAGCTGTCCAGGTGAGCTACAGAGGGGAGTCCAGGAGGAGGTGGTCAGCCAGTACCTCTTACATAGGGTACCCTGGCCCCTGCTGGCAGGTGTGTGGCTTGCCTGGGGGGGGGGGGGCACCACTGTCGCTCCCACTGCCAAGCGTACACCCTCTGTGCCTCCTTGCAAAATAGCTTCCCTTGGGCCTCCCAGATGTTATGCAGCACACCGGCTGCAACAGTGACCTAGGGACTATTACAGTTTCATAGTTGTTACAGAATGGAAGGGACCTTACAGATCATCAGGTCCAGCTCCCATGCACTTGGGTAGGAAAGACAGCTGGGATTAGACAACTGTAGCAAGATGGGTGTCAAGACACCTCTTGAAGACCGCTGGGCTGGGTGACTGTACCACCTCTGGGGGGAGCCTGTTCCAAACCCTCAACACTCAACTTGTAAAAAAGCTTTTCCTTATGTTGAGCCTGAAGCAATCTTCAATCAGTTTGTGCCCGTTCTTTCTTGTCCTGCCCCAGGGGGCCTTGTTGAATAGATGCTTCCCCAAGCCCTGATGTACACCCCTGATATATGTATAGGCTTCCACTAAGTCCCTTCTGAGTCTTCTCTCCTCCAGGGTAAATAGCTCCAAGTCTTTTAGATTATCCTTATATGACCTAGTCTCTAGGTCTCTAATTATGCATATGGCCCTCCTATGGATTCTTTCGAGTTTCTCCATATCCTTCTTGAAATGTGGCGCCTAGAATTGGACACAGTACTCCAGTTGTGGTCTCACCAAGGTCGAATAGATTGAGAGGATGACATACTTTGCCCTGCTCAAGATGTCTTGGTGGATGCATGCCAGGGTTTGATTATCTCTGCCAGCTACAGTTTTGCATTGGTGGCTCATATTCATTTTTTGGTCAGTCCTGACACTCAGGTCTCGTTTAGTTGTGGTGCTGGCAAGTGTACCACTGCTGAGCCTGTAACACTTTTGGACTGGTGGTATACCAACATGAAGTAATCATTAAGGAGCTCAATTTTGTTCTGATTGTCAGTTATCAGCCATCTGGTTTCATTCATCAGGAGCCCTGTGCTTCCCTTGTTCTTTTTGGCGACTTCCTACGCATCTGAAGAAGGACTCTTTGTTGTCCTTGATTCCAGTTGCTAGTCTGTGTTCTGTTAGTGCTTTAGCTGTTTTGATCTTCTCCCTACAGGTGTGGGATGCTGCTGAATACTCCTATTTGGTTGTTATTCCTGACTTCCACCTCTTGTAGGCATCTCATTTTAATTTCAGCAGGTCCATGACTTTCCTGCTGAGCCAAGGGGGTCTCTCAGCACTTTTGCTGCATTTTTTGTGAAAGGGAATGTACTTCCCTTGGGATTTTAGGATGGTTTCCTTGAGGAGCAACCACTTCTTGTACTCCCTTCCTCATTGGGCAGTGGTCCTGAAGGGCCTCACTAACCAATCTCCTGAGTTTGTGGAAATCAACTTTCCTAAAATCAGGGATTTTTATCCTACTGGTCAATTTTGTTGACTTATGGTGGATGGAGAAAGCGATCATCTCATGGTCACTGTCTCCCAGTTTCCCTTTGATCCTCAGGGTGCAGACTTGATCATCCCCTTTGGCTAGAATCAAGTCTAGGAACACCTTGCCTCTGGTTGGCCCGTAGACTTCCTGAGATAGATAGATAGACTTCCTGAGATAGACAGATGTCTGTGAGCAATCTGATCTAGTGGAGTGCTCATCCCATGAAAGCCTGGCCTCAGTGAACTCAAAGGCGGGAAGTGAGGGTGGGCCAGCGTCCCTTCAGCTGGCTGAAGGCACACTCCATGAGGGTCTGGGGCAGGTACCAGTTGAAATGTGTGTGGTGGAGGTCCAGCTGGCTGGTGTAGGGCAGCATGAGTCAGGGGAGGAGTGGGTAGGTCGGGTCCCCAGTGAGGAGGCACAGAACCACCATCACACACAGCTGGAGGTCTGGCATCCCCAGGGCAAAGAGCCTGCTCTGCACCAGGGCTGGTAGGGTGGAGTTCTGAAACACACGGGTGTCGTGGGCACTGGCCACCCAGCTGCCACTCGTATTTGTGAAGGCCCCACAGTAGTCAACAATAGCCTGGAGCATGATGGAGTGGAAGCCCTGCCAGCTGTAGTAGGGGTGATTGCCATGGGACAGGCAAATGATGATGCACAGGACATCCCAGGACTTGGAATGCCATTTGCAGGTGTTACGCCTCAGCTCTGTGTTCTTGGGCAACCCTGGCACAGGATGCAGTCTGTCTGACTCACAAAGGACTCACCCTCCCTCCCTCCCCTCCTCTATATAAACGAAACTGATTAAGATGCAGTGAGAGACGCACCTAAAACTCTCCAGATAAGGGTGATAAGAGTGAAACAACTGCCCTAGGTCTCATTTACATCCGAGATGGAACCAGATGACCATTCATTTACATGAGAGATGGAAAACAGAAAGCCTGAAGCAGAGACTGCAGTGAATTCTGGGACCAGAGAAGCAGGAGAGCGCTGCATGATGGGGAATCTGTGCTTCCAATGTTAATCAACCCATGTTCACACACACCCAGCTCAGCATTTATCAGACCAGTTCTAATCTGGATTTGCTAAGGACTTTTCTCCCCCCAGACACACACTCACAGCTCTAAGTTTAATAGGCATCTCGGGCCGTACATTCCCCGGTCCCACTATGGGAGGCCTATTTAAACTTGATTGACTAAAACTCGGTTGCCGGGTTAGGGAATGCTGAGGCAAGAGACCGAGTCAGAGGGGGTACGGGCAACATTTGAACAATGGTTAAGGGTTCATCACAGCATCCAGCCTGCTGGAGCCCTAATCCCAGGTGTTGTCGTATCTTTCCCGAGACGACTGGTGGGAGTCCTCTCCACTAAAGGTTATGAGCACCCCAATAATTGCTTTAAGTCTGTTAAAAGACTATAGTAAAATCTGGAAAAGTCATGCTAAACTGAGGCTTGTGCACAACAAGTAAAAATCCCAAATCCTGATGCTGCAAGCTATCTATTGTTCCTGAAGAAACCATGAGATATCCCATCAGTATATCTGCCATCCACAGGAATCTCAAGCTGGCTCCCAAGTATTTGGGTTACTCCCTAATCTTAAGTGTTTCCTGATTATCAATCAGTTTCCTGAGATGGTCCAAACCAGATAACCCCTTGTCAATAGAAAAGACAATGATTTACACTACTGAGGGTACTTCAAAGCAACTGAACTGAGGCTATAAAAATCTGTAAGTGTGTGTGCTTAAAAGAAGAGAAGAAAGAAAAAGAAGAAGCAGGAGGAAAGAAAAGGAGAAAGAAAGAAGAAGAAGAAAACTCCTGTGCTGACACCATCCCCTGTCGTTCTTGGGACGCTGGAAGAACAGATCGTCTCTCTCTTCAAGGATTGTGCTACGGACTGTGCCTGTCAGCTTTGCAGCCTGAGTACCGTGGACTAGGTGAGACCCCAGCGTTCTCTCTCTTCTTTCTAGGCATAAACTTCTGAACCTGAACTGTATCAGTTAAGCTTGAGCTAAGTTTCCCCAAATACTTAGTGAAACCAGGGTAGTATTGTCATTGTTTGTGTTTGTTTTTCTTTTGCATGTCTATTATTACTAGTACTATTATATATTTCATATGCTTAGCAATAAATAACTTTTATAGGCAAACTGGTAGTAATTGGGTATATTTTTCCTTCTCTGCTTCTTTTTCCTCCTGTGCTCTGCAGCAACACTTCTTTTACCTATGCTAAAGATCCCTGTGAAGCCTAAATTATTGTGGGGTCTGCTCATCAAGAGGCCAAAGATTGGGACGTGCTGAGTTTGAAACACATAAGGGGATCAGCTTGTACAGGCTGATTGACCCAGTTTGACTCAGACGTGTCCTTATGAACTGAATGCTGGCCCATGAGGGTGTCAGCTGGACACCCAGCCGGATTCAGAGGGATTCTGTTTACCTGTGTGCTTGTGTTTGACTGCATTTTATTGTTGCTCTTATGAACTGATTCTTGGCATATGAGGGTGTCAGCCTGTCCATGCTGATCAGCCCGGCCAGGTCAGACGTGTCACGTTAACTTGTGTGTGTTTGTGTGTATGACTGATTTGGTGACTGGAGGAACCCAGTCCCATTGAGATTGAGTCCTGCAAGATAGCTCCACTGGGGGTGAGGGCTTGCAGAAGGGAGAAATACAGCTCCATATAGTAACACAAGCAGCACATTGACAGAATCACCAAGACCCTAGAAACTATCCCTAATAAATGAGCACACCCCAAAGTAATGGGCAAATTTGGTAACACAGGACATGGAAGACCACCATCACTGCCAGAGGGTTGTGCACATGGAGCACCATGTTCTCCAGCAAGTCCTAGAGGGCACTGCAAGTTTCCAGGATGGCCTTCCTGGGGGTGGCCTTGCCCATGTCAAAGAAGTAGCTGATATAGTGGAGGTTGGTGGTCATGGCCAGCTTGAGCAGGGTGATAGCCAACCAGGTGTCCCTGGGGAGGGGCTGCCAAATGGCAGTGTCCTGCCACTCCAGGTGCAGGTGGAGCTGCTCCAGGAGGTCTAATATAATGGGCCTAGGTCATCCATAATGCCTCTCGCCACTACTCATTGTCCCAGGTGGTATGGACCATGTGCAGCCACCAGTCCTGGCTGGCTTGGTAGGGCCAGAGACAGTGGTGCTGGGGGTCCAGGGTGGCATTCATGGCTCCAGTGGTGGCATCCAGGAGCACATAATTGTCATTCTTGCTGGAGTCCAGCCAGCAGGATGGGATCTGGGTGGCAGCTGCGTGGCAGTGAGGGTCCTGGGATGGGACGGTGAGGCTGACCAAGCTGGTACTGCGCATGGGGAAGCCGGCAGTGCTCAGACTGCCTTGGGCCAGACAGTGGTTGCCATGGCAGGCCAGCAGGGTCAGCACCATGACCAGCAGGAGTCCAGGGTGGTGGACATTCCTGCAAGGGGAGGGGCTGGAGCAACCATGGTGTGGGAGGCAGAGGCTGTGGTGAGAGAGCTGCCACATGCTGCCCCAGGCTCTGCACACTCCTCCTGTCCAGCAAAGTGGCTGGCCATGAAGCAGGGAACAGGGCTGCCTTTTAAAGATGGCCTCCAGCTGCACACAGCTGTAGCCATAGTTTTCATCTCCCCGTAGTGGCACCAGGGACCTGCTGCATGGCTCAAGGAAGTGGAAGCAGTTTGCTGCTAGGAGCCACATATCTGTTCCCACTTCCCAGCACATGTTGATGCATGGCCAGAGGGGTTTAGTCTTGAGTTGTTTACTTGAGAGTAAACTGCTCCCAGATCTTTTCCACATGTAAGTGTATCCAATGGCAGTGAAAAAATAGTCTCCAAGGGAAAAAAAGAAAATGGCTAAGAATGAACATGTCTACACATTGCCATACAGTTGCTAGGTGCTGTATTTTAGTACTTCCTTTTGGAAGCACACCACAGTATGAAAGGTACTGTGCTGTGCACACAGCACATGGTTAGATTTCACTGCTACATCACCATAAAGGCGTGCTGTGCCCAGGGAGTGTGCTGCTACAGTGATGTAGCTGGCAAGCACATGTAAGCACACATGATCACTACATTGCTATAGCATGCTGTATGGTGATGTAGAAGGTTGCTACATTGCTGTAGAGCAATGTGGAGATGCATCCAATATTTATCTGATGAAGTTAATATATTTCAGTCTAAACAATTTTTTATTATTATTAATTTTTATTTTGCTTAAATTGAGTTTCCTGCCTGTTCATTAGTGCATCATGGTAAGGCTCAGACACTCCAGAATTGGGATGCTAGGAATCAGTTTAAGATCTAAACTGGCTTCCATGGGCATGTCCACACATGCAGGCATGTGCACTTGCAGCAGCTCAAATAGAAGTGGTGCAAATTTGAACCAGGGCTTTTTACCTCACTGCATATACCTGGGCATGCACTTCGGTGTGGTGCAAGTTGTGCCACTCAGGGCAAAATAACCCTGTCTGGCTTCTTCCAGATCTGCAGCCAGGGGGAGCAAGAGCCACCCCCTCCACCGATGGCTGCCCTGCCCAGCTCCAACATCCCGGTACTTAAAAAAAGCAAGAAAGCCTCACACTCACCAGTTGTAGCAGCAGCCATTGAGGCCTCTGGGGCCTTGTGGAAGAGTCCCTCCCTGCAGCCTGAGCAGCCCCGAGCTGTCAGACAGACTAGGATGCCACATAGCACCCTGCTGAGCTGTGCTGCACCCACGTGATCTGACAGCAGCAGCGTGGGTGCCAGATAGCCGGGACCAATCTCTGGTACCCCTGCTGTCCTGTGCCATGGGGGGAAGGGAGGGGGCAGCTCTACCATGAGGTCCCAGAGGCCCTGATGGCCATGGCTACAGCCAGTGAGTTTGGGGCTTTTATTTTTAAGTGCCAGGAGGCTGGGGTGGGGTGGGGGCAGCCATTGGAGGGAGTTGGCGGAGCAGGCAGGTGATGGGGCTGGTGGGGTGTCCCTCTATGGTCCTCACCCCCCACTTACCTGCATGGAACCTGGGTCCAGCTCCCTGTGGCTGGCACACTGCCTGCCCTGCATGGGCATGTGCCTCTTGCAGCGTCTCAAAGGGCTTTGAGATGCTGCAAGAGGCAAGTGCATGCTTATCTGGATGCGCCCCGTGGTTCATCCTTCCAGCATCCCAAAAATTATATTGTTCTAGGAATGGAGACATGCACCTATACTGTTCTTTCTTCCCTGAGGTATACCTGGTAATATCCTGAGCAGACTCCCCTGCTCCAATGCTTTCACTACAACATAACATTTTGAGGTGGTCTCCCTGCTGGACAATGTTGCTTCATCTTTCGATCCAAGTAAAAGCAAACCCCTTTTCTCTTGATGCTAAAATCAAGTTAGGGAATTTGAACTTGCTTAATATTAGTTATCAGTGGGTGCATCTACATGAGTCATTTCCTGAAGACCTCCCTAATTAGCCCCACAGTGAAACATCATCTTCCACACGAACCGTGCTTTTAGGACAGACTAAATTAATTAACATCACCCAGGATAGTACTTGTAAATACAAGTACTGTCTTGCAGTGGGGTTCTTTGTTCTGCAGGAACTCATGCATAGACACTGATGGGGCTGGCTGGGACATGATGGTACTTTAAGGTGGGGGCTGCCTGCCCCACACTGGAGCACCCTGGTGCCCCAGCCAGTTCCCTCTGCAACAGGTTGAATTGGGTTGATGCAGCCCCAGGCTGGCAGGCTTATCCCCTGGACCCCCTCCCAGTCAGGAATGCTCTGATCCAGCTTAATGTGCTGTGCTGCTAGGCATATATGTAAATGTGATGCCGGGGAGCAATACACTTTGGTATATGTTCCAAAGTGTATTGGTCTGCATTAAATGCACGTGTAGATGTTCCCGGTGTTGTGAGAAATTAGATGTACTAGAACGAATAAAGCTCCATGTAGGTTTTTGTTTTAATCTGAACCCAAGTGTTTTGGTCTTTTGATAAGACCATTAATGAGATAAAATGGAAAAGATTTCAGGTAAGTGATAAGATTTCAGGTTGGAATAAACAAAATAACTTGCTGGTAGGAAGTATCTCTGAGATAAAGTCCCTAAGTTATCAACCTGGACAGAGTATCATTGTGCTCCTCTCTTGTAAGTAGAGTTTGTCCACAATGTTTCTCTTTCTTAAAAATCCCGTGCATTTTATTTAATTTGCTTTAAACCAATAAGACTGATAAGTGATGAGAGGATTAGCTGACACTGTGATTTGCCATTGTCACATAATTTAAACTCATTTTAAGAAAAGGAATCTGAAGAAGAGCAGCAAAGCTAGCTTTACTGTTTAGTGGTGGTCTTACACATTTGTAGCAGTGAGTGGGCAAAATTGTTATGACCAGGGATCCTGGTTTTCTCTGTTTTAAAAAAATCCCCAATTTTCAGTTTAAAAAAGTAACCCAAAATCTACATTTTTCCATGATTAAAATGAAATACTACTATATATCTCCCTATATATTAGTGATGTTTCATTTTAATCATGGAAATATGTGGATTTTGGGTTATTTGTGTAAACAGAAATTTGGTGGGTTTTTTTTAAATCAGAAAAAACCAGGATCCCTGGTTATGACTTACATAAGGACATTTTAAACATTTATACATTTTCAGTGGTCCTAAAATATTGCTGTGGTTTAAGGCCACAGAGTGGGCACTACATATTCTCTGATCAAACACAAAGAAAATATCTTCCTACCACAATCACACTTCATTGCAGGAAGGACTAATGGCCTTGTGATGTCATAAGGAGGCAGCCAATAGATAGTTCCTCTATCACTTTAATTTTCAGTGCACTAAACATGTATTATAAGAAATGGTTGAATGCAGCATCTGAAATCAGGGTGAGATTACACATTAGAGTTAGCAGGTTCTAATTCTAAGGCATGTTAGTCTATGTTAACACTAACTCATGCTACTGATCAACATGGATCCTGGTTTTCTCTGTTTTAAAAAAAATCCCCAAATTTCAGGACCCCAGGAGCAGGGAAGGAAGGGGAAACCCACCACTGGTACCTCTGCTGTTCTTGGGCTGAGCAGAGCAGCAGAGCAAGGAACTGGTGGTGAAGGGCCCAAAGTGTGGGGAAGAAGGGGCCATTGGGGGTGTCAGGAAGCAATCAGAGGGTGATTTGGGGATTAGGGGGACAGTTTTGGGGGGAGGGGTAAAATGGGAAGCAGCTTGGCAGCTCCATACCCAACCACTCCTCACTTTCCCCTACCCACTCTCTCTACCCCCTCCTGGCTTCCCTACCCTCTTCAACTTGTTTCCCACCATCCCCCCCTCACCCATCCTCACCTACCTGTTGCCCACCTGTTCCCAGCTGTCAGTCCAGAGCCACAGAGTCCTGGATGAGACCTGATCTACCTGGGATACTGGAGGACTGGGATACTGGTACTGGGATTTCCTGGGATACTGGAGGACTGTAAACTGGTAGTTTTTTTCAGGTGAACACAGAGAAGTTAACTCAGGCTAGTGTCCAAATTGGGGTGACTTTAAGACTCCTAAGAGGTAGTTAGCATTTGTTAATGAGCCCTAATGTGTTATCCTGAATGTTTTAAGTGCTCTTAAGAAGATCTAATTGTAATGTGTAATTTTACCCTCAATGTATTATTGAAAATTACTCCTATTTGTTTTTGAGTAATTTTATTTTAAAGTATAATACAATAAACAAGCCCTGTCTTTAGACCATTGCACAGTGGATCTGTCAGTCTTTTTCAGTCTATGGCATGTATAAATCAGCAATCAGTCATCTTAGTTGCAAGGATCCAGTAGTTTTAGAACCTTCCGATTTTGTTGACACCTTAGGAAACATTTTTTGGCAAGAGCTGTCCATTCTACCCCCTGCAAACTTCCCCACATCATTGAAGAGAAAGGCTGGAAGGGACCTAATGAGGTCATGTAGTCCAGCCCCCTCCTCAAGGCAGGATTATTCCTGACTGAATCATCCCATCCAAGTGTCTGTCTACACTGGTCTTGAAAGCTCCCAAGGATGGAGATTCCACAATTTTTTTAGGTAGACTATTCCAGTGCTTGACCACCCTCATAGTCAGAAAGTTCCTCTTAATCCCAGAATTAAAATTCCTCTGCTGCAGCTTAAGGCCATTGCTCATAGTTCTGTTCCCTATGGCCATGGGTGACTGTTGCCTCCAGCAGCCAGTCAGCCACCGGGGGGGTGGGGGCGGATGGGGAGGGTCCCCCGCGGCTGATCCTGTCAACCGGGGGGCATCCCCCTACGGCCAATCCCGCCGACCTGCAAGTGGCAGTGGCACACTGCTGGCACTTCCAGGCATGCCACTGGCACTTCTGGATGAGTGTGATTGGCCACTGGGGGCAGTGGGGATCACTTCTCCTGGTGCCCCCACTGCCTGGTCAGCGCTCTCAGGGATGGCAGAAGTGCTCTTGCCTGTCCCTCCCTGCCTGGTCATGCTGGCTGTCAGGGGGTGCATGTGTACCCCCGTGCACCCGCTATGCATCACCACTGAGTATAGCAACAGAGAAAAGTTCTTCATCCTTTCTGTTATTGCCCCTCAGGTATTTGAAGACTGTTATCAAGTCCCTACTCAGTCTTCTTATCTCCAGAGTAAATAAACCTGGCTTTTCCAGCCTTTCCTCATAAATCATGCTTCTAAGGCTTCTAATAATTTTTATTACTCTGAACTGTTAGTTAGACATGACTTGCTACTGGTGAATCCATGCGGCCTGTTCTTGATCTCCTTGCTGTCCTCTAGACATTAGATTCCTGAAGGACTTGCTCCATAATCTTTCCAGAGATAGAGGTCAGACAGATTGGTCTATAATTCTCTGCTTCTTCCTTCTTCCCTTTCTTAAAGATGGGCACTATATTGACCTTTTTTCAACCATTTGGGACACCACCTAACCTCATTGAGTTCTCAGAAAGGAAAGCCAATTCCTTCAGTACCTGAAGGTGCATTCCATTCAGCCCTGCTGACTTAAAAACATCTAGCTTCTCTAACTACCGTAGCCTGTTTAACAGAGGGTTGACATGTGGCTGGTCACCGTACTGGCCTGCCCCTCTGTCTAGGGCAGTCTGCCCTCATTCACCTGCCATGTCTTGATGTATATTGACTGTTGTAAAGTGTGGAAGGCTGCCCATTATGTGGCCCAATGCCTAGGGCCTTATACACTGCTCTGACCTTCCCTATTCCATGTCCCATGCCTCAGAGATGGCAGCCAAAAGTTCTATTACTCTGACAAAAACTTGGCCTCAAGACATCTGAAGACTTACTGGGGTCTCCCTCTGCCCCAAAACTTGGACTCACAATGTCTGAGGGTTTACAAGGGTTCAACTCCTCTGCCCCCTCACTGGGGCTACTCCTCCACCATCTCCCTGGGGCACCAACTCACACCCTGTCACTGGAGCTCACTCCCTGAACTGCTTGTGGGGTTAGCCTATATGTAGACCTTCAGGCGACCCTTATGGCCCTATTCTACGTGGCCCGTTCTCTCACTACATCCCTTCACTGGGGCCACTTTTCTGCCCCTTCACTGGGGCCAACTCCATGCACCCTCACTGAGGCCTCAGGGTCTTACACCCCATGGGCTCAGGTATCTGAAGATGTGGCTGGCCTCACTGCCTGTCCCTGCTCTGGGTTACCCACCAGGTTGTGGGGACTGGGGCTATAAGGCACCCCTTACTTGCCTTTCACTGGGGAGGCAACTGGCATGCCATTTCCTGGGGACCATGCCTCCATGGGCAGACCCACCGCACCATCCTACTCCAGCAGGTTGCAGTTTTTGGTTGTGCCCCAGGACCAGGAACTTCCTGTCAGTCCCAAAGCACCTGCCCTTACCTCCAAGATGTTACAAGCAGCAGCTCCAGTTGGGTGGTGTTCTCTTGACTGCTAGCAGCAGACTGGTGGCTCAGCTCTGAGGGCCTTAGCTAAAATGGAGAATGTTTAGCCCCCTCCTCCTATCACAAGGCCCTCCTGCAGTCATGTGATCACCTCATCAGGGCTGGCCCACACCTACCGGCTGCCCTGCTGCCTGTTCTGGCCCACATGCTGTTGTTGTAGGATAGGGTTCTGCAACATTTTTGGGCAGAGTGCCAAAAACACCCACAACCTAAGCTTGTTAGATGTTGGTTTAACAGGGGTGGATGGCAGATGAGCTGCAACAGGCCTGATCCTTGTTGAGGCAGAGCAACCCCAGCCTCTTCCCTGCCATCTGTCCCAAGGTGTGCATGCAAAGCAAAGTGCTGTCATGTGCTATGCTCTGGCACCCATTCTGGGGGTTGCCGACCCCTCCCTAGGCTGTTTGACTCCTTTATCTTTGCTGCTAATGGCACCTGTCACCTGATAGGTCCCTCTTTGTGACAATTGAGTTGAAAAAGGCATTAAATACTTTTGTTCTCTGCATCATAGAATCAGAGAAGTAGGGCTGGAAGGGATCTCCAGAGATCTGTAACTAGATTGCCTCCACATTCTGCAAGGGACCTATGGGTTCTTGGGCCTCTCTCTCACTTTTGATATGCTGGTAGAATCCTTTTTTATTGTTGCTTATATTCTTTGCCAGCTGCATCTCAAATCGTGTCTTAGCCTTCCTAATTTTTTCCTTGCAGCCTCATGCAATGGTCTTATACTCTTTCCTAGTACTCTGACCAAGTTCTCACTTTTTATAGGATTTCTTTTTTGAGATTCAACTCATTGAAGAGACTGCTGTTCAGCCAGGCTGGTCTCCTGTTGCTTTCCCCATTCTTCTGTCACATCAGGATAGCTTGCTCCTGTGCCCTTAAGCAGGCCTCTTTTAAAGTATCAGATCTCTTGGACTCCTTTCCCCACACCCTGATTTTCCATCCAGGGGCTCCTACCCAACATTTCCCTGAGTTAGTTATATGTATTTTGAGAACATGCTTTTATTTGTCATTTATGTTGGCGTAAATGTCAGCATAACTGAAATCTGCAAGACCAATGTCCAGGACTTTTTACAAATCTCCCTTTTTATATGTAAATGCTTCCTGTTTTGCCTCTAATCCTGCCCTGGAGATCTATAACAGTTTCCTATGCTTATTATTTTTTCACCATTTTCACTTCTCATCTCAATCCAAATTCTCTCAGCTGTGCTAAGCAGACAATTTTTGTAAACTTTTTCTTCTGAGACAATGTCCTTTCTCACATATGTTCACACACAAATACTGTGGATCCTGATACTTGAATACTATCATTGCCGGCCTGCTTTTTTATAGTGAATGCCTCCCACAACTGTATTATTTATAGTAAAGTATGTCTAAGAATAAAGAGAGATACTTTGATAAGCTTCTTGAACTTGCCAATATTTCATGATTCTGTTTTTGTTAAGGGTAAGCAGCTGAACAAATTAAGACAAGTATTTTATTTAGATGACAGAAGAGGATGTTGCCTTAAATAACTTATCTATCCTGAGCCCAGATACTATCGATTCTATAGTACTTTTAGATGGTATGCAGCTGAGTAAGACTGCTTCTTTAAGTTTCTGGCACCCCCTGTTTACATTCTTTTATGGAAGGTAAATTTTTCCTCCCATTACTCCCAGAATGCTGCTGCATTCTACCTTATAGACCAGTTCAAGACATGACCCTGAATGGCTCTCTCTTCCCTTGTGGCCCTGTAGGCCCTAGTGGGATGTAGACATGACAGTTCCTGGGTTCTTCTGGGTAAGTTGTGTAAAGACAATTCATACTTCTTTCCCAGCCCTACTGAACATAAACCTAAATATAAGATGATCCCCCCCATAACTAAATTCTATATATGGAAAATTTATAACTTTGTTAAAATTTTCCAGGTATAGAACTGAATTATTGGAGGTTTGCCTTAAATTTGTCCCCCTCCCACTCCTACAGCAGGGAAAATAAATCTGGTGAGGTCAGGTAGCCCCTTACCCTTTGCCACCCCCCGCCCCCCCCCCTCCCCCACACACAACTTTTTCCTTCCGTCAGACCCTGCTGTCTGAGCACATGGAAGTGAGTAGCAAATTTGAAAACATTGGGTGCATCTACACAAGACGTTTACTGTAGTTGCCTAATTACCTCTGCAGTAAAGTCTCAGCATCTACACATGTGACCCTATTAGGCCACAGTAAACTAATGAATTCTGCCACAGGTTAGTACTTGTATGTCCTGCTGTGGTGTTCTTTAGTGTGCAGCAATGCACATGTAGATGCTGAAATACAAAAATACCCTCATTCAATCTAGCTCTTTCTTCCTTTCCCCTTGAAAAACATATGTATAAGTGTGTTCTGGCTTGAACCTCATGGAAGTTTTCTGCCACACCTCCCTGCCTTTAAGCTTTGCATTGAAATGTATTCCCAGTACCTGTATCCCTCCTTTTACCACCCTAACCCCCATCTTCAGAAGGTCCTTCATCTACCTGCATACTATACAAGTACTCTTCACAATTTGAGTTTCATCCCTGCCACTTTCTTGTAAAGCTGAACATGCTTCTCTGTTTCCCTGATGGACCATTGGCCCCTACATACCACATTTATGTTATCCAAGTATGTGATGCACTTGGTCTGCCTTCCACTTCCTCCTAATATTTGGACTCCGACCACACTGGTATCATTCTGTATTTGCTCTACTAGCAGTTCTATTGCACAGCTAAAGCGTAGTGGAGGCAGGGGGCACCATTGCTTCAGCCTGATCTCACTTTACTGGCTCTGTCAGGTGTCTGTTTATTAAGACTTGACTTTTGCACCTGTGTACAGAATCTTCAGCCAGTTTCAGAATGCTGCAGGTGTAGCAAAACCCCCCAGGTTTTCTTTTTCTTTTTATTTAAAAATACATTTTCTTCCCTTCCCCAACCATTTCTGACTTTCTCTCTGCCCTCTCTATCACTTATAAGTAGTTAAAAGTAGTTGTGATAAGTCATAGTTAAGCTAAAACATAGGATAAGAACAAGCCCTTTTTATATTGTTCATGTATCATTGTAAATAGTGCCCTGTTATTTTGGTATTGTTTTCTATTGGTTTATATTTTATTCCTATTGTGTAGATATTGTATTATTTAGGCCTGTTTCTATAAGTTAGCTATGGTAATGTCAAGTTTCCATCTTGTCCTGTCATGTCTCCATTTTGTGTTCTCTGCCCGGGCATACCCCATTGTAATTGTGTTGTAACCGTGGCTCATGCCTACCCCTCCTATGTAAATTGGCTCCTGAATGAATAAGAGTGAATAAGAGTGTTTGAGACATAATGGTAATGGGCCTAAAAATAGCTCCTACTGAATGACCGGACCATCAGCTTAATAACCCTACCAGTGCCTTGCATTGACTCTCCCTGAAACCACAGACCTACTTTCAGAACCAGAGACAAAACACAACATTTGAAATATAAAGACCCTCCAAGAAACCAGCAACATGGAAACAAAGGACAGAACAGAAACCAGCAACTTCACCATTGTAGTACATTGGACAATGAGGACACCTGGAACTGCACGTGCTCATCTGAGTAGGACTGGCCCTTCCCTGCCATGTCCTCCCCATTGGATTCATAGGTAGCTCACCCCTATAAAAGGGGTGGTAGAGTGTGACCTCCTTGTGACTCCCTCTCCATCCAGACTAGCACTGCACCATGCCACCTATCCACCCAGAGGCCCTGCCAGAGACCCACTCTGGACAATACCTCACTGGAGAAGACCCCGACTGGCCATCGAGGATCAACTCTTGGCCTGGGATAGGTAGCCGTCACCCATATCTTCCCTCCAAGCAAGGGACCTGAGTTCTGTTTCTTTACACCTTGACTTCAATCCCTCTACTAAGCCTTTTCCCTCCTGCTACCATTCTGTGAGTGCATGTGGGAGGTTGTATGTGTGTGTGTAGGAACCAATAACGTTGTAGTCTGTGTATTGCATTACCTATCTTGGAACCCTGAGTTGGGTTTTGTCTTTCTGTGGTCCCGGCCCTGCTCCAATCTCTGCTCCCCACCCCTCTGACCTTCATCCCATCTCTCTCTCCCTGTAATCTTGGCTCCCACTCTGCCACCTCCCAGCTTCCTTTAACCCCAGACCTGCTGATTCTCTGCTCCCTGATCTCCCCCAGCTCTGCCTCGCCACCTAGCCCCAGCCCCCTCTTTGCCCTTTGATTTCCCCTGGCTCTCTGCCTCCTGGCTTCAGCCCCCACTCTGCTCTTTGATCTCTTGGCTTGCCTCTACCTCTGCCACCCAGCTTTCTTCCCACAGCTTCTCTCCACCTCTGCCTCCTGGCTCGCTACCTCCTGGCCTACTACCTCCTGGCTGGCTCTTTACCCCCCAGTTTCCCCCTTTGGCTTCTCTCCACTCCATTGCCTCCTGGCTCTGTACCTCCCAGCTCTCACCCCCGGCCAGCTCTTTACCTCCTAGCTTCCCCCTCTGCCTTCTCTCAGCTCCACTGCCTCCCAGCTCGCTACCTCCCGGCCTCACAGCTCTTGCCCTCAGCCAGCTCTTTACTTCCCACCTTCACCCTTGGGCTTCCCTCCACTCCACTCTGCTGCCTCCCGGCTCGCTACCTGCCAGCAGGCTCTTTACCTCCCAGCTTCCCCCTCTGGCTTCTCTCTGTCCTGCTCTGCTGCCTCCCAGCTCTCTACCTCCTGGATCTCTCACCCCTGGCCAGCTTTTTATCTCCCAGCTTCCTCCTCCAGCTTCTCTCCACTCTGCTCCACTGCCTCTCAGGTCGCTATCTCCCAGCATCCCAGCTCTCACCCCTGGCCGTCCGTACCTCCCAGCTTCCTCCTCTGGCTTCTCTCTGCTCTGCTGCCTCCCAGCTCTCACCCCCAGCCAGCTCTTTACCTCTCAGCTTCCCCCTCCAGTTTCTCTCCACTCTGCTCCTCTGCACTGCCTCCCAACTTTACCTCCTGGCTCTTGCCCCCAGCTGGATCTTTACCTCCCAGGTTCCTCCTCCGGCTTTTCTCTGCCACTCCACTTCACCACCTCCCAGCCCCAGCTTTCTCCCTTGCCTTTGCCCAGGGCACCAAATACCCACAAGTGCCCCTACTTACCAAGCACCCCCAAGCATTAACACGCAGCCACTGAAGTGCATGTTTGCATGTGTGCATGTGGACCCATAGTTTTGTACATGCAGCGTGTGTGTGTGTGTGTGTGTGTGTGTGGACCCATAGTTTTGTACATGCAGCGTGTGTGTGTGTGTGTGTGTGTGTATGTGTGTGTGTGTGTCACGCCGTCCTGCCTAACAGCACAATATTGAGATCCTGAGTGTTGATCTGGAATGTGTCAAGTCAACACAGGGATCCCCAGTTTTCCCATGATTTATCAATTTGTGGTTGACCCTATCAAAGGCTTTCTTTTGATGTGTGTTCCTCTCCTTTCTCATCCTGGATTGCTCTTTCATTGACTCCTTCTGGAGGTCCTCTTCCCCTTCTCTCCCCATCTCATAATTTAATGATAGGATTCTACCCTTGAGCTCTGCTTTGCTTTTCTCTTTGTTTCTTATTTATTTTATGGTTTCAAAAGTAATCTCTTTGATGATGAAATGTAAGTCTCACATCTCCTGCCACCGAGTCCTCAAACATGCCTTTCTAATAGATTTCTGTGAATGACCCTACCTCAGTTCAAGCTAAACTGAGACCAAACCAAGCTTCTATGTTCCTTCTTCCACTTCTTTCTTTCTTTGGTGACAGAAACCCTACCATCCTACCTTTCATTCAGCTTGATCACCACCATCTTTTTCCTTGTACACGATGGCTGGCATCAATACTTACTTTTCCCATTATTACACTTTGAAAACAAGACTCTTTTCCCTTTTCTATAAAACATTTGTACCTGCTTTTGTCATCACTGACGTGGTATACGTAACTACCTTCTCTGGTACAAAGCATCCAAAATAATCCTGCTGAAATTATCTTCCTCACCTGTTGATCAGACAGTCTCACTCCCACATTGAACTCCCTTCATGGGCTTTCTTTTGTCCATTGTTTCACACGTAAACTATTTTTCCCCTTGTACAACCAGCAACAGCCTTTATATCAGATCTCTTTTCCTACCACATTCCTTTGTCTTCAAGTGTGACTTTGCTTTGTTGCCTCTTTCATTTCCTCCTCTCTCTAATGCTCATGCCTTATTTCACTCTGTATAGAACAGCCTTCCCATTGAGAGGGCCTTCATTCTTTTATTATTCAAATCATTTCTGTACTATTCATTACTACTGTAGTGCAGAGGAGTACTAACCCACACCAAGTGCCTACTCCACTCTGATGTCATATTATTAGAGAGTAGAGTGATGTTAGGAAAATTAAACAAAGAGAATTCTCTGTTTTCCTGAGGGTTAACTGTAATGTCTTAACTGTGTCTCACAGTGTCTGTCTTCGAATGATAATCTACCAGAGATAGCGAATATCTTGAGTTTCTCTACAGCATATCACCAAACTATTTTTCCTGTTTGTTAACTAGGAGGTATTTGAGTTGGAAAAGTGTTATCAGGGATAATAGGGTAGCCTAGCCAAAGAACAAGGGAATAAAATGGATGGAATGTACTTTGATTTTTAGAAATAGGGTCTACAGCATCTACAAAAACCTTATTTGCAAAACTAAATCAAATGGTTTTGAAATGTACATGGAGTTGTTTCCCATGTACCAAAAATTGGAAGAACCCTGTTGGAGATTTTAATGATAAACAGTAATGTTTTATGGGAGGTATTTGGAGGTCTGTTTTATTTAACATTTTCATTAATGAACTTGAAGAGGTGGTAAAATAAAACATGTTAATGACATTTTCTGAGAATGCTAATCTGGGGAGGCAGTGTTGTGAATTAACTCCACTGAGGACCAAAAACAATAAAGTAACACAGAAAGGTTAGAAATAAGAGCTGAAAATAATGATATTCTGTTTGGAAAAATGCAGCTCTAATGCTCTTGGGGGAAATTGACTCTAAACACAGATTGACAGTGGGAAGTAGAAACCCGGAAAGCAGCAATGCCAAAAAAAGGCCCAGGGGGCAGTAAGAGACAAAACACTAGATATGAATTTGTAGTGTGGACCAGGTCTTGAGAAAACACTGTGATTTGTGACTGCCTGTATGGAGGTATTATGTTTCCAAACAGGGAGCACTGGTTCTGAGTTTAGTGTTGGGAACTTCAATGGATGCCAGTGGATAAGATTTCAGAGAGGTACAACAAAACTTGGGCCGGGGGGGAGGGGAAAGCAGAGGGACTGATTTAACAGGAAAGATTGAGAGAGCAAAATAAATAAAGACAGGCAAATATGAGTAACTAAGAAGGATAGCATAAAATGTAAAGATATTTGAAGTGTACAAAAGCCAAAAAGGGTCTTACTTGAATTAAAGGTTAAGAAAAGGAGAATAGGCCAAGGTTAAGAAAAAGAGAATTTTAAATAAAACAGTGAACCCTTTTATGAAATCTGTGGAATATCCTGCCAAGCTAAGTGTTGAAATCCACCTCCCTGGAGACATATAAAACTAAACTGAGCAAAATTAGAAAAAACATCTTAGGGCACATTTACATATAGAATTAGTGTGCCTGAATAAACTCCGGTGTAGTTTGCACCAGAATTTATTGGTCCCAGATGCAGCATTTACACATTCATCCCAGACTGCAGGACACTGAGCCAGAGTGGCACAGCCCCAGCTGGCAAGGGGCTCAGGGGGTTTAGCCTACCAGCCTAGAATTGCTCTGCCCTGGCTCATTGTGCTGCAGAGGGGCTGGCTGGGGCACAAGAGTGCTACAGTATGGGGCAAGCTGGCAGGCAGCACCACACTGTAACACCCTTGTGCCCTAGCCAGCCCCCATCACTGTCTACACAGGTGTTGTGGCAGAGTAAATAATTCTGCCATAGAATTAATATTACTTGTGCTGGGCAATATTATCCTACAGTGGAGTTAATTAGTTTACTTCAGCCTAATAGCACTAGATGGTCATGCTTTACTGTGGAGCTAATAATGCAACTCTGCAGTAAGCATCTCATGTAGATGCGCCCATTGAGCATTTTTGCATACACTTTGGGATGTGGCATCGGGCACTTTAATTAGCAAGCTGCGCCAATTAAAAGTGCCCATGCATCTTGTGTGTCAGTATCCCCATGCATCCCTGTGCTGAAAAAGTGGTGACGGGGGGCTTTGAACTAAAGCTCATTGAATGTGTTTTATTTCAGAGCACTCCATTGCCATTTTATCAGCTTGGGGAAGTACGGGGACCCTGATACACAGGATGTGGAAGGCTGCCAGAGCACATCAATTTCTGTGCTCCAGCAGACTCAATTAATCAAGTCTGCTCTGACACGCTGGATTTCCAGCGTACCGTAGCAGGCTTCCCACATGTCTGTAGGAGCCTTTAGAGAGTGAATTTGCTGTGTCTTGGATATTGACTGGCTTCCCAAATAAGTTCTCCCTCACCCCTTTTCTTTATTTTTGATTATTCTGTGGTCAATCCTGTGCTGATGAGGGGGTCATGCCCTGCATCTCAGAACCACAGCTTTTGTTACAGTGCCCTAATATTCCACCCCATCTGCACTGGGTGGATGGCTCTTCCAGTCTGTTAATGCTGGTCCAGATGAATAAGTAGGAGGCACCAAACAATAGTACAGAGCTTTTCTGCATTCAGGAACACAGGAAATGAGGTAACTCTTGAAATGTGTTCCTTCATTTGGTAGATGCAATCTAACTTTGTGTTCTAAGCATCCCTGTGCAAAGGGTCTAGTCTATACTGCCTAGTTAATCAAAGAGAATCTTTAAAACCTATATCAAAATTTCTAGAAACAGATGCGGAAGTTGTGTATAACTTGTTCAGGAAGCACAGGTGGGTGATGGGAAGAGGGGTGGTGTTGGAGCCAAGTAAAGAAACAAGTACATGTTCTGAGGTACATATGTAGTGGCAGACCTATTGATAGTCTCTGGGTCACAATGAAAAGGGCAGTGTGTCTTCTTTAACTTGTGTCTGCACCGTCTACCATCCTGTTGCTGTTTTCAAAATGGGAAGGGGGAAAGGGAGCAGCAGGATTTTGGTTTAGCATTTTTTTCAGCCAGTTCTGGAGGGTGGGGTAGATGTATTGGGGCTCCCCTGAGGTTGGGCAGCTCCAATTCACCCACCCACTCTCCAGCACTGGCCGGGGAACCCCTACATTGAGGGGGGAAAGACTCTGCTGCTTTTCCCCCCCCTCCCATTCTGAGAACACGGACAGGCTGGGAGAGAGGAGGAGCCACTGCTAGGGGAAGCCAGCTACAGGCTATGGCCAGGAGCTAGATTCCCCTCCCTGAAACCACCAGTGAACTTCTATTTGGCTCAGGGGATACTTGTAACTCAGAATGCTTCCTGCAAAGGTGACTCGAAAAGGCATATGTAATATTCATCTTGAAAAAAAGGAAGGAGGAATATCTGGGGAATTACAGACCAGTCAATATGACCTCAATACCTAAAAAGATTATGAAGCATGTCATCCAAGGATCAGTTTCAAAGCACCTAGAAGAGAACAAGGACAACTGGGAACAGCCAACATGGATTTGTCAAGAGCAACTATTGGGTGGAGTCTGTTCTGGGTCTGGTATTTTTAATACCTTTATTAAGGATTTAGAGAATAGGATTGAGTACACACTTCACAAATTTGTGGATGACAAGAAGCTGGTGGAAATATGGATGGGCTGGAGAATAGGTGTAGGATTTATAATATCCTTGATAAAAATCAGAAAAATGGTCTGAACTTAAATGAAATTAAATAAGAAAAGTTTAAGTTCATGAATTTGGATAGAGAATCACATGCACAAATACAAATTGGGGAATATTTGCCTAGGCTACAGCACTGCTGAAAAGGATCAGGGGGTAGAGTTTATAGTTGATCACAAGCTGAATGTGCACTCTTGTTGCAAGACAAACCAATGGTGTACTGGTTTGTATTAACAGGAGTGTGACTTGCAAATCAAGAGAAGTGATCATTCTGGTCTCATCAGTGCTGGTGAAGCCTTACCTGCAGGACTGTGCCTAGTTTTGAGCACCTCAAGAAAAATGCAGACAAACTGGAAGGAGTCCAGAGGAGAGCAGCAAAAATTATTAGAAGTCTTGGAAAGATGATTTTCAGGGTAAGAATGGAAGAACTGGGGTTATCTAGCTTTAAGAAGAGAAGACTGGGGAGGTGGGGCTTTGGTAACTGTCTTCACATACATGAAGAGTGCTTATTAAAAGAATGGTGGTGAAGTATTTTCTGTCACTGAAGGAGACAAAACAAGTAGTCATAGTTTTAAATTGCAACAAGGGAAATTTAGGTTGGATACTAGGAACATTTTTATAGCCATTGGAATAACGAAGTACAAGAACAGATTACCGAGAGAGGTTGTTGAATTTCTAATCTTGGAAATTTTTAAGAGCCAGTTAGGCAAGCACTTGGCTTCAATGGTTTATATAGGGATGATCCTCCCATAAGCAGAGGGTTGAATTTGACCTTCCGAGGTCCTTTCCAATTTTATTTTTCTATGATTTCCAGGTGTTTTCTTGTGCTGAAGCTTCTCCCTTTTTCATTTGGAAGAGTTTGGATTGAATTCCTCCACAGTATCTCATCACATATAGAAATTACACCAGAAGGATCAAAATATATCACTAGCATTTATAACAGCAATCTGAAGTCAAAGTTTTCTGTGGTGGTTAATGTAAATAGGACAGGTGAACTAAAATGGACTAACAGACAAACTCTAGATTAGGTGGGTCAAGCACCTGGCTTATGAAATCACTCTATCCCACCTGCCAGGCTACCAGGGGACCACTAGAAGTTGAAGGCCTGGCCAGGACCATGGTCTGCCACAGAATATGGGGTCCTTTGGCCCCAGTGGTCATATAAATCAGCAGTAGTAGGGTGAGCAAGGGATGATACTCCCCCAGTCCACTCAACCTGTCACTACTGCCATGGCCCCACTTCCCTGGCCACTAGCCCCTGCTGCATGCCCCAAGCTGGAGCTGTTGCTGTGGCACAGGGGTAATGCAGCAGGAACTGAAGCCACTGCCAGATGCCCTGGGTCAGGGTTGAAGCTGCTGCTGCCACTTCCTCATTCCCTTGAATCCTATCTGCAATGAGCCCTGAGCACTCCTGATCCAGGGCACAAGATGATTTTGACACCCCTGCTCTAGATTTTTGGAATCCAGAGAAATGCTTGTCAAGTTGAAGTAAACAAAGGTGGTTAGGGGGTTGTGAAAGTTGTAATGTACTTTACAATTTGTGATTGTGAAGCTTTATAGTAGATAATGCAACAAAACTGTATATCCTAATGTTGCTGTAGTATACCAAGTTATAATTCTTCCATGACCTTAATGATAAAAATCCCAATAACAGTTTACATGGCACCACTGATGTCAATGGCACAAGCAGAGATGAGAAATCCATGGATTTTGAGATTACTTAAAGAATTTTCCAGGACCTCTTATGGCATGAAAAGAGTTTTGTTTTTTTTTTATTATTATATATCTGAGATCATACATACCCTTTCATCTAAGCTCCCTTTTTTCCACATCTAGAAATATGAAAGTTCTTTCCCAGAGATTGAAGAGTGAGGGAAGAGACACTCTTCCCTGTCTGCAAGCAATAATAGATTAGTAAAAGGGAACATGTCCTGAAGACATTTTCCAAGAATAAGCTATAGCACTATTAGCAGAAATCCAAATAAAGATGAGTCGTGCACCATGCCCTCAAGGAAACAAGATTCAGGTAAAGATGTCTCCAGTAAGAGTGAATTCCATAGTCAAAGGCTCTCCACTAAGAACAGTCTTTCCTGTGCCTTGCCAGGTCTGCCCTTTGAACTGACTGCCGAAATATGCCTGCCGTGTGCAGCTGCAGCTCTAGGGTGCAGAGGGAGAGGTGACCTCTCTATAGGAGAGCACTTTCTGGTTTGACTGTAGGATACATATGGGAACAAAAAAGTGTTCTTCCTTTTTAAGCTCTCTCAAGCATAACAATGATCTGGCAGTTTCTATTGTATTAAATGGCATGGTACCAAGCAGACTGAATATTATAATACATTTGGAGTTTGGAGCCAGATGTGCAAGGCAGGAAAAAGGGTTCTCTCTCAGGTGGTCAGAGATAAATTCTGAAAATGCAAAAAAGCAAAATAAAATCCATGAATATTTGTTCAAATTTTTTAACCAACTTGCTTTGGTAGGAGATTGCAACCCTCCTGTGTATGTTTGCTGAAAGCAAATATACTGTCAGGAATGTTCACAGATATACACAATGTCAGGCAAATATTGCAATATTGGGAAAAAGTTAAATTTGTAATTATTTACATAAGAAAATTAAGAGTATGTGTTCATTAGTCAGATATGTAATTCATGTGATCAATGAGTCAAAACCGAAACCTTAGATTTATTTGCAAGGTTTTCTTTGCAAATCAGACCAAGAGTTACTAGGCAAATCATTTTGAATAATAAGTAAACTCAACAATGGATGTTTTATAAAGAATTCACCAAAAGTCATTCACTAATTATTTTGTCAAGAACTATTTGCTCATTTCTAAGTGATGATTGGAAAGTGTGGCTAGATGAATGTGGGCTTAAAGTATGTGAAGCAGTAATCAAGTTCAGATAAAGAATGAAAGAGTAGAAAAATCAGAAGCATAGGAGACTTATTAAATTTTTCAAAAGAGGTGAGTTTGGAACACAGGATTGTGTGTAGTAATATGTCTAACTTTTCTCTTTTGTTGACATCTGGGCTAAGTACAGACATTCAACAAGCCAGAGGCTGAATTGATTCAGTCTTTGTGTGTTAGTCCAAACTGAGGTGTTTGAATTGAGAAGAAACTGAACAGACATTCATTTTGGATTCTGGAAATGCAGCCACATTCCTGAAGTGGCTCAGGCCAGAAGCTGGGAGGCACTAAGGCATGCTTCACAGTCTGCCAGCCACTGCCAAAGGGGAGGAAGGAAGCTCCAAGGCTCCCCACTCCGTGCTCAAATGGAGGGGACATGGCCATGCCCCAACCCAGGGCCAGCATGCTGAAGCCAGGGGGAGGTGGGATTTAAATCCCCTTCCGTGGCCCACATGGGATTCTACCCCAGGGCTGGAGCAGGTAGGAGGGGGGGGATGTCCCTGCCAAGCTTATCCCCCACCTCCCCCACTCCCATCCTGGACCACCATGTTGAGGGAAGAGAGTGGGGTTTAAACCCCATCCCTGGCCCACAGGGGACCCCAGTCAGGGTCTCCCTGGTGGGGGGGAGTGGGGCAGCCCCTGCCAGGCTTTTGCCCTCCTGCCCCCAGGTGGGTGGGGGCAGATCCTGCCAGGCTTTTGTCCCCTCCACTCAAGCAGAGAGTGGGGCATGTGGTCATGCCTTGGCCTTGGCCCAGCAGGATAAGGGAGAGAGGGAGGTTTTAAATCCCCTCCTTGGCCATGCAGGATCCCATTCCAGCTCCTGCCAGGGTTTTGTTTCCCATGATGTCCGAGCAGGGTCTGTGGCCATGCCCCACCCTAGGCTGGCAGGCTGAAGGAGGGTAGGGAGGTTTAACCCTCCTCCTCCACCCATGGCTGCATGGGACCTCTCAGTTGAGAGGATCCCAGCCACAGGGACACTTCTCATCCCCCTGCAGCTGGGAGACACATCTGCCATGATTTCCCAGCCTCAGGGGTTTGTGAAACCCCTGGGGCTGGGAGATCATGGCAGTCATGATCTCCCAACCCTGGGGCTTCATCCATTCTTGAGACTGGGAGATCGTGGCTGCTGTGATCTACCAGCCCTGGGGGTTTCACACAACCCCATGGCTGAGAGATTATGGTTGCCCTGATCTTTCACTCCCAGGGGCATGGGGAGCCATAGCAGTTGCAGTCCCCCAGCCCCAGGGTTCCATGCACCCCCAGGACTTTGAGATCACAACTGTGCCCCACAGCTGCCAGGGCCCACCTGCATCTCGGCACTGGAGGTATAGTGCTGGGACCCAGTGTCCACACTTTCAGGATTACATCCTGGCAATTGCAGGGTGCTGCCAGGACCCAGAGTAGCAGCTGCTGGGACTGAGAATCCCCTTAAATTGTGGGACTCCCAGCCTTGGATGGGAGTCCCATCAGCTGATGAGTCTCCCAGCTGCAGGGGAGACCCTGTTACAGGTGTAAATTAAAGATTGATTACAACCAGCTATAAAGTTAGTACATATTTTTGAGGTCTGACTTTATAGCTGGTTGGGAACTAACCGTTTATGGTGTGATAAGTACTGCACACATATAGCTGGTCTCAAGGTAATTGTGTAATTAGCCAGTTAATTGCACTATTCATGTAACATGTAGAGGGGACCTAAAGGTTTACATAAGCTAGAAAGGCAAGTGAACCTATTAGAAGAACATAAAAGGAATGGGTTTTATTCCTTGTCATGCCTTTCTTTTCCCCTTAACTATGCAAAGTTCCAATCCAAGTTTGTTGTGCTCTGCGGCTCTGATTCAACTGGATAAGAAGGCAGTGTAATGGTGCTGCTGTTATGGCACTACTTGATCATCAGCTTTTCCATGGAGTGATGCAGCATACTTCCTTTCCTTTATTTGGGCTGTATGAAGAAAACTTCACTCAATCTTAGAAAAAAAAAAAAAAAAGAAGAATAATGAAGCCTTTAAAAAAATGGGTTTTGTTGTTTTTATTATTAATCTATTCTTTTGTTATGAAAATATAGAATGAAAATATTGTGCTTTGAGAATAATTTTAAGATTAAAAAAAAAGAATTTTGCTGAGCGGCAAAATAAAATGAGAAAAATTTCATATCCCAGCTCTATATCAAACTGGATATGGACCACTTAGCATGGAGTGGAATCAAACTCCACTCCATGCTAAGGCCGATATTTATTGATCAATCCCAGAATTGATACTAGTAAAATTCTTATATTCCTCTCTATTTTAGCCCACTCAAGGTCCTCTTAGTGATTGCATGTTTGATGGTGTCTATCTGAAGGTTGGTTCTGAAGGAGGAATTCCAGAGCAGTGGGTGAATTTTAAACCCACTTGCATCATGTAGGTGACTTAGGAAGATCAAGCTTGTGCTTCTGGTGATTTCAACAGTGATGGGAAGATATTATCCCTTAGCTAAATGTTGGCTGCATAATTTTCAGGGGACTAAATATTGTGCCCATGGGACTTCCATCTGTGGAAATCCAATATGCACATCAAAGGTAGAGTGGCTCTTAATTTATTAATTGTAAATGTTTTCTTACTACTTCTTCTTATTATTATTATTACTGCTTTATAGTATTGATTTGCCCAACATGAAAATGTTCACTATTTACATTTGTACTTTTGTTTTATGGATTTAGAGCCTCATACCATAAGGTGCTGAATATTGCTTTTACCTCCCAGTTATAGCAATGGGAGTTCAGTGTACCCATTATTTCCCAGCTGGTACTTAGTACCTCAATGGGCTCAGCTGTTAGAAATGGTACAGAATGTGCAACCTTATTAGCATCTGACTTTATCCAAGGTCAGAATACAATTATTAAAGTTGATGGATCTGCTTGACAAGATCACGAAGGCTGAATCAAACCCACATTTCTTAGTGTCCCATTGTTTTACATTCTGTGGCTATAAAGTCATTGTCATGAAGTATAATCCAAGTTGGTTTTTGCAGATCCTATCATCCAGTGAGTCACTAACAAAACAAAAATTATGTTTTGAGTTCTGATCATTATGTTTTCATGATCTTATTTAATATTAAACATATGGAATTCGTTTTCCTTATGTTTTTGTTTTTGAGAATTCTTTTAACAACATTTAATTCTGCATTTTTCATTTTGCCCTGTTCCAACTGTGCTGAGTAGAGAGGTGTTATGATAGTCTTGCACCTAATGCATTCTAAAACTGCATTCGACTTTTGTGCAGCTGCATCCCAGTGCAGACTCATCCTGTAGTGCACCAAGACTCCCAAGTCCTTTCCATGGCGCTGCTATCCAGCTAGGTGTTACACATTTTATATTTGTGTTTTTGATTATTCCTCCCTAGGTGTTGCACCTTGCATTTGGACGCATTGAACTTCATACTGTTAACTCTACCCAACATTCCAATCTGTTGAGATTCTTCTGAATTGTGTTCATATTCTCCAGTGTGTTCACAATCCTTCTCATTTTTTCATCCACAGATTTGCTCAAGAAACATCCTGTGTCAGCATCCAAATTGTTAATGAACACACTGAACAGCATCAGGCCCATATACACTTCTAAGTGTCCTAACAATCCTGTGGGACTGCACTCAAAACCTCCTGCCATTCTGCCATGGACCCATTAAGAATTACCCTGTGCTTCTGGCTATTAAGCCACTTATCTATCCACATTATAATAGTTTCAGGTAGCTCACACTTATGCAATTTTTTATGAGATCATGTGGGACCTTGTCAAAAAACTTGCTGAAATCCAGATACACTATATCCAAAGCATTCCCTTCATCCACCCAAGTGGTTACATTGTCAAGTTACTTTGTTTAGACAGTAGTGCTTCTGCCTTGGACAAGAGATTGGATAAGATGACTTCCTTGAGGTCCCTTCCAATCCTACTTTGCTATGATCCTATGGTCTATTCAATATGTTGGGAGAGTTAAGTGGTAAAAAATGGAATCCACTAAACACTAGGTTTTAAGCCTTGCCCCTCCTAAATATCTATGCCACCTTTCAGTGTGAGGGTTCTTGTCCATGAGGACTGTTGATTCCTCTCTCACAAAATACAGGAAACACCCTGCCTTAGTTACACTAATAGGAGGTGTGTGGGCCCCAGCCCTGAGCATCAGTTTTGAAGGTGGTGCCAGAAGGATCTTGTGGTGCCCCTCACCCCTGCTCTCCACTGCTTGGCAGGCACCCTTCCACCTCTACTTTCCAGCACTCTGCAAACCCCTCCTCTCTGGCTCCTGACAGCATCTCTGCTCAGGGCACTGAAATTACTAGTTATGCCTCAGTAGCTTAGTTGTTAAATGATTTTGCTGGAATGTGGGGGAGACCGATAGAAATTTATCTTGTACCTGATTGGACTTGAACTTATATCGGCCTTTTCCCAAGCTACATGATATTCTGGGATGGGCCTCTCTCTGTGGCAACTGAAGCAATACAGTTTCCAAGGAATGATTAATATTCAGAGGCAAAGAGAGAGAGGACTATCGCCCAGTGTTTAGGCCACTCACCAGGGAAGGGAGACATAGATTCAGAGTCCTGTTCCAGTGAATTTTTTACTCATAATATATGATTTTACCTACCATTTGTTTTTGTTCTCTGGTAATACACAGCAGTTGTTCCTCTATATGAAAAACAGGGGGAGTACAGGATAGTATGAGAGCTATTATTTAATTGTCTTATTGCTTGGATTGTTTATGGCTGTTTCTGTAGTCTGGTTATTCCCATGCTTGTTACTCTTTCTGGTACATCTTACTGACTGCAGTAATAATGTTTTGTTGCTTGCAACAAGGAGGGATCTGATGCTCAGAGTATCTAAGCCTCCCAATTGCTGAACTCAGCCAGAAAGCTGTCCTTGAGTCTAAACAGATGTTTTCACTGTTTAGACCAATCAGAGGTTTATGGAGTGCATGTTTATCTTGCAGAAGAGACTGTTAAGAGTTCATTCAAACTCAGGAACCAATCTTTCCTGGACTTGGATTGCCTGCTTAGATTGATGGTTATATGAAGTCATTTTGCAGGTCTCTTAGAAGAAATTCCTCTCCATTTGGAAATGAAGGACTAGGGTTTGTAGAAATGGAATTGAATCCTGGCTTCTTTTGTGAAGAACCACAACGATAAAAATGCTTTAGAAACAAGTTCAGTTTTGGCCAACAGGGTTTTTATCTGAACAAATTATGTAATCGTCAGCTGATTACACTTCTGGATAGATGACTTGTTTCCTTGTGAATCTTAAAAAAAAAAAAAAGAGAACTTCATCCAGATAGAAACAAATTAATTTATTGCACCTGTATCTAAATATTTTATATATTTTTAAACAGAATTAATTGTTATGAAGGGGCTCAAATTGTTAGTCCCAGAGGGTTTATAGGTTTAGAAAGAGCAAGACAGCATCCTGCCTCTGTTTTGGTTAGACCTGTCCAGTTAATGTAAGTTGTCATGTGTTAAATGTCAACCTCCCTACCATATTTATTTTCTTCTTTTATCCTCTTTCATGTGATCTCTTATGCACAGAATGATCTCGCAATACTTTTCCTAGGTACAAACTCCTTTAAAAAACAATGGTTTATTTGGGAAAAAATTGCTTTCTAATTAGCTGTGACATTAAAGAAGTCTTTGCCATGACAGCTAGAGCTTCTAAATAATGAAAGAATAAGCAGCTCAATTACACAAATATCCATCATTTATCAAAGACAGTGGCACCATTTACATCCATAGCAATTTGGTATAAGATGAGTAACATGTCTGGAACAGAAAGAATCCATAAATGTCACCTGCTTGATAAATAAGCAACCTTTCTTACAGTGTGCAATGGTGTTCTGTCTTTTACAAAGGAAGAGAATTAACATGTGACAATGTTATACTCTACTGAAATTATCTTTCCCCTGTATTGCAGAAAAACTGTATATGGAGATACAAAGGTTGTCTTAGAAAAATGACTGAAGAAAATGTTTATTAAGAGTTTGTTGGTTCAGTTAGAAATGGCAACAAATTCAGTAGCCAAAGAAATTGAAATTATTGCTGGATTTATAGCATAGACAGTACAGTAATTTTAAATTCTCCTTTCTGGGGCCAGATAGACATATCAGGTGCTGCACAACTATAACATGGTAAAAAGGAGACAGCCAAGTGTGCATAAGATTTACATTGCTAGATAGTATTAGCAATCCAACTTCAAGCTGCACTCATGTGAGGACCTGACTTCAGTTCAGCAGATACCTTAACCTCAGTAAGTTAAAAAATCTTCCAAGATTAAAATTAGACAAATAATGCATCTTTTTGCACTATTTGCAATTAAATGCATGAGAGTCATAAACATTTTATATTCTTATTTCTGGCTATCCTGGCATTTGTTTATGTCTGTATCAGCTTTTGAGTGACTTTATCAGCAGCAGTTAACACTTCACTTGCAAAGGGCAGCAGATGACTTGCTTTAGCAGCTTTAAGGATATTCTAGTAAAGGCAGAAAAGCAGTTTGTACTGTTCATACAAGTTAGCAGATAAAGTTAAAAAAAAAAAATGGAGAAATCCTAGAATTTAATTTTGACCTGCTTAGGGTGAACTTACACATTATACTTAGACCATACTAAGGGCACTTACATTGTGAGTGTCTGCAAGTTAAGGCTCATTAATTTATGCGAAGTTTCCTCTGAGCCTCTCAAAGTTATGAACCTTCAGGCAAGGGTTAACTCAGCTGTACTACCTAGCTTAAGTTAGGGTAACTTTAGTCTGCTCCATGGAGATGAAATAATTTTTTTCCCCAGCCTCCCAGGATGCATGGTTCCAAGACTCCTTCCACCAGGGCAGGAATAAAACCCAGATGTTTAGGCTCTTAGGCTAGGGACAGAAATGACATATAAACTAGTATAAGTAAGCAGAAATCAGTTCAAAACTAACACAACAGAAGTTCAGTGAACATAAACAGCTTTCAAAATGGCTGAAATCAGTTTAAGATAAACCTAGATGGATGTGGTATCAGACTCAACTGATTTAGGTTAAATCAGTTTATTGAACTTCTGTGCTAGACCCCTGCTCCAGAATCAAGCTGTCTGCTCCAGTCAAGCAGAGAGGCATGCTCTAGCATCCTGTGGTTTCTGACCTGGGCCACTGCAAGCACATGGCTGCATTTCTGGAATCAAAAGTGAATGTCTCTTCACTTGCTTATTGGTTCCATCTACATAGCTTAGACTAACCTGCAAAGACTGAATCAATTTAGCCTCAAGCTTTTTGCTTGTCTGTATACTTAGCCCTAGCCACATGCCTACTCACCAGTCCTCTAGTGGGAAGTTGGAGCTATGTAGGTGTGGCAAAGTGGGGTCCCTGACTAGCCACAGGGTTAGTTTTCGCCACTTGCCTCTGGGCACACTGCCCACCTGTCTCACCGGCCACACCTTGTTGGTAATTAATTAGGTTGTTAATTAAGGTGGGAAGCTGCCCATTAGCTCCCCAATATTGGGGTGTACATCTGCAGCTCTATTCCACCCCTATACCACAGCCCAAGCCTTGCAGATAGTATCTCAGGCAGTTAGCTCAAGTGTCACTTTCACCCATTAGCTGTGGCCCCCAACCCTGGGGGACCTCCAGCTTCCATAAGCCCTGGCCCCATCTCAGGTTCAGTTGGGACCCTGAGCTTTTTTGCTCTTCATGGGCATCCCTTGCAGTGGGCCCCTGGCCCTTTTGACCCTTTGGTCCTGGCCCCAGCATTGACCAGTCGAGTACCTCAGCAGGGTTTTCGCCTCCTGCCTGTCATAGGAATCGGGGTCCTCCATTCTCAGCTCAGGTGCTCCTAGAAGCATGCCTGGCTCTGCGGGGTCACTGCCCCAGCAGGCTTAGGCATTTCTAGAAGCTTACCTGGCCTACCCTGCGCTGATTGTAATAGAATATGCTCCACCCAAAGGTGAGGGCATAGGTTAAGGCATCCCTTCTCACCTTTCACTGGGGTGGTAACTGGCCTGGCATTTCCTGGGGGCTCCCATGCCACTGAGAGCCCCACCACGCCACCCACTCTTGGCAGGGTATAGTTTTAGGTCTTGCTCAGGACCAGGAGCCTCTAAGCCATCCCCTATAGCTCTTGCCCTTACTTCCAGGATGTTCCAAGCAGCCTTGCAGCCAGGTGAATTTAGTACCTGGTCTGCTAGCAGGTAACTGCCCTTTTTATATAGGCAGCCATGGATCTAAAATGGCTGCCGCAATTAAGCACCTGTTGGCCACTTGGCTTGGCCCTTAAAGTGGCAGGCACATACAGTGCCCTAGCACAGTAGGCAAGAAACAGTATTACCTGTTACTGTGTGACTGCTCACAACACATTCTCACTTTAACACAGCTGAACATTTCATAGATTTAGTATCGTCTGTGTAACATGTAACTTCATCATTACTCATATGATATCTACAAATATTTTTCTTTACTGAGCTTTTAAATGGACGTAGTTAACTTGAGTTAAAAATAGAAATGTAATGGGGAACAAGACATACTTTGGAAGCTGGTGGAACAGGAACTAAACAGGTTCATTTCCCTTATCTATATTACCACTTAATTTTACAACAGGCTACTAAAGGATGCCAACTCACCAACAGATTCCCAGAACCTTAATTCATTTTAACGGTTGTAAGCTACAAACAAATTCAAACTAGGTGGAAGACAGAACCTAATCAAACACTCCTCCATCTCCCATGTGGTGTGATATATATTATATATGCATGGCACAGTGTGAGTGCCAAGGAACTGAATTTATGATGGGAACACAGCTTTTAATGCAAGAGTTTGGCATATAAATAAATAATGTCTACATTTAATTATTTGATAAAACTAACATTATTCTAGTAACATAGCATTCTACTTGACAGTTGTGAACCCTGGTGAAGAGTATTCCTTTAAATCTTGTGATCCTACTGCCATTTATGTGGTGGGCTGCATTATCTGATTGACTAAGGGCCAGACAAGGGTCTCCTTATTTGACCTTTATCTTCCTGTTAGCTACCTTCAGCTGTAACTCGTGGAGCTGATAATTTCCTTGGTTGCCTGCCATGTTCCTTTGGGCCAGATTCTGTTTTCAGTTACAACAGTGTAAATTCAGGATAATTCCCTTCAGTTCAGAATCTGATCTCTGTCTTCAGAGATCTCCAACACGTGTTGTCTAGATCTCAGTGTTATTTCTGCTTGCCTCTGATTTAGATATCCCTCAGTTGCTCAGGCTGGAACTCTTTTGTTTGTGACCACTTCGTGTAATATTTTGCTGTTCCTTATTTGCTACATTAGTTTCCTGCTGCTAGGTTGTTTTTTTTAGGTGTTTGTGATTCTGTCTCTGATGGATTTGGGTGTGATGTGTCTGCATAATTTTATGTTTCTTAATTGCAGGGAGGTGTTTCAGCCAGGAGGCTTATTTTGGCAAATTCCCAACTAGAGCTTGGATGAATGGCACAAAAACATTCATTTAAATATTTTAACAAATAATCTTGGAAATCTGCTTCACTGCCCATTTTACATTTAGTCTCCACAGATATCTGAGCCATTAACACTTAAAAGGTTAAATATTCATAGGAAGTTGAATGTTAATCACCTGATTTTTATACTTCCTGAAACTGATTTTATATTAGCACATATGCATATTCGTGTTGGAAATGTTTGTGCTCCTCTCCCATCAGGTAACAGAACACCACATGGCTTATCTGTGTTTCAACTATTTAAGAGTGTTGTGATTACTAAATATTGAATGATCACAGAAAATGTTGTGATCAAATAACAGTTAAACATTTGCACATAAACTCATCACATAATTTAAAATAATAAATAGATCTGAGTAAGAACCAGTCTACCTCTATTCCAGTTGTGATGGAGGTTATTACACTGCTGTCAGTTCACTTGCCTGCCTCTTCAGTATTCAGATGAGTCTCAGATTGAAATGTATATCTGTTTTACTGTCCTATTCAGACCATTTAGCTGGTGGAGAGTTGAACTCAAACATAAGCATGTGCCTGGAAGTAAGACTGAAAGCTGTTCAACTGCAAAAGCGATCCTATTCCTAGGACCACATGCCATTCTCTGTGGGCCTTTTTGAAGACCAGGGATGTGGTCCATTCCTTTTGGTTTTCGAAACTGCAATTTTATTAGGAGGAAAATGTTTTTTAATGGTTTTGACACAAGTTTCTGCAGGAAAATCTCAAAGCAAATCACTGATTCTCATTTAATTTGGACGTTGAGATGTTTTATTTAACTGTAATATTGGAATATTTCATTCTAATATTAGCTTATTCATAATATTAAATATAGTGTAATTAACATTACAAGCCAACTTTATAAACATAAAACACTTTCACCTTAACCATATGTAATATTTCAAGCTATTCTTGTGTTTATTTTATTTGCATCCTGTGAAAAACTTTGGCTTTTCACTCCAATTCAAAATGACAACACATTTCATAATTTAGGAATTTCCTGCAGAAGAGAAATTTTCTTTTCCAGAAGCTCTCAGAGTAACACACTTTGTAATTCTAGGAACTGGTGGAGATATAGGCAGGTAAGGTGAAGATATTCAACCTTTTAAACAGATCCTATTCTATCTATTAGGCAAGTAAATGGACTTAAACATCTAAGTGCATTTTTATGCAACCTGGCTCAAGTCCTTGAAACAATCTTAGTACAAAAGGTGGGTGCATCTTTCTCCTCCTTGCTGTTTTTTTGTGACTCAGCCCTAAGGGTAAGACATGATGGTTTGTTACGAAAGTGAATGCATTAATGGATTTTCTGGACTTGAGTCAGTGGAATAGAATCATATAGATGCCTAAGAGGTGGAACAGAATTAGGCTCTATATTTTACTGGGTAGATAATGTCAGCATTATCAATCAGGTAAAATAGTATTAATTTGATTGGACAATAATTGGTGGATGATACTAGCTATAAAAGTCAGGAAAATACTACTTCAGGCTTGTCTTCATGTAAAGTATGCACAGACAGGGGCTTACACTACTGCTCCCAGGATTTTTTTTAGGAATTGCCCAAAATGTTCCAAGTGGAAACCCAGTGGTGTAGTCGATTCTATGAAGGATCATATTATACTGCAATCACTAAAAACCCATGGCTGTAGTTGGTAGGGAGGAACAACTTATTTGGGTGTGGCTATTTCTGAAAACAAGTCTGCAATGCTGTAATGTTTGTGTGAGTGAATGATTGCTTGGGACAGGAGTTGTTAATACTACTACTGTGAACTGAGACATAACACTCATCTTTTTTAATATACTAGCTTTAAATCTTGAATAAAATGACTTTGTAAGAGTGAGTTTTCAAGCTTGATTGAAGGGACCTCCATTTCTCAGAGCTTGGAAAGCATACAGTATCCAGTATTTTCTGGGCAGTTTATTATGTCAGTAATTCTTTTTTCTTTACAAAAGAGTTTTTGTCATTCATGGGTATCAGATCATGACTATTGCATGCATTCTGACCAACCTATTAACAATAACCTTATGAAGATGCATTTCCCTGCTTATTGAAAATATCAGAATAGTTTAATTTGAGGCTTCAATTCAGAATGATTTTCTCACTTTTAGGTCTGTATGCTTTTTCACTGCTGCTTGGGAATCTCCTCTTATCCTCTCACAAGCAGGAAGTTTCAAAAGCTAGGATTAGAGTTCAATTTTAAGGAACTGGAGAGATAACTCTGTTTTTATTGATCCCTCGGTACTCTGAGTCATAATGTTTAAACATGGCTGTTGCCAAAAGAATAAAAGAAACAAAACTTTCCCCCTTCGATGCTTTCTAGTCTTATTGCAGACCAGGCCAGGCAGGGCCATGGAATTAGAAATTATAGTGCTTCATGCAGTGATAACAATGGCTATTCTGGACTCTGTTCAAACACGTGGGTCAAATGAACATTACAAGAGCAAGCAAAAACAAAATGTTTTAGTTGCAACTAAAAACAGCGTTGAGGGAATGTGGAGGGATGATGCTTATCAACATTATGTTTTTAAGCCTCAAATCTGCAGCTGGCTTTACAAATCTTTATAGAAAGTACAGCACAGTACACAGCATTTTCATTCTTTCCATTACCCACAAATAAGTGTCCCTTGCATTTTGCTGTCTTACTCCAAAAAGCACAGGATAAGCATATATTCCCATGTCATTTTTCTGTTAGATCAGACTGTGGAAGAGTTCCATAAAGGAAGTGGTGAAAGTACTATTGTCTCAGACATTTTAAAACTAGACAAGACAAAGCAATGGAAGAACATTTTGTAAAGAACAAGCCTTCACTGGCAGACAAATGGTCTATGCAACTTTCTAAGTCATTTTAATTTCTATCATTCTCCATTAGGTTTTACCTGACAGTTTTGGCCTGACATATTCTAACTTACTGATGAGTATGTTTTTTCTTTGGAGTTTTAAACATATTAAATTTTTCATTTGTAACATACCTTGTTGGAAAACAGAAAATTAATCTTAATAAACTCTTAGACATGGGATTAGGTGTTTCTATCTTTTTGGAAGTCAGAGTGATTCAGATGCTGGTTGAAATCATTGAGTGCTGAAGGAGTTCTAACATTTTGAAAATTCTCTCTCTCCTATTTAGGGCTAACATCTTCAAAAGTGCCAAAGTCAATGTGCCTTACAAACGTGGTTAGTTATTTTTGAAAAAGTAATCCTGGGAACTTATCTTTTTAGCTGCCTAATAAAAGAATCACAATCACTGACTATTCAGAGGCTGACCAGAAAAAGGTCTGAGGTTTAGATTTTCTTAATATTTTGTTAAATTTTATAAATAAACAGAGAACAACTAGAATGCTTAAAAGATTTTAAGTCTTGACAAATGTATAACAAATAACACTAAAGACTGAGGCACATTGGAGAAAGAAGATGTATTGGGAAAAGAAATCAGACAAAACAGATTTTTATTCTTGTGACAGAGGATTTGTGTACACGAAACTCTGCTCCTTTTTTTATAAAATGGATTCTTTATTAGAACAGAGTGAGTCAGCCTTATACTACCTTTGTCATCGTCAGGGTTTATGCTGCTGTTTTGATATATTTTTAATAGAGAAGACAGCCAAAGGCATGACAACTTCTGAAAGGGATTTGATTATTTTTGTTCGATTTTTAAAAAGGAAATATAATATTTCTATGAACACTTAGTTAAAAGAAGTTTTCACATATATTTTATGCAGCCAATTTCCCTTGAAATCTGAAGTAACCACAAGAGACAATTAGTCAAATAATTACGTTTACTAAATATGTACAAGTGCTGTATATAGATATGTAGGACATGGATAGGCATTCATTTGCATTGGATGGGCATTCTGGGAAATTGTTAGTGCTAGGAAAACATTTTTGGGAATGAGACATTCCAGCTTGAATTGCTGCTGCCACTAGAAGAGCCGTGGAAAGTTCCACTGGGCAGGCTATCAGGGAGCCAGTCACTCTTCCTCCCTTCCACCCCGTTGGAGACAGGGGCAGAACGTGGAGGACAGTGGGATACTTGGAGGTCTAGGGACACCCTTTATGCCATGTGGAACTGACCAAGTGTTACACAAGGTGCTAAAAAAAGCAGAATAATAGAATCATAGAAAAGTAGGGATGAGACCTCTGGAGATCACCTAGACCGACTCTTGGCCTGAGGCAGGCTCATCTCTATCCAAAACCATCCCTTACAACAGGGGTAGGCACTCTGGTGGGTGCCAGAGTATGGCACGCACAGGCATTTTGCTTGGCTTGTGCACCTTGGGGTGGAGAGTAGGGAAGGGGCCAGAGCTGATCTGCCACAACAAGGACCAGGTCCCCCGTGGCTCCCCTGCCATCTGTCCCGGCATGCCAACATCTTATAAATTGAGCTTGTGGGTGTTTTTGGCACTCTTCCCAGAAATGTTGCCAACACAAGCCTTACAAATTCTTGTCTAAGCTATTACTAAAATTACACAATCAACCATGTTGCACAGGTACAAGACATAGCACCCTAAACTACCATAGATAAAGCAGGGGAACAACTGTGGCCAGTGTCATACTGCTGCAAAGGTGGTTAAAATTTGCTCAAGAGATCCAAGGAAGAGCCCTGTCCCACACCACAGGGGAAGACAACCCCCGCCCCTAACAGTACATCCCAATCTGATCATGAGGTATAATTTTCCTTCCTGATTCCTGGGGTTTGGTCTGACTCTGAGCAGGGGGCAAGACCCTCTAGGCAGAAATATCTAGGTTTCAGGGATGTGAAAAACTCTCCCTGACAACTGGAGCAATAGGAGAGGGAAAAAAAAAATCCTTCCAGGTACCTTGTAGCAAATAGCAATGAGCAGAACAGGGGTCAGCAATGTTTTGGGGCAGAATGCCAAAACCCCCCACAACCTTGACTTGTAAGATATTGGCATGCCAGGGGCACATGGCAAGGGAGCTACAAGGGGTCCACTCCTTGTTGTGGCAGTGTAGCCTTAGCACCAGCCCCATTGTCTGGCCCGAGGCATGCATACCACACTAAATGCCTTCATGTGCCATGCTTTGGGACCGATGGTGGTGGTTACCTACCCCTGGACTAGAAACCTGGAAAACATTAAAAAGCTATTTAAAGAGTTAACAATTTGTGGCAGAATGACTCATTTTTTTCTGCCCCAAAGTGCTTGAAGGGTCCCTCTTTGAGTCAAACACACTGCTGCCTGACAGGGTTCTGACGAGGGCCATTAGATATTTAAAAGGCTCATACCAAATTTCTATACAGTGGAAAATTAGCTAGTACTTTAATAAGACATGATTTCAAAATATATATTATGCCATGAATTCCATTTTAAATGCTGCCTTATTACCTGCTTAACAATATAAAGGAAGAAATATTTTAGTGAAATGCATTATTGACCTAAGATCAGAAGCCAATCCATGAGATCTGGCATATCTAAAGCAGTCTGCAGCCCAGGTTGTGACTGTATCTTCTGCCCTTTTGTAATCTAGTTTTGCAATTTTTGTTGAAGAAATGATGTTTATATATGTTAGGGTCAGCATGGTGGAATTTTCAGGTCAGCTCACAGAGGCTGTAAGGACAAGGGATGTGGTTGTCATGGGTGACCTAAACTACCCCTGCTGGGAGGATCAGTCAGCCAGGTCTGAATGCTCATGTAGGTTTGTAGCCTGCATACAGGACCTCTACCTAACCCAGGAGGTCCATAACCCCAGCAGAGAAAATGCCTTGCTGTACTTGGTCCTTGCCACAGGTGATGACCTGGTGAGGGATCTGCAGGTGCTTGACTACTTAGGCGTTAATGACCATCATCTGCTGGAATTTACTATCTGGCATGGGGTGGTAAAAGCAAGCAGTAAGGAAAAAGTCAGGAGGGCCAACTTCAACAAGCTAAGGAGATTAGTAAGAGAGACATTGAGGACTCGGAGCTTCAATGAGATGGGAGTCCAGGACGGGTGGTTGTTCCTTAAGGACACGATCCTCCAAGCTCAGAGGGAGTCAGCCCCAATGTGAACCAAAGGTGCCAAGAGTGCTAAAAAGCCCCCTTGGCTCAGTAAAGGCATCCAGGATGGCCTGAGGGCAAAAAAGGTGGCATACAATCAGTGGAAGCAAGGGGCAATCACCAAGGAGGATTATACCTTCATTGCTTGTGATTGCAGGGAGGCAGTTAGGAAGGCCAAGGCAGAGATGGAACTAGGGCTGGCGACCAGAGTTAAGGATAACAAAAAGTCTTTTTTCAAATACATAGGGAGTAAGAAGAAGGCACCAGGTAACATGGGGCCCCCACAGGACAGGCTTGGAAATCTGGTGACTGCAACAAAGGAAAAAGCTGATCTCTTCAATGAGTTCTTTGCCTCCATATTTTTGAGCAGGGACTGGGACAACTCCCCCAGTAGGATTATGGACAGGCTCAGGGACATGATGCCATGGGTCAGGGATGATCTAGTTAGGGAACTCTTGGAGGGGCTGGACATATATAAATCAGCAGGTCTGGATGCTCTTCATCCAAGGGTACTGAGGGAATTGACAGAGGTCATAGCAGGGCCTTTGGCACAGCTGTACAAGCACTCATGATGCTCTGGCCAGATCTCAGAGGACTGGAAGAGGGCCAATGTGGTCCCCATTTACAAGAAGGGGAGAAAGGAGGATCCAGGTAACTATAGTCCAGTTAATCTCACCTTGGTCCTTGGGAAGACCTTTGAGAAAATTATCAAGGAACACATCTGTGGCGGCCCCGCATGGGAGGTAACGCTCAGGGGCAACCAACACGGGTTCATTGTGGGCAGATCCTGCCTGACTAACCTTGTTTCCTTTTACAACCAGGTCAAAAAGTCCTTGGATGCAGGTATTGAGGCGGATGTCATCTACCTGGATTTCAAGAAGGCCTTTGACACTGTTTCTCACCCCATTCTCATAAAAAAAACTAGGCGACTGTGGCATTGATGCCTACACAGTCAGATGGGTGGCAAATTGGCTTGATGGTCACACCCAGAGAGTGGTGGTGGATGGGTTGTTTTCAACCTGGAGGGATGTGAGCAGTGGAGTTCGCCAGGGCTCGGTCCTTGGGCCTGTGCTATTCAACATCTTTATCAGATACTTGGAGGTGAGCGTGGGAAGCATGCTGTCCAAATTTGCTGATGACACAAAGATGTGGGGAGAAGTGGGCACACTGGAGGGGAGGGACAGAATCCAACTAGATCTAGACAGGTTACAGAGGTGGGCAGATGAGAAAAGAATGGAATTCAATGCAGACAAGTGGAAGGTGCTACATCTAGGGAGAAGGAACCTGCAACACACCTATAGGCTGTGGAATATCCTTCTCAACAACACAGTGGCTGAAAGGGATCTTGGAGTCATTGTTGATTCCAGGATGGATGTTAGCCACCAATGTGAGGAAGTGGTCAGTAAGGCTAACCGCATCTTGTGGTGCATCTACAGATGCACCACAAGCAGATTCAGGGAGGTGAACCTTCCCCTTTATGTGGTGCTGGTCAGACCGCATTTGGAGTACTCTATCCAGTTTTGGTGCCGTACTTCAAGTGGGATGTGACTAACTTTGCAAGGGTCCAGAGGAGGACCACTTGCATGGTCAGGGGGCAGCAGGCCAGGCCCTATGAAGATAGACTAAGGGGCCTGAATCTATTCAGCCTCCACAAGAGAAGACTGAGAGGGGATCTGATGGCTGTCTGTAAACTCACTGGGGGGACCAGTGGAAAATAGGTAAGGCTCTATTTCCCTAGGCACCACCTGGGATAACAAGGAATAATAGCCACAGATTGATTGAGAGCAGGTTCAGGCTTGATATCAGGAGACATTACTATATGGTTAGGGCTGCCAGACTCTGGAATGGGCTCCCAAGGGAGGTGGTGCTCTCCCCTATCTTGGGGATCTTCAAGAGGAGGTTGGATCAATATCTGGCTGGGGTATTACGATCCCAGCATTCTTTCCTGCCCATGGCAGGGGATCAGACTTGATGATCTGTTTAGGTCCCTTCTGACCCTAGAAACTATGAAACGATCTCAAAGCTGTTGTTCAGAGGAGGCTATGGGACATCAAGAACTAGCGGTGGCAAGTGAAGGCCATGGAGATGCAGAGTTTCGCTGACCAATGTGACATGGGAAGCTTCTTTCAAGCAATAAAAGCCATCTATGGGTCATGTTCCAATGGCCCAACCATCTTGCAATCCCAGGATGGCTCCACCCTTCTCATGGACAATGAGAACATCAAGCAACACTGGAAGGAGCACTTCAAGACTCTACTCAGCTATGAATCTATTCTCAGCTGCCACCATCAAGTCCATTCCTCAATACCAAGGACTGTTGCTGATCCCCCTTCCATCAAGGAAGTGTGGCATGCCATCACTCAGACCGAGAACAATAAGGTGCCAGGCCCAGATGGCATCTCCACAGAGGTCTTTAAAGCTGGTGGAACAGCACTAGTACAAAAGTTTAACCAACTTCTCATGAAAATATGGGTTAATGAGGAAGCTCCACCTGACTTAAAGAATGCCACTATTATGACCATCTTCAAGAAAGGGGACAAGTCATTGTGTGGGAACTACCAAGGCATTACCTTCCTCTTCATTGCCAAGAAGCTTCTTACTCTCATCCTTCTGAATTGCCTCCTGCCCCTTACCAAAGATGTCCTTCCAGAGTCTCAGTGTGGCTTTAGACCACCTCAGGATACTACCAACATGGTTTTTGTTGCACAACAGATCCAGGAGAAGTGTAGACAGCAATACCAGGAGCTATTTATGGCATTCATTGACCTAAATAAGGACTTCCACTGCATCAATCATGAAGCCTTATGGAAGGTGCTGGCTAGGTTTGGTTGTCCACTGAAGTTTATCAGTGTCCTCAGGCTGCTCCATGACAGAATGACCACCACAGTCCTTTGCAACGGATTAGAGACAGACCCATTTACCATCCATACTGGTGTCAAGCAGGGCTGCATCATCACCCCACCCCTTTTTTCCATCTATTTTGCTGTGATTTTGATTCTCATCTGTGACTGCCTTCCTCCTGGAATTGGGGTTGAGTATTAAATAGACGGCCAGCTTTTTAACTTGCGGTGCTTTCACAGCAAAACAAAAGTTACCAAGACTGGCATCACTGACCTTCAGTAAGTGTTACCCTTGTGCACACTGAGACTGATCTGAAGTCCACCCTTGACATTTCCTCAGGTGCCTATCACAGCCTGGGACTCTCCCTTCATGTTGGAAAGACCAAAGTGCTCCATCAGCCTGCCCTAGCAGCACAAGTTCCTCCCCTCCTCCCACAAAAACCATTGGTGGAGAATCCCTGGAAAATGTTGAGCATTTCCCATACTTTGGCAGTCACCTCTCCCAGTCAGTCAGTCTTGATGTAGAAATCAAACACAGAATTTGCTGTGCCAGTGCATCCTTCAGAAAGCTGCTTCACCATGTCTTTGCTGACCGAGATCTGTAGATGGAAACTAAGATCCTGGTCTACAATGCAGTAGTTATTCACACACTCCTCTATGGGTGTGAGATGTGGGTGATGTATCAAAGCCATCGTAAGCTCCTGGAATAGTTCCATCAGCATTGCCTCAGGACAATCCTTCACATTAGATGGGAAGACCACTGTACAAATGCCAGCATCTTCTCTGGAGCTAACATAACCAGTATTAAGGCAGAGATAATGAAACATCAACTCGATTGGGCTGGCCACTGTGTGTGGATGGCTGACACTCATCTCGCGAAGCAAGTCTTCTTCTCTCTACTTAGTCATGGTAAGAGGACCCACAGAGGACAGAGGATGCTCCTGAGGTCCCTTCAAACCCTAACTGTCTATGCTTTTATGATTCTAAGTGCTACAAAGACACCCTCAAAGCATACCTTAAGAAGGGTGGCATCAACCCTACAAATTAGGAAGTGCTGACTGGTAGCAGGTCTCAATGGCACTGTACCATATATCAAGCTACAGACCACTTCAAAGAGAATCATCTTGCTCAGTAAGCTGAGAAACGGTAGAGGAGGAAGGAAAGTGCACTCCCCAAGGCACCACTTGTCATATCTATGGAAAAACTTGCAGAGAACAGACTGGACTCAGCCACCTTAAAACTCACCAGTAATCCCCCACCTCACCACTCCCCTCCCCGCCTCAACAAACATCATCTTAATATTGAGGGCTAGCCCGATATATGGATAAGTTGAAAGTTTTTTCAGGGATTCTTTCTTCTGACTCTTTATTTGTCCCTATTATTATTTTTATGCATAATCAGGTACCTGAGTCATATGGTATTATTTCTGCTTCCTGAACAGAAGAATAGAAAATAATGAATGACAAGTAGGGACAAATAAAGAGTCAGATTGTCTGTTGGTATAAACCATTGTAGCTCCATTGAGTAAGATGAAAGATATAATTTCAGTTAATGCTGCATTTTTTAACTATTCTTTTACTGGACTGTGGTAGAATCCCAAATGTCCTAGGATCTTCCTCAACACAAAGGAAGAAACGGCCTCCAAACCTTGCAACATAAAACCTTAAAAACATTGAAAAAAATAAAAGTAAAGGAGAGAAAACATCAGAGCCCAGTGTTCACTGATGGGCAAATGTATTGGTAATTAATTTTTTTCAGGTCTTACTTCTTCGTCTCCTGAGACTGGCAACAATGATTTTGATAGCCTTATTTTCTGAGTCTTCCTGTGACAGTGAGAGCATATTCATTGCAGCTTGTTAATAAAACGTCCTGGCAAATGTTTTTTGCCATTAGTTAGAAATTTTTGAGAGCAGACTGTTAACATTATGATTCTGTTTCTCTGTTATAATCACACTGTCTAAAATTAAGTACTAATTAGTTACAAGGATTGCAGTGATTTACATAATGTACATATTTGTGTTGTATAAAGTGGGTCAGTCTTACCAACTGCATAGGCTACTAAGGAGCAATTAGCTGAAAATGTTCACTATCAAATTTAGAGATACATGCTTCAAACAAAATATTTTAGCATTTTCTGCATTTGTATTTATGCTTGTGCATATTTCCTCATCTTGGTTTTAAAATCTGGGACTGCCACAATTCATGTTTATTTTCCATTTTCTTATGTGCTCATAGATTACTTGTTTATTACATTACTTTTATTGTCTGTGGACATAGCTGGTGTAGTTGCAGACTGATGCAGGTGAAGTCTGCCTGTGACACTGGTAGTAGAAGTCAGCAAAATGATTTTCAAAGAAGAGCTACTTTACTGAAAAATGGGGCTTTGAGATCCCCATGCTATTTTTGAGCATGGGTAAAAATTGGTTTCATTTTGTGGAAAAAAAAGGGGGAAGAGGGAGAAGGAGAAGGGAGAGAGAGAAAAAATATCGAAAATACCAAAGTGTTTCATTGAGGTATTTTCAGAAAGAAGTGTGTTAACTTTTTAACATTTCCAACATGTGCACTAATGCTTTTAAGAGAGGAGAGGGGAAGGAGACAAATTTTCTTTATTCTCCCTATAAAAAAACTGACTGGATGTTCAAATTACAGTGTTTTAAGAGTTTGCACTATGTAGGACAAAAGTGTTTTTTTGGAGACACATTTTCTGTATGACCTTATACTTATCAGAGCTCACAAGAAGTTTGAATGTGCTCTTTTTTTTAATCAAAATCTTTTTAAAGAGATTTTAAATCTAGGAAATACTGAAAACTACATTTAAATCATATTCTAATATCTCATTCTGCCTCTATCCCTTAATTCCTCTGCCAGATTTGGCGGTTCCATATTTTCTTTTTAAAACAATATCTTTCTTTCACTCTCTACTGTTATAGAAGAGATCTGTACAAATTGGGAAAAGTGAAACTACACAAAGTGAACCAAGTAACAGGGACAAATATTTTTTTCACTTTTAGTAACTTTAGATGTTGCTCTTGGAACAGAAGTGCGTTAAATATATTTCAGATAGGAGTAAGATTAATTCCATACTCATTTAGAATATTTTCCAGTGCTTTTTTATTCATTATGGAGTTCCAGATTTTTGTGGTAGATATGTAATACAGGGGAATTATATTTCAGCCACAGACAACTTTTTTATTTGAAGGGGGTGGATTGAAATTAGATGTCAAATATATTTTTATACCGTTTATCACAGACAGTTTCTTGTTAATGCTCTTCCTATTCTCTTCAGACTTGAATGGAGTTTAAGGACATTTGTAGATGACACTTTAAAGTGGGTTTAAAGTGGGTTAAATGCCTTTCGCACCAATTTAATGGCATTGCTGTTTGCACATTTGGCGCCATATTGTGCATTAATTCCAGTCGCTGTAGCACATTCGATGGCATAATGCTCCTTAAATGACTTTGGGACACAGCAAATGACTTTGGGGTGCTGCAAAGTAAAACACCTCCGTTGAATTTTAGTTTCCTACTCTACAGCTGTGGAGGAAAGCACTGGGCTCCATGCAGCTCAGGGGCTCTGCAGGCAGATCATGCAAGCAGCCCATCAGCAGCCCGAGAAGGCAGGCTCCAAGAAGGGAAAAAAAAAAAAGTGGCAATCCTGATGGGTTTTTTTTCTGCCAGAGCCTGCCTGCCTGCTTGAGCTGCATCGGGGCCTGGTGCTTCTCTCCATGGCTGTGGCGCCCCCTGGGACTGCCCAAGCTGGGTGCCTGTGGGCGAGTGCCACCTGGGGGTGGGGGCTGCCACTGCCATGGAGAGAAGCACCAGCCTCTCCCCTCCCTGCAGCTCAGGGACCACTCTGCCCACCAGCAGCTCGCTCTCCCCTCCCCACCACTGGAGAGTTGCGTAAGGATTGGGCTCCGACACGGGTGTTTATTTTGCCCTAAATTGGAGCAGTGTTTTTAAAAAAACACCCCTTCAATTTAGGGAGAATTAAACCCCCATGTCATGTACAAATACCCTAATGGTCTAATCTCAGTTGGTTGAGGTCATTCACTTTCCCACAATGTGCCAGCTAGCTTTGTAACCAAAGCTAGGTTAATGATCTCTCCAGCAAATAGGCTCTGGGCAGGGTTTGAATTATACTTTGACACTTGAGGGGTCTGCAAAAAAATTTATTCAATTAATTGATTAACAAGCCCACCTAAGTGAAGGAGCAATCCGATTGAACACCCACGCGCAGGTTATGATTTTCAGATCTTACAGGGGGGCTCTTGTTTCTGATGGCAGAGGCTCAGCTCACCTGAGCTCCCCTTTAATTCATACCCTGGCTCTCAGTCCAGGTTGGATCATCTGTCCTGATGATCCAACCTGGGCTGGCTTTGGCTCCTTTCTCCTCTGGCTGAGAAATGGTTCAGAAAGCAGGGTCTCCTTTTTTTGTGAAGAAGAATTCTCCATGCCTGGAGTAGCCAAACCACCTGCCTTTCTTTCCCACTTTTTCTTTACACAAACAGTTGTCTTCCTTATTTCTCACAAAAGCTACTTTCTTAATCTCTCCCTCTTCCTCATGCATGAAGATTTCTGATCTCTTCTCTTTCTTTTGGGAGAAATTAGATGGATTCAGAAGCTCTTTCTTGCCATTGTCTGCAACAGGACCAAAAGACTGCATCTGATACTAATGAACTGAATTCTGCATATCCAGGTATCCAGATACATTGATATCTAGCCTGATATAATAAGCTTTTTTTGAGTCACCTCCTGTGTGAGCGACTTTTAAAAACAAAGATATTTTTTCTGCTCGTTCTTCTTGGAGGGTTTTCATCAGTCCCTTTTTCTGCAGCTGGTAATAATGTACTTTGTTTTTAGTATTGTACAGCTTTAGGCACAAACTACTGTTGACTTAAGTGTATAGATGGAGATTTCATACACTATAATTAAAAAAAGGTTTGACAACAATTTGAGCAGCACTACTTTTCTTTACGTCACCGCAAAGAATTTAGTATGCTCTGGAAGTCTACTAACAATGTTGGTGACATGCTGAGTTTTGAGTAACCCCAGGAGCAGTAAAAATACAAAAAGTGAGAAAGTACTAATTTAAGCTACCAAGAAAGGAGACTCACTGACAGGCCATTTGACTGATGAAACTGAAAATATGTCCTCAAATGAAAAGTCAAGATATACGACATCAATCTCCTCTTCCTTGTCCAGGTGGTAGGTCACCTGGTCTAAAAGGACATAAGATTGGTCAATCAAGACCTACCTCCAACAAACCCATGCTGGCTATCCCTCAGGATGTTGCCACTGGCCAGTCCATTAAGAACGGCCTCTTTCATAATCTTTTCTAAGACCTTCCCCTGGATAGAGGTCAGGCTGATGGGCTTGTAGTTTGCCAGATCCACTTTCCTCCCTTTCTTGAAGATAGGCACCACATTGGCCTTCTTCCAATCTTCAGGCACTTCACAAGAGTGCCAGGAGTTCTTGAAGATTCATGCCAGGGGATGAGCTATGATTCTAGCCAACTCCTTGAGTACCCTGGGGTGCAGATTGTCAGGGCTGGCTGACTTGAAGGTGTCCAGCCTCTCAAGGTGTTCCTTGACGAGGTCAGCATTGATGGAGGGCAAGGAATCTCCCTCACTCGGGCCTCCCTGTCCCATGATGGGCAGAGGCATCCCGTGGGACTGTGAAAGTCCAACTCAAAGTACCCGTTTAGTAGGTTGGCTTTTTCCTGGGCGCCGGTCATCAGTTGTCCCATCTGGTTTAGCAGGGCTCCAATGTTGCCCTTGCTTTTCTTCCAGCTCCCCACATATATAAAAAAGGACTTTTTATTATCCTTGATACTAGTAACAAGTTGGAGTTCTGTCGCAGCCTTGGCTTTCCTGGTTCACGCCCTACAGGTCTGGACCAGTGCAAAATATTCCTCCTTGAAGGTGGATTCCATACTCAATCCTTTGTAGGTCTTTCTTTTTAGATGCAGGAGGTCCACTAGTTCCTTGCTGAGCTAAGGGGGATGCTATGCCCTTTTGCTGCCTCTCCTCTGAGATGGAATAACCTAAGCTTGTGCATCTAGGATAGCTCCCTTAAGGAGCAACCACTCTTCCTGAACTCTCCTCCCCTTGGGGTCATGGTCCCTTGGGGCCTCAATGACAAGCCTCCTGAGCTTATCAAAGTCAGCTTTCCTGAAGTGAAAGACTTCTGTATTGCTGACTGACTTGCCAGCTTTACGGCAGAAGGTGAAGGTGGTCAGCTCATGATCAATTTAGATTGGACATCAGGAAGAAATTCTTTATGGTAAGGATTGCCAAAATATGGAATGGGCTTCCATGGGAGGTGGTGCTTTCCCCTGCCCTGGAGATGTTCAAGAGGAGATTAGACAGGCATCTGGCTGGAGTTACCTAACCCCAGCACTCTTCTCTGCCTGGATCAGGAGGTCAGACTTGATGATCTACCAGGTCCCTTCTGACTCTAGAAATCTATGAAATCTATGAAATTCAGTTACTTGTTTGCAAGCAGAATATATGCCTTATATTTCAAAATGGTGGAAAAAGTCAGGACCATTTAAAAAATTGAATTATTTAGAATGCAGTCATAGAAATCATGACTCTTAAAATTGTGAGGGATATTTCTGAGATGATTTCTACATAGTGATCATAGAATCATAGAAAATTAGGGTGGGAAGGGACCTCAGGAGGTCATATAGTCCAACCCCCTGCTAAAAGCAGGACCATCCACAATTAGATCATCCCAGGCAAGGCTTTGTCTCGCCAGGTCGTAGAAACCTCCAAGGATGGAGAGTCTACAACCTCTCTGGGTAACCTGTTCCAGTGTTTTACTAACTTCCTTGTGAGAAAGATTTTCCTAATATCAAACCTAAACTTCACTTGCTGCAACTTGAGGCCATTGCTCCTTGTTCTGTCATCTGCCACCACTGAGCTTCATCCTCTTTGGACCCCCTCTTAGGTAGTTGAAGGCTGCTATTAAACCACTCCTCAGTCTTCTCTGTTCCAGACTAAATAAGCCCAGTTCCCTCAGACTCTCCTCATAAGTCATGTGTCCTAGCACCCTAACCATTTTTGTTGCCCTCTACTTTACTCTCTCCATTTTTTGTCCACCTCCTTTCTGTAGTGGAAGGCCCAAAACTGGATAGAGTACTCTAGATTTTCATAGATTTCATAGATATTAGGACTGGAAGGGACCTCGGAAGATCATCGAGTCCAGCCCCCTGCCCAAAGGGCAGGAAGTCAGCTGGGGTCATAGGATCCCAGCAAGATAAGCATCCAGTTTGCTCTTGAAGGTGTTCAATGTAGGCGCTTGAACCACCTCCGGTGGCAGGCTGTTCCAGACCTTGGGGGCTCGGACAGTAAAGAAGTTCTTCCTTATGTCCAGCCTGAAACGGTCTTGTCGTAGTTTATGACCATTCGACCTAGTTGTCATCCCTTGGGGTGCTCTGGTGAACAAATGTTCCCCCAGATACTGGTGGTCACCCCTGATAAACTTATAGGTGGCCATCAGATCACCCCTGAGCCTGTGCTTTTCCAGGCTAAACAGCTCCAGGGCTCTCAGCCTGTCATCGTAGGGTCTGCTTCCCTGACCTCTGATCATGCGCGTGGCTCTTCTCTGGACTCTCTCAAGCTTCTCCACATCATTTTTGAATTGTGGAGCCCAAAACTGGACGCAGTACTCCAGCTGCGGCCTCACCAAGGCCGAATACAAGGGGAGAATGACGTCCCGGGATTTGCTTGAGAAGTATCTATGGATGCAAGCCAGCATTTTGGTCGCTTTACTAGCCGCAGCATCGCATTGCAGGCTCATGTTCATCTTGTGGTCAATGATGACCCCCAAGTCTCTTTCTTGCATAGTGCTAGCCAACATAGCACTGCCGAGCCTATAAGGATGCTGCGGGTTTTTCTTCCCAAGGTGGAGAACCTTGCATTTATCGGCGTTGAACACCATCAGATTCTCATCCGCCCACTTGCTGAGCCTGTCCAGATCAGCCTGGATCACCCGCCTGTCTTCTGGTGTGGATGCTTTGCCCCAAAGTTTGGTGTCATCGGCGAACTTGGCCAGTCCGCTTCTGACTCCAGTGTCCACATCATTAATGAAGATGTTGAACAGTATGGGTCCAAGGACAGAGCCTTGGGGGACCCCACTGGTCACAGGACACCATGATGAGTGACTTCCATCAATTACTACCCTCTGGGTCTGACCACGGAGCCAATTTTCCAGCCAGTGGATTGTGGAGGACCCAAGGTGACAATTGGCCAGTTTCTCCAAGAGGTGATCATGGGAAACCATATCGAAGGCTTTTTTGAAGTCAAGATATATGACATCAGTCTCTTCTCCCTTGTCCAAGTGATAGGTCACCTGGTTGTAGAAGGAAATGAGATTGGGCAATCAAGACCTACCCGCAACAAACCCATTCTGGCTATACCTTAAGATGTTGGCGTCGGCCAGTCCATTAAGGATGGCCTCTTTAATAAACTTTTCTAAGATCTTCCCCGGGATAGAAGTCAGGCCGATGGGCCTATAGTAAGCCAGATCCACTTTCCTCCCTTTCTTGAAGATAGGCACCACATTGGCCTTCTTCCAGTCTTCGGGCACTTCACCAGAGTGCCAAGAGTTTTCAAGGATCCACGATAGAGGCTGGGCTATGATGCTCGCCGGCTCCTTGAGTACCCTGGGGTGAAGATTGTCAGGGCCAGCTGACTTGAAGGTATCCAGCTTCTCAAGATGTTCCCTCACGAAGTCAGCATCAATGGAGGGTAGGGGATCACCCTCACCCGGACTTCCCTGTCCCGTAGCGGACATGGGCGTCCCATGGGGCTGATGAAAGACCGACGCAAAGTACCTATTTAATAGGTTGGCTTTTTCCTGGGCGTCAGTTGTCAGTTGCCCCATCTGGTTCAGCAGGGGTCCAACGTTGCCCCTGCTTTTCCTCCAGCTCCCCACATATCCACATATTTGGCCTCACTAGTGCCAAATAGAGGGGAAGGATCACTTCCCTCAATCTTCTGGTCTGGAGACACTTCTACCAATGTAGCTCAGTATGCTGTTAGCCTTCTTTGCAACACGGGCACACTGATGGCTCACATACAGCTTACTGTCCGCAGTAACCCCCACATCCTTTTCTACAGTGCTGCTGCTTAGCCAGTCAGTTACCCACCTGTACTGGTGCATGGGATTGTTCCATCCCATGTGCAGGACTTGGTAGTTCTCCTTATTGAGTTTCATGAGATTCCTTTTGGTCCAGTCCTCCAATTTGTCTATGTCTCTGAATTCTAGCCCCTTTCTCCAGTATTTCTACTTCTCCCCTCAGCTTGGTGCCATCTGAAGACTTGCTGAGGGCAAATTCTATGCCATCTTCTAGGTCATTGATAGAAATATTGAACTAAACCAGCGCCAGGACTGAGCCCTGAGGCACTCCGCTTGATACCAGCTACCAACTAGACGCTGAGCCATTGATTACTACCCTCAGAGCCTGATGATCCAGCCAGTTTTCTATCCATGTTACAGTTGATTTCTCCAACCCATACTTCCTTAGCTTGCTTGAGAAAATGTTATTGGAGACCATATAAAAAACCTTGCTAAAACCAAGGTATACCATATCCATTGGTCTCCCCATGTCTACAGAGCCAGTCATCTCATAATAGAAGGCAATCAGGTTGGTCAAGCATGACTTGCCTTTCTTGAATCCATGTTGACTGTTCCTAATCACCTTCTTCTTCTCCAGCTGCTTAGAAATGTATTTCTTGATGACCTGCTCCATGATTTTTCCAGGGACTGAGATGAGGCTGACTGGTCTGTAGTTCCCTGGATCCTCCTCCTTCCCTTTCTTTAAGATGGGCACTATATTTGCCCTTTTCCCATCATGATATAGATAATTATGGCAGAAGAGCATCAGATTTCTTCAGTAGAGTGTAGTTCATTTTTTTTGCATCAGTAATTAAAGCCATTATCTCATGTCAATCTGAAGCTCAGCAACTGCCAAGCATAATGCTGGGAGAGTGCTGCCAATTTAACGGTCATGATATCAAGTGTAGCAACCAGACTGTTGTTGTGATCACAGGATACATGTGACATGGGCATATTTTGAATTTAGCATGTCAGGGATGTTATTAGATATAATACTAGCCCAAGGAATTCTCTTGAAACAATTTTGAAACAACAAAAAATAATGAAAGAATGACCAGATAAGATGCGGATATATTTGAAGGCAGAATATAAAGCACCAAGTACATCAATAGGCATCTTGATCTTCTGTTTAACAAGCTGGCCTTTCTGCAACGAAACACTGGTTACAGGTTCTGAGAACTATGTTATGCTGTGTGTAACTTAGGAATTTGTAAAGGATGAAGTTAAAGGTTCTGAAATAACAGCTTGTATTGGTGAGAAAAACAGCTCATGCTGGAAATTTCAACTTCATCTTCAGTAGTGAACTAGGTTCGAAAGTCCTACACTTAGTCACAGTCTGTCACCCAGAACCTGGCAAATGTCAGGTATTTCAGAAATAGAATGCTGCTCTCTTATGAAAGTGATTCTTGAATCAGTGCATGCAGTCAGATGAAGACTACACTTGTTCTGGGAGCAAATCTATGACAAAGTTAAAAATTGGAGGTTGTCAGAACGACATTTCCTAGGACAATGAGAGCCACCCCTTTTGGCAGGCACAAATTAGCCCCAGACTCTCAAAGTGCTACACTGACCCCGTTTCCCTGCCTGATCTGCTGTTCTGCTTCCTTGCTCCCAGCCCTGTGACCTGGGCCTGATCTTCAGCTCTGCATTCTGCCTCCTTTCCTGTGTTTGCTGCCCATTCTGGTTTTCTGCTTTCTGCCTCCTACTCTATTTGTCATTGTGCTGCCTGCCCCCCTTCCTAATTTGCCATGGGACACACACAGGCTGTATGTACCATCTGTACCACCTGTACCCCAGGAACTGTTTCTTTTGTGTCTTTATTCTTCCTTATTATTTATTTTTCATGTGTAATCAGCCACATGAGTCATACTGCATTATTTCTGCTTTCTGAATGGAAACTTTTGACACCTCTTCCCAGGAAAAATTCTCAAGAACATGTTGAGACAGGTAAACCTAGGTACTCAAACTTGGCAAAGGAATTTCATAATTACATTTTTCAAAGTAGATATTGATTTTCTAGCACCCTGAACTTAATCAAGATTTGAGCAAAAAGCCTATAAAACTATTCAGAATCTTGACATTCTGATCATAACTCCAAAAACAGTGAAAACAACAGTTTAAGAAGTTCTTCAGATTTAGGGTTCTGGTGTCATTTCTATTGAGCGACTATTGAGCTTGATCTACTAGCTTAAAGAAAGATCTCAGTTTGCACTGTCAGATTTAATAACTATTTTTAGACACTGCAAAATAGACAAACCATTTTTTTTGGTGAAAACAGCAACCAGTGTTTTAAATGCAAGTGTAAGTTTGGTGCCCTACATCATTTTGAACTTGGCTTGATCAACAGTAGAACAGATTGTGGCTCAAGTGGTACAGGATTTTTACATGCACACGGGACAAAACCAATGACTGACAGGTTTCAGATGTTACCCAGAAATGTTAAGAAACTCAGGGTAAAGATCATATTTTGTCACTACTTCTGATAAGTAAATCATTCTTCTTATTATGCTTAAAAGGAAATGCTGTAACAAGTAGTCTTTTTCTTTTACCATGACTAAATGTGTCACCTCTTAACAAAGTGAGATAAACATGGTTCTATTCCAAAATTAGTGTCTTCTTTTTTTAATTTACTAATGCCCATCCCTAATTATTGTTTGTGGGGTTGAGTTAATCTATCCAAGCCCCTACTGGTTTAAGCTCATAAATTAATGTAATAGTAGGTAACAGAGGGCACATCTACACGTCACCCCGTGGTGATGTAGTGACGTGCTACATCGCCATACAGCACGTTGTGACATAACAATAACACAGGTCTACACATGATTGCCAGCTATGTCACCGTAGCAGTGTGCTCCCCAGTGTAGTGTGCCACTATGGCAATGTAGTGGTGAAATCTAACCGTGCACTGCATGCATGGTGCCATAACTGCCTGTACCACTCCATGCTTTAGTACTTCCAAAAGAAAGTACTAAAGTATGGCACCATAGCAACATTGCCATATGGTGATGCATAGATGTGCTCAGAGGCTCCCTTCCTGCACTGCTGGTGTCACTGAAAACATTGGTATTGACTGCTATAGGAATATAGACAATGGTAGATGGAGTATCAGATAAACAATTCAGGGCCTGATCTTGAAAATGCTGATTACATGCAATGACAATTGAAGTCTATGGGAAAAGCAGATCCTCTGTCATCTCACAGCATCAGGCCCTCAGGTGGAGGAAAACTCAGCTAACAAACAAATGGCCATTTTATCCTTACATTCTTCAACAGAAGACCATAAAACACCATATCTTTTTAATTGTAAATTTTTTTTTTTTTTTTTTTTTAGAATATTCAGGAATCTGCTATGAAATGTGAGTTCTGTCCTTTTTTACTTACAAGGATTCAAGTGCCTAGAAAGGGACAGAACAGGTCTGTAAGGGGCCTCCTCCCCTGGTTCTACTTCCAAATTCTGATCCATTCCCTATTTCTCTAATATGATTTTCATGGAGTGACAGCAGACTGAACTCTGGGCCGCCGCAGTGCCCATAGGTGCAGTGCCCCGGATAGGACTCTAAGGAGACACATGTGAGTGTTTTAAATGACTGTCTTGACACATAACAGAACCCAAATTAATTGCTATTAATCTAGCAGCTTTCTTATAAATATTTTATTTTTTAAAATTCTCCTGTCTGTCAGAGGACATGACTTTTTCAAAAATATTTGAAGGGTTTTAGCTTTGGCCACATGTAAATAGCAATGAGTACATTTTTTCTTCCATTTGAGGGAATATCAATCTAAACTTTTAATTGAGAAATAGGTACATATGGTGTCTTAACTATATATTGTAGTTGTCATCATTCTTTCCAAGTGAAAAATTTAATTTCCATATAGTGCAAGTTTCCACATAAATCCTGCCTACAATATTTATATCCTGAAACCAAGAGCATGTCACCAATCTTTCTCCAGCCATACATGGCAAAAAGAAAAGAAGAAAGTCATAACATCGACAAATATGTCTACTCTTTTCTCTTTAAAAGAGAAGATTTCAAATGCTTGAGATCAAACATACACATCTGCAAATGATAGCTCAGTCGTCCTGAGGGAAACTGGTTTATTGGTCCTATTACCTCAGCTCCTTGTGCCTGCCTGAAAAAATAAAATAAAAAAATATAGCTTGCCAGGATGAAACATCAAATTCATGAAATCTAAATTTGGCCCAGAATGTTGTAGATTCAGCCCCCAAACCAAGATGGGAATTTAACCAATGTTGATAGAATATGTTCCACGGCAAAGTGATGTGAAAGTTAAATAGACATTACTTTATATGCCTGTTATTTGCCTTAGCAACAGTTACAAATCTGCAGAAAGAGTACTAAACAAGAGCAACATGGAACAATATTAACTTTTTCTGCCAATATCATCATGTTTCCAATATTAAAAATTGGTATCAGTTGGTGCAAAGTATGGCACTAGCTTGAATAGATGGTTTGCATTTGGTCCACTTAGACCATAATTTTAGGGGATGCAAGACCTCCTACAACCTTCTTTCTGCTTAGCTGAATCAAGTATGAAACAGAGGGTCAACTTGGAGCAGAGGCTATGGCAGTAATTGGTTTTGTAGATATATTGTTCCCGAGTCAGTTATATCAATTCCCCATGTGACCAATTTAATTCACACCTATGGTATATTTATTACTTACAAAGTATATCCAATGTTTGATCTAAAAGTCCTACTTCACAAACAACACTGATCTTCTAAATGGGCAGCTTGCACTGTCTATAGTAAAACAGATTGCTTTGTTTCTTAGAACAAGTACTTTTGCTGAGGGAAATAATGCTACATATGGCTACATAAAGTCAGGTGGAGAAGGAGAATTTGCTGGACCTAGAACTTAGTGCATTGATATTTGTGGTTTCTCAAGGTCCTTCTTGGATAGGAAATGTGTTTTAAAAGCGGGGTTTCCAACATGACTTGAAAAAGCAATTAACACCTAATGTAAACACAGTTCAGCATTCCTAAAATCAAGGTAGTTAGAGTAATCTATGCTCCCCATACATTATAAAATCGTAAGCTCATGTGATGTCTTCATGGCTTCAGGAAGCAAGAAATCAGTGTATAAGCCTTTCTTGTCAGTGACAGATAAGCCTCTTTCCTGAGCAAATAGAGAATTATGTGCTTAAAGGGAATATTAAGATCCTATTTTGCAGTTAGCCCAGAGTGATGATTTGAGAAAGCAATGTATAAGTTATGAGTTCTGGTGGATATTATGTTGCAGTACTATGAAAATTGTTAAATTGTGAGCCACTGTGTCACTGTGTATTCATCTGACAAGACTTCCAGCCACATCTCTTTTTGACCAGAGATAATAGTTGGTCTTCCTAGGCTACTGAGCAGTTTGTAAACAATAAGCTAGCTGAGGCCCAGACAGGCCAGATTGTTTGCAGGAGGGTGGTGATGTACAAAGAAATCAAATGTTAGAATGAGAGCATATAAATGGGGGGAAAGAGGGGAACTTTACAGAGACAGATGGAAAACATTGGGCAGGCGAGAGTAAGAGGTGGGCAGGCTTTCTTAGTAGGGAGGAACTGGGCTAGATAAAGGGCCAGCTAGCATCAAAGAAAGCAACTCATATCTGTAGGAACTGGGTGAAGGAGGGGGAAATCCTCACTACATGAATCCATGTGGTCCACAAGGAGTAAGAGATATCAAGGAAGAGATATTGTGGTTTAGGTGGTTTTTGTTTTCTTAATGATTTATATTCTTTTTGTTATACCTTTTAAGGAAAGACGAATGATGCATTCAGTGCACTTGTGCTGTGAACCTATTGCATGGTTCCCAAAATTTTAAATAGTAAACCAAATGGTTGACCCCTTTGGAGGTTATGTTTAAAATACAGGAAGGAGTCTGAGGAGTCAGTTCTGGACCAGCAGGCTAGGTGATATGAGGTCTCAGCTGTCAGGGAGTGAGCTTATTCAAGCTGATTCAATCAGCTATTAGATAATAGCATCAAAAAGCCCTGCTGAAGCATCCGATCTATACAGACATCGAGGGAGCTGGGTCAAACTAACATGATGCTGTGGACCACCAAACCATGTGGCACCCACAAGGACAGCCCAGCCTGAAGAAGGAGAACATTGGGAACCTGCAAGCCATGGGGCGGACAGCAGTACAGCACAGGTAAGCAATAAGCAGGTAAGAAATAAGGGGCCCCTTGGGATTCGGAGCTGGGAGGCAGCAAAGGCACCAGTCACAGGGCTCAAGTGCCTATATACTTATGCTAGGAGCATGGGGAACAAGCAGGATGAACTAGCGCTCCTGCTTGCAGAAAACACCTATGACTTAGTAGGGCTAACGGAAATCTGGTAGGATTCGTCCCACGACTGGGCGGTACATATTGAAGGTTATAGGCTGTACAGAAAGGACAGGGTGGGGAAGAAAGGGGGAGGTGTTGCGCTCTGTGTCAATGAGCAATATACATCGACCCTCATCAAGACAGAATCGAAGGATGAGGAAGTAGAAGGATTGTGGGTTAGGTTACATAGGGGACAAGGAGAAAGGGATTTGGTGGTGGGGGTCTGCTACAGACCCCCACACCAAGGGGAAGAACTAGATTCGGGGCTCCTGAGGCAGCTCTCGGAGACCATAAAAGCTAAAGAGGTGGTAGTCATGGGGGACCTAAACTACCCAGACATCTGCTGAGAGACGCAGACGGCAAAGTCCCACCGTTCACGCAGGTTTCTAACCTGTGTACAGGACCTCCACCTGACACAGGAGGTACACGGTCCCACTAGGGGGAATGCCATACTGGATCTGGTATTGGCAACAGGGGATGACATGGTAGGGGAAATACAAATCGGTGGCCATCTGGGGGACAGTGATCACCTAATAATAGAATTCACCATAAGATGTCGAGTGGGTAAGGTAACTAGTAGGGTGAAAGTGCTAGACTTTAGGAAAGCTGATTTCAATGAACTCAGGTATTTAGTCAAGGACACACTGCAGAGTAGGGGTTTTGAAGTGATGGGAGCCTGAGAAGGGTGGCTGTGCCTTAAGAAAATAATCCTTCAGGCACAAAGGGAGATGATCCCGACGCGAGGAAAAAGAGGGAAAGGGGCCAGGAGGCTTCCCTGGCTGACCAGAGAAATCCAGGGCAGCCTAAGGGCCAAAAGGGGAGCACATAAAAAGTGGAAACAGGGAGAGATCATCAAAGATGAATATACCTCCTCTGCTTGCGCTTGTAGGGAGGCAGTTAGACGGGCCAAAGCTACCATGGAGCTGAGGATGGCATCCCAAGTAAAGGACAACAAGAAATTGTTTTTTAGATATATAGGGATTAAAAAGAAGGCCCAGGGAAGAATAGGACCCCTACTAAATGGGCAGAAGCAATTGGTGATGGACAGGGGGGACAAGGGTGAACTCCTCAATGAGTTCTTTGCCTCAGTGTTCCTAAGAGAGGGGCACGACAAGTGTCTCACTGGGGTTGTAGAGAGGCAGCAGCAAGGCGCCAGACTACCATGCGTAGACCCTGAGATGGTGCAGAGTCACTTGGAAGAACTGGATGCCTTTAAGTCGGCAGGCCCGGATGAGCTCCATCCGAGGGTACTGAAGGCACTGGCCAACATCATTGCAGAGCCACTGGCGGGAATATTTGAATGCTTGTGGCGCACGGGCCAAGTCCCGGAGGACTGGAAAAGGGCCAATGTGGTCCCCATTTTCAAGAAGGGGAGGAAGGAGGAGCCGGGCAACTATAGGCCAGTCAATCTCACCTCCATCCTTGGCAAAATCTTTGAAAAAATTATCAAGGCTCACATTTGCGAGAGCCCGGCAGGACAAATTATGCTGAGGGGAAACCAGCACGGGTTCGTAGCAGGCATATCATGCCTGACTAATCTAGTCTCTTTTTATGACCAGGTTACAAAACGCCTGGATGCAGGAGTAGGGGTTGATGTCGTATACTTAGACTTCAGGAAGGCCTTCGACACGGTATCCCACCCCATACTGGTGAACAAGTTAAGAGGCTGTGACTTGGATGACTACACAGTCCAGTGGGTGGCGAATTGGCTAGAGGGTCGCACCCAGAGAGTCGTGGTGGATGGGGCGGTTTTGACCTGGAAGGGTGTGGGCAGTGGGGTCCCGCAGGGCTCGGTCCTTGGACCGATACTCTTTAATGTCTTCATCAGTGACTTGGACGAGGGAGTGAAGTGTACTGTGTCCAAGTTTGCAGATGACACAAAGCTATGGGGAGAAGTGGACACGCCACAGGGCAGGGAACAGCTGCAAGCAGACCTGGACAGGTTGGACAAGTGGGCAGAAAACAACAGAATGCAGTTCAACAAGGAGAAATGCAAAGTGCTGTACCTAGGGAAGAAAAATATCCAGCACACCTACTGCCTAGGGAATGACCTGCTGGGTGGCACTGAAATGGAAAGGGATCTTGGAGTCCTAGTGGACTCCAAGATGAACATGAGTTGTCAGTGTGATGAAGCCATCAGAAAAGCCAATGGCACTTTATCGTGCATCAGCAGATGCATGACGAATAGTTCCAAAGAGGTGATACTTCCCCTCTATCGGGCGCTGGTCAGAACGCAGTTGGAGTACTGTGCGCAATTCTGGGCACCGCACTTCAAGAGAGATGCGGATAACCTGGAGAGGCTCCAGAGAAGGGCCACTCATATGGTTAAGGGCTTGCAGGCCAAGCCCTACGAGGAGAGTACCTGGACCTTTTCAGCCTCCGCAAGAGAAGTTTGAGAGGCGACCTTGTGGCTGCCTATAAGTTTATCATGGGGGCACAGAAGGGAATTGGTGAGGTTTTATTCACCAAGGCGCCCCTGGGGGTTACAAGAAATAATGGCCACAAGCTAGCAGAAAGGAGATTTAGACTGGACATTAGGAAGAACTTCTTTACAGTTCGAGTGGCCAAGGTCTGGAATGGGCTCCCAAGGGAGGTGGTGCTCTCCCCTACCCTGGGGGTCTTCAAGAGGAGGTTGGATATGCATCTAGCTAGGGTCATCTAGACCCAGCACTCTTTCCTGCCTATGCAGGGGGTTGGACTCGATGATCTATTGAGGTCCCTTCCGACCCTAACATCTAGGAATCTAGGAATCTATGATGCCTCTTCAGAGCATTCACAGTGCTTAGCACAGAGGCATGCTGAGCTTCAAGGAAAGCACTGTTAAGTTTTTTTTGATGTCTGTAAATCTCCATAACAGTGGTGTGCCTGATCTAAAGTTAATTCATCTCAGGAGGTGAACTGATTTTAGATTGACCTGGGTGAACCCAATCTATAATGGGTTAACTAGGCCTAGTGAACACTGGCAATTTTTCACAGCACAGCCCCAGAACTGTGAAACCCTAGCCACAAAGCTGTGCCTTTGCTACCCCCCAACCCTGTTTGGGCTATTTTTAGTCTTCCAAGTACCCTCCTCCTGGATAGGGCAACCCCTTCCCCACCATGGACCAGCCAGATTCCCTGCACCCATCACCCCACACTGGACCTGCCAGCTCTTTTCCTTTCTCTGCCTCCCCCCATCCCAAGTTACTTACCTTGGGCAGCCTGCATTGCTTCTAGCAGTAGCAAACACCTATATGTGCTGCTCTCAGTTCAGGTTAGGCGGCTTAAGGCAAGCTGCCTAAACCTAAACTGGGTCTCATGACCACTTGTTATGCCCTAAGCGTACAAATGTTCCAACTGGTTCAGAATGCAGCGGCTAGTCTGCTGAATAGCGTTGCCTGCTGAGATCATACAACCCCTATGCCCTGTTCTTTATAGCTGGCTCCCTGTTGAAAGCTAAGCTGGAAGAAAGTTTTCAGTAGCCCTTCAGAGCCCTTTATGGAACTGGCCCAAATGACCTGAAAGATTGTTTTACTGTGTGCAAGCATGACTTTCCACAACCGCTTCATTCCATCAGAACAATGGAAATGTTAACTTCAGCTGCAAGATCTGGGAGTATGGGGAGCAAAGCTTTCTAATCAACGGACCCATGTATCTGGAACACAGTTCTGGAAATGTTCAGAATGACCATGGTCCTCAGTACTTGTAGAGCAATTGTAAAACTTCTCTGGAAGCTACTTTATAACTAGTAAATAGTGAGAGAGAAAATCTTTGCTTTTGCTCTCTCACTGTGGGAGTGATAAAAATTCTCCATGGTGGCCTAAGTCTGGTCCCACTGTTAAATTTAAGAGAAGTACAGTCAGGTCAATGTTAAAAATTCTAATTCTGTAAGACGTTGAGATGCCATCATTATTAACATGGTATAAGTACTTTAGATGAGTGTCATGAGACAAAATGTTGATTGACAGCAGATGAAAAATAGACCTGTTATTGTAATTGTTAACAGGCAGCTAGCAATTAATAGGAAAATAATATGGCATTATTTCCCAATGTAAAAATGTATCTGACATAAAAAAGATAATGTTTAGCAAACCTTATTAAAATGATTTTTTTTTTTAAATAGTGGAATTATGGGGTTTTTTTTCTTTCCTTCCATATATTTTTAAGGCCAACTGAAATGCATACTATCCAGCCATAAATAATTCAGTATGTATCATAAGGGAGTCACTGAGATTCATAATACATGCTGCCTCCTCCTCAACCTCCATCTGAAGGTTGTATGTAAATTAGTTTAGAAATGTAAAATAAGCCTAATAAGCATTTCCCCCCCTAAGTAACAATGTGTCATAGTTCCAGCTTTAAGTGGTTTGGGGAAAACCGTGGGTGTTTATAGCAGTAAAATAACATCTTACAATTAAGAAGAACTTTCAATTCCCAAAGAGCTGTAAATCTCCTATCTATGTACATGTGTATATGTAAGGATTGCTTCACTCATCATGGAAGTACAGCCAACTCTTTGAGGGGCTGAAATAAGGCAGCTGCTCAGTTGTACATGCTAAGACATTTTAGGACAGGAAGTGAAGAACAATAACATATTCAAAAGGAATTTAAATGGGATTTTTAATACATGGCTAGGGCTCACACAGCAACTCTCATGAGAGATACTTGTGACTAGTGCTAGCACACTTTGGATCATTTTAGAGAGAAGAGTGGCATCTAGTGCATTACCACCATTTGTTGCAGATTTCCACTCAGTTATTTCCCATCCAAGGGCACATCAGTCCTAATCTAGTTAAATTTATGAGATCTGACAAACTCATGACACTAAGTAACATGTAATGTGCATTTGCCTTTGTAAGATGTTCTGATACATACTGTCTATAGTATTAACTTTTGAAAAAGGCAGATTTAAGGGGATAAGCAACTTGAGTTGATTATTTCCTGGAATATGTGTATGCTAATACAGTATCTTGCCTCCCCTTGCACAATTAGTGCAACATAGAGTAATGTATGTAAAAAGACTGAAAACATAACATACATTTTTCTGAATGATTTAAAATGGTCTCTAGACATAGAAAGAAGGGAATATTTTCCATGTGTACTAAAGCCACCACATTAGATCAATGCATTTCCACAAATTTGCTGTTAATGGGAGTTATGCCTGAGTAAGGGCAATAGAACTGGCCTGTTCGTATGATCGTGTTCACTGCTCAGTATACCTCGTGCTTATTCACATCCAGGCTTCAGTCAAACACACTGAACACAACTTTTTGCCTTATTTAGTCTCAGAGTTTAAGCTTTGAATTGCACATCTAAATTTGGGTAGTTACTAGGATACAAACATTATTAACATGCCTTATACATTAATTCTTTGGATGTTTTAATTTTTATATTAATTTAAAATATTGGCAAAAGTGTAGGCAACAGCATGGAAGCCATAAAGGTTAGAAAATGGAGCCAAATTCATGAACCACAAATTGTTATTTGACCAGTTAGTTATGTGGGGAATACATTGGTCCTGAAAGAAAACAAACAAGTTGAATTTGCTGAAGGTTTCCCATAAATTGAAAGGTCAGCTTTTGATAAAATCCTTGTGTGAATTGCTTCTTCTCAAGTCCCAAAATAGAGCTAGATGCCTCCTAGAAACAAATAAAGATGCAGTTTCTACTCTGAGGAATGCACATTTACAATTTGACAGGGCACAGCTAGTCAGGGTCAGCATTTAAAAAGTTGAAAGAAGTTAAGGGAGAGGAAGGACAAGGGTTACAATAATATCAAGCAGCTACACAGCAAGGCATGTACACTTCTTGAGAATGATAAATAAAATGCTAAGGAACCTCCTACTGTCTCCTTTTCTGTAGTGCTAATATGCAAGATACATCATGATAGAACTTGATAATTATGGAAGTCCTATCACTTACATCTGCATATTGAACTCAAATAATTTGGTTATACTGGATTTTTAGAAGATTTCTGTGATATGTTGAAACAATTTTTGTTCAGACTCATGTTTGAAGACAGCTTTCTTTCAATATCAGAAATTAAACTGTTTTACTCACTTGTATTTATTGTACAACATTTATTTTTAATAAAAAGCGAAGCAGAATGAATTTCTATTCATATTGCAGAGAGGCATTGGAATATTTTAGCTATGTCAGCAACCCAATATTCTTGTAGCATGTGATAATTTTGCAGTTCTTAGGATCTTCCCATCCCTACTTGTTCATCATCATAGAATTATATAAGCAAAAGTCATGATGAAGAAGACAGTAAAGTTATGTTTTCTAGGACGGGGAATTAAAAGCAATCTTGCCAAATATTCTTTTCTGTATTGCATAAGAATTTGATTAAAGCAAATGCACATCCTGCCATAGACTAGGTTCTTAATTACCAATTCTGGGCTAAAATTGTTCCTCTTAGTGTTCCCATAGTGGATTTGCCATTAAAGTCAGTAGGAACAGGTTCAAGCCCTTGAATGAAAGGTTCAAATACGTGTGTATAGGTATTGCTTGTCATTTGGTTCCAGAACATGTTTGTGCTTTAAGGTGTGAAGGCCAAGATTTGAAAAAAAAAAAAAAATTAGATGAAATTGCTCAGCTGTCCGTGATCAGTGTGGAGCTATGTTTGTTAAGGAAATTTATTGGCTATTGACACTATTTGTGCACTGTGATATTGCCAGTACAAACGTGGCAATAGTACAATCTGACATTTTTTTGGAGAAGGGAAAAATGGGTACAGTGTTCACTGATGAAGATTAAAAATGAGCAAAAGAAAGCTGCTTTTGGGTCCTTTCATGCAGAAATTTTGCAGCTGTTGACTTTTTGTATCAAAGGCAGTAGGGCTGCAATGGACAGTCTGTCTTGGTAAGAACTGTAGGATCAGGTACACCGTGTTTAAAAATGTTTATGCATCAGACACAAGGCACTCATTTTTGCCCTAAAGATTACCTGTTTTTTAAACAAATTAAAGGCCTGGTCTGTTAACGCTCTGTTAAGCATCTAGTTCTTGCACTAACTTAGAGTAAAGTGATTGTTTAATTAATGATGCATGATACATGGCTAAAGTATTTTTCAGTTTCTAAAATATTGGTGCCAGCTACTAGGGCAAAATTATTTTGCCTCTGCTTCTGCAAAAGGTCCTTTAAAAGAGACCTATTTAAGAAATCGTTGGGGGGGGGGGGCGGCAATTTATTTTTCATTTTTCCTTCCAGTTTTACTCTTCATAATTTGGTTATATTTTCAAATAACCTATTAAGCTTCATGAAAGTGCTTCATATGCTTTTAGGGGGAATATCCTCATTTTTCACTACTTGCTGTTTTATTATTTTGTCTGAATAAATTTAAATCTATAGTCAGTATGGAAATTTGATAAATGTTCTGCAAATATATAGAGATTCCCTAGAACATAAATAAATAGTTGTAATTCCAAATATCATGATAAGTTGCTGACCTGTCTATTTAAGATGAAAAATATATTTACAAAAGATATGGAGGTATGTCAATTGAAAAAATCTGTCTCTCGAAGTAAATGTATCTTCAAATCTGGATTTTTTTTTACCGCAATCCACTAAAATTTCCCAAATTCAATAACATTTTTTGCTTCCATTTCTCTACCATACAGACACTAGCTGCACCACTGGTCCAGATGTTAGTTCAGATTTCAAACACCCATAAAATTAGAGAATGCCCGATTCCAGAGATTTAATTCAGGCTAATGTCTACTAAAAGTGAGCTTATACCTATTAAAACTGGAAAATAAAACACCAACGCCTGCATTTTGTATTGGAGGTTGAACAGAAGATACTAATAGGAAGATGTTCCATGAGGAAACTTCTCCTTCTCCTTCCCTTAGAAAATTGAAGGAATCAGGCAAGCAGTGAATCTGAAAGGATTTAGGACTCATCATGAACAAGCAATTAAAAATAAACTCCCAGCATGATGTTGGGGTAGGGGAGGAAAATGGAAGAGTCAATGCTATCCTTGGGTATATCAAACAGAGGAGTAGAGCTTTGGAGTAGGGACTTGATATTGGTGAGCCCAGTACAGGAAGGTAGAATCCTGTTCTGGTATCTACATCTTCAAAGGGAAGGTGAAAGATTGGTGTATGTGCAAAAGACAGACATATAAATGAGTTAAAGGCTGTAGAACTGCTCTATAGGAAGAGACTTAGCTTAATCTGCTCATTTCACAAAAGGAATCATGACAGGTGACTTGATTATAGTATGCAAGTACCTCCACAGGCAAAACACATTGTGTACTACAGGGCTTTCTAATCTACCAGGTGTAACAAGAACCAATAGCTGAAAACTGATGCCAGATGAATTCAAATTGGATAGAAGGTGCAATTAACTGTTGTTAACAAGCCACCAAAGCAAGCAGCAGTTCTCCATCTTTGGATGTCTTTAAGTCCAGACTTGGTGCCCTTCTGGAAGCAACACATGTTACTGTGCTCACACAGAGCTGCTGGGTGGAACATATGCCCTATGACATATGGGAGATCTATTTTGGCCTTAAATTCTATGAATGTACGAATTTTCAGCAGCTTCTGAAAACCCCTAGACTCATTAAGAATGTAAGAAGTTAACTTGCTGTTCAGCCTAATCATCCTATTGCTGTCTCCTGCCAAAGTGGCAAGTCATTTTCTATATCCTCATGCCAATTTTTGTGTGTCAGCAGCTTATTTTCATCACAGTCATAAAGCTGTGGCTCTAGTTCTTGCCCAGCCTTACGTAGTGTCTCAGTCACAAAGGCATGAATGACATAGCATCTAAAAAGAGGAACTTTCAGTGATATACCTTTCAGCTGTTCCCAACATATGGTCTACAGACTATAACTGTGATCTACCCTACCCTTGTAGTCTGGGCAGAGCTGGGCTTCTGGCTTTTTTCCCCTTATTTCATTGCAGCCAGAGCTGTCAATGGAAGGAATGATAGAGCTGTCACTGTTTCATAAAATGAGCATTTTTCTTCCTACTTTAAATGCCCAGGTTAAGCATCCAGAATCTGGAGCCACCAGCTTATAGTCAAATGCTGAGAGGAAAGTAGCTCTAATCTAGTCTGTGTGTCCAGCTGAAGGTGGAAGCCAAGATGGAAAGCATCAAAGACATTAATACTTGTGGAACTGAGACAAGATGTGAGATGCATGGCATAGATGCAGGTGCTCAGGACTGGAATACAATAGTGTGGGATCAGGAGAGAGAGGGAGGCAGGGAGTTGGATTAGGAAGAAACATGTGGAAAGTAGGACTAGGCACGATATGCTCAGGAAAATTAAAAGAGCCACATTTTGTGTGTGAGGTTGGGAAATTATTTAAAACAGAAAGTGTGCTTTGAAAAGAAATTAGTATTATGAGGGCAGGGATGGGGATGGGAAAAGAGTCCTTTAGTGTAACATCCAACACAACCCAGTCAAGCCTGTCCCTCTCATAACTTTCTTCACTATACAGCCATATTAAGAATTTCTCAACATTACACAATTGCTATATTTTGTGACTGAGTAGTAGTTTCCAATGGGGGAGGTGTTATTATGCAATATTTATTTGGTAACAGGTATGTGCTGTGGAGAGTTTGGGGATTGCTTTGTTAAGGAACAATAGCAACAAGTAGGGATAGGTGCAGACATTCAAAAAAGCCTGAGGTGGAATCAATTGTATCTTTGTGGGTTTTTGTGCTGCATAGAGCAGATCAGGAATGAAGAGAACACACGTTCTCCCTTTGGGGGGGGAAGCGGGGGAGGGGAGGGGCAAAGGGATGGCTGCACTGGTCGAGGCCAGTCCTCAATGCCTCCCAGGGTACTGGACAATGCTGAGGGCAGCTGAATGCAGCTGATTGGTGGGCCACACCTGATTGCCTGCTGGGCACATGCTTCCTACCTCCTGCTGTCAGCCACAGGGAGCGGTGGAGCCAACACACAATCTCTCCCCAGCCGTTGGTAGTCGGGGTAGAGAAGGGGTAAAGTAGAGACTACCCCCCCGACCCAGCCAGAATACTTTGGGGGAGGGAGTGTGTGGTGGGGGCTTTCCCCCTTCCCCTCTGCCTGGCCCAGTGCAGTTTCTTTCCCTAGGCTCGCCCCCTGCCAGCTGTTGGGGGGGGGGGGGCAGGAATGGGGGAAAGCAGAGGTGCCTGCCTCAGCCCCGACAGACCTAGCCAGAACTGCTGGGGAGGGCATGCAGTGGGGGCTTCCCCCCCCCCCCCTTGATAGAGGCCCAGCATGGCTTCTATTCCTAATGGATCTGGTCATAGCCCCCCTTTTCCTTCTGATGAAATTATGATAGAAAAAATATTCTGTTTACCTAGATGCCTACATGAACCTTTGAATTTCACTCCCAATTAATTTTAGGCTGGAAATACATAATATTAAAGTTATCATTTTAGTATTCAACTCACCCACCACATCTGCTTTTCAACTGTTCATTTCTACTCCATCACCTTTTTTAGCATTTGCTAGCTTAGTTAACAAAACAAAATTGAACCCTCTTTACTTACTAACGCCCTCTTCAACATTCCTTGTTTCTCACCTACCTCTCCATTAAGCATCCATTTTCAGCCTTCAAAATGGAAAATATATACGGCAGGTTTTCCTCTCGAACACCAGAATTCTCATTCAAGTAGCTCAGTCCAATAATCAGGTTTATTTTCAGAATTTACTGCTTTTTTGCAATCAATGCAAATTTCAAAATGATGATTCAACTGCCAAATTGTTTTACCATTTTACCACACCGTAACATTCATGTTCAGTTCCCTCCCAAAATGATTGATTTCCTCTACTTTTCAATGGCAGAATAAAAGGGGAAAAATCATTGTATATGTTATTGCATTTTTAAATAATTCTCCCCATTAAATATTTATTTCCCCTCAAAGTTTATTTCCTTCCATATTTTAACATACTAGGACTTACTGGGTGCATCTACATGAGACTCTGTACAGTACAGTACAGTACAGAGATTCTGTACAGTAGTGTCATGTGGCAAAAACCGTGGTGTGATGCTACTGTACATTTGCCAGCACTACTGTGTAGTAACTCGGGTTACTGTGCATTTATTTAGTACTTGTTTATACAAGTACTAAATAAATATGCAATAGCTATTGCACACTGATGTCTCGTGTAGATGCAGTTACTTTGAGTCAAAACTTTCATCTTCCCACAATATCAAAATTTGCTTCTGAAAAAAACAGGGAGAAGGGAGCTCACTGAATTAATATTTTTCATTATTTGTAGAGTTCTTTGTAATATAAATGGAAAGGATTGAGGCATCATTGGTGAAAAGCCCTTCATTTCTCCTACACAGCAGAGCAGTATTAGAACCAGAAAGAAGGAAAAGGGAAAGGAGGGGAGGGAAGCGCAGATGACACTGAGAGTGATAAAACAGACACTTTAAATATAATCAAAACAAAGCCTTGGAAATTGAGTTTAGGTGCAGTTGACAATCTGGAAAGGAAACAATGATTGTGCTTCAAGGATTGTGTCCTTAAGGAACAATCAGTCTTTGTGCATATCTGGTGCCACAGCATTTGCCCTACTAATGACCTAAACTTGTTGAAATTTGCATTTTTGAAGTCCAAGACTTCAGTCCTGCTATCCAATTTGTCTGCCTTATGTCAAACAGTGAACATGATCGTTTCATGGTTGCTGCTGCCCAAATTTCCCTCTCTATATAAGTTGGTCATGAGGTCATCTCCTTTGGCCAGGAGCAAGTCTAGCAGAGCATCACCTTTGGTTGGCCCATGCACCTCCTGAGTCAGGAAGAGCTCTTCGACACAGGTCAGGAAGGATCGCGAGCGATCCAACTTGGCTGAGTATTCCTCCCAGGAGATGTCTGGATAATTAAAATCGCCCATGACAACCACGTCACGTGCATGTGCAGCCAGAGGAAGGAAAACAAGAGAAATCTCAGCCTATGGCCTACTCTGCCCTGTGGAAAGACCTACAAATTCTGCAGCTGGGTCTGTGGCTCAGGAATTAGGCTCTTAAGTCACTTCAAGACTCAGGTAAACAGAATGATTTTAATGTCATAATTTCATCAGAAGAAAAAGGGGGGGCTAATGTCTTTTTAAAAATGAGAAACGTGAATACATATTGCATAAAATAAAAAGTGGAACATTTGATAACAGATAAACTAATTGCTTTTATAAGTGATTTATAATGGAAGTGGAACTAAGACTGTGATCCAGTTTTTTTCCCCTCTCTTCAAGAAATTCTCTTTTGAGCAACAGCTCAGGATTAGTTTTAAGCAGCAATGTTGCACTAGGAACTGGTGGGAATAAAAATCTACCTTCTTTGATCCTGTCTGAACATGGAAAAATGCCCAATTCTTCAGGAAAGAAAAGGTTATTTGAAACTGGCAAGTAGTTGCATAGTTTCTGTTTGTTTTATCTAAAGATGAAGTGAAGATAAAGATTAAGTAAGATCACCTACATGATCAGATACAGCAGCTCTGTGAATTTCTGTTCTCTGTGTGCTTAAATGTCTGAATTGTGTCTTTGGAAGCATACGGACATTACTTATTGAAATCAGTGGAATTTGCCTACATGTATCTATCTGCTGGCAATACATGGCATTTAAATTATATGTGCAGCATAGACTCTGTTCTTATTCATTGCTGAATAATCTATAAATATTTTTTAAAACCTTTGCTTTTTTGCTAAAGTTAATAACTACATCAAGATTGAAGTGGTATTTCTCTAATAAATCTATGCCAGTGTTACCATGACAAAAGAAACCAAATCTTTTAGAAGATGTAATTTATTTGAAAATGGTAAAATTGGCCTGTCTCCTTATATTAACATTTTATTTCACTGGTAAGTATATCTTGGAAACAAAGTATTAAAAACATATTTGGTCTCAATGCATTTGGAAAATTTATTCAGAAAAATCTTTTTTGCAAGAGTTTTCTGCATTGGCTATGAGAGTTCTTAAATCAAAACCTCCAGAAAATAGTTCAGTCATTCACTTCTGCTTTGTTCTAAAATACCAACAGGCTAGAAATACGTTAAGTACGATGCAAATGAACAAAAGCCAGGAAATTTAAATTTTTCAAGCTGATGCCTAGATGACTTTTCTCCCAACAATGATGTAAGATCAGGTCTAAGCATGAGGTGAGGACAAAATGACACCTCCTTGCTTTAAATTATTTGTATCCAACCTTCTGTCATGGGACGGTGTGAATTGGAAGATGAATTATAATAATATTTAAGAAAATGATCTAAGGTAATTCTTTCCTTTGCATTTTTTTATTGCATCGGATCTTTTTACTTGCGTTTCTACATTACAAACTCTCCAGGCAGACTGTATTTTGTCCAATGCACTGTGATACTTCTGTTTGTGTTTCTTCTTTTTTCATCCCAGAGCATCTTTGCAGACTGTGCATATATGTCCAGACTTATAGTTGGTGGTCACCCACTGAATTGGCTACTTTGGTAGTATATGCACCATTCTTTTCTTTTTTTGTTTATATTGCTTCCAGCCTTCTGATGTCTGTTTCATTTAAAACAGCTGCTTCCAGTCCAAAAAGTAATACCATTAGTAAATGGATATGATAACTTTGCACTTTCATACTAAACATAATTTTTTTTTTTTTTTAATCAGTTAGTCAAATTTTTTACAGCACTTGTGGCTAAGATATATCTTTTTCTAACCTCATCCTTGATGAAACCATTTGCACTAGACAGGCTTCCTAAAACTGAACCTAAAACTTGATTGCTGCTTAATTTCAACACTTCCCCTGTTTTCCCTTCTCCTTGGTGCAACCATTTCTTCTTATTGACATTTAATATATGACTGTAACAGGTCACAACCACAACTATGATGACTCCAAGTGAAACTGCAACTCCCATCTGGCTCAAACTCTATGGCCTCTCCCCTCTAGTTCACTCCCCCACCATGTTTTGATCTTACTATCAAAGAGTGTTTAAGGGAGGCTATGAACAGGCCTCTGAGTGAGCCTCAATACTACTAGTTTTTCCCCTGGGGTCTTGTTCCAATCCTCCATCCTAATAAATCACTCCCTGCTTGACTAGACCCCTGTAGGGCACCTGTGGCCTTACGGGCAAATTGTGTGGCTCCTTTTCCTCCCCTGCATCACACCTCAAGCCTCGCAGGTGTTACAATAACATCGTTCCCTCTGTTGGGGCCTCAGCTTCCCCAGCCTCTGCCCCTTTAAATTTTGACAGGCTGGTTTGCCTAGGGCCACTACGCTGGACCTGCCTTTGAGGCACTAGTTTCAATCTGTTGCTTTCCCTCTCAGGGTCCCTGACCTCTGTCTACCAGGCCCTGTCCCATGAGGACTACACTCTTCTGGCAGGGCTCTTAGCCCCTATCTTGCTGGGCCCCTCCTAGATGCTGTGCTCCTGGCCTCCATCTCAGTGTGCCCCTCTTGGGCACCAGGCCTCTGCCCCCCACCCTACTCTGTAGCCTTGTGCTGCCCCGTCCTGGGTTCAATAACAGCTCCGTCCTTCAGCCTGCTCCTGGCAAGGGCTCCAGGCAATCATGTGCCTTGCAGGCACTAATGGCACCTCCAAAACCACTCCTTATAGTCCCAGCCCAAACCACCGGTATGAACAGCAACATAAGCATAAGCCCCTGGGCTATAACATAATAATAACAAAGGAAACAGCCCTCTGCCCCTTTAAGAGGGCAAACCTTTACCCCTAGTATAGCATGCCGCCCTGCCAGGGTACCTTGTGAGTTTCCAGGGCCTCACTACTCCTGTAAGCAGCAAAACAGACATTCAAACATCCCTGAGGGTCCCTTCTAGGCAGAAGCTCCTTCCCCTGGCAATTGCCAAGGAGAGACCTCCCTACCAGCCCCAGCCTTGGGTTTATATGCTCCCAGGGCCTGGCCTACATCTGGATAGATGACTGCCAGCAGGTGTCTGCTAACTGCCTCATTCGCCCTGTTGCCCTGGCAACTGGCAGCTGCTGTGCCCTGCCTGTCCTGCAGTGCTCCCTGGCTAGGCCGCCTTTATCTTAAAGTAACAGAGAGCCTGGGCTCTCTGTTACAATGACCAATTTAATGGCACCGGTTTTACAGGGGCGTGAAGAGTATCATATCTAATTCAAATGTGACTGCCAGCTTTGCAATGTCATCTGCATGAGTTAAGCAGATTATCTAATGCAATTCCTTCAAAGTCATCCAAAATTCTTAATGCCCAGTTTACGTAAATGATAAAAAGCACTGGTGATTCCATGTCTCTTGTTTTACAACAAACTGTAAATTGCTTCAATTGACAAGTTTTCCACCAATTCATATAGCAGCCCTGCAAAGGTCCTAGTACATAGCTTTTATAATTGCAATTATTTTTGACACAATATGATTTTTATTTCCACAATACTTTGCTCCAAATGTGAGGTCAATACCATATGAAGTCAATCAAAATGATAAAGCTCTTCAATCCCCTTTCTCACTTTTTAAAATCAATTGTTGTAGTGTGACTATCTAGTTAATGCCACTAAAATCTGCATTGAAGCCACACCGTTCTTTCCAAGTACTTCCCCTAAAACTGGCCATAATCTATTGAAAATTGCTTCCACCATGTTTTTTTTTTTCTTGATAATGACAATAACTTTATAATTATTTGAATCAGGAGGATTGTCTTGTTTAAGATATCGTACAACTGTTGTATTTTGCCAGTAATTTGCTACTACTTCTGGTTCCTATAACTTATGCTTTGTTGACACTTGTCCTAATATCTTATAATGGCTCAAGTTACCTTAAGGATGACTGCACTAAGCTGGGGAAGATGCTTAAAGGGAAGGCAAAGGAGATCTTCTATGGAATTATTGTGGTCTTTAAGGAAGGGGTTGGGGTATAAGGCCATGACAAGACAACCAGATGGTTTTTGAATTATTGTGATGTTCAGTCATTGGGATGTATTTACAGAAAGAGGACTTTTCTTGAAGGATGGACCCAACTTGTTTACCATCTAGGGCATGGCTGATTAGAAAGGCTTTGAACTGGGGAAAAAAGTAGAGGAGATGGGGAGAAGCCCATGGTATCGCCACAACTGATTTTAGTACAAAGAGGCCTGCCCAGCCCCTCCCTCTGCCAGCCCCCCGACCCACCCAATCACTTCCCTGCCCGGGCCCTCCCCCCACCAGTCCCCCCGACCCTCCCCCCATCACTTCCCTGCCTGGCCCCTCCTCACACCAGCCACCCTGACCCCCCCAAACCCTGCCCTGCCCAGCCTCACCCCCTAAGCCCCCCCAACCCCCTCCCAATCCCTGCCCCCCTACTACAGCATCCCCATAATTAAAAAAATAACCAAAAGAACCCAGCACATAACAGCAGTTGTAGCTGCCATCTGTGTCACTGGGGCCCCACCCACACAGCACAAGGCAGGGTGACAGCCCCAGTGGCCTCAGCCCAGGCCCTCCTGTCCCCCACTGCCCTGTGCTGCCCGGAGGGCTCTGCCAGGAGGCCCCAGAGCCACCCCCAGCCATGCTTCTAGGGTAAGTAGAGGTTCTTTTCCCCCATATTTTTTCTTTTTTTTTTCTTTAAAGTGACGGTGCCTGGGGTTGTGGGGACAGCCATGGGAGCCTTGTGGGGGTGGGGTGGTAGCCCCTGTGGGGGCCACTTGGTCCCTGTTGGGGGGCCACAGACCCTGTGTGGGGGCTGTAATCCCTGTTGAGGGGCCATATACCCTGATTGGGGGCCATAGCCCTTGTGTAGGTGCTGAACCCCCTGTTGGGGGGCTATAAGCCCTATTGGGGGGCCATAACCCCCATGTGGGGGCTGCACCCCCTGTTGCGTATCCCCTGTGTGAGGACCAAACCCCCTGTTGGGGGGCCATAGCCCCTGTGTGGGGAATGAACCTCCTGTTGGGGGGGCCATAACCCCTGTTGAGGGGGCTGTAGCCCTTGTGTGGGAGCCATAGCCCCTGTGGGTGTGCAGCAAAATATATATTCATGAATTAAAGAACCATGTATTTGGAGTTCACTTTATTATTATGATAAGAGACATTCTTTAATACTGTAGATATATCAGTAAAACATTGTCCACCTGATCACTGTCTCTGTTTCACTCTCTCTCTCTCTCTTTATAGTGGTCTTTGTTTTACTTGTGGAGGAACATGGATTTGGCGGTATTTTACAGAGTGACTTTGGGATATTTTTTATCAGGGATTTTTCAGTTTTCCAGTAGGGAATACCAGAATTCCTGCTAGGGAGGCCAGCAGCAGGACCTTGCCTGCTCAGAGCTGGCACCTTGGACCCAGGTGGCTGTGGCTGACATCATGGCCAAATGGGGCCAGAAGGACATGCTTTGACAGTTCAAAGCAGGCCACCACACCCGGAACATCTTCCGGGCAATAGCTGCCCAGATGGCCAGGCAGGGGGCAAATGTGGCAGTAGTGCCGCACAGAGGCCAACTCTGCAGCCACAGCCCACTGGAGGCTGTCCCAGAGGGGCAGATGCCTCTACTGGCTATGCAGTCCCCACCCAGGTCTGGCAGGTATGTAGCAGGTCACAGCCAGGCAGCAGCCCCCACTGCTAGACTGCTGCAGTAGGTAAAGGGTGCAGGGAACTCTCAGGGCTGCTTCATCAGTCCAGCTGGCACAAGGGGTAGTGTCCCCAGGTACCAATTGGCTGGCCCCCAGAAGCTCCTGAGAGCTAGTAGCCCTGAGCTACTTTCCAGGGTGGCTTTTTATACTGCTGGGGACAGCACAAGTGCTGGCCCTGGGCTCTAGCTCCCCCTGGCTGCAGGTCCGGATGGAGCCATGCAGGGTTATTTTGCCCCAATAGGCACAATTTGCTCCACAACAAAGTGCATGTCTGAGCACGTGCGCTGAGGCAAAAAGCCCCGGCTCAAATTTGCATTGCTTTTATTTGAGCTGCTGCAAGGGCTTGTGCTTGCATGTGTGGACGTGCCCAGTGAGTTTAAATTAAGTGTATGGATAAGCAAATGTGTAGGTCTTTAAGTACCAAAGGGGAAAACTGATTAAGGGTTCAGTTACACTTCCTCTGTACTGCTTTTGAGGTTCTTACCAAAAAAAGACCTTTCCTGCACACTCCCTTTCTACATGCTCCAAATCCAGAATTAAGGCAGCAAGGATGCACTGGGGGCAGGAGCAAGGGAAAGGCACTTACTTTCCATTGATGCTCTTGTTGATATAGCTTTATCAGTCACAGGAAAGAGGGGTTGCTCTGTCACATGATACATTTATAAATATAGTATACAATCAGAGAAGTTATTTTAATGGCAAATTCCTGTTGTTCTTGAGATCTCTTGAGAAGCCAGGTTTTCTCCCTCCCAAGGGGAATGACCTAACCTTTAGGCTACAGAAAAATGCACTTCCTTGCTTGCTCTCCAGGACTTTCTCTTTTTGTTTGTTTGTTTCTCTCTCTCTCTCTCTCTCTCTCAGAAAGTGGGACATGTGGATTTGAATTCTTCAGGATGAGGTCTAGAAACCATGTCTCCAGCTTCCTAGGCAAGTGTTCTAACTACTAAGCTTTGAAACAACTTATGGGAACCATCACCACTACTGTGTTTCCACTGAATTCTATTTCACTGATGTGTTCAGAGAATGCTGAATGGATGAAATCTCTCTGAAGACCTTAGGTAGAGTGTAGATGTCTCCCAGGACCCAAATGTTTTGCTATTGAGTTTGGCTGCCGATTTGGTATCTATAGGCTCCAACTCAATTGTTGTTGTACAGGTGAAAAAGCTCTAGGATGTGTTGGTTGTAGCCATGTTGGTCTAAGGACATAAGCAGACAAGGTTCTTTGGGTAGATGTGAGATCTTTTATTAGACTAACTGAATAGTTGGAAAATTGTTTTTTGCAAGCTTTTGAGCACAAACACCCTTCTTCAGGCATAGGGAGAGTCTGCTGGTGTTTTGTGTTCTGCATGGTGGAATAGAAGCCAAAATGCAAAATGCAGGTCTTTGAAAATGTGTGGCAGTGAGGATCAGAGGTGATGGGAGACAATAGGCATGAGAGAGACAGGTGGTAGGAAGGAAGGGGAATATTGACCTGGTGATAGAATGTATTTCAGGGGTGGGCAATTATTTTGGCTGAAGAGCTGCTTATTGAGTTTTAGTGAGCTGTTGAGGGCTGCAAGGATAGCCTCACCTCTTGATGGGTGGCCTGCCCCCTGGTCTCCATCTTGGGACCAGAAAATCCATCCCGAACACCTGACCTTTACCACTGGAAGTCTCTCTCCTTGCCCCTGGGAGTATTCCTTTTGGGAGGGGAGGGTTGCCATCTTAGAAGCAGAAAAAAAAAACCAAATCATATACTAAAAGTTTTTTATTCTCTCTGTTTTGGGAAGGGGGCACAAATTTTCTATAATATATTTCAAATTTATAACAAAAATAGTCATGATTTGTGTACTGTATATAGACATGATTGCATAATAACTAAAAAATAAAGTCTTACTCTTATATAGTATGTGGGGGATATGTAGGGGTTGCCTGGGGGGTGTGTATATGGTGGTGTGTGGGGGGCTTGTGATGGGTATGGTTGTGTGTGTGGGAGGCATAGAGTATGTTGGGGTATATATATAGGGGGAGTAGTGGCGGCAGAGTGTGGGAGGGTGGGAAGGTGGGGAAACCCCTCACAAACTCCTCCCCCCCCCCCATGGTGCACAGCCTCTGCTGGCAGCAGCAGCAGCAAGTGCTCAGGGTACTCATGGCCCACACAAGTGCTGCTGCCCAGTGGCATATGGCTTCATCCAGATTTGCATGTGGTGGAAAGGGGAGCAGCCTGGCCAGCCCGTCTCTATTGCATGGGGGTCTCCTCATTGCACATGCAGCTCTCAGCACTTGTGTGCCACTGGGGGAAGCACCATGTGATGGAGCCAGCTGCCTTCCCCACCCCTGCCAGGCAGGTGTTGGGACTCCACCAGAAGTGGAGGGAAGCCCTACTGCCTGCCTGCTTCCCAGCAGAGTCCTGGGACCTGCCTGGCAGAGGGCAGGGAAGGCAGTTGGCTCCACTGCATGGGGCTTCCCCCAGTGGCACATGAGTGCTAGGAGCTGCATGTGCACTGAGGAGAGCCCCACACGATAGAGGCAGGCTGGCATGGCTGGCTCGAGCCACTCATTGCTAGGTGGCAGTACCTGCTTGGGCCATGAGCTCCCCAACCACCTGCTGCCGGCTGCTGCTGCCGCCAGTGGTAGGAGCTGTGTATCATGGGGGAGAATGGGTAGGGGTCCCACCCCTGATGTAGCTGGTAAAATGTAGAGAGGTTACCTGGGGTTATCCGATGGCAGGCAGATTATAATATGCCATAAATCCAATATCTATATTTACTCCATGATTTTTTTGTATCCAGTAGATTCATGAAGTGAAGTTCATAAGCTTATCTATGGAAGGTGTTTTGTAAATTCCCTTTGAGGATTAGGAATGAGAGATTGGAGAAAAAGTGGTCATCTTGTGAGAAGTGTGCACCCACAGGTAATTGGATACTTTTGTCTTTGATAGACTTTTGGTGTACATACATTTTGGTACTCCAAACAACAACTGTGTACCAGAATACATGCACACTGAAAATCTATCAAAGACAAAAATATCCAATTACCTGTGAGGGTACACTTCTCACTAGACAATGACTCTCTCTAGTCTCTCAGTTCTAATCCTCAAAAGGAAATTTACAAGACACTTTTCCTAGACATGGCTGTGAACTTAACTTCATAAATCTACTGGATACAAAAAAATCATGGACAAAGTATAGGCATTAGATTTATACATGTTATAACCTACCTAACATCTGATAACCCCAGGTAACCTCTCTACATTTTACCACCTACATTCTATTACCAGGTCATCATTCCCCCTTTCCCCCCACCCCACCTACTTGTCTCACACCTATTGTCTAGCATCATCTCCAAGTCTCACTGCTACTCATTTGCACTTTCACAGACCTGAATTTTGCATATTGGCTTCTATTCTACCACAAACAATAGGGCTGTGCAAAGCTTCAGTTCCTGATTCGATTCAGCAGAGATTTGACCTGATTCGGTGGCTGAATCTCCAAATCCTAATTGAATCAGGAGACCCTTTAATTTCTCTGAATCAAATTGTAACCCTTTGAATTGAATCAGAGAGATTAGGAAAGATTTGGAGATTTGATCATAGACACAGCTTTAAATGTTTTTTCTACATACCTCTAGGTACCAGGTGGCTCATGAATACTGTGATGCTGGGGCAGATGGAGCATCCCACAGGAGTGGGAGCGGAGTCTCCAGCATGCTTGGCAGCAGATCCAGAAGTGGACCAGACGCATTTCTGGTCCATTTCCAGGTTTGCTGGGGAACATGCTGGGGGCCCCCCCACACCGCCCAGCTCAGCTACTGGTGCCTCCTGGGTCTGAGGGGGGGGGGCACCTGGGGTCCCCCCTGTGGCTAATCACTGAGCTGAGAGGGCATGGGGGGGCCACCTGTGCACTTGGCAGTGGACCTGGAAATGGACTGGAAGTACTTGTGGTCCACTTCTGGGTTCACCACCAAGCACACTGGGGACCCCCGCCCCACTCATGTTCCTGTGGCACGCTCCATCTGCCCCAGCATCACAGCATTCATGAGCTGCACCTGTATCTCAAGGTATGTAGAAAAAAAACATTTAAAACCGTGTCTATGGATGAATCATTGATTTTCTGAATCAGCATCAAATCTTCAGATTCGGATTTGACTGAATCGAATTGGGGACAGTGATCCAAATCAATGAATTGAATCACTGTCCCCGATTCAGGCTGAATCTGAATCCAAATTGTGGACAGCCTGTTTTGTACACCCCTAATGCAGAACACAAAACACCAGCAGATTCTCCATATGCCTGAAGAAGGGTGTTTGTGCCTGCAATTCTGCAAAGAATTTTTTTTCCAAATATTTAGTTAGTCTAATAAAAGATATTGCATTTGTCCAAATAACCTTATCTGCCTAAAGGTCTAGGATAGATTTCTAGGGAAGGTTGCACTCCAAAATGGAAGTGTTTGATGATTTTCAGTACATTTTGTCACTTCTAGTGAGAGACTAATTTGAATTGCTCTTTGGTACTTAGACAGCTAAATTCTACTTAAATCCCATTTAGACACCAATTTAATCAATTTGAATATATCTCAAGAGCTCAGTGCACTGAAGTGAGGAGCCTGGATAATGTCCAGCTAAGGATCATGAAAGAACTACCACGTGGAGTTGCATGTCTAGTAATAAAATAATCAAGTTCATTGTTGCCGTATGATTCAAAAATAGCAAATATATACATATTTAAGAGGAGGAAGAAGGTGATCTGGACAATGCAAATCCATTAGGATTTGTGCCAAACTCCCCTGATATTTTTTTGACAATATAACTATTTTCTAAGCACAGGAGTGCAGTAGATATAATCAATTGGGACTTCAGGTAAGCATTTGATATCATGCCACATGGGAAAGTATTATGAAGTTGGACAAAGGAATTAGTAGAGGAACTGTAAGATGGATGAGAGGGAAGGGAAGTAACTATTAGTTTTGGAAGAAGAGGTAATAGGCTGGAGGGAATTTCTAGTGGAGAACCTCAAGGATCTGTTATGCTCCTGATCTTAATTTTCATTAATGGCTCTGGATCAAAAAGTTGGAGTATGCTGGTGAATTTTGATGATGACAAAGCTAGGAATCATCCTCAATATGGAGAAGTAATATCAGACAGAAAGGGCTAGAGTAATAAAATTGGAATAGAATTGAGTAATACAGAATGCCAGGTCAGGCACTTGAGAACCAATAATACATTTCTGCTATACCCTAAGAGTTCAGAAGCTGAAAGTGACTGAGGAGGAAAAGGACCTGAATGTCAATAATTTATTACAGGGTTACAAGGAGCTGTGAATGTAATGCAGATGTGGGAAAGGGGAATATGATCTTAAAATGTATTTCCCGGAGAGAGAGAAAAAATAGGAATTCCATTATTCAAGGCTGTAATGAGACCACATCTGGCATACTAGAAACAATTCTGAAAAGTGGAACAGATAGAGAATGGAGAGCCTACATCTTAAGAGGAGACTAAAAGAGCTTGTCTTGTCTAGTTCAGCAAAATGAAGGCTGAGAGGAGAAATAAATGGTATCCATAGAACATCACAGGGCAAAAACTAAAGAGTGTGAAAAAGAACTATTTAGATTTAAAGACAACATTGGTTTCAGAAAAAGTATGTATAAACCTGAATGATTTGAGGCCAAAAATCTGGTGGAGGATTTAAATCCACTAGAGCAGGGGTTTTCAAACTTTTTGGATCAGTGTACCTCCAGTGGCTGGATATAGAGCTGTGTACCCCCAGCAGCCAAACGTGGAGTGGGGTGGGGGTGGGGTGATGTAACAGGGGGCCTGCTCCGGGCCGATCTCACTGTGGCCCACCCACCTGTTTCTGGGCTAACTGCCCACCTTCTCACCCGCCGTGCCTTGTAGTTAATTGATTAATAGATGTTAATAAGCAGGAGGCTGCCCATTTCCTGCTCTGATGCCAGGGGGCGCTATCTGTGGCTCCATTCCTCCCCTACACTGCAGCTCAAGCCTTGCAGATGGCATCTAGATGTGATCATAATCACTGCCCCCCCACACTGGGCCCCAGAATCCTTCTAACTGAACCTTGCTTGGATTCTGCTCCTCAGGCAGTCTCATCCACCTTCATACTAGGCAGCATAACTCCCTGAACCACTTCCCTTTGGGTGTGGTCCCCCCAAAACCTTCGGCTCACTAGCCCTGGCCCACCTCCAGGCCAGTCAGAACCCCAGGTGCGCAGCTCTTGGGCATTCCTTGCAGTGGGCCCCCGGCCCTTTGACCCTTCCGGTCCTGGCCCCAGCACTGACCAGTCAGGGGAAGTCTAGACAGCCTGAGTCTATGGCCTTTTCTCTCTCTCTGGAGGTCTGCCCTCCAAACAAGGGCTAACCCACCCAGTTGTGGGGGCTAGGGGTTAAGGCACCCCAATCCACCTTTCACCAGGGTGGTAACTGGCCTGGCATTTCCTGGAGGCTCCCGCACCACTAAGAGCCCCACCAGGCCACCCACTCCTGGCAGGGTGCAGTTTTAGGTCATACCCAGGACCAAGAGCCTCCTATTCATCCCCTACAGCTCCTCCCTTACCTCCACTTGATACCAGCAGCCCTCCAGCCAGACAGTGTTATTACCTAGCCTCCAGCAGCAGAGCTGCCCTGTTGATATGGGCAGCCCTAGGTTCAAAATGGCTGCCCTCATCAGGCACCTGGCAGCTGCTAGCTCCAGGCCCTTAAAGTGGCAGGCACACACAGTGCCCTGCCATAGGGGACATAGCACACAGCCAAATGTGGGGCAGCAGCAGCTGCTGTGTGTGAGCTTCCCCTGCCCCCTGTGTCTGGCTAGGCAAGCGACACCTGTGCAGCAGCACAAGGTAGTCTGTGGTAGTGCTCTGTCCCCACCTGCCCACACATGCCCCCTAGGGCCTTTTCATGAGTACTCCTGGGCATATGTGTGCACACAGTTGACAACCCTTGCACTAGAGCAATGAGGTTCTGCAACAGCCTTCCAGTCAGACTGGTGGTGACAAAAAGCTTGAATACTTTAAAGTGCAGCTCAAAATATTTAGGAAAGATGTGTCATTATGTGGTACCTGTAATAGAAGATGATTGAATTGATGATCTATGGGTTCACTTCCAGGAGTATGTTCCTGTTATAGTATCTATTTCTGCAGCTCTGCTACTTTTTAACTGCTTTACCACTCCATTTCTTTTAATGATGACAGCTTCAGGTTTATACTCATGTGTATTGCTATCCTGTTCGTCTAGCGTATCTAGAATATTTGAATCTAGACAATCTTCAATTTTAAACACTTTTATCAAAATGCTCCTTTCATTCTGGTATGACTGTCTGGTAAATTCCAGATTACCTTGTGCATGTTTGTGTCTGAAAATGAAGTCTTGCCTTTCCCTGCTGTCATTCACTATACCAATGCCAGGTGGTCTGATAACATTCATTTGCTTATAATGTTCACTTCTGACATTTGCATTTCACCTCTCCTGTTATCAGGATTGTATCATAGCCCAGAACTTTGTGTACAATGCTATTCAAAGCTTGATACAAAAAACAAACAAACAAAAAACCCTTTCTTTTCCTTTTCCCTTCCTTTTGATGATGCATTAACAGCACATCAGAGTTCTGCGTAGGTCACTGTAAGCTGTATTAAACCTTGCTGTGATGATCAGCTTCCAGCTGTTCATTTAGGTAACTGCTATAGCAACCCTCTCTCCACTTCCTGCTTCATTTGTTTACTTGACCGCTCAGAATATAACTTCCAACTCTTATGTCCCCCTTTCCCCTGCCAATTTTTCTCCTGTACAAAGAAAGCTTGTATATTACTTAACTCCTAATACTTGATCAGTATGGCCTGGAAGAAATCTGGCAGAAGTCAAGTTTTAGCCCTCAAGCTTGCAGTATGTGTAATATGTATATCTTTTACCCAAAATCCATGACATGACAGGCCTGGGTCACAATCTGTATAAATCAGTTATGGTTGCTATTTTTATAAGGCATGAATTTTGAGGGGAAGTGACTAATTAGGCCAAACCAGCTTATGGGAATGCTGTGTCATAGTCTGCTGAACTCCAATGAACAGATATGGGCAGTCCACTCTCATCCATTTGCCTTCCAAATCTAATATGTCTGAACTGTTTAGATTTAAAATCAAGTTAGTCTAGTCTAATCTTGTCTAGTCTATTCTCAACCACTTGCTTGAAGTAGCTATATAGACTCTGCCTGGATTTGAGGTTAGAATTTTCTTCCTTCTGGACAGACTTGCTTGAAAAGGCTGAGCAAGCACAATCTTCCCCACTTTGAGATCAGAGATTTCCTTCTCTTAGATATAGTTAGTTCCAGAATCTAAGGGTGTCTTTACATGTGCTCCTGAGTGTGTGTGTGTGGGGGCGGGGTGGGGGGTGTGTTTTAAATAGAGCAGCTCTCAGGAGCTTCAAATGGTGGCAGGGGTGCCTTAACTAAGGCTCATTCAATAAGCCTTAGTTAAAGCACCCTTGTCTGCTGACATTTTGAAGTATGGGGATGCTGAATACACATGTCACTGAGGCTGCTGGAGTATGCTCAATACCACACTCCAGCAGACTCAGTTAATCGAATCTTCTCTATATACGCTAATTAGCATTCATCGAAGCAGGCATTGGGCACGTGTATAGGTGCCCTTATTCCTTAATATTTAGTAAGATAAAATCTTATTCACTGCCTGGAGGGAATGCACTTACCTGGCATTTTTCCCAGCATGAAGACTGTGTATGACAGTAGCAATCAAAATAGGAATGTGGACTCATGACAACACACAGTGGGTACATCACAAGATGCTTACTACAGTTGCCTAATTAGCTCTGCAGTAAAGTGTCACCATCTACATGAGCATTGCTATTAGGCCACAGTAAAATAATTAACTCCACCATAGGATAGTACTGCCCAACACAAGTGCTATTCTACAGTGGAGTTATTTACTCTACTACAGTGCACAAGTAGACAGTGGCGGGGTTGGGGCTGCCTGGGGCATGAGGGTGCTACAGTGCAAGATTAGGCTAGCCCCAAACTGTAGTCCCTCACACCCCAGTGAGCTCCCCTGCAGCACATTAAGACACGTAGGAACAGCCCTGGGCTGGTAGGGTGGCCTCCCAGAGCTTGTGCCAGTTGGAACTGTGCCACCCCAGAACAACATGCTGTGGCCCCAGGAGCATGTGTAAATGCTGTACCTGGGGGCAATAAACTCAGGTGCAAACTTCACTGGAGTTTATTGCATCACATTAATTTTACATGTAGACATACCCATTAAGACTCCAGTTCTGCAAAGACATGCTAGTATGATTTCTTGTAAAATGAAATGCAGCAGTGACCAGATCCAAAGCACACTGAAGTCAGCTGCAAGGTCTTTCAGTTCTTTGGATCAGACCTATTGTTCAGTGAGAACAAGTAGGTGTTCCTGCTCCTGCTGAATATTAAAGTCATGCAAGCAACCTTAAGAGCTATTGCAACTAGTCCCTGCCTTTGGTTTGTGTCAAATCAGTGGTGCCTCAGCTATTCTTTAAATTCACCCATGTTAAAATGATCTTAAAACTTCAGATTAATTTTGAATAATAGTGTTATGTACTGTTCCAAACTAAATTAACATTTAAAATAGCAAGCCAATATGGTCTTCATAGACTTAAAACTGATTCAATAAATAAGCTTTGGGTTAAAATGTCATGTGTACTACTCATTTTCACTTTTTAGCCTGAGGTCTAGCTGAACAATTATTAAAGAGCTAAAAGATTTTATAATAGAACTGAAGGGAAAAGTAAAAGTATTATCCAGAAAATAACATATTGTTACTCTACATCCATGAGAAAGCATATGTTATTGTTTCTCATAGAAGAAGCAATACTGAATAAGACAAACTCTACCTTACAGCCTACACACCTCCACATTTACTGTGAAACTGATTTATTGTTTTGGCACGAGCCTTCATTACTAATGTGCTCTAGGCCAATTGCTCAAGTTCTTTGTGTAAGAAAATAATAATAATGAAAAAATAAACTGAGCTATGCTGTCAATGGCTCTGTGTCTGTTAAACACTGACAAGTTCATTTCAAGCAATTACTGATGATTTTTTAATGACAAGTACTTGGGGATTGTGTGTGTATTTTCTGTGATACAGCTTCAGAGATGGCAAGCCCTTTTGCTTTCCTACCTCAGGAAAGTGTGTGCATCTCCAAATATAGGAGCACCCAATGTTGTGAGCACTGATTGTTTTATTAAAGTTGCTTTATTAAAAAAAATAAATCCATCAGAAAGCTGAACCTTTCTGTGGCAAGTAATTTATCATACTATTACTATTATGTATCCATAAAGTGTCAGAGATGTTGGAACACTGCCAAGCAAGATTCTATAGGAAGGATTTTGTGAGCTTGTATGTTAGCAAAAGCTTAGAGAATTGTTACTAGTGGCTGGGATTATTGACATTATCAATTCTCAAGAGAGACATTATAAGAACTGGGCTTCTAGTTCAGTAAGAGAACATAGCTTGGGTCGTTAGATGGTGGTTGCCTCCTTAGGCTAGCTAGAAGTTCTGCAGATGTGAGGGAGAAGGTACATGGACATTTCTGGGCACTGAAAGGAACCAGTCAATTATGGTAACCTTTCAGCTATATCCCCTTCCCTTCTAGTAAATTAATACATTCCAAAAATTCAAGCCTAAACACATAATGTTCTCTATAACATGCTAGTACAGTGGATTTGATTGGATTTGAATGTACAATTATGTATAAAAATCAATCCTATGAATTTAAGTAATATATTTATGTAGTTGGTCTCTGGTCCCTTGCTGAAAAAGTGAAGTCATGCCCAATAAACATACTTAAGTCCAGTAAGTAAAAAAAAAACAAAAAACCCACAAAGGGTTAATTCTACTTCCTAAAAGGTGTAAAAATATTTCCCAGCCCCTTTTGGAGACAAATCCCTTAATCTCACCCAAATGTCAAACTATTTTAAGTTCTCAGTGACCTATCAACATACTCAGTTTATAGAGACCTTCCAGTGGGAATCCGCAGTATGATATATATGCAACTATATTTATTTGAATATGTAATGCCATGTTTACAAAGAAGCCACAGCCAATTTTTGTCCTGTTACAAACCAGCTTTACATGTAATAACAGAAGTTGTCAGTTTAAGCACTTATTCTACAGCAAACTCCCAAGTCTTTGTGATTTCTTATTTTATAACCAAGAAAACCTTCCCTTTAACTTCTTGCATATCTCATTCTAAACAGTGACCTTGGACAGATCTTGCCGATTTGGCAAAAATCAAAAAGCAGTCTCATTTTGATGATATAGCAGGAGTACCTTTGACCATTTCAACAGCCTCCTCTTGTACAGCTTCTGTGACATACTAGAGGAGAACATGATGGCCAGTTCAGAAACGTGCAAAGAACTTTATGAAGATATGCTGAGACAAACTCAGAGATGAAATAAACAGGCAGTGGGCAAAAGCCTTTGTGAAGTATCCACTTGTGTTCTTCAGAAATCCCTAACTGTTTGTCAGCTTACATTCCTGATGGTGCATATCAAACCTGGTATAACACTCCAGCTTACCCAGTGGACAATTTCTAGAGTACCCAAAGCAGGTTCTTATTCCCCTCACCTTTCGTGCCATGACTTGATGGGATAGAATTCAAAGAGGCTCAGTGGTGTAAATACAGTAGTCAAGGGTTTCTGACTGGCCTATGTTGGGGCTCCACCTCCCCTACAATCTACCCACACACCAACTATTGGTGTCAAGATGCTATGATCAGTTGTAGCACCTCAACCTTGTCTGGTTTAGATCTTCAGCAACCAATGTCCCAGCTTCCACTTTCTCAAGGAAATGCCAAACAGATCGGACGGTATTTTCCTGGCCCTTGCAAGGTTGTCTAGCTTGTCCAGCAGGCCTTGGATAAGTGGCTACTTGTCCCCTGGCCCTTATGGCCTCTCAGAATACAAGTAAAAAAAAATAGAAAAAAGAAAACAAGGAAGTCTTCTCTCCAGGGGAGTTATCTATTTGAGACGAAGCATCCCCATTAAGATTTAGTTAATTCTCTTCACTCCTATAGGAGCCGCCTCTTTGCCCTATGTTGTGGCTCTATTTTCCATCCTCCACCTGCAGGATCCTCTCTGCCCCTTACTAACAGGGGCTCTTGTGGCCCCAGCACTGCTCTGCCTCAGTGCTCAGAGACCATCTCTGCTAGAGGCAGTTCCCTCCCTCTGTCTGCTGGCACTCTGATTGCCTTTTAAATCACCCATGGAGGAGCCTGCAGTTGACATCATCAGTTGGGCACTGCCAAGATTGATTGACAGTGAGCTTTTAAACTGTGGTGGCAGTGCTGTGTATGGCCACAGCCCCCACTCTTCCTGCCTTAAAGGTAAGTTTTCCCCAAGGAGATGGTAAGTTTTCCCCAAGGAGATGCTAGAGACAAAAGACAATTTCAGTTTGGAATGAAGGAGAAAATTCTGGAGTACAGTAGTAGACCTATAAATCATCAACATAGTGATGGTAGTTGAATTTGTAATGGTTGACTAACCTGGTATCAGATCATTAAAATCCTGTTATAGGATGTATAACAACCTTTTTCAACTCAAGGCACCATTGTTAGCCTCAGAGAATTCCAGCTCATCATTTTTATTAATTTTTGGCTACAGAAAAATAACAGAGCAATGCTTTTGTTGCAAAGAACTCAGAAAGGCCACAATGGATTAGAATGGTTTTAACACTATGGATTCCTGTTTGAAATCTCTGGGTTTATGTTGTGATTCATATTTGCCCACCTACCAGTGCTAACATTGTGTGGCACCTTGCAACACCCTTGAAGGGATTACAAGGCACTCTGGGTGAGAATCATTGATCTATAGGCACAAAAATTCAAAATATTCTTAATTTCCTAAAAATATATGTGTTTTATTGGGTGCCTATACCTCTGATTCATTTTACCAAAACGGAATTATGATAGCAAAATTTAAGAATTTGAATTGTCCTCGTTCTGCAAAAGAATGCTATACATAACAGACCTGTTACCTCTGTTCTGTAATAATTAATTGCTAATAATGCTTATTTCAGTGTTGCATTTGTTCAGTGATCAGAGCTTAGTCCCATGCTGGAACAATAGCTCACAGATCTCATTGGGCTCCTAGAATTACACACCTGTTCTTTTTAGGTTCTTATTTTATCTCACTCACCAATGTAGTAGCTAAAATGCTGGATCTAGGAAAATGAACACACATCAGGAGTCCAGCATTTTTATTTGCTGACTTCTCATTTTCTTTAAAGAAATGTTTATCTGTTGGCCAAATGAATGTGCTGTCTGTTTCCTTTGGTAAACTTGCTTGTGTAAATGCCTTCGCTGCATTTTGATGAGTTTTTGAAAACAGATGCTCATAAACTGTGTTTTGTACACTTTGCACTTCATTCCTTTGCTTCTTGCAATAACTGGGAGCTGTCTTTATAAATGGTTTGAGCCCCGTGGCTTGGAGCTCTGGGGAGTAAGGAACTATCTGTTCCCATCTGTTAGAGAATAGACAAAGTGTGTCCAAAGAGCTGATCCATCTGAATAAGCTGTTTATCCAGAACTCCAGATGACAGAAGTTCAGAGGGCAAAGAGATAATTAACCATCATTTATTGGTGAACAAGGAAAGTATGAACCCAGAAAAAAATATTTTTATAAGCTTTCTATAAAAATGTCTCTGGTGACAATTTAGGAGATGCTTGGTCTGTACAAAATTCAGATGTAATAACTAAGAGAGGAAAGTATTCCTGCTTTGTGTCAAGGAATCTGCTCAAGGGGGCTGTTTGCCATTTTTAACTCTTCACTAAGAATCTCTGGGAGGACCTTTAGAGGATGTCACAGATGGGCCCTATTGACAGTACAAGGCAGAGAGGGCTTTTCTCTGAAGTGATAAAGCATACCAGCAGACCTGAAAAGGCTGCAGCAAGGCTCCATCTATCTGACCTCTTAATAAAGATGAAATTCCTAGAACTGGTTTTAGGTAGTGGAGCCTAAAATTAGGATCATGCAGCAGTTCCCAAATGACTAGAGAGAGGCCTGATTGAGTAATTCCTGAGGTCTATGCTACTCACTGATGACAGACTCTGAGTGGGTTTTTGTGGTTCTGGAAGAGGAAATTAAATAATAAAAGGGCACTTGCCTGTTGGACTTTCTCATCAATTGGTAGAAAAACTTCTGATCACATCTTGCAAGATTTTGTTTAATTTATCATTCATATAAATATTATTTCCCATGTTGAGACTTTGGTCTTGTTATGTTGCTGAATTGGACCCTAAATCCACTATAGATTTACTGATGATGGTTGGGACCATGTGATGTTTGTGATCCAAGCATTAAAACATGATCATAAGTGTAACTGACCACTGTCTGCTAACATAACTGATAGCAATTACAGGCCTATAAACAGATATGAAAATAACTATATGTATTTTATATATATATATATCTATATATATAGATATATATATACACACACACACCCCTCCCCCATTATTAGCTGCATAGGATTAATCTTTCAAATGCTTTTTTAAAAACTAGTTGAAATTTTAGAAGACATAATATAACATGAAAATAATACAATTGGACCCCAGAGAGAACAATCCTATATGAAACTTTCTTAGATCACTATGGATTACATTTTGTAAGAGCCTGAATCTGCAAATTATTGGGTTCATATACACATGCAGGGAGGCTGCTCAGATGCACTGTAATTACAGTGCATTGAAGCAGACTCGATTAATTGAGTCTGCTGGAGCATGGTTATTTCTGCACTCCAGCAGACTCCAGCATCATGTGTATCAGCATCCCTGCACTGAAAAATGGTCATTTGAAAAAGAAATGGCAAATTACTGGGTTTACTTGAATCCAAGGAAGATTCCCCACCTGCAGTCAGCATGAGGTGGGGGAGGGGAAAGCCTGTCTGAGGTTGAAGTAGCTTGTTTAGTGTGGGAGCGGGTTCACAGACAGGTAGAGCATGGGGGAGACATGGGGTGGGGAAGGAACCTGCAGTCTACCCACTTGCCCCCTCTCCTCAGCTGCCTCTTCCCCTGTTACTTTCTGCTTCAGCTCCAGTCACTCCAGCCCTGACCCAGCCCAGATGGGAGGTGCTGCTGCTTTTCCTTGACTGAGTTGGGCTGGGGCTGGGTGGGATGGCTGCTTCTGCTGCTTTTGAGTGCCCCGGTCTGAGTGGGGGTGGTGGTCCGACACGGGTTGGAGGCAGGAGGTGGAGGGACAGGCTATAGGGGGAAGGAGAGGGTGGAGGAGGCAGGGTTTGCGGGGACAGACTCTAAATGGGAGCAGGGAGTGGTGGAGGCAGGCTACAGGGGGATAAGGGGTAAGGAAGGCATGGAGTGGGAGGGCAGGCACAGGTATGGAGAGGCAGGCAGCGGGGGGGATGGGTCACATGATATGAGGATGCATTGGAAAGAAGGCATGGAGGACAGGCACAGGGTGGCAAGGGGCAGGGCTTGGACCCAGTACCCCCCACTGCTACTTTCCCTGCCACCACAGTGTAAATAGGGGTGTGAATTTAATTAGATTCTATAAATGGAAAGTTATAGTAATTATATATTTTACATCTATAGAATGTAATTAGTAGGGGGCCATCTTAAATTTGGTCTTGGATTTGGGTAAATACAATATCTGTTTTATCTGTTTTATTAACCTTCCTAAAGTTAATAGCAAAGATGGCATCAATGGTGTTACAGTCACCTTGTTTCCTAGTTCTCTAGGCTGTTTTGAATAAGGAGGATAGCTAATAAGTTTGTAGGGATTCCTCCATTTACTTGGCAGCATTTAGAGACCTGAATCTCTGCAAATTCTATTGACTAAAGAATGGCATGAGCTTTTACAGCTAATTCTTCCAATGTGCAATAGTCATTACAAAGTACAAGTATGACAAGGGTTGCTTAGTACTTCAAAAAGATAGAAGTGCTCCAAAAATGTTTTGTTCTGATGATTCAAGTAAAATATATAAAAATGGCCAGGAAACTAATTGCAAGCTATACATGTGACAAATCCCCTTCTACCAGATTGCTGAGAGACAGTAAAATGGGATTATACAATGACACAGATCATGAACTGATCTGGTCACTTTCACAGTAACAAAGATACCAGTTCTGTGAATGGGACCAATTATAAAACTTCTGACGGAAGAAACAGACTGAGTTGTCCATTTATATTTATATAAGTTTTGGATTTCTTACCAAGTTTCCAGTTACTATGGAACTGTCAGCACCTGCCAAAGAAGTGTTCATGGTGTCACAATCACTTTATCTCAGAAATGTCAAATGCTTCAGAGCACACAAAATTGGACAAACCCAATATTTTTCATTCCAGTTTGCAGAAATTTAACTTTTATAGATCTGACCTGGCATTAAAATCTTACAGACATCTGTGAATGTAAATGATTTTGGTTTTTTTGTTTTCTAATGGCAAAATAAGTGCATTTTTCATACCAAAAACGTATTTGACAGCCATTTTCCATGAGGATTGGTAAACCAATTCAGCTAAAAGAGTAGCTGACTCAAACGGTTTTCTAAAGCTCAAACCAAGCCTTAAAACCAATATAATTGGAGTAGTTGTTGCTGCTGCCACAGTTATAGTGACAACAGTTTTAGCGTTTTAGCACTGGTAATTATTCTTTAGACTGGCGTACAGTTTCATGGTGTTTTGTGTTGGAAAAGTCATCTAGTACAATGGGCACCATTAACTTACTACTGGGTAATTGGTGTTCAGACTGTTACTGATTTTTGTGCTAATTTTGTTTTTCAGATTGAGCTGCTATAGGTTCCCTCTTATTTTCCTCTCTTGATAAGCAAAGAAGCAAATAGGATTACTACATCCATAAGCCAGCTGGTGAAGATTATTTTTGTATTGATTCCAAATGAAAGCAAATAAGGTTGAAAAGACACTTCTTTGAGTTTTGTGACATACAGTCCTTAGTCTATGCTAAATGCTGTGGTATGTTAAGCGTTGTTAATGTTAGAACAAGCTTTGAGCAGTCACGTGTCAGGACTTAATGCCCTCTCTGACTTGCACAGCTGTGGCTTGCCCCTAGAGAGCTGGAGAGCCAGGATGCCTGCTTGAGGTGTGGGTGGGGTGCGAGAAGTGGGTTACAGGGCTGGGATCATAGAGCTGGGAGGAGGAAAGGCATGAGGAGATAAGGGCTGTGGTGAAATGAAAGAAGTCAGTCACTAAGGCAAAATGAAAGGAATAAAACCTCAAAGAATAAAGTGAAAGAAGTAAAAATAATTAAAAAAAATAAGAAAAGTCTCATATGCTAATGAATTGGGATTGGGTCAGGAGAACTAGTTGGCAAGGGTTGTGTTGCTCCAGGGGGCTGGCAGCAGTGGGGAAAACCATTTTCCTTTGGTTTATTCTTTGTCTCTGGTTGACAATGGTAGTTAGGTAATAGCTGGCTAATTGCACTTTTTTCATGGGGTTGCTTCCCTGGGTGTAGGAGAGGGAGTTGGCTTGGTGTCAGTATCAAGTAAGTGGATATAGCAGGGGAACCTAGCTCTGTTATGGAGCAAAAGGGGCCAGGGAAGGAAAGGCAGCAGGGCTCCTCTGAGGCCAGAATCTTTGTAGCTCAGAAAAGGGGATGACTGCCTGCTGTAAGGAGGGACGCAGCAAGGACAGAGTGGGTAGAGAAACCCTGGCTGTCAAGGGAGGACTCAGCTGGGCAGGAGAGGGGCAAGCAGCTGGCAGTAGAGAGGGGTAGCAGGGACCCATAGAAGGGATGAGGCCAGGCCCTGGGCCAGAGGCTTACACTTGCAAAGCTCAGTCCACAGCCAGCTGACTGCAGGACCCATCAGGGGGAGGAAAGCAAGGAACTATATATAGCAAGGAGCAATATACATCAACCCTCATCAAGACAGAATCCAAGGTTGAGGAAGTAGAAGGATTGTGGGTTAGGCTACGTGGGGAGCAAGGAGAAAGGGATTTGGTGGTGGGGGTCTGCTACAGACCCCCACACCAAGGGGAAGAAATAGATGCGGGGCTCCTGAGGCAACTCTCGGAGACCATAAAACCTAAAGAGGCGGTAGTCATGGGGGACCTAAACTACCCGGACATATGCTGGGAGACGCAGACAGCAAAGTCCCACCACTCACGCAGGTTTCTTACCTGTGTACAGGACCTCCACCTGACACAGGAGGTACATGATCCCACTAGGGGGAATGCCATACTGGATCTGGTATTGGCAACAGGGGATGACATGGTAGGGGACCTCCAGATCGGTAGCCATTTGGGAGACAGTGATCACCTAATAATAGAATTCAACATAAGACGTCGAGTGGGTAAGGTAACTAGTAGGGTGAAAGTGCTAGACTTTAGGAAAGCTGATCTCAATGAACTCAGGTGATTAGTCAAGGACGCACTGCAGAGTAGGAGTTTTGAAGGGATGGGAGCCCAAGAAGGGTGGATGTGCCTTAAGGAAACAATCCTTCAGGCACAAAGCAAGACGATCCCCGAGCGAGGCAAAAGAGGGAAAAGGGCCAGGAGGCTTCCCTGGCTGACCGCAGAAATCCAGGGCAGCCTAAGGGCCAAAAGGGGAGCACATAAAAAGTGGAAACAGGGTGAGATCACTAAAGATGAATATACCTCCTCTGCTCGTGCTTGTAGGGAGGCAGTTAGACTGGCCAAAGATACCATGGAGCTGAGGATGGCAACCCAAGTAAAAGACAACAAGAAATTGTTTTTTAGATATATAGGGAGTAAAAGGAAGGCCGAGGGAGGAATAGGACCCCTGCTAAATGGGCAGAAACAATTGGTGACAGACAGGGGGGACAAGGCTGAACTCCTCAACGAGTTCTTTGCCTCAGTGTTCCTAAGCGAGGGGCACGACAAGTCTCTCACTGGGGTTGTAGAGAGGCAGCAGCAAGGCGCCAGACTTCCATGTGTAGATCCTGAGATGGTGCAGAGTCACTTGGAAGAACTGGATGCCTTTAAGTCGGCAGGCCCGGATGAGCTCCATCCGAGGGTGCTGAAGGCACTGGCCGACATCATTGCAGAGCCACTGGCGGGAATATTTGAATGCTCGTGGCGCACGGACCAAGTCCCAGAGGACTGGAAAAGGGCTAACGTGGTCCCCTTTTCAAAAAGGGGAGGAAGGAGGACCCGGGCAACTATAGGCCAGTCAGTCTCACCTCCATCCTTGGTAAAGTCTTTGAAAAAATTATCAAGGCTCACATTTGTGAGAGCTCAGCAGGGAAAATTATGCTGAGGGGAAACCAGCACGGGTTTGTGGCGGGCAGATTGTGCCTGACCAATCTAGTCTCTTTCTATGACCAGGTTACGAAACGCCTGGACACAGGAGGAGGGGTGGATGTCATATACTTAGACTTCAGGAAGGCCTTCGATACGATATCCCACCCCATACTGGTGAACAAGTTAAGAGGCTGTGACGTGGATGACTACACAGTCCGGTGGGTGGCGAATTGGCTAGAGGGCCGCACCCAGAGAGTCGTGGTGGATGGGTCGGTCTCGACCTGGAAGGGTGTGGGCAGTGGGGTCCCGCAGGGCTCGGTCCTTGGACCGATACTCTTTAATGTCTTCATCAGTGACTTGGACGAGGGAGTGAAATGTACTCTGTCCAAGTTTGCAGATGACACAAAGCTATGGGGAGATGTGGACACACCGGAGGGCAGGGAACAGCTGCAGGCAGACCTGGATAGGCTGGACAAGTAGGCAGAAAACAACAGGATGCAGTTCAACAAGGAGAAATGCAAAGTGCTGCACCTAGGGAGGAAAAATGTCCAGCACACCTACAGCCTAGGGAATGACCTGCTGGGTGGCACAGAGGTGGAAAGGGATCTTGGAGTCCTAGTGGACTCCAAGAAGAACATGAGCCGGCAGTGTGACGAAGCCATCAAAAAAGCCAATGGCACTTTATCGTGCATCAGCAGATGCATGACGAATAGGTCCAAGGAGGTGATACTTCCCCTCTATCGGGCGCTGGTCAGACCGCAGTTGGAGTACTGCGTGCAATTCTGGGTGCCACACTTCAAGAAGGATGCGGATAACCTGGAGAGGGTCCAGAGAAGGGCAACTCGTATGGTCAAGGGCCTGCAGACCAAGCCCTACGAGGAGAGACTAGAGAAACTGGACCTTTTCAGCCTCCGCAAGAGAAGGTTGAGAGGTGACCTTGTGGCTGCCTTTAAGTTCATCACGGGGGCACAGAAGGGAATTGGTGAGTATTTATTCACCAAGGCGCCCCCGGGGGTTACAAGAAACAATGGCCACAAGCTAGCAGAGAGCAGATTTAGATTGGACATTAGGAAGAACTTCTTCACAGTTCGAGTGGCCAAGGTCTGGAATGGGCTCCCAAGGGAGGTGGTGCTCTCCTCTACCCTGGGGGTCTTCAAGAGGAGGTTAGATGAGCATCTAGCTGGGGTCATCTAGACCCAGCACTCTTTCCTGCTTATGCAGGGGGTCGGACTCGATGATCAATTGAGGTCACTTCCGACCCTAACATCTATGAATCTATGAACTGAGTGCACCTGCAGGCAGGGAGCAGGAAGTCCAGGAGGCTGACCAGGTTGTTGAGGGTGAATGAGATATAAACTCTCCCCAGGCCAGATGAAGGGAGCTGGCAACAGTGATGGAGAGAGACAGCACTGTCCAGGGAGGCAAGGGTAGCAACCCCCCTGGCCAGGAGAGCTGATTGGTCCATCAATCTTGATCAAAGGAGCAAGCACCTGGGGAAGTATGGAGAACCTCCTTTTTTTAATTTTCCATTTTTTTGTTTGTTTGTTTTCCTTTTGTTGTGCCTTGTAAGGCCTTGGGAAGGGGATACCAACATTGGAAGGTAGTTTTATACTCACCCTACAGGATCCCTAAGCTAGGACGGGATGAATGTGACCAAACAGATGAAGAACAGGTTGTGGTGGCACCAGAGGGGCCCAGGAATGTGGGATACTCCAAGGACCATGGGCTGTCTTTAGAGCCCAGTGTGAGCCTTCTTGCTGCTCTTTTTTTTTTTTCCCTTTGTTTTTCTGCTCATGACAATATTAATACCTGGTGGACCAGTGCAGCTACTGGGGGGATGGGGGGTGTGGGGGTGGGTAGAATAAGGAGGCCACAGAGCAGAAGGATTTTTTTTCTTCATTTTTTTTTTCCAGGCTTAATAGTTTTGTAGGGCAGGAGACCAGGGAGGGGGGCAGAACATAGACTAGCCAGAGCCTGGACAGAAAGGAAGAAGACTGCAATAGATGGGAGCAAGAGCAGGCAGGAGACTGCTTCAGCCCATCAGAAGCCCCAGGTGCAGGTAGGGCCCAGGGAGGGGCTGCATTTGCTAGGTGGTGTGAGGGTGTGCTTGGCAGGGGGTAACTGTTACAGCCTGCAGCTGAGACACACTTCCTGCTGTGCCAGGGGCCTGGGGCTGGAGCAGGAATAAGCTCTCTTGCAGGGATTGCAAGAGAGGAGCCACTGCCTGCTGCACTGAGACCCCCTGGAGCTCCTGAGAGGGATGCCAACAGCAGGGACCACTCGTGCTTACTGTGCTAGGGACACAGAAGTAGACCTGCTCCTTGAGAAACCAAGCTGAGGGGCAGTGTACACAGGGTCCTGGTAGTTTCCCTGGAGCATACAAGTTATAGACTGTGTGTGTAAATAAGTTCTTGAAGGTTTATTAGTTGGTGTATCAATCTATTTGTTTATTGGTTCCTTATTTAGCATGGCTAACTTGTATGCCTTTCTGGTATACTTTGCACCAAGGGAAGTATTAACCATCAAGCCAACATCAATGGGTTATGTTTTGTAACATTATTTGTTTTATTATTAGTTGTATATTATCTTGTAAATAATTAAATTCTGCAAATAGTTTTATAACTGTCTGCAAGGTTGTTTTGATTTTAAAGGGAAGTTCTCTACTCTAGGACCCTGCAGCAGCTACCCAGGGAGCTGAGCAGGGCCACTGGCCACTGGGTACCCTAGGATCCTACTGTTCAGGTCAGGGCATGGATAGTGTTGTGCTCAGGGTTACAGGCCGTGTCCACATGAGTATGGATGTTTGGTTCCCTGTGGAGAAGTAGCAGTGGTATAAAGGTTCCCCAGTTTGGTTCCCTGGGGACAAGCACCTTGCACCACTCCTACTTGTCCCTGAGGAATGCCCATATCACACGTGCTTTGGTGCATGGCAAGTTACCCTGGGTGCAGTAGGGGAGGCTGGGGCCAGCACTGGGCTGGCCCCAACAGCATTACTTGGGGTCATGAGGGCTATCCAGGGCTCCAGCAGTGGCAATTCAGCCATGCCAAGCCTGAACAGCAGCCACAGTGCAGCTCCAGGTGGCCTGGTTCTGCTTTTGAGCAGCACACACTGCTTGTGTATGTGCTGCTCCGCTTGTCTTTCTGTGGGTTTTTTTGACCCCTGGATATCCATGGGTCAGAGACCCATGTGGGGGGGGGGGGGAAAGCAGAGCAGTGCACACATGGGCAGTGCTCTCTTGCAGTGCAGAGCACATATGAATGTGTGTTATGTTGCACCACAGACGTGTTTGTGGCACCACATGCTGCACGGCTATGTTCATCTGGATGAGGCTATAATGTCCAAAGAAAGTGTCTAGTGAAACAAAACCCTTAAATTTCTAATACATTGTGATGACACTAATTAGTCACATTTCTATAGGGAGGCAATACTGCTCAAGTTTTTGTGACAAAATGGTATGATAGATTCCTAGGAGTGAGCACTACTTTGGAAGTCATCATCAGCAATCCATCACAGTTGAGGATGATTATCTTCCATGATCGCCTTATCTTTGGGTCCAAAGATAGTTGGCAGATGGTTGACAAGGTCAGTCCAGGATCAACACATTCTATTGCAACTCGGGCATGTGATTTTGTGTGCGGTGGGTGACTCAAGAGTCTTGATTTGGTCTCTGACATGCTGTTTTTGCTTTTCTGTCTTCTCTTGTCATTTTGAGGTTTCCAAGTCTAGAGATCCTTGCAGCAGACTTCTCCTCCATTTGTCGTGGTCCTGGGTGATTAGTCTCTGAGTTGATGCCAATGTTGCATTTTTTTTTTCATGTTGATCTTGGGTGTCCTTGAAGCACTTCCTCTGCCCTTCTCTTGAGTGTATGCCTTGACTGAGCTGGGAGAATAAAATTTACTTTGGGAGCCTGGAGTCAGACATCTGGATATTGATACTATGGCCCACCCAGTGAAGATGATATTGGATGATCATAGCCTCAATGCTTGTGGTGTTTGCTTGTGTGAGAGGATGCTAATGTTGGTGCATCTGTCTTCCCACTAGATTTGAAAGCTCTTCTGCAGGCACCATTGATGGTACTTCTCCAGCTACTTGAAGTATCTCTTGTACATTGTCTACATCTCATCTCCATACACTAAGGTGGGGATCATGACTCCTTGATTAAACTATGAGCCTGGTTTTGAATCTGATGTTGTGATCCTCAAACACCCTTTTCTATAGGCATCTGACAACTGCACTTTCATGTTAAAGGCAATGTTGGATTTCTTCACTGATGTCAGCCTTCTGTGAGAGATGGCTTCCAAGATGCACGAACTACTCAAGGTTCTCCAGAGTCTCACTATAAATCTGAATTACTGATGTTGAAGACTGCTCATTAAACAGCTTGTTGATGGAGGACCTTAATCTTCACAGTGTTAAATGTTAGTCCCAATTTCTTGTATGCCACAGTAAAGACATTGATGATTGCCTGAAGGTCCGTTTCCAAGTAAGCACACACTACAGCATCATTAGTGTACTGAGAAGAATGTTGGGGCAATGATGCAGCCTTGCTTTGCACCAGTCTTAACCTAAAAGTGTTCTGTGAAAGATCTGCTACTGAGAACCACTGCTCGCATACCACCATGGAGCAGGCAAAGAATGGTGATTGAATTTTGGTGGCCTTCCCTACCTCAGAAGGATCCTCCACAGTGTTTTGTAGATTGACAGTGTCGAAGGCTTTTGTGAAGTCAAAGAAGGTCATGTAGAGACGTTTGTTTCCAGCATTTTTCTACAGTTGGCGAGCTGTGAAGATCATGTCAGTTGTACCTCTTGATACCCTAAACCCACATTGAAATTCTGGTAGGAGCTCTTCAGCAAGTGGAAGGACACAGTTCAAGAGGGTTCTCACAGTGATCTTTCCTGTGGTAGACAACAAGGCAATCCCTTTGTAATTTTTACAGGTGGATCCATCTTCTATATTTTTTTTTTTTTGAAGATTGTCATGATCATGGCATCCATGAGGTATTCTAGGATTTCCTCCTCATTCCAAATCTAGGGTATGGAGCTGTGATGTAAACTCCTCTCCCTTCTGCTTGAAGATTTGGTAGGGATTCCTTTTGCTTCACATGTCTTTTTCATTCTTCATCTGCTTGATGCCTTCCCTCACTTCAGCAGGAGTTGGAGGGATTACAAAATCATCTTGGAGCATTGTGGGATGGAATTGAGAATGCTCTCTTCAACAACATAATCTTGTTTAAGAAGGTCTTCAGAATGCTCCTTCCAGTGGGCATTGATGACTTTCCTTTCCTTGATCAGGTCTTGTGTATCCTTAGGTCTCAAGCGGGTTGGTCTCTGAGTGCTCAGACTTCCGATGGCTTTTGTACCATTGGAAAAAAAATGTTCATATCATGGATGTTACTGAGATGTTGATTCTCCTTTGCCTTGTCTTCCCACCAACTCTTCTTCATATTGTGGGTCCTCCTTTGGATCTCTGCCTTAGCTTGCTGGTACTTGTTTCTTTTGCCTGGAACTGATGTTCTGTCAAGCACAAAGGCCCTGTGCTTGTGGTTGATCAATACTTGGATCTCCCAGTTATTCTCATCAAACCAGTCTTGGTGTTTCCTTGTAGAGAATCCAAGTGTCCACTGCCATCAGTGTCTGTGGAGAGACTTGAAGGCACCCCAAGCACTACTAAAATTCTCCCATTGTTGATAGGAATTCTTCCACCAGGGCCTCAATGAAAAACTGGTGAAGTCTTGCTTCATTGGCTCCTGGAGCCCTTCAACATTGACTTTCCATCAGCATGGCTTCTGAAGCAGCTGTTGCTTGGGCACTAGTTTGAGTGACAACCAAGTGGATGAGTTGGCGATTTAGCCCACCAATCATCAGGTCCTAGAATAGCTTCAGTGACGTGGACATTTTTGTGATCCTGGGCATGAATTATGACAGTCAATCAAGTGCCAAGGTTTAGATCATGGGTGTTGCCATGATGTCTTACATTTATTTGTTTTTTGGCAGAACGTAATCTTGGTGATGGTAAGTCCATGTTCTGTGCATTTCGTCAAGAAGAGGATTCCAGTAGGTTTGACCTTTCCCACTCTTTTCCTGCCAATGTTCTGTTCCAGAGATTTGAGTCCCTTCCAACTCTGGCATTGAAATTGCTGAGCAAAATAAGTCAGTCTCCCCCTGGAACATCAGGGGGGACTTGATCAAGGTTGGCATAGAATTCCCCCTTGTTTTCATCAATGGTGTTGAGTTGGGGCAGATGTACTGATGTCGGTCACATATTGACTTCCTGCCAATTTGAGATTGAGTCAGGAGGTGCTCATTAATTCTGATAGAGAATGCCATCAGTTGGTTGATGAGTTCATTTTTAATGGCAAAGTCAACTTCATGCATTTGGAAGCAGATACTGCAGAAATCCATATTGGGCCTGAGACCCACACTTACAATTGAAGAGAGAATTTGTATTAAACAAACAGAAAAAATTAGGAGCCTTTACTGCTAATGCTGTATTAAGCTCAACAACAACAACAACAACAACAAAAAACGGTTGTGCAACTTCACTAGCTGTGAGTTGTTTATTCTGCATTGAAAAAGGTGAATGTGAGAGGTCACAGGGGGAAATGCAAACATACACAAATAGATCTGTGATGTGTTGGGTCACTGTTACATGGGGCATTTTTACACATGCTCTGGAGGTGGATGGAGGCACTTTAATTAGAATGGCTCCAAGAGTTGCTGTAATTAAAGCATCTGCAGCATCTCATGTATCAGCATCCCCACACTTCAAAATGGTCGTGGGGGCACTTTAACTAAAACTCATCAAATGAGCTTCAGTTAAAGTATCCCTGCTGCCATTTTGAAGCGCGGGAATGCTGATACATGAAATGCAAAGGTTGCTGGAGCACTTCCCAATTAGCATGCTCCAGCAGACTCGATCAAATCTGCTTCAATGCACTGTAATTACAACACATTGGAGCAGCTTCCCTGCATGTTGACAGACACTCTTAAATTTCATGTCTGGCTCAACTCAACTGGGAAGTGACAAAAATCAGAAGTATGGGTTCAAAACTAGGTATATTTGAAAGTAATAGGTTTGTTACACGGTAATTCTGGGTGACACCTGGAGATCTTAACCACTGGATTTTCCACACGTAAATACCTGAAACTAGTTTTAAAAACTCATTAGGTGGCTTAATGTTATGCCGCTCCAGGGCAGGATTGTCTCTGAGCCCTGTTAGCCAGTTTGTGTTACACTAAGGTGTAGCCAGTCTAGGCTTACTATAATCTTCCCAGTTACTCTCCCACTGTCCCCTGCTCCCCCACCTCCCCCCACCACTTACTTGTGGCTGACTGTGCTGTCCTGGGAGAACAGACAGAGAAAGGTTAACCATGAGTAAGTGGGGGGAGGGAGGAGGGTGGGGAGAGCCCCAGGGATAAGGGGAAGTGGGAGAACCCTGGTGGGGGAGGGATTCTTACCTTTCATTCCTACAGTCCCACCTGGTATAAATGTGTGACTAGTACAAACTTGAGCTAGCACTAATACCCATCAACATTTGTGTGGCTCACAGAGTAACATGTAAAAAAGCCCTAAAATTCCAAATTGAATAAACTAGTGTTTCACTTATTTACCCACACAACATTCATTAAGAATGATTAGTAATTGAATCCTTCTGGAAATATTTCCATGGCCTTTAAATCTTAACACAGGGGACTGTTGTGCTACTAAACTGGCTGTGGTTATTGAAAAGTATTTGGCATAGGATTTCCTATACAAATTAAGAGTTGAGTATAATTTGGCTAAATTGGGATTGCAAGTTGAGGGTGTTACTACTATTCCCACATTCACACGATGGACTTTTGATAAGAAATTATTTTACATGAGACAAGTATGGTTCAGATAGGCTGCAGTACCTGAAGGTGCAAGAAATATAGGGTGGAAGCAAAGAAGTGAAATTCCACTCAAGCATGTTCTGAGGGAGTGGTTGGAGAGCACAATGAAGCTCTCGAAGGGTAATAAAAAAGTGCTGATATAGGGTCATGCTCTTTTGAAGTCAGTGAGGAATTTAGGTGGGTCCTATTGTCTGTTTCAGGGAGAGGAAGGTCTGCTCTCCAACACAGCAGGATTACCCAGGTCAAAAATGGATGCCATACCAATAGTAGAATAAAAATTATATATGCTAAATTATTGCATTTCTGCCTGTGTTCATATTCTCATATTAGCAATTTAATCCTACTCTAAAAATGGATTAAAAGGAGCTATAAGGAGTGATAGAACTCATTGGATATAATGGGCTGGATGAATTCTGGAAGATGGCATAAACTGCACCCTTAGTAAGTTTTGCAGATGACACCAAGCTATGGAGAGTACTACATACATTGGAAAGTAAAGCTAGGATTCAGAGAGATCTCAGCAAATTGGAGGGTTGGATCAAAAGAAATCTCCATGAGGTTCAATAAGGACAAGTTCAAAGTCATGCACATAGCATGGAACAATCCTATGTGCTGGTACCATCTGAGGACTGACTGACTAAGCAGCAGCTCTGCAGAAAAGGACTTTGGATTTACAGTGGACAGTGAGATGAACGTGAGCCAACAGTGTGCCCTTGTTGTGAAGAAGGCTAATGGCAAATTGGGCTGCATAGGAACGTTGCTAGCAGATTAAGGAAAGTGAATATTCCCCTCTACTTGGCACCGGTAGGCCACATCTGGAGTAGTGTTGAATTTTTGGCCTCCCATTACAGAAAGGATATAGACAAATTGGAGAGTCCAGCAAAGGGCAATGAAAATGCTTAGAGGGCTGGGGCTTATGGGGGGAGGCTGAGGGAACTGAGTATATTTAGTCTGGGGAAGAGAAGACTGAGTGAGGGCGGGGGGATGTAAAAGCAGCCTTCAACTGCTTAAAGGGTGGTTACAAAGAGGATGGAGTTCAACTGTTCTCAGTGGTGGCAAATGACAGAACAAGGAGCAATGGTCTCAAGTTACAGCAAGGGAAGTTTAGGTTAGATATTAGGAAAACCTCCTCCAGGAGGAGGGTAATAAAGCACTGGAACAGATTACACAGGGACTTGTGGAATCTTCATCCTTGAAGTTTTTAAAGCCTAGCTGGGCAAAGCCTTGGCTGGAATGATTTCGTTCAGGTTGGTCCTGCTTTGAGCAGGGGGTTGGACTAGATGACCTCCTCAGGTCCCTTCCAACCCTAACTTTCTATGATGGAAAGACAAAACCCAAAACAAAACAGTAATTTGTTTCTTCAAGTAGATTTTTTTTTCAAGTAATATGGTTGGTGGTACTCAAAATCTTAAGTGGTAAATACATTATCTATTCAGTTGGATAATGTGGTTTATTTGGATGTGTACTATATATTGAAAATTTGTAGGTACACATGTCTAATATTTCTCTTGATTTATAGCATTAGTTCATGAATAAGTGACCCAAGAAGTATAATGCTGAACTTCTGACTATGACAGATTTGGGATATTTAAGCTAAAATAAAAGGAGACCAGTTCAATTCACATCCTCGTATTTTGTGCTGCATCAAATCCAGTCCTACATACGACCAACCTTGGCGTCCCCCATTAAAACTTGTGAATTATCTGAATTAACACTGCCTCAAAACAATCATGGCTAACTTGACTTAATTACAAACTAGGCTTAAATAGCAAATGGCTGTGCCACAGCTTTTTAGGGGCAAGCCATATCCCAGCTTAATCAGGGCCGCATTAAATTGGTTGTCTATTTTTAGCCAAAGATTATTAGGGAAACAATAGGGAATTTGACAAGGAAAGTTTCCAAAGGAGAAAAAAGCAGAAGAACTGGAATAAAGTAAAGGGAGAGCTATGGAATTCCTATAATAGGATAGCTATAAAAAAATACATTGAGCAGTGCAGAACTACACTTGTAGTCAAATAAAGTCTATAACACACATCAGACACAAGTGGCCTGATTACACTGAATACATGAAATGAAGAAGCTGATGACTTTTAGAAGGAAATGGATTTACTAAAGATGATGATGACCTATTATGTCAATAGAATTATTATAGGTTGTAGCATGGTCCAACAGATAGGGCAACTGGATCAGAACCTAGAAGAGATCTGTGTGTGACCTTAGAGAATTCACTTTACCCATCCATACTTCAATTTCCCATCTTTTATTTATTTATTTATTTTTAAAAAGCTGATGAATTAAGGATAATATAATATTTCCAGAGACCTTTTATAGGTAAAGAGCTATGTAAGAAGTAAACACTTTAAGTTCTTTGGGTTGAACTAATTTAACAACTTCAATACCATGTCTGGTTGCTTAAACACATATTCTGCACAGAAAGCACAAGTTTATTAAACCTTTAGTATGATTCATTAGATGGATGGTATAAGTCAGCAAATACAGTAATCAAGTATGTTCCTCTTGACACATTTAAAAATGTTTAAATATGTGGAGTTCTTATAATGTGTATTAGATCTGGAAATAAACACCTTTTCATCTGACTTGTTTGCATAACGTTGTTTTTGCATATGGACTGATCTCAGGGGAAAAAGGTTATAAAATCTCTTGACTTGGAAAAGCCTGAGCAGAAATATTTATAATAAGTGATATTTGTTTTAAAACTGTTCTTGGCAGCAATGTGTCAGAAGAAAATTTCCTTTTTAGGCTTGAACCTGTGCTATCACAAGCTGGTTTCATGTGACTGAAAGATGTCTATATTAACAGAATCCTATTAGCATTTATTGCCAATCTTCCTATTTCTGGAACTCTTTATATATTTGAAAGTTATTCATCATATCTTCCTTCTATTTTCTCTTCTCTATACTAAACAACCCTAATTCTTTCCTCATAGCTTATGTTTCCTAGAGCTCTAAAACTTTTTTTGCTGCTCTGTGGATTCTCCTCAGATTTGTTTCCAAGTTTCTTGAAGTTTGGTACCCAAAGCTAGGACATTGTACTCTTCTCAAGTACAGGCCTTAATAACGTTGAATAGAGTGGAAGTATTATATTGTGTGTCTTGCATATGATACTCCTAGTTATACATCCCAGTGTGATTTGATGTTTGCTTCTGTTTTTGTCTTTTGGTAATAGTGGCTGCATCTATCTGTGGGCTTAACTGCAAATAGACTAATTAGCTACAGAATAAATGGTGATGCTTTACATGTGCAATACTATTAGGCTGCAATAAACTAATTAATGCCACCATGAAACAGTACTGTTGGGGACAGTACTATCTTATGGCTGGGTAATTAACTGTGATTAAATGCATGTGTAGATGCTCACTGCAGGAGTAAACTGTATCTGGTCAGACCAGCCAGCAGGGGGCAGACTCCTGCCTGCTGCCTAACTACATGGCTACTCACTTTCAGAACCCTAGTGCTGAAGCCAGACCCTCTGCCGCCCAATGCCACCACTCGGAGCCTGGGACTGGCCCCCCTCACCGCCCCCCCCCCCCCATCCTGCTGCCAACCCAGGCCTGCCTGGGCACTGGGCCACATGACCACCACCAGCCACAACCCCATACCACCACCTGGCCCGCCCCCCACAATCCTGTTGCCAACCACCACCACCTACCAGACCCTGGCTGGTACAGTGGGGTAGAGCAGGGGCAGGAGCGTTCTTGGTGTAAACAGCTCCACCCCAAATCAGATTGCTGCTGTCCTGGGTACAGTAGTTTACTCCAGCTCAAACTGTTCCAGAGCTAATTGCTTCAAATGAATTGCATGTGTGGATGCACCCAGTGTGACTGTTTAACTTGCTTGCCAAGGAGAGTGTTTGTGTGTGGGGCAATGGCAGAAATCCTTACTAACATCCAGGTAATATTGCTTTCCTGCTTCTGCTCGAGACACAAAGTCTGTTTCTTGGTCATAGAAGGAAATTAGATTAGCTTGATGTGATTTGTTCTTCATAAATTGGTGTTGGCTGTTACTTATTACTGTGTTATCATCTGTATATTTGCAAGGTCATTGTTGGATTATTTGTTTCTGAACCATTACAGGAATCAGAGTTGCAGACTGGTCAGTAATTTTCTGGGGCCTCCTTTTTTGCCGGTTTGAAGATAAGCACTACGGTTATTCTACTGGAAAATTCTTTGGAAATTTACTCATCTTCCATGAGTTCTCAATAATAATTGCTAATAGAGCTGAAATTGCTTCAGCCTGTCCCCTAAATACTCTGTGGTAAATTTATCACCTATAACCAACTTGAAAGTATCTAATTGAAGTAGTTTCCAACCTGTTCCTTCACAATTCTGGGCTTTGCTTTTGATCTGATCACAGCTAACAATTTAGCTGATGACTTGAGCAAAGAAAGGTATTAAACCCTCTGACTTTCTTGGCATCTGATAATTTTCTCTCCATATTGACTAGTAGACGAAATCTTTCTATGGACTTCATTTTGCTATTAATGTCATTATCAAATGTTTTCTTGTGACACTTAATATCCCTTGCTAGTTGTATCTCATCTTATACATTGGTCTTTCTGATTTTGCATCCTTGTGCAAAAAGTAGAAATTAGGTCAATCTAACGATTCCTTTTTTGAGTTTGAGGTAATTGAAAAGCTCATAATCTAACCTAGATAATCGCTCAGTACACTTTCCATCTTTTCTTCACATTGGGAAATTTCATAATTGTACCCTTAGTATTATTTCTTCATGTAACTACCAAGTCTCTTGAACTCCATTTCTCCATATGCTTCCTTCCATAGATTCTTTCTTCCCAATTCTCTGAGTGAATTAAAGTTTGCTTTCATGAAGTCAATTTTCTTTCACTTCCCTGTTTACAAATCTTTGGGTGTGGATGGACCTGAAGATTCTACTTCCCAGTAACAATTGAAACATTTCAGACACATTTGAAATGTTTCCAAGGGCCAGCTATACAAACATACAAGTCTTTTGAAACATTCCAAAAGTAGGTGAAGTGCTCCAAAATAATAGCTTTTTTAAAACAAAGGGCTGTACATGTATTCCCTGGCTGAAATGGTTCCTTTTTTAAACGTTTCCACATGCATTTCACTTGGGAACCTTTCAATTTTGATATCTGTCTGCACCATTGAAATCTGTTTTTATGACTGTTGTCACCCAAGTTACCCTCCGTGCTCCCATTTTCAACCATTTGGTCAGAATAACTTCCTCTGGTTTTTTTTGCCTCATTCTGTATCAAAAAAAATCTTCCCCTACTTATTCCAAGAAATTTCATATGGGCTTTATTATGCTCTATTGCTTTCTTAGCAGATGTCTATATACGGAAAGGTCTCCCCCGTCCCCCTGCCTAACATTACTACAAAGTCCTGTGCTTTGAATAACTGTTACTTTTATTTAAAGCCTCATTCACCTGATCTTTTTCAATTACTGGTCTCTAATAGATTCCCATCATAAGAATATAAGAAGAGCCATACTAGATCAGACCAATGGTCCATCTAACTCAGTATCCTGTCTTTGATAGTGTCAGAACTAGATGCTCTACAGAAAGAACAAACAACTGGATATCTCTAGAGCAGTGGTTTTCAACCTGTGGTCCACAGACCCCTGGAGGCCCATAGACTAAGGGGGCTGTGAAAGATTACTATACTCAATCAAAAGTATGTGAATACTAACACTTACAATTCAAAGAGGTCCATACCTCCATTCAAAATTTCCAAGGCACCATTTCAAATATTTTAGGGGTTTGCAAATGAAAAAAGGTTGAAAACCACTGCTCTAGAGTGATCTAGCCCCTATTCAATACCCTCCCTGGAATCCACCATTTATTGGTTTAGAAATGCCAGAGGAAATATCTCTAACCATTTTGTTCAATAAACATTAATAGATCTAACAAATCATGAAATCATACTTTTATTTTCCCCCCTTTTGCTTTACCCAGACATTTTAAACAAGTCTATCTCCTGCTACATTCTGGACCTCAGATGAAGTGTATACACCCTTGATACACAAGACAACACCATCTTCTTTCTCCCTACACCAACCTTCATCTGTCTTTTTTGACAAATCTCTACAGTTCACTAAAAACTGTGAATTATCCCAAGTTTCTGTTTTCTCAATTAAATCATAATTTGGGTTATGTATTCAAACTTACAGTTTCTTCTTTGCATCCCCCCTACATTTTGCATTAATGTACTGTCATCTATGATGTTGAGTAGATGGACCGCCCAATGTTTAGGTAATCATTATTTATGTCATTAACCCCTGATGATCCTAATTTAAAACCCACGTCATTAGATTTGCAAGCCTATGACCAAAAGTGTTCTTCTACACTGCTTCAGGGATAAAGGTTGTAGCCATGCTGGTCTAAGAATACAAGCATGTGCTAGAGGTGATATCTTTTATTAGACCAACTAGGGCACAAATATATATATATTTTTTGCAAATGTCTAGTTGGTCTAATAAAAGATATCGCATCTAGCACACTGACTGCTTGTATTCTTAGACTAATATGGCTACAACCTTTATTCCTGGAACATGGAAAATACATAATTAGCCATTTTGAAATAAAAACTTCATCATTTTACACAAAGGAAGCAAAATTCAACACTTGAGACCTGGAAGCTAACATCCCTTCTCCAGCCTTTTGTTCCAAGCCAAATTTGCATACCTTCAGAACAACCTCAACATAAGGGAAATTCCTTGCCTAGGAGAACCTTCCATCACGAATCCTCCTGTGAAGTATGACACATCATTAACAAGAAAGAAATAGTAAATAGACTGCTCAAACTTTTATCTTAGCCTAATTTGCACAAAATGAAAAATGAACTTTTCCAGCCAGGAGATTTTACTCCACCCTCCAACTCTTCTGTGAAATATGAAATTTCATCTCTACCTGGGAGAAATGTTATAGTTTCATAGCTGTTAGGATTGGAAGGGACCTCAATAGATAACCAAGTCTAAACCCCTGCCCTGGGCAAGAAAGATTGCTGGGGTCATATGACCCCAGCCAGGTGCTTGTTCAGTCTCCTCTTAAAGACCCCCAAGGTAGGGGAGAGCACCACCTCCCTTGGAAGCACATTCCAGATTCTGGCAACCCTTACTGTAAAGAAGTTCTTCCTTATGTCCAGCCTAAATTTGCTCTCTGTCAGTTTGTGGCAGTTGTTCCTAGTTATTCCAAGGGGAGCTCTGGTAAACAGAGCATCTCCTCTTTTTTGCTGCCCTGGCCAAAAAAAAGGGAATTTGTAAATGGCCACAAGATCCCCTCTCAGCCTTCTCTTGAGGAGGCTGAAGAGGTCCAGGTCCCTCAGTCTGTTCTTGTAGGGCCTTACCTGCAGGCCTCTAACCATATGAGTGGCCCTCCTCTTGACCCTCTCAAGGTTATCCACATCCCTCTTGAAGTGTGGCGCCCAGAACTGGATGCAATACTCCAACTGTGGCCTAAGCAATGTCACGTAGAGGGGAAGTATCACTTCCCTGGACCTGTTCGTGATGCACCTGCTAATGCATGATAGAGTGTGGTTTGCTTTACTGATTACTTCATCACACTGATGGCTCATATTCATCTTGGAGTCAGTTATGACACTGAGATCCCTTTCTGCCACTGTGCTGCTGAAAAGGTCATCCCTGAGCCTATAGGTGTGTTGGTGATTCCTTCTCTCTAGATGCAGCACTTTGCACTTGTCTTTGTTGGACTGCAACCTATCCTTTTCTGCCCACTTTTCCAACTTGTCCAGGTCTACCTGGATTTGATCTCTTCCTACTAGTGTGTTTACTTTACCTGATAATTCTGTGTCACCTGTGAACTTGGACAGTGCTCTCCACACCCTCATCCAAGTAGCTGATGAAACATTGAATAGCACAGGTCCAAGGACCGAGCCTTGTGGGATCCCACTGCCCACAACTTTCCAGGTTGATACCAGCCTGTCCACCACCATTCTCTGGGTGTGCCTCTCAAGCCAATTTGTCACCCACCTGACCAGGAAATAATCTGTTACAGCCGCTCAGTTTGTTTATGAGAATAAGATGAGATACCGTCTTGAAGACCTTCTGAAGATTGAAGTAGATGATGCCTACCTCAACTCCTGCATTTAAGCATTTTGTGACCTGGTCATAAAGAAACAAGGTTAGTCAGGCAGGATCTATCTGCTATGAACCCATGCTGGTTGCCCTTTAGCATTATTTTTCCTGTTGGGCTCCCACAAATGTGATCCTTGATAATTTTTTGAAAGGTTTTCCCAAGGATAGAGGTGAGACTAACAAATCTATAGTTATCTGGGACCTCCTTCCTCCCCTTCATGAAAATAGGGATCACAATGGCCCTTTTCCAGTCTGCTGGGACCTGGCCTGAGCACCAAGAGTGCTCAAACTGCTGTGCCAGTGGCTCTGCTACGACACTGGCCAATTCCTTCAGCACCCTTGGATGAATATCATCAGGGCCTGCTGACTTAAACATGCCCAGCCCCACCAAGTGTCCCTTTCCTAGGTCAGTGCTGACTATTGGTGGGCTGGTGTTCCTCCTGTGCCCATCTATAATGGAGTTGTGAGATTTGTCTTGATCCGTGTTCAGGTATACAGAGGCAAAAAACTCACTGAAGAGTTCAGCCTTGCCTCTCTTATCTGTCACCAACTGCCCTAGCCTGTCCTGTAAGGGTCCTATGTTACCCTGCACCTTCTTTTTGCTCCCTATATCCCTGAAGACAGACTTTTTGTTGTCTTTAATTCTTGACACCAGCCTGAGTTCCATTGCTGCTTTGGCCTTCCTAACTGACTCTCTGCAAGTGCGAGCCAAAGAGGCATACTCCTCCTTGGTAGTTACCCCCTGCTTCCACAGCCTGTGTGCCTATTTGCCCCTAGGCTTTCCTGGATTTCCCTGTTCATCCAAGAGTGTTTCTTGGCTCCTTTGCCTCCTTTTGTGTGCAATGGGATTGTCGTCTTCTGTGTCTGAAGGATTTCTTCCTTGAGGAAAGCCCACCCGTCCTGGATTCCCATTTCACCAATGCTATTGATCTTCAATGCCTCACTAACTAATCTCCTGAGCACATTGAAGTTAGTCTTTCTGAAGTCTAGCCTTCTGCCCTGCTGGTTACTTTACTTTACTTTTCCTACTCTATACCAGATAGTGAATTCAATCAATTGATGATCACTGTCCCCTAGGTTACCTTGTACTTTCAGATCCCCCACGAAGTCATTCCCTGTAGCTAGCACCAAGTCCAGCAAGGCGTTTCCCCTAGTGGGACCATATAAGTCCTGCTTTAGGTGGAGGTCCTGTATTCAGGTTAAGAACCTAAGTGAGCAGTTAGATCTGGCTGACTGCTCCTCCCAGCAGATGTCAGGGTAGTTTAGGTCACCCATGACAACCATGTCCCTTGATCATATGGCCACTGAGAGCTGCCTTGAATTCCAGGTCTAGCTCATCCTCCTGGTGTGGCAGTCTGTAGTAGACCCCCACTACCAAGTCCCTTTCCCCCCAACCCCCTTGTATTCTAACCCACAGGACCTCAATTTTCCCCTCCTCTGATCCTATCTTGATTTATAGAAGATGTGTATTGCTCCTTAACAAAGAGAGCAACACGCTCCTCTTTTCCCCCCACTCTATCACATCTGTACAACCTATAGCTCTCAATGCTTACTGTCCGATCATGAGTAGGGTCCCACCAGGTTTCAGTTAGCCCAACCAGATCAAAGTTATTGCTTGCAAGCAGGAGTGTGAGTTCTTCCTGCTTGTTCCCCATGCTCCTAGCATTAGTGTAGAGACATTTAAGGTCCCAAATGGGTGCCCTTGGTATCACCCTGTCCTGATGCCTATTGGGCCCTTTAGTACATTGGCGATGCATAGAGGGTGCACACAGGTACACGTGCACCCCCTGAGATTGACTGTTCACCCTCTGCAAAAAGCGCTGCCAACACTGCCGGCGGTGCCTGCAGGCAGTTGCCACTCATTACCCCTGCCCCTCGCCACCACCACTGCTGACAGTGTTGCTGCTGCCTGTGGGAGTTTGCCCCCCCCAGCCACCGGGGGCACGTGTCATTCATGCCTCAGTACATATCTGGGCTGATCCAGCGCATGGCTTGTGGCTTGCTGATCCCAGGCTCTCTTTGTCCTCTGCATCCCCATCCCCCAAAGAACCTTGTTTAAAGCCCTACATAGGAGATTGGCCAACCTGGAAGAGAACTCTTACCTTTTGAAGAGAGATGAAGACCATCACATTCCAGAATGCCCCTTTCATGGAAGTACAGATCATGGTTGAAGAAGCCAAAACCTGCACAGTGGCACCAACTACGGAGCCACAGGTTGACTTATGTGGTGCAGGCATCTCAATGCTGATGGTGACTGCTGACCAGAAGGATCAATGAGAAGACCACCTATGCCCCCGATTTTCCTAAGCCTGGCCCCCAGAGCCCTGTAGTCACTCATGATACAGTCTGGATTACTCCTGGCTGCATCATTTGTGCCCACATGGATGAGGACCATGGGATAGTAGCTGGAGGGCTGAATGAGGTAAGGAATCCTCACAGTGATGTCTCGGATCCAGGCTCTAGGCAGGCAGCATACCTCCCACACCATGGGATCCAGGCAACAGATGTGTCTGTTCCTCTCAGGAGGGAGCTGCCAACTGTGATGACTTGGCGTCTCTTCCTCCAGCTGCCCAGTTGTCCTTTAACCTGTATAGTGGTTGTTGTGGATGCATCTTCCCCTGCTGCATCCTCCTCCAGTGCTGCCAGGGCCTCATATCTGCACCCCAGTTGCACTGGGGAAGGCATCTCAGCAGTACAATGACTGGCCTTGAAGGTGACCTTCTTCCATTCAGCTGCATCGGGTCCCTGCTGTGTTGTTTGTCCACTTGGTGTCCAATCCTGCAGAGATTGAAAGTACCCATTAACTTAATATTGCAACTTTGGTCTACAGATGTTGAAAATAAACCAGTTCCAGCAGGTTTTCTTGGAGATGAGCATTGGCTATTATCACTGAAGTCTGACCCTAATTACTGCACCCTGTTTTGGCAAAGGTACTAGATATGATCCTGATGATAGAGTATGGCTCTGTTCCTACAGCAGCTGTCCATGTTTTCCTTGTTTTCTTACTTTTGTTAAAAGTTTGACCAGCAAACTAATTTAGTATGTAAGTTAACTATGTTAAATTTGCAATGGGGGAAATTAAGTGGCATGTTTAGGCACTATTACTGTACTCTTCTTCTGTCCAAAACTGTGTGTGTGTGTGTGTGGATCTGAATGTCCACTCCCTCCCCCAACTCTTGAAAGTGACACTTTCAAGAGGCCACAAAGTTTGAGGGGGACTAGAAAAATTCCTCTGTTCCTCCCCATTAAAAGCACCTAAACTGAATTTTGTTTAATTACAGCTGTCATACCCTCTTGAGAGAGAGGACATGCAAAGTTATGCCTCAGTTTTCTTTTAATTTTCTCTGTCAATGGAAGGGTTGTAATAAGTTCTTCAGAACTGTGGACTTGACCTGTATTTTCAAAAGAAGATAATAACTGTAAATATGTTCCATTTTAGATGTCCAGTTTGAAACTATACATGAATCTCATGAGGTTCAATAAAGACAAATGCAAAGTCCTGCACTTAGGATGGAAGAATCCCATGCACCAGTACAGGCTCTGAGCTGACTGGCTAAGCAGCAGCTCTGCAGCAAAGGACCTGGGGGTTACACTGGACAATAAGCTGAATATGAGCCAATAGTGTGCCCTTGTTACAAGTAAGCTAATAGCATACTGGGCTGCATTAGTAGGAGTGTTGCCAGAAGATTGATGGAAATGTTTATTCCCTTCTATTCAACATTGGTGAGGTCACATCTACAGAAAGGATGTGACAAATTGGAGGGCAGTGAAAATATTTGGGGGGCTGGGGCACATGACTTATAATGATAGGCTGAGGAAGCTGAGCTTATTTAGTATGGAGAAGAAGAGACCGAGGGGGGATTTAATAGCAGCCTTCAACTACCTGAAGGGTAGTTCCAAAAAGGATGGAGCTAAAACAATGGCTCTCAACCCCCAACCCACAGGCTGCATGCAGCCCTATCATCAGCACACTGCTCTGGCCCATGTGACATCCTGTTAAAAAACAAAACAAACAAACAAACAAACAAACAAAAAAGATTACCACCAACAATCTGAGTTGGAAAAAAAACATGCGGTAAACAGCAGGTTTCCCTTGCATACTGGCAGAGTTCTGATGGGAGGGAGTGGGAGGAAGGTGATCAGAGACAGGGGGCATTGTGTATATGTACATGCACACATGCATGTGGCAGGGCAGCATGGAAAACAGCTCCTTCAACTCCCTCAGGTAAGTCTTTCCGGGGCAGCAGGGGAGGGGGTAGGAAGGCAGATTGAGGCCCTTCAGTGGGGGAGGGAGTAGGGTAGGGCAAGGCAGGGCAGGGCTGGGTGTGCTGCCCAACAAGGGCAACACATGAGGCACGTAAAAGTAAAACATGACTCAGTATAACTTCATTATCCTCTATTCAATGCTTTCTCCCTAGCAGAATAATCTTTAGCTGTAAGTGCTCCATGATGTTCAAATATTCAAATTCAGCTTTCTAAGAGTTTCCTTGGAATGGCACCAGCTTGACTTCTCTGCATGTAGAGCTCCATCAATGTCACAGTTCATTATATGGTAGTGAGTAATGTACCTAGATTTGAGGATGCCATATTCTTCTGTTTGACAGATAGACAGTTACATAAACAGAATGGAACACAAATGGATGCCAACAACATGAAGTCCTTGCAACAAAGCAGACTCCTAGAAATGGCCACTAAATGATTGGACTTATATCAAGGTCAACTTCAGTGAGACCACAATGTCTGCCTGGTTGTAGAAATCTAATAGAGAGCAAGGCGTGATTTAGCAGGCAATGTGATATTCTGTTCTGGCTGACACCTGACTTGATTATGACTAACAAAACACCCTTGATATTACAATAAACTTTATAGACAAAATAGGGAAATAGCAAGAAAGACTGGTAAGCCAAAGAAAAATAGAAATAGTGGCTGGCAGTAAAATTCTTGTGACTTTAAATTCTTCTTGTAACACCAGCCAGCTTTGCTTTTTCCAACTCAAGTGCCAGCTTCCAAATTGTCTGCTAGCTATGACATTGGTATAAATGCAGATCCTGAAGTACATTTGGAAGCCAGTGCAATTTCTATCTTTGTGTTAGAAATATATTTTGGGGAAAGGTTTACAAGAAAGGAATTTCACAGCTTGGAAAAACACTTGTGCCCAATTTGGAATGCATGGGATTTGGGGCACTGACTATGTCTTCCTGATCATTTTTGCAGCTTTGAGTATGCTTGTGGCACTTGGCTAAATTAATATAGAGCATAGTCTATATATTTCCTGATATATGAACTCAGAAACTGAAAATCTACACTTCACACACTAAAATATCCGAGTTTGAAGTCTCCCTGAGTACTCAAAAATAATCATGAGTTTTCTTGCCTATGACCAAATGTGTGTTTGAGAGAGAGAGAGAGATCTAGAAAACTGTAGAAATGGGTTGGCCTCAGTATAATTTAATATTAACTTGAACAGGAATGTACTTGAAAACTCTGTGAAACCTGCAAGGAAGCTAAAATATACAATGTATTCCTATAAAGCACTGCATGCAGCAATGAATATCGTAAAAGATCTCTTAGTTTGGTAGTTGTTATATGTTATCTTGATAGAAAGAAAATTTAGATTGGAAGGTAGGAGGAATAGGAGACTGTGATTGGAGCTAAGGGCATGTGGATGACTGATTAGCAACCAGCTGTGACAGGAAATATTTGGATTCGGAGCCAGTGAAAGCAATAGGCATTGGGCTGGGATCCAGTTTATCAGGAGGCAAGGAGGTTTAATGAGGGCTGGCATTAAGGGAAAAGAGGAGACGGACTCCCTGGACAAATAGCATTGGTATAGAAAGCAGTATTGAAACATCTGAGAAAGGAGACATATTTGACAATATAGTGAGGTGAGGTAAAGAACAAAGAGGGATATTGACTTCGCAAGACATAGATAAGAAGTTTGAGAAGGGGGAGAATGGGGCAAAGAACTAAATGGGAAACAGATTGAATGAGGAATGCAGGAGGGAAGAATAGGATGATGAGGCAATTGAGGGGTAGGGGGATTTAAACAAGAAGCTGAGAGAACAGAACTAGGTGACTAGAACTAGCTGAACATGGAAAAAGGGGAACTAAGGGAAAAGGGTTGGTGTAATGGGCTGAGCAGAGAGAATTTGGGTGTATGCAAGGGTAGATATGATATTTGGAAAGTGAGCTGAGAGGGGGAAATCCAAGACTGCTTATCCCAGTGTAACCCAGGAGGTACTCCAAAAGGTACCCCCTCTCCAATTGAAGGGATCAGAGCAGGTGCACAAGCACTGTGGGAGGTGTAGGGATTCTCCTTCCCCTATAAAGCAGAGCCAGACCACCACTGGGGACTTAACCATATACCTTTTAATGAGGGAACATAACAGGCATAATCAGGGGGGTATAGTGGACACCACAATGCCCCAAGGGGCAGGATTCAACAAAGGTTAGACACAATTGTTGGCAAAAGACAGGGTTAACAAAATGTAAAACACAAAACACAAACAACAGAGCAAACAATACTGGTTGGGGAAATATAAAAAGACACAAAATACAAATTGTCAAAGGACAAAGACATATAGGGCCTGGGTCACTGGAGGGGGAGAAAGAGGGGAAAATACAATGGCTCCTGTCTACTGCAAGAAGAATTTCTCCTTGTTATCTCACTCACCCCAAGTCACTAAAGGTGGGATTTGAACTCAGATCTCACATGTGGTAGGCAAGAAGACTGCCACACAGCCACCACTGCTGGTGTTGCTCCAAGCCGCTAGGAGTCTTCACCTTCCTGGATCCCCGGCCTCATGTCAAGCTGCCTGGCCTCTGATTGGAGGAGTTGGAAGCCAAGCTGGGACCCCTCAGGTTGCTGCTCAGATCCTCCTGCTGGCCACAGCCTCTTGTAGGGGATCCTGGAGTCCAGCAGGAAGCCTATCTTGCCGGCCACACGCAGTGCTGCTGGGGGTCCCACTGCTGCCTGCAGGTCCTGCTCCTTCAGGCTCTTCTGGGGCAACTGCTTCTGCCCTGCTAGCTCAGCTCCTGCCAGCTCTTCAAAGCTCCTTCCTCATAGTCCCTCACTGGTCTCCCTCTGAGTCAGCCATGCTGCCCCTTTTATCCCCCTCCAGGTGACCCAAGGGGCCAATCAGGGGACATGAGGGGTGAATCTCTGGGCCTGATTAGTGAGGAAAGGGAATCCCAAGTCCTCCAATCATCTTTTGCCCTTTCAAAACCTCTGGGCTAGGTCACTGCCAGCTAGCCCGTCACACCAGTCTCCTTATCTCATCAGTCTCATAGTGAGTTGTCAGGATTGTGTCCCTGCCTCCATCAGTGTCCCTATATGTTTTCAGACAAGTCACTGCAACTAAATATTACTCAGATAATGTTGTGCGTGTTTCTTGCTTTGTGGATATCTGACTTCTCACATCAGCAGAAACTCTGAAATGAGCTGCCTGAATAGGTGAGCAGACAAGGCAGATTAGGAGAATGAGGGTGGGACAAGGAATCATATGTTAGGAAAAAGAAGGGGCCAAGTTGAAGGTAACAAAGCAGAAAGAGTCAAGTGTGGGTGCATGAATTTGTCTCCAATGGAGCATACTTCCTTTCAAAGGAAATTAATTTAAAATTTCCAAGTCCCAACAAGCTCCAATAGCATTTCTGCTGAAATACAAGTCAGTGGGAGCCATGCTTTGAACATAGAGGAATCTAAAGTTGGGCACCCAAAATTGGTGGTCATTTTTTTACTTTAAGCTTTGTGCCTTTACTCCTCATTTGTAAATCACTAGGGAAAGAAAAAAGGGGAGTGTGAAGATAACTGTGCTGTGTGCAGTAAATATAGTATGATTTAGTATGACACACTGAAGAAACAAAACTGTGAATAGGTTATCATCGGGGGAGGGGGAGGGGTGGGATGAGTTTGTAAACATTTATTCATATTTAAGGAGAAGCTCTCAGGCAATATATATGTGAATGCAAGAGACAAGCTTAGATGCAAGAGAAAACCATGAGAAAGTTAATTCTCTGTCCAGCGCAGGGCTTGAACAATGTGCAGTTAATATAGCATGAGGCCACATACTGAACACTGATGATCACCTATTCACATTTTGTTTCCTCAGGTGACACTGCATAGAATGAAGAATGGAGAAAATAGTATGTGATCATATCATTAAAGATTGTATCTAAAGGTACAAACTACCCTTGTTCTGACAGTTCCTGATTTCTGAGTGTGAATGCTGAACTTTGAAACTTAGTATTTTTAATGTCATTGTACATGCATAAAATAAAACAAATGACTTTTTTTCAACTTCCTCACTTCACTCCTTCAATTAAAATGAGGAAAAAGGGAAATACAATTAAACAATGTGTCCTAAAGAGAAAAGATGGTGAGCAAACAAAAATATATTTTAACAAGTCATTTACACAAGAGCTGGAAATAACGAGAATCCCATGGCTGTTCTGTAACAGCTGAAAGAAAATTACACTTTTGACGAGAAGAAAGCAGCTGGGCTCCCCATCAAATCCTTTCTCCTTGACCTAACGGAAGCCTAGAAGCTGAACTCTACAAATGACTTGACAGAAAAACAGTTGACTTTCTCTAAACCTTCTCCAAAACACTCAGACTAGTCATTCAGAAATGTTTACGAACAACACAAATATAATAAATCAAACTCTGGCAGCTCTGTTCATAAGCAGATCATTAAGGGTAATAGAAGAGTCCAATATTTAAAATAGTGGCAAAGAGAACAGAAAAATATATGGGTCTGATCTTGACCTTACAAATTAAATCCAATTAATGGTGCTGGTCTGGTTCCTAATTTATGCTGCTGAACATGAGGCATGCATCTGGTGCTCCCTTTCTAACATTTTTAGGTAAGCAGGATGGTCTGAGCTGCAAAAGCCAGGTTTTAAGCTTTGCTAATGATTTAGAAGTCAACTGCAAACTATTGTAATTTATATGTTTATTTAAAAAAAAAATCTCCCAATGCCAGCTATCCTAGAGCAGCCTGTATCACAGGATGTATTTTTTTTAGCTTGTTTGTTTTTGTTCACAACAATAGAAGCATTTTGTTGGCCATTTTCAGTGACAGGATGCTGAACCAGATACCAAATGTGTGGCATCTAATGGAGAAATAGTTTCTGTGATAGCACCTGTCTTGTTATCTTCTTGCACTTTGCAGACAGATTCCCTGACCAAGGGGTTCACAGTAGACAGATAGGCACACAAAAATATGAATCAACAGAGGTGGGGATGAAGGAAAATGAATTCTTTTTTAAACTGAATACCTGGATCTCATATTTCCTTGGGTTTAGATATTTGCAAACTTGAAAAGGACAGTGGTGGTTTTTTTGCAATTTTTGCAAGTTAACGTTCTTCTTGGAATGTTGTTTACATGAACTTTCCACTATTGATGCACATGTATTCCCAATCAGGGCAACATTTTGGCTAGTAGTATACATATGGTACACATCTATCCATGAGTGAGCTTTCACTCAGGAGGTAAAAGGTAAAATGCACCAACTGTTCTAGTCAACAACAATGATCACCCAAAATAGGGATTGCATTCAGTACCTCCACGAGGGGTTTCCTTGGAGCCCCTCCCCTTAGGGCCCTGGGATTCGGACACCCCCCTCCCCCAATGGAGGGTGGAGGCAGCAGACCCTCCTGTCCTGTGCCTGCCTCCCCTGTGGGGCTCGCTTCCCCAGCAACTCACACTTCCTCTCTGAAGAAGCCAAGACTTATCCCCTGGAGGCTAGCCCCATGAGAGCCTCTCTCCAGCAGTGCCTTTGGCTCTCCTCGACGGTTTGGTGTCCTGCATTGGTCAGCCCAGGGCTCTCTCTTGTGGGAGCCAAACCCTTACAGGCTCTGGTTCCCTGGTCTCACACCAGGGGTCCTCCCTTTCCCAGGCCCTGCTCTGGGCACCGGGGCTCTTTTAGTTAAAGGCAGAGCTGCACTGTAGGGTTCCAGTCATTTGGCCTGCTCCCAGGGCCAGCTCTCCATGTGACGATCTGCACACCGACTGCCCAGCCACTTGCCAGGTTCGCAGGCTCAAGCTGCCTTGAGCGGCTCCTAGTGCCTGATGCCTGTGAACTGATTCATGCGCCCCTAAAGCGCAAGTCGGGTCCCAAGGATGGCCATCTCTGGAGCTTATTTTTCCGTGCTGTCCTTCATTGTCTCTTCCCAGCATGCTGAGCATGCTCCCTTTATATATTCTTCAGGGGCTCTGCCCCTGAAGTTCTCTGGACCTGGCTGGCACAGTTCTGATTCAGGTCCAGCTGCTCCTTGCCCCCTCCCTTCAGAAAAGGATGGGGCATTGCTTCCCTTGTGCTGCCTCCAGATTGGTGTGTGGGCTCCACCAATCAAACAGCAGGCCCTTGATCCTGGGATACAATCCAAGCTCCAAAAAGGTAAGCCTGCTACACAATTTTACATAGGAGTGCATGGTATAACCTTTTCATTTTACTGTATAAAAATGAATTATACCTAAAAAACTCTAGCCAGAGGTTTCTATCAGTACAGCTTGAATTTAATTAAAAATTTAAGGCTATACTGTTTCCATTTTTTTTGGAAAAGTTGGATTTGTCCTATCTAGTAAGTTCATATGATTGTTTTTGTGCAAACTTCTTTCAAGATATATTCTATTATATTATGTTCTCTAAAACTACACAGAAAAAAAATCATGTTATGTTACTGATGTTCATGCAGAAGTTAATGACAAAGATGCCACATGTAACAGGAGACCCAAGCCCTGTTATTCAGCCAAGGGATGGGGGAGAGAGAGAAGGACTTAATAAGAGCACCTGACACCTGTACAAAAGTAGGCTACAGGTAGTGGGGAGCTCTACCTGATAACGGCAAAAGGAGAACTGAGAAAAATAAGATGGGGAGGGGGAGGGGAAGGAGCTGTCTGAGGAGGGCAGTGGCATGATAGCCCTCTGTGTTTCAGGCAACCAAGTACTCCAGGGACCAGACAGTGAGAACTCAGTGGATATCCCATACCAGAGTGACTCGCTCTCTGGTGGTGTTTGTTGTCTTGGCGTGCAAAGATCTTTGTTAAAGTTATAGCTCACTTTCTTTTCATATACTCTTTACCCAGTGAGGGAAGAGGGGTTTGTTAAAGCAATATCTTACCTTTATTTTCGAGTTAACCAGTGTACTGGGAATGGGTATAAGGGGTGAATGAGGAGGCCACAGTGGGATACTAGAGGGGCACACAAAGGCTTAGAGCCCTACCAGAGCAGGACATAAGCCAGAGATGGCCGGGGACCAATAGGACCAGGATTCATTGCTCAAGAGGGATGAAACCAGGGTCAAGGGCCCAGAATCTGATTGGGTTAGAGTTTATAAGCCAGGACCTGGTGCCATGGGCCTAGGCTGAATGAGCCCAGCTAGAAAAATGGGGAGGAAGCTGGATCTCAGTATCTGAATCCAAGCTGGATGGTTATTGGTCACTATTTAATTTTTTAAAGTAAATTATAGTGCTTGGGCAAGTTTGCAATACTACAGGCCTAAAGGCTTATGAATCAAAATTACTGAAGACACTATCAAACATGTAAGCCTGAATTTTTATTAGGCATCTGAGTTTCATAATGCATGGTTATAACAGGAACAACAATCATGCCCATCCCCTGTTACATAAAAAGATAAGCAGTAACTGAGATGCACTGTAAGAGAAGGTAGTTTATTGTATAGGCTGCTATTGCTGAACCTAGTCTGTAAATGAACAACCAATACTCCATTTAAGAAATGATGCTTCAGACAATAGGGTCTTATGATGGATTTGCAGAATATAATGCCTAAATTTCTAGATACAGATACAGAAAGAGACTGAAAATCACTCTGAGTTCTCCAAGACAAAAATCTGATGAAATGCTTATCTGAACACTTTAGTGCCTTATATTTCTTGGTAAAGATTTTACAACAGAGAAGTACAGTACAGCAGACATGTATACCTGTAGATTCATTTTAATTCAAAGAAATGGGAAGTTACTTACTTCACAGAAACTCGAGTTCTTTCAAATATCTGTTCTTAGGTACATTCCACCTCTGGAGCAGCCAAGAGTAGGGACTTGACCTACAGGGAAAGGCTAAAAGAACTAGGATTCTTTAGTTTGGAGAAGAGAAGACTGAGAAGTGGGGATTTGAAAACAATCTTCAAATACCTGAAGGATGATTATAGAGAAGATGGAGATGGGCTTTTCTCTGTGGCCATAGGGGATAGGACTAGGGGCAATGGCTTTAAGATGCACCAGAAGAAATTTATGTTGGACATTAGGAGGAACTTTCTGACTATGAGGATGGACAAGCATTGGAACAGGCTACCTAGAAGTTGTGGAATCTTCATGCGGAATGTGTGTTTTCCTGTGAGAGGAGGGAGAAGATAGTTTTGAAGTGCCAATATATATTACAAAATAAATGGAAAATGGCCTTTTACTAGAGTAGTTATCATTGTTCATGTCACACAAGAGATGGAAACTACAATTAAGGGCAAAACCTAGCAGAAGATGTTTCCCTAACTTTACTCTTAGACATATTCATAGATTCATAGATTGTAAAGTCAGAAGGGACCACAAAGGATTATCGTGTCTGACCCCCTGCCCTAGCCAGGAAAGAGCACTGAGGTCATACAACCCCAGCCAGGTGTCTATCTAGCCTCCTCTTGAAGACCTCCAAGTTAGGTGAGAGTATCACCTCCCTTGGCAGCCCATTCCAGATTCTGGACACCCTTACTGTGAAAAATTTCTACCTAATGTCTAACCTGAATCTACTCTCCACTAGTTTGTACTCATTATTCCTAGTTACTCTTAGGGGTGCCCTGGTAAATAGCATATCTCCAATTCTCTGTTGTCCTCCCTGGATAAACTTATAGGCGGCTTCAAGGTCACCCCTCAGCCATCTCTTGTGAAGGCTGAAGAGATCCAGATCCTGCAACCTCCCCTCATAGGGTCTTGCATGGAGGCCACTAATCATATGATTAGCCGTCCTCTGAATCCTCTCCAGATTCTCTGCATCCCTTTTGAAGTGCAGCGCCGAAAACTGGACACAGTACTACAACTGCAGACTGACCAATGCTGCATAGAGGGGGAGAATCACCTCCCTCAATCTGTTGGTCATGCATCTGCTAACGCATGACAAGGTGCGATTGGCATTGTTGATGGCTTCATTACACTGCCAGCTCATGTTCATCTTGGAGTCAACTATGACTCCAAGATCCCTTCAGCCACTGTGCTGCTGAGGAGGTCATCCCCCAACCTATAGGTGTGCTGAGGATTCCTCCTTCCTAGGTGGAGTACCTTGTATTTGTCTTTGTTAAATTGCATCCTGTTGCATTCTGCCCATTGATCTAACCTGTCCAGATCAGCCTGTATCCATTCCATGTCCTCTGGTGTGTTAACTTTGACCCATAACTTGGTGTCATCTGTGAACCTGGAAAGGGTGCTCTCCACACCCTCGTCCAAATTGCTGATGAAAATATTAAATAGCACCAGTCCAAGGACTGAATCCTACAGGACACCACTGCCCACTTCCTTCCAAGCTGAAAATGACCCATCTACCACCACTCTCTGGATGCAGTCCCTAAGCCAGTTGCCCACCCACCTGACTATGTAAGCATCCACTCCACAGCTTGCTAACTTCCTTATGAAAATAGGACGCAAAACTGTGTCAAAGGCCTTCTTAAAGTCCAGGTAGATGACACCTGCCTTGGCTCCTGCATCTAGGCAGTGTGTGACCTGGTCATAAAAGGCTATAAGGTTTGTCAGGCAGGATCTACCTGTGATAAACCCATGCTGGTTTCCCTTCAGCATCATTTCTCCTGCTGGACCTTCACAAATGCTCTCTTTAATGATTTTTTGAGTGTTTTCCCAAGAATAAAGGTAAGACTGGCCTAAAGTTACCCGGCTCATCCTTCCTCCCCTTCTTAAAACTGGGCACCACATTGGCCCTTTTCCAGTCTTCGAGGACCTGACCAGAGCACCATGAGTGCTCAAACAGCCATGCCAATGGCTCAATTATGACACTGGCCAAATTCCTTCAGCACCCGTGGATGGAGGTCATCCGGGTCTGCTGACTTGTACCCCTCCAGCCCCTCCAAGTGCTCCTTCACTAAGTCAGCACTAACTGTTGGCAGTCTAGTGCTTCCCAAACATTTATCTATGTTTATGTTGGGCAAATTGTCTTGGCCAGTACTTAGGAATACTGAAGTGAAGAACTCATTGACGAGCTCCGCTTTCTTCCCTTTGTTTGTTACCAACTGCCCTGATTTGTCCTGCAGGGGGCCTATACTACTCCGTGCCTTCCTTTTGCTTGCTATGTATCTGTAGAAGGACTTTTTATTGTCCTTGATTGTTGTAGCCAGCCTAAGCTCCAGTCCTGCCTTGGCCTGCCCAACTGATTCCCTGCAACAGTGCACCAGGGAGGTGTATTCCTCCTTACCGGTTGCCCCCTGTTTCCACTGCCTGTAACTCTCTCTCTTTGCCCCCAGTCTTTTCTGGAGTTCCCTGTTCAGCCAAGGGGCCTTTTTTGTCCCCTTACTTCCTTTCCTGTGAAATGGGATAGTCTCCTTTTGTGCCCCAAGGATCACTCCCTTGAGAAACTGCCAACACTCCTGACCTCCATTTGCTTGATGCTCTTGAGTTCAGCCACCTCACTAACTAACCTTCTATGCTTACTAAAATTGGCCCTTCTGAAGTCTAACACTTTAGCCTCACTGGTTATTTTTCCCACCCTTTGCTGGATTGTGAATTCAACCAAATGATGGTCACTATCGCCCAGGTTACTGTGTACTCGCAGGCTACCCATGAGATCATCCCTAGGTGCTAAGACCAGGTCTAGCAAGGCATTACCCCTAGTGGGACTAGACACCTCCTGAGTTAGGTGGAGGTCCTGCATGCAGTTTAAGAACCTATGTGAGTGGCTTGATGTCTGGGTAATTTAGGTCCCCCATGACCACCTCCTCTCTTGCCTGAATGGCCTCTGAGTGCTGCCTGGAGAATATCGGGTCTAGCTCATTATCCTGATGAGGAAGTCTATAGTAGACCCCCACTACCAAGTCCTTTTCCCCTGGACCCCCCTGTATCCTAACCCACAATACTTCAGTATTCCCCTCCTCTACCCCCACCTTGATGATGGAAGATGTGTACTGCTTCTTAACATACAGAGCTACAACCCCACCTTTTTTCCCTCCACTCTGTCTCACCTATACAACCTGTACCCCTCAATGCCTACCACCCAGTCGTGATTAGAGTCCCACCATGTTTCCATTAAGCCAACCAGGTCATACTGGTTGCTAGCAAGTAAGCGTGTGAGCTCCTCCTGTTTATTCCCCATACTCCTGGCATTTGTGTAAAGACATGTTAGCCCCCCGATGGGTGCCCTTGGTGCCCCCTTACCTCATCTAATATGCACCTTAGAGCTTATCTGGTTTGATCTATAGCCTTGTTTGTGGCTCACCAACCCTGGGTTCTCCCTGACCACCGGTTCCCCATCCCCCATTGAACCTAGTTTAACGCTCTTTGGAGGAGATCAGCCAAGCTGTAGGAGAACAGACCTATATAGCACCATATTTTTCGAATGCAAGTACATGCTACTGCAAATATATTTTTTGTGAGGAAATCAAAGAATAGACACAAGTTAAGCATTCTCATGTATATATATATATACACACAGAGGTATTAGGCAGCTAACTAGCTCTGTGCAAGTATAGGTACATGACTATTCAATGCTGTAAAGTGTCAAACTGCACAACTGGGGTTTAGGTGGAGGAGTCATATCTCTGCAGAGGAGGTGTCAGAGAGACTTAGGGGAGAAAAAAAACCCCATAACTACTAGAGGAAGGAAGGGAAGGGAGAGAATATAGATATCCTGAGAAATGATAGAGAAAAGATTTGTAGTTGGATTCTCATGTGTATGTGGAGTACTCAGATAGTTTCACAGTTAATGCCCCCTGGTAAGGGGGCTCCAGGTCCTTGATCACCTGGGTGATAGCGATCATCGCTTGCTGGAATTCACCATCCAGCGCTGGGTGACAAGGGCCTGCAGTAAGGCGGTAGCCCTAGACTTCAAGAGGGCCAACTGCAATGAGTTGAGGAGATTGATGGGTGAGGTGCTGGGGTTGTCGAGGGCAGGGGAACTGAGTGCCCAAGATGAGTGGTCGTTCCTTAAGGAGACGATACTCAGGGCCCAAGGGGTGATGATCCCAACAAGAAGCAAGGGGGGCAAGAGTGCCCAAAAGCCTCCCTGGCTCACCAAGGATGTCCGGGAATGCCTGGTTGCCAAGAAGACGGCGTACACCCGGTGGAAGGGTGGGGGGTGGCTATCTCCAAAGAAGAGTATACCTCCACTGCTTGGGCCTGTAGGGGGGCTGTTAGGAAAGCTAAGGCGGACATAGAGCTAGGACTAGCGTCCAAGATCAAAGATAATAAAAAGTCATTTTTGAAATATATAGGGAGGATGAAGAAGGCACCAGGAAATGTGGGGCCCCTGCAAGATGCACTGGGAAATCTGGTGGTTGCGCTAGAGGAGAAAACAGACATCTTTAACGAATTCTTCACCTCTGTTTTCTTGTGCAGGGACCGGGACTCCCCCACCGTGATTCAAGACAGACTTGAAGGGAAAGCCTCAAGACCTAAGGTTGAGGAGGACCGGGTTACAGTGCTTCTGGAGGGGCTGGATGTGTTCAAATCAGCAGGTCCAGATGCTCTTCACCCCAGAGTGTTAAGGGAGCCAGCAGGTGTTATTGCAGGGCCCATGGCATGGCTTTATGAGTGCTCATGGTGCTCAGGCCAGATGCCAGATGATTGGAAGATAGCCAATGTGGTCCCCATCTTTAAAAAAGGGAGGAGGGAGGACCCAAGCAACTATAGGCCCATCAGTCTTACCTCAATCCTGGGGAAACTCTTTGAGAAGATCATCAAGGAGCACATCTGTGATGGGCCGGCATCGGGGATGATGCTCAGGGGCAACCAGCACGGTTTCATTAGGGGCAGGTCATGTCAGACCAACCTGATTGCCTTTTACGATCGGGTCACAAAAGCATTGGATGCAGGTGTCGCCGTGGATGCAGTCTTTCTGGACTTCAGCAAGGCCTTTGATGCTATCGACCACCCCACCCTCATTAAAAAACTAGGTGACTGTGGCATTGATGCCTACACAGTCAGATGGATTGCAAATTGGCTGAAGGGTCATACTCAGAGGGTGGTGGTGGATGGCTCATATTCAACCTGGGGGGAAGTGGGCAGCGGGGTTCCCCAAGGCTCGGTTCTTGGGCTCACGCTGTTCAATTTCTTTATCAGCGATTTGGACGACAGGGTGAAAAGCAACCTGTTTAAATTTGCTGATGATACCAACATTTGTGGTGAGGTGGGCACGCTAGTAGCGACGGAAAGACTGCAGCAAGACCTGGATAGGTTGCAGGGGTGGGCTAACAAAAACAGGATGCATTTCAATACTGACAAGTGCAGGGTGCTGCACTTGGGCAGTAGTAACCGGCAGCAAACTTATAAGATGAGAAACTCCCTTCTTGAGAGCACGGAGGCAGAAAGGGATCTTGGAGTCATTATTGACTCCAAGATGAACATGGGCCAACAACGCGAGGTCACGGTCGGCAGGGCTAACTGGACCTTATCGTGCATCCACAGGTGTATCTCAAGTAGGTCCAAGGATGTGATCCTTCCCCTCTATGCAACACTGGTCAGGCCACAGCTAGAGTACTGTGTTCAGTTCTGGGCACCCCACTTCAAGAGGGATGTGGACAACATTGAGAGGGTCCAGAGGAGGGCCACCTGCATGATCTGGAGACAGCAGGGTAGACCCTACAATGAGAGGCTATGGGACCTGAACCTGTTCAGCCTTCACAAGAGAAGGCTGAGGGGGGACCTGGTGACCAGCTATAAACTCACTAGGGGGGGACCAGAAGGGTTTGGGAGAGACGTTGTTTCCCCTAGTGCCCCCCGGGATAACAAGGAATAACGGCCACAAGTTGTTGGAGAGTAGGTTTAGATTAGACATCCGTAAGAACTACTTCACAGTTAGGGCGGCTAGGATCTGGAACCAATTTCCAAGGGAAGTGGTGCTGGCTCCTACCCTGGGGGTCTTTAAGAAGTGGCTTGATGCCTACCTGACTGGGGTCAATTGAGCCCAGTTTTCCTCCTGGCCAGGCAGGGGGTCGGATTTGAAGATCTACAAGGTCCCTTCCGACCCTACTTCTATGATTCTATGAATTCTTTCTATATAGATTTCCTCCTTGCATCAATTATTTGTCCATTTAGTGTTAGTTATTGTTATATTAAAGTTTTCACACATATAGGTTCCTTAAGTACATTGTCTAACTTAGTGGTTCTCAATCTTTTCTAGACTCCCTGGATCCTGGTTGAGAATCACTGGTGCAATACTGAACTTTTCTGAAGCAAACAAGACAAGCACAACTAAATTGTTGCTACTCCATCTTCTCTTCTTTGACTAATGTAAACTAGAATCAATAACATAATTGTTGATTTAAATAAAAACTTGAGTGCATTTTAACTGTGTTTGAATCTGTTTTGCTTTTGTTTTCCAGTATGTCTGTAAAAAAGCTATTTTGCAAGCATATTTGTGGAAACAGTGAATTAAAAATATAATTAGCGAATATTCCGTGAAAGCAAATTGAAAATTCCAACACATCTTTTAATCAGAAACAAGATTCTTGTCTATTCAAAGAATCCAAATGATATGATGTTACTTACATGTCCAATCAAAATCAATTTACACAGAAATGCTTCTGAATGATCTGCAGATGAAGAATTATATGGTAAATTAGACACAGAAAATTCATAAGCAAAAAAGGCCAAAGTTATGGAATTTTTCCTATGACTTACTGTATTTACTCAAATATAAGACAAGGTTATTTTTTCCCAAGAGGAAGAGAAAAGCTTCTTCTCTTACACTTGCATACAATGAAACCGCATTAAATACATTGTGTATTACCTAACTGCTGCCAGAAGCAGTATGTGCTTAGTAATAGAAACCAACTATGAAGTTGCTTAAATGAAGACAATATTAAGCAAGACTATAAAATATATATCTCATGTTGAACCAACATACTGATAGGAACCTATCACAAGAATAGGTTAGACAGTGCAGTCCATCTCAATAATATATATAGCAGTGCCCATTGTACTCATGGGCTCAATGATGAATCTTTTCCAAGTCATGGAGAGCCTTTAAAACATTTAGACTTCCTCTTCACTCCCACAACTGAGCTTCATAGTTTCATAGTAACTAGGGTCAGGAGGGACCTGAACAGATCATCTAGCCTGACCCACTGCCACAGGCAGGAATGAATGCTGGGTTCACAAGACCCCAGATAGGTGATCATCCAACCTCCTCTTTAATTTGCCCAAGGTAGGGGTGAGGACCACTTTCCTTGGAAGTTGGTTCCAGATTTTGGCCACCCTAACTGTAAAATATTGCCATCTGATCTCTAACCTAATCCTATTCTCTATCAGCTTATTACCGTTGTTCATCATCACCCCAGGTGGTGCTGGGGAGAAAAGGGCTCTGTCCATTTGCTGTTGATCTCCCTTGGTGAGTGTGTAGGCAGCCACTAGGTCCCCCCTCAGGATCCTGCGCGAACAGGCTGCACAAACAGGCGCGCTTCTCTGCCGGCGCGTGAGTTAGCGCGGAGTTTGCGCGGGAGGGCGTGCGGGAGGGCGCCAGACCCTGCCTGCGCACCCCCCAGGGTAGACAGTCCCAGCTGTAGCCAGCCTACCAGAGGCATGACACGGATGGGCACGCGCCGCACCCTGAGGGTCCCCTCGGGCTCCGTGGCCCACCCCTCTGGCACCTCAGAGACGGCCACCCAGACGGAGCCCCTGGTTCCGGGCTCCACGCAGACGGAGCCCCTGGCTCTCGGCTGTGGGGGCTGCCTGTCCCTTTTTCAGGCTCTGGGGCCTGGGAGCATGGCGACCTCCCCTTGCGGGGTCTGCTCCCTTTTGGGGTCTCTGGCACGCCAGCTGGAGGAGCTCCAGGCCACAGTCCACAGACTGCGTGCCATCAGGGACTGCGAGCAGGAGATAGACTCCTACTGCCAGGCCCTTCTCCCCCGGGAGGCAGAGGGTAGATCACAGTCTCCCTCCAGGCCAGAGGAGGACTCTGGGACCTCCTGCTGTGTCCAGCCAGGGGCATGGACCAAGGTGGTCAACGGTCCTAAGGCCCGCCGCACCAAGGCCCCACCCCCGCCACAACTGAGCAACAAGTATGCACCTCTTGCTGCCCCAGCAGAGCCTGCTGAGTTGCCGGCCCCCACAGGCAACATGGGCCCAACTGCAACTCCCGCCCCTGCTCTCCCCAAGACAAAACGTAAGGTGTTTGTTGTGGGAGACTCCCTCCTGAGGGGGACGGAGGGGCCAATCTGCCACCCTGACCCCTTAGCCCGGCAAGTCTGCTGCTTCCCAGGGGCCCGCATCCAGGACATTGCAGAGAGGATCCCCAAGCTCTTCAAACCCACAGACCGCTATCCCATGCTCCTTATTCATGTGGGCACCAATGACACGGCTCGGAGCACTCCCAGCCAGGTCATGAGGCGCTACAGGGATTTGGGAGTGGGGCTTAAGGGTCTGGGGGCACAGGTGGTGTTCTCGTCGATCCTCCCAGTCTCAGGCTATGGGCTGAGAAGGGACAGGAGGATCTATGTGGTAAACCAAAGACTGCGGCGCTGGTGTCGTCAGGAAGGCTTTGGCTTTCATGACCACAGCCCGCTCTTTGGCGAGAGAGGCAGTGAGCTGCTGGGAAGAGATGGTCTCCACCTCTCTCCCCTAGGGAGGAGGCTCTTCTCAGCCAGACTGGCTGACCTGCTCCACCGGGCTTTAAACTAAGCCCGCTGGGGGACTGGGGGACGACCGCCACTGCTGGCCCGCTGAACAATCCTTGCAAAGCCAGTGGATCATGGCACTCAAGGGAGCCCGCCCCAGCCCCAGCCCTGGTAAAATCTGTGGGCAAGGAAGGAGCCCCCCAGGGGGTGCTTGCCTGCCTGTACACAAATGCCAGGAGCTTGGGGAATAAGCAGGAGGAGCTCATCGTCCTGCTCAGTGCAAACAATTACGATGTCATAGGGATCACGGAGACCTGGTGGGACTCCACCCATGACTGGACCACGGGGATAGATGGCTATACCCTGTACAGGAGGGATCGTGTAGAGAAAAGGGGCGGGGGTGTAGCTCTCTATGTTAAGGAAAGCTACGCGTCCCTGCAAGCCGATATTGGCGACCAGGGTGGACGGCTGGAGACCCTCTGGGTTAAAATCCGTGGGGAACACGGCACAGGGGACACAATGGTGGGAGTCTATTACAGACCTCCCACCCAAAGTCCTGAGCTAGACCAGGAGTTTGCCTAGGAACTGGCTGAGGCAGCTTGCTCCAGGACCATGGTTGTCATGGGTGACTTCAATTACCCAGACATCTCGTGGGAGGATCGCTCAGCAAAATCTGAGCGGTCGCAGAGCTTCCTCTCGTGCGTGGATGACCTCTACCTGACTCAAGAAGTCTATGGGCCAACGAGAGGCAAGGCGCTGCTCGACCTGGTGCTGGCTACTGGGGAGGACCTAGTCGGCGACCTAGTGATCGATGGGAAGCTGGGTGACAGCGACCACGAGCTGATCACCTTCACCATCCGCCGAAAAGCTGGCAAGTCGGTCAGCAACACGCAAGTCCTTGACTTCAGGAAAGCCGACTTTGACAAGCTTAGGAGGCTTGTCAGTGAGGCCCTAAGGGACTGTGACCGCAGGGAGAGGAGAGTTCAAGAAGAGTGGTTGCTCCTCAAGGGAGCGATCCTCAGTGCAAAAACTAAGTCTATTCCATCTCGGAGGAAAGGCAGCAAGAGGGCACAGCAGCCCCCCTGGCTCTCCAGGGACCTAGCAGACCTCCTGAGGCTAAAAAGAAAGGCCTACAAAGGATGGAGGATGGGAGTCACCTCCAAGGAGGATTATTCTGCACTGGTCCGGTCCTGTAGGGAGCAGACCAGGAAAGCCAAGGCTGCAACTGAACTCCAGCTAGCTTTGAGCATCAAGGACAATAAAAAGTCCTTTTTCAGATATGTGGGGAGCCGGAGGAAAAGCAGGGGCAACGTTGGACCCCTGCTGAACCAGATGGGGCAACTGACAACTGACGCCCAGGAAAAAGCCAACCTATTAAATAGGTACTTTGCATCGGTCTTTCATCAGCCCCATGGGACGCCTGTGCCTGCTACAGGGCCGGGAAGTCCGGGTGAGGGTGATCCCCTGCCCTCCATTAATGCTGACTTTGTGAAGGAACATCTTGAGAAGCTGGATACCTTCAAGTCAGCCGGCCCTGACAATCTTCACCCCAGGGTACTCAAGGAGCTGGCGAGCATCATAGCCCAGCCTCTAGCGCGGATCTTTGAAAACTCTTGGCGCTCTGGTGTAGTGCCCGAAGACTGGAAGAAGGCCAACGTGGTGCCTATCTTCAAGAAAGGGAGGAAAGTGGATCCGGCTAACTATAGGCCCATCAGCCTGACTTCTATCCCGGGGAAGATCTTAGAAAAGTTTATTAAGGAGGCCATCCTTAATGGACTGGCCGACGCCAACATCTTAAGGGATAGCCAGCACGGGTTTGTTGTGGGTAGGTCTTGCTTGACCAATCTCATTTCCTTCTACGACCAGGTGACCTATCACCTGGACAAGGGAGATGAGATTGATGTCATATATCTTGACTTCAAAAAAGCCTTCGATCTGGTGTCCCATGATCGTCTCTTGGAGAAACTGGCCAATTGTCGCCTTGGGTCCCCCACGATCCACTGGCTGGAAAATTGGCTCCGGGGTCGGACCCAGAGGGTAGTAATTGATGGAAGTCACTCATCGTGGTGTCCTGTGACCAGTGGGGTCCCCCAGGGCTCTGTCCTTGGACCCATACTGTTCAACATCTTCATTAACGATGTGGACACTGGAGTCAGAAGCGGACTGGCCAAGTTCGCCGATGACACCAAACTTTGGGGCAAAGCATCCACGCCAGAAGACAGGCGGGTGATCCAGGCTGACCTGGACAGGCTCAGCAAGTGGGCGGATGAGAATCTGATGGTGTTCAACGCCGATAAATGCAAGGTTCTCCACCTTGGGAAAAAAAACCCGCAGCATCCTTGTAGGCTCGGCAGTGCTATGTTGGTTAGCACTATGGAAGAAAGAGACTTGGGGGTCATCATTGACCACAAGATGAACATGAGCCTGCAATGCGATGCTGCGGCTAGTAAAGCGACCAAAACGCTGGCTTGCATCCATAGATGCTTCTCAAGCAAATCCTGGGATGTCATTCTCCCCCTGTACTCGGCCTTAGTGAGGCCGCAGCTGGAGTACTGCATCCAGTTTTGGGCTCCACAATTCAAAAAGGATGTGGAGAAGCTTGAGAGAGTCCAGAGAAGAGCCACGCGCATGATCAGAGGTCAGGGAAGCAGACCCTACAATGACAGGCTGAGAGCCCTGGGGCTCTTTAGCCTGGAAAAGCGGAGGCTAAGGGGTGATTTGATGGCCACCTACAAGTTTATCAGGGGTGACCACCAGTATCTGGGGGAACGTTTGTTCACCAGAGCGCCCAAAGGGATGACGAGGTCAAATGGTCACAAACTACTAGAAGATCGTTTCAGGCTGGACATAAGGAAGAATTTCTTTACTGTCCGAGCCCCCAAGGTCTGGAACAGCCTGCCACCGGAGGTTGTTCAAGCGCCTTCATTGAACACCTTCAAGATGAAACTGGATGCTTATCTTGCTGGGATCCTATGACCCCAGCTGACGTCCTGCCCTTTGGGCGGGGGGCTGGACTCGATGATCTTCCGAGGTCCCTTCCAGCCCTAATGTCTATGAAAATCTATGAAATCTATGAAATCTATGAAATCCTCTTGCTGAGGCTGAACAGGTTCAGGTCCTTCAGTCTCTCCTCATAGGGCCTGTCCTGCTGCCCTCTCACCAAGTGGGTGGCCCTCCTCTGAATGCTCTCCAGGCTGGCCACATCCCTTTTAAAGTATGGTGCCCAGTACTGGACGCAGTACTCCAACCAAAGTCACATAGAGGGGGAGTATCAGCTCTCTGGACTGGGTTGAGATGCACCTTTGGATGCATGACAAGGTATTGCTGGCCTTGCTGGCTGTGGTCTGGCATTGGCAGCTCATGTTCATCTTGGAGTCAATAATGACTCCAAGATCCCTTTCCACCTCTGTGCTTTCAAGAAGGAAACTCCCCAGCCTGTATGTATGCTGTGGATTCCTTCTCCCAAGGTGCAGCACCTTGCATTTGTCTACGTTGAACCCCATCCTATTCTCATCTGCCCACTTTTGTAGTCTAAATCTATTTACAGCCTCTCTCTCCATTTGAGTGTCTCCACCTCACCCCACATCTTAGTGTCATCAGCAAATTTGGACAGCGTGCTTTCCACCCCCTTGTCCAAGTCGCTGATGAAGATATTAAACAGTGCAGGCCCGAGGACCAAGCCCTAGAGTATCCCACTGCTTACATCTCACCAGTTTGAGTACAACCCATCCACCACTACTCTCTGGGTGTGCCCCATCAGCCAATTTTTTACCCATCCAACTGTGTAGGCATCAGTGCCACAGTTGCTTAATTTATTGATAAGGATGGGGTGAGAGACAGTGTCAAAGGCCTTCTTAACGTCTAGAAAGACTATGTCTACGGTGACACTATCGTCCAAGGATTTAGTTACTTGGTCATAAAAGGCAATCAGGTTGGTCAGAAAGGACCTGCCTTTGATGAAACCATTCTGATTGCCCCTCAGCATGATCTCCCCTGCAGGCCCCACACAGATGTGCTCCTTGATGATTCTCTCCAAGATCTTTCTGAGTACCGAGGTGAGGCTTACAGGCCTATAGTTACTTGGGTCCTCCTTCCTCCCCTTCTTGAAAATTGGGACCACATTAGCCAGTTTCCAATCCCCCAGCATCTGGCCAGATGATCATGAATGTTCGAAGCTGTGCCTTTTTTTCCCATTTCCAATGATTTCTGTTGCTTCACCAGCCCTGAATGCCTGGCAAAGATCACCAAATGGGGCCCCAAACAGTTTCACTCAGAATCCCCCTGTTGCCCCTTCTTTCAGCCTGTGACATATGATTGGTATGGCCAGAGATGACCTTAGCAGGGTGTGGAGCCCATGGCAAATCAGCCTGTGTAGGGCCCAGATGCTGGGGGAGGGTGGGGAATGAGAAGCAGCTGGGGATGAGAAGCTGGTGGCAGCATGGTGCCGAGTCACCAGAACATGAGCCCTGCAGGAGGGGCCACAGCTGCTCTGCCCAGCTCCACGGGGCCCACCAAAGCACAGGGCCCAGGGTGGTCACTCTGATTTTCCCTCCCCAGGGACCGCCCTGAGTATGGCCCCACCCTCTATGAGATTGAGCTGGACCAGATTGCCCTGCTTCTCATCTGCACATACATTTTTGGAAGATGTCAGGACTCATGACAAGAATACCTGGTTCTAGTCATCGGGTGGGGGGTGGGATAATTAGCACATGGATCTCTTTTTCGGGTATCTGGACTACACACATATATTGATCAGGGTTGAGCAGTGGGATCATCATGACTTGAAATGCTGTTGACTCTTCTGGGACCCTGCCTAGTGAACTATGCAATCAATCATGAAACTTTTGGCTTTGGACTAACATCATGCACAGTGCTTATACTATATGTAAGTAGGTTAAAATGTGTTTAGGGAGCACCTATGCTAAAATTTGCAGCAGTTTCAATAAAAGTAAATTGCATCGATTGTGGATTAGCAAAGCCTGTGGGTGCCTGTAGTAATTCACCTATATGTAAATTACTACAGCCATGTTTATTTCAAAGTCACTTTTCACATTTGCCCCTCATTTCCATATGATCAGGGAGAGCAGTGTCTGATGGTAAGGCTGGGGGAGGCTGCAGGAGGAAGAAGTTGAGGGCAGAAGACATGGGGAAAATCTGACCCCTCAGATCTATTTTCCCTGCTGTAGCAGTGAGAGGGGGAAAAGTTCAAGGCAAACCTCCAATAATTAGATTCTATACCTGGAAAAAAAGAACAACTTTATACATTTTCCATATAAAGAATCTAATTATTGGGAAGGGCCATATTATATTTTAGTAAATATGGTATTTCCTTTATCATAGTAGCTTTTAAAAAATGAATGCCTAAGGGTGCATCCACACATGCACTTGCAGCAGCTCAAATAGGAACAGCACAAATTTGTGCCAGGGATTTGTTCCTCAGCACACATGCCTGAACATACACTTTGGTGTGGGGCAAATTGTGCCACTTGTGGCAAACTGACCCTGCCCAGCTCATCCCAGATATGCAACAAGGGAGAGCTTAAGGCTAAGGCCAGTATATGTGCTGGCCTCAGCAGTATAAGAAGCTGCCCTGGGCTATTTGCTCTCAGAAGCTCCTGGGGCAGGAGCCTCTGGGAGGAAGTTGGCCACACCCCTTCCTATCCCAGGCTGCTACTCTTACCTTGGTCTCAGGAGCTTCTGGGGAGAAGATGGCCAGGCCTCTTTCTGCCTCTGGATACTGCTTGCTTCTGGATTGTTCTCAGAAATTTTGGGGGTAAGCTGGATACACCCCTTCTTGCCTTGGGCTTCTGCAGCTGCTGTTGCTGTTCCCCACCCCTATGGAGTGGGGGTCCTCTGCTGCACAGTGCATGCTACTGTGCCCCTCAGGGTGGGGGCACCACACTGTACTGCACCCCAGCATTGCATCCCAGCAGTGCACCCCATTTCCAGCCTGCTGCCCATCCCACCACCAACCTGTGATCAGGGGACAGCCTAGGGAAGGAGCCTGCACTACCTGTGGGCCCCTCCCCTACCATCACTGCTGGAGCCTAAAAGTGCCTTGCCTGCCCCAGCTGCCTTGACAAGCCACTCCCTGCCTTCACCTCCACTTTCACCTGAAGCACATCCTGAGTGGCTGAACTGGACAGGACTGCTGCTACCACCACAGCTGCTGTTGCTGCTGCCGCCGCCGCTGCCATCTGTTTTGCTGCTACCCTATCTCAGGAGAGAGGGAGATTCCCTCCTGCACCACCTTGCACCACTCAACACCACACCTGCACTAGATTACTCCCTAATTAACTGATTGCTCCTGCCCTCCCCTACAGCTGCCTTACTGCATCTGATCTTGCTTTTTTCCTGCCTATTGCTTTGCTGCTGAGTGCCTGGCTGGAGGCCTGAGGCACTCCTGGACTGATCTTCAACAGACAAAGCCTCTCCACCACTCCAGCCATATTTTACATCTTTCCCATCAGCCTTCTCTGTATGTTTTTTTTCCCTTGTGTGGTAAGTCCTGTGGTCCACTCCCCCTGCCCTGGTGTTTGTTGTGTGGCTGAGTAAGCCAGCTGGAGTTTCCACAGCCCTTGTGTGTGTTCTTCTCCCCCACATTCCCCAGGCATAACTCTCCCATTTTTCTCCTGTGGGTCTGTAGCTCAGTCATTTTCAGCCCCCTTCCCCGCACCTGCCATTTCCCCCACAACCCCAGCCTGCCTCTGTTAGATTCACCAGCCCCACTTTATATTTTGGGTTTCTTCATTATTTTCCCCTCTCATGTGAAGCAATGGCAGGCCAGGAACCTTCTGGGGGTGCAGATGCCTCCACAGAACTCCTGTAGCCACCACTAGGGGGGCAGATCTCAAACAAGCCCCCAAAGAGATGCATGGCCCTGCAGCCCCACCCCAGAGACAGAGTCCAGCCAACCTCCTCTGGGGATAAAGAAGCCTATAACTTACACTGCAGGGGCAGGTGGGACTCTAGCAGGGAACCAACAGGGCCAGGGGGCCCCCACTACCCTGGCCAGGCTTCTCCCTGGAGAGGTTTCCAAGCCCCTCCCCCAACATCAGGGACCAAGGGCAAGGGCAGTGGGAAGAGTTCCTCTTCAGCCTCCTTCACAACTGGGGATGGGAAGGGCAAGGGCCCTGGCCCCAAGCCTAGACCACCAGTGCCTGAGGGGACCAGGTGCACTACACCAGCCAACACACCCACTCAGCCTGTCCCTGGCCCTAGCCCCAGCCCCAGCCCCACCAACACAGGGGTGGACTCGATGATTCTCTGGGGTCCCTTCGAGCCTGAATGTCTATGAAATCTATGAAACACAGCCTCCCAGGGAGGAACTACAGCTATGCACAGGCAGATGCAAAGTGACCTGAAGCTGCAGGGCCTGGAAATTCCATGGCCAGCCCTTCCAGTTTGGGTGGTGGGGCCCTCTTTCCAGCACTCACTTGTAGGCATGGGGTGAAGTGTCAACTACCCATGTGGGAGAACCTGAACTTTGAGACCTGGGTACAGGCCCTGGGTCAGATAATGGGGGCCTCCCAAGGTCATGGCAGCATTACGCTTTCATGGCAATGGGATATTTTTCCTTGCCTCAGAGGCCACTGCACAAAAAGTGGTGGAGAGGGGGCTCATGGTAGAGGACAAGTATGTCCTTTTCAAGCCCCTAGAATAGGTGGGGCCAGGGTGGTCCCTAGCTCTGTCCTTCCCTACATCACTAATTGGGTTCTACTTCCCTAGCTCCAAACCCGAGGGAGAGTTATCTCCCTGGTGGTGGCCTTCTTGCTGGGGTGCCAAGACCTTGGCCTCTGCCATATGTGCTCCTTCTGTTGCCAGGTTATGATTCAGTTGGTGGCAGGAGCATGGCTCAAGGTTGAGGGGTGCCTTGCTATTCTTTTTCAGGGGGCCCTGGCGAGGGTTTTCTATACACTGGGGGACCTGTGATGCTTCTGGTGCCACACCCTGGGGCACTTGTGTCATGAGTGGCCCATGGGCCATTAGAAGAGGGTATCCATGGGTCCCACTGGCAAGAAGGGTGCCTCTGCCTCCTGTGCCGCTCCCCCCTCAGGCCTCCCTAGCATCCGAGCCACATCATCCAGTCCCCCTGTGAGCTCAGGGGACCCTGCCCCCAAACCAAGTTTGGCAGGGTCCCAGGGAGAGCAGCAGCAGCCAAGGGGAAAGAGGGAGAAGGGGCCCCCACTAGTCATGCCCCCACTGTAGCTGCCCCACCCATCCACCCACCCACCCACCTTCTCCTTCTGGAGCCTGTCCACCTCAGGACCACCCAATGACTGAGTGGACTGCAAGTACCCTCTAGGTGCAAAGTCAAGAGGAAGGCCCGGGTGCAGCTGGAGCCCTCTGACATGTAGGACTACTCCCCTTCCCGCCCCGCCCCCGCCAAGACCAAGACACTGGATCCAGCATGTACGGGCCTTCTACAAAGAACTCTTCTCCATGGATCTGACCAACACCGAAGCCTATCAGACCTTCTGGGAAGGATTCCCGAAGGCCAGCATGAGTGACTGGGACTGGCTGGAGGCTTCTCTCACTCTGGCCGAGTTTTCAACCACCCTCCACCTGGTGCCTCCACAAGGTGCCAGACAATGATGGGCTGATCACGGAGTTCTATCAGGCCTTCTGGGATGTCCTCGGCCCAGACTTCACCTTGGCTGGTGTAACCCTGTCATGGGATGGGGTCCCCAGGGATGACTGTGATGCCCCTAGGGCTCTGTGACCATGCTAATCTTGCCCAGCGGGCACTCTTTTTCTCACCTGCCATGTCTCATTGGTGATTATCATAAATTTGGAGGCTGCCCTTGAGTTTGTTTGGACTCGGTCCTGATGGGCCCCACTGAACCCTGTGGATTTTGGGACCCCTTTTGGGTTCTGCACAAAATGGTTGCCTCATAGGGCACCCTCAGTCTTATGGGATAGATGTGTGGCTCCAAATCCACCCCTTTACCATGCCCTAAATCTCACAGATGGTATTTACATTGTCTTTGCTGGGCCTTGCTATAGCTTGGCCCTTTGTCTCTCTGTAGCCCTGTCTCTGTGCCCCACGCTGGCACTGGGCTCTCCACAGCCCTGTCTCTGTGCCTCATGCTGGCACTAGGCTCTGCTCACCCCCTTGTCGCTGTGCCCTTTTCTGGCGCTAGGGTTCCCACACTGTGGTGGGCCCCCAATGAGGCCTCCTCTTTCCCCAATAGCCTCAGCCCAATCCACCGGTATTTATAAATAGCAACTTAAATATGAGCCCCTGGGCTATAACATAATATAAGTGGTTCAGGGTGTGCTCTGCCCCTTTAAAAAGTCAAACTTCCCCCAGCACTAAGTGCCTTGTAGGCTAGGGTACCCATTGAGCTCCTGGAGCCACATTAGCCCAGTATGCAGTATATCAGGCAGTCCCTGGGCAATTCTTCCCTGGAGACTCCTTCCCCTTAGCTGCTGCCAGAGAACTAAGGCTCTAGTCCCAGCCCTGGTGTTTATATACACCCAGGGCCCTGCCTCTTCTGGTCAGCTGGCTGGATTCAGGTACAGGCTAATTTACTCATTAGCTTGTTTAATTTACTCATATGCTTGTAACATACACCTGTGGGCTTCTGTCTGGCTCTTGGGGCCCTCTCCCTAGGCTGTTTATGCTCTTAAAGGAGCAGGCACCTTAGTCCCCTGCAACACACCCATATCAGAGACCTCCTGGATTATGATAGGCAGGAGTGGGTTCAGCACATGGGTCTACCCATGACACATGAAACCTGCCATCTGGTCCAGGAGGTGAAATCTGCCCTACCTCCTGACACCCTTGCCTTTGTTGACCAGATTCTGCATGGCAGTGGTCCCTGTCCCCCATGTCTTCCAGCCCACCAGAGTTTGTTCTGCCTCACCCAGCTTCACGGCACTCCCCGCTCTGCCACCTGAGCCAGCTGGAGTACACCAAACTGGTCCACTTTTCCACCGTCCATCGCTGCCACCCCTACACACCCGTGCACTGCATGATCCATCATGTCACCCTTGAGTTCTGTCCAGACACCAAGTGGTGGGACCTGCTCAGTGAAGGCACAGCTGGAGCACCTTAGTGGCTGAGCCTCTACTTAACCCTTATCTCACAAGCCACTGGAGACCTCAGCTGGTGGCTTCTCCATGGAGCCACTGCCACAGGCGTGTCTGTGGTGAGCTTCATAGACACTCCGGTCTTCTGCCTCTTCTGTGGGCAAAGGAAGACCCTGGTGCACATGAGACTTGAGTGTACCAGGCTGCAGCCACTGTATCTCCACCTCCAGAACCTCCTCCTGAGGTTCTGGTTGAACTTCACCCCCTGCCATTTTATTTTTGGGCACCCCATCCATGGCTTCAACAAGTCCTGGGATCTCCTGGTTATCCTCTTCCTGGCCCTGGCCAAGTGGGTCCTGTGCATGACCAGGAAGGAGGAGGCTGTGGCCGGGAAGGTGCCCAGGGACTGTGAGGCTGCTTTTCTGTCATTTGTCCATGAATGTTTCTGGGCAGAGCTCATTGGGCTGCATTCACCAGCTCCTTGGATGCCTTTCAGGACCAGTGGGTGCAGCCTGAGGGGCTCTTCTTGGTGTCCCCCTCAGGCACACTTATTTTCACATTTTGACCCTTTGATCCACATGACACTTCTGTCCTGTTTTTTTTTTTCATTACCTGTCCCAAGAATTTAGTTGTACCACTCATTCATTAGCCCCACATGGGGTTATTAGTTAGCCAGGTAGGTGGTATGAGTGTTACAAATAGACAGGAGCTTCTGAGTCCTGACCAGTTGACATAGGGGGACACTAGCCCCCTGTGTCAGCTGGACTGCTGCAGTAGCCCTGACTTAGAGTGGCCTCTGCACCCTCTACCCACTGCAGCAGTCTGGTAGTGGGGACTGCTGCCTGGCTGTGACCTGCTGCCACCTGTGACAACATCCCCACTTGAACCTGTGGCCCCATGGCTGCACACCTGTCAGAGCTGGAAGGGGACTGCTTGACCACCTGGGCTGTGGCATGGGCACTGTAGCAGAGCTGTTTGCTCCTCTGGGCTAATTGTAATTGGGCTGTGGCTGCACAGCTGGCCTTTGTGGGGCACTGCTGCTATTTTTGGCCCTGCTCTTCTATCTGGCAGCTATATCCTCAAAGATGTGTTCACTGTGGTGGCCTGCTTTGAATTGTCAAAGCATGTGCTCCTGGCTTGAAATGGCCAGGAGGCCAGCCAACTCATTAGTCCTCCAGCTGGGTCCCTGGTGCCAGCCCTGGGCAGGCTCCTCTGCCTAGGTCCTGCCAGTTGCCTCACTAGCAGGGATCCTGCTGTTCCCTGTTTTAAAATTACAGATTTTCTGGAAAAAAAATCCCAAATTCACTCTTTAAAATACCCCCAAATCCATGCTCTTCCACGATTAAAACAAAATGCCATTATCTATCTATCTATCTATCTATCTATCTATCTATCTATCTATCTATCTATCTATCTATCTATCTATCTATCTATCTATCTATCTATCAGTTGGGCAATGTTTTATTGATATATTTACAACTTTAAAGAAATTTAGAAGCCTACCAGTGCCCCTATTATCATAATAACATAAGTTCTAAATATCTACATGCTTTGGTGTTTGCTTTTGTTTTTTTATCAAAGAAAAATCAGAGCTCCCCCTGACCCCTTTGCTAACCAGGATGTGGGGACAGATGCCCCTGAAACCACAGCTCCTGTCAGCAGGTCCCGGCCTGTTTGGCAGCTGGGCATGCAGGGTGTGAGATGTTGGGGGGATGTAGGATTTGCAGGTGGGGGGTGGGAAGGGGTATGGAGGGGTGTGTGGGGGGGTATGTGGGGAGTTCATGGGTGGATGTGGGGTTTGTGGGTGGGTGTGTGGGGTGGGGGGATGTGGGGTGTGTGGGTGGTTGTGGGGTATTTGTGTGTTTGTGGGTGGTTGTATGGGGTTTGTGGGTGGGTCTGTGGGTGGGTTTGTGGGGGTGGTATTGTGGGGGGATTTGAGGGGGAGACTGCCACATGCCTGCCCTCCCACCCACTCCTGCCTAGTGGGGTGGGCTGGGCCAAGCCAGGTCAGGTTGGGTCTATTCAGCATGTACACATCCCAGGTCAAGCAGTGCTGAGCCCCTGTGGGGCTGTGCCTGAAGCCAGACCATGGCCCCACCTGCCCAGCTGGCTGCTGCTGCCAGAGCTGCAGAGGGTGAGTGTTGGGGGGGGGGGCCGGTATGTGATGGCCCTCCCTTAAGCCCCTCCCTGACACTCCAGGTCCCTCCCATATCCCCCCGCCCCACAACGCCCCCCCCCCCACCATATCCCTGCTAACTTACCAGGGACAGCGCCCAGTTCCAGGTCACGCTGAAGCCTTGCCCCACTCCTTTTTGACCATCATGCTGAGGCAGAATGCTGGGGCAGCAGGGGCACCATAAAGACACTCAGGGCCTCCAGTTGTCTCAGGGCATGTTTCTGGACTGTGCCGTGCCCTGCATTTTTCTGCAGGTTTTTTTTTTTTAATACTTGGATTTCCAGGTATCAATTTTTGAGCTGACGCTGCAAACATGCAGCACAGGGAACATTTTTCCATTCCCAGGTAGCCTCTTGTGGCATCTCAAACTGTTTTGAGACACTGCAACAGGCACACGAATGCTCATCTGGATGCACTCTAAGGGTCCATTTAGCTCCATTTCTAAGAAACTACAAGCTGTGAAAGATTTATTTGTGGTTCAACATATGGGTGGGCCAGCTATTTCAGTCCTATCTATAACAGCCTGACAGCTTTGAAAATTATCACTGTCATATGGGTTGCAGATGAGCACACCACCTTTTTTGTTCTTATAGAATGGCCAAAGTGTCTGCTGTAATAAACTTGTGGGGATATACAACCTTCCATGCTTTGACCCATCACCATCCTGAAGATGCTACTCTCGTGTTTGTGTCCCTCTTCTGGATTGCATTTCAGAGTACTGGAGAAACTGAAGTTTTTAGTGGAACCAACATTTTTCAACATGCTACCAACATTCTTTCTTCATTTTCCCAAATGTTGCTGAGAAAGTTAAAAAAAATAATGGAGTAACAACATTCTACTAAATTATGCCAAAAGTTCTAAAAGGCACAGCAATTTGATCAAAATATCTTCAGTCTTATCCACCACATAAGATCTAGCTTCAAATAAAAATTTCTTGGATTTTTCCCCCCATTTAGGTCATTAGAACATTTTAGTGTACATAGACAATCTTCTACTTAAATGCTAACAGCTGTACAAATCCAAAGGTCAAACCTGTATAATGTTTCATTCTGCAAATACTTCTGTCTCTTCTCTCTAACTTTATTTTAATTTTATCTTTTGGATCACAGCTCTTGTAGTTGTACTTCTAATGAACTTCAAATCTTTCTGTGCAATGAATAATGCAACAATCAGAAATGTGTTTCTCATCTTCCTTATCTAAGTCTTTTCTCCCACTAGTCTGTTTACCATATTATGCTCCTTATTTCTTTATTCTCAGTCTTCATGAAGCAATATTTAATTTATGGTGTTCAGTGGTATCTATTATGGCCCTTTTTGTAAACTCATCTGCGATTTGTTGGTAATTTCCTACAGATTTTATAATCGTTTTTCATACACATGCTAAGTTTCTTTTACCCAGAGAAACAATTTCCATGTGCTTCCCATGTGGTGATATTAGATATTTTCTAAGATGGGGGAAGAAGAAGTAGAGACACACCAGGCTAGAAATTTAAAGCTAAATTAAAACTTTTTTTAAAAGTGCCATTCTTTGCATTTTTTTCTACACATTTGCTTTGGGTATGCTTATGCCTTATATCTCTTTTAGAGTTTCTTTCTGTTATGATTCCTATTCAACTTTTATTAGTGTGAGCTGCTTTTTTAAAGAGTGAAGGTGTTAATGATTATTTCTGGAAACCAATTTATAATTTTGACTCATGACACTATTCATGCAGGAAAGGGCTGGGGACTTCCAATCAGTGAAGAGGAGCAATGCCATATGACTCTTCTGACAAGTTTAACTCTGTACAGTCAGTACAGTAATTCAATGAACACTCAGTATAGCTGTCTGGGTTTGATGCATTGAGAACTTATTCAAAACATAGTGAAAAAATAGATAAATAATTTTGAAGAATAAATCAAAGGTAGGAAATTAGGATCAAGTTGCTGATTGTTCCACAGTATGATCAGAAATAAAGTAAATTCATTGGGAAAATTGTTGAGTGTGAAGGATGCACTCTGTTAGATAGAAAACAGAAATATTTGTATGTGCCAAATACAGGAATAACAGGTGTAATTTTACATGAAGTTGATCTATTTTCACCAGTGTTGAATTTGCCTCACTGCATGTGGTAAGGTTGTGTCACATCTACTGTTTCTAATAGTATTTTGACTTTGTATAGCTTTATCTCATTAATTTTTCTAGTTGCAAAGAGTTTCTTTCTTCTATCTTTGGTATTCTTGATGTTCTATTATGCAAAATTCTATACCATTCCTGAAGAATAATTTACCTGCTTTGACATAAGCTATGATATGCAAATACTTAGCAATAGCTACCACTAGAAACTAAGACTATAAGAGGAACAGGATTAAAATATTTTGCAGTGTTGGTGCATAACCAATTTTACATACTGAGTTGTAGTATGCCAACCTGAGCTGTACTTTTCTGAAACTACTGGAGACAAAACCACCTCCTTCTGTAATCTTATAGTGGTTAATAGTCATGGTAGTGTCTATCTGGAAGGGCCTTTGGATGTGATACCCCTCAAAAAAACCCAGATGCTGTGAGAAGTAAGGCTTGTGATTTTAGTCCTCTGCTCTCTGACCTAGTACTGAAACTATACCCAAATATTAATGTTTGCACAGCTCATTCAATGCACATAACTATGCAGTGATATTATGATTTTAGAACATTAAAATAAACTGTATTAAGAATTGTTCTATAAATATTAGTAATTTCACACAATCATTTTTCCCCTTTTTACTCCTAGTTCTTTCCACTCAGAAAGCTAGGGGAGCCTTGTGATGCTAATTATTTTAGGAGTTATGGTAGGTAACACTGAATGTTTTTATTTGTCAATGTGGCAGACTGACTAGAGTGCAGTACAATTCTGGTTTTTGTTTTCAAGTACTTGAATAAAGTGCTCAGACTCCTTTTTAATTGCAGCATATAACCTAATTCCTTTTTACTGGAGAGAGTTTGCCAGTACTGGCTATGTAACATGGCAGCCATGTTAATCTAATCATATTGATTTCCTGTCAAACAAGGATTGCAATTGAAAATCTGGTTAGTATCTCATTATCTACTATTATAGTAAGATCCCTTTTAATATAAAGAATTAGTAAATGCAATTACAGTGGGAAAATGTTCCAACCAAAACTGTTGGATTATAGAGTCCTAGTAATTTCAGGGTGCATACCGAAGCATAGTTTATGAATAGCTGCCTGTTATGTGGATAGCTATCTAATCTCCCCATGGAAAATATTGAGAGGAGAGAGAGGAATTAATCTGTCACTTATCTGGCTTCCAAGGAGACTTGATTCTGTGGCTCTGAAGGCTATTAATTTGTTCCTTACTGACAGAGATTACTGTCAGTTTCTTTCTAATTTACAGACTATAGAGCCAGTCAGTATAAGTTGATGTTCCTTTTCTGAAATGATAAGTTTCTTCAGTCCTCCTTTCTCACTCTGATGGAAACACACAGTCATGCCTACACACTAGCAGGTGGAGTGGCTGGCCTAGGAAAACAAGAGGTGTAGCCAGCTGATTTTAGTGCTCAGGAAGCAAGACCTTTGGAAGCAAGTCTGTGCAATGGGTCAAGTTTGTATCTACTTTGGAAGACCAATTGAATCTTAAGAGCAGCTCCTGCAGTTTCAAGAGACTGGAGTGCGTGATCTATCAAGGGAGATGCAATTATAGAAATTTAGGATTGGAAGGGACCTCAGGAGGTCATGTAGTGAATCCAACCCCCTGCTCAAAGCAGGACCATCCCCAACTAGACCATCCCAGCCAATGTGATCTGCTACCTAGGCACACTATTTGAAACATGATCCCATGAATATAAAGACATAATTGCTGCTTACTCTCACACAGTTCTGATTTTCAGTACCACTAAGGGGCTAGCTTTAGCCCAACACTATCACTTTTTGGTAGGTAGTTTTTGTTACCTGCCATCTAGTTTCTAATAGCTTGTAGTATTTAATTGAAGGGATACAGCCAGTAGTAAGACTAATCAATAATGCATAAAGACTAACAGTCAGATGCTGCTTGTTGGTTTGAAAAGGATATATTTTGTGCACTCTGCATAGCCTTGACCCCAAAATCATGGCATTTTGCCCAGAGAGTGAAATCTAGCTCAGCAGTAAATCACCATAATTTGTTCTTTTTGACTACACTGAAACAATAGTCTGTAATAGCAAGGACCACCAACTAGGTTGTTTCTGCTGAATATCTTGAGGAACTGAATCACTGGAGCTTTCAAAAGTCAAATGTTACTGAGATGACTAAGAATATTGTTTAGCAAGTATAGGATTAAGCTGTTCATCACCCAACAATCTGTGCTTAATTTTTATAACTTCCTTATCTAGATTCTCTGGTGAAAGTTGGGCCAAAACAGTATTGAAACCATATTAGGTTGCTTTCACATGCTGCTAAATTTCTAATCATGGCATGGCAATCTAACCATCATTTCCAGTTACTTTAAAAGAAAACAGTTGAAATAAAGCATCACTTAAACTTGCTCTAGACAAAAAAATGAATTTAAAGGGCAGCAAATTGTATTGCTAAAGTTTTCCACTGTTTGAGCCCAATTTGGTTGGCCTACACATGTTTTCCTGCTTTTATGGATCTTAAGATATGTTTTGATTTTATTACTTATAACAACATTTAAAATCCTTCTTGGTTTGTTTTCTTAGTGTGGAAAATAGAGTAAAATGGCAATCTTCAAAGCATTCAAGTGAATTCTTTAGAGACTGTCAGAGCAGAGCTTAGTGGTTGAGTGCCTCGGCACAGTGGAACTTTCTAGCACAAGGCACGGTGAGATTTTGTACGAGGGAATTTCTCGGCACGGTGGAGAACCCCGGCGTGGAAAGGTTCCTGCCACTCATATGCAAATTCACACATTACTATTGGCCGGTTTTAAATTATTCCTACGTGGCGACTAGCAATTGCCTCACTAGCCGTATAAAAGGTTGGAGCAGTTTCTGCCCAAGTTGGAGAACTCCGCGCCCATCTCGGAGTGAACATGGTGGACTGATCAACCGCTGACGACTCCCCATCGCCAACCGACCTCGATGTACCCCCCGTGTCCTGCATGCTCGTGTTTAGAAAGATATCTCGTCGAATCAAAGCTCCTCGGTTAAACTGTAACTGAAGTTTGAAGTTAACACTCTTCCTGCGCTGTACATCTCGACAGTGTAAGTAAAGCCATCTTTGTTTGAACCAGTACACGTTTGTGCCTAATTCTATTCCAGCGATCGAAAGTACCCATCTGTACGTGCTGGGTTTGTGGCCACAACCCAGCCGACCCTTTCCCGGATCCCTCTCAGCCCCCACATGGCGTCACGAACAGGATAAGGATCAAGAGTGGGGACAGGATCAGGATCAGGATTGGGATTTGGGGAAGACCCGATGGAGTCAGAATTAGTTAGAGGCTGCCCCGGCGTAGTGGGAGACTCCACGTGTCGAACGCCGCAGAACTAGGCGCTCACATCGCCTATCATCAGGCGGGTGGAATAAGTGAAAGGTGCGTCAGCGGCTACCTTTCGCTGAAGGGGGCAGAAGATTCAGAAGAATGGGACGCACGTTTACACCCTGGAGCGTTCGGGTGTGTGATGAGCAGTGAGTGGGTCTTGTTTAAGCCCCGGGAGGAAGGGGGCACCGCATCCTTCTCCAGATTCGAACCGAGCGAAGTGAGCCCGACCCTCAGCCAGGAGTTTGCCCGCTGTACGCAACTCGTGCGGGAGGGTGGAGAAGTGACACTGACTGACTGGTTCAGTCACCCAGCCCTAGCGTTTGGGTTGAAGGGCCGCGAGGTTCTTTCCGAGCTTCGTGAAGGTCTAGAGGCGGAGGAACGTGCCACGGACAAGGGGAGAATGTTAAGTGTACTGTTCGGCGCCGTAACAACTCTGCTGCGGAAGAATGCAGATTTGGAGGCCCAGCTGCTTGCAGCTGGTCATGCGGCTAAAGAAGCAGCAGTAGAGAAAAGCCCCGAGTCGACGCCACTTCCAGATGGCGCCGAAGAAGGAGCGAGCTGCCCGGAGAACCCGGAAGAGAAGGGCGGAGCTTCGGGAGAATCAGCGGGAATCCGCCCAGCAACCCCGCCCACCGAGGTGAAGTCGCTCCTGGCAGCCCTGCCTCCTTACCATGGGGAGGGGGCATCGAGTGGAGGGTTACATCCGCTCCTCCTACCAGATGCAGCAACAGCTTTGACAGCAGCTTGTTCTGCAGCACCAGTCAGCCGAGTGACTAATGTGCAGGGTACAGTCCGCACCACCTATCGCGCCTGCACTTGGACCGAGTTACAGGAACTGTGTAAAGAATCAAGGATAGAGCCTGAAGAGACTCTAGCTGTGTGGTTAGGACATCTGGTTGTGGGATTCGGGTCCAACTTGTTAGACTTAGAAGAGGCTAGTTTCCTAACCCGACAAGCCTCGTGGAGTGGAGGGCACGCCACCGACATAGACCTAGTGACGTGCAATGTTCATTGGCCCATTCCACTTCCAGCGCTTGTCGTGGGCCAGGTCGATCACAAATCCCACGTGTGGCATGACGGCCGTCTATCGAGGGTCAGTGCAGAACAGATTCTACTGGCAATAATAGGAAGCTCATATTGTTCCTGGAACTCCTGAGCGCACGCGTTGGGACTGACACCGCCCCAGCAGCGAGGACCGTGGCCTCACCGCCACCTGTGAAACCCGGGAACTGTTCCAGTAACAGCGTAGAAGCCTGTGTTGAAATTTATGGAGGAAGAAACGCCACCATCCTTCGAATCCTCCTCAACCCACTAGCTGGCCAACCTGCGAGTAACCTTTTGCGACAGCTCCCAAGGTTACAGGCCCTCATGAAGTCAGACACGGGAACCACTAGCGACTTGGACCGAACATGGCAACCACCGCAAAGAACTCCAGAGGAGAGGATCATGTTTGGATTTCTCCTGCATCATTCTAGGCTCACGAAGCGGCAGCTAGGAATCCTGAGAGACGCAGGCCAATGGCAACTGGCCTATGAACTAGGTTTCCAGTATCCAAGGGAGTCAGACGACGACTCCGGGACGTCCTCATCTCGCTGAGCATGGACAAGACCACTCAGCTTCTGTGCATGGATCGTCATCCGTGACGGTGCATCTGCGAGTGTGTGAGAGTCGTCCAGAGCTGAGTCGTGTCCGAGCACCTGTATCGTGTGCTTTGGAGAAAGTGGGAAGCCGCGAGAAAAATCTGATTGGCTGTTATAGATATTGTAGTATAAGTTAATTAACTGTTCAAAGAATTTTTTCTTTGCAGTGTTTTGTCCGAGGCTCGAGATACGTGTCAGAGGCGGACCCAGAGAGAGAGGTGGAGAAGATGCAGAGACCTGACTTCGCCATGACACCTATCGAACTCCTCGTGATTGAACTTTTTGTAACCAATGTACTTATGTGTGTTTGTGTTTGTATTGGTTATTATTTGATTCAATCCGTTGAGGACAAACTTTTTTCGTTGTATGTTTTTGTATATAGCCAGCTACCTCATGAATCCCCTGACGATTTACATGACGTGCATGTGCTTAAATTTCCAGCTGTGCCATCAGCAAGGGGGCATGTCAGAGCAGAGCTTAGTGGTTGAGTGCCTCGGCACAGTGGAACTTTCTAGCACAAGGCACGGTGAGATTTTGTACGAGGGAATTTCTCAGCACGGTGGAGAACCCCGGCGTGGAAAGGTTCCCGCCACTCATATGCAAATTCACACATTACTATTGGCCGGTTTTAAATTATTCCTACGTGGCAACTAGCAATTGCCTCGCTAGCCGTATAAAAGGTTGGAGCAGTTTCCGGCCAAGTTGGAGAACTCTGCGCCCATCTCAGAGTGAACGTGGCGGACTGATCAACCGCTGACGACTCCCCGTCGCCGACCGACCCCGATGTACCCCCCATGTCCTGCATGCTCGTGTTTAGAAAGATATCTCATCGAATCAGAGCTCCTCGGTTAAACTGTAACTGAAGTTTGAAGTTAACTTTCTTCCTGCGCTGTACATCTCGACAGTGTAAGTAAAGCCATCTTTGTTTGAACCAGTACACGTTTGTGCCTAATTCTACTCCAGCGATCGAAAGTACCCATCTGTACGTGCCAGGTTTGTGGCCACAACCCAGCTGACCCTTTCCCGGATCCCCCTCGGCCCCCACAGAGACATTAAGCACATGGCTAGTCTTTGTGGGTGCAGGTGGAGGGAATGCCTCTGGTGGAAGTTTGCCTAGAAGACTTCCAATTACTGTAAGTAACTGTCTGAGGTTATAGGCAGACAAGGTTCCTTGGGTGAATTTGATATCTTTTATTAGACCAACCCAAATGGTTGGAGAATAGTTATTAAGCAAGCTTTCGGGTTCAAAAACCCTTCGTCAGGCTAAGGACGCTGCAGCAGTTGCTGCGTGCTCTTCCTGGATGGAATGAAAAGTAAACAAGCCAGGGGCTGGGCTGGGCTGGGCTGGGGAGTCAGTTGCCAGGCAGATTGTAATGTATCAAAAATCCAATGTCTATGTTTAGTCCCTGATCTCTAGTATCCAGCAGGTTGATGAAATGGAGCTCATAGGCTCATCTCTGGGATGTGTTGTGTAAATTTCCCTTGAGGATCAGGACTGAGAGATTGGAGAGAGAGTGGCCCTCCTGTGAGAAATGTGCCCCCACCGGTAATTGGGTGTTTCTGTCTTCGATGGATTTCCGGTGTGCGTTCATTCTAGCGCGCAGTTGTTGTCTGGTCTCTCCCAGTGCCTTTTGTGAGGAACCCAGTTGGGTGTGTTTGTGTTATGAGCAGACAAGGTTCCTTGGGTGAATTTGATATCTTTTATTAGACCAACCCGAATAGTTGGAGAATAGTTATTAAGCAAGCTTTTGGGTTCAAAAACTCTTCGTCAGGCTAAAGAGGTTTCAACAGTTGGTGTGTGCTCTTCCTGGATGGAATGAAAAGTAAACAAGCCAGGGGCTGGACTGGGGAGTCAGTTGCCAGGCAGATTGTAATGTATCAAAAATCCAATCTCTATGTTTAGTCCATGATCTCTAGCATCCAGGAGGTTGATGAAATGGAGCTCATAGGCTCATCTCTGGGAAGTGTTGTGTAAGTTTCCCTTGAGGATCAGGACTGAGAGATTGAAGACAGAGTGGCCCTCCTATGAGAAATGTGCCCCCACCGGTAATTGGGTGTTTCTGTCTTCGATGGATTTCCGGTGTGCGTTCATTCTAGCGCGCAGTTGTTGTCTGGTCTCTCCCAGTGCCTTTTGTGAGGAACCCAGTTGGGTGTGTTTGTGTTATGAGCAGACAAGGTTCCTTGGGTGAATTTGATATCTTTTATTAGACCAACCCGAATAGTTGGAGAATAGTTATTAAGCAAGCTTTTGGGTTCAAAAACTCTTCGTCAGGCTAAAGAGGTTTCAACAGTTGGTGTGTGCTCTTCCTGGATGGAATGAAAAGTAAACAAGCCAGGGGCTGGACTGGGGAGTCAGTTGCCAGGCAGATTGTAATGTATCAAAAATCCAATCTCTATGTTTAGTCCATGATCTCTAGCATCCAGGAGGTTGATGAAATGGAGCTCATAGGCTCATCTCTGGGAAGTGTTGTGTAAGTTTCCCTTGAGGATCAGGACTGAGAGATTGAAGACAGAGTGGCCCTCCTATGAGAAATGTGCCCCCACCGGTAATTGGGTGTTTCTGTCTTTGATAGATTTCTGGTGTGTGTTCATTCTGGTGCGCAGTTGTTGTTTGGTCTCTCCTACATATCTTCCAACAGGGCATTTGGTGCATTGGGTGAGGTATATAACATTTCTGGAGGTGCAGCTGTAAGATCCTGGGATGCTGATGGCTCTGTTGTGGGGTGTAGTAATAGTTGGGGTGGTGGAGATGTGTTGGCAGGTTTTGCATTTCTTGTCCTGGCACGGTCTGGATCCTTTTGGTGTGTTCTGGGCTTGAGGAAGTTTGCTTCTAGTGATGAGGTTGGCGAGGTTCGGTGCTTGTTTGAAGGCTAAGATGGGTGGCTCTGGGAAGATCTTTTTAAGAATAGGGTCTCTGTCTAGTATGGGTTGCAATTTTTTGAGGATTTTCCATATAGGTTCAAGGGAGGGGTGATATGTTATAACCAGCGGCGTGCGATTTGTGGGGGGTGAAAAGGGGAGTAGGATCTTCTTGTACTTCTTTGTAGTAGGTGGTGTCAGAGAGCTGTCTGTTGGCTTCCTTTATGTAGTCTTCACAGTTTAGGATGACTATGGCTCCCCCTTTATCTGCTGGTTTTGTTACTATTTGGTGGTTAGATCTTAGAGATTCTGTGGCCTTTTTCTCTGGTAGAGAGAGGTTGTTGTGGTGGCGCCTGTTGCTGATTATTTTATTGTTCATTCTTTCCCTGAAGCAGTCAATGTAGCGGTCAAGGTTAGGGTTTCGTCCACTGCGAGGTGTCCAATCTGATGGTTTTTTGGGTTTTTTGGCATTGATCTTTTCTTGAATGTTGTCAGAGGATGAGTTGTTGTTGGGAGTGGGTTCAGTTTGGTCATGGAAATATTCTTTGAGGCGCAGGCGTCGGAAGAATTCTTCTAGTTCTCCACATTGAAGTATTTTATTAGGGTATTTTTCTGGACAGAAATTTAGGCCTTTAGAAAGGACAGATTTCTCAGTTTTGGTAAGCGTGTGTGTGGAGAGATTGATAATATTTGTGGGTTGGTTGCTGCTTGCAGTTTCATCAAGTCTGAGGTTGGATGGTCATAAGGTGTTGGTGTTGTTCCTCTGATGGTTGTTTTGTGGCTGGGGAGCCTGTTCTTGGAGTAATTTGTCCCATTTCTTCTTTTTATGTAGGATGAATGCTGTAGAAAGTTTTTAGTAGTCTCTTTGTATCTGCTGTATATTGTCAGGGAACATGCATGGATTTCTATCTTTTAAGTTGTTGTAGTGTATGACGATTTCCTTCCTGAGTTGGTCTCTTTTGGAATAGAGTAGGTGAAGTAGATGATTTCTAATTTTCTCTGAAGTTCTTCTGCATAGCTGTGCAGCATATTTGGAGTTGTGTGTAGTAGTCAGGGGATTGTAGATGTTTAGTCCTTGGGGAATGAAGTTGTGTTTCTTGCAAAGGCTTAGAAAATATATGTCACTGTTGAGTCTGGCTTCTTTCTTTTTCATGTTGTACAGTTTCCATTTCAATTACTGTAAGTAACTATCTGAGGTTAGGAATTCAGGATTCTATTTTAGGCTTTTTAACATTTATATGAAAGTAAGTTGGATGGTCTAATTATCAGAAGATGTTAGTGTAATCATAGATCTGTCATTCTCAACTAGAGTGCAGTGGCACTCAACTAGAGTGCAGTGACTTGGATACATGTATGCGGAGTCCAAGGTTGCACTGAGACCATACATGTGCTGGGCCAGGCAGTACAAGGTGAGCACTCCCACCAGCAGCCTGAAGGAGTGAATATAATATAATTATAATTATAGAATCAATTAACAACATATCAATTAATAGTAGAATTACAATATTTATAATATTCATAATAGAATTATATTAGTTTTTTGAATGGGCTGCCACTGAATTTTGTCAAGTTTTGGAGAAGTGCCCTGACTCTAAAAACCACTGTCCTAGATCAACTGCAGATTTCCTGTTTGTTTAGCCTGTTCTACAATTCCCCATGTCTAAAATGGGCATAACAACCCCATAGGTTACTGGCGTGTTTTGGGGGGTAAAACAGTAGTTCAACTAGGTGGGGCAAGGGGGCACCAGCCCCAGGCATAGACTTAAAGGAGGCATCACTATGGATTCCTCCTTCCCCCAGGAGTCTATTCCATGACTGCCTGGACATAGGAAGCTCCAGCCCCACCTCCAGCCCCATGCACTGTGGAGGGGGGGGTGATCAAGGTATATAGAATGCAATGCCTCTCCTCCAGGTTTTGCTATGGGAATTACAACCCTGTGCCAAGAAGTATATGGCGGGGGGGGGGGGGAAGAAGGGGGAGCCAATGGGGCAGCAGAAGCAGTTCTGGGAGTCTGTGTTCACAAGGCTGCTGCACCAGCAGGCAGAGAGATAATCTCTCAGCTACAGTATCTCAAGCTCACACAGCTACAGTAGAAGCTGCTACCCAAGTGCAGAAAGCAACAGCAGGTAAGATTCCACTCCCTCTCCTGGCACTTCCCTCCCACCCTCCAATGGTCAGCTGAATTCCACCGCCCCCCCCCCCCCCCAACCACACACCTTTGCTTCTTGGTGGGACTAGAAGGAGGGACTTGGTGGGACTACAGCTGGAATACTGTGACCAGTTCTGGCCACTGCACTTCAGGAAGGATGTGGAGAAGCTCAAGAGAGTCCAAAGGAGGGCCACGCACATGATTAGAGGCCTAGAGACCAGGTCATATGAGGAGAGGCTGAAAAACTTGGGACTGTTCAGCCTGGAGAAGACTCAAAGGGGCCTTAGTGGCAGCCTATAAGTATATTAGGGGCGTACATCAGAGCCTGGGGGAGTCTCTATTCACCAAGACCCCCAAGGGGAGGAGAAGAAACAATGGGCACAAACTGATTGAGGATTGCTTCAGACTGGACATAAGGAAAAACTTCTTTACAAGTTGAGTGCCGAGGGTTTGGAACAGGCTCCTTCCAGAGGTGTTACAGTCACCCACCCTGGCAATCTTCAAAAAGTATCTTGACACTCACCTTGCTGGGGTCACCTGACCCCAGCAGACTCCCCTGCCCATGTGCAGAAGGGCTGGACCTAATGATCAGTAAGGTCCCTTCCAGCCCCTAACAACTATGAAATTATGAAAGTATGTTCATTTAGGGCTTGATACACCTGTCTCTTTCTTAGTGCTTCCTTTAGTTTTTAGATGTAAGGAATTGAAGACTTTGATGCATGACATCACTCTTAACTAAGAAAAATAATACTTATGGCTTTCAGAGCCAAATGGGGTCAGTACAGGTGCTGTAGTGAATAATAGTGGTGACACTGATTGAGGGGCCTTGTCTATTAAACCTGCATTGTTTAACCTGATGAGTTGACTATTGTAATGTAAATTAAACAGTATAAGGAATCTACTGAATTCAAGGTGGCTGCCTGCAGGGATTGGTGCCATTTTCACAGTCCAAGTGTATGTCCTGCCCCTACCCTCAGATTGCCCAATGGCCCCAAACTGGGGCTTGCTTATTAACATATAATTTAATGACTTCTACAGGCTTAATCCCTTGATTAAGTCTGTGGAAGCTATTAATTGATGCATTATTAAGCAGGCTAAGCCACAGTTAATGGCTTCCACAGGCTTGATCAATCCCACAGAAGCCATTAAACACGGCTTAGACTGCTTAAAAATAATGCATCAATTAACGTCTTTAATGGGCTTAATCAGGGGATTAAGCCTGCAGAAGCCATTAATTGAAGCATTATTATTGAGCAGTCTAAGCACCTAATTAAGCTCTAAAATGACGTCTCTTATTAAAACAATGCAATGTGCACCATTAATTGTAATGAATACCACCTATATACAATTTATTAACTAATACCAACTATATACACTTTATTAATATCAACTATATACACTTTATTAATTAATACCGTTTAAGTACATAATTAAACTGTAAACTGAAATATCTTATGAAAATAAAGCTATACTATGTACAACATGAATTGTAATTAATACCAACTATATACACTTTATTACAGGACATTATAAAATGGAGTTTACTGAAATTGAACGCTAACCTTAAGACTGGCAGTTCATGCTGTGTATTAAATGAGAGCATGCTACATCCAGGCACAGTGGCTGGAGACATTCTCTGTCTCTGTGGGGTAAACACTTGTCCATACACAGGGATGGCATGCTCAGCATCCACCGAGTTCATGGGAATGGTGAATCAGCATCTTGCCAGAGCATTAAGATGTGGAAACTGGTCACAGACAGAGTCCCAGAACACAGGCACAGGCATCTAGCACTCTTTGATAAAATTCACATAAGCGATACATTAATTGTAATGCTCTGTCCTTCATCCTGGGATTGCTTTCAGTAACTGAGGGTCAAAACTCAGCAAAGACACCTTGTTGAGGTCCAAAATGCTAACAGTGCTAAGGAAAGGGGCAGCTGGTTGTCTGAACCATGTTGGCAGTGATGGGTTGGACCTGCAGTAATGGTTCAGCTTCACAGCTGTTGCCTGGAACAGGTCCTTTCTGCACTGGTTTTCGTGATGACAGCTCGAAAGTTTTTGCAATGCCCTGCTTTTGACCCAGCTTATCAAATTCTTCACCTTGTTTTGTGCATGGTGCATCACAGCCTTCCAGCCTTCAAACCACATCAGGAGCTCCATGAACTGGATTGTCAGCCACAAAGGTCACTTGATCTTGAATCTTGCCTTGCCCTAAGAGATCATGAAGCTTGAACATGCACTGTCTGCTGGCTGTGATTTCCAGATCCTTGCTCACAAATTGCTGATAGTACTGTGAGCACAAGCTCTGGTGGCTGCAACACAGTGGCATGTGAGCCCCCACTTTGACTGACAATGGGCTCCCTGTACTGAATCTTACAACCTGGATAGTGCTTGAAGGCTTTCTTGAAAGAAGACACCAAACTATCCACCTTGGGGAACTGCGTGCACCAGATGTCACTTATGAAGGATGGAACGCATGTATTGCAAGTGATATGAATAGCATTGGGCAGCATTTCTTGGAGTGTATCAGAGAAAGCCATGTACTGGCATTGTTAAACAGGAATGCTTAGATCTTGTTAAAGTCTACATGACAGTTACCTTCACGATGCTTTGGAACATGGTAGAAAAATTGACAGACATGAGGTGGGCTAGCTCAGTTTGAAACACAGGCAGGTCCTGGTCAGTCCAGATCCCTGGTACAAATGAAATGTGCAGCACATAGTTAATCTGAGGGTCAGTGGCTTCATCAGCCACAATGGAAAGGAATGATACTCTGCCAAGGTGGTCTTCATAGACTGTAGATATGAAGCAATCACTGCAAGGAGACAGTCCTGGCAAAGCTTATTGGCACACAGAAAACTGCCAGCATTTGGCATGTTTTGTTTCAGGAAATCCCTTAACTTCAGATGATCAAGCTTTTCCAGTAGGTTGTTTGCCACTGCAAAAACCTCCAGGAAGGAAAATGCTGCCTCTTGCCTTGCCAACCTGGTTTCTGTGGTCCTTTTAGACAGGGAGGACACAGACGCTTACTTCTTGCTCTAATCTTCAGCCTCTGCAGTAGCCTTCCTCTTCATGTGTGCCTTGGACTCCAAATGACAATCATTTCTGGTTTTCCTGGACACATCCAGAGTTAGACTGCAGGTGATACAGAAGAGCATGCCTTCATCTGCATGCAGGGTCCATGCAGGATATTTTTCTGCATGGTCCACTGCTGAAATATATTTGGTGATCTTAGAAAACATCTTGGTGTTCATCTCTGCTCTTTCTCAGGCGGGAGCATGAATGCTGCAGGAGCAGGCCTGTGGGTACTTTAAAAGTTGGCGCCAAAATCCTTCTGCTTCCCTAACTGGCACCTGACTGACTCCTGGACTGAACCTACACTAGGAGCTAATCCTCTGATTTTCTCCATCCTAACCCAACTCCCTACCTCTGCCTTCCCTCGCCATGCTTCAGGACACCAGGACTTCCTGCCATTTTCTGTCTTTGCGGCTGCATGTTTTTTTGTGGAGACCACTTGAAATCATGGTTTCCATGAAAATTGCAAAATCATGATTTTGATAGGTCCCTAATTCTAACGTCAAAGATTGAATGACTCATATCCAGATCATTAGATTATTATCAGCTATAACACTATATTGTACTATAACACAGGGGGCATCATGAGAATAATGAGAATTGTAAGCTGATGGTATTTGTGATTTGTTAGTTATTATTTCCATGGTGCATTGATTTTTGTGGTAACATAATTTAAGGTAATATGCATGACATATTTTGACAAAATTAATAAAAACACTGGCTTATATAACTGGTGTGTTAAAAACCCCCTGAAATGGATTTTATAAAAATATGTATTTACAATGGCTTACAAATAATAAAAGAAGATATGCATTTGATGTAAGATGGGGCTGGGGACAAAGGTAGCTTAAAGCTGCCTGTGTCACTCTACCAGTCTCTGCACTTCTAAGAGTTGTTCAGCCCCCTGCACATGTTTTAGAAATTCTGGCCATACTCCATCCTGCCCTCCATCTGGTTCTAGAAGGGGTAGAGTTTGGCCTCTTCTATGCTCATATCAAATGAGATATCCTCATGCCAGGTCCATTGACTTGTCCACCCTGAACCCAGGACTACAAAAAGCCTTAGTCTGAGCAGAATCCTTTCATTCTTTATAGCCGTTTTTTTCCCCCTTGCCAAAGTAGACTATCCTGTGGAGCCAAAAGAGTTATGTAAAGCTCTGCTTGCAGTTTTCAAAAGTTTTTTTTTTTTTTCATGTAGCTCTAATTTACATTAACAAAGTACTAATAAGCAACCAACTATTTTGCATTCTTTTGCTAGGGCATGATCTAGTAAAGGATCCTTGATCAAAACCTTTCATTCCCTGAAGTGTATTTTAAGGGGTGCTTGTACATGTGATGCCATTAACATGTATACAGGACGAAGATGTCACTTTGTGTGGCTTAATAGTGTCATTGTGTACGTGTGCAAGACTTTTGGGGGTTTTAAATGACTTTGCATTGTTGCAAACTAAACTACACCTGGATGTAGCTGAGTTTGCAATGTTGCAAATTCAACAATGCAGCTGTCAGCTCACCCCACACTCCATCACCACCACCACAGGAGAGGTGTGCAGGCTTCACAGAAAAAAGGATCAGTTCCCTCACTGCTTCTGCCTTCAGCAGGTGCCTTACATTAATAAAAATGTAAGTTAATAAAAATTTGCTGCAGCACACCTATTAAGGCATTCTCCATTCCCATCCTTATGGGCTCATTGTAGCTCATTGCCACAGCAAAATCCCGTGGCACAGCTGTTCAGAGGCTCATGAACTGTGTATCCCCCACAGCCAACACATGCACAGTAGATGAATTTCCTTCTGCTTAGCTGGTTCTCTCTCTCCCTCATAGCTAACACATGCATGAGTCCTCTGTGAATATCCCATCGATGTGGCTTATTCAACAGCACCAGGTGACTGGAGAACTTTCTTCTCATCATTCCAAAATTTTTATGGCACACCAGGGAGCTCTTCATGGCACACTGGTGTGCTGTGGCACACTGGTTGAAAAGCACTGCCCTAAATGACTCTACAGTTTTCAACTATATTCTTTTTATGCTTGGATTACTGCTTATCCTTTAGTGGTGTTATATTGTTTAATATAGGATGAAGGCTTTCCAACCAATTTTTTATGTATGCTTGTGACACAGGTACCCACAGTATTTTTACATGTACCTATTGATTGTCAATACCCACATTGGTACAGTCAAATGTATCATAATTCTATTTGTAAGTTTAATACCTGTGCAAACAAGAATTGTATATCGGTGACTCAATAGCTGCTTTGCATTCATAAGGCAATTTGTGTATATAGAACCAGTTTTTGCATAAAAAGATTTCAACACACAAATCTTACAAGAACAGTTTGTCCCTGTTTTTAACTCTTAAGAGGTGCTGGCACAATCCACTACTTAAAATTACAATTGCTTTCTTTCCAAATAAACGTGTTTACATAGAGTTCCTGATAAACTTTTCACAAAAATTATTAGCTAGATTCCCCCAGTGACAGAAGTCACTTGAACTAGTTAACAAGGAGTTTTTTACTGATTAATACTGTGAACATTTTTAGGGTTCTAATCCATGAGGTTGTTTGTTCAGGAAAAAGAAAAGTTTGCTACCAGCTAGACTTACTCTTTCAGTGCCTTAAATCAAACATACCCTGAGGTCTTAAGCTGAGAAAAATAAATATTTGCAAAATAGTAGCTGTTTGCAGGAGGACTCCTTAGTATGATTCCTCTCTAAGACTTTCTTTTTCCTGCTTTTCCAGTTTTTCGAGGCTTACAGGCATCATGGGTATAGAGAAAGAGTGCAAAAACGGGTAACAGCCAAGGCATATGAATTAACAGAGGAGACTATAAACAATGACAAGATACTATATCAAAGGTCTCTTAACTTAAATGTATGCATGACTGGTCTGAAATCAGACAGAACCAATGGTAAGGTAATATGGTAGGGACAGATATATGCTGTTTGTAAAAGTACAGATGAACAGCTGCTTAACTGTGTTCTTTGCTCTTACAAAATTCTTATTAAGCTATCTTAAATTCTGTTTTATGTATCAGTGCAAAGCATTCATCTCACCATACTTAGCATATTTTGATGAAAGAGGAAGTAGGTTTTATAAGCTATGAAAAAATCAACAAGTGAGCTTATACCACCTTTTCATCTTTTTTTTTTATTTGAGAACATTTTTATTCATTGTTTAACTAAGGAAAATAAGCCTGGAAGGGGCCTCCTGGATCATCAAATCCAGTCTCTTATCACAGGCAGTTGAATCCTATTATCCAAGGGTTTCAAACATATGCCCCAAAGAGCCTCTCAATCTGGTCCACTGGAAGTTGCGGGGGAGGTGGTGGGGGAGGCATGGCCAGGCAGGTGGGGTATGATGCAGAATCCAGGTTCCTCAGGCCCAGGTGGACATGGTGATCAGAGGCAGGCAGGTGAGTGAGGTCTGATGCAGCCCTGGTCACCCTCTGGTGTTGACTTGACATGTACCAGATCAACTCTCATGATCTCAAAATTGTGCTGTTAGATGGGAGGGTATGACACAATTGCACATATATACACACAAAAATCAATTAGGTGCACACACACACAATCAATTAGGTGCATACACACACTCAATTAGGCGCATGCACACACACAACTAACTCAGGCAAATGCACATCCAAAATTACCAGCCTAGGCACATGCACACCTATTACCAATTCAAGCACATACACACTATACATACCAAAAAATTAGACAAAATCAGTTACCAATACCCACATACCCAATACAGATCACTAATTTGTATATCACGCACACAATGACATATATATATACATATTCACCAGTTCACACACATACCACCCACCTACACATACACACAGGTGAGTTCCTAACTTGGGTGGTATGGTGTGTATGTGTGTGCTTGGGGTACTTGGGAGAAGGTTAAGGTGAGAGAGTGAAAGTGTAGGGAGTGAAAGTTGCTGGGACTGGGATTAGAACCAGTAGACTAGAAAGAAGCTGGGCTGAGGAGCAAAGACTGGGGTTACTTTAGATTAATTAGGGCTTCATGTTACTTTAGGTTAGAGGCTGTGGTTGAAGCTTGTGGAGGAGCTGAGACATGCGGCGGTGGAGCAGGAACCAGCACTGAAGCTGGAGATCAGAGGTAAGTGGAGCCCAGGGAAGCTGGTGGAGTGGCAGTTGGGTCAGGGGACTTGGCTGGGACTGGAAGGCTGTGGGGAAATGTTGGGAGGACCGGGGACAGGTCAGAGGACCCAGGGCCAGGCTAGAAGACTGTGGGGGTGGGGGAACCAGGGAAGACTGGGGCCAGATCAGAAGAACTGGGGCCAGGCTGCAAGGCTGTGTGGAAGTGCTGGGAGGACCAGGGCTGGGTTGGGGGACCTGGGGCCAGGCTAGAAGGGTTCAGGAGACACCAGGGAAGACTGAGGCCAGGTCAGGGGACCCAGGGCCAGGCTAGAAGACTGCAAAGGGAATCAGGGTAGGCTGGAGCTGGGCCTGGGGAACAGAAAATGGTGGGAGTGGGGCAGAGAGTGAGAGAGAGGCAGTGAGCGGAATTAAGAGGAGATCAGGAGGGGAGAGGGGTTAGAACCAAGAGGGACTGGAATTAAGATGGGGCTGGGATGCAGTAATGCACAACCCAACTCAGGGTTCCAAATAACAGTGGGTTTATTGGACAGGAACAGATGGTGACACAATATATGGGCTCTAGAGCTTATTGGTTCCTTTACACCCACTCATACATGCACACGTACAATGGCAGCAGGGGTCAAAGGTGCTTGGTAGAGGGGCTGAAGTCCAGGAGGAGAGAGAGACAGGGTCCAAGTTGGAGGAGGAAAGGTATGGGTAATATCTACTTATCCCAGGCTGAAAGTTGGTCCTTGATGGCTAGTTGGGGTCTCCTTCAGCAAGATGTTTTCCAGAGCAGGTGGCCGGCAGGACCCCTGAAGTGGATAGGTGATGTGACATGGAGCTGGTCTGATCTGGATGGATATGGCCTTCCCTCTGTGTCTGTCTTCACTGCACCCTTTTATAGGGGCAAACCTTCTATGACCCTAGTGGCAGGGTCATGCCCAGGTAAGGGTCAGCCCCTGGAGTACTAACATGAGCACTCCAGGCTAGGACATGCAGTTTCAGATGTCTGTAATAGTGGCTTGGCTGGTTTCTGCAGCAGTCTTTGTCTTCCAAATCTTGAGCCAGGGAGAGTGATGGTTGGGTTGTCGAGTTGATGGTTCGCTTATTCAGAGGGAGCTATTTTTAGACCTACTGCCATTGTTTGTCAAACACCCACTCACTTATAGAACCAGTTTACATGGGAGGAGGGTCATGAGTCACACAGTTACAAAAGAGTTACAATAGGGTATGCCTGGGCAGGGGACGCAAGATGGAGACTTGACATTACAAGATGGGGGCTTGACATGACTTATGCTAACTTACACATGTAGGCCTAAAAAAAAAAGTAAAAATCAGTAAAACAGTAGTTACATTAATATAATCATAATAATTATACAATATAAAATGGTGGATATCCATATCAAAATAGCAGGGCACTTATTTGCAAAGAAGGAGAGAGAGAGAGACAGAGAGAGAGAAAAAAAACAAGCAAACCAAAAAAACTTGCTACCAAAATAAAAATGCTAAAGCTTATCCTACGTCTTAGCTTGCTCATACTTATCTATAGGGAATAGAGAGGGAGAGAAAAAGTCAGAAATAGTTGGGGAAGGGAAGGGAACGCATTTATAGATAGATAGATAGATAGATAGATAGATAGATAGATAGATAGATAGATAGATAGATAGATGCATGCGCGCGCGCACTCACACACACACACACACACACACAGAAAACTGGGGGTTGTGTTACACTGGCTGCTTTGTCCATCACCATTGCTGTGGTGCCAGCTCTTCAGCCACCAGCCTCATTGCCATTGTGTGCTGGAGCTGGTGCTACCAAGTGCCCCAGGTTGGAATTAGAGCTGCATGGGACAATAGTAACATCAGCTTCAGCTTTGTAATGAGCCATGCAGTGGGTGCTGTGCCATGAACTCCAGTTGGAGCTGGAGCTGGAGCTAGAGCTGCTGTATGTCCCAGGCTAGTTCCAGCCTGAAAAGAACCCCAGGGTCCAGATCCAGTCCAGGGCATAAAGTGAGTTTGATGCCCCAATATAATTTTCTGGAAGGAATTATCAAGATTCACTTTCAATGTTGTTGGGGTTTGGGCCTATTTTTTCCTGTTGGAAAGTTGTTTCATAATCTCATTGCTCTGATGATTAAAAATTTTCTTTTAGGCTGCTTACAGACTTACCCCCCACCCCACCCCCCAATGGTGGTGTACTTTAAATTCCATGCACTCCTGTACTGAGCCCAATGGCCATGAGAGACTGGTGCCTCCTGAATCTGGGGCGGGGCAGCTGCAGAAGCCTCCGATGGAGGTGGCCCTGTTGGGGGGGGCACCAGCCCTATTGACAGCATCAGCGTTGGTTGTCAGGGGACACCAGCCCCATGGGGTGGGGGGGGCACATGCAACCCCCCATACGCTTCCTACCAGTTGCCTATGACAATGGCTGCTCAAAGGAAGCATTGTGTTAGATGGACCTGGCTTACCTAACATCTGTATAGATCTGGTGCTTCAGTGGGTCTTTTTTGGAGCTTTTATCTGATAGCTGATTGAGTCATCTATCAGATAAAAGCACCAAAAATCTCTACTGAAGCACCCAATCTATGTAGACGCCGTGGAGCCAGGTTGAACTAATGTGCTGCTTCTTCCAGTAAAGTGTTTTTTCCCTCCCACATCTGTCAGCACCCTTAATTTCCAGCCTAGAGTTATGTTTCTCTGATCCTAACCAAGAAACTTACTTGAATATGCATCATAGATAAATGACATTAACAGAGGAGTATTGCAACAATCCATGAATTCAGCAAAATTCTCAGCAGCAAAATGTAAACAAAAACACTTGAATGATGCAAAAGCAACATACACAAAATAAGAAAGATCAGATAATTCCCTGTAAGCTTTTCAACCTCAGTATGATCATTGTGTTCTATTTCTACACTTGTGTCTAAGACCCTCTAATACACACATGAAGAAGTGAATCATGCAAAGATAAATGGAAATCTCTGACAATACAATCAAATGAAGTGCTAGCAAATTGTAGGTCCTGTAAAAAGAGCCACAAAGCAGAGAGGAGCATGATGGTAAAGAATCTAAGTCCATTTTGTATTCATCCCAAATGGATATATGTTCTTCATTAAAGGGATTTAAATGTGAATTGAAAATAGATTTGAGGATGTATAATATTATCTAAAGTCAGAAAGAAAATATGCTGAGAGTTCAAACCCTGCTTTAGATAGTCTCCTTTCATAGTGCATGCAAGTCCAGAATGAAAGTGGAAATGATAAACCTGAATACTGAATGATGGTTTAGAGGCCATTGAATGGATTCAGGAGAAACAGCTTTTGCCATTTTTGTTCAACATTTGTGTGACTCACTGTGGTGGTCTTTGATAAAAGCCTGGACATTCTTCAGGGTGTGCAGGCCGGGGGCGAGCCGGGCCCAACTTTGTGCACTCGGGCTGTGGCCAGCAGCCCAGGCACGCGGGGTCGGAGGATACCGTGTGGCGGCAAGGCACGCACGGGCTAGAATTAGTCACAGAGGCATAATGGTTGATTGAAAGATTATTTACTTACACCCAAGATGGTCGCGGTGTAGGCTGGACAGTTTCCAGGTGCAGCTCCGCTTAAATCCTCGTTGAAGGACTACGACAAATTCGGTTCTTTGGCCCTGGAGTTGTTAAGGCTCCGCGGGTTCGGCAATTTCTTTCCCACGGAGTTGTCGAAGCTCTGTGGGCTCTGTCCGGTTCTCAGGCCCCGGAGTTGTTAAGGCTCCGTGGGTTCGAAAATTGAGTATATAGGAAAGGGATACGTCTAGGATTGCACTCAGCGACGGGGAGAGGCCAGAGGCTGTTTAGACCTCTGTTGCCTGCTTAAGAAATGCGTTGGGTCCATGAGGATCCGCAGCGCTTAGAGATCTTCATGCTCTAAGTGATTTCTCTCCAAGTGATTTCTCTCCAACTTGGGCGGAAGCCACCCAAGCCCTTTATACGGCTAGCAAGCCAATCGCTAGCCGTTACGTGTGCATATATTAGAGTTGGCCAATAATGTGGCACGAACTCTCATACAAATGGCGGGAACTCCTTTGCACTGTGCATCTCCGAGATGCAAAAGAAATGCACCATGCCAAGAAGCTACAAATTTGGCAGGAAATTCCCCTTTGCACCGGAGTTCTCTTCCGCAGCGGAGAACTCCACCGTGCAAGGAAGCTGCAATTTAGCGGGAACATAATTTAGCGTTGCCTAAGCGCACACAAACAAAAACTCACAACTTTGGGTTGTGACACAGGGGTGCTTAAAAACTTCATCCTCTTCTTCAGTGGCCTTTCTACCATGAAGAACAATAGGAACAATGTTGACCTTGCCCTAACACTTCTTACCTCTAATTCCACCTATGGATAGCAGATTATCTTTCTACTTTGTTTTGCCTTAGAGATAGCAAAAATGCCCTCTAAATTTAGGAACTTCCCAGGGAGCTTCTGCCTTCCCTACAGCCCCTCCCATAAGCTTTTTGACTGATTGGACCCTGTATTTAAGCTGTACCTGGGAATCAGAAAGACTTCACCATTAATAACATGCATGCCAGTGAATGAGGACATTGGCGGGCCACCGGTCAGCCAGTGACCTGTGCCAGTGACTTCAGAACCTTTATTATATGTTAATTCCAACATTTTTCATAAATAACTTTCACTCAGATATTTGGGTAATTACTGTTCCTTCTGCAGATAGGGCCACAAATGTAAAACTAGGTGTAGAAGGTCCTAGCCACAGGCTGCAGCAGTGGCTAGGCTGGAGATACAAAGATGCACTGAAATACCATCTGCTAACTTCGGAGAATCACAACGGCCTAATACAGATATATTTTATTTTGAGATACTGTATGCCTTTAAAGTGTAGGTGTACTCTGAGAAGTGTCTGTGAAAATAGCATCTTGATTTTCCATGTTCATTGCATCTCCTCTTTCCAGCTCACATTTGTAAAGTGTAGAGGTGAAGCACTGAGTTTTATTTTTTCTTACCAGTCCTGTAAAGGATCTCAAAGTCAAGCTGACTTCTTTTTTCCCTACTCATCACCACCAGTAGTAATGTTTATGCAGGCAATACTCTGTCCGTGGTTTCACCTGCACAAGTTCACTGTGAATAGCACAAGTTCATCTCCAGTGGGGCTGCATATGGGAGACTGTAGACATTATTTGGCATCTAAATAACTTTTTACTAATGATTCTTGAGTGATAAGACAGCTAAATCAGAGGGGAGACAAGGCTGTCTTGGTGTTGCAGTTGGAAAAGAGTTAAATAAAAATAAAATAAATAAATAAAAACTTCCACAAATTTTATATAGACAATACTCTGAATCAGAGTTGGGCAATTATGGTTCAGTATGTTCACATACACTTAAATCAGTTAGCAAAATACATTGCATTCTGTATTATTTACTATTTGTTAAATATCCTTAAAATATGTTTCTGATTATCCCATTGTTTGGGGAATTGTTAGTCTTTTTGCAGACAGCCATATTTATGTAAAAAGAGCATTCATACATGAATTAGAGTGTTGCCCATTTATTCTCTTGATTTACCGATTTTATTTCACTATTCTCTTCTTGTTTAAAAAGTTTCAGCCATCTAAACAGGAAGTGAAAACAGTATCATGTGATGCAGGTAAACAAACATTTTTGTAGTATAGTACTGAGGAATCACAACAAACAGTCCATAGAGCCCCACAAACTGTACTTTTTGGCCTGCCTCCTCAGTGAATACTTGTAAAGTATAAGTACAAAATTCAGGTAAGAATACACATTATACATGATAACAAAAAGGGCTATATTTGTTGCATCATGTTTTTGTTATGCATAATTTGATTGTATTTCTTATGAAAGCATATTGAAGCAAATCTGTTTAATAAGGTGATATTTTTATTAGCTGCATATATCAAACAGGAATAATGTGTTCCGGAGACATTAAAAACTTTTAAATTTTAGCAATCATCTCTCTCTCATTAGGGTAATAATGAGGCATTTGAGGGAATATGATTATAAAGAGGAATGTATTAAAGCCCTGAACAAACACAAGAGTTTTTCTAATAATTCAATGAAATTGCTGAGGGTCTCTGAACAGGGCCAGTGAATGTTACTTGATTCTTTGCCCTTCCCCACCTCAGTTATACTCCTCCTACATGCCCTTTACTTAAGGAATTTTCAAGGTCACCACATCCAGCACCAAATCCTCACAAGGTAGGAGAGAAACACACAGACGCCTTCTTGCTCTAAGTTATGATAGCTGGCTATGGGGCCCTAAAGTATCATGCAAGAGCTCTGAATCAATGGAGTTGTGCCATTCTCCAAATCCAACAATTCCCTCTTCCTTCATTTAAACCTCTCTCTCACGGAAATGGATATGGGCCTGTAACGAGGAATCCCTGCACCCTTATAGAGTAGAAGGTCAGGGAAGAGAAAATGGAAAAGGCCCCTTTAAGGCCAGAACTGCTATGCCTGGAAGGGGTGGAGCCAGGTCTACATAAACCCAGAAATGGAGACAAGCAGGGCACTCTGGCTCAGACAGCATGTGAGTGAGGGGCTCTCTGAGACAACCTGTAAAGTGTAAGTCCAGAAGGGCTGGAGCTGGGATAGACAGTAAGCTAGTGGGGAAGGCCTGGGGGAAAAGGCACACAGGGATTGGAACAGTTTAGTTAGAATTGTTTGTAGTTTTATTTTGGGCAAGGTATGTTCTGAGCTGCACTAATGATAACCACTAATTAGGCCAGACCTGGGAAAGCCCAGTGATGTGAATGGTGGTAGGAGCCATGTGAGGTATCCCTCTGGTGGAACTGAGGGCTGACCCCCTAAACATTATTCAACAAGGCTTGGCAAGTGAGACAGGGAGGTCACTGGGGATACTGGATTTTTAAAAAGTCAGAAGTTCATTGCCAGGGAGCCCATGGATGAAGATATCTAGGCCTGCTACAGGGCCATGGACATAAGAGTTGCCTCTGCTCATTTTTTGAGAGCCTTCCTTTCTCCCTAGTAATAGAATTCTCAATCATACAACTGTGGCTAATTTTCAGACCTTCCATGTCACATAAGTGGCACAAAAGATCTAGAAATAGGGCAGAGAGATTGCCTTGTATTTTTAAACATGTGAGGGCTCCGTGTGTGAGTGTGTGTGAGAGAGAGTGTGTGTGTTGGAAGCTTTGAATAGAGAGTATATAAAATCTACGAGTAGAAAATTTCAATTATCAACTGGAGATAGATTCTTTGCTTTCAAATATCTAATTTAGAAGTTCTCTCTCTGTGGATGACCTGGAATAATTATGCACAAAGACATCTTGAGAAAAATATAATTCCATGCATTTCAGAATTTCTATCCTACTGACTTCAGCTCCGCAGAAACATTTAAATCAGATTGCATGATATTAGTGGGACTGAAGTGGCCTGTAATAAAATGCTTAACTGAGTTATGCTTCACTCCTACAACTCCCACTTTAGAGCTGTGGGAACTGCAGATTCTCAAGATGTGGGTCTATAGTTGTGTTCAAAAGAAGATACACAGTGGTGAGAGGATTAGGTTTAAAAAGAAGTGTTTGAAGAGATTCACATTGCTGGAACTATCAACTCAGCAGGGGATGAAATACTAATGCTTATTTTTCATTTGAAAAGGTGTGGAGATGCTGTGAAAGATCCTTTTTCAATACTTTGTGGTTACATTTCCAGAGGAGTAGAAAGATGCATAAATAAAATTGAATAAAATTCATGGAAGAAAATATCAGTGTTTCATTCTGAGGAATAAGAGTTGACAAAAGAGGTTTCCAAACTCTTCAGACCAGTAGACTGCTGTCAGCTCTCAAAATCTCAGGCCACCCTGCACCTCATTATCAAACTTTTAATTGAAAAGAGGAGTGTGGAGTACTTTTTTGGACTAGCATCAAAACATTTTTCCATAGTGCTGTGTGCTACTCTAGGTTTTATACCTATACAGTCATGGAAGACAATCATCCTTGACTGTGAGGGACTGCTGAAGAAGATCTGGCTTAAATACCTAACACTATTAAATTAAAAAAATATATTATCAATACATTCTTTATTGAATACTCTTTAAGAACATGTGGTTATTATTATCTTCTTCATCTAGTGAGTTATTTTTTTGTAGACCTCTGGACTGTACCCTGCTCGTCATCATTATTTCTGTACAGGAAACATACAGCCTAAAGCTAGAATTGCATAGCATTTCCATTTCAGTGGGTGGAGTGGGATGGGTTTTTTTCTTTTCCCTTTCTTTGCACAGCTTTTCTGTTAATAGTTTTTCTCTAGGTTCTCTTTCATAGTTTTATGACTTTTTAACTACTGATCCAAAGCCAGAGAGCATGGAGGGAAAGCTTAGCCACAAATTCCTTCATTTACCAATTAGCACTACCTTGTTGCTTCCAGCAGCCACAACTCTCATTACTACAACACACCTGAGGGAGTGGTGATGGAAGTTGGAAATTACAGTTTGCTTGCATTAGGGAGGAGACACATTGGCTGTGGACTGGGTGGGTAATACAGAATCTCGGCCTGTGAGCCAGCTACTCTGCCCCACATAAATTTGGTGGCAGCCCCTGCAGCAGGGTGGGCACTGATGACTTATGGTGAAAATTTTTCTTTTCTCATTTATTTTTTCCCAGCCAACCTCAGCTTTTACTAAATTACTGAGATGCCTCAAATAAAAAAAAAAAAAGAATTGCTTGTTGTATGAAAAAGCTATTCTGCTCTATGCTGACTGACCCTGAATAGACCGATTATGGATGAATTTGTATCACAAAAGAAGAGTGTTCCAGGATTCCATTTACATGGGGTAGGCTAGCCCATATTTTAAAACTGGCTCTTAACAGGTCCAAAAATAGATGAAGTACACTTATTCATGCTTTAGCTGAAATTAATGTGCCAAAACCAATACTGCTGAAGGAGTACAGCAAAAACTGTATTTCATTTGTTACTTGGTAATCATAGAAAATTAGGGTTAGAAGGGACCTCAGGAGATCATTTAGTCAGCCCCCCTGCTTGAAGCAGGACCATCCCCAACTAGATCATCCCACCAAAAGCTTTGTTTATCTGGGTCTTAAAAACCTCCAAGGATGGAGATTCCACCACCTCTCTGGGTAACCTGTTCCAGTGTTTTACTACCCTCCTAGTGAGAAAATGCTTCCTAATATCCATGGGCGACTGGTACCTCCTGAGTCGGGGGGGGGGGCACTTGCCTCCCCCCACCCCCGCCCCGTGGCCAGTCAGCAACCAGGCAAGAGTCCCCCCTCAGCCGATTGCACTGACATGGAAGTACTGAAGCTGCAACTTGTATTAATTATCAACAGTTCATCTTAGGAGACCAAAATGTATCTTTTCGGATTCCTCCTTAACTTTTAAATGTCCCTGTATTCAAGAATAAGTCATTCCAGTAAAGGAGGTAAAATGAATCATTTGGGTTTATTATACACTTCTACACGCCATTGATAAAATAATCATGTTTTTTAGAAATCTTGTTTCAATCATCAAACTTGGTGTTTACTCCTGGAATAATGGATTCCACTTGACTCTGCAAGTAGTCTCAGTATCAGAATCTGGTCTTTACAGTTGAGGGGGGGGTGGTGGGAGGCCGTTAGCTTAGTTACCTGTAAGTCATGTTCTGTATAAAAAACAGATACTCCAAAATTAAAAAGTTGAAAACATAAGTTGATGCTTTTTTGGTTTTACATACCTTCAAGTTTAACTGTTTTCACTGTTCTACTAGCTTGATGTGGTCCAAAAAATAAAAAAATCGGTTATGATGGATGTTGTGGTGTCTTCTTTGAAGCAATAGTGAAGTCAAGAAAAAAAAGAATTTTTATCTGTGTTTTGGAATTGAAGGCAAAGCATATATACCAGTGTGAAGGAAACATACCTTTTTCCATACTATGGCCAGCACTTGGAAAATGGCCAATTAGGGTTCCAAGATGGGTTTGGCAAGTTGGTGGTGGTAAGCAGCATGGGACAAAGTGCTGTGATGTCAAATGTGGGGCAGTAGGAGGACACTAGATCCTTTCTTCCTCTAGGTAGTCAACAACTGAACTACGCTTGTTTCTAAATGATGAAAAGATATGTCTGATTTGGACAGACAGCAAGACTCCTTGATGTCTGAAAGTTTCCTTTGAATATACTGGAGTGCTTTGTAAACAGAAATAATCATCATAACTACTACTCTAGATCACATCATCTAATGAACTGTATCTAGGATGAGAGCAAAGAATACTTGAATTCTTATCTGGGCCACCAACTCTGTGTGGTGGCCTTAAGACAAATTACATGGAAGATTTGAGAGATTAAGTATGTGAGAGAGAGCGCTAATATTTACCAATCTCACAGGGGTTCTATGAGCAGTAATTAGTATTCATACAACATCTTCAACATGCAAAATATTATGTATGGATCCATGTGCAGCTCTCATGGTTGGTGGCAGCTACTTGCACCATCAAAGTAAATGGCGTTCACTTACACAAGTTACTTGCAAGTGATTCATACCTGCAAGTGATTGCTTATCTACACCTCTATATTACCACTGAAAGTTCTGTATTTTGATTGCCCTGAAGCAATAGCTAAACTTAATATATTTTTCTGTAAATTTTTTTCCAGGCTATGGTAAATATACTAGGAAATATATTAGAAGCATAGCAGGTAATACTTTAACACCCCAAATGATGTGAAATATACAAATGCATTCTACTGGCAACCTAATGAAAAAGTCATCATCTATCCAACTCAGAAAGTTTGCATGTTTTTAATTTGTTAAATATTTATATTATGAGAAAAATGTATGCAGAGGTCACATAGCGGGCACACTTGCACAAGATGTTTACTGCGGAGCTACCTAATTAGCTTCTCAGTAAAGTCTCAACATCTACATGTGCAGCCCTAGTAGACTGCAGGAAACTAATCAAGTCCACTACAAGGGTAAGTTAGTACTTGTAAATATGTGCAGCAGCACACATGCAGATGCTGATGGTGCTGGGTGAGGCATGAGGGTACTTCAGTGTGGGGGCTGCCTGCTGGCTAGCTCTGCACTGGAACACCCTTATGCCCCAACCAGCTCCTCCACAGCACGTTGAGTTGGGTCAGATTAGCCTCAGGCTGGCAGGCTAGTCTCCTGCCAGTTGGGGCACCTGGCTCAAGGTGCTGCGGTCCCAGGTGCACATTCAAATGCAGCACCTGGGAGCAATAAACTCTGGTACGATATGCACCGGAGTTCATTGCTTTGTGCTAATAGCACATGTAGATGCACCCAGCTAGTGTTAATGAGCAAGATGAAATTATTGCAAGTTTTTTTAAATTCTGTAATGGTTTGAAGGATATTAATATAATTCATATATGAGAGAGAGCATGCTGTTAAATGCAAACTGTATCCAGAAACTTAACCTCCTGGTATTACCTCCCAGTATTAATCCCCATACAGCAGAGGTTAAAATGGGACATTTGAATTGCCAGGATTTATTGCACTAATATAAATCTTAAGTAACCTCAAGAATTCAATCAGTAGGAACATCTGACAAGTTTGAATGTCATTGACTGCTGTAGAGAGAACTTTGCTGGAAAGCCCAAGAGTTATAGAGCTGCCATGTTGACTTAAGAAACCACTTACAAAAGTTCTCTCAACATCTCAAAAATATTAGGCCAAATAACGTATCTCTTGGTTTTGGTCCTTTTGCACTTCTGGTGGTGCAGAGGCTGAAATCTGGCAGAAACTGTCCAGCTGAGAGTCTCTCTGCCCTTCACTGTCTTTGACACCAACTTTATATGGAATATAGGGGCATACTTGGGGATGAGGCGAGAAGGAGACAAACAGAGACAGTGCAGAGCATGGCTCTGCTCTGCCAGTTGTCAGCTGGTGTTAAAATTCTTGATGACCTAGAGCCAGAAAGCTGTTTCATATAACTCAGGAGAGAATCTGACCTGTTGGGTTCTAGATTTGGACACTTAAACCTCAAAAACTTGTAAGTTATTTTTGGGAATTGTGAAATGCAAGCTTAAGGCTTCTGCTTATTTATTTCTTAAATCTTGTCTTATTACACTGGCATTCCTATAATCTTCATAGGACCTGCTGGATATTACTGAGCACAATACATAGTGTTAATAAGTTAGAGGAAAAGAGCTGGTTTGTTTTAAATGATTTTGAGCATTTAAGGGGAAAGTGTTTAGTGAAAGTCAAATTCAAAACCCCAATTTTTAAAGACAGTTGAGAGTATGAAACCCAAGTTTGAGTCTTAATTCTAATACAGTAACTGCCTCAAGCTTATTGACAATAAATTCTGATCCAGGTGAAGTGGGCTTGTCCTTTCCTGCCCTTTATTAACGTCATACCAGATTTTTCACTGCCGATTAAGTTTCTTCACTTTGGGCTAAGATGCACTGAAGTTACCTTATGTTGTTTTGTAATGACTGAGTTGTGAGTAAAAATTCCTGGTCATTTCATCAGCATGGATAATCCCAATGGCAGTAGAGCATTTGGACACATTGGGTCTGATTTAGACCTCACTGTAAAAGGGGTATCTCACCAGCCTAGTCTCTGCTTCCAGTCCCCCTCTGTTTCTGGGCTGCCTGCCTGCCTTATGTTCCTGCCACGCCTAGATGTAAATAAAGTTCAGTTGTTAGTTTAGCAGGAGGCTACCTGTTTTCTTGCTTTTTTGATCACCAGCGTCTTACTACACACTCCAACCTCCCCTCACATGTGTTCCATGCCTTGCAGATGACATCTCCAGTTCTTACTCATACTCCAGCCTGTGGCCGGGTTGGGCTTATTCCTCGATTAGGATTCTTGCACACTGCCCTCATGGGTCACACACATACTGCCCCCCCTCACAAGGGTCTCTAACACTCCACCCTCTCTCACAGGGTCTCTCTTATCCATCACCCACTCTATTGCCCTGCTCCCCTTTGGAGTGGCTCCTCTAGGCCATCAGGCTTAGTTGCTTCCACTCCATGGCTGACCAGCATGCAGCCTTTTGGGCATTTCCCACTACCCTCATCTGTGCCGGGTCAGGCACTTCTACAAACAGGGGCTACGAACAGGGGGCTAACTCCACCCCTCACTAGGTATCCTTACACCAGACTCACCCCCTCTCAGGGCCTCTACTCTCACCACCTTACTGGGGCTCCAGGGTCCCTTGCCCTCACTCTGGAGCCTCCTACCTGGCTCCCACTATGCCCCCAAGCTTTACCCAGCAGCCTGGGTGGGCCCCAGGTCCCTCCTCTGGCCTGGGCTATGCCTCAGAGCTCCTAATGAGCCTGGGCTGCCCCTGTACAATCTCAGTTCCACCAGGGATGTGGAGCTGGGGTTGGAAGGTGCCTCATACATACCTTTCATTTGGGAGGTAACTGGCCTGCCATTTCCTGGGAGCTCCCACATCACCAGGTGCCCCACCAGGTCACCCTTCCCCAGCAGGGTGCAGTTTTAGGTCTTACCCAGGACCAGGAGTCCCCTAGCTCTTGCTCTTACCTCCAGAAGTTTTACAAGCAGTAGCTTAGTCAACTGATGTTGCTACCCCCTCTGCAAGCAGCAACTACTGACTTTATATGGCTGGCCTGCGTTTGAAAATGGCTGCCCTAACCAGCCACCTGGCCACTCCCTGCTCCAGCCCTTAAAGTGGCAGTCACTGAAGGTGCACTGCCACACTCACATACTTGAATGTTAATTTATAGTATCTCCACTGCACTCCAGTCATACCAGTATACATGAGATAAAAGGCAGATTTTATCAAGCTTTCTTTACACCATGAGACTTGGTGTAAGGTATCTAGAGGCTTCATTAGAAGAGTCTCATACAGATAAAGTATTGCCCAGGAGCAAGGTACCTTGCTGTGAAAGAGTAATCTGTATATTTTTCCAAGGACTGCTCTCTAGAATTAAAAATCAGTGCTTGTTTCCATGAGCTCAGTAGTGCCAGCTTAGTTTCACATTCAACACTAAGTAATTTCTTGCTGGTATAAACCCAGTAGGTAAGCAGCTGATTTTATTTATTTTATGTGCAGCAGGGTTAATTCATTAGCTTATTCCTCCTCGGGAACAATATAAACATTCAGTATCAAACATTTAGAAAGAGAGCTCATATTCTTTGCCATGGACTTGTTTTCTTGCTATATGATGTGTTAATATCATGCACACTTCTTTGAGGTGTGTCAATTTATTTCAAAACCAAAACCTCTTACTAGAGTGACATGGTCACTCATCAATTTTCTGCTTTTCATACGCCACACTGTCTCCATGATGCTGCTGTTCATTGGAAATGAATAGGGCTAGATTTCACATAACCAGAATGAGTCCTTTTAACTTGTAATGTCACAAAGAGGTGGAGATGACTTATATTTCCAAGTATCTTACTTGTGCTCTTATGATGCCAGTCTGTGCATGATTTTAATGTGTAATGGAATAATGGGGAGAGTGCAAGTTACTTCAAAACCATGAAGGAGAATTTTTAGGAGTGAAACATTCCTTTTTTAGACTGGAAATAATGCAATAGCTTTTTAAAGAGCAAATTTGCCCTTCACTTCTAAATATATTTTTTATGTTTTTAAACACAAAAGAATGATTATTTTATTTTAAAGTTCTGTGCAAGTTAGGGCATTTGCTTCACAAGACAAAGTGTTGAGCCAAAATACATTCACAGCACCAATCATAATTGCTGTTGGGCTTTGGGGGCCAACCTTTTTTGGTAGGCGTGCCACAAATTATGCCATGCCACTCTGACCCCCTTCTGCCCAAGCAGCTACTTTGCTATTTGCTCCTTGCTCTGTCTGCTGCTGTGCTGCCTTTCCTCTTCCTGATCTGCCGCACACCACACACAGAGGCTGCAGAGGTCAGATGATGGACCTAGGTCTAGATTTCTCTTTTTCTTCCTTCATGGACAAATAGTTTATTCCCTGTTATGCTTGGCTGAGCCATTCAAAAGACATCTGTCACCTGTAGGCAAGCCCAGGAGCTTCCTGATTGCTCGCATCATTAAGCCTCATCCTGCCAGGACATGCCTTTTCATCAAGCTCTTTCTGTCTTGCTAGCCATGTCTGACCCACATTTATTTTCTCTTTCTCCATAGTCATCAGCCCTCCAACTACAGCTGGCCACTTATTAAAATCTTGAATTATATTACTGTGTTGTCATGCTGTAGGTAAATTTCCCTGTCTACTGGTTAAGCTTTTTGCCAATAAGAAATATAAATATCTGTATCTGAACATTTGTTTTTCCCCATTTTTAATTGTTTTCCACTGTAATCCAAATAATTTACTAAATGTTCTTATTTTCTAAGAATAGACTCAAAATAATATATATTTTACATATAGAGAGAAACTGTATAGAAAATATTGACTATATTCTTTATATAGAGAGATATAGATATTAATCTATTCTTTCTATATCTCTATATGCCACTATATTTTCTCTCTCTCCCTTTCCATCCATATGTATATAGAATTAGTTAGAATGGATTTTGTATTCATTTTCAGTCATCCATTATCTTTGTTTTATGACAGGTATTTAACATATTATTGTATAAATGGATGTTATCTTGCATTCTTACCATTAAACAGATGAACCACTATATTGCACACTGGAATTGCTAATAGAAGTGAATTATGGACAATGTTATTTTCTTATTGGCATGCTTCCACATGGAATTATTCGAACTGAATATACAGTATACAGACATGGACTGTACAGGGGAGAGTGGCAGAGTAATGAAGGTATCTGGCTACAGTCCTAGCAGTGTGAGTTCAAACCATGCTTTAGACTCCAGTTAAAGGCTGCCCCAGTTGCCAAAGCTGTAAGTGACTGCTTGCTCATTCAGGCTGCCAAACGAAAGGACAGAGAACTAATAACATCACTCCATTGCATGCTGTGCTGAAAGTGATGTGCCTTTCCCATGCTAAGCATGAGTGGCTCTATGATGTGTGCTTTGGACCACGTCATGTTGGCTCAGTGGAAGAAGCCATTGGGTTTCCAGTTTCTGTGTTATGGTAGATACTCTGAAATTGAATGTTTCTGCAAGTGAAGAAATCCCTTAAGGACTTAGCCTTTCAACAGTGATATTTTGGATATACAAATATCACTGATATAAAGAATATGATATGCACTGACCTATGTGGTTTCCATGATGTATTACACAGGGGCTTCTCTTCTGTCTCTCTTGTAACATACTGAGAGAATTGTTCTTTCCATCTGCATTCCCATATATATGCTTATTGTCTAGTAACCTTCTCTTTTAATAGGATTAGAATGTGATGTTGGTGCCCTCAGGCAAACTGAAGAAAGGCTGGACTCTGTGCTGACTCAAAACTTTATCTGCATAAAAAACACTCCACACCTTTAGCCATGAGGAATTCATTAATATACTCAGACATTTAAGGGGTGGGAGGAATCAGAGCTACTTCAAAGGCAATGAAAGTTTGGCCTTTGATTTAGAGAGAATCCGGATTTCGCCTTTTGTGTTTGTTTCCACAATACAAAGGAGACGGGGATAATTCCTGGAAATTACTATGGTCATGTTAGAAAAAAGTCTCTGTGCCTCAGTTTTTCCATCTGGTAAAAGGGACATTGATAGCTTTGTATGTGACATTACAAACAACTGAAGAGAAGTGCAATATATGAGCTAGAGACTGTTCTTGATGTTATTAAATAATATAAGCCCCCATTTGCTTTTGACTATACACAATTTGGGCATCAAGGTAAACAAAATTAAATCCTTGTATAAGTTTCAAGATGCTTCTGAAAGGGACAAAAGGTATATTAAAGGTACTCATGTAAATAGGAAGGATTTTAAAGGGATTAATGATCTTAGGCAAATAAGTTGTAACTTAAAATAGTATTTATAAATGTACATTGACATCGTAGTCAACAGCTAAAGGAATATACAACATATTAATGAAGACTTTTTGGGTACACAAAGCTCAAGTGGGCTATAAACAGTGAGTCTTTAGTTGCACAGAGGAACATTTTCCCTGGCCATATCTTGCTAGGTCATGTTACACAGGCTTCCAGGGACAGATGCTGAAAGACAAATAGATTGTAAAGCGATTACATACAATTATTTCTGTGTTTCCCTCTGCATTTCCATATATATGTGTATCATCTAGTTGCCTTCTGTTTTGATAGGATTAGAGTGTGGCTTTAGTGCTCTCAGACAACCTGGAGAAAGTGTGGAGTTTATGCTGACTCAGAATTAAGCCTATGGGATTCACAGCTAGGCACACAAGCTGGAAGGCCTAGATGGGCTGCAGGCTGCTTTCTCCATCAAGTTCAGAGAGCCATTCTAATAGGAGGTAGATAAGGAGGCATAAATATCTTGTCCTTAGCCCTTCCACAATCATATATGGTCTGGCTATACCCCGGGTGAGTTCTGCTAACTCTCAACACTAGATTCAGTGATTCTTTCCATGAACAAACACACTCCTACAGTAGAAAAGTCACCTAAACATTACTGATGAAACAAGGAATAGAAGGTGAAAAGAAGCAGTGCTGTTCCCTAAATAAGTGAAAGAAAATCACTTGATGTGGAAAGAGGACACCAAGGGCTAGAAAGGACAAGAAGAAATAGAAACTCTTTTGGGTGAGTGTTCAGTCATTGATTTTTTAACTAAGTCTTAATTTAATTTTACTGGATGCGTTGTTATGAGGGAAGCCAGCATTTCAGGGTGTTCAAACCATGGAAAGAAAGTCGTTTACAATTACGTGTCATTATGGATGGATCTAAGATTTTGAAAAGGGTGGTGCAAATGGAGGGGTGTATCATCACATATAACAAAAGGCATTTTCCCCCAGTTAAAAATAAACTCCAAGTTTTACTTATAAGATAGGGACCTAGGGCTACATTAATCAATTTAAGATTGAAACAAACAAAAACAAAACTTTATTCAAATGTGTTTTACTTCGCTATATCTTATATTATGTATAAAACCACAACTACTAGGCAAAAATAATCAAAATATCTCGTTAGATCTGCAGTCATTAGAATTAAGCATACAGGCAGTCCTCGACTTACAATGTTTCGAGTTACAAGGTTTTGCACTTACAATGTTTATAAATTGAAACCCTGTTTCAACTTTATGATGTCAGTTTTGACTTACAACGCTTGATCCAATGCGACGCCATGACCGCGAACAAGTTCGCTGCGTCACTCACCTCCCTGGAGAACATCTGTCTAAACTTCCTTGGACACTTTCTTTAAGAAAACAGACAAGACTCCAGAAAAACCTGCAGCCAAGAGTCCTGAGAAGACTCCAGCCAAGAGCCCTTCAAAAAGTCCAGCAAAGTCACCTCAAAGAAGTCCTTCCAAAGCAATATGATTGCTATTTGCGATATAAATACATTAATGTAGCTATATTACTCATCTACAATTGATTGAGTACAAAATTCTAGGATATTTTTAGTGAAAACAGGGTATCAGGCCTTGGTTCAGGAACCAATCCCCCATTTATAACATTGTTTCTTATGAGAAAATTGGTTCTGAGTTACAATGTTTTGACTTAAGGCACGGTTTTCAGGAACCAATTGTGTCATAAATCCAAGGATTGCCTGTACATCTCTTTTTGAGATTCATAAAACAATTCAAACCTTCTTGAGCATCTTGACTGTGCTTCCAGTGCTACAATGAAAGCTATTTCCACACCTGAGTTAATGTTTGTAGCTAGAGCTAAAAACAGTATGCACGGATGTAAAATAAGAGCTACATTACTGGGGGCAGCTGACACCAGAATTGCAGAAGAAAGGATAGCTTGATTAGTAGAGCATCAACACCATTAAAAAGGAGACAGGGCTATTAATCCCTGTGGGATGAAGAATTTAAGAGGAGTCAGATTAGAATGTGTCATGAAGTCTATTGACTTCCTCACTGCTGCCTGAATAGACATGGTGCTGCTGCTGCTGCTGCTGTCAGGCAGTTGATTTTAAACTTTGAATGGACCAGGAATCAAAAAGGGTTATGACAGGAGCACTACATATACCCCATCCTGGACCCCCCACCCCAATCTGCCCCTGTACTTCATTGACCTGGGTAGAAAAAGCAAACTTTAATTTTCCATTTCCTTCAAGACGTAAAAGTATAAAAGTAATATTGTGTTTATGCAATAAGGCATGTATAATGAGAATTATTGTGTGGTGGGTCCGAAGACCATACATCAGATAAATTTCCCACTCTGAACTTTATCTGACTGGCTAGAGGGGAAGCAAAACAAAACCAGAGTTCACAGACAGGGATACATATTTAGTATGACAAGTGATTTGAGCTTTCTTCAGCTTCCTCTCAGAAAACTGTGAAAGTATAAATGGTGCAAGTAAAAGCTTGTAAATGATAGCAAGATACCACAAGCTAAATCTATTTAGCAAAATCCAAAAACTCTTAAATTTATTATGTAAAAAAATGCAACTTTAATTTAAGTCTTCTGGGGACTGCTTTGTTTAGTAAATAAATAACTTGCAACTAGTAATTATGGAATTAGACTATTTGTGTTGATATTTTTCTTTGAAAATAATGAAAGTCAGTTTAGCCTTTTTCTTCTGGCTAATTAGTGGTATCACTTGTAAAAACAACAGATAATTTTACTTTTTGTTTGTTTTGTTTTTTACTGTACACAAATCAGAAATTACTAAACAAGCATCCCACTTCCTTACTGTCATGAGAATGGAGAACAAATATAAAGATTGACTTGGCTTATAGAAGTGATCTTTTTAGAGAAACATCCTCTCCCCTCCTGTTAATTTGTAAAAGTGAAACAGCATTTAAAACCAATAATCCTTGAATTCCAAGCACAGGGATTGGATAGAAAGAGGCCCCCTTTTCTCTGTTGAAACTGAAGGTAACTTTTAATTGCATTTCTGTTCCACACATTCTGCTTTGTTTTTCTCCCATCATTTGTAACATCTATTAATAATCCCCTTTTATTATGCTTTTGAATTGGTGTGCAAGGATGGAGAATGGAAATATTTGAAGATGGAAATTATGGCCACATACCCATGCGCAGAGGCAAGTGGTTGCCACAGGGAAAAAAAGCAGTGGCAGAAATTCACGCTGCTGCTTTTTGCCCCGGTACATGCCCCTGCATATGGGGCTAGCACAGAGGAAAATGCTCTGTGTAGGTTAGGGGAGGCTGGGGCCAGCAGCCTTACTTGGGTTCCTGGGGGCCTTCCAGGGCTCCAGCAGCAGTGATCTGGGTGTAGTTGTGGCTGGAGTGTAGCCAGCTGGAGTGTGGCTCTGGCTGGCCAGGTTTCAGTTTTGGATGGTACACGTTGCTGCCACATACACCACCCTACTTTTTTTTCCCTTTTTTTTTTTTGCTCCTGGGGTTTCCCTGTATCTAAATTTATTTCCAAGCTGCATACTTTAAGTGCAGAGAACCAAATCATATGTGTGACGTGCATTTTGTTGTGCCTCAAAAGCCTTTGAAGTGCCACATAATGTACTTAGGCAGACAAGGTTCCTTGTATGTCCTTAGACCAACACGGCTACAACTTACACCCCTGTAACATAATGTACATGCGTGTGCTTGTGTGGATGTGGCCATGGGATCAATCCCCACATGCAGGGGAATGCACTTTGTAGTGAATAAAAATAGTGCATTTTTTGCCTCAGTGCACTCCCTGCATGTGCATTTTGGTGTGGGGCAAACTGCTCTGCTTTGGGGAAACTCCTCTTTCCCTGCTTCTCCCGGCTCCTGGTGTGCTGGAGGAGTGGGGGACAACTGAAGGAGTGGAGGCACTCTGGCTGGGAGCCAGAGCATCTCCCAGGAGGACCAAGACTTTGTGCCTGTTGGTGCATGCTCCACTTGTGTGCACTGTGCTGCTTTTTTTCACACCATTTTTTTGCAGCACAGGGCATGTTTTAATTTTCCAGTTCTGCTGTTTGTGGCATCCCAGAGAGGTTTTCAGTGCCACAAACTGCACATGCCTGCATGTCTGGATGCGACTTAGATGAAGAGGAAATATATGGTTAATTTATACACTTTAAAGATTCTAACGAATTCACATTCAAATTCTTAAGGTACATTTACCTTATGACCAGATACATTAAGGAATTAACTCTTTTAAATATGATTCTTTGTTTCATTACCACTCTGAGGTAAAGAACCAGCATACAGGTGATAAGTATAATGTTCTGCTGAAGAACTAGTCTATTAAGCAGTACCCATTAGGTTAAGACAGCTAAACCTGTATTAGGCCATCAAAGGCATTGAAACTTGCTTTCATATATTACTGAATTAGGATCATATATGGTGCCGCAACACAGATTTTGATTCTATCTTTCTGTACCCCCACATCCCAGAACTTTTTTTTATTAACCAAATTCCTTGAAAAATGCTGAAATCCCATTTTTAAAATGACTTGTGGAAATTATTAGCTGTGAAATGAAGGCATAGGGTACCAATGACAGAAATGATATAGGTCTTTTTTTTTTTAACATGTCACAGCTTAGAATGAAAATGATGTGACATTTTTCTTATTATTAACCAGGCTCATAGTTTGACCATGAATAATTTTCCTACTGGTCATCCAGTCCTGACCTTGACACAAAGGCTACTAGTGGTTTCTGTGCCCTTTCTGATGAGAAGTGTGCAGAATACACCCACTCAGTAACTACTACTTTGATTATGGCAGTGACTGGAGTGGATGTGATGACTTGAATAAATTACTCCAGTCACAGAGAGAAACAGCTTAGTAATTATTGCATTCATATATTATGCTCAGTTTTCACTGGGAATGAATGCATTAAATAATTTAAAATGAAGTCATGCTGTATGGAACACAGTATACAGGCAACACCACAGCACCATGGAGACTGTGCTCAAAACGAGGCAATATTTTTTCCATGCTTTTGTAGCATGTCATATAGCATTTTTGGCTGACTCTTCTAGTGTATTTTGTCACTTGCTTTGTTCTTCTCAGAATAAAAAAAAAAATTGTGAAATGCAACAGATTGCCAAATGACTCGTGTCCAATTCTTACCATCCTTAATTTTCACAAAGAAAAACAAATAAGCAGTACTCCAGGCACTTACTTTTCTAGAAAGTTATAATCTAGCACCTGGTAAATAACTAAATGTAATTTAATTCTTCAAGTCTGATGATTAATTCCTTCTTGTAGCTAAAACTTAGTTATTGAAAAATACCTTTCTTTACCACTAAAATTAAAGTGTGATAAATCACACAATAAATGGGAAACATACAATAATTTCCAATAATCCTAAACTTTGTTTCAGCAGACAGCTATGCTATTAGTAAATAGTCCTAGAGTACTACGTCAATAATAGTGACCCCACAGTCTTAGGTTCAGCTAGATACTAAGCTAGGTACTTAGGGTGTGTATAGATGAAACGGGCCCTAAATTGAAGTGATGGGTTTTAAAAAAGACTGCTTCAATTTAGGGCTGATTAAACCCCCTGTGTCATGTGATTTACCTGTCTCTCTGATGGGGAGGGAAGGGGAAGCTGCCAGCAGGTGGAGAGGTCCCTGAACTGGGGGGGGTTGGGGGGGCGGCTGGTGCTTCCCTCCACAGGAGCGGCACCCCCCCCTCCTCCCTGATGGCACCTGCCCGTAGGCACCCAGCTCAGGTGGTCCTGGGGGGCACTGCAGCCATGGAGGGAAGCACCAGGCCCCTGAGCAGCTGAGGCAGGCAGGAAGGCTCTGGGGAGGGGAGAGGAAAAAAGATCAAGCGCTGCTGCTTTTCTTGGCCAGAGGCTACTTTCCTGGGCTGCCTCCAGGCTGCCTGCAGGGCTTCCTGCAGAGCCATGGAGCTGCACGGAGCCTGGTGCCTCACTCCGTGGCTGTAGGGGCAGCAAACTAAAACTCCTCAAAGGAGTTTTATTTTGCTGCACCCCAAGTCATTTAAGGCACATTACAGCACCACATTTCCTACAGCAGCTGGAATTAATGCGCAATATGCTGCTGAGGCGTGCAAACACCAACACCATTAAAGCAGTGCAAAAGCATTTAGCCCGCTTTAAAGTGTCATGCACACATGCCTCTTGTTTCATCTACGCATGGCCTTAGTCACATTTTTAAATCCATTTGTGACACTTCAAGAGTTTGGAAGGGTTGTAAGTAGTTATTGGCAAATTTCTCTGATGGCTGCATAGGACATATTCCAAGGCTAGGGTTGGAACAATCTGAGAATCAGAGAGCTGAAACTAGTTCCTTTAGGACTTCCTTTACCTTTCTGCACCAAGCATATAATGGCATTGATGAGACTAGAATCTGGCTCTGCATGTGATCCAGTGTACACACTTTAAATCAGATTTATTTCTCTTTCTATGTGATGTGAAATTCAACCAGAATTAATGCAACTGGAGATGTAAAGACAGATTGGATTAAATTACTTCAGTCCCCTGAATAGAATGCAAAGAATTTTGATTACTTTTGGAGAAAATTCAAAGTTCAAATGAACAGCTCCTGATTTTTAGATTATCTTCAAAAGACAGTAGCAAGTTACATATAAAAGCCCCAGTACTTGGATATGTTTTATTAATTACAGAAACAGTCTACCATAGGCAAGTTAGTCATTCTAGGAAATCCCCCCTTTCAATTGTATGGGAGTGTTTGAAGCTTTTAATCTTTACTTAATCAGTAGACTTAAAATATCTACTTTCTTTCTGCCAAAAGTATTCATGTGCCCAATGGACATCATGAGTTGCTGATCTAGGGTTTTTTTTTTTAATTTTGTAACAAAATCTTATAAAAGAATGCCTTCTTACTTTTAATGTAGACATTCCTGGTACTTTTGTAAAGGTTCTGCCCATGTTCTTTCATTGAATAGAAAAATATTTTCCACGGATTTATAATGTGCAGGGTTTAAATGGGGTGAGAGAGAAAAGCAGCATTATTCTTCCCAGAATTTAAGCTCCATCAATTTGAAACACCAAAACAGGATCTCCATTTTAAAGTGGCTGAGCATAAAGCATACAATATTACCCGACTGGAAAAAGGTATCTTCTCATTCACTTTATATATAAGGCATATATGTATATATGCCTCTTGATTACTAAAGCAAGCCAAGTTTTCAAAAAACTGAAGTCAAAAGAAATCTTGAGAACATATGGGTCATCTCAGTTGTACACTTTTCCTACTGCACCTCGATTTGACCAAATAGGTTTGACCAAAATGTCACAGCTCATAGTTCTGCTTGAGAAAAAAGTGAACAAGTCTCTACCACTTACTAACACTTTGATTATAGTATATAGGATTTATACTTTGGGAAGGGTTTAAGACATATTTTGTGGCCCTGGAAGAGAAAATCCCAGGAAGTGTAATCAAAAGGTGACTATGGTCCCATGGTGTGGGACATCTCCAAAAAAGTTGGCTCTTTTGGAGTTGATTCTATACAGGGGCAGCTCATTGACTGGTACTCATAGCTGTGCTCTGCTGTAGTTTGTGAAGAGTTAATAGTAATAGTAACTCCTAGTCCGCTGCCTGACACCCAGGGGAAATGCATCCTTACCTTCACCAATGTTCCTCCCTATTCTGTACTTCTTTCCTAGAGCGAAGTTGTGGCTTTCCTAAAAGCACATAACTCTTCTCCTTTCTCCAGCAGGTTCACTAGTTAGTTCAGAAGAACCATAAAAAGAGCCTTAATGAGAAAATAAAATCATGTAGGTTAACACAAGGCTTTCACCAAAATCCATTGTGAATATATTGAAGGATCTGATGTGCTATTTTGTCTGGAATTAAATGAAAACAGGCAAAGTCACTAGGGCCAAGAATCTATCTGTCTAGGGGTGGGAGAAAAAATACTGGATACATTCTTACCTTAAGTGGATATAGTCTTGTTTTTTTCATAACCTGTAGTTACTGAAATTATGCTTTGTACTAAGTGCTCTGCACTTAGGCTAAGTCCCAATTGAGGGGGGAAATTGCTTAAAACTGAAAGCATCTTCATGGCTCCTTCACTCTGATGCAGAAGTTAAAGCAGCCTTTGGACTTCTCCTATCTGCATATTTTTTTCTTGGCAGTTCCAGGAGCCAAGAAATGGGAGTAAAAAGGAATATAAACTATGTTCTCCATTGTTACACTCAGTATGTCATAGGATTATAAGAGAGGATGGCAACCAGCTGCCATGATGGGGGAAATCTGTTGTTCTCAGCAGAAGTGTGCCAGAAATTTCACAAATACTAGAACGTACTTGAGGTGACACCAATCATGTATTTGCCTGTCTTGGAGCTTTCTATCAGTGATATCTCCACTTTGAAATGTTTTCTTATGACAAATTTTATAAACTGATTGCTATCATCTTACACAAGTTGACATTTAAACTCATATCCTGGAAATTGTTGGGAAGCAGTATTTATTTATTTATTTATTTGCTTTCATGATTTTATTTTAATCCCAGTTTTTGAATATAAATGTAACAGTGGTTAGACACTGTTACAGCCTTTTTAAAATGTAGGCCCAAAGTTTATCACCATTTATATCATTTAGGAAAGACTAAAAATTAGTAGTAAGATGCAAGAAAAGTCATCATAAACCTGATGATTGTTTGGAGACTTCCAAGGCAGAAACCAAAAATTTTAGGTGTCAGGTGGAAACGTTTAAACCATATTTTTCCCCCCAGAGTTTTGATTTCAGTTATGTTTGGGTTAGCTTTCTGTCCCAAACAAATGGTGTATGAAAAATGCCTTAAAAGTACTATCTTTTCCTTTTGTGGAGGCAGGACCTCAGACATTACTAGTGATGTACAGTGCTTTTTGTGGGTAGCAAATGACTCCAATTTTTTAAGGCATATGTTTTTGTTGCTGTGGCAGAGTGATGAGATGATACAGGAGGTATTGAACCAAATACTTGTCTATATAAAGGAAAATAAGTTGGAATTTAAAATCTAATACACTATTTTTTTCTTCATTAACTGGTATTTTGGACTGACTGTCTACAAGAGGTCATGTACTGACAGTCTGCAGTAATCTTTACAGATTACTGGAGACTGTCAGCACATGACAGTCTATATATATATATGACAGTGACATGACAGTCAGTATATATATATTGACATGACAGTCAATATATATATATATATTATCTATATATATATACAGATATATATACAGTATATATATATCTGTATATATACATAGATATATATAAGATTACTCCAGTAATCATTCAAGTAATGGCTGTTCCATAATGTTTTCTTTCTTATGGCATATTATTTTCACTGTGTAGAAATATGTTTATTGTAATAGCATTAACTAATGTTTCTGTCATTTATTATATGCTCCTTTGGTCTATGGTATTTAAATACTGGACGGTATGTTCTTTCAAGAGTGTACAACTATTTTCCGTGAAATATCGACACCCTGGAGGTCTTGATTTCGGATTATTTTATTTTTATGTTCTTGTCCTCATTTCTGGAAATTTGAAGCACTAAGAAATTATTAGAGAATTTACATATTCTCTAGTCAAACCACAGTTGTACAATTTGCTCTCCACTTCTGGTTGTAAATCTCAAGGCTATTGAAATAATTCTAAGCAGTAACTTTTTTAAAAACTGAAATCTGGCTAAACCATGTGGTTTCCTTTTTCTCAAGATTTTTTTTCAGAAAGAGAAGCTGATGGAAAGCCAACCTTTGATTTGACTAGGTGGGCATAAGGTTTAGATGGGCCAGAGTTGTTCCACATTTTTCCCCCTAAAAGAAAGGGAAGTAATGAATCATAGTCTGTAGAGATATGCTCAGTCTTAAAGACTGAGAAATTTAGCACAAATTGGATTTATAATCCAAATTTACTGTGATTACATATAGGATCAGCTCATAAACTTGTAATAATAGACATAACACTGTTGATTTTAGCCAACTGAGGACATGACTTCAGTATATATCCTTAGTGACCTCAAAAAGAATAAAACTCAATAACAATTTTTTTTTAGCAAATCCTTTTGCATTTAATAGAAAAAGTCAGGGGCAGTTGAGGTTAGGAATATATTAACAAAAAATTAAAAATCAACAAAATTAATTCTTAGAAATTCCTTTCACTCTATTAATTTTGCAAAGTGTTTTCATTTTAAAGCTTCCTTTTTAATTAAGAGAGCTTCTCCAAAAAATACTGCTGATCATAAGGTAGTAAGTACTTCTCTTTTGATTAAAAGTTAATTTAATAAAATTGCTGTTCTTGGTCACAGATAAATATGGACAAAATAGGAAAGGGGCAACAGGACATTTGGGGTAAAATCCTGACCTCACTGAAGTCAGTATCACTAGCACTGTTAGGAGTGATGAAAGAGCAACGATCCAAATCAAAGAAGGCAGAAGTAACAGGAACTATAGGAATAGTGATAGTAGGGCTGTGGAGAAACAAGGCAGTATGTAGAGAATGGTCTCTGAGAAAGTAATTTAATCATAAATCTTGATCATCTGTAGACCTTGTTCCAATGCTTGTTAGTCCAGACAGTCTCTGGATTTGTCTTTCTAATTCCATTGGTGATTCAGCCAAAAATTTCATCTGTTCCACCTCAAAGGAAATTCAAAAAGGACAGTGCCTGAGCCAATGTGTCAAGTTAAACAAGAGGAATAAACCTTATCTGATAGTTGAATTTAGTGATTATGAATTTGGAGGCTATAGCACACGAGGAGATAGGTGGATTAGACAAACATCTCCCTCAGTTCTTTTGCACTTGCTCTCTCAAAAATATTGGGTTATTCTAGCAAATGCCTACTACTGCGTTAATCATGAAATAAATTCTTTTCATACTTTTATGCAAAACAAGCTCAATAAACAACTATCTTTGCTGACTCCCCAACCAATTATTTCCCTGTTTCCAACCCCCCCCCCCCCCCCCCGTTTGGGGAAGATCACTGAGTGAGTGGTTGCCTGACAGCTCCAGGCACATCTGGATGCTATTGAATCCTGGACCTTTGTCAGTCTGGCTTTTACCCTGGATATAGCACAGAGACTATGCTCATGACCTTGTTGGATGGTGGGGTTATTGTGCCCTGCTGGTCTTACTCATTTTTTTAACAACCTTTGATACAGTTGACCATGAGGCACTGATAAAGTGATTAAATGACTTGGTAGGTATTGTGCTCTAAATTGGTCCTGCTCTTAGCAAGGAGATCCCAGATGGTTATGTCAGGCAAGTGCTCATCATCCTCTTGAAACTTTACTTTGGGGTCCCAAGAGCTCCATTTTGTCACCTCTCCTCTTCAATATTTATATGAGGCTGTTAAGCAAAACTGTGCAGTGATTTTGAGTAAGGTGCCATCAGTATGTTGATGTCACCCAGCTCTACCTCTCCTTCTGGCCTTAGCCCTGGTTTCCTTGCCTAGTACCTGGCTGCATTTAGGGACTGGATATGGCTGAAACAATTGAAACCGAGTCCAGACAAAAAAGAGGTGATGGTGTTGGCCAGACCACGTGACTTGGGGGAGCAGGGGGACTGAGACATCTATCATTGATGGGGTTCAGCTTTCCCTCATCATCACTGAGGTTCACATCCTTGAGGTGCTGGATCCTCTGCTGCATGTGGCTCTTCAAGTGGTGGTCATGGCTGGAGCTCCTTTTACCAGCTCCATCTGGTGAGAAGGCTAAGGTCCTTTTTCGGAGACTCTGATGTGACTGCCATCTCTTTTGTAACATCAAGACTAGATTACTGCAATGTTCTCTATGTAGGGCTGCCCTTAAACTGTTTGGAAGCTGTATCTGGTGCAGAATGAAGTAGCTTGCCTTCTCACAGGGGTGGAGCAAGGTAACTCCAGAATATGTACTAAGTGCCAATTAGGGCTGCGTGAAATTTCGGTGACCGTTTCATTTTGTTTTGGATTTGGATGTTTTGATGGTCAAAACACTGAAGCCAAAACAAAATGCAAGGCTCTGAAACAGCTCTGAAATGAAATGGGCCATCCAAAATGTTTTGGAAATTTTCTGAAATGATTTGGATATTTCTGAAATGCTTCAGAGCTATTTTGCGCTGTTTCAGAGGCAGGCTTGCACGAAAAGAGAAACTAAGCGGGGGGAGGGGGGCTGGGAAGAGCTGTTCTGATATTGACATCTGTAGCTGGCCAGTGACAATGATCTGTCCCTGAGGTCTCTTCCAGTCCCAGTGCTCTGGAGGAAGGACAGAAAAGCACCATAAAAGGCTGTTTGTGAACTTCTGTATGCCATTTTGCAGCTGCATCTGTAAGTGTCTGGAGCAGCAGCAGAAAGCAGCATCTGTCAGCTTGGCTTGCAGCTTGGTAGTGCCTTGCTACCAAGTTGTAGCCATTGCCATTAATTCTTTCCTATTTAACTTTGCCTATCCTTCTCCAAAAATTCTGTTATTTGTTGTTCTTATTTTTTCCCCCAAACAAAAAGAGAGCAGTGCTTTGCCTGGAAAGCACCCAATACACATACATTTATTACACACACACTCACACAGACACACATTTTTTTCCAGCACATGAAATATAAAGCATTCTGGGAAGACAGGTGCCAGGTCTTCTGGCCAGGGAGGGAGAGGAGGCAGAGGGAGAGCTGAAAGTATCCCCCACCCCCAAGCTTAGAGGTAGCCTCTTCCCTAGTATTAGCAGGCATGAGGCTTCTGGTACTGGTGGCAGCAAGGAGGTGGGACCAGTGCCTGCATAGGTACTCCATCCAATAACATCAGCCATAATAATAACCCCCAGCATCACCAGCATGACAAGCAGCACCAGCATGATGACAGTCTCCTCCACCCCCATTTCAGTTCCCAGCCTGAGCCTTCCAGTGCCAGAGGAGGATCTGGATCTGGAAGCAGAGGACCCGAGTGCCCTAGCAAAAGAAATTCTGGGGACCAAGGAGGAACCTGAGTTTGTGCTCCACTACCATCCAAGTTCCCCTAGAGCCAGGTCTCCTTCCCCAGACGGCACTTTGGAGGAGGTTGAGGTAGAGGCCATTATATTCTATGGCTGAAACTCCATCGAAATTCTGAAACAGCTCTGAAACAGTTTCAGCCAAAATGAAATGGGACACTGATTTGAAACACTGAAATGAATTATGTCCCTCTAAAGTGCTAAATCCAAAATGAAATGAAATGAAACACAGCTGTTTCGGACAGCCCTACAAAACACTGAAACAAAACACTGTCCCTTTAAAATGCCAAATGCAAAAGCAAAATGAAATGCAGGCGTTTCACCCAGCCCTACCGCCAATTACTTTCCATGGTGCTGGTTATGACCTGTAGGATCCTAAGTAATCTGGGAACTATGTTCTTAAGAGACTGTCTTTTCCGTTATGACCCATTGCGGTTTCTAAGGTCCACCAAGAGCAGCCTCCTACAAATGCCATCAATATGTCAAGTCTGCTTGGTAAAAATGTGTGGGAGGTCATTCTTGGCAGTTGATCCCCAACTTTCGAGCTCCCTCCCACTTGAGGCCCACCAGAGTCTGATCTTAGACATCTTTTGGAAGTGCTGTAAAACCTTCCTATTTGGGCAGGCATTTACCAGACAAAGCTTGGTTGAGATGTTGTTTTAAAGGGCTCTCTGTCTTATCTTTATATGCTTGTTACCTTGTTATTCCAGAGCCTTTTAAGTTGCTTTTGTTCTCCTGTTGTTCTCCTGTTTTTAAATTATTCAGTTTGCTTTTGTATTTCACTTTGATCCTTTGTTGGGAAGGGTGGTGTATAAATTAATGAATGACTAAATAAATATAAAAACCTCATAATGTTGGCATGATGTTGTAGCTATGATGGTCCAGGAAATATGCGAGGCAAAGATTTTTTGTGCATGATATCTTCTTTAGATTAAGTGAATGGTTGGGATAGACTTAAACGAGCTTTCAAATGCTATGCAGTCTTCTTCAGGTTTTGTCTATGTTTATCCTAACGGGACAAATTATTGCCTCCCACGATTTGTCATATAAATGTTCTTTTACATTTACCAATAAAAACCATTCTCAGTTTATTTCATATGAAAAAAGGATTTTTATTTCAGCTGTGATAAGGTTCTGTAATCAGATATTTTACAAAACTAAAATATGAGGTTTTAAGAAAAGAATTTCCATCTCGGTAAATTTTGACATTAAAAAAATATTTTTGTTCTTAGTTGGAAAAAATGTTTAAATGGTAATATTGTGTTGATTTGGTAATTCTGAATTCTCAAATTTTATATTAGAAAGCTTTGATACATCTTGTTAATGTCAAAACATGCTATAAAATATGAACTCCAATACATAAAATCCATACTCATAATATTAATGTTAATGTGTTGTAAAGGTCAGACTCTCTCTCTCTCTCTCTCTCTCTCTCTCTCTCTCTCTCCCTCTGCCCCTTTCATATGGCATAAGCTATCAACTTCCAAATCTATGAGTCACTGCCTGGTATTATCGCTCAATGTACAGATTCCATCTGCCCTGTCTGGATATTTGTAAAGATTGCAGCTATTTGTTGGACAACACATTCACAAAGAGGGGCTGTCCAAGATGTTCATCTTGTGAAGTGTTATTTTGAATGTCTGTATCCAGGTCTCATTCTGTTCAACCTGACCCACACACTCTGTCAAAGTTGTACCCAATGGGGTATTCATTTGGTGTTGGTATAAAATGCTGTATAAATAGGTCTGACCTTTCCCAGCAGTCACTCTCCTCCACTGCTGCCCATAGGTTTGGTCCAGCATCCCCAGTCTCTTCCAGGATCTTGTGGGTTTCATGTTTAAACAGTTTACAACTTTAAAGCCTCTTCAGCTTTTATCTATTTGGGTCTACAGTTAACAGATGATGGAGCAGGTGATTTTTATCATCTCTTGCCTCGTTTGCCAGTAATGAAGTTAGGGTCTGTCATCTTATATCACTTGGTCTGATGCCTGAGAGTACAGGGAGTACATCTCTCTGTGTGTATAAATTGGATTCTATTAATGTACTGTAAAGGTCAAAATGATAATTTCAGAACAAAACATTTTGACAGCGTTTAAGGAAAAAAAGGTCAAAATGAAGTCAGAAAGTAAAAACAATATATTTATATATTTCTGCCTTTTCCTAGATAAGAAAAACAAAACCCCCAAAAAACAACAAAATCAAGGTAGTTCTGTGAAAAAGTTTGCTCATGATGTAACTGCATTTTCTGGGTTAAAATTGTTCTAGCAACAATGCTTCAATCACCTCTAAGACTTATTCAAGTTGCAGTTGTGTGAGAAAGGGATAAGTAACTGAGGGCACATCTATATGTGTCAATTTAAGGTGCTTTAGCTATTTCTAAGGTGCATTAAGAGCACAGGTCTACATGTGCATGCCGTTAATGTGCCTTAAAATGGTGATTTTAAGCTATTTGTACTTAAATACGATACCTGCAAAAACAGGTATCAAATTTAGGCTCAAATAGCTAAAGCACCTTCCTGCACATGTAGATGCACTAAGGCACATTAACACTGTGTATGTTGACTGATTTGGGACTAACTTTAGTCCCATGTTGGTCCACAACTCCATTAATGTGCCTTTGCTTGTGCACGTGTAGACGCATGCCTAAATCACCTTAATGCACATTAGGCAAATGCGCATTAAGTTTAGGCATGTGTAAAAACATGTGTAGACAATCCGTGAGTGCTGTAGTTGCCTACTAGTAGTTGAAATTTCTAGTAAAAATGGCATCTAACCTGTCATTTTTAGAAGTCATTAATATATGAACTGATATATTCAAAGCAATAATGTAATATTAGTCATGGAGTACTGTGTATTAGTTGTGGCCTGATATATGAGTTACTTGTATATAAGCCTGATAATGATAATGCTATGTATAAAAGAATAGATACCTAGATGTTAGACTTGTTCCCAGCAAAGAGGAAAAATAATCAGTCGCATGGCTGAATGATACTAGAAAGGTGTAACAGTTATAGGAGAGAGCAACTTAATAAGAAAATAAAGCTGGAAAGAAGTCCTAAGCACTCTTTCATAACTCACAGAATGCTTGGCTTTGAAATTCGCTCAGGGGTTAGCGTAGGCTGTCAGCCAGAACTTTAGCTCACGCCTTTTGCTTCTGTACTTCAATAATTACTGAGATACGATCACATATTACAGTCCATACCACATAAACAACTTATGGGCTCTGTGGCTTCAGAAAGTAGGAGATTTGCAGGACAGTGACTGAAGGGAAGGAGATAATTCCTTTGATTGCTAGTTTATATTCATTACAGATAAATATGTTTCATTTAGTACAACTTGGCTGAGATTTAAGTTAAACTGTTCTGTCAGGATCTCATGGAAAATCACCAGTAATTGTTTTTCTTTGTAGTGTTTCATGCTTCAGGAGAAAGTCAACCATTCATAAAGAAAGAGATGTCGGGGTTAAGGGTAAATCAGTGTTAAGTAACTTTTTATACTAACTGTTAAAGCCCAAAGAATTGGGGGGGAGGGGAGGGGAGCAACGGGATGGGGGGACAATCCAAAGCCCATTTTTTTATTTGATTGACAGCCTCAGCCAAGTATGTGCTCGTAATATCTATATCATGTCATTTTGTTCTGAAGCCCAATTATCAGAAGTTATGGAAGTAAAAACATGGCCTGCTGAGCACATGGATCCTACTGAATTCATCTGGCAGACAGCTAGGTAGTTAAAAAGAGACAAGAATATTTTGGCAGGACAAATTAGGACATGGACAGACATACACCTTCAGTGGTGAAAAGGGTGAGTTTGAGGGCACTTAGTACTTGGGAGTATACATCAGCTGATCCAACATAACTGTTTTATTTCTCTGCATCATAAGTGATGCCCTAGCACACAGATGAACTACACCCCTGTAAAAAGAGAAGTGGACTTGAACCTGAAGTTGTAGAGTTCATTAAATGCTGATAATTCATCTTAAACCCTCAGGTTAATTTAATTATTTTTTTGTTACATTTCGTACAGGGGCAGGGGGCAGGACTCAATGATCCTCCGGGGTCCCTTCCAGCCCAAATATCTATGAAATCTATGAAATCTTACCATCCTCTTGGGAAGTTTGTTGCCTCAGTAAACACTGCGTCAATTAAAATTCTACTACTTTACCCCTTGCAATTGTTTTTTTGCTCACCTTAGTATATTCTGGGCTGATTCTCTTCTTTTGCTATTGATGTAACTCTATTGACTTTATTGGAGTTACTCCTAATTTTCATTGTTGTGGCTGCATCTACATGAGATTCTGACTGTGCAGTAGCTTGTTACTACTGTGCAGTAGCGCTGCGTGGCATGAAGCATGATGCAATGCTATATCACAGTAGTAATGAGCTATTGCATAGTCAGCATCACCTACAAGCCATTTGTCAATGCTACTGTGCAATAAAGCTGGTTACTACAAAGTCATTTAGTATTTCTGTGTATAACCCCAGCCCCCACAACACTGGGGGTAAGAGAGCCAGGCACGTCCCAGGACACAAGTACTAAATGACTTGTGTGGACACAAGTACTAAATGACTTCACAGTAAAAACTGTGCAGTCAGTGTCTCATGTAGATGTGGCCTGTACGTAGGATTATAATCATGCCCAGAAGGCCTGGCATATATTCTCAAAGTATCAGATTTTGTGGCTAACAAAAAACTTTTAGCAAATTTGCCCTGAAAACCTTTCCAGTCTTGCATTAGATAAACAGATATGGTTACCTATTCTTCCCACAGTGAATACCTAGGGAATAGGGCAAATGCTGAAGTTATGTTATTTAGTTCCCAGAGGCAGTTGCCAGAGTTTTAAGGGTTACCATTATGCTGAACTTTTTCCCCTGAAAAAACTCATTCCACTTTGTTTACTTCTCCCTTCATTAATTGAATTCTAGTTTTCATTTTAATTTTGCAAGCAAGTGTGTCTCAGAATTTCATGACACATCCCTTGGTTACATTTTTTATCTACTTTTTTCCTCTTAATGCTAATTCTACTATATAATGCAAACTCTGTAATATCAGCCAACTGCATTCATAAATAGGTACAACTCAGTCAGGCTTGGCAGTAATGGGTCTAGATTGTGGGCAATATCTCAACACTTCACTGTCCCAGAAAAAATAATGCTTCATGGGACATACCTGTGCTGCTTCTGGATAATTCTAGGAGCTATGCTGTGTAGCAAGCTGTGCCTGCTTTATATGTCCTAAACCCCAAAATAGATATACTATAGCTGTCTCCGGTGTACTTATTAGCATGTGTCCAGGTCTTCAATAAGGCAGCTGTCCTTTCATGAGACAGCGTGTGACATGTTGTTACACTCCGCAAGAGTATGCATGTACGGGACAATTCTAGGAGGTGCTGTATGTACTTTACACCACAGCTATTGAACAGATTTAGTTCCTTTTCTTCCTTACCTCTTTTTCTTGCATGAGCAGGAACATTCACTGCACTCAGGTGATTGAAGTTAATTAGGTTCTAGTACATGCTCTAGCTTTTCTTCAGATCACAAAAATCTTTCGACTTGAGTAGATTTAGGACTGGGCCATCTGTAAATTGTGTTTGGTAACTTCAGGTACTACTCAGAAGACTTTTCCATTAAAAACTTGTAGAAGAAAGGAGGGGGCTTCCTCACAATCATTTCCTTATATTCTCTGAGATCTTCAGTTCTGTACTATCTTAGTAGTCCTCTTGGGTATCTGTGTTCCAGGGAACTGCTTGCCTCCCCTATGCATGTGTTATAACATGCACTTCCAGGAGAAGGATTCATGGAGGGCACCATGTAAGAGCCAAAGGGACAATGATGTTCCCTTCTTTCCTGGTTAATGTTAAAATTAGAGGTGCACCAATACAGCAGTCCCATATCAGATCAGCACTGATATAGGGAAAATTGACAGTACTGGCAATTGACTTTTTTGGGTGATGTGGCCGATAATGTGCCCCCCAGATGAGCCACTTGCAGTTCCGTCCCATGTCTCGCCCCAGCTGAGCAGCGCCTGCCCGTTTCCCAGTTCTGCCCCAGTCCCACTCCCTCCTTCACCACAGGGGCCTCAATCTGCACCCCCACTATGCCCTTCCCCTTCCCCCACCCCTTCTCTCACAACAAGCTTACCAGCTGGCTGCTGTTCTCCAAGCTGCCAGGCTGCATATCAGCAATTGGATCGGTATTGGTTGATATGGTTCGTTAAAAATCGGCCATCGGTATCAGCCCCCAAAATCTCAATTGGTGCACCCCTACTTAAAATGAATCCTGCAGTTACACTGCACTGACTCAACAGCAGCTTCCATATTGTGTCATGGTTAGTGACTTTGGTCTGCTCTTCTCTATGATAAGAGAAAGAGATAAGTATATTTAGTAGGTTTACCTGAAATACCATTTTAATTTTTTTTACTGAAAAATTCTTAAAGCCATTACAATCTGAAAAAGCATCTGCTGCTGTTTGAATGGATAATTTTGTTTAACATTTTCACATCTTTCCAAAGGGCTACAGTTATATACATCTGAAGCCCCCTCTACATGTTAAACACGTTAATTGTGCAATTACCTTGAGACCAGCTCCACACGAGAAATAGCTGTGACACAATAAAAAGCAAAAATTGCTATATAGTTAAACCTCAAAAATGTGTACTACCTTCATAGCTGGTTGCTATTGAACTTTAATTTGCATGTGCAACAGGGCTCCCAGCCACATGGGTAGAAACATCAGCGATAAGGCATGATTGGATCTAATGCATGATCCCACAATTGCACCACTTGCCATACACTTCTGGCATGACAGAAGGTGTGATTGTGTGGCTTGCACATTAGATTCCATTGAGCCTTTGCCTTCATATGTAGGCTGTGTCCAGGCAAGTGCAGTATGTGGTGCCTCAGACATGTCTGTGGTGCCACATACCACACATTCAGGTGTTCTCCATGCTGCAAGGTAGCAGCAGGAAGCTGGGGGGGGGGGGGAACCCCTGGGAGATCCCTGGGTCAAAAAAACCCATGCAAAAAAAAGCAAGGTGGCACACATGGGGACGGCATGCGCCCCCCCAAAACCAGAGCCTGGCCAGTCAGAGCCACGCTCCAGATGCCAGCCAGGCTCTGAGCAGCAAGATCACGACTGCTGCAGACCCTGGAGACCTCCAGCAGGTCAGGCTGAAGGGCCAGCCTAGTGTTGGCCCCAGCCTCCCCTACCTCACCTGGGGTAACCTGCTGTGTACCAGAGACTGCGTGGCACAGGCATTCCTTGGGGACAAGTAGCAGTGGTACAAGGTGTGCCACAGCTTCTTGTCCCTCAGAAAACAAATATCTATGCTTGCGTGGACGTGGCCATAGAGCTGTCCTAAAAAAGAATGAGAACAATTGTGATGGAAGTATTCCTGTAGGTGTCTGCCTTTTCAAAAGTACAGTTCTAGTCTGAAAATTAACTATGCAAATAGCCATATCATATTCCATGTCTGTTTCTCAGTGGCTTCATCAGAGATTGGACTCATTTTGTAAGGAAAAAAATGGCTTTTCTAAAGCCCTAAAACTCAGCCTTACTAGATATCCTGCAGCAATATTCATTTGATAGATACGATGGAAAAACAATGGCAAATATAGGATTAAGTACAGAAAAGGGAACGTGGAGAAAGTAAATATTGTTGCTATTTATTTTTTCGTACCTTTGAAGACAATATATATGTTTTTTGAGATTAACCAATGAAATCTGCTCAGACTGAATGAATCCTGTCATGCTGAATCAAATTTAAACACACTCTGTTTTTACTACCCTCCCCATAAATAAATAAAAAGTTTAGACTGGGTTCTAAGAAAGACTTCTGTCCTTCCTTATACTTTCCTCAGTCCTCAGTCTTGCTGGCAGTGACTATAATGTTATGCAATTGCATTACAGTAGTGTTTGGCATGGCTGGGAGTTCAGAAAGACACTTATGTCATCCATCTTTTTCCTTTTGTTCTACAAGGTGGAAAGGAGAATGTGGCAGGAGACAGATTGCAATGAGGCCTTGGCTCTCTTTACCAAGAAAAAGGGTTTCACAGTAAATTGGTACTAAATAATAATACTTTAATGGGGAACAAGCTCCCCAGCTTCTTCTGACAAGCTCCCCAGCTTGTTCTGCACCCAGCTCCATGCTCATGGAGCTGAGTGGGGAACAAGCTCCCTAGCCTCCACTCTGCATACAGGGCAGGGGCTGTGAACCGTCCTGGTCAGGGGCAGATCCCAGCTATGCGCTTCAGTCAGGTGATAATGGCACGGGGCTTGGAAAAAGCTGCAGGGGTGGTTTAGATCACAGACCCCTGCCCCAATCTGCCGGTGCAGCAGTTAACAGCGAACTGGTTGCTAGCTGCCGCACCAGCGAATCAGGGCAGGGGGCTGGGACCTGCCCCTCCCCTACAGCTCTTTCCAAGTCTCTTGCCCCTGATTGGGGAGCCAGGGCCAGTAGCACCCTGCTGCTGGGACAGGGGGACATTGTCCCTGCCCTGGCAACAGGCAGACCTTAGGGGCAGGGTGTAATGTTCCAGCCCCAGCCAGGATACAGCTGTTTCCTGACCCCGTACTCCCTGCCAGCCCCTGGACTAGTACCCAGGGGAAGCCTAGAGCTTCCTCTGTTGGCAGCAGGGGTCCATTTCAGGGACTCAGGAAGTGGGAGCAGTTTGCTGCCATTAGCTGTAAATCTGCTCCCATTTCCCTGCATGTGTAGACACCTGCCTAGGAGCATTTACTCCTGAATAATTTACTTGCAAGTAAACTGATCCCAGATCAAATGCATGTTTAGATGCGCCCACTGTTTGCTTAGTGCAGCTTCTGTGGTTGAAGAAGGCTGTCTCATTACTTCTATGAGTCAGAGAACTTTACAAGTGGAAGGGCCTGGGTACTGTGATGGGGTCATCCCGGGGCCAAGATTTCATGTTAGGCTGCTCACCTAAGTAGGGCAGTCCGCCCAGACTCACCTGCCATGACTTGCTGGTTTAATAAAATGGTGTTCTAAATGGGAGGCTGCCCATTATAATGCCCCAATGCCAGGGGGTGCTATCCACAGCTCCATACCATTCCTACACTGTGGCCCATGCCTCTCAAATGGCATCTGAACAAGTTCTTACACTTTGACCCGAACTCGGCCTCTCAGCATCTGAGGACTTACTGAGGTCTCTCACTCATTCAATCACGTGGCCTCAACATGCCTGATTACTTACAGGGGTCATGACTCACCCTGACTCCTTGGCTGAGCCACACACTTGGCCTGTAGCCCAGTTGAGGCCTCAAGCATCCATAGACTAACCTTGACCTGTGCCCTCCACAACTGAGGCTTCAACTTGTGCCCTCAGGTTCAGGCCTTTCAACTATGTCCTCTCACTAGGGCCTTTCACTATATCACTGACAGTCTTACTTATGTGGGGGTTGGCCTGTGTGCTGCTCTTCAGGCCATCTCCTCAGCCCTACTCAGCACCTAGATTATGCTCAGCCCTTTGGGTTATAAAGACGCCCCCTACTCTATGCGGGCCACCTTGGCTCTCATCCCCTCTCCCTAGGGCTACACTATTGCCCCCTCTCTGGGGCCACACAACTGCCCCCTCACACTGGGTCCTCCGGAGTCTTCCACCCCTGTGGGGCTCAGTTGGCCACAGCTATGCCTAGCCCCCAGTCCTCCACCGGGCTCTTACACCCCCTGGGGCTCAGATGTCCTGGGACATTCCTGGCCCTCTTACCCAGAGTGTTGTAGGGACTGGGGTTATTAAGGCATCCCTACCCACCTTTCCCTGGGGAGGTAAACAGTCCTGCTATTTGCATGGCATTGCCTCACCACAGGCAGTCCCACCAGGCCTCTCTACCCCAGCAGGGTGCAGTTTCAGGTCATGCCCAGGATCAGGAGCCTCTGGCCATCCCCATTGCTCTTGCCCTTACTACTAAGTTGTTGTGAGCAGCAGCTCAGCCAGGTGATGTTGCTCCCTCAGCTGCAAGCGGCAAACTGCTGCCTCTACCTCACTTGCCTAGGTTGGAAAATGGCTATCTTAATCAAGCACCTTCTGGCTGCCTGCTCCTTAAAGCTTAATAAAAGCTTTAATAAAATAAACGGTATCATTTTGGAACCAAGAGTTCTAGTTTTTTGTATGTCTTTTTGTCTCAGACCAACGCAGCTACCAAGTACACCCCTGAAACATGGAAGATGCTGAATTTTAGCTGATTTGGGATTTTAAACTTCATTGTAGAACAACAAGGACTTTTTTTGCCTCCCTGCCTGCCATCTGACACCTCCAGGGAAGGAATTCTACTTGATTGACACATCAAAGAGCTACTCAACACAGCTCACAAAGACACTCTCATGGACCCAGAGGGACAGACTTCCATCTTCAGCTCCCTCTGTGCAAACATGAAGTTTATTTCCTACCTGTGGGGACTTTTTACCATCCTGTACCATCTACACTTTTCCCAGAGCCTGATGAAGGGACTTTGATACAGAAAGCTTGCAGAAAATGACAATTTTCTTGCCATTTTCCAGCTGGTCTAGTAAAAGGTATCATTTTGGAACCAAGAGTTCTAGTTTTTTGTATGCTTCTTAAAGCGGGAGGCATCAAAGGTGCACTGCCACAGGCACCTATACTAGTACTTCTGTTCCTGTGTTTACTTTGCATTCCTGAATTTCAGGCTTTACAGTTTCTTCCTTCTCCACAAAAAGTAAAATCTACAGGTAATGAGCTTATGATGCAATATTAGACTCTTAACTAGGGTTAGACTCTTAACCTCCTCTTGCTGATATTTTGATTTTTTTTTTTAAATCTGGCAGTGTATTCTGGCAAAAGTGAAAGGAATCTTTACAGACAGTGCAACATTCTCTGTTATCCTTGCTGAACTACAGGCTTTCTATGTGTCAGTTTATCTGGGAGTCTCAGGGTGAAAATCCACATTAGAGTAAATTCTTATTCTAAGGAGTAAGTTCTAATTCTTAGTCTGTGTTAACTAATGCTAGTGATTAGTCACATATTTGGGGTTAGTACTGATTCTAATGTACACTGCTTAGAACTTCCCCTACAGGGCTAATGAGCAGGGGCAGGCTAGGGGCTACAAGTTTGCTCCATATCTGCCCTACATGCTGGCTCTCTAGTTACAGTATAGGCCAGGGAGGAGGGGGGATGGGGTCCGCTCATCCCATCCCCACTCACCTGTTGCCCAGATGTTCACAGGTATCAGTCCAAGGCTGTACAGTCCTGCATGGTAGCTAGTCCACTTTGGAACAGTGCCTCCTGGGATACTGAAAGACTGCAGATTGATGGTTTTATCTCAGGTGACCACCCAGAAGTTAATTTAACTCAAGCTACGTAGTGCAACTAGAGAATAAGCCTTGCTCAAAGTGATGTAACATTAAGACACCTAAAGGGCACTCAGCACTTATCAATGAGCCTTAGGCCACATCTACAGGAGACACTGACTGTGCAGTTGTTCCTGCACAGTCATTTAGTACTTGCATACACAATAAGTAGTAACGAGCTACTGTGCCGTTAGCGTCTCATGTAGACATGGCCTTAACATGTAATTGTTCAAGTTTTAAGTGCTTTTAACAGTATCTAGTTGTAATTTGCAATCTTACCCTCAGTGGCTGGTCAGGATGGTCCTGAAACTTATTTCAAGTCAATGGCAAAACTCACATTGACTTTTGTAGGGGCAATTTCATACCTTTGGTGAAATTCATAGAAAAAAGCAAGTTGCGAATGGATGTACAAACTGAATCAGTCTAGCAAAAGCTTAGTTTGAGCCAGTGGAAGCAGAAATTGGAAGCAGCCTTAGTGAAAGTGAATTATTAGCATGTGTGTTTATGTTATTTGTATTTTTGTACAAATGAAAGCATATATTTCGGTGTATATTTTTTTGTCCTTGCCAGTTGCTTTTCCCTTGTTTGACCTGTTCATTTTATTCTCTTTTAAACTGTTTTCATTTGGTGTAGTCTTAAAAAATTAAAATGCTAATATTCATGATATTAACACCTTTTCCCATCTGTGGAGTAAAAACTCATGATAAAATTTAGATGGGAAAAGTAAAAGTAATTTGTCTTTATTAATAACTTTCACTACAGTCTGTTATCAGATTTGTAAGGTTGTTATTTTGCAGTTACATCAATTTATAATACTTTATGACAATTTAAGTCCAATCAAAATTGCACTGGAAGGTGTACAATTGTTAACTTATCCCACTTAATATAGAGCGGATATTGTTTATTATGTTGTTCACTTAACATAGTAAACAAAAAAGAAACCTCAAATTTCATGGCCTACAAAAATTGCCATTCTTCCAAATCCCATTTTAGTTAAATAAAATGAGGTTCTAGTTTGACTTTGTCCCATTTATATTCTACTTGTGCAATATGGTGGCTTGTTGGAATATTGGAACAGCAAGGCTTTTTGGTGGCTAAAAGAATTTAGAGAGCTCTGTTGTGTAGGAAAGAATAATAATCCTCTCTAGTAATCTTAGTGGGTGACTGGACATCTGTAGCACAGAAAAGGAAATAAAAACAAAACAGGATGCTATGCTGTCAGAACAAAGAATGTTACAGTAAAACATGTGTAGACCTCAAAGGAGAGGAAATGAATGGTCATTTAGAGGAACTCACTAACTTTTGTGAATTGCTTTCACTGGTTGTAAAACACGTGGAAACAAAACTGAATAGTCAAGGAAGGCTTTGAGAACTGGGAGGAGAAACAAAGATGTACTCTGAGGATATCAGATAATCTTCTCTGAGATACTTCTGTGACCAAGTTCAAATGAATAAAGGAGTCCAGTATAGCTCATTTACCCTTGTAAATACCTTCTACTCTGGATAGAGAAATTGGCTGGTTAGGATATTGAAATAACATTTAGTTGGATTTGATTGTCTCCACTCTGCTGGGTTCAAAATTGGCAGGACTTACTAAACCTGCTTTGAACTAGGTAGGAGCTTTTGAAATGGAGATTATGTCATGGTGGTCATAGTAATTGGTGAATTTTCCTACATAAGACTGATATACACTATACAAAACAGTAGCAGTTAAAGGGTGGCAGTAACATAGGGTTATAGGGAATCAATTATGGCAGAAAGCTTTGGTAATTTTTTTTGAAAAACACTGCAAAATTAGTAGATGAAGGTAATCTCATCCTTATAGGCCTCCCTCCATAGACATTGTACAGTCAAAAGATCAAGCACCTTGCTCTAGGATGGTAATCTAAAATTGATGGGATTAGGTACCTAGGGGGTACATCTACACATGCACTTTACTGGCCAACGTCATTGCAGAGCCACTGGCGGGAATATTCGAATGCTCGTGGCGCACGGGCCAAGTCCCGGAGGACTGGAAAAGGGCTAACGTGGTCCCCATTTTCAAAAAGGGGAGGAAGGAGGACCCGGGCAACTATAGGCCGGTCAGTCTCACCTCCATCCTTGGTAAAGTATTTGAAAAAATTATCAAGGCTCACATTTGTGAGAGCCCGGCAGGACAAATTATGCTGAGGGGAAACCAGCATGGGTTTGTGGCGGGCAGATCGTGCCTGACCAACCTAGTCTCTTTCTATGACCAGGTTACGAAACGCCTGGACACAGGAGGAGGGGTGGATGTCGTATACTTGGACTTCAGGAAGGCCTTTGTTACGGTATCCCACCCCATACTGGTGAACAAGTTAAGAGGCTGTGATGTGGATGACTGCACAGTCCGGTGGGTGGCGAATTGGCTAGAGGGTCACACCCAAAGAGTTGTGGTAGATGGGTCGGTCTCGACCTCGAAGGGTGTGGGCAGTGGGGTCCCGCAGGATTCGGTCCTTGGACCGATACTCTTTAATGTCTTCATCAGCGACTTGGACGTGGGAGTGAAATGTACTCTGTCCAAGTTTGCAGATGACACAAAGCTATGGGGAGAAGTGGACACGCCGGAGGGCAGGGAACAGCTGCAGGCAGACCTGGATAGGCTGGACAAGTGGGCAGAAAACAACAGGATGCAGTTCAACAAAGAGAAATGCAAAGTGCTGCACCTAGGGAGGAAAAATGTCCAGCACACCTACAGCCTAGGGAATGACCTGCTGGGTGGCACAGAGGTGGAAAGGGATCTTGGAGTCCTAGTGGACTCCAAATTGAACATGAGCTGGCAGTGTGACGAAGCCATCAGAAAAGCCAATGGCACTTTATCGTGCATTAGCAGATGCATGACAAATAGATCCAGGGAGGTGATACTTCCACTCTATAGGGCGTTGGTCAGACCGCAGTTGGAGTACTGCGTGCAATTCTGGGTGCCACACTTCAAGAAGGATGCGGATAACCTGGAGAGGGTACAGCGAAGGGCAACTCGTATGGTCAAGGGCCTGCAGACCAAGCCCTACGAGGAGAGACTAGAGAAACTGGACCTTTTCAGCCTCCGCAAGAGAAGGTTGAGAGGCGACCTTGTAGCTGCCTATAAATAAGTTCATCACGGGGGCACAGAAGGGAATTGGTGAGGATTTATTCACCAAGGCGCCCCTGGGGGTTACAAGAAACAATGGCCACAAGCTAGTAGAGAGCAGATTTAGACTGGACATAAGGAAGAACTTCTTCACAGTTCGAGAGGCCAAGGTCTGGAACGGGCTCCCAAGGGAGGTGGTGCTGTCCCCTACCCTGGGGGTCTTCAAGAGGAGGTTAGATGAGTATCTAGCTGGGGTCATCTAGACCCAGCACTCTTTCCTGCTCATGCAGGGGGTCGGACTTGATGATCTATTGAGGTCCCTTCCGACCCTAACATCTATGAATCTATGAATTTACTATGGAGTAGACTGATTAGCTCCACAGTAAAGCAGCACTGTCTACATGTGCATTGGTATTAGGGTGCAGTAAAACTAATGAACTCTGCTGCTGGGGACAGTACTATCTTACTGTGGAGCAATTAAATGCGATAAAATGCACATGTCGATGGTGAGCAGGGAGCTAAATTGTGCCCAGTCAGCCTAGCTAGCTGGGGACCTGCTCCACCCTGGCTTAAATTGCTGCTGTCCTGGGCACCAATGTAGACGTTGCGGCCAGGAGCAGTTTACTCTGGCTCGAACTGCTCCAAAGTTTATTACTTTGCATTAATTGCATGTGTACACTTACCCAAGATGTTTACAATATTAGTAATGAACAGAGAATTGCCTATAATGAGCCACTAAAAACACTAGGCATGGGCATGTGTCTGAATTCCTACTCTTACTTAAAGCACAGAATCTAGAATTGGAAGAGACCTCATGGATAGGGACAGAAATGACACATTAACGAGTATAAGTGATCAGAAACTGGTTCAAATCTGTAATACAACAGAAGTTCAGTGCATATAAACTACTTTCAAAATGGTTGACACCAGCTTATAATAAACCTGGATGGATGGAGTATCATACGTTGCTGATTTAGACTAAATCAGTTCATTTACCTTCTCTCCAGATCCCCTCCAGATTCAAATTAACTCATAGTCCCTCAGCACCCTGGGATGCTCTGCACCTTACCTGCAATTCCCCCTTGCAGGATGGGTAGGCTAGCCTTGGCCCAAGCTATCTGCTTCAGCTGAGCAGGGAGGCATGCTCTAGTGTGTGTCCTCGCCTCCCCACCGCCCTACCCCAGCTTCTGGCCTGGGCCACTGCAGGCAGGTGGCTGCATTTCTGGAATCAGAAGTCAATGCCTGTTCGATTGCTTATCAGTTCATTCTACTTATCTTAGACTAACCTGCAAAAAGTGAATTAGTTCAGCTTCAGACTTTGGTTTGTCAGTACTTAGCTCAAGAGTCATCCAGACATAACCCCCTGTACGAATGCACAGTGTGCTATCATAAATACATACATATCCAGACTGTTCTTGAAAACATCCAATGAAAGAAACTCTACAACTTCCCTGGACAGCTTATTCTACTGTTCTAACAGTAACATTTTTGTCCTGATATTTACTCTAAATCTGTTCTGCTGCAGTTTAAAGCATTTTCTTTCTGCTTTGCCCTCTGCAGCAAGGAAGAATAGCTGAATACATTTGGAAACTGCTATCATTTCCCTTCTTAATCTACTTTCCACCAAACCTAGTTCCCTCAACCTTTCTGCATATGGCTTGCATTCCAACGGCTTTATCATCTGTGTTACTGGCCTCAGGATCCTCTCCCATTTTTTCATAATATACTTAAACTGCAAAGCCCAGAACTGTACACAACACTCTAACATATATTCTAGCTGAAGCCTAATCAACACTGGGTGTGTCTACACATGCATTTGATCTGGGATCAGTTTACTTGCGAGTAAACTACTCACGAGTAAACACTCCCAGGCAGGCATCTACAAATGCAGGAAGGTGGGAGCAGATTTCTGCTCTTAGCAGCAAACTGTTCCCACTTCCTGAAGCCCTGATATGGGCCCCTGCCACCACCAGGAGGAACTCAAGGTTCTGGTCAGCAGCCAGCTTGAAAAGACAGCTCCACTTCATGCTCCCTGGCCAGCCACTTTTCTGGCAAGGAGCAGCATGTCCTCTAGGGGTGGGCAACCCCAAGCTTAGGGCACCTAGGAGGGCGGAGCGTGGAGACAGGAGGCTAGCACCCTGGCCTCTCACCATTCTACCCAGGCCCACAAGGGGTCTGCTGCTGGGTGGCAGCCAGCTGCCAGCTGCCAGCAGCCAGGTGGGGCTAGGGTCAGAGGCCGGGCAGCGGGTGACATGAAGGTGACCGCCAGGGATAAGGTTCATGTTCAGCATCTGGTGATCATCCTCCATAGCCTCCACTTCCCTGGCCATAAGTGCACTCTGCTTCCACAGGGTCTCCATTTGCTTGCAGTCCCGGGCCAGGAGCTGCGCATGGAATTCTTGATCCGCCTGTTCCCATGTATCCCTGTGAGTGACTTCCTCCACCTGCCAGGCCTATGTGCCCACTGTGGGCTCTGCAGCCTTTGTGAGCTGGTTTAGGAGTAGAGTGCAGACCTGGCTCCTCCTCCTATGGAGCTGATGCCCCTACAGGGCCCCAGGCATGGCTGGCGGTGACCCTGAGACTGTATCCCAGCTACCAACTGTGGCCTCTCCCCTACCTCCAGCTGCAGGGCCTGAAGAGCCAGGATAAAGAAGCTTGTTTGTGAGAGTTTGCAACATTTCTGAGACAAGATGCTCTGTACCAGGGGCCATGTACTGCCTAGCCTCAGATCACGGTTTGGGCATGTGTAGTAAATTGGGTGGACAGGCCCAGGCAGCCACTGACCAAGTCCCCCATCACCACTCAATCTTCTGGGGCTAGCAGGCCACTGGGTGCTGGCCACAGGCAGCTTGCCTTTCCCACCCTGTTCCCAGACTGGGACAGGCCAGGCTCCTGGCAGCACCTGTTGCTGTGGCTCCAGCCCTCTGACCCTTCTTCTCCTGGTACTCTCCTGTGCTGCCAACAAGCCCATGGTGCTTGGGCTTGGGGGCATGGGGCTCCCAGATAACTGGGGTGAGGAGCTGCCTGCATCCCAATCTTCCCCTGCAGGTGGCTTCAGGGAGACACCCTGGGGACAGCCTCCCCTCAAAACAGCCAATGTGCTCCAAGCATGCCTCTGCTGCACATGTCCTGGGTGCTGTGTAAGGAGCTGTTTGCATGGACTGAGGGGGGCCTGACCTCCCTCACCTCCTATCTTTCATCTGCCATGATTTGATCTTAAGGTCTTTTAACAGGGGAGTCTGCTTCCAAAAACCAGGGTAGCATCTTTCTGGGTGGATCCTCAGTCCTCAGGGCTCCTCTGCCCCAGACTATATGGGGTGGTTTCTCCTTTAAGACAGCACCAGTTGTGCCTGAGTGGCTATAATTGTGGTATCTGTCCTCTCCTGTAGCCACACCCAAACTCTAAAGGTGTCACTCAGTATTTGGAGGGGCCCTTCTGACTCCTAACTTGGCCTTGGAAGCCTCAAACTTCTGTCTTCCTAGCCTTGTTAGCTTATGCTCCTTTCTGTGCCTTCACCCCTCCAGTCCTGGCTCTGGTCTGCCCCCCCTGCTTAAGCTCTTGGCCCCAGCTCCCCATCTCACCCTCTCATGCTCTGGAGTCCAGCCATGGCCCCTCAGGCTCTGGGCCCTAGTCTCTTGTAGCAGTCCATGGGGATTTTGTGCTGCTCTTTCCCTGGTGTTCCCTGACCCTGGCACAGTGGCTTGTTCACTGCTCTACCCCCAAGGGCACAGCCAGTTCTCAGGTCCTAAGCTTAAACATAGCAGAAATGTAAACAAACTGCTTCCTGCTAAAGATAGCCGCAATGGTGGGTCAATATCCCACCACAAGCTTTATTTCCCCCTTAGCTGTCTCTCTCTTGCTCTCCTGGGTATCCATGGGCCTGTTTCCTGCAGTCAGTTTCTCTGGCAGCTCCTCTCCCTGCAGTGTACAAGATGAGACTGTTCCTTCTGGCCCAGGCCCTGGGTTCTGTGCCTCAAAACCCCTCCTCTTCCTGTTATGTGGCTTCCCAACCACACACAGGAGTTTCCTTTTTACTTAAAAGGCAGCCTGTGCTCCTCTGCTGCATACTCACATAGCCAGTTTAGCCTGCTCTTAAAATATTTATTTTAGCCTCTCTTAAAAGAACAGGAGCCCCTGGCTCCCTGTGATAGGTGCTACATGGAGTACTTATGTTAACAAAGCCTTCACTGTAATTTGCTTCTTTTTCTGTAATTCAAAATGAAAAATGCTATAAGAACCAAATTGTTGCTATTTTTTCTTGTGGCTGTACTAGTAATATGTTCAGCCAAGAGAAAAGGTAGTGGTGCTAGAAATCTCATGAAAATCTGCCCTTGTCACCCTGCTTCCAGCCTGTTTTATACCACAAGGAGTTCAGGCAAACTTCAGGCAAGCGAATGTATCTTGCGGTCCTTTATTGTTGGAACTTGATTCCAAATGTTATAATTCCCCCACTGCTCCTGCACAATGATTCCCCCTGGCCGTGGCTTGAGTTTGAGAATGGAGCATCTTTCTCCCGAGCTCTCTGCTAACTCCGCTATTATCTCTCTTTCTCTCTCTCTCTCTCCCTCTCTCTTTTCCTCTGCTGATCTCAACCACCTCGGGACCACCACCTGTCACCTCTTCCCTCCTTCGTCCCCGTGACTCACCACTGAAGTGGGTTCTGCAGGTAGGTAGTGACCTGTCAAGTTGTGGTGATCCCGTTTCTTGTTGTCAGAGGGGATACCAGTCTCTATCCCTGTCAGCGCTTCTCAGTTTCTCCTGAGCAACCTCTTCATCCGACTTCCATCTTGGTCCGTGCCCGCAGGCAGCTCTGGGTACTCTTCTCTCCCTCTTATTCTTCCTTCTGGGTCCTTATTGGTTTCCCGGGATATGGGTTTTCCTGTTTCCCAGCTGTGCTACTCCTCCTCAGTTGTTACTCTTTCTAAATAACAGAGTTGCAGCCAAGACTCCGTTACATGCACCATAGGTTCCTAAAAGCTTGGTAAAATGAAGCTAATAACAGCTACGTGTGCACAATTTTATATAATCATTACACACATACATACATACATCATCATAAAATGCTGGACTTTCTTTTGCTTATGCTTCACACATTATATTTCAACTCATCAATAATATCTAGTTTTTCACATTTCATATATTCTAATACCTTCAGTAATGGTGAGTAGCACATTACCACATGCTGGGCATGTCTACACATGCTACTAATGCACAGCAATAAACTCCAGTGCAGTTCAGAGCTGGCTGCTCCAACATGGCTGCACCGACCTGGCTCAGTGTGCTGCAGGGGGGCTGACTAGGGCAAGAGACTGCTCCAGTGCAGGACTAGCTGGCAGGCAGCCCCCACACTGAAGCACTCTTGTGCCTCAGCCAGCCTGGTGTGCCTCTGCATTTTCATTGCAGCACAGTAAATAATGGCATTGCTGGATAGTACTTGTATTTACAAGTATTAGCCTGAGATGGCATTTTTTAGTTTACTGCAGCCTAATAGGGAGACGTGTAGATACCAAGACTACTGCAGAGCTACGCAACTCCACAATAAATGTCTCATGTAGATGTGCCTACTGAATTCTTAAATGTTGCTCTTCATGGAGGAAGATGTCACCTTATGTGATTAAAGGGTTTCTTAAACTGATCTTAAGTTATTTCACTTCTAAGCCTTTTGAATGCTACTCATCTCCATCAAAATAATGAGCAGACCTTGTGAAACTGACTCCTGAGACTACTCTTACCAAATGTCATAAGTTTCACTGACATACATGGGATAAGCATTGACATCCTTCACGTGAGTCTCTTTCTTATTGGGCTAATAAACTATATAACTTCGCAACAAGGGCAGATAATTTATTTCAGATTTATTTCAGTCTCTTTCCATATCTAAACCTTACTTTCTTTTTAGCCTTTTTTTCACTAGTGTCTAGCATGCCCTTTTTGGGGGGTAAATGCATCAGAATGAACAGGCTTATATGTAGGTTTATTTTTGTTATGACGTAGAATTTTTTATTTTCTTAGTAAGTTTTCCAAAGAACCTATGCCCATTGTCATCGTACTTTATTTACTTTATCTTCCAATTACACTTGAGAGTGTTTTGCAGGATCTCCCAGCTTTAGCATCCTGTTTTTCCCTTCTTGGGAATTAGTGCTGCTTGGTATCAAGAGGATATTTGGAAATGAACTCCCAGTCTTGTTCAGGAATGATATATCTTCATGTTCAGAATTTCTAACTTAGGTACATACTTTCCTAGACAGCTCAATGTACAACATGAACATCATATCTCTGAGTACAATAATTTTTCTACAGTGACACAGATACATTGTATGGTGGTACTCAAACATAAAACTACTTATGTGGGATAATTGTGCTTACATTTACTTTACTGCCCAAGAAATATGACTATATATGCAATAAATTAATTTGCAGATGTGAAATGAAATGTATTTTACATCATATTAGTGTACTTCGATTGTTCTTACATAATTCAGGAACTCCTTTAATAATAAAATACATCAATAAAGGGTAATACACAAAAGGTCTTGAAGTATTTTGTAGGTATCCTTTTCTTCATGATTCTTCTATGGGTGAAAATGTTTTCAATTAGTTTAAGCACAAAAATGAAATCTCTATTTAAACTACTTTAATTGATATTCTTATTCCATGTCTTTATACAACTCACACTGACATGAACCATGGAAGTTCAAGGCTCAGTAATATCAACTGAAATTTTGCTAAATGAAAATTGTTATTCTGGAAATGAGCAAACATAAATGTTAAAGCTATTTTCCACTGCTGTTTTGTTACAGAGATAGCCCTGACTTCACATATAAATCTTATTTTCCCGCCTATTCAGAGGTCAGAAATGTCTTTGGATCAGAACTAGAATAAAAATTAGAAGGACTGTTTCCTGAATCCACTTTAGGACAACTGATGGTGACAGAAATCCCAGACTTCTGACACACACTAAACCTGAACTAAACAATCCAGTTTAGTCAATTTATTGGACAGTTTACACAGAAGAGTTATTTATTTAGCACTTAACCTGGTTAAGGTGCAGTTTTTGTATCCCATGAAAAGTTTGAGATTTCAAAAGCTTTTCTCTTGTGCACTGGGGCGGAACTTAGACCCCTTAGAGAGCTTCATGCAGAAGGAAAGAAAGTATTCCACAATAGCTTGATGGCAGATAGAAATAACTTAATGGTAGAATGGACTATTCACAGCATCTGATGTAGGCTGTACCTTACAAAAGCTCATGCCTGTCTGAAGGACTTGGTCTATACCATGGGTAGGCAATATTTTTTGGCTGGAGTGCGGAAAAACACCATAATTCCTACCTCGGAAGGTGCTAGAGTGCTGGCATGGCAGAAAAACAAAATTAGGGCAAGGGGTCCATGGCAGGATGCCCTGCTTGTGCCCCTTGCCCCACACCCAAAGCCCCTGCCCCCCAGCCCTGCTGCCCCTTGCCCCCACCCAAAACCCCTACACGCCGTCCCTGTTGCCCTGTTCCCACCACCCAAAGCCCCTGTCCTCCAGTCCTACTGCACCTTCCCCCCAGCCCTACTGCTCCTTGCCCCCCACCCAAAGCCCCTGCCCCCCAGCCCAGGCTCTGTGGCTGCCAGCAGGTACCCCAGCTCTGGGTAGCTGCTGGAGTCTGGGCTGCTCCAAGTAGGGCTGGGAGTAGTAACTGCTGGGAGCAGTCCGGGATCCCGGCTGGCAGCAGCTTCCCAGAGCCAGAGCCGGCTGTAGCCAGGAGGCTCCAAACAGCTGTGTTGGATTCCGGCATCAGCTCCACACCAGTGCACACAGGCGTGCCTTGGAGTGGGCGGTGGGGGAGGGTGCAGCTATTTGAAGCCTCCTGGCTGCAACTGGCTCCAGCTCTGCTGCAGCTGCCCAGAGCCTGGGCTGGCTACAAACAGCTGCGTTGGGCTCATCACCTATGTGGCGGGAGCAGGGGAGAGACCAGGGTTGTGTTGCCTCAGGCCTCTCCCCCACAGCCTGCTCCAAGGCATGCCTGCACGCGCCAGTGCAGAGCTGATGCCGGAGCCCAGCACAGCTGTTTGGAGCCTCCCAGCTGCAGCCGGCCCCGGCTCTGGGTAGCTGCTGCCAGCAGGGATCCCGGGCTGCTCCCAGCAGTTTGCTGGGACACTGCAAGACCTGCTGGGAGCAGCCCAGGCTCCATTGCTGGCAGAAGCTACCCAGAGCCGGGGCTGGCCATGACATGCCAAGCAAAATGGCCTCACGTGCCATGCTCGGCACATATGCCAGGGTTTGCCGACCCTTGGTCTATACAGTGCCACCCTTCCCTGCCTTCTACCTAACTTCAGACTAACACACCTAACTACCTGTCTCTAGGTTGATGGTTAAGCCACTCATTACATTGGTACAGGCTGGGGACCAACTGGCTAAGCAGCCATTCTTCAGAAAAGGACTTGGGGTTATAGTGGATAGTAAGCTGTATATGATCCAGCACTGTGCCATTGTTGCAAAGGAGGCTAACAACATGGTGGGCTGCATTACTAGGAGTGCTGCCAGCAGATTGGGGGAAGTTATTTCCACCCTGTATTTGGCCCTGGTGAGGCCACATCTGGAGTACTGTGTCCATTTTTGCCCCTCCCTATAGAAAGGATGTAGAGAAATTAGGGAGAGTCCGGAGGAGGGCAATGAAAATGAGTAGGGGGCTGGGGAACATGACTTATATGAGGAGAGGCTGAAGGAACTGGGTTTATTTAGTTTGGAGAGGAGAAGGCTGATTGGGGGTTTAATAGCAGCTTTCAACTACCTGAAGAGTAGTTCCAAAGAAGATGGAGCTGCACTGTTCTTTTGGTAACAGATGACAGAACAAGAAGCAATGGTCTCAAGTTGCAGCAAGGGAAGTTAGACATTAGGAAAAACTCTCTCATTAGGAGGGTAGTAAAGCAGCAGAACAGGTTACCCAGAGAAGTTGTGTAGTCTCTATTTTTGGAGGTTTTTAAGACCCCGCTAGACAAAGCCTTGGCCAGGATGATATAGTTGGGGCTGGTCCTGATTTGAGTAGAGGGTTGGATTAGATGACTTCCTGAGGTCCCTTCTGAACCTAATTTTCTAGAATTCTTTGCTTTGGAATGTGGGAGATTCAGGTCCAGGTTCCTGTGTTTAAAGATTCAAAAGGACTTTAATCATATGCTCCCTGATTCATAGATTCATAGATGTTAGGGTCGGAAGGGACCTCAATAGATCATCGAGTCCGACCCCCTGCATAGGCAGGAAAGAGTGCTGGGTCTAGATGACCCCAGCTAGATGCATATCCAACCTCCCCTTGAAGACCCCCAGGGTAGGGGAGAGCACCACCTCCCTTGGGAGCCCGTTCCAGACCTTGGCCACTCGAACTTTGAAGAAGTTCTTCCTAATGTCCAATCTAAATCTGCTCTCTGCTAGCTTGTGGCCATTATTTCTTGTAACCCCCGGGGACGCCTTGGTGAATAAAACCTCACCAATTCCCTTCTGTGCCCCCGTGATGAACTTATAGGCAGCCACAAGGTCGCCTCTCAACCTTCTCTTGCGGAGGCTGAAAAGGTCCAGATTCTCTAGTCTCACCTCGTAGGGCTTGGTCTGCAAGCCCTTAACCATACAAGTGGGCCTTCTCTGGACCCTTTCCAGGTTATCCGCATCCCTCTTGAAGTGCGGCACCCAGAATTGCACGCAGTACTCCAACTGCGGTCTGACCAGCGCCTGATAGAGGGGAAGTATCACCTCCTTGGACCTATTCGTCATGCATCTGCTGATGCACGATAAAGTGCCATTGGCTTTTCTGATGGCTTCGTCACACTGCCGACTCATATTCATCTTGGAGTCCACTAGGACTCCAAGATCCCTTTCCACTTCCATGCCACCCAGCAGGTCATTTCCTAGGCAGTAGGTGTGCTGGACATTTTTCCTCCCTAGGTGCAGCACTTTGCATTTCTCCTTGTTGAACTGCATTCTGTTGTTTTCTGCCCACTTGTCCAACCTATCCAGGTCTGCTTGCAGCTGTTCCCTGCCCTCTGGCTTGTCCACTTCTCCCCATATCTTTGTGTCATCTGCAAACTTGGACAGAGTACATTTCACTCCCTCGTCCAAGTCGCTGATGAAGACATTAAAGAATATCGGTCCAAGGACCTAACCCTGCGGGACCCCACTGCCCACACCCTTCCAGGTCAAAGCCGACCCATCCACCACAACTCTCTGGGTGCGACCCTCCAGCCAATTCGCCACCCACCGGACTATGTAGTCATCCAAGTCACAGCCTCTTAACTTGTTCACCAGTATGGGGTGGGATACTGTATCGAAGGCCTTCCTGAAGTCTAAGTATATGACATCAGCCCCTCCTCCTGTGTCCAGGTGTTTCGTAACCTGGTCATAAAAAGAGACTATATTGGTCAGGCATGATCTGCCTGCCATGAACCCGTGCTGGGTTCCCCTCAGCATAATTTGTCCTGCCGGGCTCTCGCATATGTGAGCCATGATAATTTTTTCAAACACTTTGCCAAGGATGGAGGTGAGACTGACTGGCCTATAGTTGCCCGGGTCCTCCTTCCTCCACTTCTTGAAAATGGGGACCACATTGGCCCTTTTCCAGTCCTCCAGGACTTGGCCCGTGTGCCACGAGCGTTCAAATATTCCCGCCAGTGGCTCTGCAATGATGTCAGCCAGTGCCTTCAGTACCCTCGGATGGAGCTCATCCGGGCCTGCCTACTTAAAGGCATCCAGTTCTTCCAAGTGACTCTGCACCATCTCAGGGTCTACGCAAGGTAGTCTGGCGCCTTGTTGCTGCCTCTCTACAACCCCAGTGTGAGACTTGTCGTGCCTCTCACTTAGGAACACTGAGGCAAAGAACTCGTTGAGGAGTTCAGCCTTGTCCCCCCTGTCCGTCACCAATTGTTTCTGCCCATTTAGCAGGGCTCCTATTCCTCCCTGGGCCTTCCTTTTACTCCCTATATATCTAAAAAACAATTTCTTGTTGTCCTTTACTTGGGATGCCATCCTCAGCTCCATGGTAGCTTTGGCCCGTCTAACTGCCTCCCTACAAGCACGAGCAGAGGAGGTATATTTATCTTTGGTGATCTGTCTCTGTTTCCAATTTTTATGTGCTCCCCTTTTGGCCCTTAGGCTGCCCTGGATTTCTGTGGTCAGCCAAGGAAGCCTCCTGGCCCCTTTCTCTCTTTTACCCCGCACGGGGATCATCTCGTTTTGTGCCCGAAGGATCATTTCCTTAAGGCACAGCCACCCTTCTTGGGCTCCCATCATTTCAAAACTCCTACTCTGCAGTGCGTCCTTGACTAATCGCCTGAGTTCATTTAAATCAGCTTTTCTAAAGTCTAGCACTTTCACCCTACTAGTTACCTTACCCACTCGACGTCTTATGGTGAATTCTATTATTAGGTGATCACTGTCCCCCAGATAGCTACCGATCTGTAGGTCCCCTACCATGTCATCCCCCATTGCCAATACCAGATCCAGTATGGCATTCCCCCTAGTGGGACTGTGTACCTCTTGTGTCAGGTGGAGGTCCTGCACACAGGATAGAAACCTGCATGAGTGGTGGGACTTTGCCGTCTGTGTCTCCCAGCAGATGTCTGGGTAGTTTAGGTCCCCCATGACTACTGCCTCTTTAGCCTTTATGGTCTCCATGAGCTGCCTCAGGAGCCCCGCATCTATTTCTTCCCCTTGGTGTGGGGGTCTGTAGCAGACCCCTACCACCAAATCCCTTTCTCCTTGCCCCCCATGTAGCCTAACCCACAATCCTTCTACTTCCTCATCCTTCAATTCCGTCTTGATGAGGGTCGATGTATATTGCTCATTGACATACAGCGCAACCCCTCCCCCTTTTTTCCCCAACCTGTCCTCCACCATGGGCTCCTCAGAGGGTGAGTCACTTGCTGGGGCTTTTTTTCTTATATAAAAGAACTAATCAGGTGAGAAAGGAAGAGACTGCCTTCATAGTCCAATGTTTAGGCACTAACCTGCATGCATTAAACCCATGTTGAGTCCTTGCACTGGAAGTAAATGCCTGTTCATAGCCTAACAGATGTTCTTAGAAAGGGTTGCGATGGATATACACCTCCATATTTGGATGATGTAGTCAGCTAAGAACAGATGCTGCATTGGAACCAACAGGTTGGATTAACAGTAAATTCTGACAAATGTATATGGATCCTAAAAGAGGCCAGATATCTTGGGTATATATTAGGGAAACAGCCTGTGAAAAGTCAGTGAGAAAGGAGGTGTATTCCTCTCTTTCCCACCCTTTCCATACCTCTAACCAAATAAAAAAAATGATTGTTAAATATGAACAGGCTTCCCAAGCCCTGAAGAAACCCATCTATGGACCCTATGACTTTCAGGCACCAGATTTCTCAACTGAATATATTGTCCAGGTGGATGATTAAGGTAGTGGCCTAAGAGAAATTTTAGTGAAAAAAAAAAAAAAGAGGACTGAAACACTCAGTGGAATATGGGACCATGAGACGAGTTTCAGGAGCAACTAACTATACTACAGTATAAAAATAATGCCTAGTCATTAAATTGAAAGTGGAGAGCCTTAAAACCTATCTTTATGAAAGACCCTTTGAACTTGAAAGAGCTTGCCAAGGTCTATAGTGACTGCAGAATATGAGGAATAAAAATTCCATGATAATTACGTGCTATCTTGCCATAAGCTTAGTTGGTTGAACTATGACAATAAAAATTGCCAGCAGAGTATTTATTTCACTTTATCTATACCTGAGATGCCTAAGGCTAAAGCAGAAGAGAGAAAAAAAAATCTGACAGTGAACTGTCAGAGGGGTGGAGAAACTAATTAGCTGGCTGTGACAGGGGGCCATCTCAAGGTCGGTCACAACGTTGGCCCACCCGCCTATCTAGGGCAGTCTGCCCACCTGACTTTTCTGCCACACCTTTGTTGTAACTAACAAGTTGTTTCTAGATGGGAAGCTATCCATTTTATGCCCTAATACCGAGGGCATAATACATGGCTTCAACCTCCCCTTTACCATGCCCCATGCCTCGCAGGTGTTATACTACTGTTGTCACCTCTATGCACCCCTCTGGCACCAGGCCCTCCAGCTCCCTGTGTCTGCATGCCCCTCTGGCTCTGGGCCCTCTGGACCCCAAAGCTGCATCCTTCCTGCACTGGGTTCTTCTCAATCATGTGCCTCTCCCTCTGGGCACTAATGAGGTTCCCACTTCCCCTATAGCTTCATCCCAAACCACTGGTCAAATAATAATACAAACATAAGCTACAACACTACAATAACAATTGGGAATGTGGTCTGCCCCTTTAAGAAGGCAAAACATCCACCCTAGGACAGCGCGTCTCTTATCCCTGGGTACTTTGTAGGGTCCTGGAGCCTTAGTCCTTGTAGGCAGCAAAGCAGCTGACCAAACGTTTCTGGGTAGCTGTTGCAGAGCACTGAGGTGCCCTGCTCCTAGAGAGGGGAAACTGCCGGAGAAAAGAGCCCTAGCGGGGAATAAGAGCCCACCTGTGGGTTGCCAGGGCAACTGGAGGCAGCGAATGACCCACACCTGACAGCGGTTAGCTGGCTGTAAGGGGCAAGGCCTGGCTCTTATAAAGCCCAGGGCTGAGGCCAGGCTGGCAGTTCCCTCACTGCAACCAGAGAGGCAGGAGCTCCTGGAGTAGGGATGCGAGAAGCAGCGAGACCCGCAGGTACTGCTTGAGCAGAGTTATGGATGGCAGCTCTAGGGCATTTGTTCAACGTGGTTTAGCCAGGTGGCTTTACATTATGTTATAGCCAGGAGGCTCGAGTTTCTGTAGCATTTTGTTGTTTATTACACCGGTGGTTTGGGTGAGGCTTTAAGGGGTTGGAGGAGGCCTCATAGGGACCCACAGTGGTGTGGGGGTCCTAGTGCCAGTGAGGGCGCAATACACTCGGGGGGGAACCCACAGTGGTGTAGGGACCCCGGCGCCAGTGAGGGCGAGTATCCTCAAAGGGGCCTCACAGCAGAGTGTGAGGACGCCAGCACCAGTCAGGGCGCGGCTTACGGGGTGCTTAGACGCCAGCCCCAGAGAGGGGGCATTTTAGAAACCCTAGTGCAGGTTTGGCGAGCCCCAGAAAGGGGGCGACATTAGTGGAAAGCCCAAGTTGAGCATGGCGAGCCCCGGAGAGGGGAGCGCCTTATTGAGAAGCCTAGTGTGGGCGTGGCAAGTCCCAGAGAGGGGGCGCTATTAGGAAGCCCTAATACGGGCACATAGAGCCCCAGAGAAGGGGATAGCTTACTGGAGAGCCCCGAGAGGGGGCTGTTATATAGAGAAGGCCCCAGAAAGAGGGCAGCACCATGGGAGGCCCCGGAGAAGGGGGCAGCACTGTGGAGAAGGCCCAGACTGGGTGCAGAGCCCCAGGAGGAGGCGGTGATATCGAGACGGCCCCCAAAAGGGCGGCATTACAGAAGAGACCTGAGAAATGGGCGTGAGTGCAGATAGAGAGACAGACCAACGTCCATTCCAACTGCGAGGCTTGGGGCATGGTATAAGGGGTGGTTGGAGCCACGCATAGCCCATAAGGCTAGGGTGCCCCAAAGCACCCACTTGCAGGACAAGACCCACGACGAGTCTGGGAAAACCATGGGGTCCGAATAAACATAGAGACGTGTCCGAGAGGGCGTAAGGCAGCCTCCCAACCAATTTAAACCATCAAAGATGTGGTGGGCGAGAAACAGAGGGTGCCCTTGGTCCAACTAGGCACGAAGAGGGGGCCTTAAGGAGATCACGGCCCTCCTACAGGACCCCGCCGTGACAGTAGCTCTCTAAGCTTAGGCTCCTTTCTTTGACAGTCTCTAGAGAGAGCGAACCCTGCTAGTTCCAGCCCTGAGTTTATACATCCCCAGGGCCCTGCCTCTTGACTACCCGGATGTGCTGGCCAATTACCCCATTAGGCTGTTGCTCAGGCAACCTGAGGCTGTGGAGTTCTACCTAGCCTGCAGGGTTCTCTGGCCAGGTTGCTTCTGCCCTTAAAGGAGCAGGCACATCTTAGTGCCCCGCTACACTTACTCCAATTGACAATTAATCCTCCCAGAGGCTGATGGGCTTGGAAGGTGCATAAGACCTATAAACCTGACCTGGCTCATTCCAGAGAAGGCGAAATCATACCCAAGAATAGTGGGAAGCTGGAATGTCTATGGGAGAATTGTGACAGAGTGGGATTGGAGGTGAGACAAAAACCTTACGAAAAAGATTGGGTAGGCTGTTAAATTCTTCCCAAAGAGCACAGCTCATCATTTGGACCACTGGGCACCAATCTTTTTGCCATGCATGCCACAGATTAGCTCCATACCCTTCCTGAGCAACAGTTCAATCTCTTTCCTCTGCCCAATTGGCTGCTCTGCTTTCTTCTTCCTGCCTTGTACTTCCTGCCTTTGCCACTTGTGGCATGTGTACTATATGTTGGCCACCCCTAGTTTAGACGGTATCTCCCATGAGGCACTCAGGATTCTGTGCCAACTCCTCTGATGCAACATTCAGCTTGGTCAGAAGGAAATTTTAATTGCATTATGGCTGATACAGTTCTCCAGGGAGCCCAGGCTTCTGCAGAAAATGAGGGCCCAAACTATATCTCCTATAATGCAATGTGCTGATAGGGAAATTAAATGTATTTTTTTTTTTTAACTAAATTGAAATGAAACCATATTTTTATCAGTTGAAAAAAGAAAGAAACAAACAAAACTCCAACATATTGATCAAGTCAAACATTTTTCATGCAGATTTACTGTCTGCATAAGCAATTGGCAACTTTTTGGAGCTGCAGGTCAGAGAAACTTTTCTTGGGTCCAAAGCAGGCCAGTGTTTTGACCTGGCCACTGCCACTTCTGCCATGGATTTCTCTTGCTGTTGCTTTTTCCACCATGCCTTAGGACCTGGCCCTGGCATCAGTGTGGGCAAAGCCCTTGTTGCAGGAACACTGCTGAATACTCCACCACTGCCAAAGCCTTGTGGCTCTGTAGGCTGGATCCAGCCTGTGGGCAATACATTGCCAACTCCTGACTGACATACTTACCTATTTAGGACCTTTTATTAAGTATTATGCTAGCTGTGATCAACTGAAGCATTTGAGTCATCAGCCATTTAAAAGCAGAACTATTTATAGGCTACTCTGGGTGAAAAGTCCTTGGCTTTGCTGGTTGCTTTCTCTGCCTTGGTGCTTTGAAGCTGGATTTGGTGGCCTACCCATTTTCTTTGGCTTTTCCTCTGTGTGTGTGTGTGTGTGTGTGTGTGTGTGTGTGTGTGTGTGTGTGTGTGTGTGTGTGTGTGTGTGTGTGTGTGTGTGTGAGGGTGCTGGTTGTGTGGTAGGCAGCACTGTATTTTGCAGCTAAGGGAATACTTTTTTGGAATTTATGTAACCCAGGTACACCCAAGTGTGTGCCCTATTCTCAGCTGAATAGGATGGGTAGGCAGGAAGGGGTGTTGTGAGAGGGATGCCAGAATTTCAAGCAGATCCCTCTTTCTCCTATAGAGTTATCCCAAGACCAAAATTCTTAACTATATACATAATATACATAAACATAAAACTAAATATCATATATAAATATAAAATATATATTTTATATAAATATAAATATATATATTTACACAAAGAACACTAACCAATAACCAAGGTCAAACCCTAAATAATACTGTTTATAATATCACAATACAACATTTCAATTACAAAATATAAGGCACAAACATGAACTATCTTAATAACATCTATTCCTTTATATAGTCCCTGACCCATGGCAAAAGTTAGTCCTCTTTCCAATGGGGTCCCTTGGGGGTGTCCAGAAAGCACCAGGGGTCCTTCCCCTTAGGGCCTTGACTAGGCGGTGGGCTGCTCATCCAGCCCCTTCTTTGGGTTTGCCTGCCCCAAACGTCTTTTCCCTGTGGGACCCAAGGGCCCAATGACTCACGTTCCCTCAGGTGGTCAGGGCACAGCTCAAAGGGGTCTCCTCTGCTGCAGTGCCACTCCAGGCCTCTCCTATGCCTCTGGCCTCCTCTCTACCCTGTGCTCTGCTCTGGGCACCGAGGGCTCAGATCCTCTCAGCTGCTGCAGCACTGCTGCTGGGTGCTGGGCCCCACGTTGCAGCACTACTATTTCCCTGTGCCCTAGCTCAGCGCTGAGGGCTCTCTTAGCACAGGCCAGGCCCTTCAGGCTCTGGCCAGCCATCCTCATGCTGGGTGGCTAACCCAAGCAGCCTCCGCTGCTCCCTGCTCCACTGCTCCCAAGGCTCAAGCCCATGTGCCACCCTGCGCTCTGTGGGACCTGGCCACTTGCTGGGGGATGGGGCCTGAGCCACCTCACTGTGGCCCCCAAGGCCCTGCCAGTGTTGCAGGCTCAAGCCGCCGCTTGGAGCTCCCAAAGCCTGGGCTCCATGCACTGAACTATGTACCATGATGGGCCTGAGCACTCGCACTACTCCCAGGGCCGGGTCTCCGTGCACCATCCTTGTGTGCTGTCAACAGCCCAAACAGTCTCATCCCACTCCTAGGACTGCTCCTCCAGTGGCAGCTTCAGGAGCCTTGGGCCTATTGCCCAGTGGGGGAGAGTGCCACAGCTTTTCTTGGCTCCACTCTTCTTGAGTCCCTCGCTTCATCTCCCCCTCAGGCTGGGCATGCAGCTCCTTTTATACTCTACAGGGCTCTGCCCCTGAAGTCTTCTGGACCTGACAGTTTACAATCTTCAATCAGGTCCAGGGGAACTCTTCTCCCCCTCCACTCAGGAAAAGGGCATGACTTTATTTCTCCTGCTACCTCCTGATTGGTGGATGGGTTCCACCAATCAAAACAGCAGGATCTCAAGCCTGGGACTCAACCCAAGCTCTGAAAGCTGAGCCTGCTACAGTTACTTCTGTTCAATTTATAGGTTTTTTTCTTCAAATATTGCATGTTTTGCGGGACTGTAAATCACAATTAAATAAGTATGAACTCAGTGTGTAAAGCTGGGTAATGGCACAAGATATGTTTACTGAACTTTTAATGGACAATTTATATTGACACGCTGAATAGAGAGGGCTGACTAGAATTATGAGATAGATTGAATCTATCTGTCATATTTGCATATGATTGTAGCACTATCATTATAGTTTAAATACATAATACCTACCACTAATGATAATCCTCCCACTTTCTTATGGGAGTTTTTTGTATTTGATAGACCTAAGTAGACCTCAAATGAATTTGGTAAAGCCACATCAGTGACACTATGAAGACTTTCACCAACTGAGAATTTGGCCCTTTTCATTGTTTGTGAAGACCAGTTCAAATATTACAATTTATATATGACTGGCAGTTGTATCAATATATACTTGGAATCTGTGTTGTATATTGTTTAATTGACTATTTTTAAAAACATGCAGTGTCTTGTACAAATTAAGTTTAACCTGGAAAAAATAACTGCTTTAACAATTTCATCCAAATCCATTTGCACAAAAATAGAAAAACAACATGACATTCTCTCTCTTTGCAAGCAAGTATAAACCTATGGGGAAGCTTTGGTACATCTAAGCAAGTAGTTTGTTGGCAAAGCTCTTCTGTGATTCACTGTCTGTACATGAAGCAAATAGGACATCAGTACAGATCCATTGTAAAAACTTGATATATTTAGATCTAGATTTATCTTCTGGAAAACATGTCTTGCCGGAGTATCAGTGTCTAATATTGCATTGTAAAACTGATCATGTTTTGCCTCTCAGGCTCAAAACAAGAGTGTGTGAATGTACCAGCTGCTTACAAAATGACTAGTAGTGTTGTTGCAGCCATGATAATAGAGGGATGTCAAAATGTGTGAGGTTTTTTGTTTTTTTTTTTATTGGACCATCTTGTATGGATGGAAAATAATGGAGGCAAGGTGTTGGGTTTCATGCAACTTTCAACAGGTCTGTGGGGGAGGGAGGAAATGTTACAGATCAATCTAGGTACAAGTTAGAACAATAATCTAATTACGTTACTAAACTAGGTCACTTGAAAGGCAAGTGGGCAGTTATCACTTGTGAAGCAAAGAAAACTTAGCAGAGAGGAGAAGATGGGCCTTGCAACAGAAATGTATAATTTCATTGGACATCAGAAGCCATAGACTTGACAGGGACATTGGTTTTACGGTTCATTATAACTTACCTCTGTGAATCAAGTATGCATATCTAGTCATGCCTGACTGAGCAATATAATAAAAATATTATATACTTCATAGACATTAAATATATACTTCACATATGAGATTTTTTTCATTTAAAATCATTTAAAAATAGGTCTGAGGGGACCTCAGAGAATAATTTAATCCACTCCCTCCATTCAAGATAGGATCATCCCTGTTGAAATCATTCCAGACAAATGTTTGTGTAATCTGCTCTTAAACATTTCCCAGGTTCAGATTCCACAATTTCTCTAGGTAATCTGTTCCAAATGGCTAATTATCTTCATGGCTAGTGAGTTTTTCCTAATATCCAACCCAAATATCCCCTGTTGCAATTTAAGATTATTACCTTTTTTCTGTCTCTTGCAGCCCCAGAGAAGTCTATCACCATCTTTTTTTATAATGACCCTTCATGTTTTTTAAGACTGTTATCAAATTCCCCTTTAATCTTCTCTTCCCAAACTAAATAATCTCAGTTCTCATTGGGGATATTTAATTGATTCCCCATTATACCCTATGGCTGGATCTCCAAGGTGACTCTGAAGCTTCAGAGCCACTTCAGCTGGATCAAAGTGAGAACCCGGTCCAGAGCTCCAGATAGGATCCCTGGCATCTGAAGGGGCCGGATCTGAAGCCAGATCGAATAGCTGGCTACTTGTACAGGGCTACGGGGCAGGGAGCAGGCTGGAGCTATGGGTGGCTCATCTTGGGGGCATGGTTCCCTGTCACTATGCACATTCCTGGGAGTACATGAGGGGCATATGCCCCTCAGATTTGTGCATGGGGTGGGGGCAGGTGCGGGCTGCCCACTGTGGACTCAGGGCTTCCTGCCTTGTTGCCTTGCAACCATGCTGAGGTGACCCCTGCCTACCCAGCAGAAGCAGGGGGTGGCGGCACAGAGTGGTGCCCACCATTGCTGCTGGGCAGGCAGGAGTTGCCTCCCCACGGTGGCATGAGGCTCCTGATGGTGACACTGAGCCTGCCCGACCACTTACTCTCTGCCCTGTGCTGGGTCCCACCTGCTGGGCCGCAGAGGCTCCGGGTGGAGGGCAGCAGAGCAGGGAGCCTGAGCCCTCAGTGGCAGCCTGCATCTCCCTCACAGGCTGCGCTCTGTCCTTGCTACCCAGTGGGGAGGGGGAGCCTGGCTCCATGCTTCACTCTGCTGCAGTAGCCACCATCTTCCATAGGTGGCAGCTGCTGCGGGGAGCAGGGGGCTGCAGGCCTGGGTCCCTGGTCATATTGCCCTGGCAGCTGGGGCCCCCCTCCAGCTGGGCTGCGGAGGGCGGGGGTCTGCAGGTAGGGAGTGAGAGACACTGGCAGGGCCCAGGGGGCTGTGGGTGGTGAGTGAGGAGCAAAGCAGGGCTGGGGGGCTGTGGCTTGGGAATTAGGGGCAATGACATGAGCAGGGCACCAGCATATCAGCGCTGCTCAGCACCACAAAGTAGTGTGGGGGGACAGCCACAGCTTGACCTGTGTCCTGATGAGTGAAGGGGGCAGGGAGAGCTCTGATTGTTTATGATAAAAAACCCCAAATAAAATGCCAAAATTTATAGTTATTTAGTATTTTTTTTATTATAGTGATTGAGGCACTGGTAGGCTTTCAAATTGCTTTAAAATTGTAAATATATCAATAAAACATTGTGTTTAACTGATACCTATATATAACAGAGATTCTGGGGTTTTTAAATCAGAGAACTTGGTATTTTTAAAGAAAGAAAACTAGGATCCCTGTTTATTAAATAAGAAATATGTGTACTAATATATACCTATCACTGTTGAAAAAGATAGAGGACAAAAGCCGACAGAGACTTCTCAGCATGGATGTAGCTGAAGTTAACTGCATAAATACTTCATTTACATTGCTGCATACTCTTAAATCACAGGAGCAGATAGCTCAGATTCACTATAAGGACTTCAACTCTACTGGTACATAAACAACCTAGATAAATGAAATTGTTAAAAAGAATGTAACATTAAGCAGTTACTAGGAGCAGTTCTTTTTCTCCCAGTTCTAGGAAGTCTGGTTAATTAGCATGCCTAAAACCAAACATCTGTTCATCTGATATACACAGCTGTACAGTTTGTGTGCTGCTGGCAATCTAACTGTACAGTATGTCTCATTCCAGCTGTTTTACTTAGACTGCTAAGGAATGCATCATATTTCTTGTGTCATTACTTGTTTCTTCCCCCTGCCCCCTGCTCCACCCAATATGGAAATCTCTCTTAACTATGCTGAAATTAACGAATCAGACTTTTTATAATAATTCCATTGATCACCAGGTTGGCTTTTTCACTGATCAAACTATCTCTAGTAGAGAGTGAATATCAGAGGACTCATGAAACATGATTTTGTCAGCAAACTAGATATAGACATAATGTATACATTAAAGATCCATTAGTGTAATCTCATGAAGTCAAAACAATTCACTTCAGTTTAGCCAGGCTTCTGTCACTGCTAAGCTCTTGAAAAACTGAAGAACTCCTAAAGTGTTCCATAAGACAATACGTGCTAAATGTGTCCCAGCTTTGAGATGCCTGAAGTTGATGCATATTTTCAATTACAGAATCTCAAGGATCTGCTAGAGATTTTATTTTAATATTATGCACTAGAAATAAGAAGGAAGTCTATTAATTGCAATAGTTCTTTTTTATACTGAAATATAGGTAGCTAAGCCTTCCAATTAAGAGGGACATAAAAAAATTCTCAATTCAGTTAATAAAAATAGATAGGGTGGCATATCTTCAATAAATTTATGCATTGGGAAGACTGACTATGGCCTTTTCAAAGCTCACTCTTAGCCACTCTGTCCCATGGCTTGTTTTCCAACATCTCCTCAAAATAGTGTGTTCTGTAATTTGTTGCCATGATAAATATTTTACATATGTTAACAAAATATAATAGTATCTTTAAAAAATCATTATACTTCTCCCAAGATAAGAAGGGAGTCAAGGACAGCAGTAGCAGTACCAGCCCCTTCAATTAGACTTGAACACTTGGAAGATGGAAGAAATCAGAATTTTGGCACACCAGGTTTTTTCTTAGTTTTATTGCCAGTCTTTCTGCTTGGAGAAACACTTCCTACACACAAACACATTTTCCCTTTAGATTATTCATGTTGTGAAACTACCTCATGTTTGTGAGCCCTACCAGTTTCCAAATCTCTGGAAGGACAGCCAAGATACAGTTCTAAAATGTATTAATCATTCCCACTCTCCTCTCAGGATGTGAAATGTGGGTGACCTAGCATCGTCATTTTAAGAACCCGAAGAGGTATCACCAATGATGCCTCTGGAAAATCCTTCACATCAAATGGGAATATCATTGCACAAATGCCAGCATCCTTGTTGAAACCAATGTTACCAGCATTGAGTTAGTGATCCTCAGGTCCTCGAAACAAAGAAGAAAGAGTGGATAAATAAACAGGAGAGGAATCCTAGCCTTCAGCCTTCTCTCTTCTGTGAAAAGACCTGCAACCTCTGGGGATGGATCTGTGGCTCAAGGACTTGAACTTGTAAGTCACCTCAGGATCCATCAATGAACTGTGGTAGAGATCATCTTTGAATTAAGGGATTGCTGACAATATGGAAAAGTGATACATCCATGTGGCATCACAGTTTTCTTCTGAATGCTTTCCTGCTATTTCTAATGTAACACTTAAGAATTAACTTTCACTTTTCCTTATTTCCACAACAAACATAACCATACTTCACTAATGGTGAATTTTTTACTTATTATTATTTTGTATTTAGACAGTGACAAAAGTCACATGGTCTTAACTGAAGCCAGAGTTTCACATGGGGTTCTGTACATTTAGAAGATTAAGTCCCCATCTAATATTGGTAAAAGGCTATACCAAGAGGATGTAAAAGGGGTTATCTAAAATCTCCTCCGCAATATGGCTCTGTTTTTAATCACAACTTAATTTTTTTTTTAACACAGAGCAACATGAAATAGTATTGCTTTTGTTGGATGGTGTTAGTGACTTGTTAGAAAGTATCTCTTTGAATAGTGGCAATGCTTTTTTGTGACTAATATATTTTATTGGACCAATGGTATGGTTTTATGATGTATTTTATTGGTGATATCTTTTTTGGGGGTGATATACCCCAAAAATCCTTGTCTTCACATAATTCCTGGACCATTATGGTTAAAACATCACTCCAATGCTATTAAGAATAATGGGCAGTTGACAGACCTTTCTGAAATCAATGGACTTCATACACCTCCTATTCAGGTTAAAGGAGGTAGTAATGATCTTCTGTTAGTACTAATGAATCAGCAGAAGAGACAAAGTACTAAACTGCATGGGAAGGCCTGAGAAACTAGGTATGTTTCTCAACCTGCTTGGAAGCACAAGAGGGTTGAGGCATTGATTGGTGGAGTGCATCAATCTACCTTAACAGCAAAAAAGACCAGAGCGCCAGATGCCAAAGAAGAGCTTCCTTTGAGCACAGGAATGCTTGGAAAGCAGGCTTTGATTGCCTTTTGTTTGTTCAAGCACTAAGTATTTTGTATATTCCGTTCCCTCTCCCCATCATGGAAACAAATTAGCAAGACTCCAAAAATTGCCTAGCTATTCTAGCCAAGAAACAATAAGTAAATTTGGGGAAAGGAAAAGGTGGCCAAAATAACATCAGCAACGTGTCTCCCCATTGCAGTCGTCTCTCCCCATCCTGTGGAGATTGGGTCCAGTGCTGATCACTGTGCAGCTGGGAGGTAGCTGCCCCCCAGAGCTGGGGAAGCTCCCCCCTGGTTGCCAATACTTTGTAAATCATGCATGCTAACTTGCCTTACGTTTACTAGCTCACGTTTTTAGATCTACACCCTTGGGCCTATTATTTATCCAAAGCATGTATTAGAAGTGCTCCACCAATGTGTCTCAATTGGGTTTCATGTTTTCCATGCCCATTTAGCTTTTGGCCTGCCCTAAGACAGACAAAACAATTGGTTCCAATTATAATGATGGATTTTGGCATGTGAACACCTATTCACAAGGAACTGGATGGAGAACACTAACTCATTTTACTATGACAACCAAATAGATGCCATATGGTGGCATCCAATTTTTAGTCATTAGTGATCTGGGCCAGATTTTAACTGGAGACCACGATTTAAAAAAAAAATCCACGTTCCCATCTGAATTCCCCATTTTTTTAAATCTGTTTGACTAAGAAGACTCTTTAACATGTACTAGCTGATTCCTGAAATGCAGTGAAAAATCCACACTGATCAGCATTATTTTCTGTTAATTATCTAACATACGCGAGTGACTTGGAGTTATTTTTAAATTAATTGAAACCTGACCACATGGAATGTAGAAGTCACTTTTCAGTAGACACTAATGCCCATGTAGGGTCTTCATTCCATGGCAGCATCTTTCACTGATGCCAGTGATTGCCTGCAAAAGTCAAGAAACAATGTTATTTGATCCTACGTGGATCAGAGATTGCAGAGCAATCTTTCATCTCAGTGTAGTCAATGGAAGTTAAATAGCTAAATGTGTTTGGAAGATTTGTGCTTGACTGTCCTTAATTCTCATTCAGTTTAATGGAAGTTATGGATACTCAGCCCTTTTCAGGAGTGTTCAGTACTTTCTAAGGCCAAGACATACATTCATAATGGAAAAAGTCCATCTGTCTCCATCTGACAGTACATATGACTCTTCCATTTGACAATATGCAGAGCATCCTTCTGACAGAGGACATTGCTGTGCAGGAGAAGGAAAGGCATTCTAGTAGGCCTGCAATAAGGATTTTCACATTTTTAAATGTATAATTCTAGTTGTTGATCCTTATCTGAGAAAAAGACTCTTGCCATATCTAGGAGTTTCTGAGTCAGCTCAACAATAAATTGTAGCTGTTCAACTAAGTGGAGGAAACACCTTTGCTAAGGCATTCTACTACAAAAACAAGGTCTTTACTAGGGCTATGCGAAACAGGCCCTATTCAATTTGGGTTCGGATTTTACTTGAATTAGGGACAGTGATTTGATCCATTGATTCAGATCACTGTCCCTGATTCGATTCAGCCGAATCCAAATCTGAAGATTCGATGCTGATTAGCCAAAACAGCCCTGGGGAGCCCCCCGTGCTTCTGTGGGATGCTGCATCTGCCACAGCACCTCACCATTCAGAGTCCCTGCTACCTAGAGGTATGTAGAAAAAACAGTTAAAGCTGTATCTATGTCCAAATTGCCAAATCCATCCAAATCTCTCTGGATTGATTTGGGGAGATTAAAAGGTCCTCTGATTAGATTCAGATTTGGATATTCCACCACCGAATCAGGGACTGAAGCTTTGCACAGCCCTAGTCTTTACAAACCATTGAGAGCAGAGAGCCTTTTCTCTTTCTTTCTTCTTTAAAAAAAAAAGAAATATCTCAGCTATATCTTCTGTTTCAGAAACATGCAATTGTCTGTGTGCAAGAGTACAAAGAGCTGTAGTTTGTATATTTATCTTTATTCCAAAGACTAGACAGAAAAGTTTTGGAACCCCCCCCCCCCAACCTATCTTTCTCCTTCCAAGCTGTAATAGGGCACCTTCTCAGGGCCGATATGCCAACGCCCCACCCACCTGTTTTCTGGGCCAACTGCCTGCCTTCTCACCTGCCATGCCTTGTTGTTAATTAATTGAAGATCGTAATCAGGTGGGAGGCTGCCCAATTCTTGCCCCAATGCCAGGGGGTGCTATCTGCAGCTCCGTACCTCCCCTATACCACAGCCCATGCCTTGCAGCTGGCATCTAGCTATTAATTTCACTAGCCCCACACTGGGCCCCAGGATCCTCTTATCAGGATCCCTCCAATATCCCTCCAATCAGACAGCCTACCCCACCATCATTCAGGCTACCTAGCTCCCTGAAACTATTTTTCCTTCTCAGGTGTGGTCCCCCCGGGACCTTTGGCCATACGGGACCTGGCCTTACCTCCAAGGCCAGTTGGAAACCTCAGGCCTTCCTAGCTCTGGGTGTCCCTCGCAGTGGGCCTCTGGCTCTTTTGATCATCCTGGTCCTGGCCCCAGCATTGACCAGTCGAGGGTACTCTCAGTCAGGCCTCTGAGCCTCTTGCCCTACTCTCACTCCTGGGGTCCACTCTCAGGACCCTACCAGCGGATGACCCACCTGGTTGTGGGAGCTGGAGTTAAGGTGCCCTGACCCGCTGGGGTGGTAACTGGCCTGGCATTTCCTGGGGGTTCCTGTACCACTGAGAGCCCCACAAGGCCACCCACTCCCAGCAGGGTGCAGTTTTAGGTAATGCCCAGGACCAGGAGCCTCCTAACCATCCCCTGCAGCTCCTCCCTTACCTCCAGGATGTTCCAAGAAGCCTTACAGCCAGGCAATGTTGCTGCCTGGCTTGCCAGGCAGGAAACTGAAAGGTTTATATAGGCAGCCAAGGATCTAAAATGGCTGCTACAGTCAAGCATCTGCTGGCTGTTTGGCTCTGATCTTAAAGTGGCAGGCACAAACAGTGCCCTACCACACAAACGCAGCCTAAAATAAGGTGGCCACTTTGGGTGTGTCTACATGAGACCCTCTACTTCATATTATTCTAATCTAATGTACAGTAAAGCATTACTGTAAATACGTATGCACCAATTACTGTGCATGAAAGTAGTCTAATGCACAATTTTCTAGTACCAGTAGGTTCTAGAAATGAATGTACTAGAAAGCAATTGTAGACCATGACTAGGACCAATTTGCTCCTAGTCAGCCCAGACAACATGGCACCACTGCTGCCTGGTGTGGCTACCTCCCAGCCACCTGGAGATTGGGACTTGTCCCAGTCTCCACGGGGTAGGGAAAGCAGTCCTGGCTCTCAGGGCAGATGCCTCACAGCTGTGCAGTATTTGGGGCCAGCCCCATTCACCAGAGGGCTGGGGGGCTGCTGCCTACAACCAGGACAGCTCTACCCACTCTGCAGAGATCAAGATAGGTCCCAATCTCCATGTGGTTGGGAGGCAGCTGCCCTCTAGCCAGGACAGCTCTCCCTACCTCATGGAGATTGTGGTTAGCCCTGAACACCATACAGCTAGAATGGCAGCTGCCCCAAAGTCAGGACAGCTCTACCAGCTCCGTGGAGATCAAGAGCGGCCACTGTGCCCCCTGTCAGCCAGGGGCTGGCATCCGGGGGAGCCAGGAACTCCCTCTGGCTGCTTCAGGGGGGCAGAGCAGGAGCACCCTGACAGGTGCATGTTCAGATGCATGCCTGAGACTGGAGTGCTTTAATGAACCTGAATTTTCTGCACAAAAGTACAAGAGGCAGTTCAGTGAATTTAGGTGGTGAATTACTTACTCAAGATAACAAACTCTTAAAAAAAGATGATGATTTCAGGCAGGTGTACTGAGTAAGAAAAGAGGGAGCTAAAAGGCAGAAAATAAAACCTATGATATATCACTGAATTTTCCTAAATAAAACATTAACTAAAATTTTCCATGAGTCGTCATTGGTTTTAATAAACTGGTAAACTGTACCAATGCACATTTAAAATATTCTGTAACTGCTGCAAAGATGCAGTCCCAGGAAACTTCTTTTCACTCTTTTGAATGGCTGCTGCAGACAATTTACTGAAGAGCTGACTAAGATGTTGGATATGGCACAAGTTTTCTTCTAAATTATACTCTCATTTTCATATAAAAGATAAATTTTAGTCTTTTGGGGGTACCCATGTAAGTTGCTCAGCTTTTATTCTCTTCTTGATGATCATTCTGTGAGGTTTGCTTTTGTACTACATACAACCTTTTTTCCCATTTTATTTACTTGGAAGAGGATTCTAGATGGGAGGAAGGGGTGCAGAAGTCTTACTTAGTCCCCAACTACAGCTTCTGCTGCTGTTGCCACCACTGCCACTGCTTGCTCTGCCCACCCAGCATCTTGCTTTTAGCAGAAACAGCAGCACAAAGTCTCTTCACAAGCTGCTGCTGCAAGAGCAATGATGCTCTTGCTGCAGGGGCATGGACTTCACAGGAGTGGGAGATGATTTTGGTGCCCCTTCTAAGTTGGTACATACAGCTGGGGCCCTTCTCGCCCACCTCTAGTTACACTACTGATTCGGAGATCATTTTGGATGTAATCTTGTAGGTGAGTCACTTAATGTGCTTTCTTTCACAGATGGACTTTGTTTATTTTTTTGCTTGTTCTCTAATTCTTAAGGGTGAAGTTACATATTATACCTAGACCTTAGTAAGGCACTTAAAATGTGAGCAGTTGCATGTTAAAGCTTGCTATCTCATGCTAAGTACCATCTGGGTGTCTCAAAGTTATGCCACACTGAGAAATATGCTTCAGCTTAGTCCCTCTCAGCACATACCAAATTCCAGGAATGAGGGAAGGTAGACCCTTACAGCAGCCATAAGCAAATGCCCAGTGCCACTCAGACTGTCTCAGACATGCTTTTTGGTGGATACTCAGGGCCACTTTAGGGTGCCTATACTGCTCTTTTTTCAGATTTGCTGAGTATGGAGCAGGAGTGGGAACTGTATTGAGGCAGTGGACACATGCCTTTTTGTTAACAAGAACCATATAAATACCTTGCAACCTTTAAAGGGTGTAGGTTGTAGCTGTGTTGGTTTAAGGATGTAGGCAGACAAGGTTCTTTGGGAAAAGCCAATATCTTTTATTAGATCAACTCAAGTAGTTGGAAAAATTCTTCTTAGCAGCTTTTGGGCACAAACAGCCTTTGTCAGGCTGAGGAAGCATCTGCAGATGGTCTGTGCTGTTCCCGGATGGAGTGGTAAAGCAGCCAGAGGCCAGTACCTATGCAAGAAAGCCAGTCAGTTAAAATGTAAATTGAAGTGGTCAGTAGGTGGGGGGGTGGAGGAGTGGGGAATGAATGTAGCTGTAGACCAAAGATGGGAGACAGGGAGCAGAGGGGTAGGGAATGAAAACATCTCATAAAAAGTGGAGGGTTTACTGGGGAGTCAGATGTTAGGCAGGTTATAATGTGTCATAAATCCGATGTCTATATTTAGTCCATGATTTTTTGTATCCAGTAGATAGATGAAGTGGAGTTCATAGGCTCATCTGTGAAAGGTATTTTGTAAATTCCTTTTGAGGATTAGAACTGGGAGATTGGAGAGAGAGTGGTTTTCTTGTGAGAAATGTGCACCCGCAGGTAATTGGGTATTCATGTCTTTGAGAAATGTACGGTATGCATTCATTCTGGTGCATAGTTGCTGTAAATCAGATTTATCCAAAGAAACGTGTCTGCTCACAACCTTTAATGTATTGATCTTCTGACAATCTTAAATGGTTACAAAGTGCTGTTATCCACCCAATACAGGTGGGGGAATTGAGGCACAGAGAAATTAAGTATTTTGTCCCAGGTCACAAAAATGTCTACATCAGAGCAGGGGACCAAATATAAGTCTCCTGCTACAATAGACAGTGCTAGGTAAATGCTAGTTTCAGAAGTGCTGGAATATATTTCCTTTCTTCAAGCTTCAGGAAAATTAAAGCAACCTTTCATTCATTTTGCTTCTAGCTACAGTTTAGCTAGAGCAGAGAAACTGGCCTGATCTCTGGCTGAATACATGGATACTAATTGAATATATGGATACTAATATATTTACAGCTGTATAATTGTGCTTCACAAGCTGGGTGACAAAAAAAGTAGTTTTTTATTTGACCCTTCTTTGTACTGTGTTGAGTGATATGCCTTTCCCTCTCTGCCCTCAACCTCTTTCTAAGTTATCATACTGGATGATGACAAATGCCCATTTTACAACAGGATAATTCTTGTCAAGTTAACAAAACTCTGTCTGTAGTCAGCCTGTAGATGGAGTATGTACGATTTGTCAGGCGAGGCAGGGGTAAACTACATTGAGTATTCTCTCTTTTTAGAAAGATTGATAGTGTGTTAAGTGATATCCCTCGTATTATAAGTACAGTGACTATATACAAAAATAATTTCCTTTCATGTAAATAGTATAAACCACTCTGTCAAATGGAAAAGTGTCTTGGATCTTAAGAACAAACCTCTATTTTGTCATGTTATGGAAACATTTGTTTAGTAAGGAGAACAAGGGTTGGAAGACACATATAGGCAAGGTTCTTTTTTCTTCAGGCAAATGAAAGGGGTTAGCTATTCTTCAGTTCATAAACATATTCTGAAACATATTAAAACAATTAAAGATACAAAATTGGGTCAAATTTTGTTAGTTACACCAGTGCCACCCTATTAACTTCAGTTTGATTTTTACCAGAAGAGATTTTCAGTAATGTAATGCCAAGTGTAAATGGAAAATGTATTTTCCCCATTTCTGAAAATTCTATCCAAACAATTTTGACAGTGTCATGACACAGCAGATGCAGTTTAAAAGTGCATATGTAAATAGTCTTAATGAGAGAAAGTACCTTAGAAAGATGGGGTATTTCAAAATTGTATATTTTTTTAAACTGCTGCTCAGCAAGCTTAGTAGGCATCTTTCAGGTGCATGGGAGTATTCAGATAGACTATAACATTCAGATTCTCTGTCCTTTGTGATCATCATGCATTTGCATGATTGAACTTGTAGTCTTCTAAGTGAAAACTTCTTCATGAAACTCTTGGCATGAGAAGTGGAAAGGAATGACCTAGCCAATAGTCTCAGAACTTCAAAAATGGGGTGGATTGAGTTTAGTTCTAAAACTGGCTGATGGTTCAGGTATTTCTTACTTTTACCTGGCCTCATTTCTAGCCACTGCATATAGACCAGAGCTCCACATTTGACATTCAGCAGATTTGAATATGCACCAGCTGGCTGGAAAAGCATAGGTGAATGCTTGTGCATGTATGGAGATAAATAACCAACCATGGTTTTGGCTGCAATACCGTGTGTATTCACAGGTTGATTGCCATCCTGAAGCTGGCTCCCTTGAGGGTCCACAGCACTGGGCCTCAGTTCTGGGGGTGGATTAAACATAGTAAACAGCTATTTCACAAGGTTAAGCTCACTAACCAGAGGTCCAACAATGTTCCTTCTTTGTGCTTGTGGTAGATGGAGCTGAATAAAGCATATGTTGATGTCACAGCCACCAGGCTGACTGTTTCTATGACCACATTCCTTTACAGGGGGACCTCCTCTACAGAAAGAAAAAGGGAGAGGAAGCTCTGAAGGATGGGTTCCCAGATTTGACCTTTGTCAGTTAATATCTGCTGATCAAGCTGTCTCAGTGGATATCTGGAGGAATTCTCAGAGGACCTGCTCAGGAGAGAAATTCTGCAGAAGCACTGGCAGCAGAATTTCAGCTTGGTAAATGCTGCTCACCATATTTGGAATTTCATGGGAAGCTTTAGTATATAGAGGAAGAGATTTCTTGGCTTATGGCCAGCACATTAATTGCTCAGGAAGATTTTAGTATTTCCTAGGATGCTACCAGCTTTAGTAAAGAATTGAAGTCACATGAGAGATTTCTTCAGCCACTTGCTTTTCTTTCCTGATCCTCTCCCCCTTGGTCATATGCATTGCAAGACAGCAGACAAGTAAAAATGTTTTGGGGTAGAAGGACTTTATATGTACAAACATTACATTATTTTTAGTACTACCTCTATAATTCTCATTACACTGTAAGCCCCCTAACCATTCTTGTAGTGCCTGCTCCATAGCATAAACAGTCATCCTTCAGGCAGAAATAGCTCCTCTAAGAAACTCATTGCCTGCTCACCCATAAAAATGTACTGTGAAAAGGAGCCTCCAAAACTGAAGATGCCTTATGAGTTAATGGGTTAAAATAAATTATCCCCTTTGGTCTGTGAAGGAAAAAACATGTAAAGCCATTTATTAATAACTCTTCTTTCTTTTTAGCCTTTTTTAATTTATGTGGACACCCTGACCCATGCAAAAATGGGAAACATAAAAACAGGCAAGTGAATTTTCTGTCATTTCCATCTTGGTGAGGGTAGAATTCACTGGGGCAAGTTAAACCCCATTTTGGTACTCAGGACATAACAGGCACCTAGACATGTGCAGCGAGGCTGCTCCAACACATTGTAATTACAGTGTGTTGGAGCAGACTCAATTGAATCTGCTGGATCATGGTAATTAGCACACTCCAGCAGACTCCAGAGTCGTGTGTATTAGCATTCCCACACTGAAAAATGGTGGCAGAGGCACTTTAACTAAAGCTCATTCAGTGAGCTTTAGTTAAAGTGCCCCTGCTGTCATTTTTCAGCTCAGGGATGCTGATACATAAGACACTCCAAGCATTTTAAGTAGAGAGGCCCTCCCCTACACTCCTGGAGCATGTATATAAATGCCTAAGATGTTTAAGGCAATATAATGTTGGCAGTCATGGGTGGGTTTGCCTGGCTCGAGTTTGCATATGGAACAGTGTAGAAATACACATAGCCTGATTTTTATCTTTGTGGTTCTAATCTGTCACTAAAAAAGTGGTTTTATTGTATTATTTCTGTGGAATAAAGTTCCTTCTGTGTCCTTTTTTGTTTGCTGAGGGCTTATGCCAAGCTTTAAGGTGGTTTATATTAGATCCTGTAAAACTCTCTTTTAAAAACATTACTATGCTAATTAAATCATCCTTCTCTTTCCAAGGCAGCCATTTTCTATTTGACATCAAGTCATTAAGCTGTCATTCTTTTCTTGATTGAAGATTTTTCTATTGACTTTGAATAAGGTCCCCCTTGACTCATAAAGTCAAGAGATCTGCTTTTCGTAAAACTATGATTAAAAGCTATGAACAGCAAGAGCTGTAATGGAAGTATTTCAAACCCCTGAAACTTGTTTAAGATCTGTTAATCATAATATCATCCTCATTCATGTCCTTGCTTCTTACCTTGGAGACCTCTGTCAGTGTAGAAAGGAAGTTTCTTTCATGAAGCAAGCTGATGGATGGGTCATAGAAGGCATACTTACTGGATTCAGTGCCCCCAACTCCTTAAATATGGATTAGATTGTTACAATATCTACTGCTACATTTGTGGATTAGATGGGAAATTTCTTCTGGCCTTAAACCCTATGAAAGGCCCCAGATTTCAGCCAAATTACGGATTTGTACAGGGGCAAAAGGGGAGTTATTTTTCATCCAGAAAGATAAGATAGAATAAGATAATGCATTGAAGCAACACTGTTTAATTACTGTCTTATCTCCAAGGCTGTAGAGCTCAACCTCACTAGTTTAAAGTGATAATATAATTTTAAGATAGCACTATCTGAAGTAACATGTAAGACTGGTTCATTTCTTTACTTTGTTCAGTCAGAGTTTTCCCTCTTACTTTCCCATCCTTCTGTGTCTCACACAGGAATAAATGAGAAAACACATGAAGCTTAATATTAATTGGCTACTTTTCAAACTAAAATATCTTTTAAAGTTTAAAATGCATGTTCTACATTTTCATGGATGCACACAGTTGTAGTAGAGAATACTATTTCTGTATGCAATCATAGGCAAAAAATGAGAATGACAAAAATTTTGGTGTGAATCTTATTTTGTGTAAACATATATAACATATACAAATGTTACTTACGTGTTACATATACAAATGTATCATCTAAATGTTACCCATTAATGTGGCTGTTAGAGCTGATTACACTTATTCTTCTGACATGGGAAGAAGAGAAGAACCCTGTCACATTTTAGCTCAAGAGCCCAGAATGTAAGGCATTTGCCAAGAAATCAGAAACCCATGTTTCAGGTGTCCCCATCACCCTGGTGAGGGAGGGGTTTGAATCCCCATTTTTTATTTCCCAACAATGTTCCCTACCTAGCAAGCCATAGACTGAACAGGCCCAAGAGCAGTCTCAAACTTCCTGGCTGAACTTTGCCCACTGGACAGCTAAGAAGGGAAGATATGTAGGACTAGAAGACACAGGTGACTGGAAGGGGGGGCACAGGAGGGGCACATGAACCCCCTGAGATTGGCCCCTGACTCAGCACTGCTCAGGATGGGGCAGTTTCTTTGCCATGTGGGCTGGCGGCATGTTGGGGGGGGGGGCACTAAGCTGCAGCACAGAAGTATAGGAGTGGATATGGGGCTTTTGGCCTGCCCCTGGGCCCAGTCAAAAATTGTGCCCCCTGCCCAGACTCAGGAGATACCAGTCACCCCTGCCAGAAGATAAGCAAGCTAGAGGGAACCTGGCTCTGTGGCATAGTGAAAAGAGTACTGCATGGAAAGGCATGGATTGTGGCCCACATTCCTATCCCCAATGATGTTTCTGAATTTTGCATTTGATGGTGTAGTTTAATAGCCTACAGAGCTGTCTCCACCTTCCTGGATGTTCGGCTAAACAGTGAAAGGCTCAAACAGGTGTTTCATCTGTTTTTTTTCAGAGCAAAGTTTCAGGAACAGTTATGTATCTGCTGAGGCAGAATAACATTTCCACAGAGCACAAATGGCTGTAGTCAAGTTCCTATTGAATATGCTTAGGTGAACAGCAGTGATCACACAAGTGGAAATAGGCTCTAAAAACCTCATAAGTGACAAAAAAATCTTACTGTACTTAGCCTTGTAAATAGTATTTAGATGCTTTGAGGTGAAATACGATTTGGGTCTTTATGTCTAGTCACATACTCATAGTATCATGTATGCATTACTGAACTATGACACTGAGCCTTTTATAGCAATATACTGACTTCTTTTTTGTTTGCTCCTGGTCAAATAATACCAATGGGCATCTTTATACATGCTCTAGTAGGGAGAGTATTTTAATTAGAGCAACTCTTGGGAGCCGCTCTAATTGAAGCACCTACAACATCTCATATATTTAGTGTTTCACATGCAAAACAGTGGCAGGGGTGCTTTTGAACTAAAGCTCATTGAATGAACTTTACTTAAAGTGCCCCAGCCACCATTTTGAAGCATGGGGGACACTGAATACATGGGATGCAGCAGAATCAATTAATCTGTTCCTGCGTATGCTAATGAGTATGCATCAGACCAGGTGTCAGACAGGCATACGTATAGGTGCCCAATGTTTTTCATCAAAGGGAATAGATGTCATAAAAGTCTTTTGGTCCCAGTTAGCAAAACTGAAGCAGTTTCATTTTAATTATATTGTCTCTCTTGATGGGAGAATATACATACATATACATAATACACACACATGCATGCGCACACACACACACACGTGTGTCTGTGTGTGTGTGTGTATATATATATATATATATATATACATATATATATATATATATAATTTAGGCTTGTGATACTGTAGGCATTCAGTACTGCTGCCAATTTAAAACAAAGATCAGAATAAGATAGTAGCTCAAGAACAACATCTGCTGTATATAGCAGTTCTTTGTTGACTAATTATTTGATGAAAAGTTCCATATAATGTCCTTTGGGCCACATGGCACTATGTATAATAGGCTTTCATTGCACCTTGGGAATCAACTATTCTGTCATATTTTGCAGAAATGAAGGGGTATATTCCATAGTTGTACAGTGCCCAATCTGTTGTTCAACTTTGCTACCTTTCTAAGGGGGGTGGGGGATCAAACAACCATATGGTTCACAGTTGATGATCTAATGCAATGTTTCTGTAGCCAGACTGTGACCCCTGCCACCACCTTCCCCCCTCACTGCCACCTCCCCTCCATAGGCCTGTAAGGTGGGGAATGCATGCAGCCAAGACCTGTAGACCTGTATGATGTCCTATATGAGGCTGCATGTGATCAGAAAATAAAGCAATGGATAAGAAGCAAGAAACGAAGAGGAAAAAACTTCTCTTCCTTATAGCCTTTTGGCAATACATAGCCCTGGCCATCTGGAGAATCCACTAAATCTGGGTGTAGGCCTCCCAGGGTTTCATTTTGGGCAGGAGAGCCCTGTCTCAAATTAATCCTTGTAAAACAACATCAACAATAACATTATGTGCAAAATTTTCTTTTCCGTAGCCTACAGTGCAATGGAGAGAGAGACAGGCTGTTGCCTATTTCTTCGGCTCTTCAAGACAAAAAATGTATATGCAAATTCACTTTTGATTACAGTCTTGTATGCTCAGAATAACTCATAGTTTTTCTCCAGGGTATAATGAAATAGAATTTTGGCTTAAATTATTTACATCACACCCAAAGGAAGATAACAATAAGATCTCTCTTTCAATCTCACTAGCTCTTCTTCAACAGGGGATCAACACATAATCAGATGAACAGAAATAGAATCAAATGTGCATTGAAAGGGTCCTTGGGGTTTTATTTGCTTTCATTTTAGGATTTGTGGGAGCCTCTTTCTGTTGTCTGTAATCCTTTAATATGGTTGGCTTTACTGGCCTTAAATTGATGACTCAGTACTGATAGCATTGTGAGGTGGTAAAAAATCAATTCGCATGGGTCTTTTTCTATGTCAGACTCTGCCCTCCATTATTTCTTGTGATTTATTTTCCTCATAGGCATCATAGAACTATATCTTTTGTACTAGGTTAGTATATTTTTATTACATGTCTACTTTGGGAACTAAATAATTGAGAACTTTGCTCAAGGAATAGAAATACAATTTTAAAATGTTTTCCACAAGGCCTCCATTGGTATCAAACTCTCCTGAGTTGCAGTAAAATGTTTTAGAACAAACCATTTAAATACTTCTAGAATACCATACAAGTTTCAACTTCCACCAGTGAGGCTAGAACTTTATTCAGGGACCTTTATGAATTTATTATGTGATACATTAGCAAAAATGTCATAAGGGAAGCTGATTGCTGATTGGTTAGAGCTGCTCAGTGGACTGTTACTAAGAGGGTTAAGTTTCATCCTACAGCGTAACATTTCTGGACCACTGACAGTATGTAAAACTAAGTACTTATACATTCCTTACACAACTAGATCCTTACAGGAATTTTGTGCTCAGGAAAACCTGTTTCAAAATAACTTTTGTTTAGAGGTATTCCGAACTAGAGCAAACTCTAGTGGTATAAGCATTGTATCTAGATGTATATAATAATTGTGTGTGTGTATGTATATGCTATGCAGTTACTGTTATTGCTTCCTGTTTTCTTTGGAAATGTTTCTTAATCCTCTACAGCTGTTACTTCTGTATCATTTCCAAATACCAACATTCCTTTAAAAATGTCTATTTCTATAAGTCTGTGTTTGAAAACACAGTAAAAAATCTTTGACTCTAGGTCATCCTTTCAGACATTTCCCAGTCTCATTTTCTTATTTTGGACTCCCCTTTGGTAGCAAAAACAGCATGTATCTAGTCTGAATTAGTGTTGTTACTATAATTGCAGGTGCCTGCCTTCACTGCTTGTGTCCTGAATGTTTCAAATGACTGTCTCTCTTGTGACTTGTTCACTGGCTAATGGGAAAGGGTAGAGTAGTTTGGGGATGAAAAATGTTGCCCTTAATGCCATAGTGTGATTTCACAAGACACAGTTTTCTGAGTAATCTGATCTTCCTTTGCCATACTATGCCCAGTAGTAACTTTTGCTCATACCATACATATTTAGCTTGACTTAAATAATATGCAGTGTCTTTCTTCTGAAAAGAATATAAAAGTAAATGGAAAATAGGACAAATACAATGTGTTTTATCCAAGGAAGATCATGTCAGAACAGTCTAATATCCTTCTATGATGAGTGTAACAGGGTCCCTATTAGAAGCCCTGTTACTTGGGAAAATCCCGGACAGCTGGGGGAGGACTCCCCACACCCCGCAAGGTCAGCAAATGGGATGCTGCTTTCGGGAATAAAACAAGGGGGAGTTCCCAAAGAAAATGCCTTCGGGCACCAACGAATGGAAGAGGGGGCTGTTTGAGACCCCAGAGGTAGAGGACCCAGTGGAGGGATCCGAGGCGTAAGAGAAGCATCGAGACCAAGGGATCACGAAGACAGCATGTTGGCAATACTGTCAATTACTTACGGTGGAACTCCAGAGGCTGCAGTGAGTCTGGGGAAAAGCCAAGGCTCTGCACTGAGATGAGGTGAGATGTCCCTAGTTAGAAAAGGGATCACAGGGTGAGACCCAGGAGGGAAAGCTGGAAAGAACCCTGGAGCTCAGGGGACAATGGGTCCAGGTCCTGCAGCGCTGGCTCTGATGGCAAAGGAACTCCCAGAGCCGTGCCGGCACAGATTGTGGAGAGGGACTGTGAGACACCCGTAACAAGCCACTAATAAGGTATTAGTGACAATAAGCCAAGGCACAGGTGTGAGGACTCCTTATCTCCCTTGAACTCAAAAGTGACTGAGCCAGGATTGTAAATTGTTACCACATACTGAGGGGAAGCAGCTGGGGATGCTCCCCACACAAGTAGCCGGAGCAGAATGAAAGACACGAGATGCGTGGCCTGCTAATAAGGTAATTAGCACTGCAAGACACTGGTCGGCACTTACCTTGAGGATTTTGAAGCTGGAGATCCCCTCTTAAGCCCAGGGGTGATCCAGGGGGAAAGTTGAATGGGCTGCCACCTACAATCTGGGCCGCTGTAAAAGAAAAGATAAGAAAAAGAAATAAAATACCTAGAATAACATAACGGGTTGGGAGTCTTTCTGTGGGTACCAATTAACATCCCATCAATCTCTTTCCTCCCCTAATAAGATCCAAGTCGTGGCAGGAGAGAACCAGAGGCACGGGTGGTATCCTGCTAACCTGATAACAATGAGATAACTGATTTCTTATATAAGGGCAATGTAGTGCAGTAGTGTAGCTGAGAGGTAGGAAACTGGGGCACCAGCCCCAGATGCCTACTTAGAGGGGGTACAAGAATGGCAGCCCAGCCACTGCTGCTGCCACAGTCAGCCCCTGCCCCTGCCACCCAGGGTGCCAACCCTTGTAGTTTCCTGTACCACTGCTGCAGTAGAGTGGCCATCATAGAGGACAGTTTGGTTGTTCTCTGTCCTCTATTGATACAAAACCCAATGCCTTTATGTCCTCTATTTTTCTTTTCAAAAGAAAAATAGAGGACAGAAAGGCATTGGGTTTTGTATCAATAGAGGACAAAGGACAGCAGCATTTCCTCTAAGCTGTGTAGTGTGCGCAGCCACACAGGCACACATGGCAATGTGGCATGAGCGCACCTGCATGGCCATGCATGCCAAGCTGCTTAGAGGGAACACTGGAGGACAGAGTAACAGAAAACTAGAAGGTCCTCTATGATGGCTACCCTATGCTGCAGTGGACCTAATGTATTTGCATTTAAGTAGAGCTTTTGACACTGTGACTTACAGGAAATTATTAGTCAAACTGTAGAAAATGAGGTGCAGTGCTATTACGATGACTAGGACAAAGAGTTGTTGAAAGGCAGGTTATCAAATTGGAGAGCTGTAGTAGTGTTATTGAAGCATATCTTGTGAACTATCCTGTTTAACATTGTCATTAAAGACTATGGTTCAGGAACTAGATGTGGGCTTATGAATTTTGGGAATGACACTAATTTCATTACTACCAATAAAAAAAGATTGGATTATTGTTATATAAGAAGATTTTGATAATTTTGGAGGAGAGCAGTAGAAATGGCATGAAGTTCAGAATCAGGCATATAGGAGCTAGTAACAGAAACTTTTACTCTAAGGTGGGGCAAAAGTGGAGGAGTGAAACCTGGGTATACGTATTTATCAGAGTATCACCATGAGCTATCAGTATTATACAGCTGTAAAAAAGGACTAATGCAACTTCAGGGTTCATTGTAGAATCATAGAAAATTAGAGTTGGAAGGGACCTCAAGAGATCATTTAGTCCAGCCCCCTGCTCAAAGCACAACCATTTGACTATATCAACCCAGCCAAGGCTTTGTCTAGCGGGGTCTTAGAAACCTCTAAGGATGGACATTCCACAACATTGCTGCATAGTTAGTTCCATTGCTTAACTACCAACTTGGTGAGAGAGTGTTTACTAATATGTAACCTAAACTTCCCTTGCTGCAACTTGAAACCATTGCTTCTTGTTCTGTCATCTGCCACCACTGAGGACAGTCTAGCTCCATCCTCTTTTAAGGGTCTTAGAGACGGACTACTACAGCCACTCTAAGTCACCCTTTATAACCCTGGGTGCAACTCTAGTCATCAGTGTTCAAATAAGATTAACTGAAACTAGAACATGTGCAAAGAAGAGCCACCAGGGTGGTTAAAGAAATGGAGAACTTGTAAGAGGATATTTAAAAGAGCTTGTCTTGCTTAAGTTGGCACAATGGTTCTCAAACTGTTTAAATTCAAGGCATCTACTCCTCAGGCCCTATGCAGTCTATGCAACTCTCATGCTTCTGACCTTTTGTGACTACAGAAGAATAAGTTAGCAATTCTTCTGTAGCAAAGAACTCAGCTCACAACAAGTCATGATGTTTTTGACCCTCTGGATTCCTCTTTGAAATCTGTGTTTATGTTGTGAATCATGTAAATGTGTTTGCACTCCTAACAGTAGTAATATATTATGTGGCACCCTTAAAAGGACCTTGTGGCACCCCATGGTGTTGTGGCATCCTGGTTGTGCATCTTTGGCTTATCAGAATTAAAGTTGAGGTGATCATGATTCTGGTTTTATAAACACATTTATGGGTAAGTGTCTGGGCGGGAGAAGAGCTGTGTAAATTAAAGACCAATATTGGCTTTTACAATAGAACAAGTTAAATAACAATGCTGGCACAAGATGATCAAACTGTATTTGAAGAAATTTAAGTTTGGATATTACATTTTGACATTTTGGAAGGATCATCAGAACAATGCTATGGAGTCCAAGAACTTGAATCACTACAAGATGGACTTGACAAATTTATGGAAAGAATAGTATTATAGGGTAGAAAATTCTTGGATCAATAATCAACACATGGTGTGAGGATTTAAGTACTTGCAGTCCAATGTTAAAGTTGAAAAGTAACTTTTTTCTCTGTGTAGGAAGCATTTCTTTCAGTATTTCTCTTGGTCATCTTTAGGGCCCAGGAGGGATATTTCATTTTCCTTTATCAGTTCTTATTAACTTCCAGGTATTTTTTTGCCTTCTTCTGGAGCATTGGACGTGGCCACAGCTAACGGTGGGAATTTTGCCTGGGATGCACTGGTTCTCCTGTCTCTCAGGTCCCTGTCTAGATGGTCTTGCACTTCTGTTCAGGGTCAAACTGATTTCAGATTTGGGGTCAGGAAGGAATTTTCTCTCCCCTGGAAAGATTGGCAAGGATTGTGGGATGGTTTTGTCTTCCTGTGTAGCATGAAACAGTCCTCCTCCCAGGATCTTTTGAGCACATTAATCAAATTACTCCTCTGCCATTGCAGGCTGGGGAATAGGTGGTACCCTTGTTTGTCCTTTTTTTCCCTGTAGCATATGGTTTTTGGCTTCATTTTCCTAATGTGATGAGAGGTTGTGAGGAGTAGGAGTGGCTGGCTTTTAGAAATCTTTGGATAAATGGTTTTACTTGAAGGCAAGAGACTGACTTGATGGCCAGGGAGGTTCCTTTCAATCCTAAGTTTGAAGTTCGATCCAAATTTAGAAATGGCATGAGACTTGGATCTGGCAGTTGACTTCAGTCCCTTATGGTCTTATTACAAAGTTTGGATTGACAGGACTGGGATTTAAAAACCTCAAAGATTTTGGCTTTTGTGGGGGAAGAGAAGGAGGCTTGAGGCAGGTCCTTCTCTGCTTTCAAAATAACTACAAAATCTTCTCACAGGATAAATCCTTCAATGTAAATACCTTTTGCTAGGTTTGTGAGTGGCAACCCCTTCACTGTAGAGTACTATAAATCTTCTGAGCCATTGGGAGTGTAACCAAATACAAATATGGAAAAAGTAGCTCGTATGTGTTTCCTCTGAAATAAAAACAAACAATTTAGGAAGCTCATCTAGGCTATTGCTTGTATGTCCACCAGTCAGTCATATCTCCATAATAACTTGAAAATACTATACTTACTTTTAGTGCCAGGACAAATATTCTGCTAATTTCTCACTGGTCTTCCATTTCTCTTTCGTGTGCTGTATATAAAAGATCTATTTTACTGATTTCAATAAATAGCAACTTGCTGTCTGTAAAACCAACCCCTAATTTTAAAAAATGTGTACTGAAGTTCTGGGATTTACAATTAAAATGTCTTGCAGTAAATTAGGCATTTGTCTAGTAGTATAGGGGAGGAAACTCATAATTATTTCTGATATATTTTAATTTGCATATTTTAATTAAAGTCTATCATAATGTTGCTTTTTAAATTGTCAAGTTCAGCAAAGTCACTATGCTATGAACTATATTATGGTTACATGTGAAGAAGATTCATTCCCTTAGCACTTTCAGTATTTTTAGCCAAAGCTTCTTGGTCTGTGCTCCTCTTCATCTCCCCAAATTTCTGTTGCTCTTTCTCCTCTTCATTCTCTTGCGCAACAATCCTGCTCCATAATTCTGCTTCTTCTACACTTTCTCCTCATATAATCTTTTCCTCTGCCTTTTTCTCATGGTCATGTCCTTTCATGGGTCACCCTTATCAAGGAGTTTGTCCTTTACATCCTCTTGCTCAGCAGATGTCTAAAAAGAGTTAGCCATACCATCCTTCCAATAGCACATTCTCAGACACTACTCCAAAGTGCACCATTTTCTTTAGCTATATGTCAAGTCCTTGGATCATTTCATCTGTGAATTCTGCTGGAAAATGTTAATGCATAAAAAATCATAGTAAAGTAGGGCTGGAAGAATCCTCATGCAGTCATGTAGTCCAACAGCCTGCTCAAGGCAAGATCTTCTCTGACTCAAGAAAGCTATATATCTTAAAGCTTCTGCATTCAGTGTTCTTCAGTGGGTGCATCTACATGTGAATTATCATGCTTTAGTTAATGTGCATTAAATCCAGTATCTCCAGGTGTTTACATGAGCATGAAGGCTGCTCCAACACACTGGAATCCCAGCACGTTGGAGCAGATTATATTAATTTTATGAATGGACAGATTAATCAAGTCTGCTGAAATGTGGCATTTACCATTATCGTGATCCAGCAGCCTTCTGCATCCCACACTTAAAAATGGTGGTGGGGGTGCTTAAACTAAAGTTTGTTGAATGAACTTTCGTTCAAGCACCCCTACCACCATTTTTTAAGCACAGGGATGCTGATCCAGGAGATGCAGTGGCGCTTTAATTAGAGCGGCTCTTGAAGCAATTAAAGTGCCACTCCCCCCATCCCCAGAGCATGTGTAAGAGTGTCCTCCATTGTGACGTACTAGGAACATGTTCATTACCTTACCTTAATGGGAATTAACTAAAGAGCACAGTTTTTAGTGATGCTTTAATGCACATTAGTTTATTTTAATGCACATTAGTGAAAGCCCACAGTTTTTTAGTCATACTTCAATGCAAATTAAAATGGGCTAATGACATGACACACTCAGTTAGTATCTCTGAAATTCTGCTGCTGCTTCAGTTGGCATAATTATCCTCTCTTCCTTTACCTTTTAAAAAGAAAGTCTTCCATGCAAATGTTGTTGTTTATAGCTCTAATTGCTGACTGTGCTATGTAAGGCTTTTGCCTAGGTCAGCTGGCCTTCCTCACTGAGGTTCAACAGCTAACTGTCCCTCAGTTACAATCTAAGGCAGGGGGAATCTCTCACACAGTCAACTGTAAGACCTCTATCCCACTAACAGCAAACAGCTCCCACACAGATTCTGCAAACTGCATGCTGTAACCAAAGATACTGCCAAGCAACGGACAAACAAACAAATTCACTTATCTATCTCTCGCAGGAAAAAAGAAATGCTCCTTTCACACCAGGGAGAGGTCCCACACAGATTCATTGGCTAACAGTTATGTTTGCTGGCTTATGGCTCACAAATCCCTTTGGCCCATTCCTCCTCCATATGCACATATAGGGCCTAATTCAGCATTTGTCTTCAGGGGATGCACTGCTCCATTGACTGACATGGGTCTGTGGCTGCCAGGATTCATTTGCAGGGTCAGTGCCTTCATGTAGAAAGTGACAATGAGAGCTGCAGAATGCCAAGTCATTACGGTGCTCACTTACTTCCTTGGTATTCCAGAACAGCAAGTCATTTGAAACAATATTTTTTCATAAAGTGACATCTACTGTAAATATATTTGACTGATCAGCCACTATTATATACATAACAAAGGCTTTCCCTTCTTTTTTGGTTAATCAATGGGATTACATTGAAGAAATACCTCTCTCCATCAATTTCTCTTCCTCATGGAAACATAGGAACATAAGACTGGAAAGGGCTTCCTGGGTCATTGAGTTCAGGTTGCTTGTGTACTCAAGCCAGTTATTTATCCAAAGATTCCTAAAAATCATAACTTCAAGCCCTGACACACAACTACAAGGCATAACATCAAAGCTACTGGAACGCCTTAAAATGTGCAGAGAAGAAAAGGGCACTGTTCATGCCCTACCACTGCAATAACAGAGGAGTAATTTTTTATATGTTCTCAGAGAAGCTTAGGTAGAGGACCATTTACTGCTCTCAAAAGAAAGCAGAGGCTTTTAGGAACTCACAGGCTTTATAAACCTGATCTACAGGAAAAATTCCTTCTTGATTTCATATTGGTGATTGGTAATATTTCTGAATGGAAGAATAAGACCTTCTAAGTGGGAACCTCTTAGTTTTCTAAATCCATCAGGAGCACCAGCATAACCCAATCTTATTAGTGGCCAATGTGTCAAGGCTACAGAAGAAGAGGAAAAAATACCCTGGAAATCAGTAATATTAATGTCAGTAAGCAATAAGAGGCCCTTTGGAAATTGGAGCTGGGGGGCAAAAAAGGCACCAGTCACAGGACTCAAGTGCCTATATACTAATGCTAGGAGCATGGGGAACAAGCAGGATGAACTAGCACTCCTGCTTGCAGAAAACACCTATGACTTAGTAGGGCTATCTGAAACCTGGTGGAATTCTTCCCACGACTGGGCGGTACATATTGAGGGTTATAGGCTGTACAGAAAGGACAGGGTGGGGAAGAAAGGGGGAGGGGTCGCGCTCTATGTCAATGAGCAATATACTTCGACTCTCATCAAGACGGAATCAAAGAAGGAGAAAGTAGAAGGATTGTGGGTGAACTTACATGGGGGGCAAGGAGAAAGGGATTTGGTGGTAGGGGTCTGCTACAGACCTCCACACCAAGGGGAAGAACTAGGTTCAGGGCTCCTGAGGCAGCTCTCAGAGACCATAAAAACTAAGGAGGCGGTAGTCATGGGGGACCTAAGCTACCCAGACATTTGCTGGGAGACACAGACAGCAAAGTCCCACTGTTCAAGCATGTCCTATCCTGCGTACAGGACCTCCACCTGACACAGGAGGTACATGGTCCCAGTAGGGGGAATGCCTTACTGGACCTGGTATTGGCAACGGGGGATGATATGGTAGGGGACCTACAGATTGGTAGTCACCTGGGGGACAGTGATCACCAAATAATAGAATTCACCATAAGACGTCGAGTGGGTAAGGTAACTAGAAGGGTGAAAGTGCTAGACTTTAGGAAAGCTGATTTCAATGAACTCAGGTGATTAGTCAAAGATGCACTGCACAGTAGGAGTTTTGAAGAGATGGGAGCCCAGGAAGGGTGGCTGTGCTTTCAGGAAATGATCCTTAGGGCACAGAGGGAGACAATCCCAATTCAAGGAAAAGGAAGGAAAGGGGCCAGGAGGCTTCCTTGGCTGACCAGAGAAATCCAGGGCAGCCTGCGAACTAAAAGGGGAGCATATAAAAAATGGAAACGAGGAGAGATTACCAAAGAGGAGTATAACTCCTCTGCTTGCACTTGTAGGGAGGCAGTTAGACGGGCCAAAGCTACCATGGAGCTGAGGATGGCATCCCAAGTAAAGGATAACAAGAAATTGTTTTTCAACCATATAGGGAGTAAAAGGAAGGCCCAGGGTGGAATAGGACCCCTACTAAATGGGCAGAAGCAATTGGTGATGGACAGGGGGGACAAGGCTGAACTCCTCAATGAGTACTTTGCCTCAGTGTTCCTAAGTGAGGGGCAGGACAAGGCTCTCACTGGGATTGTAGAGAGGCAGCAGCAAGGCACCAGACTGCCATGCATAGACCCTGAGATGGTGCAGAGTCACTTGGAGGAAGTGAATGCCTTTAAGTCGGCAGGCCCGGATGAGCTCCATCCGAGGGTACTGAAGGCTTTGGCTGACATCATTGCAGAGCCACTGGCGGTAATATTTGAACACTTGTGGTGCATGGGCCAGGTCCCGGAGGACTGGAAAAGGGCCAATGTGGTCCCCATTTTCAAGAAGGGGAGGAAGGAGGACCCAGGCAACTGTAGGCCAGTCAGTCTCACCTCCATCCTAGGCAAAGTCTTCGAAAAAATTATCAAGGCTCACATTTGCGAGAGCCCAGCAGGAAAAATTATGCTGAGGGGAAACCAGCACGGGTTCATAGCAGGTAGATCATGCCTGACTAATCTAGTCTCTTTTTATGAACAGGCTACAAAACGCCTGGACGCAGGAGTAGGGGTTGATGTCGTATACTTAGACTTTAGGAAGGCCTTCGATATGGTATCCCACACTATACTGGTAAACAAGTTAAGAGGCTGTGACTTGGATGACTACCCAGTCCGGTGGGTGGCGAATTGGCTAGAGGGTTGCACCCAGAGAGTCATAGTGGATGGGCTGGTATCGACCTGGAAGGGTGTGGGCAGTGGGGTCCTGCAGGGCTCGGTCCTTGGACCGATACTCTTCAATATCTTCATCAGCGACTTGGACGAGGGAGTGAAGTGTACTCTGTCCAAGTTTGCAGATGACACAAGACTGTGGGGAGAAGTGGACACGCTGGAGGGCAGGGAACAACTACAAGCAGACCTGGACAGGTTGGACATATGGGTGGAAAACAACAGAATGCAATTCAACAAGGAGGAATGCAAAGTGCTGCACCTAGGGAGGAAAAATGTCCAGCATACCTACTGCCTAGGGAATGACCTTCTTGGTGGAACGGAAGCGGAAAGGTATCTTGGAGTCCTAGTGGACTCCAAGATGAACATGAGTCGGCAGTGTGACAAAGCCATCAGAAAAGCTAATGGCACTTTATTGTGCATCAGCAGATGCATGACGAATAGGTCCAAGGAGGTGATACTTCCCCTCTATCGGGCGCTGGTCAGACCGCAGTTGGAATACTGCGTGCAGTTTTGGGCGCCACACTTCAAGAGGGATGTGGATAACCTGGAGGGGGTCCAGGGAAGGGCCACTCGTATGGTTAAGGGCTTGCAGGCCGAGCCCTATGAGGAGAGACTGGGGCACCTGGACCTCTTCAGCCTCCGCAAGAGAAGGTTGAGAGGCGACCTTGTGGCTGCCTATAAGTTCATCACAGGGGCACAGAAGGGAATTGGTGAGGTTTTATTCACCAAGGCACCCCCGGGGGTTACAAGAAATAATGGCCACAAGCTAGCAGAGAGCGGATTTAGACTGGACATTAGGAAGAACTTCTTCACAGTTAGAGTGGCCAAGTTCTGGAACGGGCTCCCAAGGGAGGTGGTGCTCTCCCCTACCCTGGGGGTGTTCAAGAAGAGGTTAGATAAGCATCTAGCTGGGGTCATCTGAACCCAGCACTCTTTCCTGCCTATGCAGGGGATCAGACTCGATGATCTATTGAGGTCCCTTCCGACTCTAACATCTATGAATCTATGAATAATTGAAGGGAGGATTCCTTCCTGGTAGCTGGCCAGCAAAAGCCCTGAAGCATGGGGTTGTTAGCCACTTACCACCTTTCAAAAGAGTTTCCCTTATATATTCCAACATAAGTATTGCAAATAGTTGATTCCATGGACACTAATTTCCAAACTAACTCATTGGCTTGCAAGACCAAAACAAAACTTTACTCCTTTGATGTTTAGAAATTCTATTTTAATGTCCAGTCTGAATTTTTTCATAACCAATTTGTAGCCATCTGATTATGTAGTTGTATAGAGATTTTAACCTAAAATATCTTCTTCCTTCCTAATATTCACCCCCAAATGTATTTTATGAAAAGTAATCATTTTCCCTGTCAATCACTGGCCTTTCATTAAGCTGGACAAGGGAAGCTCTTTTACTTAAGTAAGGGGCTCCATTCCTTTAACTATCTTAGTTAATTTTAGTTCATTTTTTTAACATTTGTGACCAGATCCATACACAATATTCTAAATGGGGGTCTCACCAAGGACTTGTATGAGCACTTCCTTGTCTTAATGTATATTCCCCACTAATATACCTTAGAATCGCATTAACATTTTTTTACAGCCAAATCATACCAACAGTTCACAGTCATCCTACAGTTGGCCAATTCATCCACATCCCTCTTTTTCTCAGTCATCTCCAGTCATTTTATGGCTTAAGTCCTTATTTCTGGTTTCTTAGTGCATGGCTTACCATTTTCTTAGAATTACATGTCATGGCATTTCCAGCACTTCATTCCAGAAGGTTATTATTTTAAACTTCCTTTATACTGGATTTACCAGAAGAAATTATACATTTCTTACTATTTTCCATGTATAGAATTTAATTTGTCTTGAATTCATCCCCATCACCACTGCAGCATGGAAAGCTATAGTGCGGGGGTGGGAGGGGGAGATGGTGGGGGGCACACAATAGGGCAGATGGTTGGGGAGGCGGTAAGGGGAAAGCTGGTGGGGGGAACAATAGGGGACAGGTATCAGGGGGCAGATGGTATGGAGATGGTGGGGGAAGCAGGGGGGCAGGCAGTGGAGTTGAGAAAACTTGCTCCCTGCTGCATGTCCTGTTTCTCCCCTCACTCCACTTACATACCTTGTGCTTTCCCATCCCCACCTCTGCATGGCAGGGCCTCCCCACTACAGCCTCTGACCCCTCCCTCACCTGCCTTTCCCCCATTTTATCTACCCTTTTTCCAACACCGGCAGGCTCTGTCCTTGCTGCAGCTTGTGGCATGGAATACAATCCCAGCTTGGCCCCATTGCAGCAGTGATAGCTTCACGTGACTGCTGTGGAGCTGGGCTGGGCCTATGCTCCATGCCTCAGGTTGCAGAAGGGACAGAGCCTGCCAGCACCAGTAAGTCTGTGGGGAGGGGGCAGAAGCTTCGGGGGAGAGAGATAGGGGCAGGGGAAAAGGAAGGGTGGATGCCCAAGCCTTGGTGGGGGAGGGCTGAAGGGGGGCGGGGAATGAAAGCCTAAGGCTGCACTGGGGGCGGGGGGGAAGGCAGGGGGTGCAGAGGTGGCAGGGTGCAAGCAGCAGCTGCAACTCTGGATTCAACCTGGGGTTGGGGCTGGAGCTAAACCCAGAGTTGCAGGAGCCACCTGTTCCCCTACCACTTTCTAATCAATTCCAACAGAAGGGGCTTCCCCCCACCCATGCTAAATGCTGGGGAAAAATACCTCATCTTGGAATTGAGTAAATACAGTAACAATCCAGTCATATTCTGTATTGCCAATACCTCCTGCTGAGGTTCATTTGCAAATGTAATGGAGACACATCTAGTTCTAGTACCATGGTCACTAACAACATTATTAAACAAGTTATTATGACCAATCACATTGGCGGATCTTGTTAATCTTTTTTTCCAGACAAAAGAGAGATTATAGCATCTTTGGGCATAACCTACTGTTCAAGCAACCTCTTTCTGAGCCAACTCCTTATTTTCCCCATAGTTGTGACACTATCCCCTTCCTCTCCAGTTTGAGTACAATTTCTTCTAAGAAGCAGATTTGCTAAAATCTAGATGAATCAAAATTAACTTTAAAAATCTAGATAAATTAACTGCTCATATGCAAGTTGTCGTATTATAGAAAATTACTAATTTAGTCTGACACACTGTTTCTTAGATAAAATCTTAGTATTTTTTACCTAGTTTTGATTTAATCCCCTAAGCACATGTTCTTGGAGGATTCATCTTTGATGGGTCTTTCCTTCAGTATCTTTTCTGTTATGTTGACTTATGAAGAGAGGCTGAGGAACCCTAGGGGCTGTGTAGACACCTTAAAGCACTTAACACTGCGTATGTTGAATGAGCAGGCCAGATCTCAACCTGCAGGTCCCTGCACTGCTGCTGGGTGCTGCCAAGAAGTAGTGGGTGCTGTTCTTCAAGGCACAAATGCTGGAGCTGGAGCAGCAGTTCCAGTAAACAGTGGTAATATTTGGTGTGCTGATTGATGACTACACACGAGGGCACAAAAAACCCCAAACAACCCAAGCCCTGGCATGCATGCGGGCAGGTCAGGGAGGAGCAGTGGCTTCACATACTGGTGGGTCCCACCCCCTTGGCTAGCACTGGGCTGCACCATCTGGCTACACTGCCACAGGCTTCATGGGGCTGTCCAGGGTTCTGCCCAGGGCAGGCTGCGGGGGGCTGTCCAGGGAACTGCCCAGGCAGGCTGCAAATGTGTTTACCCAGGAAGCCACATTAAGGCACCGAAACATGTTCATGTGTATATGTGTAAATAAATTGCCTTAATGAGCCTTAGGGTAAGGCACATTAGGTTTAGGCATGCATAAATTCACATGTAGACTTTACCAGTGAGTAGTCATCAATGGCTCAATGTTTACTTGGGAGGAGATATCAAGTCAGGTTCTCCAGGATTTTGTCCTGGGTCTCGTATTATTTAATAACTTAATTAATTATTTGGATGATGACAACAAGTGTTTGTTCAGAAAATTTGCAGATGACAGCAAGTTGGGTGGAACTGCAGATGCTCCAGAGCATAGGGCTAGGATCCAGAATGACCTGGCTAGACTAAAGAAATGGTCTGCAATCAATAGCATTTAAGAAGAAGTGAAGAGTTCTGCACTTGGGACAGGATGTCCATATACACAAATGCAGACTGAGGAATGACTAGCTAGGCTGCAGTATTGCAGACAAGGACCTGGGGATTACAGTGGACTATATGCTGAATATAAGCCAACAGTGTGCTCTTGTTGGCAAAAAAAAAAAAAAAAAAAAAGGGCCGACATTAATTGGAATGTCACTTGCAAATCAAAGGAAGTGATTCCTCTATTTTATTCAGCACTAGTGGTGCCTCACCTTCAGTACTGTGTCCACTGTTGGGACCCATACATCAAGAAGGATGTGAATAGCTTGGAAACAGTCCAATGCAGGACAACAAAAAATGATCAGGGGCCTAGGAGATGAGACTTATGAGGAAAGGGTAAAAGAGCTAAGGCTATTTAGTCTGGAGAAGAGAAGACTGAGATGGGATTTGATAACAGTCTTCAAATACTGAAGGTAGGAGAGGATGGAAATGGGCTTTCCCCTGTGGCTGTAGGGGACAGACTGCAGCTGGAGTTCTGTATCCAGTTCTGGGCACCGCAGTTCAGGAAGGATGTGGAGAAGCTTGAGGGAGTCCAAAGGAGGGCCACATACATGATTAAAGGCCTAGACACTAGGTCATATGAGCAGAAAGACTGAGAAATGAGAAAGCTGAAAGACTTGGGACTGTTCAGCCTGGAGAAGAGAAGACTCAGAGGGGATTTGGTGGCAGCCTATAAGTATACCAAGGGTAAATATCAGGGCCTGGGGGAGCATCTGTTCACCAAGGCCCCCCAGTGGGAAGACAAGAAATAATGGGCACAAGCTGAGTGAGGATCTCTCCAGGCTACACATAAGGAAAAACTTCTTTACAAGTTGAGTGCCAAGGGTTTGGAACAGGCTCCCCCAGAGGTGGTACAGTCATTCACCCTGGCAGTCTTTAAAAAGTGTCTTGATGCCCATCTTGCTGGGGACCAGGAGTCTTTCTTGTCCAAGTGCAGGGGGGTGGACCTCATGATCTATAACAGGGGTAGGCAACATTTTTTGGCTAGAGTGCTGAAAAAACCCCAATGTCTACCTTGGAAGGTGCTGGAGTACTGGCATGCCAGAAAAACAAAATGGGGGGGGGTGGAGGGAGGACTACATGGCAGAACGCACTGCATATTAGTATATTTAATGATCATAAATGTTGCCTTTGTTGCTGTGTATTCCTTTTTTGTTGAGCATGTTGCAATGAGAGAGAGAAAAAAGACAAGAGAAAGAGGAGAGAGAGAAAGAAAAATGAGAGCAGAGAGAGAACCAGACAGCCACACATACACACACAGAACCATGTGCACAAACACAGAGAACCAGAACACACCCAGAACAGACACATGCACACACTCACATCCAGAACCAGACACATGTGCGCACACAGATGCACAGAACCAGACAGAGGCAGACAAACACGCTGAACTAGCTGCACAGGTGCACGGAGACACGCTCCTGGGCCACTGGACAAAATTGTACCGTACAATTCCCTGGTCCCGCCAGAGCCCCTGTGCTTCCCTGGGGAGCCGTAATCAGCTCTGTGCCAGCAGCAGGGAAGAGGCCGGGTTTGTGCTGCTTCAGGGCCCTCCCCCACTGCCCACTCCAAGGTGCACATGCACCTGCTGTTATGGAGCTGATGCCAGAGCCCAGAACAGATGTTTGCAGCATCTTGGCTGGAGCTGGCCCACACTCTGGGTAGCTGCTGCCAACCATGGGGCCCAGTCTGCTTGCAGCAGGGCTTGCAGCTGCCCAGCTACCTGCTGGGCAGTCCGGGCTTTCTGGCTGGCAGCAGCTGCCTATAGCCCAGGCTGGCGGTGGCATGCCGAGCAAAATGACCTCGTGTGCTGTGCTCAGCACACATGCTGGGGGTTGCACCCTGATCTATAAGGTCCCTTCCAGCCCTTAACAACTATGAAACTATGACAGAACTAGGATCAATGGTCTCAAGCTGAAGCAGTAGGAATTTAGTTTGGAGATTAGGGGGAACATTTTTACTATGAGAGTGGTCAAGCATTAAAACAGCTTACCTAGAGAAATTATAGAATCTCCACCCTTGGAAACATTCAAAAGCAAATTAGACAGATACTTGGCTTTGATGGATTAGTTAGGGTTGTGTATTGTGTAGGAGGCTGCCTAGAAGTTCTTTTCCCCTAGTTTTTGGGGTATATATGCCTGATAATACTAATGCAGACAATGAAATTTCGCACAGCCCTACTGGCTATACCCCACTCACCATCTTTTCACTAACTCTACTCACTGCGTGGACACTGTTCTTATCAACTAGCACTTTTCCTACTTTCTTTCCATCCTTCTGCCCAATGATATTTCTTTTTTCTTTTTTCCATTGCCTCATTCAGGTTAGTTTGATTTTAGGCCTCTTACAAATGAATTCAGACATGGAGATTACAAGCATCTCTCCCAAGTTTCATTCCTCACATCTTAATTTAAAGCTCTTCTTATCAGTCATGCCAGCACAAATACCATAATGATTTAATTGAAAAGTTCTACGCATAGTTTACCCATAATAGATCATTTTCCCTATCTTATTTTCAAGATGCTTTGATACCTATGATAAATTAAGATATTACTGATTTTTTAAATTAGTTTAAAATCTGCTTGGTATTATAGCCTCCATATATAGAATGGACAAATAGCTTTCAGCAATATGCTTAGCAGCTGTCATTGATAATATGGTAGTAATCATAGGATTTCAAAGCATAAGTATTTTACTGGGATGTATACACACTCCTTCAAAGTACATACAACAACTGAAAGATTTAACAGCATACAGAAGTTGATAGTTTGCAATTTCCCAGTGTCAGCGATAAATAGGTGCTTTGTGTGTAAGTATTCTAAGCCACAAAAAGCCAGTAAAATGTGTGTGGCAGGGCACTGTTTGTGCCTGCCACTTTAAGGGCCTGGAGCTGGCAGCTGCCAGGTGCCTGATGAGGGCAGCCATTTTAGATCTGGGGCTGCCCATATAAACAGGGAAGTTCTGCTGCTATAGCCCAGGCAACAACATTGCCTGGTTGGAGGGCTGCTGGTATAATCTAGAGGTAAGGGAGGAGCTGTAGGGGATGATCAAGAGTCTCCTGGTAATGGGCATGACCTAAAACTGCATCTAGCTGGGAGTGGGTGGCCTGGTGGGGCTCTCAGTGGTGCGGGAGCCCCCAGGAAATGCCAGGCCAGTTATCATCCCAGTAAAAGGTGGGTTGAGGCACCTTATCCCCTAGTTCTCACAACTGGGTGGGTTACCCCTTTGTAGGGTTTTGAGGGTGGACCCCTGGAGACAGAGAAAAGGTCATAGACTCAGGCTGTCTAGACTTCCCCTGACTGGTCAGTGCTGGGGCCAGGACCGGAAGGGTCAAAGGGCCGGGGGCCCATTGCAAGGAATGCCCAAGAGCTGCGCACCTGGGGTTCTGACTGGCCTGGAGGTGGGCCAGGGCTAGTGAGCCAAAGGTCCTGGGGGGACCACACCCAAAGGGGAAGTGGTTCAGGGAGCTATGCTGCCTAGTATGAAGGTGAATGAGACTGCCTGAGGAGAGAAATTTAGGTGGGGTTCAATTAGGAGGATTCTGGGGCCCAGAGTGGGGGCCAGTGATGGTAATAACATCTAGATGCCATCTGCAAGGCTTGGGCTGTGGTGTAGGGGAGAGAGAGTTCTCTGTGAGAGAGACAGCAGATGGCTGGAAGGATTTAAAGGGGAAGTAACCCAAATTTAGCTGGAAAAAGAAGAAATCAACCCAGAAGAAACAGGGAGAAACTACAAGAAAGAGAAAAGGGAATGTAAGAAGGGTCCTGGAGAGAGACTTACCTGGGAAGATGAAGTGAGTTAACAAAGGAGGAGTTTGAGTCAGTGAGTCTGATACCTGAAGACATCAAGTAACATCCTAGAGGCTTAAAGTTAAGAGAAAGGAATGAGAGTGGATGAAAACTAACAAAGAGAAGAGAGCCCCACAATGTTGATATCAGTAGTAAATACAAGGTGACCTAGGATTGCAATTTGCTTAGGACCTGTGCAGAGGAGAACGGGAAAAGCAACCAAGAAACTGAGAGTTCTCAAAGAGGGAACTAAATATATATAAGATGTTATTTTTCTAAGAGAGACATAATAGTTGTGCATAAGAGTTATTTTTGTTGAACTGCAGATACAATATCTTCCTCATCTCTCAGGACTGTGTTTATTTCTGTATCTTAATCCATCAAAGTCATGGAGAGCGACAAATAAAGGAAATTAACCAGTTCATATTAAAACAAGAGATGGTGATTTATTTTGTGGGTGTAGCTTAACTCTCACAGTGTGCTTTGGTTTAATTACCCTGAAGATTTTTATATTGAAGTAAAAGTACTCCTCTAAGTTTATATTTTTGGAAGAAAATGCTTGTCTGTCATGTAGGTATACTTAGGTTATCTTGACAATGAAGAGGCAGGAAGACTATATCAAGTATTTTAAGACAAAGTTTGATGATCAGCTGACAGTTTAAACACTAGTTGAAATCTGATGTTCCTGTAATGGAACAGTATTCTGTTTTTGAATTTAAACAAGACATTTGCCTTTAACAGGCTCATTAATCATTTCAGTGTTAGTTACAGCTACATAAAGTGCATTTAAGGACAGAAAAATAAATTCATATGCTTTAAGAAAGCATGGATGAAGACAGATGATCACTATGTATATTTGATGTCCAACCACATATGACTTTTTTTATTTGGTGGCTAGAAGTTATCTTCAGCTCATACTTTCTACCATCACCAAACAGGGAAGCTTGCTGTCCTCTCTTTCGATGTAGAGATCCTAATGCACATCCCCTTAGTTACTAAACAATATAGTCCAGATACTCAGCCAGATATTCAGATTTGGATTAGGCCTGATTCGGGGTACAGTGATTTGATTTGTTGATTCAGATCTCTGTTCTGATTCGATTTGGCTGAATCTGAAGATTCAATTCTGATTTGGAGAATCAGCAATATGGCCATAGACTCAGTGTTTTTTCTACATATCTCGAGGTACCGGGCACAGATCACGAATGCTGAGATGATGGAGCATCTCACAAGAGTGTGTGTGTGTGTGTGTGGGGGGGGGGGGGGAACATACTTGGCAGCAGACTCTGAAGTGGATCAGAAGTACTTCCAATCCACTCCTGGGTCTGCCACCGAGCACATGCCTCCCCCCCCCCCCCACACTCCCTTGGCTCAGTGATCAACCCCAGGTGCCCCCTTCCGACCCAGGAGGCACCAGTTGCCAAGACAGGGGATGAGGACAGGGTCCCCCACATGCTCCGTGCAGGACCCAGAAGTGGACTGGATGTGCTTCATCCACTCCATCTCAGCATTCATGGGCTGTCTGGTATCTTGAGTTATGTAGAAAAAACATATGAAGCTGTGTTTATGTCCAAATCATTGAATCTTTCTGAATCTCTCTAAATCAAATCAGAAGCTTCCGATTTGATTCAGAGTTTAATGAGTCTCCTGATTCGATTTGGCCACTGAATTGGACTGAATCCCCGCCAAATTAAATCAGTGACTGAAGCTTCACAAAGCCCTAATTGTTACCTCCTTTGACCCACACAGTTAGTCATGTTTTGGGGCTTAGAGGTTCCTTCCTATATGTAAGAAACAATAGCAGGTTTCTGCTGTATGTAAAAGTATCATAGAAAATTAGGTTGGAAGGAACATCCGGAGGTCATCTAGTCCAACCCCCTGCTCAAATCAGGACCACCCTCTTCTAGACTCTAAGAAGGTCTTTGACACTGTCTCTCACACCATCCTCATCAATAAATTAAGGGACTGCGGCATGAATGCCTGCACAGTTGGATGGGTAAAAAATTGGCTGATGGGGCACACCCAGAGAGTAGTGATGGACGGGTTGTACTCAACCTGGCAAGATGTGAGCAGTGGGGTACCCCAGGGCTTGGGCCTCGGGCCTGCACTGTTTAACATCTTCATCAGTGACATGGACGAGGGGGTGGAAAGCACGCTATACAAGTTTGCTGATGACACTAAGATGTGGGGCGAGGTGGACACACTTGAAGGGAGAGAGAGGCTGCAACTAGATTCAGACAGACTACAAAAGTGGGCAGATGAGACTAGCATGGGGTTCAATGTAGACAAATGCAGGGTGCTGCACCTTGGGAGAAGGAATCCACAGCATACATATAGGCTGGGGAGTTTCCTTCTTGAAAGCACAGAGGTGGAACAGGATCTTGGAGTCATTATTGACTCCAAGATGAACATAAGCTGCCAATGCCAGACCGCAGTCAGCAAGGCCAGCCATACCTTGTCATGCATCCAAAGGTGCATCTCTAGCCAGTCCAGAGAGGTGATACTCCCCCTCTATGTGACTTTGGTCAGGCCGCAGTTGGAGTACTGCGCCCAGTACTAGGTGCCGTACTTCAAAAGGGATGTGGCCAGCCTGGAGAGGGTTCAGAGGAGAGCCACCCGCTTGGTGAGAGGGCAGCAGGACAGGCCCTATGAGGAGAGATTGAGGGACCTGAACCTGTTCAGCCTCAGCAAGAGGAGGCTGAGGGGGGACCTGGTGGCTGCCTACAAACTCATCAGGGGAGATCAACAGCAAATAGGCAGAGCCCTTTTCTCCCCAGCACCACCTGGGGTGACAAGGAACAATGGTAATAAGCTGATGGAGAGTAGGTTTAGGTTAGAGATCAGAAGGCAATATTTTCCAGTTAGGGTGGCCAAAATCTGGAACCAGCTTCCCAGGGAAGTGGTCCTCACCCCTACCTTGGGCAAATTCAAGAGGAAGTTGGATGATCACCTGTCTGGGGTCTTGTGAACCCAGCATTCATTCCTGCCTGTGGCAGGGGGTCAGGCTAGATGATCTGTTCAGTTCCCTCCTGACCCTAGCTACTATGAAACTATAGATTATCCCAGCCAAGGCTTTGTCTACCCAGGTCTTAAAAAATCTCAAAGGATGGAGATTCCACAACCTCTTTGGGTAACCTGTTCCAGTGCCTTACTATACTCCTAGTGAAAAAGTTTTTCTTAATATGTAAACTAAACCTCCGTTGCTGAAACTTGAGACCATTGCTCCTTGTAATATCTGCAACCACTGAGAATAGTCTAGCTCCATCCTCTTTTGAACCCCACTTCAGGTAGTTGAAGGCTGCTATTAAGTCCCCTCTCAATATCCCCTTCTCTATACTAAATAATCCCATTTCCCTCAGTCTTTCCTAAGTCATGCGCCCCAGCCCCCTCACCATTTTTGTTGCCCTCTGCTGGACTCTTTCCAATTTGTTCACATCTTTTCTGTAGTGGGGGACCCAAAACTGAACACAGTACTCCAGATGTGGCCTCAGCCATGCTGAATATAGAGGAATAATCACTTCCCTTCACCTGCTGGCAACATACCTACCAATGCAGACCAGTATCCTGTTAGCTTTCTTGGCAATAAGGGCACACTGCTGATTTATGTTAAGCTTATTGTCCACTGTAACCCCCAGGTCCTTTTCTGCGGAGCTGCTGTCCAGCCAGTCAGCCCCCAGCCTGTACTGGTACATGGGACTGTTCTGTGTTAAATGCAGGACTTTGCACTTGTCCTTGTTGAACCTCATAAGATTTCCTTTGTCCCAATTCTCCAATTTGTCTAGGTCACTGAATCCTAGCCTTACTCTCCAGTGTATCTAGTATTCCCCCTAGCTTGGTATCATCTGCAAACTTTTTGAGGGTGCACTCTATACCATTTTTGGGTTGTTGATGAACACATTGAACAAAATCAGCCCCAGGACTGACCCCTGGGGCACTCCACTTAATATCAACTGCCAACTAGACAGTGAGCTATTGATTACAATAGTCTGAGCCCGATTCTGCAATCAGTTTTCTATCCACCTTACAGTCCATTCATCCAGCCCATACTTCCCTGGCTTGCCTGGGAGAATGTTGTGGAATCCCGTATCAAAAGCCTTGTTAAAATCAAGGTACACCACATCCAGCAGTCTTCCCTCATCCATAGAGCCAGTCATCTCATAGCCAGACATCTTGTCATCATTTCCTGAGGGCCTGCTTCATGATCTTTCCAGGTATTAAGGTCAGGCTGATTGGTCTCTAGTTCACTGGATCCTCCTCCTCCTTAAATATGGCCACTATATTAGCCTTTTCCAGCCCTTCAGGACCTCACATGACCTTCACATAAGAGAATGCCAATGGCTCCACAACTTAGCCAATTTCATCTGTATGCTAGGTTGCATCCCATCTGGTCCTGCTAACTAGAAAGTATTCAGCTTCTCTAAGTAATCCCTAACCTGCTCTGCCATTACTCTAGGCTGTTTGTCTCCTTCCTTATCTCTCCTGCCAACTGCACTCATTATGGTAGCTGCCCATATTTGTGAAAACTAAAGTATAAAAAGCATTAAATATTTCAGCCTTCTCTGTATTATTTGTAACTAATTTGCCCTCCACATTCTGTAAGAGACCTATGATTTCTCTGGTATCTTATTTTTGACACCTTTAGAATTCCTTTTTCTTGCCTCTTATGTCCATTGCCAGATGCATCTCAAATTGTGCCTTGGTCTTCCTAATTATCTCCCTGCATGCCTGTAAAATACTTTTATGCTCTTCCCTAGTAGAAACTTGGTCATAGTACTTTTTATAGGATTCCTTTTTGAGTATCAACTCCATGAAAAGATCAGCATCTAGCTAGGCTGGTCTCCTCTTGCACTTCCTATTCTTTCACCTCACTGGGGGTGTCTACTAGCGGTGTGTGAAATGGAACGTATTCAATTCAGATTCTGCCCAAAGCAGGGACAGTGACTCAATTCATTGATTTGAATCACTGCCCTCAATTCAGTTTGGTTGAATCTGAAGATTCGATGCTGATTTGGAGAATCAGCGATTCAGCCATAGACACCACTTTAAATGTTTTTTCTACATACCTTGAGGTTCCAGGCATGGCTCATGAATGTTGTGATGCTGGGGCAGATGGAGTGTTCCTCAGGAGCACTGTGGCGGGCGGGGGGGGGGGGAGGGCGGGGTGTGCGTGTTTGGCAGTGAGCAAGGAAGTAGACCAGAAGTACTGCTGGTCCACTTCCAAGTCCACTGCTGAGCATGCTGGGGGCCTGCCATGCCCCCTCAGCTCAGCAATCAGCCATAGGGGGACCCTGTATGCCCCTCCAGACTCGGGAGGCACCAGTCACTGAGCCAGAAGAGTGCATGGGGGCCCCTGAGCATGATCCCAAGTGGACCCAGAAGTGGACTGGAAGGGCTTCTGGTCCACTTCCAGGTCTGCTGCCAAGCATGCTGGGGTGCCCCCCACACTCCTGTGGGATGCTTCATCCATCCCAGCATCTCGGCTTTCATTAACCGCCTGGTACCTTGAGGTATGTAGAAAAAACTTTTAAAGCTGTGTCTATGTCCGAATCATCGATTGTTTCCAAATCTCTCTGAATCGATTTGGAGGGTTCCAATTTGATTTGGAGAAATTAAAGGGTTTCCTGATTCAATTTGGATTTGGCGATTCAGCCACTGAATCAGGTCAAATCTCTGCTGAATCGAATCGGGGACCAAAGCTTCACACAGCCCTAGTGTCTACAGATGGCCATTTAATGCAGATTAGCCCAATTTAAGATGCATTGGGGGAACATGTCTACATGTGTGCACCCCTCATGTGGCTTTAAAATGATGATTTTACACTGTGTGAGCCTAAATTTGTTACCTGACTGTAACTGAGCTTCTGTCACCCCTGGAGGGAAGAATTGGCAGGACTTGGTGTCTGGGTACTTCGGAGTTTCTGGATGTAATTATTGGGTTTTGGCCCTCATTCCCTAGGAGAGATTGCTTCTGCCCTCACTCGATCTCATCTGTCATGTCATGACTTTGATGTAACATGAAAAGGAGGTGATATTCTAATGCAAGACACAGTTCACCTAAGGATGGAACAGTCTTTCCAGTAACAGTCACAGTTTGTCTAGAGCCTAGTTTATTGTCCATCCATCCAGCCTTAAGGGCCAAGTTTAGGAGTTCCTCCGCCCCTACACTCCCACATCATACCTCCAGTATTATAATTAGTTCAAGTCAGGTCTGTACCCAACATCATGGCTGAAGGCACCGTATTTGGCTCCCAGTATTCCCAGGAGTCATTCTGCACAAGTACAAAGAAAGGTGAGCAGTCAGGCTGCTCCTTAGCCATCCATTGATCAGCATGCTCTGTCCTCAGCTCACCACCGCATTTCCATTCCTGATGGTTTTGGGGGCTTCTGGTCAGCTCCCATCACCAATCTCTGGCTGCTTCTGCCACACAACTGGAGCTGATCTCCCCACTGCAAGGCCAAATGGCTCTTGATCAGCCAGCCCCTGACTCACCTGAGAGGCATCTGTGGAACAGTGGCCCCACCCTGACAGAACAGCTAGCCTGAGCCAGTGGACATCTCTGGCACTAGATTCACAGATCATCCTCACTCTGCCAGGGATGGTCAGAGATACCATCCTAGGTCTTCTGACCCTATGCCAGGACTGGATGTACAGTAAGTCCCATGTGCTCAGGTGGCCAGGGCAGGGGTGCAAGCAGGATTTTTTTTTTCCCATGCCCCCCTGGCTCTGCCACACTGCCCAAACCAAGGATCAAATTTAAGTTAGATTAGTTAATGCAGATTAATACATGTGTACATGCGTTATTTCACATAAACACAGGGAATTTAGTCCTGGGTCTGCTCAGCCACTAGGAAACTAGCTAGAACCAAGTCCCAGGGCTGCTTCCTGGGTTCCTTTGCTACCCTGGGCGGGGCTGCTCTCTGTATAGTATGCCACTTGCAAGTAGGTTTTTCATTGTTGCTGGGTGGAGGGGTACTATTTGTTGAGATTGGACAGGGGAGGGTGTTGTGAGGTTAATAAAGTTTTTTTTGTTTCAACCATGTGTGTGTCTTGAGAGTGGTGCTGGGGGTGAGCAGGTTGTGGCGGCGGGGGGGGGGGCGGTGTGGGCAGCAGGGCAGGCAGGCTACAGCAGGGAGTGAAGGAAGAAAGGGTCAAGCAGGGCCTCCCACAGGTGGTGCCCTGGCCCCATGGTGGGTGTGCAGTTCTCCTGGGGCCTGGGTGAGTGTGTATGTGGGGGGGGGTGCCTGCTGGGGTCAGAAGGACCAGCACCATGGCCAGTAGGAGTGCAGGGCATTGGTTGCTGCTGGCAGGGGCAAGGGCAAGGGCAGCCCTGGTGCAGGGAGGCAAGGTGGGCAAGGAGGGAGGTTCCACATGCTGTTTCTGTGCTGGGCTTGCAGCTTCTGGGCAGGGAAGGGGCTGGCCGGGGATCAGAGGGCATGGGTGTGTTTCCAAGATGGCTGCCAAATGCTGGCAGCTGGCTCTAGCTTTAGCATGGCTGCCAAGTGCTGGCAGATATGTGTCTGGAGGCTGGAGCTCCCCTGATGGCCACAGGGACATATGGCAGGGCTGAAGCGACCTGGGACTAAAGTTAGTTCCAAGTCCCACCAGGTGTAGACAACAGCTAAAACCTGCTTATTCTGCATAGTTTAATGAACATTAAATTTAAGGTGGCTTAAATTCATGTGTAGACACACCCGCTGAGTACATCTGCACATGCAATTAATGTGAAACAATAAACTCTGGAGCAGTTTGACCCAGAGTAAACTGCTCCTGAGTGCAGTGCCTATACATGTGCCCAGGACAGCAGCAATTTGAGCTGGGGTGGAGCAGGCCCTAGGTTGGTTGGGCTGACCAGGTGCAATTTATGCCCATGGTCAGCATTTACACATATGTTTCCACACAGTAAATTACTCCACTGTAAGATAGTGCTGTCCCTGTCAGTACTATTTTACAGTGGAGTTTATTAGTTTACTGTGCATTAATACTGGCACATGTGTTGATGGTGATGTTTTACTGTGGAGCTGATTGCCCTACTCCACAGTAAAGTGTACATGTAGATGCACCCATTGAGGAAAATTTGTGAAAGTACTATGAATCTGAAGAAGATGGTGATTAGTAGAATGGGCGTGAAAGAAATGGCCTAAATGAGAGATGATAATGGGTAGTACTGAGTGGGAAAGTACTGGGTAAGAGGGAGATTCCTCAGGGTTCAGTCTTGGAATCTATTTTATTTAATATTTTCTTTAGTGACTTTGGCTCAAAAACAGGTTAAATTTGCTGATGGCACAAAGTTTGCAGCATAATCAATATAGAAAAATGGGAAGTAAATCAATATGAAGTGGAAGGACATGCATATCAGAGACAAATAGCAAGGCATCCTGCTCCAAACTGAGGGTTTATCAATTGAAAGCAACAGAAGCTGGGTATATTAGTTGCTCATGGGGTGCACATATACATGGGACATTTTACTGCTCATTGGAGTAATCTAATCCACAGTAAAGTATTGCTGTCTACATGTGCATGGCAATTACTTCATATTAGATTAATCTAATGTGCCATTTGCTAGTACTAATAGGTACAGGTACTAGAAAATGATGCATTGAAGTAATGTGCTGTACCTCATGTATAGACACTGACCATAAGCACATTGTTCCTGGTCAGCCAAGACAACAGGGGGTCACACTGCTTCCTGGCTAAGCTCCAAGATCCAGGGGGTGGGGTAGGGGAGCTGTCCCTTGCTCTGGGGGCAGTTCCAAGCCCTGCGAAGCTTGCAGTCAGCTGTAGCCAGTGCTCCTGGTAGGAGAATGTGTGGGTCTGAGCCACCAGCTGGGGAGGTGCCTGTGCTGTACCAATCCTTCCTTCTCCCAGGAACTCTGATTTCCCCTGAGAGCTGTGATCACAGTGGCAGTGGAGCCCAGAGGTTCACTGTGGTATGTGTCCTGAAGCCAATGGGAAGGTGCTGGGTTGCAGGGTATGAGGGACCACACAGCACCCTCAGGGCTGGGAATTGCCCTCATGCTGCTAAGCAGCTGATCCCATCCCTGGATGTGCTCTTTGGGCCTCTGTTCCTCTGTAGTACTTGGTATAACAGCAGAGACTGGCCTGGCCTGTCAATAGCCATGCCTGGCTCTGGGGCTTCTGCAGAGTGTGGGTCCATACTGGCATGCCTCCAGGCCTGCCACCCCTGCATGCAGGGCTGTGCTCAGTGCAACTCTGAAGCTCTTAGGAAGGGGCTTGCAACAGCTGGTGTGCCCTGCCCCCATGTCCCTGTATCTGCCTGCTCCTTGCTTTCTGCCTTAGATTACATGTTCCCAGGGGAAAATCACAGCTCCTGGGGGAAGGAAGGAAGGATATGGTATGGTTGCTACAGGCCCTGCCTCTCCAGCTGGTGGCTTACACCCACACATGCTTCTCCTGGGAGCACTGGCTTCAGATGACTCTATGTTCTACAGGGCTGAGAGCTGCCCCTGGAGCCAGGGACAGCTTCCCCTGCCCCCTGGAGCCCAGGCCCTGACCTCCATACCCCTTGCCAGCCCAGGACTGCCCCTGGAGCCCCCAGCCAGCCTGGGGCTGGCATGCAGGGAAACTTGGATCTTCCTCTGGTCACTGCAGGAGGGCATAGTAGGGCAGGAACAACTCTAGACTATGTTGTTCTTGTTGAGCTCAATTTGCTTCTGACCCAGGTGCACATGTAGACATGTGCCCAAGAGCAGCTTAATGAGTCTGAATTTACTGTGCAGTAAATTCAGGCACATTAATTTCATGTGTAGATATGCCCAGGATGTCTATGAGCAAAGTAAGTGAAACAGACATGAAAAAGGCAAAAGTAGCCTTAGGATAGATCACTGGAGCTGTTTTGAGCAATGAAAGGAATGTATTAATGCCACTATTCAAGGACTTGATGAGACTTCATGTTCTGGTCATTCATCCTCAAGAAAGATGAACTCAACCTGGGACAAGTACAGACAAGGGGTGCTAAATCTAGTCTGATTAGGGGATGATCATGGAGTGATTTCTGTCTATATTGCTTATCTCTCTCTATAAGCTAAGGGACAATGCTGGCATGCAAATGAATGTGTATAGCCTCCCATGGATAAATTTAGGTTAGAAATTAGAAGAAAGTTTCTAAGTATTAGAGAATCAAGGGTCTGGAACAATTGTTCAAGTGGGTTAGTACGGAAAAAAATAATTAACTATGTGTAAGATACAGCTCAATAGATTTATGAAAGGAATTACATGTTATATAGTGTTATGTCTGTTAGAGCAGGAAACTGGACTAAATGACCCTAAAAGCTCCTTCTAGTGGTCAGTTCCCAAAAAATGTAGCTGAAGTTTAGTTTCCAGCTGCCTGAGATTGTTTCCAGAGCTTCTTCCTCAATAATGTAAGATTTATAAATACTTCTAAATCAATTTTGAAATTAATTTTTCATTGAAGTGAACAAATACTTAAAATATCTGTAACAGGTATCTAAAAGCCATAATATCCTTATAAATCTACCAAGATAATGTTTTTAATTACTTACTAACTAATGTAGCTATTCAAAACTGAATCCTTATTAAGTAACATCAGACAATTATGCATTTTAACCATACAGAGAATTACACATAACACCACCACTCATAGAACCTTCTACATTATGTACTCAGTGTGTGTGTCTACATGTTCATTAATGTGCAGTAGTTACTACACATTTAATTTAATACTTGCTTAATGAAATACTAACTAAATGTGCAGTAACTACAGTTACTGAGCAGTACCGCTGGCGAGTACCTTTCTAGTGATTTTACTGCTCAGTAGCCTAATAATGTTGCGCAGTAGCAAATTAGCACTCTCTGTGCTATGACACGCTACTGTGCAGTGTTATTAGGCTACTGCACATTAAACATCTCATGTAGATGCTCCCAGTGTTACAGACAACAGAAACAAAACTATCTTTACCTCACCTTATCAGATTCATAATGATCTGTGAAGTGAAAAAGCCAAGTTCGATGCATAAAAAATGCAGACAGCACTGTGCAGCCCCTGCTGTGCTGCAGGTCCTGCCTGGCTTGAGTGAGGTAGTGCAGTGAAAAAAATTACTATTTAAGAATAAAAATGAAAAAATGAATCTAAGAGGTTTTTGTAGTCTGTGTTTCCCAATTGCTTCTAAGATCATGAGTGCGTGGCTATTTTAGGTTTTCAAAAATTCTGTTGCTTTTTCCATCTACCACAACCTTAAATGAAAATTGAACATAAAAGGTAAAATACTAGCAAGAAGAAAAAATAAACAAATATGCAAAATGTCCAGTTTTATTTTTTCCAGTGAGAGACAAGCTTTGGGGGGAAAAAATGATTACTAATGCCATAGGATGCAGAAAAAAGTGTTTGTTCTTATGATCCAAACCCTTTCACATCCTAGGTGCTGCTTTGCATGACTCTTTATGGCCAGAGAAAAAGAAAAAGGGTGAGAAAGTCTGAGCTTTCTTTTCTCCTTCTGTAGATGTATATAAAGTTGTTGATCTCTGCTTTATTTCTAGGGTTGATTTCCTTCTGCCTTTTTCTGTCAGGGCAGTCAGTAGCACTGGTAACCTGATGTAAATTGAAAGTTAAAAAGATACAGAAAAAAAGATCCGGCCCTGCTCTAATTAAAGGAAATATTTATACAGCCTCCTTGCTTCACAGTAGGACACCACCTTGTTGCCTTATCTACATCACATCCTACATTGTAGTTCATGTTCCTATGGTTTAGATCCACTGAGTATGCAGAGGAGTTTGGAACATAAGAACAAACATTCTTACTTTGTGCATACCCATACCTGAAAACAAAGCAATGTAGCTGCCTTAGGGCAGCTCTGAGCATGTTGCCAGTGCTGCTCTTAGGCTCACTGTCTTGGGACAATTTGGTAGGGCTGTGCAAAATTTTGCTGACCATTTAATTTCAACCGTTTCAACTCATTTCAAGGTCAAAGCAGCAAAATCAAAACAAAAGGCTTCGAAACAGCCTCAAAACAAAATGAGGCTAGTCAAAACGTTTTGATTTTCATCCAGCTGGCCTGTCTTCCCATCCCCGGCGCAAGATCTCCAGGGCTGGGTAGTCAGTCCAGCTGGGCTGACTTCCCATCTCTGGCACTAAATCCAGCTGGGGCCAGGGAATCCGCCCCATCTCCAGCGCTAGATTGGGCTGGGGGCGGGGCATTAGCCCAGCTGGGCTGACTTCCCATCCCTGGCTGATCGAAATGTCAAAACAGCTTCACTGTTTCGACAAAGCAAAACAGAACAGCTGTTTTGAATTGAAATGAAATTCAATACGAAATGCTGTTCCCCTGAAACCTTGAAACTCAAAGTGAAACAGAACAGTGCCGTTTTGCACAGCCCTACTTGCTAGCATGAGTTCAGGCCCTCTCTAAAGCAGCTGCATTGTCTCATTTCTGGAATTTGGCATGCACCAAGTGGGAGCAAATGGACAGGGTGTGCTTCATGGAAGGACTTCCAGGTGCAGCAGAGTGGCAGGGTAAATATGCAGTGAGAGATTCCAAGAAGGGTTTGGTTGGAACCCAGGAGCAGTGAAATCAGAACATGGCCAGGTGGGAGAAAATGTCAAATTTTAGTGTTCTCTGGTGGTATTGATACATTTAGCCTGGACAGGGTCTTTTGAGCTCCACGACATGGGATAAAATGCTTAGCATCTTTGGGAGTCAAGCAATACTAGCAAGAGGAACAGGAAGCATAGCCTTTTATGACTGCAAATGGGCTTTACACTTCTAAGTAAAGAAAAACTTGAGGAACAGGGAATGTTTTGGACACTATCCTATTGTGTGCGGTCCTGGAAAGTGGCTTAGAATTCTGTTAACCTCCTACCCCCACTGACTGACTAACTTTAAAATTAAACCTAGCAAGAGGAAGTTTGATATGCAGTTACTCTTGAATGAGCTGTTTGTAAGACCAAACCGTTGAAACAGCAAACCAATGAAACAGCCCATTTCTCACTTTTTGTAGCTCTAGTGATGAGGCCTATAATGGTTCTCCTTTCTACACCTTTTGTTGACTTTAAATGCCTTTTTAGAGTTTACTCTATATGTTGACTTCCTTTTCTATTACTACCAATTCCTATTTTAAACCTTAGCTTGCATTCAGAAACAATAAAATCATCTGTTCTGTTAAGGAACAGGATGCAATGATCTTTTCGTTCATTTTCCAACCTCATCCCTTTAAATGATGCACTTGTAGCTCTTTAAATTTCCAGTGATTTCCACAATACAACTGTCAATTGAGTTTTCAGTTTGTATTTACTCTGAAACTTTGGAGTAAACATAAGGATATTAAGGCATACCGTTCCTTTCAGGGACAGAGAGTGTTGATGACATGAGCCCCTCTAGGGGAGCAGGACGTGGGTGGATGGGAGCAGCGATTGTCCTGTTTTGCCCTTTGCTTGGAGGCCACTTACCCATGGAAGGCTTTTTCTCACCAGACTTGGCTATACTGAAATAAATGGATCCAAATCTATAATTATAAACTTGTTTTATTCAGATTTAAACATAGAAGGGTTTAACTCATTCATTCCAATATAGGAACAATCAGATATAACAGTTAAAATCAGAGCAACAGATGTATTCCTCCCAATCAGTATGCTCTGCCTCTTCTTGTCCTTGGTAACAGTTTATGGTTATATCTTTTCCCAGTCTTAGTTTCTTTCCTTTGTACTGTAATTAATGCTGCTACAAACATCATTGGACAGCCCCTCCAAATGTCTACAAAGATCTTGAATAAATGTTGCACAAGTCTTCTGAGTAACAAAATAACAGGGTTGTTCTTGCTGTGTGCTAACCAGTTGCCAAACACTGAGGATCCTACTCAGAGGAACCTAAACTTTAAATTCAAGTTGAAACTTTATTATTAATAAAATAAATAAGGAAAAATCATATTAATAGCATCACTAAGATGTTCAGGCAGCTTATCACTGAGCTCTTTATCCTCCTCCTGCTACCCTGCCTTGTTAGTATATATTTTTTTAAGTTGTGAGTGCATCTACACAAGGCACATTAATGCTCATTAGCATAATGTAATGTGGATTACAGGCACGTGTCTTTAAAATGGTGACTTTAAGCACAATGAGTTGAAGTGCATTAGCATGTATAGGTGCGACCCAGCACTAACTTTAGTGCCAGGCCTGCTCAGCTACTACGGGCACATTGCAGGGTTGCAGGGACTTGACACTAACTTTAGTGCCAAGTCCCTGCGCATGTAGACACCTGCCAAAAATTGCTTAATGCACATCAGCTTAATGCACATTACTTTTAGTCATGCTTAAATGTATGTGTAGCATGCCCTGTGAATACAGTAAGATTATGACTATACCCAAGGACAGAAGTCTCATCTTTTATTTTGTACTGAAAAAAACAACCAGCACTCATACACGTACTATTAAATATAATAATAATAATCAGATGTAATGGTTTTTAAAAAAAATATTATTTGACACACTATACTTTCAGTGAAGCAATTAGAGCAAACACAAGCTATGGAGCATAGTTACATTAATTGGAAAGCTTTGAAGACTATAAAAGGTTTCAACCTGTTTTAAACTCATCAGGCCTGTGACATCTGCATTCTCGGTTGGAGGAGTTATGCTGTAGCTGTCTCTTGGGCAACATTGCACAAGTTAAATAATGTAGAGGTAGGGTGCAATGATTTTATATTGTAGATAACCAGAAATGTTAAATGTATTAAAAATCTTTCAAGGGAACCAACAAGGTACATGAAAAAACACATTTCTTCAGCTAGCTATTAACCTGCCTCACCATTCCAGGCTAAATGGAATCATCCATCTGCCTTTTCTGAAATCTCAAATACTAGCATGTTACCATAAGCATAATAGTTGACTTACAAAGTGACAAATGCAAGCACATTAACAAAATAATATCGGCTAATACGACAAATCAATTCAGCCTGGTGATTTTTCTCACTTGGTAAAAAAAGAAAAGAAAAGGTCTTTCCCCACATGATTCAGAGCTGAATCAAAACAGTTTAACTGAGCAGTAAAAATAACTGACTACTTTGGTAGTGTTGGAATGATATTATACCTCCCCACTATGCAGCTGGTCCGATAAAAGACACTGCCCACAAAAATTCTTGCCTCTCACATGACTTCTTTGGTAGTAATGCAAGGATCAAGATTTGAGCTGAAGGTGGAAGCAGAAGATGACAAGCTGTTCGTTTTGCCAAAGGAGGGGCTTTATTTTTTACTGGAATGGACTGAACATTAAGTAGTTTTGGATGTCCAGCTCTGAATGCCATAAAATTGAAGAAACAGAGATGCAGACACATAATGGCTTGAGTTTGAAACTAGTGGAAAGTGAAAAGCTGCACATATGCACATAATTTGGGCCAAAGCTAAGATTTAAGAATACTTTACCTCTTTGAGTTGTATGCTGGCACATCTGGGTTTGGTTTGTGAGAAACTATTTAAACCTTGAAGTGTCATGGATGGGGAGTCTAGAGCTGATGTTAACTTTGTGTTAATATTTCCTATACTGAAGCCACAGATATGTGGCTTCTATGTTGAAAAGACTTTCAAATGACTATAGAATCATTATTCAGATTTCAAAAAAGTGTTTTTTGTTTTTTGTTTTTTTATGGCTCATATTGAGTTAATTAGACGTAAAGTTATTGACACAACTAATTTTCTGTGATTACACAATAATACTGGTTATAGTGTCAGTGCTTTAGAAAGCAGGAACCTGTACAAAGTTCCTACTTCTGATTTCACCTTTGGTGCATGAGTTTATCAAAAGAAAAACACACATGAACAAACCTGATTCTATTGTGCAAGTATCACTGTTCTCTTGTCTTTTAGAATGTGCGAGGGTTTCATCTCCTTATTGGACACTAATTGAATTAGGTTCCTTTTTTGCCTGTCTCTCATATAACCACAGTGCTGGTAAGGGTCTGACACCTGGCTGACATAGGCTAGCGGGGTAAGAGCCTCAAAGAACTGCAAATATCATTACAATCAGAAAGCATAGAAAATGCGTTTTTCCTATATCTCTGGGTTTCCTTGTATCTCATAGCATCTTATGGAGGTAATGGGTCATAGCTCTGCCTTCCCCATTGGACATTTCTGGTAAGGATAGCAACAAATCCACCTGTAAGTGCTCATCTCCTATAAAGGTGTCTCCTACATCACACTTTGCCATGGAGTCTACTTTCAAGGCAGAATTGACTTCATAGTTGTCTTTCACCGGAAAGATTTCTATGAGCTAAATTTTGTTTGAATGATAGATTTTAATGTAACACATATGCTTTCAATTTTTATAAAATATTATTGGCAAATTTCTTGTATTTTACTTGCTCATGGCTCTTTTGAAGCCAAAACTTACTTTCTTCCAAAAAAAGGAAAGCTGCTTAGCTCATTATTTCCCTTTTTGCTACTGCAGTTTTATGCAATGTTTGTATCTTGTCTATGTCTCTTTTTATATAAATTTAATTTTTGAGTACAGTACACCAGCTCTTGCCCTATCTTCACAGCTTTAATGCTCAGCTGCTTTGCCACTCAGGTTTTTTGCCGCTTCTTTTTGTGATTATCACTTCAATGTACTGTTGTGCGGGCTTTTTCATTGGCTGTCTTTTCTGCATAACTGAAAAACCCAGTTTTGATTAATAAGGTTTCTGATGGATATTTTTCTGGAGGGAGGAAAGGATAAATTTGCCAGTCCCCTGAATTCAGAGCCTTTACCCTGTATAGTATTTGCTTATACCTCAAAATCTGCATGAATTTCAGAACTGAAGCCCAGAGCCATCTGGATTCCAGAATCAGCTGCATCAGTATGTACTTCCTCCTTATCAAACCACTCTACCTTCGCTTTGCCTCCACTTTGCTTTGGGTTCTAATTCCCTTCCCAGAGGGGCCTAAAGTTCAAGAGGGTATTTGCACTGCACAACAGAAAAAAGGGGAAGTTATGATTAAATTCTTTAGAAATTGTCTCACTCCCTTGCAGATGGTGATGTACAATCTCAATAATGGTTTTGTGGCATGGTAGTAGCAGACTAGATTCAATTCTGCAGCAATTTAAAGTTTCCTGGATATAAAAAAGCAATATAATATGGGCATTTGGGGCATATTTATATAAATATTTGCAGGTGCTTACAGTCTAAGGATATTAATTTGAGAAAGATCATATATATCCTGTATTTGCTACTGTAAACGTTCTGAGGACTTCAATGCCTCTAATGCTGTGTGTACTTAGGTTTTTCTTTAAAATTTCCAGTCCTGTATTATGATGGTAAAAATCTGTTGGTGGTAGAAATGGGGATCTCCACTGGCCAAAGAAATTGGATTATCCAAACTTGGAGCACCAACATGATCAGGTTCCAGCACTGAAAGCTGCCGGTCTTTTTGTAGAACAGCCCTCCCTCTAAAAAGGGTAACACAGCATAATGGTTAAAGTGCTCCTGACTGGTATGCTAGATCTTCAGTTTTGCTTACAATGGAGGAAACTTTTAAGGAAAACTTAGACTAGGTGCAGCCTCACTGAGTATTGTTGATCTGAATGGGGACAAGACTGATCTTTTTAAGTGATAGTTTGGCACAATTAATACACTGAATAAGCAAAATCATTGAAATGCATTGGGCTGTAATTTTCCCTCAGCAATTGTCCTGATTACTCCTACCTACATAAAGGCTTGATCCTGCAAAATACTATAACAACATTTTCAGTATTACAAATAGTCCTATTTGGACTAATCAAGGTAATTAGCACAAAGCTTGTTATGTATTTGTTAGACTGAAGCCTAAGCCATTTATCAGCTCAGCCACATATTGGGGTTGTTTTTATTGTGTTTGCAGTGAGATACAGAGCATCCTGCTGATTTCAAACTCTCTTCTCATCAAATGTAAAAGCAGAAAGGAGGATGGGAGTGCCAAGGATTAACAAGCATGTAAAAATCGGAGGGAGGGCAAGGAAGCTGGGCCTCTTCCTTTAAGAACTGAAATATAGATCCTTTAAATGGCTGAAACACTTAAAATGGAGCTCAGCACAATTTAGGCACCTAAGTCCAAAGTTCTGATCAGAAAATACCAGTCAGCTTCCCTCAAGCCCTGGAAGTGCCTAAGATCCAGAGGTGCCTCAGTTTGTAACCTCTAATACTGTGAAGGTGGTTAAATGTTCTGCCTGTGTTTCGACAGGGTTGATCAGATAGTTGCATGGCTCATTCCTCCCTGCAAATCCCTGAGGAGCTTGATCCAGTAGGTATCCTCAAAGCCTAACACATGCTGATAAGATCAACATCCCTACAGAATCCAGTGATGGCTTTTGCTTTCTAGTCCAAAAAGGCCAATAACCACCCCACCCCATTATATAAAGAAGCCCAAGATATAGGAAATCCAGGTACAATTCCAACCTCTGCCAGAGGAGATTCAATCAACATCTCCCACTTCCCAGAAGTATGCCTTAACTGCCAACCTATAGGCCAGGGGTGTCAACCTAACCCTGGGCCCCAGGTCAGATCCACAGGGCCAGAAGCAGCTCCAAGAAGCCCAGGCACAGTGGTGGAGGGTCTGGGCACAGCAGCAGGAACAAGAGTCTGGAAATGGCAGGGGCTGGGGGTGGTGTTGGTGGCATGGGGCTAGTGGACACAGAATGAATGAGGACTGTATCTGTAGAGTCCTCAAGCTACTTCTGTTGGCCATGTCTACTGGAGGTCAGGGCCCCAGATTATGTGGCAGGCCATATCCTTAGCCCCACCCCCTTAGCTTCTGGTAGCCCGCTGATAACCCAATTGCCTGGATAAAATGGTTTTGTGGGCCATACATTTCATATCCACAGTGTCTTTGTGGGCCATATATTTCAGACCATTCTTGGTTGTGGTGATGGGAGGTCTCTCTATCCCATCTTTTGAAGCTGGACCATGGTGCAAAAATAATTCAAACTTCCTTGGGCTGGAAAGAGAACACACAAAGGTACATGACTCTGTAGCTTAGTGATTTCAGGTAAAAGAAGAAAGAGACCTCATTTCTCATCCCTGCTCCAACCACTGTGTTCATATTTTATCATTATTTGTCTCATAAAAACTGGGAACAGCACTGGAAGTATCCCTTTTTGCCTCATTTTAAGTGAATGCTCTACTTGTCAACAAAGCCATGATTATGCCTGTTCTTTCGGCCCCCCAAATCTTAAACTTTTTTTCTGCATAGTGGTATAGTTTGAGCAGAAGGCCGGACTGTACCCTACAGCGTACACAGAGTACCCTACAGAGTACCCTACAGTTTGGTGGCTCAGGCACCCCATGAGAGATGTTGGGTTGAATACTCTCAAGAAGAAAACGGAATTGAACAGAATCTCCGACCTGGGATCTCCTACCTCTTCAATAAGTGTGCTACGTGCTAGGCTGTTATATAATGGGGAGCTTCACTTTTTTCTCTGGGCTCTGGATTTTGATTGGACAGAGGGACATCTTTTAGGCCCCAAATGAAGAGCTTGACAGGTAAAACATACTCCCCCCTTATCTTTGGTGTTTACCTATTGGCTAGCTCTGTGCAGATGTATTTGGAGTGACTTAGGCAGTTCCCTGCTCAGCATGCTGGTTATTTTTTATTGCTTTTTGGAGGTGCCTATACCTGGGCACCTAATTTAGAGTTCTGAATTTTGTTCTGAAACTGTAAACCAAGCACTTATGTGCCCAAGTCCTTTATTGAATCTAGCCCTGATCATCTAAGCAAACAACATACAAATAAGGCAGCAGGAAGATGTAACATGAAAACATGAGTGCTGAACACAAGTGATTGTAATATAGTAAGTAAAAACTGGTAAACTAATTATAATCTGTGCACATTAATTCAGGGGCCAGACTGAGGCTAATCATCCAGAAAGTTTGATGAGGAAAATGTTAATATTAATATTTCTCGAAGTTGTAGATTCCCCCCCCCCCTTTCTTTTTATTTTCCTTTTCTTTTCCAAGCAAGCCCATCACAAAAGTGGCTTTATCCAGCCAGCCAGAGAAGTATAGCAGAATTTTTAAAAGGGGAAGATTCTAGACTCATGAAAGAATACTCTGGGATCGAGTCAGAGTACAGAGACAGACTTCACTTATTCAACACTTTTTCCAAGGGCAATAAAATAAGCAATTTATGAATCATTCAAACCCTGGCAAAAATGAATTGGCTCAGGCCAATAGTGATGAGCTCATTCCTTGCCATAGGATCATTTCACCAGCTGCCCTCCTGGTAGTGAAGGATGGATCCTCTGCTGGGATTTTCATATGAACCACAGTGACCTACCTTATAGGTTATTTCTAGTTCATAAGGACAATGAAGGGAGGTCATGTAACCCCCAACATGTGGTACTGTATTTGGAGTGTACAGTGGGAGAACTGGAAGTGGGGATGGTGATCAGATTTCACCTTTGAATCTCTGGGGAGGCCCACAAAACCTCTATTGCCTACTTGTCCAATAGGAACTCATTTTTTTTCTGTTGTCATCATGCCACTACTAGGGTTTGAAGGAGTTTTTCAGGTGTTTTGGTTGGACTCCGAAACTTCATTTTATAAAATTTGGGGAAAGATAGAGAATTGGCAAGTTAGCAATAGCTTCCTGCTACAGGAAGGCACAGCTGCTTAGACTTATGTATTCATTTTATTAAAACTGAGTAATTCAAAGGTCTGAGGTGCCCAAACACTTAATGGATATTATAGCTCGGTCCAATATAATCCAGCAACATTAAAACAATCATTCACAGAGTCAGTCAGTCAGCCAACTATGTAAAAATAGTGTTCTGTTCAACTCTTTCATCCTTCCAGGAGCGTACCCTTATCCTGCTTTTGATGACTACAACTGACTACAAATAAAATATTATATTTGCTGAAAAAATCAGATTTGGGAAACTAAAACTTCACAGACTAAAGAAAAATAATGTTTACAGGTTGTTTTTCCCCGTTTTGAAATGACCTTTCATTTTGAAATTGTTTATAGCTTAATTTTAAAAATTAGTAAAATTTACTGCAAACAAAATGAAACCTTTCAGATTGAATTAGACATCACACACTCACCCCTTCCCCGTCCCACCAGGAATGAAGCATTTCATTCAACTAAAGGCAATTTTTTTTTCTTTTCTTTTCTTGGTTCAGCCAGTGAACAACAACAAAAAAAAATCAATTATTTTCATTCTATTAATGAGGATCATGCATTTTTGCCAGAGTTTAAAATGAATTGTCTTGGGATTCTTGTTTGAATAAGTTTGAATCTGAAGCTATCAGGTCCCATGCTGGTTAATGTTAGAACTTAAATATTGTTCTACAAACCTTAATCAGTAAAATATCTGATGAAGTAAAAAAGTATTATTTTCAATGTACAGATGGGGAAACTAAGATAGAAATAAAACTTAACTAAAAGGAAAAAGACTAAAAACTTAGTATTTGAGCCTGCATTAGAAAAAAAGGGCATTTTAGTATTCCACCCTGTGTTTTCAGTTTCTAGTTCATGCTGTTTCTCATGCTGTTAGAGAGTCCCTCTCTTGACATCAGAAAAAAAGTGTAGTAAAATGGATAGCGTGGAAAGAAACAAATGTACAATGTAGGACAGTGTTCCATAAACCTGACCTGCTCAAACTGAAGAAAAAAATTCACTCATTGTCATCTTGATGCAAACATTTATAGTAGGATTCTAAGATGAGTAAGGGCACATTATGTAAAAGTCACACATGTGAATAGAAGAAGGAGAAAGATCAACTTCTTGGTCTCCTTTCAATAAAGCTCTTTATTAAAATAGAAACTAAATCTATTTAGAGAGAGGAAATTGATTAATCTTGCCATAGGCATGATGTTTAATTCTCAATTAGATATTGACACCAAGAATTAGGGGAAGTAGTGAAAATTTAATGAGGTGGTACAATTCATTAACATTTTAACAAAATTATTGATTGGAATTTCATTAGGGACTGGAAAAGTAAAAAGAAAGCAATTGTGCATTGCAGCCTGTTTACATGAAGAATTGTATGCTTCTGAATACTAAAATAGTACACAAAGCATGTTAGCCTAATGTTGAATACTTTTGAAATGGTGTTTGCTTCATACTTTTTCAGTAACAATGTGCAATATAGTTAGTGTGTGAACTAATAGTATTATATCAATTACCATGGAAGAGGAAAAAATATTACATTTTTCATGCGTACAAAGTTTTTCTATTTCTTTCAAATCAATATTTTGCAATTCAGCTACAAACACTTGAAGGATAAAAGTTTAAATGAGGGGGATTGCCTTTTGTAGCAGTAGGCAACAGAAGCACTTCTGGTCCACTTCCAGGTCTGCCACTGAGCACAGCTCAGCAATCAGCTGCAGGGGGAACCCAGGTGCCCCCACAGACCCAGGAGGCACCAGTTACCAAGCCAGGGGGTGGGGTGGGGCAGGGGTCCCCCCCCCCCCTTGCTGCATGGCAGACCTACAAGTGGAGTGGAAGTGCTTCTGGTCCACTTCCAAGTGCACCGCCAAGTGCACTGGGGACACCCCTGTGCTCCCTTGGGATGCTCCATCTGCCCTACCATCTCAGCATTCATGAGCCACCTGGTACCTTGAGGTATGTAGAAAATACATTTAAAGCTCTGTCTATATCTGAATCTCTCTGAATTGATTCGGAGGGTTCTGATTTGATTCAGGGAGAAATTAAAAGGTGTCCTGATTCAATTTGGATTTGGAGATTCGGCCGCCGAATCGGGCCAAATCTCTGCCAAATTGAATCGGCAACTGAAGCTTCACACAAGCCTACTGTCAATCATTCTGGATCATGCCATACACATGAGAGGTCACCATATCTGTAGGCAGGAGAATGGAGGAGTGGAGGCTGCCCAGACCTTCCATTCTCCCTTTGGATCAAAGGCCAGACTGATTCCAGTGCCTCAATGGCTATATTTGTGTGCATCCAGGAATCAAACCTGGGTCTCCAACATGCCAGACAAAGAAACTACCAAGAAGAAGCACAACATCACATCTGCCTCTTGTAAAGTATCTGTGAAATGATACATTCAGGGAAAAGTTGCTTGGAAAAATACATTTGATTGTAGTTACTTTTTGATATTTGAATTTTCTTCAAATCCGATGTCACAGCACTATCATTTGGGAATTTATAGACTGATATACACTTGTTAGTGATAAAGAAAATAGTTGGTCTGCTTCATAAATCTAGCAAAGTACAGAATTAATTGTGTTTATGAATGTCAATTTTGGTGACTAAAGACAAATGACAAAGGAAACCAAGGGCCGTACAAGACTTAAGAAGTTCTGTACATAGTTTTTAGGTACCTGACCCCCCAAGAGTTAGACATCCAGGTTCCTATGCTGTGGACAGGGAAAGCAGTTACTTCAGGGTTAATCTAAAAATATGCACACTGAAGTAGAGAGTGCTTAGGGTTAGTTGTAGGGAAGGCTATGCCCCAGGTGTTGTCTAAATTCCTGTCTCTGTCTGGAGCCTTCTGGAATCTGGACTGCAATTCACCCACTCAGACCCAGAGAACCTACTCCTTAGATTAGGAGACCACATGCAAGGCAGCCCTCTTGGCCAATCAGCAGCAGAAGGTAGAGGGGCAGTCGCCAACTTAGCAACTCCCCTTTGTGCCAGTGGCTTCACCCCTCCCCAGCAGGTGGTGCCGCTGGGACTCAGCAAGCTGCTGGCTGCAGCTGGGGAGCAAGCATTTTATTTTTATTAAGTTTTTTTTCCAGCAATTTCATGCAAAATCACAGAACCTGTTTTTCACAGTGTTTGCAGAGCCGCTGTTTTGGTCCAGTTTCCACAAAAATCATGAAATCACGAGCAGGTCCCTATTGATGATCTGCTCACCTGTTCCTGTCTGATCAATCTTTGTTCCAGGAATGTAGCTGCTATTCATTCAGTGTCTTCCTCTTAACCATTGTGAAGGACTTCTTTCTGGCAGGCCTAGGCTCACTGTCACTATGTAATTTAACAGTCTTGTTTCTGACTGGGGCAAGTAGTAGATGCTTTAGAAGACTGCATATGTATAGGGCATGTCTAGTGTAATCCATCTCCTGTTATACCCTACCTGGCATCAACCATGGCAGGTTGAGGGATGTCAGAGGCCACATCCTTGATGCTTGTTAAAGCAGAGCCCAAGAAGAACAAGCCTGACTTTATGCAATAGCTTACTGATTATGACATGTACCCAAAAAATGGGAGGCCTGGATTCTTACTTCAGCCTGTGTAAAGATTCAAACTTACACTTCGTACTTCCCAGGAGAATACCATAGCAACCAGGCCTATAGACAGTCAAGTGTGAGATGGTTTCTATGCTTCCTATGTAAGCAGAGACAATAACCAGTAAAGATTGAAAGATTCATGGAGTAAGGAGGTGAGTAAACAGGAAGGAGCATGAATGCGCTGTCTAGTGATTAAAGCATTTCACTGGGGGAAAGTGGGAGGGAGCCCTGGGTTATTACTAGATTTCTATTCAATGACTATTTAATGTCAAATGCATACAGTCCAGGGAGTGAAGACTAGAACTCCACTTCTCCCATCATCTGCTCTCCACACCCTCGTCCAAACCGCTGATGAAGATATTAAATAACGCTGGTCTAAGGACCGAACTCTGTGGGACACCACTGCCCACCTCCTTCCAGGTCGAAAATGACCCGTTCACCACCACTCTCTGGGTGTGGTCCCTAAGCCAGTTTGCCACCTACCTGACTGTGTAAGCCTGGGAGGAATCATATTGTACAGCATTGCTACATTCCTAATTCCATTTCTCCACCCAGGAAGCTGTGAAAAGCCACATTTTACAGAAGACAGGGATAGAAAGAATTGTTTGATTATCAGGGATCCTGGTTTTCCCTGATAAAAAATCATAAATCATAAATTCTTTGCTAAAAACCCCCCTCTGCATACCCCCCCCAATCTGTTATTAAAATTAAAGGTCCCCTCTCACAGCCACCCCCACCCGCCCTGCTGGTGCCCCTCACTCCCCACTCACAGCCCCCAAAGCATTGCTGGTGCCCCTTGCCCCCACCCAAAGTCTCTGCTCCCCCAGCCCTGCCAGAGGGGCCCCCAGGTGCCAGGGGTATGGATCTGGGTCCACAGGTCCCTGCCCCCACTTCCCCCCTGCTGTGGGCTTCATCAGGCATCTCCCCACTGCTGTGTGCACTCCCAGGGGGCAGGGGGAGGACCCATGGCCCCTAGATCTGTATCCTGGGTAGGCACAGGCTGAGGCAGTTGCTCAGCTGAGTGGGGCTTGGGGCCCAGGACCACAATACACAGCTGCAAGGCCCCAGCCAGGAGCAGGATGGGGCCATGGGTGGCTCATCCAGAGAAGGGGGAGGGAGACAGCTGGTTCCCCACTGCCGTGTGCACTCCCAGGGTACAGGGAAGACCTACTCTTCCCCAGATCTGCACATGCCTGTACAGCTAGCAACAGATATTATACATAAACTGGTTTAAGTGATCAGAAACTGGTTTAAACCTGTAACAGAAAATAAGTTCAGTGCACATAAACCAGTTTCAAAATGGCTGACACTGGTTTAAGATAAACCTGTTTGAATATAGTATCAGACTTAGATGATTTGGGTCAAACCAGTTTATGCAATGTCTGTTCCAGACTCCTTCCTGGTTTAAGTTAAACCAGAGTCTTCTGAGCATCCCAGATGCTTCGCAGCCATGGGCTGGGCTGTGGTCTCTGCTCCAGAGAACAGGGCTGGCCCCGTCCTTCTGCTCCCTAGCCAGAGTTCTGGTGGAGACTGGAGGCACAGCAGGGTCTGCCTGGATACCCTGCTCCACCCCCACTCCTTGCTGCTCACGCAGGGATTCCCCTCCCCTGCCTCCATTTTCCACAGCACAGACCCAGCTGCATGGACCACAGACATGTGATATGCTAGCTAATGCTGTCTATGTGTATGTGTATCCAATTTCATTTGGATAGGCAGACAGAACAGTGTCTGCTTAGGGCTTTTTGGAGCTAATTAATAGGTCATCTAGTAATGTCCCTCTGTTCCTTCCTTGAAAAAAAGCTGTTTAAGAGCTTGAACTAATAAGAGAGGCTTTTGTTTTGGTGATGTGATGATAAACACTGGTTTGGTGATGGGATGATCAGCCCCCTGCTGGCTCCCTCAACTTTCAGGTTTGTAGACAGTATGAAGAAGAAAGGAGAGGGAGATTGGAAAGTTCAGTATCACCAACAGATGCATGCACTGCACCTGCCCCCCTCATTTGCTTTAGAGTGCTAGCCGGGGGATGGGGTCTGGCAACACTTGAGCAGTGAGTGGGGAAAAGCCTGGGACAGTGTAGGAGTTTAAACCCCTCCCTAAACAGAGGTCCTACTGGGGCTTGGTTATGCCTCCCTCCCCCACACTCCCCCGTTCCTGCTCAGCACTGTGGAAGAGAGCAAGCAACCAGGGACTGCAAACAGGGGAAACAGTTTGCAAGCAGTTTTCAGGCCAGTTCCTAGGCCAGTTCATGGGTAGTAGCATATCCTATTGCCATACAATGGTGAGGATGTGTCATACCCCACAGCTTCCTGCCTTTTCCCCAGATGGTGCTCCTTCCCCTTGCATCACTAAGGCCTCCACCCACACAGAACCCATGTTTCTGGCTTCTACCCAGATGAAGCCCCTGGCTGTGGGGCCTATTCACACAGCTGCCAGCAACTGGGAATGGGAGCAAGGTCACCCCTACCTGTGGGGTTTGTTCCTTAGTGAGGTCCCTGGAATGCCAAGTGACTGAGATCCAGGCCCAGGTAGGCAGGCTTTGCACCATTATGGACCATGAGCAGGAGACTAATGACTAGTACTAGCAGGCTCTTCTCCCGAAGAATGAAGAGAGAACAGCACAGATGCCTGGCTACATGAAGATGGACAACAGCAAGATTGACTGGGAGCCCCATCCAAGGGATGCTTGGAAGACAGTCATCTTGGGTCCCAAGACACACAGTACCAGGGTCACTCCTCTCTTGGAACTGAGCAACAGATATGCACCTCTCACACCACCAGCAAAGACATCAGACCAAACACCAGCTCTGGATGAAGGGAGGCAGCTAGCTGCCACCACTAAGGAGAGACATAGGGTGGTCATGGCGGATGGTGGAAATACCACAGTTGCAGAATGTGTGTTTGGACAAGTGTATTCAGTGGAAGTGAAGAAATGGTGTGGACCACTCTGATATCAGCAGTTCCTGCTTTCAGAATTAGGTGTCTCAATTTTAAGAATAGATAACGTTGGGGTTTTTTTTTTATATCACTTTTCAGTGTTGTTACCCAAGTTTACTTAAACATATTTTTAATCTTGACTGCAGTGTAGCATAACATGCATCTAGTATGTGTTGTTACTAAGGAAGCATGATTCAATCCCTTTTTTCAACAGGGATTAACTGTATTCTGTTGAATTTGGTCCACTGCACTGATTCCTGAAAAACACTGAATTCAAGAATTTTTGAAGGTGGTAGAGGGGAGCCACATTGGACATGGTGTGGTGGATCATAACTTGAATTTCTAATATTCAGTGAAAATGAAATTTGTGCATCAAAACAGAGTGGGGAGCTGAATGTTAGGGGGACACTTACGCAAGTTCATTGTCAATGTAGGAGATATACCAGAGGATAACATGGCCACCCATAATTTAATTTGATAGGAAAATATGACTGAACTAATTTATACATATCCTCAGGGAGTGGGAGTGTTGTCAGCCCCCTGCCCCCTGCTAGCATGCTGAGGCAAGTGGGGGTGTGCAGGGTATGCATCTGTTGATGATATGGAGCTTTTCAATCTTCCCCCCCTGCTTCTTTATACTGTCTGCAACAAACTGATAACCCATGTTGCTTCTTCACAACATGAATTCTAGAATGTAACTGACTAAGTAGAGCCAAAGAGAAAAGTAAAGCAAATCAAAGGGTTTGTTTGCTTGGCAAAACCTCCACACTTTTTTCTGCCATTCATTGGCAATGAAATGCAGGATATGGCATTGAAATGAGGGATGAAAATAATGGCACTTCTTTTCTCTTGCCTTCTGAAATAGATTTGATTGTTACAACATTATCAAAAACTGTGAGATAAGAAGGGATAGGGCTTTACAGTGTGACACCATCTTCAGTGTAGCTGTCCATTGAATGCTCTTAAGGTGAAGTTACGCCTGCATTTAGCCCTCAGAGGGCACTTAAAATGTGGGTTAAAACTCATGAACTTGTGCTTAGTGCCCTCTGATGGCATTTCCAGATGAGCACACACATGCACATGCACCATTACCATGCCACAGACCTGTCTGCAGCACCACAACCCACATGTGCTGCACATACAGGCATTTGCCATGCTGCTAATTTCAAGCGTGGTGGGTTTTCTGATACCAGGAGACCCCAGAGTAAAAAAAATCCTTGCTAGAAAAAGTGGGATGGTGCACATGGCAGCAGTGTGTGCTGCCCAAAACCGGAACCTGGCCAGCCAGAGCAGGAAATACAACAATAAACAGTGCACAGAGTAACCAAAATAGCTCCCTGTTCTTTTTAAAACGTGGAGCCTGAAACTGCACATGGTACTCTAGATAAAGCCTAACCAGTGCTGAGTAAAGAGGCACTATCCCTTCCTGTGCCTTGCATCTAATGCTTCTATTGATGCAGCTCAAGACCACAATGCACAAGGTGTTTACAATCCTTTTCAACTTCATGTTGCCTACAAATTTGCTCAGGACGCTTTCTATGCCAACATCTAAATCACTAATAAACACTTTGAACAGCACGTGGCCCAGGACAGACCCATATGTAACTCTACTCGAAACTTCCTGCCACCCTGACACACATCAATTTACAATTACCCTTTGCTTGAAAATATTGAGACAGTTTTCTATCCACCTTATAGTAGTGTTGTCTACCCTGCATTTCTACAATTTGCTTATGAGGAGGTCATATAGGACTATTAAAAGTTTTGCTGAAATCCAGATACACTCCTCCACATTAGCCTCCACATTCCCCTTGTTTACTCAAGTAGTTACTTTGTCCAAGTAGCAGTTTGAAAGATCCATGCTGGCTGCTTGTAATCAGCCTTTAGCTGACCTAGTTAAATGAAACTATAAAAAAATGTGAAGTGTTTCAGAAATGAACCTACTAATTTAAGCCTACTTCCTAGCCATTACACATTGCTCATAGAGACAAAATAAAGTAGTGAAGAACTCTTTTAAACATTTTCCAGTTGTTTCTCATATTTCTGGACAATTTTAGTTCTGGTGGCACATATAACTACTCTTTTCTACCTCTCAGAGTATTTTCTTAATTTGATTTACTCCTGATACTATGTGCTATTCAGAAATGCTCAAAGGCCTCTGGCAGAAGTCAGTTTCATTCAGTTTCTCAGTTATCGCTGATGAACATGGTATACCATGAGCCTCTATACAATACAATGGGCACATCTACATGTGATGCTACGTTACCATAGCAACACACTAGGGCTATGTAGTGTCTGGAGGTACAACCCATGATGCCACAACTATATCGCCATATCAATGCACTCCGCCCGTCATAGTGCATCTCTATGGTGTCATAGTGCCTAAAAATAACCATGCACAGAGCACACAGTATAGTACCAATTGTTACTGCGCCATCTTCTAATACTTCCAAAAGGAAGTACTAAATGATGATGCAGTAAGAACAGCGCCATAGTGGCATGTGTAGATATGCCTAATGACTGGTTCCAACCAGATCATTCCAGACCTTCTTAAAAGAAGAGATTCCTGCATAAATAATAATGAAAGAAGGTCCTGCCCATGGAAAAGCCTACAATCAAGAAAGGGCAAAGGTTATTCAAACCCAACAAGACTCGAGCTCTCTCTTTGCTGTGAGTTCTGTGCTATCCATTCCCCATTGGTGTGCCTAGAAGCAAACCATAGAATCCTATTCCATGAATAGAACTGGCTGAAACCTACAATGATTGATCCCTCTGCTCCCAACTTTTACAAGTCCTCAAAACTGGCCTGAATTATTTTTACTTCAAATATCATCATTATCATATACATGCCATCAATTATCAGAGATGTGTATCAACATTCTTTTTTCAATCTTATTTTGCAACAAACTGACAGGCAAGCAAGCCAGGAGGAGGGTGATAACAGTGTTTATCAACCCATCAGCAAAACAATAGCCATTCTCCATTAGTTCAAACCATTCTTAAACAGCTTACCATCTGACCTGTTGATTAGCTCCAAGCGGTCACTTCTGTGTATCTGCCCCAGTGAAATTGGAGAGACATGCACACAGATACCTCTCGGCATTAGCTGCATAACATGTGCATAGTGTCCATGGGGTGGGGGTCTGCACTGTGGGAGATGGTAGGGAGGGATGGGAGGATTCCTGCTTGAGCAGCAAGCAGTGGGGGGTAGGGTGGGGGGAAGCCAGGCAAACCTTGCTGTGTCTACAGTCTCTGCTGGAGCTCCAGCGAGGGAACAGAGGGGAGGGGCCAACTCTGATGTGGAGCAGAGAGCCCCACTCAGCCCAGAGAGCATGACAGGATGCTGGGGGAGCCTGGTTTATCTTAAACCAGCAAGGGGTCCGGGACAGACATTTCATAAACCGTTTTGATCCAAATCAGTTAAATCTGATACTACATTCAACAGGTTTATCTCAAACCTGTTTCTGCCATTTTCAAACTGGTTTATGTGCACTGAACATCTGTTCTGTTACAGGTTTAAACCAGTTTCTGACCCCTTAAATTGGTTTATGTGTAATGCCTGTTCCTAGCCCTGCAGTGCGAGGTGTGGCCTTCTATCTAGAATCTCATGAGCATATATTAATAACTTTTTATAGAAACAGGACATTGGCTACTTTACCTGTGGCAGATTAGGTTGTTATGTCTTGTGGTTGTGTCAGGGTTGACTGTATAGTTTTGCTAATAGTTTAGACCAGGGGTAGGCAACCCCCTGCACAGGTGCCAGAGTGTGGCACTTGAAGGTATTTTGCTTGGCACATGTGCCTCTGGGTGGATGGCAGGGAAGGGGCCAGGGCTATATGGCAACACAAGGATTGGGCCCCCCATGGCTCCCCTGTCATCCACCCCCAGCACACCAAGATCTTACAAGTTGAAGTTGTGGGTGTTTTCGGTGCTCTGCCCAAAAATTTTGCTGACCCCTGGCTTAGACCGTAGATTTGTATAGGATGGCTTGGATAGGGATAATCCTGCCTCAGGAAATGGCTTGGTCTAGATGACCTCTGGAGGTCCCTTTCAATACTACTTTTCTGTAATTCTGATTATTTGCTTAGTCCTTTCAGGACTCAAGGATGAATCTTCTCAAGCACTGCCAACTAAATACAGCTACTTTATTGAATATTCTTCTAACATTTTTCTTTGTTCTGCCTTGCATCTTATCTTATCTCCTTGTTACAACCAATTTTGTTAAATATCTGGTCATAGCTAAACTTTTTTTTGAGAAAACTGATGTAAATATGTATCAAATACTTTAGCTGTTGCTACATCATACATAACATCACCAAGTGGAGCAGCAGCAAGCATGGAGCCAGCACCAGAATCAAGGTAAACTGGGCAGGGGGGAAGAGGGAGGAGCAACCAGGCCAGCTGTAGGAAATTGGAAATGGATTTTACTCCCCTCCCATCCCTACTTAGCTGCAGTAGGCGGGAGCCATGCTCCCGAGCCACGTGAACAGGCGTGCTCTTCAGGGGCATGCCAGAGTTTGCGTGGGAGTGGGCACAGGTGAGGGCTAGCCAGGTAAGGCAACTGATCCCTAGGGGAAGGAGTCTACTCACCAAGGCTTCTGGGTTAAAGGAGGCTCCAGGGGCAACATTTCTTCGGGACTTGATGGGCTTCATCTCTCCACAGAAGGTAAGAGTCTCTTTTCTTACAGGTTGGCTGACCCGCTATGTCAGGCTTTAAATTAAGTTTGACAGGGGATAGGGAGGCAAAAGATGGACTGAATCTAGGACCTTCAGTCCACAAGACATGCAACAGAACATCCCAGGTAGGTACTAAGGGGCCCACTGGGCATCAGAGCAGGGGGGCACCAAAGGCATCATTTGGAGGGCTCAAGTGCCTCCATAATGCTAGGAACATGGGAAACAAGCAGGAATAAATTGCACTCCTGTTTGCAGACAATAATTTCGATTTAGTGGGGCTAAAAGAAACCTGGTGGGGCCCTACCCATGACTGGGCAGTACTCATTGAGGGCTATAGGTTGTACAGACAGGACAGAGTAGGGAGGAAAGTGGGGGTGGGGGTTGCTATCTATGTTAAGGAGCATTATACAAGTACCCCAATCAAAATGGGATCAGAGGAGGAGAAAGTTGAGGTATTGTGGGTTGGAATACATGGAGGTTGAGGGGATAGGGACTTGGTGGTGGGGGTCTGCTACAGACCACCACATCAAGAGGAAGGGCTAGACTTGGAATTTTTGAGGCAACATTTAGAGGTCATATGGTCCATGGGCATGGTTGTCATGGGGGACCTAAACTACCCTGACATCTGGTGGGAGAAGCAGTCAGCCAAATCCAACCATTCATGTACGTTCTTAACCTGGGTACAGGACCTTCACCTAACAGAGGAGGTTTATGGTTCCACTAGGGAGAATGCCCTACTGGACTTGGTGTTGGCTATGGGGGATGACCTGGTAGGGGAGCTCAAGATCTGTGGTCACCTTGGGGACAGTGACCACCATTCAACAGAATTCACTATAAGGCATAGGGTGGGTAAGATAACTAGTAGGGTGGAAGTGCTTGACTTTAGGAAGGATAACTTCAGTGTGCTCAGGAGTTTAGTTAACGACACACTGCAGGATAGGACTACTGGAGAGATGGGAGTCCAGGAAGGGTGGTCATTCCTGAAGGAAGCAATCCTTCAGGCACAAAGGGAGATGATCCCAGTGCAAGGGAAAGAGGGGGAAAGGGACAGAAAACTTCCATAGCTAAACAGAGAAATCCAGGGGAGCCTAGGCAAAAAAGAGACATATAGGTGGTGGAAGCAGGGAGAAGCTACCAAGGAGGAGTATACCTACTTGGTCTGCACTTGTAGGGAGGCAGTTAGAAAGGCCAAAGCAACTACAGAGCTAAGACACATATTAAAGACAACAAAATGTCTTTTTTTAAATATGTAGGGGGTAAAAAGAAGGCACAGGGCAGCACAGGACCTCTACTGAATAAGCAGGAGCAATTAGTGACAGATAGAGAGGACAAGGCTGAGCTCTTCAGTGAGTTTTTTGCCTCGGTGTTCTTGAAAAAGGGTCAAGATAAGTCTCCTAATGGGCTCTTAGTTGGGCATCAGAGGGACACTAGCCTACCAACTGTCAACACTGACTTGGTACAGAGTCACTTAGATGGACTGGGTGTGTTTAAGTCAGCAGGCCTGGATAACCTTCATCTGACAGTATTGAAGGAATTGGCCAGTGCCATAGCAGAATCATTGGCATGGCTGTTTGAGGTCTCATGATGCTTGGGGCAGTTCCTGGAGGACTGGAAAAGGGCCAATGCGGTCCCTATTTCAAGAAGGGGAGGAAGGAGGATCTAGTTAGTCTCACTTGCATCTTTGGAAAGGTCTTTGAAAAGATAATTAAAGATCATATTTGCATGGGTCCAGTGGGAAAAATAATGCTGCAGGGCAACCAGCATGGATTTGTAGCAGGCAGATCATGCCTGACTAATCTGATTTTGTTTTATGACCAGGTCATAAAACACTTAGATGCAGGAGTATGGGTGTATGTAGTTTTCTTAGATTTTAGGAAGGCTTTCAATCTGTATCTCTTCCCATTCTCATAAATAAATTAAGAGGCTGTGACTTAGATGCTTACATGGTCTGGTGGGTGGCAAATTGGCTTGGGGGCCACAGTCAGAGAGTGGTAGTAGACAGATTGGTATAGATGTGGAAGGATGTGGGTAGTGGGGTCCCGCAGGGTTCAGTGCTTGGACCTGTACTCTTCAATATCTTCATCAGTGACTTAGATGTGAGTGTGAAGTGTACTCTGTCCAAGTCTGTGGATGATACTAAATTGTGGGATGAAGTGCACACTCTGGAGGGTAGGGAACAACTGCAGGCAGACCTGGACAAGTTGGATAAGTGACAGAACACAATAGGATGCAGTACAACAAGGAGAAATGCAGAGTGCTTCACCTAGGGCATAAAAATATCCAACACACTGACTAGCTGGGGAATGACCCTCTCAGCAGCACAGAAGTGGAAAGGGATCTTGGAGTCATAGTGGACTCCGAGATGAACATAAGTCATCAGTGTGACAAAATCATCAGCAAAGCTAACCGCACTTTATCATGCATCAGCAGATGTATGACAAATAGAACCAAAGAGGTGATACTTCCTCTCTATGCAGCATTGGTCAGACCACAGTTGGAGTACTGCGTCCAGTTTTGGGCACTATACTTTAAGAAGGATGTGAGAGGGTCCAGAAAAGGACCACTCGTATGGTTAAGGGTTACAGGCCAAGCCCTATGAGGAGAGACTAAGGGACTTGGACCTCTTCAGCTTCCACAAGAGAAGGCTGAGAGGTGATCTTGTGGCCACTTACAAATTCATTAGTGGGTGCAGCAGGGAACTGGAGATGCTCTGTTCACCAGGTTGCCTCTCAGGGTAATAAGGAGCAATGGTCACAAACTGACAGGAAGCAGATTTAGGCTGGACATCAGGAAAAACTTCTTCATGCTGAGGGTGGCCAAATCTTGGAATGGGCTTCTAAGGGATGTGGTGTTCTCCCCTACCTTGGGGGTCTTTAAGAGAAGGCTAGATAGGCAGCTGGCTGGGGTCAACTGACCTCAGCACTCTTTCCTGCGTACGCAAAGGGTCAGACTCGATGATCTGTTGAGGTCCCTTCCGATCCTAGCATCTATGAATCTATGAATATGATACTTGGCTACTATGGTTTAGTCAGGTAGGATCCTGCCTTGAGCAGGAGGTTGGACAATATGACCCCATAAGTTCCCTTTCAGCCCTACTTTCTATGATCCTTTAATTTGGTCTCCTCCTTGTTAAGTAATGGATGTAAACTTCCCTCTCTCTTTCTATTCTAATGCATTTATAGAACCTTTCTAGTATGCTTTCTCTAGTAATTGAAATAATTTCAATTATTCAATTCAACTTTAACCTCATTTTATCTCTATGTGCTTGTGCTCTACCTTTGTATTCATCTTTAATCATTTAACCTGGTTTCCACTTTTTTTTTTTTATAATTCCTTTCTGATTTTCAGTCTATTAAAGAACGGTTAATTAAGCTGTATCGGTCTTTTACTAGGCTTGTACTTTTTCCTTCACCTGAGAATTCTTATATAATAAAGGGCTTATTCCATCTGTCTGTCTGTCTGTAATGCTCTTGGAGCACTCTGATTGGTCAGTGAAACAACAAATCAGAGTGAGGTGTGCTGCCATGATGGCAGGGATGGAGCAGGGGGGCAAGGCCAGCAGCACTAGCAGTGCTCTGCTGCCTCTGAGGAGCAAGACCGGGGGGGGGGGGGGGGCGGTGATGCCAGTGGCACTGGAGCCAGTGGTAGCATGGAGTGCTAGCAAAGTGGGATGGAGGGGTCATTGGGGCAAGTTTCCCCTCCCCACCCTGCTCCTGGATGGCAGCGGTGGCCCAGGGTGGTGGGTGGCAGCACTTTGTCTCCCCCCATCATTCTTGATGCACAATTTGCTAGTAGTTTATATTTGTGGATTATGCACTTAATACAGTGTATTTCAGCAGCTGCCAGATCTCCTGTGCTCTTTTAAGCTTTAAATGTCTAATTAGTAGGTTTGATAAGCATGCCAAAAACATTGGGCAAATCAAACAAATGAGTCCAGTGTAGCGCAGGAAAAAAAGGCTCCCTGGAACAAACTAGGTATAGATTTGTTTACAGTAGCAGGGAAAAAAAAACAACAACTATGTACCTCTCCTTGACTACAATTATCACTTTCCTGAGATAGTGAGATAGCCTTACTAGAACATACCACTGTTAACCAGGTGATTAGGCATATCATGTCTGTTATTGCTAGACATGGTACATATAAGATAACAGTCTGACAATGGGTCACAGTCCAGTGGGCATCCATTTAAGCAATTTACTGTGCAGTGCAGTCCTTAGACATGCCACTGCACATACTCAGTATCCTTGTTTCAATGAGTTGGCTGAAAATGGCATCAAAAGAGAAAGCACCTACTAAAAGGGTACAGGGTCAGACTGATCTGTATTTAACCCTCTTCAGTTACAGAATGGCATCACTGAAGCATATGTTGTCATCCCCTGCCATTTTGTTCAATATAAAACAGAAGAATAAGAATGTTGGCCCTGTTAGAAACTGATGTCAGAGTCATCAGGGACTTTCACAAATACAAAGACAAATAAGGCACAAACGGAATAAAATCAATGACACATCCAAATGAGCATGGCTGATTGGATCTCCAGGGACAAGTAGCAATGGCACACCTTGTGCCACTGCTATGTATCCATGGGGAACACCTGTGCCATGCACGCTCTGGTGTGTGGCAGGTTACACTGGATGGGGTAGGGGAGGCTGGGGCCAGCACTTTTGCTGGTCGCAGCAGTCTTACCTGGGGTCCTGCAGGCCAGGAAAGCTGCAGCCACAGCACTCCTGCAGCTGAGAGCCTGGCCGGCAGCTGGACCATGGTTCTGACTGTCCAGGCTGCCCAGGCTCCAGTCCAGACATGGAATGGAAATGATGTTTGTCGGGCTCCTTGGCCCCTTATATTCTGAACAATACAATTTAGACACCCCTGGAGGCTTGTGTAAGTTATAGCAATTAACAGGACTGCCTAGAACAGGACTGCCTAGAACAGGACAGGCAATTATTTTGGGTGAAGGGCTGCTTACTGAGTTTTGGGAACCCATGGAGGGCCACATGACAGGCAGCCCAGGGCAGACAAATATTAATTTTCTAAAAATTTTCGGGGCCTCGTGGGCCAGATAGAATGGCTTGGCGGGCTGCTTCCAGCCCCTGGGCCACATTTTGCCCACCCCTGGCCTAGAACTTACCTCCAAAATAATCTCCTGGCCTTTATGTCAGGTGTTGTGAGGAATTTCTTAGAAGGCAGTCTGAAGGCAATTTTCTACAGTGCCTTCACAGTGCCTTATGGTATTGGGCTTTTGCACCTCTTTGGAATTACTCCAGCTTTTATCCCACCATACCAGGAAAAGAAGAGGATCTTACTCAGAGATTTTACAGGTGTCTCTTCATTAAGTTACTTAAGCAGCTGCTCACCTTAAAGCATGTAAAACCCATTTGCTTGTGACAGCTGTGCAATTTATTTCAATATTCAAAATAGAAAGACAGGTTTGCATATGTAACAGTGTGTACTATAAACATTGCATAACTGAATCTAACCACATCTTCTCTGAACTTCCTTCTTATTAAGGAAGTCATGTTACTCGCAAGGGTCATAAAGGTCATATGAGAGTCATACAGGTCACGTGGTTAGGTTTTCTCGGGAAAACTGGAAAAGTTCTTTCTACTTTGAGCTGGGAAATGCTAAAATACTATAAATAAATGTTCTTGTTGAAATAAGTCTATAACATGATCATTATTCAATTTCCTTAAATATGGAGTATGTGTTTTACAAGTGGTTCAGGTATGACAAGAATAGAAACTCTGTGGGTGCTGACAGACATGCAGGTCCCTGCTCTACCTCATGGCACTTTGCATAAAGAGCCATGAGTTAGAGCAATGCTTCCCCCACCCCCAACCCAAAAGATGTTCACGTGTTAGGTGGTGGGAGAGATTGAGACTACCTGCCTGTCGTATGATCAGGACTGGGCTGATGAAGCCCTGCCCCCCCATCTCAAGTGCTGGTGCTGTCGGCAGGAAGGGAGGAGGGAGTGAGGAAGGGAAGGGGGAGATGTGAGCTGGGGTTTGCCCAGCCTAAACAGAAGGAGGGCAGGCAGCAGGGTGGCAGCAAGGCAGGGGGGCTTCAATACACCTGTCCCTCCTTCAGTTCAGGCTTGGGGAACCCTAGCCCACAGCTCCCCTTCCACTCTTTCCTCCCCACTCCCTTCCTACAGACAGCACTGAGGGTGGGGCTAGGTGGGGCTGCATCAGTTCCATATCATTGCACTGACAGACTGACCTTAGGGAACACAAGTTCCCTAAGGCACTCCATCTTGGAGTGCCTTCATCTGATCCCTCATTAGATGAGGGTTAATTTGTCACACAATCAGCCACTTTTAAAGCACTCTGCAACCATGCATGTGTGTCATAGCACAGCTGTAAGATACTTTCAGGGCGCCAGTCACACAACAAATATAACTTCTGTCTGCACCCTCTGTGTGTGGATTTTGTTGTTTTATATTAACGAGTTTCTCTTTTGCCCATACTCCTCTTTTTGCAACCATATTTACACATGTTAAAATTACCATGCTATCTACCTATATCTACCTAGCCCACCCCAAGCCTTCTCTGCACCACCTGCCTAAGTTGAGCCAGCAGCAGCAGCCGGGCAGAAGCTGCTGCTTGGCATGTGGGAAAAGCAGCCCCACCCACTCGCTGCAACTGGGCCCTTCTCGCTGCAGCTGTCCAGAGCTTGTGCTCTCCTCTTCACCACCATAACACTGCCTCCAGGCCACCCAGCAGGAAAGCCATGGCAGTGTAGAGGAGTAGCAGAGCAGCCCGGGTGTGGGTGGCTGCAGCAAGAACAGTTGGCAATGGCAAAGGGGAAGGGCTCTTTGTTCCCACATGCTGAGCAGCAGCTTCTGCATGGCCACCACTGCTGCTGCCACTGCTTAGCATGGGAAGGTGAGTCCAGAGCAGGCACAGGGTGGGCCAGGGTCCCTGCAAGTACAATGGGAATGGGGCTAGAAGTGGCATCTGTGGGCCAGACAAAGTCCCTCTGCAGGCTGAATCCAGCCTGTGGGCCATATTTTTCCCACCCCTGTGCTATGCCCATCTTCATAATATCTGCAAGAAATAAAAGTGAAATCTATGGAATTCATTTTTACATTCATATTGGAGGTAGAGTTTTGATACATAAAAGCACATCTGAAACACTTCAAATGTTCTATGAAGTTTCTTAGTAAGAAAGTTTTGCTGGAAATATTTCCATGAATGGGTATTCTTAAGAAAATTCAAGAAGTAATTAGGGTAATATTTAAAAAAAAAAAAAACTTAATATGATTTAAGACCCAAATTCAAAAAGAGGTAGTATTTAGGTGCTAAGTCCTCATCACTGGTTGGTTTAAATGAAAGTTGAATTGTCTAACTATGAGTTAAGTGCCTAAATATTTGTTGGAGCTGGTCTTTAAGCTCTTCAGTGATAGGCACTTTTGAAAATGGACCCTAATTATTTTCACATGCTCCTGTATTTTTGGATGTAGAAATACCACAAAACTTAAATTTATAGTATGCTGCTATTTCAAGTTTGCATAAGAAGAACATACTGAATTGTCAATAATTGATATAAATGGGAGTTTAGGTGCCTAAAAACTTTTGGATCTGGCCCTAAGTGCCTAAATCACTTTTGAAAATGAAACAAGCTATTTAAACAGGTTTGTTAATTTTACCCCTTACCAAAACTTTCTGAAATGCCCAGAAGGGGTTGAGTTTAGCTTAAGCTTTGGATGAAGGGCTTGTGATCAGGTCCTCTGTACCAGTTTGAACTTCCATAAATATCAGGCTTTACAGCCAGGACTAATACACTTTAAAACACTTACCTTGCAATATCTATGCAGATAGACTCGGTGCTTTCAGTGAGTCCCAGTCAAGTCACTTAAGGCACTTAAGGGAGCCCAACCCTGCCTCAGCCCTGGTAAAATCTGTGGGCAAGGAAGGAGCCCCCCAGGAGACACTTGCCTGCCTGTACACAAATGCCAGGAGCTTGGGGAATAAGCAGGAGGAGCTCATCCTCCTGCTCAATGCAAATAATTATGATGTCATAGGGATAACGGGGATTTGGTGGGACTCCACCCATGATTGGACCACGGGGATAGATGACTATACCCTGTACAGGAGGGATCGTGTAGATAAAAGGGGCGGGGGTGTAGCTTTCTATGTTAAGGAAAGCTACATGTCCCTGCAAGCCGATATTGGCGACCAGGGTGGATGACCGGAGACCCTCTGGGTTAAAATCCATTGGGAACATGGCACAGGGGACACACTGGTGGGAGTCTACTACAGACCTCCCACCCAAAGTCCCAAGCTTGACCAGGAGTTTGCCCGGGAACTGGCTGAGGCCACATGCTCCAGGACCATGGTTGTCATGGGTGACTTCAATTACCCGGACATCTCGTGGGAGGATCGCTCAGCAAAATCTGAGTGGTCGCAAAGCTTCCTCTCGTGCATGGATGACCTCTACCTGACTCAAGAAGTCTATGGGCCAATGAGAGGCAAAGCGCTGCTCGACCTGGTACTGGCTACTGGGGATGACCTAGTCGGCGACCTAGTGATCGATGGTAAGCTGGGTGACAGCGACCATGAGCTGATCACCTTCACCATCCGCCGAAAAGCTGGCAAGTCAGTCAGCAACACGGAAGTCCTTGACTTCAGGAAAGCCGACTTTGACAAGCTCAGGAGGCTTGTCAGTGAGGCCCTAAAGGACCATGACCCCAGGGAGAGGGGAGTTCAAGAAGAGTGGTTGCTCCTCAAGGGAGCGATCCTCAATGCACAAGCTAAGTCTATTCCATCTCGGAGGAAAGGCAGCAAGAGGGCACAGCAGCCCCCCTGGCTCTCTAGGGACCTAGCAGACCTCCTGAGGCTAAAAAGAAAGGCCTACAAAGGATGGAGGATGGGAGTCACCTCCAAGGAGGATTATTCTGCACTGGTCCGGTCCTGCAGGCAGCATACCAGGAAAGCCAAGGCTGCAACTGAACTCCAACTAGCTTCAAGCATCAAGGACAACAAAAAGTCCTTTTTCAGATATGTGGGGAGCTGGAGGAAAAGCAGGGGCAACATTGGACCCCTGCTGAACCAGATGGGGCAACTGACAACTGACGCCCAGGAAAAAGCCAACCTATTAAATGGGTACTTTGCATCGGTCTTTCATCAGTCCCATGGGACACCCATGCCCGCTATGGGACAGGGAAGTCTGGGTGAGGGTGATCCCCTGCCCTCCATTAATGCTGACCTTGTGAAGGAACATCTTGAGAAGCTGGATACCTTCAAGTCAGCCGGCCCTGGCAATCTACACCCCAGGGTACTCAAGGAGCTGGCGAGCATCATAGCCCAGCCTCTAGCATGGATCTTTGAAAACTCTTGGCGCTCTGGTGTAGTGCCCGAAGACTGGGAGAAGGCCAATGTGGTGCCTATCTTCAAGAAAGGGAGGAAAGTGGATCCGGCTAACTATAGGCCCATCAGCCTGACTTGTATCCCAGGGAAGATCTTAGAAAAGTTTATTAAAGAGGCCATCCTTAATGGACTGGCCGATGCCAACATCTTAAGGGATAGCCAGCACGGGTTTGTTGTGGGTAGGTCTTGCTTGACCAATCTCATTTCCTTCTATGACCTGGTGACCTATCACCTGGACAAGGGAGAAGAGATTGATGTCATATATCCTGACTTCAAAAAAGCCTTCGATCTGGTATCCCATGATCACCTCTTGGTGAAACTGGCCAATTATTGCCTTAGGTCCACCATGATCCACTGGCTGGAAAATTGGCTCCGTGGTCGGATCCAGAGGGTAGTAATTGATGGAAGTCACTCATCATGGTGTCCTGTGACCAGTGGGGTCCCCCAAGGCTCTGTCCTTGGACCCATATTGTTCAACATCTTCATTAATGATGTGGACACTGGAGTCAGAAGCGGACTGGCCAAGTTCGCCGATGACATCAAACTTTGGGGCAAAGCATCCACACTAGAAGACAGGCGAGTGATCCAGGCTGACCTGGACAGGCTCAGCAAGTGGGCGGACGAGAATCTGATGGTGTTCAACGCCGATAAATGCAAGGTTCTCCACCTTGGGAAGAAAAACCCTTAGCATCCTTATAGGCTCAGCAGTGCTACGCTGGCTAGCACTAAAGAAGAAAGAGACTTGGGGGTCATCATTGACCACAAGATGAACATGAGCCTGCAGTGCGATGCTGCGGCTAGTAAAGTGACCAAAACGCTGGCTTGCATCCATAGATGCTTCTCAAGCAAATCCTGGGACGTCATTCTCCCCTTGTACTTGGCCTTAGTGAGGCCGCAGCTGGAGTACTGCGACCAGTTTTGGGCTCCACAATTCAAAAAGGATGTGGAGAAGCTTGAGAGAGTCCAGAGAAGAGCCACGTGCATGATCAGAGGTCAGGGAAACAGACCCTACGATGACAGGCTGAGAGCCCTGGGGCTCTTTGGCCTGGAAAAGCGCAGGCTCAGGGGTGATCTGATGGCCACCTATAAGTTTATCAGGGTTGACCACTAGTATCTGGGGGAACGTTTGTTCACCAGAGCACCCCAAGGGATGACAACTAGGTCAAACGGTCATAAACTACTACAAGACTGTTTCAGGCTGGACATAAGGAAGAATTTCTTTACTGTCCGAGCCCCCAAGGTCTGGAACAGCTGCCACCGGAGGTGGTTCAAGCGCCTACATTGAACACCTTCAAGAGCAAACTGGATGCTTATCTTGCTGGGATCCTATGACCCCAGCTGACTTCCTGCCCTTTGGGCAGGGTGATGGACTCGATGATCTTCCGAGGTCCCTTCCAGCCCTAATGTCTATGAAATCTATGAAAGTCCATGAAGGTCTGAATGGGCATTAAGCTCTGTCTGGTGATATAACAAGCAGAGTTGCTGGCTGAGAAAGCATGTGGTTCTGAGAGCAAGGGTAGAGGGGAGGGGCATGGGTTTTCAGTAGGGAAGGGGAAGAGTGGGATCCAAGAGCAGGAGCAGGGGCATGGGATGTGAGAGTAGGGGGGGGAGTGCACGGGGGTTCTGAGGGGGGGAGGGGGCAACACTCTTACTCATGCCAGAAACTCCAAAGTTCTGGCTCAGCTGCTATTGCTGTCATGCATGCTTTGCCCACCCCAGCTGTTGCTCTAAAAGCAGCAGCAGCCAGGGACTGTTTTGGAGTTCCCGACACGGCAATGCTTCCAGGGCACTGACCCCACAGGGATGGGGGGCAGTTCTGGCACCCTTCTTTACCTGACAACTGGGATGTATGCCCTCCTTGCCCACCCCCAGTTACCCTACTGGGTCTACTTACTTGGATAAGGATGCAAGATCTGGTCTTAAAGCTGTGCAACACTGCCATTGGAAGGATGCGGCAAATCCTTGACCCAATGTATAGAGTATTTCACAGGGTTGTCTAAGAGAGCTAATCTCACAAATAGTGTTTGAAATTCTGTGTTGGATGAAGTGAGCCTTGCCATGCTTTCCAGTTTGAAAACAGCTTTCTTTTCAATTCAGATAGCATGAGTAACCCTTCTAGACTGTCAGTCATCTTTGCTGTCTTGGAGAGCATGACTACTGAAATGGTCAAATAGTGACTACCCTTTGATGCCTAATAACCTCTTTGTGAAATCTTGCCTAAATATAAAAAAAAATATTCTGCTTATGAACGTGACCAGAAATGTTCCAGAACTTGGATGACAGTGGAGAATATTTTGTGCACTAAACCAAATTCATAATTCATAAGGTAAAATTTTATAAAACATGTCAACTATTTTTCCCATAAAAGTTTTGAATATGGGATTAGATTATTACCTATAAGTAAAAATGGTATAAACTTTCATTGATGGGATGAACCTGAATACTTGGAGTTCCCACGTTGCTAAAAACACTTTCCTGAACTGGTAAAAATATGGAAATGGCATCATATTTTAGTCACTGCAATGTCAGTCAAAGTGCATTAACAGTGCAGTAAGATCATTAAGGACTTTACTACGAGTTATAACATTTGAAAAGTAAATTAGACATATATAAAATAGGAGATGACGTGACAGGCAGTCTGAGACAAAGTACAAGTTGGTAAAGATAGCCTCATAGATTCATAGATGTTAGGGTCGGAAGGGACCTCAATAGATCATCAAGTCCGACCCCCTGCATAAGCAGGAAAGAGTGCTGGGTCTAGATGACCCCAGCTAGATACTCGTCTAACCTCCTCTTGAAGACCCCCAGGGTAGGGGAGAGCACCACCTCCCTTGGGAGCCCGTTCCAGACCTTGGCCACTCGAACTGTGAAGAAGTTCTTCCTTATGTCCAGTCTAAATCTGCTCTCTACTAGCTTGTGGCCATTGTTTCTTGTAAACCCCGGGGGCGCCTTGGTGAATAAATCCTCACCAACTCCCTTCTGTGCCCCCGTGATGAACTTATAGGCAGCTACAAGGTCTCCTCTCAACCTTCTCTTGCGGAGGCTGAAAAGGTCCAGTTTCTCTAGTCTCTCCTCGTAGGGCTTGGTCTGCAGGCCCTTGACCATACGAGTTGCCCTTCACTGTACCCTCTCCAGGTTATCCACATCCTTCTTGAAGTGTGGCGCCCAGAATTGCACACAGTACTCCAACTGCGGTCTGACCAACGCCCGATAGAGGGGAAGTATCACCTCCCTGGACCTATTTGTCATGTATCTGCTGATGCACGATAAAGTGCCATTGGCTTTTCTGATGGCTTCGTCACACTGCCGGCTTATGTTCATCTTGGAGTCCACTAGGACTCCAAGATCCCTTTCCACCTCTGTGCCACCCAGCAGGGCATTCCCTAGGCTGTAGGTGTGCTGGACATTTTTCCTCCCTAGGTGCAGCACTTTGCATTTCTCTTTGTTGAACTGCATCCTGTTGTTTTCTGCCCACTTGTCCAACCTATCCAGGTCTGCCTACAGCTGTTCCCTGCCCTCCGGCGTGTCCACTTCTCCCCATAGCTTTGTGTCATCTGCAAACTTGGACAGAGTACATTTCACTCCCACGTCCAAGTCGCTGATGAAGACATTAAAGAGTATCGGTCCAAGGACCGAACCCTGTGGGACCCCACTGCCCACACCCTTCCAGGTCGAGACTGACCCATCTACCATGACTCTGGGTGCGACCCTCTAGCCAATTCGCCACCCACCAGACCGTGCAGTCATCCACATCACAGCCTCTTAACTTGTTCACCAGTATGGGGTGGGATACCGTATCGAAGGCCTTCCTGAAGTCTAAGTATACGACATCCACCCCTCCTCCTGTGTCCAGGCGTTTTGTAACCTGGTCATAGAAAGAGACTAGGTTGGTCAGGCACGATCTGCCCGCCACAAACCCATGCTGGTTTCCCCTCAGCATAATTTGCCCTGCCGGGCTCTCACAAATGTGAGCCTTGATAATTTTTTCAAATACTTTACCAAGGATGGAGGTGAGACTGACCGGCCTATAGTTGCCCGGGTCCTCCTTCCTCCCCTTTTTGAAAATGGGGACCACATTAGCCCTTTTCCAGTCCTCCGGGACTTGGCCCGTGCGCCACGAGCATTCGAATATTCCCGCCAGTGGCTCTGCAATGATGTCGGCCAGTGCCTTCAGCACCCTCAGATGGAGCCCATCCGGGCCTGCCGACTTAAAGGCATCCAGTTCTTCCAAGTGACTCTGCACCACCTCAGGATCTACGTATGGAAGTCTGGCACCTTGCTGCTGCCTCTCTACAACCCCAGTGAGAGACTTGTTGTGCCCCTCACTTAGGAACACTGAGGCAAAGAACTCATTGAGGAGTTCAGCCTTGTCCCCCCTATCTGTCACCAATTGTTTCTGCCCATTTAGCAGCGGTCCTATTCCTCCCTGGGCCTTCCTTTTACTCCCAATATATCTAAAAAACAATTTCTTGTTGCCCTTTACTTGGGTTGCCATCCTCAGCTCCATGGTAGCTTTGGCCCGCCTAACTGCCTCCCTACAAGCAGGAGCAGGGGAGGTATATTCATCTTTAGTGATCTCACCCTGTTTCCACTTTTTATGTGCTCCCCTTTTGGCCCTTAGGCTGCCCTGGATTTCTCTGGTCAGCCATGGAAGCCTTCTGGCCCCTTTCCCTCTTTTGCCTCACTCGGGGTTCGTCTTGCTTTGTGCCCAGAGGATCGTTTCCTTTAGGCACAGCCACCCTTCTTGGGCACCCATCCCATCAAAACTCCTACTCTGCAGTGCTTCCTTGACTAATCGCCTGAGTGCATTGAGATCAGCTTTCCTAAAGTCTAGCACTTTCACCCTACTAGTTACCTTACCCACTCGCCGTCTTATGTTGAATTCTATTATAAGGTGATCACTGTCTCCCAGATAGCTACCAATCTGGAGGTCCCCTATCATGTCATCTCCCGTTGCCAATACCAGATCCAGTATGGCATTCCCCCTAGTGGGACCATGCACCTCCTGTGTCAGGTGGAGGTCCTGTACACAAGTTAGAAACCTGCGTGAGCAATGGGACCTTGCTGTCTCGCACTCGGGAACCAGCAGCGGGAAGGGGAGGAGGCAGCACACGTGTGTCCCGCACGCACGTGTGCCCTTCTTACCAACCACCTGACCGGAGGCGGTGGCGGCAGCAGCAACAACAGAGGAAGCGGCAGCGGGGACAGCAGCAGCTGATCCCCCGAAGGTAAGTGGGGCGGAGGGACCCAGCGCAGCTGAGCCGGATCCGGAGGGGAAGCCCCCCGGGTCCCATATAGCTGAGCCGGTAGGGAGCCGCGCTCCCGAGCCGCGCGGCGCGAACAGAGCGCGCAAACAGGCGCGCTCTGTAAGAGCACGCCGGCGTTTGCACAGGCGTTCGCGCCGGAGGGCGGGCCGGGAGGGCCAGGAGTGGGACTCCTGTAGGGGTAGGGCGTAGACACCGCGCAGGTCTACAACCAGCAGCTTGTAGAATGGTGTGTACGAGGAGTACTGCTAGGGCCTCTGCCTAGGGGGAGAAGGCTACCCGGGGCAGGTCTGAGGCCTCCACCCAGACCGAGCCCATGGGGGAGCCGGTGTCCCCCTACCTCCTGGCCTGTGGGGTATCCCCAGCAGGGCCGGGGGGAGCAGAGATTGGGGGCCCCCACACCTGTCCAGCAGGTGCCCGTCTTAGGGCTCTGGAGGCGCAGGTGAGGGAGCTCCGGGAGGAGGTTAGCAGGCTGAGGGGGATCAGGGAGGCGGAGGATGAAATTGATAGTTATTTCCTTTCCCTGCAGGCCCAGGCACCAAAGGAAGAAGCACCCCGGGGAATACCCTCCACAGCAGATTGGCCTCGGGATACTTAATCCTCATTTTATACCCCTACCCTTGCAAAACATGTAGTTCTCTATCAAATGATCCAAGAAAACTTTTTAGTTATAAAGAGCTACTGAACTGGGTAGTGTATACTGGATATCAAAATCTAGTGCTGCAAAGCCATCTGGGAGTCTAATGTTTTGTTAAGTAGTATGAAAAGTTTTATATTAACCTCCTGCATTTCCCACGGTGTGTGTGAATTCTGAAAGGGAGGGCTTCATCCAATGATGTAATTGAGTTGCAAAAGAAAGAGGGCTGCCCTGCAAATGTGAACAAGAAAGCTGACAAAAGAGCTTGCTGAAAAACCAGAGACTAAATTGTAATTCCAAACTGACTTGGCTCTAGGGCATCCTCGGCGCTGTTCCAAATCTCTGCATAGGCCAGAGATCCACTATCTGTTTCCTCTTGTCCTTGTGCCATTTCTGCCCCAGGATCTTTAATCCAGATCATCCCCATTTATGAAGTAAGAGATTACTCCTAGTGTGCACAGTGAAAGAAAAACCATAAATAAAGCTAACTGTGAAAGTGGATTTCTAAGTTTTCACACCATTTGTGGCACTGCAAGAGGTTTTTGCAGGAGCAGTTTACTGCACAGTGTAAGCTTTTATTATTTGTCTCCCGCAAATCCTGTGCATAAATCACTTTTCTCATGGGACTGCATATTCCAGTAAGATTCAAATAATATTTAAAACTGATGAGGCACAGTTATTACAGTACAAATACAGGTTCAAATTGGGGGAAAGCAACTTCAAAATTATTAAAGAAAAATGTGTAAATAATAAACGTTAATTTATGCTAATCAAGGCTTCTGTTATATGGTGCATTAATCAAAGTTTTTTTTCTAGTAGGCTTGAAGGTGTAATCCATTTGAATTGTAAATATTTGTCCTACAACTCTGTGTGAGGAAGGATCCCCCATTGTTAACTATAGCTGGGCAAATGATTAATACTGATGGTTTTCAGATTCATTAGGACAGAGACTTCTTTCCAGTAACAATAATACCAACAGCATCTGAAGCCCAGATGATTATTTGATACACTGCAGTGCAGAGGATTGCTTGTAACCCAGCTAAAAGCCTTGTAACCTCTTTTAGTGTCAAGACAGCTAGCTTGTGAGACACTGGTTGGGAGCATAATGAAGAAGAAATATTCTAGGAGGAATCTTAACACTTTCCTGCTCTGGGACCAAAACATTTTGGTCTTTGAACATACACAGCTGGGGGAAAAATGATAGCGGTATTATTAAACACCCACAATTCCTCCCCACTACTTCAACAGCATATCCTCACTCCAGTAAGGACATGCTGAAAAACATCTTGCCTTGCTATGCTGTAAAAGCTATTTCAGTTAAGTACTGCTTTGACAAAATCTGCATCTTCCTATGAATAAAGATGAAGTATAAGCTTTTATTGTTGCCAAGGCTGACAGTGCTCTGCAGAGTAGTAATTCATCTTTTACACCTTTGCCTTGGGACATCTCTTAGTGTCTGTGCAAACAACACAAATTTAAGGGCAGGCTCTCACTCTTATCTTAAAGAATCTTAGAAGGCAAATAAGCAATATATATTCACTATAGGCCTAATCCAAACCTCTTAAGAAAAGCAAGTGTGATTATATTACAGACTGCTGGGGATATTTTTTTAAATTAATAAAATTTTGTTCAACACTTTCTCTAGAATTTATTGCCTGAAGAAGTCCTCCTTAACCTATGTGCTCTATAAAGAATATAAATATAAACAGATCTTGCTGCCACTTAATTTGGCAAAGTGCAACTGTGCAGTGCTGTTTTCTGTTCTCATCCAGTATGAGTCAGAGATTATTAGCATGACTAGAAAGTATCTTGACAGCCTGCTGTTTCCCTAAGGGATTTTTCATGGTGCAGGGAAAATCCCACAGCAAGAGTACACAGTAGAAGCATCCACACAAGATGCTAGATGTGCAGTAGACTAATTCTATTGCGTATTAGTGTGTTCATGGCAAAACTCATGCTAATATGCTAATACACAGTATTATTATCCTACTGTGCATTAGTGTCACTTAAAAGGCATGTGCTGGTGCTACTACGCAGCAGTACTGATTACTCTGCATCGATTTAGTACCTGGTAATACAGGTACTAAACTTAATGTGCAGTAGCTACAGTGCATTAATGTAGATGCACCCAGTGAGAATCAAAAGTACTTTGAAATGATGTTATTTACCTAATGCATTGATGGAGAAGAGATATTCTTGGTCTGCCCCTAAGATTATATTTTATTAAATATTATGACAAGGTTCACTCCCTTGTACAAAGCTGTGAAGATTATGCAAATCTCTGTTTTTTTCTATATTCAGTATTTAACACAAATAGGGTGTTGCAGCTTGTAGTGATGATCAGCAGGATAATAAAAAAAATGTTACTGACACCATCTCAGTTCCACCAGAGCTTGAATGAAGACAATTCTTAGATCCTTTTTAATGCCAGGTTTCAAAATATAGTACAAATGAGCTGTGCAAGGTTTGATCAGTTGACAGCAAGCATAGCTTAAGCTTGTTTGTTAGAGGAAGAGGCATTCTACCATGGGGAATCAGCTTCTCTGCTGTGAACAGAGACAGTTGAATGGTACAATGTTAGATTTTACAATAGCGGAAAAGGAAACAGACTCTTTTGTTAACATACAGTAAGACCACAATGAAGCAGCATAACACATTTGTAACTTCTTTTTAGTGTATTAGTCCTATGATTCCAAAGGACTGATAATTTTTCTTCATCCTAAACTACTGCAATAGTTAAAGCTAGTTTTAATCAAATTTATGTTAATTAAGATTGTGAGGTTGCACAAATTCATGAAGGACAAGTCCATCGGTTAGTAAAACATTATTGTTGCAGGTACAACCTCAACATCAGGACATTCTAGGCTCCTGAATACTGGAAGCTGTAGGCGGAGAGGGACTGGAGGATCACTCTGGATAGGTCTTGCGTAAATACTTTTTCCATTGGCCTCCATTCTGACACTGTAAGGGAAAAGATCGTGGGCTTAGATGAGCCTGTAGTCTGATCCAATATGGCAATTGTTATACCTGTAAAAAATAAGCCAAATATGAAGCATTTAGGTTTGGTTATTTTTGAGTTATGCAAAGCTTAAATTTAATGTTAATGTTTTTTAAACATTGTTTGTTACTAAAACAACAATAAACCACCTCTCAGGGAAGGATGTTGATTTTGTTTTGCTGTTTTTTACATTCAAACTTTTTGCTAATGTAATGAAACAATCTGCCATCCAGAAAGAGTTGCATCTTCTGTTGTTTAGTGTGGTATCTTAACTCACAAATTGGACCTGCAAAAATATTTTGAAGCTAACCTTGAAAGGAAATGTAAGACTGAGGAGCAGGGCTCTCTAACTAATGTTCTCTCTAAGCAGACACTTTTTCTAAAATGGAAATATAAAAGGGTTAGGAGGGTAAGCCATGTCATTTTTGAACATGGGGAAAAATGCTTTTTCATTTCGAAAGCTGCCTGCATTAGAAGAAATGAACTCAGCTTAGAAATAAATGTAAACTACACCTTGGATCTTTAAGGAGGCTTGTTAATAGACCCAAATCTAAGTCAGCTTCATAATGTCCCTTTGATTTATAGTCTGACTAAACTGAATGAGTCAACCCATACCATGTGCAACACTGAAGTTTTATTTTCACAGACCAGAGGCTATACCATAAATTATATAATCCATCTAATACTTCACAGATTTTATGATGACTCATAGCACTGAAAGCAGGATTACCATGTAAAGTCATTTTGATAGATGAATTAATTTTGTATTTTGTTAAGAATTAGTGGTATAAGCTGCTGAACCTGTCATTTTGTTGACTGTGAAATGATATTGAAAAATCAATGTCTGTGCATGTGCAGAACATTTACAAACTGAAGTAAAATTTTTATCATTATGATGGTGACTACTAGCTACACTCTAGTTAAGGTTGTGTCACTGTTTCCATCCTAATGTCCATTTTTCATGAGTTTGTAACTTTACCATGGGGATTCATTCTAGAGCTAAAGCGAGTACAACTAAACCTTTTTTACTAGGAGTGCATTTTTCACAAAAATATTCAAAGGTTGGCATAGTTTTTTGTTATACTGTACAAAACTAAAAGCTTAGCATTTAAGATGCTTTCATCTTGAATAACTAGAATGACTCCAATTTGAAAATCATATTTATTAAGTCCATATGGTCTAATCCATTTGGTATTTTAAAAACAAAATATAAACATACTGGAATAATTAGACTTAAATGTGAAGTTTTTCCCACTTGATTAAAGATCACAAACTAGCCAAAATGTTAGAGCCAAATTTGCTTCATATTTTACTGTTGCTTATACATAGATAATTTCCACTGTCTTCAGGGAACATTGTCTATATCAGTTGGAGTTTCTCTCTTAGACATATGCTTATGTTTTGAGTAATAATAGTTATTGTTAATATTATATGTTACTACCTACAGGCCTTGGCCAATCCAGATCTCATTGCATTGATCACAATGGGTGCATCTACATGTGCATTTTAATGTGCAGTAGCCTATTAAAGTGCACATTAAAATGGTACGTAAAAAACATGCTATTACACTAATGCACAATAAAATAGGCTGTTAGATTTTATAACACCTAAAAAGATGTGCTTGAACTACTGTGCATTATTTTTATATAAGAGAAGAATATTGTAGGTTATTTTTTTAATAAGTGGTTTTTGCTAAGGCATAAAAAAGAGACCAGAGTGGATGGTCTTGTGGACCATTTTGGACAAACTGTAGACAAACATAATAGGTTTAAAGGCTTGGTAAGTCCCTTCCAGTCCTATGTTCTTTATATTAATATACTATTTAAATATATGTTATGATCTGATTCAGTCCCAAAGATTTTATATGCTCAAAATTTTTACAAATCACAAAAAACAAACAAACAAGAACAACAGAAAGAAAAAAACCCTAGTAAGACAGATGAAAGTGGGGAGGAGAAAGGTTTATTTACTGGTTGCTATAGACACATGCTAAATCGTTTTTCCATAGAACATGCCCAGTAACTTCTTAATTCCCTGTCCACAGTAATACAGCTAGTTGCTCTAAATGTTAATGTACCTGCCATTTCTATAGAGCTTCTGATGTAAATTAACATATGGGTGAGTCTTTTCCCTGACATTTTAATTTTAGTTCAACAGTAAGGTATTATTCATGGATAAAATGCCTCTTGCTCCTGGAGGATATTGTTGAATGGCGTTGTTAACTGAGTAATCTAGCCCTTGCAATGGAAAAAAAAAATGTCTTTGTCCCAAATAACTAGAAAAGAAGAGAGAATTCACATCTAAAGAGTATATAAAGCACATCCAGCTTATTGAGTTAGGTAGAAATAGAACACTAAAAGAAATGTTTTGCATACAAAGACATCTATGTTACGCTTTCAAAACACAGGCTATATATACATAGTCTACATCTCCAGCCATTCTTAGATATGTTTTTCACCAAAATAATGTCTCCCTTTGTATGTATTCCGCCAGAATCTTTACTTTTTGTCTCTTCATTTACAAGTGTCAATGTAAATGAATTAATTCTAGCACCAAGAATTAATTCAACCTTTTTTTCTTTGCTCAGTTCCCATTCATATAAGCAAGCAGGGCATCTGAACTATACTCACTACCGGCTATACACAAAGCAAAAAGGAGAACTAAAAAGCTAAGTTATTTGACACTAAACTAACTTGACTCACCCATTACAGATACAAGAAACTACAGATGGAACACAGTGACCATTTATGCAAGAATCACGACTCTTTTTTTCTCACTAGATTCAGTAATGTTGTGTCTACAAATTCAGGAACACTTTCAAATTCTAATCTTTAACTAATGCAGTGAAGAGTAACTTCTTCCCATTACAGGGACAAACTTAAACAGGCAAACATGTTGTTACTGAGGATGGAATTTGCTTAAACACTCTCATTCTATGTTTCTTTGAATATAGAAAGACAAGTTGTCAGATCAGGGCTTACTAACAGGGCATACTCTAAAGCCATTTTGAGCATAAGGCTTGTCTGTTTCACTTACTTATTTACTGATCTAAGAATCCAAAACTTGGGTTGGACTATTAAAAAGCCAGTATCTGAAAATTAAGTTCAACACACACAGTGATCTTGAGTTACAGATACAGAATACACTAGGAAAACCTTGAAACCCCTTCCTGTTCATTTTTAGTCTGGTGTGGCTCTGAAACATTGGTTCTTAAATGAAATGAAATGTAGTTTCAGTTTTAAAATGTTCAGAACATGTTACATGATAAGTCAGGGAAACTGCATAAACCTGAGGGAAATTGCAAATGTTTTTTCTGGGCTTAGCTTTGAAAGGGTGCACAATACAGTTGCTGACAGATGTTCTAGTCTATATCCACCCACACATATTGTCACCACTTGAGATTGCAACTTGAAACCACAGCTGTGTTTAGCTGGGGCTCTGAAAGTGAAGCTACCTGTATTTTAGCTGCTTTTGCAATCATATACATTTTTGCCTGACTGAATAGAAACTATGCATATGCAGTGAATCAAACATTACATAAGATTATGCATATGTAACCCTTGTAGATTTGGTTGCGTCTTTTGCCAGCTGCTCCCTGGAGAGTCCAAGGAGAACTCTTTAACACACAGCACTTGCAGTTGTGATCATGAGACAAAAGCTGCCCCACAACATTTTCAAATAGGAGCTCTGACTGAGAATCACTCAGGATTAACTGCCTATTTTTGTAAATGTATTGCCCAGTTTCATTCCTTCTGGACTTCATTAAAGATAACTTTTGTTCCTATTAGTTCAAGGGAGGGAGTTTTTGCATGTTTTCTGTGAGAGCTGCAAGGTCGTAGATGACAGGACCCTAACACTGCATTTGTCTTCTTTCAGCTTGCAGACAACTCCAATAAACCTAGGGTTTCAGGAAAAAAAGCCTGTGTGCGTCGCTTCCCGGAAGATAATACTGCTAGTAAGAGTTAAGTACGTGGAGTTCCTCTGAGGAAAGCATTACACTTAATCCATGTCTAGTAATTTCTCTCCCAATGAATAATTAATCATGCCAGGAGTCCAAACACTTCTTTACCACTCAGCAGCTGAGACACTGCTGTACAGTACTTAACTCTGAGAGTGAGTTGAAGATTTCACTGGAATTTTCTTCACAAACAAAATCCAAAAACTTTCCCAACTCTTGGTTGACAATTCTGTTTTCTCTTGTATAGCCTTGTACTTGGGTCCATGGGCAGCCATGGTGGATTACAGAATGGTGACATAGTTTGGATGACATTGCACAGTAAATCCAGCTCTATATTATTTACAATCTTCCATATGGCCCAGAATGCCTTCGCATATTATGCACTTGAAGCAAATGAGCTTTAAATGCACATCCAGAATTGGTGATATTGCACCAGATTCTTTCCAAATTAAATGTCTATTAAGGACAGACATAAAAGCCAGATAACACTGTGCCTGTGATGAGCATGGGACTACTGCCAAAAAGCATTCCCTGATCCTTTGCTCACACAGCATGTATGACAAGCCAGAAATTAGACAGTGTAACTGGTCCTAAATGTGCCAATAAATATATTTGCAGTAGAAAGCCTGAGAATGGCTTTAAGGACACATGCTCAGAGCCACTCTAAGATGGCTATGGTACCTGACTTCTGAGTTTACACACACACACACTGATTCTTGAGCTACTGGGAAAAAATACTTTTTAAGTTCCCACCTTCAAAACAAAGCTTCCTGGCATATACCCAGATATTCTCCATTTAGTCAGACCCTTGTGCTTCAACAGATCTGACAGCTTCCTATATTTTAGCCACAGTTCACCTTTGGCAGAGTGCAGACCTGAACATCTTGTTATACAACTTTGTGTAACCTCTTAACCTCTACACAACTTTACAGCCAGCCTGATGCCATTTTTATGTTTATAAGGGGGCTTGACCCCCTCATAAGGATTGGGAGGTGTGTATGTGTTTATCACAGGGATGTAATAGTACAGGTGTATATCTTGGTTTTACTGCAGTAGTGTTTATGGCTCTTGTAATAAGGGAACTGTACAATCATTAAACAACTGACTGATAGTTGACTGCTTGATTTGTTGGATGTGCTTGCAGTTATTTAACTGTAAAGAATAAAGTGAAGATATAAGATGGAACTTTTACGTGGAGAAGGATTGTTTTTCCCAGTATATCAGTAGCATACATCTAGAGAATATGCTTTACTGATACAGCATATTTAGCATACTGAATATGCTCACAATGGGCATGTCCAGATGAGCACAGATGTTTGTTTCCCTGGTACAAGCAGCAGTGGCACACCTTGGGCCACTGTGTCCCTGAGGATTGCCTATGCCATGTGCCCTCTGGCATACAGCAGGTTATTCCCAGTGTGGTAAAGGAGACTAGAGGCAGCAACTGTGCTGGCCCCAGCAGTCTTATTTGGGTCTGCAGTGCCACATACTGCACATCTGCACTCGTCTGGACATGCACCCTGGTGTTATCTCCATTGTATCTCTCTGAGGTATATTTACCTTGAAACATAATACTTGAATACTAATGTAAAGTGATGTCTAAATAGTACAACAAATGTCTTTCCCATTCAATATTGGCCTAAGTTGGTTGCATTAAATGCTATTAGCATTATTGCCATGTCAACTTTTTTTTATTTGTCTTCCTGCTCTGGACTTCTGAGGTAGGAGTTTTTGCACTTAATGGCTTTTCAGGTGTGTGACATTTGTTCAGGATGTTTGCTAAGCTAGGAGCACTTAGCATTTGTCATCTGGCATTCTTTGTCTTCTTTCCCAGGAGAACTTTAAACAGGTGGCATTTAGTATTTTTAAAAAGCTCTCAGCTCGGTCTCTCTAGATTCTGATATACTGAACATTTTACCAAGTATGTGTGCTTTGTGAGACGTGTGTGAATGAAACCTTTTATATAATTAACACTTTTGTAATTTTTTTCCCATCCAGCAGCTATTATATATTGAAGTATCAAAGATAATCGTGGTTGTGATATTTTTAAGAGAAAACAATAGAAGACATGGTTCTTACTCTGACACAGTCAACCTTCTACAAAACAGTGTAACAATCTTGGGCCAAATAAATCTCTGATGTAAATACACAATACAGGGTTGCTTCAGGGACACATTTGGTTCTTTGTACAGAAATAACCATGCCAGTTTGGAATTATAAATTACATAAAAGTGAGTTCTACAGTCCAAAGTCCAAGCCCATTAGGTGAGATATGTTCATTCAGCATGGCACACCTGGCTCTTAGCAACAATGTTCTGTGGCTTTATGGAGCGGAAGCCTGTTCATAATGTCAGAGGACTTTGTATGTAAACAATTTACTGCTTTGGAAGACATATTGACAGAGGAAGAGAACAAGAAGTGAGTGAATTAATGATCATATGGGTTGGCAACTGGAAATTTGCTGTTGTGGAGCCAAATGAGAATTCTTATTTTTGCTACCGGCAGGTGATCTGTACATGAAGCGGGATAGTATTGTGAGACCATGAGAGAATTTTGTCCCAAATCTGTTTGACTGAATCCTGGATTATTTAGATTAAAATCCTAGGTTATTAGACTCCCTCCCTTTAGACTAAATCCTGGATTATTTAGATTAAATTCAGTTATTTAGAAGTATCTTTCCTGAATGCACCTGAAATATTTTTCATTGCAGACTACATTTTTGCCAGATGCAAAAGCAGTGCTTTACATGGGAAAAAATGTATGTGAAAATCTGTCACTCTAGTGTTGTTGCCCCTCACAGGAGTAGGCATTCACTTATCTCATGCAGTGCACTTGCAAGTACAGGAGAAGGCCAGGTAAGAGTTAGAGTTGGTACTTGGTGAGGGAATCAAAATGTTGTATCCTGAATTAGTTCCTTTCCATTCACTGCTATCATGACAGTTTTGGAATTCTCAGGACCATAAGACCACTTCCTCTGCAATCTTCATGGGTTATCCTGCATATTACCCACCATAGGCACTGGGTATATGGAGGTCTAAGGGCCCTTGCTCCCCTCAGGGAGAGCGTAGAATGACTACCCATCCCTAACTGGGAGGGACAGCCCTGGAATGGGAGTCTCAAGTCCTGGTCCCAGGCTGCATGACACCAGGATTGCATTTGTCCTGCATTCCAAGTATTGTGCAGGGATCTGAGTTTTCCAATCACTGCAGAAAAAAATATGGGAAACAGTGGATTTCCCCTTCCAGGCTGGCAGAGTTTCAGCCTGCAAGGGGCTGTGGGGAGCAGGTTGCAGGGGGTGCCACATGCATGTGTGAGCAAGCACACATGCACATGGCCAGGAATACAGCCCCAGGCAGTGGTGGAAAGCAGCTCCTGGAGATGCCTGCAAGTAAGTCTATGGGGGAGGTAGATTAAGGCCCCCATGGTGTATGAGGGAGTGGGGCTGGGGCTGGAGGTGCTGCCCAGTCGGATGGTGAATGGGGTCCAGGGCTGGAGCAGGGAGTGGGACAGAGCCATGGGTGGCTTGTTCAGGGAGGGGTGCAGGGATGGACTGACTCTCTGCTGCTGCATGCACTCCCAGGGATGAGGATATGAGGGGGCATGTGACACTCCAGATTTGTGTGCAGGGCAGGGGTAGATGCAGGTCACATGCTGAAGACTCAGGGCTCCCCACCCTGCTGCCTTCCTCACAGAAGCCCTACACTGGCCATGCCAGCATGGTGAGGTGCCCCCTGCCTGCACAGCAACAACAGAGGCAGCAGTGAAGAGTTGTGCCTTCCACTGCTACTGGGCAGGCAGGAGGTTCCTCACCATGGCGACACAGCTGGCACAGGGCTCCTGGGGGGAGGGCAGCAGGGCAGGGAGCCCTGAGCCTGCAGCAGGAAGCCTTAACACTCCCCTGTCCCCCCACAGACTCTGTTCGACTCTGCTCCAGCCATGTTTCCAGGGGGAGAGGGGGCATCATCTTAGGTCCCCCCTCCCCCCCAGCAATAATAAAAGTTGGCTTCTATGATACCCACAATAATGATATTGGACTTTATCACAAATTCAAATTTCAACTCAGGTTAGTGGAAACCTACAGACTGATGTCTGAACTGACTTGCTTAGACTTTGTTATTTGGCACCTAATATGCATGCCCAGTTTGAGAAAGTTTGCACATACAAGGAAGTTAGACTGGGGCGGGCAATTATTTCAGCTGGAGGGCTGCTTAATGAGTTTTGTCAAGCTGTTGAGGGCTGCAAAGGTAGCCCCATCCCTTGATATGTGCTCTGCCCCCTAGTCACCAGAAGTCCCATTCCCTAACTCCTGACATTTGCCACCAGAAGTCCCTGCCCTTGCCCCAGAAGTACTCCTGTTGGGAAGGGGGTTTGCCATCTTGGAACTGATTATATACTAAAAATCTAACATCCAAATAACATATTTCCATTTTGTTTTTAAAAGATTTTTTTGTCCTGATTTGTGTGTGTTTGCATCATGTATATAGAGGTGATTGCATAATAGCTCAAAATGAAGTCTTACTGTTGTATATTGCAGAGGGTGTGGGTGGGTGGGTATGGGGTTTGTGGGGGCATTGGCTGTATGTGGGGTGCTGGGAAGTGTGTGGATGTGGGTGGGTATGGGGGGCCTGTGGGGGGTGTTTATGGGGATCTGTGGGTATATTTGGATGGGTATAGTGTTTGTGGGGTACGTGGAGGGAGAAGGTAGCTGGGGGTGTGTGGTTATGTGTGTGTGTGTGGTGGGGTGTGCATAGGTAGTAGTGAGCAGGGCTTCTCCCAAAGACCCAAGGGTGTGTGTTGGCGGGGGCTGCATGTAGGGAGGAGTGCGGGGGTGCAGTGTTTGTGTGTGGTGGAAAGTGTGGTTGTGGGGTTTGCAGGGGATGTTTTTTGGGTATGGGGGGATCTGCAAAGGAGTCCCATGCCCCCCTGAGCCAGTTAGCACCCGCCGCCACCCTGTAATATCCCAGAGGCTACGTGTTCTCCAGCTCCTCCCTGACACTGCCAGCAGCACTCAGCCCCGCACACCCTACACCCATTGTAGAATGACCCTGGCAGGAGCAGATCAGCCAGACATGTGCACAGCCCTGATTCAGCTCTCTGCCTGCTCCGCACAGCCCACCCATGGCACGTCCTGCCATTCCCTGGGCATGCAGTGAGGCTGGAGCGACTCCATGCTGGACTGCTTTTCTAGGCAGCTGCTGGCCTCAGCCCCACAGTACTGGTGGGGACCTGTGTACAGCCCTGCCCCACCCCATACCTGCTGCAGTCTTGCCTGCTCACACTGAACACCTGCAGCAACAGCAGCATTGCTGGGGCAGAAATGTACTTGGTGTGGGAGGAAAGTGTCCCCTCCCCTCAGCACTGCCCAGAGCTTCCTGCAGCAGCTGGATGGAGTCTGTGCTGGGCTGCTCTGCACTGTCACCAACACCTCCAGGCTGCCCCATGGGACAGCAGGGGGAAATTAGAGGAGCCACAGGGCAGCCCATGATGGGTCTTCTGCTGCAGGAAGCTCTGGGCAGTGCTGTGTTCAAGTCCCTGCCATAGCGCAGGGCTGGGGCCAACAGCTGCCACTGCTTGGGCTGCCTAGAAAGCCAGTCCAGCATAGAGCTGCCCCAGCCCTGCTGTGTGCCCAGGGACTGGCAGGATGTACCACTGTGGGATGTTGCCTGGGCCAGGTGGGACTGAGGAACCCACCATGGGCCAGACAAAGCCCCTTCATGGGTTGGATTCAGCCGATAGGCCATATTTTGCCCACCGCTGAGCTTGATGCTGTCTTGAATGAAAGTTGCAAGTGCATTTTCATTACTGGATAATTTAAACAAGCAAAAGCCAATAGTTTCCACTTAGTCACCAGGATCACCCCACCAAACATCAGGAGAGCAATAGCAAGCAAAGCAGATTGCACCTGGGAGATCAGAGATAAGAGGCACCTACTATGTGGATACAGTAGACTAAAATCACAGAAATATTTTCTCTCTATAATGCAGCCACTGGATAAAACACTGACAGCCACACAAATAGATATGTGGCACTTGGGACTAGGAGGGAGTTAGGATGAGCACCAAAACTGCTGAACATCTGCCCATCTGCCTGCAGGGGCAGAGCTTGATTGGACAACGTGGGGAAGCTTGAACCAACCACATCTGAACAGGGGTTGGTAAAACTAAGGTTAACATGCAGCTGTGGGGATACCCTAATGACACAAATATGTGAAAATAGAGGAAACTTAAAGACTGTGGGGTGAAGTCGGTACGCTAGTAGGAAGGAACAGGCTGCAAGTGGATCTAGACAGGTTACAGGGGTGGGCCAATGAGAACAGGAGGGGGTTCAACACTGAAAAGTGCAGGGTAATGCACCTGGGGAAGAGGAACCATCAGCACACCTACAGATTGGGGAACTCCCTTCTCACCAGTGTCGAGACAGAAAAGGATCTTGGAGTCATCATTGATGCCATAGTGAACATGGGCCAACAGTGTGGGGCCGTGGTCAGGAAGGCCAACCATACCTTGTCATGCATCCACAGATGCATCTCAAGCAGGTCCAAGGAGGACCTTCCCCTCTATGCGGGACTGGTCAGGCCACAGCTGCAGTACTGCGTCCAGTTCTGGGCACTGCACTTCAGGAGGGATGTGGCCAATATGGAGAGGGTCCAAAGGAGGGCCACCCGCATGATCAGGGGTCAGCAGGGCAGGCCCTACGAGGAGAGGCTGAGGGACTTGCACCTGTTCAGCCTCAAAAAGAGAAGTCTGAGAGGGGATCTAGTGGCAGTCTACAAACTAATCAAGGGGGACCAGCAGGCATTGGGACAATCTCTGTTTCCCCAAGCAGTCCTGGGAGTTACAAGAAACAACGGACACAAGCTAGCGGAGGGTAGTTTCAGGCTAGACATTAAGAGATGCTATTTCACTGTCAGGGCAGCTAGGACCTGGAACCAACTTCCAAAAGAAGTGGTGCTGGCTCCTACCCTGGGGGTCTTTAAAAAAAGGCTGGATGAACATCTGGCTGGGGTCATTTGACCCCAGTACTCTTTCCTGCCATGGCAGGGGGTTGGACTAGGTGATCTCAGGTCCCTTCCAACCCTATGAAACTATGACATTAAAGATTACCTACTGGCCTGCCCATGTATGGGGGAACCATGTACCAGTGAGGATCTGGGGAGAACGACTTGTTAAGCTACAGATCCAGCAATAGTATGTACTCATTTGTCAATGTTAACACTGTTGTACTTCTTCTGCTACCTCTCTTCCCTCTTCAGTTGGTGGACAATTCCCTAAATCTTGGAATTTAGAAGAATACTTAGATTGTCGGGGTTGACAGTAATGACAGCTTCTTTTGGAGAGTCTTCTAACTTCTGCTTGAAGGAGGGAGTGGGCTTGACAGGGAATAATCAGTGTCTTTCCTGGGCCCAAACATAGGGTATAGCTTTCTGTGTTCAGGAACTCAGGGCACTTATACAGGTGACGGACCTCTGCTCTGACACCTGCTAATTAGCATTCATGAGAGCAGACTCAATTAATCGAGTCTGTTGCAATTCTGCTGGAGCATGCTAATTAGCATACTCTAGCAGTCTCTGCATCACATGTATTCAACATCCCTGCATTTCAAAATGGTGGTGAGTGAGCTTTAGTTAAAGAGCCCTTGCTTCCATCTCTCTCAGAGCCACTCTAATTAAAATGTGTCCCCCCCACTTCCACCCCAAAGCACATGTATTGACACCCTCAGAGACTATCTGAGAAGCACCTAAGTTAGAGGGATCACACAGAAGGGGTTTTTTTTCGCCATTGATAAGCCTTTTAGAGCTGCTTTTAGGGTTATTATTATTGTTGTTTTTATTATGCATAGGAATGGTGCCCTATCATGTTAAAATACAACTTAAGGAATGACCACAGTACTCCAGTTGTGGCCTGACCAGTGCCGCATAGACAGGGAGGATCACCTCCTTGGACCTGCTTGAGATGCATCTGTGGATGCATGACAAGGTGTGGTTGGCCTTCCTGACCATGTCCCCACACTGTCGGCCCATGTTTACTATGGCATCAATGATGACTCCAAGATCCTTTAACGGTGGGGGTCTACTACAGACCCCCCAACCAAGGGGAGGAGCTGGACTGGGAATTTTCGGGCCAGCTTGCAGAGGCACTTAAGGCAAGGGATGTAGTTGTCATGGGTGATCTAAATTACTCCGACATCTGCTGGGAGGAGCAGTCAGCCAGGTTGGACCGTTCCAGGAGGTTCCTGGCCAAGATACAGGACCTCCAGTTAACCCAGGAGGTGCACAGTCCCACCGGAGAAAATGCCCTGTTGGACCTGGTCCTGGCCACAGGCGATGATCTGGTAAGGGGCTCCAGGTCCTTGACTACCTGGGTGATACTGATCATTGCTTGCGGGAATTCATCATCCAGCGCAGGGTGTCAAGGGCCTGCAGCAAGGCAGTAGCCCTAGACTTCAAGAGGGCCAACTTCAATGAGTTGAGGAGATTGGTGGGAGAGGCATTGGGGTTCTCAAGGGCAGGGGAACTCAGTGCCCAAGATGAGTGGTCGTTCCTTAAGAAGACGATACTCAGGGCTCAAGGGGTGATGATCCCAACAAGAAGCAAGGGGGGCAAGAGTGCCCAAAAGCCTCCCTGGCTTTTGGAAGTCCAGGAATGCTTGGTTGCCAAAAAGGCAGTGTACACCCAGTGGAAGGCGGGGGGCTATCTCCAAAGAAGAGTATACCTCCACTGCTCGGGCCTGTAGGGGGGCTGTTAGGAAAGCTAAGGTGGACATAGAGCTAGGACTAGCATCCAAGATCAAAGATAATAAAAAGTCATTTTTCAAATATATAGGGAGGATGAAGGAAGGCACCGGGAAATGTGGGGCCCCTGCAAGATGCGCTGGGCAATCTGGTGGTTGCACCAGAGGAGAAGGCAGACATCTTTAACAAATTCTTCACCTCCGTTTTCTTGTGCAGGGACCGGGACTCCCCCACCGTGATTCAAGACAGATTTGAGGGGAACGCCCCAAGACCTAAGGTTGAGGAGGACCGGGTTAGAGTGCTTCTGGAGGGGCTGGACGTGTTCAAGTCAGCAGGTCCAGATGCTCTCCACCCCAGGGTGTTGAGGGAGCTAGCAGGGATTCTTGCTGCTTGCTATGGCTTTACGAGTGCTCGTGGTGCTGGGGCCAGGTGCCAGATGATTGGAATATAGCCAATGTGGTCCCCATCTTTAAGAAAGGGAGGAGGGAGGACCCGGGAAACTATAGGCCTGTCAGTCTTACCTCAATCCTGGGGAAACTCTTTGAGAAGATCATCAAGGAGCACATCTGTTATGGGCCAGCATCAGGGATGATGCTCAGGGGCAACCAGCACAGTTTCATTAGGGGCAGGTCATGTCAGACCAACCTGATTGCCTTTTACGATAAGGTCACAAAAGCATTGGAAGCAGGTGTTGCGGTGGATGTAGTCTTTCTGGACTTCAGCAAGGCCTTTGACTCTGTCGACCACCCCATCCTCATTAAAAAACTAGGCGACTGTGGCATCGATGCCTACACAGTCAGATGGATTGCTGCACTTGGGCAGTAGTAACCGGCAACACACTTATAAGATGGGAAACTCCTTTCTTGAGAGCATGGAGGCAGAAAGGGACCTTGGAGCCATCATTGACTCCAAGATGAGCATGGGCGGACAATGCGAGGTCACGGTCAGCAGGGCTAACCGGACCCTATCATGTATCCACAGGTGCATTTCAAGTAGGGCCAAGGAGGTGATCCTCCCCCTCTACGCGACACTGGTCAGGCTGCATCTGGAGTACTGTGTCCAGTTCTGGGCACCCCACTTCAAGAGGGATGTGGACAACATTGAGAGGGTCCAGAGGAGGGCCACCTGCATGATCCGGGGACAGCAGGGCAGACCCTACAATGAGAGGCTACAGGACCTGAACCTTTTCAGCCTTCACAAGAGAAGGCTGAGGGGGGACCTGGTGACCGTCTATAAACTCACTAGGGGGGACCAGAAGGGTTTGGGGGAGACCTTGTTTCGCCTAGCGTCCCCCGAGATAATAAGGAATAATGGCCACAAGTTGTTGGAGAGTAGGTTTAGATTAGACATCCGTAGGAACTACTTCACAGGTAGGGCAGCTAGGATCGGGAATCAGCTTCCAAGGGAAGTGGTGCTGGCTCCTACCCTGGGGGTTTTTAAGAAGCGGCTTGATGCCTACCTGGCTGAGGTCACTTGAGCCCAGTTTCCCTCCTGCCCAGGCAGGGGGTCGGACTTGAAGATCTGCAAGATCCCTTCTGACCCTACTTCTATGATTCAATGAAGTTTTACTTCTACAAATATACACAATTTAAGGCTAAAAAATATTTAAATAAGCCCCAATTTATAGAATGAAATATGTATATTACAATGAAGAAAACAACCCTTGCTTTTCAATTCAATTATGAGACTAATTTCAAATCACATTTGAACTGGCAGCTTACAGCTGCTTTACAATTTTGCAATAGTATTGTTGAATATTATATTTTTCACTTTCCCAGCTATTTGCTTTTTCAAGTCAACTAACTGCCTTTGTTTCCATTTTAATATAAACCCCCTGTAGGAGAACAATGACTAATTAACAAACTGAGCACAAAGTATATAAAGATTTAATAGCAAGGAAACTATTCAACATATTCAGGTCTTCTGCACTTCTTGCAAAAAACCAAACTTTTTAGGAAAATATATATAAACAGACCAATTATTTTCACAGACTGATGTTCAAGATTAAGTATAGTGCAAGGTTGACACTGAACCCCTTTTTACCCTTGGATGGAAGCTGCCCTAAAAGCACGAAGCATTTTATCTCCACCTGGAGATATCATTTTGGTCTCTAAGTTGCTTTGATATGCCTAGAATCCTGATTTTTGTGGTTCCTGTGTCTGAAGTGCATTACAAAAGTAGGATCCAATTTCCATTGCTTGGCTTCCTCACCATTACACATTTACTTTTTAGATGAGTCAGGGATAACTTAAAGGCAATGAAATTCAATAAGGAGAAGTACAATGACTTCCACTTGGCAGACAGAACTATGAAATGCACAAATACAAATTCAGGAATGACTTGCTAGGCTTTGGTATTGCAGAAAAGGACTTGGGGATTATAGTGACTGTAAACTGAAGTGATCCAACAGCATGCTTTTGTTGCAACCCCCCCCCCCCCCCCCCAATAGCCTACTGGAGAGTCACTAGCAAATCCAAGGAATGATTATTCTGCTCTGTTAAGCAATGGTGAGGCCTTTGCCTCACCAAGAATACTGTATGCAGTTGGAGGAAGCACACTTCAAGAAAGACATGGATAAACTAGAAAGAGTCCAACAAAGAGTAATAGACAAGATTAGAGGTCTGGAAAACATTATTTATGAATAAAGTCTGAAAGAACTGGGATTACTTATTCTGGAGAAGAGGAGATTGAATCAGGGACTTGATAACAATCTTCAAATATCTGAGGGATGGTTATAAAGAGGATGGTGAGAGAGACTACTTTCTGTGGCCTCAGGGGACTGTTGTAGCAGTCTTACATTGCAGCAAGGGAAGTTTAGCATGAGCATGGTTAACCATTGAAACACATGACAAGGAGAGACTGTGGACTCTCTGTACTTGTATGTTTTTAAGAGCAGGCTAGACAAAACTTGGCTGGGATGGTTTAGAGAATTATGATCTTACCTTGAGCAGGAGTTTGGATTAGATGACTTGCTAAGGTCCAGCTGCAGTTTTCCATGACAAAGTCATCCATTGTTTGGTGCCACGGTATGGGGCTCCACATTCATCATCTGGCCACTCTGAACCACCCCTCAGAAACACATAACTTGCTCTGTTGACTGTATAATTAATCAAGGTGCCTAACATTTAAACTTCCAAGGGAAGTGGTGCTCGATCCTACCCTGGGGGTCTTCAAAAGGAGGCTAGATAATCACCTAGCCATGATTCTTTGACCCCAGCATTCTTTCCTGCCCATGGCCGGGGGTCAGACTTGATGATCTGCTCAGGTCCCTTCCGACCCTACAAACTATGAAACTATGATCAAGCACATAATTATTAAAAACTGGAGTGCTTAAATTGAAGGGATCAATCTGTATTTTGCTTAATATCAGTTCTTTCTGTTATATGTTCATTTTAAAAGCTTTAATCACATTGGGTCCTTGCATATGTAAAACAACAGCAACAAAGGGCTCTTTACACTAAACTCAATACATTCCCATGCCAATCAACACACATGCCCAGAAGAGGCAGTGTATTACTTCAACCTGGCTCGCCTGACATCTGTGAACATCTGTGATTGGGCACTTTAGTGGGGATTTTTTGGTGCTTTTATCTATTAGATGATTGAATCAGCTTTAGCCAAAAGCACCCAAAAATCCCATTGAAGCACTTGACCTTTACAGATGCTTTGGAGCTGGGTTGAAGTAACGCACTGCTTCTTCCAGTAAAGCATGGGCTTTTTTGTTTGTTTTTTTTCATGCCTGCAAACAACTATTATTTTCTCCAAGTTCTTAGCTGATACAAAAACAAGCACTTTACAAAGCTTGGGGGGGAAAAAAGAGTTGGTAAAGATATAAACCGTATGCCATTCTTTAAATATTGGGAGTTAAGAAGAATCCTCCAGTGGCAGGTTATACCATAACTGCTTACAGCAGGGTTTCATGCTTCTTTGTCTGAAGCCTTTGAAACTTGTCACTGTCGTGACTAGAGTTTGTCTACTCTACAAAGCCAACATGTCAATCCATCTGGTCATTTCTTTTAGGTTAACATTTGCCTGCATAGCTCTGTAATATGTCATGTTTTATAGTTGGTTGCTATTTTTCCAAGCCTGGACTAAGTTGTAGTTTTCTATTTCTCTGTCTCTTTAGCCCAGTAATACAGTTAGTCTATATCTGTTCTGCAGTTGTAAATGTGACTATAGCACATATTCAAGCTATTTAGCTAAATAATAGGTAAAATCTTTTCAGTTATTATTGTCACCAAACTGACTCTTATTTGAAGAGCTTTCATTCTTCACAGCTATTGTTTGCTTTCCCTTGAATGCAAAATAACCATCAAGGCCATCCTCTTTGTCTTTTGACCCAACCTGACATTATTTAATCCTTCTTGTAACTGATATGCTGTAGCTCAGTTATTAGTTTGATGCAGGAAATGCTAAGTGAAATTCTGTGCCATGTTCTGTAAAAGAGATCAAACCTGATGGTTCCTTTTGGCCCTAACACACACACACACACACACACACACACACACACACACACACACACATATTATTTTATATCAGCTAGTTAAATCAGCAAGTAAATGAAATGAGATACAAAAGTCAACAGTTCTAAGTTATGTATATACTATAATCAAAACTGCAAGTGAAGCATGTATAGGTATTGTAATATTAATATATCAATAAATTCTATATGTCCATTTTATCTTATGATCTTTTCTCTTCCATTAAATGTAAGTGGATAAAGAAAAATAATTAGAAGTGCACAGATTTTAAAGCTAAAAGGGACAAGTAAGATCATCCATTCTGCCCACTGGTATAAAAGAAGGCATTGAAGTTCACCTAATAATTCGTTCACCAAACCAACAAACTAAGCCATGATATATCATTAAAATGATGTCTAAATATATAAAGTTTTGGTGAAAAGACATTAAATGTGGCTTTGATAGCTATTTGGCATACAAGAAACAGCAGCTTGTAGCCCTGGAAAATGAAATGCACTTCACTGAGTCAATTCAGGGGCAGTAAAAATTGAAATAATTTCCTATGGCTAATAAAACAATCTAGCAATCTGTATTATGTAGTCAGTGAATTGGGGGATGTCAGGGTTTAACATACTTTAGATCTGGGATAACTACTTTGCAAGGTCATATCTATTTCTTCAATAGTTTCATACTTATGTTCCTAAGTGCCTATGCTGTTTTAGAAAATATAACATGTAGTTTTGAAAATTTTAGCTTTTCCTTATTAAATTAGACTGCAAGCTCCTTAAGACACAGTCTGTGTCTTCCCATATACCTTCCTTTACATAATCTCTAATCCAACAGGATCCAATTTTTATTGTGGCCTTGTGGCACGGTTTTGAAGACATGGTTATAAAGCTGTAACAAAAGAACACCCTGTATGCAGGCAATTGACTAACTAGTTTTGAAGCAAAGGATTGGAGGTGCCAGTGTAGGTGCAGATAGTACAAGTAAGTATCATAGAGGACTCAGCAACCTGTAGATAAATGGCATTATTACAGACGTTGATCCTTAGACAAACCCAGAGAATAGTCAGGTGGTCAGAAGTTCCCATTTACACACTTCTCTCCTAACTCTAAATTATCATAGGTATTTTATTACCTGGGGCAAAATAAAATTTGCCATTGATACTTCCTATAGCTATTCCTGTCAGTCAGTCAGAAGCTGTGAATACCTAATCAGCTCTAGAAATGCCACCCCTCTTATTTTGGTCCTTCTGGTCCCAGCTTGTTGGTAGGATGAATTGGCCTTTACTGATATACAGGCCTTAAACAACTTGGCAGTGTTTCATTACTGAAAGTGATATTTACATTTTTCTTTGCATGAAAAGAAGATAGGCATGTGTATTGTGATGTATTTGTACAAAGTTAAGGGAATGCATGTAAATGCATTATTGTATTTAGAACAGATGCAGTAAACCATGAAAGAACTGGAAATAGCATTGGTCCTTAAGACAGATTGTGTGCAGGAGGCCTTGCCCTGCTTTTGTGAATTTCAAACAGACTAATTTTAGGGGAATACATAGTAAACCCAAAGGGAAAAAGAGAAACCTGGCTGAATCTGCTTTTCTCAACCAAATGTGAATAATACTGACACCAGAAAACTGCTCACCCATTCAATGTTCAGCTTTCTCTTTGTACATTTCTTCAGCTTGTGGAGATGGCCTCGAAACAATCGCTAAAAGAATGAGCAAATATTGCAAAGAAATTGCAAAACAAATCCAACTGAGAAAATAAAAATAAATGTAAATTGTGTTGTGTGTATAGCTATAACTCCTCACACATGTAGTCTCTGGTTGGGCAAACTAAATATTGTGTACATGAATACAGGTAAAACATTTGAAACTATTGCTGAGTGTGGATAAAAGTATAGCCAAAATATACTTTGAATAAGTATACTTATATATGTGGTTATTTATCTGTACATAATACAGAACATGCTAAAAATCACAAACTCCAAAACTATTCCCATTCTATCATAAGAAGCTCGTATTAAATAGTTATATACATGTGTATATGGACACACACACAAACTCTAAATTCCATAGTGTATACACTATTTTTTTTTAATTTGTTTTTGTTAGGTTGTTAATACCAATGACTGGTTGACTTCCCATACATGTATGCATTTAACTTGTTTGTTTTCTAGTTATTTTGTTAAGGTTATCCAGTAGCACAGCCCCCAGTTTTGCATATAATTTAATATTTTCTACAATGAGGCAAAATGTTACCCTGAACAAGGATTTAACAAAAAAGCTCTAAGGTACACTTTTTAAAGTAGTACAAAATTTAAATTTTACAGAATGTAGCCAGTTTACTCATTTAAAATTTGGAAAGAAAAGTGTGAAAATGAAAAGCCTGGCTCCAGTGAGGGATGAGAATCCTGGAGCCCCCTCTTCTTGCCTTCCCCCACCCTAAAAAGAAATAGCTTTCTAAACCTGAAGAGTTCAGGTTGTGTCTTTCTGTTTCTTCTTCTGGCTTCATGAATCCTGCTTTATTAGCTGTCAAGTGGTTCAGCTTCAACAGGAGGTATCCCTCCATCCCTTATTCTGTAGGTGCTTTCTCCTGAGAAATTGATGTGGACTTGAATTTCCTCAGTTAAGGAGGACATACTTTTGCTTTCTACTTCTACTTTCTGCTTCCTGAGTACCTTAATCACTAGCCTATTATATGAAAAGTAGGTTCTTACAGCATTGTTTCAGAGTGCAAATGACTGTGGTTGTGCTTTCGATTGAATTTAGTTAGTGTATGTTAATTGTGTTCTGAATGTATCTAATAGAATGGACCCTCTCTGGGGACTATAACAAAGTTTAGGTGTCATCCCACTACCATGCTGGATTGTAATGGAGATTATACAGCAGCTCATACCTGCAGTATTTATATGCATGTAAAGAAGGCTAAGTCTGGGCATATAGATGTCAGGTGAAAATGTAGGCAATGAATTAATTTATATACCTAAAGGGTTATATGGCCTCTGGAACAGGATTATTATGTATTGCTTCTTGTGACATAAGCACCTGTTACTAATGGGAATCTTTTTGCCAGAGCCCCACAAGGAGTGCCATGGCAACTCGTCTGATTTGGTATCAAGTGAACTTTAATAGTAATCCCTAATCACTGCTGCAGGTTTCCTACCTTTAATAATACCTGGCAAGCAGCTTCTTTAGAAATTTCAGTGGTGACCTTCGGGGGGACCGGGTCTCGGGTCCTCCACTAGGTGTGTGGGATGTTTGTTTCTGGCTTCCCCACTGTTTGAGCAGAAAAACCATGGCTGTGTCTGTCTCGCCATGGTCACAGCACAGACATACCCCTTTGCCTTGTTTGTTCATTACTTTTGTAACTTTCTCATCCCAAATTGTCCAATCTTCAGGTTTATACATTATCTTTTAGATAAGGGATTCCATTCCTACTAAGTGTTTGGTTTTGTTTCCTTCTAGGGAAACTGTTGTACCTGGTTCATTTAGTGCACCAGTCACGGCACCCACTTTTCCCATTGCCTTATAAGGCACATTGTACAATTTTATTGCTTAGTTCCAGCAAGGCCTAGACTATGGCTAAGTGGCAAGGCCTTCCTGGAACTAAGCAAACTGAGTTTGCCCACTACACACCTACGTTTCTCCTTAGTCCAATTAGGTGTCTAGTTAACTTATCTTGTTGTATCTGCAACAAGTGAAATTCCCAATCACAGTTCTTTTTGTTGGGGAAGCTGAGAGTAAACTGAACATGCAGGCACAACATGTTTGCAAAAGATTGATAAACATATGAATTATAGGGTTGCTCTCCCATACCTCACCAAAAAAATGCAAGAGAACCTAACAGTACCATGGCAATGTTATGCACGTTTTCCACAGCCCTCTGCTGTAGTGTGAAGTTGCATGTCAAGCCACAGAAACTGATGTAATGTCCATTACTACTCCATTGAATTCATTACCAGAAGTCTTCATTAGAAATTATTCTATGTCACACTGAATTTAGAGAGGTTTGGCATGTTAAAATGGTTTTGCATCTTAGGTGAACGGTACCCACTGCCATGTAGACAGGCATGGCAGTCATTCAATCTAGTTAAGCAGTTACTCTGGAAAGAGTGCCTTGCCCTGAAACAGTATACTTGCAACAGCTTAATAGGCTTTACACCTAAAAATTTAAACATGCTGCACAGTAAGAACAATGTGGATTTCAACATTGAGGGCAGAGTCACTATAACATTGTAATTCACTGTCATGTTAAGTGTGTCTCTTCACAGCATTTTATATCTGGATCACATTAAAATCTTATATCTGCATCACATTAAAAAAAAAAAACAACTTATATCTGGAACTTATATCCAGCATCTTATATCTCATTATCTCTTATATCACATTAAAAAAACCCTGCTTCAAAAGAATGTTGAGATTAAGCAACAATTTTAGGTAATGCTTAAGGAACCTAGTCTACTTTGCATGTGGATTATAACGCAATCTTTAATTACATCACAACAGGCTATTTTTTCCTTGTGATAAATGTCATGTGTCATTTTGACTGATTTTTAACTGGTCTGGAGAAGAAGCAGGTATATTTAGTACTTCCTGCAATCAGTGTTGTCCCTTCTCCCCCACTCCTCCTCCCCTCCCATTTTAGATTATTTCAGTAATAGTTAAAGGAGTATTTTCAGACACTGGCATTTCTGTTCTTACAGTTAGGTAAATGATCAGTGTAATGTCTATTTTTTGCTTTAAATGATTTTCGTGTTATACAAAATATCAAATTCTTTAAATAATGGAGGCACTGATCCAGACTCCACGTTAAAAGTGAAGCTAATTTTCTTCACTTAGAGGAGAGATTGAAATAAATATCTCTACAAGAGCAGTTTAATAGATTGTGTTTTAATGACATAGACAAGCGTTTCTGGAACCTGCTGTATTTGCCATGTTTAACACAAGGAATACTCTGGAGGAGCTAGTATCTCATATATCCTGGAAACACTTCAACAGAAGTCAGGAAAGAAGGGGAATATTTGGAGATGGGCACTGTGGTGAGAGTTTTCCACTCCATTCTCATCTGCACCCCATAAAGAAAAAGATAAATTATATCAATAGTCTTAGATAAAATATTGAAAATACCAAACATTCACTGACCCAATACAAGTACTATGTTATTGCCTTCTAGCGTAAACAGGGTGGAATTACTACTTACGTTTTTGGTCAGATATCTTTAATCAATATTTTTCTTTATAAAATCAAATTTAAAAAAATCTTATTTTTCAAGGTCCTTTTAACAGTGCCCTAGAGTATAGTTACTGAGATCTGGAGGATTTTTTTCTGTTTTTTAACTTCTGGTGTATCATTTATTGCTTGGCACTCTGTCATGTCAGAAGTTCAGGGTAATTTTAGGGATACTGTTAAAAGCTTGCAATTGGCTGATTGTTCAGAGCTCTTGCCAGTAGTGAGAGTCTGCAAAAATATATCTTGTTCATCTCTAACTTTCTAATGCTCATTCCAAATGGGAGAGGGAGAGAGGGAGTTATTTTATTTTGTTTGTTTTTTTCTGTATGCTATAATGGCACCTGCAATTTCGTCTAGGATCTGTTTTTATCAAATCTTAGATCATATACCTATGTCCATGATTTCACACTACTGCTTTAAGTATGATTGAAAGAGCATCAAAACATGTTGCAGTTAATGTTTTTCCTATAGCAAAATGGGATAGAACTATGATTTTTGGAAGAAAAATGATAATGAATGTAAAAGCATTTTCTAGGCAATTTTTGGAAATTTGAAAAAAACACCAAATGGAGTGGCTTATAATGTAATAAGTACCTGCATTGACTTTTAAAAGCAACTCGTGAGTTTTGGGAAAGGTATGTCTCACCCCAGGACTGAGTCATTTTATGCTGGGGAGGTGAGTAATTAAATGCAAGAAGTATTTCACAATAGCTTTAAGTAGAATTCAAGCAGGGTTTGTGTAACATAGTAAATTAATTAATGTAGGAAAGTGTGTTAAACTAAAAAACAGCTACAGCCCAACTATTGTAACAGTTCTTGGGTTAACTGCAATGCTGATTTCTTCATGGTCTCTTTGAAGACACCCTGATTAAATGTCATGCCTCCAGCTATGATCTTTCTTGCAGAGCTGGCCTTAGGGAAAATGGCACCCTGAGTGAACTTATATGTTGGCACCTCCCCATCCCCACCAAGTAAGTGGTGCTGCTGTAGGCAGAGGCAGGCAGGCAAGGGCATGGGGAGCAGTCTGGAGGGAAGACAGAGCAGCATGGTGCACCGAGCTGGCATGTGGGCAAACACCAGTGCTCCTGTGTGGGAGCAAGCCAAGTGAACTGGAGCAGATGCCACCCCACCCACACATATCCAGCTCCTCCTGGGCAGTGTCTGGAGGTAGGGGGAAGGCTGGGCTGGACATCACTCCAGGGACTGGCCTGGGGGAGAGCACTGCTGTAAGCATGACTCCAGTTCATCACCTGCAATTCTGATCTGAGTTGTTATTCAGCGACCTGCCAACTCTCATAAAGCAAGGCAGTGTTTACTCACAACTGAAACATTTCAAGAAAACGCTTCTAAAAATAATAAACAACCAATGTGCCTGCCTGTTACACCATGTTGTCACCCAACTTCTATGCAAAAACCTTATCAGGTTAGTTAAAGACTCATGCTTGCCAGGTTTGGACAGCTTCCCATCTGCTTAGAGCAATTACTTTGTACCATTTCATGTCCTTAGACTTCTTAACACTTTTGAATCAGGTCAAACCATTTTACTGTTTCTCCTGAGGAAAGAGGGTAAAGTTTTGAAAGACTTGTTACCTGAATTGGTTCAGCATTAGTAATTTTTATTAATTGCACCCAATGCTTTAGATCCTGAAGGAAGTATCTCATTTATTGAACCAGAAATATAATCACTAGGAATTCCACAGAAATACATACAATATCTATAAGATTAATCCAGTAGCTTCTGGTGATGATATAGAACAGTGATTATCAAGCTTTTTAGACTTGTGGCACCCCTGAATATACTTGAAGCACCCCTTGAAAAATGCCAGTTCTTCATTTTCACTTGTTTTCTGATTATAGATAAACAATAGAGCAATTCTTCTGCTACAAAGAACTCAGAAATAACATAATGGGGCAAATTGTTTTTAACACTGTAGATTCCTCTTTTAAATCTCTGGGTTTATCATGTTTTTGTACCTAACAGTGACAACAGTGTGTGGTACCCTTGAAAAGTTCTCAAGGCACTCCAGAGTGCTCCAGCACCCTGGTGGAGCATCACTGATATAGGAGAAAGATGAAGTCAAATGAGGACAGAGATGAAAGAAGGTGATTAGAAACAGCCAGTATGGATTAACCAAAAGCAAGTCAAGCCTGACCAACTTAATTTCCTTCTATGATAAGATGACAGGAACTCTGGAGGATCCAGTGACCTGGATAAACTGGAGAAATGGTCCTGAATCAATCAGATGAAAGCAGACACACATACAGATGCATAAATACAGACTGGGGAATGATTGCCTAGGCTGAAGTATTGCAGAGAAGAAACTTGGGGTTACAATGGACCAGAAATGGAATATGAGCCATCTCTGTGATCTTGTTGCAAAAAAGGGAGGAAAGGAGGACCCAGGAAACTATAGGCCCATTAGTCTTACCTTGGTCCTGGGGAAGCTCTTTGAGAAAATTATCCAGGAGCACATCTGTGAGGGACCAGCAGGGGAGATTATGCTTAGGGACAACCAACATGGGTTCATTAGAGGCAGGTCCTGTCAGACCAGCCCGGTTGCCTTCTACGACCATGTCACAAAATCCTTGGACACAGGTGTCACGGTGGACATAGTCTTTCTGGAATTTAGGAAGACCTTCAACACTGTCTCTCACCCTGTTCTCATTAAAAAGTTAGGCAACTGTGGTGTCAATGCCTATACAGTCAGATAGGTCACAAATTGGCTGGAAGGATGCACCCAGAGAGTGGTGGTGGATGGGTCATTTTTTATCTGGAAGGATGTGGGCAGTGGGTTCCCCAGGGCTCAGTCCTCAGGCCCACACTGTTCAGTGACTTGGACTTCATCAGTGACTTGGACGAGGGGGTGAAAAGCACCTTGTTCAAATCTGCAGATGACATTAAGATGTGGGGAGAAGTGGGCACGCTAGAAGGGAGGGACAGGCTACAACTAGATCTGGACAGGTTACAAGGGTGGGCGGATGAGAATAGGATGGGTTTCAATATTGACAAGTGCAAGGTACTGCACCTAGGGAGGAAGAACCAGCAGCAGACCTACAGGCTGGGGAACTCCCTTTGTGTCAGCACAGACGCAGAAAATTATCTCAGAGTCATTATTCATTCCAAGATGAACATGAGACACCAATGTGAGGACATGGTCAGTAAGGCTAACCGCACCTTGTCATGCATCCACAGATGCATCATGAGCACGTCCAAGGAGGTGATCCTCCCCCTCTATGCAACATTGGTCAGGCTGCAGTTGGAGTACGGCATGCAGTTGTGGGCGCTGCACTTCAGGAGGGATGTGGACAGCATCGAGAGGGTCCAGAGGAGGGCCACTTGCATGATCAGGGGGCAGCAGGGCAGGCCCTATGAGGAGAGACTACGGGACCTGAAGCTGTTCAGCCTCCACAAGAAAATGCTGAGAGGGGGTGTGGTGGCTGTCTATAAACTGGGCTAGGGAGACCAGCAGGCAATGGGAGAGTCCCTGTTACCCTGAGCACTACCGGGAGTTACAAGGAATAACAGCCGTAAGTTGACTGAGAGTAGGTTCAGGCTAGACATTAGGAAGCACTACTTCACAGTTAGGGCAGCTAGGATCTGGAACCAACTTTTAAGGGAAGTGGTGCTCACTCCTACCCTGGGTCTTCAAAAGGAGGCTAGATAATCACCTAACCAGGGTCATTTGACCCCTGCATTCTTTCCTGCCCACGGCAGGGGTTCGAACTTGATGATCTGCTCAGGTCCCTTCTGACCCTACCAACTACAAAACTATGAAACTATGAATCCAACAGAATACTGGATTGTATTAACAGGAGTGTATTTTCCAAGTCAAGAGAAATGATTCTTCTATCTTATTTGCCACTGGTGAGGCCTCACTTGGAGTACTATGTCCAGCTTGGGCCCCACACTTCAAGAAAAATGTGGACAGATTGAAAAGAAACCAGTGAAGAATGACAAATTATTAGGGGCCTGGGAAACAAGACTTACATGGAGAATCTAAAAGAACTGGGTTTATTTAGTTTGGAGCAAAGCAAACTGAGGGAGTTTAGGGAGTTGATAACAGTCTTCAAATACCTGAAGGGTGTTTATAAAGAGAATGGAGATAACTTGCATTGTTTCAGTATTAATAAATGTTATGGAACATAAGAAATGAGGAGTAGTAGCAATGACCTCTAACTGTAGCTGAGAAAATATAGCTTAGAAAAGAAGAAGATCTTTCTGACTATGATGGTAGAACAGGGCCCCTACCCATTACTGGAAGGAGTGGGGTGTTTGGGACAACCTTTTGGTCCTGCATGAGATCTGAACACTTTCCCTCTCTCTCTCTTTCTTTCCTCATCCCTCTCCTTCTTCCTTCGACATCACATAAGGGCTTCCTGATTTACCTGATGTGAGCTAGACCATAACATGCTAGCAAGCTGAAGGAGCTAGAATGAAGAGCACACCCAGATGCCAGTGTGGATAGCCCTGGGGGACCCAGGGTGAAAGTATCAGGGTCAGATGACCAACACTCACTCACTATATGTGAACTAGGCCTCAGGACAGAGGAGTGGGGGAACCCACAGGAGTCCTGAAATAAGAGATGCTCCCAGTGGTGAAAGAAGGGTGAGAGTAGAGGCAGAAGCAAGTGGGCAGGCATGGATGGTGTCCAGACTGGAGAAGATTGGCAGCTGCACTGCAATAAGCCAGATACATTTCAAGACGTTTGTTTTTTGGAATTTGTGTTTGGACAGGAGGAAGAATGGCCCAGGATGAGGCCGGCCCACAATAATGGGATTCTTGTGTTGTGAGCTGGATTGATACCTGGATGGCTGGTCCCCAGCCTGGTGGAAGAGGTGGTGGCTGAAGAAGTGCAGAAGGCCATGAAAGGGGGGGGCAGGGTGGTACCCCAAACCTCTGGCTCATGTGAGAAGTGGAGGATAGTGACTGAGAAACTCTGTGTGGTGGAGAAGGTGGTGGTGACAGAACAGGATTGAGTGTGGTGAAAGGTTGCCCATAGCCATGGTAGGGAAGGGCTGTCTGAGGCAGTGAAAGGACAACCTGACTTGGGGTCCCCAATCCTGTGTTGAGGGCACATCCCACTGCACCTGGATTTTGGGGTCCTGAGCAGTGGTCCCAGAACTAACCAGTGTGGCTAGAATAAACGTTGGTGGGACTTGAGGTGTTCCCGACCAGAAACAGACCTCGTACTTGAGAATCCTTGTAACCAACAATGCTGAACTCCTGTCAGTTTATCCCATCAAAGTGTGACAGGTGAGTCACTGATGGGCAGCTTGGGAGAAAAAGGCAATAGGAGGAATCTCAGGAGAAGCAATGCGTGCACCCTTTTACCTGGGAGGCATACATAATTGGTGCACTGACTTGGAATTAATCTGTGCCAGGACACCCTTCTTAATACAGAAGGATCCTTGGGCAGTAAGTGCATGGAATAAGGCAGGAAAAATGGAGTAGATACTTCAGTTGCTCTTCAGCAACAACACTAAGCAATCAACACTAATAAACAAGACCAGCAATGGGAGGCTAAGATTGTGGAATTGATCCAGATGCAATTGAAACAAGCTGGGATGTAGGCAGAGGCAAAGGAGGATTGGATACCACCTAGTTTTAACCAAACCTGCTTTTGGGGTGGACATAGCAGGCATTTTGATTAGAGTTGCCCATGGGGAAATCCTATGCAGGAAAAAGGGATAAGCTGATACAACACCCACAAAAGCAAGGTGGAAGAAATGGAGTATAGGTTGGGGCTGCTCTATATAGCCCCAGAGGAGAGAGAAAGAACAAGATGGACCCCACCTCATAGTAGAGCTGTGGGTAGAAGAGTAACAGATGATGGCACTGTGGGACACAGGATCAAAGCAGACTTTAGTAAGAAGGGAAATAATAAAACACGCACAGCAATTCGTAGTGTACACACTGCTGTGCCTGCATGGAGAGACTAGGAGTTATAATTAGGTGGAGGTACAAATAACAATATCTGGCAGTACTCATCAGATACTGGTGTGCCTTCCCCATAAATTACCATATCCTGTGCTAGTGGGGCATGATTGACTGAAAGTCCATAACCTCCTAGCAAAGTTGGTGCAGCAGGGCAAATAATGAGAAGAGTTGGGGGGAGGCGGGGGGGAGGGGGGACTAAGCCCCGGAATCATGACAAGGGGCTCATAAGAGAATGTGCTGTACATACCACTGAACCTGCCCAGGGTGTTGGAGATGGACATTGGGCAGCTGATGAAATGGGGGCAACTAAGGATTGAGCAGACCTGAGAAGATAGTTTCAGACATATATTTGAGGAAGGCAGTATTGTGCAAAATGATTTAGAAATATTGTAAACAGACCTGACCCACACACTTTCCCCCTTTGAGGTGAGATGAGGATTGTTGTATAGGGTGGACCAGGAGTGAATCCAGAGGGATACATAAGCATATCATAGGGCACTTACAAAATGGCCCATGAAATCCACATTGGTGAACATTTGGACAGCAGTAGGACTCAAGATGAGTATATCATCCACAAACTGATGGACTCATGGAAAGGTTCAGTAGGACCCTGAAAGGGATGCTAAAAAGCGTGGTAACTTAAGATCTTAAGTACTGGGATAGGGTGCTGGCACCATTGATGTTTGCCTATAGAAGAGCACCTCAGCTGTCCACCAGGTTCTCCCCATTTGAGCTACTATATGGGCACCGGGCACGAGGGTTGTTGGACTTGATTAGAGAGAGTGGGGAGAATCAGGAGGGATCTGCCCTGAACCTGCTACAACATGTTCTACAAATAAGAGAATGACTCAGCTTGGCTTGGGCAGTGGCCCAGGAGCACCTTCAGAGGGCACAAGAGCACACATGTAGAAGTTCAAGATTAGGAATCGAGTGTTGATTCTGTTCCCAGGTGATGCATCCAAACTGATGACATGCTAGCAGGACCCATATGAGGTCATCCAAAAGGTAGGTCCTGCGGACTGTAAGATTTGGCAACCTGGGTGAAGAAAGACCTGGCATATATATCACATTAATATGTTTTTAAAAATGGAATGAAAAAGAATCATTGTTCATTGTGCCAAGCCCAAACTGCTGGAGTTTGGATCGCAGACACAAACCCAAGAGGAGATGAATGGAGTAAAAATAGGAGAAAATCTATTAGCGGTACAACAGTGTCAGTTCGAAGAAACAGTGATGAGCCATCTCATAAAAGTTAGTAGAAATATGCTATAGAAATCTGTAGTATACTTAAAAAGAACCTAGTGGAAGTTTATTATTTTCTATTAAATTATGTGTATTTTAGAGTAATCCCTATGTCATCTTATTCACTTCTGAATTCAATAAATCCTTTTCATAGGTGTTATGCCTCCATGAGAGCTATATTAGCGTAGACATTTGCCATGGTGATGGATACAGATTTTGTTCTACATGCATGCATTGGTAAAAGAACAAACAGCACACAATCTTGACCAAAGACAAACATCAGTTTGTATTCACTTCTTGTGGAAGTTGCTGAGATATCATGGGGAAGGGCAACCTCATAAAAACCTAGAGAAACTGGAGATTGTTGTGGAACATGTCCTGTCATTGGCAAGCGCCATCACCTTTCCATTCAACCTTAATCAAATACAAAGGCTGTTACTCTCTTGTGTGCTGAGATATTTCTCTGGAGGGTTTAGTGCATTCCAGCTGAGGAGAACAAGCAATTTGTGACTTCTGCAAATAAGTGGCAGGAGCACTTCCACTGAGGCAAATGAAGTTTGCATAACCAACCACTTTGCTATGACCCTTGTAAAAAGCAGTGAAGGGGAAGTGAATGGCAGTGCATATTAATAATCTTTGGGTTTTTTTCTACAAAATGCATAAGCAATAGAACTAATAAAAAAGAGATGGACCAGTATTCCATTAGAAAAAAAAGGTTCAATGGATTGAAATGTTCCATGGGAATGATTCATTCCATTATAATTTATGCTAGAGACCAGGCATCCAGCCTGCCTGTGTGATTTTCTGACAGCCTTTTGGCCAGCTAGGCAACAAGATGAGCTGCATATCTAACTGTATTGCTTGGCCTCCCTGGTCATGCTTATATTGCCTCCATGGCAAGCCTGAGAATACCTCAGAGAAGCATGCCTTGCCCGCTTCTTTCTACTCAGCATATGCCAAAGCCCCCAAACTATGCAGTAAAGCCAGTTTATCACAGCTCTGAGCACACACTGAGAACCACTCACAAACTTTTTCTCTCAGGCATACTTCTTGCCATTCATGTCAGTCATCCACACTGCCTGATTTCTGGGCTTTGGAGGGACTGGGCATGTGTGCCAGGCAGAGAGACATTGTTCATGTGCCCCCAGGGTATTGTGTGGCTGGCATCCTGATGAGACTTCCTTCCCTCAGAATATGCCTGGGTTGGGGGGGGTCATTCATTTTTATCCTGCCAAAACAAAATATTTTGAAATTTTCTATTCCACGGAAAAATCTGCATTTCTGAATTTTGTTCTGATTCAAAGCAAAACATTTGGAAATGGGAAATTTTCCACAGACTGGGAGTTCTGATTCCTACACAGCTCCAATAAACAAGGCTGCATTTTCTGATGGGCCATGAGATTGGTACTTTTATTTTTAAAAAATGACATATATACAGACATTATTATAATACTCTCTTACCAACCAGGGTTGTCTGTTGCTGGATTTAGAACTACAGCTTGGAAGGAAAGAAACTTAAAGTAAAGTCTGTTAAAATATTGTGAAATAATTAATTTACACTTTATAAAAGTAGGAGTAATGGGTTCTTCTTTGTTTAAATCTAAGCCACTGAGACATATTGAAACCCTTAACATCATTATATCATACTTTTTTTATATTTAATGTAGACTTTAATTCTGCAACTCTGTTTTATTAATTCCATGTGGAGGGAACAGTAACACCAGGAAGTAGAATATACTTTGCTGAAAATCCCTATGGAAGATCATAATAAATAAGAGTAGTGGATAATAAACTATTTTAATGGATGGATTTGGCAGCTAAACACTATATTCACAACCTCTTATGTCTTTCCAGTCTATTTTACCTCAACTACTATTTAATGATCTCTGCATTTTTTTCCATTGCAGTCTTTAAAATCTTGTTTGCTAAGGAAGGTTTTATAGATGCTGAATTCCCATTTTAGCTCTTAAGTTTAAAAAAAATGCTCATCCCTATAGAAAAAGCCATATGCCCCTAAACTTGCAGTTTACCCTATTGTATTTTATCTGTGTTGATCTATAGAAGAAAGCCAGGCATTATGAAAATGTGAAATGCGGGTTCAGAACTTAAAGTAAACCATATGTATGTGAAAGCTGTAGAAAAAAAAATAATAAAGAAGTTTTAAAAAAAGAAATGTAAGACAATGCTTGGAATGTTTTGCAACACTAGCTTCAATAGACTTTGCAGAGTGCCCAATGGTTTTTCCATTGTGATGGAGAAAAATATCTTACCTGCTGAAGAATCAAAGCTTTCTGTTCTGTTCTTCATTAACAGAAGAATAAGCAATTTCACTTTGAAGATGCAAAAAAATCACAAAACACCATAGATATAGAAATATGGTTTGATTAACACAAAAAGAAATATTGCACTGGAAAAAACAAGAAGTTGTAACATTTGCCAAAATCTATGAATTCTTCTGATTGATTCTAAAAATATCAAGAAGTCAAGCCAGGCATTTTAGCATCCAGGTTTTGTTCTGTACAATCAGGAGACATGCATAAGTTCCATTCATAGTCTAGTTTTCAACCCTGCCTGGTGTGACAGGTGTATGGAATGACTCAATAACTGAATCCGGTGTTTGGTTCAAGATGTTCATTACTCAGTTCTTAAGGCAGTTCCATCCAGTACTCCTTAGCTGGATGGCAGCTGGGAGCCACCGTAGACACCTAACTGTTTTAGATAAATTTGAAAATCCCCCTAAATGTCTATCTCACTCTTTAAAAGCCTAAATACCTTTGATCATCTGGTTCAATGTATGTTACATATTTGTGTTGCTTAATTTTTTACCTGGCTGAGATTTGCTCTACAGTCTACGGGAGAGTGTAGGCAAAATGATATTTCTTGTTTACACTGATGCAACTGCATTTGTGTTTGCACAACCTGGGATTTCCTGATGCTCTAAAAGTCTATTTAGTGCCTCAAACTAACACTACTCAGAGATGTGTTATTTTGCAATGCTCCCCAGTTATGCCGTCCCAACTATGGACTTGTTCATGCAAACAGAGACTCTAAAGACTTCTAATTAATCCTCTTCACCATGAAGGGGTGCTGTGTTCCAGCCTTTATCCAGTAGGTCCCACTGTGTGTTCTTTTTTTACCCTCCTTCACTCCTCACTCCTCACCTCTCCCTTATTCCCCACAGCATGCAGTGGAGTGGCCACAGATTTGGGTCGGGTCTGCTCAGCAAATTATTATTTTTATTTTAATTTTAACAAAAAGAAAAGGGGGAGAACCAATATTCCCTTAATTTCCTACCTGCTCTTAATTCTTCTCCCACCCCCAATTATAGTTTATGTGCCCTCCACCTGTGCCCCCCGCACCTCCTGCCATGTGCTGCCACTGCAGTGGACATAGCTCCCTATGACAGCTACAGCATCACCATAAGGGTAAGTTTTTTGCAAGTACTTTGAAACTTTGGAGTGAGTGGTTACGTGAATTTCTTCAATATTGCAAACCTTCTGAACTTCATCACATTCCATTTCAGAACCACCACCAAAAGTCCAGGGGCAGGACTCTGTCTGCTAGACCCAATGCCCAAGATATGCAGTGTCCCGGGTGATATTTAGGTAATGTGTCCCTTCGACCTTGTGTGTGTGTGTGGTGGGGGGGGGGGTGGTGTGCAGCAAAAGTCCTTTTTTTTTACTGTGCTCCAATCCCCCTCCTTCCTCTTCTTCCTCTTTCCCCCTCCCTGCAGAAAACTTTTGTGGGTGGAACTTGCTGGGGGCGGCAACCAGTATTGAAGAGAGTGAAAAAAAGACCTTTATGTGCAGATTTGCTGTTTATATATAAATATAATATAATATAATATAATATAATATAATATAATATAATATAATATAATATAATATATATGGTATTGTGAAGGTGCTGGGGAGGAAGATCTCCGTTTTTGAATAAAGTGTTTTGAATAAAGTGTTTTATTTGCTCTATATATGTGTCAGGTTTTCTTTGGGGTTGGTGGGTGGGGTGGTTTTCAGAGACCGCACCCACCTCAGCATGGGGATGCTATGCTTGGGGGGTTTATAAAGTCATGGCATTACTGGAAAGAGTTGCAAAGAGTTGCAGGATGGACTAATATCAGAGGGATCTCAAATGCTTGTTGAATGCTAGGGTGCACCCAACATTTCTTGTAAGAAAAAAGACTAAACAACCCCAGTGGCAAGCAGGCAATCTGCAAAACTTCTCCATGAATGGACCTCCCAGGGCCTTTAGCCTTTAGCAAGTCTTCAATGCATTATAATGCATTTCATATGTATAGTCGCCAAGGGAGGGGTGGGGAGTTGGGGTTAACACCAGCTGCCGCAGCTCCAAAACAGCTTATTTTTTTCTGGGTTTTTTCTTTGCAGGCTGTACTATTATGGGAGGTGCTTGAGGCTTAAGGAGAGTAGGTTCAGGCTTGAGGCTCAAGGAGAGTAGGGTCAGGCTTGATATCAGGAGGCATTACTTTACAGTTAGGGCTGCCAGGCTCTGGAATGGGCTCCCAATGGAGATGGTGCTCTCCCCTACCTTGGGGGTCTTCAAAAGGAGGTTGGGTAGCTATCTGGCTAGGTTATTATTATCCCAGCACTTGTTCCTGCCCAGAGCAGGGGGCCAGACTTGATCTGTTTTCCTTCTCCCAACTAAGGGAGGTGAAATCAGAAGCAGTGTGGCCTCAAAAGTGACTTTGCAGAGCGAGTCCTGCCTTTGCAAAATGCTGGTGTGCAGGCCAGCCCTTGTGTGTTGCAACCCACTCAGGCACCCTGCTGTTTACCTCTGGAGCCCCCCTGTGTACCTGTGCAAGAGAGATTGCCAACCTCTCCACCCCAGCCCCATGCAGCAAGCGGCAGGAAAAGCCAGCAGAGAAATGAGCCCAAACAATGAACGAAATCCACCTTTGCAACCAAGCACTGTAAGAGTGGATATGGAGGTAGACACAGGAAGCCAGGAAACCATGAGTTTTTCTTGTTTGCAACACACTATTATAAGCAGTTACTTGTGCTTCTTTGCCTTCACCCCACCATGACCCTGAACTGCTCTTGTCTCCCTGAAATACAGTGCCACTCTCCTGGCCCTGCTGGCAGTTGTACAGCCCTCCCATGACCCCACTGAGCTAAGGGGAACAGGCTTGGCTGTAATTCTCTGTCCAGGTTTTTCCTGCACAGAAGCAATCCAAGCAGACTGACTTTTCCCATTCAGGCATGGTACAACGGGTAAGGGGGGAATCTGGACTGCGCTAGGGGTTTACTGCTTCCAGACTGTCAGTGATTTGTGGGCAGGGGGCATTACACACCATTACCTACATCTGAATGAATGCACCCCCCCCTCCGCCCCCCCCCCCCGTGGGTGAGAAGGTTAACTATAGCTCTTGGTGGACTAGGCAGGTGGAGGACCAAGCCGAACAGCAACCCACATTTTTAAAAACATTTCAAAAACATTTATAAGACATTTTACAACACACCTCCAAAAGCCATATGTGGCACTACACAAACAGATTGACGGTGGAACCTGGGCAGAGAATGGGAAGGTTCCAATGGGAGTTCCCATTGGAAACTGTACAAAAATCAATGAGCTGTGGAATGCTGGAAAATGTAGTAAAAAAAAACAAAACAAACAGGAAAAAAAGCCAGAAGAGCTCACCACCAACAACAACATTGACAGCAATCACCAATCAACCAGGCACCAACAAATATCCACCCACCCACCCACTACTCTAAACCCTGAACATTTTATATCTTAGCAGTTATAAGAGTTATAGTAAATAAAAGAAAAAAACATATATGGTGGAAAGGGAAAGGAATAGTAGGGGAAAATTCATGCTGCTTGTCTTCGGGATTGGTATGGGGTCTTTGGAATCGCATACTGACGGAGGGAGACCAGATCGACTGAGCATAGGCAGGTGCAAGTAACAGGGATTTTGGGGTGACCATGACTGTGCCCAGGGTAGACTCCCAGTGAGAGTCAGGACTGTCCAGTGAGAGTCCAGGGGCAGGGACTGGGGAGGCCAGGTGGTTTACATGCACCTCCTGCTGTAATACATTAGGAAAGACATTACTGGGGGTAAATTATTATTTGACTCCCCCTGTCAATCTGAGGGGAATGACACATGAGGCTTAACTCTCTTGAAAGCACCATTCATGCAAACATGAACACTGTGTTGTGCTAACAGAAACTCACCGCACCAAAAAAAAGCCGTGTTACATTTTTCAGGCACTCTACATTAACACTTGTGTCATCTACACATGCCCTATAGTACTATCTCTTCCACAAATTGCAGAAGCAATTAATAAAGTAAATAATAAATTAAATTAAATCCTTATGTAGTACTAGAAACTACAAAGTAGCAATGCTTGCAGTGGTCCAGATTAGCGTTTGTGTACATACTTAAGTGCTATTAGATCTCCACTTCTAGACCAAATACAATGACAATATTTAATTCTTTGATTTAAAAAAAAAAAAAAAAAAACCTGTTCAGGAGCTGACACATGGGACCCGAACTTTTTCTTACCTATACATATTTTACATGGGTGTAATTCTCTGATTGAATTAACTTCCTTTTGTTGAGTTTTACAACTGAGAGGATGATAAGACTATTATAATCCATAATTTTCCCCTCTGTATTTTTCCCTTGGGAACACTTGTAAAGCCATTCTAATCTACTTTTTGAGTACGAGCAAAAACATGCATGACTTGGTGGTATAGAAACATATGAATTCTGTGGAAAAAATAATGTAAAGGAAATTTTTTTTTTTTTGATCTTGAACCAAATCTCTTTTTTTGTTCTTAAGAACATGTCTCTACATATTGGTACAGTAATTTACCAGCTGTTTGTTTCCAAAATGAAAATCTATTTATAAAGTGACTTCAAGTTCAATGTGGTGGAAAATGACATCATTCATCAGTTTAGGCAGAACCTTGGATGGGATGAAGATTCTGAGAAGGTGCCCATGGTTAGAGAATGCAAATTTTTACCTTGTTAGTGCTTGTCCAAATTGAGGTTGATGTCAATTCTGGAAATAATTACAGACCTGACAAAACAAGTTATAAGTCTCTGAAGTGATTCCAAAGTAAGGTTGTAAGATAAGAATCCTACTATGGAAAAAGAGCAGGGAGTCATCAGCATCATAAAATAAGTAAGCATCATGTGTTCTTTCTAGTTTGATTAAGCATTGTATTGGTAAACCATTTGCTCTTGTAGACATTTACTATATTTTCATTTTCTTCTGCACTGATCTTTCAGGTGATAGTACTATGTCTACAGGGTTTCTGTCAATGTCTGTTTTTCCTCTAGATGATTTAACTGGAAAGGCTTAATTCTGTTTTAATTCATACTGGACACATCTAGGCATTCATTAATGAACCATAATAACAGCGCATTACGTTTATTACCTGTTACTGTTTAGTCCAATGCACATTACTATTATTAGTACTAAAGTACTAGTATAGGGTGTGTCCAGACAAGCGTGCACGTGCCTCTTGCAGCATCTCAAAGGGCTTTGGGATGCTGCAAGAGGCATGTGCGGGAACAAAAAAATACTCCCCACACTGCAAATTTGCAGCACGGGGGCAGTAGTGCTTCACAGGGCGCATCCACATGAGCACACATGTGCCTCTTGCCTTGCCTCATACCCCTTTGAGGTGGGGAACCAGGCATGTGCGGGAACAAAAAAATGTTTCCCGCGCTGCAAGAGAAAATTAAACCCCTGGATATCCAGGGGTCTAAAAAAAGTGAAGTATAAAAAAATGGGGCAGGGCACGGTCCCTAACCATCCCCTGAGGCAACTGGAGGATGGGTCCTCCACAGAAATGCTCTGGTTGCCAGAGCATCTCTATGGTTTCCCTTCACCCTGCCAACCCCTCTGAGGCCCCTGACTACTGCCGGGGCTGGCCGCTCCCCCGCCAGCCCCCCCAAGGCCCCCGACGACTGCTGGGGCTGGGACTGGGGCTGGCCCCTCCCCCCACCAGCACCCCTGAGGCCCCTGACCACTGCTGGGGCTGGCCCCTCCCCCTGCCAGTCCCCCTGAGGCCCCCAATCCAAGCTAGGGCTGGCCCCTCCCACCACCAGCTCCTCCAAGCCCCCCAAACCAGCTGGGGCTGGCCCCTCCCCCAACAGCCCCCCTGAAGCCCCTGACCCCTGCTGGGGCTGGCCCCTGCCCCCTGCCCCCGCCACCCCCCAAGCTCCCTCACCTCTTCCAGGGATGGCCCCTCCCGCCACGAGACCCCCCAGGCCCCTGACTCCTACCACAGCCGGCCCCTCCCCTTGCCAGCCCCTGCCAGTACACTGACCTCTGCCCTAGCTGGCCCTATCCCCCCAACCCTCCCCATCCCTGCCCCCCCACCCCATACTTAAAAAAAAACAAAACAACAACCCCCCCAGCATTTACTGGCAGTTGGAGCTGCCATCTGGCTGACTGAGGCCCTGCCCACACAGTGCAGAGCAGGCTGACAGCCCCAGCCCAGACCCTCCTGTCCCTCTGCTGCTCTGTGCTGCCTGGGGGGCTCTGTCAGGAGGTGCTGGAGCTCACCCACCCTTGTTTCTCAGATAAGCAGAAGCTTTTTATTCCACTTTTTCTGTTCTTTTTGTGGGATTTTTTTTTTAAGTGATGGTGTCTGGGGTTGTGGGGATAGCCTTGGGGACCTGGGGGTGGAAGTTGGGGGGCAGGGCTGGGTGGGGAAGCCATTGGGGGGGCTGCAGCAACTGGTGGAGGATGGGGCCAGGTGGGGCAGCAATTGGGGGGCTGGGGCATGTGGGCCTTGCAGGGGGAGTAGCCCCTGCAGGGGCCATTTGCCCCCCATTAGGGTGCTGTACCGCTTGTGTGGGAGATGAACCCCATGTTGGTGGGCCGTACCCCTTGTGAGAGTACCAACCCCCCTTTTGGGGGGCTGAACCCCATTTTGGGGGGATGAATCCCATTTTGGGGGGTGCAGCCCTTGTGTGGGGGCTGAACCCTCTGTTGGGTGGCTGAACCCCTTGTGTAGGGGCTGAATCCCCTGTTGGGGGGGGGGGGCGTAGCTCTTGTGTGAAGAACCAACCCCTTGTATGAGGGCCATCACCCCAGGTACCAATTGGCTGGGCCCCAGAAGTTCCTGTGAGCTAGTAGCCCTGAGCTACTTGCCAGGGCAGCTTTTTATACTGCTGGGGACAGCGTAGGTGCTGGACCTGAGCTCTAGCTCCCCCTGGTTGAAGATCTGGGAGGAGCCAGGTAGGGTTATTTTGCCCCAAGTGGCACAATTTGCTCCTCAACAAAATGCATGTCTGAGCACATGCGCTGAGGCAAAAAGCCCCAGGTCAAATTTGCACTGCTTCTATTTGAGCTGCTTCAAGCGCATGTGCTTGCATGTGTGGATGCGCCCACAACAGCCAACTCTGCAGCCACAGCTCACTGGCAGCTGGCCCATTGGGGCAGATGCGTCTACTGGCTGTGCAGTCCCCATCCAGGTCTGGCAGGTGCGCAGCAGGTCACAGTCAGGCAGCCAGTTCCGACTGCCAGACTGCTGCAGTGGGTAGAGGGTGCAGGGAACTCTCAGGGCTGCTTTAGCAGTCCAGCTGGCACAAGGGGTAGTGCCCCAGGTACCAATTGGCTGGGCCCCAGAAGCTCCTGACACTGAATAGCCAGGGCAGCTTTTTGTACTGATGGGGCCAGGACAGGGCAGCTTTTTATACTGCTGGGGACAGCACAGGTGCTGGCCTCAAGCTCTAGCTCCCCCTGGCTGCAGATCCAGGATGAGCCAGGCAGGGTTATTTTGCCTCAAGTGGCACTACTTGCACCACACTAAAGTGCATGTCCAGGCACGTGTGCTGAGGCAAGAAGCCCTGGCTCAAATTTGCACAACTTCTTTTTGAGCTGCTGCAAGTGCCTGTGCCTGCACGTGTGGACAGGCCCATATAGTCTAACTACTATTATTTAGTCCAGTGCAGTAGCACCAATTATGGTGCTCTAAGCTTAGTACCTGTTATTACATTCAGGTTTTTACCAATAAGAGGTACTAAACTTAATGCGATATAATCAGTGCTACTGCTCATTAGCACAGATGAACACTTTCTGTGTGGTGCTTAATGTGCATTGGACTAAATCTACTGTTCATTAGTGCATTAGCACACTTTTGCCAGCTGCACTAATAAACATTAGAATTAGTCCAATGAACATTAAGCATCTCGTGTAGATGCATCCACTGTTTATGACATGGCTTACTATGTGCCTATCTGGGCCATTTCCTCAAGTTAAACTTTTCTAAATGTCCAGTGATTAGATTGCCTAACTTTTTTCTGTGCCCAACATGATACAGGTGAGGCCTCACTTCAGAAGCATGGGGCATATCCAGCTTCCATTGATTTCAGGTAGATTTGCAGGTCCTCACCAATTCAATTGTTCCAGGTGCCTCAGAGTACACAGTGGGAGTAGGCCCCCAGGTTTAATGGTTTATTTTTTAAAACAAGACCTTTGTTTATTTGCAGCTCACTCTCTGCAGAGCTAGGGTAATAATATATGCCTGCTTTGTCACATTGAAGATGGAAAGTGGTAGTTTTTTCCTTTTTCATGTTTGTACTTTACATCTGTGAATGTCATCTGAGAAGGGCAGGGAAAGTGCAAATGCCACAGTTAGATTACTGCATCCAGTTCTGGACACCACACTTCAGGAAGGATGTGGACAGCATTGAGAGGGTCCAGAGGAGGGCCAGTTGCATTATCAGGGGGCACCAGGGTAGGCCCTACGAGGAGAGGCTATGGGACCTGAACCTGTTCAAGAGGAGGTTGAGAGGGGATCTGGTGGCCATCTATAAACTGCCCAAGAGGGACCAGCAGGCAATGGGAGAGTCCCTGTTCCCCTGAGTGCTACCAGGAGTAACAAGGAATAATGGCTATAAGTTGACTGAGATTAGATTCAGGCTAGACATCAGGAGGCACTACTTCACAGTCAGGGTGGCTAGGAGTTGGAACCAACTTCCAAGGGAAGTGGTGCTCACCCCTACCTTGGAAGTCTTCAAAAGAAGGCTAGACAATCACCTAGCCAGAGTCGTTTGACCCCAGCATTCTTTCCTGCCCATGGCAGGGGGTCGGACTTGATGATCTGCTTAGGTCCCTTCCGACCCTACCAACTATGAAACTAAGAAACTATGAATTCCAGTTTGATGTATCTGGGGAGTAAAGGGGCTGGTTTGTCTCTGCCAGAGTCTCCCCACCCCAAAAGCCTGGTAAAGAACTAGAATCATTACTGCAACAAGGGAGATTCTAGGAGAATCCACAGATTAGCAGAATTTTTGGCAGCTTTAATTCCTGAAGGAACCATTATCTCCACGTTTAGCAGGATGAGGGTATGCCAGGCTCCTGAGACTCTAATGAAGCCAGGAATTTGGGGCAGAAATTCTTTGCCTCTAAAACAGAAGTTCCCAAAATTTTCTTATTGAGTACCCCCTTCCAGCTTTATCAGCTGCCTGAGTACCCCTACCAGTGTGTTTTATATTTTAACCCAGTACTTCCCAAAATTTTTTTTAGTGTGATCCAATTTATGACCCCATTTCATCAGCATCACCCTATCTCCTTAGCATGGCCCCTCACTCCCAACCCACAGACCTCCATGCCCCCAAGTGCCCCAGGTATAGGGCTCACAGCCCCCTGCCCCCCTGCCCCGAGCAGTGCCTGAGCCCCAGCTGCCACCTGTGAAATGTGGCGGCTACTGTGGCTGAAGTGGAGTGCAGAGTCCAGATTTGCCCCCCCCCCACTTTGTCCCCTCCCCTATGAGCAGCACTGTGGCATTGCTGCCTGATGAAGGCTTGGGGTTTCCCACCCTGCTGCCCTCCACTTCCATGGCCAATGGGTGGGACCCAGCATGGAAGGGAGGGAGCACCATGCTGTGCCACACCATGCCAGCATGGCTGCCATGTTGAGGCATCCCCTGCTCATCTGGAAGCAGTGGGGGTATAATTCTGTGCTGGCACCACTGCCATGCCTCAGCTTGGCAGCTATGGTGGTGCGGCACTCCCTCCCACAATGGATCCCACTCTCTGAGCTACAGAGGCGGCTCCTGCCCAGAGCTGGTCCATCCCAGCTGCAGCCCTGCTCCCTGCTGTGGGTGCAGAAATATCGGGGGGCACATTTATTGCAACCCCATCCGCTGATGTTGCGACCCAGTTTGGGGTCATGACCCACAGTTTGGGAACTACTATTTTAACCCCATAAATACCCCTTATTTTAATGAAAGTTAAATCTGACATTACACAATTTCTCCCATGTACCCTCCAGATATGTCTTGCCTACCCCCAAGCCATGGTTTGAGAACCCCTGTTCTAGAAGATTCATGGAGTTGATCATTTCTGAAGTGGGCCTCTCCTTTGTGATAGAGGGATCAGTTAAAAAAATCAGGGGTATAAATTCACACCATGTCTAGTCTTATTTAGGTTATTTCTGTAAAGGGGGCTAGCATGCTGAATTGTTGCTATTGAGTCCCTTCTGTAACACATGCTAGAGGCAAAATGCTGCATATTTTAAATAAGCCATTCATAATTTTTAGCAGCAAACAGAATGTTCCCCATAGCAGGGGTCATATGGGCTGTAGAAAAAACACTTTGAAGGCTTCATATGGGTAGTTAATAAACAATCATCTGGTTAATCTATCATTAGTGATAGCTTCTTCAGGAGAAAGTAAATCCATGAAAAGGATTTGTTTAAGTTTTGTTCATTAAGCCACTCATTGTTTCTACACTGTAAGTTAAATTAACAAAGAAAAAGAAAAAAAAAGCATAAAATCAGTAATGTTCTACTTCAATCATATGGAATGCAAAACTCTTTTGCTGTAAGTGAAAAGAATTATGTAGTTTGTATATTTTATGTTGTACATAAAATTTAAAGTAACTAATCAAAATATAGAGCAAAATATCCTTTTGCATCATACACTTTTATAACAATATTTTTTTGGAAGTGCTTTATTTACCTTCTGTTTTCATGTGTCTCACCATAATGTACTCAGGAAAGAAAGTTCCATGAGTGAGTTGTGTGTGTGTGTGTAGGGGTGAGTATACATTTATGTGTATTAACTTTATACTCCATGTATGCAATTTTAAAAGATACATGTTGTCTTTAAGAAAAAAATAATGTTGTTCAGTATCACTTTTAAATGATAAATTATTCGAGTTAACATCTTCATATGGGCAGATGTTTAAAGACAATTACTAAAAACAGTTCTGTCTTGCTTGTTGGAAGTTATGCTACAGTGCCTTGGCTCTGCAGTGTATGTCAGCACATGATGTGTCTGTATCCTAAAGGTATAAATGAAAAAAAGAAAAAGAAAAAAAGAAAAAAGAAAAAAAAAGAATGTGGTAAACCAACCGTAATGATGAGTTGTGATAATAAGAACTCATATGATTGATGATTGTAGACCTGTATGAAGCCACCATAAGTCATTTAGACTCCATTTTATCTCTGCAATTTTTTAGGTTACTTTTTTAAACAAAATCAACATGTTTGAGTCAGCTAAAGTGATAAAAGATTAAATGATTTTTGCTCTTCCACCTTTTACATTGTAAATAGTTCAGTAGTCTGAGCAAGAGGTCCTGTTAAGGGAAAAATAACATTTCCATATGTATGGTCTGGAATTTACTTTGCAATTTTGGCAAGTGTTGCATGCCTCCCTTATGGTGGAGTACCACAATTATATGAATGAAAGTGCTAAAGAAGACAAATTCGGATTAGAATATAATCTGTATGGGGAAGTTCACTTTGGAAAGACTGAACCAGAATAGACAAATTATCCTATATTAATTATTATTTTTTCATAGAATCATAGAATCATAGAAGTAGGGTCAGAAGGGACCTTGTAGATCTTCAGGTCCGACCTCCTGCCTGGGCAGGAAGAAAACTGGGCTCAAATGACACCAGCCAGGTAGGCATCAAGCCGCTTCTTAAAGACCCCCAGGGTAGGAGCCAGCACCACTTCCCTTGGAAGTTGGTTCCAGATCCTAGCCACCCTAACTGTGAAGTAGTTCCTATGGATGTCTAATCTGAACCTACTGTCCAACAACTTGTGACGGTTATTCCATGCTATCCCGGGGGGCACTAGGGGAAACAAGGTCTCCCCCAAACCCTTCTGGTCCCCCCTAGTAAGTTTATAGATGGTCACCAGGTTCCCCCTCAGCCTTCTCTTGTGAAGGCTGAACAGGTTCAGGTCCCATAGCCTCTCATTGTAGGGTCTGCCTTGCTGTCCCTGGATCATGCGGGTGGCCCTCCTCTGGACCCTCTCAGTGTTGACCACATCCCTCTTGAAGTTGGGTGCCCAGAACTGGACACAGTACTCCAGCTGCGGCCTGACCAGTGTCACATAGAGGGGGAGGGATCACTTCCTTGGACCTACTTGAGATGCACCTGTGGATACACGATAAGGTCCGGTTAGCCCCGCCGACCGTGACCTCGCATTGTTAGCCCATGTTCATCTTGGAATCAATAATGACTCCAAGATCCCTTTCTGCTTCTGTGCTCTCAAGAAGGGAGTTTCCCATCTTATAAGTGTGTTGCCGGTTACTACTGCCCAAGTGCAGCACCCTGCACTTGTCAATATTGAAACGCATCCTGTTTTTGTTAGCCCACCCCTGCAACCTATCCAGGTCTTTTTACAGTCTTTCCCTCCCTGCTGACGTGCCCACCTCACGCCAAATTTTGGTATCATCAGCAAATTTGAACAGGTTGCTTTTCACCCCATCATCCAAATCGCTGATACAGAAATTGAACAGCGCTGGCCCAAGGGCCGAGCCCTGGGGGATTCCACTGCCCACTTCCCCCCAGGTCAAATATGACCCATCCACCACCACCCTTTTAATAAGAAACATCATGCTAGCAGGACAATAATCAGTGAATCCTTTTTCATTTTTTGCTTTCTGGGTATCTCTACTAAAGGTATTCAAGAGACCAGGCCATTCATAGAAATTCCCATTCAAACACTTATGCTTTGTAGATGTAGTGTGCTCTGGGATATCACTACTGGGCAAATCAAGGCCATATTTCACTCATGATCCTTCTGTTCTTGGAGGAAGATGCTGCTGAGTTTCCAGCAAAATGAAAATAAAACCTGTGACCTTTCATTCTACCAAGCCACGCCCTTTCTGTTCTATAAAGGTGAGATTTCTATCTTTATATGTTCTTGTTTGCTATAGGAGAGTACATGTATACAATCAGGTAATTAGAATATCCAATGAGCACAGATTTTTGTCAGTGAAGATTTGGACTGTCACTATGATGAAGTACTACAGGCCACAGCCTCTGTAATCACTGCTTTTAACTTCCCAACTTTGACTGGCCAGTCTCAGCACTGAACAGGAGAAACCTTTCTTTTTTCCCTGTTTGAAGAAACAGGGGTAATAAATAAAACACTCATGACAGGAAAAGGTTCTGAAGAAGACAAGGAAGTCAGAACAGGAGGAAGGTGGAGATTCCGGAGCAGCTGTTCTGGGAGGATTGAGCGACCGGAGGCAGAGAGAGGTGGAGCCCAGGAGAAATGGGTGCCAGAAGAGGGCAGAGAAAAAAAAACTTGTGAGAAAGTGGGGAACCCCTGCCCCGCCTTCCCCTCACTCCCCTCCCCCCCCCCCCATAGTACCAGGTTCTAAGGGAGTGAAGAAGACAAGCGGAGTTAATAAAATGGGGAATCGCTGATGAGGAATCCTAAAAAGGTAACTTTCTGCAAGAGAGAGAAAGTGGCAGAGGAACCCTTCTCTTATTTGAGGATACTGGGACTGGGATTTTGTTTTTGTTTACTGTAGGGCTTTGTTGTGAGCCAATCTGGCTCTAGATAAAAGGAAAAAAAGCAAAGGAGATTGGTAAAAGATACTGCAAGTCCTTGGGAAGACAGAACATGCCCAGATAGGAAATAAAGAAATAAAACCCTGGGCGATATAAACCCGACTGACTAAAAACGGTTAGATAAGCAGTTACACTATTAAAATCATATCCAAGTTGGATTCTGTTTAAGTTGATATTAATACTTAATTGATGTAAACAAGCAATAACAGTCATGCAAACAGCAAGTTGATTATGGATGTAAGTTTGAGTATGGATAAAGAACAATGTTAATCTAAACGACTTAAGACTGTGATTTTAACTTGATAGTCTGCATTAGTTATCCTACACAAGAATTACCAGAAAAAAAGGGTAACTCAAGAAGTTCCTCTTCCTCACTACAGATTGCCAGATTTTTGCTGCGGTAGATAACAAATAACACCTCCCAACTTAGAACAGCGTATACTAATCAAGATGTGGCAGGCCAGATTCAGTAAATACCATTATTATTCCAGACAGTGCAATCTGAGAAAAGATAGTCTAGAATATTGCATTAGGTTAGATGCTACCCTCTCACCACCACCCCCCGCTATGATGCCACCACAAAGAGATGCTACTGCCGGCAGCTCTCTTCTCTGCAATCAATAGCTGGTGGAGTAGAATATCTCCACCTGTGATTGACCAATTTTTTAGCGGCTCTGTATTCCAGACGCTTGGGTGAAGAATGGCAGAAAATTAGGTGCTGTCCAAGTGTTCCTAATAGCAAATGATATATACGATTCTAAAGTAATATATATATATATATATATATATATATATATATATATATATATATATATATATTAAATCCTGGTTTGTAAAAAACAAACAAACCTTGGATTGCTCCAATAAAAGGAGACCGCACATTACGTTAATTTGTCTTGTACATTATATATTCTAACACAACCAGTATGGCCAGTTTTCTGGTATTGTTTTAAAATATTGCTTCATGTGCAAACAGTATTGCATATTTAAGACACTTATTTCTCATTTTTGTTCCATTTCCTTTTCTGGAAGTATTTTTTTTTTCTTTAAATCAGTATACTAGCTTCTGTCCAGAGCCATTATAATTTGGATGGAGTTGTTGACATCTTGCAGCTTCTCATATTAAAGTTTTTGTTTGGAATACCTGTCATTTCTTTTTTATTATTTTCCTGTCTTTCTCTCTCATGTATGAACAGGCACAGAGGTTTGGGTTGTTTTTTTGTTTGTGTTTTTTTTTTTATGTGCAGTCATTATGTGTATCCTGAATATTTCAGTTTAAAGCCACCATTTAGAAAGAAACCTTTGATATCAGTGCTGAAGAAGTGAGTAGTAGCATATGCAAATATGCAGTAAGACCCATTGCCAAATTTAAAATGCCGTCCAAATTATCTTTGGCTACATGCATTTCATCTCTCAAACAGTATTCTAAAAAATAACTGTTGCTTAAATTATGAAATGGAAGGTGGGGATATCTCATTAAATGCAAGTTAAAGAAATAGGTGTCCAATCTAAAAAAACAATTTCTAGGGTCTATTCAGCCTTAAACTTACTATTTGTAATATTGTTAAAAGTTTGAGTGGGCATCTAGTGGGTTATAACCACTGCTTATCACATTGATTATAATCACTTCATGTAGTTAAGCTTAAGCATGTGTTGAAGTGCTTACTCAAATGTGGACAAATTTAAACATGTGGTCTCCTGAAATGGGGCCTAAAACGTTACCTAGTTTTCCAAAAAAGATCCAATTCTGCAGCTTTTCCTCAGCCCTTACTTAGGCAAAGTTGTAATAAAGTTAGTGTTTGGTTCTATATACATACAAGATGTTTGTACACACTTTTATTGTATGACATTTACAAACAACATTCTACTATATTTCTATAATATTATAACTTCCTGCTGGTCATTACCCAAAAGTGGACTAATATAGTGATGAACCATTCCCAACCAGTGGTGAAGCATAGGGGGTACATGGGGGTGCACGTGCACCCCTGAGAGCGCTGGTGCACCCCTGGCAGGCTGTGCTTCCTGCTTAGGTGATGGGTGGGGGGGGGGTCAGCAGGAGTGCCAGTGCCCCCCCTGAAAGTGCCAGCTGGAGCATGGGGGTGCCAGGTGAAGTGCCACAGCTGGTTCCCATGTTCCCAACTATTTTTAAACTAACTCAAAATGTTGTCATCCCAAATCGTTTTTCCCTTTTAATAAGAAATTATTAACATTAAAGTATTATGTTTCTCCCAGACTTGACATGTAAATTTAAACCTTTTATCAAAGTCTATAAATTGGCTGTTTGAGGTCTTGCCAACTAGTTACTTAGTCATTTACCTTTCTTAAGTTGGGCCTTGTCTAAGGAGAGCTATATTTAGCTATTGCTTTTTTAGCGGTTATGAAACTTTTCATTTTGCTCAAACAGCTACATTGTACTGACAACACTGTTGTCAACTGATCTGATTAAAAGGATTATAGTAAAAGAGATTATTTAGACATGCCTAAAGAAAAACTTGGCTTTTACTGCACTGCTTAGGTTGCTTCAGAGGAATACACTAGCACAATGCTGAGAAAAGCCAAAGCTGAATGGATTGAAAGAATTCATCAACTCCTACAATGGAAACATTCAACTCAAGGAAAGGGTCAGAGCCTTGCCTCATGTTAGAGGAACCCAACGCATTTTATACCCCCTCCTCCACCCTCCTACACAGCTGATATGACTAAAATTAATAAAAAATAGTTTCTATTTTAAACTGGTATGTTCTCAGTTGGCCTGTGATACAGTTAAAGTTAAGTTTCTTTGTATTGAGGATATTTCTACTAGTCTAACTTAAATAACAGATGCTTTACCTAAACCCTCAATTTTAGTCCAAATAGTACTTCAGGTATTGAAGTTTTATTACCTGTGTTTTTGCAGCAAATATTTCAATTCTGCTTCACATGCTTTTCAGTCAGGAAGAAAGTTCTCTTCAGAGAACTATCTGTTTCTGCACAACAGTGGCCCTGTTGCTTCCTGCAGCCTTCAGCTTTCATTTTAGATGCAGTCAGTCCTTAAAGAGCAAGATCTTCAGAGCTATCAGTAGGGATATATATGTATACAAACAGAGGGCATATACAGCCATTACATTTGATCGATTTAGGATTAGGATTAGGTCAATATAAATGCTTATCTGTGCAGAGTTTGGGGCAGGGGGGTAAATTGGGCCAAAATGGCAGGTCATATCTAATTAGTTCACCTAAGTAGGTGAACTTAATTAGGGTGCATACAGACATTTGGGGAGGTTAGATCAGGTTAAAATGGCTGCCCAATCTAATTTAGTACTATCCCACTGTCCAAATCTAGTTTACCTTGGAGTCACCCTCAAATGAACATTCTCATGCAAAGAATACATCATGAAGACAAAAGCATAGTTGAGCAATCAAAAAAGCATTCTATATAACCTCATCATCTCAAAATGGGAAGCTAGCCCCTCAGCCATCTGAACCACTGCTGTGGCTCTTAGCTTCTCCTCTACTGAGTATGCATGCTCTGTACGACCCCATTCTGAATGATAGCTGCTGATGCATCACAGGATGTCGAAAGCCTATCAGCCTAGACTGTATGTACCTGCTAGCTGGCATCACTCAGTCTAACATCAGAAGAGCACTGGTCAGCAGGATAGAATGATCAAGACAAGCTGAATATGTGAGCACCCACTGTACAACCATCCCACAGTGCACAAATGTCTGAAGTCATACAGGAGCTTCTTCACCAATATCCAGCCTCTCAATGCCACACCCAAGGAGACATGACTACAGATGTGGAATGAAAAACTGAAAAAAATACTTCGCAGCCAAAACATGGACATTCCTGTGACTGAGTCCTTACCACCAGAGACTGATGAACCATGACAAAAGTGTTGATATCTAAACCACCTATGTATCAGACTCAAGCGCTCCAAGGAACTAATGAAGAAGTGGGGCTACAGTATTGATTCAGCCATCTGTGACTGAGGCACAGAGCCTCAGACTATGCAACATCTGCTGCAATGCCTGATGCTTGAAGGCACATGTAGATTGAAAGATCTTGCAAAGTACAATAAATGAGCACAGCATGTTTAACAAAATGGTCAAATGTGGTATAGAGACACAAAGACAAGAACACAAATATATAACTTAGTTTGTCAATGTGTGGACCTTGCACTTACATCCCTAGTTAGGTCAATCTAAGTACAGACAGACATTCCCTGAAGGTTAGATCAGTTAAAAATGGCCGGCCCAATCTAACTTCAGTGCACCTCAGAGGTACACTAAATTAGATTGGTATAACAGTGCCTAATCTAACCAAACATCTGTACATGTTCAGAACACAGCCCCACGGATGGGAAAGCCCCGCCATATGAAGCTCAGCCCCAGGACTGTGCTTTTCCTACCCTACACCCCTGCCACTGCTATCTTTAGCCCTCTGATCCCTCTCTCCACTCCCAGATGGGCAACTCCCCCCACAAAAAAATTCCAGCTAGCATCCCCAAGCCTGCAAACTGCCTCCAGTGCCAGTTTCACAGCTATTTGCTGGTGCCAGGAATGAAATCAAAGTAAGTTAGGGTGCAGGGACAGGCAAGTGGGATTGAGGGGAACAAGAGTTGGTTTCATAGATTCATAGAGATTCATAGATTCATAGATGTAGGGTTGGAAGGGATCTAAGTAGACCATCAAGTCTAACCCCCTGCCCTGGGCAGCAGAGAATACTGGGCTCATATGACCCCAGCTATGTAACTGTCAAGCCTCCTCTTAAAGACCCCCAAGGTAGGAGCCAGGACCACTTCCCTTGGAAGTTGGTTTTAGATCCTAGACACCCTAACTGTGAAATAGTGCCTTCTAATGTCCAGCCTGAACCTACTCTCAAACAACATATGGCCGTTATTACTTGTTACTCGGGAAGGTGCTCGGGTGAACAGGGTCTCTCCAATTCCCCACTGGTCCCTCCTGGTAAGTTTATAGATGGCCACCAGGTCCCCTCTCAGCCTTCTCTTGTGAAGGCTGAAGAGGTTCAGGTCCCATAGCCTCTCTTCATAGGGTCTGCCCTGCTGTCTCTGGATCATGTGAGTGGCCCTCCTCTGGACCCTCTTGATGCTGGCCACATACCTCCTGAATTGTGGTGCCCAGAACTAGACACAGTACTCCAACTGTGGCCTAACCAGTGTTGCATAGAGGGGGAGGATCACCTCCTTGGCCCTACTTGTAATGTATCTGTGGATGCATGACAAGGTGCGGTTGGCCTTACTGACTGTGTCCTCACATTGGCAGCCCATGTTCATTTTGGAATCAATAATGACTCCAAGATCTCTTTCTGCCACTGTGATTTCAAGAAGGGAGCTCCCCAATCTGTAGGTGTGCCGCTGGTTCCTCCTCCCCAGGTGCAGTACCCTGCACTTGACAGTACTGAATTCCATCCTATTCTCATTCGCCCAGCCCTGTAACCTGTCCAGGTCCAGCTGTATTCTTTCCATCCCTTCTGGCATGCCCACCTTGCCCTAAATCTTGGTATTGTCAGCGAATTTGAACAGGGTGCTTTTTCAAGTCACTCCCTCATCCAAGTCACTAATAACATAATTGAACAGTGCAGGCCCGAGGACTGAGCCCTGGAGGACTCCACTGCCCACATCCCTCCAAATCAAATATGACCCATCCACCACCACTCTCTGGGTGTGGCCCCTCAGCCAATTTGCAACCCATCTGACTGTGTAGGCATCAATGCCACAGTTGCCTAGCTTTTTAATGAGAATGGGGAGGGAGACAGTGTCAAAGGCCTGCCTGAAGTCCAGAAAAACTACATCCACCATGACATCTGCATCCAATGATTTTGTCACCTGATCATAGAAGGCAATCAGGTTGGTCTGACAGGACCTGCTCCTAATGAACCCATGCTGGTTGCCCCTGAGCATCATCCCCCCTGCTGGTCCTTCCCATATGTGCTCCTGGATAATCTTCTCAAAGAGCTTCCCCAGGATCGAAGTAAGACTAATGGGCCTATAGTTGCCTGGGTCCTCCCTCCTCCCTTTTTTGAAAACAGTGACCATATTGGCCTTCTTCCAGTCATCTGGCACATGGCCAGAGCACAAGTGCTCATAAAGCTGTGCCAGGGGGCCCTCAATAACCCCTGCCAATTCCCTCAGCACCCTGGGGTGGAGAGCATCTGGACCTGCTGATTTGAACACGTCCAGCCCCTCCAGAAGTTCCCTAACTCAGTCCTCCCTGACCCTAGGCCTGGCAGAGTCTCTCCTGAGTCCATCTTGAATCTTAGTGGGGGAGTCCCAGTCCCTGCACAAAAAAAATGGAGCCAAAGAAATTGTTAAAAAGGTCTGCCTTTTCCTCTTTTCCAAACATATCCGGCAGGGGCCCCACGTTACCGGTGCCTTCTTCATACTCCCTATGTATTTCAAAAAGGGCTTTTTGTTGTCCTTGATCCTTGATGCTAGTCCTAGTTCCATATCTGCCTTAGCTTTCCTAACATCCCCCTACAAACCTTAGCGATGGAGGTATACTCCTCTTTGGTGATAGCTCCTCCCTTCCACTGGGTGTACGCCTCTTTTTTGGCTTTCAGGTGTTCCTGAATGCCTTTGGTAAGCCAGGAAGGCTTTTGGGCACTTGATTCTCATTGGGACTGTCACCTCTTGGGCTCAGAGGATCATCTCCTTAAGGAACGACCACTCATCTTGGACACCCAGTTCCCCTACCCTCCAGGACCCCAGTGCCTCTCCTACCAATCTCCTCAACTCATTGAAGCTGGCCCTCTTGAAGTCAAGGGCTACTGCCTTGCTGCAGGCCCTTGACACCTTGCGCTGGATGGTGAATTCCAGTAGGCGATGATCACTGTCACGCAGGTGGTCAAGAACCTGGAGTCCCCTCATCAGGTCACTGCCTGTGGCCAGGACCAAGTCCAGGAGAGCATTCCCCATGGTGGGACTGTGCACCTCCTGTGTTAAGTGGAGGTCCTGTATCTCAGCAAGAAACGTTCAAGAGCAGTCTGACCTGGCTGACTGCTCCTCCCAGCAGATGTCTGGGTAATTTAGATCACCCATGATGAGTACATCCCTTGCCTTAAGTGCCTCAAGCTGACCCAAGACTTTGCAGCCCAGCTCTTCCCTTTGGTTGTGTGGTATGTAGTAGACCCCCACTGTTAAGTCCCTTTCCACACGACCCCCCTGTATTCTGACCCACAGCATTTCAGCCTGCTTCTCCTCTGACCCCATCCTGTTAGTTGAGCAAGTGTTTCAGGGAGGGGAGGGGGGTCATCTGGGGATGTGAGGGTCAGGGGGAAAAATAGCTGTGGGGGAGAAAGAGAGCCCGCAAACCCTCTAAACCACTCTAACCTTCCCACAGAGCAACAAACCCCCAATCCCACCAGCCACCCCCCTGCAGAGCTGCTAGCTGCCCTGATTCTCCTTGCTCCTCCCCCTACTCTTACTTACTGTAATAAGGCTCCCAGCACTGGCAAAAAGTGGTAAAATTGGCTCCAGGGGGTGGTTTGTGGGATTGGGGGGAGGAGAGTGGAGGTTTAGGGACTCCAGGTGGTAGTTTGGCAGGATTTGAGAGCCTCTCCTATCCCACCAACCCTCCCCAATTCCTGCAAGCTCCCTTTGGGCCCTACTAGCTACCCAGATCCTGCCAAGCCCTCCTGGACCCCACCAGCCTCTCTGCCAATCCCACTAGCCACCTTATCCTTCTAAGCACCCCTGCAAACCTCACTAGCCACCCCGCCCCTGCCAGTCCCGCCCACTTCTCCTTATAACTATATTTACCCCACCTATGTCTCCTAGCACCTATCTGGATTGGGAGGCCATTTATAACCTGATCTAACCTCCCAAACCTCCCAAACTTCTAAGTGTAATGTCAGTACACACCCTTAGATTGGGAATGGATTAGCTCAATCTGCCAAACATCCACATATGTTCAAAGCACATCTCCAGAGCTGAGAAAGCTCAGATAATTACAGCAGCCTCAGCACTGTGCTCTTCCTACCCCCTTCCCAATCAGGCTATTTTTAGCCCCCAACCAGAACAAACAGCCCCATGGACCCACCAGCCCCTCCCTCCTGCAGGCCTGCCAATCCCCCCCATCCTGCTAACTCCCTCACCTGTCCCCTGGACCTGTCAATCCTCCTCCTGCAGACATGCTTAAAGTAAATTGCATGATTATAGACTGGGTCCAGAGAATGTCTTCACATACCCAGAGACTCTTTTTGATGTATGTTTGACTTGATCAGTGATTAGTTACTGGCATGACAAGTGAGTTACAAAGATTTATAAAGAGGGGGAAGAATAATATTGGTCTTGGTGGGTCTGTGGCCCTTGCAGGTACATGTAGAAACTGAGATTGCTGCTAGGAAAAAAGGGACAACTATCAGGGTCAAACAATGCCCTTTCTATTAATATTTATTGGTTCTGTGTGATGTCAGCCTGTAGAAGAATGTAGCAAGGAGAGGCAAGAAGGAAGAATATCAGGCATAGGCAGTGGGGAAAGGTTTCTACACCTTGACCCCTGCTTGTGAATGTCTTCTCCACAGGTCTTTTATTTTCAGTGTTTGAAGCTTATAAATCTAGATGAAAATGAAAAGTTAGTTTGTGAAGCAAAAGCCAGCTTCGAGAAACTTAATAATAGCCTAAAGTATTATTTTATTACTACTTGCAAAATTTGATGTTAGTAGTGATGACAGTTTTTCTAAAGGAGAAGATTAGAAGTGTGAAAAACATCAGATTGTGTAATTCTTCAGGCTTCTTAACCCAAAGCAGCAAAGAGGAAGGAAGAAGGAATTCTAGGTTTTATGTCAGCTGGAAATGCAGTTTTCTTATGTGCCAAAATTTATAGTTCTTCTATTAATAACTTTCTCATGGAGGTCAAAGTACATACTTCAAAATAGAGCTACCTATATGAAGATTTCCAGATATATAAAAAATCCCAAGCACTTCATTTAGCTACAATAGCAGTCTGACAGAAATTGGCATTGTTTATTTGTAATAAGGAGTTTTTCTACTCTGTCCATCAAGTTTTAAGTTTTTTTAAACTGAATATAATCTTCCCATAGTTTTGATATAAAACAACAGCCCAAGCTGCTGTGATGAATTTTACTCTTCAAAGAAAAGAAAAAAAAAATCAAGATGAAACTGTTAAAGGATTAGACTTTCTAAAGAAATACTGTAGGATATGGATGTTGAGATGCACAATGGTTAGATGTGAGATGACTTGAAAAGGAATGCCCATAAATTTATTCAAGGTAACATCACAGGAAGGAAAAAAAGGAAAATTGAGCACAAAATCATAGAACAAACAAATAGTTACAGAGGAACAGTAACAAAAAGAAAATGGGAGGGTTTACTAAACAAAGGAAGTTAGAAGAGAGAAGGGGTAGGAATTTGTAACAAGTAGTGGGGACAGACAAGAAAGATAATAAGGAACATTGTCTGGATCCTGTTCCCACTGAAGTCAAGGGGAAACAGGATCAATGCCAGGAGGAACTGAAAAGGGTGGGGGTGGTGGAAGGGGCTTTAATGGATAGAAGACAGAATTGAAAGAAAGATAACAGGGAGGAAAACAGAAGTGGAAATCTAAGAGGACAGGTAGAAAAAAGGAAGAAAACAAATGTCCGGAAGAGAGGGGTTGGGAGAACTCACATGAGATGAGTCCTCTTCCATTTACTATAGAAGAGGAAGAGGACTTTGGAGCTTGGTACAGATCTTTCACTAGAAGGGCCAAACAAAAAAAGGGTTGAATGGCCCTGGGCCTATAGCTCTGATTCCTTCCTTCTATTATCCTTCATTGTGCTCTGATTCCTCTACTTTTCACATTTCCTTCCAGCTCTTACACATCCCAGGTCCTCTTCTCTCTCATCTTCAGTGCTCGCTTTCTCCATCCTTCACTTTCATCGCTCATCTTCGTCTGCCTTTCACTTATTGTTTTTTTCTAGTAATGAAAAAAAATGCCATAGTAGATCCAGTGTTGCAGGGTTTTTGTTTGTAGCCGTGTTGGTCTAAGGACATGGGCAGACACGCTTCTTTGGGTAGATGTGATATCTTTTATTACACCAGCTGAGTCCTTGGGAAAAAGTTCTTTGCAATCTTTTGAGCACAAGCACCCTACTTCAAGCATAGTAGGGAGTCATAGTAGATCCAATGGTATTACATCATCTGATCTATTACCTGTCGCCAGCAGTGGCTGATAGCAGATACTTCAGTGGAAGACAGAAGGATCTCAAAGTTTTACCCTCCTTAAGCAATAGCCTGTCCATAGAGGAAGTCTTTTTTCCTAACCTCTACTGTTAGTTTACACTGAAGTCAGTGTAATTTTCCACGTGTGAATAAGGCCCATTATTACTTCCTTAAAAGCAGCTGGCAATGTTTATTACCAACTAATCGCTCCAAGCAAGATTAGACCTTAGATAATAGAGTTTTTAAAACTGATCATTTAACTTGAGGACCACTTATTAGATGTTAAAATGCAATACATTTTAAACATTGGGGTGAAATCCTGATTCCACTGACTTCAACACAGCTAAGATTTTACCCTAAGCTTCTTACACTCAGAATGCCATTGAATAATTGTTTCTTTGTATCTTTGTGGGTGAGAGATCTTGTCTAACAGTGAATCATTTCAACACTAAAATACTTGAGCCTACCATGCAATGGAAATTCCTCATATATTTCATGGGAAAGCTAAATTTATAGTGAAAATGTATGGTCACCAGATGTCCCTATTTGTTCACTATGTAAACTGATGTTGTGACTCAGTGGATCTTCTATATGTTGGAATGCAAATACTGTCTGAAGGTCAAATGAACACTAGATTATCTAGCCAGTTGGTTGTAGAAAACTGGTTCTTGTACTCTTGCATTCAGGATTATTGTACCCCAATAAAGATATTTTTCCTTGCAAATTCTTTTTTTTTCTCTTTTCTTTTTCTTCTTTTTCTTTTTCTGTGTTTTTTTTTTTTCTTTTCTTGCCTTCCTTCATAAAGACCTCAGGAATATATATATATTTTTAAAAATCAGTACTTAGCATAGCTTTAGGCTTCATTATATTTGCAGTGGATCTTTGTGGAACCCATCATGCTTAAAGTACTGGCATAGCTGAAGTATTGTTATAACTAAGAAAAGATTAATAAAAGAAAAACTTTCAAACGAATGTCAGCTATTCATAAAAGAGAAAGTATGTTCAAGAAATGGCAACAATGAGAGTTCCTCACAAGTTTAAATAATTGACTTAATTTACTGCTCTTGTTAACACATCTTGAGGAATGGGTCCAATAGGTACATTGTATATTTAGTCAGTTTTGGATATCGCTACAAAGTAAAAAAAAAAAAAAAAAAAAAAGAACAATCTTTTTGGTTCAGTGTCCTTAATTTTCAACAGATTTGCCTTTTTTAAAAACAGTCATTTTCCTGGCCTTAGTTCCATAAAATTGTTTACATTTTCAGCCAGCTTTTATTGTATGGCTCATGGTGGAAATTTCTAGGCTACCGTCTCCTTAGAGGTACACTGATGAGAGAAATAGGTATCTCTTCAGGCAGCTGTTGAGCTCTTATACTGCTAATAAATCACAAGAAGGAATGTTCCTTTCCATGGCTCACTGCTAAGTGTCTCAGATTCTCAGTGTCTGAAAACTGCTTCTGTTTGCTGACTGTTGCTTTCCATAGTCACAGTTAACTTCATACCTACTGGAGAACAGAAAACTCGGGTACAATGAATCATTCAGCCTTCTGCACAAGGAAGGAAATATTTGGATGGCTAAAGGCAGGGTACAGTTTCACTTAGAGCTGCATGAATTTCCCTGAAACTTTCTTAAAAAGAAAAAAAACCCAGCTTAATGCTGTTTTTAGTGTGTTCTGTTTGTCATTCAGAAACACAACACATTAGCACCTTTTAACTCTTGGGAACTAAAAATTAAGTTACACAAGCAGATTGAATGAAAGACTGAATGAAGCTTTTTAACTCAAAATATTCTTAAGCATCTTTCCACTGCCTCTGTTAAATAGTACAGTTCTTGTAAGGGGCTGGGCTATCAACTCTGGCATGGCCAACCTATACTAGACAGTCTAAAGAAAGATTTGAACCAAGATAATTACCAAAGCAGATTTTCAAGCTTAGGAATGAGGAGAAGTAGTAAATATAAATATATATAACATGCTTTTAAATAGCAAAACCTAAGATTTCATCATCATCAATTGGGGGAAGGGGTTTTACCTATATTTTTGTCTTAATCATTCTCACAACCATTTATTTTCCCAGTCCTTTGTTATGGGGCAAAGGGGTGGTAAAGGAGATGAAAGGCAAGACAATGATGTATTTAAGTACTATTTTAGTTTGGGTGTCTCAAAACAGCATGAAGTTTAAAATTTGAAATAAAACTTTTGAATCATCATTTTTCAAATAGGCTGAGGCATTTACACTTTAAATGTCTCAGACTGTTTGAAAAATAATGATTCCAAAGTTTTATTTATGGGATATGACAGGAAAAAATGGGATGATGACAGGATGTCCTTAATTTTTAGCTCATTGACACTTGTGCATTCATAAATTGACTCATTTATTGTATCATTACAGTACTTCCCCAGTGCCTGCTCTCAGATGTATGCCACTGTATATTTTCATGTTTGCTCAGAGTTTGCCAAAAGAGTAGGGCTTCTGTATATAGAAGTCCTTTGTGGATGGTGCATCATGATGGGGAGGGGAGGGAGGGGTAAGGTGGGGAAGCAGAGGGAGTAGAGAGGGTTTATTCAGTGTTACAGCAGTTTATTCAATGTATATACAACAGTACAGGGCAGAAGTGCAAAGAAGCATAAGGAGGCCTTGTACAATGTTAATCAAATAACAAAAAATATTTTAGTATCCCAAATATCTTTAGGGCTGTCTATTGTCAGAAGATGATTTCTTAATGCTCCATGCTTCATGTTGTAGTAGTGCTGGATTCATGTTGTAGCTGTGATGGTTCAGGAAATATGCAAGAGACAAGGACATTTTGGGTGATACCTTTTATTGGACCAAAGCCATCTTTCATTTTTTAATTTCTATTTACCAGTAAATCTTTGGGCATGTGTAGATGAAACGGGGGCCCTAAATTGAAGTGGTGGATTTTTAAAACATCACTTCAATTTAGGGTGAAGTAAATCCCTGTGTCATGTACACCCATGTCTTACCTGCCTCTCCAGTGGTGGGGAGGGGAGGGCAAGCTGCCACTGGGCAGACCAATCTCTAGGCTGGGGGGCGGAGGGGGCTGGTGCTTCCCTCCATGGCAGCTGTGCCCCCCTGCAGGTGGCAACTGCCTGCAGGTACCCAGGCCAGGCATTCCTAGGGGGCAGTGCAGCTGCAGAGGGAAGGACTGGGTCCCTACACAACTCATGCAGGCAGGCAGGCTCCAGGGAAAAAAAAAAAGCCCAGGCTTGCCTCTTATTTTTATTTTTATTTTTATTTTTTTGGTGGAGCCCACCTTCCCTGGCTGCTGCCAGGCTGCCTGCACGGGCTGCCTGCACAGTTCCTGAGCCACACAGAGCCAGGTGCTTCACCCCATGGCTGTAGGACAGAAAACGAACTCCTCATAGGTGTTTTAGTTTGCTGCTCCCCAAAGTCATTTAAGGTGCATTATGCTGCTGAATGTGCTACAGCAGCTGGAATGAATGTGCAATACACCAATGACATGTGCAAACATCAACACCATTAAAGCGGTGCAAAAGCATTCAACCTTCTTTAAGGTGTCATGCACACATACCCCTCATTTCCTGTGTGCACACCCTATTCAACTGAAAAACCTCTTAAGCTGCAGCAGGTCTGTAGCACCACATACAATATATCAGCGCTTGTCTGGACATGGCCAGGGATTTTATTTTAAAGATGTCCCTCACAACAAAATGTTTAAAGCAAACTTTGTTCCCCAAAATGAAGTTTTAAATTAAAGTTTAAAACAGCATGGACTAAGCAAATAAAGCAAATGCTGTTTCCTTGCTCTACATTTAGATCAGCCTATGTTCATAGTTTCTTACAGGAAAACCCCAAACCTCTGCTAGATAGGGGAAAAAATACATGTAGCCAAATTAACCTGAATACCAATACAACCAATAATTGTGCAAATGAAATGTCTTAGGGAGAGAAATGTATGCAGTTTAAATGTGAAATCTCTAAATCTGAAGAATGAGAAAAAAAAAAAAGATGGTCTTAATTAGCACCAGACACAGACATGAAACAAAATGAGGAGGGGCACAGGATACAGGAAACTATTTCAAATATGTTAGCACTTTAAAATGTCAGCCAGTTTGAAGCAGTTATGGAGAATTTATTCCTTGGTTTGGAAGGCCTAGCAGGCATGGAATAAAATTCGCAACAGTATTAATATAGCATGAAGAGACAAGTGTAACAGTAATCCAATCCAGCATTTCCATTTCTGAAAAGAAGGTAATTACTAGCAGAGATTTAGTACATGTGCGCATGTGTGGGTATACAGACACACATCAAATGTACAGAGGCCAGAAATTCTGTTTTATGATGGATTCAGAGAACTCAACATTTGCCTTCGATTCAAACTCAATTGAAACTTGAAAATGTTTAACATCTCTGAGAAGGAAAATGAGGAAGAAAATCTATTTCAGTGCATGAATGGTCATGTTTTGGTTTTAACTTTTGTATTTTATTTTTTGATTAAAAAATAAAACTTGAAAGGCTTTTTTTCTGCAAATGTTGAAATAGAATTGTTTTCTGCTGACAAAATGCAGTTCTGTTGAAAGTTGAAATGCTTTATCAGACTTTGTTGGTTTTATTGATATTTTGTTTGGGAGAATCCATCAACACAAAAAAGGGTTCTAACAATGTTGAAATATTCTATCTAGTGCTTTCAATTAATCACAGTTAACACACCTGATTAACGCGTTACATGGTTCTTGCAATTTTTTAAATATATTAACCATGCATGTGGCTGTGGAGCCTGTGCCCAGACTCTGCTCCACCACCATCACCACCACCTCCGGGATGCCCTGTGCTAGTGGCCCAGGCATGGGCTCCAGGTGGCTGCAGCGGGGTGAGTGGTGGTGGGGGGGGGGGGAGCTTGTGCGCACAGACACAGACACACATGAGAAGCCACAGCCTGCACATGGCCAAGAAAACAACCTGGCAGCATGTAGAGCAGCACCCCACAGGTAAGTCTGTGGAGAGAAGGGGCACGGGGGAGGGTCAAGGTGGAGGGCAGATCAAAGCCCCCACAGTGAGGGAGGGAGTGGGGCAGGGGCTTGGGTGAATGGGGCACCAGGGCTGGGGGGCATTATGGAACAGAGCCATGGGCAGTTCATGTAGGGGTGTGGACGTGCACAGCTCCCTGTTGCTGTGCGCACCCCCGGGAGAGTCATGGGGGGCATGTACTCCCCAAATTAGTGCATGGGGCAGATATGGTTGCTACCTGCAGGATGGCACTCTATGTCCTGATGCCATTGCTCTGAGAGCTGCGTGATGCCATGTTGTGCCTTCCACAGCTCGGCCAGCAGGGGAGGCGTGGCAAGCACGTAGCTCCTGGGACAATGACAGCAGTGTGCAGAACCCCAGCCCACAGTGGATAGCTCACTTCTGCCCCATGCACAAATCCAGGGGGTATGTGCCCCCATGTCTCCCCTGGGGGTGCACACAGCAGTGGGGAGATGCACCCCCTTGCACACCTGGATGAGCCTTCTATGGCTCCATGATCCACCCCAGGCCTGGGCCCCATTCACCCCTGCCTCTGCCCCTACTCCACTCCCTCCCTCACTGTAGGGGACTCAATCTTCCCCTCTGCCCGTTCCCTCCCCCACATCTAGGGAATGACCTGCTGGGTGGCACAGAGGTGGAAAGGGATCTTGGAGTCCTAGTGGACTCCAAGATGAACATGAGCCGGCAGTGTGACGAAGCCATCAGAAAAGCCAATGGCACTTTATCGTGCATCAGCAGATGCATGACGAATAGGTCCAAGGAGGTGATACTTCCCCTCTATAGGGCGCTGGTCAGAACGCAGTTGGAGTACTGCATGCAATTCTGGGCGCCACACTTCAAGAAGGATGCGGATAACCTGGAGAGGGTCCAGAGAAGGGCCACTCGTATGGTTAAGGGCTTGCAGGCCAATCCCTATGAGGAGAGACTGGGGCATCTGGACCTCTTCAGCCTCCGCAAGAGAAGGTTGAGAGGCGACCTTGTGGCTGCCTTTAAGTTCATCACGGGGGCACAGAAGGGAATTGGTGAGGATTTATTCACCAAGGCGCCCCCGGGGGTTACAAGAAACAATGGCCACAAGCTAGCAGAGAGCAGATTTAGATTGGACATTAGGAAGAACTTCTTCACAGTTCGAGTGGCCAGGGTCTGGAACGGGCTCCCAAGGGAGGTGGTGCTCTCCCCTACCCTGGGGGTCTTCAAGAGGAGGTTAGATGAGTATCTAGCTGGGGTCATCTAGACCCAGCACTCTTTCCTGCCTATGCAGGGGGTCAGACTCGATGATCTATTGAGGTCCCTTCCGACCCTAACGTCTATGAATCTATGAACCTTCTAAGTACAGAAACTCATGGACTCAATATAGACATTGGAATTCTGACACACTACAACCTGCCAGACATCTGACTCCCCAGTTACCTCTCCACTTTTACCAGGGCTGCTACATACCCCTTCCCCTCCCCACCCCAGCCTGTCCCTCACCCCCTGACACCATTAAAAAGAATTCTTTCTCCAGTGTAATTTCAATTCAGTTACACCTAAACAAGTGTCTCCAGAAGAAGAGAGGATATGAAGAGCCCAGATATATTCTTACATTTTTTTCTGGTGGGACAGTACCAGTACCAATACCATGCCTAGAGCTGGAGCTTTATCCATGTTTTGGAATGTTGTAGACAATTAGTGTTCAAGAAGGAGCAGGACTAAATGTGATTCGGTGGAGGGTTAAGTCATGAAAGTTGGAGAATACTGCAAGGTCTGGAGTCAAAATTGGAAGTAAGCACTGGACAAGAACAAAGACCTGTGATACCATGTCCTCTCATGCAGATGGGTGTTCTATCACAACAAGGAAGGCATCTGCTCTGTTGTTTCTTGACATGATATAATAATGTTGGCCAATGGTCTGTCTGACCTTGAATGAGTAAAATGGTGGGATTAGATGCAGCACATACCAATGGAAACTACAGCACACTGCCAGTTCACTGTGAACAGCATGTGATGCCACAGTTTAAGATGTATTTGTTCTGTGGATAAGTAGAGCACATTAGTCCAGTGCTGTCAAATGTAAAAATGGAAAATATTTAATTACTAGTGAATTGCCCATCAAGAATGATGCAGGGGACAGGGATGCGGAGCACTACCATCCACCACCTCGTGCTGCCACCACCAGGAGTAGGGAGTTGTTCTGCAGTCCCCTCAGTCCCCCTCTGCCAGCACCCTGTCCTGCTGCTGCTGCCTCCAAGGAGCAGGGGCAGAGGGAGAGAGGGTGAGGCCAGCACCCCCACTCTGTCCCCTCCATTCCCACCATCATAGTGGTGCTCCACCATGTGTGTCTGTTTGTGTGGAGCACTCTGATTGGTTGTTTCAGTAAGCCAATCAGAGTGCTCCAAGAGCGTTATAGACAGACACACAGACATATGAACTAAGCCCTTTATATATATAGAATAATAGATAACCTATACATTTTAAGCCTACTGTAAAATGTAAAAATATAAAAATGAAATAAACTATTTTATGTGATAGATCTCCTATGTTCTCCTCCCTTAAATATAATTAAAAATTTAATTGCTTTTCTCCTAAATGAATTTTTTCAGTGTAAAAATTAGTCTTTTTTATAGCAGCAATAATCTGTTTCACTGTTGAGTTGTTCATAGTAAGCTGCCTGGTGGCAAAAGCAATTGCTTTTTTGCTCTGCATCCTGCTTCACAGTTACGTTTTATGAGGCAATACATCATTATTAAAATAAAATAAAATAAAATAAAAAGGTGACGTCCATGCACACTAACAAAGAGAATGAATTGGCAGGTCTACTCCATCTCTGCAGTTTGCTTAATCTGCATAAGGGAAAAAGAGTTGGAGTCTAATGACCGTTCCCATATCCAAATCTCTTCCATAGTACATAGCTACATCAGTGGTATTTAAAAAGTGCATCTGTCTTATGGGACAGTTAAATTTTCCATGGTTCCCCCAGGAACCAGTAATGCTGGCTGCTCTTATGGATTTTTTGTTTCAGGTTGAAAATGCACATAACTGCTTTTAATATTTGAAACTTTCATTTCTAATTTATTTGCATTTTATGAAGAGCAAGTTTTGTGTCTCAGTGCTTATCCATTGTGGCTAGGTACAGACATTTTAAAAAGCCTCAGGTGGAATCAATCTAAGTTATGTGTGGGCAGGGCAAATCTTAGACCAAGTTCCACCATTTTTAAACTAGTGTGTGTGTGCCAGACTTCTGTTCTGTTGTGCATATAGACTGGTTTTGTGTGCTGACCTTCTGTTCTATTATGGGCACAGACTGGTTTCTGATCACTTATTCTAGTAAAAGTGAAATAACTGTACCTGGCCTGTGAGACTTTACCTGGGTCTCTTTGTTTCCATTCACTTTTGTGTCATTTTTTTTTTTGAGAGGGCAGCTGTCTCTCATTAATCTAAAAGAAAATATCTTTCCTTCATTTGCTTCAGTTGCATCTAAATCTTGTTTCCAATTTCTTGTCTGTTATTTAATGCAATTGATTTTTTTCAGCATTCTTTTTGTATTTCTTCTGTCTTCAGCTTGCCTTGCTGCTGCCTTTCACCCACATACCTATATAAATCTCACTCAGATTTCTAAGCCACTTACTATATGATCTGAAAACTCAGCAGCTAAGTAAAAAAGCTAGTTCTGGATAATGATCAGTCAGTAGAGGCTGTACAGGGACACCATTGGGAATTATGAGTTATTATAGAATTAATACAAGACCTGTAGAAAAGTTGAAATAACCTGTAGTTTGAAATGAATCATTGAGTATGATTAATTTAGATGACACTGGAAGGAACTGACAACATTGTGACATTTCCATTGTGATACTCACCTTTGAAGTCAAACCCAAGTTAAGGAAGGCAAATGGAACATAAAACTTGTCTGTGCTTTTTAAGTTTCTGACACAGGATACCATTTGGCTTGCTTTGACATGGTGAATTTTGCAACCAAGTGAGTTCATTATCCATCATCCTTCCAGGAATCAGAAGGATAAAAAGATTGAAATATAAAAATTTTTACTACTCCCATCCATTTAGGTCTTTCATTTTCTTGTATCACTGTCAGGTTCCTGCATTTTCTATGCTAGTCCCAATGTTTACAATGATCATAGGATCATAGGAAAGGAGAACTGGAAGGGACCTCACCAGGTCATCCAGGCCAGCCCCCCTGTTTAAGGCAAAATCATCCTGAACTAAGTCATTCTAGTCAAGTGTCTGTATAACCTGCTCTTAAAATTTGTCAGTAATAGATATTCTATAACATCTTTAGGTAGCCTGTTCCAATGCTTGACCACCCACATAGTCAGAAAGTTCCTCCTAATATCCAACATATATTTCCTCTGCTGCAGCTTGAGGCAATTGCTTCTAACCTGTCTCCTGTAGCTACAGATCTTATCTAAGTTTTCACTGGGTGCAACTACATGTGGTGATTTAAGGTGAATTAGCCATTTTTAAGGCACATTAAGGGCATGGGTCTACACATGTACTCCCTTAAAGTGCCTTAAAAGTGGTGATTTTAGGTTAACCACATCTAAATGAAATACCTGCTTAAAGCAAGCATCAAATTTAGGCATGAATAGTTAAGGTGCCTTAACCCAAATGTAGATGCTGTAAGGCACCTGAACGCAATGTGACTGAGTGAGCCGGAGCTGACCTTGCACACTCCACACTGCCTCTGGGCACCGCCAAGATGAAGAAGTGGCAGGTATTGTTCTGCAAGGTGCAGATGCAGAAGTAGCAGAGGCGGCAGGAGGTGCGAGAGCTCTTGTCAAAGCAAAAGGGCCAGTGCCCCTACATGACTCCTTACAGGGGAAGGGGGCAATGTGGCATGGGTAGGGATTTTGCTAGAGGCTCCCTTGCACCTCTCTTTCAGGGCAGATTTGCTGGCTGGGTGCCTGGGGGTAGTAGACGCTTCCACCCCCTCAGCCAGCCCTGGGTAGCACCACCTGTCAGTCCTACCCTTATCCACACCAACTCGGTCCTATTCTTATCATCTTGTTGCTCTGATATCCTTCCATCATCATTTGAGGTCTAACAACAAAACCTATGTAAGTCAATAGAAGAATGATCATTGACTTCAGTAAGACTTGGATCAGGCTCTTAATTCTGTTCTGAAAATGTTTTTTCTTTCATATCACCTACCAGATTAATGTCACTATTATATTATGTAGGGAAAAATATACTTTGGTCTCATCTAGATAGGTAAAATATTCTGACCTAGCTATATTAGAACAATCTATACTATTATAGCTTTCTAGAAGTGATTGCACCATATGAATGCTTAATTCTGAAAGAAAATGTATGTATGTCAAATATATATTCAAATACCATATGAATGCTTAATTCTGAAGGCAACATATGGTAAAAAGGTGTTTAATAACTATGGCAAAAGGTGTTTAATAGCTTGCACTTTGGAAGTCTTGATGTATAAGTTCACAGGCATTAACTCTCTATATAGAATCATAGAAAAGTAGGGCTGGAAAGATCTTCAGGAGGTCACCTTGTCCAATGTCCTGCTTGAGGCAGAATCTTTCTTATCTAAACCATTTCAGACAAATATTGATATAACTTGCTCTTAAAATCTTCCAAAGATGTAGATTCCACATTTTGTATGTAATCTGTTCCAATGTTCCACCCACATAGAAAGAAAGTTCTTCCCACTACTGAATCTAAATTTCCATTTCTGCAATTTAAGGTGGTTACTTTTGAACTGGCCCCTGGCATACATTACAGTTGTACTGTGATTAAGATGTTAACCACATCATAAACAGTAGTAGTGCTACATGTGCAGCTGATTTATAGTGCCATACAGTGGCAAACCAGCCACAAAGATGTTCCAAAAAATATGTGGGATATCTTTGTGGTTTTGTTTGTATGGCACCATAATTTGAACATGTTGCTGCTGGACCTGAGGCTGCCCCAGTGGTGAGGCTGACAGTTGGTGACTGCCTGATTAATGTAATCTTGGCAGGCAGGTGGGGACAGCAGTGTCATGGCATATCTGGTAAGTTCTTGTGGCACCCTGGTTGAGAACTGTGAAGCAAATCACTTGTGACCATCCATCCTGGAGGTCATTGGTCCAGAGCAGAGCACTGGCCTTGGAGCAGCGATGCATGGCAGAGGCAGTGAGGAAATGCATGGGCAGGAAAACGAGGATCTCTCATGTTCAGTCCTTGTTGCTCTCCTGCCCCTGCTACAGGAGATTGTTCAGGGCAAAGATTAGACTTAAAAAGTCACCTGCATACCCATGCAACCTAGCCTCTCTGCAACCTAGCTTCTCTTTTTTACCTCCCTTTTTCTTTCCCGCTTCCTTTCTCTCTTCTGCTCCCCCCCCCCCCCAGCTGGATGTAGTCATCCCCACTTGCGAAGGACGAACAACACTTATTCCATATTAATTGCAGGACTTTCCACTTGCCCTTATTGAATAATATAGTTTCATAGTTTCATAGTAGTTAGGGGTCAGAAGGGACCTGAATAGATCATTTAGTCTAACCCCCCACCACTGGTTGGAGCACATACTGGGATCGCACGACCCCAGACAGGTATTCATCCAACCTCTTTTTGAATTTACCCAAGGTAGGAGCGAGGATCACTTCCCTAGGAAGCTGGTTCCAGATCCTGGCTACCCTGACAGTGAAATAGTGCCTCCTAATCTCTAACGTGAACCTGTTCTCCAGCAGAAGTGGTCCAAAATTAAAATAATTAATTTTGGACCACTTTTCCAATTTCTCAAGGTTATTATTAATCCTATTGTCCAAAATGTCAAAAAAAATCCTTACCTGATGTCTCTGCAAATTTGCTAAGTGTGCAGTCACCACATCCTCTAAATTATTAATGAAGGTATTAAACAATACTCAGTCCAGGAGAGACCTCTGATACTTCCTCCCACTTAGACACTGAGCCATTGATGACTACTCTTTGAGCATGATGCTTCAACCAGTTAGATGCTTCAACCAGTTAAATGCTTCACCCACTCTACAGAAGTGTCATTTAAAGTGTATGAAATTACTGATAATGTCATGGGAAACTGGGTCAAAAACCTTGAAAAGTCAATTTATATCAAATGCACTGCTTTCCCCTCAGTCACAGAGTCAATCACCTTGTCATGGAAGGAAATCAGGTTTGTCAGGCATAACTTACTCTTGATGAATCCATGTTGATTTTTCCTCATCACCTTGTACTCCCCTACATGCTTAGAAGTAGATTCTTTGATGACATGTCTCTTAATATTCTCAAATACTGAAGTCAGGCAGAGGAATATATAGTTCCCCAGATCATCCTTATTTCCTTTTTCAAAGATAGTCCTTATATTTACCTTTTCCAGTCCTCTGGAATCTCACCTGACCTCCATGAATTCTAAAAAGGAAGAGTAGCTAATCTCTCTACAATTATCTCAGTCAATTTCTAGAATGAATGTCATCCAGCTCTATTAACTTGACTTGAAAACTGTTCCTCTAAGTAATCGCTAACATTTTTTTTTCTGTCCTTTGGGATCCCCCTATCCTGAATCCTGACTGTACTCATAATCTTATGGCTAACCTTATTCATAAAGACTTAAGCAAAGAAGCCATTAAAAGCTTCAACTTCCTCTGCATTATTAGACTGTCCTCTGTGTTCCATACATGACTTATAATATCCTTGATCTTCCTCCTTTTTCTGACATGCTTGTACAATGTTTTAATTGGCTTTTGTGTCCCTTGATAGATGCATCTCAATTTATCCCTTGGTCTTTTTGTTTCTTATTATTGCATGCCTATGTGATACTCCTGTATTTGTCCCTAGCTTCTACTTTTGGCAGGATTCTTGTTGAATGAAAAGTTCATTGAACAATTCATTGTTTAGTAAGACCAGTTTCTTGCTGGGCTTCCTGTCCTTTCTTTGCATTAGGATAGCTTGCATCTTTAGTATGGCCTCCTAAGAAAGAGATAAAAATGCCATGCATTAACTGCTCTGAGAGCAACTGTTATGGGTATATCTATACCTCATTCTCTGCTATGACCACAACAGAGGTCATTGTCACAGCCTGTGTGCTGCATAATATCTGCAGGGCAAGGGGGAACTCTTTCATGAGGCCTGGGTGGAAGAAGCACAGCAGGCAGAGGATACCTAGCACCAGGAGTGCAAGCTGCAGGAGCAGCGACAATGGCAGCCCTCCCACACCTCCACCAGGGCCCCAAGTGAGCCACACAGCCAGCAGTGGTGGCCAGGGCTCCAGGCGCAAGAGATGCTGGCCAACCACCTGCTTCTGAAATCCCTACTGTAGCCTGTCTGGACAGCTGCCTGTGGATCCCTGCCCCACCATGCACTCCCAGCATCACACTTACTGCAGACAGTTCTTAGAAAAGCACTTTATTCCCCTCCACAAACACAGACCCCATCCTCCCACCCTCCCTAGTAACAGAGTCACTTTCTCCCCCAAAACAGAGCAAGAGGGACCCAGGGCTGCAGTCAGGACAGGAGCACCTGGGTGTTGGAGGCACCACTACACCTCAGCCCAAGTCCACTGCGGGGCTTGCTGCTGGGACAAGCTACAGCCAGGGGTTGGGCATCAGGCAGCATGATGGCTATCTCCAGGGCCAGGATGGCATTCAGCACCCAGCAGTCCTGCTCCATGGCCTCTGCTGCCCTGGTCACCATGGCAGCCTGCAACTCTTGGGCCTCCAGATCCCTCTCCTCAAGAGGCAGGACCCTGTTGCAGAACTCCTATCCACCCAGTCCCTCTCCCTGTCCCTCTTCTGCTCACATATGATGTCCTCCACATGCCAGGCCTGTGAGTCTCACAACTGCTCCTCATCCACAGTGACCAGCCAGTCCAGCAGCCAGGTCCAGTCCTGGATCATCTACTGCTGGAGCTACAGCATACATAGGGCTCCAGCCAAGGCTGGTGGTGACCCTGATGGCACATCCCAGCTGGCAGTTGTTGCCTCTCCCATGCAGCTGCAGAGCCTAAAGAGCCAGGAGAAAGCGCAATCCCCGGCTGCAGCCCCACCTGCCCCAGCAGCAAACTGTGAGAGTTTGCAATATTTCTATGATAGCATGCACTATACCAGGGGGCTGTGCACTGCCCAGCTTCATATAGGGGGTTGTGCATGCATGGGTGCCCATGGACCATGGTAAGTTGCCCAGGCAGGCCCTGGCACAGGTGACTGTCAACTGAGCACCCTGTACCAACTCATTCCCCAGGGGCAGGTGGGCTTCTGGGTGCTGGCCTTAGGAAGCCCGCCTTCCCTACTCCCTTCCCAGGCTGGGTCCTGGAAGCACCTGCTACTGTGCCCTCCCCCCACTCACCCACGCAGGCAAGGCCATCTCCTCTGTTGCTGCCACGAAGTCTGAGCTAACTGGAATGTGGAGCTGGTGGCACCCCCTGCCCTTTCCCCCAACCCCCAAACACTAGCCCTTTGCCTGGAGCATGCCCCTAATGAGAATGTCATGGATGCTCCACGAGGAGCTGTTTGCATGGACTGAGGAGTGCCTGACCTACTATGCCATGCTGCTGCTTGCCATGGTACCCCAGGTGCATCTGAGAACCTGGTGCAGGACTCTGAGCTTTGATGATGTGGAGAGCAAGTCTGCACTGCTCCATAATGTCCACTGCTGGGATGGCTACCTGTGGCTGTGCTACACATCCCTGCCCCCTGCAGCTGAGGAGGACATGGCTGCTGGTATTAATTAATTCTTCCACATGTGAGAGGCCCATGCCTGTCTAGCTGAAGGGGCACAGGCTGCTCAATAAAGTTTTTCACTCCTTCCTGCCTCCCCACATGCTGTGGGAGGGATACTGGGGACCAGGGGGAGCAGGCAGGCAGGTGGGGACACAGTGCTGGGTTCTGGGCAGGCTGCTGAAACTGCCTGGGGGCCCCTGCTATGCAACTCAGTGGCCAGAGGCTTTCTCCATGTGGCAGGTGCCTGCAGCATCCAGTAAAGTGAGATGGCATGGGACAGGCAGGCACATGGCAACACTATGCTGGGGAGCAGTACCAGGTTCTGGGCAAGCTGCTGCAGCTGCCAGGGTGCTTCTTCTGTGTGACCTGGTGGCCAAAGGCTGGCCGCAGGTAGTCCAGGGACTCAGCATCCCTGCAGCCTTTTAAGGGCCAGTGACTGAGGTAGGCAAAGAGCTGACCCAGCCCTGAGGCTGGAGAAGCTTCCAGCCCCATGGCCCTGGGGCTAGCCCAAATTTGCTCCCGGTCAGTGTCTACACATGCATTACTGTGCAGTAACTACTCCATGGTTAATTTGCCACCTGCAAATGCACAGAGTAGACCAAATTACTGCACACTAAGCATTTGCACATGTAGATGGTGATGTTTACCATGCAGTAATTTGATCTATTGCACAGAAAAACCTCTCATGTAAACATCCCCACTGTGTGTTTATATTCCACTTCTTCAGCTGATTTGTAGCAAGGTGGTGATTGTTCCTATTCAATATTAGCAGAAGCATTTCCAGAAATGCTAAATATCCTGGTTAGACTGTTACTTATTTATTATGTAAGGGTCAGCATTTTAAAATCTTGGTCTTTTTTATAGGACCCTTGTCAGATGGGTCTCTGGAGTTTACCAGCTCCTTCTTCCACAAGAAAAAGGGAGTTTTAGTACAGGCTCAAGAATTATCAGGGTAGTTTACAAGTTAGCACTTTGGGTTTGTGTCTGTGTTTGTGCATGAGAATGCCCAGATAGTTTGACTGGTGTTTTCATGGAAGTGAATGGTCAAAGTCATCAGTCTCATTGTACTTGGGGGGGACATCCTGACATATTCTGGAGGGAGCTTACTGGTACATTAATTTATCTAGTATGGAAGTCCTTAATTTGAATAATTTAGGATACAAATAACAGAAGAAATATATACACTTAACAAGAACTAAAATCCAAATGAAACCATTAGTTTTCTAGTTGGGACTTCAAGTTAAGGGCAACTTTAGTATTTCAAACTTTGTATTAAAACTTTAGTACTTTACCTTCTGAGTTAGAAAAATAATGCCTTTTGGTTACGTAACATTTCATTTTTCTTATAAGCAATGTGGATCAATGTTTTTGACAAATGACTCAATTCTTAGATCAATCCCTATCTATATCTCTTATATATACTTTTAAAAGTATGAATTTTAATTGTCTCTATAAGAAACTATCATATTTTTAGCTTATTTTTGAGAGAAGTGGAGACACAAAAGTGATGCAGAATCAAGACAGATTAGTTGCTTATAGCTGCCAGGTGGTCAAAAGGAAATATCTCATTATAGCTTTAGAGACTTCCTAAAATGAATGTCCATGATCTATCTTTGAAAGCTGCCAGGTATTATATTATAACACACTCTATTTATAAACAAATAGTGAGTCATTAGCTTTGATGCTGAACAGTTGGAGATTGCTATAAATTTATATAATGAGTTTAAATTTATCCCATGTCAGTGACTCACCATTTCCTATACAAAATAGTGGCTTCTAGCCTTCTTATTGTTTTCTCCTTGTATAGTGCATGGCAATGAAACTTGCCACTTAAATGTTTACACTTTATGAAAACAATACATAGAGGAAACAGTTCTTGAGCAGATTTCCAAATGCAAGAATCCAAGGAAGAAAACAAAAACCTTTTGAGGACACTGGTGTTTCAATTTTAAACCATTTGTTTGATGTCCAAAAAGTTTTTAATGCTTCCACTTCAGTTCTGGCATTTTTCTTTCTTCAAATTTTCACATATATGTGCATGCATACATACAGGGTTTTATATAAATACTTTGGAATATGTTGAAGTATTTACGTTGAAGACCCCTTCTCAGGCCTATATAGTAAATTGATAGTATAGACATAATAATAGAAACAGAATACTGGAGAAGCTTAATCTGATTAGTTCATCTACTCCTGGTATTGGTATTCTGCATGATCAGGTCTCAGAAACTTAGGAAACTGGTACAGGTTACACTTAAGATATGATTAACCAGTTAATCACATCTTAAATAGTAACCTGGCCATACCTTTGTGCAATTAGGAACACATTTGTGCAGGCCCAGCAGGGGAAATGATGCTGAGGGGAAACCAGCATGGGTTTGTCACAGGTAGATCTTGCCTGACAAACCTTGTAGCCTTCTATGAAAAGGTCATGCACTGCCTGGATGTGGGAGCTGGGGCTGATGTCATCTTCCTGGACTTTAGGAAGGCCTTTGACACAGTTTCGCACCCTATCCTCATTGGGAACCTAGCAGACTGCAGAGTGGATGCCTACATGGTCAGTTGGGTGGCCAACTGGCTTAGGGACTGCACCCAGAGAGTGGTGATGGATGGTTCCTTCTCAGCCTGGATGGAGGTGGGCAGTGGGGTCCCACAGGGTTCGGTCCTTGGACCAATATTATTCAATATCTTCATCAGTGATTTGGATGAGGGCGTGGAGAGCACCCTCTCCAAGTTCACTGATGATACCAAGTTATGGGGCAAAGTTAGTACACCAGAGGACAGGGAGCAGATTTAGGCTGACCTGGACAGGTTGGACCAATGGGCAGAGGGAAATAGGATGCAATTTAATAAAGATAAATGTAAGGTACTCCACCTGGAAAGGAGGAACCCCCAGCACACCTATAGGTTGGGGAGTGTCCTTCTCAGCAGCTCGGAGGCAGAAAGGGTTCTTGGAGTCATAATTGACTTCAAGATGAACATGAGCCGGCAGTGTAACGAGGCCATCAACAAGGCCAATCGCACCTTGTTGAGCATTAGCAAGTGCATGACTAATAGATCAAAGGAAGTGATGCTCCCCTTCTATGCAGCACTGATCAGGTCACAGTTGGAGTACTGTGTCTAGTTTTGGGCACCACACTTCAAGAGGGATGCTGGGAATCTCGAGAGAGTCCAGAGGAGGGCCACTCACATGATTAGTGGCCTTCATGATAGACCCTACGGAGGGAGGTTGAGAGAGCTGAATCTCTTCAGCCTTCACAAGAGATGGCTGAGGAGAGATCTTGTGGCCACCTATAAATTTATTAGGGGAGGTCAACGGGGAATAGGTGACGTGCTGTTTACTAAGGCGCCCCAGGGAGTGACTAGGAATAATGGGTGTAAACTTGTTGAGAGTGGTTTTAGGTTAGATAGTAGGAAGACATTTTTCACAGTAAGGGTGGCCAGGATCTGGAATGAGCTTCCAAGAGAGGTGGTGCTATCACCTAGCTTGGAGGTCTTCAAGAGGAGGGTAGATAGTCACCTGGCTGGGGTCATCTGACCTCGGTCCTCTTTCCTGCCATGGGCAGGAGGTCAGACACGATGATCCATTGTGGTACCTTCCGACTCTATAATCTATGAATCTATGAATTAATTGTGCAATAAAATGGGAAATGAGACCCCAAAATATGTGTAATGAGTTTGTAGCTGATTTCCATCATGCCTTAAATTGAATATGTGGCAGGGTCCCCATTATGTAGCCTGATGTTTGCTACATGGCGGGGCTCTGGGACCAGCTTCAGTGCATTTGTGAGGCTAGGATCCAGAATCAGCTAACTGTTGATCTCATCCCCAGGACTGCACTAGAGTCATAAACTGGCTCTGTGTCAGTCCCGCAGTTAAATCAGTCCCAGACCCAGGACCACCATGACTTCAGTGCTCTGGTGTGGCCCTGGGGCTGGACACTGATCCTGGAGTTCAACACTGAAATGCATTGGGTACAAGGCTTTCTATTTGACCATATGGGGAAAGACTGGGACCACATTGGATGCATCTATATGCATGCTTTATTGCAGAGTTGACTAATTAGCTCCACAGTAAAGTGTCACTGTCTACACATGCACTAGTATTACGGCACAGTAAACTAACTAACTCGGCCATAAGATAATAAAGTTGGGGGCAGTACTATTTTACAGCAGATTAATTAACTGTAACAAAACATATGTAAAGACAGTGACTGTGGGCACAGATTGTACCTGGTCACCATGACCAGTCAGGGGCCACACAGCTGCCTGACCCTTGTGCCCCAGCCAGCCCTTCTGCCTCCCTCCACAGCTACCAAGTGCCTGAGGCTGACCCTCTGTGCCTTCTGCCAGCCTGTCACTGCTTCACCCCAGCTCAAATTGCAGCTGTCCTGGGCCCATGTATAGATGCTTGTTGCAGGGCACTAAGGTGCCTGCTCCCTGAAGACCAGAAAATGCCTGGGGAGAGCCCAAAGAGAGAGACAGAAGCCCAGGTGCAGGTTACCAGGGACCAGGCTAGTGAGCAAATTAGCCTGCACGTGCACCTGGTCAGCTGACCAGAAGAGGCAGGCCCCTGGGCCCATATAAACCCCAGGTTGGAACTAGGGAAGGCAATTCTCTGCTAGTGGCCAGGGTGGAAGGAGCCTTCCTAGAGGAAGTGAAGGAAAGAGGCCTGACTGTAAGTTCTGCTCCTGGTAATGTTAAGGGCCAGAGCACACCTTGTGCAGCTTGAGTTATGGTATAGCCTAGAGACTTGCATTTTTTACTTTTGTTTATAACACCAGTGGTGTGGGCTAAAGCTACTGGGGAAGGAGGAGGCCTCATTAAGGGCCCCACTACAGTGTGGGGACACTAGCACCAGAGGGTGCAGAGTTCGGGGGTGAACAGACCCCGGCGCCAGAGGGCGCAGTGTTCAGGGGTGAACAGACCCTGGCGCCAAAGGGCGCAGTGTTCAGGGGTGAATAGACTCCGGCGCTAGAGGGCCGCGGAGAGCCCAGTGCCAGTGTGGGCGCAGAGCGAGACAGGGCTGTGGAGGGACGCTGTGTCAATACCATCTGTGAGGCTTGGGGCGTGGTAAAGGGACGGTTTTGAGCTATGCATATAGCCCATAAGGCTGGGGTTGTCCTGAGACATTCATTTTGAAACGGGAACCCACGGGGTTCAGTCGGGTCTATCAGGACCATGTGCAACTAGACTTGAAGGCAGCCTCCCTATTTATTATAATTACATCAAGACATGGCAGGAGAGAAAAGAGGGTGCCCATCAGGCCAAATTGGCACGGTCAAGGGACCCTAGGGGTAACATGGCCATCCTTGGGGACCCCATCCCATGACAATGCTGTACCCATGAGCAGTTTTCTCTGACTTGTCCTGCTCCAGAGTTTATTGTATTGTACTAATCGCATGCACCCACTGGGTGCATCTACATGTGTGGTTAATGTACACAAATAAACATTGGTGTTTATTGCTCTCGAGTTCTTTCCTCCCAGGCTCACTATTTGAATGTCAACTTCAATTTGCACAGTTAATTAGTTGACTACCTTAAACATCTCATGTAAATGTGCCCACTGCATGTCAAACTTGCTCTAGTGCAGTCCTGGGTCTGGAACAGCTAATCAGCTGATTGGTGGCCCCAACCCCAGTGCCATATCAGGGTTTTGAACCAGCTCTGATCCCAGGGCTGAGATCAAGAAGCAGCTTATTGTCAGTCCCAGCCCCAGGAATGCACCAATTCACTGGGCATAACAGAAGGCATGATGGGAATGGGGAACAGATTCCATTACACCTTTAAATGAAGTATGTATCCTCTCTATTGCAGTCTAAATTACAAAGGAAACAATAGTCCTCCTTACCTCTCCATTATTCATTGTTTCATCTACAAGTTAACGTACCTCTGCATCCAAAGTCTTAGGCTGCCTTTACATGTGCTCTGGGGTGGGAGAAGTGGTGTTTTAATTAGAGTGGTTCTCAGGCGCCACCATAATTAAAATGCCTGCAGCATCTCATGAATTCAGAATCCTGCACTTCAAAATGACAGCCAGGGTACTTTAAGTAAAGCTCATCAAACAAGTTTTAGTTAGAGTTCCCCCACTGCCACTTTGAAATGTGGGGATGCTGAATACACGTGATGCTGAGGCTGTTGCTCTGACATGTTTTAATTGGAACATGTTGGAACAGGTGTCAGGCACATGCCCTTAGTATAGGTGCTCTTAGTGACTGGAACATGGATTTTTTTGTTTATTATAAGACTTTTAAATTCCTCACAGTTGCTTCCTTTTTCCATTCATCCATATCAGTCATTTTCTCCGTGTTTTCAGTGTACTGTTTGACTTTTCTAACCCTATTTTGTTCTTAGAATTAGCTTTCTTTTGTAGATACTTTCCAACAATCATTTAGTTTCCAACTATAAGTATCACTTTCCCTCCATCGTTTTCTGTATTTCTGTTCTTCTGCCTCTGCTCTACAGTATCTTCACCCATGTAAGCCACCAATGGAAACAAAAATTTCCCTTCAATCCTGATTTTCAGCAAACCGCTTTAACTTTCTCTTTCTGAGCAGAGTTTTTTAAGTAATAACTTAAAAAACACAGCCCTTTTACCACATGGCCATAGCTTTGATAAATCTGAATCCTGGTTAATCCTGATTTCAGTCTCATAATCTCTCTTCTTTGTGTCCTTATTAGTTTTATTATTCTTTGGGTGGTGGTTGTCTCTTACTCCCCTGTACCTACAGCCTTCAAAATTTTGGAGTGGTACATCAACTAACTTAGCTTTCCTATTTGTGTCAGTATTTCTGACTCCTAGGTTATAAGTTTCTGCCTATCTCTTTCCTTTGTTTCCAACCATGATTCTAGTTTTTGTTCCTAGACCCCACCCTAGAGATTCACAAAGCCTTATTTCCATCCCTGTATCTTACATTATTCCTTGACCCTTAATTTCTTTTTATTAGCAGTGGCCAATTTGAAACCTCATATGAAATTCCCTTCCAGCTCTTTTTAACTAAGTAGTTTCCTTGGAGAGAAATATAAGTTAAGTGTATAGTAGAACCATATGCTACAGTCCTATACATCCCAAATTCCCACTGGTTTGAAGCATGCAACAGTAGAACACTAACATAGTGTATACATAACATTCATCAAAACCTCACTAATCCACATACTTTATGCTCTATGCAAAACTAATAGGAGTTAACATTGTGTATATATTGTGTGAAAACAATTTGCCTCGAGTCTTCTTGCACTGAGTCAGAAGGTATCAAGCCATGGCCCCAAAGACTAGCACATGGGCAGCACGTTAGTCACTGTAAGATCAAAGCCCCAAGCAGTAAGATTTTCAAAGACAGCTCCTTCTTCCTGTACACAATAGTAAAGCAGTAGGGTAACTAGGGGTGGGTGAAAGGTGCACCCACCCCAGGTGGTAAGTTGGGAAGTGAATTGAAACCCTCCACCCTGTGTAGTCATGCCTCAACAGCTTTGCCATGCCCTTTGATGTCACTTTAAGAGCAATAGCTGGGGTGGGCAAAGCACATGTGCCAGCTGCAGAAGCTCAGTCAGGACTGTGGAGTCCTCAGCATGGATAACAGTGCTGCTCCCCTTCGTCTCATAACTTGCCACTTCACCCCCAGCTCGTAGCTGTGCCTGTCTCTATTCTTGGATCCTGATTCTCCAGCCTCTCTTGGAACCTGCAACCCACTCCCTCCCCCTGTTCTTGGAACCATGTACCTCCATCCACTCTCCCACAGGGTTTGCATTGAGCAGCAACTACACTTCTTATATCACTAAGGGCTTTACTACACAGGAATCTTGCATGGTTCCTGGAGTTCTTAACTCCTGATCTGGCTGCACATTTACCTTATATTGGTTCTAAGCACTTGTTATTCAGCTCAAAGTTAGGCCACTCCAGGGCAAGATAATCTCTAATCCATATTACCCAGCTCCTGCTCCATTAAGGTGTGGCCACTGCCCACAGATGTGCCACCCAAGATGAAGTCCTCCAGTATCCCAGGATCTCTCACTCCCCTGCCCATGGAGCAGGCATAGAAGCCCATCCTGGCTTACCAGCCCTCTAGTTGCAACTCACAGCTACAGCACCTGCTCACCAGCCCTCTAGTGACAAGTCACAGCTGTGCAGGTGGGGGACAGTCAGATAAGATTTCTAGACTAATAAGGGTGCATCTGCACAAGACGCTATGGCATCATAGTCACTACAGCAGATTGACATCAGCTGGCACTAATCCTGAAACTGCCACTACTGTGCAGTAGGAATGAGTGCTATTGCACTCATTGCTTGTTGCTAGTGTGCAGTAGGGATGGAAACAACCTGTGCACCACCAGGACTGTGCACTAACAACTGTGCAGTGGGGCTCAGGTATAGATGTGCCCTAAGAGTTTGACCAGTCCAAACTCCAGTCTAGCACTAACACTAATCAATATTTGTATGGTTCATGCATAAGGTATAACAAGGCCCTGGGATGCAGACACATCTCTGCTATGCTTTAACCAATTAGAAGTCTCTTCACCAACCAGCAGAGGCATTTTCCTATACGATGCTATAGTTATTTTTCCTATAATAACACATCATATTTTAAAATATAAAATACTTGTCTCTTAGTACATAGTTGTTAGATGTTAGATGTTAGATGTTAGGGTCGGAAGAGACCTCAATAGATCATCGAGTCCGACCCCCTGCATAAGCAGGAAAGAGTGCTGGGTCTAGATGACCCCAGCTAGATACTCATCTAACCTCCTCTTGAAGACCCCCAGGGTAGGGGAGAGCACCACCTCCCTTGGGAGCCCGTTCCAGACCCTGGCCACTCGAACTGTGAAGAAGTTCTTCCTTATGTCCAGTCTGAATCTGCTCTCTGCTAGCTTGTGGCCATTGTTTCTTGTAACCCCCGGGGGAGCCTTGGTGAATAAATCCTCACCAATTCCCTTCTGTGCCCCCGTGATGAACTTATAGGCAGCCACAAGGTCGCCTCTCAACCTTCTCTTGCGGAGGCTGAAAAGGTCCAGTTTCTCTAGTCTCTCCTCATAGGGCTTGGTCTGCAGGCCCTTAACCATATGAGTGGCCCTTCTCTGGACCCTCTCCAGGTTATCCGCATCCTTCTTGAAGTGTGGCGCCCAGAATTGCATGCAGTACTCCAACTGTGGTCTGACCAGCGCCCAATAGAGGGGAAGTATCACCTCCTTGGACCTATTCGTCATGCATCTGCTGATGCACGATAAAGTGCCATTGGCTTTTTTGATGGCTTTGTCACACTGCCGACTCATGTTCATCTTGGAGTCCACTAGGACTCCAAGATCCCTTTCCACCTCTGTGCCACCCAGCAGGTCATTCCCTAGGCTGTAGGTGTGCTGGACATTTTTCCTCCCTAGGTGCAGCACTTTGCATTTCTCCTTGTTGAACTGCAAAATGATATATTTATTATTATAGTTAATAAATATATTATCAGATATATGCTGGGCTCCAATTCTCAAAGTACAGCTGTGACTGAAGTGGTGGTATATTTTGTGATGAAGTGTATTAGTTTTCTTAAAATTAATTTTATCCCATTACTACCTTGGAAAAATTGCTGTGATATGCAATGTGGTTTCCAGTTATTAGAGCAAATTTATAGTCTGATGTATACCAGATATGTTTTTGTATGCAAGTCTATTTACACTATTACAGCTACTGAAAAAGGTGTTTGGAGCATTGTATTTAAAAAAAAAAAATCTTTCACAATTCAAAATGTTGTTGTTGAAATAATCTATACATTTTGAATTCCAAATATGTATATATAAACCTGGTATACTGTTTGTTCATGATAAGATTAGATGTGGGAAAATTTAAGAGATTCAGAAGATTCCATGAAGTTCATATATATTCACAAGTGCATGATTTTCACTCCCTCTTCTAAGTTATAAAATAATAGGTAAAAGGTAAAAGAAAGTGAAAAAACTAATATGGGATTTATTGAGCAAGCTACTGAGACAAATATGATAAAGATATATGATATACATGTTGTTATTATCATCTATACTGTGATTGGGCTGTGTGTTAAATAAAATTGAATTTGATTTCCCCTGGTAGCTAGTGCCTGTTTTCAACATGTTTATAATATTTTTATTTGAGAGCAGACTGTCTTCGTCAGTTAGAGATGAAATTAACACAGAGATTAAAGCCAAATCTTCAAGGAAGGACACAAAATCCAGAGCTTCCAGCAGTAAGGCCAGCATTCAGCGAAGTGCTTCAACATGCACTTAGCTTGAAGCATGAGCTGAAAGGCTTTCCTGAATTGGACTCTTAGCTGCTGCTGTAATACCTGCATAGTTGTATTTTGTTTGGAATAATAAAATGCTCAAATGAAGATTATGGATGACAGTTTCAAGAAGTTTCAAGAACATTCACCAAAACTTGCAGACTTCTAAGAGGCTAATGGTACTTCAAAATATTTACTGTATGAGGGCTTAAAATAATATTTCTCTTTATATTCATGCCCTAAAGGATATTAGGATGTTTGACTTCAATAGCTCTTTTTCGAATGGTACTTATGAAGTCACAGAGTAGGAATTAGGCGGTTTAGCAAAATGTGCAGTTACAGGTGACCCATATCTGCAACAGTGTATGGAATGCCTGAATGTGCACTTGCTGCTTCCCTGATGTAAGAACCAGACATCCCCTGTGGCCACTGTCAAAGCTACAGCCTGCCAGTGAGTCCTGCTGAGGTGACTGGATTCCATTCAGAATGCTGCTGAACTCTCTGGCCCTATACCAGCATGTTAATTATTCATTCACATCATGCTATTTACTCAGTGAATGAGAATACAGTTAGCAATGGATTAGATCAGCTGAAAGTTCAGCAACTTTTTTACAATAGTCCTCAATGCAGAAAGTGTTTGATCAGAGGTCTGGGCCTGATATGTCTTTTCATTTAAAAAAAAATATGGAGTGGTTGACTCGCTACTAATGTTGAATCCTTGCAATAACTGTTCCTGTTAACACACATTGAATGACAGAGTATATCCCTTTTCATCCAAGATACTTTTGCACATGTGATATGCAACAATATGTTTGTGTGGGAGACAACAAACAGTTATCATGGCTCATCCTGGTAGCAAAGGAGCTGTGCTCATGGATAATGCACTAAAATCATATGACCACACACTTAATTGGTGTAAATATATGCAATTCCATTTTCTCTTCCTGAACCAGATCCCTCCCCCCCAGTATAAATCATCATAAATTCCATCCAGGAAGAGTACACACCAACTGCAGATGCTTCCTCAGCCTGACAAAGGGTGTTTATACCTGAACGCTTTCAAAGAAGAATTTTTTTTTTCAGTTGAACTGGTCTAATAAAAGATACCAGATTTTTCCAAAGACCTTGTCTACTTATATTCTCAGACCAACATGGGTACAACCTATACCCCTGCACCTCCATTTTTGCATGTATTCACTATGATGAAAAAATGTAAAAATTATTTTTATATGCAATTACTAGACCTGCACACACAATCTCAGTAATTGCATATGAACCTTGGTTTTCTCACATAAACGTGTAGCTTGTGTTCATATAGAGCTGAACAGACTTTGTTTTAATGCCTCTCTGAAAGTTCCTGCCACAGTATTGTGGAACACAGTTTATCTTCTCTATGAGGCAATGAATTGAGGGACCCCTGTAGGGATTTGAAGTTTTGGTTCTAAAGTGTGTGATTGTTTCAACACTGAGGGTTTGGGGACATCTTGTGAACATCTAGCTAGTGCTGGTAAGCAGTTACACACATGACTTGTCCCATCAAGAGACCAAAACTATTTATGATTCCTGTTCTGTGGGCTATCAACTTATCGATTAAGCCAGGACTGTCCAATTTCTGGGAAGCCAGGGGCCACATGCCCTCCTAGCCCTCCCCACTCTGCCATAGTCAGCCCAGCTCCCCCACCATCAATGGGCAGCTCCCATCTTCCAGGCCACATGAGCTGCATGGATAGCCCAGCTCCTTGCTGATGCACATACAGCATACCCCACCTACCTCCTACCTGCCCATGCTGTGCTGGCAGCCCACAGGCATCCTGGATTGTGCCTGTACTGGATTTATAACCTGCCTGACATCTGATTCCTCAGGTACCTCTCCACTATTTACCAGCTACATTCATTCCCCACCCTCTCTTCCCCCCACTGACTCCTCAATTTACATCTTTACTGGCTTTCTTGTATGCATACCAACCTCTGACTTATTTACTATTCATTCTATCCAGGAAGAGCACACACCAACTGCAGATGCTTCCTCAGCCTGATGAAGGGTATTCGTACCTGAAATACCGGGAGGAGGTTAGCAGGCTGAGGGGGATCAGAGAGGCGGAGGATGAAATTGACAGATATTTCCTTTCCCTGCAGGCCCAGGCACCCAAGGAAGAAGCAGCCTGGGGAATGCCCTCCACAGCAGAGTGGCAGACGGTCACAGCCAGGACTGGAGCAGCTCGCAGCGAACCGGTACCAGCTTCTCCAGTCCGACTGGTGAACAGGTACGAGGCCCTGGCGACCCTGCAGGAGATGGAAGGGGAGGAGGAAACCCTTGGGCAAGAAGAAACACCACGTTCTTCACACTCCAAACAGATCAAGAGATCCACGAGGACCCAGAGGAGGAGGCGACGAGTGCTCGTCATAGGCGACTCCATCCTGAGAGGTACAGAAGGACCCATCTGGCGCCAGGACCCCTCGGCACGAGAGGTATGCTGCCTCCCTGGAGCAAAGATTCGGGATGTGATGGAGGTAATCCAGGCCAGGATCAAGCCCACTGATTACTACCCCATGGTCCTAGTCCATGTGGGTACTAATGATGCGGCCAGCAGAACCCCCGATCACCTGATGGCGGACTACAGTGCTCTGGGTGGCGTGCTGAAGGAGTTCAGTGCACAGGTGGTTTTCTCTTCCATCCTACCAGTGACCGGACAAGGAAGACGGCAGGAGAACTGCATCAAAGAGACCAACTGGCGGCTTCAGCAGTGGTGTCTCAAGGCAGGCTTCGGATTCCTGGACAACGACCCGCACATCATGACGAGGGACATGCTCAGCTGGGATGGGCTTCACCTGTCCCCCAAAGGTAAGCGTGTGTTTTCTACTAGGTTGGCGGATCTCCTCCGGCGGGCTTTAAACTAGGCTCGTCGGGGGGAGGGGAGTACGAGGGCAGGGGAAGCTGTGGACCACCAAACCATGTGGCACCCACAAGGACAGCCCAGCCTGAAGAAGGAGAACGTTGGAAACCTGAAAACCATGGGGAGACCAGCACTACAGAACAGGTAAGAAATAAGAAGGTAAGAAACAATGGGCCCCTTGGGACTCGGAGCAGGGGGGCAGCAAAGGCACCGGTCGCAGGGCTCAAGTGCCTATATACTAATGCTAGGAGCATGGGGAACAAGCAGGATGAATTAGCGCTCCTGCTTGCACTAAACACCTATGACTTAGTGGGGCTAACAGAGACCTGGTGGGATTCATCCCATGACTGGGCGGTACATATTGAGGGCTATAGACTGTATAGAAAGGACACGTCAGGGAAGAAAGGGGGGGGTTGCACTTTATGTCAGTGAGCAATATACATCAACCCTCATCAAGACAGAATCCAAGGTTGAGGAAGTAGAAGGATTGTGGGTTAGGCTACATGGGGGGCAAGGAGAAAGGGATTTGGTGGTAGGGGTCTGCTACAGACCCCCACACCAAGGGGAAGAAATAGATGCGGGGCTCCTGAGGCAACTCTCGGAGACCATAAAAGCTAAAGAGGCGGTAGTCATGGGGGACCTAAACTACCCGGACATCTGCTGGGAGACGCAGACAGCAAGGTCCCATCGCTCACGCAGGTTTCTAACCTGTATACAGGACCTCCACCTGACACAGGAGGTGCATGGTCCCACTAGGGGGAATGCCATACTGGATCTGGTATTGGCAACAGGAGATGACATGATAGGGGACCTCCAGATCGGTAGCCATTTGGGAGACAGTGATCACCTAATAATAGAATTCAACATAAGACGGCGAGTGGGTAAGGTAACTAGTAGGGTGAAAGTGCTAGACTTTAGGAAAGCTGATCTCAATGCACTCAGGCAATTAGTCAAGGAAGCACTGCAGAGTAGGAGTTTTGAAGGGATGGGAGCCCAAGAAGGGTGGCTGTGCCTAAAGGAAACGATCCTTCGGGCACAAAGCAAGATGATCCCTGAGTGAGGCAAAAAAGGGAAAGGGGCCAGAAGGCTTCCATGGCTGACCAGAGAAATCCAGGGCAGCCTAAGGGCCAAAAGGGGAGCACATAAAAAGTGGAAACAGGGTGAGATCACTAAAGATGAATATACCTCCTCTGCTCGTGCTTGTAGGGAGGCAGTTAGGCGGGCCAAAGCTACCATGGAGCTGAGGATGGCAACCCAAGTAAAAGACAACAAGAAATTGTTTTTTAGATATATTGGGAGTAAAAGGAAGGCCCAGGGAGGAATAGGACCACTGCTAAATGGGCAGAAACAATTGGTGACAGATAGGGGGGACAAGGCTGAACTCCTCAACGAGTTCTTTGCCTCAGTGTTCCTAAGTGAGGGGCACGACAAGTCTCTCACTGGGGTTGTAGAGAGGCAGCAGCAAGGCGCCAGAATTCCATACATAGATCCGGAGGTGGTGCAGAGTCATTTGGAAGAACTGGATGCCTTTAAATCGGCAGGCCCAGATGGGCTCCATCCGAGGGTGCTGAAGGCACTGGCCGACATCATTGCAGAGTCACTGGCAGGAATAGTCAAACGCTCGTGGCGCCCGGGCCAAGTCCCGGAGGACTGGAAAAGGGCTAACGTGGTCCCCATTTTCAAAAAGGGGAGGAAGGAGGACCTGGGCAACTATAGGCCAGTCAGTCTCACCTCCATCCTTGGTAAAGTCTTTGAAAAAATTATCAAGGCTCACATTTGTGAGAGCCCGGCAGGGCAAATTATGCTGAGGGGAAACCAGCACGGGTTTGTCGCGGGCAGATCGTGCCTGACCAATCTAGTCTCTTTCTATGACCAGGTTACGAAACGCCTGGACACAGGAGGAGGGGTGGATGTCGTATACTTAGACTTCAGGAAGGGCTTCGATACGGTATCTCACCCCATACTGGTGAACAAGCTAAGAGGCTGTGATGTGGATGACTGCACAGTCCGGTGGGTGGCGAATTGGCTAGAGGGTCGCACCCAAAGTGTCGTGGTGGATGGGTCGGTCTCGACCTGGAAGGGTGTGGGCAGTGGGGTCCCGCAGGGCTCAGTCCTTGGACCGATACTTTTTAATGTCTTCATCAGCGACTTGGACGAGGGAGTCAAATGTACTCTGTCCAAGTTTGCAGATGACACAAAGCTATGGGGAGAAGTGGACACGCCGGAGGGCAGGGAACAGCTGCAGGCAGACCTGGATAGGTTGGACAAGTGGGCAGAAAACAACAGGATGCAGTTCAAGGAGAAGTGCAAGGTGCTGCACCTAGGGAGGAAAAATGTCTAGCACACCTACAGCCTAGGGAATGACCTGCTGGGTGGCACAGAGGTGGAAAGGGATCTTGGAGTCCTAGTGGACTCCAAGATGAACATGAGCTGGCAGTGTGACGAAGCCATCAGAAAAGCCAATGGCACTTTATCGTGCATCAGCAGATGCATGACGAATAGGTCCAAGGAGGTGATACTTCCCCTCTATAGGGCGCTGGTCAGACCGCAGTTGGAGTACTGCATGCAATTCTGGGCGCCACACTTCAAGAAGGATGCGGATAACCTGGAGAGGGTCCAGAGAAGGGCAACTCGTATGCTGAAGGGCCTGCAGACCAAGCCCTACGAGGAGAGACTAGAGAAACTGGACCTTTTCAGCCTCTGCAAGAGAAGGTTGAAAGGCGACCTTGTGGCTGCCTTTAAGTTCATCACGGGGGCACAGAAGGGAATTGGTGAGTATTTATTCACCAAGGCGCCCCCGGGGGTTACAAGAAACAATGGCCACAAGCTAGCAGAGAGCAGATTTAGACTGGACATTAGGAAGAACGTCTTCACAGTTCGAGTGGCCAAGGTCTGGAACGGGCTCCCAAGGGAGGTGGTGCTCTCCCCTACCCTGGGGGTCTTCAAGAGGAGGTTAGATGAGTATCTAGCTGGGGTCATCTAGACCCAGCAATCTTTCCTGCTAATGCAGGGGGTCGGACTCGATGATCTATTGAGGTCCCTTCCGACCCTGACATCTATGAATCTATGAAAGCTTGCAAAGAAGAATTTTTCCAACTATTTGAATTAGTCTAATAAAAGATGTCAGATTTACCCAAAGAACCTTGTCTGCCTATCTCCAGGAGAGGGTTCATAGAAGCCCAGATATTGGTTTCTAATTCTTTACTTAGCATTTCCTAATATCTAATGTGGACATGTCCCCATCCAGGACATTTGTGAATCCTACTCTTAGGTGCCTATGCATTATAGAAGAAGCCTAGGTGGCTAAGACAGTGAAAAGTTTTGCTGGCAGAAGTTACACTCACTGGTTCTCTGTGGTGGAACCCTCTTTTTTACTGGCAGAGTTAATCCACTTCTGTCAAGTGGGGTAATGTTTCTGCTGTTGTCAAGCTATATTATAGTATATAGACACTGACACTTTCTATTTGCTGCTGCTATCCCTTCTGTAGCTTGTCCCTTCCTGGGGTGCACTTGATGCTCTAATAGTATAGCTACTGCAGTGTAGCTGCAAAATGTACATGAGTATGTATGTCTTATGGCAGCTTGTCACTAATGGGTTCTGTCTGCTATCAGAACTTCTGGTGGCAGAGGTGGATAAGTATACATTGGGTGTGTCTACTAATGCAAAGCAATAAACGCTGGAGAACTTCGAGCCAGAGCAAACTGCTCCAGGACGCAGCATCTACACATGCACCCAAGGACAGAAACAATGTGAGGTAGAGCGGAGTAGGCACCCGGCTGGCTGGGCTGACTGGGCACCATTTACACCCCTGGCATGTGTGTTTCAGTGCAGTTAATTACTCCGCCTTAAGATAGTACTGTCCTAGACAGTACTATTTTAGGGATGAATTAATTAGTTTTCAGCACCCTAATACCAGCACCCATGTAAATGGTGATGCTTACTGCAAAGCTAATTAGTCTGCTCAGTAAAGCACATATGTAGATGCACCCACAAAGCCTTACTCAGGGCTGTGGATCCCACCAAGTGCCAGGTCATGTAAGAATTAGGCATAGCAATGCGGAGCCATTTCCCTCATGTTGGTTTAGCCTGAATAGACCAACATGAGAGTAATTTTGGCCTTTCATTTTCTTTGCCCCAGCAAGTCTGTCTGCGTTATGACTCTCCACTGCTCTGGCATTTCTTTCTTACAGCAAAATGAGAATTAAGAAACTTCCATTGCTGAATCATTCTTGATTTTTCAGTTAGCAATGGATTTGATAAGCTCTTTTAAATATTACCACCTCCTTTTTAATAGGATCTACCTCAGTTAATTTATATTGGATTCTCTCTGTCATTTTGCAAAATAGTCTACTGTTTCCAAATATAGCAACCTCCTGTTTCATGACTCCTTAAATCAGGAGATTAGTTTTCTCCTGAGAAAGTTTTAACCTGTCTGTGGCATGATAACTGGTCTGTTGCTTTGCCTTGTGAAATGTCCTGTGTGTTTCTACTACCCTTTGTAGACCACTTTAAAAAGCAGGAAAGAGGTAAAATATGTTATGTACTGCGAGTTAATACCTTAATGGGCAAGACCTAAACTATGCTACCCATGGCCTAGAAGTCTGATTGAGGGGAAAAAAAATGTACTTAAGCAGGTATGTACTAGTGGCACATGCATGTCATGTTAAAAGCTTGAAGTAGCCTAACACCTGATCCCTGACTTGTTAACAACATCGTTAGAGAGTAATAGTGGGTGAATAGGTCACTATATTTGGATAATCACAACATTAGCCCTGAGAGGAACAGGAAAACAGATGGCAAAGCAAGAGAGGCAGTGGCCTCCCAGAGTCAAGAAACATGCACCAGCACAGTTAAGGTATCACCTTAAACATCAAAGTTATGCTGATGCACAAGGCTACTGCTTTTTTCACACCTTATTTCAGTATGAGTGGTATATTTTGGTTTAGCTGAATTCACTGAGTTAACAGGTCTCACTAAACTGATATGCCACTTTCCCATTGAAATAAGAGTGTGGCCCAACTTCTTATGCTAGCCCAGAGACAGATTTCAGTTACACTGCTGTATCTGTTTTTTTGTGGAAGCCAGCCTTCAGTGAAAGAAAAAGAAGAGGTATCTGATGAAAAAATCGAAGTCACAATAAACTGGGATGCTATCTGAATCTTTCCTTCTATGTTAGGGAACTGGAGCAAAGACCTCATCAATGTATATCTTGGTTAATTAGGCAGATTACCTGGGAAATATCTGACAGATATAAACACAAAGAAGGGAGTTTATTTATTTATTTATTTAGTTAGTTAGTTAGTTAGTTAGTTAGTTAGTTAGTTAGTTGTGCAAGGAGTTAAAAGCTGGCTGAAAACCAGAAAACTCTCTCTCAATGAATTGCACAAAGCTTCACAGAGAAACAATGTTAGATGTATCACCTGGAACTTCTTAACCTAGTCTGGCAAGAAATATAATATTTATGACATACAACATGTGCCTTTTGCCAAAAATCATCTGCTGGAAATTGGAGAGTGCATTATATTTGAGAAATATGATAAAACCAATTCTGCCATTTACCAGGCAAAAGCAAAAGAAAAATCTGTACATGATCTACAGAGAACAGAACAATGAACAGGCTTGGTTCCCTAGGTACTGCTACTTAGCTTCTTACTACAAGGAAACATTTTTTTTTCTTCTTTCCATTTTTCAAATAAATGTGTCTCTTATTCCAGGATAGGTTGCATGGACAAGAATATGGGCATATCTTGTAGTGAACAAAATGTAAAGGAAAAAAAAAAAGGAATAAAAATTTTCGATCCCTTCATTTGGTTTCATCCATACCTTGTTCAGCAAACAGAATTATTCTGATATTAAAAAGTACAGCCTTACCTTATTTTTTTCTATTCATAAACCCATTGAGTATATGTATTACATGTTGTGACTGTTGAACATTAGGCTATGCTCCCAAATTCCAGAGAGCTAGCTTTGTAGCTTGTTAAAACTTGACAAAACTTCTTTCAGCTGGTCCAGTAGAAGGCATTGTCTCTCCTACTTTTTATGCATCGCTTTTTAGATCTTGTACTGTAACTCCCCTTCATATAATCAAATCTATGAAAAAGAATTATGTACAAACTAAGGCATGTGCAGACATTCTGGAGATCCAATGTATGATCACATGATGCTGGGAGCCACTTTGGAAACACAATCTCAGTAAATTGAGGTGGAGGGAGGGGCAGGTAGGATCAGGGTGTCCTAGCTACTCCACAGGGGAGGGGTTGCAGAGGGGGGATGTTTGGCAGGATCAGGGAGGCTGGTGGGTTCTTAAAGGGTATCCAGGGATGAGGGAGGGGAGGTCAGAGGGGTAAAAATAACCTGGTGGGCAGGGGTAGGGAAAGTGTAGTCCCAGGCCTGGGGCAAATGGCTGGATTTTCCCAGCCCCACGGCTGCCCTCCAAATGTGTACAGATTGACCTACACAGTACACCTCCTTAAGTGAAATAAGATCATGCCAAACATTTTTTGCCTAATTTAAACTCCTCTAATGTATGTAGAGCTCAGCACTTAGATCAACCTAACCCTACTTAGGTTAATCTAAATGTAATATCTATGCATATCCCAAGATAAAGTGGCTCTGCATAAAACGAAGTGTAATAGACTAAATGGTACCTAAGCACATTCTTCAATTATGACCTTTCTTAATGGATTACAGTTAAAATCACTCCTTCATTAGGAATGAAACAGTACTGTGGCTAACATGATTCAATATTTATATGGACAGGACCATGGAGACAGAATAGCAATATTCCTATACATACAGAACTAGCACAGCCCTTTAGGGTACATCCCCATGAGTACGCACATTCAGGGGGCACATGTTTCCCGTGGGACAAATAGCAGCAGTAGTAGTGCTGAGCCCATTGTTCACAGCCTGGCTGGCAGCCAGCATGACTCTGGCTGGCCAGGTTCTGGTTTCTGGCAGTACACATTGCTGCCACATGTGCCGTGCTTGTTTTTTTAACAACAGCTTTTTTTTGACACCAGGATCTGATATACCCCCCCCCCCCCACACACACACACACACCTGCTAATTAGCAGTGCAACACATGGATGCATGTGCACCTCAAAATGGCTTTAAGGCTTTGCAAACCATGCGTGCATGATTGTGGGGACGCCCCCTTACACTGCTAGTGTGGATTGGGTGCTTATGTCCTAGGGCAATTCATATTTTAAAGATAATCTGTCTCTGGACATTTATATGCTTTGTCTTAACTTTCTCAGGTTTGCTCTGCAAAGCAGTTTTCACAGTTTAGGTGGTACAGGTCAAAATGTATGATCCTTTAAAAAATTAATTCATGTAAGGAATTTCTGTGTTCTTACAACTTTGCTGGATATTTCTTCCACTAAATTTCTCTAGGATGCTTGATATCCTGCTGTATTTACTATTTTAAAGCTCTACAAGGTGGCTATGGTGTTGAAGTATCATATATACCAATAGTGATAGAGTTGTGACTATGTTTAGAGCAGTGTGGTTTGTTGGTAATTACAAGAAACTGAAAATAATTATAAATCCAGAAGAAAAAATATTCAAATTCTTAATGAACTGAAAATAATTTTAGTAAAAAAGACCCGGAATAAATGTTTCCTCTGATCTGAAATCATGGAATCATAGAAAATTAGAGTTGGAAGGGATCATAGGAGATCATCTAGTCCAACCCCCGGCTCAAAACAGGACCATCCTCAACAATATCATCCTAGCCAAGGCTTTGTCTAGCTGGGTCTTAAAAACCTCCAAGGATAGAAAGTCCACATCCTGTCTGGGTAACTAGTTCCAATGTTTTACCACCTCCTAGTGAGAAAGTTTTTCCTAATATCTAGACTAAAGATCCCTTGCTGTAATTTGAGCCATTGCTTCTTGTTCTGCCAACTGACTTTACTAAGAACAATCCTGCTTCATCCTTTTTGTAACCACCCTTCAGGTAGTAGAAGGTTGCTTCTAAATCTCCCCTTGTTCTTCTCTTTTCCAGACTAAATAAGCCCAGTACCCTCAGCCTCTCCTCAGAAGTCATGTGCTCTAGTTCCCTAACAATTTTCATTGCCCTCTGCTGTATTCTCTCCAATTTGTCTACATCCTTTAGTAGTGGGAGGACCCAAACTGGACACAGTACTGCAGATGTGGTCTCACCAGTGCCGAATAGGGAGGAATAATCACTTCCCTCTATCTGCTGGCAACACTCTTACTAATGCAGCCCAGTGTGTCATTAGTTTTGTTTTGCAACAAGGGCACACTCTTGGCTCAAATTCAGCTTATTGTACTTGTAACTCCTAGGTCCTTTTCTACAGAGCTGTTGCTTAGCCAGTCAGTTTCCAGGTCTGTACTGGTGCATGGAATTGTTCCATCCTAGGTGCAGGACTTTGCACTTGTTCTTTTTGAATCTCATGACATTTCTTTCAGTCTAGTCCTATTGTTTGTCAAGGTCTCTGAATTCTAGCCCTACCCTCCAACATTTCTACTACTCCTCCCAGCTTGGTGACATCTACAAACTTGGTAAGGGTTTGCATCCATCCCACCTTCTAGGTCATTGATGAAGATATGGAACAAAACTGGCCCCAGAACCAACCCCTGGGACACTCAACTTTTTACCATCTGCCAACTAAACATTGAGCCATTGATTACTACCCATTTGAACCCCAGAATCCAACCAGTTTTCTTTCTAGCCCATTCATCTAACCCATTCTTCCTTAGCTTACTTGCAAGAATGTTGTGGGAGATAATATCAAAAGCCTTGCTAAAGTTAAGGTATGCCACATCCACCGGTCTCCCTGAATTCACAGAGCCAGTCATCTCATGATAAAAGGCAATCAGTTTGGTCAGGCATGAATTGCCATTGGTAAATCCATGCTGATATTTCCTAATCACCTTCTTCTCCAGCTGTTTAGAAATGAATTCATTGAGGATGAACACCATAATTTTTCCAGGGACTGAGGTGAGGCTAACTAGTCTATAGTTCCCCAAATCTTCCTTTTTCCCTTTCTTAAAGATAGGAACTATATTTGCCCCTTTCCAGTCATCCAGGACCTCTCCCAATTGCCAAGAGTTTTCAAGGATAATGGCCAGTAGTTCTGCAATCACATCAGCCAACTCCCTTCACACCCTCAGGTGCATTGCATCTGGCTCCATGGACTTTCACACATCCATCTTTTATAAACAGTCCCTAATCTGTTCTTTTGACACTGGTGGCTGCTCACCTCCTCCCGAAACTGTGCTGCCAGGTTCTGTATTCTGAGAGCTGACCTTGTCTGTGAAGACTGAGGTAAAGGAGGCATTGAGTACTTCAGCTTTTTCCACATCATCTGTCGCTAGGTTGCCTCTTCAGTATTGTTATTACAACTCTTTTTTTTTTAGTTTATCTGTACAAATTATGTATGCTTAATAAATAACTGATTTTTCGGTTTACAATCAGTCCAAAGATAAATAAATACAAAAAAAAGCCTAAGCATGTCAAACACCATATAAAAATATCCCACTTGAAACAGAATGTTTAATTTGACTGAGGACAAAACATCGCATTTGAGGTTTTAATTTTGTTTAATAAAGGAAAATACATTTAAAAAATGTCTCTTTTAATTGAACAAAATAAAATCCTGTATTTAAAAAGATTCAAATAATTCTCTCCAACTTTTTCAATTTGTTTGCATGAAATAATTTTTTTTCTGAAAATGACATGAATTCATGATGTTTCTATGCAACTTTGCTTTTTTAAGAGAACATTTTTTGACCAAAACATTACACCCAGGTCTAATATCTAGCTGATCTCATGAAAATCACTGTAAGCAGAAGCTCATTTTCTGACTCTTTAGAAAGCATTTTGTGCCTGGACCATAAAGGAATAACTCAGATATATATCCTAAAATTCAGATCTTGATTTGAGACTTTAGTTTGAGATTTGTGTTGGAAGTTTCATATAAACATTTTTGCTGCGATATTTTGCCTTTCTGGTTCTTAAAATAGAGTGCATTGTAATGATTAAATAAATATTTTTTGAAAGCTAACCAGTCTTTCAAGCTTCAAAATGAGGGCTTTCTTTGTGTTTTCGGTGAAGATGCAGGCTGATTCTCTCTTTTTTTAAATCCAAGTCAGTTATGCAAAGCTATTAAAAGTTTAGTATGAAAGAAGTTATGTAAGAATTAACTGAATGGAATTAGTAGCAGTAATGGAATGTGGCAGCATAGATTCAAGGAGAGTTTGGGATTTCATCTGAACAGCCTCTAGACATTCAGGTGTATACACTCGCCAGATTTGGCTCGTCTGGCACAGAAAATTCCTAAGAGGAAGAGAATAGGTTAAAGGTAAAAAATAAACATTATCTAATCAAGATATATTCAAAAGTTCATGCTGCAGCATGATAAAGCCCCAGGCACTCCCAAATAATCATTTCTATACATCTAGTCTAATTCTTATTAAAATAGTAATTTGAACAAACAAAACAAAACAAAAATACCAGAAGTAATATTATCTTTATATATATATATATATATATATATATATATATATATATATGTGCGTGTGTGTGTATGTGTTTATATATATGTATGTATGTATGGATGTATATATGTATGTATGTATTTGTGTGTGTACGTGCACACACACACACACGTGTGTGTGTGTGTGTGTGTGTGTGAGAGAGGCCATTGATTTCTGAGAACTGGATTTTAATTCTAATCATAATAAAATGCCTTTTGATACTGTCTCCCACAACATTCCCTCAAGTAAGCTAAGGAAGTATAGGTTGGACAGTAAGGTGAATAGAAAACTGGCTGGATCATCAAGCTTAGAGGCTAATTAAAGGCTCTATTTCTAACTGGCAGCTGATATAAACTGGAGTGCCCCAGGGGTTGGACCAGGGCTGGTTTTGTTCAATATCTTCATTAATGTTCTGGAAGATGGCATAGAGTTCCCCCTCAGCAAGTTTGCAGATGACACCAAGCTGGAGGGTAGGGCTAGGATTCAGAGAGACCTTGACAAACTGTAGGATTGGACCAAAAGAAATCTTATGATGTTCAAAAAGAACAAGTGCAAAGTCCTGCTTTTAAGACAGAACAATTCCATGTACTGATACAGGCTGGGGGCTGACTGGCTAAGCAGCAGCTTTGCAGAGAAGGACCTCAAGGTTACAGTGGACAATAAACTGAATATGAATCAACAGTGTGCCCAACAGTTGCAAAGAAGGTTAATGGCATACTGGGCTGCATGACTAAGAATATTGCCAGCAGATAAAGGGGAGTGACTATTCCCCCCAATTTGCACTGGTGAGGCCACATCTAGAGCGCTATGTCCAGTTTTGGCTCCCCGACTACAGAAAGATGTGGACAAAAATTGGACTAGATGACCTCCTGATGTCCCTTCCAATCTTAGTTTTCTATGATTCTATGATTCTAGTCATAAAAGATGAAATAAGATTAATATATTGGCGGTGATATTTATAGTGTGTCAAAATCTCAACACTTGTTCACCAGATATATTGTCCTGAGTGGAGCCCCAGGCTAACAGCTACTCTTTTCTCAGTATCTGAACACTGTACTGTGTTGACATGCCTTCAGTGCCTTTGTTGGAAATGAGATTCATAATTCCACAGGAATACAGCAGTAGATCTGGCAGATGTGGCAGTAAAGCTATGATTTTTTTTAATGTCTTTTTGAAAAAATGTTAGGATTTTTACCAATAAGTTTATTTCTGTGTACATTTGATTTGCTTTTTATGGTCAACTGGCCTGCTGAAAGTCTCTGGGCCAAGTTTGAGGGGAGAGCGGCATGGGAGATGTCGTGGTGGGCATCTCTACAGGCCGACAAACCAGGAGGAGGAGGTGGATGGGCCTTCTTTAAACAACTGATGGAAGCTTCCAAATCTCATAACCCGGTTATCATGGAGGGCTTTAAATATTGGGATATCTTCTAAAATGAAAACATGGCAGTTCACAAGCAGTTTAGCAAATTCCTGGATAACTTTTGATACAGATATTAGAGGCGAAGTAAGGCGGAATCTCTTCTCAACTTGCCGCTCACAAAAGGATGTAATAAGAAGGTATTGGTTGAGAACGTGAACGTGCAAGATAACTTGGGGGACAATGACCATGAAATGATAATGTTCAAGATTCTAAGGAAAAGAAGAAAAGACAGCATCAGAATAAAGACGCCAGACTTCAAAAACACAGACTTTAACATACTTAGGGAACTGGTGGGCAGGATCCCCTGGGAAGCATGTCTTAGGGGGGAGAGAGTCCAGGAGAGCTGGCTGTATTTAAGGAGTCTGTTTTAAAGGTACAGAAGCAAGCTATCCCAAAGTGATGGAAGAATGAGAAGTGCAACCGGAGGTCTGTCTGACAAAAAAAAATGTCTTCAGTAGTTGAAGCTCAAAAAGACATCCTACAAAAAATGGAAACTTGGTCATAGTACTAGGGGAAAATATAAGAGTATCACATGGCACACAGGGATAAAATTAGTAAGGCCAAGGCATGATATGAGATGCAATTGGCAAGGGACATAAAAGGCGTTCTACAAGTATGTCAAAAGTAAGAGGAAGCCAGAGAAAGCATAGCTCCCTTATAGGATGCAGAAGGCAATCTAGACATAGACGATCAGAGAGGCTGAAATATTTAATGTCTTTTTTCTTTATTCTTCACAAATGGGGCAGCTATGATGAATGAGGTTTGCAACAAAGATAGAGAAGGAGACAAACAACCTAGAATAACAGAAGAACAGGGAAGAGCTTACTTAGAAAAGTTTGGTGCCTTCAGGTCATCAGGGCTCGATGGGATGCACCTTGGCATGCTGAAGGAATTGCCTGAGGTAATTGCCACTGGTTATCATCCTTGAGAACTTTTGGAGGTTGAGTGACCAGGGCTCTTCAAATATCCATGCATAATAAAAAAACAACAACACAATAATTGAATTTAAACAAGAGTGACTAGCTCTTTTAAAATTGGCCTGCCTACATTTTTAAAATACTTTAAAGAGAAAACAGAAAGGGCAGTAGTGAAGTTTAGCTGGAGATGATTGTAAAGCATGTCTTAAAAATAACTAGGCTGTTTGTTTATTTGAAAAAAGAAGTCCCAAACTGAGAACTTAGATGTCAAGTTGCAGCTAAATGTAGACCTTTCTGTTTAACTTATAAAGAGGTGAAAAGTACATTTGTCATAGAAATGGTGATAGATACTACATAAGAGGTGTTGTGACCGATTCCCTTGTAATGCAGTAGGCAACATCAACAATGTTATGCCTCCCAAAACCTGTACAGTAAATTAGTCAATGTTGGATAACAGCTTTCATTCAGGAAAATTATCGGGGATGTTCCTATATGCTATCAGACCTCCAATAGTGAATTTTCTTCCTTTGAATGTTCATATGTGAAAGTAGGGAAGAGAAAAGGGTATTTTGCAGGTTTTCAATGAGGTAAATGATAGCACACAGCAGCTTTATTTACCTTACTAGATAAATATGAATTGAGCTTTACTCCTGACTTGAAAGCAGTGTTCCGCATACGCAGTCAGTCTGCTTATGCCAAGGAGCATTTAGGCAGTTAAATGTTGTGAGAGTTCCCTGAAGATGGTCAACATTCATGCACTATAGAAAAGTTATGAAACTCTCTGCTGAGCTTAGCTGAGCAACATGATCCTTGTGACATAGACTGTGGCTGGCCCTTAGATCTGTGTATCACCTGTCTCACTTTCTACTACAGAAAAGGAGTAAGTCAAGTACATTGTTTCTTCATACTCCTTCTGCCTGTATATACCTATTCTGTCTTGTTTTACACTTAGATTATAGTCTTGGGATAGGGTCCATTATTTTATTCTGCGTTTGTACATTGCCTTGCATGACTAAAGCTCCTAGGTGGTACCAAAGTATAAACAGTGAATTAAAGCCGTAGCTGAGATGGACAGCTCTCTCGTGGACTGGTTGCCTGAGGGGGACGAAGTCCCAAATTCTGGTAACATAAGTTATTAATGTGTGAGTGGGAAGGTCACAAGGACTGTTTCCTGTGCTTCTACTTCAACCAGTGCCTGCATATGTTCCACAATTATAAAGTGTGACTAACATGCAAGGGAGTTTATTCTGCACAACCTGAAAGTTAAAATGTGGCTGCCTTGAGTAGGATATAAATAAAATCTACTCCTTAATTATCTTTGGGCATTTCTTTGTGACTAAATTTAATTAAGGCCTTATTGCACGTTAATTTGAGATGGCTCCTGGAGCTCATAACCTCTGGATTGTCCATACATTAACACCTGAAACTAGTTTTAAGCATACTTAGTCAGACCCCTGCTCACCAGCCCTCTAGTATTGTCACATTGTGCAGGGGGGTGAGCATCAGAGAAGGTTTTTAGGCTTAAAGTGTAACTTCTCCAAACTCAAGCTAGCTTTAACACTGATCAACATTTGAGCAGCAGAAAGTACAATTGGAAACAAGACCTTGTAGATAATGTAGCATGGCTTTCATCTGACACCATGTATAATAATTGGCATGTGGTTCTGGTAATATTATCTATTGTTCCCTTTGTCCGTATTATAAATCAAAAGAGTAATATTCACAAATATATCTAAGTCCCATTTTCAAACTAGATTAAGGGTCCAATTTTCAAAGATATGTAGGTGCCTAAAGATGTCGATAAAAGCCCTGTTAGATGCTTGCATCTTTAAGTATTTAAATAACTTTAAGAACACAACCTAACTCAATTATTTTTTACAAGGTTTAAGCTTAAGCTCTGCTATGTTTACAGCACTCATTGCACCTCTGTATGCTTTCTCGTTCTTTCTGATTGTAACACTCTCAGCTCTTGTTCCTTCACCTCTCTTAATGTGAAATTATACAGTTTTGTCTGTCTTAGGTCGGGCTCTTAGTTGCAGTATCCAATCTGCCTTACTCTTCAGGGAGTGGACACTCACAATTCTTTCCTTCATTACTTTGTGAGCACTGGCTCACAGTCACCAAAAAAACTTTCTCAACATCAAAGTATTGTGGACTACATACATGTCTGTCATATTTACTAAGAAAGATCCTGGTTGGGCTAAGTTCCCTCAGGCCCCAACTCAACTGACTTCCAGTAGTTAGTTTCAAACACCCAAGCCAATGTGTATCTTGGAAAACCTGTCTCAGAAACCTGTTTGAGCCCAGGAAAACATCACACCAAAACATCAAAGTGGCTTGGCTCTTGCTTTGTACCTTGGATGTTTGCTCCATTGTGTACCTTAGCTAACATTTCACAATCAAGTGTTTGGATTCACAACCAATGTAGGATTGTCGTAGGTATAATGCAGTGCAATCCTGCTATTGAATTAACTCAATATGTACCAAGTTGACACCTCAATAAAGCAGGTCAACACATAATATTACAGAACTATGACAGGCAACTCCAACTCTGTCTTTGAAAATTTTACATGTGATGTTTAAAGAAGTGGGTTTTCAGCACAGACTATTTTTCTTAAGCCTTTCTATATATCTCAAAGGGTAGTTTGTGATTTTCATGTCATCAGATATACCGTACACTAGAATACTGTATTCTTTCTGACTGAAGCTTAAACCTTTTTATGCCCTTATCATTTATCTTTCCAAACTTGGTATATAGTAATGGTTGCTAGAATATGCTGACTAATAACAATACCTAATGGATACACTATGCATGTCAGTAGTTATATGCTTGAAATGATTTCCATCTACAGTATCTTCTTCTGGAATATGAATAGTACCTGCTTTATTTTTTTCCCTGACAAACTATATTTCACACTATTGCCTGAAAAACTCAAGTTCACTTATTCTTAAGAGTCCATATGAATTTTCAAATCTTCAAATTCAAATTTTCATTGCTCAGTAAAATCTGAGTTTTACATAATGTCTCTAAAATTATTTTTAGGATGAATATGAATCTTGGAATAAGTATAGCAAGCCAAGGCCCACTTGTCTTGTAGTTCAAAGACCTCTTTGAGACCATTTATTTGGTGCAAGGTCAGGAACCTCTCAACATAATGACTGTTGACTCAATCACTTTGAAAAAAGCTTTTATCAGTTCCAAGAATATAGTTAAATAAACAGAGCAGAATTCTGAATCTGACTAGATATTTTCCAGGAAGAAATTCCTGACTGATAGAAACGTGATTTTCTTAGGAGGGTAGGCCAAGTAAATAATGTTTCAGAAAGTCTCAAAAGAGTTTCTTTCACTCAATTTCTAAAATAGGAATTAATTGAAAATATTCTGAAAAGGGGAATCCTTCTCCAAAGTGTCACAGGGCACTATGGTGCCCTGCTCCTTTAAAGAGCTGAAACTGCTAGGGGAAGAGCCCTAGCAGTGAGTTGGAAGCCCCAGCTTCTGGTTACCAGGGCAGCCAGAACGAGCTAGTGGCCTACACTAGCTAGCAGTCAGCTGACCAGGAAAGGCAGGGTCTAGCTCATATATAAACCCCAGGGCTGAGGCCAGGAGAGCAATTCCCTGCTGGCAGTCAAGGGAGAAGGAGCTCTCTCGGAGCAAGCAAAGGGTCTGACTGCAAGTACAGCTTCTGATACTGTTGAAGGACGGAGTACCCCTGGTGTGGCTTGAATGATATTATAGCCCGGGGCTTGTGTTTGGTTTGCTGTTGTATAAGACTGGTGCTTTGGATGAGGCTATTAGGGGAGGGAGGAGGCCTCATTGGGGGCCCATGTCAGCGTGAAGACCCCAGCACCAGAGAGGGTGCGGCATTTGGGGTGCATTGACCCCAGCGCCAGTGAGGCACAGAGTGAGACAGGGCTGTGGAGAGCCCAGGGAGGACAAGGGGACCAAATTACAACAAGGCCTAGACCAGACAATGTCGGTACCATCTGCAAGGCTTGGGGAACGGTAAAGGGGTGGTTGGAGCCACACATAGCCCATAAGGCTAGGGTGTCCTGAAACAGCCATTGTGACATCTATTTTGAAGTGGGATGCGCCAGGGGTCCGGGAACCCACGGGGTCCAGGGAACCAATCAAAACTGTGTCCGAGAGGACTTAAAGGCAGCCTCCCTATTAATTATTCCATCAAAGACATGGCATGCAGAGGGTGCCCATTGGGCCAACTTGGCATGGTAAAGGGGCCTTGGGGAGATCACAACCATCCTTAAGGACCCCAGCCCATGACACAAAGTAAAATTCCTTTTATAGAGTAGACTAGATATTTGGTGTCTGGCAACCAAGGACCCATAGCTTGGCACATGAATTGTTTGTAGCCAATCAAAATTAGCAGTAAAATTGAATGTGCATTCTGCTGAGTTCCACTTTTAAACAGGGGAGAGATCCAAAGCTGGTATAAACTGATGCAACTCTGGTAAAGTCAATGGATCTATACTGATTAATGTGAATGATGTTCTTTCCCAAACTAGATGTCCAGCCAGCTGAATTCATTATGTCATTTCCTATTTTTCCCACTTGTTCAAAGATTGTGTGATTGTTAGCAGCTTTATAGGTGCTCATGTGTGGCCACAAGATGCTCATGGGATTTTTAAAGAATGGCTTATATAGTGAAATATATGGAAACAATATAGGCGTGACTGCACTACATATTAGGGCCATTCAAAATTTCGCTGGCTGTTTTGTTTTGACTCAGTTTCGACTCATTTTGAGCTTGAAACAGTGAAATTGAAATTAAATGAAGGGCTTCAAAACAGCCTCAAAATGAAACAAGGGCAGTCAAAATGTTTTGAAAGTTTCAAAATGTTTCAAGTTATGAAGCTGAAGCTGGGCCTGTCTGCAGGGAAACAAAAACTAAGGAGAGGAAGGGGAAAGAGGAGGGAAGGAGTGCTCTGATACTAACTGTGTAGCTGGCCAGTGATTGTGATATTTCCCTGAGGTCCCTTCCAATCCCAGTGCTCTGGAGGGATGCAAGAACCATAAAAAGCCTGAACTGGGCTGCTTTCTGCCTTGGGATCAGTTACTGAGTTATTTTCCAGAAGCTCAGCAGCATTGGACAACAAAGGCTACTACCATTGATTTCCTACTTGCTAGCCTAGCAAGTGGGATTCATCAATACCGCTTGCTTTCTTCCTATACCCTTTTATTTTATTATTTTAATTCTTTGATTCCTTTTAATTTATTCCTCCCTGAAAAACCTCTTTTTGTTTAGTCCATTTAGATTCTTTTCAAATCTGTGCTTTTTCACAGTGTGCATTCCGTTCACTATGCAGGAAAGCACATCATAATTATATTACATATTATAATACAGAATTTATATAGGAAAACACATATATACATTGATATATTTTAATTTTATTTATTACATAAATATGTACATAGAACCATGCATACATTACATAAATACATATACAGCAAAAGCTGTGTAAACCAGCACTTAATTAGCCAGAAAAATTCTATTAACCGGCATCTTAGGGACGCGGCAAAAGCGAAACCAGAAATACCGCTTCCGGGTTTCACCACCTCAAGCAGAGTTCTTGCCACTTCTTTGGCCCACGGCCCAGGGCAAAGCAGCCTGCACAGGGCAAAGCAGTCTGTGCAGGGCCCCCTTCCCTGTCCCCTGGCACACTGACGCCAGGGAGTGCACCAGATGGTGGACATTTAATTAACCAGAATATTTAACTAACTGGCATCCCCCATTCCTGGGGGATGCCGGATAACAGAGCTTTTACTGTCCATTTAATTATCTTAATATCTACATATATGTCACAACCCAATGATTTTGGTCCCTCGGCACGATGGAATTTTCCCGCCACATGAGAGCCTCTTGCACAGCAAAGGTTTTTCTGCTGCAACAGAAAACCCCAGTGCAAGAGAATTCCCGCCATTTGAATGCAAATTGGTGTCCCGCTATTGACCAGTTCTAAATTATTCCTACGTGGCGGCTAGTAATTGGCTTGCTAACCGTTTAAAATTTTGTGCGACTTCCGCCCAAGTTGGAGAACTTTGAGCACACTGCAGAGTGCCTCTAAAGAGATCTGACTTGTGGCTAAGCTAATCAATATACTGATCACCTATCGATTCTTCTCCCCGTTGCCTAGCGCAATCCTTCGACGTACCCTTTCCCTGCCGGCTTCATTTGTGGACGGATTCGCTGGCCTGAGCCTTGCCAGCTGGAGCAACTCTCGGAGTTGTTTAAGCGACCGAACCACCTGCGTTGCGGCTACAAGCGGCGTAAGTAAAGTTTTTGCAACCAATAAGCTTTGTCTGCCTCTCCATTCACCAGCCTGCCCAGCAACCGAGTAATTTCCAAATCACCTCAAGTTGGCTCTGGCCGTCCGAGACATGGCGACAAGGATGAGATCTAAGGGCATGGTGATGGAGATGAACCTAATTGGGTGCTGCCCTTGGCGCACCGGGATTCGCCGCGTAGAGAATGCAAACGATCTATGGGCGCATATCGCTTACCATCAGGCGGTAGAAGGGGACAAAAGAAATATTGATGGCTACTTCTCCGTAAAAAAAGAAGAAGCAGTCATAAAAGAGTGGAGAACTAAGCTATCCCTTGGGGAGTTCAGATGCATAATGGGGAGCGATTGGGTCTATTATCGATCCCCGGAGGAAATATCAGCCATATCCCTAGCCAGGGTGAAGGCGCGGAAGGCAGAAAAGCTGACCCCCACTCAGGAGTTCGCTCAATGCACCCGATACTTAAGGGAAGGAGGGGAACCCACCCCCACAGACTGGTTCAACTGTCCGGATTTGGTGCCTGGGTTGCGGGGCCATGAGCTCCTCGTTCAGCTCCGGGAGGACCTGGAGACCAAGGGCCGTCACATGCCAAAATGGGGTTTAACTAAATGGAAGAAGGGAAAGATGATGAATGTGTTGTTCCATACAGGAGCAGGTCTACTAAGGGAATACGCAAATTTAGAGGTTCAAATGCATACGGTGGGCAAGGAATCGCTGGAGTGGACAGCAGAAAACTCTGGAGCGGCGTTTATTAATAGTGCCAGCCGTATAATGCCGCTGATAGAAAATGGCGCCGAGAGAAGCGCAAGCCATCCGGAGATCCCGGAAAAAAGGGGCGGAGTTCCGGGAGAATCGGCGGGGACCCGCCTAGCGACCCCGCCCCTTGAGATGACGTCGTTCCCAATGGCCCCGCCTCCTTGCCATGGGGAGGAGGCAATGGGAGGACGGATATACCCAATGCTCCCAAATGAAGTTAACTCTCTCTCTGCCGCAGCTCACCTGATAGCTGTGATGAAGCGTGTTGCAGATGAAGAAGGTACTACGCGTACCACTGTTACCTCTCGCACACGCACTCGACCAGAAATTCAGGAACTTTGCAAAGAATCTAAAATAAAACCAGAAGAAACTTTGGCCATGTGGTTGGGATGATTAATAGTGGAGTTTGGATCTGACATTTTAGACAGGGAAGAAGCAAGTGCCCTGACCCGACAAGCAGCGTGGAGCGGAGGACATGCTACTGATTTGAACGTGGTCATGGACAGTGCCCACTGGCCCATCCCACTCCCGGCACTTGTAGTGGGACAGGTAACCCACAAATTCCACACCTGGCATGAGGGTCGCTCGCAGAAGGCTACTGTAGAGCAACTCCTCCTAGCCATAATCGGAGTATCATATCTTTCATGGAGCCCAAGAGCGAGCCCAATGGGGCTAACAGCAGCCCAAAGCAAGGAAAGATGGGCTCATCGCCACCTATCGGACCCCGGGGCAATTCCAACATCCCTGGAAGCTATAGACGCCTGCGTAGAGGTATATGGAGGAGCAAATGCTGTCACGCTCTGACTCTTTTTGAACCCGGTGGCAGGTCAGCCAGTGGGAAATCTCTTAGGCCATCTCCCACAACTGCAGGCACTCATGAAACAAAGTGAAGGAACTTCTGATGATATAAGAGACCGATCTTCAGCATACCCAGTCGAAACACCGAGACCAAGAAGTCAAGAGTTTACTCCCCGACGAGAGTCATGGTGGTCACCTCCAAGAACCCCAAAGGACAGAAATATGTTTGGTTTTCTTCTCACCCGTTCTTGACTTACAAAGTACCAGTTGCACATTTTGGGAGAAAGGGGCCAACATCGTCTAGCCGACGCACTGGGATTTAAATTCGAGGACCCACCAAAAAACGAGTAATGGCCGTCAGCTCCGCCGGCGGCCTTCTCTAACTCAAACCTGATCCCACTGACCCTCGTCCTTATGCCGAACTCACTGTTTACAACCCTACTGATCCAGATGACCAACAACAAGTATTTTTCCTTCTCGATACTGGAGCTCAAGTCAATGTGATTACCTCAACGATACCTCACCAGAAGACCACCAAAATGATCAAGGTACAAGGGCTTAACGCTATCGCCGTCACAAGAGAGGTTAAATTTTTGGTTCAAGGCCACCGATACCCCCTAGAGGCTGTCCTAGGGGGCATCAACATTCTAGGAATCCTGGGGATAAGAACGCTTGACCTTAAAGAACAAGTGCTACAAGCCTTACCCATTATTATCCCAGAGCAGGATTGGCACCGACCAACGCTTCGTAACACCTCCACCTGGTGATATCGACCAATCCCAACCAAGGGTCCCCTAAAAAAGTCCCTTACTAACCTCCTGTGGTGACTCGAGCAATGAGGCTGTATTAAAACCATAACTGCCAGCACCTACCTGTCATCAGGATGGGGAGTCGCGAAACCTGGAAAGCCTACTGAAGCCCAGCTAGTCGTAGACTATAGAGAGGTTAACAAAAGATGTCAAGTACTTCAACAACCTAATCCTTCTACTCTGCCACAATGCATGTTCAAAATGGCACAATTCCAACAAAATAAGTGGGTCGGAGTCACGCTGGATTTAAAAAACATGTTCTTTCCCATCCTGATAACTGACCCGGAAGAAATACTAAATATGTGCATTGATGATACTATGTACAGGTGGGCGGTTTGTCCGCAGGGATATCGCAATGCTCCGTCACTGGCTACTGGTGCCATGAATAATACCCTAAAGAACTTTCAAGCCTCACACTCTCTTCCCCCAGAGGAGGAATTAAGAATCTGGAGTTATGTCGATGATATTGTCATCATGGGTCGTGATAGTTCTGTAGTTACTAGTATAGTCAACCAACTAGTTGCTCACCTTCAAAGTGAGGGATGGACAATCAACGAGGAAAAGTCATGCCTACATCCTGTAGATGACATCACGTTCCTTGGCACCCGATACATCGTTTCCATCTGCCACGGAATCTCACATGATGGTCCTAACATCGATCCATTAAAAACATCCCTCCCTGTTACTAAGAGACACTTCCAACAGCTTTTAGGTCATTTGAACTGGTACCAGCATTATGTTGAACCCAGTCATTTGGCGCTCCTCACCAAGTTGCAGCGACAGATCCGTGACAAATCCCGAAAATCCACGCCTTGGACGAAAGGAGATCAGCGAAACCTGCTTCGCCTGCTAGCCACGGTTAAAAACACACAGCTCCACGCCATCGATCTGGGTGAGCCATTAACCATAACCCTTGGGTTCACCACAAACCACGTGTGGGCTATGGTGCACAATCCTCGCAATGAGCTAGTATACACTGCCCATAAGACGCTTCAAGCGGCACAACATCGATATGGAGCTGTAGGAAAAATCCTCCTAGCTGAACAACTGGTGGAGCCATTAGCAAGGGGGCATGGGACGTTACGCGCTCCCGGTGCCACATTGTTACCCTTGCTGGATGCGGAAAAAGTCGACCTGTATTTTCAGGGGGAGCCTAAAACGTGGAATACGCTGGTGCTTACCCACCATTACAACTGGCACTGCTGGAAGTTAGAAGATACGACGCCTAATCCCAGCCCAGAAGATGAAGAAAAGGTCCCTACACTGTATGGAACTTCTGCCCCGGCATGGATGCCTCAGATGGAACCTCCCGACATGGCGGAGGCTATGGGTACTATTGCAAGGCTTGTCACGATAAGGAAATATTTCAAGCCAACCCAGATAACAATTTGGCCCAAAAATGTGAGTTCTTAGGATTCCTCAAGGTACTAGAACATTGTCTGACACATCATGACGATACGCTTCCCGTTCCAATCATCACAATCAATTTGCAGTACATTTATAAAATTCTTACTGGTACAGCCTTTCCCACCGAAAATTTGAATGATTGGCAAGACATCTGGAAAACATTAACCAAATTTGCACGACTCCCGTTAGGCACACTAAGCCCCACTGTCTGGATACTGATCCAGTACATGAGGTCATTGATAAGCTCTTAGAAGACCCACTCCGGACCGATGTAGTTTTGCTTGTCACATCTATCTCCGGTCCTGAAGTAAATCCGTTCCTCATGTGGCTTCACGAAAATTGGGGTCACCCAGGACCACGAGCTTGCCATCAACGTTGGTGCCGAACCATTATGGAACCGGCCTCATATGGAGTTTGGCGCGATTGGGAAAAGGTAGCTCAGGCCTGTGAGATATGTGCTAAAGAGAAGTGTCATAGAACCAAGCATCAGCTCGGAGCTTTCAACTCTTCACAGTTCCAAGCAGGAAAAGTCTGGCAGGTAGATCTGCTAGGACCCCTCCCAGGGTTTAAGCCACCAAATAAAGGATTAGCTGTTGTCGACTTGGGAACAAGACAGTTACAAGTTATTCCTTATGAAAAAGCAATGCCACTGCTGTTGTTTCTGCCTTAACTGCTGTATTTGCCACCTGGCAACCTCCTCATGAGATTCAGTCTGATGGGGGACCCCCTTTTAACTCTAACGCCCTAGACAAATTTGCTCATCTTCACAATGTAGCATGGCATCTTCATCTGCTGTACCAACCGCAGTCCAACGGCGTTGTAGAAAGACATATAGGCCTGTACAAAGAACAACTTCGCCTCAGAGGAGGAGGGACGTTTAAAAACTGGACCAAATTCAATCATGATGTTCTCATCTCACTGAACACCGCTAAACCATTGTGGGATGAATCTAATGTCCAAAAACCCTTACCTTGGGAACCTAAGTTCCAGCCAGATGAGTTAGTGTGGATCTCAATACCGCACCCCCATCAGTCTCATCCGCAGGTTCACAAAGGAACAGTTCAACGGTCGGAACAATATCCTAATACCTATTCTGTCCAATTAGAGGAAAAGCCCGATTGTCCCCCTATTATCGTTCATCACAACTGGATGACTCACCGTTCCGACGTTCACCCAGTATCCTTACAGTGAATTTAATTATGAGTCTCTTTTGTTTTGTTGCTGTTTCCTTTCTTTACAGGCCTAACTTCAGCAAAGCAGTAATCTACAGCTGCTTGATTGTGAGATCAGTCAAGCACCAAACTGTGGTTCCTTCGAGTCAACAGAGTGACGGCTATAAAGGAGACACTGAGGCAGCGAATGCCCATCGGCTCAGGACTTGCCATGGCGCTGCTTCTCTCTCATTTTTACTAAGTATTTTAATTGGCATTGTCTATTATAGGAGAAGACGGACGTCCCATGGTAACTAATAAACGAGGGGAGTCCCAAGCAGATGTTCTCCAATCAAACGATGATTAATAGTTGCTGTTATATGTTTAAGTTATTGTGTTTTATAGTTTGTTAAAAAGACCGGTTTGTAAAATTGTTTGTTTGTATATATATGTTGGTTGCTTAAGCTTCATCAGGTCAGTGAATCCTGAAACAAAAATTCCTTATAACGTGCTCATGTGTCTAAAATTCCAGTTGTGCCGTCGGCAAGGGGACATGTCACAACGCAATGATTTTGGTGCCTTGGCACGATGGAATTTTCCCACCACATGAGAGCCTCTTGCACAGCAAAGGTTTTTCTGCTGCAACAGAAAACCCCGGTGCAAGAGAGTTCCTGCCATTTGAATGCAAATTTGTGTCCCGCTATTGGCCAGTTCTAAATTATTCCTACATGGCGGCTAGTAATTGGCTTGCTAGCCGTTTAAAATTTTGTGCGACTTCTGCCCAAGTCGGAGAACTTTGAGCACGCTGCAGAATGCCTCTAAAGATATCTGACTTGCGGCTAAGCTGATTGATAGACTGATCACCTATCGATTCTTCTCCCCGTCGCCGAGCGCAATCCTTCGACGTACCCTTTCCCTGCCAGCTTCATTTGTGGACAGATTCGCTGGCCTGAGCCTTGCCAGCTGGAGCAACTCTCGGAGTTGTTTAAGCGACTGAACCACCTGCGTCGCGGCTACAAGCGGCGTAAGTAAAGTTTTTGCAACCAATAAGCTTTGTCTGCCTCTCCATTCACCAGCCTGCCCAGCGACCGAGTAATTTCCAAATCACCTCGAGTCGGCTCCGGCCGTCCGAGACAATATATTGTGTAAATAAGATAGATAACATTACAGAAGAAGAAGAGTCAGAATTTTTGGCACACCAAGGCAAAGACAAGACACTATGAAACACACCATGAAACATGCTGGAAAGGCATCTGGCAAGCCTTCAGGGAAGGGTGGAAGAGGGGGTAGAGGAGAGGTGTAAGTTCTCCCCCTCCCAAACTGAGAAACTGCCTCCTTGCTACAGCAAGCAGGCCTGAGGCTTCCACTAGTACAGGCAACAAGGAGAGGGGAGTAATGCCACTGTCTGTGCCTGAGTCTGCATCCGCTCCAAGAGCACCAGACATAACCCCCCACCTCCCCCCATGACAACAAGCAGCAGCACCAGCACGACAGTCTCATCCACCCCATTTCACTTCCCATGCTGAGACTTCCAGTGCCAGAGGAAGAGCTGGATCTTGATCTGAGTACCATAGCAAGGGAAATTCTGGGGATGGAGGGGGAATCAGCTGAGTTTATGCTCCACACCCCTCAAGTTTTCTCTAGAGCTAGGTCTCCTTCCCCAGAAGGCACTTCAGAGGAGGATGGGGTAGAGGTTGCAGAGGCAAGTGGCTCAGCTGAGTCCTCTCCTCCTGTTGCTGTGGCTATGCCTGCTAAGGACAGGGAAATTGCAGCATCCACACATGCACCTGCACCCCAGAAACAAAGGGGTAGTGTGGTCTGGAATCATTCTGAGCTGGCAGATGATCCCACATACACTATCTGCCTGCACTGCTGAGCCAAAACCAGCTGGGGCAAGGGAGCAAACACATGAACACCATGGGGATGCTAATGCATCTCCACAGGCACCACCCCCTTGCCTTTGCTACTCCTCAGCCTGGCACCAGCAGGAACATGCACAAAGGGAAGTCCCACTCTTACTCCAAAGCCCCTGTCCCCCCAAAGCAGAAGCAGGCCAAACTGGACCAGTGGGGGAAGATGGACAGAAAGCGGGGTGCATTGTAAGAGCAAGTGAGATCACCCAGAGCATTGTGGAAACGCTTGCTGTGGATGGCCAGCCCTTCTCCTTAGTTGAGAGGCCAGGGTTCAGGTGGCTTATGGCACTCAGGTCTCCATTATACCAAGTGCCCCCATGCACCACCTTCAGCAGGATGGTGGTACCCTCCCTGTATGAGGCATGCTGGGAGTACTTGAGGGTGGAGCTGTGCAAGGCAGGTCCGCAGGTGGCCTTACACTTCACCTTGGACATCTGGAGCCAGGGTGGAGATTGTTAGAACCCTGACTCCATGCGGCACTCAACAACAAGGGACATGATGATCCAATTGTGCATGGGTCCTGTTACTCATTAGCCAGAGCAAGCAGGGAGCAAACACCACCACACATTGCTCGTGACAGCTGTATTCAGAATGGAGACAGCTTCAGGTGAGGTCCCTCACAGACACCCAGTCTATGAACACTGGGAGCAGCCCCGAACAATAGTTTTTCCCCACATTTATACACTTTGGTTTACACTCATTAACATTCACTTCACTCTCACTCCTCCTATGTTCCACCCATTTCTCCTCCCGTCTCAAGCTCTGCCTCTGTTTACTGGTTGCTTCATTAGCATGGAATTGCCTATGCATTTACTCATTTACGTGTCTTTTTGCTATGAGCACATGCCTAAGACCTTGACTCCTTTTCTTCAGTCAATGGTCAGACTTTGACCAAAACCTGGATGCTTCTGGAGGCTTCTTCACCAGTCACCATTCACCTTTTTGCATATGTTCATCTCAGATTCTGTTACCAATTATGTGTTATTTTCCACATTCCAGTCTGTTTTTCTGTCTCAGGCTGTACCATCCTCACCCTTTTTAGGCTCCTGTATATGATCTAATTCCTTGCTGTAGCTGGTTCACAGCACACAGACTTAATTGCTGCTTTTTCCAGAAAAATGGTTAATACAATTAAGATGGTTACTTATTATAAGCAAATGGCTGGCTTAACTATAATTCTGCCTTGTGGTTAGCAGATTTTGCTAAGCCACAGGTTAAAGCCTTTGTATTGAGCTGCAGATCCAGTGGTCCCCAAGATCATGCATACCTCTCTCTCACAGGGCACTGCTGCAACCAGTCAGGCTGTTGCTGGGCTCTTCTTCAAGCTGAGGTGGTGGATGAGTCCTGCATGGCAACAGAGATCACAAGGGCCATGAACCACTTGGTGCAGAGGTAGTTTATTGGGCAGTGCAAGCTCACCCATGGGTTCATGGTCACTGACAATGAGGCCAATATGGTCAAGGCGGTCCATGATGCCAAGTTTGTTGGTATCCTCTGTGTAGCACACAAGTTCTACTTCCTAGTCAGGGATGCCTTGGAAGGGGACAGGGCTGCTGGTGATGGTGCCAGCACCACCAGCAAGCTCATTTCAAAGTGCAGGAAGGTGGCAAGCTACTTCCACCGGAGCACAAAGGGGCCAAGATGCTGTGGGACAAACAACCAGAGATGAACATGCTGCAGCACAAAATCATGTAGGATGTGGAGACTCGGTGGAACTCCACATACCTGATTCTCAAGTGGCTGGTGGAGCAACAGAAGGCCATCCATGAAATGGCCTTGCTTGAGGAGATTGGGATCAGCGCCTGCTTAACAGAGCTGAATGGGATACCATTTCTCAGATCTTGGTGGTCCTCAAGCCTTTCCTCAAGGCCACTGAGACCCTCAGCACTTGCAATGCCCTCCTTAGCCAGGTGTTCCCCATAGTGAGGGAACTTAAGAGCCAAATGGAGAGCTTCCAGGGGATTAATGTTCCTGGCTGGGCAAGCCGCTGCCACCAGACGTGCAGGCACTGGTGAGGTGGCTACAGAAGACACAGCTGCACAGTAGCAATAAGCTAATGAGTAGTAGCATTGGAAAAAAAAAATCTATGCAGGAATGGTACTGCTCAGTAATCCAGGTTACTTTGCAGTCATTTAGTATTTGCATAACCATGTAGACATGACCACTGAGCATCTTAGACTTGTGCTTCATAAGCCCAAAGTGTTTGAAAAAAGGCTGCCAGCGGTGTGAGAGTGGAGAATTCTTTTGGGGAGAATGAAAATGCTGACATGTGAGGCTTAAGAAAATTGAAAGCCAGGGTGTTTTCTTTTTACCTCTGGTGTATGAATTATATTGCTTTCTATTTTTCTGGTACATGTAGCCCAAAGTGCACCTGGAAGAGAAAAGTAGTAACTCAAGCACTGGGCTTCAGCAGTGAAATAAACAAATTGTTTGTTTGTTTGTTTGTTTGTTTGTAATGATGGTGACATTTCCATCCTACAAAGTAGGACTGCACTTGACAAATAGACAAATATAGAAGTGAATCAAATATCTTTGTTTCAGAAAGTTCTGTCTGTCACAGCTGTCCCTCTGCTACACACATCATCCATCGTGTTAATTGTTTTCTTAAAAAGGGAGGATAGATCCTCTAGAGAATAACGTAATTTCCCCCTTTCTCCTACATCTTTCAACTCTTTTTCCTTTTACTTCATCCTCTGGGTTCAGACCCTGTGTGGAATGTATTAGTATTAAATATCAGTGAGACAATTATTGGCCCAGCTCAGATAAACATGCTCCAAGTTTTGGGATCTAAACATCTAAACACCTCTACTAATTGTTTACAGATAGAGTGGTGGCACATACAAATAGCATCCTTATTGCCTAACACCCAGACTCAATTAAAATACTTCCATGTTCATAACTGGAAACTAATATATAAGGAAACCTTGTAGTTGAATACAAAGATAATGGGGGTGGTATTTTATTTGAAATAATTAAGTACTCAAAAAAGGTCAAATAATTTCATGGTTCTAGAGTGCCAAGTGTTATTATAAACATATATATAGCTTGATTCTCATTTTCACCATCTCTATACAAAGGGGTGGTGAGAGGTAAAGTAAAGTAAGGAGTGCTTTAAGCTACCTTTTTCCTGGTTCCATTCAGATGCATGCCTAATCCAATGTGGAATTTAAAACAGCTTCCCTAGTTTGGACTTAATTTCCCCTGGGAAGCACTTAATAACTTAACAGATATAGCTGGTTGTATGTGTCTCCAGTATGCCCTAGGTGGGAGCAAATCTTATATAGATCCCTTAGGCCAGCTCTTTGTAGTTTGGGAAAACCATTGAAAAATGTATTCTCTGCAGACTATTTCCAAAACATTTAAAAGTTTGCTATGCTACCATAATGCCTTAAAGGTAGCCCAGTGTTATTGAGAATCAAGCCAATAGGTGATGTTCCCTGCCTTGAAGAATATGCCGAACTAGAAAAGAAGCAGGTATATATCATAAGAAATAGACTGAAAGTAGTTTGACTATAAAGCTACTTGTCATGTGGTTAAGTACATTTAGCACATTCTAGTATTTTAAGACTTGGAATTTACAGAGGGAACAAAGAGGCCTCTTTGTTATATAACTGCCAAGTCAGTCCTATTTCCTACTGCTACCAAATTCATGATAGTTTCAGAAAAAGAAAGGGGAGGTGGGATAGGCACAAGAAGGCAATAGCTTTTTTCAGGTTTTAGAAATATTAAAAAAAAATGTTCAAAAGTCAGTGCCAATAGCTTGCACATTTCTGCATCTGGCACTTGCAGATAATGCTCTGATGAGTGAAGCTGTGCAAGATTATTGTTATAAAGGTTTACATTGACTCACACATATGGTTGGTGCAGAGTCGGATGTCAAGTATGGCATTGGGTGAAGTTTCTCATTAAAAAAATAACTCTTTACTTTCCATTTTCCATTGTTCCATTAATAGGAAGCTATTTATAAAAGCTACTTATATTTAAAAAATCTGGATTTTTCTGTTAGCCTCAACTACCAATCAGTTCTGCCTGGAAAGACAGCTTAGGTAGAATTAAAAAAAACAACATTTAGAAGAGGTAGTAGTGGGATTTTTGAAAAGGGCTGAAGCAATTTATGTATCTAGTTTTTAATATCATTGATATAGGGGATAGGTGCCTAAGAAGAGGCAGGGTAGATCTGCACCTTATAGACTAAGTAAATAATAAAGACATATATAGAACAAGCTTTCATGAGTTGGAGCTGACTTCATCAGATGCTGTGGAAGGACATGCACAGGGCAGTGTATAAAATTTAGAGATTGATTTGAATATAAAATGGAGAAGGGGGAGAGGAAATGGCAGAAGGTGGTAATGTTGGGGAAGGCAAACAAGTAAATAACACATAGGAACAAAAGGGTCACAGAAGTTAATTTATGCAATAGGATAAGAATCTGTTGTCCCTGTTTAAACCATCCTTAACACAATCCAGTATGTGGATGATTTCTTGTTCTACAGTTTCCCATTCAAATTGGTTTTTAATGGTTTACTGCCTAGGAACAGCTACCCTGAAGTCAGCAATAGACTTTCCAGGAAGGTTAAAGTGTTCAGCCACAGGCTTTTGTGACTTCCTGGAACTGATGTCAAATCAACCTCCTTTCATTTTTTCAGGTTGTAGTTGACCCATTTGTCCAATGTAGACAGAAGAGGGGAATTATAAACAGATGATGATATATATGACATTCGTAGAGGTGTGGGTAAATCAACCTTGTATGTTATAATCCTTGTTCTGTAGTCCAGTGACGATGTGGTCTGTATTAATACAGCAGATATCTGGGTCCATTGCAAGGCCTGGTGTCTCACTAAGAATGCTTGAAAGATACTGTTTGAGGTTAGGGGCTGTAAGCCAGGACAGGTCTGGTTAGGTACTTGTGACATTTTTAGCTTAGAAGTCTAAATCTTATTTTCAAAGATGAGTTAGACACTTAGGAGTGAAAATTAGTAAACTATAGATGCAGCTTGGCAGCTAGAGTCAGATTCTAATAGACTTGAAAGGCACTTCCACTTACATGTTGTAGCACCTAACATTTAAGGACCTTACATCAATGGGGTGATCCTAATAGATCACTGGTTACTGGGTTAGCATAGGGTGAATGGGAATACATAAGTATATCTCAAGTCTGTTTCAAATTACTTAACTGGAATACAAACAGGAATTATTTTCCAACTTTTAAAGGTCCTTTCTTTGCATAAAAAGGATATCCATTTATAGGAAAATAAATTATCCCTGCATAATCTGTACACAGTTTGCATCTCCCTCTGGTAGGAGGGGGACCTGCATTTACTTTACATGCAAGTAAATTCAGACCCCCCTCACATAGACCTCACATAATCAGCCCTCCAAAATTGGCACGTGTCTCTTAAGTGGGGAAGCTGTTTTTCCTTATTGGAATAGAAGCATGAAGAAATAGAAGAAGGCAGACACTGTGCTCAAATCGTTGCCAAAAATAGCTACATCTTCCCTGTGGACTGACAGGCAGAAAGAGCAGAGTCTAGTCACTAAGGAATTTTCAGTAGATATTAGCTGAGCTCTGTAGCTTGTGCCTGAAGAATAATTGAATAGGTTCAGGTCATGTGAGCTGCTGCATGAAGTCTGTAGTATCTTTATGAGACTTGTGGTGTGGAAACAACATTTCATTTTTACTAGGTACTTAAATAAAGAACTATTTACAAAAAAGAAGAAACAGACTTCTTACTGCCCTTGTTGCTGTTCTGCCACACTAGGAAGTTTATGATGTCTCACCCCGCTGTTGTACTGAGCGGTTGACAAATTCAAGACAAACTTCCAATAATTATAATTTTCCATGTATATAATCTATCAAATTTATAATTTTTCCATATATAGAATCTAATTATTGAGGGTTGTTTTATAACCAGGGTCATCTTATATTCAAGTAAATATGGTACTCATAATTTTCCTATATAAAATATGCTTCTCAGTCAAATATACCTGCAAAGATGCAGGACTCTTATGAACACCCCTCTTCCCTAACATGCCCCCTCTCTCATGAACACATTTACGTTTCATGTTTACACATTGTTGTATCCAAAGCACCTGTAGGCACTGCCTAACACTTCATGTCCCATGCATGAAATCTGTTCTACCGGACCTAGGCTATTAGTGAGCATGCTGTTTATAGCAAGCAAACAAATCTCAGATAAGGTATGCAAGTACTCCAGGCAAACACTGTAACACAGCTTAAATTCATCACTGCACACTGGGGAGGGATAAATGTGAATTTGCATGTTTCTTATTTTAGAACAAGCCAGAAACTATGATTTATGGGTTGTCTTCATTTCTGCTTGGCTGCCAAGGCCCATCAGCCCACACATTCCCTTTAGGAAAGACCTCAGCATGCTCCCTTCAAGCACAGCTACGTGAGCAATGTAGAAACAGCTATGCTGATTCTGTGGTTGTACAAAACTATCTTATATCAGGGACTTCCCTGGATGAGTTGGGGGGCAGTTTATAGAAACTTTCTGCTGATTCATCTGGTATAAAATGACTGTGGGACAACCAGTCAAAAGGTGCTAAAGACATGTTCTGTAATAGAAATCCTTTGCACTTTTCTACCCAAATTGACAAACAGGTACTTGTAATATTTGCTGCCCTTATTTAAGTGTTATGGCCAAGAGTAAGAGGATTTTAGGGGCAGCCAAATGGTTGGTTTCTAGTAACAAACTGGAAGGGGAGCATTACAGTCAACTTATTTCCTTGAAAAAGAGACCCAATAAATATTCACACTGGACATATTACATGTGCTTTTTATGTGATATAGGCCTACTGTGCAGAAAAGTAGCATGCAGTAAGCCTTCCCTAGCCCACAGCCCTCCCAGGGGTGTGAAACAGTGTGTATACACATGCACCCCATTGGAACCAAATCTGCTCCCCCAGGGTGCTAGCCTGGGCTGGCAGGGCTTGTCTCAATGTGCAGTATGGGGCCAGGAGAGCTCTGTTGGCTGCAGTGGCAGCTTTCTTCTAGCCCCATGAACATCATGAGGGGTCCTAATGTGCATATGGCCAGGAGACACCTGCAGCCAGCAGAGCTCTCCTGCCTTGTGCACATTGGGACACATGGCTGCCAGTAAGCCCTTTGCCCAGCAGGGCTTCCATGCCCAACATGGGGCTCACCGGGAGCTGTCCCACTCCTGGGGCAGCTGCCAGCAAGCACTGGGCTGGATGGGGATTCTTTGCCCAGAAGGGGGCTCATTGGAAGCTGCCCCAGGAGTGGGACAGCTCTTGGCAAGCTCCCTGTTGGGTAGGGAATCCCTGCCTGGCAGCACCTGCCCCACAAACAAGCGTCCAGCTGAGCAGGGAAGTAGAGAGCTCCCCAGTTCCAGTATTGCTCAGCTCCTGACTTCTGTTGGGAGCCAGGAGCTGCCCAGTGCTGGGACAGGGTGGGGCAGAGAGCAACCCAATCCCAGTGCTGATTGGTTCCCAGCTCCTGGAAGGACCTGGGAGCTGAGCAGTGCCAGGACCAAGGACAGAGAACTCCCCCATCCCCTGTGGCCCCCCTACTAGTGTAGCTGACCAGAAGCAAATTTGTTCCCAGTCAGCATATACACAAGTGCTACTGTGCACTAACTACTGCATAGTTACATAGTAGCTGTAATTATAGGTACTAATTAACTGCACAGTTGACTAATTGACTGTGCAGTAAGTGCAACGCATGTGTAGATAGTAATGCTTTACTGTACAGTAGTTTAGTCTACTGCACAGTAGAGTGTCTCATGTACATATGCCCTCTGAAATGTAGAGCAAATGCAAGCTTATGAAAAGCCTTAACAGTTATTTGCCTGTGGATGTATTATGAATTAAAAGGAGTATTAAAGAATGATCCATCCAATTTGCCTGGCACAAAACATTGCCTAAGAGTGAATTGTGTCTTCTACAGAAATGCTCTCATTAAAAGAGAATTATCACAACCCCCCAACAGTCATGTTACAGATTTCATTACAGGTTCAGAGTCACTATAGTCCTTTTAGTTATTTTATGTTCACAGCTTTTACTGTTAAAGGGTAAACAAAATAACTTTATAACCATTTGGGTGTGCACTTTTACATTTCACAACACTTTCTTGGCTGGCCCTTTCAACAGTTATTGCAGATGTATGTCCTTAATGCTGCTTGACCTCCTTAATTCTAATATAGGGCTAGTCCATGCAGATTATCTAAATTATTCTGATATTAACTAATGAAAGAAATCAGCACTCTTATATCTAGACAGAAACTACTCAACTCTCCTTCCTTGCCTGAGAAGTAGATTGTGTTGTTTCTACCTTGTATCTCTCCCACAGCTAGTTCTATTCCTAGCAGTTGAATATTATTTTAACAGGAAGAAACATTTAAAAGTCATTTTGGCTACTCATGTTTTTGTAGCTTTCTGGAGATTCTGCCCAGGGTCATTTTACCAAGTGTCACAAACTGAGCAGTTTGACACTGCTCCAGGGCTATATGGTGTGATGTCACATTACAGAAGAAAGCAGTACTTTTATTTAACTTCCATCTCATTCATTCTACCAGTCCTATGAGATGTTGCTAATATCTTAATTTCTGAAGTGGCTTTACAGGAAGCCGTCTTCATAATCCCATTGTGAAGTGTTTAATAGAAACCACAGAAATAATAGACAAGCAAGGTTGGAAAGAACCTCCATAGGTCATCTAGTCCAACTCCCTGCCTGAGGTATAATCATCTGCGTCCAAACCATCCTATACAAATCCATAATCTAACCTGTTAGTAAAACTGCTGTTAACCCTGACACAAGACATAACACCTGCTTAACCTACCACAGGTAAAGTGTTGAGGGGGAGGCACAGCAGCCAATGTCTTGCTTCATAGAACAGGCACAGCCCCCCAGCCCACAGCCCTCCTAGGGGTGCGAAGCAGCAAGAAGCATGCCCCCTGCACCCATTGACAGTTCACTCTTCTTTGCTCCCTGCTGCAGCCCTGGTAGTGGCTGAGGGGCTGCATTGCACCCCCCTCCCCCGCCCCTTCCCCTACAGACTCACATAAACAGCTGGTACAGGCAGCTGAAGTCGGCCGCTCCCAGGGCCACTCCAGCATGAGCTGGGGTGGGTGGAAACTAGCAGAGCCCCAGTGGGGTTGGGGCACAGTGAAGCTGGGCTGCACAGGCAGCCTGTGCTGCTTCAGGCAGCTGGTGTCACCCCTGGGGCTCTGCTTGTTCGCACTCACCCTAGCCCATGCTGGAGTGGCCCCGGGAGCAGATGACACCAGCTGCCTGCACCATGACATGATGCAGTCCAGCGGCTGCAGACTGCTGGTGTCAGTCACTCCTGGGGCCGCTGTAGCCCAGGAAGGGGTAAGTGGGGACCAGCATAGCCCCAAGGGGGTTGGAACATGGTGCAGCCCAAATGCTACAGGCAGCTGGAGTCAGCTGCTCCTAGGGCTGCTGCAGCCAGGGCTGTGGTGAGTGCCACTCTGTTCCCTCTGGTTTGCTGCCTTGTGCAGCCCTGGGAGCAGCACCCCAGATCCAGCCTATGGAGCTGTATGATCAGGCCCTTGGGTTCCTGGACTAAGCCACCGTGCTGGCCCTAACTCTATGCGCTGCATGCACTGCATGAGCTGGACCCAGCACCTTGTGCACTGCAGCCAGCACAAAGAGTCAATGCAAGGCACCACCTGCAGCCCATGCCTTGGACCAGGGACTGGCATGTGCTGCATGTGGCATGTGGGTTGCACCCAGCAACACAGGGACTCCGCAGAGGTTGGTCCCAGTCCAGCTCATGCACTGGCTCAGCAATGCTTATCCAATCTGTTGGGCCCGATGAGTTTGATACCCTGCTGTAGAGCTTGTCTTTCTTTTGAAAACAGTTCAGCAGACTTAACTCCCCTTTCCACTTAGCCTAATCTAGTTACAGCTGTCATAGCTGTGCACACCAGCTAAGCTGCACTGATGTACTATCACTGGGATCCTCGTAAATGGCTGCCTGGAGCTGGGTGTCCATTTCTAGCATCATGATAAATAAGCTTGTTCTGACCTCTTCCCAGAAATCTTTGATGCTATCAGCCCCTGCATTTCCCTTCCTTTTTTTCATTTTCCAGCAAGTTCTTGCCAAGTTTTCAAAGAGAAAATAAATAAGTTCTGATGTGGCCTCTCTTCATTCCTCTTCTGGATTTATCCATAAGCTCTCCATCCCCCCAGTGTGCAGTAACAAGCCTTTTGCCCTTTCTTTCAAGGACTTTAATAAGGCCTCCCAGCTTACACATTCTTGATATCTATCATGCTCTATCCTGTCAGAACCCGCCGGTCGGACACCACATATCCATTACACCAGTTTTGAATGCCCATTTGCTTTGCTTTTCCTATACATTTCTATGTGATTTCTTTCATGCTGACCCTTATGGACAGTATGGTTTCCAAGAACTAATCAATAAATCAAATACTGTTTGCTACAATATAGATACTGAATAATAATAACAGGATATACATTTTTTACTTAAAATGTCCTATGGACACAGATCTTAGCTAACGTTGGGCCCCAGACCAAGGAGAATTTCTCTATTATTTTTCTGCAGTCAAAAACAAAATTAAGAGCTGGCATTTTCTGAGAGGTGCCTTGAGTCTATCAAGGGGTGTCTCGTGTTTAAAAAGATTGATAACTACTGCACTGGAGAGCAAAATTATTAATTTGATAGCAAAATTTATCTACAGCTATTAATGTTCTGGAATCCTAAGGGCATTGAGAGTGCAATGTTTACTTGTGTTGATATTATATTTAAAATAATAAAGTCTGTCTGGCATCAAATGTACTGGAGAATTCAAAAGATGCTAGGCCAAACTCATCTGCCAATTCTAACTTTTCTTTTTTGTTCATGTTGTATGAAGTAGGAAAGGAATCATTCACTTGCATTATGTCTAATTTCCTGGAACTGGCTGATACTTTGTTCTGAGAAAATATTTTGCAAAAACAGAAAAGATACACGTGAAAAGAAGTTTTCATGTTTCATGTGCAATGTGGTGAGTGGGTTGGAGGCATGAAAAGGGAGTAGAAGGATTAAACTTTCAAGTGCTGTTTCATGTAAAGAGAATGTAGGATTCTCTCAATTGAGAGAATGTATTCAAAAAGTAGTTTTGATATTTGCTATATAGGTCTGGAAAATAGATTCAACATATCCATGCAAGTACAGATATTCTGTCTTATGAAACTGGAAGCTGGACCTGATTTCTAATGATAAGGAAACTTGTCTTCAAAACCTATTGTTTTATTTTGGCTCCCAGATATGTGAAGTTCAATGTCCAAAATTTCTTTCCAGTACAATCCTAGGATACATAGGACATTTTGTTTTGTAAACTCATGGTCACAAAGGCATAAATCATGCACTTTGACATCTCAAGGCCTCTGCAAAAAATAAAAATACTTAAAGCTGGAGCACTGCTTGCAAGATTGTGGATTTGTACATTTATAATTTTCCATTCATAAGGCTTCTTTGTAATATGTCATGAGCATATGCTGTAATGAATGTTAGACCTGGCCAGAAATGAGATTCCCCATTTCATAGGAAAGTATGGAGTTTTTTTTCAAGATATTCCAAAATCCACTGAAAAATGAAATTCTGAAATTTCGCATGGAACAGGGGTTCGATTCCCTGTTACAATTCCCTCCCCTATAACAAAGGATATCCTAACAGCCCGTCAAGACTTGACAGGTGTCGTCTTGCTCTGTCTCCTGAATACTGCTGGCCCTTTGAGCAGTGCCTCAGTCTCTGCCATCCCACTCTCGCTCCATCCTTGTCCTTTAACTTTAGGATCTTCTGGGACTCATTTGACTGCCCCACTGGGCCAGCTCACCCCAGCTCTTCAATACCCATGTACTTCTCCCTCCTGACTACAGCACCTGCCTTCTTTTATCCCCTCAGGGGGCCAACTCCTGGATAGCATCTCATCCAATCAGGAGTTTGGAGTGAATTCTCCAATCACCCTGCACCACATATGTGGTCCAGTCAGAAGTTTGGGTTGAATGGGCCAATGGCACTGAACCTCCTTTGTTGCAACAGGTTGAAGCATAAGCCCAACTAGACACAGACCAGGCTATAAGACAGTGTGATCTAACTCTGTTACATCTATAACACAGAAGGCCTGAAAGCCTTGGGTATATGTAACATGGCCCCTACCCCATTACTGAAGGGGAAAGGGAGCCCAGGGGCAGCTGGCCTTTTCCAACAAATGAGATAAATGTGGGAAAAGAGCCCTGGAACAAAATGGCTGCCTATCCCAAGTGTGAGCAGTGGAGGCAGAAGTGGGGGCAGGGGCAGGTGACCCAGGAAGAAATGTATAGGCTCTAGGCCTGAGCCAGGGGAGGCAGTCTGGCCACATTAGTTGCAGAGGGCAGAGCTCCAGGAAATAGACAGATTGGTTAGCCCAGAGAAAGGAGTCTGAGCTGCAGTGAAGGTGTAATAAACTCTGCATCCCAAGCCAGGAACAGATAAGTACCTCAGGCCCTTTAGGTCAGGGTTTTTGCAGGGCAAGATTAACCTTGGGAGGGAAAACCTTGGTTTTGGAGTGGACGCTCATGTTTTGGTTTTCTTTTATAATGAAGAACCAAGTTGTGGTTGTAGGGGTGGAGGAAGCCACTGAGAAGGGTGCCCAAGGGCACACCAGATCCTATATGTTGGTGTTGTCAGAAGGACCTTGGTGTCAGACAGCAAAGACTTTGGGTGCAGGCCCAGAGCCCTTGAGGGGCAAGGTGCAGCAGAGACTGGGGGCACAAGTCCAGGGCCTACATAGGGTGAAACCAAAGGCTGTGGAGCCCAGAGGCCATGAAGGCTTAAGGATGGATCAGGGGTCCCAGAACCACAAGAGCATGGCTGGAGCTGGACTTTGGAAGCTTGTGGTCCTGTGACAGCAGACCCTAGCCTGAGGAGCTAAGTCAAACTAAAGTGAGACAAGGCCAGTGGGCCTCAGCCCAGAAAAGGACCTGATGTTCAAAACCCCTTTCACCCCACTAGGGGCAGCCTCTTTCTCAAGTTGTAACATCCAGACATGGCAAGAAAAATAAGAAGGTGGGACCAGCAGAGGCCAAAGGGATAACAAGGTGAAAGCTTGGGCAGAGGTCAAATTGGGGCAGGGCTTTACTGCTCCAGCACCAACCACATTACAATATAATAAAACAAATGCAGGGCTTCCAGTCACACACAACTCATCTAGACTGAGGAAATAAACAGAGTACTATTATGTGTTTCTAAGTATCTCCTGTATGGAAAGAAAGCCATAATAAAACTATAATAACTGCTCATGATCAACTCTAGGAGACATGATGATTGTCTATAACCAATTAATAGGTTTGTAGGTCTTGTTTTTCTATAATGAGCTAAAGTGGAGAGATTCTGCTCTGTCATAGCATTTGCTCCATGGCTGGCTATATTGATATAGAATCTGCTCAAGTCTTGGAACAATTCAGAGAAAAGGCATGGTCAGTAGGTGTCCAATCGTGTTGATCCACTGGCAGTAACACATATTCCAATTTCATAATAGGCTGTATGTAACCAAGAGTATTGGAGGTTGTAGTTGTACTATCATGTGTTTTAACTGGTTGTAGTTGTACTATAGTGTGTTTCTAAGTATCTCCTATATGAGAAGAAAGCCATAATAAAACTATAACAACTGCTCATGATCAACTCTAGAAGACACGATGATTGTGTGCAACCAGTTAATAGGTTATCTACTATGCAGACCTCAGATTAACCTACTCAGCCATCCCCAGACTTATCAATGATGCCCATATTTACTGGTAGACTATCCTTTTCATATTGAAGGACTGCTGCTGCTGACATTTGTCAAAAATGGACTATATATTCCCTAGGTTATAATTACCTATGGCTTGTCAGTTAGCTTTCTTTGTGTCTCTTTAAATTACTTGGCAGCAACTGAATCCCTACTGTTTGGGAACATATTTTTCAAGGCTGAAAGAAATTAAGAGCATTTTAAATTATCTAAGTTACCACTTCAAATCCCCATGAGTTGCAGCTATTAACAAAAGACTTCATGTTAATGGTGTATGAATAAAACATAAAGCGAACAGCCAAATCAAAGCAGAATGCAAAGCTTTAATTAAAGAATAAAGATATGTGAATTGACAGAAACACTTGTCCAGTGTTTTTTTCAGAATTAATTCTGAAAACCACCTCTGCAAAATCTTTCCTGCACACTGAATATTCTTCCTTCAAACAGCTTTTTAGAAACTATGTTGTATCTTGCCAGATTGCAAGTGCAAATTATTTCTGAGGCATACGTAATCCATAATACAAGGTTTTACACACCCTAATTTTTCTCTGAACCTACATCCTCTTTGAGGTTTATCATAGGAAATCCAGTCAGCATGTTTGCATAGCCCCAAATGGACTGTTGATTATGTTGACTGTCTGCTAATCTCTTAGCTGAGTTGGCATTTGTTGTATTTAGAAAGTGGTCTGAAATGACCACACTTTTTTTAGCTAGTTAGCACCTCTGGTTGATCTCAGATTTTGGTTTAAAGTGCCTCATCATGTCTTGTTTTGTCTCACAGCCAGGACTATATTTGTTTTAATTTATCTGATCTATGAAATTGAGTGCTGTTATTTTTTCTGTAGGTTTAAAAGTCTTAACTATTGACTTTTCCAATAATAATATTAGTAGGTGTGTTAATGGTGGGCAGGACCCCCCCCCTCCCAACAAAAATGTATTAAGAATAATGTGCATTATAATGTGCAGTTTATTAAACAAAATGTCCTCCCTGGCTGCATCTACACAAGATGCTGACTGCATAGTAATTATTGCACAGTCATTTAGTGCTTGGATAAACAAATACTAAATGACTATGCAGTAACCTGAGTTACTGCACAGTAGTGCTGATGAACAGATTTTTGTTATGCTACTGCACAGTAGCCCAAGACTACTAAGCAATAGTATTATGTCACAGTTGCTGCCACGTGATGCTACAGTGCAGGAGTCTTGGGCTACTGTGTAGTCAATCTTATGTAAATGCAACCAGGAAGTACCAGTCACACAGAATAAGATATCTCTGTAACAATGTGGTAACCTGGTCATAAAAATGAAGCATTAAGGAACACTGGCCACAGACAGAAGTGCAACTCCCCACTGTAATTGAGAACACTTGGCAGGAAGCGTTCTGAGTTACAATGATTCCCCAGACCAAACAGAAGTTCACTGTTGGTCCCAGTGGGGAGGAGAAGATAGCTGCTGGCTGGGAACCTACAGCTGGTTCCCCTAGCAATGGCCTCTCCTGTCTCCCACTTTATCCCTGTTTCAGAATGGGAGGGGGAAAAGGGAGGAGCGAGAGCTCATTCTAGGGGTTCCCCAGCCAGTACTGTGGGGAGGGGGTGATTTGGGCCCCCTCAATTTGGAGGGACTCCACTTTCCAGCAGGGACTGGAAAAAAACCAAACCAAACTCCCTCCACTCCCTTTTCACCCTCCCATTCTGAAAACAGCTTGAGGCTGGGAGATGGCACACAGACAAGTTACAGAAGGTGCGGTATTTTGAAACATCTTCTTCTGAACCTTCCTGCAAGTAGAGTTCAAATTTTTGCTTGATTGGCCATTTTTTAAGCAGTCTGCAGCTGTGCACTTGTGATTTGTCATGGCTATAGACTGCTTTCTGTGGCTGGATTGGGGAAAAATTGTCACTTCTGTCTGCACCCATTGTGATGGGTTATGCAAATCCTACATGAGGTCAAAGCAGGACATAGTTTTTATCTGACCTGCAGGCAGGGACCACTGTCAAATTTCTTCCACAACATTTTTTTCCAACTATTTAAATTGGTCTAATAAAAGATATCAGCTTCACCCAAAGAACCTTGTCTTGCACTAATTCCAAATGTTGTGGCATTTCAAAGGAATGTTTAGAAAGAGTCCAGTAAATAATGAGGAAAAAAAGCAAGTTTCAGAGTGGGCCAGCCTAGAAGGTAGAGTGTCTGCTTTTGTTGTCTGGAGAGAAGCAATTCTCACAGGCCTAAGAACAAACATCTTTCTGGATGAAGTGTAAGGATCACTGAGATTTCTCTGAAGCAAAGAAAAGAAAAGGTGTGGGTTTTTCATTCACTAGGTATCTGGAAAGGCTGGCCATATGTCTGTGAGCTATGGAAGAGCTTGGAGATCAGCTGCCTTTAGGTGTTTTTTGCCTTCCTGTTGAAGTGTTCAAATTGTGTGAGGCCCTAATAAATAAGGGAAAAAGTTGACTCCAGGCCTCCTAAAGCAAAATTGAAGACTTTAGAAATGACCTCAAAGTCAGAGGGTTTTAGAATTGAAGCCACTTTTGATCTGTTGACCATTTGTTGATTATTTTATTAAAGAATATGCTACTGAATTTGTCCTAAAGTATGTCTTCTGTAAGATTTTTATGGAATATCTACTAATTGGCAGCTGAACTGACACTTTTTAAAGTGGTTTTAAATTATAATCCATTGTCACATAACTCAGTCTTGGAAAATAATTGAGGGTTCATGTTTTAAGTATAGAATGTATTTTATAAAAAGCTATATTATTTGTCACATGCATGATTGCTCAGAACTATGGATAAAAGTGTGTGAGAGTGTAGGAACACAGACTTAATTCTGCTCTAAAGAATAAGTACACCAATAAAAGTGGAATGCATCCAGCATAAAATTGGGATAAGCAAGAGAGAAATCAGATTGCATGTTTGACAGTTTGCCTGTGCTGTGATAGGCAGGCATGCTTATATTTTGACTAGCACTTTTTTAGCATATTAGTCACAAATATAAACTCCTTTGTGAAAAGGAAATAAAATCAAATGTACCACATTAGTGTAGTCTGTAACTTTAATTGAATACATTCCTTGGAACTTATTTATGTAGCAATGTTGTCTAAAATGAAATTGAAGAATATAATTCTAACTTTATAAGTGTCTTGAGTTGGGCAAATTTTATTATTGAGCTTTAAGCATAGACATGCTGTTAAAAGTGACTAAAACATAGCATTGGGAAGTTTTAACTTTACAGTCTTTTCATAGCTACCATACACAATCGGTGCCCTAAAGAAATAAAATTCTGTTTTTCTCTGCTGTGACTGAAAGCTCCATGTGAAATCTCAAAGTCAAGCTGGATATTCTTATTCATCTTCATGTGACTGTGGCAAAAGTCAAAAGACAAAGTTGGGGAAGTCACATAGAGCACTTTTACACATTCTATGGGGGTGGGCGCTTTAATTAATTAGAGAGGCTCTCAGAGCCACTCTGATTAAAGCGCCACAGTGTCTCATGTACAGCCAGCACATCTGGATGGCTCCAGCAGTGGGTGGTGGCAACCTGGAGCTTGCATCCCCACTGGAGCTGGTGGGCACTCTCCCCTGTGTCCAGGTTGGCCCTGCAGAGGCAAGAGACAGAAGCCTTTTGTGAAAGTTTACAACATTTCAGAGATAAGATGCTGTGCACCAGGGACCATGCGCTGCTCGGCCTCAGATCGAGGGTCATCAGTGCATGGGTGCCCAGGGACCAAGGTAAACCAGCCAGGCAGCCCCAGGACCAGGCAGCTGCCAGCCAAGCCCCCCATCCCTGAATGCTCCCCTGGAGCTGACAACTTGCTGGGTGCTGGCCGCAGGCAACCTGCCTCCCCTGCCTCCTTCTCAGGGTGGGAGAGGCCAGGCTGCTGGCAGTACTTGTTGCCATGGCTCCAGATCTGCCCCTCCCCGCCCCACCTCTGTAGGACAACAATTCTGCTGTGCTACCACCCAGCTCACACCTCCCAGGATTGGGGAGCACAGGGCTCCTGGACAACTGGGGTGAAGGAATGGTCGCACTCCTGCCCTTCCCTCTGGGGGCCTCTCTGGGGAGTTGCCCTGGGACTGGAACTGCCACTGTGCCTTGATCATGTCCCTGCTGTGTGTGCCCTGGGAGGTATGCAATGAACTATTTGTACAGGCAGAGGAGTGCCTGAGCCACTACACCCTGCTGATGATGATCTTCCTGGTGCCCTTGGTACATTTACACTCCTGGTTCAGGACCCTGAGCTATGATGGCACAGCGGGCAAGCCTGGGCTGTCACACAACCTCTGCCACCACCTGGAGGGCTACCTGTGGCAGTGCTACACTCTCTGAGGCCCACTACTAAGGAGGATATTGCTGTTGCATCCACACCTTCCTTGGGGTGTGAGAGGCTTGTGCCTGCTCACCTGCAGGGACATGGGCTGCTAAATAAAGTTCTGAACTGTGTCCCACCTCTCTGTGTGCTGTGGAGGAGAGGGGGGGAATGTGACCTGGGGCCAAGGGAGTGCAGGCAGGCCAGGCAGGGAGCAGAGGCTGAGGCAGGGCCCAGGGATAGGGACAGGGGTGGGAACTGTGAAGGCCCTCCCTCCAGTGTAGGACTTACCATGTATCTGGGTCTGGCAAAGCTGGTGGCTAGGTGTGGGCCTCCCCATTAGCATGGGTGACCACCTGCACTGGCACCTTTCCAGGGCCCCTGGGAAGGAGCTGGTGCTGCCATTGGCCTGTGGTGACATTGTCAGTTGCTCCTCATGGTGGGGTCTGGGGCTACACTGAGGGTGAAGCAGCCACTGGCCAGGGCTCCCCAAGCTGCCAGTGGATGCAGCAGCCAGGGAGAAGGATGGGGCAGGGTGCTGAAGGTCTGAGGGCCCCTCCTTTGGTGACATGTCACCGAAGGGTTCAGAGTGGGGCTGAGGCTCTGGCAAGCTGTACCTGCTGGTGAAAGTCGCAGGGGTATGGCTTGAGTCCTTGGGTGCCAAAATCTGGGCCAAGCAGCAGCTGTGGAAAGGGGACAAACCAGGCAGAAGCAGCCTGTGGCCTGTCCAGGGGGGGCACAGAAGGCGTGAACTGGTCCCAGGGAATGCACAAGGTCCAGCAGGCTTCTGTGTAGTGTGCCCCAAGGCACAAAATGTCTGCAAGCTTTTACACCCTGAATCTAGGGGCTGCCAGAGAGCAGCCCAGCCCAGGAGCCGGAGAGGTGGCCAACCAGGAGCCTTGGGGCTGGGCTCAGGTCAGCCCCCTTGTGGCTGGGCAGACCCAGCCCTAGAATTAGTGCTGGGTCCCATCTACATATGTATTACTGGGCATTAACCAATCATGACTAAATTTGATACCTGCGCTTGCAATTATCAGTTAGCCATTTTTAGCATGTAGATGCACATCCAATACTGCAAAGTAAATTAGGCTAATGTACAGTAATGCATTTAGTATAGACGGGCCTGGATGATGAAGCATGCAGCACATGTGTCCCTTTGGCTCCCCCTGACCATACCTCACTGAAGTGACCAGCCTCCATCGGGCGAGGAATCACTACAGAGGTAAGTGGGGCGAGTGAGGGGAGGGGTGAGTGAGAGGCTAGCTGTAGGGCATGTGTAAGGCTTTTCCCACTCTCCGGTCCCTATATAGTGGTGCCGGGAGGGAGCTGTGCTCCAGAGCTGTGTGAACAGTCTGTGCAAACAGGCGCACTCTTCTGGGATGTGCCAGAGTTTGTGTAGGAGTTCACACAGGAGAGTGCACAGGAGGAGCCTGAACTCTAGGTGTTGGCAGCCTCAGACAGACTTCAGGTGAGTGGAAGAAGAGGCTTTAATCATGGTAAGGATTTGGTGTGCAGCCAGGGACCCTGCCCCAGTGCTGCCTCCCACCTAGGGTTTCTCAGAGGCCTCCACCCAGATGGAGCCCTTGGCAGGGGGTCAGCAGCACCCTGGCCCCCTGCCTGGCAGGGCCTCTGGTACCTGGGGGGGCAGGGGGTCCAGAAGTCCCCTCACCTGTCCCACAGGTGCCCAGCTTGAGGCCCTGGAGGGGCAGGTCAGGGAACTACAGGCAGTGTTTAAAAGGCTATGGGGGATCAGTGTTGCTGAGGATGAGATTGATGGGTACGAAATCATTCACTGCAGGACTGCACACCTAGTAGGTGTGGTGGGCCAGTAGGGGGTGCTCCTGTGTTGAGCCACCCACCTCACTGCACCTGACCATGCCAGATTCTGAGTGGAGTACCTCACATCCGGCTGACCCCCTTCCTGAAGCACATGCACAAGCCTGGGAGTAATGTCACCACCACCCAGAGTCTGGACTGATCTTGGACCTACACCCTCTGGGAAACACAGGCCTAGTAGTTCTTGAGAGTACTTGATCCACTACAAGAACTTGGGATGCATCCCTCAGTCTGAAGCACAGTCTCCCTTAGTCTCCCTTAGTCAGCTGAACTAAGGGGACCCCAAGGCATAATCTAGACCCACTCCCAATAAGTCTCCTATGCTAATAAAGAGGAGAACTTTATTGGTTACAAAGAGTAGGTTTGGAATAGAGTACAGGGTAGAGCAATATCAGACAAATCCCATAAAGAAAACTGGCATGGCTGGGTAGCCTTTGATCACGCATCTGAGTTACTGCAAGCTATATATCTAGTTAGATCTCAGCTATATTACGAGTATCATCCAGAGGCAGGTGGAGATTCCCTCTGGAGGTAAGCAGTTCTTTGAACATGAGTTTCAAGAGAGGGAGCAAGTTTCAGATGGTCCAGCTTCTTTTAGAGTTCTCCTCATGGGTTCTGTCCTACCTCCTGGCAGTCCTTAACTTATATAGACCTTATGACCTTATTTACCTGATCTAATGAATGCCAGCAATTTTTGGCTGCCAGCCAACCAGTTTGAAATGCATCACTGGTTGCCAGGTACACTGGCAGGGTCTCTAGCCCCCTCCCAGTCACGATGATATTGCTTAGAACAATAGGGAGTTTAAGCCCCCCACCCAGGTGTGTGAAGCCAGTCATGTAGGCACAGGGAGCAGGTTTTCCGCTCCCTCTGGAATGTATCCAGCTCAGGTTACAACTCAGGGTTACCTGAAGCCCATAGGGCCAGAGGTGTCTGCCCTCTACAGTGACCATGGTAACCAAATTGTCAGATTAGGTGTCTGCCTGATAGCAGAGTTTGGGGAGAGACAGAGATGGCATTCTGCCACAGTAAGAAGACAACAAAGGAGGGACCCGATGCAGATGGATGGAAGATAGTTACCTCCAGATCCAGACATTGCACTGCCAGGATGACTTCCCCAGTGCAGCTGGGAAACAGATATGAGGCCCTGGCATCACTGGGCGAGAGTGCAGCAGAGGAAGCTACATCCACATCCATCATCATGCAGACTGAGTTTCAACCAACCAGCCAGATGAAGAGATGCCTTGTCTCATGGTGGGCAACTCCCTCCTGAGAGGAACAGAGGGAGTCACCTGTTGCCTGGATCCCATGGTACAGGAGGTATGCTGCCTGCCTGGAGCCTGGATTTGGGATGTCCTTGCAAGGATTCCTGACCTCATCTGGCTCTCTGACTAATATCCCATGGTCCTCATCCATGTGGGTACAAATTATATGGCCCAGAGTAGTCCAGGCCAGGTCATGAGTCATTACATGGCTCTGGGAGCCAGCCTTAGGAGTTCAGGGGCACAGGTAGTCTTCTTGTTTATCCTTCAGTCAGCAGTCATGGCCAGCATCACAACAGCTGCATTGGAGGTCAACTTGCAGCTCTGGAGTTGGTGCCATTGTGCAGGTTTTGGCTTCTTCAACCAGAATCCACACTTCCATGAAAGGGGCATGTTGGGATGTGATGGCCTGCATCTCTCTTAAAAAGTAAGTATCTGTTCTCTTGCAGGTTGGCTGATCTCCTATGCAGGACTTTAAACTAGGTTTATCGGGGGTGGGGATGTCAAAGACAGGGTAACCTAGGATCAATGAACAATGAGCCACATGCTGGAACAGTCCCCATAAGTACTAAGGGGCCCATTAGACATAAGGACAGGGGGTACCAAGGGCACCCATCCGGGGGCTTAGGTGTCTCTATACTAATGTTAGGAGCATGGGGAACAAGTAAGAGGAACTTGTACTCCTGCTTGCAAACAAAGACTTTGAGCTGGTTGGGTTAACAGAAACCTGGTGGCACCCTACCCATGATTGGGCAGTAGGCATTGAGGCTATAGACTGTACAGAAAAGATAAAGTGTGTGTGTGTGTGGGGGGGGGTCATTGCTTTCTATGTTAAGGAGCAGTACATGTCTTCAATAATCAAGATAGGATCAGAAGAGGGGCAAAATGAGGTACTGTGGGTTAGAATACAAGGGGGTCAAGGGGAAAGGGACTTTGTAGCGGAGGTCTATTACAGACCACCACACCAGGAGGATAAGCTAGACCTCGAATTCTTGAGACAGCTCTCAGAGGGAGTACATTCAAGGGACATGGTTATCATGGGTGACCTAAATTCCCCTGACATCTGCTAGGAGGAGCAATGACCTTGATCTGCGCGTTCACATAGATTCCTAGATCTGTCCATTCACGTAGGATCAGCTAGATCTGCCCTTTCACGTAGGTTCATGTAGCATACGGGTCCTTCACCTAATGCAGGAGGTATACAGTTCCACTAGTGGAAACACCGTACTGGACTTGGTGCTTGCTACAGGGGATGGCTTGGTGGGTGATCTGCAGATACAGGGTAACCTAGGGCATAGAGGCCACCGATTGTTAGAATTCACTATCCAGCAAAAGGTGGGATAGATAACTAGTAAAGCAGAAGAGCTAGACTTCAGAAAGGCTAACTTCAATGAGCTCAGGAGATTAGTAAGTGAGGCACTGAAGGGCAAGAGCATTGGTGAGATGGGATTCCAGGAAGGGTGGGTGTTCCTCAAGGGAATGATACCTTGGGCACAAAAGGAGACCATCCCAGTGCACATAAAGGGAGGCAAAAGAGACAAGAAACCCTCTTGGCAGAACAGGGAAATCCAAGAGAGCCTAGGGCAGAAAAGAGAGGCATACAGACTGTGGAAGCAGGGGGTAGCCACCAAGGAGGAGTATACCTGCTTGGATCACACTTGCAGAGAATCAGTAAGGCCAAAGCAGAAATGGAACTCAGGCTGGCAACAAAAAATAAAGACAACAAAAAGGACTTCTTTAGGTACAAAGGGAGCAAAAAGAAGGCACATGGCAACATAGGACCCCTACAGGACAGATTAGGGCAATTGGTAACAGATAGGAGGGACAAAGGAGCTCCTAAATGCATTCTTTGCATCTGTATTCCTGAACATGGATAAAGACATATCTCCCAAAAGGGCTATAGACAGGCACAAGAGGGGCTCCAACCCACCAACAGTTAATGCTGACCTAGTGAAGGGGCATTTGGAGGGGCTGGATGTGTTTAAGTCAGCAGGTCTGGATGATCTTCATCCAAGGGTGCTGAAGGAATTGTCCAGTGTCATAGCAGAACCACTTGTGAGGCTGCTTGAGTACTCATGGCACTCAATATGGGTCCCAGAGGACTGGAAAAGGGCCAATGTGGCCCCTATTTTCAAAAAGGAGAGAAAGGATGACCCAGATAACTATAGGCCGGTTAGCCTCATCTCTATCCTTGGAAAAACCTTTGATAAAATTATTAAGAATTACATTTGTGGGAGTCCAGGAGGAAAAATAATGCTGAAGGACAACCAACATGGCTTCATAGCAGGTAAATCCCGCCTAACTAACCTTGTTTCCTTTTATGACCAGGTCACAATATGCTTAGATGCAGGAGTTGAGGTAGATGTCTGTGGGCCGGAGGGCAGGGAACAGCTGCAAGCAGACCTGGACAGGTTGGACAAGTGGGCAGAAAACAACAGAATGCAGTTCAACAAGGAGAAATGCAAAGTGCTGCAGCTAGGGAGGAAAAATGTCCAGCACACCTACAGTCTAGGGAATGACCTGCTGGGTGGCACAGAAGTGGAAAGGGATCTTGGAGTCCACTAGGACTCCAAGATGAACATGAGTCGGCAGTGTGACGAAGCCATCAAAAAAGCCAATGGCACTTTATCGTGCATTAGCAGATGCATGACAAATAGGTCCAAGGAGGTGATACTTCCCCTCTATCGGGCGCTGGTCAGACTGTAGTTGGAGTACTGCGTGCAATTCTGGGCACCACACTTCAAGAAGGATGAGGATAACCTGGAGAGGGTCCAGAGAAGGACCACTCGTATGGTTAAGGGCCTGCAGACCAAGCCCTACGAGGAGAGACTAGAGAAACTGGATCTTTTCAGCCTCCACAAGAGAAGGTTGAGAGGCGACCTTGTGGCTGCCTATAAGTTCATCACGGGGGCACAGAAGGGGATTGGTGAGTATTTATTCACCAAGGCGCCCCCGGGGGTTACAAGAAATAATGGCCACAAGCTAGCAGAGACCAGATTTAGATTGGACATTAGGAAGAACTTCTTCACAGTTAAGTGGCCAGGGTCTGGAACGGGCTCCCAAGGGAGGTGGTGCTCTCCCCTACCCTGGGGGTCTTCAAGAGGAGGTTAGATGAGTATCTAGCTGGGGTCATCTAGACCCAGCACTCTTTCCTGCTTATGCAGGGGGTCGGACTCGATGATCTATTGAGGTCCCTTCCGACCCTAACATCTATGAATCTATGTCATCTACTTGGATTTTAAAAAGCTCTATGATACAGTGTCACATCCCATTCTTATAAATAAATTAAGTGGTTGTGATGTAAATTACTACACAGTCAGGTGGGTGGAAAATTGGCTTATGGGGTATACACAGAGGGTGGTAGTGGATGGGTGGTTTTCAACCTGGAAATATATGGGCAGTGGAGTTCCCCAAGGTTCGGTCTTTGGACCAGTGCTGTTCAATATCTTCATCAGTGACTTGGATGAGGGCGTGGAAAGCACTCTGTCCAAATTTGCAGACAACAGCAAATTATGGGGCAAAGTAAATACGCTGAAGGGCAGGGAGCAGATTCAGACAGATTTGGACAGGTTGGGAATGTGGGCAGAACAGAATAGGATTTAGTTTAACAAAGATAAGTGCAAAATGCTGCATCTAGGGAGAAAGAATCACCACACACCTGCAGGATAGAAGGTGATTTTCTAAGCAGCATAGCGGCAAAAAGTGATTTTGGAGTCATAGTCAACTCTAAAATGAACACGAGTCATCAATTTGATAAAGTGATAAGTAAAGCCAACCACACACTATCATGCATTAGAAGGTGCATCACAAACAGGTCTAAGGAGGTGATACTTCCCCTTTATGTGGCATTGGTAAAACTGCAGCTGGAGTACTGTGTCTAGTTTTGGGCACTGCACTTCAAGAGGGTCATGGATAATCTTGAAAAGATCCAGAAGAGAGACTGAGGGACCTGAATCTTTTCATCCTCCGCAAGAGAAAGTTGAGAGGGGATCTTGTGGCCATCTACAAATTTATCGGGGGTGGGGTGCAGCAAGGAATAGGGGATATTTACCAGTTTGCCCCTTGGGGTTACTAGGAACAATGGCCATAAACTGATGGAGAGCAGATTTAGGTTGGACATTAGGAATAATTTGTGGTGAGGGTGGCCAAAATCTGGAGTGGGCTTTCAAGGGAGGTGGTGCTCTCTCCTACCTTGCAGGTCTTTAAGACTAGCTCTTAGCTGGGGTTATCTGACCTCAGGGTTCTTTCCTGCTCAGGGCAAGGGGTTGAACTTGATGATCTGCTGAGGTCTCTTCCAGACCTAAAAATCTATGACACACCCATTGGGAGTGAGGACCTAAATTAGAACCCAGGACGATCAATCTTCTAGGCCTATAGCCAACTTACTAAGTCACACGTCTTCTAGCTTGCTCCCTTTCTCATGGCCCCACATCTCTCTCACATATATCTCTCTTATGGTTAATAAAGAAACCAGCTTCACAGAAACAAGGCACCTCAGCATCAGTGGAGAGATTCAAGTGCTCTCAAGGGTAATTCAGACAGCTTAGATGCTGAGAGGAAAAATGCATATAGCTAGATGGTAGGAAATACTGACCACTGGGAGCACTGGTGTATCTATTCCCTATTCCCTCCCTTCCATTGATCTTAGGCACCTTAAACTCAATAGGCACCTTTGTCCACTCAGAATCAGCACACCATTTTATCTTTTGAAGGTGAAGAGTGGTAATGCTCATGTATTATATAAAAACCTAGTAGTTAGGAACACCAATACAGGAAGAGAAAGATTTGCATGTTAGGCCACCTTCAGACTAAGAAGATTCAAACTCATACCTTCCACTTACCAGGAGGTTATCCTAATCACAAGCCTATAGAATAGTTTTATACAGGAAAACACTCAACATTTCTTCCCATTGAACCTGGACCATTGCACAGGGAAAATGCATGAGTCATTGGATCAGGAGAGGAAGAAATAAGGCATACAACTACATAGGGGCATTTGGGGTTTCTTCCCACTTTCCATATTTGACATTACCCAGTCAGTGGATTAAAAACAGAAATAATCCTGAGAGCAAAAGCTGGAACCGTGCTCTGGATTTTGTCCTTAATGATTTGCAGCAAATCATACAGTCATGATTGTTACTGATTGATATTGATATTACATTGAATTGATTTTACACTGTTCTCTCTAGCTTTTGTGATGACCAGATATCTTGGTTTTCTCTGATAAAAATAAATCCCTAATTTTTGGATTAAAAAAAGTAACCCAAAATCCACATTTTCCCATGATTAAAATGAAATACCACTATATACATATATATATATAGAGAGAGAGAGAGAGAGAGAGAGAGAGAGCTATATCTCTATAGATATATAAAAAGATACTTCTATGTAGAATCTATATATCTAAATTTATATCTATCTATATCTATCTATCTATATATATAGTGGTGTTTTGTTTTAACCATGGAAAATGTGGATTTTGGGTTACCTTTTTAATGCTTTGTAGAGCATGCATATGTACATCTGTCACGCTGCATCTGTCAACTCACTCTTTGAAACATATCAAAGGTATCTAAAGTGTTGCAGATGTTACCTCTTCCCACAGCTATAGGCAGTCATGCCAGGGAGGGTTATTTAGCTGGCCAAACAGGATAAGAAGAGTCCAGAAGAACAAGTAAGAAGAAGTCAAACTCAGTGACCTGTGGAAGGGAAGGAGTTTTGAGTTCTGGCCCCTGCTCCCAAGCCTATTTATGTACTTTACCCAGTGGCTCTTTAAAGCCAATCACATGGCAGACCTGAACAGGCACAGCACTGTTTTAGATTGCATCTTAGTAACAGGGCAGAATATGGCCCTATGGAGTTATATCAATGCAAATGAGAGGTGGGTCTCTGGCCTGCAGTGAACAGAAAGTTTTGAAAAAAAATCTATAATATTCCCACTCCTATCTACACTGGACATGTGGCAAGAGATGTCACATGAGAAGTGTGAAGACAATCAGCCAGTGCCTCACAAGGAGGGGTGTTTCAGTGAGAGAGGGCTGAAGAATGCTGAGTATGGGTGGGGACCACTGTAATTCAGGCTCTGGCAGTGGGAAAAGCAAGCTGTCTGCAGGCTCGCTAGAGCCAATTTTCAGGTGTTTTTTCAGGGCAGGTTCTCCCACACCTCTGATTGGCTGAGGGACCCCCTGCCATGGGGCTGATTACCATTGAACAGAAACACACAAGAACACAGAGCTGTTCTGCAGCTGTTTTGCCACTATCTGTATGAAGAGTGCCTGCAGGAAACTGCTTCACTTGATCCATGGCAGCAATTTTCTTTGCTACTCTGGGCGTCTTACTCAAAGAATCATAGAAATTCAGGGTTAGAAGAGAACTCAGGTCACCTAGTCCAACTCCCTGCTCAAAGCATGATCAGCCCCAACTAAATCAAGGCTGACATTTGCAAGAGCCCGTCAGGACAAATTATGCTGAGGGGAAACCAGCACGGGTTCGTAGCAGGTAGATCATGCCTGACTAATCTAGTCTCTTTTTATGACCAGGTTACAAAATGCCTGGACACAGGAGTAGGGGTTGATGTCGAATACTTAGACTTCAGGAAGGCCTTCGATACGGTATCCCACCCCATACTGGTGAACAAGTTAAGAGGCTGTGACTTGGATGACTACACTGTCTGGTGGGTGGCGAATTGGCTAGAGGGTTGCACCCAGACAGTCGTAGTGGATGGGTCGGTATTGACCTGGAAGGGTGTGAGCAGTGGGGTCCCGCAGGGCTCGTTTCTTGGATGGATAGTCTTCAATATCTTCATCAGCGACTTGGACGAGGGAGTGAAGTGTACTCTGTCCAAGTTTGCAGATGACACAAAACTGTGGGGAGAAGTGGACACGCCGGAGGGCAGGGAACAACTACAAGCAGACCTGGACAGGTTGGACATATGGGCAGAAAACAACAAAATGCAGTTCAACAAGGAGAAATGCAAAGTGCTGCACCTAGGGAGGAAAAATGTCCAGCATACCTACTGCCTAGGAAATGACCTGCTTGGTGGAACGGAAGTGGAAAGGGATCTTGGAGTCCTAGTAGACTCCAAGATGAAACTGAGTCGGCAGTGTGACGAAGCCATCAGAAAAGCTAATGGCACTTTATCATGCATCAGCAGATGCATGACGAACAGATCCAAGGAGGTGATACTTCCCCTCTATCGGGCGCTGGTCAGACCACAGTTGGAATACTGCATGCAGTTTTGGGTGCCACACTTCAAGAGGGATGTGGATAACCTGGAGAGGGTCCAGAGAAGGGCCACTCGTATGGTTAAGGGCTTGCAGGCCAAGCCCTATGAGAAGACTGGGGCACCTGGACCTCTTCAGCCTCCGCAAGAGAAGGTTGAGAGGCGACCTTGTGGCTGCCTATAAGTTCATCACGGGGGCACAGAAGAGAATTGGTGAGGTTTTATTCACCAAGGCACCCCCGGGGGTTACAAGAAATAATGGCCACAAGCTAGCAGACAGCAGATTTAGACTGGCCATTAGGAAGAACTACTTGACAGTTAGAGTGGCCAAGGTCTGGAATGGGCTCCCAAGGGAGGTGGTGCTCTCCCCTACCCTGTGGGTCTTCAAGAGGAGGTTGGATATGCATCTAGTTAGGGTCATCTAAACCCAGCACTCTTTCCTGCCTATGCAGGGGGTTGGACTCGATGATCTATTGAGGTCCCTTCCAACCCTAGCATCTATGAACCTATGAACCTATGAAATCATCCCAACCAAGACTTTGCTTGGCTGGCTAGATGTGGGGAGAGGATCGGAGAGAGTAGGGGGAGGGCTCTCCCCTTATAGGGCTTCCCCTGGCCTGGCATATGGTCTTCTGAGCCCTGCTTTGCTGTAGTGCTGCATGAGAGAGGAGGGGAATTTCCCCCTCCCCTTATTTGTGTGGTGGGGCAGAGTGGAGTTTGGGAGACCCATGCTGGGTGCCTGCTCCCATAGCCAGGTGTGGGGCACAGGGGCTTCCTCCCCGCCCACATGGATCTCCCAAACTCTGCTCTGCCTCATCATGCAGAAAAGAAGAGGGGGAAATTCCCCACTGCTTCCATATGGCAGCAAACCAAAGCAGGGCTCAGGAGAGCCATGTCAGGCACACCCAGTGCCCCACACCCAGCTGTAGAAGCAGGCACCTGGCATGTTTATACCCACAGCCTCTAGAACAGGGGGTACTTATCTGCTTTGCTGGGGACAGAGTTTTTAAACTCCCTGCCAAAGTGGGGAATCAAACAATCTGATTGGCTGAGCCCCAGGAGGGGCTTAGACTGTACTAAGTTGTGCCTGGAAACACATGGGGCTCCCACAGTGTTTCTAGAGCTCTGCTGCCTTTCTTCTCTGTGCTTCAGGCAATTTTTAACAATTTTTTTCCCTGCCCTCCCTCTCCCCCCCCCCCAGTTTCAGCCATTTCTGGCCAAATCACAGTTTTCATGGGAAACGTTAAATTTGGGGCTTTACCCTGAAATCCCCTGAAACCTAAATTACATATGCCCCTACCCATAGGCTTTATTTTTGTTGTTTTTTTGAAAGGAGAACCATAGACTGAGAGATTTGCTGCTACCAATGCACCAGGATTTCTTGTATTCTCTCTCAACACAGGTATACACATCCTCCTCCTAAGGATTTCAGGTCATGCCTTCCAAGACCCTACACTTGCATGAAGAAGCTCTGAGGCCTTTGTCAGCCATTGCTATTACAGCTGTTCTTCTCAACCTGTGGGTTGTGGCCTAAAAGTAAATCACAAGAATACATGAATGGGTCGGGAACAAACTTTGAAAATGAATCAACAAACTTTAAAAATGGATTCTCCTTTAAAAGAGAGAAACATGGGAAACCATGGCTTATCCCTTGCAGGCAGGCAGAGTTCCAGCCTGCAAGGGGCTGCTTGGGGCTCCCCCATTCCCCACATACACCCATCCCCTGCTCTACACGCTGGGGGGGGGCTTGGGCCTAGGGGAGGAGGACAGCAGGTTAGGAGTGAGAGGCAGTGGGTTGGGACTGGCCATTGATGTTTACAAATGGGTCCTGGTATAAAAAGCATTGAGAACCACTGCCTTACAGCATGCTAACTGAACTTATAATGCAAGCATTTTTATGCTGAAGCAGAAAAGCATATGCTAAGTGCAACCTTAATCATAGTACAATGAGCACTTTTCTGGTAAGGATAGCTATGCTGTTGTGGGACTGCTCCAGAGATGATATGAGTAGTCTTTACTGACTTTTGGGTGGTGTGTGGGCTGGAACAAACAAACCACTGGTCCCAGATTGTCCCTGCACCCTCCCACTGTACCAGAGTGAGCTCAAGACTCTGGTGAGTTGGGAGGGTCGAGGGGTGGGACCAACAATCTGTTGTTGCCAATTGCATAGCCAGCTTGAGCTCTGTCCAGATGGCTGAGATTATAGAAACATTACCGTATGACTGCTCAGAAAATTTCATGGTAATACTTACTATCATCTAAATAAAACACGTACTAAGTAGTGTCCAGTGTGACAAGACCCCTGGTTAAATGGTCTATGGCAGAGCTGAAAAGCAACAGCACAAATGGATTTAGGCTTGTGCTGAGAAGGGCTGAGTAGCTTCCAGTCATGCTGTAGGAGCAAACTTAGTTGTGCAAGGTGACGTTGTAGCTTCCTAAAGTACTTGGTTGTAAACATGTGATTCAGATCATTGTGCAATTTAAAACAACTGTTGGATAATTTAGGGGCCTACAACCTGAGTACGTGATATTTATTCATCTTAGTACTGGCACATTCCCAATGGGAACATGAACAGTGCACAATGTACCACCATGCAGCAATAACCAAAACTAGCTCTGAGTGCAATAGTTCATATGTAGGAGTCTAGAGGGTGACAGACAATGCTGCACAGAGCTCCCTAAGCTTGTTATATACGTGCAAGGTCCACAAGTGGCAGCAATACAGTTGTACCAGTGCAGCAAAGCTAATTAGCCTGGGTGCAGTGCCGTTAATAAAATGTATTGCTGCTGATTCCAGACCTAGCTTGGACAGTGCTTTCTTGCGTAAAAACTTTCAACTCAAGTCTTATCCCCAGGTTTGATTTCTTCCTAGGCGGCTCACCTCAAAAACCACAATCTTGATCCTTTCTAGAAATGACCTCCAAATCCTTTATACATGAATGGCATAATGAGCTGACTACTACTCTGAATCAGCAGAGTCCACTTTTATGCCTTTCTGAAGTGATCGATACCTGCTAGCAGTGTGGAGTGTTTCAGGCAAATGCTGTCTGCCTTTGATATGACCCTTATTATAATTTGGGAGATGGAGAATGGCAGGAAATGTTTTATTCTTGAAAGTAATTGTAATAATAAACATTATGATGAATTTGAATAAGGCCGCTTTTATAGCTCTGCATGGAGCTTTTTAGATGCATTCAGGGAAAAATAAAAATGAAGTATAGACATATGTTAATTGACTTGTGTGTAAAACTCCAAGTCGGGTAGTAAGAGGCAGAATTCTTTAGCCAGACTCTGAAACCCAGGAAGTTTTAGTCAGCATAAATAGCGAACAGATTAGTTCAATGATCTCCGCTTCCCATGAAAAGAAATTTTCAAAACACCAGGGTTCTCTCATTTTGCTTTGTCTGTCTTCCTTGTGATAAGGCAACACACACAAACCAAAATGCAGCAGGAAAGGAAAACCTGCAGGTAGCCTAACAGGCTGCTTAAACATTTGTTCAGAAATATTATAGTTTAGCCTATTCTATTTACTCAGTCACAGAAGCAATGGCTCCCACCATAAAATAAACAAACCTAAATTGCCTTCAGCCAAAGACCATGACAGATCAGGCTACTTTACCAGAAGGATCTCACCTAAATGAGCTAGATTAATCCTTGTACTGTGACGAGGCTTTAGGTACCTTAAAAACCTGCTTGTTCCCTAGCTTTATGTCTTGCGATACTGATGAGTTTAGTGTTTCATGAGGAGACACTATGGAAAGTGGTGACCCTGCTCATTCAGTAACAGACACCAGGGTGTTGTCACAGTTTACAATGGTCACCTTTGTGGACTGAGTTATTTACCCAACAGGCAAAGCTGTGCTGACCTCTGATGTGTGTTCAGTTCCTAAAGAATGCTGATCCAGAGAGGTACCTCAGCAATCTACTGAAAATATTGATGAAAGACAACTCAAAGGGGTATAATATCTTTTAATATACAAAAATGGTTACTCCCTGTTTCTCTAAAGCTATCAGAATGCTGATTTCTTTCTTACTGAACATTTCAGTTGCAGTTGGGGTGGGGGAGTGCTTACCTCTATGCCTAGTTGCCCTGCCATCATTTCCATGATCTATCATTTCTATTGGGTGGGCATTTTACATGTCCAAATTCTCAGGCCAAGTTTGAAAGTGCCTCCCCTCCTCCCCCCAACCAAAGCTTAATCTAAACTGGAAAGGCCAAGAAGTGATCTTACTCTATTTTTACACCTTCACGTATTGATGCTCAGAAGGACAAGCCCTGGCAAGCAAGGAGGGCCTTCAGTCTTGCAGCTCTTAGTGATCACAATGTCAATGAACTGCCAGGCAAATTACACACTGGGCACATCTACATGTGCACATTTACAGCTCAGTAACCAAAATTATTGCACAGTACGAGCATGCATCTACATGTGTGCACCCATACTACTCAGTAAATATGGCAACTTATGCTGACTTGAGCATAACTTTGATACCTGCAGGTATGCCTGATTAGACGCAATGCACATGTAGACAGGTTACCATGCAGTAAACCTGGGGGCCTCCCTGCTGGGTCTGCCCAGCCAGTAGGGGACTGGCCTGAGCCCAGCCCCAAGGTTCCTGGCTGGCTACCTCTTCTGGCTTCAATTTAAGACTAAAGTTAGTCCCAAGGGCTGGTAGCCATGTTGCCAGAGATGAAAGTTCTGCTGGTAGGCACAGGGGCAGATGGCAGGCTGCCCTGACCTGGGACTAAATTTAGTCCCAGATCAACTGTGCATGTAGATGCCAGCTTATTCCCACTTACTGTGCAGTAAATTTAAGCTTGCATAAATGCACGTGTAGACAGGCCTGTGGTGAGCTACTCCAAGGTCCCAAAACATTCATTCAGTTTCAAGAAAATTCCCAGGTGGATAAAGGGATCCTTCTTTCCTCTATAACATGTGTAATTCTGCAAAGTAAGGACAGAAAAAGAGAACATCCACACTCAGTTTTCTCTTCTCCAGACTAAAAAAATCTGTCTCTTTCGGCCTTTCTGTTTCCCAGCCCTTTCATCACTTTGTTGTTCTCTGCTGGACTCTGTCCAAATGGTCCATATCTTTCTTGGATAGTGGAGTCTTAAAAGAGGACCCAGTACTCCAGGTGAGGCCTTCATCAATGCCAAGAAAAGTTAAAGAATCACCTCCCTTGATTTGCAAAAATTTGCACTTTAAACCAGGCTGATCCTCTTCCAGGGTCCAAGTCTTGCAAAGCAGCTGTGACACCACCTTTGCTACTTTCTTTCTCTTTCACCTTATTCCTGTGCCTAGCTTATCCTCTTTGGAACTGATGGTGCTGCATATGTTGGGCTTGAAATGATATATCATCTTTCAGTAATTAAAAAAGGAAATAAAATAAAGGCTTGCTAAAATCCCAGTCAAATTTTTCCTTTATTTGTTTTCCTATCATTATACCTGATGAACAAGACTGCTGAAAACCACAACCACAGTTGGTTCTGTTCTGATGAACAGAAACTAACCTATCCACAAAGAATTCCAATCACAAGTATGTCTTTGAGTTCTCTGCCTAAATTAAAAGCATCTAAAGTTATTTACAAAGCTAGAGATTCCTATGGTTATTTATGTGTGGTGTTCCTCTCTGGTGCACACTGTGTAACTATGAATGTGTCTATTCATTGTGTGTCTATTCTATGTCCAGAGTATTCCCAGAGGAATGGCTGAAGGAACTATTATGAAGAGCCAAATCTGGAACTGTTTTAAATTATTGTCTTTTTTGGGCATAGGAATGCTGGTATCCAATAGAGAAGTTATTTCTGTGTGATTTTTATTTGCTAAGGGTTGTGAGTTTTGCACAGACTCAGTGAACAACCAGTAAAAGAGCCTTTGTTTTCTTAAATACTCCCTGGAGCACTGGTGTTAGTTTCTAACAGCCCAACCCTTGGGTCCAGTCAAGCTGTGCTTGGTGTAAGACCTGTTGTGAAGAATTGTGGCAGAAATACCATACATTATCTTTATGCCTGTGAACCTCACAGTAGCCTGTACCTGATCTCCATGCTCTTGGGCATTACTTAGAACAAGCCCCAGGGCTTTTTCAGCTAGAAAATATTATGCCAGTTGAGGATCAGCAGAACATACCTCTGACCTTCGCCTCCACCTAAGTCCAGCATACCCCTACATCTGGGGGAAAGAATTTGTAGCATAGGGTCAGGAGAATCCAGGGCTGATTTGCACTTTAGGGATGTGTGCATGTGTGTAACAAGTTTTGAAGCTCACTTCATCAGATGCTTTGAAAGGGTGCTCACAAAGCAGTGTATAAGAAGGAGAGAGAAATTTGAATACAATAGGCAGAAAGGAGGGGGAGAAAGAAAGGGGAGAATGGGCATAGGGGTGAGGGCAGTGTTAGTGAATCTCCCAGATATCACTTCTGTATCTCTCCTCAGCCTTGCTTGGTCAGAGATTAGGACTATTCTTCTTTGCTTAACTTGCATAACCTTCTTGTGTTAATAGGGCTTCTTTAAAATACAATTCTGACCATACCTGAATGAAGTTGTAATATAAGAAACCTATACTTTAAACTTTGAATCTCAGGGTATTTCTATTATCCATTGTACATGCCATTTGTATACCATGGACATGTCTACATAACACACTACCCACCTGACATAAATGCCCTTCTTATTCAGTCACTAGAAATGACACACAATGAGTTTTTAGTTCTCTGTCTCTATGTGTCTCATATTTTATGCTATATACAAGTTTCTTAAATTAATATAATTTAAGGGGGGAATGACATTAACATTTTTTTTAATCAACTCCAGCAGACTTTTTGAATCTTTGTGTTAATTTTCTGTGAACATTTGTAAAAAAACAAATTTTAAACATATTCTGAAAAATCAAACAAAAATGAATCTGAAAATGAAAAAAAAAATCACAATTTGATATACAATTCACCACAAACTGCATAGTAAATCAGAGAATAACACAGGACTCGAAGTGTTTAAATCATAGAATCATAGAAGAGTAGGGCTGGAAGGGACATCCAGAGCTCATCTAGTCCAACACCCTGTCTGAGGCAAGATCATCCCTATACAAACCATTATCTAGACTCTACATAACACTACCTTCAACCCTCAACACAGACCTAGCACACTCTAACTTCTCCACATCCTTTTTAAAATGAAGCCCAGACCTGCACACAATATTTCAGATGAAGCCTAACCAGTGCTGAATAGAGAGGCACTATCACCTCCCGTGTCTTGCACCTAAGCATTGAAGCATTCCAAAACTGCATTTGCCTTTTGTGAGGCTGCATCACATTGCAAATTCATATTGAGTCTGTGATCTAAATCCTGTTCCACAATGCTGCCATCCAGCCAGGTGTAACCTATTTTCTATTTGTGTTTTTGTTTGTTCTTCCCAAGGTGTAGCCCATTGGTGATGTGTAGAGGGTGCATGTGGGTGCACATACACCTGCTGAGATTGGTGGTGCACCCCCTGAAAGAAGAGCTGCTGACGTTGCTGGCGGCACCTGCAGGCAGTCTCCGCTTTCCACGCTCCTCCCTCGCTGCCAACACTGCCAGCAGCATCTGCGGGTGGTCACTGCCCACTGGTGGGCACTCATCACCTCTCCCTCCCACTGCTGACACTGCCACAGCTGCCTGCGGGAGCTCCCTGCTCAGAACCGCCATGCCCCCCACTGCCATCACTGCTGCCACTGCCACCACTGCCGCCGCTGCCTGTGGGTGGTCACCGTACCCCTCCAGGGGCATGCATCATTCATGGTGTAGCACTTTGCATTTATCCACATTTAACTTCATCCTGTTCGTACTAGCCGTTTTCCAATTTGTCAAGGACTGCACTTCTTCTGTCTGGATTACACTCCTTCTGAACTCCAACCTGTTCATAATCCTTCCCAGTTCTACATCATCTGTAAATTTGCTCAAGAAACTTCCTATGCCGGCATCGAAATTGTTAATAAACGCATTGAACAGCACCAGGCCCAGGACAGATACCTGTGGGACTCCACTCAAAACCTCTTGCCATTCTGACATGGACCTGTTAATGATTACCTCTGCTTGTAGCTATTTAGCCAGTCTATTCACCTTGTAGTAGTTTTATCTAACCCACATTTCTCCAATTTGTTTAGGAGAAGGTCTTGTGGGACCTTGTCAAAAGCCTTGCTGAAGTCCAGATACACTATATCCACAGCATTCCCTTCATCCACGCAAGTAGTTACTCTGTGAAAGGAGGAGATCAATTTTGTTTCACACAATTTGCTTTTCATAAATCCATGCTGGCTGCTTGTGATCAGCTTCTTCTTCTCCAGATGATTGCAAATGGCATTCCTTACAATATGCTCTGGTATCTTCCCAGGTTTTAAGGTGAAATTAATTGGTCCATAATTCCTTCTGTCCTCCATTTTGCCTTTTGTAAATAGGGGCAGTATAATGGCCCTTTTCCAGTCCTCTGGCACCTGGCCTATCTTCTATGACTTCATGAAAATCATTGGCAAGGGCTCCGAGATCTCCTCTACCAATTCCTTCAGTACCCTGGGGTGAAATTAATTTGGGCTTTCTGACCTGAATATATTCAGATCCAATAAAAGCTCTGTAAGGCCACGTCTAGAAGAGCAGGGGCATGAGTTTCCTTGGCATAAATAGTAATGGCACAAATTTGTGCCACTACTTTGTGCCACAGTACATGCCCATGCACATGCACTTTCTTGCTGGACACATTGCTCCCTCCTGGCCTTGACCTCATTAATTGCCTCTTTTAGGGAACTAGGTATAACTTCTCTCCCAATTCTAACTGAAATCTTCAAGGAGGTTTCTCTTTTTCTCCTTCCCTGCTTTTCCGGCATCTTTCTTCTGTCTGGAGGAACTAACCTGAAGAGAGGGCTTCTTTTCCTTGGCCCTTGATTTCCTCTTTTTCTTTCCCTTGGATTCCTTCTCCTTTCCAGGGTTTGTTCTGATGCAACTGCTGGTCTCTGCTCAGTTCTCTCCTCACCAGCAGAATGTAAATAACCCCTTTCTTCATTCCAGGTGCACCCAGTTTTTTTGGAGGTCCCTAGTCCTCCTGGAAGACCAGTTCCCTTGCTTTCACTCTCTCTCTCTTTCTCGACTGCTGTACACCAACTGTTCCCCATCGGCATGCTGCCTACTGGGCCCATGATCAGGGCTTCTGTAGAGGACACATGCCATCCCTCCCCCTGCTCACATTTACTTATATTTCAGGGAGAGTGGTGATAGTTCTGTCTTATGGCCCCTCCAGGTCCTGATGCTTATGAGGGTCCAGCATGTGTAGGCTTCTTCTTCAGGGTTTCTACCCTTCAGCGGTCCTTTGTGGGGTTTCCTGCCTCCAAGGTGCTTTGGTTTCTTCTCAGACAATAGCAATGCTTGGATAAAAAACCAAAGCACCTTGGAGCACCTTGAGTTCTCCTTGGTGTCCTTTCTTTAAACTCCCCACTTCTCATTATGGGCCAATCAGGGCCAGTTCCCCAAAGCATGCGTTCTCATGCTCCCAGGATTGCTGGCAAATACTGGAGGTGTGCTGCACAGCCAGACCCAGATAGGTGAATCCCCATCAGGCATGGCTGTGAGTGTGGCAGGGGGTGGGACCCTGTCCCTGCCACACTAGCCAACATACTTATAGAACCTCCTCTTGTTGTCCTTGGCCTCCTTTGCCAGGTGCAGCCCGTTCTTTATCTTCACCTTCCTGATCTGGCCCAGAAAGTTCTTGCTATTTCTTGGTACATTTCCCCGGTGACATGCCCATTCTTCTATTACCTATATGCTTTCCTTTTGCACTTAAGGCATTATAGAAACTCCTTGTGCAGCCATATTCTTGCCATTCTTCTTGTGTTTCTATAATGTTGGGTTTGTTTCTTGTTGGGCTTCTAATACTGTGCCCCTTAGAAGCTCCCAGTCCTTCTGGGTGCTTTTATCTTTCATTCTATTCTCCCATGACACCTTGAGTCAGCTGAAATCTGCTTTTTTGAAATCTAGCATTCTAATTTTGCTAACCTCATGCTTTTCCTGTCTCAGGGTGTGGAATTCTATCATATCATGATGGATTGATATTTATAATTAATTGTTTGTAAAGAATCTTAAAGAAAGATTTGCTGAAGAAATGCACCTATTTTGAAATGATCAATTCAAAAAAGTCTCAATATATTTAAACACTTCTTGCAGAGATAAAATGGCAAAATCCAGTGCATGCATTATTCATTACAAATGATGTACTCGGCTACTCAAGGAGAAGCCAACATTGACTTTAAGAGCAAGCTCTGAGACACAACAATGAAGTATAAATGGATTTTAATCCTTCCATAGATTTATTTATTTTAGTATATTTTCTACAAATGATATTGGAGCTAAGGCCCCTGTTAAACTTTAAATATACTCAGGATTCATTTGTTTTCTCAAAATAGCAATATCTGTACAAATAAACTGATGCTATTGGCCTATTGGGAGTAAAGGTAGATACAAAGCAGTGTCTAAAAGGGATCTAGCTTGATTTAACCTTCACAGAACCAGATTTGTATGATGAAGAAGATAAAAAATATTTTGGTTTCACCTAGACATTTTGAGAAAAGTGGTAGAATTTTCCATACAGTTCCCATTATGGGAAACAAAAGAATGTCCCCATTCTCTATGCCAGGGCCCTATCCTTTGTCAACTCTGAGGTTTGCAAAGGTTCCTTTATTTTTATTCATTACACCTTGATTTCCCAAACCACAGGTATGTGAAACTTGTTATACTAAACAGGTAAGTGTCTTCTTCTGTCTATTAAATGTATTGAATTTAGTGATCAAAATTATTCAGATTTGATGAGAGTTATAATAGGTTAGATTTACCCATACTTACCAATTAGGCAATAGGCTGTAAAACTTGGATTCTATTTAATGGCCTTGTCTCATGCTCTCTGGAGTTTCCTGGAATCTTGGAACTGAAGAATATGCTATACCATTGCAATCCAGCAGGAGCTTTCTGGTAAGATTTGGAATGAATGTTGCTGGAGTTCAAAAGCAGTTAAATGCATTTGTACATAAAGTAAATATTTAAAGATGTTTTGGGAAGGTCAATTGTCAGGCCTTTCTTTAATTCTGCAAAATAGGGCTGGAGAGGACCACTGGAGTCTCTTGACTGGTTTTCAAACTGAACTCGGGCTAGTTTTGCACTTAGCAGGCAGTGGCACCAAAACTCTCACTAGATGTTATCATTAGTTTCCAGCTCCAAATGACAAAGAGTTTATGAGATCAAATGATCTCAGCTGTTAAGAAATTTTGGCGACATTTAAATTGGAAGTGGATACTAGATGCTGTCTACTTTTGGATATGGTCCTACAGAAAACATGGGTGGGTTTATAAATTAGGAATTCTAATCCAACTTTTCTCCTAGAAATTCAAAGAGTTTCCAATTGGAAATTATATCACAAAGTTTTGCTTTGTAGTGCCATTCCTTGCCTCACTATAAAAATAATCTTAAAATAAAATGATCAGGGACGTTCAACATATCCCATAAAATTATTAGAATGTAGTAATTTACATTTGCAGATCTCTATTAAATCCATTTTTGTAAATCACCTTGTCAGTTATCTTTATGTGTTCAGATAATTTGACCAGACTCTCTCTCTCTCTCTCTCTCTCTTTACATACGCAGAAGCAGCAGGAGGAACAGATCACTGTATTTGCAGCAAGAGGTTGGCACCAGGGAGCTAACAGGAAAATAAACTAAGCCAGGAACTGGGTCCAGCATACAAACAGAGAGAAGGAATTTCAAATCCTGAACCACCAGTAATGCAGGGTTCCAGAAATTCTTCCAGCACCATACCGGCCTCTCTTTTTCTGCTTTTTTCTTAAGCTTCCATCCCCCACTTGCATGCCAACCTTCAGAGAGAAATTTTGCTATTTGATTTGATCATACCAGTCATTACTGAAAAGTTAATAGAAAAACATTTAAAAAGTAGCAGCCACAGAGGAATAAATCCCATATGCCTCACTGCCTAGCATAGTACAAAATGTACTCACGTCTGCACATTACAACACTGCATTAAACCAAAGGGAAACTACTGTATAACACATGTATAATAAAAAAAACCTGTATATTAAATACAGGGCCTTATTTATAAAGTAAAAAAAAAAAAATCAGCATCCATTCAAAAACAGAACTTCTTTCAGGGTCTCTCTGAATCATTGGGTTAAGCTTGATTCATTCAGCAATTCATCCTCCAACACATTACAGTAAGAAACGATTTAGTTTTAAGCTTCTTCTGGCAATTCAAAAACCAATATCTAGCCACTGAGCTCTGTTTCTAATATTATGGAGGAGCATATTCTACTACTGGCTCTAATTTTTAGCCCAAATATGAGCCTCATTTTTTCTCTGGAGAAAAATGGAGCATAATCTGGTTAAATGCTTTTTTTAAAAGCCTTGAAATTCTAATTTCCCCATCAGTCATGGCTATTTTAAACACTTTTGTTTCCTGCTTAGGGGATTTCACAAAATATTAGCTCTTTCATTGATTTAGAATTTTGTGATGTTCATTCCTGTCCAGCTGTAATCTTCTGAATATATAGTGTAATATAAAAGCTCTGCTATCCAGTACAAAATAGACATTCAACATTCACATCATGGAATTCCTTTACTTCAGTCATTTTATCTTGGTTTGGATCAGGACCATTTAATTCATTAACACCTTGTGTTAGTCATGAAGGAGAAACAAAAGTTCCATATACTGCAGTTCATTCTTGTGTGTGCGCGCGCTGTATTTTAATCAGTAATGCACAACTCTGCTTTTTTTAAGGTTGGGTACCTGTAGTACTGTAATTATTAGTCAGTGTCTGCAAGTATTCTGGCCAACATCCAGAAATATACATTTTGTTGTTCATGCAAGATTTCAGCTTTTCTTGCTAATCAACAACTTGGAAATAAATTTTAGTAACCCTTTATTCTCTTCTACTTATTAATATACAGTAGTTCATAGTTGTAAGAGTCTATGAGTCCTTTGGTTATCCAAACAACAGAGGTACAATAGCTGACATGCAAAGACCCCGACATGAGACACTACCTTAAGAGTCAGGGTAAGTGTTGTCTCTAAAGCCATGTCAATCTTTTTTTCTTGGCAACTGCCAAAAGGGATGTTTATTGTGTTTCTCTAATATAAACATTAACCTACAAGAACTGGATTGAGCTCACAAGTTCAGGTCATATGAAGTATAAATAGTCATTAAATAATAACATTCCATCCCTAAACACTTAAATCTGTAGCATTTTCTATTCAAGGCTTCCAGTCTAATGTTTTTCTTTTTTCAAAATGGAGCTCTTAGTTTTGATTATGAGCAATTTCTTTTTCCTTTTTCTTTTTATCTGAAATGAATTTATAGGTAAACCTGTCTTAATTATCTTTTTTATGAATTGTAGTAATTTTTTGTCTTATTTGACCTACTCAGGAACTAATCTGAACTGTTTATTCATGTTTGTTCATAAACTTATTTGCCCCAGAAGTTTCCACATGGATTATTTGCAAATTGCGCAGTGTAATTTATTTGTGTGTGTGGTCATCTACAGTAAGTCATATGGTTTATTTCCTGTGCTGTGATTGAATGCTGGAAACTAGGATGATGGTGAATGATGAATAGGAAATTGATCTTAGGAAAATGAATTTGTTTGTGTGCCAATATGGCTATTTATAGGAATAACAGTAGCTCCTACACAAGTTCTGTACAAACAGAAACCGGGTATTTGAATGGTTACAGAGGAGCAAACAGAAAAATAAGTGAAGAGGATGAAATTGAATAGTAAAGTCAGCTTTGTTCCTTTGAAATTATACACATTTTGCTAATGAATCAAAGCTGGAAAGGGAAAATACACTGAGCTAATACCTCTCTCTGATTATTTTTGACATAGCAAGAGACCTGAAGTTGATTACTTTTTTCCTGCCACTTTGAAATTCAGTTAATCTCCAGAATGGAAAACTGACCTGGAGAAGCAGTGAAATGATAGCAAACCATTCATTACTGAGGGCTGAGAGCAAAAGCTAAGTAGTAGAAAAGGAGGGGAATTTGTGTTAGTTTACTTAAAATGCTTTATCTAATAACCACATAATTTCAATTATTATTATGTTAGAAAAAAAGGTATTATTAAATACAATTATTTCAAGTGAAAATAACTTATTTTGGCAGGAAATATCAGAATTTATGTTTATAAGATAAAAAGAATAGGAATGAATGAAATATTTTAAAAAAGAACATTCAGGCATTTCTAAAAATCACAAAATACTAAAAAGGGCATAAACCCAGTTTCAAAACAGAAGGTGCAATCTGCCACTTCAGAGCTAAAATTTTACTTCAAATCCTTTGTAGGTCACTTAGGGCATGTCTACATGTCACCCTATGGTGACGTAGCGATGTATCACGTTGCCATATGGTACACAATGATGATGTAGCAATCATCTATGTCTATACATGATCACCAGCTATGTCACTGTAGCAGCACACTCCCTGGGTATAGTGCACTGCTATGGTGACATAGCAGCCAAATTTACCCATGCATCACATGCATGGCACAGGAACCTATACTTCGCTGTGCTTTATTATTATTTGGCATGAAATATGCCTTCCAGAAAGAAGTACGAAAGCATGGGGATGTAGCAACGTCGCCATACGGTGACATGTAGATGCTCCCTTAAGTCAGTGTAAATGCAGAATCATTTATTTTAATGGATACATCCTCCATCAAGTTTACATTTTTGAGAGTAAATTATTTCCTAGTCTATTACATCCTTTACCTCTAACTTATGTGATTCATAGATTCATAGATTTTAGGGGCTAGAAACATCTAAGGCACAGATGGATGAAAAACATGATTTACTACTAGAATTAAAATATCAGATGAAATTCATCAAGTAGAAAGTCCTGCACTTGGGACAAAATAATTGCATGCACAGTTAGACTGGGGAATGACTGGCAATCCTACATTACTGCAGAGAAGGACCAGGGACCAGTGGATCAGAAGCTGAATATGAGCCAACAGTGTGTTCTTGTCACAAAAGAGGCCAAGAGTATACTAGGTTGTATGAACCAGAAAGTCATTTGCAAATTAAGGGTGCCTGTACATGCACTCTAATTAGAATGCATTGGAGCAGACTCAATAAATCAAGTCTGCTCTGTGTTGTAATTAGAACACTCTAGCATCACGCAGCGTCATGTGTATAAACCCCCACAAGCTTAAAAATGGCTGCTGGTGAAGCCTCACCTGGAGTACTGTCCAGTCTTTGGACACATGTCAAGAAGGATGTGGGCAGATCGGAAACTGTATAGAAGAAAGTAACAAAAATGATTAGAGAGGATGGAGAAGGGCTTTCCTCTGTGGCCATAGGGGAGAGAACTAGCAAATTTGGAGATTAGGAAGAACACTCTGACTATGAGGGTGGTGAAGCATTGGAATAGGCTACCTAGAAAAGTTATGGAATCTTCATTCCCAGAAATTTGGAAGAGCAGGTTGCTGAGACACTTGGCTGGGATAGTTTAGCCAGGGATGATCCTGCAATGAACGAAGACCAGGATTAGATGACCTTTTGAGATTGCCATCCCTACATTTTTATGATCCTAAAATTCTAAATTCTGTTCCTTGATACTGCTCATATCTGATCAAACGCACAGCAGGGTGGCACCTTGAAAGCTAACAGGTTCACGGCATGTCTACATGTTCATTCATGTGCTTTTGCCAAGCACATAAAATTTAATACATCCATTGTGAGGTACTACAAAAAGGAGCATTAGCCTACTTCAATGCACATGAGTGAAAGTGCACTTTTTTGTGACACTTTAATGCACATTAAAATAGGCTAATGTGCATTAAAGCTCATGTGCTCTCCTCAGATTGAGAGTATGTTACTTCCTCTTCAGAGTGAAATTTCATTTAGTCACTTTGATGGGAATCTCCATTTGAGTCCTTCCATGTTGGAAAGTGTTCTGTACACAATTCAACTAAGTAAAGAAACTGATGGTTTACAGTTAATATGAAGTCTGAGTACTTTTAGTTGGTTTTAGTTTTAATTTGAATGATCTTATAGCAGGGGAGGGCAATTATTTCGGGTGCAGAACCACTTAATGAATTTTGGCAAGCTGTTGAGGGCTGCAGAGTAGCCCCAGCCCTTGACAGGTGTTCTTCCCCTTAATTGCCACCTTGGGACTGGAAGGCCTACCCCCTAACCCCTGATCTTTGCCACCAGAAGTCCCACCCCTTCCCACCAGAAGTCCCACCCCTTCCCACCAGAAGTACTCCTTTTAGGAAGGAGGTTTACCTAGCTATTTTGGAATCAAAAAGACCCCAACAAATTGTGTACTAAAAATGAAACATTGATAATAACATATTTTGATTTTATGTTAAAAAATATTTTTTTCCTGATTTGCGTGTGTTTGTGTGGTATATAGAGAGGTTATTTCATAATAGCTCACAATGAGGTCTTTTTCTTGTATATTGTAGGGGAGTATGGAGGGGGATTTGTGGGGGGCCTATGTGTGTGTATGTGAAGTGCATGGGAGGGTGTGGGGGTATGTATAGATGTTGGTGGGTGGGTATGGAGGGTTTGTGGGGGGAGAGTTTGTGGGGATGTGTGAGAGTGTGGGTGAGTGGGTATGGGGTTTGTGGGATGTGTTGAAGGGGAGAGTAGCTGGAGGTGTGTATGGGGAGATGTGGGTGCATGTGTGGTGGTATGCATGCACATAGCAGTGAGTGGGGCTCCCCCCAGAGGCGCATGGGTGTGTGTGTGTGAGGAGGTGCATGTCGGGTTTATGGAGGGGAGGGTATGGGTTGGTGTGATGTTTGTAGGGTGTGTGATTGTGTGTGGGGGAAGGCATGGTTGTAGGGTTTGCAAGGCAGAGTTTGTGGGTAAGGTGGGGTGTGCACGGGAGCCTCTTGCGCATGCCCTGCTGATTTGTTCAGCCCCTGCCCCAGCCCCTGCTCCCACCCCTGTCCCACAACATCCTGGATCCCACGCACCCTGTGGTGCCTCCCCACCACCAGCAGCAGCATACAGTCCCAGCACACCCCATGCCCACTCGGGACTCATGCTATTGGGAGTGGATCAGCCCCAACCCGGCCCACCCTGCACCACCCACTTGTGGTGCGTTCTGCTGCCCCGCTGAGCATGCAGTGGGGTTGGGGCAGCTTCACAGCTGGACTGCCTTTCTAGACAGCCCAGGTAGCAATGGTTTCTTCCAGCTGCTGCTGCCACCACCAGTAGGAAACTCGACCGTGCAGCTCCAACCGCACATGCCCCATGCCTGTTCCAGGCTCGCTCACCCAGGCTCTGCAGTGGCAGTACAGGACAAAAGCTGTTGCTCAGCATGGGGGAAAGTGGCCCCTCTCCCTCCCACTGCTGGCAGTTCCCTGCTGTAGCTGTCTGGAGACTGCACTGGGCTGCCCTGTGTCTACGCTGCTGTCACTGCCACCTCTGGGCTGCCCTCTGGGGCAGCAGTGGCAGCACAGGCCAGATGCAGGGCAGCCTAGTTCAGTGCAGGCTCCAGGTGGCTGCAACAGGAATGGCTGGCAGCAGGAGGGAGAGGAGCCACTTTCCCCCCACACTGAGCAATAGCTTTTGTCCCACACTGCCACTGCTGACCCTGGGTGAGCAAGCCCAAAGCAGGCATAGGGCACACAGTGTCAGGGCTGTGCAGTGTGGGTGTCCACCACCACCACAGGGCTTGGGCCAGTGGCAGCAGCAGCCAGAAGGAGCCACCTCCCACCTGGGCCACCTAGAAAGGTAGTCCAGGTGCAGAGCCACCCCAGCCCCACTTCATGCCCAGAGGCAGCAGGACGTGCCATGGCTGGACTGTGCCTGAGCCAGGGGACCAAGGGACCCACTGCAGGCCAGACAAAGACACACTGTCAGATGGATCCAGCCAATGAACCACATTTTTTCCCACCCCTGATTTATAGGCATTTAAAAAGCTATTAACATTCTTGATTAATGTCATGCTGTTTGGAGTCACTCTCTTAGTTATAGGTTAACACCAGAATAATATTTAATGCTGATTTTATTGCTTCATTTATGTATATGCCTGTTTAACTAGACTTAGAAACAGTACATTAAAACAGGAATACATAGTAGGCCACTTGCAGCCTGCCAGGGCAATCCCAGTAGCCATAATTATTCATTATTCACTTAATTAAATGGAAAAGGAGTTGATAAGCAAAACAAGTCCTTTGATTCTTTAATCTATAGATATAGTTGCATCTTCCGTTCAGCTTCCATTTTTCAAATATTCTCTCAAACAATTCAAAGCCTGTCATATTTCTTAGGTGTATTTGCATCACTTGCCCAAAGAATAAAAGACAAAAACAAATAGAATTCTCCTGTTTTGTTTTATTGCCTGATGCTTCTTTTTTTTTTCTTTTCTTTTATATTATCATACACTATGTTCTGTTTTAATTTTGTCTGAACTGGTAAAATGGATAATCTTACGGTGCATTTTTAGCAAAAATTTTAAATAGGGGCCTACTCAAATTGTAATTTCATCGATTTCACGGAAATCATGAAATCGAACAATGTTCTTAGAAAGTGCAGGGGAAAAAAACTTACTAAAAATAAAATGTTGGCTCTTTGTGTCTGAGCACCCCACCAGGTAAGAAGTGGGTACAGAGGCTGCCAGTACAAAGGGAAGCAGGCAAGAAGGCTGCTAGCCCTTTCCTTTGCTGTTGATTGGCTGAGAGATCTGCCTGTCTTGTGGCTCTGCCCCTCTCCACCAATCATGGCAAGGGGCAAGGCCACATAATGGACGGCCCGCTCAGCCAATCAGTGGTGAGGGTTGGGGCCACCAGGGCCCCTCAACCAATCAGGGGCATAGAGGGGCCTCTCCGTGATAAGCCCATGAAAATGGCAGCTGGCCCTGTGAGCTGCGTACAGAATCAGCCACCTGCTTCCTTGATTTGGGTAGATCCCTAATTAGAAATGATATAAATGTTATTTTATTCTATGTCATTTTGATTGCTCATTTTATTGCATAGTTTTGGCAAAGGCTGTCAAACTATTACTACAATGCTATTAATAGTGCATTATCTGCATAAAGCAAGGTAGGGACAGGATCTTTCAATAGCATAAGTGTGAGGAATTGATTCTCTGTTAGCACATGTTTTAGATCATGTCTAAATATATCAAAAAGTAGTGGGGAAAGCAGACATTCTTGTATCAGAAACCTGCTAAACAGGGCACAGCTGATCCTGGAATACACCATGGATTCCATTTTGGAGTAGAAAGCAACAATTAATTGTAGGACAGCAGTTGCTGCCTGCTTCTTCCATAATTTTAATTGGTCTATGGAGTAAAAAGCTTCCTTTAGATCTATGAAGGTCCTTGCCCTTAGTCCCCACCCTTCTTCCCCCTGCGCTGTGCCCACATCCTCTGCAGTGCCTACCCCACTGCTGCTTGCCCCCACAGTCTGCCCCTTGAAGCCTCTGCCTCCTATCTGCTTTCCACAGCTTCTGCCCATCCCAACAGCCTCTGTCCCTTCTCTCTCCCACAGTCTCTTCCCCTTTCCTCCCCACTGTTTCTGTCAGACTTGGTTCTGGCTTCATTTCCTCCTGGTCATGGAGCAAATGGAAGCACAGCCCCTGCCCCAACACAAAGCAGTGTCCAGGGACTACAGCTGTGCTGCTGTTGATTGGCTGGGTACGGGATAGAGTTTTCATGTGCTTTCTGCTCCTGAATGAATAGAGCTGGAGCCAGAACCAGAACCAGTGCCAGAACTGAAGCTGTGACTGACAGTAAGGGGAGGGGGGAAGGGGATAGATGCTGCAGGGGCAGTGGGGATGGGCAGCGGCTACAGAGGGCAGGTAGAGGGGGGTTAGGTAGCTGCTTTGGTTCTGACTCTGGCTCCAACCAGGGTCAGAGTCAGATCTGCTGTGCCATAGCAAGGGGGTGGGGTGGGAGGGTGAGTGGGGTGACTGCCCCAGGTGCCAAAGCAAAGGGGTGCCAACAGGTACTACCCACAGGAGGGAGCCATGAGCAGCTAGTTTGGAGGGTGGGGGTGCAGGGACAGGGGAGGGGCAGCTCCTGCCACTGCATGTACTCCTGGGCAAGTGTAGTGGGGCGTGTGCCTCCCTGATCTGTGTGCACGGTGAGGGCAGGTGCAAAACCTTTTTGCTACTGAACTGGAAACAGCCACCAACTTTCCCCCACACTACTTTGTACTTAAATCCAAGATGAAGGACTTTTTCCCCATGCCAAATGAGGAAGAAAACCTTGTCTTGGATTCAAGTAAATATGGTATAATAGATTCATTCCAATGCTTAGGGTAAATCCTGTGTAAAATAATATTTTGTTATCATAACTGGTTACTACCAGTGGATGAATTCCTTGAAGATTTCTGAGGGAAGAAAATCAGGGCCAGGGGCTTCTCCATTACTCAGTAGGGATATATATGTTCTTAATTGAGATTCAGAGTGAAATCTGCTTGTGACTCAACATACATTACTTGCAGCCAGCATCCATCATTTCCTGTACCAGTGGCAAGTGAGTTATTAAACTTACTTTGAAGAAACAAAATTCATGTTCCTTCAGAAATCAGTGATTAAAATTTAACTTGTTGGGCGCATCTACACAAGACACTCTGAGTGCAGTAAACTAATTCTACTGTGCATTTGTGTGGCAGGCAAAACCTGTGCTAATGCACAGTAGAATTAGTCTACCGCGCATTAGCATCTCCAAAAAAAAGCATGCACCGGCACTAATGCTCAGTCATGCTGATTACAGCACATTAAGGTAGTACCTATAATTACTGGTACTAAACATAATGCGCTGTAATTATGGCACATTAATGAATGTGTAGATGTGCCCTTTGGCTATAAGCTTTGTCTCTTTGGTATAATCTGCCAAAAATGTCAATTATCTTCATTTTGTACAGTCCTTCCCACAGCCTCATTAGATACTATTACTTATTTCTATCTCTTATTTAATATATAGTTTATTTTAATCGTCTTGATCTGTTGGAAACAAACAGTTGTTTTTGCAGTTGTATTCCTCCAAGGGTTCTAATAAGGTGTCTTTAGCTTTAAAGGAGTCCTCATCAAATCATGGTTTATGCCACTAGCACCTATTACCTGCAAAACCATTCTCTTTTAAGAAAGCATTTTCCAGCTGATGGACAACCCTTCATATTGAGTAATTGCTTTTTGGAGTTTTTTTTCTTTAAGAATTTGAGATATGCTCCTACTCAGCAAGACTTGCGTTTCTTTCTCAGGTTGTTGTTCTGCGGGATTTGTGTATATGTTTGTTGTTGTTGTTGTTTTGCATCATTTAGAAAGACTGTTATTTCTTCTTAGACTTTTCATTATGTCACTGTGCGGTTTTTTTACATTTCATTTTCAAACACAAAATTCATAACCTGCTGCATTTACTGTCCTTTATTGCAGCTGCTTTTTAACCACAGGGTACCTTTCATTTTTCTGCTCTAAGAATTTCAATTTCATTTGACTGCTGTATTTCCAGCTTCTTGAATAACTATCTCTGTGTCTCTTTGCATGCTGTTATGTATACATTACTGCACTGAACTGACCCCTTGAACTATTCTCTCTCATCAAGCCATACTTCTTCCAAGATGCCCATGAAGAATCATCTAATTAGTGGCTAGGCTGAGGGGAAGATACAGATAGATGGTACTTATTCGGTTTATCTAAGAATTGTTATATTTGATTGTACCTTTCACTCTACAGCCTCTGTATGCCACTTATTTTACTAGAATATAAACTAATCTGGCACAGTGCAGCTGTAGAGCTCCTGCCATCATGGAGCCCGCTGTTTGCAGCCTCTGAGTGGTACTTGTAATATAAATAACAAAAATAATCCCGTGTCCTTAATTTATACAAAATTCAATTTATAAATTGGTTCAACCATATAAGGGACAGAGCACTGTTTAATTCCCGGTCATTTATATACATATTTTTTCATTCACTGATGCACCAGAAATCCACTAATTCTGATCAGACTTGATTAATCGAGTCTGCTCCACATGTGAACTGATGTGCACTGGGCTGAGTTGCATGAAGTTGTGTAAGTGACAAAATGCACATCAGCACACAAAAAATGGTGGCAGTGTACTTTTGAACTAAAGTATCTCTGATTTGCTTTAGTTCAAAAGCATGCCACTTCCATTTTCTCAGTGCTGACGCGCATCTCACCACTTATACAACTGCAAGCGTCACAGCAACAGGCGCGTTTCAAAGCACCCAGCACAGCGGTGCTTACGTGTGTAAAAATGCCCCCAGTTCCTGAGGTGGGATTTAAGAGCAGTCATCACCCTGAAGGATCAAGCTTGCTAGCAGCTAAAAATAAGGATTTGTTTTTAAGGATGTCAGATTACAATTTATCAAGATGAGATCACTAAAAAGTGTATGAAATGAGTTAATGGTGTGACAATATTTTTCCTTTCTCCTAACTAGCAAGGGGGGCACTAATTCAAGTGCGTTTGCAGACATCAGATTGGAATGCATTAGCTCCATGAAATGAGGATCTTCCTGATCACAGTTGAGTCACAGCAACTCTGTGTCCTTGAAATTTGTTTTTATTAATGGAAACAGTATAATAATATTAAGTACAGAAACCTGGTTGAACTTCCTATACTTCTCCCTGAGAGATTCTAAACTTACAAGTTATGTGAGCTACAGTGACAGCATGCAACTTGTTCCTGCTTGTGGAATATAAAATAATCTTCTATAATTATCAATTGACCCTTGGAAGTAAGTGAACAACTGGAAGGAAAAAAGTTGATAAAGAAAAGTTACATAACTAAGAATTCACATGATGTACACTAACAAGGAACCCACTAGCAGTTTATGGTGGAGCCTAAAATAATGGAAAGTAAAATTAAATGATCAAGGCAGGTATACTCCCTAGGGACAGAAGTTATAAATAAGCTGGCTTAAGTGATCCGAAACTGGTTTAAACCTGTAACAGAACAAAATCTCAGTGTACATAAACCAGTTTCAAAATGGCTAAAACTGGTTTAAGATAAACCTGTTTGAATGTAGTATCAGACTTAACTGATTTGGGTCAAACCAGTTTTTGAAACTTCTGTCCCAGATCCCTTCCTGGTTCATGTTAAGTCAGAGTCCCCCAGCATGCTTTTGAGCCCTGGAAGGGCTGGGCTATGCTGTCCGCTCCAGAGAGCACGGCTGGCTCTGCCCTCTGCTCCCTAGTGGGAGCAGTGAGGACTGGCTCACTGGCCTTGCCAGGCAATCCCAGCTGGGGTCTGAAGCCAAGGAGGTGGGTTCAACTGCCCTTCCACTGAGTATGGAGCTGCCCTACACTGCTTATTTAGTGCTGGTTGCAACTACAAATCCCAGAGGCATCTGGAAGCAGGAAGAGGAAGTGATGAGCAATCCTGCAGGGTCCTGCTTCTGTGAGTCTGGACCACAAATCCCACAGACATAAAGGGTAGCAGGAAGAGGAATCAAACACAAAGCCCATGCTGGATGTGCACCAGAATGCCATGCTTTAGTGCCCCTCTGGCTTCTGGCTTGAGCCACAGTGGGTATGTGGCTGTATTTCCTGAATCAAAAGTGAGTGTCTGTTCATTTTTTTTATTGGTTCAAACTGCAGCTTAGACTAACTTGCAAAAATTGAATCAATTCAACCTTGGGCTTTTGACAGTCTGTACTTAGCCCTTGTCATTAGCAACTATTCTTGGGATGGATGTGTACACAGAGAGCCACGTTCTGATATCTTTAGGATGACAAGCACCTTACTTCCTGAGTAATCCCTACTGAAATCAGTGGGACTACCTGCACAGTGCAGAGTTACTCGCTATAAAATCTGACCTGTGGAGGGGAATTTCATAGCTGAAGCACTGAACACTCTTTCAGGTTTATATGATATGTAGCACTTGCATGATACCCTACATATAGGTGATTTTCACTCCAGAAAAGGTAGGGAATAATCCAGATGTAGAGGTACACTTCAGGGAAAACAAAAAAAGGGTAACCAGATGAGAATAAGAATGAGAACTTATTTGGTGACCTTAATTTTTAGATATTCTAGTATAATTTAACCAATTGTGGATATTTGGCTGCAAGGCAAACCATATGAGGAGAGGCTGAGGGACTTGGGCTCTTGAGCCTAAAAAAGAGAAGCCTGAGAGGGGACTTGGTAGCAGCTTACTGCTACATCACAGGAGTACGTCAAGAGCTTGGTGAACAACTGTTCACCAGGGCACCCATGGGGAAGACCAGGAGTGATGGATGCAAACAGCTTCAAAACAAGACAAGGGTACTTGTAACGTTTAAAAAAGTTCTGAAACATTTCAAGTTTTGAAGCTGGGCTTGTTTTCAGCAAAACAAAAACTAAGGAGAGGGAGGGGGAAGAGGGGGGAAGGGTGGGGAAGGAGTGCTTTCATTATTTACTGTGTAGCTGGCCAGTTACAGTGATCCTTCCCTGAGGTGCCTTCCAATGCTAGTGCTCTTGGGGAGGGATGGAAAAACTGCATAAAAAGCATTGGCAGGCTTTGTGACCTCAGCAGGGGCTACCATGCCTGCTGTTTGCACCCCCTGTGCCTTCACATTTACAAGTGACACAAGTTTTGTTCTCAACAGTTTGAGGTGCAGTTTCCTAGAAACCCCTGCACTTATCTCTGTGAAACTTGACAGTCTTTCGGGCTTCAGTGGGGACTACCATCCCTGATGTTTTCATTTGAATTAGGAAATAAATTACAAAGTTATAAGTATTTTTGTGATTCCTCATTATAGCCTAAGGGCAAAACATTGAACCAAGTCAAAACTGTTGAAACAGTAAAACAGTTTTGATGAAGTGGAACGGTGCTTTGAAACAGCGAAATGAAACACTGTCCCTTCAAAATGGTGAAATGGAAGTCAAAATGAAATGATGCTGTTTCACACAGCCCTAGTGTATAGACTGTGGAACAAACTTCCTCCAGATGCGGTGCAATCACCTACCCTGGAAATCTTCAAGAGGAGAGTGGGCAGTCACCTCACTGGGATCACCTGACACCCAGTTATCTTTCCTGCAGGGCTCAGGGGGGCTGGACCCGATGATCTTGTGAGGTCACTTCCAGCCCCTTACAATCTATGAAACTATTTTGAGGTTTAATTAAAAATAATGCATGCCTACAGTACATGTGTGAGACTCATAAGCAGGGATCCTGGTTTTCCCTGATAAAAAAAGTCAAATCCTCTAATAAAAAAAACCCAAATCTGCAATTCAAATGAAACACCACTGTAAAAGTATATAGGTATCAGTTGAACACAATGCTTTATTGACATATTTACAATTTTAAAGCAATTTGGAAGCCTACCAGTGCCTCAATAACTATAGTAAAATAAATTCCAAATAACTATACATTTTAGTATTTGATTTGGGGTTTTTTATTGTAGAAAATCAGAGTTCCTCCTGCCCCCTTAGCTCACCAATATGCCGGTCTAGGCCCCTCACCCCCAGGCCACAGCCCACCCCACACCCACAGCTCCTTTACATGGGTCCATTGCCCCCTGGCCCCTGCAGCAACATCTGAGCCCTGGCTGCCACCTGCGGGGGTGGCAGCTTCTGTGGCCCAAATGGGTACCCAGTTCCCCCTCCCCCATGGGCGGCATGGCTGGAGATGAGCCCATGGGGAAACATGTGCAGACTGCCCTCTGCAGGCTTGGGTGATGGGGAGCTGGCTCCCTGCCTTGGCGCACACTCCCAGGGAAAGTGCATGCTCCCCAGATGGTTGCATAGGGCAGGGGTGGGGGCAGGTGTGAGCTGCCCACCAGGCTGAGGCTCCCCACACTGCTTCCTTCCCTCGGATCCTGCGCACTCTGGTAGGTGGGACCTGGTGTGACAGGGACCTGGTGTGCCAGTGTTCAGGGAGCTCTTTGAAAAAGAGCAAAAGCTGTGTGTTTCTCTGTTAACATGAAAATTCTGTGTTTTTCTTCAGGAAAAGGGTAAATCCATGATTTTTTTTTCCACTTTTCTGTGTGAAATGGAAAACCTGGATCCGTGCTCACAAACAATTAAAGGAAGCCTGGCACAATTCTTTCTGCCAAAGGAAAGCAGTTTTTTATAGTGAAGTAAGATATTGGTTTTTCTTCATCAGAAAGAATCAGATTAAAGAATACATGAGACTCATAAGCCTCTTGTTGCAGGGAGGTTCATGCACTATATATGCCTAGCTCAATGTGTCCCTGACCCTATTTCTTCAACATTGTCTCAGGTAGAAGTTTATCTGGACTTATGTGTGGGAAGTTTAGTCTATCTTGTTTCATTATCTAGGCTATCCATGCTTCAGGTTCTCAAAAAGAATGTCCACCCTACATTTCAAGTGGTTTCCTTCCACTCTTACCTCAGTTTAAAAAATGATGAACCATTTCCTTTCTTTCACAAATAATCCACCTCCTTTACCTTCCTGGGTTCAGCCCTCTCTGGTACTGCTGGGTCACAGAAACTAAATATGCTGGTTTTCTCTAAGTTCCTGCTACAGCCTGGCTGTCCCCTGAGAATTACACTGAAAATGTCACCAATATCATCACTTCACTCCCTATCACCTCAGGGACAGAGTATATGCAGATTGTAGTAAGTATAGTAAGTATTCAAGACAGCATTGAAAGGGTGTTCCAAACTAGTATATGTGAAGAGCAGAAAAATCTTCATGAAAACTGTGTCATGTCTCTTCATAAGTGTCACGGCGCGGGGTCCTGTGGGACGGCCGTGAGCTCCCTAAGGCCCCTTCCCGTGCCAAGTTGGCCCAAAGGGCACCCTCACTTCTCGCCCGCCACATCGTTGATGGAGTATAAATATATGGGAGGCTGCCTTACATCTTCTTGGACACGGTCTGTTGCAATATCTGACCCCATGGACTCCTGGACCCCTTGTGGGTCCCACTCTGCAATGGGTGCTTCAGGGGCACCCTAGCCTTATGGGCTATGTGTTGCTCCAACCACCCCTTTACCATGCCCCAAGCCTCACAGATGGAATAGACATTGTTCAGTCTGGGCCTTGTATATAATCTGGCCCCCTTGTCCTCTCCAGGCCCTGCCTCTTTCGATCTACGCCCTCTCTGGCGCTAGGGCTCTCCACAGCCCTGTCTCACTCTGTGCCCGCTTCTCTCTGGGGCTGCTCCACAATGTTGTCCCCTCCTCTGGGGCTTCTCAAAGTGCTACCCCCCCTCTGGGGTTCACTGCACCCACACTGGGGCTTCTCATCAATGCCTCTCTCTCTGGGGCATCTCAACTGCCCCTTTCTGAGCCTGGGGTCAGTGCACCCCGAATGTTGCACCTTCGCTGTCACTGGGGTCCCCACACTGCTGTGGGTCCCCTATGAGGCCTCCTCCAACCCCTAACAGCCTCACCCAAACCACCAGTAACAAACAGCAAACAAAATGTAAGCCCCTGGGCTGTAACATAACTTAAAGCCACCCAGCTAACACATCCTTCAAGCCTGCTGGGGATACTTCATCCCGCAGCAGTGTCAGATACTGCTCCTGCATTCAGGCTTCTCCTCTCTTCCATGAGAGAGCTCCTTCCTTCTTGGCTGCTGGCAGGGAACTGCTAGCCTGGCCTCAGCCGCTGGGCTTTATAAGGGAGCCAGGCCCTGCCCCTTCTGGTCAGCTGACCTCCTCTGGTTGCCCTGGCAACCAGCAGCTGGGCTCATCACTCACTGCTAGGGCTCTTTCCCTAGCAGTGCTCTCCCTTCTTTAGGAGCAGGGCACCTAAGTGCTCCGTGACAATAAGTTTCTTTTTTTTTTTCTGTTGAAAATGTAAATTAACATATCCTTTAACTGTAGTTAAGGGATATGACAGACTGGATAAACATAAAGCAAATCAATACCAAGAGCACTGATTGACAACTACAAAATACAGATGGTGAAATATTGCAAAATCACTAGGTACTGTAATTAAATTGTATTGTAGGAGTTCTGGACAATCAAAAGTAATATATGTGTCCAGAAGAGTAGGAGTATCTGTATGCATTCTTTCTCTCTATAAAAGCCTTTGTCTGTCTGTCTGTCTGTCCATAATGCTTTATTAACACTCTGGTTGTCTCGGCAGCCAGAGGGCTCCAAGAGCATTCCGGACAGGAGGTGGTGTTAAGGACAGGCAGCAGTGCGATGGCAGGAACAGAGGGGATGGAGCAGGGGGGTAAGTCCAGCAGTACTGGCCTCGTGTCCCCCACTCCCTGCTCCCCTGGAGGCAGTGACAGCACAGCGTGCTGGCCAAGGGGGATGAAGAGTACAGAGGGGCAAGCTTCCCTCCTCCCCTCCCCCCCCCCCATTCCTGGGAGGCAGCAGCTGTGTGGGGTGATGAGTAGCAGCAACCCCCCAGCCCTACCCGGTCATTCCTGATGGGCAGTTGGCTAGTATATAGATGTGTGTGTGTGTGTGTATATATGTATAGATGTATGTACACATATGTATCTATATACATGCATTTAGATACTCCCACTCGTCTGAACACATATATTACTTTGGAATGCTTAGAACCCCTATAATACAATGTAGTTACAGTATCTGGTGATTTTGCAATATTTCACAATCTGTTTGTATTTTGTAGTTTTCAGTCTGTGCTCTTGATGCTGATTTGCTTTATGTTTGTCCAATCTGTCATACCCCTTAACTGCAGTTAAGGGATAAGTTAATCTACATTTTCAACAAAGAAGAAAAGAAACTTATGAAAAGACATGACAAAGTTTTCATGAAGATTTTTCAGCTTTTCACGTATACTAGTTACATGTGAAATATATATACGTGAACACAAAGAATATTGATTGGCCACACTTAAACTATAAAGAAAAATCAAACATTGCAAAAGACAAGCCAAACACAATTATTTTGATACTTAAGAGTATTTAAAATGATCACTGTCCTCCTATATCATCATAAACTGCTGATGTGTATGAAGTTAACAGAAAGTTCAGTTACCAAATAGAGAGAATGCAATTCTTTAGTTGCAGTTTATTTCCATTCATGAATTAAGCATTCTTTCAGATGCTCATTAAAAAGCACAGCTGTGCAAAGTACATAGATGGAAGGACTGTGTTTGGCACAGGAGGCTTAATATATGCACTTGTCAAAAACATATGCCTAAAATGTAGTCACATGCTGAACAGGTTTCTTTTCTACTTTTTAGATGGGATTACTAAGCCTCCTCCACACTTTCAGCTCCATCCTGATAGATTTTCCCATGAAAAATGGCATCTTTTCTGGCCTGCAGAAATTTGGAAATCTGTAACAGGTTTTAGTGAAAAGTAACACTGCCTTAATTATACCCAAGACTCAGAGTTCCTCAAGGGATAAGTGGGCAGAGGAATAAACTAGGAATTTCATTTATCATCCTTCCACCAGAAGCCTTTGTTTTGATGTGAAACAAGATTTGGCTCAGGTGAAGCTCAGTTCCACAGGGGGTTGACAACCATCTTTATTTATGGTCAGATCTGCTGGCTGATATTTGTGTGTTGGGCGCATCTATATGTCACCATATGGTGATGCTGCTACAGCATTGTGCTTTAGTACTTCCTTTTGATGGTTAGTGTGCTGTGCATGTGGTGCACCCTTAGATTTTGCTGCTAAGTAGTTGTAGTGGTGCACTATAACGAGGGAGCATGCCGCTATGGTGACATAGCTGGCAATCATGCGTAGACACACATAATCACGATGTCACTGAGCCCCAGGTAGGCATACATGGATCTGAGCCTTAGACTACTTCTGGATAGCAGACCAAACCATTGCAGAAGAAGAGCAGGCCCCTCTGCTCTAGTCATTGAAGGTAGCCATCCATAAAGAAATACACTTTCCTAACCCTCAGATTGTCAGCCATAAAGATGGAAAGATAAGCAGCCTGTTCTCAATACAGGAGAACAACAGAGACTTTTTTAAATAGTCATTTCAAAGGAAAGATCAAAATTTCTAGTGAAACGTAGAAGTTAGGAAAATGCTACTGAAGCCTCCTGGGGGGATTCACAAATGCTTTCAAAAGAAACCCAAACTTAGTATCAGTGACCTCAAAGGACCTTTCAAATACTTTTATTTTCTGATATATGAATACATATCTGCTGCTAATTCTTTATGAATTACTCAAGTGTTGCTACTTTAAAACTTTAAAGAATTTATCTTTAATAAAACTGAATAGAGGTAGGAAACACATTGCAGAAAAATGTGGTTCTAAGTAAACACAGGCAATTATGTTCTGCAAATATTACTATACTTACTCAACTCCAAGATGAGGTCCCTCCCCCCAGTTAGCATGGCAGGGGGTAGACAGCATGGGAGGAGGGGTGCAGGCTTGGACATAGGGGGACAAAGGGTGGGGGAGCAGGCAAGAAGGGCAAAAAAGCAGGAAAGTAAGCTTAACTCGCCACAGCAGTGCGGGGATGAATTTAATACTAATTAGACTCGTTAATGCTAAATAACACTCATTATATTCTATACCTGGAGAATTATAACGTTTATTATTTTCCATGTATATAATTTAATTATTGGGGAAGTTTTCTTAATTTTGAAGACATCTGGAATTGGGTGAATATGGTAATTTGCTGAAGAATTAAGTTTTGGGGAGACTAAATAAAATAAATACTAATTCATGTTCAGAGACTAAAATCATTTTATTACTTGTCTTTTTCTTTTCATCTTTGCTTTTTACCTATCTTCTCTCATTTTTATATTGTTTTAAAGTAGCTCTGTGAAATGGATTAGTTTCAAAACTTGCAGTTTTGGTAATGTCTGTACATTTAAATCGTAATTGTAACTGGAAGAGAAAAATTTTATTTTGTTCTAGTTTTTATTTGTCTGCCCTGATTCCATTTATTTTGATCTTTTAAGATGAATGAATTTAAGGTGTTAAAATGGATGGATCATTTCAAAGTTTTCATCAGTTGGAATCTTTGTACAGGTCCTAGTGAAAAGTCTGTGTCCCCTCTTGGGAAACCTAGGTTGACAAACCTGTTTATATGAAGTCTTAACTATGCTAGCATTAGAAAAAAAAAACAAAAAACAGTCATATGTGAGAAGAGTAGCAGTGGATTAACTTGATTATGGACACAAGGTATTCCAAAGACTGGGGCACTAATATTGCTCTAATACACTTAGATATATTATGAGAGGATCCTTTGGTAAGGAAAGTTTTCATTCTCTAAACACATGATGTTCCAAAACAATTCTTGTAAATGACATCTTTTAGAAGCTGACATTAAACCAGGCTATCCCATCTCTGGCAAAAAATACCCCAAGTTACTCAACTGTTATTTTGACAAGATGTCTTCAGTTGCAAATAATGCAGTGAAAACAAAACTGCTGTGGAGGCAGCTGCTCTCCATTTAGCATGGAAGGAGTAAGATCCAGTTTCAAAACCCTGTCACAGAGCTTCTGATTTTAGCTGAAAGTTTCAAGTTATGTCGGTTCCACTCCTATTGATAAAGCAAAAATATTAAGCAACAGCTGCTTGTTCTGGGTCATGATTTCCATTTTCTCTCAGTCTGTCTGCCCCAAGAACTACATAAACTTACTAAAGTAAGACTTTTCTGTCACTTACATGTACTTATTCAAACCAATCCATGCAGTTCTGAGACTAAGATTCTATGGTATATTCTATAGAATCCAAACATGTTGCTCAGTATCCCAGCAGGAGCAATAAAATATGTCTTTAACCAAATATCAGAAACTCTAGCTGAAACCTTAACTGGTCTTGATGATTCAGATCTAAAGATCTGAGCTGTGGTCATACTTAGAGACACTACACAGGACCTCAGCTGTATAGATCAGTCAGTAGATTACTGAACCCAGTTTACATGATATAATTACAGTCCACCAGACTTGGGGAACGTGGGGGAAAGGGAAGCAGAGAGTCACTTTAATTAAAACGGCCCACCGTAACATGTATTAAGCCCCTCCTGCATTTCAAAATGGCCGTGCAAGCAATTTAACTAAAGCTCATTTGACAAGGTTTAGTTAAAATGCCCCACGGCATTTTGAAACATGGGCAGGGGGGAGGGTATCCTTAATACACATGACACAGAGGGAACGGTAGAGCATTCTAATCAGAACACATCAGAATAGGTCTATAGGCAACCTTAGATTTTTTTTTCTTCTTGCTGATATCATATTTGATGTCTTCCATGATATGTATTACAGTGCAGTCAACTGACCATACACTACCAAACCATACAAGTGAATTATCTCCATTGTTAAACAAAGTTGCAGAAATGAATGTGCTGAATACTTTTCTATTATAATACTTACAATTATACCTGTGAACATACATAATCTCTTATCTCTAGGGCTAGGGACAGATGTTACACATAAACTGTTTTAAGTAATCAGAAACTGCTTTAAACCTATAACAGAAAAATAAATTCAGTGCATATAAACCAGTTTCAAAATGGCCAAAACCAGTTTGAGATAAATCTGGTTGAATGTACTATCAGACTTAACTGACTGAGATCAAATCATTTTATGCAACGTCTGTCCCAGACCCCTACCTTGTTTAAGTTAAACCAGTCCCTCAGCATCCTGGCATGCTCTCTGAGCTGGGCTGTGCTCTCTGCTTCAGCAAAGCAGGGCTGCTGCCTACTTAGAGTGCCTCTGCTCCCTAGCTGGAGCAGTGACAGGCACAGGCAGGGGCCTGGCCAGATGCTGGCCCTGGAAGGGAGCAGAGAAGAGGTTTATTCCCAACCTCACTCCCCTGTCCCACTACCATGGGCCTGTCAGGCATTTCTCCACTGGCTGCTTCAGCAGCAAGGTTTGACCATCCCCGGCAGTTGCTTAAAGTGAACTGGCCAGGAAGGGGGTTTTATTCCCTCCTTCATGTCCCACTGACATGGACCTGAGCTGGGGTCTGCTGGGAGCTCCCCCCTTGCTGCTGCAGCAGTGGGGTGGGAGCATGGACCCTGTGACAGAGGGGGCATGGAAGGGGTTTATTCCACTCTCTGCCCCTTCTACTCCCAGGAGATGGCAGCTGGGGTATGCCCACCCTGACTGCCATGCACTCACTGTGGGGGTGCAGTGGGATGACTCCTCTCTGCCCCCTTTGCCAGATGCCAGAGGGAGGGGGGAATAACCCCGCTTCCAGCCCCCTTGCCTAAGGGGGCCATGCTAGCTGGCCTCTGGCCATGCCCCTGCTCCTGCTGCTGGAGTGGCAAGGGGGTAGGGCCCTTGATGGGGGCAGAACCCCTTGTCGTGGTATCCAGTGAACATGAGCCTCTTCCCAGTGGGGGAGGGAGGGGGTGGAGGCGATGCTGTGGATGAGGGGTCAGAGCTACTGTGGACTGTGCAGAGCAAGTGATGGCACTGGGATTCAGAGCAATGACCATAGCAGTCCCTGGACACCATGGCAGGGTGTTCTGCCCCCATCAAGGGCCCTGCCTCCTGACCACTCCAGCGGCAGGGGTGGGGGCACGGCCAGAGCCTGGCTGGCATGGCCCCTTAGGTGAGGGGGCAGGAAGGATAGAATAACCCCATCCCTCTGGTGTCCTGCCATTCGCCATGCACAGGCAGTGGTAGGTTGTGCTGGTCGGGGCTGGCAGACCCCAGATGCGATCCCCTGGGGCCAGAAGAGGGAATAATCCTCCTCTCTGCCTCCTCTGTTTCAGGGGACCATGCCAGCCAGCATCTGGCCATGCCCCTACCCCCACTCCCACTGCTGCACCAGTGACTGGGGAGTGCCAGGCAGACCCCAGCTCAGGTCTGTGCTCCTGAGACAGATTAGGGGAATTAAATCCCCTCCCTGCACAGTTCACTCCAGCCTACTGCTAGGGCTGGCCACACCCCCCAGCACAGCTTCCCTGCAGATGAGGGTGGCTCTAGCATCTCCCAGCTTCTTGCCTGAGTGACTGCAGGGTTATGCCTGCATTTGCAGAGTTAATAGTGAAATTGTATTAACTTGCAAATTGGTTTAATATAAACAGATTAGATTAACCTGGAAAGATTGAATCAATTCAGGCTCTGACTGTTGAAATGCCCACCCCTAACCTAGGAATGAGCAGTGGTAAACAAAGGAGAGTGGTAGAACTGAGGATTTTGACCCTTAGGAGTGCATTGTTTAACCCTTTTAACTTCCTAACTTTTATACACACTAATTTAATTGGTTCACTAAACTGAAGAAATAATAAAATGATAGGCCCACCACAAAAGGTTGGATAGAGAAAGAAAGCAGTCAGAGTTCATAATTGGTTTATTGCAATCTGTATTGGTTTATTTCTTATGCTGGTGGTCTCTTCTGACCTTAAAACACATGTTTTATGAAGGTAAAGATATTTATGGCAGCCTGAATTGGAACACTGTTGCCCACCATAGTGCCAGTATCTGTGAACGTGCAGAGCTGCTCTATACCAGCTACCACACTTCTGAAGGAGGAGCCCACTAAACAGAAAGTAGTCTGGCTGACTCAGTCTGGTGCTTTCAGTAGGCTCTGCCTTTGGCACGTGTGCCATGCCACACTAATTCTGTTGTACTCCTTCCAGTTCAGAGGGCAGTGTAGTCAGAGCAGATGTGGCCCCTTTCACTGTGGTGCTGATGCAGGATGGAGGCATTTTTCTGGGACAAAACATTTGAAGCAAGAGAAACTGTCATTTTTTAAAACTGCATTGGGAAGCTAGGGCAGATTTTTGCAAGCAGGGATTTTCCAAACCAAACTAAGCAGACTAGTTCAAGGCAGAGGATAAAATAAATTATCCCATGCTATAGCAAAAGTTAATTCCTGTAGACCAAAAAACAAAAACAAAACCCAAACTTATTGGCTGTTCCTGATTTGTCCTCCTGGTATTTACTGTTTGCGTAAGTCAGGTGGATCTTGATATATAAAGTAATTAGGCTTAGTTATATTAATTTCTTTTCCTGAAAAAAAAAAAAATCAATCAAAGATACCTACTCTGATTGACAGAGACAAAATAAAACACATAATAGAATTTCTTGCTTAAGCCATTTTAGAATTATGGAGAACCAAACAAGTCAGAAAAAATGTTGAAGAAATGCACTCACCATATTTTATATGAAGTACCTCATTTCCTGAATGCTGGCATCTCCTTTTTCCAAGAAAAAATACTGTGCTTCCCCAAATCTAAGATGACTTTGATTTAAAGTGACCTGCTCAATAATGAAATTCTATGCATAGAAAATGTATAAACGTGTTACAATTTTCCATATGCTAGACTTTAGGAAAGCTGATCTCATTGCACTTGCTAGACTTTAGGAAAGCTGATCTCATTGCACTGCTAGACTTTAGGAAAGCTGATCTCATTGCACTTGCTAGACTTTAGGAAAGCTGATCTCATTGCACTGCTAGACTTTAGGAAAGCTGATCTCATTGCACTTGCTAGACTTTAGGAAAGCTGATCTCATTGCACTCAGGCGATTAGTCAAGGAAGCACTGCAGAGTAGGAGTTTTGATGGGATGGGTGCCCAAGAAGGGTGGCTGTGCCTAAAGGAAACGATCCTTTGGGCACAAAGCAAGACGATCCCCGAGCGAGGCAAAAGAGGGAAAGGGGCCAGGAGGCTTCCCTGGCTGACCAGAGAAATCCAGGGCAGCCTAAGGGCCAAAAGGGGAGCACATAAAAAGTGGAAACAGGGTGAGATCACTAAAGATGAATATACCTCCTCTGCTCGTGCTTGTAGGGAGGCAGTTAGGCGGGCCAAAGCTACCATGGAGCTGAGGATGGCAACCCAAGTAAAGGACAACAAGAAATTGTTTTTTAGATATATAGGGAGTAAAAGGAAGGCCCAGGGAGGAATAGGACCGCTGCTAAATGGGCAGAAACAATTGGTGACAGATAGGGGGGACAAGGCTGAACTCCTCAACGAGTTCTTTGCCTCAGTGTTCCTAAGCGAGGGGCACGACAAGTCTCTCACTGGGGTTGTAGAGAGGCAGCAGCAAGGCGCCAGACTTCCATACGTAGATCCTGAGGTGGTGCAGAGTCACTTGGAAGAACTGGATGCCTTTAAGTCGGCAGGCCCAGATGGGCTCCATCCGAGGGTGCTGAAGGCACTGGCCGACGTCATTGCAGAGCCACTGGAGGGAATATTCGAATGCTCGTGGCGCACGGGCCAAGTCCCGGAGGACTGGAAAAGGGCTAACGTGGTCCCCATTTTCAAAAAGGGGAGGAAGGAGGACCCGGGCAACTATAGGCCGGTCAGTCTCACCTCCATTCTTGGTAAAGTATTTGAAAAAATTATCAAGGCTCACATTTGTGAGAGCCCGGCAGGACAAATTATGCTGAGGGGAAACCAGCATGGGTTTGTGGCGGGCAGATCATGCCTGACCAACCTAGTCTCTTTCTATGACCAGGTTACGAAACGCCTGGACACAGGAGGAGGGGTGGATGTCGTATACTTGGACTTCAGGAAGGCCTTCGATACGGTATCCCACCCCATACTGGTGAACAAATTAAGAGGCTGTGATGTGGATGACTGCACAGTCTGGTGGGTGGCGAATTGGCTAGAGGGTCGCACCCAAAGAGTCGTGGTAGATGGGTCGGTCTCGACCTGGAAGGGTGTGGGCAGTGGGGTCCCGCAGGGTTCGGTCCTTGGACCGATACTCTTTAATGTCTTCATCAGCGACTTGGACGTGGGAGTGAAATGTACTCTGTCCAAGTTTGCAGATGACACAAAGCTATGGGGAGAAGTGGACACGCCAGAGGGCAGGGAACAGCTGCAGGCAGACCTGGATAGGCTGGACAAGTGGGCAGAAAACAACAGGATGCAGTTCAACAAGGAGAAATGCAAAGTGCTGCACCTAGGGAGGAAAAATGTCCAGCACACCTACAGCCTAGGGAATGACCTGCTGGGTGGCACGGAGGTGGAAAGGGATCTTGGAGTCCTAGTGGACTCCAAGTTGAACATGAGCCGGCAGTGTGACGAAGCCATCAGAAAAGCCAATGGCACTTTATCGTGCATCAGCAGATGCATGACAAATAGGTCCAGGGAGGTGATACTTCCCCTCTATAGGGCGTTGGTCAGACCGCAGTTGGAGTACTGCGTGCAATTCTGGGCGCCACACTTCAAGAAGGATGCGGATAACCTGGAGAGGGTACAGCGAAGGGCGACTCGTATGGTCAAGGGCCTGCAGACCAAGCCCTACGAGGAGAGACTAGAGAAACTGGACCTTTTCAGCCTCCGCAAGAGAAGGTTGAGAGGCGACCTTGTGGCTGCCTATAAGTTCATTACGGGGGCGCAGAAGGGAATTGGTGAGGATTTATTCACCAAGGCGCCCCCGGGGGTTACAAGAAATAATGGCCACAAGCTAGCAGAGAGCAGATTTAGACTGGACATTAGGAAGAACTTCTTCACAGTTCGAGTGGCCAAGGTCTGGAACGGGCTCCCAAGGGAGGTGGTGCTCTCCCCTACCCTGGGGGTCTTCAAGAGGAGGTTAGACGAGTATCTAGCTGGGGTCATCTAGACCCAGCACTCTTTCCTGCTTATGCAGGGGGTCGGACTTGATGATCTATTGAGGTCCCTTCCGACCCTAACATCTATGAATCTATGAATCTATATATAGAACCTAATGATTGGAGGGTCACCCTACACACTGATGCAGTGAGGCAGGCAGCAGTTGCGGGGTAGGCGGGGGGGGGGCAGGCAACAGGGGAGTCAAGTGGCTTGACCCCTGCCCCTTGCCCCCTGCCCTCCCCCACCATTTGACCACCTTGTGCCTGCCCCACACCCTGATATCTGCCTCCCCCCATGGTGCCTGTTCCTCTGTCACTTGCCCCCCTTCCACCTGCCTCTCCCCATGCCTCTGACCCCTCCTGCTCCTGACCTCCCTCCCATTCCTGACCTCCCCTTGATGTCTGCACCTCTTGGCACCTGGTCTTCTCCCCCCTCACCTCCGCATCCAACTTCTGTGAGGGTCTCAGGCAGTAGGGCCTGAGGATAGGCCTTGAGAGGCAACTAGGGGTTCAGCAGGGTAGGGACACAGGGAGCACTTATACATGGTGAGTGGAGCTTTTGACAGCCAATCCAGCTGCAGGGAACTGGGGCACTTGCATTAGCCACAGATCTGGGCCAGGTGTGGTAGCTCAGGTGTTTGTCCCAGCCAGGTGTGGTCTATCAGAGGCCCTGACAGTCTTCCCCATCTGTCTAACCTCCACTGCAACCTCTTCCCCTTCACCACCTGTCTCTCTACCCACCCCCACAAATGCCACCACTTACCTTCTGGCTCTGCCTCTGGATCCAGAGGCAGTAGGGGAGGTGGTTGGCAGGCAGCAGTGGTGGGGGGAGTGGTGGCAGGCAGCGACTGTGGCTTCCACAGCAGGTGCTTGTCCCCCTGGTCCATGTTGTACCCAAATCCAAGAGGGCTCTTCCCCTAATGTTTAGTGAGAAAAAAACCTTTATTGGATTTGAGTAAACACAGTATTCTGCCATGAGATCACACCTGTTAAATATAATGCAACTTAGTTCAGGTGTTAGAGGTGGGGTCAAACCTAGATTTAGAATGGAAAGCTTATTTCAACCATAAATTTGAAGAGAGCACCTAATAATATAGTCTTAAACTTAGAAGAATTATTTTTTTTCCTCTGTCTGACTCTGTAAGAACTATACATACTGTATCTTATACTTTTTGGTTTGGCTGGTTTCCCAGCACATAGCTGGCATTTACATGGAATGTATTTTATTTGAGCAATGGATTATCAGATGCCTAACTGACAATGCTGTGCAAGTGTTCATGATAATAGTATCTGTTGAGAACTAATTGGCAAATGTTTTAATTTTCATCAGGCAAATAAAACTTCTGGATCTAGAAGTTAAAATGTCTTTGCTGTACTTTCAGTTCTTTTTATCCTTTTAAAAGTGTGGCATGTTCATTCTCAAACACAACATCCTTCTCTTCACTGTAAGTGTATAAAATGAGGGATACGCATATATAAATAGGAAGGATCAAGAAAGGAGATCACATGATAAGTGGAGATGATGATAAATCCTTTATTTCTTTGCTTTTCCTTCTTCCCCTTTCACTTTTTTCTCGTATCCACTTTTCCCCTAATTTTTCTTTGTCCTTTTCCTCTTTTCTTTTCTCTCAACGTATCTCATCTGTTTCACTACCAATATTTTTCTTTCTTTTCTTTTCCTTATTTTCTCCTATTTGCCATTCTTTACCTTCTTCCTTCCTTCTTCCTTCTTTTTTCTCTTTTAACTTCTCAGCTTCCCTATCCCTTCCTTCACTCCATTCTCTTTTCTCCTTGTGTATCTTAAAAAGGCAAGATACACATATCTATGTTCATTTTCCCCCCAACACATACCTCCACTCTTCTAAGTTTTTCAGCCTTGCCTACTTAGATTCTAAACTTTGCCAGGTAGGGTTTTCCTCTACTCTGGGTGTGAGCAAAATGTAATGGTCTATGGTTTCACTTTCTGTTCGCAGATGCTACAGTGATACATAATAATACATTTAGCTTTGATAGTTTAATGTGGTCAAAAATTAGGCCCTTCTCCAGAATTACCTAGTCTCACCAAGTTAGGTTAAGTGCAAGAAAGTTATTTAAATTGTCAACAGTAAAAAGGGGTCACAGCTTTATAGTATCTACATTAATATACTTTTCACATTGCAGAATTAAATTTCAAAGAAATAAAAAGTGTTTTGCAGCCCCATTGCTCACCTACCAGCATTCTTGATAAGTAAATGTATTCAGGAACATTAGCCTTTGCTACTTGATGAACTTCTGAGACTGTAGCTAATGTGAATAGAATTATCAATTAAAGAATGGACTTAATACAAGTTGTCTGAAAGGTCTTAGTTAACGAAAGAGTAAAGTCAATTGAGAGAGGAAAATAAAATAAATGTTACAGTACAAATGTCATAAAAAGCAATCAACTCATAAAGAGTTAAGATTTTATGACAATGTTATGACTGTTTTTCCATTCGTTATAGACCTAGGTATTTTATACCCTCTGAGCTGCATTAAACTTCAAACAGTAAAGCTCAGTCAGCTTTGAGCAGGAATGGAAATTTGTTTGAATTTCCTTTGGGGTTTGATAGCTAAACATTTTAGGACCACATCCGTTGACTACAACCGACATCCTATGATGGGTTACTTCACTCTGTAATGCTAAATGTAAATTTTATAGTATACAGAACAGTTCAAATGTAGCTCTCATTTATACCAGAATAAATCTGCTGTAACCTCTTTGATCATAATAGCACTAATCAAAATTTACCTCAGTGTAATGAGGCTTACAACAGATTCAACCATAATTTTCGTTATGTATAGATAACTATAAGCAATATAAAAACAGCCATACTTTGTATAAGGTCTGGAATTCCAAAAAACTTGCATTATTTCAGTTTTCATCCTAACTAATTTCTTGTTTCTAAGTAAGATTATAAGCAATTAGTCTGGCTCAGAAAGGCACATATATTACACAACCCACCGCTGTTGGCTTGATGAAACGACCATAGAACCATAACTATTTAACAACATATTTTTTCCCTAGTCTTCATTGATAATAGACCTGGGATCTAATCCCCTTTTTATGTGTTTTGCCATTTCAATTTTTATTCTGGCACAATACAGATAAGTAACTTTACCATTGCATTTTAAAGTCTTGGGGTTTGTTAGCAATCTCAGTTACAACAATGCAAATTAAATGTATCTTCATTCAAGTGTGTGGCCTGATACCAGTTTTAAACATCACAGGTAGGCCCCTGATAGTTTAGCTTGAAGTTTAGGTGGTGTCATTAAAATGTTCTAAATAGTCTAAAATACAGGCTCCATTACATTGTGACATGCCTGATGTAGTACTATAGTAATATCATTTTCCTGCATGACAAACTGACATGCTTTAACCAACCCAATGAGCTTTCATTGGTATACATTTGCCTAGGAGAGCTTGCCTTTATATCTATGCTAATATAACTATTATATTTAAAAACACTTTCTGATGTAAGCAAAGCTTACATGCAAGATCTTAACACTACAGGGTCTCAATAACTTTTAGGGTCTCAATGCTGCAGTGCTCAATACTTGGAATATGTAAATACTTATATTCTACCACCACTGAAGGAAGAGAAAATGAAGTTCCCCTTGAGTACTCATTCTGTTATGATTCAAATGGAGGGTCTGTTGCCTTTCTGTTGTTTTGCAGTGACTAATATTTCTGTGGGAAATGACAATACTCATTTCAGCAGACAATGATGTTGTTCACTAAAGCTACAGTAAAAGAAAAGAATTTCAGTCCTTTTCCCATATACTGGCAGTTCCCATTTGTTACTGGAATTAAACAAACGTATCTAGATACTTTTATCTGAATAACTTAACATATTATTGCACACCATTTGTTTGTACCATGCTATCTCAAGTCTTGATGCTGTTTATCTGATTCTTGGGAGTAGTTTCATTGACTATGACAGGTTTATTATGTAGAACAGGAGAGTAGGAGTCTGTCCCTTTGACAGTTTGAGGGGAAAAGTATACTCAAGCTTTGGCAGCTGCATTGAAGTTGATGGAATCACATGGTGGTAAATCAAGCCTGTATTGGGTCAAACACTCTGTATCTAGGACTACATGCTGACTGAAATGTGATGTAATCTGACAAACTCATCATTTTGATAAAAGAGCTATAAATCCCCTGTCTATGACCACTGTGGAAGTACAGACTGAGACCAGCTTTTCCTGAACCCCTTCTCTACTTTCCTTTCTGCTGCAATCAAAAAATACTGAGTCAATATGTTTAGAGATAAACTCTTGGCTAATCTGTGTATCCTATTGTTGTTCTGCAGTGAGCTTTCACATATTTTGCACCTCTGCTTGCAGCTGAACAGGAAATACTGTGTGGTAGAAGAAACTCATTGCACTGAAGCCTTTAAGACTCTGAAAGGCAGATGAAACACAGATTCATACATTCTAAGGCCGGGGCAGGCAATGTAACCACCTATTCTGACTGCATGTATAACACAGGCCAGGGTACTCTCTTGAATGAATTCTATTCGAACTAGCATATCTCTTTTAGCAACAACATCAAATCTTAGCTTAAAAATTGCCATCCATGAATAATCCACTACAATTACTGGTAAATGTTCTAAGTATAATTACTCACATTCTTAACAATGTGGGCCTTATTTCTCATCTGAATTTGCCTTGCTTTAACTTCCAGGCATTAGATCTTTCTATACATGTCTATACAAAATGTTAAATAGCATAACACCAAGAACAGATCTCACTGGCCCCCATCACAGATCATTCCCTGTTAAAATTACACATTGAGACCCACCAATTACCCAAGTATTAGTGAATTTAATGTATGCCATATTAAATATTAGTAAACAAAATGTCATTTAGGGCCCAGTGAAGTGCTTGGTGTAATATCACACAAACTTGTAATATCACCAACAATATTATACATTTAGTAAAAATAAACTTTCATGTAATGTTATCTTGATTGGCATTAAGTATATATTTTTGCCTTAATATTTTACTGATCATGTCTCTGAAAATCCATTCAATGATTTGGTTTATAATTTTGTTTCATGTTGAAAGGTCTTCTCATTTACACAAAGTTAGCATTTATACAAAATGTTGGCACAAATTAGTTTGTTCCCAGTGTTCTGGAGTTTTCCCACCATGCTAATGCATATTGAAAATCAATATTAATGGTCCAGAGTAGGAAACAGCAAGCAGCAGGCCACTTCAATGGAGCTCTCTGTAAGCAGCACTACCACTGCTTCTTCTCCCTATGATGTTCCCCACTCTCCACTCACTGCTAAATTGCCACATACATTGAGTCTTCATGGATCCAACTGCTTGATTGACCAGATCTGGCCCATGAGCTCTAGGTTGCTGGCCTCTGCTCCAGAGAACTCCTTGGCCAGTTCTCTTAGAACTCTGCATACAAGACATCTAGTCCTCCTGATTTAAATGTATCCAACTGCCTTAGCTTCCATGTAATGTACACTTTATTAAAAATTTCAGTGCAAAATATTTCATCATAATTCAGCAATATAGAAGAAAGCCATCTGATATTAATAAAACAGAACCAAAATCTTTATTTACTTTTTGAAAGTAGCACTTTTTCATTCTTGACAAATTGTATCATTTCCATGTAGCAATGGACCGATACCATTGCCAGGATTCTTTTTGTTACTAATATAACTTATAAAGCAGTAGCAAGTGATATGAATCAAGGAAGTAAAAAATTAAAACCTGCAGAAGAAGCCCCATAATTTTGGTTTTCTGTCAACCTAGGTGTTTTGAGAGTTTCAATGCCTATCATATCCTACACATTCATGTACTAAATTACACAGTAGCTTCTGAATAATAAACACAGAAATTGCAGTTTCTGTTATTTGCAGATAAAGGAGCATACTGAATTTCAAAATACACATTCATTAGTGTACCAGGACAAATTCCTCCCATACCCTAAGACCTCATTTATACTTAGTCAGATGAAAACATACTGGCAGGGGAGGGCCTAACAATTATACTCATGTTAATTACCTTTTTTTATTTTAAGGATTAACTGAATCCTACTCTACCAAATTAGTTTAGAAATTCTTTCTTGTACTGTCCTGTCAGCTGCCACAGAGTCCAGACTCAATTCACAGAGTGAAACTGCTGACAATAACTTTCTCTATAGATCACAGGTCTTTCCTCTTCTGAGAACTGCTTACTTTTGATCTTAATTACTCACCATAGAAGACAGAATCAAACTCTTTGATACCAGTTTTTAGTTTCTAAGCACAGAAGAATGAGGCTGTACTTCAAGTTAGCAGTAGGCAAACCTGAAAAACTGAACGATGTGACACATCATTGAGAAACAACAACTTCTTTGTATCTACTAACTTGACTATGTAATGTTGCCTATTTGTAGAACTCTTTTCCTCAGCGTGCCTTTCTGGGATGACTCTTTCCCTTGGACAGAAGCAGTCATTCTAAAGCAACCAGGACTGAGTTGGCTGATACCTTCCTCCCAGCCCGTTAGTGCTCTTAACTCCTGACATGTTATTCTTCTTTTTTTTCTCCATTTTCTTAACAGTTTCTTGAGACACTTTATTTGAATAAAGCTCAAAACACGTAAGCATTTACTAAATATGAGATCCCTCAGAATGTAGTCATACCTTAGATTAGCAATTCCCAATTTTTTAAATCAAAAGACCACTGTCAGCTCTCAAATTTTTTTGTGGACCATTATGTAGTTTTATCATTAAACTTTTAATCAAAGGAGGGTACAATACTGTTTGATCTACAGGCTAGTTGCCATGGACTATGATACACCAATATCAGAAAGATTAAGAATGAAAAACAATAGAAGGGCCTAAAACCAAACCTGTATTGGCTTCCCCGTGGCAGCAAATCAATGGCATTTTCTTCACAACCCTAGGACTAACAGCTCCATTGTAACAGTAATCAGAAACATAAATTATAGACACAACGGAGAATGGAATGATGAAGTAATAAAAATTAATTATTAACCTTTCATATATATCCGGGTCAGAGAAATAATGGGCCTGATTCTGCCATACCTAATTTATCAAGTAGGTCTATTAACATCTGTGGTGATGTTCTTTGTAAAAAGGTACTCCTTGCTGTGAGTAAGGGAGACAAAATTAGGCCCTTGGTGTTCAGAAAATGCTTTTTGTCCTTAAGTAACTATTATATAATGGCAAAATTGATATCTTAAGAAATGGCTTAACTAAGGCTTTCCATTTCCGGGTTAGGCCTGCAGAATATTGGATTTGTGTTTTTTTTAAAAGCCAGTAAATCCTGGAAGTCCATTGTCTTTACAGTCTGCCAAAGAAGAATACCCACATGTACAGCAGACTTCATGTTAGTTGTTCTCTTTAAAATCTACTATTTTTTCATTCCTGCTTGGGTTACAAATACTTTATGAACTAATTAAATGTAATGTTGTGTTATAAGCACAATAGCATAAATCATTCTGCACTTCCGTGTTTCTAAAAAGGTTCTGATCATCAGCAGTTTTACTACAGTAGGACAACAGAACTGTGCTAATCGTGGTGTTTTATAGACATCCTTTGTAAAGACAACACTGACACATCAATTGACCATGTTAAGTACACTGTGAATAAAGCATGTTGGAGGGATAACTTTTGCCATGGTAACTGCATTTAAGATTGGGTATTTCTATTGCAGTGACATTTAATTTGGCATGTATTTTACTTAACTTCTGGTCTACTGGTCCTATCCCTTCTTTTTATCAAGAAATCAACAAGTGTGTACCTCATGGGATGTTTGTTGATAGCCATTGAAAATCAATTTTCATGCTGAGGGAGTTTTACTTGTTTTATATGGCCTGCAGTATTTGCCTTCAAAAGGTCAGCACCTTGCAATCCTTAATGTAGGAAAACAGATTTCTTTTCAGCCGCCAAAGCAGCAGGAGAACATGCTGTTTCATCACAATTCCTTTTTAAAGGAGCAATAAGATAAGCAGCAGAACAGGTTACTGGAGATATCTCGCCCTGCTCTCATTCCACTCTGTGTAGCTTAGTAAAATAAAAAAAGGATTTCCCCTTGTATGTTCATTGTATCACAAATAATTATAGACATGATATAAAGCTGATTCAATACTAAGGTCAGGATGGCCACAAGTGTAATGTAGCACAAGAGTTTTTGCATATACAGTAGAACCTCGACTTACGCATATATTGTGTTCCTCCTACCTTGGGCAAATTCAAGAGGAGGTTGGATGATCACCTGTCTGGGGTCTTGTGAACCCAGCATTCATCCCTGTCTGTGGCAGAGGGTCAGGCTAGATGATCTGTTCAGGTCCCTCCTGACCCTAGCTACTATGAAACTATGAAACTATGAAGAATATAGTGAATTCACACAACTTGAGGTGAATTTTCCCATAGGAAATAATAGAAAAGTGAGGGGTTGTGTTCCTTGGAGCTCACATTTATGACAACAAAGGCACCAAATACAACCTTTTTCAACCAATACTTTCTTTATTATGTTACAAAAACGTATTGTAAATATATTTATTCATTTACATTATAAGTAAGATAATAAAAGAATACAAAATGGACATGCAACAATCTTCATTCCATCTATCAATGTGGAACCGAGTCTTCATCCAGGTTGAACACATCAAAAGATGGCAGTGATATCTCTCCCCCAGAAGTGGCTGGCTCTTCCCCAGAAGTGGAGGGCTGAGAGTCCGTTGATTGAGTGGAGGTAGTGCTGTCCTGCTTCCTGAAGAACTTGTTCAAGAAATACTGCACCGAGCAGCACCGCGTCTCCCTGTAAAGCTCCCTGTAGCAGGCATTGGTTTCCTTCATCAGCTGGGCAACCTTAGCCCTTCTTTCACGATTGGGTTGTTTTCATCTAAGAAGGCTAGGTAACAATCCAAAAGTCTGAACACATCAGCCATGCTTTTCATCATGAGAACTCGGGGGAAGGGCCTTTCATTTTCTTCCATGGGCTCTTCCTCTTCATGGCAGTCCCTATCCAGCTCAAGAAGATCCTCGTCAGAGAGCTCCTCCCTATGGGAATTGAGCAGCTCAGCCACGTTTTCCTCATCGAACTGCTCAAAGCCTACACCCTTAGCCATCTCAACGATCTCATTCCTTGCATCACTGATAAATTCATCAGCAACAAAGCCTCAGAAATCATTCACAACAGCAGGCCAGGTGTTTTTCCAGACACCATTAAGGCACTGCTGCATAACATAATTCCAGGTGTTTCCAATGATGCCTATGGCCATCTTGATGTTAAATGCCTTCCAAAATTCTTTGATGTTTGCCTTTTCTTTTGACTCTGTCTCATTGATAAGCTTCTTGAAGGTCCTCCGTAGCTAATAGCTCTTGAAAGCTTGAATAATACCCTGATCCATGGGCTGAATGAGCAATGTTGTGTTCAGTGGCAAGAAGAGCACCTTAATTTTCCCACTGAGGTCGCCAAGGCCTGGAGCATTATCAAGAAGTAGCAGAATTTTGAAAGGCAGATTTTGCCTGTCACAATAAGCCCTCAACTCCAAATGCAGCAGATGGGAAAAATAATCTTTAAACAATGATCTAGTAACCCATCCTTTCTGGTTGGCTCTTCAATAAACAGGCAGGTGCCCCTTCGCATAACCCTTAAGCATCCGAGGGTTTTTGGCGTGGTAAACCATGAACGGTTTGAGCTTGAAGTCACCAGCTGCGTTTGCTCCGAGCAGCAGTGTGCAGTATAATTGCTGTGAGATGGGGACCAATCAAGGCTCCCTTCACAGGTAGAGTTCCCATTTATGTAGTTATAATGTGCATCTTTAAAAAAAAAAATAGGTTCATGGTTTTGGGGAAGGAAGATTTCTAAGTCAACTGACAAAAGTGGCAGGGCCACACAGACACTGGTAACTCTTATTCATAATGGAATGAAAGTGCAAAATTCACATACTGAAGGGGCCATCACCCTAAACATATTTATATCTATCAGTCTATTTATATATATATGCCAATACAGACATGCAGACACTTTGAATCTTTACACCATCTTCCTGGTTTATCAGCAACCATTTCCTTTCTGAAAATATGCAGCCCTCAGAGACAGTAGGTAGTTGAATACTAAATGCATCATTAGGGTCAAATTGTAGGAGAACTGAAGAAATATTTCACCAGAATGAATGTTCAAGACTCAGGTTATGGTAGCTATTCTTTAAGATCACATATACTTTGAGCATATTAACACTGAGCACTATAACATAATACCATAATGGATTGTTTATAGTAGAGTGACACACTAAATGGACATATTATTACAGGTCTTATTAAATAATATTACCATCTATGCTAATATGTGATAACAGAACCCGTGAGAAGAACTTAGGCACATCCAGTGAATGATCAAAATCCATACTGGTTTGGTGGAGGAGTAGATAATGATAATATTTAGAGATAATGTTTGTGATAACATCAAATATTTGTGATAATATACTTATATTTTGTTCCCTTCAGCAAGTTACAATTATTTCAGCTTCCATCTTTTTCTCCAGTCAGTCAGAGGTTCTTATGAAATTACATTTCATGGTGTGGTGTTCTTTTCTGTGTGTATATATCTGTTTTGTTTTGTTTTTTGTTCTGCTAAGTTTAATGAAAGTATATTCCCATCTGTACAAACAGTGAGCGAAGTAGGAGCTTTCTGACTGACTGAAAAGGTGGTAATTGTTCCCTACTGAAAAGGTAAAGAACCTGACAAAGAATGGAAAACCTCAAATGACACATTATTTCTAAAGCCACTCTTCTATTTAAAACAATACTGTATATTCTCCTTCAGCAATCACAAGGCACACAGTAACAGGACAGAACGAAAAAACTTCCCTTGAACTGAATATCTAATGTCTCTATCTGGTTATTATAAATAAAAATGTCATAAATGTCTTTATTTACATTTCCATAATTTTAAAGATCACAGTTTGTTTGTCAATGCCAGGAATGAAAGCAGAGCTATTTCTTCAACTTATTCAATTATATTAAATACAGAGAACAGTAGTGTAGGTAGTGGAATGAGCAGATGCTACCAAAATCCCACAGAGCTGCGCACCCTCCACTCTCATGATCAACCCCCTCCTCCTTCACCCTGCTTCTCCAGCACTTGACAGCATCTCTTGCCCAGGACACTGAAATAAACATTTAAGAGCAAACATTCTCATGGTGGAAGAGCATTTTGATCATTTTCCAAAATAAAGGTTTCTGAAATCCAAAAAAGTATTTATTTTTTGTTCTAATACTAAAAGAAAACATAATTAGAAATGCCAGTACTGCAATTCCAGCATTTTAATTATCTTTGCTCCCTTGTATGTCTCTATGCACTTTCCCTGCCTCTCAGTAAATGCCAAACAAAGGAGCTTCTTCCTACAAACTCTTCTACAGACTCTAATTCACAAAAGAGGGGAATGTTAAGCAAACCGTTTTCTTTTATAGTAACCTCTGGAATCATACACTAGAGAAGTATTGTCCTATGGCTAGAGCACTAAAGTTGGACTCAGGAGACCTAGTTTCTACTCTTGGCCCTACCAATGATGTGCTGTATTACCCTGGTCAGTTCATTTAACTTCAGTGTCCCATTGGAAAATGGGGCTAATGATACACTCCTATGTGGAGGCCTTTATGATCTTATTGATGACAATTACTGTTTAAGAGAAAAGTATAAGAACAATAACTAGTGTTCATATCATCATCATCCTCTTGCCTCCCAAATTCTTCAAATCTTTACTGCAATTACTCTCTTTCAAGAATGCTCCTTGTTTTTCTTTCTGAAAAGCAAAGCTGGGGCTGTTTAGAATGACAATGACAAAGAGAGGATATGCCTGCATTCTTGCTTGTCTAGAATACCATATTTCTCACATTAAGATTTATGAAAAAAATTCCAGATATTTATGTCAACCTAAGGGATTTTGCAGGGCACTAGAGTGGAATGCACTCTTCTCCATTATATCAGCGTCATACTGAAATTGTTCTACCATGTAAAGCATCAAAGAGGAAGCTTCCTTTTGTTTTGCTTTTTCCAGGAATTAAGAAATGACATCAAAATGCCAGTCTTAAGACTTGCACACTTTTTAAAAATTTTATTTTGAAAACTAATAATTATTATTGGGTGGTATAACTGGACATTCTTTATTCCTCTTATTATAAACCCCTCCTTCCACTCCCAAACAAAATATATGACATTGATCAAGACCAGCTGCTCCTGAATCTCTCGGAGTTTTGTAACATGTTATCAAACCCTTTGAACACAGATGGCAAACAGGCGCTCATCACAGCATGCATGACAGCAGCATCCTATTTGGTTTTATGTTGTGAAAAGGTAAGACAATCATTGGGGGAAAGTTGGTGTTGCAGGGCACTAAGGTGCCTGCTCCTATTAGAGCAGAGATTGCCCGGGGAGGGAACACAAAGGGTCAGATATGAGCCTGGGGGCAGGTTGTTATGACAACTGGCTAATGAGGGAATTGGCCGCACCTGCACCTGGTCAGCTGGCCAGAAGAGGCAGGGCCCTGGGCACATATAAATCCTAGGGCTGGGCCAAGGCAGTTCAGTTCCCTGCTGGCAGCCAGAGGGGAAGGAGCCTTCAGGAAGGAAGGGCTCAGAGACACTACAGCCATTGGATATGCTACCCTTAGGGCTAATGGGGCACCAGGAGCCCATAAGGCACCCAGTATTAGAGAAGGAGTTTTACTCTTTTAAAGGGGCAGAGTATGTCTTGCACTTTATGTTATAGCCCAGGGGCTAGTGTTTCATTGTTGTTGCTTGTTTGTTGTCTGATAACACTGGTGGTTTGGGAGAGGCTATTTGGGGAAGGAGGAGGCCTCATCAGGGGGCCCAGTACAGCATAGGGACTCTGGCACCAGAGAGGGCATAGAGACAGGGCTGCGGAAAGCCCAGCACAGACAAGGGGACGAATTATAATGAGGCCTAGGCAAGACAATGCCAGTACTGTCTGCGAGGCTTGGGGTGTGGTAAAGGGGTGGTTGGAGCCACGCATATAGCCCATAGTGCTGAGAGACTCGAGCACCATACACCATAACGTGGTATGCCAAGGGGTCTATGAACCGCAGGGTTCAGTAAAATCTAGCCAGACTGTGTCTAAACCCAAAGATCAAGGGCAGCTTCCCTATATCAATTATACCAACCAGACATGGTGGGCAAGATAGAGGGTGTCTGTATAGCAAGACTGGCATGGTTAAGGAGCTTAGGGGTAACACGGCCACTCCTAGGGATCCCACCCTGCTACGGTTGGCTAAACTGGATAGATGCTGCGTTAAAAAATCCTCCTATTTAGATGCCTTGTATGTATTGCCCATGCATTCAACACACAGGCTCAAAGAGTTATCAAGATTCATGTTTTAAAATTTTTGTCCCATAAAGAAACAGTAACAGTGGACGTATCTACATACACATTAATGCACCTTTGCTCCTGAGCATTAAGTTTAGCCCCTCTAATATGAGGTACTACATAAATGCACAGTAGCTGGTGCTAATGTGCAGTAGCAAAGGCACATGGACCAATTCTACTGTGTGTTAGCACAGTTTTTTGCCATGAAATGCTAATGAACAGTAGGATTAATCTATTGCGCATTAAACATCTTATGTAGACATACCCAGTATAAATGAAATCAGTTACCTGGATAAGGTCTGCTTTGAATTATTCAAGCGACAGGAATAAATCTTTAGTATTAAGTTTCTTATATATAGCATCACTTTCTCTTTCAAAATGGATTAAAGAATACAATACTTTATCAGAATATTATCACATAAAAGCTGAAAATGGTCATCAGATGTTATTGAACATTTAGACCTTGAACTGAGATTGCTGGACAGGTTGGTAGAGCTGTTAACCTTGTTTACTTTTTTATTTTTTTTACTACTGCCCATCATTGTGGCATTCATGTGACTTCACAATGGAGGAGAGCACTTGCCATGTAATATGAACAGCCAAGTCCCAAGTTCAAGGCTTTTTGGAATCTCTGCTTCTTTTTAGCCACATGGGTGAGACCACTGCTGCCGTGAGCAGCTCCATTCTGCTTTAAGATTTTGCCTTGTTCATGGAGCATAATAAAACTCTAGTTTTATTGGAAAATACTAGTTTTATTAGTCTTACACCTGTTTTTTGTGGCTCACAGTGGAAATGGCAAAGTTCTTCCAAAATTCCTGTGTGATCTATGCTTTTTTTTTTTTTTTTTTTTTGAGAGCCACCCAAAATTGGGAGACTTGCAGGGCTGCAAGGGTCAACAACACTGTTAATTTGAAGTAATAGAGACAATCTTAATTGGAAGGCAAAGAGAACTAGCAGTATATTGTATTGCTAGATTGACTCTGAACAACACTTGTGAAAAATTCTGCACTGCAATAAATGGGCTGCATATGCTCCATGGCAAAGCTGCTGTATGATCTAAGCTATGACGTGATTTCTTGATCACATTTTCCAGGCTGTTAAACCAAAGAGGAAATGTACATATCATTTAAGATGTGGAATTTAAATATCTGGTTCTCACAAAGATTAAAACAGTTACTATTTGATCATGGATGAATAGGTTGTGTGATAGCCAATTCTCAATTGATAGATAACCAGATCACAAAATCTGCCACCATGCTTGAACCTAGGCCTAGATTCTTCAACACAGTTGGGTGTATCACTCCCATTGAACTCAATTGGCACCCAGCTGAATTGCATGAGTTTACAGGAATCCTGAGAGAGAGAGTTCCCTTAATGCAACCCTGGCCTTGGTAGAGGAGGTAAAGAATCCTTCTCTGGGTAAGTTTAAGTGAGCAAGCACTGATTGCTCTAAAGGATAGCCAAGGGAAATTTAAATTAAGCATAGCAAAAGTTAAACAACAAACATTATCGCTATGGGGGATAGTAGGAAGAAATCTATAAAGTACTTAAATTATAGAGAGATACAGAATACCATTTAGCTACTTTATCATGTTGAATATATAAGAGCAATAATTTATTCTGCTGTAAAGCCAACTACACTCGCACTGAAGGATGGAAAGCTAGCATTTTCTTCTCTATAAATAGGAATTGCCTACTATTCTTCTTAATGAATATTATATTATCTGGTTTTACTATATCCTATCACAGGGGCAGTCATGCTGCAAATTAATGCCACACCATCCCCAAGTACTACTCTGATCCCTTTCCCCTGCCTGATCTCCTGCTCTGATTTGTGCTCTCAGTCCTGTGCTTCCTGCCCCATCTGCTACTTTGCTTTCTGTACCCTGGTCCCTCCCCTGTCTGCCATATGCCACACACAGAGGCTACACCTGCCACTTGTGGAATCCAGGCTATAAATTGGCCCCGTCCCCTATCAAATGTTTGTTACACCCAACATAAAAGTACAGAACCAAATTTCGTTAAAAAGTCAGCATCTAGCCACTGCTTTGCAGGTCCTCTGTGAAGCTCAGAAAGAGTGAGATACATTCATAATAAGAAAAGTAATGCTATATTGAATAAGTGTTTGACAGAGATATATTAAAACTGCAAGGGCTATGTTTTTACCAGTTCATATGTTACTGAAATCAATTAGGGCAAATAGCCAGGTAGGTTTTTTCATTTATTTAAAATGTCACTGGAAGTCACTGATTTATTGTATTTGCATATTGAGAAAGCTTATATATGTTCCAGGATTCTGCTTAGTAAAATGTATGCCTTGTCAAATTAATTCTGTTATAAATGTAATGCAAGTAATGTGCTAATTTCTTCTTCCTTATTTGCTGTTACATAATCCTTCCTTTCTTCTAAACCCTGCACTTTAATCTGATTTTCTGCAGTTCTTTTACCAATGGATAAAGACAATTATTCCTGTTTGCCATCTGAAGCCCTTCAGCTAGCAAAACAATCACTTGAATTCTAATTTATTTAGCATAACTGTTGACACAAGATTTAGCAATGATAAATTTTTGTCAGAAGTCCCAGGGTTCACAGAAAGTACATGGAGAGATTTACTACCTTCTTAAAATCCTTGGGAGGCTGAAAAATTAGGATGTACATATCATCTTCAACAGGAAAGGAGATGCTCTTATCTTGCAGAGATATGAAGGTGAGAGGCTTGCACAGAATATTGCTCAACATTGGCACTGCTTCTGTTTCCAGTCAAGCCAATGGTAAAATACACAGGAGAAAGTTAAAACTTAGAGCTAGATCTTCAAAATACTTAGACACCTAATATAAAAATTAGCTCCTCAAACTCCTCTTCATCTGATGCTTAATCCCAAAAGTGCATTAATTCTCTAGGTACCTAAGTTTCTACCAATAGAACTTCTTAAATGCCTAAATGTCAACTTCTGACCATACCCAGAACCACCTAAATCCTTACAGTGAAGAGCAGTTAGGATGCCTCTTAACATGTAAGAACCATTGGGATACACAAACAGGATGTTTCACCTCTAGGGCTCAGTTTGTTAGCTCACCCCTAATGATTGGTTCTGGTCTTCAGAGCTGGTGGGTTTGTCCATACCATGCTGTGTTTGGGGGTGGGGACTGGCATGGCTGGATGGCAGGGAGCAGCAGGGCAAGTAGACCAGGTCTGGAGCCTCAGCCTGCCAGGGACCTAAGCTGGGTTGATCCAGCCTGCAGCTCTAACTTTTTTTTTTGACTGCTGTCTTATAATATAGTAATTAGAGTACAGTACTCACACCTGAGCACTCTATTCTTGTCAAAAATACACATAATTCTTAAAACTAACTAGAATTTAAATATTCATTGAAGCCAGGATTTGAAATCAGGTCTCTTCCTCCCATGCAAGTACTCAAACCTGAATATTTAATTATTAATTGTGCAAAGTGGAATAGCTTCAACAGGAGGGACACAGCTAACCTTACACTTAGGCACCTGACTAGGAGAAGGTTCATGAGTGTGAATTCCAAGTAGAGGGAGGCAGCATGGTGCAGCCTGGAGGGCTTGTTTATATGGCCAACCTGCCTGCCCAGGTCCATCACTGAAGAAACAAGCCCTACTAACTAGCTCCTACTCCGCATTCCCCTGCGTATGGTAATGGGGTGGCAGATGACTTAGAAGATTAGAAAGATCTTCAGTGGCTCAAAGCACATGCCTCAGTGTTAGTCCTAGCCTCCACAAAGGTAGAAAGCTTGAATGGCATTGGGCCATTCAGAGATACCCTAGGCTTCTACCTTGCCAACCTCTGGGACCTCCTGCTGTGTCCAGCCAGGGGCATGGACCAAGGTGGTCAAGGGCCCTAAGGCCCGCCGCACCAAGGCCCCACCCCTGCCACAACTGAGCAACAGGTATGCACCTCTTGCTGCCCCAGCAGAACCTGCTGAGTTGCCGGCCCCCACAGGCAACATGGGCCCAACTGCAACTCCCGCCCCTGCTCTCCCCAAGACAAAACATAAGGTGTTTGTTGTGGGAGACTCCCTCCTGAGGGGGACGGAGGGGCCAATCTGCCACCCTGACCCCTTAGCCCGGCAAGTCTGCTGCTTCCCAGGGGCCCGCATCCGGGACATTGCGGAGAGGATCCCCAAGCTCCTCAAACCCACAGACCGCTATCCCATGCTCCTTATTCATGTGGGCACCAATGACACGGCTCGGAGCACTCCCAGCCAGGTCATGAGGCGCTACAGGGATTTGGGAGCGGGGCTTAAGGGTCTGGGGGCACAGGTGGTGTTCTCGTCGATCCTCCCAGTCTCAGGCTATGGGCTGAGAAGGGACAGAAGGATCTATGTGGTCAACCAAAGACTGCGGCGCTGGTGTCATCAGGAAGGCTTTGGCTTTCATGACCACAGCCCGCTCTTTGGCGAGAGAGGCAGCGAGCTGCTGGGAAGAGATGGTCTCCACCTCTCTCCCCTAGGGAGGAGGCTCTTCTCAGCCAGACTGGCTGACCTGCTCCACCGGGCTTTAAACTAAGCCCGCTGGGGGACGGGGGCATGACCGCCACTGCTGGCCCGCTGAGCAAATCTTGCAAAGCCAGCGGATCATGGCACTCAAGGGAGCCCGCCCCAGCCCCAGCCCTGGTAAAATCTGTGGGCAAGGAAGGAGCCCCCCAGGGGGCGCTTGCCTGCCTGTACACAAATGCCAGGAGCTTGGGGAATAAGCAGGAGGAGCTCATCCTCCTGCTCAGTGCAAACAATTACGATGTCATAGGGATCACGGAGACCTGGTGGGACTCCACCCATGACTGGACCACGGGGATAGATGGCTATACCCTGTACAGGAGGGATCGTGTAGAGAAAAGGGGCGGGGGTGTAGCTCTCTATGTTAAGGAAAGCTACGCGTCCCTGCAAGCCGATATTGACGACCAGGGTGGACGGCTGGAGACCCTCTGGGTTAAAATCCATGGGGAACACGGCACAGGGGACACAATGGTGGGAGTCTATTACAGACCTCCCACCCAAAGTCAGTCTCACCTCCATCCTTGGGTCAGTCTCACCTCCATCCTTGGGTCAGTCTCACCTCCATCCTTGGTAAAGTATTTGAAAAAATTATCAAGGCTCACATTTGTGAGAGCCCGGCAGGACAAATTATGCTGAGGGGAAACCAGCATGGGTTTGTGGCGGGCAGATCGTGCCTGACCAACCTAGTCTCTTTCTATGACCAGGTTACGAAACGCCTGGACACAGGAGGAGGGGTGGATGTCGTATACCTGGACTTCAGGAAGGCCTTCGATACGGTATCCCACCCCATACTGGTGAACAAATTAAGAGGCTGTGATGTGGATGACTGCACAGTCCGGTGGGTGGCGAATTGGCTAGAGGGTCGCACCCAAAGAATCGTGGTAGATGGGTCGGTCTCGACCTGGAAGGGTGTGGGCAGTGGGGTCCCGCAGGGTTCGGTCCTTGGACCGATACTCTTTAATGTCTTCATCAGCGACTTGGACGTGGGAGTGAAATGTACTCTGTCCAAGTTTGCAGATGACACAAAGCTATGGGGAGAAGTGGACACGCCGGAGGGCAGGGAACAGCTGCAGGCAGACCTGGATAGGCTGGACAAGTGGGCAGAAAACAACAGGATGCAGTTCAACAAGGAGAAATGCAAAGTGCTGCACCTAGGGAGGAAAAATGTCCAGCACACCTACAGCCTAGGGAATGACCTGCTGGGTGGCACGGAGGTGGAAAGGGATCTTGGAGTCCTAGTGGACTCCAAGTTGAACATGAGCCGGCAGTGTGACGAAGCCATCAGAAAAGCCAATGGCACTTTATCGTGCATCAGCAGATGCATGACAAATAGGTCCAGGGAGGTGATACTTCCCCTCTATAGGGCGTTGGTCAGACCGCAGTTGGAGTACTGCGTGCAATTCTGGGCGCCACACTTCAAGAAGGATGCGGATAACCTGGAGAGGGTACAGCGAAGGGCAACTCGTATGGTCAAGGGCCTGCAGACCAAGCCCTACGAGGAGAGACTAGAGAAACTGGACCTTTTCAGCCTCCGCAAGAGAAGGTTGAGAGGCGACCTTGTGGCTGCCTAAAAGTTCATCACGGGGGCACAGAAGGGAATTGGTGAGGATTTATTCACCAAGGCGCCCCCAGGGGTTACAAGAAACAATGGCCACAAGCTAGCAGAGAGCAGATTCAGACTGGACATTAGGAAGAACTTCTTCACAGTTCGAGTGGCCAAGGTCTGGAACGGGCTCCCAAGGGAGGTGGTGCTCTCCCCTACCCTGGGGGTCTTCAAGAGGAGGTTAGACGAGTATCTAGCTGGGGTCATTTAGACCCAGCACTCTTTCCTGCTTATGCAGGGGGTCGGACTTGATGATCTATTGAGGTCCCTTCCGACCCTAACATCTATGAATCTATGAATCTATGAAAGTCCTGAGCTTGACCAGGAGTTTGCCCAGGAACTGGCTGAGGCAGCTTGCTCCAGGACCATGGTTGTCATGGGTGACTTCAATTACCCAGACATCTCGTGGGAGGATCGCTCAGCAAAATCTGAGCGGTTGCAGAGCTTCCTCTCGTGCGTGGATGACCTCTACCTGACTCAAGAAGTCTATGGGCCAACGAGAGGCAAAGCGCTGCTCGACCTGGTGCTGGCTACTGGGGAGGACCTAGTCGGCGACCTAGTGATCGATGGGAAGCTGGGTGACAGCGACCACGAGCTGATCACCTTCACCATCCGCCGAAAAGCTGGCAAGTCGGTCAGCAACACGCAAGTCCTTGACTTCAGGAAAGCCGACTTTGACAAGCTCAGGAGGCTTGTCAGTGAGGCCCTAAGGGACTGTGACCGCAGGGAGAGGGGAGTTCAAGAAGAGTGGTTGCTCCTCAAGGGAGCGATCCTCAATGCACAAACTAAGTCTATTCCATCTCGGAGGAAAGGCAGCAAGAGGGCACAGCAGCCCCCCTGGCTCTCCAGGGACCTAGCAGACCTCCTGAGGCTAAAAAGAAAGGCCTACAAAGGATGGAGGATGGGAGTCACCTCCAAGGAGGATTATTCTGCACTGGCCCGGTCCTGTAGGGAGCAGACCAGGAAAGCCAAGGCTGCAACTGAACTCCAGCTAGCTTTGAGCATCAAGGACAATAAAAAGTCCTTTTTCAGATATGTGGGGAGCCGGAGGAAAAGCAGGGGCAACGTTGGACCCCTGCTGAACCAGATGGGGCAACTGACAACTGACGCCCAGGAAAAAGCCAACCTATTAAATAGGTACTTTGCGTCGGTCTTTCATCAGCCCCATGGGACGTCCGTGCCTGCTACAGGGCCGGGAAGTCCGGGTGAGGGTGATCCCCTGCCCTCCATTAATGCTGACTTTGTGAAGGAACATCTTGAGAAGCTGGATACCTTCAAGTCAGCCGGCCCTGACAATCTTCACCCCAGGGTACTCAAGGAGCTGGCGAGCATCATAGCCCAGCCTCTAGCACGGATCTTTGAAAACTCTTGGCGCTCTGGTGTAGTGCCCGAAGACTGGAAGAAGGCCAACGTGGTGCCTATCTTCAAGAAAGGGAGGAAAGTGGATCCGGCTAACTATAGGCCCATCAGCCTGACTTCTATCCCGGGGAAGATCTTAGAAAAGTTTATTAACGAGGCCATCCTTAATGGACTGGCCGACGCCAATATCTTAAGGGATAGCCAGCACGGGTTTGTTGCGGGTAGGTCTTGCTTGACCAATCTCATTTCCTTCTACGACCAGGTGACCTATCACCTGGACAAGGGAGATGAGATTGATGTCATATATCTTGACTTCAAAAAAGCCTTCGATCTGGTGTCCCATGATCGTCTCGTGGAGAAACTGGCCAATTGTCGCCTTGGGTCCCCCACGATCCACTGGCTGGAAAATTGGCTCCGGGGTCGGACCCAGAGGGTAGTAATTGATGGAAGTCACTCATCGTGGTGTCCTGTGACCAGTGGGGTCCCCCAGGGCTCTGTCCTTGGACCCATACTGTTCAACATCTTCATTAACGATGTGGACACTGGAGTCAGAAGCGGACTGGCCAAGTTCGCCGATGACACCAAACTTTGGGGCAAAGCATCCACGCCAGAAGACAGGCGGGTGATCCAGGCTGACCTGGACAGGCTCAGCAAGTGGGCGGATGAGAATCTGATGGTGTTCAATGCCGATAAATGCAAGGTTCTCCACCTTGGGAAGAAAAACCCGCAGCATCCTTATAGGCTCGGCAGTGCTATGTTGGTTAGCACTATGGAAGAAAGAGACTTGGGGGTCATCATTGACCACAAGATGAACATGAGCCTGCAATGCGATGCTGCGGCTAGTAAAGCGACCAAAACGCTGGCTTGCATCCATAGATGCTTCTCAAGCAAATCCCGGGACGTCATTCTCCCCCTGTACTCGGCCTTAGTGAGGCCGCAGCTGGAGTACTGCGTCCAGTTTTGGGCTCCACAATTCAAAAAGGATGTGGAGAAGCTTGAGAGAGTCCAGAGAAAAGCCACGTGCATGATCAGGGGTCAGGGAAGCAGACCCTACGATGACAGGCTGAGAGCCGTGGGGCTCTTTAGCCTGGAAAAGCGCAGGCTCAGGGGTGATCTGATGGCCACCTACAAGTTTATCAGGGGTGATCACCAGTATCTGGGGGAACGTTTGTTCACCAGAGCGCCCCAAGGGATGACGAGGACGAATGGTCACAATCTACTACAAGATCGTTTCAGGCTGGACATAAGGAAGAATTTCTTTACTGTCCGAGCCCCCAAGGTCTGGAACAGCCTGCCGCCGGAGGTTGTTCAAGCGCCTTCATTGAACACCTTCAAGATGAAACTGGATGCTTATCTTGCTGGGATCCTATGACCCCAGCTGACGTCCTGCCCTTTGGGTGGGGGGCTGGACTCGATGATCTTCCGAGGTCCCTTCCAGCCCTAATGTCTATGAAATCTATGAAATCTATGAACCTGCTGGGACAGGAGTGAGTAGCAGAGATTATTTCTTTAGCAGTGGTCTCAGGCAGGCAAACATGCTGTAGATTAACTCTGCATTTCTGAGACAAGAAGAAGGTAGGACTCATTGGCACCTGAGAGACTAATATTGACAATAATTTACTTTGCCAAATGTTAGAAGTGGATGGGCAGGAAGGAAAAAAAGGCCTGTACAAAGGAAGGGGAGGCTACTAGGAGAAGGAATCGGGGGATTCCAACAACATCCTTCACCTCAGCCTTTCGTACCAGATAGCTTCACTGTTCAACCTGCTGCCTTCTTTGAATCCTATTCTTAGATGCCTAATGCCCTTGGCAGCCTGAGTGCCCAAATCAGGACTGAAAATTCCAGAGGCAGCAAGAGGCTTAAAGGCTATCTACTGCAATGCTCAGTGTGGAAGCACGTATGTCTTTTTGTGGACTACTAGCCCAAAGTAACTAAAAAGCTGTAGTTAAAGCCAATAATAAAAGCACATCACATTATCTCATTCACAAATAAAGTGGCTTTTACCTCTGAATTACAGAGTCAACATAAGGTTTTAACACACTTTTAACTAATAGACTTGAACTTTACACTGTTAAATCATTTTAATTTTACTTAATGGCCCCCACTTGATATTAGACATGTTAAATAGGAACAGAGTTACACCAGTGCAGAGCACTTTAAAATGGGTACCACCAAAAACCTGACGGGGGACACAATTATTCTAATATTAATTGTTACACACACGAGCTTCATCTGATGATAGCTCTATTTCAAGTATTATCTCATGAGAATTCCTAATGACTTGGATAAGATGGGTGATTCTGTGTCACTTTAGATTGTATCGCATCAGATTTCATATCCCATCATGAAATGTATAAGGGTACTATGTCCCCAGAGAGACTGCCATAAACTACTAATGCATTCAAAGCTCAACTTTCTGGAGAAAGGTCTGCAGTGCTGTCCTGATCAGTCGCACCTTCCGGTTTAATGCTGTTTCTTGCCTGCACAGCTCTGACTTGGCACTAGAAGGCTGGCAAGCAGGCACCAGGGCCAGCCTGTCTTATTCTGCAAAACCTGCGGCCACAGGGGGCCCTGCAGCTAAGGGACCCGCTGCGTCCAGCTGCTTGCCCCCTCTCCCCACACTGATGCCGCTGATGCTGGTTTCTTCAGTCATTTACCCCCCTGCCTCCATGCCCACTGCCGACACCACTGGCTTCTTCAGCCACTCTGCCCCCCCCACTTCTGATGCTGGCAACACTGTTAATGCTGGCTTCTTTGGTCACTCACCACCGCCACTACAACCAGCTTCTTTTAGCCACTCGTGACCTCCCCACTGATGCTGCTGGCTTCTTCACAGCAGGGGCCCCCAAAACTATTTCTTGCAGGGGAGCCCAAAAAATTGTGGGCCAGCCCTGGCAGGGGCATAGCTAGGCAGCCAGACATCTGAATTCTATCTCTGCTCTGGGTGATGGGGAGGCTGGGAGCAGTGCATTCTAGAATGCTGAAGGACTACAAATTGCTTATTTTATCTCCATGGAGTAGACTGAAATTATCCTAACACAAGCTAGGTAGCATCTCCCAGAGTTTGATCTTTCAGATGCTCAGAGGGCACTTGGCACAATTTAATGAACTTAAATGTGCAGACAGTCATGTTTTAAGTGCCCTTAGTATGGTCTAAGTGTAACATGTAACTTCACTCAATCGTTCTGTCATGGAAAAATATATACAGTCAGACACAAGTAATTTGCCTAACTGGTTCTGAACCATTCTTGGAAATGAGAAAGAGCCTGAAGTAGGAAGTAGGAAACCAAAATTGGAAACTTTTACTAAACTAATAAAAATGGACCCTGTCTTTGAATTGAAACCTTCCATTATTTTGCTCATCTCTGAGCTCTCTTCTTCCATATAATTCTAATCCATTCTCTAATCTATATCACCAGCAACACAAACAAACTAGTGTGTTACACCTGCTGTTACTCTTGATAATATAGCAATTTCACTACTTTCCTTTGCATTTCCTGCCCTTCATGTGCTGCACCTGATCTTGAAGAGAAACATGATGAGCATTAGAAAGTCATTTGTCACACGCACTTTCACAAAGACCTTTTTAAAGCTATTTTTAAAGTTTTAACTTTTTAAGGGTTTTTTTAGCTATGTTAAACATTTAGATTCCACACATATAACTCATACAAATACAGTCCTTCAGTATTTTACATGGAGAAAAAAATATGTTTCTGATGAAAGTTGTACATGGCCAGCATAGGCATTATAAATTGATGTAGTTAGAAATCTGCAAAGTGTTGAATGCAGAGTTTAAACTGCAACTTCATGCTTCAGAGGGTGCTTAGAGAAGTTGTCTTAAGTTGCTTTATAATGTCTGCACTTTGTACTTTTGGTGTATGTGAGATGATTTCAGATGTTATAAGTAATTTCCTAACCCTCTCCAATGAGGTAGCTATTGCACAAAGTCAAAGGACGAGCCCTTTTCATAGGAATGCTGTAAAATCCATGGTGCTGGATGACAGCAACATAATTTTTGTTAAGACCTTTAACTGTATGGCATGACAAGTTTCCAGATGACATTTGGAGATAGACCACCGTTATCAGATTGAATCATACTTAGTTGACTGAGACTGTCAGGTAATCTTCCTGCAGATGACATGTTCACTGTGATGGACATATTTTAATTATTTTGTCTCTCTTTAATGTTCCACAATCAAAGTTGACGTGATTAAGAATAGTTGTTATCTAGTGGGAAGCAGATTTTAATCAACTTATATCAGTGGTGCCAAACATGAGCTAGATCCAGGTGGTAGAGTCAAGGTGGTGGTGCACACACACATACATCTAGCCCACAGGCCTCCTTACAGGTTTAAAAACCAAGCAGTGGCCACACTGCTCTGCTGCCAAATTTCCAGACCCACAGGGAGTGTAGTGGACCAGATAATATGGTCTGGTTGCAGCACATAGGATCATATTGATGTCATATTTGGACTTGAAGAAAGCCTTTGACCTGGTGTCCCATGATCTCTTCATGGAAAAATTGGGCAACTGTGGCCTCAACTACTCCACACTCTGATGGTTGGGGAACTGGCTCTGAGGTCCAACCCAGAGAGTGGTAGTTGACAGAACCGAATCAATATGGCACTCGGTGACCATTGGCGTCTCCCAAAGTCTGCATTCTCAGACCTGTACTCTTTAATGTCTTCATAAATGATCTGGACACTGGTGTCAAAAGCAGACTGGCCAACCTGACTGATGACACCAAACTTTGGGGAAGAATGTCCACGCTTGAGGATAGGCTGGTGATCCAGGTCAACCTCAATATCTTTGCAAGATGGGCAGATGAAAACCTGATGGCATTCAATATGGAGAAATGCAAGGTGCTCCACCTTGGGAATAAAAACCCACATCACACTTATAGGCTTGGCAATGCTACACTCGCTAGCACCATGACGGAAAGAGACTTGGGGGTCACAATTGACCACAAGATGAACAAGAGCCACCAATACGATACTGCAGCTGGCAAAACAAACAAAACTCTGGCTTGCATCTACCGCTGCATCTCAAGCAAGACCCAGGATGTCACCCTCCCGCTATACTTGGCCTGGTTAGGCCACAGCTAGAGTACTGCATCCAATTCTGGGCTCCACAATTCAGAAAGGATGTGGAGAAGCTTGAAAGAGTCCAGAGGAGAGGCACGTGCATGATCAGAGGGCAAGAGAACAGGCCTTATGAAGAGAGGCTGCGAGCTATGGGACTCTTCAGCCTGGAAAAGCACAGGCTCAGGGGTGACTTGGTGGCAGCCTATAAGTACATAAGGGGTGTGCATCAGTATTTGAGGGAAGCACCCCAGGGGATGACAAGGTCCAATAGTCACAAACTCCTCCAAGACTGTTTTAGGCTGGACATAAGGAAAAACTACTTTACTGTCCAAGACCCCAAGGCCTGGAACAGACTGCCCCCAGAAATGGTGCAAGCACCTACTCTAAATACTTTCAAGAAACATTTAGATGTTTATCTTGCTGGGATCCTTTGACCCTAACTGACTTCCTTTCTAGCTGACTGCCCCTTGGGCAGTGGGCTGGACCCCATGATCTTATGAGGTCTCTTCCAGCCCTAATGTCTATGAAATCACTGTGGCTGGATCTGGATGGGTGGGGTCAGGCTAGTACGTGGCTGGATCCTGCGCAGTAGTATCAGGCTACTGCACAATCAGCAACTCATGTAGATGCACCTACAGAGTCTGAAGCTAAGCTCCCAGGAGCCAGGGCAGGTGTAGCTCTTGGGGAAAGTTCCACCCACTCTTCCCCATTCTGAAGCCATCAGGGGATGGGTTAATAAGTACATAATCCTGAGCCTTGCTCTTCACAGTGCAGCTGTTCAATGCATGTAGGCAGCTGGGATCCACATCACAACCCCCTGCAGCTGCACAAACAGCAGTACCAGTGAAATCCCTGGCTTGCCTTTAAAAGCAGTACTTTAAGGTGCCACAGAACCATATCTCTCTGCAGCCCTCTTCACTACATTCCTGCAATGCTTGTTGCAGTCCCACACCTTTATAGATCTCAGTTATGTTGCTCTCTACTGCTCCCCAGGGCAAGGATTTTTTGTGATATCATTTACTGAACCAGCTGGAGAGCTATTGGACAATTTTTTTAGCATAAAATGTCCTTCGTCAAGTCACCTTGTTCAACAGTTTTCCCAACAATATCACAAAATATCTTTGACAGAGACTTAAAGCTTGACTTTGTTCAGCAGTGGCTGAAGAGTGTCATAATAGACTGGCCATGTTGAACATTAACTCAGACATGGAAAAAACTGTTAGTAAAATGAAGGATGCAATGTCAAGGCAAAATTAAGAAAAGGCATTTTCACAATATAAGAACAAGGACTGAGTGACACTACTGACAAGAATAATGCAGAGATGACTGGAACAGCTAATAAAGATGTTTAATGAATACTATGGCCTAATGGACAATGAGACCATAGATACTGTACTGTTTTTTTTCCTAAAAACCAGGAAGGAAAAGATAAAATAGATGCTCATTATGTTCTTATAAAGATTTTGGATTATGGTTTGGATAGCTATGATCTTGCCTCAATCAGAGGGTGGGATGTCCTTCCTATTTATCTCTGTTTTCTCTATTATTATACAGTCAAAAATTTTGGCAACCAGATGTAACTTTAGACAGTAAAGGTTCCCATATAAATACAGAATTGATTGTAGGATATATGAATTCAGTTTACAAGATAAACTGTCCAGCGATTTAAATCTATCTCATAAATGAAAGCACTAGTACAGGCAGTAACTTCATCAGATACTTCTGACGAAGCAGAGGATATATCTGCAGTGCAAGCTTAGCAGATCCAAAGATTCTCAGTGAATATACATTATAAAAGTCATCCATTTGTAGGATTTGGACTTGTTATAAAACTTATGACAACCTGTCCTACTCTTTTTTTTTCCCCCTGCTAGGGCTTTTCATGGCCACAGAAAATGAAAGAGGATGTGCTCCTTTGTTCCAGATACTATCTATACTCTGATAGTTTACACAATTTTCTTTTAAAATTTATTTCAGGTATGGACAGGTCTGTATACCTCTTCTCTCTCAGCAACCTGATCCAAGGCCCACTGATCTTAATGGAAGAAGAACAGGTTTTAGATTAAACAATTTAAGCCTTTGGATAAGCAGCATCCAATAAGTAAAATGTCATCATAATTTATTAACAAGTACATCAAGACTGGAATGCAACAAGATGAAGAAATAAAAGGATTTCTAGAAAATGGAAAAACAGATTATTTTAAGTAAATACGTTATTTTAATAACTGAGGAACAACCATCGGAACAAAATCCTAAACTTGTAAAACAGAAACAGAAAAAATGCCACAAAACATTTTACAACTATTTTGCTTGCTCAAAACATATTGTATTGATCAGTATCTGTTAAATATAACACAGTTGGTGATGCTTTACAGTCTTGTATTTCAGTTCAATTTTTAAGGAAAAATGATGTTTTCAAGAAGCTTTAAATACATAAGGGGAGAGATTATTTTAAACAAAGTTCTGTTAACCAGGACCACTATATAAGGCTGCCCAAGCAGCAGTAGAACTCTCTGAGAGCAGGATGAGAATGTGCTAGTCTGGATGGGAAATTACCAGGCAGAGTTGGTACAAGATTACAAAACTGTCTACAGAACTCTGTTTTTTTCTTTTAGCAACAACTCCAAAAATGTCTTGTTTTGCAAACTAGGAATGTTACTCATTAAAAAAAATTGTTTATGCTCTTGGCTCAGTTTGTTTCCATGCTTTGTTAATCCTCTTAAATCAAGGAATTACCATTTATGAACAATAACCCTAACACTGCAAAATCTGAATTAAAGGTATATGCTGCTGTTCATTTTGGCTACTTCTACTTTTAACAGAAAAGGTGCCTGGGGTTGTCATGATGCCCCCTGTTGGCTGTCCCTATCCTGCCTGGCTTTTACTCTTGGCCCCTAGGTCTCACCTGCTTCCCGCTTGCCCTACCTTGTTACTGGTAATGAGGGGAGGCTGACTTTGAAGGCTGGTGAGCCTATGATGCTCTCTTTTTCTTTCTCTCCCATGGTCACTTCCTTAGGTTCTACTTGCCCTAAGGGCTATATTTTTGGTCTCCTTCTGCCCCTACAGCCATGCCCATGCCTCATAGGTGTTACCAGTTGCACGGCACCTTGCTTCAGTACACTGTCTAGCTGCCTCAGGCCTCCAAGCCCTTGTCAGGGTCTCAGCCTTCCCTGCTTCCCACTTTCTCTAGCTGGGCTACTTTAACCTAGACCCATGGCACCAGGTCCCAGCTTATGAGCTCCAGCCCCACTCAGATTCTGGGCCCCTGGCCCCGGTTTTTCCCTTCTTGGGCTCTGGCTCAAGGCCTCTCAGATCCAGGCTGGCTCTAGCTTATATCCTACCCTGACAGGGTTGTAAACCTTGGTGTACCCATAAATCACCCCGCTGTGGTTTTCTCATTTACCCCTTATAGCCACACTTAGTCCACTGGTAAATTCTAACAAAGGGAAGTCGTTGCTTTAACAAAAACTCCTTCCTGTGTTGGGTAAACTATACATCAAAAGAAAGCAAACTTTCATTTTCACAAAAGTCTTCTCATTTTGTGTAAGCAGACATCACAAGAGAGCAAGCCACCTTGGTACACAACATCTCCTGAGTTCTTATTATCTGACCCTTGGAGTACTCTGGTGCCTGCCACATGAAAGGCTGTTGGGTCACTGCCCTCCTTGGAGAGCTCCTTCCCCAGCCACTGGCAGCTTCACTGCCCACCCCAGCTTTGGGGCATGGCTTGTGGGTCCAGGAGCTTCTCCTCCCTTCCAATTTCCTGCTCCGTTCTCAGCCCTGCAGAAGGGCTTTTAATCTCTCAATTAAAGGGTAGCCAGTAGAGCTGTGCAAAACAGCACTGCTTCATTTCGACTTCTGTTTCTCTGTTTCAATGCAACAGTGTTTCATTCTGAGATTCATTTAATTTCAAAGCACTGTTCCCTTTTGTTTCGTCAAAACTGTTTTGCTGTTTCAGTGCTGTTTTGACATTACACCCATAGGCTATAATGAGGAAGCAAAAAACTGCCTATAACTTTGTCATTTCTTGCCTGATTTGAATGAACACAGCAGGAAGGATAAGCCCTGCTGAGGCAACAAAGCCTGTCAAGTTTCAAGGAGATAGGTGTAGAGGTTTCTGGGAAACTGCACCTCAAAGTCTTGAAAGCAAAACTCATGTCACTTGTAAGTGAGAAGGAACAGGGGGGTGAAAACAGCAGACACAGTAGCCCCTGCTGAGACCAGGAAGCCTGCCACGTTTCAAGGAGGTAGGTGTAGGGGCTCTGGGAAACTGCACCTCAAGCTGCTGACAAGCAAAAGGGGGGCGTGTGTGTGTGTGTGTGTGTTAAGACGCAGCTGTTTTTCCGACCCTCCCCCAGAGCACTGGGATTGGAAGGGACATCAGGGAAGGATCACAGTCACTGGCCAGCTACACGTGTCAATATGAGAGCAGTCCTTCCCCCCTCTCACCCCTCCCTCTCCTTACTTTCTGTTTCCCTGCAAGCAAGCCCAGCTTCAAAACTCGAAATGTTTTAAAAGTTTCAAAACGTTTTGACTGCCCTCATTTCATTTTGAAGGTGTTTTGAAGCCTTTCGTTTCATTTCAGTGTCACTGTTTTGAGCTTGAAAGGAGTCAAACAGCGTCGAAATGAAACGTGGCGAAGTTTTGCACAGCCCTAGTAGCCGGTGCTTCTGCTGCTCCATCCTCTTAAAGCAATAAGACCCTGGCTGCCTGGTGTGGATCTTTTCAGTCTAGACTGATGGCTTCAATCTCTGTCTCTCTTCCTCTCTCTGGAGTTTTTCTCACTTCTTCCTTTGCTGTCATTGGTCAGAGCTCCCTGCTGTCTGTAGCCTGCTTTTGCCCAGGCATCAAGTTTTTTGATTAAGTCCTCCTCTCCCCCACCTCCTTTGGGTGAGTAACAAGGCTCAGGTCCCCTGTTACATTACTCCTAATGGTTTTAGGGATGGCCCTTTAAAGTAATACCTCTTAGGACTTGATCCATTAAAGTCAATGGCTTCACATCACATTGACTTCTGTAGACTCTGGATCATATACTTACATAATAGGTTTGTGGGTTTACTAATGTACTTTTCCCTAACTTTCCTGTGCCTCTCTCTTTGGCTGACCCAAGTGGTCTACAGTTGGGAGAAGGTGAAACAGGCTGTCAAGCTGAGAAAACGGTTCAAGTTTCCATTGGCTTCTCAGCCTGTCCCAAAGTAATGACCTTGCTACTGATTCAGCAATTAAAATGTTTGTTTAGTTCATCTGAAAGAGCCTTAGGCACTTTAAAGTACTTCCCAAGAGATTTTTAAAAAGGCACATGCAAATCTGAACAGATTTGTTGAATACATATGAAAACAGGAGTGGAATAAACAGCTCAGGAAACAAGTTCCTGCTTGTTTTTTCCATTTCCCTGCCTTACCTGGAACACTGACATTCTTCAAAAAATATCAAAATGTCAAACTCCTTTCATATATTCTAATACAGCACAAGATACCTGGTTTCATTTTTGGATAAAATTTTTGTTTTCAAGTGCCCATTCAAGATTTCCTAACCCCTTGTTCTCCCCCCCCCCCTGCAGAAATCACACATTGAGTAAAGTACAGGCCTTTGACTTTGGTTTTTCTCTTCTTGAACTGAATTGATTGGTCTGTGTTGCAAGAACTGTCTATCTGTGCATTGCTTTCCCTTTACGTCTCATGTTGAATGTGTTATCTGAGTCTGGACAGTATTTGTATTAAACCTGTGAAAAACTAACCATAACTTGGAAGTAAATTATTAGTCTCTAGTCATGCAAACCTTATGTGTAAATCATGGGTTGCTGATATCTGCTGATTCTTCTATATTTCAGATTTATATGATGATTTGGATTAGTTTCACCAAGGGCAGTTACATCAGAATGGAGATTCAGTGGGTATAGTATGCCTTGATACTTTGGATACCATCCTGTCTTTCCCCACATCTCAAAGTGGAATTCTTGGAATAATATTTTAGTGTTACTTACTTAGAGATGTTACACTGATACTTTCCAGAAATAAAGGCAAAATATGGTGTTCTCAGCTGAATACCATCCTTCGCCAAAAAGTGAATATTCCACACTTCACAAGGTGAGACAAACTCTGAGCCAGATCCTGGTGTAACCAAACATAACTCCATGGATGTCAATAGAGATATGTCAGCTTCTACCAGTTGAGGATTTGGTTCTTAAACACATTTATATTGAGAGCTTTTGACTTTTACCTCAAGTGGGAAATACATCCGGAATGTATTTCCCACCTGGCTGGGGTCATCTTTCCTGCCCAGGGCAGGGGGTGAGACTCAATGATCTAATAGGTCCCTTCCAACCTTAAAATCTATGAAATCTATTAATATTCTGGGGTTTATATAGACATCAGCAGCAGCAGGCTAAGATTTATGGTTGCTCATGAAAGCATTGGCTTGGATCTTACCAAACTTAATTCCTGCTCAGACAGTACATATTCTTGAAAAGACATGAAAAAAAAAAAATCTAGGCTCTGTTAATTTGTAGGGATCAGTTCAGAAGGATGTATGAAAATGAAGAGTGGCTCAAATTCCAGAATAGGTGAGACTCTCATTTATCTGTGCCCACACCACCAAGGTTAGCTGCTGTCATAGATATTACCGATGCATATAGCAAAACCTAACAGATATCTCCATTTTTATTCTTCAAATAAGAATTCCTCTTTGATAGAAGGGGACAGGATGCATGGAAAAATAGTGGGTTATTTCTTAGGTAGCTGACATAAGGGCACATAGTACTGAGCATCAGCAATTTGAGAACTGGATTAGGCTTCCAACAAAAACAAAATGGAAATCTATATTTTACATATCCTCTCTCATGAGTTAACTCCAAGTTCCTTTTGAAACAGAATAACCCTTCAGTTCATATTACAAATCACATACAAAGCTAAAGATGTGGTTGAAGAGATATGGTAAAATAATCCTTTCCACGAAATCCAGTATTTTGACATTTGCTACCATGGGGCTTTGCTTATTTTAAGTGGGTTTTAATGGGATTTTTCAGAATAGCTGATGACAAAGAATTTAAAATGCTCCATTGAAAGGAAAAGGAAGATTTAAGTGAGATAACTAGTGGTGGGAGAACAGAAAATTGAAATTAAATAGATGCTACAGCAGTGGAGAATTGGATAGGGTTAAGTTATTTTCTTTTGGCCTAATTCTTCTTCTACAGGAAATTAACAAGTAACATTGATTTTAAGAAGAGATATTCTTTTTAAATGGTGAAAGACCGTGACTCTTGTTTTTACCAGGAGAATATCAGTGGACAACACCAGTCATTTGGAGTTCTGTGTGATTTTTTTTCTTCTGTAGTTGCAACTAATATCTGGAAGCTTTATCAATGTTTTTAGTTATCTGGAGGTAACTTTACAACAAAATCTTACATGTAGCTTTTAGTATTAAAAGGATGAAATGCCCTTTTCAGTCTTTTGTTATTGCATTCACTCTCTATATAATAGAAAGTGTTGGGCAACCTTTACCATCATAACTTTCACTAACTATAATTATATTGTTAGATATTTTATCCTATAATAATTGATAGCATTTTGCAGAATAGTGATAGAATTTCTCATATCATTTTCAGTTTTGTTAATAAGACCATTTTTTTCAATGAAATTTTTCCATGAATCGTAAACTTTATCTCTTACAATCAGAATAGTACCCAAGAGAGAGATACATGCATTCCCGGGAATAACAAATGAAAAATTATTCTGCTTTACAGTAAAGTGTATACAGTGAATTCAAAATCCTGGTTTACTGGCAGATGACCATAGTGTTCTCTTTCTATTTTTTTTCTATTCAGGATTTGCATTCAAGGTCAGGATATATTATTCAGGTGTGCTAATTATTTTACTTTTATTTAGATTTAATGTAAGTCATAAACCATGACAGCTGTTTCTAAATATTCTGCTTTATTGTCAGTGTCCAAGCAGGAAATCTGGGTACCAAGTAAAAGGAGGCAATAGAGAAAGCTCTAATAATATTCTCAAAGAGCCTATTCCCAATATCCTTTCTCAGGTGATTATTCAAGAAGCAAGGGGAACAAGCAGGAAGAATTGGACATCCGATTACGTTCACGGAATTATGATGCAATCAGGATAACTGAGACCTGGTGGGACAGTTCCCATGATTGGAGTATTGTCATGATATATCTTGTTCAGGAAGGGCAGGGAAAAGTGAAAAAGGAGCCAGTGAAAGAGATGTGCACTCAGTATGGAACTATCATACAGTTTTGGTCAGGGTTGGAGCTAAGCCAGGATAAAGGAACCTCTTGTAATGAGTCTGAAATTTCAGTTTTTGAATGAGATTCAGCTGATCTCATAAACTGTTTTTGTTTGGGATTCATTATCACAAGATGACAATTTGTCTTCATCTGATCCCTAAAACTAAACCTATTAGTAAATTTAATGTGATTCTAAAGACAGATACTGCCTTGGCCTGCTTGTAGTTGTCATACTAACTCCAGCCTTTTCCTTGAAGCAAATTTTCGATATTTTGATCAGCTTGACATTTAAACATACTTGACATTGGGTATTGGCAAGTATACCCAATTTATACTTGACATCCAGTATTGGCTATGCTGGGGACTTTAACTGGAGTGTGCCAATGCTCCTTATGGGACCAAACCAGAGGTTCCTGGCTAAAGGGTCTTGCCTCTCTGCTCAGGGTCTGACCAATCACTATATTTGGGGTCAAGAAGGAATTTTACCCCAGAGTCAGATTGGTATGGACTGTGGGGTTTTTTGCCTTCATCTGCAGTGGGGGGCATGGCCCTCTATCCGTGATCTCTTGAGTGTATATTGACAACATTTCATAGAAGCCGAATTTTGGCTGCTGAAGTTCCTCTGCTTTACTTGTGACAGGCTAGGGTGTTGGGAGTCTTTTTGTGTCAGGGTTGATGGTAGTCTTATGTAGAATTTAGATTATGGTTGTATGGGATGGTTTGTATAGGGAGAATCCTGCCTCATGCAGAGGTTTGGACTAGATGACTTCAGGAGATTTCTTCAAGCCCTGCTTCTCTATGACTGCATGACTATGAAACAAAACTTTTTTTAATCCATCTATTTCACTCTTCTGGATTTTTCAGTGGTGATATTAAAAGCAGGAAAAGTAAGCTATTAGAACAAAGGAAAATAAATTGCCATTGAACAAGAAAATCGCTTTCATTCATATTGCATGAAGTCCATGAAAGCCAATCATAACCCTAATATAGTACTACTGGAATCACTCTAATTCATAGCTGGTATGAGACCTTTCTCCTAATTTATTTTGCAGTCTTCATACCATGTGAATAGAACTACTGTGACACTATTAGTATATATTACCAAAAGCATTAACAAACTCTCATTTCTGTGGTGTAACTATTGTATACACGCACCAAAAACGTCTCCAATCAGTGGAACTATTTAGTTATATAACCTCATTGCTTTAGTTTGAGCAGTTAGGAAAAATATCTGAAAAGTAGGTTATGATGATGAAGCAGCAAAAAATAAATTATTTAAGCCATTAGACAGCAACATTTAGCCAAGTGTCAGGTTTCATCCTGAAAAAAAAAATCACCTTTATAATATTTAGGGAATTATTCCTGTTTACTTTTGGCATCCATTCATCAGAGAGTGATGGTGAATAAAGGTAATTATTAATCTATAAAAAGAAGACCTAAATAGTAATAGATTTCCTCTTAAAGGAAACTAAACTTCAAAAATTAGACTGAACACAACAACTAATGAAAGACTCATAGAAAAATAGGGTTGGAAGAGACCTCAAGAGGTCACTGGCTGCATCTGCATGAGACACAGATGCGGCCAATCATTTAGTACTTGCATAAACAAGTAGCCAAGACTACTGCTCAGTAGCATCACATCATGCTTACTGCCATGTGATACTACTGTATAGTAGTCTCGGGTTACTGCACAGTCAGCGTCCCATGTAGATGTCAGACTCTGACTCCACACGGCACCCAACAACTAGGGAGACAATGGTCCAATTGCTCATGGATCCTGGTACTCACTCATTAGCCAGAGCAAGCAGGGAGCAAACACCAGCACACATTGCTTGCAACAGCTTTATTTAGAATGGAGACAGCTTTGGACAAGGGTCCCAAAAAACAACAAACCAGGGACCTGCCCTGGACAATAGTTCTCTCCAACATGTATACACCTTGGTTCATACTTACTAACATTCACCCCACCTATGTCCCTCCTTTGGCTCCATGCATTTCTCCTCCCATCTCAAGCTCCACCTCTGTTTACTGTTTGCTTCCTTAGCATGATATTGCCTATGCATTTCATTCATTTACATGCCTCTCTGCTAAGAGTGCATGTGTAAGACTTTGACCCCCATCTTCTTTCAGTCATTTGCGGTTTCTTGCTGGTTCTTGCTGGTTTTCTTGCTGACTTCAGCACCATCTCCAAGGCCATATTTCTGCTTTGTCTCCTGACACTAACTGGTCGGCTGCATTCTATTTTTTACCCAACACATCATGCACTTTGCACCCTATCCTTTTGTTAAGAATCTGCTTACTTAAGCATTAGCCAAGTTGCTTTTAATATATATTCTTGTGACTAGCAGCTTTTGCTGACACTACTTTTAATATATCATCCAGCCTTGTGATGAGCAGCTTCTGCTGAAGCACAGGAGAAAAAAACTTTTATTTAGCTGCACACCCAGCACTCCCCAGATTCCACATTGTTACCCCAACACCTGAAATCCATATCATTACCCTAGCAGTAGACGTGGCCACATGTTTCCGTCTGGTTGAATTATCCCTATTTATTTATTGCCTTCTTTTTTAACTGTATTTGTTATTCTTAATTTACCACTGTATTTTGGCTATAAGGAATATTGTCATTTTAAAACAGCAATGAAATAGAATATTTTGACCAAGATTCCTGTTTCCAAGATTACTTTTTTTTTTCAATTGAAGTATAATTCTGTGGGTTTTTTCCTGAAAATATTGAATGTAGACACACCCTGCTGCTAGGTTGTTCCCAATTGTGTCCTCTTTCTGAAAGAAAGTACTATCTGTTTGCCTTTTGGATGCAATTGGCCTGCCCAGCACCACAGCTGAAAAGAAATTTTTTTAAAAGGGTGCTTCCTTAAAAAAAAAAAAAAAAGACTGCTAGCAACAGAATTTGCTGTAGGGCTGGGCTAGCACCCTAGTTATAAATACCAAAGGTAGTGAAAACAACTGAACCTAAATTAAACTATATATAATTAAAGTATTTGCACTATTTATCATTACAGAGCCATTTATTTTATACACAGCATGATATACCCAAAGTAAGGTAGTTCCCACAGTTTAAATAAATAGAACATTTGACTGCTAAAATTATAATACACATGTTAACATTAACCACAGTGGGCACAACGTGTTTGGGGGTGGTGGTGAAACAACAAACACACTTGCCATTCTCCCCTGTAAATATGCATTCAAGTCTAGGTAACATGGAGGTGATAATGGAAATCCCAGAGCATTACTCTAGTTCCTTCCGGTAAATTTTCTGCTTATCCTTTAATTACCTTTGATGTGGCACTGTTGTCTGAGTAAAAGCTGTCACTGATTGTAATCCAAATGCTTAAACTAGTACATTAGCAGAGGTACAGGCAGATACAAAATACATATATAATACATGGTTCTAGAAATTAGTATCCAATCACATTTTTTCACTAAAAAGAAAAGGCCAAACAAACTCTAAGTAAGCTGGGATAATGCAACTTGACAGGTCACAATGTTAGAAATGGGGGTCTATCTTCCACATATGTATTTGTAATATATGAAAATAACATTGGTCAATGAGTTCGGTGGACTAAGACTAAGGATGCACTTGATTGATTAGTTACACTAAGCTAGTTGAAAATCTGGTTCTCATTTAGGAGTCAAGCTGAGCTCTTTTGAAAATGTGGTCCCACATAACTTCATGCTATAATTGTGATCTACCATAAGTAACTCACACTAGTATAACGCCAAGAAATAGTGTGTCAAATAATTATAATAAAATTCATTCATGAGATTGACAGATTTTTTTTCATTCGTTATGAGCCAGGCTTTGCTTCAGGTTTCCACTAGTCCTTCTGCTTTACTTTTTGATGTTGAAGAGTTATAATGGCATTAAGAAGTGATTATTTTTGTAGTGCCTAGAACCTAGTTAGTCATCCAGGTTACATTGTATTAGGCAAATTGAAGGGTTATGGAAAATGGTAAGCATAAAGTTGGGAAAGTTCACAAAACTTGCTAGCCATAGTAACCAGATATTACGGGTGTGCAAAGCAGGCCCTATTTGATGCAGATTCGTCCTGAATCAGTGATTCAATTAGTTGATTCAGATCACTTTCCCTGATTTAATTCGGCCAAATCTGAATCTGAAGATTTGATGCTGATTCAGAAAATCAGTGATTCGAACACAGACACAACTTAAAAGTTTTTTCTACATACTTTGAGGTAGCAGGCATGGCTTGTGATTGCTGCGATGCTGTGGCAGATGCAGCATCCCACAGGAGTGGCAGAGCCCTTCACATGTTCTGTGGCAAACCTGGGTCTGCTGGGGAGCATGTGGCAATCGGCTGCAGGAGGACCCTGGGTGCCCCCCACCCCCAGAGGCACCAGTCACTGAGCTGGGGGGCATGGGAGGGCCCCCAGCACACTTTCTGGTGGACCTGAAAGTAGACTGGAAGTGCTTCTGGTCCACTTCCGGGTCTGCTGCTGAGCGTGCTGGGGAGCCCTCCGTGCTTTTGTGGGACACTCCATGTGCCCCAGCATTGCAGCACTCACTGCTACCTAGAGGTATGTAGAAAAAACATTTAAAGCTGTCTCTGTCTGAATCTCCAAATCTTTCTGAATCTCTCTCAATTGATTCAGAGGGATCTGATTCAATTCAGAGAGATAAAAGGGACCTCTGACTTGATTTGGATTCAGAGATTCAGCCACCGAATCAGGCCAAATCACCACCGAATCGAATCAAAGACCGAAGCTTTGCACAGCCCTATCAGATATGGTTGCCAGTCTAATAGAGCAATTGTATATTTCTGGTGATATGAACCAATTTTCAATAAAATCTAAAAATGCTTGGCATACGGTGCTGAACTTAAAGTCAGAATTTGTCCATTATTTCTGGCTAACAGGTTGTTTCTCCATTTCCAGCAGCCACACTTTCCAGAAACAATATTTTAAAGAGGAACTATATTGAGCATGCATTTTATGGGATCTTGGCAATATTTCAAAATTTTAGGGGTACCTTTCTAAGATGGCACATGATAAGTGCATGCACCAAAAGTTATTATAGGCAGGGATTTTCCCTACATGTTCATGTCTTTCTCAAACTATTCCTTAGTTGGAAGACAGCAAAAAGTGCCTAATTTAGCTTCTGTCCCTACACCCATGCTGAGTTACACATGTTCCCTCAGTAATTAAATGTCTTCATGATGAATTATGTTGGTGCATCCAACTGAAACATCAGTTAGAAGGATTAAGAAGCTTGTTTCATTTCCTTGCATTTGTTAGATTTTTTCATCCAGTACCTTGGGCTAAGTACAGGCATTCAAGAAGCCCACTGTAGAAGTGCTCTAACTTTTGAGCTTTAGCCTATGTGCCCAAGCTAAGGTCAGGAGGAAGCAGAATACAAGTTAGTCCTTGTTGGGGTAGGGGCTTGGAGCCTGGCTGCATGGGCTGAGTGCAGCAGGGAGAGGGGCTGTTGCAGGCTACCCAGCATGCCCTGAGGGCTCCCAGGGCTGCTGAAGACTCCCAAGCAGAGCTGAATAGCTGAGCTGCCTCTGATTGGCTGCTGGGGACATTAGGGTCACCAACCTAGACATCACACACACACACACACACACAGAATCCAAGCATCCTGGACACACACACACATGCAGGCACACACACATAGAACTCAGGTGTCTGGAGTATGACTGGGCCACTGATTTTCACACAGCCGATGAGGACAATGCCCATCTCTCATGCAATTCCCCATTCTTTGGGATGATGGAAAGCAGGTGCTATGTTTCTGAGGTCCCTGAATTTGTCATTGGTGACATTATTGCCCCCTCAAACGCCATTGGAGGCCCAGCCTACCTTCTCCTGCCCTGGCTTATGAGGCCCTATGGGGGGCAGCTGGGCTACTGGAATGAGCACTTCAACTATGGACCAGGCCTAGCACCATGGGCATGTTCAGTGCAGGCATGGGGGAGAGGGCAATCCCCCTGCTAATGTGTGTGGCCTTGACCCCACAGAAAGGCAGACTGTTCATATCTGCAAAGCCCTGGCCAACTGTCTCCTCACCCTCATAGAATGGGAGCCCTCCCCAGATTAGTAGGGCCAGAGGGCTTCAAATGCCCATGCCCTGGCACCAGACCATGGGTCTTCTGCCATGGGCTCCTATGGCCCCATGTTATGGGCAGTGCTTCCCACAACCCAGACTGCCTGAGCACCATCCCCCTTCTCCTCTCCCTCCCCAATGCAGGGGAATGCATCACAAAGAAGAGACTTGCCTCATTTTAAACAAACTTTTAGTGTATTTAATAAAGAAAATGTTGCAATGTTGCCTGCTTTAGAACTTGGAACCTTCTACTCAGTTAACACTGAGAGAGTGGGTAGAGATCCTGTCTGCATCAGGAGATTATGCCATTGAGGCAGGGAGCAGGTGGGTAGTCACAGGGGGGCTTAATTTAATGAACATGAAACCTTGGGGTGCCGGGGGAAATGATGCACATTAAAATGCTGCCCCTCAGTTTAATTAAATGTTGCAGTTGCCAAACGTCTTGTGTGCATGATAAAGAAAAACTATAGAATGTTGCCCGCTCGAAAACTTGGACCAGAGCCCAGGAGGCTGCCATTTCCTGCATCAGGACCCAAGCTCACAGTGACCTGGCCCAGTGGGCTGGGGAAAGATCCCACCACTCCCCATTCTCTTTGGGGCCCTGTGCCTAGGCCAGTGGCCACCAGCAGCTGGGCATAGTAAGTTGGATATAGAAGGTGTGCTAAGCAAATGCTTGCCCTGGCATTGGGTCTTGGACCTATTCCCCCTCCCCTTCCACACTGTTGCTTCCCAGAACAGGCCCCACCAGACATCTTTCTCACTCCTTGGAACATGGATCAGCAACTCCCATCTGCCATATCTCCAGTTCTGCCTCCTCCCTCCCCCAATCAATGCATGGTATGGAGCATTCCCCACAGCCACCATGCAGGGCCCCCAGCATGAAACTCTTGAGCATGTCACCCTAGGTTGCAATCCCTGGAGTGGGGCTTTCCACTGTGAGGCAGGGGAGTAGTAGCCTCATGGCCCAGGAGGGCAACAGTTTCCCCATGGGAGGTGGTGCTGACGCCACTCAAGGGTTTCTTAGCTGGATCCCAAGAGGTCCAGGAGGTCTTTGTCCCTGTGCATAAACTCCTTATCTTGGTGTTGCAATTCAGCTCCGTAGCAGTGCATGCAACCTCCCTCAGAGAGCAGCTGACCATCCATAGACCTCATTCTTGGACCATATCGGTGCATTTCTGTCCCTGGATGCTGATTTCAGTGTTGGGGCACCACAGGTGCAAACAGTTGCCAACTTGTCAATCCAACCCCCCACATTGATGGCCCCCTTTGGTTCCCATGTTGCTGGAGCATTTATGGGAACATTTCTTACACTCTGCAGGTGCCTGGTTGACCATCCTGGATCCAGCATCTTGGGCTCCATGACCAGGTGTCCCAGGCACAAATATGTAATCGGCAGACAAGGGAGACACCAAGGGACATATAGTGAGTTCACTCTCTGCACCCTTTCCCCTGCCTGGGGCCAGAAGCTGCACAGATGCTCACAACTTGGCACTGACCTTACCATGAGATACCTGCATTCCACCTCTCAGATGAGAAAAGCCACATGTCTGGGCTCCAACATCCCTGGTTTTGGATCTGAGAGGGCCAGAAAGCCCAAGCATCAGGATTTGGAGACATAAGCCTTCTCTGGGTCTCCAGGAGAAGAGGGAAGAAGATAGTGGGAGTCTGGGTTTGCTAGGGAAAATTCCCATTTCCTACTGTGCCTTACCTGCAGTGGTGCTCATTCATAGCTGCTATGCAAAATGACCACAGAATCTCCAGGGAAGATGCACAGATTTGTCTTTTAGTTACATCTCAGCTGAAAGGCTCAAAAAAAGGCTTTAATTGTCTATCAGGGTCTGTTTGGGTTAGGGTTTGTCAGGTGTGTTCAAGTAAACACACTGGTCTTTGACAGATATGCCCTCAACACAGTAGGGCAGACCTTGCCTGGTGCCTCAGATATATTGTAGGCCAGTCACACAGGGGTGGCAGTGGAGGTGTTGTTTGAGAGGCACAAGGTCAGTATCATCAGTCTTCCACATAAACCTTTGTAAAGCCAAACCACGCTAAATATCTGAGTGGGCAACCACATCCTTCCCTGTGAGCATACCCCTATTTACCAAGGAATCACATTAGATCATTCTCTTATGTATAAACATCTCATTCAGACAGTCTACAGTAAAGTCTCTTCATGGGTAGCTGCCTTAAGATGTTTAGCCAGGACGTGGGGTGCCAACTTCAAAGTGCTCAGAACCCCACACTTGCTGTGGTATATGCCCCACCAGATTACTGTGCTCCTATATGTTCTAGAAGATGTAGCACTAAAAAGCTCAACACAGTATTTACCAGTATGAAGAGACTCAGAAGAGACTGCACATCTTACACACACACACGTGCACACACACGCGCACTCAAACACATACACATGTATTCCATGCACTCTAAGGCATTAGACCAAGTGACATAAGAAGACAGACCCTAACTGCTCCCCTGCTACCAGGTTTCTGGGCCTGTGTAGAGCCCAACAGGATAGGTAATATGACCTTGTGTGCTGAGCAAAATTTAGATAAGAGGTGGGGTGAACAGAAATGAAGTGATCATTTAGAGTAACCTGGTCTGAAATCTAGTCCTGCAGCATTTTATACCAACACAAACCAGTCCCCCACTGGAAATAGCCTTGACAGAGAAGCATGGATCAAGCTGAACAGACTGAGATCTGGCTACAGATGCTTCAAAACAACATTGTAGAAGATGAACATCTTGGACAGACTTCTGTGTGAATGTGGTGTTCTCACTCAGCACATCACTTAATCAAAAGCTGCAATCTTTACAAATGCTCAGATGGGGTAGATGGAATTTGTTCACAGAGTAATAATGCAAAGCAGTGGCTCATAGCTAGCTGTGGGGATCAAGAGTTGGGGGTTGGAAATGAGCTTCGCTGACTCTTGTCAGTGAAAGCCCAGGGTGTGAGGATAGAGCACCCTGAGGGGTGCTGCAATACTCTATGAGATATCAGCAGAATGCAGCTTGCCATAGGTATGGATGGGATGTGGTACAGATGTTCGTTACAGTGCTGTAACCTACAGCTCGGATGTCTGATACCATATCCATCCACAGTTATCTTAGAGCAGGATCTGCCATTTTTACAGTGCTCTATGAGTCCTGACCCATAGAATTCAGTTATGACTGTACAGTGCTTTCTACACACCTACTGTAAAATAAGTGTAACTTATGTACCTGACCCAGGAGACTAGTTCTATTCTTAACATTTTGCAGCAAATTAATGGCTTGGGTCATAAGTAACCATTTTAATTGATATTCATGCATAGAAGAAAAATAAGATGCAATGTACATCTGTCCAATTAACACAGAACACATTCATAGGAAGACTGAGAAATATGAAATGATAAAAACTTTATTAATGCATTTTAAAGATATGATTTTATGTAGGTAGTCAATGACACCTTATATTCTACTTACCTGAGCACCAAGGGGAATGGAATTATTGCAAGTCTGCATGTTAACAGGGAATAGAATTAGGAACCCTGTCCAGACACAAATATTAATGGCTATCTCTTTAGCCAGTTTCCAGACAAGGCTGGAAGAGCAAGAAACTAATTCCACTTGGCATCTTGTATAGCCATGATGCCTACAGAGTGCAGGGGGTGTGAAGAATTATTGTTCCAACTTTTAAGTAGTATGCAGTAAGTTTACAAGGCTATGAACAACAGCCTAAGATATAAGTCAGTGAAGAATCAGACTGGTGCTGTATCTCTTGTGTCTCCAAGCTCCTCATACTGTACAAATGCATTTGGGAAAGGCTTGGGAATAATTTCAAGATGCTATCAATTCCATATGCTATTTTAAAAAACAGCACATGGAAAGGAAAGAGAGCAGAAAATGATATTTTGTAAAGAAAAAAAAATCACAAGCGTATTTAATTCTTGCATTGCAAACACATTGATGAAAGCAGTATTTTGGCTAAAAATTAAAGCTGGATCTTCTCAACAGTACAACACTTGAACATAAGCCACTGTCTTTGGTTAACATTCCTCAGCACCTGCATGTTTGATCTACAGAACTATGTGCTGCTTATTAGTCAATTCGAAAGGATTCTAATAACAGTACCTGATGCAGATACCTGGTGCAGATCACCTGTGCTAATTAACTAGAAGGCACTTACATGCTCTTTGTTAAATCTATGTTCATTAGAAAATGTCCCCCCACCCTCCCCTGTCTTTCTGCTAGTGCTCCATGTGCAATTAGTTTGCATTCTCTGTGGTTGCTAGCTTGAAAATCTCAGTAGGCTGGAAGTGTTTCTTATTGTATGACGGCAGACTGAAGAAAACTGAAATATTCCTGTAATCAGTTTCCCTTATGAAGACACCACAAAAAGGTTTTTGTCTCCTATTATTGCTTATAGTGTGCAAAACTCTGAAACCCAGCAATTCTATAATATTCTTTTTCATTTTTGTGTTTGTAATACATGCCTGTCAAAGGACTAAAACATTACATTCAAGCTCCTTTTTGGGCTCTTCCTATCATGAGCCTTCACTCCATTGAAGAAATATCAAGTCCAAATGAACTGAAGTGGACTAATGTTCTTTCAACATTACAGTGTAGAGGATTTGATAAAAGACTGTAAGTGTCTACAGCAAGTACAGTATGTTTGTAATCACAGAGAAAGAAAAAGTCTCTCCAAAAGGAACATGACAGGTCATGAGATTTTGCTTTTGTTTTTTGTTTTATTAAACACAAATTCCAACTATCCAAGGCGATTTTGTCCAGATTAGTGACATTTACTGGACTTTGAATACCACACAGAATATACTGCTTTTAATATCCTCTTTTTAAAATTCCAGTTGGGGAAGGGATGCATTCTTTAATTTTTTTGAATAGCAACAACAAGGAAACATTTGTCTTTGATTATAGTATAGAAGATGCAAACCAGACCTGTAGTGATCTTCTTCTACAGATGCTGTTTATATATCCTCTGTATTTGCAATCTATCTTTAGCACATCCCTGATTCTATTGCTTTCAGTCAGTTTTTGCCTAGTTTGCAGTGAGGAATAAAAACATTTCTCCCTACGTGTGGCTGTATAGAGTTTTGACATGCAAGAGGCATTATACTCATCTGGAACATAGAATATGGAGCTAAGACTGTTGAGCCCCAGCTCAAGTCTGGGATTGTGCCCGGTATGCAAAGGCCAATAAAGATACCAGGGGTGAAAGTATAAAGAAGTTTTATTGCTAGCAATAAAAGGTGCGAGCGGAATAATTTCACGTAACAAGCACACCAGATCACTACCACTAAGCATCTTTTATACAGGAGTTTTCAAGTTCTCACCAGCATATTTGTTTGCTGATTGGTTGTAAGGAGTGACGCAAGAAGTTCTTTACTGAGCATGTCTCTATACCTGTGTTTTAGCTATGTATCTCATTTACATACATGTATGTTTCATTAGCATACTTTTTCCCCACCTAGGGGTGTGATTTTTAGTATTGTAATGAGCCCTTTTAACCCAGTTCCCTGTTTTTTCCCTTTTGTTTTCAAGCCCCCTTTATCTCAGACTGTCTCCTCCTTATCATTGCAGATGGGCATTCGTCACATAACATTCTGTTTGCTTTGTCTTGGGTAGTGTTTTCTAGGTCACTCCTAACAAGATTAGAACTCAGAATTAGAAGCTCAGCTTGCCACCTGAATGTTGTTTGGCATACCAGTCATATCCTTGATTATATTTTTCCACATAGGTCAGTCGGCTTTTCTTTCATTTAGTCACTGCCAATCAGTGCCTTCAGCACAAACATCCTTAAGATCCTCCCCAACATACAGGAAATGGACTTTGGCAGTATTACTAGGAAGCAAAAGGGAAATGGTGCAGTGAAAATCTTTTATGCTAAAAAGGATTATCAATTCCCTTGAGCTAGATTTCTTGTTTTTGCTCAAGGACAGATGGCAGCCACACTTGGAATTTGGAATATCACTTTTTTAAAAGTGAGCATCAGATTGTTCACAAGCTAGGAAAAAAATTGGTAGGCTCCAAGACAGTCATCCAGCAGAGAAAGACTTTATGCATACTCTCAGCAAACATTGTGAAACAGCTTACATGAACTAAAAACATACTGTATGGCATTTGAATGTAAACAACATTTTAAAAGATCAAATGTTTTTTGCAATTTGGTTTCAGAATGGGCATTATTTAATCCAGGATTTTGGCTTTCACAGACTAAATGTTTAGCTCTTTCTTCTCATCCAGTATCCTTCCATGCATGGATGAATTTCCATTGCATAAACACACCAGTCTCTCCCTCTCGTCCAGGTAAAGGGGTATCTATTGTAATAGAAACTGCACCTCGACCTACAAGATAGTTAATGATTTAACAGGAATGTCATCAGTTCCCATTAGCTCAGAGCTACCACAATCAGATCCTTTGTCATTTTCCCAACAAACTACTATTTTATTTGAAATGTAGGGGACTCCGATATCTAAGTCCACATAATATTACTTTTAATATCATGTTTTAACAATTTAACAAGTCTCTAACAATTATGGAAAAGAGAAGAGCAATTTCTGGAGCCCTTGCTCCAATTTAAGCATTATCTATTTCATCTTGCACCCTCCTGGCACTCTTTTAATGAACATTTGGAGATAATCAAATGTGATTCCTATCAGTGCTTGAAAAAATTGCAAATGTAAGTGTAGTTAAGTGACTAGAATTAGTTAATTGTAAACTTGTGCATATAAGAGTTTGCACCAGAATGACTAGATTTCATATGGGATAAAATTCTATTTGACATAGGAAGACAATAAAGTTCCCCAAAACCTCTGATCTCAGGCACACAGACAATAAAATACAGAAATCTAATAGCAACCCTCCGATGCCCAGAGAGACACAATATTAAAGCGTGTGAATGTAACAAGAAAAAATTACTCTTAGAACTTGCTCTAGCCAACCTACCTTATGGAATGATACCTCAGAGAATGCTTATCTTGCATAGAAAGGAAAATTGTTAGTTTCCCGGACATTTTTAATTCTGCCAATCTGCAGAATTAAGTCCACATTAAACTGGTTCTTGTCCTTAAGAGAATCAAAATTCCAAGGCTTCTTCCAGAATTCCCTCAATGTATCACACTTTGACCCAAGAAACAGAAGCAATACCATCTAACTATCATATAAAGCTTAAATTTCCATGTTCAAAATTAAATTATTTCTGTGACCCACTAATATGAATCTATATAGGAGGAAAAAAGGAGATGTAATAATAATAAAACCAATACTATCAGTGATCAGAATTAAACAATAAATAAAAATGTGAGGAAAGTGCTACATGGTCAAAGACATACTATGAGAAACCAAAGTGCCAACATTGATTAAGTCAATTATTTTCTGTGCATTGTTCCCACAATTCGAGAATGAGTTGAAAAGTGTGAATTCAAAATTTTACTACAAATAGCTTTTGGGGAAAAAATGTAATAAAACTTTGTTTGTCTTTGTTTCTAACTGATACTTGCTCAGTTTGCTCATAGTAAAATGTGGAAAAAAATCAGAGAGATTAAGAATTGAATCAATGTTAAATTACTATATTTCCATAGTCTACTGTCTCCTAAGGTAATATAGTCAAAGCTGAAGCCAGAGCTGCAGCTATGCACAAACCTTAAGATTGCCTGTCTGGCAACTCTTGTTCAGAAACTCAGAGTGATGAACGAACCCTGCAGAACAGCCTGAATATGGAAAGCCAGAGAGAAAGAAAATAGTGGCAAGAAGAAAAAGAAAAAAGTCAAGCTTCATCTCAAAGAAAAATGAGAGGAAAAGGTCAGTCCAAAATCTAAAGGAAGAAGAGAAAGATCAAGTCAAAGATAAGAAACCAGCAGAACAGATTTACAGAGAACTACCTGAGTATGAGGCAGAAAATCTTCTCGATAAATTTGGAGATTCAGTTGTTCTAGTCTGGCTGTCTCCTCATTCAGGCTAAGTACAAACATTCAAAAAGCCCAAGGCAGAATGGTTGCATGGTTTTCTATAAATGGCCTAGGTTAGATCAGTAGCAAACAGTGCACGTTTGCCCTCTGATGGGGGCGTGAGGCATGCAGGCTGCTTCCACTGGCCAAGGCATGTAGGCTAGGGACGCATCTGCATGCCTCCAAGAATGCCCTATGGGCTTCCCAGGCTGCCAGATACTACTGAGCACAACCAAACGGCCAAGCCATTCCAGATTGGCTGTTAGGCACAGGCAAGCACACCCCCACATGCTCCCTGCAACCCTAGTATTCCAGGACCCTGTGGCTGTGGGCCAATAAAGTCTTGCAGCACCCTAGATGCCCATGGTCCAGGTACCCGCTGGCAGTGGCCAAGCTTGGCAGGTTGCAGGGTTGCCTCCGTGCAAACCCAGTCCTGATGTTCCGCCCCCTGCCACCCTAACACAGCAGGAGGGAGCTTCCCACACCAGCTCCTGCTCAGGAGGAGAGGGTGCATGCTGGGGTCTAGATGGCAGGGTCCTTGTCTCTGGCCACTGAGATGTGGGGTGCCAGATCCAGGCACACCACAGTTCCATAGGGCTGTGTTGGAGCATGGGGACATGGGAACCCCTGGCTGGGTGTGCAGGAGGCAGGGCCGGGTTTCATTGGACTGTGCCTGAACACAGGGGTTCTCCAGGTTCTCTCAGTGTCAGGTGTGTATATACATCATGTGGTGCCTCATGACAGGGTGTGAGGGGATGGCCTGGAGACATGGGTGCCCAGGTCCCAGGACTCAAGCAGGGGACACATACACCTGTGGTTGACAGGTGGCTGGAGGCTAGAGGCAAGGCTGGGGAGAGGGTCTGTGCTGGTTCAGCTCTGGGATAGCTCAGGGGTGGGGCTCGCTAGGCACTCATCTGGAGCAGCCAAGCATGGACTAGGTGCTAGTACACCTTTCTGTAAGGAGGAGGTTGCGGGGGGCTGCAAAGGAGGCTGGGATGCTGGAGGATAGCATTCTAACTTGAATCTATAGGGGATCTGGTTCAGAACTTCAATTCATTGATCTAACCTGAATCAATTAGATTTTACTGCACTACAATCCAGATCTATCTTAGACCAGATTCTGCCATTTTTAAATCAGTCTGTGTGTACTAAACTTCTGTACAGTTATGGGTTTAGATTGATTTCCAATCACTTACACTGGTTTATGTGTAATGTCTGGACCTGGCCCAGACATTAAAGTTAATGTATTAAGAAAAATAATCTTATTTTGAAAAAGGGGTGAAACTAGACGACTTCTTGAAACTCCTTCCAGCCCTATTTTTCTGTGATTATGGCTAAGTACAGACAGTCAAAAATCCCAAGTCTGAATTAATTCAATCTTTGCAGGTTAGTCTAATCTGTGTGGACTGAACCAATAAGCAAATGAACAGACATTTGCTTTTGATGCTGGAAATGCAGCCACATGCCTGCAGTGGCCCAGGACAGAAGCTAGGGGTGGGGGAGGGGAGCTGCGCTACAGCAGACAGCTTGAGCTGGAGCAGACAGCTTGGGCCAAAACTAGTATGCCCACCCTGCGAGGGGGATTTGCAGGGGAGGTGCAAAGCATTCTGGGATGCTGGAGGACTGTGAGTTAACTTGAATCTGGAGGGGATCTGGAACAGAACTTCAATAAACCAATTTAACCTAAATCAGTTACGTCTGATACTAAATCCATCCAGGTTTATCTTAAACTGGTTTTGGCCATTTTGACAGCAGTTTAGGAAACTGAACTTCTGTTATGTTACAGATTTGAACCAGTCTCTGATCACTTTACACTGCTTTATTTGTAATTTCTATCCCTAGCCTATGAGCTTTTCAATATTAATACATATTTGTGAATCAACATAAGGGTACTTAGAGAGTTAACATTACATGTTAGCATGCACTATTTGTATCTGTTGTTCATATGCATAAGCAGTCTACAACTAGAAGTTTGTAAAGCATCTTTTGAGCTTCATGCTTCAGAGGATGTGGAGGACTTGGGGGAAAAAAGAAAAGTAAACCAATTTAAAAATAAACAAGTTGCCTCTAAAAAAGAGAAAATGTGAGGCAAGTTCCATCCCAATATAAGTAAAGATATACATCCCACAAAACACGGGGTAAAATATAAACCTTAAGATCTCAAATAGTAAGGTGTTGCCAGATTCAAACAGCTGAAATCATAACCTTACAAATTCAAACAACAGATTATTTGAAGAGATACATCTTCATCAAATCCAAAATATGTTTTGAGAGAAATGAGAGCATCTGCTGCTAGATTCTCCATTACATAAGTTTCTATGAAATTAGCTTATCAAAGAGCTACAGGATTTTAGACTAACACCCAAGATGATTAGTGAGACATAATGAACTGATGGTAATGATTAGAAATGGATGAGGAAAAGTATGACCAAGAGTGATTACCCAGCACTCCATGTGTTGTTCTGAGTATAATGAATATGGTATTTAATTTCATTAAATTGTCTACGCTTACAGTTCAGATTAAAGGCAGACAGACATTTAAACTATGAGTTTGGATTCCTCTGGTTTTCATTCTGGATTTTATTGGATTTTTTTCTTTATGTTTACTGTGACTTGTTTTGTATTCTGTGAACAATGGGGGGTAGGTTTATTTTGAAAGCTTATTTCCAAAGTTATGCCCAACAATTCTACATGAGCAGGTGACGTCAATCTGTAGTCACTTTTATAAACCAATAATCCAATTATTATAATAAAACCCATCTTTTCATGCAGTGTGGTGCAAGCTCACATTAGCCATAAAGATAAAATACTGCCTGTCTCCTATCCTCAGTTCAGGCCTGTTCTATATTCCAGCAACTGTACAACTCATATTCTGTTTTACAGTCAATACTTTTTTTTCTCAAATAGCATCCGCATGCCATAATGGGAGAAAAACTCTTAGCAGGCGGTATGCATAGAATTTAAGCAAGCTCTCCAGGTGGAGTCTTGGATTTACAAGAGGAAGAGAAAGATTCATAGTTGGTAGGGTCAGAAGGGGCCTAAGTAGATCATCAAGTCCAAACCCCTGCCATGGGCAGGAAAGAATGCTGGGTTCAAATGACTCCGGCTACATGATTATCTAGCCTCCTTTTGAAGACCCCCAGGGTAAGAGCAAGCACCATTTCTCTTGGAGGTTGGTTCCAGATCCTAGCCACCCTGACTATGAAGTAGTGCTTCCTGATGTCTAGCCTGAACCTACTCTCAATCACCTTGTGGCCGTTATTCATAGTTACTCCTGGTAGTGCTCAGGGGAACAGGGATATGTCCTCATGCCTTAAACAAGCCTCTCTCCTTCCTTTCCTGAAAACCAGTGTGACACTTGTGGAATCAGTCACTGCACAACTTAAGGTTGATTTAAGGAAGTTTTACTCCGCAACTTTATGACAAAGGTATTTTTAGTAGAGGTGAAATCCACTGTGTGCTGTTATTGTTGGTTTGTGTTCCTCCCAATTGGTGTTGGCCATTTAACCTTACCAACTAACTTCTCCAAGGTGGAAAATCTTGACATAAAAGTTATTACAAGGAGCTTCCCCGAACAGAGAAACCAGTGTGACCAAGGTCCAACCCTACCATCTGCCTTTCTCAGATGCTGTCATAGTTTCATAGTTGGTAGGGTCAGAAGGTACCTAAGTAGATCATCAAGTCCAACCCCCAGCCATGGGCAGGAAAGAATGCTGGATTCAAACGATATCTGATATCTAGCCTGTATCTACTCTCGGTCAACTTATGGCCATTATTCCTCATTACTCCAGGTAGTGCTTGGGGGAACAGGGACTCTCCCATTCCCCACTGGTCACCCTGGGCCAGTTTGTAGATGGCCACCAGATCCTGCCCCCTGATCATGTGCGTGGCCCTCCTCTGGACCCACGTGATGCTGTCCACATCCTTCCTGAAGTGCAGCATCCAGAACTGGACACAGTACTCCAACAGCAGCCTGACCAATGTCACACAGAGGGGGAGGATCACCTCCTTGCACCTGCTCGTGCTGCATCTGTGGAAGCACAACAAGGTGCGGTTAGCCTTCCTGACCACGTCCCCACATTGGCGGCCCATGTTCATTTTGGAGTCAGTAATGGCACCAAGATCTTTTTCTGCCTCTATGCTGACTAGAAGGGATTTCCCCCTCCTGGAGGTATGCTGCTGGTTCTTCCTCCCTAGGTGCAGTACCTTGCACTTGTCAGTATTGCAACCCATCCTGTTCTCATCCACCCACCCCTGTAACCTATCCAAATCTAGTTGTAGCCTGTCCCTGTCATCCAGCATGCCCACTCCTCCCCACATCTTAGCATCATATGCGAATTTGAACAAGGTGCTTTTCATCCCCTCGTCCAAGTCACTGATGAGGATGTTGAACAGTGCAGGCCCGAGGACTGAGCCCTGGGGGACCTCACTGCCCACATCCCTCCAGGTCAAAAAAGACTCATCCACCACCACTCTCTGGGTGTGGCCCTCCAGCCAATTTGCAACCCACCTGACTGTGTAGGCATCGACACCACAGTCGCCTAATTTTTTAATGAGAATGGGGTGAGAGACAGTGTCAAAGGCCTTCCTAAAGTCCAGAAAGACTACATTCACCATGACACCTGTGTCCAAGGATTTTGTGACCTGGTTGTAGAAGGTCACCATGTTGGTCTGACAGGACCTGCCCCGTATGAACTCATGTTGGTTGACCCTATGCATGATCTCCCCTGCTGGTCCCTTGCAGATGTGCTCCTGGATAATTTTCTCCAAGAACTTCCCCACGACTGAGGTAAGACTAATGGGCCTATAGTTTCCTGGGTCCTCCTTCTACCTTTTTTGAAAATGGGAACCATATTGGCCCTTTTCCAGTCTTACGGCACCTCGCCAGAGCACCATTAGTGCTTGTAAAGCTGTGCCAGGGGTCCCGCAATGACCTCTGCTAATTCCCTCAGCACCATGAGGTGGAGATTGTCAGGACCTGCGTAAGTAACATAGGCTGCATACACGTTTAAATGAAAAGGGAAAAATTCTCCTGGTTTTGTTCTCATGGTAGAAAAACTTACCTGGAGATGCCTGAAGATAGGGTTTGGGGAGTGGGGTGGGGAGAGAATATGATGGGGAGGCAGTGACATGCTGATGCCCTGCCCCTGTCCATTCTGTTGCTCTTGCCCCTCACTGACAAGCCATACCCCCTCAGCCCCACTGCTGCCTCTCACTCCAGATCCACTGACCCCAGCACTGCTAGTGCCCCTCACTTCCAAACAGCAGTACCCTGTCCCCTGCCTCTTGCTGGTGCCCTTCACTCCCAACCCACAGCCCCCTGGCACTACTAGTGCCCTGCACACCCAACCCAAAGTCACCCATCCCATCCCCTGTACCCCTCATTCCCAATCTGCAGCCCCTTGCCCCCACCCAGCCCTGGCAGTGCTCCTTACTCCCTATCTGCAGCTCCTGCCCCCCACCAGGCCCCTCACTCTAGACTTGCAGCTCCCTGCTCCCCTCCCAGACCTACTAGTGTACTTCACTCCCAACCCCCAGCACCCCAGCCCTGCTGGTGCCCCTCACCCCTGACCTGCAGCCCCCAGCATCTCAGGCAGTGCCTCTCACCCCCGATCTGCAGCTTTTGTTTCCCCCAAACCCTGCTGGTGCTGCCCACTCCCCACCCATTGGCTCCTCTACCCAGTGATGCCCCTCACCCCCGACCACAGCCCCCTCCACTCCAGCCCTGCCGGTGGTCCTCACTCCTGACCCACAGCCCTCTGCCCCCCAGCTCTTCTGCCCAAGCAGCTCCCACATTTCTCTCTCACTCTCCTTCCCTTCCCCTGGATGTGTTTTGATGTTCCTATGCTCTACCACAAAGTGACTGGCTGCCATTGTCATGTGACCCCTGATAGCCAATCACCTTGCCTGCTGCTCCCAGCTGGCCTAAGAGGGCAGAAGAACAGCCAAAAACCCAGACATTTTGCTCTTATTTTAAAACCCCACCCGGATGCAGCACAGGGGACCAAAAAAGAGGGCATGTCCAGAAAAACCCAGATGTATGGTAACCCTATCTGAAAAGATATTCTAATGCTGAACCCTTGAAGAATAGAGAACTTGCAATGCTGATGCAGTGCAGCCAGGGAGATCAGCCAAACATCTCAGCATGCTCTGAAGACTCCATCAGCCTTCCTGACAGCTGGCGGTAGTACACAGGGCAGCCATGATTGCCTGACCCAGGCTGTGTCTCCCTGCAGCACAATGTAGGGATTATGAAGGGGTATATTCTGCTCCTTGCTTGACTAGACCAAGAGTTTAGCCCAAGCAAGACATTGTCTCCCAGAGGCTAGGCATGAGAGCAGAGCACCCTGAGATGCTGGTGGACTGTTCTGTGGCTTCTTTCAGAAGAAAACATGTTCTCACTCGTGGGACTGATTTAACCCAGGAAGTTCTCAGATTATTTTTACCTGGAGTTGCTATTTTTGCTGTAGGAGAAAATTCTTATACATCTATACACTTATGATTCTCTTGAGAGAGCAGTGAATGTCTCCTGGAAAAGCAGGAGAAACTGAATGTCTGTACAAGGCCATAGATACTCAATACCTTTAACCGCTTCTCCTTAAAGTCTGATTATCAATGACTATGTGTCTATTCAGCAAAAAGTATTCTTTCATGCATCACCTATTAGAAAAAAAGTGGCATGGTAGCAAGGGAAAAGCTGCACCTGAGCTTCAGTGGATGTTCTACGGCCTCTGGGAGCTGAAACCTTAATGTTTCCAACCATTAATTTTCCCTACTGTGAATTTACCTGCAGTCCTGATTGAGACTTCTTCTAGACTATTAGCACCTGGAAATAATCCAGCAAATCAATACAAAAGGACTATGTATGGAACAGAAGAGCATCAAGAGCATATCTCCTTTCTCTCAGTTTTAGGTCTTGGTGATCAAAGTTCTGTGGCACCCACAAACAGTAATGGCAGGGAAAATTACTCTCAGCTCTAGGAGTCCTAAGTTAGAGCCTGCTCAGAACAGATGGAATATTTCAGCAAACTCTGAGAAATCACTACCAAGCATGTGTGAACTGTAATTTTTCTCAGAGACCTACAACTTGGTCATATATGGGTGGTTTTTGTTCTTGTATTCCCCAAGGGGAAAAAAGGACCCATCACTTAATGTGAGCAACAAACAGTTCTTTTCCCTAACTTAATTCTTGGAAACAGCTGTACCATTTTGGTTGAAAATTCAGCCAAAATTTAACCATTAAAGTGTAAGTCTACCCTGCAGTCACTGCAGTTTGCACAGACACGCCCCAGCAAGCTTTAAATGAGCTAGTTTGGGAACTGATAGCAATGTAGGCAAAGCAGCAAGGAGCTGAGTGCAGGTTGCCTACTCAAATAGTTGTTCAGTTTCTCAGGTGGGCTTTAAAACTGATACTAAGTTTTATGCTGTTGCAACTCCACTATAGAAGTGCGCAAGTGAGCTAGTTTAAACCTAGGTTGGGCATGGTTTACACATGTCTACACATGCACTTTACTGTGGCATTGACTAATTAGCTCCACAGTAAAGCAGCACCACCTACATGTGTGGTGCTATTAGGCTGCAGTAAACTAATTAACTTTGCTGTAGGATAGAACTGCCAGACACACGTACTATCCTATGGTGGAGTTAGTGCACCACAAGGCATATGTAGATGGTGACCAGGGCTACCTGGGCTGTGGGTATCTAGGGTGCTGCAAGGCTTTATTGGCCCACAGCCACAGGGTCCCAGAGTACTAGGGTTCTGAGGAGGGTGTGGGGGTTTGCTTGCCTGTGCCCGCCAGCCAGTGCAGGACTAGCTGGTGGCAGCCCCACCATGTAGCACCCTCATGCCACAGCCAACCCCTCTGCAGCATGTTAAGCTGAGGTGGAGCAGCTTTGGGCTGGCAGGCTGATCCCAAGACCCTGCCAGCTGGAGCTGTGCCACCCCAGCCTTAATGTGCTGCAGTCCTGGGTGCACATATAAATGCTATGCCTGACACCAATGGACTCCAATGCGAACTGCACCAGAGTTTATTTAGCCACACTAATTTCACATGTAGATATGCCCAGTAGTACCTGTAGTGCGATCTGACAAAGGTTATAAGCCACTGCAAAGAGGGCCTAATGATGGGTACTGAAGATCCATTTATACTACCTGAATATGCAATCTATACTTTCTGAATACTATGGTTATAACATTACTGGTGCATCCTTATTTTAAAATAGTATTCTATTTGTGTAGTTGATAAGACAAAAGCTTAGCATGCTTTTCAATACTCATTTCTGGGTATTCAAAATATTATTTTCTGGGTCTAATATTTAGTATTAAATGTATTTCCAAGGGAAGGAATAATTTGAGACTCTGAAACCCTAAGGAAATTCATCAGCTCATTCTGATAATACTTGAGCACACAGCTGGAATGATAATGTATTGGTGATTGTTACAGTTTTAGCATTTTAGGTTGTCCCTTCATTTAAGACATTTTAAACTTGTCATTAGCCCAATTGTTTCTTTATCTTTTTAGGACTCTCTCTTCAATGGGGAGTTTGATACATCAAATCAGAGAAAACTAGAACTGGAAAAGACATGATGAGTTGATCTAGTCCATCTCTTTGCCCCCACTCTAAACCATCCTAGGCAGGTGTTTGTCTAGCTTGCTCCTAAAAATTCACAAGATGGAGATTCCACAACCTCTCTAAGTAATCTGTTCCAATTCTTAACCATTCTCATATGAAAAAGTTCTTCCTAATTTTCAGTTTAAGCTTTCCTTGCTGCAATTTAAGACTGTCTCATAACCTTTATATCTAGGTGTTTTACTAAATCAGAATGACAATGCAAATATTGGTAAAAGAAAAAACAATCTTCCCAAACAAAAAAACAAGCACCACTTATCAATACTAGGTTTAAAGACAAATAGAGCCATTGTTAAGTAATTGATTTTTACACAAAATTCAATGCAAAATAGTGTTTCTGTGGTGCATGTTGTGAACCATAGAAGTCCAATTGCTGAAGACTGTAGTTATCTAACTTATCTGGGGTAAAGTTTCTACTTCTATGCTTTGACCATCTATTAGACAATTAAAAGGAAGAGAAATAATACTGTGAGATGAAAAAATGTTGCTGTTTCTGTAGGAAAAATTTAGATGCTAGCAAAGCTCCAGTGTCTGTAAGGACAATTTTCCCCACAATCTGGCCAGTATATTGAATACTTACGATAGGTCTGTTAGCATTAAATTAAAATACTCCTTGTTTACTTTTTGCACAAATTTCTTGGAAAAAATCATACTCAAGGCATTAGGTTACCTTGCCCCTGGGTTTCATTAGATGATTTATCAGATAGTAAAATACCCTTTTGTTGGACCCACACTGTTTCAAGGAAGCAGGTCTTGTGTTTGCAGATTCTTTGTAACTGGGACAGTCTCAATTTCAATAGGTCACTTATTCATGTGCTCCTGGCACTCATTAATTGTTATGGACTTTCTTTTATCTCCCTGAATACATGAGTCCTTAGCTTTTATTTGCCTTAGATTTTGGCCCTTCTAACAGAAAAACAAAATCAGGTTAAGTGAGAAGAGTGTTATCCAAGACAGACCCAGAAAAGACACAACATTTTCCTGGTAGGAAGATCTGCTAGATAACTAAAACTGTGAAACAGCTTGTATCTATCATCCTGATCAACTTCCCTGCACAGGATGATAAATTTAAACATATACCTGTATACCTCTTCGTCTTCTAATACCCCAGAATGGTGAGGGCCAACCTTTTCTGGCAAGTGTGCCATAAATTAGTTCTCCACCCTCACCAAGTGCCAGTCTGATTCCATTCTTCCATCTGACCTGTTGCTCTTTCTGCTCCCTGTCCAGTGCTTCCAGACTTATCTGCTGCTCTGCTTTCTGTTCTCTACTCTATCTGCTGTTAAGCTGCCTGTCCCTTCCCAATCTGCCACACAGACTGGAGGCTCTTGCTGCTTGTTGCACGTGCTGCACGTTAGCTACCCCTACCCTAAAAGTCTTGTATCTTGTAACCACAGAAAAAATAATGTGTATGAGGCACTATTACAGAACGTACCAATGCAACATTTATTGTCAGTCTCTTTTAATGAATATTTTCCAAGGCAGGCATTTTTGTATACCATGTGCCAGTAATAGTGCCAGTGTATCAAATGTTGCCAGGATAACATCAACATGAGACCACAAGTTTGATGGATGAGCTATGAAAGGAGCATTTATCCAAGCAAGTCTGAGTGGGGAAAAAAAATCAAACCTTGTGCCAGGTCATAAACAAACTGGCCTCTACACCAGGCGGCAAAGTACAGCTCTGAAGAGCACTCTAAAGAGCCTCTTGGCCAAGAGGACAGTAACTTTAATTTCTGAAAACAAGGTTGATTCTGTTGTTAAGAACTCTCTCTCTCTTTCTTTTGCCTTACTAGCAAAATAGCATACGAGATTGAGCTAGACCCTTTTTCTCCCATTTCAAAAGACATCAAGTAAGTAGGAGCTGCCTGAATTCCAGTATTAGCATCACACCCAGCCCTTGAACTGAATTGCAGAGGAACTTGGGGCCCTGACTCGGTTAACCTGAACAAGTTTAAAGATTCACAGAGGCGACGGTGGGATGAAATATATGAAGGAACAGCATATCTAGAACAGCCATAGTTCTTTCTGCTTATCCAGGCCCAGAATGTAGGAGACAGTTTAGGGCCAAGGCAGAGCTGCCAAAGCCACTGTCCACCCTCAGGCCAGATCCATTCACCTAGTAGGTGCTCACCTGTGGGCTAATCAGTTGGCAGGCTGGATCCAGCCTGCAGGCCATATTTTCCCACCCCTGAGCTAGATAATTTTCTTTTCTAGAAAAGGCTCCAGTGCCTTCTTCTTGACTCATTGGTGCAGATAGGCTTCCCTTTCAGTCTTCTGTATTTGTCCCTATATAGCACTAAACAATGAGAAGAGGTGAGGATATGAACTTGGTGGCATAAGTAGAATCACAGCAAACTCCAAAAAGCGATTCAAGGACCGGAAGCTGCTCAGCAGTGGCATGAAAGCTAGAAAACTGAAAAGAAAGTTTACAGAGACAGATACAATGGAGAAGGGTACCGTGTTTCTTATAGTATTGATACACATCCAGGATATAGCACATCTATCTTTCAAAACAACATTTCTTCTTCTCCTTGTTAGCTAGAAAGGTACATATGCACAAATACACAGAAGGGAAATTGCTTATGACAACAAATGCTATGAATGACAACGAATGGCAGAAAATGAGACACATGTTCAAAGAACTGGACTTGGGATATACGTAGGTGAAACCTAGCTGTGCATTGGAAAAACACTAACACATAACATTTAATAATATCACATTACAGAGGAACTGTATTCCCAAATCCCCTGTCCGGAGGTCTAACACTGATACCTAAATCCTGTAGTACTAATGCTATTAACTAAATGAAATGGCAAAATTGACTGGCTGCACCCTCCATAACTGACCAGCATTCTTGAAGACCTGCTGTTTGTTTGTGATAGTAATTGTGATGCCTGGTGATGTGTTGCAGATATAGGAGAAAAATGCATATTGCACACATGAAATGTCATGAATATACTATAATATATTAATTATTGATGTATGTGGCATGAGAGAAAGTATTCGATTCAGTGCCCCAGGGACTGTGCTCTCTAAACCACCTATTCTAAACCATCTATTCTAGTATGAGTCTAGATGATTCTTATACTGCTTCCTTCACTGTTGTATTACAGCACCTTCCAGTGGTGCATTAAGCAACGTGACTAATATGTAGCTCATTCTTTAATCCTCTTTTGGGGGAGAATTGAGTACATAGTATAACAATTTTTTTCACTTTTTTTTTCTTTTTAGTCTTGTTATTGATACACATAGGCTGTTGTGTGTTTATGTTAGATGAAACAAGTGAAAGGATTGCCCTTGGCATGTAAATAGAAAGTGCTGAGGTCTGCAACAGTCCTAAGTTCCTTTTTGGAGTTCCTTCCATGATTAAGCCCTGCAAAAGATCTGTCTCCCTCACAGAGAAGCTTTATCTTTCTGCTATAAAGTCCCATTGTGCTAGAGTCATCTCACATATATTCATTCTCTGGCTGTAAGTGATTTTTGGACACTTGGGAACTTTGAAGACAGACACCAAAAGCTGGAATTGTTTGATTTATTTTTGGAAGATACAGTAGAGAGTAGAGGGTAGGTTTGATGAATTTGCAGTAGCTTGTTTTACTGAGGAGATAGCCGGCAGCACGCTGTACTAGCTAGAGTTTCCTAAGTGCTGATGGCTTCATGCCCAGCTATATCTCATTGCTTTCATCTAGATGAGACTAAAGGATATAACTGAGGCCAAAACATCATGTACCAGCAAGGGGTAGAGTCTTCAAGACATCCAAAGATGGTGGATAACGTTACATGAAATCTTAGCATTAGTGAGGTATCCACGAACATTCCTAAAAAACTAAATTGATATTCTGCAAGCAAGTGACTTCAGCAAAAAGAAAGAGGCTGCCATAGCTTCAGACTCCCCAAAGACCCACAAAAACTTTGGTCCTGGTTTCATTCAGCTTTAAATGGTGGCATGTGAACTGTACAAGTACTTGCCAAGTTAGTGATAAGAGTGGCATGTGGTGAACCATGACTCCGCTTATATCTAACACTTGACTCCATATTAACTACCCATTGTTCTAGTGGCAGCATTAGTGGAGGGTCACCCACATGATCAGGGGGCATCAGGGTAGGCCCTATGAGGAGAGAATACAGGACCTGAACCTGTTCAGCCTCCACAAAAGAAGGCTGAGAGAAGATCTGGTGGCCACCTATAAACTTGCCAAGGGGGACCAGCAGGCAATGGGAGAGTCCCTTTTCCCCTGTGCACTACCAGGAGTTACAAGGAATAACGGCCATAAGTTGACTGAGAATGGCTGAGAACGGCTTCAGGCTAGACATCAGGAGGCACTACTTCACAGTCAGGGCAGCTAGGATCTGGAACTAACTTCCAGGGGAAGTGGTGCTCACTCCTACCCTGGGGGGTCTTCAAAAGGAGGCTAGATAATCACCTAGCTGGGGTCGTTTGACCCCAGCATTCTTTCCTGCCCATGACAGGGGGTCAGACTTGATGATCTGCTCAGGTCCCTTCTGACCCTACCAACTACAAAACTATGAAACTTTTAAATGGGATGGGAGAGAGGGCACTGGGTCTGATATAAAATTAATTGAAAAAAACAGAGCCATGTAACCCCATCCTTTGCATCTTAGACAAAACAGTATGTAAGCCAGTATGTGCAAGGGACTTCAAGGAGCTCCAACAGATGGCTCTGGCATGATAAAGGGATAAATCCTCTAAAATGAAGACATCATGCCAATTCATTGTTGATAGGTGTCTTAGAGTAAATGAGAATTTGACCCTAACTAGTTTGGTTCTCATTCAGGAAGTCACCTTTATTTAGGAAGCGATCTTGAGCATGCGATTAATTACTTTCCTGAACAAAAACTTGTATCTGTATAGTGAATAAACACTAAAGAATGGATTTCTTAAAATGCTCTCCAGGCTGTTTGAGAAAAACCTGCCCTGCAACACTTTCTAGGATTGATACCTTTCATGATAGGTTTGAGCATAAACATGCAAGTCAGTTACTCTATGGGGATGTGACAAAAGAAACATCTGGTATAAGAAGTAATCATTACATAAACCTAAATTTTCTAGGAATAATGCCTATGGGAAGTCCTACGGCTCATAGCTAAAATATTATAAAGAGGCCTAAAATAAAATTTCTGAGGTTATATTTATTTCTACTGTTTATTTCTAGTCTCTAATGAATTCCCATCTTCTTCCTAAACAAATGAAGTCACTCATGAAGTCTGGCCTTGTGATTTTGGATTCCTTAATTTTTTTATTTTTTTTTTTGTGCCAAATTAAAACAATAGATCCTATTTCTCAGCAACTGCTGACCTTCCTCCTCTTCTGAAAATCAAACTAATTTAAAGACATTAAAGTAGAGCTGCAGGAACAGTTACAATTGTTTCACTGGCTGCAGTGAGACATTGGAAAAGATTCATGGTCAAAACAAACATTGTTTTTATATTTTCACAGCAAAATAGAAAGCAATGTTTAAGGGCTGAATAACACATATTTTGTTTTCAATTGTCTTTGTTTTGCTTCAGTTTTCTTTTTTAAATTACATTTAAGCATCTTGCTTTTAAAATATTGCTTCAAAATGAGAAGTTGAAATGAAATGTTGGGACTTTTCCACATTTTTAATTTTCTCCCCCTGCTAAAACTATTCACCCAGTTTCACATAAGAATAATTTCAAAGGAGCCAATCCAATCATTTAGCTTAGAGCAAAAATCCATTTGCCCAGCACATTTTGCCTATCTTTTGTTTCCATTTTGGCACCAAAAAACTGAGATGGTCAAATCATTATCATTCTTGAAAATGTTCCTCCAAAGCTACTGTAACTCAATCAAGACCTTTGTATTAAATTCAGTCCCTATTGAGAGGATGGATATCATACAGATGGTCAGCTGAGCCCAATCACATACTCCACAAAAGATACTCCAGTATACAGGATAGCTTATATGATATATTTACTCATCTTGAGGAGAACCTTAGCTCATTTGTTGCAGAGAATTTGTGTAGTAAAATACCTGTCATCTTGAGTAAGGGTATCACAACCAATCCTTTTGTATGTAATACAGAGCCGTAAGTATATTTATACAAACTAAATAAAATAAAATAGAACAGTCCCTTCTTTGACACTCAGCAATAAATATACATATGCTTACTTTAGTGGATAAATTATTTTTAATAGTTGATTTAACTATATAAGTTTCTGTAGCTGGTTTCATTTGAATTCATATCCAAAGTACAACATTTAATATTAACTTAATTCTAGGGAAGTCTTTCAATATTACTTTACTCTTCCATCTGACATGACAAACTTTAACATTTAAAATATTAATTAAATCCCTCAAATTATGTGTCATGGTAATATAATACCTATTTTTGCAAATGAATAAATTGAAGCAAAAGCATTCAAAAGTGACTTCTCTAAAATCAGGTAGAATTCACTGTTACAATGGTGTTAAGTCCTGGTAAAAACATACAAGGAACTGATATTTAGGAAACGGTTACCTTGCTATAGAAGCACATGCTTACATTATTCGTAGCCTGGCACTTTTTAAAGTTTAATGGTTTTGGTAAGGATTGTATCATTCAATGGATTCCCTCCTCTCCTTCCTCCCCACTCTCCTTACATTAGTGTGAGGGAAGAAGACATGAAGGAAAATTAAATTATAAAAAGAAAAATAATTGTTGACAAATACTACTCTTAAGCAGTTTACTTTGATGTAAACTATGAGCTGCTGAGTGTGTCAGCACCGGTATTTCATTGATTTGTCTGTAATTATCTAGGGAGCAAAAGCTTTTAAGAATGCATAACAACTCTTTTGCATGTCTTGTTGGATTTATGGCAGCATGAAGGATTTGGTAATGAACTGCTAATCTGACTTTGCTCACTACCTGCCCAAGGTTTAAAATGTGGCTCTGTCTAAATGTCAGCTGCAATTAAGTGTTAAGACCAAGAGCATCTCAGAAGCTAAGTAAGTAGTCAAATAGATTTTACTGTCTATTATCAGTATTTATGGTTCTTTTTATGTCTAATCACTCTCAGCCACTGCAAACTAAGCACTTTCCTGTAAATAATGTTGCCAGAAATAGTATATATATTTACTTGTCAGTTTATTTATATAGCTATTTGGAGAAAGATTATATTAATAGGAGAAATGAGACTAAATGAAGAAAAGCAAACTTTATACTAGCAAATGTTTGGTAGACAGTAGGTGTTTCTACACGAGATACTTACCGTGCAGTAGCCTAATAACACTGTGCAGTAGCATGCTGGGCAAAACCCAAGCTAATACACTACTATGCTGTAGTATTAGGCTACTGCTCACTTAACATCCATGAAAACCCATGACCTGGTACTATTATGGAGTTGGCCTGTGCAAAGTGCCTAGTATTCACTTTGGATTTGGATTCGGAGGACAGTGATTTGATTTGGTGATTTGAATCACTGTCCTGAATCGATTCAGCCAAATCTCTGAATCTGTGGCAGCCAAATCTCTGAACTGAACAGGCCCCATCCCCTGCCCACTCTCCCAGCCCTGTCAAGGACTGCCCCAGCCTCCCAGCTCTTTAAAAAAAAAAGCCGAACATTCACTGGCTGCTGCCAGGTGGAGGGGGGTGTGATTCCTTCTGCCCTCCACTGCCCCACTCTGTTGGGGGGGGGGGCTGAGCCCCCAGAAGTCCCAATGGAGGCTGCAGCAGCCGGTGAGTGCAGGGTTGTTGTTTTTTTTCAGAGCTGGGAGCTAGGGCCAAGCAAGGTAACCACAGGGAGGGGGGGCTGGGAGAGTGGGTGGGGGATAAGGGTTCATGACAGGGCCCCCCATGCAGCTTTGGGCAGTGGGGAGCAGCAGCCAATGAGTGGGGGCATTTTTTTTTTAAAGAACTGGGAGCTGGGGCTGGATGGGGGCGCTAAGGTGGGCTGGGGGAGCAGGCAGGGAATGGGGAATGGAGGGGGTCCCCCCATGGTCCCATCCCCCTCCTCCAGCCTGCCCCTGCACTTACCAGCATGGTAAGCAAGTGGTGAGCGGGGACTGTGCTGTGGCAGGAAGCAGGGACTGCCTGAATCTCCGAAGTGCTCCGAATCTTTTCTGAATTGATTTGGAGAGCTTCAAATCAATTTGGACTTTTTTTATTGGTCTCCTGATTTGATTTGGATTCAGAGATTCAGCTGCCAAATATGGTTGAATCTCCTCCGAATTGAATCAGCACTCGAAGCTTCGCACAGCCCTACTGCAGAGTAGGGCCAGCTACTGGACACTGATTTAGTACTTGGTTATCCAACTACTAAAGAATGCACAGTAACTATGGGGCATTAATGAATGTGTAGAAGCACCCAGTAGAAAAGACTATGGATGGCAGTGATGGAAGCCTCCATGGCTAAGACCTGTGAAATTTAACTTGAGAAAATAATTTAAAAGAAAACCTACTTTATTTTTTGACCACAGAAAAATAATAGAGCAATTATTCTGTTCCAAAGAACCCAGAAGGACCACAGCATATCTGAATGTTCTTGACACTATGGATTCCTATTTGCAATCTCTGGATTTATCTTGTAAAACATGCATAAATGTTTGCACACCAAATCACGCTCATATTATGTAGCACCCACAGAAGTCATTCATGGCACTGTGATTATGAATAACTGCTTTACTGTTTTCAACCTGTCCATGGTTATTTGTGTAACTATTGAAAATAAAATACAAGAGCTATCCAGAGTGGCTGAATGGGCACTCCCACCCTACTGTTCATACTGCTTTTACATTTGGAAACATTTTTTGGAAAATAACAGTATGTTGCTAAATGAAATGTTCACAATTAGATGACTAAAAGGGATCAAGAATAATGCTGTAATCATGGTACAACTTCTTGAATAAGTCAAGTAACATAGTAAGCCATAATTTGTCTCTAGGTAAATGACAACTCCAAGAACAAGGGCAGCATCTACAGAACATGCTTTCTAAGGGCCTTGGTCATGTTTTCCTTTGAACTGCTCAAAGATTGCTCAGTGTTAGTGCTAGCTGGAATTTGGATCAGTCAAACCTTAAGGTTAAAAACTTTTTCTGATTGTCCCCTACCTGCACAGCTGTGACTTGCCACTAGAGGGCTGACAAGCAGGGCCCCAATTAGGAACTACAGCTGTGAGTTGCTGCTATAGGTCTCATGAGCCAGGACAGGCTTCTATCCCTGCTCTAATTGGGGCAGAAGAAGGGGAGGAAGAGATGGGTTAAGGGAGGTGGGACTATGAAGCTGGGAGGTGGAGAGTTAATGGGATGGAGGTGGGTAATGTATTAGGAGTCAAAAAGGAAATGGGGATAGGGGAAAGGGAGTGAAATGAAGGAAGTCAGCCACTGACAGATAAAATAAAAAGCACAAAAATAGGGAAATAATTTAAAAAGAAATAAAGAGGAAGTAAATTAAAGTTGGTGTCATGTTTTCATGAATTGGAATTTGGGATTGGGGTGTGGGCAGTGCTGGTCATGCTTCCCATGGTGGCTGGGAGGTGGAATGGTGAGGGAAGGCATGTTTAGAGGAGCCCTGGAGTCTGTGCCCTGGAAAGGAAGCCCTAGCTCATGGGGATCTGGCCCCCTACCTTCCCCCCACCAACCCCTATACCCCCCTCCTGGACTTGTCAGTGCTCTGCAACCTGGCTAGCTGGCATGTGTTGTGCAAGCTGTTTGCACAGGGTTGCACCCCTGGGATGGGAAGGTCACACCCCGGGGGTTGGAAAGGTGAGTTGGCTTGGTGCCAGAACCACACTCTGGATAGTAAAGTTCAGGGGGTGGAAAGTTTGTCCATACAGAGCAGGAGGGTAGGGGACAGTACACTGCATCCTGGGATGCTGGAGGACTGCAACATGGGTGTTTTATCTGTGGGGAGTGGCCACATATTAATGGTACATGAGTTGGGAAATGTGGATCAGAGATAAATCTGCCTTGGAGTGGGATAACTTTAAGTCACCTAAAGTATTCTTAAAACTAGTCTCAGGTGTTGCTGTGTGGACAATAGAGGGATTAAGAGCTCCAAGAGCCACCTAAAATTAATATGTAATGAGGCCCCAATTGTCTACATATTAATGCTAGGACTTTTGTCATCCAAAACAGGGTTTGTAGGCCCCTTTCGGGCTGAATGAAGTTAAACCCACTTATCCTAATACAAGTTATCCACTGATTATGTAATACACAATGCATAAACAGGTCTGGCAGAAAGGACTGGAACCCAGGAGCCCCCTTCAAGATTCACTGCCCTAACCACAAAACTATAGAGTTAGGCCCTGTATTGTTTGCTTCATGGACTTTTAATGTACTTTGCATTACATAATGATTACCTAAGCAACAGTGCTGCCCAAGGGCCAGAACCTAGGGCTCCCTTCTTTCAGAAGTAGTGGCCACCTAAGTGTATTAATGAGTCACTTGCTTTCCTTTCAGTCCCCTGACTTTTGTTCTTGACTGCCCAGTGATCCAGCTTCAGCTAGAGAACAGGAGGACATCACCAACCTTGCCTAACATGTCCTGGTGGTTAGGACATTATCCTGAGAAGTAGAAGGTGTTTGTTCAAAGTCAGAGTAAGGTGAGTCTATAATAAATATCTTCCACTTCCTAACCAAGATCTTTCACCCTGAATCCAACAGGGGAAAAGTAGGCATCACAACCCCAGTGCCTATATTCAGCATCAAACAACATTTGGGGACTTGTGTGGAAAGTATACAAGAGGGGTGGGTTCTCTCCTGGAAGGTGGGAGATGTAAGCCAAGGAAATAATTCAACTCGTTTCCTGAATGACTGCTATAAACACTAGGTTTTTACATGAAAAGATTCAACCTTTCTCCCAGTAGAAATGTAATGCTTGAGGTTTGCAGGAAAAATGCAAATGGACTTCAAGATGCAGGGAATGATCCATTGACAGCAACAGAAAAGAGCTCATTAATGTCAATGATTAAGTCTCTGAATACTGATTTTCAATCTCTCTATTGTGTGACTTATCTGGAACATTGCATCTGAGCTCTTCACAGCTTTGGTTAGTTCAAATGCTAATATAAATCTGATTCTGAACTCTGTGGCCTTGCCCTGCCTGTGGTTTCTATAAAGATTCTCATTTCCAGAAGTATTTCTTTCCTTGACAGTGTCTGGTTAGAATTAATTATGATTTGAGGTCAGGAAATGCTGCCTAATTAGAAATATTTTTCCAGTATAGTGGAGCAGCAAATAAAAGGGAAAGAGTTTGATAATTTTAAATGAGAACAGGTATAAGGAATATTATCTGCTTATCTATTCTTTTTACTGAATGTTATCCATTTAGCATTAGCATTTTTAAAGTCAAAACTACTTTTCTATGGAACCCTACATCCCTCTGTGCAAAGTTGTGTCAGTGGGGATAAAGCTGTGGAAATTAGATGAGGAGTCTCTGCCCAGAAAAATGAGCTGCACCAGTAAAAACTGAATCCTGTGCCACTGTTTTTGTCAAGGTAAGTTCATGCCAGGATGGAAAATTTGCTGTACATGCAGGGTGCTTAAATTATTTCTTCCTATCTTATATAGGCATTATGTATATGTTTTTATGATTCTATAATAACTCTTGTGTTACCAATATGCTACCACTGTATTTCACATTTCATTTAATTTACCAAGAGTTCATGTAACTGAGTGAAATATATCTGCTTAAGTGATATAAGATCTACCCTTACAAAGTCATTTCAGTCAATTGTGGTTTATTTTTTCCTGTCACAGCATTTGCAAAAAGAAACCCTTTCTCTTATAAATATGTAAATTTTAAGATCCCTTCTTGTCTACAAGACCGCAGCATCTTATCTTGCCAAAACTGCATTCCCTGTAATCTGTTCAGACATCCCCAGAGAGGACTGAGGAGGAGTTTGTTTACATTAATCAATCAGACAGAAATAAAAATAAATACTGTAAGGAAAAACATTTAATTGATCTTAATACTTTTCATTAAGGCCACAGTTATTCCCTTTTAGATAAGCTTTGGCAGATTTACTCCCAGCTACGGCAGGCCATTGGAGAATTAATGTATACTTGTTTAACATTTAGGTATTTTATGAATACTGAAGAACCAGGGAATTGGAAAATGTGTCTCAAAGCTTAAAATAATCTCTCCCTGTAGCAATTACTTAAGGAAATAAGAATTTGATTTTTATTCATGAAGAGTTTGTGTTTCTAATGATAATTACAACATCACTTGACTAAAGAGTATTAGGTTGCTTCCTATCTTTGCACAAACCCAAATGGTATTACTAATCCAACAAGCACAGAAAAACCACAATGTTCCAATTCCCAGATAAAAAAAAAAAAAAAAATACTGTGTTTAGAGAACATTTATCTATTTTATTCTATTTTTCACCTATTCAATAAGTTAAATATTGGCCAGAACTCTTTGTTGATATTATGGAAGTTAGTAGGTATTCTGCAAGTATTCTAAATTAATGGATTTAAATATCACAGGCCCCTGTTTTTTCTTATCACAGGTTGATATGTATTCATATGTTGCATATTCAGATAAATTACCCAAGTATGACTAGCTGGGATTATATTGTGTGCTACAGAAATATCCCCACAGCCCATACTACATATTTTCTTGCTATGTTTTTTCCCAGGTCTCCTCTTTAATAGCAATTGCTGCAGGTATAGTGTAAGAAAAAACCAACATGAAAAGAGAAACAGAAAAATGGCTTTTAACGTTATTGCAGATTTTCTATCTACTTGACACCCCTCATCCTCATCTAAATCTCCTCTGTAAATCAAGCAAGTTGTATGCAATATGTTCTGTTTTGTCAGTGTTATAAAATATTGTGTAAATGCTCTGGCCAGCTCATGTCAGCATAGATGGATATCACAACAGCAGTGTTCTCATTCTGTTCCTAATGTAGCATAAAGACATTGGCTATTGTTTAAATTGCTAAAGCAATGAATGGTTGTATTTGGGCTGGATCAGTAGCTCCAACCTTTTTATGGTGAAGATCACTTTTTGTAAGTAAAGGGCACCCCCTGTTGTTTTCTGTGGGCCAGTAAGGATGGCAGTTTGGAGCATGACGCAGATAAGGAGCACTTATGTGACAGAGGGAGTCTTTCTTATGAGTACTCATGAGCCTTTCTAGATAAGTACAGTCAAAAAGCCCTAGGGTGAATCGATTTGGTCTTTGCAGGTTAGTTTAAGTTGTACAGATTAAATTGAAATACAAGTGAACAGAGGGCTGTGTGAAGCTTCAGTCACTGATTTTATTAGGAGGAGATTTGGCCTGATTCAGTGGCTGTATCTCTGAATCCAAATCAAATCAGGAGACTCTTTAATATCTCCAAATCAAATTGGACGCGTCCGATTTGATTCAGAGAGATTCAGAGAGATTCGATGATTCGGACACAGCTTAAAATATTTTTTCTACATATCTCAAGGTACCAGGTGGTTCATGAACACTGAGATGGTGGGGTACATGGAGAGTCCCATGGGCGCATGGGCAAGTCCCCAGCATGCTCAGCAGCAGACCCGGAAGTGGACCAGAAGCATTTCTGGTCCACTTCTGGATCCAGTGCAGAGCACACAGGGGACCCCCTCTGCCCCCTGGCTTAGCAACTGGTGCCTCCTGGGTCTGGGGGGGCACCTGGGGTCTGCCCATGCCCCATCGCTAAGCCAAGGGGATACAAGGGGGGTGTCCCACATGCTCAGCGGTGGACCCAGAAGTGGACCGGAAGTACTTCCAGTCCAATTCCAAGTCTGCTGCCGAGCATGCAGGGGGCCTCCCCCATGCTCCTTTGGGACACTCCATCCAACACACCATCTCAGTGTTTGCGAGCCATGCCTGGTACATTAAGGCATGTAGAAAAAACATTTAAAGTTGTGTCTATGGCTGAATCACTGATTCTCTGAATCAGAATTGAATTTTCAGATTTGGATTCGGCCAAATCGACTTGGGACAGTGATTCAAATCAGTGAATTGAATCACTGTCCCCTGAATCGGGCCAAATCTGAATCAAATATGGCCCACTTTGCACTCCCCTAGTGAACAGACATTTACCTTTGATTCAGAAACTGCAGCCACATGCCTGCAGTGGCTCAGTCCAGAAGCTAAGGGGCACGGGGGCACTGGAGCTTTCTGGCTGTGTGTTCACTTCCTCTTTCTGCTTCCCCCAAGGTCTCTGGGATTTGCAGTCCATAATTACAGCAGCAGGACTCTGCAGGGTTTCTGATTACTTCCTCTTCCTGTTTCCAGGTGCCTCTGGGATTAGTAGCCCGCAGCCAGCAGTAGGTTTGAGTGAGGGAAGGGGGGTTTAACCCCTCTTTCTAGCCGCAGACCCCAGCCAGGGTAGGCCCCGTCCCATAGACTGGGCTGCATCCCCAGCTGGGCTTGCCCACCCGCTATGCTCTTGTCAGCCAGCCCTCACTGCTCAAGGTAGGGAGCAGAGGGGAAGGTCCAGCCCTTCTCTCTGGAGCCAGACACCACAGCCTATCCCAGGTCTGGAAACCATGCTGGGATGCTGGGGGACTGTGATTTAACTTGAACCAGAAAGAGGTCTGGGACAGAAGTTTCATAAACCAGTTTGACCCAAATCAGTTAAGCTTGATACTACATTCAACCAGGTTTATCTTAAACCAGTTTCAACCATTTTGAAGCTGGTTTATGTGTACTGAGTTTCCATTCTATTACAGGTTTAAACCAGTTTCTGATCACATAAACTGGTTTATGTGTAACTTCTGTTCCTAGCCAAAGAGGCGCACACAATTGCTGAACCTGGGTTGGACTTGGGCCAGAGAGAGGCACCAAGATACTTGGACTGGCATAGCTTGAGGCATGTGTAGAAATGGAACCTTTGGCAAATAGAAGCTTTGAACATACAAGTAAGAGAGGACAGTATGTTCAGAGCTGGACAGCAACCAGTCAGGGGCTTTCTGTTTCACAACACTGGATTTAAGCACTTTGCTTTTGCTTAAGTCTTGATTAAGGCCCATAAGGCCTTTATTGGCTCTAGCCCATGGCTTCCAAACTCCTTTGGTAGTGTCTGATTGGAACATCAGACACTTGCTGGATCCCCATCCTTCCATCTTAGCTTTTTCATGCCTCAGAGAGAATACAAGCTTTTGTATTATAGATGGAAGCAAAGGAATCCTATCCTGACAGAGAGAAGTGATAACTCATAATACTGTAATTCTCTACTTTTTATAGAAAGTCCTTCAGTATTCATTCACTACAGAACCAAACTGTACTCTAACTTCTATTACTGTGCAATTTCTATTGGTCTCAACTTGTCAGTTTGGATTTTGACAGGAACAAACAGAGGCATTCTGAGTTTAAAAATGTCTCTGAGGTCATTCTTACCCTCCCATCAGCAAATCAGAAACACACCTATTTAATCTAGTAAATATATTATCTAATACACATTTTTAATAGCTATGCTTAACAGAATCATTCCTTCTCCACTGATTCCATTGGCAAGCCTTAAAATGAAAGATGACATGGGGTGCATAGAGTCATTCTCTGAGGTGCATGAGTATAGACTGGGAGTCATGTAGGAAACCAGTGGTAAGTAACTTGGGGAAAGGGGAGGGGTGGGTAGGATTAGGGGGATAGCAGGTCCATAGCAGGGTTGGTGGGTTCAGGGGATGGGGATCAGAGGGGGGCTGGTGGGTCTGCATGGGGGAGAGGGTTGCTTGGTTGTGGGGCTAAAAATAGCCCAATCAGGATCAGGCGGTAGAAACAGTTCAGCCCCAAGGCTCAGCCAAGTGCCTAAGCTATCCCAGCCCCAGATTTGCACTGTAAATACATACATGCATTCATGAGATCAGGTTAGTTCTTTCTTAGATCAGATTAACCTGATCTTGATCTAATTTAGTGCACCTAATCAGGTGAATTAACTTAGATGGGGCACAACATTTTTGGGGTGATTTAAACCTTCTGTATACCTGTACAACTGGGCATTTTGATTAACCTAATCCTGGTTGATCTAACTGTAATGCTTGTACATGCCCATGGTGACAAAAAGTCATTGTAAATCAGGCCTTAAAATGTTATCACTGACTTCAGTGATTCAATAGAAATGAAATTAAGAAATAAAGATGAAACACATTTTTTTCATTTGTTCTTGAGGGACTGAAAGCTAGGATTACCAACTTTAACCTATGTTGTGCTTCAAAAAGAAACTAATACAATTTTTACAATCCTTCCAATTTTTCCTTTAAAAAAAGGAAAAGGAAAAGGTTTTTTTAAAGTTAATTTATAAAATTATATCTCACATAGGATCACCCAAGTTCACAGACCTTGTCACCCAGATTACAATGCTGCAATCTCTAGAGTTTTCTGAATACTTCCAGTTTTCCTGTTAAAAAAAAAAAAAATTGGAATAGCACAAAGACCAGTTTTATTCTGCCTTTCCTCCCAGGCTGCTTTTTTAAAAGCCATCCCTCTTGCACTAATATGCAAAAGTGCATCACCATGTAATTAAGACTGAAAACAACTCCACACCAAAGACATCCAGATTTTTTTTTTTCTGCCAGTTTTGTGAAAATAAGGTGGCATTTTAGAAGAAGTCTTTTCATTTAAATTGGGCCTTTTCCACTGAACAACATAGGAGTAGAAATATTTATGGAAGATGAAATGTTCCAGACTTAAACATGGGGTAGGAGCAGCAAATTCCTGAATGGAAATTACTATTTAATTATACAATATTTGTTTTTTTCCTATGTTTTCCTTAAATCCTACATACTTTTGGTCTGTTATAAAAACCAAAGACAACTTGCTGCTTTGCTGCTTCAGTATTTTTGGAAGTTTTCTTTTTGGGTTTGCTACTTGTGTATGGAAATGCTTTATTATCTTATCCAAATTTAATTTTTGAATGTGAACAGTAAAAGAGATTTAAAGCTTAAACACTGTCCTCCTACTTTGAAATAGTGCATAGCCTGTTAGTGTAATGTTTTTCAGTAACTTAACACCCAAAGATGTAGCCTTACTTTTATCTCTGAAGATGGCCAGATTTCACATTTCAGTCTCAGTGCAAAAAGAAAAGAATGTTTACAGTATACTGCACATAATATATGCCTGCCTCCTTTTTAAAGTTGTAGGATGATCCTGTACAATTCCTGATTCATTAAAACATTTAACAACTTCCACTGAAGCCAATTGGAACTGGGTTTTTGATTCACAAAGGGCACATCTACACATGCATTAATGCACAGTGGTTACTGCGCATTAAGTTTAGTACCTGTAATAACAGGTACTAACTGAATCCTGAGTAACTGGTGCTACTGTGCAGTAGCACTGTCACATTCCTTTTAAGTGACGCTACTGCACAGTAGACTAATTCTATTGTGTATTAGCACAATAGCACAGCTTTTGCTGCGACATGCTAATGCACAGTCAGATTAATCTAGTGTGCAGTTAGCATCTTGTGTAGACATGCCCAAAGAGATTTGGATATTACAAAGATGAGAATTATAATAGCTAACTTGTAGGGCCCCTGTCACTAAGAACAATCCACAGCCTCAAGTGGAGCATCTGAGGTTTCCTATGCACTCAGGGACAGAAGAGCTAAGCAGGCAGCTTCCTAAACTAACTAGTAAGGAATGCTGAGGAGTGGGTCATTCAGAAATGTAGGCACCTATCCGTTGGGCAGGAAAGAGGTTTCTTCTCCATATGAGATTCTGAGTTGTGAACTTTCTCCTGGAGTGTTCACAACTAAGCTAGCTTACCCTTTTCTCATGCAGAGATGAAGCGACCCTCTTATACCCAATACCCTAGTGGTAAGAGTAGTCTCCTGAGACATGGGAGAAAGATTCATATCTCTCCACTGATTTGCAGCAAGGACGTAAATTTGTGTCTGCCATATCACAGGTGACTATACTAACCACAAAGTCATAGAATATTCTAGTATGGCACTCTGTTTCTCATATTGAAACCGTTCCATTTTGTGTAAAAAAATATGTATATATTTATTGGATCAGAGAGAAAACACAATAGAATGACTTCTTAGTTTGGTAGGTTTGACATGCACATGGGAGCCCCTGCTTCACCAACTATTGTATTATTATTTATAAAGTTTCATTGATTCCAGTGGCTTGTTCATGTAGCCATATCTACAAAATTGGACCTATGATATAATACAGTACTAACAAGCTCTGAGGTTACTAGAATAAAGGTTATGAGAATGAGATAAGATGGTAATATAGATATAGTGAGGGCTCAGTTTTATAAAAAATTCAGTTTAGAAATGCATAATTGCTTTACAAAACTGGGAAAACATGATGGTATGATATAAAACTTGTATGTGAGTGACTCTGGGATGGATGCATTATTCACAACCAAAACTATCTGAAGTGTGTCGAACAAAATATTTCTACTTAATAGCTGCCTTTTTAATGTAATGAAAAATATTTTTAAGTGTTTTTGCCAAAGTTTTTCATTGATTTTTTAAAATCAGAAAAAATGATATTATGTTATATTACTTTTCTCACTGAGCATGGATAGTTGGTTATTTTTCCCCGTGTGCATTATGATGTATCTATTCACATTAAATTTCACTGGCAACTTTGTGGCCATGCATTCAACTTTGTGAGATCTTTCTGTAACTATTCAGTCTCAGTTTTGGATTTGACTGCCCAAAACAATTTTGTATCATCTGCAAATTTTGCCACTCCAATATTTGCTCTCATATTCAGATCACTTATAAATATGTTAAACAAAGGTCCCAGCACAGGTCCTTGGGACTGATTGTTTACCTTCTGTCAATTTGTAAAAGGGACCATTTAGTGCTATCGTGTTTTCCCATTGTGACAGGCTTACCCAATCAAGCTCTAACATGTCCAGGAACTCAAGAAATGCTCAATTGGTGGAGCAAATCCAAGAATCAGAAACAAGTTGGGGAAAAGCAGGCACTGCCCCTTTCCCTATGGGAGGTTGAGAGGAGCTTCCTGACTGGACTGTGGACTGCAGCACGACAGGTCTGCTGGACTTCAGGGGTGGAACCCCCAAAGTGTATAAAAGGAGAGCATGCTCAGCATGCTGGGGGAGAGACATGGCGATGGATGAAAAGGAGAGAGGAGCTCTGGAGGTGGCTGTCTCTGGGACCCTGCTTGAGCCTTGACGGTGCATGGACTGGCACTCAGGCTCTAGGAGAAGCTTGAGCCGGCTTGAGCCTGAGAAACCCGCAAGTGGCTAGGCAGGCAGTGCATGGATTGGCATGTGAAGAGCTGGCCCTGGGAGCAGCTTGACGCTGCTCAGGCCCCACACAGTGTGCAGGTCAGTGCACAGACAGCTCACCCTGGGAGCAGCTCAAGGCTGCACAAGTTATCCCTGGCTCTGGGCTGAGTAACAAGAACCCCACAGTACAGCTCTGCATTAAACTAAAAGAGCCCCAGTGCCCAGAGCAAAACCTGGGAAAGGAAAGGATCCCCAGTATGAGGGCAGGAACCAGAGCCAGTAAGGGCTTGACTCCTGTAGGAGCACCCTGGGTACCCATTGCGGGGCACCAGGCCATTGAGAGGAGCCAGAGGTACCGCCAGAGAGAGGCCCTTGTGGGAATGGCCACCAGGGGATGAGCCTTGAGTGCTCCAGACCGGGAGTGGGAGTTGCTGGGGAAGCAGGTCCTGCAGGGGAGGAGGGCTTGAGAGAGGAGGGTCTGCAGCCTCCACCTTCATACATTTTGGGAGGGGGCATGTCCATATCCTGGGGCCCTAAAGGGGAGGGGCTCCAGGGAATACCTCCTGTGGGGTACTGAGTGCACCCCCATTTTTTTATGATTGATAATTGCTTCATATTGTCTATGTTAAGGGGGTTTATAGGGGTTTACCTGTCTTCATTACCTATATGTGTTTACTGCATATTATCAGAATATTGCATTGCTACCTCAACTTACCTGGGTTTATCTAAGTTGATGCTTATATGTGTTTACTGTGTTGATGCCTTGACTTACCTACTCCAGAGTGTTAGTTCATTCTGTGCAGGGGGGGTTAATTATTGCCTACACTGTGAATCACCCATTTTATGTTTTGTAGTCCCTCAAAGTGATGCAATGTGGTGATTGCAAGTTATTGTATATGGTGTGCCATACTAATTCAACTGTAAATATTTAATGTCTCTTATTCATATTTATTTTGTGTAGCAATAAATGTTTATATAGTTAAGCACTTTGTCTTGGCCTGGCTTTCTATAGAGAAGAGAGGGTACTGCTCCCAGGTGGCAGACCCCTCTCACAGCACTCCTGCCTGACCACCCCATCCCTTCCACTTGCAGACAGAGACCATCCCTGGGTATACCCAGGCTACACCATCTTTGAACAAATTCTCAGTCCATGAAAGGATCTTCTTAGGAGAGTCTAATTTCTTTAACAGCCTTGGTGAGAGACCTTAGAAGCTACCTGAAAATTCAAATATACATTACTGACTGAGTGGTCCTTATCTAACCACGTGGTTATTGATATCTTCAAAGAATTTGAATAGATTTGTGAGATATGATTTCTCTTTACAAAAAACATCACTGACTATCCCAAGAATATCATATATATCCGTATGATTAATAATTCCATTTTTATTATAGACTCAACCAATTTGCTAGGAACAGAAGTCAGAGTCATCTGTTTGTAGTTTCCTGAATAATCTTTGAAGCCCTTGTTAAGGTCTGGTGTTACAATCCTAGATGCTCTTTTTCATGTATTTTCTGACTCTTTGGAAGTATGGTTTTAAGTTTTATTTAGATAATGCTTTTACCCTTCTGTCTAGATAGCCAGGTTTCCTTTCAACCATGAGTGCAATTGTACATGCCTCTAAGAAAACCTTAGAGAATAAATTTTAAACATCTCTAAGCTAAACTAAAAATTGAAAAGAAAGACTATTTTGTGCATAAAAATAAGAGGTTCCAATAACTTATGATCTGGAAACACCCAAACAAGCCTAATGACAAGTTCAGTTCAAGAGTTGATGGGGCACAAAATAGCATCTCAAGCTCAGCAGCGGTCAAGATTTAACTATTTCCCATCTGGAACATAAGGCCCAGACAGGAAAAAAGCAATCAATTCTTTCCAGATCTCCTTTTTTTTTTTTTAAGTTTTGAAGCTTTGGATTATGGCATTCTGCTCCTTCTGAAAATACGAGCAAGTGTGTTACTGACTTTAACAAGGCAAGCAATAGACTTCCATAGGAATTGTTTAAAAAAACCTTTGCTTCCACAAATTCAAGTGGAAACACAAAATATAAACAGCTGGACTTTCTGTTTTCATGTTTCATTTAAGAATAATCACATAACTAGAATGATTACAGAGGTGAATTCCAAACCAAAGCTACAAACTAGTTGATGTTTAATTATCTTTAATTAGAAATGAGTTAAAATAATCTGTTTCTTCCACTTTTCCTTTATATTTTGTAAAAGGTTTTACACTAAACTCATTTTGAGGAAATATCAAAAATGATTTACAAGGACAACAAAGAAATGTAAATTTTGCTTTTTTTTTTTTTTTTTTGTAGGAATAGCCATGAATTTCTGTGCTTGGAACATTCACTCATAGGTATGGATGTATAAACCAAAACACCAAAAAAATCACAAGTACATAATGGTGGTTTCTGCCCCCTTGTGAAAAATTTATAAGGAACTGGTAGCAGAGTAGTTAAGGAATCTTGCCTTATGGTTATAAGTTTGTGCCATGCTCTGAACGTATGCCAAATGCTGATCCCAGATGTAAATGGATATCTAGGTAGCCAAAGGCACCTGGATGTTTTGCTGGCCATATGGTTTCTTTGTCTGCCACAGACTACAGAAACTGGTGTGGCTTACATATACTAGCCCAATGAATCACTAGACTTGGGTAGACAATGACCTTTTTGACAAATGTATAATTGCAAATACCTTTATTCTACTGTGGCTGTGTCTACATGAGATGCTGACTGTCCATTTTGTTACTGTGCGTTCAATTAGTACTTGGAAAAGTACTAAATGACTTTGCAGTAACTGGCGTTATTGTGCAGTAGCATCCCCACACGGCTTCTGGGTGATGCTGACTGCACAGTAAGTCATTACTACTGCTCAGTAGCATCACATCACAGTTTGTGTTCTGCAATGCTACTGTGCAGTACTAATGAGCTAGTGAATGCAGTAGTAACAAGCTACTGTGCAGTGCCTCATGTAGACAGCCTGTTTTTACTAACATGCCACAAAATGTAATAAGTAATATTGTTATGCTTATCAAATGAATACATTTTTTCATGCTTTTATTCCTGTGGATTAAGATAATTTGCAGTGGGTTTCATATTTATTAGTACAAATTAGTGAGATTTAACTACAAGAGTGTGTAAGTATGCTTACAGTCAAGATGGTAATATTCATACACTGGGTTGTCCTGTAATCATTCATCTTTGAAAATCTTACCAATCTTCTCACTAACTCATCTCTCAAGACTGCCTGTATTTTGTGAGCTGGAACAGTTTTTTGTCATTCGTTTAGGAGAAAACCTTTGAAGCTTTCTATAAAAAAAAAGATCAAGTGAGCCACCCTGCAGCAGTCTACAGCCCTGCATTTGTGGCATAAAATACTCAGGTTCAAGTCCTTTGTCACACTTAACCTCAGTCTTCCATATCTATGTGAATGTCCTAAATACATGACAATTAGTGATTCTCAACTTGGTCTTCCTAGGTTTTGACCAGAAAATCCATCCTTGACCTAGAGAAACCTTCCCCCATGAAAGCTTAGTCAAAACTAATACAGTTCTTAATCTTCTGAAAGAAAATTCCTAACTAGGTCTAATTCTAATGTTGTCTACAAGTTCAAAGAACAACAATTTAAAAGAGGAAACAATTTATCTGCCAGCCTAGGGACAAAAGTTATACATAAACTGGTTCAAGTGATCAGAAACTGGTTTAAACCTGTAAAAGAACAGAGGCTCAGTTCACATAAAACAGTTTCAAAATGGCTGAAACTGGTTTAAGAAAAACCTGGTTGAATCTAGTATCAGACTTAGTTAACTGATTTGGGTCAAATCAGTTCATGAAACTTCTGTCCCAGACCCCTTCCTGGTTCAAGTTCAATCAGAGTCTCCCAACATCCTACCGTGCCTTGCAGCTCTGGGCTGGGATGTACTGTGCTGTTGCTCCAGAAAGCAGGGCTGGCCCCACCACTCTGCTGCCTAGTTGGAGCAGTAAGGGCTGGCTGACAAGGGGGTGGAGTGGGGGGAAAAGCCTAGCTCAGAAGGCAGTCCAATCTATGGGGAGCAGGGGGGGCATCCCCCCCAAGCAAACCTTGGCTGAGGTCTGGGGCCAGGGAGGGGTAGTAAACACCCCTTCCCCCACTCAAAAATATTGCTGTCTGCAATGATGGACTACACATCCCAGAGGCACCTGAAAAGAGGAAGAGGAAGTGATGAACCCTGCAGAGTCCTGCTGCTGTAATTTTGGGCTGTAAATTCTGGACAGCAGTCCTAGTTCCAGAGAGAAGTTTTCTTCCTTCTTCCCTAAAAATATATAAGTTCTCTCCTCATCTCTCATCAGTAAACAAGTAAACAAAACAATCTCACTTGCCAGAACCCATGTAAGGTAAGACTGAGTCCTGGACTAGCAAGAATTTTCTACCCTCAAATATCACATCTTTAAAGTCTGTTACCTTGGCACCTGTAAAACAGAAATGTATGTTTTATACCTTCTAGAAAAGATAGTTCTCCCTAATGTGGATGCAGATATACTGGTATAAATATGTTTATATTGCTAGAGTTATCCCTTTTGCAGTATCCAGCTATCCTAGCATAACTGGGGGTGGAGGGGAGGCATAGAATATCAATGGAATTGTAGTTCTAACATTGTTATGCACAGAAGAGAAATTTTAGGGCATTCAAAACATAAACGAGTAAAAACACTTTTAGACTACCTCCCCAAAGCCTTCCTACTCACCACTGCTCTATGCATGTGCCCAAGACCATCAGTTAGCCAGGGTACATGCATCAAGGGTTGTAGGTACTCGCCATAGTGCCACACTCCAACTTTTGTGGGTCTAAAATCAATGTAGGACATGTTTGAAATTATGCAGAATAGAGGCCTAAGGGCTATTATTTTCAGCCCTGGAGTCAAGGTAACTTAGGGAACTCTCTTTATGGGACATGAAAAATAGTCCTGAGAAAGTTAACACATTTAAAAATGTCAGAAAATTCCTAAGCTTGCTTTCCTGTGACATATGTGGCAACTATATTAATGAGTATATAGAGCAATTCACTATTTGTAACTACTATGGCCATCCCAAAAATTCATGTTAAAAATCATATATCATAGTGTTATATAGCTGCATCCCTATAAAATTAATTTATGGATGCAGAGACAGTACTATTGGAACAATTTCTGGATTCCAGTTGGAGCACTTTTTTTTAACATTCTTCTTTGCTATATTTTCTCCCAAAGGGACTGATCTTGTGCTACTGAAGTCAATGGAAGTTTTGTCTTTAATTTAAATGGAAGTAAGATTAGGCAACAGAAGGATGGAAAGGGTTCAGTGTTTTATAACTTGGGTGACCATATATGCTTTTTCTTTGCACTCAGTTCTCATTCAGGGGAGGACTCTTATAGTGGAAAACTGTATGACTGAAAACTGGAGATTTCTGTAGGAATATATTACAGCTTCGAACCAGCCAGAGATTGATATATGGTATCATCTAGATATTGTTTAATGCTATTAGCCAGTTCCCTACTTTTTCTGCGAGATTCTATTTTTTAGGCCAATGTTGTAAATTTTGACAAAAATTATTTGCTAGTTAAAAGTCTATGTGTTATTTCATAAAGCAGCACATTGCAAGCTGTATGCCAAATGTTTCTCCTGGTAGCAGATATGAACATTAGACCTTGGCATTTATACATATTTCAGTTTGAGAAGATTATTAAATAAATTAAACTGTCAAACAACCATTAATGGGATTTCCCAGATATGAACACTTACAGTGAAGTACATATTGGAGGAGGATTCAGTACATAACTTGGATTCAATACATAACTGAATCAGAGAAGGAGAAAATAGAAGGATTGTGGGTTAGGATACATGGAGGTCAAGGGGAAAGAGATTTGATGGTAGGGATCTGCTACAGACCCCCACACCAAGGGGAAGAACTAGATTTGGAATTCCTAAGGCAGCTCTCAGAGATCATAAAAGCTAGGGAGGTGGTAGTCATGGGGGGCCTAAACTACCCTTGTATCTGCTGGGGGAGACAGACAGCAAATTCCCACTGTTCATGCAGGTTCCTATCCTGTGTACAGGACCTCCACCTGATGCAGAAGGTACATGGTCCCACTAGGGGGAATGCCTTACGGGACCTGGTATTGGCAACAGGGGATGACGTGGTAGGGGACCTACACATCAGTGGTCACCTGGGGGACAGTGACAACCAAATAATAGAATTCATCAGAAGGCATAGAGTGGGTAAGTTAACTAGTAGGGTGGAAGTGCTAGACTTTAGGAAGGCTGACTTCAGCAAACTCAGGTGTTTAGTCAATGATGCACTGCAGAGTAAGAGATTTGGCGAGATGGAAGCCCAGGAAGGGTGGCTGTGCCTTAAGGAAACGATCCTTTGGGCACAGAGGCAGATGATCCTAATGCGGGGGAAAGGGAAGAAAGGGGGCCAAGAGGCTTCCCTGGCTGACCAGAGAAATCCAGAGCAGCCTAAGGGCAAAAAGGGGGGTATATAAGCAGTGGAAACAGGGAGAGATTACTAAAGAGGAGTATACCTCCTCAGCTCCCAGTTGTAGGGAGGCAGTTAGGAAGGCCAAAGCTACCATGGAGCTGAGGATGGCATACCAAGTCAAGGATAACAAAACATTGTTTTTCAGATATATAGGGAGTAAAAGAAAGGCCCAGGGTGGAATAGGACTGCTACTGAATGGGCAAAAGCAATTGGTGACAAACAGCGGGACAAGGCTGAACTCCTCAATGAGTTATTTGCCTCAGTGTTCCTAAATGAGGGGCAAGACAAGTCTCCAAATGGGATTGTAGAGAGACAACAGCAGGGCACCAAACTGCCAAGCATTGACCCTGAGATGTTGCAGAGTCACTTGGAAGAACTGGATGCGTTTAAGTCAGTAGGCCCGGATGAGCTCCATCCGAGGGTACTGAAGGCACTGGGTGATGTCATTGCACAGCCACTGGTAAGAATATTTGAACATTCGTGGCACACAGGCCAGGTCCCAGAGGACTGGAAAAGGGCCAATGTGGTCCCTATTTTCAAGAAGGGGAGGAAAGAGGATCCAGGCAAGTATAGGCCACCCAGTCTCACTTCCATCCTCGGCAAAGTCTTTGAAAAGATTATTACGGCTCATATATGCGAGAGCCCAGCAGGACAAATTATGCTGAGGGGAAAACAGCATGGGTTCGTAGCAGGAAGATAGTGCCTGATTAATCTAGTCTCTTTTTATGATCAGGTTACAAAATGCCTGGATGCAGGAGTAGGGGTGGATGTCGTATACTTAGACTTCAGGAAGGCCTTCGATACGGTATCCCACCCCATACTGGTGAACAAGTTAAGAGGCTGTGACTTGTACAACTACACAGTCCAATGGGTGGCGAATTGACTAGAGGGTTGCACACAAAGAGTCGTAGTGGATGGGTCAGTTTCGACCTGGAAGGGTGTGGGCAGTGGGGTCCCACAGGGCTCGGTCCTTGGACCGATACTCTTCAATGTCTTCATCAGCGACTTGGACGAGGGAGTGAAGTGTACTCTGTCCAAGTTTGCGGATGACACAAAACTGTGGGGAGAAGTGGACATGCCGGAGGGCAGGGAACAGCTGCAAGCAGTCCTGGACAGGTTGGACAAGTGGGCAGAAAACAACAGAATGCAATTCAACAAGGAGAAATGCAAAGTGCTGCACCTAGGGAGGAAAAATGTCCAGCATACCTACTGCCTAGGAAATGACTTGCTTGGTGGCACAGAAGCTGAAATGGATCTTGGAGTCCTAGTGGACTCCAAGATGAACATGAGTCGGCAGTGTGACGAAGCCATCAGAAAAGCCAATGGCACTTTATCGTGCATCAGCAGATGCATGACGAATAGATCCAAGGAGGTGATACTTCCCCTCTATCGGGCGCTGGTCAGACTGCAGTTGGAGTACTGCATGCAAATCTGGGCACCGCACTTCAAGAGGGATGTGGATAACCTGGAGAGGGTCCACAGAAGGGCCACTCATATGGTTAAGGACTTGCAGGCCAAGCCCTACGAGGAGAGACTAGAGAACCTGGACCTTTTTAGCCTCTGCAAGAGAAGGTTGAGAGGCGACCTTGTGGCTGCCTATAAATTCATCATGGGGGCACAGAGGGGAATTGGTGAGGCTCTTCTCACCAAGGTTCCCCTGGGAGTTACAAGAAATAATGGCCATAAGCTAGCAGACAGCAGATTGAGACTGGACATTAGGAGGAACTTCTTCACAGTTAGAGGGGCCAAAATCTGGAATTGGCTCCCAAGGGAGGTGGTGCTCTCCCCTACCCTGGGGGTCTTCAAGAGGGGGTTGGATGGGCATCTGGCTGGGGTCATCTGAACACAGCACTCTTTCCTACCTATGCAGGGGGTCAGACTCAATGATATATTGAGGTCCTTTCTGACCCTAACATCTATGAATCTATGAATCTATATGCTGCTGTGATGGTGCTATAGAAAGGAAAGAAAAACAGCAGACTTTATTAACCAGCCTTATCTAAAAGAGATGCTTATTTCTTCTGTGGTTCATATGGCTAGGTAATGACCAGCTTGTATTATTTGCTAGTAATATGGAACCTTCTGTTGGGAGAATAATGTCTGAAACATCAAAAGAAGAAATAATGAATGCAGCAAGAAAGCACTGAAATGATACAACAGTGCAATTTCCACACACAAGCTTGTGGAATGTAGGATCAGGCCTAATGCTCTTTTATTCTTCTCTCAAAATTAAAATAAAAACATTTATGTTGGAAATTGGGTGCCCACATTTCTGTAAATGAAATAAAAGACCTTTTGCTAAATTCTGCACAAAGTGTACACAATGAGTAACTCCAGTCTGGTCAAAGTGACAGTTGAATTTGGCCCATGTTCATTTTGGCATCAGTAATGACTCCAAGATCCTTTTCTCCCTCTGCACTGACAAGAAGGGCATTCCCCAGCCTGTAGGTATGCTGCTGGTTCTTCCTCCCCAGGTGCAGTACCTTGCATTTGTCAGTGTTGAAACCCATCCTGTTCTTATCCTCCCACCCCTGTAACCTGTCTAGGTCTAATTGCAGCCTATTCCTCCCTTCTAGCATGCCCACTTCTCCCCACATCTTAGTGTCATCTGCGAATTTGAAGAGGGTCCTTTTTACCCCCCACCCCATCCAAGTCGCTGATGAAGATGTTGAACAGTGTGGCCCCGAGGACCGAGCCCTGCAGAACCCCACTACCCATGTCCCTCCAGTTCGAATAAGACCCATCCACCACCACTCTCTGGGTGCGGCCTTGCAGCCAATTTGCAAACCATCTGACTGTGTGGGTATCGATGCCACAGTCTCCTAGTTTTTTAATGAGAATGGGGTGAGAGACAGTGTCAAAGGCCTTCCTAAAGTCCAGAAGGACTACGTCCACTGTGACACCTGCATCTAAGGATTTTGTGACCTGGTCATAGAAGGCCACCAGGTTGGTCTGACAGGACCTGCCTCTAATGAACCCATGTTGGATGCCCCTAAGCATAATCTCCTCTGCTGGCCCCTCACGGACATGCGCCAGGATAATTCTTTCAAAAAGCTTACCCAGGACTGAGGTAAGACTAACTGGCCTATAGTTTCCTGGGTCCTCCTTCCTCCCTTTTTTGAAAATGAGAACCACATTGGCCCTTTTCCAGTCCTCCGGCACAACGCCAGAGCACCATGAGCGCTCATAAAGCCGTACCAGGGGTCCTGCAATGACCTCTGCCAATTCCCTCAGCACTCTGGGATGGAGATTGTCATGACCTGCTGATTTAAATACATCCAGTTCCTCCAGAAGTTCCTCACTGACCCTAGGCCTGGGTGTGCCTCCCCTGGGCCCTATGGGGGTCCTGGGTGGGGGAGGGGGGGGACCCAAACCCTGCTCAGAAAAATGGAGGCAAAGAAATTGTTAAATAGGTTAGCTAGTGATGCAGTGTGGGGAGGCTTTTGTTGCACATCCATTGGGATTATGTTTACATTCTGATTAGGTTAACCGGAGGCTTGGATTGTAGCTACAGGGGAGGTGTGGAGGTCACAAAGGGGTGCCTAGTGGGGCACTCACTGTCAGGCAGCCTAGCTTGGGGTCAAGGACTCAAAGGGCTGTGGACTGGGTCAGGCCAAGGCAGGGAGAGCCAAGGTGAGCAGAAGCAACCTAGCCTTGAATCAGGGACCCAGGAGGCTGAGGCTGGGAGAACCAAGGCCAGTGGGAGAAGTCTGGTCTGGGGTCCAGGATCCTGAGAGCAGGAGACTAGTGCAGTGGGAGTAGCCCAGCCTAGGGTCAGAGATCCAGAAGGATAGGATAGAGGCACAGCAGCTGTACAGTGGTCAGGGGCCCAGAGAGTGGAAGGTTAAGGCCACAGTAAGGAGGCTAAATCCAGAGGGAGGCCAAAGCAAGCTTAAGCTAAATGGGGTTAAAGCCTGTAAAGAGGCTGAAGCCTATGATGGATGGAAGCCAGACTAGGCCTAAGGACCTGGGGAATAGAGAGCAGTGTAGGACCAGGGGCTCAGTGGGTTAGGTGGATTGGTTGATTAACAGATGGGCAGGGCCATCTCTGGGGAAAGGGGGGGAATTGGAGTAACTGCTCCGGGCTCCAAGAGCTGGGTGGAGCAGCCATGGCCCCTCCTGCATGGCTCACTTGGTGCTGGTGACTCTGCAATGCCACCGCCACTGCCACCACCAGCTTTGCGTCCGGCCACTTGCCACTGTCCCTCCTCCTGTCCCCCCCAGCTGCTGCTGGGTTCTTCATGTCCGGGCCCCACACAGGCTGATGTGCCCCCTGCTAGGATCATCTCTGCAGGTGGGACAACGAAGCCTAGTAGACCTCTGTAAAGTAACATCTGTGAGGCATGGGCATAACTACAGAGATGGGAGACTGCAAACAGCCCCTAAGGCACTTGGTACTCTGAGGCATTGATGGGGCCAGGACTGAGGTTATCTGAGTACAGGAAGGACTTGCTGCCCAAAACAGATCCTGGGACAGCCTCTCTTTTTACAATAAAATAATTCCCTGAAGGTATAGCATGCAGGATAAAAAGGGAGGGTTCCCTTCAGAGCCAGAGTGGGGCAGGAATCACATGGCCATCAGAGTAGTCACACCCACCTCTGTCGCCTGATCCTACCATATGTACATATACATGTACATACCCGTTAAAAAAAAATAATGGACATAATATTAACCTTCATAATACTTAACGTACATGATTTAGGAATCTTTGAATCATAGGAAACTGGAGGTGAATGGGTCCCCAGAGAGTCATCTAGTTCAGCTCCCTAGGATCATTCCTGGCTTAATTGCCCCATCCAGGTGCCTGTCCAACCTGCTCTTGAAAATTTCCAAGGGTGGAGATTCAACAATTTCTCTAGGTAGTCTGTTCCAATGCTCAACTACCCTCTTAGTCAGAATACCAACATAGGACATGTGTACCCCATCTTTGTGCTCTATCAGGGTGTACTGCTATGAAACACTTGTTTTGTGCATACTAAATTCCCCAAATTAGGCAATATAACCACTACTGGAGCAGAGCTGAGTGCAGGCCTGGTGGCACTTATTTTGGGAGTGTTTATTGGTCCACATGTCAGGGCTGCTCTAACATAGCATTCAGGTTGTACATGGAACAGGAGTGAGTAGGTAGGGTTTGCTGTAAGGTATTTGTCCCAGGTGCTAGATGGAAGCAGCACAGATTTGTCCTGGGAAAATTAGAGACATTCTTGGCCTACCAGGCTTAAAGTTTAGAAACTCTAGAATATGAGTATACCCAAGGCAATCACTCAGATGTTAGATAGCTATTCAGTTTCTTTGAAGTGGAAAAAATAACTATTTTTGGAGACATCTTTAGTTTCTGAAAATTGCCATGGCCCCAAAATAAAGAATGGAAACATGCCATTTCACAGTAATTGATATTTCCTTCTCTATATAGGGCAAAAACACCTCCACTAAAGGTAAGATTCGGTTGTCAGGCATTTCTTTATTATGTTTCAAAATTCCATTATGAAGTGAGTTCCCTCATCCAAACTGACTTCTCCAAATGCTTTTTTTATCTTCTATGAAGTATTCTGATTGGTCTAATGTTATTTGTCATATGCTTGCCCCACAGTTTATTAAACGAATAATAATTGCATTTGCTTACATTTTCCCTATGAAATCTATTAATCCGTTTAGTATTTGAGGGCCAGTCACAGCATTGTTCAATTCATGTTGCACAAAATAGCTATCTCAGAGGCTTCGAAGCCAAAGAGTAGCATAAGAACTTTTATAGTAAGACTATAGCATAGAGACCAGAAGACATGCAGTAATGTCATCCGTGGAAGCAGATGGGCACAACAGAACAGTCAAATGGGGTGACTGATCATTTTGAGCGCATTAGCTACACCACTAGATGAAGGGAGATAATGAAAGAAATGTGCTGACTCTCCTTTAACTGAACCCTGAAGTAGTTGTTCAGCTTCAGAGCCCACAGTTCACTTTTGGCTTTCCTCAGAAACCAAAAATGTTTAGGGAGATTTGGAAGGGAAAACCAATGCATGCAGACTTCTCAGTTTGTTTGAAGTCTCCAAGAAGAAAAAAATCAGCATTCTTGTCACGTCCCAATTTGCGGAACAGAGTAAGCGAGAACAGCAATGAAGAGATGGAAAATTCTGTCCTTAAGATTAGGCATCCATGAGAAGTCTCAATGCTCCAAACCCTCCATCAGCTGGCCTCTTCTTTTGGCCTCTTCTCTCCTCCCCTCTTCCCTCCCCATGTGACTTAAGGCAACTTAGAAGACATGCCAACACTGGGAAGAAGGGGAGAGTAGCATAAATCAGGCTGTTCCAGTGCTAGGGAGCTCACTCAGGTTGCTGACATATGTTGTGGAGACAGATTTCCGCAGTATGCAGACTGAAATGCATAATCTGAACAAAGTTATGAGCCAAACATCTACACTGTTTATTGAAAACATCCCTGATGTTTAAAATTCTGTGGTCTTTTAAGATCCAGAAATCCAGCCCTGCAGTGATTCGTCCTGTTTGGAGAGCACTAGACACAGAAATGCTTTTGAAACTTGTGGGACACTTTTTTCCCCTCATTCTTAGCAGAGGAAAGCAGTTTAGCCTGCTTTTCCTGGTTCACATCCCAGAATGAATCAATCCAGACAGACGGTTCCAGCAGAGACACTACTTAGAGGCCCATGTAGCAGTAGACTGCTTGTTTGCTCCTGCTATGTGAAGTGTTATAGATCACAAAGCAGTGGCAAAGAGAGGGAAATGGGGATTTGTACATGTCCCGTTATGAGAGCACTTTGCTTTGAGACACTGGGTCGGATTTTTATGGTATATATGTGTTACTTGTCTCAAAAAGAAAATCACTTTCATTGAGCAATTCTCTTCCTTTTACCATGCTTTTGAACTTTCACTCATTCCTTGCTTCTCTAGAAATATTTTATCTGGTAGAGCCAGATTTAGACCTATCATATTCATTATTGTGTTTTAATTTCCATGCAGACATGGTCTTATATACCATATTGACATTTAAAGTATGTTTCCTAATATGTAGATAGATTTATTAGAACTTTTAAATTAATTGTTGGGAAGATGCAGAAGCTTTTATTGTGCTCTGCACTAGCCACAAATGTGCAGAGCACAATAAAAGCTTCTGCATCTTCCCAACAATTAATGTAAAAGTTCTAATAAATCTATCTACATATTAGGAAATATACTTTAAATGTCAATATGGTATATAAGACCATTCTAGTGTCAGAAGTGACATGAAGGATGGTGCCAGGCCTTCATCTTCTACTAGAGAAGGAGAAAGACAAGAAGAAAACCTTCTCCCTGAGTTAGTTTGTTTTCCAAAGAAAGAACCTCTCCTGATTTATCTAGAAGTGGCCCTAGGTAATACGCTATTGCAGTGCCTGGGAACTTGTTAACTTAGGGTGCATGTGAGTGTGTGTTGACAAGCGGAAGACAGAAAAAGTGTGTAATGAGTTGCAAAGCTGCTGACTTGCTCCTCACATCGCTGAGATGCTGCATTTGACATTCTCCTTTATTCTAATCCAAAATCCATTCTTATATACCCATAAGAATCTTATTCAGAAGAAGAGAAGAGCTGATGTCCCAAAGATGATAGCCCCATAGTAATGCTACATTTATTCTTTCTTATTTTGTTGGCAGAAATTGTGTTCATTTGCTTGTTCAGCTTGCCATGATCAGCTATGCTTTGACCTAGCTATCATCAGAAATCTACCTATGTGCAATGTAAATAGATTTTATGCTTGTGAAAAATAAACTGTTTTTTTTTTAATTAGAGAATTATTTAAAAACATGCAACCTAAAAATTTTTTGTCTATGCAAATGAAAAATGAAAAATTGAGGCCATTGCCTTTCTCTGCAATTTTGAAGAGACTACTACTGTTAATCAGCTCCTATGGTTCTTCCCACACAGTGGGCATATCTACACATTGCCCTATGGCAACATGGCATTGTACAGTGTGCTACAGTGATGTAGTAATTACATGTGTCTACATTTGATTGCCAGCCATGTCGCCGTAGCATCACATTCCCTGGGAACAGCACACCACTACGGCAATGTAGTGCTGAAATTTATCTTTGCACCATGCTCACGGTGCAGTAACCGGTTATACTGTGCTGTGCTTTAGTACTTTCAAAAGGAAGTATTAAAGCATGGAGCCATAGCAACATCACCATATGGCAATGTGTAGACAATGCTCAGTGTTCTACATCTACACGCCCATGCAGGCTAAGGTTTTTTGTGCTCTCTCCCCTGGATACCCATTGCAAGACAGGAGATACCTTGACCTTCATATTTTACATGAAGAATATTTGCCCGCCTCAACCTGCTTAAGGCAAGTGTTAAATACAGTGGATATATCTACATGTGATATTAATATGCCTGAATAAACTCCAGTGCAGTTTATGCGGGAGTCAGCTGCTCCCAGGCACAGTGTCTTCGTGTGCGCTCAGGACTACAGCAATTTGAACTAGGGTTGTCCCGGGTGCAAGTGAAGATGCTGTGCCCCGGAGCAGCTGACCTGGAGCAGTGTAATCAGGGGGTCAGCCCCAGGTGGTGACACCTGGTGGCAGAGGGGCTGGCTGGAGCATGAGGGTGCTAAAGTGCAGGGCTAGCCAGCAGCCAGCCCCAGTCACTGTCTATACGTTCGTTTGAGCTCATGTAAGTACACTGCCATAGGATAATACTTGTGTTGGGGCAGTACGATCCTATGGTGGAGTTAATTAGTTTACTGTTCCCTAATAAGGGCACACGAGTAGACTGTGACGCTTTACTGCAGAGCTAATTAGTCAACCGTACAGTAAAGTGCACATGTAGACCTCCCAGTTGCTCGCAACATTCCAAATCAACTTCTAATTCTTACTCCTCACATTATTTTACTGTCCGTTTACAATGAACACCAAACCATATTAAATTACTGTAAAGGGTCAGAGATACCATCACTGAATGATTGTCCATGTCAGTGATTCCCAAAGGGAGTGTCACAGTGGAAGTGTACTGTGAAATCCCTGTCAGTCATCCTGTACCTGTCTCAAGTACTCCAGCAGCACTGGCAACTCCTCTGCTCCTCCTTTGGAGAGTCATTACTGCCTTCCCCAGACCTGCCACACTCCCAGGAACACACTGCTGTGAGCAGGTGGGTGGGTATATGCACACATGGAGCCATGTTTTGCAGCCCAATGTGTCCCCTCCACTCCTGCAACTTTTCCACGGCCAGCAGGAGGAGCCACAGGGGAGGTCACTGACATGGTCACTCAGCAGTGGGGACTGTCCTTGCCCTGTGATGTGCAGGCAAGGGGTCAGGAGGGAGCAGACAGTGGAAATAACAGGCCACACTAGGGTGAGGTGCTGCCCATGCTGCCCCAGTGGCATCAGCTAGATCAGTGATTCTCAACTTTTTTAGTCTCAAGGCCCCCTCCATATCTTTTCTGAATTTAAATCTAGTTCCATGATTTTCAACTGGGATGCCATAAAACTCAGAAAAATATGCTGCCAATTTTAATCCAAAAAAGAAAGTGTACCCCAGGTATCAAAAGTTTGGGAAACACTGGTGTATACTATAGAAATTTGCACTTGGAAAGAGTTTTTAAAACATTTGGAAACATTTTCAATTAGATTTTGACCCACTTGTTTGAAGCATCACAGAATATGTTAAAGTTGAAGTACAAAGAATTTATCTGTAATGCTCTTGCTTTGACATAATGACATAACTTTAGAAAAAGCAGTTATAGTTAATAATATCACTTTACAACATGCAGTGCTTATTGCATGACTTACATAACTGTTTGGCTAATATGTATCATGCTGGGCCTCTTAAATATTTTGTTCCTTCTTTGCACATTGATCCAGAAGTTTGCATGCTGAATCAATTAATAACGCCCAAAATTAAAAAAAGAATCATAGAAACAGAACATCACATTGCATACAAGTCCAGCCACTAGTGTCAACCTACTTTCCATCTACATCTTGAGAATACCATGCCCTTTTCTCCCACGGAGGTTAGGTCTCTAGCTATGAGGCAAAAGTCAGTGGAAGAAAAAAGAAAGTCAAGTTATGGGGAAGGCCTAACAATGAACAAAACCATCATCTCCTGAATATTCATTTCAATTATTATATTTACTTTCCCATCTAATTTCTCATTCATTTAACTGGTCCCTGATATGCTTCTAGCCAAAGCAGATTATGTTCTGATAGCTATTCTCTTGACTCAAGTGAGATCATTTGTGAATGGTAGCAGGCGACTTGGAAATGTCTCTGTTGTTCTTCAGAGAGTACTTGAACATATGCCAGTTTCTTGTATGGGGCCTCACCCAGCATCCATGGAAGTCAATAGAAAGACACCAGTAAATAAAATGCTGATGTGCATTAGAATCTTATTTCAGGTTTTGTCTTAATGGGATCTACCTGCAGTGATACAGCCAATAGTATCTGGTGATTTCTGGACGCAGGTACTTTCTCTCCTTTGGGAAAAAAAACAAAACAAAATGGTATTTTCTTACTCTCCGCTGGAGAAATGCATGTGTTGGAGTTCTTGGCAGATGTTTACCACAGATCAGGAGCAGATGATGAGAAAGCAACATTGTGTCCCTGAGCAACTGAAAAGCAGCAGGTGCAGAAGCAGCATATGCCAGATTCCCAGCAGCAGAAGCAGCAGTAGGAAGGGCTCTTTGGGATTGCATGCTGGGTAAATGTTCCAGTTTTTCTCTGGCATCAGGGAATATTTATAAGTCTATACAAGGACAGGCAAATACTGTGCTCATGAACCTAAAAATTTAATTTCATGAAGCAAATGCACAGAGACTACAATGCGAGAACATTTTCTAAGCAAGGGAAGAAATGAAAAAACCTGAAATGAGATATACACCTCAATTCTTTAATACTGAACTCAGTAATAAGTATGGAAAGAACAAAGGAAATATAAAACCTTAACTCTGACCTTGGTCCAGCATTCAAATCAGACATCCATTAGCCCAAGAAAGATTCTTAATGAAAAATGTTAATATTAATGAATAACATGTAAAACTCATTTGAAATGTTTAGATGAAGCACTTAGGAAGCATCCTTTTAAAAAGTTTTCACACACACACACACACACACACACTATTTTTGTCACTGGAGACTGACAGAAAATGGTTTTCCAGTCCCACAACTTGTTTATAATTTCAAAAAATGTTCTGGTTAACATCAGCAAGAAATGAAAGGCCCACACATTCAAAGTAAAGTTGGACTGAAACCAGCTATAGAGTTGTTACACATTTTCTAGCACTAACTTTATAGGTGGTTGGCTCTTTTTATTTTTATCATGTACTAATTACTTTGCATGTGTAGTTGGTCTAAATCTATTGTGCAATTAACCAGTTAATTGTGTAATATATGTAAGGTATAGCAGGGCCCCAAGACTCTTATACATTTTTCATGGAGAGAGAGAGTAAGCGAGCAAGTGTATGCACATCACTTTTCTGGAACTCATCTGGAAAGTAGGAGCCAGGTCCTGTTTTGGTTAAAACAGACAAACAAAGTACTCAGAGATTTGTCTCCTCAAATGAGTACCCTACTTATGGTGTAGTTGGCTATTATTGAAGCTGGAAAAAGTGGTCTCTCTGTTTAACCAAAAATTCAATGCAAGACCTACAAAACCCATTCCTATTAAAAGTGCTAGGTACATTCCCACAGAAAGTTTCAGTTTCAACATCTTCTAATGGAAAAAAAAAAAAAAAAAAAATGGTTCTACACACCTGTATCTTATCAATTCTGAAAAGTTCATTTATTGGGCTAAGGTATTTCACCGAGTTTAAACCTACACACATTTCTCATAGACACCTACTAGCAGAGATAATGGAAAGGTTTGGTATTTAGACACTTTTGATGCATCATTTTTTTACTGCCAAAAGATAATTATTCTGGTTTTTAGAAATTATACTGAGCTTAATATAATTTTTAGAAAACAGGTTATTTTACTTTTCTATACCTGGGGGTAGGGGGGTGGGGAGGGAAGTAATTCTGTGATCAAATAAACAATAGTAAGGAAACATTTAAAGAAAAAAGAAAATTGACTTGAAAAGGAGACCAAAAGAAAAAAAATCATTAGAAAATTATTATTCCATTTAATGGCAAACCTCTTTTGGCACCAAGATCTCCAGTATTATTCTGTAGTTTCAAATGCAATAGGTGTTAGCATCTTAATTTTTTTTGCCTCTATGATTGCCTCATTTCATTTTTGTGTTTTGTTGTGTTAAAGTAAACTCAATAGTGCTCTAAAAAGATGTGAAGTGGCAACTTTCGCTACAAACAGTTCTGTTGGTGTCAATGAAGCACTACAATTCATAATGGTTTTAGCAAGTATATCTATATCTTGCCTTTTCCTTGTTTTCAGGACCATTACAAATGGCTCCCTTTCTTCTTCTAATATGAAATTGTACCCCATCTGTTGTATTGTTATTTGTTTATTATTATTCATCCATAACTCCCTTTCCTTTCCATACTTGATTTGCATCTCTCTTTCAAATCTTTGTACCAAGACAGAAAAATTTAAGTGAAACACCTTTTAAATCCCATTCACTCCCTCACAATTTTTTCCTGTGAAGTCACTTATTATAAGGCCCTAACATGTAATGTCAATACTAGAACTGACCTTGATTTTTTGGATTAGGTACAATGGCTGAAGTATCAATCAATGCTTGGTGCCAAATGAGATTGAGAGTGCTCTATTCCCTAAAGAGAGTGGGTTATTATGTAGAGCTGGTATGTAACTCTGATTGAAGTTGATTAATTCTTGTTTTATTTATGTTGCTCCAGGGTTTCTTTCTTTTTCCAGGAGGGTTAGATTTGAAGAAACTAAAATGTCTGTTTGTTACGCCATTTTTTTCTCAAAGTCTTCAGGACTATCAAATGAACCCAGAGACTTGGGTGGAAGGTTTTTTATGGTGGCTTAATAACAATTCAAATAAATGCATAGAAATATATATATATATAATTTTTGATGCTATGACTATTGGGTGTGTAAATTTGCCTAAACACTTAAAATATATGCAGCTTGTTTCAGAAGGGTAATCCAAATAGATGTGTTTAGGCACCTAGGCTTCCTGTGAAGAATAGCTCCTTGGTACCTCCCAAGGGCAATTCAGGTGTCCGACAAGGAGGCACCTACAGGTCACCAATAGGAAACACAGTGGTGCCTGGTTCCCCTTAGGGAGGTGCTTCTGTCATCTTTGGATCCTGATCACTTAAAAGGGGAGAATCTGGCTGAATCAAGATAGTGAACAGCCAGCAGCATCACTTTCAGTATAAAGCACACTGCCCTAGGTTGAACAATAATTATGACAATGGTGCAGTCCTCCACCTTTTGTTCAATAACACTTCTCACCCGGGGGGTACGCGACTGGGATCCCCTCTTCAATGGAAGGGATATCAGTGGGTGCATGTATGCTGTGGAAGCGGGACTGCCTAGCTGCAGGCCAGCTCACCTCCTATCCTTACAGAGCAGAGCAAAGACCAAGGACACCTGGTGATACATAACTATTTACAGGTTTAACTGTACAATATTATATAAAACTTATAAACATATACTTATACACACATACACACACACACACGCATATGTTATTCACAAATGTAGGTTTACAAAGACAATAACCCTTATTAACCCTAAACTCAGGCACAGGCCTTGACCTTCTGTGGCCTTCCAGTCAGTATTCAGATCCTGCCCTCAACAGGGCCCTCCAGGAAGCAGGCAAAGGAACACTCAATGATAAAACATAGGTTAGATAGCAAATCAACAAAGGAAAATCTGGCAGTGACGGGACAATAGCTGAACATATACAGTGAAGTTACATCAAATGAGATGCAAATAAAGATAAACCAAGCCGTAAAGATAACCAAAACCGAAGGGGTGCCTGCCTCATGCAGGGATGGGGACCCATTTTGCCTCGTGCAGCCACAGCATCCTGTCAGCTCTGCTCAGTTTCAGCCCTGTGCATTGCTCCGGGCACCAAGGGCTCCTGCCTCATGCAGGGTTGAGGACCCATGGTGCCTCGTGCAGCCACGGTGGTCTCTTCAGCTCTACCAGCCCTGCACACTGATCTGTGCACTGAGAGCTCCTGCCCCATGTAGGGTTGGGAACCCGTGCTGTCTCACGCAGATGCCAAGGTCTCGTCCACTCCTGGACCCCCTCCAACCCAGTGCACTGATCAATGTACTGAGGGCTCCTGCCTCATGTAGGGTTGGGTACCCGTGCTGTCTTGTGCAGCCTCCAAGGTCTCGTCCACTCCTGGACCTTCTCCAGTCCTGTGCACTGATCCATGTACTGAGGGCTCCTGCATCATGTAGGGTTGGAGACCTGTGCTGTCTTGTGCAGCCACTGAGTCCCATCCACTCTCCAGACCCTCTGTGCACCAACGCCATGGCTCCCTCCACAGCAGGACAGGCATACAGCCTCTTGCTGCTTTCCACTCGGCAGAGGCGTCCTCAGGGCACTTCTGAGGCAACTGCTCCACCTTGCTGGTCAACACCAGCTCTTCAGCAGCCCTTCTTTGTTGTCCCTTGTCAAAGCTGCCCATGTACTGGGACACACGGGCTTTTATCCATTCTGGAGGCTCCACCCCCAGATTGAAAGCAGACCAATGGGAAAGCCTGAGGGGTTACTTCCCCCTCAGGTCCTCTTCTTCACCTTCCCCTAATTCAGGGTGGGGCAAGCCTCTCTCCAACCCTTTTCTGATTGGTGGAGAAGGGGAATGCCCCACCAATCGGCTGGAGCCACCTGCCTCAAATCATCAAGCTGGGCTTCATAGTTTCATAGTAGCTAGGGTCAGGAGGGACCTGAACAGATCATCTAGCCTGACCCCCTGCCACAGGCAGGAATGAATGCTGGGTTCAAAAGACCCCAGACAGGTGATCATCCAACCTCCTCTTGAATTTGCCCAAAGTAGGGATGAGGACCACGTCCCTGGAAAGTTGGCTCCAGATTTTGGCCACCCTAACTGTGAAATATTGCCTTCTGATCTCCAACCTAAACCTATTCTCCATCAGCTTATGACCACTGTTCCTCGTCTCCCCAGGTGGTGCTGGGGAGAAAAGAGCTCTGCCTATTTGCTGTTGATCTCCCCTGATGAGCTTGTAGGCAGCCATCAGGTCCCCCCGCAGCCTCCTCTTGCTGAGGCTGAACAGGTTCAGGTCCTTCAGTCTCTCCTCGTAGGGCCTGCCCTGCTGCCCTCTCACCAAGCGGGTGGCCCTCCTCTGAACCCTCTCCAGGCTGGCCACATGCCTTTTGAAGTCCGGTGCCCAGTACCGGATGCAGTACTCCAACTGCGGACTGACCAAAGTCGCACAGAGGGGGAGTATCACCTCTCTGGACCGGCTTGAGATGCATCTTTGGATGCATGACAAGGTATGGCTGGCCTTGCTGGCTGCGGTCTGGCATTGGCGGCTCATTTTCATTGTCATGGCGGGGTCCTCGCGGAGGGCCGTGATCTTCTTGAGGCCCTCTCACCGCGCTACTCCGGCCCGAGGGCACCCTCCATTCTCGCCCGCCACGTCTTGATGGAATATATGCAATAGGGAGGCTGCCTTGTGTTTCCTCGGGCCTGTCAGCTCCTGGACCCCTCGTGGGTCTCCCCGTATAATGGGCGCTACCCAAGCGCCCCAGCCTTATGGGCTATGCATGGCTCCTACCAGCCCCTAATACCACACCCCAAGCCTCGCAGATGTAATGGACGTTGTTCGGTCTTTACGCCCGCTTCCCGGGCCTCCTCTCTAATGTGGCCCACTCTGGGCTCCCTCTCTCGTGCCCTGCCGGTGTGGTTCCGCTCAGGGACTCTCTAGCAGGCCCCGGCCCTTCCCTGGCCAACCGCACGGCTACCCTCCCTGACTCTGGCTCACCGTGCTGCTACTCCCTGTCTTCTCAGGGGCAACCGCAGCGCCCTACCTTGGTCTGAGGGGTATCGCCGCACTAGCCTGCGGCCGGGCTCGCTATGCCCATGCGCCCACACTGAGCTACTCAATAACGTACAAGGGTGTTCCCCCTCTCTGGGGGCTCGCCGCGCCCACACTGGGCTACTCAATAACATACAAGGGTGTTCCCCCTCTCTGGGGGCTTGCCGCGCCCACACTGGGCTACTCAATAACGTACAAGGGTGTTCCCCCTCTCCGGGGCTCGCCATGCCCACACTGGGCTACTCAGTAAGACTGCCCCTTTCCTGGGGCCGGGGGCTATGTTCCCCCACACGCAATCCGGGGTCTCGGTCCCCGTCCGCAACCTACGGGTTGCGCCCGCGACCCACTGGCCGCGCTCCTCGCCACCAGCTGCTCACTCAGTGGCATGCGAGCTGTGCCTTCCCTGGCGCTATATAGGGGCTATGCTCCCCCACACGCAATCCGGGGTCTCGGTCCCTGTCCGCAACCTACGGGTTGCACCCGCGACCCACTGGCCGTGCTCCTCGCCGCCAGCTGCTCGCGCAGTGGCGTGCGAGCTGCGCCTTCCCTGGCGCTATACAGGGGGCTATGTTCCCCCACACGCAATCCGGGGTCTCAGTCCCCGTCCGCAACCTACGGGTTGCGCCCGCGACCCACTGGCCGCGCTCCTCGCCACCAGCTGCTCGCTCAGTGGCATGCGAGCTGCGCCTTCCCTGGCGCTATATAGGGGCTATGTTCCCCCACATGCAATCCGGGGTCTAGGTCCCCGTCCGCAACCTACGGGTTGCGCCCGCTACCCACTGGCCGCGCTCCTCACCGCCAGTTGCTCACGCGCTGGCGTGCGAGTAATTGAGGCCTCCTCCAACCCCTACAGCCTCGCCCAAGCCTCCGGGTGTAATAACACAAACACAAAGCAAAACCACAAGCCCCTAGGCTGTAACACAAATGCAAGCCGCCTGGCCATAACTCCTCATCATAGCTCAAGCCTCCAGGGCTATCATGAGCTGTACTTGCGACTTAGGCTCCTTCCCATATCTCAGCCGAGGGAGCTCCTGCCTCTCCAGCTGCTGGCAGAGAACTGCCAGCCTGGCCTCAGCCCTGAGCTTTATAAGGGCCAGGCCCTGCCCCCTACAGGCAGCTGGCTCCGCTTAGTTGCTCCGGCAACCCACAGCTGTGCTCACTTGGTTCTGCCAGGGCTCTCTCCCTGGCACAGTTTCTCCTCTCTTAGGAGCAGGCAATAAGGTGCCCTGCGACATTCATCTTGGAGTCAATAATGACTCCGAGATCCCTTTCCGCCTCTCTGCTTTCAAGAAGAGAACTTCCCAGCCTGTATGTATGCTGTGGATTCCTTCTCCCAAGGTGCAGCACCCTGCATTTGTCTACTTTGAACCCCATCATATTCTCATCTGCCCACTTTTGTAGTCTGTCTAAATCTAGCTGAAGTCTCGCTCTCCCTTCAAGTATGTCCACCTCGCTTCCACTAGCAAGCCTGCCACACACTCATCAAGGAAATGGATGGCCTGGGCTGGTGGTGCTCCTCAACCTGAGGGAACTGTTGATGCTCTTTACATTAGACAATCATTATTTAAATCTTAGAAATAAATCTGAAAGCAGGTGCAGGAACTGAGGACTCTCTCCCATTCCCTCCTTAGGGAAATGGTCTGCCTATTAGCTCACTTTTCACTGTTCTTTTTCTGTCTTGAATCTAGTTCTTTAAGCTGCCCCATGACCAAGTATCAACAGAGAGGGCAAAGGGGGATCCATGTTGATAGGACATGTTCTTGGGAGCTGTGGGTTTAATATCCTTCACCGTTTAGTAGATCCTACAGCACAGCTCTCCCTTTTTCTGGGTTAGTGCTTTAACCACTGGCCAGCTAAGCAAACCCTAGGTCAGCACCATACCTAGACTCCTGCTGGCCCCAGGAAAACTTTTAGTATTGGGCCCCCCTTCACCAGAGATAATGGTAATAATAATCAGACAATGGGGGGGAAAAAAAAAACACATTTTCCCCAAATTAGCCCTTTTCTGTCCGGGTCCTGGCAGCAACCTGGTTCACCCATGCCTGTGTCTGGGTCTGCCATGGGCACTATTAAGCCTTCCTTCCTTTGTGATTTTTAATTAACTGGATGCTTGCCCTCTGTCAGTCAGTAAATGTGCTCTAACTAATAAATCAGAGACGTAGACTTTCATGTCAATGGAAGATTAATTACAACAGAGCTTGTAGGGATTTGAACTTGTGTGAGGAATGTTTCAATGATTTCTTGGAGAGGTTGTTAGCAGAGCACTGTCTAAAAGGACAGCGTAATGCAAACCAATTAGTCTATCAAGTTAATGCAGTGTCCAAAAGGATAAACATATTCATAGATGTTAGGGTCGGAAGGGACCTCAATAGATCATCGAGTCCGACCCCCTGCATAGGCAGGAAAGAGTGCTGGGTCTAGATGACCCCAGCTAGATGCATATCCAACCTCCTCTTGAAGACCCCCAGGGTAGGGGAGAGTACCACCTCCCCTGGGAGCCCGTTCCAGACCCTGGCCACTCTAACTGTGAAGAAGTTCTTCCTAATGTCCAGTCTAAATCTGCTCTCTGCTAGCTTGTGGCCATTATTTCTTGTAACCCCCGGGGGTGCCTTGGTGAATAAAACCTCACCAATTCCCTTCTGTGCCCCCGTGATGAACTTATAGGCAGCCACAAGGTCGCCTCTCAACCTTCTCTTGTGGAGGCTGAAAAAGTCTAGGTTCTCTAGTCTTTCCTCGTAGGGCTTGGTCTATATTGAATATTGAATTCAATATTCAGTATTGTAATATTGAAGTGTAAGTGCCATACTGTGACCCAGGTTCATTTAGCGCAGTATCCCACATCTCACAATGGTAGAGAGAGCGTGCCAATTGAGAGGATGTTTATGTGGGGCCTACCAGGCTTATCTGTCCCCTGATCTCTTTCTTTAGAGCTTCCAGCATTTAGAAGCCTGAGTGATCCTAACTGAGAATTTTGGCTGTAGAGGCCAGAGGTTATAAAGCTATGCCTTGGAAAGCTGCATTTTTTTATTTGACACATGTGAGAAACCAATAGGACAACAGTATTCATAATTTGATCATTATTCACTCTCATACCATTCCATCATGCCTCATTTATCACTTACCTGAATTTTCTTGTTTCTTAAACAAAAATATTTTCCTTCTAAAGATAGACATTTTACCATCCAAACTAAAATTAAATATAACTCAAAATTAACTTTGTGACAGCTGGAATATCATTCCCTAGGAGCCATATGACAGCTGAAGAATCAGTGCAGCCTTTGCAGCCAATCCCCCTCCCACCTTCACTTCAGAGTCTGTGAAGGCAAAGGTATAGGAGCCAGCTGTGCAGATTCTAGGCCCACTGGGTATCTCTTCCCATAGGTTGAATCCCACACAGGGGACTTGGAAGAGGGTATTGCCTAAGTAGTAAAAAGAGACCACAATTGGGCAAAGAATATGTCTTTAAGTAGCAACTGTTATCTCATTTAGAAAGAGTGCAAAGGTTGAACTGAGCTAGAAGAAAATATTTGTGTTGGTTTTATGCATCAGATGTGATTAAGTAGCTTAACTGCTGCTCCAGCTGAGCCTCTGCTGAGTTTTCTTAAAAGTATTTTTCTGCTGTCAGAGGTTTGGTCAGTTTGAATCCTTACAGAGTCTTTGTCAGGAAAACATATTTTATAACAACGCAGGTTGCTTAGTGTTGTGGCTATCTTTACAGCTAGCTTTCTGGGCACACCAATTTTAACTGTCTTTTAATGTCCAGAATATAAAAAAGGAGACCTTTGAAGACATGACTAGGAGTTGGGTACCTTATTGACATTATTATCTTTGTAATCCTTCCATAGATGTTTAAATAATACTGTTACTCCCAAACATGCCTCAATACCCTACCATCACTGTCATGTTGCTGGGTCTTTAGAATAAAATAATAACACAGTAACAAAGACGTGTAAGGATTTTTTTTTTGCATATGCTTATTTATTTTCTATCTTTGCTGTTTAGTTTTGCTCTCATTTTTCTAACGTGGTATAGTTCTGGGGTGCTGTTGTATTCTGTCAGCAGGAGACATGCATAGCGGCTTAGGAGTCTAAAAATGAATGCTGTAATATTCCTTCACAATTCTAGCCAGGGCTGGTTCTTAATCTTTTAAATATCAGAATTTCATTAATGCCCCCTGCCCCCAATTCTCAGTATGAAGCACAATTGAACCGAACATTAAGCTGTTTAAACAGCTGAGCTATACAGGAGAGCTCCAGCTGTAGTGTAAATATTATTTAATAAGATTTTTTTTTTTAAAGAAACAGCCCTGGAAAAGTCATTATGCTTATTTGTTTGCCAGAAACTATAGGAATAAGACAGAAAAATCCTTCACGTGTCATTTATTATTGTCACTTTATAGGTCATGGAATTATAAACAGCTTTAAGTATTTTGCAACAACAGCTTTTCTTTTAATGTTCCTCTCAATATTTCTCTAAAATGCAATAGCTGATTTTTAACTGCCATAATTTTTCAACTTACAGTTTCAATTTAGTTGACCTGAAATGCCTGCAGCTTTGGTAATTGTGAATGCCTAAATGATTTTTTAGCCACATTTCAATGCGTCTAGTTTTGCCTACTGTGCACATAAATCCTGAACTAGCATTATGGCTGTCAGTCAGAAAATATATTTTAACTACTATGGCTACTAGATAGTTTATTTAATTTCATGGCTTCCAAGTCACATAAAATTAGTTAAGAGTTCCTGCCACAATCTTTCATGGCAATCATGCATAAGTCCTATAAATATATAGTACATCCCATCAATTTTTAATTATTTCTCCTCATGTGTAGCCCATACTAAATTTTAGGTTAACTTATTGATTGGTTCCATATGTCTGTAGGCTTCTTGTACATTTTATTCAAAATGAGGTTCTACCCTAGAATTCCTTTAAAATATACAGCACTATGCTTCACTCACCCACCTGTTTTACATTCAATTGCAGCCATTAGTTTTCCCTTTTTTATTAAGATAATAAGGAATTTCCAAAGTAATCTAATTCCCTTGCACCATGTTATGAGTTGCTTTTTATACCTTTAAAAGTATTAAATCCACATTTTCCTTCAGTACAACACATCTAATATCTGGTCCTACCGTCTCACCCAACATTCATAATGAAGAATCAGATCAACCAAAGTGATTATAATGTGTGTTAACAGTTCAGCTCATTACTCACAATGTTAAGTATGTGCATAACTGCTTTACAAGTTTGGATCTAGCTCCAAGACTCTATGCCAATACATCAGAAGTATACCTAGGCACTTCTATAGGGCCTCACCTGGCAGTGGCTGTGCTACCAACAAACTTCAACTCAGCACCTGGGACTGGTGTCCTGTTCTCCTTCCCTCTTCCACCTTAGCTATATTACAGCAATAAATAGGACTTATCTTCAATTTAGGTACCCCTGGGCATATCTACATGTGTATTAATGGGCCATAGTTACTGTGCATTTAGTTCAGTACCTGTAATAACAGGTAATAACTGAATGCACAGTAACCAATGCATGCCTTTTTAGTGATGTTAATGCACAGTAGACACATTCTACCGAGCATTAGGGCAATAGCATGGGTTTTGCTGTGACATGCTAATGTGCAGTATTAGTCTACTGTGCATTTAGCATTTTGTGTAGACGCACCCACTAAGTCACAAAGTGATCCAGAATACCCTGCTTCAGCAGCAAGCAAACTCAGGCACCTAAATTCAATTATTGCCAACACTTTGAATTGCAAAGATTCTTAGTTGTTTAAATACAATTTTCAGTACTTCCTAGATTCCTAAACTCAGCTGCAATCCAAATACAAAACAGTTACATTTTGCCAAAGTGCTTAGATGGTCTGATCCAGTATATATGGTCCTAGCCCTTTGGCTAAGGACAGAAATTCAAAAAGCCTGAGCTTGAATTGATTCAATCTTTGCAGGTTAGTTTAACCTGCCTAGATTGAATCAGTTTGCAACTGCACAAACATTCCCTCTAGACTGAAGAAATGCAGGCACACGCCTGCAGTGGTTCAAGCTAGAAGCCGGGGGGTGCTAGAGCCAAGAATGGGGGTGGGGCGTGGCCAAGCCTTGGTAAGATGCTCTGATTAGGGAGGGGTTTAAACCACCACCCTGCCTGCACAGTCCCAGGGCTTTTCCCTGCTTGTTGCTCAAGGGGTGGGAGTGTTGCCAGCCCCCAGCCCCAGGCTAGCACTCTGAGGCAAAGGGAGGTGTGCAATGCATGCATCTGTTCATGGTACTGAGCTTTTCAGTCTCCCTATCATTGCTTCTTCATGCTGTCTGACAGGCACGGGAGCCAGCAGGGAGCTGATAACACAGCATTTATCAGCCCATAAACAAACAAAAACATCTCTCATTAGTTCAAGCTCTTCTTAAACTGGTTTTTCCAAGGATGGAATGGAGGGACATTAACAGCTGACCTGTTGATTAGCTCCAAAAAGCCCTAAGTGGACACTATCCCACTGTCCCACTTCCTGCCTCAGTGAAATTGGAGAAACACACATACACACACCTCTCAGCATTAGCTGGCATACTACATGCCTAGGGTCTGTTGGGCTGGGGTCCATGCTGTGGGAGAAGGGAGGGACAGAGGGAGGGGAGGGATCCCTGCTTGAGCAATGAGCAGCAAGGGGGGGAGACAGGGGGAAGCCAGGTAGACCCTGCTGTGCCTGTAGTCTCTGCCAGAGCTCCAGCTAGGGAGAGAATAGGAGCAGGGCCAGGCCTGTTCTCTGAAGCAGAGAGCACAGCCCAGCACAGCTCAGCTCAGGGCTGCAAAGCATCTGGGATGCTAGGGGACTCTGGTTTGACTTAAACCAGGAAGGGGTATGAGGTAGACATTGCATAAAGTGGTTTAACCCAAATCAGTTAAGTCTGATACTACATTCAACCAGTTTATCTTAAACCAATTTCAGCCATTTTGACTGGCTTATGTGCACTGAACTTATGTTCTGTTACAGGTTTAAACCAGTTTCTGATAACTTAACCCAGTTTATGGGTAATGTCTCTCCCTAGGCTTCAGGTGCACACATCACATTGAGCACAATTTAAAGCTGAAATCATTTTATTCAGTATATCTAGTGGTACTCTCCATTTCATATAATGGCTTAATGGTTATGCAGGAATTGTGAGACCTGATTTTTAGGTCCTCCTCAGCATGGTGGGATTCAAACCCACTCTCAATTAACATTTTCCTAAATGTCAGGCTATAGAATACACTGAGCAGGGCGCATCCTCCACCCATCTGGTTGAGGCTAAGACTCTCTGTAGGCAGTAATACAAGCCTTTGGCCCAAAAGGCAGCTAGTTGTTAAGGAACTCAATTGAGAGGTTTCTGGTCCCTGGCTACTTGCCCATTTTACATTAGACAATCAAAAAACAGAAATATTCCTGGAAGCAGGGATTAGAATTCAGGTTTATCCTCCCTCAAATGAGGGACTGCCAGAAGGTGGAAGATGTGGATTTGAACTCTCAGATAAAAGGGCATTCATGAAAATTAGCATTGGAAGAGACCTCAGGAAGTCATCTAGTCCAACACCCTACTCAAAGCAGGACTGTCCCCAGCTATGTCATCCCAGTCAAAAGGTGTTCTTTTTTAATTCAAACAAGCACCAAGCCTCGTTAACCTCATCACTAGAAGCAAACATCCTACACCCCCAAACAAACTGAATGGATCCAGACCATGCCAGGACAAGAAATGCAAAACCTGCCAACATATCTCCAGGACCCCCACAATTACTACACCCCACAACAGAACCATCACCATTGCTGGATCTTAAAGCTGCACCTACAGAAATGTTATATACCTCATCCATTGCATGAAATGTCCTGATGGAAAATATGTGAGAGAGACCAAACAAGAACTGTGCACCAGAATGAATGCACACTGGAAATATATTAAACACAAGAAAACCCAATTACCAGTGGGGGCACATTTCTCACAAGAAAATCACTCTCTCTCCAATCTCTCAGTTCTGATCCACAAAAGGAATTTAAAAAACACCTTTTGTAGACAAGCCTACAAACTTCACTTCATAAATCTACTGGATATAAAAACTCACTCCCCAGGTACCTCTCCATTTTTACTTGGCTGCTACATCCACCTTCCCCACCCCATCCCAGCCTGTCTCTCATCCCCTGATGCCTCAATTTACATTTTCACTGACTGGCTTTCTTGCATATCAGCCCAGCCCCTGGCTTCTTTACTCTTCATTCCATCCAGGAAGCGTACATACACCAACTGCAGATGCTTCCTCAGCCTAATGAAGGGTTTAAGACCAAAAGCTTGCTCAGATATCTTTCTCCCACTATTCAATTGGTTGAATAAAAGATATCAGCTTGATCCAAATAACCTTGTCTGCTTTGTGTGTGTTAAGGAAGAGTGGAATGAATGCAGCAGGGATGATAGCTTGTAACAGGGGGCTTTCCTGGTGCCGGTTAGATCTCTGCTTGCCCACCAGTTTCTGGGCCAATTGCCCACTCCTCTTTCTTCTGCCATGCCTTGATGGAAAACTGATTCAGATATTACCCAGGTGGGAAGCTTCCCATTTAGGCCCCTGATGTCTAGGGGTGACATCCATTCCACAGCTCCATACCTTTCCTACACTGCACCCCATGCCTTGCAGGTTGCATCCTTCACCCCCTCCAGCTGTGCTCCCTTTTCTGGGATCTTTGGCTCCCCCTTAGGCCCTAGCCCTGCCTTCAGGCCAGTAGGTATCCTGAGCCTCTTGGTCTGGGCTTTCCTCGCAGTGGGCCCCTGGCCCTTTGACCCCACTTTAGGTCATGGCCCCAGCATGGACCAGTCAAGGATACCTCAGGTGAGATCTGAGTGACCTGCCTGTTCTCACCCTCACAACTCCACTGCAACCAGAAGTCTCAGGCCTCTCAAAGATCGTACAGGTCTGGGCTTTCCCCAGCCAGGACTCTGCATGCATGTGGTGGCTGGAGGTTATCAGGCACCCCCTACCCACCTCTCACCAGAGAGATTAGTGGTCCTGGAATTTTCTGGGGCTGCCACAACACTGGCAGTCCCACCAGTCCTCCCTTCCCTGGCAGGGTGCAGTTTTAGGTCATGCCCAGGACCTGAATCCTCCTCCTTCTGATAGCCACAGCCCATACTTCCAAGTTCATCCTGGCATGGGAGCTCAGCAGGGAGATGTTCTTTCCCTTCTGGCTGGTAATAAACTAAACTACTGACTCCAGCTCTGAGAGTAGAGCATTAAATGGTTTGGAAAGCAACTAAAGAAAGGAAATATGTGCGGAGTGAGAAGGGTGGCACTCACTCCATCTGCATGTGGAGCTTGGGCAACCCCAGCAGTGGGAGATTCACCTTCAGGAACACCAGCTGCTCCACCAAACCAGGATCCAAGGAGGTGCAGTGGGGAATCACAACATCACCAGCCATGCTGAACACCCTCTTGGTTGGAACACTGGTCAGTAGACAGGACAGGTGTTCCTGGGCAACTGTGGCCAGATCCTGCCACACCTGGCTGCGGATTGCCCAATAGGCCAAGGGGGCACAGTATAGCAGCTCCACATCCTCGGCAAGATAGGTAGCCACCAAGGCCCCTGCGCTACCTGCTAGATGGTGGGGTCTGGTGTCTCTGGACCCCAATGTTGAAGCCATAATCTTGGCCCACATTGGCAGTGGCTGTGGTGGAGAAGATTGACTGGTGCTTGGAGTGCTTGCACAGAAAGTGGATCCCCCTCTTCCACATCCCCTGCCTCTGCCATTCTGTCTCCCTAACTCTGTTCACCAGCACTTCTGTCCAGTGATCAAGGATTTTGCTGCTGCAGATGCTCCCCTTCACCCTCAGGTCACACATGCCCAACAGCACGTGGACCATACTGGACCACAATGGATCCTGCTGCTTCTTGATGCCCTCCTTCAGCCTCTTCATCAATGCCTGCACCTCTGGGAAAAGTGGCTTGCCCCAGCCAGGAACGTTGACCCCCTGGGACTTCTCCATTTGATTCTCAAGCTCCTTCACTATGGGGATCACATGGCTAAGTAAGGCATTGCCAGTATTGAGGCTCTCGGTGGCCTTGAGTAATGGCTTGAGGACCACCAAGATCTGGAAGATGGTATGCCACTCTGTTTTTTTAAGGGGGCCGCTGATCCTAATCTCCCTGAGCAAGGCCATCTCATAGATGGCCTTCTGTTGCTCAACCAGCCTTTCAAGCATCAGGTATGTGGGGTTCCACCAAGTCTCCATATCCTGCATGATTTTGTGCTATGGGATGCTCAGCTCTGCCTGTTTGTCCCACAGCATTTTGACCCACATGATGCTCCAGAGGAAGTAGCCTTCCATCTTCCTGTATTTTGAAATGAGCTGGCTGGTAATAATAGTAATGGCACCATCACTGGGACCCCTGCCTCCTCCAAGGCATCCCTGGAAATAAGGTGGAACTTGCATGCCACACAGTGAATGCCAACAAAGTCATCATCATGCACCTCCTGTATTATATTGGCCCCACTGCCATTGACTATGAACCTGTGGGTGAGCTCACCTTACCCAATGAGCCACCCTGCATCATGTGGTTCATGACCACCATGATTTCCCTTTCCATGTGGGACTCATCTATCACCTCCACTTGAAGGAGAGCCCACTGACACTCTGGGACCATGAGTGCCATGAGCCACCTGAACCCTGAAAGCTGCCCCCACAACCTCCTCCGAAGTGCCTTCCAGAAGAGGGGAATTCTCTAGAGGAATTTTGAGGGGTGTGGAGCACAAACTCAGATTCCCCCTCCTTCCCCAGCATTCCCTTTGCCATACCACTCAGCTCCACTGCTTCCAGATCCAGCTCCTCTTTTGGCATTGTAAGGCTCGTGCTGGGGACTGAAATTGGGGTAGAGACTGTAATGTTGGTGCTGATGGTTACTGCTGGTGTTAGTGAAGGTGGTGCAGGTGCAGACACTGCTCCCACCTCCTTGCTCCTACTAGCAGCAGATGACTCATCGCTGCTAGGAAAAAGGGTGCATCTATGTTTGGGGTGGGGGGGGAAGGCTTGCAGCTCTCCCTCTGCCACCTCTCTCTCCCCTGCCAGAAGACCTGGCCCCTGCCTTTCCAGCATGCTTCATAATGCTTGGTGTGCAGCAAAATGTATATCTGTCTGTAATATATGTTGTGTTTTCCTGCAGTGCACAGTGATGTCTCACTGTCAGGGAAAACACAGAACAAGAGAGAAGCTAGCTACCAAAAAACTAGATAGCAAGCCAGAGCATTTCAGATGCTGCTGGTTCAAGAGAGACAGCACACAAAAGACACAGATGACTTCAGACACTGCCTTATATGTTGTTTCTATGTCCCTTCCCCAGAGCACTGTGATTGGAAGGGAACTCAGGGAAAGATCACAGTCACTACAGATGTCAATAAAAGAACAACCCCCCCCCCTCTCAGTTTCTGTTTCCTGCATGACTGCTTTCCAAATCTTTCCAAATCTTTTCTGAATTGATTTGGAGGCTTCTGAATCAATTCAGACCTTTTAATAGCTCTCCCAATTCAATTCGGACTTGGAGATTCAGTCGCCAAATTGGGCCGAATCTCCTCTGAATCAAATCCGCTACTGAAGCTTCACGCAGTCCTACTAAAAACCTCCAAGGATGGAGATTCCACAACCTGTCTGGGTAATCTGCTCCAGTGCTTTACTACCCTCCTAGTGAGAAAGTTCTTCCTAATATTTAACCCAAACTTCCCATGCAGCAACTTGAGACCATTGCTCCTTGTTCTGTCATCTTCCTCCACTGAGAATAGTTACTCCATCATCTTTGTAACTCAGGGAGTTAAAGGCTGCTATTAAATCCCCCCTCAGTCTTCTCTTCTCTAGCATAAATAAGACCAATTTCCTGAACCTTCCCTCAAAAGTCATGTTCCCCACCCCTCTAACAATTTCCATTGTCCTCCATTGGACTTTCTCCAATCCACATTCTTTCGGGGAGGGGGAGGCGTGGCACTTCTGCATTTCAAAACTGCTGTCAGCTTCACAAGCAGTGAACCAAAAATGGGCGTACATCATCTGTACCTATTTCATTTGAAAGCTACAACATTGTCTCACTGGTAGCTGAAGCCTAAAGTACTCATTATTCTATTTGGCACTGTAGAAAAAGTATAACCCACCTTTATTTTCTTGTCATATAGTCTCCACAGCACTTTGAGATACTGTCACCATTAATGTCATTCCACACTGTCAAGCAGCAACTTCCAGAGTTCCAGAAAAAGCAACATAAAATTCCAAGACAGACTCCATAGTAAGCAGCAGTCACCCTTATCCTTGGAATATTGTGGGATTCTGACTTTGCACCAATCTCTGTTGAGGGGAGTTTTCCACATGGGATCACTTCCACAAAATAGGTGAACAGAGTGGTTATTGTGAATATAAAAATATGATCATGACAGTAGTAAAAGGTTTGAGAGGGTAATACCAAGCCATATACCTAATTAAGGTGATTCTCCCAATAAAAAAAATATACAGTCATTGTTCCTCAGTTGTATATTAATGTGCTAACTGTAAGAAAGTAGAGAACCTTTATTAATGGCAGCTAACACTTCATAACATTTGAACCAGAAGTTTAAAACCAGCTCATTAAATCAGATCTCCTGCATATCACAGACCCTCAAAGTCTCACTTGAACACTCTGAATGAGAATTAGGGCCCTGCTGCATGTTCAGATTAAAGCTCGATAGAAACTAAAGTTGTTATACATTTTCAAACACTCACTTTGTAGCTAGCTGATTGGCTCTTTATATAGCCAGCATGATAATTACTATGCATATGTGGTCAGTCTAAATTTATTGCATGATTCACCAATTAATTGTGTAATACGTGTAACATGTAGCAGGGCCTTAGAAAGACCAAAGAATTTCAGTTTTCAGGAGACTATATTATGGATAATAAACAATAAGAAACACCAAGAGCCCCTGAAATGGTATGGAACTGCTTATGTGAAATATGCCCAGGCTACTGAAGAAGGTAAAACATGTTGCTTACTGTGATGGAACCTAGAAAACTCCAAAATTCCTCACAGACAATTCTCTCCCACTCCCAAATCTGGTGATAAACATAGTCTTGATATTTAACCAAAATATACTAGTCAGACATCTAACAAAGATGATTTTATGTTCCACCCTGCCCTATTCCAACAACGTGAAAACAAAACAAAATGATATCTGGCCAATATTTTTCCCTCTGGGGGTGGATGGATGATGGGGACAAACAACCAAACCAAAAAAAAATATGTCACAGAAAGCAAAATAGCAGTCACTCCATTTAGGAAGATTGTATTTTCTTTATGTAGTCACTTTTTAGAATAAACTTCATAAAGAAGCACCAGCAACTTGCAGAAACTGTAAGTTATGCAGAAGTCATCATGTATATTCTAAAATGGTTAATTTGGTTTCTTCTTTGTGTCTCTGACCTATGTACAGCTCAAAAGAATTTATTTTCAGAACGTGGAGCTCCATGAACAATTCGTTATTAATCCTATTACATATGTGGATTTAATAAGTGGAAAAAAATAATCTGGTTAATAAATTCTTACTTTGTTGGCCTGGTGACACAGCGGCAGGTTCCTTTTGCCTTGTAGCAGAACAGCAAATTTAGTACCAACCTGAGTTGTGCCCTGCGTTGGTAGCATACCTAGAAGGCTTGATTAAGTATGCTTTTGTACGATTCCAAAGGGCCTAGGACATGTCCTCTGAAGCCAAAAATGATCATAGCTGTTCAGGCTTGTCTGTGTGGAACATGGGGGCAAGCGGTGCCTGAGTGAGGCAGGGAAAATCCTCAGAGACCTAAAATAACCTAGAGAGGTATTGAACCCTAGAATTAATGCAGAACACACTAACGATACTGTTGAGGTTGCATGTTGGTGACCTAATGCTGCTATGAGTATGGGAGTTCTAATCAAACTCAAGAGCGCAGACACAGGTACATTTGAAACCCTTTCAAAAGGATAGCAGCTGGTAATGTCTAATAGTTGTGTGTGAATGAGCTGACAACAATAGAGTTGTAGTAGTTTTGCTTCATTTGTAACCAAGCTTCATCCAGGGTTGAAGCTGGATCACAAATTTGCTACATTTGTATGGTTTTTGGCTCCTTCATGAACATCAGAACATAACTGCTGCTGCCCTTTTGAAAGGGCTCCAAAAATAATTATGTCCACATCCTTATATTTCTAAACCAGGTGTCCTGTTCACTGGATTATTTTAATTGAAATCAATGGAGCTATGATGTGGCAAAAAAAAAGGTAAGAGAACTGTAACTGGACTCTATTCCAATGCTTTATGCCTTGGGAAGTTCTTTATTAATAGTTTTCATCCATACATCTGTCAAAAACTAACACACAATTTATCAATTTACAGCTTCCACCTATAGCTAAGAGGAAGAACGAGAGGCACAATGAAATTCATATACCAAATAGTTTTGATCATAACAATTGAACCCTTTGATTATGTTTTCAGCTGACTGAAATCATAGCAGTCTCAACACAAAGGAATGCATACTTCTAAAAGCTATATTGCAAGATTAAGATTTGCTACTGCCACCTAATTATAAGAATTAAAACTGAGGAAATGCTGTACTTATCAAAAAAGGCTATTTTGAGGTTCAAGGTGGTTTAGAGAATATATCCCGTGAAATGCTAGATGTATTTTCTGAAGTGCTAAATGTCCTCACTTGCCATTGATTCCACTGTGTGCTGAGAACTCTCATCACATCATAAAAGGGCTCATCATACTGTGGGACTGATTCCTTAATAATGGAATGTGGGACCTTTCACTTCCACATCACCAGTCTGAATGCGAATCAGGTCACTAGACAGCAAAATTCCTCTCCAGTGGCCTATTTTAAATGACTTGGTGGTCATATTCTAACATGATAATTATGTCAGTCATGCAGGAACAGACCATGACAGTCTTTAAGGAGATACACAACTGAACATGAAAAGATGGACAAGGTTAATAGAAACATAACTAAATACATAAAATGAATAAATAAAACCAAGTGCTACTAAAATGTTTTTGAGCCAGGAATAAATCTTGTTTTCCCATTTTAGCACAAGTGTCTAGTAATAGTTATGCTGTGATAAATTTGAATTAATTTAAAATGTGATAGTTGTCCTATCCAAGAAGATTTTGAGAAATTCAGTTTAACTCTCCACTTTTCTAAATAATCTTTTTTCCCTCTTTGAAGTAAAATTCATTGGTATGTTCCCTCTGGGTCCCCAGAACAAGTATGGTATCTACCTTAGAAATGTATGTAAAGCAAATATTAATAATTTTACCTGAAAGCTTTTGCAGAGTTCCTTTTCTCTATCAACCTTCTGTGTAACCCAAAGTTTGATTTGGCAGTACTCAGGGTACAGAGAAGTTAGCTTGGTTGATTACCTGCACATCCAACCATGCACAAACAGCTGAAAATGTTGAAAGCCATGCAAATTTGCTAAACAGAGAAATACCATGGAATTCTAGCTCCCAAGACAGCCATAACAAAATGCGGGTATGAGCGACTGACTCTTCAGATCCTCAGTTCACTGGGCTTATTCACAAAAGCTGGTATTTGCAGCATCAGGCCTTTGACTAGGTAGTCAATGTTCTAGGTGGCTGGTGTGCTATGACTGTTTGCTTACTCATTAAACCCAGCTAATTCCATTCATTGCAATCCCCTCTTGTTAGTGACCCCATCTCTCAGGTCCCTTCTCACATTTGCTTGTTTCTCTCTGCCTGCTGTTTTGCATCATTCTTAAACTCTTTAGGGTAACAACTGCCTTTTTATTTTCTGTGTATAAAGTGCCCAAGTACAACAGAGCATGATTCTAAGTTAGGGTCTCTAAATTATATCTTTGTTGCCATAGTATTTAATAGTGAAAATGAAAAATTGTGCAGTTTCAGCATAGGATTCTGTCTTAGGCCCAACAATATCATATTGGGAAAAGTTAAATATTTAAGTAGATCATTAAAGTTCCAGTAATACAGAACTAATACCCTCAATGAGATCAGCATCCTAAGTAGAGCCCCTGGGCTCTACTATAAATAACTATATGATTACAATTAAGTAACTAAATGAGATGCAATAATCAACACAGGACATCATATACTCATTTAATACCATTGCTAAGCGGGGTTTAAAGGAACAAAGCAAAATCTTCTGGCCAACTGTAAATCTGAAGTGCAGAAAATAAAGGAGCCAGCACTGGGACAGACCTTTTTGAAACCCCATTGGAGACTTCCTATTTTAGTATCTATTCCAAAGGAAGACTGATCCCAATTACGTTGGGGATCAAATGTTTTTGAACTGGGCAAAATGAATTCAACCGTCTCACTAGAGGAAGGAAGGGTAGTGAGAGGAAGTCTGGAGCAAGAAAACTGCTGGAACAGAGAAAAGCCTTTGTCAGTTGAGAGAGAAATAGAAGGAAAGGGTTGCCCAAAGTCTGCAACAACCAAACTAATGAAAGAGAGTCACTCCCAGAACTATAGGTCAACAAAGAACAGTGTCATAATGCAAAGGTCTCATTTAACTTGTCTGCAGAAGAACACAGGCAATTCTCTGACACCTTTACAGTGTGAAGTTCCCAGTCCAAGACTAGTCACTCCACAAATCAACAATTCCCCTTAGGACCTGACTACTAAAGTATGTATACCATCCATGACTTCCTGCCCTGAGCTACTCCGTTTAATTTTCCTCTTTCATAAATACTCTGAACTTTCTGACCCTCCCAGAGCAGATGGCAGCCTTTAAAACTGCAGGTGATAATTACAGTCAGCTAATAAAACATGTCTGTTCTAGCCCTATTTGAGTTCACATTACCTTATACAAAACACTCCCAATATTCAACATTTACATTTTATTAATCAGTTTCTCTCCTAATTATTACAGTTTTTCTTTCTTACTAGAAGAAAGAAAAGCAGGAGGGAGTCAAGTGATCTGGGCTCTGACAGAAGAGAAACCTGGAAGCATCACTATGGGATGAAGCCTTGAAAGTTTAATCTGTCCAGCGGGGCGATCCAACATCAGAGACTGAAGGTATGTGGAGTCGTATACATATTATTTTTCTGCTGTAGTAATTTTTTCTACTGAAAGTTTACTTGTTTATCAATATTTACCAGTAACTATTTTTTTGCAAGATGTAATACTTGTAAAAGTTTACTTTATAATACATCTATTGCTGTATAAAAAGAGTGCACTAGAGTCAACATGAGATTACACTCACGAAATCTGGGGTGTCTGTAGAAGTTTCAAGCATAGGTCAGTTCTTTAACATGCTCACAGAATTTCACCCGGTCATGCAGGAAATTTGGATTCATGGGTTTTTTTCAACATCAAAGTGAAATCCTTCAGATCTTGACACTTTCAGATGAGTTTTCTTTTTGGTTTAATTTTTGTGACCTTAAAAATGAAAAACCAGGTTCATTAGTTGAAGCCCCCCAAATATTCAATATAATCCTTGTGAGTACAGGTGGTCAAGAAGTCCGAGGCGGAAGCACTCTAACTTTCAAGCATTACTCTAAGCATTCAAGGTTAGGACAGGAGCAAGCTGAACACATGTTCGCCCTTAGGAGACAAGCTTGGAACCTGCCTGCACAGCCTAAGCCTAGCAGATAGTGGGGAGGCTCTTGCATGCCTCCCAGCATGCCCTGCAGGTTCTCTAGGTGCCAAAGATTCTGGAGTGGAGCTGAAAGGCTAAGCCACCTCTGATTGGCTGGCAGGAACATCATGGCCACCCACTTGGACCCAACGCAGCAGTGATTTGCCATGGAATGCACCCTCATGGCCATGAGTGACCAGCCAGCCAACCTGCACATGGCCACTAAGGTGGCCACTGACACATTCTCCAGAATACAAAACATCCCCTTGGTAAGAGGTGGGACCACTGGTCCCCTTGGCCAATCAGTGGGGAAGGGTGGGGCTAAGACTGCTATTTTGTCCATGAAGCCCACATAGATGAATACATGGTGCAGATTAAGTGCTAGGATCCACACAGAGCAAGTGCTAGGATCATTAGTAAATTCAGCTAACAGGGAGCCTTGCATCACTCCCCTCACATCATGGTTTCACATATCCCGCAGCTCTGCAATTTTCTCCAGATCGTCCAGCCTAGAGAGAATGTAGCATAGCAGGCGTAAGGCTTGAGCATGCCCTCCCCACACTGAGATCCAGTCTCACTCCAGCCCAGTTTGGGAGCCAGGGGCACACATTGCATAGGGACCTCACCTTCCCCCTCATCAGCATTCAGCACAGACACTGGGCACCCAGGAATCTGTCCTGGCCACATTCTGGTCAGAGCTGGGCCAAGTGAGGTCAGTGGGTGTTGGATGCCTGTGCCAGTGCATCCAGATGCCTAGCTGGACCTTCCCTTCCTTCCCCAGGAGACACACAGGTTTGCCTGTCACAGAGGAGAAATAATGGCTTAATGTGCTGGCCCAGCTGCTCAGTGATCTGGAGGCTCCTCTGTCTAAAGTTCTCCCTCCCCATGCAGCAGTACACCCCAGGGACTCACAGGGCTGCTCTGTGGGTGCAAATATGGTGACAAGAACCTCCTCCCAATCCCACCGGTGTACCAGCAGATACAAATGCAGGGCTCTACCTGCCTGCTCTCAAAGCTATTACCTTGTGCCAAGGCAGCGCACGGGTGTGTGTGTACAGACCAACTGCCCAGCCCTAGCAGCTCATCTGCCCCCAGGGCCCAGGCCTGCCCACACATGCCCAGCCCAGGCTTAGGGAGATCAGGCATGCAACAGTGCCTTGGCTCCCACTGTCTGCGTGTACTGCAGATATGACTTCTCATGCAGGCACAAAAGGGACCAGCCTCTGGATCCTCCACTTCCCTGGCCAGCGTGAAACCTTGTGCAGTGCCGTACCTCTAGGCACAGCCAATAGAGTCACAAGGAAAAATGATTGACATGCATTTCAACCAATGAACCAAAAAAGCAGGACTTTTTGTAGTCTGTTCCTCATTCAGGAACAGACGGGACAAAGGGTTTAAAAACAGTTATGGTCTGGTATAAAACAGGACCAATAACCACCCAGTGCACCCGGTACCTGTTTTTTGTGTGTGTGCATGTGTGTGCCCTGGACTCCTGGAGCATGTGTGGGGGTGTGCACATATGTGTGTGTGTGTGTGTGTGTGTGTGTATGTGCACGCGCGTCTTGGCTGCCTGGTGTGTGTGTGTGTGTGTGTGTGTGTGTGTGTGTGTGTGTGTGCGCGCGCGCACGCGCACACGCGCACGCATGTGGTGGACACCTGAATTCCCTTTTCCCACCAATGTTGGTGGCCCCCCCTAGACACCTGGGTGTATGTGTGTCCTGGACACCTGTGTGTGTGTGTCTTCCAGGTGCCTGGATTACGTGTGTGTTTGTGTCTGTGTGGTTGTGTTCCAGACACCTGGGGGTATGTACATTTAGTCCAGACACTGGTGGGGGGGGTGAGGCATCCTGGCAAGAAGTGGCCAGTGGTGTCCCTCAAGGGTCCATGCTTGCTCCGATGCTTTTCAACATCTTTATCAATGATTTGGATGTGGGGATGAAAAGCTCACTGGCCAAGTTTGCGGAAGACACCAAGTATTGGGGGAATGTGGTCACACCTGCAGATAGGCTGCAGATACAGGCAGACCTGGCCAGACTGGAGAGGTGGGTGAATCAGAACCAGATGAGGTTCAATACTGAGAAGTGTAAAATGCTCCAACAAGGATGTGGAAAAACTTGAGAGGGTCCAGGGAAGACCCACCCATATGATCAGAGACTTGCAAGGCAGACCAGAGGCTAAGGGACTTGGGCCTCTTCAGCCTAAAGAAGAGAAGACTGAGAGGGGACTTGGTAGCAGCTTACCATTACATCAGGGGAGTACATCAAGGGCGCAGTGAACAACTATTCACCAGGGCACCTTTGGGGAAGACCAGGAGTAATGGATACAAACTCCTGGAAGACAGCTTCAAGCTCAATTCTAGGAAAAAAAACTCCTTCAAAGTCAGGGAGTCTAGATTGTGGAACAAACTCCCTCCAGATGTGGTGCAATCACCTACCCTGGAAATCTTCAAGAGGAGAGTGGACAGTCACCTTTCTGGGGTCACCTGACCCCAGTTGTCTTTCCTGCTTAGTGCAGGGGGGCTGGACCCAATGATCTTGTGAAGTCCCTTCCAGCCCCTAACAATCTTCCAGCAGTCTTTGACCGTAATGCGAAGCTTCAGTCGCTGATTCAATTCAGAGGAGATTCAACCCAATTTGGCAGCCAAATCTCTAAATCTGACTTGAATCAGAAGACCCATTAATCTCTCTGAATCGAATGAAAAGCCTCTGGTTCAGAGGTTTGACGATTCAGCCATAGACACAGCTTTATATGCACGTGGTACCTCAAGGTACCAGGCGCAGCTCATGAATGCTGAGATGGTGGGGTGGATGGAGCATCCCACAGGCCCTTGGAGGTGTCCCCAGCATGCTCAGCAGCAGACCCAGAAGAGGACCAGAAGCACTTCTGGTCCAGTTCTGGGTCTGCTGGGGAATGCTCGGGGGACCACTCCCCTGGCTCAGTGACTGGTGCCTCCTGGGCTTGGTGGGGCACCTGGGGTCCCTCCATGGCTGATTGCCAACCTAGGGGTGTGGGAGGGAGGTCCCCTGTGCGCTCGATGGCCAACCCAGAAGTGGACCAGAAGTACTTCCAGTCTACTTCTGGGTCCACCACTGAGCATGCGGGGGAGGGGGGGGTCCCCCATACTCCTGTGGGATGCTCCATCTGCCCCACCATCTCAGCATTCACAAGCTGCGCCTGGTATTTTGAGGTATGTAGAAAAAACATATAAAGCTGTGTCTATGGCCAAATCACTGATTCTCCAAGTCACAGCCAAATCCTCAGATTCAGATTTGGCTGACAGTGATCTGAATCAGTGAATCAAATCATTGTCCCCTGATTTGGGCCAAATCCAAATCTGAATCAAAAAGTGCCCACTTCGCACACCCTTAGTGACCACATATAGACATCATTATTGGTCCAGACTCGTTCCCCTGCCCAGAGCCAGAAGCCATGCAACTGCTTGCAACCAAGCACTGACCATGCCATTGAATGCCTGTGTTCCACCTCCCAGCTGGGAAAACCTGGATGCCTGGGTTCCGTCATCCTGCTGTGGGAGTCAGGAGGGCTGGGAACCCAAACATCTAAGCCCAGAGGTATGAGCCTTCTTAGGTTCCAAGGAGAGGAGAGGGAGGGAGAAAGTGGATGGAGGGGACTTGCTATGGGGAATTTTTCTCATTCCTACCATGCATTACCTGAAGCAGAGCTCATATGTAGGTACTCTGCTAAATGGTGCCCAAAGACAAGCCAGTGAAAACCCGCATTTGCAACTGTTGGTTACACTTTGGCTGTGGGGCTCAAAAAAACCCAAACCTCTCAGTGTCTTTCAGGTTGTGTTTGGGTGCCAGTTTGTATTAGGTGGATCCACATCAACATGCTGGCTTCTCTCAGGAAAGCAATGCATCCTAGAGGGATGGGACAGTCTGTTGTCAATTAATCAGATTTATGGTCCCAAGTGGTCAGTTTCCATAGAGAACCCAGGAGCAGTGTGGCCATGAAAGCGCAGGGGCAGGGTTTCCATAGAGACCAGCACAAGCAGCGCTGGCAGGGCATGCAGCTGGGCAGGGAGCTGCTTCGGGGCCAGGGCTGAGATCTTGCGGTAGTGACAACGTGGACTGGAGCTGGGGCATAGTGAGGCAGGTAGCCAGTGGATCGTGGTACTACCCCAGCTCTGACCCCTGGCCCCAAAGCAGTGCACTGCCCATCCACACACCCTGCTGGCACTGCTTGGGCTGGTCTCCATGGAAACCCTAGCCCCAAGCTGTCATGACCATGCTGCTCCTGGGGTCTTTCTGGAAACTAGCCACAGCAATGTGAGCTGGGACTTCTGGGAAATGGAATCTGGCTGCCAGCTGGATCCACCATTTTGCCCACTTCTGCCCCACAGGATGTCAGCAGAATGCAACTTACTGTGAGCTGTGATGGGATTTGGTACAGAGGTTTGTTACAGCTCCTGGACCTACAGTGCTGAAGTCTTGATACCATATCCATCCAGGGTTATCTTAGAGCAGGATCCACCATTTTTCATTGTTCTATGTGCCCTGACAATCTGTTCAGTTACAGTGTAAAGTGCTTTCTGCACACTTACATGCAATAAGTGTACCTTCTGTACCTGGCCATAAATTGCTACACCACTCTTACATTGTCATGCTTAGAGTTATGACTTTTGACAGGGAGTATCAATTTCAATAATGAAAACACACAAAAACACAGTAAGAAGGAATTAATAATAATAATAATAATATCTTTCAAACCAGGTCTGTTTTATACCTGTATATCAAAAGGGGTACATGTGAAAAGCTATTAAGGCAACTTGCTGTATGTCCAGAAGTGTGAACTCAAGTCCTTGATCAAGACATACTAAAGAGAACCATATTTACTTAACCTAGCCTAAATCAGTTATTTAAACAGTGAAATCATAATTGGTGAGACATGTCTGCTACCCACACACTTCCTTTATAATAGTGGCTTCAGACAGTGGTGTTCTTTAACCATGCTAGCCCAATGGGCCTTCTAGGCTCAAACAGGCCATGACTAATTTATGTATGCACTATACAAAATATTTATACATATAATAGTCTTAGAAGATCAAGATCTCTTATCTCCCAGTTTCCACCTTATTTAGCAACTCACTCCACTTTTTGAGACTACCTTTGCACTTTATTGACCAGAGTTGGGCTCCACAATTCAAAAAGGATGTGGTGAAGCTTGAGAGAGTCCAGAGAAGAGCCACGCGCATGATCAGGGGTCAGGGAAGCAGACCCTACGATGACAGGCTGAGAGCCCTGGGGCTCTTTAGCCTGGAAAAGCGCAGGCTCAGGGGTGATCTGATGGCCACCTACAAGTTTATCAGGGGTGATCACCAGTATCTGGGGGAACGTTTGTTCACCAGAGCGCCCCAAGGGATGACGAGGACGAATGGTCACAATCTACTACAAGATCGTTTCAGGCTGGACATAAGGAAGAATTTCTTTACTGTCCGAGCCCCCAAGGTCTGGAACAGCCTGCCGCCGGAGGTTGTTCAAGCGCCTTCATTGAACACCTTCAAGATGAAACTGGATGCTTATCTTGCTGGGATCCTATGACCCCAGCTGACGTCCTGCCCTTTGGGCAGGGGGCTGGACTCGATGATCTTCCGAGGTCCCTTCCAGCCCTAATGTCTATGAAATCTATGAAATCTATGAAATCTATGAGTTTACCACTGCATTTAAATCAACTATGATGGTACATTATGATCATGCCTGTCACAAAGGCAAGAATAACAATAAAAATCATGGTATAGATTTACAAGAGCTTACAGAGTATTAAGACCAGTATATTAAGAACTCTTGCTTTGCAAAGAACTACTGTATCAGTGTAAAATAGAAAGGTCAGAAATGCATCATATTTAGAAATGGTTCCATAGGCTTACCTACACATTACATTTACTTGTCTTGCTTTCATTAAATTCCCCATCTTACTGGTCATTGAGTCTATCCATGTGTTTGAAATTAAATGTGCTTTAGTGTTGTGAGAAGAAGCTTTACTTATGAAAAAAAGTTTCAGACGGCAATACATACTCCTGCCTATTCATCAGGGGAATACACATACTGATATAATTTCCAAATTTTGCCTTTAATCTATTACTAGATGGAATATTGGCTATATTTTTTAGGTTTATTTTCATAGAGTTCTTGTTGGACAATTTTATCTTTGACTGGAATCTTTCTTTTCTATATCCTTTTCTTTTTGTTTTGCCATCCAGAGTATAGCTTAACCTACTAAATATGGCTTTTCTATTTATTTACCAATTCAGAGCAGGGGATTCATCTGTTAAGTAGCAAAACACCCCTAAGGCCTCAAGAATGAAAGCATCTTTAATAACACTTTCTATAATTTATTTTTTTTAAAAGACTTAAGTACAGGTAAGAACAGACACCAAGGCTGCTTACAGAAGTGACCCCCCCCAAACAGCGCTTTAAGCTCGCGCTTTAAGCTCAGAGTGTCCCATACCAGGTGCAGTGCATGCCCAAAGGAGGCATCATGTTAATTCAACCTTGCTTACCCAATGTATGTATAGATTGGGTGCTTCAGAAGGGCTTTTTGGTGCTTTAATCTAGTTGCTGATTGAATCAGCAATAGACAAAAGTGCCAAAAAGCCCCACTGAAGCACCCAATCCATACAGACACTGGGGAGCTGGGCCAAAGTAACATGTCCTGTACTGGTAAAGTACTGTTTTGTTTTATTTTTTTCATGTCTGTCAGCAGCCCATATGGCTAGTGAATGGCTTTGAACACAAGCAAATAAGTAGTAATTTATTTTGGAAAAATTATGCAATGACATGTAAACACCGAAAATTAAAAGTGCTGCAGGAACTGAATTAGAGAAAAATGGCTTGTTTAAAGGTGAGAACCAAGAAGCCATCCCAATATCAAAGTTTGTTAGCAGTTTAAAAAGGTCTAGTTTCTCAAAGCTGTAAACAGCTACAAGTAAAATTGAATAAAAAAAAATTAAAAACATAAATGTAAGAGGGAAATGGATTTGTTTAGAATGGTTTACTAGATACCCATCTCTTCCTACCCCCCCCCACCCCCCGTTTTACAGTCACAAAATGAAGCTTCTTTATTTCTTTTGTTATAGGAACCATCCTGATTAATAGAGGAGATGAAAAGAGCAGTGAACAAAGAACATGAAAATGTCTTTCCTCTCTTACCTTTCCCCCCACTGATCAGTTAAAAAATTATGGATGAAAACGTTATAAACTCTAGCTTCTTCTCAATTGCCTTCTGGTGTTAAAAGGTTCACACTTTCAAGCTTTTTCTACAATTCCAAAGGCTAGAAACTTACTTTTTAAAATAGAAGCTGAAAATCTCAGGTAATAAAGTACTTGAGCCACTGGGACTTTGAGAAAAACCCCAAATATCCTAAGAGTTGCAATAAAATTACAAAAACTGGCAATCTTGCTCTTTTCCTGTATAAATGCCTGGGGTGACTGCAGCTCTCTGGCAAACAAGGACTCTGCTTCCCCCAACTGGCCTTCTTTATCCTCCAAAGTGGCAGTAAACTATGAGAATTTTTTCTAACATCAGCCACTTTTCAACTGATTAATGAAGAAAGAAGTCACAGTCATGTCTTTCATAATAAATTTCCCTGAATGAGAGTTAATTGCTTATTTATAGATAATTGATTTTAACTTAGCAAACCATGCTTTACTAATGATAATGCAGCATTTGAGACCTGGCTTAATTTTTCAAAATGAATAAGTGAATTAAGGTGCCTTAATACTAGGGTATCCAATCTCAGGGAAGGGTGATATTTTAGAAAGTGTTAAGCACTCACTCTGAGAAAAATGAGCCCCTGTTAACTAACCCAATTTGGATAAGGAAAAACCAAGACACTCAAAATCTCACAAGTCAATTTTTAAAATGTAGGCAATAGGTTATGAAAGCTACTTCCTGAAACAAAAATGCAATGCCATCTAATCAGTTTGTCAAGTACTAAATACTCTTTCCAGAAGCACCACTCTCTAAAATTGTCAGGGGTATATTTTATGAGGAGATAATATATCAAGGTAGAAGGTAACATGGTGTGAGTGGTATATATAACCCAATTAAAAATCATAAGATATTTACAGCTGCTCATCAAACTGAATTGTTAGTAATGAAGTCATGTAGGAATTGAGTGTTGCAAATTTCTAGATCAAGCCTGGAAAAGACATTGTAAGAATACAGCCTAGAAAGTAAGGTCCGTGGAGACTTTTATTCATGCTGAAAATCACTGGACTGCGTGAGTTTTACAAGTAAATTATTGGAACTGGAAGAATAAAAAAAGAAATTCCAATTGCAAGGTTTCCCTACCATAACTCTGGGATTATAGGTCCCAGAGTTATTTCACATCATCACCATATGTCAGGTTGTCTTCACTGCTTGCTGGTTTAAAATGTAACCTATTTCTCCCCATATTTGAAAAGTAAACAGTAGCCAAGAAATTCTTTCAGACTTGTTATATTGGTCATACAGTATTTTCCTTTCCTCAGATGTTTGAGAAAAATGTTGTTAAGCAAGCATGAAATGGATCTTCTGTTTATGTTTTGTCTGTTTTGAGTGGTATAAATTTTACTGGTTTCTGTTACTGAGACCTGGGACAAAAACACAGAATTTTATATCAATTAAGCAATTAGTGTGCTTTGGCACAAAAACATTCAGGCCAATGAATATGAATATTCACTGTGACACTGGTAAAGTAGAGCTGATTCATTCTTAGTATTTATTTTAAAAATAAAACAGTCCAAACGTTTTAGAGAATTTACAGTACAACACATTTCCTTGGGCTTACAGAACTTGTATGCATAAATAAGGAAATAAAAATCTGAATCCAAAGCCTTCCCTTATCATCAGAGGTTGCTTCAGACATGAACCAGGCTCTCACTTTCAAGCCTGTATATGTGGCTTTTAATCACCTAATGTTTAAAACGTTTAACTTATGAATTAAATTGTATAATAGAAAGTGTTAACATCTCCCAAGTCCTAATATATTAATTGAAGATGATTTTCACTCTACTCAGCACCAAACTACCATCATGTTTAAAATGTTTTTCTTTAATTCCATTGAACAACAGTTATTTCCCCAAATTTTACTATGATACACATGTAAATGTTGGTCAAGGTACAATGTGGATGATAGCGGTTGAATGTTTATGAAACACATAGAATTTGTGCTAATTTATATTGAGTACTCAGAGGATGAACTTTCATAGTAAATGGCTCATTGTGAAATATTTACTCAGTGAGGCAGGAATAAACTGGATAATATTTAAGTATTTGTATTTTTTTAACTGTGGGTTTTTAGAAAGTTGAAATATATGTTTCTTTGCATTTTGTCAGTGTTAACACAAGGTGTATACAGATATCAAATATTCGCTATTGGCTTTTATCTCTGTGTACCTAAACATTAAAACCGCTTTTTGCAAACATGTTGGTTCATCTCCTGCTGGTTAGTTTATCCATGGAGGCAAAATAGTAAACATTATACACAAGAATGTGTGTAGTCTGAATGCACCCCTATTTTGTTATGTGTGCAACACCACATTTTTGGTTACTAATCAACAACTTACGATGTTATTCATACGTCTATCAATATAATGTTGAATGTTAAAAGTCAATTACCATTCCCTGCTCCTAAACTTATAAACATTATTAAATTCCCAGTAGAGTCTATTGATTTATATCTAAAGGAGATGGACCAAAGGTTATATAGCCAGCATTTTTGCTCAGTAGATCCAGCACAAAGATTATAAGTGGTTAAATTTAGCTCCCAAGTTAACCAGTAATGCACCCAGCTCAATTACCTCAGTATATTCCCCTAACTAGTGGAAGCATCTAGCTGATTGCTCTTAAAGAACAAAAAAACCCTCAATTTTCTTCTGTGGTTTCATATAGACCACTCCTAATCTGGTCTGTCTCCCAATTTATATAGAATCTCTGGCCAAGTGCATCTTTCTGTAGATCTCTCTACTTTTTCCTCTAGTCTAGCAACAAAAAATATTTTGTCAATCACTAACAAGTGGAGAGGGGCATATTTATGACTGATGGGAGGAAAAGGACTGGGGTGATGGCAAAAGATTAGTGGGTAGATGAAGCGGTTAATGGGTGGCTGCCAATTAGAAGTAGTTGAAACTGTGGGTTTGCCCATGGGATCTGCTAGCCTTTCCCATCAAAGGAGGAATGGGAGGTGTGTGTGTGTGTGTGTGTGTGTGTGTGTGTGTGTGTGTGTGTGTGTGTGTAATTCACAGAAATGGTGACTGAAGGGCAAAGCCTTACAGTACAGGCTTTAAATCTGGCTCTAAATGTCATAACACTAACAGCCCACCTCTTCAGGAAGCAGCCTCTGGAAATCATGAGAAGTCCTTCAGATACATATCAAAATCCAAGGACATTTTCACCAAAGGGAAGAGACTAAGTGGCTGAACAGATGTAACACTGTATTTGCTAGGGAAAAAAGAGCTCAGTCAAACAACCAAATACTCCTGTTGGAAGCTAAACAAGGACTTAAGGGAAAACAAGTCCCTCCTCAGCTTTAGTGCATCAAACCCACAACAATTGCTGCTTATGGTGCCCCCTCACATCCAATTTCGAAAGGCCTTATGTGTAGTGTGCAGGCACAGTGTATGGGCCCAATTTGGCCTTGGAGCCAGAGTGCAGGGTCAGTTCAGCATGGGTACTGCATATAGCATGCACCAGTTCAGCTCTGTGCTGCATACAGCACATGGAGCTGGGGTCAACACACGCTGTAGGGCAGGGGCGGGCAATTATTTTAGGCAGAGGGCCACTTACTGAGTTTTGGCAAGCCATTGAGGGCCACATGACAGGCAGCCAGGGCTCATAAATATTAATTTTATAAAATTTTTAGGGGTTCCACAGGCTGGATAGAATGGCCTGGTGGGCCTAATTTTGCCCATCCCTGCTGTAGGGCCACTCTAATAGGGCTGTGTGAAATTTCAATGAGTGTTTCATTTCAAAGTTGTTTCAATGTGTTTTGAGCTAGAAACTGTGAAATTGAAATGAAACAAAAGGCTTTGAAACAGCTTTGAAATGAAACAAGGCCACTTGAAACATTTCAAAACATTTCAAGTTTTGAAGCCGGGCTTGGTTATAGCTAAACACAAACTAAGAAAAGGGAGGGGGAAGAGGAGTGAAGGACTGCTCTGATATTGACATCTAGCTCCAGGTTGAATTCCCCAGCTTTCTGATCATTCCCCCAGGTCTTCCTGGGGGACAACGGGTTTCAGCAGGCTGGTCATGGTTCAATTCCCCAGCTCCCTGATCTTTCCCTTAGTTCTCTGATCACTTTTCCCAGCTCTTCCCAGGGGGCGTGGGCCCCCAGATCTGCATGCAGGATGACAGCACACTGCTGCTGCTAGCTGTGGGTGGCAGTGACTCTGGGCTATTTCCCTAGCCAGCAGCAGCAGCCTGCTGAAACTCTGCATGAAAATCTGGGGGCTGTGCCCCCCAGGAAGAGCTGGGGGAATGATCAGAGAGCTGAGAAATTGAACTGAGAGCTCTGGCTGACAGGTGGATCTGCTCCAGCTCCAGGGCAGCAGGTGGTGCCCTACCGAGCCATGCTGCACCTACACCATGGTGCAGCTGCTGCATAGGTGCCAAGTGGGGGAGTGATCCCCCCTGCCCTATGTCATGTGTTGGAGGCCTCTGCCATGAGCCCTCAGAGGCCCCAATTGCCGCTGTCAGAGCCGGTGAGTACAGAGCTTTTTTTTTTAAAAAAAAGCCCTGCATTCATTGGCTTTAGAACATGTCATGTGGATGACACAATGCTGCTGCTGCCAGCTTGGGCCAGCACCCGAGTCTACCCAGCACCGCCTGCACCGAGTGCCAGGAAGAACCTAGTGCTGGCGCTGGCTGCACCTGGCAGTGGCAGCCTGCTGTCATCCCACACACAGATCCAGGAGCCCGTGCACCCTGGGAGGGCTGTAGGGCTGTGCCAGATTCCTCCCGGGGGAAGCAGGCCCCCGGATCTGCTTGCAGGATAACAACAGACTGCCACTGCCAGCAAGTGTTACTAGTTTTGTTTTGAACAGCTTGAGGTGCAGTTTCACAAAAAACCCTGCAACTACCTCCTTGAAATTTGGCAGCCCTCGTGTCCTCAAAAGGGGCTACCAGCTCTGCAATTTCATCCAAATTAGGCAAGAAATGATGAAGTTATAGGCATTTTCATGATTCCCCAGTATAGTCAATGGGTGAAATGTTGAAACAGTGTCAAAACAGCAAAACAGTTTCGATGAAATGAAACAGAATGGTGCTTCGAAACACCGAAATGAAACACTGTCCCTTCAAAATGGCAAAACAGAAGTCAAAACAAAAAGGTGCTGTTTCACACAGCCCTACAGTGTAAGACCCACAGACCAGATGCTGTGTCTCCATGGGTGGGATCCAGCCCATGGGCTGTGTCTTTGAACACCCCTACAGTAAAGGAATGAGGTGAGGGGAGAGCTGGGTTTAGCCACTTAAACAACTAACCTGTTGTACCTGGTTAACAGGCCAGTGAGAAACACCTCCCCCTAGTCAGGATCATCAACTGTGAACTGTCTTCTAGAGTTAGGTAGCTGATTAGGCTTAGGTACCTGAGTAGTTATACCCCAATAGCCAAAATGATCTCTTTTGCTCTATCCTCTCCCCATCACTGCCATGCCAGCTCTCTGTCATATTCAACCTATGTTTCCCTGTGTCCTAGCTGTCTTTCATATAGGTGCTCAGCTGCATCTCTACCTATCAATGGCCAGCCCTTGCCTCTCCTTTTACAGGAGCTAGTTGTTAATACACCTACTGATATGCATGCTCAAAGTCCACTTGACAAATTAGACCCGGCTGCCATAGTTCAAGGCCCCTACGGCTTTGGCTTGAGGTAGGGTTCTGAGCAGCTTGTTAGCTATGGCATGGCATAAGAACTTCAGAGGCTTTGGAAATGCTGACTGGCATAAATTAGGCACCAGTGTTAGCTATGGCATGGCATAAGAACTTCAGAGGCTTTGGAAATGCTGACTGGCATAAGTTAGGCACCAGTGGGATGTAGGTGCCAATAGGCTAAGCAGTGGCAGCTTTGAAAAACTCAACTGCACCTAAATGGTGGACTTAGGAATTTAAAGGAACAAATATTTAGATATCTTTAAGGATCTGGGGTACATTTTCTTAAAGTATTTAGCCACCTAGGCACTTTTAAAAATCTAGTATAACAGCTGCCTCTCAATGTTTTTATGATGAGCATAATTGTGACATTCAGCAATTCTGTTTCCCGAAAGCACACATTTCTTCTGTGGAATGAAATGCAGCTCACAAGATAGTCATTGAATCTCATGATAACCTTTGGGATGCCTGCTGACCAGCCCCACACTATAGCACCATTGTGCCCCAGCCAGTTCCCCCTCCCCCTACAGCATGTTGAGCTGGGGCAGAGCAGCTCTAGGCTGGCAGACTGACCCCCTGAGCCTCCTGCCAGCCTGGGTTGCTCCACCCTAGCTGAACATGCTGCTCTCCCAGGAACACACGTTGCACGTGTTGATGTACCCAGTATGTTTATAATTATTTCATAAACCCAAAGACAGAGAAGGCAAGTCACATCACATGGTTGATTGTCTCAGTAAGGTATGTTGTCAAAAGTCTAACCTTCTGGACATCTGTATCGCTCAATAACAAAAGAGCAAGGTATTGTCCACGCCGACAGTGGAAAATGGGTGTCCCATACACACCATCCAGTTGCTACAAAACACCTCCTTCACAGTAAATGTTTTTTCCCAGGAAGAATTTTAAAACAAAGGAAGAATTCACTCTTATAAGACCAAGAAACAAGTTCATCCTCACTACACCTCTGACATGTAGGATGCAGACAGAAGTGCAGCTCCCCACTGTAATGGAGAGTGCTTTGCAGGAAATGTTTTGAGTTACAACAGCCCACTGAAGTTCACTGTTGGTTCCAGGTGGAAGGGGAATCTAGCTGCTAGCTTCCAGTTAATTCCCTGCATCCTTTCTAGAACCATTTTTAAATATGAGTTACACTGGCATCCCTCCAGTCCTTTGGTACTAAGGCTGTTTTTAGTGTTGTGGTCCATACTACAGGTAGGATCTCAATAATTTCTGATCTGGGCTCCTTCAGGACCCTAACATGAATGCCATCAGGTTGTGATGATTTGGTTCTATTTAGTTTATCAATTTCCTTTATGACCTCATCTACTAAAACCTCAACTTGGGTCAGCTCTACTGACTTGTCCCTAGGGAAGAGTGGATCTAGTGAGGGAATTTCCCTACATCTTCCACAGTGAAGACATATGCAAAGAATGAATATAGTTGTTCAGCAATAGACCTGTCATCCTTTTTACATCCTGGTCATCCAAAGGCCCAACTGACTCCCTGGCAGGACTTTAGCTTCTAATGTACTTAAAAAAATTGCTAGTGTTACCTTCTAGCAGTTCCCATGCTTCTTGCACATTCTTCACCTCCTTAGGGGCCCCACTTAACTTCTAACTAGCTTCCTCGTTTTGATGTAGTCTCTCTTTTTTAAGTTAAAGGCTACTGTGGTAGATTTTCATCTCAACTCCCTTCCTACATGGATGTCAAACCCAGCTGCATTGTGGTCACTATTGTAAAGTGGCTCAGTAACACTTACCCTTTGCACCAAATTCTGTGTACCATTTATCACTTGGTCAAGGATGGCCTTTCCATTTGTAGGTTCCAGGTCAAACTGCCCCAGGAAGCAGTCTTTTATAATGTAAAGAAATTTGTTCTCTGCCTCCAGCCCTGATGTTAGACTGACCCAGTCTATTTGCATGTAGCCCAGGTGTACATAGGGTATGTACCCCCTTCTCTGATTGAAGGAAATCACAACAGGCAGAGGTGCTGTGGGAGGGGACTGCAAGCTAAGCATAGTCTCCCGCCAGTCCCTAAAGAGTCAGGCCAGGACCAGACAGCATTAACTATATACAGGTTTATTAATGGACATATGAAAACTCAAAAGAATAGAGTGAAGTTTACATATATAATATATCTATCTAGCTATCTATCTATATACATACACAATCTACCAATTTGCATTAAGGCTATACTCTATATTCAGATTGCTCCCTTTACTAAGGTTTCAAACCCCACCAGGTGATTAACTAATTTAGGATAGGTTCATACAGGTAAATACAACTAGGCAGCAAAATAAACACAAGGGAACGGTAGATCAGAACTATAACTCCAGAGCAAATATCATCAGGGATTCAAACAGATAAACATATACCCATGTGCAGGTACATAACAACTGAACAATAATAATTGACAATAATTGACAATAACAAAATATGAGCCACTTGGACAAAATATAAGGTGCTTGCACGGAGTATTCCATGTCTGTACAAGACTTTCCCCTTAATGGCAAGGAGCCTTGTGCAAATCCAGTGGGGTGAAGGTCAGAGTTCCCAGGCTCCTTAGCCCCTTGTGAGCTGGGTTGGAACCCCTGCCCTGCAGGGACCTCTGCTAGCTCCCTCCTTTCAGGTGCTTCCTCCCCTGTGGGGCCCCTTTCCCCATTAACTCACAGATCCAGTGGAGTGAGGCTATCTCTGGCTCTCAGATGGGAGCCCCTTTCCTGCAGGGGTGATCTTCCACTGCCTGGGGCTCTCCCATCCACAGGCCGGCTTGGAGCCACTTGCATTGTTGGGCTCTCCCTGACGACCAGGGTTGGAGGCCTGGGCTGCTTCGTGCAACACCGGGGCAGGATCCATGTTGCCTGCCTGGTCACATGCCAGGGGTTGGGGACCCAAGCCACCAGAAACAGCTCCCAGAGTCCTGATCTGCTCCTGGATCTTCCATGCAGCACTATCTGCACTGAGGTCCTACACACCTGCCAGGGGTTGCAGATCCAAGCTGCCTCCAGCAGCTCCCAGGGTCTGACTTCCATGCACCACACCTCTGGCCACACACTAGAGGTGCAGACGCAAGCTGCTTTGAGCAGCTCCCAGGGTCTGAGCCTCCATGCAACACAGTACACACTGACAAGATGGAGCATTACTCTGGTGAGGAAGACTTTGGGGCTTTTCTGGGTGCTGGCTCCATCCACTGGGAAGCTCTTCCCCAGTTCTTCTTCTGCCCCTCTCTCTCTTCTCCGTCCCCTGCTGTGTGCTGGTCATGCAACTCCTTTAATTCTCTTTGGAGGTTCCACCCCCCAAAGTTCTGCCGGACTGGCAGAGTGCAGTCTCAAACTAGGTCTGAGTCCTCTTTTGTTTTTTTCTCTTTGCCCCAAACAGGGGCAGGGCAAAGCCCCTCCCAACTGTTACCTGGTTGGTGGACAGGCTCCACCAATCATGAAGAAGATTCTCTGAGCCCGGTCATGCCGGGCTGTATTGGTAAGTTCGCCACATGTGGATAAAGTCATTTATTATTACTCTGTTTTCTGCTGCCAGCTTCTCTCATCTCCCTTTCCATTTCTTGCTTGCTGCTGCCAGCCTGGTCTGGGGGTCAGTAATATAGATACAGATGTACTTTTTTTCTATTGAAACCCAGAATTTCTATCCACAGAGATTCTATGGTACCTGTGTTATCAATTGAAAAATCAAACCTATTTGGTTCTTTGCAGCCTTTGATGTACAGTGTCACTCTCCCACCAGTACAACCAATTTTATCATTCTTGTATAATGTGTATCCTGGTATTAGAGCATCCCATTGATTTTTCCTTTATACATCCAACCAAATCCAGGAAATTGTGCTACAAAGGGAAGTAATGTCCTACTTAGACTGAGAAAGTGAAATACAAATGGAAAATAAAATAATTCAAACAAACATATTCATTTTCCAATTTTGTCACTCAATTTGCATGGTTTGTAATCTACTACAGTTTTACTCAACTAACAGATCTATTTATTTTGTAGTCCTCTTTTGGATATCTTTCTTTGGTTGTAATAATATTAAACTGTGATATTTGATAATTTACTTTGCTAGTTTTTCAGTGTTATGTTCTCTGTATTTTAAATACACTTTAGATGGATGTTCACTTAGTTTGAAACTCTTTGGCCAGGGACAGACATTACACTTTTACCAGTATAAGAGATAGAAAACTGGTCTATACCTGCAACAGACCAGAAGTTCAGCATACAAAACCAGTCTATACCCATAACAGAACAGAAGCTTGGAGCACACAGACTAATTTAAAACTGTCAAAACGTGGTCTAAGATTTGCACCCCCTTCCAATGTTAATTATTGGAATGAACCATAATATTGCTCCAGTACAATAACTCTCAGAAAATACTAAATACATTTTTTATTATCTACAAATGGATTTAAATAGACAAACGTACATATGTGGACACACGAATGTGGGGCTAGTAGATTCTGTCTACTGTGACATGAATCAGGCCGGGAAGCAGGAGAAAATGCACCATGTGAGCAAAAATGCTATGCAGAATTATCCCAATAAAGGTATAGTACTTGCTGGATATTAGGGAAGCACAGGAAGAAGTGCTGGTCCTTTAAAAGGTGCGGTATGCATTCCCCAAAGGCAGCATTCTTGGAATGTCGGCCATTGCCTGTACTTATCCACTGCTTCAACAGGCCTTCCCTGAGGCTGTTCAATAAAAGACATCCATGCCTCATTGGGCAACACAGCCCTGGGAACTCATCTGTTGCTGCTTTCTACATTGATGCACAGGGGCATAGACAGGTTTTCCTATTCTCATTCCCTACTAATTGCATCCATTTGGGTCTAAATAGCTATGCTTGTTTTAAGCAAAACAATTAATAATGACATCTATAACACTGCACTGCTACTGCTGAAACCACCTGCAGCAAACAAGGAAATGAGACTTGTGATTAGAGTAGCAGACTTGGTCCTCTGTGTCCATCTCTGGCATTAACTTGGCATTTGACCTTGAGCAAATCTCTTTCCCTTAAGAGTTTCTCAATTTATTTAATGGAGAATAATAATACCCACTGCCCTGGGCTGTTGAGAGGATTACTTCATGCCTGTAAAATGCCTAGCTCCAGGTATGAAAGCCTATGTAAGTACAAAAGATTATATTTCCCTCTTCAGATATGGTTGGAATCTCCATTTCATGTGTCCCCAAAAGTGAAATGCCCAAAGTCTCTCCATTGTTTTGTTTTAAAAAAAATGGGGAAAAAGCCCTTTGTTGAACATACCGTATTTTTTCCAAGATTGTTAAAGAAAGTACTATAGTAGTATATGACTGTCTTCATGTTTGCTATTTTTCTTCTGAAATAAATACTCAGTGTTGAAATGATTTAAATGAAATCTAGACTCTTAAGCTTTGCTGAGCCCCTTTAGTCCCACAAATGATCCCTTGTGACCTTTACTTCCTCAGTGAAGTATACCTAGACTGGTTATGGCTCTTTACCATTACCATTATTCCAGCTTCTAGTGGAGATTTCCTCTTAATCACTTTGTTTTTTCAGCATATTAATAAAATATTAGATAAAGGTGACCCAGGAGATATAATTTATTAGGATTTTCATATAGTTTTAGATAAGACCACTCACAAAGCTATTAATGAAAATAAATAAGCCAGGGATAAGGGATGGATTTTTCTTACTATTCACTGATTTACAATAGGCCTCATTCTTATCTTACTTACAATGACTTAATTCCACTGAATTTAAATTCTAATGAATTTAAATCTAATGATTTATGTCACTATAAGTAAAAGGAGAATGAGACCTAGTGAATATGAGAAATTAACACTGTGAACTTTGTTTGAACTATATAGCCATTCACATTCTAATGTAATTACTACAAATAATTAAAGTACATTTAGAAAATGAACAGGATAAGTGTCAAAGATCAGCATTTAGAAAAGCTAAGTGACTTAGTCTCACCTTCAAAAGTCTTATTTTCAAAAGCAGTTTTAGGTACTTAGGACCCAAGTATTTCTACACTGTAACTGGGATGTATGATTGTGATATGGGTAGTGTCAAAAGTAATGGAAGCAGACAAGCTAACCAACCCCAGTTCATCCTGACTGAGTAGGCCTAGCTGCTAGCAACTTAACAATTTTCATTTTGGGCTTGGTTACCTGAAGGGGCTAATTAGTAAATAGCTGCCTTCTATATAAGCAGAGATCCTGGTGTTTCACTTTCATCATGGAAAAATGTGGTTTTGGGGTTCCTTTTTTTAATCCAAAAATTGGGGATTTTTTTTTAAATCAGAGAAAACCAGGATCCCTGTTTATAAAGGACAGTCCTTTTAGTACCCAGCTGCCTACTCAACAGGAGAGAGGCTAAACCTTCACTATCTATGTCCTGGTTGTACCCTTAACAACTAAGTGTTTCCCCAGAGCTGTGTTGGGCCTCCATGGCTGTCTCTCCAGAATCTAGAAGGTCTAGTTAGGTCATATAACTATTTTCTCTTCATGGGGATATACAAATGGGGAAGGAACAAAGATGAAGGATGTGGTATTCTAACTGTATGGTCTGTTAAGGGTCTGTCAGTTGTTCTAGTCCTTGATGCCCAGCATAAACAAGGCAGAAGACTCAAGTTGAAAATTATTGTTTCCAATTAACACTATTAAAGGGATTTCTACCCAAACCATTCAAGTTTCCTAGGGAAGCTGCTGCCTAAATCATTTTATCCTGCCCCTTCATACTAGCAGTGCCTGTTGAAATGGTCTGGAGCTCAAAAATACCACCACGTCCAAAAAAATTAAAACAGTCTAAATACACTATGACAGTGTTAATTACCTGCAGAAAAGGTGTCATATAGTCAGTCTCATTTTTTAGTCAATGTACCTTAACTCCTGTGCTATAAAATTACCTCTAGGGATTAGAAATGTAAATTTCAACTCTCTTCTTGACTTGTTTGAAGAGACCAGGCCTCTTAATTAAGAACCCACTGATGGTGCAGTCACCTACCCTGGAGGTTTTTAAGAGAAGGCTAGACAGTCACCTCTCTGGGGTCACTTGACTCCAGTTGTCTTCCTAGGGGGGGTGGAGCTGGCCCCGATGATCTGCAAGGTCCCTTCCAGCCCCTAACAATCTATGAATCTATGAAAAAAACAGAAGGTTTCATTTGTTTGTCTTTAAGACTTTCCGCTGATCTATTCTCTCTGAATTTGTGTGTGTGTTTTTAAATTAGTAAAGAAAACATACAATAGGACTTACACTGTAAAACACACCTAATTTCTCACAAAAAAAATTACAGAATGAGAACTGGCTTGTTTGTAGCATGCAAACCATATGTCTCTTTATAAGAAGACTTATCTGAGAGATACTGGCTTTAAAAGCTAATATTTATAGCAGTATTTTGTTGTGATAGGTAATTAAATAAAAAGATCATTCATTCTTTAAGAAACAGGCATTAGGATAATTTTATTGAATTTAAAAGAACTACTGTTTCATACTTTACATATATAGAATATGTAACACAAATAGCATAAGATCTTCCTGGAATATGGAAAATAAATCACAAAATATATAAGTTCAAAATATGTAAGTTCAGTAGACACTTCACCTAAAGTTGAACTCATAATCATCTTTTGAATCCCCTGCAGTCATATAAATTGTCCTCAGTTGTAGTCTTTCATGTAGTCTATTTGATCCAGATTTCTAAGTTTTCTCAGGGAAATCTTGAGCTCTCATATACAGAAGTATCCATGTAAATTAAAATTTAAAAGTAACTCTAAAACATCCATCTGTAAAGCTAATATGAAGATTTTCTCCATTATGACTGCCACAAAACATTAAAGTCTTTCCATTTGTCTAATCTTTAACACCAAAATTTCCCCAGCTGTGTTGCCCACTAAGAACTGAGATTTTAGATCCTTTGAACTATAAATAAAATTTGTTTTCAAGGTACTACATTGAACAGATTCATTAGTTTGCACATTTACTTTAATTTATTGGGTGTAGGTTGATCCTTTAAACTTTACCAGATTCTGAGATGTAGAGATTAAACAAAAAATTGTAGTGCTCATGAAAAGCTCCTAAATCACAGTGCTGCTGACTAATGTCTTAAATTTATCCACAAGCCACTTAAAATATGAATCGCAATAGTGCAAACTTCCATCATACTCTTGTGTCAATGTGCCTGAACCCTGAGGAAAGTGATCACTCTTGACAGGTGAAAAGGTCGGTATGTTATCCTTGCCCATTTTTCACCCGAATTTGTGTATCATTCAGCACTCCCAAGATGTGATCTTTTACCAAGTAGCTTCTCTAATAGGAGAGCCAGAATAAGTGGCACTAATAAAAAGTATTTTATTACTGAGGACTAGATTTTATCCATCAGATGCCTGGTAGTTGATTTGAACCTGTTGCCTAAAGATAATTGTAAACATATGAGTAAATTAGAAACACAAGGATCTGCATCTCTTTACCATCCATTAGCTATTCATTTCCTTTCAACCCATACTGCACGATTAGTAGAGCCATTTAATGAATGCCTTGTGACTAACTCTGATAGCTGTTCTACAAAGAACGTTAAATATTTTATCACTGGATAAACCCCTGGCAAGGACTTCCTCTCAGTAGAAGAAAAATAAAAGCAGCAACAGATTTTAGTGTTCAAAGCTGTGTATAAAATAGTGTTGACTGGATAATGGCAAATGCAGGCTTAGATAATGAAGGCATTGGACCTGATTATGGAGTTACACAAGTGCAAATCTGAAGTAATTTCAATGAAATTACTAGATTAATATGCTTTAATTTTGACCTCATTCACTCTAGGTATTTTATATTGGTTTATGTCCACTGACAGACTTCACTGGAACTACCCTTGATTCATATCTGTACAATTTACATCAGACACAGAACCAATGGGTCCAACTCACCAAAGCAAAGGGAATTCTAATGTAAATTTTGATTGGATAACATTTTCATAGATTCATAGATTATAAGGCCGAAAGGGACCTTGGAAGATCATCGGGTCCAGCCCCCTGCACCAAACAGGAAAGATAACTGGGGGCCAGGTGACCCCAGAAAAGTGATTGTCTAGTCTCCTCTTGAAGATTTCCAGGGTAGGCGATTGCACCACCTCTGGAGGGAGCTTATTCCATAGTCTAGACACCCTGACTGTGAAGAAGTTTTTCCTAATGTTAAGCCTGAATCAGTCTTCCAGGAGTTTGTGGCCATTAATCCTGGGTTTCCTCTCTGGTGCCCTGGTGCACAGTTGCTCATGGAGCCCTTGATGTATTCCCCTAGTGTAGCAGTAAACTACTACCAGGTCCACTCTCAGCTTTCTTTTCCTTAGGTTGAAGAGTCCCAGATCTCTCAGCCTTTCCTCATATGGCTTGCCTTTTAAAACTCTGATCATACGGCTGGCTCTTCTTTGGACTCTATCAAGCTTGTCCACATCCTTGTTAAAGTGTGGTGCCCAGAACTGGATGCAGTACTCCAGCTGTGGTCTCACCAGTGCTGAGTACAGTGGAAGAATTACCTCCTTGGTTTTGCTGGAGACGCAATGATTGATGCATGCCAAAGTATTATTTGCCCTACTGGCTACAGCATTGCACTGCCGGCTCATATTCATACTGTGGTCTATTATTATCCCCAGGTCCCTTTAATTCGTGGTGCTAGTCAGTTTGGTGCCACCAAGCCTGTAGGTGTGTTGGGGTTTGTTTGTCTCAAAGTGGAGCACTTTACATTTTTCAACTTTGACCTTTATCAGGTTCTGATCTGCCCAACGTGCTAGCCTGTCTGTGTCCACCTGTAACAGTAGCCTATCTTCATGTGTGACCATGCTTCCCCATAACTTGGTATCGTCCACAAACTTGGCCAGTGAGCTCTTCAGTGAGTAAATAAAGATGTTGAAAAGTACTGGATGGAGCACTGACCCCTGTGGGACACCGCTACCCACTTCTTGCCAGGATGACACAGATCCATTCACTACAACACTCTGGGTCCTATCCTGCAGCCAGTTTCTCACCCACCTGACTGCCTTGGAATTAAGCCCACAATTCTCCAATTTTCTCATGAGGACATCATGGGATACTAGATCAAAGGCCTTTTGGAAGTCTAGGTATACAATGTCAACCTGATCTCTCGTGCCCAGGTGGTGAGTTACCTGGTCATAGAAGGAGATGAGTTTGGTAAGTCAAGACCTGCCTGTGATGAAGCCATGCTGGCTGTCATTCAGAATCTTAACTTCTGTAATCTTATTGCAGATAGACTCCTTGATGAACATTTCTAGGATTTTCCTTACGATGGAAGGTAGGCTGATTGGACTATAGTTACTCAGGTCCTCCTTCCTGCCCTTCTTGTGGATGGGTACAACACTGGACTTCTTCCAGTCCTCAGGAGCTTCTCCAGAGTGCCACAAGTTGTGGAAGAGTTTCACCGATGATTCAGCAATGACTTCGGCCAACTCCTTCAGCACTCTCAGATGAAGATCATCCAGTCCTGCTGACTTTTAAATATCTAATTTTATTAACTGGTCATACACCAATTCCACAGTAATAGTAGGAAGGTGATTATTCCTACCATGCTCATCCTCTGCTCAACCTGGCATGGGTTTTCCCTTGGTCTGGTGAAAGAATGAGGCAAAGTAGTCATTCAGGAGTTCAGCTTTCTCCTGTGTGCCAGTAACCAGCTCTCCTGAGTTGTTGAGCAATGGCACCACACTCCCATTTGTTTTACTCCTATTGCCTGTGTACCTAAAGAAGGACTTGTTGTCCTTGATTCCTGTTGCTAAACTAAGTTTCTTATCTGTTCCCTGCAAATGCGGGCCATCGTGGAATAGTCCTCCTTGGGGCCTGCTCCATTGTTCATAAGCCTCTTTCTTCTTTCTTAAGAGGACTGCGATTTCCCTGTTTAGCCAAGAGGGCTTCCCAGCCCTTCTGTTACCTTTTCTCTGCATGGGAATCGACTTCGGTCCCTGGTCCTGCAGCACTTGCCCTACTATTGACCTAAGCTTGTTGAAATTTGCAATTTTGAAGTCCAAGACTTCAATCCTGCTATCCGATTTGTCTTCCTTACTTTGGACAGTGAACATGATGGTTTCATGGTCGCTGTCACCCAGACTTCCCTCTATATTTAAGTTGGTCATTTAAAGTCTGTTATTATTCAGCATTAGAAGGTGTAATATAGTAGAAGATTGTGTTCCTAATATCCCTTTGAGATGTTTACCTGCTCTGGCCAAGAATATGAGGAAAAGTACTTTTAACAACAATCCCTGAAGCACTTTTAGAAAAGATGGAAGACCAGCTTTTTGGGTCTGGCCTTTGTGTTCTGCCTGCCACCAAGAAGAATCAATTTACTTAAATGACACTTTAAATGTATTAATGAAAATTATAATGTTCAAAATGTTTTTCAGTGCAAAAGGATCACTGCATTCCTTGAATTCTTGCATTATCACTTTCATCTGTGTTTTTCTGAGCACCTGGTGCGCAATCTGTAATGCAGTCAGTGCCAAAAAAGCAGTCATTTATTTTACAGTTCTTACACTTTAATCTATGGCTCATCAGACAAAGATTTAACTATTTTTATTTTATTAATTCCCATTCTTCATATCTTTTTTTTCCCCAGCCTGTAAATCTTCAGCTTTAGAAGAGTTTCAGAGTAACAAATGGACAATTTAGAAATAAATGAAACAGCATAGTTCTCAAAGATTTTTTCATAGCATAGTTTTAAAACTTGCATATATAACAATCTAATATAAAAAAATCCTGAACATGTGCTGGCAGGAGACACATTAGGTATGAAGAGCATGCATGCTTCATTTACCCTTGATAACTAATTATAGCAGTGCTATTCTAAATGCCTCACCACTGCTCACTCTGTTGCTGTTCACTGGCTTCCTGTGTCTTTTTGGGTGCAAGTTATATTTTTTGTGTGATTGGGCCCTTGAAAGTGCTCTATAGCCATGATATAACAAATGTGTACAACAGCAGAATGCTTGTAAAAGGGCCAATCACATGAAAAATTAACCCTTGTCAAATGAGCTATTAGATGAAGTTGCTCTAAATCAGTGCACCTTAGTGAACTCGTATTCTCTCGAGGGCTAATTTTTTTGCATAGGGTCATGGTTGGGCTGGTACTTGCACTTGGTAAGCCAAGGAGAAAGGGGGAAGGGAATCACATGGAGCTGCCAGTTAGACTTTGCCCAGCCAGAGCTGGAGGAGGTAGGGTGGGGTAGAAGAGATCACCCTTGCCTCATGGGTCCCTCTCTTCCAACTATCCCAGCTGGGGTATCTAGGTTAGGCCTGCAGGGGCTCCATTCCCACCTGCCAACTGTGGCTCGGCAAAGCCCAGCTGGAACTCTGTGCAGCTCCCTTCCTCACTGACAGCCCCAAAGCTGGTGGTTGGGGCTGGGAAGAGGGGGTGAAGGTCTGTTGGGTTGGGGGGGGCCGGGGCTCTAACTCATGGCACTTTGTATAAAGCACCGTGAGTTAGAGCATAGTCCCTAAATGTCTATAGGGATCCTTTGTCTGCCTTGACTAGTTAGACTCTAAATTTTAGAGTGTAAATTCTGCAAAGCAGGAAGTGTCTCTTACTCTGTAGTTATATGTTGCCAAGCACAATAAAGCCTCCTTCTTGGCTGTCTGGTAGACCCTACCATAGTAAACACTGCTGTTGGAAAAATACTTAGGCAAAACCATTTTATGCTGCATTCTCTAGTATTTTGCTAGAAATTCTTTTCTATCAAATTTCTCTCCATTTCATTGGACTTTGATCTTTGGCCAACTGTACTGTATTTTCAGCTAAATTGATTCAGTTGTGTATTGAAACAAGATTTTATTTTTCCAGTTGCTACCATATTGGGCTCAATCCACACTGGGCTGAAAAGTAAGCTATGTTCATACACACATTCTGCTGTGTTCATTCTGCTGTATACCAAACTACATGAACTAAGATGATTCTGAAATCAGAATTTAACTTACCATTTTGTTGATGATGCAAGATGCTGAATAGAGTCTGGCTTGCACTTCTATTTCTCTATTGTCTTTGTAGTAGTACTTTATGTGCCAGTAGTGCTGACTGGTATTTAAAAAAAAGTATCTTGTTAGCAGATTAAGCAAAAAAACCCCCAAAAAACTGGAAAGTACATAGCCCTGTTCTTTTCACATGATACATGGCTAGTTCCACCTGACATCAATGGGAGTTAAGTATGCATATGGGATTAATGTCATGCTCAGTAGGCATATCAATGTAACATCAGTGTTATGGTGCCATGTACCTCAGGGATACAGAACGCCATCCTGGTAATGTGAAACCTGTTGTAACTTGTTCACAAATGCTAGGGCTATGTGAAACAGCACTGTTTTGTTTCAACTTGCATTTTGCCATTTGAAGGGACACTGTTTCATTTCATCATTTCATTTCATTTTGAAGCACTGTTCCATTTCATTTTGTTGAAACTGTTTCGCTGTTTCGATGTGTTTTGATGTTTTGCCCACAGGATATAATGGGGAATCATGAAAATGCCTATAATGTTGTCATTTCATGCCTGATTCAGATGAAAATTGCAGAGTTGGTAGCCCCTTCCGAGCACATGAAACCTGACAAGGTTTAAGGAGATAGGTGCAGGAGTTTTTATAAAAACAGTTGAAAGCAAAATTCATATCACTTGCCAGCAGCGGCAGCCTGCTGTCATCCTGTTCACAGATCTGGAGGCCCACACCCTGGGAGGGCTGTGGGGCTGTGCCAGACTCCTTCCAGGGGTGCGGGCTCCCAGATCTGCATGTGGGATGACAGGAACTGCTGCTGCCTCCTGGGAACAGTGCTGGGTGCAGCCCCAGGCAGCAGTGGCACCCTCCTGTCATCCTGCAGATCTGGGGGCCCACACCCCCTGGGAGGTCCATGCTCAATGGCAGCACTGGGAGTGTGGGGGAAGGGCTACAGCAAATTTTGGGGCAGCAGCAGCCCCACTTCCATTGCTGTGGCCTGCACCAAGTGCCAGGGAGAGCCCGGTGCTACCCCTGCTGCAGCCCCAGGAGCAGTGGATGCCATCTGCCTGCAGCTGCTGAGCTGCACCACACAAGGGGGTTTGGCTCATGATGCAGCCCAGTGGCTGCAGGCAGGTGGCATCTGCCACTCCCAGGGGTGCAACAGGGGTGGTACCTGGCTCTTCCCAGCGCTCGGTAGTAGTGCTGGGAGGGCAGGTTGAGCTCAGTGGGGCTGACAGAGCCACTCAGAGTGCAGACCTGGCTCTCCCCACTGCCCACCACCAGCCTGCACTCTAAGCAGCTCCACCAGCCCCATGGAGTTGAGCCTGGTGGCAGGACGTGGGGGAGAGCCACTTGCAAGAGCTGCACTAGGAGCCAGGAGTGTGCTCCGAGTGGTTCCGCCACTGGCTCTCCGCCATTTCCTGCCACCTCCCACCACCAGGCTTAGCTCCGTGGGGCTGTGGAGCCTCCAGCTGCTGGGCTGTGCTCACCAGGGCTGCACTTAGAGCCAGGGCTGCACTCCAAGAAGCTCCGCCAGGCCCATGGTGCTCAGCCTGGTGGCAGGAAGTGGCAGGAGAGCCAGTGGTGAAGCCACTCGGAGTGTAGCCCTGGCAAGCACAGCCCAGCGGCAAGAGGCTCCGCAGTCCTATGGAGCTGAGCCTGGAGGTGGGAGGTGGGTGAGAGCCACTAGCCAGAGCTGCGCTCGGAGTCAGGACTGTGCTCAGACCTAAACATTCCCCCAGTTCCCGGTTGGATTCCCAACTTCCTGGTTGTATTCCCTAGCCCCTGTTTGATTCCCCTACTCTCTGATTGCTTCCCCCAGCTCTTCCTGGTGGGGCACAGGCCCCAAGATCTGCACACTAGGTTTCAGCAGGTGTGCCACCTGGGAAGAGCTGGGGAGATGACCAGGGAGATGGGGGAAGTTATCAGAGATTTGAGGAATTGAATAGGGAGCTAGATGTAAATATCAGAGAGCAGTCCTTCCCCTCTCTTCCCCCTCCCTCTCCTTAGTTTCTGTTTAGCTGCAGCAAGCCCGGCTTCAAAATTTGAAATGTTTTGAAACTTTCAAAATGTTTTGAATGCCCTCATTTTGTTTCAAGGCTGTTTTGAAACCTTTTGTTTCATTTTGATGTTGCTGTTTCAAGCTCAAAATGTCTCGAAACAGCTTCAAAATGAAACACCCATCGAAATTTCACACAGCCCTAACAAATGCTCAATGTTTTTCTTCGCCTTCTGATTGCTGATATAAGGAGAGATGTAGAGACCTAGCTTCATCAGTGGCTCCCCATTTTACCTCATCCCATCTACTCAGCCTTTGAGATATTGATTAAGGATTGTTCTTGTCAGTGCAGGGACTACAATTCTGCCTGTCCTTGAGAAAGAGTTACTGAACAGTTGTGAAAGGGTAGAAAATTTGCAACATATAGTTCTGCAACAAAAACATATAGTTTTACTTCTTAAGTCAGGCAGTTAAAACTGTAGCTGGTTCTTGCTGAAATATTTTGATTGAAAAATATTTTGACTAAAAAATAAGTTTTATTCCAAAAGTAAATCTGTTCCTGGAAAAGGTCATTTTTAATATCCTTATTGAAAAATTGCAATTTAAAATGGAGTTTGTTTTGCTTCAATGAAAAGTGAAGTTCTTGTTTGTTTCAGTTTTTGTTAAAATTTTGAAATTTCAGATTTTTATTGCTCCTGTCTTTTCTCTTTTTTGAATGAATGAAAATAAATTATATCTATAACTATTTTTGTGTTTAAATTTTCTTTTTATCTCCTCCTTTTTTGAGACTGAACTTTTCAAAATTTCCTCAACTTTATAGGAGTCACAGAGCAACAAAGGGAAAATTAAACCGTATAATCTTTCTTCTTTGAAACTTTTAAAGATTTGAAGAAATCATGAAAATTGTGAAAAATTATCTGTGTATGTATTTTAGTTGCTATCATTTGACTGATAAAGAATTTGTAAGACAGCATTTACAAAACAGTATACAGTGGCATGACAAAATTGGTGTGCTGAGAGCCTGACTACTAATTATTATATCAAGCATATCATACCTCATTCCTTCTTGTGATCTGTTACTTCCTGTCATATATAAACACTATAAATACTTTACGAAGGAACCATCTTTTTATACAGAGTTTAGCAGAATGGAACTTGATTCTATAACAGGAGCCCCCAGAGATATTTCAATAGGTTTAATAAAGAAAATTATATGAAGTTTTGCCGGGGCTCAAAATGAGGATAAGTTGGAGGGACTTTAAAATTCAGACACATAATTTTTAATGGTACTATAAAAGAAAGTCATTTAGGGCCTAGTGCTGAGGTCCTTGTTCAGTTAAAACTTCTAATGACATCACTGAGACTCTTGCTTGCCTAAGACTGCAAGTTTGGGCCCATGATAACTAAAAGAAAGAGAAATTGCTTCCTCTTAGACCAAAGTAGAATTTATTTCAATAATTCTCAGAAACTTCAGAACTATTTGCAAGTTAGATGATTTGTCGAGTTCTTCATGTTTATGTGAAATCTCCATACTATGATTTTATGTTAAAATGGATGAAGAGATTTTTTCATTGCTTCTCATATAATTGCTGGCAATAGCCATATGCCATGACTCTTAAAAAATCAGCCATTTTAAGAGTCAGGCAGATGGAATTAGTACCTTCAATTCAATGTGATCTATGGAAGCATAACACATGCAGCACTGGGCCTTAAATAGCTTGGAGATTTATTAAGGATCATAATATCCTTCTATATCTTGAGATTTTTTTGGTTCTACCCCATACCTCTTTAATTGTAACCATATGCATAATGCCCTCACTCCCTCCTCAGGAACCAGTTTTTGTTTTCCTCTAACAATTAGTAGTTTTGTTTATTTCATATTATTGTCTGCTATTCTATCCATCTGTTATTGTTAGTACAGTATGACTGTGGAGTGTTACTTATCTTGATTTATCCTATTTCCATGGTCAGATTTTAGCATTAAACTATTGAAGAACAAAACAAGTTCACAGTCATGAGGTAATGGAAAATATTTACACACACACGCCCTTTCAATGACAGTTGGAAATCATGACTAAGTTCCCACAAACACCTGTCTGTACATCTGTAATGAATCTACCTATGGTTTAACATGTACCATCTCACTCAAAAGAGACTGCATAATGCCAGTCAAATCTGTCTACAGAATTTTGAGGACACAGTCAGCATGACCTGAAGGCAAATACATCAGTCACTAATCACAGTACTATTTAATTTCCTTATTGAAATTAACAGGTTTGATCTCTCCAGCTTTATAGTCTGAATGTATTATTTTAATAGACTGCACTAGAAAGGAACAACTGAAAGCATATGCTAGGGTATCTCTTTTTCTACCTATACATCTGTCATACATCTGTCAAGGCACCACATATCTAGCCATTAGCAAAAAAGACTAAGATTCTAGCAAATTATGTTCAAAGGCAGGGAGAAGAAGTTAGTTTCTTTTTGACAAAGGATAGATTAACCTTTGGAAATTCAACACCAGTTTTGAATCAGATTTGCACTTTTAATGTCTGATGACCCGTTGGTTTACTGTGGTATGAATTAAAAGTAGTTTCTTCTTGTTCTAGAATTTCTTTTAAAAGTAAAAAATCTGCAAATGGCTAAGAAAATGAAAACTATTATTAACACAAACACTCCAGAGAGAAACATTGCTTAGTACAGATATACAATAGAATAACCAAACTAAACTGACAATCAATAAAAACCATACAAGTTCTTGTTACAAACATAATAACCAAACTTAACCAAGAATCAAGGGATGGGACATACATTAACGGAAGATAATGTGAACAGCTGACATTCAGAACAGAGTAATATAGAATTTTTCCTTGGCATATAGGAACTATACCTAGGAAAGAAAGCCTTAATTCTAGGTCTCTCGTAGCCAATCCAAATTGTAAGCCTGTTTAGAACCCCACTGAATCAATGGGGCTTGTGTAGCACAAAAATTTACCTAAGTCATAGAGTTCTAGTCCATTAACTAAAATAAGTTTAAAAAATAGGAGAAAGACTGCCTCACCAAATGTAGTCTATCATCTCTAAGGCCCCCTCTACATACGCAGGTAAATGCATGATTAGATCTAATGCATGATCCACACAATTGCGCGTCCTGCTATTGTACATATGCAAGGCAGGGGTTGTGATAGTGGGATCATGCATTATATCCAATTGTGCCTTATAGCTGGTGTAGAGGGAGCCTAAGCCTGGACTCCCTCTGTATTGGCAAGAAACAGGCTCCCCAGATGAGAGCCCTCTTTGCTGAAGGGGCTCTCAGCCATGGGGTCCATGTACAACTGGCTTCTGGTCCCAGCTGCATATCACATGACTCCCATGCCCCTGAGCCTAAGGATTGCAGCGGCCAAAATCCCCAGGGCTTGGGATTTTAGGCTTGGTATAATGCACCTCTGGCTGAAAGCCCTGTCAGCTGATGGGGCTCCCAACCACAGGAGAGACTATGATACACATGCAAATTAAAGCTTGATAGCAACCAGATATACAGTTAGTACACATTTTTTAGGTCTTTATAGCTGGTTCAAGCTTTTTATAGCTACCTTGCATGTGTAGCTGGTCTTAAGCTAATTGCATAATTAACCAGATAACTGTCCGATACCTTTAACATGGAGAGCGAGCCTCCTGACACAAATTACTTGACTTTTACTAACTATGGTATTAATTCAATAAGGACATGTGCTAAATCCTGCACCTGTGATGAAATAATTGCATGCACAAATACAGACTGGGGAATGACTATCTAGATTGCAATACTTCAGAGAAGGACCCAAGGTTTCCAGTAGACCATAAGCTGAATATGAGCCAACAGTGAGCTCTTGTTGCAAGAAAGCCAACAGCATCCTGAGTTATATTAATAGGAGTGTCACTTGCAAATCAAGGGAAGTGATTCTTCTACTCTATTCAGCACTGTTCAGGGCTCACTTGGACTTCCATATCCAATTTTGGGCAATACTTCAAGTGTAGACAGCCTGGAAATGATAGAGAGCATCAAAAATAACTAAAGGCCTGGGAATCATGCCTTCTGAAGAAAGGCTGAAAAAGCTAGGGTTATTTATTCTGGGGAAGAGAAGGCTGAATGGGAATTTGCTAATGGTCTTCAAATACCTAAAGGATGATCATACACATTAGGCTCTTCTCCCACACCACTGCTAAACACCATTGATTAACTGACTTTGTCATGTCTCCTTTCATCTGTCAAAGTGTTGGATACTCCTACTAGATCCTAGATCATACAGAGGCTGGAGATAGGCAATAGGAGAGAAAACTAGGAACTATGGCCTCAAGCTCCTACAGAAGAAATTTAGATTGGATATTACAAGAAACTTTCTGAGTATTAAGGTGGTCAAGCATTGAAACAGACTTCCTAGAGAAGTTGTAGAATCTCCATCCCTGGAAGTTTTCAATACCAGGTTGGACAGACACATTCTTGGCTTGGTTTAATCCTTTCTAGCCCTCTTTTCCTATCATCTTATGATACCATAATTATGTTTCTAAGAGCTGATTGGACTTATTCTATAAATACCTATATAGAAATATATTATGAACAACAATAGAGAGGAAAGGATAGAGATGACAGGCAGAAAATAAACGCTCAAAAACATTTTAAAAATTACTATAAATAGTACAAAAACAGAGGTACAGATGGCTTTTTTTTTTCTTCATGAATGAAAGTTATCTTGATTTGGTACCTTTCATCAGAAGGAAACGCTTGTTAAGGAACCAATTTGTCAGTCCTTTGAGAAGTTAATAAGGACAAGCTTTTTTCACTGTTTGGGCTGTAAGGTACTAAATACCCAATTCACTTTGTTAAACCACAAAATGCTAATTGAGGCAAGTACTTATACAAGTCCCATTGACTTTGGTGTACTTTTGTCAGATTTATACCAGCGTAACAGAGAACAAAAATTAGCTGACTCATTATCTCAGCATTCCATATTATGATGTCATGGAGACAGAAGATCCCTATATACAAAGTGCTGCCACTAGCCTTTTGAGATGCCTTTTGCCAAAAATTTCATAGAAAGACCTGTTTCTTATAAGAGAGCCAGCCCTGCTTGTATTAGATTTTTTTTTCATAACTAGTGTTCAGTGGGCATTCAGCATAATGGGTTTTTCCCCCTAGAAATGAAAGCATATTCAGGATTTTCTCTATGAACCTTCTTTGAAAGAGCCAACTACTCCTACAAAAAATGGATGAGCATCTGTAATTTAACATTAATAATGTAACTTAATAATTAAGATCGGCCTTCTCATTTCATTTCCTAGTACTTCTATTGGATTACCTTCATTCTCTGCATTTTGCTATCTTTCACTTGCCAGTCATTCAATTAAAGTTTGGCATGAGGGGCTGCATATATTGTGTTTGAATGGGGATTCATTTTTAATAAGTTAATGTAATGACAGTACTGTTTAAAAACAAACAAACAATCTGGGTTAATAACCAAGATTGCTTCATTGATGCTTCTTTTGAAGTAATCCTCACAAAATGCTTTTTCCTACATGTGATTATGGAGATAGTATGATCTATTTTATGACATATTTTTTCTCTAGCAGCAGAAAATAAATGGCATTACTAGACTATGATAGTGTTGAGGTAATGTTGTTACCATGACTGTCCAAAAAAGGATCATCAAATAACTACAGCCTGTACATGAAAAGGACCAGACCTTGAAAGAAATATTCCCAGTTCCATTCCCCACCTTCCCCTCCACACACAATTTTGCTCCCTTCCTTCAAACAGCTCTTTAACTGCATCGTGAGAAGTAAACTCCCTGATGATCAACAGGCAACAAATTGGACCCAACCTTAACTTAAAAGTAAATGGATGACCTGTCAACACATTTCTATTATCACAACAATCAACACTCTTTCCAACAAAAATCCATGAATCATATGTTTGTCCCAGAATGCGGTATGCCTTATGTAGTTTATCAGGCCCTCATGGCAACTATGTGGGTGAAACCAGACAAAAACTATGCTCCAGAATAACTGAAAAAAAGATAAAGGACAGAGGCACTAAAACACAGGTAGGAAACATATTTCACAGGAAAAAAAATCACTTAATGTCTAACCTCAGAGTTCTTGCGCTCACAGGAAATCTACCAAATACCTCTACGAGATGAGCATGGGAACAGAAATTTTTTAGCCTATTGGGCTAGAGACAGAAGTTACAGAAACTGGTTTAAGTGATCAGAAACTAGTTTAAACATGTAACAGAACAGAAGCTTAATGCACATAAATCAGGTTCAAAATGGCTGAACTGGTTTAAGACAATCCTGGTTAAATGTAGTATCAGCCTTAACTAATTTGTGTCAAACCAATTTATGAAACTTCTGTCCCAGACCTCTTCCTAGTTCAAGTTAAATCAGTCCCCCAGCACCCCAGCATACTTTCCAGCCCTGGGCTGGACTGTGCTGTCTGCTCCAGAGAGCAGGGGTGTCCCCACCTCATTGCTGGAGAAATAAGGGCTGGCTGACAAGGCGGTGGGGGGGGGGGGGGTGAGGGGACTGCCCCTTGGTAGGCAAATCCCGGCTGGGGTCTGGGGCCATGGGGGGAGTTAAACACCCCTTCTCCCACTCAAACTTACTGCTGGCTGCAACTGTGGACTACAAATCCCAGAGGCACTTGGAAGCCAGAAGATGCAGTTATGAGAAACCCAGGAAACCCAGCAGAGTCCTGCTGCTGTAATTCTAGACTTCAAGTCCCAGAGACTTTGGGGGCAGCAGGAAGAGGAAGTGAACACAGCCAGAGAGCTGTGCTCGAGTACCCCCCAGCTTCTGGTCTGAGCCACTGCAGGCATGTGGCTGCATTCCTGAATCAAAGGTAAATGGCTGTTTACTTCTGTTTCAATTTAGTCTGTGCAGTTTAGACTAACCTGCAAGGATTGAATTGATTCATCTTTGGGCTTTTTGACTGTCTGTACCTAACCTTGGACACTAAGTAGCAGGGACTTAACATAGACAATGGCTTCATGGTCTATTACAGTGTCATCCTCAACAAAGGACTGCTGAGGAGTCTACTACAGTCTATTTGATACTCTCCAACCTCTGCACTTCAAAGATTATTACAACCCTCCTGAACAATTCTGTGCCACATTTATCAGATTTTTACTGCATCTCTCCTGCCTGTTGGGTATCTGATAATTTCTCTTATATCCTGTTTTTATTTACATATGGAATTTTATGCTTTAGTTCCATTTGCTACTTAGCTCTGCTGTGTCCTCTTCTCTCCCAGAGGAAGGGTACTGTGATACTGAAAAGTTTTCCTATGTCTATCCCACCCATGAAGTTGGTTCAATTGACTCTCCCACTCTATGACCTCAGTCAAATAAATTAATTTCAGCCTTTCTAGCTTTTGGAGAAATATTGATATTACAAAAGAGATGCAAAAATTGGAAGAAAGCTTAAATAAAAGCTGGAAAAATACTAAAAATATCCTTATTAATATAATTTAAAACTTTTAATCAAATTTCATTTGACTGTATTCCTCTCTTTTTGAATTTATGCAAATATTGTAGCAAATAGATTTACCATTGGTAAAGTCCATTAAGACAATTACATTCAAAAGAACATTATATAATATTTGTAGAAATTGAAAGTCATGTTAAATTGACTGCAAGAGTTACTCAACTAACCAGAAGACAGGCTTGCCATATGACCTGTTTGATCAGTCAGTATAGCTAAGAGTTAAGTTCTTAAATCATGTGAACAAGAACAAGACTTATTTGCATTGATGAATAATATTAAATAATGAATAAATGTGAAAAAGAATCAAGATTTCTTTGAAAGAAGAAAATATGGTAAAGTTCATTGTATAAATAATTTACTACACATTATTCATTTGACTCTATTTGGGAGGTTCCCTGGTGAGACAGACTTATCATTTATAGGGATTAACATATGCTCATCACAATATCACTTACATTCTTTGTTAGTTAAAGGTAGAAAATTGATAAAAGCAAGCTACTTTAAAAAAAAAAAAATTCCTTCCTTTTTAAAACTGAAGCTCACCTAATTTAGCTCCTAATGAAGCCCAAAGCAGTGTGGACATAATTGTGGAAACAAAATTATAGAAAGTATTTTCCCCGTTTGTACTTAAATTGTTGTTTCACATCTATAGAATGTTCAGGCAATATTTTGAAACATGAACATCTAGGGTAACATGCTATTCTTTCCTAGTCAACTGAGTGACCAGATATGGACATCTACCTGGTTGTCTAAGTGCCAAAAATGCCATTTAGGCTCAGGTTACAATTCGACTGCCAGGCACATAGCCTTGTGTACATGGATTCATAGAATCATAGAAAGTTAGGGTTGGAAGGGACCTCAGGAAGTCATTTAGTCCAAAACCCTGCTCAAAGCAGGACCTTTCCCAACTAAATCATCCCAGCTAAATTATTAGCCTCTGTTTATTATATACAAGCCGAGACTGGGTATGTGCACTGGCAAAAAAATTGAGATTTTTTTTTTACCCCAATAGCTGGATAGGGCCCTAATAGTGGTCTACTACCAATTACTATATAGTGGTCTTCAAAAATTTTTCTGGAGAATGAGCTGGATAATCATAAAATCATAGAAAAGTAGTGCTCAAAGGGACCTCAAGAGGTTATCTTGAGGCAGGATTATCCCTATCCAAACCAATCCAAACAAATCCTCATTTAACCTATTCCTGGCACTACACAGGCAACCCTGTCATACAACTGCAAATCATAGCACCCTAACCTAGCACCATAGTCCATACTAATCTGATCATGGGGTAAAATTCCTTCCTGATTCTAAATATGTCAATTGGTTCTATGCTGAGCAAAAGGGAAAGGCCTTCTTTCGAGGAACTTCTGGGTTTAAACACTGGCAGCAGCACTGGCACACCCCAATAAAAATCCCCAGCCTTGGCTGCAGCCAACATCCAATGCTGCCAAGAAAGATGAGAACAAACCCCGACAAATGTAGCAACAGGAGAAAAAAAATTATTTCCTGGCTCCATGCAGCAACAACCAAAGCCCAGAAGTATGGGGAATACCCATAGTAAAGCACAGGCATAACTGCTTCTAGATCATCCCCAACCAGTGCTTATCCAACCTCTTCCTCAACACCTCCAAGGATGGAGACTCCACAGCTTCCCTAGGCAGTTTATTCCACTGCCTCTATCAGTGAACTTCTTTCTGAAATCCAGACATTACATATTTTGCTGTCACTTCAAGCCATTAGCCCATATCCTGCTCTTTACAACTAGAGAGAAAAGGTGCCCTCCCTCATCTTTATGGCAGCCCTTCAGATATTTGAAGTCTGCTATCATGCCTCCTCTTAAGGGCTTTCCCACAACCTGAATATTCCTATTTCCTTCAACCTCTCCTTGTATGACTTGCCTTCCAAGCCCTTTATCATCTTTGCTTCCTGCTTCTGGCCCTCTCTAACTTCTCCATATCTTTTAAAAATGTGGAGATGAAAACTGTACACGATACTCTAGATGAGACCTAACCAGTGCTGAGTAAAGACACACTGCAGACTTGCAATGAGTCTGTGATCCACTGAGATTCTTACATCCTTTTTTGTAGTGCTGCCATCAAGCCAGGTGTTACCTAATTTATATTTATGTTTTTATTAGTCTTCCTGAGGTACAGAACTGTGAATCTGTCAGCACTGAACTTCATCCTGTTAGCTCCAGCCCAGCTTTCCAATCTGTCAAGATCCTTTTGAATTATGCTCCTATACTCCATTGTGTTCACAATTCTTCCCAGTTTGTGTCATCTTCAAATTTGCTCAAAAAGCTCTCTATTCTACCATCCAAATAATTACTACTAAATTGAACAGCATGAGGCTTAGGACAGACCCCTGGATCCAGTTATAATTACTCTTTGCTTGCAGCTATTGCATCAGTTGTCAATCCACTTTACAACAGTTTTGTCTAGCCCACAATGGCTGACCTGAAATGCTGTGCTAAGAAGTCAGAGACACTCAGGTTCAAACTCTACCAGAATGATGGGTTTAGAACCCAGGACTTCTAGAAGACTGTCCTAATCATTGACTTATAAGGGTAAAAAAGATCCTTTTCCATTCCTAAGCCCGGTTGTCATGACTTTCAACTTTATTTCTCAGTGTCTAAGGCTTCTACCCATCCATAATAGGTTGCATATATTGGTAGGGTGACTATATTAACTTTGAAGGAAATCCAGGACTGGGCGACCACACACTGGCACACACCTCCCCCCATAGCCCTGCAGCTCCCAGGATCTCTGAGGTGAGATGGGGCAGGATGGGACAGGATGGGACAGGACAGGACAGCACTGAGCCCCATGGCCAGTCTCCATCCCGCACATACAGAGGCTTGACCTGGCTGGGAGAATCTTCTGTGCAGGGTCCCCCAGGTTCTGCCAGCCCAAGCTACATGGCCACATGGCATCTCTCCACCACTGCCAGCGGCTGCCTGGGGCCACCACACACAGCTTGAGCAGTGGCTACAGTAGCAGGGCATTAGGCTGCTGGCAACAGGTGGCCATCCTGGTTTGCCCCACACAGGTGCCCAGGCCATGGCCCCCTTCTCCAGCCAATCCCTGCTCCATGCAGGAGGAGAGGTGCTCAGCTCAGCCCACTCTCACCAGCATCCAGCCGTTGCTCAGGAGGAGTTGGGCTAGGCATGTGTGGGTGGGGTGGCATCACCAATCAAGGACTTTTGCTTTGATTTTAGCCAACCAGCTAGGGCACTGGGGTGGTCTATGAAATCCAGTACTGTCCCAGCCAAACTGGGATGTATGGTCACTATATATATTGGCTTTGGCTGCTACTGCATACTCCTAGTGGGCATCCATGTGTGCAGGGCTACACACCCAGGAATTCAATGCCAATCTGTGTGTAAGTGGTATTTTTGGAACATAGGCAACTAAAAATGCCATGTAAATAACCATCTCTGGATATCTAGGCAGTCAAAAATGTCACCCCTAGACCTAAAGGGAAAAATGGGAGAAAGCAGGCGCTGTCAGTTTGCTTACAGTGAAACAGATTGCTCAGTTTCTTAAAGAGCATGATCTTGTGATGGGTTGGATGACTACTGACTAGTGGAATTGACTTCCTAAGAAAATTTCCAGGAGTTCAGAAATAAACAGTACTCAGTGCTTCAAGAAAAGCTATTTTGATTATGCATAGACAATTGTGGTAGAAATGAACAGTGTTCTTCCTTCTGTTTAATTAGATTAGGGCTGTCCAACTGGCAGTCTGTGGGCCACCTGCAGCCCACAAGTGGTTAATCTGCAGCCTTTAGCTGTCCCTGGCTGCTACTCTTCTTATTGCTGCAACTAGTGTAATAGCCAGGATTTCCAGGCTCCTTTTCCCTTCTCTAGTTCTTACTTTCTACTCCTGCCCCAGGAGGCATGACAGGGCAAGAAGTAGCTGCTCAGAGCAACCTCAGGGAGCCCACAGCCAAAGAGGTGAGGGCAGAGTCCACCTGCCCATCCTCCATTAAGCACAGTGCAGTGGTGAGACAAGGGTGGGAGTTGCAAGTTTTCCCACCCACACAGTGCTGGGAATACTTGCACTGGGGAGGTGGGGGAACCCACAGCCTCTACTGGTGTGTCCTCCAGTGTGTAGCCCCTAGCTACTAAAAAGTTGGATAGTTCTGGATTAGATAATGCATCCTTACTCACATTTATTTTCACATAAAAAGGTTTGAATTCAGTATAATGAATGTGAAAATGTTCAGATCCTCCCAGCCCTTTTTAAAATCTAAATTTATTATCCCTCTCTAGCTCTGATTGAAGAACAAAACCTCAGTCAAAGTAACAAGATGATCACTCCTACCCAGTCCACTTTTAATATGCCTATGTGAGTCCACTAATAATGAGATATTATTACTTTGAATGACAGCCTGGAAAAAATGGACCACCAGTTCTGATTCCCTCATACCTTTGATAATGATTTCACTGTTTTGCATTTATTTTCATTTGTCTTTTTAGAAAACACGGAGTCAAGTCATCTTTAGCTTCCTACGATTTGCTCATAACCTGAGAATAATACTAATTCAGTGCTCTGGTGGATATAAATGGGATTTTCCAAAAATATCTGTTGATGATAATCACCTAACAATGCTTCTTGATCCTTAGAGTGTTCTTGTTATTGCCTCTTCATGTTTGTGCTTCTCATCCACGGCTCAAGGCTTCCTCCCTCTGTGAACTGTAGACCAGCATGGACTGACAGCTCAGTGACATGCTGCCCCTTTCTACTAAACTCCAGAGAAGCTCATCTGTGGGAAATCTTTAGGGATCTAGGTGTGCAAGTTGGAAGAGAACAGATCAATCAAGAAGTCCATCGCATGTAACCTCCATAAATCTGATGGGCAAACAAGTTATAAGTTGCTATTGATCAAAGTGGTAGTTATAGACTGTTAAGGAACCAACAAAAAAATATTTTTTGCATCAATTATGAAAACTGTCACAGTCAATAGTCAATACTTACTGGAATAATGTCACACTGTTGGTCAGTTGCTTATCATCAATGCATCATTCCCTCAGTGTTCCATTTTAGGGGTTCTATGGAACATCTGAAATAATATAATTTGATACTTTATATTAGAAAGTATTTTATATTTTAAAGTTTGTAGAAAAGAACAAAGTTTTAAAATGACAAGCTTAGATCATTTTTCTTATCTTTGAGCATATTCAGAAATTACATTTCAGAAAGTAGTATTTATATGCCTAGGAAAACAAAGCCCAGATAGAGTCAGTTGTAAATGTAAAAACAGCATCTGTTATTGCAGATCATCTTACATTTTCAAGATGTTGGCAAACATTTCAATGTAAGGTCACAGATTCTGTACCATATTAAAATCACAAGATAATAGTAGAAATATAGCAATGCAAGCCTAGATAAACTATGTTATATTGGCCTTTGATGAAAAACAACATTAATTCAAATGTATGAAGATTGCATGATATACATAGGATAAAAAAACAATGTTATGATGATAATGATAAAATGCAACCTCAAGTTTCTGGAGAAGTACTATCAGTGCTGCCTGTGGAAGATCCTTTGAATCCAGTGGGAGGACAGATGTACCAATGTTAGCATCCTCTCACAAGGAATCACAATCCTCTCACAAGGAATCCTCTCACCACAAGAATCAAGGCGAAGATCATCTGATATCAACTTCACTGCACTAGCCGTGTTATCTGGATATCTGACTCTAGACTCCCAAAGCAAATTTTATTCTCCTAGCTCAGTCAAGGTGTACACTCAAGAGGAAGGCAGAGAGAGTGCTTCAACGATGCCCTCAAGGCCAAATTTTAAAAATGAAACATTGACATCAATTCATGGGAGACTATTGCCCAGGACCACCTAAAATGGAGGAAGAGTCTGCTGCAAGGATCTCAGTATTTTGAAATCTCATGACAACAACAGGAGATGGAAATGTGGGAGTATCAGGAACAGCGTGTCATAGACTAAATCAAGACTCTAGACCCACCTGTCCTGCACAAAAACACATGCCCAAGTTGCAATAGTACCTGTCAATGCCAGGCTGGCCTTGAGAGATATCTTTGGACCCACCAATAAGGCAATCATGGAAGACAATCAGGATTGACTTTGAGGGGTTGCCAAGATGATGATGGTGATTATTATGTTTTCTTTATGATCTTAATTTATTTTATCTATTTGCTACTGTACGTGCTATTGTAATAAAAAGATATTGTTGAACATTTTTATTCATTATTACTCACTGAACTCAAAGCCAATAATTCCATACTGTTGCTATAAAATCATATATACCAGCTGTATGTGTGTGTGTGTGTGTGTGTGTGTGTATTAGTGAATGCAGAGAGGTTGTGCACTTATTATTGCATAATCCTTTCTCTAGAACTTGCCTCCGTCACTCTCACGCAGTGCTGTAAGACTTGTTATTGAAGCAAGATGTCTGCACATGTCTTCTTTTAGTGTGGAGTCACTGTTACACATCAGCAACCGTGTAATACTTCACAGGAAAGAAGCCTTAATCCACTAGCAAGTAATATCTAGACAACTGGGGGTTTCTGTTCTGCTGCAGCCTTCATCTGCTTTTGTAGCTATGGGGAAGTATTCTTTTTTTCTTCCTCTTGCTCCATCATTGAGGACTTTTATTTCTATTTTTGCATAGTTATTAGTCTGGAAATCTTGTAACTATGAGTGACCCCAACTGGGAGTACAAAACTCCAAATGGCATCACTCTCAAGTAGAGGTGCAGTGATAGAGGTTTTGGGGGCCGACATCAATAGACGATATTTAAGGAGGCATATTGGCCGATACCAATCTGAAATCCGATACAGCTGCCTCCAGCTAGTAAGTCTGGTGTGGTGGAAGGGGAATGGGGAGGGAAGGGGCATGGTGGGGCAGATCAGTGGTCCCGTGGCTAGGGAAGGGGCAGAGTCAGGCACTGCCCAGCCAGGGTGGGGAGTGAGGCACTGGACAGAGGCATGGCTTGTGGGGTGGGGGCAGAGCCCACCGCTTCTTGCACCCCAGGAGGGTGGGGGGCAGCATGTGCCTCCAGAGCTGCGTGGCACAGGACAGGCTGCAGCTGTGAGGTGGAGCCTGAGATGGGGGGAGCTTTTCTTGCTGGGGACTGGGCTTGAAGTGGACTCTGGCAGCACTGGGAGGAAGCTGTAGCCACCCCAAATTTCACCACAGCTCTGCTCCCAGCCCTGTGCCACCATCCAGTGCCTGGCACAGCCCTGCCTGAACACCTGTCTTCCACCGAAGCACTGGGAAAAGCTATGGCTGCACTGGGTGGCAGTGTGGGGCTGGAAGCAGAGCTGTGGCAAAATTTGAAGTGAGTGGCTGCAGCCTCCTCCCAGTGCCACAGGAGCCTGCTCCAAGCCCAGCCCCCTGCAAGAAAAGCCCTGCACAGTGCCAGCTCTGGCTCCATCCTGCAGCTGCAGCCCACCTCACACCATGCAGATCTGGGGGCACATGCCCCCCCCACATCCTCCCAGGGTGCAAGCAATGGCAGGAGCTGCCTTGGCCCCACAAGCTACACTTCCACCCCCCCCCCCCCCATGGCTGGGCAGTGCCTGCCCTTGCCCCCTCCCTCACCATGGTGGGGTGTTGATCTTCCCCCACACACTCCTTCCCTGCCCGCTCCCCTTCTGACTTACCAGTTACAGGAAGCTCTCCATGCTGCCAGCTGTACTTCTCGCTGCCTGAGTGCTGCGCTGCAGCTGCATGCAGTATGGTCATTTATTGGCCAAATTATCTACCACATGTGGCCGATATCCAATATAGACTATTTTCTTTATATCAGTAGTGATCCGATATCGAACCGATGTATTGCTGCACCTTTACTCTCAAGGTAATTAGTAGTACACAAGTCTCTCCATCACATCAAGGTTGTTATCTAGACATACATATGTACAACTTGAGAAACATAGTGCTAAGATGATTCTTGGTCACTAACATTTTGCACTTTTTGGAGGAAAGGTTGAATGGTCTTCTTATGCAATTTTACCATCAGTTGAATGCAAAATCTGCTAAAGATGTCTTAATGCCGATGAAATTAAAAGTTTTGTATCAAGCCTCCTCCTTCATAAAGGTGATGGTTGTTTCCCAAGTGGTGACTGAAGCTGATGAGTTGTGACTTATCTCCATTATTTTGATGACTAATTGTGGAACAGCTGGTATTCATTTCTAAGCCTTGATTCTGTCACAGATTTGTATTTGAGGAACACCTTGATTTACTTTTTACTGGATTTTCTTAGCTTTATATTTATTTCAAGTTTTGAATGTGCAATCTCATTTTCCTTTTGTTGTCTAAGTTTCCTTTGATCATTTGAAAACTTTCTTGCAGAACTAACAGATAGTTCTCTAGTCCAAAAAAGTAAATGAATGCATTATTTTTTGTCTCTGCATGCTGAACTTGCATCTGGTTTTGTGTTATTTGGAGATGCATTTTGAGATCCAAGCTACTTATTAATACTGTCATCTTCAGAGGCAGAATTTATGGTTGGCAAAGTTTGTCCAACTGGTTCAGTTTTAATTTCCTCAATTTCTGTCTTGGTAAATAACTTGGACTTGTAAAAGAAGCATCTTTGGTTTCCAAGTCTATTTGCACCTACCTCTTTTTTGTAAGTATATGCCTAGCCAAATTCACTAGACTCATTGCTGTATACCTTTATCACCTGGTCTATATTTAAAGTACCGCAGAAGAAAAGACTGTTTTTGTTGGTGGAGCAACACATTTTCCTGATGCTGCTTTCTTGTCTGTGGTATATGGGAACACATTATCTCTCTACTCTCCAGATGCATTTACACTGCTGGCTACTCTCTAGACTACAGGGTACTAGGCAAAATGTATTTCTCACATGTTGTCCAGTATTCCTTCCAGCATATTCAAAGCTTGTCTTCCTGAGTGACCTCCAGCCCATTATATTTTATTTTATTTTTTCACCATTTTGGGGGTTTCTTTCTGACTGAAAGCAAAGTTGTTCCACAATAAAAGCAAAAGCTCCCCTATGTTAATGAAATGTGCATTGTTTTTTTTTCCAATTAAGGGGAATTTAATTCCTTTCGGATGTGTTCATAAGCCTTGACTTCAACATAGATTTCATTATTTGCAGCTGAGAACTTAAGAGAACTCTACCTACAGAAATGAAGATTAGCAAAATTACCAAAAGTATTTGGTGAATATATATAAGAGTTGAATTTAAACATCTAAAAATAAAAATAAGGGAAGAAATATTTCCTCTTATTTGCAATTTTATTTCCTCTTCAATTTTGAGTAAAAAAATATCATTCTGCTTAGGTTTATCAATCACATGTTGTAGTTTCTGTGTTTTCTTTCTTATTTAAAACAAAAGACATAGAGTTTATTCTACCAGGCAAATTAAAGTTACTTACTTCCATGTAAAATTTTTTCTGTTCTAAATTATTCCTGAATTTGTTGCACTGCTCAGGGTCAGGAGGAACAACCATTACTTTCCAACAGATAATTTTGGTTTGAAAATGACTGAAGTGGAAATTTCTGCAGGAAAAAATATCCATCTATTTGAGAGACAGACTGCCATGTTTAGATATAAATATCTCTCTTAGCAAATTAGTTCTGTTACAGTGCTGAATTAACATAAAAATATTAAAAATTATAATAATACTCTAAATAAGATTGAGATGGTGATTATAGTGATTATTACTATGTCAAGTAAGAGGGGAGCAATCTACATTAGATACAAGATGCTTGCACTCAGAATATTTATGCTTTAATAGAAAAATATGTTTTAGTGCTCTTCAAAACATGCTAGGTTGACCGTTTTCAAAACTGTTGTCCACTCTTTATTCAAAGTTCAGGTCTGCAAACTTTCCTTATTCTACCTAAATGAGCATTGAAATCATTTGGAGCATTGAAATCAATTTTCAATGATCCCCAACTGACTTCTGTGGGACCAGAATTTCACCTATGTTTGTTGGAGATTTTTAGTGGTAAGGAAACAACTCCGGTAGCATCGAAGCAAAAATATCTGCAAAAGCACTTAGGCGTCTAATTTAATTGCCATGTTAGGGCCGAAATCCAAGATGTATGTCTTCAAACTTCCTATTTAAGTGCTCCCTAAACCTGAAAGCACCTACATGTTTCCCAGTGCATCTAAATATCTGCTTCTGAGCATACCCAGAAACACCTAAATTTTCATGGTGCTGAACAGTTGGGTGCTTTTTTCATATCTAAGCCTTATCCAGATAAACAAATCAGACTGAAAAATTACGGTATCCTCAGACCACACATTCCGTCTTAAGAGTTTCACAAAATACAGCCAATCCTCCAAGCTGTAGGAGAGCCAGGTTCAACTCGTTGCCTGCCCGAGAAGGCTTCAAACCACTTCTCCCATCTTTGAAGATAGTACCTAATCCACTAGGCTCTAGGGTATTTTAGGATGGAGTCCTGTCAATACTGCCTGTTAAAGTGGTTCCACCAGGGGTGATGCATAGGGGGTGCACCCAGGTGCACGTGCACCCCCTGAGCATGGCAGTGTACCTCCTACAAAAAGGCACCGCCGACACTGTTGGTGGTGCCTATGGGTGGCCGCCACTTGCCACCCTGCTGGCAACACCACCAGTGACATCTGCGGGTGGTCCGTGATCCCTGCTGGCCACTGCCAATGCTGCTAGCGGTGGCTGCATGTAGTTAACGACCTTTGGTTGGTGCTCACCACCCTCTCTACCACCGTCACCCTCAGAGCCAGCAGCATCTGCAGGAGCTTACTGCCACCACACTCCCACCACTCCCACTGCTGCCACCATGCTCCTGCCACCACCATGCCCCCCCCCTCCCAGCTGCCAGAGGCACGAGTTGTTCATGGGTTACACTTGATATAGGGCAGGGGTTTTCAACCTTTTTTAATCTAAGTACCCCCAGGAGGTGAATGTTGAGTGGGGTGGAGGAGGGGTTAGTGTGTGGCCGGACATGGAGCAGGAAGGTGGAGATGGCACGTGAGCTGGTGGGGACGGAGCACCGCTGCCTCCCAGGAGCAGGGCTAGGGCAGGGTGGGGACCTCACTGGGCTGGTGTATGGCAGTGACAGACACCCAGTGTGAGCTTCCCTGCCTTGCAAAGGTGCACTGCTGCCCTTGCCTGGCCCCAGCCCTGTTCATGGGAGGTGGCAGCACTCCATCCCCACACACCCATGCATACCCCCTAGGACTGGTCCAAGTATCCCCAGGGTTATGCATACCCCTGGTTGACAATCCCTAGGACAGGGTGATTAAATATTAATTCAGCTAAAGACAGAGAATGAGTCTCTATTGTGTGGTTTAAGCAGTCATCTGGACAGGGAGACATGAGTTTCCCTTGTTTATAAATACTTAACCTACAACATTCATTGAATCAGGGAATGGAGCCTACAAGCTTCCCTCAGCTAACTGTGTGACTGTAAACTCATTCTCACTCTCTGGTTAAAAGACTAATTATTCTGTGCCATGTGGAACAGCCATAACAAGAGGGTCTGAGTGTTGCATGATAGAATACCCAATTCCCTGATGGTTAGGACAGTGTTGTGAGATATGAATGTTCAAGTTTCTCAGGGAGAGGATTGGAACCTGGATAGTCTGCAGCCTACATGAGCACTTGAAACACTTAGGGGCTCTAAGAAAGAGGCATTTCCACCTCAACTCTCCCATATTTTTGAGAAAGTGTTATCTTAGATGCCTAGCTCTAGGAAAGAGTACAAGTCCATGTATCCCAAGTAGAAGCAGATGCCTTTCCACTGCCTAAGCACATGCACTTCTCCTTGAGGGGTTGGATTGAACCCTCTCTTAGCCATCCCTAGCTTCTTCATGTGCCAGATGCCTATTGATTCCCATTCATCACATTGTAAGACTGGATTAGGGCTATGGATTCCACTCAAAAGTAAGACATCTAAAAGTTTTTGTGGCTCTACCCCTAGATCCACAAAAGGGACCTAGGCTCAGTACTGGGCCAGTAAGAAAGTAAGAATAACTCTATAGACTTAGAGTTAGGGCATTTGTTAGGAAGTTAGGGCATTTGTTTCCAATCCCTCCTCTGCTAAATCTTTGAATGTTAGCTGAGAAAAAGACTGTATCCAGAATACCCCAGTAATTAGAGCACTGACAGCCTCACTCAACATCAAGCATAGGAGTGCTTTGAACGTGGGTATCCTACATTCAATTATTGCATATAAGAAGCAGATTGCACACTCCTTCTCCCCATATATGTACTCTGCAAGGCCTGATTTATTTGAATATTAAGAGAATTCACAGCAACTTTGTTTCTAGAACAGAGTGGGCAGGGAAACAGCTAATTTCTGAGTCTTGCTGAGATTTAGACATGGAACTTTTAAAATGCATCCAGGACCTGGCTGGTTGGATGAACACTCAGCAATAGCAAAAATCTAGGCATCTAGAGAACATCAGTGATGAAATCTTAGATACCCAAGTAATTCAGCTGCTTCTAGGTGTCAGCAAAAAGGTTTGGAGGATCTAAACATTTGGAGGATCTAAACCTAAACCTGTAGGTGCTTATTTTTGGAATAAGCACCTACAGTGGCATGTAGACATCTAACTCTCAGTTTGGATTCAATACTGAGCTTATTCAGGGTTATTAGTACCAATTTTTTTTTTTCAAATTTGGCACCTGTCCTGCTATGGGCTGAATTGAGAATAAACAATTTAGCTATCAGTTAATACTAGCTACAATTATCAACAAATAAGTGAACCACTCTTAATTCCTCTTACCAGTTCTCTTCACTATCTTTAGATAGATAGCTATTTATATTTAGATAAAATCAACAGCTTTTTCACTTTTCCCCAAACATGCACTTCATGGCTACATCCAGATGAGTGCAGCTGTGCAGTATGTGGTGATTCAGACTTTTCTGTGGTGCCACATACCACATATTCAGCTGGTCTCTGCACTGCAGGGTAACATCTCATGGTCAAAAAACCCATGCAAAAAAAAGAGCAGAGTGGCGCACACAGGGGCAATGTGCACTGCCCCAAACCAGAGCCTGGCCAGCCAGAGCCATGCTCCTCCTGCCAGCCAGGCTCCAAGCAGAAGGATCACTTATGCTGCAGCACCAGGAGGCCCCCAGAACCCCAGGTAAGGCTGCTGAGGTCAGTTCACTACTGGCTTCAGCATCCCCTGCCCCACCCATGATAACCTGCCGTGAACCAGAGGGCACGTGGTATAGGCATTCCCTGGGGACAACTAGCAGTGGCACAAAGTGTGCTGCTGCTTCTTGCCTCTAGGGAAACTAATGTCCATGCTCATGTGGATGAAGCCCACGTGGTGATTTATTTAACATTCTTAAGTATATAATTTTGTCAGTGAGGACATAGTCATGGAACTTCTGGAGAGATTAGATGTGTTCAAATCACCAGGTCCTGATGATCTCCACCCCAGAGTGCTGAGGGAATTGGCAAAGGTCATTGTGGGACCCCTGGCACATCCTTATGGTGGAGCACTCATGGTGCTCTGGTGAGGTGTGAGAGGACTGGAAAGGGCCCAATGTGGTCCCCATTTTCAAAAAAAGGAGGAAAGAGGATCCAAGACACTATAGACCTGTTAGTGTTACCTCAGTCCTGGGGAAGCTTTTTGAGAAAATTATCCATGAGCACATCTACAAGGGACCAGCAGGGGAGATTATGCTTAGGGGCAATCAACATGGGTTCATTAGAGGCAGGTCCTGTCAGACCAACCTGGTGGCCTTCTACAGCCAGGTCACAAAAGCCTTGGACACAGATGTCATGGTGGATGCAGTCTTTCTGGACTTTAGGAAGGCCTTCGACACTGTCTCTCACCCCATCCTCATTAAAAAAGTAGGTGACTGTGGTGTCGACACCTACGCAGTCAGATGGGTTGCTAACTGGTTGGAAGGCTGCACCCAGAGAGTGGTGGTGGATGGGTCATTTTCGACCTGGAGGGACGTGGGCAGTGGGGTCCCCCACAGCTCGGTCCTTGGGCCTGCACTGTTCAATATCTTCATTGGTGACTTGGACGAGGGGGTGAAGAGCACCTTGTTCAAGTTCACAGATGACACTAAGATGTGGGGAGAAGTGAGCACACTAGAAGACAGTGACAGACTACAACTAGATCTGGACAGGTTACAGATGTGGGCGGATGAGAATAAGATGGGTTTCAATACTGACAGGTGCAGGGTACTGCACCTAGGGAGAAAGAACCAGCAGCATACCTACACACTGGGGAACTCCCTTCTCGTCAGCACAGAGGCAGATAAGGATCTCAGAGTCACAATAGACTCCAAGATGAACATGGGCTGCCAATGTGGGGACCCAGCCAGGAAGGCTAACAGCAACTTGTCATGAATCCATAGATGCATCACGAGTGGGTCCAAGGAGGTGATCCTCCCCCTCTATGCAACATTGGTTAGGCCACAGTTGGAGTACTGCGTCCAGTTCTGGGTGCCGCACTTCAGGAGGGATGTGGATAGCATCAAGAGGGTCCAGAGGAGGGCCAATTGAATGATCAGGGGGCAGCAGTGTAGGCCCTACGAGGAGAGGCTAAGGGACCTGAATCTGTTCAGCCTTCACAAGAGAATGCTGAGAGGGGATCTGGTGGCCACCTACAAACTTGCCAAGGGGGACCAGCAGGCAATGGGAGAGTCCCTGCTCCCCCAAGCACTACTAGGAGTAACAAGGAATAACGGCCATAAGCTGACTGAGAGTAGATTCAGGCTGGACATCAGAAGGCACTACTTCACGGTCAGGGTGGCTAGGAGCTGGAACCAATTTCCAAGGGAGGTGTTGTTTGCCTCTACCCTGGGGTTCTTCAAAAGGAGGCTAGACAACCACCTAGCCAGGGTTGTTTAACCCCAGCATCCTTTCCTGCCCATGGCAGGGGGTCGGACCTGATGATCTGCTTAGGTCCCTTTCTGACCCTACCAACTATGAAACTATGTACGAAGCCTTTTTTACATAAATATTTTCATGTGAAAAACTGACAAAAGTATGACTTAAGAGGCACTGTCACTCTTTTAGCACCATGCACAGGAAATTCCTCCCAAGCATTTCATCACTTATACCAAAGCTACTATTTAGCTAATTGCAGGCTTAAATTGCCTAACTGAAGTTCAAATGATGTACTATTTAACCTAGGTAGTGAGTAGATGAAATAATTTAAATGCCAGCAGTTGCATGAAGCAATGAAAGGCACAAAATAAAATTCTTGCTCCAAAGGGCTTCCAATAATATATATGTGGAAAAGAGAGAGAGAGAAAAAAACAGAATCAACTAGTGAAGACTAAGGAGGCATCAAATTTAAAAACATCTTAACTTTTGATTATCTTCTTTTTAACGTATTTGTTCAAATACAAGACAAGGCTTTTTTCCCAATCAGTATAGGGAAAAAAGGTTCATCTTACATTTGCATACTGGCCTGGGGCCGATGACAGCTCAGCTCCAGCTTTGGTCCTGGGCACAGGTGGCTTGTGTAATGGGGGAGGGGGCTTGTAGTGGGGGAAAGTCCAGGGAAGACGATATAGTGGGGAGCGGAACATGAGCTAGATCCATGGTGTGCAGGGTGGGCAGGCATAGGCAGAAGCACAGGGGGATGAGAGGGGGCACATAGATTCATAGACTGTAAGGCCAGAAGGGACCTTGGAAGATCATCAGGTCCAGCCCCCCACACCAAGCAGGAAAGATAACTGGGGGACAGGTGACCCTAGCAAGGTGACTCTCTAGTCTCCTCTTGAAGATTTCCAGGGTAGGTGATTGCACCACCTCTGGAGAGAGCTTATTCCACAGTCTGGAAGCCCTAAATATGAAGAAGATTTGGCTAATGTTAAGCCTGAATTGATCTTCCAGGAGTTTGTGGCCATTACTCCTGGTTTTCTCCTTGGGTGCTCTGGTGAACAGTTGCTCAACAAGCCCTTGATGTACTTTCCTAGTGTAGTGGTAAGATACATCCATCCTTGGTAAAGTCTTTGAAAAAATTATCAAGGCTCACATTTGTGAGAGCCCAGCAGGGCAAATTATGCTGAGGGGAAACCAGCACGGGTTTGTGGCGGGCAGATCGTGCCTGACCAATCTAGTCTCTTTCTAGGACCAGGTTACGAAACGCCTGGACACAGGAGGAGGGGTGGATGTCATATACTTAGACTTCAGGAAGGCCTTCGATACGGTATCCCACCCCATACTGGTGAACAAGTTAAGAGGCTGTGACGTGGATGACTACACAGTCCGGTGGGTGGCGAATTGGCTAGAGGGCTGCACCCAGAGAGTCGTGGTGGATGGGTCGGTCTCGACCTGGAAGGGTGTGGGCAGTGGGGTCCCGCAGGGCTCGGTCCTTGGACCGATACTCTTTAATGTCTTCATCAGCGACTTGGACGAGGGAGTGAAATGTACTCTGTCCAAGTTTGCAGATGACACAAAGCTATGGGGAGATGTGGACACGCCGGAGGGCAGGGAACAGCTGCAGGCAGACCTGGATAGGTTGGACAAGTGGGCAGAAAACAACAGGATGCAGTTCAACAAGGAGAAATGCAAAGTGCTGCACCTAGGGAGGAAAAATGTCCAGCACACCTACAGCCTAGGGAATGACCTGCTGGGTGGCACAGAGGCGGAAAGGGATCTTGGAGTCCTAGTGGACTCCAAGATGAACATGAGCCGGCAGTGTGACGAAGACATCAAAAAAGCCAATGGCACTTTATCGTGCATCAGCAGATGCATGACGAATAGGTCCAAGGAGGTGATACTTCCCCTCTATCGGGCGCTGGTCAGACCACAGTTGGAGTACTGCGTGCAATTCTGGGCGCCACACTTCAAGAAGGGTGCGGATAACCTGGAGAGGGTCCAGAGAAGGGAACTCATATGGTCAAGGGCCTGCAGACCAAGCCCTACGAGGAGAGACTAGAGAAACTGGACCTTTTCAGCCTCCACAAGAGAAGGTTGAGAGGCGACCTTGTGGCTGCCTTTAAGTTCATCACGGGGGCACAGAAGGGAATTGGTGAGTATTTATTCACCAAGGCACCCCCGGGGGTTACAAGAAATAATGGCCACAAGCTAGCAGAGAGCAGATTTAGACTGGACATTAGGAAGAACTTCTTCACAGTTCGAGTGGCCAAGGTCTGGAACGGGCTCCCAAGGGAGGTGGTGCTCTCCCCTACCCTGGGAGTCTTCAAGAGGAGGTTAGACGAGCATCTAGCTGGGGTCATCTAGACCCAGCACTCTTTCCTGCTTATGCAGGGGGTCGGACTCGATGATCTATTGAGGTCCCTTCCGACCCTAACATCTATGAATCTATACTACCAGGTCCCCTCTCAGCCTTCTTTTCCTCGGGCTGAAGAGTCCCAGATCCTTCAGCCTTTCCTCATATGGCTTGCTTTTTAAGAGTTTGATCATACGGGTGGCTCTTCTTTGGACTCTCTCAAGCTTGTCCACATCCTTGTTAAAGTGTGGTGCCCAGAACTAGATGCAGTACTCCAGCTGTGGTCTCACCAGTGCTGAGTACAGCAGAAGAATTACTTCCTTGGTTTTACTGGAGATGCATCGATTGATGCATGCCAGAGTATTATTTGCCCTACTGGCTTCAGCATTGCACTGCCAGCTCATATTCATACTGTGGTCTATTATTACCCCCAAGTCTTTTTCATTCATGGTGCTAGTCAGTTTGGTGCCACCAAGTCTGTAGGTGTTTTGGGGTTTGTTCATCTCGAGGTAGAGCACTTTACATTTCTCAATGTTGAACTTCATCAGATTCTGATACACCCAACTTAATAGGTCCACCTGGAACTGTAGCCTATCTTCAAGCATGACCACGCTTCCCCATAACTTGGTGTCACCCACAAACTTGGACAGTGAGCTCTTCACCCCCATATACAAATCGTTAACAAAGATGTTGAAAAGTACTGGAACCCTGCGGGACACCACTGCCCACTTCTCACCAGGATGACACAAATCTATTCACTATGACTCTTTGGGTCGTATCCTGCAGCCAGTTTCTCACCCACCTGTCTCAGAGTTAAGCCCACAATCCTCCAATTTTCTTGCATGGATATTGTGGGATACTAGATCAAAGACCTTTTGGAAGTCTAGGTATACAATGTCAACCTGTTCTTTTGTGTTCAGGTGGCAAGTTACCTGGTCATAGAAGGAGATGAGGCTGGTAAGTCAAGACCTGCATGTGATGAAGCCATGCTGACTGTCATTCAGAAACTTACCTTCTCCAAACTTATTGCAGATAGACTCCTTGATGAACTTTTCTAGGATTTTCCCTACGATGGAAGTTAGGCTGATTGGCCTATAGTTACCTGGGTCCTCCCTCCTGCCCTTCTTGTGGATAGGCACAACACTGACCCTATTCCAGTCCTCAGGGACTTCTCTGGAGTGCCATGAGCTGTGGAAGTGTTTTGCCAATGGTTCCGCAATGACTTTGGCCAACTTCTTCAGCACTCTGAGATGAAGATCATCTGGTCCCACTGACTTGTATACGTCTAATTTTATTAATTGGTCATACACCAATTCTACAGCAATTGTAGGAAGGTGATTATTCCTATCATGCTCATCCTCTCCTCTACCTGGCGTGGTTTTTGCCTTGGTCTGGTGAAAGACTGAGCCGAAGTAGTCATTCAGGAGTTCATCTTTCTACTGGGTGCCGGTAAACAGCTCTCCTGAGTTGCTGAGCAATGGCCCCAGACTCCCATTGATTTTCCTCCTGTTCCTTACTTACCTAAAGACGGACTTCTTGTTGTCCTTGATTCCCATTGCTAATCTAAGTTCAGTTACCACTTAACCTGTCTTATTTGTTCCCTGCAAATGTGGGCCATTGTGAAATAGTCCTCCTTAAGGCCCACCAAGCTTCTATTGTTCATAAACCTGCCTATTCTTTCTTAAGAGGACCATGATTTCCTTGTTTAGCCAAGAGGGCTTCCCACCTCTTCTGTTACCTTTTCTCCACATGGGAATGGACTTCTTTTGTGGTTCAAGGATCGTGTCATTAAGGAACAACCACTCTCCATGCACACCTTTCACCTTTGGTCCCTGGTCCCACAGCACTTGCCCTACTAATGACCTAATTTTGTTGAAATTTTCATTTTTGAAGTCCAAGACTTCAATCTTGTTATCCGATTTGTCTGCCTTACATTGGATAGTAAACATGATGGTTTCATGGTCACTGTCACCCAGGCTTCCCTCTATGTTTAATTCGGTCACCAGGTCATCTCCTTTTGGCCAGGACCAAGTTTAGCAGAGCGTCACCTCTGGTTGGCCCATGCACCTCCTGGGTCAGGAAGAGCTCCTCAACACAGGTCAGGAAGGACTGCGACCAATCCAACTTGGCCACATGTTCATCCCAGAAGATATCTGGATAATTAAAATCACCCATGATGACCATATCATGTGCACGTGCAGCCTTAGTGAATTCTTGGGTGAACTCCTGGTTTAGTGGTCTGTAGTATATACCTATAGTTGGTCTCTCTCAATGTGCCCCCCCCCCCCAACAACTTGACCAAGAGCATTTCAAGCTGTCCATTTTTGGAGCCAATGTCAGCCTCCAAGGAAGTGTATTGCTCTTTCACATAGAGAGCAATATCACCACCTTTCTTCCTCACCCAGTCCCTTCTATCCAGGATGTAGCCCTCTATAGCTCCACTCCAGTCATGTGAGGAGACCCACCAGGTCTCCAGAATCCCTACTAGATCACAATACACACTGGAGAGTAGTAGGGCTAGCTCTTCCTGCTTGTTCCCCATGCTCCTGGCATTAGTATATAGGCACCTGAATCCTCCTATTGAGGCCCTCGTCTTCCTGTACAGCTGATGGAGAACTATTCCCTCAGCTTCTGCAAGACTGGTTCTCCCAGTGTCCCTACCTACAGGGCCTACTTGTATGTTGGTCACTGGACATGTTTGAATTTGTGTATTCCTGTCCCTCAGTAATCTTAGTTTAAAGCCCTGTACAGAAGCTTATCCATCCTGGCCACGAACAGGTACTTACCTTTCCTTGTGAGATGGATGCTGTCCCTTCCCAGGAGTCCTATAGCAGAGGGGCAGGTGGCAGAGTGGTGGGGAGCTAGTGGCAGGGGAAGAAGGCACCGAGAAGGGCCAAGTGCTGGTGGGGGAAAGGCAGCAGGGGGGCACATATAGGGTGGGCAAGGAGGGAGGGAGTAAGTAAGGGGCAAGGGGTAGATGTTTGGCTCCTCACCACTGCTTTCCCTGCCACAGTGGTATGTGGAATTTAAGACAACCCTCCAATAATTACATTCTAAACAAGGAAAATTATTTAAAGATATTTATAGTTAAAAATTATAACAGTGCGTGTGTGTAATTTGGTATAATTTTCCGTGTCTAGAATCTAATTATTGGGGAGGTCATCTTAAATTCAAAATCAGCTTGGATTGGGGTAAATATGGTAATGCTTACTATTGCTAGGTATCATAAGCCATGAAATGTTGGATAGGGCTTTAATGTAAACATCTTAAGTCTAGTGACTGGTTGCCTTTTTTTGGAAGATATGTATTTTCCCCCTAACTTAATTCTGATTCCATGTTGAAGTCTAAATATCCAAATAATCAATAGCCAACTATTTCCAGTTAATCTTTGGAAGCATTCATCCTTTTGATGTATTACTATTTCTTATTTGCATTGTGGTAAAGTTTTTGCATACGGGTAACTGCTGTACTACACGTTGTGAATACATACAGAAAAGACAGGCCTTACAATGCTTATAGTCCAATTTCTATATCTAAGGATTTAGACAAACAGATGGAGAAGCATAGGGAAACTAACTTTGGCCAGCACAGTAACAGAAGTCTCAGTACTAAGACTAACTTAGCAGAACTTTTGGGGAGACTGTTTCTGAAATGAGACCAAAGCAGATATTGTTAAACAAATATATAACTGATTTGCCCATCTGCTAAAGTAAGCTGAATAGAGTTCTGAATTTTAGGGGTGGTCTCTTTAAAGCAGTGTTGACATACATCAGCTATACAAACCTTCTGGAGATGATGTTTACAAGGTACTTCTGTGTGCACCTTGATTCCAGAGCTACCAATATTGTACCACCTTATACCAAACCATTAAGGGAAAGCAACATTAAAGCTAGGGTTACCAGCTGAGGGGACCATCCTAGTGAAGGGAATCTATTATGGTATTCTTCCATTATTTCACTTGATTCAGTCAATGTAGTGTGCAATGCTAGGGAATTTGAACCCAAAGATACCTTGTGCCTAGTAATGTCTACCACTGCTTTTTCTATTTTTTAATTAAGTCAGAGAGTCATGCCAGCATTTTAACCAGTTGAAGGTTGAAAAAACATAAATATGGCTTAAAGCCAGCTTTGTTTCCCTCACCCCATCTTTAACTGTCCTTTGCTCTCATTGCTTGTAATTTTTACCATTAGAATTGAGCAGACCTCATGAAAAGAGTTTATGTTGAGGTACAAGTTTATAGAGTAGTGTGACTCCAAAGACATCTACTCCTTGCTGTCTAATCCAAGCACCAGTGAGGTTAGCAGGTGGACTAACCTCAAAACTAGATGGGAAATTGTATGATGCCAAAATGACTCTATTCCCAACAAATTCATAATAAAGAGCTTGAGGCCACGGGGAGGGGAGCAGGCAGGGGGGGGAGAGGAATCATAACAGCATGTGGGCACTGAACCAGATTTACACATGCAATTTGCTTCAGAAAAATGCTTGAGGGGGGAGCTTTTGATTATGCATAGTATTATAGGAGGCATAACAGTGTGGCTGGTGGGTAAGTCTTAGAAAACCCATCTGGAAATCTAGTTTTATAACTGAGCTCCTGAGCACGGTTACAGTCATTGAAGAAATACAAAACTTAGGATAATTTTTACTGCTTAAAACACTTTATTAGAGCTAAAAGGGAAAAATGTTTCATCTCAGATTGCAAGACTGTTCTCAGAAATATTTGTTATTAAGTCTATGTGTTCTAGCTCTCTGCTGTTTTTTTCTAGAGCCCAATCCTGAAAATACAGCCAGTGACATGCATGTGTAAAGTAGGGCTGAGTGAAGCTTTGATCTCTGATTCAATTCAGTGGAGACTCAGCCCAATTCAGCAGCTGAATCTTCAAATCCAAATTGAATCAGGATACCCTTTAATCTCTCCGAATCAAATTGGAACCCTCAGGATCAATTCAGAGAGATCCAATGATTCAGAGGTAAACACAGCGTTATTGTTTTTCTACATACCTCAAGGTACCAGGTGGCTAATGAATGCTAATTTGCTGGGGTGGATGGAGTATCCCACAGGAGCACGGGGGTGGGGGCGGTCCCGGGGTGCTTGGCAGCAGACCTGTAAGTGGACCAGAAGTACTTCCAGTCCACTTCTGGGTTTGCGGTGGAGCATGTGGGGCCCCCCCTCTGCCCCCTGTCTCGGTGACTGGTGTGTCCTGGGACTGGGGGGGCACCTGGTGTCCCCCCATGGCTGTTTACCAAGCCGGGGGAGAATGGGGGAGGTCCACCACCGAGCACACAGGGGAGCCCCCCCACGCTCCTGTGGGATGCTCCATCTGCCCCACAATCTCAGTGTTCACAAGTAATGCTGGTACCTCGAGGTATGTAGAAAAACCATTTAAAGCTGTGTCTATGGCTGAATCAACATCAATCTTCAGATTCAGGTTCAGCCAAATCAAATTGGGACAGTGATCCAAATCAATTAGTTGAATCACTGTCCCCCGATTCGGGCTGAATCCGAATTAAATATGGCCCATTTCGCGAACCCCTAGTGTAAAGTGCCTGCAGCTTATGGTACTACTTGTTTCCTTATAAGCTATATCTACATGGCAAACTTACTGTATCTGGCAGCAGTACACTGAAGCTATACATGCTGTGCTACTCTTCAAAGATTGCTGTCTGAATCAGCAACAGTGTAATCATGTCTGTGTGATGCTGCAGGAGACTAATAAGCATCAGAGGAGTCTGATGGATTCTGACTCAATAGTGAAGCTTAGCCTACGCAAATAGACATGGTTACACAGCACTTCTGGCTTAGGAGATGATACAGCATGAAGGTACCACCACAGGCATGGGAAATTTGTCATATGTCTAGCCATATATCAATGCTGTAATCTCTGTGGGTTTACCCCCAAGACTTAACCCATTATCTTTTCATCCATAAACCTTAAAATTATGTTCTTAGAATCATGTACTTTCCTCCCTTCTTCCTTAGTCATTCCCTGCCAGCAGGACTCACCAGAGTGCATTCCCAAGCCATACCATATCAAAAGCAATCTGTAGAGCATGATCTAGAAATCATAGTATCCACACTGCATATTTTGCTTAGAAATATATTAAAACACCCCCACTGGTAGAGAGGCATAGGTGTCAATAGGATTTAAGAGCCCTTTTCCTAAATGACCCAGAAAATGCATTCAGACATTAGGTTTACTTGTGCAAGCATGCAGCAGTTGGGTTCTTGCTCTATAAATGTGAGCAGAGTTTTGGATCAACTCCAAATGAGACTATTTTCAGGTTTTTAAAGCAAGCTTGGATATTGCCATAAAACTCTGCAGTCTGAACATTGTGAAGTCTCAATTCAAGTTCGCCTGCCAAGGTTAACAAAAAATTCCCAGCATTACTATTTGCCCAAGAATCTTAATGTGTTATAAAGATAAAATTATTAATGGTAACAAAATCATAAGTAAATACCTAGGAAAATAATTATTCAAACCAGAAAGGTGGTTGTAAGCATCTTACAACCTAAGGGAAAACTCATAGAAGAATACTGTGCACTAGATTTTTAAATACAAATATTAGACAGAAAGAAATTCAAGGTTAAGGTTACTCTTTAAAACTCCCTCAGGCATTTGGGAGTCTGATCATTCAAGAGTCATAGCAGCCTAAACAGCTTTAGCCTTGCCTTAGTAACACACCATAAAGCAAACAATCTACATGATACAGATCTAGGTTTTTTTGGTGTTTTGACTACTTTTCACATTTTTTAAATTCTTGAAAAGTAATACATTATACATGCCAATTTGCCCACTGTCTTGCAAATGAAATGTCTATTAAGACACTTATAAGGCTATTCTAATGCAGCTGTCCACCTTAGTATCTAACTCCAGAAATGGATAAAATGAACAGCATTTTTAAGACACTCATGTTCTCCATTGTCCCTTATGGGAGAGGGTGACATGTATCCTTCACTAACACCATCACAATACCTCCTGCTCCTATCCAGACTTCACCTCCCTGTCTAGTAAATACACCAGACCATGCAGAGTTCTCAGTGGAATCTGGAAGTGCGGGATAGTGACAGTAAAAAGTCTGGAGACAACTAAACCTTCCTTGCAAAACAGAGCCAGCGTATAAATGGAAGCTAATTTCTATGTGCAGTTGTAGGGTGCCAACTCTGCCTTCTACAATGCAGTAAGGTATGACAATATCCAGGGACAATTGGCTGGGAATTTTCTGATGACATATGATATTGTCAGGAAATATCAGTTCATCAAAAGTGATGTTCTCTAGCATAAAATGTCTTCTGAACTGGAAGTAATATGGGAGTGTTACTGGGCATCCCACAGAGGCACAGATGACTGGTGAGAGTGCATTGCCACACCAGTGCAGTGACACTATTTCTGGTTTGGAAGACAGCACATGTAAAGCAGACACCACATGTCTCCGTGCCATGTCAAATGCACTCTCATGTCCAGTGTAGTCCAGGGTTTACATGTGTAACCTGGGTGGTGGCCCAATAGTTGCCACTCCTGCCCAGTATCAGGGATGGTGTGGTAAGAATGGGTCAGAGCTTCCGGCCAGCACCAATTTACTTTCCGGCCAGCCCCTGCTCCCCACAGAGCAGCCCGTGGTCCCAAGGTCTAACACTTAACTGATTTAACTATTTACACTTTATTTACAAAACAAGAATAATAGGAAGGTTATTTACAAGTGAACTTAAATGGCATAACCACAATCACAAAACAAACCAGAATGCATTAGTCAACCCTTGACTCAAAAACCATGGGTAGGGTAACTGGCAGCTTTCAGCCACTGCTGAGATGCTACCACAAGGAAGCAAGGTGGTCACTCCCAGCAGCTCCAACAGGCTTCCCAATAAGTGGCAGACTGCAACAGGTTAAACTTCTGTGGTCTGCAATCAAATTGTATCAAACCCCAACCCCCCAAAGAGGCTGAAGGGTGACCCTCTGTGGCAATGAAAAAGGCAAGCAACAAGCAACAGAGTAGGCTCCTGCAGCAGTCAGCATGACCCAAGCACAAAGCACAGGGACTCCATCCAATGACAATCAGCTGCAGAATAAGGGACAGGACTGAGTCCCCTCTGGGGCAGTCAGTGGCAGGGGGTCAGCAGAACAGGCAGCTCCCAGGGGTCATTGCTCCAAACCCCTGCTCCAGATGACTGGCCAGGCACCCCACACGTGTCACAGCTCACCAGTGCCTCTCCAAGCTCCGGCCTGTGCCTCAAGCTCCCAGGAACCCCAATCCTGGTGCTCTGGTGCTCCTCAGGATCCCAGTGCCTTGCCTGCTGCTGTCCCACTTCCCCAGGGAAAGTGAAGGGTTTCCTTAACTCACCAGCCTAGCTCCCTGCTCTGGATAAGGATGCTGCCTGCGCTCCTGGCCGCTGCTTCTTCTCCTCAATGGAGTGGGGGGCCAACTGCCACCCCTAGCCTCCGGGATGCCCAGCACATCCAGCACACTGCAATGGGGCCTTTGGGGCACCAGCTCTCTGCCCCAAGCCCTGGCCGCAGCTCCTTCTCTGCTACAGGGCTGGAGGCACAGCTGACTGCTGCTACCTTCTTCTCCCAGGGACTTCGAGGCTCTTCAGAGGGGTCTCTCTGCTCCCTCTGCTGGGTCAGCTCACCCCAGCTCTTCTTAGGCCTCCTGTGCCATTCCCCAGAGTCGCTGTCAGCAGCCCCCCACACCAGTTTGGCTTCTGCTTTTATCCCCCCCGGCAGTCCCTACCTGGCTTGCAAACCAACCCACCAGGGCTCAGGGTGGCGGGCCCCCAACCCTGGCCAGCCACCTTCCATGCGAATGAGGGGATTGAAAACCCCTTCTTTAGGTTGGCTTCTCCTTTTCCACAGGCCAGGGCTCCCCTGCTCCACCCTTGGGGTTGCTCAGAGTTCACTGGCACTGTTTCTAGCCCAGGATAAGTATCTCAGCCAACCTGGTGAGCCCACATTGGCAGTCTGTTACACATGCATATAATAACATACCACGGATCAACTGTCACTCACCAGAGCATATTGGTGCACACACAGCATGGCCCTATGCAGATTCATTACTTCTGGGTGATAGGCTCATAAACTCAGTATGGCCAATGGAGGAAACTCCACAAGGACATACTTTTGGAGGCTGCAGCTCTAGGTGCTGCACAGATTGGGTGTAACTATAGGTGGGCAGGTGGGGCTTGAGCCCCACATACTGCTTAATGCTGTAGAAAAACCCCCCGTTTTTCTTTTTTTTATTTAAAAATATATTCCCTCCCCTTCCCCAACCATTTCTGACTTTCTCTCTCCCCTCTCTATCCCTTAGAAGTAGTTATAAGAAGTTGTGATAAGTCATAGTTAAGCTAAAGCACAAGATAAGAACAAGCCCCTTTTATATTGTCCATGTATCTTTGTAAATAGTGTTTTGTTATTTTGGTATTGATTTTTACTGTTTTATATTATATTCCTATTATATTTGTATTGATTTTAATTGTTTTATATTGATAATGTATGATTTAGGCCTGTTTCTGTAAGTTAGCCAAAGTAATATCAAGTCTCCATCTTGCCTTGTCAAGTTTCCATATTGTGCCCCTGCCTGGGCATACCCCATTGTAATTGTGTTGTAACTGTGACTCATACCTACCCCTCCTATGTAAATTGGTTCCTAGATAAATGAGAATGGATGAGAGTGCTTGAGACATAATGGTGGCAGGCCTAAAAATATCACCTACTGAATGACCTGACCATCAGCTTAACAACCCTACCACTGCCTTGCATTGACACTCCCTGAAACCACAGACCTAGTCCCAGAACCAGAGACAAAACACAACATTTGAAAGATTCAGACCCTCCAAGAAACTGTGGAAACAAAGAACAGAACAGAAACCAGCAAGTCCACCATTGTATCCCACCAGACAACGAGGACATCTAGAACTCCAAGTGCTTATCTGAGCAGGACTGGCCCTTTCCTGGACATGTCCTCCCCATTGAAGGCATAGGTAGCCCACGCCTATTAAAGGGGTGGTAGAGTGTGACCTCCTTGGGACGCCCTCTGCATCCAGACCAGCACTACGCCATACCACCTATCCATCCAGAGGCCCTGCCAGCGACCCTCTCTGGACAACACCTCACTGGAGAAAACCCCGACTGGCCTTTGAGGATCAGCTTGAAGCCTAGGATAGGTAGCTGTCACCCACATCTTCCTTCCAAGCAAGGGACCTGAGTTCTGTTTCTTTACACCTTGACTTCAATCCCTCTACTAAGCCTTTTCCCTCCTGCTACCATTGTGTGTGTGTGTGTGTGTGTGTGTGTGTGTGTGTGCGCGCGTGTGTGTGTGTCTAATAAAACCTGATATTCTGGACCCTACGTTGGTCTTTGTCTTGTTCCAGGCTCCCCACTTAATCCCTGCTCTCTTTGCTCCCACCTCTTACCCAACCCCGTGTCCAACTCCTGTCCCTCTGCTGTCTGTCTCTCTGCTTCCCGTCTCAGATCTCTGCCACCTTTGACCCCCATCCCAGTGCTTGCTCTCACCTCTAACTCCACCTCCTGGCTTCTTAGCCAGCTCTCGATCTCCCAGCTCTAGCCTTCTTCTCAGTTCTCCTCCTGGCGTCTCAGCCTCCCCATCTCCCGTTCCCACCCCGGCCAGCTCTTTACCTACCAACTTTTCTGCCTCTCAGTCTCACGACTCTCACCCCAGCCTTCTTCCTCAGCTTAGCTCCTGGCTCTTCTGCCTTCCCATCTCCCAGCTCTCGCTCCAGCCTTCTCGCCCCAGCTTAGCTCCTAGCTCTGCCTCCCGATCTCCTGGCTCTTGGCCCAGCCTTCTTCCCCAGTTTACCTTCCAGCTTCTCTGCCACTGCCACCCTGGCTCTCTCTCCTCCCAGCTTCTCTGCCTCCCAGATTTTCCCTTGACTCCCACCAGGGCCCCAAGCACCCCCAAATGCCCCCTAGTCATCAAGCACCCCCGCTACTGCTAACACACAGTCACTGAAGTGTATGTTTGTATGTGTGTATGTGTATTGACTGGTAGTTTTGTATGTGCAGTTTGTGTGTGTGTATATAATTTTGTGCCATGCCCTCCTGCCTAACAGCATGATATTGAGATCCTGAGCATTGATCTGGCATGTGTCAAGTCAACAATGTGGGCAGTGGAATGGAGAGGGGTCTCACCCTACTGCTCCTCTGCATCTGCTGGGATGGGAGTGGTGCCAGCGAGGCCATGAACCAGAGGGTTAATGCGTTCATCTCTTTTTATCACCACTGAATTTCAGCTTTTAAATTGCCACCCTTCTTAGATTCCTGCACTGTTAAACCCTGCAGGGATGGCTTACCCTGCAAGCAAAGTCTATCAGGCATGCCTCTGACTATGTAAACATGTAACAAACAAAAATTCCCTTCCCTGAAGAACATAAAATCTACAGGATGCCACAGGCAATGGTACAACAGACAGATAGACAAAATGGTGAGATGATAATAGCATGAAGGGCAGTAGGCCTGTGCAAAGCAGAAAGTATTTGCTTTGGATTCAGATTTGGCGATTTGGAGGGAAAGTGATTTCATTTGGTGATTCAAATCACTGTCCCAATTAGATTCAGTCAAATCTGAATCTGAAGATATTTGGTGCCGAATCTTATTGGGCCATAGACTATACAGGCAGGCAGTGCTAGTGTAGTAAAAAGACGTTAGCCCCCATAATTTTGCAGTAATGCTTGAGCAAAAACCATATGATAGAAGTGTCTTATGACCATCTTATGGCCCTTTTGTGTAAAGATCAGGAGGTCTAATGTCCAAGCTGTGGTCTGTGGTTCTTACTGCTTGCCTTGCATTTTGAAATCATCTCTGTCCAGTGTCTTAAGGTTACGTTAAGATAGGAAGTTACTAAAGTTTAACTAACTTTGTTGAAATTGCTCTTTTCTTCTGAGCATGCTGCAATTCTACCTTTGAGTGTGCACATACTAACCCTGATAAGTCACATTAACCAATAACTAGTTAAGTACAGCCTACAAGATAAGGCGTCACAATTAGGAACTGGTACTGCAGCCAATAAACTTCTAGTACATCAAGACTCTGTTGAATGTAAGCTATAAAAATGTAATTCCAGGCCGGACTCATCGTCGGCCCTGATTTGAGCTCTCTGCTCCCGGTCAAACTGTTTGCAAACAATAAACCTAGATAGACCCAGCCTGTATGTGTGACTCTCTCCTTGAGGGTAATTGAACAAGCCTCCAGAGGAACGAAACTAGCCATTTTGGCAACAATTTGGCGAGCCAGCCAGGAGCCCTCTGGACTATTTCAGGGCACGACGAGATCGGCAAAGGGGAGTCGTGAAGTGGCCACCGGACTGATCTTGGAGTCCGTCATGACCCCCGGGTCCGTGAGTCGGGCACCTGAAAGGTCAAAGGCACTCCTCTGAATGAGTCACCCAGGCTGAGTGGGTCCGAAGAGACGGCACCAGGGGTCCAGCAGAGTGAGTATTCGCTTTCCTTGTGTCAATTGAATGGTCTCTAAGGGAATTTGGGGAGCCCTGAGGATTTAAGTGTTGGTTTTGGTATCCAGCATATTGGTCTGGATTTTGGATCCGGGGAATCCCTTTAGAAACATGAGCCGCTGACCAAGTCTGAGACTATAGCTGAGCCTAGCCGCACCAATTCTGCCCAACAAGGTAGAGTCGAACGCAAGGGGGCTCAGCTGGAACCTCATGACTCAGCGGACAGGGACCTGAGTGCATATGTATATTGGTCGACACATTGGGGTTGGGTAGCTCCCGAGAAGAAGATTCTGCTTCCCCATTAGGATGCATGCTGAGGAATTTGGGTAAATTTAAGGGAGGCTACGGAATAGAAATGACAAAGGATGACTTGATTATATTTTGTCAGAAGGAATGGCCCACTTTCAGGGTTGGATGGCCGGAAGTTGGTTCTTACAATGTAAAATTAGCTAATGCAGTTTCGAATGTGATAACCCGGGATGGCCACTGGGATCAGTGGCCGTATATAGATTGTTGGATAAGTGCTATAATGAATCCTGTTCCCCCATGGGTTCAGAAGTGTAAAAAGAAAATGTGTAAGATGTTATTGGCAAAAGACACTGGGAGAACAGCCCAAGTCCTTCCTGATTCTGGTAGTGAGGGAGATCTGATTCAGGGACCAGGACACAGAGTTAGAACACAGTCACCTGTCAGTCCCAGTTCCAGGAGTCAGGAGTCACCATCATCATCTCAGACAGACTCTAGCCCTAGCTCCAGGAGCCAGGAATCATCACCATCATCCTCATTATTCCGAGAGGATCCTGACTTGTTGGGCAGGGAGAGGTCAGAAAGTCCCTCAGTAGCTCCCTTAATTGGCCCCGGGGTTTCAGGAGAAAAGAAGGGAAAAGACCCAGAGAATCTCCCACCAACAGCTCCCCCTTATGAGGAAACGGACAGCTTCCCAGAGGGGCTGGCTCAGCTCAAATCAGCATTAAAGCTCGTGGAATCCTGGCATGATAAAGCCCCCCAGAGTACCCGTAACAAGAACCCCAATTACACCAATTACAATTGTCCCATGAGACAAGTAGTGACTCCAGGAGAAGGGGGGGAACAACCTTCGTTTACATACCCTTTCACACGTCAGATTTGTTTAATTGGAAGAATCAAAATCCTTCTTTTAGAGAAGACCCCGATAAGATGCAAAATCTGTTTCGGTCAGTAGGGCAAACCCACCGTCCTACCTGGGCTGATGTTCAAATGATGCTGCATACCCTCCTGACCTCTGAAGAAAGGCAGATGGTACAGGGAGTAGCGGATAAGATAGCTGAGGAGCGGGTAATAGCCCCTGGAGGGGACTTGCGTGCTGTATGTCCTATTGAGAGTCCCAATTGGGATAACGACTCAGAGGAAGGGAGAGATCTGAATCATCAATATCTGGGGATTATAGTAGAAGCTCTGGGTAAGGCAGTACCATGGGTACCAAACCTCTCCAGGATATGCGAGGTCCGCCAAGGAAAGGATGAATCTCCCTCAGCCTTCCTCGAGCGGTTGTATGATGCCTTTAAGAAATTTAGTGAAATAAACCCTGAGGCTCCAGAAAATCACCGCATGGTGAATATGCTGTTTATTGGGCAGGCGGCCCCAGATATAAGGAAGAGGTTGCAAAAAGTTGAAGGAGGACCAGGGAAACCCCTTTCAGAGCTAGTGGAAATTGCGTATAAAGTCTATGGGAACCGGGATCAAATAGCAGAAAAGAAGGAGGAGAAGCGTGGACAGAAGCAAATGGCCACACTAGCAGCCGCCTTAAGCAAGAGTATTAATGGCAATGGAGGATGGAAAGGGCAACCAGAGGGGGGGCAGAAGAAAGGAAGAGGTCAGCCGCAGCCGGATGAATGTGCATATTGCCGGGAAAAAGGACATTGGAAAAAAGATTGTCCTAAATTACGGGATAAAAAGAGGGAAACCCAACGAGGGGACCACCAGATGCTAGCGGAATCCTCGGGAGAAGATTCTAGCTGAAGGGTCCAGGGATTCAAGGCCACCGCCCTACGGGCAAACGCCCAGAAGGATCCCATGGTACAGATTAGGGTAGGTGGCAGAGATTATGAGGCCCTAGTGGATACTGGGGCCACCTTTTCAATGATTCCTGTGAAACCCCCTTTAGCTAAAGAAAGCGGAAAGTATGTAACGGTAGAAGGGATAGAGGGAAGACGGATCAGATTGCCTGTATATAAGCCCCTCCTCACGAAGATTGGGAATAATAAACTGGAGCATGCATTTGTAGTATCACCTGCCTGCCCAGTAGCACTATTGGGACGGGATTTGCTAACAAAACTGCAAGCAGAAATCTTCTTCCGTGAAGATCAAATCGTAGTGCAATTACCGGTAAAGCAAAGCTCAAACTACCAGATGGCTTTACGGACAGTTGAGACAAGATCAGAACCCAAAGGGATTGAGATTTTAGAAAACGTGGATCCCTGTGTATGGGCAGACGGAACTCCTGCCTGAGCAAAATATGTACACCCTGTAAAAATTCCCCTGAGGGAAGGAGAAGGTCCTGTGTGTGTCAAACAATATCCTCTGAAGAAAGCCACTCGAATAGGTTTGAAGCCACTAATTGAAAAATTTAAGAGGTATGGGTGGTTAATAGAGGGATCATCCCCCTTTAACACCCCAATCTTGGGTGTACCCAAAGCAGATGGAATCTCTTTTAGGCTGGTACAAGATTTAAGGGCCATAAACAAAAAGATTTTAGTGGACCACCATACAGTCCTAAATCCCCACACCATCTTAACCCAGGTTCCAGCGGATGCTGAGGTATTCTCTGTGCTAGATTTAAAAGATGCTTTCTTCTCTATTCCACTACATGAAGATAGTCAGAAATTGTTTGCCTTTGAATGGGAAGATCCAGATACATACTATAAGACCCAATTGTTGTGGACAGTATTACCTCAGGGATTTGCCTCATCTCCTCATATTTTTGGAACAGCTTTGCAAAAAGATTTGGAGCACTGGAAAGAGAGACACCACAAGGTGGCACTGTTGCAATATGTTGATGATTTATTAATAGCAAGTCCCGACTTACAGACGGGGAAAAATGCGACAGAATCCTTACTGAATATCCTGGGACAGAGAGGGTATAAGGTGTCTCGAGAAAAAGCTCAAATTTGCCAACCAAAGGTTACCTTTTTGGGATATGAGATTAAGAAGGGGATTTGGGCTCTGAGCAAGGATCGAATTCAAGCAATTCAGGATATGCCTGCTCCCAGGAACCCTAAAGAGCTGCGAGCTTTCTTGGGTTTAACCGGGTTTTGTAGACTGTGGATTCCTGATTATGGGGGAAAAGCCAAACCCCTATATGAGTCCCTCACGAAGGAGGGTCTCACAAATTGGAAATGGACTAAGGAAAAACAACATGCATTTGAATTACTGAAAGCTGCCCTCTTGCGACCCCCAGCATTAATGATCCCAAATGGGCACAAGCCCTATAGACTATATGTGCATGAAAACAAAGGGGTAGCTTCAGGAGTTTTAACTCAGCCAGTTGATCCAACTTGGAAACCAGTGGGATACTACTCCAAGGTCTTAGACCCAGTGGCAAAGGGGTGGCCTGCATGTTTGAGGGCTGTCGCCGCCACTGCTACCCTCGTGGAAGAGGCCCAAACATTGTTATGGGAGCTGACATGGAGATACACACTCCACATGGGGTTCCCCAGGTTCTCGGAGGAGAAGGAGGGAAATTTTTGAACCCCTCCAGACAATCGAGATATGAAATCTTCCTTTTATCTAATCCAGGTCTTACCTTCAAGCACACCACTGCCTTAAATCCAGTGACTCTACTGCCGGAGCCGGGGCCTCCGGGTCATGACTGTTTAGAAGTATTGACACAGACAGTACTAATTCGCCCTGATTTGAATGATGACCCAATTGAGAACCCGGAGGAGGAGTTCTTTGTAGATGGTTCGAGCAGTGTGATACAGGGTGTGAGATATACCGGATGTCCTGTGGTGACATTGACAGAAACGGTATGGAAAGAAAAGCTCCCTGTGACATGGTCAGCACAGGCAGCGGAGCTCGTGACCCTAACTTGTCCACTAGAATTGGGAAAAGATAAAAGGGTAAACATTTTTACAGACTCACGTTATGCCTTCGCCACTGTTCATGCCCATGGGTTGTTGTGGAAAGAGCGGGGATTCATCACGGCCTCTGGACAAAAGATTGCCAATGGCCCACAAATAATAATGTTATTGGAAGCCCTCCGGCTACCAAAGGAGGTGGCCGTGGTACATGTAAGAGCCCATGGCAAGGCTGCAGATGAATGCCAGAAAAGGGGAAATGCAAAGGCTGACATGGCAGCCAAAGAGGCAGCACAAACAGGAGGAGAGGCAGCATTCCAGGGCACGGCCCATGAAGTGTCTTCCTATTTAGAAAATTTTGAAGTAAAATATGGTCCAGGGTCAGATAAGCTAGCCGCTGATCTCAAGGCTAGTAAAAATTCACAGGGATGGTGGATCGTACCAGGAGGGAAAGTGTTGATACCTCGAGCTCTGCTGGGAGAGATACTCCACTGATTGCATTCTTCCACTCATATGGGAAGCACAGCAATGGGAGATTTGTTGACTCATCAAATGGTAGCCCCCAGACTTTATTTGGATGCCCAGAGAGTGGTCTGTCAGTGTCCAACTTGCCAGAAGGTGAATCCAAAATCTGCCAGACCACCAGCTCCCATGGGAGGAAGACCGTGGACTCAATATCCTGGACAAGCTTGGCAGATTGATTTTGCTGAACTTCCTAGATCCAGCCGATACCATTACCTGTTGGTACTAGTTGACCAGTTAACTGGGTGGGTGGAAGTGTACCCAACGAGAACAGCTACCGCATCTACAGTAGCACAGATGCTACTCCACGAGATAATACCCAGATTTCTGTTACCTGAGTCTATTGAGTCAGATCAAGGCAGTCATTTCATGGGGAAAATAGTACAGGAAGTGTCCAAAGCTTTAGATATCACTTGGAAACTCCATGCTCCATGGAGACCCCAGAGTTCAGGCCAGGTGGAACGCATGAATAGGACACTGAAGGCTATGTTGACAAAAATTTGTATTGAGGCTCATTTGAAATGGCCACAGGCACTCCCACTGGCTTTAACTCGTATTCGTAGTACACCACGTAGGGGAATTAAATTATCACCTTTTGAATTGATGGTTGGTATGCCTCCCAGGGTCTTGCCAGCAGGATGGAGGGAACTAGTTACTGTAGAACTTGGTAAATCTGAAATTTGGAAACAAGTTATTGCCTTGCAGTCTGTTTTGTCTTCTCTACACAGGTTTGCTGCATCCTTCCAGAGCCTTCCGCTTGACGCACCAGCCCACAACTTCAAACCGGGTGACCAGGTCCTGGTACAGAAGTGGAAAAAAGATCCTCTTGCGGAAAAGTGAGAAGGACCCTGTCAGGTGTTGCTGACTACGCACACAGCTGTCCGCTTATCAAACAGCGACAAGTGGACCCACTATTCAAGAGTGAAGCCTTTTCATCCGGAGGACACCAACTCCCAGGGTGTGGTCACTCCGGAAGCTGACAACACCCGGGAACAAGAAGCCGACAATTGGACAAGTGAACCAGTAGGAGATCTGAAGTTATGTTTACACAAATGTGGACTCTAATCTATTTCTTTGGACTCATGCCCCTTTTAGGTATAGCAAACCCAAAAGGATATCACCCAGACTGTTGCAAATGTCCCTTTGACATAAAGCTTAAGCCCCTAAATAAGACTAGCTATGAGGCTTCAAAGTCTACTATAATCAATGCCTCTATGCATACCCTCTCCAAATGCTGCTTGAGTCGAGAAATTATAATAACGTATGCACTCCGTGCTGGTCCAACACCGGTACGTATAGAGCCAGAACCAGAACTCTGGTCAGCAATCCTCAGAGATTGGCCTTCAAATCCTCCCTTCGAGGTTAAGCCCCAGGGAATCTGCATAGGAGATTACCATTACGCCATGAATAAAACTGTAAGACCTAAAGGTCCACCTGCAAACCCATGGGTGGGAAATGTATGGGTGGCCCTTCTCAAGGAGTCAGCCCGTGCTCTAACTAACCACAGTTCTCTTTTGTGTGCACTTACTCCTGTTTCTAGTGATGAGGGAGTCCCTTTCCTGCCTATTCCCCTCAATAGGACAGGCATAATCTCTGACTGGGGCTTTAATCATGATTTTAATCTCTCCTCACAATTTAATGGTTCTGGGAGACTCCTGGTAGCGAAGATTAAAGGATCTATTTGTATTTCCCAACAGGGAGGGGGATTTAGGGTGGGACAGTCACGATGCCAAGAGACATGGATATCTAAGGAGGTTGCCCCTCGCCAAGGTGCTTGGACACATGCAAACGCCTCATATGATACGTTTGAAAGCCTCCCTTGTCTCCTGGGTGAGGAACAAATTTTAGTTTGGGGCCACAATTGCACTCATTATCAAAACGGTACGAAAAACTCTTTAAAAAGGGGTTCATTGACCTTGGCTTTAATGTTTTCCCATTCTAGCATCGTAAATGAAACATGTGGGCTGTGGTGGATTTGAGGGCGATGGGCATATAGGCAGCTGTTATCTAGGGGCTTTGATTCCTGGCGTTTGGCTAGTGCAGCCAACACCTCGTGATACTCAAACCATCCACCCTGGGCTTTATTGTGCTAAGCGTGGTACTGATACCTCCCTTGAAAGGATAGCCGCAGGAGGGAGTCAACGGTGGGGCGATAATGAATGGCCAGCCGAAAGAATCATTCGATATTATGACCCGGCAACTTGGGAACCAGTTGTGGTTGGAAGGGAGCCCACCTATCTGACTAACCGCATTATCAGACTCCAGGCCGTAGTAGAGATAGTCACTAACAAGACTGCAGCAGCCCTCCACCTAATTGGAAGTCAACTCACCCAGATACGCACCACGGTGCTGCAGAATCGTTTAGCTCTTGACTATTTACTTGCCAGTGAAGGAGAGGTGTGTAAAAAGTTAAACCTGTCCAATTGTTGTGTTGAAATTGATGATAATGGTGAATTGATAAAAGACCTAGTAAATGATATGGAGAAGGTAGCACATGTTCCAGTCCAGACATGGAACGGATGGAACCTTGACTGGTTCACATCCTGGCTTCCCCAGACTGGCTGGATAAAGGGAGTGTTGATGGCCTTATGCTTGTTAGTATCAACCCTTTGCTTGCTTCCCTGTATGCTACCATGCATCATGACCCTTCTGAGAAGGACTGTTCGATCAGTTGTTAACCGTGAAATGTTTGTACACTATCAGAAATTGGCTATCTCAGACACTTATTAAAAATTTAGAGTAAGAAAGCATCTGAGGGGGGAGTTGTAGTAAAAAGACGTTAGCCCCCATAATTTTGCAGTAATGCTTGAGCAACAACCATATGATAGAAGTGTCTTATGACCATCTTATGACCCTTTTGTGTAAAGATCAGGAGGTCTAATGTCCAAGCTGTGGTCTGTGGTTCTTACTGCTTGCCTTGCATTTTGAAATCATCTCTGTCCAGTGCCTTAAGGTTACGTTAAGATAGGAAGTTACTAAAGTTTAACTAACTTTGTTGAAATTGCTCTTTTCTTCTGAGAATGCTGCAATTCTACCTTTGAGTGCGCACGTACTAACCCTGATAAGTCACATTAACCAATAACTAGTTAAGTACAGCCTACAAGATAAGACGTCACAATTAGGAACTGGTACTGCAGTCAATAAACTTCTAGTACGTCAAGACTCTGTTGAATGTAAGCTATAAAAATGTAATTCCAGGCCGGACTCATCGTCGGCCCTGATTTGAGCTCTCTGCTCCCCAGTCGAACTGTTTGCAAACAATAAACCTAGATAGACCCATCCTGTATGTGTGACTCTCTCCTTGAGGGTAATTGAACAAGCCTCCAGGGGAACGAAACTAGCCGTTTTGGCAACACTAGTGGGAGCAGCTGGGGAGCAGTCGGATGAGCCCTGGCTTGAGCTGGCAGCCCTGAGAGAAGCCGCAGCTCGTCCAGCTGCTCCCCCAGCTGCCCCCCACACTGGGGTGAGGCAGGCAGTGCTGGCAGCCCCAGGAGAAGCCACAGGGATTGGGGGGAATGATCAGGGGCTAGGGAAATGGACAGGGGCTTCCCCCCTGCTCCTGGTTCGGTTCCTTAGCTCCCGGGTCAATTCCCCAGCTCCTGGTTCCAACCCCTCAGCCCTGGGAGAAGCCATTGGGGCTGCCAGCACTGCCTGCCTTGCCCCAGAAGGGGGGCATCCAGGGGAGTAGCTGGATGAACCACAGCTTCTCCCAGGATGCCAGTTCAAGACAGGGTGCGTCCAGCTGCTCCCCCAGCTGCTCCGGCCAGCACTGCCTAGTGCCTGCCTGTACAGTCTGTGGTCAAATCTCCAAATCTCTCTGAATCAATTCGGAAGCTTCCAATTCAATTTGAAAAGATTAATGGGTCTCCCGATTTGATTCAGATTTAGAGGTTCGGCCACCAAATTGAGCCAAATCTCCTCTGAATTGAATTGGCTACTGAAGCTTTGCTCAGCCCTAATGGGCAGTGATTGCAACATGCCAGCTGCAGAGATATTGTTAAGGTGCATCTTAGGAGGCATCATGGTCAGGGATCCTAAAAGCTTATCCTAAATAGGTTTTCTATACCTAAAAATGTAAGTTTAGAGGTAGTGTCAGATTCCATTAGGAATCACATTTTTTCCCTGCTGTAAAGTATGCCTAGTTCTACATTCCCAAGATCTCCAAAGAGGTGTAAAATTATGATATGGTCAGTATTAGTATTAGTATTAGTACCAGGACAGATGCCCCCTAGTTGCCATCTTAATCCTGCCCTGCTTGCCTGCTCTAGCCTCTCAGGGTCTCACCCTCCTGCCTCATCTACCACACCTTGTTGGTATAAATAACAAGAGACTGAGCACTCTGGGTGCTCTTTCTATCTCTATTCCTCCTCAGACTCAACTTGGCTGACTTCATTCATGGCTCCAATCCCCACTACACAGTCTTATGGTCTGGGGTGCCAACCCTGCTGATCTCAATCACTCTCTGACGCTCTGACCTAGCCTACCTTATGAGGCCCGGACCTCTCTGGCCCTAATTCCTTAAGGGTTGAAACTGTGTCCTCTCTCCTCCCCTATAGCCATGTTAATGCCATGCAGGTGTTACTTTAGGTTCATCCATTGCCTTCCTGCATAGACCTCAGGCGTCTTAGCTTCAGCCCACTGTTGTTCTTGCTGCAGACCTCTAGCCTAGCCCTGGCTCACTTTTTCTGGCACAGCTTTCTCAGCCCCAGCCTGCTGGTGTCTCATTCTCCAGGCCCCTGGCCATCTCACACGTTGTCCCAGCCCCCTGGCATCCTTCACCCAGGGGAGGCTGCTTTCTGTCTCACCCAAACACCTGGCATCTCTGATCCAGAGCTGCTCTATGCTGGGTGCCTCTCAGACACCCCTGCAGTCCCCATACAACCTATACCAACCAAACGCAGTCGTCCAGTTCTATGCCAGCCACAATTCAAATCTAACCCCACACCATGGTCTCTCTGGATACCAACAATTCCTACCACATAGCTGCTGGCTCTTGCAGTTTCCCTGGGTATTTGTGTTGCCTGACTCCCCTCTGTTGCCACCCAGGCCAACAAGAGTCAGGGCCAGACTGACATATCTGGTTAAGAGGCCATATTTTTAGTACACTGGGCTCCACCCCTTTTAGGTCATATGTCCTTCTCTTTGGCCAGGGGATTTCAAACAGCCCATTACTCAGCCTGCCCTCAGGGGTTGCTGCTTAATCTACTGAGCTGCAGCTACTGCACTCTCCTCTGCTGCCTTTTACTCCTAGTGCTTTTTCCCAGCTGATTGTTTCATAGTTATTAGGGGCTGGAAGGGACCTTACAGGTCATTGGGTCCATTCTACAGCTGGCACCTGTTAGCTGCCTACTTAATTGCAGCCCTCCAATGCTGGCTTCCTGTCTCTCAAGTAGCAGGGCTTATGGGTCCCTGCTACAACTACCTATGCTGAGTTTTTGGCAGGTGCATGGGGGGGGGGGGGGAAGCAAAGGGAAATGGGAAATACCACATTTTGGAAGAAAAATTGCCAGGAGGCATGGGGAGTCAGTAAGGCCAAGGAAAGATGAATATGTGGATAGAGAGAGAGGTAAAATATTTGGTTAATCATGAGTCTAATTAGCACAAAAATACAAGTTCCTCACATGCAGGATAGGCAGAACTCCTATGATATTGAGGAATGCTGACACCTTCAAAGTTAGAGCCAAGTAAAACTTCCACTTGAACACTATTTTTATTTTTATATCAAATGGGTCACTCACTCATACAGGAAAAACATTTCACATTTCTGCTATAAATTTAAATAAGTAATCTTTTCATCTTAGACTGAATTGGGATTAATAGTTCATGTGCTGCAGATTGGTTACTCACGTAAGAGACAACAAAACATCATTAGTTATTTTCCTGATTAAGTCTTAAAAGGGACTTTAGCATTCACAAAAGTGTACATTAATATATTGGAATACTTTGAAAAGAACTTGGGGAAAGTAAGAAATGAATTAAAAGTTCAAATGATGGTGGGGCTGCATGGAAGCAGTTAAATTCACAAATCCTAGTCTTTTCTGAGAAGACTGTCCACAAGATTTCTTTTCATATGCGTGTGCGTTATCTTATCTCAGCGTCCTCTTGTAGCAAATTGATCTCTTGTATTTTCATCTCTCCCCCAAAATTAAATGCCTCAGTGTTCTGCTTTCTTTTTCAATAATCCAAAAAAGATGAAAATTAGGGGCCAGAGAATGGTTTTGTGCCTTTTTATTTGAGTTTTGGTGATTTGCAAGTCATTAAAATCTATCACACTTCAGGTGCACTGTATAACATTACAGAATACAGTTTCCAAGGGGGAAGAAATAGGTTTTTGTGGCATAGCTATAGATGGAATCCTTACAACTCCAAAATGCCAATGCCATTTGTGGCTATTAGATATATCTTGGTGCATTGTATAGAAGAAACTGTTAACATTCATAGGGTATTCTTGTTGATCACCATCTCAGTTTCACTTAGATAAAAGCATCATCTTTAGAAAGTAAAAGACCCACTAAGAGTAGCTTTTTATTTTCCTGGCTTCTGTATAGTAAAAAGCTCTAACAGTTTTCCATAGAAACGGGCATATGGCTTTTTGGATTTTATAAACTTTCAGAGAGTAATGAACATATGTTAAAACTTAAAAAAAAAAAATGTAAACCACTAATAAAAATCACAAATAAAACAAAAAATATTAAGTCAGTGAAGTTTACCATGTTGAAGAAAAAGATTTTTGGCGTGGTGCTCCAATTACATTTCTATAATATTTAATTAGGAAGCTCTGGTTTATACTTTCCACAACAAAGCGAAGGTTACAGCACAGTGTCTGTAACAATGTAGTCACAGGAAAAAAGGCAACTGTAAAGAAACTGAAGGAAAATATTAATTATTGTTCTATATAACAATTTCAGATTACTATCCAGAACCTTGTATATAAAGACAGTCATCAGACTTAGAATGCAATTGGTTCCTGAAAACTGCATCCTAAGTCAAAATGTCATAATTTGCAACCAATTTTCCCATAGGAACAATACTATAAATAGGTGATTGGTTCCTTTACAACACTCAATACAGCTGTGTCCATCTGGTAAGTCTGCTGTCTTGGAAGGGGAGGGGGAAGGAAGGGGGGGGCAGATCAACACCCCCGCAGCAAAGGAGGGATTGGGGCTGGAGCTGGAGCTGGGACAGGGGTTGGGGCAAGCACTGCCCAGCTGGGGTGGAGGGGGGGCATGGGATGAAGGTGCAGCTCATCCAGGGGGTGCAGGGAAAGGGCGGGGGGTGGGTCCTGCCACTGCGTGCCACTGTTCTGGGAGCTGCTCATCCAGTGGCTCCCACCACCGCTCCTGCTGCTTGTCTGGGAGAGCACAGGGGGATGTGTGCCCCCAGATCTCCACATGGTGGGTAAGGCCTGGGCTGTACTACGCTGTGCTCCGGGCAGCCAGCAGGGGCTATGGCAGGGCTATGGTGAATTTTCAGGTGGCTGCAGGCCCCCCATAGCCCCTGCTTCACAGCCCACCCTGCCAGGATCAGGGGGGCACATCCTCCTACTGCTCGCCCAGCCAGGGCAGGGTGGGGAAAGGTGGGGCAGGGCAGCTCGTCCAAGGGGCACAAGGAGGGAGGGGTGGTTCCCACCGCTGTGTGCCGCTTGTCCGGAGGCAGTGCAGCAGGTCTGTCCCATGCCCGCCCCAGCTGGGAAGTGGTGACAGGGAATAGCCCCCATTCCCTGCACCACTGCACTTGCCTGGAGCACAGTGCAGTGCAGCCCTGGCCCAACCCACCCCATGCAGAGCTCAGGGCACATCCTCCCCATGTGATCCCGGGTGAGCAACGGGAGGATTGGTGGGAGCCGCCAGACAAGCAGCACAGGGACAGCGAAGCCCAAGCAGTGTTTGGCAGGATTCAGACATTAACCTGAATATTCCTTTTAAAATGGTGGATGTACTGACCTTAAGCAATACCTATATTTTCTAACATCAAGCTCTTTTTCTTCCTGAGTACTGTAATGCATAGATCAGTACAAAAAATTCAGGACTTTACATAATTATTTAGGAAGTGTATCACATGTTCGAGAAAAGGCATATACATTCTGATTTAGAAACAACTAATGAATATACACGTTCAAGTTCCTTCTCGTTCTGAGGGAATTCAAACTCATACTGTATCTCTCAGGGAAATCCCTAACCATGTGACTATAGGCTAATCAGGATGGGGGCCAGAACCTGAGTTCTTTTTCTCAACACCGTTTCTATATTTTACTCAACATCTGTTTAATATAAAATATTAATCCAAACCAGGGAACAGGAACCAACACACAACTCTCCCTATTGACAGCTGAGTAACCTACCCACTAGTTAGTTATTCTTGAATTCTTTTCTGCACAATGCCAAAATGTCAACAAAGGTGGTGGCAAATGTTTTTCCTATCATAGCCCATTTACTGGTAGTTAGGGCATTTGGTGGAAGATGTAGTTTTAAACCCAACCCTCCCAGTTCCCAGGAGCCTGTCATATAAAAGAGCAGTTGCACCACTATTAGTCCTACTGTGAGTGTCTATCTTCAGGAGACAGTCTGGGTTGAGAAGAAGCCAAAATACCAGTAAGGAATTTAAGAAATTCCCTATGCTCACTGATTCCTAATGACTAACTCTACATGACTGGCTGGAAACAGCTGTTTTCTGGCTGTTTTGATTTCCATTCTGAGGTACCTAAATCTGCCTGGACACAGCATAGGGAGACCAGATGCCTAACACGAGGCTCCCGGGCTCCCTATTTTTTAGATCTGTGTCATTACTTACTTGCAAATAAGGGCTTGATCTCACATCACTTATGCAGCCAGATCATTCTTTTCACTGCAAAAAAGGTGATATAAGAAACCAACATTGTACCTCTTGAAAGAAAAATAAGTCATACTTCTTTAATACACTGGAGTTCTTTTAGCATTCCATCACACCAGTGAATAAAACAACACTGATTAATATAATTTATCTGATCTTTCTGAAAGCCACTTACTGGAAGCTATTGTAGAAACTAAGAAATGAGTAGCCAAGGGACAAGAATTACATTTACTTCATAAAAAACAGTTAGAAAAAACAAAAATGTCAAGGGCCAGTTTGAAATTTCTTCATCCCAAAAGATTAATAATAAAGTATACATTAACATTAACCGCACAGGATTATTCCAAAGGTAAGACTGTGAGGTATTCACATATGGTTACAGGTCCATATAACTATCTAAAATAGCTGAATGCCTCAAGGTTCTATTTCAAGACCTATCTGACCAGAATGTTATGCCTTATGTTCTGGAGAATGTGGATTCAAAGAGGAACTTCCAATGAACTCCTGGAGGCAGCTACCACTCTATAATAGCACTTCCCCCTCCCCCTTAGAGATTAACCTATGTTGCCCTAGTGACTTGGAATGGCTAGAAGGACATCCCAAAAATAGTTTTGAATAATTTCTCTCCATTTCTCTCACTGCCCAGGATCAAGGCATAGGCACCTTTTAAGTCAATACATAAAATATTCTTTAACTATTTTTGTAGGGGATTTTTTTTTAAGGTGGATGGGTAGCTCTAGTCATGGGCAACCACAAATAAGCAATCAACTTGAAAAAATTGGATTTCACATACATGAAAGTTGCTGAATTAGTGTCTCTGTAGAAAGCAGACCTCTATTTAGCCTCAGCATATTGTGAAGTGAAGTTTGCCAAAGGGCAAACCAGAAAAGTTCCATTGTATTATGGAAAAATAAATATTAAATATTCACAAAAATATCTCAATAGTAATTTAATTATATTACTTTTAACTCTTTAAAAATATTCATGAAACTTTGTTCCAAGAAGCCCTTGCTGTTAAGATTTTGTCGCAGGATTCACAATATGAGACATAAAGTAACCATTACAACATTGATATGGCACTAGGGAATGGTGAGACTGTGGGTATGAAGACTGAACAATGTTGGGACTGTTGTGGAAAATGAGGCTTAAGCGCTCACTGTTATCCTGACCACTGACTCCTTTTTTTACACCAACTAAATGAACAACTTCACTGTCAGATTTCTGGTTACTCTCATCCTAAATAGATCTTTCAGTAATTTACAAAATAAATAGTTTGCCACTGTCGTAACATTTTCTTTTCAAGTCTTCATGAAAGGGCCAGGATCCAAACCCAACAAAGGCCCATAAACTAAATTCTTTTTTCCCCCTACCATATTGTCTTGATCTTTTGAAGAGTTATGCCATGGTAGGAAAAATATTCCTTGATGGTGACAACTCACATGGCAAATTATATTGAGTGAACGCTCACAAATTTGTTCCCATAAAAAGCATTTTCCCTCTATTTAAATGTTTCTTAATAAGGAGAAGGAAGAGGTTTACCTTGCTAAATTAAGATCAGGGGCTATCCAAAATATTTGTAAAAATTAAATAAGTCCACAATGAAGTGAAAGCTGTTTCTCCTAAAGTAGTGAAAAGTTACCTAATCTATAAGTTTGAAAGGCTATATTTACTACAAGGCTGACCATTAAGTTGTGAGAATAAAGAGTAGTTTAATAGAGATGCAAAATATGCATTGGCATTCTCCATTATTTCCAATGTCCAGTAAAGCTGGGGAAAGAGCAAAAGCAAGCAGAGCAAGTCTGCGAGGAAAAAGGATGAATCATTATAGAACAAGAGAAGCAGAGATGAAAAAGACCTGTTAAATTATACAACCCATTTGGCTTTGCCAGGTTAAAATTGTAATCTACTGTATATTCTCCAAAGTATTGTCCAGTCTAGTTTCAGTTTTCTCATTGAGGTTTCTTCTGTGCTTTATGCAGAGTTCAGCCTATTAGGCATTTCTGAAATAGGGGCTACTGGATGGATCCTCACAAGTAAAGCAGGTTGAAGAATTCCAAAGCCCATAAGACACTCAGGTTTTACACATGGGAGAGGTGATAAGCAACTTAGCACTGGTTAAGACTGAAGAACTTAGAGGCACACCCAAAGACAAACCTTTTACATCTAGCAAAGTTTGATATTGAAAACTGTGAAGTATGCATGGACTTAAAGGCAAGGGGCAGAAATTACACATAAACCAATATAAGTTACTGGGCTCCAATTCAAGTCTGTGATCCAACAGGGCTAGGGACAGACATTCAAACTGTCTGAGCCTGAATTGATTCAATGTTTGCAGGTTTGTCTAACCTGCCTAGTGTTGAACCAGTTTGCAACTGCTCAGACATTCCCTCTGGACTGAAGAAATGCAGACACATGCCTGCAGTGGCTCAGGCTAGAAGGCAGGGGGTGCTACAGCAGTCCTCCCTTCCCTTCCAAAGTGATAAGCTGAGGTGGGAGGGTGTGGCCAGGCCCCAGTAGGACCTCTGATTAGGGATGTCTGCCTGCACTGTCCCAGGCTTTTTCCCACTCACTGCTCAAGGTGTGGGAGTGTTGCCAGCCCCCAGCCCCTGGCTAGTACTCTGAGGCAAAGGGGGCAGGGGGAAGGGGGTGGAGTTCATGCATCTGTTGATGATACTGAGCTTTTCAATCTCCCTCTCCCTGCTTCTTCATACTGTCCACAAACCTGATAGGTGAGGGAGCCAGCAGGGAGCTGATAACAGCATTTATTAGCCTATCAACAAAATAAAAGCCTCTCTCATTAGTTCAAGCTCTTCTTAAACAGTTGCCTCCAAGAAAGTAATGGAGGGACATTACCAGCTGACCTATTAATTAGCTCCAAAAAGCCCTAAGCAGACACTGTTCTGTCTGTCTGTCCCAGTAAAATTGGAGACATGCACACAGAGATACTTCTCAGCATTAGCTAGCATACCACATGCCTAGTGTCCATGGGGCTGCGGTCTGGCTGTGGGAGATGGGAGGGAGGAGTGGGGGGAGAATCCCTACTTGAGCAGGGAGCAGCAAGAATGAGATAGGGCAGGGGAAAAGCCAGGCAGACCCTGCTGTGCCTGCAGTCTCTCTGGATAAGGAGCAGATGGGAGGGGCCAGTTCTGCTCTCTGAAGAAGACAGCCCCACCCAGGGCTGCAAAGCATCTGGAATGCTGGGGAACTCTGGTTTAACTTAAACCAGGAAAGGGTCTGGGACAGACATTGCATAAGACAGTTTGACCCAAATTACTTTAGTCTGATATTACATTCAACCAGGTTTATCTTAAACCAGTTTCAGCCATTTTGAAATTGGTTTATGTGCACTGAACTTATGTTCTGTTACAGGTTTAAACTGGTTTCTGATCACTTAAACCAGTTTATGTGTAATGTCTGTCCCTAGTCGAGAAGTTTAGTGCACAATAAACTGCTTTCAAAATGACTGAATCCAGTTTAAGATAAACCTCAATGGATTGATGTAGTATCAGACTTAACTGATTTAGGTTAAATTGGTTTATTGAACTTCTGTGTCGCAGATTCCCTCCATACTGAGGTTAACTCACAACCCCCAGCATCCCAGGATGCGTTGCACCTCCCCCACAAACTCCTCTTGTAGGGTGGGCAAGCTACTTTGGCTAAAGCTGTCTGCTCTAGTCGAGCAGGGCAGCATGGTCTAGGCTGAGCCACTGCAAGCATATGGTTGCATTTCTGGAATCAAAAGTGAATATCTGTTGATTTGCTTATTGATTCAGTCTACACAGTTTAGACTAACCTGCAAAGACTGAACTGATTTAGCCTCAGGTTTTTGTCTGTTTGTACTTAGCCAAGAACACAAGAAGTGCCATACAGGGTCAGATTGCACAACCATTTAGCCTAGTATCCTACATCTCACAGTGGCAAAAGTGGATGCAATCAGAAAAAGTATTTATGGAAGTCCTATCCAAACTCATCTGTTCCCTGCTCCTCTTCCCTTATAGCACTCAAAAGCCAGGGAAGTCCTATTTGGAAGTTGAACCCCTAACTAGCATGTTTTTATCTATTGGATAGAAGGTGCAGAAGAAGGAGGTAAGGGAGGTGGGAATGTCAGACCACAATATATTAAGGGTGGAGATAGGACGAGGGGAGGGCGGAGCACGGGGGAAAGGGGTGTGGAAGTTGAATTTAAAGAATCTAGAAGAGGGGAAGGTATGTGAGGAGTTTGTGGAAGAATACAAGGGATGGAGAACATTGAAAAAGTATTTTGAGACCAGGTGGGAGTGGTGGGTAATGGTAAAAGAAAGAATCAAAGAGTGGTTTAAAAAGCGAGGGGAGAAACGGGCAAAACAGCAAAGATGCAGTTTGTTACAGAAACAGCAGAGAGTGCAAGGATTACTAAAGGAAGCAGAAGCAGGGAAGGAAGTAAAAGAGGAACTGGGCACGGCCCGAAGGGAGGTGGAAGAGTGGTTCGAACAGAGAGGAAGGGAGAGAATATTCTTGGCACGAGCACCATGGGTAGAGGAAGGGGAGGAGTGGAGTGGATATTTTGCGGACAGAGTTTGGAACGGGAAGAAAGAAATGAGGGAGATCATGACGGAAGGGGGGCAGGTAGTAAAGGAACAGAAAGAGATTTTGAAGGAGGTAACAAAATTCTACAGGGACCTATACAGTAAAGGGCAGGAGGAAGAAGAGGAAAGGAGGGTAGAAGAGGAAGAAATGCAGCAAATAAAGGAAGAGGAAAGGGATGAGATGGAAAGGGAGGTGACGATGGAAGAAATAGAAGGGTGTTTGAAAAAAATGAAGACAAAGTGCCAAGGGTGGATGGGATACCAGGGGAATTTTACAGGAAGTTTTGGGGGTGGGTGGGGACAGACGTTAAGGAGGTATTTAAAGAGATGATGGAGAGGGGAAAGGTAGGAGAAGGGTTTGCAGAAGGGCTGATAATAGTATTATATAAAAAGGGGGAGAAGAAAAGTTTGAAGAATTGGAGGCCAATCACATTATTGAACGTAGACTACAAGCTATATATGAAAATGTTGGTGGAAAGAATGAAGGGGGTATTGGCACAGGTGATAGGGGAAGAACAGATGTGTGTGGTGGAAGGGAGGAAGATAACACAAACACACTGGGTGGTGAGGGACATAATAGAGTACGTGAGGGATAGGAACTGGAACATAGTGGTGGGAAACCTGGATCTGGAGAAAGCATACGATAGGGTTAGGCACGGGTATTTGTTCAGGGTGTTGGAAAAGATGGGTTTTCCAAGAAAATACATAGGATGGGTGAGGGAAGTGTACCGGGGGGCTTTCAGTAGGGTGCTGTTAAAGCGACATATGGGGGAGGAGATTAAAATAGAGGTAGGGGTAAGGCAGAGGTGCCCATTGTCACCAGGGCTTTTTGTGTGTGGCATAGAGGCGGTAGGAAGGAAGATAAAATGGGAAAACCAAATTCAGGGGATAAAGGTACCAGGGGGAGGAGAAGTGAAAGCGCTGCTATATATGGATGACGTGACATTTTTGATGAGGGACAGAAGGTCAGTGAGGAGGGTGCTGGAGCATATGGAAGAGTACGGAAGGGCAGCCGGAGCAAGGTTAAATAGAGGGAAGAGTAAGATATGGGGAATAGGGAACTGGGAGGGTCTGGAGGAATATGGGTTGCAGGTGGTAGAGAGAGGACAAAAAATATTAGGGATAAGTTTTGAGAAAGATGGGAAAGGGGAAACAGCGTGGGGAGAAGTGCTGGGACGGGTGAGAAAGGTGCTGGGAATATGGGGAAGGAGAGGTTTGTCAAAGACAGGGAAGGTAAAGCTAATCAAGTCAGTGATCTTACCGATCCTGCTGTTCGTAGGGTGGGTATACCCTCCATCGTGGAGGCAAGTGAGGAGGATACAAAGGGAATTGTGTGTGTTTTTCTGGGGAAGTAAGGGAGAGAGGGTAGCACGTAGGGAGCTTTATAAAGTGGGGGAGCTAGGGGGATGGGGGTTTCCAGAAGTGGAAACGTTCATATACGGGCACTGGGTAGCGGCATATGCAGGGAGGCACAGAGAGGGGAAGGAATAGTGGGGAAATGGGTAAAGTACTGGGGAGGTAGAGTTTTGAGGGCATGGGGGGTATTCGGAGAAAGGTGGACAGGCATGTGGGCAGGGAACCATCACAACACGTGGATAGGCTGGCGGCATTCGTCAGGGCAAAGGATTTGGTGAAACTGGGGACGGAAGGGTTACAAAAGGTGAGGGTAATTTTCAAAGCAATTAGGGAGGAAGATGGGTTAACGGACGTGGGGAATTTGGCATGGGAACAGGTGAGAGAGGTGTGGAGGGGAATAGAAGACACAAGGTGGAAAGGGCTTCACAGGGAAATAGCATGGTGTATAGTTAGGCGGGTGTTATCAGTCAGAGAACTATTATACCGATGGAGGCTGGTGAGATCGGCAGAATGCCTGAGGTAGTTCTGTACAAAGGAAGAAATGGTGCATCACGTTTTGTGGGAGTGCGCGTTCGCAAGAAGGGTATGGGGAAGAGTAGGGAAGTTTCTAAGGGTGATAGGGTGGGCACGGGGGGTGTCCTATGAGAGCGCAGTGTATGGACTGGTGAAACAAGGAGAAAGGTAATGGGAAGTGCGGGTGATTTTGATGGGGATGAGGGTGGCATTATGGGAAGTGAGGTGCTTGTTGGTAGGGAAGGAGGTATGCTTTACACAAAGGGAATGCTTACAGCTGGGGTATTATGAGATTAAGGACTACATAAAGGGAAGGGGAGAAAAGGGCGAAGGGAGTAGGGCATGGCAAGGCGTTCGGTGGCAGGAATTATTCCAGCCGGCCAGGATAGGGTAAGGGTAGGGAAAGAAAAGAAGAGGGGAGAGAAAGGAGGGAAAGAAAAAGCATCGGGAATCAGGGAAAGGGAAAGGTGAAAACGGAGAGTGGGGAAAACAGTAATACTGAAACAAAAGTGAATTGTGTACGCTATAAATAAAGAGGTGTGGAAAATGTGTTAAAGGCAAATAAAGAGAAGGAAAATACGAGACCACAGGGAAAGATTGTGTAAAATATGAGGATGTATTATAAATGTTGAAAGTGTCCCAAGAACCTGTATGAGAAAAGAGCAGAATGTATTGTCATGGATTGAATTGATGATTATGTATAAAGAGGATCTGGTGACCCAATTGTGAAGAAATTGTGATGGAGAAAGAAGATGGGAAGTTCCCACGATTGTGTCATGTATTATTGATTCATGTCTGATATTGTTTATTGTGAGATATTGACAAAAAGAGGCGGTGTGGAGAGAGAAATATATATTTTATATTTTCTTAGTAAAAAAAAAAAAATCTATTGGATCCTACATGTATTTGGCAAACCCACTTTTGAATCTGATTCATTTCTCACCTTCAAATTTTAAAAACCACCTGGGTTTGGCAACAGCTGAAAAAATGCTGAGTATCTTTATTTTGAGTTTAGGAGCTTACAGTTGTTGTTAGGCATCTAAACCCAATTATGTACCATGCCCTAAACCTGTAAGTAAGGGGATTTAGGAAGAAACTGTTTAGTCAGGCGGGGGCTTATTCCCTAACTGCCTTGTGCATGGTTTCTCTTTGCATATTCCTCTGAAGCTGAGGGTCCTGGCTACCCTCAGTGAAAGGTCATATCAGTGGTTGTTTCCAATAGGTCAGTCCTATCTTCTAAATTAATGGGGCTTCCCTTACTTCCCTTAGGATCCCATTATATCATTAATTAGACCGTGGAGACAAGAATGTGTGAAGAACTTAGTACTTCCTATGCTGTAGTGATCAGTTCAATTCCTACTGAAGTCATTAAAATTTACCAATGCAGGTGAATCTTAATTGTTATTATTTGTTAAATGAGTGAAAGCGATTTCATATGCCACTTCTGGATGGTAAATTTGATTTGTTTGTTCTAAGGGCCTTCCACTCCTACCATCAATTCTTTCTTATTATATCTCCCCTCCAATGCAAGCAAAGGCACTGAATATCCTTAATTTGCTGCAACAAGGCGTAGAAACTTACACAAGAATATGATAAAGTACAAACAAGATCTGCAAGGGCCTTGGGAGAGAGATTCTGAATGTTGATAATTTGGAAGCAATAGAAAAAACAGCATGTGTAATTGAAAGACACATAGACAAGAATGATTACATTTAGATTTTCAATATAGTAACCTGCTTTTCACTGGTGTGTGGTACCTACATGAACTATGCAGACAACAGTTAAGGTATACAATTTTCCTACTGATCATTGTTTTTTCAGGTCATACAGAATAATCTTAGCCAAGCCACTCTGCCTCTGAAACAGAGTATTTTTTTTAATTCCTGGTCTTATTCCCAAATCACACATGGTTGGAGACAGACTATTCTACATTCCTAAGAAGACATAGATGCTGTACTTAATTTGCCAAAATAGTTTCAGTTGAGAACACCTCATCATAACATGAGCAAAATTTAACTTCCAACATTGCTAATAGGCACCTTGGTTAGGTTGATCTAAATGTAACACTTTTACATACTGCTAGCCTAACACCTTCTTCAAAGAGGGGCAATCCCAGTTTAAAAAGAAAAAAACTTTCTGGAAAAAAAATTAACTGGATTTTTATTTTGCTGGTAAATAACACTTTGATAAGGAAAAGAGACACGTGATTATCTGGCACAGTTCACACAGTAACAGCTATGAATCTGTCTCACTAGTAGTAGCAGGACAACAGGTAACAAATAAAAATATTCTGTTTGCTTCTAGCAAATGACTACACAACTATGGACATATACATGTGCATAAATTGATGTAATTTACATTGACAGAAATTATCTGTGGTTCTTTCTGGGATAATTCTCCATTGGATTGGGCAAAATTTTCTCAATTTAGGTTTCAGACTGGACATAAGGAAGAATTTCTTTACTGTCCGAGCCCCCAAGGTCTAGAATAGCCTGCCATTGGAGGTGGTTCAAGCACCTACATTGAACACCTTCAAGAGAAAATTGGATGCTTATCTTGCTGGGATCCTATGACCCCAGCTGACTTCCTGCCCTTTGGATGGGGGGCTGGACTTGATGATTTTCCGAGGGCCCTTCCAGCCCTAATGTCTATGAAATCTATGAAATCTATGAAAAAGATACATAAAATGTATTTCATACAGTTAACTGTTTTGGATAAATATCTTCTTGATAAGACATAAGAAGTTATATCTACATAGCAGAACTGAATAAAAGAGACCTTCACTACTACAAGTTACATCCCATGAGCCATAGTGATTTCTGGTACAGAGATCAAGGAGGGTGGGATCCTTGACTAATCATAGCTGCATGTACTGCTTTAGAAGCTGACCTCGTGAAGGAACACCTTGACAGACTGGATACCTTCAAGTTGGGTGTAACCCACCAGGGCCGGCTAAGGGTACTCAGGGAGCTGGCGAGCATCATAGCTCAGCCCCTGGCATGGATCTTTGAGAGCTCTTGGTGCTCTGGTGAAGTGCTCGATGATTGGAAGAGGGCCAATGTCATGCCTATCTTCAAAAAAGGGAGGAAAGTAGATCCGGAAAACTACAGGCCCATCAGCCTGACCTCTATCCTGGGGAAGGTCTTGGAAAAGATTATCAAGGAGGCCATCCTTAACAGACTAGCTGAAGGCAATATCCTGAGGGATACCCAGCATGGGAAAAGTGCAGGCTCAAGAGTGATCTGGTGGCTGCCTATAAGCTTATCAGGGGTGCTCATCAGGATCTGGAGGAACGTCTGTTCACCAGAGTGCCCGAAGGGGTGACAAGATCAAATGGTCACAAACTAAGCTGCGACTGATTCAGGCTGAAAATAAGAAAGAACTTCTTCACTGTCTGAGCCCCCAAGGTTTGGAATAGACTGCCACTGGAGGCGGTTCAAACAACCACTTTGAATGCCTTCAAGACACATTTGGGTGCTTATCTTGCTGGGATCCTATGATCCCTGCTGACTTCCTGCCTCTGGGGCAGGGGGCTGGACTTGATGATCCTCCGGGGTCCCTCCTAGCCCAAATGTCTATGAAATCTATGAAAAAGAATACAGATAAAGGTCTATTCTTTTCCTGAAGAGATTACAGTACAAGCTTCTAATTCTGTAATTAGGTATGTGCTGGCAGATCCCTTCAAGGCCACTGAATTCACTAGGGCTCGTAAGTGGCACAGTCCTTGCAAGAGTCAAAGACTTACAGCAAAACTAGAGTTTCTAGGCCAAGTTATTTTGGATGGAATTAAGATAAATTATTTTTAGTTACTTGGAGAATGTGCAACTGCCAAAAATGAGAGTTTAATTTCTGGACCATTGCCTAATTTTTTTAAGTTTATTTCAAGCTTTCCACAAAAATACTATCCTGGCAAAAGATCAAATCTGTGAAAATCCAGGAGGAATTAACATAAATTTAGGAAAAAAAGGATGTACTAAAATTAGAGTTAAAAGGAAAGATTGGCTTCATTGTTAATGCTGGAGTACCAAGCATTAAACTTGTCCTTCTTTGTCATTAACTGTAAGAGCATTGAATGTAATATACCATAATATATATATAATATATTGAACTGTGTTGTTCATAAATACCATCTCATAACAACCAGAATACTGTTATGTGCTGCTATTAACTTACAACTGAAGACTGTCTTCTCTTTAAAATGAATTTTTTGTATAGAATTAACGTCACTTTAGATTTGGAGGATGTAGATAAAAAGAAACCAGAGTCACATTTCCTGAACCTTTCACACTTGTGACCTTTGCCAATTTTCAGATCAAAAGGTTTTTCCTTAACCTTTTCTTCGATGAGAAAGTAGGTCCCCAAAGTGAATAAAAGCCATTGTATGAAGGCAGCAAGGAATCTTCCCTGACTCAATATTTCTCATTTTAGTATATATGGCAATCCACTCTATGACACTTTGACATTTTTTGGTAGAGTTTCATACAAAGTATAAAGCAGATGTTTTTGATGGAATCTTAAGATGATGTGGAAATGAATGACAAAACAGTTCTCTCTAAAGGACTGAATTCAATGTGAATTTTTGTAATTGACTTTGATAAACTTTGGATCAAGTATTAAGTAGTGTTTAAAATGGTAAGATATTGAATATGGATTCACATACATTTTCTCCAAATTCAGAGCTAAATCCAATTTCTATCCAATGTTGGTTCTACTCTGTACCAAAATCAATTTGTTAGAAGCGTTATCACTGAGGATCTACAGTTTTTGTTCGGGTCTAACTTTAAAATGAAGCTTTAAAAATGGTGTAGCCTCAGCTTAATTTAAAATATTCTTTTTAGGGCTTTTAAAAATGAATATCATAGAGTCCTGCATATTTAAAAAAGATAACTGCTGGTAATTTGTGTGGGGAGACAAAAGATGATAAATGGGGGAATGTGACAGGGTGCTGTCTTCAGCTGCATTTTTTTTTTTTTTAATAGGCCGGTGAGTGTGGCACCATCACATCTTGCTGAATTTTCCTCCCCTGGGGATCAGCCTTCCCCCCCTTTACTCTCCTGCCACGACTTCATATTACTGGGTTCTTAAAAGGAGGGAGACTGACCCACAGGTTCCCAGAAAGGCTCCAGGCTCACCACTTGTAGGATAATGAGCTGTTGCCTTAAAGGCAAAATGCATGCTCCTACCTCCCCATGCCTCACAGATGTTTTATCATTTTCTCTTTATGTTGGGGTCTCAGCTATTGCAGGCTTACCCCTCTCTCTCTTGCTAGGCCTGTCAGTCAAAAACCCACTAAGCAGGGCTTGACCCCAAGACTCTAACTCACTTGGGCTCAAGGCCCTCCATTCCATACTCTCCACAGCACCAGACCTATTGGCCTTTCTACACTGTGCCCCTATGGCACCAGGCCACTGGTGCCTCAGACCCCTCTGGCTTTTCCCCTCTTTCCGTAGTCAGGGTCATTCACCTAAGTCCACCCACTAGGACCTGGCTTCAAGGTTCCTAGCTTCCCTTCAAGAGGCTCTGGGCTTGTGGCCCTAGTGCTGCACTCCTAGTGCAGAAGAGCTTCTTGACCCTCTATCAGGGCACCCCTTGGTGCTAATGAGGCTTCCTCCTCTACAGCCTCAGCCACAAACCACCAGCATTTAACATTAAATGTAAACCATAGGCCCCTATGGCCACATAATGAAAATAAAAAAATAAGAGAGGTAAAGTGCCCGCTTACATGTGATTGTACTTCTGTCTCACAGCATGGTGTATTCTTCCCAAGAAGGCTGCCACAGTTAATCCATAGTCATCAGGGGTCTCCCTCTCTGCTGCAATTACTACTAATTTATATAATCATGTTTATATAACCATTTTCAGTCTGAAATAGGGATCACTTTGGGGACTTACCCTGACCTTTGGTTCTTCCTTTCATTGTCCTTTAAATTATTCAAAGGTTTCCTTCAAGAATCAGATGATTATATTTTGAATTCCATTGCTATAAGTAAGGCAGAAAGTTGGCCAACCTTCGCATTTTACTACTATTCTAGTATTTTACTACTATTCTATTCTAATGCGAATACTATTCACATTACTATTCATTTTACTACTATTGGGGGTCGGACTAGATGATCTATTGAGGTCCCTTCCGGCATCTATGAATCTATGAATCAACCCAAAGCCTGGAAGCTATTTAGATACTCTTGTTTTAAAATGTTACCATCATAGGAAAGTTCACCTGAGGTAATTGGACACCTGAATGGTCATAGGAATGATTGCAACTGATGAACATATGGTTCTGTATAGTGATTGGTCAACCAGATGACTGACAGGTGGCGTGAAGTGGTACAGATAAAACTGCTGTAAGTGAGTGCCTCAGTGCGTGAGTGTGAGACTGTTGGCCATGTTTAGTGTGTGAGCATGTGTATTCAAATGGTCATGTCTATTGCAGTTATGGTGCATAAGTTGTGAATAGTAGTGTAAAGCATGGGTGTAGAGAGAGAGAGAGTGCCAGGGCCATGGGAGATCCTTTCCAAAGAGAATAGTTGCTACCATTGGTCTATTATATTTTGGCCTGAAGACTGCTTTAATATTCTCACCACTACAACCAGTTGAATGTGCCTGACAGAAACAGTCTAAAGAGTTTCAAATGATCTGAGTCTCTTCCAGCAAGACAGAGCCTTTTTCTTGTGGACAATTAAATGTGAAATGTGATTAAACTCAAAGAAGGATATAAATATTAATCTTATAATTGCATTAAGATCATGTTTGTGTTTTCAACCTCATTTTTCCTCTCAGAAACCATAGTTGTATATTATCTTGAAGATGTTGGATTAAGTATGATTTACAACTCTACACTGCAGGTCTTGTTGTTTAGAATGAAAGGGTTCCCCCCTGTCTCCCAGGAATTTACACAGATAAGAATAATTTATTTGGGTTTTAAAAATGCTCACAATGTCTTAGGAGAGATTATGGGAAAATACTTGTATTATAAAAGGCCTATCTACTAGCAGTTCCTGGTAACCTAAAGAAGGGGTTCCTTAGCAGCAGCCCATTGTTCACATCCAAACACTTACCTTAGTATTGTTTTACTAATCTGTTTTGTAGATCTCATAAGTAATGTAACCAGGGGTGGGCAAGAGGGGCACTAGCCCTTGGTACCAATTTAAAGTTGGCATCAGTGTGGTGGTCTGTCTTGTGGAGGATGCTGCAGATCATGTGTGGGGAGCCCATGCTGCAGATTCAGATGCAGAAGTCCAAGCCATGGCACTTCAGATTATGGTGAGCCTATGGAGCAGCAGTTAAGACTCACTTGGCACCACCAGCCCCTAGTTCTCAATACAGTATCCCTCCTGTGTTCTGTGCATGGTGTTGAAATAGCTAACTTCACCTCTGGACCTCACTGATGCCTTATGTACCATCAGTTCATAGGGAATGTTAGAGGTATCTAAAATTGTCACACATTTAAGGTCCATTTTACAGTGTTTCTGAACTAAAAGCAAGTCACACTCTCATTGGACAGCTAGGTATACTCCCTCTCCAATTATTCTTATTTAGTATATCTATAAATGTTCTGCTTGGTGCCAAAGAATAGCAGGTTGCTTTCAGCTCCAGAATATTAAAGTATAACCTACTCAGTTACCTCTGCAGGAAGTTCTTTCCCATTTATAAACACTACAAATCCTTATGGAACTCCAAATATCTTTGCATTCTGGGAAAATAAGGAAAATAATTTAAAACCACATGAAAACCTAATTGTGGCATGTCTAGTGGGCACAGTGAGTACCGTACCATCCCCCTTGACCGGCGCGCCCCCCAACTCATCTGACATGACTTGAAGTTACTGGATGAAAAGAAGGGTTCAGTGGTGTTCCTCTTCTCGGGGACCCGCTGATGGAGGTACTCATATTAGTGCCATGGTGTTCTTCAGGGCTCTGCCTCCGCTACACCCTGTCCACTCGCCAACCAGTTGGATGTTTCACCTGTTGCTCTGCCAATCTCCAAGAGCCCCTCTTTGCTATGGGAGTCTGGCATCTGCTTCAGACAACCGGCTAGTTGTCTAGATGTTATCATCACTGAAGCCGCAGCCCCTGATCCCAAGGAACTGAGCTCTTTCATTGCTCGGCATCCACTCTTCCCTCCATGGGAGAGGGACACTCCCAATAAACCCTCAGGTTGCTGGGCTGGGGATAGTCCATCCCCAGGCTAATGCCTGACACTGCCTCCCTTGCCTTAGTAGCAGGACAGTGTCTTCCCGGCTGCTCTCACCAGCCTGTGAAGCTGCTAGAGCTGCCTGACCTGCATGCTCCTTGCTGGCCTACACTTCCTCCCCACGTTCTCTCCCTGCCAGTTTCCAGCAGGGCTTTTAAATTTCCTGTAGTGGTGGCATCGGCTGCCACAATCAGCTGGGTGCCGCCCTGCCCACGGATTAATTGTCTGAAGAGCCAGCGTAATGCCAGTTCACATGGCTGCAACTGTGGCTGCAGTTCCAGCTCTATCTCAGGTCCTGGTCCTAGAGGTGAGTCTACAAGGGTGTGGAGGCCCTGTTTACTTACTACAGGGGTGCTTGGGGTTACCCCCAACCCCCTTGGTGCCCGTGGGGGCTTCTTACTGCCACACTAATCTAAATCACATGCAAGACATTAAGCCACCTAAAGCAGCATATGAGGAGTCTGGCCAATCCCATGGTTCTAGTTTTAGAGATCCAGATCTCTTTGTCCTATTACAGACCTTAACAACATAAAGCTACACTGTTAAGGTGTGGGCTCCTTCTAATAGCCTGCTTCAGTCTAGTGAGAACTATGCTACTACGTCCAACTTGTTCTAATGTATTGCTACCTTGTTTATGTTTATAATACTTCCTCTACTTTTGCTAGCCAGGGATGTCAGCTCCCCACAAAAATATAAGAAATCACCCAGTAAGGAACCAAGAGTAAAACAAGACTCTTGCATAAAAGACCCTTACTTTTGGGGGGATAAGGGAAAGAACTTGTAAAATAGCCTAAAATAGAGAACTGGTTTCCCCTCTCCTATGCTGAAGTTCAGTTTTGTTACCAAAAACTTTTGACTATGAAAATCATAATGACATCCTCACCAGAATAAATTCTACCTAATCTCTAGGCCTTTCATGAGCACAATATTTACAACTTATTATCAGTTATAGACACACACCAAACAAATTCCAGCTAGATCAACAAGACAGGAATAACATCAACATTATAATTCCTGTAAATGAAAATTCGCAGAATTGTTATCTAGTCCATCCATGGAGGGAGCGACACAAGCTGTTTGAAACCAGTCAAAGGTTTTGAAACATTACTGTGGGTTCAGCAGAGGTATATTAAGGGCTGGTGTGATGGTCAGAGATTCATTATGTTTCCTTGTCACATTGCTCAGCAATTTATCAGAGAGGAGCTTCATATATATGGTAAACATACATACATGTAGTAAACATAATTTTCAAACTGGTCAGTGTGCATGAAGTGTATAAAAAGTAAGGTATGATATAAAATATTGACATTCCACAGATAGTTTTCAAAACTAAAATATCTGGAAAATGAGTCATGCCTGAATGTTGCAAAAATTTGATGTTTCATATTAACATCCTCCATAAAGAGTAACTTTGTATTTTACTAACTAGGGCTTTCAGTGCTAGCCCCAGCTGCTGTTGCTGCACTCTGCAACCTCTTTATAAAATCAAGGGTAAGTATTAATGAAAATGGTTCACTGAATCATAGATTAAGATGTTTGGCTACTAAGTAATAACAATAACAGCATCAGCAAAAGCACAGAAATGGTATCATGACAATAAATATTTTCTAGCACCCAAATCTATGCCATAGTGCTTTTCATTCATGAAATGAATCAAAATGAAGCAATATGAAACAGGAATTATAAGGTAAATGGTAAATGGTTTAATAGTTTGAAAAATACCACGATAGAGCAGCAGACAAAACCACAACTTTTAAATGAATTTGTATACTTTTCCTTACACAGTGGCAAAGTAACAAAGAAATAGGACTCCTATTTATCTTATGAAAATTACCTTCCACTTACAATATGCAGACCTAAGTTGAGATCCTAAATAACATTTAACTGATTCAGTTTGTGCCTAGGCCTCTATCACAGCAGCTGTAAGAGACTGACTGATTAACTCTGCTAAGGATGACAGGAAATTGAAAATTATTTTCTACATCTTTAAAAGAAAGCTTGAGATTTGGTCATTGGTCATAGGTCTGGCTAAATAATTACATATGGAGTTTCCTTTGTCTTCTTCATGGCCTATCTAATTTTCCAGGTAGAAATGGCTAGGGAATGGCTGGGGAAATAGCCCTGAACAATAGAGTATGAGGCAGAAGAGAGCCATAATCGTTATCACCCTAAATGACACTCAATAAAGTTCAACTGGAATGGAAGAAAAAGGTAAATTACAAAATGAATAGGAGTAGAGAAACTTCAAAAGAACAAAAACAATTTCTAAAGCAGGGTTGGCAACCCAAGCTGTTGTTTTTGTTTTTTTGTTTTTTGTTTTCTTTTTTACTGACAACCAGTTCTTTTACTGACATATGGTTTACATAATGTAAATATAACCCTTCTGTTGGGCTATGGATGGCAGTAGCAAGGGCTGGGTTCAAATTTAGGGTTTTAATATTAACTTTTTTAATCTGGCATGAGCTTCCATGAGGAGACCTGGGAAAATAATGTTTAACTGCATATTTTCATTTTGTTACCTGCCACATGCTACAGCAGACACCTTCTTACATCAGTACATTTAGTATTGTGCTTGTTTTCTTGTCTGCAAATCCATTCTTTAAATTTACTATCTATAGTCCAATTGGACTGGAATGTACACATCTGCCTACCCTTGCTTTCTTAATTTTCCTGATATATCCATGCATTTAAGATTATCACTTATTCTTTTCTCAGCTGCCATTTTTTATCTATGATACTAACACAAATGATAACAAGTTGACAAATAAAGTCTTACTTAACTGCCTCCACCCCAGAGGCCTCCTACTCACCCCTAAACCCTGATATCCCTGAATGAACTATGCACCATGCTGCCCTCACCCCAGTACACCTCACAACCTTACCCTGTCAGTTTTGCTCTCCTGCTCCTGGCACAGACCACAAACTGATACCTCCCTTTCTCCCAGTTCTGTCCTAGCTGCACTGATCCACTCCCTGTTCACCTAGTGCCTCAAACTGCCCAGGGCCTTACACCCCTTACCTATGAAGCAAGCAGCCATCATAGGCAGTGGGACATAGTGGCAACATGTGACTAGGAGACTAAGAAAGAGAGGACTATGGCGGCTCCCAGGGGCCAAAAAGCCCTGCAAGGTACTGAGTTGCACTCCCACACAGACAGAAGATGGCACTTGCATCCAGCTTGATTCTGACAATAGGTCTTCGATCATGCTCAATTTCTTAGGTTTTTTTTGTAGACAGCTTATTTTTTCCATAGTTTACAGACAAGATTTTTTTTTACTGCCTATCCACAAATTTACAGACATTTAAAGATAAATGAGGCCATGTCTGTATGGCCTCAATCCTGAGCCCAATACCACTAGCAGGAAGCATACCCCACCTACTTTTTCACACTCTGCATGTGAAAAAAATAAAAGGCAGTGTAGTTGACTTATAGAAGCTCTGAGTATGTACCAGGAAGCACTCCCAAGAACGACAGACTGAGATTCTCACTGGGACATGCACTCAGGGACACACTAAGCTGGTGGTACTGCTTACTTTCTTGACTTTGGCATGTGCAGTATGGGAAAAAGCAGATAAGGCATTGTTCTTGGTGCTGATTCCAGGCTCAGCATGAAGGCAGAGTAGAAAAGCTCTGGAACACAAAAAGAAGAAAACAAGAAGCTAAATAATGGGAAAAGTCATCTAGAAAAATATGTGGTAGGGTTAGAGACATCTTTCCAGGGCAAGGTCGACCCCCTATAGTTTCTACTGTTAAAGGACTGGACAAGCATTGACTAGTATATGTTCTGTCAGGAAGAATTTTATGCTTCTGGAACTGTTCAAATCAGTGACAGTAAGGCACACCAACAAGGCCTATCAGCTTCTAGAAGAGCCAGTTTATTTAAATTGAATGAGTGAATTGTAACAAGTGAGAGATCCTTATTCAAGAAAATATTCGCTAATTTAGCTATTTGCTCTTCCCCCTATTTCTTTCTTAAACACACATATATACACACACACGAATGGTTGATGTTATATTCAGATTATTCATGTTTAGTGTTCTGTTGTGCTGTACACCGGATGTGGAAGTTGCATAGTATTGTCTCAAAGCATGCTTTGCATGACAATTCTATTGATAGATTAGTAACAGGCTTTTGAAAACATTTCAATAATCATTGAGGCAGTTTGGTGGGCTGCCAAAAACCAATAATTTTCTGAACAAAATAAGACAACTGTCTTTGTGAGCCAATATTATGAGCTTGGTTTTCAGAAGTGCTGATAGCATACAGCTTCCAGTGACTTTGGAGTGACATGAATGCAACAGCTCTGAAAATGAAGCTCTTTAACCTCAGTGATTAAGCCTAGAGCTCTGTAGAGACAGGTAATTCTCTTTCATGGAGGATTTTGATTTTTGAAAGTTAGTGACATTCTAGTTCACAATTCCTACATTTTCACAATTCTCCACAAGAAGGAATGAAGTTTCAATTCTAGGATAAATCCTTGACTATGTCCTAATGGTACTTAATTCAACTGAATCACCTAGATCAATTTTAAACACAAGGCATCCTTTGGAAAATGGCAGGTCTTACTTTATACACTTTTTTATTACAGAAAAATAATATTGCAATTTTTCTGTTACAAAGAACTCAGAAAAACCACAACAGACCAGAATGTTTTTACCACTATGGATTCCTATTTGAAAATGTTGGGTTTATCTGGTGAATCATATTTGCATACCTGGCAATGCTAACATTGTGTGGCACCCCATTTCACCACTGAAAGGATTTCAAGGTACCCCAGGATGCCACAGCATCCTGGGTGAGAATTACTGATCTAAATGGATTTTCATTTCCAAAAAAATGGGCATATTATGAGAGATATAGATTTCAATGGCATTTTTCTGACCAACTCCAAGTAACCTTTTCAATACGAGCTTACTGTAGACTGCTAAAATAATCCTGAATTTTAAATGGTAATTTTTAAAACGTCTCTTAACTGATTTATTGGTCAGAAACCCTAAGGGTACATGACTGCAGCTGGCTTGTAGAATTATTTTCACCACAAAGACTAACATTTAAGGGGGGAGGAGAAACTTTTCATGCTTCTTATTAAAATTCAACCATGTCAAATCACAAGAATTTGTATATTCATAGGAAGATTTCATAGATGTTTAGGGTCAGAAGGGAGTCCAAACCCCTGCCCTGGACAGGAAAGAATGCGTGTGTGCGTGTGCCCTCATCAAGTCTGACCTTCTGCCCTGGACAGAAAAGAGTGCTGGGGTCAGATGACCCCAGCCAGGCGCTTGTCCAGTCTACATTTTCTTTTCCTAATGAAGAAACAAAATCAATAAAAAATATTTACAGTAACATTTGCACATGTGACCTGGCCAATGGGAGAGTGGTGCTTTGAGCAGATTGTGTAACATAGCTACAAACTGGCTTCAGACCAAGATTCAGCAATTCACTTCAGGTCTCTCACAAAGCCCCCAACTATACAAGCTGCCAAAATGTTCTCATAGTCAAGAACATCAATCAGTAACTGGAAAGGAATGTGAAATGATCAGTTATGCAACAAGATCTAATCCTTTAAAAAGAGGAGGGGGGGGGCTTAATATCTCTGAAGTTGAGTGGTTAAGAAAACCATGATATTGATATTCATAAAGGAGGAAAGTAGCCTGAACCACAACAAAATGATCTTTCTTCTCTTAGCTTTGCTGTTGTTGTTAAGTTACCTTGACATAAAGATACTCCACTTTTAGGTACCTGTGATTAGAACTTTAATTCCCATTGCACACTTGCATTTGTGGACAGAACGTGCCCACTGAGTATGTCTATATAATGCAAAGGAATTCTATAAGGACACTAAGCAGATGGGAGTTTAGGTGCCCGATCAGGAGATCAGTAGGGAGACAAAAAGCCACCAAGGTTAAAACCATGGCTTTCACATGTGCTTCCCTGCAAGCTGGGAGCGGGGCACCGCCACCAATGGGGTTTTGGGGGAAAGGCTGTGGCCTGGCTGGGAGCACTGTTCCATGCCCCTGGAGGGGTGGCTGGGCCCAGGCCAGGAGCCATGCACCATTCCTGTGTGGGTGGGTGGGCAGCAGCACTGGGGAGTCTTGGGAACTATGGCCAGCCCAAAATTCATCTTATCCCCCCCCCCATAGCAGCCTCTCCCAGCACCATCAGCTGACCACAGAGGCATGGCATGGCCCTCCCAGCCTGACCCGGTGCATCTTTGTGGCTGCACAGGACATAGCTGGGCAGCAGCTCCCAGCAGATAAATCTAATTGGGGCTGGGGGGGAGCTGGATGGAGCCATGGGCAGCTCATGGTGGGGGGCAGGGTGGGGAGGCTGCCTCAGAGCGATCAAGAGTCAGGGGGGAGGTCCTGTGAGGGGAAAGTGTGCATCTGTGTGTGTGTGTGTGTGTGTGTGTGTGTACCTGTATCCCTGTGTCTCTGTCTCTGTGCATGTGTGTGTGCATCTGTGTATGTGTGCATTTGTATGTGTGAAAAATCTGTTGGTGGTACTTAAGGCTGTATCATTTTAAATTGGTGGTATGCAGTCTGTCAGAGTTTGGCAATCATCCACTGCACTAAGCAATCATCTCCTTCGTCACCCACCCTGCTTCTCTGCACCATTGTTGGCCACTGCACCATGGTTCAGGTTCCCCTCCCCCATGGTATTCATTTAAACTGAACAGCTATTGATCTGAAATGGCTCTGTCACCACCCCGCTCCTTACCCAACCCATGCAGCAAGCCTGCTGGGTTTTAGGTCTCCCCTGGTGTGGTGTGCATGTAGTGAACCCACTGGGTCTTAGCTCTGCCCTGGTGAGAATCTACCTGAACTCCTCCCTTTCCCACCCCTACCCCCAACCCAATCCCAATTCAATGAAACACAGGAAAGAAAAGATTTTGGTCCTTTTTTTTTGTTATTCTTTTTTTCACTACCTTCTCTTTACTTTTCCCTGCTGCCTGTTCACTTCAAAGAGTTTCCCCACGCCCCACTAAGACATTTCCCTTCCCACCCATGGCTCCATCCGGCTTATGCTAGCTGCAAGTGAGGGAAACTACGTGCTGGTTTGTCCACCTCTGAGCTACATGTCCCCCTCCCACCTGTTATTCCACTCCAGAGGAGGAGTAGAGTCCTGGGTCCAGTCCATGTCCCTGCTCACCAGGCCCTCTAGTGGGAAGGCACAGTTGTGCAGTTCTGAGATGGCATTAAGCCAGGGGTGGGCAAAATGCAGCCCACAGGCCAGATGCAGCCTGCCAGACCATTCTATCCAGCCCACGGAGCCCCTAAAAAATTTAGAAAATTTATATTTATCTGCCCCTGGCTGCCTGTCATGAAGCCCTTGATGGCTTGCCAAAACTCAGTAAGCTGCCCTCCACCCAAAATAATTGCCTGCCCCTGTGGCCACTCTGAAACTGTTCTCACTTTATGACAGCATAACATCACACAGATTTATAGGTTATCTTTAAAACATTTTAAAAGAACCCTTATCCATCTGTGCCAAGCTCTGACCACATTCTGAGTTTTCTATGTCATAGGTCTCAGACAGTAGTTACATTTCTAGGAGGAGAAATGCCACTCACCTGCTAGAAATTTCCAGTGTACAGGCAATCATGCAGGAAAAGATCTTTGAAGTGTCAGAGCTCCTTGGAACAGAATGACTGCCTGTATGCTTCTCTATGATTCCTCCTGTGACTAAGAGTGAGGTAACAATTTCCCCTGTGTCTTCCCTGGACCAGGGGGAATCCAGTCACTCAGAGTCTGGGAGCAGGGGAGCAACAACTGCTCTCCATACCTTCCCCAGACCAGGGTGAACCCAGTCTGGAGAACACATGGAAAGCAGAGGAACAGGGGCAACTCAAGGAGACTGTTACCACTACAGATTTCCCAGAAATTTACAGCAGTAGAAATGAACACCTGCCTATAGTCATAAGAATTTCAGCTGTCCATATACCAATTCCCTCTATGGGGCAACTGGATGCATGAGATGCCCCCCACGCTCCTGTCACTGACTGAAATATTAGTAGATACTCCTGAAGGAGCTCATGGTAAATGATGTGATTTTAGTATCCTAATAAGTGGACAGAAGCCAATTTGTTAAAATATAGCAGCATCAGTGTTCAGCATTAGTCAGGATACCACAAAGGAAATATACATGAAGCTTGATGCTGAACAAAATTGTTTAGAACAGCAGATAGTGTCACTGACCCCAAATTATGAATTATGCTAAAAGGAATTTGTTTGCATGATTTAACACATTGCCAATTTTAAAAAGCTTTTGTTTTATACAGAAGGGGATACAGTCTATTCACTGGCATATCCTTGTCAATGTCAGATCATTTTTCTTGTTTTCAGTGTCTCCCAATGAACTGATTTTGGCAGCTAATTATGGTAGGTAGTGCCCACATATTTTTTATTTGCATTGTTGCATTTTTACTATAATTAATTTTATTAATCTTTACCTGTGACTGGATATAAAATTGAGCAGTCATGCACATTATATACAGTATATTTTTCTTCTGTAACAGAGCCTTCATTATTATTTATAGATTCATAGATTGTAGAGTCGGAAGGGACCACAATGGATCATCGTGTCTGACCCCCTGCCCCTGGCAGGAAAGAGGACCGAGGTCAGATGACCCCGGCCAGGTGACTATCTAGCCTCTTCTTGAAGACATCCAAGCTAGGTGAATGCACCACCTCTCTTGGAAGCCCATTCCAGATCCTGGCCACCCTTACTGTGAAAAATGTCTTCCTAATATCTAACCTAAATCCACTCTCAACAAGTTTACACCCATTATTCCTAGTCACTCCCTGGGGTGCCCTAGTAAACAGTGCATCACCTATTCCCCATTGACCTCCCCTAATAAATTTATAGGCAGCCACAAGATCTCCCCTCAGCCGTCTCTTGTGAAGGCTGAAGAGATTCAGCTCTCTCAACCTCCCCCCGTAGGGTCTTTCCCGAAGGCCACTAATCATGTGAGTGGCCCTCCTCTGGACCATCTCCAGATTCTCTGCGTCCCTCTTGAAGTGCGGTGCCCAAAACTGGACACGGTACTCCAACTGAGGCCTGACTAGTGCTGCGTAGAGGGGGAGCATCACCTCCTTTGATCTATTAGTCATGCACCTGCTAATGCTCAACAAGGTGCCATTGGCCTTGTTGATGGCCTCGTTACACTGCCGGCTCATGTTATCTTGGAGTCAATTATGACTCCAAGATCCCTCTCTGCCTCCAAGCTGCTGAGAAGGACACTCCCCAACCTATAGGTGTGCTGGGGGTTCCTCCTTCCCAGGTGGAGTACTTACATTTATCTTTATTAAATTGCATCCTATTTCTCTCTGTCCATTGATCCACCCTGTCCAGGTCAGCCTGAATCTGCTCCCTGTCCTCTGGTGTACTAATTTTGCCCCATAACTTGGTATCATCAGCGAACTTGGAGAGGGCGCTCTCCATGCCCTCATCCAAATCGCTGATGAAGATATTAAATAATACTGGTCCAAGGACCAAACCCTGTGGGACCCCACTTCCCACCTCCCTCCAGGCCGAGAAGGAACCATCCACCACCACTCTCTGGGTGCGGTCCCTAAGCCACTAGGCCACCCACCTGACCGTGTAGGCGTCCACTCTGCAGTCTGCTAGCTTCCCAATGAGGATAGGGTGCGAAACTGTGTTGAAGGCCTTCCTAAAGTCCAGGAAGATGACATCTGCCTCAGCTTTCATGTCTAGGCAGTGTGTGACGTGGTCATAGAAGGCTACAAGGTTTGTCAGGCAGGACCTACCTGTGACAAACCCATGCTGGTTTCCCCTCAGCATCGTTTCCCCTGCTGGGCCTTCACAAATGTATTCTTTGATTGTTTTCTCTAGCATTTTCCCAGGGATAGAGGTAAGACTGACTGGCCTGAAGTTACCCAGCTCATCCCTTCTCCCTTTCTTGAAAATGGGCATCACATTAGCCCTTCTCCAGTCCTCAGGGACCTGGCCGGAGCACCACGAGTGTTCAAACAGCTATGCCAGTGGCTCAGCTATGATACTGGCCAATTATAATAGGTTTAGTAACTGTTTCCACTATTAGAAAAAATTCCATTCTTAAATAATTTACATTTTTTAATATTTTCCCCTATCTGCTTTATTCCCACTCCAAAACAGACCTGAAATAGAACCAATAATCCCATCTAAACCTACTTTGTCTGAAAAATATCAGACTCTGAAACGCTCCTTGCCCAGCTGATGGATCTCTGATGTTTCCTGATAAGGTATTATAAAAAGTAACAAGGAAAATACAATATGAATCTATTTTCTTTTACACATGGGATAAATTCAGCCATAAAACAATAAGATAAAATTAATGTCGGGTAGCTAGGTCTTAATAAAGTATAAATGATATCTTATTAAGCAATATCTCCAGGGATAGATCTATAAGTCAAACCATGCACTTGTCTTTGTTTCAAATCTGGACACTGTAAAAATGCACCAGCTGTCTTTGTTTTGTGTTTGGGTTCCCCCTCCCCCCAGTCTTGGGCTAGACATGGCTGGCAATTAATGTGAGATAAATGTCATCATTCACTGGTTCCACATTATCAAAGATAATATCCTGAGGCATTTATTTTAGTTTTCCAAGTAGTCTTATGTAGTATTTTGTTCTCTTTGGTTAAGTGCCTATAAAAAGACATGAGGCTTTATTTTCATATACTATGGGCATTTAAACATGTGCTCTGGGATTGTGTGTGTGGGGGGGGGCGTTAATTAAAGCAGCTCTGAGAACCACTCTAATTAAAGCTCTCGTGTAGCAGCGTCTCCACACTGAAAAATTACCGGGGGGCAGGGGCTTTAACTAAAATGAGCTTTAATTAAAGCACCCCTGCCACCATTTTTCAGCATGGGGATACTGATACATGAGACACTGAAGTCTGCTGGAGCGTGGTAATATCATTACTCAATTAAATCGCTGCACTTGTATAGGAGCCCAATGACTCCATTCTAGGTTTTCTCTCCCCAAAAAGAGGTTTGTTTGGGGAACCATTCTCTTTCTTCCATGTCATCAAGATTATAGATCTTCTTTGCTGTCATGATGACAGGAAAAAGAACATTGCCTCCCCTGACACTCTATATCTGTTCCTGGTGCCCATGAAATTGTAAACTTCCCCTGCTGTAGGACACAGAATTTCTCTTGACCAACCTAACTTGGCTAACACGATGAGAAACTGGGGTTTGCCTCATGCCGAGATTAAAAAGTATGGTACCTGAGAAAAGTTTATTAAAGCAGATATTCTAGAGTATTTCACAAAGCTTGAAGACATATCCTGTGCTGGACTTCTGTGTTGTGACAGATTTTCATAACAATAAATTTATCAGTGTTGGTACACCAAATACTTTAATTCAGATTCAAAGAGTAATTCAGATTACATACAGCAATCAAAAATAGGATAAAATGTCAGTGTCCATTTCAGTTGGGTGTAACAACATTACTTCGTGAGCAATATCTCTAGAAGGAATGGTAATGAGAGATCAGCAGAGATGTTGGAACAATTAAGGTTGAGAGGGCACGGCAAATCTGGGGTTAGGTGGAAGACTCAAAAAGACAGTTAATCTGTTTCAAACTTCCAATGTAACCTCATTCGCAACAAACAGAAAATCTCTGTCCATCCTTGATTTCAATTGGTCAGTCAGATTCTGTAATCCAACTGCATTTCAGTGGTTGAGGGTAATCATTTTTTTTTTTTACAGTTAATCTTCAAAGTTTACCACATTAAAAGAAATGGGACAAAAGAAAAAAGTTAACTTCAGAGTACTTTGTTTCAGAATTCTTAGCTGTGAACTGGAGTTGGGCAAAGCATTCATTACAAAACCCAAAATCACATGAAAAACATCTGTTTTTCAGTTTTACTACAAACTCAAAATTCAGCCCAGGGTCCACAAAAGTTTTGTTCACAAGCATGTTGCATGAACCTGGGCTGATTTGTGGTTTTGAAATGAAACCATGTCACATTCTGGGGATTTACACAAGATTAGGTGAAACTTGCTGGCTTCAGCTGGAACTTTTCTTTAAAATGTGACTGTTCTTCCAGACCAAGAACCTGGAGCAAATTAGTAATTTTATATAAATTATTATGATACCAGAACAGAGTCAAAGATCCTTTAAATCCCTGTAAATGAAAACCACCAAGTTACTCATACAAAACAATGGTATATTGTTTTACATTAGCTAAGCTCCCTTCATTACCAAATTTTATAGCTTTCTATATTGAAGCATATATATGCATATGTGTATATAAGTGTGCGTGTATTTAATGATATATAAATAAAGTATATTATATATCTTTCCATTTATAAAATATACTTTATTTATATATAACAAAATGCACACACACACACACACACACATATATATATATATGTGTGTGTATATATATATATATATATATATATGTGTGTGTGTGTGTGTGTGTGTGTGTGTGTGTGTGTGTGTGTGTTTATAAGGGGGGAATTCCAGTGGAATAGATTCCAGAAAACACAATGGAAACTGCATGGAGGTGCTAATGCACAATATCATATGCATTTTTGTAAATGCAAAGATTCATTTATTCTTTCCTGAACTGGTGATAACAAATCCATTTCAGATTTATCTCTTTGGCCGCTTCCATGGTTTCTCCTAGGAGTACGTTCATAAGCATACAAAAAATATTAGCAATACAAACAACAACAAATATGTGCAGACTTCTTTGGGTGGCAGGGATAGAAGAGGCTGGGTTTTTGTTTTGTTTTGTTTTGTTTAAGTTTGTGCTTATATAATGCAAAAAGTAAGTTTTTTTAAAGTATATGCTTTGGTAAATATGTGTAATCTACAGATATGTTTATATACTTTGCTAAATAGGAGTCCTGACCCTCTACACAGATTTTTTGCCTGAGTTTACTCCTACTTGTATCCACACACCAGATCCAAATGATTTTGTCTTGGTCTATCAAGGAATTGATATATATCTTTAAAATTTCTAAATTAATACCCTCAAAATAAACAGGTACTTAGCTCATGCCTATATTTCCTCTGGACTGAGCCCAATAGTTTAGTCCAGATATAAGATCCATTTACTTATGTCTACTCTGACTGCAAGTGGTTTAGGAGTGATGCTGTGGAACTTGGATCAGCCCTAATAAGTACATGGCAGTCATGGACAACCTGAGCATTAGACTGAGGTAATTTCTCAGGGTCACTGAGGCCCATTGCTAAACTGCCTATGCTTCCTAATCTGCACAGGGAGGGGAATGTGAGTGGGTAGGGTTCATTTCTCAGCCTTGCTCCCAGACTCTCTGGAGCCTGTGTTGACATAACCTAAAGGCCGAATCCAAAGCCCGCTGGTATGCAAATTTCAGCAGGCTTGTTCAAGTATTGATAGTGCCTGAAAGTGCAGTATCAGTTACCATATTTCAAGAATTTATTCACTTTCTGGTTTGCTTTCCACTTTGTCCAATTTATTTTTCCTTTTGGGGTTTCTCTGCCATACTGATTGCAACATTCCTTTGTTGCTGCCACTATAAAGGCCATTTCTGGAGCTATTAACCCCTGGATTGTCCACACATTAACATCTGAAACTAGTTTTAAGCATGGTTTAGGCAGCTTAAAGTGACACCACTCCAGGGAAGGTTTATCTCTACTCCATGTTACCCAGCTTGTGTTCCATGAAAGCATGGCCACTCTCAACAAATGAACCACCCAAGCTGAGTCCTTCAGCATCCCAAAATGCAGTGTCCCCTTCTAACCCTCTTTTTCTATATAGATTATCTTTCCATCCCTTGAGCTCTACTGTCCAGGGGAAAGTTTGGGTACCAAGCCAACTCCCCCTCCCACCCCTAGAAGTGTGACCTTCCCACACTAGGGTTGCAACCTGTGCAAACAGCCTGCAAAGCACATGCAACCTAGCCAGGTTACAGAGCATTGACAGGTCCAGGAGAAGGGTCTAAAAGGTTGGGCGGGGGGGAGAAGGGGGAGAAAGGTAAGGGGCTGGACTGGGTCCCCATGAGCTGGTGCTTACTTCCCAGGGCAGGAGAAATAGCTCTTCCCTCGAAAGTGCCTTCCCTCACCACTCCCAGGTCCCAGACACCCTGGGAAGCATGACTAGTACCCCCACATCCCAATCACAGATCCCAGTTTATTAAAACATCAGGCCTTCTTTACTTTACTTCCTCTTTATTTCTTTTTAAATTAATTTTTTTACTTCTTTTTATTTTGTCAGTCAATGGCTGACTTCCTTCATTGCACCACGCTTCCCCCACCTTCATTTCCTTTTCCTCTCCTTGTTCGTTATGTACCCCCATGCCACTAACTCTCTGTTTTCTGGCCCCGGCTTCATGTTCCCACACACTCAATGAATCTCTGTCACACCCATACCTAGAACAGGGATAGAAGCCTGTCCTGGCTCATGAGGCCTGTAGTAGCAACTCACAGCTGTAGCTCCTAGTCAGGCCTCTCCTTACCAGCAAGTCACAGCTATGCAGGTGTGTGACAGTCACAGAATGTTTTTAGCTTTAAGGTGTGACTGCTCCAAACTCAAGCCAGCAGTCAGTAACCCTGATCAACATTTGAGCAGCTCAAAGTGCAATGTGTAACAAGGCCCTAACAGGCAGTATTTATATACTGAGCAGTAGTTTCTATTTACCTTTGCTTTCATCCATTTGAAGTAGGCAATCTTAAACAAAATAAAAGCAATAGCATTTTCATCAATCATTTATGTTCTAGAAGTAGGAAATAGAATCAAGATCTTGCCTAGTTCCCTAAATATACTATATGTTTAATTCAAAAGTAGATCCAAATAGAAGATGTATCAAAACATCATTTTCAATGGGGTTGCTCTTATCCCAGGCCAAAATTTTGGTTTTAGATTTACAGAGTAGGCTTCTTTTCAAGGGCATGGCCTTTAGAGAATATTAAAACATTTACTTTAATAGTAATTTCAAGGGGAACTTAGATTAGACATGCAGTATTCTATGTTTTGGGTCCAATATAACCGAGAGATACATTATTTAATTGTCCTTTCTGATTTTTCTTTGTTTTCCCTTCTACCTCTGAAACAGTACAGTAAGCACAAGCTACCTGAAAATGCTGTTTTTTTACCTGCTGTGCTGCACACAATCTCTCTGCAACAGAGCAATAGTACAGTCAGTAGTGATATGGTGCACACCCCATCTGTGAATAAATACAAGACTGAGGTAACTATTTGAAATACTGAATTCTTAGAAGAGCAACAACCAAATGCCACTCTTCCCAGTATTTCTGACAAAAGTGCAATGTTCAAGACTAGAGATTGGTTTAGGGAAAAAAAAAATGGACCCTACATCCTGTTTCATCTTAAGTCAGGAGACGTTGAAATATCACAGCTTTATGAGAATCATAAAGTTTGAAAACATAACATCTGTATATACAAACAAAATAAAACATTTAATCATTGATGAAACCAAACATTTCACATGTCCATATGGCACAAGGAACAAGCTTGTTTTAGTACCAAAACAGCATAGCTATGTGGGAATGGCACTATAGGCAATGGATCCAATTATAAATAGGTATCTGGTCATTTATTCCAGGGAGTGAAAGACAGCTAGGCATTATATTGCTAGAAGCTATAAATTAAAGATGTTGCATAAATAAGGAGACTCAGGAAATAGGTACTTGGGAGATAGTGCCTCGGGTAGTAGCTGGTAGCAAGTTAGTAAGAGAAACCAAGGTACTGCAGAGGTTACCTACTGCATTTTTAGGTTTTATTCATATGTGCCTGTGTTTACTGAATTCAATGATCACTACATGGTCTTAGGAGTGGCAAGTGAAAAAGAACCTGAAAGAACTGGAGAGTAAAACTAAAAAATAAGTTGGAAATACAGCAGGTAAAGCAATGAAGTCTTGTGGAAGGACAAGGGCCATTGTAAGTGATCTCCTAACACTTCCTTGACTAACTGAGGACAGTTAGTCATGGAAGTGTTGCAACCTTAACCTGTAGTCCAGTATAAGTGGCTATTCAACAACAAATATACTTGAAAAGAAGATTCATTGGTAGCATCCAATATAAAAATAGTGCGTACAAACTCCCATTCATTGTGGTATCTAGGGAGGTGACAGCAATTTTAGGTCTGGCAGTTTGTGAGAAACCAAATCTAGTTAAGTGTGTGCTCATAGTAGAAGAAGACACAACATTTATGCCTCTTGATGATCTCCTTGGTTGTCATGGCCCAAACCTGAACAATCTTCTCAGAAAGAAACAGATTGTTCCAGAACACAACAAGCACCCATATCCTTGTGGGAAGAAATATCATACAGACACAAATGCAAATATTATCACATAGAAAGATGAAATCAGTCTCAGCAATCTGTAGCTAATGAATTTTGTTCAATGTGCATAATAAGCAAAGCTGCCAAAAGTGCAAGTCAATCAAATATCAGTTTAAGGACTCAAGTCTATCATGAGGAGGAAAAGCTTACCACCAAAAACAGATCAGAAATTTGATCTGATGCTTCAGTTTGAGAAGAACTGGAAACCCTTGAAAGGTTTGTTAGAAGAGGCTTGTTAGAAGAGCTACAGAAAAGGGAGAATAGGAAAGTGAATGGCAAAAATTTATGCCAGAGTAAAGTGGTAGTGACCTCTCCTTTAGGTGAGTGTTAATTAATTTTGTGTTAATCAATTTTTTTATGTATTTTTAGGAGAAAGATGTGATAGAAGTTGTAATTTAAAGATGCTCCCTAATTAAAGAGACTGAGGAATTTATTAATTGGGAAATGGTCCCTCAGATAGTAACTGGTAGCTAGTCAGTACGAGAAAGGAATTGCAAAGGTTGCCTACTGCTCCACAGTAAAGTCCATTGTTTAGTTCTTCGCGTTCATGTATGCCTGTGTTTATTTAACCCAGTGATCACTACAAACAGAATGATGGCCAATCACTTCCTTGTGTGATGCTAGCTGCAGAAAGTTATATGCCATGCTTGACCAGTGGGCTGCTAGGCTTGGATGGACCTTTGATTTTGAAAGTGCTGGCAACTATGTTTTTTCCACTATTGGAAAAAGTATCTAGGATAGACATCCTTTTATAAAGACACAGGCTGAAATCTTGGTTCACACTTTAGTGTATGGAAATGTTATCTTTGCCTTTAATAAGAATAAGATATCACCCATGGTCCCTTCTAATAATTATCTTCCAGTAATTTATTTCACATCATTTCAATGCAGAGTTTCTATTAGCAACAATGGTAGCTATACCCATGGACTGGATGCAACACACATACATAAAATTACTGCGGCTACCAATAGGAAATCTTCACAGAAGCCATGCAAGTAGAATTTTGCCCTATATGCGCTCAATTTGGTTAGGAACTTTTATTTTCAATAATGATACTTATCCATGTATGGAGTCCCCTGTGGTTCAGTGGTAGAAACCTTATCTGGGTTCAATAAGTGTCTGGGTTCAATTACCAGACACTTATACAATGACAGCCATGGAGGCACCAAACATCTGGACACAGTCTGGTTTTTGGATTCCGTCTCAATGCCCTAAAGGGAGGATGAAAGTTCTGAGCAGCCTCCACTCCTCCAAAAAATAATTTCCTGCCCAGACATATGCATTGAAGGTCTGGGTGGCTCTCTTGCATATACCATGATCCAGGAGGATCGATGCTTGCCACCACTTACCCATATAAGCTTCAGACACATTTCTTGTAGAATTAAAGTCTGTTTTGGAGCTAGAAATATCTGAAAATCAAACCCTCACCCGATGTAAATTGAAATAGCCATAGCCGGTTTAAATCTTAAGGGATCTGGTCACAGGTATTTATAATGAACAGAGAAAGAAACTCCACAAACTGATCATGTGGAGATAGGCCTTCATCTGGTTAGATATCTAAATACAGAATTTTGGTGCAGTTTGCAGTCACAAATCTTTATTTAACTTTGTAGATGCCTAAAGGTTCCGTATATTTAAGTTCCTTGTGGTAAAATCCACTAGGCATTTCCGTTTTGAGTATGCTCAATAACTATCTCTAGAGTTTTATAAACTAGGAATTCTCCCAAATCTCAGCTATTGAGCCTGATCCTATATTATTATTTGGAAAAGACAGAGGAAAAATTGGAACCCCTGGAAATCCCCTGTTGAGTGCCCTAAGCTCAGTGATTCTTCCATGCTTACCTCCAGTGCTTATTCTATATAAAATGGAGCAACTTCAGCAGGAGGGTTTGAGAGACTCCTAACCCAAAAGATACTGCTGCCTCATGCTAGAGCATTCATGGGGGAGGAGGTTTAGGAAACATGTGCACAGGTCTCCCATATCTAGGTGGAGTTAGACAACCTGGTTTCCCCTTTATCTGTCTTTTGAAGAAAAGGACTGACCTGATCTCATTTTTTAGAAGATGAAGTTAGGACCTTACCTTCACAAGACAATTCATGTCTATAAACCCCAACCTGAGATGTTTTTTACTTGAGAAGTCAGAATTAAGCACGTGATCCTTTTTGAAAGGCAGGACCTTAAGCATTCTTCAGCATAGATAACACTGTACTCAGTGCACCAGTTTCTGTGAGCCCCATTCTTAGGAATCTATGGGTTAATCTATGTTATAGCCATATTTTAGGAAACACGGTTTCCTTCTTTAGCGGCTGGGCATCTTCTGACCAACTGAATCTGCTGACACATCCTAGAGCCAGATGCTTGCCAGTGAGGCTGCTCTAAGCATGTCTCCAGCACCCATTCTCAGGCCTACCAGCTCTGGACCATGGTAAAAGACTCAGGTGGTTGAGGCATGCAGCTCCCCAATCCCCAGGGTACACTGAGACCTTAGTATAAAAAAAATGTCCTAACTCCTTTCAGGAATCATAGAGAAGCTTAGGAGCCTGATTCTGTTTTTAAATTGCATTAGGTGGCAGTGAACCTAACTGTGAAGTGCTGCAACATTCAGGTTTCCAGCATCTAAATCCCCTCATGAATCCAGTCTACAGCACAGGATTTTCAGAATCATTCAGCCTTGACCTACCTCTGCTTGCACAGCAATTGCTGCACAAGCTTCCTTTGATTTCAGCTGGAACACTTAGGACAAAGCTGAGTAGATTTGAAAATCTCAACCACAAAACTCAGCAAAGGGTGATATTTGCAACCAATTTTCAATGTGGTGGGTAGAAAGTGATATGTCAAAACCTGTGTTTCAGTATTAGTACTATGATATCTAAGTGTGAAAACCAGACTGTGCATAAGTATAGTCAAGTGATAAGAAACAGAGTTACTATCTAACTCTGATTGTGCTAACTTTTACAAGAAAGAGAGAGGCACCTACAGTTATAAACTTTGGGGTTATTTTATTTAATTCTAATGGAAACTATCATGTAACATGATTATTATAATATTACCTTCTGTCATCTTTTTCAGCCTTTACATTTTTACTGTTTGGTTATGGAGGCCAAGGTTTTCTTTCAGCAAAAGCAGGTACTTCTTTCATTCTTATCTCATACTGAGTTTTATGTCCCCTTTTCCAGTGGCTTTATGGCATTTAAAAATGTTGCAAGTTTGATATTTTTTATATGTGAATGGGATTTTATGAGCCAATTACTGGCCAACCTTATACAGTGGTCTTGAGTCGGAAACAAAGACAAAAAAGGTTTCCCAGTGAACTGGTATAATATACTTATATGAAAAAAGTAAGAATAATAGCAGAGTATTAAGTATTCCATGGCAGGGCTCTCAAATTCTCCTGCTAGAGGAGTTTTACTTGTATCAATGATTAAATATGTATGAGAGTAAAAAATTAAGCTCATGTCTCAGGTGAGTGCCTTAACTACTGGGCTATAGAAATATTTTTTTTCTCTCTCTTTCTAGCTTAATAATTTAGTTATTTATACAAAGTAGGTCATTGGCTACTTTTCATCTACTTGCTCACCCAGTCTCTCTTACTGCAACACCCCTAATTCCAGGAGAGGCTTCTAGGCTCATGAACCTGAATGAAATTGAATGTCTGTCTCAGGCCAGGTGCACCAGGTTAGCAGACTAGGCTCCATCAGCTTTTTCTGGATTTCACATTTAACAAGCTTAAGCAACTCCCAGCTCAGCTGGTTTCTTCATTAGTTAGCTACATGTCTCCTTATACTCTGGGTGGGAATCCAGAATTCCTCATGTAGAGCTGAGGATTCCACTAGGGGGCAGCATGCAGAAGAGTTGAGTTGCAGCAATGTGTGAGTACCTTTGATGATCTAGCTGTAATGAAACCTTTCCACTCCTAAAAATCCAACCTCCAAACAGCACAAGCAAGCAATAAAATAGTAAAGGTCAATATATTACTTCAATTTAATCCATTACTTAAATTACTTCTCAGAAGCTGGGGCCTAGAGTGCAGGGAGAATTGATGTCAATATATGATTGGTTCCTTCCAGAAGAGGGAGGAGAGCCACAGGTGGCCACCTCTCCATTGCACCCTCTACCTAGAGAGCCCACCACAGCATGTAGCTATATTCATTTGGAAGAACTCCAGCCAGGGACCACAACAGGATGTGTATGTGTCCCCCATGACTAAAGTGCTATGTTTTTTTTTTTAATGTTTCCAACCATACATCTGTTTCTACCTTAAGAGTCCCCACACTTAATATGCCAGTAATTCAATTAAAACACTAGTTGACTAATCAAACCTTTAGTTAATTAAGATTTATTTTAAGTGTCCTCTTGTAAATAAGCTATAAGTAACAAAATACTTGCATGTCTCTATTAAAGCCATTAAAAATGGTTTTATACAGTGATTCACTGAATCCTGAACTATTTGTGGAAAGGGCCAATTTCAGTGAATTTTCTACCCTGATTTTTTTTCTAGAATTGAAGTTATATTGTCACAAATGTTCTTTAAACATTTCTGAAATAAAAAAATCTTTTTTTTCAGTTTAAAGCCATACTTCATTTTAAAAAATATAAAACCTATAGTACAAAAGAAAAAATACCAACATTTAAATGAACTATTTTGAAAGACTCAAAATATTTTCAATTATTGAAATGATCCATTCTGAGATCATGAAAGATAAGAACGTTTCACTAGACCTGAGCCAATTATTTTTGGGGGTGGGTTGCGGTAGGGGGAAGATTTGGATTGGTAGTTTGTTAATATTTTTAAAGATTTTGACTTTCAGGACAGGAATGATTTTAAAAAAAACTACGCTATTTCTCCTAGGATGATTGAATAATAATTTAAAAACTTCTTGTCAAGCTCTCTTTTGCATGCCCAAGATCTTGGGTAGCAATGCCCCTAAAGCCAGGCCAGTCCACCTCTCTATTTAAGCACATTTTTCTGCTTATACAACTGTAAGCATCGCAGTGCTGGGTGCTTTTCAAAGTGCCTGGCATTGCGGCATTTGCATATGTAAAAATGCAGAAAATGTCCACATATTAAACCTTGTTATTCATGTTAAATGCCCTTCAAATTTCTTGAAGTTATACCATTTTGGGTGAAGGTTACTTCTGGACTGTGCTACCTAGCTTGTGTTGGGGGAACTTCAGCCTGTTCCACAAACATAAAATGAGCAAATTTTAATCCTGTAGCTTCCTAGGATGCACCATTCCCAGCCCCTCTGCACCCAGAGCAGGAATAGTGCCCATGTGTCCTAGTTCTTTTCCACAACCCTGCTACACAACCCTCTAAAACTGCACAGGCAAGAATTGATATTAACCCTTAATGTGTGACTACTCACAACACATTCTAAAACTATCACCACCTATGTTCCACAGATTTAATATGGCCTAAGTGTAAGATATAACTTCACCCTTAGCATACTTGGGTAGTCCTGGTTGCCAAACTAGCTCATTTAGATATTTCTTTGATACACTATAGTTTAAGCATAGCCATCTGCTTAGAGTAGTTGCAATCATCTTAAAATTTCCTGCTTAAAATTTCCATCCGTCATGATGGGAATGATGTTGTACAATTTTTACGAGGAGGCTTCTTACAAGGAGAATTCTTAATGGATTATTATTTTTTATAAAAAGGCCACTTGCGACTTTGCAAAATGCTTAAGTAAAGTTCTTTTTTTCAGTTCCATCTCAACAGTCTTTAATGGGTAAGCATGTGAAAGGCCTTCCCCCAAAGACAGGAGGGCAAAGCTGTAGACAAGATCTGCTTCTTCAAATGTTTGTTTGACAGGAAAAACACAGGGTATTTTTTCCTAGTGTTGGGGATATAAAACATAGTCCTCACCACATGGGTTCCCTTTTCACATTAATTGCTGATGCAATCACACTAATTCCAGTTCAAGCTGCAACTGCTTTTCTTCTTCCTCTGGCTCCTCTCTCTCTTTTCTCTCCTTACTCCAGCCTTGCAGATTTTCTTCAGACATACTTCCATCTACTTTACTGCTTGGTGTTTTATTAAGCAAAAAACAAATACGTTACAGCTCATAAATATCCAAAATATGAGATATAGAGTAGAAAGTTTGGCATCCCATTTTAAGAATGATATACGCACAGTTTTGATCATTAAAAGGCATTATTTTTTCCATTTACCACACAGTGGAATCTCCATTATCAAAGTAATTCTGTTCAGGTGCATAGACTTTGGGTTAGAATACATGGGGAATGTCGTGAAGGGGATACAATGGTAGGAGTCTACTACAGACCTCCAAACCAGGAACAAGTGCTTGACTAAGAATTCACCAGGGAACTGGCTAAGGCTGCATGCTCTCAGTCCATGATCATCATGGAAGAATTCAACTACCCGGACATCTCATGGGATGAGCACTCGGCCAAATCTGATCAGTCACAAGGCTTCCTTACATGTGTGGATGAGCTCTACCTGTCCCAAGAAATTGACAAGAGGCAAGGCACTGCTGGACCTGGTACTGGCCAAAGGGGACGATCTAATCAGTGACCTAAGAATTGAAGGGAAGCTGGGTGACAGTGACCACGAGTTGATCACTTTCATCACAAAGCTGGCAAGTCAGCCAGCAATTCAGTAGTCCTTGACTTTAGGAAAGCTGGCTATCATAAGCTCAGGAGGCTTGTTCTTGAGGCCCTAAGAGACCTTGGTTTCACAGGGAGTGGAGTTCATGATGAGTGGTTACTCCGTAAGGAAGCGATCCTAGAAGCACAAGGGAAATCCGTCCCAACCCATAGGAAATGTGGTAAAAGGGCTCAACAACCCCCTTGGCTCAACAGGGACTCATGGACCTCCTATATCTAAAAAGGGAGGTGTATAATGGATGGAGGACAGGAAACACCACTAAGGAGGAATATACTGCACTGGTCCGCACCTGCAGGGAGTGAACTAGAAAAGCCAAGGTTGCATCTGAACTCCATCTGGCTACATGAATCAAGGACAATAAAAAGTCCTTCTTCAGATATGTGGGGAGTCAAAGAAAAACAAGGGCAACATTGGACCCCAGCTAAACCAGTTGGAGCAACTGACTACCAACACCCAAGAAAAAGCCAATCTGCTTAATGATTACTTTGCTTCGTTTTTTCACCAGCCCAATGGTACCACCCTGCTGAACATGATGTGGGATGACAGGGTTGAAGATGAATATATGCCCACCATTGGCATGGATCTTGTGAGAGAGCATCTTGAAAAGCTGGACCCCCATAAGTCAACTGGTCCAGATAAGTTGCACCCAAGAGTGCTAAAGAAACTGGCAGACATCCTAGTACAGCCACTAGTGAGGCTGTTTGAGAACTCATGGCACTTGGGCGAAGTATCTGAAGATTGGAAGAGGGTCAATGTGGTGCCCATCTTCAAGAAAGAGAGGAAAGAAGACCCAGGAAACTACAGGCCAATCAGTTTGACCTCAATCCCTGGTAAGATTTTGGAAAAAAAATATCAAAGAAACCATTCTTGACAGGCTAACAGAAGGCAACATTCTGAGGAATAGCCAACACGGGTTTGTTGCGGGTACAAGTTGCTTGACCAATCTCATTTCCTTCTATGACCAGGTGATGTATCACCTGGAAAAGAGGGAAGAGGTTGATGTCAGATATTTGGACTTCAAAAAAGCCTTTGACCTGGTGTCCTATGATGTCCTCATGGAGAAATTGGGCAACTGTGGCCTCGACAACTCCACAGTCTGATGGCTGGAGAACTGGCTCTGAGGTCAGACCCAGAGAGTAGTAGTTGATGGAACTGAATCAATATGGCACTTGATAGCTAGTGGCACCCCCCATAGCTCTGTTCTTAGACCTGTACTCTTTAATGTCTTCATAAATTATCTGGACACCGGTGTCAAAAGAGGACTGGCCAAGTTCACTGATGACACCAAACTTAGGGAAACAATCTCCACACTTGAGGACAGGCTGGTGATCCAGACCAACCTTGATAGGCTTGATAGGATGAAAACCTGATGGCATTCAATATGGAGAAATGCAAGGTGCTGCACGTCAGGAATAAAAACCCGCATCACACTTATAGGCTTGGCAATGCTACTACACTTGCTAGCACCTTGACCAAAAGGGACTTGGGGGTCATGACTGACCACAAGATGAATATGAGCCACCAATGTGATACCACAGCTGGCAAAGTGAACAAAACCCTGGCTTGCATCTACCAATGCATCTTGAGCAAGACCCAGGATGTCGTCCTCCGGCTGTACTCAGCCTTGGTGAGGCTGCAGCTGGAGTACTGCATCTAGTTCTGGGCTCCACAATTTAGAAAGGGCATAGAGAAGCATGAAAGGGTCCAGAGAAGAGCCACATGCATGATCAGAGGGCATGAGAACAGGCCTTATGATGAGAGGCTGTCAGTTATGGGACTCTTCAGCCTGGAGAAGCACAGGCTCAGGTGTGACACCTATTCACCAGAGCACCCCAGGGGATGACAAGGTCCAACAGTCAAAACTCCTGCAATGCCATTTTCGGCTGGACATAAGGAAAAACTTCTTCTTTACTGTCTGAGCCACCAAAGCCTGAAAGAGACTACCCCAAGAAGTGGTGCAAGCACCTACCCTGGATAGCTTCAAAAAACATTTGGATGTTTATCTTGCTGGGATCCTTTAACCCTAGCTGACTTCCTGCCCCTTGGGCAGGGGGCTGGACCTGATGATCTTACGAAGTCCCTTCCAGCCCTAATGTCTATGAAATCTAACATATGCTACCATTATGGACACACCAGAGTTGCCTTATATTTTTTCCCATTGTAATATGCCCCCAAATACCTTGCTTTTTCCAAAAACACGCCTTTTGTTTTGGAAGGCAGAATGCAGGAAAAAAAGATGGTTGACTGTGGGACAGAGTAAGTCCTTCTGCAAATGCAGAGTCCAGGAAGTACAACATCCCAGTAGCATCTCATGTAGACTACCCCAGTAGAACTTTATTCCTCACATGTTATCAGATATAAATAGGACAACTGGCAGAAAAAGGAAACTGTACGAGGTTAATAAAGTGAATCAGGGCCTGTTTCTACCAAGCCTGGAGGTAAACACAGAAATTGGAAGAGAAGTTACAGTATTTTATTCAAAGCAACACAGCAGATTACTGACAGAACTGGTTTAAAAGTGCAGTTACTGGGTGTGGCAGAAGGCCACCTCTGTTTCTCCCCAAAAACTTTGTTCTGTGACAATTTAGTTAAGATGGGCCCTGCAGCAGGTACACACCTTATCCTGTCTCTTTAGGTAACCTGAGCTGGATACATTCCTGAGGGAGGGGGAAACCTGCTCCTTCTGCCTACATGACTGGGCATCACACACCTGGGTGAGGGGCTTGGGCTCCCTGGGGAGCTAGGAATTGCCAGTCTGCCCAGCAACTAGTGATGCATTTCAAATTGGTTTGCTGACAGCCAACAAGTGCTGGCCTCCATTGGACCAGGTAAATGTGGTTATAAGGGCTATATAAGTTAAGGACTGCCCAGGAGGAGGGGGCAGCAGCCATGATCCCTAGCACCCCCTGGGATAACAAGGAATAATGGCCACAAGTTGTTGGAGAGTAGCTTTAGATTAGACATCAGTAAGAACTATTTCACAGTTAGGACGGCTAGGATCTGGAACCAGCTTCCAAGGGAAGTGGTGCTGGCTTCTACCCTGGGGGTCTTTAAGAAGAGTCTTGATGCCTACCTGCCTGGGGTCATTTGAGCCCAGTTTTCCTCCTGCCCAGGGAGGAGGTTGGACTTGAAGATCTACAAGGTCCGTTCTGACTCTACTTCTATGATTCTATGATTCTGTGATAAACACTTAGAGAAAGAGAAGAGCTAGACCATCTGAAACTTGCTCTCTCTCTCTCTCAAAACTCATGAACTGCCTGCCTCCAGAGGGAATCTCCACCTGCCTCTGGATGATACTTGTGAGTAACCTACCTGAGATCTAACTAGATATATAGCTTGCAGTAACTCAGATGCGTGATCAAAGGCTACCCAGCCATGCCAGTTTGCTCTATGGGATTTCTCTGATATTGCTCTACCCTGTATATTGTAACCTACCCCTTGTAACCAATAAAGTTCTCCTTTGTATCTAGCATGGGAGACTTATTGGGAGTGGGTCTAGATTATGCCTTGGGGTCCCTTGGTTCGGCTGACTAAGGGAGACCGCTACTTGTGCTTCCGACTGAGAGAAGCATCCCAAGTTCTTGAAGTGAATCAAGTACCCTCAAGGGCTACTAGGCCTGTGTTTCCCAGGGTGTGCAGAGCCAGAATGAAGCCCATCCCTTGGTTGTGGCAGTGTTACTCCCAGGCTAGTGGGTGTGCTCCAAGAAGGAGGTTGGCAAGACGTGAGGTGCCCCCAGGGAGGCACTCAGAGCCTGGAAGATGGTCAGGCGCAGTGAGGTGGGTGGCTCAATGCAGGAGTGCCCCCTACTGGCCCACCACACTGGACATGTCTACATAAGACTGACTGCAGTAGCGTCACAGCACAGAGAAGTACTAAATACTTGCAGTACTAAAATACTAAATAAATGCACAGTGACTGGAGTTACTGCACAGCAGCACTGGCAAATGCCTGTTAAGTGACAATACTGTGTACACAGGAGGCCTGTATAAAACAGCACTCTTCCATTTTGACTTCCATTTCACTGTTTTGAAGGAATGGTGTCTCATTTCACTGTTTTGAAGGAACGGTGTTTCATTTCACTGTTTTGAAGCACTGTTCCGTTTCATTTCGTCGAAGCTGTTTCACTGTTTCGACGCATTTTGACATTTTGTCCATAGTCTATAATGGAGAATCACAAAAATGTCTATAACTTTGTCATTTTTTTCCTTATTTGAATGAATACAGCAGGGATGGTAGTTCCTGCTGAGGCCACAAATCCTGTCAAGTTTCAAGGAGATAGGTGCAGGGGTTTCTGTGAAAATGTGCCTCAAAGTATTCAGAGAAAAACTCATGTCACTTGTAAGTGTGAAGGCACAGGGGAGTGAAAACAGCAGGCATAGTAGCCCCTGATGAGGCCACAAAGCTTGCTAGGTTTCAAGGAGATAGATGCAGGGATTTCTGGTAAACTGTACCTCAATCTGCTGACAAGCAAAAACTCATGACATGTGTGACTGTGTGTGTGTGTTAAGGTGCACTGGGATGAAATATGCAAAGATGGTAGCTCCTTATGAGGCCATGAAGCCTGCCAAGTTTCAAGAAGATAGGTACAGAGGTTTCTGGGAAACTGCTCCTCAAACTGTTTAGAGCAAAATTCGTGTCACTTGTAAGTGTGAAGGCATGGAGAAAGCTCAGTTCAAACAATGCTGTTAATGCTGTTTTTCTGCCCCTCCCCCAGAGTGCTGGGATCGGAAGGGACCTCAGGGAAGGATCACAGTCACTGGCCAGCTGCACATGTCAATATCAGAGCAGTCCTTCCCCCCTCTTCCCTCTCCATCTCCAAAGTTTCTGTTTAGCTGCAAGCAAGCCCAGCTTTGAAACTCGAAACATTTTGAAACTTTTGAAAGGCTTCGAGTGCCCTCATTTCATTTCAAAGCTGTTTCAAAGTCTTTCATTTCATTTTCATTTCACTGTTTCAAGTTCAAAATGAGTCAAAACAGCTTTGAAATGAAACACCCATTGAAATTTCACACAGCCCTACTGCACAGTAGCATCTTGGCACAGATTTTGCCACATGACACTACTGCGCAGTAGTATCAAGCTACTGCACAGTCAGTGTTTCATGTAGACATATCCACTGAGTGTGAATACAGGTATCTGAAATGGTTTATTGTTTAAAAGATATTTTAAATTTGATTTACTGAAAAAAAATATTTGAATGCTTAGCAATGCAACCATATTGATTATATATACATGCACATTATATACATATACAGTACATATTAAACTATTACCCTTAATTGCTACACGCTAAAATAGTGTAAAGTGAGATCCTACTTCAAAGAAATTCAAACTGGCTATTTCTTACACATTTGACTCAAACATTCCTGTGTGTTTTACACAGTTCTCTGAAATCTTGTAGGGTAAACTTGTGTAGTCTTCTGGTGGATCACTATTTTTTGATGTCGCTAGGTAAAACATTTTGCTTCTAAGGGTGCCTGTAGACGTTCAGGAAACCTACTCCAACATGCTGTTATTACAGCGCATCAGAGTAGACTCGATTAAATGAGTCTTCTGGAGTGTGCTAATTAACATACTCCATCAGGCTCAGCATCTTGTTCATTCAGCATCTCTTTGTGCTTCAAAATGGTGAGGGAGTGCTTTAACTAAAGCTAGTCAAACAGCACCCCTGCTGCCATTTTGAAGTACAGGATGCTGAATACATGTGAGGCTGCAGGCACTTTAATTAGAATAGCTCCTGAGATTCGCTCTAATTAAAGTGCTCCCTCTCCAAACCTGGCGTACATGTAAAGACCCCCTAACAGACAGGGCAACATTTCCAGAAAACTGTTTGTGGCAAAATAAATACTACCCTTTCTCACAAGTCTGAAAACTGCAGAAGAGCCAATATAAAAACCTTTTCACCAAAGCTAATCATTTTTAAAAAGAAATACAAGTTATCTATGGTTTCTATTTTGGCAACATTTATTGAAATGTATTTTAAAAGCAAAAAAATCAAAAGATTATTTAGACACTTGAAGTGTTTTGGCTTAATAGTTTCCCTTATAATAAACATTGTAATTTTTTTCTATATCTAAAACTCATCTAGATCTCAGTTTAATTTGTTAGGTCTTTATTCATCTGAATTCCTTAATTCCAATTTTTGCAGCAGAGTCAGGTTTCAGGTAGAAACTTAAATTAAATGCTCATATGGGATTAGAGAATCATCTGCTGCTGTATAAAATAAATGGAAAAAAAGAGCCTCAAATAGAAAGCACATCAAGATCTTTCCAGTCCCTACGCTCATGTGTTTATAACTCTGAAAATATAAACACTGAACAGAATGAGATGACGGAAGATTTACGCTATCACAGTCAACAACGGCCTGACTCACCAGCATGCAAGACTTCAGCAGCAGGCCAAACTGAGCGGCACAGTGGTCTGGAAGGCCGGGAACAGACATTGTATTTGTCCCTGAACAGGGTGTGCCTGTGTTTGTCCCAGAATAGAAATATCCTGGGCATTGGCACACACACACACACACACACACACATATTGACTTCTAAATCAGGGTTTAGCAAACATTGAATACAATACCACATTTCTGTCATGGATTCAATGGTACAATCCCAGGATAACCATTCAGATGCAGTCTGCAATGTCCCAGGATAAACGGCACTTCTTACCTTATTAGAATTGTCCTGGGACAATAGACATAAACATCTGAATGTTTGCATTTTGTCCTAGGATAAAATTGTTTTAGGGAGGAGTATAACAGTACTGCTTGGTCATGAAAGAATGAAATCAGGAAGGCCAAAGTGCATTTGGAGTTGCAGCTAGCAAGGGACATGAAAAATCAGTGCAATCAGCACAGGCCTCACAAGCAATCTCACATTTTACAGTAAAACCCTAACCAAAAGACTTGGCAGACTGTTGAAGATTTTCTTGAATCAGCCCCTATTTCTGGGGCAGTAGTAACCTTAGTGTTGTTGGGGCCTATGACCTATAAGTAAGTCGGACATTTTTAAATTCAATTTCACTTTGCCCTATCCATGTAACTCCAATAAAAGTATTTTAATACAATATTGATAATACAATTATTCAGTGTATTTAATTTTTATTTTTATAAAGTGTGGGGCCCCAGGCGGTCACCTGGTTTGCCCTCCTCTAAGGCCGCTACTGAAGGGGGGAACTCCCTTTTATCCAAAGCATATCCATGAAAACATTAGTGACCCAAAGGAAACTGTCTACATGCCTGATCTAGAATCTAATTCTGCCTTCTGCATCAGCTTTTTTGGAAGCTTTCGTAATAGGGTTAGATTCTTGCCTTTTCACTTGTATTTGTGGGCTCATGTCCAGGATCAACATAATAAAATAAGGTTTGTATAGAATCTCTTAGTTTTTTAAGGTACAGCTAGAATTCTCCTGTTACCACTGATGTTGGCAATAGCTAATGCAAGTGTCATTCCTGTGACCATGTTCAGAGGTCTTGATGTTAGTCCTACACATTAAAGTTTAGGAAATTAATTTGATATATAGTTTTCTCATGTATTAACTAACGAAACATCTGGGTTTCATGGCTCCAGGAAGGCCATGATTTCATTTGCTCCAGCTGTCTCAAGGAATATTAACTTAATACTTTTGGCTCTAAGATGGTTTGCTAATGTTGCACTGTCATTTTAATAATTATCTATCTTTTTTTAAGGATATATACATACATTTCAAATAAATTTGGGAGCAATGTGCACTAGAATTTGGTGGATAGTGTTTATGATTAATTCTCAGCAGTATGGTATGGGACACAGAAAAACATATAGTCCCTGCCCCAAATGTGCAGGGCTATTTTTTTTTTTTTCAATCTTTATAAAGCAGTTTTACATGATTCAGATTGTTTCAATTTTTTTACCAGGTATATTCATGGGTATTTGCCTCTCCTGCCAGCATACAAAAGATGTAGGAAAAGTTTTAGTTTATTCTCATGGCTTTTAATCAAATCTTTGAATTTCAATTAACATTTATTTTTGTCTTCAAGAAGTAACTTCTAAATCTTACTGAGAGGCTATTTGAATACTTATCCTATTAGCTAGGAGGTCTTTTTCCAAATTGTATTAATGCACTTACATATACATACAGTCTCCAGAGTTGGGAAGGGAGGCCGAGAAGGAGTGAATGATTTATCATAATCAAATCTAACAAGACTCCTCATTTTGTATGGGGAAACGAGAATCCAGAGCTCTACACAAGGATATATTTGTGCCAATTTCCCTGTTTCCTCAAACTACTTTTTGAAATATGAAAATTTACCAGTCCTTCTAATTTCTTATACACTTACTGTTATGGAAGGGGCTAAAGCAGATATGAACTGTCAGCTAATGGACAGCTCTACCCACAGTAAGAGGTTTACTTTATTTCTTCCTTTAGCAGGTTTCTTCTGGGCTAGGTACAGGTAGTCAAAAAGCCTGAGACTGAATCAATTCATTCTTTGCAGGATAATCTAAGATGCACAGATTAAACTGAAACAGAAGTGAACAGACATTTACCTTAGATTCAGAACATGCAACAACAAACCTGCAGAAGCCGGGGGGCACTAGCGCATGGCTCTCTGGCTACGAGTTCACTCCCCCCTCCTCATCAGCCAGCCCTCAGTGCTCCAGCTAGAGAGCAGAGGAAGAGGTGGAAAGCACGTTGGGATGCTGAGGGACTGTGATTTAAATTGAACCAGGAAGGGGTCTGGGACAGAAGTTTCATAAACTGGTTTGACCTACATCAGTTAAGTCTGAGGGTACATTCAACCAGGTATATCTTCAACCAGATTCAGCCATTTTGAAACTGGTTTATGTACATTAAGCTTTTGTTCTGTTACAGGTTTAAAACAGTTTCTCATCATGTAAACCAGTTTACGTGTAACATCTGTCCCTAGCCCTGCAGACAGCATGGTTCTATATATATGCAAAGTGACAGACATGTTGCCATTTTACATACCACAGCACAAAATCAGCTCAGCCTTTTCTATCTAAGAAGTGAGATGCTTCTAGAAAAGCTGATGCCCTTTGAATGATTGAGTTTAATATGTTCATACACTAGCAGATGCATCTTTATCCATTTGGTGACATGTTTTATCTTGAGCGTATTTTCAGTCTAAATCAGAAGGTTAAAAATTACATCTTGAACAAATGTGGAGGTTTCTGGTATCAGCATGAAGTAAGAAAAAAAGTGTCATCTAAACAATGCCTTTTTATATGTATTCACACAAGAAGCAGTGAGGTGTAAAACAAATTAAAGGATTTACTCAGAACCAAAGTCATGATTGCAAAGTCACTGAATAAAATAAAAAGTTCCCATTCTTTTCAATGGATTTCAGATCAGATCTGAAATCTCTAACCAAGAGAAAATTGAATAATCCTTACTCTTATTTTTTATCTTTCACATGTTACTTAGGTAAAAAAGTAGAAATGCTATTTTACCTTTAAAAAAAGAGAGAAAGAGATTTAAGTAAATCTTATATATATATATATGTCATTCATATATATATATATTTGTGTGTGTGTGTGTGTGTGTGTGTGTGTATATATGTGTGCATATGGATCAAGTAAGTCTCTTTTCATTCCCCCAGTGAACGCTGCAATGCTCAAATTGGCATTCTAAGTCTGTTTCTATTGCTAAGGAAATAAATATATTCATTTTGATAGTACTTTATGCACTTCCCGTGCTAAAATGAATGTTCTTCATTCAGATTTCAAAAGGTTTTATTTCAAAGAAAAATTAAACAAAACCAAAATAATAATAATAATAATAACAGCACCCTGAACAATTTGTTTTCATGTGTAATTAATATAACATTTTAATAAAATACACCCCGTTTGGCTGACATAAGGCAACCCCAAGAATTCAATACCCAGTAGTGGTCAGGATCTGGAATTTACCCAAATACAGCCTTATTTATGTACTTTCGATGCTAGTCAGAAATTAGGAAGAAACGTACATACAATCTATTACTTTAAATTAAATGTCAGAAAAACTTTTAAAAATTAAATCCAAGAAACGAGGCTTAGTTTGACAATTAGGACATAATCTGAGTTGAACTAATTTGCTCATATTTGTCTTAAATTGCCCCCTCTCCCCCCTCCCATAAAATAATCTTTGAAAAAAGAAGAAAAAAATACAACACTATCAACAGTGTAACATACAGGCCAGGAAACATCTGGAGTATTGTCTGTGTACAGTAATTATAGAGTTTTATTCAAGACAAAGGCCTAAACGTGTTTTCCATCTTTTAAAAGAGTTTTGGGGTTATTTTTGAGAAAAATAGACTAATTTAGTATGGAATGTGTAGAAAGTATAATCTTTTTATCACAGAAATCCCTAAATAGAGTCCAAGCTGTATTTTGGGGGAACACAAAAATCTCTTTGATAACTGTCTGTAATAAAAGTTCATGTTATAGCTGAGGACCTTGTGCTTTATTCCACTCTGTACTTTCAAAAGTAAAAAAACAGCAGCGTTCTTCAGAAACAACAACTTGTTTTTTAAAACATGCTCCAGACTGAAAACAATTATTCTAAAACCATCTGTAAGAATAATAAAAAGAAAAATCTTATGCAAGTTAACAAGGGGAACTTCTTATGAGTTTTAAATGGTAGGTTTATTTCAAAAAGAGACACAAGGATGGAATTAAACACCTGAAATATTACTGAAGTAATCTTTATCCTGTACTTTGCATTGAGGGCTCTTTTGTGATTTCCTCTAGGCAGAAAATCACCGGGTTAGAAGGGACAACAAGGACCATTTAGTCCAACTCCCCTTCTCAACCAGACAGATGTCTATCCATCCTCTTTGGAAAACCTCCAAAAAGTTTTCATAGCTTCTCTAGGCAGCTTGTTCTATTGTCATTATAATTTTGAGTTAGTAAGTTTTCCCTGAGATTTTGCGATAGGTAAGACGTTCCTTGTATGAGCACATTAGCCTGTTGTGGTTTTTCTCATCTTTCCTCTGCACTGGAAAAGCTTTGATGTTGAGCTTCCATCATTATGTTCTTTCAACTATCATTCCTCCAATTTATTTTTTTTCTTTTAATTTGTCCATTCATGGGATAGTACTTCTTTCATTCGTGCCTTTATTATGTCTCCTTGTGCCTCTTCTGTCAGAGCTGAGGAAATCCCATGTTTTGAGAAGTGGCATGTTTGGTAATGTAACTTAAAATATGGTGTCAGGAGCTATTTGCTAAGGGTATACTTGGTATCAGAGAGATTTATTGCAAAGATACTGAGTGTAAGCATGAGTTTCAGTGGGTTTTACAATCATCCTTAAAATTATTTTTTTAAAGTAAAGCTGTAATAGTTACAAGGGAAATATAGCATTTCTCCAGTAATGAAATCTAGGCTTCCTCTACCGATGAAGATGAAGGCTCAATTGGATCTAATGCATAGTCTACACAATTGTGCCTCCTGCCATGCCACACATGCATTACAGGAGGCATGATTATGGGACTGTGCATTAGATCCAATCACACCTTATTGTTGATGCACTAGCAAGAAGCAGGCTCCAGAGGCTGAGTGCCTTCTTTGTTGATGGGGTTCCCAGCCACAGGACTCTTGGTCCAGCAGGACCAAGAGTCCCACACCTAACAGGGCTCTCAGTCTTGGCTGCACAGCTATGCACAGCCAGAACTGTCAGGTGCAGGACTCAACTCTCAGTCCTTGCTGCATGTGGGGTGCAGTTGGGACTGAAAGCTCCCTGAGGTGCAGGGATTCTCAGTCCCAGATGACTGAGAGCACCATCATGTGTAGGACTCTTAGCCCCCACTCCCATGGCTGCAGTCTCCCAGCCACAGTAACGCGTGGAACAGCCCACAGCCAAGAGATCACAATGGCTGGGAGACTGCAGAAGCTGTGATCTCCCAACTGCTGCCTGGAGCACCCCCACCCCTGTGTAACTGGGAAACCACACTGTCTGTGATCTCCTAGCCCCAGGGGTGCATTGCGCTCCCCAGCAGCTGGGAGATCACAGAAGCTGAGGTCTTTGAGCTGCAGGACTGCCTACCCATGAAAATTAAAGCTGGATAAAAAATAGTTATAAAGTTATTACACATTTTAGGCAATAACTTAATAGCTGGTTGGCCCTTTTCAAGTTAATTTGCACACATAGCCAGTCTAAATTGATTGCTCCCTTTCTCATGTGGAGATTCAATAGCTGTGAGGTAGCAGTAGTGCCTGCTACAGTTATATTTTCCTGGAGCTTCAGGATGACACAGGGGCAGGTGTGGTCATTGGAAACTATAACTTCCAGTGAATTAGCTTGAGAAACAGGACATCTCAGAAGGAAAGCAAACACCTGTGTTCTGCTATGTTTTGTATGGGAAACTGGTCTCAAATCAAAGGGTACCACTTTGGCCCAAAGGGATTTCTGAATATCAGGAGAGACCAAGAATTAAAGTAAACTACCCAACTGGAAGACTAGAACAAATAAGTCTTCCAGGGCAGAAACAGTCTGGAAATGTGGAAGTACCTTGAAAAGACTTAAGTGCTTCACTCTGTATTTGCAATCAGTGGCAGCTAGTGAAAAAGGAGAAAAATGAAAAGATAACCTTTTCAAAGAGCAGCAGGTTCTGAAGCACCTACTCTGTTTAAGTTTTCAATCAAGTTTTCAAACTAGACTACTTTTGAAACTATATAGGAGAGGGAAAAGCCCCTGCAGAATACTGCCCTCTGCATAAAATATGCCCTCTGCATAAAATGAAAGGAAAGAGATGTTTTCAACTGTAAGGCACAAAAACAAAGTGAAACTAAAAGAAGAGGTTGTGACTGATCACAAAGGTGAAGAGCCACAGCTGTCATTTTGAATGGTTAACCAAGTCCCTGATAAAAGACTCGGTTGTGATTGGAATTTAAGCAAAGACTCAGCGAGAGACTTTTTCAAGATCTCAGAAATGGCCACAAACCACTTATTTCCATTACTTGACAAATACTTCATCCTTCCCTACTCCCTCCACAACCAGATTAAAAGAGAAGTTTTTCTTCCAGTTACAAATGTAGGGTTTACAAAATCATCACACACCTAGGAATCTGGTGTTTGCAAACACGCTGTCTGAAGCATTAAGCAAGAAGACCAGAGCTCAATACTGAGGAAATGCCCATACCACATCAGACAGCAGAGCTGTGAAACATGCCATGCCTCTCTGCACAGAGTACTTTCACAACCTTCAGAATGTGGTGCTGTGGGTAGGCTAATCAACATTGCTGTGCAACAGCTCTAATTAGCATGCCCTCAGGTCCAGGTGAACACAACTACACTGCTTTCAGTTCAGGGAATTCAAATCTACTATAACTAAGAAACATGCATATTGAGGAGCATGTCAGATCTATTTTTGTTTAACATGATATACCTAACAATGAAGTTTCATGTGTGTGGCTTTAATTAGTCTTCAGTAAAGCTTTGGTTTAGAAATGTAAGCTCTTGTTCTCATTAGCCCCAATCCAATGGACTAGTGAAAAAGAAAAGATGCTAAAATAACGAAGCAGTTACTGAAAAGGATTGCAGAGCTGGATTATGATCAGTATATGATCAAATTAAAGGATGGAACCAGTGAAACATGATTTCCCACTGAAGATATTTTCAAAGAACCTTAAAAATAGGGATGGAAGGGTGCTCTGGAGGTCATGAATTTATATTTACAGAAGGTAGCAGCTGGATAGGAAGGCTGAAACATCCAAGATCACTATATAACATGAACAACAAGTTTGATCATTTTCTACATATTTGAGAGTGTATAGCATTGCTCATTTTAAAAGCCACTTAGACTGGGAGCCTGATGGAATTGTAACAGAGTTGATAGAGATTTCATGTGGATGTGGGAATTCTTCCCAGGGTGACTGAATCATAGAATCATAGAAAATTAGGATTGGAAGGGACTTCAGGAAGTCATCTAGTCCAACCCCCTGCTCAAAGCAGCACCATCCCCAAGTAGATCATCACAGCCAGGGCTTTGTCAAGCTAGGCCTCAAAACCCACCAAAGATGGAGATCCCACAACCTCTCCTGGTAACTTGTTCCAGTGCTTCACCCCATCCTAGAAAGTTTTTCCTAATATCCAACCTAGACCTCTCTTGCTGCAACTTGAGATCGTTGTTCCTTGTTCTATCATCTGTCAACACTGAGAACAGTCTAGCTCCATCCTCTTTGGAATCACCCTGTGGGTAGTTAAAGGCTACTATCAAATTCCCTCTCAGTCTTCTCTTATGTGGACCAAATAAAACTAGTTCCCTCAGCCTCTCCTCAGAAGTCATGTGCCCCAGCCCCCAAACCCATTTTCATTGCTCTCCACTGGATTCTCCAACTTGTCCACATCTTTTCTATAGTGGGGGGCCCAAAACTGGACATAGTACTCCAGATGTGACCTCACCAGACAGAATAGAGTGGCATAATTACTTCCCTCCATCTGCTGGCAACACTCCTACTAATGCAGCCCAGTATGCTGTTAGCCATCTTGGCAATAAGGACACACTGCTGGCTCATATCCAGGTTGTTGTCCACTGTAACCCCCAGGTCCTTTTCTGCAGAGCTGCAGCATAGCAACCCCCTCTCAGTCCCCACAAGAAGCAAAATGCTACATTATAGGATGTTGTGAGGAGCTATCAGGTTAACTACTGGCTCCCAAGGTCAGAAGATGTGAGAATCACAGCAAGGATCGGTAATACGAACCAAAATATTGCCATTGGTATCCAAGTCATTCAGGGACAATAGGGCACACTGCTTCAACTGGGGAGAGGGTATAATTTTGGCTAATGAATATTCAGGGCATTATTAATTATCTGGAACTACACCTGTGGGTGAGGAGGAGGCTAAACTCCTGGCTGGAGTGCACAGTGCAGGTTCTTATTCCTTAAAATGAATTGAAAGCCAAGTTAGGAGGCAGCATCTGTTAAAGAGGCCGATGAATGAGGTTGGCTCATTTCCTCAGCCCCTTAATTCCTCATGAAAGTGTAACAAAGTAAATCCTCCTGGACCAATGAGACAGTCTGGGTGAAGTCAGCAGAAACTTCTGGGTGGCAGAACAGAAATGGGCCAGTCATGAGACTCTTCAAAGAACCCAATCAAAACTGTTACCTTTTACTCTAAATAGTTCTGTATAGAAGTGTCTGCAGATACTAAAGAGTTCTGGCACACCACAAGTCTCATCAACATAGCACAAAAAGAAGGGCAATTTAGTCCCTGAACAGGCTGAAGACCAACTTTGAAAAAGGGGGAAGGGTTGAGAGGAGTCCTCTAGCATGTAGAAACAATAAAAGGAGTAATTATGACTTGGCCTGCGTACAAAGAATCCGGGGGGCTAGCAGGAGAAGGAGAGGAGGTAGGGGGAGCACCTTTCCACTTACTCTGCTGGGCACTCACCTCCAAGATGCATTGACTGGTGCAGCACTGTGCTGCCTGGCTCCTATGGCCAGATAGGGGCAGTGCAGAGCTTCCCCTGCCCAGGCTGACTCCTGACAGGAGGATTCTGGCATTACTTCACAGTTGGCAACTGGAGCATGTGCCTTGCTTGCCCTGCCCTAGTTACACTACTGCCCAGATCATAAAGCTATAGCCAGTTTAAGCCACATCCCTTGCATCTTCTTTGTCTTCCCAGATGTCTGTGATAATCAGATCATTGACAGAGTCCTCAGATAATACCTGACCTACTGCCAAAGAAGTCAGTGGAAGAGAACCTAAAAACTGACCTACTTTAGAGTCCATAGTTTTAGGCATACTGTCAACACTACAGCTTTGTGTTTAAAACAAATTATTTGCTGTAACTTCATACCAAAAATACAGAAATACCTGATTTAGAGTGTAACCAGACTAGGCTGCTTTTCGGTAGGATTCCCAGAGGAATTTGTGAAAAGCAGCTGGAATTGACATTTTCATTCTTGTCTTGCACTTACTTATTCTGAGAGAACAAAATAAAACTATTTAAAGAACAATTATTTATTTAATACCATGTCTTTTAGCTTGAGAAAATTCACTGAGGCCTCAGAAACACTTTGGAGGACAGGATTAGAATCCATAAACTGAAGAAATGGCCTGAAATTGAAAAGACGAAATGCAGTAAAGACAAGTGCCACATTTAGGAAGGGAAAAACAAATAGATATAAAATCGGAAATAGCTAGCTAGGCAACAGTAGTGCAGAAAAGAGTCTAGGGGTTATAGCTAAATGGATATGAGTCACAATATAGTGCCATTACAAAAAAAAAAAGCAAATCTAAGTTGACTTAATAGACAGGACATCTGTGAGACACAGGGGGTAATTACTTCTCTCTAGTCACTACTGTTGAGGTGTGTCCCGTTTTGGTGACCACTCTCAAGGAACAATGCCAACAAATAGAGAGGCTCCAGAAGATGGAAACAGGAAATATCATTTGCTTTGTATAATATAACCTATGAGGAAAAATTGAAGGAATATGGTTTGTTTAGTATTAAAAAAGAGAAGCCTAGGGCAGGACATAAGAGATTTCCAATATGAAAGGGTTTTATTAAAAGACAGTAGTCATTCTGCATATCCACTGTGGTTCAGACAAGTATTAAGTGCTATAAGGTAAGCTGATATTAGGTTAGATCTTAGAGAAAAAAAATCTCTGAGGGTAGCAAGGCACTCAAACAGGCTATATAAGGTAGATTGTAGAATCTCTGTCATTGGAGGCTTTAAGAGGAAGTTATATAACTATCCATCTATTATTGTCTAATCATATTTTTGTAGCCATGATAGTCTATGATTCTCCAGGAAATACATGCCTCAGAGCAGGGGATTCAAAAGAAGACAGTTTGAGGTCCCTTCCAAATCTATGTTTCTTACACTTATGACTTGAGGTGATAGGTTTATGATTAAATGCTGCCTGTACACTCAAGACTAATATATTGGGGAAATTCTGAATATTTGGAAAAAGGAAGAAAAACTTTTCACAACATTTAAGAAATGGTGGATATTTGCTACATATGCAGCAGCTTCTGCCCCTGCCCCCCCTCCCGCCCCCTAGGTAGACAAAAATACATCAGAGCAGCCCTCACCCCTGGGCTCTCACTGCTACCTGCCATTCTGCTGTGGGTCGGGGTCCCTTAGGTAGCTGTTCTGGTTCTTGAAGCTCTTCTCCTTGCCATCAGCAGAGCCAGCCACCCGCCCTAGCTCTAGCAATGATCTTACAAGGCTCTCAAAACTCAAAACAGTCAGCCAACTGCAGGGGGTTCTCTATTAAAGCAGGACAGCTAGCACTCAGTGCAGCATGCAACTGCTGCTCTGGCTGCTTTAACAGTGTACTTGCTGTCTGTAACAGGACTCTGCCCTATTACCCTTTTGTCAAGCAAGTAGCAGAGCAATAGGCACACACAGCCTCTATCGCCTGGATGTCTATTTTCCTGCAGCCAGCTCATCAAGGCCGGTGTTTCCCTCCACCTGGGGAACTCCCTGCTGCTGTTTTCCCCTTAAGACAGTAGATCTCAAACTATAAGGCAGACCTCCCTGGGGAGGCATGGTGTCATGTCAAGAGAGGTGTGAGTTGTGAGGCTGGTTTTTGTGGGGGTTTTTAAAAGAGGGCAGTGCCCTGGCCAGCAGATAGGGAAGGGGGCGGGGGGGAGGACGGAGCAGGGGGAAGCTGCAGCTGGGCAGTAGCATGGGAGTGGAACCAGTGGGAGTGCAGAGCTCGAAGCATGGGGCTCACACCCAGTGGTGCAGTAGTAGTGCAGACTCCAGAATGGGACTCCAACAGAAGTGGCAGGGAGCCCCACACAATGGGGTTGGCCAGCTCAGCCCTGCTCCCTGCTTCATGGTAGGGCCTCAGTGGCTGCATGTGGTGGCAGGGAGCAGGGCCAGACCACTGGCTCCGTCATGCAGGGCTTCCTCCTAGCAGCATGCAAGTCCGAAGAGCTGCATGTGCAGCCCCATGCAATGGAACTATATTGGCTTGGCCCCATTCTCTGCCACCATGTGCAGCTCCTAGAACTGGCCAGAGCTACACACCATTGGGGGGCTTCACCTGTTCAGGCTAGGAGTGCCCCTAGGGCCCAACCCCTGGTGCTGATGCTGCCACAGCAGGGGCTGTGCACAGAGGCTCCCTGTTACACTTCGCCTCATCCAATCTGGCCCCTTTCCTACTCTGGAGTTGTATTTATCTTTCTTAGGCCCACCTTTTCCAATTTGTCTTAAAAGGCCCATGCCTCTTTTCCTTTTAATGGGGAAGAGGCCCCTATTACAGACATTTACATGAAATATTGATGTAGCTTAAATAGGAAATGGAATAATACAGCACTGAAAGACTGGATTTCAAGAAACATTTCTAGACAGTGAATGCAGATGAACAAGATGGAGAAGAGATTGTGATCACACCCTTCATGGCTAGGTCTTCACAATATATGGCTAAAGGCTCAGCTTGGAAGCAAGTAGCCACGCCACCCAATGATTTGAAACCACCTTTGAAAGCATGAACAACATGCCAATTGCAATTTTCATGGATAAATATAATGTGGAAAGTTTAACTCCAGGTGTGACCCCAGCCACATTATACCATAGGCTGCTTTTTCAGCAGCAAAATCATAACCAACTTCCTTATTCAATTTGCCCAAAACCTTACTTAAAAATTTAGCTAAAAATTTACAAGTCCCTAGAAGCCAGGTTTCCCCTAGTCCACAGGCTGTCCTCCTCCACATCTTCCTACGATTATCAAACTAATGTTAAACAATTAGACTGACTGATTCTTTGTTACAGGTATACTTACTACATCAGAAAACAAAGAACCACATGAATAATCACAGACACACAAAAAGAAACAAATCAATCTAATAAACCAGATCAATATGAATAAGTCATCACAACAGGAGTCACATGATCTTTATGAACATTAATTCAGGTTAGGCTTACAATGCCCTTTCAAGGTAATTAAGTATTATTTCCTCTGATTGACAGATGTGGGACTTGAGGAACAAGCAGATTTAACAAAGGGATACATCCTCATTGACCCTGGGCAAGTTAAGTCTGTGAAAGCCAGAAATAAAATCTTGTTATTCTGGTATCAGTGCCTGTTTTTTCACCACAATAACAAGCAAACAAACAAATCACGCTTCTTTAATCCCTCTCAAAGTTTGTATAACCTCTAACAATGATGTTTCATTTTAACTTATGGAGTTTCATTAAAATGATATATAGGTTACAAGTCATTCACACTGATTCAAGACTGACTTACAGGAAAATAAATTATCCTCCTCCCCCCCCCCCCCCAAAAAAAAAACAAAAAACAGCTTAACATAGAACAGCAGATTTATTCTTCTGTTTGACCAAGAGGAGTAATGTGAAACTTGGCTTTTGCCTGAGAGGATCAGAATAAACATAGGTGGCCCTGCTGTGGTCTTGCTATGGCCTTGAGATGCTCCAGGTGAAAACTACACTGAGAAATACTACTGAACAAGCAAATGCTTCATTTTTCAAAGGGAAATGTATGTTGCCAAAAACAAAAGGAAAAGATAATCAGTAAAATGTAAAGAAAAGATCAAATGCACTTGACCTCTTTGATAAATATATTTAATGGAAGCAAATACAACAATAAATGTACAAGCTAGGGAGGGGGAAAAATCCTTTGAACCAAAACTACATTGTAGCTTATCCTGTATTTTAAAACTGACATGGTCAGTATAAAGAGTACTGTAAGACTTTGAAGGCTGCGTTGTTTGAGGGCCCCTCTTAATGTTCAGGTACATGCAAGATAAGATCTGATGTGTGATCTACACAGTCATGTCCCCTGCCATGTCACACATGGGGTGCTTCCATGGCTGGAAGTCCCACCAGCTGTGGCACATGCTGCACCTCTGCAGCTAGGATCCCTGTCAGCTGATGGCTCCCAGTCATAGGGGAGCACCTTTCCACCTTGCTTGAATTAATGGTTTGATAAAAAGGAACTAAATAGTTATTGCACATTTTTTGTAGAATAACTTTGTGGCTTATTCCTTGTTTTATCAAGCCCTTCATTTACTCAATATGTATCTGGGTCACAACTTAAGACGTGATCAACTGTTTAATCACATTTTAAGTGTGATGTGTAGATTGAGCCTTGTGCATCATTACTTGTCCTTATACCACCTGGTGCACTAGTTAATTGCACTTTTTTATTTAGGTAAATCACTTACTATGGGAAGCCACAGCTCCAAATTTGCGAGGTATATCTATTAAAGACTCATTTGACTTTAGTCTTGTCTGCACTCCTGTATGACCTCAGTACAGAAGCAATGAAACAAACCTTGCATTTTCATAGATTCGTAGATTCATAGATGTTAGGGTCGGAAGGGACCTCAATAGATCATCGAGTCCGACCCCCTGCATAAGCAGTAAAGAGTGCTGGGTCTAGATGACCCCAGCTAGATACTCATCTAACCTCCTCTTGAAGACTCCCAGGGTAGGGGAGAGCACCACCTCCCTTGGGAACCCATTCCAGACCTTGGCCACTCGAACTGTGAAGAAGTTCTTCCTAATGTCCGATCTAAATCTGCTCTCTGCTAGCTTGTGGCCATTATTTCTTGTGACCCCCGGGGGCGCCTTGATGAATAAATACTCATCTATTCCCTTCTGTGCCCCCATGATGAACTTATAGGCAGCCACAAGGTCGCCTCTCAACCTTCTCTTGCGGAGGCTGAAAAGGTCCAGTTTCTCTAGTCTCTCCTCGTAGGGCTTGGTCTTCAGGCCCTTAACCATACGAGTGGCCCTTCTCTGGACCCTCTCCAGGTTATCCACATCCTTCTTGAAGTGTGGCATCCAGAATTGCACACAGTACTCCAACTGCGGTCTGACCAGCGCCCGATAGAGGGGAAGTATCACCTCCTTGGACCTATTCGTCAAGCATCTGCTGATGCACGATAAAGTGCCATTGGCTTTTCTGATGGTTTCGTCACACTGCCGACTCATGTTCATCTTGGAATCCACTAGGACTCCAAGATCCCTTTCCACCTCTGTGCCACCCAACAGGTCATTCCCTAGGCTGTAGGTGTGCTGGACATTTTTCCTCCCTAGGTACAGCACTTTGCATTTCTTCTTGTTGAACTCCATTCTGTTGTTTTCTGCCCACTTGTCCAACCTGTCCAGGTCTGCTTGCAGCTGTTCCCTGCCCTCCGGCGTGTCCACTTCTCCCCATAGCTTTGTGTCTTCTGCAAACTTGGACAGAGTACATTTCACTCCCTCGTCCAAGTCACTGATAAAGACATTAAAGAGTATCGGTCCAAGAACCGAGCCCTGCGGGACCCCACTGCCCACACCCTTCCAGGTCGAAACCGACCCATCTACCACAACTCTCTGGGTGCAACCCTCCAGCCAATTCGCCACCCACCGGACTGTGTAGTCAGCAAAGACTAAGCAGTAAGTTTAAAGTGGCTCTAGGTTGGGATCTCTGGCTTGATATACCTTAAAGAGAATCAATCACAATTTTCTGATAATCAAATCCCTTTCCATTGGGCACCTCAAAACTGAGTCAGCTTTTGACAATAAAGGTGCTAATGAATAAACATGAATGCCACCTCCTGCTTCTCTCATTAAGTTTCTAGTCAAGTGAGACTAGATGAGTCTAGGTTTAGCTGGGACAGATCTTATCCCAGGCCTCAGCTGAAGATCATCAAGAAACCAAGTGAAGTCATCTTTGCCCACAATGACCTTTATAAGCTCAGCACAGACAAAAGCAAGCTGTCTAGGCAACGGTGTCTTGCCCCTGGGCTGCTTGGAACACCTAACCTAACCCTGACTCTGGTGCTTGATCTCAGCTTGTGACCCCACCTCTTCTCTCCCCACCCACCCCAGCTCTTGGGCTACTAGCTTGTGCCCTCACAATACGGGCAACCTGCCTAGGCTGCCCACACCCCAGTCCATTACAGTGCTTCTAAAAAAGGGGTTCAAACTTTATTAGACTCCAGAAGCCAAAGCTGCATTCAACTACCTGAAGTAGGTATATTTTACCTCAGCACCAGTGTCCTGGCATACCCAGACTCAGCCTTCCCATTCATAGCAGAGGCAAGTGCACCCAGGTTCATGATTAGGGCTGTATTGTCCCAGTCTGTGCTTTCTACTATCAGAAGTTGCCTCCTCCTGAAAGTAACTATACTATCTGGGGTAAGGAACTGTTGGCCTTTAAGGACTTGCAAAATGTCATCACCATGTAGACGGGGCCCAATGCATGTCCTGACTGACCACAAGAATTTGGAGCATCTCTGTTCAGCCAGAAGTCCCAAGTCAAGATCAAATGACAGATTCAGAGCTGGGAGAGGAGTTTTCAGCAGGCCACGGGCACAGCAATGCAGTTTGCTGCCAAAACAGCTTGCTGCTATCCACTCTGAGCTTATAAAGGTCAGTGTGGGTGGGATCCTCTTCCTGAGGGACAACTCAGGCAAGGCTTATGCGAAGAAATCCTACTCTACCTGTGTCTACCTATGATTCCACCCTGGAATCATAGGTGTCTACTAGGGTTGTGCGAAGCTTCGGTCCCTGATTCGATTTGGCAGAGATTCGGACTAATTCAAAGGCCAAATCTCCCAAACTGAATAGAATTAGGAGACCCTTTAATCTCTCTGAATCAAATCAGAACCCTCTGAATCAAATTGGAGAGATTCAGAAAGATTCAGAGATTTGGATATAGACACAGCTTTAAATGTTTTTTCTACATATCTCAAGGTAGCAGGTGGCTCTTGAATGCTGCATTGCTGGGGCACATGAAGCATCCCACAGGAGTGTGGGGGGCTCCCCAGCATGCTCAGCAGCAGACACAGAAATGGACCAGAAGCACTTCTGGTCCACTTCCGGGTCAGCTGGGCATGAACAATGCATGCCTCTGTTGGCTGAGGGGGGCGCAGCAGTGGCAGAAGTGCAGTGGCTGTGGGAGCACAGCGGTGGCAGCGGAAGCATGGCAGCGGTAAGCAGTGAGCTCCTGCAGATGCTGCCAGCAGTGTCAGTGGTGGGGGCGGGGGGGATGGCGAGCACCAACCAAGGGTCAGCGACCCCAAGCTCCTGTGGGATACTCCATCTGCCCCAGCATTGCAGTGTTCATGAGCTGCACTGGTACCTCGAGGTATGTGGAAAAAACATTTAAACCTGTGTCTATGGCCGAATCATCAATTCTCCGAATCAGCATCAAATCTTCAGATTTGGATTCGACCAAATTGAATCAAGGACAATGATCCAAATCAATTAAACAGATCACTGTCCCCGATTTGGACCGAATCTGAATTGAATATGGCCCACTTTGCACACCCCTAGTGTCTACCTATGATCCCACTCTGATGCAATCCCTGAAAACTTGATGGAGAAAGGTGAAGTGATCCTTTTCCTCTTCACTGCTTTTCTTGCAACTTAGTCTTAATTTATTTTATTATTTAGTTATAAGTATATATGCCACCCTATCCAAATTAGGCTCATGATGGCATATAATAACACCCATAAAGCAGCAGTATAGGGATGCAGCTAGAAGACTGGGGCACTGGCAACTTCCAGTTGTTGCCACAATAGTGACCATGATCATGCAGTAGCCACTTTTTTTCCACTCCTCCCTCAAGTTGGCACCAGAGGTGGTTGCCCCATTCTCATTGCCCAAGTTAAAAGTTTGAAACAAAAACAGATTTCCCAACTGACACTCCAAAAACTTTAAAACGCCTTGCAACCCCACCCAATTCCACTTCCTTGCCTCTCACCAAGAAGCACATTCTTTTTCACTCCTCTCAACCATTCCAAGGGAGCTGTACAACCTTCCCAAACCTCTATTTACATCTGGGTCCTCTGTGACAGGAACCTTCTTCCTAGTCCACCCCCTCACCCCACTGCAGACCTATTCCCATTCCCCTACCTCTTATTCAGGGGATATGGTTCCTCAGAAGTCCTTCCCAATCCTTACCCTCCCCATAGGGGTTAAAGTAAAGGCTAAAATGACAGTGCATTACAAATTGATGCATTAAGGTGTGGAGTAGGATTTAATTTGGGTGTCTAAATCCACTTAGGTGGCTACCAGGTGAAATTAGATCTCATCCATAGTATACATTTACATAGTTATATCAAGTAAAGGCAAAGTCAGATTCCAGCTAGAATTCTACCAGTTTTGTTATAATGTGGTTAAATTTATATGCTGTTTTGGTTTGCTTTATTTGACATCAGTGGAGTGTCCTGGATTTGTTACCACATATGAAATCAGCTTTTGCCTAAAAACTTAATGACAGGTTAAAACTCCCTTAAGTACAATCATGGTAATATCAGCCCTGAGAGAGGGGGGAAAACCCAAAACTGAAAAAAGACAATGATGTTTCTTTATACACAATAGACAAGGTGGATCTAAAGTACCCTGGTGTTAAACAACACTAATTCATAGATTAATAGATTGTTAGGAGCTGAAAAGGACCTCACAAGATCATCAGGTCCAGTCCCCCTGCACTAGGCAGGACAGACACCTGGGGTCAGGTGACCCCAGCGAGGTGACTGTCCAGTCTCCTCTGGAAGATTTCCAGGGTAGGTGATTGCACTACCTCTGGAGGGAGTTCGTTCAATCTAGACACCCTACAATCTAGACATCCTAACTATGAAGGAGTTTTTTTTTCCTAGAATTGAGCCTGAAGCGGTCTTCCAGGAGTTTGTATCCATTACGCCTGGTCTTCCCAAGGGTGGCCTAGTGAACAGTTGTTCAATGAGCTCTTGATGTACTCCCTTGATGCAGCAGTAAGCTGATGCCAAGTCCCCTCTCAGCCTTCCCTTCTTTAGGCTGAAGAGCCCCAAGTCCCTCAGCCTCTCCTCATGGTCTGCCTTGCAAGTCTCTGATCATTCTGGTCACTCTTCTCTGGACCCTCTCAAGTTTTTCCACATCCTTGTTGAAGTGGAGCACCCAAAACTGGACGTAGTACTCCAGCTGTGGTCATACTAGTGCTGAGTACAGTGGAAGAATCACTTCCTTGATTTTACATGAGATGCATTGTGACTTCAGATTAATGTCATTCAGACCAATATAAAGTATTAACAATATGTTGCTAAAATGAGAATTCAGCCCTGAATGCTTATTTGTAATGCAATAAAGCATCTAAAATACTTTTTTCAAAGATTATTGATTAGGATTGCTCTGTGTCCATGTCCATTCCATCTCATTACTTTCTGAAAAAATGTAGTTGTGTTTGCCACTGTTCAGAACCAAGGTCATGCTGAGTTTTTCACAATGAGGTCTGTATTTTATTTAGTCCAGTCTAAAATGCATCATGCAGAATTTCTTTCTGTCGTGCTTGGTAAAGTGCTCAATAATTCTTCATGCTCCTCTCTGGTCTTGTATTTGTCTCATCTGAAAATTATGCCACCTAAATACTGGGGTGTGGGTGGTGGTTAAGCACCTGAAGCAGGGATGCAGCCCAGATTGTTTTCCCAGGAGCTGGGGTAAAGAGGGCTCTGGTGCCAGAACTGGAACTAGGAGCTATAGCCAAGTCAACACAGACTGGAATCAAAAGCTAGAGTGAGAAACAGGTTAAGCCAAGGATTAACCAAGACCAGAAACCAAAATCCAGGGCTAGAGGTTAAACCAGAATGAAGGGCAGAAAACCAGAATCAGGGGATGCCAAGGGCCCTACTGGAATCAGAAGCCAGAGTTAAACCAAGGAGTCAAAACCAGAGAATTAGCAGAACTAGCAAGGAAGTACATGGAAGATCAGGAACAAGAACTTTCTCTTTTGTCCAGAGAAGGATATTGCAGGCTGGGGCTGGCTTTTAAAGGCTGGAGCAAGTGGAGCGTGCTGCCTGTGGCTTCAAGAATTGACTACCCTGGTTGCCTCACTCAGCCTTGATGGGACCAGGACACTGCCCTGCTTGTTCAAGAGTGGAATTGCTCTGACCTTCTTATTGAGAGCACCTGGGCCCAGGGGTTTGATCTGCCCTCATTAGACTACCACTCTACTTCCCAGGTATTTAAGAAGAATATTAAAAATGACACAACCGTGATGAAAACTATTTAATCTTAATGTGTTTTCTGTCTTCTAGCTAGTTTTTTAACCTTAATTATATTTACCCTAACACTCCTATGACTATATCATTTATTAAACTATTTTAAGAGACCTTGTCAAAGCCTCATCATAGCTTATTAGCATTTCATTTACCCATTAAAATATTTTGTAGCTGATAAATTCCTCCTAGCTGTAAGATGACAAGATTGTTTTCCTGTTTTTTGTTTTTGTTTTTTGCAGCTCTGTAATAATTACATTGAGCATGTTCATCTTATTAAAAACCTACACATCTAGCTACTACATTGGAAAGGTGTGGAATGAAGGTTAGTTAGCATCTTGATATTTCACCCATTGTTGCTTTTGAGAGTCAGGAACAAAGCAAGGGGAGCACTAACATCAAAAGGAAAAAAGACTGTGCCTCTGTCCCAACACAGAAAGGCAGAACTTAATTATTTGTTACAAGGCTAGTTGACAGGATGGGTGTGGAAGAAAGAGTGGTTGGGGTCGTAATTACCAATTAAGTCATTATTCAGTTGTAACTGTTTATATCAGCTGGCTGTTAAAAAGTTTTCCATGCAGCTAATGAGGTAGTATTTTTCTTCTTTGTATAGGCTCTCTGCTCTCTTAAATAGGGTGACCCATGGCAACAAATAGAGAGAAAATAAAAATATGTCCTCATTATACTGCTAGGGTTAATGTCTTATCTCTGAGTAGTAAAGCACATGACTTCATTTATTAATGGAATAAATTACCTGTGAATTCCATCAGATTTCTGTTAATGTCATTATGACTCAGTCATAATACAAGTTTTTGTTTTCCACAGCAGAATAATTCAGGCCAGAATCTTCCTACACACATTCTACAAGATTAGATGTCTGGATTAATTCTACCATGGTTAGAGGAAGAAGGAACGAGATAGAGAAAGAGAGAGAAGGAAAGGGATAGAGAGATTATAAACACTTGGTTTTTTAAACTGTGAGAAAGTCATCCCGGAGGAAGTACCAACATGTCTTTTAATACAAAAATAAAAGAGCATCAAAATGAGGGTGCCTTGCAATCCAAGGACAAACAGAGAGAGAGGTTTTTTTTTATTTTTAAACGTTTATTTAAATGCAAAAGTGTGTGGCCACCCAGGGGCCGAGCATGACACACTTGTCAGTAACACAATACCCACATCAACCAGGGATTGAAACCCTCTCCTTTCAATACTCTTCATAGGGTTACACTTTTAGGACTAGTTATAGATCTTACACCTTACAGAGTGCTGCCTCAGTGGCCCCACTTAACAAAAGCAGGTCCATATTTTGTTGCAAGGTGATCTGTCCAAACTCAAATTGGCCAGGTGGATCACTCACTCCTCTCGGCCAGTTGATATGTGATAGAAATAATATACAGTCTCAGAGAAGTCCAAGCCTAAGCAAAGAGCAGCTTTGCAGGCACAGTCCATGAAGTCATGGAAGAGTACCTCTGGAGAAAGGGAGAGAACATTTCAGTCTTTAAAAGGAGAATTATAAAATACTGGATCTATATACAAATTTGCTATCTATATACAAATTTTACAAAATTTACAAAAGTTATCTATATACAAATTTGTGCTAGTCTGAGTAAAGGTACATGTTTTAACTGGTTTTATTAAACTGGCTCAAGTGTGTGTAAAGACTGTACTTTGGTTCAAGTTTGTGTATAGACCTCACTTTGGTTCAAGAACACATTAATTGATTTAACTTAATCCTATAAAAATAATTTAAGTAAGCTAAACTGAAATAGGCCACTTGAACACGAGTGCATGTTTCTGCTTAGACAAAGATTGGGAGGTTTGAGGGTAAGTGGGAGAACAGATGTGAACATACACAGAAGTCCTGGATTGAAAGAAAGTGCTAAATGCCTGAGGAGATTTAGGAGAAAATAGCAATGTTTTGGAGCAGAAAGGTAAAAGGAAAACAGCATTTCAATGCAGGTAGCATCTCTTGCTGTCTTGTATGCAGTAATTTAGATCAGCAAGAGCAGTTTCTACACTCAGTTTCTGAGAGAATTTCTACACAAATCCAAGGAAACTATTTTCCTTTAGGAAGTAAATGAAAAACAAAATGTATGCAGATACACCTAGAGACACCTCATTATGGGATGATGATATTTTCTTCAAAGTAATAACTGGATTCCTGAGCCTGTACATAATTGAAGTATTAATTACGTAACAGGCATAGGAAAAATCAGTCTTTACCACTGTTTTTTTACAGCTTGCTTTGACCTTTGTTATTCATTGTTAGGTGGGGGCTGGGGTTATCCTGTATATTTCATGGCTTAATTAGGATTAACTTAAAATAGACTGATTGATACATTTAGACCAAGGTGTCATAGGAGGCCTTAGGTACATGAGGCTCAGCTGTGGCTGATTTGAGTGTAACCAAATTTCTGTGCATGCATTCCTTTGAGTGATGGCTTCATCCCATGAGTATACATCTGCTCAGGCAATATTGTCAACGAACGATAATTACTAGCACACAGAGTTGAGAAAAATAATTCATAATGACTAATTTATTGAATTTGAGCCTATTTTAGTGTTCACAAATTGTCTGTGAACAGTTTGAGTTTTTAAATATTTGCTCTTAGAAACTATTTGCTGAACACTCTCCAAAAATAATCTTGGATCTGTAGGGCAAATTGCTTGCTGTTAGTGTTTGGAATTCAAGAAGCATTGAATAAACACCTTGGCTAAGGACAGACGTTTAAAAGCCTGAGCATGAATTGATTCAATCTTTACAGGTTACTCTAACCTGCAAAGCTTGAACTGGTTTGGAGATGGACAGATGTTCCCTTTTCATTCCAGAAATGCAGGCACATGCCTTCAGTAGTTCAGCCTAGAAGTTGGGGGTGCTAAAGCAGCCCTTCCTTTTATTCCACAGTACTGAGCTGGGGTTGGGGTGGGGGGGGGGGGGGGAGGAGGCATGGCCAGACCCCATCAGGATGCTCTGATTAGCCCAGCAGGGAATTGATAACAGTGTTTATCACCCCATTAAGCAAACAACAGAAGGACATTACCAGCTACCTGTTGATTCTGCCTTTGTCACAGTACAGACCATAGCCAGCGTGTGTTCTGCTAGCTAATACACAGATACCTCTCCACAAGGCAAGGTGAGGGGGGAATTCCTGCTTAGCAGGAAGTGGGGGGAGGGGAGCAGCCTGCAAGTCTCTGCTGGAGCTGCAGCCAGGGAGCAGGAGGGTGAGGTCAGCCCTGCTGTAGAATAGAGAGAGCCACCCAGCCCAAATAGCATGCTAGGATGCTAGTGGTGTCTGGTTTAACTTAAACCAACAAGGGGCCTGGGACAGACATTGCATAAACCGGTTTGAGCATAATCAGTTAAGTCTGATACTACATTCAACCAGGTTTATCTCAAACTAGTTTCAGACATTTTAAAACTGCTTTCTTTGCACTGAACATCTGTTCTGTTACAGGCTTAGTCCAGTTTATGATCACTTAAACAAGTTTATGTGTAATGTCTGTCACTAGCCCTTGACTATAACAAATCATTCCTGTTCCAGAAGTGGACTAAATGCAATTGCATTTTCTTCTCTCTTTGGCTAGAAGAGGTTGACTGTAAAGTCCATGTGGCAATGAATGTCAGGCTGTAGAAGCTGTGTGCAGTATTAGGCAGCCCAGTAGCTAGCAGACCACAATTCACAAGGACCATGAAGTGTCATAATGTGTGGTAGCCCAGGCACCTCTCCTAATGACTTGTGGAACATTGGACGCATCTACATGTGCACCCAACTGCTTAGTCATTTAGTACTTGCTTTGGCAAGTACTAAATGACCCCCCAGTAACCACTGGTACTGCATAGTCTTGGGGCCGCACGACCTTTCTGACCCTACTGCACAGTAGCTTGTTTCTACTGTGCAGCAGCTCATTGCTACTGGGTAGTAGTGGCAACGTCACAGTTCGTGCCTGCTGACGCTACGTTGCTGTAGCTCATTGTTATGGCAGTGTAGCATCTCCTGTAGATGTTCCCATTAAGTATAAATCCTTCCCTGCTTCTGTGCAGATTGCCTTACTCTGAAATTAAACATTATAGAAATGCTAATGTAAGCCATTTTGCCTGTGCCTCTTTGTACCCAAGCATACTTGCAGGACCAGATCTACTGTGATCCTTAGTGAAGTATGTTGAAGGGAAAAACTCAGAGACACACAAATAAAAATAAGAATAGCTTTTTAGCACTCAACATGAACAAGAGAAACTTACTTTATTTTATCCAGGATAAATGATTTGCCAGTATCCAAATGATCTTTATCACAATACAAAACATATGCTATTCTGTAGAAAAGTCCATCAATAGTAATATCAAGAGATTTATTATCAGTAAGTTGATTTTTCTGTTTCATTCATTTCTTTGCTGAATAGAAGGCATTTTTTTTCCATCTTGTACTTATCAGATTTGCTTTAAAGGCTTTTCAACAATGACAATCCATTTCCTGGAATTTAGCATTTCATTAGATAAATAATTTCAGGCTAAGATTCTTCCCATTTTATTGAAGGCTTGGGGAAAGATCAGGAGGGAGGAAAATTATTAAAGATGCAAAAAAGTCTGGGAATGCATTGAATACAACGCAGCTAAGAAACTACTGGATGTTTCCAGTTATAACCCCTGAAAACTTAGGTATAAAATACCTACACAAAATGTCCATAATATCCAAATCTCAAAGATAGGGCCTATGGAGCTGTTTCATCTGACCCACAGGGACTCCTGGAGGGGCAAGGAATTCAAGGTGAGGCCTGCCACTAAAACCCAGAGTACAGAGCCCAATTGGGGATGCATTTTAGGGCAGAGGACAGGTGATGGCCATGTTAATTCCCACACCAACTGCCCTTGCCACTGCTCAACCTGCCACCATAAGTAGGTCCAAATCCAGCCTGCTAGGCTCCCCATATGTCAAATCAGACCCACAAGGAGCCCTATGATTCGTATCTGGCCCTTGGGGTTGGGCAACATCCCTGGTTTAAGAGACTAAGTTCCCTTTACCCAGTTCAGTTGGTTTTATGCCAGGACTTGAACTCTCATCTTTATCTATGGGCAGTTGTTCTTTTGAGGATAAATACTAATTGATTTTGCTGTCACCCTGATTAAATTATTCCTTATGGCATCTATTCTCCACCTGCAAAAACACAGTGCTAATTCCCTTATATGTTTCTCATTTGGGCCAGCTCTTGAGGTTTATCAGGTCAAATTTGTATAAGCTCACTCTGTGCCCTGGTCTGGATCCAAACCATGGGGCTTTTTGGTAAAGCAGATCCACAGGGCTAGCAGCAGCAGTGGCAGCAGCAGCAGCAGCAGCAACCGTTGTGGTGGTAGAAACTGTGGCAGTGGAAGAGAGGCAAGTGGCTGCTTGCTGTGATGGCACTGATGCAGGTGGTAGCAGGCCAGGTAGGCACAGGGAAAGCAGAGTTTTGTAAACACATCCCCCACTCATACTCCCTGGCATCAAGGGCCATGTCCATGAGAGGTCCTTGGCTTCTGTGGCAGGAACACTACTGCACAAAAAATCCAAGGACTCCAGGGAACTTAGTGTGAGATAAGGTGCCTAGGTGTGCCATGGAACTGGGTAGGGAGTGGCCCTCAGGTACACAGTGCATTGGTAGGGGGCACCAGGAAACATGGTGTATCAGGAGGGATGTATGGTACAGTGTGGGTGGGGAGGAGAGCATGCATATGGTACTGCAGGGGGCCATGCAGCATGTGAGTTCAGGACCCCAGTCCCCGCTAGTGGTCCCCCACTACTGAGAAGTTGGACAGGCCTGTATTAAAGTATAAAAACAAAGGTAGAAGAATCATGGTAGATTCAAACGATCATCTCTCTGGGTGGAAAGCAATAGCCCTGGTTATTCACTGTTGTACTTCATGTACCTCTTTCTTTCCTACAGCAAAATGGATTTCTTAAAAAAAAAAGCAATATTAATTTTCAAACACAATAAAAGGTCCATCAGTGGTAACCTTGCCTTAACTTTTACAGCTATCAATATTCCAAACTAATAAAGTAAATGCCATAAATCTTTTCCAATGCATTTTTAATGTGATTGGACTTGTTATCAATTCTTTAGTACTGTCACTAGCTTAATCAATCTTTCTTTCCTTTTCTCCCCCCTTCCTCTATATGCATGGATTACCAATATTTCAAGAAAAGTTTGCATCATTTTTATAAATAATAAATATTAAATTGACACAACACTTTCCAATAGCATTATTCTTGTGATTTGGGCCATACTGTACTCAACCTCTAGTGCTCTATAATATAGCAGATACCTTGAAGAAAAATAGCATGAAATAAGACAAAATTTTCTGGTAGCATAATTCCACTAGAGTCTGAAGAGAAATTGGTCTATAGTTACTACCATAGGAGCTTACCTTCTAAAGATGGATGTAATACCATACGAGACAGGTAACTTAAATAATCTTTACTCGTTGCTTCTTAACATTTGTTTTCCTTTCTTTACTCATAAAATAGTTGTAGTTAATAACTGTGATTTGCTTGTGACTAGTTATGGTGTCGCTAAAAGTCCTGCAAAGAATCCACATAACTAAAACAATAGGAGGACTGTCCCAGAATTGGTTTCAAGACATAATTAAGATTTGACTTATTGTTTCTAGTCCCTGGACTAAAGGTTCCCATACTCTTTGGTTCAATTGATCATTGTCAACCATTTGGATCCCGTGTGGTTCACTACTGCCACTATAATTAAACTTCTAAATTAAAAAATAAGGAAGCTACATGGAGCCTAGTTTATTCCATGGACCAGCTGAGGACCAGTTGCTAATGCTTAATGGACCACAGTTCAGGAAGCACAGCCCTTTTAGTATATTTGAGGTAAAAATTAATTGTTACTCAGTAATTTGAAACATGCCTTTCTGCCTATTGTTCTGTCACAATGGATTTCATATGAAATGGTATATTTTATAAACTGGTAGGGAAATCAAGGATTTCTGCTTGTGGAGAATTTAGTAGAGATTTAGAACTAAGTGATAAAATGATCAGAATGCAGTTTATTGTAACTGAAGAATGTCAGGCACCAGTGAGCAACAGTTGTCCCCATTTTTAGACCTCTTCTTAGTTGCATAATTGATATAATTTCCTTTCATTCTTTTTTAAATTAAACATATGAATAGTCAAGAAGACAAACTGGCAAAAGCAGGAAATTCAAAGATAAACCTTGACAAATCTGTATCCCCTTGGAAACTCAAATTGATATGATACAACCTGCTTCACTTTTTCAAATGAGCTTTAATATTACAAAGTTTTCTACACCAGTGATTTGCAATTAGGTGCCATGGCAATATAAACATTGTTAGGCGTGCAAATACTAACACAAGTTTAATAAGATAAAACCAGATTTTTTCAAATAGGAATCAATCGTGTCAAAATATTCTGACCTGTTGTGGTCTCTCTCAGTTCTTTGTAACAGAAGAATTGTTTCTTGACTACAGAAAAATAATAGAGTGAGAGAAAGCTAAAAGATGGCACTTTTCAAGGGGTGCCTTGAGTATAAAGAGGTTGAGAACCATTGCTCTATATGATACATAGTTATGCCAGATTTATACTGGCATAAAACTATCACCTTCAGTGGAGTTATAATGCTGATATATTAGATCAAAGAACTGATTCCATATGATGCTATTATAGCTACAGCCAACACAATAATCATAGAAACTAGGGTTGGAAGGGACTTCAGGAGGTCATCTAGTCCTACCCTCTTCTCGAAGAAGGACCATCCCAGCCAAATCTTGTCTAGCTGGGCCTTAAAAACCTCCGAGGATGGAGATTCCACAACCACCCTGGGTAACCTGTTCCAGTGTTTTACTACCCTCCTAGTGATAAAATTCTTCCTAATAGTTAACCGAAACTTCCCTTGCTGTAACTTGAGACTGCTGCTCCTTGTTCTGCAATCTGCTGCAACTGAGAACAGTCTAGCTCCATCCTCTTTAGAACCCCCTTTCAAGTAGTTGAAGGCTGCTATTAAATACCCTTCCAGTCTTCTCTTCTCTAGATTAAAAAAGCCCATTTCCCTCAGCCTCTCCTCATAAGACATGTGCCCCAGCCCCCTCACCATTTTTCATTGCTCTCCACTGGACTCTGACCCCAATTTGTCCACATCCTTTCTGTAGTGGGTGGCCCAAAACTGGACACAGTACTCCAGATGTGGCGTCAGCAGTGCTGGATAGAGGGGAGTAATCTTTTCCCTTGACCTGCTGGCAACACACCTACCATTGCACCCCAGTATGCTGTTAGCCTTTTTGGCAGCAATGGCACACTTCTGGCTCATACTCAGTTTATTGTCCACTGTAAACCCCGGGTCTTTTTCTGCAGAGCTGCTGCCCAGGCAGCCAGCCCTCAGCTTGTACTGGTGAGTGGGATTGTTCGGTCTTAAGTGCAGGACTTCGCGCTTGTCCTTATTGAACCTCATGAGATTCCTTTTGGCCCAAGCCTCCAATTAGTCTAGGTCACTCTGAATCCTAGCCTTACCATCCAACATCTCTACTACTACCCCCAGCTTGGTCTCATATGCAAACTTGCTGAGAGTGCACTCTATGCCATCTTCTAGGTCATTGATTAAGACATTGAGCAAAACTGGCCCTAGGACCAACCCCTGGGGGACTCCACTTGATACCGACTGCCAACTAGACTTTGAGCCATTGATTATTACCCTCCAAACCTGATGATCCAGCCAGTCTTCTATCCACCTTACAGTCCATTCATACAGCCCATTCTTACTTAGCTTGCCTGATAAAATGTTGTGGAAGAACGTATCAAAGCCTTGCTAAAATCAAGGTATCTATATCCCCTGGTCTCCCCGCATCCACAGAGCCAGTCATGTCATTATAGAGGGCAATAAGGTTGGTTAGGCATGACTTGCCCTTGCTGAATCCATACTAGCTGTTCCTAATTACCTTCTTCTCCTCCAAGTGCTTAGAAATGAATTCACTGAGGATCCACTCCACGATATATCCAGGGACTAATGTGAGTCTGACCAGTCTGTAGTTCCCTGGATCCTACTTTTTCTCTTCCTTAAATATGCACACTAGGTTTGCCCTTTTCCAGTCATCTGGGACCTTTTCCAATTACCATGTGTTTTCAAAGATGGCCAGTAGCTCTGCAATCCCATCAGTCAACTCCCTCAGCACCCTTGGGTGCATCCCATCCAGCCTCATGGACTTGTACACATCCAGCTTTTCTAAATAGTCCCTAACCTGTCCCTGCACAACTGCTGGCTGCTCACCTCCATCCCAAACTGTGCTGCCCAGTGCAGTACTCTGGAAGCTGACCTTGCCTGTGAAGACTGAGGTAAAAGAGGCATTGAGCACTTCAGCCTTTTCTGCATCCTCTGTCACAAGGTTGCCTCCCCATTCAGTAAGGGACCCACATTTTCCCTGATCCTCCCCTTGCTACCAGAATACTTGCAGAAACCCTTGTTGTTATCCTTCACATCCCTTGCTAGCTGCAATTCCAGTTGTGCTTTTGTCTTCCTGATGTCATCCCTGCATGCCTGAGCAATGCTCTTATACTCCTCCCTAGTTATTTGTCCAAGTTTCCAATTCTTATAAGCTTCCTTTTTGTGATTTATTTTACTGAAGAATTCCCTGCTAAGCCAAGCTGGCCTTCTGTCATACTTGCTAGTCTTCCTGTGCATCAGGATGGTTTGTTCCTGTACTCTTAGTTAGGCTTCTTTAAAGTATAGCCAGCTCTCCTGGACTCTTCTCTACCTCAGACTGGCTTCCCAGGGGATCCTGCTCATGACTTCCCTGAGTAACTCAGAGTCTGCCCTTATGAAGTCCAGGGTACTTACTCTGCTGTTATCTATTCTTCCATTCCTTAGGATCCTGAATGCAATCATCTTATGGCCATTACTGCCCAAGTTGCCATCTAAAAGTATTGTTACCCTTGATTTTTCCTAGGATAACCCTATACCAGATTCCACGCAGGTACCCCAGAATATGGGTTTACGTGTGTTCCCTCCTTGTTTATATCAGAGTTCATATTCTAAGGGGAACATAAGTTTTCTTTAAAGTATAGCCAGCTCTCCTGGACTCCTCTCCCTCTCAGACTGGCTTCCCAGGGGATCTTGCCCCTGAGTTCCATAAGTGAGTCATAGTCTGCTTTTCCAAAGTTCAGGGTCCTTACTATGCTGCTCTCCATCCTTCCTTTCCTCAGGATCCTGAAATCAATCATCTTGTGGTACCCGCTGCCCAAGTTGCCATTCAGTACTACATTCTACACCAAGTAATCCATGTTTGTGAACAGCAGGTCAAGAAAAGTAGGGCTCTAGCTGGCTGCTCCATCACTTGTATAAGGAAGTTGTCCCCAACACTCTCCAGAAGCTTCCTGGATTGCCTGCACACTGTTGTATTACCCTCCCAGCAGATGTTAGGGTGATTGAAGTCCCCCATGAGAACCAGGGCTTGTGATTGGGAAACTTCCACTAGGTGTTTGAAGAAAGCCTCATCCACCACTTCCTCCTGGTCTGGTGGTCTATAGCAGAGCCTCACTACAACATCACCCTTGTTGCACTACCCTCTAACCTTAACCCTGACACTTTCAACAGGCCTATCTCCAGTTTCATGCTGGAGTTCGGAGCAATCATATGGTTCTTTTACATAAAGTGCAACTCCTTCTCCTGTTCTCCCCTGCCTGTCCCTCCTGAACTGTTTGTACCCATCTACGAAAATGCTCCAGTCATGTGAGCTACCCCCCAAATCTCTGTTATTCCAATCATGTCATAGTTCTGTGACTGTGCAAAGACTTCCAATTCTTCCTGCTTGTTTCCCAGGCTCCACACATTTGTGTACAGGCACCTAAGGTAACTAGTCGATTCCTCTAATTTCTCAGGAAGTATGAGAACACCTCACCTATTCCCCCTCCTGTTTGCTCTTCCTCCAGATTTTCTGCTTCCCCACTTACCTCAGGGCTTTGGTATCCATCCCCCAGCAAACCTAATTTAAAGCCCTCCTCACTAGGTTAGTGAGCTGGTCTGCAAAGATACTCTTCCCTCTCTTTATCAGGTGGATCCCATCTCTTCCCAGCAATTCTTCATGGAACAACATGGCCAAATCTCTGCTGGTGACATCACCTGTGCAGCCAGGTATTGATCAGCAGGATGCACCCGTTCCTGCCTGGGCCCTTTCCTTTAACCAGAAGGATCAAAAAGAACAAGGCCTAAGCCCCAGACCCCTTCACCCTTGCACCCAGAGCCCTGTAATCAGTTCTGATCTGCTCATGGTCTCCCCTGGCAGTATCATTGGTACCCACATGGATGAGTAGCATGGGGTAGTAGTCAGAGAGCCAAATGAGTCTCAGTATCACCTCTGTAACATTTTGGATCTGGGCTCCAGGCAATCAGCAGACTTCTTGAGATGACAGGTCAGGTCAGCAAGATGGCTCCCTCTGTCCCCCACAGAAGGCAATCTCTAACCACCATCACCTGTTGCTTCTTCTTTGTGGCAGTTGTCAAGATCTTCCCATCCTGGTGAGTCCTGGCCTGTCCTCCTCCACCACTGGAATGTCCTCCTCCCTCTCTGCTGCTAGGGCTACATATCTGTTCTCCAAATGAACTGCTGCAGGTGGAGGTGAGCATTTCTGCTTGCTGCCAGAAGTCACAAGCTTCTAGGTTCCAATCCTCCTGGGAGTCCATGTCCTCTCTCTTCTCTAGTGCTGCCTCTGGTAGTTCTTTCTCCATAGTCCCAGAGATCTGCTCCAGCACCAAATCAATGAATTCATAGGTGTCATAGATGTCATAGACATTAGGGCTGGAAGGGACCTCAGAAGATCATCGAGACCAGGCCCTGCCCCAGGGGTAGGAAGTCAGCTGGAGTCAAAAGATCCCAGCAAGGTAAATGTCCAAATGTTTCTTAATGGAGTCCAGAGTAGGTGCTTGCACCACCTGTAGGGGCAATCTATTCCAGGCCTTGGGGGCTCAGACAGTAAAGAAGTTTTTCCTTATGTCCAGCCTGAAATGGTCTTGGTGGAGTTTCTGACCATTTGACCTTATCATCCGTTGGGGCGCTCTGGTGGACTGGCATTCCCCCAGATCATGATGTACACCCTTTATATACTTATAGGCAGCCACCAGGTCCCCCTTGAGCCTGTGTTTTTCCAGGCTGAAGAGTCCCATGGCTCCCAGTCTCTCATCATAGGGCCTGTTCTCCCTCCCTCTGATCATATGCATGACTCTCCTCTGGACTCTTTCAAGCTTCTCCAGTTCCTTTTTAAATTGTGGAGCCCAGAATTGGATGCAGTACTCCAGCTGTGGCCTCACCAAGGTTGAGTACAGTAGGAGGATGACATCCTGGGATTTGCTTGAGAAGCATCTATGGATACAAGCCAGAGTTTTGCTCACTTTACCAGCTGTGATATTGAATTGGTGGCTCATATTCATCTTGTAGTCAATCATGACCCACAAGTCCCTTTCAACCGTGGTGCTAGCAAGTGTAGCACTGCCAAGCCCATAAGCGTGCTGTGGGTTTTTTCCCCCCCAGGTGGAGTACCTTGCATTTTTCAGTGTTGAATGCCATCAGGTTTTCATCCGCCCAATTTGTGAGCCTGTCAAGGTCAGTCTGGATCACCAGCCTAATCCTCTGTTGTGGATGTTTAACCCCAAAGTTTGGGTTCATAGGCAAACTTAGCCAGTCCGCTTCTGACACCAATGTCTACATTGTAAATAAAGATGTTAAAGAGTATGAGCCTTGGGGGATCCTACTGGTCACGATGCACCATGATGATTTACTTCCATCTATTACCACTCTCTGGGTCTGACCTCGAAGCCAGCTCCCCAGCCATCAGACTTTGATGTAGCCAAGGCCGCAGTTGGCCAATTTTTCCATGAGGAGATCATGGGACACCAGATCGAAGGCTTTTTTAAAGTCAAGCTATATGACATCAATCTTTTCTCCCTTGTCCAGGTGATATGTCGCCTGGTCATAGGAGGAGATGAGATAGGTCTTGCCTGACCAATCTGCAACAAAACCATGCTGGCTATCCCTCAGGATGTTGCCATCAGCCAGTTTGTCAAGAATGGTCTCTTTGATAATTATTTCCAAGACCTTCCCTGGGACAGAGGTCAGGCTGATAGGCCTGTAGTTCCCCAGATATATTTTCCTCCCTTTCTTGAAGATAGGCACTATGTTGGCCTTCTTCCAATCTTCAGGCACTTCACCTGAGTGCCATGAGTTCATAGATTCATAGATGTTAGGGTCAGAAGGGACCTCAATAGATCAGAGTCCGACCCCCTGCATAGGCAGGAAAGAGTGCTGGGTCTAGATGACCTCAGCTAGATGCATATCCAACCTCCTCTTGAAGACCCCCAGGGAAGGGGAGAGCACCACCTCCCTTGGGAGCCCGTTCCAGACCTTGGCCACTCTAACTGTCAAGAAGTTCTTCCTAATGTCTAATCTAAATCTGCTGTCTGCTAGCTTGTGGCCATTATTTCTTGTGACCCCCGGGGGCGCCTTGGTGAATAATACCTCACCAATTCCCTTCTGTGCCCCCATGATGAACTTATAGGCAGCCACAAGGCTGCCTCTCAACCTTCTCTTGCGGAGGCTGAAGAGGTCCAGGTACCCCAGTCTCTCCTCATAGGGCTTGGTCTGCAAGCCCTTAACCATACGAGTGGCCCTTCTCTGGACCCTCTCCAGCTTATCTGCATCCTTCTTGAAGTGCGGTGCCCAGAATTGCATGCAGTACTCCAACTGCGGTCTGACCAGCGCCCGATAGAGGGGAAGTATCACCTCTTTGGATCTATTCGTCATGCATCTGCTGATGCACGATAAAGTGCCATTGGCTTTTCTGATGGCTTCGTCACACTGCCGACTCATGTTCATCTTGGAGTCCACTAGGACTCCAAGATCCCTTTCCACTTCCGTGCCACCCAGCAGGTCATTCCCTAGGCTGTAGGAGTGCTGGACATTTTTCCTCCCTAGGTGCAGCACTTTGCATTTCTCCTTGTTGAACTGCATTCTGTTGTTTTCTGCCCACTTGTCCAACCTGTCCAGGTCTGCTTGCAGCTGTTCCCTGCCCTCCGGCGTGTCCACTTCTCCCCATAGCTTTGTGTCATCTGCAAACTTGGACAGAGTACACTTCACTCCCTCGTCCAAGTTGCTGATGAAGACATTAAAGAGTATTGGTCCAAGGACCGAGCCGTGCGGGACCCCACTGTCCACACCCTTCCATGTCGAAACCGACCCATCCACCACGACTCTCTGGGTGCGACCCTCCAGCCAATTCGCCACCCACCGGACTGTGTAGTCATCCAAGTCACAGCCTCTTAACTTGTTCACCAGTATGTGGTGGGATACCATATCGAAGGCCTTCCTGAAGTCTAAGTATACGACATCCACCCCTCCTCCTGCATCCAGGCATTTCATAACCTGGTCATAAGAAGAAACTAGATTAGTCAGGCACTATCTGCCTGCTACGAACCCGTGCTGGTTTCCCCTCAGCATAATTTGTCCTGCCGGGCTCTCGCATATGTGAGCCTTGATAATTTTTCTTCTTGAAGAGTTCTTGAAGATCTGTGCCAGTGGCTGAGCTATGATGCCTGACAGCTCCTTAATATCCTGGGGTGTAAACTGTCTGGGCCAGCTGACTTGAAGGTGTCCAGCCTCTCAAGGTGTTCCTTCACATGGTCTACATTGATGTAGGGTAACAATTCTCCCTCATCCTGGCTGCCCCATACCATATTGAGCAGGGCCGTCCTTTGGGGATGGTGAAAAATCGACTCACAACACCCATTAAGCAGGCTAGCTTTTTCCTGGGTGTCAGTTGTCAGTTGTCCCATTTGGGTTAGCAGGGGCCCAGTGTTACCCTTGCTTTTCTTCCAGCTCCCCACATATCTAAAAAAGAACTTTTTATTGTCTTTGATACGTGTAGCCAGTTGGAGTTCAGTCACAGCCTTGGCTTTCCTGGTTCGCTCCCTATAGGGCCAGACCAATGCAGAATACTTCTCTTTGAGGTGATTCCAGTCTTCCATCCTTTATAGGTCTTTCTTTTTAGATGCAGGATGCCCACAAGTTCCCTGTAGAGCCAAGGGGGCTTCTGTGCCCTTTTGCTACCTTTCCTCTGAGAAGGGATAGACATTGCTTGTGCTTTCAGGATCACCCCCTGAGGAGCAACCACTCATCCTGAACTCCCCTCCCCTTTGGGTCATGGTCCCTTAGGGCCTTGCCAACAAGCCTCCTGAGCCTCTCAGTCAGTTTTCCTGAAGTCCAGGACTTTTGCATTGCTGACTGACTTGCCAGCTTTATGGTGGATAGTGAAAGTGATCAGCTCATGGTCACTGTCTCCCAGCTTCCCTTTTATCATTAGGTTGCTGACTAGATCATCCCACTTTGCCAGTACCAGGTCAAGCAGTGCTTTACCTCTAGTCAGTCAGACTCCTTGAGTCAGATAGAGCTTGTCCACAGATGTGAGAAAGCTTTGCAACCATTTGGATTTGGTCAAGTGCCCTTCCCACGAAATGTCTGGGTAGTTGAAGTCTCCCATGACAACTATGCACTGGGAGCATGCAGCCTCAGCCAGTTCCCTGGCAAATTCCTGGTCGAGCTCTTGATCTTAATTAGGAGGTCTGTAGTAGACTCCTACCATTGTGTCCCCTATGCCATGTTCACTATTAATTTTAACTCAGAGGGTCTCCAGTCGTCCACCCTGGGTGCCAATGTCAGCTTGCAGGGACATGTAATTTCCTTGACATAGAGAGCTATACCCCTGCCCCTTTTATCTACATGATCTCTCCTGTACAAGGTATAGCCATCTATACCTGTGGCCCACTCATAGATGGAGTCCCATCAGATCTCTGTTATCCCTATGATATCGTAGTCATTCTTGTTTAGCAGGAAGACCATTTCTTCCTGTTGGATCCTCTACCAATTCCTCATGAAAGAGGATACTTTGGTGTCTCACCACCTTCTCCTGTTGCTCTCCTGCCTGTTCCCTGAAAGACATCACCAGGAGGCACCTCTCAGACCACAGGCACTCCCCCCACCAACCTGGCCATCACTGGAAGGAACCTGAAAGCCGCAGTACCCACAGTTGCAAACCTGGACCTGAGTGGAAGCCTCAATGGTGAGTGGTCCTACCTATACAGAAACCTCATAGGTGCAAGCAGAGGCACTGACTCTGGCATTGTGATGCTCTCCAGCAATTTCTGTAGGTCTCTTAATCTGTCTCTTCTCTTACTGCCCTTCTAAGCACACCTTTCCTAGAAAACTCACCTAGAAGCTGGCCTGTTTACTGCTCTGGTCCCAAAAGATTCCTCACAAGCTGAAAGACTCTCCCTTCAAAAGGTAAGGGTTGGGAAGAGAGGAAGCTGGCTTGCAAACTGGCCTGAAAACTGCCTACATTTGTGTACAGGCACCTGGTTATGATCTACCAGAACATTAATATGAGCCAATAGTGCAATAAGGTTGCCAAAAAGGCAAATAGAACTCTGGCATGCAGCAGCCAATGTGTGGCCAACAGAACCAGGGAGGTACTCCTCCCTCTCTATTTGGCATTGGTGAGGCCTCAGTTGGAGTACTGTGTCCTGCTCTGGGCACTGCACTTGGAGGAGATAGATAAGCTTGAGAGGGTACAAAGAAGGGCCACCCGCATGGAGGATAGGCCCTACGAGGAGAGACTTTGGGAACTGGGCCTAAGAGAAGGCTGAGAGGTGTCTTGATAGCTGCCTACAAGTAAATCAAGGGTAAACACCAAGATCTAGGTGAGCAACTACAGGAACGCACCTCAAGGAAGGACAAGGACCAATGGGCATAAGCTTATACAGGGTAAATTCAGGCTAGATAAAAGAAATAACTTTTTCTCTATAAGGGTTGACAGAATCTGGAACATATTCCCAGCAGAGAGGATGTAATCACCATCCTTGGAGGTGTTCAAGAGTGGGCTGGCCAGGCACCTTGTTGAGCATGTCTGAGCCCAATAACTTCCTGCCCATGGCAGGGGACTAGACTTGATTATCTTACAGGTCCCTTCCAGTTCTATGATTCTAGGATTCTGTTTGCAGCCCCTGTTCACTGGTTCCCTGATCCCTCAGAGTGTCTCCTTTTACACCCTGCTGGGCCTGGACTGGCTCTGCCCCCTGGTTAGTGCTTATATCAGGACCAGGCAGCAATCACTCAACAATCAGCAATAACTCAGCAGTCAGAAATCACCATCAGCTTCTCAGAGCACACACCCCAAACACTCACAGCCCACCAAACAAACACTCAGAAAACCAAGGGCACAGGCAGTTGGACCACTTACCTACCCTGGGCAGAATCTGGTGCCTGGCTTCTCTTTTCCTTCTTCTTCTTGCTTCCAATAATAATCAAAAATGGATTTGAAGCATATGAGCCCCAAAAGTAACCTTAGGCCTGATTCTGAATTCACACCCTTCGTTTAAATCTGAGGTAATTTAACTTTAGCTGATTGAATTAAAACAGTTTAAAATCAGTGTCCAAAAGCTCAGAATCAGACCACCTGATTTACAGTTTGTGTTTAAGTCACATTTTACATTATATAAAAATTAACATTTCAAATAAGAATCATATAGCTCATCTGGATTAGCGTTTTGCTGTACATCGAATCGTCTTACAAAAATTCCTAGTGCCTATGTTCAGTATGCATAGCACTGTTGGACCATGGAAGATCCATGTTTTTATATACAGAAGCAGTACATTCATATAACTTGAAAATGGAACTGCATTTTTCAGTCACTGGCATCTGCCAGACTATGCATGATATTCGATCATGGCAATAAGGTTAGGCTTGTATGTGCTTAATTATCTCACAGAGGGGAAAAATCTATTTCACTGATAAAAAAAGGAAAAGAAAATGAAAGGGCAAGGAGTGTGAAACAGTACAGAGAAAAACTTCAAAAAACAAAATATGACAGAGTCTCAATGCATTGTGTATGCTTAGGCCACACTCAACCCCTTAGGGCAAAGGTGTCAGATCCATTAGGCCCTGTGGTCCAGATGAGTGACACTGGGATGTTTCTCAGGACAGATAATGCCCACAAGCCAGCTCCAAGTGTAGCCAGCAGCATGCATCCTGGACCAAGCCCCATGTGCAGTGTGAGCCCAAGACCAAGCCTGCAGCAGCAGCAATTCTGCCATGTGAAGCCTGGCTGCCAGCCACAGTGTGGCTCCAGGAGTCCTGGCTCCACTTTTGAGCTGCACGCACTGCCCATGCATGCATTACTCCACTTTTTTTTCTTTGCAGGTTTTTTTGACCCCTAGAAATCCAAGGGTCAGAAAAACCCTCCATGCTGCTCTCTTGCAGTGTTGAGAATAACTGAATAAATGAATGTGTGGTATGTGGTGCCACAGATGGGTCTGTGGCACCACATACCACATGGCTGCACTCGTCTGCATGCAGCCTATTTGGATAAACAGCTAATCCCTGAACAGGGTGGATTTCACTCTGGAAAAATCAACAACAAGGCAGCTGCCCAATCTAACTCAACCTATAGAGGATGGTGAAAAAGGCCAAATCACCAGAGCTGTGTTCATCAACCTAACAGCCGCCTACAATACAGTTAACAACCAATGACTTCTCCACAAGACCCTGGAAATGACAAAAGATTTACACCTTACAGAACTAATACAAACTGTGCTCAAAAATATACTTTTTTTGGTCAAACTAGATGGGAAGCAAAGCAGATGGAGGTGACAGATTAATATCCTCCCCCAAGGAATTGTACTTACACCGCTGTTATATAACAAAGACCTTGACCTGATTGAAATAACTGAAACCTGGTGGGACTCTACCCACAACTGGGCAGTAGGCATTGAGGGCTATAGGCTGCATAGATTTAATAGATTGCAAAAAAGGGGGGTGGGGATTGCTCTCTATGTTAAGGAGAAATAATACACATCTTCAGTAATCAAGATGGGATCTGAAGAGGGGCAAATTGAGGTACTATGGGTCAGAATACAAGGGGGTTGGGGTGAAAGGGACATGGTAGTCGGAGTCTATTATAGACTGCCACACCAGGAGGATGAGATAGACCTGGAATTCTCAAGGCAGCTCTCAGAGGTACTACACTCAAGGGATATGGTTGTCATGGGTGACCTAACTACCCTGACATCTGCTGGGAGAAGCAGTCAGCTATATCTGACTTATTATATACACGACCTTCACCTAATTCAGGAAGTATATGGTCCCACCAAGGGAAGTGCCTTACTGGATTTGGTATTTGCTACAGGGGGTGACCTGGTGGAGGATCTTCTGACCCTTTCTGGACTCCCAGTCTCACCTGCCACAACTTTGCTGTTCCCATAAACTGGAGGTATAAAGAGGGAGGCTGCCCATTCCCTGCCCCAATGCCAGGGGGTGCTGTCTGTGGCTCCGAACCTCCCCTACACTGCAACCCATGCCTTGCAGATGGCATCCAAATTAGGATTACTCCCTGGTCTGAGACCGGAGCAAACCCAGTCCAAAGTTGGGCTCCAGTCATCTTCACATTCACTCCACCTCCCCTCTCACAGGAGGCCTCTTACACTCTGCCCCCCTCTCACAGGGGTCTCTAGTATACTGCCCATTACTGGGCCACGCTCCACTGCCCTTGGTCCTCTTGAGCGGCCCCTCTTGGGCCGATAGGCTTTGTTACTAGCATACTGGCCTCACCACGCAGTCCTTCAGTTCCCGCAAGTTCCCCTACTCTATGTGGCCCATCCTTGTGGCAACCCGGGGCTGATTCTGCCCCAAGCCCCTCACTGGGCAACTCTATACCACAGCCCACCCTGGGGTCTCCTCCTCATATTTGCAACTAGCTTCTCATGGGGCTGGCTCTTGCACTGGCCTTCAGGCTTCCTCCAGCTAGACCCTACTCAGCATGCCCCTGGGACTGTCCTTCAAGCCTACTCCCCATTCAGACCTACTCACTCCCCTCACATGCACAGCCCTTCAGGCCTACTCCCAATTCAGCCCTACTCTGTGGAGGGCCTCACACTACACTCCCCACGCTACCCGCTCTAAGGTCTCTGGGATCTCATATCCCTGCTGGGCTCAGGCACCTACACATGAGCATACCTGGCCCCACTGCTCTCACAGCTCTCATGATTACCCACCAGATGGTGGAGGCCAGGGTTAAGGTGCCCCTGCCCATCTTTCACCAGGGAGGTAACTGGCCTGGCATTTCCCGGGGGCTCCCACACCACTAGAAGCCCCACCAGGCCACCCTTCCCCAGCAGTGTGCAGCTTTAGGTCATTCCCAGGACCAAGAACCTCCTGCTCTTACCATCTAATGTTCCTGCTGCAGCTTAGCCAGGCAATGTTTCTTCCTGGGATGGCAGCAGCAAGCTGCAGCCTTTATATCCCTTGTTCTCAAAATGGCTGCTGCCATCAGGCACCTGCTAGCTCCCTAACTCTGCCCTGAAACTGACAGGCACCCAAAGGTGCACTCCCACAAGGATCACATCCCATTCTCATAAAAAAAAAACAAAACTGTGACTTAGATGATTACACAGTCAGGTGGGTGGCAAATTGGCTAATGGGATGCACCCAGAGAGTGGTGGTGGACAGGTCAGTATTGACCTGGAAAGATGTGGGCAGTAGTGTCCCCCAAGGCTCTGTCCTCAGGCCAGTGCTGTTCAACATCTTCATCAGTGATATGGACGAGGGTGTGGTGAGCACACTGTTCAAATTTGTGGATGACACCAAATTATGGGCCAAAGTAGACACACTGGAGAGCAGGAACCATATTCAGGCAGATTTGGTCAGGCTGGAAAAGTGGGCAGAACAAAATAGGATGCAGTTTAACTAGGATAAGGGCAGAGTACTGCACCTGGGGCAAAGGAATCACCAACACACATATAGATTGGGAGATGACTTTCTAAGCAGCACAGAAGCAGAAATGGATCTTGGAAAGTTGACGTAAGAATGAAAGTGAGTCAACAATGTGACAAAGTGATCGATAGAGCTAACCCCACTCTATCATACATTAACAGATGCATTATGAACTGGTCTAAGGAGGTGATACTTCCTCTCTTTGCAGCACTGGTAAGGCCGCAGCTGGAATGTTGGGTGCCGCACTTCAAGAGGGACATGGATAGCCTTGAAAGGGTCCAGAGGAGGGTCACTCATATAGGATGTACCCTGCAGGTCCCTAACTATGAGGAGAGGTTGAGGGACCTGGATTTCTTCAGCCTCCATAAGAGAAGGCTGAGAGGGGAACTGGTGGCCATCTACAGATTTGTCAGGGGAACGGCAGCAAGAAACAGGAGATACTCTGTTTACCACGGTGCCCCTTGGAGTAACTAGAAACAACAGCCACAAACTGACAGAAAGCAGATTTAGACTAGACATAAGGAAGAACTGTATGGTAAGGGTTACCAGAATCTTGAATGTGCTTCCAAGTGAGGTAGTGCTCTCCCCTACCTTGGAGGTCTGCAAGAGGAGACTGGACATACACCTGGTTGGGGTCATCTGACTCCAGCACTTTTTCCTGCCCAGGGCAGGGGTTGGACTCAATGATCTACTGAGGTCTCTTCTAACTCTGAAAATAAATGAAATCTAAGAAATCTACATGACTGACCAACCAATTTATTTAAAAGAAAAATGTTTCATCTATGCAGACAAGGTGCATAACAGCCAAAAATACTGGCTTTAACCATGTTGAAAAATCCCTAAGTGAGGCTTTAATTGGCCTTATCTCATACTATATTGAAAACCAATTTTGTGCCAACCCAGCAAAAACACAAGTATGTGCCTTCTATCTGAAAAACCATAAGCCCAACCTCCAGCTCAAAATTACATGGTCAAGGACCCCACTATTCCACTGTCCAAATCCAGTTTACCTTGGAGTCATCCTTGATCGAACACTCTCATAAGAAGAACATAACATGAAGACACAAGCAAAGGTGAGCACTTGGAAGAGCATTCTATATAAGTTCATCAACTTGAAATGGGAGCTAGCCCCTCCCATCTGAACCACTGTTCTGGCTCTCAGTTTCTCCTCTGCCATGTATGTATGCCATGTATGGGAGAGATCCATACATGCTAAGTGCCTTGACCACATTCTTAATTATAGCTGATGTATCACAGGATGTCTGAAGCCTACTGGCCTAAACAGTGTGTACTTACTGACTGGCATTGCTCTGCCTGACATCAGTTTGTCTCAATCATTTTATCCTGCTGACCACTGCTCTTCTGAAGATGTGAGACACCTGCTGTATGACCATCCTGCACCACACAAAAGTCTTAAGTCCATCAGGAGCTTCTTCACCAGTACCCAACCTCTGCATGCCAAACCCAAGGAGACACAACTACATATGTGGAATGAGAAGCGGAAGAAAACATCTGACAGTGAGAAAATGGACATTCCAGAGGCTGAGTACCTACCACCAGGGTCTGATGAGCCATGACAAAGGCAGCAATGTCCAAATCACCTACATAGTGGAGTTGGATGCTCCAAGGAACTAATGAAGAAGTGGGGCTACACCATTGGTTCAACCACCTGTCACTACAGCACAGAGCCTCAGACTATACAACACCTGCTGCTCAAAGGCATGTGTACAATGAAAGATCACAAAGTACAATAAATGAGCACAGAGCTCATTTAATAAAATAGTCAAATGTGGTGTAGAGACGCAAGAAGAACACATATACACACACACATATATATATAAAGTAAAAAATGGTCAGGTACTGAGCAAACCAAATTTTATATGCTATCTGAGGATCCACATTCAGAAGTCTGATTCTTCTAATGCTTTACACATATGGATAACTGTACTGTATAAACTTTGGAAGAGAGTAGGGGAAAACACTTCATGCTTTCCAAAAGGCCATTTGCTAAATGGCATCCTTCCAAATAGTGTTATCATTTATTTCTTCCTCATCTACCCATAGTTCTGTTCTTTTCTTGTAAAAAAGACATCAAAGCTAGTCATGCTTGAAATTTGCTAGAGGTACTTAGACTGGAACTGTAGAAACAATACCTAGAAACATGCTAAGATTTTTTTTAAAGCTAGGTTGCTGATCGCTCAGTGATCAAACAATGAATACTATTGTGTTCATTCTATCTCTTTCTGTCAAGAGAGGCTTGACACTGTACTTAAACTACAGAATGATTCTACTTTAATTCCTTAATATATATTCTACTCATAAGAAAAGGTGATTTGTCAAACAGTGCATCAGACATTGCATCAATCTCCCACACAGAAATAAAACTATGAAAATTAGTGGTATTAATGTAGGGGAAGAGTAATAGTGGATAATTTGTGTCTATTGTCCTGGAACTGGTTGTGATTACATAGTTAAAGTGGCACAACAGATTTCAGTAACAGGAGTGTAAAAGCTATTGTCTCCCATGGCCTCTGATCCTCACTGCCCCACATTTGCATTTTCACAACCTTCATTTTGCATATTGGCTTCTATTCCATCCAGGAGAACATAAAATAACAGCAGACTCTCCCTATGTCTTAAGAAAGGTGTTTGTGCCTGAAAGCTTGCAAAAAACAATTTTTTCAACTATTTAGTTGGTCTAATAAAACGTATCACATTTACTCAAAGAACCTTGTCTGAAAAATAAAAAAGTATCATTAATCAGACTAAGAACATTCAATATTGTCTTCTTCACTTCATCTTTAGTTTGAAAGTACATGATCACAACATTAAGAACAGAGATGGAAAGAACTGCCTGGAAATTGAAACACTGGAAAAACAAGTTCACAACCTCCTCTTCAAAAGCTGTCTGCCCTGAGCAACATTTAGCTCACATCCAAAAAAGGAAAACACAGATGACATCATTAGCAAATGTTCTGATCTGGTCCACTGCAAAAGCTCCATGTCAAAGTGAGAGACAAGGAATGGTGTTCTGCTTGTAAGAAGTAATAGAAGGGGAGTTGGGCATTATGTAACATTTTCATGAAACTGGAAAAAAAATACATACACACAGGGATTTGGGAAAAGAGTTCTGCAAAGAAAGATTGTGTTTGTATAAAGTAAATTAACAGGCTAATCAGTGGCTGGCGATTGCTCTGCCCAGGAGAAACTGAATAAAGCAGAGGACATATTATCTTATAGATACCAATCAACCTATTGTGATTGTATTGTACTACTGGCAAAGGGAGAGAACAAGAATGAATGTGTTTAGTCCTTCCATGTTTCAGGGGTGTTTTGTAGACAAGCTTATGAACTTCACTTCATAAATCTACTGAATACAAAAAATCATGGACTAACTATTCAGGCGTCGCCAAATTTCACTGGGAATTTTGTTTCAACGCTGTTTTGACTTGTTTTGAACTCGAAACAGCAAAATCAAAATTAAATAAAAGGCTTCCAAACAGCCTGAAAATAAAACGAGAGCACTTGAAATGTTTTGAAAGTTTCAAAATGTTTCGAAGCTGGGCTTGCTTTCAGGGAAGCAGAAACTAAGAGGGAGGGGGAAGAGGGGGGAAGGACTGCTCTGTTATTGACTGTGTAGCTGACCAGTGACTGTGATCCTTCCCTTAGGTCCCTTCCAATCCCAGTGCTCTGGGGGAGGGATGGAAACACAGCTGTGCCTTAACACACACACACACACACACACACACACAGTCACACATGTCACAATTTTTGCTTGTCAGCACCTTGAAGTGCAGTTTCCCAGAAACCCCTGCACTTATCTCCTTGAAACTTGGCAGGCTTCATGGCCTCAGCAGGGGCTACCATCCCTGCAGTCTTCACCCCCCTGTGCCTTCAACTTACTAGTGACATGAGTTTTGCTTTCAAGATTTGAGGTGTAGTTTTCCAGAAGTCCCTGCACCTATCTGCTTGACACTGAACAAACTTCATGGCTCAGAAGGGGTTACCCTCTCTGCAAGCATCATCTCAATCAGGCAAGAAATGACAAAGTTATAGGCATTTTCATGCTTCTCCATTATAACCTATGGGCAAAATATCAAAACAGTGTCAAAATAGAGAAACAGTTTTGACTAAACAAAACAGAACAGTGCTTTCAAAATGAAATGAAACTTGAAATAAAACACTGTCCCATCAAAATTGCAAAATGGAAGTTGAAATGAAATGGTGCTGTTTCGCACAGCGCTGTTAAATATAGACATTGGATTTATGGCACATTATAACCTGCCTACCATCCAATAACCTGCGGTGACCTCTACATTTTACCAGCTTCGTTTTATCACCAGATCTACATTCCCTGCTCTCCCCCACCCTCTCCATCACCTACCTATCTGCCTGTATTATCTCCCATCCACTCTCATCTTCCCTGCCATGCATTTGCATTTTGCATATTGGCTTATACTTCTATTCTACCCAGGAGAGCATACAAACACCAGCAGATTCTCCCAATGCCTGAAAAAGGGTGCTTGTGCTTGAAAGCTTGCAAAAAAACAGTTTTTCCAACTCCAGTATGTAATTGTTCTAATAAAAAACACCACATTTACCCAAAGAACCTTGTCTGCCTGTATTTAGTTCTGTCATTTGACTATATCCACCGCAACTCATTGGGAAATTGTAGCATTTATCATGATTTTCCATTTGTTGAAAACAAAACAGAAAATCTGCCTTGAAAACTTCCCAGAATATCTGTTCCTTATTTAAAAAAGAAAAAAAAAAGCAACTGTTAGAAGAGAAGTGTTGTGTGTGAAAAGTTTCTGTCATCAGGGACAAACATAGTCGCTTCCTAATGTATGCTAGATACCTTACACAGTATATGGAAACCAATCTTGTGGCTGAAAAGAGCTGGAATACAGTGTGTATGTAGCCTTTACTGGCTCATAGCTATGTACAACTTCTGTGTGCTTTGTAGCATATGCAACCTGAAGGAGAATGCAGAGAGAAGTAATAAAAAGAAAAGCCAGAAGAGTTAAGAAGATTTATATAAAAGAAATGCATTCCATTTTTGTATTGTTAGGTGGAAAAAGAGCTCATTGGAATGAATAGCTCTGGAACCTGGAAAAACTTAATGTGCAAAAGTGGTCAAGAGACCATGATGTAAATATGTGCCCTAGATGAGAAAAATGATGTTTAAAAATTATTTATTTACTCCATGTTTGGTTATAAGAACTTCAAACACTTACTTTTAAAAATCAAGTCTGACCAAACCATTACCATTGACCTCCCAGCTCAGGGCAGTCTGCGATACAGAAACACATTATTTTGAATAAATTAAAACTAACCAATCATTCAAATCTTATATAATCAACCACTAAATTGTGTAATTTATGTTCTTTATTGATTGTATAAACATATATGGCTAGATAGTGACATTTATATCAAAACCAAGTGCTGTGCTGTGTTATGATAATCTAGGAGGAATGCTGGAGAGATTGTGCCTGCCAGCTGGATTGATGAAGCAGATTGTTTCTCACTTTGTGGAAGGGGATTGACAGGACTGTGGTCATCTCCCTTCCCCACCACTTTCCATCCACTTGCTCAACCTAAGGCTGCAAAAAGGAACAATTCATGTACTCCTTGTACATCATTCTTATATTGATTTATAATGAGTAAGTGATGAGCCTACTCCTCCCACTGTACAGAAGTGGAATCCAGAAATAATTTATAGAATCTGGCTGATACCCTTGTTCCAGCCTTTAAAAACTCTGTGGTAATTAACTTTGGTAATGAACTAAGGATCTGAAAGACCTTCCAATCTTCCACAAGAGGGTTTTAGATGTTTTACAAGCTTGACAATCTGACAACATTTTGGGGCCTCACTGCTGTCAGCTGAGAAGCAGCCTGTCTGCCTCACAGGCTTTTTTGTCATGGTGAAGGAGACGGCCTCCAGGGCACTCTCTGACAAAGCAGGGTAGGGTTGGGATATTCTGAGTCTCTCCTCCAGATTAGCCATGGTAGGAAAAAAAAGAGGGTGAGCTGCCAAAAAACACATCAGTCTCACCCCAAAAATGTTAACTTTACGTTTCTGGACCTAAAAATGGTTTGGTTCACTTCAATTCTAGAAACCTGAAGTAACATTAGAAACTAAGTTGTTCTCAAGGAGATTATTGAAACATGCAATAAGTTACCACTGCAAACCATTTAAACAATGAAATACTCTCTTCTGCATAAGATAATGGTTTAAAATTCTACCATCAGAAATTTAGTCCAATCATAACATATTGGGTATAAGGAATTGATATTCAGGATTAACTCACACCTACATCAGCACTTCATTGTTGGTTATAATCTTAAATGGGAGGTAGACAAGCTTTTGGTGGAAACAGTATGCCTATTGACTATATTTGGAAAACTGTCCTCATATCCAACTCATTGGAATATGTCAGCTCATTATATTGGTAAAAAGTATCTGAAAGAGACAGCACTAATCATAATAGGAAAAAAAGATGGATCCTTGATAGTGTGTCTGGATTCTAAGTAAGTGAACAGGTATATCAAAAGGGAGCATTTTCACATTCCCACCAGTGAAGAGGTTTTTGGCAATGTGACAGAAGCTAAATATTTCTCCACCTTGGATGCCTCTTCTGGGCTTTGGCAAGTTCCCCTAGAAAAGAATAGTATTAGATTATGTACCTTCAGTACACCCATTGGAAGGTATTGCTTTCATAGGTTTCCTTTTGGACTATGTTCTGCAGCTGAAGTATTTCACAGAAAGGTGCAACAAATTTTTGAAGCTTTTGATGGAACTACGGTTTATACTGATGATGATGTATTAGTTCGGAGAAATATGGAAGAACATGACTTGAGGCTAAGAGAGGCACTAGAAAGAGCTCTCAGAGCAGGTTTGAAACTGAACAAGCAAAAAGCAAATTCAGAGTCAAATAAATAACATATCTGGGAGAAAAGCTGTCTAAGAAAGGGGTGCAAATTGATCCTTCAAGGTTTAAAGCCATTACAAACATGCCACCCCCTACAGATAAGGAAGGAGTGCAAAGATTACTGGGAAAGATCAGTTTTGTAGGGAAATATCTACCCAACTTAGCAGAGAAGACCAAACACCTTAGATCACTCCTACAAAAGAATGCTCAGTGGACATAGGAACATGAACGTGAAAATTAATTTAAAAACTTGAAGGAAAAAATAATGAAAGCTCCGGTACTAAAATATCCACTAAATTGTCAACAGTAGCTGGAGACCAGTAGCATAGGCATCTAGGGCACTCTCTAAATCAGAGTGTCTATATGCACAAGTTAAGAAATGAAGGTTAGCTCTGGTATATGGCTGCAATAAATTTCATATATTCATCTCTGGGAAGCCTGTGATAGCTGAAACTGATCATAAACTTTTGGTAACTATCACAAAGAAAAGGTTATCAGGCATACCACCCAGATTACAGAGAGTTTTCTTTCAACTGAAAATGAACAATCTAGACATATATTACACGCCAGGAAAACATCTACTTATTGCAGATACGTAGTCCAAAGCATATGACACAATGGAAAACGACAGAATTCCAGATTCAGACATAGTACATGTTAATCTAAGGGGGCATCTACACAAGATGCACTGCTACACATTAAACCTAATTTACTGTGCAGCATGGGCACGTGTCTACATGCACGTGCCCTTACTGTACAGTAAAAATGGCTAATCATGACTAAATTTGAAAAATTTATGCAAATGCATAATTAGTTAATGTGCAATAATGCACATGTAGACATGACCTGGCACTAACTTTAGTGCCAGGTCTGCCCAGTGACTAGGGAGCTAGCCTGAGCCCAGCCCCATGGCTCCTGACTGGCTGCCTCTCCTGCACCAGAGCTAGGCTGCTGTCTGGCAGCCCGAACTGAAGGAATAAAACCCTTCAGACATTTTGTGCCTTGGGGCACACAGATCAGGGAGTCTGAAGGAGCCTGTTCTGTGTCCAGGAGCCCAACAGGCCTCATGTGTCCCCCCTGGACAGGCTACAGGCTGCCTCTACCTTGCCTGTACCCTTTCCACAGCTGCTGCTTGACCACAAGTGAGTGTGCTGCAAAGGGCTGCAGCTTGCTGCACCCCTTGCTCAGCCCTGAGATCCCCTCGGGGCTGTTGCCTGGCTGTCTCTGCACTCCCCTGGCCCCAGTTTCCACCCCCTAAAGTATGCAGGGAGTCAGGAAACAGTTCAGAAATGTATTCATCTGCTCACATCCACACAGTTGGGCAGGCATGCACTTCTCACAAACTGAGAAAGGCATTGATGCTGGTGGTGATGTCCTCCTTGGCAGCAGGGCACAGGGACATGTAGAACTGTCACAGATAGCCCTTCAGGAACAGCAGAGGTTGTGGAGCAGCCCAGGCTTGCCCCCTGCTATGTCATAGCTCAGGGTCCTGAGCCAGGAGCACAGGTGTGCCTGGTGCACCAGAAGAATCAGAAGCAGCAGAGTGTACTGGCTCAGGCACCCCTCAGCCTACACAAACAATTCATTGCACACTGCCCAAGGCACACACAGCAGAGGTACACTCACTTAGGGCACAGCAGTAGTGTAGTGGGGGGGCAGCCCCAGGGCACCTCCCTAGGGAGGTTGGGATTGCAGCTAGCTCCTCACCCCAGTTGTCCAGAAACCCCGTGTGTCCTGAGCCCACCACTGTAGGCTGGGTGGAAGCAAGGCAGAGCAGTTGACCTACAGGGAAAGAGATGGGGGAGCAATGTCTGGAGTCATAGCATCAAATACTGTCAGCAGCCTGGCCTGTCTTTCCCTGGGAATGGGGCAGGACAGACAGGCTGCCTGTGGCCAGCACCCAGAAGGCCACTGGCCCCAGGGCACCGAAGGAAGACAGGGGGCTTGGGCAGCAGCTTGGCTGTCTTACCATGGTCCCTGGGCACCCGCTTACGGTTGACCCCTGATCTGAGGCCAGGTGCTTCACAGCCCCTGGTGTAGAGTATCTTATCTTTGAAATGTTGCAAACTTTCACAAAGGGATTCTGTATCTTGCCTCTTCAGGGCCAAAATCTGGACAGGAGAGAAAGCCCATTAGCCCGAGCAGGGATGGGGGCTCTTGGTTGCCACCACCCACTGGTGGAGCCCTCTGGTTGTGCGAGCTGCACCAGTGGCACACCATGGATCAGACCACCCTGCTCCAGCAGCTGGTGGTAGTGGTAGAGGAGCAGGAGGTGTGGGAGCAGGCCTGACAGATAGAGGATGTTGTCTGGGTGGAGGCACAGGACTAGGCACAGCGGGACCACTGGGCCTGAATGGAGACCCTGGAGGGGGAGTGCCTAGAGCTGCTCCAGCAGCAAGAGGCAACTGACTGCCAGGCCCTGGATACCCTCCTGGGCTTGGCAGCCACACCCATACCCCCCACTGTCCATCTCTGTCCATGTCCATGCCCCCCACTGTCCACTGCCCATGGTTCTTCAGGGTGCCTGGGTCCTGCCTGCTGCCCTGCAGCAGGCCCCTGCCTAGCCCTGGGAGGAGGTCCTGTGGTGCCTCCTGCCTGCCAGACCACCTGGCCCAGTCTTTGCCCTGGACCTGCCACCAGCCACCTTGGCCTGGCCCCACTGCTCTCCCTTGCACCATGCTCCTGAAGACTCAGCTGTGCATAAGGCCACTACCTGCTGGGATCACCACAGCCCCCAGACCCATGAAGGAACATCCCGAGGCTGGGGTGCTGGGCACCTGCCCTGGGGATCTGTTCCCTAGGCATCCTCATTGGGCTCTCTGGGCTCAAGGTCCAAAAGTATTGTAAATAGTTTTCCATTGGTAAGTGGGGTTTTTTCTTGTTGGTGGGTGGGGAGGGTGATAGAAGAGGTCTGTTGGTTGAGCAGGGAGGGATTCTGTTTGTTGAGGGGGGAGGGATGGAGGTGGATGTTGTTAGGGAAATAAAGTTTTTTGTTTCAACCATGTGTGTCCTGAGAGTGCTGCAGGGGGTGGGCAGGGGGTAGGGGGGGTATGGGTGGCAAGGCAGGTGGGCTCGAGCATGGGGTGCAGGAGGAGGGAGTTTCCCAGGGCCTCCCACACCCAGTGCTCTAGCCCCCACTGTTAGGTGCACAGCTCTCCTGGAGCCTGCATTGGGGGGGGGGAGCTGCTGGAGCCAGCAAGGCCAGCACCATGGCCAGCAAGATCACAGGGAGTTGCTCGTTGCTGGTAGGAGCAAGAGTAGGGACAGGGGCAGCCATGACATGGGGAGACAGGGGAGGCAAAGAGGGAGCTGCTGCATACTGCCCCTGCATTGGGCATTTGGGAAGGGGCTGGCCAGGGATCAGAGTTTCCAAGATGGCTGCCAATTGCTGGCAGCTGGCTCTGGATTCAACATGGCTGCCAAGTGCTGGCAGCCATCTGGCCAGAGGCTGGAATTCCCCCTGGTGTCCACAGGGGCACATGGTGGGGCTGGAGGGAGTTAGCATTAGATTTAGTGCCAAGTCTTTGCATGTGTAGACACCTGCCAAAAATCGCTTAATGTGCCATAAATGTAGTCACACTTAAATGCATGTGTAGACATGCCCTAAGTAAAAGAGTGATTCTTGTCATAGATAAAATGTAGGCACTAACTGCAGAAGCTCAGGACACCACCATGAAAAAGTGATAACAGCTATTTGTGCTGGTTGGCCTGAAAAACACACCTAACCCCTACTCTCAGTTCAAGAAAGAGCTGGCAGTACTGGATGGCATTTTGTTCAAAGGCTCATGGTTTGTCGCTCCAGCAGTAGTAAAGAAAGACATGTTACACAGAATACATGAGGGGCATCTAGGCATTTAAAAACGCAAAAGGAAGACAAGGGGTTCTCTATATTAGCCCAATAATGACATAATGCCCTATATTGGCTAAATAATGACATAGAAGATGCTGTAAAGGCTTGTACAATGTATCTAAAGTACAGATCAGCACAAAGAAAAGAGCCAATGCTTGTCATGGAGGACCCCATATCACCGTGGTATCAAGTGGGCATTGACTTGTTCATACATGCAGGAAGAAATTATGTATTAGTACTGGATTATTATTCTCACTATCCTGAAATTGCATTGCTCAAAAGCACAACAGCAAACAATGCCATAACTCACGTCCAATAATTTTTTTGCTAGACATGGGATTCCAAGAATTGTGACAACAGGCCAACAGACCTCAATTCAACTGTCTTGTTTTTAAAGAGTTTGCAAACAAATATGGATTCCGTCACAACACTTCAAGTCCTAAATACTCACAATCCAATGATCTGACATAAAATGGAGTAAAAACAATGAAGAAATTGTTGAAAAAAGCTATAGATTCACACACCGATGTTTACCTGTCACTCTTAAATTACAGGGCAACACCCATGAAACATGGATCGTCCCCATAAGAAATGCTGTTTAACAGGAAACTCAAAACCAGGCTGCTGCATCTTGTGGATGATGCTCATTAGAATGAAACGCAAGATGTAAAAACATTTTAAAAATTCAACAAGCTCAAACAAAAATGTTATTATGACAGGGATTCCAGGGAGTTACCACAACTGCACAACAAAGATATGGTGCTTATTTCAGATGGATGAAGGTGTAAACAAAAAACACTAGTTTCTCATCAAGTAGCTCCCAGATCCTATCAAGTAGTCACACCAGAAGGACAGGTGTTAAGAAGGAACAGATGACACCTGCAGCTCATAAAGGGGAGAAAAGAAGCAATATCATGAGATTCACCAAAGGAAACAGAGCTAATGTCAAAGCAACAAGAAATGACAGAGGATATTGAAAATGACACAGAAGTAAAGACATCTGAACAAGGAAACCAAACAAGAACTGAACCAATAAGGGTGAAGAATACAGAGAAACTGAAAAGATCATTTAGAGTGTGACAGGGGGCCGTCCCAGAACCAAGTCTCAACATCAGCTCACCAACCTGTCCAAGGGGCAGTCCACCCAGTCTTACGTGCCACAACTTGCTGTTTAATAAACTCGATGTAATAAGTGGGAGGCTGCCCATCTTAATGCCCCAATGCCTAGGGCAATATACACGGCTCCAAACTTCCCTGTATCATGTCCCGTGCCTCACAGGTGACATGCATATCACTACAGTGCCTCACACTGTGACCTGAGCTGCAGAGTCCCACTTGGGACTCTTACTCTTCACTGGAGTTCACAGTCATAGTGCCCTCACACGGGGCAGTTCTTAACCTTATAACCCAAACTTGGCCTCACAACATCTGAGGGCTTACTGGGGACTCCCTCTGACCCAAACTCAGCCTCACCATGCTTTAGGACTTACTGGGGTCTTGGCCTCTGGCCCAACTGAGGTCTCAGGCATCCATGGACTGACCTTGGCCTTTCTGCCCCCTCCCTGGGGCTTCAACTTATGCTTTCCCACTAGGGCCTTCTACTCATGCCCTCTTACTAGGGCCTCCTTCTTAGATAAACACTCTTTTAGGGGTTGGCCCATGATGCACTTCAGGTCACTCCTGAAACCTTAGTCAGCACATCCACAGTGCAGCACTTCAGATTCTCCTGAGCAGACCCTACACTACCCCTCTCATGCAGTGGTATTTCAGATCGCCACCACACACCCTACTCTGTGCGGGCCTAAACACATACTTCTACCCCCTCTCACTGGGGCCACTCTCTCGGCCCCCTCACTGGGGTCTCTGGGGTCTTACACCCTATGGGGCTCAGATGACTCTCCCTATGTGTGCCTGGCCCCTACAACTATGTAACCCATCTCTGGGCCACTGGGGTCTTATACCCATGGGGCTCAGGTGCCTCTCCCTAGGCATGCCTGGCCCCTGTGCCTGTCCCTACAACTGCGTGGTGTGGGGGCTGGGGTTATAAGGTGCTCCTACTCACCTTTCACTGATGAGGCAAATGGCCTGGCATTTCTGGGGACCTACCCCACCACAGGCAGTCCTTCCAGGCTATCCTTTCCTTCCTCCCCAGCAGGGAGTAGTTTTTGGTCATACCCAAGACCAGGAGCCTTCTGCCATCCCCATAGCTCCTCCCCTTACTTCTAAGGATGTTCTGAGCAGCAGCTCAGCTGGGTGGTGTTCTTCCAGCTGCCAACAGCAAACTGCTGGCTCAGCTCTGAGAGTCTGGGTTAAAATGGAGGCTGCTCTGCCCTCTTCTCCAATCTCAAGGCCCTCCTTCAGTCATGTGACCACTTCATCAGGCTGGGCTGCACCTGCCAGCTGCCCTGCTGCTCATTCGAAGCCTTAAAGTGGCAGGCACTGAAGAGGCTATTGAGAAAATTCAGTTCCAAAGACAACAGCTTCAAAATTATGTATTTAGCAAGTAGCAATAGCAAGTCATTTCAGACACAAATAAGAGATGGTCTGTACAAAAACTGAGCATACAATATTGGGCTGAGCATAGAAGCAGAAGTGATAAGAGGAAGAAATGAAAACTGAGATCAGAGACCAACTTTGACAATGTATTGAAAGTAAACTATAAAACCATCTGTGGAAAGCAAGGACCCCAGCATAGGAATGCCAAAGGAGAGTGACACAGAGTGGTGTGAAGGGAGAAACTGCAGTGAAAAAAAAAGGAATGATCTGAAATAAAAGAGAGCACAAGGCATAGAAGCCAAAAAGATTGTGATTATAGGAGCTGATGACAAACCACGGATGGACTGTCTTTCCTTTTTCAGATTGAATTAGCCGGTATGTCCGGGAATGTAATTTAATCGTGCGTTTTTCATTGTTAGGATTACTGGTGACAATTAGGAGCAGATCCTCAGCTGGTGCAAGTTTGTTATAACTGGCGCCATTGAAGTCAATGGCGGTATGGCAATTTAAACCAGTTGCATACGAGCCCAAGGATCTTTCCCTTATACTGTGAGATCAATCACCACCCAAGCCAGTGAAATAAAAATTGAACGTGTCCATCTTTCCCACATTATTTAAACTAGTGTTCTTTCAGACAGACATCGATGTTTATAAATCTTCTCTAAAATTCTAAATGAACACACATTACAAAGAAAGACAGAATTAGAGGAATATGACAAAGAGTATTTGAAACCAGTCAAATATTAAAGAATTTCACCTGCAGCTCTGTTGTCTCCAGGTTTTTATTAGTTCTTTGTGAACAAACTAGTGGACAAGTTTACTGGTAGAAAACAGCATTGTAGATAAAAAGGATAATTTTATCTTGATTTTATTCCTTATAAAAAGGAATTTTAAATTTATAATTTGAAATTTACACTGTAATTCTGATTCTATAGTCATTGCAATGACTTCAGATTGGCTGTGCATCCCAGATGACCTGATAACACTGTATCTGTGGTAGCCTGGAGGTCAATGCAAACCAGCTCCTTGAGTATTTAACTAACTTCTGTTGTTGATTCTGCAGGCAGAACTACTTTTAACAGAACATTACTAGTTAGTTTGAAGCTATCTTGGGGATATACACGCAAGCTGCAATAACTGTAGTGTCGATACACAAGGAGTTTTCATTCAGTCAAGGAGAAATGCTACTGAAAGACCTACTACCTAACCAAACATTTTGCATTCTGAATATAAGAGCAAGTTTCAGAACTACTTTCTGTGAATCAGATTTTTTTTTTAACTAACAAACAAATTTAGTCAAATTTGAAGAATAGTTCAAGGACAATCTGTGAACAGAATAAGCTAGTAATTTTTGTAATTATCATATTTGCTGTGAATAGGTTACACAGCTTTAGTAATCACAGAGAATATATTGCATAAGCTAAATAGTGTAGGCTTCTAACCACATATAGCCATCATATAATTGTGCTTAACATTAAAAACTTGACATTGTTGCAGTAAGTAAAGGAATACTGAGGTAAGGTTATTTACCTCAAGCATACCTCACATAGTACAAACATTGACTTTTAGTTATATTTCTGTGAATTGAGCTGTGAAACTAAATGAAACTATGGACCCGATTATTTTGTTATGTTAACTATTATTTAAGGTAAGAGTATCAAACAGGCAGCTCACTAGCTGAATCAGGCCCACAAGCCAGTGTCAACTGGCCCACAGTGTTCCTGAATAGGCCAGGATTTCACAGGCACAGTGAGTCGAGGCAAGACCTGCCAACAAAATCCAGAATACAGAGCCCTGCTGGGGATGCATTTCAGTAGTGGATGGTGAGCCACGGCTGTGTTAAATCCCATGGCTGCCTGATGCTATTTGCCCCTCTTGTCATTTGTTCTGCTGCCTGAGATGAGGATAGATCTAGTCCAGCAGGTCAAACCACTTTGCCTCCCCGATCTAAAAAAAACATTAAATTTACAAAATGTTGAGCATTTTTCAGATAAAGTTATTTTCTACTTCTCCAATTTAGCTTCAGGATTCAAAAGTACATGACAACAATTGCTGTTCTGTCAATGTATTCTTCTAAAGTATTTTAGAATCCACTGTTGTGCTAAAAATATTTGAACTGCTCTTCCTGACCGCTCTCTCCACCTCACTAGTAGACCTTTCATTCAATATGCATAAAATACAGTCTCTGGCCAGCCATCTCTCACCTTTAATTGACTCCTTTCCCTCCTGATTCCCTTTAATGTTGGTCCATAAAGTAATTAATAATGACGCTGTTGTTGAGTCCTTGATTGGCAATGACAATTATTCAATGAGTTACTGTATACTATTAAAAATGCTTCACAGATAGATACGTAACACATGCTTCACAATAAACATATATTAAAATGTACATGTTTAAATAAAGATGTGCTTCTGTTTTGTTGGTTATATATCATTAATCAGTGATATATACCTGATGATACATATTAAAGGTGAGTCCACTGAGGGGAAGAGGGAGTAGGAGAAAGAGTTTTATGGACATTTTTATGGAAATATGACTGATATATTGACCTCGCTAAAAACTCAAATGATTCTTTTTGCATAGTTTACCCCAGTAAACCCCTATCACAAAAAAACCTGATTTTTTTCCATTAACTATACATTATTAATGCCACTAATCTCTTTTTTGAAATTGCCTGTATTCTTCTCCTCAGACAATGATTCCTTTCTCCTTACTTTGTCAACTGCATTAATCACCCCAGTGTTTGTCCCTGCAATGAAGTAGGTGATGCCATACCTTTGAAAATTACTGCAGTAGTTGAACTCTACTGTTATTCTGCTTAATTTTCATTATGCTTCCTCATAACCAATGAAAGAGAAAGATAATGAATTGTTATGTTGTTTCTCTTTCTTAGACTTCATTGCTCTCAAAGCATTGTGTCTACAAAATTATTTGTCATCATCATGATTGATTTCCCACGTTCAAATAACTCAAGCATTTCATAACTTCCATATAAGAACTAAAGGATTCTTTCAATGTATCACTTGTTCTTGACAGGATCAATTTTCATCCTGAAGTGTTGTGGAAAAAGCAAAGGAAGAGAGACAATCTGGCTGAAGATGAATAGCACAGTCTTGATGGTTCTCCCTAGTTATTCAAATATTTATTAAAGAGAGTGCTATGAGCTGGAATTTATTTCCTGGAAAATACCAAATATAATTTTTCCTACTGTAATGTCACAAAATCAAAAAGGTTCAAAATTTTCCACAAAATTAAATTCCAAAAATATTGTGGGAATACAAAATTTTTATTTTGATATAATTGAAATGTTTCATTCTAATTCTAACTTTCACTTATATCACATTTTTAAAGTTATTGTGAAATAAGATACCAAAACATTTCATTTTGAGAGAGTTCTCAAGTTTAGCATTTCATAATTAAATATGGAATATGAATATACTATCAAAGATTGATTTCTATGAAGTAACAGTTTCCAAAGGAAAAAAAGTGTGTTTAGAAAATATCGGACCAGCAGTATGTTATTTTATTCTAGCCTCATTAATATAATTTCTAGATATCTATATTTAAATGATAACATGGCATTATAAAAGGGAAAACATGAGGTTGGTATTTCTGCATCAATTCTTTTAGATAGGAAAATAGCTAAACCTGGAGTGAATTCACTTCTTTTCTGTTTGAGACTTGTATCTTTCTACACAGTCACTGTAACTACTGAACTCTATCAAGGATGATGGAGCAATCAAGGGGATATTGTGATAACAAGCTTGATGCCAATCTTACACATGACTAGTGTACAGGCTATTCAGAGTCCAATCTAGAGACCAACATTCTTGAAAGAAGAGATTGCTCGCATGCCATTTGTAATCATATCTGTTCAAGAATTGGTTTTAATAATCTAAGTAAATAAGTTTCACTAATTAAATAAAGTTATTTTCTAACACTGATTTCTCCTCTCATGATATCTGCAGACCTAACAGATTGGCAAATATCTGCTACTGCTCAGCAGAAGAACAATATTAAATATCTACATGTTTTTAGGAAAGCATTTCTTTTCTCTTTTTGCACCCACATACTTCTCTGTGGGGTTCCAATTGCTGCTGTTTGTTCTATTTTATTTCTGTTTAAACTTGTTGATCAACTTCCAGCTTCAGCCAAAATACACTAGAGGCAAAGGAACACCATGTAGAGTCGCACTATTTGCAGATTGGTAGAACTGACTCTTATCATGTTATTACTCTTCTGAGAGGATGTATGCAACTACCCTACTATAAAAGTCTGATTTTCAGGCCTCTCTGATTTCCTCTGAAAGAAACCAATACTCCTAAACTTGTATACAATATATCTCATATTTTTCTTTTCTTTTCTTTTGCCTCTGGAAAATTTACAGAAAAATAATTAGAAAAGCATTTTAAACTTGGATGAAATTATCAGCTGTTGAAAATTAGCATATCTCTTCTGATGTTAGTTAAATCAGTTCTCACTTTATACAAGGTAAAGTTGATATGCTGCATTTAGACTTTCTTATAGCTTATTTTTTAAAGTGCTCCTAACTTTTGTGATTTGTCCTAGTTCCAAAATAGGCTGGCTTGCATACTTATATTGTTTTCCTTGCTTTAGAAGAAATGCCTTTTAGACTTATTTGGCAATTACTTGGGAATTTTAGTGATATAGGATGTGTGTAGCTTCATAATTTTATTAATATAAACATTCCCTTGACTGCAAGGGGCAATGAACTAGGTCCTGAGAAATGGTCTCCGAAGGCATTGCAATGTGGAATATAATTCATATATTACAGATGAAACCCACTGTCCATACATGTTCATGCTTATGATATCGTTTCACTCTGAGCAATCTGAGTTCACATATGAATTAGCACTATGATAAGAAGGCTTTTATCTTTAAGTTGCTGTTATGAATGAGGCATAAGTTAGTCATAACTAAGATAGTTACCATCTTAGTTCTGAGCTGTTCAAGTGGTGGCCCACGGGATGCACACAGTGATTAACTCATGACCCCTGGGTTGCACCACCATTACCTCCCTGGTTTCCTGTGCTTCCCCAAGCAGGTCCTGACACTGGTCTCTCTAGCCATTGCCACCTCCCATTATTACCTGCTCCATTTTCTGCTGCTGTTACCACTTTCTTTCCTGGGCTGCTGGGGTCTCCAGATCCCCCCATCCGTACTTCAGCTTCCACTTCCTGCCTCCTCCTCTGTAGGCAACACAGCTCTGCGGTGGCCCACAGCCTGAAGCTATTCAGAGGTTGGACAGCTCTGATGTAGTTTGACTTCCTGTGAACCTTCATCATTGGCTGTGTCACTCAAGCATTCACAGGACCTGTCTTAGGTTTAAGCAGCTTAATTCACCTACCTAAATCTAAGCTGAAGTGACACATGTATGAGTTTGCTGTTTGCTGGGAGCAGTGTGGGCAGCCAGAGGTAAGTAACTTGGGAAGGGGAGGAAAGGGGGAAGGGGCTAGCAGGTCTACAGGGGGAATAGTGGATTAAGGGGGGGCTGCCTGGTCTGGTGGGGGGGGGGGAAGTGTTGGGGAGTGAACTAACTTTACATAGGGCACACCAATTTTTAGGGTGATCTAAGCCCTGTGAATGCCTACGTGCCAGGACATTTAGAGCAACCTAACTTTGGTTAGGTTAATCTAAACATAATACTTGTATGTAGTCTCAATTAACCTTTTTCTGAGCCTAATAACCCAGTTTAAATTAAAATATTTTTGTCCTTTTATATGACACAGAGACCAGAAAACCCGAGGTTTCACCAAACTTAGGAGTCCTTGCCATCACAGAGAACTGATTAAATGAGATATACCTGGATTATCTCAATTGGTAACCCTTGGATCATGCTACAGAGGAAGGAAACAAGTTACATACACCAAATATGGGCTCCTGCCAGTCTGAACCTTGGGAAAAGAATCTATCCTAACCATAACCCTTGTTACAAATGTTGACCTTGAGACTGCAGGCAAGGCATTGCAGCCTCTTACATACTTGAGAAAGATACTTCACTTTTAGCCTCCCCCCCACATTATCAGATATTTTTCCCCGTGTAAGCACACATACACTGAAATTGTCTTTTCTTAACCTTCTGTTCAATAAACTGAATAGATCAAGCTCCTTGAACAAAGCAATGTATGGATTGTTTCCTGTTCCCTAGATCACTTTTGCTGCTTCCTTTTGACCTGTCCAATATTTAGAAACTTACAATCACAGAAAATTAAGGTTGGAAGGAACCTTAGTGGGTCATCTAGTACAACCCGCTGCTCAAGGCAGGATCATCCCTATCTAAACCATCTTAAATAATATTGATGCTCAGTGGGTGAAACTAAACAACAAATACACGCCAGAATAAACCCACACAGAAACACTATAAAGGACAGAGACACATGTATGTCAGTAGCAACCTATTTTTTTATAGAACAACCACTCCCTTTCTGACCTCACTATCCTAATGCTCAAGGGAAATCTACCAAATACATTTAAAAGGTGAGCTAGGGAAGACAATTTCATAAACTGGGTGAACACTAGAAATAAGGACTGAACATCGATATTGATTTTATGACACGCTGTAATATACTTGATTCATGAAATTCTACCTACCCACTACAGTGGTAATGACCCCCCTCCCTTTTGATATGTCTTGATCTCCCAATAATCAAGCTTCTTTTCTTCTACTAATTATTAGTCTGCTACCCCTGGCAATTTTCCCCCCCTGCAATTTCACATTATCTGCCCAATATTTTTAACAATCTCTAGGCTTGCTTTCTTCCTCAGACCTGAAGAAGAATGCTTTGTGAAACTGTATCTAACTTTATCCCAACTATACAGTTGGTCCAATAAAAGATACCACCCCAAAAAATCTTCATAATTACTGGACTGTCACAGCTATAATATCTCTCTTACACTACCTTAAGACAATATCAACTTTTTTCATAATGTTCCACAGGCTTACAGCACACAAATGAGGCACAGTGAAACATAAAAATTAGCATAGCTTTACACCTGAGTTCTAAGGAAAATAAAAGGACTAGAGATTCACATTCTTATGTTTTCCTATTATTATGCAAAATATAAAACTTTGACCCTAATTATGAGGTATCCAATGTTTTTTAAAAGCTTATTTTCAAGAAAATGTTGTGCTTTTGCAGCAATCAGTTGATTGGGCAGCTCATCTAGAAAATGCAGCTATTAAAAATAGCCTATATTAATTATTCAGCATCCTATTGCATTGCTATGGGAACTTGCACTGTTTTTCTCCTTTTGGTACAAATATACATTTGTTATTGTTTTCAAATGGATAGCCTCAGAGCAAGAGCAAGCACAGTTTTAAAGAAACACAAAGAGTTCCTTGAACTTATCATCTTTTTAGGTTTTTCAGATACAGAAAGCTTGTAGCAAGGATAGAATCTGATTAAAAACCTGCGGTTTGCCTAAAATCTATCAGAAGTTAACAGCAAATAATGTTTGTCTGTTGCATTTTGAGAAAGTTTTGTCATCATTGATTTCGTGCCATAGATAATCAGAAGAAATACTGATCATCACTATCTTCTTAAAAAAATAAAACTTTTGATATCTTGCTCTTGACTAGATTACATGGGTTTAATTAATTATGTGCTTGCCTTGAAGGAATCCTATCCAAAAATGTCATCTTTTCTCTTTTCCACTAGCAGATTTTTAATGTGCTATTGATACTGCCAAGAACATTTGACAAAAACTGTTATGAAGTTACTTGAAGTGGCCCAGTTCATTAGCCCTTCTGGATTTGAAATATTCTTTTCCACAGATGGACTGTAAGTCCATAGACACAGTATACGGAAAGATCTGGAAATACCAATTAGAAATAAGCTAAACAGATTTTGGCATTTTCATTAAAATACCAATTTGTTCCACTGGCAGCAATGACTGTTTCTTTGTCAAATGACCTTAATGGGGTTCAATCAGAAAAGTGTCCCAAACTCTGCTATTAAATAGTAAGAATGACTTGGCGCTTTGTGGAAATAAGGCTATTTGTTCTCTTTATTTAAATTCTTTGCAGATACTTGGACATCTATAGGAGCAAGCAAGACATTTGGCAACATTTGAAAATCTTGCTAGATGCCTTAGTAACATAATTTTCTCCCATTCTGTAGATTTAAAAACGTGACTATAAAGAAATGGAAGTAAGAATCACTGCGTTCAGGGAGTTCAATGAAGCAATTTGAAGCTATTTTCATGAAGCTGTGTGCTCTAGCTGCTGTAAGATTATTCATGACCATTGCACATATGCAAAAGCTGTCTTTACCATGGCAGTTCCCTAATATATCCATAAATGAAACTAAAGGAGATGAAAGCTGAGTCCAAACCTTTCTGAAATGTAATCAAAAAGAGGTTTTGCTGAAAACATTTTCCTTATTTTGAGCAATACTGTTTCCCTTTGAGTACTAAGAGTGAGAGAATATCGTAGAGTAAAATCTCCACATGACCTGCCATTAAAAGCTTGATATTGAAAACTTTTAGACAAGATCATTAGTTCATGTATATTATTATAGCCTCTTTGGCTCATTAGTGCATCTAATATAATACATTTCCATCTATATACATTCACACCTAATGTCCTAATATTTGAATATTATTAAAATCTAACATTCGTTGTAATATATATTCATATCTAATATGCATATTGACATTTAATTTAATACATTCTGTAAAGAATACATTAGCGGTATATTGTTTATGAAAAGCACTCTATGATTTACCCCACCTGAATCTAACATACAGTTTTTATATTGCTTGTGGGTCCTCAGGTGGAACTGAAAGGAATGGTTATAACAAGCAGAGCTCCAAATGGCTAGGATGAGTGAGAGATCACCTCTCTTTTGTGCATAATTGCTGTTGCCAACAAAAGCAATCAAGCTGGTTTTCCCCTGACTTAAAAGTAGAGGATATGACTAACAGAGCATTCTTTGCAAGGGCTTCAGGGCTCTAGCACTTGCATCTTGCAGAAACTATTCTGAATTTGGTGGCCTGCCAGGCACACTGCAAAAGATGTCTCTGATACCAGGTTTGAAGAAGGCTAAAGATATATTCTCCATAATAGTAAATGGGACATTAAATGAGTTTTTGTAAATATATGGATAACTGAACTCAGGTTTAATTTGTCCTTTTAATTTTGATCAGATTTAATTGGATTGCTAATATTGGATTAGGTACTTGGAAGTTAATTGAACTAAATATGCCAGAGATAACAATAATGAACAATTCATGAGAAAAACTTTACTTGTGATTTTGGCAAATTCTAATGTGTAAGCAAATAGTGACATTAAGGTTCTCTCTTATTATGGAAAACTTATCAACTAGAATAAAATGGCTGCCAGAAACTGCTCTCCAGCTCCTAGAAATTGCAGAAATGAGATTCATAGCATTTATCTTTATTGTCACTGTATCTTTCTGGAATAGAAGGTTAATCATTCCATCAAGGTGCTTCATTATATATAGGATATATAAGGGCCAATTTCCATTACAAACCTATTGGTTATAATAGGAATAAATATGGATGACATTTTAAGTACTTTCCTGTCATACGAGCTAGAAAGTAATGAAAAAGCAGAAAATTCAAATCTCTCATCATGTAACCAGAGTTAAACTTGCTCTTCTCTCTATTCTTTTCATTCTGTAACACATCTATAGATGTCTGAGTGGGAAGTTGTACCAGGCTCTCTTCTCTACAGTTCTTACACAGTCCGGATGTATCTTGGTCCCCCAAATTGTATTCCTGTCCTTGAATCAACTATGGCAATACTTTGTTTCATTTTAATGCCTTGAGAATAATGAAACCTGAGGCCTACTAAGTTTCCATCCCAGGGCCCTGTTCCAGAGCTAGGCCTCACTTCACCCTCAGAACAACATTTTCGGGCCACTTCCTACTACAATCCATAATCTCCTACCATCTTTAGGATTCCATACTCTTCCATCTCTTTGAACTTTACCAGAGCCTCTAAACAGAAAACTATTTAGAGTCATTAGCTATCCCAAGCTGTCCACTATGAGCTGTCCAGATCTGAACTGGATGGATAAGGAACTCCTACTCCTCTGGTTTCCCAAACCACACAGACCCCCTTCCCAAGCCCACAGACTTTATAGTCCCAGAGTTCAAGTGGTCAGATAATATGACGTCTATCTGAATGTAATCAAGCTTATAATTCTCTAGTTCAGGACAAGTTTAAAAACCTGAGTACAATCACCAAAAAGATGGAGATCATTTAAGGCGGAAGTTCAGTGATTAGCATGGCCATCCATTTCCAGAAATGTAATGGAAACATTAAAACAGAGGCCCCTGGCACATGTTACAATGATGGTGCAATTCATCTATTAATAGCACCATAAATAGTACTAGTGCTACATGTTCAACTGATTTATAGCTCCACAAAGTGGCAAAGAAGCCATAAAGTTATTCCACAAAATACGTGGAACATCTTTGTAGCTCATTCGTATTATATTAGAAGGTGAACATGTAACACCATCATGTCAATGCTGATTCTCAGCATCAGCTTGAGGACAGGGGTCAGCATCAGGACTAGGAGAGCCCTGATACTGGTGGTGAAAATAACTTTTTGAAGGAGTGGGTTGCAAGATTCCCTGAATGTGTTTCCTCTGCTGAGAACCGGCAACTCCCAAACCCAGCAGCCTTTCCTGCCTGGCCCTGCATCCCCAAGAAGCCATGAAAGTGACAGGAAATACATTCACATCTCCATGCTCACAAGAACTAGAGCAGGGAGAAAGCAAAATGTCATTAACCAATTAAGTGACGTTTTTGGTCCAATCCTACTTTGCTGAAACCAGTTTCTTAGACATTACTTTGGGAAATATCTGAATATTCTTTCCCTCATTCATTGCTAAACTTACTCTATTCAGTCCAAAGGAATACACCCATTACATAGCATGTTTGAAACATAAACCAACATGATATAACAAATTTCAGACTAAACTTTATGTAGCAAATTTAATTTTTCCATGTTATGTATCACAAAGAACTATTGTTTGGCAATATTTGTTTATAAATGTGGATTGCCTACATGGTAAAATTTAACCATAGCATACAGAAGTTATATTTAATTATCACATTATATATGAAAGTGCATTCCAAGAAATGTGGACACTGAAACATTGTTCTAGAAAATAGTTTTGATCAAGTACACCTAAGAAAGACTGACTATATCAAGCATTTTCCCATTAAATACTCACAATTGGACTTCAACTCCAGTTTGGCCCTGGCTTTCTCCTCAGACCTCTGATTCTGATTAATCTTCTAGGTCAGCATTCGGTTTTGGACTCTCCAGCAACCACTGCAGACTTCAGACCTTGGCTTGACCCCAGTTTGCTTTCTGACTCCCTGATTCTGGTTAGTCCTCCAGCTTGGCATTTGAGTTCAGACTCTTAGCTTTGGATCTCACCCCTGGTATGGAACTCATGCCCACCCTCAGTGGCTCCCAAACTGCAGCTCACCCCTGTAACCTCCTGTGGTGGCAAGATGCCACAACAGGCTCCTGAAGGAGAGAGGGTAGTCTCTGTGGGCCCCAAACCACATGAGCAGCTCCCCACCTCTCCCCTTCACAGGGGAAACTCACCTCCAGGGGCTCAGCTGGAACTGGAGCTGGAGCTGGACCTGGAGCTGGAGCAGGAACCACAGCTGCAGCCGTGTGAGCCAGCATTATGCTGGCTGTTAAATCAGCTGTTGCCCAGGTGAGGAAAAGCCAAACCAATCATGGCAGCCATTCTGGCCACCATGGGAATATTTGAAAGCCCCACCAGGACCCGGGGGGGAGAAGGAGTGAGGGAGCATGCTAGCATGGAGCGCACCAGATGTGCTGGGGCTCCTGCAACAGGCAGGAGCAGTACAGCTGGCTCGACACCAGCAGCCAGAGCAGGGGAGACAGGTGAGTCCCCTGTAGCAGGCTGGGAGGAAGAAGGCAACCTCACACCCCTCTCCTTCCCAGCAGTCTATTTTTTTTGACAAAAAAATAAGAGCAAACCAGAAGCACCCTGCCCAGAGACACTGAAGAAGGTGCCAGCTTACTCAAGCCCAGCTTGCCAGTCTCTGCAGCAGAAGTGCTACCCATCAGGGCAGCCTGACTGGTCCCACAGGACCCATGCTGATGCGGGTTCCCCCTAGGCAAGCAGGGGTTGACCGAGCATGATCAAACCACAGCAGTAGCACCCATCCAGTTGGCAAGTGGACAGGATGTAGGGGAGACAGAGCCCTGTGGAACATCGCACCTGAACTGTGAGTACTACTGTCCCTGGGTCCCCCAGGAAGAAGCTCTCCACTGAACCCTCCCTTTATCCAATAACACCAAGTCATGGCAGGCGAGTTGAGGGGAGGGGATCCATGCCAGATGGATAGTACACCACTTGGGGAAAGCCCACTTAAGACACCTTCCATCACACCTCCCAAGTTCTGACCACCAGCTCTACCTGTTCAGCCTGAAGTCCCTAAGGACCATAACAAAACCCAGAGGACATTAAAAGGGTAAAAACATGGACCTTTAAGGGGAGAGGTAGTTTATGGTCTGATCCTGCAGGATCAGGGTTTAGGTCACAAGGTGAGTGAAGGAAGACATTCCTCTCAAACAGTAAAAGGTTCAAGAGCTTTAGGGACAAGTTTCAATTTCCTCTAGCCATGTGCCATGTGCCATGTTCCTACAGTACCACCTCTAGTAGTCATTTCGTGCTAGTGTAGAAATGCCTAAAAACAATCACAAGACAGAGTATATTTTCCCATTGGAATAGCAATTGCAACTTGAGCAACTGCACTCCCTCAAGGGCTGTGCCAAGACATAACAAACACTACGCTGCCTACACTGCAAAACTCAGGCTATCACCTTTCAATAATATTAACAGGTAAAAACATTTTTACTTTTTTTTTTAAACTATACTTGAGTAAATACTACCAGATATTTCCTCCTGACATTTTTAAAACTGCTTTTAATTAGCTTTAGCCATGTTCATACCCTTTTTATTTACTTTCTGTGACTAGTCCAGTGATTGCATTTCATGCTCATGAAAAATAAACTTCAAAATCACATTCATAAATATCTGTAAAACACACATTTTAATTTAATGTACAAAAAGCATTCATGGTGGAAGCATCTGTACACCCACCTAATCAGGGAGCAGGAAAAGTACCAGCATATTATCTGAATTGCCATGAAAACTTAGCAATATTCCTTCATTTTAAAAATTTCTATTCTGTGTATAAAGTAAAATATTCAGAGATCATCATAGAATTGATATGAATGACAGAAACAGAAGGGAAACTGATCATTTTTTCATCTATATTTCCAAGAATGGAAAATGGTCTGTTAAGACCCAGTTAAATTCCTTAGATAATGTAAAGATCTGGGAAAAGGAGATAAATGTCAGTTAAGAAACATGACCATTGTAGGACTACAGGGAGGTACCCATGTTGTCAGGGTGGACTCCATCATTATTCTTATTGGACCTGCTAGGGAGGCATGGGGCAACAAGAGACCTCACATGGGATCCAGGGAAGAGCATGGCCCATTGCAGAGGAACATCATAACATGGAATCCAGAAGGGGGCACAAGATGGTGGGTGATGCAGAACAGGCATCCTGGCATCTGGTGGTGAGGGAGCAGGTGAAGCAAGCTGCCTGGCCCCCATTTGTCCCATAGCTCTGCTATCCCTGCTGCTTGCTCCCTTGATGCTGCTTTCCCTGCTGCAGTCATGGGGAAGACAAATTTATGACCCTCCACTAATTAGATTCTATAAATGGAAAATTATAACAATTTTCCATGTATAAAATCTAATTATTGGGGAATTTTCTTAAATTCAAAGTCATCTTGGCTTTGAGTAAATACAGTAACCCATATTCCAACAAGGCCTGTAACTGTTGCATTTAAGACAAAAGAGAAGCTTGCTATAACTACATGTCTAAAACAAGTTTTAATAATGAACCAGGTTCCTGTATCCAGGCAGACATCCCCAGATTTTGACATGTTTAATTTGAAATCCAACTCAGAAAGTATACGGGTTTGGAGAGGGGGGCAGTTGGAGGGGGACGGGGTGATTGTTCTGTTTGTTTTTTGGCTGGACCATCTCTGGTATCAAACTAGATCTTGTTCTCATTCAAAACTACAGACACAATAGTAGGCAGTTGGATTTCTCCTGTGGAAAGTTTGGGACAAGACTCTTATTTTTCCATTTCCCTGGAAAAGACATAGAAAACATGATTTTGAAGTACACATTTTTCATCCTGATTGCACAATAGTTATAATATTAAGCAACAGAAGGGTCAGAAGGGAATAATACTTGTAATTACTCAGTAATACACATGTCTTAACTGGAATTACTCATTTTAACTGGAGTTACTAAAATGGGTACATATATAACTGAACATTCTGCTTTTCTGCTATAAAGTTAAACAGATGATAATTTCACAGAAAGATCAAAGGACAGAAGAAAGTGTATCCAAAAAAACTGTCTGATTTTCAGATATTTTCAATGTAAATATATTCTACATATCTCAGAAATGTTTGTTACCTTCATGCACAATTGTAGTTTTATAGGTGCTGATTGGTGTTCAGGCTCTCCCTCTGACTTATGGCACTTTACATAAAGTGCCGTGAGTTAAAGTGCACCTCTGACCCAACAGACGTTCACCTGTTGGGTTGCAATGATTGAGCCTGCCTGCACTGGCCCTCCTGGCCAGCAGGCAGGTGTGCTCCAGCATCTCCAAGGAGGCTGCTGAGCTGCCTTTCTCCCCAGCCTGCCCCCCTGCCTCCCAGCTCCTGAACTGCCAGCAGAGAGGTGTATGTGGGTGGGGGGGGGGGAGCAGTGAGCAGCATGGAGCTGCTGGATGGGCTTTGGCCAGCCTGAGCTGGGGAGTGGAGGAGTGGAATAGAACCCCCTCACCTCATACCTCCCCCCTCCCCAGCAGCTACCCTGGCTGGCATGCCCCCGGAGGCTGGGGAGGCATGGCAATCACCCGCAGGTGGTGGCGGTGTTGGTGCCAGTGGAGGCATGGCAGAGGAAAGTGGAGGGCTCCTGCAGGCAGCCACAGCAGTGTCAGCATTGGGGGGAGTGGCAAGTGCTGACCGGTGGTTGGCAACCATCCACAGACACCACCAGCAGTGTTGGCAGCAAGGGGGGAGGGGGTGGCGGGCAATAAGCAGTGACTGCCTGCAGGCACCACCGGCAGCACTTCTCTCAGGTGGTCACTACCAATCTCAGGGGGTGCATGTGCACCCACATGCACCCCCTATGCATCGCCAATGCTGGCTGGAGTACTGGGGGGAGCCAAAACAGCTCCATGAGATAAGGGGGCTATGTTCTACCCTCCTCCTCCAGCTCAGGCTGGGTAAAGCAGCCGGCAACTGCTTCTGTTGCTCTCAAGAGGGCCAGCACAAGCTGGTGGGGTGGGGATGCAGTGGAATGGAGCCCCCTCACCTCATAGACCTGGCCTAGCTCCTCCCAGTACCCCAGCTGGGGTAGCTGGGGTGGCCCATGAGGTGAGGGGGGCCTATTCCACCATCCCCTACCTCCCGCCACCCAGCTCAAGCTAGGCAAGTGGGCAGCTCCATGCTACTCACTTTCCCCTTCCTCCTGGCTGACAGCACCAACCCTACAGGAAAAATTAACCCTCTAGGGAATGCAAGTTCATTATGGTGTTCTAAAGCAGAGCATCTTAATCTAATACCTGATTAGATGAGGGTTAATTTTTAACACAATTGACCATTTTAGAAGTGCTCTGCAGCCATGCACTTGTGTTACATCCCACCTGTAGAGCTCTTTCAGAGGCCAGATTGGGCAAAAAAATGTCACTTCTGTCTGTGCCCTAAGGAGAATTTGACACATTTTTATTGATTGACTTACCATGTTGTTTACAAACATATAGCCTGTCAAACTGTAATGCTGATACTAATATTAAAAATGCAACTTAAATTGAGTAGTCTCAATCTAGTTACAAGCTCCACTGGAACTACAGCTTCAATCTTTAAGGAAAAGCTAGCAGAGAATCACCAGGCACAGAAAATAAATTCTAACCCTCTCCTTCAGTTGAGGCATATGGACAAAGTATCACAGTGACCTTTCACATATGTAACTTGAGTTGTAATGATTCTTGTTCTTAATACAGAAACTTCTTTTGCCTTCCACCATGTTTGCAAGTTAGTGGAAGCATGAAGAATTGGGATATAACACAAAATCTCTTTGCCCAGAACATCATTGCAACTCAGGTTAAATTATAGAGTACAATGTTCAAAAGGACTATAATAAGATTCAGCCAAATAATTTGGGCCGTTTTCCAAAAAGGCATCCAGTCTTGAAGACATGAAAAGAGGGAAGCCTCCACCATGTCCCTTACTAAGGGACTTGTTACACATTGTACTTTAAGCTGCTCAAATGCTGCTCAGTGTCAGTGCTAGCCTGAGTTTGAGTAGTCACACCTTAAACTAAAAACCTTCTCTTATTGATTGTCTCCCACCTGCACAGTAGCACTGTGAGAAACTGCAACATTTCATTTTCACTTCCTTTTCACTGGGAAAGCATTTTTTTTTGAGTTTCATTTTGTTTCATTCCATTTGTTCACTGTTCCATTTCGTTTTGTCAAAACTTTCTCTGTTTCAACATTTCGCCCATAGGTTATAATGAGGAAGCATGAAACTGCCTATAACATTGTCATTCTGTGGCATATTTGGCTGGCAACAGCAAAGATGGTAGCCCCTTCTGCAGGCATGAGACCTACCAAGTTTCAAGGAGATAAGTGGAGGGGTTTCTGGGAAACAGTACCTCAAAGACTTGAAAGCAAAACTCGTGTCACGTGTGTATGTTAAGGTGCAGCAGGGTGAAAACTGCAGGTATGGTATACCCTGCTGAGGCCATGAATCTTGCCAGCTTTCAAGGAGATAGGTGCAGAGGTTTCTGGGAAACTGCACCTCAAGCTGCTGACAAGCAAAGTCATGATGTGTGTCTTTATGTGTGCATTAAGGCACAACCTCACTGGCGCTGCGGCCTCTTTACAATATAGTAGTGTGCCCCAATGAGGTCTCCTCCTCCCCTACAGCCTCAGCCTGGTCCACCACTTCAAATAACAACACCAGCTTCATCTCAGGCTGCCAAACTGCAACAGAGCCTTTATTTCATCTTCTGAAGGAGGTTCTTTTCCAGCAGCTGCCAGAGAACTCTCCCTGCCATCCCCAGCCCTGGGGCTTAGATGTGCCCAGGGCCCTGTGTCTTTCCAGTCATCTGACCAGGGACAGGTGCTAGAGGTGTTGGTCTAAGGACATGGCAGTGGTAGACAAGGTTCTTTGGGTCAATGTAATCTTTTATCTTTTAGTAGACCAGCTGAATAGTTACAGAAATATATCTTAGCTACATTTCAGGTTGAAAAACCTTTTGTCAGTCTGAGAAAGCACCTGCAGTTGGTGTGTGTGTGCTGTTCCTGGATGGAAGGAATAGTAAAGAAGCCAGAGGCTGGCATGCAATGCGGGCAAGAAAGCCATTCAGTGAAAATGGAAATGGGGGTATCAGGGGTAAAGGACAGGTGGGGGTGGGGTGGGGGAGGGAGATGTAGCAGTACAGGCAAAAGAGGAGAGTTACCTGAGGAGTCAGATGTCAGGCAGGTTGTAATGTGTCATAAATCCAATGTCTATATTGAGTCCATGAGCTTCTGTACCTAGGAGGTTGATGAAGTGCAGTTCAGAGGCTCGTCGGTGAAAAGTGGTTTGTAAATTCAAACAAGCACTGAATGTCACTAACCACATCACCAGAAGCGATCTTCCTATAGCCCAAAACACACTGAATGGATCCAGGCCATGCCATGACAAGACATGCAAAACCTGTCAACAATATTCCCAGTATGGAGATATCTTCACAATACATATCTCCATCAGGGCACCAAATGCCCTAATGGAAAATACATAGGAGACACCAAGCAACAACTGCATACCGGAATGAACACACCCCAAAATCTATAACAGACAAGAACAGAACACCACCTGTCTCCAATCTATCATGCGTGATTTTCAAAGGGAATTTACAAACTATTTTTCACTGATGAGCCTATGAACTGCACTTCATCAACCTGCTAAGTACAGAAACTCATGGACTCAATATAAAAATTGGATTTCTGACATGCTACAACCTGCCAGACATCTGACTCCCCAGGTACCTCTCCACCCAGGAACAGCACACACACAAATTGCAAGTGCTTCCTCAGCCTGACATGCTTTTTCAACCAGAAAGCTGGCATCCCAGGAAGCTAATCTGAGTTCACCTGGAGCCTCACTGCAACCAGAAAGCCACAAGTCTGTCAAAGACATGATGGGTCTGGGCTCTCCCTAGCCAGGACTGTGTGCATGTGTGTGGTGGCTGGAGGTTATGCCACCTTCTACCTGCCTTTCACCAGGGGGATCCTCGGTCCTGGCATTTTCTGGGACTGACACCACCAGCAGTACCACCAGGCCTCCCAACCCTGGCAGAGTGCAGCTTTAGTGGTCATTCCCAGGACCTGGTGTCTCCTCCTTCCCCATAGCCCCAGCCCATACCTCCAAGCTCATCTTGGCACAGGAGCTCACCAGGAATATGTTCTTCCACTCCTGACTGGTGATGCAGTTAGTGCCCCCTTCAGCTCTGAGAGCGGGGCACTAAATGGTTTTAAAAATATGAAAAAAGGAAATAAGTGTAGACAGAGTGAGGAGGGTGGCATTCATTCCATCTGCACCTGGAGCATGGGTAACCCCAGCACTGGGAGGTTCACCTTCAGGAGCACCAGCTGCTCCACCAAACCAGGATCCAAGCAGGTGCGGTGGGGTCTCACAACATCAGCAATACTGAACACTAGGGCTATGCGAAATTTCACTGGCTCTTTTGATTCAACACTGTTTTGACTCATTTCAAGCTTGAAACAGTGAACTGGAATTGAAATGAAGGGCTTTGAAACAGCCTTGAAACAAAATGAGACTAGTCAAAACATTTCAAAAAATTTGAAATGTGTCAAGTATTGAAGCCGCCAGCAATGAGGTGGTGAGAGACAGGGGACAACCAGGGCTGTGCTCCCAGCAGCAGCCAGGAGCACAGCCCTGGCTCTCCCCATCTCCCACCATGGGGGTTTTGGGAAGCTGATAACAGCACAGGGGAAGTGAACTGAGCCCGGGCTCAGTTCCCCTCCCCAGCGCTATGATCAGGCTGGGGAAAGGAACTGAGCGCAATTGCTGATTCCCCACCCAATCTAGCACTGGGGATGGGAAGTCAACTTCCTGCCCCCAGCCTGATCTAGAGTAATGTCAAAACAGCATCAAAACAGCCTCACTGTTTTGGTGAAGCAAAACAGAACAGTTTTTCAAATCAAAATGAAATTCAAAACAGAACACTGTTCTGTCAAAACCTCAAAACTCAAGGTGAAATGGAATGGTGCTGTTTCACACAGCCCAACTGAACACCCTCTCACTTGGAACACTGGTCAGTGGACAGGACAGGTACTCCCAGGCAACCAAGGCCATATTCAGCCATATCTGGCTGCGGCTTGCCCAGTAGGCCAAGCAGTCGCACAGCAGCAGCTCCACATCCTCGGTGAGATAGGCAGCCACCAAGGCCTGATTACTACCTGCCTGATGCTGGGGTCTGGTGCCTCTGGACCCCACCATGGAAACTATGGCCTTGGCCCACACTGCCAGCACCTGTGGTGGAGGAGAAGACTGGCTGGCAGATGGCATGCTAGCATGGGACAGTGGATTCCCCTCTTCCACGTCCCCCTGCCTCCATCCATAAAAGGCTGTGACTTGGACAACTACACAGTCCGGTGGGTGGCAAATTGGCTAGAGGGTTGCACCCAGAGAGTCATAGTGGATGGGTCAGTTTCGACCTGGAACGTTGTGGACAGTGGGGTCCCGCAGGCCTTGGTCCTTGGACCAATACACTTCCATGTCTTCATCAGCGACTTGGACGAGGGAGTGAAGTGTACTCTGTCCAAGTTTGTGGATGACACAAAACTGTGGGGAGAAGTGTACACACCGGAGGGCAGGGAACAGCTACAAGCAGACCTGGACAGGTTGGAGAAATGGGCAGAAAACAACAGAATGCAGTTCAACAAGGAGAAATGCAAAGTGCTGCACCTAGGGAGGAAAAATGTCCAGCATACCTACTGCCTAGGAAATGACCTGCTTGGTGGAACGGAAGCGGAAAGGGATCTTGGAGTCCTAGTGGACTCCAAGATGAACATGAGTCGGCAGTGTGACGAAGCCATCAGAAAAGCTAATGGCACTTTATCGTGCATCAGCAGATGCATGACGAATAGATCCAAAGAGGTGATACTTCCCCTCTATCGGGCGCTGGTCAGACCTCAGTTGGAGTACTGCATGCAATTCTGGGCACCGCCCTTCAAGAGAGATGTGGATAACCTGGAGAGGGTCCAGAGAAGGGCCACTCATATGGTTAAGGGCTTGCAGACCAAGCCCTACGAGGAGAGACTAGAGAACCTGGACCTTTTTAGCTTCCTCAAGAGAAGGTTGAGGCGACCTTGTGGCTGCCTATAAGTTCATCACAGGGGCACAGAAGGGAATTGGTGAGGTTTTATTCACCAAGGCGCCCCCGGGGGTCACAAGAAATAATGGCCACAAGCTAGCAGAGAGCAGATTTAGACTAGACATTAGGAAGAACTTCTTGACAGTTAGAGTGGCCAAGGTCTGGAACGGGTTCCCAAGGGAGGTGGTGCTCTCCCGTACCCTGGGGGTCTTCAAGAGGAGGTTAGATAGGCATCTAGCTGGGGTCATCTAAACCCAGCACTCTTTCCTGCCTATGCAGGGGGTCGGACTCGATGATCTATTCAGGTCCCTTCCGACCCTAACATCTATGAATCTATGAACCTATGAATCCTTCTGCCTCCCTGACTCTCTTCACCAGAACCTCCATACACTGATTCAGGCTTTGGCTGCTGCATACACTGCCCTTCACCCTTGGGTCACACATGGCAACCAGCACATGTACTGTACTGGACCACAAGGGATCCAGCCGTCTCCAGATGCCCTCCTTCAGCCACTTCACAGGTGCCTGCATGTCTGGTGAGAGTGGTTTGCCCCAGCCAGGAACATTGATCCCCTGGAAGCTTTCCATTTGGCTGTGAAGTTCCCTCACTAAAGGGATCTTCTGGCTAAGGAGGGCATCGCTAGCACTGATGGTCTCAGTGGCCTTGAGGAAGGGCTTAAGGACCACCAAGATCTGGGAGATGCTATCCTACTCAGCTCTGTTAAGGGGGTCGCTGATCCCAATTTCCCCAAGCAATATGGCCTCATGGATGGCCTTCTATTACTCCACCAGCCTCCTGATCATCAGGTATATGGAGTTCCACTGAGTCTCCACATCCTGCATGATTTTGTGCTGCGGAATGTTCAGCTCTGCTTGTTGGTCCCGCAGCATCTTGCCCCCTTTGATGCTCCGGTGGAAGTAGCCTGCCAACTTCCTGCATTTGGAAATAAGCTTGCTGGTGGTGCTGGCACCATCACCAGCAGTCCTGTCTCCCTCCAAAGTGTCCCTGAGAATGAGGTGGAACTTGTGTGCCACACAGAGGAAGGCAAAATAGTTGGCATCATGGACCGCCTTGACCATATTGGCCCCATTGTCAGTGACCATGAACCTGTGGGTGAGCTCGCCCTGCCCAAAAAGCCACCCCTGTACCAAGTAGTTCATGGCCCCCATGATCTCTGTTGCCATGTGAGACTCAGCCATCACCATGGCTTGAAGGAGAGCCCACTCATGGCCTGACTGGTTGTACCAGTGCCCTGTGAGGGAGAGGTAAACATGAGCTCTACCCCAGCTGCTCCAGATGTCTGAGGTGAAGTTTAAGGCCACCTGCAGACCTGCCATGTGCAACTCCTCCCTCAAGTACTCACTGCATGCCTCATAGAAGGAGGGAACCACCATCCTCTTGAAGGTGGTGCATGCTGGCACCTGGTAGGATGGGGCTATAAGTGCCATGAGCCACCTGACCCCTGGCCACTCAACTAAGGAGAAGGGCTGGCCATACACAGCAAGCATCTCCTCAATGCTCTGGGTGATCTCACTCACCCTTGCAACGTGCCCCACTTTCTGTCCACCTTTTCCCCACTGTTTCAGGGTGACCTGCCTCTGCTTTGGGAGGATGAGGGCTTTGAAGTGAGAGGGGGACCTCCCTTTGGGCATGCTTCCACTGGTGCTAGGCTGAGGAGGAGCAGGGGCAGGGGGATGGTGCCTGCGGAGATGTATCAGCATCCCTGTGGTGTTCATGTGTTTTGTTCCCTTTCACTGGCTGGTTTTGGCTCAGCAGTGCAAGCAGATAGCGTACATGGGATCATCTGCCAGTTCAAAATGAACCCATGCCACACTACCTGCTCACTTCTGAGGTGTGGGTGCATGTGTGGATGCTGCAATTTCCCTCTTCTCAGTAGGCAGAGGGACAGCAACAGGAGGAGCTGACTCAGATGAGCCTCTAGCCTCCCCATCCTCTACCTCAGCCTCCTCTGAAGTGACTTCTGGGGAAGGAGACCTGGCTCAAGGAGTAACTTGAGGGGTATGGAGCACAAACTCAGATGATTTCCTCTCCTTCCCCAGAATTTCCCTTGCTATGGCACTCAGCTCCAGCTCCAGCTCTTCCTCTGGCACTGGAAGACTCAGCACGGGAAGTGCAATGGAGGTGGAGGAGACTGTCATACTGGTGCTGGTGCTGGTGATTGTTGTCATGGTGGGGGTGGGCAGGTTATGTCTGGTGCCCTTGGACAGGATACAGACTCAGGCACAGGCAATGGCACTGGCACTACTCCCCTTTCCTTGCTGCCTGTACTAGTGGAAGCCTCATGCCTGCTTATTGTAGCAAAGAGGCTGCATCTCAGTTTGGGAGGGGGGGAACTTACACCTCTCCCTCTACCCCCTCTTCCACTCCTCCCAGAAGGATTGCCAGCTGCCTTTCCAGTATGTCTCATGGTGTGTTTCATAGTGTCTTGTCTTTGGATTGGTGTGCTGGAAAATCTGTCTCTTCTTCTTCTGTAATGGTATCTCTATCTGACTTATGTAATATATGTAGATATTCAGATAATTGTATATATGTGTATTTATGTAATATAATCATGTTTGTTTGTATGTATTTATTTTTGTAATAAATAAAATAGAAATAAATGAATGTATGTATGTGTTTTCCTGTATAAATTCTATATTATAATATGCAATTTAATTATGCTGTACTTCCTTGCATAGTGAATGGAATGCACACTGTGATCAAAAGCACAGATTTGAAAAGAATCAAAATAGGCTAAACAAAAAGAGGATTTTGGGGAAGAATAAATTGAAAGGAATCAATCAATGAATATAATAGTAAAATAATATAATAGTAAAATAAAAGGATATAGAAAGACAGCAAAAGGTATTTCTGAATCCCACTTGCTAGGCTAGCAAGTAGGAAATCAATGGTAGTAACCTTTGTTGTCTAACGCTGCTGAGCTTCTGGAAGATAGCTCAGTAACTGACCCCAAGGCAAAAAGAAGCCCAGTTCAAACAATGCTGCTTTTTATGCTGTTTTTCCATTCCTCCCCCAGAGCACTGGGATTAGAAGGGACCTCAGGGAAGGATCACAGTCACAGGCCAGCTACACAGTCAATATCAGAGCAATCCTTCCCCCATCTTCCTACTCCCTCTCCTTACTTTCTGTTTTCCTGCAGGCAAGCCCAGCTTCAAGACTCAAAATGTTTAGAAACTTTCAAAACATTTTGACTGCCCTCATTTCATTTTGAGGCTGTTTCAAAGCCCTTCCTTTCATTTTAATTTCACTGTTTCAAGCTCAAAATGAATTGAAACAGCATCAAAATGTAACAGCTGGTGAAATTTCACATAGCTCTACTGCAGAACTGTGACTTGCCACTAAAGAGCTAATGAGCAGTGGGGTCTGAGCTTTCCACTAAAGAGTTAGTGAGGCCTAGCTAGGAGCTACAGCTGTGAGTTGCCACTACAGGCTTCTATCCCTAAGTGTGGGGTCTGTGAGAAATGAGTTGAGGGAGCAGGGAAAAGAAGCTGGGAGGTAGAGAGTTAATGAGATGGGGATGAGTAATGAACTGGGGGGTGGAAAGGAAATGGGGGTGGGGGAGTGTGGTGAAATAAAGGAAGTCATCCACTGAAAGATAAAATAAAAAGAAGCTTAAAAAAGCATTTTAAAGGAAATAAAGTGAAAAGAAAGGTGGTCTTATGTTTTAATAAATTGGGATTGGGTTTGGGATGTGGAGGGTGTTGGTCATCCTCCTGTGGGTTACTGGGAGGTGTGAGTGGTGAGGGAAGGCACTTTTGGGGAAGCCACTACCTTCACCCTAGGAAGGAGCCCCAGCTCATGGACCTATCTGGCCATGTACCTTGTTCACCCCACCAGGTCCTTGGCCCCACTCCTGGACCCATCCATGTCCTCTGAACTGACTAGCTGGCATGTGCTCTGCAGGCTGTTTGCATGGGGTTGCACCCCTGGATGTGGAAGGTCACGCTCATGGGATAGAAGGGGGAATTGACTAGTGCAAGAACTGCAGTAGAGTTCATGGGATGGGAAGTCTGTTCATAAAGAACAAGAGGGTGGGGGAAAGGACACTGCATCCTGGGATGCTGGAGGACTGTAACTTGGCTTGCTCATCTGTGGGAAGTGGCTATGTGTTAAAAAAAATATGAGCTGGGTAACAAGTATCAGAGAAACCTGCCCTGGAGTGGCATAAATTTAAGCCACCTGAAGAGCATTTAAAACTAGTTTCAGTGTCAATGTGTTACAATCCAGGGGTTAAGAGCTACAGGAGCCATCTAAAATTAATGTGTAAAAAGGCCCTAATTTGTTTCAATGGTTAATGACTCTCACTGTTGAAACTGGTTCTGGGAAAGAAGTTACATAGTTGTGTGTGTTAATACATCTACTTTCCAATTGTGTTGTCAAAACTTAGTAAAAAATGCTGTGGATTGCTTTCATTAAATCAGTACGAGGCATAAAATTAAGATTCACATTCCACTTCTGATCTCCACCAATAGCACTTAATGGCGGAAGGATTTGGAATGCATTATAAATGAAACATCTGAAAGTAAACTAAGCCTCACTTATGTATGCATTTTCCAACAGAATGTCATTTTCAGTGTTTGCTGCCATCCTGATAAACCAGATCCTGGGGTGGTCAGGTAATCCAGGTCAACTGAAATGTACTTAAGGTCATTTACATCAGATCAGACCTATAATTGGTTAATAAGTACATCATAAGTATATGATTTTAAACTATTAAATATAAAAATTATATATATATATATTTCAAGATCTGCTTATAACTGCATTACTGTATTTATTCAAATATAAGATGAGGTTCCTCTCTCCTCAAAACATCATGGGGAAGTTGAAGCTAGCAAGGGATGTGAAGGGTAATAAATGTTTCTACAAGTATGTCAGTAACAAGCGGAGTGTCAGGGAAAGTGTGGGTCCCTTACTAAATGGGGGAGGCAACCTTATGACAGAGGATGCAAAAAAAGCCTGAAGTGCTCAATGCATTTTTCACCTCCGTCTTCACAGGCAAGGTCAGCTTCCAGAGCACTACACTGGGGAACAGAGTTTGGTGAGGAGGTGAGCAGCCAACAATTGTGCAAGAACAGGTTAGGGACATTTTAGAAAAGCTGGATGTATACAAGTCCATGGGACCAGATGGGATGCACCTGCGGATGCTGGTGGAGTTGGCTGATGTGATTGCAGAACCATTGACCATCATCTTTTAAAAATAAAGGTGATCAGAAGAGGTCCCAGGTGATTGGAAAATGGCAAACCTAGTGTCCATATTTAAGAAGAGAAAAAGGAGGATCCAGGGAACTACAGACCAGTCATCCTCACTTCAGTTCTGGGAAAAATCATGGAGCAGATCCTCAAGGAATCCATTTCTAAGCACTTGGTAGGGCCATCCACTATAGAAAAGATGTGGACAAATTGGAGAAAGTGCAGCAGACAGCAACAAAAATGGTGAGGGGGCTGGGGGACATGGCGTCTGAGGAAATACTGGGGAACTGGGCTTATTTAGTCTAGAGAAGGGGAGACTGAGAAGGGACTTAATAGCAGCCTTCAACTACCTGAAGGGTGGTTCGAAAGAGGATGGAGCAGGACTGTTTTCAGTGGCAGCAGATGGCAGAACAAGGAACAATGTTCTCAAGTTGCAGCAAGGGAAGTTTAGATTAGATATTAGGAAGAATATTCTCACTAGGAGGGTAGTAAAATATTGGAACAGGTTACCCAGAGAGGTGGTAGAAGCTCCATCCTTGGAAGTTTTCAAGACCTGGCTAGACAATTCTCTGACTGTAAGGATCTAGTTGGGGATGGTCCTGCTTTGAGCAGAGGGTAGGAATAGATAACTTCCTAAGGTCCCTTCCAACCCTGAATTTCTATGATTATATGAATATACTGTGTAAGTTATTCCAGTGTAAACACCGTGTGTCTATTTCCTTTCCATAGAAATATACCCACTTACCCTGCACGCCTCTGTTTCTTGGAGGAGCATGAGGAGGTCAGATTGGGAGGGACTATGGCAAAACAGGGTAGCCCTGCCTATTTTAGGCTTATTTGGCTATGCAGGAGGCTTGGGGCTGAGGTGGGGGTGGTGTCTACCTGGCTGCAGCCACTGAGTGCCCAGCACTGTAGCACCGGTGAAAAGGTTTTGTGACATTGCTGGTCCTGGCCCTCCACGTAACAGTGAAAGGGTAAACAGTCAGGAAAAGGGCTGGTGCAGAAACCATAGGAAGATGGAAAAGGCTAATCTACAGTTAAGAGGCTTTGTAGACAAAAGCCTCTTTCCCAAAAGCCCTGGAAAATAAGGCTATTTACTTTAATTGACAGACATCTTGGACATATTGTATCAGAGTTTCAGCTTCCAAGAATCAAAGGAAATCCCACTGAAGTTGATGACACCAGTCTGCTGTATTTCATACTGTGTATATACTTATTATGGTCCAAAGTATAATCTGTGAAGGCTTCTTCAAGGAAAGAGAAGAAGAAGCCATACTGTGAATCAAAGTAACTAAAAGACATTACCACAGAATACAATAATCATAATTAACCATGTATTTCTGCATGTTAGGTTTTTGTTTTTATTTATTGCTTTGTTTTTTCATTAAAGTTATAATCTTTGTTCTTTTTACTGTTTCTACAACGTTGGAAGAGTGTAATACCAAGACCTGCTGGGACAGGCAAGCTAGAGAAACCACAGGCATTTCCACAAATATTGGGCCAGAACACTGCAAATTTTATTACAGAGACCCCAGCTGCAATATATAATGTGAATTAGAGATCAGCTTTAAGAATTTTCTCCTTTCTCATCCCTTTCCACAATGCAAAGCCATGAATTCACAAGCTCTTAGTGTTTTGAAATGCTTAATTTTCTTTTAAGACTGTATCTAACCCCTGCAGCTGTTCGTAATAAACCCATTCTTTTTTGCTGGGGTTTGTTTAGATATTTTCTTCAGTTTCACTCTCCTATAGTTCCTACCCTTTGATTTTCAAACTGAAGCATCATCCAGTTGAAAAGTCTGAGTAAGTTTCAGAGAAAAACCTTACATACTACATATGTGAAGTCAATAACATACCATGGGTCTCTGGCACCCAGGGGCCCAATGCTTGCATTTGTGCCACCCCCCACCTGCCCCCACCCCCCAACCCCATCCTTCTTGTAGCAATACTTAAAGTAATTTTGCATGATAAGAACTCTGAAGGGCCCAGCCGGCACCACCCCCAGGCCAGCGCCTGGGGGCCATGCCCCCCCACCACCCCTGCCCCCTCTCTCATCACCTGTTGGTCTGCCACTCCATGAAGTTATATCAATGCAAACTCAGATCAGTCCAAGCGGACCTGAGTGTTAGGGAAAATGATTTACCAGTTGACAGGCAAAGACTGCCAGTTTAGCTGATTCTGTACTGTTAGATCATGAATTGTTTAATAATTGACCCACATACGTGTACAGTAAGCTGTTCAAAATGCAGTTCAACTAGCAGTGGGTCCAAGACAGAGACTATTATCTTTTTGTAAATATTTCAATTACTCTAATGTTTGAAAATGTGGGTCACCATGATTTGCAGAAGTACAGATAATCAGTAACTTTTGCAGTCAAACAGCTTTCAAATACCCCTACCAGAAGACAGTTTTCTTTTGCAGAAAGAATATATATTCATAGATTTAAAATAATGGAAATGAGAGTACAGAGAAGACTGCAAGCCTGTACTTAGAAAAGTATGAGAGAATGAAAGGGGTAATTATTTAGCAACTTTCATTTTTTAAAAAGTTAATAAATCCCATCTTTATTATAGAATCACTTATTCAACAGTACAGTTTGTTACACTGATTTTCCTATATTATGTCTATGGATGTAATTTTCACCCATAATGCATTACTAATGTAATTTTTCTAAAGAATATTATTGTATGTTTCATAAATCCCACTTCATCATCTGTCATAAGAACCACGTCAGGATCACTGAATCATTAAAACTGAAAACTTCAATTGGGTCATCTTGCTTCTCCTGTGAGGAGAATGAAACATCTATTACACCATATAATTATTTTGATCAAATAATTGTACTATATTTTGCATTACATTTCTTTCCCACAATATCACATGTTTTTGTGCTCTCAGTTCTTTTTGCTGTATTTAATACAATATAGTCCTTAAAATATAATGCATAATAATAATTTGCATCCATATCAATTTTATTTCTTCAGAACACTTTACTAACATCGGTTAAATTACCCATGATTTTCTATGTAATGTTAAATATTTATTATGCATTTATATATTTTAACCAAGGGTAAAAACTTCAACACAAAAGTTGCAATGGAGCTGCAAGAAAAAGCACTTAATTAAAACAGGGATGTAGGCACGTAGTTCCAAGAATCTGAAACTGAAAATTCTGACCTTTGTCCATAGAAAGTCTGAAAGAAATAAGGTGAGCTCTCAATACCCATGAACAATACAAATTCAGTGTTTTGGCAGAAGCACTGTGCTTCAATTGTATTTAATGCTTCTACTTTATTTCATTCCTTTGCTGGACTGCAGGATCATGTTAATTTGTTTTATTACTACAAAATAAATCATACATGATTGAGTTGTGATTTTTATGCATAATTTCAAGAAACTGATAGTATATAAATTCCTATCCAGAAATCGGGGGCACAGTTCTATGCATTGGCATAGGGGGTGCACACAGGTGCATGTGCACACAGGTGCACGTGCACCCCCTGAGATTGGCAGTGCACCTGCTGCAAAAAGTATCGCCAACACTGCCAGCAGTGCCTGAGGTTAGATGCCGCTCACCACCACATCCCCCCGCTGACACCGCTGGCAGTGCCTGCGGGTGCTCCCCAATCACTGCTAGCTGCTGCCAGTGCTGCCAGCAGCATCTGCAGGTGGTTACCGACCACCAGTCAGTGCTTGCCAGCACCCCACCACCACCGCCACTGCCACAGCCACCTGTGGGAGCTCCCTGTTCAGCCCACCCTGCCACCAACACCACTGCAGCTGCCTGTGGGAGCTCCCCACTTGCCGCCACCATGCCTCTGCTGCCACCACCACCTGCAGGCAGTCACCATGCCCCCCCAGCCTCCAAGGGCAAATGGCATTCATGGTTCTCTGGGCCTGATACCACACAATTCCTAAGCATATGCTTTACTTTATGCTGGTGAGCTGTCTCCTTGATATAATATGCCTACTTATGTGTTTAAAGGTGGGAATGTGCTTAAGTGCTTTGCTGGGTTGGGAACCTATATGTGAAAAGCACTTTAATGGGATATAAATGCATCTTTAACTAAATACAAATGGACCTAAACCAGTACTGAACATGATTTACAAGATCAAACCTTGAATTGGTAATCTAACCTGACCCTGATCTGGTCCATTTACTCTTACTAATGAGTAAGGGAGAGTGAGGAAGAGTTATGACCATCTGTAAGATCTGCATGAGGAAGGTGTTTCTTGTCCTTTGTGCTCCTTTATGGGAATGCATCATCTGAGCCACAATTTTGCTATTTAGCAGGTGGTAGCAAAAGTATTGATGAAACTAAATATTATAATTTGAAAATGCCCTGCCTTTGAAATAGACAAAATGATAACTGTAACATTTCTCTTCCATAAATATTTCAGTGTTATACCTGCAGTAAGATGATCTGATCTGGTCACAAATTACATTTCATTTTCACTGATATCTTTTAATTCATTACTAATAATAGTGGCCAAAAGCAAGTGGCAGAAGGATTTATTCATTACCAGATAAAAAGCACACCAGCAGTGCTGTTTCTGATAGCATGTCATACATATACCATATTTATCTTGTATTGGTTTCACCCTGTCATTTTCAGTGCTAAAGAACAAGGAAATCCAATATGCTATTCATTTCCTTAGTACTTTCACTGCATAAAAAGAATGGTTCTTAAATAACTGTTCCAAGTGAACTAGACAGAGAAGAAAAAGAAGGAAAAAAGAAAAAAATCCTTTGGAATCAATGAGGTTATAAATGTAAATTTAATCCATTCTTAATGGCCCATGAGCTTGGTTCAAAGTTCCTTGCCAGAAAATTTCTGCTGTTCCTTTGGAAAAAAGTAATTAACAAAACAAGTTGAAGCTTATTGTGTAATCCTCTCTTGAAAGTAGTATTTGTACATTTTTCAGTAGGGATCAGCAGCTGATTAAAAAAGTACCTGTCTGAATGCTTAAATCTGGAATGGGGTCTCCCCTTTAATACGGGCTTATTAAAGGTGTATTAGATATTTTTCCTAGCAGTGAGAAAGTAATCCCTTTGCAGCAAAGATATCACTGGATGTCAGCTCAACAGCATCCAACAAGCCTCAAAATATCTTGGTACAAAAAATGTATAAGCACAATCACCCTGCTGGATTTCATGTCTAGCTTTGATTCCTGTTTTCAAGGAATAAAAAAATCTAGGAAATATGCCATATTTCATATTTGTGCAAAACCACCACCACCATGTTTATGGTGCATATAAGAAGTGCAGATTTTGATAACTTTGTTCACATGAAGTATGAAATAATTACCCAAACAAATAGTTTGATTGGGCAATGTGGGATTTCCCACTAGTGTCAAATAGGAATGTCTATTTCTATTCTAGAAATAGCAAAAAAAAGGACTTTCAGAGACAGGTAGCTCCATTATATTTTTATTCATTATTTAAGTAAAATTATAGCCAGGTATATATTTCTACATACATATAATACAGAAAATAGTATTTTCTATAATAAAAGAAAGCAGACAAGGTTCTTTTGATAAATGTGATATCTATAATTAAAGTGACTAAATAGTTGGAAAAATTGTTCTTTGCAAGCTTTCGGGCACAAACACCCTTGTTCAGGCATAGGAGAGAGTCTGCTGTTGGTTTGGGTGCTCTCCTAGGTAGATTAGAGGCCAATATGCAAAAATGCAGGTCTGTGAAAATGCAAGTGTGTGGTAGACAATGGGGGCAAGGAGATGTTGACCTGGTGAAAGAATGTAGCTAGTAAACTGTAGAGAGATTACCTGGGGTTCTCAGTCAGGTTATGATGGGTCATAAATCCAATGTCTATATTTAGCCCACACTGTTTTTGGATCCAGTAGATCTATGAAGTGAAGTTCATAAGGTTATCTATGAAAGGTGTTTTGTAAATTCCCCTTGAGGATTAGGACTGAGATATCGGAAAGAGTGTGGTTATTCTGTGAAAAATATGTCCTTAGACCAACACGGCTACAACCAACAACCCCAAATAGGAAAGCAGGCATTTATGAGATAGTTCAGAATTAAAAAAGCATAATTGCTTAATCCTTTTAAGGAGTGATGCTAAAAATTGTATGTCCCCTTCTTTATTCAGACAGTAGTCTACAAATATACTCAGATGGAGGATCAGGTTTGATAAGACAACTTAATAAACAAAAAAGTCTTTCAAATAGTTTCTTAATTCCCCAAATGCTGCAATCATGATATTCACAGCTTGGGGATGTTTTTACAGGTTTTCCATGACAATTAATTGATGTGTAAAAGCACCTTCCTATTAAATCCCACATAGAGATTTATTCTTCCTGTGCACCTGTGTTTCATTAATAATGTTTCCAGAATTTCCTCATATTTTCCCCATGGTTATTTTTTTTTTTTTTTTTTTTTTGCTCTAGATCAAACACTTTTGATGAGATGTGCTCCAACTGTGATTCAAATTAATCAAATTAAGACAATGGGATCTGAATAACAGCTAAGATTGTTTCAAGTGAATCTTTTTTAATAGGGTCTATTGCCATAGGTTTATAGGTAGAACTTGGATCAGATCATTGATCTAATAAAAACACTGGGTGAAAGAAACTGAGAAGGAGTTTATAGAGAAGGTCATGACCTATCATTAATATCCTTTTGTGTTGTGGAGAAATGAACTGAAACACATTTTCTCACAGTTTGTCTTTTTTTTTTTACCTTCTTTCTGTCAGGGGACATAATCAGAGAAGAGCACATCATCATGAATGACAGATTACACATGTAAATACATAAAGCTGTGCAAATAATCGATCTTACACGCAGCAACCAAAACACCAAAAACCTTTTGATCTTAATCTATTTGTATTGATTTTTTTTTCTGAAATGAAAACAAAAGAATCTCATTTTTGTTAACAAAACTATTACATTTGACACTAAGCCTTCCAGGGCAGAGCATGTATAAGAAAAGCAGAGGAAACAAAGAGTTAAAGTCACAAAACTGTAGTTGTTGGTTGATCCTGTTTCTCAAATAACTCAATGGTTAGGGCACTCAGTCAGAATGTGGGAAACCCACATTCATACACAGCCTTAGACTCAAACGTCTCATGGCCAAGAACGGTGCCCTAACCAAATAGAAAACTTGAGATTATCTATCTTACTTCTTCTGGTTCTACTTTGTATGAACTATTTAAATATTCACTGAGGTGGAAAAAAAGAAACAACTTGGTATTTAGGACACTTACATACAGAAGTGGTATGTCAACCAGTGGAGTGGTGGGGAGTCTTACCTGCCCAGGATCTTTGTACAGGGAAGCAACTGCTACTGCTGACACCAATGCTGCTTCTGCTGTAGGTAATGCTGCTAAAAACAGCAGCAGTGGCAGTGATAGCTGCCTCCTGTGTACATAGAGCACAAGCAGCAGCAACAGAGAGTCCAATGGCAGCAGCCCTGTGACTTAGGGTCCCTAGGAGCTGCCCCTGGGGCTCCATTCTCTCCTTCCCCTCCCCACCACATATACTCCCCACTTCAGTTACACTACTGGTCACGTGGAAGATAGATACTTCCAGCCCCTGCATCAATGCATACCTGTATTTATTCACATACAACACATATCCTTTCCCCTGAAAATTAGCTACTACAAATTGATGGGTGCATTATTAGTGACAAAATATAGGGATCAGAGGGTCCAATCATATGAGAGCCTTATCTTGGGCAGCCAGCAGCACCTGCCAAGTCAGCTGACGGCCTACGTAGCCCAAGTTGAGGGGCCAGGCATTTTGGTTCTAGCAGAATCAAGCCCTTAGCTGACCTGGCAAGTGCCACTGGCTATCCACCCAAATGGAGAAGAAGGACCAGGAAGTTCAACTCATCTAGCAGCATCTGTTGTATCCTGCAGCTAGGGAATTAACAGAACAGCCACAAGTGTTTGCTTCCACCTTATTGCAGCTGCCTGTTCTCCCTGTGAAAATGCTTACTGGTATTTTCAAGGACAGATCTTTTTTCCTTCATTCTGCCATCAAAAAATAGTGTGTCTTTTTTGGGGGGGAGGGGGCAGTGGGAAAAGGGGAGTGTGGTGTACAAGAAAATATGATATTTAATTTACAGAGTCAATTTTGAATAGTGTCAGCCCAAAAAGTTTGGAGTATCATCCTCCCCAAAACACACAACGGCATGGGAGTTAGGACACTCTTTGAAGTTGTTGTTTCAAAGGAATCAGATTTGTACCTCCTACAACCTATCTACAACTTCTCCATGAATCTAGCCTCAGTCAAAATGATTCGGTGAATTTGACTTGAATGAATATATAATATCTGTTCACCAGAAAATTTCATCAATACACTAGTGAATTGCCCGTCAAGAATGACGGGGGTTGGGGAGAGGGCGTGGGGATGGAGCACCGCCATGCACCACCCTGCACTGCCTCAGCCTCCCAGGAGCAGGGAGGGAAGCTTGCACGTAGTGGCTACCACCGCCACCTACCACCCCACAAAGCCACCTCTCTGCATCCAGCTGCATGCCACCCCCCCTACTCCTTGTCCAGCCCCACACCAACCCCTGCTCCACTGTTCCACATCCAGCTCTGCACCACCTGCCGCTCCACATCCAGCCCCACACCACCCCAACCCTACTGCTCTGCATCTGGCCCTGGACCACCTGCCCACCTCCCCTCCCACTCTGCATCTGGCCCTAGCCCACTCCACCTGGCCCATTCTGCAGGACCCATGCCCCACCTATCATTCTTGACAGGCATTCTTGACACAACACTGGCTGGAGCCATGCCCCAACAAAAGCCACACACCCCCAAGAGCATTACGGACAGACAGACACACAGACAGATGGATTAAGCCCTTTATATATATACAGAATACTTGGCTTTGGATCCCCAGGATCCCAGGTTCTGTGCAGAGTACTACTGGCTAGGGACAAGCATTACACATAAACTGGTTTAAGTGATCAGAAGCTGGTTTAAACCTGTACCAGAAGAGATGCTCAGTACACATAAACCAGTTTGAAAATGGCTGAAACTGGTTTGAGATAAACCTGGTTCAATATAGTATCAGATTTAGCTGATTTGACTCAAACTGGTTTATGCAATGTCTGTCCTAGATCCCTTGCTGGTTTAAATTAAATCAGACTCCCCCAACATCCCAGCATGCTCTCTGGGCTGGGCAGGGCTCTCTGCTCCACAGCAGAGCTGGCCCCTCCCCTCTGCTCCATCGCTGCAGCTCCGGCACTCACTACAGGCATCTGCCTGCTCCCCACCTTCCCTCTCCATCCCCTCTGCCTTGCAGACACCTCAGCATTAGCTAGCAGACCACATGCTGGCTATGGTCCATGCTGTGGCAGGACAAAGGGAGAATCAACAGGTAGCTGGTAATGTCCCTTTGTTTTCTTAATGAGGTGATAAACATTGAGTTATGGGTGATAAACACTTATCAATTTCCCGGGTGGCTGCTGGGGGGGGACAACCATTCCCTAATCTACGTGTCCTGCCAGGGCTTGGCCATGCTCTCCTGAGCTCAGCACTGGAAGGGAAGGGTGGGGGGGGGAGCTGCTCTAGTGGCCCCTGGCTTCTAGCCTAAGCCCCTGCAGGTATTTGCCTGCGTTTTCTCAGTCCAGAGAGAATGTCTGTTCAGTTGGAAAGTGGTTCAAACTAGGCAGGTTAGACTAACCTGAAAACACTGAATCAATTCAAACTTAGGCTTTAATGAATGTCTGTCCCTAGCCATTAAGTCATTAGGATGCTACAGACTTAGAGGTCTATGCTAGCACAGCTAACGTAAGATGAGGCATAATGAAATTTAAAATTTTAAACACAAAACAAGTGCAGCAACAGCAATTTTTTAAAATGAAGCATAGCCCCCAACTTCCTTCAAATCATTTAAAACTCTACAAGGATGTAACCAGTTGGCAAAGCAATGGCATTATATTCTAAGAGAAGAGGAAAAGTAGCCCAGCTACAGCAATAGTACACATATACACGCAGATGTTACGGATTTTCCTTCATGCTGGTATTGATCTTTGAGAATCTGAGTGGCAAGAATCTCAATTCCAGTAACAGTTACTTTGTCCAAGGTTTGTCCAAAGTTCTTCTCTCTGATTCACAAGACTTGTCTCTCAGAAGATCTCAGCCCTTGATTTGAAATGTATTCTATTTTATTTTACCTTAAAATTTTGAAAAATAAGACTCCCATTCTGAAGATCCTTTCACTTCAGCTGAAACAGGGATTACATTTACTCTATTCAAGCAGCTTCATGCACTTCAAGCCATCATTAAAACTTATAGTTTGAGTTTTCGGAGTTTAAAACTTATAGTTTAAGTTTTCGGAGTTTAAGAAGGCCAAAAAACCAACAGGGAATTTTCAGTATCTACTCTGGCTGACCTAACATCTCTATTTTCTGACTGGCCTACAATCTCTCACCACTGAAATAGGACCATAGATATATACCACTTTTCTGTCTCTTTCATAGCAAGCAGCAGCACAATATTGACAAGGAGGGATGTCAGATTGATTGAGGGCCCAATTTTGCAGCTGTTCTCACTGGAATTCCCGTTGATTGTAATGGGGATTCTGAAAGGGGAGTGGCTACAAATTCAGGCCCAAAGAAAGCAGTGGCATGGCAACAGTTTACCCTTCCAGGCAGTCTCTTTCTCCTCCCCAGTGACGTGACCTGACCTGACTCATAAGCTCCAAACAGAAATAACTAAATGATAGTAGGAGACTGACAACTTACTGAAGATGAAATTTGTCAGCAGAGTCTCTGTGCCATCAATGTGGTCTAACGTGTAGGGACAGAATAAGGGGCAGGTAGGAGTCAATCAAACAGAATGACAACAGACTTTCACTTTTATTCAAATCATAATGATTTTAAGGCTTTTAATGTTTATTTAACTTTTTTTTTTCATTCTTGTGCATCTGCAGTTTGAAGCTGGAGGTAGTAATATTACAAATGAACAGGGCACAAAAAAGAGAAACAACTAGAAACAAATCTAGAGTAAAAACTCAGAATTAAGTAACTAATTTTTAACCCTATCTTTTCAAAGGTTTATATTGAATTTCAGCTTTTGAACATACAGGAATTCACTTATCAAAATCTTGCTGCATTAAGATTCTGTTACAATTACAACAATCAATACCATTAGCTTTGTACTTTATTCCATACTTCTCAAGGGGCTTTGCCACAGAAACAGTTTGGATGTTGAACACACTGGTCTGGAACAGATATTGCATAAACCTGTTTGACCTAAATCAGTTAAGTCTGATACTACATTCAGCCAGGTTTATCTTAAATCAGTTTCAGCCATTTTGGAACTGGTTTATGCGCACTGAACTTATGTTCTCTTACAGGTTTAAGCAAGTTACTGATCACTTAAACCGGTTTATGTGTAATGTCTGTCCCTAGCCACTAAGAGTAAGTGTGCTAAGAACTGTAAATTTACAGTTGATCCTGTTTCAGAGTAACTACTGTACAACTTGCATCCAGATCTGAATTTGAGTTTTAAGCCCACAGCTGGCTTTATAAATCAAAGATATTTCAGGTTCAGACTTTTGATTCAGTTTTTCTTTATTTCTATTCTAAAAACAGCAGCTTACTGACAGGCAATCTCAAATTATCTGAGCCACATCAAGACAATCCAGAATTTCTTGATCTTCTTCATTTCTCTCCCTTTTTTAAACCCCTCCCCTGGCTGGAATAAAGAAAATTAAATAACACTTGGTTAAAGCAGAAAGTCTGTTTGTAAAATCTAGCTGTATAGTGCACTAAACACAAAGGTCTATTTAATTAAAAAGTTATGATCTTCCCATGTTACCAGTCATCCTCATTACAAATATTGCTGTTATTATTAAGACAGTTTTAGCACAGGGTTGGATCCAGAGGGGTTATGGCAGCAGTCATATGAGCATCATATGAGCATTTGGCTCATAGTCTACCCAGAGCCCCTGCTTTCATACAGCACTGGAACCCAGGAGGTGACCACTGCCACCACTGCTCATCCTCTCCTTTCCCTTTTCCTCCTTTCCTTTCGCCAAATATTGTTGTGACCAGATCTCAGCTTCTGTATTACAAATAAACATGCCACTGTGACTATTGTGCCATGATTAGATATGCGAATTATGCAGTTAATCACCCAAAATCCATGGAGCTATGTTTTTTAATATATTGTTTAGAGTTTGGCTAATAATTTTGTTTCCATTTCCTGAGGAATAGATTCAAATCTCTTTTTTAAAGAAATTACTTCCACATCTGTCTCAAACTAATTCAGTTTAATTGGAATACATGTAATTTTGTGATTAGTCAAGCCCTGGCCAGAGTCCTAAATTAATTGCAAAAACATTTATGCCAACACATGTATGAATCTTATTGAAAAGCTAATAAGAGGGGGTTCCGGGATGGATAAAGAATTATCTAGTGAAATTCTGCTTACAAGTTCTTAAATACCCATGAACAAATTATCAAATATCTATTCTGACTCCCTCTGAAGTCAAGTAAACATTTTCCTCAGACTTCAGTGGGAATAGGATTGGCTGTGGTAGTCTGGCTCCTGAAACATGTGTGCGCCAGTAGTCTGGCAGTTAGGACACCTGTATCTTCCATTTTTACACATGCTATGTAAGAATCCTAATTATTAGACTAATCTAGGGCAGGGCTGCCAGTCTTTCTTGGTAGTAGTGTACAGGTCTGTATAAATGATTAAATAATAATTAGTGCATGAATTTGAATCTGACTCTCCCATATCCTAGGTGAGTGTGCCCTAAGCAGTGTGTTATGGAATCATTCTATCTTGCCCAGTGAATATTTAATTATCTATACAAAATGTAACAGTCTCAACAGAAGAGACTAAGATCCTCATTTCAGAATAGTCAATAGGCTGGAGGTCAGTACAGTCAAACAGAGTGAATCCAGCAAGCAGTGACTAGAATATATTGTCTGGTGTTAAGTAAACTATACTGCATATTGCTAGCCCCTGCCCCTGCCCTCCCCCCAAAAAGTTTTCTATAAACCAGATAGCCTTGAACTCCAGGTACAAGAATTAATGGTCTGCACATCTTTGATATAAGCAATGGTATGTGTTTAACTACAAATTCAAGAAATAAGACATTGTGCCTTGTTTGGGGGGGGGGGTTGTTTTTTTGTTTTTTGTTAATTATAATGACTCTTGAAGCCTACTTTCTCCTTAATGGAAACTTAATTTAGATCCTATTCAGGAAATCTGTTTCATTCTCTTAGCAATGACATCTCACCTGAAAATGCCATCTGTGCAATTGTCATCTTGCATAGACAGGGTGTGAGTTCATCCCATCTGTGTGACATAAGTCCATATAGTTTCCTTCATCCATCTGCTTCATGCTGAATATTAAGAGGCTGCTTTAGCTTCCTGTAATAAAAGAAACCATGTATTTGTTTTTTTCCACTTCCCTTTGTCATTAAAGCAAGGTGTTGAAATAAAATGAACCAACAGAAGTCACCAGGTACTAAGCTGTTAGAGCTTAGCATATCTGTTTAATTGCACAAGGTATGGAAGATAACATTATTTCCTCATCACAACATAATTATTTACACTTATTTAGACAGCCTAACTGTAACCAAATGATGCGTGCTTTAAAGAAAACCTTTGTTTCTTTCGCTGGCCTTTATTTAATTCAAGGCTGTGTTTTAATTTAAAATTATATTTATGTAAAATAAAAGAGCTGAACGACCAAATAAACAGCTAATGTGCAGAAATGATTCACTTGAGCACAAATCATTTAATCTTTTTTTAATGAAGCTCCTTTATGCACTGAGATTTTTTTTTATCAGTTGTATTTTTGCTCTTTATACCCTTGTTGTTAAGGAATAAGCATTCTGCCAATGACGCACCAAGACCAGCAGGAAGCACATGCTAAGTGTATTTTGTGACTCATTTTAATTTGCTATCTAGTGCATTTGCAGTTTGCTCATTAGCATCAGCGTTGGTGGCTAATGGATACTCAGCAGGAAGTAATTTTTCTTCCTGAATGTTTCATGGAGAAATGGACATGAAAACTAGAAAGGACTTCATCAGTGACAAAGCAATTTGAGGCTGCTAGAGATATCATGTGTACGTGGTTTTGCATGTGTTTGTGTATATGGTGGTTTTCCTTTGGAACAGAGAGATAATTGCATTGATTACTTAAAATAAAACATACTTTTACATAGCACTATGTCATTTATCATAAACTGAAATTTGTAAAAATGCATGATTATTATAAACCTGAACAGCAAGTATATTTGGTTGGATAATATTTCATCAACTGGTTCATTTCTTCTCAAAAACAAGAAAAGAAAAGAAAAGAAAAGAAAAGCTCAAAAGATCAGTTGGAGAAGCCTTTATTTGCAAAATATGAGTTCATTGCATTTTTTCAACTCTGGAACTATTAAACATGTTATACAAAAGCCTCACTTTACTCCTTTATTCTTCTGGTGGATATGAGTGAAATCATGAGTGCTTTAGAACCAATACAGATGATTTCAAAAATTAATCTTGAACTATAGGTCAATCACAGACAGCTCCTTGTGAATATTCACTCTCTGAAAATTAAGCTTTTTGGTTTAGATTGAATAGTCATATAGTTTACTTATTATTCTTAAAGTTCCATGATTGGACAGTTCTCTAACAGGTCCTAATTTAGGCTATTTCTTTTCACTGTTCCTTTTCAAGAAGATCTCTGAACTGTCTGCTTAACTTCCACTGAAGTCATAAGCATCTACAGACAGATCCTATGTGTATGGACTAGAATAGTTTTGTTTATATGAATTATCTCAGTGACTTCCAGCTCATGATACTTCGCTGAAATTCATGTGAGTTACCCATGTGTAGGTTTGTAAGCTGTGGCAAAGCATAGCCAAGGAAGACCAAGAAAAAGGCCTAAGGATGAGATTCTCAGGTAAAAACCTGCTACCTAAGGTCAGGAAACCTGCAGTTGTGCCTAGTTGCTTGGACCAAGAAACACATAGATCTAGGTCAACCAATTCCAAACATTCATCTTGTGAAAATGTCTAAGCCTTATTTTCTCTTATAATATAACATTAGCGTTCTATAATTGAAACGTGTTTTTTTTATATTTCCTAATATTTCCCAAGCCTGTAGTCACTCCCTCAGCCTACAACAATGATGTCACTGGATACAGTAAAAAGGAATGTCTGATCTCACCTACCAGGGAGAAAACTCAACAACACTGTTGAACCACAAAAGTGTAAGACAGTTCAGGTGTATGAGGGAAACAGACACATGGATGCCTGGCAAGAACTTGAATACTCAGCAGATGAATGAGTTTGGTTCAGATTAAAATTGTTCACATTGCCCTAAAAAAAGGAGTAAAAAGGAGATACTAAAATAGTGGTGAAAAGGCTCAGGTGCCATAGAGAAAGTTGAAGTTCTGAGGGCATTTTTTGCTTCAGTCTGTGCAAGCAAGATTAATTGTGACCAGGTGCTTTACAATGAAAATTAGCAAGGGGGTAGAAACATAGATGAGACTACAGAAAGAAGAAATCAAAGATTAAATAGGTTAGATGTATTCCAGTGGGCAGCACCCAATGAAACTCATCATAGAGTAAGGGCATTTTTACATGTGCTCTTGGGGTGAGGGAGTGCTTTAATTAGAGCAGCTCAAAGAGTGTCTTGTGTATCAGCATCCCCACATTTAAATATGGCAGTGGGAGCACTTGAGCTAAAGCTCATTCAATGAGTTTTAATTCAAGCACCCAACAGGCATTTTTAAGCGTGGGGATGATGATATACAAGGCATGGGAGGCTGCTGGAGCACGGTAATTACCAATTAATTGAGTCTGCTCAGACGCACTGTAATTACAGTGTGTTGGCGTAGCCTCCGTGCTCATGTACAGGCACCCTGAGGAACCAGCTGAAGTGGTCTCTGAAACATTAGCAATTATCTCTGAGATGTCACTGAGGACAGAGGAGGTCCCAGAGGCCTGGAAAAGAGTGAACAGAGGACAGAATACCAAATGGCAATTATATTTTGGGTACTTATGCAATTTGTGTTCATACTTCATGTGCAGTGCAGATACCTACTGAGCATACATAGTAGGTGATGCACTGACCAGGCAGGTACATGCTTATTTGAATGTAAGTCTTGAAATTCTGGTCCAGCAAAAACTAGGAAGATGACCTTTCTGTGTTTTAGCCCCAGTAGCTTAGTGGTTGGGACACTCATTCAAGAACTAAGGATCCCATGTTCTAGCTCTTTCTTTACACCTACAGCTTTCCTGACTTCCCAGCACAGGACTCTAATCACCAAGCCATAGGCTAGGCATTATCCCTCTCTACTTCTGAAGCCAAACCACTACATCTTCCAATTAAAATTGAATGGATAAAATGAATGAAAAGCAGTGAGGTTGCTTCTGTCCCATTGCAAGCCAAGGTTCGGGCTATAAGCCAGGGTACCCTCCCTTCCAGGAGAAGATCCATCTCCCTGAACCAGGTCCCCTGCCTTGGTCTCCGCCACCTGACTTCCCTTATATCCCTCTCTTGGAAACCCAAGTGACTAGCTTTAACTTATTGCTGGGGAGGGAATGAGGTAATGCCTAACCTAAGACCTGGTGATCAGAGCACTGGGCTGAAAAGCAGGAGATGTAGGTTTAAATGACTTTTGGTTGAGAGGCATAATCTAAAATCTGGTTCTCTTGCTTCCTGGCCAAGTGCTCTAACTACTAAGTTATTGAGCTAAAATATGGGAGGGCCTCCTTCTCTCCACCCTACTCATGGACTTTTCTGGGTACAATTTTGATATTTACTCTTATATGCATATACAGCCATATACCTGCCAGGGCAGAGTACAGCACACTGTGCATACTCAGTAGTTGCTTACACATCCATACTGACCAGAGAATAAAATAAACTGTGTAAGTCCTATAAATGGCAGTTAAACTATTCGGTGACTGCCATTTGAGAGTATGAAGTGAAACAAGATTTTGTCCACTATACCCATCTCACCTTACAAATGGGAACTGCAGAATATACAGCCCACTTTCAAGACCCGGAAAGACATTAGAATTAATGTGAAATGAACAATACAATTGTAAATGGATAATAAGGTGGTAAAAAAATAGTAATGTGGATTTGTCCAGAACAAATTATGTCATATCAATCTCTCCATGACAGGGTAAACTAATCTAGTGCAGTGCTTCTCAAACTACCTGATGTGGCAGACTGGCAATTTTTTTTCCAGTGGGCCAGGGACCAGTGCCCAGTTCAGCCTGTGGCAGCAACTGCGTGTAACAGTGCTACACAAATGTACGACCAGCTGTTTCTTTCTTTTTCCTCACCTCGCACAACGTGACATCACCTGGAGTGTTGGAACGTACAAACTGTGGCGCTATGACATATCAATGTTATACTTCTGAATATATATTTCTTTCTTTCCTGGCAACTCGTTGCGGACCGGCGACCAGTGGCTCGCAGACCAGCACCAGTCCATGGACCACCACTTTGAGAAGCACTGATCTAGTGGACAGCAGGAGGTAATGGAAGTAATATATATTTCTGTGGCCACATCTACACAAGACACTGACTGTGCAGTCATTAGTCTGCAGTCATTTAGTACTTGTTTATACTTATAGTATACTTGTAGTACATGTAGTTTATACTTGTAGTACTTGTATAAACAAGTGCTAAATTACTGTGCAGTAACTGGAGTTACTGTGCAGTAGCATTGCTGAGAGGCCCTGTGGGACAGTATTTGGTCCATGAACAATGACTGCCAGTACTGAACACTGTCCTGCCTCTGGTAGCCACTCTCATGCTGCCCAATGACCAGCCCCTGACTCTAGTCCTGCCTGCCCCTTGAGAGCTGCCCACTGCCTAGAAGCAGGCCCCTCCCCCTGGGCCTGGGTGGAGTTGCAGTGCCGCTTCCACCACCCAGGAGCCCCTCCCTGGCTTGTGCCAGAGGTCCCCTGCCACCCACCTGGGCCCAGGCCCACCGCTCACCCCAGCTCCATATGGGCATGGAGCCTGAGCTGCCTGCAGCAGGGCCAGGACCACCTGCCACCCCTACTGGCTCTGGACACCAGCTGCTGGAGGGGATGCTGCCTGCACCAGGGGATCACTGGCTGCTGTGCTGCCCACACCAGGGGACCACTGGCTGCTGTTACACCTGGGTGAGCCCCCTGATCACTGGACTTGCTGCGGTGTGCACAGTTTTGGAGAAAAGCCAGATGCCAGGGTGCTGGTTGCCTGTCCCTGGGCTTTATATCCCCTAGGCACCCCACAGCTTACCACCCCAGGACAGCACACAAACCACATTGTAAATAGTTTCCACATGGAAGAGGGTATTTTATTGTTGGTGGGTGGGGTGGGTGGTAAAGGGGCTCTGTTTGTTACAGAGGAGTGATTGGTATGACAGGTCAACAGGGCCAGCACAGTGGCCAGCAGGAGCCTGGGGAGCTGGTCATTGTTGCCAGGGGCAGGGGCTGGAGCAGTCATAGCAGAGGGAGGTGGAGAGCTGCCACGTGCTCCCCTTGTACTGTGCATGCTGCTTCTGGCCAGAAAAGTGGCTAGACAGGGAGCAGAGAGTGGGGCTGCATTTTCAAGAGGGGTGCAGAGCTGCTGGCAGCTGCAACCAGAGCCTTGAGTTCCCCCTGGGGGTGGCAGGGGCCCATTGCAGAGCAGCACAAAATGGCAGCAGTTTGGTGCTAAGAATAGCCAATCTGCTGCCATGTCATAGTATCATATATCATAGTAGCTAGGGTCAGGAGGGACCTGAACAGATCATCTAGCCTGACCCCCTGCCACAGGCAGGAATGAATGCTGGGGTTACAAGACCCCAGACAGATGATCATCCAACCTCCTCTTGAATTTGCCCAAGGTAGGGGTGAAGACCACTTCCCTGGGAAGTTGGTTCCAGATTTTGGCCACCCTAACTGTAAAATATTGCCTTCTGATCTCTAACCTAAACCTACTCTCCATCAGCTTAATACCATTGTTCCTCGTCACCCCAGGTGGTGCTGGGGAGAAAAGGACTCTACCTATTTGCTGTTGATCTCCCCTGATGAGTTTGTAGGCAGCCACCAGGTCCCCCCTCAGCCTCCTCTTGCTGAGGCTGAACAGGTTCAGGTCCCTCAGTCTGTCCTCATAGGGCCTGTCCTGCTGCCCTCTCACCAAGTGGGTGGCCCTCCTCTGAACCCTCTCCAGGTTGGCCACGTCCCTTTTGAAGTGAGGTGCCCAGTACTGGATGCAGTACGCCAACTGTGGCCTGACCAAAGTCGCATAGAGGGAGAGTATCACCTCTCTGGACTGGCTTGAGGTGCACCTTTGGATACTTGACAAGGTATGGCTGGCCTTGCTGGCTGTGGTCTGGCATTGGCGGCTCATGTTCATCTTGGAGTCAATAATGACTCCAAGATCCCTTTCCGCCTCTGTGCTTTCAAGAAGGGAACTCCCCAGCCTGTATGTATGCTGTGGATTCCTTCTCCCAAGGTGCAGCACCCTGCATTTGTCTATGTTGAACCCCATCCTATTCTCATCTGCCCACTTTTGTAGTCTGTCTAAATCTATTTGCAGCCTCTATCTCCCTTCGAGTGTGTCCACCTTGCCCCACATCTTAGTGTCATCAGCAAACTTGGACAGTGTGCTTTCCACCCCTCCTCCAAGTCGCTGATGAAGATGTTAAACAGTGCAGGCCTCAGGACTGAGCCCTGGGGTACCCCACTGCTCACATCTCGCCGGGTTGAGTACAACCCGTCCACCACTACTCTCTGGGTGCGCCCATCAGCCAATTTTTTACCCATCCAACTGTGTAGGCATCAATGCCACAGTCGCTTAATTTATTGATGAGGATGGGGTCTTAAAGTCTAGAAAGACTATGTCCATGTTGACACCATCATTCAAGGATTCACCTGGTCTAAAAAGGCAACCAGGTTGGTCAGGCAGGACCTGCCTTTGATGAACCCATGCTGATTGCCCCCGAGCATGATCTCCCCTGCAGGCCCCCCACAGATGTGCTCCTTGATGATTCTCTCCAAAATCTTCCCGAGCACCAAGGTGAGGCTTACGGGCCTAAAGTTACTTGGGTCCTCTTTCCTCCTTTTCTTGAAAATTGGGATGAAATTAGCCAGTTTCCAATGCCCTGGCACCTGGCCAGATGACCACGAATGCTCATACAGCTGGGCCAAGGGCTCCGCAATGACCCCTGCCAGCTCCCTCAACACCCTTGGGTGGAGGGCATCTGGACCTGCAGATTAAAAAATGTCTAGCCTTTCCAGCAGATCCCTGTATATATAATCACTTTCCCAGGAGCGCTTACTCACAAATAATTTACTTGCAAGTAAACAATCTCAGATCAAATGCACATGTGCACATGAAATTGAAGTTTCAGGTTCTCTGTAGAATCAAGGGACTCCAACAGGATTTTTTCTTTTCGGAGACACATTTTATTTCCCTGTTATCTATGCCAGCTTTCATTATATCTCTAATAATCAAGAGTTAGCTTACACAAAACAAACAAGAGAAATAAATCAGCTTCAGAACAAGATCTTGATGCAGAGATATTATTCTGAAGATGACAGTGTGGATTCAGGGGCTGTGCTGGTTTTTACACATGAAATACTATGAAACTTTCTAACTTCCTGGTTTCTGATTCACTTTTCATAGTCAAACATCTAAAGGGCATTTGGCAGTAAGCTTATAAATTTGGAGGAAAGAAATACAACCTTTTTGCTTAGTGTTCCTTATTTTTAATTGCAGAGCCATTCTCAGTATGGAACCAGATAATATCAGAGGGCAGCCTGGCACATACTGTGATAACCATTCCATTTGTGAAAAGAGAATGCAGCTCTCCTCCCAGTTATCTTTTCAGATTCCAAGACACCCAAAGGACACAGGCCCAGGTTAAGTGTTGCAACACTGAGGGGCAGGGGGGAGGGGGGGGGGGGAAGTGTTCACTCAGCAACATCTTTCCATTTCTACTGACCTAGCAACTAGATAGAAATGAAGCCAATAATACAGCTGCTCATTAAAGTTAATCAAGATACATTATACCAGCTGAGCTTTGGTATTATGACTCTATATTTCTACCACTAAAATTATTTTTTGTTGGTATGAAAAAAGAAGATCAAACAAGCAACTGTCGTTGAACACTAGGGACACTTTTATACATGTTCATGCTCTGAGAATTGGGGGGAGGGGCTCTTTAATTAGAGCAGCTCCAATAGCCACTCTAATTAAAGTGCCTGCAAGATCAGTGTACCTGCACTTCAAAATGGCAGGAGGAGTGCTTTAACTAAAGCTTATCAAACGAACTTTAGTTAATGCATCTCCACCACCATTTTGAAGCATGAAGACACTAGTACATGAGATACAGATACTGCTAATTAGCACGATCCAGCATACTCAATCAAGTGTGCTCTGATACACTGTAATTACAGTGTGTCGGAGCAGACTCACTGTATGTCTACAGCCACCCTAGAAAAACACCTGGCTGAAGTGCTCATACAGTGTTGTAGTTCTGTGGTGCTCTACACTTTGGCCCCACAGGCCAGGTGAATGGAGCAGGTCTGGTCTCAGTCTATGAGCCAAATCAGACCTTGTGTGCCAGGATTGGGTTCACAGACCTGGGTTGGGCTCCGTGCAAACTTTGCATGCCAGGATCAGGCCCTGAGGCCTCACCCAGCCTCACACACTGGGATTGGGCTCCAGGGCCTTAAGCTGCCCTGCAACCCTGATCCAGCATACAGGGCTACAGCCTGTAGGTTGGATGACACAGCACCAGGACCTGGATTTGGCCTGTAGGCCAGGGGTTGAATGCCCCTGGTGTAGATCAAAGGTGCTCAGCCTCCAAGCAGTGAGCCAAATCTGGCCCATGGAGTCATATCATGCAGCCTCAGGTCTTACCACAGGTCTGGAAATCTGGCAGCAGGGGATAGGGCTGTGCAAAATTTCGATGGACGTTACATTTTTAAGGTGTTTTGATGTGTTTCAAGCTCGAAACACTGAAACCAAAATGAAACACAAGGCTTCAAAACAGCTTTGAAACAAAATAAGGGCACTCAAAACATTTTAAAAATTTTGAAGTTTTGAATTTCAAAGCCAGGCTTGCAGGGAAATACAAACTAAGGAGAGGAAGGGGGAAGAGGGGTGAAGGTTTGCTCTGATATATTGACACGTGTAGCTAGCCAGTGACTGTGATCTTTCCCTAAGGTCCCTTCCAATCCCTGTGCTCTGGGGCAGGGATGGAGAAGGAGCCTTAAAGCATTATTTGAAATAAGCTTTGTCAGCTGTGCCTTTGTCGGCTTACTGAGCTGTGTCGTTCACCAGCATCAGGAGTATCAGGAAGGTTCTCACTTCCTACTTGCTAGCCTGTTCCTAGCAAGTGGGATCCAATCCTTTCTGAAATACCCTAATACCCTTTCCTAATCAATTCCTTTCAATTTATTCCTCTCCCAAAATCCTCATTGTTTTTGTTATTCTCTGTAATTCTTTTTCCACATAAAAAAAATCTGTGTTTTCCCTGACAGTCTGCATTGACTGTGCAGGAAAGCACAACATATATTACAGAACATGTATTTATATATTACATAAATACATACATTACATTGCAGAAACACACACAGATTTTCCAGCACACCAAAAATGAAGCATGCTGGAAACACAGGTGGATGCCCTTCTGGCTGGGGTAAAAGAGGGGGCAGAGGAAGAGCTTTAAATTCCCCCTCCCTCACCCCCAAAACTTAGATGCAGCCTCTTTCTGACAACTAGCAGCCATGCCAGCTCTGCTGCTAGTGACACCAAGGAAATAGGAGCAGTGTCTGCATCCCCTCCAATAACACCTGCCATAATAACAACAACCCTGAGCACCACCACCATGATAACAACAAGCAGCACCAACATTACAGTCTCCTGCACCCCAATTTCAATTCCCAGCCTGAGCCTTCCAGTGCCAGAGGAAGAGCTGGAGCTGAATCTAAGTGCCATAGCAAGGGAAATTCTGGGGAAGGAGGGGGAATCATCTAAGTTTGTGCTCCACATCCCTCAAGTTTTCCCTAGAGCCAGGTCTCCTTCTCCAGAAGGCACTTCAGAGGAGGTTGAGGTAGAGGTTGTGGAGGCAAGTGGCTCAGCTGAGTCCACTCTTCCTTTTGCTGTGCCTCTGCCTGCTGAGGAGGGGGAAAAGGCAGCATCTGCATATGCACATACACCCACATTCCAGAAGTGAGGGGGCAGTGTGGTCTGGGATCATATTGAGCTGGCAGACTTGTGGTCTGGAATCATATTGAGCTGCCACATATGCTATCTGCCTCTACCGCCAAGCCAAAACCAGCTGGGGTAAGGGAGCAAAATGCATGAGCACCACAGGGATCCTGATGGATCTCCAAAGGCACCACACCCTTGCCCTTGCTCTTCCTCAGCCTGGCACCAGTGGAAGCATGCCCAAAGGGAAGTCCCCCTCTTGCTGCAAAGCCCCTGTCCCCCTAAAGCAGAGGCAGGCCACCCTGGAACAGTGGGGGAAAGGTGGACAGAAAGGGGGGCATGTTGCAAAGGTGAGCAAAATAATCCAGAGCATTGGGGAGATGCTTGCTGTGGAGGGCCAGCCTTTCTCCTTTGTTGATCGGCCAGGATTCAGGCGGCTCATGGTGCTCATGGCCCACATGCACCACCTTCAGCAGGACGGTGGTGCCCTCTCTATATGAGGTATGCAGGGAGTACTTGGCAGAGGACCTGTGCAAGACAGGTCCACAGGTGGCCTTACACTTCACCTCAGACATCTGGAGCAGCTGGGGTGGAGGTCACACCTACCTCTCCCCTACACAGCACTGGTGCAACCAGTCAGGCCCTCAGTGGACTCTCCTTCAAGCCGAGGTGATGGATGAGTCCCACACAGCAACAGAGATCACGGGGGCCATGAACCACATGGTGCAGGGGTGGTTTGTTGTGCAAGGTGAGCTCACCTGTGGGTTCATGGTCACTGACAATAAGTCCAATATGGTCAAGGCCATCTATGATGCCAACTTTGTTGGCATCTGCTGTGTAGCATACAAGCTGCACCTCATAGTGAGGGATGCCTTGGAGGGAGACAGGGCTGCTGGTGATGCCGTCACAACCAGCCACCTGATTTCAAAATGCAGGAAGGTGGTGGGCTACTTCCACTGCAGCAACAAGGGGGGCAAGATGATATGGGACAAACAGGCAGAGTTGAGCATCCCACAGCACAAAATCATGCAAGATGTGGAGACTTGGTGGAACTCCACATACCTGATGCTGGAGAGGCTGGTGAAGCAACAGAAGCCAATCCATGAAAAGGCCTTGCTCAGAGAGATTGGGATCAACAGCCCCCTTAACAGAGCTAAGATGAATTCCATCTCCCAGATCTTGGTGGTCCTCAAGCCATTCCTCAAGGCCACCGTGAGCCTCAGCAGTGGTGAAGCCCACCTGAGCCAGGTGATCCCTGTAGTGAGGGAACTTGAAAACAAAATGCACAAGTTCCAGGGGATCAATGGTCTTGGCTAGGGCAAGCCACTGTGACAACAGGTGCAGGCATTGGTGAAGCGGCTGAAGGGGGGCATCAAGAAATGGCTAGATCCATTGTGGGTCCCCAATGGAAGGCAATGGCTGCTACAGCAGGAGCATGAGCAGGCTCCCCCACTGCTGCCTGCCTGCTGCAAGGTCGGGCAGGGCCAGCTCCCAGTGGCACTCCTAGGGGAGACCCGCACCCCCCAGATATGTGTGGGGGTGGGGGAAGGGTGGGTGTGTGCTGCAGGGTCAAGCTCTCCACCCTGCTGCCATCTTCCAAGCCCTCCAGAGTGCAGCATGTGCAACCCGGTGAAGCAGTGCATAGGGGGGACGTGCACAAAACTCCCTGCCACTGCAATCTCCACACTGCCCTGGCCACGCTTCCTCTGCAGGTGTGGGCAGCAGTGAGAACAACCCTTAACTGCCCCCTTGCATATAGAGGAAATGTGGCCAGGGCAGCACAGAGCTTGAAATGGCAAGCAGCTTTTGTGTGTGGCCCCATTGTTCCGTGCTGCACCAATTACACACACTGCACTCCAGAGGGCGTGGGGGAGGGCAGTTGAGTGGGTCCAAGAACCTACAGGGTTTAGTGGGGTACATTAGGACTGTGACTGAGCTGAAGCTCAAGGGCAGTCTCCCTATCTATTAGGTTAACACATGCACTTCAAGAGGGATGTGGAGAATCTTGAGAGGTTTCAGAGGAGGACCACTCGTATGGTCAAAGACCTGCAGGCAAGGCCCTACAAGGAGAGACTGAGGGACCTAGATCTCTTCAGCCTTCACAAGAGAAGGCTGAGAGGTGATTTTGTGGCTACCTATAAATTCATCAGGGGAGGACAGCAGGGAATAGGAGATGCTCTGTTTACTAGGGCAACCCCTGAAGTAACTAGGAACAATGGCCACAAATTGAAGGAAAGCAGATTTAGGTTGGACATTAGAAACAACTTCTTCACAGTAAGGGTTTCCAGAATCTGGAATGGGCTTCCAAGGGAGGTGGTGCTCTCTCCTACCTTGGGGGTCTTTAAGAAGAGACCAGACAAGGGCCTAGCTGGGGTCATCTGACTCTTTCCTGCCCAGGGCAGGGGGTCAGACTCAGTGACCTACTGAGGTACCTTCTGACCCTAACATCTATGAATCTATGAATCTTTTCCAACAAGATATGGCAGCAGGTGAAACGGAAGGCACCCACAGGACAGTCACGGTCACAGGAGCCTAGGGGTATCATGGCCGTCTCTAGGGACCCTACTCCGTGACAAAGTGCAGTTTCCCAGAAACCCCTGCACCTACCTCCTTGAAAGCTGGCAGTCTTCATGGCCTCAGAAGGGGCTACCGTCCCTTCTGTTTTCATCCAAATCAGGCAAGAAATGACAAAGTTATAGGCATTGTCATGATTCCCCATTATAGCCTATGGGCAAAATGCCGAAATGCATTGAAACAGAATCAAAATAGTGAAACAGTTTCAGCAAAACAAAACAGAACAGTGCTTTGAAACAGCAAAACAAAACACTGTCCCTTCAAAATGGCGAATCTGAAATTGAAACAAAACATTGCTGTTTTGCACAACCCTAGCAGGAGATCAGTGGCCGTCATAATTGCTGCTCCTCTGCTGCCTTTCTGTATCTGTGGGGTGGGACCCCACTTGCAGGATCCAGCCTCCAAACCTACCCCCCCTGCATTCAGGATCCAGCACACAGAAGCCAGATAGGTTGATCACCACTGGTGTAGCTAGTAGACTGCACTGTGATTTGTTAGCTTTAGAAGAAATAGAGTGAAATAATATTGACCATTTATTTATTAGTAAAGTTTTCATGGGACATTACTTTTTTTTAAAAACATTACTTATACCTTATCTTAGGGACATATTTATGTCAGTCAAATATTGTAACATTCATGAGCTGTCTTTGGCAGCAAAACTTCTGTGGTAACCAAGAAGCTGCCACAATCGGAGAGTTAGCATTTTTGGTAGCTTCTTATTTCATCTCTCTTATATCTGACACAAGTATATCCATGGTACAGAGCTGTGCAGCTCAGCAAGGCCCAAACACACAATCCTTAGAGTATAAGTAGATTTTATGTGATGTACATCTAAGCTTCTTCCCAATCCTTACCCCAACCTGGATTCACCCAAGTTCTAGGAGAGAGGCATGATGTGTGTGTAATGCATCCCCATGGCCAAAGAGCAGGGCCTGTTTCCTCCATCTGACAGTTATTTCTAACTTACTTGATTGCCTTTCCAACATACAACACCAAACTAGACTTTTATTGGACATTAGAAGCAAGGCAGTGAAAAGCTGCCCAGCAACAACTCTCACATGAAAGTTTTCTAGGCATTGAGAGACAGGAAGGAAACAACCAAGTCCATAACTCAATCCTACTGTTCCACGTCTTCCACATCAACTCTGCAGGAATTACCAGAACCTTGCAGTCCTCCTAGGAACTGAACATCTCCAGAGCTAGTATTGCAGAACTGCCATCTTTGTACTCTTCACCAGTAATAGATCTAACCATCTGCAGGATCAGCATGCTACTTCATATTGGCTATAGCTTGTCCCAAGATTGTGGGAATGCTATATGCCTTTACCAGAGAACAGAACACAGTTCCAATGCGGTTTAGCAGTGTGCTCTGCTAAGTTTTTTATGGTCCCAAATGTTTAGTTTTCCTCCTTAAAAGGCTCATTTCAAGGCTCTGATGCAGTGATTATTTTCAAAAGGTGAAGTTAAATATAGACATGAAAGAATTTTGACATTTGATCACCAATTATTTTTTTCACTAGCAATGATAACATAATCAAATACTCATTACCTGTGGCTATTAGCATGCAAAAACCTCCCTCTGAAACTGCTACAATGAAATGTCATATCTGGAAGTACTACCTCCCTGGCATTTGAGGTAAAAATTGCCCACTGCAGGTGTAGAGGAGAAAATTAAAGATATTCTTAGACTTAACACACTTCTGCCATCATCCACTTTATTATTAATTTACTAGATAATATGGTGTTCATGAAAACAAGAGATTAATCCAGCACTGACTTGAATTAGACGTACCGTGGACAGGTGCTGTTTAAACTTTCCTGCCCACACACAGCTCTGCCAGGAAAGTCACAATCCTTATCAACAACATCCCTGCTGTTGTAAGTCACTTCTTGCGCAGACTGTCAATGATGTTGAACTATATTTTTTTCATTATTTGGTGATTCTTTAAATAGGGGCTAACTAAAATTAAGATCAATTTAGGGAAAATGGTCTAATTCCTGGGACCCAAGTTCAGTTCTCTGCTGCTCAATTTATACTCTTTCTGACCTTGAACTAGTTGCTTAGGCCTATATCCCCAGTTGTAATGCCTAAGTCACATCAACAGCAATGAGCTAAGATCAAAAACCCTCATTTAATAGTATATCTGTGGTCTAATGATTAGAGCCCTTCCAGAGGGACAGGGAGATATGGATTCTGGTACTCAATCTCAGGCCTATTTCTGTTTTTTAACCAATAGCTATCTGCTATAAAATGCACTCCTGAAGTTCAACCTATTCACAAGGTTTTAGTCTGGCTCCTTCTTACTTCTTCTCCTCCCATAAGTCTAATATTTTTGGTTGCCCAATAGTCTAGCTTCAACAGGAGAGGTGAAGCCCCCAGGCCTCCAGCATGCTAGCTGAGGTATTCTCCTAGGCAGTGAGAGACCAGTAAGAAGAGCTTGGAACCCCAGTTCTCTCACTTCTTGGAAGGCACTAGATAGTTAGGCAAAGGGTGGACACCACTATTACCTGCCATTTTGGCACGTACCCTAAGAGGTAGGATTGAGGATTCTAGATCACACATGGGCAAAAATGCCTAATGAATATGCCTATATTTAATGTTTCCTAGTGTTTGCTGCTAACCTGTCTGTACTTTCTGGATCACCCTTTGCTTCTAAGTCTCCCCATTGACTGTCTACAGCTCTTAGGCACCTAAACCTTGCCTAATTGGATTACTCTTCTGGGGCAAAGATAGCTAGTTAGGCTTCTGAGACATAAATGAAAATAATACATGAAAGTTGGTGAGACACTAGGGGTGCCTGTAGACATGCGGAGAGGATGCTCCAACACACTGTAATTACAGCATGTTGGAGTAGACTCCATTAATTGAGTCTACTGGAGTGTGCTAATTAGTACCCTCCAGCAGCCTCCATGATTCATGTATCAGCATCCCTGCTCTTCAAAATGGCAGTGGGGGCGCTTTAACTAAAGATCATTTGATGAGCTTTAGTTAAAGCATGCTCGCCACCATTTTGAAGGATGGGGATGTTGATACACAAGACACTGTGGGTGCTTTAATTAGAGAGGCTCTCATTGGTACTCTAATTAAAGCACCCCACCTCCACCTCTGGAGCATATGTAAAAATGCCCTAGGATATTACAGTAATGTGGGGCCAGAAGAGTATTTTGGATATCTAAATTCCTTTTTATTTCTAACCTTACTTCTGTTTTAAGCCTTGCTCATAAACACTGAAAAGCCAATGCTCTAATTGTATGTGCATCCATGTTGGATCCAATCTTGCATTCCCCACTCAGGCACAAGTCCCATTAACTTACATGCAGCTTTAACTGTGGTATGTCAGGGTTAGTCCATTCTTGTTGTAGTAGAAATCTAGTGCAGACCTTTTAAACATTAATTACAAGACTCTTCCTGACTCCAGCAGGCTTTGGATTGGTCCCCATTTTGTGCATTTATTCACTGAATTACTGTATTGCCTAGAAGGCATGTTAGGGAGCATCCTACTACACACTATACAGATACAGAACAAAAGGACAGCCCCTTCTCCAGAGCATTTACAATCTGTGTATATCATGAGAGCAGAACAATAAGGAGAGACAAATGGTACAGGGAGACATTTGTCAGCATGATGAGTGGGGTTTTCACTGTCAAGTTTTTGTGAACATTATATCAAAGGAGATTTTTAAGAATGATTTGCAGGCACTACCAACTGGCTTTACTTATGTTGGGGGTAGAGAGGAGAGCAAAAGGAAAGCAGAAGTATGACTGGATAACAATGAACTAAATGGTGATTGAGGCTGGCATCAAAAGGTAATTAGAGGCAAGAAAAAGCCGCTAAATACTGAATGAGAAATAATAAGTAGGGAGAGATTGGGTCATGCACAGCACACTTCAGCTTAAAATGCTGATATTGTGTCCTTTTCCAATTTCCTTGTGTGATAATTTCCCAGATTACTTTAGTCTGGTTATACATTCTCTCAGTTCTTGCTGTGCAGATTAGAGGAAGTTAATATAAAAAAATATATATAAACTATACAAAATGTCTTAAACATTTTTTATGGAGGTGGGTATTATTTTTCTTTGTCCACCTGCTGTTACATGCTATAATAAACCATAATTTAAGAAGCAATTTCTTTAACTATTTCTTTTTGTATCTCCAGGATGTGAATGTTCTACAAGTATTGGTCTAATCATGGCCATTAAATTAAATTATATCAGCTGGGAATGTTGAAAACTCCTTTTATTTTGCAACTGAATTTACAGCCTGATTCAAAGACAACCAAAGTCAGCTGGAATCTCTATTTTACCAAATAGGCTGTGAATCAGACCTAAAAATCTTGATATAATCTGTTTATAAATTGAAAAGGAGAGTATATGCTGTAACAGTACATGCTTTCTAACATCAGCCTCATTGATAAGTGTAATCTACCATGGCAATGATCAAATAAATCAACAACTACTCAGGTGTTGACCCCTCTGCTGAGACTGAGAAGAAAAGCACCAATTATGATTGTTAAGTAATAAAAATAATTGTCCAATAGCAGCCAAACCAAGGCCAATTCAATTCTATAACATCCCAAACTGCCATTACATAGTAAAGATGACATGCAATCATTGCTACTGGTAATTTGGGGAGAAATTTAGGAGACAGTGGTATATAAAAATGTAAGGAGTATGTTTTAAAAAATAAGGAATGATGTTTGGGTAACCAAATTTGAGACATTTTGAGAGTACGATTTTTGGAGTGTAGGAACTGAACACTGGTAATAGAACTTCTTTAAGGTAGTCTATTTGGGTACCTTTATGTTAGGTAGGGCACTGAAACACACTAGATTCTCTGAAGGACAATGATTTCTTGGCTAAACATACGTTCCATTAAAATTAACAAAAACAAACAGCTCTGGAATGCCAGCAAGGAGAGTGCAGCCTGCAGCAGCCTGGAGATCTAGGAAGGAACTAAAGGGCTGGAGGAGGTTCATGGGGACCCAGTGAGTGAGGGGTCCAGAGCCTGGGGAAGGGCTCCATGTGAGACCAGAGCCTGAGGAAGAGGTGAGTGCAAGACTGGGGCCGAGTGTACAAGACCTCATGGACCTATTCAGGTGTTTTGGTGAGCCCAGAGAGACCATAGAATCATAGAATCAAAGAAGTAGGGTCAGAAGGGACCTTGTAGATCTTCAAGTCCGACCCCCTGCCTGGGCAGGAGGGAAACTGGGCTCAAGTGACCCCAGCCAGGTAGGCATCGAGCCGCTTCTTAAAGACCCCCAGGGTAGGAGGCAGCACACTTCCCTTGGAAGTTGGTTCCACAACCTAGCCCTAACTGTGAAGTAGTTCCTATGGATGTCTAATCTAAAGCTACTCTCCAACAACTTGTGGCCGTTATTCCTTGTTATCCCAGGGGGCGCTAGGGGAAACAAGGTCTCCCCCAAACCCTTCTGGTCCCCCCTAGTGAGTTTATAGATGGTCACAAGGTCCCCCCTCAGCCTTCTCTTGTGAAGGCTAAACAGGTTCAAGTCCCGTAGCTTTTCATTGTAGGGTCTGCCCTGCTGTCCCCAGATCATGCGGGTGGCCCTCCTCTGGACCCTCTCAATGTTGTCCACATCCCTCTTGAAGTGGGGTGCCCAGAACTGGACACAGTATTCCAGCTGCGGCCTGACCAGTGTCGTGTAGAGGGGGAGGATCACCTCCTTAGCCCTACTTGAGATGCACCTGTGGATACACGATAGGGTCTGGTTAGCCCTGCTGACCATGACCTCACATTGTCGGCCCATGTTCATCTTGGAGTCAATGATGACTCCAAGATCCCTTCCTGCCTCCGTGCTCTCAAGAAGGGAGTTTCCCATCTTATAAGTGTGTTGCCGGTTACTACTGCCCAAGTGCAGCATCCTGCACTTGTCCATATTGAAACACATCCTGTTTTTGTTAGCCCACCCCTGCAACCTATCCAGGTCTTTCTGCAGTCTTTCCCTTCCTACTAGCGTTCCCACCTCACCCCAAATTTTGGTATCATCAGCAAATTTGAACAGGTTGCTTTTCACCCCATCATCCAAATCGCTGATAAAGAAATTGAATAGCGCGGGCCCAAGGTCCGAGCACTGGGAGACTCCGCTGCCCACTTCCCCCAGGTCGAATATGACCCATCCACCACCACCCTCTGAGTACGACCTTTCAGCCAATTAGCAATCCATCTGACCATGTAGGCATCGATGCCACAGTCGCCTAGTTTTTTAATGAGGATGAGTGGGAGACAGTGTCAAAGGCCTTGCTGAAGTCCAGAAAGACTACATCCACGGCAACACCTGCATCCAATGCTTTTGTGACCTGATCATAAAAGGCAATCAGGTTGGTCTGACATGACCTGCCCCTAATGAAACCGTGCTGGTTGCCCCTGAGCAATGTGATTTCAGAGCCATTGACCATCAGTGAAAACTCATGGCAATCAGGAAAGGTCCCAGGTGATTGGAAAGGGGCAGACATAGTGTCCATATTTAAGAAGGGGAAAAAGGAGAATCCAGGGAACTACAGATCAGTCAGCTTCACCTCAGTCCCTGGAAAAATCATGGACCAGATTCTCAAGGAATCCATTTCTAAGCACTTGGAGGAGAAAACAGTCAGCATGGATTCACCAAGGGCAAGTCATGCCTGACCAACCTGATTGCCTTCTGACAAGGTGACTGGCTCTGTGGATGCACAAAGACCAGTGGATATGGTGTAACTTGATTTTAGCAAGGCGTTTGATACGGTCTCCCATAACGTTCTCGCAGGCAAGCTAAGGAAGTATGGGCTGGATGAATGGACTGTAAAGTGGATAGAAAACTGGCTGGATCATCAGGCTCAGAGTGTAGTAATCAGTGGCTCAGTGTCTAGTTGGCAGCTGGTATCAAGGGGAGTCCTCAAGGGGTTGGTCCTAGGGCCAGTTGTGTTCAATGTCTTAATCAATGACCTGGAAGATGGCATAGAGTGTACCCTGAGCAAGTTTGCAGATGACACCAAGCTGGGGGGAGTAGTAGAGATGTTGGATGGTAAGGCTAGGATTCAGTGATCTAGACAAATTGGAGGACTGGGCCAAAAGGAACTCCTCATGAGGTTCAACAAGGGCAAGTGAAAAGTCCTGCACTTACAAAGGAACAATCCCATGCACCAATACAGGCTGGCGGATGACTGCCTGGGCCTTGGGGTTACAGTGGACAATAAGCTGAATGTAAGTCACCAGTGTGCCCTTGTTGCCAAGAAGGCTAACAGGATACTGGGCTGAATTGGTCGGCATGTTGCCAGTAGGTCAAGGAAAGTGATTATTCACCTCTATCAGCACTGGTGAGGTGACACCTGGAATACTGTGTTCAGTTTTGGCCCTCCCCCACCCCACTACAAAAAGGATGTGGAAAAGTTGGATAGTGTCCAGCGGAGGATGAAAAAAAAATGGTGAGGTGTTTTGTGGAAGCAACTTATGATGAAAGACTGGGGAAACTGGGCGTATTTAATTTAGAGAAGAGGAGGCTTAATAGCAGCCTTCAACTACCTGAAGGGAGGTTCAAGAAAGGATGGAGTTATGCTGTTCTCAGTGGTGGCAGATGACAGAACAAGGAGCAATGGTCTCAAATTGCAGCAAAGGAAGTTTAAGTTAGATATTAGAAAGAATTTTCTCACTAGGAAGGTAGTAAAACATTGGAACAAATTACCCAGAGAGGTGGTAGAAGCTCCATCCTGGGGGGTTTTGAAACCCAGCTAAACAAAGCTTTGGCTGGGGTAATATAGTTGGGGCTTGTCCTGCTTTGAGCAGGGGGTTGGACTACATGACCTCCTGAGGTCCCAAGCAACTGTAACTTTCTATGATTCTACCAAGGGGTGAGGGAGCTGGGGTCAAGGGGTTTGTAGCCCAAGAGGGGCAAGGAATAGAGGTGAAAGCCCAGGGTCCAGGAGGAGCATTTGACATCAGAGGCTGGGTGTTGACACCCAGGAGTAGCCAGAAGACATAAAGTGCCCAAACATAATAGTATAGCCCTAGAGGCAGAAGCCATGACACCAGGAATAGCTAAGGGGGTCAAAATGCTCAGGCAGGACAGCTAGAACCTAGGGACTGAGGCCAGGACCCAGGGTGGGTTCTGGGTAAGATCAAAAACTGTACCGTACTGGGGGTTTGTGGTCACAGTGATGGGGCTGCTTGTGGCAGGGTAGCCCCTAGAAAGTGCCACTGGTGCCAACCCCCAGGATAGGGCAAGTATGGGGTGCCCTAAATCCCTAGGTCCCGCTGCCTTGCAGGCTATCCCTTGGTGAGGAAAGGCACACCCTGATATAAAAGCATGGGAAGGAGGTTTCTAGTGGCACCAGAAGGGCTCAGAGGCCCAGAGAAGAGCAGGTAAAGAGTGGGATCAGAAGGGTCCAGAGACTCAGCGGGGCCAGGAAAGACTGAGACCTTAAGGGTCTGTGGGCCCAGACAGGGATCAAGTGTGTTGGTTGGAAAAAAGTGATAACTATGATTGATAACTCCTGTGAGGCATGGGGCATGGCATAGGGATGGATTGGAGCTACACAATTAGCCCATAAGTCATTGACTCTAGACACCTGGGGTCAGTACAGTAAGACCAGGGCAGCTTCCTATATTTAAATAACAGGTAAAGATATAAGGCATAGTGGGCAAAAAATGGACTGTCTGCCCATATAGCAGGGTTGAAAAGAAAAAAAAAAGTGACTCCACGAGCTTTGCAGCCACCCCTGGAGATGGTACCCTGTTACAGAGCTAAATTTGATCTGCAGGTGTTCCTTTTTCAGTAAGTGCTCACAGCATTTGTATACCATTACCAATTCTCTGAACAATATAATCCTTCTAAGAAATCTTTACTGCCATGCTTATTTATAGAACACATGAGCCAGTTGCCTTTTGAAACCATTTTACTTGTTCCAATACAACCACCACTTCTTGGTAAACTAATCAAGATCACATACAGGTGATCACATACACTAATATTTAAAGGTAGCACAGAAAGTCAGTATCTTAACTAAGGGGTCAGGCGACTGAGCTAGCCTTTATGTGGGGCCAGAAAGTGATTTTCAACCCTAAATATCAAAACATGCTTCCATTCACAGGGTATTCTGAGTACCTGTCCTGTCTGACTGGCAGCAGGACTCCTGTCAAAGCTATAAATACTTGTTTATTCACTAGGCACTTTGGACCTGACTGAAAATAGATTGATTTCAATCAATCTGCTTCAATAGAATTTTGTTTAGGCCCTCATACAATGGCAGAAATAACCCCACTTAGCCTGTTCAGCTGTGGAGAGATGTTCAGGTAGCTCCTGTGTAGCTCAAAGAGAAATGCCACAAGATATAAAGAAGAAAGAAGCACAAACTGGAATACAGTCCAATATCCTGAAATATATAAAGTGTAACAGAAAATAAACTGGGACACTTCTTCAGAAGGCCCTGACAGATCTGGAAATAGCTTGATAGGCCAAGAAGAGAAACAGGCTTAAAATGGAATTCTGAAATTGGCAGGAGTTTTGCCGCTTTCAAATGAAAAACAGTCTACACCTTATTTCTTGTTCTACTTAAAAAGCTGCTCCCTTAAGCATATTAAAACTTCAAGTGGGTGTTAATGTACTTACAAAGGCTGCTTTAATGGCACTCCAATTTCACTTTTATTGGTGGTCACTTGTTCTATGAGGGAACAAGCCTCTCACATGTGTACAGATGTTTTCCTTTAAGCTAATTTTTCTTTTTTTTAATTAAGTCAAATAACTTAGCTATTTTAAACAACTAGCTAGAGCTCTGCTTTTTCACTCGTGTGCTTTTGCCACTTTTTGATACCAATTCTATGTTTTCTGAATATACACAGTGGAGACAAGGATTCTTCTGGCTCATATCTTTTAAAGCCATAGAAAGAACAATGGGGTTAAAAGTTGCTTTTGTTGAACTTGTCTGAAAAGAAGACTTCTTGAATCTAGAAGACAAGGTTTAAAGAAATCAACTATCATATTCAAAGTCACAACGCAAGCTTGAAACAATGTCAAAAATGTCATGTAGAGTTTGGCAAAAGTAACTGTTTACTGACTCAGATCTTACCCACCTGCAGAGAACAGAATCTTCAGCAATACCTGCAATGTACTAAATGAAAAAAACCCACAAAATAGTAAGTATGAAATTATGGCTATGTGTAAATGTGTCAAAATCTAGACTTCCCCGTGGAAGCACCGCACCAGTGTCACTATAGGATTCCTGCCTTTAGATGCTTCCCAGTGTCTCCATCTTTTCCTCCCATTTCAGTATTCTCACCTGTCGTATCTTGATGTAAACTCTATAGGGGAGGATGTCTGGAGGATAAGGCATGCTTTAAAGAAACGGGCCCTTAACTGGTCCAGAGCTCCCTGGCCCCATCCCACTTTTACTTTAGCTGAGCCTTCTAACTCAAGGGCCCTCTGTTCAGGGATGTCAGCTCCTGGCTCAGCTTTGGTCATACATCATGACTCCAGGGTCCAAAACTCATGATCTCCACCATGTTATACACTAGTGGTTCCAGATTACACCTCAGTTCTTATGCTCTTCCCGCTTAGTTGAACTTTGAGTGTGGGGTGTCCCCAGTCACCCCTTTCAGTGGCCTCCACCTCCCCTTCAGCCACAAGCCAGTCCTCCAGTGAACAAAATGAAAAGCACCAAGATGTCAACAACCATCCCTGGGCACAGCAATGTCCCACAGGGGTTCATCTCACCTCTGTGTGGCAAGTTGCAAGTAGAAAGAAAACAAAACAGCAAAACACATGGGGTACTTAGCTTGCTTTCTGAGCAGGTCCATAGCCTCTCTTCCTGTGGGCTTCTTTCTAAGTTCCCTGCTGCCACAGTCTGCGATTCTGTCCTCGTGCCTCCCAGGGCAGGTTCTGTCCTCGGTGGCTCACACAGCCAGACTACCCTTCTTTGGCCTAAGACTTGGGTTTATGTAGCAGGCTGTGGATCAACTCACTCTTCACTTCTGCCTCCTGGATCATCAGGCTCTGTCTGTACCTGGACTTGGTGCCCATCTTGTTTCACGTCCTCAGCCCATGTGCAAACTGTGCCAGCATCTGGAAACCCACCAACTCAGACCGTGTAATAAAGGTAAAGGGAAGAAGCATGTGTGTGTAGAAGGAGAGAGATGTGGGGGAAGTGGGTAATTTGAGAAAAGGGGAAGTGACGACCCAGGGAAACAAATGGGAAGAGCCATTCCTGCACTGGCTAGAGTGAGGGTTGGGAATGAAGGTAGCAAAGAGGGAGGGCAAGAAGAGGTAGCATTGAGAGCAAACCGTAAACCACCCAGTCTTCTTAGTAACTGGGTAGGGACCCTGTTACACCTGCTAGACTTTGATATTTATTAAGTTGACTAAAGAGGTGAAATAGTGTATGAAAATGATAAATGAAAAAAATGAGGTATACTTGTCTTGTGTGGCATTTTTTCCAGCTTAGTCAAATGATGCTCCCTGCTTCTTTTTGGCATCTATCAGCAAGTCACATGCCAAGGTAAATGGGGAGTCTGCTTTAGCACTTCATTCTTATGCATCATTTCAAAGGTATGCATGCTTTGCACTTTTCCAGTAACATCAGGCAACAGGAGAAAAAATATTCTTTGTCCCAATAAACAATATTTCCGCTTTTCACCTTTTACAACAGAAAAGAACAAGAGATTCTGGACCCAAAATACTGCTCCATCATAGGCAGTTCCTTAACTTTTTCCGCAGATGATTTCAAGATCCACAACATAAACAGGAATCAAGGAAAAGAGAGTTCTTAGCCCCAGCTTACAAAAATGATAATAATAAAACCTCAGGAAAAACGAAAGTGCTCACACAGCCATTAATATTTAAAAAATCTCTTAAAACACTATCCTACCCTTCTGTTCACAATTTACAACAAGGTGTTTCATTATAAGACACCTTATGAGTCAAGCATCCCTATTCAAAGAACACTGTGTGAGCACAAAGTTGAGACAATGGAGTGCACACGCCAGGAATGGAACCATTTTCATTAGAGAGATGTAAGAACCTAATGAAACAGAGAAGAGATTTGTGGTGCCCAGTTACACACTTTACTTTGGGATCCCAGTTTTAGCGACTCATTTTCATTAGACTAAAAGTAGATGAAAAGGCTTCATGCTTTTAAATGTACATTGATCAGTTAATATGGATTTTCCCTTGTGTTGTACCATGAAGGTGATTTCTTTTCCTTCAAAAACTTTCTATTAAAAAAAAGACAATGTGTAACAGATGGAAGTCCACTGACTCCCCCTTTCGTACTGCATCAAGTTTAAAGTTCCTGCCTTGTCCTTTAGCATCTTGTCTAGCTCCATCCCCGCGTCGTCATTTGGCTTTACTTCTTGTCATGTCATTCACTTGGATTCCTCCACTAAGCCAATATTTGTCAGTCAGTATCCCTTTCATCTGCTTCCCCACAGCCATGCCATTCTTTCATCCAATCCACTGCTCCTACTGTGAACACTACAACAATGAATTCATATTAGTTTGTACTTATTTTTAGCTACATCAGCAGAAGTCAATGCAAACAGAACAAGATGCGTATCAGTGACCACCTGGAATACTTTACTAGTACTTTTTTTATATTTCTGCCCACCTCCCTTCATCTGCTTTTTTCTTTTTAGACCCTAAGCTCTTCACAGCAAGAAGTGTGAATTCTCAAAAGTCAATACAACCTAATATTTACTTGGGTGACAATCATGATTTACATTTACATAGAAATGATGAGAACAAATTTTTATTTATTGATTGCTTTGGTTTATTTTTCATTTCTTTCCCTTTCCAGATATCCTTTCCACTACTCCTAGGCCAGACAGTGATATATTTAAATTCTCCTTTTCAGTACCAGAGCTCCTTGATCAGTCAACTTAGTCTTTTTCTACTGCTTCCTATGTTGTCCTCATAAACAAGCTAAGGAAAGAAAGACTAAATGAAACTATTATATGGCAGATGCCTCCATGATTACATAATGACACTCAGAGGGCATATCTACATGTGCACTTAATGGGCAGCAATAAACTCTGACACATATCACATGGGAGTTTATTGCTTCTAAGTGCCACGTTTGAAGATGAACCCAGGACCGCAGCACATTTAGTGAGGTTGGAGAAGCCCCAGCAGGTAAGGAGCCAGGGGGGTCCGCCTGTTAGCCTGGGGTTGCTCTGACACACCTCAGTGTGCTGTGGAGGGGCTGGCTGGGGCACAATGGTGCTTCAGTGCAGGGCTAGCTGACAGGCAGCCCCCTCACTGAAGCAGCCTCCTGCCCCAGCCAGCTCCTTTGTGTCTACATATCTGTTGCTGCAGAGTGAAAAACTCCCAATCTTGTATTTACAAGTACTAACCTGCAGCAGAGTTAATTAGATTATGCCATCCTAATAGCACTGCACATGTAGATGCTGAGACATTTACTGTGGAGCTAATTAGGCAACTGCAGTAAAATCTCATGTAGATGCATCCAGAGAGTAGAAGAAGGGTATGTTTGTACTTTACAAACGAATTAAAATAAGAGATGCATATTCCTAAACAATAGCATACTTCATCAGATGTTGTGAAGGGACTGAAGGAAGCTGAGCTTCTAAATCAAAAACACTGTTTAGAATAGAAAGGGCTGAGGAGGGGGAAAGAAAAAAGAAAGGGGCACTGCTGAGATTGGTAAAATGGGTAAGAAAAACAAAGCAATTAACCCGCTGGGGGAACCCAGGGGCTATTAAAGCTAATCCAGTAATGGAAGAAGAATCTGCTATCATCTTGGTTTAGATCATGCTTAGCACCATCCAGTCTGTGGATGTCCTCTTGTTCCACAATTTGTCTGAAAATGCCACTCAGAGGTCAGCAATGGACTGTCCAGGGAGGTAAAGTGTTCTGTTACAGGCTCGTGTCTCTGTCTGGAATTGATGTCAAATTAGTGTTCATTCATTCGTACAGGTACGGATCACTCCATCTATCCAATCTAGACAGGAGAGGGGCACTGTACGCTGGTGATAGCATATATGACTTTGGTCGAGAAGCAGGTGAATGAATCTTGGATGCTGCAATCCCTATTATTTGGTCCAGTGAAGATGAGATCTGTGTGGATGAGACGGTGCAGCTGACATCTGGGTTCACAGGAAGGTCTGATGTCTTGGTGAAAATAAGAGTTAGGAGGTCTGTTGCTTAAGAAACTCTATTTGAGGCTGGGGGGTGGGGAGGGAGGCACCTGTAAACCAGGACAGGTTTCTGCCTCATTTATTTGAGATAGTCAACCTTTTCCAGGAGGTGTTAGAGGTCATCAATGATGTGTCTTAGGTGTTCCAGCTAGGGGCTGTGGGTGACAACCAGAATGACTGTTGTCTTTTTCATGGGTTTGTATTATAGTAGATTGGAATGATTTCTGAGTCTAACTTTGGTAATTTAGGTGGCTACAGTTTTGTGACTGTAATTGTAGGAATTGCTACAGATCCTTAAGATGTTTATCCCCCTTGTTAGTATTGGAGCAGATATGGTTGTAACATAGTTGGGCTGTAGATGACGGATCTAGTGGTATGCTTAGGATGAGAGCTGCTGGAGTGGAGGTAGCTGTAACTGTTGGTTGGTTTCTGGAACAATGTGATGATGACTAAAAACTCCCACAGTGGTGTCCAAGAAATGAATTTGCTGGGTGGAGTATTCCAGGGTTAGCTTGATGGAGAGGTGAAAGTTGTTAAAGTCTTCATAGAATTTCTCTAGAGACTTTCCATGTGTCCATATGAAGATGTCATCATTGTACCTTAGGTATACAAGAGGGATGAAAGGGAAATCATGGAGGAAATGGACTTCCAGGTCTGTCATAAATATATTGGCATATTTGGAGGGGGGGGGGCGACCATGTGTGCCCATGGCAGTGTCATTTGTTTGTAGGTATAGAGAGTCTCCAAGTTTTAAATAGTCATGTGTGAGGAAAAAATACGAGTGAAATGGAAACAAAAGTAGTGTCCTCACTGTGGATAATATTCTTTATGGCTTGTAATCTGTCCTTATGAGGAATGTTGGTGTACAGAGATGTGATATCCATGATAGCTAATATGGTGGTAGCTAGACGTTTGTCAATGGAAGCTAGCTTCTTTAGGAAATCTTTGTTATCTTTAAAATACCTGGCAGCTCCCATAGCATATGGAAGTAGTATAGAATTAATGTAGCTATAAACTCCCTCTGTGATGGTCCCAGTGCCAGAGACAAACCTGGGTTACCAGGTTTGTGGATCTTGGGTAATGAGTAAAAGTTGCCTAGCCTGGGGTCTCAGGAAGTGTAGTCACCAATGGTTCATTTTCAAACTGGGAGAAGGTATCAAGTCAGATTCTCCAGGGTGTATCTGGGGTCCTATATTTTCATTAATGACTTGAACAATGGAATTGTACATAGATTCATAGATGTTAGGGTCGGAAGGGACCTCAATAGAACATCGAGTCCGACCCCCTGCATAAGCAAGAAAGAGTGCTGGGTCTAGATGACCCCAGCTAGATACTCATCTAACCTCCTCTTGAAGACCCCCAGGGTAGGGGAGAGCACCACCTCCCTTGGGGTTCCTAATGTCCGATCTAAATCTGCTCTCTGCTAGCTTGTGGCCATTGTTTCTTGTAACCCCCGGGGGCGCCTTGGTGAATAAATACTCACCAATTCCCTTCTGTGCCCCCGTGATGAACTTATAGGCAGCCACAAGGTCGCCTCTCAACCTTCTCTTGCGGAGGCTGAAAAGGTCCAGTTTCTCTAGTCTCTCCTCGTAGGGCTTGGTCTGCAGGCCCTTAACCATATGAGTGGCCCTTCTCTGGACCCTCTCCAGGTTATCCGCATCCTTCTTGAAGTGTGGCGCCCAGAATTGCACACAGTACTCCAACTGCGGTCTGATCAGCGCCCGATAGAGGGGAAGTATCACCTCCTTGGACCTATTCGTCATGCATCTGCTGGTGCACGATAAAGTGCCATTGGCTTTTTTGATGGCTTTGTCACACTGCCGACTCATGTTCATCTTGGAGTCCACTAGGACTCCGAGATCCCTTTGGAACATACACGGCAAGATTCTGCTTCACCTTGTGGGTGGCCAAAGCACAGCTTGCTACCAACTTAAGTTAACGACTGAAGTGTAGACTTTGAGTATCTACACTTCTTGTAGTCCTAAGTAGGATTTGTAGGCAGGCTTCTGAATATTCCTCAGTGTAAGATTTCCTAGTTAACATTTAGTGGCATCTAGCAGGCTGGCACTGCACAGAAAGATATAAAAGAGGAATGCATATGAAGTAGAACAAGTGTTTATTTGTCCAGTACCTGAGTGACTTGGTTGCAGATTTTTTCTAAAAGTATTTGTCAAGCAAATATTGGTACTAATTCAATATGATCTTCCTCTGAAAGCTCTGCGAGACAGGTTATTTTATGTTCTTAAAAACAAGAAATGATCACGCTTGCCTTTTTCCCCAGTGTACCACACTATTCAGATAAGCATAAGTAACTCAAAACAGCTCTTTCATTTTACAGGCTCCCTTTACAAGCACATCACATTTATGTCTTTGTTTGTTTATTTTTTCCCTGAGGACTGGGGTGAAAAAATTGCGAATCTATGGGTGTGTACTGACTGTTTAACTTAGTTAATAAAACTGAATTGAATGAAAAAACTAAAGCCAAGAATGTCATGCTATATTCTAAACAACATGCAACAATGATTTTAAAGGACTTCATTTTATGTTACAATGTTGACTGCCGACAGTACCTCCAGTATTTTAAGTAAAGTTCTAATTTATCTTGCCAAGCTAACTGCTTGCTGCTCTAAGTAGCCTGTACTTTATAGTAAGAAATCAATGTGTTGTGTTTAAGTGTAATATTAATTATCAAAATGCTCATCAGCCACATAACTACAGAGATGAAAGTGGTTAATATAATATATGAACAGGTAGTTCAAGGACATGTGATGCAGGAGGCTGATGGAGGAAAACAGAAACCTTTACTCTAGATTATCAGTTTTAATTTAGCTAAGGTCACTGCATATTGTTATTCTCCAATGTCCTTGTGGTGACTTATTTTGGATGAATGTGTGTGCTCAGTTTACTGGGAAGATGCACCGGTAACATGCAATGGGACCATTTAAGAACAAATCCAGAACACAGAGGATGTGTCTACATGTGATACTATATCACTATAGTACCATGCTATGGTGATGAAGCATCCATAGGTAGCTACACATGACCAGCAGCTATTTCACTGCAGTAGCATGATGCCCCACTACAGCAAAGTATCTGCTAAAAATAACCATATGGCACACATATGGCACAATACGGGTAGTTACTGTGCCGTGCTTTAGTACTTCCAAAGGGAAGTACTAAAGCATGGCACAGTAACAAAGTCGCCATAGGGTAACATGTAGCCATGCCTAGAAGGGAGCAAAGTGGCCACTTCAGAAGTCACTCTCCTTACTACCATCCTTGTAGTATTCTCCTCACATGAAAATTAAGGATTTCCCATGGAGACATAATTAGCTTAAAAAGTGGGTCCTGTACAAGAGAATTGGGATATATTGCCAGGTAGTGGGCACATCTATACATGCATTTGATCCAAGATCAGTTTACTTATGAGTAAACACTCCCAGGCAGACGTCTACACATGCAGGGACGTGGCAGCAGATTTGCTGCTCTTAGCACCAAACTGCTGCCACTTGCTGTGGCCCTGCAATGGCCCCCTGCCACAACCAGGGGGGAGATCCATGCTTCAGCTATAGTTGCCAGCAGCTCTCTTGAAAAGACAGCCCTGCTCCCTAGCCAGCCACTTTCCTGACCAGAAGCAGCATGCACAGCTCAGAGGCAGCATGTGGCAGCTCTCTCCTCACCACCTCTGCCTCCCTGCACCATGGCTGCTCCAGCCCCTGCCACTAGTAGTGACAACCAGCACCCCAGGCTCCTGCTGGCCACCACCCTGGCCCTGCTGCCCTGCCACACCAACTGCTAGCTGGCCCACAGGTTCCTGGGCCCTCCTGGCTCCCCCCATGTGCAGCGGCCACCTGCTCGACCGCACCACACCATCCCAGAGCCGCCCCTGCCATACAACTGCCCTCTGGACTTTGTCCAGCAGGCCAGACTCTGGCAGGGATGCTGACAACAGGCTGCTGAATGCCACTGCCAGGGCTGCTCTAGCCCCTTCTGGGCCTCCAGCACCGCTGCCTCTGGGCTCATTGGGCCAGCCAGGTCTGGTGGCTGGATGTCATCCAGCACACCTGGGATGACAAGCAGTGGCTGGAGGCCGGGTGATCCAAGCTACCTTCCAGGCCCTCTTGAATCAGCTCCACCTGTACCTAGAGTGGCAGGACACTGCTATGCAGCCACCCCTCCCCATGGACACCCAGCTGGCTCTCACTATGCTCAAGCTGGCCACTCTGGCCAGCCTCCACTATGTGGGTTATCTCTTTGAGGTGGTCAAGGCTATCCTAGAGGTGTACAGTTCTCTCCAGGATGGTCTGGGGCACAGGGTGCTCCATGTACATGCCCCCTGGTGGTGGTGGCAGGGTTCCATGCCCAGGGACTTCCCCAAAACATCAGGACCCTGGACAGAACCCAAATCCCTATCACCTGCCTGCTTCATGGTGACTGGCCCTACTACAGCTGCAGGGGATTTTACTCCATAGTCCTGCAGGCCCTCATGGACAGCACATTCTCCCATGTGAGAGCCAGCTGGGCAGGCAGTGTGTACGATGCCTGCAAGTTCCACAATTCTGCCCTGCCAGCCCTGGTGCAGAGCGGGGATGCTGGACCTGCTGCTGGGTGCCAGGCTGGTCCTGCCCATCCTCATCAGGGACCCTGTCTACCCACTCCTGCCCTGGCTCATGTGGCCCTACACTGGCTAGCTGGACCCCTGCCAGGCCCACTTTAACTGGTGCCTGGGCCAGACCCATAGCCTGGTGGAGTGCGCGTTTGGCTGCCTCAAGGGATGCTGGTGCACTCTCACTGCTCATCTCAAGTTCACTGAGGACAACCTCCCCTGGGTCACTGTCACAGCCTGCATGCTGCATAAGCTCTGAGGCCTAGGTGGAGCTCTTCCAACAGGCCTGGGCAGAGGAGGTGCAGTGGGTGGAGAACACCTGGAAATGGGAGCACCACCTGCAGCAGCAGAGACAGCAGTGGACTCCCCCCACATCCTGCCAAGGCACCTGGAGAGTTTCACACCCATCACTGGCAGGCACTGAGTGCAGGAGGCACTGGCTGACCACCTTCTCCTGCACTCCCCACTGTATCCCACCTGGACTGCCACCATGGACCTTCCCTCCCAAATCTCTGCCCACCCCTGGTGCCATGATCACTACAGACATATTTCAAAACAAGTTTTTATTCCCCTCACATCAAACAGACCTCCCCTTCATCCTCCCTCCCCAACAAAGACTCCCACCAACAACAGAGCCCCCCCCACCACTCACCCCACCCACCAACAATAAAACACCCTCTTTCCTGTGCAAACTATTTACAAAGTGTTTTGTGTGCTGTCCCAGCATGGGGGACCATGGGGTGGAGGCGCCTAGGGGGCAGAGCCCAGGGACAGATAGCCAGCACCCCAGCCACTGGCCATTCCCCCATGGGTGTGCACACCATGGCAAGCCCAGCAGGTGGGAACTTTGACCAGGGGTGACAGTGGCCAGTGGTCCTCCTGCATGGACAGCTCCCCATCTGGTAGATGATGTCCAGGGCCAGCAGGGCTGACACACAGTCCTGGCCCCACTGAAGACAGCTCCGGATCCCTGCCCTCATGGAGCCAGAGCAAGCAGCAGGCCTGTGCCCAGACTGGGGGGCTGTGGAGCTCCCGAAGGACTGTGCTGCCACCAAGCCCATGGCGTCCAGACTAAGGGTGCATTGGGCTTCTGAATAACTGGGACGAGTTGATGTCTGCACCACTGCCCTCCCCACAGGAGGCCTCTTTGGGGAGGCATCCCAGGGCAAGCCCCCTCACCCCCATGCCAGTGCTGCACCCTGGGCATGCCCTTGCTGCGCATGTCCTGGTCGCTGCATAAGGAGCTGCTTGTGTAGAACGAGGGGTGCCCAACCCACTTGCCCTGCTGCTGCTGATTGCCATGGTGCCCTGGGCACACCTGAACAACTGGCAAGGGACCCTGAGCTTTGATGACACAGGAGGCAAATCCTAGGTGGCCCTGCAACCTCTGCCACCACCTAGAGGGCTACCTGTGGCTGCACTACATGTCCCTGCCCCCCACAGCTGACGAAGACACTGCCATCAGCATCTACATGTTCCTCTGTGTGTCAGGCCCATACCTGTCTAGCTGCAGGGGAATGGGCTTCTCAATAAAGTTTTGCACTGTCTCCCACCTCCCTACATGTTGTGGGAGGGGAACCTGGGGCCAGGGGAGTGCAGCTAGGCTGGGCAGGGAGAGGGGGCATGAGCAGTGGCAGGGGCAGGGGCAGAAGCTGGGGTGGGAAGGGCCCTCCCCCCACTGCAAGGCTTACCACATGACCAGGGTTGGAGTGGCCGGTGGCTCCACTTGGTCCCAACTGGCAGCGATGGCATGCAGCTCTGATCTGTGTTCTCAGACAGTGGGGTGCAGTGTGCAGGCACCCAGCCAGGGCCCCCTTTGGGAGAAGCTGAGACTGCTGGTGGCTGGCAGTGACATGGCCAGTCATGCATCAAGGCTTGGGCTGAGACTGCAAAGCTATCAACGCAGGCACTGGCCTGGGCTCCCTGAGCTGCTGTTGGAGGCTGTGGCCAGGGAACTCAACAGGATGGGCTGCTGCAATTCCAAGGGGCCCTCCCCCAGTGACACATCACTATGGGTGCCAGGCCAGAGTGAAGGCTGATTTAGGCCACATGCTGCTGTACACATCATGGCTGCAGCCTGGATCCTGGGGCACAATGATCACTGTCAGCTGCTGCATAAAGGGCCTGGACTTCTGGGCACCCCCCAACCAATGATTGTAGTTGGTGATGGTGGCCCACTATGCCCACAAGGCCTTGACCTTTATGTGGCACTGCCACACTGATCCAGTCATGCCTGCACTCCCACATCCAGCCTGACAGCCTGTCATACACACGGGCATTGGAGCATTTGCCCCACACAAACTGCTGCTACACCTCCACCTCACCCCACAGTACCATGAGGTCACCAGCCTCCTCCATGGACCAGTTGCAGCTCCAGGTGGCGTAGGCTACAAAGTGATGCATCCCCTGCCCTTCTAGTAGTTTTTTGTAGAATTTAAGTAGTTAACATAGTGCCACACATGCTCTGTAAGCTCAATGCCTAGAAGGTTCCAGAAAAAATGAACTTCTCACCTATGGCGGGGTAATGACCTAGTTTTAAGGTCTGAACATGCTCAGTTGAGTCTATGTCTGTGATCAGGAATTTGCACCGGAAGTTATATGTATATTTGACATCTCAGCTGAAGTGACTAAAAAGGTATGATTGGAACAGTCAATATTGACAAGAGATTGACAGCACCTCTATGAGAATGACTGGTCAAGGGAGTGACAGACGGGTGGTGCGATTGGGATCTCTATTTTTCTTTTCTGTACTTTTCTTTGTTGTTATAATATAATTCTTGATGTTAGTGTCATTTATTATCATTACAATACAGTCCTGTTGTTCAAACTAATAAATGAGTCTATCTATCCTTACTAATTAATTATATATATAATTAAGGGAGAGCCAGGCTGTAGGTTCCACCTTAATAAGAGCAGAGCCTCCACCATTAAAATCCTTTCCTGAGTGCTGAGCTTTGGAGGAGGAACACTTCAGTCTCATAGAGTTGATTGTATAAGTAACTAATTAAAAGTTCAGCTTCCAATAGTGCTGGGCACAGGTGTCGACAAGAACAAGGCAATCAGAGCTCCAACACCAGCTCCCTGGATGGCTGTCCCTGTGCTGCTGGGCCTGGGCAGATGCTTGCAGTGCAGGGGCATAGTGCAGGACCAGCAGCCGCATGGCAGGACAATGCCTCACAGAACATCCAGGCTCCAGGCAGGCTACTGGGGGTGGGCTGCGGGAAGCTGGAGCTGGAGCTGGTCACAGTGGCCAGGAGCTGCCTACAGCTGGGAGTGTGTGTTGCCAGGCCTGGTAGAAGTCTGCAGCACCCTGCAGGCCTGGCAGTGTGGGCCTGGCAGTAAACATGTACACACATAGACACATGCACTTACTGTGCAGTAAACTAAGCTACTGTGCAGTAAAATGACTTGGATAGGTGCGCCCATTGAGTAAAAGTTTAATCTTGTATCCTATAAGTTAAACATAGATTTTCTATTTTTTCCATTTTCAGTTTAGCTCTGTAACAGGGGGCTTTGTCAGGGCCCATCTGCCCTTGGACCACCCACCTATTTCTGGGCCAAACAACCACCCCTTCACCTGCCATGCTTTGATGATATATAATGATGTTGTTAATTAGGCGGGAAGCTGCCCATTCTTGCCTTGATGTAAGGGGGCACTATCTGCGGCTCCGTTCCTCCCCTACAATGCAGCCCAAGCCTCACAGATGGCATCCACAGTTCTTAATGTCACCAGCCCCACACTGGGCCCCAGAATCCTCCAATCTGGACCCCAACTGGATCCCTCCAATTAGGCGGCCTACTCCACCCTCATTCTAGGCTGACTAGCTCCCTAAACTCTTCCCCCTATTGGGCATAGCCACACAGACCCTCCGGGGCCACACAAACCCTGTCCTCACCTCCAAGGTCAGTCAAAACCCCAGGCCCTTAGCTTTGGGCATCCCTCATAGTGGGCCCCTGGCTCTTTTGACCCTTCTGATCCTGGCCCAGAGATCTAAAATGGCTGTCGCAATCAAGCACCTGCTGGCTGCTTGTCTTAGCCCTTAAAGTGGCAGGAACCAACAGTGCCCCACCACAAGCTCCTTTAATGGATTATGTTGCTTTTTCTAATAGTAAAAAAAGTGTCCTGAAATTATGGTAAGTATTTGAGAAATGTCAGTCATTTTGTTTTTGTTTTATCTCACACCACATTCAACTTCTATATTTCTGAAAGCAAGGGATTTGATACCCTTTAACTGAGCAGAAAAGGGCACTATTGCTCTTGATCCTTCATAGCAGAGAACTGATACAACTAAAAATCACAGGGCTTTAGGTATCAGAAACAGCTCAAGCCGTTACAAAGAAACAAGGAGGGCTAGTCTTCTCTCACACTGTTTACTGTTTTTCATTTGAGTACTTTTATTTACATTTCCCCCCAAATTTTTACTCTACCTCCCACCTCTTTATGGAGCATAGAGAACATGAGGTATTAAAACAAGACAACTTGACAAAATTGAAGGATGATATCTGTCATTTTCCTGCTGGTTTGTTGTAGCATGCAGTTTTATATGGCAGGCCAAATAATGTAATGTGATCTGTATGCTGATAATATGGCATTTTATGGATGTATAACTACTACAGTGTCCTGAAAGTACTCTACGAGGACAGACCCATAAAGAAAAATGGCTAGATGGCAGTGGGCATAGCTACACGAGATGTTCAATGGCTGACTATTACTGCGCAGTAACTGATTACTGTCACAGTACTAACAGTGTTAATACACAACTGCACAGTATTATTAGGCTACTGTGCAGTACTTTAAAGACATTCACCAGTGCTACTGCACAGTAACTCTGGTTACTGCTTATTTATTTACTACTTGATTATACGAGTACTAAATAAATGCACAGTAACCACTGCACAGTAGCATCTCATGTTCATGTGCCCACTGATGAGGGAGGACATTTGTGAGAGGTTCGTGTCATCTTCATGCCTGGTTTTAGTCGGTAGAGAAATATCGGTGGGCAGATATATGAACAGCAAGAAAGTATTGATGACAAAAATATTGATGACAAAATCAGTTACGTAGTCAACATAGTGAAAGGCTATAAATAACCAGTTATGGAACAGAGTGTGATCAGTGTGCACACTAATGCAAGAAACCTGGGCATTAATGGAACACCATGTTCTCTCACATACGTCACACACATCAAAAAACACCTGCCGGCAATTGGAGTACAGATTTTATGTGAGAAATACTGTAAGAGCAGTTTCTACCAGTACATTTCACATGGGCAAATGATAGTTCCCCAGCTGCATAAATGTTGTTTTGGCACTTATACGTATTATAGATGCGCAACATACCCACGCTGGTACTTTGCATGTTCAAAAGGCTATGACCTGGGTGGTCAGGCATGTACCTCCTTACATAAGTACCTGGGCAAGCATAAGTCATGAAATTGTAGCTGGGCAAAAACTCATGGAGGAAAGAAAGTCAGTTCTCTCCTGTCTTAGCCTGATATCATAGTAGTAAGCACTTACTCAGTAAGCAGGTTCTAGGTCAGGGGTGGGCAAAATACAGCCCATGAGCTGGATCTGGCCCGCAAGGCCATTCTATCTAAATGTAGAAAATCAATATTTCTCTGCCCTTGGTTCCTGTCAAAAACGACAGGAAGCAAGGGCAGTAGGACCCAGGGGAAGCCCGGCAGGCTCCAACAACAGCAGGGCCTCCTCAGCCCTGCCCCTGAGCTGGAAGCCCCAGCCGGGGTTTCTAGGCTGGGAGCATATGACTGCCTGGTGCAGGAATCTCAGGTAAGTGCGGGGGGGACTCTGGGCAAGGAAGGAGTGTGGGGGGGGGGAAGTGGCCCCTCCCTGCCCATGCCCAGTGCCCCATAGTGCAGCTGCTTGCAGCCCGCATGGGGCTGCCTGTGCCCACTCCAATCAGCCCCATGTGGGCTGCAAGCGCCTGCAGCATGGGGCACCAGGCGTGGGGGAGGGGCTGCTTCCCCCCCCCCCCCGCGCTCAGCTTTTCCCTGGGCTCCTTCCCTGCACAGAGAAAAGCGGCCCCTTACCCACCCCATGTCCAGCGCCCTGAGCTGCAGGCACTTACAGCCCACGCGGGGCTGTCTGGAGCAGGCACAGGCAGCCCCAAGCAGGTTGTGAGTGGCTGCAGCATGGGGTGCTGAGCATAGGGCAGGCAAGGGGCTGCTTTCTCCCCCCCTCCCCCCGCACTCAGCACCAGCCTGTAACCCAGCCCCACTGACAGGCTGGCAGTGGGGCAGGTTACAAGCTGGTGCTGAGCATGGGGAAAAGTGGCTCCTCACCTGCCCCATGGCCAGCGCCCCATGCTGCAGCCATCTGCAGTCCATATGAGGCTACCTGTGCCTGCTCCAGACAGCCCCGCATGGGCTGCGAGTGCCTGTAGTGTGGAGCACTGGCCATGGGGCAGGCGAGGGGCCACTTTTCCCCATGTTCAGCACCAGCTTCTTCCCTGCTGGCAAGCAGGGGATCAGGGCTGTGCACTGCACTGGGTGTGAGCAGGCGAGGAATCAATGGGAGCACAGAGCCCACACCGGTGTCCCAGGGGCAGTGCCGGTAGGGCCCAGAGTAGGGTGGCAGGAGCACGGGGTCCCAGCTGGCAGGGGTTTTATGGAGCCAGGCCAGCTCCCCCTCCCTGCTGGTGCAGCCCAGCCCGGCTCCACAAACCCCTGCCAGCCTGTGCCCCACCCTGGGCCCCACCGGTGCTGGCCCTGGGACATTAGTCCCAAGACATTGGGATGTTGGTCCCAAGATGATGACCAGGGGGCAGGGTATCTGTCAAGGGGTGGGGCTACCCATGAGGCCCTCCACAGCCTGCCAAAACTGGGTAAGCAGCCCTGTGCCCAAAATAATTGCCTGCCCCTGTTCTAGGTTCTCCTCAGCCAGAGAAGTTCTGAACAAATAGCTCCTGATTCCCATAATGCTCTAACCACTGGGCCAAACATTAAATTAAATGGAGGGAGAGCAATGGAAGCCAGGGTCCAGGCTAGAATCAAGGGGCATCTCCTGTCCAGAGAAGTATCCATCTCAATAAGGAACATACCCTTTAGCTTGTTCTCTACCTCCTGTCATCATATATTTACCTCTGTTAGCTGTCTAGGGCAGGCTAGAATTGGGTTTTCCATTTCCTGGGTGAGCAGCCTGTGTGTAAGTGCAAAAAAATGGCAATTTATGTGGCTAGTTAAGTGTCATTGTATGTGTACAGCAGGGGTCAGCAACATTCTCGGGAGCTGCTGTAATTAAAATGCTGCAGCTTCTGGTGTATTCAGGGTCCTGTATTTCAAAATGGTGGCAGGGGTGCTCTTTGATTTCAAAAGAGAAAACTTTCATTACCTGAGGGTACTGGTTAGTGAGAATACCAGTCTGAGGAACTTAGGGACTTTAATGCAGAGGAGACCAGAAAGCTGTGTAAGTCAAAGGTGTAAAAGGTGCTATCTGGGGTGTAGGTTGTAGCCGTATTGGTCTAAAGGACATCAGCAGACAAGGTTCTTTGGGTAAAGATGATATCTTTTATTAGACCAAATCAAATAGTTGGAAAAAAATCTTTGCAAAATTTCGAGTACAATAACCCTTCATCAAGCAGAGGAAGCATCTGCCAATGGTCTGTGCTCTTCCTGGATGGAGCAATAAAGCAGCCAAAGGCCAGTAGTATGCAAGAAAGCCAGTCAGTTAAAATGTAAATTGAGGTGGTCAGTAGGTGCGAGACAGGAGGAGGGGTGGGAAGGGGAATGAATGTAACTGTAGTCAATGGATGAAAGCCCTCCCCCTCCTCCCCCCCCACACACCCACACACCCCTCCTGTCTCACATCCATTGACTACAGCTTCGACATGGGACAATGAAGAGAGCTGATGAAGAGCTGGTGTAGCTGACCAGCGGGGTGGAGCAGTTGTCCTAGAAGCACCTGGAAGATGCGTTTGCCAGACAGGAGCAGCAAGTGGCTGCATCCCAGCCTCACTGCGGAGAGAGTCGCGATGAGGGTACACAGGTCAGTGCATGGAGGATCCGGGAACGGAAGGCACTGCAGCAGCTGCATGAGGCAGAGCAGGTTCCCAACCCTGCATGAGGCAGGAGCAGAAGCCCTCAGTGCATGGACCGGTGCACAGAGCTGGAGAGCCGGTGCACAGAACGATGCATGGAGAGTTCAGAAGCAGACAGGACCATGGCATCTGCACGAGGCAGTGCGGGTCCCCATCCGTGCACATGGCAGGAACAAGCCCCCATCCAGTGCATGAAGTGGTGCACAAGGTGATCACGCTGAATGGGACCCAGTGACTGCACGAGGCAGCACAGGTCCCTGATCCTACACAATGGGGGACATCGGTGCACAGAGCAATGCACAGGGCTGTAGAGCTGACAGAATGCCAGGGCTGCACTCGGCAGTGCAGGCTTTTTCTTCTGCCTGAGACAAGTGCCCCTTCAGCATACGGGGTGGTGCACAGGGTGGAAAGTGGGCCAAAAGGCCAGAAAAGCTGCATGAGACAGCTTTGGCCTTCTCACCAGGAGCATCATGGGTCAACTATCTCAGCGAGGAGGGGACGCCTCTCCCCAACACACTGCTGGACTCAAGCCCAACACTTCAAAATCACGGAATCGTGAGTCACCCGGGAAGGGGGATTCCCACAGGGGAGGACGGGCCCCTCCTCACCGCAGGCTGCTGAGAGGAACCCCTGATGGAAGGGGACAATTCTTCCTGAGACAGAAAGAAGGATCCAGGGCTCCTGCTTGGTATGGTGGGTTCCCTGGTTTAGGGCCCTGCCTAGCTGAGTAACCTAGAGAGGGTAATGATGTTCTGTTAGGTGACAGGGTCCCTGCTTGGGTTGTTATTTCTTCTTTGGGCACAGCTGCTGTGCCATTGTTGGGTTCTGATTATTTTTTCCATGCTGCTGGGATTCTGTTATTACCCTGCGTTTTCATTGTTGTAATCAAAGAGGAGTATCAGCTGTCTTGTATTTGTATTTATTGTATAGGTTATTTTATGTATATATGTTCTATTTGATGTAACCTTATTGTGTATGATATATATTGTCCTATCACTGTCAGATATTCTTGCCATTGGGTTGTATTGATTATCTTTAGGTATGTGCATTTTATTTAATGTAATCTTATTATGTATGTTTAATTATTGACTCATTACTGCCTGTTATTCTTGTCATTAGTTTGTTGATTAACCTCTGTTTTATCATTGAGTACCCCACTTTGCCTGAAGGCTGGAGGGTCCCAGCAAGGGGCAGGGACTGCGGGCTAACCCAAAAGCCACAGGGAATTAGGCCTATGCTGGAGTTCAGGGTTAATTAGGGTTTTCTCTGGGTGAATTGATATCTGTAAATAGCATGTATATATATGCGGAGCAGAGCAGAGCAGACCAGGAGTCACAGTGATTTTTAACTACGTACAGGTTTAATGTTAGACTATATACATACATACATACATACATACATATGTAAGTGTGTGTGTATATATATATATATGTGTGTGTGTATATGTGTGTACACACACACACACACACATATATATATAGATATATATATATATATATATATAGATATATATATATATATATATATAGATATATATATATATATATAAGGTATCATACTATTAAAGTCAGATTAACAGGGCTGAATCACCTTCCCCTCCTTTTTTCAATACAGATATTGCATTTATACTTATATTTACATGTTATACAGCATAGTTTCTCAACCTGTGGTACACGTACCCCTGGGGGTATGCAAGACACAGACAGGGTACACAGGTACCCCAACTGTCTCTCTCTCACCCTCTTTTTCTCTTAAAACTATGGCAAAAAATTTGGTGTGCTACACATTAAAATTCCCCAGTAATTATTTGGCGTTCAGCCCCCCTAGCTTTGGGCAACATCACTTCTAGCCCTGGTGTAAAAGGTAGCAACCCTATGCACACTAGATCAGACATCTGTCATATCACAGCCTTATATACACAGCCCTTCTTCCAATATATGGCGCACAGTCTATAAATATAAAATCCCCTGGAAAATTGAGTGTTGGGGTACTTATTAACATTTTCAGAAGTTAGGGGTACTTGCTACTTAAAAGATTGAGAAACACTCTTATACAACATTACCCACAACTTGACAGATTTATTGAAAATATTTGCTACCAGACCCATACTTTCATGAACTAGTTCTGAAATAGGAATTATTTAGTCCCTCTATTTTGAGAACCTTTCTTTTGAGGTCTTGCTACTACCTCATTTGTGGCAATGGCTATTTCTATATTTTTTAACCCAGGTGGTATATGGAAGGTACCCCCTCTTCAAATGGAAAGGAAGTTAGCAGGAATGTATATGCTGTGGAGAGCGTGGCTGCCTAGCTGTAGGCCAGCTCACCTTCTTCCCTACAGAGCAGAGCAGAGCAGAGCAGACTAGGAGTCACAGTTATTCTTAACTATGTACAGGTTTAATGTTACACTATAATACATATATAGTAGGTAAAAAAAAAAAAAAAAACAACTACTTTGAGGATGATTCTGAATCAGTGTATGAATGGGTTTACTGCACAGTGTCCTGTATAAGCAAAAGACTGTGGTCACTGATCCAGAATGTTCCTTCCAGTCCAATGCTCCTATGACATCTGTGGTGGTAATGTATGAAAATAACAGTGGATCAGAGTGAAAAACTAGGAGTCTATCCCCTAACTTGTGTGCAACCCCCCTATCCGATTGTTCCCAGTGAGACTTCTTGTGCAAGTAAGAACTGGAGGTTAAGGACCTTAAGCCATGATCATTTGAGACTCGATTTCTTTATCCAAAAGGTACGTGGAATGCAGTCAATTGCCAGAGTCAGTAATATAATCTTAATATAAATCTGTCCAAGGGGGCCTTAAATGATACACTCTAAAAACAGAGGAAGTTAGAGGGTAGAGACTTGAGCTAGAATTTAGGGGAACACTAAGGTTTTTAGTATTTCCAGTTATTATCTGATGGGCTTTTTGCCACTTTCTGGAGCCTTAAATATTCCTGTGTTTATAAAACAAAGAAGGATCATGTACTCTGGTCAGTAAAGTCACTTGCCAAGAAAGGTAAGAATCACTTTCTCTTTTCAGTTGAAATTCCTTTCTTCAAGGTTCACTTTGTTAGTTCAAAAGAAAGGTAAAGTGATTCAAGAATACAGCAATAATCATCTAGCTTTGACTGTGCCTGGAAAGTGAGAAGGAAAACTTACATGCCTTCCTGCACCTAGCATTCCTCATAGTCCTCCTGCCATGCCCCTCTGGTGAGACCTTCTCTCAGTGTCTTACCTCAGTACACATCTGCTCTAGAATGAGTGAGAAATTTTCTTTTATGTTTCCAGCAGACAGTCATGTGGCCTTCTCAAAACTTCCAATAGTAGCAGAGGCCAGAAAAAAAAAAAAGTGAACCACTCTTAAAATGGAGCTTGATCAGTTTGAGGGAGAGATTATATAATGTGTGTGCCTGTGATAGCAGGGTACTCCACTGAGTAAGCCTGGAGGTCCTTCCCAGTCTTATGTTTCTATTCTCCTTTTCAATCATGGACACTCTAAGGACCGCTCCAGGGTATCAGAGGCTATATCTCCTAGGCTTATTAGCTGCTCCTGCACTTACATTCCAGGAGGAGTTAAGCTAGGGCCCCAAGGGTATATAATTTTACAACAGTTACCTCCTTGTTTTCATTACAGAATCTCTGCTCTTAATGGAGTTCATGCTGAATGGTGCCGCATAATGTTGAGGTACAAGTCTCCCACTTTTTGGATATCCTGCGCAAAACCAAATCATGTTCACATTGCTCCATCACTGGGCCCCAACCAGGGCCAGGCAGAATAGATTAAGGGCACACAACAGGCTCTACTGTCTCAAGGGCTGGCTAGGCCCTGGGAAGCTGAGAACAGCTATGCTACACCATCCCCTGCTCAGTGCTAATCCCATCCAGCAGTGGGCTAGTCCTCAATAATTTTGTTTACTCCCTCTTGTCAAGAGACTGGGCCTGATTTCCTGTCACAAACTTACTTTATATTAACTTAATTGACTCTAGGGTATTTACTACTGAATTAAGGAAATCAGAACCATAAAGACAAATCTGGGGTTTTACACAGCTCCAGTATAATGCTTTCATACCAAAACGTAAACGTTTTCCAACATACTAGTTAAATTGGGCCCAAGCAAATTCTGCAGATCTAAATGCTATCAATGGAATAGTTTATTAAATAAAGAACCATAACAGGAAATTTGTGCTTCTTAGTACTGCTTCTAAAACTAACATTTATCTATATTATGGTGTAGCAGATATTGCTGACTTTTGCTTCTGAAACAATCCAAGTTTTCAGGCATTCCTTTGATCCTGAACATGGCACCATAAACAGGTAGTAAGTATATCAACTGCTAGGTAGGACAGGGTAGCTGCAGCAAGTGGAATATGAAAGACAGCCCCCTGAAGAAATAGGCTGCTGAAACTCAGAAGAAAAATATTAATTCCCAATGCAGGGATGAACCAATACAAATAGGAAAAGAATTCAAGAAGAATTCTGGTACACTGGGGCTGCTTATCCTCACCTGTAAGAGGAGTCCAGCACAGCCCCCGCAGCCCTCCTCAGGGTATGGCGGAGCCCCCAGTCTGCCTGCCTGCCGCATTTTATGATTCCCCATTATAACCTATGGGCAAAACGGTGAAACAGCATCCAAACAGCAAAATAGTTTCCATGAAACAAATCAGAACAGTGCTTTCAAAATGAAATGAAATTAAAAATGAAACACTATTCCATTAAAATGGAAGTCGAAGCAGAACAGTGCTCTGTCATCTGGCAGGCAGATCAGGGGCCTGCAGCCCCAGGAGGAATCTGGCACAGCCCCCGCAACCCTCCCAGGGATGTGGGTGAGCCCCCAATCTGGCTGCTGGATGAGAGGAGGTGGATGCTGCCGGCTTGGGACAAGCCTGTAAGCCTGGCTTAGAAACTCGAAATGTTTTGAAACTTTCAAAATGTTTCAAGTTCACTTGTTTCATTTCAAAGCTGTTTTGAAGGCTTTTATTTTGTTTCAATTTCACTATTTTGAGCTCCAAACACATTGAAACAGCTTTGAAACCAAATGCTGATCAAAATTTCACACAGCCCTACTGCTTCGTGGCCCCTGGCCAGAGCCCAGCCAGATCCTGCCAGAGATGGAGCAAGGGTAAGAGGCAGTAGGCGTGGAGAAGGAAGACAGGAAGTGGGGGAGATGATGTGGTGAGGGGAAAGCTGGAAGGGGGTTGGGGGACAAGGCTGCAGGGAGTCAGGGACTTCAGGGAGGAGCACAGGGGGCTGGGAGGGCAGAGACTACGGAGGGATGCAGGTGCTGGGGGGCAGAAGGCAAGGTGTTGGTGGAAAGAGCAAGCATCAAGCTGCAAATAACTATAGCTTAGACAGGTATGTCCACATTGCTGGAGACTGAGATGAAACACAACTAAAAGTTACAGACAACATGATAACATTTGTTTCCTCCTTTTTCAATAAAATGGTGGAATGCACTTCCACATATATGTAACTTGCAGAAAGTCAGGCAGAAAACAGGAGGAAGTAGAACTACAATGTAATGATGTAAAATCCCATTGTAGACTGTATTTATTGTAACTTCCAGATCTTTAAATATCTTGTACAGTTTTTGAGTTCATACATTTAAATTGGAAGGTTTAAATTCCTATAGAGCAGTCATTACTAATCTGTCTATATGTGTTTGTACTTCTGACCCCTTCACACTTATAATGCAGAACAGAAAGAGTGCATACAAATGAGATAGCTATAGATTAAATGCTACAAAAAATCTGTTATGTTCTGAGTTATGGCTATATCATGTCCTGGGGTGCCTAATTTCAAAAAGGGAATTTGAACTAATAACTCTGGTACATACTGCATGAATTTAAACGAGGGATGACTGTTCACATTTCCATTATTTAGACAGTATTTTACATTTAGAGACCATTAAGTTTCTAATTTGTTGGTCAAACAGTAATGGTTTGAATTTAAATCATCTTGATCCCTTTTGGTTAAGACATATATTGATCTGCTGCCTTTGGCCAATATTGTCTCCTGCCTTTAATATAAGCTTTGAGTGCTGTAAGGTAAGGGTCAGCAACATAGGGCCTAAAAAGTCACTGCATTTGCAGCTGGAGGGCTTTGCCTCTGCCTGTGCGTGTGCAGGGGCTGGGCGGCTGGAAGCTGCACCCACATCACCACTGCTTTGCCCTGCCCCCCAGCTTCAGTGTAGGTGGAACGTACAGCTGGTGGGGAGCTGTGCCAGGGCTAGGCTGTTTCTGGCTGTACCTGCACTGCAGCTAAGGCAACAGAGGGAAGTCTGGGAGAAGCAGTGCAGATGCAGCTTCCTGCTGCTTGGCTTGGTTTCAGTTCACCAGTAGCTGGAAGCTGCACCCATGCTGCAGCCAAGAGGGCAGAAGGTGGCAACAGTATGAGCACAGCTGCTCTCTGGCTGGAAGCTGCGCTTGTACCCCAGTGAGGGAGCTCAGGGCTAGGAGAAGCAGTGTCAGCATGAGCACAGGCAACCTCTCTCCCTGAGGCTTCTGATACACTACTGAAATCATCTGATCTGCTGGGGCCGAGTTGTTCTAGCCCAAAGTTTATAAAGGTTACAAAGGAACCAGCATAGCTTTTTGACCAGTGTCTGACCTCCTGCATCAACTTGCAGTAGCCTTTAACAGTTTGTTCCCTACGCGGGAACAACAAGATCCCATTGAAGTCCTGACAGAACCATCTCATCCCTCCACTGAAAAGTATGTAGACTACCTGACAGACTTCAGGTGGGATGAGCCATCTATAAAACAGTACCGGGTCATTTGGCCTACAGTTGGAGGTGACTGGAAGTGAAGTTAACTCCATTAGGTCCCACCCACTAGCTTTAAAAACTGGAGTGCTTAAAACCCATTAGTCAACTAAGCCACTAGGCTCAGGAGGATGGTTAATACAAAAGAGCCAGGCAGCTGGGGTGATGAACTTTCTGAGCATTGTAAATTGGACGGAGTGAGCCCTGGGCAGCTTCAGCTTTGTAAGAACTTGTATTAAATTCTTAGCTTTAATTCTACGAATGATATAGGTTCTACAGAAAAACCTTAAGAATTTTTTTTTCTTTTGCTATGCTCTTGGCTATCTTGTCATTTAGTATGATCTTACAATGTCTTGCTGGCTTAGGATTTATATATCTTGTCAATTTTTTCCAAAAAATCAAATAATTTTTCCAAAATTCTTGAAAAGATCCAAGACGTTTCTACTGTACATCACATATTCAGAACAGGAGAAAAATGCGTAGCTAAATGTTGCCTAAGTTTAGGTATATGATTTTGATAATCTTAGCCTACTGAATATTATCCTTCTGTCAGATGCTGTCGGCTAGACCAGGGCTAGATTCAAATACCTAGCTGTCCACTTTAAAGACTAACAAAACATCATCAGCTTCACATAGAATTTCTAGGATCACTAGATATTATTATGGATGGCCAAATTTCCTCACTCTCAGGCACCAATTCTGTGTATGAAACCAAGAAAAAATATTATTGAAAGAAAATAGAAAAGCAGCATCAACTTGAGAGAATACAGCAAGAATCTAATCTCCACATGTGATAATTCATAAACTTAGTTCCCTATTCACCAGTGTGAGTATCCATTAGATAAATGTCCCTCTTGCTTCCTTACCTGTTGTTAGATATATTTCAGCAAACCTACATCCAGCCTCCTGACAAGTTCCAGCTGGTCCCAACATTCATCTCTGCTGTTGTCAGCTCCATTGTTTCCACTGTACTATCTCCCAGAAAAGAGTGCTCCACCCCAAAAGGATCCTTGGAAATAAATGCAGAAGCCGATTGAACACTGGAACAGAGTTTTTTAAACTAAAATTGTTCTCTTTATCACAAGGGTTCCTTGGTACTTACCATTTTTCCTCTCAGTTCCATTACCCAACAAATACAGAGTTGTTTTACAGTAATGGGGACTCAAGAGTGTCACAAGGAATTATGTGTAAAAAGCTTGTGCAAATAAACAGGTCCTGATAGCTGTACTTCCCCTTGTTGAGGATTGACAACAGCAAATAACCCCCTACTGCTTAGATCTCCAGGCTGCAGGACTTGTGCATACTTTTAGTGTGGCATGAAACAAAGTAATAAAAGAACTTTGCCAATATAAGAACCTAGAGGAAACTGTACAAACTTGGGTAATTCTAAAGTGTAGTCACACATACCCTTATCTTATTGAGAGCAACCTGTCATACCACAAAAACACGTTTTGATTAGCTGAATGTTAAGCAACAACAGGAGGCAATGCTTTGCAGTGAACAGATTCTAGTTTGGGCCTCTGGAGTCCTGCATTCTCCTTCTGGCTCTTCCAGCACTGTCAAGCTGTAAAAAACTGCTTTATCTCCTTGTGTTTCTGTCTCTTTTCCCAGCATGTGACAGATCTCATTTATGTAGGTTTGTACTTTCAGAGACAGGAACTGTTTTGTTATCAGTAGGGACACCCCTTGGCATGACAGGGCTCCAGTCTCTGTTCAACCTCTCATGCTACTCTGATTAATGATAAACAAAAATCTATGCTGTGTAGACTACCTTGGCTGAATATGGTCAGTGTATCAATATTTACATGAATAGTTTTTGCCCAGAAACACCAGGGATGAGACAGTCATCATTTAACTTACATTTTTATATCAAGAATAATGAAAAAAAATGCTGATTTATTTCCATCCCATATGGATGTTCTTCACATTTACCATGGTATACCAGTCCTGTGTCTGATTCAGATTGGATTTGTCTGTATTTGAAACAAAGTTTTTGTGCTCCACCCTTGCTAACCTAACACATTTTATTCCACCAGGCTCTCGCTAATCTGATTTTGGCATTTTCTATACCACTAAAATAGTCAAAGAAATAATGTAGATGTCTTAATGACAGATTCAAGAGGGGAAAAATGATCCCTAAGTTTTGGCAAGGATAAGTCAAGTCACTTACAGAATGATCCACTAAGCTCTTTAATTTTATTAATTGGAAGGCAATGGGTGGGTTTAGTTTTGGTAAAATCAGACTAGGTTGTATAACGTATGGTCTGTCCCAGGATGTGTTGTGCTTGGACTGTTCCCAGAGAGGAAGAAGAAAAGCTAGTACTGAAGCACAGTTATTTTTTTCTTTTGGGATAAAAATAAAAATTTCTTTCCACTGCCACAGGACTTAAAAAAATATATTTTGCAAAAGAAATCTTAGCCAAAATAATACACAAGAACAGTTTTATATGGATAGTATCTAATTAACTCCTAACCTAAGGTGCAATAGAAAACTCTCCCATACTCCATTATGTTTCAGTAGAAATCCATTATAACCCAGAAACATGTACCGTACTGTTTCATTTGCTGAAAAGTGAGGAAGTATTTGGTTTTGTGTCTTTCTGGTTACTGACAAACCAAAGGTCACAAACATGTATTATTTCACTTGAAAACAACTGTGCTTAACCATGCTTCTTGCTCTCCACCCAGGGTGGATCTCCACAGATGCATTTAAGAGAACACTATATAATACAGGATAATAGTATATCATTACAATACTTGCTATATAAAGCTAGACAAATCAAAGTACAAATGTATTCATCTACATCGTGTTTGCTGGTAAACTATGCAGGCAGTTCCTTCAATATTTGGAATGTGGAAGTTTTTCTGCTAGGTTAGTATAATTGTATACAGCATCCAGAGTTAAGTCTGCAAAAGAAACTGAGGGGAAAAAACCAGAAGGTGAAATTAAACTGGAAAAGTCTGAATTAGGGGAATGGACAAGCATGGCACTCACTAATATTTAATATACAATGAATGTATATTTCAAGCAGATATGTCTGAAGAGCATGTTTTCCATTTCTGGTAGTATAAGTCTCCTGATATGAATCATTAACTACGTCTCCCAGACAGACAGTGCTCTCAGTCCAAACGCAATTTTCTTGTCACCGTCCATCAGAATTTTCCAGTCCCAACAAAGGGTGGATCCAGAGGGAGTGTGGCGGTGGGACTGCACTCACCTTTAGCTGTGCCACAAGTGAGATCTTGGCACTAGGTGTGCCCAAAGTCAGTCTCTGTTTTCACATAGCTCCAGAACCCAGGGAGCAAGTGCTGCCACCCTGATCTTCCCTGACCTTCCTCTGCTGCTGAATTCAGCAGGTGGGGAGGGAAAAAGCAAACCCCAGTGTTCACCCCTGGGCTCTAGAGCCCTGTGAAAATGGGAGGTCCAGCCAGATGCTGCCCCCATCAGCTGGTGAGCTCAGAGGTCACTGCTCATGTGGAACTCCATCCGGAGCCCTCGCTGACCACCCACTGGGGTCAGAGCTCAATGTACATGTGCAGCTCAGCCAGAGTAAGAGGGAATGCACTCCCCTTACCCCATTTCTGGATCCAGTACAGGTCCTAACCTATTTTGAGTTACGGTATTTGCTATTTTATTAGTGATAGAGTCAGCCAACAAAATGAGGGTCTTGTTTTCAGTCTCAGCATTTTTTTGATGAAATCCTTAAGATGTAATTCTCCCATGTACTCGGCGAACTGCAATAAGTAACAGAACTGTTCATTTTGATTAGCACCCCTGTTAGATGAACTTTTAAAAATAAATGGTGTGGATTATATTCCATCCTCATCATGTCCTATCAAATATAAATCCATATCCTAGTGAACTCACCCTGGTCAGTTGTATAAATTCTTTTCACACTTTAAAATGGCTCCGATTCTGGCTATTTTGTTTTTTGGCCTTTGGCCTATTCCCAAAGCTGTGTGTCAGCTCTTCTCACACTGCACAACTTACTTTGTCTGATGTTAAACTCGGACAGGAAACATCACAGAGATTCCACTGAATCTCTTAGGTATATGACATATTCTTGCTCTCTCTTTTCTGCCTTGACAGCCAGATCCTTAAATAAGTCTGAAAAGTTAATGAAGCATAGGCTTCCCTTCCCCAAAAATTAAGTTGGCACTCCTACATCAGACCCTTCTTATCCAAGTCTTCCTTCATTTGACCCTCCACCCCCCCCGATACCTTTTAACACATTTCTGGTAATTGGTGTCCTGTAGTCCTTTTACTATGATCCTATGCTGTTTTCAAGTTACTCAGTTCTGGTGACCAGTCCTCAGAGAAAGCTCCTGAACTGAGTGAATCGAGTGAAATATCAGTGAAAACTGCACTTATTTCTGTTTCTACTTCCTTTGGTTCCTATTTATATGTTCTCTGGACTGTGTGTCATGTCAAATTTACAAGTTTATAACATTAATTCTCGTTTCATTGACTATCCACGTAATTCTTAATCCCTTATCTCCAAATTCCACCCTCCTCCATACCTTAATTCACCATTATCTTTCATAAAGGCAGATGCCAAATAATTCTAAAGTAATTTTGATGTCTCCTTTTTCTTCTCCACTTATCTATAACAATCCTAAAAAGTGCCCACTTTCATTTAAACACTGTATTTAATATCCTCTTACTGCCAGCTGAAACGTTCTCTTTTGTTTAGTATCAGCTGGTCATTTTTATTCTCTTTTGATTTTGTTTTATTTTGGGCTCCTTTGTAATCCCTTTATTTGCTGGAAGTAATATCTTCATTTGCAAATGATTTTGTGACTTCAATCACATCAACATTTATATTTGATTTTTAACAGGAATGGAAAGTTACTGTTTTTCCAGTAATAAAAACATTTGCTGGAAGTAATATCTACTGCTATGTGTGAGCAGGTAAGTGTCACAATTTTCCCATCCATTCATAGATTCATACTTTTTAAGGACAAATGCATGAATCTCTCTGATTATCATCTGTTCTAACCTTCACTTAATGCAAGCCAAAGAACTATTCCTGCATCAAGTCTCTAACTTCTATTTTAGCTGTAGCATCATCTTTTAGAAAGATATTTAGACTTTTAATGCTAAACTAAAGACCTTCTATAATCAGAAATATCTTCCCCACATAGGCAGTTATAGATTGTGATCATGGTACCTTTCAACCTTTTCTTAGACCAATTAAAGAAATTAAGCTTCTTAAGACTTTCACTGTGAAGGCATGTTTTCCTCTCATACCTATTTTCTGAATCTTTTCCAGTCTTTCAAATCACTTGTGATGTGTTGACAGGAGAACTGGATACCACATTTCAATAATGGTTCATAGATTCATAGATGTTTGGGTCAGAAGGGACCTCAGCAGATCAAGCCCAACCCCCTGGCCTGTGCAGGAAAGAGTGCTAAAAGACACTCAGATGACCCCAGGCAGGTGCATGTCTAGCCTCCTTTTAAAGACCCCCAAGTTAGGGGACAGCACCACCTCCCTTAGAAGCCAATTCCAGATTCTGGCAACCCTTACTGTAAAGTTTTTCCTGATGTCTAACCTAAATCTGCTCTTTGTCAGTTTGTAGCTGTTGTTCCTAGTTACTCCAAGGGATGCCCTGGTAAACAGAGCATCTCCTATTCCTTGCTACCCACTCCCCCAGTGAATTTGTAGGTGGCCACAAGATCACCTCTCAGTCTTCTCTTGCGGATGCTGAAGAGATCCAGGGCCCTCAATCTCTCCTCATAGGGCTTTGCCTGCAGGCCCCTAACAAGTGAGTGGCCCTCCTCGAAACCCTATTGAAGTTGTCTACATCCCTCTTGAAGTGTGGCACCCAAAACTGGATGCAGTACTCCAACTGCAACCTGACCAATGCCACATAGAAGAGAAGTATCACTTCCCTGGACCTACTTGCCATGCACCTGCTAATGCACAATAAAGTGCAGTTAGCTTTACTGATCGCTTCATTACATTGACAGCTCATGTTCATCTTGGTGTTAACAATGACTCTGAGATCCCTTTCTCCTATCGTGCTGCTGAGAAGGTCCTCCCCTAGCTTGTAAGCGTGCTGGTGATCCCTTCTCCCTAGGTGCAGCACCTTACACTTGTCCATGTTGAACTGCATCCTATTCTGTTCTGCCAACTTTTCCAACCTATCCAGATCTACCTGGTTTCATTCTCTACCCTCTAGTGTGTTAACTTTACCCTATAATTTGGTATCATCTGTGAATTCAGAAAGAGTGCTTTCCATGCCCTCATCCAAGTCACTGACAAAGACATTGAACAGTACAGGTCCAAGGACTGAGCCCTGTGGGACTCCACTGCCTACATCTTTCCAGGTTGATACCAACACATCCACCACTACTCTCTGGGTGTGACCCCTAAGCCAATTTGCCACTCACCTGACTGTGTAATCATCTATGTCATAGCCGCTCAGTTTATCAGTGAGAATAGGATGAGATACCGTATTGAAAGCTTTCTTAAAATCCAAGTAATCTACCTCAATTCCTGCATCTAAACATTTTGTGACCTGGTCATAAAAAGAAACAAAAGTTAGTCAGGATGATTTCATCCAGAATTCATATCAGACTAACCAGCCTGAAATGATCTAAGTAATCCCATTTACCCTTTTGCAAAAAAAAAAAATTGCACTTTAGGGCTAGGGACAGAAGTTACATATAAACCAGTTTAAGTGATCAGAAACTGATTTAAACCTGTAACAGAACAAAAGTTCAGTGCACATAAACCAGTTTCAAAATGACTCAAACTGGTTCAAGATAAACCAGTTGAACATACTCCGGTTGAACATAGTATCAGACTTAACTGACTGAGGTCAAACCGGTTTATGGAACTTCTGGCCCAGACCCCTTCCTGGTTTAAGTTAATCAGAGCCCCCCAGCATCCCAGCATGCTTTTCAGCACTCGGCTAGGCTAGGCTAAGCTGTCTGCTCCAGAGAGTAGGGCTGGCCCCGCCCCTCTCCTCCCTAGCCGGAGCACTATCACTGCCCAAGCTGGCTGGGAAGGGGGTGGAGGACTGCAGCTGGGGTCTGCCTAGCAGGGGCACAGCAGCATCTGACAGGCTTCCCCCTGCCCCACCCCACTCTCACTGCTCGCTACTCACACACCCCAAAGAACAGGACAGCAGAGGCACTTCTGAGAGGTTTTGGTGCCATTCATTTCCTGTCCTCAGCTGCAGGGAGTGGGAGGTTGAAATGTTCATCCAGTATCATCAACCATGCATACACCACACAAGCATCTTCCCCTTCCCCCCCGCCCCCGCCCTTGCCTCAGAGTACTAGCCAGGAGCTGGGGGCTGACAGCACTCCCTGGCCCTTGAGTGATGAGTGGGGAAAAAGCCTGGCAAGGGTTGCCTCCCCCTCCCCCTCCAGGCACACCACAACTAAGGACTGTACAGGCCAGGGTGGGGGTTTAAACCCCTCCCTAATCAGGGCCTGCCCTGTCCCCCACCTCAGTTCAGCACTATGGAAAGGAAGAGATAGCTGCTCTAGCACGCCCCAACTTGCATCCTGAGCCACTGCAGGCATACATCTGCATTTCCTGAATCAAAAGTGAATGTCTATCCACTTGCAAATTGGTTCAATCTATGCAGGTTAATCTAACCTGCAAAGATTGAATCAATTCATGCTCAGGTTTTTTGCATATCTGTACTTAGCCCAGCTGTTTCTTAACTCCTCTGGAACTTCCTCAGTCTTTCAAAACTTGTTAAATCATAATTAATGTTTTAGAGACCACTTAAGTCTTGTCTTCTGGTGGGCTTAAAAGGAAATTACCTGGTTCTAAAAATGTAAAAATCTCCTGTATATTTAAACTTAAAACCATGCATAGGGGGTGCACAGTGGCTCACGTGTACACCCGGAGAGCGCTAGTGCACACCCTGACAGCCAGTGTTCCCCACTTAGGAGACAGGCAGTGGGCGTAGGTGAGAGTGTTGGTACCCACCCCCTCACCCCCCCCCCCCCGCCAACCAGGGACTGGGAGCACCAGCAGAAGCACTGCTGGCACTTCTGAGTTGACAAGATCTGCCATAGGGGTACCAACCCCCACCCCCGCCCGGTCACTGACTGGCTGCTGGGGGTCAAGTGCCCCCCCGCCCCAACTCAGGAGTCACCAGTCACCCGTACCTAAAACTGTTTAAGGAAAGAAATGTTGGAGTGATATCTTTTATTGCACCAGCTGTTTAGTCTGGCGGGACATAGACAAGCTTTCTCATACCTCTTTACCATTCCTCAAGTTTCCCTGAAGCAGTGAGACCTCAGGAAAGGTAGAGTACCCAAAAGGCTTTTCTATTCCCACCCCCCTCCCAACTATACCTTAGGTCCACTAAAAGATATCATCCACAAAAGTTTTTGCCTCTGGCACTTTTCCTGGAACATAACAGCTACAACATCACCCCAACACTACTAACATTATTTAACTTACTTACTTGACTTTAGTAGAATTGCACGCGTTCAAATACAGCAGGGACAGAAGTTACATGTAAACTGGTATAAGTAATCAGAAACTGGTTCAAATATGAAACACAGCAGAAATTCAATGCACAAAAAACACTTTCAAAATGGCTGAAACTGGTTTAAGATAAACCTGGATGAATGTGTTATCAGACTTGACTGAGCTTGAACCCAGAGAGTGGTAGTCAATGGAAGTGAATCGTCATGGCACTCCATAACCAGTGGTGTCCCCAAGGTTCTGTCCTTGGTTCTGTATTCTTTAATGTCTTAATTAATGATGTACCCAAATGGGTACCCAACATTTTGGTGGCTGGGAAGTGGTGGCAGTGTTAACTGCCACTCCTCTGCTACCAAATTTGTGGAGCCATGGGGAATCTTGTAGGCCAGATGGTATGCCCCTGATGCTACATTGGGCACACAGAGCTGGGGCAGCATAGGGCCCAACCCGTAGTACTGACCCCATGAAGGATCCAGCCCATGGGGCTGAAAGGTTGAATGCCACTGGTTTAAACTGAAATCACATCAATTTATTTTCACCTTTTTATTTTTACTCCTATCTACACAGGCATAAAAAAGTAAATCAGGTTTTTTTCCCTTTTTCTGAATGGAATAATGCATGTTTTTGCCTAACCCTCTCTAATTTGTATTACTGTTAGCACTTCAATGACAGCATTTTTAGGGAAGAGCGATCAGTATATTATTCTGCCTCATGTATCATCAAGAAGAGTGTTGGTCAAAGTTCTGATTGCAGATCACATGATGCTAATGCTGTAAAAGGCAGTGCCTAGACCTTGATTTCCAGAAACTTTATAATATTGGCAGCTTTTGATTTGTAATCTGAACCTATTATGAACCTGATGTTGACTGGTTTGTTTCTTATAGTCATTTACATCTCCACAAATTGGGTTAAAAAAAATTTTACCATGATGACAGACTTCTATTTTATACCCTCTCTGTAATTAACTCTGTTAGACTGAAAGTACTGGAAGTTCAAATCCAATGTATGAAAGTCATTGAAGACCCACTCCAAATCTAACTGCAGGCAAAGGGAAGTTTTCAGTAGACTTCTGACTTAAGTGGTATTCTTTAAAGTCATATATAAACTCTGAATGTATACACCTTTGACAATATTTAGAAATTCTTGTAATTTGCAAAGTTAATCAGTTTCAACCCAATCCCAGTCTCCCTAAAGATGGTACTCAGATTCATAGTTCATCCCCTGAGCAGAGCCAGGAAAAACAGTAGACTAAAATTGAACTGATTTTCTGACTACCGCTTATACATTAAGCAAACAGCTGTCAAACACCTTCTTGACCCAGACAAAATGAACATTTTATCAAATTTCAGAAGTAGCTTTGTTCATTTTATAATTAACTTATCAAAATGAAACACTAATTGAACCAATTATGCAATGCAAAACTATAGAATTCTGGGTTCAGAAATAATACCTTTTATTAGACCAACTAAGAAATCACACAAAAAAAATACCTTTCTTTGCAAGCTTTCGACACACCCACCCTTCTTCTGGCTGAGGACAAATCCAAGATGTAGCATTTACACCTGGGTTGAACAAGTGGGAGTGGCAGTAACAACTGTGAAGCAAGTTTGTAGAGAAAAAGAAAGAAAAGGCATGGGGCAAAAGTCCTGGCTGTTCTTACCACTATCTATATAGGAAAAAAATCACGAATGTATTTTCCTACTTCTAAAAGTCACCAAAAGCTGATCCTCTGCTGGGATAGTAGCAGCAAATCTATGACTCTGAGATACAAAATTATTTCTTTCAGAGTACATTGCATTTCTGTCAGCTTATATAATTATTGTAACTCAAATATTAGGGATCTAAGGGATAGACAAGGATTTGCTTGTGATTGGTGCTTTTCTGTGCCTTTTTCCTTTCTCTTTAGTCACATATCTAGTGTCACATGCCTAACTCTTACTAGTATAGAGGTACTTTCCATCACAGTCAGTACAAAAACTCCTGCCAGCCAGGGTTGGATCTTATTGGAATGACTGTGTGTGAGGTATCATTGACTCCTAGAAATTTTATACATCAATTTTATAGGCATATAACAGGTGTGCATTTGGTGAGCTGTAGCATACACAGTACTCACCTTGTAGTGAGGGAATTTTTGCTTTAACTCTGTGATAACTTGCTTAGAATTGCCACATTTTTTTTTAAAAAAGATCATGTGGTTGCTGATATTAACAAACATTGGGAAGAACTTTATGTTTTAATTTGGGAGATTTTTAATAGCTGCCATCTTCATAGCATGTAGGTACCAAATATAATGCCCACCATAGTAAAAGATTCAATTTAAAGTTTTAATCACCCCTTTATAACAAATCAGTTCAGTTTGAGGTTTTTACCAAGGCTAAGTACAGACATTCAAAAAGTCTAAGGAGGAATTGATCTAAGTTACATGGTTTTCTGTAAGCAGTGTAGTAGCAAACAGAACAATCATTTGCTTTCTTTTGGGGGAGGGCAAATCTTAAACCAGGTTCTATCACTTTGAAGCCAGTCTATGTATGCTAAACTTATGTTTTGTTACACGTCTGGACTTGTTTTTGATCACATATACTGGTAAAAGTGTGATGTCTATACCTGGCCCTAAGGTTTGAGTTTGTCGTGAACTCATTTAATCATCCTTTACAAGAGCATTCAGTTCACCTACTGGTAACATTTCCAAAGTACACACCCATGTGCCCTGGATCATGTTCTGACTTCATTCTGAGTTAACTGTTGTAACTCTATTGACATCCATGGAGGTACTTCCAATTTCTAGTTATAAGGCAGAGGACAATTAGGCCCACCAATTTGTCTGCCTTGATGGCCAACCTAGAGTGTTATTTTCTCCAAAGCAGTGGCTCTCAAACATTTTGGACTCAAGGCATTGCTCACTGCACTTGAGATGCACCCTTCCATAACTTTTGTCAAGTGAGTGCCACCCAGTTTCAAAAATTAATTGCAGTATTTACCCTCTTGCAGAGGAGGTAGGCAGTTGGGCTAGGAAATCATTCAGGCAGGGATAATCCTGAGCCTGTATTTATCTATGTAGCTTACCTGCTTATCTCCTTGCACCTCACAGCACCTTTCCAATGACCTGGCAGCACCCCAGGATGACCCAGAATTCTGGTTGAAAATCAGTGCACTAAAGTATATGGACCCCAGTAGTTCGCTGTGATCATATAGCGGTTAGTACTCTGCATTGTGGCTGCAGCAACCTCGGCTTGAATCCAAGGCATGGCATCACCATGCAAGCTGTAGCATGGAACAGGGTCCTTCCTTTTGACCAGAGAGCCAGCAAACAGGGCCTGCAGCACCAGGCACCAGATCCTGTCCAGGGAAGATAACTGATCCAGCTGCCTATGACTTTGGTTTGCTGTGTGTGTTTGGGGTGTGCGCTCTGAGAAGCTGGGAGTGACTGCTGAGTGACTGATGACTGCTGAGTGATTGCTGCCTGGGCCTGACAGAAGCTCTAAAGAGGAGGCAAAGCCAGTCCAAGCCCAGCATGGCATAAAAGGAGACTCCTCAGGTACACAGGGACTCAGCAAACAGGGCCTGCAAACAGGGTAAGCAGTTTGCAGGCAGTTCACAGGCCGGTTCCTAGGCTAGTTTGTGGGTAGTAGCATAGTCTATTACAATACAATGATGAGGATGTGTCATACCCCGTGGCTTCCCACCTCGGCCCCACCTGGTGCTCCCCCTTGCACTACTGAGGCCTCCACCCAGATGGAACCTATGGTTCCATCCTCCACTCTGATGGAGCCCCTGGATCCGGGTTGTGGGGGCTGCCTAGCACGGCTGCCAGGAATTGGGAATGGGAGCAAGGTCACCCCCACCTGTAGGTTATGCTCCTTAGTGAGGTCCCTGGAGTTCCAGGCAACTGAGCTCCAGGTCCAGGTAGGCAGACTTCATGCCATCACAGCCCATGAGCAGCAGATTGACTACTACTACTATCAGGCTTTTCTTCCAAAGAATGAAGAGAAAAGAGCACAGATGCCTGGCTACGTGAAGATGGACAACAGGAAGATTGACTGGGAGTCCCATGTGGGGGATGCTTGGAAGATGCTCATCTTGGGTCCCAAGACATGTGGTACCAGGGTCATTCCTCCCTTGGAACTGAGCAACAGGTATACACCTCTCACATCACCAACAGAGACATCAGCTGAAACACTGGCTCTGGATGAGGGGAGGCAGCTAGCTGCCACCCCTAAAAAGAAATGCAAGGTGATTGTGGTGGGCAACTCCCTTCTGAGAGGGACAGAGGGAGCGATCTAGTACCCTGTCCCTCTGGCCCATGAGGTCTGTTGCTTCCCAGGAGCCATATCTGGGATGTGGCAGGGAGGATTCCTCAGCTTCTCCAGCCTTCTAACCACTACCCCATGCTTTTCATCCATGTGGGCACAAATGATATGGCTCAGAGCAATCCTGGCCAGGTTATGAGTGACTACAGGGCTCTTGGGGCTAGGCTTAAGGGGTTGGAGATTCAGGTAGTTTTCTCCTCCATCCTCCTAGTTGCAGGCCACAGGCCTAGGAGAGACAGATGTATCAAAGAGGTGAACCAAAGTCTCTGGAAATGGTGCTACCAAGAGGCTTTCAGCTTTCTTGACCACAGCATGCCCTTCAGAGATGGAGGTCTTCTGAGAAGGGATGGTATTCACCTCATACTGAAGGGAAAGGCTCTTTTCTTGGTCAGGATGGTAGACCACCTGGACAGGGCTTTAAACTGAGATCACCAGGGGACAGGGGGACAATGAGTGGAGCAAGCCCAGGGACTGGAAAACAAACAACTATTACAACAGGAGATGACAGGAAGGACACTACAGCACGAGCTGAGGGAATGGAGCTCCCTCAACATGACAGGAAACCGAGGACCTCCAATGGAGGGCTCAAATCCCTGTATACAAATGCCAGGAGTGTAGGGAACAAACAAGAGAAACTTGTCCTCCTGCTTTCCAGAAGGGACTACAATATTGTAGGGATAGCAGAGACCTCATGGGACTCTACTGACGATTGGATTATAGCTATAGAAGGCTACACCCTGCATAGGAGAGCTCGCATAGGGAAAAAAAGGTGTAGGTGTAGCTCTATATGTAAAGAAGGAGTACAACTTGAAAGCCAAAATTGGTACTAAGGAAGGGTGACTTGTGACCTTCTGGGTCAAGATATGCAGGGGGAGGGAATATGGAGAAAGGGACCTAACTGTAAGAATTTATTACAGACCTCCAAATAAAGATGAGGAGCTAGATCTGGAATTCTCCATAGAACTGGAAAAGACTGGAAGAGGCTGTGATAGTAGTCATGGGTGACTTTAACTACCCAGACATCTAGGAAGAACACTCGGCCAGATCTGACCAGTTGTCTAGATTCTTGACTTGTATTGGTGACTACCTGTATCAGGAAGTATACAGGCCAACCAGAGGAAATGCACCGCTACATTTAGTTTTGGCCAGGGCAGACACCCTAGTGAGTGATCTGAAGATAGAGGGTAACCTAGGTGACAGTCACCATGACACTGTCACTTTCACTGTCCATCATAGGCCTGGGAAATCTGTCAGTAATGTACAAATTCTTGACTTTTAAAAAGCTGAATTCGATAAGCTAAGGACTTTAGTGAGTAATGCCCTATAGGATCAAAGACCACAGGGAAAAAGTGTGGATGAAGAGTGGTCATTCCTCAAGGACACGACCCTTGGTGCACAGAAGTTGTCCATACCTGTATGCAAAAAAGGTGGCTCAGGGCTGGGAGGCCATCTTGGCTCCATAGGGAAATTACAGATCTTCTGAAAAAGAAAAAGGAGGCTTACCAACAATGGAAGCTAGGAATAGGTCCCAAGGAGAACTACATAATATTGGCCCACACCTGTAGGGGGCAGATTAGAAAAGCAAAGGCGGTGACCGAATTCAGGTTACCAACCAAAATCAAGGACAATAAGAAATCCTTCTATATGATATGTAAGTAACAGGAGAAAAATCAGTGGAAACGTGGGATCACTGCTCAATGCATCTGGACACCAAAGAGAAAACTAAACTCCTGAATGAGAAGCTTGCATCTGTATTCCACCAGTCTGAGTGACAGCCTGCCGAATGCAAATATGACATGGAATAGTCATGGTAGGGATGATCACCTACCAATAGTCAATGTAGAGCTGGTGAAAGAATGGCTAGAGAGGCTGGATAACTATAAATCAGCAGGACCAGATGAATTCCATCCGAGAGTCCTGAACAAACTAGCCAAAGTCATCACAGGACTGCTGGTGAACCTCTTTGAGAATTCATGGTGCTCAGGAGAGGTCCCAGAAGACTGGAAGAGGGCCAATGTTGTGCCCACCTTCAAGAAGGGCAGGAGAGAGGAAAGAGGGAACTACAGGCTGACCAGCCTGACCTCAATCCCAGGAAAAATCCTTGAAAAATTTGTCAAGGAGTCCATATGCAATAAGCTGATAGAAGGCAAAATGTGAACAACAGCCAACAGGTTTTGTTGGGGGTAGCTCATATCTGACTAACCTTATTTCCTTCTACAAGCAGGTTACTCACCACCTGGATAAGGGGAATGAGGTCAACATCATTTACTTGGACTTTAGGAAGGCCTTTGACTTGATGTCCCATGAGGCTCAAAGTAAAACTAGGGAACTATGGGCTCAACAATTCAACTGTCAGATGGGTGGGAAACTGACTGCGGGGTTGGACCCAGAAAGTAGTAATAGACAAATGTGTGTCAACCTAGTGGAAGGTAGCCAGTGGGGTTCCTCTGTGTTTGGTACTTTGATGAAAATGTTGAAAAGCGCTGGTCCATGATCTGGATGTGGGGATGAAAAGCACACTGGCAAAGCTTGCCAATGACATTAAGCTCTGGGGAAGTGTGGTCACACATCAGGGTAGGCTGACGATCCAGGCAGATCTAGACAGATTAGTTAGATGGGCGGACCAGAACCAGATGCTGTTCAACACTGAGAAGTGTAAAGTGTTCCATCTGGGGAGGAAAAATCTGCAACAAATTTACAGGCTTGGTGGTGCTAGCACCACATCTGAAAGGGACCTGGGGGTCATAGTTGATCATGAAATGAATATGAGCCACCAGTGTAATGCTACAGTTAGCAGAACAAACGATATGCTGGAGTGCATCAACCAATGCATCTCAAGCAACACTAAGGAAGCAATTCTGCTCTTCTCAACATTGTGAGGCCACAGCTGGAGTACTGCATGCAGTTCTGGGTGCTACACTTCAAGAAGGATGTGGAAAAGCTTGCAAGAGTCCAGAGAAGAGCCATTCATATGATTAGAGGCCTGAAGAGCAAGACATATGAGGAAAGGCTGACAGATATGGGACTGTTCAGCCTAGAAAAGAGTAGGCTTTGAAGGGATTTGGTGACAGCTTACAAATATATCAGAGAAGAGCATCAGGGGCCAGGCAAACAGCTGTTCACCAAAGCACCCCAGGGGAAAACTGGGAGCAACACTCATAAACTCTGAGAATAAGGTTTCAAACTGGATATAAGGAAAAACTTCTTCACAGTTCACGTGACCAGACAGTGGAATAGACTCCCAACAGGGGTGGTGCAGACACCAACATTGGAGATCTTCAAAAAGAGACTGGATGCACACCATGCTGGGGTTATTTGATCCCAGCAATGTTTCCTGCCCAGAGCAGGGGGCCTGGACCCAATGATCTCACGAGGCCCCTTCCAGCCCTAAACTTCTATGAATCTTCTGTAAAGTTCTGTGTTTGGTGGAACATCAATTGTGTATGTCCACCCAGAACTCTATTGATACTTATTTTGTTTTACAGCATATTCAAGCAACTCATATGAGCTATTTTTTTCTAGCTTTTTGAACTATTTTTATTTCCTTTATGGCACTGCCTCTGCAAATATTTGCAATTCTAGTAATGAAAAATGCAGTTCTTCCCTCTAAAGAAATTTGCTCTAATTTCTTTATACCTATATTATTGTTCTACCATATGGTACAATAAATGCTAATCCTAAAAGCATACTTCCTTTATTGCCCTTAGACCATTCCATGAAAATTATAAACATATTCAAAATTTGCCTAGCTAGTCATATTCTTTTACTTTGATGACAGAATTATGGATCATGAAATGTGGTTATGTAATGTATAATATCTGTCTTTATTGGTTAATTTAATTGTCTAGTGGGACAGTGTTCACAGTCACTGTAATTTTCAATTGTTTTATTTATTTTATTTTTTATGGAGAGATGAAGGAAGTCTTTTTTTCCATTTCTGAACTGGGGTCCTTCAGAAATCTGAATGTTCAAAGTTATGTATGTTCTCACCCAGGAATATATCAGCCTCCCTGGGAACTAGTGTGTGGTTATCATAGGCCATTTAAAAATAGAAAGTTTCAAAGCAAATTTTGGTAGATGAATATTCAATTAGGTGTTGAAAATAACTTTGTTTTGCATAGTCAGCCATAATTATCTGTTGGATGGTAAAGAAATTTTAATCTAATGCAGTCAGTCAGATATCAGTACAGCTCCAATCACTGGAATTATTTCAATATACAACACCTGAAAACCTAGCTTTTTTTTTAAGCTTTTGCAAATATTAAGCGTACAAGTGTCTGTCACATCTACTATATCCTAATATTAAGAACCTTTCACATTTATCTACCTTCCTTTTGTTATCAGTTCAACTGAACTGTACAAGAATGCTTGAATTAGAACTGAACGAATGCAAACATACAAATCCATATGTCTAGCTTCTCCTTGATATGGATTCTCAGTGGAAAAAGAGTATCAACTTTAAGGTACTACGATCCTTTTGCAGTAGAATTATATTCTGGAATATAAACTGAGCTCCTTGGTATCCCATAATGTTCATGCTGATACTACTAAAGGAACAGGCTGGAAGGAGGAAAACATTTTATGTATTGTGTTTGGCATTTCATTGGCTAGGCTACAATTTCTGTACATGAACCTGTGCTCAAAAGGAAATTTGTCCTTCAAGCAATGTTGCAGAAATGAATTGTTCAGGACTTATTTGATAAGACAACTATTTCACCCCACCCAGTATTTGGGAGTTGCTTACCATGGCAAACATCATTTATTCAGTACTGAAAGATATTTTCCTCTTTCATTTGCACAGTGAAAAAGCTGTTTGTGGTTTTTCTGAACTATATGAATTGGATGAGGCATCTATAACTGATAAAGAATGAAAGCAATATTTGAAGGAGCAGCAGATTGGATAGCAATTCATGCTAGCTATATATGATACATGAGGGTTCTTTATCTAGTGGGAGAAAAATATAAAACTACTACAAGATCTCTGTTTAATTTTCTGGTAAGTTCGTATGTTTTTTTCTAAAGGTCTATCCACATCTTTTCTTTCATTATTTGTCATAAAATCCCTCCTTTCTCCTCCAGATAAAAGGTATTGCATGTCACCATGGCTAATGTACTCATTTTTTTTAAACTCTGGAGAGCTGGAAAATGAACTGATATGAACCAGAGTAGAATCAATTTGGGTTTTTTCCACCAAAAAATGGACATAACCACAAAAACCTTTACCAGTGGGCCATCAGCAAGGTGATCTAAAATGACAAAAATTGCTTATCTGAGTTAACATAAAATTCCTGTTGAGAAAAAAAAAAAAATGACACTGGATCCATTCAGATTACACTGAATTTCATCACATGTAGACACGAAAAATGTGTCAGTGGCACTATAACAGAGAACCCAAACCCTGTTACTTGGGCACAATGGAGGAAGAGGAGAGGGAACTATAATAGGGAGTCAGGGGATCAATGTCCCTTTAAGAGGAAGCAGCAGGCTAAGCCAACTGTGTGGGGCTGAAGCTGTAGGGCTAGAGACAGAAGATACACATAAACTGGTTTAAGTGATCAGAAACTGGTTTAAACCTGCAAAGAAGAGAAGCTCAGTGTACATAAACCAGTTTCAAAATGGCTGGTTTAGGATAAACCTGGTTGAATATACCATCAGAGTTAACTGATTAGGGTCAAATCCATTTATGAAACTTCTGTCCCAGACCCCTTCCTGGTCAAGTTAAATCATAGTCCCCCAGCATCCCAGCATGCTTTGCAGCCCTGGGCTGGGCTGAGCTGTGCTGTCTGCTCCAGAGAGCAGAGCTGGCCCTGCCCCTCTGCTCCCCAGCTGGAGCAGTGAGTCTGTCTGACAGGGGGGTAGGGGAGGACAAGCCCAGCTGGGGATGTAGCCCAGTCTATGGGTGGGGAATGCCCCCCCCCCCGGCAAACCACAGTTGGGGTCTGAAGCCAGGGAGGGGGTTAAACACTCCTTCCCCCCACTCAAACTTGCTCCTGGCTGCAACTGTGGACTACAAATCCCAGAGGCACCTGGAAGCCGGAGGCAGAAGTGATGAGCAACCCTACAGAGCCCTGTTGTTGTAATTCTGGACTGCAAATCTGAGAGACCTTGGGGGCAGCAGAAAGAGGTAGTGAACATAAAGCTAGAGAGCCATGCTCTAGTGCACCCTGGCTTTTGGCCTGAGCCACTGCAGGCATGTGGCTGCATTTCCTGAATCAAAGGTAAATGTCTGCTCACTTCTTTCTATTTAATCTGTGCGTCTTAAACTAACCTGCAAAGACTGAATTGATTCAGCCTCAGGCTTTTTGACTGTCTGTACCTAGCCTAGGAGTACAGGCTGACCCTTAATTATGAATGCAAAAGCCCTATATGGCACATGTGGGGCTGGGAAAGGGGGTGTGGTTTCAAGGCACATAAGCCTAGGGCCTGAACCAGAGCACAAAGTCAGACCCTGCAGGCTGCAGGGAAAGGAGCTTCCCCTGGGAACCTCACAGTAGGAAGCAGTGCTCAGGGACACCTAAGGTAAGGGTCACCCAAGCTACCCACACAGGTAAGAGTAGGCCTAGCCCTGGGAACTGTAGTTTGTGAGAGGATATTCATGGACTTTATGGAAGGAGTTTGCTTGCATTCCAGTTGTGGTGGTATACAATGTTCCCTCTAAGGAGTAGCGGTCCATGAGTGCACCGCTTTGGTCTGTGGGGGTGCCACTTCGGTCCTGCCTCCCCCTTTTGGTGAGATGTGGGACACTTACCAAAGGTAAGCTCCTCAATCCTCACCAGGGGCAGGCAGCGGGAGCTGGGGGCTGGGACCTGGCACGGGCTCTGCTCCACTTTCCTGCATCGCTGTGGGGAGTGAGGAGGCACATGGCATCAGGAATGGGGAGTGGAGCACTTCCTCAAAGCCAGAGGAGCCTATGAAGCAGTTGCCCAGAGCCAGCAGAGCCTCACTTGGGCCAGACAGTGGCTTCTCCCCAAGGTGAGGCAAGGCAGGGATGGAGGCTGGGGTTGGGGGCTGACATGGGCTCCCCCAGCTCCAGGGAACTGCTCCGCAGGCTCCACCAGCTCCAGGGAAGTACTCCACTTCCCAGCCCTAATGCCAAGTGCCTCCTCGCTTCCCGAGGTGACGTGGGGGAGCAAAGCAGTTCCCCAGAGCCAGCAGAGCCCACGCCAGGCCCCAGCCCCTGCCCCCATTCCTGCCTTTCCTTGGGAAGGAGCTTACCTTTGGTAAGTGTCCCATGCTGCAGCCCAGCTCCTATCCCAGTGGGTGTGCAGCCTTAAAAAGTTGGTGTGCAGCAAGACTTTTACTTGTGCGTGGCCGTGCATGTGCACACCTTAGAGGGAACCTTGGTGGTATATGTTTGTTTATGGTTGTTTGACAACCAGAGGACTGGGAGTGGCTGTAGGGGCAAAGGAGGCCATGAGCAGGCACCCTCTGCTGCAAGGCTGAGGTCCAAAGAGCTAGAGCCTGAATTGGTGGATCGGAGCTGAGAGGTCTCAGCTAGAGGAAAAAGAAGCTGAGGCCAAACAGGCTGAACCCTGGACAAATGTTGGGGGATGAGGGCCTAGCATTAGTCTGGCAAAAACAGAGAGAGAGACTTTGGGGTTCTAAACTCCAAGACAAGCAGACCAGGTTTAGCCCAGAGAGAGAAAAAAGGGGACTAGAGAAAGCCCCCAAAATGACCAGCTTCTAAGGGCAGTCTCCCCTCTTTATTATCAATATCAAAGCATGGCTGGCAAGATCTCAAGGGAAAACCCTAAGAGGCAGGAGCTAAGGCTGGTCAGGACTAAATTGGCCATAATGGGGGTGCCACTGCAGCCCTTGGGCACATCCTCTCACATGGCACTAAACACACGGTTCTAACATAGGATCTTCCCTTACCTCCATGATGTAGTACTAAAAGAGAAATAAAACAGACACAATCAAGAGCATTAGCAAGGGTAAAATTACAAAAGTAATCAATATTAACATTTCCAAACATAAGCTGATTTCTAGCCTGGGTAAAAGACATATTTTTTCTCTATATAGTATTCAGCAACTAACACACAAAACGTAGTAACTAGAACATAGAACTACACATGCAATTAATGCAACATGATAAACTCTGGAGCTCTTTGAGCCAGGGTACACTGCTCCTGCGTGCATTGTCTACAAGTGTGCCTGGGACAGCAGCATTTTGAGCCAGGGTGGAGCAGCCCTGGGCTGGCAGGGGCCACAGTGGGTGATCCCCAAGCTCTGCGTGGTGGTGTCGGGTGGTGGAAGAGCAAGCAGGAGCCAGGAGTCTGGTCCCCTGGGCTGACCAGGTACAATTTACACTCAGCAGTCACCATTTACAAGTGCATTTGATCTCACTTAAAGACTCCACTCTAATATAGTACTGTCCATGACAGTACCATCTTACAGCAGAATTAATTAGTTTACTGTGCCCTAATACCAGCACATATGTAGATGGTGATGCTTTATGACACAGCTAATTAATCAACTCTGAAGTAAAATGTGTATGTACCCAGTGAGTATCTATATAGGTTACTGCTGGAGAAGGGACAGTGGAATAGAGGGACTATTTGACGCTATAAACAACAATTCTGAAATAAAATGCTTCCCCTCCTTATGCTCCCTAGTGAAGCCCACATAGACACCTTCCATGCTCTCTGATCCCTCTGCTTTAACAATATCCCCTACCATGCCCAACCATTTGTTAAAGTCCCGGAGCACAGAAAGACACATGAAAGGTGAGTTATAGTTCACACTATGGACTTATCTACAAGACCATAACACATATGAATTTAAATTATATTCATCTTTTCAAAAGCTCACTTCTGCCATGCTGCTTAGAGAGACTTAAATTGATTTGTATCAAAAATTGATTTGTTTTACTCTAACTCTCTGCTTCTTTGATCTGAAACTGGAATTGCTCACAACTGTGCTCACCCTATTTTGAATAACTGGAAGGTGCCTAGCACATATTATGGATACATAAGACAAGGAGAGTCAAAATTTCAACTGCTCCTGAAGAACTGTTATCAATACACGCATACATAAATCTACCTGTGTTGGAACACCCACTTTCAGAATCAAGTGTTTTGTTATGACTTCAATACTTGCAAAATTCCCCACAGAGCTGTCATTACATTTCAGAATGACAGTACAATAAAATATATCACCCAAAGAAATTCTTGCCTCTTCAAAATAGACAAGTGAGAAAAAGATTAATTTAAAGTAAAAAATAGCATAAAAAGTTATAAAATTCCTTCCTGAGAACTATTTATTGAATACAATCATACACAATGTCGTGGAAAAAACACGCTGTAGAATTTGGAATCAGGTCAGGTAGAAACTTCATTTCAATAGCTATCGGAGAGAGACCCTTACAGGAAGATTTCTGCTGTGGCCTCTCCGTTTTACATCCAGGGTAATTAACCTTTTATAGATTCAAAACAAAGGGTTGCCTAAGCTAACTTTTCCCGTCTTGGGGCTATCTGTCTTGTGTCCTTCAAGACAGTTTAATGGTCATCTTCCTCTTATCTAAGGAATTTCTCTCCCCCCTTGAGGCCTTAGCAATCCTTTGCTTCCACATTTCCCCCCTTTGAGACTTACAAGTTTCATCTTATTCTATTTCTATTCCCATGAGTCTCTCTATTGCATCTTTCTATATCTTCTTTCAATCTGCTCACATCTTTTAATACCATCATTTTAGTTTCTGTGGTGTGTTTTCTTTCATTTTCCTTCTGCTGATTTTGTTCAGATATTTGCAGGAACATTAATCTATTCCCTGGTTGGGTTTGCTTAGATATGTAGCTTAGACAACAGCGTACGAGCATGAAAATTACACATATCAGGACGATAATAATAAAGAATATCAATAATCCATGAATAATGGTGGATCCTAAGGAGCCAAAAAGGGACCTAAACCATGAACTTAAATTCCAATCGTCTGGCTCATGTAATTTGGCTGCTTCCTTTTGAATATGTTCAGCCAAATCTTGTATTTTTTCGGAATTATCAGGGATGTAAGTACAGCATTCTTTACCAATTAAAGCACAGACTCCTCCTTTGCTGGCTAACATGTAATCTAAAGCAAGTCTGTTTTGTAAAGTCATCTGTCCTATTTCCTTCATTTCATTATTTATTTAGTGAAGACCAATAGCAGTAGCATTAGCTATCTTCTCTAGGGATGCTGCAACTTTCTTTATTTCAGACATAGCCAAGCCTGCGCCATAGTTGGGAAACATGATTCCCCCAAGTCTCTGAGTTTCTGTAATTTCCCGCATGTTGCGAATCTTTCCTTTTGGCAAGTAAGATTTAACAGCAATAGCGGGATATATTGCAGAAACATAGCATGTTCCTTCCCATCCAGAAGGAAGGTGTTTATAGGCCTTGTCTCCACATGTGAAATAATGGCCAGCCAGAGCAGTAAACCCGTGGCTATCATTACAGCGTGGTCTCATCATCCATTGTGTATAATAACCTGAAAATCCACTTTGTTTGGGAGTATAATTAGATATCCAGGAACCATTAGAGAACCACGCCCCATTTATCTTAAATTCTATCTCACATTTACTGATTCCTACTGAAAATTGAGATCCGTTACAGGTCCAACAAAATTTTCCCAGGGTGGCATAGGCTAACCGTATATAATCAAATCGGTTACATTTTATATCCTGCCAGGTTTCATTTCCTTTAAAATCTGAATAGTAAGGGGCCAACATTTGTGTGGCATTTAAAGGTGTTGATATCATGGGTATTCCCCCGGTAGAATGAATAGGGCATGACTGCATACCCAACACTGAGAAACATTTAAGTCCTTTGCAAATTGGTAAGATAATTGGAGGAAAACATTTTGGTGATGAAATAGTGACCTTCTTGATCTATTCTGCAATATTAAGTTGTTTATCATGTTTTCTTCAGTTACTGAGTCTTTAGATTCGTGTAGGATGATCCAGACAAGCAAACTAAGAATTACCCAAGTCACCACCAACCAATCCCATCTCGGGAACCAGGAACTAGGTGGAGGCCTTTTTCCTTTCCCGGAGGGCATAGTGGTGTCGCGGGGGCACATCTTCTTCACTCTGTAGTGGTAAATCCTCTTCATCAGTGGGCGCTATGCTCACCACTGGTCCTGAATTCTTCTGCTGGCAGGCACTGAGCTCACTACCAGCTTGTGGAGTCTTTCTGTCCGGTTGGAATTCAGCTGCTTTGAGGTCCAACAGAGGTGAAACCTTTTTACAGTGCGAGGCGTGAGTCCACGTCTGGTGTCCTTGGCAATGAATGGCAGTGTTAGTGGTTAGGAGCACCTGGAAGGGGCCCTTCCATCTGGGTTGGAGTGAGTTTTTTCGTTGATGAACCTTGATATATACCCAGTTTCTAGGCTCAAGCGAATGGCACGGGATGTCTGCAGCGGGTGGCAGCGCTTCCTGAACCTGTGAATGAATAGATCTGACACATTTCATTAGTGCCTTACAGTAATTTAAAACAGTTTCATCATCCAACTGAAGATTAGTCTGATGAGGAAATGGGGGTGGTGTAGTGGTCATTCTCATGGGATGTGCCAGGAGAATTTCATGCGGGGACAGTCCGTGTTTTCTGTTGGCAGTGTGTCTAATGTGCATGAGTGCCAGTGGCACTGCATCTGGCCATTTCAAGTTAGTTTCAGCACAAATTTTAGACAGGTGTGTTTTTAAGTCAGCGTTTTTTTGCTCTACTGCGCCACTGGATTGGGGATGGTAGGCACAGTGCAGGTGCTGGTGTATGTTCAGGGCCTTACAGATGTTTCTAACAATCTGCCCTGTAAAGTGTGTTCCTCGGTCACTGTCTAGTGTGAGTGGCAGGCCAAATCTGGGGATGAATTCTTTCAAAAGTTTCTTTGCTACAGTGGTGGAGTCTGCATGTTTACAAGGATAAGCTTCTACCCAACCAGAGTACATATCAATAATGACAAGAATATATTCAAAAGAACAACATTTTGGCATTTGAAAAAAGTCCATTTGCAAATTTACGAAAGGTCCCCAAGGTGGGGTGTGTGCTGCTTGTCTAGTTTTAACCTTCTGACCAATGTTATGGGCAAGACAAATGGGACAAGTGCTATAGTACTGCTGTGCCATAGAGGGAAAATTTGGGGCAAACCAATCACGCTGTACTGTCGCAATCATCCCCACTTTGCTCGTATGGGCCACCGAGTGGGCTAGATGAGCAAGGTAAGGTAGCAAAGCCTTGGGCGCCACCAGGTGGCCGTCCGGGGAGCGCCACAAGGTGTCAGGATGCACCTGACATCCTTTGTGCAGCCAGTCTTCTTTCTCAAATTTTGGAGCCTGGTCTTGGAGCACGGCCAAGTCGGAGAGATTGGTCAACGGAGACTGGTCTGCTAAAAGGCAAAGAAAAATATCATTAGGAGCCTGAGGGCCAGAAAGGGCCGCATTCCTAGCCGCATGGTCAGCTAGGGCATTTCCGTGTGTGACATCATCATTAGGGATTTCATGGGCTTCACATTTAACAATAGCAATAGCAGAAGGCAATAGGAGAACATGAAAAAGAGCATCGACATAAGAACCATTACTAATCTGAGTCCCAGCCGAAGTAAGGAATCCTCTTTGTTTCCAAAGTTGACCAAAGTCATGTACGACACCGAAGGCATATCTGGAATCAGTGTAGATGGTGGCAGATTGACCCTTAGCCAAGGTACATGCTCGAGTGAGGGCTACCAGTTCAGCCACTTGAGCAGAGCGGGCATGAGGCAACTGGTAAGCTTCTAAAACTTGGTGTTGATCACAGACTGTATAGCCAGCAGTGAGCTGTCCCTTGGAGTTTCTCAGGCAGGATCCATCTACATATAGCAGGAGATCTGGGTTCTGTAGTGGTGTATCTTTAAGATCAATACGAGGGGTCAAAAGCTGGGTAGTTACAGTTAAGCAATCATGAGGTTCTCCATCTGATGAGGTAGGAAGTAGGGAAGCAGGATTCAGGATACAGCAGCATGTTACAGTTACATTGGCAGCTGAAAGAAGAAGCTTTTCATATTTGGTAAGTCTGGAGTTAGAAATATGTTGTGTTTTGCCTTTCAGGAGCAGGGCCATAACAGCATGGGGAACAGCAACAGTTAATGGGTGTCTAAGAACCAAGGAATCAGCCTTTTCAACAAGCAGGGCAGCAGCAGCTACAGATCGGAGACAGGGCGGAAATCCTGCTGCAACAGGGTCTAGGGCAGAGCTATAATAGGCAATGGGGCGTTGCTTGTCACCATGAAGCTGAGTGAGCACCCCTAAGGCAATGCCATCTCATTCATCGCAATACAGGGTAAAGGGTTTCTTGTAATCAGGAATTCCTAAAGCGGGTGCTCTGGCGAGGGCTTGCTTGGTCTGAATAAAGCCTTGTTCGGCTTCTGGAACCCAAGGTAGTGGTTCAGGAGTAGAATCAAGGGTAAGGGGCTGTAGGGGTTTGACAATGGAGACATAACCCATAATCCATTGCCTGCAATACCCAGCCATCCCTAAAAATCCTCTCATTTGTTTCCGGGTAGTTGGTTTAGGGACTTGGGGGATGGCATTAATTCGGGATTTGGACAGATGTCTTTGTCCTGCTGAAATATCATGCCCTAAATAATGAACTCTGGGTTGGCATAATTGCAGCTTGGCTTTGGAGGCCTTATGTCCCTGAGAGGCCAGGGCAGTGAGTAGGGTGAGGGAATCCTGTTTACATGCTTCCAGAGAAAGTGAGGCCAGCATAAGATCGTCCACATACTGGATTAGCGTGGAGCCCCACTTGAATTCTATAGCATCTAAATCCTTTTTGAGGATCTGGGAAAACAAGGTGGGACTTTCAGTATACCCTTGTGGAAATCGAGTCCAGGTGTACTGAACACCTTGGTAAGTGAAAGCAAACAAAAACTGACTATCAGGGTGAACAGGAATAGAAAAGAAGGCAGAACAGAGGTCTATTACAGTGAAGTGAGTAGCAGTAGCAGGAATACAGGATAGTATAGTGGCTGGGTTGGGAACAACAGGGAAAGTAGGTAGGGCTGCAGCATTGACAGCACGAAGATCTTGTACAAAGCGATAAGTATCTTGACCGGGCTTTTTAATAGGAAGGATAGGAATGTTGCGTGGGCTACGGGTCAGGATGATGATCCCTTGTTCAAGGAGGGAAGTAATAACAGGTCGAATGCCCTCCTCGGCTTCTTTAGAGATAGGGTATTGCGGAACACAAGGGAGAGGTTTGGCAGGATTGAGAGTGATGTGCACAGGCTCTGCACTGAGCATGTGGCCCACCTCATTGGCGTGAGTAGACCAAAGTTGTGAAGGGACTTGAGCTAACAGTTCCTGTTGCAACGAGGAAGTGTCAGCTTCAAAATCATCCTCCAGTTGTTCTTGTAACAGAGCCAAAAACTCGGTCTCCCTTGGTTCCGGCACTACTAGGTATATGCCATCTGGGGAACAGTAGATGACGCAGCCCAATTTACACAACAAATCCTTTCCCAAAAGATTTACAGGGGTAGAGGGGCTAAGCAAAAAGGCATGTGTCTCAGAAATGGGACCGATAGAGACAGAAAGGGGTTTGGAAACAGGGTGGGGTATAGGGTGTCTGCTAATGCCGACAGCATTAACAATTTTTTCAGAAAGAGGTATGTTAGAGAAATCAGAGGCTTTTAAAGTGGAGAGGGAAGCTCCTGTGTCTACCAGGCAAGATATAATCCTGCCGTTTACAGAACAATTAAGAAAAGGACCAGATTGGTCAAGTGAAATAAGTGGAGCAATGATGTCATCCCTCAAGCTGCCCTATGCTTGGGTAGGTAAAGGAGGAATATTCTGAAGTTCAGCTGGTGCAGTGAAAACTCGGTCAGAAAAATATTCTTGAGACCCTTGTGGTGCTTGGTACTTAGGTATACATCCGGGTCAGTTTAGGCACTCTGACTTCCAATGACCCTCCTGTTTGCAATAATTACATTGAATGCCATACTTGGAGAGGTTCATAGCCTGGCCTATGCCCTTACCCCGTCCTCTGTTTGGCATTCCCAGTCCTCTTCCCCTTCCCCTTCCTCGTTGTCCGCCCCTACTTCAGCTTGAAGTTGATGAATCTGGAGGGCCATCAATCTAGTTTCATTGCTATCCTTAAGTCTTTCTGCCTTATGGAAAAAATGTTGCGCAGCTGCCAAAACCTCCTCTAAAGTTTTGGCTTCCCAGCCTATAAGCACAGTTCGAATTGCTTCTGAAATTTTTGGTTGGAGTCCTTGATCAAAAGCTGCCACTATAGCCTGTCGGGCATTTTCATCAGCATTAGTCATGCCTGAATGGCAATCAAAACAATTTTTAAGTCTTTCCAGAAAGTCAGCTGGGTTTTCATCCTTTGTCTGTTTACAAGCATTAATTTTGGTCCAATCAGTCTTTTTGGGGCAAACTTCAAGGACAGCTTTTAAAAGGTCTTCCCTACTGAGCCCCAACTCTGGTCCAGTGCCGGGATCCTGTGCTGGCCATTTAGCCTTTTCTAACACACGTTATAAGGTTTCACGGGGTAATGCAGCATGTAAAAGTTGGTTCATATCAGCCCATGTGGGGTTATAACAGTCAATTACTACTTGAATTTCTTCCTGGAATCTTACAGGGTCATCTCGAATCTTAGGGAATCTCTGTACTAAATTAAACAGATCAGTAGCACTCCAGGGAGCATGTACAGTTACTATCGTTCCCCCCTCTTGACCTACACCCGGCTTTTGTCGGAGCGGGGCCTGGAAGGCTTCCTGGCCACTACGGATGCTACTCCTGAGATTGTAGGGTGTCTTAGGCGTGGCGGGCATTGGAGTTTCGTAGTTCTCCTTGCCCAATACCTTTTTCAGGTGAACTGAAGTTGGAGTGTGCTCAATGACTTGCCAGGGCATTGAGGTGCTGGGATGTGGCAGTGGTTCTGAGATGGAGGAAGGTGGAAAATAACCTGGAGGGGGAGCTGACAGCCTTGGTTTGTTTTCTGGTTCAGATGCAGCCGGATTTTCAGCTAAGGCTGGATTGATACAAAAGTCTAATACGTCTTCTGGAGGTTCAGTTAGTGGGGGTACCCCTTTCAATACTGGGTATAATGGACTGCAGTTTGAATTTAAGGGAGCGGCCAATTTCTTCCATGTTTCCTTTAATTGTTGTTTAAATTTTTCCTGTGAGTCTTTCAGGCTCTTGGTCTGAGACTCAGTGCGCCTTTTTGACATCTCTTCATACCAATCGAAAAATGCATTCCACTGGCATTGAGGAGTTTTGGATCCACGGGACTCTAACATCCCTCTTAAGTGCACTATTTTATCTAGATTGAATGTGTCTTCCTCAGGGAACTGCTTGGAAGGATCATCCCTGGTATACCAGTACCACTCATCCAGGTACTTGCAAGTCTCGGGAGAATAATGTGTGTACATACAGTATGCCGGAGTTCCCTTAGAGGGGACTGGCACTTGCTTTGACTGTCCTGTACCCATTTCACAATCACACAGGGAAAGACAAGACAAGGGAATGGCTTATTGAGGAAGTCCGTGCCAATCCGAACTTCAGCCCGCAATGCTGCCGAGGTGAGTTCTGGATTTGGCAACGGCTCATAAACAGACCGTTTATCTACACGGTAGAATAAGGGTGGGGGAACAACAAAAGGAGTCCGCTAAAGTCACAGAAACCTGCTCGTAGCTCCGTCTGATGACCGAGGCTACATACCTTCAGGCAGTGGATCTATAGCGGCTCATGAATGGAGGGGGGGAACACAAGACACAGAGCAAAACAAGAGGGTGAGGGACCAGTGAAAAGTTCACTGGGGAGGAGGGAAGGGTTGATTTTTCTCTTTCAACCTTGGCTCCCAGCGACTGTTCTTTCACCATGCACCCTTGCATTCGAGTTGCATCGGTCATCGCCCAAACCGGGCTCGTGTACATCTCGGGGCGGCTGCACGTTATTTCAGAATTTGCCCTGGACCAATTCCAAATCACCATTCAATCAGGGTCACAATCTTATTCCTGTCACCCACTCAGACTTCCTAAAGCCCAGTGGTGTGCTGGATGCAAGTGCTTGTGTAACAGACGGATTGTCCCTACCAGTTATGCGTGCTTTCCAGAGACAGACAGAATTTACCAGATTAGTATGACCGGTCTTGGTTCTACACTGACCTGTAACAAAGGTTCGAATCCAGCTACCCAACGTGAGCAGGGAGCCTATGAGTAGTCCTCCTCCGACACCCCAATAGAGATTTAAAAGGCCTCTTACCTTTATTGGTGGCGCCGGGGTTCAGCGGGGAATGGCTCACGGTGCTCCAAACACGTCGTTGGCTGTGGATCCGAGTCACGGCACCATTTAATTGTCGTGGAAAAAACACGCTGTAGAATTTGGAATCAGGTCAGGTAGAAACTTTATTTCGATAGCTATCGGAGAGAGACCCTTACAGGAAGATTTCTGCTGTGGCCTCTCTGTTTTACATCCAGGGTAATTAACTTTTTATAGATTCAAGACAAAGGGTTGCCTAAGCTAACTTTTCCCGCCTTGGGGCTATCTGTCTTGTGTCCTTCAAGACAGTTTAATGGTCATCTTCCTCTTATCTAAGGAATTTCTCTCTCCCCCCTTGAGGCCTTAGCCATCCTTTGCTTCCACAACAATAATACACAATACATTGCTTATTATCATTATGTCCCTTTCTATATCCATGCCTTGCATACTGTCCCCACTTCTGAACCCCATACTTCCAAAAGGATATAGAAGAATGAGAGAAAGTCCAGAGAAGGGCAACAGCGACGATTAGTGGTTTGGAGGAGCTTCCATATGAGGAGAGACTAAAGAGGCTAGGCCAATTCAGTTTAGAAAAAAGACACTTGAGAGGAGACATGATAATGGCTTAAAAAGTACTAAATGGCAAAGAGAAAGGATTTAATTATTTACTCTCTCTCTTAAAACAAGAATTAGGGGTCATAAATTAAACCAGTAGTTAATAAGTTTAAAACTAATAAACAAAGTTCTTGTTCACATAGCATGTAACTAACATGTGTAACTTGTTGCCATCAGATGTGGAAACTGACAGTTTAGCCAAATTCAAAAAGGGATTGGACAAATTACTGGAGGAAAGGGGCATCAGTAGCTATTGATCATGGGAGTAAGGGGTACAGACTCTGAATCAGAACTTACTAGACCTTTAATGCCGGAGGCTGCAAGTGGGAGACGAACACTGAGAAAAACTCTGATCATACCCTGTTTACTCTCCCTTCCAACATCCACTCTCTGCCACTGTGTGATACAGGATACTGGGCAAGAAGAACCTATGGTCTGATCCAATAAATGGCAGTAAATGGCATTTATTATGTTCAGATTGCCCAGAACCCAATACACAGCTCCTGATATGTCATTTTATAGTAAGAATGTCCTCTGTTGTTATAATCAAAGTGCTACAATTCTCTATAGGTCCTTGGGACAATAGTCAGCTTTTAATGGCACATATTCTATGCGTAATATACATTATATGTTCAAAGAAATATATTGTTGTTCATTTCCAGATTAAATGGCCAGGTCACTTATAATGTGATATACCCATTATAATCATATCATATAGAGATATACATCTGTACTCATTATTTCTGTAATCCCAAAACTAGTAAAATTATTTTCGCTAAAGCAAGTAATAGTAAACCATTAATCTCTTAAGTATAGTTGGGCAGCAATAATATAATAATGTCTGCTTCAAATGATTCTGCTAAGAAGCTGTCTATATTCTTAAATACTGGTCTTTACTACATATTTTGACATTCTGGCACCCTTATCATACTTAGTATTGAGAATGGACAATACTGGTTGAGGATCCTGTATGCTACACACAGAGACTTGTAGAGAGACCCATTAACAAAAGTGAAGCTCCTCAGAGATTAAGATGAAACTCTATGTAAATGAGATTGGAAAAATCAGGTCTTAATTTACTGGATCCATCTTTTCCTACTATGATTTAATACCAGTTCCAGGGAACCCATCTTTTAAAAACTAACATCAGACACTGAACCTCTACTCTAAGGCCTCCTGAAAGGCTATGGGATGCAGTCTCAACTGCGCACTAGAATGAACGCACACCGGAAATCCATCAAAGACAGAAACACCCAATTACCGGTGGGGGCACATTTCTCACAGGAGGGCCACTCTCTCCAATCTCTCAGTCCTGATCCTCAAGGGAAATTTACACAACACATCCCAGAGACGAGCCTATGAGCTCCATTTCATCAACCTGCTGGATACTAGAGATCAGAGACTAAACATAGACATTGGATTTTTGATACATTATAATCTGCCTGGCAACAGACTGCCCAGCCTGGCCCAGCCCCTGGCTTGTTTACTTTTCATTCCATCCAGGAAGAGCACACACCAACTGCTGCAGCATCCTTAGCCTGACGAAGGGTTTTTGAACCCGAAAGCTTGCTTAATAACTATTCTCCAACCATTTGGGTTGGTCTAATAAAAGATATCAAATTCACCCAAGGAACCTTGTCTGCCTATATCCTTAGACCAACACGGCTACAACCTAAACCCCTGCAACATGGAAGATAGCGAATTCAGCCGTCTGAAATGGAAACTGTACAACATGAAAAAGAAAGAAGCCAGACTCAACAGCAACATATGTTTTCTAAGCCTTTGCAAGAAACACAACTTCATTCCCCGAAGACTAAACATCTACAATCCCCTGACTACTACACACAACTCCAAATATGCTGCACAGCTATGCAGAAGAACTTCAGAGAAAATTAGAAATCATCTACTTCACCTACTCTACTCCAAAAGAGACCAACTCAGGAAGGAAATCGTCATACACTACAACAACTTAAAAGAGAAATCCATGCATGTTCCCTGACAATATACAGCAGATACAAAGAGACTACGAAAAACTTTCTACAGCATTCATCCTACATAAAAAGAAGAAATGGGACAAATTACTCCAAGAACAAGCTCCCCAGCCGCAAAACAACCATCAGAGGAACAACACCAACACCTTACGACCTTCCAACCTCAGACTTGATGAAACTGCAAGCAGCAACCAACCCACAAATATTATCAGGGTTATCAGGTCAGGGAAGCAGACCCTACGATGACAGGCTAAGAGCCCTGGGGCTCTTTAGCCTGGAAAAGCGCAGGCTCAGGGGTGATCTGATGGCCACCTATAAGTTTATCAGGGGTGACCACCAGTATCTGGGGGAACGTTTGTTCACCAGAGCACCCCAAGGGATGACGAGGTCAAATGGTCACAAACTACTACAAGATCGTTTCAGGCTGGACATAAGGAAGAATTTCTTTACTGTCCGAGCCCCCAAGGTCTGGAACAGCCTGCCACCAGAGGTCGTTCAAGCGCCTTCATTGAACACCTTCAAGATGAAACTGGATGCTTATCTTGCTGGGATCCTATGACCCCAGCTGACTTCCTGCCCTTTGGGCGGGGGGCTGGACTCGATGATCTTCCGAGGTCCCTTCCAGCCCTAATGTCTATGAAATCTATGAAATCAATCGCTCCACACACACGGTTACCAAAACTGAAAAATCTGTCCTTTCTAAAGGCCTAAATTTCTGTCCAGAAAAATACCCTAATAAAATACTTCAATGTGGAGAACTAGAAGAATTCTTCCGACGTCTGCACCTCAAAGAATATTTCCATGACCACACTGAACCCACTCCCAACAACAACTCATCCTCTGACAACATTCAAGAAAAGATCAATGCCAAAAAACCCCAAAAAAATCAGATTGGACACCTCGCAGTGGACGAAACCCTAACCTTGACCGCTACATTGACTACTTCAGGGAAAGAATGAACAATGAAATAATCAGCAACACGCGCCACCACAACAACCTCTCTCTACCAGAGAAAAAGGCCATAGAATCTCTAAGATCTAACCACCAAATAGTAATAAAACCAGCAGATAAAGGAGGAGCCACAGTCATCCTAAACCGTGAGGATTACATAAAGGAAGCCAACAGACAGCTCTCTGACACCACCTACTACAAAGAACTACAAGAAGATCCTACTCCCCTTTTCACCAAAAAACTCAACAATACCATCAAATCATTTCCACCGAGATTACAAGAAAAACTACAGACCTTGATCCCCCCACTACCTAACCCAGGGACTTTTTACATGCTCCCTAAAATCCACAAACAAGGGAACCCTGGCAGACCTATCATATCCAACCATGGGACCCTAACTGAAGAAATATCAGGTTTTGTTGAATCCATCCTAAAACCGCTTGTCACCCACAGAGCAAGTTTTGTCCAAGACACCACAGACTTGCTACGGAAACTTAAAAACATAGACCACCTTCCCAGCAACACACTTCTAGCCACCATGGACGTTACCAGCCTATACACCAACATCCCACACCAGGATGGCATCCATGCCTGCCTTACATATCTACAGGAACAAGATTACAACCCAGAATACAGACCCAAAGATATAACTGAGCTTATACACTTCACCCTCACACATAACAATTTCACTTGAGTTCCACCAGAAATTCAACAGTCACCATCCCTCCATCTGACTTTCTTTAGAATACTCCAGCACCAACATCCTCTTTTTAGACACAATGATCAGTATCCAGAAGGGTAAAATACAGACCACAGTATACAAGAAACCCACAGACCAACACACATATCTGCACAGAACCAGCAATCACCTGAAACACACCAAAAAAGCTGTGATATACAGCCAAGCCCTCAGATACCACCGCATCTGTACTGAAGAGAACACCCAGGATCACCACCTCACCAATCTTAAAAAGGCTTTCACCCAGCAATGACACTCCTCCAGAGAGGTAGATCACACGTTTGAAAGAGCCACCTGGATACCACGTGAAGAACTGCTGCAGTACAGGAGAAAAACACCCACAAATCGCACACCGCTGGTTATGACCTATCACCCATCCCTTGAACCTACACGGAAAATCCTCAAAAAATTGCAACCCATATTTGAAAAAGACCCTATTCTTAAAAAAATCTTTCCAGAGCCACCCATCCTAGCCTTCAGACAAGCACCAAACCTCGCCAACCTCATCACCAGAAGCAAACTTCCTCAACCCCAGAACACACCAAAAGGATCCAGACCGTGCCATGACAAGAAATGCAAAACCTGCCCCCACATCTCTACCACCCCCACTATTACTACACCCCACAACAGAGCCATCAGCATCCCAGGATCTTACAGCTGCACCTCCAGGAATGTAGTATACCTCATCCAATGCACCAAATGCCCTGATGGAAGATATGTAGGAGAGACCAAACAACAACTGCGCACCAGAATGAACGCACACCGGAAATCCATCAAAGACAGAAACACCCAATTACCGGTGGGGGCACATTTCTCACAGGAGGGCCACTCTCTCTCCAATCTCTCAGTCCTGATCCTCAAGGGAAATTTACACAACACATCCCAGAGACGAGCCTATGAGCTCCATTTCATCAACCTGCTGGATACTAGAGATCAGGGACTAAACATAGACATTGGATTTTTGATACATTATAATCTGCCTGGCAACTGACTGCCCAGCCCAGCCCAGCCCAGCCCCTGGCTTGTTTACTTTTCATTCCATCCAGGAAGAGCACGCAGCAACTGCTGCAGCGTCCTTAGCCTGATGAAGGGTTTTTGAACCCGAAAGCTTGCTTAATAACTATTCTCCAACCATTTGGGTTGGTCTAATAAAAGATATCAAATTCACCCAAGGAACCTTGTCTGCCAGTCTCTTTTATCAAAGACTCTGTAAAAAAAAAAGTTTTATGTTTTATCTCATAGGAAATATCTGGCTGAGAAATTCCAGTTTTGAACTGAAGAAGAAAGGGAGGAAGGAAACTATCCTGAAAGTATATGCAACATTATTTAAGCCCTTCTCTGCCCATTCACCAGGGCTAACAAGCCCCACAGGACAGTTAATATTCTCTTGCAGCAGAGAGCACCAGAAAATTCAGAGGGTTGTGTCATATTAATGTCTGATCCTCTGCCAAGTCACTAAACTCCCATGCTTTTCATGACTAGGTTTTTAATACAGTTTTTAGCATATATTACACAGGCATATAGAAACAATGAAGCTGGTCTAGCCAGAAATATTCTCTCTCAGTTCCCTGACCTCAGGTTCCGGATAATCTATGTTAGACAGAAAAAAATCTCAATATCCAGTTGGTTAACACTCATATTACCCTTTTAGAATTGTCACTTTTTTTAAAGACAGACTCTTGGCTCAAATTGACTTCCAGGCCAACACTAGTTTCTACTTACATAAAAGAGTGCTGTGTTCCAAGGCAGAGAGACTGCTGTAATAGGTAGTAACCTTAGAAGCGAATTAAGGCTGCAGTCAAGGAAGTAATGTTGGTCAAAATAGCATTCATATTCATGGCAAACTGTTATGTGTTTTAGGACTTTTCCAAAGGAAGTAGGCAGCCTTCAGTAGTCTTTTCCCAGAAGCACAGGATTAGAAGGACCACCTGAGACAAGTTAACCAGTCTCCTGCTACCAAGAACAGCCATGCTATTCCTCTCTGGACATGGCATACATTCACACGGTGTTCAGAAAAACAATAATGTTCCTATTGTTGTAACACACAATAATTTTAGGCTTAAGACTAAGGCACAAAGAGTCACAATGAGGAGAAGAACACATCTACTTTTTGTATTAAGTTTTTCAGGGACCCAAGTGGGGTAGAATTGTATCACACTTAGGTTCCTTAGTCAATCTTAAATGTTAAATAAGGGTAAATGTTAAGGTTCTTCTCATTGCCAAACAGCAATCTCCCAGTTTATAGTATCAATTCTTATTAGTCCCTATTTACACTTTGTACTATTGATTTCATTTTAGTTGTATTATTTATGGTCATCCAATTCTGACTGTATGATATTCCAATCCTCCTCTGCAACAGACTGTCTCAAAAAAATTCAACAGTGCACTCTTATTTTTAGGAGACAGCACACTAGCTTGATTACTGGAAGTGGTAAATAAGATTGATCCCAATATCAATAATTGAGGAACTCCACTGCTAACCACCTTGCAACCTAATATTTTACCCTTTCATCACTACTAGTTGTAGTCTTCTCCTTAGTGAATTTGTTACCCACATTACAATTTTTCATCCTATTCCCATCTTCTGTAGTCTACCTAATGCCTTACTGAAGTCCAGGTAAAGGAGATCTGTCACATTTTCTTTGTTTACAAAATGACAATCTGGAACAATCTACTTTAGTAAAATTATGCTACATTTTATCCCATTCTCAATTACCTCCATCTCTTCCATTATTTTCCCCTTCAAATTTGTTCTCTCTGTATACTGCTAGGGTATGTGATTGCCTAGATTGCTCTTTTCAACTATATACAGGCAACCCCCTCTTAATGCTGTTTCACTATAGCATTCATTTTACTTGATACACGATTCTACTTAGCACTCAGCAATTTTCATTATAATGCTTATGGGCATTGTACAGCTGGCACTGAAACTGACACTAATCATGGCAGCCCTGACAGGTGATTTTAGTAGCTTTATAAAATGAAAAGTGAAACTGAACGTTGGTTTCACTTTATGCTCGGTTTTTCAGGAATCAATTAAGAGCGCTAACCAGGGGTTGCCTGCATACTGAATTTGCTATTCTTCTGATACATTTATTAAGAATACTTGATCCTCCCTCTGATAATATCCCTTGATTAAAACCATTATTCAGGATTCTACTGGAAGCCAACATCACTCAACTGAAACTCTGTTTTCAGCTATGTGGAGGCTGTGTAATTCTGTTGCTATCAATAGTTGTTTCAAAAGAAATCCTTACCCTGCTGCTAGGAGGCTGCCCAGGACAAAATTTTTTTAACACAGCATTGCTAAATTTCTGTTTTTAAGGACTGAACTCCACAGCCAGCTCATCTATCATCTTTCATTAAACTGTGCTTGATCAAACACACAATGGAGTTCAGGCTGCTTGCAACTGCAAGACTCGGGTTTCAAATAATCCACAATTCACTGTAAATGAACCCTTCTGCTACCAGGAGGAGGCATGCAGCAGTAATGAACCAGAGTGCCACATGCGGCTTCATCATTAAGTAACCTTAACAGTTGTAAGGTTTAAACAAGCCTTAAGAGCCTTGGTAGTTTCTCTTGGTTCTTGGTAAATGAACCAGCAGGTTGATAACTGTTCCTTTGGAACCAGATTATGCCTATCTAATTAGAATTTGTATGTGTGATAGACTATAAAGGCATTTTCCACAGCAGCAAGAAACCATTCCAACCTCCTCTCTAGTCCAAGCACACCAAGACTGCAGCCACTGTACATGCTTAGATGGCAAAAGATGCCAAAAGGAGTAGAAAGAAGTATGGCCCTGGCTTGTTCTTGTGCAGCCTCATCAGCCCATGAAGTATGTGGGGGCTTGTATGTGAAAATAGCACAGCAGCTGGCTCTGGTAAGAGCTTTAATAGAGGGGAGCAGGCACGGTTTGTCATGGGCATCCCCAAGAGGAGCTGCCACAAGTTCAGGCAGTGCCTACTTAATAGGACAGAGCCCTTGGAATAAAAGTTTTTCATGAATTGTTTTGAATTCAGCCTTTCTGGTATTAGTCGTCAAAAGGAAAAGCAATGCAATGTTAACATTCCATTTGAAAGAGTAAAAATAGAGGATAAAAATGTCTAGTTAAAATAAATTCTTCCGGAAGTATTTTCATGTATTGCTCCTACTTGTGATGCTTTGCACCATAGCATTACTAATTCCATAGTGAAAATTTGTTGGTATCACAAGCAGGAACCAGATGAGTGCCAAACTTAGGTACTCATTCCTACTTTCCTGTTCACTGTGGCTTCAGGAACTGCAGGCCTTTCATTTGCTGTTTAATTGTCCTGTAAAATTCTTGAGTCAATATTTTCATTTCCTGTTTTTACCTGCCAGTGGTGAACAATCTGCTCCCTTTTCAGAGCATCTGACTAAATTTAACATGGCAAATATAACAGGCAGAACAAGAAGGAAAACTCCCATGGCCTGCTGGATTGGAAAATTATAAGTATATTTAAAAATTTCAAGTATGTACATAGACCTTGAAAACAACCACCTTGCTCTGAATAGCATCACTGTTCTGCAATTTTTATATTGTTGATTGCAAAAAGGTTCAAGTTGCATTGAAAATATACAAAGAGGAGAGTACTGCAGCTATGGTACATAGACTAAATTAATGAAGCAAAAGGTTCAAGGTTTAAGATCTCATTTTTTTTCATATACTAGGAAATATGACACGTGAAATCACATAAGTTCATAACTGCTGGCAAATTAAAACTGAAAGTAGTTGTGGTCTAACCACTTTTTATCCCTAACCATTTATTTTCTCTTATATAAAGTAAACTTGATCTGATTACATAATATTAAGGTCCCTTAATTCATTCATATAATTTCACCCATGTGAGCAGTCCCACACACTTTACTAGGATTATCCAGGAGAGCATGAATTATTCAGTTGGGTTGCAGATTGTGCCTTAAAACTTTACATTTAATAAAATATACTGTATATTAGGTAATCATTTTCTAACTACTAAATGTACCATACAGTATATAGATGACAAATCTTCCTAAAAACAGGATTCAAATTTAGGTAATAAGGTATTTTGAGGGATTTTCTTTCCTCTGAATATTTTACTTTTGAAATACCAGATGCAGGAGAGGTAATCTAACCAATCACACATTAACAGTCTCTTGCGAAGCATTGATTCTGCAGTTATATTAAAAAAATGAATACATTGTTGTCTGTGGTAAAAGCCAAGTCTTTAAAAGGTAGTGCTGTAGAAAATAGCTACAATTATGTAAAACTGTGATTTATTGTATCTTTGTTTTGGATTGTTTTATAGGAATCCATAGGGCAAGTTCTCTGGTTCCACAAGTGGAAGCTCGACCTGCCAGCACTGAATTAAAACAAACAAAAATGGCTGATTCATGTAAGCATTTGTAATAAAGCTACCATATAAAAACATGAATCAGATGTGTTTTGCTTGTTGTACATCCAATTGTAACAACCCCAGGTTTTTGTTCTTTAAAATCCCAGAAGCACAGTGCTTGCAGGAACCTGGATACAAAAATAACAGAAGTTATACATGAGGCCTTTGTCTTTTTAAATCTTGGTTTCAGGATACAATAAATTTTGCCCTCAGTATGCAAAATGCCTCCAGATTTTAATGTTACTCAGATCTTATGAAGTTGCAGGAGACCTTCTCCAGTAATCCAAGTCAGTTTGAAAGAATGAGATTCCCTTTCAAACATGTCACCAATTGATAAAGTTAGGCTCCTGAATCTTAACACGTGAGCCTAAAGGACAAAGTCTTATGCTTTATGGGCAGATCTGCGTGTTCATTAATGTACTGTAATTATGGTGCATTAAATTTAGTACCTGTAATAACCGGTGCCTGCCATAATCAGTGCCACTGTGCATTAGCACAGGTGAACACTTTTTTGTGATGCTTAATGCATATTAGATTAAGTCTCCTGTGCAGTAGCATGCTTTTTGCATGACGTGCTAGTATGCAGTAGAATTAGTCTAATGCACATTTAGCGTTTCATGTAGATGCGCCAATATGGGTAGCACACAGTGTACGCAGCATGTGAATGGTGCTTGTCTGACTCCTGTTTTTAACTCTGTCAAGCAAAACACTGCAGGCAAATGACAAAACAGATTAATTTGTTCCTGATTCTTGCCACATAAAATGAAACCAGCCTTACCCAGCCACATCTGTTTCTTTGATTTAGCCCCTCACCCATTCTTATTAGAACTGGACAAAAGGTTTGGCAAAATGATTACAGTCTGCTCAGTGAAGAAGGGTTTCCTAATGGAACAAACCTCTCTGTATTGGATGTGGATATGCTTTGAGAACTATTTTATCAAACCAACCTCCTCAGGTTGAGGGCTGAGGGAGTATGCAAAAAGCTTTGTTAAAAAGTATGGTTCCCCACAAAAGAGCTGGAAGATGAAATCTCCACCCCTCACCTAGCCTAGATTCCTCATCTGGACTGTGGCTGGTAATACAGCAATAGCAAGGATATAGCAATGTGTACTGCTGCTTCACCATTGTATTTTACATTTTCCTGTGTAAAAGCTAAAAAATTGAATTAGCAGTTTAATACAATCTAAATAGTTTCAATGTGGGAATCAGAGTATAAGAGAATACCCAGAAAAGGAATAGGCAGATGCAAAGAGTAAATTAAATTCTTGATACAGAGAAACTACTAATTCAGAACAAGAAACTTTATTACAAGTACAGTAAGTCTACATGGGATGGGTATACTGCATTTGTACTTTTTATAGCTATATCAGATAGATCTGCTCTTAACCTTTGCACCTATACTGTGCTTGTGCTCTGGAGTTTGTCAGTCAGTCAGTTGAAGAATAAAGCTATGTTGCATTGCTTACAATGTTTTGATATTTAGCAGGCTTTAAACAGAGACCAACTAATATATAAATTACTGGGTGTACCGGAACTGCCAAATGTAAGAGCCACTATTAATAGTGGGGTTTTGTTTAAGAAGTAGGCATACAATGAAAAAATATTTTCATGATTAGAAAAATAAGTCCTTTCTTTGTAAACATTCATGCAAACATTCCTCTGCAGAGTCAGGCAGCCAAATATAGAAAGAGAGTACCAGCACATGGTAATTATAGGGAAACTGTATGCAAATTAAATACACCCATTAAGGTTAAATAAATATCTCACACACACAAATTTTTTCATGTTAGAAAAACCTATGATGCTATGTATTGCCCCTTCTTTACCCTCCCCGCAAATGTGTATGAGTGCCATTTTGGAAGACCCATTCACAGCAACAGAAATTGTCACAAGTACATATATAATTAGCGACTCACATAAATACTAATGCCATGTGGTTCAGAGGGCTAGCTTGAACATTGTGGCTAAGTACAGACAGTCAAAAAGCCAGAGGCTGAATTGATTTAATCTGAGCTACATAGATTGAACTGATAAGCAAGTGCACAGGCATTCATTTTGATTCTGGAAACGTAGCCACATGCCTGCAGTGGCCCAGTCCAGAATCCAGGGGGTACTAGTGCACACCTCCCTGCTCAGCTGGAGCACACAGGTTGGGCCCAAGACTAGCCCACCCACCCAGTGAGGAGGGGTTTGCAGGGAAGGTTCAAAGCATCCTGAGATGCTTGGGAACTGTGAGTTAACTTGAATCTGGAGGGGATCTGGAACAGAAGTTAAATAAATTGATTTAATCTCATTCAGTTAAGTCCAATACTACATCTATCCAGGTTTATCTTAAACTGGTTTCAGCCATTTTGAAAATGGTTTATGTGCACTGAATTTCTGATTTGAATTACAGATTTGAACCAGTTTCCAATCACTTATACTGGTTTAGGTATAATTTCTATCCCTAGTCTGTGTGGCTTTAGGAGTCTCACCTAAGCAGGGAGCAGAAACAAAATGACTTCACTCAGGAGGCAAATAGATTTCATAGATTTCATAGACATTAGGGCTGGAAGGGACCTCGGAAGATCATCGAGTCCAGCCCCCTGCCCAAAGGGCAGGAAGTCAGCTGGGGTCATAGGATCCCAGCAAGATAAGCATTCAGCTTGCTCTTGAAGGTGTTTAATGTAGGCGCTTGAACCACCTCCGGTGGCAGGCTGTTCCAGACCTTGGGGGCTCGGACAGTAAAGAAATTCTTCCTTATGTCCAGCCTGAAACGGTCTTGTAGAAGTTTATGACCATTCGACCTAGTCGTCATCCCTTGGGGTGCTCTGGTGAACAAACGTTCCCCCAGATACTGGTGGTCACCCCTGATAAACTTATAGGTGGCCATCAGATCACCCCTGAATAGAATTACTATGAATAATAGATCACCCCTAAATAGAATTACTATGAATACAAAGCTAATAAAATTCTCATGATAGAGTTTTAGAAGAACTTTAGTGGTGTCTCCCAGGCCTTGAGCTGTTACTCTGCCCTAGGTAGGGCATACTTCATAGTTTTCTTAGGGAGTGTAGTGCAAACAATGAATATCCAAAAGTGTCAAAAAAGGTCAAAGGTCCATTTGAGCCTAACATGATGATGTTATGCTATTTCCCATAGTCCATGGCACAGCAGTTTAACAGGAGTTAAGTAGTCCTTCTTTGACTTCTCAGCATCAATGATCAGGAGCTGAGTGAACTTTGACAATTGCGTCACCTGGCAGTGGCCATCAGCATGAGTGAACAGCAAAGCTCAGATTCATACTTCTGCAACCCCAGTGAGACATTTGCATTGCTCTGCCACCCTATCTTCACTGAACGGAGCTTTGGAGGCTCCTGTTTGGGGAGAGAGCCATTAGAAACACAAAGTACTTAACAACTTGAAGAATGAATTAATAAAAACTGAAGTTTAGGTTATCCACAACTGGGGTTGAAAAATTATTTCCTCCTCCTAAAATTCATCTCCACTTTTTTTAGACATCTCTTACTTCCATTCACAGAGGCATGGGGAGTTCATTGAATGCCCAGGACACGGGTATGTCACCCACTGTAGATTGGAGGGAGGGGGACAGGGACACACTGGGAAGGGGAAGTGAAGGTTTACCTTCCTGGGGTACTGTTGCCACTGCTGTCGCTGCTGTCAACTAGCAATAACAGTTCATCTCTGGCCAGACTCCCTGATACCTGACTCTGTGCTCCATTCACTCCTTTCCCCACTCCCCTGCATACATACTGGGTGCAGGGTTGTGTCTGCTCTGAAAGAGGCTACCTGGAGAGGGTGAGGGAAGAAATATTCTACTCGTTCCATTCACCCCTGCCTCCCAGATACACTGTTTGGTGCAGCACTGCCCACCCTGGCTCCTATGGCTGCGCTAGGGCAGGACAGAGCTGCCACTGCCATAGAGAAGACTCCCAGCAGTGCGGATCCCAGCACCCTGACATGGACAGCAGCTAGAGTGTGTACCCCATTCACCCCACCCTAGTTATGCTACTGCTCATTCATTCAATCTGCTGTCTTCTGTCCTCTATGCTGTAAGAGACTCCACCTCCAGTGGTGGCTATGGCAATCTTGAGCAGCAAACCCAAGCCCACATTGCACTTTGGCTCACCTGATACTACCCTGTCTTCACCTGCCACATTTTGATGTTACTTAATATAAATTTGGGAGGCAGCCCTCAGATGACTGGAGTGACAGTCTTGGGTCCTTCACCCTACTCTAATCACCATTGGGGCCCCTCTGGCTGGTCAATCCTTAAAACACCCCAGAGTCACAAAGCATCTTGCCTCAATTGGGCTCTCTGCCCTCATGCTCAGCTCTGTCTCGGAGGTCTGCAGTCTCCACCCATGCTCAGTTCTCTTAGGCCCACAGCCTCCACCCTAAATCAGCTACAACATGCAGTACTTTCTCCAGTCACTCAAAATGGTCTCACAGGGCTAACACCCACACAACAAAGTAACAAGTATGGCACCCTTCACTAGACACCCTTAGTGTCTTCCTACTCACCATGAAGCCACCCCATGCCCCACAGTTAACACAATCAAAATGACTATGAATCAAGTACTTGATATAAATGAAATAACTAATGCTCCGCAGGGTACCCATACCCATCTGCTTCTGGCTGGTTCTCCAATGCCAGCCCTTCAGGGATGCCTTACTGTCCTGCCGTTCTCAGTCAACCTGCAGCCTTCCCTCAAGGAGCTGCACTCCCTGCTATTATCTGAGCCAGATCCCATGAGCCCCTTGACTCCACTCCTTCCAATCACCTGTCCTCTCCTTCTCCTGATAGGGCATACCAGGTCTTTATAGCCAGCGGCATAATAAATAGTTAGTTTCTGGGCAAACCCTGTGGGAGAGTAAAGAGAAGGGTGCCATTCCAAGAGTGGGGAGGACATATAGTTCAAGAGTGGAGGCAGAGGGGAGGCAGCGATCTTACCTATGCCAGGAACTTCTAAACAGTCCCCAGCTGAGCTGCTGCTGCCACTGCCACATGCTATTCCAGCTGTTTGCTCTTAAAGCAGCAGCAGCCAGGGACTGTTTTGGAATTCCCCGCATGGGTAGACCATAGAGCTTTTTGCTGCTGGGGCACAGATTCCATAGGGACAACGGGCAATTCAGCACACGTCCTAACTTGTTGCCCAGGGCAACTAGTTACACTACTGCTTATTGCCTATTGGCAGGCCTGTAGCTCTGCAATCTGCCTTCCTGTATGCAGTCTCTTTGCAGCCTGCACTCTCTGTAGTAATGGGGCCTAAGAGCCACTGTTACTGTTCCTATTCTTCTCTCATTAAAATAGAGCTTAAGTTATACACACTGTTCTGACTATATAACTTTTCCTGGCATTTTTTTGCTGACTCCCTTGCTTTCAGTCCCACCATCAAAGAAATGTAATAGTTCTGCTCCTGGCAAAACTCTGCTCTTTGGTTTGCCACTTATTCAGTTTCTTTCTATCCTCTTTCCTTACAGATACCTTGGTCTTTTTTTCCCCAGCATCCACTTTCCTCTGTACTTAGAATAGCCTTTTCTTTTTCACATCTGGCAGCATCTCCCTATCAGCCTTCAAGTCTTCTTTAAAACCCATGAAGCCTTCCTCTCCTTTACTCCCCAGCAGTGTCTATCTTGGGCAGGATTTGACTGTCATCTTTTGGGGATAGTGACTTGACTTACCTCTGTAGTTTAAAAACACGATGTAAATGCAAAACTTTGTTTTATAAAACAATGATAAAAAGGTAGGCTTGACAGGAGGACCTAGTACAATTATTTTTTCCCTTCAAAGAGAAAGGGTTATTTGAAGAGATTATATTAATATATATATGATGGGGTAAGTGTAGACAAAATAAAGTGTAATTCTATTTTGAATGGCCTTATAAAAATGTCATCATAATAATTTATACGTACTTCCACACAATGTTACATTCATTGTGTTTTACAATTTTTGCAATAAATCTGTCCATTTTTCAAGTCAAAATGCTTTTAAGTGCTAGCCCACATGTACACCCTGAGCTTCTCATGCATCTTCATTTATAATGGGACAATGGCAGCCAAATTATGTCTCTAAATATACCTGTTCAAGACAGTACCTCTTATGTACCTACCTTCTAGGCTTCATGGAGTTGGGGCAACTGTAGATGGCCTCTATGCTCCAAATGCCTTTATACCTGAAGCCTAATTTCTGGAAGTTATTTTGTTTCTGTCTCTTTCTCCTTGTCAGAGCAATCCCAGCCCTCTCTAAACTTCAGTTTGGACTGGGTGACTTCCTTTTGCATGTTAAATTCTAATTGCCTTGTAAATGTTGCTTATTAATATTGATCTTCAAGTAGTCTCTTTCTGTTTCATTTTGTTTCTTGATTGTAGCTACAGTTTGGTTTCTAATAAGCCTCATTTTCCTGCCTCAAACTCTGCATGAAGCAAAATGTCCAGCATTGTGTAAATGAGCCTCCACACAACATAATAACCAGCTCCAACATGCAACTGGCTCTTAAAAGGTAAAATTCCTACATAACGACCAATCATTAATGGAGTCATGATTCTAAAGGATATGATCATTGGTCTGAATCCCTATGGAAATTCCACTGTTCTGGTGTTAGTTGAAATACCTGGTCCAGAAGAAATCAGTATCCATATCTTTCAATGGAGCCAGGCTTTCACCTCCATAAGATTTGGCACAAGCAGTCTTTAAATATTAAAAATATCATGAATAAATTCAACTAATTTCTGATGGAGATCAATATTGTAGCTAACCAGTTACCCACATAAAATTATTTTAGAAACAATAAATGACTAGTTGACCACTGCATCATTTTACATCAATGACTTTCTTCAACTTTACCTCAATTGAAATATTGCACTGGTTTGTTCTTCACACATCAGATTCCCATTAGATAACCAGTGGGTATGTCAAAACATATCAGTCTTCTATTTACTAAATGAAAAACTTCATGTTTTCATACTTCATACTTAAGTAAATATTTATAGCATGACCAATAATGCAAGTAGTCCCCAGGGAAGAATTGGACATAGAGGCCATGCCTCTTAAAATCTTTCTCTCTCTCTCTCTGTTTCCTTATATTTCCCCATTTGCCTACAATAGAATTGTAACAGGGATCAAGAGACCCTATTATTTTAAGACAGCAGCATACTGGGACTTCAGTCAACAGGCAAATGAAACAGGGCCATCTACCAGCAAGTAAATTGCTGAAGAAGTACAAAGACAGGAGCTCCAAAGCTATATAAAACTAAATTAGGAGCAAGCAACTCTATAACAGGCAACAGGCAGAGCCCATAAAAGTAGTTAAGTAGAGATTACAGACTAATAGCTAGTTGGTTAAGTGGCAGCAGAGAAGATCAGGCTGCTCATTGAGCTGAGGGAATACATCTATGTCTGGTCAGAGGAGCACATGACCAGAAAGGGTGGAACTTAGGGACAGAAACTTTGTTGAGTCAGTCTGGCCCTGACCTCTGAAGACAGCCCTGGCTGGGGCATGAGCAGCAACCTGGGTGGGGCTGGGGCAATGGCCCTGCTAAGGGCCCAGGCCCCAGACAGGCTGGGTAAGATGATGTGATGGAATGGCCAGAAGGGCCAGTGAATAACTCTAGAGGACCTGCAAATCATGACTGTGGCTATGGCAGAGGCTGGAAGTCATGATTAGGGTTCCTAGGGCCACAGTCAGTGCCAGTGAAATGTAGGTGCGAGTGAGACACAGAATGTGGGTTACTGAGCTTAAGAGTCTGTTGACAAGTAGAACCAGGATGTCTGGCAGATTGAACTACACTGAGTGCCAATCCATTAGGCACACTCAAGGACTCTTGGGGGCAGCCTCCCAAAGCAACATACAGATTATATCAAGGCCTGAGAGGTAAAGCAGTGAGGAGGATATCCTGAGGAGCCAGAGTGCGGTAGGACTAGTTTTCTCTAGCAGGGGGCATCACAGCTGCCCTCAGGGCCAGTCATGGTACAGAAACACTGGCTGACACGAGGGCCTGGATACTTCAAGAACTGTATAAATACATTTTAAGTTCTACAGTGTATAGTTTAAGTTCAGAAGGGAAGTTTCTTCCATTATTCTAACAGATGGAAAACTGGGGCAAAGAGAGATATTTGCCAAAGATCACAAAGCTCCAGACACTGAGTCCAGCTTTTCTGAGTCCCACTCTGTTTCTGTAAACCCAAGACTATCCTTCTCCTTGATTCATAAGTGGGAAGTTGTTGTTGATACATGGTTCTGATCCATGCAGCCAAAATAGCGAAAACAGCCTAAATTGGCACTGACATTATCAGCACCAAGTGCAAAGAATGTTTTTACAAGGATAAAATATATTGGCATGATCTCGCCACAATTTGGGCCACAATCAGTGCCAGTGAATATAGGTGCCAATGAGAGAGACAGTTTGGATTAGTGGGCTCAGGTTCTGTTGGTACATAGGACCAGGATGTCTGGTTAAGCAGACTGAACTAAACTGAGTGCAAATCTAGTGTTGGCACTGGAGCAAAGTATGCTTTGTAGGATCTTCAACTAGAAAACAGTCCCATTTTCTTGTCTTTGGCCGGTTGGTGGGGGGAGAGGGGAGGGGGAGCAGGGGCAGATATCAGAATAGATGCCAGTCTTCATATGTATGAGAATTCATCCATGTCTATCAAACTGTGTAATGTGCTGGCTCATGCTTATGTTTGCCACTGCACTGTGGAATAGACTATGTCAGACTGGCTCATGAGTACAGACATAGTTCTCACTGTTGCTGAAACCAGTGGAGCTGCTCCTGTAGTTCAACAACTAGAGGTCTGTATTTTCAGAGCTGGTAATGAGTCATGCATGGAGTTGGCTGACAACCATGCTGTCTGTATGCATGCAGCCATGGATCATTACACAGCAATAAAGTGTAATAGCTTGTTCAAAACCTGTCTGGTTTTATTTGGATCCCCATTGGCTTTGTTGGCACCAAGTAAGGGCTGGTGTTTACTGACCTTTTAGGATAGTAGACCTGACTATAGGAATAAAACTAGATTCTTTTTAACTCTGTATGTAAACACTAGATCTCTAGAGCACACCGTCAAGTGTATGAGAATCTAAGAGCAATTTTTAGCATCTAAGGGCAATTTTTAGATCATCATAAAGAGAGAGCTCTTATACTGGCAGTAGGAAAGCCTTATACTGCAGCAGTTTTCTTTGTCTTAGAATACAGCCCATTCCCAATCACTTTATGTTAATAAAAGCAGCTTCTGTTTCCCAAGGAAGAAAATGTAAAGTATGGTCTGCTTTGGGACACTAACACTTAACACTTATGATATGTCTAAGATTGATTCCCTCTGTCATTTAAGTACAAACTCCGCCACAACAGAGAAAATAAAAATACTCATTTGCTAGCAACACACTGCTGAATCACTGTGCTGTTACAGTGATTCACGTGCACAGAAATGTAGAATCCAACTAACCAAAGCCCCATGGGAAGATGAAATGTGATCTTCTTAAGGAATAGTTTTGAGGTTTTCTTTTTCTTTAGCCATTGAGATGAGAAGGCTGTGTCTGGGCCAGCGGGGGTGAGAGGACTCTATGGCTAATTCAAGCCTTTTCCTCAAATTGGCTTAGGTTGGGCCTCCAAAAATCAACGCTCTCAACCCTTTTTTGACTACATTAGCCCAGATGTTTATTTTCTGTTCACTTACTTACCTAGGCTATAGATCGTCAATTTCTAAAGTGATGAAACTTAATGTTTTGGAACAATTTAGTACAGATTTCTACCAGGTCATGAGCTACCTGGATATGAACTTGTCAATACGTATACCAGAAACACAGTCCATGTCCAACTAGCAGCTATTGCATATGGAGAGCTAGATTTAAGTATGTTTTAATTAACAGAAAAATCAAACAAACATCATTTTGGCTTCAAAATATAACAGTTCCCTAAGTAATCTTTATTCTTGATGGTACACATTATTTTTTCAAACAAGGAATACTATTATCTGAACCAGATTTGTTAGTATGCTTGTGTTGAAAAGCCAAACCACAGGATTATCTGAAAGATTGCTATATGATGGATTATCCCATTGAGTATTTAGAAAAGAAATGTCACATATTATAAAATGTGCTGACATTGTATTTGGAAGTCTTCCTTTTTCAGCATATGATTAGGGTTAGCACTACATTGTCTTTGCAGGGCTGTAAAAAAAACCTGCGGAGAATTTGCCCTCACTATCTGATGCCTCTTACATAGTATTGTCAATATCAGATAGTCGGGATGCTTCCAAACACTGGCTGATGTGTTTGCCCTATAAGAAATAAGTTTTAATGTCTCTATTCAAGCCCTTGTCAGCAGCTGTCCATACAATCAAAACCATCTGTCACAAACTGCTCTCCAGGGGGGCCTGCTAAGGACCTCTGCAGCCTTGTCTGGTCTCTGAGAGTACTCCTTGAAGGAAACTCATGCTTCTAAGGGCAGAGCCTGAGCTCCATCTTACTATGAGCCCCAGCCTTTTGGTCTCTTATGTTCCCTGGCTGTCCATGGCCCTGACTCCAGGACTAAGCATCCAGATCCACTCCTAAGAGAGGGGCCTCACCTCCTCCTGGAATGACTCGGTGCAAGCCACAGTTCCAAGCAGCACAGCAGGCAGTCTCTTCAGTAAAGGCATATCTTGGGGCAAAAGGTCACCCAGGCAGAGGTTCTCTATCCCTCTAAAGCGCTTTACCACTCCCTCTGTCCCTAGTCCAGCCCACACAGCCCTGAGGACCCCTCAAGATACTCAGCTGTTTCCTTCCCAGCTTTCCAGGGCTCCTTTACTTCTCTCAGTCCCACAATTCCTCTGGCCAGGAGCTGCCAGGTTGCTTGTTTTGAACTGCTCTCCCATTGTCATATATCTGCCCTCTAGATCTCTTCTTGGATGTCCACCCTCTCACCTTAGTTAATGTGTCAACAAAGCCATTCAGGACTGTGTTGATGCTGAAGGTTCATCTTGCTCCTTCTATCCTGCACCTAGCTAGCCCTGGCACTTAATCCTTCATTCTTTGCTCACAGGCTAAAGAAGTAGACTGAAAAACACAACACTGTAACAATATGACTACAGCTAACACAAATATATCACAATACAACTCCTCACACCACCACAAGTAACATTAATTTCATATAGTGGTTAGAAGTCTCAGCAAAGACATGGAGGACAGATTGGGTTTCACACAGAATTTTCCTATGGCAGTGTTTATTCCAGATCAAATTGGAGATGCATTACTCTGGAGAAGCCTGAACTGCTATTTCTTCTGCTGTAGCTACAGCATGAACAACATTTCCTGAGTGCTAAATTGGCATAGATAAAAGAGTAAATATTAGCCCAACTCTTTGGGCGCAGACAGACGTTAGAGTCCCGCTGTAACTAATAGGGCTTTACATAAAGTGCTATGAATTGGAGCACCCCCTCAACACAGCAGGCCTTTGCCTGTTGGATTGGGGTGGGGGGTAGAGGCAGCCAGCACCAGCCCAGGCCAATGGGTGGAGGTGCTCCCAAGAGGCTGCAAAACCACCCCTCTCTCCAGCCCTGGCCCACATGCAAAAAATTAACCTTGGAGGGAACACAAGTTCCCCAAGGTGCTCTGCTTTTGAGTGTTTTAATGTAATACCTGATTTAAGCAAGATTATTTTTTTTTGCGGGATCAGCCATTTTAAAAGCACTCTGCAGCCATGCACGTGTGTCATGACATGGCTATAAAGCATGAGCAACTGGTGCCTCCCGAGTCTGGGGGGGGCACCAAATCACCAACCAGGGAGGGGGCATCCCCCAGCAGCCAATCATCAAGCCCAAAATCACCAGTGGTAAAACCGGAAGTGCACTTCTGCCAGCCACTTCTGGTTTTTCAGCTGGCATTTCCAGGTGGTACACAGCCAATCTCAGGGGGTACATGTGCACCCCCTACATGTTACCAATGCTATAGAGTGCTTTCCAGGTCCAGATCACTCAAAAATGACACTTTTGTCTGCGCCCCGCCCTTGCACTTGTATAGTACTGAATTTGTTTATACTATATTAAATACCAAAATAAATTAATAATAGAAAAATATTGATGGTCCTATTGTATGGGCTACATTTTTGTGAATGTTTAGTTAAAACTCTACCTAAGAAGGGATATAAGCAGAAAAATAAATCTGTCCAAGTCCACATTTCAAAGGAAATATGTAGAAACTTGTTTCTAAAAAAATATTCAGCACACCAGAGATTTAGATTCATTACTGTAATAACCAGCCTAAAGTCAAGAAATAGATGTTTAGGATTTATACTCATCTACCGAATTAAAAAGGAACACATCTAAAAATCCTGGGATTATTGAAATCTGGAATTTAACTTCCTTCATGATATTCATATATGGTAACTGAAATGCCTCTTTCTTTGATCGTGGATCTATTTAAAAAGAGCTTGGCATGTTTGGTGAACATACGCTAGAAAGGAAACTACATGTTTTTCACACAGAAGCAAGCTACAACATAAATGAGAAGCAATTAGAGGTGGAATTCATTAATGCATAACCGGTTTTCATTGTAATCACACTCTGTGGAATGAACAACAACATGATTCAGTGATAAATTGAAAAAAACTTTTTATCTTTTTGCAATTGTGCTAACAAGCGGCAGTCCTGTCTCATTCTCTAGAAACTGGGAATGCAGAGACATTCCTTGTTTTGATTTAGAGAAGTTTTTCTCTACTGCTCTGACTGATCCCTTCTCAGGAGGAACTATGTTTTATGTCTGTGTGAGCCTCTGCACTGAAAGCATAATCAATTATTCAGATGCCCCCTCTGAGTCACAGAGTGCTCCATATCAGTGGTCCCCAACCTACAGCCCATGGGACAGATCCAGCCCATGAAGTCATGTTACCCAGCCCACAAGGCTCCCCATAGATCTGAAAATGTGGTAGCAGACTCTCCCTGCCAAATAAGGCATCAGGACTGACCCTGTGCATGGGATCAAGCCCACATACCAGCTCCACACCAGTCATCTAGCTCACAGGGTTGGACGATTGAGCACCACTGCTCATACCACTCAAAGCATATTCTTGACTGAAAATGTATGTGACAAAATATTACAGATACACAAAGCTCTTAAACCAACTAAATAACAGCAAAACTGTCATTTCTTTGCAAGCTTTCGGGCACATACACCTTTCATCAGGCTGAGGAGAATTCAAAGATTGTAAAAGTCCTCCTAGGTAGAAAATAAACTCGAGGCTGGAAGTGTATTTCCCTGGGAATCTGGGAATCCTTTTGTGATCGTGTTGCTCTGAGATGTGCAGATTAGTCTGTCTTCTTACCTGGAGGTGACCAGTGTCACAGGCAGCTAAGGAGGTGAAAAAAAATCTTTCTTGTTCAGCAATGATGTTTATTTTTTACTATTTTCTACCTAGGAGGACTTTTACAATCTATGAATTTTCCTCAGTCTGATGAAAGGTGTACGTGCCTGAAAGCTTGCAAAGAAGGGATTTTTTTTGCTATGGTTTAGTTGGTCTAATAAAAGATATTGACTCTGACTCCAGAGCTTTGTGTATCTCTCTTTTCTCAGACCAACACAACTACAAAATAGATCCCTATAACAAATATTTGTATATTTGGGGTGTAAAAAAGTGAAGCTTTAGGAAACGAGAATGGCTAATAAATATAACTCATTTTCTGTACTGACACAGCTGCTAGCAATAGTGAATGTTTCAGTTCTTTGTTCTATTGATTCCTCTGACAGCAACCTCTCTCTATATAAAGTAATGTGAGTTATATACTGGTGAAAATTGAAGCTGTTCTGTCAATATTAAAAACTGAGCATTTGCCACAAATTACCACGCAAAAGTATTGGAAAGACCAAAGTTTTTAACTGTAAAAATAGATAATATTTATTGTAAAAGTGGGCGGCCTGCACCCACCCCTGCCCCATACATAGATGTGGGGGGCATGGGTCCTCCTGTCCCCCAGAAGTCTGCACCCCCCAGCCCACAGCAAGCACACAGCAGGCACATAGCAGGCAGCGGGGTGGGGGAGCTGGGCTCTGCTCCACTGAAGCAGCCAGGGGCAGGAGACTGTGGACCCAGTTCCCTGGCCCTATAGCCCTGGCAGCTGGAAGCCCCTTCCAGCAGGACTGGGGGAGCAGGAGCTGTGGGTGGGGGACAAGACATACCAGTAGTTCTAGGGGGGTGTTTGTGAAGGGGGGGGAGCAAGGGGCACTAGCAGGGCTGGGGGGGGGGGCTGTGCGAGGGAGTGAGGAACACCAGCAAGTCTGGAAGAGGTGTGTTCTGGGGGAGAAGTGAGGGGCACAAGTAGGGCTGGGAAAGCTGTGGGGGGACTGTCATTTTAATCATAGATTGGGGGGGGGGGGTTATCAGAGAATTTGCAATTTTTTTTATTAAGGAAAACCAGAATCCCTGGTCATTAACACATGGAGCAGCTTCTCCAAACACAAGTGCAGAATTGGATTCATATGCTTGCCTCATAGTTATCACAAAACAATAAGAACTATTTTATAATTTTGGAATTCAAGTCATCTCTGGAGCAGAGCCACCTTGGCTTCCTTGAATGTCATATGAACATTATCATAATCTTTAGAGATCAGAAAAACAGGCTGAACTCTGGCAGAAGTCTTGCTCTACTTAGCAAATGTTAGCAAGCAGAAGGAGTAAAAAAATAATTTTATCCACTGCATAAGAAATTAGCAAGGTACCATGTTAATAGGCACCTAGAAAGGTAAACCCAGAAGTAATGCTGAAAAAAAAAAAAAAAAAAAAAAAAATCAAATCACATTCAGCACTTGTCTCTACATTACCTACATGACTTTTTGTGTTCAGCAGATACAAGGCAATGTCAGATCGCACTCCAGAGATGGCAGAACACAAAAGAGGGAAGAATAAGCAGCAAGTGAATACAGAAAAATAAGTAGAGTGAAATGGTTGCTTTTCCTCACCCAAAAAGAGCATTGGAGCTTGATAAGCAGTTTGTTTTGGGGTTTGCAAAGGCAGTTTGTTTTGAAGCAGCTTATAAAAAAAAAAAATCAATATGGACAAGCCATTCAGAACAGTTCTGTACTGTGTAAGGATCTGTCAATGAATTGACAAACATATATAAATATTCACAAATGCACCATGGTGGACAAGGCAAATGATATCACCAGGCTTAAATTGAGACAAGATGATGAGGGATGAGAGAAAAATGTACCCATTAGGGAAAAAAGAAACCATGTAGGAACAAATATTGATCCAGAGGGTGTAAAAATCTATGCACTAAGGTTCCACTGGGTACATCTACATGTTCATTAATATGCCTGAAATACTATGTATTCAGTTTAGTACTTGCTTAATAAAGTACTAACTAAATGCACGGTAACTAGAGTTACTGTGCAGTAGCACCAGCAAATGGTTATTTTGTGATGCTGACTGTACATTAACCTAATAACACTGTGCAGTAGTCTATTAGCCTGGTTTTTAACCACCACAGTACTGTGCAGTGTTAATGCATAGTAAGCATCTTGTGTAGACATGCCCACAGACATTAAAAAAAGCACACAAAAAATGATGTCCTGGTCTGGTGAAGCACTAAGACCAGCTGGTCCCAAATGGTACCTCAGTGAAAGTAAGAAGTGCGCAACTATATTTTCCCCTGTGCAAGTGTTGGGTCTTCCTCTCATTCCTGAAGAAGCTGGCACTTTCTCAAAATGTCCACCACATCTTCACATGCTAACTACAAATGTTCAAAAAGCCTGAGGTAGAAATGCTCTAAAGTACTGCACTTTACTTAGGTCAGAAGCAAACAGAAAAGATGTTCGCCCTTCACTGGGAGGGGCTCGAAGCCCACCTGCACTGGCTGAGGTCAGCAAGTTTAACATGCCCCAACACACCTCCCAGGAGCCTGCAAAGGATAATGAACCCAGCTGAGCAGCCAGCCATCCCTGATTGGCCAGCACAGCCCCACTCCCCAGCCCTGCCCATCCCCACCAGCTGGTGGCTGTCAGAGATGGGTGTAGCTAGGCAGAGAGAAGAGGGGAAATGGAGTCCCCCCCCCCCCCAACTACATGCCCCTCTCCCCATTTTGCTGGCTTGGGTCTTTCAGGGGTGGGCCAGGTCTTTTCAAGCAGCGGGGCTGTTTCCCCACTGCCACCCCCAGTTCCCAGCACAGGGAAATTCAAAAGCTATCAGGAGGCCTGGATGGGAGTGGGGGAATGGAGCCCTCCTGCTATACAGGCCCAGCCCCGCCAAGACCTGAGCCAGCAAGCTGGGGGGCCCACACATCGGGGGGATGGGAAACAGTGGTGGGGGGGCTCTGTTCCCCCTCCCCCCTGCCTAGCCATACAGGGAGGAGACAGAGTCCTGTGAGACATTCAATAGAGAGCTCTAACCTAAAGTGCTTCAGTCTACATCCATCCAGGTCTATCTTAGACTGGGATCCACCATTTTTAAAGTGGTCTATGTATGGTGAATGTCTGTTCAGTTGAAGGTATAGAGCGCTTTCTGAGCACTTACAGTGCAATAAGTGTAATGTCTGTACCTAGCTTCAAAGAGTTCACATATTCTCAGTTGTCTCTTCCTTATTTAGTTACCCTCAAGGCTTTTTCACAGCCATTTTACCTGGAACTGAAACCCTTCCAACACAAATTCTCATTTAATCTTTAAGCATCAGAGTGAACTGGGGAGATGGGCATAAGAAAATCAATTACAGAGTGACTCAGTAATTTTCTCACCACAGACAGAAGCTAAATGAGCTGTAGAGCTGATTGAACACATTTATGTAGAACTGCTTTCTCTCAACAGGCCTCCAGTGAGGTGTATTTTAAACCTTAATTATAAATCATTAACAACACATCAACCAATCAGCCTTCAAAATTTGTCAATGAAATTCAACACTAATTTATAGCACCCGGTGCATCTCTCTCTCATTGTCATAGATCCCTGAAAGTCTGGCACACTTGTAACATTTTTCTTCTTTTTTGAATCTTTAAGCTCTTATCTAATACCTGGATAACTGTTTTTTAGGAACTCTTGACTTCTAAACCCAGCACATGCACTGGTCATTCTGAAATATGATGAGTTATTTTCCAAAAGAAGTATTTATGGCCACAGGGATGAAGAATATTTCCCTCTCCTTTGGGCCATTAGAAAATTGGAGGAGTTCCTGATTATAAATTGACAGTACTAGACTAATTTTATCTCCTATAAAATTCAGGTGCCTTGCTGCTACTCTGACCATCATAGGCTACCCACCTGGCATTCACTCCTGGATTGGTCCTCCACAGTATTTGGCTTTAACCCTGAGTGCTGAGGCATTAAAAACTGAAGAGGCATCTGGCATGTCAACTTATGATACCCAACCACTGTCGTACTTGATTATTAGGAAGTGGCAAAGTAACCTCCCAGGGCATTCATCAACAAGCCATATTAGGTCACTGTGGTCAGCAAAGAGCTGTGTAAAAAGAAAAAGCAAACAAAAGACAAGGAGTGCTCAAAGAAATAAGATGTTCTAATTTATTCAGATATGCAAATACAGTGCTCAATTATATTTTAGTTGTCTAGAGGGAGGATGCTTCCAAATGAAGGAGTATTTTCACTGAAGAGGAAACTCTTGAACGTTTGTTTGACTATAACTCTAAATATTTGGATAGAATTATAAGATAAGATATAATGAAGATAGCACTCTGTTCATTCCTAATAGGATATACAATACTACTTCTTATTAGATAAAAAAAGGTATCATAGGAATGCTCACATGTCAAATTTTGTTTGATGTTTCTAATTCCAGTTCACCAAATTCACAAAGTGACTAACAATGCATGCATTTTAACTAGAGAGAAGCAAGAAGAGAATATTTGAGAACAAATTCAGTATGACTATTTCCATATCTCCATTTTCTTGGGGAAAAATACATGTAATTGTGAATATATTGTTATGTTATCTTTATAATTGGCATTTTTCAGAAGACAATAATTATGGGAGGATATCAGTGTACCAGCAAAACAGCATTCTTGATGCTACAGTAATGTTTAACAAATATAATAATGCTTCCTGTCCTATTATAAAGAGTTAACATCCAAAATTAGTTCGCTCTTTGGCATGAAAACATACACTATGGAAAATCTAGATCTGAAGAGCTACTTATGTTTAATGCAAGATGTTTAACCTTTTATTTAAAAGAACCTTACTTCATTTGGGTTAAAGAGCTGAATCTTTGCTCCTGTTATTGTAAAGTTGTTCCATGCCACCATAAAGCACACAAATGATGCATCAGAGAGAGGGAAAAACATGGGATTGTGGTAAGGAGCACTGAATGATGGGTAAGGAGCGTAATGGGTGTTGCAGCTGGCTGCAGCCAGGTTAAGTTAGAATAGCCATGTGACTACTCCAAATTATAACTAAACCATGAGGTTAGGAAGCTCCAGGGTTATAAGCTTTTACAAAACATGAAGACAAATAAAAATGTTCCAATGATTTATTTTTCAACATTAAGATATTTAAGATATTCAATTTAAGATTTTTTAAAAATGTGTTCTCCTACTTTCATTGCTTTTAATTAACACATAGCTTCATCCTGCTACTGTATAGGAACTTAAAATGAAAAATGACCAGGTTATTCATTGTTGCTGGTTACAAAAATGTAAACAGAAAACAAACAGTATAAATAATGAAAAACAGGTAACTATTTTAGTTGTAGTGATCATGTCAGGGGTCGGTACTGTAAGGTCTAGGCCCCCTCTGGACTGGTGTCTTCCCAGAGAATGATGTCAGGATGTGGAAGAGGCAACACTATCCTCCAGCTCTGCTCTCGTGTTATTTTCTCACCCATCACAACTTTGATCTTCCTTCAGTTAGGAATCTGGTTCTGCTGGGTGATAAGTCAGTGCCACACAGAGGAATTTCTTTGTGAGGCTCTCCCTCCCCTACACTCTACCCTTACCGCTTCCTTGATGTTATCCAGTGCTCTTTTCTTAGGTTCAACTCCTTATGCCACATATGGCAGACCTATCTGGGCTGCCTGGAATCTATGTCAGGCCCTTCTGTTGAGCCTCACCAAAGCCTCTCGGTGCAGTGATCCAGATTTTGACAAGCAGTTCAACTAGAGTCATCTCCTATCATGAGTCAACTGTCAGGGTGCCAATGTGAACTCAATTCATTTTAACAGTCCCAAAATGGACAACAATCAGTTTGACAGGCATGCATTGTCTTCAGGGTGAATTTCCCCCTTTCCCAATCAACTCCCTTCTTTAACAGTCCAAAAGGGAACCAAAATAGAACGATCTACTTAAGTCTCTTCATTCATCTCAGATAGATCCCCCCAATCAATCTACCTTATAGTCCCAAAATGAGCAAATCAATTTGAAAAAGAAAACCCATTCTGACCAGCTTAACTGCCCCGCTCATAGTAGACTCATGATCCTGAGCTGCATACCACCCATCTTCCCAAGCACCTGTTTCAATCCAGAGCTTCTATCTTCTCTGGTAATCATCCCCCAGTGCTCTCTGTCACCAGTCCTCAGATTGGCTGGTAGTCCTTCAATCACCCTTGTCTGGTGCAGTGCACTGTCTTGCTGCAGTCAGCTTCAGGCAAGCGCCAGCAGGAGAGTTTTTCAGCATCTCTTTTGCTGATATGCTGCGGTCTCTCCCTGGCTCCTCTTCTCCAGATCTGGAAGTGCCACTCTTGACTCTGCTACCACCAATCCTGACTGAATACTAGCTCCAGAAGTGCAGCATGGTGCTCCAGTCCTCAGAAGCATTCCCTGTTCTGCCTGAGATAAGTGGAAGAGAAGGGTCATCTTTGGGTCTCCCTGCATTCCCAAGGCCTCTTCTTTCAAAAATCATCACACCTGTTAAATCATACCACAGGAAGAATTTTCTTTTTTTAATAGACAGCAAGTAGTCTCTTTTGAAATCTAATATAATACATATATAGCAAAACTTCAGGTATTCTTGTAGGATCTTACATTTATGCTGCATACAAGTTCAAATAGTCTAGGAGAATTCTCGCAGGTTTGTTCTCCTGGTAGAAAGCTTGCCTAAAAGATACTTGAACAGACATTTGAATGCTGAGCCCTTGAAGAGAAGACAGCTTGCAGTGCTGATGCTGCATGCTGCACAGTCAGGGGGCCTCCGTGCACATATTGCCCCATGTTCAACAGGCTCCTTCAGTATTCCTGGAGACAGAATAGCAGCAGTGCACAAGACAGCCCTAATTAGCTGACCCAGACTGATCAGAATCAGTCTGTGTTTCTCTGTGGCACAATGTTGGGATTCTGAAGGAGACATGTCCTGCTCCCTACTTGGCTAAATTAGTACAGCATCTCCCAGGGGAAAGGGAGGGGAAGGGGCAGGAGCAAAGCACCCTGGGATGCTGGAGGACTATGCTATGGCTTCTCTCAAAAGAATGTTTACAGATATTTCCTCTCTCAGGAGAAACTCTACTGAGAGTTGTTTAACCATTTTTCTCCCGGAGCAGCCTTTTTTGCTCTGGGATAAAAGTCCTGATCATCTTTCCACTTTTGGTTTGTGGCAGACAAGTAAATTATGAGTGTCTGTAGGTGGTGTTCATATTATCATGGGCCATTCTGCCATTCTGGCTCTGGGAAAACTGAAGGAGCCAAAAGAGCATGCTGAGTTATGTGCACAGGGGCTTCCTGGCTGCAGTGTCAGCACTGCAAACTCTCTGCTCTTCAAGGGTTCAACATTCAAATGTCTGTTCTGGCATCTTCGGGTAAATTTTTCTACCAAGAGAATAAACCTGATTGTGCATGAAGCCACAATTGCATTTATGTATCTAAATCAATGTTAAAGTTAGATTACCTAAGTGGTCAAAATAGGCCATTACACATAAAGATTAGCAGGAGATTCTGAAGATAAAAATATCTGATACGGACCACAGAGTAAATTATAGCAGCTCTATATACAATGATATCACAATGTATATCTTAGCAATGGAAGCAAAGGCACATTATGAGGGTTATTTAGTATGTATCGTAATGAAGAAAAAAACTTCGCCTTTGGTCCCTGTTACCCCAGAGGACTATGTAACTAAATATCCATGTTTTAAACAATGTGTAAGGCAGAAATTTAAGCCTAGCTGCTACTGATTCCACTTGGGTGACCTACTACATAGATTTACATTGGCAACACCATAAAAGTCATGCATATTGAAATAATTTATCTCTGAAACTAATTTTCCCCTATGAATTTTGCCATTTGATTAACATTTTGCTTTTATCATTTTATAAGCTCTCAGAAGAAAGTAAAAATTACTTCTAGCTCTGATTAAGGATTCAAGCCAGGAAATGAAAAGAAGCAAGGAAAATGAACTCTTCTAGCTGGAGCGTGGATGAAGCTCTTCACATGAGCACTGGGCTTGTAAAAGACATAGAAGAAATTAATTCAGCCTGGAATCTTAAAAATATACAAAGACCTAAATCAGGCACCTGGATAATTTCAGCATGCCTCCTCCACACTGTCCTGATGAAAAGCAAAGGTTATGTTGATTACAGTTTGTTGTGCTGCCAAGTTTATGCTTATGCTTCCAGAAGTAGTTTGTGGGGGATGGAGTGCTAACTGTGGGCCAGTGTTATGCAGGATTGATGTACAATCTAAGGACCTGGTCAGGTAGCACTTAGGGTAAAGTTGCCCATTGCACTTAACCCATACTAAGGAAACTTTAAAACGCAAACATCCATATATTAAAGTGTTAACTCTGGCTAAATGCCCTCTGGGCATCTCAAAATTACACCATTTCAAGTGCGGCTTAACTCTGGGCCATGCTACCTAGCTCATGTTAGGGTAATTTCAGTCTGCTCCATGAAGATAATATAAAAAAACTGAAGTCCTCCAGTATCCCAGGATGCACCACTGCCAACTACCCTCCACCCAGAGCAAAGATAGAGCCCAGGTATCCTGGCTCCCAACCACACTGCAGCTTGCCAGCTCTCTAGTGGTGAATCAGAGCTGTCCAGGCAAGAAATGGTATTAATCTTTAATGCATGGCTTCTCACAGCATGTTCTAACTTTAATACCACTTAACATTCCACAGATTTAGTATAGTCTAAGTATAATGGGTAATTTTGACCTTTGCCCACTTCTATTTATGCCTTTGAAAACCTCCTCCCTGAAAACTTTTCTTTGATGCTTGGCACATTCCTCCTCTCCTCCCTAAACGTTAGAAAGATACTGATATTCTTGTGCTAATTTTATTCTCATTGGAGCAGAAGCCCAGCACTCTTTCCAGAAAGGAAGACCAGTGAAAGTTAAAAGGTGACCTTGTATGTGGATGCATTCACTTTTAGGCCTATGTTCTGGGAAGCATGAAGCCATGTCCCTATCCATATCTTCTCCACATGGAGGGAAATGTTAGAAATCAGGAACATTCAGGACTTCTGCCCTGGCCTTCCCCACCACTTTACAGTGATCTGGAACACCACCCTACCTACTCCCCTGCATATGCCACACCTCATGAGATAATTGAGTAGAAGTTCTTGCAGCAGTCAAACTTGCAGAGTTTATGGTCTCCTGTGCTTCTTTCCTAGATGCAAGTGCCCAACCCAAAATACGTTCATAGTCACAAAACATGTTGTGTGCATATGTATCCATCATGCACTTAGGCTGCCTATACACATGCTGGTTAGCATTCTAATTAAAATGAGTCAAAGCAGGCTCAATTAATCAATTAGAATGGAATTCTAATTCTAGAACATTCCAGCATGGCCTCATTGTCATGTGTATAAGCCCCCACAGGTTTAAAAATGGCCACTAGGGTGCTTTATTTAAACTTTGTCAAATGAGGCTTAAATTATTCCATTTTTTAAACCCACAGGGGCTTAATACATGTGACAGTGAGGCATTTTAATTACAGCAACTCTCCAGGAACTGTTATAACTAAAATGCCCCTCCTCCCCCACACCCCCGAGCACATGTATAGGCAGCCTTAGTTAGTTTTCATTTTATGTTTGTCTGGGGTTTGCTTAATAAGTGTAATCTAAGCACAATGGTTGATTCTAAAGTGGAAAAAAAAGAAAGTCTTTGACCTTTCCAGCCAATAGACTATAGCCATCACCAAAAAAATCCAAAACAAAACATACTGACTTTCCAAAACACAGCCTTAAAAAAAAAAAAAAAAAAAAGAATAGTTCCAGATGAGGACTGATTGGAGGGCTGCATGGGGAGAGAATTATCTTTTTAACCCTGGTGTTCCTAATACTTGGGCAGGATATGACTTTATTCCTACTGGACTTGATGCAAAGACTCAATAGAAATTATTCCATTACACTTTGTTGGCAAGGTAGCATAAGGAATAATGCATTGCTGTACCATTTTGTTGCCTAAATAGCTGATCTCTCAGGTCCAGGCCTGTCCCACTGGCACCTTTATTTAGTACTAACAGACAAATACAGCCATGTTTTTATTTCCATGGAGGATCCCATGGCAAGAGTTTCAACAACATGTGTATGTGGGTCTGTTTATGAACACTAGGATACAAAGATGGAGATGGTAAAGATAATCTGTCTTGTGTTGATCTCAAATACCTACTCTCCTCGATGGAGATAAGAGTTACAGAAATCTGTAGAAAGTGGTCAGGGAGGTAGGAATGGAAGTCCCAAATGCTCCTGGATCCTTCTGTTCTTCAGTGTGCATAGAGAAGGTGGATAGGTGCACCCACCCATGCAAAACAAAACAACAACAGCAAAGAAGGACCTTATTCAATTTAGACTGTAAAATGTGTAGTCACACAGAAAGTTGGAAGTGAATTTTACTTTAGGTGTCAAACTTTATACTTATTATGGTCCAAATTGATCCTTACTATGAGCTTTTACTTTTCAATAATTCAATGATTCATAGCAGGAATTTATCCCTAGCATAACACCAGACAAAGCAGTGGAGTTATGTTAAAGCTTAAATTTAGCCCAATATCTGCATCAGGAGAAGGCAGGGAATTAAAGGTGTTTTTACACTTGCTTTGGGGGTCTGGAGTGATGCTTTAATTAGAGTGACTCCAAGAGGCATGGGCACTTGAACTAAAGCTCCTCGAATGAGCTTTAGTTCAAAGTGCCCCCGCCACCATTTTGAAGCACAGGGATGCTAATATTCAAGATGCAGAGGCTGGCTGGAGCACACCAATTAGCATGCTGCCACAGACTCAGTTAATCGAGTCTGCTCCAATGCACTGTAATTACAGTGCATCAAATCAGGCTCCTGGCATGTCTACAGGCACCCTAAGAGTTCACAGATCTGAGTCAGATATTGTTTTCCAATAAACTATTTTTACATAAATAATATTTCCCTAGTCCATTCATCTATCCACCCTCAAGATTTCCTGCATTACTAGAGCATCTGGTTTTTCCTCTGTTTTTACTTGCTGTGTGCGTCAGGACTTATTGACAAAGTGTCACTAGTGATGTGTTTGCTGTCTTGCAACATTACGGATGACTATTGCCTTGCACCATTTCTATTCTCCCTGTATCTCCTGAATATTGAGCAAGCTACTCTCAAGCCAGGTGGACCAGAAGAAAGAATCTATGTGGAAAAAAAATCTTAGAGTACTAAGCTACTGACTTAATCCTGGTTTTTTTGTTTTTTTTACTTTTCTTGGCAACAACTACACAAATAATCTTCTCCAATTGTAATAAGTGTAGGGCAAAGACCTTCACATTAATTGTTTGCATTTATATATATATCCCATATGCACTGTATAATTTTGTCTGTATAAATTCCACTATTTCAGCCAGATAAATGGAATTAATCATTTGCCTTTGCTTTCTCTGTACACTCACATGAAATGCAGGTCACTGGTTCCCTATATTACTGATGTAAGGATGTGATAATACTTTGACATCATTACTGGCAATGTATACCAGTCATCCAGTTCAACAGCAATTATTTGTCATTTTAAATCTTCTTAAAAGTTATGTGAGGTCAAGAAGAACAACTGACAGATGAGATCTATGTTTCACCCTCCCAAAAATGAAAGCCGTTAAGGAATATGCATGCAATCTGTTACAGTGCCTGCCATCTCCTCACTCCCTCTACTGGTATTAGCTCCCTCAACAATAGATTTTCAGACCTTCAGTCATACATTTGATCTGACAGAATTCTGTTGGACTACCACTAAATAAGAAACAAACATACATACACATAAACCATTTAGCTAACTCAGGCAGCAGTTGAATTTTCCTGGGAAATCTACTTTTTCCCTAGCATTCAGGTCAGAGATTATAAATAGTAGTCTTTCAACTTACAGGCATGCTCTTTCAACATCAGAGTTCTGTGTCTTGAGCCTTCAAAAAAAAAAAAAAAAAACCAAAAAAAAAACAAAAAAACACACAACAAAACTCAGAGAGCTCTTTTTGACTCTGGGTTTTTTTATGGGATTTGCCACTAGCTTGGAAAAATGTCTGCAATATCTTTCATAAACATCATAATTTATTAATGCACTGTGAGTCTAAAACAGCCCAGTTGTTTGGGTGCCTACTAACGTCTGAGGTTAGTTCATTTATATAGAGAAAGGAGCAACACTGGAGAGTGTTTCTCTATAGAGAACCATACTGATGAAAAGTTGCATAGAGCTGATCCAAAATTCTGTCTTACACCGGATCTTTAATATTATTTCCTTTGGATGAGCTTATAGCAGGTTTGAGGGATTTTTCTTTGTCTCTCTTTCTTTTTAAAAAAGAATAACCACTGGTATAGCTGTATGTATTTTTCTAATGCCCAGATTTTTTAATGCTGTGTCAAAGGTGAAGAGATTGCACCTGGGAAATCTGGCTGGCATTTCTGCAAAAATAACACAATAACCAGGACATATTAACCACCTGAGTGCTGGCTTTTAACCTATTTTAGTTCAGTCATTTCCAAGGTAAGATAGGTATTCTAAACATAACATGACCCTGACTCATCAAGATGCGTCTCCTGGTTAAAGGTGGTAGGTGTTGTTAAAAAAATCAATACCTGCGTACATTGAATATGTCAAATATAACAAAAGCCTGAAAAGATAGGATACAAAAAAGTGTTCTCTCCTATTCCGAATGCATATGTGGGGGAAGGATTAAGATTATCATGTCATATTCAGGGGAGTTACTGAGAAAATATATTTACCATAGCAACAGCTGTTCTAGAGGTTACAGCAAGATTAGTAAGAGCCTAGTTCATCTTTTCTCTTGTTTTAAGTGAGACTATGACCTGCCAGTAAGTAATTCTTTAAAGGCAAGCACCTCACTTGAAAAAATGACACTATTTCTGTGGATTTAGTTTTTTTATCCGATTCGATCAGTTTTTGCCATATTGCTAGGTTGCACGTAATTATTAATCTTACCATTTCAGCTGCACAAAGCTAGCCTAAAAGGTCCCTAACTCAGTAAAAAGGAATGCAAAAATGTTAATAAACCCAAGATGTTAAACTCTGATTTGTACCTAATTCCATTAAGACATGAAGCCCAAATTATACTTGTAGCGTCAAACTTCCTGGGTTTGTTGGCTCTAAGAAGTAAAAAAAAAAAAAAATATATATATATATATATATATATATATATATATATATATATATATATATATATATATATTACATACATACATACATACATACACACACACACACACACACACACACACACACACACACACACTAGTTTTGCTTTTATCTTTAATTCTATAAAAAGAAAACAAGAGGCAAGCAATAGCTTTTATAAATGAGTCATTATTAGAGATTATTATTGCCTAAATAGCATCCAAAAATGTGTCAGACATTTTACAAAGGAAACAAAAGTACCTGATGTGGCTCTTACTCCAAAGAATTTTCAGCCTAGATCCTCAAAAGTATTTAAGCACCAAATTCAACTTCTCAGTAGGTGTACTGGTGAAAGTGGTGCCCAACTAAACCATGAAGTACTTGAACACAGAAGCCAATCTGGATTGTCCCTGTTAGGTGGCTAGGATCCCCAACCATGGGACCAGTGGGGACATTTACCTTCCCACTTTGTGCATTTCACATTTATGTGCCAAGCCTTTCCACACAAACAATGAATACAAGTATCCTGCCTCAAGACAGCAATTCATAGACCTGTGACACAGCTTGAACAGCTGGATGCAAGCAGACAGCAGGTGAGGATAGTGCCAATAATAGTGTTAAATCTCAAACACAGTGCAGACACCCAGGCATTGGTGGACTTAAGAGAATAATGCTTGCATTTGGCACCACCAACAAGTAGCTGACAGGCCTTAATCCATCCTTTTCTGAGGGCAACAGACATAAATGGTATGTAAATGCCCACTACTTAGGATGCCACACCCCAACAAGTAGTTCCAATTACCTCTCCTCATCCCAGTCCCTGTCCATGAAGACCATCCCTAACCAGATTCCTGACAGAATTTCTTAGTCCTGATATACCACAATGATGAAACCTTGTGGACCATTATGGCATTCTGGGAAAAGATGATTAGAGGAAATCAAGAAAGCAAGGGAGCATATTTCCTGTAAATAAACCCAAAAATGATGCTTGAAAAACTTTGCAATGGACACCAACAGCTATGGTTTCTGTGGGAGAACTTCCCGCATTCAGCCATAGCAGTTCAAACCCCACTTTCTGCCTTCAGTCTAAGCTCTCCAGAATCTAGCCCACAGCCATCAGGGACCCAAAGCATATGTTGCTGCACAGACACATCAGCCCTTGGGGGGGGGATCAGAGTAATGGCTAGGGTCAAGTTGTGAACAATAACATGACCTGTTCCAACTCCATGTTGGAACAGTTCCAACTCCAACACCATGCTGGCCGCTCCATGGAGCCCATGGTTGAACCACATAATATGCTGGAGCCTGCTAAAGAAGAGTCTAAGGCTCACCATTCCCATTGCATCTGGCTTCCAGAAAAGACTCTGGGCAAGAGTGTCCAACCTGTAGCATGGGTGTCCATGGGCAGTCTGTGTGGCACAGAAGAGGGGACAAGCAACACACCAGCAGATAGGGCAAGAAGCAAAAAGCACAGCAGCAAATTGGGAAGGGGGAACAAGGAAGGAAGCATAAAGCAAAGAGGCAGATCAGGGAGGGGAAGAGGATTAGAGTGGCACTTGTGGAGGATGCAAAGTTAATTTCTGGCAGACCTGCCAAAAAAGTTGGGCATCTGCTTCAGAGCATTGAGACAGTGTAGTTGGGACTGTTTTTCATGGAAATGGCAGAAGTCCACAAGGCAGAAGCAAGGGCAGGCTCATGAAGTGGTATGGAGGTGCAGGGTGTAGAATTCACCTGGCTTTCATGCCCTTTGCAAGACTGACCACCAATACAAAAAAAAAAAAAAATCCTATTCTGTATTTGGATGAAACCGAGACTTTTCAGTTCTTTTTTTCAAGGAAAGAGAAAAATCTCACTGACAAAGAGCCAAGATTCCAGCTGTTTGGGGCATCACCTGGGATGCAGGAGACCCAAATTCAAGTAGTTTCTCTGCCCAGTTCAGTTAAAGTCCCTGGTCTGAATTTCCCACAGCCTAGGCAGATATTTTACTATTCAGGCTATTGCAAAGTAGCCCCCTTTAATTTATTCAATTTAGACAGTTCTATTTCTTAAATATTGGACCAAGAAATTAAACTTGGATCTTCCATATCATGAGTGCCCAATCACTAGACAATGGAGTCAATCTCTTCTGTTTGCTTAGGCATATTTTTGGCAGTTGTAAATGCTTAACAAGGTACAAGGCAGTGATATAAGTGGGATTTCAGGTTCCTTTTAACTAAAAGAAGATTTAATCATCTAAATCTAAACTAGCAAACTTAAGGAGTTTTAGTGCTAGTGCTAATCAAAACTTGTCCAAATGTAGAGCATTTAGATTGAGCCTATTCTAAATAGATTTCAGCTATGAACTGGAAACTGAGCACCCATCTTGACCCAGTACACACAGCCAACACCTGCTATTCCAATGTCTTTTTAAACAAGTGCTTCTTCCATTCTACTTCCAAGAAGTATTTGATTAACCTAAATATATTAATCAGTAAATGTGATGCTATCATGAGGATGTGCACATATCAATACATCATGAATGCATAATTAGGTGGGACTTAGTCTGAAGAAGCAATACTGACATGAGATCAAACACCCTAAAAACCTCAATGTGAAGCCAAAACCCCTGAATGTCTTTTTTTGAGACTGTATCTGTCCAACAGCCAGTCAAAGGCAGAAAGAGAGAAAGAGAGAGGTGACTGAGAAGGGGTACAAGGGAACCTGGTTACTTGTAGGGGAAATAAGTAGCTGCATGGGGTTGGAGTGTAGCTTAGAAGAAAATTCCCTTGGGGAAGTTTTGAATAGTGTAGGGACATTATGGTAGTCAGGTAGAGGAGAGGAGGGCCCATAAAGGCTGGGAGAACATCTCTGGGAGAATGTGGGTGTGCTTGCACAGGGATAGGGGACAGGTAGCATGGATGGAGAGAGGCTGAATAGCAAGGTCCACCTCCCCTCCTCCATGGTCCAAACCATGCTGAAATGCTCCAGGAGCTAGAGAGAGAGAGAATCCACAACTGAGTGTCTTAGAGAACACGTGCATCTTGCATACCAACTTCAGTGGCCTAGCACACCTGCCTTCAGAGGTACACTTCATGCTAGCTTCCCTGATCACTCTCTGCAGTACTGTACACAACGAGCGAATACCTGGCTGCTCCACTCACTTTGCTGCCTCTCTACCTGTGTGTTAGTGCTTGGCCATCCTGGCCTCAGGCTCCTTCCACTGGGTCACTGCACAGATCATCGGACTTAATCAGGCTGCAGTCTCCGGGATACTGATGCAGTTTCTGGAAGCTGTCATTACCCATTTGGGACAAGCATAGGGACAGCATAACTCGGTCTCCTGGGCACAACGTGGAACCAATATGGATCATACCACACTTCTGCTGCACTCTCTCTGTTGCACTACAACTCAGCATGGCTTCCTCTCCCAAACAGAGAGGTCACAGAACCCAGAGAAAATGAAATGAAGTTTGCCAGCTGACATAAGGAGAAGAGTCAGCAGGCTGAATTGCCTAGCCTATCAAACCACCGCTTTTCCAGAGTTAGCATTGGAAGTAATTTCACCATTGGCACACTATTTCTAGCAAATTGTCAGGGTAAAAATAAAAAATAAAAAAAGAGCAGAATTCCCTTTAAATGATAGGCTACTGTAATAAAACATAAAATAAATATAAAATTAAATTTGCTTAATTTACAGAACATGCTTCTATTTGCAGTCAGGGATACATTGTACATTCACACCAGTCTACTATAGGTATTTACATACATCCCCATTAAAGGACTGCATACCTCAGGCAAAGGAAAATGTTTTGTCCGTCTCTGGCTTGCCAAACCTCTCATCTCTAGAGAGAGTTTCATTACAAGGAGGGTTTCCCCTTCTTTCTCAGAGCATTTTCTGCATGTAAATGAGATCTCTCCTAGCGCCATTACAAATTCATACCTTTCTGGAAGCTAAAATGGCAATCATTAGAAACAAAACAGAACAGCCATGTGTGTGGGAAAGCAGAGATGGTTAAGCAAGCCATACCAGCCAATGGGAAATAGCTCAACTTTCCGAATGAACATGACCCCAGATGGTAGGACATGATTATATTCTGGCACTCCTTTAAGTACTAAAATCAAGTCCCATTTTAAATACATTTGCCTCTAGAAATAGAAAAGTATCCCCCCTCTATATTTATGTAACATTAGTGGCTTGGTTTTGGAAGTCCTGCCAGAAGTCTTCCAGAAAAGAAAAAAAAAAAAAGTTTTGCATGAATCATCCATGTTACAGTTTTCATAAATCTACATCATTACCAAAATATGTCCCAAATTACTGCATAAATACCAGGCTTTAAACACCGGGGGGGGGGGGGGGAGGGGGGGGAGAAAGTAGGGTATTAAATTATGTCAGAGCACAACTGGTACTAATATGATGCCACAGCAATATCTCTTTGTTAGTCTATGAAATTTCTGTGGTAGTACTCTAACTTTAAGACATATGACTTTGATACAATGACAGATGTTGTAATACCCTATTTTACATACAATATTATGCCTGCATCAATCTGTGGTAATATAACCTCAAACCAAAAGAGCAAAATAAGGCTGAATTTATATAGTATAACTTTGCAGTGGTAATGTTCTCTGTAGACAAGATTGATAGAGAATTCTTCCAAAAAGAGGCCACCAAACCTGCTAAGACATTTCTAATGACCCGTTAAAAGATGTAAGGTTTTCTTACACCAGGCATTTCTGAATTTTCTTCAGGCCAGGATTTGCAATTTTTTGCATGATTTACCAGGGATAAAATGGCCTTTAAAAGAAATTTCTCTAAATAAGCAACTGTCAATTACGAAGTGTGATAAGCACTATCAATACCTTTCTATTACTTCTCTCTTTTATTAAATGCAAAGTTATATATCCATGTAATTTTATGAATGAGATTTTACCCATTAAATTCTGAACAGCCAAGATTATATTTCCTGCAGTAACTGTAGCTCAGTCACACACAGCTCACATGCACACCATGTTAAGGCATATCATTTATCATCCTATACACAGAACCATGGAAATTAGAGATAAGAAAGACCTCTTAGATCACTCTTCTACAGCTTTCCAGGATATTAGTCCCTTCCAAATACCTTTGCCAAACAAACAAACAAAAAAAGAAATAAAAGTACTCAATGCCAAACTAACGCTGTCAGTGGGAACAGTACCAATGTTATGCCTCTGTCATATACCTAACTAATACGGAATCCTCTGCTGTGCATCCCAGCACAAAAATGTGGTAGAAACTTTCCACAGGTCAGGAAGATGGGCAAAATCCCTCTGCACAACCCCACACATTGCTTCTGTCCCCTCCGTGCACCAAAGTAAGACACATCTGCCATGTTATGTTTTTTTAAAGGATGTGTAAAATGGATCCAAATCTGACTGCCTGTGCCATAATGTGATACTTCCGCAAATCTGCCAAGACTAACAGTGAAGTTGCATTGTCCAGTAACATGGCACACCATTACTTAATTTGAATTTGCTATCCACCCTCATGGCTAGCTCTCTATGGGCCTGATCTCTGTGGCTTCAAAGATAGTCTTTCAACTGATTTCAGCAGGCTTTGGATCAGACCTTTGTAGATATTTAATCCAGGTTCTTTGCATTTTATTTCCTCACTGTTCATCACAGTAGTTCCCGTTGAGTAGAGTTTCATTTCTAGATCATTAATTAAGACATTAAATATGGCTGGACCCAACATCAGTCCCTAGTGTACCCCATTAGGCTGGCTTGTTGGATCTTGATAGGCAATTATTCAATATATAGAACACTCTTTCAGAACACGAGACCCAGGTTTAGCTCCTTCCTGTGTCGGAGGTGATTTGAACTTTTATTTCCTTCTTTCCCTAATTATCAACCCTTAGGACATTCTGGGATGTGGGATACTCTACATTCCCTCCTGCTGATGCGGTTTCAAATTACATGGAATAATTAAATATTGACTGAGAACATGCCCCTCTAGCCTAGGGGTTAGTGCATTTGCCTGGAAGGCAGAACATTTGGGTTGCAGCCCCCACTCACTGACATTTTCACATTAAGTATCCAGTCAGTCAAGGCCTGGAACCCAAGTACCTTTCCCAGGTGAGCCTTCTAACCACTAGGTTATATGAGAAGAGTGGCCAGATGCCTAACTCTTTGTCATGACGCAGGTCTCCAGGGGTGGTCATGATACACCTACAGCCACACCAACTTCACCCTGCATGGAAACTTCTAGTCTTTCCTGCCACATCTTGGTGGCTAAGATAGTAAGTAGGGAGGCTGCCCACAAGTCTCTGTGTGGCTACAGTCCTTTTTAACCCCACTAGAACCTGCATGTTCTTTGATCCCTAGCCGGGTCCTGTTCCAAGTCGGTGCCTTACAGGGCACCCTAGGCCTTATGGGCTAGATGCATGGCTTCAAAACCTCCTCTTTACCATGCCCCATGCCCCGCAGGTGGTATATAAATATTGTCTCCCTGATAAGGTCTTGGCCTAACTTGGCCACCTGTTGTTGCTGGTTCTGGACCCTGTCACTGTGCCCTTCTGGCACTAGGCTCTGTGTGCCCTTGTGTCTGTGCCCCTCTGGCGCTGGGCTGTATACAATAGTGTTCCCCAATGAGGCCTCCTCCTCCCCTATTAGCCTCATCCCAGTCCACCAGAATAAATGCATTGTCATCTGACCTCAGACCTCTTTCCTGCCCAGGGCAGGGGGTCGGACTCAATGATCTGCTTAGGTCCCTTCCGACCCAAACATCTATGAATTTCTGAAAAATAACATAAATATAAGCCACTGGGCTATAAAATAATAATAACAATGAATGTCACACTCTGTCTCTTTAAGAAGACAAACTTCTCCCCAAGTATTGAGTGCCCCATAGCCCTGAGTACCTTATGAGCCTCTGGAGCCCCATTAGTCTTACAAGCAGCAGATCAGGCAGCCAAACATCTCTGAGTAGCTCTTTTCTACACGAGTTCCTTCCCCTAAAAGCTACCACAGAACTAACTCTTACCAGCCCCAGCCCTGGGGCCTATATGTGCCCAGAGCCCTGCCTCCTTCCAGTCAGTTGACTGGGTGCAGGTGTCAGCTAATCCCTCATTAGCCTGCTGCCTAGGCAACCTGCAGCTGGGAAGCTCTGCCAGTTCCCAGGGGTCTCTAGCTAGGCTGCTTCTGCCCTTAAAGGAGCAGGCATGCCTTAGTGCCCTGCAGCACCCTTCTAACCATAAACCAAAATTTTGACATGGCTAAGAATTGTTGAACCCAAAATTTCTGAGATATACCTACCCCAGGCATATCTGCCCATATTCTGCCCCCAGCTGCCTGGGTCATTCACTCAATCATTTGCCATTACATTTCTTCTTAAAAAAAATAATATGCAAGAAGTGAAGCAAAGCAAACAGAAAAAAATAGGAGATGGAAAAGAATGTTTCTTTATTATCTCATTCTCTTTCTTCAGGACCCCTGTATAAATTGCTGGGAGGAGGAGAGATGGTGCATACGGCTTGTGAGCTGCAGTTTAACCACCCTGTGATAGAGTCAAAATTACATTTCTATCCCTGGTTCAGCCCAGAAAATATTTAATTATTAAATGTAAGCAAAAATATTTTAATGGGAGAGAATAAAAGATTTTCTGATACCATCACCCTGGAATATGCCATAAAGTTAGCATATTTCTTGAAGGAGGGATGTGGGTTTGAATCCCCTCAGATGAATGAAAGAATTAGACTCATCTCCCACATCCTAGGTGAGTGCTTTAATCACCTAGCTGCTGGGTAGCATGAAGGGTAGCACCATCCCCCAACACTTCCAGCTAATAGATGTGCTCTGAGAATACTTATCAGATTGGGGCCATCTGGTGAAATGGGACAAAATTTATGTAGTTTGTGAATTTTGACAGGGGAGTAGGCTAGGGGCAGACTCCAAACTGCACACTACTGTCAAGGCAAGTGTTCTCAGAAGCAAAACACTGACAATTATGCTGCACATAGACATAACATTTGAACTGTTCCAAGAATAGCACCAATTGGGAAGCAGTTCAGAAATGTCCCTGGACAGAAGCATCCGCACGTAAACTGCTAAGGTTTCTAAGTAGAATACTCACCTTTTAGGCACTGAACTGCTTCCTAAATTCCATGAGGCAGTGTTAGGAAACTCAGACCATCATGCCTTTCAGAGGTCAGTGCCTGGAGTTTCTCCAGGAATCCCCAAGAAGGAGAGGAAGACTTGGATTGAACAGATTTCAAGAAGGAGAAAGATAACATTGTCCACAATTGCAATTTTCTGTTCCCTCTTGTCAAAAACACTGAGTTAAAAAGGCTAATTGAGTTTGAGTAGGAACATTGTTACACTTTACCAAAATCTGTATGGTTGACTGGGCATGAACAGCTGTGTGGCATAAGCAGCCTGGACCCCATCCTGGGAAACAGAACCAGCTCAAGAAGGAGAAGGGTCCAAGCCTCATTTAGGGCAGGAGCATGGTGGATGTGGAAGGGTTAACAGGTGCTGTGGAGGGGAGGGGACTGGGTGACCCCTTGCTGGTGGTGAGTGGGTGGTTGTACCTGTAACAGTTGTTAATTTCTGGATGTGTGGGGGGGAAGAAAACCAGGCAATGGCACAATGGGTACTTAATAGAACAGAATGGCTGTCAATTCCAGGCTGGATATGAAGTGAATTATCTCATTAACTGTTATTTGTTCCTCACCCCTCTGTTCTGCACTCTTGCAGTCAGTGTTGGGACCCATAGCAGGAAGGTGAAACTGATAACATGTTTTCCAGTACAGGCAAGAAAAGGTTCTTCAGGGGTCCCTGGAGCACCCAGCCCACTAGGAACCACAAGCCAGGGGGCATACAGCACCTGGATACCCACCAATCAACCCCAAATAATTCAGAGAATCCTAACCAAGGGTCCCTAGGGTTCAAGACAAACATTACACATAAATCGGTTTAAATGATCAGAAACTGGTTTAAACCTGTAACAGAACAGGCATTCAGTGCACATAAACCAGTTTCAAAATGGCCAAAACTGGTTTGAGATAAATCTGGTTGACTGTAGTATCAGACTTAACTGATTTCATTCATACTAGTTTTTGCATTGTCTGTCCCAGACCCCTTCCTGGTTTAAGTTAAACCAGACTCCCCCAGCATCCTGGCATGCTCTCTGAGTTTGGCTCTTTGCTCCAGCCCAGCCCAGCCCAGCCAGGCTGGCCCTCTGCCCCCAAGCCTGAGCAGGGACAGACAGGGGCGGGAGTCTGGCCAGAGAGGGGTTTAATTCCCCCTTTGCTGTCCCACTAGCGGGGACCCAAGCCAGGTGCTCACTAGGGCCGTGCTCAGCTTTGGGCCATGCTCAGCTTTGGGTGCTGATTCAATTCAGGGGAGATTTGGCCCAATTTGGTGGCTGAATCTCCAAATCCAAATCAAATCAGGGGACCAATAAAAAGGTCTGAATTGATTCAAAGCTCTTCAAATCTTCAGAAAAGATTTGGAGAGCTTCGAGGATTTGAGCAGTCCCCGCCCATTGCAACAGAGAACTGGAGCCAGACTCCATGCCAGTAAGTAGGGGCTGGAGGAAGTGGGACCATGGGGGGACCCCTGCCAGGCCCCATACCCTGCCTGCTCCCCCAGTCCCTCCCACCCCCCTCCTGACTCCCAGCCCTCCCTCATGGCTGCCCTGCCCAGTCCTAGCTCCTGCTGCTTTAAAAAAAAGCCCCCACTCACTGGATGCTGTCAGGCAGGGAGCTATCTCCGCTTCCCCCCACTGCCCCACACTGTATGGGGGGGCTCTGCCATGAGCCACCTGACCCCCCTGCTCCCCCAGACCCACTCATGGCTGCCCCACCCACCCCAGCTCCCAGCACTTTGGAAAGAAAAGCCCCAACTCTCTGGGTGCACCCAGGCAAGGGGCAATCCCCACTGACTCCCACTGACTCCCACTGCATGGGGGGCTCTGTCACTAGCTCCCCCCCACCCCCCATGGCTGCCCTGCCAACCCCAGCTCCAGCCCTTTAAGGAAAAAAAAATTAAAACCCCACACTCACCAGTTCCTGCAGCAGCCTTGGGGCTTTGGGGGTCTCATGCAGAGCCCCCCCATGCAGCATGGGACATCAGGGGGCAGCAGGGATTGCCCACTGCTGGGCAGGAACTGGTCTGGGTTTTTGGTGGTTTTTTTTTTCCCTAAAGGGAGGTGCAGCCATGCAGGGAGGGCTGGGACAGCAGGAGGGAGGTCAGAAGGCTCATGCAGAGCCTCTCGAACAGCATGAGGTAGTGGGTGGCAGTGGGGATCACACCCCTCCCCCACCCAGCAGTACCCGGTGAGTTGGGGCTTTTCTTTCCAAAGTGCCGGGAGCTCGGCTGTGTGGGGCAGACATTGCTGGGCTGGGAGAGCGGGTGGGGGATGGGGCCTAGGTGATTTGGAGATTCAGCAGCAGTCAAATCTCTGAATCAGATTTGGCCAAATTGATTCAGGACAGTGATTCAAATCACTGCATTGAATCACTGTCCCCCAAATCAGCAAAATCTGGATCTGAAGCGTATACTAGCTGCTTCGCACAGGCCTAGCTGCAGCAGCAGGGCAACATGGTCCCTGAGGCAGAGGAGGGAATGGAGGGGTTTAGTTTGTCCTCTACCCCACTGGCAGCCAGATCTGCCTACCATCACCACTTCACTTGCTCCCAGTGGGGGGAGTAAGCCCCTTATTGTCCCTTCTGCCAGAGTGAGGGGGAATAACAAAGGGCCCTGCCCACCCCCAAGGGGCCCTTCCCACCAGTGTCTCTGCCACATGTGGGCTGTCCCACAGGGCAGTGGTGGCAGCACAAAACAGATGCAGGGCAATCCTGCACGGGCTCCGGGTGGCTGCAACTGGAAGCGCCAGCAGTAGGAGGGAGAGGGCCCCAACAGTGAGCAGCAGTTTCTCTCCCATGCTACTGCTGCTCAGCCCAGATGGGTGAGCCTGGAGCCAGTGCAGGGCATGTGGTGTCAGGGCTGCATGCACTGATCCTTACCTGAACTGTGGGGTTGGGGCCCGCAGTAGCAGCAAAGGATCTGTTGAGGCCAGGCTGCTTAAAAAGGCAGTCCCACCATGGAGCAGTCTCAGCCCAGCTGTGTGCCTAAGGAGTGGCTCCTCAGCCAGGTGGAACCGAGGGACCTGCCAGGGTCCAGACAAAACCCCTCTGTGGGCCAGATCTGCCCAGCTGGCAATGCCTGGCCATGGCCCAGCCCAGCCACTGGAGTGGCAAGTGAGGAGCAACCGTGACAGGAGCAGGAGCCCCTGTTATAGTTTCCCCAAGCACGAGCCTCTTTCCAGCAGGGAGCTGTGCTGTGGAGAGAGGAAAGCTGCTACAGGCTGTGGTAGCTCTGGGGGAGCTCGGATGGCTCTGGCCCCCTCCGGGCCCCAGTGCTGCCATGTGCAGTCCACCACATCTCTGCCCGCCCCATAGTGGGGCCCCCTGCTGGGAAGGGGCTTGCACTCCACAACATTACAACAGGATCTGCTGCCCCCATCAAGGGCCCTGCCCCCTCCTGTTGCAGTGGCCAAGCAGGGGCACAACCAGATTCCAGTGGGCAGGGACCCTGATGGGGGTGGATCAGGGCTGGGGTTATTCCCCCACCCTCTGGTGGAGGGGACAGCATGAGGCTTATTACCTGACAGCAAATGAGTGCAACAGTGACAGTGGGCAGACCTGACTGCCAATGGGGTAGAGGGGAGAATAACCCTCCTCCCTGCCTCTTCTGCCTCAGGGGCCATGGTGCCCCACTGTTGTAGCAGCATGAGGGAAGCGCCTGGCAGACTTGGCTCAGGTCCCTGCTGGTAGGATAGAGATGGGAAAATTAAACTCTTCTTTGGCCAGTTCAGACCAGACTGGCCATGTGCTCCCCACTGCTTCTCTGCAGTGCTGAAAGTGCCAAGATGCTTAACTCCCTAAAGATCTTTGAAAATGTGAGTGCTGCTGTAAGTTCCTAATTCTACAGCTTGTGGCATGTATATTTCAAGCTTCATAGTCATTTTATTGAAAGTCTTCTCAAATATCTCATTCAGATTCCACCCCCAAAATATTCTCTCTCTCTTGGTTTGCAAATCATTAAATTTGAAGGACTCAAAATAATTTCTCCAGCTTTCTGGTGTTAAGTTTTCTTCTTTAAATTCAGCTAGAGTCTCAAATATATTTGCAATGTCTGTAGGACAGCTTTTGCTGGCTTTAATATATTTAGCAGACTAAAGATTTTAGCTGTTTTAGCAACTTGAAATGCCAATTCCAGCTATAATTTAATATTTTGAGTTTGTTATATAAAGAATATGTACAACTGAGGCTGCTTAGAGTTGCTGGACTCTGGCTGCCACAGAAGTGAAGACTAAAGTCTTTATTATAATGACTGGCTCTGAAACAAGATAAATTAATTTAATTCGTGTCTCTCTGATCCTCCTATGCCAAGCAGGTGGACAGGAAGTAAGCAAAGAATTGGCTGAGCCAATAATCTGTGTATGTATGTGTGAGAGAGAGAGCAAGCTTGACTCTGGCAAAGGACAAATTTCTACTTGCTCCTTCTTCCACTCCACCCGCTTCTGAAGGAGTAAGCAAGAAGTGAATCACACCCCTAAGAAGTATTCTCCCTTTCTCTGTTCCTGCTGAGAGTGGCACGACTACATACCCCCCTACATGCAAAACTTGAGGCAAAGCCACAATCTAGCCCTTATTAAAGCAATTCTGCTTCCTTGTTTTCTTTCTGTCTTTTGGAAGAAAGTGTTTAGTGATGCCTATACATGAGTAAGGAGAATGCGTCGATGTGCTGTAATTCCAGCATGTTGGGCTAGACTCAATTAATCTTGTCTGCTCAATTAATCAAGTCTGCTGGAGCATGGCAATTACTGTGCTCCAGCAGCCTCCTGTGTTTCATGTATCAGCATCCCTGCACTTCAAAATGGAGGCGGGAGCACTTTATCTAAAGCTTGTTCAAAGATCTTTAGATAAAGTGCCCCTACCGCCAGTTTGAAGTGCAGGGACACTGATACACGAGATGCTCTAGACGCTTTAATTAGAGTGGCTCTCGGAGTCACTCTAATTAAAGTGCTCCCACCCCACTCCTGGAGTGTGTGTATAAATGCCCTAAGTGTTTAATTCTAAAAGATGGGCCAGGGCCCATACCTGGATGGGAAAGAGGTGCCTCCTTCTAGCTCAGGCTAAGGCTCCTAAGCCCTTAGGCCCTAAGGAGCAGGATTCAACGCTCACCCTTAAAAATGGAGAAAACCATGAAAAATATTTCCTATTGGCTAATTCCCCACTCTGAGTGATGGTGTTCTGGATTCCAGTTTTAGATGCCTGATTCACCCATGCACTAGGAAGTCACAATGCTTAGGGACAGATGCGCGTAAGTAAAGTAGGGACACATGCAACAGAACGGTAGCACATGCCTGCTGGGATATACCTGGACATGCCCCAACCCCTGTTCCTGCTCGCACATTCCAACCTGGAAATGTTCCAGTGAGACTGGCCACAGCAAGATGGCACAGAGCATTCCCAAGCACACCAGAGACTAAGGGCCCAGATAGGACATAGTGCTGTCATGATCCAGACCAAACAGGATTTAGGCACCTATATCAGAAAAATGGAATCCAGACTCATCAGGCTCCTAAAGACTCATTTGCACCAGAAGGCTCGTTAGACAGCTAAACCCATTTAACATCTACATTTTGGATCTCAGAGATTGGTGGACCCCTAAAATTGGGTTTCCACACATGCACAAGACCATCCTGGTGTGAGCAGCTTAGCTGGCAACCACCTGAGCTCTGCTGTGTTCCACATATAAGGTGGAACAGCACCTAAATTCACCTTGAAAACACCTGATGCACAAAAACAGGTTTGAGCCCAGCCCAGGTGTGAAGAGAGAGACCTGGATTCCAGTTCCTGTTCTCAGGATATTTTATTTTTTGGCATCCGATGACTGTCTTCTATAAAATGCATAAATAGTGCTGAGTGCAGGTATTGGAAACCAGGCTTCCCTTCTAGATGCATCCCTTAACCAGACAGCTACAGAGTCAGGCTTACTCTGGCCAGCTTTCCTCCTGTCCTCATTCTTTTCTGTACAGTGTCTGTTTCAGCAGCCAGAGTCCCTCACCCAGATTATTTTAAAGCCTGGTAGTTAAACCACTCTCCTTGGATGTGGGACGTGTACTCCCACTACTAGAATAGGATATAAGAAAAGCCAAGAACAGTAACAGTTAAAATATACAAGTCTAAACTGTTATGGAAAGCACCGGAGTCAAGAACCTCCTAGGATGAACAGAATAACTACAACTTGCTATAGTAGATAAAAACACCATGTAGCATAATCTAACCAAAACCTGGTACATACCTGGACAGGTCTGTAGGAATGCTGTAATTAAATAAGTTAATTAATCAGCAAACTGTAAGATGAATGGCACCAAATGTGACTTACTGAACACCAAAAATCTTCTAATGTATAAAGAGTAGAGTAGAATGGAAATGTATGTATAACGTATAAAAAGACGAGTAGAATAGCAATGCTCTTTGGATTTGAATTTAACCATGCACTATCCCTGCTGTCAGCCAATCTGATCATCTGGCTGATAGTATGAAGACTTTTCTAAGTGTATACTCACTAAATAGCTGCTGCATGCTTATTCAAACCACACTCTAGTAGGACCTAATAGGTCCTTAGAGACAGCAACAACTATTAGCAGCAGCACAACTCATGACATTCATTGTCATTAAACACTTAACTAAGTGGATGGAGTCATGTGCCTACACTCCGTAGAAAGGTAGGAGTTCTGACATAACCTGTGTGTTCAAATGTTTCCTCTGGGCTAGCTCAAGGTAGTGCTCTCCAAGGTTCCCTCTAAGGTGCATGTGTGCGCAGCTGTGCACAAAAAAAATCTTGCCACGCATTAGCTTTATGATGCCACACACCAGCCCAGAGAGAAGCTGGGCTGTGGCTTCCTAGAAACCCAGAGTGTGGCAGAGGCACTGGGACTGGTGGTAAGTTACCGCTCAGCTGCACTCCACACCTCACCACTCCGGCATAACCACAGGGAGACACAGCAGCGCGGGCAGGCAGCAGCTCCTCCCCAAGGCAAGGTGGGGGTGGAGACAGGGGCTGGGGCTGAGTCAGGCACTGTGTGGGCTCCAGTGGCTCTGGGGAACTGCTCCACTCCCCAGCCCCTTTGGGCGAGCTTCTCCCTGAGCCCCGATGCCATGTGCCTCCTTGCTGCCTGGTCTGCCCAGTGGCAAAATGCACAAGGCTCCATGCTGCTTTCAAAGGCTGTGGAGGCACGGAGGCAGTGTTGATCATTTTTGAAAAAGTGATGAAATCTGCCAGATAGGGTAGATCAGGCATACCTTCAGTGTTGCACAGTACCTGAGAGCGTTACGTATTAAATGATGTGATTTATGTCTGTCACATGAAATCCATTCTCTTTTGCATGCTCTCCCGAGGTGGAGAATTATACATAAACTTTTCCGTTTTGGTAGGGTTTTTTATATTTTAATTTTTTTTAATAAAATATATAATATATTTAGTGTAGTATTTCAAGAATCTTTTCTCCTAAATAATATTGTGAGAATAATTTGCTCAGTGTCCTGAAAATGGGAGGTGAGACCAATTCAGGAACAGACCAAAGTGGCGCGCTCACAGACCAAAGCGGTGCGCTTATGGACCGAAGCAGCATGCTCATGAACCAAAGCGGTGCGCTCACAGATCGCTAAGCCTTAGAGGGAACATTGGTGTTCTCCTAAGCATCCCAACAAGCAGACTGTCTTCCTTCGCCTTCTTTAAAAAAATTGATGGAAGCTTCCAAATCGCAATATCTGGTTCTCATGGGGAACTTTAATTACCAGGACATTGACAGGAGGGAAAAACAGCAGTGCACAAGTGGTTCAAAAAATTATTGGGATGTATTGGGGATAGCTTTTTGATATGGATGGTAGAGGGGGAAACTAGGGGGAAAGTTTTTCTCTACTTGCTGCTCACAAACAGGGAGAAATTGGTTGAGAATGAGAAGGTGGAAGGCAACCCATTTATGCAGAGAAGGCTAAAGTATTTCATGTCTTTTTCACTTCATTTTCTCACTTATTTTTTTTACAAATGGGGGCAACTGCCAGATGAGTGCAGGAGATAACAAAAATAAGGAAGGAAACAAACAATCTATAGTAATGGAAACATAGGTTAGGGATTACTCAGAGAAACTAGATGCTTTCAAGGCAGGAGGTCTGGATGCACCTTATGATACTGAAGGATTAGGCTTTGGCTATCCTCTGAGAACTCATTGAGTTTGGGTGATGTCCCAAAAGACTGAAAAAGGGCAAATATAATGCCCATCTTTAAGAAAGGGAAGGAGGAGGATCTAGGGAATTACAGATCAGTCAGCCTGACCTCAATATGTGGACAAATCATGGAGAAGGTCCTCAAGGAGTCCTTTGTGAAGTACCTAGAGGAGAATATTCAGCCAGCATGGATTTACCAAGAGCAAGTCATTCCTGACCAAACTGATTTCCTTCTATAAAAAAGTGACAGGGTTTTATGGATGTGGGAAGAGCAGTGGATATGATATACTTTAACTTTATCAATGTTTTTGACTCTGCCTCCCATGGGTTTCTCATTAACAAAATACAGACTAGATGAAAGTGGATACATAACTAGTGGGATCATCATGCTCAAAAAGTAGTTATCAATGGCTTAATGTCTCATTGGGAGATACCAAGTGGGGTTCCCCAGGGGTCTGTCCTCGGTCTGGTTGTTCAAATCTTCATTAATGATTGGGATAATGGGATTGAATAGATGCTTAACTTCATGTCATCTGCAAATTTGCTATGTGGAGTTGCAGACACTCTGGAGGGCAGGGCTAACATCCAAAACAATCTGGATAGACCAGAAAAATAGTCTGCAATCAGTCAGATGATATTCAGAAAAGACAAGTGCAAAGATGAAATAATTGGATGTACAAATGCAGATTGAGGAATGACTGGCAAGGCTTCAGTACTGCAAAGAAGGACCTGGGGATTACAGTAAACCATAGGCTGAATATGAGTGAACACTGTGCTCTTGCTGCACAAAAGGTCAACAGCATACTGGGTTGTATCAACAACAATGTACTTTGCAAATCGAAGGAAATTATTCTTCTGTTCTAGTCAGCACTGGCGGGGCCTCACTTGGAGTACTGTGTCCAGTTTTTGGCCTCATACTCCAAGGATAGACAGACTGGAAAAAGTCCAGTACAGAGTAACCAAAATGATTAGGGTACTAAGAAGGAAAGGCTGACTATGGGGGTGGTCAAGCACTAGAACAGGCAACCTAGAGAAGTTGTGGAATCTCCATCCTTGGAATTTTTCAGTTTGGACAGAATGATCCTGCTTTCAGCAGGGGGTTGGACTAGATTAACTTGTGAGGTCCCTTCCAGCCTTACTTTCCTATATCCCTATGATCAACTGTATAGGAAACTTAGGATGTTTCATCCAGAGATCCTATTGTTATTACCATAGCACCTTTTATTATACTGCCGTGCCCAGTTCAGGTTTCCTATGATCAGGGCCCTGTTATGTTAGGTGCTGTATAATTATAGAATTAAAAAAGAATCCTCAACAACATATACCTTAGGAAGCCTCCTGACTTCAGTGGGATTGTTTATTATGCAAGCAAGCAGTAATTTGGCCTAGTTATTTCAAATCTAGTTAATGATGTTTACATCAAAAATACCAACAACAAAAAAATCAAGCACCAAATCAAAAAATGTTATAGTCACCCTTTGGAAAGACAATAGCTAGTATCTGTAAAATCTCTCAACAATAGCTCTAGCTTTTATTAACTATGTATAGCATTATTAATATACAGCGTTTCACTATTAAAAATTGACACTCTTGAAGGAAAGTAGTACTCAAAGACTGCATTTTGCCTTTCCTTTAGTATTCTCTATATTGTTGACTTCCTAAGTCTAGGATGGCCCTATTCCTAGACTGGCAAATTTGGATTAAACAAAAGTACACTTTGAAATGATTTGCTTGTAATTTTGTATTTTTATAAAACTATGGTCAAGGTATCTCACAAAAGCTGTTGTTAAACAGATCTTAACATTTCAGTGTGATTATATCAATTTGTTGTAAGTTGTAAATAGGACATTAGCTATGCAATCTAACTCTTTTTTTCTCATGGCCATCATTGGACTTGACATAGAAATTGGCCATGTGCTGCCACAGAATTGGAGGTACCCTGGAAAATGCTTGAGAAAATAACTTTCTTGCCTTATTTCAATCTTAAATAAACAGCAGGGTACTGTGTGTGCTGAAAGGAAGCCGTTTATGTTGGACTAAAACATCGGAGGAAAAAAGATGCAAAGGCCAGAACAAAAATAGGCTGAATGCCTGGAAATAAATATGAATATATTAGAAAAATATTTCAAACCAAGATGTGAAAAATGGAAAACCCAATCCCAGAACCAAAAAAGGAAATTAATATAATTTGGTTTGAGACTTGAAAAGTGGCATTGTACCAATCCATAATAAGGATAAGGTAGCTTGTGTGATTTGAAAACACAAGGCTAGTTTCTACTCTTAGCTGGTCTGGTATAAATCTTGAGTAGTTCAAATAATTTTAATGGGTTCACTCCAAATTTAGGCCACACTATTTTGCCTTGTAGCTTTGCAAACACCAGATAATAACAACACATTTTGGCTTAATTTGCACAAGGTTCTGCATGGGCACTGGAATCCACCTCACCTGTGGAGACCCATTTAGGTGATTGCAACTAGTGGTTAAAAGGAGAGTGGATGCATGGCCAGAACCTAAATGTATAGCCACCAGCAACCTGGCCATCAATTAGAAATGAACCTGGCTCTCCAGCACCAACAGTGTGAGCCTCTCCAGCTTGAGCTAAAGGAAAGCATCATGTGCCATGCAGCTGTGATGGACTAATAATATTCTCTGTGGGTTGGGCACGGACAACAATATTGTAACACACACTGAGCAGCGGTTAATGTAAGTTTCTCAAACATCCTTATGTGCCTTCTGTCATTGCATCTAGGGAGGCCTTTTTGTCTAGTTTTTTCCAGCTCATACATAATTTGATGAAAAATGTAGAGACATAAGCCCAAAGCAATTAGGTGGTACATGACTGGATGGTGATGACAGGCCAAACTGTGCCATGGAAGCATGACTAAATGGAGCAAGAAAAATAGACTCCAACACCTTTCTCAAATCTGGCCTCTGTTTTGCTATATTAGAAGATAAAGTTGTTTTGTTTTTCCACAATGAACAATACCTCTTTTGTGGTTGCAAAATAAGGAAAAACAGGGCCATCATGCATATAATAATGTATCAGCAAAAAATTCCAAATACCAAATACAACGGATTCTGAAAATGTTAGCAACAACAAGACTAGAAGGTTTTATTGAGAAATTATCTGTAAAGGCAAGGATGGAATGATGAGAGAGAGGGAATGATCAAAGTCAAGAAAAATACAAGAGGAAAATAGGAAGGCACAGGGATCAAAAGCTGTAATACGCTGCAAATATTGAATTAAAGGAAAGAAAATTGTAAAGAATGTGAAACAGAGAAGAAAAATATACAAAATAGTCAGAAAAATATACCCCAAATATAAAGTTTTAAAATCTAATCTAATAAAAGCTTTTTGAGGAAATGTATTAAAAGCAATTTTAGATGAATGATGAAAGCCTTCTCACTGCAAGTAAACATGGATAGAAAAACAAACAAGGCTGATGTTATAGAAGGTGAGAAGACACAAGATAGGTTACCAAAGAAAAAGGAAACTAGATTATGAATACAAATACTGGAAAATTGTACTGTATATAGGGCAAATTATACAAGAAGCAAAGGAGCAATTAGTAGGAAATAAGTATGTCATTTAATCCTGGGAGCTGGTTAGAACCCAAGCGGATGAGAAATGTGGTTTAAGTGGTTCTTCTGTGATCAGCATCTCGGAAGCCTAGCTAAAGAACATAAACAGAGAGAGAGTGTCAGTCATGCTTTTGGAAGCAAAATGGAACATAAATGGTTTAACATTATCCCCTAGGGTGAAATATTGATTCTGACTTTGTTTTCTGTTTTCAGACTATATTTTAGAAAAGCTCTTGTTCTCCGCTTCGTACTCAGATTTTCTGACACTCCCATTTTTAGTGCTGCTTTTTATTCATTAAAAAATCATAATGCTCAAATCCAACTCAACATGTCAAAGGGGTCCTCTGAAATCAGCCTGTTCTCAAAACATTGTCATCATTTTGTGTTTGCAAAGCCTTAAAGCAAAAGGATCTGGATTAAAACAAAATGTCTATCTATGAAGGATACTTATCCCGTTATTTTTTTTAAGGAGGGATAGTGTTCCACCATTTCTGCACCACTATGGGTTTTTAACACAAACCTGCACAGTGTCTTCCAGTATGTCTACTGTACAAGGAGGCACAAGGAGGGAGCAGGTAGGCACTCTCCACCAGAGATTGCCTTCCCCTGTGTGAGTGAGTAGCGAAGGATAGGAAATGAAAGGACAGTTTGTGCCTCATACTCCCAGCACACACGGCTCTGAATATGGACTCACATAATTCCTAACTTATGGGTGGACAAGCAGGGAATGATACAAATGTAGGAAGCCCCCCTCCAACTTTAACTGTGCTTTGGAGTTAGTTTGGGCACTTTTGTCACATTTATATCATTCCTGGCTTGTCAGGAAACAGCCCTTTGATATGTGTCCCTTTTGAAAAGGTTCAAATACACGTGTGTTCATAGCCTCTGCTGGCACTTGGAGATGGCAATCTGCTGCTAAACAGGCTAGGAACAAATTCTAACCTCTGACAGCAAGTAGGATCAGGAAAATGAAAATAATGCTTAGTTGAGGCACAACCTCATTATACATTTTATTTATTTATTAATCTAGTAATAAGTCATTTTCACTCTGCTACCTTAGTATTAATATTCTGTTCTTCTATAGACAGAATTTTAAAACAATTCTAGCCTTCACACAAAGGGACAGGCAGGAATATTGCTCCCACCACAATGTAGGGATATAAATAATATAACTCTGATGGTGGGAGATCCAGGCAAAAAGACACTATGCAGGTTTGTTTTAGAAACTTGTGGTGGGAAAATGGTGGGAAACTATCCCTCTTTAAAAAAAAAAATGATGGACAACTTTAGCTGTTTGATCCTTGGTCCAGATCCTTGTCTGGCTTGGTAGATGAACTCATAGTCAGACTACAAGGGTGAAAACAAATCAAAATCATCCATGGTCTCATCCAGACCAGCAAGGTTCTCCAGTGGGCCTTTAGGATAGGGAGATGCCTCCTGAAGCAAAATGGCACAGATCTGAAGTTCACTCACAAAGTCATTGTTAATTGCCATGTACTCAAAATGTCTGAGGAGAAGGTAGACTGCCACTTGGATGCATGGGATCCTGAGCTGGGACATTTTCCATTTCTTGAGCTCACCAGCACAACCAGTGCTAGGGATTATGTTCTGTGGGTGAGTGAGTAGGATAACTAGCACTCAGTGCTGATATGCCATTCGGATAGATGCTTGAAAAGGTTGGGAGGAAGAGGAGTTAGACTGTCATGATTACAATCTGATGCACATACTTTCCATTCATGGGCATTATTTGAATTTGCTTACTTTGATCATTGCATCAGTACAGTAGAACGCAGATCCTTCTATCCTGCAAACATGAGGGTTGATAAACTAGCTGGAAACGGCTGTATGGGACTTGCTGAGATGCTCCAGCTGCGCGCAGCGACTTTACTTCAAAGAGCACCACTTCTCCAATCAGCTGTGTGAGACCACTTCTGTGTTCCAGCTGAATGAAGAGGAGTCCTTTGAAGTAAAAACTATAGGAATCATCTGGGTGGATCATCCTTCCTTCAGCAACCCTCTCAAGCTAAGTCAGGTAAGAAAAATCTGGTTTCTGCTGTGATAAAATTAAGCAAAATACTCAATGGTGTTTTTCTTGGTTTCTCATTCAAATTGCATGTTACCTCACAATATCATTTATGGTAATATCTTTCTAACTGAGTTTGCTGATCCTAAAACAATGCTTAAATGATTGCTGTTCGTAACAGATGAGTCGACTCTCGTCACTGTCCTTATGGCCCTACTTATAGGAGAAACTGGCCAACTCATAGAAAGCAACTCATAGAAACAAGTCATCTGCTCTGGGAAGATGAATGGCTATCAGTTTGGGAACAAGGCATACAATGCCACTGTACATGGTGTGCCACTAATAGGATATGGATATTGATAGTACCATTTGGTGTCTGGTGGAAAAAAAACTGTTATCATTTTCATCATCTATGTTCACATTGCAGATCACCGACTTCTTCCTTTTGCCTCCTCATGCCTTGACTGTTTCTTCTTTTCCTCTTTTTCAAAAATAATTTTCCCCCTCTTTTGTTCTTCTCCTTTTTATTGATGGCATCCTCCCCTCTAAAATGCTAACAGGAATCATCTTCCTTGTCCTCCATTTCATACATGGAATCAAGACTGAGTCTTTCTTATTTGGTAAGCAGCTAGGATTTTTGTGGGTGATATCTTTTATATCCAGGTTAATATCTCTAAGTTTAGTAGTGTAAGTAAGTACATCCTTTTTAAGTCGATCCCTTTTGGAGTAAGTCAGGTGAAGGAGATGATTTCTCAGTTTTTACGGTGCTCTTCTGCATACACTGGACTGTTGAGAATAAGGAAACTCCAACCCACAGTTTTGTACAAGAAAGTAGTAGCGTAACTGAGAGGAAGCAATCAAGGCAGCAGCTCCAGGAGCTCCCTTTGAGGAGGGCACAAAAATAGCCACCCTGCAACAGGTGACTAGTTGTGCTGTCACTGCCCCATGCATCTGCCCTGCCCTGGGCATCCAGATACCCTGCTACACCTCTTTAAGAAACATCTAGCCTGGCTTAAGCATCTAATCGCAATAGGTGATTCATGGCTGTGAATTATCCACTGGATAGAGAAATGTAAATCCTGAGAGGGGCACAGCTTAAGCCATACCTCTCCCCTCAGCATCTCCTACAGGCAAACTTCAACTACTTCCTGCTGAGCCTGATGGCTTTTGGAGATGCCACTCTCACTGCCATCAAACTCAAGATTGGGAATCTAGCACCTGATTTGAAGCTATGGATTCCACTATACAGGGGGGCACCTCAGAGTTAGGCATTACAGTGTAGAGCCTGGGTCTCCTTTACACAGCTAGCCCTTAATGGGTTTCCATGTGCTGTTATCTCACTAGTGTTGGGCACAATCATTTCTTCTCTCTCTCTCCCCCTCTTTAATTTTCATAAATGTAAATTGTATGTGAAACCTCTTCTCCTTTAAAGCAATTTCCCTTCTTGGAACTGGAAGAGGTATTCAAGTCCTGTTAAACAGACATGAAGCCAACCAAGGCATCACAGTTATGGTAATCAATTTAACAGGTTGTTTTGAACTTACGGGAAATGTTATTGATGCTTAAAAAGCAATCACACCACATCCAGGCCAAGAAAGGAAGACAAAACCATTGCTTAAATTTTTAACTTAACAACACAGGAACTCATGGTCATCATCCACTAATCTAATCTGCCATCAAGTCACTGGGCCTAAAACTGTTTGCATTAGGGAGGATTATGTTCACAACAATGGTGGCAGCCTTAAATATGATTAAATTGGCTCAGTAACATAAGTGGATTGAGCAGAAAAATTACCCAAGGATCTATGCTGCTGCAACTAGCTATAGTTCTGGCACCCTAATCAAATGTCCTTCACAACATAGGTGACTGGTGGCGGGGCACAGGGTAGGGGGGCACATGTCCCCCTGACAGGGCCACCCCCTCTGCCAGTGGCTTCTGCACATGCTCACCAGCCCTGTCCCTGCTGCCAGCTTCTATGGGTGCTTGCCAGTCCCATCCCTGCTGCTGCCACCACCACCGGCTTCTGCGGGTGCTCACCAGCCCCATCCCTACCACCAACACCGCCGATGGCTTCTGCAGGTACCCCAGACCCAGGAGGCATCAGTCACCTATGCTTCACACATTAACTGATTGACTATATTTCCCTTTTCTTGTTTTGTCCTGGAACATTTGGAATAATATATTTATGGCTAGCAGCAATGAGCATGTCTTAACTTCACCCTTACCAGAACTGTTTCCATCTCTATATGCATGGAAAACCACATCTCCTCAACATTTAATTTGGTATTCATGGAAAGAATGCAAGACATGTCTAAGAGAAATGTTTTCTCTACACTGCTTATTGCTAAGCAGAAATAGCAGTAAAAGAGTTTCTGTTCTCACCAGAAAATGGTTTTGCCAGCACAACAACAAAAGCAGTGTGAATGCAACAGGAAACATGCCTTTGTTCTTACCCCCAATCCTAGTGTTAATCCATGCTACAAGCTGCTACATGCAAAGAAACACCTTGCACTGTGCCTGAATCAGCCAGCTCCTTGCTCTGTGGGGGAACTGTTTATCAGCTTCACCTTTGCCCTCTCCCTCAGCTGCCTCAGGTTTAATAGTCTCTGCATCTGGTCTGTTTTTTGAGCTAGTCATAACAGGGACACATTGTCCATGTTTGCAAGCACCTGGTTTGAGACCTTCAGGTAAAGAGATGTTATTGTTTACTGTACAGCAATGTGCTGAATCCTATTATCTGCTAGGCAATCAAATTCCAACAGAGTTCAACAGGACTGACCTGAAAGCTCTCCTTTCTCCTAATAATTAATCCAATCCAGATACACATGAAAAGCTCATCTGAAAATAGGATTCAGTTGCCTACTTTTCTATTTCTTGAACTAGAAAATGAATATTCCTATTTGCTCCCATAGGCCCAGAATCCAACTCCAGTAAAGCAACCATTAATTAATTCTATTTGTTTTTACAATGCAGAGGCATACACCAGGCGCTTCCTTATATGGATAAGCTGGATCACTACTTGGAGGAACTCTCAAAATGATCTGATAACCACAGAGTACAGAAAACCTGTGGGAGGAATAAGAGGAGCATGATCAATAATGTTACACAACTCCATGAAAGCTACTGCAAGAAGTGATGAAGGAAAAAGCATCTTTTTTTTAAATTGATGAATAACTAGAGATGCCTATTTTCTTTCAGGAATCATTATAGAATTTGTTTTTAAGGAGATATATGAATAAGAAGAGGGGAGCCACCTTGCAAACTAGTTCAGCTTCTGGAAAGGAGTGGATACACAGAAGTATTTGAAACAGGTCATCATTTCCTTCTGTGGGAGCCGGATGCAGGATCGGAGCCTGCCAGAATGGCAATCTCCATGGAGTGTATCCTGAGCCAGCAACTACTCTGTAAATGCTGACGCTGAAATAATCATTTATTATACTATACATATTTGGCTTTCACAGATTTAATCTATTTTTTTTAAGTGAAAACTCGCTCTGCACAAGCCTATGGATTAAAAATAAATACTGGAGATACCTTTAAATTCAATCTGAAAAACACAACACTGATATTGCTGCTGCCTTTGCTGTTTGGAGCACTGTGGATGTCACTAAAAATAAAATAAAATAAAGAAGACCAACTCTGTCACACAGAAAATACTGTGATTTAAGCAAATGTTTAAGTTAATGTTTATAACATTTTAATTTCATGCTACTCAGAAAAGTACAGTCTGAATAAAGAGTAAATAGACTTATTTAGTGATGCCCCCCCTCCACCCCTTTTCCCTCCAGCTCGGTTTTGGAAAATACATCTAGAGAACACTTTATTTTATTTCTTTGAGGAGGAGACTGGCCCATTGACTCCAGAAAATTTAAAAATTGCGGTGGTGTGAGCCGCAAGGCTTTCTGCAGCTAGTAACAGTACTATTTTGGTCTGAATCATGACCAAAAATAACTAGCAGAAATATTATTTTGAAGGAAAGCAAACTTTGTTTTGAAAAAATTCAGAATAGATAGGAAAGTGTTTATTTTTACCTAGAGCATACTGAAGTTAGTTCTGAAATTAACAACCCTAGAAAAATAGTTTTATTTTCATGGAGAATTGACACTGTCACGGCGGGGTCCTTCAGGAGGGCCATGATCTCTTCAAGGTCCCTCGCTCCGTGTCAAGGCCAGCCCAAAGCACCCTCTGATTCTCGCCCGCCACGTCTTGCTGGTAAATATAAGGTTGGGAGGCTGCCTATGACTCCCTGGGCACGGCTACTCAGGACCTCTGTCCCCGTGTGTTCCTGGACCCTACCTGGGGTCTCCCGGTGTAATGGGTGCTCCCCAGGCACCCTAGCCTTATGGGCTGTGCATGGCTCCTACCAGCCCCTAATACCACGCCCCAAGCCTCGCAGACGTAATAGACATTGGTACGTCTGCACGCCCGCTTCCCGGGCCTCCTCTATAGTCTAGCCCACTCTGGGCTCTCTCTAGTACCCAGCCTCTCACTGGGACTCTCGTCCACTCTGGGACTTCCTCTCTGGCCACCGGTCTTTTGGGCCCACTGCACTACTACCCTCTCTGATACGGGCTCACCGCGCTACTACTCCCCATCCTCTCGGGGGCAACCGCAGCACCTTGCCCTTCTCTGGGACGCTGTGCCACTAACCCCTTCCGTCGGGGTCCACCGCGGCACCCTGCCCCTGTCCTGGGTTTCCCTGCAGTGCAGGCCTATTACCGGGTCCGCCCTGCCCGTTCTGGGCTTCTTAAATATCGCTTCTCTCGGGCTTCTCAGTATGGCCCCTCTCTAGGGCTCCTCAGTAATCACCCCTCCCTGGGGCTGGGGTCTATGCATCCCGCAAGTGATGCCCTTGCTGGCATCTGCTGCGCCCATCCTGGGCTCCCTAATATGGCACTCCCCCTCTTTGGGGCTCGCTGTGCCCACCTCAGGCTCCTCAATAGATCAATAAGGCGCTCCCCCTCTTTCGGGCTCGCCGTGCCCACCTCGGGCTCCCTGATAAAAATCGCCCCTCTCTCTGGGGCTGGGGTCTACATACCCCGCACACACCCGGGGTCTGTGTTCCCTGTCCACAACCCACTGGTTGCACCCGCAACCCACTGGTTGCGCTCCTCACTGTGAGCCATGCCTGCAATGGCGCTGCGCCCTCACTGGCGCTGAGGTCCCCATACCACTGGGGTACCTATGAAGGTAATGCACCCTCTTGGCACTAGACTGCACCCTCACTGGTGCTAGGGCACCCCACACTCTCTGGGGGTCCCTATGAGGATAACACGCCCTCTTGGCGCTAGGGCACCCCACACTCTCTGGGGTCCCTATGAGGTTCAGCTGCTCCTCTCTGAGCTTAACTGAGCCCATGACTCCGCCCTGCAACTCTCAGGGCCTAGCACGCCCTCACTGGCGCCGGGGCCTCATACTCCCTTGTGAGTCCCCAATGAGGACACTGCGCCCTCCTCGGGCGCTGGGGCCCCCACACTCCCGTGGAGCCCTTTATGAGGTCAATAAACCCTCCTGGCACTAGAGCACCCCACCCCTATGGGGTCCTATGAGGCCTCCTCCAACCCCTACAGCCTCACCCAAGCCTCCGCTGTAATACAAACACTTAATACCAAACAAAACACAAGCCTCCTGGCTGTAACTAAACTTAAGGCTGCCTGGCTGTAACAACATAGCTCTTGCGCCGCAGAGCCACCATCCTTCGGCCTGCTCGAGCAGTACTCATATCTTAGCCCCATAAGCTCCTGCCTCTCTGGCTGCTGGCAGGGAACTCCCAGCCTGGCCTCAGCCCTGGGCTTTATAAGGGCCAGGCCCTGCCCCCTTCTGCCCAGCTGATCCTTATCGGTTGCCCTGGCAACCTGCAGCTGTGCTCGTTACCCTGGAAACCATCAGCTGCGTCTATGTTCTGCCAGGGCTCGCTCTCTCCCCCTGGCAGTTTCTCCTCTCTAGGAGCAAGCACTAAGGTGCCCTGCGACAGACACCTTTGATGACTTCAGAATGAAGCATTACAAAAGCAATATTTATACTGTGCTTGCATCAGGAGGCACCAAGTAAGTCTGAAACACCTATTTTATGAGGCATACCAAGAGGCATTTATTGCCCCAAAGAGCTTACAGCATAAATCGACCAGAGAGAAACAAGTTTGAAAAGTAAAAAGGGCACAGAGGGGAAGGAAGCTGTCCAAGGTCACCTGGAATTGGAGCTAGGACTAGAATCCTGGCGTCCCAATACCCACTCTAACTTCCTCTCTAGTAGAACATTTTCCCTGTCTATATTAGAATCATAGTATCAACTCAAGAAACAGGCAACAAGGGCAATGAGGTTGGTAGTGATGCGGATAGAAAGTCTCCGTGGCCTCATTCTCTTCCTGGCTTTTTTTTTTTTTTCATATTCTTGTATTAAAGAGACAGATGTCACAGTTTCCCTGCTACTCAACCAAATAAATTAGCCACTGCTGAACTCCGTGTTGCCTTACCCAGAATGCTTCCTGCACCTAAGCAAACCTAACCCAGATATCTCTGCCTTACACTGCAGTTACATAAGTGACTATGGTATAAACACAATCGTAAGCTTTTCTAGAAGACTATCAGTCAGGACCCTAGTATCGCTCTTTTTTTAGAATAGCTCTTCAGGTCCCTACATCTTTGACCCAGTGTCCAAGTAGTACCTTTAACCCTGCCCAACTCCCTAGAACAGAAAAGTCTGGTGGCTGTCACTGAAAAATATCCCAGCATTGACTGTGCCTGATACAGCTACCACTTCCTATTATGTGAAAAAAAACAAGGTTTGTTTGGTGTAAAGGACAAAAAAAAATCAATCTAAATAAAAGATTAATGATACAATTCTGATCCTACTCAAGTCAACATTACAGTTCCCATTGATTTCGGTGTGGCCAGAATGTCACCCACTAACATTAAGGCATAACTATACCAAATATAATGACAGATTTATGGTCATCCATTTATGGATGATTCTGCATCCACTGAAGTGATCAGCAAACTCCTGCTTACTTCAGGAGGTGAGTAATTGAAGAAACCATGTATCTCTTTGCAGTGAATTTTTTACCTATATAGATATTTCTTCCCAATTTGTCTAAGTCAGGGCCATATCTTACGTTACACTAACAACATGTTAATGGTACTTAAAATGCTTGTGTCCACACTAAGTAAAACGCATGCTAAATTCAATTGTATTGTAGCAAACTTAGGGCTTCTTGCAGGAAGAGTGTCTCCAGATCGTATTAAGTTATAGTACATGTTCTGCTACTGCCCGACTGCTTCACGGAAATAGTACAGCAATCAGCTGATTGTCAGTCACAGCCCCAGGACTGCACAGGAGCTAGTTAAGACTCCAGTACAGTGTTAGGGCTGAAACCAACAATCAGAGAGTGGGAGTTCCCGTTAAAGACTGTAGTAACCATTACGATGAGACGCTCAAAACACATTTTAACTTTTAATATGGTATGGTAATGCTTACTACTATCAAAATAAAACACATTCTAACTGCCACATACAACAAGGCCCTGGACATGTGTAGCATTATTCTTTTAGGCCACTGGGTCTTTCTTTGTTGGTTCTCCACATCTGTTAGGTTTTTTGTATTTACGTTGTTTTGGAACATTTTGCCTATTAAGAGGGCAACAGATTATCACAAATACGAGCAGTCAGATTTTGATAAATTATATGTTTTCAATAATCCAACATTAAATTTCCTTCATTACACATTGAAACTTATGCTCAGTTATGCTTTGTTTCTCTAAAGTGAAGGAAGTATCCTGGCAAACTGCATTTCGTGAATTCTGTACATACCAATATGCATATACTTATTCATTTCAGTAATATGTCAAAGAATGTTGTAGGAGCTGGATTCCCAAATTTTGCCCCAGAATTTCGCGAGTGCAATAAAGCAGTGAGTTTGTTAGAACAAGAATAACTGTGCTAATTATATATGGTTGAGTTATTCATTGTAAAAAAATGTTAATTGCAAATTTAGCCCTTTTAATGTGAATGAATTTAAACTGGTTCTGATTACTGGTTAAATATTTGTACTCAAAGCTATTTATTGAAGAGCTGTTTTCAACTTCTGGGTGTTAAAAAATATTTACTTAGTGTCAAACTCACAGGGAGTCCTAGGTTGGATTTGGACCCTGGCACTCCTTGCAGGTCAGATCCAACTCAGGGCACAGGGGTGGGTCTAGGTATGGTGAAGTATCTTGTGGCAGAGGTTGGTACGGGGACGTAAGGTCCCAATGCAATGGCAATAGGGCTACAGGCAGGAAGGGGCCACCAGCAGCAGGAGTGGGCTGAGGGTAGAAGTGGCTAGCAAAGCTCTCTGCTATCAGCCACAACCAGCAGAGCCAAAGAACCCCAAATTCTTTGACAAAACATGTCCCCCAATTTCCAGTAACCCACTGGTAGCCTAGCAAGCCTGAGGTTCTGCAGCCTGGACCCACAGGCCATATGTTGGCACACTGACTTAGACTACTTCCTATTTGTTATCTGTTGTGTGAGTGATCATTCAGTTCACATGGTGTTGTTTCTAAATCCCGAACTGACAAACTTTTAAAGTCAGTGTCGCAGGGCACCTCGGTACCCCTGCTCCTAAGAGAGGAGAAACTACCAGGGAGAGAGCCCTGGCAGAACCAAGTGAGCACAGCTGTGGGTTGCCGGAGCAACCAAGCGGAGCCAGCTGCCTGTAGGGGGCAGGGCCTGGCCCTTATAAAGCTCAGGGCTGAGGCCAGGCTGGCAGTTCTCTACCAGCAGTTGGAGAGGAAGGAGCTCCCTCTGTTGAGATATGGGAAGGAGCCTAAGTCGCAAGTACAGCTCATGATAGCCCTGGAGGCTTGAGCTATGAGGAGGAGTTATGGCCAGGCAGCTTGCATTTGTGTTACAGCCTAGGGGCTTGTGGTTTTGCTTTGTGTTTGTGTTATTACACCCAGAGGCTTGGGTGAGGCTGTAGGGGTTGGAGGAGGCCTCAATTACTCTCACGCCAGTGCGTGAGCAACTGGCGGCGAGGAGCGCGGCCAGTAGGTCGCGGGCGCAACCCGTAGGTTGCAGACGGGGACCTAGACCCCGGATTGCGTGTGGGGGGAACATAGTCCCCGGCCCCAGGAAAGGGGCGGTATTACTGAGTAGCCCAGTGCGGGCACGGCGAGCCCCAGAGAAGGGGGGGAGCGCCATACTGAGCAGCCCTAGAGAGCGGGGCCATACTGAGTAGCCCAGTGTGGGCGCGGCGAGCCCCCAGAGAGGGGGAACGCCCTTGTATGTTATTGAGTAGCCCAGTGTGGGCGTGGCGAGCCCCAGAAAAGGGGAACGCCATTGTGCTTTGTTGAGTAGCCCAGTGTGGGCGCACGGGCATAGCGAGCCCGGCCACAGGCTAGTGCGGCAATCCCCCCTCAGACCAAGGCAGGGCGCTGCGGTTGCCCCTGAGAAGACAGGGAGTAGCAGCGCAGGGAGCCAGAGTCAGGGAGGGTGTCCGTGCGGTTGGCCCATAGGACCGGAGGCCCGCTGGAGAGTCCCGGAGCGGAACCACACCGGCAGGGGAGGCCCAGAGTGGGCTAGACGGGAATTCCAGCAAGAGGCTGGGCACGAGAGAGGGAGCCCAGAGTGGGCCACATGAGAGAGGAGGCCTGGGAAGCAGGCGTATAGACCAAACAACGTCCATTACATCTGCGAGGCTTGGGGCTTGGTATTAGGGGCTGGTAGGAGCCACGCATAGCCCATAAGGCTAGGGCGCTTGGGTAGCGCCCATTATACGGGGAGACCCACGAGGGGTCCAGGAGCTGACAGGCCCGAGGAAACACAAGGCAGCCTCCCTATTACATATATTCCATCAAGACGTGGCGGGCGAGAATGGAGGGTGCCCTCAGGCCGGAGTAGCACGGTGAGAGGGCCTCAAGGAGATCACGGCCCTCCGCGAGGACCCCGCTGTGACAGTCAGATAGCAATGAGAAGTACAAATGTGTTTTTAACATATTTTTTTTAAAGGACAATTTTTGTGCTAAAATTAATAACATTCTCAGGGCTCATGACTATTTTAATAAATAAAGCATAAGCATCCAAATAACAAATACTATGAGTTTACAATAATGGTAACCCAGTGGCATTCAATTTACACCATGATCTGAAAAAATCAGTTTGATAGGTGACCAGCTGTAATATTAACCCCAAATCTATTTTTTTTAACAACTGATATGGTTTCCTAAACCATTTGGAATTTGTTTTAGTAACCTTTGGACTTTTTTCTTTGATATAATGAAATGTTTGTGAAGTCAATCAACATATTTATTTTATAATAAAATTATAATATAATAACTTTCAAATACATATTTCTAGGCAAAAATATATTGGCTCATTTCTTAAAGCAAATAAATACTATTTTAGAATATTTGGGAGAAAGACATATATATTGGCACATTTCTTAAAGGTTTCTGCACAAAGCAGCACATTTTTTCACAGTTACATAAAAATCAACATTCCTTAAATATTTCTGAGTAAAGTGAAACATTACAGATATCTGGAATACATTTCTCCATAAACCAGCTTATTTCATATACTTTGAACAGAGGCTACAAAATTGAAAAAAAACCCAACTGCTTAAATAATGTTTTAATGCTAGTCTATTACATTTATATTTTTGTATCCTAGGTATTACTATGATGTATAAATCCATCCAATGAAACACAATCAATATAGTGTATATTAAAGAGATTAAAAATCAGTTCATTAATAATGCTGACAAAATAACTAAATCACCATGCAAGAAGGGTGTTCCAGTGGGATCCCACAGTGAGTTGTACTCAGCTAAATATCTTACCGTTTATGTGGAAAATCATCCCTGGTACCATGTGCAAATCACACAAAGCATGGTAAACTAGAAAATAATTTTGGGGACAGATCTGGATTGCTTGGAGAGAGAAATTCATCTGAAAAAAATAATCAATTTTAATAAAGTTAGGTGCAAAGTCATATACCCAGGAGTAAAAAACCTACGTAACAATCAGCGAAAGATAGGGATGGAAGGAACCTCAAGAGGTCCTAGTCCAAGTAGAATCATTCCAGAAAAATGATTTTCTAACCTGCACCTAAAAACTACCAGAGTTATTGTCCCCCCTTTCCAAGTATTTATTCTAATACTTACCTACCCTTGCAGTGAGAAAGTTCTTTTTAATATCCAAACTAAATTTGTCTTGTTGCAATTTATTTTTGTCCTGTCTCCTGCAGCTACACAGAATAATCTACCAGCATCCTACTTACAATGACCCTTCAGGTATTTGAAGACTGTTACCAAATCCCCCTCAGTCTTTTCTCCAAACTAAATAATCCAAATTCCTCCAACCTTTCTAGTAAGTCATGCTTCGTAAGTATCTCATCATTTTTGTTGCTCTATGTTTGATTCTTTCTAATTGGTTCATGACTGTCTTGAAGTATGGTGCCAAAACCTGGAGACAGTACTTCAGATGAAGCCTCACCAGCGCTAAATAGACTGGAAGAATCACTATCCTTGACTTGCAAGTGAGACTTCTATTAATATAATCCAATATATTGGCTTTTCTCATGGAACAAGAGCACATCATTGACTCATGTCCATCATAACAAATTCTCAAAGAAAATAGCCAGTGGCTTTAACATTACCTCAGCCAATTCCTCCACAACTCTAGAATGAGTATTATCAGGCCCTTCTGACTTGAAAACATCCAGCTTCTATAAGTAACATCTAATATGTTCTTTTCCCACACTAAGCTGGTTATCTACTCCCACATTCCTGCTTCCAGTTGTGTTCATCATCTGCAAGCTGACCTTATTCATGAAAAACAAGGGTTTTTTGGTGATATCTATTTTGCCCTTCACTTTGTGTCCAAAAGCTTGTCTCATATTTCTTCCAGTGATACAGTTTGTTCCAGTAAAAAATATCACCAAAAATTGCTTGCTTCTCACCTATTTCCTGGCCCATCATGGCTACAACACTCCAAATCTTATTTGTGAAGACTAAGGTGAAAAAAGCATTAAATACTCCAGACTTCTCTGTCATCCATTGTTGGGAAAGTGTATCCTGGAAATCATTGATTCTGATCAGAAATAGAAGGTCATAACCAATAATCATTTTACATGAGCTCCGAAAGATAGATAGAGGTAAATAACATCATGGACCTAATCCTTGAATGCAGTAGAAGAGAAATACCATGGAAGCATATGAAGTGCTCCAGAGAGTTGTATTACTTCTGTATACTACATTAATAGCACCCATGATTGGTAAATAATATCCATTTTTAGTGGATTGGACATCGATACCCACATTTTGAAAAGGGAGTTGAAAAACTGGAAGGGTTTCACAGAAGAGCTACAAGAGTGATTGGAAAACAGGCCCAACAATGAGATCCTTAATTACCTCTGTTTGTTTAACTGAAAGGAGGGAAGATTAATATATCATTTAGAATCATAGAAATATAATAAAGTAGGGCTAGAAGGGACCTCAGGAGCTCACCTCATCTAAAGACAGGTCCATCCCTATCCAGACCATGCCATACAACTACTTGTTTTACCTATTCCTAAGAACTGTTTTAGTTTTATTGCATGAAATTCACCTTATGCAATGGAAAAGACAGCAAAATGTGTATCCATGGGGCAGTGCATTAAACAGTCATTTGCTAAAATAAACAGTCCCCAGCGCGCTCAGCGGTGGATCCCAGCACACTGAGCAGTGGACCTGAAAGTGGACCAGAAGCACTTCCGGCCCACTTCCGGGTTTGTGGTGGAGTGTGCAGGGGACCCCTGCCCCCTAGATCTGCAACTGGTGCCTCCTGGGTCTGGGAGGGCACCCAGGGTCCCCCTGTGGCTGATCACTGAGCCAGGGGTGTGCAGGGGGGATCCCCTGCATGCTTAGTGGTGGGCCTGGAATTGGGCCAGAAGTACTTCCAGAAGTACTTCCAATCCTGCAGTCTCTTGGGCAAAATATTTAGGGCAATTTATATATATATATAAATATATCTATATATAAATATATATAGATATATATATATATATATCAAACTGGTTTCATTCATTTAGCCAAGTTATTAAAATGTATGCAAATTAGTATAAATATAAAATACATCGTTACTCTATTAAAATTGATTTTCTTTAATAAATGACCACATTAATGGACTAAGACAAGGCCATTTTAACAATTCAATTAATCCACCAATGCCAAGAAATATACATTTTTCTTATTTTTGGTTCTCTCTTTCTGCCTTCCATCACTCTAAAACTTTTAGAGGTGTACTTATTCACTAATTATGTATATCATGCAACATGGAATCATAGAAAATTACATTTGGAAGGGACTGTCATCAGGTCCAATCCAATGCTCAATACAGGACCATCCTCAACTAGAGCATCCCAGACCAAGCTTTCTCTAGCCAAGTCTTAAAACCCTCCAAGGATGGAGATTCCACAACTCTCTGGGTAACCTATTCCAGTCCTTACCTCCTGGTGAGAAAGGTTTTCCTAATATGTAACCTAAACTCTCTTGCTGCAACTTGAGACCATTGCTCCTTTCTCTCTCATCTGCCACCACTGAGAACAGTCTAGCTCCATTTTCTTTGGAACCACCCTTTGGGTAGTTGAAGGCTGCTATTAAATCCCCTCTTAGCCTTCCTTTCTCCAGGATAAATTAGACCAGTTCCCTCAGCCTCTTCTCAGAAGTCATGTGTCCCAGCCCCCTAACCATTTTTCCAGCCCCCTAACACTCTTTCCAATTTGTCCACATCCTTTCTGTTGGGAAGGAGGGGGATGGAGAGGGGCAAACCACAACTGGACATAGTACTCAAGATGTAGCCTCACCAATGTCAAATAAAGGGAAATAATTACTTCCCTTGATCTTCTGGCAACACTCCTACTAGTGCGGCTCAGTATGTCATTAGCCTTCTTGGCAATAAGAGCGCACTGTTGGCTCATATTTATCTTACTGTCCACTGTAACCCCTGGTCCTTTTCTATAGAGTTGTTGCTTAGCCAGTCAGTCCCCAACCTGTACCAGTGCATGGGATTATTCCATCCTAAGTGCAGGACTTTACACTTGTCCTTATTGAACTTCATGAGATTTCTTTTGGTCCAGTCCTCCAATTTGTCATGGTCTCTCTGACTCCTAGCCCTACTCTCCAGTGTGGGTGCTTGCAGATGTTTAGGGGCCCTGCTCTAACTCATGATGCTTTACGAAAACAGATGTTCACCTCTTGGGTCAGTGGGGCTGGAGCTTGCCCACCAGCCCTAGCCAACATGTGGGGGTGGTCCAGCAGCCTCCAAGGAGCTGATGAACTGTCCCTCTCCCAAGCTCCAGGGCTGTCAGCAGGGGAGAGAGGTGAAGGGTTATTCAGGGTTAATTTTTCATGTGATCAGCCATTTTAGAAGTGGTCTGCAGCTATGCAGTCATGTTAGGTCAAAGCTGTAGGGAGTTTTCAGGGGTCCAATAATGAAAAAAATGTAACTCGTATAATCACCATACATCTACTACTCCCTCCACTTGGTATCATCTGCAAAGTTCCTGAGAGTGCAATCCATCCCATCTTCCAGGTTGCTTGTGAGGATATTGAACAAAACTGGCCCCAAAACCTGCCCCAGGGGCACTCCATTTGCTACCAGAAGCCAACTAGACATTGAGTCATTGATTGCTACCCTTTGAACCTGACAATGCAGCCAGTTTTCTATCCACTTTTCAGTCCATTCATCCAACCCATACTTCTTTAGTTTCCTTGCAAGAATGTTGTGGGAGAACGTATCAAAAACTTTGCTAAAGTTGAAGTATATCACACCCCCTGCTCTCATCCATAGAGCCAATTTTCTCAGCATAGGAGGCAATCAGGTTGGTCAGGCATGACTTCCTCTGGTGAATCCATGCTAACTGTTCCTAATCATCATCTTCTACTCCAAGTGCTTAGAAATGAGTTCATTGTGGACCTGCTCCATGATCTTTCTAGGGACTGGTCTGTAGTTCCCTGGATCCTCCTTCTTCCCTTTCTTAAAGAATGGCATAATATTTGTCCTTTTCCAATTGTCCAGGACCTCTCCCAATTGTCATGAGTTTTCAAATATAAAATCCAGTGGCTCTGCAGTCTCATGAACCAACTCCGTTAGGTGCATCACATCCAGCCCCATGGATACATGTCCAGTTTTGCTTAATACCCCCTGACCTGTTCTTTCACCACTGTTGGCTGCTCACCTGCTTCCTAAATTGTGCTGCCAGGTCCAGTAGCCTGCAAGCTGAACTTTTCTGTGAATACTATGGTAAAAAAGGCATTGAGGACTTCAGCTTTTTCTGCATCATCTTTCACTAGGTTGCCTCCCCCATTCAGTAAAGGACCCAAACTTTCCTTGATTTTCCTCTTGCTGTTGATATACTTGTAGAAATCTTTCTTGTTACCCTTCACATTCCCTGCTATCTGCAACTCCAATTGCACTTTGGCCTTCCTGGTTTCATCCCTGTATACCCAAGCAATACTTTTATACTCCTCCCTAGTTGCTCGTCCAAGTTTCCACTTCTTGTATGCTTCCTTTTTGTGTTTTAACATACCAGGGTTCAAATGGAGTGCCTTCAAGGGAGGTACATACAGCACAGCTGGAACTGCCCCCATGTGAAGAAACATATACTTAGACAAGCCAAGAGGAATACTTGTGCAGGAATTGTGATATGTGATATTGATTTGTTTAGTCTATATGAAATCTTCTAAAACCTTATATTATTATTGAAGAATACTTAGAAGCTTCATTCATGCACTGAGTGCCCATTTTTCAAAGTGTTGAACAAACCAAAGAGCCACACCCTCCCCAAAATAGCTCATGACATTGCATTTGTAATAGAAGTAATTAATGTGTGAAAGCTAACATTAGCATGGGACACATAAATTTAGGTTTCAGATGAGGGGTATTTGTTTTAAATGGGTTATATTCTCTCTATGATTGAAATTGCCTTTAAAAAGATTATGAATAATTTTACACAAGAGAAATAGAATATCAAAAAGCACGTCATACATGTTAATGAGATAACGGTACAAAAAGGTATGCTAGGTTCCTCCAGGCTTTTTTTTAATTTCAGTATGTAAATTTAATTTAGTTTAAGGGTAAAGCGAACCCAAAGGCTGCAGTAAATCCAAATGATTAATTTTCCTCCTTTCTCTTTTGAAAAGGGGAGAAATGATGAAAGATGGAAGGAAAGACCTTCAAGGGAAACTACACAACTGTGAAGAAGGAACTCTCTACACCTGTCTCTCTAAGGTGTATTCCTAGTAGGAGTCATAATTAGCAAGAATCATAGAAACAGAAGAGAGTTGAATCAGTCTTAGATTTCTCATGGGTAAACCAGTGAATACAAAATTATTTCTGGATAAAAACTTGGCTTTTCTCATCTCCACATGAAAAAGTACATAGTGTCAACCTAAATTATTAAGTATTTTCATAGTTTTCATCCAGTGGGACACCAAGAACTTGTGATGCCTATTGACTTCAGTGAAAGTAGTAGATGCTCAGTTCCTCTCAGGCCTAGGACTCCAATTTGTGAAATATTCTAATATAACATAAGACATTTTAGATACTTCATTGCAATTATCTGATTTACTGTACAACCTTGGTTTACAAAACAAAACCTACAGAACAGGACCTAGCTTAAATAAATACTCACATGTATGCTGTTGTCCAACATCCCATACAATCCCAGAGATCATCATACCAGCATAGACAGAGGAATGTGTTCAGGTTCCATAATGTCAGTAAGGCACAGTAAGGCTGTGCCTTAAGAAAATGATCCTTCGGGCACAGAGGGAGACGATCCTGATGAGGGGAAAAAGGGGGGGAAAGGGGGAAAGGGGCCAAGAGGTTTCCTTGGCTGACCAGAGAAATCCAGAGCAGCCTACAGGCAAAAAGGGGGGCATATAAAAAGTGGAAATGGGGAGATACTACTAAAGAGGGGTATATCTCCTCTGCTTGCACTTGTAGGGAGGCAGTTAGACAGGCCAAAGCTACCATGGAGCTGAGGATGACATCCCAAGTTAAGGATAACAAAAAATTGGTTTTTTTTAGATATATAGGGAATAAAAGGAAGGCCCAGGGTGGAATAGGACCTCTACTAAATGGGCATAAGCAATTGGTGATGGACAGGGGGGACAAGCTGAACTCCTCAGTGAGTTCTTTGCCGCAGTGTTCCTAAGCGAGGGGCAAGACAAGTCTCTCACTGGGATTGTAGAGAGGCAGCAGCAGGGCACCAGACTACCAAGTGTAGACCCTGAGATGATGCAGAGGCACTTGGAGGAACTGGATGCATTCAAGTCTGCAGGTCCGGATGAGCTCCATCCGAGGGTACTGAAGGCACTGGCTGACTTCATTGCAGAGCCACTGGCGGGAATATTTGGACGCTCATGGTGCACGGGCCAGGTCCCGGAGGAAAAGGGCCAATGTGGTCCCCATTTTCAAGAAGGGGAGGAAGGAGGACCCAGGCAACTATAGGCCAGTCAGTCTCAGCTCCATCCTTGGCAAAGTCTTTGAAAAAATTATCAAGGCTCACATATGTGAGAGCCCGGCAGGAAAAATTATGCTGAGGGGAAGCCAGCACGGGTTCGTAGCAGGTAGATCATGCCTGACTAATCTAGTCTCTTTTTATGACCAGCTTACAAAACACCTGGACGCAGGAGTAGGGGTTGACGTCATTTACTTAGACTTCAGGAAGGCCTTCGATACGGTATCCCACACCATACTGGTGAACAAGTTAAGAGGCTGTGACTTGGATGACTACACAGTCTGGTGGGTGGCGAATTGGCTAGAGGTTCATACCCAGAGAGTCGTAGTTGATGGGTCGGTAACGACCTGGAAGGGTGGGGCAGTGGGGTCCCACAGGGCTCGGTCCTTGGACCGATACTCTTCAATGTCCTCATCAGCAACTTGGACGAGGGAGTGAAGTGTACTCTGTCCAAGTTTGCAGATGACACAAAACTATGGGGAGAAGTGGACACACCAGAGGGCAGGGAACAATTACGAGCAGACCTGGACAGGTTGGACATATGGGCAGAAAACAACAGAATGCAATTCAACAAGGAGAAATGCAAAGTGCTGCACCTAGGGAGGAAAAATGTCCAGCATACCTACTGCCTAGAAAATGACCTGCGTGGTGGAACGGAAGCGGAAAGGGATCTTGGAGTCCTAGTGGACACCAAGATGAACATGAGTCGGCAGTGTGACAAAAGCCATCAGAAAAGCTAATGGCACTTTATTGTGCATCAGCAGATGCATGACGAACAGAACCAAGGAGGTGATACTTCCCCTCTATCAGCCACTGGTCAGACCGCAGTTGGAGTACTGCGTGCAATTTTGGGTGCCGCACTTCAAGAGGGATGTGGATAACCTGGAGAGGGTCCAGAGAAGGGCCACTCATATGGTTAAGGGCTTGCAGGCCAAGACCTATGAGGAGAGACTAGGGCACCTGGACCTCCTCAGCCTCCACAAGAGAAGGTTGAGAGGTGACCTTGTGGCTGCCTATAAGTTCATCATGGGGGCACAGAAGGGAATTGGTGAGTATTTATTCACCAAGGCACCCCTGGGGGTTACAAGAAATAATGGCCACAAGCTAGCAGAGAGTAGATTTAGACTGGACATTAGGAAGAACTTCTTCACAGTTCGAGTGGCCAAGGTCTGGAATGGGCTTCCAAGGGAGGTGGTGCTCTCCCCTACCCTGGGGATCTTCAAGAGGAGGTTAGATAGGCATCTAGCTGGGGTCATCTAAACCCAGCACTCTTTCCTGCCTATGCAGGGAGTCGGACTCGATGATCTATTGAGGTCCCTTCTGACCCTAACATCTATGAATGTCACTCAGTGGCAAGAGGCAGAGAGTATTTTTACAGTTGCTCCCCAATCAAATAAACTCAGGAACTCAGTACTGTAGGAAGATACAAGTGAGTAAATAGGAAAAGTGAGCGTATCTTTAGCTCATGTGGGATGTTACAGTTCCTTTTTTGGTGTACACCATTTCAAATGTAGAACACATTTCTTACCTCACTGATATGTATGCCATTTTGTGTTCCCATTCTGATTTAAAATGTTGCAAGAGGAATGTTACAGATTTTGTCACTGAGTTCTTGTCTCTCATCCAGGCTTTTTGTGTGTTCTTTCTTTACTACTTTACGCTACCCATAATAAAAATAATCTAAACTGAAAATACATGCCTTGTTTACTCATGGAATAACTTCAGATTGATAAATGTTCTAAAACAAATTTCAGACCCTATTTTTTGACGCATAATACATCTAGTGTAACTGTAGACACTGTGGATGAAATTCTGGCTGCATTCATCAGTTTCAGTATTTCACTCATCACCAAAACATAACTCACTTGCTTCAGACATATCCCCTAACTTGACTACTGAATAGAACCAGGAAAAATTTATACACAACAGAATAAGCAGAGACAGGTAGTTAGCCATGTTAGTCTGAAGTCAGTCTAAAAGGACGGTGAATAAGCACCTTATATGCTAACTAAAAAAGATATGTAGAGAGCATAAGCTTTTGTGAACTCAAGCTCAAGTCATCCAGTGAACTGAGTTTGACTTCACAAAAGCTAATGCTCTGGGCGTATCTTATTTAGTTAGTCTACAAGGTGCATATCTACCCTGCTTTCTGACTGTAAGGTAACAGGTTTTCAAAATTGCAATACCTGTTTTTCAAACAGCATTTGCTTTTCTATGTTGCAATAGTTGAACAGTTGATACAGAAATAGGAAACAATCTACATGCTTTGATCAAAGCCTGTGGTCTAGATCCTATTTTACTTGGCATGCCTTGGCACAGTTTGCAATTCTGTTTCACCTCTGGAATTCGGAAACTCGGGCTTTAGCCCACCCCCCACCTCAACAGATTAGGTATTTTCTAGTCCTCCTCTTGAAGCTGCCACCCTGGATATTACATTTAAGTGGATGGAAAGAAGTAGGGAAGTTTCAGCAAGAGCAAGAGGCCAGGCTAGAACCCAGGGGTCCTTCCCTTTCACAGCAGTAGCCATTTCACAGAGCTACATATTCTCTGCTTTCTGTTTTTTTCTCCTGGTCACATTTATCCCCCTTTCTTGGCTGCACAGGGACCCATCTAAATAAGGGACTGAGTACAGGTTTCCCTCGCTTTATGCTGTACATGCATTCCTGGAAAACAGCGCATAAATCAAATTTGCATAAAGGGGACCCACTTTACAATGTAACAAATAGGGTTACATTCCAAGACCTTGACTGTACTGACACCCAGACCATTTTTACCAGACAGTTTTGGTACTCACCAACAGCAGACAGTATACACAAGCACAGGGCACTATCATAATGGCGATGGCAACTACAGAAACACGTGTCGCAGAGAACGAGCTAAGAGCACAGATCTACACAGGAGACTATATTTTGGTGCACGTCACTCCCACAATGCACTGCACAAAGCAGCTGAGGGCTTCCAGCACACCAATTGCATAAGAGTGACTTTACCTTGCATATAATGAATTTTTGGTATAAAAAGGGTCTGGCAGCAAGAAGCCAGCTGCCCATAAGGCTGACTTACCAGAAGTATCGGGAAAGCCCTGGCAGGGAGTTGATGCTGTGCACAACATCAATGCTGAAAAGAGAAACCCCGGTTCCAGCACCAACGTGCTTTGTTATTATGTGCTGGCTCTGATTAGTGGGGTGGACCCCAGACAGCAATCTTATAGCTGCTGAAGACACCGATGAGGGTGGAGCAGAAGTGACCAGAGCAGCATTAATCTGCGTCCATGTACAAAGTACCCCAGGAGGAGCGAATGGTGGAAACCAAGCTTAGGTCCCTCAGTTAGAGGCTTGGAAGAGCCTATTGACTTACCTGCAGGAGGTCCGTGGAAGGACTGGAGTGATGACTGAGCTCCTGGCAGTGGCGATCCTGCAGAGAGAGAGAGAGAGAGAGAGAGAGAGAGAGAGAGAGAGAGAGAGAGAGAGAGAGAGAGAGAGAGAGAGAGAGAGAGAGAGAGAGAGAGAGAGAGAGAGAGAGAGAGAGAGAGAGAATGTAAACTGTGAGTGAAGGTGGTGTTGAGGGGCTAGCTCCCTCTCACCACACCCCTGACACTGAGAAGGCTTGTGCCTGGTTTGATTTAGGAATATCTTTTTTTTTCTTTAAGAACTGTATCCTTTTATTTAAGGCACCCAGAATACACTGGTAGCCTGGGACTGTTTTCCAGAGGATGCCACAAAGCCTGTGGAACCTTACTTACCTGACTGCGGCAGTAACATCAGGTTAGTGCCAGGCAGGGTGTAGTGGAGGTAGAACCCCAAGAAATGTCACCTAGTTTGGCTAAGTGTTGATGTGTGCAGATATAAGATCTTCCTCCCAATTTTGATAATTGGAAACATCAAAGATGTGACAGCTGAGAACATCAGGCACTATGAGATTCTAGCCAGCAGGCCAAGCTGTTGGCCCATAGGGCAGAGGGAGTAAGGGACCATGCCAAGAAGAACAGACACCCAATCAAAGAGATACACGGGCATCTACAAAGGGTCTTCACATAAAAATGAATTCACATATACAGAACCTACATAAAGCAAAGGAAACCTGTAATGTTTAACTTGTAGCACCATGCTAGAACTAGGAAATGCAGATTTGAACTCCTCTGGGCAAGGGGGTTATACAGTCTGGTCATCTCATAGAATCATAATAAATCAGGATTAGAAGGTACCTCAGAAGGTCATCTAGTCCAACCCCTTGCTCAAAGCAGGACCATCCCCAGCTAGATCATTCCAGCCAGGGCTTTGTTGAACCAGGCCTTAAAAACCTCCAAGGATGGAGATTCTACAACTTTTCTAGGTAACCTGTTCCAGTGCTTCACCACCCTCCTAGTGAGAATGTTTTTCTTCATATCCAATGCAAACTTCCATTGCTATAACTTAAGACTATTGCTCCTTGTTCTGTCATCTGTCACCACTTAGAACAGTCTAGCCCCATCTTTTATGGAACCATCCTTCAGGTAGTTAAAGGCTGCCTCAGTCTGCTTTTCTGCAGGCTAAATAAGCTCACTTCCCTAAGCCTCTCCTAAGAAGCCATGTGCCTCAACCTGTAAACCATTTTTGTTGCCCTCTGCTGGACTGCTGGACTCCCTCCAATTTGTCTACACCCTTTCTATAGTGTGGGGGGAGGGGGAGCAAAACTAGACACAGTACTCCAGATATGGCCTCAACAGTGCATAATAAATGGGAATAATTACTTCCCTCAATCTGCTGGCAATGCTGCTACTAATACAGTGTAGTATGCTATAAGCCTTCATGGCAACACGGGCACACTGCTGACTCATATTCAGCTTATTGTCCACTGTCACTGCCAGATCCTTTTCTGCAGAGCTTCTGCTTAGCCAGTTGGTGTCAACCATGAACTTGCTGAGTGTGCAATCCATCCCATCTTCCAGATCATGAATGAAGATACGGAACAAAACCAGTCTTGCCATGACCTACCCCTAGGGTACTCTGTTTGATACTGGGTGCTAATTAGACATTGAGACATGCATCCAGAGGCTGGTATGCATGCAAGAAAGCCAGTCAGTGAAGATGTAAATTGAGGAGTCAGTGTGTGAGAGAGAGGTTGGTGAGGAGTGGGGAAATTGTAGCTGGTAAATAATGGATAGGTACCTGGGGAGTCAGATGGCAGACAGCTTATAATGTGTCATAAATCCAAAGTCTATATTTAGTCCATGATTTTTTATATTCAGTAGCTGGATGAAGTGAAGTTGATAGGCTTGTCTGTGAAAGGTGTTTTATAAATTCTGTTTGAGAATTAGAACTGAGAGATTGGAGTGAGAGTAATTTTCTTGTGAGAAATGTGCTCCCACAGATAATTGGGTATTCTTGTCTTTGATAGAGTTCCGGTGTGCGTTCATTGTGGTGTGCAGTTCTTGTGGTCTCTCCTACATATTTTTCATCACAGCATTTGGTGCATGGCATGCAATGTATAACATTTCTGGAGATGCAGCTGTAAGATCCAGGAATGCTGATGTTTCTGTTGTGGGGTGTAGTAATTGTGGGGGTGGTGAAGATATGTTCGCAGGTTTTACATTTCTTGTCACGGCATGGCCTGGATCCATTCAGTGTGTTTTGGGCTGTAGGAAGTTTGCTCCTGATTATGAGGTCAGTGAGTTTCAGTGCTTGTTTAAAAGGCTAGGATGGGTGGTTCTGGGAAGATCTCTTTAAGAATTGGATCTTCTAGTATGGGTTGCAATTGCTTGAGGATTTTCCATATAGGTTCCAGGGAGGGATGATATGTCATTGTGAGTGAGTATTATTTCTAGGTAAGTTAAAATTGCAGGAAAGAAAACAATTCAGAGTTTCTTCCTCAGCTTGCTCATCTGCCACACCTTGATGGGAGGTAATTGGAAAAAAAAGAAAGCACATGGACAACTCTGTAATGCTGTCATTGTTGGAAAAAACATGTTTTAACCCACTTAATGACACTGGGACTCTGAGGTCTGCTCACTTCAGGAGAGATATAATGATTCACAGTTTCTGTGGGAGTGCTCTGCCCGCAGCACTGCCCTTACAATTTGCAAACAAAAAAATAGAAAGAAAAAAAAGAAAAAAAAAAACTTTTTCCACACCATCTCTATCCACAGTCTTGTTATCAAATTCTGTAGCTTAAAACAAAGACTATAGTTCTCCCGTTACCTTTACTGGGGTTAACTAACCATCAACTTCAGTCGGCCAATACTTTGGCTCTCACAAAAGGCCAAGCTCCATTGCTTTCATACCCCGGCACACAGATTATCACCATTGCCAAATCATCATGGCTCAGGATTCCCCTTCCGGGAGATGACACTGCTCACCCATCTGAATCTCTTGCCTTTTAGGTGCGATGAACACTCCTGGTGTCAGTTGATGATGTCAGTGTTTCTCGCCATTTCATTGCCCTCAGGGTAAGTTCCTTTCCTCACTGTACTCAAGTAATGGGGAGCAAAGTCTTCCTGTTACAGTCATAAACAGTGGTGTGGGATTCATGGGGGGGGGGGTTTCTGTACTACAGCAATTCTTCATGTGGTATCCAGGTGGCTCTTTCAAAAGTGTGATCTGTCTCTCTGGAGGACTGTCCTTGTTGAGTGAAAGCCTTTTTGAGATTTGTGAAGTGGCAATCCCGGATGTTCTCCTCAGTGCAAATTCGGTAGTATCTGAGGGCTTAGTTCTATATTACAGCTTTGTTGGTGTGGTTAGGGTGATTGCTGGTCATATGCAGGTATGTATATTGGCCCATGGGTTTCTTGTATATCGTGGTCTGTATTTTACAATTCTGGATAGCGGTCAATGTGTCATAGTTTCATAGTTTGTAGGGTTGGAAGGGACCTGACCAGATCATCAAGTCCAACCCCCTGCCATGGCAGGAAAGAGTACTGGGTCAAACGACCTCAGCAAGGTGTTCATCCAGCCTCCTCTTAAAGACCCCCAGGGTAGGAGCCAGCACCACTTCTCTTGGAAGTTGGTTCCAGGTCCTAGCCACCCTGACTGTGAAGTAGCGCCTCCTGATGTCTAGTCTAAATCTACCCTCGGCCACCTTGTGACCATTATTTCTAGTCACTCCTGGTAGTGCTTCGGGGAACAGGGACTCCCCCAAAGCCTGCTGGTCTCCCCAGACTAGTTTGTAACAGGCTACTAGATCCCCCCTTAGCCTTGTCTTGTGGAGGCTGAACAGGTTTGGGTCCCTTAGCCTCTCCTCGTAGGGCCTGCCCTGCTGCCCCCTGATCATGTGAGTGGCCCTCCTCTGGACCCTCTCAATCCTGTCCACATCCCTCCTGAAGTGTGGCGCCCAGAACTGGACACAGTACTCCATCTATGGCCTGACCAGTGCCGCATAGAGGGGGAGGATCACCTCCTTGGACCTGCTTGAGATGCATCTGTGGATGCATGACAAGGTGCAGTTGGCCTTCCTGACCTCATCCGCATACTGTTGGCCCATGTTCATTTTGGCATCAATAAAGATCCTTTTCTGCCTCTGCACTGACAAGAAGGGAGTTTCCCAGCCTGTAGGTATGCTGCTCGTTCTTCTTCCCCAGGGGCATCACCTTGCACTTGTCAGTGTTGAAATCCATCCTGTTCTCATCTGCCCACCCCTGTAACCTGTCTAGGTCCAATTGCAGCCTATTCCTCCCTTCTAACATACCCACTTCTGCCCACATTAGTGTTATCAGCGAATTTGAACAGGGTGCTTTTTACCCCCTTTTCCAAGTCGCTGATGAAGATGTTGAACAGGGCGGGTCCGAGGACTGAGCCCTGGGGGACCCCACTGCCCACTTCCCTCCAGGTCGAAAATGACCCGTCCACAACTACTCTCTGGGTACGGCCCTCCAGCCAGTTAGCAACCCATCTGTCTGTGTAGGTGTTGACATCACAGTCCCCTAGTTTTTTAATGAGAATGGAGTGAGAGACAGTGTCGAAGGCCTTCCTGCAGTCCAGAAAGACTACGTCCACTGCTACCCCTGCATCTAAGGATTTTGTGACCTGGTCATAGAAGGCCACCAGGTTGGTCTGACAGGACCTGCCTCTAATGAACCTGTGTTGATTTCCCCTAAGCATAACCTCCCCTGCTGGCCCCTTGTGGACATGCGCCAGGATAATTCTCTCAAAAAGCTTACCCAGGATCGAGGTAAGACTAACTGGACTATAATTCCCTGGGTCCTCCTTCCTCCCTTTTTTGAAAATGGGAACCACATTGACCCTTTTCCAGTCCTATGGCACCACACCAGAGCTCCACGAGTGCTCATAAAGCCATTCCAAGGGTCCCGCAATGACCTCTGCTAATTCCCTCAGCACTCTGGGGTGGAGGTCGTCAGGACCAGCTGATTTAAATATGTCCAGTCCCTTCAGAAGTTCCCCGACTAGATCCTCACTGACCCTGGACCTGGGTGCGCCTCCCCTGGGGCCTGAGGGGGTCCCAGTGGATAGGCTGATCTGGTTCCTGTTAAGGAAAATGGAGGCAAAGAAATTGTTAAATAGGTTAGCCTTGTTGTCTGATGTGACAACCAGATTTCCTAGCGTGTCTTGCAGAGGCCTCACATTACTGAGTACCTTCTTTTTGCCCCCTATTATTTAAAAAAGGACTTCTTGTTGTCCTTAGTCCAGGTAGCTAGTCTCAGTTCCATCTCCGCCTTTGCATTCCTGACCGCCCCCCTGCAGCCCCGAGCTACAGAGTTAGTCTTCCCTGGTGATGGCCCTTCCCTTCCATTGGGTGTACGCCTCCCTTTTAGCTAGGAGACTTTCCCGTATGCTTTTGGTGAGCCATGGGGGCTTTTGTGCCCTCTTGCCCCCTTTGGCCCTTGTTGGGATTACCTCCCTTTGGGCATGGAGGATCATCTCCTTAAGGATCGAGCACTCCTCTTAGACACCCGACTCCCCTCCCCTCCGGGACCTCAGTACTTCCCCAACTGTTCTTCTTACCTCATTGAAATCCACCCTCCTGAAGTCCAGGGCTGCTGCCTTGCTGCAGGCTTTTGCCGCCTTGTGCTGGATGGTGAATTCCAGCAAGCGATGATCACTGTCGACCAGGTGGTCGAGTACCCGCAGCCCCACCACGAGGTCATCGCCGGTGACCAGCATCAGATCCAACAAGGCGTATACCCTGGTGGGGCTGTGCACCTCCTGAGTTAGACGGAGGTCCTGTATCTCAGCTAGGAACCTATGTGAGCAGTCAGACCTGGCTGACTGCTCTTCCCAGCAGATGTCTGGAAAGTTCAGGTCCCCCATGATAACCACATCTTTTGACCTAACTACCTCCATGAGCTGACTTAAGAATTCCCGGTCTAGCTCTTCCCCTTGGTTGGGTGGTCTGTAGTAGACCCCCACCATTAAGTCCCTTTCCCCTCGACTTCCTTGTATTCTAACCCAGAGCACTTCAGTGTGCCCCTCATCTGACCTTGTGCTACTTGCTGAGGATGTGTATTCCTCCTTGACATAGAGCTCCACACCCCCACCTTTCCTCCCAGTCCTGTTCCTCCTATACAACCTATAGCCCTTGATATTCACTGCCCGGTCATGCATTGTGTCCCACCACATTTCTGTGAGCCCCACTATGTCTGGCTTGGTGTCAGCTAGCAGGAGGGCAAGTTCCTCCTGCTTGTTTCCCTTACTACGAGCGTTTGTGTAGAGGCATTTGAGGCCTCCTGAAGATGTGTGCACTGGCCTCCTAATCTCAGTACTACTCAGTGTCTAAAAATTAAATGTTGGTCCTGGAGTATTCAACAGACAGTCTAACGGAGGGGTGATGATTGTTGAATTTCTGATGGAACTTAATCAAAGATTGCAGGTTTTCAGTCCAGATGATGAAGATGTCATGTTTTGTGTGTTTAAGCTCACCAAAGAGTTCTCTGCTAAGCCAAGCTGGTCCCTTGCCACATTTGCTATTTTTCCTGCACATAGGGATTGTTTGTTCCTGTGCCCTCAGTAAAGTTTCTTTAAAATACCACCAGCTCTCCTGGACTCCTTTCCCCCTCAGCCTGGCCTCTCAGGGGATCCTGGACATCAGTTTCCTAGGGGAATCAGTCTGCTTTTCTGAAGTCCAGGGTCCATACTCTGCTTCTCTCCTGTCTTCCTTTTGTCAGGACCCTGAATTCAATCATTTTGTGGTCACTAATGCCCAAGTTGACATCCATTTCTACATCGCACACCAATTCTTCCCTGTTTGTGAGCAGCAGGTCAAGAAGAGCATGGCCCCTAGTTGGTCTCTCCAACACTTGAACCAGGAAGTTGTCTCCAATGCTCTTCAGAAACATCCTGGATTTTCTGTGCACTGCTGTATTGCCCTCCCAATGGTCTCACTTTTAGGTGAGTGCCATAACTTCAACTTCAGGACTTATGCACATACCTAGGAAACATACAGTGCCGTGGATCTGAATGGCCAAAGCACAGTCCTACTGACCATGTTCAGTAGCTGTGTAGGTGCTTCTGTGTCCACACAGTGTCTGGAAGAGAAATGGGAATGCACAACTGAGTAACTGCTATTTGGCTATGTAAAATAAATATAGGATCTAGCCTTAAATCCAAGACCTCAGATTTTAGAAATGTTTTTTAGCCTTTTCAGAGAGTTGATTCTGAGTGCTGACTGAAAGTTCCTTTTAGATACAGGAAGTGCCCTTAGCTTGGTTGAAAATTTAGGCTGATGATCAAAAAATAAGAGCCAATCTTTTGAGAGGGCGACAATTTGAATAGACTGAGACAAAAACAACATCTAACATTAAAAATGGAAAAAAAATGCAAGAAACCAAGCTTATGTCTTGCTGAGCAATTATTTTTTCAATTCTATATCAAAATATCATTTTTAATTTTTATGTCCATTGTATACATATTAAGTATTTTTCTATTTGTAGAAGCAGCAAACAAAAAATTAAGATGAAAATATGTTTTTAAATACCAACAATCAAATTTCCAAAGCAATTTAAGACAGTGCAGCTCCTCTGAATTACCCATGAAATATACCATGCTTATAAGGTGACCAAGCCATAAATTATCCATGGATCTAAACTGAATCTGACAAATGACTGGAACAACCATGAGTGTGCAAAGAGATTATGCCATGATTTAAGCAAATTGCTCATTTTAAAAACAAATGTGTTTCTTACAACAATAGCTCCAATGACTTTAACTAAAATCATCTTGACAACATATACGAAAAATATTTATTGATAAATCAAACTAAATGGAAATAAATAGCAATGAAGCTAACAATAGTGCCATAAAAACTAGCAAATGCACAATATAATTTGATACCCAATACAATTAATATGATAGCAACAACATTAAAATTAAAAAATATTATTAATAACCAAAAAACTCTAAAGCATATTTGAATTAATTAGTACCTAAAGTCATGAAACAAGAGCATTGTGGCTGGTAATTACAGCTATCTCTATTTGCACTTCTAGAAGAAATGGTCTGGTCCAAAACAATCCTATCCCATTTCATGCCTCACTAGACCTCTTCCCTAAAAGTAGGACACAAGTTAAAGAATGGCAATTTATCCTATAATTTCACTATGGATTTCTACACTGTCTAAAGGCTGATGAACTCATTGTTTCCCACTGAACCAGTATTTCATCTCAAAAGCAAAATTCTATGTTGCATCTCTTACAGTATGTCTATACTGGCTCCATGCCACTATAAGACTGCCACCAAAAAATGCACCTCGCCTATGTGATCCTGCTCCTCATGCTACAAGGTCAAAACTGAAGTACCAAGGACCATCTGTGACCACTCCTGATGCTATTTTCAAGCATGCTAGATACTGAAATCTTGGAGTAGCAAGAAGGAATTACCCTAGAGTATTTCATTATCTCCATTCTGAGTTTGAGGCATGAATGGAAACCAGTGGGTGGAATTTATAGTTTGGCAACAATCTCAGCAGTGGTGTGGAGTCAGCACAGAACTTGCAGTCTAAGAGGAAAGAGGAACAATGTGGTGGGAAATGATTTTGTGTCCTCTCAGTCCAACGACAGAAGCCCCCCAGTGTAACTTAAGTATCTCTGGGGGCTTGTCTGTGCTGCAAGAGCCTCCCAGGGCAGTCCTATGGTCAGCATCTCTGCTTGGAATCTCCACAGCACTATGTGCTATAATCCTTCCCCAAGATGCTCCTGGGCCCACACCAACATGGTTATTGTTCCAGGGCTTGTGAAGGGGTCCTCATAAGTCAGATTTGTAGCTGGGTTCCACTGTTCCTAAACTGGATAAATTTTTAAGGCTTTTGGAGCCCTTCTAAAATATTCCAGCTCTTTCATGTGGTATGATGGAGCAGAATCAAGGAAATCACCCTTGGCAGGTCTTCAGGAAAGCATACAACAAACTCCATATCAAACCACAGAAACACATGGTGCTTCTTCAGAAGAAGTACTATGATTTCCTGAAACCTCAAAAGAGTGTGTCACACACTACTTTAATATACTTTGAAGAGGACTCCCACTCTTTTTCTATCCTTATTGGTGTGAAATAAATTGGACAAAGGACACAGTTACTGTAGGAACTGAGATGGGATTAAACTATCTACCAGAAAATCTAAAAGCATTTAATAGATAAAAAGATAGTCACTTTTTCCCCAACCCTTAGATACAGTAGTTCATTATTTTCTTTCTTACATAACCTACAAGAATCCCACATCTTGGATTAGCAATCCAAATATTTCATCCCTTGAATTTCACACACTTCACTTTTTTTATTCTTCTTGAAATGAAAAGCAAGATCCTAACCATAAGCAGCTATTTCCTTAGGTTCTCTTCCAAAAAGAATTAAAAAAAAAATTGTCCTTTGCAAGTCAGATGGACTTAAGATTCACTATACAACCATTATTATATCCACCATTCCAGCTTCATCTTTGTCTGGAAAAAATTAAATCTTTTTTTTTTTTTTTCACATGTTCCTTTTACTTTTTGGAGCTCCACATTGCAAATGGGGTTTCATTTAAATAATATAGGACTTCAGATAACATCTTAAAAAGAGACTTGCTGAAGCATAGCCTGTCATGAGAAATCCATCAAAGTAAGTTTCCCAAGGTTGCCTTATGATCAGAACATCAAAATATTGAAATATATTTCTAATGCAGGGCAATACTTGAGAGGGTTGAAATATCAGTTATAAAATATGTTCAAAAGGCATAATCTTTGTAGAACTATAACAATAGTTCAATAAATTGAGAAGTAGTTTCCCATGTGAGTCAGGGTAAGGTAGCATCTTATACAATAACTTGCTCAGAGGGGCACAAGCTTTCAAAGAACAAAGTAGGCTATGAAAGCTCGTGCCTCTCTGAACAAGTTAATCTATAACATAACACCTGCCCTGCCTTCTGCCTAACATTCCAATAAATTATCTTTGGAAAAATCTTTTTTCTTCAAATGTTTCAAACTTGCAGAATGGAATATATTAATAGACTTTTAAAGGAACACTCTGACTCCATCAAATACATTTTGGGTCTTGACCACATCCCCTGTTCCCAACCCTCGGCCTCTTATACTACTTACACAACCCCCTTCTACCTTGCCATTCTCCCTTCTCTTTTGAATAGTATGTCTGTCCTCTACCCATCCATACTGCTGTCATCTATTATCCTCCAAACTTCTCTCTATCACCCTTCTGTGTTCAATTCCTGACTCTCCTTTTGTCACTTGGTTCAGAACAAGGAAGCCAAGGTCGGTTCTCCACAAATCTCCTTCTCTAAAACCCAAGCTGTAGCTGTGAACATGGCCATACATCGCTCAGAGTGTGGGATCATTTTCTACTGGATTCAAACAGCAGAGTTCAGAAACCTACTTAAGGACTGAGCAGGGCTATTTAGGAACGCATTGCTCATCTCAGTATGACAAAGGAACTAGAAAAGCTGTCCCCCAAATGCCAACTACACTCTAATTCCTAACCAGTTTATTGTCACAAACAAGAATCCCACATAAAAAGTAAAAATAATAAAAGAAGCGGATATTTCAACATGGTAGCTTTGAATGTAAGACATATTAGGACACATAGTCACTAAGTAGACCTTAAAGAAATATTGCACTGTTTGCTAGGGAAGCAGAGCTGTATAACAGCAACATTGCTGCTCTCAGCAAAATTGATTTATTTGAAAAAAAAAAACAATTAAAAGAATTTGGTGCAGAACTCACTCTCTTTTGTACTCATCATTCTGAGAAGGAATGCAGAGAAGCTAAAATTGGTTTGCTGTGAAATTTAGTTTTGTAACCAAGCTTGAAAACTTACCTAAAGTTGATAGTCTTCTGATGACAAACCTGTGACGAATCCTGATGAAATAAACAATACTTTTTATGATGATCTAGATCATATAATCCAACAGGTTCCTAAAGTAACATAAGCATATTATTATGAGCAACTCTAATGCCCAGTCTAGAGCTGACTATCAGCCCTGAAAAGGAGCTTGGGGGGGGGGGGGGGGATTGTCTACACGAGACGCTTAATGCGCAGAAGACAAATTCTACTGCATATTAGTGTGGTGGGCAAAGCCCTTGCTAATGCCCAATAGATTTAATCTAATGCACATTAACATCACTAAAAAGCATTCTTCTTCACTAATTTGCAGTAGCACTGATTACAGTGCATGAAGCTCAGTACCTTTCGTTACAGGTACTAAACTTAATGCACCATAATTACAGCTCATTAATGAACATGTAGACATACCCACTGGAAGACATGATGTAGGAAAGTATAAAAAGTGGAATACATCTCCTTAAATTTGTACAGAATATAATCTGACTAAAATATGAGAGGAATCCTGCCTCCTCTTAACACCCATAAGTCATGGATTCTTGCCTAGCTACAGTTTCAGAACTTACACTTCCCGTGCCATGCATGAAATAAGCCGCACACCTGCCCAGTCAAAAAGTAGTCTGCCATGCACTCTTAGTAGCCATGTGCCATTTGTGCATCCACAGTGCATGTGGAATAGAATCGATAACTGTGTGTGCCAAAAACAGCATTGACACATTTGCACAATTGCCATTCGGGGATGTAAAGTGAAATTGTATTCTGCCTTTAGTCTTTCCCCTCAAGCTTTCCCTGCTACCTCCTTTCTCATGGAGACAGCATGACTATCATTAAAGGCCATAATCAAAGAAACTTGAATTTCTAGGTAGCTCCTAATATCCAAGAACTCAAAATTATGCAAGCCTTGAAGCTTGTTGGGCTAGCTTACTTAAAGAATGTCAGTTTCTGTAGCCAAAAGTAGAATCATCTTTGACAACCTTTGACTCACTCTCCAGTAAAAATGAACAGATACTCATTTATACCTGGATGCACATAAGGGGTGGCATTCAGCATGAGTCCTGAACAAGGCTCACGCTCATACCTTTGGAAACATACCAAGATGCTTTAGCTGCTCTTCTATGACACTCTCCTCATAAGCAGGCTGTGTCTTAACTTGGCTGATTGTTTCTAAATAGCATCTCCAAAAAAGCTTTTCCTGTCTTCCCACTCAGCTAAAAAGTGCATAGGGTGCATCCAGATGAGTCTGCACATTCCTCTTGCCACATCTCAAAGCAGTTTGAGATGCAGCAAGAGGCATGCTGGGAACAAAAAAAGTCCCCCTTGCTACATATTTGCAGCACAGGCTCAAAATTTGATAGCTGGATATCCAAGTATAAAAAAAAAAAAAAAAAAAATATGGGGTAGGGCATGATCCAGGACTGTGTCCTGAGGCACTGGAGGCTTATGTCCTCCAAAGAGATGCTCTGGTAGCTGGCCAGAACATCTCTTGCCCCTTACCCTGATGCTGCAGCACACTGCCTGCCCATGCAGGGCAAACAGCGATGCAAGCTGCAGGGACCTGGACCTGGGCTCTGTTCCAGGTAAGTAGGGAGCAGGGGGGCTAGAGAGGGTGTGAGTGACCATGGGAGGACAGCTTGGAAGGAGTGGGTCCCCCACCCACCTCCTCTGCAGGGCCCACAAGCCCCTCCACACAGCCTCAGCCCCCTTGCATGGCCCACAGCTCACTGGCAGCAGCAGTGGCCATGAGGGCATGAGGGACCTCCTTGCACAGCCCCCCCCCCCCATGGCATGGGGCAGCACAGCTTGGCCCCAGCCGCCTGGCACCTGGCACTGCCTCTGTCATACAGCACAGGCCCAGACCAGCTCAGTATGGTGCGGTGTGCCTTCGGACAGCTATGGGCTGCTTGGGCTGTCACTGAGGGCCCCATGCCACTTCTGGGGACCACCTGTCACACCAAGCCAGGTCCCGTGTGCACAGAAGCAGCTCGGCCCAAAGGTGCCTGGGACCTGTGCGTGCAGGACCTGGCCTGGCACAACAGACGGTCCCCGCAAGCAGTGTGGGGCCCCAGGTGACAGCACAAGCAGCCCAGAGCTGCTCAAAGGTGCATAGTGCTGTGCCAAGCCAAGACAGGCCCACATTATATGACACTGGCAGCGTCAGGTCATATAGGGGACTGCCACAGAGGGGGCTGTGCCAGGAGCCCCTGAGTGCCCCAGTGGCCACTGCTGCTGACACAGTGAGCTGTGGGCCATGTGTGGGGTGGGGGGGTGGGGGCAGGGCTGAGGCTAAGGCCATGCAGGAAGGTCCCTCCACAATCTCTGAACTCCTACTCACACACCCCACACCCTCCATCCCTCCACACCCACCCACACTCCCCCACACACTCCTTCTCACCTCCCTCCTGCAAACCCCACATCCCCCCATCACACACTCAGCGTGCCCAGCTGCCAGACAGGATAAGACCTGCTGGCAGGGGCAACTGTCCTCACATCCTACTTAGTGCAAGGGGCAGGGGGAGCTCTAATTGTTCTATGATAAGAAAACCAAAAGCAAACATCAAAACATATAGATATTTAGAATGTATTGTATTATGATGGAGACAATGGTAGGCTTTCAAATTGCTCTAACATTGTAAATATATCAATAAAACATGGCCCAACTGATTTCTCTCTCTTTATATGTATATAAAGACCACTATCACTCTTTAAAATACCTCCAAATCCATGTTCTTCCACAATTAAAACAAAAGACCACTATATATGGGGAAATGCTTACCCTATGCCAAATACAAGAGCTGCCGAGTACTTTGCAGGTCTGGACCAACATTTTAATTAATTTGGGTACCCAGCATTGGGTCTGATTTACTACAGAAGCAAAAGTCCTGCAACTATATATAGTGGCCTTTTGTTTTAATTGTGGAAGAACATAGATTTTGAGGTATGTTAAAGAGTGAATTGGGGCTTTTTTATCAGAGATTTTGCAGTTTTTAAATAGGAAACATTGGAATTCCTGCTAGTGAGGCAGGTGGCAGGACCCGGGCAGAGGAGTCTGCCCAGAGCTGGCACCAGGGGCCCAGCTGAAGGTGGCTGACCTCCTGGCCACTTGGGGCCAGGAGGACATGCTTTGACAGTTCAAAGCAAGCCACCATATTGAGAACGTCTTCCAGGCAATAGCTGCCCATATGGCAGGGTAGTGGCACACATGGCTGTAGTGCTGCACAAAGGCCAGCTGTGCAGCCACAGCCCACTAGCAGCTGGCCCAGAGGTAAAGATGCTTCTGCTGTGGTCGTGTAGTCCCCATCTGGGTCTGGCAGGCATGCAGCCTTGGGGCCACATGCTGTGACATGTGGCAGCAGAACACAGCCAGGCAGCAGCTGCCACTACCAGCCTGCTGCAGTGGGTAGAGGGTGCAGGGAACTCTCAGTTAGAAGTCCTTTTGCAGTCCATCTGGCACAAGGCATAGTGTCCACAGATACCAACTGGCCAGGCCCCAGAAGCTCCTGCCTATTTGTATAATCTAGTTTATCAGGGGCCCTAATGCCCACCCCCTAACTAGTAGCCCCTACTGTATGGGGCCAATGGCTGAATGACACAACTAAATTCTTTGGACAACAAAGGCAAAAAAAACAGGACAGGACGGATGTGAGGGTCAAAGAGTCAAAACGTGAAAATGAGTGCTCCAGAGGGGGACACAAAGCAGAGTCCTCCAGGCCACACCCACCTGTCCTGAAATGTATCCAAGGAGCTGGTGGACTCTGTCCAGAAATGTGCACAGACGAGTGACAGGAATGAGGCCCCACAGTTCCTGGGCACCTTCCTGGCCAAAGCTTCCTTCCTGGTTATGTATAGGGCCCAATTGGACAGGGTAGGAGGAGGTTGACTAGGAGGCCCTGGGACTTGGTGGGGCCATGGATGGGGTACCCAAAAATAAAAAGGTGGGAGGTGAAGTTCATCCAGAACCTCAGGAGGAGGTTCTGGAGGTGGAGGGGATGCTGCCTGGCACACTCGAGTGTCATGTGTGCCAGGGTCTCCCTCTGCCTGCAGAAGGGGCAGGAGACTGGGGTGTATGTGAAGCTCACCACATACACGCCCATGGTGATGGATCCTCATCGTAATATACCCTCAATTATAACACTCTTCCCCTCCATGTATACATCTCATGCACACTAGTTCACACCATTCTATAGTGCACTTGGGTATCAAACCTGCTCTTAATAGGGTCAGGGCAACCTTAGACATGGGGTGTGCACACAGTGTTTTGCCTGCTACTTCCGCTGCCACAGTAGGATGGTCCCAAACTGTGCCTGCATCACTTCATCTGAAGCTACAGTCCATTTCCTCGATTTCACCACCTACCTTGGGTTTCTTCCTCCCCTCTGGTAAGCTATAACTAGGGTGCCATCATTCTTGGCTGCCCTGTGGATATTCTCTGGCTACATGTCCCATTTTTTCACATCTGTAGCATATTAACTCCTTTCCAGGGTATCTCTGTCCCCCTTTGCATCTCTTGTCTTCTTTGAGTGCTGTCCCCACTATGCTTTTGGCCCCTTTTCCCAACGGGGCTGTATTTCTGAGCTAGCAAGAGCTTCAGCTATTCACAGGGCCTCTTCTGTTGTTTGTGGTAAATGGTGCCTGACCCACAACTGGGTCCTTTCTAAGTCATTCATAAATTGTTCCAACAAGATCTGATCTGCCAAGGTTTCCCTGTCCACTCTGGTGGGCAGGACCCATTTGTTCAAAAGGTCTTTCAGAAACTGTAGGAGGGTCCTCAGCCTTTGGTCTTCTTTTTCTTTCTTTGCTCTGAAAAGTCAGTGGTAGTGCTCCATAATAAGCTCCAATTGGTGAAGAACTGCAGTCTTGACCCTGTAATACTGATATGCATCCTCCCTCGGCATGGAGCGATATGCAGACTGGGCCTTCCACACTAGGAAGGCCCCAAAGTGACTGGCCCACAGTGCTTGCTCTAACCTGACCTGAATGGCTGTCCTCTCAAAGGTTTTGATGAAAGCCTCGGGGTCATCATCCTTGGTCATCTTCTGCATATGAAATGATGTCCAGTTGTGCCACATCCACTCATTTTGGTGGCTTGCCTGCTGCCTGCACTTTTATTACAGCTTGCAGTGTCTATCCCATCCTGCCCAGAGTTGTATTTGTATTCTCTTCCATATCGATATCAACCTCCAGGGTGGTAAGGATATTGTTCCCGGCCAATGCGCCAATATGTAACCTCCCATGCTTGTCCTTCAATGACAGGCGGGACTTCTTGCCCAGAGAGGGTGTACTTGTTCTCCGGTATGTAGACAGCTTTCTGGTTCAGGCATCTGCATGAGTATTATAATTTCTCACCTGCCACATCTTTGGTGTTATAGAAAATAGAGAGGCTGATCTTCCATGCCCTCATACAGCCTTCACACAGACACCACAGGCCCCGTGTCTTGAGGCTCCACCTCTCCTACACCCTGCCTGGTGCCTACCAGATGACAACATAGGTAAATGATGTCCAGACAAAACTGCAAGTCTCTTCTCAGTGTTGAGGCAAAAGAATACAAAATCCTCTGCAACAGTATAGCTTCTCCGCTCAGGAGGTGAAAGTCCTTATCAAAGCACTGTCTGTATACGGAGGCTAGGGAAAGTTAGCTCTCCTTACCCTCTGCTTAGTTCCAGTACTCACAGCTATACTGTTCTGCCTGCAAGTTGTCCTTGCCTGTCTCCAGATGTCGTCACTGCCAAGGCCCATTCTTTGCTCTCTGGAAAGGGATCCAGCTCTTCCAAGCCGGCTCCGGTAAGAGCCGCTTGCTGCCACAGTTCCCACCATTCGTCCCTGCACGGGCAATCCCTCAGGCATGCAGCTGCCATAGTGCTTCTGCAGCTACTTCCAGTTCTCCTGCAGGCTGGGTCCGGGTGGGTTTTAGATTCCGCTGCCATGTTCCACTCTTCCCATCAAGCCTGGCGGGCTCTTATTAGCTGGGCTCGACCTGTGGCTTGAACATTGAGAGTAACCTAGGTGACAATGCCATGAAATTATCAGGTTCACCATCTACCAGAAGGTCAACAAATCAACCAGCAGGATTGAATTCCTGGACTTCAAAAATGCTAACTACAATAGGCTTAGGGCATTAGTAGGGGAGGCGATGCAGGACCAGGAAGTGAAGGTGAATGAAGTGCATGAAGAGTGGTCATTGTTCAAGGACACAATCCTCAAAGCACAAAAGAAAACCATTCCTGCAAAGGAAAGGTAGCAAAAGGGCTGGCAAGGCCTCCTGGCTTAATAGGGACATTGGTACTCTTAAAAAAGAAAAAAGAGCTGTACGCACAGTGGAAGCTAGAGACAGTCCTCAAGGAGGACTATGTCTAGCACTTGTAGGGATCAGGAAAGCCAAGGAGGCGAGTGACTTTAGGTTAGCCCCGGGAGTCAAGGAGAATAAGAAGTCCTTTTTTAGGTATGTAGGCAGTAAAAGGAAAATAAATGGAAGTGTGGGACCCCAGATTAAACACCTCAGGACAGCTGGTAACTGACCTTGAGGAAAAAACTGAACTCCTGAATGCCCACTTTGCTTCAGTATTTCACCAGACCAAGGGGAAAGACAAGTGAGATAGGGCTCATAGGGGCATGCCGGGAATGACAGCCTCCCCACTGTGGATGCTGAACAGGTGCAATACCAACTGGAAAAGCTAGACATTTATAAGTCAGTGGGAACAGATGGACTTCATCCAAGAGTACTGAAGGAGTTGGCTGAGGTCATCGCGGAACCCCTGGCAAAGCTCTTTCAGAATTTGTGGCACACAGGGGAAATCCCTGAGGATTAGAAGAGGGCCAACATTGTGTCCATCTTCAAGAAAGGGAAGGAAGAGGACCCGGGCAATTATAGGCCAATAAGCCTAACCTCTATCCCAGGGAAAATCCTGGAAAAGCTCATTAAGGAATCTATGTGCTATGTACTTGCGGAAGATAAGATACTGGATGACAGCCAGCATGGCTTTGCCACGGGTAGGTCTTGTCTTACCAATCTCATCTCCTTCTATGACCAGGTCTCTCACCACCTGGACATGGGAGACAAGGTAGATGTTATATACCTAGACTTCCAAAAGGCTTTTGATCCACAATATCCTTGTTGGAAAACTGGAAGATTGTGGGCTCAGCTGCTTGACAGTTCAGTGGGTGGGAAACTGGCTACAGGGTAGGACCCAGAGAGTTATCATGAATGGATCTGTGTCATCCTAGTGTGAAGTGGCCAGTGGTGTCCTTCAGGTGTCCGTGCTTGGACCGGTGCTTTTCAACATCTTCATCTATGATTCGGATGGGGGAGTGAAAAGTTCACTGGCCAAGTTTGCGGATAACACCAAGTTATGGTGCAGTGCAGTCACATCAGAAGATAGGTTGCAGATGCAGGCAGACCTGGACAGGCTTGAGAGTTGGGCAGACTGGTACCAGAAGAAATTTAGCACTTCCAAGTGTAAGATGCTCCATCTGGGGGCAAACAACCCTAAACATACATACAGACTCGGTGGTGACAGCTTGATTTGCACCACGGCTGAAAGGGTCAATCATTACTGCTAGGTCCATCGCATGAATATGAGCCATCAGTGTGAGGCGGTGGTCAGCAGGGCAAACAACATGCTGGCATGCATCAACCCATGCATCTCATGTATAACTAAGGTAGTGATACTCCTACTGTATTCAGCATGGGTGAGACCGCAGTTGGAGTACTGCATCCAGTTCTGGTTGCCCCACTTCAATAAGGATGTGGAAAAACATGAGAGGGTCCAGAAAAGAGCCACCTGCATGATCAGGGACTTGCAAGGCAAGCCATACAAGGAAAGACTGAGGGACCTGGGCCTCTTTAGCCTAAAGAAGAGAAGGTTGAGAGGGGACTTGATAGCAGGTCACCTCTATATCAGAGGAGTGCATCAGGAGCCCAGTGAACAACTGTTCACTAGAGCACCTCTGGGGAAGACCAGGAGCAATTGATACAAACTCCTGGAAGGCCACTTCAGACTTAATACCAGGAAAAACTCCTTCAAAGTTAGGGTGTCCAGACTGTGGCATAAATTCCCTCCAGAAGTCGTACAGTTACCTATCTTGGAGGTTTTCAAGAAGAGATTGGACAGTGACCTCATTGGGGTCACCTAACCCCAGTTGTCTTCCTGCCTACAGTGGGGGGGCTGGGCCCAATGATCTGCAAGGTCCCTTCCAGCCCCTAACAATCTATGAATCCCCGAATGTACCTGACGTGCTTCCGGGTCGCTATCTGGGAGTCTCCACCCGACTGCAGCCACAGCCAATCAAGCTCCACTGCCACAATGCACCAGACATCCACCAGAGAGTACTCCATCAGGATCTCCCCGAGGACTCCCACGTTGGCCTGGTTCTGCTCCCTGCCTGACCAGTCCCGTGTGTCCAGGGTGACATTAAAGTCCCCACCAAGGACCAGACACTAGCAAAGTTGAGGGTGCCAATGTAAGTGGCCACCTGGTGGAAGAAGTCCTCTAACTCCAGGTCCTTTGCAGGGATGTACACATTCAGAAGGTTCAGGACTAACCCCTGCACTTTAAGTGCAGGACTAACCTGTGCACTTAAACCAGGAGGTGCAGCAGGTGGCCTGGCACCACCTCAACATCCTGGAGAACCTCTGGCTGCAGGCCTGGGGAGAACAGAGTAGTCACCCCACAAGAGGTAGCTGAGAGGTGAAAAAGACCCTGCCTCCCCACTTCAGCTACCGTATAGGCTCATTGGCCGTAGTCATCAGTGTCTCCTGCAAGAATACCATGGGGAGAGCACCCAGCATCTTCAGAGACCCTTCCTGCAGCTGTGGACATTGAGGGTTGTGATCTTAAATGACCTCATGGCTGGTGGGGTGTGAAATAGACAGTACAGCAGGGGCCTTGCATGCCTCAATGCCCAGTGTTGGGCCCACTGGCTCATGCATCACCCTCCTATAAGTCTAGGCTTTGGGACAGGGCCCTTACCCTTCTGTAACAGGTCGCCCTTCCCAGCGCCATCTTCCCAGTACTCTGCACCTTGCGTAGGGTGCCCTTGGATCCTTCTTTATGTTTCTTACGTCCTGCCCTATACTCTCCTGCCACGTCTTGATGGAAATTATGATGATGTCCTTGCGAGCGGGAGGCTGCCTATTGTATTGGATATGTTGGGGTCTTTCCCCTATGTGAGACTGACCCCTGGTTTTACCTAGCTAGGCCTCCCCATCTAAACCCACTAAACAGGGTTTGACTCCAAGGCTCTAGCCTTTTCTATTGTCTTGAGGCCCGTGGCCCTTTTTCCCTGCTCCAATCTGTAACCCAGCCCAGAGTCCCAGGCGCCAGCCCCCCCCAGCTGGAGGGTCGCAAGCCCCAAAACTCACTACCCTCTTGGCCTTCTCACAACACTGCTGCCCCCTTCTTGGGACCTTCTCAGTAAAGCCGCCCTCTCTCGGGGCTCTTCTACAATGCTGCCCTCTCTCCAGGGCCTCCTCAATAATGCTGCCCTCTCTCTGGGGCTCACTGCGCCTGCACTGGGGCTTCTCTGCAATGCCCCCGCTCCAGGGCTTCTCACCTGCCCCTCTTGGGGCTGGGGCCTGTGCACCCCCAATGCTGCGCCCTTGTTGGCACTGGGGTTCCCACACTGCTGTGAGTCCCCTATGAGGCCTCCTCCAACCCCTAATAGCCCCACCCAAACCACTGGCATAACAAATAGCAACTCAAACACAAGCCCCTGGGCTATAACACAAATGGAAGCCGCCCAGCTATAACCATGCTCAAGCCAACCGGGGTTTCTTCATCTGGCAGCAGCATAAGACATGGTTCCTGCATCAGGCTTCTCCTCTGTCCCATGACAGAGAGCTCCTTTCCCCTTGCCCACTGGTAGGGAACTGCCCTCCTGGCCTCAGCCCCTGGGCTTGATAAGGGCCAGGCCCTGCCCCTTACAGTCAGCTGACTGCTGGCAGATGTGACTCCTTGTTAGTTCGGTTGCCCTGGCAACCAACAGCTGGGTTCCTTATTCACTCACTGCTAGGGTCCCTTCCCTATCAGTTTTTCCTTCTTAGGAGCAGGGCACCTAAGTGCTCTGCTACATCTTCCCACCTCCAGTTGAGGAGAAGCCTTTCCCACTGCCCTTGCCCCGGGTCTCTGATGATGGTGGGACTTGGGAAACCCTCAGAGGGTGGGAGACCCCTTGCCCTGCTGGCTCCCTGTTAGAGTCCCGCTTGCCCCTGCAGTGGGGGTTGCAGGCTTGTCTACCTCTGGAGGGGTAAGTTGAACTGTACCTCAAGTGTGGGGGTTGTACAGACATGCAGCCCCTTAGGAGCCTGGCTCGAATCTGGGGCCATAGTGGGGCAGCAGGTAGTTCTGAAGGGGCATCTGCCCCACCAGAAGGCTTCTGCCCTGCCATTACTCTTCATAAGGGAGCGAGAAACCAATTAAGCAAAAACCAAAAAATACAGCGTGGCTAGTGAAGCCAATAGGGGTAGACTGGGGCTCTGGGGGAAAGTGGGGAACAGAAGAAAGGGGGCTGAAGCTCACTGAGCTACATCTCCATAGGAAACCAGGTGAGCTATGCTTGGGGAAGGGGAGGGGGCACCCACAAGGGCTGGGGAGACTCAAGCAGGCTTTCTCAGCCACACAACAAACACCAGGGCAGGGGGAGTGGATCACAGGACTTACCACACAAGGGCAAAATACACAGGGGACACTGCTGAGGCAGGTGTAAAAATATGGCTGGAGTGGTGGAGGGGCTTTGTTTGTTGAAGCTCAGTCCAGAAGGCCCTCAGGCCTCCAGCCAGGCACTCAGCATCAGGCAGGGAAACAAAGCACAGGATCAGATGTGGTGGGGCAGCTGTGGGGGAGTGCAGGAGCAAACAGCCAATTAGAGAAGTAATCAAGTGCAGGTGCAGTGTAGGGTGATGCAAGATGGTGCAGCAGAGAATCCCACCCCCCAAGAGCGGGCAGCAGCAGTACAGGTTTTCAGCAGCAGCAGCAGTGGCAGCAGCCATCCAGGTCAGCCATTCAAGGCATACTTCAGGTAAAGGTGAAAGTGAAGGTGGGGAGTGCCCTGCAGAGACAGCTGAGGCAGGCAAGGCACACTTAGGCACTGGCAGTGATGATGGTGGAGGGATCCACAGGCCCCGCCCCCTGGCTGCAGATTCGAAAGGACCTGGGCACGGTTATTTTGCCCCCAATGGCACAATTTGCCCCACACCAAAGTGCATGTCAGGGCACATGTACAGAGGCAAAAATCCCTGATTCAAGTTTGTGCTGCTCCTATTTGAGCTGCTGCAAGCAGATGTGCCTGCATGTGTGGGCACACCCAAAAAGGCTTTCACCATCTCATGTCTTCATTGCTGAGACATCCACTTCTTTGGCCTTGACAGAAGGACTCATCCCACTATTCTCCATCTAGAAGGCTGCTGAAAAAAACACCTTTCTTGGCCAATTGCCCTGACTATGTCAACTGTCTCTTTGCACCCCTCTACTAGATTCCTCTTTATCACAACAAACTAGCACCTTCACTTTCTGTGCCCTTAAGGGACTATTTCTGCTCTACCCAAAGGCAACCTGAGCAGGGTGTGAAGCTCAAGGCAAATCAGCCTGTGCAGGGCCTGGCCCCTGGACATGAGGAAAGTGGCAATGGATTCAGTGGCGAGTGGGAGGTGGGGTGTCAAGCGGCCAGATGCACCAGATTCGGCAGTGGATTCAGCGGCAGTGGGGGAGGGGGCTGAGCAGCCGGATATAAAGCTGGTAGCAGGGCAGAGTCTCCACGGCTGCTTCCCCTGGCTCCACAGGGCCCCTCAAAGCGCAGGGCCCAGGGAAGTTGCCCCAATTCCCCCCCTCCCCCCCACCCGCCCCAGGAATGGCCCTGGTTCTACCTACCATCTCCCATTTATTACCAAGATGTTGACTTGCACCTCTAATGCACCGTTTATGCTAGTCTCCATCATCTGTTGGTTACATTTTCAAATAACTACTTCTGTGCTTTCTCCCATTTTATCCCTCATACTTCATTGGAACTTCCTATAGCAGCTGCAGAGTTATTTCATTAGCTTCTTCATTAAAAGTCATTTTTTCCATGATGGCAGTAGTTCAAAAATCCTGGCAGTAGTTGGGCCATTACTGTGCTGAGACTACTATCTATCAGTCTGACCAATATAATCTTATTGTTTCCTTGTATTCCCCTGTCCATCTCTTTGTATTGTTCTGTTTTTTCTTGATTTATATTGTGAGCTCTTTCAAGCATGTTCCCTTTTATTTTGTTGTTAGAACACGTAGCAAAATGAGGCCCAAGGCTTTATGGTAGTAGTATATAATAACAACTGAAATAATAATACTAATGTCAAAGTGTGCAAGGTAAAAACACTATGAAAGATATTGTAATTAATGACCAGACATCACCTGTATTTCTTCTCTGGAGATTATTTACAAAAAGTGTTCCACCAAAATCAGTGTTAGTCATCAAGAGACAAACATAAGGCAAGAGTTTCCCATTCTGCCCTGAAGTGCTATACTCCAATTGGTATTTCTGAGTAAATTCTTGATTGTAAATCATTTTAATGACAATTTATTAATGTTAACCACGTAGTTAAAAAGGAAAATGAAGACTAGTTCATGGTTTCTTTTCATTTGAGCTTCCAGAGTTACAACTGGAATCACTTTTCAAAAATGCCACTACTGCCAGAAGTAGGCATACAACATCTAAGTATTTAGGATGAACTCTTTGCTTTCAGAACTGGCAGATTACATATGATAAGATGTGCATCTCTCCATTGAATTTTGAGTTAACTAAAATCTGTTAAAATAGAATTACTACCATATTTTCACTTCTTTATATTACTTTTACAATGGGAAACACATTTTAGAGCAAATTGTATAGAAGACATGTGCAAGAAAATCCTACATCAATGACCCTGATTTTGAGATAAAAATACGCTACATAGCATATCTTTTTCTTTTTTTTTTTGATGAACAGATTATGTGCTGAAAAAGAATGCAGTTTTAAGTTAATGGAAACTTATCTCCAAAAATATGCTGAACTCAGTGAATACTGATGGCTGAAAAACTGAAACAAAAATTAAGAAGTCAAAGCAATTCATGTTGACATTTTCAAAGGGACATATTTTATTTTGTCATGTCAAAATCATGGTTGGAGAACTTTTCCTAAATATAATTAAAAAAAAATAAGGTTTAAAAATGCCTAAATCAAAACAGAACTTTTAATTGTGTGTTGAACAAAACATTTGTCAGTTTATCATTTCACCAAGAGAACAATACAAACAACCCCCCCAACACACACCCCGGTTTCAGTCAACCTGGAAAAAATATTTATATATTTTGGCTTGGCTAGTGAAGCAAAATATCAGTTATTCTAACAGCTCTAATATTAGTTTAAATTACTGCTGACAGCTATTTTAGCAAAGATGGAAATGGATGGCCTGACATTAAGAGAGCTTAATACATCTTTCACTCCTCTGTGTTATCTTATGGGGATGTTGAAAACCAAACAAAATACCAGTGAGGTGTACAGATATTATCAAAAATGGGTCTATCTAACTACTCAGACAGAAGTACGCTCATTAGCAACAGTTAGTAGTAGACTTAATGCACAATGATAAACAAATCTATTTGCTGGTCTTTATTAGCTGTCAAAGCAAGCAAAATGATGATAACATTCCCAAAAGGTAAGATCAATACATATGGAAAAAATGCATACCAGAAAGTGGTCTTTCCTGGAACAGACATAAACTAAGGGAAGTGATGCAAACCTTGAAAATACTGCTGCCTGGACCTGTACCTGTCTTCCATACTAGTATCCAGAGCTATTAATTCACACCTTCTTTAAGCAGAAATACATTAGACATTTAAAGATTTTCATTCTGAAGTAGGCAGCGGCTAAGAAAGAAAGAAAGAAAGAAAGATGCTTAACCAAACTCTTTTGGTGATCTGATAATTCTTCATGATTTGATTTGAGGATGACTGTTCATGTTGGTTCTTATTGCATCCAAAGCAATGTGTCCATCACTATGAATCTTAAAAAATAATGACCCCTACAATCTTAAATTGACAGAATGGACCTTTTTAATGATATCCTTATAATACTTGTGACAGCACAATCAAAAGTTTTCTTCCTAAAAAAGACTGCTATTATGACTCCATAAAACAAAGTCAGGATAGAATGACTACTCTGATTTATATTTTACCAGAAGATTACAGTCAAGTATTATATGTGTAACTGGGCTGAATGCACTGAAAGAAATGAGTCTTGTTCTGTGGACAGTTAAAGATTTCATTTAATTACCATATTGGTTTCATTTTGTGGAGCCTTGGTGTACATGTATTTGTGGCTGGATTGGGACATATTTGGCAGGATTTGGGAATCCCATTGGACATTTTGTACTGAATAAGATACTTTTGTTGTTATACTGATACATTTTGGTTCAGACCATTTTTTTCTGACTGGAATAACTCACTAATACTAAATAATATTTTTTTCTGTTTTTACTGGGGAGGGGGGGTTGTTTAGTTAAGCCGTCTCTGAGTGCCAGTTGCATTTCCCAAAATTAAAAAGAAAAACTAAATCTAAACTTAAAAAAAATCCTTCCTAGCAAATTTCCTGTTCAAAATATCCTCCATCCTATTCCCTGCAGACAGTTTCACCACCAGAAAGAGTCTTGGGGACATTTTTTTTAATTGTTGCACATGTATCTCTCTGCTATTTATCCACTGAGAAAATATGAGAAGTCACGAAAAAGGTACCAGATTGTCCACTTTATTTCCTACACTGTCTACAATATGCTGTGCTGAGAAATGACTCAGTGATTATAGTGACAGAGCACTACACACTTGATTGAAAGTCCACAGTTCAAGTCAAGTAACTGTACTGTAATCCAATCTTTAATCGCAACCAAAATCAAGCTCTTCGCATCAAGAATCCACCATTCTGTCACCAGATGTCATCAGCTGCTTAATCCTCTGAAATAGCCCCACCAATCCTCTGACTAGGCAGAACTCAGAACAAAGCAAAGCAGTTGATTTTATCCTGGTTCTTTTAAAAACTGGACACACCTAAGGCACTGGATCTAAATCACTCTAACCCTTTTTAGAAAGGGGCCTTGTCATCTGAATCCAGATCCAAAGCTGCTTTCTGATCATCCTTCAGATCACTCTTTAAAAATTTTGCCACAATGCGCATCAAAAAATATGAAAGTCTAGCAATAGTTGGGCCATAAGGTATTGACTATAGCCTATCATGCGAGTCAGTAATGGTTCACTGTTTTCTTGTGCTCCTTTTGGTCTGTGTCCAATTGTTTCACACTTAGATGTTTAGAGCAAGAACTGCCTTTTATTCTGTGTTTTGCGTAGTTCAGGCCAACGTAATCGTAGTCCATGACCAAGGTTTCTGGGCACTACAACTAAAGGCAACCAATTAAATATTAATAATCAACATCTAAGTCATAAAAGATGACAGATCAAACTTCCCAGATATTGGAGGAGATGAAATCAGCATGCAAACCTGTTCTATCACTGACTTTGACATTTATTAGTGCAATTCAAGCTGCAATGCAGTATATAAAACAGGGAACTGTAAGATGTCACAAAACAAAGAAATACACGATCCATCATTTTATTTCCAAGTTATCCAGCAAGTTACACTTATTACATTACATGAATACCTTGTCAATCATTTTACCCTGTCATTTTTTCAGTGTACATAGAGCTTGCCAAATAAAAACGATCTATTTTCTTGCTTCTTGGGTCGTGTCACGGTAACTGTTGTGAAGAAGAAAAAATACTTGATTTGCCATAAAAAAAAATATAGAAGCAGTGAGCTCAGTAGTGCAGGATAGAAACCAGCAGGTGTTCAGTGTGAGGGACTGCAGATGTATAGGTAAAACAACACTCTGCTGAAAGCTAGGTTCTGTTCAGAGTGGAAGCAGGAGAGAAAGAATATCTGACTTCTGGTTTGGGCATTTAATTAGAAAAGTTGTGCTAATGCAGACAAGAGCTTGCTAAAGTCACAGATTCTGCAGAAATCTAAGAGCCAAATCCATTAAAGGACATAGGAAAAGTGAAATACCTAGGAGTACTTGGAAGATTGTGACTCGGAGAATCTCCGGATTTATCTTATATGACTTCCCTGCCAAGCCTGAGAGTACATACAAATATCACACTTAGATCAACCTAGCTAGCATTAGGTTGATCTAGGTATTCATCTGTACAGATATTCGATGGGGTTAGACAGGGCACAAAAATAGCTGGCCTGCTCTTAGTTCACTTGAGGAGATGAACCAAGTTAGATCAGGAAAGGGGTAGCTCGTATACATTCAGAGCACAGCCGCAGAGCTGGGAAAGCCCAGCCACTCACCCTAGTTCCAGGGCTGCACTTTTTCTACCTTCTCCCCAACCCTGGCTGAACTATTTTAGCCACCCAGCCCTCCCCCAGTGTAGACCCACCAACTCCCAGAGACCCACCAGCCCCCCTGCATACCTACTATCATCCCTCAATCTCACCTGCCCCTCTTCCCTCTGCCACCCTGACTTCCTTAGATCAGATTCCCAACACAGCTCACAGCACCAGCAAATATCTGCACAAGCAGGCCCTGATTTGCAATCATATAGCTTAAAGTAAACCATGTGATCATAAATCAGGTCTCAGGAATTAAAATGCAGTCCACTCACTCTTGCTCTGATTAAAATGCAACATAGTCACTCCAGCAATTAGGCAGCATAGGTAGAGCAACCTCACATAGCATGAGACTTGTGCTCCAGAGCTGCCATCAGGTTATGAAGTGACAAGGCCACTCTGAGTGGCTCAAGGCTGCTCCCTAGCTGGCTAAGCTACCTAGCTGACAGGTTTGGGTATGTCAGTGACTGGGGCTTTCTCTCTCACTAGTAGTTCCCAGGTTTAGCAAGAAGATCATATAGACAAGCCCTCAGTCCCCTTCTTTATTTCCCAACTGCAACAGGCAGGTACTAAACTATACAAGTCTATAGCCAATGTATGGTTACACATTGTCAATGTTATGCCTGCAAATTTGGGGCCCAAGGTTGCACCCATTCCCTCCGCTTTCCCCTACCTTCCTACATATAAAAAGGATGGGATGAAGAAACTCCAATATTAAGAACATGCTAACACTTTCTTAAAGGCAGCTTCTCCTACCGCTCTTGTGTTTCTGAAGTTTTTTCTTGAGATTCAGGTCCTAGGAACCATTGCTTATTTAATCCTATTACCATGTGTCCTGTTCTCTATGGCAGCGTTTCCCAACCTTTTTTGCCCCTTTGGCACACTTATTTACATAAAAATGTACCACGGCACACGGGACACAGAGTGGGGCTGGGGGCGGTTGACGTACGGCCAGCCAGACACAGACAGTGGGGGGCGAGGGTGAGGGCATGCAGCTAGCTGGATGCTGATGGGGAGGGGTGGCATGCAGCCAGCTGGATGGCATTTTGGGCTGGAGCCACCCTCCCTGCCTAGCTGGAGCCACATTCCCCATCTTGCTGTGTCCACTGCATCTCCAGGCAGGGGGCATGGCTCCAGCCCAAAATGCCACGGCACACCTGGACATGCCTGATGGTATACCAGTGTGCTGTGGCACACCTGTTGGGAAACACTGCTGTATAGGTGCTCTGATGCTCTCCAAGAACCCCATGAAACCAACTGCCCTCCCATGCTGCTAGCCATGGTACAGGTATATACTAAACTAATAGCAAATAGCTCACCACAGCAATACAGCTGGGATGCCCCCACCCCTACACCCTCTCTCTCTCTCTGTCTTACTCCTTCTCACTCTCACTGTTGTCTTTACCCTTCATTTCATTTCTTGCTTGAAACCACGGACACATATATTTTTAGATGTCAGGGAAAACAAATCCAGTTAGATCCAGCTGTTACTGAAATAACTCTAGTTCTACTATGGCCTGAAAAAAGGCAAGGATTTGTTTTTCTAACTCTCATGGTTTGCCTGCATAATGCTTTTTATGATATGTGCAGGCAGCAAACATCAAATTAAAATACAATCAGTCCGACACCAGATTGACAGCAAGGACAATGTTTCTGTTATACTCATTTCAAAAAGTGTTTATGTCTGCAAGTGGGTGTGTGTATGCATTGCAAACATGCACCCTTCCAATATACCATATATATATGCATCTATAAACTTCTATGTGAATCTTCAGTTTATTGGGGATACTGAAATTATGTATAAAACCACACTCTCAACACCCCTACCCATGCCTCACATTAAGAGAACATTAAGATTTCCAAGTTCAGAATTCAAAAGTCAAAACATGCCAGAATTAAGTTTCCCTGTGCATTTATAGAATTTTAAATGGTGCTGGAGGTAGGTATAATTAAGTTTGCATACTAAAGATTAACTGTGTCATTCATCTGGGTTCATATTACAAGATTCTCTGAGTTTTGGAGCAGGGACTTAAAATATGGCCTGGAGGCAAAATATGGAAACATGCCTTTTTTACATCCCTGGGAAAATCTGCTCATACCCGGCTAAATTTTGAGCTTCTAACTGCAGGCATTCTCAGTACAGGCAAATTGAAATTTTGCAGCTTTATCTGCACTGAACATGCTTTCTCCTGGGCCTCCAGGTTTCAGCAGGATGTTCCTTCCCTGCTCCTACTCCTTCTTGAGGGCCATTGCTGCAGAAGAACAGGGAGGTTGTCTCTGCTGTGCTCTCAGTGAACCATTTGCTGCTTTCCAGTCAGCATGAAGAAGAATATAGAAACCACATGACTAGAAGGCAGAAAAACTAGGCTTCATTGTACTGGGCACTATACCAATACAATAGTGCCCGGGCACAAAGAAGTTAGTTTAAGTATAAAACTACAGAGAACAGAAGTATAAAATAGAAAACAGTGATAAAATATTGATCTATATGTCAAGCTGCCTAACTGTTATTGGGGTATAGGCTGTAGCTGTGTTAGTCTAAGGACATAGGCAGACAAGGTTCTTTGGGTAAATCTGATCTCTTTTATTAGACCAACTCAAATAGTTGGAAAAATTCTACTTTGCAAACTTTTGGGTATAAATACCCTTCATCAGGCTGAGGAAGCCTCTGCATTTGGTGTGTGCTCTTTCTGGATGGAATGAATAGTAAAGCAGCCAGAGGCTGGTATGCATGCAAGAGAGGCAGTCAGTGAAGATATAAATTGAGAAGTTAGTGGGTGAGAGACAAGTTGGGGAGCGGAAATGTAGCTGGTAAATAGTAGAGAGGTACCTGGGGAGTCAGATGGCAGACAGGTTATAATGTGTCATAAATCCAATGTCTATATTTAGTCCATGGTTTTTTGTATCCAGTAGGTTGATGTAGTGAAGTTCATAGGCTCATCTGCAAAAGGTGTTTTGTACACTCCCTTTTAGGATTAGAACTGAAAGATTGAAGAGAGAGTGGTTTTCTTGTGAAAAATGTGCCCCCACAGGTAATTGGGTATTCTTGTCTTGTTAACAACTGCGTACCAAAATGAACACACACCGGAAATCTATCAAAGACAAGAATACCTGATTGCCTGTAGGGGCACATTTCTTACAAGAAAACCACTCTCTCTCCAGTCTCTCAGTTGAACCAGGGCAGAGCAGCCCCAGGCTGACAGGCTGGCCCACCCAGCTCCCTGTCAGCTGAGGCTGCTCCGACCTGGCTTAATGTGCTGCAGTCCTGGGCACATGCATAAACATTGCACACAGGAGCAATAAACTCTGGCGTGAACTGTGCCAAAGTTTATTGCTATGTGCTAATTGCATGTGTAGATGTACCCTGTGTGAAAAAGACTTCCTTTTGTTAGTTTTAAACTTGCTACCAACTAGTTTCATTTTACTACCCCTAGTTTTTGTATTGTGATAGTAAATAAATCCCTATTTACTTTGTCTTCATTATTTAATATTATGTAAACCCTTATCATGTCACACTTTAAGCTAAAATAGTACTTAGTGAAGAATTTTATCACATTTTATGTTATCTTTACTTTAAAATAGTTTCTTTCTCATGTATCAGTTTTTGAGGCAAGGGTTTCTTAGGTTGATATCCTTTATTGTACTATCATTCTGAAATGTTAAGACAGATCAGTGTGGAATTTTTCAAGTATTAAAGTCATAACAAAACACCTGATTCTGAAATTGAAAATTCTTCTTCTCTAGTTCTTCTATATCCTTTTTGAGGTGAGGGACCAAAATTGGGCAAGGTATTCAAGGCATGGACATACCATGGATTTATAAAGGGGCATAATGATACTTTCATTCTCACTCCCTCTGTCCCAGTGAATAATTAATTATTCCTTCTGAAGTGGAACAGCTTCAGTATGAGAGATTAAGAGCATTGCCACTACAGACTTCCCCACAACTTGTTGGCCATGGCTGCCCCTAGAGGACTGGCAAAATGTGGGTAGATTGCTCTCAGGCAGTGAAGGGATTTGGACATAGGTCTTCCACACCCACATCTTACTTGACCAATGGATTGACCTCCCAACCTTACCTCTGAGGGAGAGGCCTAAAGCTACATTTTCTTTTTTTGGCATTCCTATTGGCTTGATTGGCTCCATGCTTAGATTTCTGGTTTCTGTGAATCCCATTCTAGCCTAACTCTCCCCATGCACTGTATAGGGAGCCTGTGCATCTAATCTGGGGTTACAAATTTTACTAAGCAGGAGAGATCCTAAAATTTAGGCATCTCTGTGCCTAACTCTTCTTTGTGAATTTAACCCTATTTGCTATATTAAATGGAACCTAACCTATGAAACCATGTCATGCTTACCTTGAGAATTGTGCTAAATTCAAGCAGGAGTCCATGGCCAGGGAAAGAGACTGAAACTGATTCAAAGGACCTAGAACTACATCTAAATTGATAGGTATAGTAATTCCTTCCAAATTCTTTTATTCAAAGAATGCTCATGAGCTGAGAGAATAACAGTGCCTGTAAGACCAAGAAATGCTGGGTGTATACTGCTTCTTTCCAATATCTTGTCTCTTAACTTCAAGCATCATCTTGTTATAAAGAGCCACCCAACCTAACTGTTATTTTTTTTTTAAATAGCAAGACACCTCCTACTGACTGATCAGCAGAAAACCTATCCAGACAATTGTATTGTCATGGTGGATGGGGTCTGTTCATGGCAAACAAAAATGGGAATAAGCCACTCCCTCTGTTAGAAACTCAGCAAATGACATGACGAAAGACTGCATGACTTCAAGTCAGCATACCATCTCCAGTGCAAACTCACTCACTTCAGATGAGCTGAAGTGATCTGAGCTGGTGAGATGAGCAGCATTTCACTAGCTGGAAGGATTCAGGAAGCTTCCTCTGTGTAGCAGCAGTACATCTGATGATGATGTACATCTACTGAATGGCTTTTCATCTTATGCTTATCTATCGGGACTTTCTAGAATCCACTTTGTTGACACTGAGACTTTTGAATGGCTAAAATGTATTGAAAGGCTATTTAAGCCCTTAGTATCTTATCTTTTTCTTTTCTTTTTTTTAACTTAAACACCTTAAGCCAATTTATCATTTGTATTTTGAACAGTCCTTCCATTTCTTGTACCACTTGTATATTTGCTTTGAAAAATAGCCTTTGTTTTGCTTATGCCTTTCTTTTTCCTGCACAGAGAGAAAATTTCATTTGTCTATCCCTCAGAAAGGAATGGGATTTTGAGTAATAAAATCTTGAAAACATAATGAGAAAGATGTCCACATTCCCTTGACACACCATATGTTCAGCTAATGAATCATAATAAAAAACCTCCTTATTTAGGAAACGCATTCTTCTTTCCTTCATAAGAGACAGCACAGCTCTCCAGGAGGTTTAGCCCTACATAGCAGATGCTGGAGAATCTCGTGGCATTTTCAGTTTTACAAAATCTGACTTTGGGGTAGCGTGTTTGGAAAACTGACTTGCACAAACCATTTTGTCCTTAATTTAAACCATAGGTTTTGAAGGGAAATATTTTTTTAAAACCATCTGTTCCTAACTAAATGGAAGCCTGCACTGTGCAAACAATACGGATGCATGTTTGCTTTGCTTCTAGGATTAGCAGGGGAAATTTTATTTCTTAAATAAGGCAGCCCAGCTAGACTTCACATTCTGTAATAGCCAAATAAAGTTGAATGTCAAATAACTCATGCTCTATTCTGTTCTAAAGCTAGAAGACAGACATTTCAAATATGTTCTAAATCTATGAAGAAAGATTTTTTTTTTTCCTAGCCTTCCTTAGTGAGAACTTGGGCTGGGCAAGATTGTTCTTTTATTGTCCCATGAAAATGATTCCTTAGTTCTGCAAAGGTCTGTGAAAGCAGGAACTTCCCTATGAAAGATAATTGAAAAAATTGTTGATATTTAATAGAGGGGATAGTATGTGACAGTAAGCAGTAGGCATTGCTGGTGACTGCAAAGAGCAGGTGATACTTTGTGGGCATTTTTCCTGTCACAATTGACCTTCTTCTAAATTTATTCACCAAGGCGCCCCCGGGGGTTACAAGAAACAATGGCCACAAGCTAGCAGAGAGCAGATTTAGATTGGACATTAGGAAGAACTTCTTCACAGTTCGAGTGGCCAAGGTCTGGAACGGGCTCCCAAGGGAGGTGGTGCTCTCCCCTACCCTGGGGGTCTTCAAGAGGAGGATAGATGAGTATCTAGCTGGGATCATCTAGACCCAGCACTCTTTCCTGCTTATGCAGGGGGTCGGACTCGATGATCTATTGAGGTCCCTTCCGACCCTAACATCTATGAATCTATGAAAGACCACATCATATAGCCTGACTATTAAACCATTCCCTGAGATTAAGCCAGAAGGCTGCAGTTAAACTCAAGCATTTCAGTCATCATGGGCATTTATATATGTGCTCCAGAAATGTGTGTGAGGGGGTGGGGGGCTCACTTTAATTAGATCGGCTCCAAGAGCCTCTCTAATGAAAGCACCTGGATCATTTCATTCTTCAGTGTCCCCATGCTTAAAAATGGTGGCAGGGTCACTTTAAATAAAGCTCATTCAACAAACTTTAGTTAAAGCTCCCCTGCCACCATTTTTAAGTGTGGGGGATACTGGTACATGAAATGCTGGAGCTTGTTCTGACATGCTGTAATTACAGTGCACTAGATCAGCCCTGCTACTCATGTATAGGTGCCCCATGAGACTAAAATAAGCCCCAGGCAGAAAAGGCCAAAGTATCACTAATATGCAAGGTAGGAATTAACTAGGTGAGACATGCCAAAATAATCTTAGCAGGCAAGCCATGCTTCATGCTGAGGAAGAATGTAAATAAATTGCTTTTTTACTCAGTAAGGTCCCTGCCAATCTGTCAGGAGGAGGGGGAATTCCTTCTTGACCTCAGTTCTGGCAACCAAATTGACCTTCAGCATGTGAGTAAGACACCTCAGCCAGGCATAAAAATAACCAAACCATTTTCTGTATAACCTTACTGTACTGGTCCACCCATTTAATGTCCAAGCACCTCACCATTGTTAATCTCCGCTGCTTCCAAAAAAAATTTGGAAAGAAGATACACTTAACCTTATTGTGTATCAGGGATCTTTTTTTCTTTCACACACCCCAAAGATAATGTACTAAAGTCCTGTAAAAAGAGACTTATTTATAACCAATCACCAGAGATTGGTCCAGGTGGGGCAGGAATCTGGTGGGGGCTGGGAGAGCATTTAGGGGTGGGGTACGTGGGCCCTGTAGGGGGGGTGGTAGCCCCAGCGGGGGCCATTTTGCCCCTGTTTGAGGGGCTGTGGCCCCTGTTGGGAGGGCTGTAGCCCCTGTCAGGGGCAGCAAAACATAGAGGTATTTAGAATTCACTTTATTTTGATGATAGAGACACTGATAGGCTTCCAAATTGCTTTAACACTGTAGATATATCAGTAAAACATTGTCCAACTGATCGTTGTCTCTATGTCTCTCACTCTCTATATATAGTGATCTTTTGTTTTAATGGTGGAGAAACATGGATTTGTGGGTATTTTACACAGTCACTTTGGGATTTTTTTTCAGGGATTCTTCATTTTTCAAATAGAGAAAACCAGAATTCCTGCTGGGGAGGCCAGTGGCAGGACCCTGCCTGCTCAGAGCTGGCACCTTGGACCCAGCTGGATGTGGCTGACCTCCTGGCCAACTGGGGCCAGGAGGACATGCTTTGACAGTTCAAAGCAGGCCACCACACTGGGAACATCTTCCGGGTAATAGCTGCCCAGATGGCCAGGAAGGAGGAACACATGGCAGTAGTGCTGCACAAAGGCCAACCCTGCAGCCACAGCCCACTGGCAGCTGGCCCAGAGGGGCAGATGCCTCTACTGGCTCTGCAGTCCCCATCCGGGTCTGGCAGGTATGCAGCAGGTCACAGCCAGGCAGCAGCCTCCACTGCCAGACCCCTGAATTGGGTAGAGGGTGCAGGGAACTCTCAGGGCTGTTTCAGCAGTCCAGCTGGCACAAGGGGGTAAAAAGAAGGTACCAGGTAATGTGGGGCCTCTGCAAGGCATGCTAGGAAATCTGGTCATTGCTTCAAACAAAGCTAACCTATTTAACAATTTCTTTGTCTCTGTTTTTCTGAGCAGGGACCGGGTCACCCCCTGCACCAGAACCCCCATAGGCCCCAGGGGGGGCACACCCAGGCATAAGGTCAGTGAAGATCTAGTCAGGGAATTTCTGGAGGGACTGGACATATTTAAATCAGCTGGTCCTGACGATCTCCACCCCAGAGTGCTGAGGGAATTAGCAGAGGTCATTGCAGGACCCCTGGCATGGTGCTCTGGTGTGGTGCCGGAGGACTGGAAAAGGGCCAATGTGGTTCCCATTTTAAAAAAAAGGGAGGAAGGAGGACCCAGGAAACTATAGGCCAGTTAGTCTTACCTCGATCCTGGGTAAGCTTTTTGAGAGAATTATCCTGGCACATGTCCGCAAGGGGCCAGCAGGGGAGATTATGCTTAGGGGCAACCAACATGGGTTCATTAGAGGCAGGTCCTGTCAGAGCAACCTAGTGGCATTTTATGCCCAAGTCACAAAATCCTTAGACGCAGGGGTAGCAGTAGACGTAGTCTTTCTGGACTTTAGGAAGGCCTTCAACACTGTCTCTCACCCCATTCTCATTAAAAAACTAGGGGACTGTGGCATCAACACCTACACAGTCAATTGGGTCATTAACTGGCTGGAGGGGTGCACCCAGAGAGTGGTGGTGGACGTGTCCTATTCGACCTGGAGGGATGTGGGCAGTGGGGTTCCGCAGGGCTCGGTCCTCGGGCCTGCACTGTTCAATATCTTCATCAGCGACTTGGACGAGAGGGTAAAAAGCACCCTGTTCAAATTCACAGATGACACTAAGATGTGGGGGGAACTGGTCACGCTAGAAGGGAGGAATGGGCTACAATCGGATCTTGACAGATTACAGGGGTGGGTGGATGAGAACAGGATGGGTTTCAACTCTGACAAGTGCAAGGTACTGCACCTGGCGGGGAAGAACTAGCAGCATACCTACAGACTGGGGAACTCCCTTCTCATCAGTGCAGAGGCAGAAAAGGATCTTGGAGTCATTAATGATGTCAAAAAGAACATGGGCCGACAGTGTGGGGACGTGGTCAGGAAAATCAACCGTACCTTGCCATGCATCCACAGATGCATCTCAAGCAGGTCCAAGGAGGTGATCCTCCCCCCTCTATGCAACACTGGTCAGGCCGCAGTTGGAGTACTGCATCCAGTTCTGGGTGCCGCACTTCAGGAGGGATGTGGACAACATGAAGAGGGTCCAGAGGAGGGCCACCCACATGATCAGGGGGCAGCAGGGCAGGCCCTACGAGGAGAGGCTAAGGGACCTGAACCTGTTCAGCCTCCACAAGAGAAGGCTGAGGGGGGATCTAGTGGCCTGTTACAAACTAGTCAGAGGGGACCAGAAGGCATTGGGGGAGTCCCTGCTCCTCCGAGCACTACCAGGAGTGACTAGAAATAAGGGTCATAAGCTGGCAGAGGGTAGATTCAGACTAGACATCAGGAGGCGCTACTTCACAGTCAGGTTGGCTAGGATCTGGAACCAACTTCTGAAAGAAGTGGTGCTGGTTCCTACCCTGGGGATCTTTAAGAGGAGGCTAGACGAACACCTTGCTGGGGTTATTTGACCCCAGTACTCTTTCCTGCCATGGCAGGGGGTCAGACTTGATGATCTGCTCAGGTCCCTTCCAACCCTACCAACTATGAAACTATGAAGGCATAGTGTTCCCAGGTACTAAGTGGCCAGGCCCCAGAAGCTCCTGAGAGCGAGTAGCCCTGAGCTACTTGCCAGGGCAGCTTTTTGTACTGACGAGCCCACGATAGGGCAGCTTTTTATACTGCTGGGGACAGCACAGGTGCTGGCCCCAGGCTCTAGCTCCCTCTGGCTGCAGATTCAAGAGGAGCCAGGCAGGATTATTTTGCCCCAAGTGGCACAATTTGCTCCACCAAAGTGCATGTCTGGGTACATGTGCTGAGGCAAAAAGCCCCGGCTCAGATTTGCACCACTTCTATTTGAGCTGCTGCAAGTGCACGTGCTTGCATGTGTGGACGTGCCCATTAGGAGCAACAGATTAGCAACCAAATGGTTTTATAGCCACAGCATCTTTGATTGAATCTTGATAGTGCCTGCTATTTTGAACTACACTGATTCCTACTCAAACTGTGGGATTAAAAAAAACCCACCAAAACTTGATTTTGGTCAGTCTACAACTCCAGCTAAAATGACAGATTTCTTGATAACAGTTATAAAACTCACCTGATACAATATTATGGCTTTCAATTCTAGGGAAAAATATTGCATATTCAATATATTCCTTCTAACTAATATGTTACTTATTTTGTGAGAATTATGGTGGAATCCTTTCTTGTTTAAAGTCAATAAGAACATTGCCAAAAACATCAGTGAAGCCAAAATTTTGATCTTGAGCCTTCAAGTATATTGTTCAGTGCTGGGTATAGAAAGAAAAACTGAGCAAGTCTGACAGCAGTATAATGATACATGACTCTCGTATGTGAAATAAACTTGAACATTCATAGAGCATTTTAGGCCTTGCAAGGTCAGTAAGGCTAGATTTTAAGGTGTTTAGACATTGCTCCAGATTTTATTGTGAGGCCTAACTTACTTAAACAACTGAGTCCAGCACTTGGGTTACCTGTGCAACTATAATTCAAATCTTGGGTGCATAAAATGAGATAGTCTTTTCTTCAAAGCTCCCTAGCCTGTTACAAACTCTTCTGGTACCTGGATTCAGACCCAAATTACCCTGGCACACCCCAAACATGCAACTGTATCATCCTTACAGATGATGGATTTTTCAGGGACCTTAACAGCAAAGCTCTAGCAAGTCCTTACTGAGCATATGCAAACAGCAATTTTGCAGAAGCTTATGACTTGACTAATTTTGGGCCAATTTTCATATAAAAGCAGCTTTCTGACACAAGGCCAACTCTTTGCTAAATTTCTCACTCCTGCCGCAGACAAAAAGTCACCAGAATTTTTAGATGTGGACAAATCAATGTATTTTTCCTCATACTTCTCCTTGGAAATAGCTGAATGGTTTTTGCTGAAAGTTACCAAAATAGTAGTAGTAGTAGTAGTAGTAGTCTCTTTTTCTTCTACATCACATTTCACCATTTTGCTACACATGCTTCTTGTGCTCATTTATTGTACTTTGCAAGATCTTTCATTGTACATGTGCCTTTGAGCAGTGGGCATTGCAGCAGGTGTTGCATAGTCTGAGGCTCTGCCACAGTCACAGATGGTTGAGCCAATGGTATAGCCCTGCCTCTTCATTAGTTCCTGGGAACGTCCAACTCCAGTACATAGACAGTTAAGACATTGCCACCTATACTATGGTTCATCAGCCCCAGGTGGTAAGGACTCAGCCATGGGAATGTCCATTTTTTTCACTGTCAGGTATTTTCTTCAGCTTCTTATTCCACATCTGTAGTGGTATCGACTTGGGTGTGGCATTGAGAGATTGGGTGCTGATGAGGATGCTCCTGCATGACTTCAGATATTTTTGTGTTGTGGGATGGTTGTACATAGGTGTCTCAAATCTTCAGTTTGTCTCAATTGTTCTATAATAGTAATGAGGCAGATACTCAGCCTGAAGAATTTCAGTCCATTAAAATATTCAGCATCATAAACAATTGAAAACAGGGTCTAATAATGCTAACTCCTGGAAAACTGTATAAGAAGCATTATGACCAGCCCCAGGAGAGAGACTCACCCCTCACTGATATATATTCAGTTCTGATATGGAAAGAAGACGATGTTTTTTACAAATAACATAATACAATAGCTTTTACAGAAAAGAAATGGGGAGTAAATTCTCCTTTTAAATTTACAGTACAGGGCATATTTAGTTCAACTGAATACAGATACCCAATTTCAGGTGAGGCCAAGAAATCTCTGATCTTGCAAATAAAGGTCACGAGACAAAATTTGAGCTAATACCACTGAAGAGTGTCAAGCCTTGAATGGATCCCAGTATAGTTCAAGCCTTTAACAACCACTGTTTAAAATCTCTTCTGGGGAAAAGGTGCTAACTTGATTCAGTTCTGACTGACAGGGAGGAGTACTCTGTCTTCAACCGTTGCTTCCTCCTGTCAGCACTGCTAACTTATGTGTCTGGTACTGCTGTGGCATAATATTGGAAGTATCTGTTGATCTACTGTAATCTGTTTAAAGGGTAAATCAGTCCAGACTATTCATTTGTTACCTGTGACTTAATGGGTTTATCCCACTTGTCTTTATTTCTTATCTACTGTACCATCTCACATTTACTCTCAGTGTAAATACACTATTTTACATGATGGAATGGAACAAGAACATACTAAAATTGACAGGAAAGAGCACCCCATAGTCCAGGGGTGACTGGTGCCTCCCAAATCTGGGGGGGGCACAATTTGTGGGTGGGCCTGGGGTCGGCCAAAAGCCCCATATCCACTCCTATACTTCTGTGCCACGGCTTAGTGCCCTGCCCCAACATGCTGCCAGCCCGCACAGAAAAAAGCTGCCCCGTCCTGAGAGGTGCCAAGTCGGAGGCCAATCTTGGGGGGGGTGGGGGGGGTGGGCACGTGCCCTTCATGCCTTCCCTACCAGTCGCCTGTGCCATAGTCTCTGCTGTAATAGCTGCAGTATCTCAACATAAAATAGCTATTGTCACTGCACACAAAGATCTTTGCAATGGAAAGGTACAATTAACTCATATAAAGAAATATTTTCTTCACAAGATCTAGACCTCTTTCCTTCTAGATCTTACTAAGTCTAAGGGCTATAAAAACAAAATGACTGTACATTTATGTGGCCAGTGGGAATATCTATTCATACACTAAAGAGCCGCAACACATCAGACTATAAACCTGACTGAGTTTGGAATAAGGAAGAAGCTTTCCGCGTGCACAGATTATTCCACAAGTATCCATTCTTGGCACCTATTTCTGATGCTGTCCAATGTCAGAGACAAGATGGATATACCATAGGTTTGAGCTAGTATGGCATTTCCTATGTCCCTCTGTTTTTGCAGCTAATATTTAGTTGAGAGACCTCCAAAGAAAGCCTGTAGGACTACTGGAAGTTGTGCTAGTTCTTCAGGAAGTGTCATTTTTTTTTTCTCACTCGATGCATAGCCAATTCCCTTATATGGGGTTTACAAGCCCTGGATGGTTGTAGGAGCTGTCTTTTAAGCCAAACATAAAACAGAAGCCCTAGATAGTAGTGTGAAAAAACATTTCTAAGTGAAGTAGTGTGAAAAACATTTCTGTCCAGGGTTGTCATGTTTCAGTATAAACTCAAACAAAAGGACTCATTTCTACTCATTTTGTTAAAGTAATACCAGGCACATATTTCACTTAGAATATGTCAGCTTTAAAGTAACAGCAGTCCTAGTTTGTGGTGAAACAGACTATTTCATCAAAGAGGCAAGGAATTTTGTGGATGATGTCTTTTATTGAACCCACCATGTAGCGGGGAGGAGCACAAACAAATTTATGCAAAATGTATCTCCTTAATTGTAGGAGGGGTGAGGAGATTGGGAAGCATGTGTGTGAGAGAGAGAGAGAGGAATCCATTGCACTGGAATTGCAAATAAAGTAGTGAAATTGCATGAAATGGCAAAATGGAAAATCAATCTTACATTAATTTATTTAATGGTTCATGGTCAATGGATAGATTAATTCTGTCTGTACGTTGCAAATATTTGATATGATGCCAAAGTAAATGTTACCAATACCTGCAATCAAAGGGCTAAATAGTAGTATTAAGCCACTGTCCTGGGGTGCACTGTTCCATCAAGAGTTCCAGGAAAGCTGTCAGGCATTCCAGGAGAAGTACAGCTGCTCCCTTTAATGGTGGACTGTCTGAGTTTCTCCCTGGTGGCTAATGCACAGGCATGCCCATGGTGCCCCTTTCTCCTTGTCCCATGTGAAATTGTAAATTCTGCTTCCAGAAGCAGTGCTTATGCTTATTTGAAGTCAATACTTCTCCATGATCAGTGTGTCTATGCGAGCTGGTTCTTGGTGTCCAGTCTTCCTCTCTCTCCTTTCTATTAAATGTCCATGCAAAGGACAGACAACCATAACGTAGTCCTACAATAGGTGGTTTATGCCAGCAATAAATATAACCTAAATATTCTTTTCAGGCTTTAGCCATTCTCAGAGACGCTAATTCTATTTTCCCAGGAGCTGTATGTATGAATAAAATTGATTTATAGTACAACATAGACAAAATAATTCAATATGCATCTCCATTGAAAAATTACAGTAAAGGGATTTTACTTGACCAAGGCTGCTACAAATCAGTTTATGTCATTTTGGCTAAGACTCCCGTACTTAGCTATCATGTCATAGGATTTGGGAACAATTATTTACATCTATTCTAATACTCAGGTCATGTGCATGAAATAGATATTTTTATAAAGTACAAAACAGTAGCAACCAAGAGGACTGTGAGAGTTTCTAAAGTGGGTCTAGAAATCTGTTCAAGTTTTTGTAACATTTATTTTAGCTTATTTTATAATTTATAGATCCCTGTTATCTGCTCAAAGCTGGGAGGAAAAGAAATGAGCAGTTTTGAGCTATGAGTTGTCATTACAAAATGGTCTGGACTAAGCCACTCTAGATTCTGTGCCACATTATGATTTTCAGCCTTTGAAACACAAGTCAAGAAACATTTTGCATTACACTTAAAAACAACTGGTTATTTTGATATCCTAATAACCCCTGAGTTTATTTAGTTAGGTTGAAATAGCCTATCTGTCTAACCTTTTGTATTAGATTCAGATTGCTTTAGCATTCAGATGACAATAATGAACTTGTACGTATTTCAGTCTCCTAGTCTTTTCTTCGGGTAGAAAAGGAAGCTCTGTTATCTCTACTTTGTAGATGCACACTAGAACAAAGAATATTTATCCAGCATCGTTCAAGAACCCTGTGACAGAGCTGGCATTTGAGTCAGAGTTTCAGTATCCTGATCAAAGTACAAAACCCATATTCCTCACATTTCACAAGCCTAACTGCATCTACACAAACCTTGTTCATAAAAATAATAGGCTTGTATTTTTTTCCCAAAATGAGAGAATTATATGAAATGCTTTTTTGTAAATATTCAAGAAGGGATGTGGTGGAGCTGTATGGGACATACCAATTACCCTACCACATCAGACTAGGTACAGGTGCCAAACTGTGGACAATCTGGCTCCTTGGGCAGTTCCCCCCGTGGTTGTGAAATTGCTATGGGGTCTCTCATGTGGTTACATTGCTGATGATCTGTCTGAGCTGCTTTGTCATCCTGGACAAAGCATTCCTTTGACTCATTCTGACCTTGAGGAATGCGTCTGTATACTTTATACCCATTGACACCAGAACTCATACAGATGTTACTTGGGGATTGCTATTGGTTCATCACCTACATACTAATTTCCAGGCAGAATTTTGCACCCTGTACAAGATTAAGGGTTAGAAAGACAGTAACACTCTGTCTGAATGTGAGTAAAAAGTTAAGTTCATAATAGGATAAATAAGAACAGACTCTCATCCAAAGAGTGGTGAGAGAGGGAAACCTAGAACTCTATCCAATAGGTCTTTCACTGAGGTCAGGGCAAAACCGATCTCCACATGTTCCACCACAAAACAAGAATCATAAACACAGACAGAATGCCAAACTTTAAAGAAAGAATCCAAATACCAGAAATGGCTTTGTCTCCCTCCCACATTAGTCCCCATTGCCACTTCTGCAATTGAGTCACAGAGCATTCAAAATGTATATTAAATTGTCCATTCTTCTGAGTACGTTTCTTCACAACCCCTTCTCTAGCTCCCCTTCCTCATACGCCTTCAGGTTTAAATATCCTGTCTTTGTCTCCAAGACTATATGTAGCTCATTCTCTGCCTACATGAACAGCCTACTCTTACCACATTCCTCTCCTTATTTTCTCCATTCTGCAACATATTCCAGTGGTAGGTTTACATTTATCTTATTTTTTCTCAATAGCCTCCAGATATTTTCCATGCCACCCCTTACCCATGAAGTGACCTCCAATTACTGGAACAACTCACCACTCTGTCCTGATTCAAATACTGTAAGTCTCAGTCTTTCTGCACTCCTCACAAGAATGAATTCAACAATTAGATTTGTTATGAAGAAAAGAATATAAAAAAACCTCAAATCATGCACATGGCTAAAACAAGCAACCACATGATCTTATCTTGTAACCCTTGTTCTTCCTCTGCAACTTTTGCTACTTGTTGTTACTCTTTTGTTGTCATATATAAGTTGACTATAAGCATTTCAAAACAGCGATCTTGTCATTTTATTTTAACTGAAGCGTGAACATGCTTATAGTGAGATGCTTGGGGACTACTGAAGCTGTAGACTACAAAAATACTCCACTAATGCACCTTGGAATGAATATATTAGGGACATCCAGTGCACTAAATGTGAGTCAGGTAGGTTGTGGGAAGAGTAGAGGGGATGTTGACCTGGTGACAGAGTGTAGCTGGTCAAATATAGAGAGGTTATCTGGGGTTATCAGAAGGGAAATATGTAGGAGAAACCAAATAACAACTGCATACCAGAATGAATGCACACCGAAAAACTATCAAAGAAAAACTACCTAATTACCTGCAGGTGCACACTTCTCACAAAACAACCACTCTCTCTCCAATCTCTCAGTTCTAATCCTCAAAGAGAATTTACAAAATACCTTCCATAGATGAGCCTATGAACTTCACTTCATAAATCTACTGGATACAAAAAATCATGAACTAAATATAGACATTGAATTTGTGGCACTTTATAACCTGCCTGCCATCAGATAATCCCAGGTAACCTCTCTATATTTTACCAGCTACACTGTATCACCAGGTCAACATCCGCCCCTTCCCTCCCTCCACCTACCTGTCTCACACATATTGTCTCCCATGACCTCTGATCTTCACTGCCAGGCATTTGTATTTTCACAGACCTGCATTTTGCATATTGGCTTCTATTTCATCCAGGAGAACACAAAACAACTGCAGACTCTCCTATGTGTGAAGAAGGGTGTTTGTTCCCAAAAGCTTGCAAAGAATATTTTTCCAACAGTTTAGTTGGTCTAATAAAAGATATCACATTTACCCAAAGAAACTTGTCTGCCTACGTTAGAGACATAGAATTTATCTTGACCATGTGAAGGAGGATTATTTTCTGCTATGGCAGTAGCATAACTGCGGAGGGGCAAATGACCACAGCAGCCTTTGTGGTTAGGCTAAAATAGCCATCCCCACCAGCAACATAACAGCCAGCACTGCTGTATGCGTCACCACTTCCCAGAAGTAGAGCTGTCCTGTTACTCCTCTGAGCTAGGAGAGATTCTATACCACGGTGTTACTGGCTTTTCACCACATGATTGTGTGAATCTCAGCAATCTTTCGCACTCCATAGCTATGCATAACAGCTATTCAGTTTAAATGAATATTAAGTGTTCCAAATTCTTCCTTGGTATCAGAATAGTAGCTATCATGGACTCCACTTGAGCTTTGTAGAGCCCAAATTTCAGCAATGCAAATCAGGCACATCTCTATTTGATATCTATGATAATGCTCAGCAGCTCTGAACATCAAGGCTGCTCCTTTCATCTCCCACAAACTACTGTATATTTAATAATATATGAAGCATCAGACCAACAGTCCATCTAGCCCTCGGGTCAGCAAAATATGGCATGCAGGCTACATTCAGCCTGCCAAGTGATTTTATATAGCCTGTGGCAGGTCCCTTGGCCCCACCCAGCCCAGGCACAAGGGCCATCCTGGGCCATGACACATGCAGTCAGTTCCAGTGCCCCATGGCCAGCAACAGGGCAGCATGATGGATGGGCTCACTTCCCAACAGTCCCAGCAGCAATGGCTCCTTTCAGCTGCTGCTGCCAGTCTCTGCTGCTATTCATGGCCCCAGTCCCTTCCGTCTAGTACCTACCATTGGGGATGATGGATGGAGCAGGTTGGTGAGGTCTCTGTGGAGACTAAACTAAGACCCATGCGAAGTGACAGCCTTGTGATCCTGATCCCAGCCCCAGCCCTAGTCGTGGCCCCACCCACTTGTCCCACTCTCAGGTGCTGGCCCAACCCATGACAACTCACCAAAATTCCTTAAGTGGCCCAAATAATTGGCCACCCTGATCTAGCCCAATATCCTATCTCTGACAGTGGCAGAAGTGGCTGCTATATAGGGAGAGCATCAAACTGCGTATCTCTAGAGTAATCTATCCCCTGTTCAACACCCATCCTGGCATCCACCATTTATTGGGTTAGAGGTGCCAGAGGAAACATCTCCAGCCATCATCCATAAATTTATGCAGTCCCTATTTGAACCCAGCTATGCTGTCTGCCTCCACCACCTCCTGTGGCAGTGAATTACACAAATTAACTACACATTGCATAAAAACAATTTCTCTTGTTAAGTTTTAAACCTGTCACCTACTGATTTCAGTATGTGAAGGGCTTCCCTGTTTCAGTCATCGTCTGTTGCGTATTTGTGCTGAGAGGAATGAATCACCCACTTCCCATATAAAATGATGTAATAGATCTGGTGTTTTTCTAAAAGCTGATGGCTCTTTTTTGGACTCAGATCCTGCCAAGGGATATTCCTGAAATGCTACCACCATGACCAGGAGGACTGGTCCATTTGTGGACTTTACAATGTCATTTATTTTATAAATTTAAAACAGTTTAATGGTCCTGAGGGCCCACAACCTGGTATGGTGGATCCTTTTAGCTATACCTGCCCAAATCCACGTACATACAGTTTACAGCCCCCATAATCCATAGATTTTCCCTGATAAAATTCATAGATTCATAGATTGTTAGGGGCTGAAGGGACCTTGTAGATCATTGGGTCCAGTCCCCCTGCACTAGGCAGGAAAAGACAACTGGGTCAAGTGAAACCCCAGCAAGGTGACTGTCCAGTCCCCTTTTGAAGATTTCCAGGGTAGGTGACTACATCACCACTGGAGGGAGATTATTCCACAGTCTGGACACCCTGACTGTGCAGGAGTTTTTCCTGGAATTGATGCTGAAGTATCTTTCTAGCAGTTTGTATCCATTGCTCCTGGTCTTCCCCAGGGGTGCCCTGGTGAACAGCTGTTCACTGAGTTCTTGATGTATTCCCCTGATGTAACGGTAAGCTGCTACCAAGTCTCCTCTCAGCCTTCTCTTCTGTGGGCTGAAGAGCCCCAAGTCCTTCAGCCTCTCCTCGTATGGCTTGTTTTGCAAGTCCCTGATCATACAGATGGCTCTTGTTTAGACCCTCTCAGTTCCAATGAACCTGCAAATTCTGCTAAATACCTTGTCACAAGGACACAAAAAAGAAAAGAACTTCTAGATATGTTTATTCATTTTAATTGATCGATTTTAATTTATTTACTGCTATTCTACATCTTTCTTTTTGTTCTATTATAAGCACTTGGCTGAGAGGGTATAAACAGAAATAAATTTGGCTTGGGCAGGGGTTCAATAGGTAACTCCCTGAGACACCTTCCATCTGTATTTTTTCAATATTTCTCTGTTTTAAAAAAATATATCCTTTGGAAAAGAGGCTTAGCTGCAAGGATCCACAGGTTTTCAGGATGCAGGAATTGGCCATCAACATTTATATAAACATCTATCCCTAAAGTTCCTATGGCATATATCTACCCTTGCCTCTAGGACACTTACAAGAGTACATGAAGCAAGCCTCACCCACTGACCCCCTCTCAGCACATGCAAGACTCTGGAAATTAGGCTGTGTAGCCTTCTTAGAGCGACCCAGAGCATGAGCTGATAAACATGCCTATGACCAAGAGCCTGAGCGTGGCACTGAGTATGCTCTGAGGCCACCTTACTTAATCTCCAGAAGTTGGTGCATACAAAGGGGGAGCCAGGAGGTGGGACACAATTTATGCTGGTGCTGCAGACCTAGAATGCAGCACGGAAGCAGTATGGATATTTCCTTAAGAAAATAATTGGGGACAGTACTAATTTGTGATTATGAAATGACATACCACATGGTGACATCTCTGTCCTAAGAGATGACTCCTTCCTGTGCAGTGGCATCATCAGCCCTCTCAGCCCTTGGTACAGAGAGGCCTACAGAGTACTGATAATACACCATATGTGGAGATATTTCTTCACTTTATTTGCTGCTTCAAAAGGGAAGGTTTCCTTGTTAACTGTTATTATATTGTCCATAACTCAGTTGATGATCATAGTGCAACTGGGAAGATTAAATTAAGACAGACAGCTTTTTGGCATTTAGCGACATATTTCACAGGTATCTGAATCCTCCTATGTTCCTGTTCTTTCCTGCTTCTACTTACCTCTTGCTGCTGCCCTCGAAGTCACAGTAACACAGTGCATGCAGATGGAATTAAACCACCTGACTTCAGAGGAAGAATTTTTGCTAAAGGCATGCATACTTTATTGGATAATGCAAATTACTGCTGGACACAGACATACTAATGAGGAGTTGCTGATGGGTCTCCCAGTTCTACAATTAGTATTTCTTTCAACAAAGCTCTGTTCACAGTCAAAGGAAAATGTCTAATTACCCTGCTAAGAATTAAGCAGCCACCCACATCCAAACATTTACACTAATGAGCACATTCTCACCATTTCCTGATTAAAATATTTTTCCCCAATTAAATGCTCAAAATGTTCCAAAGTGCTTCTGAAATATAGCAAAGATTCAGAAAGGATAGGATGTGATGAGGAAACACTTTAAAAATAAACAGGGTTAGAAAGTGAGATTTGTAGTTTCTTATTTTTGCTAGCTGATACAAGCCTTTTTGAATTATATTAAATTGCACTAAAAAACAAATGTTAGTCTCCTTTTGAAAAAAAGATGCGAAACTGTGACCTTAGGCCCAATCTCAATGCTGAGTTTGGGGAACAGAAAGAAGCTAGAGTCAGGACAAAGGTACCTTCTAGCCATCACCTCCCATATTCTTAGAGAGAAATAGTTAACCATGTTAATTTGAAGTCAAAAAGAAGGTAGGGCAGGGAAGGGTGGCCCCTTCATTCAGAAACCCATAAGCTGTCATAGGTGACTGACAGTCTACTTTATCTGGCAAAGCAGGCTGTTGCCTACAAAATTGTACACATTTGTGAAAAAGTTAGTCTCTTAAGAGGCCATCCTGCCCTGCCTTCTTCCCATATTCAGCCTACTCCCAATGTAAATTCCAGTTACTTCAAGGCTTTTCAAACTAATCTACTTTCTAGCACTGCAGGGTGTGCCCTGCCCACCTCCTAAACTAGGAATAGATTGCACTGCATCAACCAAGGAAACCTTCAGAATAGAGGTTGGGTAGCAGGGTCCCTATTATGTGACAGAATGATTCTCTTAGCTAAGGATCAAGTAGATCAAATCCACAAGTGATCTCCAGATAAATTCTCATTTCTCTCCTTGTACTACAGGAGGCTGAGAAGGGCCAAAATCTGGAAGCATTTCCTGTGAGGAACATGTATTAATTTCCAATGCTACTACATGCCTAGACTTGTTAACTTGCTAACAAATATAGGCTCTTAAATCATTTCATTTTACCTCATATTCATTTTATTTGGGCTCAAAGTCATATTTTTTATATATTATTTTTTGTTCACTTGCATTATGTTGAAGCGAGAGATTTCCGGATGTGGCTTTTGTGTTTTCCGGGAGAGGTACAAATGAGACTCACAGTGTGCTTGTATAGTTTATGATAGCTCAGGGAATCATATCCGAGTAGCTGGCAAGTAAAGTCGGCACAATGAAATCATTAGGAAAAAAGGGACAGATTTAAAATATAGCAATTACAGAAGGTAAAATGCTCATAAATGTAATCAAGATTTACTAGCTGCCAGTCTCCAGGATCACACATGAGGAATGTTATAAAAGCTTTGTATTCTGCACAGTAGCTGCAGGAATAAAGCTCCAGCAACTAGGTTACCATAAAGTAACTTCCCAGGCATTGTACACTGAAGCCTGCTTTAAACTGACCTCATAAGCAATATTCAGTGGAATGTATTTCTGAGAAGAGGTATATATAAAAGGTAAAACAGTGATTAAATGTTTATATAAAACAGTGAAAATCAGGTAAATCACTACCAGCTGGCTTCACAGACATGTATAACTAGTAAATGCCATTTTAAAGAAAAACAGCACGCAAAAGTGATAGAATAGATTGCACTGATGATATTAGCATTTCTGAGAGAATACAGATTTAGCTCACGCCTACTATTGTGTTACAGAATTTGGCATACTACACTGCACATTTTCTGTAGCATCACAAATGCAATTGCTTAACTGCAAATAACTGCAAGAAGCTGTTTGCAAATTATGGAATATCTTGCTTCCATTTGCACTTCACAAACATAGTAGTATGTGCCAGCAGGTATTTAATAACACAATCGCTTTATTTAGTCCTCTCATTTAGGTGGAAAATAAAATATTATAGTCAAGTTTAATTGAGTGCTAGCTTCCTAATGCCCAATACAGATTAAAATGAGAATATCAAACCTTTTCAATCTGGGATATCAAACAAAGAGGAAACTAGTCCAGGACTGAAATCATGTCCCCATTAAAGAGGACAGAACAACTCCCATCGACTTACTGGAGCCAGCATTTTGCTCTGAGGAGGCATATTTAGGCATTAACACCTGCGTGTTTTGATCGCCCTGTCCTCTAAGATTCTTTTCCTCTTCACAGCACCATCTTTTGTTTTTTTTCAAATGTTCACGTTTACAGGAAGTCCATCTAACATCAGGTATATTTTTCTTTTAACTCCACTTATAGTTTCATAGTAGCTAGGGTCAGGTGGGACCTGAACAGATCATCTAGCCTGACCCCCTGCCACCGGCTGGAATGAATGCTGGGTTCACAAGACCCCAGACAGGGGATCGTCCAACCTCTTCTTGAATTTGCCCAAGGTAGGGGCAAGGACCACTTCCCTGGGAAGTTGGTTCCAGATTTTGGCCACCCTAACTGTAAAATATTGCCTTCTGATCTCCAACCTAAACCTATTCTCCATCAGCTTATTACCATTGCTCCTCATCAACCCAGGTGGTGCTGGGGAGAAAAGGGCTCTACCTATTTGCTGTTGATCTCCCCTGATGAGTTTGTAGGCAGGTCCCCCCTCAGCCTCCTCTTGCCAAGGCTGAACAGGTTCAAGTCCTTCAGTCTCTCCTCATAGGGCCTGTCCTGCTGCCCTCTCACCAAGCGGGTGGCCCTCCTCTGAACCCTCTCCAGCCCTGGGGTACCCCACTGCTCATAGCTCACCAGGTTGAGTGCAACCCATCCACCACTACTCTCTGGGCGTGCCCCATCAGCCATTTTTTTACCCATCCAACTGTGTAGGCATCAATGCCACAGTTGCTTAATTTATTGATGAGGATGGGGTGAGAGACAGTGTCAAAGGCCTTCTTAAAGTCTAGGAAGACTACATCCACGGCAATACCATCATCCAAGGATTTAGTTACTTGGTCATAAAAGGCAATCAGGTTGGTCTGGCAGGACCTGCCTTTGATGAACCCATGCTGACTGTCCCTGAGCATGATCTCCCCTGCAGGCCCCCCACAGATGTGCTCCTTGATGATTCTTTCCAAGATCTTCCCGAGCACCAAGGTGAGGCTTACAGGCCTATAGTTACTTGGGTCCTCCTTTCTCCCTTTCTTGAAAATTGGGACCACATTAGCCAGTTTCCAATGCCCTGGCACCTGGCCAGATGACCATGAATACTTATACAGCCGGGCCAAGGGCTCTGTGATGACCCCTGCCAGCTCCCTCAACACCCTTGGGTGGAGGGCATCTGGACCTGCAGATTTAAAAATGTCTAGCCCTTCCAGAAGATCCCTAACTACATCTGCACTGACTGAAGGCCTGACACAGCTATCACCGAAACAATAATAACTTTCTAGACTGTCCAAAACAATAACAACTGTCAAAAGTGACAATTGGCTCTGGATGCTTCCTTCTGTACAAAATAAATGTTCATTTTGAGTAGGGGTCCAATCCTGCAACTGCTTCTACATGCTTAACCTTAACCTTAACCCTCAACCTGGAACAGCTGCAGCTGTGGGCAGGTTCCCTGTCCCTGCACCTGTTCCTTGGCTGGCAAGGAAGTGCCAGGGAAGCCAGGTAGGAAGAGAGAAACCCATCTGCCACTGTCCTAGGGTGAGCCCAGCTCCCATGTAGACCACCTGGAGTGGACAGGAGAAGCTCTGAAGCTTCCCTCTGCCCCCAGGGTCAGTGGGGACAGTGGCAGCAGTGGGTGAGAGAAGACAAGAAGGGGAGGGGAGGGGACATGTCACTGAGCATGGAGAAGAAGAGAGGGCGGGGAATTCTTACCTGCTTGGGAGACTTAAGGTTCCCGACTGCTGTTCCTGTAGTGTGGACAGAAAGGGTTGTGTGGCCACGCTACTGAACCCCTCTGCATCTACCCCTGATCAGCTGGTCTGGCCCCTACTGCCACTGCCCCCAAGGGTGCAAAACCTGGCTGTTATGCCTCTGAGAACAAGCCTGTTTGCAGAACCAGGACCTGGAAGTAACACAATTGACAATAACACCGCAGAACTTCCACAAGGGTAAAATTCAGCCAAGCTTACATTATATAATACTTTACTCAGCAGTTAACAACTCTTGGCTTCAATAGGGCAACTCAAAAGTAAAGTGCTATTCCTCTATAAATAATGGAAACAGACACCATCCCACTGACAGCAAGTCTGCAGTGGACAGATGAAATTTCGCTTAGGATGGAGAACACAAAAGAAAGCTTGTTGTATTTAATCAACCTGACAGGAACCAAATCCACAGAAATGTCACTGATAGAGGTCTTCCTGTTATTGAAGACTCACTCCCTTATGGATTCTAGGCTTTAAAAGTTTGTTTATTTTTACTGCTCTTACAATGATTTGTGTTTTGATTCCTGCTTCTGCTGCTGCTTTTTCCTTCCCTGTTCATTAGGAGGGAGTTGGGGAAACAGAAAGGGACATTTTGGACCAATTTCTCTCTACTCATTTTAGCAAGGTTTAAACAGGACTGCTAAGGCAGGGCATGGCCCCTCAGTCCATCCTTAAAATTTGTGAAAAAAAACCTCCGCCTTGTGCACATCTAACAGCTAATGACTGCTGTGAAATAAAACCCAAAAAACTAAACCAGTTGCACTGGAAACAGCGTGCGATATTCCACACCATTGAGTAGAAATGTAAACTTATAACTATCCACGCTGTTGTTGGAGCAGCAATAAGTTTCACTTTTCAAATCTTCACTTAGTGTAACTGTTTCTACTTTAAACATAGATACTATTGGAAATGGCCTATGCTTTACAATCCTTGTTCTGTAACCAGCACTTTTATAATTGTTTTTACACCATTGTCACAAAGACTAACTAAAACAGATGGATAGCAGGCAAGTTACAGAAATGAAAAGGTAATCTGAACTTTGATAATATTTTAAAACATTTTCCTGATATTTCTATAACAGCTCATAATCAATGCAAAAAATTATAAATGTAGCCTCAGAAATCTCATCTCTGAATTCCAGGCCTCAGTATGATTTTCTGATCAATATCTTTAAATGAAAGATAAAGCATACGTTTTTACTATGCAAAAGCAATTTTTTAAGTGCCAGGTTAATAATAAATTGGAACTCATTTTTTGTAGGTGAAGTATTGGATGCAGAAGTTAAAACCCTATAAAAGTCATTTTGATCAGAACAAATTATATTTTGTGATGCTTCACTTTTCTTTGGTAAGTTTCTTATAGCTTTATTAAGGCAGAATGAGTGCCTATACAGGAGCATGGAGGCGGCTTCGACATGCTGGAATTCCAGTACATTGGAGCAGACTCAGTCAAGTCCAATGGAGTGTGGCAATTGTTGCACTCCAGCAGCCTCCTACATCTTGTGTATCAGTGTCCCCATGTTTAAAAATGGTGGCGGGGGCGCTTGAACTGAAGCTTGTTGAATGAACCTTAATTCAAGCACCCCCACCACCATTTTTAAGCATGGGGATCCTGCTACTTGAGATGTGGCAGTGCTTTAATTAGAGAGGTTCTCAGAGCTGCTCTAATTAAAGCACCTTCCCCCCAACCCCTGCAGCATGTGTAAAAATGACCAATATGTCTAAATTGCATTTTAGACACATACCAACTATGCTTTGTTTTCCCAGTGGAAACCTCATTTATGGACTTCTTTTAACAATATTGTGTTTTTAAAAAAATCTATTTGGCAATTTTTAAGATTTAACTTAAAAAAAAGAATTAGACTGAAGTTAATAGTTTAAGATGCTTATGTGCTTTCCTGCTAAAATATTTTTGCCACCTACAAATATTTCAGTAAAATAAAAATGTACAAAATTATGTTTATATTTACAAAACAAGCAAAAACCCTACATAAGACCATACATTTTAATGTGGGAAAAATAAATTTCATTATTACTAGTTGCTTTTCATAGGGAGATACAAGTAAGATTTGAAATCTAAAGTACTGATATCTCATAAACATATATGTTCTCTGTAAACTGTGGCCCTAATTCAGCAGAGAGTTCAAGTTTATTCTTAAACCCATCTCTGTTCAGGAAAGAACTTGGCCATGTATAGGACTGCTTTCTACATATTTAAGATAAGAGGCTTTTAACTTTGATTTTGTAGGAAAACATTTTTATTTTCAAATTCCCTTGGTTATACCTCAAATCAAATAGCATAAAAAATAAGTTGCTATATGGAATATTGCTTGATACAAAATATGACAAATGTAACCAATATGTCCTGTATATTGTAATATTGTGCGGTCAGTATCATTGTATGTTAATAGAACATTATTTCTAGAACTCTTAGGAAAAATTATGTCAATTTTTTGAGAAGGTGGGGGACTACTCTGCACTAGTCATCTTTAAAGCAAAACACTAATAAAAATACACATCAAAATGTTTCTGAATAGAAGCAGCAGGGACATACTACCTATCTATATGCTCCTATGTGCTTAAATTCCATTATGGTCGATTGATTTACATATGTACCTCGGTGTTACCTGTCAGCTCTGTGTTCCCAGGGAACCCTGGCGCAGTACCCGGCCTGTCCAACTCACGAAAGACTCTTCTCCCCCTCCCCCCACCACCCCTGCCTGTACCAGAAGAAGGACTTACAAAAGGCAATGAAGATGCAGTGAGACACACACCTAAACCTCTCCAGATAAGGGTATCAGGATGAAGGCAACTCCCCTAGTCCCATTTGCATGGGAGAAGGGACAGGGAGGAACCTCCATTAGCATTCAGAATGGAAAACAGACATTCCAAGACAAGGACCGCACTGAACTCTGGGATCAGAGAAGCAGGGGAGCATGGCATGATGAGAGACCTCTGCTCCAAATGCTAATCAACCCATGTCTACATATACCCAGCTCCGCATTTATCAAACCAATTTTAGTGATGGCTCCTTTAATGGTACCCAAAACATTGAATCAACCTCTTTGCATTGTAAGATCCCTCAGGGTAATGCTGCCCATAGCCAAGAATGATCAGCTTCCATTGTCCAGCATAACAAAAAAACTCTGGTATACTCCCTTGAGCCACCATTTACCCATAAACAAACCTAGTATTCTCCCTTGAACCACTGTTATTTCCCTACAAAAACCCCTACCCAAGATCAACTTTCTGATCTGGTGCTTGGATCCAAAAGCTGCACCAGTTCCACTGGGACTTCACCTTCTCCTTTCCTGCCTGGAATACCTTCACTGATCATGCTGGGGGACTCTGCCTGCCTCAAACTCCCTGGACCAAAAAATGAACAGCTTGCCTGCAAGCTCCCCAAACACCTGAGAACCTCAACTGGTACAAGCTTCGCTGAGTGGTGAGACCCCAACACTCACTCACACTCTCTCTCTCACTCTGTTTAAGCCCACTTTCTAAACCTCAGACTTGGTTTAATTCCTCTCTCTCTCTCTCCCTCTTTCTCTTACTCCAGGCACAACTTTCTTAACCTGACTTTTGCTGATCATATTTGAGCAAGCCCATGTCATGACCCAAAGGTCTGATTTTTTTGTGTGTGCTTCGGCACTCGAATTATCCCCGTGGGTTTACAGCTTCATTGCACGGAGGAGTTCTGCTGCACAGAGAACCCGCGTGCAAAGGAGTGTTCCCACCACTTTGCAGCGGTCTTTGCAGGGTGCATTTTCTTTGCAACACAGAAATGCACGGTGCAAAGAGTTCCCGCTCGTCGTATGCAAATTTGTGCCCCGCAATTGGCTAGTGCTAAATTATTCACACGTGGTGGCTAGCGATTGGCCTGCTAGCCATATAAGAGGCTTGAGCAGTTTCCGCCCAAGCCAAAGAGGACTCCACATCCATCTCGTGGGGACTCTGGGTGTGCGCGGCAGGGTAATAGAAACCCTGTGTGTTGCCCAGAGGAGTTTGGCGGCCTGATCCACCCCCCACCTCTTCCCGTCTTCGAACGGAGCCTACTATAAGACGTACCGACGAGTTTTATGCGCGCTTGTCCTGGACATCCGGAGTTCTGTCTGCGTGGAGCCTAGCAAACTCCACGTGTGTTCGTGTTTTCTGTTGTAACCGCAACTCAAGCAAGTTCTCAGCCTGCACTGCGACCATCTCGGTGTAAGTAAACAATCTTAAAATCAACCGTTATGTGTCTGTGCCTAATTCTAGCTCGGCGACCTCCCTCTCCTATCCGGCCTGCCCGGGCTGCCGGCCACAGCCCGCGTGCAGAGCGACGAAAAGGGCCCGGGGCCTGACCCTGCCCGCACATGGCGACGAGGATGGGATCAGGAGAGGGCTCGCTAGAGTTAGAATTAGTTGAGAACTGCCCTTGGAGAAGTGGAAGACGCAGCGTAGCAAGCGTCGCAGAACTGGAGGCGCACATCGCATACCACCAGGCGGGCAGAACGGGCAGGAGATGTGTCCGTGGACACCTTTCGTTAAGGGGAGAAGAAGGAGCTTCTGAAGTTGGAGCCCTAGAAGGGAAAGAAGTGTGTCTGCACCCCGCGGCATTTGGGTGTATCGTGATAAGCGGGTCCTGTATAGGCCCCTTGATGCTGTGACCCTTACTAAAGTCGACCCAGCAAGCACAGTAAGCCTGACCCCCACCCAGGAGTGTATCCGTTGCTCACGGTGTGCCCGAGAGATGGGAGAGACGATGCCAATCAGCTGGTTTTCTCCTTGCATGGTGGTGCCTAGACTGAGGGGTCGAGATCGTCCATCCGAGCTCCGCGAAGACCCGGAGACAGAGGACCACACCGTAAATGAGAGAGTGGTCCTACAGTGCAACAAGGGGGGAAAACTAAATGCAACCTTTCAAACTATGGCTGACTTAATGAGTGAAACTTTAAGCTTAAAGACCCAGCTGCATATGGCTGTTTGGGCGGTCGGAGAAGCGGCTGAGAAAGGGGATCTTAAACTGCCCCAACAAGATGGTGCTGAGCAGAGGGAAGACCGCGTGGAGAAGCCGGAAGAGAGGGATGAAGCTTCGGGAGAGCCCGCGAGGGTTCGGCCGGTGACTCCGCCCAGCGATGCAGCATCGATTCTGCTGACCCCGCCCCTTTGCTGAAGGGAGGGGAAGTCAAGAGGAGGAGTGCATCCGCCCCTCCCGCCTGAAACAACAACAACCCCCACTGTAACAATGACTACAGCTCCGACAGAAACAGCAACAGCAATGACAACTCGCGAAGAAATTGATCAGCCTGCAGTACAAAGCAGCCCAGTCATCAGTCCGCAGAATGCAGTTCAAGCTACCACCTATTACGCTCGCTCCAGAGCTGAACTGCAGAATTTGTGTAGAGAATCCAGGATCCGACCCGAAGAAACTCTAGCTGTGTAGTTGGGACATCTGGTCGTGGAGCTTGGGTCCGATCTCCTGGACCAGGAAGAAGCAAGCTTCTTGGTGAGACAAGCTTCATAGAGTAGGGGACATGTCACCGACATCGACATGGTGGTGTTTAGCGTCCACTGGCCTATTCCGATTCCAGCGCTTGTGGCAGGAGTGATCGAACAGAAGGCCCATGCATGGCACGACGGACGACCAGAGCATACCAGTGCAGAACAGCTTGTACTGGCTATTATCGGAGTTTCGTATTGCACCTGGAACCCAAGAGAATGCACATTGGGACTAACACCGCTCCAACGAATGCGACCGTGGCCTCACCTTCACCTGCAAGACCCTGGAACCGTTCCAGTGACTCTCAACAGCATAGATAGTTGTCTTAAAGTCTACGGGCAAAGAAACATCGTGCTTTTGTGGATTGTGCTGAACCCACTGGTCGATCATCCTGTAAGTAGTCTCCTTCATCAGTTGTCAAGACTGCGCGTCCTCATGGAGCCAAGACTATCCAGTGATCGGGAGTGTCAACGCCCGACTGAGGCTCAGAACATGAAACACCGTGAATCCGAGCATCCAGTATTACGCCAGAGAATGCAAGAGGAGCGATACATGTTTGGGTTCCTCCTGCAGCGTTCTGGACTTAATAAGAGACAGCTTCGGATTTTGGGAGATGCAGGACAATGGCAGCTAGCCTATGAGTTAGGTTTTCACTATCTAGAAGAAGGCGACGATGACTCCTCGACGATTTTGTCGAGTTGCTGAGTCGGAAAAGAGAAAGAGCTGTTCAGTATAAAATCGTGTTTACATATTTGTATTTAATAATAATGATAAGTTTAATCGACTGCATTATCGTGCGGTCCTGTGTGATTTTATAAATAGTAGTGAAATAACCATTTTAAGAGAGTTCTTTTACAGATCAGGGATTCGGAGTGCATGGTGGAGAGAGGCCCCGAGAAGGACAACATCACCGAAAGGAACGAAGGCCTGACGCGCGATTCCACCATGACGCCCACCGAAGTCATGATCGTTCAGTTTTTTGTTATGAATGTGATTTTATGTATATGTGTGTGTGTTGGTTATTATTTGATTTGATCCCTTGAGGACGAACTTTTATTGTTGACTGATTTTGTTTTTGCTCATTTAGTTTCGCGAACTATTGACAGAGCTGTTAATAACCCGGATGATAGGTTTGAAGTATAATTCTATTGTGCCTTCAGCAAGGGGGGATGTCATGACCCAAAGGTCTGATTTTTTTGTGTGTGCTTTGGCACTCGAATTATCCCCGTGGGTTTACAGCTTCATTGCACGGTGGAGTTCTGCTGCGCAGAGAACCCGCGTGCAAAGGAGTGTTCCCACCACTTTGCAGCGGTCTTTGCAGGGTGCATTTTCTTTGCAACACAGAAATGCACGGTGCAAAGAGTTCCCGCTCGTCGTATGCAAATTTGTGCCCCGCAATTGGCTAGTGCTAAATTATTCACATGTGGCGGCTAGCGATTGGCCTGCTAGCTGTATAAGAGGCTTGAGCAGTTTCCGCCCAAGCCAAAGAGGACCCCACATCCATCTCGTGGGGACTCTGGGTGTGCGCGGCAGGGTAATAGAAACCCTGTGTGTTGCCCAGAGGAGTTTGGCAGCCTGATCCACCCCCCACCTCTTCCCGTCTTCGAACGGAGCCTACTATAAGATGTACCGACGAGTTTTATGCGCGCTTGTCCTGGACATCCGGAGTTCTGTCTGCGTGGAGCCTAGCAAACTCCACGTGTGTTCGTGTTTTCTGTTGTAACCGCAACTCAAGCAAGTTCTCAGCCTACACCGCGACCATCTCGGTGTAAGTAAACAATCTTAAAATCAACCGTTATGTGTCTGTGCCTAATTCTAGCTCAGCGACCTCCCTCTCTGACCCGGCCTGCCCAGGCTGCCGGCCACAGCCCGCATGCAGAGCGACGAAAAGGGCCCGGGGCCTGGCCCCGCCCGCACAGCCCACTTTTTAAACCTCAGACTTGGTTTAATCCCTCTCTCTCTCCCTCTTTCTCTTACTCCAGGCACAGCTTTCTAAACCTGACTTTTGCTGATCAAACTTGAGCTAGACTTCCCCAAATACCCAGTTGAAACTGTGTAATATTGTACTTGGTTTGTTTGTCTCTCCTTGTATGGCTATTACTACCAGTGTCATTATAAGTTTCATATACCTGGCTAAAATAACTTTTATGATCAAGCTGGTTGCCATACTCTCTCTGAACCTCATTTACTCTTCCTTCTTCTCAGCCTCCCCTTTTGCTCTGCAGCAACGTTTCTTTTACTTAAGTCAAAGATCCCTGTAAAGCCCAACAATCCTGTGGGGCTTCCTCATCAAAGGAGTCACTACCAGGACAATTGAGACAAAACATTGGGAAGTGCTGAGCTGGGACATATGAGTGTGTCAACCTGTTATTGCTGACTGATGTGCTCAGACGTGCTCTGTTAGTGTGTGTGTGTGTGTGTGTGTGTGTGTGTGTGTGTGTGTGTGTTCAACTGATTTGGCAGCTGGGGGAAACTAAGGCCTTCAAGGTAGCTCCATTGGGACTGAGGACTTGCAGAAGGGAAGAGACAGAGCTTCATATAGAAACACAAGTGATACAAACAGTACATGGGTAGAATTACAGAAACCCCAGAAACAACTCTAATAAATGAGTGCACCGTAAAGGGACAGGCAAATCTGGTAACATCAGTGCTCTGATGCCGAGGACCAGTGAATCCAATGGGTCAACTCACAGTGCATAAACATGCCTTCTACTCAGGGCAGCCATATCCTTTACAAACCAAAAAGAGGAACACAGGGAGGTTAACCTCTGCAGACAGCTTTTGTTTTGTTCTCAGCAGAGCTATTTATATATTGTGACTCATATAAGAACTACTTTATGGGTTGGTGTTCTTCCACATTTTCTAAAATATTTTCTACCTTAAATATAAACTGAAACTGAGACAGCAGTAAATTTGTTATACAAATTCTAAGTCTTGTGAACTGAAAGTAGAGGAAAAGTCTTATTTTTAACTACACCAAGTCCTGCCTACTACTCTGAGTTTACTTGAGTTCAAGTTAAAATGAGACTATAATCCTTTGATGGAAAGAAAAAAAAGATTGAAGTAGAAATCCTTCCAGAGCCTTTCTGTATGGAGAAATAATCCTAAGCTTTGTAAGCTAGAGGAATCAGTAGGGCCTGGAGGGTGGTGATCTGAATAGGAGCTGCATGAGAGCAGTCCCCAGTAGGAGTTGAGGATGCATGGTGGGCTTCTAGGAAGCTATTAAGAGAAGAGTTATCTAGAGGGTCCCCAAAGGTCTGGAAAGTTTAAAAGAAGAAAAAGCTGGAGGGAGAAAACACATTGGAAATCATATCAAAAGGTCTTTGAAGCAACTGGTCAGCATGAGTTGTCCCAAGTTTTAGCAAACTAACATAATTGTTTGTAGACCAGGGAACTCCAGTGAAAGAAGGTACAGAACCACATAACAAGATACAACTCATAAGTTATTACTGTACCATTAATCACAGTATTTACAATGAAAAATGTAGTTCTTTTGTGAGCTATCAACTTGCAGTTGTTTACCCTAGACTTGTGATTTTTAACCTTTTTAAACTTAAGGCACCCCTCATTATCATGGAAAAATCATAGAAAATTAGGTTTGGAAGGGACCTCAGGAGGTCATCTAGTCCAACTCCCTGCTCAAAGCAGGACCATCCCCAACTAGATCATCCCAGCTAGGGCCTTAAAAACCTCCAAGAATGGTACCTCTCTAGGTAACCTGTTCCAGTGCTTCACCACCCTATTAGTGCAATGGTTTTTCCTAATATCCATCTTAAACCTCCCTTGCTGCAATTTGAGACCATAGCTCTTTCTTCTGCCACCTGTCACCACTGAGAACAGTTTAGCTCCATCCTCTTTGGAACCACCATTCAGGTATGTAAAGGCTCTTATCAAATCCCCTCTCAGTTTTCTATTCTACAGAATAAATAAACCCAGTTCCCTCAGGATTTCCTCATAAGTCATGTGCTTCAGCCCCCGAACCATTTTCCTTGCTCTCTACTGGACTCTCTCCAACTTGTCCACATCCTCTCTGTAGTTGGGGGACCAAAACTGGACACAGTACTCCACGTGTGGCCTCACCAGTTCAGAACAGAGGGGAAGAATCATCTCTTTTGATTTGCTGGCAACGTTCCTACTCATACAGCCCAGGATGCTGTTAACCTTCTTGGCAACAAGGGCAGAGTGCTGACTCATATCCATCTTATTGTCCACTGTAACCCCCAGGTTCTTTTCTTAGACATAAGGTACCCCCTGGAAAATGCTACCTCTTCACTTTCACTCATTTTCTGACTATGGAAAAAATAGATCAATTCCACTATCTCAAGGACATAGAAAGACCACAACAGGTCAATGTTCTTGACAATATGGATTCCATTTTGAAATCTCTGGGTCTATCTTGTGAATTCTGTAGATGAATCATGCATAGGTAGCCACAGTACCCTGGCTGAGAAACAGTGCCCTAGAGATTGGATGATGAACCCCCCCCCCCCCCCCAAACCAAAAATATTTACACACAAGTACATTTTGTAGGGAAAATTTGGGCTGGTTTAATACAAAATAGTTAATAAGTCCAAAGGCAAAAATATGATATCCATTGCAGTTCACTCATTTTTGGTCCATTATACCAATGGTGGTGATAGAGGAATTGCAGATAACTTGCAACCCAGGATACATCTATGGGTCTCACAAAGGGGAACTAAATCTGAAGTTCAAACAAAATGTCAGTGGTAGGGCAAGAAATTGAGTTTTAGCCTCTCAGTTTCTAGGCTACAGTTCTTACTTCTGAAGTAGCCTTCATCCATTGTTGTGAAAAATAGCAAAACATTCATCCTTCAGGAGTTTCTGTAAACCTCCTCTCAGAAAGTAAAGGCCTTAAATCAAATAATGGAACTGATACTTTTGAACCTCACAGTTCCTGGTTGATGCCATAACAGGAAGAGAGTACTCCTTCTGGTCTCTGTGTTTCCAAATACTATGGTTGTGTTACATCTGATGCAGTTACAGTGGATCTGGTCTTTATAGTTGTGGAGTCAGCGTTAAGCACATGAAGGATCTCTATTATAGTCTTGCCCTTTAATAGGAAGAGGATGTGTGCTATAATAATTACTAATGGCTAGCAGAGGCTCTCTGAAATGGCAGAGTGGCTACTCTTGAATCTGAAGCCCCTTAGCAGGGAGACACTGCTTACTTATTGATGTATTCCTTGCTCAAGTTCAAGACAAAGCAACTAAGGAATGTAAACTTAAGCTCTATCTTGTATTTAGGAATGATCAAATTAGTAATTAAATTAAGCAGCCAAACAACAGGTAAAAACCCAAGAACCAAAATGTGTTTTGTTCTGAGAAAGTGTGTTGATAATGCATCAACTCATTAGGTGGCTGACAGAGAGAAAATTGATCTTTTTTGTTTTATTGACCTGTGACCTTTAAGTCTATTAAGCCTTAAGCCTGTAGGTAACACAGCAATTCAGAACTTGTTCTTTGAGGAATCACTTAAGCAAAGATACAGATGAAATCCCCAAGGAGGTGAATGAAACAAAAACTTGAGAATCACTCAGCTGGGTTTATTGCCCTTGTCAAAAGTGCTTGTAAAAACCATTAACCAGTTCTCAGAATATAAAGCAGATAAAACAAAAAATACATATAGGCATGGCAGGAGAAGAACAGACATTTTCCTAGAGTTCGTTTTTCATGAATACAAGAGGGCACCTGTAGGGTTTTATCTGCCACAGCGGGCTCAAGTAATAGTAACAATTAGTTCATTCCATTTAATATTAGTGAATAATTTGGTTGCAACTCTCTCTTCATTCTTTGGCATTGCCTAAGATCTCCTGAGAGGCAGCTGTGATATAGGTGACTGGTAGGGGGTGCGTGGGAGTGTCCAGGCCCCCCCGACGGGGCCAGTGCCCCACCAATGGTCAACATGGATGCTGTCAGTAGGGCTGGTGTCCCCCACTGGTACCATCACCGGCTTCTACAAGTGCCCCCCCAGATTCAGCAGGCACTAGTCACTCATGAACGGTGATCAAAATAAATTACAAATGAAAATCTGACCAAAACATCTGGGTCTGATACTGAGATTTATCAATAAGTTGAACTATTTAATCATCTTCTTACTGCTATCTGTCTCCAGTTCTTTAGTTGTCCTCAGGAGCTCTACAGATGACAATGGCTTAGCTACAAACACACTGTTGCATTTTTTTGTTCCTGTTTACAAGAAAGTACACATTTGTACAGATAAACTTAGCCCACTTGTTTATTGTGCGACTGACTTTTAGAGAGAGAGAGGGAGTGTCTTGAGAATAATAATTTCAGTGTTCCTGCTTTGGCTGCAAGAGTGAAGAGGGTGCAGTAAAACCACCTTAAAGTCTGAGCATGAAAATGAACACTGTTTCATGGAAACAAACTTTTCTCTGTGGTGTGCACTGGAAGCTGTGCCCCAAGATCACGCAAAAAGAAACAGATTGAAAATCATAACTGCTGAACAAATGAAAAAAATAAGGTAACAAAATGAACGTTAAAAGATAGGACTCAGGCTTAGGGCACTGGACAGACGTTTCCAGAAAAATGGGAGAACCACTCTGAGCACATCCTTTGCTGCCTCCCCACCTTTCTACCACCACAGGGACAGTTTCTTTTCAATTAGAATGAAACCTAATGGTAGGATTTTTCCAAAGGCTGCAAGTGATATCAGAACTGAAGTATTGTTGATTTTCAGTGGAATTTGTTTGAAGTCATGCAGGAATTTGTATCATGTCCTTAATGATAGTGTCTAAGCACCTGACAGTCCTGAATGTTTTTCTCTTCACAACAACGCAAACAGGTAGAAGAGTCCCAATGCTATGCTATTGGTTTTTTTTTAACAGGCAATGGTAGAGAGCTAGATCCACAAAGAGACTTGAGCACTATGATACTCAGCACTGCAGCAGATAGGTTCTAGCTACCTTCCCCCACGCCCCCAGAACTCTGTGCTAGATGCCTAAATTCACTGGATGGTGAATGGAGGGGAGGTAGCTGCTTAACACTCAGATCCACAAAAGCCAAAGCACTGAGAAAGGAGCCATCTAAGATTAACTGTTGTATCTATTTACTAGTGTTATCTTAAATCCTGCCTCACTCTGGGTTTTAGTTGTCTAACTCAGGGCTTTAAAGAGGCAACTATCTCCACTTAGAATGAACAGCCCGGAACTAAAACCCCTTCTGGACATAGGTGAAAGACCCCTTCGTGAAAGCTGGATGGAGGAAGAGAAGGTGGTACCCCAACTTTCCTTCACTAGTGCAGAGGTTACAACGCTGCCCCCATCCATCCCAAGATGTGGGAGAGCCAAGCTCAAGCTCAGATCCTTCTCCTCTCAATGGGGATTCAAACCCTGTTCCAAGTTCTATTTCTGCCTTTCAAATATAACAGCCTGGAAAACACACACACGATGGCCTTGCAGGAGGTACAGGACCCAGTCTCCCCTCTTGGCAGTGTGTTTTAAGACAGTGTTTCTCAAACCATGGGTTGCAACCCAAAAGTGGGTCACAAGACTATATGAAAGGGTTGTGAACAAACTTTAAAAGTGGATTCTCTTTTACAGGAAAAAAAACATGGGAAACCATGGCTTTTCCCTTGAGGGCTGGCAGAGTTCCAGCCTGCAAGGAGCTGCTTGCCCCCCCCCTACACATACACCCCTCTGCCCCACACACTGGAGGGCTGGGGCAGGGCTCAGTGGGTTGGGAGTGAGGCACACTGGGTCAGGACTGGACATTGATGTTTGCAAATGGGTCTCGGTCCAAAAAAGGTTGAGAACTACTGTTCTAATAGCTTAAGCCCCTCAAGCAGAGGAGGGAATTGAACCTCCCTTCGCCACCAGGTGGTATCAGAACATGGCTCCCAGGTTGGACACTTCAGAGAACTTATTTATAGATTCCCATGAGAGTTTAAGAGTGAAACGGGCACAGGGGCTAAGAAAAGGCATTCAAGAAGCCCAAGGCAGAAGCACTCTAACTTTCAAGTTTTACTCTAAGCACCCAAGGTTAAGTCAGGAGCAAACAGAGCACACATTGACCCTTGGGGAGAGGAGAAAAGGGCTTGGAGCCTGCCTGCATGGCCCAAGCTCAGCAGGTTGGGCGGGCTCTCACACACCTCCCAGCATGCCCCACAAGCTCCCTAGGCTACTGAGGACTCCCAAGCCGAGCCAAATGGCGGAGCCACTCCTGATTGGCTGGTGGGGACATCACAGCCACCCACCTGGACCTGGTGCAGCAGCAGTTCATCATGACATGCACCCTCATGGCCACAAGCCACCAGCCGGCCATCCCACACGTGCCCACCCATCACGCCCTGCACCTTCCAAGTGTGCATACGTGTGTGTGTGTGTGTGTGTGTGTGTGCGTGCGTGTGTGTGTGTGCATGCACACATCCCAGATGCCTGTGTTCTGTGTGCATGTGTGTGTCCATCCTCCCCCCACACAGAACCCAGCATCCTGGTCACACATACACAGGCACACAGAAGCCAGGTATCCAGGGCATGAATGGGCCACCAACTTTCACATGGTCGATGAGGACAATGCCAACATCTTGCACTACTTTGACCTGGCACGCACGTCCTTTGAGTGATGGAGAGTAGTTGCTACACTCCTGAGATCCCCGATTTCATCACTGATGTCATTGTTCCCCCCGTCCTTATTAGGGGCTCAGCCTACCCCTTCCTGACCTGACTCATGAGGCTGTATGGGGGGCAGCTGAACTGATGGAAGGAGCACTTCAACCATGGACCAGGCTTGGTACTGAGCAGGGATGGGGGAGAGGGCAAGCCCCCACCCATGTGTATGGCCCCAGTCTGGCACCATAGCACATCTGCAAAGCCAACTAACTCCTTACCTGTGTGGACCCAGAGCCCTCCCCAGATAAGTAGAGCCAGAGGGCTTCAAATGCCCCACCCATGGCACTGAGCCATGGGTCTCTTGCTCCAGGCTCCCCTGGCTCCATGTCATGACCAGTGCTGCCCACAACCCAAGCTGCCTGGGCACCGTTACCCTTCCCCTCTCCCTTCCCAACTCCCTATCAGGGGCACACACCAGGGACCAGGGGAATGCAGTGTAAGAAACATGCCTCAGTTTAAAATGTTGTAGTTGCCAAACTTTTCCTTTATTTAAAGCAGAAAACCTGTCGAACACGGCCCATGTCTCAGCTTGGTCCCTCCTCGCAATTAACACAAAATAAATGTTTGGCGGCGGCAAGGTGGGGGGTGGTTTGAGAGTGGGATCACGGAGCCTGGAAGGAGGTTTGGGGTCGGGGGAATATTGCAGGACCTGAGCTCAACAAACACCAAAACTTGGAAGGGAGGCACAAAGTAGGGGGCTTTTGACTTGGCACCCTGCTTTCGGGAGTCTGGAGTCAAGACCACAGACTTCTCTATATAGAAGCAGGACAGCTGTGTGATCCTGGACCCAATGTCTGTCAGAGAGCTGCAGGCTGGGATGCTGCTTTTGGGTCTGCAGGGAAGAAGATGCAGGTTAGGAGGCATCACTGCAGTGGGCACCAAAGACTCCTGAGTCTCCCATGTGGGACCCCTGACCACTTGCCCCCTAAATTCTGTACCAATTTCAGGGAATCTCCTTGGTGCAGAAGGGAAAATAAAACCAGGCAGCAGATTGGGAAAGTGAGGAAAGAGTTTCCTCTCATCCAGATGAAGAATGTGAGGTGTTCGCTAAGGGGAACATCATAGATACTGTCACAGAGGGTTTCTGTGTGACTGCTGAGTAGCTGTAAGAAAAGAACACTACATTAAGGCTAGCAAGACCATTGAATATAATAATTTATATAGCTAGGAAAAGTGACAACTGTAAAACGGTAACTAATAAAACAAGCCATGTGGAAGTTTGACAATAAAAGCTAGTTGCCCTATGTATGTATCTATGGGACTCCCAGCAGCATACCTCAAACTCTGTAACAGACTGTCTGAATCAGCTTTGTACCAAGTGCACATGGTTCCAAACCATTACTCAAGTGACCAGAATGATTAGAAATTGGCTGTAGGACACTAGAACAGAGAAACTCTCTCTGCTTCTTTATGGGCTATTGTGAATGCATCCAAGGTTTCTGGGACTTTGTGTCTGTGAGCAGGACTCATGGATTTCTGGTCCTGCATCCTGTATTGAGCACTGGCAGTGTAAGTCCTTCTCACCGTCTACATTTTACACATTTGTTCAGTTCCCCCAGACAAGCTGGAAAGTAGTGATGGTACATATTAGTATGTGTAGGTTTGCTGATATATATTTTGGTCATGTTCAAGTATATTTTTTACTTCCATTTGGGAATGTTCCCATTGCCAGAAATCAGTGTAGATGAATCAGTTCTTAAGACAGCATAAGTGTGAGAAGAGATATTTTTAGCCTGAAATTGGAGCTGAAACAGTCAGCCCTTGCTCACCTGTACCCATGCAATAAAAGAAAACCTTATTCAGCAATAAGGTTTTTTTGGTGTGTATGGATCTATGCTAACCAGGTGGGTAAGAGAAAGGAAAGGTAAGCCCATGGGAAAATGGACCAAGGCAAGACATCAGGCAAGAGCAATAACCATCCTTGCCAAGAGCGCACCCACATGGTGAGTCAGCAAGGCCAAATGGAGAGAAAGGAGGTGTGCCTGGCGACAGAGGTTTCCCTGACTCATCAGGGACAGCCCAGTGGTGGGGCCAGCCTGGCACTTGGGCAGAGGAGGCAAGCTCTGGCCAAGGCTGGCTTGCCACCCTAGGAGGAGGGGTGAGCAGGGAACTGCAAAGCCCCATGAGTTGCCAGTGGAATGTGATATAACATGAGTTGCGGTGGGATCTGGTAGAGATATTCATTACAGTACTCTAACCTACAGAGCTGAAGTCTGATAGCTATGACCTACTGAATTCACACCATGGTTTTAAATATGACACTACTTTGCCTCCTGGCTGGGCAGCAGCAAGCAGCAAGACCACCTGAGTCCTTCAGCCAATCAGCAATGGGGGTGGAGGGGGAGTAGGGGGATGAGGCTGAGCACATGAACCTGCAAGATTAAAGGAGCTGCCATGCAGCCCAATTCTGCCATGAATTCAGTAGGTCTCTACTGATAGCACATCCATCCAGGGTTATCGTATAGCAAGATCTACCAATTTACAGCACTCTATGTGCCCTGACTGTCTGTTTGGTTACAGCTGTAGAGCACTTTCTGTGCAATAAGGGTAACTTCTGTACCTGGCCTAAACTGTTTAGTATGGACAAGTATGATGTTTTTGGACATGTACAGGAACAGGACTTAGGACCTTTACAGGTGGAAACATAAGTGCCTACAAACTTTGGGAACCTATGGGGTTGGGTAGGAGAGTTTGGGGCTCACATTTTTAGACTTGAGCAGCTTTCAGCACCATGGTTCTGCTGCAGACTTGGATATAAGTCATTTACCCCAAGTCACACAAGGACTCTGCAGCTGGGCAGAATAACCTATATTTCAGGGAAGTGAGTAGTCACTGGATGCTCTTTGCTCTTTCAAACCACATAAGATTTTATAGAGACACACAGACATCTTGAATATTTTTCTTCCATAAATGATAGGAGACTTCTTTCTCCCCTCCCCAATTAAAAAAAATGCTGGGAATTAAGTGTGTTTGACTTTCAGGCATATTAACTCTAGATTAAGCTATAATTATTGCAGAGAGATGTTTTATGTCCTTTATGGTCATTTGTATATTTTATGGGATTTTCACTGGTGGGACCTGGGCCAAGCTGACATCCCTTTATGACAGCAGTTGTCAGAGTGGTATTACTGATAATAACCTGAACAGATAAGCATGTAGCTTTAAAATAAGTAAGCCCTACATCCTGGTGAGCCCCACCAGCTAGAACAATCCCTAGGGCTTACTAAGAACCACTGAAGTTTAGAGAAAACCTGAGTGTACTCTATGCTATTCCAGTGACCAATGCAGGCCAGGAATGAAGTAGCAAAACACAGGTCCTAGCAATGCCCCTTCTTCAGCTGTACCCAGCTGGCTGTGTAGCTGACAATCTGACATAAATTTGATAGTCTGCTGGAGTCCACAAACAATTTTTAAATACAGGCAGTCCTCGATTTACAACGTTTCAAGTTATAACATTTCACACTTACAACATTTCTAAATTGACACCCTGTTTCAACTTTCTGACATCAGTTTCAACTTTACAACGCTTCATCCTATGTGACACCACACCAGTGAACAAGTTGCTGTGTCACCCATCTCCCTGGAGAACATCTGTCCAAACTTCCTTGGACTCTTTCTTTAAGAAAGCAGACAAGACTCCAGAAAAACCTGCAGCCAAGACTTCTGAGGAAAATCCAGCCAAGAAGCCTTCAAAAAGTCCAGCAAAGTCACCTCAAAGAAGTCCTTACAAATCAATATGATTCCTATTTACAATATAAATACATTAATGTAGCTATATTACTCAACTATAATTGATCGAGTACAAAATTCTGGGTTATTTTTAGTGAAAACAGGGTATTGGACCTTGATTCAGGAACCAATCCCCCATTTATAACATTGTTTCCTATGGGAAAATCAGTTCTGAGTTATGTTTCGACTTAAGACACCGTTTTCAGGAACCACTTGTGTCGCGAGTCCGAGGACTACCTGTATCTATAAAGAATATGATAGAATGAAGAACAGGTTCTTTAAACAGTCTGATTTCATTTACTACAACCACTAATGCTTCAAAATCATTTTGATATTTCTTTTATATGTCGGGAGTTTATTTAGAGCTAGAATAGAAAAAAATGAAATTAACATGCTGTGCTGTGGTAAATGCATCAGAAAAGCCTAGTTGGATGTGAGTGTCAGACAAGAGTTTCTTTAATTGTTCAACATAGCTTTTAAAGGAACAAATTTCTAAAGTTAGAAAGTATCTTTGATGTTAACAACTGAACAACTCTTTGATATAGAGAAGAATAAGCTCATCAGGAGAAGAGCGTATCCTGTGACTCACAATGATGAAAATAATCAAAATGGTATTGAAACAGTCTTTCCAGTTTGTTAATGATGTAGATTTATGTTCCAAGAGATAGAAACATCAGTTTTATAAATAGGTTTATGACAAATGTTAACTAAGAGACTGAAGGTAGCTAGATTTTTGAAGGAGGGTTTTGAAGTATGACAGGATGGAGGAGCTTTTCATGTAGTTTTATAGTCTGGCTCAAGTACTCTACTGCAGGGGTTCTCAAAATGTTTCTTCCTGAATCCCTCCTTACCATGCTATAAAAACTCCATGGCCCAACTGTGCCGCTTCCTGCATGGGAGAGGACCGGCTTTACTCCCCAGACCCACCCATAAGGCCCCAGGTGAAGCAGGCAGGGCTTGGCAGTGGAGAGCCCTGGCGTCCCACTCACCTGAGCAGCAGCAGTGCAGAGTCTCACCCACTGCCCACCCACAGTGCTGCCTGCAAGATGGAAGCTGTGTGGGCAGGCAGGGTGGGGCAGGCCCGCTTCCACCCGTTCCTTGGGACCCACCTCAGACCCAGGGGGCCAAAGTGGCTCCTCTCCACGCTGGGTCGGGCAGACCCCCTGAAACCTGCTCATGGCTCCCCAGGGGGTCATAGACCCAGGTTGAAAACTGCTGCTTTATTGTGCCAGTCACCAGTTACTGTGCATGGACCAACCCATGCTTTTCCAACCTATTTCTAGCTCTGAGGCTCTAGGGCACATGCCTAGCTTAAGGTTTCTATTCTAAGGCCTTCCTAGGAGATTGCTGTTTAATGTCCTATACTTCAAATCCAGAGCTGGAGACCTCTTAAGGCTCCTCCACAGATTATGCATTCTGTTTAAGAGTTTCACTTAGGGTGCAGCCATTCTCTGATTCTAGTTTAATTCCTTTGGGATGAAATCAAGGCTCGCAAGCCCAGAAATAGAGTCTCTGCCACACAGACCTTACTCGTAAAATATTCTATAGTTATAGCAAGAGTAACAAAGCTTCCTCTCTTAGGAGCTTGCGACCCTTCTATGAGCTTGAGGTTTTTCAGCATTTCAGTCCTGACCACCATTGTACCATGTGCTCAAAACAAAAAACTCTAGATCCACCAAGTCATATATGCCTCACATCCTCCAGGTTCCCGTGTCAAAGGACCTTTGAAAATGGGCCAAGAGGTTAGCAGTAAAGTCAATGACACTTCAATACCATCGTAACATCCCTCAGTCATATACCTTCAGTAAAATGCCAAACACCTTTCCCTGGACAGGATCTCTGAGGAATGCAGCCTAATGGGCTTTCCCAGTAACAAGTTCATCCTTTAATATGGATATAGCTCACTCTGTCATAGGCAACATATGACAATAAATATTATCTTTCCTACTAGCACATGTCATTTTGAACATTAGATTGCAGAAACACAAAGGCAGTAGTCAGTACCTACCATTGTTTTATGAAAAGTAACACTAGCTAGGTAACACATCATCCAGTAAAAGGTAATCATGTTATCAGCATGCTTTAGCCCTATGGAAGTATTGCCATCCTACAAGCTGATGAAATAAAGCCAAGGAAACAGTTATAAATTTTTCTGTGTGTTTAAAATCACCAACAACCAAATTCACAAGGGGAGCTATGTAAGTGGTATGAATTAAACTCACATGTGTTCATCATTTTCAAGGGTCTAAAGAAACTAGAATTCAGCAATTCAGAACATACAACAGAGGTTGGAGGTAAGTTTCAGGGCTAGGCAGCCCAGAACTCAGACTGACAAGTTTCTATGCTTATTTTTTCTTGAGCCCTGTGGTGTGCATGGTAAACAAAGCTTTTCCAAGCATTTCAGTCCCTAGCGAATCCTTTTCAGTGGATCCCCAGCTCACCTAGATCTTTAATAACAAAACTCTTGAGTATCCATGGCCCAATTTACTGAAAAACTAGCCAAGTTAATGTTCTCTTTAGGATCCTAGGTGTTTCTATTCCATTTACATGCCTAAATCACATTAACCACCTTCTCTGTAATAACATCCTCACTAGGGTCTGTCCTTCTTCATATATTTACAGAATTGCATTACCTTGGCTGGATATGCAGGGGCTAGATTTTGCATAAGACCCAAGTGCATGGCCAAAGTGTAAACACAATTCCATTCCACCTCCCTCCCCATGATATGCAAGTGCCCCCAGCACAAGTGTAAGGAAACATGCACAGACATACTTTATGCCTTCTCTTCCACAGAGGTAGTGACAAGATAACATGCCCCACTCTCGTTGCCTGCACAGTAAGCGCCTGATGACTTGGGCAAGATGCACAGAGTCCAGAATTCCTTTCAGAAGTGGCACATGGGACACCTGCACACACAGCTGCACTCCCAGAAAATGCGGTCTTAGGGAGAAGCTGTGTCTAGAAGATGCAGAAGCAATTTTCAAGAGGTCTACAAAAAAAAAGTTTGAGAACCACTGGCCTAAAGGAAGTTATAGCATCTTCTTAATATTGAAGATTTCCAAGAAGAAGATGGCTAGGCATCTCTGCCTGGGATGATTTATGAAAAGTGAATCCTGCATTTGTGCAGTGGATTAGACTAGATGCCCCTCAAAGTCCCTTCCAATCCTGTGGTACTATAACTACAGTACTTACCCAAATCCAACCCTGAATTTAAGATGTTCCCCCCAATTAATAGGTTCTATACATGGAACATTTATAAATTTGTTATATTTTTGTATGTAAGGACTCTAATTATTAGATGGTTTTCTTAAATTCATCCCCACCACCACTGCAATGGGGGAAAGCAGTGGTAGGAAGGTAGGCAGTAGGGGGACAGGCAGCTTGTTCCCTGCCACTGCCTGTCACCCCGCACATTTTCCCCCTACATGTCATGCCTCCCCCTTACCCCCTCAATAGCTTCAGGCCCCTGCTTCTCCATCTCCCTCCTGCACCACTTCGGCCCCTTCACAGCCTCAGGTACTTGCTCCCACAACCTCCACCTCCCTGCCTGAATCCCCTCCAGCCCCCTCCCCCAACCTTGCTCTGGTACTAGCCGCCTCCAGCCTGGGGCATGCTGCAGCCTGGGGCATAGAGGACAGCCTCTGCCTAGCCCCATAGCAGCAACGCAGAGCCAGCCTTGCTATTATGGGGCTGCCTTGGGCCATGCTCCATGCCCCAGGCTAGGTTGTGGATGCAGCCATCCAGCACCAAAGAACGGGTGGGGAGTGCAGGCAGAGGCCGTTGTGGGAGGACATGGGAAGGAGAGGTAGAAGCTCAAGGCTGTGGGGGTGCAGAAGCAGCATGAGGGGAGACAGGGACGGAGGACAGGGGCCCAAAGTTGTGTAGGGGTGGGGAGGAAGAGAGACAGGTAGGAGGGCAGGCAGCAACTGTAGCTTCAGCTTCAACTTGGGGTTGGGGCCAGAGCTGCAGCAGCTATCTACCCTCCTGCCACCTGATACTCAATTACAAGGCAAGGGGCTTTTCCTCCCCATGTTAAGTGTGGAGAAACAACCTCATCTTGGAATTCAGTAAATACTTAAATTCTTCTATGTTACTGTATTACTTAAATTCTTTCAAGTTTGTTTCTACCAATTGTTATCTGTTATTTGGTTCTGTTATTTTCAGCGTTTTAGTCTTTTTTGTTGATATATTTAGTCCTATGTGTCTCCAAGACTATGAGCCTGGAGTCAGAGACTAAGCCTATAAAGTCAATGGTTGACATTTTGTACTTCACTGCATTTTCTAGGATTCTTCTCTACTGAGTACTTGTTCAGGTCACAGTCATACTTCTTTAAAACATGCTTATTCTTTTCTTAGCTGTTTGCCATGTACTTCTTTTACACGCTTTTTTAAATGTTGCCAGTAATATGATGTCGTGCCAGTTGTTGCACTCAGTCAGATCAAGGCTATTATAAAACTAGCTTCCAGAAGCCAGTAAGGAAGTATGGAGCATTTGAGACTAGAAGGTGGTTGAACCCAAGGGCTAAGTACAGACAGTCAAAAAGCTCAAGGCTGAATCAATTCAATCTTCACAGGTTAGTCTAAGCTGTGTAGATTGAACAGATAAGCAAGTGAACAGACATTCACTTTTGATTTTGGAAATGCAGCCACATTCCTGCAGTGGCTCAGGCCAGAAGCTGAGGGGTGCTAAAGCATGCCTCTCTGCTCCACTGGAGCAGACAGCTGAGGCCAAAGCTAGTCCACCCATCATGTGAGAGGCAGGTTGCAGGGGAGGTGCAAAGCATCCTGGGAGTCTGGTCCAGAAGTTCAATAAACTTATTTAACCTAAATCAATTAAATATGAAACTCCATTCATCCAAGTTTATCTTAAACCAGTTACGGCTATTTTGAAAGTGGTTGATATGCACTGAACTTCTGTGTGTTACAAATTTGAACCAGTTTCTGATCACTTATACCAGTTTATATGTAATTTCTGTCTGTAGCCAAAGGAACTAAATCTGTAAAAACAACTGCTGAAGCTTCTGAAATCACTACAGAGACCACCATAGCATACCACAGAGATACTGACAATATTTTGTAACAGGCTCCACTCACCCTGTTCACTTTGGCGCATAGATAGATAGATAGATAGATAGATAGATAGATAGATAGATAGATAGATAGATAGATAGATAGATAGATAGATAGATAGATGCCAGCCTTCCCAAAAAAGGCTCAGGGTAACTTAAAATTTAAAAAACCCCAAAAACATATTATCACTTTTAGAAACTAACAGTATAACTTGGTTCAGAAAGGATTAGGCAAGTTCATGGAGGACAGGTCCACTAATAGCTGTTAAAAAGAACAATCATGGATGTATCTTTTGACATCCCTAAATCAATTATAGTTGATGCCAGAGGAGGGAGGTGTGGTATGACAAGGGATGAATTCCATTAGACACAACCTGTATGTATACTCTCCCTCTAAAGCATCTACTGCATGCCACTGTAAGACAGGCCTGTTTGGGGACAACAGTGGACCCAGGAAGATGTTGGTTGAGATGGAATATTGGCCTGACCCAATACAGCACTTCTTATGTTCTTCTAAAAACAGAATACACTTCTAAAATAAGAATGTATAACAAAAAACCTTCCTTTAGTAACCCCATTCAAAAGCAATCCACCCCACCAACTCATTCCCATTCTCATTCCCCCCTCACACTCAGAAAAGTGCCCCCCTCTCCTTTAAAGTCCTCCCAAAACCATATCTCCCTCTTTCATGGGGGGTCTGTGGCTATCCCCAAAGCCCTTCTCCCCACCCCCAAATACCCACATTATTCATTTTAAACAATTATAATGAGAAATACAATTAAACCTCCCTGTGCCTGCCCAAGGGCAGCACTGAAGGGTGCCCCTATGTGCTGCTTTTTGATGGAACCCATCCCAGGGCCGTACTTCTAAAGCCAACAGATTAACTGGGCCATTCCCCTTCCCCCTCAAGTAGTCTTCCAACAACTACTTCAAGTCCCGGCCCTTTTATTCTGTGAGACGTGCCACTGAAATAAACAAGACTGCTTGTGGAATAAGACTCTCCTCGAGGTGAATAAATCTATCCAAAGACAGCTCACTGACAGCACAGTCTTTTCCCACAGTTGTATGTTACAGGAATAGCCACCAAAGCATGTTAAAGAAAGGGAACCTTTATTATTTGACAGTCTGTCATTAGTCACGTTTAAGTTCTTTGCTGCTTTTATAGCTTGCTTCAGTGGAGCTTTGCCTATTAATACATCCATAAAATGTGTTTTTCCTTCTTCAGCAACCTCCCTTTCCTAGCTAGGGCACTAGCTAGAGTTAAACACTCCTCCAGCACATTCCAAACTGATGCAGCACAGAATTCTGTGGGGTCGACAATCATTTTCTCACTAATTTGCAGCACATTTGCGCCCGTGACTTCTGCCCCACATGACGCAAAAGATGCATAAGTACAGTAGCACACTCTTTTTATTACAAAATACTCTGCAGCCCCCAGCATCAATGGTCAGAATCTTGCCTGGAAGTTGTCAGCTTTAATTTTAATTGTCTTGCTTTTCTCACTACACATCCCAACTTCAAATGCCATTTGCAGGTTAATGTACTGCAAAATAATAGTTCAGAAAAATTCAACATGAAAAAGGCTGCTTGATGCTTCTGGCACAGTGATTTGAATTAGACAACTGAAAAAAAGGTAAATGCACCATAAAAGATCACTACAATCTCATCTGTTGCATGAAATCTAAATCTTTATTATACCTGAGAGCTTTATAGAGGCTGGACTCACAGGGAGGGGAAAGAGTTCTTTTTCCACCTTTTTTTGGAAATGCTTCCAAACATGTTACAAACTTCAGAATTGTTTGGCACAAATGCAGCTTGCAGCAGAGGTTTGCAACAAAACCTAATAATCTTACGGAATCTGCCAAAGCAAAACAACACACATCTTTCCATGCGTTTCATATCATTGTCTTATTATGTTTTGGCATGTTCGCGCAGGATGAACAAGTTTTTCTTGTAATCTCAATAGAGATCTTGAACTTTGAGAATCCTGACAACTGAGTAAGAATTCACTGGATGCAGTGAAGCAATTACCAAATCATAGGCAACAAATAGCAAGTGGCAGATAAATGCACTCAAATCTCTATATTGTACTGAAGTTGCAAACATTAATAGGTCCTGACATTGAAAGAGTACCCATGTGATTACCTTTCTACATCTGTGTGGGCCATCCTATTGATCACAAAGGTCTATTCACATAGAGTTTTATTATCATAGGGAAGTAAAGATGGAAGGGACTGCAAAAGATCATCTGGTCCAACCAGGGATCAAACCTCTGACCTTAATGTTATTAACATCATGCTCAAACCAATTATCCCACATGGCAGCTCCATAGCTAAGGACAAGTGTGCCTGTCTAGACAGGCCTACACTGCCCCCACCCCCACCCCCGGTGAGGTGGGGACTGCCCCCCAAGAAACACACCCCTGCAGCAGCATAGTGAACTCCTTTGGTGCCCTGAGCAGCATTGGAGGAGGAGGGGAGAAAAGGGCCAGAGGCATACTTGCTAAGGTTTGTGCCCTGGGCAGCTTCAGGCTCCAGGTGGTATCCAGGACCCAGAAAGTGGCACCAGGGCAGCTCCAGGGTTGCAGTATTAATGGGAGAAAGTGTTCTCCAACCAAGTAATTAAAGCCTTTCCCCCACCCGCAGCAGGCACCACCAAATACCATGCTGAGCAAACAAATACAGCTGCTACTTCAACACTGTGGGTTTCCTCTCGTCTTCATGCCCTGCTCCTTCCTCTACATACTTTACTGCCGGGACCCCAGAGCCTCCCTCCCCAGAGCCTGGCTTCTGGCCCCACTCCAGACAACTTAAGCCTGTAGCTGCTGGAAAGTACCGTATCTCCATTCTGGTACCTCTCAATCAATAAGAGGGTTTTTTGTGCCCCTTGTCCAGCCCTATTTACATTACTGGGCCCCTGTCTACTCACTCCCAAAGTCTGGAAGCAAGGCAGTATAGCCAGTTTAGCAATTTTGAACACATGCCCTGAACCATTCTCAGGCTGTCTCTTTGGCTTGTTTCTTGGTACGTACTCAGAGCCACACTAAAATTGATTATACTGCCTAACTTCAAAGCATTGGAGTATAGTGAGTGGAGGAGAGGGGCAGACAGTACTCCTGGGTTTCCTTCAGTTTATAGTTATGTTCTCACTGCTTACAGGGACCTTAGTTTGTCTGACAACATTGTTACAAAAAAGAAAAAGGCCACAGGATCAGAAACCCACTGTCAACATCAACTTAGGCTCTCTCATGAAATGTGATTTTGAACCAAGATGACAATAGCATTCTTCCATGGCTGCAGCCTGTCATCACAAAATTGGATGAAGTTACAGAGCGGGCACCATTTAAAATGCATCATCCACCACCCTAGGTACCCACATTAACCAACATACCTTCCTGTGCTTCGAAGAGAAGATACGTAGCACTAACGTTAATTAAGTGGCAAATTTGAATTTTTCTTTTGCCCGCTGAGTAATGGATTGTAAGCTCTATTTGTTCACATCTCCCACATGCCAGTTAAAATATCACTGCTAAGGTCTCTTAACTCAGCCTTAAGGTCTGTAGTCAATTACTTACAAATACATTTGGCATTTGGGCTCTGCGGTATGTGAGAGACACTGCCTGAAGTGCCTTTTGTTCAGAAGGCCCGGTTCATTTCAGTCATAATTACATGGTTTTGATAGGAAGTAAAAATAGAACTATACATAGACATGATAACCCCTCCAAAAAGCCCAGAGAATACCACATGGAAGAATGACTAAACAAAATATAAACCCTATAACATCATCATGTACATTTTTCATCATCTCTTACTGTAGATTTAAAACACACATACATAATACAATATACTATATATGTTTGGTATGTAGTCTAAGAGTTCATGATTAAAAAAAAAAAAATCAAAGGATTTGCCTAAAGACATTTGTCTTTAAAAGAGATGTCAGTGACTTGAAAATTGTATACCTGTGTAAAAATAGTTTTTGCATCTATTGCTACAAGTCCTGTCTAAAATGACTGTAACTAAAGTAATATTATAGCAAACAGTCTCTTTCAGTTAATACAATTTAAAACACTTTTGCCAGTGTTCAGTTTTCCCGGGACTTTTTACACCACAATTGGGAGAGAGAAAAAAATTACAAAAATAAGAAAATATAACTGTAAAGACACAAAAAGGGGCAGAGGACTACTTCATTCTTTTTTAAACAAATCTGATTTAAGGTCAGGATCAAAGAATTAAATAAATTATTGGTGAGAATTTCACAAGTGCTTAGGACAAAGCAGCTACAGCTGTAGTCAGTTGTTATTACTTTGCTTTTTTGAGAATTTGCCTGAATTTTCTGCACAGAAAATTCAGGCGCGCTACACTGTGCCCCCCACAAACATCTGAATGAGTGCCTGTTGGGGGCAAATTTGCTCCAAACAGGAGCATTTCAGTCTAGGGCTGCTCCTACCCTGCTCTACCCTCCTGCAGCAGCCAGGGAGAGTTCCAGGCTCCCCTGGGTGTCAGCCCCAGGCTGGCAGTGGGCATGGGAACTGGTGCCAATCTCTGTGGGGTGGGAGAGAGATCACCTGGCTGCTGAGCAGCTGCCTCCCAGCCACATGGAGATCGGGACTTGTCCAATGTGCAGTAAAGCATCTTGAGTAGACGCACCCAATGAGTGTGTGATGAATCCACTGTACAGGACTCACAGCATGTATGAGAGACACTGGGGAACCTGCTTGTTTATCTTATTTAAAAAATGTTCTCTTATAGCAAAAGCCAAGGAAAGGCAGAGCCAACCTATAGGTTAGGGACAGAAATTTCACATAAACCAGTATAAGTGACTGGAAACCAGTTCAAATCTGTAACACAATAGAAATTCAGTATACATAAACCCCATTCAAAATAGCCCAAACCAATAAACCTGGATGGATGTAGTATCAAATTTAACTGATTCAGGTTAAATCATTTTATTGAACTTCTGTCCCGGATCCCCTCCAGATTCAAGTTCACTCACAGTCCCCCAGCATCCCAGGATGCTTTGCACCTCCCACGCAACCCCCTTCCTCAGGCTGTATGGCTACACTTGGCCAAAGCTGTCTGCCGTAGCAGAGTGAGGAAGCATGCTCTATCACCCCCCGACTTCTCGCCTGAGCCACTGCAGGCATTTTCTAGAATGAAAAGGGAATGTTTTCAGTTGCTTATCAGTTCAATCTACACAGCTTAGACTAACCTGTGAAGACTGAATGGATTCAAGCCTTGGGCTTTTTGACGGTCTGTACTTAGCCACATAGCTGAACTTCATGAGACAAAAGTTTTCTTTGCCCCTGAAAAAATGTGCAGAGGTTTATTGATACTATATCACAATGATAAACTTGCTGACACAACAAAGAGGACTTGAAAAAATCTTACGGAGGGTATTCCAGCAATATCCACAGAAAGTGAAATATAATTTTGAACATTTGACAGGAAAGTCCCACTTCATCTTCCGCAACCAGAATCTGTAGAGCAAGATTAACAAGATTAGATGCTGCTCAGTTTGTACCAACTAGTGGAGGAGCACCAAGTGAGCACAAAGGACTTTCTCAGCTACTTCTCTCCTTTCAGATATATTGTGACTGCAGTGTAGCAATTATCTAACTCCTACTTCCCTGCAGCACTGAACCTTGTTAAGTCTGCTCTACACATTCCAGTTGAAGAAGCTGAGGTGGGACTTCTTATGCAAGGTGCAAAAGTATACTTCAGTTTCTGTCTTGGACATTGCTGGATCATCCTCTAAAGGAAATATCTAGGTAGGTGGATAAGGGAGGTCTTAGTTTGCATTGTGCTGCCTGACCAAACCTAGGGGACTGTAACAGAAACTATGGTTATGCGTATAGAATGAAAACAGTGAAGGAAGAAAAAGTAGACAGGGGAAACCTACATCTAAATGCCTGCCTTTGAGCTACTCTATCTCAGGCCCATGGTAATTGAATTCTTACATGCCCCTTGGTTTGAGTAAAACAGCCAAGACATAAGAACAATGTATGGTTTCTAGGACTTTTTTATCTGTTTATGCTGATCAAAATAATTTTTCCCTTATGGAAGAACATAATTACTATAAATTCATAGTGAAAAGGCAGAGCCACAATTATGCAGCAAATACAGAACTGATGAACAAATTCCTTAAAATACAAATCCTGCACAAGGGCAGAGATTCTCACCAATTTTTAAATCATTTTTCAATTCACCTGCATATATCTGTGTTTGAAGTGCTGTGAATAGTTCTCTGCCTAATATTCACTCTGACTGTAATCAAGTGGACAAGCAAAAGAATTGTGTCTGGGTTTGGAATAAGATAATTACAATCTGTACCCTGCAAATATGGGTTAGCTTTCACTGAAATAAACCATTCAAATTCATGATGAATATCAAAATTGTAGGCATACGGGCAAAGCGGTAAATTGTAGTACAATGAAATAACTACATTTAATTATGTCAAATTATATAGAATTTGGGAAACTTCTTCAGACATGTGCTATTTATAGTTACGCCTAAGTACACTTCCTTGTCTGAATAAAAAGGCTTTGTTGCAATTCCTGAGGCTGATAAAGCTATATTTAATAACTTAGTAGTTTATGATTTGCAGCCTTTTGTTTTGCCACTTTTTCATTACTAAACTACTTATTTCAGGTAACAAGATCACAGCATCACTCACTTGCTACAGACAGTGCTTTCAATGTATTTATACTAGGTATAAATTTGACTTGGTAAGTTTCATTAAGAGAACTTATGGTGTATTGAGAATGTGTTTTCCTCTTTATGTTGCATGCACAAAGCAACAGTAATCTTACCAATGGGTATACATCTGATTGTCTCTGTATAAGCTGGATAGGGATCTCGTATTATAATGTTCCAAGTGTATTAATAAAAACAAAGTGAAGCAATAAAAAATCAAAAACAATGTGGTTCCCAGTGCCCTGATAGCAAAAAAGAACCTGGAAAAAAGCAACATAAAGCACACCAAAATAGCATATGCTGAGACAGTATCTCCATATGACATTTTCCGACTGGCTGAGGTGCAGGGTGCCTCAGTGTGGGGGCTGCCTGCTGGCTTGTCCTATACTGAGGCATCTTGTGACCTAGCCAGCTCCCCCCACAGCACATAGAGCCCAGTCAGAGCAGCATGTCAGGAGCTAGGAGGAAGTAGGCAAGGGCAGTTTGCCCACAGTGGGATAATGTGTCCTGCAACAAAGTACATGTTCAGAGGCATGCACTGTAGCACAAAATAGTGGCACAAATTTGTGCCGCTACTATCTGTGCTGCTGCAAGCACAGGCCCCTGCTCATCTGGACGCGGCCTCTGTCCCTGTTTACTACTCGTTCACGTCTTCCAACACAGCCCCCTCTTTCCTCTATCCCTTTCTTCCCTGCCTTTTGTATTCAATTCACTCTATTTGATAGACTTCTCTGTGCATGTTCTTTTACAGCACTTGGTGCAATGAGCTTAAATCTCATGAAAGCAAATGCATCTCTGATTTACTTAGTCTATAAGATGCACCTCTACCCTGCCGTCTTTTGATTTATTTTTCTCACACCTTCTAAACTCTTCTTACTTGTGACATTTGCTCACTTGCACATTTCCTTTGCCTCTTCCACTCTAACCTAAACTTCAGTGAAGCAAATGCAAGCATCTATTATACTATATTGAAATTAAGCAGCTTAGATCTACTACAGTTTACAAGCTGAATGGGCCGTGTCGTTCTGGGGAGGAAAGAACAGAGAATTGTATTACTTCATTTCTGGAGAGGAGAAAAACACACTAAGAAACTAGAGGGCATGGAGCAAATCCAGGCCAATTTGAACAGGCTGGGGAAGTGGGCAGAACAGAATAGGATGCAGTTTAACAAAGATAAGTGTCATGTGTTGCACCTGGGGAGGAAGAATCATCAACACTCCTATAGCCTGAGAGGTACCATTCTAAGTAGCACAACTGCAGAAAGGGATTTCGGAGCTGTAGTTGACTCCAAAATGAACACGAGTCACCAATGTGATGCTAACTGCAGCCTTTCTTGCATAAGTAGGTGCATCACAAACTGGTCTAGGGAGGTGATACTTCCCCTCTATGAGGCATTGGTCAGGCCACAGCTGGAGTACTGCACCCAGTTTTGGGCACCACACTTCAGGAGGGATATGAATGGCCTGGAGAGGGTTCAGAGGAGGGCCACTCATCTGGTTAAAGGCCTACAGAAAAAACCCTATGTGAACCGATTGGGAGACCTGAACCTCTTCAGCCTCTACAAGAGGAGACTGAGAGGTGATCTTGTGGCTGCCTACAAACTCATCGGGGGGTCAGCAAGAAATAGGGGATACAATGTTTGCCAGGGCACCCATCGGGGTAAGTACAAATAATGGCCACAAACTGAAAGACAGCAAATTCAGATTGGGCATCAGGAAAAAATTCTTTACAGTGAGAGTTGCCAAAATATGGAATAAGCTTCCAAGGCAGGTGGTGCGTTCTGCTTCCTTGGAGGTATTTAAGAGGAGATTGGGCAGACACCTGGCTGGGGTCATCTGACCCCAGCACTCTTTCCTGCTCAGGGCAGGGGGTCGGACTCGATGATCTAATAGGTCCCTTCCAACCCTACCCACTATGAAACTATGAAAGTACAAAATCTTATTAAAAAGTGGTAAATAGAAAAAGAATAGCAAATTAGAAATATATTCAAAAAGAAAAAGTGTTTTTAAATTCCTTTTTTATGTTTTTATGTTAGTTAGACAAACACACACATACAGAAATTATAATCAGCAAGAAAAAAATGTGCATATACATGCACACACACAACCCCCAAAACTATCAACTAACCAACTAAAACACCCCAACGCTGGCATGAGTTAATGTAAATTTCAGTGTTAGTCTATAAAATTAATAATGTACTGTTAAACAAATTCATTAGTACTGTCAAGTAATCCAGGGTAATAAACCAAGGTTTATATTTAAGAACAGTAAAAGCAACATGAAATGTTTAATGTTATTGGTTACAACTTGTATTACAGTAGCCCATAAATGGGACTGGAGCTTCATTTGGTTGTATATACGGCTAGCTGCAATCCCTCTCCTGAAAAACCTACAATTTACATCGACAGAGACAAAATTTACAATAAAATAAGTATCATCGTTTCCATTCTAGAGATGGGAGATGAGCCAGTGAGTGTTCTGCTATTGGCTTAGTGGGACTGGAATTTCATACTAACTGGATAAGCTCAAGGTCATACAGAGTTTATGTTAAAAGTGAGAATTGAACTGTCCTTTCTCCTCAGTTTCACTCCAGTGTACTTAGCCTTAGACAAGCCTCCTCTCCTTCACATGAACAAAAATCTTTCATATAATTAGCCATATCTCCAATTCAGTCTATAAGACATCTCTACCATGCCTTCTGCCTTAAATGTAATATCACATGACATATTTTATCTTTTGCCCTTTTCTACACTTGAGTACTTGAGGATCTTTGTCATATATATATGTAAACACAGAGGACAATATACAATCAGATCTTCATTATCTGAACATTGGTAAAATAAACCTCTTGATTGTTTTGAGGTCAGTTTTTTGTCTTCATTACCTAACAAATATAGAGCCAAATCCTGTTTCACCTTTATGCACTGAAGTAGCATTTACATAGGTTCATATGTGCATTTTTTGGCATTCACACAGAGTTTAGATTCTATTTCTACTGGCGTAACTATGTTTGCCCTGCGTGGTCAGCAGGCTGCACTGTGGCTGTATAGACTCCAGGCTGAAATAGAATCACCCAGGTCAATGGGTAATTCAGTAAAACTCCCTCCAACTTCAGTTGCTTCATGAGTAAAAATGAAAGGAGGGAGGGGAAGATGCCTAGGATCCTCCCATCTTTTAGTCCAGTAGGCTAGTGATTTGGGAACTTGCCTGAAAGCTAGGCTACTCTTACTCAAAGGAGGTTTAAACCTGCTTCTTCTGCTTCCCAGCAGCACTGTAACCACCAAATCATGGTCTAGGCTGCTAGGTAATGACTACAGCACTCTCTCTGGCCCTTTTGAATTTGACCCACTGGGCAGCCAAGGTTGTGTAGGGGTAGGGGAGGCAGGGGGTGGGGAGAGTCATGTGAGGCATGCCCTAAGAGAGGGGACCCTGGATTCTGACTGTGGCTCTTGCTCTGAGTGGGGTAGAAACAATCCCATTACAATTCACCCATTTTAGCCAACAAATAATAAGTAAATGAGTCAAAAGAAGTCATTGTAGACAGAGGACAGACTCTTCTCCCTGTCCCAGTTACATACATAGCCACACACCTGAACAATCTTATTTTGCGACAGATGGAAATAGAATGTAATAACTATGCAGGTGCCACTTAGGCATATAAAGGTGAAACAGGATTATGTCCTTAGATCCTGTGGAACTAAACAACAATATACCTGCAAAGGAATCACATTGCTAGTTCAGATCAGTTCAGTTGGCACAGCATACAAATGGCATGTTTATTTTATAATGGACATGCAAATAATTACAAGGTTAATGGAGTTTAAATGTATCATAAGAACACAGGATACAGAGACATCCTGAGTCAGAATCCAACCTCTTCTACTGTAGGCAACCACTTTGTATAGCCCCTTTCCTACAAACTCTTACAGTTCTCTTCAACTCCAGCAAGAGAAAGATGCTAGTTAAATTCAACAACAGTTAAATTAAGTCTTTACTAATGGGTACTCTGCTTACTAATCCAACTGAAGTTGCTGTGTTTCTATAGTTTTACCTTAGTTAGACAAGCAGATATAAGCACATCGGCTTCTTGGTATGGAGTTAATGCATTTCTGTAAGTATAAAGATGCTGTAAATTCTTGTGTGTGTTTTAATCCATGTGTGAGGTCTCTATGCAGAATAAATACCCCTTACAAACATTGTTAGAGAATAATCCATTTGATTTTTAAATATCCTAAATAAAATGGGAACTCAAAATAGTTTGTACAATGAAAATATACAATTGAAGACTAACTACAATCTCAGAAGATATTATAACAAGCATAACTCATGGATGCTAGTTATTTCTGGCTATTTTTATTTAGTGAGTATGCACATAAAAATTAGCTATTTTTAGATAAGCAGCAGCCAGAATGAAAGATTTTTCAGATTTTTCAGTTATAGGCAGTAAAAAGCTAATTGCTCAGGGCAAGTCAAGAATAGGACTATTCCCCTTCTCACTTCTTGTGTTTGACATGGACCAGTATTTGAAGATTAAAAGCTGAATCCAATTTAGATTATGGAAGAGGAAGAGATCAGAAGTAGATTGATCAATTGATTGAATTGACAGGATGATTATTTAAAAATGTTACATTCTTTTTAAATATTTAGGAGACTTATGATAGTTAATAATGAGTATATGAGACTCATTTGTCTTTGGATGTCCTGTTAAGTGATTTGGGGTTGCATATGCCTGTTTGGAATGTGTCTTCCCTTTCAGTCTATAATTACACACTTCTTTTCTGTTACACATCCCTATAATGGTATTCAACTTTGAACATAGGTTAGATGGATACATACTGCCATCTAGGCAGGTTTTTGAGAGTGGCACATATTTTTGAGTGACATATTAAAAAAATTAACATCTGTCTGTCTTATAGAGAAATAACTCTCTTACCCAAAATGGAGGAAAGGGAGAGAGAGATTTTCATTATAAAAATTACAGACTTTCACTGAAAATAGAGAGTTTGGGGAGAAAATGAATTGTAAAACTAATATTAAGAATACATATTTTCTAATGATATTTTTATGGTGAAATACATAACTTTCACATTTTCACATTCAGAATATTAACAGGCAGAGCCTTAGGGAATTGTTATACATAGATGGCTATTTATTTTCATACTTACAATATGCTACTACCTGTGAAAATCAGGTATTAATATAATATTAATACTGTTAACAAACCTCACAACTTTAATTATGTAGTAATTTGTGTGCATTTTAAAGGTCTGTTTTGGTATATTCTTTTAGTACGATTTCAGAAAAGATCTATAGAAAACACAGTTGGTATCTTGTATTTATGACACACATTTTAGAGAGTAGATTACTTCCTTTAGTGTAAGAGTGGGTTTAATTAAAAAAAAAAATCAGAACTGGCTTCAACCAAATAGAAAACATCATAGAAAATATGAAATGCATCTATTTTCGGGGGTGGATCCAGAGGGGGTGCAGTGGCATGGCTGAAGCCCACTTTTGGACTGGACCACATCACAGGAGCCTCCAGGGACCTTTGAAAGTCCCTACAGCAAGTGAGAATCTTCTTTCTCTTCCCTCTCCTACTCAGAGGCATTCCCCCTTCCTGCCTCTTCCCCCTACTCTCCCCCCACCTTTCCTGGCTATCCCTAGGGGTAGGGAAGCATCAGAGTTCTTCATGCCCACTGCCCGGGGGCTGGGCTCAGCTGGAGGTGCAGAAAACAGCAGCAAGGATTGTAAGGGGTTCCCCTTCCCTGTGCCTACTCCAGAACTGGGCAGGGTGGGGCAGGAGATGGGGACTACTCTCCAGCTGCCCTGTTGCTGCTATCCTCTCCCCAACTGAGTACTGCCCTGGCTTGGCCCAGTTGGCTGTGAAGCTTCCTCCCCGCCACTGCCCCAAAGTGTAGAAAGCAGCAGTGGAAAGAAGGGGAACATGGTGAGGGGAGGTTAGAGGAGAGGAAGAGGAGGGGAGAGCATGTGCCTTTGAGCAGGAAGACAGGAGGTTGGATTTCCATCTGCTTTAGGAAATTTAAGAAGTCCCCAGGGGCTCCAGTGGCATGGTCCATCCAAACAAAGTAGCCTGGGAGCAGGGGGCACAGGTACCCCTGTAGTGCCAGTTGCCACTCTGCACCCCTCCTTGAAAAACCTGGATTTGCCCCTGTGTAGTTTAATATATCCAAAAAAATAGCATTTATAAAATGACTTGGTTAATGGACTGTTATCTATATTGAGAATTAAAAAGAAGTTTACTTTTTCATACCTTTCAGCAGGTTCAACAAGATTCTGTAATGAAGATCTGTATTAAGAGTGCAATCTATTCATGAAATCAGACAACAGAACTTGAAAAGTGGATATACTACTATAACCCATCTAAAGTTGTCAACATCCTTATAAACAGTGATGAATTAACCCTCAGCTCTGCTATGAAGCAAATGCTATCCCATTTTACAGACGAAGAAAGCCATTACAGATTTGGTATCCAAATGCTGAACACCCAAAATAAGTGTACGGTGACAGCTGTTGCTCAGCATTGCTGAAAATAAGAATCACTGATATGCTGCATAAATATGAGTTTATTCCATCATCCTTTAGTCTGGAATACATTCTAGACTAATGGACAATGGAAGTCACATGAGGGACTTAAATAGCTAACTCTTACAATCATTAGAAAGTCCACCCAGTGCTAAGTTTTCACTGGGGTCATGTTTGCTTTCTTTTAGAACTTAACCCTATTCTCTCAATCATCCTGGAAAATCCTCTGAGTTGGTTACAAAAAAACCCCACTTTTTGCCTCTAATGCATCACATAGTTTAAACACAAATTTCAGTGTTTGACCTCAAGTACTCTAAATTTCCTAAATAAAAGAAGAAATTCCACTTATGAGACGTTTGCATTAATTAAAAATAAAACTCAAAGTTTTAGCCTGAGAGCTCAAAATGAAATTTACCCTGGGCTGAGGGCCAAGATACACTTAACTTTGGTGGATCAGAGCTGATGTAGGAGGAATCTACTCTTCCAGGCGAGGGACAGACATTACACATAAACTGGTTTAAGTGATCAGAATCTGGTTTAAACCTATAACACAACAGATATTCAGTGCACATAAACCAGTTTGAAAATGGTGGAAACTGGTTTGAGATAAACCTGGTTGAATGTAGTATCAGACTTCACTGATTTGGGTCAAACCAGTCTATGCAATGACTGTCCCAGACCCCTTGTTGGTTTAAGTTAAGCCAGACACCCCCAGCATCCCAGCATGCTCTCTAGAATGGGCAGGGCTCTCTGCTCCACAGCAGAGCTGCCCTGCCCCCTGCTCCCTTGCTGCAGCTACTTCAAAGACGTGTAGGCTACTCCCACCCACCTGCCCCCTCACCACTTCCTTCTAAACAGAAATTTCCCCCTCCCCTCTGCCTTGCTGAGAGGTATCTGTGTATTAGCTAGCAGAACACATGCTGGCTCCAGTCTGTGCTGTGACAAAGGCAGAATCAACAGGCAGTTGGTAATGTCCCTCTGTTGTTTTCTTAATGGGGTGATAAACACTGAGTTCGAGGTGATAAAGACTGTTATCAGTTCCCTACTGGGCTAATTAGCACATCCTGCCAGGGCTTGACCACACTCCCCCCTCAGCTCAGTACTGTGGAAGGAAAGGGAGGGCTGCTGTAGCACCCCCCGGCTTCTAGCCTGAGCTACTGCAGGCATGTGCCTGCATTTCTGGAATGAAAAGGGAATGTCTATCCACCTCCAGATTGCTTCAAGCTTTGCAGGTTAGACTAACCTGCAAAGATTGAATTAATTCAGGCTCAAGCTTTTTGAATGTCTGTCCCTAGCCCCAGACTTTGGAACCATAGGGCAGTTGTAGGAGGTTTCACAGCTCCTTAAGCACTCCTGAAATCAGGGACAAGATAAGAGAATTCTTACAAGAGCTACTTATTTTTTCTTTGGTTTCCTTAAGCTCTCCCCTAATCAGCAAAGATTTTATATTCAGTTTGAAAGCTCTCAAGGTATCTACAAAATCCAAACCCTTTCCATTCTTAGGTATGTCCAGTGCCCTCCAGGTTCAGTAGATTGATCTGACGTGGAAGCATTCTACAAAAGGGAAAGTGAGTATTGATAGATTTAATCACATTGGAAAAGCTTTTCTACACTTTTATGTTCTTATATCTTCCCCTAGTAGAAATGTCATCTATATGCCTTTTTCTTCTGCTACTGATGCCAGACTTCCCCCTCCTCCCTCCCCTTTTTAAAAAATTTACAATGGTGTGTTTAACAGTCCACCAAAAGAATATATCCTAGATTTAGAGAAAACAACTGAATTAAAACATAAAGGCAACCAAAATGAAGAGTTAGCAATGCACCCTCCCAGCTATCCAACCATACAGGACATGAACAAAATCTCCCTCTCCCCAAAAGATAAAGCTTTTAATCAGTTTGGAAGTCAGGGAAGAGGATTTTAGGATAGTCTTAATGGAGACCACCCAAATAATGACAAATAGTCAGTAATGACATTGCTCAGGGAACCAGTCAAATGTCAGCAACTGCACGACTGCTGTCAGTGCTGGTCTGACCCAAACAAATTAGTTTTGCTGCTCAAACATTATTTTATTTCAAACATATATTCACCAATTAAAGAATTCTTTGGATTTTTCCCAAAACAGAAAAAGGAAACAGGAGATGACTTGAGCACAATATGTTTTATTGAATAAAATCCCACATCTAATATTTACACAGTGAAGTCATTTGAAGATGTGTCCTAGCAAAGCACTGAAGTCAGTAAAGTTCATACTGCATCTGAATTATTTTTAAATACATCTGAGTCTATTTATTACAGCAATCACCTGTCCATCATTGATTTCATAATTTGAGCTTTTGAAGATTAGCCAAGGTGAGCGTTCAAGATGGTTGACTTTACAGAAAGCAATCTGCTATGGGACTTCCAGGACAAACAGAGCTGAGTAAATGCAAAAAGCTCTGAAGAAGACTTTTGAATGCTCTTGTTCATTCTTCTATCTGTGAAGAAGTAGAAAAATAATATATATGATAGACATTAAAAGCAATATTTATAACTTAAATACATACCTCCCAGCAATACAATCTTTTTTCTTTCATTTCACACATAATGCTTTCTACAGGATATAAAAGATTGTTTCCTTTACCACATATCATGTATAAATTTTGATTAAACCCATTTCTACCTCATTGGTGACGGGTGACTTCCTAAAACTAACACACTCAAGATGTTTTATTTTAATTTATTTCAGTCATTTGGTTCCATAGTAAATGCTTTCCTGGTACATTTAACTTTATTTTTCCTTTATCATAATCCTGGGTAAATTCAAGAAAATGTAATGGGTTTACTTTTATGTTATAAATGCAGTTTTATATGCAAGAATATTCATTAAAATACTAAAAGGGTGGAAGAGTCAATCCCTGAGAAATTAGATAATGACAGAATAAATATCAACCAGGCAATATTAACAATGGGTTTGTCAATCTGTAGTCTTGAACCTGGGGCTACAGCCTGCCTGGCACAGTTGTTCCTTCTGGTCTGCCACCTCCTCAATAGTACATTGGGGCAGACTCAGGTGGCCAGAACCCTCCATCTGGGTCTGACCACTTCCTGCTACCAGAGTGCTCAGCCAAGGCCAGTTGACCCTTCACCCTTTCCAATATAAACCTCCGACCTGAAAGAGGAACTGTCTAGGCAACAAGGCATAACCTTGAACCTAGACTGCTACTCCCTTTACTTACACCAACTGCTATTGGATATCTGTCAGATTATCTGGATACCTGACCTGGCTTGCTCACTGACCCCAAGTGTGGCCTGACTCTTTGATCCCCTGATCCAACTCGTTTGATCTCTTAGACACCTGACCTGGCCTCCTGACCCCATGCTCTGCCTACCCCTCTGGATCTCTGACTTCATTCCCCAGACAGATTTCCTGCCTGGTTACCCTACAGTTGGATTCTGCACGCTCCCTTCAGATATTGGCTGCCTCTTCCAAGTTTGGATGACACCCAGACCAGGCCACACATTCCCATATGTTTTATGATATAGTTTTGTACAACATTCCATAGATGCACTGTATTAAAATTAAGTTCTTTGGTCCCATTCAGGTGCCTGAAACCAAAGACACTATCCTTCCCTTCCTTTTAATCTTCTACCTTTTCACTCTCCATCCTCTGTTCTGATCAAAAAGACTTCTTGTAGAAAAAAAACCCCAGTATGGAATCATGTCACTGAGGACTATTATGACCAAATTCTATTCCACCTATTGGGCAGAGCTAAGGGGACTCTGGCACCTAAGAATGGACCTTTTTAACCCTATTCAATTCAATAACATGCCTTTATCTTTCTTTTCAGACTGAGTCAAGAAAAGCAGCAAGGAGGGGGAGGACTCCCTCACCTTTTGCATTAACTGTTTTTCAGGGACTTAAGCATATGGGCCCTTAAGTTCATTTACATGTCTAATGGGTGGATTAGTATCTGGCCTTAATGTAATATTTTGTATATAATTTCCTAGTCTTTTTTAAAGTAAATTCCATCATTTGGTTCATACTGACAATACCTAGATCAGCAACAAGGTTTGAGGCAAAGGCAATACAGCTTTTTATCAACTGTCCTAAAGGAACAGCAGCAGTAGGTTCCTATGTAAAAGCTTGTGCTCTCTCTATATAACTTATTTAGTTAGTCTATGCCAAGATGCAGATCTACACTGCCTTTCAACTGATTTCAGGTGAACAAGGCTAACTACCTCTCTATGTGGATCAGCCATTCGTAGTAGGTGCAACATGCACTTTGCCAATAACTTACATAACTTTTAGCTAACGAAAGGACAGGGGCTGAGAATGGAGATTCATGTGTTCTATTCCAGCCTCCAGAGAGAAGTGTATTTTAGTGGATTCCCTCCAGACCAAATTTCAAACTCCAATCTCATTGAGGTATGAGGTAATGTTAGAGTGGTTGCAGGAAAAAATATTGACAAATCTGCCAGTTTCTCCCTTACTTCTTCCTCAGAAACAGCAGTTTTGCTGAAACTTTAAACAAAAAAGTCTGCCTGAAGAGAAGGAAGCAGATTAAATTTGATCCTGAATGGCTTAAAATTGGGAAAAAATATAAATGTCAAGGGACTTAAAATGGAAAGTACTAAGTAGCATAAGATAAATAGATGTGGCTGATAAAGACACTTTAATTATTCCATGTACAGACAAACTGCAACAGACAAATATTAGCTCATACAGGTGAATCTCCATCAGGGATGCAAAAATTAGCAACAGGCTAAAATATATAGTCAGAGTTGCAGAACACAAAGTTTCATAGGGTCAGAGGGAAGTCATCTGGCCATTTGTCATTCTTATGCTACAACTGCTTCTGATTTTTTTTTTTTTTTTTTGAGTCACAGCAGGATATTTTATATAATGTGTTGGCTGTTTTATGAACAGTGAGGAACCATACCAGTTATACAGGAAATATATATTCATGTTATTCTCACCGCCTCTTTCCACTTTGATTGCTTTCCTAGTACAAAGAGTTATTTGAAGCACAGCTGCATACCAGGAAGCTAACATTATATAGAGCTAGCAATCTGAAAAGTATCTTGCATAATGTAAACTCCCCAGAAAGCCAGAAGCTGTTGGAAGTTCTAATTCAGTTATGTGAAGATGTTACTTTTACTATCTCCTACATGAGTCATACAATATTACAGAGTCAGCTTTGTCTATGAACAGGAAAATCATGAGCACCTTCAGCCGCAAGGAAGATAACTCTCTATGTGTGATATTATTGGGGAATACACAACCCAGTCAAAAAGATGTGCATTAAAACAAAGGCACGGCTTATAAAAATGTGTGATTCAATTTCCAGCACAGGGCTCCTGACAAGGCTTGAACACAATCCTGCAAGCAAATTCAGGTGTTTGTGCAAAGCTTCAGTGGGTGCTAGGTATACTTAGACAGAGCCAGAGGTAGCACTAGTTTTCTGGATATTGCCCCTTTGCTCAGGGTCATTCTGATCACTAGATTTGGAATCAGGAAGGAATTTTACCCCATCCTCAGATTGGCATGGATTGTGGGGGTTTTGCCTTCTTCTGTAATGGGGGGTCTGGCCCTCTGCTTGGGGATTCTTGAGCATGTATTAACAACCTTTTATAGAAGCAGGACATTGGCTACTATGGTTCATCCGCTTTACCTGTGGCAAGTTATGGTGTTGTGTGTTGTATCAAGGTCGATGGCAGCATTATGAAGAGTTTAGAGTATGGATTTTTATAGGATGGTCTGGATACGAATGATCCTGCCTCAGGCAAAGAGTTGTACTACATAACCTCTGGAGGTCCCTTCCAGCCCTTTCTCTACTAGGAAAATACACCACAGAGGGCTATATTACAGTTGAGTCTGTCACAGTTCATAGTCTGCTTAAAAGTAATGGATGCAACAAGTTTCAAGTAAAGTTCTTTATTAAAGGGAGAAAGCAAGAAAAGTGCTGGCTGTACAGGTAGATCTTGTTCTAACAGGGGTGGCATGGAACACAAGCAAAACAAGTGACTAACTTAAACCCTGGCAGCTACCCCCAGTCCTACAGCTCAGAGGCCAGCCTTAAGTTATTTTCTGGCACTGAGAATACCTTAATACCCTTGAGTCTACCCAACAGTATGAAAGAGGAGATAACTTGAGGCCAGGTTTTCCTCCTTTCCAGGCATATGGCTCTGCTCAAAGCCCCACAACTTGTAAGGCCATCTCTGGTATTTGAGATACTAGATCTCCATGCTTCCTACACATGAATGGATTTGGAACATAGCAACCTTTAAATTCTTGGCCAAAAAAGTACCTTAGTAATGAGTGATTCTGAATATAAAAGCCAGAAAATGCTAAAATGATCTTTTCTTTTTCATAGAAATATAGATACAAATACATTGTTGGCACATTTGAACTCTAGAGAGTAGACAGCTGAATGGGAATCTGTTGAAACTACTGCTTTTTGACAAATAGATTAGAGTAATTTCTAAAAATATTTACTTAAAAAGGAAACACTAGCCAAGTTGACTTAAAAGCACCAGTAACAGCAATACAATGCGAACTGCATAGACTGAAATTGTAAAATACACACTTTGTTTTTAAAGACACCAAAGCAATTATATAATGCAACACAAAAACCAATAATAAAATATTCCCAAATAATTCTTTGAGGTATGTGAGCAAGGGTATCTAACATGGCTATAGTATTTAGCACAGATTAACCAAATCTAGGTGTATATGACAATACTGAATGTCAGAGATAGTTGGCGCGCACACACACACTCCCCCCCCCATGCCTGCTCTGACATGTGCTAATTAGCACACATTGGAGCAGATTTGATTAATTGATTAATTGAGCCTGCTGCAGCTAAGTAGCATACTCCAGCAGCCTTGGTGCTAATCAGCATGTGCCAGCAGCTTCGCTGTCATGTGTATTTAGTGTCCCTGCATTTCAAAATGGTGGCGTGAGGGCTTTAATGAAAGCTTGTTCCATGAGCTTTAAAGTACACCTACTGTCATTTTGAAGTGTGGGATGCTGCATACACGAGATGCTGCAATCAGCCGCTTTGATTAAAGTGCTAAGAGCCGCTTTAATTAAAGCGCTACCCCTTCCCTCTCTCCATAGAGCACGTATAAAGATGCCAAGTGGTTTGAAACTGTACGCTGAGAATTTCCAGCAATTACTCCTGAAATCTTTTCCTATCTTATTCCTTCACATGTAGTCCAAACAAGCTGAAGTGACCCAGTACTCCAAAATTTCTTCTCACAAAATGTCCAACAGAAAGTCTAGGATTTTGGACCTCACAACCTGCAGGCTCCTGAGATCAGCCAGAAAGCAGAGCCAGCCTGTGCCTCCTGGCTCTCCCTTGCTCAATGGCTTTCTCCTCAGCCTAGAAAGCCAAGCTCCATAGGGGACTGCCATCAACTGCCCCTTTTACACTCTGTTGGTGGCAAAGTGCAGGTCCCTCCCTGAAAATTGAAGGCAGACCTATGCAAAAGCTAACTCAGATTCTGTCTGCATGGCTTTTGCAAAAGGCTCCAGACTGGTTTCCAGTGTGGAACAGCAGCATGTGTAAATGTTCATCTCTGTCTCATAGCCAACCTCCTTGCTGCATTCAGACAGCCTGAGAGAAAGCTTGCTTGAAGCCAGGTGGATTTATCAAATTACAGTGGTGCCAAATAAAGCAAAGAGCTCATTTGACAGATTTAGTTCAATCCAGGTAAGAACAAGGGACTGTTTCATATCAATTGTGGTTGGCATGAAAAAGGTAGTGTTTCCCCCTCAAATACGACACAGCTCAGGTAACATGGTATTTCCTCATGTTTAAGTATTGAGACATACTGGGAGTGTCAATATGTGCATTTACACTGGCTTAAATTTATTGCGTAGTAAATTATTGCGCAGTAAGTTGGAACAGGCCAGCATCTACACATGCAGGTGTTAAAGCACATTAATGATGTGTGTGGACTGACTTGGGACTAACTTTCAACCCAATCATTTGTAGAGATGATTCTTTTCAGGACTCTGACTTTTCCTTCTGAATTTTAATTTCTCCTCTTCTTTCCTAGAGACCCTTGCTCCACAAAATACTACAGTTCCATTTAAACACTCTATATTTACTAAACCCCCCTGCAACTCAGTGGTATCTGAAATAATACCCGTGAATATTTACTGTGCAGAAAGGGCATGCATCTACACATGAATGCCTGTACTGTGCAGTAAATATGGCAACTTAAGCAGACTTGAGCGTAAGTTTGATACCTGCATCATTGATACCTAACTTTAGTCCCAAGTCAGCCCACAGACATAGTGTTAGTGCATAGCAAGGAATAATCAACATGTGCATTATTGCACAATAACTAACTGGGCATAAATTTGATACCTGCATGATGCAGGTAGCAAACTCATACTCAAGTCAGTATAAGTCACTATATTTACTGCAGTATGTTCTGGAGAAAGGGTCTCTAGGAAAGAAGGGGAGAAATTAAAATTCAGAAGGAAAAGTCAGAGTCCTGAAAAGAACCATCTCTATAAATGACCGGGTTGAACAAAGAGACATTGGTCACATAAGGCATAATACACATTCAAAAGAAAACTGCAAATGAGACTATGACACCTTTGAAGAATGGGCATAAGCAGCTGTTGCAAGCATCAAGGCCTTTGCTATTGGAACAGTACAATACAAATGCATGCTACTTAAAAAATTGTGCGCTTATAAGAATTTGCAAACAGCAGAAATCTCAGCAGGTTGTTGGGCCGAAGTACTTGGAAAAGATTATAAAGCAAATGTAATATCTGCTTATTATTTTTGAAAGTAAATGTTAAATGACAAGCTTATCAATGTCTTTGAACTGTGCAATAAGACTGAAGTCTCATATCTTCAATATACTGTTGTATATTTAGTGTCATATCCTGCAAACAGCCAAGTTCCTTCTACTCTACTTATAGTTTAAATGAGTTGAGACTGACCAGCACTTCTCAAGATTTGAATCCCAGGTGAACAAAGGGAAGTTAACGTTAAAATATGGTGCATCTTCATGAGTAAAGTATTTGTAAATGATTCAGTAGAGGCAGAGAGGCTCTTTATCACAGCAACTGTTCTCAAATAATCCCACTGTTCAGCATACAAGACATTTAATTTTCTGACTGCTTGAGCAAGCTACCCAACCACGTACTTTAAGAATTGACTTCAGTGGTGCTACTTAAAATTAAGCAGGAGCACAAGTGCCTCTCTGACACAGGAATTCAAGCAGCAACAGCCAATTCCAGCTTTTAAAAATGAGTAGCCCTTTGCCTTCAAATCTTGTGCCTATGCTGGCTAGAAGCCTACTGATTAAGCTTACAAACCTAGGCTTTCTCCAAACTATCTGCATATCTTCTTACTCCTCACCTATTTTATCAATAGTTAATCATTTGTCGAAGGGCATCATAGCATTTCCATTTGTCTGGGATGTAGAAAGGTTCAAAGATGTGTGGAAACGGAGTGTCGTAGCCACATACTCTTGAAATAGGAGCCTCGAGATTCAAGAAGCATTCCTCCTGTTAACAGACACACAGAACAAAGTTAGTAAGACCTCCTTTCTTTCAGAAGCCATGATTCACAAGTTGAGGTCTGGTGAGCTTTATAGACAGCCAGCCCTATAAGCTCCAGGCTTCTATTTATGCTACAGCACAGACGCAGCTCAGACAAGAGCAGTAAAAGCATTCCGTTCCTCCTCAGAGGTCCATATTAAAACAACAAATTGTATTAATATTACAGTATTCTTATTTTCTACACGTATGATATGTTAAATTGCATTCAAGTTATATTTAGTACATCTGCTATGCATCCAAACAAACGTTGCCAAAAAGCAGGCACATTGTAGGAACAAAGAAGTAACAGTTAGTATTTCCTGGATTACCTTTAAACAAATAAATGAATCATATAATCTAAAAGTGAATATTATTTACTGTGAATGTTTTTCAGAAAATAATTTCAGCCAAGTGTATTAGGGACTACTAAGCCAACCATGGCTTGTGGAACCAACAGATTTGCATGTCCTCAACATTGTTTGAAAGTCAAGTCCACAGACTGCAAAATAAAAATCATTTTTTTCTCATGAGAGGTCTACAGTTGGCAAGAACTGTGGGAGTCTTATAATCCAGGCCACCAGAAACCCAGTGTCAGAAGCATGCCATGCTAATCTGAGGGTGGACATGGAATGTTTAAAATTTTAGCATTTTTAACAGCCAGCTGAACAAAGATGTTGGAAACTTCCCACCTGCTCAACCGTCAGGGTAAGCACAGAAACTGTGATAGTCTGGAATAGGTGATATGACTAGTAAATGGATCAGATATTAGAGCTAATTATCACCTCTCAATTCTTTTTTCTTCATTGCCAGCATTTCTTTTGCAGTCATTCACTCCCTCTCCTGGCCAGGCAGGGAAAAGGGAAGAACAGACCCACAGACCAACCTTGTTTCCATGCAGAGGGAAGCACTGTAAAGGTCTCTCTCTCTTTGGCTAGGGACAGACATTTAAAAAGCCTGAGCCTGAATTGATTCAATCTCTGCAGGTTAGTCTAACCTGGTTAGGTTAAATCAGTTTGTAATTGCACAGACATCCCAGACATGCAGGCACATGCCTGCAGTGGCTCAGGCAAGAAGCCGGGGGGTGCTACAGCAGCCCTCCCTTCCCTTTTATAGCACTGAGCTGAGGGGAGGCGTGGCCAGGCCCCAGCAGGATGCTGTTTAGCCCAGCAGAGACTTGATGACAGTCTTTATCACCCCATATGCAGTGTTTATTACACCATTAAGAAAACAACAGAGATACATTACCAGCTACCTGTTGATTCTGCCTTTGTCACACCGCAGACTGGAGCCAGCATGTGTTCTGCTATCAGATACCTCTCAGCAAGGCAGAGGAGAGGGGGGAATTCCTGCTTAGCAGGGAGTGGTGAAGGGGCAGAAGGGGGGAGCAGCTTGCAAGCCTCTACCAGAGCTGCAGCCAGGAAGCAGGGAGGCAGGGCCAGCTCTGCTATGGAGCAGAGACCCCTACCCATTCTAGAGAGCATGCTGGGATGCTGGGAGTGTCTGGTTTAATTTAAACCAGCAAGGGGTCTGGGACAGACACTGCATGAATCGGTTTGACCCAAATGAGTTAAATCTGATACTACATTCAACCAGGTTTATCTCAAACCAGTTTCTGCCATTTTCAAACTAATTTATGTGCACTGAACATCTGTTCTGTTACAGGTTTAAACCAGTTTCTGAACTCTTAAACCGGTTTATGTGTAATGTCTGTCCCTAGGCTTCTTGTCTTTCTCCCTTAGACCATGCTGATTAAGATGTCCTGGTCAAACTTCCCTTACCCTAAGCCTAGAAAAGGGGAAGAGGTATCAATCCCTAGAGCTCTCTTCTGCTAGACTCATATAAATAATTACTGCCAAACAGTTATTTCTCAGACTGCTTGATAGCTTTGAACACAAAGATGCCATGTAACCTATTGTATGGCAGTCGGCCTTCCTGAGTTAAAATAGTACCACCCACACTGGAATATGAAGGTACAGGTAGGGGTCACTTCCAACACAAGTGAATTACAAGTGTCTTCAGTTATTACTGATGTGGAGTTGTACAATGGCAGTTTAAAGTAGTCAGATTTAAAAACTGCAGGAAGTATATGTCACCCAGCCAAGTTTCTTTGCATTTTCCTAGTGGACAGTTCAACCTAGGAACTGTCCACGTGTGGCACTAATTTTTTCTGCTTTGGGGTCTGCTTTCAAGCTTTCTTGATCATTCTTATATGAGGACAGAGTTTTAAGAAAGCAGTAGAAAAGTCATATGAAACCTATGAGTTTCACATGGTAAATAACATACAATTTTGATATTACTAACTCCAGATTGGAATGTATCCCCTTGTTCCAGAAAATTTCACTGGTTTCCATACTGGTGTTTGTCTTAGCTGCCAGTTACAGTCATGCACATATGAATATCATATCCTGCTTCGTGATCCGTCTAAGTAACCTCACCCCTTGCTGCTTCAATTTCTTTTTATTATAATGTGTGTTTAAGTTTTTTAAGGTTTTAGATTTCCACCCCCACTGCAAAGCAATGAAATATCAGGGAAAATATAAAATGGAAATTAGTGGAGAATGAAATCATTTATCTATCCATAGAGCTGATATAGAAATCTTCCCACTCCACTCCATCACTCTGACTGGTGACCTGATCAGATATCTTTATGGGAAGAGGAGAGCATACTCCTTGACCCTACACTGTGACCATCAAGACGACTGATGCTTTGGGACACACTAGGTGCATCTACATGTGCAAATAGCATGTAGCAATAAACTCTGGCACAGTTTCTGTCGGAGTTTATTTCTCCTGGGTGCAGTGTTTACATGTACATCCTGGACCACAGCATGTTGAGCCAGGAGTGGAACAGCCCCAGCTGACAGGGGTGCTGGGGAGTCAGCCTGCTAGCCCAGGGCTGCTCCACACCCAGCTCAATGTGCTATGGAGGGGCTGGCTGGGGCACAAGGGTGCTACAGGGTGGGGCTAGCCAGCAGGCAGCCCCTGCACTGTAGCACCCCCATGCCCCAGCTAGCCCCAGTCAACACCTACACATACATTGCAGCACACAACTCCTCCACTGTAAGACAGTACTTGTCCCAGACAGTGCTATCCTATAGCAGAGTTAATTAATTTACCCCACCCTATGTAAGTATGCATATGTAAGTGGTTATGCTTTACTGTGGATCTGACTAATTAGCTATGTAGTAAAGCACATGTGTAGATACACCCAGTAATACCTATTTAAAAATAGTCTCCATATGGGGGACATGTGGAGTTGCAGTATACTGACAAGAAGTGCTAGGTGCTAAGGACACATAGACCTACCATAGAAATCATAAACAAGTAAGGCTGGAAGGGACCTCCAAAAGTTATCTAGTGAGTTCAACCCCCTGCCTGAGGCAGGATCATCCGTATCCAAAACATCTTATACAAATCCATAATCTAAATTCATAAAACTGCTGTCAACTTTGACACGACATGTGACATAACACCCTAACCTGTCATAGATAAAGCAGAGGAACCATAGCAGCCAATGTCTTACTTCCATAAAAGGTTGTTAATATACACTCAAGAGACCCCAGGAAGAGGGCCATGCCCCCATTACAGAAGGCAGCAAAAACCCCACAGTCCATACAAATCTGAGCATGGGGTAAAATTATTTCCTGATCCCAAACCTAGTGATTAGTCTGATCCTGAGCAGAGGGGCAAGACCCAGCTGAAAGGAAGCTACAGCTTTAACTCCCAGCAGAACCATTGGCAAATCCAAGTCAAAATCCCCAGCCCTTCCTGTCGCTAACACCCAATGCCTCTGAGAATGGATTAAAAACACCCTGACACGTAGCAGAAAGTGGGGGAGTTATGCACTGTTTTCCAGGAAGGCATATATAGCATAAAGTGAAGGAAACCTGTACAAAATGTCAAAACATTATGATGTGGTGTGGTTTTTCTGAGGGCTTTGCAACACAAGAATTGCTCTATCACTTATCTGTAATCAAAACATCAGTGAAAGCTAAGAGCTGGTATTTTCCCAGATGTGTCTCGAGTCTAAGGTGCCTTGCATCTAAAAAGAGTTAGGAACCACTACACTATACCAATATCAAGGAATAATGCATTTTAATCACATACTACACTGAAAAGGATCCACATACATTGTCTTCAGTCTGATTTAACTCCCCCTCCTGGGTTCTTTCATTTAACAGTAGCAGAAGCAAAGAGTTATGAAAATCCTTGGTTGTAGTTACCCAGCTGCTCAAAAGAAATCCCCCTAAAAACAATGTCATTCCAGATTGACATAAAACCATCCCCCCACCCCCCCACCAACCTCTGGAAAACCCCAGAAAAGGGGGAGAGGGAAGGGGAGGGGAGAGGGAACTTGTTTTGGGCCAAACAAAACATTCCCTTTGATCTGAGATTATTAATAGCATTGATTCTATTTCTCTGTATAAAAAATTGCAGGTATTGCCTATATATATTGCATTATAGTGTGTTTACCTTTTCATAACATTTGGAATTCTATTTAGATAGAAAGATCAATTGAATAAATTAATCATGCTGCTTCTCAGTATTTAAAAATACTGAGTTTGAATGCAGTGTTTTATGCTGACTATTCTCACATGCTTTAATAAAGAAATGCAATTACAGTGATTAGACATATGTGTCAAACTATACATGTACTGCATCAAAAGTAAATTATTTATTTTATAGAAAAAATGAAAATCTATTACAAGCACTCATATTGAAGAGAATTCCAGTCCACCTGCAAAATAACAGCAATATATACCGAACTTCTTTGCTTGTTTCAAATTCATTCAAATTATACAATCCTTTACAGCCCTTTTTAGGCATTCTGCACTGTTTAACCTCCCCATTTAAAACTTCAACTTGAAGAAACACAATTTCAAAAAGCTGCATAATGAATATTAAATAATACAGTTAAGTGATAATATTAATAGAACAAATCTGTGGTCCAGTAATGGTCTCTCCTTCCTGAGGTAAATGGAGTGGTAAAGCAAAGACATTTACTTATAAAGTGGTTGCAGTTTCACATTCAACAAATGCTATCACTATTATACTTAATTTAAAATAAAAACAAACCTTAAGTCTTCCAAAACCACCACTTGGATTTTCTTCTCATAGGGAGAAAATCCAAAATGGTTGTTACAATCACTCCTTACACTGTGGTTTTGAAACTTTGCAAGTTCCATACCACATTTTAATAGCCTTTCAGTTTGAGTATGCTACTTAGGAAGTTTTGCAGCTTTCAGAAGCACAAGTTGGATTCTCCCAGTGATGGAATTAAAATGAGATTCTATGGGGCATGGTGGAAGCTGTTAACTGATGCAGTCCAAGAATGACAAAGCAGGCAAAGCAATGGAACTACTACAAGGTTTAGGTCTGGGAGAAGGTGAGGTAGGTGGTACCTTAAGGTGCCTGTACACAACTGCGGAGGCTGCTCTGATGTGCTGTAATTACAGCATATTGGAGCAGACCCGATTAATTGAGCCTTCTGGAACATGATAATTACCACGCTCTAGCAGCTTCCTGCTTCTCATGTATCAGCATCCCTGAACTTCAAATGGTTTGTTGAACAAGTTTTAGTTCAAGTATCCCCATTGCCATTTTGAAACACAGGGACACCAATACACGAAACGCTACAGTGCTTTAATTAGAGCAGCTCTTAGAGCACCAACCCTCCTCCCACCACCACTGGAGCACATGTAAAAGTGCCCTTAAAGACTAACTGGTTCAGAGAGGCAAGAACTTTCATAGATGTTACTTTATCAGATATTACGTATAGTTTTGGGGTTGTATTTTATTTAATATTGAAAATAAGTGTTTCTGTACATCTGCAAAAAAGGAATTTTACTGTATGAATAAACTTTTATAAATGGAAAGCAAGGTCCCTGTCCTCTAATAAAATCCACATGGAGAGCTCTGCCCCCATTGCATTCAATGCAATTCCTTGCACAAATTCACTGGAATGGATTTCACTGCAGGATCAGTTCTATATTTGAATGCCACTTTTTATTTATTTCATGATGAATTAATAATCTTTTAGTAAACTGACTGGGTGATAAAAATAAATAAATAAATGAAGCCAAGGCAACAAGTTAAGCATATTTCTTACCAAAGGAACTGACACAAACTTATTTAAAAATATAAATGACCATATTTAGCATATTTTATTTAAAGCAATGTCATGGGGAAATCTTATACTGCTATACAGATTATCAACAGTCTTATGGAACTTATGTTCATAGGAATCTGAGAATGGCATTATACTGCAGAGAAAGAAATATAAAATCAGTATCAAAATAATTAAAAGTCCTCATTTTAGAATTAGGAATTATTTCTAATTTTTAGGAAGAAAAAAAAATGTAATAGTATCCTCTTTGAAGGCGGCACCTTCTGTAACCTTTCCACAGGCTACAAAATTTCAAACTAATTGCCTGATGTGCTATTGATTTTCTGACTGTGACAAGAAAACAAGATGACATGTTGATTACATAAAAAGAACACACTGGTAAATTCATATCATTAGCAAGTTTTTTGTGGTAGTAAAAATATCTCTCTTGATATTGCCTAACAGCATACTTTACACCTTCAACCCCTAAGCCCCTTACACTTCTTGAAAAAAAAAATCTTCCATATGATAGACCAGTAAAATTGCATATATTTGTGAATTCCTGTTCACAGCAGCTGTATAATAATATATGTGATAGTGTATGAGGATACTAAAACAGCTTAATGGGCAGTATGGTATTGCAACATCTGCTTTACACATTGTTGTTGTGCCTAATCTTTTGCACTTATATAACCATGCTGTTAGACAGGACTAGAAGGATAAAACACACAGGGAAGAAAAAGCTAATTTTGGAAAAAGTCATTTTATAAGGCTACTGGGGGAAAGGTCAATAAATACATGCACATACACACACACACACTTCTTACCTCTCCAAAATGTGATAAAATGTCACATGCTGGGTTCAGTGGGGGCACTTTGTATTTACTTTGAGCCATGTGAAAGCAGAATTTGGCCCAAGAAAACTTACAAAGGCCTATGTATTTATCTTGTGTGTTTAGATTAAATTATTCTATGCCAAACAAATCACAGAAACCTAATACTTCCAAAGTAAAATGCTTAGGAAAAGACTGCTCTAATCATTCAGTAAGAGAAACTAAAAAACTTTAACCATTCCTATGACATGAGGTAGATACGTGACTTATGATTCAATGCAGAATGTTTCACAGTCCACATGCCACTTTTGAACATAGGTTTGGAATACAATCAAGTACCCATTTGCTATTAACACGGTGCAATTCTTCATGCTTTAAAAAGTCGGTACACATTTTTAAAAAGTTACAAAAACACACCTTCACATTAGAAAAAATGTTCAGAATGTGACATTGATTATTAAGAGTTAGCATTAAAAATGACTGATTTACACAGAAAGTATCACGACATGTCCATGAAAAAAGCCTAAAACAGAGTTCTTGCCCCAGTAAACTCTTAGGCTAGGGACAGAAATTACACATAAACAGGCATAAGTGATCAGAAACCTGTTATTTAAAAGATAAAACATTTCTGTGTCATAAAACGCTGTTTAAACAGTTTACCTTCAAAGTAAGACATATCGCAACATCTCAAATTACACATAAACAGGCATAAGTGATCAGAAACCAGTTTAAACAGAAGTTCAGTACACATAAACCGCTTTCAAAATGGCCGAAACCAGTTTAAGATAAACCTGGATGGATGTAGTATCAAATGTCACTGATTTGTTTTACTGAATTTCTGTCCCAGATCCCCTCCAGATTCAAGTTAATTCACAGTCCTCCAGCATCCCAGGATGCTTGGCACTTTCCCCACATCCCTTCCCCCTCTCGCAGGTGACTGGGACAAGCCATCTGCCCCAGCTGAGCAGGGAGGCATACTCTAGTGGGCCCCAACTTCTGACCTGGACCACTGCAGGCATGTGGCTGCATTTCTGGAATCAAAAGTGAATGTCTCTTCACTTGCTTATTGATTCAATCTATGCAGTTTAGACTAACCTGTGAAGACTGAATCAATTCAGCCTTGGGCTTTTTGACTATCCGTATTTAGCCTTTAACTAACTTTTTGACCTAATTAAATGGCTTCAATCAGGACAGGATTTCACTCTTAACCTTTATAAGGAAAGATTTTGTACCATAAAGAAATGTTAGTTAACTAAGCCTTTTAATCTCTACTATGCAGGGCTATATACATGCATCTAAGCACTTTGATTTTTGAAAACCATACAGAGATTTCTGAACAAAAGTCCCACTGAAAAATAATTCAATCAGTTGCAGAGTGATCAGTCAAACACACCATATAACAAAGAGCAATTCCAAATAATCTTATGCCTTAATTAAAAAAATACTGAATTCAAGAACTTGTTATACATTGTGGCACAATTATATTCTACATTCATTTTCTAACATTAGATAATCTCCCTTTCTGTGCCCTTGCTATCATAAAATTTAGTGTGGTGCAGTGGAAAACTTTTGTGCTGTTTATTGCAGATTTAGATCTCAATTCAACAATGTACTTAAGTATATAACTAACTTTAAATGATACAAAGGGCACATCCCCACATGCAGGGGCGTGTGTTTGCTGTGGCACAAATAGCAGTAGCACAAATTTGCACACACCTGCACATGGGGTTTCCTGAAGAGCAAAATGCCCCACTTCAGGGGAAACTGCTGTTTCCCTGCTCCTCCCAGCTCCTAGCATGCTGGAGGATCTGAGGGACACCTAAAGCAGTGGAGACATTCTGGCTGGCAGCCAGAGCATCTCCCTGGAGGACTCAGTCTCCAGTTGCTCCAGGGCTTGCTACTGGAGTGTGTGCTGCACCACTGTTTTTTGTGACAGGTTTTGGTTGTTTTTTTTTTAATATACCAGGAGTTCCTGGTATCAAATTTTGCAAACAGCCAACAGTATGCCACATCTGATTTGTGGTGCTTCAAACAGTTTTGAGGCACTACAAACCGCGCACACATGCTCATCTGGGTGTGCCTACTGTGTTAAACTGAACAAACTGTCCTAAGCAGATCCTTAAAGTCAAGAATGAGCTCAAGTAACTTACTAAAAGTTGTACCATAGTTTCTAGTGTATAATATGTCATAGAATCATAGGGCTGGAAGGGACCCCGAAGGATCATTGGGTCCAACCCCTGCATGAGAAGGAAAGACATCTGATGACCCCAGCCAGGTTACCATCCAGTCTTCTCTTGAAGACCTCTAGGGTAGATGATTACACCACCTCTAGGAGGGAGGGACCTTGTTCCATAGTCTGGACACCCTAGTTGTGAAGTTTTTCCTAATGTTCAGCCTGAAACTATCTTCCAGGAGTTTGTGGCCGTTGTTTCTAGTTTTCCCCCAGGGCACCCTGGTGAACAGTTGTTCACTGAGCCCCTGATGTACACCTCTGATATAGTGGTAAGTCGCAATCAGGTCCCCTCTCAGCCTTCTTTTCTTTAGGCTGAAGAGTCCAATATCCCCCAGCCTCTCCTCGTATGGCTTGCCATGCAAGTCTCTGATCTTATGGGTGACCCTTTTCTGGACCCTCTTGAGCTTTAACACGTCCTTGTTGAAGTGATTTCTCCCCTCAAAAGGAAGTGTAAGGAAAGAGAGAAATGTAAAATTAAGGTGTATCATATATCAAAGCTTTGTATTGAAGAAAACTTGAAATAACTGTACAATAAAAATCCAATCACAATTTCATCTTTTTTCAGTGATGCATTTCATGCACAGGTATGTCTTATGCACTGGATAATATGATATATACATTTCAGAACATCAATTAAAAGTTACAGACATTTATAGTAACAAAAAGATGCAAAAAAGTGGCTAGGTTATAAATATTGTCCATTCCTTTCCAAGCTGAAGAAGCTGTAAAGAAGTGCAGTACTTCCCATCAACATTATAAACTAGAGGTAAATACTTTTATGCAGCTGCTTTTCAAGTAGAGGATTTAATAAGTATTCTCCCTAATAAATGTTAGTGATAAAATTACATATACAAACTTGATTGATATAAAAGAGATTTCCAGATTTCTTAGAAATGGTGAGTGATGCTGGAAAAGCATACTCTGCCTTATTTATCTAAAGAAGAGCATAAAAATGCTCTTTCAAACAAGACATAAAAAATGAGGCATTTTTCCCTTAACTATCTCATTTCTGATTTTTTGCTATTTTTGCTCTCTCCCTACTTCCATATGCTTCTGTTCCATTTCTCATCTCTCTTCCCCTATACCTATACAAATACCAGAGAATGCAGAAATATTTTTCCTTATTTTCAGTTTAGCCTAGCATGAAAGTCCCTCCTCAAAGCCTAAAAGGCTTTCTTATAAAATACCAAGTGATTGCTATAGTACTCCATGTCCCAGTAAGCTCACCCTTGCTGTTATTAATTATTTAAAGGTACCCAGAGGCATTTAAGACACTTCATAGAACAAATTAAAGCCAAGGTCCTTGACTCAAAGTGATTACACTTTTTGATGTAATTGAACTGAGAACAATAAATAAACAAACAAAAAAGTAGACAAGTTATGCTAGGACAAGGATTACAATAAGGTCACATGATTACTTGGTTACCACAGGGGCACATCTTGATAGTTTTGATGTGAAAATCTACATTTTATGTGAATTTAAGAGGGGGATGGCTAAGGAGAAATGGTGGCATCTTTGTCATCCCTTTTAGTATTTCAAAGAGAACAAAAATTGCAATAAGTAAAATGTCAAGGTCCATTACAAAATAATGTAATATAATGGGAGTGACTGGAAAGTCTATTCAAACCTGGGCAATTGAAGAAAGTGATGAATCTCTACTGACATGCCACCACACATTTTTGCATCATTATACTGAGACGTACTTCAGTTTTACTTATAACCAGAGGCCATCTAGTGTACTAACAATGTGCTGAATCTTATTATTTGTTAAAGATCTCTATGTTAAACACATTACACTTAAAAATAATCTCTGTTTAAAAATGTCCTACATAAGAAAGAAGTCAACTTAAAAGTTTTAAGGAAACTTCCAGGGTTTTAAGGAGTTAGTTGATAAAATGCAAATTACCTTTAAGTACATATATATGAGAATGAATTAATTAAACATTATTTGTTATTTAAAAGATAAAACATATTTGTTCCATAAAACTCTGTTTAAACAGTTTACCTTCAAAGTAAGCGATATGGCAACATCTCACATTTCCAAAGAGGTTAAAGTGTCTCAGTTTGCAGTACAAAATCTTCTCCTATAGCCGAAAGCACCAGCTGTTCTGAGTTTGTAAATGGAATTTGCTTTGACGATGTGTATATAGTTATATGCTTATGAGTGACTACTTCTTCTACAAGCTGTGTAAGTGCTGTACTTGCAGAAGTTATTTCCTTCAAGCTAGGGGTTTTGGAAGGAGGAACTATTTTTTTATTTGCCAGAAAAAAACCAACTTAAAAAAAAATTTTTTTAAAACCTGTTCCTAGTAGTCCTAGAAACCATATGCTTTTTATAGAGAGAGAATCTGAGAGGGGTTTATTTTTATTATTAAAAAAGAGCATTTGAACTCCATAGAAAGAAGTTTCTGCTTTTGATAAGAGCATAGTTAAACCAAATGTATCATCTAAATCTATTTTTGATTGTTAATTTTCTTTGTCACAGTCTTTTTGAATTCTCATAATTAAATATTTATTAAAATAAGATAAAGATTTCCCAGTTCCAATTATTTTTTATTCTTGGTTGCAATCAATTTAATCTTTGTACTTATCATAGCTCTAAAAGAATACATTAGGGTAAAGGGGAGAAAATGTTTTGCCATTTACTGGAAAGTTATTAATTTGTTGAAAAGATGGCTTAAGGTGTCTGTATATACTCTACATATATTATTCTTATATTTTCTGTATATAATGATTAACCGAAACTGCAAAATCAGGATTTCTGTATGTAAACTCTAGCTAAATCTGAAAATGAAACTCTACTGCATTGTGTAAAGTGGCAAACAAATGAAAGTACATTAAGCAAATAATTTGCATATATTAGATTAAATTCACATCCGTCTCTCATCCATCATACTAAAAGAATCATTTAGCTCAGACACTTTTAACTGCAAACACTGAATTAATTTGTAGCAAACAAAAAGTTTTCAGACCACACGACAGGATTTAACAAAAAACCTCAGCCATATAAAACATGAAACGCATTCTATTTTATTTTATTATAATATTAAATATTTTATTTGTTGTGCCAATTTGCTTAAATAATTTCAGAAAAAAGTTTGAAAATCATAAAAAATATATCCCATAAATGTTTGATAAATGGATTCCTATAGAAGGCTTCTGCTAGCTTCAGACTATTTTCTTCATCAACAGAAAACTCCAAAATATGTGTATATATTAAACAACATTATTTTTTGGTATATTTGATATCACATTCTTTGGAATACTTTTATTTCCACTACAGGATACTTAAACATTTTCTATCCAATAAGCAATATAAATATGCTCTCTTTTAAATAATGAAAGATAATACAGAGGGATGCAAAAAAATTAATAAGGTAAGAGATACACCCAGAATGTATGAAAATGTAACAATAAGAAAAAATGGTAAATATAGTCTTTTGGGGACCACATGTGTTCCTGCCCAGCTCCCCCCCGGGCCCCCGCTTTTCTGCCCCTCTCCCAGATTGGATAGGATTTCTGATTTTAAAGCCATAATTACATTCCCATAAGATGATGTTAGGTCACCATAGCAACTACAGGGTGGCTACAAATCAGCAACAACCTTGCAACCTAATACTCTTAATAAAAGCTCTCTCTGTTATGCAAAGGTGACCTGGTTGAAGGATGAGGTAAATTTTCTGCAAAATTATCAACATCAGTGCCAGATGCATTAATTTACCAGTGGTCAGCTGTGTAAATGAATTCATGATGCTCTGTTAATGTTGATTTGTTTTGTATAACTGAAATCTCTCTTTTCTTTTTACTCCTGGCAGTGTAAAGGATATTTAAATTACTATCACCAATCAAGTTAATAACACTGGAAAGATGTTTTAGTTCCTCCATGTAACTGAAGCACATGTATGCTGCACATTTTCCCAGGCCTTTGATTTCTTTATGATACAAATGAACCTATTTGCCTTTTTAGGCTCATTTTTCATTTGGGGGAAAAATGTGCATGATTAGACAAGTAAGATAATATAATTTCCAACATCACTTGTACCTCTGTGAGTTATAAATAGGGTGACAGATGATATCAAAGGAAATCTGGAGTGTCTGTACAGTCTAAGAGCTACTTTTTTATTTTTTTGAATAAAAATCTATTACTTTTGTAGAATGGCACATTCCTGATCCTATACCCTTTCCACTGGAGTTAGCTGAATCCAACTAGATTAACACAATGTCACAGAAATATTTTACTCTTATTTTGCTGAAAGCTTTCTGCTTCCATAAAGAGGAACTTCAGTATTTTGGGCATGATGGGATAATTACTAGCTCGCCTATCTATGCATTTGAAACTTTTGCAGAACACTTTATGCAAGTTCATGTAAGTTATTAACAGAGAACTGAGTTTCAGAAAGTATGATCTACAATAGATTTCTCTCTGTGTTCAAAATCAGTGCTGCTTTTGGACATTATTAGTTTCAATGCCTAGGAAGAGAGCAGCTCGCTTGGAAGGTCATGGAACAAAGGGCAGCATCAAATTGTTGCTACATCTTTACTCATATATTACTTTGCAGATACAGATGAAATCTTAAACTGGTCATAAAATGGGAAGTGCTGAAGCAGGGGCAGATGGTCCAGTGCTTAGGGCTTTAGCTTGTGATTCAAAATCCTAGGTTCAATTCCCACTTGGAGATTTCCTGTGAGACTTTAGGTAAAGCATTTAACTCCTCATAGGTATTTAGGTCTCGCTACATCAAACTCCTGAGCCTTTGGATACCTAGTGGAGTTTAAGTCAAGCAACCAACTCTTCATACAAAAGTATGGCGAGAGGTAATCACCTAAGGAAGGCACTAGGAAAAAGCTTGTGGAGCAGAAAGCTACTTAAAATATCCAAGAAGGAGATGCATAGAAAAGGTATCTATTTCTGGCCAAACAAGCAGCTCTCTACTCTCAGTGTGAGCCCCCTTTTGGGAGTCGCATCACTAAGCCTAGACTTTCTCTCTATGAAAAATGAGAAAGGGGACTGACAGCAGTCCAATCCCTAGTGCTTAAAGCACTCATCTGGGATGAGGAAGAGCCAAGTTTAAATGGAACAACTCCAACAAGAAATGGTCCAGAGCTTGTTGAGACCTGGCAGGGAAGAGAGATGGGATCTGGGAGGTTTGATCATACTGAGTGATTGCACATGAATCAACATAAAATAATGTCAACTCAAAAGTAAAAATGACCTTAAAATAAAACTGATCTTGCTTTTCCTAGTAGGTAAATTCCCAGAAATCCCATAACAAAGACAGACACAATTATCTAACTACTGTATGGAAATTCCACAGGATTACAAGAATGGTCAATCATTTAAAAATCCAAAATCACCTACACTACTAAATCTAATCATGAATAGTTTTAAGTCCTCCCATTTTTCAACAGGATAGTTCATTTTTTGCAACAGTTTGTCACTGTCCTAGATTTTTTTTTCAATCTGTTTTTCCTGGCTTTCCATTCTGTCAAGTGGAATCTCTCATGAAGCATATCCAACTGGTGCTACCATTTCAATAAATCACCACCTGAAAGTGCTGGCTCACAAAGCAGCTGATTTTTAAGAGTGAAGAAACAATGCAGTAAACCAGCAAGAGGGGGATAAAACCAGCACGTATCTGGTAAATGCTTTCCTAAAAGAGATTCAATATTTCTGATTCTTTTGCACGTATCACAACATACTTGGCAGCTGCAAGAGGTGCTGATTCAAGGATACACTCAGTTCTGTAACCCATACTCCCTCAGAATGAACCTCTCCCCACACAAGGTTAGATGGTGCTCTTAAATCTATTGCATCTAGCAAATTCTTTCAACAGCAAAAAGAAACTGTTGTACTGAAAAAAATGGAAGACTGTGGCAAATATCAAGTGATAGATATCAATGTATGTATGTTATAGTAATATAAATATTGTAAGGGACCTGACTAGTAAGGTAAAGTTACTGTATAATTGTGCTGAGTGCTGTAATTACTATAAGCCTATATGGATCTAATTCTTACTGCAAGTACAATTGTTGGATTGGCTGCACATTTTTTCATGCCTAGGGCGAAGTGCTAATGATAAATATTATTGCTGGGATCAACATTTTCCTATGGACCTGATCCAGTTATAACAACTTCAAAAAACTCTGAACTAGGCCCTAACACAATCTCTGTAAGTGCTCTGTTTTATTTATTTTGTTCATTTCTTCCATGGATGCTTCAAACTACACCCAAATTTGCCCCATTATAGAACTACTTCATACAGGTGAATAGCCCCACTAAATTACTGGGACTTCTCACCTGCATAAATTTATCCATATGTGCAAATATTTGCAGAATCTGTGGCTTATTTGCTACTAATTTTTCCTTGAGGCTGAATAGCATACTATGCATTCATAATTTAGCTAGAGAGCATCTTACCTCTTCTTTCACCTTCAGTTTCAAAGGGGAGGATAGCATATTGACAGTGTCAGATTTTACACTTTTGAAAAATATTTTATGATTTAATTAAATATGCCAAAAGAGAAATTATAGCTGGTAAGCACAACTTCTGTTTTCACAGCTGTCTGTGTAGATCATACTTTTTTCTGTGAAGCATCATGTTAATCTTCATATTCTACAGTTCATAACCCTCATCATTCATAACCCGAAAATGAGGAGGAATGCCTTACTCAACACTTATTAAAGATATTCTAAGAATAAATAATTTTAATTAGCCTTCTGAAGTAATTTTAAAAAATACAATTTCCCCTTTCATAAAATGGGATAGGTGTTTTGTAAGAAACGTTACTACCATGTTGATTAGATTTTCATAAATTAAGTGAACCCAAACTTGGCATAATTTTAGTCAGCCAAATATTTTTCTCACATCTTACCACACGTTACTGGCAGGTGTTAACACTTAGGCTAGGGACAGACATTACACAAACTGGTTTAAGTGATCAAAAACTGGTTTAAACCTGTAACAGAACAGATGTTCAGTGCACATAAACCAGTTTGAAAATGGCTGAAACTGGTTTGAGATAAACCTGGTTGAACATAGCATCAGACTTAACTGGTTTGGGTCAAACCAGTTTATACACTGACTGTCCCAGGCCCTTTAATCTCTCTGAATCAAAATGGAATGCTCCAAAATGATTAGGAGAGATTCAGAAAGATTTGGTGATTCAAACATAGACACAGCTTTAAATGTTTTTTCTACATACCCCAAGGCACCAGGTGGCTTGTAAATGCTGAGATGGTGGGGCAGATGGAGCTTCTCACAGAAGCGCGGGGGGTTCCCCAGCTCACTTGGGAGCAGACCCAGGAGTGGACCAGAAGCACTTCCAGTCCACTTCCGGGTCCCTCAGGGAGCATGTAGGGGGGACCCTCTGGTACCCCCCTGGCTTGGCGACTGGTGCCTCCTGGGTTGGGGGGACATCTAGGGTTCCCCCATAGCTGATCGCCAAGTGAGGGGGTGTGGGGAGGTGCCCAAGTGCTACCTAGTGGACCCAGAAGTGGACTCAGAAGTACTTCTGAGTCCACTTCTGGGTTCGCAGCCAAGCATACAAGGGGCCCTCCTGCACTCCTGTGGGACGTTTCATCTGCCCCAGCACTGCAGCCACACTTGGTACCTCAAGGTATGTAGAAAAAACATTTAAAGATGTGTCTATGGTGGAATCGACAATTCTCTGAATCAGCATTGAATCTTCAGATTTGGATTCAGCCGAATTGAATTGGGGTCAGTGATCCAAATCAACTAATCAAATCACTGTCCCCGATTTGGGCTGAATCCAAATCCAAAGCAAATATGGCCCATTTTGCACACCTCTAGTTTAAGATCAACCAGACACTCCCAGCATCCCAGCATGTTCTCTGGGCTGGGTGGGGCTCTCTACTCTACAGCAGAGCTGGCTCCTCCCCTCCCCTCCCTGGCTAGAGCTCTGACAGAGACTTACAGGCAGAGCAGTGTCTGCCTGGCTTCCCCCTGCCCTACCTCCTTCGCTTCTCCACTACTCACTGCTCAAGCAGGAAATTTCCCCCTCCTTCCCTCCCATGTTCAGCAGCAGCGACCCCAACCCCATGGGCTCTACGCATGTGGTATACTAACTAATGCAGGCATGTGTGTGCCTGCAATTTCACTAGGACAGGCAGATAGAACAGTGACTATTTAGGGCTGTTTGGAGCTAATCAGGTGGTAAGCTCTTTAAGAAGAGTTTGAAGTAACGGAGAAAGGCTATTGTTTTACTAATTGGGTGATAAACACTGTTATCAGCCCCCTGTTGGCTTGCTCGCCTGTCAGGTTGCTGCAGACAGGATAAAGAAGCAGGGAGGGAAATTGAAAAGCTCCATATTATTAACAGATGCATGCACTGCACCCTCCTCAGAGTTCTAGCAGGGGGCTGTGGTCTGGCAACACTCTCGCTCCTTGAGCAGCAAGTGGAGAAAAGCCTGGGATGGTGCAGGCAGATCTCCCTAATCAAAACGGCCTGCCGGGGCTTGGCTACCCCCCACCCCACCCCCTCAGCTCAGCATTTTGCAAGAGAAGGGAGGACTGCTCTAGCATCCCCTGGCTTCTAGCCTGAGCCACTACAGGCACGTGCCTGAATTTCCTCAGTCCAGAGAGAATGTCTGTCCAGTTACAAACTGGTTCAGCCTAGACAAGTTAGACTAACCTGCAAAGATTGAATCAATTCAGACTCAGGCTTTCTAAATGTCTGTCCCTAGCCTTAGGCTCTAAAACCAAATTCCAAATTTTCCAAGGGAAATCTATGTATGGAGGGAACCCAATGTGCAAACCTTTGTAACCTATGAAGATTTTTATCCACTGGTGTTATTCCATTACCATTTTTAGGATACATAACTTCTGTAAAACAGATTCAGAAATGAGAAAAAATAGAATTACTATAAATTATCCTTATCTATTTTTTATGTTTTCATGATACCATAATGGCATTTCTTCCTGCATCTACACTAAACATATTTGAGTTTAATCAATACACACTTGACCTTTTGGAACTAGTGGCTAAAATATTTCAGGAAATAAAGCTAAAGAAAATCTTGTATTAAATGCAGTTTTCATAATGGCAAGTTTACCTGTTATGATGTTTATTTTATCTCTATACTGATTAATCAAGTCCCATATAGAAGAATGTTTATAAAAATTCAGAGACTAAAGTAGCAGGGTTCTATAAAGATTAAATAGGTATCTATAGAGAATCACTCTAAAAATCTTTATAGAATTTAATTCTCTGTTAATTGCTATGTATAAAGATTTTGCTTTACTAACTTGCAAAATTTCAAGGATAATTATAGCATTATTACAACAGTTATCTGTTAGTTATAGGATTTTATAGCAAGAATTCCATATTCAGTTATAAGAAATTGTTTCTCTTCCTCCTCCTGTATATATACTTGAACCAAGTCAACCACATTTCACTACAAAATCTAAACGATTTTCTAGTCAATACATTGCATGCCACTTCTATCATATACTGAATACATGTTAAAGACATTCTTACTTTTTCATTCATCTAAAGAGTCCTCCTGTTTTCATTAAAAATGTACAATGAAAACTAAGGTCACTATACAACAATAAATTCCATATATACAATTAAAATATTTCCAGTGTGAAATATTTAGTAAAATTATCTAAACAACCTAACATATTCTATGACCATATCTTACAAAACTGTCTTATAATTATTCAGTCAAAGTAATAAACTACTAATTTTTAATTTTGCATAGGTTAACATGTTCCAAATCAAAAATCTTGATAAGGGTGCTGTTACAAATAACCTTTAAAACATTTTAAATCTGTGGAATGTTAATACATCATAAATTCAGAACAGTTTCAGAGAGGTCATGGGTTAAGTCTTAACACCATCTCAGACCTACATAACTGTGACTTGCCAGTAGATGGCATGGCAAGCAGGGGCATGGACAGGAACCAGGACTCCATCCCTCCTTAGGGGTGGGAGAGGAGCAGGGAAATTGGCATGTAGCTTGGAGGCAGAGAAACCATCATGGGCATTGTAGTTTCCCTCACTCTGCAGCCAGCAGAAGCCACAAATGGGAGGAGAAAAGTTTAGAAAAAATCTGTCTGAAGTGAATGGGCAGGGGGAGATATTCATGTTTTGCACTGAATTGAGAATCAGTTGGGTTAGTACTCATACCGGGACAGAACAGACCCAGTAGGCTCATTATGTGCCACACTGGGCAAGAGGTGGGTTAGCACTCACACCAGGGCGGGGGTCACTGCATGCATGCCACACTGGGGCAGAGTTGAGATCCAGCAAGCGCCTTGCCTGTATGCCATACCAGGACAGATCTGAGACGCAACTGAGACTGGTTTCCATTCTCTGGCTCATTCTCTTCACAGAGGTAGGCAGTAGGACTGCTGTTGCCTTTTGTACAAGGGTGCTAGAGCAAGCAGCAAACTGGTGAGCTGCACCTAGGTGCTCAGAGTGGTTAGGGTGCTCTAGGGTCACACTCCCTGCCAATACCACCACACTAGGTAGTAGAGTTCAAGAGAGTTGAACATTTGCCCATGAAGCAAAGGAGTAGGAAGGGCTGGGAATGGTGCATCCTGAGATGCTAGAGGAATGAAGCTAGAGCATTTTATCTCCCTGAAGCAGACTAATAATACCCTGGAACAAACTGGATAAAACAGATCAAAGATAACTCACCTGAAGTAACATAACCTTAAAACTTTTAGAGGGTAGTTAGAGGGTAGCACAGGTTAATACCCTTTTAACAGGTGAATGCTCCCCTTTTAAGTTCCTTTATAACAGTTTAAAGGTAACCTATAACTTTAAGGAGCCCAATTTACAAATGTGTTTAGCACATACCAGCTATGAAGCTGTATGCAGTCAATGAATGCCATTTTTTAAAACAGCTGAAATAATCACAATCCTAAATTTACACATGCTTACTGCATGTGATTAACTTTATGAACTATGAATCCCACTGAACTGGTCACTGGATAACAGTCTAGGTATTTCCCTTCGGTCTGCATCTACTAGTTTACTCTTTATAAAAATGATTTCAGACTCAAGTGAAGATAGATGATGATTTTTAAAATTTTTAACTGTTAAATCATTTAGCAATTCTACTTTCTCTTGCTTTAAACAAAATCACTGTCTACAATAGAGCCAAAACCAAACATCTGCCTTTTTCTGCAACTCTCCACTCCTACAAATTGTAAAGAATATTCTTAATGAATAAGCAGAGTCAAACGTGAAATATTATGAAATAGTACCCCTAGCCTAACTGCTATGAAACAACTGGTACCATTTTTTTATGTTCAATTACCTCATGCATAACTTAAAAACTGCTGCTGACACATATTTAAATAGAATGAGATATGAAAATAGTTGACAAGTAATGTTTCCGAAAGGTTTCACAACCTGGAAGTGGTATTCCCCTTATGCCACTGTACCTGTCACAATCTTTGATCATGTACGCTTAAAAGAATTTTCCCTCATTTTCTTCCTAATCCTCCTATCCCTGTGTTTCCAAACAGCTTTATTCTCTTATATTAACAGCGTGTCCAGAAGACTAAGACATTTTACTACTGTTACTCCATTAAGAATTAACAAATCATAAGAACAGAGTATGCCACAATAATGTAAATAAGGAACACTAAGATACTGATTTATGTCTTAATTTTAAAGTCCACACTATATATAAAGATAAATATTAAAAGTGTATTGAACACATTTTGATTAAACTGAGATGTGTTCTTTTTTCTTACATAACTGATAAACAACAAAGAGCCTGTATTTTATTATTTTTCCCCACTATTTAAATTACTATGCTGCTCCTGTTCAATGCATTCAATAACACAATGAAATTATTTGAGACAAGACTGAATAGTTTGACAAACATACGACTTTGATACCACCGATATAAAAGATATAGGTAAGGAATAGAGAATTTACTTTATTTACTTTTGTTTTCACTTTAACAATGTAATTAGTAAATACCAGTGATAAAAAGAAACACATGTTTAGAAGCTATTACATTATAATTTTTTTGTTTTTAAGTTTCTGCATGGTAACTGCCTTTTCATTATTAAAGCATTTTTTTCAAAATATATTAGGTTTCTAATATCACATAATTCCTAAGTACTGTAATTATACAGTAGCAAAAAAGTTTTACTGTTTCGACCACAAGGGACTCTGATATATAATATAGACTATAAAGCATAAAGAGAAAAACCAAAGCAGGATTCTTTGGATCTCTCTGCTTTTATTTAGGTTTGTTTCCCTTACTTGTTGCCAAAACCACTGTTGTTATGATCAGAATTCCTGTCACATAAAGTCACCATCCATAACAGAGGCAGGGATTAGGTGCACTGATATCGATGTTCTCTTCCAGCTGTGCAACCACAAAATAAAAACACCCATTTTAAACAATGGTTATTCAGGCTGGAAAACTTCTACTTCAGCCAGTCCATATGTCTGAACTTCTCTAAATAATCAGACCACCATGCTGTCTCTAGCTGAATAGCCATAATCTTCATCTCTGTCATTACCGGCTGATGAACCTTGAGCCTGAAGAAGAAATTCCTATTTTTGATCCTGAAGTATATGACCTTCTACTTCCTATTTTTATGCCAAAGTTATTCAATAAGACAGGAAGTTCCAAGCCTTCTGGTAGAGTTCTTCAATCTGCTCCTTGAGCACAGGCTACTGTTGTCTCCAGTTTTTCACCCACTTCAGAAGTCCTGCAATATTTCCCATCTTCTCCAGGTAACTCATAATCTCCCATCATATGTAAAGCTTTACTTGAATCCAAAAAGATTAGACATGCCACATTTCCCTTTTGTATAAAATTGGTTATTTTACCAAAGAACTATATGGGGAAAATCGTGCACAATACATTATTGGTAAATGCAACATCAGTTTACCAAAATGGAAAAATGTATATAATATGTAAAGGTTAGGAACACTATTAATTTAACAAGGATATTACAGTTTGGAGACTGCCATTGTTTTTTCTCCCACTTGTGGCAGCTACAGCAGACCTATATATTGCACAAGTCAGTCAACAAAAACACAGTCAACCAATTCCACTAGATAATGCTAACAACTGTATCTGGGTTGACTCCAGTGGAGTTGCACTATTTAAACCCAGTAAGATCTGGCTGTAAGTGATGACATTTTTGTTTTGAATAGTAACAATAGAAACCTGTACAACCATTCATGCAAAAAAAAAAGGTTGTCTTGAATGATGGCTGTAAAAGTCATAGGAAAACAAACTCCTATCCTTCATGCCTTTTGTGATCCTGCATTGCCATGAATCCAGGATTTATATTAGAAATTAAAGAGCTGAGTACTGCAATTACTGTACTTTCCTGGCCAAAGTAAAATCAATATTATTTTGACTGCTGTAAAGGAAACATGTTTTTAGAAGTGTTCTGTGAATCGGATATAATTTTTTCACAACATTTCTACTCATTTGAGTAGTGGCCACTAAGTACAGGGAGGAAGGAAAGCTTAGCATTTAGTGGTTAATAAACAACTACACCCCGGAGGACTCTCTGACCAAACAAAGCAATAGCTGAGGTTCTTAGCATGTTGTGAATGGCCATGCTGAAGCTCAAGTTGTTAGTCTGCAGTTTTCTTAGCACAGAAAATGTTTTCCAATTCCAGTTGTAAGGTTACCAGAAAGCTTTTGATGGATTTCCCCTTCATCTCATATAAGCTGTTTTAATGACTAGTCTCTGCTGTGTTTTTAAGGCCCCTCTCCATTCTTCAAAACCTGAAATATGCATCTGAATTCCTGAAATCCTCAACTTTCATCAACTAGCATACAACTGCTCTTCCAACATCTGTGCAATGGCATCTCTTTTTCTCTTTCCTTTATTTTTCTGACTGCTAAGATGTGTTTAGGCTTTTACATTATTGTGAGTTTTTCTACCTAGGTGGGTGACTTCACACAGTATCATTGCGTGTGGCTTTAATTATATAAATTGCAGTACGTTACTATATTAATAGGTAACTAATAAATACATAGAATAGCAACAAAACAGAACAATGATAAAACTAGAAGCTGGTTAACAAACCAATGAAAAACAAAGTACATCTGGGGAAATGTTTAAAGTACTACTTTTACTATGAAAACATGCAAAATGATTTATACTAATAAAATGAAGACACAAAGCTTCTACACATTATTATTGAAAGTGATATAAAAAGTGATGGTATATTATTGTTTAAAGAACGAGTTTCATTTAACTCATGCACTTATATTAACATTATATCGCAGCATCTGACCATCTTTAATACATTTACTCTTGCATACTCTCTTATGAAGTATGGAAGTATTATTATTATCATATTCCTATGGCTCTGAGAAACTAGAGGTTTGGTTACCTAAAGATGCAGTTAGGTGACACATTAGAATTTCAAAAGTATTTTAGTGTGTTTAACTTCCATGAATTACAAAAGTCTAACTGCTTTTGGAAATCTCACTAAGCACCTGTTTGTAGGGTGAGGTCTCTTATAGTGATAACTTTTAAAAATCTGTCTCTAAGGCCTCTGCCACACATTATACTTAAGACATAATTAACCAGTTAATCACATCTTAAGCTGTGACCTGGCCACATGTTCAATAAATTAATGGTGTGATAAAATGAGGAATAAGCCACAAAGTTATTCCACAAAAAAAAAGTGGAATAACTTCACAGTTCATTCCTATCATTAATTGAATGTGAGCTGGGTTACAATGTAAGATGTGATTAACTGTTTGATGTATGACAGAGATCACTGCTGTGGAAGCTTGCTACTTGTCAGTAATAAGGTGTGATTGGATGATGCTGGATCTCACAATCATGCCTCCTGTCATAAATGAGTGGCATGGCAGGGACACAATTGTGTGGATCACGCATCAGATCCTATCATGCCTTTAGATGAACATCTGGCAGGGGCCCAAAGGCCAGATTCTATTTCTTTTATTACATGCTTAAGTGGATTTAGGATTCTGTTGCACCCTACCTGAGTCCCAGAAAACAGTCATACAAAATGTGTCTGGGTCCTCCTCCTTCCACTATTTTTTGATTACTTTATTTTAAGGGTCAGATGATGGTTATTACAAAAGTAGATAAATGTATGGATTTTCAGGGACTTGAATTAGGTAGAATAGACAGAAGGCAGAGCAGCTTGGCACCTTATAGATTAATTTGTTCAGAGAGGTATGAGTTGTAGGCTGATGAAATAAGCTGCAACTATTAGAATCATAACTTTCTGTACGAGTTAATCTATAAGGTGCTATCATGCCCTGCCTTCTGCTTAATTTCAGAATAACAATAATATACTATCACTTTTTATATCACTTTTAAGAATAATGTGTAGAAGCTTTCAGTGTCTTCATTTTATTAGTATAAATCATTTTGCATGCTTTTAGAGTAAAAGTAGTACTTTAAACATTTCCCCAGATGTACTTTGTTTTTCATTGGTTTGTTAACCAGCTTCTAGTTTTATCATTGTTCTGTTTTGTTGCTATTCTATGTATTTATTAGTTACCTATTAATATAGTAATGTACTACAATTTATATAATTAAAGCCACACACAATGATACTGTATGAGGTCACCCACCTAGGTAGAAAAATCACACTTGCCTAAGTCTACTTGGATGCCCAATAGGTGAAATGTGGCCCCAAGTGATTGCCCAAGATTACACAAGATCACACAGACTATGGTGGAGTAGGAGCAGCTGGAATACTGCATCTGTAAAGACCAAGTACTTGATTTGGGAAGCCCCTTGACTATTCATCCCTATTCCAGATTGAAGGATTGGATTCTAGGGGCATTTGTACACTGCTCCAGAAGTTGGGGGGGAGGAGGGGAGGAAGAGCTAGAGCCGCTCTACTTAAAGCACCTGGAGCCTCTTGTATATCAGCATCCGTGCACTTAAAAATGGCGGTGTGGGTGCTTTATTTAAAGCTTGTTGAACAAGTTTTAGATATAGCACCCCCATTGCCATTTTTAAGCATGGGGATGTGGATACACATCAAGTATACACACGGATACTCGATTAATCAAGCCTACTGTGACGTGCTGTAATTACACCACATCAGAGCAGCCTCACTGCTTGCGTATAGGTGCTCTGAGTTAGCAAATATCGGGATTTGTGGTCTCTCTCCCGCTCTGCTGTGTATATAAGTAAAACAGTGAGAGTAGATGGCTTCTTCCACACATTAAAAAAAAAAAGTGCTTTGCCGGAACAAGGAGCACGTTATTTCAGCCCGGCTCTTCAGCATCTGTAAAGATCAGGCATTTCAGCAGGGCTTTTTGGCACTTTCAGTTAATGCTGAGTCAATCAGTTATAAGATAAAAAGGCCAAAAGTCCCACTAAAGCGCCCAATCTTTACAGACGTTGGGTAAACTGGGTTAAAGTAACATGCTGCCTCTTCTGGGCATGCGCAAGCCTCAGTGTGGAAATGCGCTGAGTTTAAAGTAAAGCACCATTTTGGGTAGGTTTTGTACATGTACAAGCACTCAATGTGATCAGAAAGTACTGTCTGAAGTTGTTTTACCAGAATGTAAGAATACAGAGATATATATCTATAATGATCCACTACAGTGAAGTTGAACAATATCTAACATGTATGAATGGCTATTTTTAAGTTTGGGAGCGATATAACACTGCTTCTATTTCAAACAAGCGAGATCAAGAAATATTCATAAAAGACTGGACTCCCCTTACAAAATGAAGGTGGCTTCAACATTATGTAACAATTAACATCTTTTAGGAGGATCTTTACTTTTTTTTATCCATCTTATTGTGGTTCTCTAATTGCTTTGGAGAGGATGCTCTTTCTAAACGTACTTCACATTCACTGTTGTTAAACCCAACAAAATTCTTCAAACTTTTACATCAGGTACTTTTACATCAGGTACAAGTCTTTAAGACAAAATATATATACACTGTTAGAAATAAGCCAGCGTCAAAGCAGGATAAAACCTTGTCTGAAATATCTGACATTGTGCTTCCATCAAATAGATGTCACTACTTTACTGAGACTGTACCACTAGTAAAGTGAATTCCTCATCTCCGCCCCCTCCATCCCCCGTCCTTAAGACAAGGCTGTTTGATATGAGCAGCAGAGGGAGGACTTCCCTAGGGTCCTGTGGGGAAGAGAGAGAAAAAAGTAGGCTTGGCTGTACTGGAGCCTTCTCCACCTATTTCCCTTCCAAAACCAACCCAAAACATATGTAGGCATCACAGCAGAGTGGGAAAGAGGTCAGAGGAAGAGCAGAGAATGCTCTACATAGCCCTGCTGCCGTTTGCTTGACTAAGCTGTGACAGGTTGAAAGTGTTGATAGTCTGTCTCTTATGCACAGCCATTCAGCTCTAACTTTTGGTTTACTTCCTTATCTTGTAATTATAGTTTGAATTGTTTTTTGGTTTTTTTTTTTACACGATGCAATAACACTAACTGATCACTTGAGTTTTGGATCAAAAGGGAATTTTTCATAAGAACATAAGAAATGCCATTCCCTGGGTTAAGACCATAGGTCTAGGAAGCCCTGTATCCTGTCTCTCAGTGGCAGAAAATGGATGCTGAGGGAGAAAGTAAACAGGGCATGTCCAGAATGCTGTACTCCCTACTCCTCTCCTATAATAGCTTCCAGCATTCAAAGGTTTCGGAAGTTCTGATTGAAAGGTTGCACCCACGGCTACCATGTTCAGTGCCTACTGATGGATCTGTCCTCCAAGAACTGGTTCAATCCCCTTTTGAACTGCGCAAAGCTACTAGCCTCCACAACTTCCTGTGGCAATAAGTTCTACAAGGTAATTACTCATGGTGAAAAATAACTTCCTTTGGTTAGTTTTAAACATTACTGATTTCATTGTATGTCTGCTTGTTCTAGTACCATCAGACACAGTAAATAATAAATCCCCATTTACTTTCTCATAGATTCATACATTCTAGGGTCGGAAGGGACCTCAATAGATCATCAAATCTGACCCCCTGCATAGGCAGGAAAGAGTGCTGAGTTCAGATGACCCCAGCTAGATGCCTATCTAACCTCCTCTTGAAGACCCCCAGGGTAGGAGAGAGCACCACCTCCTTTGGGAGCCCATTCCAGACCTTGGCCACTCTAATTGTGAAGAAGTTCTTCCTAATGTCCAGTCTAAATCTGCTCTCTGCTAGCTTGTGGCCATTATTTCTTGTAACCCCTGGGGGTGCCTTGGTGAATAAAACCTCACCAATTCCCCTCTGTGCCCCCGTGATGAACTTATAGGCAGTCACAAGGTCGCCTCTCAACCTTCTCTTGCAGAGGTTGAAGAGGTCCGGGTGCCCTAGTCTCTCCTCGTAGGGCTTGGCCTGCAAGCCCTTAACCATACGAGTGGCCCTTCTCTGGACCCTCTCCAGGTTATGCACATCCCTCTTGAAGTGCAGCGCCCCAAAATTGCACACAGTATTCCAACTGTGGTCTGACCAGCGCCCGATAGAGGGGAAGTATTACCTCTTTGGTTCTGTTCGTCATGCATCTGCTGATGCACAATAAAGTGCCGTTAGCTTTTCTGATGGCTTCATCACACTGCTGACTCATGTTCACCTTGGAGTCCACTAGGACTCCAAGATCCCTTTCCGCTTCCATTCCACCATGCAGGTCATTTCCTAGGCAGTAGGTATGCTGGACATTTTTCCTCGATAGGTGCAGCACTTTGCATTTCTCCTTGTTGAATTGCATTCTGTTGTTTTGTGCCCATATGTCCAACCTGTCCAGGTCTGCTTGCAGCTGTTCCCTGCCCTCCGGCATGTCTACTTCTCCCCACATTTTTGTGTCATTCGCAAACTTGGACAGAGTACACTTCACTCTCTCGTCCAAGTCGCTGATGAAGACATTGAAGAGTATCGGTCCTAGGACCGAGCCCTGAGGGACCCCACTGCCCACACCCTTCCAGGTCGATACCGACCCATCCACTACAACTCTCTGGGTACGACCCTCTAGCCAATTCGCCATCCACCGGACTGTGTAGTCGTCCAAGTCACAGCCTCTTAACTTGTTCACCAGTATGGTGTGGGATACCGTATCGAAGGCCTTCCTGAAGTCTAAGTAAATGACGTCAACCCCTACTCCTGTGTCCAGGCGTTTTGTAACCTGGTCATAAAAAGAGATTAGATTAGTCAGGCATGATCTACCTGCTATGAACCCGTGCTGGTTTCCCCTCAGCATAATTCGTCCTGCCGGGCTCTCGCAAATGTGAGCCTTGATAATCTTTTCAAAGACTTTGCCAAGGATGGAGGTGAGACTGACTGGCCTATAATTGCCCTGGTCCTCCTTCCTCCCCTTCTCGAAAATGGGGACCACATTGGCCCTTTTCCAGTCCTCCAGGACCTGGCCTGTGTGCCACGAGTGTTCAAATATTCCTGCCAGTGGCTGTGCAATGACGTCAGCCAGTGCCTTCAGTACCCTCGGATGGAGCTCATCCAGGCCTGCCGACTTAAATGCATCCAGTTCCTCCAAGTGACTCTACACCATCTCAGGGTCTACGCATGGTAGTCTGGTGCCCTGCTGCTGCCTCTCCACAATCCCAGTGAGAGACTTGTCTTGCCCCTCACTTAGGAACTGAGGCAAAGAACTCATTGAGGAGTACAGCCTTGTCCCCCCGTCCGTCACCAATTGCTTCTGCCCATTCAATAGGGGTCCTATTCTACCCTGGGCCTTCCTTTTACTCTCTATATAGCTGAAAAACAATTTCTTGTTATCCTTAACTTGGGATGCCATCCTCAGCTCCATGGTAGCTTTGGCCCGTCTAACTGCCTCCCTACAAGCGCGAGCAGAAGAGGTATACTCCTCTTTGGTAATCTCTCCCTGTTTCCACTTTTTATATGCTCCCCTTTTAGCCCGTAGGCTGCTCTGGATTTCTCTGGTCAGCCAGGGAAGCTTTCTGGCCCCTTTCCCTCCTTTTCCTCGCATCGGGATCGTCTCCCTCTGTACCCGAAGGATCATTTCCTTAAGGCACAGCCACCCTTCCTGGGCTCCCATCTCTTCAAAACTCCTACTCTGCAGTGCGTCCTTGACTAATCGCCTGAGTTCATTGAAATCAGCTTTCCTAAAGTGTAGCACTTTCACCCTACTAGTTACCTTACCCAATCGATGTCTTATGATGAATTCTATTATTTGGTGATCACTGTCCCCCAGGTGACCACCGATATGTAGGTCCCCTACCATGTCATCTCCCATTGCCAATACCAGGTCCAGTAATGCATTCCCCCTAGTGGGACCATGTACCTCCTATGTCAGGTGGATGTCCTGCACACAGGATAGGAACCTGCGTGAATGGTGGGACTTTGCTGTCTGCATCTCCCAGCTGATGTCTGGGTAGTTTAGGTCCCCCATGACTACCAACTCCTTAGTTTTTATGGTCTCCAAGAGCTGCCTCAGGAGCCCCAAATCTAGCTCTTCCCCTTGGTGTGGGGGTCTGTAGCAGACCCCTACCACCAAATCCCTTTCTCCTTGACCCCCATGTAACCTAACCCACAATCCTTCTACTTTCTCCTCCTTCGATTCTGTCTTGATAAGGGTCAATGTATATTGCTCATTGACATAGAGCGCAACCCCTCCCCCTTTCTTCCCCACTCTGTCCTTTCTGTACAGTTTATAACCCTCAATATGTACCGCCCAGTCGTGGGAAGAATCCCACCAGGTTTCTGTTAGCCCTACCAAGTCGTAGGTGTTCTCCATACCATTTAATATTTTGTAAAGCTCTATCATGTCTCCTCTCAAGTGCTTCTTTTCTAAAATGAAATATCCTAGCCTATTTAGTTCCCTTTGTAAGGAAGTCCCTCCATAACTTAGGGAACTGTTCACAATGAGTCCAAGATCTCTTTCCTATGTCTTAACGGTTAATGTAGAGCCACTATGTATATATCTTCTGGGTTATTTTTCCCCCATGTACATCATTTTGCAGTTATCAACATAGAATTTCAATTTGCCATCTTGATCCCCACCCCCTAAGTTTTGAGAGATCCTTCTGTAGTGCTTCACAGTCCACCTTGGTCTTTACCATTCTGCATAGCCTTGTGTCACCTGCAAACTTGGCCACCTCACTAGTGATGCCCCCCTTTCCAGGTCATTTATGAATATATTAAGCAGCACCAGTTCTAACACAGGTCCTAGGGAAAACGCCATTATTTACATCTTTCCATTCTGAAAACTATTTACATCCACTCTGTTTAACATCCCTAAGCCAATTTATGATCCATACATAGACATTCCCTCTAATCCCACGACCCAATTTCATTATGAGCTTTTTAATGTGGGACTTTGTCAAAGGCTTTTTAGAAGTCCAGATATATTACGTCAACTGGATCACAATGATCTACATAACCTTCCATTAGAAAAGTCACACTGATAGCTCCTCTGGAAGTCCCAATCATCTACATGATAAACAAGCCTTTTTTTTCTTTTTCTTTCTTTTTTTTTTTTTTTATTATTGCTACCAGTTTGCCAGGCACAGAAGTTAGACTCTCTAGCCTGCAGCTCCCTGGCTTCTCTCTAGAGCACTTTTTAAAAAAATTGGAGTTACACTGCCAACCCTATATAGTGCTCAAGTACTGAGGTTATTTTAGTGATAGTTTGAATGCTGCAGTAAGTCCATAGCTTTGGCTGATTCCCTGGCAGACTTTCTGCTTCTAATGTGCTTAAAGACTATCAACAGACATTGCCAAATGAAGTAGATCAGCTGTTCTGGGGCACAGGATATTCACAGGATCTTGAGGTGGTTTGAATCTTAGCAGTTAAACTAGAATCCCATTAGCTATTTCTGAATCTTGGCCTCATCCTCCTAGCATAGCTCCTACTCCCAGGAGTTACAGGGGCCTGATCCTGCAGGACAACATTCAGGGCACATCTCTGGAAGCAGGGAAACCTGGGGTTTTCCTGTTTGCTTAGGCGCGCCCTGCTTTGGGACATGGCAGCACAATACACACACCTGAGAAATCCCCTGTGAAGGGTGTGGCAGAGCACAGGGTGTGTCTGCCACTTTAAGGGCCTGGAGCTGGCAGCCTCCAGGTGCCTGATTAGGGCAGCCATTTTGGAGACAGCGGCTGCCTATTTAAACAGGGCAGTTTGGCTGCAGGAGGCCAGGCAGCAACATTGCCTGGCTGGAGGGCTGCTGAGAACAACCCAGAGGTAAGGGGGAGCTGCAAGGGGTTTGTAAGGAGGCTCCTGGTCCTGGGCATGACCTGAAACTGCACCCTGCCAGGAGTGGGTGTCCTGGTGGGGCTCTCAGTGGTGTGGGAGCCCCCAGGAAATGCCAGGCCAGTTATCACCCTGGTGAAAGGCGGGTTGGGGCGCTTTAACCCCTAGCTCCCACCACCACTGGGTGGGTTACCCTTGTGTTTGTTGGGGGGCCCAGAGGGCCAGTGTTGTGAGGGGCCCAGAGAGGGCGGACCCTGAGAGTGTGATTGAGTACAGGGTGTGGTGCTGCGGTTGCCCCTAGGAGAAAGGGAGTAGTGGAACGGTGAGGCCCGAGGATGTGAGTGAGCAGCTAGAGACCCAGCCCAAAGGGGAAGAGTACCCTTGACTGGCCCAAGCTGGGGCCAGGACTATGGGAGTCAAAAGGGCCAGGGGCCCACCGTGAGGGATGCCCAAGAGCCGGGGGCCTGGGGTCCCGACCGGCCTGGAGGTGGGCCAGGGCAAGTGGCCAAAGGTCCCGGGGGGACCACACCCGAGAGGGGAACATGGCTTTGGGAGGCCTAGGTCGCCTGGATGAAGGTGGAGTGGCTGCCTGATAGGAGAGGATCATAGAGGGGTCCTGTGTGGATGATTCTGGGGCCCAATATGGGGCCGGTGACTATGTGAACACCATGATGCCATCTGCGAGGCTTGGGCTTCAGTATTAGGGGAGGTCGGAGCCGCAGAGCGCCCCCTGGCATCGGGGCATTACAATGGGTAGCCTCCCACGTAATTGACATCTTAATTGAATCAATTAACATCAAAGGCGTGGCGGGAGAGATAGGTGAGCGGTTGCCCAGAGACAGGTGGGCGGGCCACGAAGAGCTTGGCCCTGAGTAGGCCCCCTGTCACGGTGACAGGCGGGCGGGCCGTGGAGTTCCTCCCCAGGAGGCCCCCTTTCAGAGGGATTACTGGGGTACACCTCTGAAAAGGGGGTGACCTAGGCATTTGCTCCTGAGTCTTCAAGGGCCCAATTCTGCATGCCCCAGGAATTGTCAGATAGCAAAGGAAAGCAAACTATGAAAGGAAAAAGGGCTGCATTCAAATGATGGAAGTCAAATCTAAATGAAGAAAACTATAAAAGAACACAAACTCTGGCATGTTAAATATAAAACTACACTAAGACAAGCTAAAAAACAATTTGAGGAAGAAACTGGCTAGAAACACAACACTTAATAAAAAAATATTTGACTGGAAATGGATATTACCTTTGTGCTGCCATAAAATCCAGGCTGCCTGCACTTTTCTGCCATAAAACAAACAAACATCAGCCACAAGAAAGCAGCACAAAAGTATGCCACCTACTGTCGCTGCTATAATTTTTATCAATCACGGCATGATAAAAGGTATAGAAGTCTGTTTGCTTGGCCTTTGTACCACCATAAGTGGTGACCCACACAACTAATAAAAAAGAAGCACCTTAAGTGTTTCCTCAGCATCTATTGCAAGTTCCATTATTCCCCCTGACATGGATATTTGTCAGGATAGTCACAGGATCTTGAGGTGGCCTGAATCCTAGTAGTTACACTGAAGAGATCTGTCATCTGGGGAGAATGGGGTAAAGGGTGACAGTATTCAGCCAAGCACTGGAAAGCAGAAGTGGGGTGGCAGGGTCTTACCTACCATGACATTTGGCTTACTACACTTCAGCTGCTGCAAGGTGGGATCCCCACACACTACTTACAGCAGCCCCCATAGCTTGGGTTCCCCGAGTCTCCCCTCTAAATTGGCACCTGGGGCTGGTGGACAGTGCACCCACCCCTACTAACACCACTGCCCATCACTGAATATGGTCTATGTGACATGGAAGCTATTTAAAACAGCGCTAACCCAAGTAAATATCTGGCCTTTGGGGTTATTGCTCACCATTAAGTTTAATATTAAAACAAAGCTGCGGTCTGATGCTCTAAAATCCATCCATTTGCCTGTGTTTCATTTCCCTGCATTTCCTGGTTAAATGTCAAGTGTAATTGCATCTAAAATTGTTATGTATTTGCAATACAGTGATGGTGAGAGGTCTTCAGATCTTTCAGACTTCCATGTTATCTTCTGGCCTTGGCATCATGGTTGTACTTTTCTTTTTAAAGCGTCTGTTTTAGTAAACATAGCCTCAAAAGTGGACAGGATTTTAGGGGTAGGGATCCATGAGGTAACACAAGAAAAGTTTGCACTTTATAGGAATTCTAATTATCTTTAGAAGGGTTCTTGTAAGTAATGTGACAATGGTTTAGATTAATTCAGTTGAGGAAAAAAAATCAGACTTTTATTGGAAAGGAGGGTTTTCCTGCAAATGGAATCTGCTTGGCAGAGTTACTTTAACATTCTAATTAGGAATTAAAGAATGTAAATTTATAAATAAATAAGAAAAGATGTCTAACATAATGAAGACTATTCTACACTCAGGAATGTTTTATGCCTCTAAACTGTGGAAGATTGTCTACACGCTGCATTAAAACAGATGTTTCCTTCTGGTAGGCTAAAATCCAATGTGAACATATGATACAAAGAGAGCTCTCTGAATCAAAAGTTAAATCAGAGATACTCTACTCTTTGAATATAAAGTATGCTACAACCCTTTTAATTTTTGAAGCATCACCCTCCCCCTCTCTTACATGTAAACTTAGATGCCTAATCCTGCAGCCTTTAGGAATAAAAAGAAATATGAATAAAGAGAAAAAAATCCTTATGCGATTAGTCACACTAGAGTAAATGAGGGTCGAGCACGTAAGAAATAGAGGATCTTCCCATAAGAGATTAGATTTCTCAGTATCAATTACATTATTCAATATACAGTATACATGACATGAGCATGAGTTAAAATGGGGCCTTTAAAAGCTATTTGCGGAATAGCTGATGCAGCTGTAGCTTTAAACAATTCTGGGTTGCTTATTTACTATAATGTATTAGGTTCTATATTTATTTGAGGGTCTTGTAAATATCTGATTAAGTGATATTGACTCGCCAATCTGTTATGTAGTACTATATGCCAAGGGTTGGCAAACATCTGGCCTGTGGGCTAGATCTGGCCCCCATTCAGTGGCAGCAATCTTTCCCTGTGCTGTGCTGCTGGCAGCCACCTGGGGCTCGGGAAGAGGGGGGCTCTTGCTGTGCTGCACCACAGCCAAATGACAAGGAAAAGTGGGGATGGCAACTGAGTCCGAATACCCGCTTCTCAAACTCCAGCTGAATCATTTTGCACCCCACTAGAAAATGTTGCCAACTCCTCCTATATGAAGTTATGCATTACACAGATACAGAGATGATCTCTACTCTTTCTCTATTCTTGGATTCATAGATGTTAGGGTCAGAAGGGACCTCAATAGATCATCGAATCCGACCCCCTGCATAAGCAGGAAAGAGTGCTGGGGCTAGATGACCCCAGCTAGATACTCATCTAACCTCCTCTTGAAGACCCCCAGGGTAGGGGAGAGCACCACCTCCCTTGGGAGCCCATTCCAGACCTTAGCCACTCGAACTGTGAAGAAGTTCTTCCTAATGTCCAATCTAAATCTGCTCTCTGCTAGCTTGTGGCCATTGTTTCTTGTAACCCCCGGGGGCACCTTGGTGAATAAATACTCACCAATTCCCTTCTGTGGCCCCGTGATGAACTTATAGGCAGCCGCAAGGTCGCCTCTCAACCTTCTCTTGCAGAGGCTGAAAAAGTCCAGTTTCTCTAGTCTCTCCTCATAGGGCTTGGTCTGCAGGCCCTTGACCATACGAGTTGCCCTTCTCTGGACCCTCTCCAGGTTATCCGCATCCTTCTTGAAGTGTGGCGCCCAGAATTGCACGCAGTACTCCAACTGCGGTCTGACCAGCGCCCTATAGAGGGGAAGTATCACCTCCCTGGACCTATCTGTCATGCATCTGCTGATGCACGATAAAGTGCCATTGGCTTTTCTGATGGCTTCGTCACACTGCCGGCTCATGTTCATCTTGGAGTCCACTAGGACTCCAAGATCCCTTTCCACCTCTGTGCCACCCAGCAGGTCATTCCCTAGGCTGTAGGTGTGCTGGACATTTTTCCTCCCTAGGTGCAGCACTTTGCATTTCTCCTTGTTGAACTGCATCCTGTTGTTTTCTGCCCACTTGTCCAACCTGTCCAGGTCTGCCTGCAGCTGTTCCCTGCCCTCCGGCATGTCCACTTCTCCCCATAGCTTTGTGTCATCTGCAAACTTGGACAGAGTACATTTGACTCCCTCGTCTAAGTCACTGATGAAGACATTGAGGAGTATCGGTCCAAGGACCGAGCCCTGCGGGACCCCACTGCCCACACCCTTCCAGGTCGAGACCGACCCATCCACCATGACTCTCTGGGTGCGACCCTCCAGCCAATTCGCCACCCACCGGACTGTGTAGTCATCCACATCACAGCCTCTTAACTTGTTCACCAGTATGGGGTGGGATACCGTATCGAAGGCCTTCCTGAAGTCTAAGTATACGACATCCACCCCTCCTCCTGTGTCCAGGCGTTTTGTAACCTGGTCATAGAAAGAGACTAGATTGGTCAGGCACGATCTGCCTGCCACTAACCCGTGCTGGTTTCCCCTCAGCATAATTTGCCCTGCCAGGCTCTCACAAATGTAAGCCTTGATAATTTTGTCAAAGACTTTACCAAGGATGGAGGTGAGACTGACCGGCCTATAGTTGCCCGGGTCCTCCTTCCTCCCCTTTTTGAAAATGGGGACCACGTTAGCCCTTTTCCAGTCCTCCGGGACTTGGCCTGTGCACCACGAGCGTTCGAATATTCCCGCCAGTGGCTCTGCAATGATGTCGGCCAGTGCCTTCAGCACCCTCGGATGGAGCCCATCCGGGCCTGCCGACTTAAAGGCATCCAGTTCTTCCAAGTGACTCTGCACCACCTCAGGATCTACATATGGAATTCTGGCGCCTTGCTGCTGCCTTTCTACAACCCCAGTGAGAGACTTGTCGTGTCCCTCACTTAGGAACACTGAGGCAAAGAACTCGTTGAGGAGTTCAGCCTTGTCCCCCCTATCTGTCACCAATTGTTTCTGCCCAGTTAGCAGGGGTCCTATTCCTCCCTGGGCCTTCCTTTTACTCCCAATACATCTAAAAAACAATTTCTTGTTGTCTTTTACTTGGGTTGCCATCCTCAGCTCCATGGTAGCTTTGGCCCGCCTAACTGCCTCCCTACAAGCACGAGCAGAGGAGGTATATTCATCTTTAGTGATCTCACCCTGTTTCCACTTTTTATGTGCTCCCCTTTTGGCCCTTATAGGTGTAATCCTTCAACCCCAACCAAGAGTTAGGTCGATCTAAGTGCCAATCTGCATATACACTGGCCATTTTCATCAAGTTTTCTCCTGTGTTTCTAAAAAGTGCTCACAAAGCTGAAGCCATGGTGGCTACAATAACACATGGGTTGCCTTAGGGACCAGCACTTGTTCTGAAATCTAGAGAAGCTAAACTGTCATCCCACATCCATGGAGAAGGAGCAGACAGAGCCTATACCAGGGAAGTGTGCTAGCTGAAGATTACCTTTATGAAGGAAAGCTTAAAAAAACACAATGGTCCACATAGGGCCATCTCCCAAGAGATGGAGATTTGCCAAAGCTGTGCCATTATATCAGAAAAACTTCTACATGATCCAGTTTCAGAGGCATAACTAGCATTTTTGGCTCCTTGGCAGAAATGCTATCAAGTACTATGGAGTGGAGAGAGGGGGAAAGGGGCTTTATGCTATGGTCTGTCAAGCCATGGTCTGTTGATGCCCTGGTCTGTAGACTTGAGTCTGTCAAGTGTTTTCTGCAAAGATCAGATCAGACCATATGGCATGCAGGAGCAGGTCCTACAGAGAACAAAAGTTTTCAAATTTTAAATTTTTGCAGTGTTTCCTTCACATTCACCTATCAAAAGTTCACAGCTATATATCCTACATAACACTGCTCCATTCACAACAATTCAACAGACTATGTGTCACTATTATGCATCTCTAGAGCACTACGGAATGATTCGGTTCCCAATACTGTCCGGCTCCCAGTACTGTCCTTGGGAGTAAATAAATGCCTTGGATTTTGTTCTGAGTTCTGGCAGAAGGGAAGGAGTCAGATCAGTTATTAAATGTACTTAGGTTCAACATCTTTCACTTGGGGGGTGGGGCAGTGCATGGAGTTGCCAGCCCACCAACAGTTAGTGTCAACCTAGTGAAGGGTCATTTGGAAGGGCTTGATGTGTTAAGTCGGCATCCCCAGATGATCTTCATCCAAGGGTGCTGAAAGAATTGGCTGGTGTCATGGCAGAGCCACTGATAAAACTTTTTGAGCACTCATGGTGCTCAGGGCATGTCCCAGGGGACTAGAAAAGGGCCAATATGGTCCCTATTTTCAAGAAGGGGACAGAGGAGGATCCAGGTAACTATAGACCGGTTAGTTTCACTTCTATCCTTAGGAAAACCTTTGAAAAAATTATTAAGGAATACATTTGTGTGAGTCCAGCAGGCAAAGTAATGCTGAACAGCAACCAGCATGGATTCATAGCAGGTAGATCCTGCCTGACAAACCCTGTTTCTTTTTACAACCAGATCACAAACTGCTTAGATGCAGGAGTCGAGGTGGATGTCAAATACTTGGATTTTTAAAAAGCCATTGATACAGTATCACATCACATTCTCATAAAAAAAAAATAAAAAAAAAAATGAGCGCTTGTAATTTAAACAATTACATAGTCAGGTGGGTGGCAAACTGGCTAATGGGATGCACCCAGAGTGTGGTAGTGGATGGGTCAGTATCAACCTGGAAGGATATGGGCAGTGGTGTCCCCCAAGGCTCCGTCCTTAGGACAGTGCTTTTCAATATCACCGGTGATTTGGACAAAGGTCTAGTGAGCACACTGTGTCCAAATTTGCAGATGACACTGAATTATGGGACAAAGCAGACACACTGGAAGGCAGGGAGTGGATTCAGGCAGATTTGGATAAGCTGGAAAAAGTGGGCAGAACAAAACAGGCTGCAGTTTAACAAGGATAAGTGCAGAGTCCTGCATCTAGGGAGAAGGAATCACCAACACATACAGATTATAGGGGATGACTTTCTAAGCAGCACAGCAGCAGAAAGGGATCTCAGAGTCATAGCTGACTCAAAGATGAACCTGAGCCAACAATATGATTAAATAATCAATAGAGCTAACCACACACCATCATGCATTAACAGGTGCATCACAAACAGGTTTAGGGAGGTGATACTTCCCTTCTATGTGGCACTGGTAAGGCCACAGCTGGAGTACTGCATTCAGTTTTGGGCGCCGCACTTCAAGAGGGATGTGGATAACTTTGCAAGGGTCCAGAGGAGGGCCACTCGTATGGTTAGGGGCCTGCAGGACAAGTCCTAGGAGGAGAGGTTGAGAGAGCTGGATACCTTTGGCCTCCATAAGAGAAGGCTGAGAGGGGATTTGGCAGCCATCTACAAATTTGCCAGAGGGAGGAGGTACTCTGTTTACCAAGCTGCCCTTTGGAGTAACTAGAAACAATGGCCACAAACTGACAGAGAAGAGATTTAGAATAGACATTAGGAAAAACTTCTTGACGTTACCAGAATCTGGAATGGGCTTCTAAGGGAAGTGGTGCTCTCCCCTAATTTGGAGGTATTTAAGAAGAGACTGGACAAACATCTGTCTGGGGTCATCTGACTGCAGGACTCTTTCTTGCTCAGGGCAGGGGGTCGGACTTAATGATCTGCTAAGGTCCCTTCCAACCCTGAAAAATCTATTAAATCTATGTGCAAGGCACTGCAAAAATCTTTACAAATTGCACCTTTGTGTAAAGCAAAGAGCACCTAGAAAAAACTTGTTATGGTTCCAGTGCCATATAATGATTTTTTTTCCTTTATAACACTTCCCCGCGCCACCACGCATACACCCTGGAGCCATCCCATGTACCCCGAGAGGTATGCATACCCCCGGTTGACAACCCCTGCCTTAAGAGGGGCAAACCACCTTGTTACAAGACAGCAGGCCATTCTAGCATCCTATTCTAGATCCTATTTGCCCTCTCTTTCTGTGCTTCTGTGATTTGTCCTTGGACACATAACGAGTCAGTGGCAGAACCAAAATTAAAACTGAAGAGGTCCTGAACAGCAATTCCATACTTGGAACTTAAGTCTTCCAGATGCATTAAAAGTATTATCTTTATAAATAACAATATACGGGTTTAGTAGGGCTGTGCGACGCTTTGGTCCCTGATTCAATTCGGCAGAGATTCAGCCTGATTGAGTGGCCAAATCTCTGAACTGAATCAAAGGACACTTTAATCTCTCTGAATCGAATCAGAACCCTCTGAATCGATTCAGAAAGATTCAGCAATTTGAATGTAGACACACTTTTAAATGTTTTTCTGCATACCTCTAGATAGCAGGTGGTTTGTGAATGGTGTGATGCTGGGGAACAAGGAGCATCCCACAGGAGCATGGGGGCTCCCCAGCACACTCAGCAGCAGACCCAGATGTAAACCAGAAGCACTTCCGGTCAACTTCCAGGTCCGCCGGGGAGCATGCTGGGGGGGCCCCTGAACACCCCTGGCTCAGCAACTGGTGCTTCCTGGGTCTGGGGGAGGCACCCAGGGTCCCCCTGTGGCTGATTGCCAAGCCAGGGAGGCGTGGGGAGCCCCCCAGGGTGCTCCGTGGCAGACCCAGAAGTGGATCGAAAGTGCTTCTGGTCCACTTCCAGGCCTGCTGCCGAGTGCACTGGGGAACCCCTCACACTCCTGTGGGACACTCCATGTACCCCAGCATCACAGTGTTCACAAGCCATGCTGGTACCTCGAGGTATGTAGAAAAAACATTTAAAGCTGTGTCTGTGTCCCAATCACTGATTCTCTGAATCGGCATCGAATCTTCAGAATCGGATTTAGCCAAATCGAATCGGGGACAGTGATCCAAATCAACTAATCGAATCACTCTCCCTGATTCAGGTTGAATCCAAATCTAATAGGGCCCATTTCACACACCCTTACTGTTTAGCATACATATATCTAGATGCATTTATTTTATTTCTAAAACTCCCAATACAGTCTACTGTAAAGTCTGCTCATCCTTCCTACCAGAGAAGTGCAGGATCAAATTAATGAGTGTCTTTCCCTATTGACCTGGCAGAACTAAATACTGCCCTGCAGAAGAATGCCATGCATTTGAAAGCTTGACTAAATCTATCCCACCATGCAGTTGGTCCAATAAAAGAGATCACTCACAAAAATTCTTGCCTCTTGATAATTTAGATATTTTTGTTGTGTACATATTTTTGTACCTATTTTGAATAACTATCTGGTGGTAAGAACTTAATGAAGAAAAGCTACATTGAAGAAATAAGGTTAATTTTAGTACACACCTAGCACTAACGGGTCTGTCTCTCTGACTTCCCCACTACTGGTTGTCGGGCAAGTAAGCACTGTAGTTGTTGCTGGAGATAATGGTTGCAGAAGTGATTTTTCAAGCTACCACAGCTAGGGCAGAGCCAACACCTGTTATATGGCAACAACAACATCAATAGTTTTGAATGAACTATTTCTAATTTGCTTGCCAATTTGAAGGAGGGGGCAACCAACTTTTCTTTTGAATAAATCAGAATGCTACTACAGAGCAAAGAGCTTCTGAGATACTAAGGATGCTGGATATTTTCAGGTAGACCTAGCCATAACATACAAATGTGTTCAAACATAAGAACTTATACTCTCCACCCCAAACATATTTTAAATACAAGTTTATCTTCAAGAAAGAACAACTACTAATTTTTTCTTGGGTGAGGAAACTGATATGTTACATTTTTACTTGCATATTTCATAAAAGAAATGTGATGCTTGTTTCTCTTGAATAATAATACACCAGTCAATGCTAGCCACCCAAAGGGCCTTCCAGGATTTAATTACAGAAACTTGGGCTTAGAGATAACTTCTGTTCTGCGACAATGCTGAACAGCAAAAGTTTAGCTGCGTTTAGAGCAGCAGCCAATCTTAAAAATACTTTAGAATTCATCTATTTCAGCTTTCCAACAAAAGCATGGAGCTTTCACATTATGTGGGATTTTTTTTTTGTTCAAGAACACCATCTGAGTTGTCCTTGGACTCTTGTACCCAAAAGCTGTTTCTTGTATTCCTTTTGGATTTTACCAATAATACTTTTTCTGCTTCCCCACTAAGATCATTCAAGTATGAGGTTTTTATGCTTTTAGATGATTATATCACAACAATTGAAAGTTAAAACAAGTAATCTACAAGTACACATATACAATTTCCAGGATTTTATACATAGGGATCAGATTGCAGGTTAACTAGAATAGTTTTTGGATTTCTATTTCACCTTTGGCTAAAACAGGGATTATGTATAATATATTAACTGTTTGGGAACAACCTAGACTGCATTTCACAAGGGAGGTAATGTGTGGATATTTGTAACTCATTCTTATTTGTTTACTTTAACATTTCCCTGAGTGTTTTCTAGATTGAAGTATTTGCATTATTTGGCCAAAAAATAAAAAAAATCAAGCTACGAATTTCCATTTTGTTATTCAATACTGCTCTAGATGTTAAATCCCTGTATGCTGTAGCAGTTCTCAAAGGGAAATCCTGACTTCTAGCATTAAGGGATTTATTTATATGAACCAAGTTCGATCTTTTACTTTCTCAATGCCTTGATAAAAATGTTATCCACAAAAAATATGTGTTTCAAACAGCAAGGTAATAACCTATTTAAAAATAAGGAAATATTTTAATCTTAAGTATGTTGACTTTTCCTAGACTGCAAAATAATATTTTCCCTGAAGCTTCAATTTTTCCTAAGCTTTAGAAAGAATTTTTAATAACCCTTAGAAAATTATAAACAGATCACCGCAGTAAAAAAAATATTCAGATCAACATAATTTAGAATTAGGATAGTGTGCTTCAGGCTTTTGAAGAAGAAATACATATATTTTTAAAGTACATTTCACACTGTACCGTCATTAAGAAAATGCCTAATAAACACTAGAACTGGTACTACAAGCTTGATCACATTAAAACAGTTAACTCAAACTGCAATCTTCCTGTACTTTATTTATATAAAGTAAATAACGCTCAATAAAAACATTTTTCAAATGTTGACACATTTTTAAGTTTAACATGATACATTTAAGATTAAGTTAATACAGTTTCAAGTTTAATTTGTATGCTTAAACAAAATCTGAGATAATTAACTAACTTTAGTACTAATATTAAGGAAGTGGGGAAAAATCTGATGTTTACTAAAAATGCATGCAGTTTCTTCTGTATAAATCTGAAACAGTAACTTCAATGCTTGTCTATGTATGAAAGAGACCATAGTTTTCTATAATCTTTTGACAAGCAAAAATCCAAACTTGCTTTGTTCAGCTATTTAGTTGTTATTATTCAGAGATCTTGATATTTAAGAGCCTGGAAGTCTTGTTTGCAAATTGTCATTTTTAAATTTCTTTTAAAGACTTAAAGATCCAAATTCTGTATGATGCTACATGCCCTCAAATTCCACTGAATACCTAGACTAAACATTTAAATCAATACGAATTAATGACATTCAGCACCAGGCAGAACCAGGCTCTCATCTGTTACCGACTTTAAAAAATCTCTGTTATAGTGTATACTGCAATTGAAACATATCTGAGTGCTTTGTCTAGAAAATTTCATATGGGAACTGTTTGTCATTAGCACTAGATACTCATTCACTTCAGCTTAAGACTCTATGTAAAGCTAATTTTATAAAGTTGTTATATCTGAAGGTTTCAAGTAGAAAATAATATAGAAGCGATTCCATTGAACCAACATACCCAACTTTATGATTTTTAATAAATATCAAAGTTTTGGTGCATTAAGCTTTTTTTTAAACTTTAAGTAACTAGTCTGTTTTTGTTTTTGTTAGCCCAGCCCTGTAGCCCTTTCACCTTTCCTAGGCAAATCTTCTATTGAAGCAAGTGAGTATTTTGCCTACACAGGGACTGGTCTATGTAGAATGGCCTCATAGAAAAACAGCACATGCTTGCCAATCTGAACCCACATCATGAACTACACATATATACTTGTTAAAACTGGCATTGCTTCATGTTCAGTAAATCCTGCACTATAGTAAGATAACTGATATTCCCCTTAGACTACTGCCTGAAAGTGATTTTTTTGGTCAAACTGATGAGAACCCGTTCCAGTCATCATTTCACTTCAAATAAAGCCTTTTTATTTTTACATTGTTAATGTACTGAACTATACCAGTCTTTCTAATTTCATGTATTAACCACACTGCATGGTTTCTGTGACACCTAATAAGAATTTAATTTTCTACGGAATGAAGTCAAAGCTCCAGGCTGATTCAGAATACATTTCAAGCATAAAATTGCATTATAGTGTAATACTTGCAGACTCTAGCTGTAATAGGAAAAATCAATGTTCAATTAGGCATCTTTGTGAATCTGGTCCAAGATTTCTAAACTGCCTTCAGCCTGCCCTCTAAATTAGTGTGTATAAAGATTTGTGAATGTGCACAAACAGAAAAAGCACATACAAACTGGGTAGTTGGGGGAAAAAAAATGGTGTGAGAGAGGGGGAAGACTTGTGCATACAGAAAATCCTACTTAGGAATTCAGAGAGAACCATATTTAGGAATTCGCTGCTTTTTGAACATTTAGTCCAGAAATTAGTTTTAATCTAGATGTGGATACCCACGGCTCCTATAGATGTGTGGGAAGCCTGCTCCAACACACTGGAAATCCAGCGCGTCAGAGCAACTCTATTAATAACATTAAGCACCAGGTAGAATCTAGCTATTAATGGAGTCTGCTGGACCATGGAAATTGATGTGCTCTGGCAGTCTTCCATGTCATGTCATGTGTATCAGTGTCCCCATGCTTCCCTGCACTGGAAAAATTTGCAGTGGGGTGCTTTCATAAAAAACGCATTCAATGAGCTTTCCTTCAAAGTGCCCTGCTGCCATTTTTTTTCAACATGGGAATGTGCAGGGACCCTGATACACGTGATGCGTGGGTGCTTTTAATTAGCATGGCATCCTAATTAAAGCACCCAGTGCCACATCCCAAAACACATGTAAAAGTGCCCTGTTTTCAAGACAGATAGCTTACATACATTAAAAACAAATGTATGGATTACAAATTGATGAGAACCAGCACATAAAATCTCTCTTGAAATTCCTTTTTACAACAACTAATAAATTATGATATTTAATGTCATTTGGAATATAAATTGGGATGATTATGATACCTGTCTACAAAAGCTCTAGAAAGCATGCATCTAGCTTACATAACAGCTAACATCCTTATCCTTGGTAAAGAGCAAGAATTAATCATACAGCCAGTGACAACCAAGCTGCTACTGAGCGCTAAAGACCAGTCAATTAACTAAGAGCCAACTCTTAATCAGAAAAATGATCAACATTAAAATTAAATTATTCAACCCACAAATTTAATTGTAGTTACATTTACTTATTATATTCTTATCTACAGAACTTTCATAGCATCACTCATTCCACAGTTGATTACATACTCTGTTTTTTAAAAATGTCAGATTAACTAATCAACAAATTCTGGCAGGTCTAACAGCAAGGCTCAGATCAAAGGATCCACTTAGGAACAGCTAAAGCCTATAAAGCCAAAAAACTGCCAAGCATCAGGTCTGGAAACTCCTATTTGCCAAAAGGCGCTCAAGTATAAAAATACCAATGTGCTGCTGAACTGTTCAAGAGTACATGCCTGTGTAACATGCTTCCATATTAACATGCTTATTTGCCTGCCAATGTACTTACCTAATTTGATTTATATTGACCATTTAATATTTTCTCACTTGTCTCTAATGTTAGGAATTGTCTTTGATAGTTTACCATTGTATGACACGACTGTATGCCTACATAAAATAAGCAAATCTTTATCTTGGATTATATACCTTGGTTTCATTGGGGCCAAATCACTAAAGAGCCAAGCTTCATAACTGTGAAACCTGGTTTCTAAACCCCCTTTGCTAGAAATACTTGGAAGTTTTCAAGCTGAAAAGCAAGTAATTTCCTCTCTTGCTTTTAAAGATAAACTGACCACATGAACAAAATGGACTTGGATCAGTTAGTACAGGGATGGGCAAAGTAGTCTGTGGACCAGATCCAGCCCACCAGGCAATTTCATCTGGCCCACAGGTGCCCACCAATTAATTCGTACCCCACCCAGCCTATGTGTCTTGCTCCCACCTCATGTGTGGAAGAGCCAGGCCCAGGCAGAATATACAGCTTCCAGGAGGAGCTGCTGCTTGTCGCAACCCAACATTGTGATTTTCTGTTTGTGTGCGCTTTGGCATCGCTAAATTATTTTTCCTGCTGAATTGCAGCTTTCTTGCATGGTGGAGTTCTCTGCTGCAAAGGAGAACCCCAGTGCAACGGAGTATTCCCACCAAAATTTGTAGCTTTCTTTGCATGGTGCATTTCTTTTTGCATCTAAGAAATGCACGGTGCAAGGAGTTCCCGCCATTTGTGTGAGGATTTGTGCCACATTATTGGCTGATTCTAAATTATGCACACGTGGCGGCTAGCAATTGGCTTGCTAGCCGTATAAAGAGCTTGAGTGGTTTCCGCCCAAGTTGGAGGACTCCACGAACACCAAGTTGGAGGAATTAGAGAACTCACCAGGAAGAGGAGACTTTGTGCTGTGTGAAGATCTCTAAGTGCTGCAGATCCTTACGGACCCAGCGCATTTCTTAAGAAGGCAACAGAGGTCTAAACAGCCTCTGGCCTCTCCCCGTCGCTGAGTGCAATCCTAGACATATCCCTTATCCTGTATACTAAATATTCGAACCCGCGGAGCTTTAACAACTCCGTGGGATGGAACCGGACCGAACCCACGGAGCTTCAGCAACTCCAGGGGAAAGAAATTACCAAACCCGTGGAGCTTCACAACTCCGGGGCTAGAACGAATTTGTCGTAGTCCTCCAACGAGCATTTAAGCAGAGCTGCGCCTGGATGCTGACCAGCCTACACCACTACCACCACTGGTGTAAGTAAACAATCTTTGAATCAACCACTAAGCGTCCTTGACTAATTCTAGTTTGCCCCGCGTGCCCAGGCTACTGGCCACAGCCCGCGTGTGCAAAGACAGGCCTGGCTCGCCCCCGGCCCGCACACTGCTGTTACTGGTACAGCCACACCAACCTCCAGTGGCTCTTCCTCCCGTCCCTGCTGCAGTGCTCATAGGGGAGCAGTGAGTGGGGCTCCCTTCCACTTCTGGCAGAGTCCCAACAGCTGCATGTGGTGGCAGGGAGCAGGGCAGGCAGCTGACTCCAACATATGGGGCTTCCTCCCAGTGGCACATAAGTACCAGGAGCTGCATATGCGCTTCAGGGAGCCCCGCACAATAGAAGTGGGCCAGCCTGGCGCCGCTCCTTGCCATAATATACAACTCCTGGAACTGCACAGTGCTGGGCAGGAGCATCTGCATGGGCTAGAAACACCCCCAAAGGCCTGCTGCCTGATGCTGCCACTAGCAGCAAGGGCTGTGCACTGGGGGGGTGGAGGGGGAAGGGGGGGAGGGGAAAAGAGTGTGAGGGGGGTCCCCACACCCTTCCACCCTCCCTAACATCCCACAAAACCCATGCACCCACACCCAACCCCCACAACCCCTAACATATACACACACCCTGCAACATACCCTATACCCCCCACATGCAGTCATGCACCTCACAAACCCCACATACAATATACAAAAGTAAGACTATTTTAAGCTATTATAAAGTCAACTCTATATACACTGCAAACACAAATCGTGACAAAAATATTATTTGAAATAAAATTAAAATACATTATAGTAGGTGTTTGACTTTTAGTATAAGATTTGTTTTTTGTCTGGTTCCAAAATAGCAATTCCCCTCTCCCAAAAGGAGTACTTCCAGGGGCAAAGGTCAGGACTTAGGTGTAGGACTTTCAGTCCCAAGATGGTGACCAAGGGGCAGGGCACCTGTCAAGGGGTGGAGCTACCCTTGCAGCCCTTGACAGCCCACCAAAACTTATTAAGCAGCCCTCCAGCTAAAATCATTGCCCACCCCTGAGTTAGTAGCTTGCCATTTGTTAAGTGATTCCAAACACATTTAACTCCACACAAAAAACTATCAGTTTCAAACATGGACATGGTGTGTTTGGGGACAACTTTTTTGGAGTTGATTAGGAGCTACAGACCATCTACAAATTGAGTTAAATAGTAAATAAAGCTTGATGAAGAAGTTACAGTACACACCCTCACTTTCACAAATTTACCATTAAACTCAAGATTTCAAGAACAAATGGCTCTACCTCTAAGAGTTTGGTGAAAGCAGAGATCCTAGCTTTCTCTCATTTAAAAAAAAAAAATCCCCAATTTTTGGATGTAAAAAAGGTACCCATAATCCACATTTTTCCGCGATAAAAATGAAACTCCATATATATGTGGCATTTCATTTTAATCACAGAAAAGTGTGGATTTGGGGTTACTTTTTTTAATCTGAAAATTGGGTGATTTTTTTTTTTTAAATCAGAGAAAGCCAGGATTGCTGGTGAAAAGGTTGCTTACCTTTAAGAAAATAAACAATTGTTTTATATCCCAATTTCAGTACCATGCTTCATTATAAAATAAACCTCGTAATAATCATTAAATAATTTACATGCAAATAAAATCCTTCATAGCTAATACTCCAAGATTTCTTGCTCAAACTATATTACTTCAACTGTGTTCTAATTTCTTCCCCATAAATTAGGATTTAATTTATATTTTATCTGTAGTACTGACTCTGAGTTTCACAATCTAAAATGTGTCTGAAATCAGATTATAATGTTATGTAACTATTACATGCTATGGAACTCTGATTTTCCAATCTTGCCACTGTAGTTTATTTAACCAACTTCACCTATAATGGGAATATTTGTACTATGACTAACCTACCTGACACTGGGTGCATTTACACATGCAATTAACACATAGCAATGAGCTCCAGCATAGTTTGCAATGGAGGTTATTGCTCCCGGGTGCAGTGTTTACACATGCACCTAGGACTGCAGCATGATGAGCTGGGTCTGAGCAGCCCCAGCTGGAAGGGAGCCTGTGGGGTCAGTCTGCCAGCCTGGAACTGCTCCACCCCTGCTCAACATGCTGTGGAGGGGCTGACTGGGGTACAAGGATGCTACAGTGCGGGACTAACCAGCAGGCAGCCCCCACACTGTAGCACGCTTATGCCCCAGCCCTGGTTACCATCTACATGCATGTTTTAGTACACTAAGTAACTCTATCGTAGGATAGTGCGGTCTGAGACGACTACTATCCTATAGCAGAGTCAATTAATTTACTGTACCCTAATAGGGATACATGTGTAGACAGTAAGTTTTACTGTGGAGCTAATTAATCAACTCCACAGTAAAAAGCATGTGTAGATGCACCCACCAAAGAATGCACTAAGAATCTGGTCTATTTACCCAAAGGGAAAATAATCACTTGAATTTAATGAACAAGACACATCTGCTAACAAGAAGATTGTTTAATAGGGATATAGCAAATTATCCCACACTAGTTAAGCAGGCTAAATTCAATACATGTTAAGCCTTTTTGCTGCACCTAAAATGTTTTCTTCAGCAAGGAAGAGGGATGTTATCTCTCTTATTTTGTGGAGAGAGAGAAATTTCATTTTCAGTCATGGTCTGTATACATTTAAAACTCTCTCTGCTATGCTATTATCATCTGACCCTAATTCTGTGTGTCATATTAAACCACAATTTATTGTTCTCACTGCATTGATCCCAACAGTAAAATTCATAACATCCACTAAACTTTGTGGCAGATGTCTTCTATATCTTGATGGTATGAATACATAATCTCATCCAAATATTTACTTGTATTACCAGGTTATTAAGTGTCTTGTTTATTCTAAAAATATTCTCTTAAATATGATGCTATTGCTTTGCGTACCCAACATTATTCCTTTAACAAGCAATTACTCTCTTCAGAAAACCATTTGTTTTATTCCACAGCTACATAACAGGGTATCTTAAAAACAAGTACTAATATAATCTCACCATTGGACTCCATGTAAGAGCAAAATTGAACAAATAATTTATAACAAAAGATTTACGCTATTGAGCATTCCTTTCTTATGCTCATAAATTGTTTGAGAAAATAGAAGAAGTACCAGATGTATTTCTTATTCAACAGTTATAGCTATGTTCATTGTATAACACCTCCCATGCACGCAGAGGTAAAATATGTATTATGACTATCCCAAATTGTTCTGTGCTGGTTAGTTACATACATCACGTGTAACTAGGGTGGCCATCATAAAGGACAGTCGTGTTGTCCTCTGTACTCTAATGATACAAAACTGGACGCCTTTATATCCTCTATTTTTCTCTTTAAGCAACCCGACACAAAGGCATCAGGTTTTGCATCAATAGAGGACAGAGTAGCAGAAAACCGGAATGTCCTCTATGATGGCCACCCTATGTGTAACTGTTTCTATTCCCTAATTTAATAACATATATATCTAGCTAACTAAACAGTTTGAATTGAGAGTTTTACTACTGCAAATACAACTTGATATTCCCTTTCAGCAAATATTCAAATATAGGAGTTAAAAAATTGCCATTGGGGAACATTTGCACCAGTAATACTCAAATATCTGTGGAAGAGGAACATAAAATAGCTACAAATACATTCCATTTTTAGTTTTTAGCTTTTAAAAAGTATTAAGATAGTTTTCCTTGCATTCCCCAAGTGAAACAAAATAAGCAAGCCAACTCATTCAATTCCCAAATTAAGTCCCATAAACATTAGGCAAGTGCACTATCCCCTTTTCTTTCCTTGTAGTACTTTGAACATTTAATTTCTTCCTCCTCAATTGCCAGCTGACTTCTCACTGAATAATCTCAGTGCAGCAGAGCCAGAAACAATGGGACTCATTTATGCAATACAAGCCACTTTGTCAGAAGAAAAGCCCCAGCAAGATGAATTGCCTGCTTACACAACTGTGGGATGCAAAATATCCACATCATTCTTTCAGTGTTTGTGTAAATCTCAGAGCTGTATATGTTGTGTTGGATTCAATAGAAGTCTTTCTTCAGTACAGTCATTTTAGGCACTAACCATGTGAATGATCTTTTTGAGGTGATAGTAAGTTTATTTCTAATTCCAAATAAATTAATTAGAGAAGAATGATTATGGTATGAGTTAAAAAACAGTTTACCATAGACATAGACTTCGTAGACCTCAAGCCAGTTTGTTTTTAATATTTTCTTTTAAATGAGACCAGATGGTTGTTTTCCTTCCAAGGGCTATTGTAAATGTTGCTCATACAAATGGATGTTGCAGAGTATGAAAAAATGGAACAATGCATTTTAAAATTTAGAATGAGGTCATTAAAATCAACACATAAAACCAAGAAAATCCAGACAAACTCCAAATTCTGCATAATTTAAAAGTATAAAAAAACATAACTTCTTAGGGTTTAAACCCAGAAACATGATATAATTTTTCTAATCTCACCTCCTATATATCACAGTTATTACAGACCATTAAGTTTCACTAATAAGTTCTAAGATCTTCATCTTACTCTCCTGAGGACTCTCATGCTTTAAACTATGTGCATAAGCAGTGAACAAGAGATACTACAATGACATTAATGCCTGTTGTTCCTGCAACATCATGGAATTGATTAGTGGGAATACACCTAGATGATCTCAGGAGATCCAGACTGAAAAGGAAAGCAATCTTTCCCCATCATGACAGGATCCCTGCTGATCTGATCTGGTTGGTCCTTTCTAACCATAAATCTGGTGATCACTTTGACACTGAGAAGGTCAGCAAGCCACACAAGCATCTGATAAAGGATTTTTCTTTACAGTCTAAGAGCACTAAGATCTTTCTCGAGGTAGGGAAAATTTCTAATGCTAAAGAGGAAGAAAAACTGTAAAGAGATCTGCTAGAGCAGACAAGTGCATCCAATAAGCTAGAATACCATTTGGTTCCCCAATATCCAATATTTTACCCAATGTTTCCAACCTTGGCTCAGCTAATCCCTCAAAATATCCTTCTCTGAAACTGTCAGCACCTGAACCTTATACATGACCTTTCTTATATTGCTGAGAGATTGTTTAAGCAAGAGGAAATTGACTTGATCACTCCTGAGTGGGCTAGACTGGAGATGCAATTAGGAGAGAGAATTAGCAGAGGCATAACTTAAAATGTTGGCACCCTGGGCAGACCTCTTGACATAGGGGCCACTGTAGGGCAGGCATGGGGTCCTGCTGCCTCAGAACAAGCCTCTCAAACATGGGCTACTGCAGCATTGGCATAGGCTGCCTGTGGCTACTGCTCTGGTTCCCCCTCTGAATTAGCACTCAAGCCCACTTGCCAACCCCACATTACCCAGGTGATATATAGCAAAGGTATTTCTCTTCAAAATGGTGACTAAGAATTTTCATAATTAGCTCAGTGTCAGGAATCCGTTTCTCACAAATAAGCTGTCATTAATTTTCTCATATTTTTAGTATGATTAATTTCACTAACAAGTAACATAGTAAACCAAACCTTAAAACATTTCCTATTAGAACAAACATACATCTCAATTTCTGCCAAAATACATTCTGCAATGTACCAAGACCATTTTGTATAGCTTAAGCAGTGTGCTACGGTCTTAAATTAGACAGCTGGTGGGAAATGGCTAAGTATAGTAAAAAAAGGCTAAGACAGACTCAATCAAATCTATCTAGGTTTCTCTAAGCTACACAGATTGGTCAGTTAGCAAATACAACTCATGTTTGCTCTTCAGCTGCACTGGCCCAAGCCAGAAGGTGGGGAGCACTTGTGCACACCTCCCAGTGTGACAGACATTACCAAGGACACCTGAGCACAGCTGAGTGGCTATGCCATCTGTCATTGGCTGTTAGGCACATGCCTCCCCCTGCTGCCCTGCCATGTCAGGCATTTGGCAGCTGCCCACAGGCAATGAGGGAAGTGTACTCAGCCCCACTCAGCAGCATGAGGGTGCCTGGGCTTTGCCTACGGTGGGGGTGCAGGGGTCCACCCCAAGCAAAACTGAGACAGCGGGGAGTGGGACTCATGAGCTGCTGGGTGGAGGCACTGCCAGTGGCACACCCTGCATTCCTGGCCAGGTCAGGGCATCACAGAGTGTCCCAGCCCTTTCCCAAGCCCCAGGACCTTGTGCTACAGTGGCACTGGGAAAGGTGCCCTTCTTGTAGTTATACCAGGCACTGCAGCCACAGGGGGATGCTCTGCTCCCTCCACCCCCCCACCTGTGTCCTGCCTGGCTGACAGTTAGAGATCTCGGGGGAAGGAGGGGCAGCTAGGCACTGGGCTGGAACAGCCAAGCTGTGGCTCTCTGTAAGGGAGAAGCTTGTGAGGGACAACCAGACAACTGGGATACTGGTGGGGTGTGACCTACCTTGATTCATGATTGGACTTGGCACTGATGTTCACTGCACTGGTCCAACCCAGCTTGAGTAAGTTTCATACTAGATAGATCCAGGTCCATCTTAGACCGTGATATGCCATTTTGAAACTGGTCTATGTGCCCCAAACTTCTGTTTTGTTGCAGGTATAGACCAGTTTCTGGCCACTTAAACCAAAGAAGTGCAATGTCTGAACTTAGTCAACGTGAAGAATGGTTGAGAACTTTCCTGTATGAAGTTACCTTTTACGCAGCTGAAGACTGGTCTTGCCCCAGTCTTCTCTTCTATACACTAAGCCAGCAGTGTCCAACCTTTTTGAATGTGGGGCCGGATCACTAACTTTTTATCACCCAGTGGGCTGGCGAGCCATATCCAAAGACCTCACAGGAAGTGGTATCACATCAGGAAGTGATGTCATGTGACCTTTAACACCAATGAAGTTACAGGAAGTGACAATGAAATGGGTCTGGAAATGTGGTTTAAAATCCCAAATAAAAACAATATAAAAGCAAGAATGAAATAATACCAAACACTTGACTAAAATAAACACTTTTGCTTCTACTCACTTCTCAATGAATGAAAGAAGCATAATGCAAGTTGACAGATCAAATGTGGAAAAGATATCAGCCAGAGTGGAAACTAATCAAAGCAACAAAATATGGGCATGTTTTAGAATAATCTTCAAGAAGATTGACTTTTATTGCATTAATAACTTGTTAGTAACACATCTTTAACAAGTAGTAACAAATTGAACCCCCAATCCCACACAAAGGGAAACAGAAGCAAACACAATCCAAACACTGGACAGTATTTTTACAGACCTGGTGCCCAGCTGGCCTGGTGCCATGCCTGGGTTGACATGATACTGCAGGAGACACTTGGCTACAACCGGGTTGACCTGGTGCTGGAGAAGCTGCGGGGCCAGGCTGGGGTTGACCTGGGGCCTGCCTGGCCTGCTGGTGCCATACCCAGGTTGAAATGGTGCTGCAGGACTCGCCTGGGCAGAACCAGGTCAGCACCAGCCAGGAAAGCAGCATGCAGCTGAAGCCAGCTTCCCATGTGCTGCGGGGGATGGGAAGAGGCCGGCCAGGTCTGCAGGCTCGTCCCGTCCTGTCTCGTCCCGAGCGGCATACGGCTCCGCTGCTGCTTCTGCTGGCTGGTGCAAACCTGGCCAGGCTCCTCCCATCCCCAGCAGCACATGAGAAGCAGCCCCCTCGAGGCCTCGCACACAGGTGGCCGGGCCCAGAGAGCCACAGTGCCCGGGGGGAGACTGGCCGGGGGAGCAGGTGCCACCTTGCTGTGTGCCAGGGCAGGGCAGGGCAGAGGGGCTGGCTTGAAGCAGGCAGGTGAGGAGGCAGGAGCAGGCTGGCAGTACCAGCAGCTGCTGCTTGGCCTCCCACACAGGGCTGCTCCAGCAGTGCAGGGCATAGGCATGGGCTCATGTTAGGGTGGGGAGGTGGGGGCAGGAGCACAGGCACTCCTGGATGCGCATCCTCCCCGCCAGCGACCAGTGCATCCCAGGCCCATGAGCGGAGCTGCTCCTCAACTACCCAGCAGCAAAGTTCTCCTATGAAAGCTCTGTCCTGTGCCTGCCTCGAGCCCATGGTACCGGTTGCGGTCGCCTGGGTGGGCACCAGCTCCTCGGGGTGGGCGGGCGGACGGGAGGGCAGGGTCACACAGCAGCCACAGCCAGCGCTGCCCCCGGCTGGGGAGGGGTCTGTGCCATGTTGACACGGTGCGTGTGGGAACCTTGTCCCTTCTCCAGCCCTTCAGCAGCCATTAGGAAGCTGCTGAGGGGCTGGAGGAGGGACAAGGGGTGGGAACGAAAGTAAATCGTATTTACTTTCATTTCCCATCACAGCACCACAGGCCACAGAAAATGTCTTGGCGGGCAACAGGGCAGCCCGCAGGCCATATGTTGGACAAGCCTGCACTAAGCCAACCCAGTTCTTTAAACCTTTCCATGATCATGTCCTCTGATCATTTTTGTTACTCTCCTCTGGCCTCTCTCCAGTTGCTCCATGTCTTTCTTGAAGTGTGGTGCCCAAACTGAACACAAGACTCCAGCTCAGGCTTTACCAGTACTGAGTAAATTGGAAGGGTTACTAGTACTATTACACTGGAAGAAAGAATTTATAAAAGCCTCCTTTTGCTTTTCAATAAGTCCTGTAATCATGGTTCCTACAGAAAATAAAGCAAGCAAGATGGTTTACAGAAGAGTATCCCTATTCTACTTGATCCATTTGTTTATGCATTATTTTTAGTTAAACAAAGATGTGCTTGGCTAGTGCTTGACAGAAAAATGGCTACTGGTTCTGTGTAGGGGCAGAATGGCTAGCCCCTGTTTCTCTGTGCACTTTAACAAAAAACCTTTGATAGTGGAGTGTAGATAAAGTTCCCCAAACACAGCTGGGTTATACACATGTTGCACAATATGCTGCCCTGAGCCTACCACTCTGTCTTGCCTCTCTGATTCCTTACACTGAATGAAGGTTTTTTTACAATAAAAAAAACAAGCTGTGGTTCTTAGTGCAGCATTTTTGCAGAGCCTCTAGAAGGCAAATACACTGCCGTCTATGTGTGTTTTCAATATTACATAATTAGAAAAACTACATTAAACACATTGCAGAGCAAAGGAGAAAAGAGTAAAATGTAAAATAGGGAGGAATCCAAAAGAGGGGGAAAAAGGATGATAAAAGGAGCCTGGAAATCCTAGCACAGACTAACTCTTCATATGCATAATGGCATAAGCGAAAAGAACAACATATCCCTTTACTATGAATTGTTTGAAAGCATAGGTTCCCCTTGGAGTGGAAAAGTAAATACTATACTGAAGCTCTTGTAGTCCACTGCTAGTGTTATAATTCTGTAATTCAAGAAATCCAAGTAAGAAACTTCTTACCAAACTAAACTTCCCCTTAAAATGTACATTTTACTTAAAAAGAATCAATTCATAAATACATGAGCTGTGTAGTCTGAAATCGCTATGAACAATACCCCTAATATTTTCCACAAATCTACAATGTATAGAGATATTCCTATAGACAAAATTTCATTTTTAAATACCTACCTAGTGCTTTATACATTTGGTATAAGTATGTAAGATCCTGTGATTCTATTGAGAAATACAAAAGAAGAAAAAATAAAAAGGTTTGACTTTTTAAAAAACTCATCAGATTCTACATATTCTCATAATGCAACAGTGTGCATGAAAAATACAGAACCAAAGTTGTAAAGAAAATGAACGAGGCTCAGTAGCAATAGATGAAAGTCTTACTATTTGCACTATTCTACAATCAATCCAAAGTGTATCATCAAGTGCCCCTCTGATTTAGAAGCAACAGAAGAATCTATAGGCAGTGTCAGTAACGATAAAGGGAACAGCATGAAACAGGATGCCAAGAAAACCTTGACGATATAAATGAAACAGTTTTCAAAAAGTGATCTGACAGTTTTCCTACCAAAGAGGGAAGACAGAAAGTGTTAAAATGTAATTGAGAGGAAAAGATGTCAGGAAGTTATGGTACTGAATGAAACGGTACCTATCTTGCTCTACAAAACCCTTGAAATCTTTACTCAAGAGTGTACTTCAAATGCATTACAAAAATCAGTGATTCATTTGTACTATTTTGCAAGAAACAGAAATGTTTCTCAAATTACACATCTGAACATGCTATCTATATCTGGCTCTGTTTGCTGTCGCATTTCTGTACTTCTTCATGAGAAAATGTTTTTTATCCTAACAATGCCCTATTAAAGTAAGAAAGTATTATCCATATTTTATACATGGGAAGCCTAGCCTCAAGGCAGGCTCAAATGGCTTGCCAAAAGTCACACGGAAAATTGATAGCTGAGTGAGGAATTAAGACCACATCTTTTATGTCCCAATAACATGCCCTAGTCACCAGGCTATCCTATATCTCCCAATTGCATAACTGCATCTATTTCAGATGCCCCAAATTTCCAAACTCCTTCATGATAAAAAATTGGAAAGGGAGACTTTGCAAGTACGGTACCATCTCTCATTCCTTTTCCCTTTTTACTCTCTTCAGATGAAATAACTAAATAAAAAGGAGTCTAATATACCTAGATCCTTTCTTATAGAATTAAACCAGTTTTCAGTACGTTCAACTGTGCTCACATAAACTGTGGCATCACATTACTCTTATATGTATTAAATGTTCTGGAAATTTTTAAATAATATTTGCAGAATATGTGTTATTAAAATTCACATGTATTTTCTGTAATTTATTTTCTTCATCCATTGCTAAAATGTGGTCCAAAATATGATTGAATTTGTCTGTCATTTTGTTCTTTATAGCTACTAAAACATGTTATTTAAAGCACAACTATGCTGATTATTTCATATTATTTTGCCGTCTAATATGAATTTGCATACTTTTATTAATAGCTGTTCTATTATTTTAACAGGGATCAAAATTTATTTTTCTAGATGACAGCCACAATGACTTTGTCACGTCGCATAATACAATGACATACTAAAATTTAGTGCCAGCTAAAGTTAATAGAACTTCTGATAGAAAGATAAAATCATGTATTTTAGCATTATATCTTGCACACTAATTGTTCACGTCACAAAACAAAAACTGTTTTCTTTCTAGCTGTACCTTCTTTATATGGTTACAGATCTTAAGTACAGCATTCAAGAATCACCTTGGTTTTAAAGATTTAACTTAGAATTGCTTTGCTTTTATGGCTTGTAATTTTTTTTTATTTTAGATTAATATTTTTTCATTAAAAACTGCATAAGGAATTATAAACTAATGGTATTTTTTTTCTCTGGTGACTGTTGCTTCTTTTGTAGATATAGGAAACTTGCTCAAGGGATTGCATTGAAAGAATAAGGAAGAAAGGAAAAAGAAATTGGATTGCCAAAATTTGACAGATATTTTTTTTCTCTAGTTTACTTTTACTTTGTTCTGAATTGGGTACAAACTTGTGTTAGCAAAATCATATCTTGTAAAAATCCCTGCTGTTCATATTTTATTAGAATACAATAAAAGCCAAAAATAATCAGCATTGGGAAAGATTTCAGGTTGAAAAAAGTGTGCATAATACATTCCTTGTGTTAGGTCTCCATACTGTACTAGAAACTCTGTAATCTTCCATCATGACAAAATGTGCCTGTGAACGACTATAAAAATAGACAAACAAAATAAAGACCAAAACACTCAAGATTAGAACACACAGTGCACAGCCTCCAGTCCCATTGTATTTACCTAGTCATTAGCTGTGTGTTTGCATTGTGCATGGGGAAGTGCAAAGTAAATTCGAAAGCTTGCTTGCATAGTCACTTGCATCAGTAGTATAGATGTGTTAGTCACTTGGCAGCATTTTGCAAGTGAAAGCTTTTAGTATTTGAAATCTTTCCTAAATAAATGACAGTGTACCTTTGTCTCTCCATTGTTGCTGTTATTAAGTCCCAGTTTAGAATATATGTAATATTCATAACATGAATTCACAGTACAATGAACTCTTTATTGATAAAGAGCCATTTGGTGTCCTTCCAGTCTGTATGGCAGGGTCCCCTTTGAAAAGGGATTTTCTCAACCTCCACAACACGCTCAGAAAAGAGGGGGAAGTCAGCTTCTTTTGAAAATTACACCCTAGATCTGAAGATGACCTTCTCCACAAAAAACAGTCTTACTCTTGCCAGAGCAACTATGGCTGAGGGGTTTCCCTGCACTGTGGCTGTATTAAGTCTGTGCTGTCAGGGAGCAAGTACTAGGGTTTGAAATGGTGATTATAGAGAATCATTAGGTAAATGACTGCCTGAAAATACAGAGAACTGTAAAATACAGCCCTGTGTTCTCATATTCATCATACCAGAGCCAATATGACTGCAGATGTTCCTAAGACCTGCAAGGTTAAGATTTGTCACTGTTATTTTTCTTACGAAAAGAATTCTAAAATGCATTGACCAAAACGTACCGAAAATTTACCCTTGTAAGAGGCTTACCACAAAAAGTGTCAAGTCTTTCAATGAATGATAGGTCCCAGCAGCTTAGCAGCAGTTATACAACTGATTCCAGCTTCAAATCCTGGACACTACAATTTTTTTTCTCTCTTCCAAAGAAATAAGATCATTTTATGACTTAAAAAATAGCTCTTCTTCCATTCTGGAAGCAGGTCAAACAATACTTGTTTCACTGGTTATTTCTAGTCTGAAACTGGCCAACAAAATCCTCAGCCATATTTCCTTTGTTTTTCCTACCTGACTTGCTTAAGCTTTCATAAAGTAGAAATACAGCAGTTTCAATCAAGCAGAGTGGGGGGAGAAGCAGTTAGCAGCAGGATCATTTTTTAACTATTAGGCTATAAAATGGAATTAAAGCAAAAGCAACAACAACAAAAAAGTATTGAAAATGATCACATCAGAAATGTGCCCCAACTCTCGAAGCGCAAGGTGTTCACTGCTGAAATTTATAGCGGGAAAAAATAAGAAAACAGAACAGATGACAGAAGTATTTTGCTAACTATGATGAAGGGCAGAAGAGAACAGATTCCTGAGGCGAGCCACCAGAAACACAGCTCAGTTCCCCCAATAACTGCCGATAACAGCTTTTACATAAACTGTTGGGACTGAAGGGAATGGAGCCATCACACAACGTGGCTGTTTGCAGATTAAATGCGTATCAGCATTTTAAGGGAATGGAAATGACAGGGCCGCGTCATGAATTGAATGAATTGAATTCTTCCTTTTGCTTTCTTTAGGGATTAAGGCAGAAGAAAGACTACTTCCTATAGATGTCCAAATTTATCTCTGGTGTTTTTCATTCAAGTCAACAGATTTATCCTTGGTGTAACTTAATTAAAGACAACAGATTTATGCTGGAGGTGGTTTGGGTTCTTGAAATCTTGACTCTAACAGAAGAAAATCTCTGATGCGATATTTTGCTTAAAGAACCCCCATTTTGTTTGGATGATAAAGCTGCCATCCCTACTCATCTTGCAGATGCTTTGTGTGAAGCAGATATCAATCACCCTGGATAAATACTCATAAAATAATCTACAAAGATTAGGCAAGTATCCTTTCATTTGTAAAACTGCTCTGAAAGGGAAGGAAACATGCTTGTTTGTTCTACTTACTCATCACAATTGAATAACCTGTGGGCATGTCTACATGAATGTCTGACTCCGCAGTTGCTTTAGCAACTACTAAATGCAGTAACTGCTGGTACTACATAGTCCTGGTGCCTCAGGGGTTGTTTCTGACCCTACTGTGGAGTAGCTCGTACTGCTCATTGCTACTGCTACAAGACGCTGTGTCACTGTAGTGACAAGCTATGGCCATGTAGCTCATCGCTACAGCAATACAGCATAAGTGGGCACAAACCATGATGCAGTATTAGCACTGTCACCGTTCATGCCAGCTGATGCTACGTCACCTTAGCGATGTAGCGTCTTGTGTAGACACGCCCTGTAACTAGTAGAATAAGCTTATGGTTGTAGCCTGTATCAGGCTACGGCCGCCATCTCCAGTAAAAAAATGGACAGAAACTCTGATGCTGTTTCCCAGATTTTAATCTCTCCTTTCAATCATTCTTCCTAATTTTTGTAAAAAGGCTTCCTTCCCCTGCTGCCCTGGCTATAATGCTCTTTTTAACTCAGTTGAGAGTACAGCAACAATATAAATCAGCCTTTAAACAGTTCAAAATTCACTTCAGGCTTGTTCTGCAATATTAACATCACTGGTACTATTCATACGAACAAGCACTACTCATCCTAACTGTTGTAGAACCATGATCTGAATAAAAGCCGAATGATGCAAACACTGGCATCTATAGCTGTTACTAGCCCTACTGACTAATATTCAAGTATCAAACAGGACTGCTCCTGTTAGCAAGAAATGGACTCATCATAAGCACTGTACCTGGTAGAAAGTATCTAATGTTTTTAATATTTCAAACCACTTTGGAAAATCCTTATTATAACTGAATTATCTCCATAGTTGTAAAAGCTCTCAGCAAAGCATGCCTATATGTTCTCAGCAGAAACTCCACTGCTTTGCTGCAGTGTAGGACTAATGACCCAACTCATCTGAGCAATAGGAAAATCACTAGACAATACAAAATGAGACATTTTGTTGAGAAATAGTCCTTATCCTGCATGACAGAAGGACTAGGAATTGTATGGGTAACAGCACATGCTTTAAAAGCTAATTAAGAAAATTAAAATAGTACTAAGAAAGCTGACTGAAAAAATGTGAGCGCCCAGTGTTAGTATTTGTGTTAGCCTATTATCTAGAAACCCCAGTCATGGACACATTTACAAGCGATAGATGCTTTACAGACTTTTTTTTAATCATTTATAATATGTATTATATTTAATGGCTTACTCATCTGATAAAGTAACTAGATGCTGTCATGATACACTGGATTTTTCTTGAAATATGCTCTGTTATTAACCTGTTCCTGATATTAAATACTGATTTTAGCAGTGGAAGAATATATTCTCACTCAGATCTACTACTTTTTATTCAAACACTATTAGTGTTGCCACCGCTACAACTGGGAAACTATTTCACATTAAATGTTGGTTGGTTGATTATGTTTTAACCCCTTCCTGGTTTAAATTCAGAGTCCCCCAGCATCTCAGCATGCTTTGCAGCCCTGGGCTGGGCTGGGCTGGGCTGGGCTGGACCATCTGCTCTAGAGAGCAGGGCTGGCCCCACCCCTCTACTCCCTAACTGGAGTAGTGAGGGCAGGCTGACAAGGGGATGTGGGGGGCAAGCCCAACTGGAGAGGCAGCCCAGTCTACAGGGGGGACTGCCCCCCACCAAGCAAACCCCAGCTGGGGGCTGGGGCCAAGAAAGGGGGTTAAACACCCTTTCCCCTACTCAAACTTACTGCTGACTGCTACTGTGAACTACAAATCCTAGAGGCACCTGGAAGCAGGAAGAGAAAGTGACGAGCAATCCTGCAGAGTCCTGCTGCTGTAATTTTGGATTGCAAATCCCAGAGACCTTGGGGGCTGCAGGAAGAGGAAGTGAATACATAGCCAAAGAGCATACTCTAGCAATACCCCCCCATCCCCCGGCTTCTGGCCAGAGCCCCTGCAGGCATGTGGCTGCCTGCATTTCCTGAATCAAAGGTAAATCTCTGTTCACTTCTGTTTTGATTTAATCTGTGCATCTTAGAGTAACCTGCAAAGACTGAATCAATTCAGCTTCAGGCTTTTTGACTGTCTGTACCTAGCCCATGAGACCCTACACATTACCTGCAGAGTAAAGGTTGTTACATTAAAAACCAAGCATTATGAGTGTATAATTGCTTTTTAAGAACAGTGATTTTATTCATAAAATACCAAAATGATGCACTTGGTAAAAATATCAAAGTAAGAAAAATATTAAACAAACTGCTTCCTACAAATTAATTCATTAAAATCGGCATGTCCTTTACATAAGAAACTCACTATATTCAGTAGAAAAGGATGCCTGAAGCACAATTCACAAAAATCTTGGACTATCCTGTTCACTGGCCTCCAACTCCATTATGCATAGTTCATCTATTAATAATGTTTACTTTGGGGCTAGTTCAGTACATATGGGGAAAAATAATCAAAGACAAAGAAAGAAGAGAAGCATGTTTCATTCCAAATTTTAATTTATTCTTATTCCCAAAGAATGTTCAAGTATATTAAAATAGTACATTTCTATACGTACAATTTGCAAATCAAAAACGTCTCCAAATGACTCAATCTCTGTGCAGCCTAAGTTTGTCATTCCCTCCTCAAGGAGTACAACACAATGTTGTTCACCATGCAAGTCATGCTACCTCAGCAGAAACAATTTAATGCCTTCCCCCCATATGACCTACATAAAGGAACATTCATAAAGATCACACATTTATGCTTGTCATTTATAAAACACTCTAGATGTAAAAGGGGCTTTACAATAACAAACACAAAGAACACAAAGCCAAATCTTGTTCATCCCATGCATACAAAGAGCTGCACTGAGTTCAAACCTGTTGTTCCAGGCGTACTGTCTTTGGGTCAACCTTTTAAAAGCCTGATCCTCCTTCCACTGAAACCAACAAGTCTTTTGCCATTTAATTTAAGCAGTGCTTCATAGCCCCGTTAGAGATAAGATGTGAAATCCTAGCCCAGAAGTTAATGGCAAAAGTATCATTAACATTAACAAGCCCTAAAGAGAAAAAAAGCCCTTCAAAATAAAATAAAAAAACCTAACTGAATGTTATTGCTGTGAGTTGTGATTCTTATTTCTTACTTTCCTGTTATAAGTATTTTCTTTCTTGTTTTGCTCCTATAAAAAGGGTGTGAGAGGAAATAACCCTCTGTCCCCCTCAAGTAGAAGCCAACAGCAGGGAGAAGGAATAACATGTTCCTTACGATCTACAATCTCCCACATTGCCAGATCCATTTTTTTCTCTCTCGTCCAAAGAAATAAGATCATTTTATGACTTAAAAAATAGCTCTTCTATTGAAATAACTGTTCATCCTCAGTGCTCCAGGAAATTAATTAAAAAGCAGTGCAGTCATCATACTCCTGCATACTCAACAGGACAAAATGCAATAATTCACTGATGACAGTGAGTGAAATGTCAGTCTCAAGCCAACATATCTTAGGCACTATTCCAGCTAGACTGGTCAACTTTTCTAAAGTCACAAACTTCCATATATAGATTAAGAAAACATTTTTTTGGCTCTCTAAATAGAAAACTTGTTAGTTTTTTTAAGATTGTTTTAGACTATGCATGCTTTAGAAAAAGAGCATTTAAATGTCTGGCAGCATTTCTGAAGCGCAGACTTTGCTAACTGACCCAGTCATGTTTAATATTAATTCTCCATCAACTTTTGCTCCCAGTAAGATACTTGCAGCCAGAATATTTTTGTATTACTAGAAGATAAAAATCTGAATTTCCTCCTAGATGTTCATGTTTAAACATGGTTACATTAACTAACATTTTTAACGGGATGTATACAGATGCCTATGCCACTGTTGTTCTTCCAGTGAACTAGCCTTTGCTGTATTATCTATAGGGCTAGGGACAGACATTCAAAAAGCCTAAGCCTGAATTGATTCAATCTTTGCAGGTTAATCTAACCTGCCTAGGCTGAATCAGTTTGTAAAAGCACTCACATCCCCTATGGATTGAAAAAATGAAGTCACATTCCTGCAGTGGCTCAGTCTAGAAGCTGGGGGTGCTAGAGCAGGCCTCCCTTCCTTTCTACAATGCTGAGTTGAGGGGGCGTGTGGCCAGGCCCCGGGAGGACACTGATTAGGAAGGGGCTTCCCCCATCGCTGGTCAGTGAGGGAGCTAGGGATTTACACAACATTTAGTTACACAGCAGGGAGCATTTATCTGCCCATCAGCAAAACAAAAGTTCAAGCTCTTCTTAAACAACTTGTTCCCAAGAAGGAACAGAGAGACATTATCATCTATCTACCTGCTGATTAGCTCCCAAAAGTCCTAAGCAGCACTGTCCTGTCTGCCTTTGTCCTGTGTCCCACAACATGGACTGTAGCCAGCATGTGGTATGCTAGCTAACGCCGAGAGGTATCTGTGTAAAGCAGAGGGGAGGGGTGAATCCCTGCCTCAGCAGGGAGTGGTGAGAGGAGACCCGGGGAAGGGGGGGGAGCAGGAAAAAGCCAGGCAGATGCTCTGCACCTGCAGTCTCTGCTGGAGCTGCAGCCAGGGAGCAGAGGTGAGGGGCCAGCCCCGCTCTCTGGAGCAGAGAGCCCTGCCCAGCCCAGAGAGCATGCCAGGATGCTGGGGGACTCTGGTTTAACTTAAACCAGGACAGGGGCTGGAACAGACATTGCATAAACCAGTTTGACTCAGATCAGGTAAGCCTGATACTACATTCAACCAGGTTTATCTCAAACTGGTTTCAGGTATTTTCAAACTGGCTTATGTGCACTGAACATCTGTTCTGTTACAGGTTTAAACCAGTTTCTGATCACTTAAACCAGTTTATGTGTAATGACTGTCCCAAGCCTAGAAGACCCGGTATATCTGAGTATGACTTCCAGAGCTCTGGCACTGTGCAAAATGCTGCACAACTATTTTTAGCATTGCATAGGGCACGTTTACACAAGATGCTATGTAGTAGCAATGCACTATGGTGACGTAGTGTCAGCAGACACAAACCATGATGCCGCAGCTATGTTGCTGTAGCAACATGCTCCCTTGCTATAGCGCACCACACCACTACGGCAACATAGTGGCTAAATGGAAGTATTAAATGACGGCACAGCAACAACAGCATTGTAGGGGCACGTGTAGATGTTCCCATAATACAAGGGATGACTTAATGAGACTATTATATTTAGTACAAATAGGAGAGTGCTTTATGGTTAATCTTATCTTATAAGAGTAATCCAGAAATGAATTAGATAAATTAATCACCAAGCAAACTAGAGCACTGTTCCACCGAAATGCATGTGCACATCATTTCTCAGTGGCTTTTTTTTTTTGTGCTGCCATAGATGCCTGAAATGGGCAAGTTATTGTTTTTAAGAAATAGATCTGATACTACTGATTCCATTCAGGAACTCTGGGAACTTTTATACACGCTCCAAGAGCCTCTCTAATTAAACCACCACAGCGTCTCATTTATCAGCATACCCATGCTTCAAAATGGTGGTGGTGGGGGGGGGGGGGGTTCAACGAGCTTTAATTCAAGCACCCCTGCTGCCATTTTGAAGCACAGGGATGCCGATACATGAGATGCAGGAGGCTGCTGGAGTAATTAGTGTTGTAATTACAGAGCATTGGAGCAGCCTCCTCACTCATGTGCAGGCATCCTCAGTGTCACATAGCCTTAATCAAGGGTAGCAAGGAACTACTGGGGATTTCTTTAAAATGTTGTGGTGGGTAACATCCCTTAGGATATTATTGTTTTGGAAATACCTCTAGTTCCTTCATGACTCAATGCACAGGATTACTGGATGTTTGTTACCTGCCTTCTCAGCCTTTTTCCTGCTGCCTTCAGTTTGGCTCAGCACTCTTGCTACCCCCACAAGCAGGGGTTCAGATTAACTTCACTTCTTCCCAAAAGATCTATTAGATTAAAAAAGTGTGTGCCCCAAAATCTCTTTGCAAGTAGACAAAGAGAAGCAGCTATATGGAAACTCAATATACCCTGAATATATTCTAACTTAACTGGGCCACAATTTAAAGTAAGACACTGACTCAGGAAATGTTCTCAGAGTTAGTAGACCATCTTCATCATAGGCAATCCCTCTCAGCCGAGGATAATAGTCTTCCATGATTACCTTATCTAAGGGTCTGAAGATGGCTGACAAAGCCAATCTGGGATCAAGTTCTACTGCAATTTAGGCACATGTTTCCATGTGGGGAGGGTGGCTGTGGATACTTCAAGTCCTTTAACAATGATCTTCCACCAGCACAACTTCTGCTGCAGCCATCAATTGAGCCAGTTTGAGTGACATGACCAAGCGGATGAGTCAGTGACTGGCCCAGCAATCATCAGCTCCTAGCACAGCTTGAGTGATACAGACATCTTTGCAATACTGGGCACAAACAATGACATAGTCAGTCAAGTGCCAAGGCTTGGATTGTGGGTGTTGCCATGATGTCTTGTACCTGTTTTTCTGGTGGAATAGGGTGTTGGTGATGGTGAGTCCATGATCTGTGCATTTGGTCAAGAGGAGGATGCTGTTGGAGTTAACCTTTCCTACTCCTCCTTGGTTTCGTTCCAGAGGTTCAAGTCTGTTCCGACTCTGGCACTGAAATTGCTGAGCAAAATAAGCCTGTCTCCCTTCAGAATGTCAGAAAGGATTTGGTCACGGTTGACATAGAGTTCCTCCTTGGTTTCATCAGTGGCATCAAGAGCCAGGGCATACATGCTGACAACAGTGGTGTATTGGCTCCCTGGCAATTTGAGATGGAGAGTTATGAGGCAGCCATTAATTATGGTAAGGAGCTTGTTGAGTTGTTTTATGAGTTCATTTCTAATGACAAAGCCAACTCCATGAAGTTGTGTTCTTCTTCCTGTTTACTCTTCCAGAACAGGGTATAGCCACCTCCTTGTTCTTTGAGCTGCCCATCTCCCACATGCTGGGTCTTGCTACGTGCAGCAATGTCAGTGCTGTGTCACTTGAGTTCTTGAGCCCTGATTGTACTGTGGTGCTCTGGGCATTCACTATTAGGATTGTCCATGAGGGCCCTGATGTTCCAGGTCCTGAAACTGATTATCTGCCTTCACTGATTTCAACCATAGTAAACCACTAAATGTGGTTATCCAATCTGGAAAAAAAATAGGCAGGCTATGTTTAGGGCATCTTTTCTAGCCCCCTCCCCATGTGGGGTGAGCAGAACACACCCTAAAGAGGACTGCTCAGTTGCAGTTACAGCTGCCAAATTGCACTCCTGCCTCATCCAAGTGCTAGATGACCTTCTTGTGACTGTCACCTTTGTGCCAGTTCAAGACTAGGAGCCTCCAGGCCTCACAGTCCTGCTCCTATCAACACTAACTGGTCGCCAAAGGACTTAAAAAATGTGTTGAAGCCGTTTTCATGGATGACACCTGTGTGTGATTTCTTTTATCATGGAAAAGCTGCTGCACATCAGCTTCCACATGGCTCTTTACAGAACAGGACCTTGACCCAATGGCAGGGAGGCCAAGACAATTGGAGATCTCATTCTGCTGTAGCCTTCATCTGCCATCACAGCTTTTGAGAGTCTAACACCTTCTGCCTTCTCTGCCACCAAGGATTTACAGACCCTTGGCTGAGGGTTGAGCAGGCTCATTATAGTGTCAACCTGTACTTGCCATGTCGCAACACTGTCAGAGGATATATGTGACTTTTCAGAAGGGACAGCATGGTCACCTGCTTATTTCACACCTAACCGTCCCTGAAGGTTGTTCTACTATCCACCACCTGTGGACGTGCTCGGTAGCAACTCATCTCTCCCACCAAATAGCAGACCAGCATTCTAGCTATGCTATTCTAGCTTTTTTGGTTAGTGTAGTCAGAGATTAACTTTTTCGCCAAACTTCAAAGGCACTAACATAGCCAGCAGCATTAGCTGGTAATAATCCTGCCATTATTAATTAATCAACATACAATAGTGCAAAAGACAATAAAGGGAGAAACCTCTGTTGATCCTTTTACCACTAACACATATTTGTGTAGAGCTAGAGCAGTCAATCTATATATGCTAATTTATATACATTCTGCCTTAAAAAAAAGTGTGAGAAAGGTGGTTTCCCTACTTGTCATGCTAACAACAAAGCGTCTGTTTACGTAAAAGCACGGGTTCAAGTCATTCCTCTGTTCTGTTCTCTGAACTCTACATCGATTCTTACACAAAGCTCACCACTTTATCATGGATTCACACATATTCTTAAGTTAATCTATCCCTATATGCTACAGTCCCAGCCATGTCATTGACATAAATCTAGCTAACAAAAAATTATCAAGCACAACACTCCTCAACAAATAAATTCAATAGATTTTAAAGCAATCAATGCTCAACAAATCCTAAAAGCTGCACTGAGCAGCAAATATTTAAGGAAAAATGTTCGGTGTAGTCAGTATTATCCATGTGCATAGGTGAAACCAATATGCAACAGCATATTTTTATTAACTTCAGTTACAATGACTTAAACAGCAAGACCCACTGACAAACAATTTCTAGGGTTTTGTGATGTAGTGTGAGAAATGAGGCCAACAGGCCAAGTGACTTCAACCACTTGAAAAGTTTCCTATTGTTATAAAGAATTGGAAATTAGGACAGAAAAGGCTATTACTATGCCTTTACTTGGGATTATTGTGCATGACATCATGGAGAGCTAATTGTAAAGCTCTACTTCTAGTCATGGTAGAAAGCCAATCCATAATTCATTTTGAATAAAAGTTCATTCCAAATAAAATAAGATGTTATTAAACCTCGTATTATTAGTTTTTTTAAGCAGAGAAGAAGTTTAAAGTGCATTAATTATTTTGGAAGGTTGTTTTACAGTAGAGCCCTGACACAGTCAATCTGTATCAGGTAAAAGTTGTAGAATTTTAAACCAATAAAAAGACAAATAAAATGGAAAGGAGATTTTTATATTAATTTGAATTAAACAAACAACAGGTTAGAGATTTGACAAGGCATACACAGGCATGCTCAGTATCAACTATAACATTAATCTAAAGTGACTATGGGAGAGTCCATTGCTCAGATAGATGCCCAAATTATCATTAGTTTTATTTACATACCAGTAAAAAATGCTGAAGTTACAGAACTGCAATGTGCTATTAGGGATAAAATGGAAAATATCACCACATCACAGCCTAGAAAACATAAATCAGAGTCACAGAAGGGTTTTTTCCCCCTTATGTATTTGGATCAAAAACTTCTCATTTCTATCAGCTCTGTGGGATATCTTAAATTTATGGTTAGAAGCACAACATGGCTCTAATCAGATCAGTCTGAATTAAAATTATACTTTTGCAGCTGTAAACCGTATCTTCAAGAGAAAATATAATACAAAACACATTTTTTTCTAGAAGAGAAAATTCTAAGAGTTGGAGTGAGATGCAAAAGCTAAACCCAGTAAAAGGGGGAGAAATCATTAAAATGGAAGGTCTATATTCAGTTCAGTTCTGCTTCGGTGGCCATATTTTTGATCCTCTTAACAACTGGTGCATGGAGGGCCAAGCACAGTGTCTAAAGTTATAAACCACAGTGGATAAACACAGGTATATCAGTATGACAATGGTGCTGGAGTTCAGCCTTAGGCAAATGTATATTTGAATGCCAGATTAAATATCAGTACAAGAAAACACGTTCTCCCTAAACACATCAAGAGTGTACTTCACACTACACACTCTACTGATTACAATGAATCCAGTCTTTGATTTGTTCAGTAGCCAAGAACTTTCAGGGTCATTGAACCACAAAAAATACACCCTTCTGAATATATTCTGCTATTACACTACTTCATGCTGTCCTGGGATAAACTTCCTGTGCTTTTGTGCAGACTTGGGTAACAAGTTAAAATAGATTGTGTTTGCATCCTTTCATGTCAAAAGGAAGAAAACCAGTTCAGACAATGAGGCTCTTTCTGTATGCTGCTCTCTACATCACTAGCAGCCCGAGTTAAAAATGGGGATATAATGAAATGGGAACAGAAAAAAATATTTTCTTTGCATTAGACAAAGTTAATTTACGGGTAAAATTACACGTTGCACTTGGAACATAGTATACCTGTGGAATGTTAAGTGGTGTTAAAGTTAGAAACTTCTAGCCTTTCCAGACAAGCACAGCCATTTGTTTCCCTGGGGACAAGAAGCAGTAGCACACCTTGTGCCACTGTTACTTGACCGTGGGGAATACCAGTGCCACGTGCGCTCTGGCGAGCAGCAGGTTACTCTGGGTGACATAGGGGAGGCTGGGGCCAGTGCACTGTGCTAGTCCTAGCAGCTTTATCTGGGGATCTGGGGGCCTCAGGGAGTTGCAGCCATAGCACTTGTACAGATGAGAGCCTGGCCAGCAGCTGGAGTGTGGCTCCAACCAGACAGGCTCTGCTTTCGGGTGGCATGCACTGCTACTACGTGCGTCACCCCACTTTTTTTGACGTGGGTTTTTTTTTTACTCTCCCTCCACCACGATGCAAGGTAGCAGCATGGAGCATGCCTGCATATGCACATACTGCATGTCTGTGCTCAACTGGATGTGGCCTCTGTGAGCAGTTGCATGTTAAGTATTAATTCTATTACTTGCCTACACAGATCTAACTTGCCACTAGAGGGCTGGTGAGCAGGGGCCTGGCAAGAAGCTGGGCTCTGGGTGGTGTGGGAGGCTGGGAGTGGTGCATCCTGAGACGATGGAAAACTCATTGCTCATTTTTTCTCTATGAAGGAAATTTAAGTTATGTTAATACGATCTACATGGCAGAGCTAACCCTCGCCTGGAGCAACAGAACTGAGACACCGAGATGGCGCTTAGCATGAATTAAACAAGCTTCAATATCTGGATGCTTGCGTTTCAGCTGCCCTTAGTATAGTCTAGGTGTAACATGAGCCTAGTTAAGGTTCTAAAAGAACAATTTGAGACACAAAAGTAAATGAAGTGTACAGAAACAAGGCAATCTGCTAAAAAGTCCCCCCCCCCACACACTTAATGCTTCCCAAATAAACTAGCACTCTTAGTATCTATTCCACTGAACAAGATTAAACTTCCACACAAATGTTTTTCTTACTTCTGTTCTTTAAGTCCAATTTATTTTTTAATAAGTCTTCCATCTCCACATCTCAACTTCTCTGTGAAATCCTATGAAATATGAACTTTCATTTCTACCCAGAACTTTTACAATCTTTTCTCCAATGCCTGATGAAGGGTGTTTGTGCCTGAAAGCTTGCAATTAAAGAATTTTTTTTGCAAAAATCTTGTTAGTCTATTAAAAGATATCTCCTTTACCATGAGCCCTGATTGCTTTTTCCATCTCCACATACTTTTTAAGATTGTGCACTTTGATCACACACTGAATCATCTCATACAGGTACAGTAACCTAGTTTGAAAAACACCAGCACAGTACACAGGAAAACACATGCAAAATATCAGTACTATGAAATCCTAAATTGCTTATGCAATGCATGTCATAAAAACTACTAAATGGAATTACATTTTTTTTTAACTTTCATTAAAGTGAAACTTGATTTAAGACATACAAAACTATTAAATTAACATACAACAAACCTAAACAGGCTTTTATCATTGCTTATTCTATAATATAGACATGCAAATCTAACTGGTAAACTCAGGCCACATCAGAAATCTTAGTACTTGTCAATTCTCTCTCTCTTTTCCAAGATTAGAAGCTGCTAACTATACAAACTCTAATTATATCATTTATGTTGTAGCAGAAAGCCCCCTTTTCCTCTTGCCTGCATTTGCTCTCCCCTCTTTGGATCTGTTTCTCTTTTTCTACCTTTTCTTCCTTCTTCTCTCTTTCACTTTAAGATAAGGAATTGTGTTTTAAAATTTGTGTGTGCGCATTTTTTATCTCCCCTTGTAGTTTGGTATTTTTATCTATTTGTGTGCCATGGCATTTGTAGCTTATATTTTATACTCCTCACCTTTCAACTTTCAACTGAATATGTTTAGTTTCATAAGTAAATTATACATTGTGACAATGTTAACAAGGGCAGGAATCAAACTGCCCTTCCCTGTATCAGGCTGGCCTCTGAAAGAGTGAGTGAATCAGTGATTGAATGTGTAACATAGTAGCAGGCAGCAATTATCACCTGGAAGCTGCAGATCAACCAACGGAAGAACTCAATAGAAGACAACGTAACAACCGGGAAATCTCTAAACGTCACTGATCAAGGGCTAGAAGCCCTGGCCTGAGTTAATCAATGCCAGGGACCAACTTCTGGGCTGAGTATCTCCAGATCAACTGCTCCCAGAGCCCTATTCTAAATTCATCAACGGACTCCCAAACCTGCACATACATGCAGACGACCCCTGGGGCTGACAGATGTTGTCCAGTAGCCACCGAGGGGGGGGGGGAAGTCCCATGAGGATCAACGACCCCTGGATTGGGCAAACCTGAAAACTGGGGAGTCACCAAAGTCTGCCAGGGACAGATAAAAGGAAGTGAAAAGTGACCCTCAGTGGCACCCTCTTGATCTCGATCTCCAACTCAACCAGACCTGTCCAGACAGAAGGACCAGCCAGCGACCCCCTTCTGGAGAATAACACCACGCTGAAAGAAGCCTTGACTGGCCATCGACGGCAGACTCCAGCACTTGTAGGATAGGTATACCTGACTCTGTAGCCTGCTACTGTGGGTGTGTGTATGTGTGTGCATGTGTGTGTGCGTGGGGACCAGCCCCAAGGTTTATGATTACAGTGTTTCAATCTGCCTAATAAACTAGAATTTTAAGGATCCCGAGTTGGACGTTTGTAGCCAACAATGTAACATTGACTCCCATATGGCAGTATACAGAATAAAGATATGAAATGTAGGTACTTGTGCACTTGTACTGAAGGACTGATTTAGGAAAAGAAGTACAACAACCTTCCCTTCCCTTTCTTTCCACAGTCCAAGAGGGCACAGGAAGAAGCTAGGGTATGGCATTTAACTGTACTAATTATACCAACTGAACATTATACTAGTTGGCCATAATCAACAAGCTTTGTTATTTTGTAACAATTAATTACAACTATACGGTAATGTTTTCACTGTTTCTTAGAATGAAGTCTAGACATAACTGCAATCATGCCTAGAGGTTGGACTTGAGTGCCGAATGTGTAATTTAGGCACCAAAGTCCTTTTGGGGATGTAGCCCTATCAGATGGTATCATTAAACACCATGTCATAATACACATTTACAAAAATTTTTTGTCATTATGTGCCTCCTGCGTACATTTTTACCTTGCAACTTTTGTGTAATTTTATCAAGGGGTCTTTTTTTAAGATTATATTGGGACATAAACACTGCAACCATATCATTATGTCCCTTTTGTGTTTATTAGATGTATGTGCAATCTTTACTTGCCAACTTTTCCCTTTAAATTTACTCCAACACTCTGAACAGCTGACATTAAAAAAAAAAGGTCCAACTGTCACAAAAATGTGTCCTCCTACTCTCTCAGGATTTCCACCAACAATAAAAGAGTGATTTGAGGACGAGTACAGGTAAGAGTTAAGTGTTTAAGCCTGACAGCTTCAAGTTTGAAATGGGTACCTTAAACAGATTGATGATCCAGAGTTAGTGGACCACAGAGACAAATATTTGGATCTTTGCATAATTAAGACTGCCCAAGACTTTCATGAGGGTTTTAGAAGTCATATTGGAAATCATTAGAAGACTATCCATTGGGGAAAAACAACAAACAAAGACAGCTTGTGAAACACTTCCTCTTTTATTTTAAAGTAACATAAAATCTCTCATACCTAGTGAAAATCTAAATATAATTTTTTTACAGAAAATTTCAAACATTCATTTTAATACCTAAATATTTTAAAATGCAGAAGATTAAGTATAAATTTTTCAAAAGATAAGTTACTTCATAATCACTTCTTAATTAGGTACCTAACCTCATGTCTTGGTGCTTTGATTCAAAGAGTTCATAATAGGTAATGTGACAGTTCATTTATTATTTTCAATTGCTACATTTTAAAATAACACTGTTCTTTGCCCACTGCTTTAGCTCATCTTTCTCTGTTCTGGCTTTCTCCTTTCATCTAGCCACCCTTGTTCTGGACTTCCTGGTGTGCATCCACCCTCTTTTGTGTCTATTATCTCTCTTTGGATTTAGGTACCAACCCAGTGACATCTAATAATCTGATCTATGAAAAGAGTGACAGTCAAGCCTTTAAACTTTGTGACACCTGCCAGTGCGACAACAAAAAGAGCAAATAGCTAGAAATGAAATTGACTAGCAGAGCAAATTATGTAATACTAAGATACGTTTCAGTGCTGCAGCCAGTGGGATTTTAGTCAGTCTAATTTTATTCCCAACCAGGATTGTGTCAAAGCAGGTAAGAAAATTAGTAAATCTGATGTTGGGGTGATGGGTTCTGGGTGGGGAGGAGGGTTGTTTCTTTGTTTGTTGGTTTGTTTTAAATCTGTAATTTGCTGCAGTGTTAATTAATACTCCTGTACCCAGATATTTTGACACGACACCCCCTAAAGTGAATGGAAAAGGGCAAATATAGTTCCCATCTTTAAGAAAAGGAAGCAAGATCCAGGAATCCATTTCTAAGCACTTGGAAGAGAAAGTGGTATTTAGGAACAGTCAGCATGGATTCACCAAGGGCAAGCCATGCCTGACCAACCTGATTAACTTCTACAATGAGGTGACTGGCTCTGTGGTTTCAGGAAGAGCAACATGATACACCTTGACTTTAGAAAGCCTTTTGAGATGGTCTGCCACACCATTTTCACAAGCAAGCTGAAGAAGTACAAGTTGGATGAAAGGACTGTAAGGTGGATAGAAAACTGGCTGGATAGTCAGGCACAAAGGGTAGCAATCGATGGCTCAATGTTTAGTTGGCAGCCGGTATCAAGTGGAGTACCCCAGGGGTCAGTTCTGGGGCCTGTTCAATATCTCTTGCAATATCTTCATTGACAATGTGGAAGATGGGATGGAGTTCACCTTCAGCAAGTGTGCAGATGACACCAAGCTGGGTGAAGGAGTAGATGCACTGAAGGGTAGGGCTAGAACTCAGAGACACCTCAACAAATTGGAGGATTGGACCAAAAGATATCTCATGAAGCTCAATAAAGAGAAGTGCAAAGTCCTGCACTTAGGATAGAACAATCCCATGCACTGGTACCAGCTGAGGATTGACTGACTAAGTAGTAGCTCTGCAGAAAAGGACTTGGGGGTTATAGTGGACAATCAGGTAAATATGAGCCAATAGTGTGACTTTATTGAGAAGAATGCTAATGGCATACTGGGCTACATTAGTATGAGCGTTGCTAACAGATTGAGAGAAGTGATTCTTCCCCTGTATTTGGCACTGAAGAGGCCACATCTGGAGTACTGTGTCCAGTTTTGGGGTCCCCACTTCAGAAAGGATGTAGATAGTGGTGATGCATAGGGGGTGCCTGGGGGTACGTGTGCACCCCCTGAGAGCACTGATGCACCCCCTGACAGCCAGCATTCCTGGGTGGGGTGGGGGGAAGATGAGAGTGCTGATGCCCCCCTGAGAGCACCAGCTGGGAAGTGGGGGTGCCAGGAAGTGCCACCTGGAAGTGCCAGCTGCTCGCTGATGCCACTTGTGGGTCGGTGGGATCAGCCATGGGGGGACTCCCCTGGTCACTGGCTGTCTGCTGGGAGGGCAAGTGCCCCCCCTGACTCAGGAGGCACCAGTTGCCCATTGATGTCACCAAATTGGAGAAACAAAAAAATAGTTAGGGGGCTGGGGCAAATTAATTCAGAGGAGAGGCTGAAGGAACTGGGCTTATTTAGTTTGCAGAAGAGAAGGTTGAGGGGGGATTTAATAGCAGCCTTCAACTCCCTGAAGGGTGATTCCAAAGAGGACAGGGCTACACTGTTCTCAGTAGTGGCAGATAACACAACAAAGAGCAATGGTCTTAAGTTTCAGCACAGGAAGTTTAGGTTAGATATTAGGAAAAGCTTTCTCACTAGGGGGATATTAAGCACTGGAAAAGGTTACCTAAAGAGGTTGTGGAATCTTCATTCTTGGAGGTTTTTAAGATCTGGTAGACATAGCCTTGGCTGGGCTGGTCTAGTTGGGGATGTTGCTTTCAGTAGGGGTTGGACTAGATGACCTCCTGAGGTCACTTCCAACTCTGATTTTCTATAATTCTCTGAAATAATCTGATGATGACCACTTTCAAACCTCTCTCTTTATTTGACCAAAGGAGAAGGGGGTACTGCCAATTCCAATAGCTTGAAAGACTGGAATGATACATGGCATACATACTCTTCATACAAAAGAAGCTGTGCTGCCTTGTGCCATCCTTCTAATGAACTAGAGGGAAAAAGTTCCAGAGCCATAAGTGTATTTCTCAGATGAACCAAAGGCAAACTGATTACAGATAATTCTTGTGAAGCACACACATCTTATTACTATCAATATCCTTTTTTTTCTTACATGTCAAACTAGGCACACAAATTCTTAAAGATTTGTGCATTGCAACCATAGACCAATGACGAAATCAAAGACAGACTACTTCAGCACATACAGTCAGTCGGATGGTGAGGAACCTGACATATGAACAAAGGTCGCTTACTCTGAAGATATTTCCCTGTATTAAACTAATCAGAACAGATACCTTTTTTATAACATCCTAGTTGGGTAATAATATATTTTAAGTGGGAGTCACTGCAAGATTACAGATTATTCTCTAGAACCAAAAAGAAACCACTGATTTGTGCTCCACAGCTTGAATTGAACCTTGGATTTTCAAAGTTATCACATGAGAAGGTCGTGTTCAAATAGGCCATATAAACCACCAGCTAAGAATGTCAAAACTTTCTCAGGTCAAAATGACCTCAACTTCAAACTCTGACCAAAGTGCTGCTGTGGAGTCGTTTAGAGTATCTAAACTTCCCAAGTCATGTAATGCTTGGGGGGAAAAAAAGATTTTCTAGGTCAAAATTGGGTTGGTAGTTTTAAGGTTCTGGAATGTGAAATCTCTTCATTCAGTTTTGCAAGCTAAACATAAAATTAACTTTGTTTAAAATAGTCTCTGTCCAATCTCAAAAGCAGAGTTATTCTATTTGAAATGTCTGTAAGACTGAAATTACTGAACTTTTTTCAGTAAATGTCTGTAAAACTGAAATTACTTTGCTGAAGCTTGCTTGTTTAGTATCTTTCTTCTATGACAACATTCTTCAGAATGAGATTGCTTTGTCATTCAAAGTCATCAATTTGAATCTCAACTATACTGTTTTACTTCTTTCTGGATTGTTTTGGACAAAAATCACCTAATAATTTCTCCTGCAGTTTTATTATAAGTTATTACACTAGGATATCACTGCATTCATACACTTGAAATTGAGACCCATTGTGCAATGTACATCTATGAAGTAATAGACAATTCCAAAGAGTTTATAATCTAAAAAGGTAATTGTTATATTTCCACCGTAAAGATGAAGATCTAAAGATATATATACACAAGTCCATATCAAACTGAAATATATGGTGTGAGTCCTACACATCCTAGCCCTCAGCCTCAGAACTGGAAGCCCCATTAGTGAGAGGCAGGGCTTACTGGCCCACACAGTGCTGCACTAATACAACTCGATGACTTCCAGCACAGGACAGAAGCCAGTATAGCATAATAATTGCCAACCCATGCTTTAGGCATCATTAAGATTCAGCATACCATTGCCTTGCACCCTAGAGACAGCTATATTGAGCCCTGTCCATGTCCACACCATACTGAATTGTTTTGCCAAGTGATGAGCCCCAAAACCTGTTAACAATACTGACAGTTAAACTATAATCGTTTTCTGTCACAATCACCATACATTCAAAACAAGAAACCTTTTGTGAAGTCTAGTTCACTTCTGAATTTCCAGCTGGCCAGATCCTGTCTCCTCCCAGGCAACTTGGTGGTTTTGGTGCACCCTTGAGCTTCCTGCCTTTCTAAATAGCCCTTGTGGAGAGCAGGCAAAGGAGGAGGATAAGGTTCCCGATGCAATCTCCCACCACAACCTTCCCAGGTAAAGAGCCACGCAAAACCTGCCACTTAAGAACTCTGAACACTGAGCCAAAAGGAGCCAGCACCATTTTCACAACACAGCACAATACAGTTTTTTCCATGGCCTCATTATAATTGGGGGAAATGAATTCACATCCTGCTGACGTAACTGGATTTCCCCAGCTAAAGAAACTTGAACCCTAGACTTTCTTCTCATTTCACTCATTCCCATTGTTTTCTGTTTCCACTGGACTCCCAGTGGGCATCTTTACATGTGGTCTGGGGTCGGGGGAAGGCACTTTAATTACAGCAGCTCTAATTAAAGTGCCCACAGCATCTCACATGCATTCAGCATCCTGCACTTCAAAATGGCAGCGAGGAGCTTTAACTAAAGCTCGTTCCCATATTATGTCTGGTGGGTAGGGCACTCATTTGGGATGTGGCAAATATGAATTTGAAACTTCTCAAGATAAGGGGGGCCTAGAACATTGACCACCTACTTTCAGGGTAAGAATTCTAACTTCTAGGCTATTATACAAAACTTAGGTGCCATGTGGTGGGCCATAGGGGGCCCATGTCCTTCCAGATTTCTGTGCCGACAGTGGGGTGCGGGACTGCAGCCTGTCAAGAGCCAGGACCTGGCAGCAGCAGGGGCAGCAGCAGCACAATTTCTGCACCGACAGTGGGGCGTGGGGCTGCAGCATAGCCAGAGTAAGCTCTCAGCAGCAGTGGGGGTGGGGTGGAGTTATGCCCCCCTATGTCAACACTTATGTGTGATCTATCATACAAAATATGGGAAGCACCACTTCTCCCATATGTTTTAAAAGAAAAATGAGCCAGTCATTTGTACATGAAGAGACACATTAGGCAGCATCACTTACAGTTCATGAAGACGCTACACTTGGATCAACCTACCTAAGGTTATGTCAATCTAAGTACTGCTCTGTAAAGACGTTCAAGACAGACATTAGATTAGGCAAATGGCCAGTCCAATCTAACTTAGTTCACCTGGGGAACTAAACTAATTTAGATCAAGAAAAAGTTAGCTCAATCTACCAAACATTTGTACATATTCAGAGCACAGCCCTGGGGCTGGGAAAGCCCAGCCACTTGCCCTAATCATAGGTCTGTGCTTTCCCTACCCAGCTACCTTGACTGAGCTATCTCCTGGAAAGATGTGGGCAGCAGCATACCCCAGAGTTCAGTATTTGGCCCAGTTCTGTTCAACATCTTCATCAACGACCTGGATGAGGGGGTGAAAAGCCCACTGACCAAGTTCGCAGACGACACCAAGATACGGGTTTGTGTGGACACACCCACAGATAGGCAACAGATACAAGCAGACCTAGACAGGCTGGCATGTTGGGCAGAACGGAACCAGATGAGGTTCAACATAGAGAAATGCAAAGTGCTGCATCTGGGAAGGAAGAACCCCCAGCACACCCACAGGCTGGGCAACGCTAACCTGACCAGCACTACAAATGAAAGGGATCTGGGGGTAACAATAGACCCCAGCATGAATATGAGCCAGCAATGCGACCCAGTAACCACTAGGGCCAATCTTGCCAACTACATTCCCCAGACCAGCCAAACCTGCCCCCCACAGCCCTACTAGCTCCCCTGATTTCCACCCTGAATTACTTGGATTGCGTTTCCCGCGTAGCTCACAGAACCCGCAATTGTGGGCACACACTGCACCCAAACTACAACAAGTTCATAGATCAGGTATGGCAAAGGTGTGCATGTACCCATAGTTGATTAATGTAGTATAGATGCCTATTGCAGATGGTCAGGAGACAGTCAGATTTGTAGACACTTCTCCTCATCTTCACTGTTCCCTATTGGTTGGCTTAGCTGTTCCCCAACTCAGTGCTGGGAATCCCACTCCTAGGTATGTAGTTCTCCCCATTTAAAGGACAAGCAACTTATAATAACAGCAGCCTTCAACTACCTGAAGGGTGGTTCCAGAAAAGATGGAGCTAGAGTGTTCTTAGTGGTGGCCGATGACAGAACAAGGAGCAATGGTCTCAAGTTGCAGCAACATACATTTACATTAGATATTAGTAAAATCTTTCTCACTAGAAGGGTAGTACAGCACTGGAACAGACTGCCTAGAGAGGTTATAGAATTCCCATCCTTAGAGGTTTTTAAGACCTGGGTAGACAAAGCCTTGCCTGGGATGATATAGCTGGCGGTGATCCTGCTTTGGGCAGGGGGTTGAATTAGATGACTTCCTGAAGTCCCTTCCAACCCTAATTTTCTACAATTCTATGTACCTAACTTGGATGTTTTAATTAAATTCCTGGAGCTGGTGACTAACTTCTTTCTAGACAGAGGAATGATTAGAATTACCATGCCTAAATCTTTTTGAGAATCTTGCCATTTGCATCATAAGACTTGAGATGCAGGATAGTAGTCTGAAGACAGATAAGGAGATTTGATAGGCTATTTTGCTAATGCAGAGAGAATGCTAAATAAAGGGACTGGTCCTTACCCATGCAACTATTTGCATTGATCTCCTTTTATAAAGCTGCATGTAATCTCAAAGCTAAGTCTCTTCTTTGCAAAAGTACTCTCATCTCATTTTCTCCCTTTTGTTTTGCTAGGGAATGACTGTTTAATTGGGTAATGTGTCCTTTGTATTATAAATGCTTTGCACTTGACAGTCTGGAGTCCTTCCTCAATGAATACTTCAGAATATTAAGTTTCTCCCTCTCCCCCGCCCTGCACCACCATATTCTGCTTTCAGACCATTTTGTTCTTAAAGAGACTCCACGCTATGAAGTTTAATTTCAATATCAAATTTCCCTATGATTCAAAAGAGTACTGATCCACCATTTTGGCTCACACCCATTTGTTTAGATGAGATGTTTGTAATGATAAGTATCTTCAGAAATGACCTAGGTGTTCTTTATTTGCCTTTTTTGTAGGATGAGAGACCTCACAGAAAGGATGGAAAAACTATATGGAAACTTACCATCTACTCCAACTGGACTCTTTATTGAAGTCTTATTACTTCCATGTGTAAAATGAACTTAAAACCAACTGCAATCCTCAAGATTTTTGGCATTCTTACTGTGAGTACATCCAGCAAAAATTAATTTAATTTTTTCTTTATACTTTTATGGAAGGATCATATCAGACATATAGACCTTACTTTACTGTTAAAGGAATATATGTTATAAATGAATAATAAAGCTAAATCTTAATTATGCCTAAAGCAGGGGTTGGCAATTATATGGGTCAGAGGGCCACTCAGGGAGCTCTGGTGAGCTGTTATAGCCTGGGTCAGCACCCTCCACTCATCCCCCACAACAACTGAGCAAAACTCCCCAAGTGGCTCTGCCCTGGAGGCTGGCCCTGTGCTGCCACTGCCCGGCAATCCTGGCCCAGCCCCAGGGTCTCCATGGGTAGGGTGCACTCAGCCAAGCAGATGGGATTGGGCTGTGGGTGGGCAGGGCATGACATCCAAGAGTGGGACTGTGGCCAAGGTCAGGGCTGAGGTGGTGGCAGCGCAGATTCGGGGCTTGGGGCAAAGCCACGATCCACTCCCAGTGCGCCCCTGCCCATGGAACCAGTACCCATTGTAGGGATGTGTGGGCAGCAGATTATGGCTCTGTCCTGGACCATGGCCCACTGCTGTCACCGCCCTGTGATCCCAGCCCCAGCCCTGCCCATCATCCTGCTCCTATACACCACTCTCCCATAGTCCATGGACCCATCACATCCGCCAGGTCAGGCATGCCCTGAGTGGATGCCAGGCTGGTCTACATGAGACCCCACTGACTTTCTCCATCCAGTGGCCCTGACGGTAGGTACAGGGCGGACAGCAGTGGTAGTGATACTGACAGCAGCAGCCAGTAGGCACTGCCACTGCTGGGGCTGGCAGGAAGTAGAGTCCAGCTCCTGCACTGCCTCAGCCTCACTGTGCATCCAGAGGCATGAAACCAGCCGCACATGCCACAGCCCAGGCTGCCTCCTATGCCTGGGCTGGGTGGGGCTGAGGGGCATACTGCAGGCCGAATCCAGTCTGCGGAACATATTTTACCCACCCTGGTCTAAAGCAACGTTTTCTTAAACAAGAGTTGTTATGACAGAGAATATGCTTCTTAAATTATATTTCAATATATGTAAACCTGATATGCTTTAAGTATAGGCGTTATTAAATTGTTGATACAAAATATTTTTAAGCTCAAGGAGACATTAGCAATAACAACGTGCTATACGCAGGACAATTCCAGCTAAATGAGTATTATTACAAGAATGAAATGCAGAATATACATATTCTGTATTTAAAACCCATTACATTAAGATTTGTTTTAAAGTACATCGTAGGATAAACTAGCTAGTATTGCTGAAGTATAACTCCCAGTTACATCAATGTATGGACCACTATTCCAAAATAAATAAATATATATATTATTTTATATAGTACCTATTATGAAATGGCTATTGTCTTACTTTTATTTTCTAAATAAATAGCACTAGTGAAGGAGAAGTTTCAGATTATGGGCTCATGAGGAATGAACCAAATGCTCAAAAATTGTTTTTCTTATCAGAATTTTGAAGAGGATAAAAGTCATTTTAAGAGAAACACATAAATAAAATGAAGTCTCTCTCTCAAATTAAACAGTTGAAGTGATTTTTTCCCCTTTGGTTATTTTATTTTTCCTGTTTTGTATTGATGCATATGCTTTTATTTTTAAAATTTAAATTAATTAGTACATGGTTTTCACATGAAATGAGAAGTAACCTTTAGCATTGCTGCTGCTTAACAATTAAATGGAAATTGTAAAAAAAGAACTCTGTCACATTCTGTTTTCTTTATTTTATATTTTGTGGCACATTAAAATCCCTAAAAGAGAGAATACAGAATTTAAAAGAGATTTGAAGGTATTCAATTTGGGGTATTTTGGTTGGGTTTCACATATTTTTCTTTTTCAATAACAATATAAAACACTTAAAGTGTCAGATTAGGCTCCTTTTATATCATGATTACTGTCCTTTTATGCCTTCAGTAGTCTTATTGTAAGCTATAAAACCATCTGAGGAGATCAGACGTTACTTGTTGTCTATAAGGATGACAGGATCTAGTCCTAACACAGTGAGATTATATTTTGTGGGCTACAATACTAGGGTCCTGAAAGGAGGCTGCCTACAGTATCAATCATAATGAATTAAAACTTTCAGAAAGGTTTTAATTCATAAAATAAGTTTTTCAGAAGAAATGTATATTTTACCTCCTTTCATTAGATTCATCTTATTACTTCAGATAATTAAGACAAATACAAATACCAGAGGTTTTTTGTTCACCAATAGGAAAAAAATTGCAAACCTAAAGGCTCACAGGTTGCACATATAAGCTTTACACGAGATAGAAAAGATTGCAGAATTGGATCCTTAATAAGGAGACACTGAATAGAACATGGAAGCAATATAGTGTATTGTAGCAGAGGTATGCTTTGTTTCTACTTTATTTAGGCTCAAAAAGCAAAGGAAAGGGGAAAAATCTGTTTGAAGACAATGACAAAATGAGAACAATCTTTTAAGTAAATTTGGCAAGAACTAGCGACAGTACAAAGGAGATTTTTTTCCCCCACAGTCAGCAGCACAAACTGCATATTTTTCAGTGAATGTTTGAAATGAAAACCTTTGTCTGAATTAAAATTAAATTCTCCACTTTGCAGCTGCTAGCATAAAGTACTTCAGATACACTGTATCCTAACTGCTCAAAACTAATATATATGCTTAATGAAAAATTGAAGGCCAATCTTGCAAGACATGTTTTAGAGCAAGATTTGTTTAGTGGAAGAAAAACATCAAAGACACAAAACACATAATATAAACTGCATAAATGCATGATGTACTAAAGATATGTGATACACACATGCAAAGAGTTGGATCGTAATATTTCAGAAACATCTATTAAACTTCATTTAATATGGAATATGATCCAGTCAATTTCAAGACTTTTCTTATATTATGCAGCAAATGACTTCAGCTGTTATTGTTGTGGAGGTTTTGTCTCCTTTTACCAGATTTAGTCTCTCAAGATTATAACATAGTATTAAAGTGATGGAAGCCAAGTTAGAAATTTTAACATATCATTTAGAAAATCCAGACCTTTTAATTCAAAGATAAATATTATTTCTTCAAATAAACACATTTGGGCATGCAAAACAAATGTAATAACTTCAGCATACCTGAACAGTAGAACTAATCTCAGCTGCAAAGCCTCCTGTCAAAGGGGCCTCGTGACTGATCAGTAATCGTCCGGTCTTCACCACCGACTAAAAAGAAACAAGAAAACTCATTTAAAAAAACAAAGCTGTACCTATTTGTAAAGATATAACAACTGTAGCTATTTAATATTTTACAAATTTATTCATGGAATAATATGAATTCTGTCATTTTAGTTAGGCCATTAAAAATATACGCTATTTCCTCCTTTCCCAATGCAACATTTTAGGTGGGCAGATGAATGGGCCTCAAAAGCCAAATGCTGACATTAGCACAATAGGAATTAGCTACTAAAGTTTCTTTTGCAACACATCATCATCAATAGCCTTATCATTATACTCCATTATTTTGAATTGACCTTATCAATGTAAACAATGACATTTCTGAAGGAAAACAAAACCTAAACTGGATGAAACAATTTAGGCTGTCCTGCAAATCCTAAAAACACGTGTGTAAATGTATTCTTCACTAAGTTAAGTGCTGCAGTGGGTCCCCGGTAACATTTACAGAACATGTGGATAATGGACTGCTTCCTAAAGATAGCCGAGAACCTAAACAAGAAATTTATAGTGCAATTATAGGGAATAAATAAGTATAAAATACAAAAAAAAAAAAAAGAGTAAACATTAGGTGATTTAACGTGGCCTGCTCAACACAGCACATAATATTTACAGCATGTTGTCATATAAACTGTTTATAAACAAGCACTGATATTTTTTTTTTTTATATTGTAGCTGTTTAGGTTTGTTGTGAACAACAGCATAATGAAGGTGGGGAGGGGCAACCAAGGTAGTAGACCTAGGTGCCGACACAGGGTGGAGCGGAGACAAAAAAAGTAGAAGCAAGTCCACGCTGTTGGATCAGCTGCTAGTGTGCTGCCGGCAATGCAGCCAGTGATGCTGCCCCCATGCAGCACTGCCACAAAGCATGCTTAGATTCACTTTATGGCTGTGGTTGTGAAACATAAGGACAAAAGTCAAAATGCCTTTAACCACATGAGAATTTCAAAATTCTGGTATTTCTCAGCATCTTGGAGTATGTTATTGTCAATGTTTGCTAAATCAATTTGAACTGAGCAATACCAGATACCCAGCAGAGTCAAAAAATTGTGACACCCACGTTTCACTTTTCATTACTAAGTGCATATAAATTAGTAAGAACTTCTGAAGATGCAGAGCAGGGGAAAAAATGAGCTGTACATTAATATTTCCAGGGTAGTTGTAGTCAAGTTTTTAAAGATAAGTACATTGTGTACTACTAGTCCTCAAGTAGAAAACCCCAAGAGAGAATTGGCTATCAGGTCAAATTTTCCTAAGGTTTTACTCTTCAGTTTAAAATTGGAGCTGAGGCTATCAGAGCATTAACTCTCATTAACACTTTCTCTAATAAGGCAGCAAGATACAGTATATTTTAGAACAGGGAGTATCAAATGCCCTTGGCTCCTTGGGCCAGATGTGGCAGTGGAGCAAGCAGCAGAGGTGTTAACCATTGCAGGGATGAATGCTTGCCCCTCTGCTATTAACATATATCCCCAGTGGGGCTCAATATGCCACAATTCAGCAGTGGGCTGTGCTCCTCATGGCCCCTACCCCCAAATTCCCTCTAGGAGCCACACAAACTGGATGGGTTTTGGAGGCTGGATTTTTTACACCCCTTTCTAAAAGGTAAAATATAACTTTCTTTTGCTGTCTTACAGTTTCAACTCTGATTGGAGTACTCCTGATTTCTATCAGAGACCTAAGAGTGTGTTAATGGATCTGAACAGCTGGACTACAGATGCACTGGGCAAGTGACAGTTCCATAAGCTGTATACTATACACTGGAGTAAAAGGACAGGAAAATCATTTAAACAGTTGGAAAGCAAAGTGTCATTAAGTAGACTAGTTCTTGAATTTCTTGTCTCTTGCACTGGAAACTCCTATAAAAGAACAGAAGACATTAACTACTACATAAATCTACCAAAATTCTTACATACTTTTCCTTATTGCACACCAAAATATACTACTCATTGCACTAAAGTTTGCATAAACTTGCATATGATGAAGACATTTTAAAAAATCTTTTTAAGTTTTTTTTTAAGAAGGCAATCTGTTTTTAATTATTCTTCTCAGAATCTGTTCAGAGGTTTATCTGCTGTACGCTGAACAGTTCCAAACCATTTTAAAAATGACCACACATTTTTTAGAATAAGACTACATGCTATTAAGAATAGTGTAAAGAATAAAAGGTTCAACTATGAAAAATCTAACCTGGGCAAAAAGTGTTTTATTATATAGTTAATCTCACTAACTCCAAGAAGGCTGTATGCATGTGCAAGACTGTTAGAGTTTATAGGATCAGACTCTAAAATGAACTGTATAAGCCAGTATTATACTGTAAAAGGATGGAAATTAGCCTAATGTTCCATCACTAAGATTATCAATAAAATTTAAGGCTGTAAGTGCGCACTCTTACTGGTCAGCTCATCTCCATGAATAATGGTCCATAGGACTTCACTGTATTAATTCCTGCTTCAAGTTCAAATAGATGCACTCAGATAAGACCAGAATAATATACAAACATTCAATCTTTTTTTTTTTTAAATCCCACTGCAGACAATCCACTAAAACTGTTGGCTAATTTTTCCCCAAAACTGTTAAAAAATGGTTATTGTTATACTTTTGTCTCTTTGTACCTTTATAATTTATATTGAAGACCACTGTACTAAGACTGTAAAAGAAAGCCCAGCCCATCCCTTTGTTTTTATAAAATAAAAAGATCACTTTCATGACAAGGCAAGTTTTCCAATCCTTTAATTACTTGTGTACTTTCCGCTCCCCAGTTTCCTTCCAACCATAGCATTCTATACTGTATTTGTCTCCGAGAAAAGGGGAGAAAGAGGCAATACATGCAAACATGTATGCAAACAATACAATACCTCCAGAACTCTGAAAAGTAACCTTATTATCTCCACAAAGGCAGATCTCAGAAGCAGAACACAGAATGAATATACAGGACCACTCTACCAACTGTGATATCTACCTATGAGGCTTCTGAAATGGGATGGTGCTTTGTAAAGGTATGTATAGAGCTCCAGGGGGCTGCCTTGCAGCTGTCATCATGCAAACTGGTTAGGGAAGTGGCCTGGTCTCTGGTAGTATGGGCCCAAACACAGGAAGCAAGGGTAACCCGGGTGGTACTCAGTTGTGTACCCCGTCTCCAAATGAAGGGATACTACTGGGTGCAGGTACGCTGTGGGAGGCGTAGCTGCTTGGCTGTCCACAGCTCCCGTCTTCTCCCTACAGAGCCAAGCCAGGACACGTGATGAACCGTAACTACAGTATATGCAGATTTAATAAAATACAAAAGTTACAATATTAACATACATACATAAAATACATGAACTATGTGCTACATATATATATGCAGCATGCAAATACTCTCTATTAGCCCCCAAACCCACTCTCAGAAGCCCACCCTCTGATGCCCACTGGATTGGGACCCCAGGCCCTGCCTCCCCACTCAGCACCCTCCTGGCTCGGGAGGGGAGGGGCCCTCAAGGTTGACACTGCGATTGGATTTAGGCAATGAATAGTAAAAGGGTGCAGTGGCAAATTGGTAATTAAATATTCATAATGGGTTTCCACAAACATCCAAACATTCCTATACAATCATAAGGCACAGGGTTTACAAACAATAAGGTGCAGGATCTTGGAGAAAAGCAAGGAACAGCAGACTACACGGGTGCAACAGCTTGGCCCCAATATAAATGACCCCTGAGGAGGGAAAGAAAGAAGGAATACCCCGATACCCTAAGGGTACCCTTTAACCCCTGCTTGAATCACCCAGTTGGCCAGGCCTCAACCCAGGAACCCTCCTTCCCTCAGGGGGATTCCCCCCACAGCTGCTCACCACTGAAGGAAGGGCCCTCCTCTCCTGTGGGAATCTTTCCCTGGTAACTCATGACTCCTTTGGGTCAAATGAGGCCACACACATCTCCCGGGACCAGACATCTCCTCCCTCTGCAGGGGGCCCTCAGCTGCTTTGGGGCCCTTCCTGCTTTTGGCCCACTCTTGGCCCTGTGCTCTGTTCCGTGCACTACTGGCCCCTCTCGGCTCTGTGTACCGTCTGCCCCTCACCCCATGCAAGGATTGGGGACCCAAGCTGCCGTGTGCCACGCAGGGGGTCTCAGCCTGCTCCTAGACCCTCCATGCACTGACCTGTGCACCATCTACCCTGCCTCATGCAGGGGTCTTGGCCTACTCCCGGACCCTCCGTGCACCAACTTGTGCACCATCTGCCCCGCCTCGTGCAGGGGTCTCAGCCCTCTCACGGACCCTCCATGCACCATCTGCCCCACCTCATGCAGGGGTTGGAGACCCGAGCTGCCTTGTGCAGTGCCAGAGTCTCAGCCCACTCCTGGGCCCTCCATGCACTGACCTGTGCACTGTCACCATGCTCCCTTCATGGCGGGGCTGGGGATGCAGCCACTTGCTGCTCCCCGTCCAGTGAGATGTCTTCCAGGCACTTCTGCAGCAACTGCTCCACCCCACTGGTCAGCTCAGCCAGCTCTTCTCAGCACTCTTCGTTGTCCCTTGTCAAAGCTGCCTGCATGCTAAGCACACTGCTTTTTTATCCTCTCGGGAGGTTGCACCCCCAGATTGAAGATGGACCAGAGAGAGGTGGGGTTATTCCCCTCTCTGGTCTGTCTTTTCACCTCACCCCTGGGTAGGGGCGGGGCAAGCCTTTCCCCTGGCTTTCCCTGATTGGTGGGAAATGCCCCACCAATCATTCTAAGCCCTTTCAAGCCAGTGAGTTGGGCTGCTGCTGACAAGCCTGCTACACAAGCTCCATCTTCACAGTCTCAAATCACTGTTTTATGTAGTCCAATAGCCATTTAAATCTCTCACCTATGGAAGCTGAGCTGTGGAGACTTCAGAAATGGTCTGGTCCTGTTCCAATACTAGCTTAAGGCTTACTTTACAATGAGGGAATGGAGGGAGGCCTCTGCTCATGGAGCATGAGGCTTCAGGGAAAAAACAGCTAAGTTAATTTATTGACTTAGATGCAATTCAGAGATCACTATGGGCAGAAATTTCAGGTGAGTCCCCAGATTCATGGAACTGGGTGAAAAATAACATAGTCAGGGCAAAGGCTTGGATCTCACCTAGCCATTTAAGCAGGTATGACCACCACTAAAAAAAAAATCTTCATGGACAGACAAGAATAGCAAGCAAGTTGCCATGGACTGAAATGGTCATCCTAAAGAGGTATAAGGATAAAGTTCTTGGGTTCTTTATGTCCCTTATAAATATTTTATTCTTCCTAAATTCTACTTTTTCTTTGATATCAAATTACCATTTTCCCATTAAGTATAGAAGCAACATAGTTTTTCTATACAAAATGTTTAGAGCTATTTTTACTTTGCCAATATGATAGGCTAAATTTTTTAATCAGTGTACCCCTTTTCCTGACCATGAGATTTTGGCTTCTTGGATGTTTATTAAAATATTCTAAAACAGTTTCCATTTGTTTCCATTAGTTATTCACATTTTTCTATTTAAGTTCTTCTCTCAGGTGACTCAGCTGATAATTGTTTTAAACTTTGTACTTGAACAAGGCCAAGTACACAAAGTACCTCATTCTGTTTGCCTGTAACAAATGTAATGCAACTATGATCACTTGCACCCAAACACTAAATTTTAGTTGTGATATCATCCTCTCCCTTATTTGTCAAATAATGGCAAAAGTGCTCAGCAAAAATAACAATATTTTTAAAAATAAATTTAAAATACATAATAATGTAAAAGTGCTTCAAGGTATATGATCTTTCAGAAAGCTTTGCCACATAAAGAGAAAAGAGCAAAATTTAATTATGGCAGCTTTCCTGGAATGCCTAAATCCATTTCATTTCTATATGTAATACATGGGATATAATCTTATCTTGTAGGAGCTGACTGGTCAAAAAGAATGGAAAGTAGCAGCTTCACAACTGACTGTGCTGCTATCTACAATGCACAACAGGAAAAATGTTAATCAACATTTGTAGAGGGATAATACTTTTCTATATAAAATTATCATTTATTTCTAAAATTAAAAATTACACACTGATAAACCTTAAGCCATAGCTAATCCATAATTGTTTAACCAAGTATGTGGTCTCAGAGATAACCAAAAGACAGTAGTGGTCCAAATGTGTACCCTTATCTATCAGATGTGCATAATCTGTTGCCAGCTGGCCTGGAATACAATATAGTAGCAGCTGGCAATAGGGGCCTCATTCTATGTAACTGAAGTCAATGAGAGCTATAACAACATAAAATTGAATATTATGATGATTCAAGACACACTTTTTAAAAAACAGCAGTAACCCATCATTTTCTGACTTCCCTTACAAAGTCCTCCCTCCCTTAAAGAAATGCTAGCAAAGGACAGCTTTCACAACTCGTGCTGAAGTATTTTCTTTGTCTTTTTTACTTGCTGTTTGAATAAACGACTTCCCTCCCCACACAACCTTACATTTTATGGAACCCTTATGTTTACATTCAATCTTTTTGACTTTCAAATGATCAAATAAGAAACACACTCCACAGAAACTTTAGCAACTTCTGGATGACTCAAAAAAATGGAACCAAAAAACAGTTTTTCTTCTTTTAGAACATAATCCAAGTTACTCATGACAAAAAGTGTTGCTATCTAATAGCTAATCAAGGATGGTACTAATTAGGTCTCTAAAGGTTAAGACTTCCAATCTTTGCTGGAAGCTGCAACACAGTCCAAAGATTCAAGAAGGATGAAGACCTTAACTCTCCTTGACATTATTAAGGTTTTGTCCACATGGGGATATCAATGCGTGGTAATGTAGGATATGAATTTATACTGCTTATGCAGAACATTATCATTACAAACATATTTTGTCAGATTAGAAGAAACGCAGCTTGTCCAGCCTGATAAAGACATTTGTTTTAAATGAGTCTGTATCTTTGCAAAACTCCTATTTGTGAATTAGGCCCTAAGGGTTTTCTGAACTGTAGCCCATTGTTTTTTCAATTAAGTTGCTCTGAAAATTAGTTTTCTTCTCCCTCACCACACTCCATATCCAAAACCTTCCATAATCATTTTTCTACTCCGTTCATAAGTCATCATTCTGGCAGCTTTTCCCTCCTGATCTCTAAGTGCTGACAACAGAGGGAAATAATATAAGTCTGGCAACTTATAGTTCCACAATGTAAGTTCTGACATCACCACAACATGTTGTGTCCTGACTGGTGAAAAAAAGCCTGATTGGCTTAACTAAAAACGAGTTTGTATTTTACACTTTTACTTTAAACATACAACAAGGGTACAATTTCCACAGCAACCAGCTACTTCACTACCAGGACAACAACCCTCTAGGGAATGATCAAAAGCTAAAAGAATAAACATTTCTGCTCTCTTGTGTCATGATGGATAAAATGTGTTTATTTTCTAAGAACCCATAGAATACGGTTCTTAGGATAAAAGGATTTCCAGTCCATTGCCTCAAAGATCACTATTTAAATATGTGCTTTCACATGGAAAGGTTTTAAGTATTTTCAGTCTACCTTTAGAAATGGTTGAAGTATTTTGCACAATGTTTTAATTAAAAAACATGTTTTTAAAACCTAAATTAAAGATAAATTGGCAACATAATTTAAATCTTCTTTAATAAGATTTACATTACACTTGTACTAAAATCATTCTAAAAATACATAAACACTGTTTTTAAAACATTAAAAGCTGAGTTCTTACTATATGAACATTTTTCAAAAAGTTTTTTAGAAAACAGACAATAAATATTGCATAAAATGAAAAAATACCTTGAAATACCAATATTACTCATTAAATAGAGCTAGTCTAGAAACAGGGAATCTATGGTGTTCTCTGTCAACTTACAAATGGTTTTAAGGGAAAATATTCCCTTAGTTATTCCTTCAGTTAACTGACGTTTCAACAAGAATGTCTCTTGCAAGTCAAGGGAAGTGATTCTTCCGCTCTATTCAGTACTAATGAGGCCTCACCTGGAGTAATGTGTTAAGTTTAGGGCCTCACACTTCAAGAAAGATGTGGACAGATTGGAAATGGTTCAGCAATGAGTGACAAAATTATGATAGGCCTGGGAAGCATGATGTATGAAGAAAGACTGAAAGAGCTAGGGTTGGTTATTTTGTCTAAAGAAGAGAAAACTGACAGGGCTTTTAATAACTGTCTTCATAAACCTGACTCATAGAATCATAGAAAGATAGGGTTAGAAGGGACCTCAGGAAGTCATCTAGTCCAACCCCCTGCTCAAGGCAGGACCATCCCCACTAGATCATCCCAGCCAAAGCTTTGTCTACCCAGGTTCTGAAAACCACCAAGGATGGAGCTTCCACCACCACTTTGGGTAACCTGTTCCAGTGTTTACTACCCTCCTAGTGAGAAAATTCTTCCTAATATATAATTTAAACTTCCCTTGCTGCAACTTGAGACCATTGCTCTTTATTCTGTCATCTATCACAACTGAGAACAGTCTAGCTCCATCTTCTTGTTAACCCCACTTCAGGTAGTTGAAGGCTGCTATTAAGTCCCCTCTCAGTTTCCTCTTCTCTAGACTAAAGGCCAGTTCTCTCAGTCTTTCCTCATAAGTTGTGTCCCCCAACCACCTCGCCATTTTTGCTGCCCTCTGCTGGACTCTCTCCAATTTGTCCACATTCTTTCTGTAGTGGGGGGCCCAAAACTGAACACAGTACTCCAGATATGGCCTCACCAGTGCGGAATAGAGGGGAATAATCAATTCCCTTGACCTGCTGGCAACACACCTACTAACACAGCCCAGTATGCCATTGGTAACAAGGGCACACTGCTGGCTCATATTCAGATTATTGTCCACTGTAAACCACAGGTCATCTTTTGCAGAGCTGCTGCCCAGCCAGTCAGGCCTCAGCCTGTACATGGATGGGATTGTTTCATCCTTAGTGCAGGATTTTGCACTTGTGCTTGTTGAACCTCATGAGATTCCTTTTGGCCCAATCCTCCAATTTGTCTAGGTCACTCTGAATCCTAGCTCTACCCGCCAGTGTATCTACTACTCCCCCAGCTTGGTGTCATCTGCAGACTTGCTGAGGGCACCTCTATGTCATCTTTCAGGTCATTGATGAAGATATTGAGCAAAACTGACCCCAGGACTGACCCCTGGGGCACTCCATTTGATACCAGCTGCCAACTACACATAGAGCCATTGGTTACTACTCTTTGAGCCCAATGCTCCCACTAGTTATCTATTCACCTTATGGTCCATTCATCCAGCACATACTTCTTTAGCTTGCCTGGGAGAATGTTGTGGGAGACCATATAAAAAGCCTTGCTAAAAATCAAGGTACACCATATCCACCTTCCCTGCATCCACAGAGCCAGTCATCTCATTGGTTGGTCAGGCATGACTTGCCCTTGGTGAATCCATGATGACTGTTCCTAATAACCTTCTTCTCCTCCAAGTGCTTAGAACTGGATTCCTTGAAGATCTGCTCCACGGTTTTTCCAGGGACTGAGGTGAGCCTGACTGGTCTGTAGTTCCTTGGATCCTTCTTTTCCCTTTTTTAAATATGAGCACTAAGTTTGCCTGTTTCCAACCATCCTGGACCTCTCCTGATTGCCATGAATTTTCAATGATGATGGCCAATGGCTCGGTAATCACAGCAGCCAACTCCCTCAGTACCTTCAGGTGCATCCCATCCAGCCCCATTGAATTGTACACATCTGGCTTTTCTAGGTAGTCCCTAACCTGTTCTTTCACCACTGAGGGCTGCTCATCTCCTCCCCAAACTGTGCTGCCCAATGTAGTAGTCTGGGAGCTGACCTTGCCTGTGAAGACTGAGGCAAGGAAGGCATTGAGCACTTCAGTCTTTTCTGCATCCTCTGTCACAAGGTTGCCTCCCCAATTCAGTAAGAAACCCATACTTTCCCTGATCCTCCTCTTGCTACCGACATACATGTAGAAACCCTTCTTGTTATGTTTTACAACCTTTGCTAGCTGCAACTCCAATTGCACTTTGGCCTTCCTGATTTCATCTCTGCATGCCTCAGCAATGCTCTTATATTCTTCCCCAGCAATGCTCTTATATTCTTCCCTAGTTATTTGTCCAAATTTCCACCTCTTATAAGCTTCCTTTTTGCAATTTAACTCACTGAAGAGTTCCCTGCTACATCAAGCTGGACTTATGTCATACTTGCTAGTCTTTCTGTGCATTGGGATGGTTTGTTCCTGCACTCTCAGTAAGGCTTCTTTAAAGTACAGCCAGCTCTCCTGGACACCTCTCCCCCTCAGCCTGGCTTCCCAAGGGATCCTGCTCATGAGTTTCCCAAGTGAGTTGAAGTCTGCTTTTCTGAAGTCCAGGGTCCTTACTTTGCTTTTATCCTTTCTTCCTTTCCTCTGGATCCTGAACTCAATCATCTCATGGTCATTGCTGCCCAAGTTGCCATCCACTACTACATTCCCCAGCAATTCTCCCCTGTTTCTGAGCAACAGGTCAAGAAGAGCATGGCCTCTAGTCATAGGCAGAGGGAGAAAAAAATGGGGGGGGAGGGGGCTGAGCGTGTGTGTGCATAAGCATCCACCCTCCCCCCTGGTGGGAAAGTCTGTGGGGGGAGGGAGACAGAATTGGGTTGGGGGAGGGATCAGGAGGGAGTGGAGTGGAATGGAGCCAGGGGTCCACTTCACCCATGCAGCTGCACCTGTGCAGCTGCCCTGGGGCCTGGGATCATTGCACAGTGCTGGTGCCAACAAACTCACCACCACCAAGCCTGGCCCCAGCCCTGGCTGCCTCCTGGCACCGGCCCCAGCCCCACAATGCCCAGGGAGGCATGGAGCAGGGGCCCTGAGTGGGACTAGCTTTGGCTGTGCCACTGGGCCAGAGGGGATAGAGCCCCTAGGATCCCCATGCTTGCCCTGGAGCTATGGCTTATCCAGGGGGCATGGGGTGGCGGTGACAGCTCCCACTGCTGCATGCATCCCGGGAAGCATGGGGGATGCATGACCCTGATCTGTGCAGAGCAGGGTGGACAGCCATTACGGGTAGGGGTCAAGGCAGCACTGGGCTCTTCCCAGTGGGAGTGCCATGCTATGCTGGGGGCGGGTGGCAGTGGCACTGGAAGCAGGATCAGCTAGGCTATGGCAAGTCTTGGGGTGGCTGCAGCCGCCCACCCAAAGCCTCCCTCCCAGTGCCACCCGTCCCCCCAGAAAAGCCTGACACAGCCGCAGCTCCGGCCCTCAGTAGCAGCCCACCCTGCCCCGCGCAGATCGGTGACACGTGCCCCCGTGCTTCCTGGGGTGTGCATAGCAGCAGAAGCTGCGCCCCCTGAACAAGCCAGTTGTGGCTGAGTCCTGCCCCTCCCCCACCCCACCCCTGCTGCAGCTGCTGGAAGCCTTTGGCTGAGCTTCCTTGCAGCCCTACCACTGCCCTGTGTCTGGGAGGGCTAAGCCCCAGAAGTCCCCACCTTCTGCTGCCTATGCCTTGAGTTGGCCACTCCAGCACTTGCACCAGGAAGTTGTCTCCAACACTCTCCAAAACCCTTCTGGATTGTGTGCACACTGCTGTATTGCCCTCCCAGCAGATGTCAGGATGATTGAAGTCCCATGAGAACCAGGGCCTGTGATTGGGAAACTTCCACTAGCTGTTTGAAGAAAGCCTCATCCACCACTTCCTTCTGGTCTGCTGGTCTACAGCAGGCCCTCACCCCGACATCACCCTTGTTGCCCTCCCTTCTGACCCTAACCCAGAGACTCTCAGTAAGCCTATCTGCAGCTTCATACTGCAATGTCTCTATTAAGCCAGGAGGGCTTGCCAACCCTTCTGCTACCTTTCCTCTTCGCAGTTTTCTTTTGTGCTTTGAGGATCGTATCCTTGAGCAATGACCACTCTTCGTGCAACCCATTTGCCTTCCCTTCCTGGTCCCACATCGCCTCCCCTACTAATGCTCTGAGCCTGTCAGAGTCAGCATTTTTGAAGTCCAGGACTTCAATCCTGCTGGTTGATTTCTCAACCTTGCAGCGGATGGTGAACCTGATAATTTCATGGTCGCTGTTGCCCAGGTTACCCTCAATGTTCAAGCCGCACACCAGATCATCTCCCTTGGCCAAGACCAAGTCTAGGACAGTATTACCTCTGGTTGGCCCTTGCACTTCCTGAGTCAGGAATTCCTCCTCGATCACAGTCAGGAAATTGCATGAATGATCTGACCTAGCCAAGTGTTCCTCTCCATCTATGTCCAGGTAACTGAAGTCACCCATGACAACCAAATCCCTTGCACATGCAGCCTCTGTCAGTTCTTGAGAGAACTCCATATCCAGCTCCTCCCCTTGCCTTGGTGGCCTGTAGTAAATGCCTACAGGTAGGTTTTTCTCACCTCGTCCCACCATAGCTTGACCCAGAGGGTTTCAAGCTGCTTATCTTTGGAGCCAATTTCAGCCTCTGGAGAGGTGTACTGCTCTCTCGCAGAGAGCTACCCCTCTGCCTTTTCTCCCTACTCTGTCCCTTCTGTGCAAGGTGTAACCCTCTATGGGTACACTCTAATCATGAGAGGAGTCCCTACCAGGTCATATTCCCACTAGAGAGCAGGAGGGCTAGCTGCTCCTGCTTGTTCCCCATGCTCCTGGCATTGGTGTACAGGCAGCTGAGGCCCCCAACTGACACCCTCAATTTCCTGAGATGCTGTGGGAGAACTGTTTGATTAGTATTTTCAAAAACAGTGTCCTCCACAAGGGAGCTTTCCTGCGTGCCAGTCCCTGGGCATGCTCCACTTGGAGTTTGCCCGTCCCCCAGCAAAGTCAGTTTAAAACGGCTTTAAAGGGAGTTTGGGTGTCCCTTTGTTGTGGGTGACTAGGTCAAGTTGGCATTTTATTGCCATGTAGGCACCTTCATCTCTGAACAACCGAACTACCCTCCTCCTTTGTGGACATGCTGGTTCTGAATGTCCGCAGACAAAGCCTGGACAACAGGAACTCAACTTGCTCACAGCCCACCTGGCCTCTCTGACTCCCTTTAAAGCAGTTTGCATGCAGGCTACCCATTGCTAACAAAGCAGACACTGCCACAGAGAGAGGTGAGCCAGCTCATGAAAGGTGAGGCAATGACAAATTGCCCATATTCACTGCCTCAAACTTTCCCCTGAGGAAGACCATGGATGAGTTTATAGCACAGCCCCTGTGGGAACCACCAGGGGCAGAGTTTGGGGGGCTTGGGGGGCTTTTTTAGATAATGCCCCACTCCCTCAACCCTCCACCCTCCCCGACATACACACACTGAATGCGGCCACTTGTAGGAGAATTATGGAAACAGGTCAATTCTGTGGAGTCCATCCAAAAGAACCAGAGAGACTTGAGACTGTCCCTAGGTTGTCCAGCAACTGTGTTGGCTCCAGCAGTATAAAAACATGCCCTGGCAAGCAGATCAGGTCTACTTGTCCTCAGGAGCTTCTGAGGCCCAGCCACTTGCTATCTGGGGACACTACCCCTTGTACCTGCTGACCTAACCTGAAGCGGCCCCTGTACCCCCTCTACCCACTGAAACAATCTGGTAGTGGGGGCTGCTGCACCCCTTTGACCTGCAGCCCCATGGCTGCGCACCTGCCAGACCTGAATGGGCTTCTCCTGCTCTGCCATCTGGGCAGCTATTGCCCAAAAGATATGGTCCTTGCAGTGGCCCGCTTTGAACTGTTCAAATGTGTCCTCTTGGCCCCAAATGGCCAAGAGGTCAGCCACCTTGTCTGTCCTCCAGCTTGGAACCCAGTGCTGGGCCTGGACAGGCTCCTCTGCACAGGTCTCACCACTTGTCTCACCTGCAGAGATCCTGGTACTCCCCATTTAAAAATTGAAAATTCTCTAATAAGAAGCCCAAATTCTTTCATTAAAATACCCAAAATAGTGTTCTTTTGCTATTAAAATAAAATGTAACTATATATAGAGAGAGATCAGTTGGGCAATGTTTTATTGATATATTTACAAGTTTAAAGCAATTGGAAAGCTTACCAGTGCCTCTATCATCAGAATAAAATAAATTCTAAATATCTATACGCATTGGCATTTACTTCTGGCTTTTTTGTCATAGCTGCCCCGACACACTTTACTCACCAGGATGCGCAGCACTGAGCAGCACTGTTTTGCCAGTGCCCTGCCCCAGCCCTTGCCCCTCACTCTCAATCCACAGCCTACCCCCCGCCCCAGTCCTGAGACACAGAGCCAGGTATGTGGATGAGGGGCTTGAGGGTGGATCATGGGGGGCCCATTTTGGGGGGGCTGCTCAGGAGAGGTGGGTCCCCTGCCCCACACAGGATGCAGCCCCCCTCCCCCCCGCTCATGTACTGCCCCCCCAGAGGGGCCACAACTTCTCCTCACAAGGGCCACAGCTCCTCCCCACAGGAGCCACATGGCCCCCAGCAGGGCCCACAGCTCACCAACAGCAGCAGCAGCCATAGGGGTGCTCAAGGTCTCCTGGCACAGCCGAGCCTGTGCAATGTGGCACAGGCAGTGCTGGGTGCTAGGTCCCTGGGGCCATGCTGCACTGCCCTGCACCATGTGGGGGGGGGGGTGTCAGGAGTGCTCTGAGTGCCCTGACTGCCACTGCTGCTACAGGGGGGGCTGTGGGCCCTGCAGGGGAAAGGTGAGGGACCTACTCCTCCTGAGCAGCCATTGTCCCTCCCCCCTCAGTCCCCTGCACCCACACAGGCCTGACTCCAGTCCTGCCCACCCCCAGTCCCTACTTACGTGGGGACGGAGCCCAGGTCCAGGTCACTGCAGCCTGCATCACCCCTTGCCTTGCATGTGCTGCAGCACCAGGGCAAGGGGCAGCCATAGAGACACTGGCCAGCTACCACAGTGTCTCTTTGGAGGACCCGACCCGATCCGGCCCCATTTTTTTTCTCAGGTTTGCGTTGGGGGGGGGAGGGGAGGGGGGTTGATAACCACGTATCAAATTTTGAGCCTGTGCTGCAAATATGCAGAACAGGGAAGTTTTTTTGTTCCCAGTGTGCCTCTTGCCTCATCTCAAACTACTTTGAGACATGGCAAGAGGCACGTGCAGGCTCATCTGTATGTGCCCAAAGGGTGCATACAGACATTAGGGGAGGTTAGATTGCATTTAAAAAGGTGACCTGATCTTACTTAGTTTGCCCAGGTACAGACCTTACACGTAGATACCTAGATAGGTCAATCTAAGTGCAAACACTGTACAGAAGTTCAGAACAGATAAGTTTAAAAATGACCAACCTGATCTCAGTTAATCCTACCTCCTAGGCAGTCTAACTTAGATTGGGTTGGCCATTTTTAGACCAATCTAACTGTCCTGAATTTCTGCACATTTCCCAGTGCAACCCCAGGCCTTTGAAAGCTCAGCAGCTGGCACTACTGTTGAGCTTTTCCTATCCCTTCCCTTGCACCAAACTATCTTTAGCCTCCTGGCCCCTTCCCTGCACCCCCAAATAGATATCCCTCCCCCCACAGACCAACCAGCTCCCCTTGCTGCCTGGGTCCACCAACCCCACCCTTTCCCCATCCTGCAAGCCACACCTGGTGCTGGTTTTATCACCACTTTGCCAGTGCTGGAAACTAAAGAAGTAAGTTGGAGTGGGGGGAGGGGTGGGTGAGATGGGAGATTGGGTCATCAGAGGAAGGGTTGTTTGTTTGGGGGTGGGGAGATCTGGAAGCTAAAATAGCCCCTTGTCCTAGAGAAGTGGGAAAGAGAGCCTCCACCGCTATGTCACCACCCACACCAGTTCTGCCACCACATGCCCTGTGCCAGATCTGCCCTGCAAAGACCCCCACAGCCCACATCTGTCCCACAGTAAGTTTGACACCCCTATTGTAGACCTCAGAAGCTCAGGATAATCTTCCCAAATAGTAAGGAAATAATACCAAGTATTCATTTATGCAAATGGATATGGTATTATGGACTTTTATTTTGACAGTTTCTGACACATTATTTATATATTTATTTATTCACTGCCTTTTCCCAACAAGACTCCCTTGCTGTATAGCAAAGAAAAAAGATGTGAAAAGGGAAAGGAATACATTCCACTTTTAAATTATTCCAATCCCTCAGAAAATGGAAGTGGGGAGAGGAAGTGGGAGAGGGGAGAGGACAAGGAAGAAGGGAAACAGGATATTTATCATAAAAGGTAGAGAAATCAGAAAACTTAGAGGCAGAAAGTGAAACATTATTTTTTGTCAAATGAGTTCTTCTACCTAGGTTAGTGTAACATATAAAGTCATTAGTTACATGACAAATATTAATAATAATAAAAAATCAAAATGTAATCTAGTTATGGTTCCATGTACCTTTGGCTCATTGAAAATAAATTATTGTGTAGTCCTATATTTTAGTTTTCTGTTTATTTAATTAGTGGACAGTGATAGGCACCACAAACTGAGGACTACTTGCATCTTGTGGTGAGAGAACTGGTATTTAAGGATTTAAGATTGACATTTTTGTCACTTAGAGCCTAGAGTGTAAAGAAAACTAATAGAAAATTACATGAGTTATATTTGCCCCCATCTTACTGTATTTTCATGGTCATGTGGAAAAAGAAAAAAACAATTAAAAAAACCTATAACATATATAAGCAAATAACTAATGCAACAAGCAAAGCACTATGTGCCCACAAATAAGATAGTATCCAGGTTGTAGCCATATTGGTCCAGAGGCAAAAGGAATCAAAACTTGTGGCAGAGGTGATATCTTTTATTAGACCAACTAGATATTTGCAAAAAAAAATTCTTTATCTGCAAGCTTTCAGGCACAGGCACCCTTCATCAAGCACAGGAGGTTGCAAAGATTATAAAAGTTCTCCTAGGTACAAATGAAAATTCACAAATAAGACAGGCACTTTGGTTTGGAAAGGCAGGAAGAATTTAAAAAGACATTTCCAGAGTCAAAGCTGAATCCCAACTGCAGGGGACCCTGAGTGCATGGCTGAACCCTGACTGGTGTTGCTCAATAAAAACTGAAGTGTCAAACCTCTCATAGCTGCTGGCAAATTGGCAGCCCAACCAAAGGTTACTGCCAATTCTGCAGTGGGTGTGAGAGGTTTAACACTGGAGCATTGACCCTGAAATGTGAACTCCACTCTTCCCTCCCTAAAGAAGCACTGCACCCATTTTACTACATCCCCATGCTTCTATTTCTCCATTCCAATGCAGAACATCACTTTCCCCACTTGAGACCAACCTCAATTTCTAAGGACTGATTTTTAGGGAAAATAATATGCGAGTGCCATATAGGTAAATACAGTGCTACAAGCAAAATTTTTCAACAAAGGAGAAAGAAAGCCTCTGGAGGATAGCCAGTGACTTCAAGAAAACCATGGCTATTTCCTAGCCTTTGGTCATTGTAACACAAAGCCTGAGGGTTCCTGTTTTTTTAAGAGAAAAGCAGCCCAGCAAGGGTGTAGTGAAGGGCAGGCAGGGCCCTGGGAGGATATAAACCTGGGGCTTAGGCTAGCAGGGTGAAAGAGCTCTTGGCAGCAGGGCTCCTAAAGGGACTATGGTGCTGCATAGAGATCCCCGGTGAGGCTAGGGGAGCACACTAAACTATAGCCCAGGGCTGGGAGGCTATCCTAGATGAGTAGTAAGGGAAAGTTTTCCCTCTTAAAGGGGCAGAGGGCTGCTTCCCCTTTATGTTTATGTTATAGCCCAGGGGGGCTTAGTGTTTATACAGAGTGTTTACAAAGTCTTTGTGCAACTTAAAACTTTAATAACTTTGGATATACACATGATAGAATCATATGACATGTAAACAGCAATCAAAAGCGTAATTCATTAAGTTTATTAGCATAGTGTAAGCTATTAGTGTAAGCTACGCATAAGATAAGGATCACAAATGTGTGATGATGAAATCACTCAGCAGGAACTGGAAAATATTTTCTGTGAGTTGGAAAATTGGATTGAACGATGTATCACGAAGATGGCAATTATGTTGAAGTCCAGAAATTTGAGTTGTATTGTGTTAAAACATAATGAATTATGCTCTCAATCACTGTTTACAGTTTGCTTCTATCGTGTACATCCGAAGTTATTAAAGCTTAAAGTTGCACAAGGACTTTATAAACACCCTGTATTGTAGTTCAATCAGCAGTTTGGGTTGGGATTATAGGGGCAGTATATGGAGATCCCAATAGTGCCCAAGGGGCACATGATCGCCTTGAGCTCTGCCAGGGCAGGCTCAAAGCTGGAGTGACTATTGAGCCTGGAGTGGGCATAAGTGAGGCCACAGAGCCAGGCAGGCTTGAGGTGTGGTATAGGGAAGGATTGGAGCTATGCAATTGGCCCCTAAGACTTTAGGTGCCCTGCAGCATCACAGTCAGAGAGGCCCAGCAAGGGGCCTGGGACTAGTAGAGGCCATTAGGGTACTGGGGCACCCCAGTGGGAGTCCTTTTGGACTGCGGTCCATGTGAAGGCCCATGGGCAGTTTCCCTATTATTATTATTACAACAAGATGTGGTGGGTGAGAAAGGAAGGCATGCTAGAATAGGGCATGGTCACAGAGCCACCAGGGACCCCAATATGCTATATTCACATTGGTCAGGACACAGGCCAGATGCTCAGATATTATGGTGATAGGTGGCCTCCTGGAAATTCTTCCTGGATATGGAGTTCTTTAGCAATGCCTACAAAAAGATGACTCTATCTCCTACATATTTTTCCTACATGTTTGTTTCATTTATTTATGTGAGTGACCGGAACCATCATGTATAGTAAAAGCAGCAGCTCAAAGTTGTGTAGGATATCAGGATTCTGAAAATGAAATGATAAAGCACTAAGGTGAATGTTGAAGAAAGGATGGGTAATAAAATTGGGATAAGGCAAGAAAAATCAATCAAAGTTGTTCATAGCTAACTGCCTGTCACAGGTCTGATTATTTTCATCCATGTTTAGCTGAGCATTTAAACATGTATGTCACTGAAGGGCTGTGCAAAATGGCTATGTCTCATTTCAATCTTGGATTCGGCTGTTTTGGAGGACAGCAATTCATTTTGGTGTTTCAGATCACTGCTCCATTTCGATTCAGTCAAATCTGCTCTGGAGTTTCAACACTGGTTTCGAAGATTCGGATCAGCCGGGGAGAGGCAGGCACAGCCAGGCAGCTTCAGGTTCTCCCACAGATCCTCCAGCTGTGCTTGCCTCTCCCTGGACAGAGGGAGCCACGGGAGAAGCCCACATGCCTGTCCTGCCCAGTCCAGCCCCATCCCCCGCCCAGCTGGCCCAAGCCTAGTCCCTGCACTTCAAAAAATGAATAAATAAAAAAGTCCCGCACTCACTGGCTCTGGCAGCAGGGATCAAGGCCTCTGAGGGCTCAAGGCAGAGCCCCCCCAGTGCAATACAGGGCAGGACAGGGCAGGGCAGCAGGGATCACACACCCCCCGCCCTGCTTGGCACCCACATGGCAGCTGTCACATCATACAGGTGCAGCGCAGCTCAGTAGGGCATCACACACTGCCTGGGAACTGGGGCGGCTCCAAGTGTCAAGCTGGAGCACGGCAATGCTCAGCTCCAGCAGCCCCATCTCCCAGACAGTGCACAGAACCCTGCTGAGCTGCACTGCACCCATGCCATGGGGCAGTTGCTGCACGGGTGCCGGGGGGTGATCCCCAATGCCCTGTGCAGCATGGGAGTGGGGGCTCTGCCATGAGTCCTCAGAGGTCCTGATCCCTGCTGCTGCAGTCAGTGATTGCAGGGCTTTTTTTTTTTCCCTTAAGTGCCAGGAGGCTGAGGGTGGGAGGGGGATGGGTCTGGGCAAGTCATGGGGGCTTCTCCCTCAGCTCCCCTAGCTGTGCTTGGTACGGGCTGCACTGAGCAGATTTGGCTGTTGGCGCTGGCCCCGGCCCCAGCCAGCAGCAGCATGCTGTCATCCCATACACAGATCAAGGGGTCTGTGCCCCTGGGAGAACTGTGGGCCTGTGCCAGACTCCTCCCAGAGGGGCGCGGGCCCCCAGGATTTGCATGCAGGATGACAGCACGCTGCCATCCCTCCCCCAGAGCACTGGGTTTGGAAGAGACATCAGGAACAGATTGCAGACACTGGTCAGCTACAGATGTCAATATCAGAGCAGTCCTTCCACCCTCTTCCCCCTCCCTCCTCTTAGTTTCTGTTTCCCTGCAAGCCTATCTCCAAAACATCTGAAATATTTTGGATGGTTTTGTTTAATTTCCGAACCTTCCATTTTGTTTCAGATTCAGTGCTTTGGGCATTGAAACAGGCTGAAACACCTCCGAAACAAAACAGCTGCTGAAATTTCACACAGCCCTAGTCAATATGATGTAAGTACATGCTTAAATACCTAGCATGTACTTTTTATAGAAGCTGATACCATTTTTTCACCATTCCTTGTTAGTGTTTAATGCTGCCCACTTTGTCCTCGCACTTGCTCCCCTAACCCTCAAGTCACTCCTTCAACTCTCAGATTACTCCCCTGGTACCCTAAATCAGCCCAAAAGTAGTGGAAATGCTGGTGGAAGGCTTCCCCCTCCTTGCCTCTTCCTGGGTCTCTGCAGATCGTGCTACTCCATCATGCCAAAATCCAGGACAGGCTAGGCCCTGCAACAGAAAAGGTGGGTGGCAGGGGGTGGGGGATGGTAAAAGAGCTGCCAAGTATCTGCGGGGCCCAGTGGGGCTGGATACAGGTGCACAGAGGTGGTGCAGGCTGCAGGGAGCCTAGGAGCAGGCAGGGAGGGAGAACCCCACCCCCAACCGCTGCCACTGCTTTTGGCATGATTTGGGTAGCAGGGCAGAGATCCAGGAGTGAAGAGGCCAATCACAGGGTGGAGGGGGAATCTGGGGACTGATAGTGAATTGGGGGTTGTGGAAGGGGTGATCCAAATGGTAAAGGAAGGCCCTCTCTCTCCCCCACCCCTTCCTCCTCCCCTTGCCTATACTGTGGCTAAAGTGAGCAGGACAGGCATGGAACAGCTTTAGCCATGCCCCTGCTTGCCAGCCCACTAGTGACAGGTCTGAGCACTGCATATTACAGAGGGTATTAAGTTAACCCCTAATGCATAACTGATCGTTACAATTAGTTAACCTTAACACAAATTAATATTCCTTAGAATTAGCACCTGATGACTCTAACATATAATCTCACCCCATGTTCTAATTATCTGGAAATAATTGTCAAATTTCAGAGCTATGTCTTAAAACAAATCTCTACCTAGTACAATCATTTCTATAAATTGAAGATAACAGAAGAGATGCTAAACAGATGACTGGAAAGAAAAAGGAATATAATCCTGAGCTTTTAGAACGTAGAGGGAGCTATAAATTGAGCAAATGTGGAATGAAATCCTTGAAGTGATTATCAGTTTTTTAAAAAATTATTATAAACAGTAACTAGATTAATCTGGTTATGAGGAGAGTAATTTCCTTTTGCAGCATTTTAAACCAGTTGATCATGGTAGTGTATTTCCTTGACAAATTATAATGGTCACAAATTGCATTACATGGCATGGCTACAACCTGACACAAAGCATTATGGGCAAGGTCTGTTGGGAGAGAAAGCTACAGAAAACTACAGATAGTGTAGTCAACATCTCAAGGAGATAGTCATTACATCTTTTTATAAGAAAAATATACTGAAAATATATAATCATCCAGGATTTATACAAACACCATTACTCCACTTATTTTTAAAGGAACACTGAAAAACCTGGAAAGAAATGCCTGGATAAAACTAAATAAAGTGTTGTTGTTATGGCTTTATATCTAGAAGACTGTGGATTAAAAAGAAGATTTTATTTCTATTGAATCTTGCAGACAAAAAAAAAAGAGGATGGTTTTGCATTAAAATGCTACATTTTACAAGGCACAACTCTTTCTACCAACATATATTCATCTGTACACAGTTGAGCTGGCTCAACACCTTTTGAAAAACTTTTCTCTCTCCAAAAGGATTTTTGGGCAGGTAAATGTTAATTATGTGTAACAAAGTTGCTGAAAAAGGTTCAGAGACAAAAACTTTCTGTCTTTTAAAGTTGCCAGAAAAGAGATTTTTTTTCCCCTTCAGTTGAATTAAATTAGCGTTGAAACCAACTCCACCTATAATTGGATTCCATTTGGATTGGATAACAATCTGACTATGGGATAAAAAATGCATTTTGAGAACCAAAGCCATTTAAGTTGCTTTGTCATGTTAAATTTACACCCATTCATCCCACAAAAGGTTCTTCAGAAATGTTTTCCCCTTTTCTGTTTTTAATTTCTTGGGGTTTTGGTCTTGGCATTTAAAAAAAGATATATTACATTTAAGACTGGAATAGGTCTACTTAAGTTAATTAGACTATTTAGGTGCTTAATTTTAAGCATGTGCCTAAATGCTTTGCTAAATCAGGGCCTACTGTAGCAATAGAAACAAACAGGTATTAGAGTGGTAAATCAGGTACTAAAATCACTTAGCTATCATGTTGTATGTACCAAAACCAATGGAATATTTGGCTTCAACTGGCATTAAATAGGGTCCTTGTAGGAAGGTGCCAGTATTAAACTGTTGGCTCCTAAAAAACAAATGTTACCTGTGTTTGGAGAAGCCCCTTTCACTGAATCATTTTTTCCCCCACAGAAAAGGCTGCTTTGATCTTCAACCCAGTAACTGGAACAATTTTGGGCAGATTTATCCATATGTGGAGAGAGTATTTGGAGGTCAGTTTTATGAAGTCATTAATCCAACACGTTTCTTCTCCTGCTAAACCCCTAACACTTTTTGTTCTAAAAAAGGATGGCCATTACATCCTTATATTGACAACCAGGCTTTAAATAATTCACTATACAAAGCAGATATTCTATACGGTTTATTAAAATGGGGTTAGAGACTGCATGCAGACAAACTTTGTGGTTATTTATTTGGGCAATATGCTTGTCTCTTTAGAGAATGAAACCCAGCATGATAGACATATTTAGCTAGGGTTGGAGTAGCTCTACCACAAAACTGGGAAAGTGTGAATATGATCAGAAATTTGGGCTACATCATCTTCCCACGCAGGCTAAATTTGAAAGCCCAGGTGCCTGCCATCCATGAATAAGAAGCCTCTAAGGACATCAAAGGAATCCAACACCTCTCAGGGATCATAAACTTTTACAAATGGTATTTCCTTTGATAGCTCTTCTGAAAAAGGAGCCCACCTCATCTGGTCATTGGAAACTCTGTCTGTGTTCAATACACTGAAGTGGGTGTTTACTTTGATCCTGTTCCCAGTACACCCAGAGCCTGCCAAAACTTTTAATGTGGGGACTGAGGCTTTTAGTTTTGCTATCAGGACTGTTCTTTCACAAGCAGCCACGCTGCAAGGGCAGCTTCACCTTTGTGCCTATTCTCCATGAAAATTGACTCTCACCAATTGCTACCAAAATGTCCTGGATAAGTAACTGTTAGCAGGAAATTCAGTGTTTGATGAGTGACAACATCTTTTAGAGGGAGTCCAGATTTCAGTTCAGGTTCTCATTAACCACAAGCATCTGGAGTTTCTTAAGACTGCCAAGACTATGACCCCTCAGCCAGTTTAGTGGCCTCTCTCAAATGCTAGTACTCAAAACCCTACACAGTAACTTAACATGTGATTCTCTGGCCCATCAATTTTCTTAAGAGTAGCACAATAAAGGACACAGTGGACATGTCTACATGAGACACTGACTGCACAGTAGCCAGACAATACAGAAAAGTAGCATGTCACAGCACTAACAGTGCTAATACTACATTGCACAGTATTATTAGACTGCTCCACCGTAGCATTACTTAAAAGGTGTTTGCCGGCATTACTGTACAGTTACTCTGGTTACTGTGCTTTTATTTAGTATAAAGTACAATCAAGTAATAAATAAATGCACAGTAACTTCTGCACAGTAGCATCTTGTGTAAACATACCCAGTAGGTCTGATATAGTCCTTTCTGTCCCACAACTTATCTGCTGAATAAGTCAGGCAAGGCATAGAAGAGGTTAGATCTCATCCCAATCTCCAATTGCAGAACGGAGTTCTGTGGAAGAAGCAAATCAATATACCTGAGACAAAGCCACCCTGGAGGCTCTTAGATTGTGACTTGCCCGTGCAAGGTTTTTTGATCTAAGCAGCAGAAAACTTCTGGTAGCTGAAAATGCAAACTGACATATATGCCAAAGACAAAGACCTGCTGCAGCCACTGCCCATTCCTATTTAATCCTGGTGGTGATTTTGACTGACATGAAATCCTCTTATTCACCATGATAACTAAAAGCTTAACCCTAACTCCCTTGCTATTAGGTTTCCATTTTCCTTACAACAATCTGAAAGAGTTGAAAGCTAATATGACACATCTGACTGCCATCATCTCTCTTACCCATTTCACCTGCACCTCTGAATCAATTTCTCACCTTCTTTGCTCTGTGCATCTCATCTTTTGCCATCCATTGCTCCCCTCTGTTCCCTCACTTTATACTTATTACTGCTCATCAACATACCACATTCAGTTTCATTCATTCACCCCTCTTTCTGAAGCATACCAGAAAGTTGTAATGCTTAAAGAAAGAGCTCGCCTCTTGATTATCCACTGAATTAAAGTATGATCTCCTTAAGAGTAGACCTTATTGTCCTTATGGTCTGTACAGTACTTAGGATATGATGTCATTTAAAGAAACAACATAGGTAATGTACCATACATGGTGGCAACCTAGCTTTTTCAAGGTGCCTATCCTCTAGGTATAGTTCAGATTTCTCTTTAGATAGAAGAAGATTGGATTTAAAAAAACGAATCAGCACTGTAAGGCAGCATTTACCAAACCTGGTGGATTTGGGAAATGGTGGGTTTTATGCCCCACTGTTAGGCACTTTCATGCCCCCTGTATTTCAGCCATCACCACTTCCCTCACTGCTAGCAATTGCCAGCAGGGAAACTGGTGGCAGGGGAAGCAGTGAGGGCAGGGGAAGGAGTGGCCAAAGTACAGGATGACTGATGATAGCTGCTGCGATTCACACATATGCCAGGAACCATTTACCACTTCCCTCCCCACAAGTGGGGCACACACTAGTTTAGGAAACTCCCCTGCATTATAGAGGAAAATAAATGTTGTGAAGTCAAATTCCCGTATCTCTCACATCCAAATTTTAACCAATGCAAAGAAAATAGGTCAATGCAAAGAAAATATTTTTAAAAGGTCAAATTGGCAAATCTTTCAAACAATTTAAAATGATTTTGTTGCTCTATAGGGATTAAGTTCTGCAAATATATACTATCATATATAAAACTATTGGGAATAATCCCCACTGAATTCAGTAAGACTTACTGCTGGTAGAAAGCACAATGGTGATCTAAGCAGATTGTACTCCAGATGGGTCACATGAAGCCATTATTTAGAAAATATTAATTATAGCATTTCTCTTTATTCAGGTCTCTGCAGTAGCAGATTATCTAGTAAATACTTGAGCTGATGTTCCATAATAAACTGGTAAATTAGGACGAATTTCAAATCCACATCATGTGGATTAGTTTCCAGTTCAAAATATATGCATGACAGGAACAGTTTATTAAGAACTAATGTGACCACAATCAGGATATACGTAGGAAATATCTCAGAGAGAAATGTTAGTGCAACCATAATGCTTTATTGCAGTCAACACACCCGGACTTCATTATTCCACAGTGTATCATTTTACACTGTAAATGCGAAACATAATTTTGAAAGAATAGTGTGGCTGTCTCTGCATGACTGACACCAAAAACAAGATAGTAGAGCATGCCTTGTGTGGAGATATGAGTATGTTGCAACTAAGACAGGGAAAGGAACATTAATGGATTATAGATATAAAATTCAATCTGTAAATTTCAACAAAGAACAGTGGCAACCAGTTGAGAATTAATGCCAATGATAAACCTGAAAGGAGAGGGACAATTTGTTCTCTGAATAAGGGTTCAGAGAGTCAAACTGAAAAGAACATTTGGGCAATAAATACCTTATTTTCTCATATATAACATGCCATGAAATAAAATATACACCTTGTTTTTTCAAAAGGAAGAAAGAAAAAAAAAAGATCTTTTCAATCTTTCCTTGTAGCAGGCAATGGAGCAGCAGCAGTTAGGAAGCCGAGCTTGCTCAATGTTCTGCACCCCGAGTTGCATGAAAATTTTACTTTTATTTTTGCTTTTGCCCAGTCAGGAGAAACTGCTCTTGCTGGTACAATTGCCAGCAACCAGTTATTGGAGATAGATGCATGTTGTATGCAACAAAATATAGTAATGCTGTGTAATACAAATGAATAATCATCCTTGTCCAGCATGTATTAACAGCAGCAAGAATAAGAACAATGTGTATCATAGTAATGAATATGGAGCAACCAAGGATGGGGTCTCATTGTATGAAGCAGAATACAGACAGAGTAGCAGTCTGTCTCAAACAGTTTACATTGTAACAAACAAGATGAACACAGGGTGGGGAAAGTGGAATTACACATATGCAAAGTGAACAGTGCAATGGCTGCAAACATCAAGTTAGTTCCACAATGTTTTTTTTTTTTTTACATGTTTTTGTGTGAGCATGATTAGAAGAGGATAAGGTAAATGGAATAAAAAGAGGGGAAGGAGAGAGAGGTGGTTAGGACAGTGAAGAAGGGAAGAGATGCAGATGTGGAGTGAAAAATGAAATGTAGAAAAAGTAATTGAGCGGCAGAAGAGGAAATAACATTTGAGCCAATCAGCAGTAGGCAGAGAAAGTCTAGTCAAAATTGTAGTTACTTCTCTGAATGTCTGAAGGTCCCTGCTTTGTCCACTACTACAACTACTGCTAGTGGCTAGAGTCTATAACTGGTCCCTCTCTCTAGTTTTCCACTAAAGTTATATGACAGATGAGAGGCGTGGAAAGAAGATACCATGTGGGCCTTAATTTTCTCTCCATCTCTGGCATAGTATTGGCTCTGATATGGTTTTGGGGGAGAGATAATCCTGACTGGGCCCCATTTTACTCCACTTCCCAACCCCCATTTCTAAGAATTTATATTACTGTCTTGTTTCCTGTGGAACACCATGGAATATATTTAATATATGGTTATCGCTGACCTCCTGCATATTCCCCCAATTGAACTAAAACGTTCAGTGTAATGCAGCCATTTCAATGGAACTAAGGGCATGACTACCCAGCACAGTGCACTGCCAAAATATCCAAGCTAGCGGTAAGTAAGCTGTCTCAGATACTGTAAGCAATCCTGCTGTATTCTCAGGTAAATTAGCCCAGGCGAAGCCCTGTCAGAGCCGTGCTACTTCAGGTACTTACACTTGTTCAGATACCTCTACATAACACTGCACCCTATATTTTCAATAAGGATACTAAGCCCAGACAGATTTAAAAACAGGATATTAACAGTGTTAGACAATGGATCTTGGGATGCATTTGAAATATCACTGAGATGTGCTAACTCATTTTATGAATACCTTTTATTAGGTTTAGATGAGTAACCAATACTAAGACTAAACAATACAAATGATCTAGGATCCCATACTAAACATTGTCCTTTGGACTCTACTAAGCAGAGCCATAAATTGCTATGATCTTAGGGAAGAGGCATAGTAATTACTAACACATGAAAGATGTGAAAATCAAAGCAGGGAGATGATTTATTGTGCAGAGGAGTACTTCTGTCACTTTGAAGTTTATCAAAATTGTACCCTAAGTTCAATGGCCTGGCACTAGTATCTCAAGAAAGCTACGTAATTCTTAAATCAGGGAAGCTACCTTCCTCACTCATTTAAAAATAGGTTGATCCAGAATTTAAAAGGAAATTTAAAAATAAAATCTATTATGCTTATCCCTCTATGTATACAATCTTTATAAATATTAATGTGTTCTCGTCGTCCAAGTCTTCACACCTAACTTGACTTTATAAATCAACAAACATTGTCCAAAACAAAAGGACACTGCATCTTTCAAGAAAATAAGCATAAGGATTTAGAGAAACTTGCCTTAATTTAGATTTATTTCTTACCATAAATTGCTACAACCCACTAGTGCTTAAAAACCATATACTTCCAAAGAGCAAACAGTGTAGTGTTAAGGACTGGCAGAGCAGCGACCATGTACCCATCTTGAAGGCTCAAGGGACTACACATTTAGGATTCAATTTTATCCTTAGTTATGTTCAGTATGTGCTTTACTTTATCTTCTAAGATCTGCTACTGAGCTGGTGCACACATGCTCAGTGGCTGAATTTTCAAGCTATTCCACAATAAACACCCACTCTGTGAAGGTTAGAACTGAATTCTAACTTCCCTCTTTGTGTTTCCTGCCAAAGCAGACAGTTTACAGAATCCATAAATACAGTCTTAACTAATACAATGAGATCAAAAGAATGAAGTAATACTCCTATTCTGCTACTAAATAGTTTCCAGAATCCACACTTTGGTACAACTGTACGATTTTTTGTCTCTCTACTCAAGACCCATATTGCTAAGCATATCTGAACTCCCTGAGCACAGAAGCCATTAGGCCAGTTTCTGAATTCAGTGTTTCCACATCATCGTAAATGTTCCTTGCGATGAAAACACAAGGTTTTGAGCGAAGAGGAAAACAACTAGCAATACTAACTATCAAACAACAATTCTGGTAAGATGTATAAGTCAAATGCATAAGCTTTGTTCCATTTGAGAAATTCAGTGGCCTCAGTGGACCCTCACCCCAAACAGCTTAATACTTCTTTAATCATTCAAATAACTATATTTTTGTTTAGGACACCGTAACCACTTCATCCTCTAAGCAACCTTAGTGGTTCCTAGCCTGTGAAAGAGGATATTTATGATGCAGAGAATAATTTAAGCTAAATGCAGCCTGCAATACCACTCAGCTTGACATACAGTAGAGAAAACAAGCAAAGCGGGTATCTGAGATGTCTCTTGCCTTCTTTTTTATTAAAATCTGCAGTTGCAATACAGTAAATGATTAACCAATACATTAATATCTAGGGTCTTTACAAATAGTATAAAGACAGATCATCCTGTAAAGTGTTCATAATCTACAAAAATGCAAAGTCTAACAGGTAGATGAAGCATACAAACAGATGGGTAGGGAACAGAAAATGGTAACAAAAATGCAATTTACTGCTTTTATACAAGCATAGCCTGCCATTCACTGGAGAAGTTGAGGCAGAATTCAAGAAGACAGAATAATATCAAATAAGCAAAATGATGTCCCAACTGTTTGTCTTAATAATTGAATAAGGGCTAAGAAAGGCTTAATTCAGCTCTGAGAAGTATGAAAAGCTAAAGATCTGTACTAAAAACCAACATGTGCCTTAAGTAGTAAAAGATGTGAACATTTTACCTTTGTAAATTGCATGACATTACAGATGCCACTTACTTATTTAAACAAAAGTGTTCCATTGAAAAAAAAAATTACATTCTGATTTTACCAAATTTATTAAACATACCAAAATGTCAAGGAAACCACATGACTTCTCAATGGCTTCTCAACAGTGATTTCAAATTAAAAACAAAGATTAAAAAGTCAAGTTAGACATAGCTAAATTTGAATTATTAAATCCTATTATGAAGGCACAAATTCTCCCACCCATCATGCTCGGCTCTCTGGGTGGAAAGCCATTACACTGGAACTGGGACAACTGTACTTCCTAGAAAGAGAAGAATTAGATAACCCTTGGGGATCCCAGTAAGCCAGTTGAGGGCTGAGGAAGAAGAGAATCTAGACATGTTTGTCCTAGTAGTAACTCCCTACCTTGTAGCTATATTACCACATACCACACATACCACCGAAGTTTGGTAAGGAGGTCAACAAGATAAATCCTTAAAATACAGCAAGATTACCATAAATTAAAGGCATGAGAGATATTTAAAAGGATACTATCAGAGTCCCACTGCAAAAGAAGCGGCCAGTAACTAGGAAAGTTTTACAAATGAAAAATGCTCAAATAATCTGAAGACTTGGATGTCTCTAGGCCTTCAACCTCTGGAGTCTTCTAGGGAAATCTAAAACCAGTGTTGCACATAACATAATGTAAATACCATCTTGTTGTCACAACCATTCTATGATTATAGATACAAACAAAAACAAAAAGTTTGCATGAAAGACCAAGGCCACAATAGTGGACCAACAATTTGAACAAAGGAGCCTTGTGCTATCAGTTCAAGGACAATCCATCATGATAAATAAAATCTTTTCTCACCCCCAAACCATCTCCAGCAGGGGTAAGTAACCTCGGGCATGGGTGCCAAAGCATGGCATGCATGGGTATTTTACTTGGCATGCACGCCTCAGGGCAAATGACAGGGAAGGGGTTGGGGCTGTGCTGCCATAACAAGGACTGGGCCCCCTCATGGCTCTCTTGATATACACCCCTGGCACATGAACATTTTACAAGGAGAGGTTGTGGGTGTTTTTGGCACTCTGCCCAAAAACATTGCCAACCCCAATCTACAGTTTCTTGCTGTAATTTACTCAAGCCAGTCTTTTGCAAATGATTCTGAGATTAGAGATGTGACAGGAGTTGTGGTATAGGGTGCTGGTTAGAAGAAAGCAAAGAACCACTCAGTTACTGAACTGCACTGGGGTTTGTAAGGCTGCTGCTGGGGACTAGTGTTGACTGCGTAATCTGACTGGATAGGCTACATAGGTAGACCCAGGCTTGTACCAGGGAGGAAGCTTTTTTTTCTTTTACCTTACTGACCTAAATTTCTCCATTTAAAGCTTGGCACAGTATAAGAAAGGCAGACTGAAGGGGAGAAGCAAATAGCTACATTGCAATTTTATTGGGATCCAAACAGGTAATGGTATCAGGAAGGTATCAGCAAGCTGCTACCTTCCTTCTCTCTGCTGGTTACCACTGGGGTCTTCACAAGGTATTTTATCATTTTGTGTTATTGTTTTCAACAGACAGGAAGGGGTGCATTTGGTGACTTCACAACCCCCTCCCCCGATTAGATTATGATCTGAGATGCCATGCAATAGATATAGATAGGCAAAGTGTTGGTCTGTCTTGTCTAGTATGAGATGCTTCATAAGAAGGTGCAAGGAACTCCCAAAATGGCAGTTTTAGAGTAACTTGCTCACAAACCAAATTTCTTCTTAACTCCATATTCAGAAGTTTCCTTATTTACAAAAGCCTGGAAATGTACACACCTTCCAATCCTTCCAGAAGCTTCACTGTTTATAAAATAACGTAACTGATACAATGATCTTCCTATTTGGAGGTTCATGCCATTAACAGCAGCTTGAGTTGCACTGCTCCCCCTTCTACAAACTAATATGGACCCTCTCAAATTCTGTGAACTTCATGACTAGGAACAGAAATTGAACAGTATAAGTGATTGGAAACCGGTTAAATCTGGAACACAACAGAAGCTCAGTATGTGTAAACCACTTTCAAAATGGCCAAAACAAGTTTCAGATAAACCTAGATGTATGTAGTATCAGATTTAACTGATTTAGGTTTAACTGATTTTGAACTTCTGTCCCAAATCCCCTCCAGATTCAAGCTGTCTGCTCTAGCTGAGCAGAGAGTGTTCTCTAGTGCCCTCCGGACTGGGCCTATGCAGGCATATAGCTGCATTTCTGGAATCAAAAGTGAGTATCTGTTCACTTGCTTATCAGTTCAATCTACGCAGTTTAGATTAACCTGTGAAGATTGAGTTGATTCAGTCTTGGGCTTTTTGACTGTCTATATTTAACCCATGGAATTCAAGATCAGGCCTCAGTAGCTGTAAGAAGACCATGAATTATACTTGTGTAATCTTTTGACAAAAATAAAAAATCAGAGGTTTTCAAGTCAGCATTTGGTTTATATTTGCAAGGCCATTTTCTCAAGAATATGTTCTATAATTTTGGAGGGTATATGGAATCTGAGTTTCCAGTATGAAGACTCCCACATATAGCCAGAACACAGCTTCCAGAGAGGCATGAACTTTTGCTCCTTAGTGGGGGAGAATCAAGTCACCATCATAGTGATAACAATTGTAGCAAAGCACACAATAAAAATAAGACAGGTCTTCTCTCTTCCATTCCATTTCAATATATGTCTGTCTGGAACAGAGCAGAGCTTCATAAGACTGAGGACCAGTATCAGTAGTTTCTAACATTACAAACATTCTTATTTTCAGTTTTCTGTTAATTAAAATGTTAGCAGGTGACAATCCATGATTCATTGGTGCCATCTCATAATTTCAGATAACCTTCTGAAGACAGCATTGACCCCTGAGTTCTGATGATGTCAGCTTTGATCCTTTCATCTTTCATAGAGTGGGCAGAAACTCAATGATTTTGGCTAATCCCTAAGGCCACCCAAATTCAGGATGCTGTAATAAACAAACACCTCTTCAAAATAACTGGACTACGCTTGATAAAACTAAATAGGATACCCATAAATTTCTAGTTGTCAATGAACATCTGTGGAAAGCTATTTAAAAAAAAGAAAAACAAACAAGAACCAGCCAGCCTTCACATCTGCAATAGTTTCAACATTCAGGGGGTTTTGAAAGGAATCAAATCAAGGTAGACAAGAAAATGAAGGATAAATCCTAAATTCAATGACTTTTCTAATCTGGAAAACTTGGTACCATCCTGAAGAATTATACCACTCTTCAGTTAAAACTGCTCATTAAAGCTCCCTGAACAGCTGAGGTTCTTCAGCTTCAAGGCATTCAACATCTGCATCATCTGTTTCCAATCCCTCAATTTGTGTACACCGTACTGATAGCATGAATTCATATGGCTCATCACAAGGTATATGAATCAGCCTAATTACAGATGGTGAACCATTTGTGCCTGGAATTCATTGGATACAAAATATGAATCACTTACACTGGCTGTATAAGAAAGCCTGAGGCAATCTAATGGAAAGAGCTATAAGAGGTCTAGTGAAACACGCTATTAAGAGGTCTAGGAGCATCACTGTGTATTAAAATAGAACAAAAAAAAAATCACTGTTCTGAAAAGATTACAATTTAATGATAAGATAAAAGATAGCATGCGGATACAGAAAGAATGGCACATGCAAGGAAACAGTGAAATAATATTGATCACCAAGACTAACAGTGTTGGTGGCCCACCATCAGTACATAGTTCACTCTTCAAATATAAGAGTAAACTGTTCAATTTAATTGTGAATGCTACTATAAAATATTTTTAAAAAACAAAGTATTTCAAATATCTTTTTTTCTTTTAGGGAAATAAGTAACTGGCTGCTTGAATGTCTTCTTTTATTATAGTAATATGATTTATGCATAATAATAAATTAAGTCTAGTATTTTTCATAATTTAAAGGACAGAAGAGAGAATTACATTCTTTCTGGCCTCCTGAATAGCATAGACCATAGAATTTCACCAAATGGCTCCCACATACAAGCCATGAAATCCCGTTTAACCAAAACCATCATCTACAGAATTAACCAATCATGAGTTAGGCTTCTAGTGATAAAGATCTACCACATGAGTAAGGTAACCCATAGATATCTTATTGAAAACAATGCATCTTATTTCTAGACTGAATTTCCCTAGGTTCCGTTTCCCACCCTCTATTAAGTCGTTATATATTGGATTAAAGACCTCTCTGCTGTCAAAACCTCTCTACCCCAATAAGTACTTTTAGACTATGACCAAGATGCCTCTTCTCTTTTTTCACTAAACTAAATTATGCTTTAGTGTGTCATTGTATAAGCACAAATCATTTTTGCAGCAGCATTTTCCTAATCCATTCCAATCCTTACAATCTTCTTTTGAATGTATGAGCTAAAGAACTGAACACAAAATTCTAGTAACAGGCTTACCATGGTCGTATATCCTGGTAATATATCCTCATTTATCTCCTTACTACTTTCCTGCTTACACACCTTGATTAAATTTTCTCTCTTAACTGTCACATTGCACTGAAAGCTCACATTGCCTTGGATGTCCTCTGACTCTTAAATTGATTTTGAAGTTGCTGCTTTCTATGATAAAGATACCCATCTTACAACTATGACCTACCTTCTTGGTTTCCAGTTACATTTAAAAAACAGGTCACTCAAAATGAACAACTTCAGTTTTCAGAGGGCCCTAATAAAGATGCCAAACAAGTGTTAAAAGCCAATGGAAGTTGAATGCTTAAATCCATTAAGCTCTTGTGAAAAATCACACACACATTGTTTATAACAGTAATTTTCTAATCCATTAAACAACCTTTAAACCCATGTAATACTGAAAGCAGTGCAAAGACAACAATTATCATACCCCTCATTAACCTGAAATGATCACCTAAGAGAGATAGAACCTAACTCTTCAGCACATAGGGGGAGATAGAATCTAACTTCAACCTAACTCTTCTTCAAACAACTTTCAGAAGTTTCCTGATCACAGGCCCTGGTTTTCATGGAGGGCTTCAATCACCCTGAAATCTGCTGGGAGAGAAAAGCAGCAGTACACAGGCAATCCAGGAATTTTGGGGACAGTATTGGGAACAACTTCCTGGTACAAGTGTGGGAGAGTCCAACTAGGGCAACAGTCTCCAATCTGTGGTATGTGGACCACCAGTGGTACACAGACAACCTGTCAGTGGTACACGTGTCCCACCCAGACCTTCCACCCACAACAGTGGGAATGAGGCACCCACGTGTATACATACCCCAAACATACCCTATTGAGCCTTGTGCTGACCCTCGTGGGTGGAAGGGCCCTGCTCTCCCAGCCCACAGCTTCCAGGCAGAGCTGCTGCTACTGCTGTTGCACTTCCCAGGTCTTCTGCTGGCTCCAGGTAGCAGGTAGGGAAGTGGTGGGGGTGGGGACGCAGCTGGGCAGGAGCACAGAGCCCATGCCCAGGGGATCAACAGCAGTACAGAGCTTGGCTGGGCAGTGTGTGGATGTGAGGGAGGGTGGGGGGTGTGGGAACCCCCCTACACACTCCCCCCATGGCGCACACATCTGGCAGACAATGGCAATGGCAACAGCAGGCAGAGGTGCTCAGGGCGTTTGTGCCCAGAGCAAGCACCTAGTGGGGCGTGGCTCCGGACAGCATTGCACATTGCAGCTATGGGCACAGCCCCTGCTTGGCAGTCTGTATTGCCAGCACTCCCCGTGTGCACATGTAGCTCTCACACTCACCAGGCATGGGAGGGAATCCCCACGCACTTATTAAGCTGATTTCTCCACAGGGGCTGCGTGGCATGGGAGGGAAGCTTCAGGTGCCTTACCCTGGGGGGCAGGGAAAGCAGCTGGCTCCAGGGCCTGGGGCTTCCCTCTCATGCCCGGCAAGTGCAAGGAGCAAGGGCATTAGACTGCCTGGTAGGGGATGTGCCCCTTGCTGCAATCTGCAGCCCTGGCCAGAGCCATGCCCCACTGTGCACCTGCACCCTGAATTTCCCCACCTGCTGCTGTGCCACAGAGGGAGTGCGGGGTTCCCCACACCCCCCACCTTCCCTCACACCCCAAATACCCACACCCTGCCCCAACCCCCCACATATACATAAACACCAGCATACATGCCGCTCCCACACAGCAACACCCCCTCACAACCCCCCACACCCTAGCATACACACATACCCACATACTCCCCACACCCCACCCCATTCCCACACACCCCCAGCATACGCACACAAACAAACACACACACACACACACACACCCCACCTTAAGTGCTGGTGGTACTTAAGGTTGTATCATTTTAAATTGGTGGTGCACAATCTGTCAGAGTTTGTGAACCACTGAACTAGGGGGCATGCTCGTCTTGACCTGCTGCTCACAAACAGTAGGTGGGGAATGTAGAAGTGGATGGCAACTTGGGCAGCAGCAACCATGAGATGATTAAGATCAGGATCCTGAGGAAAGGAAGGAAGGAGAGCATCAAAGTAAGGACCCTGGACTTCAGAAAAGCAGACTTTGACTCACTCAGAAAACTGATGGGCAGGATCCCCTGGGAGGCCAGTCTAGGGAGGGTAGGGGGGAAGGAGTCCAGGAGAGCTGGATGTACTTTAAAGAAACCTTAATGAGGGTGCAGGAATGAACTATCCCAATGTATAGGGAGACTACAAAGTATGACAGAAGACCAGCTTGGCTTAGCAGGGAATTCTTCAGTGAGCTAACCCACCAAAGAGAAATGTACAAGAAATGGAATCTTGGAAAAAATGACTAGAGAGAAGTATAAGAGTATTGCACACATACACACATGCAGGGATGAAATCAGAAAGGCCAAAATACAACTGGAGTTGCAGCTAGCAAGGGAAGTAAAAAGTAAGAAGAAGGATTTCTACAAGTATGCCAGCAACAAAAGGAAGACTGGGGAAAGTGTGGATCCCTGACTGAATTGGGGTGGCAAACTTGTGAAGGATGATGTGGAAAAAGCTGAAGCACTCAAGCCTTTTTTACCTCAGTCTTCACAGGCAAGGTCAGCTTCCAGACTATTGCCCTGGCAGCACAGTTTCAGGAGAAGGTGAGAAGTCCTCAGTGATGAAAGAACAGGTTAGGGACTACTTAGAAAAGCTGGACATGTACAAGTCCATGGGGCTGGACACGATGCACCTGAAAGTGTTGACAGAGCTGGCTAATATGATTGCAGAGTCAGTGTCCATTATCTCTGAAAACCTGTGGCAATTGGCAGAGGATTGGAAAAGGGAAAATATCGTACCCATCTTTAAGAAAGGAAAGAAGGAAGATCCAGGGAACTACAGACCAGTCAGCCTCACCTCAGTCCCCAGAAGAATCATAGAGCAGGTCCTCAAGGAATCCATTTCTAAGCACTTGGAGAACAAGGTGATTAGGGACAGTCAGCATGGATTCACCATGGCCAAGTCATGCCTGACCAACCTGATTGCCTTGTATGATGAGATGACTGGGTCTGTGGATACAGGGAAGACCAATGGATATGGTGTACCTTGATTTTTAGCAAGGCTTTTTATATGGTCTCCCACAACATTCTCCCAGACAAGCCAAGAAAATATAGGTAACTGTAAGATGGAAAGAAAACTGGATGGATCATTCATCTCAAAGGGTAGTAATCAATGGCTTGATATCTAGTAGGCAGCCAGTGGTGGAGTGGACCAGAGGTCAATATTGGGGGGGGGGGGCAGTTTTGTTTAATATCTTCATCAGCGACCTGGAAGATAAGATGAAGTGCATCCTCAGCAAGTTGCAAATGACACCAAGCTGGCAGGGAGTAGTAGATATGCTGGAGGGTACAGCTAGGATTCAGAGAGACCTAGGTAAAATTGGAGGATTGGACCAAAAGAAATCTCATGGGATCAGGGCAAAGCTCTACATTTAGGACAGAACAATTCCATGCACTGGTACAGACTTGGGAGCAACTCGCTAAGCAGCAACTCTCCAGAAAAGGACCTAAGGGTTAGAGCACAAAATAAGCTAAATAAGCCAACCGTGTAACCTTGCTGGAAGAAGGTTAATGGCCTACTGGACTTCTTCACTTGGAGCGTTGCCAGCAGATTGAGGGAATTGATTCTTCCCCTCTATTCAGCACTGGTGAGGCCACATCTGGAGTACTGTATCTAGTTTTGGGGTCCCCACTACAGAAAGGATGCAGTCCAGTTGGAGAGAGTACAGAAGAGGATAAAGAAAATGGTTAGAGGGCCGAGGTACATGATTTATGAGGAGAGGCTGAGGGAAATGGGCTTATTTAGTCTGGAGAAAAGAAGAGACTGAGAGGGGATTTAATAGCAGCCTTCAGCTACCTGAAGGGGGTTACATAGAGAATGGAGCTAGACTGTTCTCAGTGGTGGCAACTAACAAAACAAGGAGCAATCAACTCAAGTTGCAGCAAGGGAACAGTAAGTTAGATATTAGGAAAAACTCTCTCACTAGGAGGGTAGTAAAGCACTGGAACATGTTACCCAGGAAGGTTTTGGAATCTCCATCACTGAAGATTTTTAAGATGTGACTAGACAAAGCCTTGGCTGGGATGATCTAGTTGGGGATGGTCCTGTTTTGAGTAGTGGGCTGTCCTAGATTGACCTCCTGAGGTCCCTTCCAACCCTAATTTTCTATGATTTAATAATAGATTAGTACTGCAATGGACAACAGATAAAATACTGTCCTTTGCTATAATTCTATATATTCTTGTGGTATTAAAACTTCCATTTTAATACACTAACTGTAGTAATCTATATTTGAACAGTACATAAATATTCTGCTCTCAGCTTAACACCCAGGCCAAAGACATCCCATTTCCTTTGAAACAGAAGATATTATTGTGGGTTGTATCACCATCTGTGAATTCAAGTTACTGAAAATTTACCAAAAGAAACAAAAAATGAAGGAAAAGAAGGATCTTCTGCAATTCAAATTGCTCCGTATTATTTAATTATAAAGCTTTTTATTATCCAAGTCAACTGACAAGCTTATTAAAACATATGAGTATAACATTATTTTCTTCTGCATTAGATTCTTAGTGGGGCTGTCAAACGACTAAAACATTTGATTACAATTAGTTGCATGATTACAAAAGGAGTTGCAATTAATTGAGATTTTAACTGCACAGCTAAAGACTCAAAATTATGCAAAATGATTCAGGTACTTCATATAGATGGGAGGTGGGGGTGGGGTCTATGTGTGATGGGGAAATTTGGGAAGGTGTTGGGGGCTGTGTGTGGGGTTTGAAGTCCGGGGATGGGGGCTCTCTGCACACCTTGGCAGGATGTGGGGTGCTGTGTGTCAGGAGTGAGGGGAAACAGCAGAGCTGGCCATGGCTTGGGAGTGAGGGGCAGACAGACATAGACAAACACATTCACACAGACACACAGGCACATGCAGGCACATACAGACACAGAACCAGTACTCAGCAGGTAAATCTGTGGAGGAAAGGGGCGGAGGGAGATTAAGACTCCCACAGTGAGAGAGGGAGTAAGGCAGGGGCAGGGGCAGTTCATGGGACAGAGGTGTGGGTGCCTTGTCCAGGGGTGTGGGAGTGGGGCATGGCTCCCCACTGCTGCACGCACTCGTGGCAGAGGCATAGCGGGCATGTATCCCCCGGATTTGTGCACGGGGTGGAAGCAGGCTGCTTGCTGTGGGCTGGGACTCTGCATCTTGCTGCCTTTGCCCTGGGAGCCACATGCTGATTATGCCACGCATCCTCTGCATGCCCGGCTGCAGGAGGCACAACATGGCGTCACACGGCTCCCAACGCAAAGGCAGCAGGGTGCAGAGCCCCAGCCCACAGTGGGCAGCCCACCTCCATCCTATGCACAAATCTAGGAGGCATGTGCCCTCCCATGCCTGCCCCAGGGGTGCGTGCAGAAGTGGGGAGCCAGCCCCCACCCCCCCATCCCTGGACAAGCCTCCCATGGCTCCGTCCCACAGCCTGCCCCAGCCCCATGCCTCCACAAACCTACCTGCAGGGTGCTGCTCTACACGCTGCAAGGCTGCATTCTTGGTTGCATGCATGCTTCAGGCTGCTTGTGTGTATCCATGTCCATGCCCCTCTGCCCCACTGCTGCAGCCACCCAGAGCCCACACTTTGGCTGCTCTTCAGCTCCTCTGCATTGCCACTGCTGCCCTCCTGGGCAGCCCAGAGGTGGCGGTGATGGTGGCAGATTGGAGCCCAGGCATGGGCTCCAAACATACATGTGTAATTAACGTATTTAAAAAAAACTAATACTAGAATCAATTAACACATTAATCCTGCAAATTAACTGAGATTAATTATCAGCCCTAATTCCTGCATACATGCATTATGATGCATGCTTTTAATTTTCATATTTTTTTTCTCTAATCTGAAAGTATAAGCTAATTCTGGTTCACTCACAGTGCTGAAATATTTTAACAATATAAGAAACATCATCAAATGGGAAGAAATAAAACCAGAGACCAAAGGAAAAAACAGCATATCCACATTTGTTTCATTCAATTAATATCCACAAGCATGGATGAATCTAGGATTTTAAAAAAGGGGGTGCACATGGTGAGGTGCATCTGTTTAACACACAAAAGTTTTAACAAGGTAAAAAGAAGCTAGAAGCTTTACTAGTATGCTAGTGGCCTAGGGCTATATTACTGAGTTGTAAGATTGATGCAAGAACAAATATGACTTTATTGGTATGCATTAAATACAGTCTGCAGCTACTTTAAAATAGGAGTTAAGTTACCAAGAGCAGCTAACGGACAGCAGAATTGCAGAAGAAAGTCTGTCTTGATTAAGACCATCAAAAAAGGAGGGAAGGTCATTAATACCTATGGAATGAAGGGTTTAGAAGGAATCAGGTAAATTTTAATGAGCCATGAAGTCAGTTGACTCCTTTCCTGCTGCCTGACCCTAAATGCTGCTGCCACTGCCAAACAGTTCGTTTTAAATTGGGTTTAAATGAATCAATGGAAGGCGGGGGTGGGGTGCAAGTGCATAAGTACACTCCCCACTGGATCCTCCCCCATCCACATGTACAAACTTTACGTCATGTACCGAAGAATGACATACTGTAGTTTTATCCCATGCACAAACCTTTTATGCAGAAGCAATTCTTACATATCCAGTTTAAAACCAATCAAAAAAATATATATTTTTATTTCTGAATAGCATTAATAAAAGTTCATTTTAATTGTATTTGTAACAAACACTCTAATCCCATTTGCGCTTCAATTCCATTAGGTTCTCATATTCTTTGTGCATGAAAGCAGAATTTTTTTTGGACTATAATTAAGACAATCAATGAAACTGAGGAAGAGGGGAGAAATAAGCTAACAGCTAAATTTAAAAAAAAGTAAAATCTAAAATAATTCTAAATTTCTAATTCTAAATAATTCTAAATTTAAAAAAAGAAGTAAAATCTAAAATAATTCATTATAGACCTCACCCAGGTTCCGTAAGAAGATAATGAGAATCTTTACATTGACCTCAGTAAGCACTAAATCATGTCCCAAATTTGTCTCCCCCTTGGAGACATATCATAGCTGATAGGCAGTGTTCTGTATTATCAAGAAAAATAGATTAAAATACTACATATTATACATCAAGCAAGTTAAGTAAAGAATGACATGGAAAAAGCATGGTCAAATCCTGTGATGAATGTGGTCACAAAACTATGCCATGATTTTTGACAAAAACATGTCACTAATAGAGCAGTGAATGGAATTCTGCAAAATATATTCCTAGTTATTTAAAGTTATGTAAAAAGCAAAATATGTTTATAGACCAAGACTTATTGTCACTCAGCACAGAAGTGTCATGGAATTAGTTACAGTCCTCCAACCTGCAAACAAGATTTTTCCTAGTGCACTTTCCCATAGCCATAGCATCTGAGTGACTCTCAGGCACTAAGAACTTTTTTCTGTGTACAAACATTCTCTAATCTGAGTCTTTATGGTCAGGACCATAAGCAATGTTTGTATTGAGTCAGAAAAGATGGCTTCTGTTTTCAAATTTGTTAGTAAAGCACTCTGAGGTATCAGGCAAGATGCTCTATTTCTTTGAAGACCTCATTGCAGTTTTACAGTAACTAGCATTGTAGAAAAGCCTAGTCCCAACAGATAGGAAGCCACAGTAGACATTGTGCATTATTATTATTATTTAGTATTTATATCAGCATACAAAATAGCACCTAGGAGCTATTGTCACAGACTAGCACTGTGTAATAATATAACAATCCCTTTACCAAGGACTTTACAGTCTAGGTACAGAACAAGAAATAACAGATAGATATAGATGGATGGTTGAGTATTAAATTACTGGTTACATAGTCTTTTATGCTATCGGCACAGAGAACAAACATTGATTAATCTTTACATGACTTTGTGCTAAATTCCAAAATAAAGAAACGGAAAGAAGGAAAAGGTAAATGACCTACCTCCCAGCTTCATGCTCTCTTTCTTAAAACTGCAATACATCCTGTTGCCAAGTGGAATCTAGCATTCTTTCAAAAAGATATCTTTAAGAAGAAGCAGGAAAGCAGAATTTTCAAAACGTAAAGAAATGCTTCTGTTTACAGTCTGCTGTGTGTCAGCCCTGCTGTACATTATGTGCTTTCAGGCTAAATCAAAAGGGGTCATAAAAACTGTATAAATATTGTCTCTGTGAAGAGTATACTCCCCAAAGACACACATCTTCTGCTTCTCATATTTACATTTAACATGATGTGCAGGCATTTGCATTTTTAACTTGGATCAATAGCTTAATTTGGTGATTAGTTGAACCCTTTGCAGTTATCAGCCAGAAGACAGCAGTCATCTTGGTAAGTGACAGGAAAAATGATCGAAGCCGGCCTGCAAGTCTTCATTAATTTTGGAGTTCTGTATCTCAGTGAATAATAAGGATCTCTTCTCTGCCTTCCCTTCCTACACACTACTTGTAATTAACATAGCTGAGAGATGGTGATTAAACACTTGAAATATAAGTCCCTCATCAAGCAATGTTCAGGAGAGAGTCTTTCTTCCTCGTTACTTAAGATACCCATTCCCTTTATTGGTAGATATTATGCAGACAACTTGCCAGTAGGAATTTTGTATACAAAAGGAGGGCCAAATGAACCTTTCTTAATTTCCTATACTAAACATTCCATGCCAGGGTTACGCAGTTAGAAATCAATGTGTTTGCACACATCTCACACCACTGTAGTCAGAGGCATGTTCTTATGAACCAATCCAGCTTCGCTGTACATAGAGAGGTAAGGAGACAGGGATGAAACTGGGACTTTGTTGATTGCTGAGGAGCTCAGCTGCACCTTATGTGATGGCTAGCAATTTAATAAAGTGTGGCTTTCGGATTTATTACTCTGCTACATCTATCTGCTTTTTCTCTTTCCCACACATACTGGAGAGTGGCAACCAAGGAAAATCTCTTAACTAGATCCTGTTAGGGTAGCCTGCGCCATGTCACTATATTCATGTTCAGCATTTATTTCCTTCTTCTAGCAGTGCTTTTCTTCTCAACTAGTGAGATACCATTTTAACGATGGCCATGTTTCACTGAAACAAGTTGTTACAACCCTAGACTATATTCCCCCTACCTCTTTCATGCTTCCAGAGTTTCATCAAGGCTATGCACTTTCTTTCTTACTGGTTTCCCCTTGTAGACTACAGAACAGGGAAAACAAGGGTCACACAGACTTTGCAAGCTTATCACCTTACAGACAAAACAGAAGACATACTCAGGCTTTATGGAAGAACAACAATGCTATGCACAAATCACTTTCTTCAGAGCCCTATGTACTCTAAGACTCCTTTAGATTGTAGTCAGTCCTTGTATCTTTACTCAGTTCTTATATCCGATGGCCTTGCAAATTCCATCTCCCTTGTCAAAGGATCTGACAAGCTCTTCCTTAAGGCGTTTTCATGTGAACAGGACACTTCAAATTATTAACTTGTAACTAAAAGCCACTGGAATGTCAAATCAAGATGGAGATAAACGTGAACACACAGAGCGGTTTTTACTCAAAATACATTTCCAGAACAAAACTGAGTCTGTACCTTGATACAGAAAAGTATAAACATACCTGAATCCAGAGTCATAATTAGCACTTTTACTGGCGTCTTGGGCAGAGAGGCTCTTGAATGAAGGGTGCAGAGAGGGGACATTGAGCTGGAAAGCAGGGATTAGTAGTGTAATAGGGCAGGGCAAGGGAGGGCACCTGCCTCAGGTGCCAACTATGAGGAAGCATCAGGAACGCTCCCACCAGGACTCTTTGTTACAACAGGGGAAGCTCCGCACGGCCCCCTCCTGGCCACAGGAGCCAGGCAGGGCAGTGCCATACCAATCAGTGTGTCTGAGGAAGTGGGAAGAGGGGTGGATGAAATGGTGCACCCCACCCCCTTTGTAGCAGTGAGGGAAACCCTGGGGTACCTCTACCTGGCCACAGGAGCTGAGAAGCTCAGGGCTGAACTAAAAAGCATGTATCTGGGGAGCCAGGGGGCAAATGGAGTCAACGGAATGGTGATCCTCCTTTCCTCCATCCCTGGCACTTAGTGAGCACCCAATGCCACTGGCAGAAAGTGCTGAGTACTCCCTGCTGTAGCTCCCATGACACTAGTTCCCTGCTTGCCCACCCTAATTTACACAACTGTGTGAGTCCTTCACATAACACTATGCACAAAAAACGCTATGCAAAAAAACCCACAGAATCTGCATTTTTCCACAACCTTGGCATTGCACAGCGAGTTGTGCCATTTCTGCTCTTCTATTTTTGCATCAGTTTTTGCCCCTCAACCAATCAGCAGTGTGGGGGGGGGGACAGAGGGAGGGGACACTGCTGATTGGTTGAGAGGCAAAAACCATGGCAAAAATAAGAGAGCGCAGAAATGGCACCACTCAACACAGTACAAAGATGCACTTTGGATAGGTTGCGGAAAACATGAATTTTGGGGGTTAAATAAAGATTTTCTGCTTTTTTTCCCCCATGGAAAACTAAGATCCCTGGTCATAGTGCATCCTCCAGAACAAAACTAATACTGCAGTGCATAGTGAAAAACCAGAGTGCATCCTCCAAAACATCCTCCAAAACTGCAGTAATAATTTTATGTATTTATCCTCAATTACATGTACTGCTGTAGCATCTACAGACCACAACCCAAATCAAAGCTCTATGTTGCTATACTGTTTACATACCTAATGAGCTGCCTGCCCTAAAGAGTTTTCACTCCAAGTAGACAGGACTGGGGAAAGGAAGGCTACACAGTTTTTACAGATAGTGAAATAAGGCACAAAGAAATTAAGTGTCTTGCTAAAGATCATAAAAGAAGTCTGTAACATGACTAGAACCTTATTTCTAAAGTGTGACTCTACTTGCCTTAGCCACACAGCTGATAGGGGTGTGCAAAATGGGCCGTATTCTGTTCGGATTCAGATTCGGCCTGAATTGGGGACAGTGATTCAATTTGTTGATTTGGATCACTGTCCCCAATTCAATTCAGCAGAATCCAAATCTGAAGATTCGATGCTGATTTGGAGGGTCAGTGATTCACCCATAGACACAGATTTAAATGTTTTTTCTACATACCTCGAGGCACCAGGTGTGGCTCATGAATAGTGCAATGCTAGGGTGGATGAAGCATCCCACAGGAACATTGGGGGGGGGGGGGGGGGGCCACGTGCTTGGTGACTAACCCAGAAGTGAACCAGAAGTACTTTTGGTCCACTTCCAGGTCTGCCACTGAGCATGCTGGGGGGCCCCCCTCACCACCACAGCTCAGTGAGTGGCTGCAGGGGACCCCCACATCCCCCCTGCAGCCAATCAGCCACCCCAAGCTGCAGGGTGGCAGAGAGGCCCCTTTGCATGCTCTCCAGCTGACCCAGAAATGGACCGGAAGTGCTTCTGGTCCACTTCTGGGTCTGCTGCTGAACACGCTGGGGACCCTCTCCCTTGGTCCCATGGGACACTCCATCTGCCCCAGCATCGCAGAATTCACAAGCTGCCTGGTACCTTGAGTTATGTAGAAAAAACACTTAAAGCTGTGACTATGTCTGAATCACCAAATCTTTCTGAATCTCTCCAAATCGATATGGAGAGATTAAAGGGTCTCATGATTCAATTCAGATTCAGAGATTCAGCCACCGAATCAGGCTGAAAGTCTGCCAAATCGAATCACAGACCGAAGCTTCGCAGAGCCCTAACAGCCAATTCCTCTCATAAGTAGAGCTCCATTTTTATCTGATGTTTGGCTACAAAATGTTCAGCTTAAAACACCTAAAAGAAAACTACATAAAAACTGCTCTACTTATTTATAATCAGCATTTCTGCATTACCACCAAATATTTTATTTCTTTAGAAGTTTGCAGATGTATACAAGATGCACAATATTTTAAAGAAAACATATGGTCGTTATGCTCACAATCTTACTCATGCCAACAATTTCCTCAGTTAGTACTTTGCTGAATCATCAGCTGGCTCAATCAGACTGGTTCTGATATTAATTTAGGTGGTAATGAAATAAAGATGAAGATATGAAGTATTCATCAAAACATATACTAAAAGAAAGCTTCTTTTTTTTTTTTTACAGTAACCTTTATTTCTGGGTTGTCTACGCCCTCTCCTCCAAACAACTGAGAAAACTATTTGATACTTCGTTAGTGCTTCATACTAGTGCAGGTAAGAGGCATGACATATTTCACAGCAGCATAGACCAAGAAAAAAAAATGTATCATTTCACTCTTAGTAATTGTTATAAGTGACAGAATGGAGGAGGCAACAAGAAAAAAAAATCTTGGTAATTTTTCTGTAATAAGTAAAAGTTCTCCAAAGTCACCCGTTGAGTCAGACAACCTGAACTGAAGGAGGTTTCACATGATGGTTTCTGTTATTCAAAGATACTTGTGACAACAACTAATGTTTTCTCTACAGTGTTTTATTTGTACTTATTTTCCGAACTATTACAAAAACTTGCATTTTTGCACATTGCACCATGCATGCAAATAAAATTGCTGCATTTACTTACCTTACTTACAACCCTCATCCAAGATGAGGGTTTATTTCAGCACGAGGGAAAAAGCCCCTCATCTTGGATCAAGAACAAGGAGAGAGGGAAGAGCAGGCAGCTGCGGTGGCTGCTACGACTCTGACTCTGGCCTTGAGCCTGAGTTAGGGTCAGAGTCAGAGCCACAGCAGCTGCCTACACCCTCCCCTACTCTTATTGTCAGGTGCAGCTCTGGATCCATCCTGGGGACAGAGCACATGGACACTCTGTCCCCTGTCTGGCCAATCACCAGGAGAGCAGCTACTTGGGACTTCCATGTGCTCTGTGCCCTGGAAGGGAATGAAGCCATAGCCACATCTGACAGTAATTGGAGGGTTGAGAGTAAGGAGGCAGAGGCTGTGGGAAGTAGGAAATGCTGAAGGGGGCAGAGGGTGTGGAGGGAGTGCAGAGGCTGAGGGAGAGAAAGGAGGGGGGGGCAGGGACAAGAAATTGGGGGGGGAGATGGCAAGGGGGCTGGCCACACCCCACCATCTACTGCCCTGATACTTCTTTCCCCACTGTAGCAGGAGGGGGATAAATTTACGATGACCCTTCAAGAATTAGATTCTACACCTGTAAAACTATAACAGAACAAATTTATACATTTTCCATATGTAGAATCTAATTACTGGGGGGGTTGTCTTAACTTCAAAGCTGTTTTAGATTCAATAAATATGATAGATATACATTAGTCAAGCTTTTTTAGCTTAAATTCCAGAGGAATTACACCAATCAGAATGGAAAATGTTAAGCGCACATGCCTAAGCATCATACCAAGGCACTCATAATTAAAACAGCATACAATAATCATTACACGCATCTTTTTATTCTCCTGTAGGACAAAATCAATTGAACATGACCAGGCATTAATTCATGTTGTACACGTTCTCATTCCAGCACATTACTCTACATGAGATCACAAAAAACAAACTAAGACTCTAAGCTGCATTAAAATCCATATACAAGTACTCCAAACATGCAAAGCATCAGTATAAAGGTCCACTTACCAGACAGCTGAAGCCTACTTTAGGGAGAATATATGTTGTAATCGTAACTATAGAAAACACAGGCATATGCACCTGCAAAAAAAAAGCATACTAAAGTCCACCACTAGTAAAGAATGCTTGTACATAGCCAGAGGCAGCAGGGTTTCCAAGAAACTGGCCTTTGCCTTAAAAGAAAAAAAAAAAATCCCAAAACCTATGCAGAATATTTACCAAAAAATCTCTCAGGAGCTAGAGAGATACCACGAGCTCTCTCTCTCTAATACACAAAACTAGCCTTTCATGGTGAAACAAAGATATGAGGTTATCAGCTTTCACAAGTGGAGAACTGACATGTTCCCAAATATATGGCCCTATTCAGAGAATTGCCTTTTCCCTCCTGTCAGTTCTGGCTTGCAAGACATTACAGAAATTATATCCTCCTTGCTCCAGAACACTCAGATGTTTTTCACTTTATTACTGGGCATGGAATATTAAACAGCCTTTTGGGAGATGGCAATACACTGAAAGAGGAACACATGGGCATGTCTGCACAAGCTAGTTTACTGTGTAGTAAACTAAATTACTGTGTAGTAAGCATCACAATCTATACACAGAGACCCTTAACTGCACAGTAATTTACTCTACTCAGCAGTTAATTTGCTACCTGCAAATTCAAGTAGCAAATTAACTGCCGAGTGATTACTGTGCAGTAAGGCACGTGTAGATGACTGACCAGGAGCAAATTTGCTCCAGATTTGCTCCTGGTCAGCTGGGCAGGAAATTGCTCCCTGCCCCCAGGAGCTGCCTGCTCCCAAGGTGGGGTCCGCCACTGGAGCCAAGCAAGGACAATGTCCCCTTGCACCACCACCAGGGATCTCCCTATCCCAGCTCCGCAATCACAGAGCAGAGGCAAGGAGCAATCTGCCAGGCCCTGCTCTGTAATCATGATCATGGAGCTGGGGCAAGGAGCTCCCTGCATGGGGACAGTTCCCCACCGTGCCTGGCGCTGGCTGGGACCTACCCGAGGCCAAAACAGTTCCCAGCCAGCCCAAGGCTGTGTGGGGAAGTCTGCACATGCAACCTGGATCTGGCTGGAGACTGTCCCACTTCAGGAAGTTCTCAGCTAGCTCCAGGAAATGTTCAACTATAATCAAGTTCAGCACTCTCAGCACCCTTTTTATGACTAAACATGTAACAAATACTTTATGGCAAAGCCAGCACAGGCCCCTAGTAGAGACAAATTGTAGGCTGAACTCCTTTTAACAGCTTATGTTAAGCCAATGATAAACTTCTTCTGTGTGGATAGCTACTCTGATATTTCATCAGTGGTGGCAATCCCTTGATAAGAGGATGACAGTGTTTCAGTCAACAGAGAACTCATTGATGAGTCCAGAGATGACTGAAGAGGCCAATCCAAGATCCACATGTTCAACTGCAGACATGGCAAATAGTTCCAGGAGGCAGGAGTGAATCCTGATGACGTCAAAATCACAGCTCTTTCCCTTTGTCCCTCTTATCTATCTGCATCCATAGTGATACAAGTTTTCTTGAAATGACCAGTGCCTTGTCATAGATCGCAGTGCCATTAGGAATGATTTAGTGCTTGAGTCTCCCAGGTATTCATGTTAATATTACATTTCTTCAGATTGGCTTTTGAGAGGTCCTGAATCTCTTCTTTTGCCCACCTCTAGAGCAGTGACCATTGGTATGTTGGTGGTATAAGACCTGTTTGGGGGCCTGTTGTCAGACATCCTTATGAGATGTCCTTTTCAATGGAGTTGGTCCTGTATAAACATTACTTCAATTTTGGTGGTATTTCCTTAAGCCAGAATGCTGGAGTTCATTCTTCTGTCCTTCCTATTGATATGGAGAATTTTCTGAAGATATTTCTGATTGTAACATTCCAAGGCTTTCAGGTATTTCTGATATGTCATCCAAGTTTCATATTTATACAACAGGGTAGGAATGATAACAGCCTGGTCATGAGAAGTTTTGTTTGGGTTCTGATGTCATTATCAAGGACATGATTTCAAAGATGTTCAAAGGCACCACTGGCAGATTTTATCCAGTGTTGAACATTGTCATCTATGTTTACTCTTGGGAAAAGTGGCTACCAAAAGAGGGGAAATGCTCAACATTCTCCAAGGATGGTTCTCCAGTTGTAATACGTGGAGGAGCAGCTGATTGGTTTGGGGTAGGCTGGTAAAGTATCTTGATGTTCATTAAGTTGTTGCTGAGCTATTTCATATGCTTCACAGAAGCAATCAAGAATGACTTGAAACTCTTCAATTAAATCAGCGTGCACAACATAATCATCAGCATATTGATGACATACTGGAGGTGTTGATTATCTTGGATATGGAACATAACCAACTGATGTTAAAGAGATTTCCATCCATACAATACTGGATGCTGACTCCATATGGTAGTCTATCAGCAACAAGGTGTAGAATAGCTGTAGTATAGATGGAATAAGGGCAAACAAGGTTGTTTGAGTAGATGTGATATCTTTTATTATACAAACTGGGTAGTTGGAAAAAAGTTCTTGGGAAGCTTTTGGGCTCAGTCACTCTTCTTCAGTCATAGGGAGTCTCTGCTGGTCTGAGACTAAGGAATGAGAGAAGCTAAAAGTATGGCAGGGTGTCAGTGAAAATGTAAATAAGGTAGAAATTAGAAAGACAAAAGGTAAAGCAAGTAAGGGAGGGGGGAGAAAGCAGGAGGGAAAAGGCCAAAGGGAGACATTACAGTGATAGAATGTAAGGTAGAAAAGAGTCAACTCAAATAACCTTGCCTGACTATGTCCTTAGACCATCATGGCTACAGCCAAAACCCAGCATAGATGGAAGAAAGCATTCTTGTTTTATTCTAATTCTAATAATGAAAAGATCTGTTTCCAAGCCATTACTTAGGACAGTTATTATGTTGTCATGAAGAAATCTGATCATGGCAACAAATATTGGTGAGCATCCAAATCTCATCAGGATATTTCACTGGAGTTGGCTTTTGGCTGAATCAAGAATCTTAGATCAATGAAGGCCATGAAAAGATATCTTTGTTGCTTGCAGCACTTCCTCTACAGCTGCCTACCAATAATGATCATATGTACCTCTGAGAGGGCTGAAATTGTACCTCTGAGGGATGTGAAAGCACATTGGGACTCAGCAAGAAGAGTGAATCTATTGATGAGAATGTGGACAAGAATTTTCACAGCTATTAACAGGAGTGCAATACCACAGTAATTGCTACAGCCTGATTTATCTCTTTTCTTGAATATGGTTATAATTTTAGCATCTCTCAAGTCACCAGGAAGTCTCTTTTCTCTCTCTTGCTTTGTCCTCCCACCAATAGTTCTTTGACTTCCTCTGGTTCTGAGCTTTAATGTGGTGATAAATGCCTTGCTTCTTATTGGGGTTCACATCATTCTTCCAAACCTTGAAGGTTCTCCTTTTCCTGTCAATAAGAGCTTGAAGTTCCCTACTATTCCCATCAATCCAGTCTTGATGTTCCTTTGTGGAGAAGCCCTGAGATTCATGGATGCCTTTCTTGAGACTCTCCCACTGATCAATGGTGTTAAGACATCAGGAAGGCCAGAGTTTCTCATGAGGGCACTGCTGTAGATGATCACTTTTAGCAGGGTCCATCAAGCACTCAATATTGAACCTCTTATTTTGTTTACATAATTTGGAGGTGATATGATTGAACATAATGGAATGTATTAAATGATGATCTGTTCAGCAGACATCTGCACTGATCGTAGTTTTGGTGATACAGACATTACAATGGTCCTGGGCACATACTCTGACCTAGTCAATCATGTGCTTTTGTTTTGAGCAGGGATGCATTCATAATGTCTTCCATGCGTTACTTGGTCAGAATAGGGAGTTTGTGGTGATGAGATCATGCTCCAAACGCTTGCTCAAGAGAAGAATTTCATTTGAATTGACTTTCTCCAACCCTTCCTTTCCATAGACTCTGCATCCACTCTAGCATTGAAAATTGCCAAGAAGAATTTACTTATCTTCTTTCGGGACAGATGATCCTGGTTTTCTCTGATAAAAATCCCCAATTTTCTGGTTATAAAAAGTAACCCAAAAGCCACATTTTTCTGCTATTAAAATGAAGCACCACTAATACATAAATATGTATATAGTGATATTTCATTTTGATCATGGAAAAATGTGGATTTTAGGTTACTTTTGAACGTAAAAATTGGGGATTGCTTTTATCAGAGAAAACCAGGATCCCTACAGATGACAGGATTTGGTCAAGTTCAGAAGATAATTCTTTCTCTGTTTTGTTATCTTCACTAAGGATCAGGGCATATGCACTGATGCCTGTTGCACGTTTCCTGTTGATCAGTGAAAGATGAAGATGAGGTGCTTGTTGATGCCTACTGGACATTCCAGCATCTTGAGTAACAATCTTGGTCTTGACAGTAAATCCAACACCATGGATATATCTATTTTTTCCTAACCAAAAAAAGGTGTAACCACCACCATGCTCTGTGAGCTGCCTCTCTCTTGCATATTGGGTCTCAATGAGTTCATCAATGTCTATATCAAATTGTGCAAGTTCTCTGGCTATAAGTACTGTCCTTTGCTCCAGCTGGTCACTATTAAGGTTGAAGACATCTCAGGTTGCAAACTTCATTACTTCATTAGGACCGTAGATAGAGTTATTTCACTGGATGCAGTTTTCCAATCAGGTGAAACGAGACTGACTAGGTTTAGGGCACCTTTTCTAGCCCCCTCTTTATACAGGGTGAGCAGACTGGATCCTGAATAGACCTGCTCTATCATCATTGTAGCTGCTGACTTGCACACCCAAACTGCAGTGTCCCAGTTCCAAGTATAAAACAACCTAATCTCATACAATCATGGCCTCATTGTAGGACTGTGACTTGGGGTCTCTGGTAATCACTAGCACCTGCCCCAGGTGCCACTCATCCATTACTGTACTACTTGCTATTGAAGGAAACTGCTTGTGCGTGTCTTCTTTTAATGAAGGGATGCCACTGCACATCAGCAACCACAGAATACTTCACTAGAAGAAAACCATAATCCAATGGCAAGGAAAACAATGTGGAGGGTTCCTTCTTCATCTACATGCTCCACCATTGAGGTATCTTATATTTATTCTGTTTGAGTTTTTGGATCACAACCTTGACATGGTGGAAAGGCTTGTGTGCTACCAAGAACCTTGAGAGTGATGTTGTCTGGCGTCCTGTACTTCTGGTGGGATCACCTATGACGACAATGTCAGGAACAACGTTTCCAGATGAATAGCAATCTAAAAACAAAAGTAAAAGTCCTCAACAGTGGACCAGGCAGATAAAGAAGGAATGCTTCACAATGGTTGCCAAGGCAGATGAAAGCTGCAACACAACAGAAACCTCTGATCGTCTATGTTTTCCTTACCTCATGGTTTCCTCCACATGAAGTATGTGTGGTTGCTTTATTCCCAAATTAAAAGAAGACATGTGCAGGCATTTTCCACCAATAGCAAGTGATTTTTCACACCATTAGCTGAGACAGCTGTGCTAGTAAGACATAGCAATATACAGCTGGCCTAAGTAACTTCAGGACACTGTTCATTATGGTCACTTATGTCTGCTGTAATACTTCAAAATCACTTATGATATGTAGAAACTCACCTCAGTGGTACAGATTTTATTTTTACTACTTCATATTCTGTTGTTTTATTTCTGACTATGACAGACTAAGTGCAGAAATCAATATTACAGGTGTAATATTACAGGTTCTAGATAAAAATGAGGCGGCATTTCAAATTCAGTTTAAATGGGATGGCTAATTTAGATGGCCAGGCCAAGATGTTTCAAGAAGAATTAACTAGATAAAATGAACTTTGTTGCAATCTTAAGTCTTTTTCTTAAAAGCAAAAAAATGAGATTGTTTTCTTAAGATTTAGATTTGTAAGCCAACAAAAATATATAGGAACAGATTTTGCAAAGTGATTAATGATTTTGGTGGCCTGACTCAAGACACCATAAGGGTATTGCTTTTCATAAGGAAAACAAAATCCTCAGTCACTTTTGGAAATCTTCCCTATTGGTCTTAAGATCTCACATCCAGCTAATAGTTCCCTTACTGCCACGCCAAAGCAATGAGGTCAAACAACTTCTGATCTGAAAGGCTAGCCCACAAAAGCTGGGCACACCATGAAGTTAGTATTCACAGTCCACATTCAGAGAAGTAGGTATTCTTCCTCATGCTCATTTTATAGTTGTTGGTCATAGGATTACAAAAGCACAAGAGGAAGACATCTGTTCAATTTCCTCTTACAGAATAAAATTACTACCTAATTGGTGAATATTATTTTAAAAAGGGCATGAAAGCTTTAATAAAATTATAGAAGAAAAAAAAGAGTTGGAAGGGCCCTTGGGGGATCATCTCATCCAACCCCCTATTGAAGGGAGGATCACCACCATCTAAGCCATTTGAGTCAAGCATTTGTCTAACCTGTTCTTAAAAACTTCCATAGATGGAGATTCTCAGTGATTCTTCTTTTGCTAAATCCCTCTTCCTATTCTGCTGCAACATCCTAGGAGAGGGGTTTTCAACCTTTTTTAACAAGCGCACACCTTCTGGTGGTGGCAGCAGCTGGACACAGAGGGGTCATGCATCCAGCCGCCCAGGAGGTGCCTGTGTGACCCACAGAGGGGCACCGCTGCCCTTGCCCCCCTGACCCTGCTCCTGGGAAGCAGCAGCGCAAGGTGGTGGGTGGCAGTGGCGGCAGTCACCACGTGCAAGCCCCTGCACCCCACATCCATCCACAGAAGGGTGCCTCCTTGCCATCAGTTATTGGCTGAGCGCAGCAGCCTGATGGCCAGTCAAGAGAGCAAGCTGGTGGGGGGGGGGGGGGCCAGGGAGGCACCATGGTGGGCCATATGGGGCCGGCGGCACATGGCACTCCCCTTCCCCAAGTAAAAGGCAATACATGGAAATGCGCCGGGGGAGATGCCACTGCCACGCTCCGGGATGCACTGTCCCCACCTGCCCACATGTATCCCCTATGATTTTTCAAAGTACCCCTAGGGGTACGCGTACCCTTGGTTGACAACCCCTTACCTAGAAACTCCTTCTTCTCCCCCCTTACCTGAGCAGCAAGCTTACAGCAAAACAGGTTATAAAGGAGGCTGGGGCAAACTCCCTTGTTTGTTGGATCCTGGTACCACTATGTTCTGGTTGGCACCTCGTTCATGTTGCTATACACTAATTATATGTTTTCAGCAGCTGAGAACAGTTCTCTGCTCATTACTCCAAACAATCATGTCAACTAGCAAGCAAACTGAGCCCAGACCACAAAGTCCAAGCCATGTGGAACTTCTACTCACCACCATTCACAAATCTTTGCTCCCAAGACATCCAAGGCTTCCTACTCCTCTCCCAGCCTAGAGTCCCAACTCAAACACCCTTCTTAGCTGGCCTGTTTACTAGCTCTTAATGCTGCTCCCTCCTTTTGTCAGAATGAATAAATCCCTACTCATTCATTCTTCTTCCTTAGCCTGGACAGCCACAAACAGTTTCAGTAAAATCATGGCTTTCTTCCAGGCAATACACAATCAATTATGAATTCTTCCAAGAGGACTTATTTTATTAATGAATAAATAATTTTAGATTGAAAAACACTGTCAAAGAAAACAAGAAACTATAAGTAAAACTACTTTTCCCTACTGGATTTATTGTGTACAGCCAAGTTCTCACCAATTCAAAAGAAAGATAAACAGAACTAAAAACGTGTCCTCTATTGTTTTCACTTTTGCCCCCCAAAATAAAAAAATTAAAATCTGCTTTGCTGCCCAAAGTGATACCTTGAAACAGGTGTTATATTCTATGTATGCCATCTATTTTCCTTCCTCAGGCCCTCACAGATTCTACCACTGGCTGTCTTAGGGCATTTATACACATACATTTGTCTACTCTGACACACCAGAAATCCAGCAGATCAGAGCAGATTCAATCGAATCTGCTCCACGTGTGAGCTGATGCACACTGTGCTGCATTGCATGCAGTTGTATAAGTGACAAAATGTGTGTTAGCATGCAGAAAATGGTGGTGGTGCATGTCGCTGCTGAGAGCCACGGCGCAGGGTTCAGGGCCTTAGGAGCCCTAGTCGGTGGGCGGGTACTTGTGACGCTTGGAGTGGAATCAGGTACTGACGCGTCTTGGTTAAGCAAAAAGATTGTTTACTTACACTGCTCGTACAGTGCAGGTCAGAAGCTTGCTTCGATTACAGTTGTAAACTAAACTTGAGTCGGGCAGAAATTACAAAGTTCTTTGGTCGGTCTGCAAATGTGTTCGGGGTGTTCGGGCCGGCAGTCGTCTTACGTCTCGGGTGGTGGTGTGCTAGGCCCCCTTGGGTCGGTGACGGGGAGTCCTTAGTGGTTGATCAGGCCACTAAGTTCTTCTCTAAGACACACGCGGAGTTTGCTAGGCTCCACAGCGTGCTCAGAGCTCTCCACCAGATGTATGTGGAGTTCTCCAACTAGGGCGGAAACTGCTTCAACCTCTTATACGGCTAGCAAGCCAATCGCTGGCCGCCAGGTAGGAATATTTTAGAACAGTCCAATAGTGGGGTATGAATTTACATAAGATTGGCGGGAACTTTTTCTAGGTCATTAATATATAGTCACTGGGCTCTGGAGTTTTCCACTCGTGACCTACTTACATGACCTACTTACAAAATGATTGACAGACTGTGCCCTCTGTATCAAACTATGGGATTTTCCACTGTACTATAGGCATATGAACAATGGGTTCTGACAGTGCACTTTTGAACTAAAACACCATCAATGTGTTTTAGTTCAAAAGTGTGCAGCCGTCATTTTCTCAGCACTGATGCACATTTTGCTGTTCATACAAATGCATGCACCACAGCACAAGGCACTTTTAAAAGTTCCCAGAGCTGCGCAAATGCCCTTTGGGTGAACATCATACTTATCTAAAAAGATTTATCACATATGGTAAAAATAGTCCTTAAAAATTCCACCACAGTGATCATTTATTCCATACAGTCTTTAAGCATCCCCATGCACACAGCATTAACAACTAATACCCCAGTTTAGAGCATCTACTGATGCTTGTCACTTCCTAAGGCTCTTCTCCTCTTCCGTAAAACCCTTCCTGCTAGAATGCTTCCAATAGGAAATCTCAGGTCTGTCTATTGGGAGTTCTTTCCTCATAAGGGGACGGTTCATCACTTTTCCTTGCTGTTTTCTGCAGTGGGCAGATTACCAGACAAATCCTTCTGATGTTCTATTTAGCCTTCAGTCTTAGTTTCTACCTCTCTGGCTTACACAAGTACTGTTCTTGATGTCCATCAGTGCTCCTCAAGCCTTTTGCTTTTCTAGCCCTCCATTTCAGAAAGATAAATTCCTCTCAAATTCCCTTGGCTTTTTTCAAGATACTCTTGTAGCTCTTGACAGAGACTTCCAACTAGATTCCAGTTCCTGCTTTGTCTGTTATAGCTCTACTAGTTCCAGATGTCAGTCCTCCTTCTTAATTAGGCCCAACTGGGAAACACCTGTTTTGTCACCTGGATTCACTTTAAAGAGGCCCACCACCATGTGACAAGAAGTCTACCCAAAATAGCCATGGTTATATTGAGGGACCATTATATCTAGTAATGAATATGCATCTTGACAAGTTTGGCTTCTCTCTCTCCATGTAATAGCCCAAATGTTTGTGTCTGAACAGAAAGCAAAATGCAAAAAGTATTAGTCTAGAACACATAAGACATGAAGAAAGTTTGGAAGAACTGAGATTATTTAGTTTGGAGAAGAGAAGATTGAGCAGGGATTTAATAACAATCTTCAAATAGAGAAAATGTTGTCAGAAAGAGGTTCTCCATTTGCACAGAAGATGGGCTGAAATTACAAGGAAGATACAGGTTAAACATTAGGAAGAATTTTCCAGACCTACTTTTCAATGATACAATATTATAAACAAAACATTTTCAGGCTCAATGAACCAGTAATTTTAACAAATTTTTCTTTCACCAGAATGTTCCTAGACAGAGCAAGTTTCTAGTTCCCACTGGTTCAGCTACTGAAGCCAACATACAGCTGAAGAAATTCAGATGATTTCTGAAAACAGGGGTAAATGAAGTGGAAGTAGATTTGCATCTCTCAACTAAACTACCAAAACAAGATTCAGGACATATGAACGCTTCAGTGAATTGGTAACTGAAGCGAGTGAATTAATCTTCACCTCTTTTTAGCAATTAAGAAGGTCTCTAACGAAAAATCTGTAAGGTGTCACATTCATCTCTGCAAAAAGGACCTTAGCATTTCATTTTAGGGGGCAAGTGCAACCCCAAAGGCAAGACCACTTTTTCACCCAAATACACAGCACAAAAGCAGAAGGTCTTTGCCATGCTTCTAGATAATCATGTTATAACAAGCCAAACATCTGTAAGCTAGTGCCCATATTAGAGAAATATATTATCCCTGGGCTCACATAGCTTCAGCTACATCCTGAACAGGAAATCAAGCACACAGAAAAGTACTTATCTCAGGTACTGGAAGCAGCAGTCAGTTTATTGTGGCACTTTAACTCATGCTAAAATAGTTCTATTGATAAGCAGGCTAATTAGCACTACCTCTAGATATACCTGGTTCAACATTCTCCCTCTAAAGCATCCACCATGCCACTATCAGAGACAGGACACTGGGCTAAATGGACTGTTGGTCCGGCCTTGTATGGCACTTCTTATGTGCTGGTAGCTCATCTATACTAGTTCAGTACCCAAACTAGCTCAATTCAGAGTTAATTCAGGTATCTTTATACCACACTACATTGTGTGTACTTACCAGTACTGCATTGCACTGTACTTACCAGATGTCCTTTAAATTTTGGCAACTGCAGCAGCAATGATGCGGGAAGCATTTCCCTCCCTGCGCAGGCTGAAGCAGTGGCACAGGCTGCTCCTGTTTTGCCACATGGTCCTCCAACACAGGCTGCAGCAGCTGCAGTATGGATTCTCCGGGGCTGCTATTCTGGCATTCCCTGAAAAAGCACCAGGGACTGGTGCCTCAATCACCCCTACCCCCGCAGCCCCCCACAAGCTACACTAGTGTTACGTACAGACAGTCTTCCAAGTCTAGCTAAACCAATGTATCAGACTCCGAAATTGCTGGTGAAGTTTCTTTCTCATAATATTTTCCAAACCCAAAGATACTGTTTCAATTAGGAACGAAATGAAAAACTCCTTAATGTATTTTTATTTCGATCTGCAATTTAAAACTTCACCCAAATAAATGTTTGTGTGTCCATCACTTGTTGCCAACCACAGGCATTGTGGCAACCAGTGTGCATTGTGACAACCAGTGATTGGAAAAGTTCCCTTAAAATTCAAAATAAATTTTGAGTAGTGATTAAAGAGTATTATTAAGTATTCCTTATTATTAAGATAGAAGGTTTAAATCTGCCAAACGGCATGGGACAAGTTTTAATAATTCATATCGGTGCCTAGATAACATGGTGATGTTTAATACAAATGCCAAAGAGAATGATAGATTCCAGAATGCTACTTAGTAAACAGAAAAAATGTCCATATAATCAAAAGGCAGAGTTGAAAGTGGCAGAATTCTAATTATTTTTTAGTCATTTGCAAACCAAGCTACTTCAGAAAACGGAGAAAATATGTAATATTTTTTCAGCAGTATGGTAGACCGAGAAGGTCCTCAAATAAAATGTACCAAGCTATTATAAGTTATCACTTGTTGTTTTTTCTTCAGGGAAGTTTAAAACACTTTACAAATCCTGATAAAAAGGATTTAGGCCAAGTGCCTTTCCAATTTATAATACATTGTACTAGTTTCCTAACAATACTGACAACCATTATAAAATCAAAGTAGATTTTGTTTAGACAAGTAAATAACAAGCTCACATATGGCTCAGAACAGGAAATGGACTGCTTGTTCATCTCAGAAGCTAAAATTAAAAAAAAAAACAAAAAACTTAGGAATTAATCCTTCTCTATATAGAATTTAGGCCAAACAAACAATTCCCTTCACAAGAATGAGACTACCACTAAACAAACAGTAACATTAAGTTAAAGTATTTGACAAGGATAATTTAAATTGCTTCAAAGATTTACATTTTTCACCTTTTTTCACTCAAGCTTTGAAGTTATGGAGGGAAGGGAAGAAGGAAAACAGGGAGGGAAGAGGATATACACATTTTGTAGTTCTATCATGTTTCTGAATTAATGGCTCACTCTTCAAGACTTTTCTACATTAATTAATGTCTAGTAAGAATCTCATTGTCATTTGCCCAAGTTTTATAGCAAACCTACAGAACAGTCATTAATCCTCCACAATATTACCGGTATCTGCTTATCAAGCTCATAAACTACACTCCTGACTGACAGTTAATGATGTTTTCATCTTCACAGAGTAACCACGTTTTTTATTCTATTGACTCTTTATTTCAGATTAATGGGAGTTAAGCAAAAAAAGTACAAAGTCTTCATGAGAGAACACAATACATCTCTTTTTATAGAGAGCAATGTGCATCATGTTATATAGCTGTTTATCTACAGAATAAAAAATAGCATATACCTCCACTAGACTCTTAAAAATATTGTGACCTTGCATGCAGAAAATATCTTAAATCTTCCCTCTGTTTCTTAAATTACCTTAAAAACATCAATTTTGATTGTTGTGGCATATGCAGTAGATGTATATTACTTCATGCTAAAGGGAAAGCCTAGAAAAGGATGTAGTTGGAATCTAGGTGCTTACGTCCACAATTACAATCCAGAAATCCCCGCTCAACGGGTGACTACTGCTGGAACATACCAGATGCCTCCCTGTTTGTCTGACAGTTCTCTAGACACTTGCAATTCTGCTCTGAGCATGGCAGGAACAAACGGCCTAACCAACTGGGAGTCTAGCTCCTGCCTAAATCCCATTGGAATTCAGAAATTAGGTGAAGAAGTCTCCAGATCCACTGAGGAGCTTAATCCAGTAGAGATGCTCACAAAACACTTAATGCATACCATCAGGATCGAGCCACTCAAAATCCTGCTGTAGGCACTTGCTTTTTAAAATGTAACAGGAGATGTACATGGGGATGATACCCACCTTTAATGTGGATATCATCATCACATTAGTGGTGATGTGCAACTAGAGCAATACCTAAAATATTGGAGACATGGATTCCAGGACCTCCTCATCCTGAGGGGTTCAAACCCACAACATATACCAGGAGAATGCCATAATCACCACACTATAGATAGACTGGGATGACAAGTACCACTCTATTCCTCCTTTGGCCACTGTACAGGCAAGAATGCAAAACTCAAAGCAAGCAAGAATCAGCATGACCTGCAACTTAATGATTACGGCATTCATCTTGGAGAAGGAAAGCCTGGGCTCTGCCTCCTTCTCCCAGGATTATTTCAGTTTTGCTTTTGCTTGTTTTCAAAATCATGATCGGGTTAAATATCACATTAAGAAAAACAAATTAATAGTAATAGGAATGAGAACCTAAATCTCTAGATTCTGGATTCTACTCCAGGAGTCAGGAGACAGAAGTTAGGCATTACAGCACCTAACACTTAGGTGTCCAAGTCTTTTATTTTTGTCTATCCCCAAATTTTTCCAGAATATAAATGCAAGACCTTATCTTGCACAATTGTATCAAGTAGATTTGCCCTCTACTGCAGCAGTTGAAGAATCAAGCTCTTAGTCACAGAACAGTGTATACCATCAATATTCTGAGGCAGCTATGAGGTTCTTGGCAGGAGAATTAAGGAGTTTGGAACACAAGTGGTGGTGTCATTGATCCTCCCTGTAGAAGGCAAGGGCTCTGCCAGGGACCATCATATCCTGGAAGTGAATGCATGTCTAGGATGGTAGTGTTGATATGAAGGTTTTGGGTTCTTCAATAACAGGTAGATGTGCTGGGGAGGAGGATTGCTATCAAGATAAATGAACTTCACCCCAGGCTAGTGAAAGAACAGGCAGAGGAGCTCTCCAAGCCCCTGGCAATGATATTCATGAAGTTGTGGGAGACAGGTGAGGCAGCAAAGGACTGGAAAAGTGCTAAGGTAGTGCCCCTCTTTAAAAAAAGGCAAAAAGGAGGACCCAGGGACCACCTCAATTCCCAGGAGCTTACTGGAGCATATCCTGAGGAAATCCAAGTACGAACGTCCGGAAGAAATAAGGTTGATTACAACCAGCTAGTATGGATGTATTTAAAACATCTTGTCAAACAAACTTGTTCTTCTTTGACAAAGTAATTTTGGCAGGTGGGTCAAGGGAATGCTGTGGATACAGAATAGCCAGACTTCAGGAAGACTTGTGAAAAGGTCCCATATGGCCTTCTCATAAAGAAATTGGAGAAATATGGGCTGGACAAAACTATGATAAGGTGGATAAAATGAACTAGCTCACTAGCTGAAAACAAAGGGTAATTATAAATGTATCCACATCAGAATGGCAGGAATTGAGTGGAGTCCCACAAAGTCTGTCCTAGCCCAGTGCTGTTCTATTTGTTTATTAGTGATTCAGACATGGCATTGAGAGCTTCTTGAGCAAGTCTGCAGATGACACAAAACAGGTGAACATGCTGGAGGATGGGAGTGCAATTCAGAAGGATCTCGACAGTTAGAAAGCTGGGCTGGAGCTAACAGGATGAAATTCAATGTTGCGCAATGCCAGGTGCTACACTTTGGGAAGAAAAATCATAAACACAAATACAAAATGGGTGATACCTGGCTGGATGGCAGCACTACAGAAAGGACCTGGGAGGCAGAGTAAATCACATTCTCAACATGGAGTCTGCAGTGTGAGGCAGCCACACAAAAGGAGAATGTTGTTTTGAGATGCATCAATAGAAGCATTAGATGCAATACACAGGAAATGATTGCGTGCCTCTACTCAGCACTGCTTAGGCCTTATCTAGAGTATTGTGTGCAGTTTTGGGCTCCACATTTTTAAAAAGGATGTGGAGAAGTTAAGGAGGGTCCAGATGTGGGCAACAAAAATGATAAAGGGCTTTGAAGCCAAGTCATACAAGGAGAGATTGAAGGAAACAGGCATATGTAGTTTGTGGATAAGATGCTTAATAGTTTTAAAATATCTGAAGAAATCCCATAAAAAAAGAGGGAATGCAGCATTTCTCTCTTGATACAGAGAGCAGGATGCAGACCAGTGGCTTGAAGTTGCAGCAAAGTAGGTTTAGACCGGAAAAATGTCTTTGCTGTTAGAATAGTGAGGCAGTGGAATAGACTGCCTAGAAAAGTTGTGAACTCTCCATCACTGGAGATGTTCAAGAAGAGGCTGTACAGCCACTGATTGGGGATGATCTAGGCATAGCTATACTTATATACTGCTGTGGGTATTTACCATGCTTCTGGGCTTTGCTGGTTCCCATATGGGACTGGGAAGAAATTCTGGCCCCCTGCTCCGCGCTGCTAATATGCGTTGCGGAGCAGCAGGGGGTTTAAGCCTTCCTCAGAGGCATCAGGTGTTGGCTGCAACCGGGCTGGAGATTTTGACTGGGATGTGCCTGTGCTCCTGCTAGGACTTAAACCTGGAAGCCCCTAGCTAAAGGGTCTTGCCCCTCTCCCGATGCTCCAACCAGTTGTCATATTTAATGTCAGAAAGGAGTTTCACCCCATGGTGAGACTGGTATGGACTGTGAGGGTTTCTGTCTTCCTCTGTAGTATCAGGCAGAGCCCTCTTCGTGGAATCTCTTGAGCATATATATTAATGACTTTTACAGATGTCGGCTGTCATGGTCCCCCTGCTTTACCTGTGGCAGATTAAGGTGTTAGGTCTCATATTGTGTCAAAGTTGACTATATAGTTTTCCTAAGAGGTTAGACTAGATTTGTATAGGATGGTTTGGATAGGGATGGTCCTGGCTCAGGCAGGCGTTTGTACTAGATGACATCTGGAGGTCTATTTCAGCCCTTCTTCCCTATGATTCCTTCAAATATGTGACTCCGGCATGAACCCTTTTCATATTTCTTAAAGAATTTGATATCTAGGGTTTCGTCTGAAAAGTTTGCAAGACAAGAGAATTCCTACAACAAATAAATTGTTACTAGGATTGGTTCATGTATTTTATTTCAACATCTAATAGCTTAGAAGTTTAAGTCTAAGTAGTAGATCATGAAAATCTATTCTTGCTTTTGTATTCACGTAAGAAAACTTCATCAAAATAATGAGCTTTATTAAGTGGCTTAAATTAGGAGCAAAATTGCTTATTCCTTTGACTGTATGCAAGCAACTTTTCATATTACTAACATGTCTCAAAATTAGATTAGACCATTAGGCAGTTACAAATCAAAGCAAACTCTTAATAAGTACAAAAAGATTCAGAAGTTCATAAATGAACATCAGTGGAATAGCCTCCTTCTAACTGCTATTTCTCATCCTGTGTTATTGGAAATGAAACAGAATTACCATGACATGCTTTTCAAAAGAGTATTGGCAGTTCACTCAAAAAAGGATGCCAAGATATTAAGGTCCTAAAAACATTTCACATGTCAAATTTCACAAGTCTGCTACAATGACATTTAATCTGAACATTAAAAACTTCCACGGAACACAGCTGGAAATAACAAACAGATCAGACATGGCAAAGTAACGGCTTAATAATAAATGCTGGTGTGCCACCTGAGCCCAACCAGGCCAAAAAAAAAGAAAAAGGTTTGCTTCAGCAAGTTTAAAAAGGATACTGCCATTGCTATATCTTTTAAGGTTAATCCTTTTTGGAAATGAAGCAGATTCAATGTGAAGGGACTTAACCTCTTCTTTGTTTTTTTCCCCACCCAGAAAGTTAAAATATTAGATTTAGAAAAGCAAATATTGAACCGAGTGAAAGCAAGCCTGAGGTCTTGGATTTAACCTGAAGATATCCCATATAATTCCAAAAAAATATACAGTTAAACTGAAACAAAACAGAATAAATTGCACACAATACTAATCATGATGGTACTTTGGATTATACACACAGCAGAGAGAATTTCCAGAGGCTTAAGATGAAATCTTTGTGTACATGACCAGAGAAATGAACTGTGAAGATGAACCACCAAAGCATTCCAGCTGACTATACAACTCAGGAGACTGAGCTGAAAGAAGAAGTGTTCCCAAGACAGCCATTTCTCATACCATGCTAGTCTTCATAGATAGTTAGCAAAAGAACTGAGTTAGACCCTAAATGTGAAAGGCCAGGGCAGATGGTTGAACAGATTTTATATGTTTGTGCTGTTCCCACCCACCAATCCAAAGTTCACTTTTCACTAAAATTCTGGGTGGTCCTATCAGAAGTCATAAGGGAAGAATACCCTATTAATTCAATGAGATAATCTAGATACCGAAGACAAGATTCACATTGAGAAAGGAAAGGGAGAAAGAAATTTACTAAGTTACTGCCACCCACAAACCCAGGGGCAGCAAGTTAAAATAACTACAATACAAAGACTTCAAACCTAAGATAACATGCTACAGGTAAGGAATCACAACCCCCAGCAATTTGTTTACACACCTGATCTTCAATCTTATCTGAAGATATTTTAAAATATTTACCCCTTATTCAAGATCCTTATTCAAACATGAGCAAAACAAATGAGAATTGCAGAATTCATATTTGAGGAAATGATGTAAAATCTGACTGGTATGCAACTTAAATCTCATACTTGTGTTGCATCTCCACTTTGTCCATACACAAACCCAACAAGATACAGATGCCTGATACTTTTACATTGGTGAAATTTACATTGGCTCATACATTGAGCTAAATGTAAGCTACATTAGTGCTGAGACCAGATAGACAAATCAGTTCTCTGGAGGTAGAACTTTATTGCAGGTAGTTTTGACAGTCACTATGTGGCAGTGGAACCAATAGCATCTTTACCATAAGATGACAGTGACTAGAGCTCTGGATACCTGACCTTCACTTTCCCAAGCTTCAATTTTCTGATTTTGTGAACTGCCTGTCTTTGCACAACTCCCTTTCCCATTTTCACATTCATCCATAAACCTCTTCATTCCTTTTGCTTAGCCTTGTTTCACCCTCTATGAAAGTTTCCTTCACTCCATCTTCAAAATTCTGCATTCTTATTCCCACTTTAGAAATAAGAGCATAACTATGTTGCAAATAAAGCCACTTGAGCTTGATTATATAAGATTTGCCATTTAATAGATCAGGCCATAGCAGGAAAAATATAGCCCACGGGCTGGATGCGGCCTGCCAGGCCATTCTATCTGGTCCGTGGGGCCCCTAAAAAATTTAGAAAATTAATATTCATCTACACCCTGGCTACCTGTCATGCGGCCCTCAATGGCTTGCCAAGACTCAGCAAGCAGCCCTACACCCAAAATAATTGCCCGCCCCTGGACCATAGGTTCCTCTTGTGCAGCATCCTGTGTTCCACATTGTCAGAGTGTGGTTGCTGAAAGGGAGAGTGAATTGGGTATGACCAGGGTTTTTTTTTTTCCATTGTTCCTCTCTTACCTGCAGCCTCAAATATTGAAGGTCTAGGAAGTTTGGATTCAGAGGCTGTATCCCTAACTCCCATGCTCAATAACTACTGATGCCCCTTTCCTCCAGGAATTTGTCCAATCCCCTTTTTAATCTGGCTAAACTGTCAGTTTCAATATCTGGTGGCAACATGTTCCACATTTCCATTACACTCTGTGTGAAAAAACTTCCTTTTACTACTTTTAAACTTACTACCTACTGGTTTCATTTTCTGGCCCCTAGTTCTTTTACTGTGAAAGACTACACCATATCCCTATTTACTTTCTCTTTGCCATTTAGTATTTTTGTTTAAATCCTTATGTATTCCCGTCAAGCATCTCTCTTGTAAACAGAATATGCCTATCCTCTTTAGTCTCTCCTTAAATGGAAGCCCTTACATATCTCTAATCATTCTCATTCCTCTTCTCTGGACTTTCTTTAGTTCTTCTATATCCTTTTTGAGGTGCAAGGACCAGAACTGGGCACAGTATTCAAGGTGTGAATGAATCCTGGATTTATAAAGAGGCATCCTGATACTTTCAGGTTTTGGGAGGAGGAGGGGGGTTAATTCCCTTCTTAACAATCCCTAACAACATTTTGTTTGTTTTTTTGACAGCTAAGCATGAAGATGCTATTTTTAACAAACTGTCCACAATGACTACCAGATTTATTTCCTGTGTGGCAACATCTAATGTAGAGCCCATCATAATGTAGACATAGTTTGTAGGGCTGTGCGAAACAGCACCATTTCATTTCAACTTGCATTTCACCGTTTTGAAGGGACAGTGTTTAGTTTCATCATTTTCTTTCATTTTGAAGTACTGTTCCATTTAGTTGAAACTGTTTCACTGTTTTGACATGGTTCATCCATAGGCTATCATGGGGAATCATGAAAACACCTATAACTTTGTCATTTCCTGCCTGCTTTGGATGAAAATTGCAGGGATGGTAGCCCCTTCTGAGGGCAAAAAGATTGACAAATTTCAAAGTGATAGGTGCAGGGGTTTCTGGGAAATGGCACCTGAAACTGCTAAAAGCAAAACTCACATCACTTGCCAACAGCGGCAGCCTCCTGTCATCCTCCATGCAAGTCTGGGAGGGCTGTGGGGCTGTGCCAGACTCCTCCTGGGGGTGCGGGCCCCCAGATTTGGGCTTGGGATGACAGAAGGCTACCGCTGCAGCCTGGGACTGGTGCTGGGTGCAGCCCATGCCCAGCGCCAGAAAGACTCGTGCTGTCGCTGGCCCCAGGCAGCAGCAGCATCCTTCTGTCATCCCATGCACAGATCTGGGGGGCTACACCCCCAGGAGAAGTCTGGCAGTGCTGGGAGGGCAGGTTGAGCTCTGTGGGGCTGGTGGAGCTGCTCGGAGCACAGCCCTGGCTCTCCCCGTCTCCCACTGCCAAGCGGCACTCTGAGTGGCTCTGCAATCCCCATGGAGCTCAGCCTGGCGGCAGAAGGCAGCAGGAGAGCCAGTGGCAGAGGCACTCAGAGCACAGCCCTGGCGAGTGCAGCCCAGAGGTGGGAGGCTCCACAACCCCACAGTGCTGAGCGTGGTGGTGGGAGGTGGGGAAGAGCTACTGGCCAGGGCAGCACTTGAAGCCAGGGCTGTGCTCCAAGCAGCTCTGCCACTAGTTCTCTGCTGCCTCCCGCTGCCAGGCTCAGCACCGTGGGGCTGCAGAGCCTCTGGCCACTGGACTGTGCTTGCCAGGGCTGCGCTCCAAGCAGCTCCACCACGGGCTCTCCCAACACCCTCCTGCCACTGGGCTGAGCTCCATGGGGCTGGCAGAGCTGCTTGGAGCGCAGTTCTGGCTCCGAGCGCAGCCCTGGTGAGCACAGCTCAGTGCCTGGAGGCTCCACAGCCCCATGGAGCTGAGCCTGGCAGTGGGAGGCAATGGAGAGCCAGTGGCAGAGCTGCTCAGAGCACAGCCTTGGCTCTGAGTGCAGCCCTGGACAGTGGCTCTCCCCTGCCTCCTGCCACTAGGCTCAGTTCCGTGGGGCTGCAGAGCCTCCAGCTGCTGGACTGTGCTCACCAGGGCTGTGCTTGGAGCCAGGGCTGCACTCCAAGTGGCTCCACTAGCCCCATGCAGCTCAGCACAGTGGCGGAAGAGCCAATGGTAGAGCTGCTCCAAGAGCAGCCCTGGCGAGCACAGCCCAACAGCGGGAGGCTCTGCAGCCCCATGGAGCTAAGCCTGGCGGTGGGAAGCGGAGGAGAGCCACTGGCTAAGGCTGCACTCAGAGCAGCTCTGCCACTGGCTCTCCCACCACTGAGCTGAGCTCTGTAGGGCTGGTGGAACCACTTGGAGCACAGCCCTGGCTCTCCCTCACCTCCCACCCTCAGGCTGCTTCAAAAGTCGAAATGTTTCAAAAGTTTTGAAATATTTCAAGTGCCCTCATTTCACTTTGAAGCTTTTTGTTTCATTTTGATTTCGCTGTTTCAAGCTCAAAATGCATCAAAACAGCTTTGAAACAAAATAGTCATTGAAATTTCACGCCACCCTAATAGTTTGTTTGTTTTTGTTTTTGCTCAGGTGCATTACTTTTCACTCTTCTGTGTTGAATTGCATCTGCCCTGTAGTTGCCCATTCACTCAATCGTGCAAGATCCTTCTGGATGTCCTCACAGTCCACCTTGGTCTTTACCACTTGAAATCATTTTCTGTCATCCTCAAATTTCGTCATGTAACTACTCACCCCCTTTTCCAGATAATTTCTGAGTATGTTAAACAGCACTGATCACAACATAGATCCCAGGGGAACCCTTCCATTTACTTCTTTACATCCTGAAAACTGATAATTTATACCCACTCTTTGCTTTTTATATTGGAGACAATTTCTAATTCACAAGTGGCTGTTCCCTATAATCCCAATATTACCTAACTTAATCAAGTGCTTCTGATGGAGGACCTTATTAAAGGCTTTTTTGAAGTCCAAATATACTGTCAACTGGATTGCCCCAATCCACTTGTTAATTGACACCCTCATAGAACTCTGGTAGGTTGGTAAGGCATGATTTCCCTTTGACAAACCCCTGTTGATGCCTCCCAAGTGAGTCATGCCCATCCATGTACTAAACATGTCTTTTTCTTTATTATTGTTTCTATTAGTTTTCCAGGAACAGAAGTTAGTCTCACTGGCCTGTAGTTCCCTGCATCCCTTCTAGAGCTTTTTTTGAAATATGAGAGTCACATTGGTAACCTGCTGGTACCGAGGCTATTTCTAGCAAGGTACCAAGGCTACTTTTAATGATAGGTTGCATACTATGGTTAGGAGTTAAGCAATTTCCAATTTGAGTTCCTTCAAAACCCTAGGGTCAATGTTATCAGGTCCTTACATGAACTTATATAATATTATATAATCAGTAACAGTATTCTGTAAAATGTATAGAGGTGCTTGCTAAACAATTTCCCAGGATTATCTGTGAAAAGTAATGGTTATGAATTGCTTTGAAAAAGCATAAATTATTACAAAATATTTTTATTAGGAGTGGATGTTCCAACAATGACAAAGCACTTCAAGCTCTTAGACGTGCAACATAATCAGTATCTAAGCATTCTACGAAAAATTTTAAAAATATTTTTAACATGACCACAGTGGGTTGGGGATCTTCTTAGCTCAAACAGTCTCTTGGTGTTTGTTTACAGCCCTTGTTTACTTGTCTTTGCTTCCTTGGGGCAAACTCCTTTCAGCAAGAACACACATAAAAACAGTAAAACAAAACACCTGAATAGCAGAGGGTCTTTTTCCAGAGCCAAAGAGAGTCTTCAGACTTGGTTGTATCATTGCTTGCCTGCCATCTTCCTTCTTTGTCAGTACCCTCCAACAATTAAGTCATGTGTGTGTGCATGTGTATTTATATACAAGTGTTTCAGGCAGCACTGGAGCTGCTTGGGCTGTCACCCTGGGGCTGGCGCCACTCACAGGGACTGTATGTCATGCCAGGCTGGGTCCTGTCTCCATGGAACTAGCCCAGCCCAGTGGTGTGCGGGGCCCATGCGGACAGGACCTGGCCTAGCATGACATGTGGTTCCCATGAGTGGTGCTTGCCCCTGGGTGAAAGCGAGTGGCCCCAGGGCTGCCTGAAGCGACACATCCCTGTGTGGCACCAAACCAGGCTATTCCCATGACAGACGACACAAGCGGCCCCGTATCTGAGCCAAATGCACATGTAACCATTAGAATATTAGGGCTGATAAGCACTCCCAATCAGCAACTGCCCTTTTGAAAAGGCTCCATACGTACATTTGCCCATACCCCAGAAAGAACGGGGGCATTTAGAGACAGCCACTGAGAAAAAACTAATGACAGTCATGCTTCTGAACTCCAGCCCCTAATCTTATTTTGAAAAAATGTTGAGTGCTTTTAACAGAAGAGGCCTATAACATCACCTTGAAGAACACAACCAACATGGAAAATTACAGCTTGAATAATTAAATGTTAGTGGAGTTATAAGCAAATGAAAGAGTTTTTTTGTGTGTTTTTTTTTTTTAATAGGCGATACCAGGCAACCAGAAGTATATGTGGTGCTATCCCTAAGAATTTAATTTCTCTCTCTCAAACATGGGAGCAGATCCTCAGTTAGTATAAACTGGAAATAGCATGATTTTCATCAGCTAATTTTGTTTCAAAATAATCCTCGTTGCAGTATCCCTTTATAATATGCAGGTTCTTTTGTCTCTCTAGAAACAGTTTTATAACACTACTGAAATTAAATCTGAAGGAATATAGCTTACAAGATCACAGTAACACTGCTGGAATGTAGTAGAACAAAGGTAATTAAAGTGCAATGTCAACTTTCATAATTTTTGTCCTATAATTAGATTTTTGCAGTTTAAATAAAGAAAAATAGTAACTGTGTATCAAATACCACAGCTTCTAAACACTAGATATCCAAAGCATACTTTTCAAATATAAGCTCTGGAAAAAGGATTACAATTTTATTTGTTTCACAAAACACCATTTAAGATCTATTTTTCCACACAGTGAACCACTGAATTTTCAAACAGTAAAAGCCCCTACACCTCATTATGTGACATTTTCCATGACCTGGGAAAATGCATTTTCCAACAGTTACCCACAGGCAAAAGTAGTGTCCAGCAAAACCAATGAAATTATTTACTAGTTTCACATATCTTGTATATTATTTTTCTCTGATACTCTAGAGTGAAGTGGAAATTTATATATCTTCAATAACATATATTGTTTACAAACTAGATTACAATAACTTGTAAGATTCCAGACTAGTCATTTCCCAAACACATTGGCTGCCTATTCACATGCTGGGGGGAAGGGGGAGGTTTAACTGGAGTAGTTCCTGGACAGCTGCTCTAATTAAAATGGCTCACTGTCGCAGGTATTAAGCCCCCGCACATTTCAAAATTGCTGCAGGATGCTTTATCTAAAGCTTATTTGACAAAGTTTAGATAAAGCACCCCTACAGCCATTTTGAAACATGCAGAGGCTTAGTACAGATGATGGTGAGGCAATGCTGGAGCGTTCTAGTTAGAACATGAAGCAAACTTGATTAATCACTTCTGCTCCAATGCATTCCAATTAGAACATGAATGAGCAAGCTTATAGCCACCCATAGACAGCAGAAATCAGGCCACAATTCTTCATCTGCTTACATATAAAGAACTAGATTTTCTCGCATATGGTGATGTTTGACATAGGTCTTAACTTCAAATGTCCCTATTATAAATCTGAGACTGACTGTATATTCATGGTAAGTTGTAAACAAATCTTGTAGTTATTAAGCATGTTTTCTCTACCAAAGAGCATAAAATAGTTTTGAGAATATTTAGTACTTTAGGTAGCAAGAGCGTTCCTTATCTTTTACACAAGTGAATGAGTAGAATGCTCTTCTTTGAAAATTGTGTCAACCTAATGCACAAACATCAAGAAAGTTGCATAAAACATTAAAGAGTGAAAGTGGGAGAATATTGGACATTATGGCTTTCTACTCTGCCTCCCATGCCATTCTAATTGGTAAACTAAGGAAATACAGTGTAGATGAAACTCCAGCAAAGCAGATTTGGTGAAAGGTTCTCAGGTTTCTAATCAAACGTCTGGTCAGAACTAGGAAGCCAAACTTTCTCTAAGATGGCAGGGGCACTTATGTGGAATGTGGGAAACCAAGGTCCTAATGTCCATTTTGCCTGTTTGGAGACAGAATCCAAAGTCTCTTCTTGGAATTCTCACTTCATAGAAATAATGATTCACTGCGGGGAGAGGGAGACAGACTCTATACCTTAGTGATTAAAGCATTCACTTGGGATGCGGATGACCCAAGTTCAAGGCCCTGTTTTGTAGCAAGGACTTGAACCTGGGTCTCTCTCACCCTAGGTGAGTGCCTTAACCAATGGATTACTGAGGTCTTTTTCTCTCCTACACTATTTTTGTTGTATGCTACAAGAGATTGTAGTTTCATTATTAGGCTAAAAGAAACCAATGCTGAAGCCTCAATATTTTTCAATAAACAGAATTCTCATTCTCCAGCTAGTGCTATTACTACTTAAAAGCAGATACTGAGAAAGAAAGGGTTCCTTATGCTGCTGGTAGGACACTGCAGGGGCATTTCCACTGTGGCTAACAAAATACATCTATGATTGGGGTTCATGTTGTGGGATATACCACATATCATGAGGGACACGTAATTAATTTAGTATATACTGAATAGATTCCAACAGCAGTACTTAAAGGAAATATCTCAAGATTCTCATCCTTATTTTCAATCTGTCATATTATCCACCTTTTCAGGATTTTTTCCTCTATCACTAAAAACCAGAGCCCCTATAAAAAGATCTATTATAACCAATTTCCAAGAAATATGTAAGACTCTTTTCTCTAAGTAAACAGTTGAGAAGACACAATACCTGAGGTGATGGTAGATGCTGACACAAGTCTCTGATTAGATTTGTCCTGAAATATTTATGAAATAGCTTCAAATGAAGAAGTTTGTCCTATATTAGAGACCCCCCCCCCCAAAAAAAAAAGAAATAAAACAATTTTGCAGGTATAATATGGTAAAAATCTAATCAGAAGAGGTTGATTTTTTTCAGTCTGGCCAATTCTCAATTGACCATGCAGCGACATCTATCCTTTTTTGCAGTAGGTATAATTGCATATCTTATCATCGCGCTAATTTTCATTTCTTTCATTATTCTAATTATCTGCATCTGTTTTATTTCAAACAAAATTTTCAAAGAAGAGCATTCTACTCATTCACTTGTGTAAAAGATAAAGGAACTCTCTTGTTAGCTAAATTATTAAATATTATCAAAACTACTTTATGCTCTTTGGTAGAGAAAACATGATTAAAACCTACAAGATTGATTTTATGTTCATGGTAAGTAGTAAACTAGTCTCAGATTTATAATAGGTCTTAACTTTAAATGCCCCTGTCATATATGTAATAAACAGTTTGGATTTTTGGCAAAGTAGGCTCATAAATACTTCATGTCAAAAGTAAGGAGGAAAAAAAAGAGAAGTCGCTTACCAGTAATTGAACAACTACTTAAGTTAAATAATAATAATTGGAACTATTTAAATTAAAGAATAAGATTTAACGGCTACAAACTGGTTATAAATAAGTTTAGACGGGAAATTTGAAAAAGATTTCTATTAGTAAAGTTTTAAAGTAATTTTCCAAGTACAGAACTGAAGGCAAAAAACCTGAATTATCTCAATATAGAATTCTACAAGTTTAAAGAAGGCCTGTAGAAGACAGGAGATTCTTGGATTATGTGGATGAAGATATTTGCTATCCCCATGCTTGGGTTGAGAGGTAACTTTCTGTACAAGGTGTTCAAATCATGCAACGTTTCTGGGGTCCTGCTGGTCTTTTGGAGGATCCAGAAATGATTTATTCACATCCCACCCCTTATGAATGCTTACCGGCTTCTAAACATGTGTTTTTTTCCTTTCTTCCTTGGGCATGAGCCACTAGGATTTGGAATGGAGTGATTTGGTGCTCTTGCTGGTATTTAGAAGGCTCTCAGGTTCCAGGGCCTTAGAGAAGAGTTTTGCTTTTCTGCTGAGGGTCAACCCAATCACTAAGCATGGGACCAGGACAATGCTTTAGTCCCTGAGGGCACTTTTACATGTGCTCTAGGGGAGTGGCGCTTTAATTGAGAGCCGCTCTCATTAAGCACCGCAGCATCTCACGTATCAGCATGCCCACACTTAAACATGGTGGTGGGGGTGCTTGAACTAAACCTCATTCGACTAGCTTTAGTTCAAGCACCCCACCACCATTTTTAAGTGCAGGGATGCTGATAGATGAGATGTGGGAGGCTGCTGGAGCGCAGTAACTACCACACTCCAGCAGGCTCCATTAATTGAGTCTGCTTCAATGCGCTGTTATTACAGTGTGTTGGAGTAGCCTCTGTGCTCACATACAGGCACCCCTAGACATTACCAGTCTTAAATCCTGACCTGGAGAAGGAAGCCTAGACAGTCCTTGCCTAAATTCACTGGACTGTTGAATCAATCTGTGGACTGAGGAGAAACATGTTTAGAACTGGAGCCAGACACAAACTCCAATGAGACAGCATCTGAGGAAAGAAACTTGTGAGCCAGATCTGAAGCCAGCCCAAATGCTGAAACTGTGGAAGGGAGCCAGAATGTTGGCAGACGCGTAACTGACAGGGTCAACATTTCACACATCTCTAATATTTGCATCGTGATATATGCTGCTTTTCTGGCTCTAGATATAAATGGCCTATATGCAGCAGATTTCCCAGGAACATGGGACTGTCCTATACAAACACAAATACCTTAACTGTCCATCTGAGACAGCCATAGCAACATTTTGGTGTTCAGAGGAGAAGCCATTATGCGAGGCTTCTACTTTGTTAAACAAAAATAAAAGAAAGATGTTAACAAAAATGCAAAAGAGTTGATGGGTACAATGTTGCAAGAAGGTAGTGCCACACAATACAGATAAAATTAAGAGGGATGCAAAATGCCCAAACAAACAAAAACAGAATTTAAAAATAATCTGAGAGAAAAAGGGCAAGTTTAGGAAAAAACAGAAAGAATCTCTAAAAAGGGCTTCACACAGTTGTACATCTCAAATCATAAACCAACAAAGCACCCTTTCTCAGGAACTGATAGGCAGGAAACTTGCACCATAATTTATCCCTTGGGCAAGGAGAACAATGACAGATGGTACTCCACTGTGCCCTACACTGCTAAGATTAAAGATCTCCAAGTTCAACTACTAAGGAACATTAACACCCCTCATGTACCTGTACACATTCATACAAAGGAAAACCTTGCATTAAACTAAAAAAATGCTAGTGCTACTAAGCAGCAATACAACAAAAAACAGACAAAATTTCAAAGCACTATGACCTTAGTGCAAAAATGTAATTAAAGTATTCTAAAAATCAGACTGTGCTCTATGATAGGGTTATCAAAGTGAATGGTCTTCTAACATAGCAAAGGTTAGTCTTCTGTGAATCCTAACTAATGAGAAAAGTACTAGAACAGTTGGAACAAAAACATACATCTGACCATGTGTAGACTATGAGAGAGGGACATGATAAACTTCTACATACATTTAAAGAAGATCCAAGCAGAGGGAGATTCTTTTGCACAGACTAAAATAGATTAAATTGAACTAATGGGATGAAATTAGAACAAGAAAAATTAAAAATGAATATCAGAGATAAACTTCCCCAGTTTTTCCTGCAACACCTTTATTCACATAATGACCTTCCAAACTGGTCCAGAAAATCACTACAACTATGTCAGTATGGAAGTCATATGGCTTTTTCTTGATGTAGCATGCAAAGGCCAAATCAAAACTCCATTGTTCTAATTGCTATATCTATTGCTAGAAAATCTGTCATTTGTCATCCAAGAAAAATTATATTCATAATTTTCCACTAGTTCCAGTACAAATGGAAAAAGAAAAAAATTCAACTACCTTAAAATAAAATAGAGTTTTTACTATAGGCTCAGCACTGTTAAGTTACGTTATATAAATACTTCTCTTATTGCTGTCAATTAATACACTATATTACCAATGTGGAGGGCCATTCTCTTTTCCCACAGATTACATAACCCTTGGAATATTCACTAACAGAAATAGGGCCTATATACAGATGTATACTACTCCATGAACTCAGGTATATTCCTAATTATACTGGTCTCACACAAGTTGTCAATATGGTTAGGGACAGAAGTTACGTATAAACCGATGTAAGACATCAGAAACTGGTTTAAACCTGTAACAGAACAGACTGGTTCATTACATATAAACCAGTCTCAAAATGACTGAAACTAGTTTAAGATAAAGCCAGTTGTATGTAGTATCAGACTTAACTGATTTAAGTCAAGTCGGTTTTATGAAACTTCCGTCCCAGGCCCCTTCCCTCGTTCAAGTTAAACTAGAGTCCCCCAGCATGCTTTCCAGCTCTGGACTGGGCTGGGTTGTGCTGTTTGCTCCAGCACAGAAGGGCTGGCGGGGAGGGGGAAAAGGAGGGAATGCAGGGACTGCCCCTCCCCCCCCCCGAGGCAAACCCCGTCTGGGGTCAGCAAGGGGTGTTAAACCCCCTTCAACCTCCCCCCCCCAAAGTACAGAGCTGCTGGCTGCAACTGTGGACTACAAATCCCAGAGGTACCTGGAAGCAGGAAGAAGTGATGAGCAACGCTGCAGAGTCCTGCTGCTGTGATTCTGGACTGCAAATCCCAGAGACTTTGGGGCAGCAGCAAGAGAAAGTGAACACACAACCCTTGCTGGCTACATGCTCTAGCACCCCCTGGCTTCTGGCCTGAGCCACTGCAGGCATGTGGCTGCATTTCCCGAATCAAAAATGAATGTGCATCCAGATTTTTCTCAATTTAATCTCTGCATCTTAGACTAAACAGCAAAGACTGAACTGATTCAGCCTCAGGCTTTTTGACTGTCTATACTTAGCCCAAATCTGCAAAAGAACAGTCCTGAAAGTCTGCATGTTAAAAACTCATCTGAAATGTTTATTAGGGGGTGGTAAAATAATGTACATATGTAAAAACCTGATTTCCATATAAGCACTTCACAATTTTTTAGCCTAAATCAGCCAGAAATATATTAATGGGCCACAAGGTTTCCACTCATAAAATCATCCAAGTTATAGAAATGCAAACAATTATCTGAATCAAACTATTAAGAATATTCTGCATTCTCCTGGCTTAAAAGTAACAATCTACTTATAACAAGTATTTCTAGACTACTCTGCTCTTGTAAGCCAAGCATCAACCTAAAGCATGTTTTTTGAAACCCTATCATTAGGCCAAAAATAGGAATTGATCATGGAAACAGTGATGTCTTTAACTATAATAGCACAAATGGTATAGCTTTAATAGCATTTTATGGGAACAAGCATTGGATTTGCTGAGAAACCTTAGAAGCAGAATGTCAAATGGCCATTGGCTACTGTTCTTCTGCCAAGACATACGTAATTCTAATTCTGAGACACTTCTTCTGCACCTATATGGCTCAAGCCTTAGGCGTGCAGTTGAAGAATACAACAACAGAGACATGACAGGATTTCTATGCTTGGTTTTCCATTACTCACAACCAAATAAAGTGAGGTAAGCTAAAGGGAATTGGCACGTCATGTCCATGGGCCAGCAATACACAGTTACTTATTATATGCCAAGAGGCTGTCACATAGGGTTATTGTTTAAGAAGCACTGGTCACATTTTAACATCAGTAGCTTATTCTCATGGTTACTCCAACTCTGAGATTCTTCAAAGAATGGCTTGTAAAAATGGTCAACAAAACGTTCCCAAATAGCAAATGGGTAAATAAAAATCTTTATGATAGAGGAAATACTCAAGATTTTCCCTTACTGGATTGCATTTGGCCATGTCCCTCCCTTATATTTCCCCAAGTCTAATACAGCAGATGGTAGGACAGATAAGTACCTTAGAAACTAACAGGCTCAGAGAAAAATGATCTAGACATTCATAACATCTGATGTGGAAAAGGTTGTTACCCATGACTGCCTACACAGCTTTAAATAATCCAAGAGAATTCTCCCAGGTTTATTCTTCTGGTAGAAAATCTTACCTAGAGATGCCTGAACAGACATTTGGATGATGAAGCGCTGAAGAGCAGAGACCTTGCAGTGTTGACACTACACAACCAGGGGGATCCTGTGCATACATCTCAGCATGCACTGAAGACTCCCTCAGTCTGGCTAAAAATAGAATACCAGCAGCACATAGGATAGCTCTGACTGGTTAACCCAGATTGCTTGCATCTCCCTGTAGCATAATGTGGAGATTACAAGGGGGGTTGTTCTGTTCCCTGTTCATCTGGAGCAGCCACCTGAAACAGTCTCCCTCTGGTGGAGAGAATAGGAGCCAAGCACCCTAGAATGTTGGAGGACTGTGCTGTGGCTTCTCTCAGAAAAGAATGTGTACAGAAATTAGCTCTCCCAGGAGAAAACTCTCTGGAAGTCATTTAACCCTGGTTGTTCCCAGCTTATTTTTCTCAACTGTCCATTTTCAGTCTGGGAGAAAAATCCTGAACATCTGTACAGTCATGGTTTCTCCTTGGAAAGCAGCAACTCTCCCTGGAGAAACCAAGTAACTGTACATGGCTTATAAAAGCTCATGCCTCTCTAAAGCGATCAGTCTGTAAGGTGCCCTACTTCTTGCCCAATTTTAGATTAACACAGATAACCATCTCTTACCTCTCATAGGTTTTTCTATCTTCTTAGCGGTGGTCCTCTTGTGAAAGTGTAGACATTTTTTTAGATTAGTAATTATTTATATTCTTGAGTTCAGTAGGATTGTGAATTCTACAGAAAAATTTCTCTAAAGAAAAGCAAAGGAAGAGCAAAGTGCCCAGTGCTAACTTTTGGCTGAACATTTTTAGCAATACAGGAAACCCTTGCTATTTGTGCATTTGTGATTCGCGGTTTCAAATATTTGTGGTGTGCTGTGCCAACCCATGCTCTCTCCCCATGTAGCATGATGACATTTTGTTACTGTGCTCCACAAGTTAGGGGTGATTTGAGAAACTTAAAAAGAGGCACAGCCTACATAATGTGAAGTTGATGAGGGAAAATTAGCATCAGCAGACCACGAAACAGTGTGGGATTATCCCCTATAGCTTCTTAAAATCATCAAGGAAAAGGGTTACAAGCCTGAACAAGTTTTCAACACAGACAATGCAGTACAGTATTTGCAGATTTCCCCATTTGCAGGGATCTCTAGAACATATCCACTACAAATGGCGAGGGTCTCCTGTATTAAGAGGTCTGAATGATCAAATTCTTAATTTCTTGCTCAAAGAAAACAGAATAAAGTTGTGAACTATTCTGCATTAAGAGATCACTATAATTTGCAAATTCTGTTTTCAAACTCATCATAACCATATAGTCCAGATCTGAATTAACGAGACATACATAACATCAGCTTAGTTTGCCCAGATTTTGGTAGTGACAAACCAAAGAAATAACTAAAAACATTTATGCGCAGTATCTAATACAGCTTTGTCACACTACATATCACAAAGTCATAGCCAACCAGAGTCATATGAAAATGCTAAACTGATTTTAATTGTTGACAGAATTAACACTGATCTAAGTTCAGCTACACATTTTCAGCCTCACTTCGTTGCTATAACTTTTACCTTTAAAGGATGTGTCTGGGTTGAGACAGAGGAAAACTGAGTACGTAAAATATTAGGATGGGCAAGATGAATTGAGATTTTTCAATTCTGATCTTGAATTCAGTTTCAGTGAGAGACATTTTAATATAAATCATCTCTACAACTATAGATTCTTAAAAAGGATCTGCTCCAAAGATCAGTGCAGTTCATGGGAATTATTCCATTGACTTCAAGAGGATTTGAATCAAGCCTGTATCATTCAAAATTCAGGAATAGAGAAAATCCACTCAATCTAACCTTTCCAGTGCTTGAAAGCAATCCATTCTAGGGCAATAAAGGAAACTACACATTGCCTGAAACCATGTTCTCTAGGAAAAATAGTTTTCTGAGTTATAAAGGAACAGTAAATATTTTATACAGACATGCATGCATGCACACCCACAGACACATACACAAATTCAGCTTGTGAAGAATACTTTTTATCACAAAGTCCTCGTGCTTCCAGTCCAGGGCATAAAGGGGCTGAGACCAATTCTTGGACCACTTCAGGAGTCCAAACTGAGAGAACTCCGAAGTAGTGAGGATGGAGAGCAGTTCATAGAATATGCATATAGACTGTACATTTCAAGGAACACCAGTTACTGTACACAGAAGTACCTTTTTTCTCTTCTTTTGTGATAGCCTTTATACATATTTGATTCTTGGTGACTCCTAAGCAGGAGCTTTAGCCAGGGGTAGGTTCAAAGAGGCTGAGTAAATGGCTAATGTTGCAAAAATTTGCCAAATTCTGCAACATTTTTTAAAGCTTCCGTAAGTGCCAAATGCTTTGAAGAATGTATGAACAAATGACCATGTTTCTACGTTACAGATAGCTTGAATTATATGGGAAGCTACAAAAAGTAGGAAGTGATCTTGCTAAATGAGCTAACATCTTTCCTAGAAACAATTTTCCAATCATCGAGAACACAGATAAATTATGATATCCAGCTGGATAGTCCAATTTGATATAAATTTGTCTTTGATCATCTCAGGATAAGTTATAAGGAATGTTAGGGGTGTCCTGAAGTGCCTACTTCTGCTGAGATAATACAACAGAGCTTTACATACATCCAGGGTGTACAGTCTCCATTCTACTTTTTTTGTAAGCGGCTTTGGAAAGAAGACAAGTAAGTAAAATGTTGTTAATATGAAACTTTGAGACAAATCTTAGAGAGAAATTGTATACATGATCTCAGGAATACCTCCATTATGGCATGGCATTCACCCACTCCAGCAACCTGAAGTAATTGCCAGAGACAAAACTTTCTTCAGAGAAGTAAACAGAAAGAAGGATGCAGCCATTAGTTCAAATAGAATATCCCATTTAAAAAGAAATAGATGCAAGTCTTGAGAAAGGCTAGGTTTCCCTACTGGGATGATAATTGTGGGAGATGGTTTTTGGAAATATTTTTCCCAAAGGGATGACCACTGGAAAATCATTGAATGGTGGATGCTTGGCAGATGTGTCAGCCAAAAATGAGAACTTGGACACTAAAACTGAGAACTTAGATATAACCCAGTCTGTCTGATGTGCAAGAAATAGACTAATATGTTCTGTATTTTAGAAGGCAATGGAGAAATATCACAGTAAGGCCATTTTGAAAAGTAAGGTGGCTCTTGTATGAACCTTTTCTCTTGATTCTGAGCATTCTCGTATGTGCCTTATTCATATACTCTGTCTGCTAGTATTAAGTACTAAACATGCATGTTACTGCAAAGACTAACTGTATATATAGTATGATAAAGGACTAGGAGATGATTCATAATTAATCATAGATGGAAACTAAAATAACAACTTGTTCTTCGTAACATATTAGAAAAAAATGGGGGGTTGCATGGCAATTTACTCCTGGATTGAAGCAGAAGATATTGAATCAAAATGAGATTATAATTGTTTTTATGGGAAGTTGCAGAGGTCAGGATAATTAAGATGAGTTTGGCTTGTGCCATGTTTAACTTTTTGATTATCTGTGAGAGAAGGGAGATGGATAAAAATACATAAAACCAGTGCTTAAAGGCAAAAGACATCCAACAGTCAACAGTGATAACTTCAGTCCCGTCTCAAGAAAAACTGATGGCATTTTTGGTTTTTAGATTTTGCCATGGGACCATCCTCCATGATGTGAGTATGTCACGGGACCAACTTCCATGAAGGGTACATCTCCCATGGGAGGGACACCTCTCATTCGGCCACACCTTAGCTGTTATAATAAAGAAAAGGAGGAGTCAATGGTGTCCCATGAGGTTACTCATGGTGTGATGTCCCAGTCCCCATTCAGCTCAGGAAATAATCAAAATAAAAATAATAAAGTGTCCCTCTGGACAAACCAGGCTGCCCTTCTCAAGTACAACTCCTTACAGGTATCTCTCTTGGGCTTAGGATACCTCCTGACCTTAATTCAGGACAGGCAGATCTGTTGAGCTCAGCTCGCCTGCCTGCCTGCCTTCCAGTTAGGGGCTTTTCTGTAACCTCCTCACTTCCCCAGCTCAGCTAGGGACTCCCTAGTCCCTTCTTTGCCCCAGCTCTTCCTCCTAGGGCCCTTTCCTAAGGGAAAGCATGGGCCTACTGGGCTTCTATTGGCATTCCCCATCTCTTGCTCCCCTTGCCCTGCCAGGTCTGTCTCCTCTTTAAATTTCCCAGCTTGTCACAGCTATCTGACATCATTCACCGGGCAACCACCCAGTGGGATGACGCATAAGCTAATAAAGCGCCATAGCAATGGCATTCATTGCTCCCTGTCCATCTGCCTCATCCCTGCAGGTAGGTCTATTTGGAGCCCGGTCTCAGCTGGGATCCACTGTACCAGAGCTTGGCCCCCGGCCTCCGACTTTGCCATATAGTGGCACCAAGCGGGCCCTTCTATTGGGGCTGCTCCATTGCAGATTTTCCAACAGGTCTCTAAGAAGGAAACCATATTGGATATAATAAGATATCCAATTCATTGACTTCTTGAAGGGATGGAGACTCTTTAAATGTTAGGTGATAGCCCCCACCTTGAGTAGAGTAAGGACAAAAATTAGTTCAGTCTAGCATGAAAGGGGAAATACTGTTTGAAATAGGAAGCCCCCAAGAACAGCAACTCAACCCTAACTAAAAAACTAGTAGAAAATTCAGATAATAAAAAAAATATATTCTTAGCATCAAGAACAGCATTACAGTTTGAGAAAATAACTTTCTATGTCAATAAGCATTAGGAGAAAGAAAAAGAAAAGCATTCTTGAGACTAAAGTTTTCTACCCATGAACTAAACTTAGTATTTGAGTTCAAAGACATCTCTCTTAAATTTAGTATATCATTCAAACAAAATGTGCAAACGCTACAATTTTAGTTTGTAACAAGGGGCCTTCCCAGAGCCAATCAGAAGTTGGCCCGCCCACCTATTTCTGGGCTAACTGCCTACCTCTCTCACTTGCCATGCCTTGTTGTTTAATAATTGGTGTCTTAATTATGTGAAAGGCTGCCCTTTGGTGTCCCTGTTCTCCTGGGCCTATGTATGCAGCTGCAAACACACCTGTACTGCATCCCAAGCCTCACAGATGGCATCTACATGATGTTCACAATCCACACCACGACTGGTGCTCCAGGGTCTCACAGGGCCTCTCACTCCCTCCCTGGAGCAGCAGGTCATTGTGCTCAACCTTTAGGTCTTTCTTTCAACCCACACACAGCCTCCTTGAGGTGGAGGGTCAGGACTCACCTCTAACTCTCTGGCTGAGCCCCCCCACTCAGCTTCTGGCCCAAACTACGGCCGCAGACATCCACTGACATACCTTGGCCTCTTCCCCACACATGGGGTTCACACTATGCTCACCCTAGGGCCTCTACACCACACCCCACTCTGGGGTTTTATCATCATCCTCACAATCAGCTACTCATGGGGCTGGCCCTTGTGCTGCCCTTCAGGCCTGCTCCCCATTTGACCCTACTCAGCCCCCATCATGTACAGCCCTTCAGGCCTACTCCCATTCAACCTTACTTTGTGCTACACAGCTCTGCCATCTCAAGGCCTTCACAACTGCTCCCTCTCTCAGGCTACACAATGCCCCCCGCCCCACAGGGTGACACAACTATCCCCAACCTGGGGCCTCCAGAGTCTTACTCCCCTGTGGGCTCAGGTGGCCACAGCCATGCCTGGCCCCACTCCTCTACTGGGGTCTTACACCCTGTAGGGCTCAGGTGGCCATAGCCATGCCTGGCCCTCATACCCACTGAGTTGTGGGGGCTAGGGGTTAAGGTGCCCTGACCCACCTTTCATCGGGGTGGTAACTACCCTGGCATTTCCTGGGGGCTCCCACACCACTAGGAGCCCCACCAGGCTACCCATCCCCAGCAGGGTGAAGTTTTAGGTCATACCCAGGACCAGGAGCATCCTGCTCTTACCTTCTGATGTTCCTGCTGCAGCTCAGCCAGGTGATGTTTCTGCCTGGGCTGGCAGCAGCAAACCACAGCCTTTATATATCCCTTATTCTAAAAATGGCTGCCAACATCAGGCACCTGATAGCTGCCTGACTCTGCCCTCAAAGTGACAGGCACCCAAAGGTGCACTGTCACACAGTTCTTAAAATATTGCTTTAAAAAAAGCCTGTATTCTTAGATTTATAAGCAACTAAGAGATAGGGTAGGGGGGAAGGACACAAAGCAATGGCTTTAAATTGCAGCAAAGTAGATTTAGATTTGATGTCAGAAAAGCTTCTTTACTGTTCAAAGAAGTAGATTAAGCTACCCAGGGAAGTTGTGTGATGACCTTCAGTAGAGGCATTCAAGAGAGAGGCCTTGGAAAGAATTGGTCAGGAATGATTGAGGAACTGCACTGAGGCAGAGGAGTGGGCCAGACCCCTGAGGTCCCTTTCAACCCTATGATTTTATGAGACCTTCAAATCTAAGTAAGAATCTATACCAGTTTATGTTATTTTTTACTCTTTGAAAAGCTTCTTAGAGTAAAAGATAGTTATAAATTAATTGGGTCAAATCATGAAGTGAGCCATTACTGTAAACTTACTATTTGCAGGCTGTACAACTGATGAGTGCCTTTGTTCAGAAACCAAAAAAGCCAAATTCATATTACCATAATGATTAGGCATAGATCAAAGCAACATACTTTCTCTGTGTGTCTACATACATTAAGGCACTTTATCTCTCCACTGTATATAAAGAGAGTACACATTTTTCTCATGAGAAGTCTTATTAGTATGTAATTGGGTAAAAAAGCAGCAGTCCAGCTTTTTTGCTTCTGTCAACAGGGTTTTCTACAGACTGAATATTTGATTTCCTTTGGCCTGGAAGGAGTTTACCTGATTAGACAGTCATTGTTCTCACATTTATCCTCCCAAGAAATCCCAAGAAAGGAGGGAAGCTTTTAATTATGGTCCAGATTCCAGATTGATATGCATTGATACACCCTGTTCCAAGTAAACTTTTCACCATTGCTTTATGGCCCAAATGGCAAATGCCAACATTTTCCAGAATTAAACCAATGAGTTGGCCAGCAATATTATCTGAATTATTTTAGGAAAATATTACATTCAGGGTTCTAATTTCATAAGACAGTAACCAGAAAATGAAAAGTCTTATAAAATGAGTCATTTTACTTGGTGTAAAAGAGGCCTCTAGTGGTTGTGGCAAAGTATAGCTGCATGAAAAGTGATTTTTTTTAATCACTATAACAAAGTTTAAATAGAAACAGCTTTTCAAAATGTGGATTACCTACTCATCTATTCTAAAAGAAAGAAACATTTTAAACAGATTACTGCTTGTCTCCAAAACACTAATTTTTAATTCCCATTTCCCCCACCAGAGCTTTTTATTCCCAAATTCCTCCACCAAAGTATTCCTAGATTTGTGTAGTGCTTCCAGTAACAAAGCCCACCTTATACTGACTATAAACTTATGCAACTAATATACACTTGACCAATAATAATTATTATTATAGACCCCAAAACAATATTTTTGTAAAAGAAAGAATTCCTAGAATAAGTCTTTGACTATTAAGCATATGAAATACAATATAACAATAACAAATATCTATGGCTCCATAAAACAGTAAGTTCTTTATACCATCTATCAATGAGCACTAGGTCATTAGGTACAAACAGGTCCTTCCATGTCTTCTATTACAATTGATGGGGACTTTCAAACTGCAGCTGTAGTCATAGGGCACATAAGCAGAAGCAAGAATGGGAAGCCTATACTTTGCTTAGTTTGCCCATGTAGTTAACACGTACTTACAAGTGAAACATGTCATTTTTATGCTATGCAGAAAGGTCAGATCAAAGATACTAAATTCCTTTATTGAGCCTTGAATTACTTTTTCAGGAAAGTCAAAAACAGGAACAAAGAAGATATCACAGTGTCACAAAAGCCATGCCTGTCTCTATTAAAAAGACTGAAATTAATTATACTTCAAAGATACAGGACCCTATCCTTGACTATGTCTGAGCTGAGTTTGGTACAGTTCAGGAAACTATGCAGGACAAAATTATTTTAAAATAATCTTATAGTTAAAACTATATATACCTATAAGTTACAGTTACATTAGCCTATTTGCAAACAGCCTGTTGTACGCTATACTGGGATCCAGGAATTGAGAAAATACAGGGACATTATGGTATGCCCCCTTTTTCCTCAGGTTACATTCAATATACCAAAGTGGGGATCAACAAGATGGCACAAGAGCTGCTATGGCATCCCTCTACCACCAAACCTGACCCTCTGCAAAGGGAATGCTATGCTTAGGGCAGTTTCACACAAGCAGATCTATGCTAATTGGCTACAGAACAGCCAGATATGTGGCCTTCTTCCTATACTTAGCATTTAAGTCCAGTCATGGGTTTTGAAAAAAAGTTACTGTATTTGGATAGCTGTATGGTATTTATATAAAATTCATAACTATTAATAATTTTCTACCAAGTTTTATTTTTCAAGAAAAACTGTTCTATCAGATTTTTAGGCAGCTTTGTTGTAGAAATTGCTGAACTGATAAAATACCCATTGCCAACTGTATATACTCTTTAAATAGCATTATTCCTTCATCAGGTTAATATACAAGGTCTTCAATCAGAAGTGCAAAATGACACTGTTGATACTGCTAGTGCAAATAAATGCATGAAAAGCGTGTTACTCATAATAATAATTCAGACATATAGAACCAGGAACTTTTCACTCATGAGCATTACAATTTTTGTCTCTCAATTGTTAATGCCAAATCCTAAAGGGATTGGAAATGAATGAGGGAATAAACAAAGTATTAAAATGCAAGTATGCAAACATTTACATTTAAATAACTCTCCAAAATGTATATCTTATATTAGCTTACTGACCTATTTAGTTTGAAATCTATTAACGTTCAGGACTTGTTGCATGAATTCAACTTACATAGGCTTTGGGGAAATAAAAGACATAATTATGGATGACACTTGTAGGTGACATCGGATTGTTCTAGGATTAATTTAATTCTTGTCTGGTTATTTTCTGGTTTGAGATGTAGAGAAGCTGCTGTTTATACCTTTTCTCTTACTATTTCTTGGACTGAAGCAGTCTCTTGGAGTAGATTTGTTGCTGCTCTTTTTAAGGACATTTTTTCCCTCCTCCTCCTCTCAAAGCATCTGGCCATCTCGGGTTGGGTACTGGGCTATGTACCTGTCCCTTAGAACAGCTCATTCAAAGCACTTCACAATCATCAGGCAGAACAGTACTTAGATTCCTTTATCCAAGTACTTCTCAGGTTTTCTTCAAATCCTTACTGATATTGGTAATTTAATTTTAGCAGGCAATATTTGTAGAGATTTTTACACAGGAATTGCTCACTCCCAGTTTAACTTCAGACCTGTTATGACTACGTTAAGTAGTAACATAGCATGAAGCCCATTAATGCAAACACTTTAAAATGTATACATATATCCTGTAATTTTTTTATCCTAAAAAATGCAGACCTTTCACTTTAGCATTAGTCAACTTTCTGAAATAATTAAAAGTTACTGTCTTCCGGCATTTATCTTTCAATACAACTACAAATAATATTTAACTTTATTGAAAAGTCAGCTTACTAAAATTCTTATTTTCCAGTCTTTATCACTTTCCATAGGTTCAGCTCTTTCTGCTATTTAATCATAACAAGTAAAACATTTTTTTTTAAGTTTTAATATTGCTTGCTTACTAGAGGCCAGAAAGTAGAATTTAGAAATGTAATAAAAACAGAAGATATTTTAACACTTTCCTACAAAACTGATCCTATTTGGTTCCTTAGGCACATGGGAATAATTCCGCAAACATAACCAGACCTGCTGCTCCCAGATACAACTATGCACATTTGCAGATACATAATTTCAGTGGGAATGTTCTTGACGGTAAAGTTCAGTATGCAGTGTTATCAAAAAAGGGCTTGTCGTTACTATTTTTCATTCATGATTCACTTAAAAGAAATCCAGGATGCAAATTTAATTTAAAAACTACTTGAGAAGACCTATTTGTAACTAAGCATTGTAAGCTAACGCAAGACAGTCATGCAAAATACATGACTGTTCCACCACGGAAGTTTTCCAATCATAAAAGGCAAAGTTCTCTGAAATACGTAAGGTTTCCTATGTACAACCACATTTTTATCCAGGTTGTATTTCTATAAGAATCCAATCCAATAACACAGACTTAATCAACCATTCTTTCAGCAAGTTGCACTGTTTTGCTAGTGTAACAGCTAAAGCCTTTAAAGAGGAAAATTACTTGGTTGAGAAACAGATGAACTTTACATCCTAGGGTGGACAGCAAGGGATTTATGAGGGCTATATTAAAAGGCACAAAGAAACAGAAGCTGCAGCCAATGCTCCCATTTATATTGACAGCTACAACTCAGCACCTTTCATTTAAACTGTTCACATCAGGAAAAGATATGAACAAGTTAGACAAAGCACTCTGCAAACAAACACTAAACTTCGTTCAGATGCAGGGGTGAAGAGCTCACTGGCCAAATTCACAGATGACACCAAATTGTGGGGAAGTGTGGTCACGCTTGAAGATAGACTGCAGATACAGGTGGACATAAACAGGCTAGCAAGTTGGGCGGATTGGAATCAAATGAAGTTCAACGTTGAGAAATGTAAAGTGCTCCATCTGGGGGATGAAAACCTTCTACACACCTACAGGCTTGGCAACGTCAAGCTGACCAGCACCACAAATGAAAGGGACCTGGGGGTAATAATAGACCACAGCATGAATATGAGCTGGCAGTGTGATAGTCTAACCAACAGCACAAATAATACCCTGGTATGCATCAATTGATGCATCTCCAGCAAAACTAGGGAAGTGATTCTTCTGCTCTACCCAGAATTGGTGAGACCACAGCTGGAGTACTGTGTCCCATACTGGGCGCCACACTTCAACAAGGACGTGGTAAAGCTCAAAAGAGTCAAGAGAATGGCCACCCATATGATCAGAGACTTGCACGACAAGCCATACGAGGTTAGGCTGAGGGACCTGGGACTCTTCAGCCTGAAAAAGAGAAGACGGGGGGACTTGATAGTGGCTTAACACTACATAAAGGGGCATACATTGAGAGCTTGTTAAACTTTCACCAGGGCACCCCTAGGGATAACCCGGAGTAATGGCCATAAATTCCCGGAAAACCGTTTGAGGCTTAACATTAGGAAAAACTTCTTCACAGCCAGGGTGTCTAGACTCTGGAATAGGCTCCGTCCAGAGGTCACGCAATCACCTACCCTGGATATCTTCAAGAGAAGCATGGACAGTCACCTTGCTGGGGCCACCTGACCCCAGTTGTCTTTCCCGCCTGGTGCAGGGGGCTGGACCTGGTGATCTTCCAAGGTCCCTTCCAGCCTTGCAGTTTATGAATCAATCTATAATCAAGTTTCCTCCAAAGTGGCAGATCTCCAGTGCATTGCAGGACAAAAAAGTATGTGTATAAATACCCTTAAACACCAGAACCAGGGCAGACCCATAAGGAATGTACTTGATGTCCCAACTAGCCTGAGGCATGGATGGCTATTCACTGAGCACAGTGATCAAATTAGTTATGTATCCAGTGGGGCTGTGCGAAGCTTCAGTACCTGATTCGATTCAGCAGAGATTTGGCCGCTGAATTGGGCTGAATCTCTGAATTCAAATTCATGAATCTATTCACATCAAGTGACAAGTGAAGTGTTCTAGTGGATTCTAAGCACAAACATGTTTTCCCTACAGTGAACTCCAGCCCCGCTACATCTGAACTTCATAGGTTAGATGAAATCATAATACCCTGTTTCCTAATGGAAATACAGATTTCCCACAATACTAGGTGAATGTACAGATGCTACACTTAGTAACTGTAGTTAGGTTGTTCTAAGTGCAGTTAGGTTGAGCAGCTGAACTATACATATGTTCAGGGAGTTTAGATTGGGAAAAACAAGTTGGCTTAATCTAAGTTCACCTAAGGAGGGATGCCCAAGTTCCAGCTCACAGGCCAGATCCAGCCTGTAGAGCCATGCCATCTGGGCTGCAGGAATCCCCACGGGTCTGAAAATTTGCCGCTCCCTAGCTGCCAGATTTCTGGACCTGTGGGGAGCCCCACAGGCTGGATAACATGCTGGATCAGCATGCATCTGTGTCCTGGAGCTCAATCCGGGCACACAAAAGCTGGCAGGAAACAGCAGTGTGGGGCCGAGAGACGTGGTGTAGGGTCCCAGGAGGCAGTGGGATGAAGGGAGGTGGCAGCAGTTTAAGGGGAGGTGGCCCGGGGCTCCATGTCACTAATTTGGCCCACTGTACCAAAAGGTTGAGCACCACTGATCTAAGGAAGTGCATTATGTAGATCAGGCTAATCCATTTCCAATCTAACCCAACTTGTATAAAGGTCCAGGAAGCAGCCCTGGGGCTGGGAACACTGATCTGCTTGCTCCAAACCTGGGGCTACTCTTTTCCTACCTCCCCCCATTCTGACTAGGTAATTTATCTCCCTGCTCCCCTGCATCCCTGGACAGATGTCTACTGCTGCCTGCAGACTCGCCAACCCTTCCCCCCACTGCCAACTGTTAACCTCTCCCAGGATTGAATGGTACAAATCAATCCTGCCTGACTTCAGACTAATACAGACAACTACCTCCTCCTACACTATCTTCTCTCACCCAACTATTGCTACACCAGTGCTATATTATTGTAGCATGAATTTTTAGCTATTATTTATTATGCTTAAATGATAATAGTATTGAATTGATAAACCTCTGTCATTTATGAACAACTAAAAGTCCATTTTGTGCTTGTTCTCTGCTTGACATGATTAGATGAACTCCGCATGCCCTGTGTACGTGAGTGTCTGTGTGAGACGGTGAATGGTGAAAGAATGGTAACTATTTGCATGAAAACAGAAGAAGATTTAATTGATTGTGTAAGCAACAAGGCATCATCATATGTTACCAGACGGTAAACTAATTAAGCTAATTAATGGATGGCTGAAGAACTTGTCTGTGATCAGGTGCACAGAAGACAGTAAGAAGAAGGAGTTTTGCATATCCTGCCATTTGAACTACACAATGCTTCAAGGCAGAGATCAAGATTGAAAGAACAACTCTGAGATACCAACTTTACTGGAATTACTTCAAGTTGAGCTAACCAGAAGAAACTACCTCTAATTAAAGACTGAGCATGAAAAACCCCCAATGCTGAACAAAGACTTGAAATCGCTATAAAAGTGAGATGCAGAATCCACTCTCTACAACCTCATGGAGCACAGGCATGTCTGTTCTTCCCCTGCTCCTATCATCCTCAATAAGCCTGGACCCAGCCATTCAGTGCTGACATTGAGTAACTTCTGTTGGTAACTATAACATCTTACTGGAGTGGTTTTGTCTGCTTGTATGTATGCTTGTGTATGTCTGTTTGTATGACTACTGTGTCCAAGCTTATGTATCTGCTTCATGTAATCAATAAACATGGCATTTTGCCTTATCCCCCTTTATAAGGTCTCGCTCTTAATTTGAGCAATTGGCAATTTAAAGTAACATTATGCAAGCACATATTATACAGATGCTATGAAAATATGCATATCAAAATGTACACTGAACAATAACGTAAAGTATAGCTAAATCATCTGATATCACAAGCTTTTTTAATCATAAAAAAAATCTCTACAAATCAAAGACTGAGATTTTTAAGCAGGCCACCAGTAGCCTGTGGGAAGTAGAGAAGCCCAGTACTACAGAATACTATAGGTAGAAGTTTTATATTAATACTTTTAGAAACACATTTTTTTAAAAATCCCATCCTTAAAAATAGAAAACTGCTGAACCAGCTTTTGTACAGCAAAGAACAAAAGTTCATGTAAAAATATTTTTTCAAATATTTTTCCCTTTGCGTGAAGTTTTTCATCTGTCTCTATTTTCCATTCAGTATTAATAGCAAAAACATTAGTGTTAGTAAAATGTTGGCCAGATTTAATTTTTTTCCACCCTGCTAATTATAGAACTAATTTTTAAATGTTATTTTCCAGCTTGACACCTGAACAGTCTTGAGAATGTGACCACTGCCTTTTTTATTATTGCAAAGTGCCAGCATCAGTTAAAGCTTTGCAGCACTCCCAAAGTCTGACTGCTCACAGAAACTCATCAAGACCACCACCACCACAATAGGCCAGAACCAGTCTTCCCTGTGATGGCTCCCTTTCCTCTACAGTTGAAACAGTTACTATATGATTTTGTAGTATGTACTTTCTTTACAGGCATATTTAAAATACAGATTAATGGAAGTGGCCCAAAATCTCCAGACAAGTTCACCTTCAGATTGATATGAGAATGAGGTTTTAGCTAAAAACGAAATTTCTGAGACTGCTAAGAGCATGTGGAAAGAGTTGGTTAACCATGTTAGTCTGAAGTCAAGCAGAAAGTAGGGTAGGAAGGCACCTTAGAACCTATTTTTTTTCATTCTTAATGTTTTCAACACTACTCAGACATGCACAGAAAACACACGTCCATTGTGCCAACCCTCAAAGCAAAAGAGAAAAGGACAATTAAGTGAAAAAACAAAACTACTGTAATTTGTACCAAAAAAGTCCATTTTCCTTAATACTCTACAGCCTCTATAGGGCGCTCCAACTTCTCAGCAGTGTGGAACCACATCTGTGTGGGCCACAGGCCCCTCTGAGCCATACAACAACATGTGGATTCCCCCTCTGCACTCCAAGGTACATTGAACTTTTGCTGCCACATAAGCTCCCCTGCCAAGTGGGGCACCTGGAACCTAGCTCCTGGCTCCCCAGATGCACAGTCCTGCCCTCTGGGCAAGAACAAAAAGTGCAAGCAAAAAATTTTAAAGATCATAAGATTTAAAAATATATTATTCAGGTAAATTCCTCAGAACTGTGGATGCCAGAAGAGGATGGAGAAAAGCCAAAAACATGGAGGGAAAAATTGATTTTCAAGCACTTTATTTTGTTAGCTAAACCAAGGCTGTCCAGTTTCAAAATAGATGAGGGCCAAATGCCCTGTGGTTCTCATCAGTGGGCGGCCACATATCTGTAAGCCACTCCAGGGCAAGCCATAGGCCCCCTAGGCTGCACAGATGCTCCCTCAGTGCGCTACATGAGCTCTCCCACCATGCACCTGCAACCAGCATAGTGCAGCCATATTTTTCTCAATATTAAACTGCTGTTCATGTTCACGGGTATATCTTCCTGTGTTGTTTTTAAAAAGAATTATCTTCCTACCTTGCAAACAGTCTCAGTATCCCAAGGCAAAATAGTCTTCAGATCAATTATTTCACAGGACACACCAAGCTTTTCCTGAGCCATGGTTGCTACCTCTTTGATTACATGCACCTGAAAAGGCAAGGTAATTCACAAATTGGATCTCTGAAATATTATTGTGATGCTTAAAATTTACCCAGTTATACAAATCTCAGACAGGGAATAGTTTAATGTTATTTTATCTTGTAACAGCAATGTTTGAAATTAACAGACTAGTTATTCAGCAAGCATTTTTTTCATTACTTCAATCCTGTGTTAAAAAACTAATAAATACCTCTCAAAAACAACTGACAAGTACTAAGCAATAAAAACTTAGAATTTTTATTCAACAGAGACAATTTATTTAATTTCTGGTAAATATCACTGTAAAATAATAAGGTTGACTCAATCCATTTACTGTTTTTAAAGTGTTAAATTATGCCTAGATTAAGAAGTAACAAAAGCACTGTCAAGGCCTAAAGTTCTCTTCATCCAAAATGAGAGTGCAATTGACTTAACTGAGCAAGTAAAATGTCTACCTGCCAACCTGCTACACCAATGCAAACTTTCAGACTTTGATTAATTTCAAATCTTAGCATGACTATGGCTGTAACATTTAGTAAACAGAATCCTTCCTCCATATGGAAATGAACTGTAGCTAGTTTTGATTGATGAAAAATAGATTATTCATTATCCAGAGCAGAAATCTGTCTAATAGTATATTTTTAAAGAGGTTCTTGCAGCTTCCATCTTCTGACATCCTTTACATATTGAGTATGCTATTAAAAAAGAGAATTGTTCAACACTATAATGGTAAAATACAACACTGAATATTATAATTCATCTTCTAGTCCTGCCAACAAAATCTTTTAATATATATGTATAGCTTTTTATATGACCAATATTATGGTCACTAACAAATGTTCTGATGCTGGTAAAAACTACCAAAGCAGCATTGGCTGGGATTAATTATTTGTAATGTACACATCACCATCCACAAAGTATATGGTTATAGGACAGAATGATGGGGAAGACTTCTTAAGTTGTAAAAGTTACATAAATTTGAAAACCAAAAGATTTCTAAAACCTCTACCTGATTCTTGCAAAACAATTTTCTCCTAACCAGGAAGGCAGCAGTTTGAAGGATAAATGAAGGCAGAGGTTGGCCATGAACTTTCTAGGACAGCTTTCTTTTCCCTTTTCTTTTACAGTAGCATAAAAATGGCTTAACAGGTAACTAAATATTTTCCTACAAACTCCATGCATCATGTATTATCTAACACTGCAAGCTGTGTAGCGTGACTGCACACACAATATTAACCAAATGTATGAAATGATTATCACATTCAAAAGCTTTGCAGATAGAGAAGATGATGTCTGGCATGCTGGTTACATAAGTGCAGAATATGTGCTATTTAGATGCAAGTTCTCACCTGCCATCAGCTGATTAATGACATCTACTAAATTTCTCAATCTTACCTGAGCAGTTTGCGTGAGAACTATTGAAGAGAATTACCTCAGAATAACTATTGAAGAGAATTATCTAGTTCTTTACTTGTGGATAAACTAGGATTTGCTCACTTTCTACCACAGCCAGGCATTTGGCTTTTTCCCCTTGCTGCTGATAGTCTGAAGAGCAATTCCAGCTTTGATAATGCGTACTTTCAACTTGAACTCTTACCCATTTACTGTGGGAAAGATGGATGGCTACCTATAAAGATGCATCTTGAAGACTGGAGTGCAAAAAACAAGTACTTGTGCAAACTAGATACACCAATGGTAATAATCATTTCTGGTCCTTGCTTATCCTTTCCAAAAGATAGCTAGAAGATAATGTGTTATTGTACACAGCTTTCTACAGTCATATCTAGGGACAAAATGAACATCAAAGACCCATTGTGTAAGGCAAACCCATTGTGCAAAGAGTCTCAGCTTTAGAGGGTTTACAGACTAGACAGCTGAATGAAAGGAAGGAAGAAAAGGCTAAAGTATTCAAGCAAAACAAAAAAAAACAAACAAACAAACAAAAAACAGAGACAAAACAGTAACATGTGACATATGGAAATTGAACCCAGATGCCCCAAATCCACAGCCCAGTGCCTCTATCACAAGACTGGTATATCTGTACCTCCAGCTATATCCTCACTTTGTCCACCCTGCCAATTTTTAACTTTTACTATGTCTGCATATATAGAAATGCCTAAGGATATATTTCTCTAATATATGTGTTCTTTAGAATGAATTAAAAGTGTGATAATTTAAGATACCAAATGAATTTCACATGTATCAGGAACACCTAAAGCAGCATTTGCTTAAACAGTAATTCTTAATCAGGCACCTGGGAAACATAATTAAATTCCATTTAGGGCATTTGTTTATACTAAACCATGAACATTAAAGATTATGGATAAAATGATTTAGTGCAGGGGGAGGAAAGGTGAATTTTAAAGACAAATCAACAGAAGTGCTTCAACAGGAAAGCAGAAAACAATAATATTTTTGCTCTATATTTTAGAAAGATCAATGGCTGGAACAAAAGAGGTCTCCGGTGATGTTTCAAAAGTGAAATAATCATATTTTGCACACTATGGCCTCTCTGTTTTCTTATGTGTAAATAAAGATGCGTACTTACCTACCTCCTTCACGGGGTGTTATGCAGATCGGTGGAAGTTTGCAAAACACTTCTGAATATTCAGAGCGTTAAAGAAAATTATATATTATTATTATTAATAATTATTCAGAGCTTTCAGGCTCTCTATTTGGACTGCATTCTGGAAGGCTCAACGGAGATGCTACTCTTAAAAGTTCTGACACGCTGTCAAAGACCAGCTGCTCTCCACAATATTATACAGCAAGAATATCTGAAGTGTTTATTACTCTAATCCTGAGAGGTACCTTTCAAGGTATTGCTATAAGCAACCTTTTTCCTTACCTTTTATTTCCAATGTCACAGCACTGTGAACGTTGTCAATACAGTTTTTGATTTAAACAGAGTATTACTAGGCTTTGTCTATTTTACCTTAGAGAAATTTTTTACCTAGCAGTCTAGAAAGGGAATATATTTCTCCTGTTCCAGAGAGAAATAAAGCAATCTTATCATGTTGATGAACATAAAAATATGGTCAAAAGCATGAAGGCAGCTTTGATTTTCTTCCAATACAGTGTCATAACGGGGCTATTAGATATGATCATGCATGCCAAGAGAATACAAAACACCATTGTTTAGAGCTATAGAGATCACAGTTTCCCTAAAGAGAAGCAGACTGAACTAATACTGTATTTTAGTGATGGAAATTATGCCATCCTCTCCTGGAACCTTTCCCAGGGACACAAAAGATGATGAAAATACTGGCTGTCCTCCTATACTTCTTCTCTCAAGTGAAAGTATATGAGCAGATACTGAGACCTCAGGGTCAAAAGACATTAAACACTGTTTCCCAAGCAACCACATCAGTCTGAGAACACTGAAGTACATGCTTGTGTGTATATGCACGTATCATATTTTTTCACATACAATGTTCATCTTTTCCACCAAAATCAGCCCTCCCAAAACTGCAGTGCATATTTTAAGTGAGGAAGCTGTTTTCTTCACTAGAAAAGGAGTACTCCTGGAGACAGAGTGCATGCCATGCAGCCTCCTAGAAGGCTACCACTTCTGTCTACTCAACAAAATGAATGGGTGGAGTATTACATTAACTCTGTGATAGCCACAGCTATTGGCTGAGCACTACAGTTTGTGCCCAAAGCAGCTAGTTAGCTGCTGGTAGCATCTTGACGAGGGTTGTGATGTGAAAACAAGACTTTATTTTTAGGCCCATCAGCCTGACTTCTATCCCAGGCAAGATCTTAGGAAAGTTTATTAAAGAGGCCATCCTTAATGGACTGGCTGACACCAACATCCTGAGGGATAGCCAGCACAGGTTTGTTGCGGGTAGGTCTTACTTGACCAATCTCATTTGCTTCTATGACCAGGAGACCTATCACCTGGACAAGGGGGAAGAGATTGATGTCATATATCTTGACTTCAAAAAAGCCTTTGATCTGGTATCCCATGATCACCTCTTGGCAAAACTGGCCAATTGTGGCCTTGGGTCCACCACAATCCGCTGGCTGGAAAATTGGCTCCGTGGTCGGACCCAGAGGGTAGTAATTGACAGAAGTCAATCATCATGGTGCCCTGTGACCAGTGGGGTCCCCCAAGGCTCTGTCCTTGGACCCATATTGTTCAACATCTTCATTAATGATGTGGACACTGGAGTCAGAAGCGGACTGGCCAAGTTCACCGATTACACCAAACTTTGGGGCAAAGCATCCACACCAGAAGACAGAAGCACGATCCAGGCTGATCTGGACAGACTCAGCGAATGGGCGGACGAGAATCTGATGGTGTTTAACACTGAAAAATGCAAGGTTTTCCACCTTGGGAGGAAAAACCTGCAGCAACCTTATAGGTTTGGCAGTGCTAAGCTGGCTAGCACTACAGAAGAAAAAGACTTGGGGGTCATCATTGACCACAAGATGAACATGAGCCTGCAATGCGATACTGCGGCTAGTAAAGCAACCAAAACGCTGACTTGCATCCATAGATGCTTCTCAAGCAAATCCCTTGGTGAGGCCGCAGCTGGAGCACTGCGTCCAGTTTTGAGCCCCACAATTCAAAAAGGATGTGGAGAAGCTTGAGAGAGTCCAGAGAAGAGCCACGCGCATGATCAGAGGTCAGAAAAACAGACCTTACGATGACAGGCTGAGATCTATGAGGCTCTTTAGCCTGGAAAAGCGCAGGTTCAAGGGTGATCTGATGGCCACCTATAAGTTTATCAGGGGTGACCACCGGTATCTGGGGGAACGTTTGTTCACCAGAGTGCCCCAAGGGATGACGAGGTCGAATGGTTATAAACTCCTGCAAGACCATTTCAGGCTGGACGTAAGGAAGAATTTCTTTACTGTCCGAGCCCCCAAGGTCTGGAATAGCCTGCCATCGGAGGTGGCTCAAGCACCTACATTGAACACCTTCAAGAGTAAATTGGATGCTTATCTTGCTGGGATCCTATGACCCCAGCTGACTTCCTGTTCTGCGGGCAGGGGGCTGGACTCGATCTTCCAAGGTCCCTTCCAGACCTAATGTCTATGAAATAACTTATATAGGAACTACTTACAGTAAAGAAGGAACAATTTTTCTACTGCTCTGTGCAAGGGTCTGGGGCCTCACCTTGTGGGATACAGAGTAAGTCCTCCTGGAAATGTAGGGCATTTATAGATGTACTCCAGGATGCAGGGGAGGGAAGCAGCGCTTTAATTAAAAGAGCCTGGAGCGTCATATGCATCAGCATCCCTACGCTGAAAAATGGTAGCGGGCACTTTGAACTAAAGCTAGTCAAATGCACCCTGCCACCATTTTTCAGTGTGGGGATGCTGATACACATGATGCTGGAGTCTGTTGGAGTGCAGTCATTTCCACACTCCAGCAGACTCAGTTGAATTGTGATAGACCCTGCAGACTGACAATTAATTGAGTCTGCTCCAATGAGCTGGAATTACAGCACGTACAAGCAGTCTCCCTGCATGTGTGCAAGTGCCCACAGTGTGCAGGAAGTGTGGCATCACAGGAGACAGTCTGCCACACCAGGAAGTTCTAGATGCCACACTTTCTGGACACACTCTGTTTCCAGGAAGACTCACTCTATGTCCCACTCAGCCATGACTCGAGAAAAATCTCTCTCTCTCTCTACATTCTGCCCCCTTCCAAAAATAAGGCACATGTTTTAGTTGGGTGTGTATTATATGAGAACATATATAGTACATATGTGTGTTGAGGGGTAGTAATTTATATTTTTCCTAAGCTTTAAAACAGTTTTCCACATCTTTTAGTTTTACAAAGGTTATGGAAAACAATTGTGAACATTGCAGGCACCTTAGAAATTACCCTAGGCTGAATTTTAGCCAGTTTTGGATATAAACTTCATTGCTGAAGGACAAGAAAGATTTCTACACCTCCCTGCCTTTCTGCCACCTGACACCACCAGGGAAGGAATCCTGCCTGATCTGCACATCAAAAAGCAACTCACAAAGACACTCCCATGGACCCAGAGGAACAGACTTCCACCTTCAGCTTCCTCTGTGCAAAAATGAAGTTTATTTTCTACCTATGGGGACTTTGTACCATCTTTAATTTTCCCTGAGCCTGAGGAAGGGCACATGTGCCCGAAAGCTTGCAGAAAAAGATACTTTTTTGCAACTTCTTAGTTGGTCCAATAAAAGGTAGCATCTCTGAACCAAGAGTTCTAGTATTCTGCATTTTTTTCTTAGGCATGTAGGTGTTCTATCTAGTAAAAGTCTGAAGTTACCTAGAGAAACTTGAAAAGCTAGTTCTCAAAAATTTAAGAGGTGGACCAAGAACCCCCAAAGTTCCAAAAGAAACAACAAAGCACAGTAACTAGGGTAGAGCAAGTGTCTTTTACCATGCTATAAATAGCTACTTTTATTTCAGTGATGCTATTTTAGGCTCGTTTCATTTTCCTGATAAGTCACATTTCATTAGTACATTTTCACAGCAGGTGATAGGCTCCATAAGTATCTTATACAAGTCTTACTGACCTGAGTCCCCCAGGCAACCATAGTAACATCACTTCCCTCCTGCAGCACCTCAGCTTGAGACAGCGGAATATAGTATGGCTCCACAGGAACTTGTTCCACTGAATGGATAAGAATTTACAAAAGGAAGAAATAAAGATTAGATTTTTCTTACTAGGAAGCATTTGCCCAAGGAAACACTTTAAAAATCAAAACACAGAATAGTTAATCATTAATGTATCTGTTACCACCTAGTAGAAAATAATAGGCTGAATTCATATGGAGTAGTGATATCAAACAGGAAATTATGTTTAACAGTGATGCTGTATGGTGCTTGTTCACTCCAACACTTCATGTATCATAGCTACTAATCTTAAAAGATAAATGCATACCACTGAGAGACAATAAATCCCCCCCCCCCCGATCACTGCCAAACAAACACAGTATGTAAATAAAGCATATACCAAAGTACTGTTGATTGAAGCTTTTATCTGTATAATTTTGGGATAGTCCCCATTACTCTTCTCAGTTACAAAACAATGAATGAATGATGCAGTCCATTCTTAATGAACATTGAAAAAACCTTGATATTTTTACACTTATATTTTATCAAATTTCATAGTTAAGGGAATAACTGTTCCTTAGATTCCTCATCAAAACTCCTCAGTCAACAGAAAAAGTGGATTTACTGCAGCAATGCTGTTTCCCCCTTCCAGTATTAATACAACAGACCCAATTGTATTTGGAACCTGAAAGAAGCTTCTTTCCTGAGGTCTATGACAAGCATTAAATAAAACTTTTATTTTAAGTCATTTTTAAAACAAAGGTTTTGGAGAAAAGGGTTAGAACAATAGAAGCCAGCTTATGGTAAAAGAGTTGTGTAATTTTAGGCTGGAAACTGGGAATGAACAGCCAAACTATTGGTCTCTTAGTTTTTTAATGGCATTTATCCCATAGGTTTTTGTTTGTTTCTTTTGTTCCAGTTTGCTCTTCCCAACAGCTTATTTTGGATTCAATCTAAGCAGGTAAACTGAACCGTGCTTAATATTCATGAAAAAATAAATGCTGACATCAACTTTATTCTCCGCAATATAAAATAGGGGAAAAATGTAGAACCTATTCCGTTCTTGTAAGGGTTTATTACAGGGGTGGGCAAAATGGTGGACCCAGGCAGTGGCCAGACTCCATTTCCCAGCAGCCCCTGCCCATGTTGCTGCAGCTGGTTTCTATGAAGACCCCAGAAGCAGTGGGTCATGACAGCTCAGGACCAGGGTTTCCATGGAGATGGGCCCCAGCAGTGCTGGCAGGGCATGCGGCTAGATGGAAAAGCTGCTCTTGGGCTGGGATCTTGCAGCAGTGACATCCTGGTCCAAAGCCAGGACAGAGATGTGATCCACTGCCTGCAGACCCCTACCCAGACCATGCCATAAGATCTTGGCCTCAGAGCAGCTCCCTGCCTAACTGAGTGCCCTGCCAGTACTGCTGGGGCCAGTCTCCATGGAAACCTTGGCCCCCTACTGCCACGGCCCCACCACTGCTGGGGTCTCCATGGAAACCAGCTGCAGCAATGTGCACAGGGACTGCTGGGAAATGCAGTCCACCACAGGTCCAATCTGGCCCATGGGCCAGATTCTGCCCACCCCTAGTTTATTCAGCATTCATTTTTATAACCTTTACCTTTAAAGTGGGGCTTCTTCAAAAGCATGCATCTAACCAAAGGGAACTTTTAGAGAAAAGAAAAATTGATCTTATACAAACATTTAAAATGACCCAATATAGATTTCTATATACAATTATGTCATTTTAATGTCTTTATTTTAGGACTTTCTACAACAGGGAGTTACGGTCTAAATGGAAAGATGGATCATTTTCTAATAATAACAATAAGGATCTCCTATTTCTAAGTGTAGATCTCGAAACAGAAATAGAAAATCTTAACCATGTGCCTAGTAAAGGACAGAACATTGCATGCTTTTGCCTTAGTCCCATGCATAATGTGTGCGAAATTCCACACCTGCTAAATTACTTACTTAGTAGTCTCCTTTGAAATAACAACAAGTTTTAAAATGACAGTTATTCAAAAAGACTACTTCTATGGGCTATACTAATAAAATGCTTTAGCCACATTCTAAAGTGATTTCTTAGGGACAAGGGGACATTTCAGTTGTTATGCCCTTTATGCTGAGAGCTTCAAGGAAAGTACCCATGTAATATCAACATTCCAACCAGAAATTTAAAAAAGCAATTGTTTGTTTTCCAAAGATGATCTGAGAATACTTGTGACACTATCTCCAGGTCATTTGAGTCTGTTTTGAACAAGTATCCTTACTTATTGGATCAGCCCCTAAGTTCAAGGGTGTCGAGAAGGTGGTGAAACACCCCACATTCTATTATTAATCCCTTGAGTGATCTATATCCGATTAATATTCACCTTACCAGAACACAGTAAAAAGTTCTTTGATACCAACAAAATTTTATTTAAAGACTCCACCTCCTCCAATGGCACACAAGTCCCTACAGTGCTTTGAGGGAGTACCAAGAAGGAAAATTCTGACACTGGAAGCCTAGACTGCTCCAGGAGCAACAGTGGCATACTGCCCATGCTTCAGGCTCAAGGCACAGCTATTGTGGAATTCTTAGTAAATACGCTATTTGAAAAATGTTTGCAAAATAATTTAAGGTAAGTCAACCGAGAGCTGAAAAAGTGGAAAGACTTTTTTTTCTTCTTTTTATTCCAACCCCTTCTCAGGGCAGGGTGATCCTGGCTAACTCCACCCAACCAAGCATTTGTCTAACCTGTTCTTAAGAAGCCTCTGGTGATGAAGATTGTACAACCTTGCTAAGTAGTCTTTTCCAGTGTTTAATCATTCTCATACTTCATTATTTCTAGTATCCACCCTAATTTTTTCTTGTTCCAATTTAAGACCAATACTTCTTGTCTTGTCCACTGTGGACACACAGGCTGCATTTAAATGAGCGCAGACATTCAGTATGTGGTGCCACAGACCTGTCTGCGACAAGCTGTGCCACTGCTACTTGTCCCCAGGGAAACAAAAATTTCACGCTCACATGGATGCAGCCAGAGTGTAATTATCACCCTTTCCTTTATAATAATCTTTAATGTATTTGAACACTTGTCAAATCTCCCCCCTCCCCCCAAGTCTTCTCTTTTCCAGGTTAAATAATCCCAGATCTTACAGACATACTTTTAGGAATAATCACCACTGTATGTAAATATTGTCCATGCTTATTTTCAAATAATAATAGGGCAATGGTACCTTCAATGTGATCTATATTTCAAATTACATTTTTTCCCCTGACCAGAGTGAATAAGGTTGCACAAACAAGAAACATACTAAATAATGCTTTGGCCTCAGAAGACAGAAATGTTCTGTGCTTCTTCTCTCAGAAAAGTGCTAAACAATATGCAAGCTGGGGGCATACCCTCCAAGAACTGAAGAAGGCCAGGTCACAAGCTCCAGCCCATGAGAGGTTGTTCAGCCTCTCCTCTAGCAAGATTGTTTAACCTCTTTTCTAAAGCCCTGTTTCTCAACCCATGGGTTACGACCCAAAAGCGGGTAACAAGAATATATGAAAGTATCATGAACAATTGCAGAAAAACATGGAAAATTGTGGATTTTCTCCTTTAATTTTCTCCTTTTCTCCCTTAAAGGAGAAAAATGTGGCAAACCGTGGGTTTCCCCTTGCAGGCTGGCAGAGTTCCAGCCTGAAAGGGGCTCTTTGAGGCTGGGAGAAGCAGAAGGAGGGTGATCAGGGAAAGGGTGCCACGTGCACGTGTGCACACAAACATGGACATGGCAACCAGGCAGCAAAGAAAGCAGCTGCCACAGTTCCTCATAGGTAAGGGGACAAGTATACTTGTGTGTTTTCTACTAAAACTATATACTGGTTTGGAACTGGCCACATGTTTAGAAATGGGTCCTGGTACACAAAAGGTTGAGAACCACTGCTCTAAAGCATCATTTGGGAAGCGCTGCATAAGAAGAGCTTCTATTTGAATAAGGATACCAAATGAACATTATGGAATCTTTATTAAATAAGATCTCCCAAGTAGAACATATTAATGAATCTTTATCCACCCTCACATTTAATTTGAAAGGTTCATCTTTAAAAAAAACACATCAGAAAGATTGAACTTTACATCTTTTAAATCAAGGGTCAAATTTTCCAGTGAGTAAATCAGTATACCACTATGGAAGCCAATGATGCAACAGTAATTTTTAACAGTTTAGAAACTGACTCAAGGCACTATTCAAACTTGTATTATATCTGTAAATTCAATTTCTCTCTCCTGTATCTCTTATATCAAGCTGGATTTTATGTTGCACTTGACTACTCTGCTTGAAAAGAATGCAGTAAGCAGTGCATACAAATTAAAAAACCCTAAAAAGGCTAATTATTCCCTTAGATTTTATAAATGAAATGTTCTTAAATTAATAATACCACAAAAAAAAGTTTATCTCATTGCACTACTGTACTATAGACTATTTAACTCAGTATTACATGCTTAAGTAAATCTGTCCTGCACAACATAATCAGCCTAGAGAAAAAAGAGAATCTTGCAGGCTGACTAGAGTGGTGGATGGGCCAGACGGCCCAGTGGATAATTTAAAGTAACATTTGTGAGGCATGGACATGGCTACAGGAGTGGAAGCAGGCAATGAATAGCCAATAAAGGCAAGTGGTGTGCCCGGAGGCACAAACAGTGCCAGGAGGGCCATAGCATAATGCCCCAGGAGCAAGGTGGAGCTAGACTGGGCTCACTTGAGGGCCCTGGGGGCAACCTCCCAAAGCCTTATAAATAACACATCAAGATATGGCAGGAAAGGTTGAAAGGGAGGATACTCCAGGAAGTTGGAGTCAGTGCAGAGGTTGAGTGCACCAGGGGGCATCACAGCCATCCCTGGGCCCTTATCCTGTCACAGAGACATAGAAATTACTGAAGAGTACTACAAGGTAGATCAGGTATCTTTTACTTGACAAACTGAGTCTTAGTTGGTCTAATAAAAGATATCACATCTACTCGAACAACCTTGCCTGCCTATTAGGGCTGTGTGAAGCTTGGGTTGCTGGTTAATTTGGACGAGATTCAGCCTGATTAGGTGGCCGAATCTCTGAATCTGAATTGAGTCAGGAGACCAATAAAAAGGTCTGAATCAATTCAAAGCCTCCAAATCAATCTGGAAAAGATTTGGAGATTCGGGCAGTCCCTGCTCACTGCCACAAGGAGCTGGACTCAGGCTCTGTGCCAGTAAGTATGGGGGTGGGGAGGGTGTGGGGGGGAGGTGAAGGAAGTGGCGAGGGGACCATAGGGGGGGACCCCCACCAGGCCCCATCCGCTTCCTGCTCCCACAGCCCCCTTGGGTGCCCCCCAACCCCCACCCACTGTCCCAGCCTGTCAATGGCTGCCCTGACTGGCCCCAGCGTCCTGGCACTTAAAAAAAACTGGTGGAAAAAAACCACTCTGTGCACTTATCAGATGCTGCAGTGACCGTCAGGGCCTCTGGGGGCTTGTGGTAGAGGCCCCCCACACAGCGTGGTGCAATCAGGGGCAGTAGGGATTCCCCCCCCCCCGGCGGGACCTTTTTCCTTCTTTTTTTGCTGAACTGCTGGGACACTGGGGCAGCCATTGACAGGACTGGGAGAGTGGGCGGGAGATGGGGCCTGTTCAATTCAGAGATTTGGTGGCAGCTGAATCTCCAAATCGGATTTCGTCCAAATCGATTTGGGACAGGGATTTGAATTGCTGAATTTAATCACTATCCCCTGAATCAGCCGAATCCAAATCCAAAGCAAATACTAGCTGCTTCGCACAGGCCTACTGCCTATGTCCTTAGACCAACATGGCTACAACCAAAAACCCAGCAAAGGCTAGATTAGACACTTTTCTTCAGTCATATTTCATACTGAAGAACAAGGACCCATCCAGTCAGTAGAGTGAAAAAGACTTACAAAAAAGCACTTTTTCATCCAGTGCACAATTGGAGCTCTGTGTCAGAGTTCCCTGTTGTAAGCTGTCTGCCTCAGGCATAGCTTAACAGAAAAAAAGGATTGCACTTCAAAATATCCAGGGTTTGTGTACCAGTTGTAGGAGATATACAATGCCTTCAATATTTCAGGGCAAAAGCTCACTTGTAAACTGAGAGCAAGTCATTCCCAGAACTGCCTGCTGCAGGATTACTTATCCCTCACTCTAGCACAGTGGGTCTCAATCTTTTTTGTACCAGGACCCGTTTGTAAACATTGATGGCCAGTTCTGACCCAGCGCCCCTCACTTCTGACCTGCTGCCCCTCGCCCTCCCAGGCACCAGCCCCCCAGTGTGGTGGGGGGACATGTGAGGGGCAGGCCCCAGGCAACCCCTTGAAGCCTGGAACTCTGCCAGCCTGCAAAAAAAGCCATTGTTTCCCCATGTTTTCTCCTTTATAAGAGAATCAATTTTTAAAGTTTGTTCACGACCCTTTCATATATTCTTGCAACCCACTTTTGGATCATGACCTATGGGTTGAGAAACACAGCCTAACACATTTGGTACTGCCCACTCTCGGAGACAGGTTACTGGGCAAGATCAGCTACTGGTCAGCTGCAGTATAGCAATTTCTAATTAAAGTCACAAAGGTGAAAGTGAGGATAGAAATTAGCACAGGGTATATAAATCACATGGAAATTATATTTAGAGCTTCTTTACATGGAGACATTGACTGGAATAGCTGTTCTACAAGAACTGGCCATGTGAATGTTCTTACTCTTGAAAAAGAGCACATACATGAGGGGAGTTATTTTAAAATTGACACACTAACTTTCCATAGGATAACTTCCCCATGTAGACAAATCTTTTACCCTTGTTAACAAGAAACAAAATAAAGTTAAAAGTTAAAGATTTTTTAACTGAAGAAAGGTCATCGCCTCAGCACTGTAAATGATTTATGTAATTCATGACAAGCAAAAAAAAAAAAAAAAAATCACACTCTTTGGCATTCAGAGCTGCCATCAAGAGGGAGGGCTAAAGACAGGCTATAAAACTAAACAATCCAATAGGACACAACAGAGAATGACGAGCCTGTTATGGAAAGTATTAATACTATTTGGAAAATAAACAACATATGCAAGTACTGTTGCATCATACATGGCTGAACAAAACAATATGTTAGTATGAAATGCATGTATTTAAAAGCTTTTTTTAAAAATCGAACAGCATTGTCAATGTATAGGTATCACCACTCCTTGCAAAACAATAAATCGTGGAATATCTGTTGAATGCAAGTATAAGTTGGACAGGGACCCTGGATTTGTATTGCTGTTATTTGATCACTGCAAGACTATTTGAAATTCACAGGCCAAATTCTGCTGAGTCCATCAACCCTAATTGGCATATCCAGTTCTCCACAGATGTCTTCATTAGCCTATCCTTAAAAGCACCCACTTTTGCACGTATAAGGATTTATAAGACATAAATCTTTCTTTCATACTCCTCAAAATAGCAGGACTTCCCTGAAATAAGTTTATCAGACTTGAAAGAGCCCAGGTTACTTTTTCCAACCCACTTCAGCTGCAGCAGTTTCTTTGAGGGAACTGCCCAACACAAACCCTAACATCCCCATTCCATACATGGTCTTCAAAAGCAGCACCTGTCCCATCACCACAACCCTGCCACAATAGAACATATTACTGCCAGCACATTAAAAAAAATCCCACCTAACAGAGTGTTTATGAAAATCCCATGACTCCCTCAGATTTCATAGCTATGTTAGTTGGGAATCCAAAAGTTTGGGGGTACAGGCAGCCCTCGACTTACAATGTTTCACACTTACAACGTTTATAAATTGACAACCTGTTTCAACTTTATGACATCAGTTTCAACTTTACAACGCTTGATCTGATGCGATGCCACACCAGCAAATAAGTTCACTGCATCACTCATGTCCCTGAAGAACATCTGTCCAAACTTTCTTGGACACTTTCTTTAAAAAAGCAGACAAGACTCCAGAAAAACTTGCAGCCAAAACTCCTGAGAAGACTCTACCCAAAAACCCTTCAAAAGTCCAACCAAAAGCCTTTCAAAAAGTCCAGCAAAGTCACCTCAAAGAAGTCCTTCCCAAACAATATGATTGCTATTTACAATATAAATACATTAATGTAGCTATATAACTCATCTATAATTGATGGAGTACAAAATTCTGGGGTATTTTTGGTGAAAATAGAGTATTGGGCCTTAGTTCAGGAACCAATCCCCCATTTATAACATTGTTTCTTATGAGAAAATTGGTTCCGAGTTACAACGTTTTGACTTAAGACGCGGTTTTCAGGAACCAATTGTGTCATAAATCTGAGGACTGCCTATGCTAATCTCTTGAGTTACATACAGAGCCAAGTAATTCTGGAGCCCAGAATGAAAACAACATAGTTGGTAAAGCCTCATGCAGTAGTATAAAACTGAGGAGCAGTTTTATAGTACTGCAAAGGGAAATCAGAGATCTTAAACTGCAGTGGTAACTATTAAGTGTTATAGAGGTGAGACGAGGATAAAAGGAACCTGATCTGTAGAACTGTAATGGCTAAGAAGCTTGACATGTAAGGACACAAGTGAAATGCAACCTGTGAAATCACAGTGGAAAGTAAAATTGATTTTTACCCTGCTGGATTCACAACTGAATTAAGGTACTGGCTGGACAGATTTCAGTTATCACCAGCTGTCAGGCAGCAAAGACATTAAAATCATTCCCACAGATCATATATATATATATATATATATATATATATATATATATAGGGGAAAAAGGATACTTAAAATAGTTTTTATAAAGTAATGCTTTGAAAAACAATAGAATGTGCAACAATGGGCATGTCTACATGTGTATTTGCACACACCTAAACTTAATGCGCCTTTGCTTAAGGCCCATTAAGGCGATTTAGGTGCATATCTACATGTGGACATGCTTGTGGGGGCCAAGGGGGAATCGAGGATCGGGAACCCTTGGGAACACTAGCTGGGGTTGCGGCTGTGATCCCGTGATGGGCAGATGGGTACTCTCTATCACCGGAGCAGAATTAGGCACAGACGAGACACGTATCAATTGGAAAAACAGAGATGGCTTTACTTACACTGTAGAGTCGTATACAGCGCAGGCAATCGTAGTTGCAACAATTCTAATCTCTAGTCGCTAATCAAGGAGCTCTTGTAGACCGGGTAGCTCAGGTCTAACTCGGGCATGCAACACGGAGGATACGTCGCAAGGCTTCGTCGACGGGGAGTCGTTGGAAGGTGATCAAGCTGCCGGAGTTCCACTCCAGGGGGAATCGCGGAGTTTTCCAACTAGGGTGGAAATGCCCCTAACCTTTTATACGGCTAGCGAGCCAATTGCCAGCCACCACGTGGGAATAATTTAACATCGGCCAATCGTGTTATGCAAATCTGCATTTCCTCGGCAGGAACTCTATCCCCGCCGGAACTCTTCACCATGCCAAGAATTCCCCTGCCTTACCGTGCCTTGTGCTGGAAAGTTCCACTGTCGAGGCACTGATCCAAATCAGCTCTGACATGCCCCCTTGCCGAAGACACAGCTGGGACTTGAAGCACGTGCACGCCATCCAAGTTATCGCTCCTTTCTAAAGACAACTGACTATGTACAAAAATATACAACGACAGTAGTTCATCCTCTACGGATCGAACCAAATAGTAACCAACACACATACACATCAATACATTGGTCACAAAAAGTTCAATCACGAGGAGTTCAATAGGTGTCATGGCAGAGTCACATGTCAGATGACCTCTGCGTCTCTCTTTCTCTCTCTGGATCCGCTTCTGACACGTATTTCGAACCTCGGGTAAACCTGTAGAAAAAAGAATTCTTAGACACTGTTAATCAACCTATATAACACTATCCATTTGGAGAGGTAATCAGATCTCTTCTTTGGTTCCTCACTCTCCTTCAAGCATGTGACACAGGTGCTTGAACTCTACACAGCTCCGGATGGCTCCTGCACGCCCCCAGATGTACCGTCACGAATGACGATCCACACACAGACACTGCGTGGTCTTGTCCTAACACGATGAGGACGCTCCGGAGTCGCCGTCTGGATCCCTCAGACACTGGAAACCCAGCTCATGGGCTAACTGCCATTGACCCTCATCTCCCAGGATCCGCAGCTGTCACTTCGTGAGCCTGGAGTGGTGTAACAGGAAACCAAACATAATCCTCTCCTCTTTCGTCCTCTGCGGCGGTTGCCACACTCAGTCAGGGTCACTCGAAGTCCCTGTGTCTGACTTCATGAGCGCTTGCAATCGCGGAAGCTGTCGCAGAAGTTTGCAGGACGGTTGGCCGGCTAACGGGTTGAGGAGGACTCGAAGGACGGTGGACCAACACACATCGTTCCTCCCTCCATACACCTCAACACAAGCCTCTACACTGTCAAAAGTCACTGGAACAGTTCCAGGGTTTCGTAGGTGGCGATGCGGCCACGGTCTCCACTGCTGGGTCGGTGTCAGTCCCAGCACGTGCTCCCTGGGGTTCCAGGAACCGTACAAGCTTCCTAACACCGCCAGTAGGATCTGCTTTGCACTGATCCTCGCCAGACGATCCTCGTGCCAGATGTGGGGCTTGTGATCCACTTGACCCGCGACGAGCGCTCGGAGCGGAACAGGCCAGTGAGTATTATATGTTAGCCAATCTATATCGGTGGCGTGTCCTCCACTCCACGAGGCTTGTCGAGTGAAGAAACTAGCCTCTTCTAGATCAAGCAGGTCGGATCCAAACTCCACGACCAGACGTCCTAACCATACAGCCAAGGTCTCATCGGGCTTGATCCTTGACTCTTTGCACAGTTCCTGTAGCTCAGTCCAGGTTCTAGTGTGATGAGTAGTGTGGATTGTCTCCCTCACTCGGCTGCTTGCTGCTGCAGAACACGTAGCTGCTGTCAAGGCTGCCGCTGCATTCGCAGAGAGGGGTGGATGTCCTCCGCTCACTGCCGCCTCCCCGTGGAAAGGAGGCAGGGCTACCGGAAGCGACGTCGCATCGGTGGGCGGGGTCGCCGAACTGGTTCCCGCCGATTCTCCCGAAGCTCCTCCCTTCTCTTCTGGTTCCAGGCAGCTCGCTCCTTCCTCGGCACCATCTTGGAGTGGCGTTGACTCGGGGCTTCTCTCCTCTGCCGCTTCTCGTGCCGCTGGAATGGCCGCAAGCAGTCGGGCTTCTAGGTCTGCATTCTTCCGCAGCAAAGTTGTCACAGCACAGAGCAACACATCTAACACTCTCTCTCTTTTATCCCTCAGGGCTACACTCGTATGGCCTCTCAACCTGAGCGCCAGCGGGGGGCTGAACCGGTTAGCCGTCGTCGGCTCTTCACCCTCCTGTGCGAGCTGCACACAGCGAGCGAACTCCTGGCTGAGAGCTGGGTTCACGTCACCCGATTCCCATCTGGTGAGGGGTGCAGTGTTCCCTCTCTCCCGGGGCCTGAACTGGACTCTCTCGCTGCCCATCACACACCCAAACGCCTTGGGGTGCACATGTGCCTCCCATACTTCCGATGCCTCTTCTCCTTTTTCCTTCAGTGAAAGGTAGCCATCGATAAACCTTTCACCCACTCCGCCTGCCTGGTGATACACGATGTGGGCGCCTAGTTCCTCGGAGCTGGCCACGTGGCATCTCCCGCTATGCCAGGGGCAACTTCTCACTAGCTCCTGCTCCATTAGATCTTCCCCAAATCCTGACTCCGATCCTATCGATCTTAATTCCGATCCCGCTGATCCTGTCGCCAGTCCGGACCAGGATTCTGTTCGTGACGCCACATGGGGGCCGAGGGGGAATCGAGAATCGGGAACCCTCGGGAACGCTCGCTGGGGTTGTGGCTGTGATCCCGTGACGGGCAGATGGGTACTCTCCATCACTGGAGCGGAATTAGGCACAGACGAGACACGTATCAATTGGAAAAACAGAGATGGCTTTACTTACACTGTAGAGTCGTATACAGCGCAGGCAATCGTAGTTGCAACAATTCTAATCTCTAGTCGCTAATCGAAGAGCTCTTGTAGACCGGGTAGCTCGGGTCTAACTCGGGCATGCAACACGGAGGATACGTTGCAAGGCTTCGTCGACGGGGAGTCATTAGCAGGTGATCAAGCTGCCGGAGTTCCACTCCAGGGGGAATCGCGGAGTTCTCCAACTAGGGCGGAAACGCCCCTAACCTTTTATATGGCTAGCGAGCCAATTGCCAGCCGCCACGTGGGAATAATTTAACATTGGCCAATCGTGTTATGCAAATCTGCATTTCCTCGGCGGGAACACTATCCCCGCCGGAACTCTTCACCATGCCGAGAATTCCCCTGCCTTACCATGCCTTGTGCTGGAAAATTCCACTGTGTCGAGGCACTTATCCAAATCAGCTCTGACAATGCTAAGGCATATTAAGGCACATTAAATTTAGGCATGAATAGATAAGCTGCATTAGCACATGTACAGACACACTAATGTGCATTAATGCAGCGTATGTCCATTGACACATTCTGTGTTAATGCGCATTAGTGCATCTGCACATGCACTAATGCAACTTAGCTATTCATGCCTAAATTTTATACCCACTTCATGCAGGTATCAAATTTAGGCTCAAAAATCCTAAAATCACCATTTTTAATGCACATACGTGTAGACACATGCCCTTAATGCACCTTAAATTGGAATAATGCTCATTAATTGCACATGTGTAGATATGCCAAATGACAACCATAGGTTAGCACCTGTACCAAACTAGGTGCCTAAAGTACTCAGAGTATAACCCAAAAGCACTTGAGCTAATAAATAAAAACATACTGTAGAAATAGTAAGCTTTCATCTACTGCATTGACCAATCACAAGATCAGGACATGACACTAAGTTACAGCAGTGATTCTCAACCGAGATGCTAGGAGATCCTCCTAAGGGTGCCACATAATATTAGCATTGTTAGGTGTGCAAATGTCTACCTGTGATTCACAAGATAAACCCAGAGATTTCCAATAGGAATCCATAGTGTCAAAAATATTCTGATCTGTTGTAGCTTGAGTTCTTCACAAGAAAACTACTCTATTATTTTTCCATAGGCTAAAGAAAAGTAAAAGCTAGGAGTTGGCATTTTCCAAGAAATGTCTTGAGTCTAATAAAGGGTGCCTTGAGTCTAAAGAAAAATTGAGAACTACTGATATAAGGATTTGAAAATGTTTTAGTTATAGATTTTTTTTCCATTATGTTTTTTCTTACACAATCCATATGTTTGCTGTTCACACATGCTGTGGCTTTGTCTTTGTGATATCTAAGTTAACTGAATGGTAAGAGTGGATGGTATTATTATGCACAAGATAAACCAAATTATCATAAAACACAGGTTAAATGGCCTCACCCAATAGGTCTTGTATTAAAATGAATGTACATACTTCCTTGAAAGTGGTATAGTGAAGTGACAAATGGCTCAAGTCTAATGTAAGTCATAGGATTATAGAAAATTAGGGCTGGAAGGGACTTGAGGAGGTCTTCTAGTCCAACCCACTGCTCAAAGCAGGACCATCTCCAACTACATCATCCCAGCCAGGGCTTTGTGAAGCTGGGCCTTAAAAACCTCCAAGGATGGTGATTCCACCACTTCTCTAGGTAACTTGTTTCAGTGCTTCACCACCCTCCTAGTGCGAAAGTTCTTCCAAATATCCAACTTAAACCTCCCTTGCTGCAACTTGAGACCTTTGCTCCTAGTTCTGTCATCATCTGTCACCACTGAGAACAGTCTAGCTCCATCCTCTTTGGAACCACCGAAGTGCAAGTTAGCGCAGATAACAAGTATGTTAACTTGCACTGAAGAACTGCCTGCTGATGGTTTTCCATCCAGGAAGTTATCTGAGGATACAAAATGCCTTAGAGATTACCTCATGAAGATCCCAACAGATCCACACATAACGGTGTCATCCCATATGAAAGGGTTAGAGAACCACATCCAGTTGCTCCCCAGTGAATGACTTTCAAACCATCCTGAGGGCCGTTAAAGTCATAGAGTGTTATAGTGCTTATTCCCATACAGTGAAGATAAACAGAAGATTCAATAATAAAAAATAGTTATTTTGTTGTTCTGACTGAAATTTTCTACTTCCCTGGTAATAATGTATTGTGCTTTTTGGATCAGCTCTTTTTGAATTCCTGCCACATTAAAAGCATATTTCATATTTGTAATAATGCTATATTTTAAAAGAAACTTTTAAAAAGCCCAGCCCTGGAAAGATTTTACTTAAAACACTTTGCAAAGCCTTTATTCACTAGCCTTGGACAAAAGCAAATAGCTTTACATGACTTAATTCTCTTCCAGGGCTTAACACAGCATTTATTTTAATGCAGACCAACCAAACTGGTTTAAAACATATGTTAAAGTAGTTTTTTTCTTATTATAGGACATGTAAATAAAACATTTAAAATATAAAGTCTGTAGTTAAAAGATTTTTATAAAGAATTCAAAAAACAATTTTTGTTCTCAAAGAAAAAATATATGAATTCCATGCAGTACCAATGTATATAATACTTAGAAGAGGCTGCAACCTGTGTCATATGTTCCCTGAAAGGATAGTTTTGAAACCCAAAAGAAAACACATGCTTTTTCCATCTTACCTGCACTGTCACTATAACAACCAATGATGCAAGTTATATTTATTTCTACATCACTAGAGTCATATATAGTACAATTAAATTAAACTGAAAAGGTCAATAGATATCAGAATAGGTTCTCCACAAGATGCCTAAACCTGATAATGTCAAGGTGACTCATTTTCTCCTTTGATTCATAATCATTATGCGCTCTTGACACTGAACAGACTGTTAACTTCCTTTTAAAAAACTCAACACCATTACTTTTATTTAGCTGTTTTCTAAACAGCTGTGACATTTAGAAGGAAATCACAATGGGGATTTCAGTAACTCTATTTACACTACCATAAATTTGCAGAAGCCCAGTAGTACTGTTTTTTAACCTCTGAGCTTTTAGTCATGTAGGGACATTTATTTTTCTTCTTCTTCCTTCTAAATCTTCCATACATGCCTATTTACATATTACAAAGTTAATATTTATATATAAATCTTCAGTAAACAGTCATCACACATTCAGTCAAGCAGTAGAATCAGTAGTAGTGACCTCTAAAAATATTATGCTATCACCTTAGGCAGAAAAGGTTGTGTGTGTAAAATGTAACATCTTCTATTAGATCAACTAAATAGTTGGAAAAATAGTTCTTTACAAGCTTTTGGGCACAAACACCCTTCTTCAGGCATAGGGAAAGCCTGCTGGTGTTTGTGTACTCTCCTGAATGGAATAGAAGAGAAGCTATTTAGTTGGTCTAATAAAAGATATTTCATTTAACTAAAGAACCTTGTCTGCCTATGCCCTTAGACCAACACAGCTATAACCAACACCCCCGATACTATCACCTTTGTATTTAAGGTTATCACATACATATTACAAAAGCCAGTACAAATTATTTCTAACTACAGAAAGGGAAAAGGCAAGGCAAGAGGTTAAATGTTATGCAAAAGGCTACACAGAAAATTGGTTGTTCAGCTGGGAGTATAATCCTAGATCCCAAATCTGCAATTTAATGTATTTACTTAACTCTTCAACGCATGTGGAATCCTTATTAAATCCATGGGCTTCCTAGGGACTCTATATCAGCTGTGCAAATTCAATTGCAGAAGTGGGGACAAAACCACTAGACACCCTCCCCCAATCCTTTGATCTAATCATTGTAGTTGACAGCTGCATAATTAAGATATGCTAGTAATTCCTATTCCAGCCTTCTTCCTTTAACAGCTCAAAACATGCACCTTCAGTACATGATTATTTCAATCATATTCCACACACCTAGAGGTATATTTTTCTGAGGAAATCTGAACAAAAATAGTTCATTCATTTTTACGTATGAAAAGGTGAGAATTGTACCACACTTACTTGAATCTAATACAACCCTGAATTTAAGACAACCTCACCAATAATTAGATTCTATACATGGATAATTTATAAATTTGTTATAAATTCCCATGAATAGTGTCTAATTATTAGGGGGTCATCTTTAATTCATCCTCCCTACCACTGTAGGGGGGCAGATGGTATGGGGAACTAGAGGAGCTTGTCACTTGCTTTTATCTGCCCCCCTGCCACCTCTGTCTGCCCCCTCCCTGCAGCCTTGAGCCCCCCTTTCCCTTCTACCTCTGCTCCCCTTCCTGCCCCTCCACCACAGCCTCTGCTTTCCCTCCCTCCTCCCCTCCCCATCTGCTGCTCTTCCTGCCCCCACCCTTACCCTTGCTCCACACTGGCAGGCTCCATCCCTATTCTAGCCTTGGACACTAAGCACAGCCCCAGCCCAGCCCCCACAGCAGCTGTGCAGGCTGTGTACTGCTGATATGGGGCCACACTGGGGCTGTGATCAGTGCCCCAAGTCACAGTGCAGACAGAGCCTACTGGTTTGGAGCAAAGATAAGGGGGAAGGAAAGGAGAGGGGCAGGTGAAAGAGCAGAGGCTGTGTGGGTTGGGGAGACGAAGAAAGAGGCTATAAGGGGCAGATAGTGGGGTACAAAGGTGGTCAGGGCAGTCAGCAGCTGCAACTATGTCCCCAGCACTGGTTAGGGGTTGGAACCATAGCAGCTGCCTTCCCCCCGCACTCCCCTCCCCAGCCCACCATTTGTGGGGTGGAAGCCCCTAGTCTTAGAATTGAGTAAATATAGTATTTTGCCATTAAAATAAAATCATGCAAATGCCTGATAAACAGCTCTTCAGCTAGGCAGTAGAAAGTAGAACTCTGACATGACAACATTCATGAAAAGTTCCTTTCATCATTCTAGAGAAGACCAGTTTTGATTTGGCAAAGTTACAGTATTTGAAAACAGCACACTTTCTATGCACAGTACACTTTGCACACATTTTCCTGTAAATTCATGCAATGTGGCTAAAGAAGCCATAGTAGCAGTTAGGACAACCAGGGTATATCTTGCGAAGTGCAAAGCAAGAACGTTCCTATCACCTTTAGAAAGTTTACAAAAGGGGAACTATACCAGCTAAAGATATTAGAATGATTGAGCTCAACAGGTTTCCTACATTAATTCATATGACTTAATGAGTTTTAAGCCACTAACAGACATTAGGGCAGTCACAGGATTGGAATCCAAGTAATTTTATGCCCCATTCCAAACATATTGCATGATCTACTATACCAGATATGTAAGTATGGCAGGATTCAATTTTTAAATGATAAATATCAATAAACAGCAATTTCACCTAACACTCACAATAATCACATAATCAACACTTTTATATAATCAAAATTTATTTTTAAAAAGTGGGGGTGGGGGGAACTAACAGGGAACCCTTACCCCCCATTACTGAACAGTGAAGAAAGAGAGGGAGGGGTTAAAAAGGAAAAAAAAATGTGCAGCCTTATGACTTGTCATTTAAGCAATTAGTTGTTCATTCACAGATGAGAAAACAGGCTAGAAAGAGGTTACAGTTAAAGAAACCACTACCCAAAACCCAGGAGGGAAGGGGGAGGGAGAGGGTGAAGGGGAAGAGTATTTGAGGCTCCAGTCTGGTCTGACCCAGCTAAGTGTGGGAGGTTGAGGGCAGTCACTGCCTCTCCCCACATTCCTAGAGCTCTGGGAGTATGGGTGCTCTCCTCTTCTGGTCCCTGCCCTCCCGACTCTTTCCTGATGATTGAACTGAATGATACAAAGCAAGTATGATTTAGTGATTTATGGATATTTACTTTTTATATTTTGACGTGATTTTTATAAAGCTTTTAACAGTATACTGTCATTACTAAATTCTCTGCCCCTTACACCTCTAATTTCATGCAATCCTGAACATTTAAATTCATAAAAATAGAAAAACATCCCTAATTTTATGTAGTCCCAAAAATTTAAATTGATAAAAATCAAAATAAATGCTCAAAAATAAATATCTGTTTTAGCTGTCAACATTATTTTTTTTAAAATCAAATTCTGCCAAGCTTACAAATGTGCATGGCAGGTTACACAATTTTGGGAACAGAGCATAGAATTCCTCAAACCCCAATCACATGAGTGCCAGCTGCCAGTGCATGTGGAACTCCCCTGCCCAATCCTCCTGGTAAGGTTTCCTGCCTTGCCCTGCAGCCTGTGCATGGCAAGGCAGCCTATAATTTTATCAATTCTGGCCTGATTTGAATGAAATTTGCAGAAATGGTAACCCCTTTCGAGAGCATGATGCCTGCCAAGTTTCAAAGAGATAGGCACAGGGTTTTGGGGGAAACTGCATGTCGGGCTATGGACAAGCAAAACCCGTGACATGGGTAACACTGTGTGTGTTAAGGCGCAACACAGTAAAAGCTGCAGGCATGCAGCTGTTGAGGCCACAAAGCCTGCCAGCTGTCAAGGAGATAGGTGCAGGGGCTTCTGGGTTCTGGGGCCCTGCACCTCTGGATGCTGACAGGCAAAACTTGTGACATGGGTTCTTGTAGGACTGTGTCTGTCTTGGGGCAGAGGGGGGTGAAAACAGCAAGTCTGGCTGCTAGGCCCTGCTGTGGCCATGAAGCCTGCCAGCTGTCAAGGAGATAGGTGCAGGGGGATTCTGGGTTCTGGGGCCCTGCATCTCTAGCTGCTGACAGGCAAACCTCGTGACATGGGTGGGTGACACTGTGTGTGTGTTAAGGTGTGCCCTCACTCAACTGACACCAAGGCAGAAAGCGAGGCAGTTCAAACAATGCTTCTTTGTATGCAGTTTTTCCATCCCTCCCCCAGGGCACTGAGATTGGAACAGACCTCAGAGAAGGATCACAGTTACTAACCAGCTACACAGTCAATAATGAGAGCACTCCTCCCCCTCCCTCTCCTTAATTTAGTTTCTGTTTCCCTGCAGGCAAGCCCAGCTTGAGCTTCGAAACTAGAAATGCTTCGAAAATTTTGAAACATTTCGACTTGCCTTGTTTCGTTTCGAGGCCGTTTTGAAGCTCTCCATTTCATTTAGATTTTGCTGTTTCGAGCTCAAAACAAGTCAAAAGCATTGAAACGAAACTGCCAGCAAAATTTTGCACAGCCCTACTGTACGTGCCCACGTAGCAGCTGGGGATCTTAAAGCTCCCCTGCTGCCACTTTCATGGGCACTCTGGGAATTTTAAAAAGTGGGCATGCAGTAACAAGATTCTTGTTACTATTCTGTATCTGAACGTATCCTATATCATAGTTTCAAAGAGATAGCTATGTTTTGTTTTTATGATTTTTAGATGTCTAAAGTTTTGTCTTTAGATATTATTGCTAATCATGATAGTCATGCTTTGTTAGTTTTTATAGTCATAATAAAGTGCCCCTGGCTAAAGTCATAGCACAGGCTCAGTTACAACAGCTCTACACCACTTAGGAATTCTCCAGGATTTAGGGTTGCTTAGTTTACACTGTTGGAACAACAAGCAACCTTAGCAGAGACCAGGATTTCTGTTCTTTACTGTCCAATTATTAGCAATATGTGTCCAGAAGTTGCAGCTTACTCAGGAAGACTTCATGCTAACATTTTGAATTACTCCTAGTCTTTTTTTAAAACAATTGGTTATAGTCACATGTTAAGAAAGAAGAATTCACATCCTTTTTCTGACTTTTCTGTTGTTCAGATAAGAACAGAATATCCTTGGATGTGGAGTGAGTTCTCAGCTCCTCTTGGAGAGTTGAATGTTAGCAAACCTCACGTACTTTTTACTTGTTATAGGCAATTAAAGCAGAGATAAAAGCTACCAAAGCTTGCATTACTACAAGGATCTATTTTGAGTGCTGATATTCAAGGAAACTAAACATTGTTATGAAGGCCATGTCATCTAAAGCAAAGACTGAAGCTGAATCTCTACCAGAAACCTACAATGAAGTCAATTACAAACTATATGTAGGGGCCTCTGTGGATGACCCATTATCTGCAGAGATTATTATAATAATACACATTCTGCATTCTTTACATAAGGATCTTTTTTTTTGCAGTGATGATGTCACTGCATGGGGACCATCCACTGCCAAATGTCAGAAGACTATTAGTGGGAGTACAAAAAGGCTCTGCCTAGCCTGAAAGATTTACCAGACCTCACACTTGGAGGTGTGAGACCAAAAGCCTAATGATGAAGTGCAATTACCACTGACCAGCTGCAGACAGATTCAATCAAGCCTCTGAGTAAATGTGTTAAGTGTTTTCTTTCATCTCATATCCAGCATAGAAACACTACCTTACCATATTACTTAACAGACTCCACAAATGTTGGCAGATTTTTAGGCCGTATCTGATCTAGACAATTTTATTTTCAGTTTCCCCCCTTACTAATATCCAGTGGAGAGCTCCACCAGTGTTAGCAACACTAAGCCATGGTTTAAATAAAAATAAAGGCAGCAGCAAGTGACCTAAGTGCCACATTGACCAGAACTACTCTGAAAGAAGCTAGCTTATACTGTGCATTAAACTGTACGTTAGTTAGTAGCCCATGTCCAACAGGGCTACACAACAGAAGCTGACATGTTGTATAGCAAACTGCATAGATAGTATCTTATGGAGCCAACTTATCTTCTAAGGAGACGACAAAGAAGGGTCATTTGACTCGGCTAAATGAGCTCAATCAGAAATCCCTTTTAAAACTAGAAAACATTCACACTAATCTCTGTGCTCATTTGTATCTTGGGACTTTCTGACACTACCAGTAAGATTTCACATACATTCTTCGCCTTGAAGATCTCTCTTCATGGAAAACTATACAGAAGTATTGGGTTAATATTTTAACACATTGTTTAAGTGAACTGACTTAAATGCTGTCAAAATACTTTTGTTATTTGGTGTTTTAGACATTATGGATACAGAGGAAAGGACTCTTCATCTGTATGTATGCAAGTCTCTATCACAAGTTCTAAATATGACTTATTTATTATTTTGTAGATTACCAAACACAGTGTCATATTTGTCAGTATGGATGGGCAACTGGAGCAGCAGCCACGGACACTGATTTTGAGGGAGGGGGGCACAAGAATAATGGCCTCCGGTGCTGCTACCATCCACAGCAATGAAACTGCTTGTTATCTATCTGTTATTTACTCACAAAAAAGTTCTTCTGCCAACATACACTCACGTATAGTGCCTTTTTCCTACTAAAATATGAGTACTCAGGGTACAATGACCTGCAAAGGCAAAATGCAAAAAAGTACATGTAAATTTGCCCCCCCACACACACACTTTTTGCCTTGTTTATTTTCAAGAGCATATATTTCTAACCTTGTAAAGAGATTCTTTTTACTATCAAACTGCAGAAAGAAAACACAAAAGCTACTTTGCAATTATACACAAAACAGCCTTTCCTTTTATGTAGACATTCAGCAATTTCCAAAGAGGAATCTGTGGGGCTAGTCTCTCAATGAGTTGTATACCCAACTGCCCTTCTGGGGCCATTTCAGGAATGAAGATCTGAGGATCTTCAATGAATAGTTCAACTGGGAGACATTAGCCTCTGATCAGGAAATCTTATGATCATGAAACTTAGTGCCTATATTTAAAAAAAAAAAAGGTTGGGGGAAGGAGAGACCCAGGGAACTACAGAACAGTTAGTTTGGCTTCAACATTTTGCAAGGTCTTAGAACAAATATTGAAGGAAGGAATTACCAAAGACATGGAGGTAAACAGAAAATGGATCAAAAGCAATATGGTATCATCCATTAAAAATAGTGTCATATCAGTTTAATTTCCTTCTATAATAAGAAAATTGCCCTGTTAGATAAGGGCAAATGCACTGGGGTCACAATCTATTTAGATTTAGTCAAAGCATTGGCACTGTCTCTAAAGGAAATTGTTAACTCGACTGCAGCAGGCAGATATTGATGCCGTAATTCTAAATTGGATAAGGAGTTGATTAAAAGAAAGACAATAGGTTATGCTGAAAAAGGCAGCTAGAAGATTGACTGGAAAGAAATAGCTAGATAACCTTGTGGACTACAGCAATAGAAATGACAAAATTTAGCCCCATCAGCAAAACAATAGCCTCTCTCTATTAGTTTAAACACTTCTTACACAGCTTACTAGCTGACCTGTTGATTAGCTCCAAAAAAGCCCTATTTGTCCCAGTGAAATTGAAGAGACACATACAGACACCTCTCAGCAATAGTTAGCATGCCACATACTTAGAGTCTGTGGGGCTGGGGTCTGTACTGTGGGAGACGGGAGGAAGGGAGCGGTGGTGTATTCCTACTTGAGCGTCCAGCAGCGAGGTAAGGGTAGGGCAGGGGGAAGCCAGGCAGATCCTGCTGCACCTGCAATCTTTGCCAGAACTCCAGCCAGGGAGCAGAGAGGGTTAGGGGGCAGCCCTGCTGTGAGCCCCACCCATGCCAGGATGCTAAGGGAGTCTAGTTTATCTTAAACCAGCACGGAGTATGGGATAGACATTGCATAAACCAGTTTGACCCAAATCAGTTAATTCTGATACTACATTCAACCAGGTCTATCTCAAACTGTAAGGTTTGACCTAGAAACTACTATGCAAAGCCTAAGCAAAAGTGAATGTTGTGTGTCGAATGCCCATCTGCAATGATAAGGGGCAGACAGTCTTAGATAGAGGAAGCTTGAAAACAAAAAACAGAATCAGAGGTACTGGAGCAAAGAGCTCATTAAAATACTAAAAATCACACCCCGAGGCGGGGAAGATATATGCTAATGGAACATATATGTACGTTAATGAGATACATAGCTAAAACACAGGTATAGAGACATGCTCAGTAAAGAACTCCTTGCGTCACTCCTTTATAACCAATTAGCAAACAAGGATGCTTATGAAGATTCAACCTCTGGTATATAAGGGGCTCAGTATTGAATGTGCTTGTGCTTGTCTTGGGAGATTATTCCGCTTGCACCTTTTATTGCTAGCAATAAATCATTTTTATACTTTCACCCCTGGTATCTTTATTGGCCTTTGCATACCGGGCACGAACCCAGACTTGAGCTGGGGCCCAACAGTTTTTGGCGACCCAGATGGGACTGCCGTAGATAAGCTTTGCCCGGACTAACTGACGACAGGTTTATCTGCTTCTTCTTATCAAAAGTCGAGCGTGCCCCGGGATTTCTTTTCCCGGTGAGACTTTTGTTTCAGGAGAAGCTGGATCGCTGAGGCGGCAGTAGCCTAACGGTGCAACGCCATAGAGTGAAAGTATCAGTAACAGGCACCTGGGTGAGAGGGTAGAAAGGGCATAAGGCCTACCGTCAGTACGTCTGCCTGGGATTATCTCTGTAAGTATTCTGTCTGGCCCAAGTCCAAGACCAGTGATTTTTCCCCTGTGAGGACAAGGACTAAAAACAGATCCCTGGATCCCAGGTAAGTCGCACAGTCAGAACCGGGAAGGCAGTCCTGAAATGGGTACTATTAACAGTAAGGTTAGTAAATGTACCCCCCTCTCTTGTGTATTGAGACATTGGGCAGAGTTTGGTGAGGATGCTATGACTAAGAAGAAAGCTAAATTCTTCTGTGAAACTGCGTGGCCACGCTATCAGCTAGATGATAAAGAATATTGGCCTCGGGAGGGAAGTGTTAATTATAATACCATCTTACAATTGATTTTGTTCTGCCGGCAGAATGGTAAATGGGAGGAATTGATGCATGCGCAAGCGTTTATGTCTCTTTGTAGAGATAAAAAAGTTTTGGAGGAATGTGGATTGGGGGAGGGGGTTGGGATCTGTGAGATGGCTGTGGCTCGACCAGCTGCAAATCCTGTCCTGGACTGTCCGGAGCCGGAGGCTCTTCCCCCTGTGTTGCCTTTACCTTATCCTCTTCCTCCTCCTCCTCCTCCTCCTGATTCATCTGATTCCTCGTTGGCATCTGCTCTTCCTGCTTCTTCCCCCCCTGAGGCAGAAGTTGTAAATACTCCCCGACATAGGGATCTGGAACAGCGCCAACCATGGCCGTCAGGTGTTTGGCAATCTCCAAACTCCCCGACTTCTCCTGATATAAGCCCGGGAGGAGGATGGAGAGTACAGTTAGAAGCAGACTCCGGGGTTAAGGGAAAATATCACAGGGAATCTGATTCTGGCCGTGGGAAGGGAAATGGGGTATTTCCCCTAAGAGAACAAGTGGTACCCGGGCCTCTCGAAGATGACGGTGAGCCAACCTACCGTCGAACCTTTGTGCACATTCCTTTTAATACTTCAGATTTGTATAATTGGAAGAACAATAACCCCAGCTTGAGAGAGAATCCTGAAAAGGTACAGAACCAGTTTAAAACGATTTTCAAAACCCATAACCCAACTTGGGCAGATGTTCAGTCTCTTCTAGATATCTTGTTGACACCAGAGGAAAGGATAATGGTAGTGAACAAAGCTCGTGAGTACGTGGAAAAGGAAATTACTGCAGGGAACCTGCAAGGAAATAGAGACGATCATGTCCCCATCCAGGAGCCAGATTGGAAACCAGACCAAGATATGACCTCCATCCGTGCCTATCGAGAATATATCCTCCGAGGATTGAGAGATGCTGTGAAAAAACCTCAAAATCTCAGTAAGGTCTATGAGATTCGACAGGAGGCTAATGAGACCCTGAGTGCTTTTTTGGAAAGAATTTACAATACTTTCAGACAATATACTTGTGAGGATCCGGAGGATGCATCGAACGCTCGCATGGTAAATATGATCTTTATGGCTCAAAGTGCACCAGACATTAGAAAGAAGTTGCAGAAGGCAGACGGAGCAACAGGTATGCCTATTTCCCAACTAGTAGACATTGCTTACCAAGTATTTACTAACCGAGAAAGTGTTCAGGAAAAGAAACAGGACAAGAAAGAGGAGAGAAAGATGAAAATGCAGGCAGCCCTAGTGGCAGCTGCAATCACGAGAAAACCTAGAGATGAGGGATCCTGGAGACAGCCGCAGAGACGGGGTCCATTAGAGAAAGATCAATGTGCCTTTTGCAAATTAAAAGGACATTGGAAGCGGGAATGCCCTTATCGAAAAGTTGGGGAAGGTGAAAAGAAGAAAGAGGAGAGCAGTGGATTGTTCGCTTTTGGAAGGGATTCAGATTGAAGGGGACCGGAGGCCCGGGAGGGAAAGATAACCCAGATCCCAGTGTCCCCTGACGAGCCTCTGGTTAAAATGCAACTAGGGGACAGAGATGAATTGGTAGATTTTCTCGTAGATACAGGTGCTGCCCATTCTGTTTTAACTCAAAAACTGAAACCTTTAAGTAAAAAGACTGTGCTGGTGGTAGGGGTTACAGGGAAGGCAGTAACACGATCCTTCCTACAGCCAATGACCTGTAATCTTAGGCAGGCCGAAGTTACCCATCAATTCTTGTACATGCCAAACTGCCCCATTCCCCTTTTAGGGAGAGACCTCCTCTGTAAACTGCAAGCTACGTTGTCGTTCCAGGATGGGCAAATGTTTTTAACAGTGCCTCCTGAAAAGGGGTGGCATTTACAGGCTTGCCTTCTCGGCCTTCTCCAAGAGGAGAGTACACCGGATATTCCTCAACCCCTGCTCGATGCTGTTGTTCCATGGGTATGGGCAGGTCACCGACCTGGGAAGGCTAAAAATGCTGACCCTGTGAAGATTCAACTTTTGCCAGGGGCCCAGCCTCCATGTGTGAAACAATATCCAATGCGGATGGAAGCCAGGAAAGGACTGAAGCCGTTAGTTGAACGGTTCCTGGAGTATGGCCTTCTCCATGAATGTACATCAGCTTTTAACACACCCATCTTGCCTGTGAAGAAGCCTAAGAGTAATGAATATCGTTTCGTCCAAGACTTGAGAGCTGTAAATAAAGTGGTTGTGAGTATATACCCGGCCGTGCCTAATCCGTACACCTTGCTATCTGCTTTGAACCCAGATCATAATTGGTTTACGGTTATTGATTTAAAAGATGCTTTCTTCTGTATACCGGTAGAGAAGGGATCTCAGGAAATATTTGCATTTGAATGCGAAGACCCAGATACTAGCATTAAGACTCAGTTGTGCTGGACTGTTTTACCCCAAGGATTTAAAAACAGCCCAACCTTATTTGGCAATGCATTAAGCAAGGATTTACGCAGGCTAGAATTGCCACTGTCCTGTGCTCTTTTGCAATATGTAGATGACTTGCTTTTAACAGCCACCACTGAAGCAAGCTGCCTGGAAGGAACAATTTGCCTCCTTAATTTTCTGGGTCAACAAGGGTATCGCGTTTCCAGGAAAAAGATGCAGCCCATATCCCAGAAGGTCACATATTTGGGATTTGAATTACAGCCTGGTCAGAGAGCCCTGTTGCCTGAAAGAAAAGAAGCTATATGCCGGCTGGCACCCCCAATAACAAAGAAACAACTACGAGGATTTTTAGGTACAGTAGGTTTTTGCAGGATTTGGATTCCAAATTTTGGGGTTATTGCAAAACCTCTATATGAGGCAACACACGGAGATGAAAAGGTACTCGAATGGACTGAAGAGTGTGAGCAAGCATTCTGCCAGTTAAAGCAGGCTCTCATTGAAGCACCTGCCTTAGGACTACCGGACATGAGTAAGCCTTTTTCCCTTTTTGTGCATGACCGAGGTGGGGTAGCCGTGGGAGTCTTAACACAGAAATTGGGTAGCTGGCAACGACCAGTGGCATATTTTTCAAAAAAATTAGACTTTGTGTCATGTGGATGGCCTGCTTGTCTCCGGGCTGTTGCTGCTACCTGTCTGCTAATACAAGAAGCTGAAAAATTAACCCTAGGCCATGAAATGATTGTATATATTCCTCATGCGGTACTTACAGTCTTGGAACAGAAAGGAGGGAACTGGTTAACTCTGGGACGAATGGCTCGATATCAGGCCATCCTCCTAGATAAGCCTGAAATAAAATTAGCCATTTCTCGCAATGTAAATCCAGCAACACTGTTGCCATCTATGGGTGACACACCAGATCTTGTGCATGACTGTTTGCAAACATTGGAAACTGTTTATTCTTCAAGACCAAATTTGAGAGACAGACCTCTTGAAAAAGCTGACCTGGAGTTTTACACTGATGGCAGCTCGAGTATAGAGAATGGAATTCAAAAATCCGGATACGCTATCGTGACTACACAGAATGTGATAAAAGCAGGACCTTTAAACCCATCTGTTTCAGCTCAAAAGGCTGAACTCACTGCTATGACTCGGGCTTTGCAATTGGCGGCCAACAAAACTGTCAATATTTATACTGACTCTAAATATGTTTTCCTTGTTTTACATGCTCACGGAGCACTATGGAAAGAGCGAGGTCTACTTGATTCAAAAGGAACAGGCATTAAACATAGCAAGCAGATAAAAGCCCTCCTTAAGGCAGTCTGGGAACCAAAACAAGTAGCGATAATGCACTGCAAAGCTCATCAAAAGAAAAATGATGATTCATCCACAAAAGGTAATCGATTTGCTGACGCTACAGCAAAGAAAGCAGCTAAAAAACCTCAGACAGACTTGCTGCCCGAAGTAAGTAATCTGTTACCTCTCCTCCCAGACTTATACCAGCCTGTGACACCACAGTACGGGGAAAGAGACAAACAATTGATAAGAGAGTTTCAAGCAAAGAAGGGGGAGCACGGGTGGCTAGTAGCAAAGGATGGCCGCATTATCATCCCAGCTGCCTGGGTTCATGTGGTAGTGAAGAGAGCTCATCATGGCACCCACTATGGACCCAAGGCCCTGATAAGGTGGATCAGTCACTATGTAACTGGAGTGGGATTAAGAGAGGCTGCCAAGAAGGTATCAGAGACATGTGAGGTCTGCCAGAGAAATAACCCAAAAGGAGGGAGAAAAGAAACTTCAGGACATCAGAGAATAGGCAATGGGCCAGGAGAAGAATGGCAGGTGGATTTTACTGAGTTACCCCGGCAACAGGGGATGAGATATCTCCTTGTCTTTGTGGACACTTTCTCTAATTGGGTTGAGTGCTTCCCATGTCGGACTGCCCAAGCCCGAGAGGTGGTCAAGGCACTCCTACGAGAAATCATACCTCGCTTCGGACTTCCAAAAGGAATAGGGTCAGACAATGGCCCCCATTTCATTGCACAAATTACTCAAAAGGTTTCTGAGTTCCTGGGAATCAGCTGGCATTTACACACCCCTTGGAGACCCCAGTCCAGTGGAAAAGTGGAACGTATGAATCAGACCTTAAAAAGACACCTTGCAAAGATTTGCCAAGAAGCTCGACTCAAATGGCCAGAGGCCCTACCCTTGGCCCTGTTGCGAGTAAGGGTCGCACCACATTCTAAATTGGGATTAAGCCCATTTGAAATAATGTATGGTAAGCCTTACCCTCTGAGTCTGCCCATGGGTACTGAACAACAGTTACATGTTTTAGGAGAAGGAATGATTAGAGAATATGTATGGTCTTTGGTTTCTGTTTTGTCTTCCATTCATCAGCAGGTACGGGACGTGCTGCAGACACAGAACCAGTCTCCTACCCCGGAAAATCAATTATTACCTGGAAGTTACGCTCTTGTGAAAGATTGGAACGAGGAACCACTTCGAGCCAGATGGAAGGGCCCGTATAGAGTACCTTTAACGACCCCAACGGCAGCAAAGCTCGAAGGAATCAAGACTTGGATACATTCCAGTCGCCTAAAGCCGGTGGCTGAACCAGAACAAGAAGAAACTCCTGCAAACTCCGGGATCGGAGGCAGAGAACAGTGGAAGGTGGAGCCAATAAGGGACTTAAAATTCCTATTCAAAAGAAAGGAACTTTGAATAATTTGTCAATCTTTGATCAAGTTTTACAAGCCTTATTATGAAATTGTTCAAGGTTTTAGTGTGGGGCACCCTAATTTGTCCACTCCTACTTATAGGAGGGGAAAATCTTTTACCACAAGAATTTGACCCTCAGGAAAATGTCTGGATTTATCTGGCCCGGGAAATATTAAATAGAACAGACTTCTGCTTGGCAGGAGGGATCAATGCTCATCTGGTTTTTACCTCATACTTAATTGCAGTACCTACCCCTTTGAAAATTTTACAGAATTATACTATGCTGAAAGATGTAAAGAAGGAAAATACATATCAGGATATATATAAGTGGGGGACTATTGTAAAAGAGAAAAGCAGAGACATGTTTTCTGTACGGGTTCAGGCAACAGCTAATGCTTCTGAATGTTTCTTAATAGTGAATTGTACCAGTAATTGCTTTAAATTGAACCAAGGTAGAAAAATCTTCTGTAATAAGACCAGTCAAATATCCTATGTATATACACATACCATCCTTCCTCGAGGATGGTTTCTGGCCTGCGGGAGAATGATATATTCATACCTTCCAGCAAATGCTGCTGGGGGACCATGCACCATTGCCCGGGTAACTGCAGCTCTTCCAAGGAAGTCTGACCTAATGCACACTGAACAAACCCCTCTTGGTGGGAGGTTTAAACGAGCATACACTACTCTCACTGCTGATTGTGACGAGAATGATTCCCCTGGACTATTATCTAAGGCAGAATACATAGCATTAGCTGCATCTATAGTGGGGGTTCCGGGTCTTGCTGTAAGTAATAGCAGAAATCTTAATGCAGTAGCCTGTGTTTTAGCAAAAGGACTAAATGCTACATCTCGAGCGCTCTCAGCCTTGAATGCTGAACAAAAACAACTAAGGGACGCTGTCTTAGAGAATAGAGCCGCTATTGATTATCTCTTGTTACGACACAATCTGGGGTGTGAAACCTTAAAAGGAATGTGCTGCTTCAACCTCACTGATAATTCTGTGCTAATTGAAGACAAAATTGGTGCCTTACAACGATTGACACAGACATTGAAAGAAACATCTGGCTTAGACTTTTCCTGGTTAACTTCCTGGCTTCCCAATTTTGGATGGTTGAAGCAGTTGTTTTGTATGGTTATTCTATTTTGCTTTATAGAGATTATGATCTGTTTCTGTATCCATTGTATACCGGTTTGTATCGCATCTATCTTCAGGCCTAAGGTAAATCAAATGATTTTGCAAAAAAAGAAAGCTGAGAATACTAGATTTGTGTTAAGTCAAATTGAATGGAGCAATCATAATTAATAATAATTATAAATGCTTCAGATGAGGGAAATGTAAGGTTTGACCTAGAAACTATTATGCAAAGCCTAAGCAAAAGTGAATGTTGTGTGTCGAATGCCCATCTGCAATGATAAGGGGCAGACAGTCTTAGATAGAGGAAGCTTGAAAACAAAAAACAGAATCAGAAGTACTGGAGCAAAGAGCTCATTAAAATACTAAAAATCACACCCCGAGGCGGGGAAGATATATGCTAATGGAACATATATGTACGTTAATGAGATACATAGCTAAAACACAGGTATAGAGACATGCTCAGTAAAGAACTCCTTGCGTCACTCCTTTATAACCAATTAGCAAACAAGGATGCTTATGAAGATTCAACCTCTGGTATATAAGGGGCTCAGTATTGAATGTGCTTGTGCTTGTCTTGGGAGATTATTCCGCTTGCACCTTTTATTGCTAGCAATAAATCATTTTTATACTTTCACCCCTGGTATCTTTATTGGCCTTTGCATACCGGGCACGAACCCAGACTTGAGCTGGGGCCCAACAAAACCAGTTGTAACCATGTTCAAACTGGTTTATGTGCACTGAACATATGTTCTATTACACATTTAAACCAGGCTCTGATCACTTAAACTGGTTTGTGTGGAATGTCTGTCCCTAGCCCTAGAGTCTACCATTGATCCCCCCCTTTCTCTGAACTGATCCACCCTCCAAGAGCTAAAAAAAGGCCTGAAAGATGAACAAACACATAAGAGAAGGAAATGAGCAACCTGGTAAAAAAAAGCAGTCAAGCAGCAGCAAAGCCCTTAACCTTCAGTATGTGAAAGAAGCCTGTATTACATCATGTTAGTGAAGGAAAGAGAGGAGCACAAACTATCTTAAGGAATGTCCAGTAAGTGACATAATCTGTGCGTTTCAAACATTGTGTACTACAGATTACATCCCTGTTCTCCTAATGATTCTCTCAGAAATTCTAAGAGCAAAAAAATGCTAATGTGCCTGAGAAGCAATTTCAGGTAGAGAGAAGTGAAAGGGAGATGATTTTATCTTTGCAAAGATTAACTAGCTGAAAAGGTGATTGACATATTTTCCTCAATACCCACCCAAGGCCAATATATTTCAGTTAAAAGCCTAGTTTCCATCTATTGTTAAATCATCTTAACTCCTTCAGGGAAGCGTCCCAGAGGTTTCCATTCTGGTGCCACCTCTAAAATTGGTGCCGGGGACTAGCAGCCCACTTGCCCGCCCCTAGCCATGCTATGGAGTTAACAATGGCTCATCAATTGCCAACTTAATCACAAAATTCAAGAACTGTTCCACAGTTTTCACACTTATTCTTACTTGAGCAAAATAAGTTAAGCTAACTGTTATAGAAAAAATAAGCCTGGCATCTCTTTCAGATATTGTAACATTAGTCATTGCTCGCACTAATATCATATAAAGCATTATCAGGCAAAAGTGTGATTTTTAAGTTCACAGCATCTGTTTAAAAGAAAATAAGTATGTACATAACACTTCTCAACAAACAAAAATAGGATAAAAACTGACCTGAATTCAGGGATAATGAAAACTAAACAGCTCTCTGACTTTAATAGTAAACGTAGTGGTTTAATAAGTACATCATTGATAATATATGTGGTAGTTACCCACAGAGGTTGTGGACTCTCCATCCTTGGAGTTTTTCAAGACCTGGCTAGAAAAGCCTTGGCTAAAATGATATATTTGGGGACAGTTCTGCTTTGAGCAGGGGTTGGACTAGATGACCTCCTGATGCCCCTTTCAAACTTAATTTTCTATGATTCTATGAATTCTCTAGGAAAATCAGGATGCTTATTTAAGCATCGAAGAAATTGAAGTCAGTGGAAGATGGATCCGGCCTAAAATACTTAACTTCGGCATTCAAATTTTAAAATCTGGCCAATAGTTGAAAAGTGTCTGTAAGAACACTCTGAATTTTGTATATGCAAAATAAAGACACAAAATAAATACAAGTGATGGCTGTTTTAAAAATTAAGCTACATGAACTAAGCATGCATTTACTTACATTATGTTCATACTATAAACTACATTGTATTAGAAAAGTTTTCAACTAGCAATAATCGCGCCTCAGCTGGGCCTCATTGGCTACAATACTACCATATATATAAAAGGAAACCTTTTTACCTGCTGCTCTGTAAAGTATTTTAGGTTCAAAGAATATGCAGGGGTTTTTATCTTCTATGCATGACAGTAACAATCCTTTGGCCTGGACAGGACTTCTTGGAATAACAACCTGTAAAATAATTTTGAAAAATAATTCAACTATACAGGGATTAGGTAACACAGAGATAATGAACAGGTGTAGACAGATGATCATTTATAAAAGCCAATCAAGGCCAGCAGTCACTGTTTAGAGATCAAAATTGCCCTAAGAAATGTTGCTATTTTTATGTAATGAAGCACCTTTGTGGTACCCAGTACAAAACTTACGATAAGCAATACCCTGCAGAATATCAAGAAAATACAATGCAGGACTTTCATCTGAGCATTTGCCAAACAATCAGTAGATGCAAAAAAACTTCAATTATTGCTACGTTTCCATCCATCTTTTTCCATTTTTTTCCCTAAGCACACAAGAATTACTTACAACAACCAAAACATTTAATCAATATGAATGCCACCATTCAGGAAAAGACATAAAGGTGCATTAAACTAACTGAATCCCTAGTCAGCAACCTCAGTGGGATTTAAAGTTGGGCATAACATTAAAAGTTTTGCTAAACTTACTGAGGAATTTTCTTTTAAATTTAACAAAAAAGAGGTTCTCTACACAAGACGCTAGGTCGCTGTAGCAATAAGCTATAGTGACCTAGCGTCAGTAGGGACAAACTGTGATGCCAACGCTACATTGCCATAGCAACAAGCTACCTCGCAATAGAGCATCATTATGGTGATGCAGCTGCTAAAAATAACCATGCACTGCTGGGATGGCGCAGTAACAGCTGTTACTGAACCATTATTTAGTACTTTCTAATGCAAGTAATAAATGAGAGCGCAGTAACAATTGTGTCATGGGAGGCACATGGAGATTCGGCCTCTGTGTTTTAATATACAATTTGTATATTATTACTGTAAAAGCTGCAACTTTTATACTAAAAGTATAGTACATTCAGGATGGATTAATACATGATTAATACATGAAACATAAATGATATTAAAAGTACATTTGCATTTTACTCAAAAGTAGCACAACAACAAAAATTAGTGAAATTTCTTGTTCCATATTTTATAGAAAGGGAAAAAAGACAATATCAATCTTAGGCTGAGAACTCATTACTTGGAGATCACACTAACAGGTGTAGTGAAGTCAAATTATCTTACAGAAGTCTTTTCTGGTTCTGGAAAAATATTTTCTTCCACTCAATGTAAAGACTGCTTCAGTTTTTACAGTTCTTTAGACATCAGAAGACCCCCACAAGCAACAGTTTTTAAGGGACCATCCAGTGGACTGTAAATTATCATCATTTACTTGGCAGGAGAAATAAAATGGAGTTTTAAATACAGTTGATCAGGGAGTAAAGTAGAACAATTATCCAGGATTACCCAAGACAATCATCTTCAACCAGGGTACCACAGCACTGTGATCCTTTCGAGGAGGTTAGGGATGCCACGCAATATTGGTGCTGTTAAGTAAACAAACACCTACGTGTAATTCACAAGATAATCCCAGACATTTCAAGTAGGAATCCATAACGTCAAAAATATTCTGACCTGTTAAGGTCTTGCAACAAAAGGATTGGTCTATTTGTTTTCCATAATGAACAAAACGAGGGAAAGCTAAGAGGTGATATTTCCAAAGGGTGCCTTGAGTCTATGGAGGGGTGCCCTGTGTTTAAAAAAGTTGAGAACCACTGATCCAGAGGTTCAAGCCCATTTCATAAGCTTATTTTATCAGAGGCATTCTTTCCCCTGGTGACCAGAGTACTAGACAGCTAGGATCAAAACTGACAGGAAGAACCTTGCCCTAAGTGGAGAGCTTTGGGGAAAGACCCATGTAATTCCCACCAGGTTTTAAAAGGAATGGGAAGGAGGGTGGGGGAAAGGGAGGTGAAGTGAAAAAAAGAAAATCAGTTAACGATTTATGAGGAGAAGCTGAGGAAACTGGTGGTCTTATTTATTTTGGAGAAGAGAAGACTGAGGGGGGATTTAATAACAGCCTTTAACTACCTGAAGGGTAGTTACAAAAAGGATGGAGCTAGACTAAGGGTGGACAATTATTTGGGCCCATGGGCCACGTAGGCAGTTTGGGAGAGCTGTTGCAGGACAGTCAGCATCAGTACCGCCCCTCCCCCCCCCCCCCCCACAGGCCCTGTGGTTCCTCTCTGCCACTGCTGCCTCCACCAGGGCCCAGTATCAGCTGAGCACACAGCCTCAGCCCCTGCCTGCCCTGCACCCACTCCAGATTCGCCCCAGCTGGAGCAGACCAGCTCTAGACCAGCTGGACCCACGTACACAGCTCCGTTCCTGATCCCATCCCACCCTTGACAGAGTGGACCAGCTCTGGAACAGCCCAGGACCCACAAGCAAAGCCCTGGCCCTGGTCAGGCTTGTGCTTGCTCTGCACTGGCCCACCCCACCCATAATGAGAGGCAGTGACTGGGCAAAAGCTGTTGCTGGGGGCAGGGCAAAAGAGGCCACCTCTCCATCACCCTTGCTGCTGCCAGGCCCTTCTTGCTGCAGCTACCAGAAGCCCATGCTGCCCTCAGACCCCTCTCTGCTACCACACTGGGTGGCCCGGAGGCAGGGCTCTTGGCAGTGGTGACTGCTGCAAAGAGGAGCCACAGCCCAGTTGCGGTCTCTGGACAACTGCAGCAAAAGGGCCTGGCAGCAGCAAGGGCGGGGGGGGGGTGCTGCTTTTCCCCCTGCCCACCAACAGCTTCTGCCCAGCTGCTGCTGCTCATCATGAACAGGCCAGCCCGGAGTGGGCAGTACTCAGGGACAGGACTAATAAGGGACAGGACTATCTTACAGCAGAGTAATTAACTGTGATAAAACACATGTGTAGACACTTACTGCAGATATAAATTGTGAAAAGTCAGCCCAGCCAGCAGGGGCCAAACTCCTGCCTGCTGCCTAACCACATAGCTACAGCACTCTTGCACACACAGCAGCACATAGCTATTGTGCCCCAGCCAACCCCCCTGCAGCCCAACACTGCCACCCAGAGCCCAGGACTGATCCCCAAGGCCTCCCGCAAACCAAGGCCTGCTCTGCCCCAGCTCAAATTGTTGCTGTCCTGGGCACATGTGTAGACACTGCATCCAGGAGCAATTTACTCTGGCTTAAACTGCTCCAGAGTTTATTGCTTCACATGAATTGCACGTGTAGATGCATCCAGTAATGTTAACTTTGCTTGCGCTGAATTAGAAAATAAAGTCCTGTTGACAGAGGTTAACCACAGAATTTCAATTGTTTTATTTTGAATCCAAACTTAGACACATTTACACAATATGGTTACTTTAGCAACATCAAATTTAGTTATTTTTAGATAAATGATCCCTTTCTCAGAGTAGCAAGTAACTTTCTTTCACAATGTCATTATATCTTCTTGATGCTAGGATGCCATTTGAGTTTGGGTTAGCTTGGAGAACAATGTTCAGTATACATATTCATATAAGGAAATTTATTTTAATTCAGATCAAGAATGTCTCAAAGATCTTAGTTAAGAAGGGACAATTTACTATACAATTTCAAAGCAAAAAAATATAGGGATCCTCTTATCACAGGGACCTTTAAATTCTGCATGAGAAGGTTACAGGGTGACCTTTTCAAAACTGGCAGATGCTAGATACTATGTACATTTTTCTACATATTTATTACAGATACACACTGAAGAACCTACCAAGTTGATATTAATACAGCCATAACAGTGAGCAGACACAAATGTGAAGAGCAAATGATGCCATACTGGTCTCAATAAATATCATTGGACCCTATTGGTAACAACTTATCTTCACTTGCAGGAGGACTTAGCCTCACCTGCAGTAGGATGGCACATCCACAGGCACCTGTGACCTACTTGGCTATCCTATTTTTCTTTCTCATTGGTCCATACTACGCATGAAATAGGAAGTTGCCTGGCCATTTAAAGGCCTTGCATGCAAGTAGTATTTTCTTGAAAATCACCTAGCTCTGAACCCCTCGGTATGACCCTTAATCTTTCACCTGCCTTGATACACAGACCCAGTGACAACCATTCTAGGCTCCTTGATGTTGCCCAACACTCAGCCCTTACAACACAAACACTAAGCCTCTCACAAAGCACATGTCTACATATTAAGGAACACTGCAGCATAAGCCTAACTGAGGGAAAATAATACTTTTACTTGACATTTTTACAGAACTATAGATTTTCTTCTTCCTATCCAAGTGTCACCTGCTAGCATGTCTGTTTTTAATGTTGCTAATGGGTCTTTAATTTATACAATAATAACTGAAAAATCATACTTATATTAAACTAAAATGTATTCAAGCCTGGAATTCTCAGCTATCACCTGAATCTAGTTATGTTATACAAAATCTGGATTAGTCTTTCAGCACAATCAACAAAAAATCTCTTTGTACTGGTTTGAAAAGCCTGAGTACAGATTCCCCTGCAGCCAGCTCTCTAACCACCAGGAGGTGTCCCTTAGTTTCAATACTCCCCCCACTAATACCTAGTTATTAGGAAGGAGAGTGCAGGGGAAGAGTGCTTTTCCTTTTAAGAGGAAAAATAAAAGGCATAATCTCTACTACATGGAAAAATGTGTTTGTATATTTCACAAGGTTACACAATAATCTATGCTAAAACAGCCAGGTATTAAGTCAAAACACTCAGACATTAGGAATACATCAAAACTGTGATTGAGCATACAAATTTAGGCCTCTGACATATATTACACTGAGCCACCCATTAACCAGTTAGAGTCTTAGGGTAGGGACAGACATCCAAAAAGCTGGAGCCTGAATTGATTCAATCTTTGCAGGTTAGTCTAACCTGACTAGGATGAACTGGACAGACATTCTCTCTGGACTGAGGAAATTCAGGCACATGCCTACAGTGGATCAGGCTAGAAGCCAAAGGGTGCTAGTGTTGGCTACAAATGTCCAACTCGGGAACCTTAAAATTCTAGTTTATTAGGCAGATTGAAACACTGTAATCATAAACCTTGGGGCTGGTCCCCACACACACACACACACGCACACATATACACACAGTAGCAGGCTACAGAGTCAGGTATACATATCCTACAAGTGCTGGAGTCTGTCGTTGAGGCTTCTTTTAGCGTGGTGTTATCTTCCAGAAGGGGGTCGCCGGCTGGTCCTTCTGGCTGGACAGGTCTGGTCGAGTTGGAGATCAAGAGGGCACCACTGAGGGTCACTTTTCACTGCCTTTTATCTGTCCTTGGCAGACTTTGGTGACTCCCCAGTTTTCAGGTTTGCCCAATCCAGGGGTCATTGACCCTCGTGGGACTTCTCCCCCCCCCCCCGCCCCGGTGGCTACTGGACGGCATCTGTCAGCCCCAGGGGTCATCTGCATGTACGTGCAGGTTTGGGAGTCCGTTGATGAATTTTGAATAGGGCTCTGGGAGCAGTTGATCTGGAGATACTCAGCCCAAAAATTGGTCCCTGACGTTGATTAACTCAGGCCAGGGCTTCTAGCCCTTGATCAGTGATGTTTAGAGATTTCCCGGTTGCTACATTGTCTTCTATTGAGTTCTTCTGTTGCCTGATCTGCAGCTTCCCCCGTGTTAATTGCTGTGTGCTACCTTGTTACACATTCAATCACTGATTCACTCACTCTTTCAGGGGCCCGCCTGATACAGAGAACGACAGTTTGATTCCTGCCCTTGTTACCATTGTTACAATGTATAACTTACTAAAACACATTTAGTTGAAAGGTGAGGAGTATAAAATATAAGCTACAAATGCCATGGCACACAAATAGATAAAAATACCAAAATGCAAGGGGAGATACAAAATGCACACACACAAATTTTAAAACACAATTCCTTAACTTAAAGTGAGAGAGAGAGGAAGGAAGAAAAGGTAGAAAAAGAGAAACCTATCCAAAGAGGGGAGAGCAAATGCAGACAAGAGGAAAAGGGGGCTTTCTGCTACACTAGAACAGCCCTCCCTTCTCTTCTGCAGGGAGTTGAGCTAAGCAGGGTGCATGGCCAGGCTCCATCAGGACTCTCTCATTAGGATGTCTGCCTGCATGGTTCCAGGATTTTCACCACTGGCTGCTCAAGGGGCTGGAGTGTTGCCAGCCCCCAGCCCCCTGCTAGTACTCTGAGGCAAGGGGGAGTGTTCAGTTCATGCATCTGTTGATGATACAGAGCTTTTCAATCTCCCTCCCTGCTTTGTCATACTTCTGCAGGAAACCGTTATCAGCCCCCTGAGCAAGCCAGCCAGGGGTGGGGGGCACTGATAACAGTCTTTATCACCCAATTAGCAAAATAAAAGCCTCTCTCCACATCACTTCAAACTTCTTAAACAGCTTACCAGCCGACCTTTTGATTAGCTCCAAAAGCCCTAAATGTTCACTATTCTGTTTACCTATCCCAGTGAAATTGGAGAGACAGACACCTGCATTAGCTAGCATACCACATGCTGGCTACAGTCCCTGATGTGGCAGAGAGGGGGAAGGGATCTCTACTTAAGCAGCAAGTGTTGGAGGGGAGGGGGAGAGGGAGGGGAGCACAGGGAAGCTGGCAGACCCTGCTGTGCCTGGAAGTCTGTGCCGAGCTCCAGCCAGAGAGCAGAGGGGAGGGGCCAGCACTGCTGTGGAGCAGAAAGCCTGCTGGAATGCTGAAGGACTCAGAATAATTTAAAACAGCAAGGGGTCTGGGACAGACATTGCATAAGCCAGTTTGAGCCAAATCAGTTAAACCTGGTTGAATGTAGTATCAGACTTATCTCAAACCAGTTTCAGCCATTTTCAAGCTGGTTTATGTGCACTACACATCTGTTCTGTTACAGGTTTAAGCCAGTTTCTGATCACTTAAACTGGCTTGTGTGTTATGTCTGTCCCTACCCTTAAAGTGTAACCCAACCACCAGTTTAGGCAATTACAGCATGACAAAATTCTGAACCAGCCACAAAATTATTACATAGAAAATGTGTAACAGTGTAGCTAGTTTCCATCATGCCTTAAAATGAACATGTGACAGGGTGGATCACACTGGGGTCTTCAACTGGCCCCTGTATAGCTGGTGTCCAACAATCAGATGATTGGCTGGCTCCAGGACCACACCAGGGCTCAAACCCTGGCATGTCCCCTGCCAGCTGGCAATTAGCTTATATTCAACTGGGAGAAATCACACAGTAACTAGTTTGAGCCCTGGCGGGGTCCCAATCTAGCCAATGACCAAATGATTGCCAGGCACCCTTGCCAGTGCAGGGAGAGCCTGAGATAATGACCAGCTGACTATGATCCCAGACTCTCCCTGCTCTGGCAAGTAGGGCGCCATTGGGGTTTGATCCCCAATCCCAAAATCATGCATGCTGCATTGCATATGTTTCATGGAAGGAGACATGACTGTTAGGATCCCTGTGCAACTTTAAATGAATATCTGTCAGCAGCTCCTATCATACTACACATGCATGTGATTTTGGGATTGGCAATCAGAACCCAATCACACCCTACTTGCCAGTATAGGGGAAGCCTGGAATCATGATCCTGGGCTCCCTCTGCACCCCTGTGCATCCCTGCAAAGGTACCCAACAGTCAGCTGGTTCTTGGATGGTTCCAGGGATCCACTGGGCTAGTTTGAGCCCCTGGAGCCAGCTGCTGATCAGTGGTAGCATCAAGGCCACACCAAGGCTGGAGTGGGGCCTGTTCTGGTCCCTAGCAGCTGCTGGCAGCCAGCAGGGACCACACCACATCCCATCTCAGCCCCACTGTGGTCCACCTAGCTGCATGTTCAATATAAGGTGCAATGGGAACCAGCCACAAAATTATTACACATTTTTAGCGTAATCATTTTGTGGCTGGTTCCTTTTTTTCCCCCACTATGTGGCTGGGTTATAGTTTAATCATATCTTATAAGTAATGTCTACTAGGACCCTATGAAACAGACTTTAAACAGATGTTAAGCTAAGTTCAACAAATTTATAAGCTTCTGAAAACATGACTTCAAAGATTTTTTTAAAACCAGGGTTAGGCAACCTTAACGAGAGATGGTCCTATCAGCTCAGCCTATAATAGTTTACAGACAACCATGAACTTAAGCTTTAAAAAGAATGCTGCATGGATTTAATGCAGCTGAAATGTGTCACCTTGACAGTTAAGACAGTTTACATTTAAATTCTGCCTTGACTTTCTGAACTGAATGCAAGTTTTAAGAATTAGCAGATGTCATGTGGGGGTGGCAGAAACCCAGGAGGACTCCTGTTCAAGGTTCTTAATTTGATATTATAATGTAGTAATGTCTTACTCTGTCATTTCCTTTTTCTAAACAGTGTGAGGCTTATCCTTCTCTCACACAACCTGCAAGAAATGCAAAACTCTAGAACTCTTGGTTCACAGATGATACCTTTTATTAGACCAATTAAGAAATTGCAAAAAAAAAAAAAAATCTCTTTCTTCAAGCTTTTGGGCACACACGCACTTCCTCAGGCTTAGGGAAAATTAAACACAACCTGAAAGACTTTTGTGCTTAAGTGAAGAAAACTCACACAGGTTCTGGTCCCTATCCAAACAGCTAAACAAAAAAGATTTGTTAATTGTTAGTTTTTCCTTACAAACTTGAGTCAACCTCATTGGTTTCAGAGTAATGGATTCTCACAGGGCAGGTATAATACAGCAGAAATGGAGTTAGGCGCTGGAAGGAAAAGGTTGGAGGTCCAAAGCAGAAGCAGAGTGTCTCCACCCTAATGCATGCCAAGAGAACTAGAAAAATCAATCTCAACATAGACAGTTTATTCTGAAATTGGCTGAGTGATCCTTGTTTTTTCCTTATTCCTTAGGAATGCCACATATCAGGGACTGCCTTCTCTTTTAGTTTGGGACTAAATAACTGAAAGTGTTCCTCAGAATGGACCCTGGGTAGGGATGTAAACAGTTAACCAATAATTGTATTTATACCACTTACCATTTAGTGACCTTTGACAGGAACAGCCCCGGACCCTTATACTTTCACCATGTTCATGGTACTACGTGGTCCTCAAGTCACTGATGGGGAGCTATGGGTGAGAAATGGCAGACATGGCTGAGCCACTAAGCAGCATTGCACAGCCTCAGCTTCCCCTCACCCACATGGGCAGGGGTTGGGGCTACAGATGAAGCTGGGGCTGCATATTTCTCCTGTGCCCAGATCCCACCATCACAGGGAGGGAGGGAGGAGTTGGTCCCTGACAGGGATCTGGTGGGGTCTTCCCACCATACTAGCAAGACTCCCAGCCATGGTGCGTCTGCCCAGCCCCCCAGCTTCTACATCATATAAAGAGCCTAACTTTCCATAATATTTAAAAGTATGCCCACTGTGTTATTCAGTTCAGGGATAAATGGAAGGTAAATGGGTAAGTACTATCTTGTATTGTGACAGGTATTAAATCTCCTGATCACAAATTTGAAGAAAGTCTCCCAGTTGACTAAGTACTACCATTTTCAGATATTGATTTTTTGCTTTCTTTCACATTTCTAAAATTTGTTTTCTGAGATAGACAATCACTTGTGGAAAAACAAAAAAAGATAACCCAAGGAAATAATGCTGACAACATTCACACCGTCAACCATCCATTGTTTCTCCATTGCCAGTTTCTAGACAGATTTAAGAAGTGCCATGATAGGATTGGGGCAGATGCAGTTGGGGTACAGTGGTGCTGTTCCACCCCCTTTGATTCATGGTCCATCCAAAATTTAAAAACAACTACTTGACAGTGACAGCAGGAATTCTATGCAGGCAGCAGATACAGAGTAAGTTGGCTTCGTGGTTTATTATAATCAGAATTCTCACTTCTTCTAAATTCTTCATTCTACAGATGTTAACCCTCTCCTTTTCAATGGTCTTGATATTCCACCAATCAAGCTATCCTTTGTTCTGTAATTCTGCTATATGTTAGTGGCTCCTTATAACGTAGCTCCTATATCACAGCTCTACAGACTGGTTTAAACTCTAGCTACAAAGTGTAGAAAGGTTAACTCAGGTGTGGAAATATCTTTCAGTGAAGCACTAAAATGTAGTGTCAAGATGCTCAAGGAGACTAGATTTTGTTTTATGAAGCTGAGATACATGCTTCTAATTCTAATGACTACAGGACTAATGAAACATTTTCTGATTATTTTTGCCTAGTTTGTTGTGTTTTCCCTACATAACAGATGATACTGCAAATTAATACATGTTGCAATAAAGTTGTTTGCTTTGATCCTAAACTAAAACCTACAGCTTTAGGCCCCTAGCATATCAGTAAGGTCCTAGATTCTTTTTAACTAGACAAAAATGTGTCTTGTGCTATACGCAAGAATTCACCACACTGTCTGCACCCCTTTCCCCCTTTTCAAAACTCTAGATTTGCCCGTGAGTAGGATATACTATTCACTCATTTCTTGTCAGCAGCCCTTTTTGTAATCTATTTCGGCTGATAATATGCCCTTTACAATCTAGGAGACTTCTTTTCAAAGGAAAGGGGAGATATCATTCCCTAGCTGGTAGGCTATGTAAACAACCTATAATGATATTGCTATGTATTCTTTAGCCAAGACATGTGGTTCTAAAGAGAGGGACTTGCAATAATCTTAGAATGACCTCCAAAGCTTTTAAAGGTTACCTTCTGCTTTATTGAAGATGGATGGTCACATGCTTTTCTGATGAATGGGAATCAGTTTGATAGTATTTCTTTGCATGACAAGAGTGGTTGAAAAAGCAATATGACTGAAAACAGCAGCCTGTTTAAACTTCTGATTTAAGAAAGATAACTGTAGACTGAGAGGAAGATGGACTTGGCTTCAAGGAATTTATTTCCAACTGGCCATCTTGGGTGAAGAGCCATGACTTCTTGAGCGTGACAACTTGTTGATTTACCTTTCTTTTCCTGACTTTGCTGCATTCCCAACCTCCCTGCTTGAAGTTAAGAATTTGTTATTTTCAGCATTTCATTCTTTGTTGTAATGAGCAACTTTACTTGATCCCTGTACTGCTGTCTGGCTTTTCTTTAACATCAGACAGTTAATTCCTTTGATCTGTGCTCATAAAAGGTTTTTTTCACCTACACCTGCACTGCTTGGTCCTCCCTAGCAACAACAACAACAACAAAATCAACATTCAACCCCTGGTTTAAGTTATAAAATAATAACCTAGAGGTCAGGGAGCACCTCAATCTCCTCCTCATATATTCTCACTGAAAATGGCTGTACAGACAATTGTACACACTTCAATTTTGATTTGTTTTTCATGTCAAATGTGGAACCAGGCATATTTCTTGAAAACCTCTGGAACAATTCTGGGATATCATAATGAAACCTAACATAAAAACACAAAATGCATTCCCACCCTGACACAGCTGCAAACAAACATATATAAATGGCTTTCTTGAGGATGTGCTCCATTATTTTTCCAGGAACTATATATATTTATTTTATATATATTTGGTTCATTTGTTTTGTTTTTTAGGTGAAGGGAGAGAAAGGTGTGGTAAGGATTTCCAGAAAGAAACACAATACCTAATCTGACGCTCATGAAGTACCAACGTCATATACAGATAATCAGACAAAACAAGAAACAGCTGTGATTTTTTTTTTTAACATCATATAAATGCGTCTCCTGCTTCAAAAGCTATTACATTAATCAAACTATGAATAATTTCTTCAACACAAAAGACTGATGGTCATGTAACCCATGCAAAAATGCAATTTGAGGAAAATGGAGAGCTAGCAAATAATAATCTCCTAGCACAGAAATACTGACTTAAACTAGTCAGTCCCACCCTCGCCCCTCCACCATGTGAATATCATACTGCCTTTTGGAATAAAGTGAATACAGGAGTTTGAAGTTGATCATTCTTTGCTTTTCTTCTCTAAAAGATATTGCAGTCTAGAAGCTGTGGATCTGAAACATTAAGAGATGTCTACAGTAGAAGGCTGTAACGCAACATTACAGCTGAGAACATGGATGCATAAAAATGCATAGCCAAGTCGCCACAGTTACCATATACTGACCACAGTGCATATAACCCATTTTTAATATGTCTTATAAGCAATACAGCATATTAATATAAAATGCCAGTGCATTCATCTGGAACAACTTAAGGTAGTACAAATGCTGAATATTTTAATTTCCCATGTTAAAACTACTCTTGCATAGCTTTCAATTAATATATCTATAATCTGTTTTTAAAAAAATGATGTGCTTTATCTCTCTGCCAATTTGAATTCAATTTATGATTCAGGATATTTTAAAAGCCTTAGCTGCCTTTATATTTCTTCTCTCTTCCCACCTGTCTGCAGAAACAAAATTGCCTAGATTCAAATGCCTAGGACTTAAAGTAATCCAGAATGAGCCTCAAAAGCAGTGGTTAGTCTCTTTCTATAACACAGCATTTAGTCTTGCTTGCTCGGATTGTTAGACAATATTAAGACCCCCCTTCCCCAAAAAACAAATAAAAACCAAACAAAAAAACCAAACTTACTGCACCTTTATTCCTGGACAGTGGGCAAAAAAGGCTTCTGGACTTTGAGAATGATATAATGCACCATGACCTACACAACCCCAAGGTGCTCGTATTGTGAGACTTCCACAATTGAAGAGATCTCCAGAGCGATACCGATATTTTGCTGCTTCATTAACAATCTGCATGAGAGAAAAATAACCATTTCAAAAATCTTTTCTATACGTTATCAATATTAATGCCAAGAGCATGTAAAATTATGTGTACAGAAACACACAGTGATCATCCTACAATGCTGGTTTCTTTATAGTTAACAGCAAGGTATCCTGAAAATAATATGTTCTTCTTCACCTCTCTGCCAAAAACATGCTATTTTTCTAAAAGAAAATGGTAGGAAGGCACTACCTAATAATGGTTTGAAACAACATCTAACAAGAAGCAAGTGACAGAGCTGAAAACAGAATCCAAGCTTACTAAATCCCACTCTCATATCATTTCTACTGAACATGCTGTACCTAATCTAATATGCCTTGCTTTGGCCTATTCTTTTTGGCTTTTAACTTGACTCTTGTACATTTCCAATGACCTCAAACATATGTAAATGTTGGCAACACTCATGACTGTGAAAATACATGCAATTATGGGAGTAAAATCTTAAATTTTGATGTTCACTTTCTCATCTACCAGTAGTACTATTTACATTGTTTGGGTCCCTTAACTTCTCTAAAACCATCTGAACTAACCTGATCAAATGCTGGAAAAATGTAGTCGGCAAACTGGATTTCTGCAATGGCTGTAGCACCAGTAACTGCAACTCCAATACCAAATCCAACTATTCCTTGTTCACACAATGGTGTATTGAAAACTCTGTCTTTACCTAAAAAACAAGGAGAGCTTTTAATACATTAAACTGTAAATAGAAACACATTTTACTTTTCTGTGCCCAAAAAGATGCACCTCATTAAATCTCATACATTTGTGCATATATAATTCTGTGGGCGATTTCTATATACAAATAAAAATATAAATTAGGAAAAGTTAATTAAATTTGAAAAATATATTTGTGATGCACAGGAGTATAACTGTCTTTGTTCTATGGTGGGGTTTTTTAAGAAGGGGGTAGGGGGGAAGCAAGAGCTAAAATAACCTGCCCAAGCTCACAGTGAAAGATCCAGGTATAGAAACCAGAACACATTATTTCCAGTTTTTTGTTCTAACTGCAAAAACACCCTCCCTTACATGCTAAGACAAGCCAGATTGTCCGTTAAAGAAAAAGACTGAAGAGAGAAAAAAGGTGGGGGAGAGGGGAGAGAAGAGAGAGCATTTTCTAATTCCTGAAGTGTCAAGTAAAAAAATACCCAGAGCATAACAGGAATCACAGAACTGAAAGGGATTAGCCAGTTTATTAAACTCAGTCCTCCATGAATCCTGATAATCATATACTAAGTATATGCCCAAAAGCTCCAGAAGAACATCCTCTCTAATCCTCCCCTATACTGCAGCCACAAAACACCCCATAATAAACTTTGGATCTTTAGCATACATGCAAAAAATATATCAATAGTCATTTTTGCTCATAGTTCTGTTCATATCTTCCCTTTTTAAAACCTGCCATTAGTTCCTCATTCTCCACTTCATCAACTTCAAGCAAGCATAATTTGGGGTCTTGGGACAGAAGTTACGCATAAACCAATTTAAGTGATCAGAAACTGGTTTAAACCTGTAACAGAACAGAAGCTCACCCCTTTCCCTACTCCAACCTATTGCTGGCTGGCTACAACTGTGGACTACACATCCCAGAGGTACCTGGAAGCAGGAAGAGGAAGTGATGAGCACACCTGAAGAGTCCTGCTGCTTTAATTTTGGACTGTAAATCCCAGAGACCTTGGGGGCAGCAGGAAGAGGAAGTAAGCATACAGTCAGAGATCTGTGCTCTAGTGCCCCCCAGCTTCTGGTGAGAGCCCCCGCAGGCATGTGGCTGCATTTCCTGAATCAAAGGTAAATGTCTGTTCACTTCTGTTTCAATTTAAACTTTGCAGTTTAGACTAACCTGCAAAGACTGAATCGATTCAGCCTGAGGCTTTTTGACTGTCTGTACCTTGCCTGGGACTATCCCAGCATGGTGCCCTCCAGGTAACACATGGGGCAGGGAAGCAATCACAACTGTATTTTCACAGTACTGCACATTACTTCTATGCAATAAACAGAACTTCCCTAACTGATCCAAAAAGCCACTACCCTCTTCTTTATCTCCCTTCTATGCTCAATTGTAAAAGCTTTGCAAAAATAAAATTTCACATTGTAATTCAATTCTTATGCTGACTGACTCATCAGCTGACAAAGGTTTAGCACCTCTGCCGAGAGCTGCTGATTAAACTTACAGAAAAGTTAAAAAAACAAAGAAACCCTAGCTGTTAGAAATAACTTTCATGAACTAAATAATTCAATAGTCAATCAGCCACCTAATCAGATGGTAGCACATTAGAAATCCAATGAACATCAGTTTCAAGAAAAATCTTTTTAATTTATTCATGAGCATTTCTGTGGAACAGAATGCCAAGCTATCTACTTCCAATAAAGGAAAAAAAACAAAAGCTTTAAAAGTATCCAAATGGGCTGAAAACAAAAATAATTTTCCCTAAATGTATAACCAGACTATAATAACTCGGGCAGAACAGCATTGTTGTCATGTAGTTCTCTGGCTTGTCATCTACTTGCTGTTTTGAAAATGGCTGAAACCAATTACTTCATGTAATACAGTTCTCAGCAAGGATTTCCAAACTAATTTTATACCTGAAAGCATTCAGAATTACTAGCTCAAGGAGAGTTATAGACATAAAATTATGGACATGCCCCATAGCCCCCTCCCATTTATTGTTACCCATTAAGCTTCCAGAATGATTCAGTGTTATATCATGACACCAAGGCCCAGTGTTAGTAAATATGATAGGTGCTATTACTATCCTGTTAAGTATTAATGCATGACGATTTTAAGTTATTTCAATTATAAAGGAAAAAAACAATTTATGTAATGAGATGTAAAGAATGCATTGCCATAAATAGTATTTAAAAAAAACAGATGCATTCTTTTGAGATCTAGTATTTTGAAATTACTTTACTCTTAGGTACTTAAAGTTTGATCTTCAAAGGTGCAGAATATGCAAATTGAGTCAACTCCACCCAGAATCAAGCATAAAGCTGAACATACTATTGGCCCTAAACAGTGACAAACAAAACTCCCTCTAGGAACATGACTAAAGTGCACATTTATTACTGATACTTAACTGCCATCCGGTCTTAACATTTGGTTACTGACAATCAGGGTCCCCATGTTATTACCAATGAGCTGGGCTACCCACAACTTTCAGGATACAGTACATCCCCATTATAAAGAACCCTGCTTATAAAACCTTTTGGCTTTTAACAGTTCTCAACAGTGTGCACATCTACACATGCATATTAATGCAGAGCAGTAAACTCTGGCACTTATTGTGCTGGAATTTATTGCTCCCAGGCACTGCATTTACATGTGACCAGGACTGCAATATGTTGAGCCAGGTCAGAGCAGCCCCAGCTAGCAGAGGATCTAGGGGGTCAGCCTGCCAGCCTGGGGATGCTCTGACCCAGCTCATTGTGCAGCAGAGGGGTTGGCTGGGGCATGAGGGTGCTCCACTGTGGGGCTAACTGGCAGGCATCCCCTGTACTGAAGCACACTTGTGCTCTAGGCAGCTGCATCAGTGTCTAAACATGTAGTGCTACAGACTAAAAACTATGCAGCAGGATAGTACTTGCATTTACAAGTACTACCCTACTGTGCAATTTATTAGTTTCCTGCAGCCTAATGTGTAGATGTCAGGATGTTTACTGTGGAGCTAATTAGTCTACTCTGCAGCAAACATCTTGTGTAGACGTGCCGGTATGAAACAATTTTCTTATTATGATGCAGCAAACTGACTAAACCTACCAGGGCAGATCCACAGAGGGTGCAGAGGCTAGCTACATCCCTCCCCTTTTGGACTGGACTGTGCCACAGGAGCCTCTGGGGACTTCTTTAAAGGCCCCAAAGCAGGTAAGAATCCCCCAATTCCCCTCCATGCTCAAAGGGGTCACTCTGCACGTCCCCTCCCCTTCCCCAGTTCACCATTGCTGCTTTCCTTGCTGTCCCTCATGTAGAGAAAACTTCAAAGCTGCTCCTGCGTGCTCCAATCAGGTTGCATAGGGGCTAGGCTCAGCTGGAGCTCTGCCAGCAGCAGCAACAGCTGTGATGTGGGGTAAGGGAGACTCCTGCCTATCTGCTCCTAAGGTACTGGGCAGGGTGGAGGAGTCCACCTACCTGTCCATTACTTCTGCTGCTGCTGTCACTGAGCCCAGGCCCCAGGCATCCTGACTGGAGCAGGTAGGAATGGCCCTGAAGCTCTCCCAACCCCTGGGACAGCAGTGGCAGGCAGGGAATGGGGGAAGGGAGGGGAGAGGTACATGCCTTTGTGCACAGGGAAAACGGGAAGATTCTTACCTGTGTGGGGGACTTTAAAAAAATCCCCAGAAGTTCCCATGGTGCAGTCTGTCCATACCAGTGGGTTGAAAAGGAGGCTGCTGGGATCAGGGGATGCAGCCACCCCAGCAGCATGGGTGGCTGCTCTCACACTTCCCTTTGCCAAATCCTGGATCTGCACCTGAACTCTATTATATCAGAGACACACTTTTTAATTAATTTTCCCCTGGTCTTATGGTGGGGGGGTGTTATAATGAAGGTTTACTGTACTTTTAGTGGTTTTATAGTGTTGCACAAAAGATGGATTCATAGATTCATAGATGTTAGGGTCGGAAGGGACCTCAATACATCATCGAGTCCAACCCCCTGCATAAGCAGGAAAGAGTGCTGGGTCTAGATGATCCCAGCTAGATACTCATCTATCCTCCTCTTGAAGACCCCCAGGGTAGGGGAGAGCACCACCTCCCTTGGGAGCCTGTTCCAGACCTTGGCCACTCGAACTGTGAAGAAGTTCTTCCTAATGTCCAATCTAAATCTGCTCTCTGCTAGCTTGCGGCCATTGTTTCTTGTGACCCCCGGGGGCGCCTTGGTGAATAAATACTCACCAATTCCCTTCTGTGCCCCTGTGACGAACTTAAAGGCAGCCACAAGGTCGCCTCTCAACCTTCTCTTGCGGAGGCTGAAAAGGTCCAGGTTCTCTAGTCTCTCCTCATAGGGCTTGGTCTGCAGGCCCTTGACCATACGAGTTGCCCTTCTCTAGACCCTCTCCAGGTTATCCGCATCCTTCTTGAAGTGTGGCGCCCAGAATTGCATGCAGTACTCCAACTGCGGTCTGACCAGCGCCCTATAGAGGGGAAGTATCACCTCCTTGGACCTATTCGTCATGCATCTGCTGATGCACGATAAAGTGCCATTGGCTTTTCTGATGGCTTCGTCACACTGCCGGCTCATGTTCATCTTGGAGTCCACTAGGACTCCAAGATCCCTTTCCACCTCTGTGCCACCCAGCAGGTCATTCCCTAGGCTGTAGGTATGCTGGACATTTTTCCTCCCTAGGTGCAGCACTTTGCATTTCTCCTTGTTGAACTGCATCCTGTTGTTTTCTGCCCACTTGTCCAACCTATCCAGGTCTGCCTGCAGCTGTTCCCTGCCCTCCGGCGTGTCCACTTCTCCCCATAGCTTTGTGTCATCTGCAAACTTGGACAGAGTACATTTCACTCCCTCATCCAAGTCACTGATGAAGACATTAAAGAGTATCGGTCCAAGGACCGAGCCCTGCGGGACCCCACTGCCCACACCCTTCCAGGTCGAGACCGACCCATCCACCACGACTCTTTGGGTACGACCCTCTAGCCAATTCGCCACCCACCGGACTGTGTAGTCATCCACATCACAGCCTCTTAACTTGTTCACCAGTATGGGGTGGGATACCATATCGAAGGCCTTCCTGAAGTCCAAGTATACGACATCCACCCCTCCTCTTGTGTCCAGGCATTTCGTAACCTGGTCATAGAAGGAGACTAGATTGGTCAGGCACGATCTGCCCACCACAAACCCGTGCTGGTTTCCCCTCAGCATAATTTGCCCTGCCGAGCTCTCACAAATGTGAGCCTTGATAATTTTTTCAAAGACTTTACCAAGGATGGAGGTGAGACTGACTGGCCTATAGTTGCCCTGGTCCTCCTTCCTCTCCTTCTTGAAAATGGGGACTACGTTAGCCCTTTTCCAATCCTCTGGGACTTGGCCCGTGCGCCACGAGCGTGCGAATATTCCCGCCAGTGGCTCTGCAATGATGTTGGCCAGTGCCTTCAGCACCCTCGGATGGAGCTCATCCACGCCTGCCGACTTAAAGGCATCCGGTTCTTCCAAGTGACTCTGCACCACCTCAGGATCTACGTATGGAAGTCTGGCGCCTTGCTGCTGCCTCTCTACAACCCCAGTGAGAGACTTGTCCTGCCCCTCACTTAGGAACACTGAGGCAAAGAACTCGTTGAGGAGTTCAGCCTTGTCCCCCCTGTCTGTCACCAATTGTTTCTGCCCATTTAGCAGAGGTCCTATTCCTCCCTGGGCCTTCCTTTTACTCCCAATATATCTAAAAAACAATTTCTTGTTGTCTTTTACTTGGGTTGCCATCCTCAGCTCCATGGTAGCTTTGGCCCGCCTAACTGCCTCCCTACAAGCATAAGCAGAGGAGGTATATTCATCTTTAGTGATCTCACCCTGTTTCCACTTTTTATGTGCTCCTTTCCACTTTTTATGTGCTATGGAGTATAAAGGAAACTTTCAAATACCTCAAGAGTTCTCTCTCCATTTTTAATGCATTATTTTCTTAACCTACTTGCTCTAAACCTTCATGAATTCTACTTCTGTGTCTCACAACTCATTTCTTTTAAATCAGTTTTCAAATACTTGGGGTTAAATGACAGATATGTTGACTATTGAGCTGCTTTCTCTTCCAAAACTCATTGCCAGGGAGCTTTTAGCTTCAGTATCCTTTTTTTGGAAAAAAGGCTTGAGCACAAGAATTTCTTACCAGTTAAAAGTTTGGGGGGGGATTATATTAGAAATAATAAAATTAAAAGCATACTTTTTGTAATGCACACATGCAAAATATTACAATAACTAGTACAATAATTATAAAGGATTAATCATTTTAAAGGAAGCTAGATTGTTGGACGGATGTCTAGCAATCAGTCACACAAACATGATCTTCATCTGGTCAATTATGATATCATTTTGAGATATGATAACTTTTTACTACTTGACACCATTGAATTAATTTTGATTCCCAAGATAACATGAGCAAAATGATTTCAAGATGTGGTTCTTTTGTAGCCTGGTACACACATCAGAGAAAAACTATAGTTAATAAGTCCTAGTACGTACCATGACAGAAAGTAGTCAATACCCAACACAATAGCAAAATGCCAATATTACCTAATAGCAGTTTGTGATTTAAAAGTAATTGGCATGTCTCAATTGCATTCCTAGTAGGCAAATTTTTATGTACTTCTATTCATCAACCTTTAGTACTAACATAGTATTCAGCACTGTACACACAGGAAGATAGTTCCTGCCCTTGAGAGCTTATATCCTAAATAGACAGAAATAATGGTATGCAATGGAAAAGCCAAGTGTGGGGAAGATTTACAAAGCAAGTTTCATTTATATTAATTCTCCATGCTAGAATGTGTATAAGAAAGTGAGTAGCAAAAATGGTCATTTTGCTGGACTTCAGCTGGATTGAAAAAGCATTAAGAAGGAATCGCTTTTATACCATTCACAGTTGGCAACAGGGCAAAAATTTCACAGCCACAAATAATATTATACCTGTTCTGTGGATAAAGGACATCAGTTTCCAGGGATATTAGTCAGAAGACCTTTCTACAAGGCTAAGGATCAATAAACCAGTAAGTGCACTGGGCCAGGAAAGTATTGCCAGAGCAACATGAAAGAACACAATCTTGTCATTTATCAGATGGCAAGGTTATTTTAATAAAACAGAGTATGTGAGAGACTGGAGGCAATTTATGCGTTGTGCTATTCTGCCTCCAAAAGGCCACAAGGGCTGTTACAATCACCAGGCTATAGGCATAACCACTCCTGCTCTTTTTCAGTGCACTCCCTCAGTGCCTCACAATCTATTTTCCTGGGTATAGTCATAAAATTCTCTCACTTTAAGACTGGGCTGTATGACTGTTTGAGAAAAGATTTAGTACCAGTAGCACCAAGTGACCAGGCAGCATTTCCTCTGCTCAACATATTGTTTTCAGCCAGATCTAAATCATTCACCTAGTTGCCTATGTCTCACATAAAGCCAACAGGACTAGAAGGACAACTAGCTAGAGAAACTGGACTTTGTGAGTCTAAATGTTCTGTGGAGAGGAGGGAGTCTAGGTTCTCAGTCCCCAATACCAAGCTTATTTTTATTCTTAAAATCACTGACTTCCTAATGCAATATTGACACACAGTCCAGGGTGTAGGGGCCAGAACGTTAAACTCAACCCAGGGAGGTCTGTCTTGCACATTATCCTTCCGGCCCTGGGATTCTTGCATTGACTGCACATTGCCACAGTTCCCACAGATGTGATGAAGGCTGGCCACAAACTATATCTAAGGAGTCCATGAAAGATTAGTCAAAAGTACATGAATGCCCATGCTTCCAATACAAAAGGGCCTGCACCTCCATTTAAAATTTCCAAAGGGGTCCACACCTCCATTCAAATTTGTTTTAGGGGTCTGCAAATGAAAAACGGTTGAAAACCACTGTTATATATAATATCCAGAAGTAAGGAAACATGCATTAAATATGAAAAAAAGCATTTATTTGTGTTTGAATGTGACATCACCATAGTACATCTCTTCATCCATAAGTTCAAAATGTTCAGCAGAGGATCTCCCAGAGATCTGCCGTGCTTCGTGTTTTCATTTCCTTGATGGTCATCTTAAAATGATGATCACCTACCACAATTCCTTCTATAGCCATCTTCAAACTGGTTCCATCTCTGCACCTGATCTGACAGAAATGCATGTTTGTTCCTCCCTGGGTTTCCAAAAGAGTCCACTTCTCTTCAGAGGTGTACCAATATATCAGTTGCCTATCAGATCAGCACCAATAAAAGGGAGATGACATTGTCTATTGGCTTTTTTGGGCTGTTGTAGCCAATAATATTTACTGATAATTATGCCTTCTAGCTGGGGCCCCAGATGTCTGGTTCCCTCTCGCCCACAGGGCCAACGCCCCTGGACTCCTTTGTTCCCTTCCATGATCCAGGGTGACTTTGAGCGTAGAGCGCCCAATCCAGATATGGGGGCCCAAGCCATTTTCCATCCCCAACCCCATCAGCGGGCCAGGCTGGGCCGGAGTGGAGTGGAGCACCTGGTGTGGCGTGGACTTTAGGCTGAGGCCAGGGTGTAAATGGCATCGAATGCTGCAGAAACATAACTGGGGTGAGGAGGGCCAGCCTTCTGTGCCACTGCTGCATACCCCCTGGGGCCTTCCCAAGTACCCCCAGAGGTACGCATACCCCCAGTTGACAACCCCTGCACTACTACATTCCCCACCAATTCATCCCCATTTTTAAGCAGCAGGCAAGAAAAGCATGGCCCCTAGTTGGCCACTCCAGCACTTGCACCAGGAAGTTGTCCCCACTCTCCATAAACTTCCTGGATTACACTGCTGTATTGCCCTCCCAGCAGATGTCAGGGTGACTGAAGTCCCCCATGAGAACCAGGGCCTGGGATCGGGAAACTTCCACTAGCTATTTGAAGAAAGCCTCATCCACAACTTCTTCCTAGTCTGGAGGTTTATAGCAGACACCCACTACAGCATCACCCTTGCTGCTCTGCCCTCTAACCTTAATCCAGAGACTCTCAACAGGCCTATCTCCAGTTTCATACTAGAGCGCTGAGCAATCATATGGCTCTTTTACATAAAGTGCAACTCCTCCTCCTCTTCTCCCTTGCCTGTCCTTCCTGAACAGTTTGTACCCATCCATGACAGTGCTCCAGTCATGTGAGCTTCCCACTAAGTCTCTGTTATTCCAATCACATCAGAGTTCTGTGACTGTGCAAGAACTTCCAATTCTTCCTGCTCATTTTCCAAGCTCTGTGCATTTGTGTACAGGCACTTAAGGTAACTAGTCAGGATGTATGAGAACACCTCCCTTGTTGCCCCTGTTGCAAATCCAAGACAAATGCAATATTTTGTCAACATCGTGTCTCAACATTTTAAGATTTCCTTCCTGCCACTTTGAGGGGCAGGATTAAGATTCAGAATGACTTTGATAAACTGGAGAACTGATTCAAAATTAATCAAATTAAATTCAATGAAAACAAGAGAACTGGAGGGCAGACAAATCAAGTGCATAAATACAGACTGGGGAATGACTGGCTTCAGTAATACAGAAAAAGACAAGGGGACCATAAAATAAATGAGCCAACGTTTTGCTCTGGTTGCAGAAAAAAAGGCCAATAGCAGATTGGGCTAAGTGTGACTTGCAAATCAAAGAAAGTAATTTTCCTTCTCTAATCAGCACCAGTGAGGCCTCACCTAGAGTCCTATGTCCAGTTTTAGGCTCTGCACTTCAAGAAAGAGGTGGACAAATTAGAAAGAATCCAGCAGAAAATGTCAAAAATATTAGAGGTCTGAAGAATATGATTTACAAGGAAAAGCAGAAAAAATTATAACTATTTAGTCTGAAGAACAGAAGGTTGTAACCTGAAGGATGATTATAAACGGGATGGTGATAAACTATTCTTTGTGGCCCTGTGGACAGGAGGAGCAATGGTCTTAAATTCAGCATGGGAAATTTAGGTTGGATATTCAGAAGAACTTTCTCACTATGCCAATGGCTAAGCATTGGAATGGGCTAAATTGAAAGGTGATAGAATCTCCATCCCTGCAAGATTTTAAGAGCAGCATAGACAGATACTTGATTTGGATGGCTTAATCAAGAATGATCTTGTCCTTATCAGGGCATTAGACTTGATAACCTCTTGAGGTGACTCCAATCCTAATTTTCTATGATTCTGAGAGAGAATCATAGAGGGTAAATGAAGCGCTCCATGTAGAAAGTGTTCTGTTTTTCCCTTTGATTAAAACCTAGGATTTCCAGAATTAAAAGCATGAGCTTAAAGTAAAGGGCCAAGTGCTGTAGATAAGAACACTGAATGGCTTGCATCATCTGCGAACCAAATGTAGAGCAGGCAGGTAATCTAATCCAGAGAGGAACCCGTAATTTAAGTTAGGCACTTTGAAGATTTTACTCACACAGTCCAGAGTCACAAAAAGTACCACCCCCCACTTACAAATTCAGCTTGGATCACAACTGATCTTACTGTCCTGATCTCACATATTATACCTGTAGTTTTGTTTAAAAAAAAAATAATAATTTCTTTAAAAGTAACACTGAATACAAATAAATATTTTTTTTTTAATGAAGAAAAGTCATTTCACTAGGAAAAAGTAGTAAATAATTTCCACTATAAATCTGCTTAAAGATTTTAAACCTAAGTCCCAGACACACATACTGCTGTAATTTTTCACTTGTATTTTATACATGAAAATTATTAAGAAGCCTAATATATAATAGTTAGTCTAACATTCAAAGGTAATAACACTACAGCTTCTTTATCACTTCTTGAGGCACAAAATGGGGCAATCATTTTAGGAAGAGACAAGCTATTAATTTGCATTTCCCTTTGCAAGCTATTTACTCAACAAGTGAAATTTAAAGTCAAGCAGACTAGAAAACTATAGACACTTTGTCTTTTCATCTTTCTTCATTTATATGGAAATGAGATGATTCCTAAAAGATCTCTCTTTCTGCTGCCTGCGTCAACCAAACAACAGCACATAAATTCCTCAGGCTGACTCCTGACTACAGGGGAAGGCAGAATTCCTACATTATCTGAAGCTATGTGCGTCAGCCTCCAAGAAAGACGTTATTCTGTTGTCAATTTCAATTAACCTGCCTAACTTTATAACCCACCCTAGCTCCAACCATCTGAACAGGTTTATGCCCTTTTCCAACTAGCAGAGGAAACAATATGACAAACAAAGCTATAAAAAATAAATAAATAAATAAAGATATAAATAAATACATAATTTCTCCCTACTATAATCACTTGTGAATAGGGCTAGGTATATGTCCAGCAAGTGAATAGGTACAGCTGGAAAACCTGTTTAATAAAGTAAATCTTAACAGCTTGAAAGTTACAAGGAAAAACAAACGTGCCTGATTAACCATATAATTTTTAATTGTGTTTCTCACCAGAGCATGACTAAACCAGACAAGGCTGACCCAAACAGAAATTTTCTTGCAATATGACAGCAACAGAAATCAGTATGACAGCAACATACATCAGTATCCACATTTCTTTCTTCGTGCCCTTGTCCCTCCAGGATAAAAACATTGAAAAGCTTTATAGGCTCATAGGAAAGAAGGGCTGGAAGGGACCTCATAAGGTCACCTAGTCCATCACTCTGCTCAAGCCAAGATTGCACCAAACTAAACCATCCCAGGAAATTTTTTATCTACCCTGCTTTTATGAGAAGCAAGGAATTTTTATGGTGATATCATTTATTGGACCAACTTCATAGCTGGGAGAGAGTAAGATATGCTTTTAAATGCAAGAGTCCAGAATGAGAGGGTCTTGCATTCAAATGCTTGTCTACCTCACCCAACTATACAGTTGGTCCAACAAGAGATATCAGCCTAAAAAACCTTGCCTCTCACATAATTCCTAGACCCTCACAGCTACATTATTCAGGGATCCTGGTTTTCACTGATTAACAAAAAAACAAAATCACAAATTCTATGATAAAAATCCCAAAATCCGTTATTAAAATTAAAAGCCCCCTGCAGCACCCCCCTTCACCCACCAGCCCTGCTGGTGCCCCTCACTCGCCCCCCAATTTGCTAGGCATACACTCAATCCCATTTTCTAAATCATTAAAATATTAGGGCATTTTTATATATATAAGTGCCACAGCACTGGGTGCTTTGAAAAGCACCCAGCATGGTGACTCTTACACTTTCATAAGAAGTGAAATGCACATCAGCATTGAGAAAATGGCAGCAGCATGCTTTTGAACAAAAACACATTGGAGGTGCTTTAGTTAAAAAATGCACCGCCGCCATTTTTGGCACGCTGATGTGCATTTTGCCACTTATACAACTGCATGTGGCGTAATGCAGTTCTCCTCAGCTTGCGTGTGGAGCAAACCTGATTAATCTTGAAGATAAGCTGCAGATACAGGTGAACCTAGACAGGCTAGCAAATAGGGTGGATCAGAATCAAATAAAGTTCAATGCCAAGAAATGTAAAGTATTCCAGCTGGGGACAAAAAACCTCCTACATACCTACAGGCTTGGCAACACCAAACTGACCAGTACCATGAATGAAAAGATCCTGAGGGTAATAACAGGCCACAGCATGAACATGAGCTGGCAGTGTGATGCTGTAGCCAACAGGGTAAATAATACCCTGGCAAGCATCAATCAGTGCATCTCCAGCAAAACTAGGGAAGAGATTCTTCCACTTTATTCAGCATTGGTGAGATTGCAGCTGGAGTACAGGCAGTCCTCAGACTTACGACACAATTGGTTCCTGAAAACTGCGTCTTAACACGAAACGTTATAACTCGGAACCAATTTTCTCATAAGAAAGAATGTTATAAATGGGGGACTGGTTCCTGAACCAAGGTCTGATACCCTATTTTCACCAAAAATACCCCAGAATTTTGTACTTGATCAATTACAGATGAGTAATATAGCTACATTAATGTATTTATATCGTAAATAGCAATCATGTTGATTTGGAAGGACTTCTTTGAAGTGACTTTGCTGGACTTTTTGAAGGACTCTTGGTTGGAGTCTTCTCAGGAGTCTTGTCTGCTTTCTTAAAGAAAGTGTCCAAACAAGTTTGGACAGATGTTCTCCCCATATGATCAGAGACTTACATGGCAAGCCATATGAGGAAAGGCTGAGGGACCTGGGACTCTTCAGCCTGAAAAAGAGAAGGCTGAGAGGGGACTTGATAGTGGCTTACCGCTACATCAGGGGTGTACATTAAGGGCTCGGTGAACAACTTTTCACCAGGGTACCCTTGGGGAAAACCAGAAGTAATGGCCATAAAAACTCCTGGAAGACTGTTTTCAAGCTCAACATTAGGAAAAACTTCTTTACAGTCAGGGTGTCCAGACTGTGGAATAAGCTTCCTCCAGACATGGTGCAACCTCCTACCTTGGAAATCTTCAAGAGGCTGGATGGTCACCTTGCTAGGGTCACCTGACCCCAGTTGTCTTTCCTGCCTGGTGCAGTGGGCTGGATCCAATGATCTTCCAAGGTCCCTTCCAGCCTTGCAATCTATGAATCAATCTATAATCAAGTTTCCTCCGAAGTGGCAGATCTCCAGCGCATCGCGGGACAAAAAAGTATGTGTATAAATGCCCTTAAACACTAGAACCAGGGCAGACCCATAAGGAACGTCACTTGATGTCTCAACTAACCTGAGGCATGGATGGCTATTCACTGAGCACAGTGATCCAATTAGTTATGTATCCAGTGGGACTGTGCAAAGCTTCAGCCTAATTCGATTCAGCGGAGATTCAGCCCAATTCAGTGGCCAAATCTCCTAATCCAAATTGAATCAGAGGACCCTTTAATCTCTCTGAATTGAATCGGAACCCTCTGAATGGATTTGGAGAGATTCGGAAAAATTTGGCGATTCGGACATAGACACAGTTTTAAATGTTGTTTCTACATACCTCTAGGTAGCAGGCAGCTAGTGAATGCTGCAATGCTGAGGTGCAAGGAGTGTCCCACAGGAGTGCGGGGGGCTTCCCAGCATGCTCAGCAGCGGACCTGGAAGTGGACCAGAAGCACTTCCGGTCCACTTCTGGGTCCAACGGGGAGTGTGCCAGGGGACCCCCCCCCGCCCCTCTCCAGCTCGGCGACTGGTGCCTCCTGGGGCTGGGGAGGGGAAGGAGGGCACCTGGGGTCCCCCTGCAGCCAATCATTGAGTCAGTGTGGCTCGGGGCCCCCCCCATCATGTGCTCCCTGGTGGTCCTGGAAGCAGACCAGAAATACTAGACCAGTGAGATTCCATGGATCAGTCCTCTGGCTGTCAGACCTCTCGGGCTCCTCCACAGGTCTCACACTCGGCCCCTTTCTTAGGGACTTTGCAGATCATTGGATTTGGATCACTAGTTAGCTGTTATGGGTCCAGCCCCCCCACACTTGGGCAGGAGAGACTGCTGGTTCAGATGATCCCAGCAAGATGGGAGTCAAGACACTTTTTGAAGATTGTCAGAATGCGTAACTGTACCACCTCTCACGGAAGCCTATTCTAATCCTTTGATACTCTACTTGTAAAGAAGTTTTTCCTTATATCTATCCTCAAGCAATCCTCAATTAGCTTGTGCCCATTATTTCTTGTCCTCCCTTGGGAGGCCTTGGTGAACAGATGTTCCCTCAGGCCCTGATGTATGCCCTCTCCTGGGACCCTGAACCCCACACTGGGGCCCCAGAAACCTCCTCCACCCCCATAGTTCCTTCCCAAACCTCCAGACTGCTCTAGATGTTATTTTCCATGCTGACCTTTTGGAGCTGCAGCCATCCTGCTCAGGGAATATTCTCTCAGCAGCTACCAAGATGTTACTGTCAGCTCTGCTCAAGACCTGGGCTTATATCCTGTCCAAACCCAGCCCTCCTTCTGGGTCAGATGACTCAACCATCAAGCCTAGCCTCACCTGCAGGCTTATTGAGTTAGGTGACTCCATAATTAGCCCTGGCCCTACCTGCAGGCTGTTTCACAGGCTGCCTGACCTCTTAAAGTGGCAGGCACCCTAAGCATCCTGCCACAGGTCTCTTTATATGTGCAATTAATGCACATAAATAAACTTCAGAGCTTATTGCGCTAGAGTTTATTGCTCCTGGATGTGCCATTTGAATATGTGCCCAGAAGCAATAAGTTCCAGAGTTTATTCATGCACAGCACATTGAGCTGGGTTGGAGTAGCCCCAGCTGGCAGGCTGAAAGCCTGGACTGCTCCCCCCAGCTCAAAGTGCTGTGTAGGGGGTGGCTGAAGCACAAGGGTGCTTCAGTGCAGGGTTAGGCAGCAGGCAGCCCCTGCACTAAAGCACCCTCATGCCCCAACCAGGTAGGGCAGTGTGTACACATGTGCTACTGCAAGGTATTTTAATCCACAGCAGGATAGTACTTGTATTTATAAGTACTATCCTGCTGCAAAGTAAATTTAAATTAATTTATTCCAGCCTAATAGGGGCCCACATGTAGATGCGCAATGTTTACTGTGCAGTTAATTAGTCAACTGCGCAGTAAATGTCTCGTGTAGATGCTTCCAGTCACCCAAATTACCTTTCATCTTCAAATTCTCAACCAATTCCTCCCTGTGTGCAAGTAGAAAGTTGAGAAGATTCCTTCCCCCTCACCCCGCCAATTGGCCTCTCTACAATCTATATCAAAAAGTTATTCCCAGCACACTCCAGGGCTTCATACCTGTTCTCCAAATGGACAGCCATAGATCTGGAGGAGGAGTGCTGCCATCTTCCACATTCTGAACTACCTTTGTCATCGTTCTCTTCCAATGCCTTCTCTGGCTGTCCCTCTTTCATGATGCTGGAGGTCTCCGTGTACATCTAGTCAATGAAGGCCTCACACTCATTGATGTTTCTAGGCCTATCCACCTCCTCCTCTTACCCAATTCCCTCAATTTCCACCAGAAGGCAGCTCTCATCACAAGCACTCTCCCACCTGGGTGGAAGTCTTGGTGTGGTCAGTGGCCATGCCTGGACATAGCATGCACAAGTACAGCAAAGCAAGAGCTTACATTGGTAGGGACATTGGCATTGAAACATTTTGTGGTCATCCTGTTGCTTTTCCCTCTAGCACCTTCTTTTGCTGCTATGCCATAGAAAAAAAAATCCTCTTCCTTCTTCACCTGTTTCTACTCAGCAAACTTATAGTAAAGGAAGGGGGAAGAAAGTGTCTTGACAAACGCCCCAGTGAACTCCCCACTTGAACTCCCACTCTAACTCGCCTGTTTCCTGGCCTGTTGCCCTGTGCTGCTGTGATCTGGCAACCAGAGCCTTTCTACTTATGCAAGACCCACCTCCTTGTTCATACTGCAGTTACCCACAATCAGGTACAATCAGTACACACAGCAACGCAGTCATGCCATCTGAGCTTCCCACTTCATCCAATTTCAAAAGCTAAATGCCTTGATCAATGCTTACAGAGACTGACAGAGATTAACAGTACTAACCTGTCTAGGGTTACCATAATCCAGGTTTTCCTGGACATGTCCTCTTTTTGGGCCCTCCCATCTCCTTCTGGGTGGTTTTCTAAAATATCAGCAAATGTCTGGGATTCTGCTCTGTCTTTGTTTTCCCAGCACTTCCTGGATTACCCCAACAAAGAACTGCTTGGGGATGGGGGAGCAGGGGAGGGGTAACATGTGCATCTGCTTACAAGCCCTGGCAGCTACAGGCAGTTAAGGCCAGGGTTTGGGGGGGGGGAGGGGGAGTTGCCTACCTGCCGGCACCATAGCAGCACCAGGGCAGAGAGGTGCCTGCCCTTCCAGAAGGCGAGGTGCCTGCCCCTTAGCAGGGGAAGGGAGTGGAGGGGGTTCTTCAGGGGCAGCAGGGAGCTGTGTGGTCAGCAGGGCTGGGGGACAGGAGCACAGGGCACAGACAAAGCTAGGGGCCTGCAGGTCAGGAGTGAGGGACACCAGCATGGTCTGAGGGGCGGGGTACTGTAGATCAGGTGTGGGACAAGCAGCAGGGCTGGGGGGCTGTGGCTTGGGAGCGAGGGGCAGGGCACGGACATACCAAGTCGCCCCACCCGTTACTCCCCAGGTGTCCTCTTTTTTGAAACTGGAAATATGGTAACCCTAAACCTGTCTCCAGTCAGTACTAAACCAGTGCCCTAAATTTAGAGGGTACTGTGCTACTAGAAAGTATCACTGTCATTGTGCAAGTAAATCTTAAAAAGCAGGACTGACCAGTAATAGCAGCTAAAATTGTTAACAATTACACAGAAGTCCAGTGACAGAACCAGAACAAGACCATTTTAGGCTGCATAAGGAAAAACTTCTTTACTGTCCAAGCCCCCAAGGCCTGAAACAGACCCCCCCCCAGAGGTGATGCAAGCACCTACCCTGGACACTTTCAAGAAACATTTGGACATTTATCTTGCTGGGATCCTTTGACCGTAGTTGACATCCTGCCCCTTGGGCAGGGGGCTAGACGCAATGATCTTACGAGGTCCCTTCCAGCCCTAATGTCTATGAAATCTATAAAATCTGAAGACACTCCAATGTGGATAAGTACAAAATTGAAATGCTAAAGTTTTAGCTTTACTTTCATTAGTTTCCTCCCATCCAATTAGAAAAGTCCATGTCTAAATCATAAAGCATTTACATTTTGAAGTTTAAACCAAGTACCTTTGTTTAAAAAGATAAACAAGTGATATTGTGTTATTAAAGAGGAGTAGAGTTTTCTTACAGTTTTATATGTACCTAACTGTTTTTCTGTCTACAGATAGGTTCATAGATGCTAGGATCAGAAGGGACGTCAATAGATCATCGAATCCGAACCCCTGCATAGGCAGGAAAGAGTGCTGGGTTCAGATGACCCCAGCTAGATGGTTATCTAACCTCCTCTTGAAGACCCCCAGGGTAGGGGAGAGCACCACCTCCCTTGGGAGCCCGTTCCAGACCTTGGCCACTCGAACTGTGAAGAAGTTCTTCCTAATGTCTAGTCTAAATCTGCTCTCTGCTAGCTTATGGCCATTATTTCTTGTAACCCCCGGGGGCGCCTTGGTGAATAAAACCTCACCAATTCCCTTCTGTGCCCCTGTGATGAACTTATAGGCAGCCACAAGGTCGCCTCTCAACCTTCCCTTGCGGAGGCTGAAGAGGTCCAGGTGCCCCAGTCTCTCCTCATAGGGCTTGGCCTGCAAGCCCTTAACCATACGAGTGGCCCTTCTCTGGACCCTCTCTAGGTTATCCACATCCCTCTTGAAGTGTGGTGCCCAAAACTGCATGTAGTATTCCAACTGCGGTCTGACCAGTGCCCGATAGAGGGGAAGTATCACCTCCTTGGATCTGTTCGTCATGCATCTGCTGATGCACGATAAAGTGCCATTAGCTTTTCTGATGGCTTCATCACACTGCCGACTCATGTTCATCTTGGAGTCCACTAGGACTCCAAGATACCTTTCCGCTTCCGTTCCACCAAGCAGGTCATTCTCTAGGCAGTAGGTGTGCTGGACATTTTTCCTTCCTAGGTGCAGCACTTTGCATTTCTCCTTGTTGAATTGCATTCTGTTGTTTTGTTCCCATATGTCCAACCTGTCCAGGTCTGCTTGCAGCTGTTCCCTGCCCTCCGGCGTGTCCACTTCTCCCCACAGTTTTGTATCATCCGCAAACTTGGACGAAGTACACTTCACTCCCTCGTCCAAGTCGCTGATGAAGATATTGAAGAGTATAGGTCCAAGGACCGAGCTGTGCGGGACCCCACTGCCCACACCCTTCCAGGTCAATACCGACCCATCCACTACGACTCTCGGGGTGCGACCCTCTAACCAATTCGCCACCCACCGGACTGTGTAGTCATCTAAGTCACAGCCTCTTAACTTGTTTACCAGTATGGTGTGGGATACCATATTGAAGGCCTTCCTGAAGTCTAAGTAAATGACATCAACCCCTACTCCAGCATCCAGGTGTTTTGTAACCTGGTCATAAAAAGAGACTAGATTACTCAGGCGTGATCTACCTGCTACGAACCCGTGCTGGTCTCCCCTCAGCATAATTTGTCCTGCCGGGCTCTCGCAAATGTGAGCCTTGATAATTTTTTCGAAGACTTTGCCTAGGATGGAGGTGAGATTGACTGGCCTATAGTTGCCTGGGTCCTCCTTCCTCCCCTTCTTGAAAATGGGGACCACATTGGCCCTTTTCCAGTCCTCTGGGACCTGGCCTGTGCGCCACGAGTGTTCAAATATTCCTGCCAGTTGCTGTGCAATGACGTCAGCCAGTACCTTCAGTACCCTCAGATGGAGCTCATCTGAGGGTACTGAAAAGGGCAAAGGTTGTTCTTCTATCTTTTCCCCTGCCCAATTCTTTCAGGGAGTAGACAAGATTACTGAGGTTCATTCTCAGATACAGTCAAAGTCTTCTATTTTAATTGATGACGTCAGTCTTACCAGTAATTTAGAAAAGAAAAATTACTTATAGGTTTGCTTAAAACCAATATGCAATAAAATAAGAATACATTATTTAGTATTTTCCACATTCTTGTTTGCAAATGTTTCATGCCTATAAAAGCAATGTTGTTCATGAATTTTCATTAAGTTCACCACTATTCTTTAAACTTTGTTCAATGTTTATTAAATATTTATACATTTTAGGCCTTGGTTTTCCTGTTTTTGTTCTCCATTTAAGATTTACTAGTCCTTGGCTCATCCATATAAACTACAAGGAAACTTGAATTTGTGATATAACTTCTCTGTGAACCACATGATAAGCAAAAACACAATATTTCAAAAAGCCCCAATTTAAAAAGATCTCAAAGATAACATGCATATTTCCCTCAAATTTACTCATTTTTAAAATTCCACTGTAGTTTTAGTTTTATTTTCAATTTATGACGCTTTAATTTGATAGTAGTGTGACTTTTCTGTAAGAGGGCAAATGCTTTCTCTTTCTCTCTACAAGGGTTAGTCCACCAAAGGATCCACTACTGCATCTGAAGAAAGTAGGCCTTTGTAGGCTGCTATCAATGAATGGTAAGCCTTTGCATAAGATACGCAGGTATGATGACCTTTTGTCATTGTAAAAATCTCTCTCTAAATGCTTCATTCCTACTGCCAAGATTAAATAATACTTAGACTTAAGATTGCTGTCAGATCACAGATGCAAAAAAGAAAGCTCCACAAAAGTCAAACCCTGCATAATAAGTACAGGTGATATAAAAGGTACTGTAAACCCAGACCAAGCCTAAGAATGAGAAAACATTTCACCACAAGAGTGTAAAAAGCATGAGGCCTTACTTTGGGCAGGGAAAGCAAGGGGAAGGGGCTGCTCTACGACTGTGACAGCATATACAGAAAATTCCAGATACTGCTACAACTGCATTATCTCACACTATTTTAAAAGAAAAACATCATCATCAATAACACTAAATCAGGACGCATGCCAAATGCGTGCCAGATGAAGATTTTGTTATCCTTGTTTTATTCTTAAACTCATTTGAAAATCCACAAACAACAGCCCAACAAAATTTGGAATTTGGCTTCCTGCTCCAGCATGAGCAGATCATCACAGAAAGGCAAGGTCTACCAATAGGATGCTATACCCAAGTGAAGGTGCTAATCAGTCGTGCCTGCAAAGACTGTATTACAAGAGAGATTATATATGCTAAACAAGTGTGGGAAGGGAGAAGCTATTAATAAATTTCACCCCTTCCTAAATCTCAGACTACTGAAAAAACATTCAGTTTTGAAGGTGTTGAAACAAGCATTTTGAACTGGAAAAATTCCCTTTTGTCCAACTCTAACAGGGCATGATAGATAGAAATCACAAAATCACAGACTCCATTGATACCTTGAAGTGTCAGAACTTATATATGTAAACTATTCTGCCATCTTTGATGTGAGACCATTTTATCTTTGTTTCTTTCTTCTTTTAAGACAGAGAACCATCACAATAATAGAAGAGTTTTGACTCATACATCTTTTAATATAAATGGTAAATCTTTTAATATAAATGGTAAATCCTTTCCATCCTTTTCCTCAAAAGGAAAGAGACACCAATGTGGGGAATATATAACTAGCAACTCCCAAAACATTATTGGGTTATGTACACCAAAACTATAAAAAGGCTGTTAATGAGTGGTACATGCTGTATTGACAAATTAATATGTAAAATTCAATTTAATCTACATGTACACAATTTAAAAAGGTACTTTCCCTCTCCGATCTCAAATAACGTCATCTTTTAGTTGTTAATAATCAAGTACATTTTAAGATGTAAATAGAACAAAATGTACTACTGTCTGTTGGGAAGGGGAGCATTATGCTACAGATGCTATTGTAAAATACTCATAAAAAAAAAAAAGAACAGAGCAAAAAAACCAAAAATATTGCCAAACTGCTATTACCTAATGCTTTAGGAAGCTGTCCATCCAGAAACAAAACTAGGATGATCAAATTCCAGTCATCACAGACTTTGCTGGACACATGCAAACCACGTACTTAGCAAACAGCACACACTTTGATTAATCAATCTCAGATGCTTCTGACTTGCACCTAACCATGCAAGGCCTGGGCATTATTTCCCAATCACCCTTATTAGCATCACTAAGGATCAGCATCAGGAAGGAGCAAAACAGAAGAAAAACTAGCATGTGCCACTGGATGAACTGTTTCACTTTGGTCTCTTAACAAGAAATAAAAAAAAGAAAAGAAAAAAGGCAAGACCAAATTAGAAATATATTAAATATATTTATTTAAGGTAGGGTTACCATATTTCCAGTTTCAAAAAAAAAAGAGGTCACCTGTCAGGCTGTGGGGATGTGTAATATGATTGAGGATTGGGGCAGTGATATGCCCATGCCCTGCCCCTCACTCCCAAGCCACAGCCCCCACCCAGCCCTGCTGTTGCCCCTCACTCCCAACCCACAGTACCCCCCATCCCTGCTAATACCCTTCACTCCCGACCCACAGCCCCCTAGCACTGCCTGTGCCCCGTGCTCCCAACCCACAGTCCTCATCCCCACCCCCCCAGTGCCCCTCACTCCCAAGCCACAGCTCTCCCAGCCATGCCAGTGCCCCTCACTCCTGACCCCTCACCCCCTGCTCCCCCCAGCCCTGCAGAATCTTCCAGCTGCCCTGAGAGCATAGGCACTGGCCTGGCCATGCAACTCTCTGCTTCCCCTAAAGGGGCCCCCACCTCCTTTCCCCCACTGGAGGAGCAGGCGTCTCTCCTGCCCTGCTGCAGCACCAGGGCATGGACAACTTCACATCCACACATGCATACAGCCCCCTGGAGAGTCCACAAGCCCTCTGACCCCTGACCCCATACACTTACCTGAATTCAGCTGCTGGGGTTGTCCCACCCCCTGCCTGGCTGCATGCAAGCCATGTGAATGTTCACATGCAGACTCACGTGATGCCCCTGCCTCCAATCCCCCTCCCCGCACTTTCCCAAGCCCCAAACAGCTCCTTGCTAGGGCAAGCCAGAAAGTGCTAGGGAGAACTTTGATGCTGAGCAGAGCAAAATCCCAGACATTTGTTGACATTTAAAAATAAAAAAAAACACCTGGACAGAGATGGGAGGACCTAAAAAGAGGACATGTCCAGGAAAACCCAGATGTATGGTAACCCTATTTAAGGCAGCTTTTTGAGAAAGTAAGTACAGAGAATCTTCCCACTACTTTATCTCAGGATTATAAATGCTTGAAAGAAAAAAAAACAAACTGTGACCAAACCCATACCCTAATAAATTAATTGAAAAATACTGGCCATAATTTTTGTAGATGAGTTAGAAAGCACCTTCCCAGAAGTTAGTCAAGGCAACCACACAAATTTTCATAAAGCATAGTTGTAGAAAGAATTAACTGAGCAAATTTATAAATTCAGGATCCAGTTCAAGATTTGAAGGAATATTCTGCACTCCAAAATAACCTCTTACCTCTTCTATATTTAGTTCAAATTTCCCTACTTTACATAAAGGTCTCAGATTTTATACCATGTCTACAAACTGTTCAACTTACATTCACTTTAATTTGGATCAAAACACCAAATAAGGATACGCTCTGTCTCAGGCTCTCTTGTGCTGCTAACAAATATCCAGCTATGACTCCAAGTCTAATGCAGTGTGTATTTTAGTATGCTGGCTGGTGACCGAAAGAACTGGTTGAAGATAAAACTTTCACTAGCTTCTAAAGGCTACCTTAAACACCAGTATAACCCTTCAGTATATCTACTAGGGCTATGCAAAGCTTCGGTCCCTGATTCAATTCGGCGGAGATTTGGTGGCCAAATCTCTGAATCTGAATTGAATCAGGAAACTCTTTAATCTCTCCAAATCAAATCAGAACCCTGCGAATTGATTCGGAGAGATTCAGAAAGATTCAGAGATTCGGACATAGACACAGCTTAAAATGTTTTTGCTACATACCTCAAGGTACCAAGCACCTCATGAATGCCAAAATGCTGGGACAGATGGAGCATCCCACAGGAGCACTGGGGGGGAGGTTCCCAGCATGCTTGGCAGCAGACCCGGAAGTAGACCAGAGGCACTTTCAGTCTGTCCCAGGGAAAGGAGCCCTGAAAAGAAGAAACACTTACCTCCCACAGGGAAGAGTGGGCCACACCGAGGAGAACCACTGGCGCGGTTCATCAGCCACGTTTATTGCTGGCTGGTGGCGACACTGGCAGATGACATCATAAAAAACCGCTGCCCGGCGGATTTAAAAGCCAGGGCAGGGAAATGGCAGCAGAAGTGACTAGGACGCTGAGGGGCAAAGGTGCTCCCCAGCCAACGTTCCAGGGAAGCCAACAGCCCCAGCAGGGGTGAAATGGAGATCCCTTAAAAGAGGCTCACCCCACACTGGTGAGGCCCACCACATAGACCGGCAGGACAGCCAAGAAAGAGAGGGATGATGTTGGGGGACCAGAGACTGTCTAAGACAGCAGAGCCATGAGTTTGGGGGGGCGGGGGGGTTGGTTTTGTTTTGGTTTTTTTGTTCTTGACCTGTCCTACCTTGGACGGCACATGGAGGGTGCCCCACCCAGAAAGACCCTCCATGGGTCCAGGGCCACAGAGAAAGATCGAGGCCAGTTTGGGCAACAGCCTCAGAGGAGGGGTGAGAGCAAAAGCGGAGATAATTGTACACCCCCTGATTGTTGGGAGTAGCCAAGCTGGGGAGCAAGCCGAAGACCCATCATCCAGCAGCCTGGAAGGTTAGCGCTTGGTTGGGGTGTAGGGGAGGTGGAGCCCCAAGAACACCTCCAGTGAGGGATACCAGGGGTAGCGAGAAACCCCAGGAGGAACCCCACTCTAGGAACACATAGAGTCGACCCATGGCAGGCAACTGTCAGGGCTCCCCTCAGGGTGGAGCGTTACCCGATGCCTAAGTTCCAGGGACACACGCGTCGGATAGGGCCGGGAGAATGCTCGAAGGCTGCCCGTGACCACCTATTTGAAGTCCGATGGGGGTACAGTCCACTTCCAGGTCTGCCAGGGAGCCCCCATGCCCTCCCACCTCAGCAGTTGGTGCCTCCTGGGTCTGGGGGAGCACCTGGGGTCACTCCTTGGCCGATCGCTGAGCCAAGGGGGGCAGGGGATCCCCCCCTCACACTCCCTGGGAGACACAGAAGTGGACAGAAAATACTTCTGGTCCACTTCTGGGTTCGCTGCCAAGCACATGGGTAGGGGGGAGGGGGCCGCACTCCTGTGGGATGCTCCATCCACCCAAGCATCACAGCATTCATGACCCATGCCTGGTACCTTGAGGTATGTAGAAAAAACATTTAAAGCTGTGTCTATGGCTGAATTGCCAATTCTCTGAATCTGCATCAAATCTTCAGATTTGGCCAAATCGAATTGGGGACAGTGATCCAAATCAACGAATCAAATCACTGTCCCCAATTTGGGCCAAATCCAAATCAAATATGGCCTGTTTTGCACACCCCTAATATCTACTAAACCTACTAGCACGAGATGTAGGTAGTCACAGTTTATAAGTTACTGCCCTGGTCTGATGTCATCTCAGTCCTCAGATATATTGACAATATGAAAATCTGGCAGCATCTTCTATTTTTTTCTAGAGCTATGCAAAGACCCTTTAAGTGAAATTAATATGTTCAAAAAATCCTTGCCTCTCACATTAATGCACTTGCACGTTTTGCATCGAGCTGATTTCCAGTTTCCGCTCTCAAGGATTCACAAAATTAAACTAGTTCCATTTTTCAGATTTGAAAAAGGGAACCAGGTCTCTCCTCACCCCCACCCTAAAAAAGATGGCCCTGCCTTTGTGCATAAGTAATGTCAGATCTAACAACTATAAAGAAAACAGAACAGCTGTTATTACTAGAGGTGCACAGATAGAGATTTTGGGGGCCGATACCAATAGCTGATATTTAAGGAGGCATATTGGCTGATATCAATCTGATATCCAATACAGCTGCCATCATGTCACATCCCAGTGCTTGCACTCCAGGAGGGCAGGAGCAGGGGCAGAGGGAGCATGCCCCCGGATCTGTGTGGCACAGGGGGGGCTGCAGCTGCAGGGTGGAGCTGGAGCCAGCACTGTGTGGGGCTTTTCTTGCCAGGGGCTGGGCTCAGAGTGGGCTCTGGTGGTGCTGGGAGGGGGCTGCCTCTGTCCCCTCCCTCTCTGTGGGGGCCATTGATCTGCCCCACTCCCCACGCCCTTTCCCTCTCCCCTCCCCTTCCATGCTGCTGGCTCTGCTCCATGCTGTACTGAAGCTGCGCACAGCACAGGCATTTATCAGCCAAATTATTGGTACCATTGGGCTGATATCCAATATAGACAATTTTCTTTATATCGGTACCAATCTGACATCGGACCGATGTATCAGTGCACCTCTAGTTATTACAGATTTTAGCAAGTACTCCCACACATTCCCCAACATGGATCCTCAAAATATGAAACTACCTGGACCCTCCAACTTTTCTACATAACAATCTCTTACTTGCTACCAACTCTCCTCTTTCCTCGAAATATATATTGAAATCATATGTAGGATAGCCCTAAAGTTAGCTGCAGACCATCAGCTAGTGTTAACCATTTCAGCTTCAGTTCAGTGACTACATATCTTTCTGCTTCATGCACAAGTAATTCTGTGTAGGGGTGGAGGACGAGGGGATTAAAACCAGCATGGAAGGGATCCTCTATTGTCTACAAAGGAAATTCTGAAGAAAAACAACTAAATTTAGGTTATTCCAAAATTAGGATGTTAGTTTCTTCCCAGAATCATAGGGAGTCTTTACATGTTACATGGGATAGGGGGCACTTTAAATTAGAGCAGCTCTCAGGAGCCACTCTTATTAAAATGTTTACAGTGTCCCACGCTTCAAAATGGTCATAGGGGCACTTTAACTAAAGCTCATTGACCAAGCTTTAAAGTGTACCCAGCACCATATTGAAGCAGAGGGATGCTGAATACTTGCAATACCAAGGCTGCTGGAGCATTCCAATTAGAATGCTCCAGCAAACCCAATTAATCGAGTCTTCTCCGACACGCTCAAATTAGAACACATTGGAGCAAGAGTCAAGCACACACATAGGTGCCCATAAATTTCACGTGTGGTTAAGTCACTGTTTTTTCATATCATTTGGAAACCTCCAAATGAACCTCTCAAAAGGACAGCCTACAATGTCCTTTTCCCATTAAATTCAGTTCAGAAGTTGTTTCTTTTTCCTTCTAACTTCAGTCACTGTTTAACCTGAAAGATAATATTTCAGGGGGAGCACATTCTGTTCAAATGTTTTGGATTAAAAACATCTTATCAAATAGTGGCTAGATTCTATTACACCTAGTGGACTTCATGCACCATTCTATTCCACACTGCTCAAGTCACTGAGAACTGGTTCCTTCTCCTCTTCCTCGCTACTTTTTTGTGACTCAATCTTAAGGGTCAGGTGATGGCGTTCTACAAAAGTAGATGCAAAATGAACTTTCAAGTAATTGAATAGGGTGGAATAGAATCACATTAGTCACTTAAGACCAAATTGGCACCCAATAAATGGAATAGGATCTGGCCTTCAGTCTTTTGTTAGCACTAATAGCTGTGTCAAGAGTTAAAAAGTGGAAAACACTACATACAAAACAGATATGGGTGCAGGGAGGTAGCCAGGAGTATGCCAAGTAAAAGATCAGCATTAGGACTTACTAATGTGGGAACACATGCACACACTTAATGTGAAGAGATGACATCAAGGTTTAGTGCTGATGGAGTGATGAGGCTACTTATTATTGCTGCCTTTGTATGTTTCTTTACACATACAGAGATCAGAATGATCTTAAGAAACTGTCAAAATTAATAAAATGAAATTCAGCAAAGACAAATGCATATACCACACCAAGAAAGAACAAATGCAATCCACAAATACAGAATAAGGGGATAACTGGTTAGTCAGAATTACTGCCAAAAAGGATGTAGGCGGTATAGTGGACCACAAACTAAATAAGTTGACACTGTTGGGGGGAAAAAAGAAAAAAGGCAAAAGTAATTCTGGGATATACTGCCTGACCACCCTCCTCCCACTCCCCCTACAGGCAGGAACTCTGCCAGCCTGCAGAGAGCTCTTTGCAAAAGACCAAAATCCACATGTTTCTCTGTTAAAATGAAAAATCTATGTTTTTATCAGGTAAAAGGGAAAACCCATGTTTTTTTTCCATGGGAAATAGAAAACTCAGATCCCTATTGATCGTGCTATAACTTTTTCATTTTACATAAAGTACTTAAAGTTATAGCGTCATCAAAACTGAAAGATGTTTGGCATTTGATGGTGGGGGCTCAGTTCCTCCATTCAGCGGCCAAGGCCAGGAGGCAGGGGGTTCATAGATTTCATAGACATTAGGGCTGAAAGGGACCTCCGAAGATCATCAAGTCCAGCCCCTTGCCCCAGGGGCAGAAAGTCAGCTAGGGTCAAAGGACACCAGCAAGATAAGTGTCAAAACATTTCTTAAAAGAGCCCAGAGTGCATGCTTGCACCACCTCTGGAGGGAGTCTTTTCCAGGCCTTGGGGGCTCGGATAGTAAAGAAGTTTTTCCTTATGTCCAGCCTAAAACAATCTTGGAGGAATTTCTGACTGTTGGACCTTATCATCCCTTGGGGCGCTCTGGTAAACAGGCATTCCCCCAGATCCTGATGCACACCCCTTTTGTACTTATAGGCAGCCACCAGGTCCCCCCTGAGCCTGCACTTTTCCAGGCTGAAGAGTCCCATGACTCTCAGCCTCTCATCATAAGGCCTGTTCTCCTGCCCTCTGATCATGCACATGACTCTCTCAAGCTTCTCCACATCCTTCTTGAATTGTGTAGCCCATAATTGGATGCAATGCTCCAGCTGCAGCTTCACCAAGGCCCAGTACAGCGGGAGGATGACATCCTGAGATTTGCTTGAGAAGTATTTATGGATGCAAGCCAGAGTTTTGTTCGCTTCACCAGCTGCAGTATCATATTGGTGGCTCATGTTCATCTTGTGGTTGATCATGGCCCCTAAGTCCCTTTTGGCCGTGGTACTAGCAAATGTAGTACTGCCAAGCCTATAATCTGTAGCCTGCTGTGGAAGCCAGCCAGACAGATAGCTGCCCAGCTTCTCCCCAACCCTGCCTGCTCAAAAAGAGCTCACTGGCTGGAAAGAACTGACTAGCATTCATTCCCCCATGTGGGGGAGCAGCGTGAGGAAAGCTTGGGGACTGTGCCCCCTTCCTGTCAGTGCCATGGGGTACCAGGGACACCCCACCCTCAATCACTGCCCAGCTTCTCCCCCTGCCCAGCAGGGACCCCCCCAACAAGAAAGTGTCCCTGGTGCCACATAGCACTGGCAGGAAGGGGCACTATCCCTACCCCCCCACTTTCCCCCTCCACACACACACACACACACACACACACACACACAGGGGAATGAGTAATGACTGGCTGTCTGGGTTGGCACAAAAGCAAATGTGCTCTCCTCCCACTCCCTTGCTGCACAGGGAAGAGATTCTCTGCCTCCTCCCTGTGACAGGACAGGGGCATGGCACATAACCCTTATGGGGAACTGTATAGAAGTTCCCTAAGGTGCTCTTGTGCAGAACACCTTCATTTACTACCCGATTTGGGGAGAGATTATTTTTTGTGCAATCGGACACTTAAAAAAGTTATCTGCAGCCATGCACATGTGTTAGGACATGACTGTAGAGCACTTTCAGGGCCATATCGCATGAAAAATGTAACTTGTGTCTGCACCCAAGAATATGAAAACATTAAGAACTAGTCATTTATGCACATTCTGGCACAAAATGTCTGATTATTAAATAATAAAAACAAGCTAAATTTTAAAATATATTCATTTGCTTTATGGATTTAATAACAAATTAGCAGCAGCTGTATGTTTTTGAATATCTATTAATGTGAACTACAGGCTTCCCTCGCTTTATGTGAATTCTGTATGTGCAAACTCACTCCTATGCAATGACCCTTTTTATACCAAAAAATCATTATATGCAAAGTAAATTCACTCTTATGTGATCAGTGTGATGGAAGCCTGCAGTCAGCTGCTTTGTGTGGTGCATTGTGGGGGACACACACACCAGAATATAGTCTCCTGTGTGGATCTGTGCGCCTCACTCATCTGCAACACGTGTTTCTGTAGTTGCCATTCCCATTATGATAGTGCCCTGTGCTTGCGTGTACTGTCTACTGTTGGCTAGTACCAAAATTGTCTTGTAAAAGTGGTAGAAATGGGTCTGGGGGTCAGTACAGTCGAGGTCTTAAAACACATCCCTATTTGTTACATTGTACAGTGGGTTCCCTTCATGCAGATTTGAGTTATGCGCCCTTTTCCAGGAGTGCATGTACAACATAAAGCGAGGGAAACCTGTACTCATGACAACCTATTTGACTTTTTCACTATTTTTAAGAACTGCTAAAAACTGATTTTCCTTTTGTGAGTGACAAATCAAACAAAGAAAACAATTAATCCAGCTCAAATTAAATTTATAGTTTTGGATCTTCCAAGAGCCTCCACCTCTCCCCCCGCACCCACCTTCGCTATTTATTTTGGTTTAACAGCTTTCTGCTCAGACACTTGCAAGAAAACAAATTAAATGAAGAAATGTATTAACAAAACCAAGAGCTAGGGATGGTAGTGGTCACCCCATTTTACCCAAGAGGTTCAGTGTATTAGGACACTCCTACTACCACTGGACCAGAGACTCTGGTTTAGTTCTTTAGTATGCCCAAGGGGATTTGAACCTTTACCATCTAGGCTAGGGGCAGACATTCAAAAAGCCCGAGCCTGAATTGATTCAATCTTTACAGGTTAGTCTAACCTGGCTAAGCTAAATCAGTTTTGTAACTGGACAGACATCCCAGAAATGAAGACACATGCCTGCAGTGGCTCAGGTTAGAAGCCAGGGGAGGCGCTAAAACAGCCCTCCCTTCCTTTGCACAGGGCTGAGCTGGGGGGGGGGGGGAGGGGGACACGTGTGGCCAGGCCCCAGCAGGAAGCTCTGATTATTCCTCCCTGCCCTGCAAGCAGCCCAGCAGGGAATGTTTATCACCCCTCAGTGTTTATCAAGCCATTAAAAAAACAAAGCAATTCTCCATTAACTAATGGAGCTCTTCGTAAACAGCTCTTCCAAGGAGAGACATTAAGATTTCATAGATTTCATAGACATTAGGGCTGGAAGGGACCTCGGAAGATCATCGAGTCCAGCCCCCTGCCCAAAGGGCAGGAAGTCAGCTGGGGTCATAGGATCCCAGCAAGATGAGCATCCAGTTTGCTCTTGAAGGTGTTCAATGTAGGCACTTGAACCACCTCCGGTGGCAGGCTGTTCCAGACCTTGGGGTCTTGGACACTAAAGAAACTCTTCCTTGTGTCCAGCCTGAAACGGTCTTGTAGTAGTTTATGACCATTCGACCTAGTCGTCATCCCTTGGGGTGCTCTGGTAAACAAACGTTCCCCCAGATACTGGTGGTCACTCCTGATAAACTTATAGGTGGCCATCAGATCACCCCTGAGCCTGCGCTTTTCCAGGCTAAAGAGCCCCAGGGCTCTCAGCCTGTCATCGTAGGGTCTGCTTCCCTGACCTTTGATCATGTGCGTGGCTCTTCTCTGGGCTCTCTCAAGCTTCTCCACATCCTTTTTGAATTGTGGAGCCCAAAACTGGACGCAGTACTCCAGCTGCGGCCTCACTAAGGCCGAGTACAAGGGGAGAATGACGTCCCGGGATTTGCTTGAGAAGCATCTATGGATGCAAGCCAGCATTTTGGTCACTTTATTAGCCGCAGCATCGCATTGCAGGCTCATGTTCATCTTGTGGTCAATGATGACCCCCAAGTCTCTTTCTTGCATAGTGCTAACCAACATAGCACTGCCGAGCCTATAAGGATGCTGCGGGTTTTTCTTCCCAAGGTGGAGAACCTTGCATTTATCGGCGTTGAACACCATCAGATTCTCGTCCGCCCACTTGCTGAGCCTGTCCAGGTTAGCCTGGATCAGCTGCCTGTCTTCTGGTGTGGATGCTTTTCCCCAAAGTTTGATGTCATCAGTGAACTTGGCCAGTCCACTTCTGACTCCAGTGTCCACATCATTAATGAAGATGTTGAACAGTATGGGTCCAAGGACAGAGCCTTGGGGGACCCCACTGGTCACAGGACACCACGATGAGTGACTTCCATCAATTACTACCCTCTGGGTCCGACCCCGGAGCCAATTTTCCAACCAGTGGATCGTGGAAGTCCCAAGGCAACAATTAGCCAGTTTCTCTAAGAGGTGATCATGGGAAACCAGGTCAAAGGCTTTTTTGAAGTCAAGATATATGACATCAATCTCTTCTCCCTTGTCCAGGTGATAGGTCACCTGGTCATAGAAGGAAATGAGATTGGTCAAGCAAGACCTACCCGCAACAAACCCGTGCTGGCTATCCCTTAAGATGTTGGCGTGGGCCAGTCCATTAAGGATAGCCTCTTTAATAAACTTTTCTAAGATCTTCCCCGAGATACAAGTCAGGCTAATGGGCCTATAGTTAGCCGGATCCACTTTCCTCCCTTTCTTGAAGATAGGCACCATGTTGGCCTTCTTCCGGTCTTTGGGCACTATACCAGAGCGCCAAGAGTTTTCAAAGATCCGTGCTAGAGGCTAGGCTATGATGCTCGCCAGCTCCTTGAGTACCCTGGGGTGAAGATTGTCAGGGCTGGCTGACTTGAAGGTATCCAGCTTCTCAAGACCAGACCAGTGCAGAATAATCTTCCTTGGAGGTGACTCCCATCCTCCATCTTTTGTAGGCCTTTCCTTTTAGCCTCAGGAGGTCTGCTAGGTCCCTAGAGAGCCAGGGGGGCTGCTGTGCCCTCTTGCTGCCTTTCCTCCAAGATAGAATAGACTTAGTTTGTGATAGCTTAAGCTATCTGTTGATTAGCTCCAAACAGCCTGTCTGCCTGTTGTCTCCCGCTCAAACCATAGCCCACATGTGATATGCTAGCTAATACTGAGGTGTCTGTGTAAGGCAAAGGGGAGGGGGGGAAATAATCCCTGCTTAGCAGGGAAAAGCCAAGCAAACGCCTCACCCAACCCGAAGAGCATGCCAGGATGCTGGGGGAGTCTGACTTAATTTAAACCAGCAAGGAGTCTGGGAAAGACAACTGGTTTGAGCCAAATCAGTGAAATCTGATACTACGTTCAACCAGGTTTATCTTAAACCAGGTTTGACCATTTTCAAACTGGTTTATGTGCACTGAACATCTGTCCTGTTACAGGTTTAAACCAGTTTGAGGTCACTTAAACCAGTTTATGTATAATATCTGTCCCTAACCCTACTGTCCAGATGGGCCCAGCTCGTGGCACAGCAGCTCTTTTCATCTTGGAGCTCCCCGCTGTGCTCCCCTGCCACTAATAGAAAGAGGGGCCCCATCAGCCCTGCTACTCTCTCCTGATGGCCATGAGACAAAAACCATAATTTTAAATGTCATAGTTTTTGCCTCCCATCCAGTGAGCAGCAAGCAGTGAAAACATGGCATATTTAAAACCATGGTTTTCACCTCCTGGCAATCAGGAGCAAGAAGAGGGGCAGCACACAGGGGAAACTCTGAGATGAAAGGAGCTGCTGTGCCTTGAGCTGGGCCTGCGATTTAAACCAGGCTTTAGTCATGACTACTAGACACCAGGGTATTCTAGTGCTCGAGGTTCTCAGATCTCTCCTACTAACACAGGTTTTCCCTGAAGTCAGCAGAGTAGAGAGACAGCAAGAGTGAAAACACTTCTCGAGCCTGTGAGTTGCAGAAAGTGTGACCCCAGGCCAAATTTTAAAGATTTTATATATTAGGCATTTATGTGGAATTACACGCTTAAACATGATTCTATTATGCCTTGCTCAAGTCCTGAAAAATCCATTCATTCATCTGTTTTGAAACAAACTGTCATCTGACCCTCAAGACGAAATCACAAAAAACAAGGAGGGGACCCACCCCCAACTGGTGCCTCCCGACTCTGGGGGGGCATCAGCAGCTGATTGCTGAATTGGGGGGGGGGCGGGGGGAAAGCAGCAGCCAATTGCCAACCCCAAAAGCACTGACAGCAAAACAGGAAGTGCTGCCAGAGCTTCTTGGGGAGGCACCAGCTGGCATTCCCCACGCCCCAACCAGCGAGGGCCAATCTCGGGGGGGGGGGGGGGGGGATGCATTGCCTATGCACCCACCGTTGGATGAACAGTTCTTTTTTTCCAAGGGTTTGAGCAGGGTGGAACATAATTTATACTTAGGCACCTCAGTCCACTTACACAGCTAAATCGGTGGAACAGAATCTGGCCTCAGGTTTTTAACACTTGTACATGTAATGAAGCATTCCATGGAATGAGATTAAAAGTTTTTGAGAGAGACTTAAAGCATCCAGTCCAAAACTCCTATAAAACGGTGGGTTAGTCTCTCTCTCTCCCAGAAATGAAATTCCAGTGCACTCAGAGAACAGAGAATTGAGCCTCTGCCCCCCAGAGCCTGGTGAGTGCTCAACACTGAGCTATTAAGTAAGGGAAACACCCCTGCAGGAATTGTGCAACTCTAGCCATGGGAAAAAAAATACACACACACTCGCCCAGTTTGGAAAAGATTTAATTTAGCTAGCTCTAAAACTAACAGAGAAAACATTTAGACTGAACTCTTGCAGGCAACACTGCCTTAAAATTCTTACAAAACTATTTAAAGAGATGCAGCTAGTCTTGTTGGTCTGAAACCAGGAAGAGTGACAGCTTATAGAGTAGCTAAATCAGAGAGGCATAAGCTTTTGTAAGCAACAGCATTAAGTATCTGACAAAGCGACCTGCTGCTTTGAAAGTTTATGCCTCTTCAAATTAGTCCTTAAAGTATCACTCTGCCTTCTTCCTATTTAAGTTGGGGTGTACAACTGTAATATTGTTGTGGGTCACTTGCACAGTACACTTTCCCATGGAGGGCCATAACTAATGAGGAAACATACAGTGCAAGTGGGAAATATGACCGCATATGCAGCCATATGGACAGATTAATAGCTTCCCAGCAGGGATGCAATTTGCAGCAAAACATAAATTTGACTCATTACCAGGGATCCTGGTTTTCTGTTTAAAAATCACAAATATTCTGATTAAAGTGAAATGCCAATATATACATAGGTATCAGTTGAACACAATGTTTTATTGCTTTAATATTGTAAATATATTGATTTGGAAGCCTTCTGGTGCCTCAATCACTATAAGAAAATAAATTCTGAATAACTATAAATATTGGTGTTTGATTTGTGGGGTTTTTTCTCATGGGAAAAAAATTAGAGCTCCCCCTGCCCCCTTCACTCACCAGGACACAGGTCCAGCTGTGGCTGTCCTCCCCCACACTGCTTTGTGGTGCTGAGCAGCCCTGCCAGTGCCCTGCCTATTCCATTGCCCCTCACTTCTGATCAACAGCCCCTGGACCCTGCTGGTGCCCCCACCCCCTCCAACCCTGTCAGAGGGGGCCCCCAGCTGCCAGGGCTATGAGGCCAGGGACCCAGTTGCACAGCCCCTGCCCCCCACAACATTGCCTAAGCCCCAGCTGCCACCGGTGGGAGGCAGCAGCTGCTGTGATGGAACGGAGTACAGAGCCCAGCTCCCCCTACCCCATGGGCATCACAGCCAGAGTGAAGTAAGTGGAGGGGGGGGCAGGTGCAGGATGCCCACTGCAGGCTCAGGTCGGGAAGGCCAGCTCCCTGCCACTGTGCGCACTTCCAGGGTGGGGCAGGGGGACATGTGACCCCTCCCCCCCTTTTGTGCATGGGGCCAGTGTGGGCTCAGGGCTCTTCACCCTGCTGCCCTCCCCACAGGGCCTCCACAGCCCAGTGGGCAGGATCTGGCATAGCAAGGCAGAGCAGAGCTACATGCCATTGCTGTGAGTCCCAGGCCACCATGACGAGGTGCCCTCCACGCCACCATCCCTGCTGCTGCTGGGCAGGCAGGGGGCACCTCGCCATGGTGGCTCGGGGCTTCTTGCAACATCAAGCTTCCCCCATCCCACTCTGCCCTGCCTCACTGAGTCCTGCCTGCTGGGCCACAAAGAGCCAAGGGGGAGAGTAGCAGGGCAGGGATCCCTGAGCCTGCAGCAGGCAGCACACCCCCACCCCACACAAATCTGGGGGGCATATGCTCCCCATTCCCTTCCAGCAGTGTACACAGAGGCAGGGAGCCAGCTCCTCCCCGCCCCCCCTCCCCCGCAAATGAGCTGCCCATAGCTCCATCCCATTCCCCACTCAAACCCTGTACCTACACATGGCACTGGGCCCCATGCACGACCCCAGTTAGGCAGTAGCCCCAGCCCCAGCTGTGCCCAACTCCCTCCCTCCCTCATGTGGGCCTCAGTTCCCCTCTGTCCCACCCCACACCAGACTTACTTGTGGGAGCTGCTCTCCAGGCTGCCTGGCAGCCAGGTGCATGTGTAAGTGCACACATGCACATGGTGCCCCCTGGCTGACCAGCCTCCTGCTCCCCCAAACCCTCCTGGAACTCTGTCATCCTGCAAGGGATGAAAGGTGAAAAATCTAGGTTTTACCACATTTTACCATGGTGAATGAAAAACCAGATCCCTGCTCATTACTTTGGGTTTTGATGCTTCTGCAACAGCAATGAATAAGGTACTTAAAGTAATAGCAGGTCATTGCGACTGCTCTGGCAGGCTGGAAATTGGGTTCAAGTTAAATGTTGGAATATGGATTCTTTCTTGCCTATCATACAGCTTGTTTTATAGCTACAACATGGATATCTTCATGTCTTTAAAGGTAGGAATGCCATCCCATAAAGAACCCATACTCAACCCCTCAAATCCACATAAAAACACAAGTTATATTCTTTAAAAACTTGAAATTTCCACCTTCCTTTTTTCAAGTCCACTCACAATAGAGGAAGCTATAGAAATGCCTATTACTTTTGTGCCTCTTGACAGTTCTAAATGGCAATGGCTTTAATTATAGTTGATGAAATTTGAAGAATTATATTTACTTGAATCAACGACTACACAGAATTTAAGGCAATCCCCCAATAATCAGATTTGATATTTGGAAAATGTACAAGTTTGTTATATCTTCCAGGTATAGAATCTAATTATTGGAAGGTTGCCTACAGCAGGTAAAACAGCAGCTGATGGGGAGAAGAAAGGAGAGGATGTCAGGGAGCCTCCCTGCCCACTAACCCCTTCTCCCTGCAGCCTTCCTGCCCCCCACCTGCACCCCCAGCTATCCAGTATCTACCCCTTCCTCTCCCCCCACTCCTCACAATTTCTACCCCTTTTCCTCTCCCACCTCTTACTGTCAAACACTGCTTGTACTCTACTCCCTGATGGGTCCCAGAGCACAACACACAAGCACAGCCTTTGCAGAGCCATGTAACAGCATCAGGACTGCCGATGGGCTGAGCAGGGGATGGAGGGAAAGAATCCAGCCTCAGCCAGAACCAAGCTGCACCTGACAGTAAGGGTGGTGGAAGGGGAAGAAGCTGCACAGCACAAGCAGAGGGAGGGCAGAAGGCTGCTGTGGGTTTGACTCTGGCCTCTACCCAGGCTCAGGGCCAGAGTCAGAGCATCAGTAACCTCCTGGCCTTACCCCCCACACCCCATTTTGTACATGAATCTAAGGTGAGAAGCTTCCCCATGCTGACTGGGGGGGGGGCAGGAATCACCTTAGATTTAAGTAAATAAGGTAATTTGTTTGCTTTATAAATGCATTAAAGGGCATCTAAGCAGCCTTATTTTCAGACCATCTTAAAAACTTCCTTAATTGATTTTTAGTCTCCAAAAGGCTTCAATACTGGTTGCTGATGCAGCTGCAGAGGATCCAGAGGGGAAGCCCCAGAATCTCTCTCTGCTAGCCGGACAGGGAGTCGTGCTCCTGAGCCATGCGCGCGAACAGAGCATGCAAACAGGCATGCTCTGTAAGGGTGCGCCAGCGTTCGTGCAGGTGGGGCAGAGAGAGAGTCTTCCTCAGGAGGGAGGAGGCTCCACCAAAAAGGAGAGAGGTAAGGACTACCTGTGAGCCATGCTGAGGACTCGTAGTGCTGCCAGGGGTCCTGCCCCAGTGGTGCCGCCCTTCCGGGGCTCCTCTGAGGCTGCCACCCAGACGGACCCCTTGGGGGGCCTGGTGACCACCTGCCCCAATCTGTGGGGGCAGCTGGGTGGGGTCCCTGGGGGTGGGGTTGAGGGCTGGTGACTCCCCTGCCTGCCCCTCTTGTGAGCATCCGCAGGCTCTGGAGGGGCAGGTGGCAGAGCTCCAGGCCAAGGCGAGCACCTTGCGGGGGATCCAGGTGGCGGAGGATGAAATTGATTCATATTTCCGTTCTCTGCAGGGCCAGGAATCCACTGGAGAGACCCCGTGTGCAAAACGTCCAACTTATCAGTGGCAGCAGGTTCCTGTCAAGGCCAGGGCAGCTCATACAACTGCTGTGCCTGCTCCCCAGACACCCTTTGGAAACAGGTACGCGGCCCTGGCTCCCCTGGAGGAGAAGGCAGAAGAGCAGATCCCCAGAGTTATTGATGCTGCTTGACCTACAACACGGGCTGAGAAGAGGCAGATTCCGAGGAGGAGGAGACATAAAGTTCTGGTCTTCAGGGACTCCATTCTGAGAGGTACCGATGGCCCAATCTGTTGCTCTGAGCCCTAGTCATGGCAGGTCTGCTGTATGCCCAAAGCGAGGATTCGGGACATCATGGAGACCATCCCGAAAATCATCAAGCCCTCTGACTACTATCCACTGGTTGTGGTCCATGTGGGGACAAATGATGCATCCAAGGGCAAGCCAGACAACATCATGGAAAACTACAAGGCCTTGGGACACCAACTCAAGAAGTCATAGGAGCTCAGGTGGTATTTTCCTCCATTCTCCCAGTAAGTGGATGGGGTAGGCATCATGAGGCCTGCGTTGATGTAGTTAACTGGCAGCTCCAGAGCTGGTGCCACGAGGTGGGCTTTGAGTTTTTTGATAACGACCCATATTTCTGTATGGAGGGCATGCTAGGGTGGGATGGGCTTCATTTCTCCACTAAGGGTAAGTGTATTTTTTCTTCTAGGTTGGCTGATCTCGTACGGTGGGCTTTAAACTAGCTTTGCCAGGAGAAGGGGCCACTCCGAGAGGATGCTTCGCTAGCATGCAGGGTGACAAGAGAAAGGGACACCCAGGTAAGCAACAACATCCTGGCAGTAGGGGGCCACAACAGCCCCAGGAGTAGGGGGGGAGGCACGTGCACCCTCAGGAGGCCTCAAGTGCTTCTACACCAATGCTCATAGTATAAGGAGCAAGCAGGAGGAACTGTGCTTCCTGATTGCGAGTAAGAATCCAGACCTAGTAGGGTTCACAGAAACCTGGTGGGAGCCTACCCACGACTGGGCGGTGGGCATTCGGGGATACACCCTATATAGGAGGGACAGGACAGAGCGGAAAGGTGGGGGGGTCATGCTCTATATCAAAGAGCAACTCACATCGTCAAGGATTAGCTTTGGGTTAGACGAGGGTCGGGTGGAGACGCTGTGGGTCAAACTACAAGCAGAGCATGGTGAAAGGGACCTTATGGTGGGGGTCGACTACAGACCACCCAACCAGGGGGAAGAGCTGGACCGGGACTTTTCCGGTCAGCTTATGGAGGCAGTTAGGTCAAGGGATGTCATTGTCATGGGTGACCTAAACTACCCAGACATTTGCAGGGAGGAGCAGACAGCCAGGTCTGGCCGCTCGCATAGGTTCCTGGCTTTATTACAGGAGCGTCACCTTATCGAGTAGGTGCACAGCCCCACTATGGGTAATGCTTTGCTGGACCTGGCCCTGGCCATGGGGGATGAGCTGGTGAGGGGACTGCAGGTCCTTGACCACCTGGACAATAGCGATCATCACCTGCTGGAATTCACTAGCCAGCACAGGTTGTCAAGGGCTTATAGCAAGACTAAAGCCCTTGACTTCAGAAGGGCCAACTTCAATGAGCTTTGGAGACCAGTGAGGGAGGCACTGAGGGCCCAGAAGGTAGAGAAGATGGGAGTCCATGAGGGATGGTTGTACCTTACAGAGGCGATCCTCCAGGCCCAAAGCGTAACAGTCCCTGAGAGAAGCAAGGCGGGTAAGAGTGCTCAGAAACCCCCTTGGCTCAGCAAGGGCATTCAGGAATGCCGCAAGTACTCCTTCTTGGCCCATGAGTGTAGGAGGGCTATTAGAAAGGTCAAGGCAGAGATGGAACTCAGGCTAGCTTCCAGGACTAAGGACAACAAAAAGTCCTTTTTCAAGTACATTGGGAGCAAGAAGAGGGCACCAGGCAATGTAGGGCCCCTGCAAGACTCAAATAGTAACCTTGTGGCTACGCCAGATGAGAAAGCTAATATTTTTAACAGTTTCTTTGCCTCAGTTTTCTTGAACATGGACCAGGAAATCCCTCCTGCCAGAGACAGAGCTATCCCCAAGATTGTCCCTGTCAGGTCTTGGGTCAGCATAGATGTAGTTAGGGATCTTCTGGAAGGGCTGGACATTTTTAAGTCTGCAGGTCCAGATGCCCTCCACCTAAGGGTGGAGAGGGAGGCTGGAAGGGGTCATCGCGGAGCCCTTGGCCCAGCTGTATGAGCATTCGTGGTCACTTGGCCAGGTGCCAGGGGATTGGAAACTAGCTAATGTGGTCCCCATTTTTAAGAAAGGGAGGAAGGAGGACCTAAGTAACTATAGGCCCGTAAGCCTCACCTCAGTCCTTGGAAAGTTCTGGGAGAAAATTATCAAGGATCATATCTGTGGGGGACCAGCAGGGGAGAACATGCTCAGGGGCAAACAGCATAGGTTCATCAAAGGCAGGTCCTGCCTGACCAACCTGATTGCCTTTTATGACCAGGTAACTAAATCCTTGGATGATGGTGTCGCCGTGGACATAGTCTTTCTAGACTTTAGGAAGGCCTTTGACACGGTCTCTCACCCCATTCTCATTAAAAAATTAAGCGCTTGTGGTGTTGATGCCTACACATTTGGACGGGTAAAAAACTGGCTGACAGGGCATACCCAGAGAGTAGTGGTAGATGGGTCGTACTCAACCTGGCGAAATGCGAGCAGTGGGGTCCCCCAGGGCTCAGTCCTCGGGCCCACGCTGTTTAACATCTTTATTAGTGATTTGGACGAGGGGCTGGAAAGCACGCTGTCTAAGTTTGCTGATGACACTAAGATGTGGGGTGAGATGGGCACACTTGAAAGGAGGGAGAAGCTGCAACTACATTTAGACAGACTACAAAAGTGGGCAGATGAGAATAGGATGGGGTTCAACGTAGACAAATGCAGGGTGCTACACCTTGGGAGAAGGAATCCACAGCATACATACAGGCTGGGGAAATCCCCTCTTGAAAGCACAGAAGCAGAAGGGGATCTTGGAGTCATTATTGACTTCAAGATGAACATGAGCTGCCAATGCCAGACAGCAGCCAGCAAGGCCAGCCATACCTTGTCATGCATCCAAAGATGCATCTCAGCCCGGTCCAGAGAGGTGATACTCCCCCTCTTCACGACATTGGTCAGGCCACAATTAGAGTACTGCATCCAGTACTGGGCACTGCACCTTAAAAAGGATGTGGCCAGCCTAGACAGAGTTCAAAGGAGGGCCATCCATTTGGTGAGAGGGCAGCAGGACAGACCCTATGAGGAGAGACTGATGGACCTGAACCAGTTCAGCCTCAGCAAGAGGAGGCTGAGGCTGGTGGCTGCCTACAAACTCATCAGGGGAGATCATCAGCAAATAAGAAGAGCCCTGTTCTCCCCAGCACCACCTGGGGGTGACAAGGAACAATGGTAATAAACTGATGGAGAATAGGTTTAAGTTAGAGATCAGGAGGCAATATTTTAGTTAGGGTGGCCAGAATCTGGAACCAACTTCCCAGGGAAGTGGTCCTCGGCCCTACCTTGGGTAAATTAAAAAAAGAGGTTAGATGATCACCTGTCTGGGGTCTTGTGAACCCAGCATTCATTCCTGCCTGTGGCAGGAGGTCAGGCTAGATGATCTGTTCAGGTCCCTCCTGACCCTAGCTACTATGAAACTATAAACAATATGCAAGAAACTGCTCATAGATTCATAGATGTTAGGGTTGGAAGGGACCTCAATAGATCATCGAGTCCGACCCCCTGCATAGGCAGGAAAGAGTGCTGGGTCTAGATGACCCCAGCTAGATGGTTATCTAACCTCCTCTTGAAGACCCCCAGGGTAGGGGAGAGCACCAACTCCCTTGGGAGCCCAGTCCAGACCTTGGCCACTCGAACTGTGAAGAAGTTCCTCCTAATGTCCAATCTAAATCTGCTCTCTGCTAGCTTGTGGCCATTATTTCTTGTAACCCCCGGGGGCGCCTTGGTGAATAAATACTCCCCAATTCCCTTCTGTGCCCCCGTGATGAACTTAAAGGCAGCCACAAGGTCGCCTCTCAACCTTCTCTTGCGGAGGCTGAAAAGGTCCAGGTTCTCTAGTCTCTCGTCGTAGGGCTTGGTCTGCAGGCCCTTAACCATACGAGTGGCCCTTCTCTGGACCCTCTCCAGGTTATCCGCATCCCTCTTGAATTGCGGCGCCCAGAATTGCACGCAGTACTCCAACTGCGGTCTGACCAGCGCCCGATAGAGGGGAAGTATCACCTCCCTGGACCTATTCGTCATGCATCTGCTGATGCACGATAAAGTGCCATTGGCTTTTCTGATGGCTTCGTCACACTGCCCACTCATGTTCATCTTAGAGTCCACTAGGACTCCAAGATCCCTTTCCACTTCCGTGCCACCCAGCAGGTCATTCCCTAGGCTGTAGGTGTGCTGGACATTCTTCCTCCCTAGGTGCAGCACTTTGCATTTCTCCATTGCTCCTTAAAAGCCTCTGTCACATTCTCTTCTCCTTCACTGTATCAGTAATTGCTACTTCATTAAGTTTGACTTCTCAGTCAGTAACTCGTATTTCATATCATCTTTTGGCACTAGAATCCTGATGCTTGGGGAGTTCACTCAGTCTGTCATCTATTGGTGTAAATCCTTTCCTGTACCTCAGTTCAATTCAGGTTTCTTCCTGAACCACGTGCACTTTTTCATATACTGACCCCTCTCACGAATTCAAGTCTTCTGATAGCGATAGAGCGATAATGACTGTCCCCAAAGTTAGTCAGTCATTGGTCATATACAGCAAGTCCCCCCACTACACTTTCCTACATAGATCGTTTCAGTCCCAAGTGGAATATTTACAGCTGAAATCCAGGGTACAATATAAAATGCAATCTTAAAGACAGAACTTTAGCTATATACCCGACTAGTCTGTTAATTAACAAGAGATCTAAAATGTCTAATTTTAGTATTCAAGAAGTAAAATGAGAATTTGGAAACCTTATAAGAATAAGATAACAAGCAGCAACAGTGTACTGTACATTATACATGGCAGTAAATATGCAATACACTACTTTTCCAATTCAATTGCACTGCCTGGCTAGGTAGGTCCGTGACATTCACCATGTAGTTTAACCCTATGAATTAAAGACAGAAAAGGCTTGTATACACAACTAAAGTTACAGTTCAGGCCAAGGCAAAGCATGTTTAAACTACAGTATTTTGAATATATTGCTGGAATGCAGGGTAAATCTGGTCTCCACTATATTGAGCAGTATACACACAAAACAGCCCCCAGCAAAAGAAGTTTGTAGTCAAAGCAGAGAAGAGAGACCATCACAGGTTGCCCCAGAAGGAGTTTTTGCTCAGACTACCACAGCTTGGTCTAGTATCTGAGACTCTCTCCTGAGCCAGCCCAGGTGCGGCTTCTAGGGAAGAAAGGAGTCCTGGCTTTTTTGCTCTGGCCTTTGGTCCCTGACCCTCCCTGGTTGTTCCCTATCCCTGAATTGCTTTCAGTTCAGCTCCTGAGGAAGTAAACTTATCTCCTACTAGGGAGAAGAAGTACAATCCAAAGTTCCAAGAAGCAAAACATCCAGCTCATTTTTGATGAAGGCATTTATTGGGGCAAAGGCCACTCAGACACAGATTCTCAGCTCCCTCCAAAAGGGTTACAGTCCCCCTACCCTAGTGCAGTCTGCACAGCCCTGCTCCCTTTCCAGTCAAGGCCCAAATCTCCTGAGCCTCAAAGCTGCTCCATTGATCTCTGCTAGAGACAAAATCCTGCTGGTCCCTCCTCTACACGTCTAGGTTTCTTTCCTTCCCCTGACACTTCTTGGGTGTGGCCTGGAATCCTCACCTTCCTTGAAGGGTTAAGAAAGCTATTCAAGACGACATAGCTGGATGCTTCTTCTGTCAGGTAGGACAGATCAGCAACTCTGAATTCACTGTCCCTTCAACCCATTGATTCCCCCATGTACTTACTTTACAGCTAAACTGAGGCTGCAAATACTATTACAACATGAACACAGAAATACTACAATAAAACCCAGACTCCATCACAGAGACAAAAGAATTATCTCAATTTTAAAGGAGAATTGTTTTACATTAAAAAGGTAAAAGGCTTCCTATGCAACTATGTTTTGGCTGTCGGAAATCAAGTGTCCAACACCAAAAGACAAAGTCCTACCCAACAGGCCAGGGGTGGCCAACCTGTGGCACATGTACCTCAACTAGCACGGAGAGCATCTGCATGTGGAACACAACAGACCTGGGAGAGGACAGGCAATATAGCTGCAGGTAGGGAGGGAACCAAAAACAGAATAGGTGATTAGTTAGGGAAGGGGTTGGGAGTGATACACCTGACAAAGACATTAGACCCCCACTGTGTTAGACTATCCTTTCTCCTTAATAACATGTGGTCAATGAAGACTGTGATCAAACTGACTAAAAAAGTTATAAGACTAGAACATAATAAAATATTTTCTATAGCAACATAACTTTATTGAATCAGACTAAAATACATCAACTGGCATGCAAATGATTTAAAATACAGTTTCTGCTAACTGATAAGACATAAAAGAAATGTGTTATTAGAATGCCTGTAAATGCGCACACATTTGGAAATACTGAAATACCACATATGACAAGGTGGAAATAATCACAATAAAAGCTACAATGAACAGGGATAACAACTTGATTTTGTAACGTTACTTGTTTCTATGTAATGCAAAAAGAATTCTTTGGTAGTACATTTCATTTGAGAAGTTAAAAGGTGTAAGTCAGCAAAATCCAAGAAACACTTTTCACAAGCAAACATTATTTAGTTGCGTGGTATACAAGAAAATACTTTTTTTTTTTTTACTTTCTCATAAAAAAGAAGAAAAAATGTCATCTTATTTTCTATAACTGCTGCAATTTACAGCCAAAATCTGCAAGAATTCCCAAACCTTGACCGAAAATGAAGGATGATATAGAAGGGAAGGTCTGATGACCTGGGCTCCTGGTCTTCTCTATTAAAAAAATCCCAAATTATCTGATCCAAACCCCCATATCTGCATTTCTTCCGTGATAAAAATGAAATACCACTATATATAGTTATCAGTTGAACACAACGTTTTATTGATATATTTACAATTTTAAAGCAAATTTGGAAGCTTATCAATGCCTCAATCATTATAATAAATTCTATCTACCCATATATTTTGGCATTTTAGTTTTGCTATTTGCCCCTGCAAAGCATCACAGAGCTGGGGTGGAACCCAGGCATCTGGGCCCTCAGACCCCTGCTCCAAGTCATCAGCCTCCATTCCCCTCCCAGAGACAGGTGAGTGCCTAGGTATCCCTGCTCCCACCCCAACCCACCAGCCCCCAATCTTATCCCCAAGTGAGCATGAAACCCAAGTGTCCAGGCTTATTCCCCAGGCCTAGCTCCCCTTACAGAGGGAATCCAGGCGTCTGGATGCTTTGCTGGGGAGATGGGGCTGTTTGGGATGTAGGAGGGAGAGAACCCAGGAGTCCGGGCTCCCAGAGCCCCCCCAGCTCTAACCCCCCCAGCCCATGTGCCCCTCCCAGAGCAGGCAGAGAATCCAGATGTCCTGGCCAGTGGCCAATCTGTGCTGTTGCTGGGGGTTGATCTAATTTGATTCATCACTAGTTTAATTAAATGAAATTCCAGACCCACACCCATATCTCCTGTGACCAGCATCCAGGGTGGGGAGGGGGCCCCCCATCCCTCCCTCCAGTTGCATCACATTCTCATACTGATTCTCACATTTGCTAGTACCCCTCACTCTCAACCCGCAGCCTCCTGTCCTCCTCCACCCTGCCAGTGCCCTTCTTTCCTGCCCCAACTTACCCAAAGCTGCAGGAGGCAAAGTCTGGCTGGCCTCAGATTCTCAGGCCCTGAACCCAACTCCCTCCTCCACCGTCTCGACAGGGCTTAGGGTTTCATGCCCTTCTTGCAAACAGCTCATTGCAGGCTGAAACTCTGCCAGCCTGTGGAGAACTGTCTGCAAAAGGGGAACATCTGGATTTTTCCTTCTTTGAAGAAGAAATTTCACATTTTTCCAAAGGAAATGGAAGACTCAGATCCCTGCTGTTAACCCAGATATCATTCCTGCTAGAAAGGGCTGATCACCCAGATTCTGATGGCATCATTTGGGTTATTCAACCCCAGCGTCATTTGGCACAGGGATGGATGTGGTCCGCTACAACTACAGGCCTTATAGAAGGAAGCAAATATTCATCACACCTTCATGGGCCGGCTCTAGGGGGAACACGGAAATAAGTGAACCTTCGTCCAGGCAGTCAGGGATTCCATGACAGACAGTCTCTATAGATGCAGCAGGTAGTTAGAACTTTAACAATGGTAAGCACAAAAAAAAGCCACGAACCCTAAGCTGTTCAAATGCCCCAAAGTTTCCCTAGCCAATGCTCTAGAACAAAAGATGCAAAGTTTACCCACATGTACTTTTAAAAAGAAGCACCAATTCTCTCCCTCTCTGTATGTGTTTTAAAGTAAGAGCTCAATATTAGTTGGTATTACTATAGGCAGAATTCAGTTTATTGAAGGCTGAAATACCACATAGATGTTAGTCAATAAAGGCTATTACCCCCTAGGCTTCCTTAGAGAAGGAAGAATTTGTAACTGCAGTGCATGGACTGGGATATACACTGTGGAATCTATACTCTCCTTTTCGTCTATAGGACACTCAGTAACATTAGTGGGAAGCTTGCACAAACAAGTGTACAATTTGGCATTTTATAATGAGTTAAAGATGTACTTACTAGATGCTCCACTGGAACATTTAGTGTTACTTGATAGAAAAGTATGCTCCCTACCTGCCATCTCTCCACCCCCAAACTGTCCCACTACCATTCTTACTGCTTTGTTCTTGTTTCTCAATCCTGCCTTCTTTCCCACCCTCATTTTATTCCTCATCCACAGCTATCCTCAATTTCTACGCTTGCGGGCTGGGGAAATATCACCTTTCCATCATTCCATGTCAATGAGCAATCTGATCATTCATGGTGACAAAGATGTCAATTTTATACGCCACTTCTAGAAGATCAGTAAAAGGCCGAGGGCTTCGCACTTCCTAAAGCTGTTATTTCAAACCTTCTGCATGACATCGTGGAAAACTGAGCAAAGTACATCAAGTTAAAAAGAGATGTGAATGCATCATACGTAAGTGTCTATGGGGACCTTAGGCAAGGAAGAAATGGAGAGAAGGCAGCATGGCACACCCTCCTTCTACATCACAAACTTCTGTATCTAAACCCCAGAAGTCCAGGAGCTACATTTTTGAAAGCAAAAATGGTGATTGAGACAGATTGCCATTTGTAGTCTTCTGTTTCTTAGACGTTCAGGTACATGCAGAACATTGATATCCGTACACAGATGGCTTTGATACACAGAGGCTGAAGCTTTTTGGGGGTCATCATAGCACATACAGGAACAAATGCAGTATCATGAAAGGAATAAGCTACAGCTGCTGGGAAAATCTGCATTTACTGACTTCTGCATCTTTAAGTTCTCAACTAAAGCATTTCAGTAAAATGTCTGCTCATAGTTAGTAGACATTTCAAAAGCTGGCCCAACTTAAATTTAGGATTTTCCCTTTAAAAAACAGCAGCGAGTAAGTAATGCAAGACTACTAGGGTTTTTTTAGTATAGGTTTCCTATTCAAGCATTGCATGCACAATATAGTACTATTGTCTACTTTCTGCCTTTTTCCTGAGATAAATATAGGTTACACTGAGGCTTAAATGGCTTTACTGGCACACAAGCAATTCAGATCAAGTGATAGACTCTATTGTAAAATAAAACTCCTTTTTCCCCTGTAGTTTCTCTGGAGAGACTTAAGTAACAAATTTGATATTGACTAAAATCTGTGTAGTGCCAAGCCATTAATAAGCTAAATTCTGCCTACAATACAGACTGATGTTTATATCTTGCACTCTGCATGCATTTAAAGAGGGAGAACTAGCTATTCTCCAGGAATCACTTAAGGCACAGACTGCCACCTAGTGATTTCAATGACAACATACAAATATGAAATGCTGCAGGAAAAACAAGAAAATGAGTTGAACCCTTCTATTTCAAGAAAAAGCTGGAAATATCCTTGTATTTTCACATCACATTATTTACTGTAATCATGTATTGCTATTTTGCTAGCAAGTGAAAAAACCTTTTTAATAACGCAACTTTGTTCTCTCAGTCCCAAGCTCATCAAATGCCCCATTTACATGCACTGCCTGGGACTCCTCTTCTCCAGTTGCATCCTCTACCATAAAACTCCCTTGCGCTTGACATCAACCATTCTTGCCAGTCTTTAATAAAATATCTTCTTACTCAGATCTCATATTCAGTGTTCCATCCTTGTCCACTTTGATCTTTCAAGCAACTTCAGTCAGACTGCAAATTTTTTTAGCCTGGACCTTGGATTTTGAATGCCTCTGACTTCCAATACTTCATCCCCTGCCAGTTCTCCTCTTGCCTCTCTAACTCTTCCTTCTGTATGATCCTTGATGGATCCTCCTGATCCTCTACTCCAGCTTTCTGTGAGGGTCCTACATGATCTATCTTTGGACCCTGGCTATTCTTCCTTGATAATCTCATCCGCCAACAAATCCAACTGTCTCTATGTGGATGACTCACAGGTCTAACTCTGTACTGCAAACAAGGCATCTCTCCTTCAAGACTAGATCACAGCCTGTTTCTCCGTCTAGTTCTCTCCTCAAAAAACTTAACAGGATCAAAATAAACTCTCACAAAAGCTCTCAACTATTCTACTCTACTGTTCAGACTCCCAAGTTCAACTCAGACAGCTCCAGGTTCACACTTTTACACTGTCTATACTATATCTAGCCATAAAAATACAAACAACATGCACCTCATAAAAACCGTGCCCATTTCCATTCAGAAATGCAAATATCTGCCCAGCTTATCACTTTGACCACATCACCTTTCTCTGTGTCTCTCACCCACTCCCCTAATATATCAAAACAACCAGAAGCCCTCCACAGCCTCTCCTTTCCCTGCCCATCACAAACTTTATTCAGTAATAATAGGTCTCTTTCTCCCCCCACCCATCAGATAGTCCCTATCATCTGCTTGTTAACTTTTGAAATAAGCACTTCCATATTCTCTTCCACATAGCCCCTCACACTTGGGGCTCAATCCTTGCAAACATGTGCAAAGCCACCCCATTATCCTCATATGCCTTATTAGTCAATTCTTTGCCAGGACATCTACAGAAGTCTTGACAAGGATTAGGCTGCTTGTGTGCTATGGCTACTGCCCATCATGCTGACCACTCTTGTCACATTATTTCCTTGTGCTCCTCCACCTGTATCCATCTGCTGTCTTAGACTGTAAGCTCTCTGGGGCAGGAATCATCTTTCTGTGGTGTCTGAACAGTGCCTAGCACAGGAAGGTCCTGGGTCCATGGCTGGTGTTCCTAGGTATAACAGTAACAAATATTATTAAAATAATGGCAATGAGCGTCAAAGGAGATAATAAGCCCTGTATATGCAAAAAAGTAGTCAAAACTTTACAATTAAGGGATGCATACAGGCTAATAGGATATTTGCTTGAGAATTCCTCTGTTCCTGTTTGTCATTCTCACAGCAACCAATTGCAGTATCATAAAGACCTTATTCTGATGCAAAAGCTATATTCATGCTAAAAAGGTTTTCCATAATATGAAGCACTAGCAAAATTGTCTTAGAGACAAGTCCTGAAGCCTAACCAACCCACTAAATGTTAAAAAAAGTGTGGACCTGGGGGGTGGGGGGGAGGGGACGTAAAACAAGGAGGATGAAGAAATATGCAGAATCACCGAGTCAGAAAGTGGCTGTAAATGGACCTTGCATTTCTCCCAGGAGAAAAAGCCCGATGTCCTGGGATCTTACAGACAGACATTTACATCCACTGCCCAAAACTTAAGAGCCTGTGAGGAATGCCAGACCAAAAAAAGTGCTAAAACAGGTCCCATTCTGCACCCCACCCCCAATCGCTATGTCCAGGTGTAAAGCCATAAATAGATGTCTTGTTTGAAGGCAGTCCTGATTCTCCCAGGTTTTGACTCCCATCAAAGCAGGAGTGGCACAGCCCTTAATGCACAAAGACCTTCCAAGCTGAATTGATGCTCCTCTGCCAGTTAGTGGCCAAGGAGAATATAGAGGTTGACAGGCTTGTCCCTGTAATGAACCAAAATTAAGTTAAATAAACAGCAACTAACTTAAGATAACACTATTTTCTCTGTGTGCGTTATTTCATCCAGCATATTTTACACATACTTGACGCAGGACAACGGGTGTGGACTCCATAGGACACCAGGACAAAAGTCTCTCAGTGCAACCTCTATTTACAGCCTAAGTTGTTTAACTTAACTGTGGTTCATTACAGGGGCAAGCCTGTCAGGCTGCATCCTCGCCCTAGCCACCTACTGACAGAGATGCAGCAATACAGCTTGGAAGGGCTACATGTGTAAAGGGCTGTAACTCCTATTTTGATTAGGCTCAAGATCCAGAACCCTCAGGCCCTCCACAAGTGAGATTCTTCTCTCACAAGTGATCATCAGTGCAGGTGCCATGGCACCCTGAAGTGCCTAGAGACCTTTCATGTTGTGAAATTAGCAACATTAATACTAAAGCATGTGCAAATGTAATTCACAGGATATATTCCTATTTGAAATCTCTGGATGGTGTTAAGAACTTTCTAACTTTATTGTGGTCACTCCAAGTGTTTCAACAGAATAATTGCTGTACTAGTTTTCTGTAGTCAAAAAAAAAAAAAAAAAATGAAAACTAATAACTGACAACTTCCTGAGGGGTGCCTTAAACACCAAGGATGGATTCTGAATGGAATGATTGCTCTCAAAAATGCCATGAAAGTTGTATGGTATGCTATATAGAATATCCTGACATTATCAGCAGAAGCTGTTAAAGAAACCGCACACCTACCCACCCACCCCACCCTGCAGTGTGTAACCAAAAATGACCAATTAATGAATTTTAATTGTTCAGAGCAAGTTTAGGAAGGACTTGTGAATACCCGAGGAAAAAAAAAACAAACAACAAACAACCAAAACAGACCTAAACAAAACATAAGAGCCTGATTCTTCCCTCAAGTGTTAATTAGAAATGACATTTAATTGCACCAGTGTAAGGATGAAAAGAACTGATTGCCTATTCCTAACCTTTCTCTTATGCAACTGAAAAATTCCAAGTCCAGATTCCAAAAACTTACTAAAAACAAACACCCACCTCCCCAGCCTTCCCGATGGGACCAAAAAGCCCCCACAAACAAACAAAATGTTGAGCATTCATTCCATTTCAGAGATTCAAACAGCACTGCTGATTCCCCTCTTGCCCTCACCCCCTTCCCTTCAGTAATAGTTATGACTTCTGAGTGATTTAAATAATCTCCTTTCCGCTCCTGAGTCTAACTTCAAATTCATCTAAGGACCAAGGTGAAGTACTCAAACTAACATCTTAATTTTCCACGCTTCCTCAGTTATTGTAGGTTAAGAAATCTTACAGTAATTTGTTACATAACTGTAACAATCGTTTTCTCAAAATCCTGTACATCAGGCCAGAAAATCATCGTTATTTAAATTGTTCATTTAGAAAAGGATTTAAAAATTAAGTTTACTATAACTCCCTGCTCCTGTTCCATTATAGATATAATGTTGTAAATAAGAGTTATCTTTTCTGTTTGCTAAAGACATACAAGTGGGAAAAGTGATTGAATGGTTGCTAGCTGTGGGTAAATATAGATCATATCTGATCTAATTGTAGATCATATAACTTGAAGCTCTGAGTTATGACAGGCTACCACACCCCTTTGGCAAATCTGTGATTGTTGAAAACAAAAAGTTAAGCACCATGAGGCCTAATTCAGTAATTTGAAAGTTACAATTCATAAAACAAAGAACTGTAGTAAAATTGCGTTCAAAACAATTTCCACCTTCAGCTATATCAAAATAAGAGATGCAAACATATAAGCCCAGAAATATGGAGGCAATCTGCCTATCTTCAGACTAACATGGCTAATGGTAGGGCAGGGTATTACCTTAAAAGTCCATTCCTAGGACTAGGATGTTCCTACAAAAGCTCGTGCCTCTCTGAATTAGCCTGCATAGGTGCCCATACATAAGACTAGGGGCTGCTATGCCACACTGTAATTACAGTGGATTAATCGAGTCTGCTAGAGCATGCCAGCCTCCACTTCTCATGTATCGGCATCCCCACGCTTCAAAATAGAGGCGGGGCACTTCATCTAAAGCTCGTCAAACAAGTTTTAGTTAAAGCACCCCTGCTGCCATTCTGCAGCGCAGGTACCCCGATGCACAAGATGCTTTGAGTGCTTTAATTAGAGCGGCTCTAGGAGCTGCTCCAATTAAAGCACCCGATGCTAACCTCCCCTGCATTCTGCATATAAGCCCTAACAGTATGATCCCCTCTCTAGATTCATGACTGAGTGATGGATATAAAAATCTAACATTGGTTATGTAGGAGCAGCTAACTCACCATATTTGTCTCGCAAGCCAACAGTACACCGGAAGACTCCACCAAAGGCTACATCTTCACCAAATATTACTGGGGAGGGAAAAAAGACATTACAAAGTAGCTTATTTAGGAATGCAAAAAGACCAGTCTTATATGTAGCAATATGCAAGTATTCCTATTTATTCTATGTTAACCATTTATATGTAGTTATTGTAAAATTTGGGAGGGGATTAACTACAATTTTAGTTAATGTATTGTATGTTTGAATGTTAAATGTTTTAGCAATAATTTTTAAACACACTAAAAGAACCCACACATTCCAATTACTGAGGAGACAACACTGTGAAATGCTACAATTGTATAAAAAGTAACTGAGTTATAAAGTTTCAATCTACACAAGTGTTTTAAGAATATATCAACAACACAGATCAAAGAAGTCCATCCAGATTTCCCTTTCTACCTCTTGCACTTTTAGAGACTCAGGAACTATTTGCTTCACATAAACAACCCAAGTCATCAAAAGTGTCCATGCAATCTATGGTCTAAAATAGAATGATTAAAACTGTTCTAGCTCATATTTACTTATTTTGGAAGCAAGTCTGTCATGCCACTACACCTAAGTTAATACAAACCAATATTCAATTCTAAAGAGAGAGAAATGTATACCATTAACCAGATGTCCAGTGAACTTAAGAGTTCCAATTCAATTTTCCATTTTTTCCCTCTTGATTAAAAAGAATCTAGTAGAAAAGACTCTGCAATCTGCCTTCTACCTCAATGGCCCACCAACTTTCAGTGAATTCAGTTATTATGTATTTCTCAAAAACACTAGAAATCATCTCCCCAAATGTTAGTCCAAGGACAAAGCAAACGCTTCCACACATTCCACCAGTGTGCTTTAATCCAAGGCTGAAGGGACCTCCTCTATGGAAGGGAGTAGTCCAATAATTAAACTACCAACTGTGCAAATTCAGTTTTCACTATTTGTTATGTGGTCCATCTGTCCACTGGGAGTATAATGGACCTTTAGTAGTTAAACACAAATTTTAAAAGAATCTAAGCCATGTTTTTTAACAGCAAAACAAAAGTAGTGATGTAGAAACAACCAACGGAATGCCTCCAATCTGTTTTTCTACACGTCTTTGTTGGTTGGCTGGTGCATGTGCATTCACTATGAAAACCTTTCCACTATAACATGGTTACCAGTTTTGTACTAGTTAACAGTATGATGGGACAGATGTTTCCTATGCTAGTAGACATCTACATCTAGTTACAACATCTGGCTCTGGGCTGCCTACTGCTGGCACTCATGCAGCCTCTGGACATAGGGTGAGCTGGGGCAGCAACAGCCGCAGCAGTGACAGTGCTTCCTCTTCAGGCAGGGCCACCATCTTTACAGCCACCTTTCACAGACATCCTAGATGTGCTCTGCAGACCATGGGTTGAAAAAGACTGGTCTAAAGGGTCTACGAAAGATGACTACAATCAATGAAAAGCGTGTGAATACCAGCACTTACAATTCAAAGTAATCAGCAACTCCATAAAAAAAAAAATGGAGTAGGGGTCTGCAGGCGAAAAAAGAGGTTGAAAAAAAAAAAAAAAAAAATCACAGTCCTAAAACATGATATTTGGTAGCTTTCATCTTCACACACAGAACTGCAAGTTGTTATTAGGCAAAGTTAGTTTAAAAAGTTTAGCTGCACTAGTGTCAGTGCCTTTGTGAAGTAACTACAGATCATCCAGGTTACATGAGATCATTTCTTTTCAGTCAACTTTGCACGTCAATATTTTTTCAGAGGTAGAAAACCATTAAAACTCTGCAGCCTTTAACCTGATGACTTGTTAAGCCAACAGCCTCAGAAGTTCTCAAAGCACTGGAACAGGCTACTTACTGTGGAGCTGACCAATTAGCTCCTCAGTAAAATGTCACCATCTACAGGTGCAATGCTATTAGGCTGGAGTAAACTAATTAACTCCACTGTAGGATAGTATGTGTGTCTGGCAGTACTATCTTATGGCAGACTTATTTACTTTGGCACAACACACATGTAGACACTAATAGGGCTCGCTGGGACACAAGGGTGCTTCATGCCCAAGCCAGTCCCTCTGCCGCATGCTGAGTCAGGTTGGAGCAGCCCCAGACTGGCAGGCTGACCCTCGGGACCCCCTGCTGGGGCTGCACCATCCCATCTCAATGTGCTACGGTCTTAGGCATATGTGCAAACACTGTGCCCAGGAGCAATAAACTCCAGTGTAAACTATACTGGAGTTCATTGCATCATATTAATAGCACATGTAAATGTGTCCCCTTAGCAGTTTTTAAGACCTGGGTAGACAAAGCCTTGGCTGAGATGATATAGCTAGGGATGGTTCTGCTTTGAACAGGGGGCTGGACTAAATGACCTCCTGAGGTCCCTTCCAACCCTAATGTTCTATAATCCTTTATGCCATCATGAAAGTTTAAAGGTAAATAATTTTGAGGAGGAAAAGTGGTGATTGTAACGATTCCTTCAGTTCACCATTGCCTGTGTAAGCAGCTGACAGGATTCAGTGACCCAGGAGGCACACTCCAGACTTCTAGTTTTAAAGAGGCCTATAAGACCAAGTGTTTACAAGTACGCTTTTTGATTTTAAAATACATAGGTTTTTAAACAATAGTTGAAAATTAATTTTTTTACTTGCATACTAGGAGTCAAGTTTCCCCTCAGTATCAGTAACATTACCAGTAGCCAGAACAGATTAAGCAATGGAGCTCTCCCCTAGCTCAACACTGGATAACAACAATGCTACCAGTTACTACAGGAGAAACATAACTATAGCCGAAAGGTTATGGCCCTTAAGTACATAAGACATATACAGTGAATCCTCCCTCTTACCAATTTGGGAAATGCAAGGATTTTGGGGGAGGGAAGTAGGGGGAATAACTTTTACTGCACTTGGTCCAATAAAGTTATCACCCCAAAAATCCTTGCTTCTCACCTAGTTCCATCACAGCTAAAACATCAATAACACTACCACAACATGGGAAGTGAAATAGGTTATTTCTACATTAAAAACACTGCCAATAGTTTGTACTGTATTTAACTTTAAAGATAACGTTTTTCCATTAATGGGAAAAAGACCCCTACAAAAACCAAAAAGCTTCCTATTTCCATGCAGCTCCACGCTACAGCAAGGATCACAATTACAAGGATAGCATACCTGCAGTAGGATCTTTGGCTAAGGCATTATCCAAGGCACTTGTTATAGACTGGAAGAGATTCATTTTCTGGGTTTGTCCTGTGTGGGGAAGAGGGAAAAAAAAAAAGCCTGTTTAATTTATGGGGAGGGAACAATGAGACAACACTTATAAGATCTCCTATGAGGTAACAGCCACTGATCGAGATGTAATTCTTCATATTTTCTTTATAGCAAGGACATATTTACACATAATAACTTTAACATAGTGGGAAACAGGTCAGCACACCTTGTATTTACTGGGATAACAATACAGATAGCTAACATATCAAATATCTTTCAGAAGTTAAACTCATGGCTGCAACAAATGCTGTAACTTCCTTCAGACACAATAAGGAATGCTATGAGCAAGAGACTGCAACATCACAAGTTATAGTAAAAAAATGAGAACCTACAGGTTACAGTACAATTACCTTTCCTGCAAGGCAGTGGTTTTCAACCTTTCTAAACTCAAGGCACCCCTGATAGACAAGGCACCTTTCAGAAAATAACCCTTCAGCTCTTAGCTTTTCCTTTTTTTTTTTTTTCCCCCCTACAGAAAAATAATAGAGCAAATCTTCTGTTGCAAACACCACAGTAGGTCAGAGGATTTTGTTTGGTTGGTTGGTTGGTTGGTTGGTTGGTTGGGGGGGGGCGTTTAAGACTATGGATTCCTATACGAAATCTCAGTTTATCGTGTAAATGTTTGCATACCTAACAGTGCTAACATTGTGTAGCACCCTGTACCACCCTTGAAAAGACCTCCAGACACCCTGGTTGACAACCACTGCCCTAAAGGAACAAACTTCAAATAAAGCACTGCAATGTTACCAACCCTGTTAAATGTCACCAGTTCACGTCCAAGTTGCAGCCAGCATCCATCACTACCATTTAGCCCAGAACTACCATTTGGCCCAGAATCTTATTGTCTGTAGAACTGCAAGATTGACCTACTGGACTTCTAGGAACAAACAGTAGGGGAAATAGTCAAGAGAGGAGCAGAGTGGGAAAACATTTTAATGCTGAAAAACAATGATGGTCCAGGAAACAAAGATACTGGGCTGCTTTTACTGGGATTTGTCACATTGTAACCGTTTTCTTCCCCCCTCCTCCCTGCCCCCCAACCTTTATTTTTTTTTTTTTTTAAAGCTTTAAACCTTAACATTTATTCCCTACCTCATCTCAGCATGCTGAGGAGGGCAGATATTCCTGATGTAGCACAAAAACAACTAGCTAGTAGACATACCAGCTTCTAATAGGATCAAGCCAGTTTCCATAAGCTAGGCAGAATTGTGTCCTATTTGTAGCTGAATAGGAAGCCTACCAAGCTGGCTGACAATACAGGGTGGCAATTTTTCAGTTGGAAGCACTCTTTCAACTCATGACAAAACCAAGGTCTCAAGGTGAACCTGTCCTTAGAATCAGACAGGTTGAAGCTCCTGTGAAAGTAGGTATTTGAATTCTTACTTAGAATTAAATCATGATACCAAGCTTCCATCCATCTCAAACTTTGAACAGATACAGCTTTTACCTTCATCATACTGTTATACACTGTTGCCAGAAACCGGTTAATTCAACCCTGAGTTGGCCTGTACTGATCCTATGCATCCCAGTGTTTCAAAATTTTATTAGTTGCTATTTGTCATCTGGTATAGCATCCTTTAAGAGATGCTACAAGAAGCACAAGTCAAAAGGAATAGTTAGAATGATATGAAACTTGTAAAAATTAACTAACTTAAGTTAAAGGAAGGAAAAAGGATGAATTTTTTAAAATGTCTTTGGCTCCTCTGCCTTTGGTTTTTATTAAACTATTCTGACAACCCAAACTTTCCAGAATTTGGAGTTAAACTTCTGAAACTCACCTAGCATCTGAGGGCATTTATAGATATGCTCCAGGAGTGGCAAGGGGTGGGGCTTGAACAAGCTTTAGTTGAAAGCACCCCTGCTGCCATTTTTCAGCACAGGGATGCTGATTCACGTGATGCTGGAGTCTGCTCCAATGCACTGTAATTACAGCACATTGGAACAGCCTCACTGCGTGTGTACAGGCACCCTGAATTATCCCCAAAGTCTTGCTAGCTTAGTATAGTAGTGATTGCTTTGATCTGTTCCCAAATTTTGTATTTTTGAGGCTTCTTTTTGAATTCCTGGGAGAGAGGGAGCTAAAGAAATACAATCTACCACATCCATGATAGTCAGCAGCACCATCTCTGCCTTGACTTTCACTGGCTCGAAGACAATTGTTAAGTTACATTGAACATTTCCTTGATACTGAACACGAACATGTAAGTCTTCTTGCTATCTAAAAAAAAAAAAAAAGAAAAAGGCTACAATGTGGGAAATCCCAGTAAAGGCAGCCCTGTATCCTTATTGATCCCCACCCCCCTTCCTATCTAATGAGCCTGGCGCACACAGGAACAAGTACAGGCCCTAAAACCTGAAGTGGGCACATAGGCTGAGGGTCCTGAGCAGCCTCGCACTTCTTGACTTCCTTGGGAGCTGGGAAAAAGAGCTAGCAGCAAAGTAAGCAGCACTGGCGACATGGAAGGGGTGCATGTGCACCCCCTGAGATTGACTGTGCACCCCCCAGAAACACCAGCCATGAAACCTGAAGTGTGGGCGCAAGCGCACTTCTGGTTTCATCACTGGCATTTCCACACTTGGCGATCAGCCACTGGGGGACCCCCCTGCTCAGTGATCTGGTGTCACCCCAGACTCGGGAGGCACCAGTCGCCCATGGTAAGCAGCCATGGCCCCTCTTCAGAAAAGGGGAAGGTATTTGCCAGGATGCCCCAACACTGCCTATATGGGAAGACATCGAAAACTTTATACCCTTACAACCACCTCACTGGGGCAGGTGGGGGCACAGGAGCCGCAAAAAGGTTCCTTCCAAACTTTTTATTTCCTTTTATTAACTGGACCAGTCTCTACTGATCAGACCCTTGCCAGCACCAGTTGGGGAACATACCCCAACCCACGTCCCGGAGTCATATGAACACACATGCCTGAGGCTGTGTTGCCTTTTTTCTTTCTTTCTTTCTTTTTAGACTCACCCCCGCAGCACGGGACCCCCACCAACCGTGGTGCCAGCAAGGCTGGGCCACAGCGCAGAACTGTGCTGGAAAAGCAGGGCCAGAGGGAGCCCCAAAGGGCACTCACCCCCAGCCCCTGGGCTGCACCCGGCGGGGGGATGGGGGGGAGGGAGTAGCGCCTATTACAATCCCGCCCGTCTCCCTCCCCTGCTGCCAGGCTCCCAAGCCCGACGGGAAGGGGAAGGGGTGGCAGTCTACCCCCATGACTGGACAGGAGCTGGCCGTGGGGGCGGAGCGCCAGGCGCTGCTGTGCGCCTGCGCAGTGCAGCCAGCGCCGCCGGGGCGGGGGGGGAGGGGAATCAGGCTGGCCCCGCGCTTTGGCCCCCGCCGCAGGGAGGCCGCACCCGGGCCGGTGCGTCGTCACTATAGCAACTGCTGACGTCGCCGTACCCGCCGCTCTCACCGTGGGCGCTGGGCGCTGGGTCCGGCTGGAAGGTGAAGTGCGCCGCGTGCCTCCGCGCCGCGGCTGACGAGGGGACAGGGACCCGGCCCAGCAGGCCACCTTCGAGGGCCGCTACCGCCGCCCTTCGCAGCCCCATTACTGCCATGGCTGCCGGAGTGAGGGGACAGCGGCTACGACTCGTACGGAGGCGGCGGCCGGCGGGGACTGCCCCTATTGGCTGGGGGGAGAGAGGCGGTTGGCCAATTGGAATCCGCGGCGCGGCGGGCGGGAGGGGTGACGTGGGCGTGTCTGTGCGCATGCGTGAGAGGGGGGGAGGGCGGGGCTGTGGGCTCCAGCAGGGGGAGTGGAGGGGCTGGGCTGTCTGCGGGGAGGGGGAGGCTGTCCCCCAGCCACCTTCTGCCTTCCCCAAAGTCCCTTTCAGAGCGATGGGCAAGGCACCTCCATCTTGCTCTGGTTTCAGGGGCTGAACTTCCTTCCACAACCCTGGGTGCTCCCACCCACTGCTTCCTTCCCTAGGAAGTGCAGCTGGTCAAGTAGCACAACTTGGCCCCTCACTCTTTACTCAGAAACCCCCCCAGTCCCCATCCACCATTTGGACGCATTCCAACATCTTGTCCTTACTTTCTGCTACATTGGGGGTGCTCGACCTCCAGCCCATGGGGCATGGGGCTTCCCACGGGTGCAGAAGGGAGCCGTGACAGCGCTAATTGCTACTTCCCTACTGCTAAGTTGCCAGGCCTGAGGGGAGCCCCATGGGACCCGATACCACGGTCAGAACTGGGCGCTCAGTGGGACTGGTACACAACTGGATCCATTTTGCAAAGTCGGCCCAGCACGCTACATTGCACCCATGAGCCACTCATCCAGCCCACAGGGCCAGAAGTTTGGGTGCTATTGAGCTACATAATTCTGCCTTTCCCTGTTTACCCTTGCCAAATTTTGAGTATCATCGGACTAATCCTTCCCCCTCTACCAGTGTCCAGCTCTTCTAACTGATGTAGCTATCCCCCTTATTCTCCTGCCCTCTTCCATACAGGCCCTGTCACTAGTAGGACCTGCTGGAGATCGTCTACAAGCTCATGACGTTGTATTCAAACCTTCCTTAATACCTTTTGTTGTCTACCTATGGATGTAAATTTCCTATTGTTTTTCTTTTCAGTGCCTGCCCTTGGATTGAAAACTCTTCAGAGCAGTTTATTAGGGTACACCTCCAGGGATGGTCATGGCACCCCAGGTGGCTGCATGGCACATATCTGCCCGCCCCGTCTCTGTAATCTGGACGCTTTCAAGGTCACGCCTTGATGACATAAATTAATATGTTGTTTTGGGCAGTGGTTCTCAACCTTTTATGTACCAGGACCCATTTGTAAACATTGATGGCCAGTCCCTACCCAGTGCCTCTCACTCCGAACCTGCTGTCCCAGGCCCCAGCCCCTACCCCCTTTTTGTGGGGAAAAGGATAGGAGGGAATGAGGGGCCCCAAGTAGCCCCTTGCAGGCTGGATCTCTGACAGCCTGCATGGGAAAAGCTACCATTTCCCACTTTTCTCTCATTTTTAAAGTTTGTTTATGGCCCTTTCATATATTCTTGCGACCCACTTTTGGGTCACAACCCACAGGTTGAGAAATACTGGTTTAATAGGCTGCTTTTGGGTAACTAAAATCTAGCCATGGGTGACTTGCCGCCCTTCCTCCTTCCCCAACTACTAGTCTGACCGGGCAGTGCAGGCATACTCCATTCTTTTTCTCGCTGTCACCCTCTCCCTCTGTCATACAAGTTATACACCAAGAAGTTGAAGGAAACAGGCACATTTAGTTTGTGGAAAAGCCGCTTAAGAGGGGACATGAGAGGGGGCATGCTATTAGTCTTCAAATAACTGAAGTGCTGCCATAAAGAAGAGGAAGAACACCTATTCTGTCTTGCTGCAGAGTAGGACTTGGACCAATGGCTAGAAATTGTGGCAAAGTAGGTTTAGGTTGGATATGAGGAAAAACTTCTTCACTGTTAGAAAAGTGAAGCAGTGGAATAGACTGTTTAGGAAAGTTGTGGAATCTCCATCATTGGAGGTGTTCAGGAAGAGGCTGGACAGGCATTGGTCCGGGATGATTTAGGAGTAACTATGGGTATTTCCCATGCTTCTGAGCTTTTCTGGTTGCCCCACTGGACCATACAGAACTTTTTTTCCCCTTCTGCTATGTTAGGATTATGTTGGATTTTTTTTTTTGTTCTTTTAAATTAAAGTTTCAGAACCATTGGGTGTTGGCTTCAGCCAAGGCTGGGGACTGTGACTGGGATGTGCCAGTTCTCCCACTGGGACTTAAACCTGGAGATTCCTGGCTAGAGGGTCTTGCTCAGGGTCAGACCAACCACCATATTTGGAGTCAAGAAGGCATTTTACCCTATGGTCAGATTGGTATGGACTGTGTGGGTTTTTGCCTTCCTCTGTAGCAGGGGGCATGGTCCTCTCCCTTGGATCTCTGAAACATATTTTAACAACCTTGGAGTAGCAGGATGTTGGCCATCATGGCCCCCCTGCTTTACCTGTGGCAGATTAGGGTGTTAGGGTTTTGTGGTTTTGTCAGGGTTGACTCTGTAGTTTTACTACTCAGTTAGATAATGGATTTGTATAGGATTGTTTGTATAGGGATGAACCTGGCCTCCGCAGGTGACTGGACTAGAAGACCACTGGAGGTCCCTTCCACCCCTCTACACTGTGGGGTACTCAAACAATATTTGTTCCAAATAACCAAATACATGAATAAAGCAAACCTTTAGTTTTTCTGTAAGCAGCAGAAGTGTTCACAAACTGCTCCTTCCCCCAGCTTGAGCTCCTTGTCCTGTCCCCCCCTCCCAGCTAGGGCTTTTAACTGTCCAGTAATCACCCGCAGCGGGGCTCCTACCTTAAAGGACCAGAGTACCCTGCTACACAGTAATATAATTCCCTTGAATACCCCCCTTTACCAGTCCTCTGAAGTGTGTACAAAATGCTTAGTGCACTGTGAATGCTGTAATAAACAGATGATAAATTGTAGCCAAGAAGGTTATGAGTAAGGGAGCTGGATTCTATTCCATCTCATTCTATCTTTTATTTTAATGACTACTGGTCAGTACAAATACAGAGATGTTATATATTTGTCTGCATTTCTTACATTGAATAATTTATTCTAGACTGAAAAAGTACATGTGTCTATATGCAATTTTCTGAATAAAGCAAATAGCCCTAAATGTGTAACTTTTTTATGCATTAAAAAGGCAATAATACTTTTGTATTAAAAGTGTTCAGTGTTCAGAAACACTGAAATAAGACCACCTAAGAGAGAGAGAGAGAGCTGACACACACAATAATTTGCCCCTTCAGTGATGATTTTCAAGCAGGGTGTTGCAGCATCCTGGTTGGCCACCAGATCCTTTGAAGGGTGCCATGACGTGGGAGGAGATAAGCAGACAAGTTCAGGCTCAGGCTTGTCCCTACCCCCACCCCATGAAACAGCCCCTCTACAAGGTGGTTAATCTCTAAAATATACATCATTTTTTTTAATTTGTTGCCACTGAGCTCACAAAAGTTATGGGGGGGGTACCTCAGATCCAATGAGGGATGTCTCAAGTCCAAAAAGGTTGAGAACCACTGCCCTAGAGCAGGGGCAGGCAATTATTTTGGGCAGAGGGCCACTTACTGAGTTTCAGCAAGCCATCAAGGGCCGCATGACAGGCAGCCCAGGGCAGATAAATGTTTATTTTCTAAATTTTTTAGAGGCCCCGCGGGCTGTATAGAATGGCCTGGCAGGTCGCATCCGGCCCCTAGGCCACATTTTTTCCCACCACTGCCCTAGAGAGATATAAAAGTGAAAGGTGATGATATTTGAGACTAAATACAAGCAGCCTACCATTTCCAAAATGATCGTTGCACCTCATATCTTTTCAGCTTCGATAGTGTAATAATTTTATATCCATACTACTCCTGATATGTATTATAATACTTCATGAAGTTAAACTTTTCTTGAAGATATTTTGTAGTTTGGAAACAATTTGCTCATTTAAGGCCATTTCTATTAAATCTATATACCAGATTTTAAGAGCTGAAATGAATTTAGCTCTCCGTTGGTGCATATTAATCATTTAGCACATAATAGTTTTGTTGACAGCCATTTAAAAAATCTGGCAAGAGTGCCTGCTATTATGAATAATCTTGCAGAATAATAAATGAGGAACTGAGTAATTGTTGAAAACTCCTGCTCTTATTGATGTGTGTCTGATTATGGCTGCATCTATTCCACTATAAATCAGATGCAACTCCTCTGCAGTCCATAAAGCTACTTCTAATTAACACACATATAATTGAGAACATATGGCGACATGTCTAGTACTCTACTCCCAAAAACTCTCAACATTTGTATATAACTAGTGACTGAGGTTCCCTCCCAGTTTGTCATATAGCTCAGCACATGTTGTCCTATTTAAACCACACCTATCTTATTTATGAGGTACCCATGGGATTTCACATTACTTTGAGCTGTCTCACTACTGTTTTATGACAGATGTTGAATGTTTTGCCATAGTATTGCTGTTAGTCTTTCTCATACTTCATTTGGAGTTGCCCCACACTGCAGTAAATTAGCTGATAACCACCCTCCTTGCCTGGCACCTCCAATGCTATGACTTGGCACAGTTGCTGGTGACGCCCTACCTGTTCTGTTTTCTCAGAGTGTCTTGATTCTGTCTCCTCTCTCTCTCTTTCCCCTTACTCTTTAGTATTTTTAAAGCTCTTTGAGGCCTTTTTTCATCCCCTCTCCATTTCTCCACAGCCAAGGGTGTATGCTGCTTGAACAGAAGTTTAAATGTGAGATGGGAATCTATTGGCATCTCCATTAGAGTGGGCAACATGTGCTCTAATGAAATTGATTTGGAAAAGAAGAGAAGCAAAGCCTGACCAGGCATTCTGCTGCTTGTACCTGCCACCCTATATGAATTATTATTGTTATTACTAACACTTCTCAGAAATACCAAAGGTTTCCTGTCTGAAGAAGCTCACAGCCTAGAGATGGGCAGAAAGATGGACAGAGGGAAGGCAAAGGAAGTATAGCACGGACTTGCACAAATGATCAGTGTTCATTATATGCCAGATTGGGATTTTTTTTTTAGTGCAGGGACTTAAAAGTAGAATGGTTTGACTTCAGAGAGGTCAAATCATTCAGAAAAAAACAATTGTTTTTAAGTCTAACACATGATATATAAATGGCAGCTGTATTAAGAACTGCCTGAGAGCAGGGCAGGAAGAAAAGCAGCTTTCAAGTAGCTGCCTGCTACTTCGGCACAGCCATAGAAGCATAATTGCACTGGACTGTTATGTGGTACCAATATTATGATGATGCTTTCCTGCCTCAAACTGGCACCAATGCAATGCCTCTGTAAGAAAGCCTGCCCATCCAGAACAGAATATCCAGCCATGACTCCATTTCCTGCTTTAGCTTCTTAAACAGATTCATAATCTCCAACTCCAACTAGCTTTGAGCATCAAGGACAATAAAAAGTCCTTTTTCAGATATGTGGGGAGCCGGAGGAAAAGCAGGGGCAACGTTGAACCCCTGCTGAACCAGATGGGGCAACTGACAACTGTCACCCAGGAAAAAGCCAACCTATTAAATAGGTACTTTGCATCGGTCTTTCATCAGTCCCATGGGACGCCCATGCCCGCTACGGGACAGGGAAGTCCAGGTGAGGGTGATCCCCTGCCCTCCATTGATGCTGACTTCGTGAAGGAACATCTTGAGAAGCTGGATACCTTCAAGTCAGCCGGCCCTGACAATCTTCACCCCAGGGTACTCAAGGAGCTGGAGAGCATCATAGCCCAGCCTCTAGCATGGATCTTTGAAAACTCTTGGCGCTCTGGTGTAGTGCCCAAAGACCGGAAGAAGGCCAATGTGGTGCCTATCTTCAAGAAAGGGAGGAAAGTGGATCCGGCTAACTATAGGCCCATTAGCCTGACTTCTATCCCGGGAAAGATCTTAGAAAAGTTTATTAAAGAGGCCATCCTTAATGGACTGGCCGACGCCAACATCTTAAGGGATAGCCAGCATGGGTTTGTTGCGGGTAGGTCTTGCTTGACCAATTTCATTTCCTTCTACGACCAGGTGACCTATCACCTGGACAAGGGAGAAGAGATTGATGTCATATATCTTGACTTCAAAAAAGGCTTTGATCTGGTATCCCATGATCGCCTCTTGGAGAAACTGGCCAATTGTCACCTTGGGTCCACCACGATCCACTGGCTGGAAAATTGGCTCCGGGGTCGGACCCAGAGGGTAGTAATTGATGGAAGTCACTCATCGTGGTGTCCTGTGACCAGTGGGGTCCCCCAAGGCTCTGTCTTTGGACCCATACTGTTCAACATCTTCATTAATGATGTGGACACTGGAGTCAGAAGCGGACTGGCCAAGTTTGCCGATGACACCAAACTTTGGGGCAAAGCATCCATATCAGAAGACAGGCGGGTGATCCAGGCTGACCTGGACAGGCTCAGCAAGTGGGCGGACGAGAATCTGATGGTGTTCAACGCCAATAAATGCAAGGTTCTCCACCTTGGGAAGAAAAACCCACAGCATCCTTATATGCTCAGCAGTGCTATGTTGGCTAGCACTATGGAAGAAAGAGACTTGGGGGTCATCATTGACCACAAGATGAACATGAGCCTGCAGTGCGATGCTGTGGCTAGTGAAGTGACCAAAACGCTGGCTTGCATCCATAGATGCTTCTCAAGCAAATCCCGGGACGTCATTCTCCCCCTGTACTCGGCGTTAGTGAGGCCGCAGCTGGAGTACTGTGTCCAGTTTTGGGCTCCACAATTCAAAAGCTTGAGAGAGTCCAGAAAAGAGCCACGCACATGATCAGAGGTCAGGGAAGCAGACCCTACGATGACAGGCTGAGAGCCCTGGGGCTCTTTAGCCTGGAAAAGCGCAGGCTCAGGGGTGATCTGATGGCCACCTACAAGTTTATCAGGGGTGACCACCAGTATCTGGGGGAACATTTGTTCACCAGAGCACCCGAAGAGATGACGACTAGGTCGAATGGTCTTAAACTACTACAAGACCATTTCAAGCTGGACATAAGGAAGAATTTCTTTACTGTCCGAGCCCCCAAAGTCTGGAACAGCCTGCCACCGGAGGTGGTTCAAGCGCCTACATTGCATACCTTCAGGAGCAAACTGGATGCTTATCTTGCTGGGATCCAATGACCCCAGCTGACTTCCTGCCCTTTGGGCAGAGGGCTGGACTCGATGATCTTCCGAGGTCCCTTCCAGCCCTAATGTCTATGAAATCTATGAAATAATAGACACACTCCAGCCAAAGTGAACCTAGTTTGGAAATGACACGAGTAATCCCTGACATGCCCTATAAATGTGAGGCAATATTACAGACAGAAAAACTGGCCTGTAAAATTAGTCAGCTATTTGTACAATATCTCTTGGTGTTTCACAATTATGAGAAGAGAATCAGATTTTCTTTTTGTTTAATGTATTTAATATTGATTGCTTCAGATCCACAGTGTATGTGCATATATATGAAGGCAAGCACTTTCCTGTGGAAAAGATTTCTCATCATAAAGAGCTTTTCTCACAGTAGACAGCATAATGAGATCCAACAGGTGGAAGATGAAACTAAGAAAATCAGACTATAAGTACAGAGCATATATATAACTTGGAGGGTATAAACTACTGAACAACTTACCTAGAAACATGGTAGATTCATGTTATTTACAGTTTTTAAGTCAAGGCTGGATGTCGTTCCATAAAATATGCTATAGCTCAAACAGCAGTTATGGCCTTTATGCAGAAATTATTGGGGCCTGCATTATGCATAGGGTTGCCAACTCTGTTTGAATCTATTCCAGGAGGTTTCCAGAATGCCAACATGCCTACAACACAACACAAAGGTACCCGTGTGCTTTCATACATCAGTTATGGATTATGGAGCGTAGACCTTATGTCAGGGAGGCAAATACACATTACTATTACATTTTAAAATCCCACTGGACTACTGGAGAAATTGGATTCAACACTTAGTATTTATTTTAATGAATGCCCCATCATTTATCTCCCAGGTGACTCTCAGCAGTCTCCTGGAGATTTATATCCAATTCCTGGAGACTCCAGGGCAATCCTGGAGGGTTGGCAATCCTAGTTATGCAAGAGATCACAGTGGATAATCATTGAGTCCCTTCTTGTTTTAAAATTTACATGATTAATAGCTTGCTATAGAAAAATCATCATTTAATTGATAAGTATTAACATTGTGTCAATATTCTGAATAAGGTTTATAAGCGTCAGAGGTACAATGGAAATAATACAGTTCAGTGGATAGGACTTGGGACTCACACTGGCTCTTCCAGAGCCTTTCTGTACTCTAGGCAAATAATAGGCAGCCTGTGACCAGGGAGCCAGAGAACAGGAACTGCAAACAGGGGAAGCAGTTTGCAGGCAGTTTGTGGAGGAAGGAGAAGGGAAACCAGGCGCTAGATCCTGCCTGGGAAAGGTAAGTGATCCAGCTGCCTGTGCCCTTGATTTTACTGAGTAGTTGTTTGGTGGGCTGTGAGTGGTTGGGGCGTGTGCTCTGAGAAGCTGGGAGTGTGAGGGATCTTGTGAGAGAACAGCTTGAAAGGCTTGACATCCACAAGTCAGCTGGCCCAGACAGAATGCACCCAAGAGTGCTGAAAGAGTTGGCTAACATTATAGCACCACAAATGGCAAGGATATTTGAGAACTCATGGTGCTCGGAAGAGGTTTCTGAAGATTGGAAGAGGGCCAATGTGGTGCCTATCTTTAAGAAAGGAAGGAAGGAGAATCCAGGGAACAACAGGCCAATCTGTTTTACCTCAATCCCTGGAAAGTTCTTGGAAAAAAATCAAAGAAACCATCAACAACAGGCTAACAGAAAACAACATTCTGAGAGATAGCCAACATGGCTTCATTGCGGGTAGGACTTGCCTGACCAACCTCATTTCCTTCTATGACCAGGTGGCGCATCACCTGGACAAAAGAGAAGAGATTTCAAAAAAGCCTTTGACTTGGTCTCCCTTGATGTTCTCATGGTAAAACTGGGTAACTGTGCCCTCAACAACCTTACAGTCTAATGGCTCGGGAACTGGCTCCATGGTTACACCCAGAGAGTGATAGTTGATGGAACCAAGTCAACATGGCGGATGGTGACAAGTGGTGTCTCCCAGGGTTCAGCACTCAGACCAGTATTCTTTAATATATTCATAAATTATCTGGATTCGGGTGTCAGAAGCAGATTGGCTAAATTCATGGATGAACCAAATTATCGGGAAGTTCGGTCACTCTAGTGGATAGGCAGGCAATTCAGGCTGACCTGGACAGGCTCACAAGGTGGGCAGATCAAAACCTGATGACATTCAACACAGAGAAATGCAAGGTACTCCACCTCAGGAGAAAAAACCCACATCATACTTATAGGCTCAGCTGTGCTACCCTCACTAGCACCACAACCAAAAGAGATTTGGGGGTCATGATTGACCACAAGATGAACATGAGCTACAAATGCGGTGCTACAGCCGGCAAAGCAAATAAACCTCTGGCTTGCATCTACCAATGCATCTCAAGCAAGACTCAAGAAATCATCCTCCTGCTTTACTCGGCTTTGGTGAGGCTGCAGCTGGAGTACTGCATCCAATTCTGGGCTCCACACTTAAGAAAGGATGTGGAGAAGCTTGAAAGTCCGGAGGAGAGCCACACATATGATTAGAAGTCAAGAGAACAGGCCTTATGAGAAGAGGCTGGGAGGCATGGGACTCTGTGCATCAAGAACTGGGAGGACGTTTGTTCATCAGGACACCCCAAGGGAAGACAAGGTCTAATAGTCACAAACTGCTGGAACACCATTTTAGACTGGACATAAGGAAAAACTTTACCGTCCAGGTTTCCAGTCTAGAACTGACGCCCCACAGAAGTGGCACAAGCACCTACTTGGATTACCTTTAAGAAATGCTTGGATGCTTATCTTGGGCAGGGGGTTGGACCTGATGATCTCACAAGGTCCCTTCCATCCCTAATGTCTATGAAATCTATGAAATTTAACTTGACCAGACCTGTTTTCTTGTCAATTTAAATAATGATGAGATTTACAGAAATTTTCAAAAAGCTTTGACACCGCTGGATGATAATGCTAAGAATAATCATGTATTATTATTAATTATGTACTATTCTGTATTATTATAAATTAGCAATGTGAGTTGCACCTATAAATTATGTACACCTGCAAGTATATTCTTATCACATGTCCAGTATACAAGTTTAAAATATAGATTTTAAAGTATGGAATTGTCCATTTGTATGTATAAATGCCCATTTGTTCTTTCAGTATGGACAGCCAGTTTTGAAACACTGCACAGTTCAGGTATCTAGCACCCTAAATGATAAGATTCAAAATACTTTTTGGTTGTATCCTGTGCTTTCAAAATATAAATAACAGAACCAATTTAAAGTTAGATCATATTCCAAAAATTCCTATTCTGTTTACTATTGGTATATAAAATTCCATGCTCATCCCAGGTAAGTCTTTTAAGTTTCCATGGAAACCAGTGGGATTTCTATGATGGTTAGTAGTTCAGAAAAAGCCCCCACTTATTTACTTATCAAAATAAGCATGGAAATACCTAATGATAACCACCCAGGTTTGAAAAAAAATTGGCCAATATTTCTTGATTTCTTGTTCTTTTCCAAAAATATTTCTTACTATAGTGTATAAAGGCCTGGGAATATTTTATTTTCCACTGGGCATATTCCCCAGAAATAAAAACATACACTATTTAAATATATATATAAACAACTATAATAATGATCTCTTGAATGCACATTTCATCTATAATGATAACCTCATTTTCAGCTTAATAAAAATTAATATTAAAAACTTTTAGAAAGTGTCACAACTGAAGGGAATTATACCAATTGAGATTGTAGTTCTTCAACAAAGCCGTAATGTGTCAGAAAACAATAAAAATTTAGTGTTATGATTCAACTGAATGTAGCACATGTAACATATAGAGGTGCAGAAGATCATTTAAAACATCTTTTCTATCTTCTGTCAGTCCAGAATCATTTCTAGACAGGACAGTGTCAAGTGTTTGTCCAATTAATTATCAAGTGACTTATCGACAGAGTTTTCACCCCTTTCATTCAGACATTGTTCATCAGGTCTCTGAACACAAGAAGCCAGGCACAGCATAGTGAAACAGCAGAAGAGAGGGGCTGAGAGAGATTCTCAGGGGTAAGAGACACCTTGCACAGGCTCAAAAAGATGTCACTGTGTAGTGTGGCTTCTTTTTTCTTTAGGTTGTGGATTTTCCATTGTTAGTAGTGGGTTTCCATATCTTCCATGTGCTTCACTATTCTGTGCCTGGCTTCCCATGATCAGAAACCTGGGAAAGAATGTCTTTCATTTGAAAGCTTATCTAACTTTATACCAAGAACATAGCTTGTCCAATAAAAGATACCACCTTAAGAAATTTTTGACTTCCATAATTTCTGGACCATCACAGCTACAATATCATTCTTCCACTACCTTGCAGAACTTAGACTTTAAATGACTTCCATACCCTTAAAAGGGTGCTCAGAGTTTTAGTGAGACTTAGTAGCTGGGAGAGCCTGGGAGGTTGCTTTCCTGACCTTTCAACTCCAGCTCAGAGAAGTCCACACCGTGTATTCCTACTATGACATGGCTCTGAAGCTGCTGGTTTGTTCAGGCCTTTTTGTGAACATCAGCCTGCAACCACCACTCCTTAGCAGTCCAACTCTGCCCTGGTCCAGTTAGGATCCATTGTGAAGGCAGCTGTGACTGAACTGCTGCTGCCAATTCATCCTGGTCTGGTCAAGTGGAATTACTCTATATACTTCCACATGTGGAAGTAATATTGTTGTCATGACAATCCAGGAAATATGCAAGAAGCAAGGACCCTTCCTCACGATGACTCATACCCCAAAATTATCTAAAATCTCTCCCAACTATGTAGTTGATCCAATAAAAGATAATACCCCCCAAAATCATTGCTTTTCACACAGTGGAATTATTACTATCTGTATGAAATAGCACCCTACGAATGACTATATACAAAAAACCACAGACTACCCCCGCTTAGGTCCACAAAATCAGCACTTAACCCAAATATAACAAGAAGGCTGTAATCTACAAGCAGATACCACTGCATCTGCAGAGAATATTTGTGACACCTATCTTGTCAGACTGAAAACTACTTTTAGCCAGGAAGGACACTCAAGCAGAGAAACAGACCATATCTTTCAAGGAACTATCCAAATACCATGTAACAACCTACTACAATACAAGAAAACCCCCGCTGACAACACATCTTTGGGTGTCACCTGCCATCCCACACTTGAACTGATAAGGAGGATCATCAGTTTCAACCTATATTCAGACAAGGATGAGCCCTTGAGAGCAATAGTCCTAGCACCCTTTCTCCTAACTTTCCAACACACCCCTAACCTCATCCAACTCATCATCAGAAGCAAACTCCCCACTGATCAAAAGACCTAATCCTGCCTCAATAATAAATCTGTCAACTCATCTCTACTGCTACAAGAATCAACACCCCTTCATAAACTACCTGAAACTAGTAGAGTCCAAAGATCCTGCACATGTCTACCTCAGAATGTGGTATAGCTCATTCTGGGGACAAAATTCATAGAAATGATATGGGTGAAACTAAACAAAAGCTACACACCAGAATGAATGATCACAGAAAAAAAAAGAAGGACAGAAACACTAGAATATATGTTGAAGAACAATTTTCACAGAAAAAACGCTCCCTTTCTGGCCTCATAGTATTCACATTCAAGGGAAATTTACAAAACACCTTCAAAAAACATGCCTGAGAATAACAATGCATTAGTTTACTGGACACTAAGAACCAGGGACTCAACAGATATAAGACTTCATGGCCCTTTATAATCTTACTGCTCCCTGCTAATCACTCCACATTCCACCAATGATAATGACCCTCTTGAATGGTCTTGCTTTTTAATTACTGTTCAGAGACATGAGCTTCCATAGGCTACAGCCTACTTGGCTGAAATAAAGCAGAAGGCATATTATAGACAGAAATTCATGCTTCTGAATTAAGTCTATAAGGTGCCATATTACTCTTGCCTTCTGCCTAACTTCAGACAAACAAGACAAACTACCTCTTTCCACTTAGATTAATAAATTCATAGATAGTAAAGCCAGAAGGGACCTCGGAAGATCATTGGGTCCAGCCCCCTGCCCCAATCAGGAATGATAATTGGGGGTCAGGTGACCCCAGCAAAATTACTGTCTAATCTCCTCTTGAAGATTTCCATGGTAGGCAAATGTACCACCCCTGGAGTGAGCTTATTCCACAGTCTGAACACCCTGATTGTGAAGAAGTTTTTCCTAATGTTGAGCCTGAATCGGTCTTCCAGGAATTTGTAGCCATTACTCCTGGTTTTCCCTTCAGGTGCCCCGGTGAACAGTTGCTCACCAAGCCCTTGATGTACTCCCCTAGTAAGCTGCTACCAGGGCCCTCTCAGCCTTCTTTTCCTTTGACTGAAGAGTCCCAGATCCCTCACCCTTTCCTCGTATGGCTTGCCTTTTAAGATTCTGATCATATGGGTGGCTCTTCTTTGAACTCTCTCAAGCTTGCCCACATCCTTGTTAAAGTACAGTGACCAGAACTGGATGCAGTACTCCTTTCATTCATGGTGCTAGTCATTTTGGTGCTGACAAGCCTACAGGTGTGTTGGGGGTTGCTCATCCTGAGGTGGAGCACCTTACATTTCTCAACATTGAACTTCATCAGGTTCCTATCTGCCCAGCTTGCTAGACTGTTTAGGTCCACCTGTAACTTTAGCCTATCTTCAAGCGTGACCACGCTCCCCAATAACTTGGTGTTACTCACAAACTTGGCCATTGAACTCTTCATCCCCACATGGAAATTGTTAATAAAAATGTTGAAAAGTACTGGACCAAGCACCACCCCCTGCAGGACACCACTGCTCACTTCTCACCAGGATAACAGATCCATTCACTACAACTGTCTGGGTCCCATCCCGCCTCCAGTTTTTCACCCACCTGACTGTCTTCAGAGTTAAGCCCACAATCCTCCAATTTTCTCACAAGGACATCATGGGATACTAGATCAAAGGCCTTTTGGAAGTCTAGGTATACAATGTCAACCTTCTCTCTCGTGTCCAGGTAGCAAGTTACCTGGTCATAGAAGGAGATGAGGTTGGTAAGGTAAGACCTGCCTGCGATGTAGCCATGCTGGCTGTCATTCAGAATCTTACCTTCTGCAAACTTGTTGCAGATAGACTCCTTGATGAACTTTTCTAGCATTTTCCCTAGGATGGAAGTTAGGCTGATTGGCCTATAATTACCTGGGTCCTCCCTCCTGCTCTTCTTGAAAATGGGCACAACATTGGCCCTCTTCCAATCCTCAGGGATTTCTCCAGAGTGCCACAAGTTGTGGAAGAGTTTCACCAGGGATTCTGCAATGACTTTGGCCAATTCCTTCAGCACTCTCAGATGAAGATCATCCGGTCCTGCTGACTTGTATATGTCTAATTTTATTAATTGGTCATACACCAATTCTACAGCAATAATAGGAAGGTGATTATTCCTACCATGCTTATCCTCTGCTCTACCTGGTGTGGTTTTCCCCTTGGTCCGGTGACAGAGCAAGGTGAAGTAGTCATTCAGAAGTTCAGCTTTCTCCTGGGTGCCGATAACCAGCTCTCCTGAGTTGTTGAGCAATGGCTCCCTACTCCCATAAACTTATCAGGTTGCCCTTTATACTGAATTTGTCCAGTCTGTTATCTACCTGAAAATACCTCTTATAACTTGTTTTTATTTATATATAGCATTTTGCACAAACTTCATATCTGTTATTTAGTTCTGCTGTGTCTGCCTTTTTTGTCAGATACCTGAGGAAGGGTAGGGTGGTACCCAAAATCTTGTCTATGTCCTTTCCAACAATACAGGTGGTCCAATAAAAAAATATCACTCACAATAATCTTTGCCCTTCTAATATACATTAAGCCAGACAAAGCTCACTTTTTGAAGCAAAGACTTACAGTCCTATAAACCTGTCTAGTTTATATCTCAATATTTGTCAGGATTCTTTTCCTCATAATCAATCTGGGTTATATTTTGTAATTCAGTTTTATCCAGTTCTTCATATTTTTATCTCACAAAACCCCATTTGGGGTGTTTACACCTTTATTCCGGAACCTTTATGTTTTTAATTTAGGGTCTACTTCTGTAAGATACTCAGTGCTGGTGACTCTTTGGGTGTATCTAGATGAGCATGCATGTGTGGTTTGTGACACCATAGTTGCAAACTGCAACTGCCGCACATGCAGGCATTCACTGCAGTGATTATTAGCAGCACAGCAGGTTTTTTTGACACTGGAGATCCCAGTGTCTAAAAAAACCCATGCCAAAAAGAAGTGGCCTGGTGCACATGGCAGTAGCATGTGCCACCCAAAACCAGAGCCTGGCCTGCTGGAGCCATGCTCCAGCTGCTAGCCAAGCTCTGTGTGCCCAGATTGCCGCCGCTGGAACCCTGGAGTCCCCAAGGGCCCCAGGTAAAGGTGCTGGGACCAGTTCAGATGCTGTCCCAGCTCAGATGCTGTTCAGCCTCCCATACCCAACCTGGGGCAACTTGCTGCACACCAGAGCATGCGTGCATGGGTGTTCCCCTATATGCCACTGCTACTTGTCCCCGGGAAAAGCCCATGTATGCAAGCTATGGTGTCCCTGGGGAACCGCATGTGCACACTCATCTGGACACAGCCTTAGTGGGATTTGAGAATGACCAGTACTCCTCAGGAGACATTTAGTGCCTTGTTGGATCAGACCCTTGGAGATACTGTATTTTCAAAAATGTGCTAAAACCAGCTTCTACTGCAGTAAATGGGAGATGTGCCACAGATTCCAGTGGTAGCAGGGTTTGGGTCCTACACTCCTTTGATTCACTAATTGTGGAGAAGCTCAATTCAGGCTTTTCCATGTGTTTATGTTAAAAATTTATTTGAGACATTTGACCATAGAATGTTTGCAGTTAATATCATACTGTTGTAGTTTGCCATACCATGTTTGTTAGCTGGTATGACAGAGTTATTAACCTTTTTGATCTGCAGAAGGAATCTTATTTGAATGTGATTTTAATGCGGCTGAATGAATGACAGCATGGAGATTTAAGTTCTTTATTCACAGTAAGCCTATGTAGAGGTAATGTAGTTTTTTGCATAGTTCTCTACCAAAATTGTTTCTTTTCCAACCAAATGTGATCACATCTGCAGACAAGAAGTTCACTCTCCATTCCTACTCAGTCTTTGATTTCCCTGCCAAGACTGTCAATAACAATGCCAGTTGTAATGGTAGTATTTGTGTGGTGAACATGTGTTCAGTAAGAACTAGAATGTTGCCACAAACTCATTTTTCATGCAAGTTACTGAGCAGACCATAAGGATTACTTTCAGTCACTATCTACTTAGGTGAGATTTAGGCAATAAGATTTAGTTTTGATAACTCAATAACAATTTTGTTCAAAGGTCTCTGACAGACATTAATATAATTATGCAATTGGGATTAAAAAAACTTATCCTGTACATGACAAAATGTGCACTTTTGGGGATTTGGGCTAAAATGTGCCATATCCAAATCAGAAGAGTGAGGAGTCCAGTATCAGGGACTGCATTCAGCTCCCAGGATGTTAAAAGGGTGCTGCAGGAAGCATGGTTTCAGGGATTGGTTCCTGATGCTGTATTTCCTGTGGCACCCTTTCATCCTGCCAACACACAGGGAACCCATCAACTGATGGGCTCCTTGGTCTTTAGCAACTAAAGCTCCCCCATCCTGATATGCCAGTGAAGTAGACCTAGGGTGCAGGTGGATGACAATCAAGGATACCCACACGTTCTCCAATTCCAGCTGGTAAGCTTAAAGCCCTGCTATGCAGCCAGCATTAGAAACCAGCCATAAAAATGTTGTACATATAATGTTCCATTGTATGTGGAACATTTTTGTGGCTGGTTTCTCCTTTTGCCATACAATTAATGCCATGAATCTGTGGCAAAGTTACTATTTATGATATAATGTACAAACTAATTGCATCATAAATGTAATGTCTGCCAGAGGCCAAACAGAAATCTTGTATGATAAAACAGATAAACAGCAGGTCCAAACAGATTTTACTCTTAGTGCTTATGTACCTCTTGCACACAAAATCCCATTTTCAAAAGCATGGCCATGCTTCTCACTGTCTCTGGTCACTGTAACCAAGACCTGTGGGATGATATATCCCGAGTGTCCACTTAGATCCTTCACCAATAAGAATCCCAGGTGTGAGACTCCTTACAAGTATCAGGATTGGCAAACAAGAATAAAGTGTAACATCCTGATACCCCCAGCATGGTCCAGACAGCTTGGTACTCAAAGCTGGTAAGTCTCTCAGTCAGTGCACTAACCAACCTACCACTTATTCCTGATAACTCTGAAGATCATGGTTATCAAAGGAAAGTTTTAGAATAATCCATAGCCTAGAGAAAGAGAATTGCAACTCTTAAGGAATTACGTTCCTTCCATCTCTGTACAACACTTGACACTTGTGCTGGTGCATGGAACTCCCAGAAGTAACAGACATCACAAATGAAAGAGTTATTAAGAGGTTATTTGTGAATCCATAAAAATTCTTAAATATCAGGCAGACGGAGAGCCAAAGATGAAAAGTTGCCTGATTTGTAAAAGGGAAATCTCATATTGAAACCTTAAAATTATTGTATTTATAAAAAAATACTGTACATTTCAAAAAACTATTATACAATTGTAAACGGTTTAGTAATCCATATTCTGCAATCATGTTGACATAAATAGTACATACTTTGATCATTTCATTCTCCATCCTGTCTTAGAACTTAAATATCTCAGTCAAATTCTACTTCAGAAGTATGGGCCTGTGTGTAACATGACTCAAAGTGACTCCAAGCATAGATGGGACAACATAAATATAACTTAAGATCATCTGAATATAGGAAAGTGATTAAATATGAACCATTAAATATTAATACTTAAATATGATTACATTTTTTCTTTCAAATGCAGACACTCCTTGTGTCTTTCTAAGTAATCATACATTTTGTTCACTTTGTAATTAGCTATCATACATCCTACAAGGCTTAAATTCACCATACAAATGGAATAATTACTGCATGTATGACAACACTGTGTGGAGGTAACACAGCAATGTATACACCAGTACCAGGGACATGTTTTTTCTTTGCACAGTGGAAAGGATTTGTCTCCATCCTGTCCATTGATGTGGCTCAACAAAGTGGTGATGTCTGTGAGCACTCAGGGTCAGACCATATATGAGAAAGAAGAAAGCCTGGCCTAGTAGTCAGGTTACTCTGAGCTCCAGGACATTTGGCATGATTGAGGTGAATTCCTCAACCTAGAACTAGAAGAGGTCCATCACTGGAATGTTGAGAAGAAGCAAGAGAAGAGAACCCCATTACCCACTGTAACAGGTCACCCACCCCAGCGCCATCTTCCTGGTCATCCGCGCCTTACGTGAGGCACCTTTGGAGCCCTCCTGGAATTCTTCTGTCCTGCCCTAATCTCTTCTGCCGCGTCTTGATGGAAATTATTATGTGAGTGGGAGACTGCCTATTACATTGGGTATGTTGCGGTCTCTTCCAGGATGGCCTGACCCCTTTTTCTCTAGCTAGGCCTCCCCATCCAAACCCACCAAACAGGGTTCGACTCCAAGGCTCTAGCTTTTCCTTCCAGTGCCTGGAGGCTTGTAGTCCCCTTTTCTGCTGCCTTCTAAAGCTCAGCACTCCCTGGTCTAGAGGCATGGGCACCAACCCCACAGCAAGGGGGCTACAAGTTCAAAACCAGGGTGTGCCCCCTGCCAGTCCAAACAAAAATATACTTGCACCAGGCCTCCCTGGCCTTTTTAAGATCATCCCTTGAGTGTTGGGGTTTGTGTCGTCCCAAACTGCGCCCTTACTGGCACTCGGGCTCTCTGCAGCCCTGTCTCGCTCTGCGCCTCACTAGCGCCGGGGTCTATGCCCCCAAAAGCTGTGCCTTTACTGGTGCTGGGGCTCCCACTCCAGAGTGGGTCCCCAAAAATGAGTCGTCCTCCTCCAACCCCTAATAGCCTCATCCAAACCTCCGGTGTTGTTCAATAATCTCAGAAAAAAATAATAATAACTGCACGTACTCAATCAATGCAGCAGCTCAGCTTACATGAACTCTCTTCGAGTCTCGGCTCCACACCACTGGCTACAGTCCTGGTTGTGGATGCAGTCATCATCTTGCAGGGGCTTCTGTAACTTCCCCCTTCCTGCCATGGACCATTCCCCAAACTTCTTCCTGGAGCTCTCAGGGGCGCTGCTTCCCCTTTGGCTGCTGAATTCCCTACTGCCATTCAACCCAGGGTTTTAATAGTTCTGCCTCTTCAGCTGACTAGCCATCCCAGTTCAGCAGTTAACCCCTTCCTCACCAGCCCTCCGTGCCCAGAAGGTTCTGGCCTTCTAGGATCACATTTGCTTCCTCATGACAGGGTTAGGGTTCCCTGTCACACCCACCTATAGGAATATCTACCCTTTCAAAAATATAGGACTCCTAACCTGTACAGACATAATTCTTTTGGTAGATAGACTGATTTCAAATAGCTTTATGGAAGTTACAGATGAGGTCTAGAATACTGTGAGATGTAAGTGCACACTGCCTAAATTTGACACAGACCTCACCAACGCCTTGGAATGCACAGGACTATTGAGATTTACCATAGTGTGGAAACAGGTATGTTTTCACTATCTTAAGTCTTGACAAGGTCCCAGTGAATTCTGTGGATTTAAATGATATAAGAATGGACTTGTCCCTGTTGACTTTGATGCCCAGGAAAGGAAAGAGTTAATGAATCATATGGATCTAATTGGTAGCTTGCTGTAGGTATCTCCCCAAATCATCCAGTCATTAGGGATATAATTGGACCCCTGAAGCTCATGGAAGAGAAGTGCCAACAACTAAATATGCAGCTGGAGACAGTGGGGAGGTCTGGACAGAGTTCTGAATGTGTAATGGAGGAGAGGAGAAAGACAGATGCACAGACAACTCAGGATTTGCACACATCTTCCAAATGAGATCTGGAGGGCAGACAGCTGAATGAAGAGAGTAAAAGAACATGACAAGATAGAAGAAGAGACTGACAACAAAAGAAAAAAAGATGTTAAGAATAAATTTATAATACTGAAAATGAGGTGGCAGATGTTGAAACAGCAAGAAAGTATAAAAAGGAAACCAGAATCATACCAGCAGAAACTCCCTATGCCTGACGAAGGGTGACTGCACCCAAAAGCTTGCTAAGAACTTTTTTCCAACTACACAGTTGGTCTAATAAAAGATATGACATCTAACCAAAGAACCTTGCAAGCCAAAATCAAAGAAGAAATTATGGAAACTGCCAGGAACCAAAGCCCAAGGAAAAATGCTTATGATATGCAATGGACTGCAGGAACAAACAGAAGACAGAATGATTTGTGGGCAGAATGAAGAATAAGTGGGAAAGAACTTGAGATACACATCTACACCATGAAAAAACAGGTTTATATAAGTGGAGACTCCATACTAAGAATTGACAGGCCTGTCATAAGAGAAAATCTAGAAAACAAGAAGATATGCTGTCTCTCATGGCTTTTTACACTGTCTCCCACAACATTCTCATTAACAAGCTAAGGAAATACAGACTGGATGAAAGTACTGTAAAGTGGATATGTAACTTCAGCTTTTTCAACCATGGCATGCACCTCTGGGCCTGTGGCCTGTTGGGAAGGGATGGCATCCACCTCATGCCAAAGGGGAAGAAGCTTTTCTCAGCTAGTATGGCAGACCTCCTGGATAGGGCTTTAAACTGAGATCACTGGGGAATGGGCCATCAACCACTAGCACAAGCCTGAAAAACAGCAACCTTGAAACCAGCATCCCAGGGTACAATAGGAAGCTTTCTCTGACACTGGCCAATGGACAGGTTATTCCACAGCTCACCTGAAAGCCTAGGGCCTCCAATGGCAGGCTTAGTTGCCTGTACACTAATGCCAGAAGCATGGAAAACTAGCAGGATGAACTGGCCCTCCTACTAACCAACAACCAATATGATCTGATAGGGATCACAGGGACCTGGTGGGACTCCACCTATGACTGGACCACACATATAGGGGGATACACCCTGTATAGGAGGTGTCATGATCGGAAGAAGGGTGGTCAATTTGCTCTCTATGTGAAGGAACATTACACCTCCCTAGAAGTGAAGATTGGAAACAAAGAAGGGCAACTTGAGACCCTCTGGGTCAAGATACAGGGAGAGCATGGAGAAGGGGATTTGACCGTAGGAGTTTATTAGAGACATCCAAACCAAGAGGAACAGCTCAACCAAGAATTCTCTGGAGAACTGGCAGAAACTGCATGCTCTCAGAGCATGGTCATTATGGATGACTTCAACTACCCAGGTATCTCATGGGATGAGCACTCAGCTTAATCTGATCACTCACAAAGCTTCCTCACTTGCATTGAGGAGCTCTATCTAACACAAGAAGTCTACAGGCTGACCAGGGACAAGGCACTGCTAGACTTGGTTCTGGCCAAAGGGGACAATCTAGTGAGCAACCTGAGGATCAAAGGGAAACTAGGCGACGGTGACCATCATCTCCATCCACCATAAGTCAGGGAAATTGGCCAGTAAAGTAGAAATCTTTTATTTTAGGAAACCTGACTGTCCCAGGGGAGCTGGGACACCGGAAGGCCCCCGGGGCAGCAGAGGGTCCTGCTTACCTCCTGCAGGACCGGAGGAGCTGAGGGAGTCCCACGCGCCGAGAACGCCAGCACGGGTTGTCAGCCGGGCATTTATCTGGCTGCGGCAAAGCAGCGGGGGCGGGGGATGCCTTCCGGGAGGAACAAAAGGCGGCCCCACCGAGGCAACGGGGCGGCTGGACAGAGGAAGCTGGAGCGGGAAGCCTCAGCGAGCGGAGAGTCAGCCGCCACCCGCGGAGTGCGGGAGGGAAGGAGGCGGAGCCAGACCTGGCTCCAAGAGACGGAGCGGAGCGGCTGGCAGCAGTGCTGGTGGAGAACCCAACACTGTGATTATCGGCTTAGCCGGTGGGGAAACTGGCGGCAGTGCCGGTAGCAGGACCGGAGGAGGAGCTGGCAGGACCCTAATCAGCATAGCCGGGAAAGGAGCCAGCAGCAACGCTGGCGACAGAGCCGGAGAAAGGTCAGAGAAGGCCCCAGGCAGTCTAGCTGGGGAAGGAACCAGCTGCTGCACTGGCAAGAGGGCCGGGGGAGGAGCTAGCTGGATCCCAGGCCACAGAGCTGATAGCGAAGGCAGCTGCAGCGTGAGTGGTAGGAGCGGCAGAGAGGCCAGCTGCAGTAAGAAAGAGGGCATCGGTGAGGTAACCGGGTGCCCCATACAGAGGAGAGCCGGCGGGAGATACGGCGACCTCGCGGACCCCCGGAGGAACGCAGGTACCAGGCCGGAGGGAACGGGCTGGCGTCCCTATAGGCAGTACGCCCAGCCCGAAGACCGTTGTTGACGGCCGGCGTATTGAGGTGAGAGGGTGGCAAGCCAGGAGCGACGTGGAGGCCATAGGAGGAAGAGCCTAAGGTGGCGAGTGGCCAGGATGTAGGGGAGGACGGAGCCCTGAGGTTACCCGCCGAGGAATGCACTGACACCGGTGGATACCCCAAGGGTGGACCCCCCACTGAAGGTACCATCAAAGTCATGGCAGGCGAGTTCAGGGGTCCCCCTGATACCAGCAGGGGTAACCTCTGGGGTGCACTCATGAAGCCAGGGCGCACGAAACCTTGGGCCCGGGCAGAGGCGGCATGGGAACACCTGGTAGAGCGGAGGCGGGTACACTGACTTTCACAAGCTTAGAGAATTGGTTGGCAATGGCCTTTGGGACTAGGGTCCAGTGAGGAAGGGGGTACAAGAAGAGTGGTCATTACTCAAGGAAGCGATCCTAAAAGCTCAAAGAAAGTTCATTCCCTTTCATAAGAAAGGCACCAAAAGGGTTGGTAGACCCTCTTGGCTCAACAGCAAAGTCATGGACCTCCTGAAATTAAAATGAGAAGCCTACAAAGGATGGAAGTCAGGAATAAACTCAAAGAGGAGTAACTTGGCAACAGCCCACACCTGTAGGGAGCAGATCAGGACAGCAAAATCACAAACAGAATACAGATTGTCAACCAGAATCAAAGACAACAAAAAGTCCTTCTTTAGATATGCAGGAAGTCGGAGTAAAAATAAGGGAAGCATGGGGCCCCTGATGAATGAAAAGGGATGGCTGATAACTGACACTCAGGACAAAACTGAACTCCTGAATGAGTACTTCACATCAGTATTCCACCAATTCAAGAGCGGTAACTTTATCGACAGGATACAGGATGATCATGGTGGGGATGACCACCCCCTACCCTATAATTGGCTTGTGAGGGAGCACCTGCAAAGATTATATAGCTACAGATCAGTAAGACCAGATGAACTACACCCAAGTGTACTAAAAGAACTGGCTGATGACATCGCGCGGCTGATGACAAAGTTATTTGAAGATTCATGGCACTCGGGCGAGGTCCCAGAAGATTGGAAGAAGGCCAAGGTGGTGCCTAGCTTTAAGAGAGGGAGAAAGGAGGACCCAGGAAATTATAAATCAGTCAGTTTGACCTCAATCCCTGGTAAAATTCTGGAGAAAATTATCAAAGAATTCATTACAGACAGGCTAACAGAAAGCACAGTTCTGAAGAGTAGTCAACATGGCTTTGTTTACAGGCAAGTCATGCCAGACCATCATTTCCTTTGATGATCAGGTTACTCGCCACCTGGATGGGGGAAATGAGGCTGATGTCATATACCTGGACTTCAAAAAGGCATTTGACCTTGTCTCCCACAAAGTCCTCATGAGAAAATTGGGAAAATGCAGCCTCAACTACTTTACGGTCTGGTGGCTAGGCAACTGCCTACGTGGTAGGATCCAGAGAGTATTGATTGACAACTGAGTCATTATTGTGGAGGGTGACCAGTGTCATCCCTCAGGGTTCAGTACTCGGACCAGTGCTTTTCAACCTGTTCATCAATGATTGGATTTGGGTATTAAAAGCAAACTAGCAACATTCACTGATGACACCAAACTATGGCAGAGCGTGGTCACACTCAAAGGCAGACTGGACAGGCTTGCGAGGTGAGCGGACCTCAACCAGATGTTGTTTAATATGGAGAAATGTAAAGTGCTCCATCTGGGGATAAATAATCCACAACACACTTGCAGGCTTAGCAGGGCTACCCTTGCTAGCACCTCTCTTCAAAAGGTAAGCATCTGTTCTCTTGCAGGTTGGCTTATTTCCTACACAGGTCTTTATACTAGGTTCATCGGGGAATGGGGATGCTGAAAACAAGGTGAACCTAGGATCAATGTACCATGAGCCACGTGCTGGAACAGTTGATGTAAGTACTAAGGACCCCATTAGGCATCAGGACAGGGGGTACCAAGGGCACCCACTGTGGGACTTAGATGTCTCTATACTAATGCTAGGAGCATAGGGAACAAGCAGCAGGAACTCACACTCCTGCTTGCAAACAAAGATTTCGACCTGGTTGAGTCAACAGAAACCTGGTGGGACTCTACCCATGATTGGGCAGTAAGCATTGAGGGCTATAGGCTGTACAGTTGAGACAGAGTGGGGAAAAAGTGGGGGGGAGGCACTGCTCTCTCTGTTAAGGAAAAATACACATCTTCAATAATCAAGATGGGATTGGAAGAGGGGCAAATTGAGGTACTGTGGGTCAGAATACAATGGGGTTGGGGTGAAAGGGACTTGGTAGTGGGGGTCTATTACAGACCACCACACCAGGAGGATGAGTTAGACCTGGAATTCTCAAGGCAGCTCTCAGAGTCAGTACACTCAAGGACATGGTTGTTATGGGTGACCTAAACTACCCTGACATCTGCTGGGAGGAGCAATCAGCTAGATCTGCCCGTTCATGTAGGTTTCTAACCAGCATACAGGACCTTAACCTAACACAGGAGGTATACAGTCCCACTAGAGAAAATGCCTTACTGGACTTAGTGCTTGCTACAGGGGATGACCTGTTGGGTGATCTGCAGATACAGGGTAACCTAGGAGATAACAACCACCAATTGTTAGAATTCACTATCCAGCAAAAGGTGGGAAATATAACTAGAGGGCAAAATTGCTAGACTTCAGAAAGGCTAACTTCAATGAGCTCAGGAGATCAGTAACTGGAGCACTGAAGGGCAAGAGCATTGGTGAGATGGGAGTCCAGGAAGGGTGGGTATTCCTCAAGGGAATGATACCTTAGGCACAAAAGGGGACCATCCCAATGCACATAAAGGGAAGCAAAGGAGCCAAGAAACCCTCTTGGCTGAACAGAGAAATACAGGAGAGCCTAGGGTGGAAAAGAGAGGCATACAGACCGTAGAAGCAGAGGGTATACCTGCTTGGCTCACATTTGCAGGGAATCAGGAAAGCCAAAGCAGCAATGGAACTCAGGCTGGCAATAAAAATTTAAAACAACAAAAAGGCCTTCTTTAGGTACATAACAAGCAAAAAGAAGTTGTATGGAAACATAGGACCCCTACAGGACAGACTAGGGCAACTGGTAACAGGAGGGACAAAGCTGAGCTCCTAAACAAGTTCTTTGCATCTGTATTCCTGAACATGGATAAAGACATAGTTCCCAAAGGGGCTATAGACAGGCACAAGAAGGGCTCCAACCCACCAACGGTTAGCGCTGACCTAGTGAAGGGGTACTTGGATGGTCTGGATATGTTTAAGTCAGCAGGCCCTGATGATCTTCATCCAAGGGTGCTGAAGGAATTGGCCAGTGTCATAGCAGAACCACTGGCATGGTTGTTTGACCACTCAGAGAAAGTCCAGAGGAGAGCCAGACACATGATCAGAGGTCAGGAAAACAGACCTTATGACAAGAGGCTGAGAGCCATGGGACTTTTCAGCCTGGAAAAGTGCAGGCTCAGGGGTGACCTGATGGCCACCTATAAGTTTATAAGGGGTGTTCACCAGGACCTGGGGGAACATTTGTTCTCCAGAGCGCCCCAAAGGATTACAAGGTTGAATGGTTATAAACTCCTGCAAGACTGTTTCAGGCTGGACATAAGGAAGAACTTCTTTACTGTCCGAACCCCCAAGGTCTGGAATAGCCTGCCACCAGGGGTGGTTCAAGCACCTACTTTGAATGCCTTCAAGAGAAACCTGAATGTTTTTCTTGCTGGGATCCTATGACCCCAGCTGACTTCCTGCCCCTGGGGCAGGGGGGCTGGACTCGATGATCTTCTGAGGTCCCTTCCAGCCCTAATGTCTATGAAGTCTATGAAATCTGTGAAGTAAACACCATGGAAGGCAGGGAGCGGATTCAGGTGGATTTGGACAGATTGGAAAAGTGGGCAGAACAGGATAGGATGCAGTTTAACAAAGATAAGTGCAAAGTGCTACATCTAGGGAGAAAGAATCACCAACGCACCTACAGACTGGGAGGTGACTTTCTAAGCAGCACAGCAGCAGAAAGGGATCTCAGAGTCATAGCCGACTCCAAAATGAACATGAGTCGTCAGTGTAATGAAGTGATAAGTACAGTCAACCACACTCTTTCATGCATTAGAAGGTGCATTGTGAACAGGTCTAAGAAGGTGATACTTCCCCTCTATGTGGCATTGGTAAAACTGCAGATGGAGTACTGTGTCCAGTTCTAGGCACTGCACTTCGGGATGTGGATAACCTTGAGAGGGTCCAGAGGAGGGCCACTCGTCTGGTTGGGAGCCTGCAGGTAAAACTCTATGAGGAGAAATTGATGGACCTGAATCTCTTCAGCCTCCGCAAAACAAGGCTGAGAGGGGATCTTGTGGCCATCTACAAATTCATCGGGAGGGGCAGCAATGAGTAGGGGATACTCTGTTTACTAGGTTGCCACTTGGGGTTACTAGGAACAACAGCCATAAACTGGTGAAGAGCAGATTTAGATTAGACATTAGGAAAAATTTCTTTATGGTGAAGCTTGCCAGAATCTGGAATGGGCTTCCAAGGGAGGTGGTGCTCTCCCCTACCTTGGGGGTCTTTAAGAGGAGACTAGACAAGCACCTACCTGGGATCATCTGACCCCAGTTCTATTTCCTGCCCAGGGCAGGAGGTCAGACTTGATGATCTAATGAAGTCCCTCCAACCCTAAAAATCTATGAAATCTACATCTGAATGAGACCTGGATGTCATGATAGACAACAAAATGAACATAAGCTACCAATGCAATGCCATTATCAGAGCTAATCAAACACTGGCATGCATCTACCAAGGCATCTCAAGCAAGGCTAAGGATGCCATCCTCCTCCTTTACTCAGTCTTGGTGAGACCAGAGCTGGAGTTCTGCATCCAGTTCTGGACTCTGCACTTCAGGAAGGATGTGGAGAAGTTCAAGAGAGTCCAAAGCAGGGCCATGTGCATGATTAGAGGCCTAGAGACCAGGTCATACAAGGAGAGGCTAAAAGACTTGGGACTGTTCAGCCTCGAGAAAAGAAGACTCAGAGGGGACTTGGTGGCAGTCTATAAGTATATCAAGGTGTACATCAGGGGCTGGGGAAGCATATGTTCACCCAGGCCCCCCACAGGAGGACAAGAAATAATGGGCCCAAGCTGAATGAGGATCACTTCAGGGTAGACATAAGGACAAACTTCTTTACAAGTCGAGTGCCAAGGGTTTGGAACAGGCTCCCCACAGAGGTGGTATAGTCATCCACCCTGGAAATCTTCAAAAAGCATCTTGACTCCCATCTTGCTGGGGTCATCTGATCCCTTCAGTCTTTCCTGCCCAAGTGCAGGGGGGCTGGACCCAATGATCTGCAAGGTCTCTTCCAGCCCCTAACAACTATGAAACTATACAACTTGTTGGATCATCATGCTCAATGAGTAGCCATCAATGGCTTAATGTCTAGCTGGGAGGAGGTATCAAGTGGGGTCCCCAGGGGTCTATTTTCAATCCAGAGTTGTTTAACAATTTCATTCATTATTTGGATGACAGGATTAAGTGTGCATTTAACAGTTGCGGACAACACCAAGTTGGGAGGAATTGCAGACACTCCAGAGGGCAAAACTAGGATCTAGATTGACCTTGATAGACTGGAAAAATGGTCTGCAGTCAATCAGATGAGATTCAACAAGGACAAGGGCAAAGTCCCATATTTGGGACAGAATTATTGCATATACAAATACAGACCAGGGGATAACTGAGTAGGCCACAGTACTGCAGAGAAGGTCCTGGGGGTTACAGTCTATAAGCTGAATATGAGCCAACAGTGTGCTCTTGTTGCAAAAAATACCAACAGCATACTGAGTTACATCAACAAGATTGTCACTGGCAAATCATAGGAAGTAATTCTTCTGCTCTATTCAGCACTGGTAAGGCCTCACCTGGAGTACTGTGTCCAGTTTTGGGTTTCACAATTCAAGAAAGATGTGGACAGATTAGAAAGAGTCCAGCAGAAAGAAACAAAAACAATTCGGAAATTGTGAATCCGGATTTAGGAGAAAGGCTGAAAGAACTACGGCTATTTTGTTTGAAGAAGAAAAAATAGAGGCAGGGCAAGGATTTGATAAAACACCTGAAGGGTGATTTTAGAGAGGGTGGAGATGGGCTTTTCTCTGTGGCTATAGGGGACAGAACTAGGACCAGTGGCCTCAAGCTGCAACAGAGAAAATTTAGGTTGGAAATTAAGAACTTTCTGACTATGGGAATGGTCAAGTATTGGAACAGGATACCTAAAAGAAGTCGTGGGATTCCTATCCTTGGACAGACACTTGGCTGGGATAGTTTAGTCAAGGACAATCCTACTTTGGATGGGACTGGACTAGATGACCTTGTGAGATCCCTTCCTTGTGAGGCCCTACTTTTGTATGATCCTATAATTGAGAGAGACAAGTGTAGTTTCCATGCCTGGTTTAACAGAAAAACAGATCATTGTAAATATGAAGGTACATGGCCTAAACCACATAAAACAAGCTCATCTGGCAATCAGAAATTGCCAGACAAACTGAGAAGGTAGTTAATCCTTCTTAAGTAGCTTATATGATAGGGAAAGATAATGGAACACCAGAGGCTAGGATTATGGACATCAAAGAGAAAAAAAATGTTCATTTTGAAAATAACTGTGGTCAGGTAGGTGAGACAGTTAATCAAAGGACTGTCTCTACTCTGGCTAGGATTAGATTAGGTCAGAGAAAAACAACTACAATAATTGTAGCCTGGGAAACAGAATGGGGAAATTTGAACTCCTAGCATTGAACCTGAAACTGGATTTCATAGGGCTAACAGAACACTGGTGCAATAGCAGTCAAAATTGGAACACAGTTACTGAAGGTTATGCATTGTTGGGAACAGATTTTTAAAAATGTAAGGGAGACAGGGCAGTTTAGTATATCTTAATATCTTATCCCAATATCTTTTGCAATATGTTTGACTGCAAAAGAAATAGGACTCTTCTGTGGTTGAAGTCACTTTGGGGAAGGATTGTACAATGAGACTACAAGGATAGTCTTATAGGTTTCCTATATACCTACAAGATTAGGTTTGGTTATTGATAGAGAACTCTGGATTGGACAGAAAAATACTTCCAGGCACTGAGTCATTATGGGAGACTAACTTGCCAAATATAGGTTGAAAAATAACCGCTGCTAATAATGATTATAGAGCCTATGACCAATGGTTACAAAGATATTCAGAGTTTGGTACTGAAAATATTCATATAGCCACTATTTATTAGTTTATTAGAAAAAGACAGATATATAGTATAAAAGGACTATTACATCTTTGTAGAACAATGTCACAAGATTACCTCACTTTTGACAGCTGTCCAAAAATGAATGCTCAAAGATAATTATTTATATCCCACCTGGTTTCAGCAAACAGAATAGTAGACATTTCTATGGTTTGCCCATCTTTTTATCTGTTTTGAATACAGCACCCCAAACTTAGCAAAGAAACAGTTTCTTTCCTAATGCTTTCGCAGCAAAAGAATTGAGGGATTTGAGATTCTTAATCTCCATTCCAGATCCTGGAGTGGAGAGTTTTCTAATGACTAAAAACCTTTCTGCCCCTTACAGCCTGAACTTCTCCATTTCTTCTTCTCTTTTCCCAGCTCCTACCCACTAACACACTATTGCCAGTCACCACCGAACTGTACCCATTTTTTCCCCTCCAGCTCAGATCTGCCATGTTCTCTCCTTCTAAGTTTCCCCACCTCCTCTACTTTTAGCCTTCCTTTTCTGTTGCTCTTGCCCTTCTTTAATATTTTGATTCTCTATAGGTTCTTGTGCTGCTTTCACCATACTATCTAAGCACCTCCCAGAAGTTTATATTGTCTTTCATTTTCTCCAGAGGGAAAAATTACTGTGCTCAATGAAGTACTCCACTGTGGTGGTGCTTTTCTTTGGGGTTGCAGATTTTTACCATTTTTTTGCTGCTCTGTCTTGATCATAGAGAAGGCAAACTGAGGGAGAGTGCCTTGCATTTGGAGCAGAATAGAACAATGTTTCTAATGATCTTGAGTTGCAATTGGAGTTACATTTATGTCCTTGCACTGCTCCCGAGAAAGCTCTATCTCCAGTACAGGTGAGCTGATAAGAAGTTCCACTAGCAGGCACTGTGATTGTGATAGTGTTCATCCTGGAGCTTCAAGCAGTCTTTTAGAGATGCTGGCCCAAATCACTGAGGACCATGAAGACAAGGACCATGACTATGAACTTGTCCCAATAGTTCATGAGAAGCCAGTGTAGAAGGCAGAGAAGAAGTCTGTTGTGCTCATAGTAGTCTGCATTTCTGAGACCACACTGCAGCATTCTATACTACTAGGAGTTTCTAAATGCTGATCACTTCATGCCCAAGTATATTGCAGTGCTATAGTTGAGCTGGAGGTGGTAAAGATGAAAATAATTGAGATCAGATCATTATCTGTCACGATGGAACAGGTGTCTGGCCAACTGGTGACAATGGAAAATATTATTCACGGGTGCTGCTATGTGAACACTTTGCGTCAGCAAGGGATCCAAGAGTAGTGAACATATACACTTTGCTTCAACCAAAAGAGATTGCACTGTCACTATAAACATTTCAAAATGCTTTCCCCTACCTACCAACATCATCTCTATCATGCTTGAGTTTAACTGCATCTAAACCCATGAGCTGATTTCATCCAACGTGAGGTCAGCTTGATATAGTCATACGGTATCAATGGATAAGAAGAGGTGTGTATCATATTGTTGATGACTGATCAGTTCACCTAATGCCTGCAAGTAGATTGTGAATAGGATCAAACAGAGAGTTGGTGGCTTAAGGGATGTGCAAGTGAGGGGACTTGTGCCTAAGATGTGGGTACTGGTTTAAGCAGGAAAGGGTGAAAGTAAAGGAATGACATCACAGCAAGGAACAAGTTATATCCTTATGTTAAACACTAATATACTTTTGTACCCATGCATCTTTATCTAACCATTGTGACAGCCAAAAAGTGTGCCTATGTGATAAACGTGCTTGCTGAAGGCTCTATGAAGATTAAGCAAAGTGTTTTTCTGTATTTGTTTAGATATTAAGCTATATGTTATTGCTAAAAGCCTAATTAAAGTCTAAGATGTAGTGAGGCCTTGTATAAAGTAAGGCCTAGTAAATTTAGCAAAGCTTTGAAGTAGTAAGGCCCTGTGGCATAGTTAAAATTAACTTATCAAAGGAATGCAAGGCTTGTACTGCTAATTGGTCAGTCTAAGGACAGTTGAAGTAAAAGGAATCTGAGTGGTCGTTTGTTATCAGTATCATTCAGAAGGTATAAATGAGCCAGAATATCTAGAAACCATTCAGAAGGAAGATACAGCTCTGTGAAAAGGATTAGTTAGCTGTTGCCTGGATCAGTGGGCCCGTGGACCTTGAGGAGCCCAAGGACTGCATTCCAGGGTCCTTCCCGGTACCCTTTGGACAGTGAGTGCTGTTCAGGGACGCCTGACTTCGCTGAACTTTGTGGAAAGAGAAGCTTGCTGTTAATCAGACATCAGAGCGGACTGCCGATAAGTTGCCGACGTGAATTGCTTTTGTCTGTCATTGTTTGTCTTGTTACTACGCGTAGTTGTGTTTTTGTTAAGTCAATAAATCTTTCTTACCTTTCTACCCCTGACCATACTCTCAATCCCGAACCCTCCGCAGGCGGCTGGGACAACCATCACTATAGTGAATATCCCACCCTGTTTTTTTCTGAAACCAAAACCTCTTGGTAAACTGGCTTGTAGGATACGTGTTTATGAATGTGTGAAAATGCACATAATGGGAGTGAACCAAAAACACCCTGAAATGACATCACAAATTTCATACTTCCCGAATGTATGTTAGAATGAAGTCTCATCAGCTATGAAACAGATTTATGAATTTGAATTCATCTTTTTTATTATTTCAAAGATTACAAGACTTTTTAATTATGCAAAAAATAGACCATGTTCACACAAATACATGTAATTATATCTTTGAATTATGTTTATCTTTAATGATTGACCATAAAACTCTTTCACCTTTCCAAAAAAGTGTTTTTGCTGTCATTTATGAAAACAAAAGGGTAGGTTATTTTTAAGGCAGGTCTCAATTGAGATAGAGGGTTTCTAGAAGTAATTCATTTAGGATGACTTCTCCTAAGATGGGTCTGAAGAAGAGTTCTTTAATACTATCTGCATCAACAGTACTGAGGCTGGTGAGGAACCCAAGGACCCAAGAAAACCTGCTTAGGTTCCTGTCATACATCATAGAGATAAATTCCATCAGAGTGCGCTGGGCTTCTTGCTGCAGGGTTTGCACATGGGGACAACATTTGAGGCCATGCAATTCTGTAAGAGAAAGAACAAAATGGGGAGTTTATAACATGAATGTCCCTCCATAATGAATGGTAATCCTTCCCCCTAGCTGTTTTTATTTTTTGTTTAAGAAAGAAGAAATAAATAGTTCAATAACTGACCTATTCAGTAAATTATTTTAAGCACCTTGTAATGCAGATTTACTTGTCATGTTTGGGGGAAAATATTACTGGGTAAGTGAGTTAGACTAAAACATACAGAGTGCATCTATACTTGCTATTAATACGATTGAATAAACTCCAGCACAGTCTGACTCTGATCCCAGAAGCAGGGCAGGAAGCAGAAGAGGAAGGGGGAGCCCAGAGCAAGCCAGAGCAATAGAGCGAGCAGTGGCCAGGTGAGAACCCATGGGCCACCAGTTAGGCAGCCCTGCTTTAAATTATAACCATGAAAGCATTCAAGAAAAGCACAGAACTAACAGCCTAGGTAGCATAAATTGAGGTGCCTTTATAGTGCTTTTGTCCTTTCAATCCTGAGCTGCTTCTGAATCTAGAAAGGCTCTTAACAGACCGTTGCCAGTCCCAGGTGCTCCACTAAGCTGCAACAGTTTTCCTAGTGTGCCCTATAGGTCATGCTGCTGCCTAGACAATCACTAGCATTTTATGTCCTGCCCTCAACACCCTCTGCCAGGTCACTCTTGGTGTCCTCCCTAGGCCAGTGCTGGAAGAGGTTTTCAGAAAGCAGCTGTGGTCTTTTGCAGTGAATGCAGTAGGGAAATTCTCCTCCACAGCCAAACAAGGGGCTTTAGGGCCTTTCAGCTACCATAAAAGGACTTCAGCAGGGATCATTGTGTGAGAATTTCACCCATATTACCCAATGGGATCACTCTGGTCAGGATCCTCCCCCTGATTACTCTGTATCAAAACCGGTCAAGAAAAGCACTTGTGCCAGTGGTGTAGATATAAGAGGGGCAGGCTGTCATTTGCTCTAGAGCCACATCAGCCCCAACAGCCCAAAACAGGGCTTGCTCCTGACAGGACATTCCCTGCATATGGGGGTCTGCCTCTAGATTCTGCCTCACCCCTATAACAATATATTGATACCCCAATTGTGGGCAGTTATTCAAGGATGGGGCTGGTCCCACTGAGTTCAGCTGTGTCCAGCTGTTTTTTACTGAATCAGGGCATAATCAAAGTCAGCTCTGGGACAGGCTTGGGTGATCGCCCACTGCAGAGTATGACACCTTTAGCAGCTAAACTGTCTTGTTACTGTTTCCCAACTTCCTGTGCCTCTTATCTCTTGATGCCATGATTTTGCTGTTAGATATATAAAAGGAAGGCTGCCTATGGAAGCCAGGGTGACCAACTCCTTGGGGCCTGTTGCCTCGCTTCTCTCACCCCACAGGTGTACTCCCTCTTTAAAAGAGGGCTGTGGTTACCTTAGGGGTGGACAATTATTTCAGCAGAGGGCCTCTTGCTGAGTTTTGACAAGCCATCAATGGCCACATGATAGGCAACTAGGGGCAGATTAATATTAGTTTTCTAAATTTTTTAGGGGCCCTGTGGGACAGATAGAATGGCCTGGTGGGCTGCATCCAGCCCACATTTTGCCACCCCATAGTCATATGTATGCCCTGCAGATGACTCCCAGTGTTCCCTTCATAACAAACCTCTATGTCCAAATCCACCCTGGGCCCTTTAGCCCCAAGAGCTTTGTCTGGGCTTCGGCCTGCCTGGCTTCAGCCCTCTCTCTGACTGAGGCTTCTTCAGCCCAGGTCCACTACCTCAGACCCTAGCTTCCTGGGTCTCAGCCTAAGAGCAGAGAGTTGCCCCTGAGGCAACGCATTCCTCCACCCCTGCAGCCACAACCTGCTAGTCTGAAGCATTGCCAAAACAAACACAAGCAAACCGCTTTCCAAAAAGTCACTTCACTTTGGCTCCTTGCCTCACCGCACGCCCTGAGCTCCCTCTTGGCTTTCATTTGTAGCTCTAGAGATGACTGCTTAGGCACCAACCAGTCCATGAAGACCCCACCATCAGAAGATCTACTCCCTAATGCCTGCATGGTCAGGTTGCCCTTTTTGCTCCCAGGCCCTGGTTTTATGTGCCCCAGAGCTCCACCCCTTCCTGTCAGCTCGCTCTCCAGCCAAACACAGGGTAAACCCTCTGCCTAATAATCAGCCTGCCCCCATCTGCTGCAGCTTAGCTCAGCTGCCTCTGCTGGGCCTAACAAGCTTTGGCTGCTCCTGCCCTGCAACCTCCATGGGCCCATAACAGGCCCCAGACAAGGTCTGTTTTCTTGTTGGGACTGGCTGCTGTTGCTGCTGGCCCTTGAGGGCTACAGAAGTCCTGCCCCCCTCAGACTGAAGCTAACAGGGTTGGGGTTTCCCATTACAGACTCCAATTAAACATGCTGTGCCACTGGTGTGGAACTATAGTAAACAAGGGGAGAATCCCATTTCTCCTAAATACAGGGACATTACATTTATTGCAAGTCATTTACATAAGTTTAATGCACATAAAACAGTGCTTGGTGAAAGTTTGGAACAATCCATAAATAAGAGAGACAGACTACCATGGAAAATAACAAAAAAGAACTATATGATTTGTCACTGTATAGAAATTTAAAAACATCACTGAATAAAAGTGCAACTGTGGTTACTAAAACTAAATGAAAATGTAAATCTAACAGCACTACAGACTGACCTACAGTAATGCATTTCATTGCAAAGGTCTTCTGATTCTCCATTGTTATTTTAAAACATAGTAATCACACCATCATTCTCACTGTAGTTAATGAATCCAAAGGACAATACAAGATTTGACAAGTACAGCAGAAAAGTATTCTGTTCAGAGGAATAATTTTAGCCCTTCTTTTTTCTTTCTAAATAAAGATGGGCATGGTGTGCAGTGAAGGCAACCCAACCCATCCCATGCCATAAATTGTATTGAGTGGCTGAGACAGCACCTACTGCCAAATGGACCCAGGCACATATTAACATAAAAAAGCCTTTGATCTGGTGTCCCATGACCTCCTCATGGAAAAATTGGCCAACTGTGGCCTCAACTACACCACAGTCCGATGGCTGGGAAATTGGCTCTGAGGTCAGAACCAGAGAGTAGTGGTCACTGGCAGCAAGTTATTATGGCACTCTGTAACCATTGGTGTCGCCCAAGGCTCTGTCCTTGCACCAATTCTCTTCAACTTCTTTATCAACGATGTGGACATTGGTGTCAGAAGTGTACTGGTTAAGTTCACCGATGACACTAAACTTTGGGACATAGCATCCACACCTGAGGACAGGCTAGTGATCCAGGCTGACTTGGATAAACTTAGTAAGTGGGCAAAGATTTTCATAGATTCATAGATGTTAGGGTCGGAAGGGACCTCAATAGATCATCGAGTCCGATCCCCTGCATAAGAAGGAAAGAGTGCTGGGTCTAGATGATCCCAGCTAGATACTCATCTAACCTCCTCTTGAAGACCCCCAGGGTAGGGGAGAGCACCACCTCCCTTGGCAGCTCATTCCAGACCTTGGCCACTCGAACTGTGAAGAAGTTCTTCCTAATGTCCAATCTAAATCTGCTCTCTGCTAGCTTCTGGCCATTGTTTCTTGTAACCCCCGGGGGCACCTTGGTGAATAAATACTCACCAATTCCCTTCTGTGCCCCCGTGATGAACTTAAAGGCAGCCACAAGGTCGCCTCTCAACCTTCTCTTGCGGAGGCTGAAAAGGTCCAGTTTCTCTAGTCTCTCCTCATAGGGCTTGGTCTGCAGGCCCTTGACCATACAAGTTGCCCTTCTCTGGACCCTCTCCAGGTTATCCACATCCTTCTTGAAGTGTGGCGCCCAGAATTGCACGCAGTACTCCAACTGCGGTCTGACCAGCACCCTATAGTGGGGAAGTATCACCTCCCTGGACCTATTCATCATGCATCTGCTGATGCACGATGAAGTGCCATTGGCTTTTCTGATGGCTTCGTCACACTGACGGCTCATGTTCATCTTGGAGTCCACTAGGACTCCAAGATCCCTTTCCACCTCTGTGCCACCCAGCAGGTCATTCCCTAGGCTGTAGGTGTGCTGGACATTTTTCCTCCCTAGGTGCAGCACTTTGCATTTCTCCTTGTTGAACTGCATCCTGTTGTTTTCTGCCCACTTGTCCAACCTATCCAGGTCTGCCTGCAGCTGTTCCCTGCCCTCCGGCGTGTCCACTTCTCCCCATAGCTTTGTGTCATCTGCAAACTTGGACAGAGTACATTTCACTCCCTCGTCCAAGTCACTGATGAAGACATTAAAGAGTATCGGTCCAAGGACCGAGCCCTGCGGGACCCCACTGCCCACACCCTTCCAGGTCGAGACCGACTCATCCACCACGACTCTTTGGGTGCAACCCTCTAGCCAATTCGCCAATTTTGGCCGTACTCACACCATAGCAGCTAGAGAAGAGGATTTGCTGCAAGCCTGGGGGTTGAAGCAGTTGCTTTCCCTTTTTTTCTGTATTCTCTAATCATTACAGGCAATCAGCAAGCTGTTAGCATAGCTCAAAAGTGTAACTAGATTATGGAGAGCACAATATTATTTACTCAGAATACATATTTCCCCCAAACCTGCTAAATTTTCTGTGTTGTTCCACTTGTCCATGGAACCAAACAGTGCATTAAAGCAGTGGTTTTCAAGCTGTGTTCCATAGAAACCTGGGGTTCTGTGATAGGTCAGAGCTTCCTCAGAGAGATTGGGGTTAATGGCAGAGTGGACTGGGAGGTGGTGCATCAGTGCTGCCGGGCTGGGTCACCTGGCTCCATGTCAGTCTTTAGGATAGGAGTAGAGGTTCCATAGCAGAAGTGATATGGCAGAGTTCTGTGGCTTTAGAAAGTTTGAAAGCCACTGATTTAAAGTAATAGGAAGTCATTTGAGCAGATTTTTGCAGTAAGATTAGGTTCAGTATAAATGTTACTGTATAAATGTTACAGTAGCAGGCTGCATGCCTCAGGAGCTGCAGTCCAGCTGAAAGGAGGCAGAAGCCTGCCTCAATGAACAGGGCTAGCTGATGGCAATATTTGGCTGGCCCAGTAGGAATTAAAAGCTCCCAGAGAGAGACCAAAGGGGCAGACAGGGAGGCTGTGGGGCTGAAGGCAGAAGCCTGAGCCAGAGTACTCTCCCTAGGTTAGGGAGTGCAATGGAAACTGAGAGATTGAGAGAGATACAGACTAGCAACTGCAACACTAAGCCTAATCACTCTCTCTTAGTCTAGGAAAAGTCCCTAAACCAGGGGTTTTCAAACTGTGAGCAACTTAAAAGGGGGTCACAAACTTCTCTTCCCACCCCAATGCATAAACACTGCCTGCTTCCCTCCCCCCACAGCAATGCACATGTTCTTGGACTTGCCCACATTGGAAATCTCTTTTGTTTTCTAATCTTGGCATGTACACATTAGTGAAGCTCAGTATTTATCTGTCAACAGTTCAATTGACTGTGTGTGACTGAGCGAGAGTTTTCCCTTCACAACATCCTACTTGTGTGAATCAGGGTTTTCAGCAGTTGCCACTATAAAGAGCAAATACCAATCAAAAATAGATGTGGAGTGCGAAATGAGAGTGGCAGTCTGGAAAATAAAGCTGGTTTGAAAAACTAAGCAGTACCCAGCAAGCTCATCCTTCTCTTTGAAAACTATTGACAGTTTTAAATTTGACAGTGGGTTGTTTTTTTTCAGTGAACCAGTTCTGAATTTGATAAACTTTATTATAAAGTGTTTTTGACAAATATATTTCATTTAATATAGAAAAGGTAAATGTGCTTTATCACCTACCTAATCCTAATTAAATCAATAGCCTTAATCGGGGGGGGGGGGGGTTACATAAATGTATACATTATTCTACAGGGTTGCAATATCACACAGTTTGAGAATCCCTGCCCTAAGCCATTTGTGTGTTTATTTTGTGGATTGTTTTTATTGATTCCTGCAGGGAGGGAGCTTTCCCCGAGGAAAAAGATTGTAAACAAAGGCTGTGTGACATGAGCAATTCCCCAACCCACTACAGTTACCAACCATGTTATAAAACCCCAAAGAATGTCATTTTACAAAAGGAACCCTGACACCATCCTAGTGGAGCTGCAGATGGCACTATTTTCATCTCTGTGAAATTCCTACCATTTCTCAGATGTCTGTCACAAGGAACTGAACAGTTTGGACTTGCTGTGCAAGGTTTGCCTTGCTGTGCAAGGTTTGCCTTTATCCCATTTCCTCCTTTCTTTGCACCATAATGGACTTAGTACTCTCATTGTGCAAGGCTTGCAGAAGATATGGTGGACCTCATTTTTCACTCGTTTGAAAGTTGTATGTTCAAGTCATTGCCTCCCAGCTGAGGAGAGCTGGAATGATGCTTATTCCCTTTGGAGTCAACACAGCCCTATAGCTTCTAAGAGATTACTGTAGAGTGAAGCAAGATTCTACTTTCCCTAGGGAATTGAGTATGCTGTCTCAGCTCTCTTCACAGCTGCTGACTGGGCCCAGAGAGTAATACAGCAGCTACCCAATCTGAGCTTTCTGCAAGGCAGAAGACTTGCTACTGAACCAGTAAGTTGACCAGTTGATTCCTGTCTTTCCACTCCCCTACAAACTCCTTTAAGGCCCAGCCAAGGAAGGTAGGATGGGATTAAGAAGTTGCATCAAAAATTGAAAAAAAAAAACTGCTCCAACTATTAACTGAAGACTCAACCCAATAGCAATGCATAGGGGGTGCACATGCACACCTTGAGAACGCTGGTGCACCCTCTGATAGGCAGCACTCCCCACTTAGGAAACAGCCAGGAGGGGCAGGTGAGAGTGGTGTTTCTCCTGGTGCCCCCCTTGCAAACACCGGCCAGGAAGTGGGGGCACCAGGAAAAGCACCGCTGGCACTTCTGGAAGCACTGCTCATGCTTCTGGGTCAGCACAATCGGCTGTGGAGGACCCTCCCCACCCCCAGTCAGCAAGATCGGCTGCAGGAGACCCCCCCCCCCCCAAGGTCAGCAAGATTAGGGGGTCACTGACTGGCTGCTGACTGCACCACCCCCCCCAGCCTACGAGTCACCAGTCACCCATGACAGATGGAGGATTATGAGGCCTAAAAGTCATAAACCATTTGTACATGAAGGCCACACGCTCCTGGAAGATATTGTCATTGCCTATAGGCTTGGTTCTGCATCTCCAAAGTGAGCCAAACACTGGGAAAGGTGAGAGCTAGTCCTACTGCATTTTATATCAACACCAAATGAGTTCTCCACTGGGAACAACCTTGACAGAGAAGCTGATGGGACTTGCAGCAGTGGCAGTGCATTGTGCACCCCTGCAGTTGGAAGCCAGCGTGCTGATGGAGCTCTCAGCCACAGGGGAGCACCTAGCCATGCTTTCAATAAAGGGCATGATAAAAATGAGCCACACAATTATTGTGCATTTTTTTGTAGAATAGCTTTGTGACTTATTCCTTATTTTATCACCCCATTAATTGATTGAACATGAGGTGGAGTCACATCTAAAGACCTGTTTAATTGGTTAATTACATCTTATGTGTAACATGTAGATGGGGCCCCTGTCATCAAAATGATTTCTCAGGGTAATACACTTTATCTGAATCTGAACTTTCCCCATGCCATCGGTCTTTGCTCAGGTCATAAACAAAGTTCCACCATCCCTGTCAGACCATTTGCCAAAAGTCCAACTTGTAGCGTGCATCTATAACTTTGTTTATCTAGTTTAGTTTGGTGGCCTATCATTCAAACTTCAATCTAGAGCACTGTGGATTGCTTCTTGTCTGGTCCTTGCTCTTTGATTTATCCATTCAGGGTGGCAATTCCCATGAATGAAACACCTGTTGGCATAACTCTCAAGGCAAAAGGCATCTGCATCTGATGGTGTCATGGTGTAGCCCCAGGAAGAGAGTAAGCATTATAGCCAGTAGTGATTTGTAACCCCCTGGAAAGCATTAAGATTTGACCAAGCATCAAGACAGCACTAAAGCAGAGGCAAAGATGCAGTGGATGGCTGAGTGTTTATAATAGAAACTAGGGCTGTGCGAAGCTTCAGTCACCGATTCAATTTGGAGGAGGTTCAGCCCGATTCGGTGGCTGAATCTCCGAATCTGAAGACCCATTAATCTCTCCAAATTGAATCAGAACCCTCCGAACTGATTCGGAGAGATTCAAGAATTCGGCCATAGACACAGCTTTGTATGTTTTTTCTACTTGCCCCAAGTTACCAGGCGTGGCATGTGAAAGCTGAGATGGTGGGGTAGATGGAGCATCCCACAGGAGCATGGGGGAATGCTTCTTGTTGAAGTGTGGTGCCAAGAATTGGATGCAGTACCCCAGCTGTGACCACACCAATGTTGAGTAAAGTGGGAGAATCATTTCTTTGGTTTTACTGGAGATGCATTGATTGATGCATGACAGAGTTTTATTGGCCCTAGCAGTTACTGCATCACATTGCCAACTCATATTCATGCTGGGGTCTATTGTTACCCACAGTTCCCATTCATTTGTAGTGCTGGTCAGGTTAGCGATGCCCCGCCTGTGGGTGTGCTGGGGGTTCTTCCTTCCCAGATGCAGCACTTTGCATTTCTCTATGTTGAACCTCATCTGGTTCTGTTCTGCCAGCCTGTCTAGGTCTGCTTGTATCTGCAGCCTATTGCGGGTGTGTCCACACAGCCCCATATCTTGGTGTTGTCTGCAAACTTGGCCAATGGGCTTTTCACCCCCTCATCCAGGTCATTGATGAAGTTATTGAACAGCACTGGGCCAAGTACCAACCCCTGGGGCATGCCACTGCCCACATCCTGCCAGGATGACACCGATCCATTCATTTGGACTCTCTGTGTCCTACCCCACAACCAGTTTCGCACCCACTTGACGGTCCCACAGTTGAGCCCAATAACTTCCAGTTTTCTGATCAGTACTTTATGGGATACCAGGTCAAAAGCTTTCTGGAAGTCAAGGTATATGATGTCAACTGCTTTTCTCTCATCCAGGTGGTGAGTCACCTGATCATAGAAAGAAATGAGGTTGGTCAGACAAGACCTGCCTGTGATAAAGCCATGCTGGCTGTCATTCAGTATCAAGCCATCTGCAAGTTTGTCACATATAGCCTCTTTGATGAATGTTTCTAGGATTTTCCCTGGAATAGATGTTAAGCTCATTGGCCTGTAGTTTCCCAAGTCTTCACGTTTCCCCTTCTTGAAGATGGGCACAACACTGGCCCTCTTCCAGTCCTCTTGGATTTCTCTAGAGGCCCATGATTTTTGAAAGACCTTTGCCAGGGGCTCTGCGATTACTTTGGCCAACTCTTGCAGCACTCTTGGGTGGAGTTCATCCAGTCCTGCTGATTTATATACATCTAATTTCTTTAAATGATCGTACACCAGTTCTATGGCAATGGTGGGAATGGTGTCAATCCCTCCCTGATCATTCTGTGCCCTACCTGGCATGGTTTTCCCCTTGGTCTTGTGAAAGACTGAGGCAAAGTAGTCATTTAGGAGTTCCATTTTTTCCTGAGTGGTAGTGACCAGGTATCCTGGTGCATTGAACAGCGGCCCCACACTCCCATTAGCTTTCCTTTTACTCCCTGTGTAGCTAAAGAAGGACTTCTTGTTGTCCTTGATTTTTGTAACTAGTTTTAGTTTGGTTTTTGCCTTAGCTTGCTGTGGCAAAGTGGGGCTCCCTGACTAGCCACAGTGCAAGTTTACCCACTTGCCTTTGGGCACACCACTCACCTGATTTTCCTGCCATGCCTTGTTGTTAATTAATTAGAATATTAATTAAGGAGGGAGGCTGCCCATTCTTGCCCCGATGCCAGGGAGCACTATCTGTGGCTCTGTTCCTTCCCTACACTGCAGCCCAAGCCTCGCAGATGGCATCCAGATGACAGTGCTCCTGGCCTACAGCCGGACCAAGCTTAGGCCTCATTGTCAGGCCTCAAACACACTCACATTCATACTGCCCTCCTCATTAGGGCCTCTCACACTCCACCCTCTCTCACAGAGTCTATTTCATGTGTCGACAACTTATACTGCCTTGCTCCCACTTGGAACGGGCCCCTTAGGCCATAGACTTTACCTAGTTCGTACCTTGGGTGACAGATGTACCATCTTTTGGGCCTCTCCCATGACCCTCACTGGGGCAGTGGCCAGCCAATTACCCAACTGGTTCTAAGCTTGCCCTTGGCCCTTCCAGGCTAACTCTATACATACTGGGCTCCCAGCCCTCTGTTTCTTCTCCCTCCTGCTGGGGCTCCATCTCCACCTGCTTTCTGGGGCCACCCCTCATTGGGGCATTCTTAACTCACACCATGACTGGTGCTCCAGGGTCTCACGGGGACTCTCACTCCACCCCCCAGGAAGCAGGTCATTGTGTTCTGCTATAGCTCTTACTTACGACCCACACTTGGCCTCCCAGTGGTGGAGGACCTACCAGGGTCAGAACTCACCCTTCTCTCTTGGACTCGGCCTCTGGCCCAAACTGCAGCCTTAGGTGTCTGAAGACAGCCCTTGGCCTCCTCCCTCACTTGGGGCTGCCCCTTCACTGGGGCTCCACACCGCCCCTTTCACTGGGGCCATGGGGCTTCTCTCCCCAGTGGGCTCAGGTGGCCATAGCCATGCCTGGCCCCAACTACCTTTCCTCAGTGATCTACACCCTACAGGGCTCAGGTAGGTGCAGCCATGCCTGGCCTCCACTTTTCCTCCTCAGGGTCTTACAACCCTCAGGGCTCAGGTGGCCGCAGGCTTGCCTGGCCCCAGCTACCTCTGATGGTACGTGACCCACCCGAAAGCAAGAGCTAGGGTTAAGGCACCCCTACCCACCTTTCACCAGGGTGATAACTGGCCTGGCATTTCCTGGGGGCTCCCACACTACTGAGAACCCCACCAGGCCACCCACTCCCAGCAGAGTGCAGTTTTAGGTCATGCCCAGGACCAGGAGCCTCCTAGCCATCCCCTACAGCTCCTGCCCTTATCTGCAGGATGTTGCATGGAGCCTTGCAGCCAGGCCATGTTACTGCCTGGCCTGCCAACAGCAAACTTCCTTGTCTATATAGGCAGCCACAGATCTAAAATGGCTGCCCCAATCAAGCACCTGCTGGCTGCTTGGCTCCACTCTTAAAGTGGCAGGCACCAACAGTGCCCTGCCACACTTGCCTAACCTGTTTTCTACAAGTGCGGACCATTGTCACGTAGTCTTCCTTAGAGGCTACCCCAAGCTTCTGTTGTTTGTACGCCTCTTTCTTTTTCTGTAGGAGGGCTGCAACTTCCTTGCTTAGATAAGAGGGTTTTTTGACCCTTCTGCTATTTTTTCTCCAAGGGAATGGTTTTTCTCTGAGCCTTAAGGATTGTACCCTCAAGGAATGACCATTCTTCTCGTGTTCCCTTTACCTGTGGTCCTTGGTCTCTCAGGGCATTCTCTGCTAATGGCCTGAGCTTTTTAAATTTGCATTTTTTAAGTTTAAGACTTCAGGTTTGGTATGTTTTGTCAGCTTTGCGATGGACCGTGAACATAATGATTTCATGGTCACTGTCACCTAGACTGCCATTTATGTTTAAGTTGGTCATCAGGTCATCCCCTTTGGCCAGGACCAGGTCAAGAACTGCATTGCCTCTAATTGGCCTGTGCACTTCATGAGTCATATAAAGCTCTTTGGTGCTGGTCAGGAAGGATTGTGATTGATCCAAGCTGGCTGAGCACTCCTCCCAGGAGATGTCTGGGTAGTTGAAGTCACCCATGACAACCATGTCCCATACATGCGTGGCCTCCGTTAGTTCAGGGGTGAACTCTAGATCAATTTCCTCCCCTTGGTTAGGCAGCCTGTAGTATACACCTACAGTCAGGTCTCTCTCACCATGCCTCCCTTGGAACTTGACCCAGAGGGTTTCTAGCTGTTCTTCTTTAGGGCCAACATTAGCCTGTAGAGAGGTGTACTGCTCCTTCACAAAGAGGGCAACACCCCCACCTCTCTTCCCTACTCGATCCCTTCTGTGACGGACGTAGCCCTTTATGGCTACACTCTAGTCATGAGAGGAGTCCTACCAGGCCTCCGTGATCCCTACTAGATTGTAGTGCCCAGTGGAAAGCAGGAGGACTAGTTCCTCCTGCTTGGTCCTCATGCTTCTGGCACTGGTGTACAGGCACCTAAGTCCTTCTATAGAGGTCACTGGCCGCCTATTGCATTGAAGAGGAGCTGTTTTCTCAGCTCCCGTAAGAGTGGCTTGCTTGGTTTCATTGTCAATGGAGCTTTCCTGTATATTGGCCCCCCGGGTAGGCTCCAGTTAGTGTTTTTCCATCCCCCTGCGATCGTAGTTTAAAGCCCTATCTAAGTCAGTCACATAATGGCTCTGCCTCTGTTTTCCCAGATGTAAAACAAGGATTGTGGTTTCTTCAAAGGGCTGGGGAGAGCTTTTCCTACATATAAATCCTTTTTCCTATATTATAAATCCTGTATAAACCACCAAGAGCTATCTCCTGCTAAGCAGATCTGGTGAAATTAGTGAAAATGGCACTAATCTATTTTCAGCCTATTTTACCCCCAACATGAGGATTTATCTATAACATTTAGTAATTGACACCATTCATAATGAAGCAAACAAGATTCCACCGGTCCAGTTGCATAGCACAGATGCATTACGAGATACACAAGACAATGCAAAATGTCCTGAAGGGCACTAAAAAGACTCACACTTTGCTTTACACTGAAAAAGCAAAGCACGGCCAGCCCAGCCTACAGAAAGGCAATTGCAATATGGTCCCTCCAAGAAGCATCACTAACTACCCAGTTTTCTTGCAGCTAAAGTGTTTGCGTGCCCTTCTGGCATAACCTCAACTATAGGTTTTTTTTTGGTGTTCTGAATAGTGCTTTTTGTCACCCATTAGAAAGGGTCTGATCCAAAATCTACAGCATAGAAGTCTTTTCAACATACTTCATTACACTTGGGGTCAGGCCCTTTAAATGATTCACACAGCTTGTGAATCTGAAGCAGCCAAACTTCCTATAGGCTAACCTTTACTTGCATCTGCCTATTTGTCATGAGGAGTAAAAAAAAAAAAATCATTCTAACTTTTCTGAGTCTACCTTATAACTGCTGTTCTAGGGCCCAAATATGAAACTCTTAAATTTAAACTGCTATATAATAGAAAACAAACCTAGGATGCGACTTGCAACACAGCGCAGGAGATTAAATTACATCACTTAGATGTTATACCTAATTCATTTGTTAATCTGCTTTCAAATAGTTTAGCTACATAAGAAGTCCTATTAAAATGTGTGTCTAATATGTGCATTGCATGTGCCCTGCCTCATGCTATAGACATACATTCTATTTAATGCAGCCATTCTGGGAATTTATACATGTGCTTTAGGAAATTGGGGGTTGGGTGGAGAGGGGAAGCATTTTAATTAAATCTCTAATTAAAGCACCTGGAATGTCATGCGTATCAGCATCCCCAAGCTGAAAAATGGCAGTGGGGCACTTTAACTGAATTTCATTGAAGGACCTGTAGTTAAAGGCACCCTTGCCACCCTTTTTCACCACAGGGACGCTGATACATGTGACGCTGGGATCTGCTGGAGCATGATAATTACCACGCATTGGAGCAGCCTTGATATACATGTAGAGGTACCCACTAGTCTTCCCCACAAGTCTGGAAATGAGTTTTAAGTGGCACAGTACATACATATGAACTAATGATTTGTTAAAAGACTGTTTATTTTTACAAGATAACTGAATGAGCACATGTAAATGGTCTAAATACCAACACATGTAAACAAATGTTCAGTTTAAACAGCTTCTATTAATGTAGCTAAACATTTTCAAACTCTGCATTCAGTGGTTTAATTACTTCCCTTCTGAATTATTTTGTTTGTTTGTTTGCAAGTAGCTTTAAGTGTACTTTTAAACACACAATTAACTGTGAACTGTCTTTCTAGAAATACTCTGTTGAGACTTACCTGGATTAAAGAGAATAATCCCCTTAAGATAAGCATATTCCTTTGCGCACATATCCAAGTTCCAGAATTTCTTCAGAAAATGTTTCACTTTCTGAACTTCTGCTAACGATGCTCCATGTGGGAAGCTCTCCAGTTCCTCACTAGCTGCCAAAGATTGATTGAGAAGGATTTTTTTCAACAAACTAGGGCTTGAAATTTCTTTCAGTTCAAAATCCACTCTCTCCTGTGCCAGACCCAAAACAAAGAGAGGGGCCCAGCACTGCTGTACCAGGAGGATCTGATCTTCTTGGGGCAAATCACAGAAGGAGGGCAAATTTCTTATAAAAGTTATAGTCTTCAGGAGCACTTCAGAAGCTCTCATGCAAGTGACTTCTGGATTTTTCAGGATAACTCTCCTGTTATCCACACAAGGACAGCCAACACTTGGTAGGGAGCAAGGAGTGTAGGAATAGTGGTCAATCCATTCGGTATCATTTTGGTGTTGTTTGTTAAGGAGCTGGTAAAGAATGCTTTCAGGACGGCTTGTCTCACACTGACACTTTTCAGACTTCTCAGCTGGGACCTGACTGGCCATAGCTTTGAAGGTTTCCTGACTGGTGCCCTTGTTACAGCCAAACTCAGTACGTACAGAACTATGCTGTTGTAGCACTTCTGCCAAACACTGAGGCATTGTGTGCTTTTTATACAGTCAGTTAAAAAGAAATGTGACCCTGCTCTGTAAAGTTACCTTGAACTTTATTTGCTCCAGACTGTTTTCCTTCATAGCCAAACAAGGCGTGGTTTTGCCAACCCAAGTATCCTGTGTGACTGCAATTGCCTGAAACAGAGACAGAGGGTTCATCACCTGAACAACACAACAATAGAAACATATGCGTGCACGCTGTCACACATCACTGCAATTTTGCTGGGACTGTCCATGTACCATGACATCAAGGACCCTATAATGCTGCTTATGTATTTTTACAATTGCAGGCTATACATCATATAATAGCTTGTCCTTCAGTGAAAGTCAACAGAGAAATGATAACTACAGAAACAAGCTATTTGCATTTTTATGGAGATGCTGACCTTGGCCATTGACTGGTGCAAGCATGGCAGGGTGCAAACATGTATTTATCAGTATTAACGGCATCAAAATGAGTTAGCCCCTTGCAACAAAACTAAAAGGACTCCAAGGAATTTATAGACTAAAGGTGGTATTTTGGAGATCGTAAGTACTTAAATAGGATTATTTAGTTTACATGAGGTTAAGCCTATGCATACAATATTTTGCAGGGCTGGAGAGGGGAAGTGTCAGTCAGATAATATAGTTATTCAGCAAAGGCTAGTGTACTGCAAGATAGGTAAGAAAAGATTGCCATTTATTAAAAGTCTGTTGGCTGGAGCAACTCACAAGAAACTATAGCCCTTAATTGGGAAGCTATGCCCACCTTCAGAGAGTAGACTTGGATCCTTCTTTCCTACTCATGTCCTTGTCCTTGTGACAAGATATTTAGCACTTAGATTTGTTGTAATCTGACATACCCATGCCATGAGTGCTTCTGCCCCTTGGCTATCAACCATGAGCCTTAAAACACACATGCTACCCCAGCCCCATAGATAAAAGTAATGAAAGAAGCCAAAATTAGTTACATGATTAGGGTTTATTGGATCTCTGTAGTTTCAAACTGCAGAAGGTATTGCAACTATTTCCTGCTGTCTTGATTCAAGTGCGTTCACCCTTTCTTCAATTTTAATTTCAAGTCTCAGTTTCCAATGGGGAATCTGGCAAAATCTAAAGGCATCACCTCTCCCTAACTCCTTTTTGGCTCTAAAAAATGTTTCTCTTAAACGGTAGAGGACACCTGCACATAAAGAGACAGATACAAAAAACTATCACCTGCAGAAAGAGGAAATGCAGAAATTTTACACAAACCAAGGGGAGATTACCCTGGAGTCGGTAAAGATTACAGGGATGAGTCACTCCAGGGGTGAACCTTAGCCTGTTTTTTGAGACAAGAAATGGGACAATGAGAAGAAACCTGTGGCTCTGGGAAACTCTCCAGCAGCAAAGACTGACATTAGGCAATCATTCTTTAAAATCTTAAGCACTGAAAATCAAATACAGTAAATGATCAGGAACATCACCTGCTTCTATAGCAATGCTGAAATTTTCTATTCTTAAATTTTGAAGAAAAATTATATGAGAAGGTAAATTTTCTTAAGCCAGAAGTTCTCCAAGAATCAAACATAGAGCCCTGATATTGGCCAAACAGATAGACTTCAACAAAGCAGTGCATTCAAATTATACTCTGAATTGGGATTTTAAGCATTATTTTAAATTTGATTAATTTGGTTGCCATAGATTCTCTCCTAGAGCAGTTGTACCATGAAGGCCAGGGCCCTGGGTTAAAAGCCACACCTTTACAGGGGGTATGTCTAGGGCCGCATCCTGGCATGTGAGGGAGGGAGAGGTGCTGGGCTCCAACGTCTGCTCCAGCCCAATGGAAGCCTTTATGCTATGTATCTGGCCTGCAGGGACAAAATGTAGAATACCACTGTCTTCTTATGTTGGTGGTGCAACTCTTTGCCCTACTTTCTTAAAATTAAGATTAAAGACAAACTTGTTCTACTTTTATTATTTCTTGTAGTTCTTCCAAAAGTCATTCATTCTATTCTCGGTAAACTAATGTCTACTTAAAAGATCATGATGTACCACTATAGTACATGGATATATTCTTTGGTTTTCTCAAACCTTGTCTCATTTCCCCATTATATAGACATTTAATTGTCCTGTAAACTTTGACATCAAATCTGAACAGGGCTTTCTATAGCAACATTTATGTATCTTGTTTCCCAGGAGTAGCTGTGGACGTCCAGGGTGACTGGTACTTCCCAAGACACCCGACTTCACTGATGGTCCTAAGTATGATGAAATATTGTGTGCCAGAGACAGAAAAATAAAGAGGTTTCCATCTGCTCCCTTATCTATTGACATTTCCTCTATCTTTAATACCATTTTTAGTTTGCTAATTAATCAGGAAATGGCCCAAGTGTGAAGATGAAATTTAAAAAACAAAACAGATTAGGCCCAATATCTTAGTCATATGCATAGCATATTTTAAGTTAATGGGAAGTCCTGATATGATCAAAATTAAGCATAGCCTTCAAATTCATGTCTAGATTAGGGCAAGCACCTTCCAGAACTCAGCCCTGAGAGAAAGATGTACATTGTTTCAGACAGCTGGGTGCCTTGATGAGGTAATATAATTAAATGGAAGCTGGTATCTGTCGAACTGCAGCACAAGTCCTCCCCCACCCCCATGCTGACTAAGATTGATTAGAAAAAAACATGCGAACCAGTCTGTCCTTCTACTCAAAATCTCAAAGCAGGCTAGATTCTCTGAGAATCTAGAATGCAGGCATGTCTACATGTGCTTTTACGTGAGCCTAAACTTAATGTGCATTAGGCAAATGCACATTAAGGCAATTTAGGTGCACTTCTACACATGCACACATAAAGCAGATTGTTTGACCCCAGCAGTCTTTCCTGCTCAGAGCAGGAGGGCTGGACCCTTCCAACCCTAAACTTCTGTGACTCTGTGAAAGTTTATACACGAATAGCTAAATCACATTAGCAAACATGTAAACTTGCTAATGTGCATTAACACGGGTATGCAGACTGACTTGTGACCTGCTTTATGCAGGTATTAAATTTAGGCTAAAATAGCCTTAGATAACTTTTTAAGGCGTACTAGGGGTGCACACATGTAGATGCATGCCCTTAATGCACCCTAAATTGGGCTAATGCAGATTAAATGTGCACATGTAGATGAACCCTACATCCTTCAAAAGCCTACCCCAATCTACTAGTTCTTACTCATGTTCTCCTTCCCTTCTTTCTTGCCATCCACACTAGAAATGCTTTTATATTCCAGAAAATATAATATATTACAGTTCTGTATTGATAAATTATGTTTATTGGTTATTTATTTCCTAAAGGAAATTGTGTTATATGTCATCATGTTTAAAATGAAGGAATGTTTATAATTTTTTTTACTGCCTGAAACTTGAGTTGCTTTAAATCTGAATACAAACATGAGCCATCCGGACCTCTCTCAAAATCTGAGGCCAAAGTATTAATACCACAGGAAAACAGTTTGCTTGGCCACGCGGGTATTCTGGAAGATCATGGGACACAGGAGTATATTATAGTCCCCAAGATTCTAATGCAATAACAAAAAGGCAGCAAGAGGGCACAGCCGCCCCCCTGGCTCTCCAGGGACCTAGCAGACCTCCTGAGGCTAAAAAGAAAGGCCTACAAAGGATGGAGGATGGGAGTTACCTCCAAGGAGGATTATTCTGCACTGGTCCAGTCCTGCAGGGAGCATACCAGGAAAGCCAAGGCTGCAATTGAACTCCAACTAGCTTCGAACATCAAGGACAATAAAAAGTCCTTTTTCAGATACGTGGGGAGCCGGAGGAAAAGCAGGGGCAACATTGGACCCCTGCTGAACCAGATGGGGCAACTGACAACTGACGCCCAGGAAAAAGCCAACCTATTAAATGGGTACTTTGCGTCAGTCTTTCATCAGTCCCATGGGACGCCCATGCCTGCTACAGGGCCGGGAAGTCTGGGTGAGGGTGATCCCCTGCCCTCCATTAATGCTGACCTCATGAAGGAACATCTTGAGAATCTGGAGACCTTCAAGTCAGCCAGCCCTGACAATCTTCACCCCAGGGTACTCAAGGAGCTGGCGAGCATCATAGCCCAGCCTCTAGCGTGGATCTTTGAAAACTCTTGGCTCTCTGGTGAAGTGCCCAAAGACTGGAAGAAGGCCAATGTGGTGCCTATCTTCAAGAAAGGGAGGAAAGTGGATCCGGCTAACTATAGGCCCATTAGCCTGACTTCTATCCCGGGGAAGATCTTAGAAAAGTTTATTAAAGAGGCCATCCTTAACGGACTGGCCGATGCCAGCATCTTAAAGGATAGCCAGCACGGGTTTGTTGTGGGTAGGCCTTGCTTGACCAATCTCATTTCCTTCTACGACCAGGTGACCTATCACCTGGACAAGGGAGAAGAGATTGATGTCATATATCTTGACTTCAAAAAAGGCTTTGATCTGGTATCCCATGATCACCTCTTGGTGAAACTGGCCAATTGTCACCTTGGGTCCACCACGATCCACTGGCTGGAAAATTGGCTCCGGGGTTGAACCCAGAGGGTAGTAATTGATGGAAGTCACTCATCATGGTGTCCTGTGACCAGTGGGGTCCCCCAAGGCTCTGTCCTTGGACCCATACTGTTCAACATCTTCATTAATGATGTGGACACTGGAGTTAGAAGTGGACTGGCCAAGTTCGCCAATGACACCAAACTTTGGGGCAAAGCATCCACACCAGAAGACAGGCGGGTGATCCAGGCTGACCTGGATAGGCTCAGCAAGTGGGCAGATGAGAATCTGATGGTGTTCAATGCCGTTAAATGCAAGGTTCTCCACCTTGAGAAGAAAAACCTGCAGCATCCTTATAGGCTCAGCAGTGCTACGCTGGCTAGCACTATGCAAGAAAGAGACTTGGGGGTCATCATTGACCACAAGATGAACATGAGCCTGCAATGCAATGCTGCAGCTAGTAAAGCGACCAAAACGCTGGCTTGCATCCATAGATGCTTCTCAAGCAAATCCCGAGACGTCATTCTCCCCTTGTACTCGGCCTTGGTGAGGCCGCAGCTGGAGTACTGCATCCAGTTTTGGGCTCCACAATTCAAAAAGGATATGGAGAAGCTTAAGAGAGTCCAGAGAAGAGCCACGCGCATGATCAGAGGTCAAGGAAGCAGACCCTATGATGACAGGCTGAGAGCCTTTGGGCTCTTTAGCCTGGAAAAGCACAGGCTCAGGGGTGATCTGATGGCCACCTATAAGTTTATCAGGGGTGACCACCAGTATCTGGAGGAACGTTTGCTCACCAGAGCGCCCCAAGGGATGACGACTAGGTCAAACAGTCATAAACTACTACAAGACCGTTTCAAGCTGGACATAAGGAAGAATTTCTTTACTGTCCGAGCCCCCAAGGTCTGGAACAGCCTGCCACCGGAGGTGGTTCAAGCGCCTACATTGAACACCTTCAAGAGCAAACTGGATGCTTATCTTGCTGGGATCCTATGACTCCAGCTGACTTCCTACCCTTTGGGCAGGGGGCTGGACTCAATGATCTTCCAAGGTCCCTTCCAGCCCTAATGTCTATGAAATCTATGAAACATCCTTCTAAGTATATTTTAAAAAACCCCACAACAAACTTTCTCCATTTCTTTAACCTAATAAAAAGGAGAAGAAATAGATAAGCCACCAGTAGCTACTCATACAGTTGCAATTTTTATACATGTCTTTGCATCAAGCTGTGCATCTCTCTCGTGATTTTATATTGATACTCATGCATAGCTGAGCAGCATCCTCTGTGCTAACTGGGCACATCTACACTTGCAATTAATGCAACTGAATATATATATACTCTGGCTCAATTTGAGCTGGAGTAAACCAAGTGGGGCTGGACCCAATTATCTCACAAGGTCCCTTCCAGCCGTAAACTTCTGTGAATGTGTACATGTATGAATCCTAATGTCACTGTCTACATGTGTGTGTCTCCTTGTATCTGACAGGACTATCAGGCAGCACTATAAATTAGTCTACTGCACCCTAAGTGCCATGCACGTGTAGAAAGTGATGCTTTACTGCACAGCAAATTAGTCCATTGCACAATAAGCATCTCATGTAGATACTCACTAGTAAAAAGCAACTCGCCAGTGGACTTCATTGAGTTTCTGCCAGATCTCCCTTTTCAAAACTCTGCTTGAAATATGGTTTTTGTTTCAATTTATTTAGAAAAGTGGGCAAGGCTTCTGGAGCACTAAAGTGAGTGCCAAGTATGAGTCTAACACTTCCTCCATTTCTTACATCTTTACAACAAGAATTGTTGACTCCCTACACAGTGGGAGTGGGGTAAGAGAGGGAATGAGGATGAATCACTATATATTGGATATCTGTTACCATTTTACTAGCACATACACAGTACTGTAGCCTTTGTTTTTGTTAAGATGTGTACCACCTACTATAGTAAACAATGAATAAGACACAGTTATCACCCAGAGAAGGCAAAAGCACTGGGAAATGAAGTGGAGAGAAGGCTTCTATTTACCTCCATAACCTTTAGAGGCCCCTAAGAAGTTTACTTTTTCCCTGAGGCCAAGCCAAAGAAGAGAAGCTAAGAGGAGGAGAGAAGGACCCCTGTACAAGTAAGAATGGACCCTACTTTATTTTAACTAAATCCTTCTTTTGTTTTACTGGAGATAAGGACCTAGACCTAGTATAAAGACCACAGATTTGATAACAAAGGTGAGATGACACGTTAGATACATGTTGTTTATCTTAGGATGCGCCTTTGCTGCTAGAAAGGTGCACTTTTTACCTTAAGATAAATAAAGTGCATGAACTGAGGTAAACATGCAGTGAAGGCCAGGCACTTAATTTAACTATGATTTAAGTTAGACAAGGCCAACCCTCACAGGAGTATAGGGCTGGCTGCAGTGGGCTTGTCTAAACTGTGGCATATGATCTCAGCATGTCTTGCATGTAACTCCAGTGACCCGAGTCTGCCAGTATCCTCCAAGCCCAGCAAATTGTCCTTATGGCAAAATCAAGATACATGTCCTTTTTTTGTGCTTTTACCCTGAGAGCTCTCAAACTACAGCTCTCAAGGCAAAACAAGCACCTTCTTTAACAATTACGATAAACTCTAAGCAGCCATGCACCTCAAAAACACTAGAGGAATCTAGTCATTGGTTGTAACACTTAGAAACTGATAGCAAAACATATATTGTTATGGTCTGATTCTTTCAAATGTGGTATCTGCCATGAGTGATCAATTGTGGTTAAATGAGCCCAGATCTATCAGATCTTCAAGTGCCCTCCCAGGCCTACAATTCAGAAACAGCTACACAAGGCACTTTACTGCGCATTAGACTAATCTAATGCACTGTAAAGCATCAGCATCTACAGGTGCACAGCAATTACTTTACAGCAGTTTAGTCTAATGCACCATTTTCTAGTACTATAGATACAAGTACTAAAAATTGGCACATTAAACTAATGTTCTGAAGTGTACATGTAGATGCTGACCAGGAGCAATTTGCTCCTGGTTAGCTTAGGCAGCAGGGGGCAACAGGGGATGGAGAGAGCTGCCCCAGCTTAGTGGGATGCTGCCTGCCAGCTGTGTGGAGATCAGAACCTATCCTGATCTCCATGGGGCAGGGAGAGCTGTCCTGGCTGCTGGGCAGCTGCCTCCCAGCCCCATGGAGATCAGAATGGGTCCTGATATCCATGGGGCAGGGAGGCAGCTGCCCAGAAGCTGCAAACACTCTCCACACCCTGCAGAGATCAGAATCAGCCCCCCTGTCAGCCCAGAGTTGGCACCCAAGGGAGCCTTGGCTGATGCTGGGGGGCATAGCAAGGAAGGAGCATCCCCAGACTGAACTGCTCCCATTAGGGGCAAATTTGCTCTCAGCATGCACACATTCAAATGTATGTGGGGGCACAGTTTAATGCAGAAAATTCAAGTGTATTAATTGCTGTGTGTTTTGAGGTTCAACAGGACAAACATTGTTTTGAAATACAGATGTCAGGGGGACAGGTGCATACGAGCTAAATGGAGAACCAAAAGGGCCTTCAGTGTCATGCTGCTACTCTACTGTGTGTTTTGAGGTTCAACAGGACAAACATTCTAGACAATCTCCCTTTATTAAAATTAGAAATTTTAGGGTCAATTGAAAATCCAGGAGTGCATTTCAGGAAACATGAAAATCATTAAGCCAGTGGAAATGAAAACATATGCTATGACTGGTATGAAATGCATTATAAACCATTAATCAACAAAGAATCAAACAAGTACTCAAGGGTTAGGAGGCACTGAGCTGTAGTAACATTTAAATGGAACCAATAACATGTTATTTATAAATCTATTAAAAATTCATTGAGTGGATTGGGCTTTTGCTATTTTGAGTCAGTATTCAAGATAATATTGGCTCTTGCAAAAAAAGACAAAAAGCAATTCAAGTGGAGCGTAAGAGCCAAATTTAGTTCTTGGAGAATTACAAATATGCACAACTCCCCACTGATGTCAATGGGAATTGCATGCAAATGCCTGAGGGTGACAGACATGTAAGCAAAAAAGGTAATTGTGTGCGTCACGGCGGAGTCCTCGCGGAGGGCTGTGATCTCCTCGAGGCCCTCTCACCGTGCTACTCCGGCCCGAGGACACCCTCCATTCTCGCCCGCCACGTCTTGATCGAATATGTAATAGGGAGGCTGCCTTGTGTTTCCTCGGGCCTGTCAGCTCCTGGACCCCTCGTGGGTCTCCCCGTACAATGGGCGCTACCCAAGCGCCCTAGCCTTATGGGCTATGCGTGGCTCCTACCAGCCCCTAATACCACGCCCCAAGCCTCACAGATGTAATGGACGTTGTTCGGTCTATACTCCTGCTTCCCGGGCCTCCTCTCTAATGTGGCCCGCTCTGGGCTCCCTCTCTCGTGTCCAGCCTCTTGCTGGGACTCTTACCTGGCCCACTCTGGGCCTCCCCTGCCGGTGTGGTTCCGCTCAGGGACTCTCCAGCGGGCCTCCGGTCCTATGGGCCAACCGCACGGATACCCTCCCTGACTCTGGCTCACCGCGCTGCTACTCCCTGTCTTCTCAGGGGCAACCGCAGTGCCCTGCCTTGGTCTGAGGGGTATTGCCGCAATAGCCTACGGCCGGGCTCGCTATGCCCGTGCGCCCACACTGGGCTACTCAAAGCACAATGGCATTCCCCCTCTCTGGGGCTCGCCTCGCCCACACTGGGCTACTCAATAATACACAATGGCGTTCCCCCTCTCTGGTGCTCGCCGCGCCCACACTGGGCTATTCAATACTGTACCAGGGCGTTCCCCCCTCTCTGGGGCTCGCCGTGCCCACACTGGGCTACTCCGTAATACCGCCCCTTTCCTGGGGCCGGGGGCTATGTTCCCCCACACGCAATCCGGGGTCTCGGTCCCCATCCACAACCTACGGGTTGCGCCTGCGACCCACTGGCCACGCTCCTCGCCGCCAGCTGCTCGCGCAGTGGCGTGCGAGCTGCGCCTTCCCTGGCGCTATACAGATAATGCACGCTCGTGGCGCTAGGGCACCCCACACTCTCTGGGGTCCCTGTAATTGAGGCTTCCTCCAACCCCTACAGCCTCACCCAAGCCTCCAGGTGTAACATACAGAGCCAAATGTAAACTAGAGCCTCCTGGCTATAACACAAACCTAAAGCTCCCTGGCTAAACCATAGTGCCCATCCTCTCAGGGCTATCACGAGCTGTACTTGCAAGTCATGCTCCTTTCCATATCTCAGCTGAGGGAGCTCCTGCCTCTCCGGCTGCTGGCAGAGAACTGCCAGCCTGGCCTCAGCCCTGAGCTTTATAAGGGCCAGGCCCTGCCCCCTACAGGCAGCTGGCTCTGCTTGGTTGCTCCGGCAACCCGCAGCTGCGCTCATTACCTGAGCCAGCCTCAGCTGGGCTCATCATGTCAGGCCAGGGTGCGCTCACTTGCTCCCTGGCAGTTTCTCCTTTCTAGGAGCAGGGGCACCGAGGTGCCCTGCAACAGTGTGACTAAGGGAACTGACTTGTATGTGCATTTTCAGTACGTGCACGTAGGAGCATAAAATCAAATATGTGCTCATATGTATGGGCAAAAAGGGGAGACTAACCGATTACCAATTTAGGGCCCGGTTCTTTGAGGCATTCCAGTGAATTAAATAGGAGGGAAATGGTGACTGCTTCCGGTCTCAGGTTTTTTAGGATTATAGAAAAGTAGGACTGGAAGGGACCTCGTGAAGTGGGGAACCTGCTACTGCTTCTGTTTAGTGACCAAATAGTAATGAATTATAGGTCATGTACAGACTTTCAGTTTCTACCAAGAGAGTCACTGTGCTCCCAGTAGACACCACAAGTGTAGAGACATTAATGACTTTTCTCCTAGAGAAAAATGGCAGTTCTGATACAAAAAATAAACCACCCCCACCCCAGTAGAAGCCATTCCTGGGAGAGTTTCTCCTAGGAGACTGAATGTCTGTACACTTACCCTTCTGATAGAAGCTGAAGCACAATCCTCCAGCATCCCAGCATGCCTTGCCACAAGCTCCCCCTACAGGTCCAGGGAGACAGCGTGTCACTTGGGCTGGACTCTACTGTTCCAGCTGAGCAAGACACACCTCCTGAGTGCTCTTCCAATAGGTTTTTCTTCTAAGGAAACAAAACCAGGAGAATGCTCCCAAATTATTTGAATGCGTGTATGAAGCCACTATTAAAGCAAATGTGTTTTCAGCATAGACTACAAATCACACACTCTGAACTTTAAATACATTTCCAAAACACAGAAAACTATGAGCCTTGCTGTTTTAAACTTCTGGTTTCAATTTATACTTCTTTTAGTGCACATGATTTTTAAAATACTAGTGTTGGTAAAGATGCCTAGATTAGGGTCAGCCCACCTTGCCAATCAGTGACTCTCCCTGCTCTTACTTGCATGTGCTTTGCAGTCTCTGCTTACCATTGCCAAAAGAGCTGCAGATTGACATAGCCAGAAACCATGCAGAAGGGCAACTTTGGCAGCAATAGTAAGCAGAGAATACAATAGGGAGGGGAGAGAAAAGGGAGAACACAGCACAAGAACACTGAAGTGACTCTGCCACCACGTCACTGATCCCCTCAGCTGTTGTGGGCCAGTTTCAAACTCTTTGTGGGCCCGATCTAGCCCATGGGCCTTAGCTTGTTGATCCCTGACCTAGAGCATCCTTCCTTGTAAAACACCTGTAGGAGTAATCTCAGAAAAATGTCTTGCATTGGTTGCCTCTGCTTTGTACTATTAAGGGATATGGTAGCACAAGCTACCCCAACACTGGGAGAGATTGTGGACCCAACCCAGAAATCTGGTGGATCCCACTGGGGCAATGCTACCAATGACTCCTGTGGCTGTGCTTGCTCCTGTGACTATATTGCCTGAATCTGCAGCTGATTCAAAGGGTAATGTTAAAAGGCTATAATGGAAGTTTATTTTGTGTTACAGACTCAACAGCAGGCATTCAACTTATATTTCACTGTTACTTTTTCACTGACATTTTCCTTATATTAACATAGGATGCTTTGTTCTTCAATTCAAATAACAATATAAATTAAGTGATATGGTACAAAGAAAACCATGCAAATTTTAAAATGGTACAACAGTTGAAATAGTGGATCCTTGTCTGATCCATTGTAATCTAGTTCATGAGGGTGAAATAAGAGTAAAGAATCTTCAGAAGGCCTTTTTGGCTGCCTAAGTTCCATGTTACTGCATGGCTTAGGTGGTACATGGACTCCTGCACAACCCCCTTGCGGGGGGGGGGGGGGGGGGGGGGGGATACAACTCTGATAAATAACCTAGTCTTCAAGAGAAAGAGATTAGCTTTTGACTTGTATGTCACAGCCCAAGTAAGTATGAGACAGTAGTCAAATGCATCCGACTAAATCCTAGAGCTCTCATATACCAGAAAAAAGGAGAGAGAAGTGCTTATAATGCATGTTTGGAAAGGATTCTCATGTAAACTCTTGGAGCTTAAATGGTTTCAGAGGTATAGTCAAACACACCGGGCCTCATCCCATATGTGGATTTGTGTCATTAACTCCTTTTGTAGTCAATAGGGAATATTTTGCAGGATTAGGTCTTTCCGTACAAGCCTCTCCCATATCCAGATACACTAAATATATAATTTAACTTGTTAAAAACAGATACATTTCTTTGTGTATACAATATTGTCCTTCATTGATTTTTAACAGCTGTAAAATATTGGTGAGAAAAGCTTATCTGCTAAAAAAATGCATTCATTTTAAAGTGTGAGGCAAGCATTTCTTAGGGTGTTATCTTTTATTGGACCAGCCATATGGTTAGGATAAAGTTGGACAAAAATTCAAATGCAAAGTACTCTTCCTCCTTCATAGAAAAAATGTTACACCATAAAAATCAATTTTCTGACAGGAAGTATAAACGTGAAAATGTTTATTTTTGCTTTGGCTTATAAAGTTAAAGTAAAAAATAAATTATTAATATGTTCTCAGAACACAAAAAATGTAAGTCAGAAAGGTCATTTAAATAGCAAGAGAATAGAAAAATAAAACCTGAAACCCCACTCCTGATTTTAAATACCAAAACCAACAGAAATAGGAAGGGTTGAAGAATGTTAAACTCAGATCTAAGAGGTATTATGAAGGCATTTGAAGAAAACACTGGACTCCATACATTGCCATAGTACTACTTCATGACCTCTCAGAGCAGTAGTACTCAAGATAAAGTATCACCAGGAGCTCCCATTTTATTCCATTTTATTTTGTAATAAATATTTTAAAAAGTATTCAAAGTGTGGCACCTGGTCTTTGTTAAGGAGGAAAAGAAGTGCAGGGTTGAAGGGTTTGTGTATTCTCTCATGTTACACTGAGGCAAGAATTCAAACAGAGAGTTTAGAAAATTAAAAACTGGAAATGTAACAAAGCCTTATTTTACTGTAGGAAGACACATTTAATGGCTGAAGCCAGAAATTCCTAAGAATGCTTCAATTGGGAAGGAGGAGAAAGAAATAGATTCAGATTTTTTAAATTTATTTTTTAACTTTTTTATACCAGCATAATAAACTGTTTCCAGGAATAAGACATCCCTGTTATTCCTTTGCTCTAATGTCTACAGAAAATTTGGAAGCTAATAGTTGTTGGTTGTGCCTCAGCTTGGGAGAGCTGATATTTTGGCTTTAAAACTTTTTAAAAAATCATAGCATGTGTCCAGAAACAGTCAAATTGTGCAACTGCTAACAATGCAACTAAGTGTTTTTGGTTTTGTTACTTTCTGACTACCCTCATCCCACCTTCTATTTTACACACACACTTTTTATACAAGACCTAGCACACAAGGACCTTGCCCTGTTTGGGGTCCACTAGATGTGAACCCAATACAAAAACAAACATCTTATTCAAAGGTTATTTGCCATAATACACTACCAAAGTTAATGTTTTCCCAAAATGCTATAGCTAGTAAGGAGTTCATGAAGACAAAGCTAAAGCCTTAACTCTGAATTTCATCTTTCATTATTATTAAGATTATTAATATTGCCTGGATTCAGCCTGTGTGTATATACGCTAAGGATTGTCAAATTCACTTTTTGCTATTTAGTATAAATGTAATTATATATTTATAGCTACAGAAGATAGCTGTCAGTATTAGTATCAGTGTTAGAAGAATTAATAAGTATTCTTGAAGATATCATGAGGGGCAGTGAGATTAGGTCTCAGGAAAATGCACAAACAACCTGCAGTCCCTGGATTTGTATATTAATCGAATATAGAGCATTTACCATGGTCTTAAAAGGTACGTGCATGTATATATGCTGTGGCATTTGATCTAACAAAGATTACTGTAGTTCATTATTTTAGTTCTAACTAGCATAAAAGGTAAACCTATAACCTATATGTAATTGTAAAATCCAAGGACATGCATACAGATAGGAAACAAATGATAAGAAAATCAGATAACACATAGCAGTGTATAATAGTTAACATTTAATTACAGTTTGGAAGGAAAATGTACGTACCTGGTGTTTGGGCCTTAGAAAAGTAAAACCATATGATGCTACTGTGTTTAGGCTGCAAGTAAAATTAATTTTGAATTTTATTTTTTTTCATAACATAAACATGTCCACATCAGAAATGACCAGTTTTGCCAGTTAGTCAGCCCACACGTCCAAGATACTGATGGGAAGGCACAGCTGTCTTTTGACACAAACACATTCCCCAGACTAGGTGGCAAGCTTCAGTGGCCCCAACACAACACTGCCACCCAGAAGATTATCCAAGCCTCTCCAGCAAAGAAGGGACAGTTCTGCCAAGGATGTGGATTCTCATGCATGTTTCTCCCCATTGGAGAGATGGAATACAGTAATAGACAATAACAAGCACGAGACTTATATGTTAGTTCCATCTCTAGAATGGAAAAAGCACTAGACAGCACATTGGGTATAATTTATTCCATTATTCAGATAGGGAAAATTAAGTGGCTCTCTCAAGTTCATACACCAACTATTGTCAGAGCAGGGAATGAAACCCAGTCCATCACCAGATCATCTGGATACCTATGAAGATTCAGGGGTGCCCCCACAATCTTCTTTTGCCTGTAGAAGGGGGTCTCTTCCATCATATCTACTGCTGCCTTACTTGCTGGGAGAGCACCTCAGATGACAGGTGCCAATTCCTGTATTGACAGGTCTGAAGCTGCCCTACCTCTGAAGCACAAACACGCGTGTTCCTTGGCCCCGTGCCACAGCCTGCAGCGCTTGCCAGTTCCAGCAAGGGCAACAACTCTGTTTTCTCTCCCAGCAGCACACCTCCTTCTCTCTCCTCTGTGGGAATGGGCTGTATGGTAACACAGCTCTCAGAAAGGGCTCTGCACTTCTCTCCTGCACTGCTTTGAGGCACTGCTTACCTGCAAACCATCCTAACAGCCATCTTCTTTGTCCACTCGGGTTTAATTAGATTCAGCCAGTCTTCAGCGACTAAATTTAGAGCCCCTCCTCAGTTTGCTACCCTGGGCTTCTTGCCATTCTGCCCCCTCAATGGGTGGTAATCCAAATGCCCAGAGAGAAAACTCAGAAGTTTGCCAAGTTTAAGCCAGATGCCTTTTGCCCATAGAGGCTCTTGCTCAGTCTCTCAGGGTTTCACTGTATAATTATGCTGAGTAGTCTACATGGAGAGATGTGACCTTTGTAAAGAGGGGTACTTTTTTTTACTCAGCTGGGGCACATCCCAACAAGAGTGCATGTGCAGGGGTGCGCATTTCCTCTGGGACAAATAGCAGCAGCACATATTTGTTGCAGGTCTTTCATATTAAAAGTTGCAGCACAAATATGCGCTGCTGCTATTTGTCCCCAGGCATGCCCCTGTGCACATGCTCTGGTGTGCAGCAAAGTGACCCAGGTGAGGTAGGGGAGGCTGGAGCCAGTACCTGTGCTGGCTCCAGCAGCCTTACCTGGACTCTTGGGGGCCTCCTGGGGCAGCAGTGGCACCGAGCCAGATGCTCAGAGCCTGGCCAGTAGTCAGTGTGAGACTCTGGCCAGCCAAGCTCACTTTCTGGTGGCGTACACTGTTGCTGCATGCACCACGCTGCTTTTTTAATGGAGTTTTTTGTTGTTTAAAACTGGGATCTCCCAGTATCAAAAAACCTGCACTGCACTGCAAATTAGTAGATTGATAAATGGGTACACACACACCACATGCGGTTATCAGAGCCTCAAACTGCTTTAAAGTGCCACAAACTGCATCTGCAGGCTTGTCCGGATGCGCCCCTGAGGCCATTATGCTCAAGCCTGGATCACAAGCTAATTGTTGTTGTTATGAGCGGGAGGAAAATGTTTGGAACCAAGCTTCAAATCAAACTAACAATGCAGCGCTTCTCAGTCACTTGTGGTTCACGTACCCCTTTTGAGGTTTGTTAAACTGCTGTGCATTCCTATGATTCTGTGTTATTGGTAATGCCACTGCAAACACACCGTAACTTCTCCAACAGGAATGATCTTCATTTTTCATTTGTCTTCCTTTTCCCCTTTTCCTTCTCCTTTCCCATTTGTTCTCAAGTATAAAAAAAAATTATACATTTTTTTTGCTAAAAAATGTACTGCATACCCCAAAGGTATGCTTGAGAAACAGTAATGAGGTAACGGAGATCAGAGACTGCAAATGAATGGGTGCAATAGTTAAATATTACCATTTATGGGGTATCAGTGGAAAAGGCCCAGCCTATTGTATAAGACAGCCAGTAGTCCCACATCTACTTAGCAGCCTCCTTAGCTTTCATTCTGAAAGGCCTGCAACTTCTCCACTCCTGAAGTGATTCCAACCTGTGATCTTTTGTGGTTAGCAGACTGTTTCTTGGAGTGCAAGGATGTCCGTCTCAGACATCAAAAAATCCTATAGCCCAACTCTGTTTGTACCTCAGCACCCTTAATCACTAGCAGGAGTTACAGCAGCAGCTTGTATAGGACCGAAAATGTATCTCAGTCTATAGTCTTGTGTTTTTTAGACAAGCCACTGAAAACTGGGGAAGAGGATGAAGTGGCTTAGAAACAGGGCTTTAAGTTTCAAGGAACAAATGGAAAATTACATTGTAAACAGTATGAGGCTGCCCCCAAGTGGTTATAAAAGAGAAACTCCACTGTTATCTTGTGCGCTCTTTAATTTCAAGATTAAAGATTGTAAAAGTAATTCACATCCACCTTGAGACACTCTTTACTGCCTGAGCAGTAAATAACACAAAATGGAAGTCAGGTACAAAATGTGCCATCAAAACTGTAAGTGAAAGAGAGGTTTAGGTTGTAGCCGTGTTGGTCTAAGGATATAGGCAGACAAGGTTCCTTGGGTGAATTTGATATCTTTTATTAGACCAACCCAAATGGCTGGAGAATAGTTATCAAGCAAGCTTTCGGGTTCAAAAACCCTTCTTCAGGCTAAGGAAGCTGCAGCAGTTGCTGCGTGCTCTTCCTGGATGGAATGAAAAGTAAACCTTTACTTTTCATTCCATCCAGGAAGAGCACGCAGCAACTGCTGCAGCTTCCTTAGCCTGAAGAAGGGTTTTTGAACCCGAAAGCTTGCTTGATAACTATTCTCCAGCCATTTGGGTTGGTCTAATAAAAGATATCAAATTCACCCAAGGAACCTTGTCTGCCTAAGTGAGAGAGACAAATTTAAAATAAGTTGAAAACCACTTTCATCCAGTTCCCATCCGTGGTCCTTTTCCTTTCCTACCCAGGAGATCTGTTCTTTCTCTGGCCTACTTGCTTCCCCTAAGCTATACTAATAACACTTTTTGGGTCATCATTTGATTTAGAAAAGTTGACTGTGGCATTACACTTCTGCTCATTCAAAAGGGGAAATGGAAATCCTGAAGCTCTGTTCCACTCAACTGAATAGCAAAAGCCACTAAATTTCCCACTTATTAACACCTTCTCCCTTTCTGTGAAAGCAACCACATGCCTTGGCCTCAGCCCTTGGTGATGTGCTTCACAATAGCCTTATGGCACCTGTAATTGTCTATTCCCCCTCCAACAATTTACAGAAGTGAATACTTTGCCTTTCATTCAAAACCCAGAGGGTCACATTGGACTAATATTCTTCCAGTCTAACCATTTTGCTCTTCAAGATTTCTATTTGATGCAGTATGTGAAGCCAGCCAGGAGACTAAGATAACAGGAGCCAAAAGATCAGCAACATAAAGATGCATGGCTACATATCACCTGTAACAACTTGTGTAACCCTCCCCCCCCATCTCCCACTTCTCCCAGTGCCTAACAGCACTTGGATGAAGAGCAGCTTGCTACAGTTAATCCCAGACAAGACAGAGATTGTGGGGAACTCTACTTGTAAGAGCCTTGTGTTTATTTAATGTAGACAAAGTTGGAGTGGTTTTAGAGTGACTGAACAGCATCTAGTACCAGGAGTAACTACAGAGAAAAAAAAAATCCTAAGTGAAAGAACGGAGCAGCTAGAAACTGTAACAATACCGAAATCTTCAGAACTGTGGAAGTAACTGGAAGATCATAGCGTTTAATTCCACCACCGCAAGCGCTGGGTGACAGCAAAAAAAGGATAGAAGCTAAACCTGATTTTCAACCATGGGTTGAAAGCACTTGATCTACTTAATACATTTCCAATTAACACAGACAGAGGATGTTAACTAATAGGGCTGTACAAAATTTCGCCAGCTGTTTCATTTTTACATTGTTTCTACTCATTTCAAGCTCAAAACAGCAACATCGAAATGAAACAAAGGGCTTCGAAACAGCCTTGAAACAAAACGAGGGTAGTAGAAATGTTTAAAAACTTTCGAAACATTTCAAGTTTCAAAGCTCAAGCTGGGCTTGCCTGCAGGGAAACAGAAAGTAAGGAGAGGGAGGGGAAGGGTGGGGGGAAGGACTGCTGTCATATTGACTGTGTACACCATGATCCTTCCCTGAGGTTCCTTCCAATCTCAGGGCTCTGGGGGAGGGATAGAAAAACAGTATAAAAGGCAGCATTGTTTGAACTGCCCCGCTTTCTGTCTTGGGGTCTGACAGTCACTGAGCTATGTCTGCCAGCACCTCAGGAGCATTAGACAACAAAGGCTACTACTAGCATTGATTTGAATGATTTCCTACTTGCTAGCCTAGCATAACAAGTGGCATTCCAGAATACCTTTTTCTACCTTCTAGACCCTTTCATTTTATTATTCTATTAATTGCTTTATTCTTCTCAATTTCATAATTATATTGGATATTACACTATAGAATTTAATTTATATAGGAAGGGAGATATATTTGTATCACAACGACAAAAACAAGCAAGATAAGGCTCATGGGAGGCATGCCGGGAATGACAGCCTGCCCACTGTGGATGCTGAGTGGGTGCAATACCAACTAGAAAAGCTAGACATTTATAAGTCAGCGGGAACAGATGGCCTCCATCTGAGAGTGCTGAAGGAGTTGGCTGAGGTCATCGCGGAACCCCTGGCAAAGCTCTTTCAGAATTTGTGGCACACAGGAGAAATCCCTGAGGATTGGAAGAGGGCCAACATTGTGCCCATCTTCAAAAAAGGGAAGAAGGAGGACCTGGGCAACTATAGACCAATTAGCCTAACCTCTATCCCAGGGAAAATCCTGGAAAAGCTCATTAAAGAATCTATATGCGATATGCTCACGGAAGATAAGATTCTGAATGACAGCCAGCATGGCTTTGTCGTGGGTAGGTCTCGCCTTACCAATCTCATCTCCTTCTATGACCAGGTCTCTTGCCACCTGGACATGGGAGATGAGGTAGGCATTATATATCTAGACTTCCAAAAGGCTTTGGATCTAGTATCCCACAATATCTTTGTGAGAAAACTGGACGATTGTAGGCTCAGCTGCTTGATGGTTCAGTGGGTGGGAAACTGGCTGCAGGATGGGACCCAGAGAGTTGTAGTGAACGGAATTGTGTCATTCTGGCGCGAAGTGGCCAGTGGTGTCCCTCAGGGGTCTGTGCTTGGACCGGTGCTTTTCAACATCTTTATCAATGATTTGGATGGGGGAGTGAAAAGCTCACTGGCCAAGTTCATGGACGACACCAAGTTATGGGGCAGCGTGGTCACCTCAGCAGATAGGTTGCAGATACAGGTGGACCTGGACAGGCTTCAGAGTTGGGCAGACCAGAACCAGATGAAGTTTAACACTTCCAAGTGTAAGGTGCTCCATCTTGGGGAAGACAACCCTCAACACACATACAGACTCATGGTGACAGCTTGACTTGCGCCACGGCCAAAAGGGATCTAGGGGTAATGACTGACCATCGCATGAATACGAGCCATCAGTGCAAGGTGGTGGTCAGCAGGGCAAATAACATGCTGGCATGCATCAACCAATGTATCTCATGTAAAACTGAGGAAGTGATACTCCCACTGTACTCCTCACTGGTGAGACAGCAGTTGGAGTACGGCATCCAGTTCTGGGCCCGCACTTCAACAAGGACATAGGAAAACTTGAGAGGGTCCAGAAAAGAGCCACCCGTATGATCAGGGACTTGCAAGACAAGCCATATGAGGAAAGACTGAAGAACCTGGGCCTCTTTAGCCTAAAGAAGAGACGGTTGAGAGGGGACTTGGTAGCAGGTTACCTCTGTATCAGAGGAGTGCATCAGGAGCTTGCTGAACAACTGTTCAATAGGGCACCCCTGGGGAAGACCAGGACCAATGGCTTCAAACTCCTGGAAGGCTGCTTCAGACTTAATACCAGGAAGAACTCCTTCACAGTCAGGATGTCCAGACTGGAATGAACTCCTTCCAGAGGTGCTGAAGTTACCTACCCTGGAGGTTTTCAAGAGGAGACTGGACAGTTGCCTCAGTGGGGTTGCCTAACCCCAGTTGTCTTCCACTGTCCCATGCTAGCACACCACCCACCATCCAGTCTCCTCCTCCACCACAGGCACTGCCAATGTGAGTCAAGGGCATAGCTTCCATGGCGGGCTCCAGAGGCACCAGACCCCACCATCAGGCAGGTAGCACCCAGGCCTTGGTGGCTGCCTATCTTGCTGAGGATGTGGAGATGCTGCTGTATGACCCCTTGGCCTACTGAAGTCCCCTTGGACTTGGCAAGCTGAAGCCAGGTCCGGCTGGATCTGGTCATGGTTGCCCGGAAACACCGGTCCTGTCCATCAACCAGTGTTCCGAGTGAGAGGGTGTTCAGTATTACAGGGGATATAGTGACACCCCACCTCACCTCCTTGGATCCTGGTTTGGTGGAGCAGCTGGTGTTCCTGAAGGTGAACCTCCCACTGCTGGTGTTCCCTAAGTTTCAGGTGCAGACAGAGTGAGTGCCACTCTCCTCCCTCTGTCTGCACCTATTTCTGTTTTATTTTTTTAAACCAGTTAATGCCCCACTCTCAGCTGGAGGGGGCATTCACTGCATCACCAGCCAGCAGCGGAAGAACATGTCCCTGCTTTGCTCCCATGCTAGGATGAACTTAGAGGTATGAGCTGGGGCTATGGGGAAGAAGGAGGCCCCAGGTCCTGGGCATGACCACTAAAACTTCACTCTGCCAAAGTTGGCAAGGCCTGTTGGGACTGCTGGTGGTGCTGTAGCCCCAGGAAATGCTAGGACTGAGGATCCACCTGGTGAAAGGTGGGTAGGAGGCACCATAACCTCCACCTACCACACTCACGCACACAGTCCTGGCTGGGGAAAGTCCAGATCCGTCACATCTCCGAGAGGCCTGAGGCTTGGTGGTTGCAGTGGAGTTGTGAGTCTCTAGGTGAGCTCAGCTTAGCTGCCCAGGATGTCAGCTTTCGGGTTGAAAAACGCTTTGTCAGGCTGAGGAAGCACCTTCAATTGGTGTCTCTGTGTGCTGCTCCTGGACAGAAGGAATATTAAAGAAGCCAGAGGCTGGCATGAAATGCAGGCAAGAAAGCCAGTCAGTGAAAGTGGAAATGGAGGCATCAAGGGGTGAGGGACAGGCTGGGGTGGGGGAAGTAGCAGCACAGGTAAAGGTGGAGAGGTACCTGTGGAGTCAGATATCCGGCAGGTTGTAGTGTGTCAGAATTCCAATGTCTATATTGGAGTACGGCATCCATGAGTCCATGTGTTTCTGTACCTAGGAGGTTGATGAAGTGAAGTTCATAGGCCCAGCTGTGAAAAATGGTTTGTAAACTCCCTTTCAGGATCAGGTCTGAGAGACTGGAGACAGAGCAGTTTTTTTGTGAGGAATGTGCCCCCACCAGTAGTTGGGTATTCTTGTCTTTGATAGATTCTGGTGTGCAGTTTGTGGGGGTACTGGAGATTATTGGTGGGTTTTGTGTTTTGAACTGTAGGAAGTTGGCTTCTGGTGATGAGGTTAGGATAGCAAGGTTCAGTACTTGTTTGAATTTACAAACCATTTTTGGACCCTGTTCCCCACAAAGGCTGCCCATGGCCCCATCTTGCTCCCCGCTGGGCCCTGCAGCTGTGCATTCCAGCCCCAGTCCCCAAGCCCCATGCACCTCCCGGCTGTGCAGCAGCCCCAGCCCCCCCCAACTCCCGCCCCGCCCCCCCCACCAGACTTACCTGTGGGAGCTGCTCTCCAGGCTGCCTGGCAGCCACGTGCATGCATATACATGCACGTGGCGCTTCCCCCCTGCAAGGCCCTTGCAGCCTGGAACTCTGTCAGCCTGCAGAGAACTCTTTGCAACACTGCAAAAATTCATGGGTTTCTCCATTAAAATGAAAAATCCATGTTTTTCTCAGGTCAAAGGGGAAATTCACGGGGTTTTTTCATTTTTCTGGGGGGAAACAGGAAACCCAGATCCCTGCTCATTATCCAGGTCAACTCTGAATCCAGCTGTGGTCAACACTTTGGTCTTTGAAAAATTAATCATGATGCTGTATCTCTTTCCTGTCATGACTAATAGTTGTACTAAGACTTCTAGGTCTACTAGAGTAATGGTAACCACAACAGTGCCTCAGATCCCCTTTGCATCCTGGTAGTGTTTCAGGCATGATAATTTCCACATAGACAGTGACTGAGACAAAAATGCAACCTTGCCAAACTCCTTTCCATATCTGGAACCATTCTGCAACGTTAACTGTGGCTTTCTTTTTTTGTATAGTTTATGCAGGAGGTCAATCAAACGTGGTGGGAAACCCATTCCAAGCATACAGTTTCACATGTCCCACCAAATCAAGTTTTAGGGAAGTGAACACAACAGAGGTTACAAAACTTGTCCAAACTCTGTGTTCTCTGTCATGATTTGCAAATTAGTCACCTGATTTCTTATCCTTCTGTCCCGCCAAAATCCTGCTTGCTTTGTGCATTCTCTCTTTCTAATTTACTCTATAATATTCTCCCTTGAATTATTTTTAAGAGTATTTTGCCTTTATGAGAGACTAGTGAAATCATGCAGTAGCTTGAACATCGCTTTGGATGGCTGTTTTCCTGTATTGGTATATAAACTAAGTTCATTCTGGCCATTTTCCAGTTTCCTATACTTTATAGCAAATATTATGCATAGCATCTATGACCAGGGTGCCTGTATTCTTAGGGAAATCTACTGAGATTTCTTTGGAACCAGGAACCCTTCCTGACCTGTTTTTTTTTGTTTGTTTGTTTTATTATCACCAGGGCTACTTTAGACTTAAGTGGTGGTGGTTTTCATGTAATTCCACCATCTTTCTGTTATCTGATTAGAGTCAGATTGCCCAATTGCGATTTGATGACACCTACCAATAGTTCTTTGTTAGTGTTCTCAAATGTTGCAAAAACCTCGCTGACTCTGAAATATTACAAATACTAGCCAAATATCTTTTCTCATCTCTTCTTCATGTTCTTTATCGTCTTGTTTATGTTCATAGATTACTCCTTGGCTTATACAGTATGCAGATTTTTTTCCCCCCATTTCTTCCTTTTCCTTAAGAGGTCCAGTGCCTCATCTGATATCCAAGGCTTTTTTCTTTTGTCTGTGTAGTACTGCTTTGATGGCTGCTGGTACAGGTTTCCCTGGGTTTATGCGTGTTCTGTATGTGCAAATTCACATTCATGAGATAACCCTTTTTGTACCAAAATTTCATTATATGCGAGGTAAATTCACTCTTATGCAATCAGTGTGGTGGAAGCCCACAGTCAGTGGGTCCCCTTTATATGAATTTGAGTTATGTGCCCTTTACCAGGAACACATGTATAGTGAAGGTGAAGGAAACCTGTATCGTTTTTGTTATTCCAATTTTTCTCCTGGTACGTACTTCATCCCTTAAGCCTCTCAGAGATCTGTACCTGTTCTTGATTGCCTCGTTCTTCAACTCAGCTGACAGGAATTGGCAGTTATTGCACCTAGTTAAGTTTTACGACTTCCACCTTTGGCTTGCCAAGATGTAACAAATTCGATTCCTGGCCTTAGCACTTGTAAAAATCCAAGTGTATCATCATTGCTTTTGTTACTGATACAAAAGATGAAAATAAACATTTGCAATTCACCCATACATTAGGTGCATCTGTGTACTGACCCCTCATACATTCTGCATTTATAGCCCTACCTCCTGAGACCATGTGCTATGGGAGCAGACGAAAGGGTATAAGATTCTGGATGTGTTCAGCCTCCTCCTCAGAATTTACTCTATGCCACTGTGCGAGACACTAGGCTGGATGAACAGCTGGTCTCCACAAATAAACAGTGTTTCTAATTTTCTTATCTAGATCCGGTATCTAAACCTGACTAAAAAGCAGGATGCCCAACCTGTTTTCGTGGTCTCACCAGAACCCTGCCTCAAATTCAATTAAAACTCAAACACATCGAGTCAAAAACGTTCTGCTCGAGACCCCTTGAACTAGTATTTTCCAACAAAGAAACCTGTCTTAGAAAAAAACCCAACCCTCTCCCCCCTCCAAAAAAAGAAAAAAAAACAGCTGCAAGGATTTCCCATAATGCATCGTAATAGAGAGAACGTGCACATGCATGCACACAGAGCAGAAAGTGAGTTGATGTCCTTGATGAACTCCTGTTGCACAGGGAGCTGGGACGAGGAAAAACTAGTCAAACTAGTTACACGGGCAAGGTTAGGAGACTTGTACATGCAACTCAGTGTGCCGAGCTGGGTACTTGATGCATCCTTAATCACCAACCTACTCTGCTTGCCAGGGATGAGTCAGTATTGGCTGTCAGAGTATTAGCAATGTTACACATTCATTAAAGCCATGCCTAGGGCCAATTGTATGAATAAGTGATTACAAACTAAGTTGAGAAAGTTATTACTGTAGAAAGGGCCTGAATGTGTATGTTTATACACTAGAGCAAAACAGTCTACTTCTCTCCAAAAGTATTGCAGTTGGACAGTTGTTTTAGCTATTGCCCTAATGTAGGTCTTCCTTCTGCTCCAATACCTCCACTTGTGTTATCCAGACTTAAAGAAACAAATCTAGTATTTACAATAAAAAGTCATGTCAAGGAAGTCACTCTAAAATTTAAAAACTTGTATAACTCTTGCTGAATGTTAGATAAGAGGTAAATGTAGGAAGTGCAGGTGTCATGGCATAGACATGTCTAAGGCTTTGCTGAGATACAAAAAACCTAGTTAAGAATCATAGAATCACAGAAGTAGGGTCGGAAGGGACCTTGTAGATCTTCAAGTCCGACCCCCTGCCTGGGCAGGAGGAAAACTGGGCTTGAAGATCTACAAGGTCCCTTCCGACCCTACTTCTATGATTCTATGATTCTTAACAAGGTTTTTTGTATCTCAGCAAGACATGATTAAGTTGACATGATTGCCTTTCAGAAAAGGCTGGTCTGAAACTGTTTAATCGAACATATTTTAGAGTTGGTATCAATCTATCATGAAAATGAAGCTGCTGCTTGTGAAACCTGTTTGAAGACTAAAATTTAGTCTCGTCTCTATTTAGTCTTCTGATAGCAATAGAACAGCCAAGGCATTAATTCTGGCACTACTTATTATGAGTTTCAACCCTATTCTAGAGATCAATTATAAAAAAAGATAAGATGGTCTCTATACCTAAACAGTGCTAGAGCTTTACAAGCCCTGCAAGGCATTCTCAGCAATCACAACATACTTTTCCAGGGCCTTCGACTGCACTCAAGCTTGCAAAAACCTTTCCCTCATCTCTGCCACAGAAGCATGGGATACAGATTGAGATACCCTAACTTTTACAACCCAGAAGGCAGAAGCTGGGAAGTGCAGACAACTCAAAGGCTACATTTAATTTTCAAAGCAATGTGCTTTGAACACTTAAGTAAATTAAAAACATAAGTAAAAGTTATTTCAGCTTCTCTTCTTTGCCAAAGAAATACAACGGACCAGGGCATGAACACATGAAAAATTAAAATCTTCTGAATTTTTTTCAGCTCTAAAGTCCGCATCTTTTTTGTTTGTTTATTTTAGTACCTTTATGAAGAAGGCTAATGCCTACAGGCTCCTGGGTAGAACCAAAACTGCTCAACTGTACACCTTTACGGGTAGTATCTCAAAGAAAATTTTTTGGAGACCTGAAATGAAATAGTAGGTATTTGTGTTTTGGAGCATCTGTTCCTGCCATGGGAAAGTTGCAGTCATCTGTGATGTGCGATAATGTGACAAACAAGAAAGCAGATGGAAGTCAGTTCTTTTGCCACTCCTAGGTCACCGTGGCTTCCTACTGTGTCCCTGAAGCACTTATGAACATCTAGACAATAATCTACCTGGCACATTCACTTGCTGGTGTGGCAGAACTTGACTGCCACATACAGCAACAATGCTGCAGAGAAAGAGGCACTCTAAGTTTTGTGCATGTATTTGTATTACTGTCCTTCTTTCTCCACTTCCCCCTTCTGTTCGTCTGCCTTTCTTCTGCTCCTTTCCTCTTCCAACTCACCTGGTTGGGACCCATGCTGTTTTGTCTTTATTTGTCCCACTCAAATCATTCCTTCTCCTCATTTCGCTGTATTCTGCTTATTTTTCACTCTTAGGGGTTCTCCTTTACAGTCTCTCACCTACTTTTTTTGTTCAGAAGTATGGAGTGACTCTTTCCTGCTTCCCTGTCTTCCTCCAAGACATAGATCAAGAGAACAAGCTATAATGGCAATAATAATTGCACTACATTGGGCACATCTACGTGTGTGCTTTAATGCACAGTAGCGTACTTTACTGTGGATTAAAGCAGCATGTGAAAAAATGCTATTATGCTAATGCAGAGTAAAATAAGCTAAGTAAAATTGTAGCAGAAAGCCCCCTTTTTCTCTTGCCTGCATTTGCTCTCCCCTCTTTGGATATGTTTCTCTTTTTCTACCTTTTCTTCCTTCTTCTCTCTTTCACTTTAAGATAAGGAATTGTGTTTTAAAATTTGTATGTATGCATTTTGTATCTCCCCTTGTAGTTTGGTATTTTTATCTATTTGTGTGCCATGGCATTTGTAGCTTATATTTTATACTCCTCACCTTTCAACTGAATGTGTTTAGTTTCATAAGTAAATTATACATTGTAACAATGTTAACAAGGGCAGGAATCAAACTGCCCTTCCCTGTATCAGGCTGGCCTCTGAAAGAGCGAGTGAATCAGTGATTGAATGTGTAACACAGTAGCAGCAGACAGCAATTATCACCTGGAAGCTGCAGATCAACCAACGGAAGAACTCAATAGAAGACAATGTAACAACCGGGAAATCTCTAAACGTCACTGATCAAGGGCTAGAAGCCCTGGCCTGAGTTAATCAATGCCAGAGACCAACTTTTGGGCTGAATATCTCCAGATCGACCACTCTAGAGCCCTATTCTAAATTCATCAATGGACTCCCAAACCTGCACATACATGCGGACGACCCCTGGGGCTGACAGATGCCATCCAGTAGCCACTGAGGGGGGGGGGGGGGGGGAGTCCCACGAGGGTCAATGACCCCTGGATTGGGCAAACCTGAAAACTGGGGAGTCACCAGTCTGCCAAGGACAGATAAAAGGCAGTGAAAAGTGACCCTCAGTGGCGCCCTCTTGATCTCCAACTCGACCAGAACTGTCCAGCCAGAAGGACCAGCCGGCGAACCCCTTCTGGAAGATAACACCACGCTGAAAGAAGCCTCAATGACAGACTCCAGCGCTTGTAGGATAGGTATACCTGACTCTGTAGCCTGCTACTGTGTGTGTGTGTGTGTGTGTGTGTGTGTGTGTGTGTGGACCAGCCCCAAGGTTTATGATTACAGTGTTTCAATCCACCTAATAAACTAGAATTTTAAGGATCCCGAGTTGGACATTTGTAGCCAACAAAATAAGCAACTGCACATGGAGATGCTGATACACAAGATGCAGGAGGCTGCTGGAGCACGGTCATTGCCATGCTCCAGCAGGTTCAATTAATTGAGTCTGCTGCAATGTGCTAGAATTCTGTGCTCATGTATAGGTGCCTGGAGGTACTAAAATTAATACTCATTAGGAAAAGCCCATTAATGCACCTGTAAGTGAGCCCTCTATGGGCCAAATTTTTTGGCAGGCATGTCACAAATGACTGCCACTCAGATCCCCTTCCCTTGTCCAACCTGCCACTCTGCCTCTGCTCCAGGCCCTCTCCCCTATCTGCCACATGCCACACACACACAAACACGCTGCCTATGCCACTTGTGGCACATGTGCCTCAGGTTGGGTACTCCTAGCATAGAATTTTTTTTTTTTTAAATAAGCAATAGAAGGGAAAGGAGGAAACAAGGAAAAAACCCAAGGTTGGAATGGTTGGGATAACCAGGGTTTTTTGTTGTTGGTTTTTTGTGCAAGGAATACAACCTAAGTTTTCCTACTTCTGTGCAGCAATTGTTTAATTGTAACATTTTACTACATGTCTTTACAAATACAAAAATATAAAACCAGAAGACTACTGGATACAAGCCAGCATTTAAAAAAAAAAATCAACTTATTTGCTTTTACTTAGCGACAACCTGAATGTATGTCTGTAACCAAGCAGAGAGGGGAGCAAGAGCTCATTATGCTTATACATGAGATGTTTGACAATTGAACCAATACATATTTAACCACTGACTTTTTACATACATAATTATTAAGCATCCAAACCATTAGGATTGTTCTTGCTCCTTGAATTAGTCATCTCTACCATTGCAAAACCTGCCTGGATTTTAGCAATTCATCTAATTAGTACTAGCGTCCCAAGATTGCACCACTCTCCTGCTGCCAACCAGCATGAGGAATTAAGGTGAAAAGTCAGATTTTATCTTGGCTTTTGTTTCAATGATTCCCATGGAGGCCTACAGGGGAGACTGCGTGAGGTGTTGTCCTCCTTCAACACAGATGTTTCCCGCACAGCCGTGGACACCGGGACATGTTCTCACTGTGGAAAGAATTTCCCACTACATCAGTGCACCCTCCTCAGCACTTACTTAGTGATAAGTTTCCCATTTTCTTCATTTAAGAAAAAAAAAATTGTGGCATAAATGAAGATGTAAGAACCATCTGAAAAGGTATCAAAATGACTGGGAATTACACAAACCCTTTGCAATGCTCTATACAAGGATATGGCCGTTTCAGGAACAGACCCGCTTTTGGCAAGAGTACTTTGGGATTATTTCTGGGAGTACACTGGATGGGATACATTTGGAAGGACTTGCTATTAGTCACTGGTATCTACCAAAACAGGAAAAAAAATCTTCATTGGCCAAAAAAAAAGAACCTCCCTCAGATGCAAGCATTAGCAAAGAGAGGTCTTCAATAGCCCTATTTTTATTTAACTATGAGTGAGGTTCCAATTCTGCTAACTAGTGCAGCTATGAATTCCACCCCTTGCATTACCTCAGACTGCTTGTGCATTGAATTACACAAGGGATTGGTCATCTCTGACAGAATAATTTATTCTCTAATCTTATCTTGAATTTACCAGTTGCAGTGCTGGTATAACTAGTTATTACCCATCCTAATCCCCAAAGAGTTTGTCTATGGGGCATTAATGAGCAAGAATTACACTTTCAAAATATCACTTCCTTCAAGGAACCATTAGCTGTCCAATTTATATTTAGACATTTGCCAATACTTACCGGTATAAATATTGCAGTCTTTGGGGCTACTTGCGTGTGTTCAATTTCATAAGGTGGGTCTAGAAATTAGGGACTGATCATGTCTGACAGAGAACAATTTAGCTCTTCAGGAACCATTAGTTGTTTTAATTAAGTTTAAAGACAACCTAACAATTTTTCAGCCTGGTAATATCTTTTTCATCACTAGAGTTAATTTATGCTCTTGCACACATGCTGTCTCCAGAAAGAATGAGCACAACAGTGCACTAATTAAATTAACTCCATTCAGTGACAAAAATATGAGATATTACCAGGCTGAATTTTTTTTAGGGCTTTCTTAAACTTAGTTTGCATTACATTTTTAGTAAGTCCAAGTGCAGAGTGGGTAAATACAACAACCAGTTTCACCAATAACTGGCTATTTGTATGCAATCTTCTATTGTTGCATACAATTCAAAATCTAGTGATTAAACTATAGAGCAGCTCTATTAGAGCAGTAGTCAGAATCCAATGTCAGACAAACTAGAGGTGTTTTCCTTTTATTAGTCAATATTGGCAAAACACCTAGTTCAGAGGCATGTGTGTACATGATTTTAATAGGTCCAAATTTAGGTTTAAGAGGCTATGTGAACTGTATGACATCAGATTCCTGATTTTTACAGTATTTTTAAAATTATCAAAAGTTATATATGATTTTTACTTCTCTCAAATTCCTGTGATCCTGGTACTTTCAAACTCAGTTTTATTCTGTGGCAATAGTCGGTCCAAAAGCAACCTTGCCAGTCTTCAATAGTAGCATCAGTTTTCTGGTGCCTATAGGCTGCTTTAAAGTAACTTCTATTCAATAGAACGTGTGTATATCTTTTTTTGTTGTTGCTTTTGTCTAATACTAGTTATTAACCTAGGCCTGCTTCTTTCCTTATAAAAGAAGGAATGTATCTATTTTGGCTTATCCCAGTAGCATTCAGTCAAACTTTTACTCTGATGTGAAAAATTAATGCTATTTAAATTCCTAATTCTCCACTAAGGGCAAGGTGTGCAGAACCATGCTCCTTAATGTTTTACTATACTTTTGGTAGTTCTTCCAATGACTTTGTTCAGGATGTATTCTGGGTTTTTGAAAAAAGCAGGGAGACTGTTCTCATTAAGCCTTTATTGTAACAACTCCCTCTACATTTTAAAAGCTCAGGATTATATTCCTTTTTCTTTCCAGTCATCTGTTTAGCCTATCTTCTGTTATCTTCAATTTATGCAAACGATTGTACTAGGTAGAGATTTGTTTTAAGACATAGCTCTGAAATTTGACAATTATTTCCAGGTAATTAGAACGTGGGGTGAGATTACATGTTAGTCATCAGGTGCTGATTCTAAGGAATATTAATTTGTGTTAGGGTAATGCATAACTGATCATTACAATTAGTTAACCTTTACTACTCCATCCCTCCCTTCTCAGGGGATAACTCGATACAGTTACAAAATGAACCTAAACAAAGCAAAAATATTGGTAAGTCTATTTGTTTAGACCCAACTAATTCACAGGTCTGATCTCTTTGGTGAAACTGAGGTGTGTCCAGACCTAGCATGGTAAACTGCTGGGATTTAGCACACACGTTCTCAACTCCTAAGGAGACCACAAGGTGTCTTTACCCAGTATGAACGAGGTGCATCTGCCCTAGCCTGGATGGTGCCTTGGATCTCTAGCTTTGGGATCCAAACTTCCTGCTAGGGAGAAAAGAGTAGGTACATGTCTTGAAGCATGCCAGGTGTCATAGTTCCATCTCTGCCAGTCTTTTATCTGTTTGTCGCTCTCGCAAAATGCCTGTGGATTGACAAGTTTTGGCACCAAGTCATTGCTCATGCTTGGGAGGGTTTATGGAGTTGATGACTCATAAGCAACTCAGCTGGACTCCACCCATGTTCCAATGGGGTTGAACAGTAAATCAAGAGTGCCTTATAAAGATCTTCATTCTTCTGGAGGAAATCCTTCACTGTATGCACTGCGTGTTCTGCATCTCCATTACTATGGGGAACACGTGGACTGGTGGTGGCCATGTTTAAGCAGTTTGCAGCTTAAACATGGCTCCAGAAAATTGTGGGCCATTATCAGTTCTTAAAACTGAAGGTATGCCTTTACTCTTCAGTGCCATTATAACTATCTCTGTTGCGGTGCTCTGTAATTGCACCATCTTCATGTAACAGGTATCATAATCAATAGCAATGAGGTAAACAGAACCCTGTCAGGTGAATAAATCAGCCCCCAACATCTGCCATGGATAATCTGGTAAATCAGACGTGAGGCATGGCTTAATATGGCTCACCTACCCTGGAGGTTTTCAAGAGAAGACTGGACAGTCACCTCGATACAGTTGCTTGACCCTAGTTGTCTTCCTGCCTAGAGCAGGTGGGGTGGGAGGGGGGTGGAAACGGGGAGCTGGAGCCAGTGATCTGCAAGATCCATTCCAGCCCCTAACAATCTATGAATCTATGGACTGGTCGGTGTTGGGCACAAACCTTACAACTGGCCACCCAGTTGTGCATGTCATCACAGATGAAGGGCTACCAACTGCCTGGCAAGCTGCGAGAGGGGAGGCAAAAGCCCCCCTAACTTGCCCCAGACCCTCTCCCAATGCACCCCAGTACTCACCATGGGGGCCAAGAATGACAGCTGGAGAGATACACCAGTGCAGGCTTGGTAGTTCAGGAGCTGCCCGAGCCTGCGAATTGGCAGGTGCCGGGGGGCGTGGCCTCAGCGAAGCGCAGGCTGTTCAAAAGGCAGCTGGAAGCACAGCTGGGCTGGGGCCAGGAAGAGCAGAGAGGAATGCCAGCAGGGAGACACCGGCTGCAGAGCTGGGGAGCACAAGCCCCCGACACAGGGAAAGGAGGCTGAGCATCCTCCAGAGAACACCAGCAGGCGAGACAGGGAGCTCAAGCCCCGGAAGCAGGGGGATACCGGGGAGCTCTACTGGAGGGAAGCAGTTCCCTGGGACGCCCAGGAGAAGAGCCAGGACTCTGACAGGGCACCCAGGTACTGCACTGGGGAGTGGCAGAGAAGGGCCACCAACACCCTTGGGCAGCCCAGCCGGAGGGAGGTGCAGGAAACTATGGAGCCCAGCGCAGGAGACCTAGGCAATGCCGGCTGGTGAAACCCAAGCAGCCTAGCCGCAGGTTAGGTGGACTTGAAGGGGGAAGGGATATAGATCCAAGTGGGACTTGCCTGAGAGGGCCAGCAGGGTCCCAACACATGGTGGCCAACCCTTCCAAATGCCTAATAGGCAGAGAGGGATGACGGAGTCCTCGACAAGACTGAAGACCCCTGGGAGACAAGATCCTAGGAGCCCATCAGCGGATGCTGACCTCGTGTTCAGTTTTCTTCTAAGTTACAGTTAACCCCAGACTGGGGCATGTTTAGTTGCCCAGGCCGCAGTCCAGAGACAAAGGATGGCCTTGGGAGGAGTGACGGCCAAGACTACACACCCCATGGAGGCAGGTGGTGTGGATGAGACAGGATCATCCTGGGTAACACGTGCAGAAAGCAGAGTCCACCCCTGGCCGTGGATGGTGGGGGGGGGGAGGGGGGGAAGGGGAGGCTGGAGCCCCACGAAGAAATCCAGGGTTGAGTTCTCCTTTGGGCCACCTATAGGGAACTGCCTCCCAAGAAAAAGAACAAACATCAAAAGACATGGGCAGGCGAGTAGAAGTACCTGAACCATCTCAGTGGTGCCGAATCTGGATCTCATCCTGATATCACTGGGGGGGCAAGGCACCAATCAGCAAGGGGCCAAAGCCCTATAACACCTACTAGTGACACAAGCCCTGACTTGACACTTTGTAATGCCCTAGTGAGCATCATGAATCTTCTCTAGGATTTCCTGGTGTAGTGCAGAAGAAATCAGTACTCCGTTGTGGAACATAACTAAGACTCTGACAGCATGGAGACAGTCTCTCTTGTTGGTACTTTGCTAGCTCATAGTCCTTGAATCTTACTTGAGGCCATCCTTCCAAGCAGTATTTCTTTAAATATTGGTAAGAGAAATAAGCTTCTTAAGCTTCCTGAATTCTTGTTTGTAGTGAAGCAGATATGGGTATCCCACCCACAATAAAGTCCACGTAAACAGCACTCTCTCGCTCCTGGCAGAGTTCCTCTGGAGACAGTGGAGTCTGTAATGGTACCCTAGAAAGAGCATCAGCTGTTTGTATCTCTTTTCCCAGGATATGTACTATATGGTAAATGAATTTCAGCATTCTGAGGTGAAATCACTGGATTCTTGGTGGAAGCTCATTGAGAGGTTTGTCTCCCAACAGAGACAAGTGGTTTGTGATCAGTTTGTAAAGTAAAAGTAGGGCCCACAAGGAAAGTTCTGAAATCACTCATATATCTATGTAATTGCTAGTGCTTCTTTTTCCATTTGTGCATATCGAGTTTCAGGTGGAGAAAGCATTCTCGACAAAAGCAATAGGGGCCCAGTGGCCTGCTTCTCGAACTTGTTGTAATACTCCTCCAATCCTGTATGCTGAAGTATCTGCTGCAATACGAGTTTCTCGTGTTGGATCATATTGGGTCAGTATCAGCGATGAACTGAGCATAGATTTGATCTCGTTAAAAGCCGACTGCTGTAGTGGTCCCCAGAGCCATATGTTCTTGTCACTTAAGAGGTATCTTAAAGGTTTTGTTATTGTTGCCAAATTTGGCATAAAATGGCCCAAGTATGTGGCCATGCCTAAAAATCTGTGTAATTCAGGGATACCTTTGGGTTCTGGGAACCTCTTGATGGCTGCAACTTTCAATGGATCTGGCTGGATCCCATCCAATGCCCCACAAACATGGGTTGTGAAGCAGCAAAGGTACATTTTTCATTAAGTGTAACTCTAGCTTCTTGGAGTTCTCTAAGCATTGTATCTACTCTTGCATAGTGATGTGCATTGATGGTCTTAAAAATCAAAATATCATTGGCATGATAAAGAACTCCTAGGACATCCAATATCTGTGACATCCGAAACTGAAAGAATTCAGGAGCTGATTAGATTTCAAAAGGTAGCCGTTTAAACAGTTAGCATCCAAAAGGGGTAATAAAAGTTGTTAGCTTGGGTGATTCAGTGCCTGGAGAAATCTGCCAGAACCCTGCCCAAGCATCCAATTTTGTAAAAAACTTTGGCTCCTGCAAGTTGAGCCAAGGTATGTTCCACAAAAGGAAAAATGTCTTTCTCTGCACACGTACTTGTTCAGCTGTGTGAGGTCAACACATATCCTAATCTTACCATTGGGTTTTGGCACAACCACCATCCCAGAACACCAAGGAGTAGGTTCTTTAATCTTTGTAATGAATCCCATTTCTTTCATGCATGTTAGCTCTTCTTTAACTTTGTCCATTAGAGGCAGTGGTACCTGTCTTGGACTAGTTAATGCAGTTAATGGACTGGAACCAGCTTTTCGGCATATCAGATGCATCCTGTCCTGTGACTTCACAGACTCTGGTGGTGACGTGACAAAGAGAAGCACAGTGACCTTTCTTTTTGCATCGCCAACGTAGCTCTTCCACAGCAGGACACCGAGCATGACTATGTCCTGGAGTTTGTCCACACCTGTGGCACTGGCTTCCTTTCCTGCTTGTTTGCCACTGTGGGGGCAGGGGAGACCACTCTGTGTTCGTTGTCCCCATCAGTTGTATTTGTAATTTCTTTACAGCGTGCATTGCATCCATATTAACCAATACCTGATAGGACTGAGAATCATTCTGGATTTCTTGCTGTTGCTACTTAAGTAGTTCTGATTGGTGAGCCTGTGAGACAGCCTTCTGGAGCATTAAATCAGGCTCCAACTGTAACCTTTGTGAGAGCTCTATACCACAAAGTCTCACAATTAAGCAGTCTCTAATTAGCTTCTCCTTAAGTTCCCCATATTGGCAGGATTTGGCCACTGTATCCAAAGATGTGATGAACCTGTCCACAGGTTCTGAAGGCTTCTCTTTAGGGATGTTGAATCTAGCTAGTTCACAAATCATATTTCTTTTGCCCAGAAACTGATCAGTTAATGCTTCTATCACTGTAGCATATTGCTTTTTGTCAGCATCTGTAAGAGACAGTGACAGTAGAACTTCATCCGCCTGATCTCCCAGAGTAGATAAGATTCATAGATTCATAGATGTTAGGGTCGGAAGGGACCTCAATAGATCATCGAGTCCGACCCCCTGCATAAGCAGGAAAGAGTGCTGGGGCTAGATGACCCCAGCTAGATACTCATCTAACCTCCTCTTGAAGACCCCCGGGGTAGGGGAGAGCACCATCTCCCTTGGGAGCCCGTTCCAGACCTTGGCCACTCGAACTGTGAAGAAGTTCTTCCTAATGTCCAATCTAAATCTGCTCTCTGATAGCTTGTGGCCATTGTTTCTTGTAACCCCTGGGGGCACCTTGGTGAATAAATCCTCACCAATTCCCTTCTGTGGCCCCGTGATGAACTTATAGGTAGCCACAAGGTCGCCTCTCAACCTTCTCTTGCGGAGGCTGAAAAGGTCCAGTTTCTCTAGTCTCTCCTCATAGGGCTTGGTCTGCAGGCCCTTAACCATACGAGTGGACCTTCTCTGGACCCTCTCCAGGTTATCCGCATCCTTCTTGAAGTGTGGCGCCCAGAATTGCACGCAGTACTCCAACTGCGGTCTGACCAGCGCCCGATAGAGGGGAAGTATCACCTCCTTGGACCTATTCGTCATGCATCTGCTGATGCACGATAAAGTGCCATTGGCTTTTCTGATGGCTTCATCACACTTCTGCCTCATGTTCATCTTGGAGTCCACTAGGACTCCAAGATCCCTTTCCACTTCCGTGCCACCCAGCAGTTCATTCCCTAGGCTGTAGGTGTGCTGGACATTTTTCCTCCCTAGGTGCAGCACTTTGCATTTCTCCTTGTTGAACTGCATTCTGTTGCTTTCTGCCCACTTGTCCAACCTGTCCAGGTCTGATTGCTGCTGTTCCCTGCCCTCCGGCGTGTCCACTTCTCCCCATAGCTTTGTGTCATCTGCAAACTTGGACAGAGTACATTTCACTCCCTCGTACAAGTCACTGATGAAGATATTGAAGAGTAACGGTCCAAGGACCGGGCCCTGCGGGACCCCACTGCCCACACCCTTCCAGGTCGAAACCGACCCATCTACCACGACTCTCTGGGTGCGACCCTCCAGCCAATTCACCACCCACCGGACTGTGTAGTCATCCAAGTCACAGCCTCTTAACTTGTTCACCAGTATGGGGTGGGATACCGTATCGAAGGCCTTCCTGAAGTCTAAGTATACGACATCCACCCCTCCTCCTGTGTCCAGGCGTTTTGTAACCTGGTCATAAAAAGAGACTAGATTGGTCAGGCACGATCTGCCCGCCACGAACCCGTGCTGGTTTCCCCTCAGCATAATTTGTCCTGCTGGGCTCTCACAAATGTGAGCCTTGATAATTTTTTCAAAGACTTTACCAAGGATGGAGGTGAGACTGACTGGCCTATAGTTGCCCGGGTCCTCCTTCCTCCCCTTTTTGAAAATGGGGACCACGTTGGCCCTTTTCCAGTCCTCCGGGACTTGGCCCGTGCACCACGAGCGTTCGAATATTCCCGCCAGTGGCTCTGCAATGATGTCGGCCAGTGCCTTCAGCACCCTCGGATGGAGCTCATCTGGGCCTGCCGACTTAAAGGCATCCAGTTCTTCCAAGTGACTCTGCACCACCTCAGGATCTACGTATGGAAGTCTGGCGCCTTGCTGCTGCCTCTCTACAACCCCAGTGAGAGACTTATCGTGCCCCTCACTTAGGAACACTGAGGCAAAGAACTCGTTGAGGAGTTCAGCCTTGTCCCCCCTGTCCGTCACCAATTGTTTCTGCCCATTTAGCAGGGGTCCTATTCCTCCCTGGGCCTTCCTTTTACTCCCTATATATCTAAAAAACAATTTCTTGTTGTCTTTTACTTGGGTTGCCATCCTCAGCTCCCTGGTAGCTTTGGCCCGTCTAACTGCCTCCCTACAAGCACGAGTAGAGGAGGTATATTCGTCTTTGGTGATCTCTCCCTGTTTCCACTTTTTATGTGCTCCCCTTTTGGCCCTTAGGCTGCCCTGGATTTCTGTTGTCAGCCAGGGAAGCCTCCTGGCCCCTTTCCCTCTTTTGCCTCGCACGAGGATTGTCTTGCTTTGTGCCCGAAGGATCGTTTCCTTAAGGCACAGCCACCCTTCTTGGGCTCCCATCACTTCAAAACTCCTACTCTGCAGTGCGTCCTTGACTAATCGCCTGAGTGCATTGAGATCAGCTTTCCTAAAGTCTAGCACTTTCACCCTACTAGTTACCTTACCCACTCGACGTTTTATAAAGAATTCTATTATTAGGTGATCACTGTCCCCCAGATGGCTACCGATTTGTAGGTCCCCTACCATGTCATCCCCCATTGCCAATACCAGATCCAGTATGGCATTCCCCCTAGTGGGACCGTGTACCTCCTGTGTCAGGTGGAGGTCCTGTACACAGGTTAGAAACCTGCGTGAGCGGTGGGACTTTGCTGTCTGTGACTCCCAGCAGATGTCCAGGTAGTTTAGGTCCCCCATGACTATTGCCTCTTTAGCTTTTATGGTCTCCGAGAGTTGCCTTAGGAGCCCCGAATCTATTTCTTCCCCTTGATATGGGGGTCTGTAGCAGACCCCTACCACCAAATCCCTTTCTCCTTGCCCCCCATGTAGCCTAACCCACAACCCTTCTACTTCCTCATCCTTGGATTCCGTCTTGATGAGGGTTGATGTATATTGCTCATTGACATAGAGCGCAACCCCTCCCCCTTTTTTCCCCCACCCTGTCCTTTCTGTACAATCTATAGACCTCAATATGTACTGCCCAGTCATGGGATGAATCCCATCAGGTTTCTGTTAGCCCCACTAAGTCATAGGTGTTTAGTGCAAGCAGGAGCACTAGTTCATCCTGCTTGTTTCCCATGCTCCTAGCATTAGTATATAGGCACTTGAGCCCTGCGACTGGTGCCTTTGCTGCCCCCCCCGCTCCGAGTCCCAAGGGGCCCTTTGTTTCTTACCTTCTTGTTTCTTACCTGTGCTGTAGTGCTGGCCTCCCCCTGGCTTTCAGGTTCCCAATGCTCTCTTTCTTCAGGCTGGGCTGTCCTTGTGGGTGCCACATGGTTTGGTGGTCCACAGCTTCCCCCGCCCTCATCTTCCCCTCCCCCCAACGAGCCTAGTTTAAAGCCTGCCGGAGGAGATCCGCCAACCTAGAAGAAAACACATGCTTACCTTTGGGGGACAGGTGAAGCCCATCCCAGCTGAGCATGTCCCTCGTTGTAATGTGGGACAAGAGTACTTACTTGGTAAGAGTGAGTACTCTTGTACACAATTACCAAGAGTACTCACTTGGTAAACTTCTGGCTGTTTCTCCAGACCTGACATTTCCCTGAAGTGATTAAAACACCTGATTCATTGAGGCCACGTTCTAGGGGATGGGAAATCAAACTGTTTTGGTGGTGCAACTTTGAGTGCCTGCATGGTCTCTTTACCCAGACTCAGTGCTGTGCTGGGCTCTGCTGCAGGTAGAGGCACCAGGCCCTGCTCTGTGCTGGATTCAGCTGCTGCTAGATCTGGATCCATCAGTTGGGAATCACTTCTTCAATTTTCTGTTGGTGGCAGGATTCACCACTCCTGACACCATGTGTTATTCTGGGTTTTTTGAAGAAGCAGGGAGACTGTTCTCATTAAACCTTTATTGTAAGAACTAACCCCTGACCCAAAATGGTTCACTGACCACTTCCTGTGGATGACATCCCTCTTTAGTAAGGTAGTTAACCCTTACTACTACACAGGACATTATTCTTGCTCATGCAAAGTAGTTGTTGCTACAAGGACTTGATGGCAAAGGATGACAATCAGTTCAAACACCAGTTATACTGGCTTATCCTGCAACAAGGACTTTTAGGCATCTGCAGTACTTCTTCATGTATGAGCCAGTCTGCTACTGCAGTAGTACTTTCATGCATAAATAGTTCAGCTGACCAACAGAAATAGGGCATTTTTTAAGTAGACAGTTAGTAGCAACATGGTATCATAGATCTGTTTTTAAATACCATAGCTTTTCTAGTATTTAAAAAGTCTAGGCTTATCATCAAGTGTCTCATGGTACAAATTGGGGTACTTATGGCACCTGCCACTAAACACAATTAGGGAATGAAGAGCACTTGCAAGATCAAGAACAATGTATTCTTGTAGACTTTATAACTTATTTTCTGTTTCTGTCTTACACCAATACATTGTCCTAAAGGAAGCTTATTAAAGCTGAGAGCTGGAATCGATACAGAATTGCATTGCTTTATTTTGCAATATTGAGAAAAAAGTGTTACCTGAAAGCTTGTTGCCCAACATTAACAAGCAGATTAAGTTTTTCTGCCTCCTATAATCATGCAAATCTGGTTATTAGGTAATATGTGCCTTTCACAGTAGCATCCCTTACAATGCTCCACATAGCCCAATACAGTCTGAAACTAGGCATTTGTGGATTTTCTCACTAAAAAGTTAAATGTTCAATCTATTTTTAAATTATAAGAGATCATTTTTATTCATACTTACTTCTAAAGTGGCCAAATGGAAATTCGAATTTGGCAGACAGGTAGGCCTCTGGCACGTTGAACCATTTAAATACTACAGATGAAAACAATTAAAACCACTTTCACAGATGGGTCACAATGGACACCTGTTGCTAGCTAGATGTGGTTCAATTAAGCTCTGTTTTCTATGGTATTGCAAAAATACAGGAATACTTGCTTACCTTCCTAAATCAGTGCCTGCCAACTGCTAGTTAGCTTGCAAATGTAAGATTTTCAATTAGATATTTACACATGAAGTATTAACAAACAAAATCCTTAGGACTTAACCCACATTTTGAGGATCTCCAGCTTCTGCTACTTTTTCAGATTATTTAAAATTTCTATCGCTCAGATAGCACTCCAGCACCAAAAAAATAAAAAAGTTGTATTCTATTGTGCCTGGTGTCTTGGCCAGGCTGAGCCGACCTGAGGTGATTTAGAAATTGCTCGTTCGTCAGGGCGGGCTGGTGAATGGAGAGGCTGACAAGGTTTAACGGTTGTAAAAACTTTACTTACGTCACGGGTGGTTGCGACGGAAACGGTCCGGTTGTCTGAACAACAATGTAAGTTGTTCCAGCTGGCGAGGCCAAAGCCAGCAAATCCGTCCGTAACTTAAGCCGGCGGGAAAAGGGTACGTCTGGGATTGTGCTCAGCGATGGGAAGAAGGATCGATAGGTGATCAGTCTATCGACCAGCTAGCCGCAAGTCGGATCTCTTTAGAGGCACTCTGCAGCGTGCTCAAAGTTCTTCAACTTGGGCGGAAGTCGCGCGAATTTTTAAACGGCCAGCAAACCAATTACCAGCTGCCACGTGTGAATAATTTAGCACTAGCCAATAGCAGGACACAAATTTGCACTCGAATAGCAGGAACTCTTTGCACCGTGCATCTCTGTGCTGCAAAGGGAAAATGTATCCTGAAAAGACAGCTGCAAATTGGCGGGAACTCCCTCCTGCACGCGGGTTCTTTATGCAGCAAAAACCCTCGCTGTGCAAGAGGCTCTCATGTGACAAGAAAATTCCATAGTGCCAAGGCACCAAAATCACTGGGTTATGACACCTGGGTTCAGCCTGCCACGCAGCGGAGGTTCTCAATGATATACAAAATAAAAGCAGCATAAAATAATACATGTTTCTCATAACTAATTCATGCTCAATCCACTCATTATGGGGACAGTTACTTGTTTCTCTCGCTCTCTCTCTCTCTCTCTAACTGGATTGAATGATGGTGCAAATCGTCAAGGAAGCCAGAATCTCATTTCAAGCTGATATTGTATAAAACCTTCTAGATAAGATGGTGGAAATCTTCAAAATCAATTTAAAATGTCCAGTCTTTCTAAGGTATCAGTGTTTTTATTCTATTTCCTGATGAGCAGCCTTGTCAAATAAGCTGTGGTATATGCCAAACATTCTATAAGGCAATTCATTATAAGAGGACTGAGACATACGGAAGAAATACAGAAGAGTTTCTTGAAGTTCTTCTTTTAACTGGTGGATTAGTCAAAGAGTAGACAGGAGTAGTGTTCTACAGTACACAACTGTCCCTATGCCACTAGTGAATGGGAATCAATCAATACTTAGGCAGGAAATGTCATTATAGAAAAGTAAAAACTGCTGTTGGGGCATCACTTCTTAGCCAGGGTGCCATGAGATCTTTTTAAGACTGCTCCAGAGCACCATGAAGTATGACCTATTAGGTGTGTGAACACCCATACATGAATCACAACATAAACTCAGAGAGTTTAAATAAAAAGCTAGCGTGAAAAAAAAAACAAAAAAACCCAACAAACCAAAACCAAATCAACCCGTTGTGGTCTTCAAGTTCTTTGCAACAGAAGAATTATAACCATCTTCTAAGGGATGCCTGGAGTCAATGGTTGAGAACCACTGTGTTAAGGTATGCAGTTTGGGAGCTCTGATCAAACAAGCCACCTACTTTAGGGTCCCAATAGTAAAATCATCAACTGAATGCTTCTGTATTAAAAACTGTCAACAAAATATGGTTGGAACAGAATGTCCATCTTCAACAGAGTGCATCCAATATACTGGTCAGACTGCAACAAAATCTGAAGGTAGCACAGAGGAGGAAAAGCAACAATCAAACGTGACTTCTTTACCATTTTCTCCAAGCAATGTGGAACCAACAAAGCAATGGCTCTACAGTCGTTTGTTAAGATACAGTTGTTTAAGGCAATGGATCTTTTAGAAAGGAGATTAATATAATAAGCAACTCCTATATTGTAAGAGACAATGTTGGTATTATTCTCTCCTGTTTAATGTGACAAGGCTCTTTGAGATGGTCTGTGTCATGAGAAATGACAATTTCTTATTAGGAAAGCAAGTAAGTTCCAACCGCTAGAAGTCAGAAGAGTCATTTTAAAATGCAGCCAAAAAATCGGAGAAAGGCCTCCTTATTTCACAACACTTGTTTCAGAAAAGCTGATGATTTCTCTCAGATTGAGGAAAGAATTGAACTTGTACCACCCACATCTTGGACAGGACAACTGTTCAACCACTAGGTCTTTGTAAGCAAAAAGGATAAGCAGTCAGACACCTCCCGTCAGAAGCAGGACAAGGCATTCCAAATTGTGATGAGAGCTGCCCATGGTACAGTCCAAGTGAGATGCCTAAAGTGGGTGAGAATTGAGACACTTTTCTGCTTAGCATGTTCCCCAATGACTACTTCTAGGCACCCAGGTTCAGTCTTCAGAAGCACCAGAATCTCCTATTGTTTGATAGGGACCTCAGGAACCTAAACCGAGTCTACCTGAATTGCCCTCTTGGAGCAATGCATTTAGGTTGCCTATACACATGCTTAGGAGTAGGGCCTAAATTAAGAGTGGTTCTGGAGAGCTGCTCCAATTAAAAAAATTGCAGCTTCATGAGAATTGAGTCCCCGTGTTTAAAAGTGGCCACAGGACCCTTTAACTAGAGCTCATTCAATGAGCTTTTGTTAAATGCCCCAGCAGCCATTTTGAAATGTGGGAGGAATTAATATATGTAACACTACGGCCATGCTAGTGTTCCAATTAGAACGTGTTGGAGCATATGTATAGGCAGCCTTACATTTTAATTATCTTAACATGAGTATGTAGGCATCTACACAAGTAAACTGATATGGCTTCAAAGGCCCAGCATTCTAGATGGAGCGAGATGAACAAGCACTCAGGGTATGTATATTCCACATGCTTAAGATGGGTTCTCAGTACTAGAGATTCCCAGTGATGTCACAACCTTCCAATTGAGCAAAACGTAGTCTGATGTATGCCACAAAAGGCATGTTTCCTAGAAAGCAAAGGAAGAATTTAATCTTGAATGCAATTTTGTTTGAGACTTGCGAAAATATCTTCCCAGTAACAGCATCATGACCATCATATGGTCCTTTACCACCTGGGCAATAGCAATCATCACCTGCTGGATTTCACTATCCAATGCAGGGCGTCTAGGGCTCACACCAAGGCTAAAGCCCTTGACTTCAGAAGGCCAACTTCAATGAGCTTAGGAGACTAGTGGGGAAGGCACTAAGGACCCAGAAGGTAGAGGAGATGGGAGCCCACGAGGGATGGTCGTACCTTAAGGGGGCGATCCTCCAGGCCCAAAGGATAACAGTCCCTGAGAGAAGCAAGGGGGGGTAAGAGCGCTCAAAAACCCCCTTGGCTCAGCAAGGGCATTCAGCAATGCCCGAGGACTAAAAGGGAGGCGTACAACCAGTGTAAGGGAGGAACTATCACCAAGGAGGAGTACTCCTCCTTGGCCCGTGAGTGTAGGAGGGCTATTAGAAAGGTCAAGGCAGAGATGGAACTCAGGCTAGCTTCCAGGATTAAGAACAACAAAAAGTCCTTTTTCAAGTATATTGGGAGCAAGAAGAGGGCACTAGGCAATGTAGGGCCCCTGCAAAACACAAACGGTAATCTGGTGGCCACGCCAGACAAGAAAGCTGATATTTTTAAGTTTCTTTGCCACCATTTTCCTGAACAGGGACCAGGATATCCCACCTACCAGAGGTAGGGACAATCTTGGGGATAGCTCTATCAAGCCTTTAGTCAGTGCAGATGTAGTGCGGGATCTTCTGGAAGGGCTAGACATTTTTAAATCTGCAGGTCCAGGTGCCCTCCACCCAAGGGTGTTGAGGGAGCTGGCAGGGGTCAACGCAGAGCCTTTGGCCCGGTTGTATGAGCATTCATGGTCATCTGGCCAGGTGCCGGGGGATTGGAAACTGGCTAATGTGGTCCCTATTTTAAGAAGGGCAGGAAGGAGGACCCAAGTAATTATAGGCCTGTAAGCCTCACCTCCGTGCTCGGGAAGCTCTTGGAGAGGATCATCAAGGAGCATATCTGTGGGGGGCCTGCAGGGGAGATCATGCTCAGGGGCAATCAGCATGGGTTCACCAAAGGCAGGTCCTGCCAGACCAACCTAATTGCCTTTTACGACCAAGTAACTAAATCCTTGGACGATGGTGTTGCTGTGCACATAGTCTTTCTAGACTTTAAGAAGGCCTTTGACACTGTCTCACCCCATCCTCATCAATAAATTAAGAGACTGTGGCATTGATACCAACACAGTTGGATAGGTAAAAAATTGGCTGACAGGGCGCACCCAGACAGTAGTGGTGGATGGGTTGTATTCAACCTGGCGAGATGTGAGCAGTGGGGTACCCCAGGGCTCGTCCTCGGGCCCACACTGTTTAACAACTTCATCAGCGACTTGGACGAGGGGGTAGAAAGCACACTGTCCAAGTTTGCTGATGACACTAAGATGTGAGGCAAGGTGGACACACTTGAAAGGAGAGGCTGCAACTAGATTTAGACAGACTATAAAAGTGGGCAGATGAGAACAGGATGGGGTTCAACATAGACAAATGCAGGGTGCTGCACCTTGGGAGAAGGAATCCACAGCATACATACAGGCTGGGGAGTTCCCTTCTTGAAAGCACAGAGGCAGAAAAGGATCTTGGAGTCATTACTGACTCCAACATGAACATGAGCCACCAATGCCAGACCACAGCCAGCAAGGCCAGCCATACCTTGTCATGCATCCAAGGTGCATCTCAAGTCAGTCCAGAGGTGATACTCCCCCTCTATGCGACTTTGGTCAGGCTGCAGTTGGAGTACTGCGTCCAGTACTGGGCACCGCACTTCAAAAGGGATGTGGCCAGTCTGGAGAGGGTTCAGAGGAGGGCCACCTGCTTGGTGAGAAGGCAGCAGGGCAGGCCCTGTGAAGAGAGACTGAAGGACCTGAACCTGTTCAGCCTCAGCAAGAGGAGGCTAAGAGGGGAACCTGGTGGCTGCCTACAGGCTCATCAAGGGGGGGGATCAACAGCAAATAGGCAGAGCTCTTTTCTCCCCAGCACTACCTGAGGTGACGAGGAACAATGGTCATAAGCTGATGGAGAATAGGTTTAGGTTGGAGATCAGAAGGCAATATTTTAGTTAGGGTGGCCAAAATCTGGAACCAACTTCCCAGGGAAGTGGTCCTTGCCCCTACCTTGGGCAAATTCAAGAGGAAATTGGATGATCACCTGTCTGGGGTCTTGTGAACCCAGCATTCACTCCTGCCTGTGGCAGGGGGTCAGGCTAGATGATCTGTTCAGGTCCCTCCTGACCCTAGCTACTATGAAACTATGAAATATAGAACAAATACCAAAAACATGTGCCTGGGTAATCTCAACTAGAACAGAGTCAGCCACAAGGTAGCTTAAATGCATCTCAAGTCCCATTAATCAGGATATGGAATTGCTTACCTTCATAGAACATACTGTCCCTGGATGTATTCCACTGTGGAGGTAGGGTTGGTATTGTTTGAACAGTCAAATAAGGTCAGACGACCACAGTCAAATATCAAGAATTGCCTTGTGTAGGTGGCAGCTTATCCTTTTTATTGCATTATGGTGTAATACATGAGCAAGGATAGAAGTTAGGGCTCTTTGCTCCAACCCCCCCAACACCACCACTCTGGAGAAATTCTTAGCAAATCTAATGTTCTTAGATACATGATAAAGCATCCTTAGTTCCTGGTTGCTGCTTAAGTCCGGATCATAGTTTGCAACAATATGAAACTTGTCAATGCCTGCATCCAGTGGGCTGTTCAAACAGATACCTGGAAGTCTAGAGTGCATTGTCTTTTTGACACACCCTGTGGCAGATGCCAACTATCATGTTACTCAGAAATGAGACCATGCTGAACCTTTGATTTTTGGGACTCCCAGACCTTTTAAGGAGGCAGAGACACAAACTTCTGTCTCATCTTAGAAAAGGGAAATATGGTGATAAACTGCTTGTTAGGAGAGATTTACTAGCCTACCACAGAGAATCCAGCTAAATTCTGTGTGGCAAGTCACTTAACGTCTTAAAGAAGAGATCAAATTATCTAGTTTTTCCTCATTAAAAAAAAGAATCGAATGTGTTGCATATTTAACACGAGATGAACAGATCTTTATGAGGGAGCAGATTTTTAAACCAAGATTCTGGAAGCCATCATTTCTGCTTTCCAAAACTTAACAACTGGTGGAAGCAAAAGGATGAAGAAGCAAGTGAAATGATGCCCTGTTTTAAAGTTTTCCTGGGGCTTCTCTCAGGAAAAGTAAATAAATAAAACAAAAAATAAGGCTGCTTACAGATGTAGTCCCCCCACACCACAAAGCGTGCTTACAGCTGCATGCCCCTGTGCCAAGCCCAATTCATGCTCAAAAGAGGCAGCACGTTAGTTGGACCCAGCTCACCCAACATTTATATAGATCAGGCGCTCAAGCAGCTCTTAGATAAAAGCATCAAAAGCCCTGTTGAAGCACTTGATCTATAAAGACATTGCAGAACTGGGTTGAACTAATGTGCTGTTTCTTTCAGTAGTGTTTTTTCCCCCATTTCTGCCAGCACTTTAATTGATTTTAGGCACTGATGTGCCTAGCTGGCAGGGGAAGCTCCTCTGACTTCTAATCATTTTTGAGTGTTAACTAGGAGTTCCAGTTGGCTGAATACTGAGGCTTGGTCTTCAATACCATGTTCTGCCAATATGCCTAGGTCAGGTAAGGTGTGGCAAGATCACATTCCCAAGCCCATATAGTTCTGTTGGCAACCCACCATTCCTAGTCTGGAGGAAGCTGTGCTAACAGAAGCAAGCTTCTGGGGCTTGGTTGCTGCTGCTCAGGAAGGTGGTATAATAGAGCCAGCAGAAAGAGGCCTTCCATTGCTATTCTACTCTGTTTTCTCACTAGGACAGTATTAAAAGCACTGGAACAGGTTAACCCAGAGAGACTGTGGAATCTCCATCCTTAGAGGTTTTTAAGACCCAGCTACACAATGCCTTAGCTCAGATGCTATAGTTAGGGATGGTCCTGTTTTGAGCAGGGGGTGGATTAGATGACCGCCTCAGGTCCCTTCCAACTGTAATCTTTTATGATTCTGAATGTTATATTGAAAACTGCCAAAGGTAGCATTTTAAGACATACAAGCACCGACAGAGCTGACTCAGGAGGGAAGAGCTGTGCCTCTGGAGAAGCTGATAGTGAGAAAGTGACAAGTTACAGTGTTTTTTGGTCAGTAAATGGGCAGGTCAAAATCTGAAGAGCTTGCTGGTTAGCTTTTAAGGATGGCAAAACACTCTTAAGGCAAAAAAGGTAAACTAAAGTTAGTTAAACATATTTAGAATTCAGTAAGTTACTTAAAAAACAAAACATTTCTAAATCAAAAGCCAAAACTTTTGGGAAAACAGTACTTATTCAACCTAAGGTAACAGAACAGAAATATTAAAAAAAAAAATCCACAAGCTTTCTTGGAAAAAAAAAACTTTTTACATACAATTTTCAGTTTTGTGTAGTAGCCCCAGCATCTTACATTGAATTAAGTACAGCAACTTTAATTGAAGAGCCTTCTTAAAAGCAAGTATTAAACTTTAACTAATTTCTGATAGCAACAAAAACCTGGGTAAACATTATCCTAAGAATAATTTTGCTATTTAAAAGGAAAAAAAACCACACACACAAAAAACAAGCCATTCATGGATTCTAAAGGGATTTACAAAGAATGTTTTTACACAATGAGAGCCATTTTATTTACACTATTTCTTTAGAGTTTTAATCAAAATGCCTCCAACATGCAATTTTCCACCTAACTGCAATCTGCAAGAGACTTTCATTTTTCAACAAGTGCTGTAGTTTAGCACTCTTCTGCTAAAAAAAAAAACCACAAAAAAAAAAAATACAGAAGTGGTTATTTTCTGAAACTTAAGATGATTCCCAGTTGAGCCACTGGGTGATGGTCAAGAATAAAAAAGAAGAAATACGTTACACAGGATATGCTTTCAAGTAGTATTTGCAGGGATGCAGTCAGATGCTTTGGATGTGTAGGCTTTTAACGCATTTACATTTTTTTTTTCTTTTTCCTCATTTGAGCAAAAAGTTATTTACACACTCATACAAAGATCTGTAAACCAAACTACTGAAGGGCTGTGTGAGTACATTTTCACTTTTCAACCCAAGTGACATGCAAAGAGTAAACAGGCAGCACACCGTGAAGAGTATGAGATTTTTAAAATTCTGTTTTAGTAATCAACGTTGTTATTAGCTTCAGAGATAAAGAAACAGAATCTTTATTTTGTTAGTGTCCTCTTAAAATGTATGAATTGTGCTGCTTTTATTAACTGGATTAACATATATTTAGTAAATCGCGCTCAACAGTGCTTCATTTTGTTGTCCATGTTTGGTTGCCACGTTTTGCAAATGCAGATACATCAAGTCTCTTGCCACTGCTGCACTGTTCATATAAAGTCTGAAATGTAAGAAGGAAAGAGTAGAAATAACTGTTCCAAAAATAATTTCCAACTAAAATCTTTGCAACAAAACAGTGTGTAGAGCTCTACCCTTTAATGCTTATTTATAGTGCCATTATGCACCAAAATCTGGCCTCCAGAGAATAGGGAATACAGAGAAATTAACAGGATACCCAAGTAAAATAGTTTTAAATATATTTAGAACCAACGTGATAACCCTGGAAGGAAATATTTAAAATTAAAGGAAATTCTAAATTGAATTAAAAACTTCTATATAAAATCAGGAACATTCAGAAGAAGGCAAGCAGATGCATACAGCTGGTAGACAATGTAGCAGAGTAACAGTCTAGAAGACAATGCTAATCATCTTCTGTGATGTGGACCACCACATGGAAAAGCAAGCATTTTAACTATCTGCTCATGAAAACAGGCTTCCCAGGAGGCACTGGAGAATGTTGGGTAGCTAGCACAGTCATGTCACAAGAAGACAGTGAAGTGAAAGCTACTACATAGCTACCACTTAAAATGAATAGATGACCAGACCCAAGAATGGAAGATGCATCTATGGAGAAGCAAACATAGAACAAATTAAAGTGATGGGATATAGGTAACCTTTTGCACCTGAAGGAGAGCAGCCAGACACTCAGACATGCCCTCTTCAAATTCAGCAAGCCACTATGTGGTAAAATGTGATCGTAATTCAAGTACTGCCCTGTTTGAACTACTGCTCAACAACAACATTTTACATCTTCCTGGCATAAGATTTCACAAACAGGTAAATCTCAAGTACTTAGATTTGAGAGATCCTGCCAAATCAGTCTTTGGATTGGAAACTAGGCCATAGTCATGATCCATTTTATGGGGTTTGAGGTGGTTTTTAAGAAGGGTAAATGATAATTTCCAGATTCACTTAATCCCAGCATCTTCCTTGGAAGAGAATGAATAAAGTAAACCAACCAAGGGATTGTCGTCATGGAAGGACAGAGGGAGCCCTGTTTTGATTGAGGATTTCTGTTCAATGGGTATTTTTAAAGCTTTTTAGCATGTGGGAGATAAACCAAACCCTCCCCAATTGGGAAGAAATCTGTGAAGATGAGGGAACAGATGAACCCAGCAAGCTACTTTGTATCCACCAATTTCATTCTCTTAGGCTATCTTCAATTTTGGATGGGGACTGGAAAAATCATTACACTTCAAATGCCTAATAAAAAGAAGTTGCAGGACAATATAAAAAGGGAGACTGTCATAGAGCAAAACATTTTCACAAGAGGAAGAGTGAAAGGATTCTTTGGGGGGGGGGGCAGGGAGGGAGTTCAAAATCATGAGTTGTGGTAATAACACTGTTTTGGAAAGGAAGGTTACCCCATACCCCAAAATGGGTAGGTCTTCTCTACCTCGATCCATAGGCCTTTTTGGAGATGCTTGTGAAGAGTTAGAAGGGGATATCAAAGGGATTTTTTTATTTATTTATTTTTTACTGGGAGGAAGGGGAGGAAGGAAGGCTGAAAGATGAGGCATACTACAACTGTTCAGTAAAAAAGGGACACCCCACCTCTGCAAGTTAGACGCACTGGATGCCAAAGCCTAAAACTGCAGGAAGAGCCAGGCATTAGAAGCATCTTTTGGCTGCCTCCCCCAGCTTTTTCTAAAATGTTGTGCTGTAGCTCTTCAGAGGCTTAGGAGACACAACATCAGAAGCTTGCTATCTTCTTCTAACCATTGACAGGGTTAACAGAGGAAGCCTGCCAGCATACCAGAAAGAGAAAATGCAGCAGATCCCCAAATCCTGCACTTGAATTGGCTGCTGACTGACCAGTGAAAACTTGTTAATTTGTCCATATTGGTAGTATCCCTATCAAGGAAAGAACAAAAGGTAGGGAAACAAACACACACTTCCTAGGACTTGCACAGCTGATCCACTTTGTGAACATCTAAGATGTTGCTTGGGCTGTTATTTCCAAAGATCAGTCCTCTCCCCCGCATCTGGGGCTTCAGAGACCAGATCCTGTGAGTAAAGGACCCCAGGTGCCACAACTTGACTTGAGGCCTGTGTCTGCAAGCAGGAAAATCTCTGCTTGTAGACATGCCTCCATGTCAGGGTGCAAGGGAATTCCCTGGCACAGGATTCAAGCGCAAAGTAGGGAGCTCACCTAGGGGTTCCTCCCCCCACTCTCCACTTGCATGAGGTGCCACAACCCCAAGGCAGCAGTGAGAAAAGTGCACTGAGTGACAATATGCTTATCATGGTGCTGTCCCCAAGTCAGGGACCACATGCAAATAGAGGGGGGAACCCCTGGGGGAGCTCCCCAATCCACACATAGAAGACCCACACTGGGGGGAATTAAGTCATCCTATGCCTGTCTGCAAAATGCAGAGGGCTCTGTGCCTGCCCCCTCCACTTGCATACCAGTGGGGGAACCAATTCCCCTGCGCAAGGCTGCAAGCTGAAGGGTGCTCCCCTAGCAGTTTCCCCCTGCACTTTCACATGGCCCCTGACATGGGAGCAGCAGCTCAAAAGAAACGCTAACACCCTGCATGCATCCCACCACACTGGGGGACTCTCCACTTACAAGAGCACATCTCAAGTCCACGCAGGGCACTTTTCTACCAGGATCAGGCCCCTATAGCTAGGTGAGTCTGGCCTGGGGTGGTGGGAGAGTCATCTACTGTAAGTGAACAGACAATAGACTGCAAAAAGATGAAACAAACTGTTAACTACCTTTGGTGGGGTCACAAAATTTAAGCATTTGTAGTACAAGAAAGGGATGGCATCCATTTACTCAGCTTTTGTGCCACCATAAATATTTTTATGGCGGCAAAGTCAAGGTCTATTTGCAGCCTAGCAGAGGAGGAGGAGGAAAACAAGCAACAAGACCAGTACCACCCCTTTAATCCCTATTCTACTCTACAGAATCAAGAGATAATAGCTTTCAGCTAGCAAGTTTTATGACAATTATGCACCTCCTCTGATAAAAATGTGAAGCTTAGAATGAAACATGGTTTCATTCATTACTTTAGATTTCAATTGTTCAAACCGCTTATATATTTTATTAAATCTGCAAAATATTAAATGGTACAGTATTATAATATTACATTAACACAAAGCCAAGTACTCACTCTAGCAGCTCTTGAAATAGAGTTGGGAGAATTTAGGTTAACAAGTTGGCCAAGAATGAGCTTCATCTCTTCTGTTGTTCCTTTTGCATTTGGACCACCTACAGTTCATTCAGACACACAGTGATGTTGAAATATTTCAAGTCGTTTACAAAATACAAAAACTTTGTTTTAAAAGTAGGAATTTCAGAATTAAAAGTTACTTTAGCTCTTGCTGAAACAAACAGATATGCATACATTCAAAGCATGAGTCCAATTCATAGAAAATGTGCAAAACTTACAAAAACATAAAATAAAACCTTTTGCTAAAGCAATGTAATTTTAAAATAAATTTAAAGAAGTTACCTGTCTCTGAATGGGCTTGAATGTTGACATATGGATGCATCAACAATTCGGAAACAGATGCTCTTTTTTTGGGGTCCCTTATCAAACAGCACTATGAAGAAAGAGAGGGGGTGATTTTTGGGTAAGGAGTAGAGTGAAGTTTTAGCTTTGCCTTCCACTGCCAAATTCTCATGCCTGGCATTCTAAATAATTAAAATAAATACTATGTTATATATAAATCTAAGTTATGAAAGCTGTTGACATAGTATACCAACTTAGCTGGGTTCAAAAAACTGAACCAAGCCATAGCCCCATGACATCTCTTTCAAATTTAGAAATCTTTTAGGGACTTTCCTGGCAAGGAAAGCTAAACTATCTTGTACTGCACACTTTTGCAGCCATCAGGGAAGAAGAGCAGGCCCAAACTTCAATTCGTAAATGCCAAGCACTTTGTTTAAAATGTACTTAGCAGTCATGCTACAAGATTAACACAATACCATGGACAACTCACTGTCAATAATAAAGGACAACTGTAATAATCCTACTGGATTAGTGAGCTAGGAACATCAGGAAATACAGTCTTGAGGGATCTGTGTGTACGTTATGAACTGTGCTTGTTAGCATACTAAGACAGGACACCACCACGTAACTATCACTTTACCCTTACCGAGGCTGGGGAAAGAACACATGACCGTTGTAGGAGGTAATTTTACACCTTTTCAAAAGACAAAAACGCAAATTTAAGATATGTTAGCAAACTGGAGCAAACTGCTTAGCCCATACTCAACAATGAACCAGCTTCAGGAAAAAACTCTCTCTCTTGCTCTGAAAATTCCACCTGAGACATTGCCTTCACTAACCTGGGAAACTAGTCATATATTCCAGATTGCTAACACACTACTGTGAAATGCATCTCTGAACACTTTTAATAGCCTACAGAACTAAATATTGAAAGAAAATGCACTCACAGGAAACCTGCCCTGTCCTCATGCTAGGAGAGCAGAACCACAACATGTCTCAGCACTTTCTACTACCAAGGTTCATCAAATGTCCAGTCCAGCAGCCTGCAACAGATCCCTACTGTTCTCACTACAGCTAGCAGACCCAGTACTTAGTTCCCACGCATATGCTAGCATGCAGTTTCCTGCAAATGGTAGCCAGATGCGTGGCTCTGCACACTTGAGACCCTGTCCATGTGCATCTACCTGACCAGTGTCATGACTGGCTGCCAACAGGACCAATGAGAATGAGACTATACAAGATGCCATGAGGCCTGTGGTGCTCTGGAAACATCTACCATGTATTGGCACTTTTGGGGCCTTTTCGCAAGGCAAAACATGGAAGGTTGGAATGCATTGTCCTCAGGACCCAGGACAACCAGCGGTGGCCACAGAATTTCTGCATGCGTCAGGACACTTTCATGGAGACACTTGCCAAGCTGGCTCCATGCACTGAGTGACAAGACACTGACATAAAGGGTGCCCCTGACTCCTGAGAAGTGCATCACCACTACTATCTGGAAGCTGGCAATTCCCAACCAGTTTGGCTTGGGCAAGTCCACAGTTGTCGAGGCAGTGTGGGAAGTATGCTGGGCCATCCAAGAGGTTCTGGTTATGTGCATTATCCACCTAACAAGCTCAATGCAGGTTCCCGAGGCTCACCACCACAGCAAACGGTGCACAAACCACAAGTGAATCATGGTTAGGGAGGTCATGGAAGACCTAGAGAGACTTCCTGGCCCACATGCAGTAGGTTTGACATCCCTGACTTAGACCAATTTAACTATGCCAGCAAAACCCCTGGGTTTGGGCACAGTCATGTGACAGAAAGGAAATTTGTTAGAGAGGTGAACTCACTAAGCCAGTAGGAAGCTTCATAATATAAACGTGCCCTTTTGCATGTGAGGAAAGACATCTACACCCTCGTCTGCAGAAATGTGAAGGAATCCACTCATCATGGTAATATGTTAAGCTGAATAAGAACACCCCAGGGAAATGAATACAACATGAAACTATTTCACTCCATGCATCTCAGTAGGCGTTATCACCCCTCCAAGGCATGCACTTGTGATTCTATGTGATGCATGATGCCCATTATCTACTCCTATGCACTGTGTCTGGATGCCAAACAACTAGGCACCTACTTAATTCACAGTTCTGTGGATTTTGTTAAATCTGGGACTGTCCACAAAAATCAACAAAGAAAATTATTTTAAAAAAAATGCTGGCTCCCTAGTGGGAGTTAGTGATCCTCACAGCTAGGGGAGGAAGGCGTGAGCTGGTGGGACAGCACAAAGGGCAGCAGAAAAGATGGCAGCTGCCCCTCGTTCCTCTTCCTCCCTAGGGCCTTTTCACCAATCGGCTCTAGGAGACGGGGCACATGACGGGCAGCCAGCTATCAAGATGGCAGCTGCCCCCTCGTTCTTCTTCCTCTTCCCTGGGTGTCTCTGCCAATCAGTGCTGAGGAGGGGGGCTCCTGCAAAGTGCCACTAAAATCAGTTCTGTGCACTGCAAAAAAGCCTCTTTCTTGCCACAATTTAAGTAGGTCCATGGACATTACTGTTCTCAATTCTTCACTGAAAAAGATAGGAATTCCCAGAGGACATCTTGTATCAGACAGAATCCAGGGAGAGAAGCTCAAACCCACATCAGAAAGGCAGAGCACCAAAGATCTTTGCTTGTACCTGGCAGACAGGATTAGAAGCAGTGGGCCCTTTTACTCCCCTCATTATCACTGCCATACTTGTTCCCTTTTCTTACAAAGCATCACCTATCCCCAGATTTTGAACTCTTCTGCCCCACTCTTTCCTGTCCCATGTTTCTCCCACCCTTAGCAGTACTAACACACTGCCACATTCCCTTTCATGGTCTTGACCCATTATTCCCTAGCTTTGTGCCAAGAAGTCAAAGATTCCACAAAAGTTATGAGCACCTTGCATTAAGGGACCATATACCAGGAACCCTAGTACCATTAAGGGCTCAACATTATCCTGACTAACCAAGTCATCCTTGTTAAATCACCAAAGAAAAGGTAAACCAGTTATTTCAACAATTCTAAGTGATCATTGACACTGTTGTTACAAAACTGGTACACAGAACAACAGCAACATGGCAAGCAATAACTTACATATTGGGTGGAAAGATTCACCTGTGCAAGCTTCAAAGGAAAAAAAATATTGGAGCATTTTAGAGGTTCCTGCAAATGGGTAGAATCTGATGGGTTAAGGTTCGTATGTACAGGCCTGAGCTTATTTCAAGCCACTTGTCATCATAGCTGGGTAACTTCAATGATTACAGCAAGACACCAGATAACATTCAAATTTTATTCAGTTAACCTATAAAGGTGTGCATCTACCCTGCTTTCTGACTGACTTCAGACTCTAACACAGCTCTGTTGCACCTCTGTAGCATATAGACATTTCAGTTTTTTAGGCTCATGAGTTTTAGCCCGCTGCATTGAGAACTGACTTTTTTTTTTGGCGGGGGGGGGGAAGGAGGAGAGAGAGAGTCACTTCCTAAGAGGCAGTGAGCATCATGCACTACTAGACCCAAGTGTTGAGAAACAAAGACCAGTTGGGAAAACCCTCAGAACCAAGATGGGTAGGGAAAAAAAAGAAAAAAAAATGTTAAGAACCAGCCAAATTTTGTAAAATGCTATTTTTCCCCAGGAAGCTAAAACTCTTGCTAAATTTGGGCCATTACTCAATCTACAAGCTGGTATACATGTATGATCCTGTTGTGTTGCATGTAAACAAAATCAACACAACTTTAAAACTTGCTTCATTGGGGATCCAAGTTGGAGCATGTTTGCTGCACATAGTGCTGAAAGATTATGCAGGTGTAACAGTTGAATACTATCAGCTTATACTTGTAACAACTAGATTGAATCATTACACCAGTACATTCTGTGTTCTGCACAGAAAAAGAATCAAGACAGATATATTCTTTGACATCAACCAAAGGAACATGGTCATCCTGCCCAGGATATTCATTTACTACACATGTGTTAACCAAATTAAAATGTCTTTTTTTTTTTTTTAAGTGCAAGTAGAAGCTAGGCAGCTAGCCTGACCTTCAGCAGTTCATTTTTAGAATACTGTGCAATACACTACATGCAGTATCAGAATAATGCCCAGCTGAGAAAAAACAAAAGTTTTTCCAAAGTGTAAGTCAGATATACAAGCTATCTAGAATAAAGCCTACCACAACTTGAATCTAAATTCCACTTTTTCCTAATACAAAATATAAAAGAGTTACCTTTAAGACATCCTGAAGATCCTTTTCTGAAATCTCTGGGAACTCTATTTCATGATTAGGATCAATTATAGCATGAAGTTTTGTGATTTGATTTGTTATGTGCTGAAATGGAGTCCTCCGGTAAGTCATACAATATAAAATGCATCCCAATGACCAAATATCACTTTTGGGACTTATCTAAAACCAAATACAATTATTCAGATAATTATACCACTTAATTTAAGAGGAAGCACTTCTCATACTTACCAAATATCATAATTTATATGTACAATTAAAATTTTGCTTACATTGCTGTGTCTTTTTAGTATGTATATCATTATGCAAAGCCTAGATGGTAATATACCTATCAATGATGCCTAAATGCCAAGAGTGAGTGCGCCATTAACCAAGATAGATAATACAAGGTTTGTAGAATGCCTGGTTACATTAATTCCTAAAGAAATACTTTATTCAGTAGGAGAACTACTTATGACTAGTATCCCAACAGCTTACATTTGAAAAAAGCACTCAGTGACTTCAAAGGCTTCAGAAGCTCAAATATTAAACTCTCTCCTCCCGAGAAAAAAAAAACAGGTCCACTTTTGGCCTATTTGACAAGCAATGTGGCTAAAAGTATAACAAAAAATGTTTTAAATGTCTTCAAAAATGAGGTCCTCTGTGAATGTGCAATGCTAAAAATGATAATATATCCATTGTAACATTTTTTGTGCTTAAGGTAACATCTGGAAAGTGAGCACTCAATTAGTTAAAAACACAACCACCCAGTTCCTGTTGCAGGAACTGGGTCTACCACTCACACAAGAGAAGCACTCTCTTTAAGTTCATCAAATAAGCAGATTTGAAAGTGCATTTTTATGGTCAAAATTACTTTTTCTTCATCTGCACAATTAGTTTGCCTCTTGCTGAAAAGAACCTCTAAAGAAATGAGCAGGAAAAGTCATTGCAGAATCATTAAATAAAAGTTCAGGGCACATTATGTAAATGAGTGCTCCATGAGAAAATGGACATCAAGATTGGTCTCAATGGTTCTCCTTTTTTGGACTCTTCACTGGGTTCAAAACACCCTTCATCAGACTTGAGGCCCCACACCATAAAACTTATAAGCACGACCCAAGTTCAAAAACCAATTTATACACTGCAATGCTTATTCCTTTGCTGAGGAGCTGGGCAGTGGCAGTGGAGGATCGTTCAGGCAGGCCTGTGTTTATCTACCTAGTTTACCTACTTAACTCCTTATACTTTGTGGCACCCCTCCAAGGAGCTGATGGCACCTCACATGCCTCTGCACCCTGGTTGAGAATCACTGGTCTATGCGCACATCAGATTTAAAGATTTTTTATATTTGTAAGCAGAAAAAGAAGGATGCTTTAGTTGATATTGTTTCAAACACTAATGGAAGAACATTCGTTGCAAGCCCTGCTGGAAATAAAGCAACATTTGAAAAATGGTAGCTTGGTCTTTATTAAATCAGTTCCTTGTATTTGTCTTTCAGCCTGTTACAAGTCTGCCTATTTCTATTCCAAATAAACAGCAAATCTAATTTAAGACAGAAGAGGGCATCACATAAATAAAAGGAAGATAACAGTAAAAAGGGTAAAACCCAAAGATACGGCCATGTTAGCCAAACCCACACAATTTCATAGTTTGGAATAAATTTAAGTAATGTAATCAGCAATTTATACTGCACACTAGGGTTGAAAATAGTTTAAGGATTTCCCCCAAATCGACTTGGACTAGCTTGTACCTGACTAGAAGATAGAAAAACCATCTTCATTTAAAAACCAACATCAAAAGATACAATTCACCAATTTTTTTTAATGATATCTATACACGTATTTTAGTACCTAATGCCAGGATATTGAGTAACAAACTACTTTACACCCCTAAAGTTGCAAGGACCATCCAGCATGCCTTTAGTCTGAAACCTCTGCCCAGTTACTCAAGAGCAAATTTTTAATAGTTCTGGTTGCAATGGAAAAAAATATAAAGATTTGAATTACTTAAGTCTGGAACATTTTCTCCTTGGATGGAGAGAAAGAATTAAGGAAAGAAAAGATGTTTTACCTTTGATCTGGATTTCCCATTTTCTCCATAATTGGACATATCTTTAATTGCTTCTGGTGGCATGTAATTAACTGTGCCAACCTAAGAATGAAGAAATAGAAAGTTATGTAAATGAAGCAGGCATGCAACACAAGTAAAACTTATTTTTTTTAAATTTGCTGCAAGTATTTCTTTAGTCATTTAATAGCTTTTTTTGTTTGTTTTTTTTAATTAAGACTGGTAATAAAGCACAGAACATTTACCTTTTAGAATCGTACAACATCAGGGTTGGAAGGGACCTCAGAAGGTCATCTAGTCCACCCCCCTGCTCAAAAGCAGGACCACCCTTAAACTAGATCATTCCACTAAGGGCTTTGTTGAGCTGGGGCTTAAAAGCCTCCAAAGATGGAGATTTCACCACCTCTCCAGGTAACCCCTTCTAGTGCTTCACCACCCTCCCAGTGAGAAAGTTTTTCCTAATATGCAATCAAAGCTTCCCTGGCTGCAAGCTGACACCATTGCTCCTTGTTCTGTCATCCATCACCACAGAACAGTCCAGCTCCATTCTCTTTGGAGCCACCCCTTCAGGCAGTTAAAGGCTGCTATTAAATCCCTCTCAGTTTTCTCTTCTGCAGACTAAATAAGCCCAGTGCCCTCAGCCTCTCCTTATAAGCAGGGATCCTGGTTTGAACATTATATTTTATTAATATATTTACAATTTTAAAGCCATTTGGAAGTCTACCAGTGTGCCCCAATAATTATAATAAAATAAATTCTAAATACCTATACATTTTGCCGTTTGCTTTTATCATGGAAAAATCAGAGCTCCTCAGGCCCCCTTTGGCCACCAGGATGCAAGTCCAGCTGCAGTGTCCCCCACACTGGCTTGTGGTGCTGAGCAGTCCTGACATGCCAGTGTCCTGCCCCTGCCCACGCCATTGCCCTTCACTCCTGGGCCACATGCCCCCCGGCCCTGCCAGTGCCCCTCACTCCCAGGCCACAGTACTGCAGCCCTGCCAGTGCCCCTCACTCCCTCACACAGGATCATACACTGGGGGGTGGCTCAGAAGGGGATGGGTGCGTGTGCATAGGCAACACTGCAGGAAGGTGAGGGGTAGATGTCCCTCCCAGGTTTCTGCACCCAGTGGGGCTGCAGCTGGGCCAGACCAGCTCCGGGCATAAGCCACCTCTGTAGCCTAGCTGGCAGGACCTGGCACGGGATGGAGTGTTGCACCACCATGACTGAGGTGTGGCAGCGCAGAGTTATGTCCCCATTGTTGCCGGGCAGCCAAAGGGGGGGGGCAAGCGCTCACCTTGGCAGCCATGGCAGTGCAGTGCTCCTTCCCACGCTGGGTCTAGGCTGCTGAGGCAGCTCTTGCCTAGAGCTGGACCAGCTCGGCTGCAGCCCCACAACCCACTGTGGGCACAGAAGTCTGGGGGGCACTTGTGCCTCCCTCCCGCACCCCTTCACAGACTTTATAGGGAGCTGCTCTCCATCACCCTGTCTGGCTGCCATGTATGTGTGTGTATGCACACATGCACATGTGCCCCCTGCCCACACTCCCCCACAGTCCCAAGCATCCCCTTGCATGTTGGAACTCTGCCAGCCTGCAAGAGGAAAACCTACGGTTTTCTGTGTTTTTCTCTTTTAAAGGAGAAAATCCACTTTTTTCCCTGCAGCAAACAGAAAACCCAGATCCCATCTGATAAGTCATGTGCCCTGCCCCCTAAACATTTTTGTTGTCTTCTGCTGGACTCTCTCCAACTTGTCCACATCTTTTCTGTGGTGGGGGGCCTAAAACTGTACACTACTCCAGATATGGTCTCACCAGTGTAGAATAGAGTGGCATAATTACTTCCCTCGATCTGTTGGCATCACTCCTACTAAAGTATGCTGTTAGCCTTCTTGGCAACAAAGGCACACTGTTGACTCATATCCAGCATGTTGTCCACTGGAACCCCCAAGTTCTTTTTTGCAGAGTTATTGCCTAGCCAGTCGACCTCCAGCCTGTAATGTTGCATGGGACTGTTCCACCATAAGTGCAGGACTTTGCACATGTGACAAATTTGTTAATCATTAGACTGGTAATCATTTAACACAATAAGCACTTTAGAGAGTGTTTTTCTAAAAATATTTTCCAAAAAAATTTCACCTGGGAATCTTTAACAATGCTTGTTACATCTGGCTGCATTTGGTTTGCAATACCAAAATCAATTAGCTTTAGCATTCCATCAACGATCAGAAAGTTTGCTGGTTTCAGATCACTGTGAACAATGCCTGCAAGGTAAAAACAGCTCTTAAATTCAATACACAGTTATATTAAGATGGGAAGTTCAAATTAATTCATTAGGTGTACTTTTTCTATCACAGAAGTGAAGCAGCACAATATGTATCTATTAGTAGGGACCACTATTTTGAGACCATTCACTCCTGTTGAATCTAAAGCTTCATTTAAAGAGGCTTCCAGTTCTTACAAAACTGTGAATAGAACAAACTTGAGATTTTTGTCAGAGGAGTGTCATTCCTTCGAGGTTGCAGACAGTCAGAAAGATCTTTGTGGGCAAGATTTACTATTGAACCAACTGCATGACTGGAATAGACTTAGACAAGTTTCCATATGTCGAGGAAAAAACAGGCACTGCAAGAACTAAGAACAGTTGACAGGGCTATGAAACTGGAGAACAGAAGAATTCCCAGGAGTAAAGAGCAGAAGGATCAAGACCTTTCATGAAGGAAAAAGGGTCATCATCTCCTGTAAAGTAATGATAAACAAAGATTAGCAGGAGTTCTTGACTCCTAATGTCCAGCCAGCTCATGAATTTTTGTTCTCAGGTGCACCTTCTGCAGGTGCTCTATAAGTTTCCCTTGAGCCCGAGAATAGTGAAGTCAAAAAGTGAGTGGTTGTTCTGTGGAAAAAAAAGTGTTGTCCTACATACATTTGTGGTGTTTTTGTCCTTAATGTTTTTCTGTGATCATTCATTCTGGTGCATTTGAAAACTTGCCTAAAGTCAATCCCAACCATGCGGTTGGTCCAATAAAACATCACCTGCTACAATCCTTGCCTCTTGCATGTTTCCTGAACCATCACAACTACTTCATCACTCCAACTATTAAAAAAAAACCATCTACTTGTAACAGGAGCCAGGAGCCCCTGGTGGACCAGGAGCAGCTATGGGGGCAGTTTGAAGGCCACAGGGGTACCCGAGAGACACCCACTATAGAGCCACCTAGCAAGGGTCAGAGACCCCAGGGACAGAGCAGCATGCAAGCTGCCCAGGCTGCCACACAAGATCAGGGCTAGGGGCCCAGAGCCTCAGAGGGTGAGGTGAGGCGGGGCCCAGAAGCTGGGCATGACTATGGGGGTAGCAGGATGTCACAATTATTGCTCTAATAGCCACAACTGCAACCATCTTGAAGGGGAAATCCACCCCAGAGTTTGGGGCCGAGGAGTTCTGAGGAGTGTACACAGAGGAAGGGCACCCAGGAAAAGGCCTCCCAAGTTAAGAGAATTTAAGATCCAGGTGTGACATGTGAGAGAGAGGAGGTAAAAGTGAAGCCTCAGAACTTGGGCAAGCAGGTCTGACAACTGGGGGGCATCAGATGCCAGGAAGATCTCCTGAGCCTGTGACACTACTCCCAAGTCCTGTATCTTAGTCTTGTACAAAACCTAACACTTTAGGTTGAAATCATTGACTGTGCATCTGAGCAAGTTACACAAAAAAAAAGACTATTTGGATACTTTAGCTTCCTGCAAAAGGATCTGGAAGTAAAGTATACTTCTGGTATCTGATAAAAGAAATATAGAAGTCACATATTCGGTCATGAAACTACGTTTTTAAAAAGCCAATCAAACTTCCAACAGAACAGATAGCAGTAGCCCTTCAAACCAACAACATGTTCAACATCTTCATTAATGATGTGGACACTGGAGTCAGAAGCGGACTGGCCAAGTTCGCCGATGACACCAAACTTTGGGGCAAAGCATCCACACCAGAAGACAGGCGGGTGATCCAGGCTGACCTGGACAGGCTCAGCAAGTGGGCGGACGAGAATCTGATGGTGTTCAATGCCGATAAATGCAAGGTTCTCCACCTTGGGGAAAAAAAACCCGCAGCATCCTTATAGGCTCGGCAGTGCTATGTTGGTTAGCACTATGCAAGAAAGAGACTTGGGGGTCATCATTGACCACAAGATGAACATGAGCCTGCAATGCGATGCTGCGGCTAGTAAAGCGACCAAAACGCTGGCTTGCATCCATAGATGCATCTCAAGCAAATCCCGGGACTTCATTCTCCCCCTGTACTCGGCCTTAGTGAGGCCGCAGCTGGAGTACTGCGTCCAGTTTTGGGCTCCACAATTCAAAAAGGATGTGGAGAAGCTTGAGAGAGTCCAGAGAAGAGCCACGCGCATGATCAGAGGTCAGGGAAGCAGACCCTACGATGACAGGCTGAGAGCTCTGGGGCTCTTTAGCCTGGAAAAGCGCAGGCTCAGGGGTGATCTGATGGCCACCTATAAGTTTATCAGGGGTGACCACCAGTATCTTTGTTCACCAGAGCGCCCCAAGGGATGACGAGGTCGAATGGTCACAAACTACTACAAGATCATTTCAGGCTGGACATAAGGAAGAATTTCTTTACTGTCCGAGCCCCCAAGGTCTGGAACAGCCTGCCACCGGAGGTTGTTCAAGCGCCTTCATTGAACACCTTCAAGATGAGACCGGATGCTTATCTTGCTGGGATCCTATGACCCCAGCTGACTTCCTGCCCTTTGGGCGGGGGGCTGGACTCGATGATCTTCCGAGGTCCCTTCCAGCCCTAATGTCTATGAAATCTATGAAACATCTATTTAATCTGCATCACAAGCAGTATACACTAAACCCTAGAAATATGATAAAAATCCCTGTTTTCTGTCATTCTAATAGCTGGCATACTCTAGTAACCGGCACTGCGCCACCGCCGTCTTGCAGCTGCCATCCACCACTCCGCACCATCACAAGCAAACACCTGGCACTGCCACCCACACCACCACCATCCCCCTCCCCCCTGCATGCAACGCCGCCCCCCCAACACACACCACTGCCACCATGTGCAAGCCCTTCCTCCCCCCTCTCTGGCTCCAGTATTTTTACATAACCAGCATTTTTACGTTGTCAGCACCCGGCATTCTCCACTCGTGCCAGATAAGGGAGATCTTACTGTACCGTGCTCATGGATTGTGTGAACAGCTTCCAACATGTTTTTCCAGTAGCTCTTTCTTTCCCATGGATCAATATTCTTTTTCTTTTTAAGCCAGCTATTTAAATCAATATTTCCACATTCCATTACCATGTAGATATGCTGTTCAGCAATTTCACTAAAAATAAAATATAGTTACACTGAGGTTAAACTTTTAAAGTAACCGCTTTAAGCAACATTTTGAAAGCTATTAATGAGTGTAACATATACTCACTAGTCATAAAGTCTGATGATCTTGTCACTATGTTGCTGCAGTTTATTCAAATGAGCAATTTCATTCTTATAGCTATCAACCGTTTGCTGATCAGCTTCTTTTAGATTCACATATTTGACGGCATACAGATGCTTCTTTTCATTTAGTACCTGAAACACCTGTAACAAAACACAGACAGAAAGGACTTTATTACATATTTCCAATATTGGTTCACTTACTGGTGCTCTATCACCAAACCTTGCACAAGCAGACAGCCTTGTTTGGTAGATGAAGCAGCACATCTTCATTTTACAGAGGATATACAAAAACATTTCCCCATAAAGGCCCCACGCTACTTTTGACTTTCATTTGAAATACGTATTTCCAAGGGAATCAGAGGGTAGCACAGTCCTACAGTCAGTATCACCTTGGTTTAAGTGTCTACTTTGTATGAAAGTGGCCATTTACATACTTGCCCTTGGTGAATCCACACTGATTGTTCTTAAATCACTTTCTTCTCCAAGTGCTTAGAAATTAATTCTTTGAGGACCTGTTCCATGATTTTTCCAGGGACTGAAGTGAGGCTGACTGCTCTGTAGTTTTGGGGGTTTTTTTGTTTTTAAAAGACAGACACTATATTTGCCCGTTTCCAATTGTCTGGAACCTCCTTCAATTGCCACAAGTTTTCAAAAGATAATGTCCAGGGGCTCTGCCATCACATCAGCCAACTCCCTCAGCACCCTTGGATGCATTGCATCTGGCCACAGGGACTATTCAGAAAAGCTGGATGTGAACAGGTCCATGAGTAGTTCATTACTGAGGGCTGCTCAACTGCTGCCCAAATTGTGCTGCCTGGCACAGTAGTCTGGGAGCTGACCTTGCCTGTGAAGACCAAGGTAAAAAAGGCACTGAGTACTTCAGCCTTTTCCTCACCATTTATCACTAGGTTGCTTCCCCCATTCAGTAAGGGGCCCACAAGTTCCCTGGCCTTCCTCTTGTTCTCTTAGACCCCCTTCATATCCCTTGCTTGCTGCAACTCCAATTGCACTTTGGCCTTCCTGATTTGACCCCTTCATGCCCAAGCAATATTTCTGTACTCCTCCCTAGTCATCTGTTCATATTACTTATTATTAATCCATATTACTTATTCCATTTCCTACTTTCCATTTATTCCCTCTGACCTACCGAAGTTCATTGATTCCCTTAAGCTTTCAATTTACATAAGATAAAAATCAAAATTCAAATCTTGCCAATTTGTCAGTAGCCAAAACCTACGCTGTTCCCTGCATAATAGTTTGGGTCCTCTGGTGAACATAAATCTCTGAATGGTGGTACACAATGCCCACAGTCATAAGTGTAAGCCAAATCTAAAATAGCTTTGAAATCTTTATTAAGAGCACATGAAATGTAGATAAGTTATATAGACACTTTCCTGTGCAGAGGCAAGGCCAGTCCAAAAAAAAAATCCTAAAATAAAAATGAGAAGTTGCCAATAGAGTTTAAGTTTGTTTTTAAGACTGTATCCCTGCACTTCCCCTTTAGCAGTTTTAAAGAAAAGGAATCTCTTAAAACACCTGGGCATGGTAATTGCAGCATGAGAACATGAGCATGTTCTAACTTTAAGGTTAAATGCAAATTTTGCCAACTTCAAGTACATAACACGCCCAGTTAAATTTGCGAGGAGGTTTCAACTTAAAAACAATGATTTACATATCCCATTGAGAAATAATTTTCTGCAAGTGATGAAATACGTAAGTGCAATATGAAACTATCATAAAACTGAGTAAGGTTAAGTTTAAGAGCCTGGGGTGGTAGTCAGGGAAAGCCAGCTTTAAAATATTCTCACTCCTATTCAGCACAAGGATCTGCATGATCTAGTAGACTGAGCTCTTTGCTAGGATTAAAAGAAATTCTAGTATCAGATCAAACTGATTTTCCTCTGCAGGATCTTCAGCAAATCAATTTAAAAGGAGAATTTAAAAATAGAATATTTCTCTACTGATTTGGATATTGTAAATTATTTTTAGTCAATACATATCCCTGCAAGCACCTCAGAGTAAATATAAAAACCATGGCATCCAATTTCACTTTTTGTTCTTCATGTATGCTCAACCCCTATATGCCTTTGGGGGGGGGGGGGGGGGGGAAGGTGAGGAGAGATAGGGGAGGACTTGTTACCAATCATCTTTGGGCAAGGCCCCAGCAGACACTGAGGGAAAAATTATACATATTTTTGTATATGATGGGAGGGGACTAGTTAGTGTGCTGCCACCAGAACTAAGTGGAATGACTCATGGCTTAACCAAAACTGTGATCAATTTCAGAATTTCTATAGCCAGGTTGTCTGACCCTAACCCTACCCCCCGCCCCCAAATGGGCAGAAGAGGCAGCTTCCAGGGCCTGCAAGCCACACATTAAACATGGCTACCAGTTGGACATCCTTGTTATAAACTAGTCCTTCTTTCAGCTAAGTGACTCCCTCCTTCTACACAAGCTCTTTACTACTAAACATCTTCACGTTCCATCTATCACTGCTTAGAGGCAGACAGATATCAGAGCAAAAGTAAATCATGGTCACAGGCTATGTCATCGCTGCAATAGGTGAAGGATGGAAGCAAGGCTGCAATGACCAGGTCATAGGCAGTCTAGCTTAGTAGGCCACCAAGGGAGGGCAAGAGGGAACTGGGGGATCAAGAGCCAGACAGGGGGGCAGGAGCTACAGTCCCAGTTCCCAAATCCAAAGGGACACTCCAGAGGTAGAGTCTAAGTCACAGGCTGAATCCAGGTTTTAGAGCTCTTCCAGAAGAGTCATTCTTCCCTCCCACCCCTCCAGGTTTGTCTTGGGCACCCCAGGAAAAATAATAAAATAAAATTTTTCCCTGCAGCAGTTTCACAGAATGTGCTTTCAAACTGTTGTGCTGTAATCCAAAGACATGTGTCTGCAAGTGGAGGGACCCCAAATGATTGCCTACTTGCAAACATGCACCCTGGGGCAGGGCATCATAATATAACATGCAAGTCCCAGGAATCCCTTGCAGGGGATTCCCATGGTGTTTTCAAGCTGCCATGCCACAGATTAGGGCACAGCACTCAGGGCCACTGCCCCACAGGACTGGGCCCCTGAAGTCCCTGGAACAGAAGAGGTCTGAACCTGAAGAACAATGGTGACTGGCCTGCAGCCACAGGTAGACTAATATGGGGAGGCTGACTAGTCATATCCACTGTGCTGGGACACATCCCAGCACAGCTGATACAGCAAAAATTACATCTGTTTTCAGCCTTGGAGGAACCACAACTGGTAAAGAGTACTCGACTGGGAGGTAGCTGGTTTCTGTCAGAGTCTACAGGAGAAGGGAACTACAATCAGAGAAGTAAGTCTGGAAGGGATAAGAGGTTACATAGTCTAACCCCCTGCCTGAGGCAGTCATCCCTATCCAAACCATCCCATACAAATTCAACGTCTAACTTCCTAGCAAAACTTTACAGTCAGCCCTGACATAACACCCTAATCTGCCACAGGTAAAGCAGAAGGACCACATTATCCAACACACTGCTGCTACAAAAAGTTAAAAATACACTTGAGAGATCCCAGGAACATGATGTGCATCACCAAATTAGCAACTTCACTTACTTAGTCTTTGGCAAAACACCACTGGCTCCAAGTACATATTGATACATTTTCCTGCTACATTCTTCATATTTGTCCCACTCTTATTTTCCATAGAGACTTGCATAAAGGGTCATTCCCATGAAGGCTAGAAGCTAAATTTTCACTTGCACTGAAGTTTCTTAAAATATTTGTTATATGGATTATTTAAATACTTTGTGCAGGCTACTCTAGCACATGAGCTATATCTGACACCATGACTCAAAATGTGAGTTGGTGTATTTGACTTTTGTTAGTCTTAAAAGTTAAAAAATAATCTTACCTTACTTGAACCTCCACTACCTATTTGCTTTAATATGGTGTATACTCTCCCTTTAATGGCAATGCATTCATTTGAAGGTATAGAAGCTGAAACCTGAATACATAAAAAAACAGAATGAAAATAATTTTCACATCTGCAATGGAATCCGATAGATACTTGAAAAATTCACCCAGCACTTAATAAATGAGGACAGTTTGCTAGTCAGAATGAAATATACCTGTGTGACTTCTCCCAACATGGCAATACCCAACTGTTTGCATTTAAGGAATAAAGATAATTGCTTTAAAGTAATATGTTTTACCAATTCACTTGAATTCAGCAAGTTTAAGAGATTGTGGTTTTCCATGTTTTCCTTCCTCTCACATTTATTGTAATCTTAGTGGACAGTACTGTCTAGCACCGTCTTTACTCTTTTCTTTTTTTGTTCTTCCTCCGTCTACTTCATTATAGTTTCCCCTCCATTCTTCCACTCCCCCATCTTGTCTAACTTAGCCTATCATGGTTTCCTCTTCCCCCCTTCTGCCCCATACAGCACAGCTGTCTTAATAGGACTCGGAAAAAATGCCTAACAGACAAAAAACAGAACCTACAGTAATGGGACCGTGTCCAGGGAACTGGCCAAGTGAGAAGTCAAGCTCAGCTCTTGGCCCCAAACAAGGAGTGGGATTGCCTACCAATGAACAGTAATGGATCTCTACAGCCATGTCAACAGAACATACAGAAGCACAATTAGAAATAAGTCTTGGCTATTTATTCTCACTCTCTTAGGGCCAAAGCCTAGAAGTTAGGGAGCACAGGTGGCTTGAACAGGCCTGAGTACATCCCCCATCCCACTACAAGCCATCTGCACCAATATGTAGCCTTGGGTGCACACAAATAGGTAGGGTTTATTTCTCAGCAGAGATCTGAGGTTTGCTCTAGTGTACTCACAGTCTAGCAGTACAGTCTCCATCAGTCAATCATAAAAAAATTACTCTAGTAAATAATGGCAGAATAAGGAGTTCCATCAAGAAAGAGGAGATTTGGTACTTCCCTGTATATTAGTCATTGATTCTAATAGCTAGTGACAGTAGCAGAAATACTGGAATTAGATGTCTAAATACTACCAAAGTCTCTAGACTCTACAGAACTGTTTTACACTTGACTCACGTTTGAAAAACTAATTCCCAGAGGTATATAAATAAAAGTCCCCATCACCTTTAAAACATTTAGGCTTCTAAAAGTTGATTGACTTACTTCAGAAAAAATAAAAAGCTGATTTCTTGCCATTCTTAAGTAAACTCTTCAAGCCATAAACTAAGCAGCAATGTATATTTTGGTAAAACAGTAACAGCAGCCTAAGTGTTGCCTCCACATTTATCCAGAAGATGGTTTATAGACCAATTTTAGACACAAATCCTTAAGCCCGTGCCCACCAACCTCCATAAAAGTCGTTTATTTTGAATCACTATGGAAGGCTGGAAAAACTCTTGGGAAAATTTATAAAAAAACTTCAAGAAATCATTTTACATTACCTGTAAGCCAAACTGGTTTTGAAATGGAGTTGCTGGTGTACATGGCTGAAAATAAGGAAGTTGGTTGTATGGAGTGGAAAACTGATTCGCTGGTGGGAAGTCACTCTTTACAACTGGTGTTCTGAAACTGAGGGGGGTGGGGAAAAAAAAAAAGAGTCTGGAATCAATTTAATTTTTGAAGTATGAACTTATTCCAATACATGTTGCAATCTGAAGAACCTAGATTTATCACAGTTTACCCAATCAGTTACCAAATGGCTGTGTTACTACTGTATTTATGCTACCTTTCATTATGAGAATTATAGATATATGCTCTCAAACCTCATTGTACTTATCTACCTCTTAAGCACTTAAAGTAATTCAAAAATAAAAAGTCTTTACAAGTATTTCATAAATATTTAACTATACCAAAACACCTGAGGTACCAATCTCAATCTCTGCAAAAGTTGGAAAAGAAAGCTGGTACCATAACTCTGCCCAGGCTCAGAGAAAAATTCTCTGATGGAATCTGCTTTCCTGCTCCCAAGCTTTTACAAATATTAGTTCCCTCTTGGTACAAAGAAAGTGAACAAGATTAAGCTAGTGCTTAAATTTGGAAACCCAGGTTCAAATTTTGGACACCAAAATAAAAAGTAAGGACCTTTTAAGGCCTTGCCTATTCTGCATATAGCCAAGTATGACTACATTTAAAAGAATATTAAACTTGCAGTAAGCAAGGATTCAGAAGTTGGGAAATGCCAAAATTAAGACTGGCTCATTTAGTGCACAGGACAGATAATGTACACAGAAATTAGTTACACAATGTGACATACAAAGATAGCTCTGTTAGTCAAATTGCAAGCTATTCAAACCCTGCACTACTACAGTATTAGTTTCCCCATTAGCTTTATCAGTCTTCCTCCACAGTATCATGTTGTATTCACTGATATTTCCAAATTATGGTCTTCAGAGTATGCCAGTGAGGCAAGATATCTTCATTTTAATACAAGTGGGGGACAATTGAGAATAAGACAGAACTGAATAAGTGTCCACTAATTGCGCGTGCCTGACTTGCAACATGTTGGACCTGTGTTTTTTGGAGTTTGTGCATGACAAGTACTATACAAATCTTACATATTTAACATGGTCAAAGAGCTGGTTTCACCAGCTGCAACTGCAGGAACTCAGCATATTTGTATTTAGCTCCCACAAGTACTGGCCATCTGCACAGAGCTCCAATTAAGCAATTTGCACAGCATAACACAGGGAGCAAGGATGATATCCATTTCTCTAGGATGTAAAATTAGTTGATTGTCAACAAAACCAACTGCACTTTCTGCAGTCCTGTGTTTCAGTACCTACACATCTTCTAATTTTTACAAGTAAAATTAGGAACCCTGCAGAAAACAGCCTCAATTCAGCACCATTCCTAATGTACTGCTCATCCTTTGCAATGAATTAGACAATGGTCCTGTGAAAAATAATGCAATTGTGTAATTAAAAAGCACAATATAATATCCACAAACAGGCCACATTAAAGGTTTCATGGGCAACCTTAAACTGATATTTCCTACTTTGCGTGGCTTTATAAACATGAGCTTCATGTTAAATATAGGGGATTTTTCCATATAATTATCTCCAAGTTTATTATGGAAGCTTTAGTTGACCCACACAAATAATGAAGCAGGGTTTCACAGCACAGATCTTTATTACCCAAATTAATAATTACTAGCATTGGGAGGCCGTTTTCTTTTATATGGAAGGAAGGAAGAAACTAGATGTGTACTTTGCCAATGGGTTTTTACAGCAAGAGGACTTTTGAGACTTCAGAATCCTGGGTATAATTCCACATTTTGAATAGGAGCATCCTCTAGAGATTAAAAATATCAGACTTATCTCTCTCCAGCCTCTGACTACTCATGTCTTCCACCTTCTGCATTTCTTCTTTCTTTCCTGCCTCTAAAGAGCAGTCAAGATGTCATGATTCCAAAAAGGAAACTTAAAATGTCTACAACACTGCTTTTGTAGGGAAACAGATTCAGGTTAATTGTTCAAGCAGACTAGGGCCTTTTACCCAAATAGTTACAAAATGAAAAAAGTTCAAGACAAATACTCTCCATTAGTGATTAGAGACCAACACTTAAGTACGTGTAGCAATTCCCCATTTAAAGAGTACTGAAGCCTCAAATTTGACATTGAAAGCTAGTAAATTTATTAGCCTAGTTAATTACGAATCTTATAACATGGTACTTGGCATCAAGCACTAACTGCACAGGTGTCTTTCTAGCTCTTAAGAATCTGGAACTTAAGTGCTAAACTAAGCAACTAATAAAATATTTAATGAACAATGTTACACAAAACACAGAAACTGATCAAACAAAAAAAAAAAAAAAGTAGTTACCAAGACATATAATCATTCAGTGTGTTGCTTGGGGTTCCACAAATAAATGCTGGATCATTTCTTTTAGGAACAGCTTCTGGTGGTGATAATCCTTTTGAAATGGGAAGGGCAGGCTGTTCAAAACTTGATGGTTTTCCCTAACAATAGCAAAACAGGCTGTTAATTCAAACTTTTCAGGCAGAGAAAGACTGACCAAGACTCCCACTTTTCAGCAGGAAATGAGTAGCTTCTCACAGGCAAGATCAGGGGTATACTGTTACATTTAACCGCTATATTAGAGTACCAGGGGGGAACAAAACAAAAGACACACCTAGATAACTAAGCTAAATGGAGCCAACACATTTTATACCCACTTGAGCAAAAACAATAAAAGTAAGTTACCTCTGCATAGCTCCTATGATTCCCCACTTGAATTGTTCGTTTTCTTCCAGGCATAACACAATTTAGTTTTAACTGTTCCTCTTGTTCTCTTTCACTTCCAGTGGAACCAGACTGTTGCTGGTGACTTTCCATGCATTTCAGCTCTGGCATCTTTGACCCCTGATACTGCACTTTGATTTCTGAAATATGCATTTTTTAATTTAAACAAAAGAAAAAATGATTTTAACCTAATCATATGTTTTAAAAGAGATTCAGATAGGAACTGTAGGAAAAGGCTATAATAATTTCGTTTCATCATATACCCCAAATAAAAGTTAGTGCAGAGGATTTAGGGGGAGTCTCAGGAGATTTTTTCATAGCTATTCTACTTAAAAAACAAGGGTAAAACATTCCACATTTGTTACAGTCCACTTGCAGGTACATCTGTTTCCACCAAGCAAAAAACAAACCACAACACACAAACTTGGGTTATTACTATAATTATTCTACTGGACCAGTGCGCTACTCCAGTCCTTTCCTTCATTAGAATACTTAGCAAGTGTGGCTTTGCTAAGTTAGGGTGAAAAAAAGGGTTGACAAGGCACTCTTGAAAGAAGTAACAATATTATCCAAAAAATAAGATGGTACTAAATAAGCAGAATTTTACCTTCCCTAATATCTGCTGGAAGATTACAGCCAAACAAAACATCAAGCAAGTTCCTAACTTGTGTGGAGAATAAAGTTTCAGTTCCAGGAAATTGAAGATATGATTAGGGGATTTAACTATGTTATTTTGTTCACAGCAATAAGGAAGAATTGCTTGAGAGTATACATGTGATTGTAAAACTTCAGAGGAAGAGACTATGGGGCATAACAGACTTTATGATTCTAAGAAAAGGAAAGTCTGGCATTAGCAAAATAAAGACACTGGACTTCAAAAGGGCAGATTTTAATGGACTTGGAAAAATAGTATGTAGCCCCCATGAGAAGACAGACCAGAGGATAAAGAAGGACTGGCAGTTTCTAAGTGGCATAGTATGGGAAATGGAGCAGAAAGCTATTCCAACATGGTAGAAACATAAGAATGGTAGGAGACTTGTGTGGTTACTCAAGGAGCTTCTTTAAATGCCCCAAAAATCAAAGAAACATGATTATCTAGTGACTTGCCCTTCCTGTTATCAAGAAATAGCAAGAACTCGCAAAGAAAAAAAGTCAGGAAAGCAAAGATAAAAATAGAGCTGAACCTCATAAAGGAAGTTACCAGACAATGAGGAGGGGTTGTCTAAATACATTGGACAGAAACAATAGCCCAAGAATCCACTGCTTAATAGCCAGCATGAGCTATTAGAACAGAAGAGAAAAAGAAGGCAGAGATGTTCAATGGCTGTTTTGCTTCAGTCTTCAAGAAAAAAAAAGAAACAAACTGCAACAACACAGCTAACAATAATAATACAGCAGAGAAGATGGGGAAAGACAGCAGGTCTTGATAACTAAAGAGCTTTTGATCTTGTCAAGGCCTTGCTTTGGACTGGCAAGGAATGAGATTTGGGAGAAAACTGCTACATGACTAAATTGATTAAACATGGAACTGTGAGGCAACCCTGGACAAAACTAACTTAGGTAATATCTAGTGGCCAACTCCACCCTGAAGAAAGAATAAAATAGGCCTGTCATGAGGGATTGAAATACCTTTATTCCCCTAATAGATAAACAGGAGTGAGCTATTAATGGAATAGCCAGGGAAAGCTATTAACAGAAAACAAAGGCAGTCTTCATCCACAGGTGACGGAAGGAAAGTCCAACAGGCCAGCGAGCACTATATTGAAGTCCCATGGGGAAGGGAATAGGGATTTATAGAAAGGCTGGTCAAGGCACTCAGAAATGTCTTTGGAGTGGGATTACAATGTACTGAGCGGCTGTGCTAGACACAAGTAGTCGAGATGGCAGGACATCAAGCTTCAGTTCTCAACATTACTACAGCATGCAAAATGCAACTTAACTTTTTTTATTTTTTAAATGGGATGATGGAGAAAAGGAACAACTTTTTATAAGTGCTTTTCTTAATCCAAAAAACGGTAATCTTGGACTATTGAAGAGATTATTGAAGGCAGAACAGCTGACCTGCGTTCGTAACAATGTAGGAATTATCAATACTGTTACCTTCTTTTCTTTTTGTTGCAAGACTTGAACCCGTTTTATTTTTTAGGGTTACAGTGGAAGCAGTTGCAGTTTCTATACTCTCTTCATCCAACAACTGTGATTGGACAAAGTTTTTGTCCTGTAAAAACTGAAGAAAAAAAAATGTTTAAAGCATGAGAAGAAAGAGCCCAAACAATATTTTAAAGTAATTTCCTCATTACAGCAAATTAGCCATCTGACACGGGGGAAAAACAAACACTCACATTAGCTCCAGTATTTCTTCAAACATTTTGAAGACTCCATAGGTATAATCTTTCTGCTACAGTGTTAAGATATTTTGTTTCTGGTATGCTGTTTTGAGGTTTGGTAACCATACTAAAAATAACTTAAGCTACTCCAATTCTTAGCTATATTACACTAGTAACTTAATTTGGTATATTTCTTGAGTACCTCTGCACATTACTTTATTTACACCAAGAACAGCATTTTCTTTCTCTCTCGTCCCATGGGAAAACAGCTCCTCTATATATGTAGAGAAGGGCATAAACACTGAAAATAAAGTTAAGAACTGACCAAATAAGACAGAAAGCTGCATTTAGTTTGCTTAAAGATCCTACTTATCAAACTTGGCCATCACTTTGCCTGCACTTTAGCCCCCATCTTATTATCATGACTTTTCACAAGAAACAGTAGCCCAATTTTCATGTACAACTCCCATGAAGTTGAAAACTGCAGTGTACTCAGCACCTTTGAAGAATACAGTGCAATCTGTTCATAATAAAGCTTGTAAACTGTGGGCACTCCAACAAATTTAAGTACAGTACAAGCTCTGTTACCCGGCATCCCCTGGGAATGGGAGATGCCGGATAACAAAATATGCCAGTTAACTGAGTGGCCTGGGCCACTGCTTCTCCCGCCACATCTGGGGCTTCCCGCTGCTTTACCACCCCTCCCATGGGCCCTGCGGGACAGGGAGGCGGGCCCTGCACAGCCTGTTATGCCCCTGGGCCAGGGGGCTCGGCAGCGCAGGCTGCTTTGCCTGGGGCCATGGGGGCTCGGAGAAACCAGAAGTGCCACAGTGGGCACTTCCAGTTTCACTTTACCTTACAAGCTGCCATGCCGGTTAGTGGAGCATGCCAGCTTGTAAGATGCTGGTTAACAGAACTTTTACTGTAAATGAACGGTGCCTGCCATATTCAGTATGGGCACAAAAACTAATTTCAGAAGGAAAGTCAAGAGGCAGGATACTATAGTTCTTCTACTTGAGCAAGCAGACCTCAATTAAGCCCTTATCTTGCTCTGCCTTTATTATAATATCATAGTACTTGGGGTCGGAAGGGACCTAAACAGGTCATCAGGTCTGACCCCCGGCACTGCGTGAGAAGAGGTGCCGGGGTCATATCATCCCAGCCAAATATCTGTCCAGCTTCCTCTTGAAGACCCCCAAGGTGAGCAGGGAAGCAAGAACTTACCCTACAATACAGCCTGCTGCTAGCAAGATGCCACTATCTGAAATGGAAAATAGCTGGCAGCCACTTAAAATACTCCTTGTTCACACAGGTGTTCACCAAGGGTTTAGGGAAGTCACTTGGTAAAGCAGTACCCCTACTATTCCCAGAACAGGCCCAATTTGATATACTCCCATTCTGAAGATGCAAGGCATGGTTCAGAGACCATAAATTTCAGTTTAGAATCAGAACACAGTTTCTGCAGAAAGCCAGTTTACAGCTTCAAGGACCGCAAGGCCAGACTCCTATGATAAAGGGATCTTATGAGTCCAGTAATTAAGTAATTTGTTAATTTAAAATGTGCATTCTGGCATGCAGTAAAAGCTGTGTTAACCAGCATTTTATTAACCAGAATACTCTATTAACCAGAATTTTCCCAGCCCCGCACCAGAGCCAAGGGCTGAAGCAGGGCCAGCCTCAGCTGCGCTTTCAGGCTGGAGGGGATGGAGCCCCCACACCCGCCCCACCAGGCCCTACAAAGCCGAGGCAGGACATGGGACAGAGGGCTCGTCCCATGCTCATCCAGGGGGCACAGGGAGGGGTGCCAGCTCCTACACATATCCCAGTTATTTCGATAAACAGAATGATTAGATAACTGGCACTCCCTCTTACCCCACTCATGCCAGATAGTGAAGCTTTTATTGTACTTCACTTTGAAGGGGGGCCATGGATTCTCATGGATTTTCTCTTTTAAAAAAGGGAAAAGAACAAAAACACCCAACAACAACATTTTTCCATTGCAAATGTCAAACCTGGATGCTTGCTCATGAGTCAGAGAGGCCACTTCTCTCAGATGCTTTGCTAAAGAGGAGTCTATTTCCCCCATTACAAGTAGTCAATGCCTTGGGTATATACACTAAATATATCATGAAATTACTGAAGTACATTTATATCAAACACCATAATATATAGTTATTGAAATGACAAAAGTTGAACCCAGTTCCACACTAGCTTCAAATAGAGCCTAAACAATACAGGAGTAAACCAAATTTTGGAACTATCCATGAATGCCACAAGATAAACCCCAAAAGGCAACTCAGTTTTGGGGTGAATCTGTGACAAGGGACAAGTGTATTTGTCCCTAATAAGCCATTTTAAGCAAGTGATAAATGGGTATCTTATTTTAGAAAAAAAAAAAATGAAATCTGTATCATTTGAATGCATCATGATCCTTAAATGTTACTGAAAAGGAGCAAGCTTATAATACAAGGATTCAATAGTCATTTTGTAAGCAATAGTCAAAATAAAAAAAGTACTGCACCTTTCCCCTGCAATATAAGCTTAGGGGTCAATCCCCCCCCCATAAGAATTCTTTTCTAGCTTTTCTGCATCTCATCCAAAACATGCTTATCTATTGTCCAGAGTTTCTTGTTACAATTTACTTATGTTACCTTTAGATCTCCCAGTTCGTGTGAATCACCACCACAAGATTTTGGTTCATGCATTGTAAAAGGAACAATCAAATTTGTGCATTTGGAGCTGGATACCTGCCTGCATAGAAACAAAACGAAAGGTTAGAGACACAACAGACTTCAAAATATCTAGGTTTAAAAATCACCTTTTTTCAAACTAACTTGCCCTTCAGGCAGAAGGGAAACATTTTACATCTATGAAGCCAGAAACAGAATTCTCTGAGTATCACAGAAATCATAGAAAAACTAGGGCTGGAAGGAACCTCAGGCAGCCATCCAGCCCAACCCCCTGCTCAGAGCAGGAACATCCCCAACTAGGTCATTCCAGCTGGGGCTTTGCAAAGCTGGGCCTTAAATGTTCAAGGATGGAGATTCCACCACCTTTCTAGGTAGCTTATTCCAGTGCTTCACCACTTCCCTAGTGCAAAAGATTTTCCTAATATCTAACCTAAACTTCCCTTGCTGTAACTTGAGACCACTGGTCCTTGATGTCATCTGCCACCACTGAGAACAGTTGAGCTCCATCCTCTTTGAAACCACACTTCGGGTAGTTAAAGACTGCTATCAAATCCCTCCTCAATCTTCTCTCCTGCAGATAAGCAGCCCAGTTCCCTCAGCCTCTCCTCAGAAGTTGTGCACCCCAGCCCCTGAACCATTTTCCTTGCTCTCTGCTGAACTCTCTCCAACTTGTCCACATCCTTTCTGCAGTGGGGGACCCAAACCTGGACACAGTACTCCTTTGTGCACAACCAGTTAAGCAGCAGTACTAAATACTGAACTGCCTTTGTGCGTGGGGGCAAGTATTTTGTTAAATATAGGAAGTTAGTTAAATTCTCAACCCACCACGCACTGTCTCTACCATTTTTGCTCAGTGTCAAGTTACATAAAACTCAAGGGGGAATGCAAGCATGTATGTAGACAACACTTACTAGTATTTTTTTTTAATTTTAAAGATGTCATTTCCCTAATATTTGGGAAATTCTCCACAAACGTATGTTAGTGTAGGTGACCCCAAGAAATGCCCTCATAAGTAGAGGCGGGTCTCAGAATCCCTTAGATGAACAGCAATTGAAGGGCCAAATGTAGTATTGGAGCTCAAAGCTTCTAAAGGAGTGAAATGCTTAGCAAACGTGTATTGCACCAGGGCAGATCAAGGGAACATAGTGGTGTTGTTTCACATCCCGTTTGATTCCTCTTCTACCCCAAGTTTAAACGCAACTGCCTGGCAGCGACAGCAGCACTTTTATTCAGGCAAAAGTAAGGAGTCAACTGAGGTCCTGGCTCATTACAACCTACTTGAACCCTTCTAAACTCTATGTTCCATAGGTATTAACAACCTTCTCTCTTTTTAATGTTTGCTAATGGTTCCACTAATCAAGCTATCCTTTATTCTGCAAGTCTGCTCCATTTGCTCTTCTTTCACAGCCCAGCAGACTGTTTTCAACTCTAGCTAGAAACATTAACTCAGGTGTCGAAATAGGTCTCAGTGAAGCAGTGGATGCACTGTCAAGATTCTCAAGAAGACTAGATTTTCAGATTCATAAAACAGATGTACATTTAATTAAAATGACTATGGGACTAATAGAATGCCTTTTGATTATTTTTGCCTAGTCTATGGGGTTTCATACATAATATATGAAGTAACAAATTAATGTACCATCCAATAAAAGTTGCATTTGTTTTTGCTTGGATTTTAAACTGAATAAATTGAAGGTCCCAAGCCTATTAGTAAAGCTCCTCATTTCTTTTTAATTGGAGGAAAAAAAAAAGTTGTGTGGTATACCACACAATCTGCACACCCCCAGGGTTCCACACATGATTGCACTCCATGGATGCATCCACACATGCAAGCATATGAGCTTGCAGCAGCTCAAACAGGAGCGGCAAATTTGAGCCGGGGATTTTTGTGACAGACATGCACTTTGGTGTGGGGCAAATTGTGCCACTTGGGGCCCAGATCCTCCTAGATCTGTAGCCAGGGGGAGCTAGAAGTCTCATCCTGTCTGGAAGCTGGCCACGAGTGTGTGATGGGAGGAAGTGGGGTTTGCAGGAGTGGGGTGGTGGGATCTGGGTGGGTATGGTTAAGGTGTGGGGGCAAACTGCTCAGGAGGGGTGGCAAGAGGCACATGTGGGTTCATCTGAACGTGCTCCATGTGACCACACTATAGATACACTTCCCAGATTGGCAAAGAGCAGAAAGCCAAAATAAAAGGAAGAAGTTATGGGCATGGGTAGATATACTTCAAACCAAGGAGGTTAGGGAAGGGGAACACAGAGAAAGATGTTGATATGCAGGAGTGAGCAACCCTATAACAAGCCTCTTGCATAGAGAGCACACAGCTACATGCCATTGCAGTAATTTAGAGTTCTCCAGTGCAGGAGCTCTTTCTGCTTGCAGCTGATGTACTTGATTTTTAAGTGCTTCAAAATGCAGCAGTCTTTGAAATATTTAAAATATAATATCTGTCCAAACCCTAAGCCATGGCAGTGGACAGAGGGAATATACTTGGGGGATGAAGCTCAAGAATGAAGTGTTGTCCTCGGCAGGTAGCTCAGGGGCAGGCAATTACTTCGGGCAGAGGGCCACTTACCAAGTTTTGGGAAGCCATCGAGGGCCACATGGGTAGCCCCACTCCTTGACAGGTGCCCCAGCCCCTAATTACCAATTTGGGACAGGAAGTCCCACCCCTAACCCCTGACTTTTGCCATTAGAAGTCTCGCCCCTTGCCCCATGGAATTACCCCTTTCAGCAAGGGGTTTTGCCAACTCTGAACCAGAAAAATGCCAAATTATATTCTAAAAATCAAATACGTACTACACATTCACAGATTCATTTCAAAAAAGTTTTGTCCTGATTTACATGTATTTGTGTAGTTTACATAGAAGTGATAGTATAATAGCTTAAAATGAAGTGTTATTCTTGGTGTGTGGGTATGGGTTTTGTGGGGGGGTGGGTAGCTGGGGAGGGTTGTGGTGTGGAGGGGGAGGGTTTGCCCACAGCTTGTCTGCCCCGCCCCCCGCAGCAGGCAGAGCCCCTGCCAGCACTCCCGCAAGCCCGGGCTCTGTGTCCCTGCACTCTATGCTCCTGGTCCTGGGGCACTGGCACGGGCCCCATGCTCCCACTTGCCCCCCCACCTCCCCATCTGCCACTTTCCTGCTGCTGCCCCATCCCTGTCCCTCTCCCCTTCTCCCCCAGGCTGCACTGGCACTACTTCCCAGCTGCTCCTACAGTCCCAGCACTACACCTGGGAACCACATGGTGCCGAAGCACGGTGGGCAGAAGGAGAGAAGGAAAATGGCTGTGGCAGGTAAGGGAAAGGGGCAGTGAGCAGGCGCATAGAGTGTAGCGACAGCCAGGCAGGAGCACGGGCCTGCCCCAGAGCACTGGGGCCAGCGCCAGTGGGGCCCAGAGTAGGATGGCAGGAGCATGGGGTCCAGGCTACCAGAGGCTCTATGGAGCCAAGCTGTTCTGCTTAAGCAGGGAGAAAAGGGAGCCAGCCCAGCTCCACAGAATCTCTGGTAGCCCAGCCCCACTCTCCTGCTGCCCCGCTCTGGGCCTGAGGCACCAGCGCAGGCCCCACATTCCTGCCTGGCTGTCACTGTGCTCTGCACGCCTGCTCGCTGCTCCTTCCCCCCACCGCAGCCATTTCCCCACTTGCTCCCCGCCTGCCTGCCAGCCAGCCTCCAGCACCACATGGTTCCCAGCTGCAGCACCAGGACCACATAAATCGGGCCTGGCTGGCCCCGAGGACTGCGGCAATCATCTACAATCACCCCTGCCTCCCTCCCCCCTCCTTCTTATCTGTATTTCCTTTGGTGCAGGGAGGCAGAAACAGTCCCAGGCTGAGGCTTGGGGTGGGGGGAGGCTGGCGGGGGGGCAAGGCCAGGCCTTCTGTGGCTGTTCAGTTCTGCCACCGGCTCTCCCTGGGTCCTACTGCCTCTGGCTCCTGTTATCTTTGACGGGCAGCCAGGGGCAGATTAAAATTTTAACTTTTTAGGGGCCTCACAGTCCAGATAGAATGGCCTGGCAGGCCAGATCTGGCCCATGGGCCGTATTTTGCCCGCCTTCAACATAGCTGTACCCCTTTTGTAACACTAGGTAGCAGTTAGTGACAAATGCAGTGTCAACAGGGATAACTGCACAGATATGACTACCAAGTTTATCACCACTCCCAAGGTGATTTTATATTTCTTATGTTACCCATATCATCATTTTATTTAACATTTAAACATATTAAAAATGAAAACAGATTACTGCCAGCTTTGACAGCTGTAGTGTAAGCTGTCAAAGATAGTATAAGAATTATTTGCTCAAAATAAAATAGAAAAAAAAAAACACAACTTGTTTGCATCCTATCTTTGAGACCCACAATTAGGCAAATCTAGACGTCTCATAGATTGTAAGGGCTGGAAGGGACCTCGCAAGATCATGAGGTCTAGCCCCCCTACACTAGGCAGGAAAGACAACTGAGGTCATGTGACCCCAGCAAGATGAACGTCCAGTCTTCTCTTGAAGAACTCCAGAGTTACTTGTGGCTATCAAATGGCAGGCAGATTATAACGAGCAAAAAAACTCAATGTCTAGTTTGACAAACAAAACTTTTTGTAGAGTTAAAGCGGCAATCTTAAAGAGATTTTCAGTAATATAAAAGGCACCAAATACCCCCAAGTTTAGAACAAGTTTTACACCCTAGATACTGGTTTTCCATTGTATTACCCTATAACAGCATTATCTTTAAAGAATTAGCCCTGCTGTAGGAAAGTACATAACTATACCTCTTTGTAACACTAGCTGTAACTGGAACTTCCATCATCTTCACATCATCAACATCTGTTACTAAGTTAATAGGAACTCTCCCAAATGGGCCAACCTAAATATTTAAACAAATAGGAAATTATCAAGATGTGAAATATTAATTTTCACAACATGTGAGGACCAAAAAAAGTGACATTAAACTTTAAGCATTCAAAAAGTTTCCACCTGATTAATCTTGTTTAACTGCTTTAAAGGATTGTGGCCACCAAAGACTGCATCAAGCTCTTGAGAGTTGTTCTCCCTAAAAACAAAAAAACCACACAAACTATAATTCTTGGCCACTGTTGAAGAAAGCCTTGAATAAAAAGAATAAAGTTGTTACCCAAGAGAATGTCTGCTGAAATTCCCAGAAATGTCACCAGAATCACTTTTTTTCCTAGTCCTGTAACTTCCAAGCATGGTTTGTAGTCCGGATTCTTGCGAGCCTGACGCTGTAAGTAAGTAAATGAATGTGAATTATTCTGAGATTATCACATGATGCATTAATTTCAAAATAATGCAACTCAGGTAATAGCCAAAGCTATGGACATATGATCTTCACTATAACTAGGGCTAATCACCTTGTACAGCAACGAAAGTTATTGCAGCATGCAGAATAGGCATCTAACCAGTTCTCCAAATACAAGTACAGTAAAATCTGTTATCCAGCATCCCCAGGGCAAGGGAATTGCCAGTTTTACAAAAGTTTCAGTGATGTGAAAACACCCAGCAGGGGTTTTCAGATAATGGGGGGGAGGGGGGGGCGGAAGGGTGGTGGCTGCACACGGAGTGGGGGGTGGCAGAGTGGTGGTAGCCACGGCCACATGCAAGCTTTCCCCCACCCCGCCTCCATGTGCAGTCGGCCGGAAATTCCGCTCAATGGAATCTCCAGTTACTTAAATTCCAGATAGTAGAGATTTTACTGTACCTCCATTAGCCACTAGATTATGGAAGTACCAGCAAAAATGTCTGCACTAAGCAGACTACCACCCCAAGTGGAAGACTGAATAGAGCTACAGACGTGAGGCTCATATACCAGTGTGCCCATTTCCCCGTTCACTCCGATGTGCGTAACAAAACTTTATTGGGTACAGATACAGGAAACAGAAATTAAATTCAGTTTTTAAATTATAGGTTTTTTGAGCATTCCAATCCAGGTCTTATGGAGCCTAAGGCCAGTGCCGAGTACTGGTTATTTGATCCAGCCGTTTGGTTTGTGCCATATGAAAATTACTGAAGTGATAGACAGGTCTATAGGGAAGACTTTAATCCTGAACACTTAAGTTAGTAATAATTCCTATCTCTTCTAGTAGGAAGTTCTACAGTCAGGGTCCAGACACCATAAAAGTTTTGACATCCCAAATCTTCTCATAACCAATTGATACTTCCATGGGTCCAGTGTAAAACAATCATCAGCAGTCACGATGCCCGAAAACTGACCAGCTCCCTTGTTACAGTCCGTTGTATGGCAGCAAGTATATAGGTGTAAAATAATTCCTCCTGGTACACTTTTGGTCCAGTTTTAGAGTGGTTTTTCAGATACACAGGTCCGTATGCTTGCCTTTTATACTAGTATAAAGATGATCATACTTCTGGAGAAGCACTTCAAAAAACGTGCTGTATCTGCAGCCTCAGTATCATTAATGGATTCTATCCTCAAATCACCCGAGAGCTAGAATAATACTATTCCCATGTCATGGATGGCAACAAGGAATGGAGAATTAGTGTAGATTAAGCAAGTTGTCCAAAGTTACGTAAGCCTAGCTGACTAAATTTGAGAACAGAACACAAATCTTAAATCCTAGTCCATCAGCTTATACACAAAAACTTCCTTGCAACTCTATCCTGCTATTGCATCACCAGAAAATAAAATGCATATATACATTCAGTAAGTTTAAAATACTCAAACTGTGCTGACCTGCAAAGTTCTCTTTCTCTTCATCTGAAAGCAGCTGCCGTTTCTGACAATACAAATTTTGCAGAGCAACTTCCAGCATCTCTGGTGGAACTGCACAGCATTCAACAGCTTTTTGAAGAAGCTGTTTGCACTTCTTTAAATTTCCTAGTAAAAACACCAGAAAATTAGAAATTTAGTTAAACAGGGATGAAGAGCTGTATTAAAAAGATAATGTTCTTAATTTGAAAAATACTATTAAAGGCCCCTGACCCTTGTTACATCCATTTTAAAATTAAATTGTTTAATTGCACAATAAATTTAGACCCAATACACAGGCAAAATATGGATCGTTGGCTAATTTTTTGGGATAATTAAATTGTTGCTTGGAAAAAAAAAAAAGTGTAGAAACCAGCTATACAAGTGTCCTATCAAGCTTTAAATCTGAACATGTGGCATGCCACATACAGGGTGATAGAGTTTGTCTTGATTCATCGTGATCTCCCGAAAGACACCATGATCCATGTCTACAATGCAGTCATCATCCCCACACTCCTCTACAGATGTGAATTGCAGATAACCTGTCATCATCTCAAGAGCCTGAAGAGTTATCACCAACACCTCTGGAAAATTCTCCACACCAAATGAGAAGATCACCGCACAAACACCAGCATCCTTGTTGAAGCCAGTGTTACGAGCATTGAGTTGGTAATCCTCAAACACCAATTTCACTGGACAAAATATTGTGTACAGATACCCAACTCTCAGCTCCCAAAACAAGAGCTCTACTCCCACTTTAGTAACTGCCGGAGATCTTGTTGTGGCCAAAAGAAATGCCACAAGGACACATTGAAGGCATACCTCAAGAACACGAATGCTGACATCAAGAGTTGGGAGGACCCACCTTCCAACTGACCCCAGTGGCACTGCAAACTCAAAGCAGCAGCCTGTTTTGAGGCAAAGCATCTTGCCCTCAAAGCACAGAAAAGAACAAAAAAAGGAAAAAGGGAGGAAATCCAGCCTGCAAAAAGACCTGCAACTTCTACAGACGGATCTGTGGCTTAAGGATTGGACTCTTAAGTCACCTCAAGACCCATCAATGAGCTGTGATAGAGATCAATCTGGAATCAAGGGATTGCAGATTGTGTGTTTGGCCAGGTCCTCCAGCACCCCAGAGTAGACTGCTCTTTCTCCACCACTCCACCTTTCCTGCAAGGGAATTCTGTGACTCATGCTTCATTGCTACTCCAGGGCACGGCTCAATAACTAGAAACTCACTGCCCCTACTTTCTTTCTTCAAAACAGCCTTTAAGTAGCCACCAGCACCTCTCTATGAAATCCGGAGTGTAAACAAACACATGCTTTACTCATCTGACACAGCGGAAAATGGGGTATTTGTTCAGAAACCTCGGGGGGAAGAACATGCACAGACACAGAAGCACCTCAAAGTCCCTAGAAAGTTTGAACCCTGCTGTTCCTAACCCTCACCCCGGTCTCCCCAGAACTGCACAAGGGTTGGGGGAGCAGCTCCTCCACCCAGGGGGAATCCAGCTGGCTTCTAGTTCCAAGAACAGTTGAAGAAAGATGGGATAACAGACAGTCCCTGCCAGCTGCTCTCCAGCTCCCCTTGCGGGTAAGTGCTGGCAGAGCAAGTTCTCATGGTGCATTTTTCTCCCCTTCTAGATCACGTTCAGAGGCCAAGTTAAGGTCACACAGCGCAAGTTTCCTTCGAGTGGTACTGCCTGTTGCTTGATGGAAGTAATGTTTGCCAGGGCTCTTAGTCTTATAAATGCAAGCATGCATTATTCTTGAAAATAATACCCAAACCATTACTGAACATGTGTTTTCTGACTAGTAGTAGTAGGCGCAGACTGTCCACCTACTTTATGGATATACATCCACCTGATATGCATAAGGCAGCAAATTATGACAAGAGGAGGGAGAGAGAGAGAGAGTTCGCTATGTTAGTCTTAAGCCAGCCAGAAGGCAGGGCAGATATGCACCTTTATATAGGCTAAGCAAATGAAAGGAAAAAAATAGCAGCCACATTTGCACACAAAACAGTTCACTGTACAAAATGGGTTTATGCATCATCATCCTAAAAATATGTTAGTTCTTCTGACAGAACTACAAAGGAACACAGTATTCATAAAATCTTTTTACTTGTGGAAAAAAGTTGATCAACTCATGGGACAGAAGGATAGAATAGATGGACTGATATTCTTTCTAGACCTACTTCCTATGATTTTAAGCAGCAGGGTTTCATACCAAGTGGCAGATTTATGAAATAAAAGACTCTATTCCACCTCTACTAGATGGTGAATTTGTTAAAATTTGTAATTTTAAAAAGATAAATTAATCCATAAAAATGTGGAGCCAAAAAAGCAGTCATAACAGAAAACACCCAAGAAAGAGATGGAGCGAGAAAAGAAAGAATATTCCTTCATTAAAGAGGGGAAAAGTACGTTCTGCATGCTAATTGTCCCTTGTAATGAGAGATTATTGACATATTATGGTACTCCCTTTAAAACCACTAATTTTTAAAACTCAATTGAGAGACCAAGGCCCTGCCAGTCTTCACCCTTTTTATACAACCAAATATGTTCAGAGTAAAGTTCTCATCAACTTTAGCTCCAGTCACAAGTTTGCATTCTGAGAGCAAAACTATTCCAGAACAGACCAATCCTAAATAGGCTGAGGCCTTACAGGCAGGCTCTCTCGCTTCATAGCTCCAATGCATGCCTATGCTTTGAATTAGAAAAAAGATCCTACAGGGAAAACATCATCATGCAATTTATGATTGTATCACACTGTAGGTGCACAACAGAGCCGAATTTAGGCTGAACCCAACTGTCCAGTATTGTTAACTTCTGAATTCTCAACTTTGCAGTCTTTTTAAACTAGTTACTGTTTATGCTGGTTAAGTGATTAGGGCAATGCTTCCAGATGTCTAGTACTGGTAGAAAGATTCAAAAAAAGAACTGAGAAGATGTTGGAATAATTAACTTGTTCAAAAAACAAGGCATTAGCTCTCTGCCTCCCTACCTGCAACTTCTGGGAAGAATAATCTAGCTGCATGCAAGCAGGAGAGGAAGTGAAGAGCCAGCCTCTAGGGGCCACTACTACTACACAGGAGTCATAGTCAAAGACAAGAGGCTTTTTCTCCAGGAGCAGGGACATCTAGAAAACAGTTGGGCAGTACCTCTCAAGAACAAGAGAACTGAAGTTGCAAAGAAACTTTAAAAGGGGACCAAACAGACAGGGGATTAGGAAGCAAAAAAAAAAAAAAAAAAAAAACCAGGACAGAGAGATCAACAGAAATGGTTAATTAACAGTACTAAATGTTGCTAAACACACAATTAAAGTGAAGGTACTAAGAAGGTATTTATCTTCTGCTACAACCCAAAGAACTATATTTGATCATTATAAGAGGACAGGTAATCAAGACTAGGGGGTGCTTCACAATGAAAACGTTGAAAACTCCTGCTCTAGCTTACCTACTAAATTTATAGCAAATATTAAAAAGAAACTTTCAAAGCCATCACAACTTCTGGTTGTCTAGTGAAAGGGGGGGGGGGGGGGGGGGGGGGGGAGGGGAGAGAAGGTAGGTTGTGATGGCCTAGACCAGTGGTTCTCAACCTCATTAGACTTGAGGCTTCCCTTGAGAAAAATGCTAGCCTAGTTTACAAGCATGTTTTTTCCCCTACAGAAAAACAGAGCAAGTCTTCTGTTGTAGAGAACTCAGCAAGACTACAACAGGTCAGAAAGTTTGACACTAAGGATTTTTATTTGAAATCTCTGGTTGATCTTGTGAATAATGTTTACACAGTACTAACGTTGCATGGCACCCTTGAAAGGATCTCAAGGAACCCCAGAGTACCCGGCTGAGAATCACTGCCCTAGAAAGTAGGGGTTTGCAGGTTGCTTCATCTAAAGATGAAGCTACTTCTCTATACTGATGGAAAAACTACATACAACACCCCCCCCCCAATCATTTAAAATATAGTAATCAGTTTCTGCATTAAAAAAAAAAAAAAACAGAAAAACAAAAAACCCAAAACTTGAGACAGGAAGTTCTCAGACTTCTAGATGGCAAAGCAGTATTCTACCACCTCATTTCATGCAGGAAGCTGTTCTAAAGAATGTTGCTAGATCTGTCTTCCTAGCATCTTGAAGAAAAAAAGCTTTAGTAATAGTTCTTAACTGTACTGTATTCAATAGAAAACATTTTCAATATTGTATATACATTTTTTTTTGTAGTAGGTAGACAGCATTACCCACTTCCTTTTAGATCAATAAAGTAAAGAAGAATAAATTTTTAACTATTTTCTAAATCGTTAGCCGTTACTAGGGACCACTGGAATTCGCACTGGAAGTGGGCTGCGTGGCTCCTTTTATCTTGCAGTTTCCCCTATGCGCCTCCCCCGCCCCACCCTGCGGCCGATTGGTAGACAGGCCCCATGGACCCCGCCACTTGCTGCTCACCCGTGGTCAGCAGGGAGATGAAAACCACTGTTTTAAACGCACTGCAGTCTTCTGCTCAACCAGCAGCAAGCAGTGGAGCCACTGAGGCTTCCGCCAAAATCAGCAGCAGGAGACAAAACCACAGCATATTTAAAACTGTGTTTTTCCCCTCCCTGCCAAACAGGGGCGAGCAGCAAGGCCCTGCTGCCAATCAACTGTGTGTGTGTGGGGGGGGGGGGGGGGGCAGCAGCACGCAGAGGAAATAGCAAGATTAAAAGAGCCACCACACAGCACACTTCTGGCACAAATTCCAGCGTCCTTAGCTGTTACTACCTTAACTACCCCTTTACTTGAACAGTATATAGTAATTTGTGGGGGAGGGGGGAGAAGGGACGGACACAACTTTGACATACCTTGTGACATTTCAAACTGTGCAAAAGCCACATGGACAAAAGCAAATTTCTTGCAGTTCAATCTGGCAAGATGAAACTGGTCCCGTGCCTCATCTGGGTCTTGAAGACTGTAAAATAATTAGAAAATTGAGGAGATTAAAAACAGCAAAATTTAAAGTGAGAGGGTAAAAGGAGAACAAAATAAAAGGTAGAGCTCTGGAGACCCACCCATTGCCAAAAAAAATACCCTCCATAAAAATTCCCTCTCCTCCTTATTACTGAATATAAGCAGTCTTCTCTCTGTCCCTGGCTGAGTGTAGTATCCACAGTGAGATTACTATCCACTACCCCAAATAACCAGACTGCTTAGTCCAATGTCAAATCACAGGAAAAAATAATAGAAAAAGCTTACAAAGTAGTCCAATCAAACAGCTGAAATATAAAAATACCAGTCAGCATTTTGACAAAATAAGACTTTCATAAAAGTAATTGCATGGCTCCAACATATTGCATGAATTTGCCTCAAGAAATTAGCGCTATGGAGCACCAGGACAGCATACAGTAAATCCATTAAGAACTCAATGCCCTACCTAAAAAGGATCATTTGACAATGTCAAATCATTATTAAAGGGTGTAGTTCTACAGGGATTAAATTTAGGCCTGATTTAATATTCTTCAGTTTTCTAGAAACAAACATAAGATCACTGTTAATGACAAATAAAGTAGCAATGGTGAGGACAAAGCAGTCAGAAAAAGGGACTGAATCTGGGAAGCAGTCACCCTGAAAACGCTTTAATGGTCATATTGTACAAGCGACTAAACGTACTTTAAGAACAAGGAACACTGTGGCTAAGAGAAGGAGGGAAGTTATTTTACTGTTCCAATGCCACAGGCAGAAGTAAAATAACAGCTGTATCCCTCTTATAAAAAGGATGTTTGGAAAAACAAAGCAAAACAAAAAACTGAGGCACATACAAGAGCTACAACCTTGAGGACTAAGCACTAAAGATTTTTTTTTTCCCCTGTATCTCAGTAGGTCATACCATTGATTAAGTAACTAGCTTTCATTGGGACTATTCTACTATCAATAGAACCAATGACAGTATCACTTAAAAAGCATTATACAGGTAGTCCTCAGACTTGCAATCCAATTGGTTCCTGTGTCTTAAGTCAAAACATTGTTCCTATGGGAAAACCAGTTCCAAGTTACAATGTTATAAGCAGGGGATTGGCATAGCCTCCACTCCCAGCTCCATCTGCCGCTGGCCCGGATTGGAGCCCAGTGCAGCTCTGGCCCCATGCCCTCCTGGACCGGCGGTGCACAGTGGCGAGACCCCCTCCGCCCAGTGGGCAGTCGCTGTCCCAGCCCCAACCCCAATCCCTCCCTCACTGCAGAGGTGTTGATCTGCCCCTCCACAACAGACCTACCAGCTGGAGGCAGCTGTGTCCAGTGTTGTAAAGTCAAAACCCCGTCAGATACCCAAAACAGTGTCGTAATTTACAAAGGTCGTAAGTGCCATTTGTCATAACCTGAACAGTCATAAGTCGAGGACTGCCTGTATAAGTTTGCATGCTTCTTTAACAGTGCAAATGAAACAAAGCCAAATTAACTTTTGCCCTGTTTTGTTAAGGGTTAACATAACAGGGATGCAGGCAAGAGCCCTGTTACTAAGGCAAAGTCAGGCAGGATTGACCTGACAATTTCCTCCACCTGGCAGGGTGCATTACACATCCAAGACAAGATCACCCAAGACACGATTAGCCCACCAAAACCTGCATAAAGCCGGCAGCGGGACATTTACTTGTTGCCTTCGGGCACAAGAGGATGGACAAAGGGGTTACTGAGACGCCGGAGAGAGAGAAAATGAGGAATATGACCTGCAATCTAGAAGGACACGGTGAGCACGGGACTTCAGAAGATATGACAAGTCAGACACAAGGCAGATTACTTCTCCAAGAATAGCAGTTGCACTGGTGAGTGTGGTGAAGTACTGAGGCATCGGGAGGCAGCTCCGCCAGGAGCCATGGGAAAGAGATGGTGTCTCTCAGACAATACGCAGGTGGTAGGAGCTAATCCAGGCTCCTGATCCCATCGGGACAATGACAACGCCAAAAACAAGACAGACAGTGAGGGAGCAGCAGGGGGTCACTCCCGGCACATGGCACACACGAAGAGAGATGCAGAGAACGTGCCCCGCTAACGAAGCAATTGGTGGCAGAAACTACTAATTAGGAAGTATCTTTAAGGTATCCAGCGCAGAGTTTCCTCATCTGCAGCTCGGGCTTCCCTCGCCAATGAACTAATTGGCGAGACTACTGTTACTCTACCTTTTTATTTTGGAAAATAAACTAACACCATAAGCACGTAACACCTGGGTGGCATTTATTGATCCCGAACATCAAAAGATCAGATCCCTTTCCTTTTCTTTCTAATCCAAGTTGCGGCAGGCGAGTAGAGGAGAGACGAAGCTAAGGTTGCCCAACCCGCTTACAGTTAAAGTACAGCAACTTAGCTCATTCCCTGCATCCCTCTCCATAGGAACAGGTAGACAGAATAGTTCTCACAGAACTGCTTAGGTACACTCCTAAGCAGGAACTCCACCTCTTCTTTCAGAGTACTTGAAAGTTAGGCTAGTCCACAGCTTAAATAACTTGATAGGAAAAAACACACCTGACGCTAGATGACACTAATCTAGCAAAGAAAAGGAAAGCAAAACACCCAACAGCTGAAACCTAAAGTCAGACAAGGCACAAAATGTTAACATTGTACAGGCAGTCCTCAGACGTACGACAATTGGTTCCTGAAAACCACGTCTTGAGTTGAAACGTAACGTGGAACCGAATTGTTCCTATGGAACAATGTTATAAATCTGGGATTGGTTCCTGAACCAAGGCCCAATCCCCTATTTTCACCAAAAATACCCCAGAATTTTGTACTCGAACAATTATAGATGAGTAATATAGCTACATTAATGTACTTATATTGTAAGTAGCAATCATATCGATTTGGAAGGACTTCTTTGAGGTGACTTTGCTGGACTTTTTGAAGGGTTCTTGGCTGAAGTCTTCTCAGGAGTCTGGCCTGCTTTCTTAAAGAAAGTGTCCAAGGAAGTTTGGTCAGATGTTCTCCGGAGAGATGGGAGACGCAGCAAACTTGTTTGCTGGCATGGCATCAAGCATTTTAAAACTGAAACTGACGTCATAAACATTGTAAGTATAAAACGTTGCAAGTTGCGGAACGCCTGTAGTTAACCTATGAAATAAACCACTAAAGGAAAAAATGGAATTGCCATCTTTCAGAGTCTTCAAATCAAGAATAAGTGCTTCTAGAAAATATACTACAGTTCAGCACAAGTTACTATGAATTTCATGCTAGATCGTGGTATGTTGTGGTTGCTGTTCATCCTTCGAATTCAAAGATGACCATGACATCACTGGCTGATTCGGTTTCTGTGAGCATGTGAGTAGCTGACCAGGTCAACTTGGGCTTTGAACCATCTGTAGCACACTGGGCAAGAGATGTCATTTTGGGTTACTTGATCAACAGCAGACATGCTGCTGATGCGAGATCTACACTGTTTGCATTTCTGCTGCCTCAGCAGCTCTCCTTCGCTTAGACTGTAGCTCCAGTATGGATGAGGCTTTGCCAGGTGGAACAATCATGAACGAGATCTTCCCAAGACCTCAGGGTCAATGTTGAAACATTTCAAGGATGACTTGAGAAATCCTTGAAATGTTTCCTCTGGCCTCCCCGAGACCACTATCCCTGCTTTAGCTCACCACAGATGATCTTCTTTGGCAGTTGCTCATTAACATGGTAGTAACATGGCCTGCCCATCTCATCTGTGATTTCATCAACAGAATGCAGATTCTTGGAATGCCTGGCTGCATGAGAACCTTGGTGTTTGGGACCTTGTCTTGCCATCTTATCTTCAGTCTCCTCACACAGCCCATGGGAAACTGGTACAGTTTCATTGCATGGTGTCTGTACGCTGTCCAGGTTTCACATGCATACATCAGGATTAGCAACACAATGCCAGTTTTGTTTGTTGACTGATGCCTCTGCACTCCCACACATTTGTACATAGTTTGCCAAAGGCTACACTTCCTCTGGCAATTCTGGCACTGGTTTTAATGTGAACTGCACATGATAGTGTACTGCCAAGACAGGTGAACTTGTCCACTGCCTGGAGGGTTTGGTCATTAACTGTGATAGTAGGCTCCATGTAAAGCTTTCCTGGTGCATCACTTCAGCCTTCTTAGTGTTGATTGAGACCAAAGTTGTCACAAGCTGTAGAGAAATGAACCATACTCTGCTGAGTGTCAGACTCGCATTTGGCATTTGGGGAACAGTCATCAGCAAGCAAAAGATCACAAACAGGCACTTCCTGGAATTGTGTCTTTGCCTGTAGTCTCCTCAAATTGAAGAGCTTGCCATCAGTCTGGTATCTGAGGTCAATCCGTGTCACAGTCATGAGAGGCATCTGTAAGCATGGCAGAGAATATCATACTGAAGAGGGTTGGGGCTAGCACCCCACTCTGCTTGACTCCATTGGTGACTGGGAATGGTTCAGATGACTTGCCATCATCTACAACAAGAGTGAGCATGCCATCATGGAACTGCTAAACCATTGCAAGACAAGGTTCCTTGGGTGAATTTGATATCTTTTATTAGACCAACCCTAATAAAAGATATCAAATTCACCCAAGGAATCTTGTCTGCCTATATCCTTAGACCAACACGGCTACAACCTAAACCCCTAAACCATTGCAATGAATTTCTCCAGACAACCAAATCTTGCCAAGATCTTCCAGAGTCCCTCCTGACTGACCATATCGAATGTTTTTGTCAGGCCAGTGGAAGTCATATACAGGTTGGAGTTCTGTTCTCAGCATTTCTCCTGAACTTGAGAAGCTGAAAATATCATGTCTGTGGTCCCACATCCTTTCCTGAAGCCACAATGACTCCCAGGCAGGAATCCTTGTTCCATGTGATGCACAAGATGATTCAGGAGAATTCTGGCAAGAATTTACCAGCAACTGACAGCAAGAAGATGCCCCAATGGTTGCTGCAGGACTGTCTATTGCTTTTCTGCTTGTACAAGCGGACAAGGGATGTTTCTTTGTATCCTGTGGTATAGTTCCTCAAGTCCACATTGACTGGAAGAGCAGAATCAGCTTCAGAGCTATGTGGGAGCTTCCGGCCTGGTAGACCTCTGCTGGTACAGCATCTGCTCCATGTGCCTTACCATTTGACAGCAGGTCAATTGCTTTCATACTCTCAGTCAGTGTTGAAAGATCATCAGGAGATGACTGACTGACCCAGGTAGACATTAACAATTGCCTCCTCACTAATAAATGATTGTTGATTGAAGATGTTGTTGAAGTGTTCTGCCCATCTTTGCAGCATCTTTCCTTCGTCAATGAAGCTGTGTTTTTGGCTGTAGCCATGTTAGGCTATAACCAAACAGGTTGTTGGCTACAGGTTCCTTCCCTGGAACCTGCACAGAAAATCCTCAAACAGTTGCAATCCATACTAGAAGAAGACCTGATTCTTAAAGAGATCATTCCAGAACTACCCATCCTAGCTTCAAACAAGCACCAAACCTCGCTAACTCCATCACCAGAAGCAAACTCCTTATGACCCAAACTATACCAAATGGATCCAGACCATGCCAGGACAAGAAATGTTAAACTGTCAACACATTTCCACCACCCGCACTATAACTACACCCCTCAACAGAACCATCACCATGCCTGGATCTTACCGCTGCACCTCCAGAAATATTATATAATCTCATCCAGTGCACCAAATGCCTTGATGAAAAATATGTTGGAGAAACTAAACAACAACTATGCACAAAAATGAATGCACACCAAAAATCTATTAAAGACAGAATACTCAACTACCTGTGGGGGCACACTTCTCACAGGACAATCACTCCCTATCCAATCTCTCAGTTCTAATCCTCGAAGGGAACTTAATAAAACACCTTCTGTAGGTAAGCCTACGAACTTCACTTCACAAATCTACTGGATACAAAAAAAAAACAAACAAACAAACAAAAAAACAAACAAACCATGGACTCAGTACAGACATTGGTTTTATGACACATTACAACCTGCCTGACATGTTTAACAGGCACCTGCCTGACCTGACCTTTTACATTCTTCTTTCTACCCCCCCACAACCTTTTCTCCCCTCCTCTACTTTGCCCTTTGTCTCCCTGATTTCCTACTATTTCCTTCTTCACTTAGGCCAAAGGGAAACATTAGAGGTAAGAAGGAGGCTCTTTCTCCACCCCCGCTTTACCTTTTGTTTCTCTTTTCTACCTATTTATATTTTCACTACTTTCTCTCACACTGATCTTCTCTCATTCTGGTTTTCTTGATCTCCAACTATTTTCTTTGTCACCGACAGCCTCTTTATCACCTTGTATTCTATCACTGGAATGTCTCCCTTTAGCCTTTTATTCCCCTGCTCTCTTCCCCCTCACCTCTCTGCTTTACCTTTTGTCTTTCTAATTTCTATCTATTTACATTCTAATTGACATCCTGCCACACTTTTAGCTTCTCTCATTTCTTGGAGTCTCAGAACAGTGGAGACTCCCCATGCCTGAAGAAGGGTGACTGTGCCCAAAAACTGGCTAAGAGCTTTTTTCCAGCTACTCAGTTGGTCTAATAAAAGATATCACATCTACTCAAAGAACCTTGCCTGCCTTTGTCAGTGAACAGTGTGGTGCCATCAGCACTCAATACTGGAGTGCAGGGCCAGACTGTTGACTCCAGTGGACGGCTACACCTGGCTCTCTCTAGAAAGACCTCTTCAATGGATCAGGTGGCCAAGCAGATATGCTCATGTACCCAGCTGTGAAGGCAGATGGCAAGAGCTATATGGACAATGTAGGGCATCAGTTCAGGTACAGCAGGACCTGATGGCCATCACTGCACCCAGACTTTTCTCCAGATGTCTCAACACTCTCATGTCACTGGATTCAGAAAGGCTGAGAGAGACTGAGGGCGACTCTACTCTACTTTTCCTCACTTAAATTCAACTCACATGCATGTCACAATATCATCTATACCCCCCACAGATTCACTCAAGTTCTGTAGCAATGTGGATACAATGAAAGCTATAGCTGCAACCTTCTACACAAGCAGCTCGGGCAGGGGGTTGCTTTTCACTGGATTGAAGCAGAAGTGGTATTCAGCAGTCCCCTGGGTGACTGAGTAGCCCTATTTAGGATCACACCGTTCACCTCCGTAGCATAAGGAAGGGGCTAGAAAAGGTTCCCTAAACATTGTTTGCTTCACCTTAACCCTGGTCGGCATAGCACGGCTGATGGGGATCCCACTATAGCATTTGGGGGGGGGATATCACACCAAGACAAAAAAGACAAAGCTGACACCCCACCATTGGTGCTTGGAATGTGAACAGACTAATGGACTGTACGAACAGCAGATAGACCAGAGAGAAGAATAGCTCTAGTTGGTAGAGAACTGGCCGGATTCAACATTCAGATAGTGGCCCCAAGTGAAACTAACCTAGCTGAAGAAAGACAACTCATTAAAAAAGAAGCTGGCTACACCTTGACACTTTAGTAAAGAGCACTGTGAAGCTGGTGTTGGGTTTGCCATCAAAACACAGCTAGTCAGCAAGCCTACAAATCACCCAAAGGGAGTGGATTACAGACTTATGCTAATGAGATTCCCCACTGTCTGGGCAAAGATGTACAACTATGTACAGTGCCTATGTTCCCACCATGAATAACCAAGATGTGATTAATGACAAATTTTATGAAGACATGGAGTCCTTAAATTGTAGAAGTGCCAAAGGCAGACAAGCTCATCATCTTTGGTGACTTTAATGCTAGAGCTGGCACAGATCACCAGGCATGGCCAGGCATCATCAGAAAAATGGCCTTGGGAAATGCAACAGCAGTGGGCTCCTCTTGCTGAGGAAGTGTGTTGAACTTGATCTCATCACCAATACATTCTTCTGCCTGCCCCAAACCACAACAAGCCGTCTTGGATGCACCCGTGTTCCAAGCATTGGCATCTCACTGATTACATCATTGTCAGAAGAGACAGACAGGATGTCATAGTGACAAAGGCCATGAGAAGTGCAGAATGCTGTACTGACCACAGGCTCAGTCTCCAAGCTGAATATCCAGATACATCTTAGTAGATGTCCACAAGAGAAAAAAAGCACCCAAAAAGTTCAATATCTCTAAACTGAAATAGAAGAATGTGAAACAGGCATTTGTTGAAGAACCGTGCAGCCAGCTAGTAACAATTGATGTAAACTCCAATAACAAAGGAAACTGGGCATCCTTTAGAGACCGTGTACTCGGCTGCATCCAATACCCTTGGTCCCACCACATAAACATCAAGATTGGTTCGATGAAAATGATAGTAACATAGGGAGACTACTGAATGAGAAACATTGGCTCCATAAGGCCTACTTAGGAGACAGCACTTCAACATTTTAGGCAGCTTTCAACAACATCAAAATGATTGTCCAACGCAAACTCAGAGAGATGCAAAATTCATGGCTGAACAAGACAGATGAGATTCAGTCTTATGCAGACAAGAATGATATGAAGAACTTCTATGATGCTCTGAAGACAATCTATGGGCCAGAGTCATCAGGAACATCTCCACAGGGATAAGGTGTCGACTGACCACTATCTACAAAGTAGCTTTTAATGGCATCTTCCTGTAATTTATTTGTACGTTTTCCGTAATCTACAGAATATCCACCCTGTAGCTATTTAGAGGGAGATGGAAGCCAAACATTTTATCTGTTGCCATCAGAAAAAAAAAAAGAAAAAACACAAACTGAGCATATTAAGACTACCAGAACATCCTATCTGCAGGTGACAACCCAAGGAAGGACACGAGACAGAAGCACAAGGAGAAAGCTAACTATGCTGCTCAGGAAAAGCAGGAAATAAAGATGCAGAAAAACCAGAAAAGAAATAAAGACTATAATTCTTAGGTCCTAAAATTGACAGGCATTCCAACTACCTGCCCCATACAGTCACATATTTTGAAGGAATACGAATCGTTACCAAAAAGACAGTTATAGAAAAAGCAGGACTGCAAGGGACCTCAGGAGATTATCTAGTTCAATCCCTCGCCCAAGGCAGGATCATCTCCACCCAAGCCATTCTACACTAACTTGTTCTTAAAACTGTGCAAACAACCCTCTCATATAACTGTCAGACACAATGACTCAAAACACTAAGGATACCCTAACTTGCTACAGGGGCGAGAGATCAGGAGGATGGAGGGCACAATCCACATCCTACCGCTGCCGTGAAAACAGAGTAATTGTTAAAATTACACTTAAGAAATGCAAAGAAAGGGACCATCTCTACCTCCCCTCCCCCCACTACAGTCCATGAGGAATCTGACTAGGGTAAAGTTACTTTTTGATCTCAAATGCGGGAATCAGTGAGGCCTTAAGCAGAGGAGCAAGATGTTCTAACCAGAAACCTCCATGGAGCAGGGGTTTGTTTTGTTTTGCTTTGCTTTTTATATAACCAGCAGAAGCATCAGCACACGCTAGTCAAAAATCCCCAGCATTAGCTGCAGCCACCCCTAGAGGTGTACCGATACATCAGTCCGATATCAGATCGGCACCGATATAAAGAAAAACGTCCGTATCGGAAACCGGCCATATTAGGCTGATAAGAACGGCCCATGCACGCGCACAGCCGCAGAGCAGGCAGCGAGGAGCACAGCCCAGCAGCTTGGAGAGCTGCATGCAGCTGCTAAATCTGGTGTGGTGGAAGGGGAAAGGGGAAGGGGATTTAGGCCCCTGTGGTGAGAGGAGTGGGGTGGGGCAAGGGCTTCCCAGCCAGGGTGAAGTGGGCGTAGGACATGGCTGTGGCTCATCCATGCGGGGGGTGCCCACTGTTCATCTAAGAACCGCTGGCAGTATTTGCCTGCATGAGTGGTGGCAGGAGCCACGAGACATCTGGGATGGGAGGGCATGTACCCCAAGATCTGCGCGGGGCAAGGCAGACTGGGCTGGGAAGGGTCCCGCACAGCCCGAGCCCACAGCTGCAGCCTGCCTGGCACACCACACCCCACCCTGTGCAGGTCCAGGAACACATGCCCCCTCCCCCATGCCCTCCTGGCCAAGCGGCGGTAGCAGCTGTGGGAGCCACTGGATGAGCAGGCGAGTGGCAGACAAGCCGCAGGCCAAGCGGTGGGAGCCACCCCCACCATTTGAGCCAGGGCTTCATCCCATGCCTGCCCCACTCCAGCTGGGCAGTGCTTGCCCCAGGCCCACTCTTCCCTTACCACAGGCATCTTGATCTGTCCCCACCCCACACCCCTTCCTTTCCCCTTCCCCCACACCAGACTTGCCAGCAACACACACCTCTCCAAGCTGCCAGGCTGGCATTGGCCAATATACCTCCTTAAAAATCAACTATTAGTATCTGCCCCAGAAATCTCTATTAGCACACCCCTAGCTACCACCCAATGCTTCTGTACCAACGCACGCAGTATACCCTCAGAATTGATGTTCCAAACTTAAGAGCTGTCTCACCAAGTCATTGTAACGCCAAATCACACCATTATTTTCTTCGCAGGCTATGACCTCCACTTTATAGTGTTTGCTGCCCATACTCCTTGCTTTTATATACATGCAACTGAAGTATTTTCCATTTCGACCTACTTGTCTCCCTTTTGGGCTCCTTTATGTTCTCCTATGGTTCTGTTCAATTTATATCTTAACAGCAGCATTGGCGCTGTAGTTTGAAGACACAAATTGTCAGTCGTCCACCTTACTACTGGAAGTTGAACATGGTTAGTGCTTTCTCTAGCTATATTTCAAATGGAGTATCTCAATTTTCCCAGAATGGCTTCTATCTCTACATATACACACTTTAAACTACAGTGGAAACTTGCTTTAACAAGAAAAACAGTGCCATTAAAAGGTCACATTTAAATAGTAGAGCTATTAGTGTTAGAAATTTCTAAACCTAGTAATTACAAAAATATTTATCTTGTAAATTCGGTAAAAGGAAGGCTAGCACTATTAAATAAGGAACCTGATGGCTAATGAAGATTCCAATTCTGTCCTGGTGAGGTCCTGTTAGTCAGTTTGTTTCCTTGAAGTAGGTAGCTTATAAATGGCTGAAAGTGTGGAAATAATTTAAAATTGAAAGAGCTTCCCCCCACACCCTCTAAGGAGATGGGGTTGGATATGGGGCAGCAAAGAAAAATAGTACTTTCAACATTCAGAAAGCAACCAGAAAAAAGGAAACTGAACAAGAAGCATTCTTACTCTTAGTGAAACAAGAGTGGAACATCGATTGAGAAGATAATAGCTATCTATCCGTTTTGATCAATTGGGCAACTAGCTTTTGGGAGGCAGAGGGCATAGTTCCCCTTTCTTATGGTAAACAACTTGTTTCCACATTGGAATGGCAAAAACAAAAGGAGGTAAGAGTTACAAGCATGGCACAAAGATAAACTCAGAATTTGGTTGTTCCAGGTGCTCCTTAGGTTATTTCCAGTCTATGTCTCAAACAATTCCCAGTCACCTTTTTGCAGATGTTTTAATAAATGGAAAATAAGAACAACATGGGGAAATATTCCCCTATATTAAAAGCAAACTCCAGTCGTAATAATTGGAATGTTTATACTTTACACTAGGGTGTATTAAGTTAATGAAGTCAGCCAGGCTTACTTCAATCATTGGCTACTCAAGTAGCATTTTTCTAATATTTTTTTGCCCTCTACTCGAAAAGTTTTCACATGGACATTTATGCTATTACATATCTCGAGGTAAAAGGTCCCTTTTTAAAGCTTTTATCCTTGCTTTTAAAGTTCAGAACTATGTTTCTAGGGTTCTAACACTGGAAATTGTTGATTAATACTTACGCTTTCAGCTCAGCAAATCTCACTAGGATACGAGCATAGCTCTTATTTTGACTATATTTTTCTGCAGGTAGTGCAGCAACTGCTTGACTGTAACGACCAATTAATCTATTCAATAAGCCCACATCAGCCTGTGGGATGCCCTTCTTTTCCAACTTAAGCAAGAAACTCAGCCAGTCTTCAGGATTATTTGCAGTCATCATTATGTGATTAAGAGTGCCTGAGTTGTCTGGGGGGGGAGGAGAGGGGGTAGAGAAAAAAAAGAAACAATGTAAGATACTTTAGAGTCAGATATATGACAATATGGCATTTGCAACAGATAAAAACCATTTGCACATATTGACAAATGTGTAAAGATTAGTTTAAAGTATAAAACTAGTTTAGGATACAGCTTCTGGGTAGCATTATCAAACAAAGCTGAAATTTGACATCTGTCTTCAGCATGCCTTTCAGTCTTTAGTCTAAAGAACTGTAAGAACTTGAGCTTTTTACATAAGAGCTCTCTCCAATTAATTGCTGCAGCATGAACAGCAAAATGACACCAGAAAGACAAAGTTACATACCTGTTGAATCAACTGACACTTTGGTGAAATTGAATTCATCAGTGACATTGTCTTCGTTTTTGTATTTACTTTTCAGGTCTCTGACTCTGTTCATGATTGAGGCAATTGTCGGTCCCCCTTCACTTAAATCTTCTTCCTCCATCTGTAGACACAAAAATAAAAGGCAATATTACTACTGCAGAGCTCTACTGCCCTCAAAAGTTTAAACTGGAGACTACTTGGGAAAGCTTTACATCTTTCCTCCTAATATTAGTTTTGCAAGTGAGTTATATATCCATATCTACTTCAGTTCAGCCCATCAAGAGAGGCTGCCAATACTGCTATACTGTGAGCAACTTAGTGGAATGCAACTCCTATGAGCAGAGTTCTTTCACTAGTGTTAGCTAAGCCACCTGTAGAAAAAAAAATCAACCTCCACTCCTTTGTTCTGTAGATGCCACCCTAGATACTTATTATTTAAATACTTGTTTTGATTTTTATAATGCTTTTAAAATTAATAGCTATTTTTATTGCATCAACAGTATCTATAAATAGTCATTTGGTACTATTTCCTAAACAGCTGACATATTTTAATACTCTCTGACTATGCTCCGGTTATTGGATCAGTATCAGGTGACATGCCTAATGAACAATTGGCTATCTGAGTCAGTGAAGAAAATCTCTATCAGTGCACCCCTAATATTATGCAATGTGTAGCAGGGGCCCAAGTTGCATAAACTCTGTTAATTCCTTGTTGGTTTATGGCAGTGGCCTCCAACCTATTTATGGTGAAGATCAATTTCTGAAAGTTAAGGGCACCCCAGGATCTACCGTGCTCTCCGCCCCCCACAAGCGAGACGTGTCCCATTGCTGGGCGGGCAAGGGGGAAAGGCTCAGCCAAAATAGTGTAGAAATAACAGTATAACACTAGGTGGCATGGGAAATGGGTAGGGCCGCAGAGAATCTGGGCTGTGGGCTCTGGGTGGCTGCAGCAAAGGAGGAAGGGCATGCACGCAGCTATGATCGCAAACCAGATCCCACGTGCACCCAAGGGGCCACTCAACTCTTCTGCACCCCTGGTTGTCCCAATGGTGTGGGGGTAGGGGGGCTCCCGCCACTGGGCACAGCCCAGTGGAGGCCCCAGGGGCCCCTACTACTCCCCCCACCCTGTGCTAGGGGTACAGCAGGCACTGCACAGCAGCAATTGCCTCCAACCTGAGCATGGAGGGGCGGCACAGGTCTCCCCCCCTCACCCTTCCACTGGGCTGTGCCCAGGGGCAGGAGCGCCCCCCCCAACCCACCATGCTCCTGAATGAGCAGATCTTCCCATACCGAGTCTGCTGCTACGCTGAGCTGCACCTGCCCAGCAGCTGGATGCACGCACACCCAACTATTCCCAGACCAGGATCAACCTAAAGATGCTCTGGGATCAGCCAGTTGATCATGAGCCCCAGGCTGGTGACCACTGGTTTATGTGGCTGAAGTCACCATGAAAGGATGCAGCCTAACACTGAAAGTAAGACTTGATCACAGCACAATAAATTAGAAATAAAAGGCTAATGAAGAGATAAGGGGATATGCGTCAAGACTGGGAGGAGGCAGGAGTGGGGCAGGGAGAAAGATAAATATCATCTTCCACAAATCTCTTCCTCAGTCTATACAAGAGCCAAGAGAGAGGTCAGAGTTCAACATCTAAAATTTTGCTTTTAAAAGAAATAAAATGTGTTACTCTACCCTAACTGTAGGATGAGGATGTTTTACAAGGTTATTATTAAGAGGCTTTTGCTGTTTTAGCGTTTACTACCTTATGTAAGAGATAAGTATTCTTGATGAGCAAGGACAGGTTTAACCTTTCCCTGGCATCTCCATTTTAAGCAAAATAGAGCTATATATTCTCAGAGCCACTTACTCCAGATTCAAAGATGCAACAGAATCATTCGCACGTGCCAGTTTATTAGCAAAGCAGCTATTTAAAATGGATATATTGAACATAATGAACATGTGGCCACATGCCTGTTTTCAGATTTTTACCACAGAAGCTTGGCAAATTATAATGGACCAGCCCCATCTATCCTATATCCAGGGAGAAGAGGTGTATAACCTAGGGCCCCATCTACACATTACATGTAAGATGTGATTAACTGGTTAATCACGCCTTAAGTTGTGACCAAGCCACAGGTTCAATAAATTAATATGATAAAACAAGGAATAAGCCACAGAGTTATTCCACCAAAAAAGTGTAATAATTTTGTAACTCATTCTTATCACCCCATTAATTGAACATGTGGCCAGGTACTCCCTTGTCACTGGGAGCCCCACCAGCTGATGGAGTTCCCAGCTGCAGGGGTGTATCACACACTGCAACAGCTGTAAGCCCCACAGATGACAGCTCACAGATGCAACTTGCAGGATGCTGCCCCAGCTACAAGCCTTGTCAGCTATGGGAGCTTGCTACTGGCTGGTGCAGGGGGAGCCCAGGATTATGATAATCAGGCTCCTGGCAATAAGGTGCGATTGGATCTTATGCTAGATCCCAGTCATGCCTCTTGCCATGCAAAAGACGAAGGGGAAAGAACCTATCCAGCTCTAGTGGGACAGCAGAGGTACAATGGCAGAAGAGCACCTAACTCCTAGGGAGGCTGATGAATGCTGGAAGACCCAGGAATACCCTGGTCTCATTCTATACATCATACAGGTATGAGAATCAGTGAAGCAATTCTATATAGCACCTCACTCAAACGGGTACTATTTTGGAACACTTCAAAGCTCTCCAAAGATAGCCTGAAACACAAACACACTTGTATATCCCTTTGAAGCACTTCAGAGGTCTGCAACCAACATTTGAAACTTTCTCCATATAACACCACCTATACTGAGGAAACAGGTCATATAAGTTGTTTCTGACCAGTGCATACCGTATTTTGAAACTGTTCCCTGCTTTTATCATACATGCAGCACATATGAGGTAACCAAAAGACCCTACCCACATCTTTGCTTAAGCAGCTCCCACCAGTTTGGAATCCCTGTTCTGAAGTGCAGTTTCTAAACAAAGGCAATCTATCTGCAGAAGTTTAGAGTCCTCCCTCACCCCTCCAGTTGTAAAAGTCTCCAAAAGACACTAAGGTTATAATACACTATTCAGTATCTAGGGATCTCAGCATGTTATATCTTCTGTCTAGTCTTGTTGCAGAAAATGTACTTAAAAGGTTTTCTGAAACTGATGCTATTTATTCCTGTACTTATACATAGATGTTAGGGTTGGAAGGAACCTCAATAGATCATCAAGTCTGACCCCCCGCATAGGCAGGAAAGAGTGCTGGGTTTAGATGACCCCAGCAAGATGCATATCTAACCTCCTCTTGAAGACCCCCAGGGTAGGGGAGAGCACCACCTCCCTTGGGAGCCCAGTCCAGACCTTGACCACTCGAACTGTGAAGAAGTTCTTCCTAATGTCTAGTCTAAATCTGCTCTCTGCTAGCTTGTGGCCATTATTTCTTGTAACCCCCGGGGGCGCCTAGGTGAATAAAACCTCACCAATTCCCTTCTGTGCCCCCATGATGAACTTATAGGCAGCCACAAGGTTGCAACTCAACCTTCTCTTGCGGAGGCTAAAAAGGTCCAGGTTCTCTAGTCTCTCCTCGTAGGGCTTGGCCTGCAAGCCCTTAACCATACGAGTGGCCCTTCTCTGGACCCTCTCCAGGTTATCCACATCTCTCTTGAAGTGCGGTGCCCAGAATTGCACGTAGTACTCCAACTGCGGTCTGACCAGCGCCCTATAGAGGGGAAGTATCACCTCTTTGGTTCTGTTCGTCATGCATCTGCTGTTGCACAATAAAGTGCCATTAGCTTTTCTGATGGCTTCGTCACACTGCCAACTCATGTTCATCTTGGAGTCCACTAGGACTCCAAGATCCCTTTCCACCTCTGTGCCACCCAGCAGGTCATTTCCTAGGCTGCAGGTGTGCTGGACATTTTTCCTCCCTAGGTGCAGCATTTTGCATTTCTCCTTGTTGAACTGCATTCTGTTGGTTTCTGCCCACTTGTCCAACCTGTCCAGGTCTGCCTGCAGCTGTTCCCTGCCCTCCGGCGTGTCCACATCTCCCCATAGCTTTGTGTCATCTGCAAACTGGGACAGAGTACATTTCACTCCCTCGTCCAAGTCACTGATGAAGACATTAAAGAGTATCGGTCCAAGGACTGAGCCCTGCGGGACCCCACTGCCCACACCCTTCCAGGTCGAAACCGACCCATCTACCACGACTCTCTGGGTGCAACCTTCCAGCCAATTCGCCACCCACCGGACTGTGTAGTCATCCAAGTCACAGCCTCTTAACTTGTTCACCAGTATGGGGTGGGATACCGTATCGAAGGCCTTCCTGAAGTCTAAGTATACGACATCCACCCCTACTCCTGCGTCCAGGCGTTTCGTAACCTGGTCATAAAAAGAGACTAGATTAGTCGGGCACGATCTGCCTGCTACAAACCCGTGCTGGTTTCCCCTCAGCATAATTTGTGCTGCCGGGCTCTCGCAAATGTGAGCCTCGATAATTTTTTCAAAGACTTTGCCAAGGATGGAGGTGAGACTAACTGGCCTATAGTTGCCCGGGTCCTCCTTCCTCCCCTTCTTGAAAATGGGGACCACATTAGCCCTTTTTCAGTATCAACAGAACCATCTCCAATTTTTCCTCCTTGAGTTTGATCTGGGCTCAGTAGACTTAACTCCGAGATGCCTTAAATGAGGACCTGAAGAAACCTAAACCACTTCAAGTTTTCTAGCTTTTGCATAGTGTTTTCTAATCACTGGCTCCTCAGGTGGAGAAAGACCAAAATTAATTTGGTCCTGAATTAGCTCTAGGTAGAGACCAATACCAAGATCAAGAAGTCATCATCCATAGACTGGGACCACATTAAGGCATGAATATAGCAGATTTTTTAAATCTTCAGATTAGCGATTCTAGAGTGAAGAAAAATTCTTGTGTAAAGCCTATAAAATGTAACAGCTATAAAAACTATGCTTAACTACCAATTTACAGATACTCACTATACCAATTAGAAGCAAGTCCAACAAATTCCTAAACCATTAGCTATGACTGGATAACCTTTGTGTGCACACACACTCACTTTTAGAAATTAAACTAATGTATACTTCAGTACATAACACCAGTATTAACTCTCCCTAACTTCCAAGGGTAGACTACTTTACAGCAGTCCACCACTGAGTCTCTATTTTCTACCTCTAAAACATCAGGGAAGGCCCCAGCCAGATTATCTACCTCTAGTGTGATCTGATGTGGTAACTCCTGAGAAGAAAGCTTCCCCCTTCACCCAAACCTAGTCAAGCAAAAAAGCAGATGCTGAAGAAGTAACACAAAAATACCACACTTTGATAGATCCAAATCCAACAAGAATATTGTAATTAAAAGCAAAAATGAAATTGAAGACCCTTGCCCTCACATTAGAGCGGTTTGGGGGGGGGGGGGGGGGGAGGAAAAAACAAAACAAAAAAAAATACAAAAATCTATTTTCATTAGCGGACTCCTAAAAAATTTTCAAATGGAGGGGTGGACCCCAATGAATTGCAAGTGTGGTAGTGGCATACTTTTGATTATCATAGTCATCTTTTGTACACCCCTTAGGACACAGTCTGCAGACCCCCAGGAGTCCATGGACTACAGGATGAAAACCACTGTCCTAGAAAATTCAGAAAAGTTTAGATTGTTCAGTTGACCTTAACAGAACATCCTCCCAGGCTTTCCACAAATATATTTCTACTTATTTTTGTAATATCTTATTCTTAAAATAATTTACAAAAGCACTGAATGAGTTTTCAGGAATCTGGAGACAGAGACTACAAATTCCAATTCAAGAAGCTGCTATCATTGTGGTTGTGGGCAGAATAGTTTTAACACATACACATTAAAACATTCTACTTTTGTCCTGATTCTTATCTGGATCATTTACCACCTTCCTTTGCTCTTATCTGTATAAAACCTATAATTAAGAACTCTAAACAGTTGCTCCTGTATTTTTGGTTTCAACTGTCACCGACCACCTTAGCCCACTTGTTTGCCTCATCCTTTTCTTTTCCCTGTCACTTGTACAGCACTTAGCATACTGGGGCTAATACTTTTGCTGGCCTCTAAGTGCTAACATAATATTATAGGTTCACATTTCAGACATTTGAAGCCTTCAGAAATAAACAACTATTCTCACTAAGCACTTCTGATTCTCAACATTAAGTATTTTTCAGTAAGCCACATGGAGCTGTGTGCAACTCCTACTTAGCTAGGGATACATTTCATACAAGCTAATCCATATACCTGTGTTAAGACTCCATCAAGGCAGGTAGGCACATATGAAAGGACTCACTCATGCAGAATAAAAGCTCACAAATCACATTACGTTTCTTAAATGTATATGCTGCCTTCTGCCAAAATGCTAAGGGAAGTTAAAAATGAGAGCAAGAGAATCACAGAAACAAAATATTGAAGTAACAAGAAAGCTTCCCTGGCCAGAGAAAGAAAAATAAATTCAAAAGCAAGCTACCCCTACCTCATCCACTCCCCTGCCTCCGACCAAGGAGAGCATCTTCCCTACTGCACAGGTCTGAGCTCTATTCCTGGTATTTCTCCTGAAGTTAAAGAGCTGCAAACACCACGTCTATGGTCCCACATCCTTTCCTAAAGCCACAGTGACTCTCAGGCAGGAGCCTTTGTTCCACATGTTGCAGAAGATTCAGCAGAATTCTGGCGAGGATTTTACCAGCTATTGACAGCAAGGAGATGCCCAGATGGTTCTCACAGGATTGTCTTTTGCCTTTCTGCTTGTACAACTGGACAATGGCTGCATCCTTGTACTCCTTGAGTCCACGTTGACTGGAAGAATTCAGTCAGTTTCAGAGCAATGTGCAAGCCTCCAGCCTTGTAGCTCTCTGCTGGTACAGCAGCTGCTCCAAGTGCTTTACCATTTGACAGCAGGTTAATTGCTTCCAGTCTCAGTCAGAGTTGGGGAATCAGCAAGAGATATGACTTAAGATAATAGGCAAATCATATGAACTATTCCCAGTCACCAGTGGAGTCTGGTGGGGGGGCAACCCTCTTCAGTAGGATGTTCTCTGCCATACTTACAGATGCCTTTTGTGACTGTGACACTGGGATTGACATCAGATACAGAACAATGGCAAGGTCCTCAATTTAAGGAGATTACAGACGAAAACACAATTATAATAAGTGACTGCTCATGATCTTCCATTTGCTGATGGCTGTTCCCCAGATGTGAGTCTGACACGCAGCTGAGTATGGACCATTTCTCCTCAGCTTGTGACAACTTTGGTCTCACAATCAACATTAAGACTGAAGTGATGCACCAGGAAAACTTTACATAGAGCCTGCCATCACAGTGAAGGACCAAACACTCCAGGCTGTGGACAAGTTCACCTATCTCAGCAGTGCACTGTCACATGCAGTTCACATTGATGAAACCAATGCCAGAATTGCCAAAGCAAGTGTGACCTTCGGCAAACAATGTACAAATACGTGGGAGTGCAGAGGCATCAATCAGTCAACAAATAAATCTGAAGGTCTACATAGCTAATCCTGATGTATTTAGTCAACACTTGAAAGGTATTGCCAATCTTCACGTATGTATGCAAAACTTGGACGGTGTACAGACACTATGCTGGGCACGTTTACATAAGATGCTACATCACCATAGCACACGTAGCATCTCAAAATAATCATGCACCGCCAGGGCAACGCTGTGTCAGTAGATACTGTGCAGTCATTTAGTACTTGCTGTACTAGATGCGCAGTCAGGGGCATGTATAGATGTGCCCACTATGAAGCTGAACCACTTTCCCATGGTCTGTATGAGAAGACTAATGAAGATAAGATGGCAAGACAAGGTCCCAGACACTGAGGATCTCACGCAGGCAGGCATTCCAAGCATCCACACTCTGTTGATAAAAGTCACAGATGAGATGGGCAGGCCATGCCAGCAGGATGTCAGATGGCCAATTGCCCAAGAAGATCTTCTACAGTGAGCTAAAGGAGGAAAAGCACTCTCAGGGAGGCCAGAAGAAATGTTTCAAGGACTCAGTGAAATCACCCCAAAACATTTCAACATTCACCTAAAGTCTTGGGAAGATCTCGCTCATGATTGTTCCACTTGGTGAAGCCTCATTCATACTAGAGCTACAGTCTATGAGTGGAGGAGAGCTGCTGATGCAGAGAAGAAGTGCAAACACAGTAAACCTCACAGGAGCAGCACGTCTGCAGTTGAGCAAAGACCCCAAAATGGCATCTCTTGCTCAGTGTGCTACAGACGGTTCAAAACACAAGTTGACCTGATCAGCCACTCTCATGCTCACAGAAACCAAACCAGCCAGTGATGTCGTGGTCATCTTCAAATTCGAAGGACCAACAGCAACATATCTAGATCTTTCAGTTCTTCAAAGATTGCATGTTTACTATCAGCAAAATGTTTACCCTCCTTGGCCATGTCATGAGCTACAACACAGCTGGTCAATGCAGAAGCTTTGCTGCCTTGGACAATATTTTTAAAACTGACAGTTTTACAAGGCCTTTCACATCCGCTCTAGTTTCTTTTGGCCATCACCAACAAACCTTTGAGAACTAGGACTTGTATCATAAACCTGCTGCATATTGTATTCCTTTGTGACTGATCTTTTGCTTCCTAATAAAAGCACAACACTATCGTACTGTTCTGGAACAAATGTAGGCTTCACTGTATTTCTCCTAAAACTTTTTTTTGGTCAACTACATGGCCAACTACTAGCACTCTTCTCCATGACCAACAGATATAGAGTCTGACTACTTACCAACTCTGGGAATGCCTCTTAAACTCAGATGCATGAACATGCTTGGGTAAGCCTGCCATGCCCAACCCTCATCCCAAACTATTTGGAAGCCTGCTACCAAGGTTATTGCTGGCTACAAGCAAACAGGAGTTCCCAACATTTTGTCCCTGAAGAGCCATTTCAAAAAGGCCAGTCCTTGATGTGACAAGCCCGACTAAAAACTCAGATACGCTCCCTGCACATGTCATAATACTGTATAAGTGAAACAAGGTAGATGTTTTTATCATGAGTTTAACTTCTAAAGAGTACTGCTGGGCCACAGGCTTCATGAAAGGGGCTTGCAGGCTGCATTTGGCCCACAGACCATACTATGAGAAGCATGGCTCTATAGGGACCAAAGATGTTAAACTGCAGTACTTATAAGCCATCAGTGAAATGGAGTTGGAAGAGGAACTGTACACGGGCACAGTAATAAAAATGCATGAAAATTAAGAGCCGGCATTTTCTGAGGGATATCTTTAGTATCACGACTGCCTCAAGCCTGAGGACCACAGGCCCACACAAACTACAGAGGAAACTGACTTCAGTCTAAGCCTGCACAGCACTTGCATTATGTTGTTCCCAGAAATAGTCTCGTTGATTTCAACAATACTAATCATATAAGCAAGAATGAGTATGGATTTTTAAGTACTCTGCAGATCAAGCAGTCACTCAGCCGGCATCCTGCGCAACGTGGAGGCAAGCAGGAGTGGGAGTGGGGGTGCGCTTCCCTCCCCCCGCCCAGCGCGCAGCTCCGGGGCCCAGAGACTCAAGGCCGGGCTTGGGGAAGAGGACGCCCAGCTGCCATCAGCAGTGGCAACACCCGAGCCGAGCCGGCTCGCCCCAGACGTCCCAACTGCCGGATCAGGGCCGCGCCTTGAGAGAAGTCTAGGACCGCTCCCGCCCTCCGAGACCGGCGGCCCCGCGGGGCAGACACGGCTGCGCCCAGCTCGGCCCCCATCCGCGCGAGGCGGGAGCCCACCTTGCCCGCGGCCCCTCCCCGATGCCCACCTCCGGCCGGACCGCGCTCACCGTGGGCTGCTCCGGAGCCGCTGAGAGAAGCGAGCGCGCGACCTACCGCGTTTGAATTCGGCCACCGCCGAACAAGACAGCCGCTTATTGGCTAGGTGAGGCTTCCGGTCGAACGCAACGCCGCGGATTGGCCGCCGCTCTTCCCTGAGCCCCGCCCCTTCCTCACGGTGGCATGACTCTTCTCCCCTCCCTGCAGGTCCGCTCCCTGCTGCAGGGGCCCGTGCCCCCTCATTGTTCCGAGCGTGGTCTCGTCCTCCAGCCTGCGCAAGCGCAGCGTTGACTTGGAGCGCGACCCCTTGCCCTGCACGGCTCTCCTCCGCGCGCGCTGGGGGCGGGGCCTCGCTCCCCGCCTCGCCCGGGGCCGAGAATAAATAACAAACTCGTCTCTTGTTTTCCTTAAAGCTACTCCTGTCCGCTACAGCCAGAGAGGAAAGTGCGTTTCCACCCTCTGTAATTGCCCTTTAGGTATCAAATCCCCACTCCTCTGCTCCACACTGACCTGATTGAACAGCTAGATCTCAAACGGGGTGCGGGAACACTTCCCAGAATGGCACGTCACAACCTAGTGCTTCAAAGCTGGGCCCTTGGCAGCGGGGGTGCAGATGGGGAGGTGCCTCGTCACCAGGGATCCTGGTTTTCTCGGATTAAAAAATAATCCCCAATTTGCAGTTTAAAAAAAGTAACCCCAAATCCACATTTTTCTGTGATGTGTGGAAGGTGTGGGCAGGGACATAGGCTGAACACAGGCCTCCATCTCTGCCCTACCTTTGAGGCTAGGCCAGGTCCCCCTTTCCCCCACTCCACCACGGGCCCAGGCCTGGCTCCCCCAACCTCCCCGCTGCTGTTGCGGAGCCGGGTCCGCCCGTCCTCCTGCCACCGTTTTGGGGCTCGGCTAGGCCTAGAGTGCCCCGCCCCCCCCATACCATTCATTTTAGGGCCAGGCTGGGCCCAATCAGCCCCCTACACACCTTGTCCGCCACTGTTTCAGAGCCAGGCTGCTCCCCCCAACCCTCCGTTTGCAGGCTGGGCCAGGCGCACCCTCCACCGTCCCTGCTGCCATTTCAGGGCCGAGCCGACTCCTATCCCCCTACCACCCCGCATCGGCCCAGGTGTGGTACTCCCCAGCCCCCACCACCACAGCATGCCAGCTTCTCCCCCCCAACTTGGGCCTGCTCCTCCTCTCCCCCCTGCTGCCCTTGCATCAGCCTGGGCCCGCTGCTCCTCCTTCCCTGTATCAGGGGGAGCAGCTTGGCACAAAGAAGAGGTGAGGCCAGCAGTGCTGGGCAAATATGGAAGAGGGGGTCCATCTGCAAGGAGCAGGGGGGCACAAGGCCAGTGTTGCTGCCCTCGGCCCCGCCCCCCACAGTGTCCTGACCCTGCTCTCCCCTGTGCTGCCGCCACCACCTCCAAAGAGTAAGGGGGGAGGAGGGGGCTGGCTGCGTTCTCCCATTCCACCCACTCCATTGCCACCGCCTCTAGGGAGCAGGGCAGTGGGAGTGAGGCCAGCCACATGGGCCTTGTCCCCCACCCGCTCCATCCCATGTCCCAACCATCACAGCGGCACTCCAGCACACCACAGGCTCCTGTCCAAATGCTGTATTCACACTCTGATTGGTTGTTTCCGTCAGCTAATCAAAGTACGAATAAAGCATTATGAAAAAAAGACAGACAGACTAAGGCTTTTATAATATTAGAGTAATACTAGTGTTTCATTTAAATCACAGAAAATGTGGATTTGGGGTTACTTCTTTAACTGAAAATTGGGAATTTTTTTAAAATCAGAGAAAACCAGGATCTCTGCTCATCACATATAAAACAACACATTATTTATGCAGTTAAAAATAAATTACAAGCTTTACTAATAGGCAAGAGGCCTAGGTCTGTACTCTTCATTTTAAGATGGGAGCAAAAAGAAGTACAACTTGATTGGAGTGAGTTAAAAACAGCCTGCAGGCTATGAAATAGGAGCTTTGTTACCAGGAGCGGCTAACAGACAAAGGAATTGCAGAAGGCTAGCTTGATTGGTGGAACATCAAGACCATTAAAAAGAGGACACAGTCTTAACACCTGTGGAATTAAGAGTTTAGAAGGGATCAAGTGGATTATAATTATAATGAAGTCAAGTGACTCTACATTGCCTGACTAGAAGTAATGCTGCCACTTCCAGGCAGTCAATTTTGAACTTTGGGTGGAGCAAGAATAGTAGGTTATTAAATCAATACGACAGTAGTAAAGCCCTGGAACAGGCTTTAAAGAGGTTGTGGAATTGTCACCACTGGAGGTTTTTAAAACTGTGCTAAACAAAGCCTTGGCTGGGATGATATAGTTGGGAATGGTCCTGCTTTGAGCAGAGGGTAGGACTAGATGACCTCCTCAGGTCCCTTCCAACCCTAACTTTCCAGGAATCAAAGGGGAGGAATGCCAGTGTACCCCCTGGATCAGCCCCTGCTAGAGCAAAACCCAGAACCTAGGTTCCCTACGCAATGCATGGGGGGAAGTTAGGTAGACAAAGTTCTTTGGGTAAATGTGATATCTTTAATTATGTCAACTAAATAGTTGGAAAATTTGTTCTATACAAGCTTTTGTGCACAAAACACTCTCCTTCATACACAGGGAGAGTCTGCTTGTGTTTGTGTGCTCTCCTGGGTGGAATTGAAGCTGAAGGCAATATACAAAATGTAAGTCTGTGGAAATGTAAATGAATGGCAGGGAAGATCAGAGGATGTGAGTTTCATAGATTCATAAATTATAAGGCCGGAAGGGACCTCAGAAGATGATCGGGTCCAGCCCCCTGCACCAAGCAGGAAAAATAACTGGTCAGGTGACTCCAGCAAGGTGACTGTCTAGTCTCCTCTTGAAGATTTCTAGGGTAGGTGATTGCACCTCCTCTGGAAGAAGCTTATTCCACAGTCTGGACACCCTGACTGCATAGGATTTTTTCCTAATGTTGAGCCTGAATCAATCTTCCAGGAACTTGTGGCCATTACTTCTGGTTTTCCCCTCGGGTGCCCTGGTGAACAGTTGCTCACCGAGCCCTTGATGTACTCCTTTAGTGTAGTGGTAAGCTGCTACCAGGTCCCCCCTCAGCCTTCTTTGCCTCAGGCTGAAGAGTCCCAGATCCCTCAGCCTTTCTTCATATGGCTTGCCTTTTAAGACTCTAATCATACAGGTGGCTCTTCTTCGGACTCTCTCAAGCTTGTCCACATCCTTGTTAAAGTGTGGACGCAGAACTCCAGCTGAGGTCTCACCAGTGCTGTGTAGAGCAAAAGAATCTCCTCCTTGGCTTTGCTGGAGATGCATCGATTGATGCATGCCATAGCATTATTTGCCCTATGGCTACAGCATCACACTGCTGGCTCATATTCATACTGTGGTCTATTATTATCTCCAGGTCCCTTTCATTCGTGGTGCTAGTCATCTTGGTGCCGCCAAGCCTGTAGGTGTGTTGGGGGTTGCTCATCCTGAGGTGGAGAACTTTACATTTCTCAACGTTGGACTTCATCAGGTTTCAATCCGCCCAACTTGCTAGCCTGTCTAGGTCCACCTGTAACTTTAGCCTATCTTCAAGCATGACCGTGCTCCCCCCATAACTTGGTGTTGTCTGCGAACTTGGCCAGTGAGTTCCTCACCCCCACATCTGAATTGTTAATAAAGATGTTGAAAAGTACTGGCCTAAGCACCAACCCCTGCAGGACACGGTTGCCCACTTCTCACCAGGAAGATACAGCTTCATTCACTATGACTCTCTAGGTCCCATCCTGCAGCCAGGTTCTCACCCACCTGCTCAGAGTTAAGCCCACAATCCTCCAATTTTCTCGCGAGGACATCATAGGATACTAAATAAAGGCCTTTTGGAAGTCTAGGTATACAATGTCAACCTGCTCTCTCGTGTTCAGGTGGCAAGTTACCTGGTCATAGAAGGAGATGACGTTGGTAAGGCAAGACCTGCCCACAATGAAGCCATGCTGGCTGTCATTCAGAATCTTACTTTCTGCAAGCTTATCGCAGATAGACTCCTTGATGAAATTATCTAGGATTTTCCCTAGCGTGGAAGGTAGGCTGATTGGCCTATAGTTACCCAGGTCCTCCCTTCTGCCCTTCTTGTGGATGGGCACAACATTGGCCCTCTTCCAGTCCTTATGGACTTATTCAGAGCATCAAGAGTTCTGGAAGAGTTTTGCCAGAGGTTCCACAATGACTTCGGCCAGCTCCTTCAGCGCTCTTGAATGAAGATCATCTGGTCCTGCTGACTTGTATACGTCTAATTTTATCAATTGGTCATACACCAATCCTACAGCAATAGTAGGAAGGCAATTATTCCTACTGTGCTCATCCTCTACTCTTCCTGGCATGGTTTTTCCCATAAAAGGAGTTAATAGGAGTGAGACAGGTAGGTGCAGGGGGAAAGTGGGGAATGTTGAACTGGTGGTAAAACATGGCCAGTAAAATGTAGAGAGGTTACCTGGGATTATTGGATAGCAGGAAGATTGGAATGCACCATAAATCCAATATCTATATTTAGTCCATGATTTTTTGTATCAAGTAGATTTATGTAGTGAAGTTTGTCAGCTCATCTATGAAAGGTATTTTGTAAATTTCCTTTGAGGATTAGAACTGAGAGATTTGAGGAAAAAGTGGTTGCCTTGTGAGAAGTATGCACCCACAGGCAATTGGGTATGTTTGTCTTCTTATATTGGGGGGGGGGGGGGGGGGAGAGTTAAGCACCTGAGACTTGTCCACAAGTCTCACATGCTGAGCAGGTAATTGTCTAGATCTTGCCAGTAGGAAACACTGAACAGGAATGTATCTGAAAATCTATCCCTCTTTGGAGCTTCAGCATCTACTTGAGAGCTGCAGGGAAGTGATTATGTACACTCATGATCCAGAGCTCAACTTCCATTAGTAAGGGTAAGTGGTTCATGCTTATGCTTTTCTTTCAAAGTGACAGTCATGGCAGTTGTGATGGCTCCTACCTTTTCTGTATTAACTGCGAGGATCGAATACTCATCCAAGAAGTGTGGTTCTACGTGAGATATATGTTGTCTCTCCAAGTGCTCCAAACCCAGTCTACAGGGAGGTGGGAAGTGAATTATACCTAGGGACATGAATGCCGTGTGCCTCTGGAGGCTGCGGGGACATGGCGAGCTCCCACAGGCAGCTGCAGTGCTGTCAGCCGAGGCGGGTGGTGGTGAGTGCCAACCAGTGGTCGGTGACCACCTGGAGGTGCTGCCGGCAGTGGCAGCAGCAGAACAGCCCACAGACACCGCCAGCAGTGTAAACGGCGAAGCAGGGGGCGAGCGGCAACTGCCCACAGACACCGCCGGCAGTGTCAATGGTGCCTTTTTGCAAGGGGTGCACCGCCAAACTCAGGGGGTGCACGTGCAACCATGTGCACTCCCTATGTGTCATCACTGCCTAGGGACCTACCTAAATCACAGCAATACAATGTTTTTTTGTGGTGTTACCTCTCAGCTGTGTGTCCTGGGGAACCGTGGCACAGGACACAGGCTGTCTGACTCACAAAGAATTCCCCCCCCAACTAAACGAAACTGATTAAGATGTAGTGGGAGACACACCTAAAACCCTCCAGATAAGGGTGACAAGAGTGAAACAACTGCCCTAGGTCTCATTTGCATCCAAGATGGAACCAGATGACCATTCATTTACATGAGAGATGGAGAACAGAAAGCCTAAAGCAGAGACTGCAGTGAATTCTGGGATCAGAGAAGCAGGGGAGCACTGCATGATGGGGAATCTGTGCTCCAAATGCTAATCAACCCACATTTACACACACCCAGTTCAGCATTTATCAGACCAGTTCTAATCTGGATTTACAAAGGACTTTTCCCCCGACCCACAAACACACACCTCTAAGTTTAATAGGCATCTCGGGCTGTACATTCCCTGGTCCCACTATGGGAGGCCTATTTAAACTTGATTGACTAAAACTCGGTTGCCGGGTTAGGGAATGCTGAGGCAAGAGACCGAGTCCGAGGGGGTATGGGCAACATTTGAACAATGGTAAAGGGTTCATCACAGCGTCCAGCCCGTTGGAACCCTGACCACAAGTGTTGTCATCCTTTTCCCAGGACGACTGGTGGAAGTCTTCCTGCCCAAAGGTTATAAACACTCCAATAATTGCTTTAAGCCTGTTAAAAGACTATAGTAAGATCTGGAAAAGTCATGCTAAGCTGAGGATTGTTCACAACAGGTAAAAATCTAAAACCCTGATGCTGCAAGCTATCTATTGTTTCTGAAGAAACCATGAGATATCCCATCAGTATATCTGCTATACATAGGAATTTCAAGCTGGCTCCCAAGTATCTGGTTACTCCCTAACTTTATGTGTTTCCTGATTATCAATCAGTTTCTTGAGATGTTCCAAACCAGATAACCCCTTGTCAATAGAAAAGACAATGATTTACACTATTGAAAATACTTTGAAGAAGCTGAACTGAGGGTATAAAAATCTGTAAAAAAAGCAGCAGTGGGGGTGCTTCAAGAAGAAAAAAATCTCTCTGATACCATCCACTGTTCTTCTTGAGAGGCTGGAGGAAACATATCATCTCCCTTCAAGGATTGTGCTATGAACTTTACCTGTCAGCTTTACAACCCGAGTACCTTGGACTGGTGAGATCCCAGCGCTCTGTCTCTCTTTTCTTTCTCTAGGCATAAATTTCTGAATCGGAACTGTATTAGTTAAGCTTGAGCTAAGTTTCCCCAAATACTTAGTGAAACCAGGGTAGTATTGTAATTGTTTGTGTTTGTTTTTCTTTTCCGTATCTATTACTACTAGTACCATTATATATTTCATACACTTAGCAATAAATAACTTTTATAGTCAAACTGGTAGTAACTGAGTATATTTTTCCTTCTCTGCTTCTCCTTCCTCACGTGCTCTGCAGCAACGCTTCTTTTACCTAAGCTAAAGATCCCTGTGAAGCCCAAAAATACTGTGGGGTCTGCTCATCAAGAGGCTAAAGATTGGGACGTGCTGAGTTTGAAACACATAAGGGGATCAGCTTGTACAGGCTGATTGACCCAGTTTGACTCAGATGTGCCCTTATGAACTGAATGCTGGCCCATGAGGGTGTCAGCTGGACACCCAGCCGGATTCAGAGGGATTCTGTTCACCTGTGTGCTTGTGTCTGACTGCAATTTATTGTTGTTCTGATGAACTGATTCTTGGCATATGAAGGTGTCAGCCTGTCCATGCTGATCAACCCGGCTGGGTCAGGCATGTCACATTAATCTGTGTGTGTTTGTGTGTATGACTGATTTGGGGACTGGGGGAACCCAGCCCCATTGCAACTGAATCCTGCAAGATAGGTCCATTGAGGGTGAGGACTTGCAGAAGGGAGATATACAGCTGTGTATAGAAACACAAGTAACACAAGCAGCATGTTGACAGAATTACCAAGACCCTAGAAACGTATCCCTAATACTTTGGGGCGTGCTCATTTAATGGCAAATCTGATAACAGCGGCTTGCTTAAAGCACGCAAAGCTAATTTTGTGGTAGACTAGCATCTTGCTGCTGATTTTCAGAGGGGCCCTGACAACCCCACCCATCACTGCTGATTGGGAGAGGGCTTCTTCACTCAGTCTATTTCACTACTACTTTTTTGCCATGCCCCTCACCACTAATTGGCAGAGGGCACCTTCACTCAGTCTGTGTTACTGCTGTTTTTTGGGGGGTTGATTTTGGAGAAAATCACTACCAAAGCCAGATTTCCCAGCAATTGCAACAATCACAGACAACACTGTTTTTCACAGTTTCTGCAAAATTGTGATTTAGGTAGGTCTCCAGTTATAGATATACCATGACAGTAGTGTGTCCCAGCATCCAGCGTACTGCTTAGGCCAGTGTAGGATGTCCCCATGTAGACATTCTGGAGCTCCTGGTCTTCAGCATGCTTGAGAGCAGCCACTATAGATGATCTCAGAGCAGCCTTAGTCATCAGTGCATTTCTAGGTTTGGAGGGTATAAATGGAAGCAGTGGTCAGGCCACGTTCAAGGGTGTTTCTGCTGGACATACTGCTGCTACACATAGACCAAGGTGTCAACAACCTTCTGCTGCTCTAAACTGAAACTTGCAATCTGGGCCTCTGCTGCTGGCTGCAAATCTCCACCTTCCAGAGCACTCATGCCACCTATGCTTACCCTCACCACTGATGCTCAGTTTCTGCAATGGAGTTATGTGCAGGCAAGAGAGAGCAGCAGGAAGCACTGTGGAGGGCGGTGATATAGACGGGGGCTAAGTACAGAGTCAAAAAGCCCAAGGTTGAATCAATTTAATCTTTGCAGGTTAGTCTAAATTGCAGAGATAAATTGAGAAGCAAGTGAACAGACATTCATTTTTGATTCAGGAAATGCAGTCACAGGCCTGCGGTGGCTCAAGCCAGAAGCCAGGGATTGGGGGGGTGGGGGGGTGGGAAAGAGGCATAGAGCATGCCTCCCAGCCTGCTAACCACTGCCAAAGGGAAGGGAAGAGAGAAACCCTCCAAGGTTTTCCCCCACTCCCTGCTCGAGTGGAGGGGGCATAGCCAGGTCCCACCCCTAGACTAGCTAGGGTCTGCCTGGGCAGAGTGAAGGGGCAATGCCTGTTAGGATGAGGAGGGGGTGGGTAGGGAAAAAGGTAGTGGCATTGAATTCATAAAAGCTTGAACAAGAATAGTCCTTTCTCTTAAATTAGCACGTATTAAGTACAGGGTTGTTTGCAACCTCAAGTGCACTGTATGTTTGTTTCCTCTTCCTACTGCTCCCCCCCCCCCGACCCTGATCTCTGGGATTTACAGTCCAGAATCACAGTAGCAGGACTCTCCTGGGTTTCTCATCAGTTTTTCTTCCTGCTTTCAGGTGCCTCTGGGATTTGTAGCGCACGGCTGCAGCCAGCAGAATGCTGGAGCATGGAGTAGGGGACGTGGCCAGCACACTGAGATTGGGGAAAGGTCCCTGGCCCCAAATCCCAGGCAGGGTTTGCCTGGGGGAGGAGGGGCAGTCCCTCCCCCCTGCAAACCCAGCTGCATTCCCCCACCAGGTTTCTCACTCCCCACCCTCTTGTCAGCCAGCTGGCACTGCTCCAGGTAGGGAGCAGAGGGTTGGGGCCAACCCTGCTCTCTGGAACAGACACCACAGCCCAGCTGAGGGCTGCAAAGCATCCTGGGATACTGGGGGACTGTGATTTAAATTGATACAGGGTTTGGGATGGAAGTTTCATAAACTGGCTTGACCTAAATCAGTTGGGTCAGATATTACATTCAACCAGGTTTATCTTAAACCAGTTTCAGCCATTTTGAAATTGGTTTATGTGCACTGAGCTTCTGTTCTGGTAGAAGTTTAAACCAGTTTCTGAAGACTTAAACCAGTTTATAAGCAACTTCTGTCCCTAGCCAGGATGATGGCACAGCACAGATGTATGCCATCCAATCCCAATTCTCCATTCAGTTCCAATCCTGCACCCTACCCCAGGCTGAGTCAGACTTTTGCAGGCCAGTACCTATCTCTTTGCAGGTTGGATCCAGCTTGCAGGCTATAGGGTGCTGACCCCCATTATAGACATACTAGCAAGTTGCCCGTGAAGAATGACAGGGGAAGTGGCGACAGAGGCTCATGTCCACACCCCCCCCTGCAATTTCAGGGATGGGCCTGCTCACCCTTCCTCCCCCCCGGCCACTTCAGGGCCAGAGCTGGGCCCACTCCCCCCATCCTGCCTTCCCTTCACTGCTGTGAGGCTGGGCCCACTCCCCCCACCCGCTTTCGGGTCTGGGGCCTCACCCCCGCACTCAGTCCACTCCCTCACCGCCACCTCCACTGTGCAGGGCTGGGAGGAGGCAGGGGCAAAACCAGCAGTGCTCATCCTCGCCCCCCTGCTCTGTCCTCAGCATCATGGTGGCACTCGGCCATGCCGCCACCACTGCCGCTGATCCAGAATGCTGTTGGAGCACTATGATTGGTTGATTCAGACAACTAACCAGAGTGTGAATAAAGTATTATGGACACAGACAGACCGACTGAGGCTTTTATAATATTAGAATGCTTAGAGTCAAACAGGGAGGTGTCTTGTGACTTTAATCACCCCGAGGGTTAGGCAACAGCTGACTGGGGAATTTGAGAGAGCAATTTTGGATTTAGACACTAAATCCTCAAGTCCTGCTTTAAGCACCTAAGTCCTTTACTGGATATAATATAAAGTAACTACATGGAACTTTATCAAGGTAGAAATGCAAAAAGTACTTTCCTGCATTAAAACAGGATGCTAGCAGTGCGCATCTCTCCCTAGCTTTTGCCTAAGTCATAGTATAGGGTGCTCTGGGTTTTTTTTTAATAGTTCCCTGTGGCTATTGGCTACCACTCATGGTAAATGATAGCATTAAAATACAGGTTACTGGACTTGGTGCCCCAGCAAGCCCCTTCCAGTCCTTTGTTCCTATGGGCCTAAACTAGCCAAGAGATAGAAAACAATGCATAGGATGGTCAGGAACAGTGCTCTGGAAGCTATTGATCTGGAAAGAGGAGGAACAGTGAGGTGGCAACATTTGCAAATCTTTCTGTAATATTATTTAGTTTAGATCAGAAAAATACTCTAAGGAACAACATAGGGATAGAGAAATTCTGCACTGACAAATACAAAACAACCCGCTTATGAAGATTAGATTAAATTAAATTATGTGTTTTGATGGACTTAAAGGAAACATACAAGTTAAAAAAAAAAAAACCCTGGGTATTATTTTATACCAATAGTTTAGTAAAAAACGCTACTCAATACAAATTGCCTGTCAAACAGGCAAACAAAACATTAAGATACACCTGGCAATTTGGCTAAAAGGGGGGTGGTCCCTTCTTTGTCAAGCCATCCCTGGTTGTGGTTTTTCTGCAACTAAAGATGGAAACGCAGAATTTAGGCTTATGCAGAATTTAGATGCTTTCCAGGACAGATCAGGATTGAAATAACATGCAAGTGAAATAGGTGCCTTTGTTGAACCTTTCTGAGCCTGCTTAGAACGCCAAAATGGAGATAGGTAAGAAATCGGGATGCCCAGGTGGCATAGTTGCTCCTGTGTAGGGTGAATTAGGTTCATATGTATTGCTTTAGATGCCTAAAAGCTGTATACATGCCTTGAAGAGAGGTAATTTTAATGCAATACCGGTTCTATGTCTTTGGCCTCCTTCTACTGCCTTTGACCTGTAAATCCAACCCCCTGCAAGTTTCTAAAAATTGATCCACTGCTCATTTACCAGAGTCCTCTTTGGTACCTGAATATGCCAAGAATTTAAGTCTCTCCTGCTCCTCTTCCAGCTCAGGTGGGGACTCTTCCAGCCCTTAGTCCTGCCAGTGCCAGCTTAGAGGAATTACTAGCTCCAAGTCACATGTTGAATGTTTGTAGCAGATCTGGATAACTCATCTCTTTTCTGAAAGAAAGTTTAGGGTACTATCAAAGCTGGACCCCCAAGGATAGGTATGTAGGGAGCAGGCCTCAGGCCCCAGCCTGGAGCTGTTACCACCCAGCAACCCAACCCCATGATCCCACCCTCACCCACCCCTCCCAATCCTAAACACTGCTCCCCGCCCACCCACAGCTCCATAGGGACTTTTGGCAATTTGTTGCAAGGGGGAGGAAGTCACTGGCTGGGTCAACACAGATCATCAGAATTCCCCATGTGGCCCTCTGGCCCAAGTATTTACCCATCCCTGATCTAGGTTTAACTGGAATACCAGCTCAGTTTCCCTCATCGGAAACTGGAATCCTAATATAATACCAGCATTACTTGTTGACGTGAAAGGGAAGCCACATTTTAGGATCCCATGATTTGTCTGCATTAGGTGGAAAAATTGATACTGGAATGGAATATCCTTGGTACAGTCCTAGTTGTTTACAAATAATTTACAAAGTCCTGCTTTTCTTAGGCAGGTAGAATCAAATGAAAAGAATTAGGTTCTTTGCTCATAGCTCAAAGCCCAAATGAGCCAGAACTCAACTCAAAACACCTCTCCCAGTTTTTCTTGTGGCTATTCTCTCTGGCTGTCTAGCTTTTCACTACTTTTCTGTGTGGCAGACTTAGTGATACAGCCCAGCAAGTCCAGGTTCAGAGGAGCTTCATTGTGAATGGTGGAGCACATCTGCCAATCAGGTGATTGCTGGGAGTGGCTGGCCCTGCCCCTGCCCGGGGGAGGGGGACGTGCGAAAAGCCCCAGACCTGATTGAAGCCTGCACCTTGCAGGTCTGACAGCACTCTGGGGCCAGAGCCTCTGGAGAGAATAAAAGGAGCAGCATGCCCAGCACGCGGCAGACACGACAGGGGATGACGAAAAGAACGGAGCTTAGGTGGGCTGGAAGAGCTGCCAGCAGAGCGAATGCCCCTGAAGAGCTCCTGAAGACTTCCTGTGGTGGTGTGGAGCAGCAGTCAGCTCCAGCACTCAATGCGCAGCACAGCACACAGGACAAAACCCTGGGAGCAGTGCCAGGCAGCTTGCTTCTCCAGCCACTCTGGCCACAAGCCGTGCACGGAGCTCAGACCCTGGGAGCTTCTCTGGGCAGCTTGGATCTGCAACCCCGGAATGAGGCCGGAACCTTGGTACACATGACAGTGCATGGGGCCAGAAGGGCCATGGAACGCGGTGCAGGCAACACTGCACAGAGGATCCAGAAGGGGACTGAGCCCCTGTGCTTGCACGAGGTGGGCCAGGCCTCCGGCCACCAGCAGAAGGAGAAGCCCTCAGTGTACATGACAGTGCACAGGGCCACCAGTAGCCAAAAGGGGAAGCATCTCAACCTGAGGAGGCCCATTCATCTGGGCCCACCCCAGAGTCATGAGTGCCAGGGGAAAAGGGTCCCACATGGGAGAGGCAGCACCCCATACCTAGCCGGGGAAACCCTGTGAGTTACATGCTCTTCTATGGGAGGGGTGAGTGATCCCAAGGGGTATTCGGGGCTTCCCCATTAGTTCCTTTGACACTGACAGAGCTCTAGGGGCTAGCCTGGACGTTGGGATCCTTTAATAAGTTCACTTTATTGCTAGTATTGTGCACCTCAAATTTTGTGACAGTGCCTTATATTTTGTTGTTCCTGTGAAATTTATAATTGTTGATTCATGTACATATGGCTCCCTGAAATCCACACTGAAACCTCTTCCCTGCTACCCTCTTGTTTCATACCTGTTCCCCTTCGATTCACACTTACCTGTACTGTTTGATTATTTACCCATGTGTTATTTGTGCCTGTCTGCGTTAATTCATAATTTACCTGTTCCTGAGTGGAACCCCAAGTGGTAGTATACATATTAAATACGTATATAGAGAGAAAGAGATACACACGCACACACACACACACACACAAACATACGTGTATATATATTCTTTTGATTCAGCTCTCAGCATAGATAAGTTGTATATTAGTAAATATGTTCATTAGTTTACCTCTTATGACATTATATATAGATAAGATATTCTGTGCCCTGGCCTGACTTTATGGGGGATAGAGGGAATTGACTGACAGCTGCAGTTCCCTCACAGCACTCATGCCTAGCCACCTATACCTTCTGTTTGGAAGAGGAAAGCACCATCTACACAGAGCCTACTACTTCTACAAGGCTTTGTTAAATTTACTAGGCCTTATTACATACAAGGCCTCACTAATCTTTGACTTTCATTAGGCTCTTAACAACAACATATAGCTTCATATTTGAACAAATGACAGAAAAACACTTGGTCTAATTTTCACAGCATTCAGCAAGCACCTTAGACACAATTTTCAGCTGTCACACTCCATCCCTTGCTTGCTGAAGCACTGTGATAGCTACAGTTGAGATGCTAAAGCTACATGCGCTACATCAGGGAATGGGGAGGGATCTTTAAATTTAACTTGCATAGTATGAACAGATTTACGACAACAATGGTTAAAACACCATTTAGCTGTTGCCACTAGGGCAGTACAGAGCACTATGATGCTTAAGATAGTCAGCCATGTTGTTGAAGTGATACCTGGTGACATGCGAAAAGTGCAAAACACATTGTACCATTTACGTGGCTCGGGCACGTTGACAGCCAAACTGATGATCTGCCCACCCTCCCAAGCAAGGAGGGCCAACTGAGTTCCTTGCCAAGCTTTTGCCTCAAGGCTTTGCAGCTTATCTTTTACCTTATTCCAGTCTTCTTACCGTGGCACGTCCACATCCGATACCCATGAGGTGGGTATCGTAAAGTTGAGAGGTATAGTCTCAGAGGAAATTTCTGGACATTTCAGGGCAATAGTATGGTTACTTAATTGCAGCAGAGCAACAACTCAACTCTTAGCTCCTAAGCAACACAAATTGCACGAAGTCCAGGTGGTACCATTTTCATATAGTAAGCGACCTGGTCCTTCCCAACAAACAAGTTGCCCTATTGACGCACATATGACAGGTTAGATAGTTCATGTATGCAGGTCATGTTAGGTGGGCTGAGAGGCTATCCTCTCCATAGGGTCCCTAATCCAATTAAGGTGTTACTGATTTGAACTAAGGGGGATAAGTGATGGAGACTTGCGGATACAGCCTCCTTTTAGTTGTATTAAAGTGGGTACCATTCCACCACACCCCTATGTAGGTATGATTCACAAACCATGTAATAACTTTGTTCCAACCTGTTTCCACCTAGTGCGCTTCACACCATCACTAGAGAGTGTCATCAGCCATAGGAATGGGAGGGGGTAGATTCTCCCATAAACGCAGTGGCTCAAGAGGCTGAACAGATGCAGAATGCACAATTGGGGGCACAGACTCAGGGGCATTGAGCTCAATAGGGTTTCCCTCAGGAAGTATGGAACAACAAACCCATAAATGAGCAGAGCTACAACAATTACCTCCCCTCCCACAGTTAGTCATTACAGCCTTCAAGTAGGGAATGTAAGATAATAACTGGACCACAGGTGCACTGACAGTTACCACCTTGCCAGTCAACTATCCTGTTTCTTCTACTCAGAGACCAGGATTTCACTTGCTCCGGGGTGGTGGGTTTCTTCCAATATGGATACTGCAGCTGGACCACGTGAAGGTCATCTGAGCACGTTTCTAGGGGATGCTCTTCAGGGTCAAGCCACTCCTTTAGGTCTTCAGGAGCAAATTCATTAATATCTAATATCTGGGTAATAAGAAGGATAGTAGCCACGCCTTACCCAGGAAACACAAAAAAGCATTAATAAGAAGAATACAGTTATAACAGTCCACCACTTCATGGTGCCAGTCAATTCAGACAGGTGACAGAGCAGGACTCGTCTTCAGTGGCAGGCTCAATTAGGAATGGCTATGGCTGCATTTGTGGACAGATCAAATCTGTAGTAACAAGACAACAAGGAGCTTGGCTCCCATTAGATGAATCTGGCTTAAATCCCCACCATGTATTATGCATACCTTTTGCCAATAGTGTCCCCTCCCATTTATCTCCCTGAGGATGCTTCACTACCACCCAATCTCCTGCCTGGAGCTTTCCCAGGTCACCACCCCTAGGTTGCTCTACTGCTGGCTCTCAGGGACCACCCAATCCAAAGGCCTGTTGCATAGGGCTACCTCCCAGACGGGGTTGGTTATTGGCCCAATTGATAGCTCGATCCAGGTGCAAGTCCCAGTCCTTGAGAGCTAGGCCAGCGGCTAACCGCAAATTGCATTTAAGGATGCCATTGGCTCACTCTACCAATCTGTTAGACTGTGGATGGTGTGGGGCGTGAGATGTCCATAACATGCCATGTTTTGTGATCCAGTCATACACAAGATGATTGCAGAAGTGAGAGCCATTATCGCTTTGTAGTTCTGTGGGTGGTGGATACACAGCTAGCAGAGTTTCCAGTGCTGCACAAATATCCTGGGCTGTAGCTCTTGCTGAGGCACAGGCAAATGTTATTCCTGTGATAACTTCTACAGCTACAAACACGTACTGTCGCTTCTGGGAAGTTCGAGGGAGGGGGCTTATGAAATCACATTGCCATACCTGCCACGCTACCTTTCCCCCACGTAATGACAATGGGACAGTCGGGCAAAGTTTTAGTCGCATTTCTTGTGCTTCTTTTTTAGTTACATGAATGCCCCAAGATGTGGCCAGGCGGGCAGTTCCATCACTCCCAGGGTGCCCATGTTGTCAACGTAGCCATTCTGCAGCTCGTTCCCCAGGTGTACAGTGGGAAGAGGAATTGAGCAATGTTGGACTAACTGCTTCATTTTCTTCTTTAAAATACAAGGTTTCAGCGCCCTCTTCCCTTGTTAGCTGATCAACTCACCTATTCCACGTTGACTCCGGGCCTTCTCCTGCTTTATTCCCGTGTGCTGCACTCACATGTCAGACATGTAGAGGAAGCTCATCTTGGGCTAACTTCCATAAGGTCTCCCATTCCTTGTGGCTCTAAATGTCCTGTCCTCGTCTTTTAAAGTTTTCCTTGTTCCATAGGGGTAGCCATTTAGTACATCCTTCTACTATCATCCAGGAGTTGCTATAAATATAAATGGGCTTTACAGGATGTGGACCTTCTACTAATTCCCACACAGCTACGCCAAGCACTGCTTTGAGACCGGCATACAGCATGCTTTTTCTGAGGCCTTGTAATACTACTTGCTTGCCATCTTGAATCCTCAAGGTGGCTGCTCTCCAGGCACGACCTCAAGCAGACCTGTCTGTAAACCAGACTTAGATATTGGCTGAGGTCTCCATTTCAGGTGAGAAAGGGGGTGCTTCTTTGATGGGTGAAGGTTCACTACAGCTTGTTTAGTCAGGATAAATGCTAAATCATACTTTCTGTGACTCTTTCAACTAATGCAGGCCGTCCCTTTGGGGTTACTCGTTGGACCTGGCTGAAGATATAATGAATCCACTTTTGGACTGTGGTGTCTTGGGCTCTTCCCCCAGGTGGCAGCTGGCAGTCTGACAGAGCCATTCCGAGAATAGGTATTGGAGTAATGATAACTGTAGGTAATTCTCCCTTAGCACTTCTGTGGCTTCCAGGGCCACTGCTGTTGCACACAACATTTGTTCTAAGAGAGTATACCTTGCTTCCGCCCCTCTCCAGCCTCAGCTCCAGAATCCAAGGGATTTTCCTTCTGCTTCTGAGGATTCCTTCTGCCACATGCTCCGGTGTGGTCCTCCTTCCAAGACACCTATATGAAGCCAAACCTCTCCTTCGGGACATTGTGCTGCTAGGGAGGCATGGACATTTACTGCTTCTTTAAGAGCCTGTAAGGCATATTCATCCTCAGGACCCCATTCCCATTTAGTCCTCTTCTTACATAGGTTATACAAGGGATGAGCTAATATGCTAAACTCAGGAATGTGCATACGCCAAAAATTGAGTGCTCCCAATTGGGCCTGTAGTTCTTTCACATCAGTTGGGGTCTCTACTACACTCTACAGCCCTTCAGCTGGTATTGTGCCCCCCCCAGAGATTCACACTGGAGCCCTACTTCTTGGATTTTCCAATCAGACAGCGTTAATCTGAAGGTACGCACTCTCTTTTAATGATTCAGAGGCCTTGGTGGCAGCCTCTTTGTCTTGACTGCCCACCATGACGCCATCTATATACTGCTACATGCGTACATCAGGGTACTTTTCTTAGACCTCATGAACTACGGTAGCTAGAACCCCGTAAGCCAAGGTGGGGCTGTGTATCCACCCCTGGGGCAACACAGTGTAGGTATACTGCTGCCCTATCCACGTGAAAACAAATACTGGCCAGTGACTTTCATGGATGGGAATAGCAAAAAACAAACAAACCACAAAAACAAAAAAAGTCCTTGATATCAATGGATCCCATCCACACAGGCCCATAACACCAGATGCTTTCTGTTAAGGCTGGTAGTGATGGGATGGCAGCTGTCAAGAGGTCAGTATTAGCATTCAAAGCTCAAAAGTCAATAGTCAGCCACCACCCTCCATTTGGCTTATGCACTGGCCACACTGGATTGTTATATGGAGAGTGGGTTTGGATAATAGTCCCGTCCTCCAACTGCTGACTGATAATACACTGGATAGGTTGGGTAGCCTCAGGGGGTACTGGGGTCGTTGTACTCCTTTAATGGGAGGCAGGGTTAATGGGGTCATGATACATTGAGTTACAGCTGTTATAGTAATTTCTTTTGGTTCCTGGTGAGGCACTGTGCACCCAAACTGCCAATTCTCTTGCCAGAGAGGGTGCAGAGTGAGACAGGGCCGTGGAGAGCCCGAGTGCCAGTGAGGCGCTGTGTGACACAGGGCTGTGGAGAGCCTGAGGACCAGGGGGCCAAATTGTAACAAGGCCCAACACCAGAAAAGGCTAGAGCCTTGGAGTCAAACCCTGTTTGGTGGGTTTTGGATGGGGAGGCCTAGCTCAAGAAATACTGGGGTCAGGCCCATGTAGGCAAAAGACCCCAACATACAAAATACAATAGGGAGTCTCCCGCTCGCAAGAACATCAACAATAATTTCCATCAAGACGTGGCAGGAGAGTAGAGGGTGGGACATAAGTGCTCCAAAGCAGACTCCAAGGGTGCCCCACGTAAAGTGCAGATTAACAGGGAAGATGGCGTTGGAGAGGGCGACCTGTTACATTGGTGCATTGGACAGGAAACTTCCCAAGGTAATATGTACACTGAGACTATGGTTGATCCGAATGAAAGAAAGAACCCTTGGGTCCAAAAAGAAGATGGGACAGACCCAAATCTCAGGTTTAAAAAGGCTACAAATGGGATTGGAACTCATGTACCAAGTGGTTCAGGGTCTGCAGAAACAAGCAGAAAGACAGCAGGCATTGATTGAGAGGATGTTGAGAGACATACCGACAAACCAAGCCCCCACCATGGGCAGTTGTGGGTATGTTGCCTGGGTTTACAGTGAACCAAAAGAGGAACAGCCTGCACTTACCATAGATGTGCGGCTTGAGGGACAGAAAACAGAAGCTATGTTAGATACCAGTTCATCCCACATGATAGTGCAGAGAGATATCCTACCAAGAGGGGAGAGCGAAGTGTTGGACCAAATCACCATTCAGTGGTGGAGCGGGGAATTGCTAAGACAAGATCGAGTATGGGTTACTCTGCAAGTGGGAGAGAAAGTACGCCGAATGTGGGTCGAAGTGGCTGAGCACTTACTGTACCCAGTGATGCTGGGATGTGACTGGCCAGAGCTTTTGACAGTTGTAGCCTAGGCATACAGTTTGGGAGGGGCGACCCCACAATGCTACCCTAGTTGCACTAGGGGGGAAGCCTCTGAGGAGAATACAGAGGTAGAAGGCCCCAGCTGGAGACCACTTGGAGCAGGGAAAGGAGGGTGCAAGACAGTAAGGTCCGAGGCGGCATCTGGGGGTGCCCATACTAAGAGGCGTTCGCCAGTGAACTTGAACTACCTCTATCAGATGAAGAAGCAGAACAGAAAGTTGACATGGCACAGTTGTGGGAGGATGAACACTTCAGGTTGGAATAGAGCAGAGGAAAAAGGGTTTTGGTATGCCTTCCAGGAACACCTAGCCCAGCAGAATGGGGAAGTGCTAAGACCAGAGTTGATGCAGACCACCCCATGATTTGAGGTGAGTAACAATCTTCTATATAGAGTTGAATGGGGAAAACACGGGGAAGAGGAAGTAATACAATTGTTGGTACCTCAGCGATACCGAAAGGCCCTACTGAAGGTAGCCCATGAACTCTCTATGGGCAGACATTTGGGATGAGACAAGACCAAGGCTCACATCCGGAGAAGATTTTCTTGGCCAGGGTTAATACGGGAAGTGGCCAAGTACTGCGCATCTTGCCCCGTTTGCCAAAAAGTAGACCCCAGTCATCCTCCAAGAGCTCCATTAATACCACTACCTTTGGTGGAAGTCCCCTTTGAGCAAGTGGCTGTGGATATTGTGGGGCCACTGCCTAGAAGCAGTTCAGGGCACCAATTTATTTTGGTCCTCCTGGACTATGCGACAAGGTATCCGGAGGCTGTACCCATGCAGACAGTGTTTATACCCAAGGTGGCAGAAGAGTTATTAAAAATATTCTCCAGAGTGGGGCTCCCTAAGGAATTATTGACAGACCAAGGGACAAACTTTACATCTCATGTGTTCGAGGGAGTGAGCAAAACACTGGGCATTAAGCACCTAAAGACCACAGTATACCACCCCCAAACGGATGGACTAGTGGAGCGATTTAACAGGACCCTGATACAGATGAAGAAGTTTGTGGTAGAGAGCCCCCAGAAGTGGGATCAGATGTTGCCACCCTTGTTGTTTGCAATAAGAGAGGCACCCCTGGCCTCAACAGGATTTTCCCCCTTTGAACTGTTATATGGGTGGCAACCAAGAGGAATTCTTGATTTGGTTAAAAAAGGCTGGGAAGAACAAAGTAAAGACCGGAACCTGGTTCAGTACTTAATACAGCTTAGAGAACACCTGGAATCGGTCTGGAAGGAAGCTCTAGGAAATCTGAGGGAGGCCCAAGAGCGGCAAGCAACCCATTACAATCGAGGAGCTCAAGAAAGGAAGTTCAAAGTAGGAGACCGCATACTGGTTCTCTTACCAGATCAGGACAGCAAGTTACTAGCACAATGGCAAGGCCCTTATGAAATAACACGCCAACTAGGGCCTGTAGATTATGAGGTATATCAACCAGACAAGCAAAAGAAAAAACAGACATACAACATTAACATTCTGAAGCCATGGCAAGAAAGAGAGTGCCTGTTCTTGGCCCTCCAACCAGATGAACCTGAACTAGGACCCTCCCTGAGGGAGAGGGAAGCGGGTAGTGAAGTAGAAGTGGCTCCCCGACTCTCAGAAGAACAGAGACGGCAGGCAAGGGAACTAGTGTGGGAGTATGGAGATGTTTTCTAAAAGGTCCCCAGGGAGGCTCGGGGCATGATACATCAAATAAGGACCCCCCCCCCCCCCCCAGGCCAGGTGATCCATGAGAACTGTAGGCGAATCCCACAACAACTACAAGGCCCGATAAAGGAGGAACATGGGATGTTGTTAGAGAAAGGCATAATACAAGAATCCCAAAGTGAGTGGCGCAGTCTCATTGTGGCCATGCCGAAACCAGATGGAAAAATTAAGCTCTGTATTGACTTTCAAAAGGTAAACGCAGTGGCCAAGTTCGATGCTTATCCAATGCCAAGAGTGGATGAAATGGTGGAGAATATAGGGCAAGCTAGCTCTATCTCCACATTGGATCTAATGAAAGGCTACTGGCAGGTCCCCTTAGCACCTGAGGATCAAGAAAAGACAGCCTTTGCAACACCATGGGGCCTATTCCATTTCCGACGCATGCCATTCGGATTGCATGGGGCTGCTGCGACATTTCAGCGGCTAATGGACAGAGTCCTGGCTTTGCTTGGGGGTTACGCTGCGACACACATAGATGACATTATTGTGTAGACCGCAGATTGGCCAGGACATTTAACAACACTGTGGGTGGTATTGCAGGACTTAAGGAAGGCAGGATTAACCGCCAACCCAAAGAAGTGTACCATTGGAAAGGAAGAAACAGTACCTTGGGTTCCAGGTAGGAAGTGGAAAGATACTGGTGGACAAGGTAGAGGCAACAAAGAAGTATCAAATTCCATGAACAAAGAGACGAGTGAGGGCCTTTTTGGGAATGGCAAATTATTATAGGAAATTCATACCTCATTTCACAGACTTAGTAGTGCCTTTAATCGAAATGGTAAAGGCAATGGCTCCAAACAAAGCGAGATGGACACCAGAAGCAGAAGCAGCATTTCAAAAGGTGAAGGAGGCACTGTGTACACAGCCACTACTGTATACACCAGACTTCAACAAACCATTTATGGTATTAACAGATGCGTCCAACTGGGCTATTGGTGGCAGTGTTAGTCCAAATGGAGGAAGGAGAGGAACATCCAATAGCATAATTAGTAGAAAGTTACACCCGCCGGAAAGGAATTATGCGACAATAGAAAAGGAATGCTTGGCAATCAAATGGGCCATAGAAACGCTTCGATATTATCTGTTAGGTTGGAAATTTACATTAATTACAAACCATGCCCCGCTGCAATGGCTCCAGAGCATGAAGACCGATAACTCTAGGCTGATTAGATGGGCCCTCAGTCTCCAAACATACTGCTTTAAGGTGGAGCATTGTCTAGGGACTAAGAATGTAAGTGTCAATTTTTTATCTAGACAATATGAAAATGGTTCAGAGGGGAAGGGAAGACCCCAGACAAAAGAGAAGGGGGGGGGTGTAACAGGGAACCCTAACCCTGTCACCAGAAAGCAGGCCTTCCCCTTTAAGGCCAGAACTTTCTGGGCATGAAGTGCTGGTAGGGAAAGGGTTAAATGCAGAACCTGGCCAGCTAGTCAGCTGACCGGAAGGGGCAGGACTATAAAAACCCTGGACAGAATGGCAGTAAGGCGGACAGCAGCTGAAGGGGAAGGAGTGCCTCCAAGAGCTCCATAGAGGAGCTGGGTGAGCAGTCCAAAGGCGGGAACTACGAAGCTGTGGAGAGATGGCAACCACACCACAACAAGGACTGTAGCTGATGGTCGGGAGCTGAAGCACGAAGCCTGCGAATGTAAGCTGACCTGCTGCTATGCTTCATCATAGTGACTGGTGGCAGTTATTATTTTTTCCTTTTTGATTATTGACTAACACCGGTGGCTTAGGTGAGGCTATTAGGGGATGGAGGAGACCTCATAGGGGACCCACAACAGCGTGGGGACCCTGGCACCAGAGCAGGCGCAGCATTTGGGGTGTGCCGAGCCTGGGCACCAGAGAGGGTGCAGCATTTTGGGGTGCACCGACCCTGGCACTTGAGAGGGTGCAGCTTTTGGGGTGCACTGACCCCAGGTGCCAGAAAGGGCGCAGAGCGAGACAGGGCTGTGGAGAGCCTGAGCGCTAGAGAGGGCGCAGAGCGAGACAGGGCTGTGGAGAGCCTGAGGACCAGGGGGCCAAATTGTAACAAGGCCCAACACCAGAAAAGGCTACAGCCTTGGAGTCAAACCCTGTTTGGTGGGTTTTGGACGGGAAGGCCTAGCTAGAGAAATACTGGGGTCAGGCCCATGTAGGTGAATGACCCCAACATACAAAATACAATAAGCAGTCTCCCGCTCGCAAGAACATCAACAATAATTTCCATCAAGACGTGGCAGATGAGTAGAGGGCGGAACATAAGAGCTCCAAAGCAGACTCCAAGGGTGCCCCACGTAAGGCGCAAATTAACAGGGAAGATGGCACTGGGGAGGGCGACCTGTTACAGTCGGCTTGGCAAGTCCTGGCTTCTGTAAAATAGGTAAAAGCTGCACTAATCGCCAGATTGCATCTCTTACCAGGTGATTCACTGCCTCTGGCTCCAAGGCCAACAGGGCTGAGGTGCACTCTGTTGGTGCTTGTCGGCAAAACCACCTCCACAATGGTGCTGTCACAACTTCTGCATCTGACGTGCAAGTCCAAACTGCTGCATGAATAATTTCAGTTAGTGCTAACTGATACAAACAGTGGAGAGCCTACTCTAAATTGGCCCATGCCTGAGGGACAGGGTTAAGCTCTTCTTCCATATTACCATAACTGGCCACAGTTGCTTGCATTGTTGCAGAAAACAAAGTAACATTTTCATCTCCTCCTGCAAACTGACTCAACTGGAGCTTGGGGTGCAGGACTAATTGAGCAGCTTCTGCATGACTCACTGAAATCTCAGAAGCTCCTTCATTATACATTTGAACTAGCCAGTCTATCACTGGCTCTCCCGTCTTGGACCTATGCACAAATCATCTCCTTTATCCTCACCCACAGCAACTTTCACTTTCAACAGTCATCCCTTCCTGTAAACTATGGGCAGAGATGCCCCCCACCCCAGTATGCCAACCTCTTTGTGAGCCACCTAAAAAGAAATGCATTCTAGAAAACTGCACTATCAACCTGCACTATATCTGTATTATATAGATGATATTTTCAGTATCTGGACTGAACACCTGAACTCACTTGTTGACTTCCACCACAGGTTTAACAACCATCATCCTTCAAATTTAAATTTTCTCTGGAATACTCTTACATTAACATCAACTTTTCCAATACCACAGTCCACATCTAGGATGGCCCCCTACAAACCATTATATACAGAAAACCCATAGACCACCATACTTATGTCCACAAAACTAGCACACCAAAAAAGTGGTTATCTGCAACCAGGCCCTCAGATACCACCATACCACCTGTGATGCCCACCTGACCAGCCTGAAGTCTGCCTTTATACTAGGATACTCCATTAGAGAAATAGACCACATGCTTGAAAGAGCTATCCAAATACACCACAGTAACCTGTTACAATACAAAAATAAAACCCCTGTGACCACACCCCCTGGTGGTGACCTACCACCATACACGGAAACCAATCCGAAGGATCACCAATCAACTACAACCTATACTGGACAAAGACCAGACCTTGAGAGAAATATTCCCAGCCCCTCCACTCCTGGCTTTCAAACAGCCCCACCAACCTTACCCAGATCATCATCAGAAACAAACTCTCCACTGCCCCACAGACATCAAGTAAAATGCAGCCTTACTTTGGCAAGAAACGCTTAACCTGTCAGCACATCTCCACTGCCACAACTATCAACACCCCACAAAGAAACTCTCAGAATCCATGGCCCCTACACACACCTTTCCCCAATTGTAATGCACCTGATCCAATGCACCAAATGCCCTGATGGCAACTTTGTGGGTAAAACCAAACAGCAGCTATGCAAGAAAATGAACTCGCAGAAAAAAAATATAAAAAGACAGAGACATACACTCATCATTAGAAGCACATTTCTCACAGAACAACTACTCTTGTCTCTGACCTCACTATTCTACTGCTCAAAGAAAATCTACCTAACCTCTTTTCAAAGTTGAACCTGGGAACAAAAATTCACAAGCTGTCTGGACACTAAAACCAAGGACTAATCACTGATACTGGATTTATGACCCATTATATCTATCCAATTTCTGAATACTTTCCACATAAGGAAAATGAGACTGCCTCACTCCCTTTTGATAGTCCTTGATCTCCTAGTACTCAGCTTCTTTTTCTTTACTAGTGACCTGTCTGCTACACCTGATTTTCTTTTGCTAATTATGTGTCTGCTACACCTGATAATTTCTCTCAGCCCCTCCCCTATGCTGTGCCTAGCATCCTATAATCGGAGACCTGAGGAAGAATATCTTGGATTCAAAATCTTGTCTAACTTAATCCCAACTATGTAGTTGGTCCAATAAAAGATATCACCTTAAGAAATCCATGACCCAGGAAAGCAGAAGTAGGCAAAGTCAGGAAGCAAGGGCCTGAACTGGAGTCAGAGGATTAGGAGGCTAAATTCTGTAAGGGACTGCTATGTGGGTGGTCATCAAGATAGAATGAAGAGCCAGGGAGGGTCAGTGGCAAAAAACAGGGATCCGGACTGAAGTCACTAGCCAGGGAGTCCAAACTAGGTAGCTGCAGCTGTGAGGGACCAGAATGTGGGTAACTGCATAACTAGAGCCAGGAGTTGGGCATCAGGGGGCAAAGGTCTGAATTGGAACCAGGAGTCTGTGGTTAGAGACCAGACATGGATTCAGGTTGAATCCAGAACAGAGGGAGAAGCCCCTGCCCTAATATATAGACTCCAGAGCACTGACAGGGCTGCTTTTTAAATATGGGGGGAGCCATGCCCATTCCGGTAATTGGGACCAGCTAGGATTAGTTAGGGCACTGGCAGCCAAGCCCACTCAAGGAATCAGGGCCAGCTAGGGCTAAAGCCTGCCTGCAGCCCTAATTACTGCAATCTCAGTGTTCCCCTTTTGGTGATTAAGACCTTTCACCCTTGATGATCTCTGGAAGTTCACTACTTGAATCAAAATTTAGAGGACAACTTGTCAAAACAGGTAACTTGATTCATCAAGGTAGATACTCCTTTGCTTTGAACAGAAAGAGATAATGGTGATAGCTATTGTAGAGGTTCAGTATCAACCCCCACAATATAGATATAGATTACAGCTTCCACTGCCAACAGGATGATTGTTCATCTAAATAATAGGTAATTACTGACTTGCCCTTGGGGGCTTTTCATGCAAGGAGCTACACTGTTTCATTCCATCATTTCCCCGGTACATTTGTTGGGCTGGAAAACAAAGAATTAAGGAAAATAGGAAATTTATGCACATTCTCCCTGCCAGCCAATTAAGTAATACAATGGGCAGGTACTAATGAGCATGACCCAAGCTTCCAGCATCTATCATCTAGATGCCTGATCACTCTGAGAGGAGCTCAGATCTACAGCTCAGATAGTCAATAAAGCCTCCTCAGACTCGAATGAAAATGAAATGAATTACAATGGTTTATTAACAAGGTCACAAACACCAACTAGAAGGTACCATTCAAACAAAAATCTGTACTATAAAACTATGTCTAATCTTGCTATGCTAATATCCTGTTATATACAATTCTATTTACATAAATAAGACAAGCCCCCCATAATAATAGGGAGGAAGAGGGGTAATAATCACCTTATGGACTGTGCGCTGGTACTACCAGGGAAAAGCAAAGTAAGTCTAGGACCATACTCTAGCAGTCTCCTAGAACAGCGTGGACTCAAATTCCAGTAGTCACAGCTTTACTTTCTGCTCTGAGATGAGAACAGAGCTCCTTGCAGTGTTGGATGAATGGAAATGGCCACAGAATTTGGAGGTCACTCACACTCTTGCTGTAGCCAAGTTTCACACTCAATCTCCCAACTGCTTCAGCTCTCTCTCTCTCTTAGACAAACCTGAATATACTTTCAATCACTCCAGACCATGCAACCACAGAACTCTCCATGCAACAATGGAAACCAGCCAACCCTCACACTACCTCAAAACCTCTCCCTTTTAGGCACACACACACACACACACACCCCTCAGTTCTCCTCAGGGACACCTTATATACTCCCTTTTCACATGGCACACATATTCCAGCAGCATCTCCTGTGCATGGCACACTACTCCTCACGCCACACTCCCTCACAGGGGACCAGTCCTGGTAATTTTCCATACCAGCCTGGGCCGCAGAGTCACCAAAACGTCAAACTAGATGGAGCCTTATACAAAGTGTATACAAAACCACTTGGAAAGTTAGTGATGAGATGTAGACTTTGGTACCTCCACTAGGAGGATGACTTGCAGCTGCTTAGGTCTTTTTCATCAGATCCGGCTGGTACTCTTCAGCAACTTATTTAATATCTGAGCACATCAGGGGATATAGGAGAATGTATTTGAGGGTAGGAAAGAACTAGGAAAAATAAACAGAGGCAATATTGATTCCAAAGGTTAAGAAATTGTGTTAATGTGTTATTCAGGTTTGCAACTTGGAGTCATGCCGGATCCTTAACTGCTGTTGTATGCCCAGGTAACCACATTAGCCAAGAACATGTTTTTTGCCCACATGTATTTGCCAAGAAAATTGCATCCTTTTCTTTTGCATGTGCATGGCATAAATTATTTATGTGGCTGCTGCTATCTAGTCTACATCCGAGTATAATTGCAGAATGTCAGCTGGTGTGGAATGCAATTGCCTGCTTCTTTAGGAACACATGAGAAAAGGACTCAAAGGTGCTTTTGTGCCAAGTCCAGCCCCCTGCATTTGCAGGCAACCATTTATCCAGAGTCCTACAGATCATACACGCCAACCCCTCACACAACACAGCCACAGAACACATCATAAGAGCAAAATCAAGAACACCCTACAGTTTGCAGTAAGTAAAAAGTAGGGAAAGCAAGAGCAACAGAAATTCCTGTCACTGAAATTACAGAGAAGTATTTTGGTTTATATGTACTCAGAGGGTCCTAAAAGAGGACCAGACTTCCTGCCACAGAGGAAAGCCAAGTCCATTTCAATTGTTGCAAATCTGACTTGTGGTAAAGATTCTTGACTTCAAATCTGGCAATTCCTGCATTCTTTGACCACTGAAAGTTCTCTCTCCTACTGATCAATCCCTTTTCCCATTCTTTTAGATCCTCAGCTTTCTCTTAGGGTCCTGTTTAATGTGCTTATTCATCCGACTAACTCTTCTCTGCCATTTTTCCTCTTCCTTGGAATGCATGCTCCTGATAGCATTTGCATATTTACCTTAGAGTATTTCCAGGCCACTTCTGTATCTGGATAAAATATACAGTAAATTTTGAGCTCTGAATTTTGACCTACAAAGTTTTATGTAGTGTGGCTCCTAGCTACCTAGATACTACTTCCCTCCAGGTAGAAAACCTTAACAACTGTGGTCATTCACAGCCTCTTATTTTAAGCAGAAGCACTCAGAGAACAGGAACTTCTCTAAGAAGGATTTCGTTTTAGGAATCTGGTCCACTATGCTTGCTGAACTTCTGTCCTTCCAAGCTTTTCTTGTAGTTGAGGGAACTGAAGATTTTAAAACGGTAGGCTTGAGAGAACATTGAGTTTTTGTGGATTTTTTTTGAAGGGAAGAGAGTCTTTAGATATTTTTTTTATTTGAACAGCAAGTTCACGGTAATAAAGACAAGAACATGCATAAGTGCTTGCAGGATCAGGACCTACATACTCAACATACTACAATTACATCATGCCATCACTGCATTGTATTGTAAGACTATTACTACATGAAGATGGCCATGATAGTGCTGTGCAATGAATCACCACATCACTCCAACATGTACCTTTAGATGGGAGTTATTAAAAGCACCTAAGCAGCAATCATGATTATAGATATAAGACACGTGGCCAGGGTGTCAGATACTTCTTGCTTTAAAGCTTTAAAATAGAAATATAACATCACATGCATCCTTTCAGAGATTATGTGTTAATTCCTATTATAAATTACTTATGACATGGTATCAGCTGCTAGGAGCCCGCACAAAGATGCAGAGTTATTCCTGCTGATACACCAGTACCAGTGAATCCTATTAACTCCATCTTTCAATTAGAAAAAGAGATTGAGTTGTTCCTCTGAGACAGGAGAAAAGGATTAAGCACAGAGAAAAACCTGTGGTTGAAAGTTCAAGGAATAACCCAAATTCAGAAGAAAGTTTACAATAGAAGAGGCTGACATGAGTCCTTGCAAAGTAAACCAGCTTTTGAATTCCAAAGACAATGTTAGTTTATATTACACACATACTCCTACACATGTTACTACTACCTTGAAAAAGAAATCTTGAAAATAGAAAAGAAGAAACTCGATTACCAAACTGGAAACGAACAAACGTAGTGGTTCTGTATCTGCACATGTACAGAGCCCTGCCAATGCATACTTTTCTTCTTATTGAAATCTGTCACATTTCAGTGTACCCCAGATTTATCTTGTTCACTTTCTCCAGAAATTAAGCAATCTGCATGGATCTGGGAGGGAGGAGCACAGGTTGCAAGAAAAAAGACTCTGAAGAAGGTTTGGGGAACCTACCTTATTTGCCGCTGTTAAACTCATGGTTATGTGTCCTCTCTTCTACGGCAAGAGAGAATCACACTTCTCAATTTTTTATGACATCCTTCTAAATATTTGCAAAAAGCCAGCTCCCTTTAAAAGTAGTGTAACTAAGACAGGGCAACAAAGGCAGCCATATCAGGTGCTGATTTGGGGTGGAGAGGATGGGTCAGAAATATAGTTGCTGCTGCCTCTCTACCTCACAGCTGTCCTGTGCACCTGGCTGACTTGTTGTATAGGGTTACCATACATCTGGGTTTTCCTGGACATGTCTTCTTTTTGTGTCCTCCCATCTCTGTCTGGGTGTTGTTTGTTTTTTTTAATATCAACAAATGACCAGGATTTAGGATTTCGTTCTGCTCAACATCCAAGTTTTCCCCAGCTCTGGGCGGCAGCAGGGTGGAGGAGGCGCCTGCTCCTTCAGTGGGGGAAGGGAACAAGGGAGGGGCAGCAGGGAGTTGTGTGGCTGGGCTGCACTGGTACCTGTGCTCGCAGTGGCTGGGCAACTGGGAGATACTTGTAGGGCTGGGGAGAACGGGGAGCTGTGGGTCAGGAGTGAGGGGCACCAGCACGGTCTGGGGGGCTGTGACTTGGAAATGAGGGGTAGAGGCAGGGCATGGGCATATCACTGCTCCCACCCCATCATATAACTTCCTCCCCCCGCCCCAACAGATGTCCTCTTTTGTAAAACTGGAAATATGGTAACCCCATATGTTATGCCTCTGCCTTTTAATCACCTTTTCTCCAGAGTAAACCTCCAACCTTTCCTCATAAAGGTTACTTTCTAACCTACTTATTACATTTGTGGCTTACCTCTGGATCCTGCATGGTTTCACTACATTCTTCCTATAATTTGGTGACCAGACTGGACACATGATTCCAGCTGAGGCCTAATCATTCCTGATTGAAGTGGTACTATCACTTGCCTTGTCTGGCATACAGTGTTTCTGTTATAGGAATCTAAAATTGTATTTGCCTTTTTTGAGACAGCGTTGCATTGCTGACTCATGCTGACTGTGGAAAAAAGTACATTTTAGTTGCTTTAAAAGGGGTGCAGAAGCTGCTACTCAGGGGCTTGGAGCAGCTATTATGATGTTTGTCACCTCAACTTTGCTTCAAATGAAGTTGGGCTGAAGTTGAAACAGATGTACTACACTTGTATCTCTAAAGTCATGCAAATATAACAATTGCATTGTAACCCTGGTAAATATAACCTTTGATATCAATATGATTGTTACTCCTGTCTATACACTTGTTATCCATCATAACTCCTTGATCCTTCCTGGCAAAGCAATTGCCTTTACCATTATTCCCTATGTCTAATACTTTGTCTTTGTTGAATTCCATTTTATTGTCTCGAGACCAGTTCCCCAGTTTATCAACATTTCTTTGGATTTTAATCTGGTCTTCCCAAGTGAACCAGATGAAGTTTAACACTTCCAAGTGTAAGGTGCTCCATCTGGGGGCAAACAATCCTCAAAATTACATACAAACTTGGTGGTGACAGCTTGACTTGCACCACGGCCAAAAGGGACGTAGAAGTAATGACTGACCATAGCATGAATATGAGCCATCAGTGCGAGGTAGTGGTCAGCAGGGCAAGTAACATGCTGGCATGCATCAACCAATGCATCTTATATAAAACTAAGGAAGTGATACTCCCGCTGTACTCAGCACTGGTGAGACCACAGCTGGAGTACTGTGTCCCGTTCTGAGTGCCACTTCAATAAGGACGTGGAAAAACTTGAACGGATCCAGAAAAGAGCTACCCGTATGTCACAGAGCACGGAGGTGCCCTGTTCCTAGAAAGGGGAAAACTGCCAGGGAAAGAGCCCTAGCAAGGAATAAAGAGCCCAGCTGGGGGTTGCCAGGACAACCAGGAGGTCAGCTGACTTAAAGGGGCAGGGCCTGGCTCCTATATAAAGCACAGACAGGAGGCCAGAGGCAGTTCCCTGCCAGCTACCAAAGAGGAAGGAGCTCTGCCCTGGGAGAGAGGGGAAACTTGATGCAGGGGCTGCATCTGAGAGTTAAAGGGTCACTGGTAGGACCGAATGTTGTTTGGGATGGTTGGCTTCTGTTTTTGTTATAGCCGAAGGGCTTGTGTTTTGTTGTTGTTAGAACCAGTGGTTTGGGTGAGGCTATAAGGGGATGGAGGAGGCCTCATAGGGGACTCACAGTGGAGTGTGAGGACTCCAGCATCAGTGAGGGCGCAGCATACAGCGTGCATAGACCCCAGCCCCAGAGAGGCATGTTTGAGAAGCCCCAGGGTGGGCGTGGCGAGCCCAGAGAGGGGGCCCTATTGAGAAGCCTTAGTGTGGGCGTGGCAAGCCCCAGAGAGGAGGCCCTATTGAGAAGCCCTAGTGTGGGCGTGGTGAACCCCAGAGAAAGGAGGCACTATTGCGAAGCCTCAGTGTGGGCACGGAGAGCCCCAGGAGACGGTCACATTATTGAGGAGCCCCAGTGTAGGCACAGAGGGCCCCAGGAGGGGGCCGCATTATTGAGGAGCCCCAGTGTGGGGCGCGGAAGACCCCAGAGCGTGGGCCGCATTGTAGATGAGTCCCGGAGAAGAGGGCACAGAGTGAGATAGGGACAGGGAGAGCCCTAGCACCAGAGGGAGCATGTATCCAAGGAAGGAAGGCCCAGAGAGACCAAGAAGGGGCCAGCTAGTGATAGAGCTGAGACAACAGCTATTCCATCGGCAAGGTGTGGACTGCGGTGTAGGGGAGGAAACGGAGCCGCAGATAGCGCCCCCTGGCAACGGGGCAGTACAATGGCAGGCTCCTGCTAATTAACATCAATTAATTAATTAACAGCAAGGCATGGCAGGCGAGAAGGCAGGTGGTTGCCTCAGGAACAGGTGTGCGGGCCACATTTTAGCTCAGCCCAGAACGGCTACCTGTTACACTGTATGATCAGGGACTTGCAAGGCAAGCCATACAAGGAAAGACTGAGGGATCTGGGCTTCTTTATCCTAAAGAAGAGAAGGTTGAGAGGGGACTTGATAGCAGGTTACCTCTATATCAGTGGAGTGCATCAGGAGCCCGGTGAACAACTGTTCACCACGGCACCCCCAGGGAAGACCAGGACCAATGGATACAAACTGCTGGAAGACCGCTTCAGGCTTAATACCAGGAAAAACTCCTTCACAGTCAGGGTGTCCAGGCTGTAGAATAAACTCCCTCCAGAGGTGGTGCAGTCACCTACCCTGGAGGTCTTCAAGAGGAGACTAGACAGTCACCTCACTGGGGTCACCTAACCCCAGTTGTCTTCCTGCTTAGAGCGGGGGGGGGGGGGTTGGACCCCATGATCTGCAAGGTCTCTTCTAGCCCCTAACAATCTATGAATCTATAAGTGTTTCCACTTTAGTCTTATCTGCACATTTAATCACTGCTATCTGTATCCCTACGTCCATGGTATAAAAAAATGTTAACTAGCACCAGCTACAGACCAGTCCCCTCGTGAAACCCCACTTAAGATCTGCTACTCTTACATTGATTCATCGATAGTTGTTCTTTACTGGAGATTATTCAATCAGTTTTGCATCCATCTAATTCTATTTAGCCTATATGTCTTATAAGAATGCCATATGGAATGTATCAAAAACCTTAATAAATACCTGGTATTTTTGGTCTATCACATTCTCTTTATCCACCCAACTGTTTTTTGTGTCATAAAAAGAAATGACATTGATGTGACATGATTTGTTCTTAATATAGCTACATTGGCTCCTAGTGATCCCCTCATCCTTCAACTGTATACAAACTGGCTGTTTTAAAATGTGCAGTAGTTGCTCCCAGGTAATAAGATGAGGCTGATCATAGGGTGTCTATAGTTTCCTGGATCCTCCTTTTGCTCCCTTTTAACAATGGGCACTTTTTCAGTCCTCTGGGGCCTCACCTATTATTTAAGTGTTCAAATATTTTTGCCAATGGCTTCAGAATTCCTTTCAAGTTTCTTCAGCAGCCTGAGGTCAGCCCTGCTGACTTAAATTAATTCAAATTTGGCAAATAATAATGAACAAGAATTAGTTGTGGTGGGAAACGCAACAATAGTAACATAAACTATTTTACAGACCTCTTTCATATGTTGAGGCTAGTTGTTCTTAATACAATTTTCAGACCTTTCTGATGCTAGAATTGAACTAATTGATGTTCCACAAATGCACTCAATATGCTTGTGGCCACCTGCTACAAAATGAACTCCTTTGCTGTATTCTTTATCATTATTGATAAGAGTAAATGAGAGAGACAACAAAGTTCTGGCTTCTACCAATACCCAGCTGAAATGGTACAGAAAGTAAGAGTGAGGTGAGGTTGCTGTTGCTCTGAACAAGAATGTTGCAGCTTTCATCTCTCCCTGTAATTTTCCACCTCAAATGTCAGAGATTGATATTTGCAGTAGCATAACTAAGGCAGGGCAACTAGGGCAGGAGTCTTGGGCACTGTGCCTCTGCAGGCTCACAGCTGCATCGGCAGCCAGGAGTCACTATTACAACATGCATCTCTGCTGCTTTTGGCACCCAGCTATCCTGTTACACCTACTTGGAAGGACCCTGGGGTCCCAGTGTTCCTTGATCCCATCTATTACCCAGAGAAACCCCGCCTTAGGGAAAATTGTCTACAGTTGCCAAACCAGTAATCACCCACAAGTCATATATTTGCATAGATAGAGATACCAACCATTACAAGCATATGTCCTCAGTTTTAGACTGCAACAAAACCACAATATGAAGAGGAGTTTTGGGGAGCAGAGTATTTAACTGAGTTCTCAGGTACAAATTAAAATAATACTAAACGTGTAAGTTCATTAGGGAAAAGACATTCATATATATTTGTACAGTACTTGGCACTGGTAACAGCTTGTCAGGAGGTAAACAGAACACAAGCTCCAGGCACTGATTCAGAGGAAGTGCCAAAATGGCACTCCCCAGAGAAACTGCACAACCACTGCAACCCAGCAGTCTTTCCTGGCCAGGTGCAAGGGGGCTGGACCTGATGATCTTGTAAGGTCCCTTCCAGCTCCTAACATCTATGAATCTATAAAACCTGCCCCCCCCACCTCCTATCTTGGGAGCTTATGTTGAGGCAGAAACAGTCTGTACCACCACTGCAACAGTGACAAGCCCTCTGCTAGGAGGAAAGTGCTTTTTTCCCTCCCTCCTGTGCTTCCCAGAGTGCCAGTATTTCAAGTTACACCACTACCTAGCAGAGTGCTGTCTTGGTTCATAACTAGGGTTTTGGCCTTGTTGAACAGGCTTGGAAGGATTAAATCAGGAAAAACTCCTGAAGAGATAGTTTGTGAGATGGATTAACTGAGGATGGGCTGCATCTGTACAACAAGGGCAACTGCTGTAACTAACCAGGGAGGCATGATATATGGCTGGGAAGAATGATGGAGGCTTGGAGCAGAGGTAGTCCCTACCTACCTAGTTCCAGCAATGATAACAAACAAGTTAAATGATGTTGCATCAAGATTTGGAAAGAAAACACAATTTAGGTACAAGTATCCTAAGTATGAGAACAGGCTTGGCATGTAAGTAGTGTTCTGAGTAGGTCCTGTATGATCAGGGAATGTAACTATAAAATTTACTGTGTGTTAGCTTATGATTTGACTAATGATGTACCTATATATGTATAAAAGATATAAATTTAGAAAGACTTTGGATCTGTTTACCAGCTGACAGTGAATAAGGCTAATCAGGTTATACTCACTGTATCTATCTACTGCAGTGGTTCTCAACCTTTTTAGATTTAAGGCACCACTCTATAACTTTTGTGAAAGGAGTGGCACCCCATTTCAAAACTAATTTATTCATTGCAGCGCTTACCAGCCTGGGATTCTCTGTTACTTTAAGAGAGAAGCAGCCCAGAAAGGGAGCACTGTAGGCCAGGCAAGGTGCAACTGCTGCAGGTTGCCTTAGTAAATGGGCAATGAATGAGATCAATTAGCAGTCACCTGCAGGCAGTCCAGGGTAGCTTTCTGGCTGAAAGGGGGCAGGGCCCAGGGAGGCATATAAGCCCAGGGCCTGAGCTAGCAAGGAAAAGCTACCAGGAAGTACTAGATGGACTACTGTGCTGCCTTGAATCACTAGTGAGGCTTTGGGAGCTCACAGCGGTATAACCCAGAGTTGGGAGATTATCTTCGTATCAATGGTGAGGGAAAGTTTGCCCTTTAAAGGGGCAGAGGGCTGCTTCTCTTTTTTGTGTTGATGTTGATGGGCCCAGAAGGGAGAGTTTATATTATAGCCTGGACGCTTATTGTTTCATTATAGTTCAAACTGTGGTTTGGGTTGGGACTTTGCGGGGTAGTATTCAGAAGTCCCATTACTACCTTAGGGGCACACAGTTGCCTTGAGCCCTGCCAGAGGCAGGCTCAAGGCTGAGCAAGTGCTGAACGTGGAGCAGGGGAGACTGTTAAGCCACAGAGCCCAGAGCAGAGCCAAGGGGCCCGATGCCCAAGAGGTGCACAGACAGCCAGGGGCCAGGAGCCTGACACCTGAGAGGGCCAGACTACAGCTGGTGCCTCAAAGCCAGGTCAAATACAGTGGGTTTAGGCTAGAATGTCCAGCTAGTGGAAAAGGGCAGAAGCCAAGGAGGTTGAAACCCCAACAGGAGATCTTGATGGTATAGCAATGCACATGAGGCTTGGGGGGTAGTGAAGGGCAGGAACAGAGCCATGCAATTAGTCCTTAAGGTTTATAGGTGCCCCATGGGCACAGGCTAGCAGAGAACACCTAATACAGCTCAGGAGGTGGGTCAGGACCAGCAGTGTGCAGGAGGGACCTGCTGGTAGTGGACAACGCAAGGCTCAGTCTAGGATTCTCAAGGTAGCCTCCTTTTTAATCCCATAATTATATCAAGGCATGGCAGGTGAGATGGAAGGGAGGGTACTCTAGAGGTGAAGTGGAGCATGGGTCTGGAACCACAAGGGGGTGCCACAGCTGCCCCTGGTACCCCAACGTGCTATACCTCCTCATATAGGGGACCAGAAGTGTGGGTGGGAGAACTAGCAGCTTGACAGGGACAAGCATATGCCTATGTCCTTGCAGAAGGGCCAGGTAGTGGAGGCATGGGAGTATCCAGGCAGAGAAGAGCCTGCACTTATCTCCTCATACCCCCCACATCCGAAGGATCTCACCACACCGCACTGATAATCACTGGTCTACTTGAACCATGTGGCAGTAGGAGCTGATAGCCCCTTAGGAACAGCAATGGAGGACTCATAGGGACAATGGTATTATTATTATTTCTATAACATATTTCTTTTGTGGTCCTTTTTTCATAGATTTCATTGACATTAGGGGCTTGAAGAGACCTCATGAGATCATCAGGTCCAGCCCCCACCCCCGCAGCCATAGGCAGGAAGTCAGCTGGGATCAAGTGACCCCAGCAAGAAATAAATCCAGACATTTTTTGAAGGAGTCTAGAGTGGCTGCTTGCACCACTTCTGTGGGGAGTTTGTTCCAGACTGTGGACACATGCGCCATAAATAACTTTTTTCTTCTATCCAGTCTAAATTGGCCTTCCTGAAGTTTATTGCCAATAGACCTTGTTATCCCTTGGTAGAACACCTGTTCACCAGAGTTCCCCAGGTCCTGATGTATCCCTCCTATGAAATTGTAAGCTGCCACCAAGTCCCCGAGCCTTCTCTTCTACAGACTGAAAAGTCCCAAGTCCCTCAGCCTCTTTGCACGGCCTTCCCTCCAGGCCTTGGATCATATGAGTGGCTCTCCTCTGGACTCTCTCAAGCTTCTCCACATGCTTTCTGAAGTGGGGGGCCCAATACTAAATAACCTGGAAGGCAAAGCTAGGTAGGATTTAGAGGGTATGTCTACATGAGACACTACTGTGAAGTCATTATTACGCATTTATTTAGTACTTATATTAGCAACTACTAAATAAATCTGCAGTAACTCAAGTTACTCTGCAATAGCACCAGTAAACATCTTTTAGGTTATGCTCTTGTGCAGTAGCCTAATAATACTGTGCAGTAGCATATTAGCTCTGTCCATGCTGTGAAGCGCTACTGCACTGTATTGTTTGGCTACTGCACAGTCAGTGTTTCATGTAGATGTGCCTGGAGAGACCTAGAAAATTTGGGGAATTAGACCAAAATAAATCTCATGAAGTTCAATAAGTTCTGCACTTAGGACACTTGTGGAATCTCCATTCTTAGAGGTTTTTAAGGCCTGGGTAGACATAGCTTTTACTGTCATGGTAGTTGGGGATGATCATGCTTTGAGCAGGGGGTTATACTAGATTACCTCCTGAAGTCCCTTCCATCATATTTTTTATGATTCTGTGAGTCAGAGGCCTGAGTTTAAGGCTCCCTATGCTCAAGGCTCCCTACATTTGAGGGTGTTTGAACATCTCATTTTCCAGTATGGTGATAACTATAAAGCCACAGATCACAAGCAGTCCAAGCCCTTATCAGATGTTCCTTCTTGAGATTAACCATTGCCCTTTGCATTTAATAATAACTGGAGAAAGTGGATAGTTATCTCACCCAAAGCAAAACCCCAGACACCACTCCTAGGTCAGCAGCAGGCATTTACTGAGCCACACACACCCTATTTTGCTAGCCAAAAAACCGTGTCTGAGGGTGACTTAGGTGCTTAACTGCCACTTAAAGTGCCTCACCTAACCTTGGATATATCTAACTTCCCTGTGACAGGTCGCCCTCCCCAGCGCCATCTTCTTGGTCATCTGCGCCTTACGTGGGATGCCCTTGGAGTCCTCTTGGACCTCTGCTGTCCTGCTCTAATCTTGCTTGCCGTGTCTTGATGGAATTAGTATGCGAGCACAAGACTGCCGATTATACTGGGTATGTTGGGGTCTCTCCTATGATGGTCTGACCCCATTTTTCTCTAGCTAGGCCTCTCCATCCAAACCCACCAAACGGTTAGACTCTGAGGCTCTAGCTCTTCCCTCCAGTACCTTCATAGATTTCATAGACATTAGGGCTGGAAGGGACCTTGGAAGATCATCGAGTCCAGCCCCCTGCCCAAAGGGCAGGAAGTCAGCTGGGGTCATAGGATCCCAGCAAAATGAGCATCCAGTTTCATCTTGAAGGTGTTCAACGAAGGCGCTTGAACCAACTCCGGTGGCAGGCTGTTCCAGACCTTGGGGGCTCGGACAGTAAAGAAATTCTTCCTTATGTCCAGCCTGAAATTATCTTTTAGTAGTTTATGACCATTCGACCTCGTCATCCCTTGGGGCACTCTGGTGAACAAACGTTCCCCCAGATACCGGTGGTCACCCCTGATAAACTTGTAGGTGGCCATCAGATCACCCCTGAGCCTGCACTTTTCCAGGCTAAAGAGCCCCAGGGTTCTCAGCCTGTTATCGTAGGGTCTGCTTCCCTGACCTCTGATCATGTGCGTGGCTCTTCTCTGGACTCTCTCAAGCTTCTCCACATCCTTTTTGAATTGTGGAGCCCAAAACTGGACACAGTACTCCAGCTGCGGCCTCACTAAGGCCGAGTACAGGGGGAGAATGACGTCCCGGGATTTGCTTGAGAAGCATCTATGGATGCAAGCCAGCGTTTTGGTCGCTTTACTAGCCGCAGCATCGCATTGCAGGCTCATCTTCATCTTGTGGTCAATGATGACCCCCAAGTCTCTTTCTTCCATAGTGCTAGCCAACATAGCACTGCCGAGCCTATAAGGATGCTGCGGGGTTTTTTTCCCCAAGGTGGAGAACCTTGCATTTATCGGCGTTGAACACCATCAGATTCTCGTCCGCCCACTTGCTGAGCCTGTCCAGGTCAGCCTGGATCACCCGCCTGTCTTCTGGTGTGGATGCTTTGCCCCAAAGTTTGGTGTCATCGGCGAACTTGGCCAGTCCGCTTCTGACTCCAGTGTCCACATCATTAATAAAGATGTTGAACAGTATGGGTCCAAGGACAGAGCCTTGGGGGACCCCACTGGTCACAGGACACCACAATGAGTGATTTCCATCAATTACTACCCTCTGGGTTCAGCCCTGGAGCCAATTTTCCAGCCAGTGGATCATGGAGGACCCAAGGCGACAACTGGCCAGTTTCTCCAAGAGGTGATCATGGGACACCAGATCGAAGGCTTTTTTGAAGTCAAGATATATGATATCAATCTCTTCTCCCTTGTCCAGGTGATAGGTCACCTGGTCGTAGAAGGAAATGAGATTGGTCAAGCAAGACCTACCTGCAACAAACCCGTGCTGGCTATCCCTTAAGATGTTGGCGTCGGCCAGTCCATTAAGGATGGCCTCCTTAATAAACTTTTCTAAGATCTTCCCAGGGATAGAAGTCAGGCTGATGGGCCTATAGTTAGCCGGATCCACTTTCCTCCCTTTCTTGAAGATAGGCACCACGTTGGCCTTCTTCCAGTCTTCGGGCACTACACCAGAGCGCCAAGAGTTTTCAAAGATCCGCGCTAGAGGCTGGGCTATGATGCTCGCCAGCTCCTTGAGTACCCTGGGGTGAAGATTGTCAGGGCCGGCTGACTTGAAGGGATCCAGCTTCTCAAGATGTTCCTTCATGAAGTCAGCATCAATGGAGGGCAGGGGATCACCCTCACCTGGACTTCCCGGCCCTGTAGTGGGCATGGGCGTCCCATGGGGCTGATGAAAGACTGACGCAAAGTACCTATTTAATAGGTTGGCTTTGTCCTGGGCGTCAGTTGTCAGTTGCCCCATCTGGTTCAGCAGGGGTCCAACGTTGCCCCTGCTTTTCCTCCGGCTCCCCACATATCTGAAAAAGGACTTTTTATTGTCCTTGATGCTCAAAGCTAGCTGGAGTTCAGTTGCAGCCTTGGCTTTCCTGGTCTGCTCCCTACAGGACCGGACCAGTGCAGAATAATCCTCCTTGGAGGTGGCTCCCATCCTCCAACCTTTGTAGGCCTTTCTTTTTAGCCTCAGGAGGTCTGCTAGGTCCCTGGAGAGCCAGGGGGGGCTGCTGTGCCCTCTTGCTGCCTTTCCTCCAAGATGGAATAGACTTAGTTTGTGCATTGAGGATCGCTCCCTTGAGGAGCAACCACTTTTCTTGAACTCCCCTCTCCCTGGGGTCATGGTCCCTTAGGGCCTCACTGACAAGCCTCCTGAGCTTGTCAAAGTCAGCTTTCCTGAAGTCAATGACTTCCGTGCTGCTGACTGGCTTGCCAGCTTTTCAGCGGATGGTGAAGGTCATCAGCTCATGGTCGCTGTCATCCAGCTTCCCATTGATCACTAGGTCGCTGACTAGGTCATCCCCAGTAGCCAGTACCAGGTCGAGCAGCGCTTTGCCTCTCGTTGGCCCATAGACTTCTTGAGTCACGTAGATGTTATCCATGCATGAGAGGAAGCTCTGCGACCGCTCATATTTTGCTGAGCGATCCTCCCACGAGATGTCCGGGTAATTGAAGTCACCCATGACAACCATGGTCCTGGAGCAAGCTGCCTCAGCCAGTTCCTGGGCAAACTCCTGGTCAAGCTCAGGACTTTGGGTGGGAAGTCTGTAGTAGACTCCCACCATTGTGTCCCCTGTGCTGTGTTCCCCACAGATTTTAACCCAGAGGGTCTCCAGCCGTCCACCCTGGTCGCCAATATCGGCTTGCAGGGACGCATAGCTTTCCTTAACATAGAGAGCTACACCCCCGCCCCTTTTCTCTACACGATCCCTCCTGTACAAGGTATAGCCATCTATCCCCGTGTTCCAGTCATGGGTGGAGTCCCACCAGGTCTCCGTTATCCCTATGACATCGTAATTGTTTGCACTGAGCAGGAGGATGAGCTCCTCCTGCTTATTCCCCAAGCTCCTGGCATTAGTGTACAGGCAGGCAAGTGCCCCCTGGGGGGCTCCTTCCTTGCCCACAGATTTTACCAGGGCTGGGGCTGGGGTGGGCTCCCTTGAGTGCCGTGATCCGCTGGCTTTGCAAGGATTGCTCAGCGGGCCAGCAGTGGCAGTAGTCCCCCCATCCCCCAGCGGGCTTAGTTTAAAACCCGGTGGAGCAGGTCAGCCAGTCTGGCTGAGAAGAGCCTCCTCCCTAGGGGAGAGAGGTGGAGACCATCTCTTCCCAGCAGCTCGCTGCCTCTCTCGCCAAAGAGCGGGCTGTGGTCATGAAAGCCAAAGCCTTCCTGACGACACCAGCGCTGCAGTCTTTGGTTGACCACATAGATCCTCCTGTCCCTTCTCAGCCCATAGCCTAAGACTGGGAGGATCGACGAGAACACCACCTGTGCCCCCAGACCCTTTAGCCCCGCTCCCAAATCCCTGTAGCGCCTCATGACCTGGCTGGGAGTGCTCCGAGCAGTGTCATTGGTGCCCACATGAATAAGGAGCATGGGATAGTGGTCTGTGGGTTTGAGGAGCTTTGGGATCCTCTCCGCAATGTCCTGGATGCGGGCCCCTGGGAAGCAGCAGACTTGCCGGGCTAAAGGGTCAGGGTGGCAGATTGGCCCCTCGGTTCCCCTCAGGAGGGAGTCTCCCACAACAAACACCTTACATTTTGTCTTGGGGAGAGCAGGGGTGGGAGCTGCAGTTAGGCCCATGTTGCCTGTGGGGACCAGCAACTCAGCAGGCTCTGCTGGGGCAGCAAGAGGTGCATACCTGTTGCTCAGTTCTGGTGGGGGAGGGGCCTTGGTGCGGCAGGCCTTAGGGCCCTTGACCACCTTGGTCCATGCCCCTGGGTGGACACAGCAGGAGGTCCCAGAGTCCTCCTTTGGCGTGGAGGGAGACTGTGGTCTACCCTCCACCTCCCGGGGGAGAAGGGCCTGGCAGTAGGAGTCTATCTCCTGCTCGCAGTCCCTGATGGCACGCAGTCTCTGGACTGTGGCCTGGAGCTCCTCCAGCTGGCGCGCCAGAGACCCCAAAAGGGAGCAGACCCCACAAGGGGAGGTCACCATGCTCCCAGGCCCCAGAGCCTGAAAAAGGGACAGGCAGCCCCCACAGCCGAGAGCCAGGGGCTCCATCTGCGTGGAGCCCGGAACCAGGGGCTCCGTCTGGGTGGCCGTCTCTGAGGTGCCAGAGGGGGGGCTGCGGCGCCCGAGGGGACCCTCGGTGTGCAGCGTGTGCCCATCCGTGTCATGCCTCTGGTAGGCTGGCTACGGCTGGGGCTGTCTACCCTGGGGGGTGCGCTGGCAGGGTCCAGGGCCCTCCCGTGCGAACTCTGCGCTAACTCACACGCTGGCAGAGAAGCGCACCTGTTTGCGCAGCCTGTTCGCGCGGCTCCAGTCACATGGCTCCCTGGGGGGCTGGGTGAAGTAGGGGCCTGGGCAGGGCTTGGCCCAGCCCGGATCCACTCAGCCGCCTCCTCCCACACACACACTAAGGGCTTAGCCCCCTCTCTCCACGGGCCCCGCTTACCCCTGGCTGTGCTGGGGGTCGGCAGGGGGCTCCGCGGCTGCTGGAGGGTTTCTGGGGGGCTTTGGGGGAGCACAGTCCTGGAGGCTTTTGGCCCCCTTTTCTGCTCCCTTCCAAGGCACAGCACCCCCTGGCCCAGAGGCACGTGCGCCGGCCCCACAGTCAAAGGGGTCACAAGCTCAAAACCCGGGCGCGAACCCACCTGTCCAAACAATAGAAAAATATACACTTGCACCACCCCAGGTGCTCCAGGCCTCCCTGGCCTTTTTAAGATCGTCCCAAAATAGTGTCCTTACTGGCACTCGGGCTCTCTGGAGCCCTGTCTCTCTCTGTGCCTCACTGGCACTGGACTGTGCCCCCAAAAGCTGCGCCCTTCCTGGCACTGGGGTCTGAGCCCCCCAAAAGTTGCATCCTCACTGGCGCCAGGGTCTGAGCCCCCCAAAAGTTGTGTCCTCACTGGCACTGGACTGTGCCCCCAAAAGTTGTGCCCTCACTGGCGCCAGGGTCTGTGCCTCCAAAAGTTGCGCCCTCACTGGTGCCAGGGTCTGTGCCCCCAAAAAGCTGCGCCCTCACTGGCAATGGGGATCCCACTCTGGAGTGGGTCCCCAAAATGAGGCCTCCTCCAACCCCTAATAGCCTCACCCAAACCACCGGTCTTATTTCATCACCAAAAGAAAACAAATAAACAGTCCCATCCATGGGTAATATCTGCCACCAAAAAATGGGAATAAGGAAAGCAGTATGTCAGCTTACAGTTGCAGGGTTTGTGTTTTAGCTCCCCACCATCAGCTCCAGTCCTTGCTGCAGTGCGGCTGTCGTCTCTCCAGGGCTTCTATAGTTCCCCTCTTCCTGGCTTTGGACTTTCCACCAAGCTTCTCCATGGAGCTCTGAGATGCACTCCTTCCCCCTTGGCTGCTGGCCACCTTACTGCCTTTCAACCCAGGGTTTTTATAGTCCTGCCTCTTCTGGTCAGCTGATTATCCATCCCAGTTCAGTAGTTAACCCCTTCCTCCCCAGCCCTCTGTGCCCAGAAGGTTCTGGCCTTGTAGGGGTGCATCTTCCTTGTGACAGGGTTAGGTTTCTCTGTCACGTTCCCCAAATCCAAATTCCCCCAAATCTATGTTTCTGTCCAAAGACATATACAGAATATCTCATCTTTACATCACAAATCACCAATCTCAAGGTAAAATCCCACTGGGATTCACAAACTAGAAATTCCCCAGCCTATCTTGCATGGGAGCTTGATCTAGTATATGTTCTGTGAAAACACCTATGTACAGCCCAAGGAAAAGGCGGTATCCTATTCACCAACTGACCAGTAGATAGAGCACCTAAATAGAACATTTTAGGCACAGGTTCAAATATATTTGCTGTCTAATTTGATAGAGCAACTTATTTTCCTAAATACTAGGTGAGTGCCCTAACTGCATGGTTATCAAGTCAATCTCTTGCCTGATAAACATTTAGTCATGCATGCAAAGATCAGGTGAAGAAGTGGAGATTGCAGGGTGGAAGTAAGGGTGAAACCCATATTTAGTCCTTAGGAAAGGACTGGTTTCTATTGAAGCATATTCTTCATTTTTATATGCAAATTCATCCAGGGGTAATAGAGAGCTCCAATTGCCCTGATGATAATTCAGAATACATCTTAGATATTTATCTAGGACTTTTTTTGTTCTTTCTGACTGCTCATCTGTTTGAGATTGGTATTCTGTAGACATGTAAGATGAGGTGTGTGGCAGGAAGCCACCTTTGTTTCTCTCCCAAAAACTCTGCTCTGTGACAATTTGATAAGGTTGGGCCCAGCAGAGAGACACATCCTTACCCTATCTCTTTAGGTAACCTGAGCTGGATACATTCCTGAGGGAGGGGGGAAACCTGCTCTCTCTGCCTACGTGACTGGCATCGCATACCTAGTGAGGGGCTTCTTTCCTGGTGGGCTAGAGTCTGCCCGGCAACTAGTGATGTATTTCATATTGGTTGGCTGACAGCCAACAGGTGCTGGCCTCCATTGGACCAGGTAAATGAGGTCACAAGAGCTATATAAGTTAAGAACTGCCTAGGAGGAGAGGAGCCAGCAGCCATGAGGGATACTCAGGAACAAAGAAGAGCTGTACCATCTGAAACTTGCTCTCTCTCTCAAAACTCATGATCAAGGAACTGCCTGCCTCCAGCAGCCTCTGGATGATACTTGTGAGTAAGCTAACTGAGATCCAACTAGATATATAACTTGCAGTAACTCAGATGCAAGATCAAAGGCTACCCAGCCACAGGAGTTTGCTCAATGGGATTTCTCCGATATTGCTCTACCCTGTCCCCTATTCTAGCCCTACCCTCTGTAACCAATAAAGTTCTCCTTTGTACCTAGTGTGGGAGACTTATTGAGGGGTGGGTTTAATTATGCCCAGGAGGCCCCTTGGGTCTGCGGACTAAGGGAGACTATCCTTTTTGTCCCCTGACTTGGGTAAGTGCCCCAAGTTCTTGTATTGGGTCAAGTACCTGTAGGACTATTAGGGCTGTGTTTCCCCAAGGACACAGGACCCAGATAGTCCCTTCTCAGGGTGGTGGCAGCACACATTACTCCTGGACTCTGCGGTGGGGCTCAAAAGGGGGTCTGCCAGGACTTAGGCACCCCTGGAGAGACACATGGAGTCTGGAAGATGGACAGGCATAGTGAGGTGGGAGTCTCAACACAGGAGCTCCCCCTACTGGCCCGCCACAAGGTGCACCTCTTTCCAAAAGCAGGAACTTTTGGAAAGAGGTGAACTGCTTTTGGAAAGAGGTGTCCATGATCAGAGAGGCTATGTTTCAGAAGACTATGTAATCAAAAGATATCCTGGACTAGGAGGTTGCCTATATCTTTTGTAAATGGGAAATGGGCACAGAATAGAAAGTGGGCCATCTTTGTTAACTGGTTTACTATGGTTAGAATGGTATTCTGATCCTGGATGTTGGTAACTCGACTATGAAGTCCATGATAATGGGGAACCAGTCTTCATGATATCTCTAAGGGTACTAAGAGGCCAAATGGTTTATGATGAGGAGTGGTTCAGCTGCAGAGTCCAGGACCACACACAGGCTTGTACAGAGTTCCTCAGTCTTGGTCTGAATGAAGTGTCTTGCACAAGGAAGACTGTAGCAGGCCAGAGTGAGTCATGCCAAGGGTTCTTTCAGGGAGACTGCAGCAAGAGACCAAGCCTGAACCTTGCTATGCTCACTCCTCCAGGCAAGCCTGAGCAGAAAGCCTGGTTACTGTGGTTATGGGGCTCATGGAGAAATACTGGAGCAGCCACAAATAAGTTACCTATCAAGCACTGCAAACTGGCGCAGCTGGGGTCAACTCCCATGAGTCAGAGGGAGTTCTGAGCCTCTTCAAAAAGAGAACCAGCCTGAGACACTGAGCATCTCACTTGTCCCCTGAAAAGGGGAAAGCAAGGGGACTTACCTTGGATTCCACATGGAGGTGGAAGCCACTAAGAAGGGAAGAAAAGAGCTCCAGTTACCGGAGAAGGAGGGAGTTGGATCCTGTGGCCATCACTGCATCTGGTAGGGAAATCATCTCCTCAGTTAAGGGAAAGAGGGGAATTCTGATCTTCTCCCCAGGTGAGCTCATGCTGAGCCTGGAGGGAACATGCAAGAAAATGAAGAGTGATGAACTGTGGGAGGGCTATTGCCAAGCCTGAATTATATGAAAATGGCCACTGAAACTAATTGAGGTTGGATAAGGGAGGAGATTGATTGATCAGAGTGTGGACTGTGTTATGTGTAGTTCTGAAATAAATTAGGAGTTAGAGAGGGAAGGAGATTGGTCAATTAAAGCACAGACTGTATTATGAGTGTTTCTGAAATTGATTAAGGCCTGATCAAGGAATAAGGATTGATTAATCACAGCACAGAAGGTGTTATAAGAGGCTCTGGAATCTGTTGAAGAGTGGGAGACAGGAAAGTTAATTATGCAGAATGTGGATCATAATTACATGAGAATCTGTAGATGACTGAATGTGAATTGAGAAGGAGTATGGTCAATTAGAGTATGGACCTCCTGGTCTGTGAATTAGATTTAATTGAAGCCAGTTTATGAAGGGAGGCCGAGTAATCTAAATGGGCTGTGTTAGTTCAGATGCAATCACCAGTTTCAGACTGACCAGGAAAAACTTGAATAAGAAGAAAGATCTATTTGGGTTGGGAAGAGCCTGAATTACTCCAGAAAAAGGGATCAGCGTTACAGCCTTGTGATGGACTGAGATTGACAACAGGTCTGGCTGGTGACTAATTTAAGTTAACCCAAAGTAAGACTTTTCAATCAACTTCAAACCAAGGTCGAAACCTGGGAAGGTCTGGGAGGCCAAACCCCAAGAAGAAGGCACAAGGGAAGCTCCATGAAGTTGACCCTCAATCTAGAGGAATACCATCTAGGAGAGTGATGGACCAGGGTGTAGGTGAGGAGGAGTCCTAGGAGACACCTTGAGGACTTGCAACATTACAACCCACTAACTGGACACCTACTCTCCCTGTTCATTTAAATTCCATCTTAGGGAGGTGGGCAAGAAAACAATGAGCAAAAAGGGGGAGAAAGTAAAGAAAGATGGGTTAGTGGCTAACAAGTGACCATAGAGACCAAGTGTATAAACAGGAGTGAAGTCAAAGGGATCTCTGGTGGTCTTGTCTGGGTGTCAAGCCCTTTGACAAATGGGTCATTAAAGAAGCCAGCTTGGAGCGAGGAAAAGAAATTAAGAGATGTGGTCCCAGGGTGTCAAGTCAAGGGTCTAGACAAGCTTGTGGTCAGGGCAAGCAGTTGATCAAGGCTGGATACTCCAAGACAGGAACAAGAGTAATCAAGAGAATACAACACAGCAATACCCAAAAATGCTGTTGCTAAGACAAGGCCATGAAGGGTGTGGGGCAGTTTTATAGCCCTCCAGTCAGGGTCTTGTGGCTTCAATTGGTCTGCCCAGATCACATTGCCCTAATAAGAGGGCCTAGGCTGAACTGAGACTGGTGTTTCGTCAACTGCCTGGCAATGCTGCAGCCTGGGCTTCTGACTGTGGGTGTAGAAATTTGGGTTTGAATCTCAGGGGTCCAAACTGTTAATTTTTATTTTCCATGCATTCTGGAAGGAGCTTAGGCACCGAGCTTGTGAATACCACTGGTTGACATGGGTCATGCAAGTTAGGTGTCAAAATGCTGAGCTTCAAACCCCTTTGTGAGTCAAGGAGAATAAATTAAACATGAATTAACTATGAACTATGTGATTCAGCAATGAAAAAGTCCAATGCAATTTTGGGCCCCATGTAACAGAACGGGAATAAGAAGAGACCTCATTGGGAACTTGCAACCTTCTGTAACTGACAAGGGAAAAAAGCAATAGAAATCAGGAAATAGTCTAAGCTGAGGCAGTAAACTGTACTTCTGTGAAAATACTGAAGCAATACCTCCTCCCAAAGAGGTTGCTCAAGCCTAATGAAAGAATGGAACTAAAGTCAGGATTAATTTAAATTGAATGCATGAAAGCTGAAAGTGACTTATTAAAGCAGGTGTTCAGACACATTGTAACAGCACTGATATTGTCTTGAGAAAACATACTAGAGTACATTCACATTGCACGTTCACAAGAATGTGATTGCAGCACAGGTAGGTACTCCTTAACTGAGCCAGCAAGGGTAATATTAACAGTAAACGAGTTAATTAGCGATGGTAACCTGATGTCAGGTAGAAAGCAGGGCAGGGATTCTTTAATGTGCCACTTTGTCCTACCTTCTAGCAGTAAGAGTTGATAGCACAAGTCTAAAACTACATATCCAGTTTCCTAAAAGCCTTGTATAGCCTGTACTGAGGTCCACACCATTGCGTCTTCCTGCTGGTGATATCTGGCTGGATAAATAACTTGAGAGGCAAGGGCTTTTTTGTGATATCTTTTCTTGGACCAAGTATATAACTAACATGGGTATGCCTATCCATACATGGTCCCAGATCCTGATTGCACTATATGCAGAAATGACACCTGAAAAGAAAGTGTGTGCTAACTAGAAGTGATCAGGAATGGGACTTGTCTTCACCACCTTAAAATGTTTCCTTTTTTTAACCCTATGATAACTAGTGGGAATACTGTTCTGTTTGTGTTGATGATGGCATCTTAACTGTTCCTGTGCTGGTCAATCCATACAAACTAAGAGAGCTTGATTATTGGCTAGAGTATTATTAAGAAGATAGCATCTGTGATTCATTTAATGAGATACCAGTAGCTGGCAGCAAGTGAAAGATGCTTATGAATCTATGCCTTACCGTAATTTCCCCAAGTTGAAGACAGGTATGACTGAAATTGAGAGAAAAAAAATGTAGACAGGAAAAATTAATGGAAACTGGGACTTTTTAAAGATGGTGTTATTCAATAACCAAAAAACCTATGATTCCACAATCAACAAAGAAGATATCTTTCGCTGAAAGACCATCTTGTTTATTTGCAAGGTGAAGGTGGTCTGTAGAAAAAAAAGGCAATATATCATGTATCAGGGTTTGTGTTCATGGGGTAGCTGTAATGCCCCCTGATATCCTTGTAAATCTTGGTCTGCTTGAGCTCTAGGGTGACCACCCCTTCTCCCTTTCCTACTATGCCTTGATGTATTTATTTAATTGAAAGGGAGGCTGCTTAAGAGTCCTAGAATTCTTCTAACCACCTGCAGGTCTCTCTAGGACCTCGCTGTTCTCAATTCTGCCTCTCTCAGGCTAAGTGGGTCCTCTTGACTCACCTGTGCCTCCCCAGGGCACCTGTAGCCTGAAGGGCTATTACATGGCTCCATTTGTCCCCTTACACTACACCCATGCCTCATGGAATTACTGTCCAATCACCCCCTTGTTGGAGCCTCAGCCTTCTCAGCCTCTACCTCTTTCCTCTGGCTGCAAGCCTCTAGCCCTGGCCCACGGGGTCTGGCTATCTTGGCTTCAGCCCTGTCGATAGTTAGTATCTCTGGGCCTCTAGCCCCTGTGTCCTCTGTGCTGGGCCCCTGGCCCCAATCTTACCCTTCTCTGAACAGTGGGCCCTTGGGCCTGATTCTGCCCTTCTCAGGCTGGGCCCCCTGGCCTGATTTCTGCCCCTCCTGGGCTTCAGCTGCTTCCACCAGTTTTCAAGCTTCTGGCTAAGCCTGCCCTATGCCTTGAACCCCTAGTTCTTGGCTGGGCTCAAGACACTCCCATGCTCTCAGGCACTACTGGGACCTCCACCAACCACTAATAGTCCTACCCCAAACCACCAGTTGTTATTTGATACCACTTATTTAGTATTAGAACAGTGAGGCAGTGGCATGGATTGCCTAGAAAAGTTGTGGAATCTCCATCATTTGAAGTTTTCAAGAAAAAAATGGATAAGCATTGGTCCAGGATCATCCAGGAGGAGCTATGCCTATAGCATGCTATGAAAAGCAATAGTTAGAAGCACAGGAGATTCACACATACACCACCACAGAGACCTTTGAAAGCATCATTCAGAGACCATGAGAAGATCTTTGCAGCCTAGAACAGATGGAAATTGAAGAGGACCATGTTCAACAGCAGAGCTCTGCAGCTAGCATGTTTATGATAAAATAGGTATGGCAGGGATAGAATGATATGGAGGAGAGAGTCAGGGTGTATGATGCATGAAGTTGTCTTTGTGCTTTGAGGTTGCACTGCACAGTGGAGGGTGTTCATTTTTCCCCATGCTTCTTGGCTTTGCTGGTCACCTTGTGAAGCCAAGAAGGGATTATTTATCCTGTTTTCTGGGTTATTTTTTGCCTTCCTTAGAAGTCAAGTCTTGGGATTTTGACTGGGATGTGTTCATGCTTCTGCTGGGACTTAAAATACCCAGAGGCTTCTGGCTAGAGCGTGTTGTGCCTCCACTCAGAGTCAGACATATTGCCATATATAGGATAAGGAAGGAGTGTTACCCCACAGTCAGATTGAAATGCAAAGGGGAGGGAGGATTGACTTCTACTGTAGTGAAGGTCATGGTCTTCATTCTTCTATTTTGTATTTTAACAAACTACTTCCTGTTCTTGAAGCAGCAAGACATTGACAGTGTCCTTGTCCCCCAACATTACCTTTGGCAAGTTAAAAGGTACTTTTGATGTTACAAGTGTTATGGTAGGTGTCTGTGAGGGATGTTTAAAAAGTTTTTAAGAACAAGTTAGACTAACGTGTTTCTAGGATGGCATAGATAGGGATGATTCTGCTTGAGCAAGGGGCTGGACTAGCTGACTTCATGAAGTCTCTTCCAGCCCTACTTTTCTGTGATATTACCATTTATCTAAGCAAGGGAGATTTCATACAGCCATGACCCCAGGTATCCATCGTTTAGCTACGTCCACATAGAAAAGCAAAGGGGGTAGGGCCACAGCTTAACTTGTGTTATATCCTCTACCTCTGGACAAGCACAAATGCAATGTATCTGGACATGCATTTAAGGAATTTCAATATAGGTAGGAGGACTCATACTTGGAGGGCTTGATCTAAAGCCCAAATTGAAACAGTATTGTCACTGGGATTTGGACCAGATTTAGAAATAGTGGTTAATTTTGCCTGCAGACTCAGGAAGACATTGTTTTTACATTCTGTGCATGTTTGGAAGCACTCTTGAGTATTAGAAATGTAGGGTTTTTTATATGAAAAGCTCTGATTCTTCAGAATCTAAATTGCCACAAGATGTTGTGGAAGCTGACAGTTTAGCTAAATTCAAAAAGCAACTGGACAAATTCTTGGAAGAAAGGGGCATCAGTAGCTATTGAGCATGGGAGTTTCAGAGTACAGCCTCTGAATCAGAACTTCCTAGATCTTAAATGCTGGAGGCAATAAGTAGGAAAGGAACAGTGGAAAAAACCCTGGTTAAACCCAGTTCATTTTTCCTTTTAGCATCCACTCTGCCACTGTGTGACACAAAATACTGGGCAAGATGGACATCTGGTCTGACCCAGTAAATAGCAGTTCTATGTTCTTATGTCATGTGGGCCATAAAAATGCATTGAGCAAAACCAATCCTGTCTGTGATCCAACTTTGCCTAGGACCTGTGTTAGACCTATACCATGTTTTTTACCATGGTATAAGTACTGCACCAACCACACCTTAACCTGTTTACTCTGTACTGAGCTGAAGGACGCTTCATAGTGCACTGTTTATATTGAACTAGGAGCCACACCTTATTATTACCTTATCTTTTGGGTATGACTGAAGGATGTTCTTTAGTATTTGTTTCAGCTATAAAGGGAGGCTCTGCTGCAGACCCTTCATTTGTGACCTGGAACGAGTTGCTTAACCGCTGTCTGCCTTCTTCTATTCAGCTTTTAATTGGAAGAAGTTCTTTCCTCACAGGGTTGTTATGAAGCTATGTTAATTGATGTTTATAATGTACACAGAGATATTGGATGGGGGGAGTTTTTTAATCATAAAGTATTATCAGTACTGTGAATAATAGGATAAGACATACTGAAATTTTATATTTTTGATGAATTAAGCTGCAAGGTATTTTAACTGTACCATGGGTCTTTTGTTGGACAACCAATATGTGTTATCATTTGCAATATAACAGGGATTAAATGATCAGTTATATAAAAATGTAGTGATTTTAAATTTGTTTGTATTAATTGTTTGTTATTGTACCTTTATATTAATAGTAAAAAAAAATTACTAATTTTGTATTTGGATGTATGGATGAATAAGTATAGAGTGATTGATAAAAGCAGAGTAAGCTATGTGTCAATAAACAAGTTACCAAATGGTGAATCATGCTGAAAAGGCTGAAGAGGTAAGTCTGTACCAGGTGATAAATAAAGATAAGCAGAAAAGACAAGATTGAAGACAAGGTCTGCAACATCCCACCTTTTGGGCTGGACACAGCCTACACAAGCGATAACAGAAGAATGTTGGAAACAAAGTGATTGAAGATCATGAGCCTGACCGCTTGTCAGGATGGAAAAGTACTGAGATTCAGACAAAGGAAGCACAGAATCAGAAAAGGCAGTCCAGTCACCCAACACCAATTTGATAGCCCCAGTAAAGGAGAGAGACTTAGCAGCAAGAGGTTGGATAACACTCTGCAAACTTAATTGGAGCACAGACATGTGTCTGTATGCCCCACTCCTTATCTCATACTCCTAGGCTGGCCACTTAGTGCAGTAGTGAGCAACAGACTTTAACATCTGCAGAGTGATTGGGAGTGAGTGTGTATATAGAAGCGCTCTTTTGAATATTCTAATCAATAAATACAACATTTCGCCTTATCCCCCCTCATAAGGTCTCACTCGTCATTTGAGAAAATTGGTAATTTGTGCAACAAAAACAATGCATCATCAGCAGAACCTTACAATCAAAGATGATTGTCTTCCGTGATTGTCTTATCTGTGGGTCCAAATGTAGCTGACAAGGCATATCCAGGATCAACAGACTCTGCTGCAGCTCAGGTACATGTTTCTGTGTGAGGTGGGTAGCTCTGAGTTCTTGATTCAATCTGTTTCTGCTGCTTCCACTTTTCTGTCTCCTCTTTCAAAATACTGAGATCCTTGCAGCAGATTTTTCCTCCATTTGAGTCAGTCCTGGACAATAGGCCATCACAAGTTGATGTTGGTGTTGCATTTTTTTATGGTCCTTAGGATGTTCTTGAAGCAGTTTCTATGCCCTCCTCTTCAGCGTACACCTTGACTGAGCTTGTAAAATAAAACCAGCTTCAGGAGTCTCGAGTTAGATATCCAGATGACATGGCTGGTTCAGTGAAATTGATACTGGATGATCATTGCCTCATGGTGTTTGTTTGTGAGAGGATGTTAACATTAGTGTGTCTGTCTTCCCACTGGATTTGAAGGATATTCCGCAGGCAGCACTGATAGTACTTCTCCATCAGCTTGAGATGTTTCCTGTATGTTGTCCATGCCTCAGCTCCATACAGTAAGGTGGGACTCACAACAGCTTGACAGACCATGAGCTTGGTTTCAGATCTGATGTCATGATCTTCAAACATTTCCTCAGGTGTCCAAAGGCTTCACTTGCACATTTAAGGGATGTTGGATTTCTTTGTCAATGTCAACCATCTGTCGACAAGTCTCTCACTGGGGTTGTAGAGAGGCAGCAGCAAGGCACCAGACTTCCATGTGTAGACCCTGAGATGGTGCAGAGTCACTTGGAAGATGCCTTTAAGTCGGCAGGCCCGGATGAGCTCCATCCGAGGGTGCTGAAGGCACTGGCCGACATCATTGCAGAGCCGCTGGCAGGAATATTCGAATGCTCGTGGCGCACGGGCCAAGTCCTGGAGGACTGGAAAAGGGCCAACGTGGTCCCCATTTTCAAAAAGAGGAGGAAGGAGGACCCGGGCAACTATAGGCCAGTCAGTCTCACCTCCATCCTTGGCAAAGTCTTTGAAAAAATTATCAAGGCTCACATTTGTGAGAGCCCAGCAGGACAAATTATGCTGAGGGGAAACCAGCACGGGTTCGTGGCAGGCAGATAGTGCCTGACCAATCTAGTCTCTTTTTATGACCAGGTTACGAAATGCCTGGACACAGGAGGAGGGGTGGATGTCGTATACTTAGACTTCAGGAAGGCCTTCAATACAGTATCCCACCCCATACTGGTGAACAAGTTAAGAGGCTGTGACTTGGATGACTACACAGTCCGGTGGGTGGCGAATTGGCTGGAAGGTTGCACCCAGAGAGTCGTGGTAGATGGGTCGGTTTCGACCTGGAAGGGTGTGGGCAGTGGGGTCCCGCAGGGCTCAGTCCTTGGACCGATACTCTTTAATGTCTTCATCAGTGACTTGGACGAGGGAGTGAAATGTACTCTGTCCCAGTTTGCAGATGACACAAAGCTATGGGGAGATGTGGACACGCCGGAGGGCAGGGAACAGCTGCAGGCAGACCTGGACAGGTTGGACAAGTGGGCAGAAACCAACAGAATGCAGTTCAACAAGGAGAAATGCAAAATGCTGCACCTAGGGAGGAAAAATGTCCAGCACACCTGCAGCCTAGGAAATGACCTGCTGGGTGGCACAGAGGTGGAAAGGGATCTTGGAGTCCTAGTGGACTCCAAGATGAACATGAGTCGGCAGTGTGACGAAGCCATCAAAAAAGCCAATGGCACTTTATCGTGCATCAGCAGATGCATGACGAATAGGTCCAGGGAGGTGATACTTCCCCTCTATCGGGTGCTGGTCAGACCGCAGTTGGAGTACTGCGTGCAATTCTGGGCGCCACACTTCAAGAAGGATGCGGATAACCTGAAGAAGGTCCAGAGAAGGGCCACTCGTATGGTTAAGGGCCTGCAGACCAAGCCCTATGAGGAGAGACTAGAGAAACTGGACCTTTTCAGCCTCCGCAAGAGAAGGTTGAGAGGCGACCTTGTGGCTGCCTATAAGTTCATCATGGGGCCACAGAAGGGAATTGGTGAATATTTATTCACCAAGGCACCCCCGGGGGTTACAAGAAACAATGGCCACAAGCTAGCAGAGAGCAGATTTAGATTGGACATTAGGAAGAACTTCTTCACAGTTCGAGTGGCCAAGGTCTGGAACGGGCTCCCAAGGGAGGTGGTACTCTCCCCTACCCCGGGGGTCTTCAAGAGGAGGTTAGATGAGTATCTAGCTGGGGTCATCTAGACCCAGCACTCTTTCCTGCTTATGCAGGGGGTCGGACTCAATGATCTATTGAGGTCCCTTCCGACCCTAACATCTATGAATCTGCAAGAAATGACTTCTAAGGTACAGGAAATAATGTTCTCCAGACTGTCACCATGAATCTGAATGACCAGAGATGGGGATTGCTCAGTAAGAGCTTATTAATGGAGGACCGTAGTCTTCTGAATGTTAAATGCCAGTCCTATTTTCTTGTATGCCTCAGTAAAGATGTTGATGATTGCCTGAAGGTCTGCTTCTGAGTAAGTACATGCTACAGCATCATCAGTATACTGGAGCTCGATGATTGAGGTCAGGATGGTCTTGGTTTTGGCACGGAGTCAACTGAGATTACATATTTACCACCCATTCAGTATCTTAGCTTCACTCCAACTGGAAGCTTGTTGGTGGTCAGATGTAGCATCATGGTAAGAAATATTGAGAAGAGACCCATTGCTCACATACCATTATGGAGCAGGCAAAGAATGGTTATGAGTTTCAGTGGACTTCCAGACTTCAGAAGGATCCTCCACAACACTTCTTGGTTGATAGAGTCAAAGGCTTTTGTTAGGCCAAAGAAGGCCAGGTAGAGAGGTTTATGGTGTTCTCATCATTTTTCCTGCAGCTGGCAAGCAGTGAAGATCATGTGAATTTGCTTCTTGATACCTTAAATCCACACTGAAATCCCAGAAGCAGCTCATCAGTAGAAGGAGATGGTTCAGGAGGGTTCTTACAATGATTTTTCTTGTGGTGGACAGTAAGGCTATTTCTCTGTAGTTTCCACAGTAGATGTGTCTCCTTTCTTGAAGACTGTCACAATCATGGTGTCCTTGAGGTTGTTCAGGATTCCCTCATCATTCCTAATCCCTAAGACAAGGGCGTGGAGCTATGGTGTGAGCTCCTCTGTCCCCTGGTTGAAGATTTCAGCAGGGATCCTGTTCCAGGTGTCTTGTTATACTTAATTTGCTTGATGGCTTGCCTTACCTCATCAAGGGATTCCGAGATTGTCTCTGAATGGGTGTTGTGGGATGGAGTTAAGAACAGTCTTGTCAACAACAGATTTACAATTGAAAAGATCTTCAAAATGCTCCTTCCAATAGGATGGCTCCCCTTTCCTTGATCAAGTTTCTTCCATCCTTAGGTCTCAAAGGGGTTGGTCCCTGAGTGGTCAGACCACAGATAGCTTCAGCTGTGAACATCAGTGAGATGCTGAATCTCCTCTGTCTTGTCTGCCTAATATCTGTTCTTCACATCAGTAGGGCTGCCATGGTAAGGCTAGAATGTGTAACTAAGAGCCAAGGCCAGGGAGCAAAGGACTCCAGATTAAATGAGCAGAGGACGCCAGCCCTACAGGTGGGCTGATTGATTTAGGAGAGTGGGCTGTTTGGAGTGAAGGGTGCTCGTGGGAGTCTGAATATCTGGGAGGAACAGATGACCACGGTGGGGAGAAGTGCATCGAATTAAAGTGAGGAAGCCAAAGTGGCCATATGTTTAAGTTAACTAACGGGTGACTACGTGAGAGATAAGAGAGTTCAACATAAACTAACAGTGCACTGGAATTATGATGTGGCATGTTCAGGACTGTTTCCTTTACTCTGTGATTTGCACTCACCTTATGTTTATGGGTTGGATGAATTGAACCTGAATAAAAACAGTTCCAGCTCAGGATTTGAAGAGTGTATGTGGAGAGGTGAAAGGATCTAACCCCTTGCCATTGAACTGTGATTGCTGAAAGTGTCATCTGAGTGAATGACAGACCAGGGTGCAGGGAAGGAGGATCCCTGGACAAGATCCACATCAAGGCAGGTGAGAAGTCAGCAGACAGTAGAGCATAAACCCTGGGAAGAGAACAGCTGAGAGGAATTGTCCCCAGGACACACTTTCTTTTAGTCTCCAATAATCCCATCAAAGTGTGTCAGGCAAGAAATCCAATGACAAAAGAGAGTTGACCCTAAGTGGGAAATTTCCCACAGACCAGATAGCACTCTGTCACACTCTGGCATTAAAATTGCCATAAAGAATTAGTCTGTTTCTTTCCAGAATGCCAGAAAGGACTCAGTCAAGGTTGGTATAGAATTCCTTCTCGGTTTCAGTGGTGCCATCAAGGGTTGGGGTATATGCACTTATGACAGTGGTGTACTGGCTCCCTGCCAGTTTAATATGCAAAGTCATGAGGCCCTCATTAATTCTGATAAGGGAACTCATTGACTTGATTTAGAAGTTCATTCTTGATGACAAAACTATCTTTAAGCTCTGCATGAAAGATGCTTCAGAAATTGGGAAAGAAAAGACAGCACATGTGATTGGTAGAGACTGCCAAAAAAGTTCTCTTAAAGATACAGTTACATATAAAAATGGTTTAATAATATACCTTGACATAAATAGATAATTAAGACTCTATTAGGTAGTGTGATACTAACAGAACAAAAAGAGAATGAACAACATGCAGAACTGAGATTAGTGACGTGTATATACACATGTAGTGGGTTATCACTTTTCACAGCACAGTTTTTATTTTTCCTGGGGCAAACCTGTCCCCACAGGATACAACATAGACCATAAAACAAACAAGTACATAAACAATAAATGATTAAACCAAACCCTGCAGTCCTTTCCCATACCCTGGGAGAGTAACCCTGGTTCTATACTGCCTCCTCAGCACCTCAGCCTTCTCTCTCTCCCTTATTTTCCTTCCCTGGGAGTTTTTAACTTTCTCTGGGATGCAATCATCCCCATCAGCTGGCACAGTGCTCCTAGGCAGGCAGACAGGAGCCTTCCAACTGCCTGCAGCTAGACTGCAGCCCCTGAACCCTGCACCCTGCTACAATACATTTCAGCATGACCTAACTGCAAATAGGAGTTATGACAGGCAAGTAGGAGACGGGCAGCTGAAAGAACAAGGAAGTGGTTATACCCTCTTCTGGAAGGGTAAACAGGAAGGAGAACATTAGCGTTATGGAATTGGTTTTGCCATCAAGAATATGTTGAATGTAAAGTAGTATTAGTAAGAATTATTATTTTTGCTTATAATACTATAGCCTCTAATATTCTAGGCTACCATTAATATTATCATAACTATACATTTCCCAGATATGATATGTCCTATATGTCCTATACACTATCCATTAATTTGAGCAAAGCTGAAGTAATTAAGGTTGATATATATGAAATATAAATATAATTAATATTATGTGATGCATACTGGAAGTATGTCTAGTATGGTCTTTGATTGTATGTTGTACGCTAGACAGTGTTTGCCCATACTAGAAAAAAATACAATATAAATATAAAGACAGAATTGCAATATTATACACAATGGGTATAGAAAGAAACATTGTAAAAAAGTGAAGGCATGGACAATGCATGGCACTAGAGTGCTACAAGTAGCCCAACTCTTGTAAAAATGACCTCGGATGAAACATAAATCCATCCAAAGCACTTCAGGTTACACCTATTCTTTCCACCAGAGCACAATAGGGAGTTCATTCATCAGTCCTCCAGTATCCCACAGTGATTTTCTTCTAAACCCCTCCACCCAGGGAGTGGGGGGAGTGCGCCTCTAGGGAAAAATTGCTCAGGGACAAAAAAAAAGAATGTTTAAATTTGCAAAATAGTGTTTCTGTTTTCAAGTGAAGATAAGGCAAAGCAGCCAGACTCAGAGTGATAAAAACATTTTAAAAAGTCAGTGCTCACTTGTGAAGCCATACTTAACCTCAGTGATTGCCCCCTACACAGACCAGTGTGACTCTTTCCAGAACGGCAAACTCTAACAAAAACTACAGTCAGACAGAAAGACCCATTTCCTATCTCTTGGTAGCCTGAAGCTTATATAAAAAAGGCTCAGAGTGACAATAGACTGGACAAATCACATTTTTATAGCACACAGCTGAAAACAGGATTCTATCCATTTAGTCCCTTGCACTTACACTGTTAAGTGTCCTGAGGAAAGTTTGTAGGCTGTAGCACTAGGACAGAAGCAGGAAGAGGAGGAGAGTTCTTGGAGCTTCACTGACAGCAGCAAGGATGCAGAAGGGAAATGTTTTGCTTCAGCAGTGGGTCCAAGTAAGAATAAGCGAACATTTTTTTTAGAGCAGCAGAAACTTCAACTAGAAAGACTTTGCAGTGAATACACCTAGTGCCTCGGGGTGGCTGCAAAGAGTGAGCGGTTCTGGGAGCAACAAGAGTTGAAGGCATGCAGCCAATGCTCTGGCATTGATGAGCTCATAATTCCAGGAAGTAATCAAGGATTATTTCAGCCTCAACAGGAGGTACCCTTGTAGCTTTCCTCTTAATTAAAAATCAACCCCTTTTTCTTTGAGATGGCCTCATAACTCTTCTGGCCCTTTCAGAGGAAAAGATTGTAAAGTAGCACCATCTTCCTGTGGATTAAAAAATGTTATGCAGAAGGGCTTCCTCCAGATGTTGCATAGAGCTGATTGTGCCTGGCAATTGGCACAAGCAGGAGGACCAAGGAACAAAAATCATGGTGGCCTGCAAAATAGAGGTATGAGGGTTAGCTAAGGTTTTCATCCTCTCTGACCTACCCAGCAAAATCCAGGGAGAGTCTCACTGTAGACTAAGTAGTACTTTCCCTGGGTTGACCTTACAATGTGGAATCACCCAAAAAAGGTCATTTGCCTGAGGGTGACAGACTGCCAGGGCACATCCAAAGAAGTGTGGATGTATGATATGACCCATCTGCAATGCCACTCACCATATATGCAGGTGTTCCCCATGCCGCTACTTTGCAGCATTTGGGGGGTTGACTCTGGGAGATCCCGGGGTCAAAAAAACCCAAGCTAAAAAAAGCAGGGTGGTGCACGTGGTAGCAGCACGCACCACCCAAAACTGAAGCCTGGCTGGCTGAAGCCGCACTCTGGCTGCTGGCCAGGCTTCTTGCCATAGCTGCGGCTCCCCGAGGCCTCCAGCACTCAAGGAAAGGCTGCTGGGCCTAGCACAATTGCTGGCCCCAGCCTCCCCTACCTTGCCTGGAATAACCTGCTGCATGCCAGAGCACACGTAGCATGGGTGTTTCCTGGGGCCAAGTAGCAGTGGCACAAGGTGTGCTGCTGCTACTTGTCCCCAGAGAAACAAATGTCCACACTCATCTGGATGCACCCCAGGGCCCTTACCCTGAAGCCCAAAGGCAGTTGTACTGCTGACCTCAGAAACCTGCAGCATATAGAAAAAGGCTTAAGAGCTGAAATATTAAACCTTTTGAGGGAATTCATCACCAGGTCAAGCAAGTCTAACAACAATTCCTTGTCTATTTTTCATCATCCCAGGGTCAATGGTTGCAACTATGGCTGCTCACACAATGGTGCCATTGAGTTCCAAAAGTTCTAGCCTGATACCACAGCTCAAAGAGTAGCAGGACTGAGAAGGAATAAGAGGAGGAAGACTAGCAAGGAGGAAATTTTTGGAGAGCTGATGGCATCCCCAGAGAGGACAATTGTGACTTCCAGCATTGCCATGCATGGATGGAGTACCATCAGGACTGCTGTTCTCATCTAGTCAGGAGAGGGATTTCCCCCCGGCCATGTATGCTGCATTGTTTCAGGAACAGTGGAACACTGAGGCCAGCACCAAAGCCATTGTTGTGGCAAGACAGACTATGGCAATGCTAATGGAGAATATTTGTGTTGAAAGGGACACACATCGGTCTTACATAGCTATCCTTACCTGGCAGGTGGAGAGTATTCAAGCAGGGAGCATTTTGCCTCCCATTCCCAGGCTTTTCTTCCACAGGCACAGTCTATGCCTCTCCGGTTCAAAAGCAGTCCAACCCCCCTGCAGCTCATGCCAACTCCTCCCAGATTTCTGTGCCCTCTCCTTTCACCAAGGCCAGGGCTAACCACTAGGGCTGTGCAAAATTTCAGCAGTCGTTTTGTTTTGGAGGTATTTTGGCCCGATTGGCTCCTGAAACACTGAATCCGCAATGAAACAGAAGACTCTGAAACATCTCTGAAATGAAACAAAACCATCTGAAACATTTTTAAAATGTTTCAGATGTTTTGGAATGTTTCAGAGGCGCCCCTGGGAAATAGTCCAGCATAGCCCTGCAGCCCTCCTTTTAAAGTGCCAGGAAGCTGGGGCTGGGTAGGGGATGGGGTTGGGCAGGGCAGGCATAGAGGCGTCACCCGTGGCTCCCCCTGCCAGGGCAGAGGCAGAGGCAGGCACAGCCAGAGGAGCAACAGGTGAAGACCCCATGGCTGCCCTGCCTGGCCCCATCCCCCACCCATCCCCAGCCTCCTGGCACTTAAAAAAAAAAAAAAAAAGGCCCACACTCACTGGCTGCAGCAGCAGAATTCAAATTATCTAAGGGCTCATGGCACAGCCCCCCTGTGCAGTGCAGGGCAGTGGGGGATAGCAGGGATCGCCCCTCCCCCCCGCTTGGCACCCACGTGGCAGCTGTCACAATGCAACATGGCTCGGCAGGGTGCCACACACTGTCTGGGAGCTGGGGCAGCTCCAGTAGTCAGCTGGAGCTGGGCACCGCTCAGCCCCAGTGGCCGCAGCTCCCAGACAGCACACAGCGCCCTGCCAAGCCATGCTGCACCTGAGCCATGGGACAACTGCCATGCAGGTGCTAGGCAGGGGGGGCAATCCCCTTTCCCCCCCCCCCCACTGTTCCATGCTGTGCTGGGGGATTCTGCCATGTGCCCTCAGAGGCCCTGATTGCTGCTGCTGCATCTGGTGAGTGCGCAGCTTTTTTCTTTTTTAAGTGGCAGGAGGCTGGGGCCAGATGGGGGATGGGGCCAGGCAGGGCAGCCATGGAAGCTTCTCCTCTGGCTCCCCCCCACCCAGGGAGAGGCAGGCACAGCTGGAGGAGCCACAGGAGAACCTGCAGCCGCCCGGCTGTGCCTGCCTCTCCCTGACCAATCTGAATCTCCAAAACAGCATTGAAATTCCAAAACAGATTTGGCTGAATTGAAATGGAACAGTGATCCAAAACAGCAAAATAAATCACTGTCCTCTGAAACAGCTGAATCCAAAACCAAAATGAAACATAGCCATTTTGCACAGCCCTACTAACCACCCCAGTCCCAAACACTCCCCCGGCACACACTTTAATGCTTAAGACAGCTCTCCCCTACCTCCCCCATATAAGTCTTCCAGTCCCAGCCTCCCTTTCTTATGCCCAAACCCTTCCCTCCCATCTAGAATACACTGTAAGCAGACGTCAAGTTTCAGTCCTCAAACAGTCCCATTTCTCCCCTTTGTCCTATCTTTCAGCCAGCCCTACTGTGTCTCAAACTAGCTTCCCCCACCGAAAGTACCCTGAGTCCTTTCTCCAGCATAGCTCTGAAATAATGTTATTCCTGGAAGATGTGGGGATATGGGTTCAAGAACAGCTGCTCTCTACCTTATAGGGTCTCAGGCAGTACTGCTCAACAGAAAATGGCATAGTGTGGAGCTCCAATCCGTTAGATCCACCTATGCAATATACCCTCCTACTCAACACTTCAAGACTCCTCACTTTTCATGGGGCATCTCCCTTTACCATACCCTTCCTCAAATTCACAAACTGCTGCCTTTGCACCCCATCCCTATCTGCAAAACACTTTGCTTGTTTCAAATGCACAGCACCTGGCATTTGAATGTCTGCAAGGTTTAATAAGAAAAGGGCTTTTGTTTTTTGAACAAACAAATTCTCAGTGAACTGATTGGAATGATACACAGTGGTGCTGTCCTCCTGCTCCACAGCCTAGCGCCGCTCATCAGAATGCTCTGACAGCAGTGGTGCTCAAAGAGCGCTGGGTCTGGGGCCTGGTACCAGCTGGCAAACCTTTGGGTCTCTGCCCACAACTCTGGGGAGGTCTCACTCCTGACCTGATAGCTGTTGTATAGTATTTTAGGCTGAAATGACCAACTGAAGCAGGTTTCACTCACTAGGACACAGGCATATCTGCAGTGCCCTCCATTATGCCTTGACTTCAACAAAAGGCTGCCATCCAGCAGCTGCTCAGCCAATAGTTGAATAGCTCCTTTCTGGCATGCAAGTATCTAGTGTAGGGTTTCTTGAGCCTCAGGAGGAGTGGATAGACTGGGTCCAAGAGCAGCAGGTGGGGATAATCATTTCTCCAATTCTGTGCTGGGCATACTGTAGGTAAAAGCTTCTCATGCCATCAGGGGCACCAGTTTGGAGTTCCTAAAGATCCTGGCATGGTGGACCTTGCCCATCCCCACCAGAGCTGACCTTAGAGGTGGGCAACATGGGCAACCAAGCAGGGTTTAGTGGTCAGGGGGGTGCCAGAGGCATGGTGCAGCTCTGCAGACAGAGGCAGGGATAGGGCAGCATGCTGCAGCTCTGTATTACTATTTGGGCAGCTAAGGGAGCTGTTTGTTTACACCTGTGAAGTAAAGAACAATGGGTCATTAGCAGGCCATTAACTCCCTTAGCTGCCTAAATATTAATACATACCAGAGCGGCACGGGGTTGGGGGGGGGGGCGGCATGTACTGTTTGATGGTAGCAGCAGAAGTAGGGCCAGAACCAGGACACCTGTTTTAATTTTCATCAGTATGTGCATGTGCAAGTGTGTGCAAGCCTATGCTAGGGTGTGCAACATGTGTATGGGTGTGCAAGCATATGCCAGGGTGTGCAGGTAAGTGTAAATATATGCAAGCATGTGCCAGGATGCTTGTATGAATTTTCACTGGCCATGAAACCTGACAGGAAACAAAATGTCGCAAGTACCTAAGAAGAGAATGTCAAGGACACAGAACAGGAAACGGAAAGCTCAGTTAATGACTGCAGTGAAAAAATATGCAGATGCAATGAAAATATACATGAAATTTGTTAATGACAATCCATGCAGTAGTAACAAGATGGGCACAGTGGAGACATCAGATGAAAAATATATAAATGATCCACAATTCAACTTCCAAGAACCAATGCAAGAGAAACAAAACAGAAATTCTTCATCTGGACCGAAATAATGATGATGCCACTACTAGTAGAGATTAAATGACTCCCATTAGGGACTGGCAATACCATTTCGGATTCTGCTTTATGGCCGTTTGACAACCAGAATTTGAGATCTGCTAGTGACCAACAGTCCACCAAAAGTAAAAGAAGTGGATTTTCCTCTGGATGAGCAGAATTGTCATTTTTCAATGACATTTTTATACAGAAATCTTGAAAATGGTGAAGTTCTGAAGCAACACTGGCTACTTTACTTGGAGTCCACTGATAAGTCTTTTTGTTTCTGCTGCAAGCTCTTTAACTTGAATCCAATATTATCCCTAGCATTTGAGTGATCAAATGATTGGAAGCGCATGTCTCAGATTCTCACGTCATGAAAAGTCACCTACCCATTTCAATTCCTACCAAATATGGGTTGAAGCAAAGGATAAAATGGGATAATTATATCAGCATGGAACTTCAACATATAACTAAACAAGAGACAAAACACACTGGAAGCACATTCCAGAGAGGTACATGACAATAACCCTTTTTCTTTCAAACAATAACTTGGCTTTTTGAAGCTCGTCTGACAGGCTCATCACGGTTAACAATGGGAACTTCCTGGGTTTGATGGAGCCACTAGGAGAGTATGATGATGCAATGAAGGAACACTTTCATTGTGTACTTTCCAGGAAGGTGATGGATCACTACTGTGGAAAAACAATCCACAATGAGATAATTAACTTACTGGTGAAGAAACTGCTGCAAGACATTTTTAAAAGGTTGAGGAGTGCCAAGTACTACTCCATGATATTGGACTGCACTCCAGATGTGAGCGATTCTAAAAAGAAACCTTTCACTGGTTGGCTTCTTGACATTTTGAATGAAAGAGTGACCATTCAGGAGCACTCTATTGGTTTTCAAACAGAGGACAAGTCCACAGGGGAAGGACTAACTGATAATATATTTACTACTCTGGAGGAATGTGACATAACTCTGGCTCTGGCAGTCTTGGATATTTATGACAACTGTACAAATATGAAGGGGAAAAACAAGGGTGTATAGGCAAGGATTTTTAAAACCCAAGAGCATTTTTTGTTCCATGTGAATTCCACTTGCTCAATCTCAGGATGGCTGGCACTGCAACATCTTCAAGAGTCCAAGTCCCTCTTCAGCATTGTTCAAAGGATCTATGTTCTGGTCTCTGCCTCTGTTCATAGTTAGACATGACCTGTGAAAATCTTCCATGTCACTGCTAAGCCAGTATGCGAAACATGCTGGGAGTTCAGAACTGAAAGTGTTAAAGCTGTTCAATACCAAACAGTGGAAGTCCATGATGCCCTCATTGCATTGTATGAATAGGAGCAAGCAGACGCTGGTATCCGTCATGAAGTACTCACTCTGGTATGTCAACTCACTGAACTCAAGTTTCTTGTCTCGCCTGTAATGTGGTACAACATCCTTTTTCAAGTCAACATGGTGAGCAAAAAAGCATACAAAGCAAGAACAACTTTGACATTATTGCAGGCATAAACTTGATAAATGTTGGTTGTGACTATATTATAAACTACAGGGAAGTCAGGTACAAAGAAGCTCTGACAATAGCTAAGGAAATAGCTGAAAATCTTGGTGTTGATCTAGTATTTAAACCAGTCCCTCACATTCACTGTAAAAAGTGTCAGTTATGTTACAGATGTGAAAAACTGCGAAGAACTTGGCTATCTCCGAAGTCTACTTCCAACAGACTGTAGTGCTCCTCAAAAAGTTCTACAGTTTATTTATAACAATGAACTTCATGACAACTTCCCAAACACATGAATAGCACTCAGGATCTTGTTAACTGTGCCCATATAAGCATGGGTGATTGGTGCCTCTTGGGTCTGGGGGGCACCAGCGGCTGATTGCCAACTGGGGGGGGAGGGGGGTTCCCCAGCAGCCACTTACCAACCGAGCTGGGGGTGGTCCCTCAGCAGCCAATCACTTACCCCAGAAATGACGGCAGCAAAACCAGAAGTGATGGCTGGTGCCAATCTTAGGGGGGCACCAGCTGGCCAGTGCTTCTCTCAGTGCCCCCACTCCCTGGCTGGTGAGGGCCAATCTCGGGGTGGGGTGGGAGAGACGTGCCTCCCCCTCCCCCGTGTTTCCTCTACACGTTCCCTTTGCATATAAGTGGTGATCAGTGAATGGAGCTTCTTGAGGTTGAAGCTCAGAGAAACATATTTGCAATTGACCAGGAGAGACGACAGGCTGGTATCCAAAATGCTGTGGGTGAAAATACAGACCTGTCACAAGCAATATCAGAGTTTGTGGCCCTAAAAGCATGCAGAGTCATCTTCTGAGTTTTGGAATCTTAGTTAACAAAGTTTCTTTTTAGTTATTCGTATTTATTAGTTTAGTGTTTAATTTAATGTTTAGTTTATTTTTCACTTAGCTATAATGTTATTTTATGACATATAATTTGTTATTAGAATAACACTGAATTTAATTAAATGGAGTTGAATTTTGTGTCTTTTCTTCAGTATTTTTTTAGTAAATTATAAAAACTTTTGAGATTACAGCTTTATTTCTGAAAAGGGGGTGGGGGAGTGGTACCAAAAATACAAGTTTGCCTAGGGCATCGTTTTCCCTAAGGCCAGCTCTGGCTGGCTATATGCAGCTCCTTGGCCCCACTGGCCAAGTTTGTCAGTGGTCAGGCCCCCTGCTTTGCACCACATGGGCTGTACCTGCAGTATACCCTCCCAACCAGGTCTTACTTCACTTCTCAACAGTGGGAATGGTGGCTGCAGGAGCTCATGGGCTGCACGTTAACCACTCTTGGGCTGTATGCAGCCCTGGGCAACCAGTTAGATAGCCCTGTATTAGAGAATACTACATAACCTAAGAAATATGACCTAGATTAAACTTTCAAATGGCTGCCTAACTCTTTGGAAAACTGTGCTCATTGGACGCATCCACACGAGCACACATGTGCCCCTTGCAGTGTCTCAAAGTCCTTTGACACCTGTCTGGAGTGCATCAGGCTGCAGACCCTTCGCTGCCTCCTCCAGAACCACCTGCTGAGATTCTGGCTGCACTTCTATCCACACCTTTTTATTTATGCGTTCCCCATCCATGGCCCCACCTAGTCCCAGGACCTTCTTCTTAACCTCCTTCTGGCCCTAGCCAAGCCAAGCTAGTGATCTATCTGACTAGGAAGGAGGCTCTGGCCAGGTGGACCTCCAAGGACTGTGTGGCCATTCCTGTCCCTGGTACGATCCTGTCTCTGGGCAGAGTTTCAATGGGCAATGTCCACTGGCTCCTTGGTCTTGTTCGTCTTGTGTATCAGCATCCCCACACTTCAAAATGGTGACTGGGGTGCTCTAGATTCACCCCTGCTGCCATTTTGAAGCATGGGGATGCTAATACATGAGACACAGGAGGCTGCTGGAGCGTGGTAACAGCCACGCTCCAGAAGACTCAATTAATCGAGTCTGTTTCAATGTGCTTGAATTCCAGCACATTGGGAGCAGCCTCCCTGCTCATGTATAGGAATCCTTAAGATCTAGGATTCAGATGCTGTACTTCTAACTCCCATGCTCAATACGTACTTATGCCCCTTTCCTCCAAGAATTTGTCCACCCCTTTTTGAATCTGGCTGAACTGTCAGCTTCTACAACATGTGGTGGCAATGAGTTCCACAGTTTAATTACAGACTCTGTGAAAAAGAACTTTTGTTAGTTTGTAGCAGGCTTACCTTTCAGAGGTTTGGTTGAATCCCAGCTTGAGATCCTACTTTTTTGATTGGTGGAGCCCATCCACCAATCAGGAAGCAGCAAGAGAAATAACTTCATGCCCCTTTCCTGAGGGAGGGGGAGAAGAGCTCCCCCAGACCTGATTGAAGACTGCAAACTGTCAGGTCTGGAAGGCTTCAGGGGCAGAGCCCTGGAGCATATAAAAGGAGCTGCGTGCCCAGCACCAGGGGCAGATGCATCGGGGACAGAGAAGAGAGAAGAGCGGGACTTAGAAGAGCTGAGGAGAGCTGCTCAGCAGAGCAAAGCAGTAGCCCAGGAAGAACCCCTGAAGACTTCTATCAGCGGAGAGTGGGGGACGGCTGCAGTGGTTAGGTTCTTGGTGCGCAGCATGGCGCACAGTGTCCAGACCCTGGGAGCTGTGTGAGATAGCTTGGGTCTGCAACCTCTGGTGTGCGGCCAGAGACACAGTGCACAGGCTGGTGCACAGAACAGGATCTTTGGAGCCCCTGGGGTGACTCAAGTCCTCAACCCCTGGAATGAGGCTGGGAGCTTGGTGTAGGAGACACTGCACAGATGGTGAAAGACCTTGGGAGCCGCTTGAGGTGGCTCGGGTCTACAGCTGCTGACACGGGGCAGCAGCTCAGTGCAGACAATACAACCCAGAGGCCCAGGAACAGACCAAGCCCCAGTGCTGCACAAGGCTCTCCAGGCCTCCAACCCTTAGTACAAGGTGAAGCATCCACGACACATAGCGGTGCATTTGGCCCTAGGCCAAGACAGTGGGAGCAGAGTCAGGTGGCAGGAAAACCCAGTGGGGACAGAGCTTGACCTGGAGAACAAGAGGCAACCCTCCGGGACTGTGGAGTAGTAGTAAGTTACCCTGGAGAGAGGGTCCCCACAGGGGAGGGCCCTCTCCCCCCACCAAGGGTTGCAAAGGGGCACCACATGGGCTACTCGTGAGTGACAGCAGGGGAGCTTAGGAGTATTTGGGGTCTTCCTCTCCTTTTTTTCTTTCCCTACACCTCCTTTCCTGTAGTGGTACCTTGGGAGTGGGGCCCCTCCCCTGGAAGGCACCCAAATATGTGCTGCTGATTATATTTGTGGCCTGTGTCTTACAGTTTATGTGAATAATTTGAATAGTTTGTATATGAATAGAGTTATAAGGTTGCCCAATCAATATCCTTTGGTCTGGTTTTGTTCTATTGTCTAATGGTAACGGGGTGTGGTATATCTGTTATATATATATGTATATATATATATATATATATATATATATATATATATATATATATATAAGCCCATATATTATAGGGTTTATTGTTTTGTAAACTTGTTCATATATATATTATCTATGTCCTTACCCTTTAATGGTTTTGTTGTGATAATAAATCTGTATATAGTTAAGTAATTGATTGACTAAACCTGACTCTATAGGGGATGGAGGTGGCCACTGAGCTGTTGTGTCCCTCCACAGCACACTGCCCTGCCAATAGTTCCCTTCATTGGAGAGGGAAGTACAAACCTGTGTACACCCAGGCTACATTTTGGGGGCTCACGCAGGATTTTATTTGCAGGAGCTTAATTTTGTGAAGTGCTCTATAACTCTATAGAGTCAAGCAAGGAGAAAATCAGTCCCAGGCACCAGGAAGAGACAATGCCAGGGAACTCCCTGGAACCAGTGGGGCAACAGCCTCGCCCAGCATCACCCAAGAATGGGTTGTGGCTACACAGCAGGTCCTTAGGGAGGCGGCCAGCTCCTCCAATGACCGGGCTGCATATAAAAGACTAAGAAACTTTTCTGGAAACCTCCCAGTCCTCATCGGAGAGGAGGGATATGAATCCTGGGCTGCCCACCTACAAGAGACTCTCGTGACATGGCAAATACCAGATGAAGAAAAATGTCGTCATCTTTTGGATGTGCTGTGAGAACTGGCATTTTGGATAATCAGGACAGCCAAGCTCCAGAACCCCAGCATTAACTCAACGGTGCCTCCAGACACTGCAAGATGTGTTCAGATGATCCACCCAGGGCAGAGGAGCCTATTATGAACTGCTCAGCACCTTCCAATCCAAGGGCGAGGCTGTTTCCTCATACCTTATTTGACTAGAACAGGTGTTACAGCAGGTGGTGGCCCAAGGGGCCCTCAGTGTGACTGAAGCCAACTGTACAAGACTTCGGCAAATACACATAGGGGCTTGCTATAGTCTACCCCTCATTAGGGATCTCAATTTGGCTGGAAGTAAAAATAAACCTCCCAGTTTTCTTCCTCCTCCCTTTTGGAAAGAGGTACAGGAGGAGGAAGAAATCCTCCACTTGAGAGAAGTTATGTGGGCTCTGGAGGATGTTTCTCCTTGAAGGGGACCAATTAGCTGAGTCTTGGCAGTAACTCCTCAAGAGGAGGCCCCTCTGAGGACTGAAGAAGAGTCCCTGTCCCCGATACTAGTGGCTGCTGTCAGCAAGGCCCCTCCTGGGGTGCAAACCCAACTGAGCCTCCATGCTCTGGCCAGGCCCAGGGTAAGGAACCACTCTTGAAACCCAGGGTTCTGTTATAGGTGTGGGGACTACAGGCACTTGGCCTCAGAATGTACACAGCTGGAGAACCCAGACCTGGTGTTCCAACGGTTGAAGACCCGGTGGGAGGAGGGAAATGGGGAAGGGGCAGAGGAAGGGAGTCGGCTCTGCTCCGGTCCCTATCAAGCTCCCAAACCCCAACCCTGAACTTCCTGCTGGAGTGATTAGTGGGGCCTAGGGCTGAGTTCCCAGTTAAGGTGAATAGACGTGAATGTCATGCTATTCTGGACAGAGGATCCCAAGTCACCATTTTGTTTGAGTCTTTTTATAGGGAATATTTCAGGCATTTGCCATTGCACCCTCTCACGGGTCTGGGGCTGTATGGACTGAGTCAGGACCCCTACCCCTATAGTGGTTATGTTTCCCTATGAATAAAGTTTCCTGCATCTGTGGCCAGGATAGAGAAAGAGGTATCCACTGTTGCACTGGTATGCCCTGATCTAGGGTGGATGAAGGGAGCCTCTCTTATCATTGGGACTAACTCCAGCATATTACGGTTCTTGGCCCAGTACTATAGGCAGCAGGTGGGCCCAAGCTATCAGAAACAGCTTAAAATGCATATCCTGTGCTGTGATGCCTATGCCAGGTGGGAACAGAGGGGTATGGGAACTAGCTCCCAGGTCTTGGGGACCTTAGAGCTCTCTGAGGTTACCTCTCAGAGGATCCCCGGGAAACGTCAGTGGGCCCTGCCCACAGTTTGTAAGTGGGAGCAGCAACCCCAGCAAATAGGGTTGGTAGTGGTAGATACCTACCCTGGGAAAGGGGGACCGGGACTTTGAAGGTTCCAGAAGGGGTGTTTGAAACCTAAGGTCTGAACAAAAGTCCGGTTAATGTTATTGTGGTTAACCCCACCATGGGCAATGTTGTGGTGCACTCAGGGCAAAAGGTGGCTACTGTAAGGGTAGCTGAAGTGGTAGGCTGGATGCCACAAGGTGACTCCCCACTTGTCAACTCCAAAAGATTTTTCTTCGGGGACTCCCCTGTGTCTGAGGCACGGAAGACCCAGCTCTGAGAGAAACTCCAGAGCAGATCCAATGTTTTTTTCCCTGAATGAGTGGGACGTGGGGGAGGCTAAGGGCGTCGAGCATCAGATCCGCCTTAGTGACCAATGTCCTTTCCGCGAGAGGTCTCACCGCATCCCATTAGCCGAGATGGGGGAAGTCAGGCGCACTTACAAGAATTGCTGGATCACAAGATTATCACGGAATCAAAGAGCCCTTATCCCTCCCCCATAGTCATTGTACGGAAAAAGAATGGGAGTCTGAGAATGTGCATTGACTACCGCACCTTAAATGCATGCACTGTGATGGACCAGTACACAGTCCCACGAGTACAGGAAGCCCTGGATTGTCCAGTGGGCAGCAAGTGGTTTTCTATACTTGACCTGTGTAGTGGGTATTATCAGATTCCTCTGCGGTAAGCTGATAAGGAGAAAACGGCTTTCATTTGTCCTCTGGGATTTTACCAATCTGTATTTTAAATAACTGGGTGTGGTATATCTGTGTGTGTGTGTGTGTGTGTATATATATATGTATTATAGGGTTTACTGTTTTGTAAACTTGTACATATATATATAATCTATGTCCTTACTCTTTATTGGTTTTGTTGTGATAATGAATCTGTATATAGTTAAGTAATTGATTGACTGGATCTGACTCTATAGGGGATGGAGGCGGCAGCTGGGCTGTTGTGTCCCTCCACACCACACTGCCCTGCCAATAATTCCCTCAGTTGGAGAGGGAAGTACAAACCCATGTACACCCAGGCTACCAGTTTAAATTGACTACCTACTACTTTGACTTTGTGACCCCTAGTTCTTGTGTTATGAAAGTTAGTAAATAGTAAATCCCTATCATCAACTGAATTTTCTTGAGCAGGTCCAGCTGAGTTTGGCCCATGATGCCCACTTACTTCAAGGAGCTATGAGCAGCTGATAAATGGAGTGACACAAGGTAGCTTGCTCAAAATAAAATATTTAATTATCTACGGGAATATAACAAGCAGAGAACAGCCAGCGTGCTTATTATCTTACCTATGCTTGCTATTTCCTTTACATTGCTTGGTAAGTCTGTCTTAATTTTGAAACCCCTCTGTTCCCTTTGGAACTAAATTATAGCCTGTTTTTATACACATCCCTTTGTTCTTGCTTTCTCAGACTCTACTCTTAAATGTTCCTAAACTCTTTACAGGGCATAAGTATCCAGCTGGGTTCTTTTCTCCCCATGTGAGACCAACCAGATTCCTGCTTCTGCATTTGTAGATGCAAATGACCAATAAATTGTCATGTGCATTGTTTATGTACCAACCGTTGAATTCATCTAAAGCCACTGACCAATTCCTTACAAATCACAGCTAACTAACCCTTTTGTACCCTTTTGCCATCAACATAGTTACCCTCCAATCCAAAAGAGGCATAAGATTAATCAAATTAATACAGATAACTATGGCAGATAAGGTTCTTTGGGTGAATCTGATATCTTTTATTAGACCAACTTATATAGTTGGAAAACAATTATTAAGCAAGCTTTCGGGTTCAAAAACCCTTCGTCAGGCTAAGGAAGTTTCAGCAGTTGGTGTGTGCTCTTCCTGGATGGAATGAAAAGTAAAGAAACCAGAGGCTGGGCTGGTATGCATACAAGACAGGTAATCAGTGAAATGTAGATTGAGGAGTCAATGGGTGAGAGACAGGCTGGGGAGTGGAGGGAAGAGAGAGAAGGTGGATGAAAGTGGAGAGATCCCTGGGGAGTCAGATGTCAGGCAGGTTATAATGTGTCATAAATCCAATGTCTATATTTAGTCCATGATTTTTAGTATCCAGGAGTTTGATGAAGTGGAGTTCATAGGCTCGTCTCTCGGAAGTGTTTTGTAAATTTCCTTTGAGGATCAGGACTGAGAGATTGGAGAGAGAGTGGTTCTCTTGTGAGAAATGTGCCCCCACCGGTAATTGGGTATTTCTGTCTTTGATAGATTTCCGGTGTGCATTCATTCTGGCGCACAAGTTGTTGTTTGGTCTGTCCTACGTATTTTCCATCAGGGTATTTGGTACATTGGATGAGATATATTACATTTCTGGAGGTGCAGCTGGAAGATCCAAGGATGCTGATGGCTCTGTTGTGGGGTGTAGTAATTGTGGGGGTGGTGGAGATGTGTTGGCAGGTTTTGCATTTCTCATCATGGCACGGTCTGGATCGTTTTGGTGTGTTCTGGGCTTGAGGAAGTTTGCTTCTGGTGATGAGGTTAGCAAGGTTCGGTGCTTGTTTGAAGGCTAGGATGGGTGGCTCTGGGAAGATCTTTTTAAGAATAGGGTCTCTTTCTATTATGGGTTGCAATTGTTTGAGGATTTTCCGTACAGGTTCAAGGGAGGGGTGATATGTCATAACCAGCGGTGTGCGATTTGTGGGGGGGTTTCTTCTGTACTGCAGCAGTTCTTTACGTGGTATCCGGGTGGCTCTTTCAAACATGCGATCTATCTCTCTGGAAGAGTGTCCTTGTTGGGTGAAAGCCTTTTTAAGATTGGTGAGGTGGCAATCCCAGGTGTTCTCTTCAGTGCAAATTTGGTGGTATCTGAGGGCTTGGCTGTATATCATAGCTTTTTTGGTGTGTTTAGGGTGATTGCTGGTTCTGTGAAGATATGTATGTTGGTCTGTGGGTTTCTTGTATAACGTGGTCTGTATTTCATCATTCTGGATACTGATCATCGTATCTAAAAAGGAGATGCTGGTGCTGGAGTATTCTAGAGAAAGTTGGATGGAGGGATGGTGATTATTGAATTTCTGATGGAACTCAATCAGAGATTGTAGGTTTTCAGTCCAAATGATGAAGATGTCACCAATATATCTTAAGTATAGCAAGGGTTTGATGGTGCAGTTCTTGAGGAAGTCTTCTTCCAGGTGGCTCATAAAAAGGTTGGCATACTGTGGGGTCATTTTGGTGCCCATAGCTGTTCCCATCATCTGGAGGAAGTGTTGATTATTAAAAGTGAAATTGTCGTGTGTGAGGATGAAGCGTATAAGGTCAGTAATATCTTTGGGTCTGTATTCTGAGTTGTAATCTTGTTCCTGTAGATATGTAAGGCAGGCTTGGATGCCATCCTGGTGTGGGATGTTGGTATATAGGCTGGTAATGTTCATGGTGGCTAGGAGGGTGTTGCTGGGAAGGTGGTCTATGTTTTTAAGTTTCCATAGAAAGTCTGTAGTGTCTTGTACAAAACTTGCTCTGTGGGTGATAAGCGGTTTTAGGATTGATCCAACAAAACCTGATATTTCCTCAGTTAGGGTCCCATGGTTGGATATGATAGGTCTGCCAGGGTTCCCTTGTTTGTGGATTTTAGGGACCATGTAAAAAGTCCCCGGGTTAGGTAGTGCAGGGATCAAGGTCTGCAGTTTTTCTTGTAGTCTTGATGGAAATGATTTGATGATATTGTTGAGTTTCTTGGTGAAAAGGGGAGTAGGATCTTCTTGTAGTTCTTTGTAGTAGGTGGTGTCAGAGAGTTGTCTGTTGGTTTCCTTTATGTAGTCTTCACGGTTTAGGATGACTATGGCTCCTTCTTTATCTGTTAGTTTTATTACTATTTGGTGGTTAGAGCTTAGAGATTCTATGGCCTTTTTCTCTGGTAGAGAGAGGTTGTTGTGGTGGCATGTGTTGCTGATTAGTTCATTGTTCATTCTTTCCCTGAAGCAGTCAATGTAGCGGTCAAGGTACAGATAACTATTGCATTCTTCACCTTTTATTAAAAGTAAAATACTAGAAATAAATAGAATATGAAAGTGTGTTATGAGATTAACCAATTGGGTCAGACAAGTAGTGAGATAATAAGATAAAAAACTGGAGAAAGGTAAAGAAAAACAAATATCTTAGAAAAGTGAATAGTATAGGACATTGATATACTCTGTTTTATTCTTCATCTGACTGACAGCTGTCATCTGTTTCAGTAAGTGGGAAATGTCATAATGACTTTGAGTGCCCTTATAAAATAATGCTGCCTTACATGAGCTGTTTTTTAGAGTTAAATAAGAGGAGAAAGAAAACAAGAATGTAAAATTCAGACACCACTCCATCAGGTGGCTGTCTAATGTCCCAGCCTCACTTAGGGTTCTATTCAAAACTTTTACAAACATTGGCAATACTGTACAATATTGTAAAGGGGGGGGGAGGGGCAGAAGCCCCAGGCACTGCCTTTGAGGTGGGGGAAAGTGTGCAAAAATAGCCAGAGCTGGTGGCTAACTATGCCACCATCAGCAGCTCAGCCCACACACTGCCCCATGCACTGAAGCTGCCCAAGGTGCAGAGCTGCTTTAGTATGACTCTATGTATGCTCTAGCATTGGGCTGTCCTTTAGGGCTGTGTGAAATTTCACTGGGTGTTTTGTTTTGGAGCTGTTTTGACGTGTTTTGAGCTTGAAAAAGTGAAATCAAAATGAAACAAAAGGCTTCAAAACAGTTTTGAAACAAAACAAGGGCACTCAAAACTTTATGAAAGTTTTGAAACATTTTGAGTTTTGAAGCAGGGCTTAGTTTGCTTCAGCACTGGTCCCAGCCGGCAGCTTCCTGTCATCCGGAGCACAGATCTGGGGGGGCCGCACACCCAGGAAGAGTCTACCACAGCCCCACAGCCTTCCCAGGGGTGCAGGCCCCTGGATCTGTGCGCTGGATGACAGGAAGCTGCCACTGCCAGCTGGGACTGGTGGCAGCAGAACTCTTCCCGGTGCTGGGTACCAGCTGCGCCCAGCGTAGGTCCCAGGCAGCAGCAGCAGCCTTTTCTCATCTGGCGCGCAGAGCTGGGGGCCCGCACACCTGAGAGGAGCCCAGCACAACCCTCCAGCACTCCCTGGGGTGCGGACCCCTGGATCTGCATACCAGATGACAGGCAGCTGCTGCTGCTGGCAAGTGTCACGAGTTTTGCTCTGAACAGTTTGAGGTGCAGTTTCCCAGAAACCCCTGCACCTATCTCCTTGAAACTTGGCAAGTTTCATGCCCTCAGAAGGCTACCTTCCCTGCAATTTTCATTCAAATCAGGCAAGAAATGACAAAGTTTTAGGTATTTTCATGATTTCCCATTATAGCTTATGGGTGAAACGTCAAAATGTGTCAAAACAACAAAACAGTTTCAACAAAATGAAACGGAACAGTGCTTTGAAACGAAACAATGAAACAAAACACTGTCCCTTTGAAATGGCAAAATGGACGTTGAAATGAAATGGTGCTGTTTCACACAGCCCTACTGTCCATCCCTGGAACAGCCAAGGGCTGCACATAATCCTGGTCTGCAATCCTCAAGCTGCATGCTGCATAGGCCATATACTGCAAAGGCAGGCTCCCAGGTGTGTGTGTGCGTGCGAGCATGTGTCCACTATGCAGGCTGCGTGTGGCACACAGCCCCCACCCCACCCCACCCTCTGCATGTGTGGCACCTAATCCCTCCACCATGCAAGCCCAGCCTCCCCAGCCCTGGACCCTCCCCCACTGCACAGCAGAGGGAGAAATGGCTGCAGGGGCTTGCCAGCTAGACACCACTTCCCTAACACAAGTTCCACATCTGCAGCAAAGCAGAGCAGGAATAGGCCAAGGACCCACTCTCCTTCAATTGCTTCCCCCTCCCCCTTTGCAGAAAATAAATCAGCTAAGTTTGGAAGGAAGCCTAGAGGTTCATGCCAGTGATTTGTCCTCCAAATCTGGAGGCAAGTCCAATGCATCAAGACTTGATAACAGTGAATGAGAAGTGTTTAGATTTGTGGAGGCCCTAAATATTTTCCAATGGTACTGAAAATGTTTAGCAAATCATTTTACTTCTTTGAGACCTGATTTCCATTCTGCTTTCTCTAGGGTGTTTTAAATTCTTGTTTATAAAGTACATAATTCCAGTGGCAAGTGATGCTGAAGGACATTTTGAAGATAAAACGAAGCAAGTAATGGCCTAAGGAGTGGCACTTTGGTAATCGTTCAGAAAAACATAGGTACCCAAGATATCATGATGATAGTGAAATGCTGAATGTTTTCAAGGACACTCGGGTCCAAGAGCCTTAAGGCTGATATACTTTCTACATAATTCCTCTCTCATAATTTTTCTCTCTTCACATCACACAAGTAAAGGTATGCTTAGTATAGAAGTTACCATCCATCCTTAAAGAAGCAACCAGAGACAGCATAATAGCCTACAACTTGCATAATCAACACTCCTCCACCTAACTATATTGTTGCAAGCGGCTTCCACAGTGGAATATGCCCTACATTTCAGGCCACTACTAGTTCAGAAGTTAATATGTGAAATTATCCCCACAAACAGGTATATGCCTTCAGGTATGTGTCACACCTACTGAGGTGGGTGAATAACAATGGCACACACCTATAGTGTAAGAGCCAGGAAAATGTTGCATCTATTAGTTAGCAACGTTCTTTAGATCTGACTGTACATGTTACTGTAATTTCAACATAGTGCCCTAAAAACATCAGCTGATAATTTGGCATATCCATTCTCCAACATGTACACATATGCATCTTTCATTGCAAAAGGGTGTATGCCACACCTCAGAAATGGTAGATTCTATGATAGATCTCACAGCAGATATAAATCTTAGCTGTGTGCAAGTATGAGAAACATAGCCTAAGTTTAGAAGAGGTACAGTACAAGACAATAAGTTTATACCCTCCAATGAAGTTATAACCACTTTCATGCCTATGATACACTAATTTGTGTAGTGTTTAATAGTACCTTTATCGAAACAAATCAGACTATAAACACATATTTGCAAAGATCAGTAGTGGGTTTACTATGCTATGTATAATAAGATAGCTAAATGTCTCCTAAGTTAGGATGAAATCCCCTGAAGAAGAATTAGATACGGATGTTTTAGGATGCGGCTAGGAGCCACTGGACTAATGGGGAGTTAGCCTCTGATCAATATCGAACAAAGGTCCTTATCACTTATGCAGGCAAGTTTCTTTGGGTAGATGTGATATCTTTTATTAGACCAACTGAGTAGTTGGAAAAAAGTTATTTGCAAGCTTTCGGGCGCAATCATCCCTCTTCAGGCATAGGGAGTCTCTGCTGTTCTGAGACTCCAAGGAATGAAAGAAGTTAAAAGTGTGGCAGGTTGTCAGTGAGAATGTAAATAGGTGGAAATTAGGAAAATAAAAGATAGAGTAGGGAAGGGGGGGCATGAGGGGGAAAAAAGCTAAAGGTAAGTAAGGAAGACTCTATTGTAGTAGTTTTCTAAGGTAGAAAAGAGGCTGTCTGTGAAATGATTACTGAAGAGACACAGGTCACATTTAATACAAAACTAAGTTGGGTTAAATAAATCCTACACAGATCTCTAGTATAATTTACACAATATTTATACTTCAATAGATATATTTTAACAAATAAACATTTAAATATTTTCCCTAGTGTTTTGGACCCAAGTACTGTACCTTTCTTCACAATGATGATGACAAAACAATTAGCAAGAAACAAATATGAAACTGACTCTATAGTTTCATTGCCACTATGCAGGAAAATGCAGATGAACAATGAATGAAAATTAATGGGTTTAATTCTTTATAATATTTAATTTTTATGACCTATGTAATTAAACATCTTTTTGACCAGAGTATATAGCCATAATATCTCCTGGCATTTTTCCTCAAAAATAGAGATGTCCCCTTTGTCCTTGCTGAATTCCAATGTGGATCATTGCAATCTTACTATTGTCATGAAAGTTTCAGTTGGATCCAGCTGGGACTGTGATTCCGTTGTGGTAGACACTGTACAATAGTAGACAGACAGTTTTTGTTCTAAATATATAGTGTGCATCCAAACCGTAGGTGCATTGGTAGGGTTACCATATTTCCAGTGCCAAAAAAGAGGATAGCTTCCAACCCCTGGCCCTGCCAGTGCTCCTCATTCCCAACCCACAGTTCCCTGTTCCCTACTGCTGCCCTGCCCAGGCCGGCCAGAGTGCAGTGACTCTGACTGTGTGGGAGGCAGGGGAGCAAGTCCAGCCCTGGCACAGATGGGAGGGAAGAAGTGATGACTGTGGCACCTCCTACCCAGGGCTCCAGCACCACACCAAGTGGCCTGGCCATGCACCTCCCAGTGTCTCCCAGCCAGCTCAATCCCACAAGCAAAGGCACCAATCCCTGTGCTATCAGCCTGACCAGTGTTCTCCACTGCCCTCAAAGAGCCCCCCAATCCCATTGCCCTGCTGCAGCCCCAGCATCCAGACAACTTCCCCCAGTGCCAGCAGGCACCAACCCCCTAACACACCCATTCCCTCCACACACCCCTGCCACACACACAACCTGGACAGTCCTCAAGTCCTGGCCCTCCATCCCCTGCTCCCCACAGACTTACCTGCATGCAGCTGCCGGGGCTGCTTCCACCACCCTGCCTGGCTACATGCTGATCATATATATACATATACACGTGCACACACACGATGCTCCCTGCCTCCAATTGCCCTCCCCCTATTCCCACCAGTGGAGCAGAGCAAAATCCTGGACATTGGTCCAGATTTAAAAAAAAACACCTGGACAGAGATTGGAAGATCCAAAAAGAGGACATGTCTAAGAAAACCTGGACTTATGGTAACCCTATGCATTGGCTAAGAAGCAACGGTGGGCTAGCTACTTATTCTTGCAATTGTATGAAAAAGTAGTATTTTTTTCCTATTCAGTACAAAACTATTGGTTAGTTCTGTTATGCATGGAGAGGTAGAATAGAGATTATAATTAGGGACATACCAAAATTGTGATTTTACAAAAAACTCCCAACAAAACGCAGCTTGCAATTTGCAGATTCAGAAAACGCAAAATACAGCATTGCCCGAGAAAGTGGACAATGTCCATGAAATTTGCAGGGTGGGGGAAAAAGAAAACTGAGTGAAAATAAAATGTTGGATCCCCAGAGGGAGCCAGCAGTCCTCACAGCACTGACCTGGCTGTGCAGCCTGCCAGGGAACATGAATGCCGTGTGCCCCTAGAAGCTGGGGGGGCACAGCGAGCTCTGGCAGGCAGCAGCAGCGTTGTTGGCGGTAAGCAGAGAACTGCCGCAGGCAGCCACAGCTCTGTCAGCAGTGGGGGGTGGGAAGTGCCAACTGGTGGTTGGAGACCGTCCGCAGATGCCACCAGTAGCGTCAGTGGTGGCCAGCGGTGGCAAGTGGCAACTGCCTTTTCACAGGTGGTGCACCACCACGCTCACGGGGTGCATGTGCACCGCGTGCACCCCCTACACTTCACAATGCCGGGGAGGAAGATGGGGGGCGGGGGAGGAGGCTGCCAGCACACAGGGAAGCCCAAGATGCCTGCCACTGATTGGCTGAAAGCTGCTTGTTGTGCGGCCCTGCCCCTCTCCACCAATTGGTGGTAAGGGGTAGAGCTGCATGACAGACAGCCCTCACAGCCAATCAGTGGCAAGAGGTGGGGCCAACAGGGCCCCTTGGCCAATTAGAGGCATGGGGGCCCTGGCCATGATAAGCCCTTGAAAATGGCAGCTGGCCCTGTGATCTGCCTGCGAAATCAGCCAGCTGTCTCTTTGAGTTGGGTAGACCCCTAATTATAATCTGCATTGAAAGCACTGTTGGTATTGGTCTTTACTCAAACTGAATTGGAGATGAAGTCAACAAAATCTGGTGTCCTTCAAGCATTTAAACAAAGCTATTACTGAATATAATTACATTCTAATTTTATATGGGGACACAGTAAAATTGGCTGGAACTCTGGCATACCTATAGACTCAAATCAATGGTACCAGATACAAGTGCAACTTCTGTCAACATTACCTTCAACAGTACAGTTTAACACCAGTTATGCTACCAATGGTCCTGATTTGAGAATTAGCATTTTGTATAAATTCTGAAATAACAGACAAATTTACCTGGGGAAAAACTTTTGATTTAAAGATACATATGAAATGACTGATTATAGAGTTAGAAGAAAAAAGATCTAGGATCTGTTCCAGCTCCACCAGTGATTTGTTGGTTAGTTCTGTGAAAGCTAGTTAGCATATATGTGCTTAAGTTACCCCATTTGTGCAATGGAGCTAATGATGCTGGATTTGGTAAAGGTTCTTGAACTCTGGAGATGAAAGACACTGCAATTAGTATTAAATATTATTATTTTAATGTAATTAAGACTATCTGAAGATAGCTAACTGAGCTTGTATGTAGAAAATTACCTTAAGTTACTTGATGTAGCCTAAAGTATAAGAATTAATATACATGCCTGTGCAGCTATGTTTGTTTGTTGCAGGTAAACTCTTTTGGCACAGCCAGCAGTGTCAGTAGGGCATACAGACTAAATAGCTATAAATCATGGAGCTTATAAACTCTACTGGGCAACTCAGAAGACCTCATGAACTTTGCAAGATTTTATTATCTTTCCCCCTTAAGGAATTTAAGTGTGAAAATCCAATGCCACTGTAACATTAAGAAGCATTCCAAAGTCAGCAAATTACAAGGGTTAAAGTCACTCTGGCAATATTAATCTAGTTATTTCACACAGTTATTGGTATGCATTTCTTTCTTTTTCTGAAGTATAAATCTTATTACTTATTAAAATCTACCAGATCCACTCTCATCCTTCTGTTAAACCCACTCAGTGATCTCTGTTCACCTTTTCCTCTCTTTCAAAGGTATTGGATTGTAGATATTCTCTCTTTTACTGAGGAGTGCTCTTCTCTGTCATTCCCTGAGTTGTCTAGAGAGTAGACAGAAATAAGTAACATCTTAGGCCCGTGATGCTTCCTTCCAAAGCCATCATCAACAAATTTTATAAAACTCATTCAATTTATTTTCATATCACTTCACTCAAATGACCCTTATCACTAGTATCAATATAAACCCAATGAAAATATTTCCACTCCCTAGAGAAAAATATTAAAATCTCAGAAAAAATCTATCCTTGGTTTAATTTTAAATTGTGTACATTACTAAAATTACTGATAATCTGCAAACTGTCACTTTTCTGTTCTCTTAGATATGTGTCATAATGAAATAAAAAGCAGCTGGAGTGTTTCTGAAACAAGATCTGTGAAAGTTATCCTAACCTTTTATGAAAAAAGGGAATGCATGGGGAGAAGCTGAAAGAGAAATCATTTGCTAAGGATCTGAGCAAACAAAGTCTAAGAGAAGTTGGGATGAAACTTTCCTTGAGTTAACCCATAACTACCTACAGTATCTTTCATTCTCCTCTGAAGCACTCTGTGGAAGATTAGCCGTGTTCTCCCAAAGCAAAACTCTTTCCCGCAGGACCAGATAGTCTCCTTTAATTGCAGCCACCATGACTTCGAAAAGGAAGGAACAGATGATGAAATACAGTCCTGAGATAGGATTAGCACTAGTTCTATAGCTTAGAAGGTCATCTCCTCTACACAGGGCTCCACCATCCCTATACCCTGTCCTTTCCATACCAGGTGTTATAACTTTACTTGCGTTAGTTTTCCACTGAGGGAGTCTGTCTCCAGACTGCCCTGATCAGTTACTAGGTGGCTGGTTCCTCGCTCTTGGTCACTTGTGCTGTTCTTCCCTGCGTGGGTCCCAAGCCACTTGTCTCGCAGCTTGTCCCTGCCCTTAGCTTTCAGGGCAGACTTATATTGGGCCAATGCCACAAAGTCACTTACAAAAAACTAGAACTCTTGGTTCCAAAATGATACCTTTTATTTTGGAACCAAGAGTTCTAGTTTTTTGTATGTCTTTTTGTCTCAGACCAACACGGCTACCAAGTACACCTGAGAAACAAAGTCACTTAAGCACTCGGCTCCATCTTTTTCCTTGCAGGTCACCGGAACAGATTCCTGCACCCGCTGGATTCACGCTCACTGGCTTGGATGCAACAGCCGCTTTGTCTCTCTGGCCCCACAGGTAAGTCAGTCTTTGGGACTCTCTCCCAAGTCCACTCGGTTGGCTGCATTCTGTCATTTCCCTGAGTTCCCCGGGTCTCCTCCAGAATGGTTTCCCCTTTTCGGCCAACCCTGACTGCCTGGTCAGCTCCCTTTTAATTTCCCATGCTAATCATCTGTGAGACTGGCTGCAGCATTCCATTCGCTGCCTGGCCAGCTCTCCCAGCTGAACATGCTAATTAACATCTGAGACTCTTGGCATGGCTTTTCTCTGGTTCGGATTTACCGGCATGGTAAGTCTCCCTCTGTTCTCTGCTCTTTCAGCATCACGTGACAGGGTGGACTTCTCACCCTGTCACAGACTCATTATAGTTCTCTCTTTGTGAAAAGATGCTGGAACTGATGGACCATTGATCTGACCCACCTTGGCGCTTTCTATGTTCTGCTAGAGCTAATGGTAAGATGCCAACAAAGAGTTCACTCTCAATGGACATAATAGGAGGGTTAACATATGGCAAGCACAGAATTCCCAAAAGATGCTGCTTAGATCCGGGTTCACAACATATAACTCATGGCCAGGGCAATCTGTGCCATTTGGTTTCCTACTTGCAAATGACCTGAGGATTTGCATCCAGTTGAACTGAATTCAGGAAGTGGTGGTGCTCCAGTTATCTTTATCCCATGCTGAAAATAAAAGGGCTGTGTCACACCTTTCTTAGAGCTATTTTCTGTTTTCCTGTGAGGAAGTGCTGTATCCAAAATGGCACCCAATTGGATGTGTTGAAAGACCTCAGAATTATACACTGATTTTGAAACTGTTTATTAGCAGACTAAAGATTAAACTAGCAAGAGTTAATGCTTACTAAATTAAACTAAATCAGTATTAGCTATATAAAACTTTCCAGGTGTTTCTGCACAATAATCTTCCACTGGTTTAACTCAGCTGAGTTAGAGAATGACTCATTTAACCCAGTAGAATTCCTCTGTATAGCCTGAGCCTCAGTATACATGAATGTACATTTGCCAATTATGGTCCATGCTTATAATTGAGGAAGAGCAGGAACAGGACTGCACAGAAAAGTCTGCATAATATTTACCCAAATAAAAAAAGTAATTAAAAATTGTGCTAACCATGAGTTATATGAAACAAAACAGTTGACATAGTCTCCCATGAAATTCTCTCAATTAAACTGGAGGATACTGGCCTGGACCAGCTTACAGTGAGGTGGGTGGATAACTGGCTTAGAGGCTGGTCCCAGAGAGTTGTAATTGATGGGATGACCTCATCCTGGAGGACTGTTTCTAGTGGTGCCCCACAAGGATCAGTGTTTGGACCCGTGCTTTTTAACATATTTATTATTTGGATGAGGGGGTGGAATGCTCTATGATTAAGTTTGCAGACGATACCAAGCTGTGGGGAAATGCGGGCACACCAGAGGATAGGGCAGGGATGGGAAAAATGCAGCCCACGGGGCCCCTACAACATTTAGAAAATTAATCTTTATTTGCCCCTGGCTGCCTGTCATGTGGCCCTCAAGGGCTTGCCAAAATTCAGTACGCAACCCTCCACCCAAAATAATTGCCTGCCCCTAGGATAGGGTAAAGATCCAGGACGACCTTGACAGGCTGGTTCTATGGGCTGATTGGAATCAGATGAAGTTCAACAGGGAAAAGTGCTGGGTCCTTCATCTGGGTAGGAAGAACCTTCACTAAAACTATAGGATAGGTGGTAGCCCACTGGCTGACACAGCATCTGAATAGGACCTGGCAGGGTCACAATCGACCAGAAGATGAATATGAGCCAACAGTGCGAGGAAGTCACTAGCGGGGCAAATAGAACTCTGGCATGCGTCAGCCAATGTGTCGCCAACAGATCCAAGGAGGTGTTCTCCCTCTCTACTCAGCATTGGTGAGGCCACAACTGGAGTACTGTGACTGTGCCCAGTTTTGGGCACCGCACTTCAAGGATGCGGATAAGCTCAAGAGGGTGCAGAGAAGGGCCACTCACATGATCAGGGGCCTGGGGATAGGCCCTATGAGGAGAGACTCCGGGAGCTGGGCTTGTTCAGTCTGGGTAAGAGGAGGCTGCAAGGTGACTTGATAGCCGCCTACGAGTCTGTCAGCAGGGAACATCAAGATCTGGGGGAGCAACTCTTCAGCAAGGCACCCCCTGGGAGGATGAGGACCAATAGTCACAAACTAATAGAGGTAAGATTTAGGCTGGACATAAGGAAGAACTTCTCCGTAAGGGTAACTAGAATGTGGAACACACTCCTGGCAGACATGCTGCAGTCACTACCCCCCCCCCCCCCCCCCCCCGAGGTCTTCAAAAGGAAACTGAATAAGCACCTCATTGAACTAATTTGAGCTCATTAACCTCCTGCCTATGGCAGGGGACTGGACTTGATGATCTTACATGTCCCTTCCAGTCCACTGACTCTATGACATTTCTTTTCCTCACCTTTTCTTCCATATTTTCTTCTCATTTTTCCACACTTTTTCTTTTCCCTCTTCCATCCGGTATTTCTTCTTCTTGTTATGGCCTACTCTACTTTGAAGGTATGTTCAAATTACGCCTTGCCCACATATATAGAGCCTGTGTCTGAAAGGTAACCAATAAGCAATAAACAATTCAGACTAATAAAACACCCTGAAGCAATCTGACACTAAACCAATTATAGTGACTGTAATAAGGTTTGCTCTCTTTTAATTAATAACATGAATATAATCACTTGCAAATCTCTGGTGCAACACTAGTTATTATTTATAATATTATTATTGAGTCTTAGTCTTTTATTTTTCTTTGTTTGCTTGGTGGAATATAGGTGTGTACTGGAACTGAATACAAAAGAGGTCCACCCAGAAGAGCCTGAGTCAGGTAGAAGACGGATTGCTGGCTGGTACTCATCAGGAAGGATGAGAAATATTTGTGTTGCCTCCCTACAGATGTGAAGTCCTAGGGAGAAGGAATTTGACCCCAGCAGTCTTTCCTGCCCAGAGCAGGGTGGCTGGACCTGACAATCTCATAAGGTTCCTTTCAGCCCCAAACTTCTGTGAATCTGTGAGGTCAGCTAGTCCAACCCTCCACTCAAAGCAGGGCCGTCCCCAACTAGATCATTCCAGCCAAGGCTCTATCTACCTGGGTCTTAAAAGCCTCTAAGGATGGAGAACCCACGAGCTCTCTAGGTGTCCCGTGTCAGTGCTTTACTACATTTCTGGTGAGAATTTTTCCTAAGATCTACCCTAACCTTCCCTTGCTGCAACTTGAGACCATTGCTCCTTGTTCTGTCATCTGCCACCACTGAGAAGTCTAGCTCCAATGAGGCTGAAGTTGGTTGCTTGTGGGATATTATTTTACACATTGATTAGTACACGCACATAGCTAATGAAATTCTCTCTCATTAAGATGTGTAATTCATTAGCAACAAGCATATATTGGGTCTAGATTAGCTTTGAAAAAGGAACTGGGAACCAAGAATAAGGAACCAGGAACAAGCAACCAACTTCAACTTCAGCTAGTGCTCCATCTAAAGAGTCTGTGTAAAAAATTAAAGATTCTCTGTAAAAATGCAAATCTGGCATTTTTCCATATTTTTTCCATAGCAAACGGATTTCTAGAATCCCTGGTAATTAGATACCAGGAAGTCTAGGTTCCTAGAAGCCTCATGAGTTGTGTTAGTTTATTTGAAGGTAATTCACCAGTTATTCTGTTTTTGGTTAACCCTGAGTGAACTATTTCCCTCTTTCAGAACAAAGGAGCTCTTTGTATTTGTTACCAGCTTCCAAAATAGACCAATTCTAGTTACTTACTATTGCTGCTGTTGCTGGGAAGCTACTTTTACAAGCCATACATGTATGTATAGTACAAATGTCTTTCTTCCTGAGGGTTGTTATTCAGAAGAACTTTTTTAGTACTGGAGCACTGCCAAATGAGACCACCCAATTTTGGAAATATAAAGTAACAGTGCAAACTGGAAGAATGTTGACTTGCTATGTGGAAAAAAATATTAATTTCCAGTTACTAACAGATATAGCTTTGGCAATCAGCACAGGATACGAGGGCCTCATTCTATCTCAGATCATAATTTATGAGAGCATCTCCATGCTGAAACATGATGCTCAAAATGTGTCCCAATATATAAACATTTATTTAAGCAGCAGCTTGATTTCAATGGAATTTAATGCATTCGGGTCCTTCCTCGAACTACGGTCCAAACTTGAAGGTACTTCCTTTCTTTGAGAAGGTTCATGCAAATCAAGCCACCCTCCCTCAGCCTTTCCCAGTTGCTTAGGTAAAGATTTCCTTACCTGGACACAAGAGCCATACTACTTCAGCTGTACTCAACACCAGTCCCCCAACTCTGGATAAAGTTATAAAAGTGTTTATAACATCATAGGCAGACAAGGTTCCTTGGGTGAATTTGATATCTTTTATTAGACCAACCCAAATGGTTGGAGAATATTTATTAAGCAAGCTTTCAGGTTCAAAAACCCTTCGTCAGGCTAAGGAAGCTTCAGCTTAGCCTGACAAAGGGTTTTTGAACCCGAAAGCTTGCTTAATAACTATTCTCCAACCATTTGGGTTGGTCTAATAAAAGATATCAAATTCACCCAAGGAACCTTGTCTGTCTATGGCCTTACACCAACACGGCTACAACCCAAACCCCTTTATAACTTCATGGCTTATTTCCCATATAGAAAAAAAAAATACTGATAGAAAGGATCTTTTTGACTAGTATCATGGAGAGCTTGTGGGATATTATTTTACATCTTCATTAGTACATGTGCATAGCTAACAAGCTGCTCTCTCGTTAGGATTGCAATTCATTAATAACAAGCTTACATTGGGTCTAGATCCTCTTTGAAAAAAGAGACCGGGAAGAAGGAACCAACTTCAGCCTCAGCTAGCGTTCCATCCTCCTGGGAACCCCCTTCAGGTAGTTGGAGGCTGCTATTCAATCCCCCTCCGTCTTTTCTTCTCTGAAATGAGCCCTATTCCCCCAGCCTAGGGCCAGGGTGCGCTCCCCCCCCCCCCCCCGCACTAACGGCGCGGGAAGCTGGGCCTCGGGCTGCCCCTCGCTCAAGGGCCTCGGGGGAGGCTCCTTCCACCCCCTCAGCTGGGTGCCCGCCTGGGGAGGTGCCGGGGCAGCAGAAACCGCCTCAGCCAGGGGCCAGGGCTGCGCCCACCCCGCACGGATCCCCCAAAGAGCCCGCGGGGCGCGAGGCCCCATCACCGGTTCCGCCCCCCGCGCGGCAGCAGCGGCGCCGGCAGCGGTAGCACCAGCACCTGCCGGCCGCAGCTGGGCGGGGACCGCGCATGCGCAGCGGCAGCGTAGATGGAGCGGGGCTTGGGCGGGTCACGTGACGCGGGCGCCGCTGCTGACCCGGCGGGTGCCGGTGTTGGTGCCGGTGTCGGTGCCCCAGCCCGAGCCGTGCCGTCCGGCCCCTCCCTCCCTGCCCGCGGGCGCGGGAGCCGGCGTGAGGCGGAGTCTGCGGCAGATCTCCGGAGACAGCGATTTAAAACACATCCCCGGCGCCGCCCGCGGAGCCGCCGCCGCCGCAGCAGCGCAGAGGCAGGACGCCCCGAGCCGCACTCGCCACCGCCGCCACCATGGGTACCCCCGCCGCTGTCGCCGGGCCGGGCCGCGTGCTGGGCCTCGTGTCCAGCGTCGTCAACGACACGCTCGAGTTCTACCAGTGGTCCTGGAGCATCCGAGGTAACCGCGGCAGCGCCCGGCGCGAGTGCCGGAGCCCCCGCTGCACCGGCGGCCGCTCGGCAGCGCCCTCTCGGGTGCGGGCCCTCGCACCTCGCTAGTAGCAGGAGGCGCGGGCCCGGCGGGGGTCCGCTCGCTCGGGATGGAGCCTCGCCATCTCTCACGGGCCCCCGGGCAGAGTCCGTGGGCCCCGGGGGGACCGCGGGATGAAACCGCTCTGGACCCGCCTGTGTATGAAGCGAGGGTGAGAGATGCATGTGGGCAGAGACAGGAAGACATGTGGAGAGCAGCGGTAGGTAGGTGTGTGTGTGTGTGCGGGGACCTGGGTAAGCAGCAGAGAGAGAGAGGTTGGTTGGTTGGTTGGTAGGTAGGTATGGGGGAAAGAGAGAAGTAAACACTGAGGGTGGTGGGCGCTGGAGCAGGTTCCCCAGGCAGGTGGCAGAAGCTCCATCCTTGGAGGTTTTTAAGACCTGGCTCGACAAAGCCCTGGCCAGGATGATCCAGTTGGATGGTCCTGCTTCGAGTAGGAGGTTGGACTAGATGACCTTCTGAGGTCCCCTTCCAACCTGAGAGAGAGTGGGGGTGGGTGTGTGTGTGCGTGTGTCTATAGTTATGCCTGTAGCTAGATGGGTATATTTATCTATCTGTATATCTATATGTGTCTATATATAGATACCTTGGTAGATACCTCTATGGGAGGGAGGGTGCATGGGTGTGCTTTCAATCAATTGGCAGCTTCTAGCTGCAATACAGAAATTGTCGAGCGAGAACCAGAAGCTTGGGAATATGGGTTTGAGAAACCATGGGAAACAGCCTTCAGTTTGGGGATGGCACTTTAGATAGACGTCTCTGGCAAAATGGTCTAAGCGTGACAGCATTAGCCGTAAGGATGTTCAACTTGCCACCTTCAGGTTTCTGAGTTGGGTGGGGGAACTGAGTGGGGAAAGTTCCCGCTTGCTTTTGAATGCTGTCTGCAGACCCAGAAGGTGACAGTGCAGCTTACTTTTGGTTCATGATTTCATGGCTGTCTGCAGTTGTGCAACCAAGAACTTATTTGATTTTAAGCCTTTAAAAAAGCTTTTGGCATATAGTACTGTAAGAAGGGGTGTATTTTGTGGCTGTGAAATAACTGAATATGTGGGACTTTAGCTACAGATCCTGGGAACATATTACTGCATCAACTGCCTTGCCTTTCCCATCCCCCTCATCTTGCTGCCATCTGTCAGATAATAAATCTTATGTTATAGGTGCAGAGCTCCTTATTGCATGGTCTGCCTCCCTCCTGTCTCATGATTTTGCCTTCTAGCCATATTTTAAATATTAAATTAATCCTACATGCACATTTCTGCTGTGCTTAAAATCTGCCAGAAGATGAAATCACATGAAAAAGCTGCAGTAGCAGTGCACTGTAATCAGCCAATGGTCGCTCTCTATCTCTGCTTCCTGCTACATGCTATTTCTGTGCTCCCCAGGTAGTGCACAGAAGGGACACTTTTAGGTAGTCAGTGGTGTTTTCAGGCTCAAACAAAATAGGAGTGTGGAGGTCTTCCTTGAACCTCTCTCAGAGAAAAGATGTTCAGTTCTGATTTTCCAGAACGCTGAACATGCATGGGATTTCTGAGTATTCTAGTATCTACACAAGGTAACTTTAGTTGAGTAACAAGGGACAAAATATATTTTTGGAAGAAAGAGGAAACCTAAGCAAGGTCTCTGGGTTATTGCTTTAATTATTGATATAAGTTGATCAGTTTTCCTGGTAAAAGGTGGCTTGCATCCTAGGAGTCTATAAAAAAACCAAATTAGGACTGTCATCATCAGGTAGTGAATAAGCACAGCAGAATTGTTGCTTGAGAAGCCTGACTAAAATCCTACACACCTATGCTGTGCAACAGTATTTCTCAACACAATATTATAACTGTACCACAGCAGTTGCTCAACAAATGATACTGTGCATTAATGTTGCACAATAAACAGTATTGGAACATCACTACACAGCAGCGTTACACAATAAATACATGAAGAAATTTTAATTCCACTACAACTCCTACACAATCAATTTTTCTCAATTATTTCTGGCTACTCGTGCACCCAGATCCAGACATCTTGAGCATCTCCTATTTCCCTCTCCCTCTTCTAATCTGGAATACCAATAGTTTTCTTTACCATACATAAGCAGAGCTTCTTGCTGCTCTGACATTTCAACATTCATTTTTCATAGCCTCCCCAAACTCTTGGAATACCACTTGGGAAATCTTGGCTTAGCTTTGCCACAGATTTCTTCTGCTTCGCAGAAGGAGAAGAGAAGTAGCGTGTCATTGAAAATCAGTCAAGTCCATTCTGAGGTTACAAAAACTAATTGTACAGTGTTTGCATGGTGGTTAGTTATAAGGCAAAGCTAAGAGTATTAGGGTGAGCTAACTGTTCATTTTCATACCTACATATGAATTGGGGTTTTTTAAAGTTTAATGTTAACTCTGAATTTCCTGGGTTGAAACAGCTAGGTTTATGAAAAATAGCAACAGTCTTGGAATTTTTATTTTTTTAAGGTTAAGAGTACATGAGTAATTTCATACCATTAAACACTGGGTTTTTTGGTCTCAGAATACTACTCTATTCCAGTCCTTCTTTGTCTTCTCCAGTTAGGCTCCCCTCCTGCAAACAAAAGTGCACTAAATGGTATGGTGACCTTTTAAGGCCAAATATAGTAGGGCATGAACATAGTAAGAATCTACCCTAAAGTAAACTGTGGGTAGGGGGTTTACCACCCTGTCCTGTTTTGTGTAACTACCTACATGCATGCTTCTTGTCTCAGTAGATGAAAGCTGAATTGGTCTACCTCAGCCCCTTTGCACTGAAGACAAAGGTGGGCTAGAGGTGGGAAGTTCTTGGAAAGTTGGGCTAGAGCTAACAGGATGAAGTTCAGTGCAGACAAATGCAAGGTGCTATACCTCAGGTAGGGTAATCAAAAACACGTATAAAATGGGTGACACCTGGCTGAATGGCAACACTATAGAAAAGGACTGGGGAGTCTTCGTAGACCGCAAACTCAGTTTGAGTCTGCAGTGCGATGCAGCCGCACAAAAGGTGAATGTGGTTTTGGATGCATCAGTAGAAACATTTGGTGCTAGACACAGGGAAGGTGATAGTGCCTTCCCTGTGACTTGTCACAGGTTAGGCTGGATCTGGAGTACAGGGTGCAGTTCTGGGCTCCACATTTTAAAAAGGACATGGAGAAGTTAGAGAGGGTCCAGAGGTGGGCAAAGATGATCAAGGGCTTGGAAAGCAAGTCGTATGAGGAGAGGCTAAAGGAGCTAGGTATGTTCAGCTTGCAGAACAGTTGCTTAAGAGGGGAACATGATAGCAGTCTTTAAATACTTGAAGGGCTGCCATGGAGTGGGAAAGCACCTTGTCTCTCCTGCTGGAGACAGGAGGACATGAACCAATGGTTTGAAGTTTCAACAAAGTAAGGGTCTTGTTCCCCAGTAATTTTGGGCAGCTCCTGGCATGCTTAACCTCTGGATTGTCCACAAATAAACACCTTAAAGTGGTTCTAAACCCTCATTAGGCAGCTCAAAGTTATGCCACTCTGGGGCAGGATTATCTTGGATCCGCACTACCCAGCTCTTGTTACGTTAAGGTGTGGCCATTCTCCACCGATGTGCTCCCTCAGGTTGAAGTCTTTCTCTGTCTCAGGGTCTCTCACACCCTGCCCATAGAGCAGGGATAGAAGCCTGTCCTGGATTACCAGTGCTTTGGTGTCAACTCACAGCTAAAGCTCCTAGTTCTGCTCCAGCTCACCAGGTGTCTAGTGGAAAGTCACAACTGTGCAGGCAGGGAAAGTCAGAGAAGATTTCTAAACTAAGGGTGTGACTGCCTCAAACTCTAAGCTAGCATTAACACCATTCAACATTTTTTGGCTCACAGCATAAGGTGTAACAAGGCCCTAAGTTTAGATTAGATATCCAGAAAAAGATATTTTAGAACAGTGTTAGATATGTTTTAGATATGTTTTAGATATGTTAGAACAGTGAGGCAGTGGAATAGACTGCCTAGGGAAGTTGTAGACTCTCCACCATTGGAGACGTTCAAGAAGAGACTGCCATTGGTCAGGGATGATTTAGGTGTAGCTAGGCCTGTGTTCAGCTGTGGGTATTTACCATGGTACTGGGCTTTGCTGGTTGCCCCAACCCACTTTTCTCCTACATGTGTCAGGATGTTTTTAAGCCTTCCTTAGAAGCTTTAAGGCTTCCTAAGAGGCGTTGGGTGTTGGCTACAGCCAAGGCTAGAGATTTTGACTGGAGTTGTGCCAGTGCTTTTGCTAGGACCAATGCTGGAAGTTCCTGGCTAGGGGGTCTTGCCCTCTGCTTAGAATCAGACTGATCACTATATTTGGTGTCAGGAAGGAATTTCAGATTGGTATGGGTTGTGTGGGGGCTTTGTGGCCCTCTACCCAAAACCTCTTGAGCATACATTGACATTTGATAGAAACAAGACGTTAGTCGTCATGGTTTCCCTGCTTTACCTATAGCAGGTTCGGGTGTTACGTCTGTGTTGTCAGGGATTATGGTAGTCTCATGTAGAGTGTAGATTATGGATTGTACAGGATGGCTTGTATGAGATGCTCCTACCTCTTCAGGTCCCTTCCAGCCTGACTTCTCTCTGATTCTGCATTAGCTTTCACTTACCACAGGGTATAATTATGCATATAAGCAGTTAACTCAGAGTTACTGATATGTAGAAAATCTCTGTCCCCCTTTCAACCCTGTGATGAATCGTTTCTGTGCCCATGCTTGCAATCTGCACGACTAGTTAGCTTATCTTCATGCGTCAAAGGACAGTAAATAAAAATTAAAGAAATGCTAATATCAGTTACTTGGAGAGAGGAAAATAGTGTTAGGGAGGAAGAAAGTATAGGAGATCCAGGCCATTGCTCCTTTAAGGTCTTGAGACCAACAGTCTGGAGTGGACAGGGAAAAGCTTCCCTTTCTCTCAGCCAGGCCAGACAGGTGTCTGGAATGATTAGACTTGCCTGGGAAGGATTAAGATAGTGATTAGATAATTGAGTCCAGGTGATTTAAAAGATAGCCTCAAGCCTAAGCTAGGATTGCTGCTGGGGAAGGAGAAGCATAAGCAGGTATGGACTCTAAAAGGAGAGCTCTTCTTGGGGAGCTGATGGCTCTGAATAAACTAGATTCCAAAAGAATGGAATTTTACAGGGACATGAGATTATTTTTCCTGGACCTCAGAGAGAAACTGGCAGTGCCTAAAGAGCTATCTCCAGTCATGAGGGGGGTACCTTAGAATAGCACCATCTACAACTGCCATGGTTGGCAGGTTTGAGAGACGATCCTGTTTAGGAGGTAGAAGAGAGGGGAAAGACATAGGCATCATTCTTGGTTGGTATAGGGGACTGAAGTAATGTCTGGAATTTATCAGCTCTGTTTGCTAGGAGTAACTAGGGAAGTGTGTAGAATGGGTTCTATAGCAGGAAGACTTTGGCCATCCCAGAGGCATAAAGGAAAAGATACAGGAGACCTGCTTAGCCTTAATATAGAGCTGGGAGTTGGGAGTTTCAAATTCCTTTTTCACTGAGGGGGATACTGGCTATACTTTCAAGCCAAGGGGGAGAGAATTTGGAAATGGTGGTGGTTTTTTATTCTCTTCCCAGGATCTAATTGGGCACAGGGCTCTCCTCTAGAAGAATTATTTCAGGGACAAGTGGACTGATCAGAGGGACAGTGGGATTTCTTGAGTGAGGATGTTAGACAACAGATAGACTTGCCTCTTTGCATCTACAGAGAAGGATGTGGTAGTAACCATAACTCTTTCAGGAGCACCAAAACATCTCTACAAGCTGTAGACCCAGACAAAAGCTCCTGAGCAAAAACTGGAGGAGAGGATGAATGGTTGTGAGGTCCAGGTCTGGGGTGAGAAAGGGATTGGGGGTGATAAGTGAGAGACAGATGTTCCAAGTATGTGGAGAAGCTGGCCAAGCAGCAAGTGTGTACAAAGCAAGGAGAGTCAGTCCTTGGAAAACTGAGACTTTGTACAAGCCAAACAACAGACAATTTTGAGTTTAAAAACACAACCATTGGAAAAGCAGGGGGAAACGTATTAGGAACAGAATTAAAATGCTGTCAATAGATGTAGCTCATGACATAAAGGCAAAGGAAAGTGCATGACAGAAACCACAGTTAGAAAAAGTGACCATAGCAGCCGATAAGATATAACTTAAAGCATGGAATATTTTATTACACCATTTAAAAAAAAACCCAGGTAGGGGAGAAAACTAAACTGAAGTTAAATTCAAGAATGAATCGCTGTTACTGACCTGAAAGATCAGAATGGTGACTGGCAGGCTCATATCATAGAACTCACAAGGTGGCTAGAGAGAAAAAGAAGAGCTATAAACAGCTTTAGTAGAGAAGAATCAGCCCAGGAGAACATTGCAGGAAGACCTGGCATCCAAGTCAGCTGTCAGGGACAAATTGATCTCGGATGTGGGATCTAGAGGAACAGTAGAAGAGCTCTTTGAAGAGTCACCACTTCAGGACAGATAGGATATATCTATTGCAAGCATACCAGAAGCTGAGCCTCAGCATTATGCTGAAGTATAGATAGAAAAGAACAGCACAAGGAAGTGTGCAGGAAGGCTCCGATGTCCACGAAGTGACTTACAATCAGTGACTTCCAGCTTTGGGAATGATAAGGAGAGCCTACAAGGAAGAAGAGATGGTGAAAAAAAAACAGAAATAGATTCAATTAAGTGAAAGCCTCAGGTATGTCTGCATACCCTTTTCTTAGTCACTGAAAAACCCATGCTCAGAGAACCTGTTTCCCAGAGGAGATGGACAATAGCATTACATACATTTTTGCATGGTAACTGCCTAATTTTGTTGACTTCTGCAAAAATAGTCCAAGAGCTAGGTATATCCATAACATGTGGCATATTATAACTTAAGACTTTTCAATAACTCTAGGGAAACACTTTAGAAATTGTTTCCAGCACAGTGCTGAAAGTCCTTGGAAAACCAGGCTATTGTTTCTGGGCTTGTCTACACTATTGTGGCAGAGGATCTTAGCATGTTCCACCCACCCAGTAATGAGCTCCAAACTCAGATGTTTGTGCATGAGTTTGCTCTAGGTTCACTCCCAGTGACCACACTTGGGCATACTGTAATCAAGAGCTCAAGAGCAGGTATACAGAAATGAACTTGCAGCAGGCTTACTGACATTTTCATGTTTGGAACAAGCCTACACATGTGTTTGGGTAGGGCTTGCTTGGCCCTGTCCTCCATCAGGATGTGCTTCCACCCTGGTGTAGAAGACAACTTCTGAAGGGCCAGAGGCCAAGAGCTTTGGAGAGTGAAGCAAGGTTTTGTTTTCTTCCAGCCAGCCCAGACAGGTGTTTGGGTCTATTAGATTTGCCTGGGAAGGATTATAGGTGTGGTTAAGTGACTGGGTAGATGATTTAAAATGATGCTATAAGCTATAGTGATGATAACTAGGAAGAAGAACCAACTCTGGACATAGTCCCAAGAAAGAAGGATATGAAGAACCTGACCTTGAGGGAAAAGTTGGTGGGCAGGGGACACCCAGGACTCAAGGCACAAGCCCAAGAAAGACTGTGGAATCCTAAATCTGAAAAGAAAGAGGACAAAAGAGTATATTTGTTTTAAAAACTGGGTATGATTGGAGTTTTCCTGGAGCTCCAAGGAAACAGGCAGGGACCATTGCAGGCCATGAGTGGATGCTTTCAGACAGAAGCCATTTACTCACACTAACTTTATAAAATTAGAAAATTAGGGTTGGAAGGGACCTCAAGAGGTCATCTAGTCCAGCCGCATGCTCAAAGCAGGACTATCCCCATATATATCCTCCAAGTCAAGGCTTTGTCTAGCTAGGTATTAAAAACCTCTGAGGACGGAGATTCTACAACCTCTCTGCATAACCTGTTCCACTCCTTTACTACCCTCCTTGTGGGAGTTTTCCGCAATATCTAACCTAAACTTCCCTTGCTGCAATTTGAGATGATTGCTCCTTGTTTTGTGCCACCACTAAGAACAGTCTAGCTCCAGCCTCATTATAACTACTCTTCAGATAGTTGAAGGCTTCTATTAAATTTCCTCCCAGTCTTCTTATCTCCAGACTAAATAAACCCAGTTCCTTCAGCCCCTCCTCAGAAGTCATGTGCCCCAGACCCTTAACCATTTTTATTGCCTTCCATTTATCTCTTTGCAATTTGTCCACAACCTTTTTGTAGTGGGGGGGCCCAAAACTAGACACAGTACTCCAGTTGTGGCCTCACCAGTGCTGAACAGAGTAGAATAATCGCTTCCCTCAGTCTGCTGGCAACGCTTCTATTAATGCAGCCCAGTATGCCATTAGCCTTCTTTGCAGCAAGGGCACACTGTTGGCTTGTATCCATCTTATTTTCCACTGTAACCCCCAGGTCCTTTTCTGCAGAGCTGCTACTTAGCCAGTTGGTTCCTAGCCTGTAGTGGTACATGGGATTGTTCTGTCCTAAGTGCAGAACTTTGCACTTGTCCTTGTTGAACCTCATGAGATTTCTTTTGGTCCAGTCCTCCAATTTGTCAAGGTCTCTAAATCTGAGCCCTACCCTCCAGGTTATCTACTACTCCCCCAGGCTTGGTGTTCCACAAACTTGCTAAAGATGCATTCTGTAGTGCTATTGCTTGTCAAGACTCGCTTGAATAAGAACCCTATGTATAACTTTAGGCGCCTCAAAATGATATTCCAAAACAGCCAGCATGCTGAGCAGGGAACAGCAAGAAAAAGCTGAGTACAAGGGTCTCTTCAGTCCTGTCCCCTTACATGTCTCAGGCTTAATCCCCAATCTGAAATCTGTGCGGGCCGGGAGCAGTCCGAGGCCCTTTTTTCGCGTGGCGGGCTATGGCCAGCAGCCCGGACACGCCGGGTCGGGGAAGGCAGGCGGCACGCTAGAATTAGGCACGGACGCTTAATGGTTGATTTAAGATTGTTTACTTACACCGTAGATGGTCGCGGTGCAGGCTGGAAAATTTCCAGGAATACTTCGCTTAAATCCTAGTTTTAGGACTCGGACAGAGCTCTGGATTCACTCTCACGAAGTTTTCGAGGCTCCGTGGAACTTTTGCGCGCAGGGAAGGGTACGTCGAGGGATCGTTTGGCGATGGGGAGAGGAAAGAGGCTGATCAGACCCCTGTTGCCTTCTTGATATTCATGCTGGGTCCAATAGGCTCCGCAGCGCTTAGAGATCTCGAGACGTGAAGTCTCCTCCTCCTGATGTTCGTGGAGTCCTCCAACTTGGGCAGAAACCACTCAAGCCTCTTATACGGCTAGCAAGCCAATCGCTGGCCGCCACGTAGGAATAATTTAGAACTGACCAATAGTGGGGCACGAATCTAAATACAAATGGCGGGAACTCCTTGCAACGTGCATTTCTGTGTTGCAACGAAGAAATGCACCCTGCAAAGAAAGCTACAAACGGCGGGAAAATAATTTAGCAGTGCCAAAGCACGCACAAACAAAAAAAAATCACACCCTTGGGTTGTGACAAAATCAACTCCTGAAAACACCTGTCTACATCAAGAGGGCTCAGTGTCCAGCCCTTGGAGCCATGACATCACAGGAATCTCCATAGGTCAGAAAAAACTGGCAACTGGGGAGCAGGGAAACTCCACACTATGTTGTTGCTGGCCAGTTTTGCCTGGGCCTTTGCTGGCAGTGGCATCCAGACCAGGCTTACCCCCATGCATTGGGATTGGGCCAAGTTCCTCTGTGCCTCTTCCATACATCTGGATAGCGGCCCCTGCACCACACCCTGGCATCTGCATCAGGCCTGGGCTGCTCCCCACCTCACCCTTTGCCCTGGCACATCCAGATCAGGGCTGCTTCACCTCACTACCCTGACACCCCCCCCCCACCACCAATGGTCCAGATTGGGGATGCACCGCTGCACACTCCCCTAGCCCTCCAGACATGTCTGGATTGGGGCCACGCTGCTTCCCGCCACCTCACACCAGGATTGGAGGTTACTCTGCCCTGTCCCCCATCCCCCAGGTCTAGATCAGAACTGGGCTTTTCCCCACTTTCCCCTGGCAGACAGATTAGGGTTGGGCTGTGCATTCCCCTGCAGCAGGATGTCTACTCTCCTGGCCCTGCATGCCGCCTGGATCAAGCTCACCACCTGGATCAGGCCTACAGCCTGACCTGGCACTGCCCATCCAGGCTGCAGGGCAAAAAGGTTGGGCATCACTGATCTACATTTTTTTTTTTCTTTCAAGGGCACATTCTCCTTGTCCCCCAGAGTAGAGGAAAAGGTGGCTTTCTTTTATGTAATAGCTTATTGGTCAGAGTGCTTACCCAGGAAATGGGGTCCTTGGAAAGGGAGGAAATTGTCCACGCTTTCCATTTCTCAAGCACTTGCTCTAAGTAGCAGACTGTTCTCAGTGAAACTGCTTCACTAAAGATAAAAATGGATAATTCATTAAGCTAGAGAGTGTAGCAGGGATTTATGATTTTAGCCTCACAGTTGGAACATTCTTTTGAGGGAGAGATATTTGAATGCTTTTGGTAGAATGGGACTAAACCCCAGATCTCCCACATCCTGGACAAGGGCTCTAACCACTATCCTAGGATTGTGCCATGTCTCTTTCCCTCTGCCAACACTGTAAAAGAAGGCAGAAACCCGAGCCTGATTCTGTTCATGCATGTTCAGCATGCTCTGGAAATGCCTACTGGATCAAGCCCCTCAGAAGAATATGTTATTTCTGGATCCCAATTGCCTTAGCTGTCATCTGAGTAGCAGACTGGTTGTTGTCAAGACCGAGGTACTTCTGTGCATGTGCAGAATAGACCTTTCAGGGGCCTCTGCAATTTTAAGGTTACAAATGGAGTAATCTCTGAATTTGATTTCCTCCTTGGATGACTAGTTTAGTGAATGAAGGGAATGCATTGGGCATGATATACTTGGATTTCAGTAAGGCTTTTGACACCACTCCACATGGCATTCTTACAAGTAAGCTGGTAAAATGTGGGCTATATTGCATTACAGTTGTGTGGAGACAACTGCTTGAAACACTGCAAGCAGTGAGTAACTAAATGGCCTGATGTCCTAGTAGCAGGGGGTCTCAAGTGGGGTTTTTAAGAGTTATGTTCTCAATTTGGGTTAACATTTTTATTTATGATTTGGATGGAGGACTAGAGAATTTACTGAACAGATTTTATGGGCGGCATGAAACTGAGAGGTCTTGCAAATGCTTTCGAGAATAGGTTTAAAATACATGAGGATCTTGGCATATGGAAGTTGCTACACCTAGGGAAGAAAGCCAAACATGATGTACGGATGTCCTGATTGATAGCAGCATTACTGAGAAGGAGCTGGGAATTATAGGGTAGGAGGGGAGGGTCACAATCATTATGAGTCGCCAAATGTGATCTATTACAAAAAAAGCAAATGTGGTATTGGGCTTTATTAACATAAGCATTGTGCGCAAGACAGAGGTAATGGTACCAATTTACTCAGTGCTGGTTAAGCCACAGCTAGAGTATTGAATCTGGCTGCCATGTTTTAAGGAGTTTAAGGAAGGTTAGGGAAACTGAAGAAGATCCAGCAGTGAGCAACAAAGGGATTGAAACGCAAGCTACACAAAAAAGCTTAGGAGAGTTATTTACAATTGGTCTGGAAAAGAAGAAATTGAAGGGGGACATAATAGCAATTTTGTAAATATTTGAATGGGAGGCATAAAGAAGAGGCACCTGTCTCCTGTGCCACAGAGGGTGGGATTCGTGACATGGCAGCAAGGCAGATTTACATTAAATCGGAAGAACACCTTCCTAACTTAGAAGAGTCAGATAGTGGAACAAATTACCTGGGGATGATATGAAATCTCTTTCACTGAAGGTTTTCAAGAAGAGGTTGGATGGGCATTTATGTGGGATAGTTTGGAAGTAGGGCATCCTGCATCTGTGTTGAGCATTAGAACCATTAGGTTGAAAGGAACAGCATTAATCTGCATCATTAATAAACCTCTCTGTAGGTTAAACCAGAATGCACCCCTCAGGTGCCCCTCTATGGCTCCTCATCACCCCTTATAGCCACATCCAGTCTCCTGTTTTAAAGCTTAAACAAAAACATATGCCCACTGCCTAGAACTAAAATGCCCCCACACTGAGTCCTACTTCGCTACAGGCTATAAACCTTGTGCTGTTCCTAGGGCAGCTCAGGTGCCAGGCAGTCCCCTTCCTGCTCAGGAACTCTTTTTCCTGCTGCCTGCAGGGCCAGACTGACCCTTCTGGGTCAGGCCCTGAGTTTGTCTTGTAAGCTCTGCCTCTTCTGTTCAGGTGTCTCCCCAGCTACTCACAGGAGTTTCCACTTTGAGCCTGGCAGCTAGTGTCCAGGGCAGCCTATGACTAATACTCTGGCTGCCTTAGCAGTGCTGCTAGCCTAGCAATCAGTACGTGTAAGTTGTGCGTCCCTGGTGGCCTACTGCCTTGCAGCCAAGCCATAATGGGCAGTGTTTCCCCTCACCTGGGGACCTCCCTACTGCTGCTTCTCTTTTAAAGTAACGGGAGCCTCTGGCTCCTTGTTACACCACCTTATAATTATAATTTTATCTAGCTTAGATTTCTCTGATTTGCTTGTAAGAAGGTCATGTGGGACTTTATCAAAAGTCTCACCAAAATCCAAACACACTGCTTCCTCAACCCCTTCTTCCACCCAATTAGTTACTTTGTCAAAAAAGGAGATCAGGTTGGTGTAGCATCATTTGCTCTTAGTCACGCTGTCTGCTCATGGTCAGCTTTTCCTCCTCTAGGTGCCTATAAGTTGACTTCTTTATAATTTGCTCCAGTAACTTCATGGGTATTGAAGTCAGGCTGACTGGTTTATAGTTTCCCTGGTCATCCTTTTCACCTTTCTTAGAAAAGTACTATATTGGCCCTTTCCAGTTAGCTAGAACCTCAACTGTCTCCCACAGTTTTGCAAATATTATTGCCAAGGGATCCAAGCTAATTGAATCAGCTTTAGCTAAAAGTGCCAAAACAAACTCTCTGAAGCACCCTATCTTTACAGATGCTGCAGGGCTGGGTTGAAGTAACACGTTGCTGCTTCTGCTAAAGTGCTTTTTTTTTTTTTTTTTTTTTTTTTTTTTTTTTTTTTTTTTTTTTTTTTTGAATGTCTGCAGGTTTGGCTCTAGGTGCTGAGCACCTGCTAATTTTTTTTTTTCAGTGGGTACTTGAGCCGTGGAGCACCCACAGAGTTGACGCCTATGCATGGACTGGACTTCACTTCCACAACTTTTTGGCATTTCCTCCACAAGGAGTAAGACTAGCACTGCCCCCTCTAAGGTCCTCTCCTGCACAAAGCTATTGGCTTGTTAATGCAGCCAAATCAAAGCACCACCCAATGACTACGAACAGTCTGTAGACACAGTTGAGCAACTACTACCATAAAATGCAAAGAGTGCAGTGTGCTTTATTAACTGAAACTTTAGCTCTTCTGTTTGTTTATTGTGTTTTTAACTGTGTAATCACAGTGCTGCATTATTGTCACTTTCTATATTAATATTCTTGTTTCTTTGCAAAAAAGAAAGGAAAATTCTTCCATTTAAATGATCCTAAGTAAATCATTGTTGCAGTTGTATGACAAGAGTATGTTTGCATCAGTTTACACTGTTTACAATGTTTGTAAATGAGAAAGGGCAGAAACTATCTGTACACAGTTTTGTTAGATGCACTAAGAAAGGACCACAGGATCCCAAGATCTTAAATGTTTCTTCTATGCCTTTTACTCTGCCGCTGCTGTTGCGTGCAAGTTCTCTCTTAAACTTTCTTCAGTGGTGTGCTACATCTTTTGTGTAGTCCCTTTTGCTGTAACCTGTCCCAGCTGCAGGCCCACTATGCAAGATCTTTGGAATGAATATACGGTGATAGTGTCTTGCAGAAAATCTTTTATTATTTTAGATGGCTTTGGTTGATATTTTCAGATCTTGTCGAGAGATTACTTTTCCAGCAGTTTATAACAGGCATAGGCAATTATTTGGGCTGGAGGGCCACATAAGGAGTTTTGGTGAGCTGTTGCAGGCCAGGGGATAGGGGGGTGCTCACCTGGTCCAGTGGGGGAGGGTGGGGAGCACTTGATCCTATCCAGGCCCATCTGCTCCTCCCGGGCAGGGTCTCCGTGGAGACCAGCATGGGACCCTCACGGGCAGGGTGTGCTCAGCCAAGTGGATGAGATGGGGCCATGGACAGGTAGGAAACCATGTCTGAGAGTGGGATGGGTGGGCAGGGCCATGATCACAGGGTGGTGACAGTACAGAGCCAGGGCCTGGGGCAGATCCATGATTTGCTCCCCACACGTCCCTGCAACAGGTGCTAGTTCTGAGGACAGGGACACGTGGAGAGTAGATCAGGGCTCTGCCCCAAGCCCTAGTCCTGTGCTGTTACCACTCCATGATCCTGACCTCAGCCCCCGCCTTCCCATCCCCCTCATCACCTACTTGTGGCCCCATCCCATCTGCCAGGGTGAGCACGCCTTGCCCACAGGGTCCTGGGCTGGTCTCCATGGTGACCGTAAGTGTCTGCTTCATCTGGCACCCCCAGGGATGCTCCCCCAAGCCCAGTGGTAATACAATATCTTTTAACTAAGCTGCAACCCCTCTTCCTGGTTGTAACCAAAGAAAGAGTTGGCAGGTGAGTAGAGAAAGTCGACATACGGTATTTTCTTACAAACAACACACCCCAGCACATAATACACACCTTTTGTTTGAAGGGCAAAATGAAGGGAAAAAACATCTTTCCTTGTAGTAAATAACTAAGCAGCAGCAGCTAGGGAGCAGAGCCTTTTCCCTGTGAGTCCTGTGTAGAGTTTACTTTCTTTTTGCCAGTAACCAGCAAAAAGAACATTTTCTTATGCAGAAACTGTTATTACCATATTTCTTGTATATAATGCATATAGTTTCCAGCAGCTAGTTTTTAGGGAAAAAGTGTGTTTGTATGTGAGAAAATACAGTTTTTTGAAAGTGTTGACACTACTGCTTCTTGTGGCCAATTTTGGTCCCAAAATCCTTCGATGTTTATTGAAGCCTAAGACTTCTGCATTGGTAAAATTGCAGCATGATGGAACCACAGGGTTGCTTCATTCTGCTAGTTCATTTTAATTAAATGTTTCAGCATTAAGCCTACAGTCTTATTGTGTGTTTGCATATAAAACACTCATTTAAAATGCAGAAGAACATCCAGGGTCATATGCATAGGCTTAAAAAGGTTTACATCACTTCCAGATTACATTCTGTAGGTTACAAATCAGTTTGAGATTTTAGAGATTAGAAAACCTGCCCACAGCAATCTTAGCCCATTTTAAGATTTCACAATCTAAGTGGGACTAAGGTAGACCGATGGTTTGGTCTGGTATTGCAATTCTTATGTCATCCCAGAAACATACTGGTGCTCACTAATTGTCCTACAGCTTGACATTGTTTGGCTATGTAGATTTCTACTAAAATTTGGTATTCTAGTTTCAAAGTAGGAAAGAACTACAAGGTTGTTATAGGTAGGAACCTACCAAAATCACAGTGAGACAAAGGGATTTTCATGGGCCGCTTGCAGCATGCAGATCTGATTTTGAGGTCTTTTCTCAGCGAGCCCCCCTTCACCACCAAGAAGCCTTGGCAGCTCTGCCCCATGGTGCTGATTAGCCGAGAGGTAAAACCTGCAGCATAATTAAGTAGCAACGCCTGTGGAAATATCAAATAAATTACTGCATTACTATACACGCAAGTATTACATTTTAAATCTAAATTGAAATATGTTACAAATATAAATTGATGCACAATAGGAACTGTCATTAATATTATCCTAATTTATTATTACTATTCTACAAAAAGTTTTGTAATAATAATACTAACCTTGATAGAAACAATCCATGTTAGTTGTTAAATGCTGGCATTTAGCATCCACCAGCAGTTGCAGCTCACATTCTCTGTTTCTTGAGGTGTGAGCATGTGTCCATACACTAAGATTGCACATTCTGCATCCACTGAATTGGCTGGAATCATAAGGCAGCATTTTGCCAAATTGTAAAGATGTGGAAACTGATTTGGGAAACAGACTCCCAAAACACAGTCACATTCAGAGGTATCTGGCATGCTTTAACCAGGTTTATGTAAGCAGCGTGTTTCTTGTCATGTTCTTTCTGCCATCCAGGGATTGATTTCAGTAGCTGAGGGTCAAAACTCAGGAAGGGGCACCTGATTGAGGTAAAAAATGCAAACCACTGAAAAAGAAGGCAGTCAGTTGTTTAAACCATGGTGGTAGCAGGCTGATAGTACTTGTAGTAATGATTCAACTTTGAAGTTATTGCCTGGAACAGTTGTTGTCTCTGCTGGTTTTTGTGTTGACAGCTTGAAAGTTGTTGCGATGCCATGTCTTCAACCCAGCTTATCAAATCCATCAGCTTGTGTGCTTGGTGGATCAAAGCCTGCCAACCTTCAAATTGCATTAGAAGCTCCATGGACCAAGTCACATTTTCAGCCACAAACTTAATTTGATCTTCAGTGTCACCCTATCTTAAGAGATCACTGTGTGATGGGTGTAATGTCAAGCTCCTCGCACACAAATTGCTGGTAGTACTTCATATCCTTTGCATGGTAACAAACTGCATTAAACAATGAATTCCACCTTGAAAAGACTAGCTCTGATGGAAGTAGCACAGTCTCATGTAGATCCCCACTTTGATTCATGATGGACTCCCTGTACTGAAGCTCGCAGCCTGGATAATGTTTGAATGCTTTTTTAAACAGGAAACCAGGATATCCACATCAGTAAAAATCAAAGTTTTGTCCCAGGTATCATTTACTAAAGAAAGGATTTGTGAATTGCAGGTGACATGAGTTTCATTGGGCATCATTCCATGGATCACATCAGACAGTGCTTTGCCCATATACATTGCATTATCTGACAAAAATGCTGAGATCTTGTTAACTTCTAAGCCATAGTTTACAACAGCCTTCACTACAGCTTTAGTTTACAACAGCCTTTACTACAGCTTGTGCCACCATAGAAAAATCAACAGATGTGAGGTGAACTGGCTCTGCTTGAAAAACAGGCAGGTTGAGGTCTGTCCAGCTCCCAGTTAAAAACGAAATGTGTAGAACATAATTACCTTGGGCATCTTTTTTCTTCATCTGCTACAATTGAGATTGACTCATATTCCGCCAATGCAGATTTTGTAGACTGAACATGCGAAACAATTACTCCTTTTAGATAGTTCTGGTGAAGCTTGTTCACACATGGGAAACCGCCAGCATTTGGCACGCGTTTGTTCAAGTAGTCCCTTAATTCAGGGTTATCCTGACCTGCTGTACAATTAACGTTTTCTCGTATCTCTGTAAATTAAAATATCTGCTGGAATACATCAGCAATAAATGGAACCTTTTGAGATTCATAATCTCCTTTTAGGTTGACAGAAGGAAGTTAATAAAATGTTTACACAAAGTTTAGATTATTGTTTTAACATATATAAACTCATCCTTTTGGTTTAGTTTTTTATGACAGCATCCTTCTGCTTTCTAAAATCCTCTGTTAATATTAACAGGAAATTTAACTGAAGGTGCCTAGAACATTTAATGAACTAAAACAGATTATCTCAAGGAATGATTCTCCAACTAGTGATTTCTGGGGTGCAATTTTGTGATGGAATCAAAATCTGTCTCTTTTCAAAGGAAACTTTAAAGAATTATTTGGGGGAGAAAAAGCTTTCTTTTTAGAATACAATAGATGGTCTAAAGAAACCTGCTTTCTGGTAAGCACTTCTTTAAACAGTTAGCAATCACTTCTGTAAAGTCTTAGAAACATTGTCCGGGGCAGATGGATGTGCAGGATTGGCACTCTAAGTGTCTTTATGCTAAGAATAGTAGTTGTAGCTATTAATACTTCAACAGGCTCCCCAGATAAATTAGTGAGTAGTGATCTTGTAGCTAAGGGATATATCTTAGCTTTAAAATTCTAGATTTACTATATGTTGAGATGTGAAGTATGAATGCAGGAGTGGTCAGAACATGCATTTATGTATTTTAGGTACAACAATCTTTCTAGAGCTAATATAGAAACTAGAGATGGAAAAGATGAATTAGCTCATATAGTTTTCTTCCTGCCAAGTAAGGATTTCTCCCTATAGTACATACTGATAAGTACTCTATTCTTTTTCTTTTTTCACAGTTCATACTTACTGGCTAAAGTAGTTTGGAAAGGATATCTAATAACTGTAAGTTATAATTATACATCAGTTAAAACATATGCTTATGCAAAAAAAAAAAAAAAAGAGTACGTCTGGTTTGGCAGAAATGAATCATACACCCAAATATTGCATAATGTAATTTACTAGAGCTTCTTACAATTTCTAACTCAGGCCCACCATCAGATCAGCCTTTATGTTATCTTAATATGTTAATTTTGTGCTTTCTTTTGCCTGGAATAGTTATGTGTTTTTATTTTGTCCTGAAGTGGCATGAATATCCTAAGAAGAATTATGTACCACAAGAATATGTGCCTCAGTAATAGTTTAAATACATTCTTTTATTCCTTATTTTTGTTTTGTAATATGGAACTTTAAATAATTTTGATATATATAGATAGCTGTAAAGCTTAGTCCATATTAAAAAGTTTCTGCTTTGTTTCTGTTTTGTTAAACTACTTTCCTCAGTCTATTTGGTCTTCTTTTCTATGATTAAGTGCAACTGAAAATGTCTCTTGTAAAACACTTTTTACTAAAAGCTGCATCGTGCTGCTGTTATAACACAGTCATTTTATCTGTGATCAAATTAGAATCTGGGTCTTGGGATTTGAAAGACAAATGCATTAATCCACTGCAGCATTTAGCCACTTGTCACTTCTAATCAGATAAAGGCATTGGGATCTTTGAGGTAAAGCATTTAGACAGTTTTTAAATTCATGGCTCAGCTATGCTACTTTGTTTATTTTTCATCTTTAGATAGACTCATCTCAGTGTGTTGCATGTGAAATACTGAAGGCTTTAATGTATGTGTCTTTTTAAAAATAATCTGTTTTCTGTATTCAGAAGATATTGGCTATGATCATCAATACCATGTAGGCATTACAACACAGTAGTATTAATATAAGGATTTATTTTCCCGTTAAAATATTTTTAACATATGTTAATGAGTTTCTCTAAGACATTTGGGACAATATAGCAGACTGAAGTTTTTTGGGAGATCAGAGTTAAGTAAACTTCCATCAATAAAGTGAAAGTTGTTTTACTGAAATTATTTCATACCTGATTTGACCATGGCTATGTGAGCTAATATAAAGCTGTCATAACTTGATCTGGAATAGCCATGTTAAGTAACTCATAAAAAGTTGAGACGTATCTCCCTACAAAGAACTCTGTGCATTCTGTAATACTGAGTAAATTCCAGCAGCTGTACAGTAAGAATATTAGCATATTTAGTATATGTTCTCAAATATACACATGATAAATCATGATTCTGTAGGTATAGTAAAAATTACTAATACTTGAACTTAATAATTGTCCATACTTGAATGTATTAACTCAGAACTGAGGGAGCCTGCAGCTGGGCGGCTTTGTGTGATTTGAGGACCCTATGTGGTGTGGTAGGGCAAGGGGGCACATGGCATGGTGCAGTGTTCAGACCATGGGGATGCTAGCTTGGTGTTGTGGAGTGGTGGACAGCCTATCATTAACCAAAAAGTAGACATTCTTGTATCAACCAAAATTCAAAATGGTTTCTATCGTTAGTAGACTGTGTAAGGTCTTGTCACTCTTTATGTAGACACATTGTACCTAAAGCACTCCCCACATTCTTCCTTTTCTCTGTGCATCCCAAATCCTGGAAACAAGGTAATATAGGTGCCTTAGCGTCCTTGAGCACTTGCCAGAAAGCACACTGGTGACAGAGCCTGATTAAGTACAATTAAAAAGCCCAGACCCCTTCCTGGTTCAAGTTAAATCACAGTCCCTCAGCATCCCAGCATGCTTTTCAGCCCTGGGCTGGGCTGTCTGCTGCAGTAGAGAATGGTTGGGGTGGTGGGGAGGCAGGGACTGGAGCCAGGGAGAGGAGTTAAACCTATCTTCCCCCAAATACAGAGCTGCCCTGCTGCTAAACTTACTGAAACTTACTGTTGGCTGTGACTGGACTACTAATCCCAGAGGTTACCTGAAAGCAGGAAAAGGAAGTGATGAGCAACCCTGCAGAGTCTGCTTCTGTAATTTTTGGGCTGCAAATCCCAGAACCTCAGGAGCAGCAGGAAGAGGAAGCGAACACAGCCCATGCTGGCTATGTGCTAGGGGGCCTTGCTGTAGCATCCTCTTGGCTTCTGGCCTGAGCCATTGCAGGCATGTGGCTGCATTTCCTGAATCAAAATTAAATGTGTCTCCAGTTACTTCTCAGTTTATTCTCTGCAGTTTAGACTAACCTGCAGAGATTAAATCAATTCAGCCTCAGGCTTTTTGACTGTCTTTACTTAGTCAGTGAAGCACGTGTTCAGGGTGCTGGACAGTAGTTGTATTGCCTCATTTTTGGAAGTTGGTGAACACAGAATGCAGGTGAATAGGTGGGTGGGCTTCCTGACAGTGCTTTCAGGGACATTAGGGAGGAAGTGTGTGCGTAGTCAGAAAGACTGCCCTGCCAGACTCTGAACTCAGTGCACACTATAGAGCAGTAGTAAGTAGCCCTGTTCTATCTGAAAAAAGTTATATTTGAAAATATTTTTCATAGACTATGGGGATTTGGCCCGTTTTCCAAAAATTCTGTGTAGGGGAAATGTGGCAGGTTTCAAGCATGGCTACATCTCGGGAGCGGTAATAGGGACTATATAGTGTATGGGTGCTTGGTACATGGCTGGGAGGATTGCCACCCCTCTCCTGCATTTCTTCATGTTTTGTGCACAAGATGATTCGCCCTGTGTGGACTAGAGTCATATTGTGATATTTTTAGAGGCTTGTAAGGTAACCTGTAGTGTTTATTACTTTGTTTGTCTAATCATTTATAAAATGGCATTTGGGCTCAAAGACTATTGTAATGATACTTTCAGAAACTATTTTTCCCATTATTTGTAGACTTCAGTATTATGTTAATTTGTTTTGTTATTTTCTTATTGCCAGGTATTTTTTAGTGTAGTGTCTCGTCATGGGACATCTTTGGCTGGATTGGGTTTTCATGAGCAAGCAGCTGCATCTTTATGCAGCCCCCATAAGCCTCTTTGAGGCTTAGCACTAGGTGGAAGAGTATGCTTGCAAAGGTCAGTCTCTCTTTGTCTCCACCTCAAGGGGAAAGAAGGCTAGAAACTATTTCTCATGAACTTAATGGAGTTCACTGTTTGTCGTAGGGAGGTTGTGATAGAAGGGGTCTCATGGTTTTTGTATGGAAATCACTGAGAATGCTTGAGTACTTTGTTTACGGTTTCTTTATTAAAATAGTGGTCAAATACAATGGATTTTTTAATCTATCTGTGTCTCCTTTGTGTTCCTTTCTCGAAGTGTATCTAGGACTATGATTTCCAGCCAAAGGGGCACACTCTACTCTGAGTTCAGTCTAATAGGATTCTGCATATAGTTAATCAAATTAATTTCATTCCCTTGCTGATCTTTCTGTATCCAGGTGGAGTAGTGCTAATGCTGTCAACCCAATTTGCCAATAATGTTGAAGGTAGGGGAGAGGAGAATGGGATCCATGGGATACTCCATACCAGAATTCATAACAGGAAGGGTTACTAAATTCTTATTTTAAAAGAAATACTTACAATTCTTATTTTAAAAACACAAGAACAAGCTAAAACTAACCTGTAAAATGTGAATCAACACAGTTCTGATCCCCAAATCTTTACAGATTTTTTTTTTTTGTAATGTTGCAAACTCATTGTTTGTAAACTGAGTGAAATGCCCACATTAAGGTAACAGAGCTTAGAAGAGTGCAATTTCCCTTATGTTAATTTAATTTAATAAGTTTTATTTTTAAAATTAGAATCTGGTTAGTATGAGGTCATTCAAAAGCAGAACAGAGTGGCACTGTCTGAATTAATTCATTTAAAAAATAGTTAATCAGTAAGCATATCTGTGTTCATCAATTGTTTAGCCCAGGATGATGGTTTTTTTTTCTTTCATTTTAATAAACTGAAGTTTAATTTAGGGAGAAATGGTTCTACAACTTTAAAGTGACAAAGCAAGTGAAATGTCAGGTAGACAGGTCTGGAAAAAGATAAGATGCACTTTTTAAAAAAGGAGTATCTTTTAGCTTATTGACTTGCTTCTAGCATTCCATAAAATCTACTATTATGTTAAGCATTTTAAATTTGTTATATTTTTTTCCATACTTGACAAAGGGATGTGATCCCTGAAATATTTTAAGAATGATCAAAAGTATTTAAAATATGTCTTATGGTACATTTTGGAATTGGAAGAAAAACTACCTTTAAGAAAATTAATCCGTTCTCTGGAAACAAAGATTTGGTATGAATGCTGGGTTGGCAGCAAGAGGCAAATGAAATGAACCTTTTTGAATGAACTATAGAAACTGCATAGTGGATTATTAACTTTCCAAGAGATGCAATAAGTCAGCAGTTTGAGGAAAGTCAATCTGGTAAAATATGGTACAGGTGTTGGGATGATGGATAAAATGCTAATGTTTCTGACTTTACCCTTCAAATAACAGGAACACTCTTACACCTGAATTTATTCACACATTGAAATATGTTCATGGCTGCCAAGCTGAAAAGATGAATCTAGATTTTTCATATCTGTATCCTATGCTGCCAGGTAACCTGTCTTTCTTTTTACTAATGGATGACTCTGCACTTTAGGATAAAAATGAGGCATTTTATACCTGAGTAACAGTGGAAGTTCTTACAGAATTCTGGTTGTATAAGAGATTTAACCACTAATATATTATATATACTAAATAACATAGCAGTATGATATAATTGATTAAATTTCATCAGCAGAAGTTGAGGGCTGGAGTATATCTAGTTCTACCTTTTCCGCTGACTCTTTAGTATGTTTGCTGGATCACATAGCCCCCACCCATTTTATGAAACTACCAAAGAAAAAATGCTATGTGCGATTACTTTTTTCATTTGGAAAATGTAGAACAGTAATAACAGTCATAACAGAGCGCGCTAGTTATAAACCTGTTTAATCCACATAGATTTAATATTTTATTGGGGAGGAATAAAGGTAAGGCCACAGATTACGATTAAGTAGACTGACTAGATTCTCTGATAAAATACAGGTACTTTTATCTGAAAGCATTTAATAAATGTAGTCATGCTGATATACAAGCTAAGCCTAAGAGCTGCATCATTTCTGCCCCCTCCCCCAACAACCTCCCAACACAGTGAGAAATTCTTATCACTGGGTAAAGAAGTCCATTGTCCAAAAAATCATAGTAAGCATTCACAGTAGTCTGACCACGACAGGACAGGACGAATGCTGGGTCTTTTCTATAAAGTCCAGTTTCATGTCTCTGAAAAATCCCAGTAGATATGTATGGATAATCTATGTATGTATGCCACAGGCCCAGTGATGGAGCTTCCAAAGCCTATGCTCATGCTGTGTCTGGATGTTCATGTAGGAGAAGAATTCAGAAGAGACTTGAAAGAAGCAGACTGACTTTGTGCATATAGTTTCTGTACCTCTTTTGGAGTAAGGAAAAATGTCCATTGATGTTATACCAGATCCATTTAGATATCAGTAAGGCTAAAATAAATATTGATGCGAAGTCCACTTCAAGCAGTGGGAATCAGTGTTGTGACCATGCTAAAGAAAAAATCCTGAACCAGATCTGAAATCCTGAGATTTTGCGATCAGCTTTATTTTTATTTCTGTGTGGTGTGTCTTTACTCTTTAAGCAGTCTTAACTGTTGGTGCTACATTGTCAGTGCAAGGAGACTTACTCCTGTGTTGCTATGTTCTAGTAGCCCCTGATGCATAAAGTGAGAAGGAAATGTGCCCGAAACAGGCCACAACTGGCTTCTTTGGAGAATCCTTGTTCTAACTTGGCAGAAAGTGATCATTGAGAATCTGGGATTATTAATTTAAACTGTTTGGTGTAAATACTGGATTAGATCTTCACAAAGAGAAGAATAGTTGCTAAAATCAGAATGGAAGCATGGTTGGGAGGTTGGGCACAGCAGCCTGAATGGCAAGGTAAAATGGTAGTTACGCCAGTGTGATATTGGGGTCAATGTTTTTACCAGGGCTGGAAACAAATAGTGAAATACTGGGTATCCCAGAACTTGAATACTGCAGTGCAGTGGTTTTCATGTTCTAATCCAGATACTGTCCCATGGTCTATATCAGACACACATTATGCCTTCTCTAATCCCCATGTGGTATATTGGTCCCTCTCTGCATCTCTGCTACTCCTCCTCCTATATATACTTCCCTGATCTCCTCTACCCATGTTGCTGGCCTGCCCAAGTCTCTTGTCCTACTGTGGTTTCAATCCCATTGGCTCCCTGTATTCTGACAGCACCAATCCTGGCAGTGGCTCCAGTAGGTAAGGGTAGCTCCAAATCCCTCTTCTTTTTTAAATAGAGCAGCCACTAGCAAAAGCAGCTACTATGCTTCCTTTTAACATTCTTATAGGCCTCTAGGCTTTCCTCTTAACATCCCAGAACCTTATAAAAAGCAAGAAGGAAGAGCCAGCACATTTTGCTTTGCCTTTTTCTGAAGACCCCATTCCAGGAAATTCTGCTATGCATGGTCTCAAGATATTAGACCCTGAAATTAGGTTCTCATTTGTAAAAATGGCAGTGCTGATTTTACACTTGTCTTATGGATTTTGTTGCTGATTTGACAAATAAGGTGAGTAATCTGTCATCTTAACCTGGGATCAGGAATGCACTGTATTCTAAGCTATCTTAGCTGTACAAATATTACTTTTTATTATTCCTGAACAATGGTGTTATGTTCAGTGATGTCGTCCATGCATAATTATAAGTAAATTGTTAAGAGTGGTATTCAATAAGGAGTCCTGTAATTGGAATTTATTTAACAATTCTGCTGGAAAGTTTACTTTTTGATTATGAAGAAACCTTACAAGTCTTGCTGAAGATAGAAAGCAGATCTGATGAGTAATAAGATGGCTTCTTTTACAAAGATTTTTTTCCAAACTGGAGCCATATTTTAATACTGTGTCTTAAAGATGCTACTTGCGCATCAGACTAGCAATGCTTTTTTTTATACTGATCCAGGACTTAATACAGTAAAGTCTAGACTCTTAAAGAAGTGTAACTTTAGATCCCTTGAGTGACTTGAGACTGTAAATAAAACCCTAGTCTCACAAATAGTAGCATACAGAACTCTTACTAAGCCTTGCCTTTAAACTGTTTTATTTAGTAGTTCTTCTGTACCTTTATCACTAGCTTTGCATCTTGGACATATGAGGTAACACATGATAGCAAGCAGCAAAGGCCCAACAACATGCCCTGCATAAAATCAAGCTTTATCTTTTTTTTCTCTTAACTGCCTAATTTAAACTACTGTGTTTACTTGAATCTAAGATGATGCTGAATTTAAGATGACCCCCCTCCCCTCCCAATACTTAGATTCTGTATCTGGCAAATGTATACATTTGTTATAATTTTTCAGATATAGAATCTAATTATCAGAAGGTTGTCTTAAATATGGCCACCCCCACCACTACAGCATAGAAAGTAGTAGCTGGGGGGTGTCAGATGCACTCCTTGCCCTCTGCTCCTCAACTTCTTCCTCTTGTAGCCTTCCTGCCCCCGCTCCCAGCTCCCCATTATCTCTGCCCCTTCCCTCCCACCGGCTCCCCACAGTCTCAGTCTCTGCCTCTTCCCTTCCCCCCCACCCCACCCTTATTGTCAGACCCTGCCCAGGGTCTGTTCCCTCCCAGAACATAGCACATGGAAATGAAGACCCTGCCAGCCACGCAGCAGTGTTGGGCAGGGGACAGTGTTTCCATGTACATTGTGCCCAGGAGGAAATGCAGCCTGAGCCAGAGTCAAGCTGCACCTGTCAGTAAGGGGGCTGAAGAAGGCAGAGGCAAGGGGGCAGAAGTGCAGAGGACGTGGGCCAGGGGGCCAGAGGCTGCTGTTGGTCTGACTGGCTCTGACCCAGGCTCAGGGCCAGAGTTAGAACTGCAGCAGCTCTCTGCCCCCCTCCCCCTGACTTTGGCTTTATATGCAAATCTAAGATGAAAGCCTTTCCCCCACATTCTGATGGGGGGTAGAAAAACCTCTTTTTAGACTCGAGTAAATACAGTAAATCATTAAATGTTGTCTCTTTTTGCTACATTCAGTTACCTCTGCTTGACCATAAGCATACAGCGGTGCTAATTTATTTTGTTATAATAATGTGACTGCACTTTCTGATGAACAGTGATGCAGTTGTTTTTTGTAGGCCTGAGCACTGCCGGCTATCGGTACCAAATAGAGCAAAAGTTAAAGGGCATTAAGAAATGTGATGCCTAAAATTACAGTGAAATATCTTTTGTTTAAACTTCAAGCAGGGGGAGGGAGGCATCTAATCTCGGCTAATTTACTGTTTGTTTTTCTTTTCACTAGATAAACGTGTTGATAATTGGCCCTTGATGCAGTCCCCAATTCCGACACTGATTATAAGCACTCTATACCTCCTCACTGTGTGGCTGGGCCCCAAATGGATGAAGACAAGAGAACCCTTCCAGTTGCGCAACATGCTGGTTTTCTACAATTTTGGAATGGTTCTACTTAACTTCTATATTTTCAAAGAGGTTGGTCTTCTGACTTTCTACTTTGTACTAGGAGGGCATTGCTGTTGAATTTTTAGTTTTGGATACATTTTGTCACATGAATATTCTCTTTGCAGATTTGTTAGGTATGTTAGAGCTCTGCCACTGAAATGGCTATCTTTTTACTCAGATCTCATGAGCTTGTGAACAGACATATTATATGAGCATAAATGCAGAAGCCATATGTATTAACTTGACAATTAACTAATAGGGCTTTAGTCCTGATGTTAAATTCTAATTTGGGTAGAAAGTATGTCTGTCCCTGGCTCATATTCTTCTGATAGGTTATGCTCTTGTGAAGCATACAGCAGCTCAGGTGAATTAAGTGTACTTGTTCTAGATCAGGGGCAGGCAAAATGCGGCCTGTGGGCCAGATGCAACCTGCCAGGCCATTCTATCCAGCCCATGGGGCCCTCTAAAAAATTTAGAAAATTAATCTTTTTCTGCCCATGGCTGCCTGTCATGCAGCCCTCGATGGTTTGCCAAAACTCAGTAAACGGCCCTCCTCCCAAAATAATTGCCTGCCCTTGTTCTGGGTTTATACCAGGGTAACATTTAAATTTGTCCTTATAAGATACTGGAGAATATAAAAGCCTAAAATACTGAAGAATAACTATTTTTATTAATATATTATGTAAAAATACTAATGTAGAAATGAGAATTCAAACTTGGCAAAAATAACAAAGGTTTTTATTTTGTAAAGTTAATATTTAGGTTGAAATCATAAACAAATGAACCTTATTATTTATGTAAAGGGACCAGGCAATATATTGAAATAATATTCACAGGGTTCTAGTGAAAATCATGAGATGTCATAAACATGTTTCTCTAGGAACAAAGTTACTTAGTTGCTTTACTTTTTCCCTTCCTTCTGATTTGTCCAGACAGGGAAACTGACCAACATCTCTAATGTGGAAAAGGCTATTCAGTAGTAGCTATACCAGTATAGCTTCTCATGTGGATCTTCTGTTTTGGAAAGAAATATTGTCTATATGAGGATGTATTCCAGTACAATTATTGCAGAATACCATTTATAGCTGTAATCCTGTGGAGAAAATCTCAGTAAGATCAAGTTCAGTAACGTAAACCAAGAATTAATTTGCATACAACTTCAAGTGGGAGGATTCAAGTGAATATTCCAACTTATCAGATATCCACCTGTAGTGTACGTAACCCATACTGGTCGAGCAAACTCTTTGCCCACTTAAAATTTGTGACAGTCTTTGTTTACTTGCTGAAAATCTTCCTTTAGATTAACTCCTTGATAAAAGAATTTAGGTTTTGTTAGCACAAGAGCTGTTCATAGAAATCTGGCATTAAGCAAACAAGCCAGGCAGTTGAAATTAACAGCATATGGAAACTGAACTCATGAAGATCTATTTTTATGTTTTTTGTCCTGTAAGTGGTATTGTTTCTGATGATCATTTTCTGTTTATTGCCCTTGTACAGGGCTTGTGTTTCTGCATTTTTTTTGTCTTGACACAATTCGCTTAAAAACTGACATAATGTTTTCATTAAAATAAAGTCTATTCTTGATACCTCAGACGTTATCCTCCTATTAAATTGTTTTTAATGGGTTGGGCTAAATTCTTTTCTGATTTGCAATCCCACTGAGAACAGCAGTATTATAGGAGTATAAGTCAGGGGTTGTCAACCGGGGGTACTTGGAAGGGTTCCAAAGTGTATGCGAAGGTGGCATGGAGAAGCGGCGGTTCTTGGAAAGCATGAGGGGCAGGGCCGCCTCCATCCATCGCTCCACGTTGCACCATGCACCACTTCCCCACACCCAAGTAGCACTGCTTCTCCATGCTGCCAGCTTTGCATCTGGCAGCCAGGGCGGGGAGCAACAGATTTGTTGGTGTGGCGGGTGCCAGCACCGGGCAACGACCCCAGGCACAGGGGAAGGGAGGAGCTCAGCCGGCCCTGACCCAATCCTGGGCCTGGCTTGGCTCCCTCCCTATCCCTGCCACGTCCCAGCCCTCTCCTCTCCCATAGCCAGCTGGGTGGGGGGCCAGGGGTACTGACATCAGCACCATCCCCTGCTGCCTGGCTGGAGGAGAGTACAGTCCAGAAGGGGTACCCACAGAAGGGGTACACTCCTTAAAAAAAAGTTGAAAACCCCTGGTATAAGTTATTGCAGAATTTGCTGAGTCTGTCATAAAATTGCTGTCCCATAATTGCAACAAACAAACAGTGTAGTACTAGCATTAAACTTTATTTATTCAGCAAGAGCTGGCAAGTGTTGCAAGTGTTCAGGTCCTCCCTGAAGATTTATGGCACAACACAAGTTGGGGAGGTGTTATGGGCTGAAATAAAAATGTTAAGTGCTGTTTTATTTGCAGGAAAAATACACATTTGCCTGCAAAATATTAATTGCAGGCAAGTGGCAACGTCCAGTAGAAATACAAATGTATAATTTCAGCTTTCAAATCTATTATAAGCATAATTCCAGTTTGCTCATGCATATTACTGCTTCCTATCTTGTGAATGTTGCATTACTGAAGAACACTAGTGTTCAAATTGTAGACCATAATTTCAGTACCTTCTTTCATCCTTTCCTGTTTTTTCATATACTGTTTCAAAGTACTTCTTATGTTGCTGCTGTGCCATAATGGGATCCCTAAAGCTATTTGACTGTCACTGAGGCCTAGAGGCTGACTTAGTGCACAAACTCCAGCTACTGCTACCATGAGACTTCTCTGGTGTGTTTACCTTCTGAAACAATTTACATTACCCATAATTGTGAATGCTGAAGTCCAGTAACTTTTTAAAGTTTAACACCAAAATCTCTGTAAAATGAATTGTTTTAGTTTTTGCAACATGTTTGTAGAAATCTGCCTCCGAGCTGCATTTTCTTACTGTTTTATGTCCACAACTAGAGAGGTAACATGCTCAGGTATTTCTGGAGGTCTGATACTATTTGATATCCAGCTGTGTCCAAAATTCAGTTGTTCTAGCTTGGTAGGTACATTGGCCTAATCGTAGAAAATAATCAGATGAGTGATGAAAATGATTCTACTTCTAGGAATTCCAAATAGCCCTAGAAAAGTTGAATTACACCCTTCCTTACCTGGGAAGAAACTTCTGATCTTCTCTGGAGGTCATGTATACCCACACTTTGCCATTATGGTTCACAACCTAGAGACCATACCTGTCCCATTACTTTCCTTTGATTCCCATATAGGGTTAGAAGAAGAGTACATGATATATCTTTTACAGTTAACCAGGAGTCTGTGAACTGTCCCTTATGATGAGACTTTGTTGTAGGATTCAAGCCTGTCTCCTCCAGACCAAATGATTGCAATGTGCTTTATTTGGGATGACCCTGCAAGAGTCTGTGGAAGTTTCTCCTTGCAAAAAAAAAAAGTGGTGATATACATCTCCAGTCATGATGGTCTATGGATGCGTTACATTGGTGCTATTTTCAGTTATCTTGGGTTTTGGGGTGGGTTGTGGGGTTTGTTTGTTTTTTTGGGGGGGGGAGGGGGGGAAGGGGTGCAGTTCTGAGTATCAGTTACAGTCCTGTAGTTCTACTTGGTCTAGGTCCCAGCTGTCTTTTTTCTATACACAGGAACTTCTTTTTCTATACCCAGTCATGAGGTTGCTCTTTGCAATTTCACCAAAACTGATGTGAAGCATTTTTTGTCTCTGGAACTTCTTCCCTCTGGTGTTAGGACCTGTGTTTGAAAGGCTTTAGGAATTCTGTTGTGACCTATTCCATTTAGGTCTCTAAATATCTCAGTGTATTTCCCCCACAACAAAGCATTTTGTTTGATTTATAGTCTAGGCAGTAGGCACTAAGTATTGTGTTGTATTGTTCTACAATATAGTCAGTGTTTAGTCTTTGTATCACAAATACATTAAAAATTCTTTTAGGACTAAACTTAAAATAACCAAATTGATAATTACTCTTACTAGTAAATAATTCTTTCCTTGTCGAATATTTCCCCTTACATCTTAATTTAATATTTTCAGCTATTCCTGGCATCAAGAGCTCGAGGATACAGCTATATCTGCCAGACTGTGGATTATTCAGATAATGTTTACGAAGTCAGGGTGAGTACATAAAAAATCTGTTCCCCTCGACCTGAGAGTCTAAAAACAGTGTTTCAGAAATTAATAGTATTGTACTAGTCATGTTTCTATTCTTTTATGCTGTTTTGCAACCCTTTTGAGTGTCTACACCACCATCAATGGTGGAGGTAATTGCAGAATGTGTAAATGTACAATCAGAGAAAATAAGGCTGGAAGGGACCTCAAGATGACTATCCAGCCCAGGGATGGTCAAAATGGTGGATCCAGCTGGTGGCCAGGCTCCATTTCTCAGCAGCCCCTGTCTGTGCGTGGGCAGGGCATGCAGCTGGGCAGGCAGCTGCTCCATGGCCAGGATCTTGAGGCAGTATAGCATGGGGCTATACAGCAGAGCTATGATCCACTCCCTGTACACCCCTGCCCGCAGCACCCACAGGCATGTGGGCAGTGGATTGTGCATGGCCCTGGCCCCCCACCCAAAATCCTGGGGTGAAACAGACTGTGCCAAGGGCATCATGTCCCCAAAAACTCACGTTTCACAGGACAAAAACGTGTTCTGCACTGGATTCCCCCTCTCTAATCCCCAGGGGCCCATGTCCATGTGAAGGGCAAAAGAGAAAAGGATGTTAAAGCAGCAGCAGGCCCTCTCTGCTCTGCTGCAGTTTGGCTCCATTTAAGTCCTGGGTGACACTGGAAATTTGCCCCAGTTCTAGACATCCTGGGAATCCCCCCGGGCAGCAATGCTGTGGAGTTTGTCTGCCTTGAACCCGGGGAAGGTGCAAAGTCCTGGCTTTCCTTCTCTGCACGAGGGGTTTTCAGAAATGAAGCTGTGTTGGTGATTAGCTGGTTTCCAGTCCAGCCCTGCCCACCCATCTCACTCCTGGCCCCAGCCCCACCCCAGCTGCGCACCCTGCCCATGTGGGTTCTACCCCCAGTGGTGGGTGTGAGGTGGACAGGCTGGGGTGGCCAGGTAGTGGGGCTGGGTCTGGCAGCGGCAGCCAGAAGATGGTGCCACCACAGGCACTGCTGGGAGATGGTTTGCTGCTGGCCTGACCCAGTCCGCAGGCCAGACTTCATCCACCCCGATCTAGTCCAACCCCCTCTTCAGGATAGGATCATGCTTGTCTAACCAAGTGTTTGTCTAATCTGCTCTTAAAAACTTCCAAGGATGGAGATTCCACAACCTCTCTAGATCATCTGTTCCCATGCTTAACCATCCTTACAGTTATAAATTTCTTCCTAATATTCAAATTAAATTTTCCATGCAGTTCGTTGGTTACTTTTTTGTCAGTCCCATGCAGTCACAGTTCTTCTCACTCTTCTCTTTTTTCAAATGAAATTATCTCAGTTTTTCCGGTATACCTGAACTAGCTCTGATCTAGATAACGTGTTTAACCAGAACACTGAGCATATGTTCCTAATTGGCTTCTGTGCTTGTTTTGTAGGCTAACCACAGTCCCTTGGCATGTGCTCAGGTTGTTAGTCTCTACTGAATTCCATGCCAGTGCCTCTTCCCTGTACTTGTGCCAGCTAGAAGTAAAAATAGAGCAGTTTTGCCTACATATGATGCAGTCATGTCTTCAGTTACAGGATAGACATAACCTGTTTCTTTCTGCAATGTTTGGCTGCTTGTCTTCTTTCAATCAATTTTTATTAGACACATTAACACAGTATCATATTGCAATATATCACTTTACAGTTATTGTTTTGGCATGCACTGGAAATGGAAAATACAGACAGTAAAGTTTTCCTAACCAGAGGCATAGCAAAGCATCTCCATGTCCAAGGCAGCTGTGCAGCACCGAGGGCAGTGCCAGCTCCTGCCATACCAGTTGTGGTAGTGTGATCAGCTGCTGCTATGGCAACAGATGCTTTTGCAGACCCAGGGCTGCTGCTCTACTTGCTCCTCCTCAATTCCTACCTAGCTGATTTACTGACATAATAGATGATTAACATTTTAAGATGCAGTGCATGACAGTTTTTGGGAATTGCCTGCACAAAGTGAGATCAAATGGCAGGTCATTCTTCACGGCAACTCTCATAGATGTGACGTTTAGACATAGCAATGTATGGCACTTACTGCAGCCACTCTAGGGATAAGCTTCTTGTCATAATCCAGAATGAGTTACAGTATAGTGAAACAAAACAGAATGACACGTGTTGCATGCTACTTATGCTCAATTAGGCAAGATACCGTTGCTCTAGAAATATTAACGTCAAATTTCATGATAATAGGTTCTTGATAAACATTCATAAATGTTTAAATTAATCCACATATTCTAACTCCATAATGCCTTGGACTTGTAATTAATACATTTGTAATATCAAATTGAATGTTATATATTACATCCAAATAGTAATGATTGGCTTGGTATTACTAACCAAACTGTTGCAGATACGGTTCACTATGAAAAGTTGGTTGAATTTTCATTTAAAATTTCTGGTAGTTCTGCCATGTAAATTCCATATTCATGAAAACATTTTGAATGTATTACATTTAACATTTTTTCTAGGACAGGAGAAGTTTTAGGAGGAAAAACCTTATAAATCTGCATAATTCAGTAGGTGTGTTCCCTTCTCCTGTAATGCAAGTGTGATTACCTAAATTGAGAGCAGAAATTTAACTTATGGCTTGAGTTTCAGTAAGTTTCTGTATCTATAAAAAAGGGTTCAATTTCATTAATCTTTTTTTATCAAGTAGGGAATCATGTATTTTTGAAAATCCTAATTCCTATCATTGCAGGTTTTCTTAACTTATCCGAAAGACCAACTCTAGGAGTATTCAAATCGTTTTAGATTTTTTAATATTTACAATAATGCAGTTTTAAGCTTCTTCTCAAAACTCAGTACTTGTTACTTTTTAAATAGATTGAGGTGTCAAAATGATTATTTAGCTTGAATCAAAACTTTGTTAGTTTAATAAATTGGGTTTCTCTCTGAAGAGAAAAGCACTGTTATTACTGTATTGGAATAAATATTCCCAATAGTGGTTGAATGACATGTGCACAGTTTTCAAATGTCTAACCACTTGAATGGCCTGAATTTGCTCTGTTCATATCACTAGAATTCTTTCCTTGACTTGATTGGGAGCAGGGTATGACTTAGCAGTTGTAGAACTTGTTCTAGAAGTCAATGACTTCAGTCCTGTAGGTGGTGCAGAAATTCAGAGAGCTCAGTTCCAGGCAATATGAGGTAATGTACTACTTGAGAAAACCAGACATAGTGGCTTAAGCCCCAGAGTTGGGAGTAGGTATGAAGCCAGGGCACAATTGAATTGGGGGTGGAGGGGGAGGGAAGAAATAAGAATTCAAGTACAGTAAGAGGTTTAAAATGAAAGAACTAAAGTAGGAGCCCAAGGAATTCGAGGAATTGATAAATGCAGCCCAGAGGAGGTCTGCTTGGCAACCATGTTGAAGGAATGGAAATTCAGCTAGAGGGCTGCTTAATGAGTTTTAGTGAGCTGTTGATGGATGCAGGGATAGCCCCACCCCTTTACAGGTGCCCCACCCCCTGGTTGCCATTTTGGACCGAAAGTCCCACACATACCCCTGACCTTTGCTACAAGAAGTCCTTCCCCTTGTTCCAGAAGTACTCCTTGGGGGGGGGGGCATTGCCAGCTGGGAACCAGAAAAAAAAATCATGTACTAAAAATCAAACATCTTCTGTAACATATAATGTTATATCAAAAATATTTTTGTCCTGACTTTTATGTGCATTTGCATAGTGTATATAGAGGTAATTGCATACTAGTTCAAAATAAAGTCTTTATTCATGTATATTGTGCATGGTGGGGTAGGGAAGTATGGTTGGGAGGTGGGTGTAGGGGCAGTGTGGGATGTGTGTGTGTGATGTGGGTATTATGGGGGCCGATGTGCATGGATGTGTGGTGTGTGTGTGTGGATATGGTGGTGGGGTGTGTGGTTGGTGTGTTGGGGAATGTGGAGGTGTGTGTGGGTATAGTAGATGAATGGGTGTGCACATGTGGCAGCTCCCCCCTCCCCCCCCCTTCCTTCTTGACTTGGCTGAGCCCAGCCCCTCCACAGAGGGGAGGAAACAGCATTGCCTGTCTGGCTCTTAGCATACTGCAAAGGGGCAGGAAAGCTGCTGCTGCCAGCAAGCAACAAGGGGGAAGCCTGACTAGTTCCTAGGGGAGGGGAGGGGAGGAACTGAGTCACCCGCTCCCTTGGCCTGTGTCCTATGTCTGCCTGGTGGGGCTGCAGCCATGCCTGCTCTGGTACCTACTACTGCTGCTCCTGCCCTACTTGCCTGTTTCATGCTGCCATGTGCCAGCCCCACCCCACCTGAGCCATTCCCTGGTGCCCACTCAGAAGTTGTACATACTACCCAGGGTCTGGAATGAGGCCAGGGTCCTCTGGCAGGGGAGGGTGGGAATGCAGCACACTCTGCCCCTGGTAGGAGTGGCCAGGGCTCAGCCCCATGAGGAGCACAGCAGGAGCAGCTGCGTATCAGGCCGGGTACAATTAACTGTTGAGCACCCGCCCGCAGGCTTGATCCAATTAGCTGGTACACCAGATCCAGCTCACAGGCTACATTTTGCCCACCCCTGCTGTAGAGTCAGTAGGCTTGCTGCATACTGATATTGACATTCCTTTTTCTGGTTTGGGAAAAAGCCATGATAGCCAGCACCAGGAGATTAATGAGATCTGGCAACTTTTGGTGCCTCATTTTGACACAAATGAACAGATTATAGGAGAAGAATGTAGGTTGTGGAGGAGGTGGAATAGGGGTTGTAGCTTGGTAAATACTCCAAACTAGTGAAAGTCAGGTTCTACCTCTTGCTGCAAAGGTGGAGGCGGGGTGTTGAGATTCTGTGAATTCTGTGCTCATGACTCCGTGGAGGAGCCACTACCATGAAAGAGAACCAGAAGATGCTCCTCATCTGTTATAATCAAAAGACTTGCTTGTATCCTTAGGTGCGTCAAAAGTATAAATGTGGCAGTTGGATCCCGTCCAGTAGCACAACTGAGAAGAGGCATGGGGTGGGAAGCAGAGCATCAGCCATGGGCACCAAATATTATGGGGGGGACCAGAATTGCTCCCCTGGGAGTCTAGCACAACCACAGGAGCTGGGCAGGTGCAGCTGCACCCTCAACAGTATTTATGGGGCCTGAGGAGCAAGTGTACCTGAGCAAAATGGTGCTCTATCCTCCCCTCAGCTTCTCCGCCTCAGTGCCACAGTAGATGCAATCCTGCACCCAATAGCATGGGGAGGTGGAGGGAGGAATAAATAGGTACCAGGGGCAGCACAGGATTGTTGCTGCCCACCCAGTACTGCTACCGCAGTGCCAGCAATATCGGCTGTCTTCGCTGTATGGAAATCAGTGGGAGGTAAGACTTCACTTTCCCTCCCCTCCCTTTCACTTCCCTTCATCTCCTTTTTTGGTCTTGTCCTACCCTGCCTCACCCTACCCTAGGCACTCAAGGAGCTTGCTAGCTCTGATCCTGTTAAATGCTTTTCAAGTGATAAATATTGGTAAAACTGCTTGAAGGAGTAGCACCTGTAAGTGACATTTTCTACTTATAGACATTTTTCTTTAAAATATAAAGTAGGTAGAGTCCAAATGAGAGATTAGAGGACTGAGGCACATACAGCCCTGAGTCTAAAATTCTTCCTAACCTATAGGATATGAATTGTCTTTTCCATGGCTTCAGTATTCCCAGTGGGACTATCCACACCAAGTTTTCCAGGATCAAACAGCAAGTTGTATAGTGTAATGGATGGAGAAACCAGGGGGCACTTTTACATGTGCTCTAGGGTTGGGGCAGCTCCGAGAGCTGCTCTAATTAAAGTGCTGCAGCATCCCAACGAACTTTAGTTCAAGTACCCTCACTGCCATTTTCAAATGTGGGGATACATGAGATGCAGGAGGATGTAGGAACGTGGTCATTGTCACACTCCAACATGTTGGAGCAGCCTCCCTGTTCGTGTACAGGCACCCAAGTTATCTGGCTAGTTAGGTGCCTCAGAATGGGATTCAGGACAGCCAGCAGACTGAGCAGGGAGATGACTAAACTAGCCACCAGGAAATACTGATGAGTGAGTCATCACAAATGTTGCTCCCTCTTTGGGGCTTAGGCACTTAACTGTGGGATAGAGGGAGGTGCTTATCTCAGATTGGGATTCACACCAGGAATCATGCTCCTAGGCTTAGAAATCTGAATTTTTCCTTTCAAAAGGAAATACAGATTAGTCTTCTCCTTTATAGCATGGGAGATGGTTGTAACTGATAGTCTAGTGGCAAGGGTACCTACCCAGGAATTGGAAAACTTGTTAGATTCCCTTCTCAGCCAGGGCAGTTTTGAAGCCTCATTTACCACCTTCCAAGCAAATATTCTAACCAATAGGCTGCAGACTTGTTCTGAGATGGAGAAACTTTCCGTCCCTCCTGTGAGAGCTGTGCTATCATACAGAAGGACTTCTAAGATTGCTTGGGCCAGAGAAAGGAAGTAAGGAAGAGTGATTTAACTCTGTGATTAGTACATACAGGGAGTGTCTATATGAGACATTAACTGTGCAGTTGCCTAATTAACTGTGCATTAAATGTCTCGGTGTCTACACATGTGCCCCTATTAGGGCGCACAAAACTAATAATCTCTGCAGCAGGGTAAGACTTGTATTAACAAGTCCGACCCTGGTCTAGTTTTTTCATGTGCAGCAGCACATGTGTAGACACTGACCCGGCTGGCTGGGGCATGAGGGTGCTTCAGTTGTGGGGGCTCCCTGCCAACTGACCCTACACTGAAACACCCTCGTGCCCCAGCCAAACCCTCCACAGCACACTGAGCCTGGTGGGAGCAGCCCGGAGCTGGTAGGCTAGCCCCCTGCCAGCTGGAGCTGCTGTGATCCAGCTCAATGTGTTGTGGTCCGGGTGCACATGCAGATGTGCACCCAACAGTAATAAGCTCCAGTGTTTATCACTGCACGTTAATAGGCATGTGTAGATGTCCCCTCATTGGTTCTGTTCCCTGCTCCCATGATTACTGTTGCATTTTGACTGTTTAATGTGGAAATTAGGGATGGGAAGTCTGGGGTTCACTCTTCTAGGTAGCCACTGTGTTTTGAGCAGGACTCATTGCTGGTATATGTTAGGTGTGTTTTGAGCATGCTTACTCAAATTGGGCCCCTCCTTGGAGGTGGTATTCTTCTGCCTATGCTTGTTAGGAATCATGAGATGCAAGACAAAGTAGTAGTAGTACTGGCTACTTACAGAAACAGAACTTTGGCAGTCAGGTAAAATGAAAGAACTTCCAGACTACAGGCACTTAAGTAGTTAGTCACTGATGTGGGGCATCTTGGACTTAAATATCTAATTTTCACCCATGTTCTTTTGTGGATATGGACCAAAGTTTTATTCTTAAGTACTCAAATGAGAAATTGCTTATTTTTCATATATTATTTCAAAGGTGGAACATCTTTCAGAATATTTGCTGTATCATTAATGGGTGTAGCCCAAGCCTTGATGTGGGAGTTAAATATATGACTCCCTGACCCAGAGGCATAAATGCTACTTATTGAGCAACATGCATCTTAATAGTTCCTATGGCTTGCTTTATCTGGGAACTCTGTGTGATCTGGGAGTTGTCTGGGTTTTTTTTCTCTTCTCCCTGTTAGGACAGAACTTAGTTTTTGCCTTTGTATAAGCTGATGCATCTGCATATCCTAAAATGTGCAGAGTACATGAGACAGGTGTTCACTATTTAATAAAGAAAGCATGCAGTTTGGTAGCAATAAGAAGTGATGTTATCCTTGTAGGAAGTCACAATGTCTGCAGTGCAGAATTACAGCACTTTTTAGCTCTTGTCATGCTTTCTTGCTTCAGATCCTCCCCCTTAAACTAGAACGCTTACTTCACTATTCAGGGTATGACTGATGCTTCATCCAGCCTTAGTTGGCTGGGTACAGATTATCAAGCAGTGTCAAGAGCAGTATTATGCACACTTTCTGTGTCTTTCTCTCCCTGCAGGGCATATATGAGGGAGACATTCTGCTCCTTTCTTGCTCTTTCCCTTCTTCCTCCCTGTGTGGATACAAGACTATTCCATATGGCATAATTTAGAGAAGCTCAACATGCCTAGTCCCACTGTCACTGGACAGAGAAGTCACAAATACCAGTGTGATGGTTTGGATGCCTGCTGGGGCAGGCATAGCATTTGCTTGCTCTTTTACTCTCTATCAGCAAGTCATAATTTGGGCTCTGTTCCTGCCCCACCCTTACCTGGCAAGCTAAATCACTTAAAATGCCAAGAGTTTAACTAGTAACTAAACCATTTCTGCAGCCTGGAAAACATTTTGTTACACATAGTGCAGTTGGCAGATTGTTGTGTGGGGTTTTTTACCTTCCATCTAGCGTCTCAGAGTTTGGGCTTGGGAGCTAAAGAACTAAAGCATCTATTGTTCCAGTGTGGTTGGTGGACTAAAAATGATCTGATGTGGTGTCTCTGTAATCCAGTGGACTACTTGGGCACAGGCATAGAGCATGACAACACCTGGTGTTGCACTGTGTCTCTTATGTTTTATGCAGTATTGATCTTTTCTCATTGAGGCCCTGTGTGGAGTGTGGGGAGTCTCCTGAGCAGCTTGCTTCATTTCATACTTTCAGGACAGGTTGGGGAGGGTGTCAGAAGGAGTGCCTTTACAACTACCTTTGAGTTTGTATAATACAGGGCCACTCTGGCCCAATTGAAATCTCCATTCCAGCAGCTTTGCGAAGTAGTTTGGAGTGGGGTGGGATAATTTGTTTCCATAGTTTAAAGGTTTTATTGAAGTTGTGGCCTCTGCATATTGCCAGTGTGGTATGCCTGTCATTGTTTCAATGTTCCCATCAAAACATAGTCTAATTGGTACTGAGTGCCCTATTGGCAATTTCTATGGAAGAAGAGGCTACAGTGAAAAGAGAACTCATCAGAGTGGTAATCCACTCTAGAAATAACCCATATAAGATTGTATATTGAGCCATGTTCTGAAGTCCCTAGCCAAACTAAAATCAAAAGGATCCATATACCCTGATGTTGCTGGTTTTTAATAAGTTCTCCTAATGAATTGTCCTGTTTCTGCTATAAATAATCAGAATAACTAGTTCTCTGAAATGGATTAAAGTATCTGGGGAAAGTGATTTGATCACTTATTTCTCATTTTATATTGATGTAGTTCATTTTCATTTCATTCCATTAAAATCATTAGAATATTTATTCCTTATATTACAGATAGCTTCTGCTTTATGGTGGTACTATGTCTCCAAAGGAATTGAATACTTGGACACAGTATTTTTCATCCTGCGGAAGAAATTTAACCAAATCAGTTTCCTTCATGTTTATCATCATTGCACCATGTTCACCTTGTGGTGGATTGGAATCAAGTGGGTTGCAGGAGGACAATGTGAGTAAAACATTTTTTTCTCTCGAGAACACGGACCTAATAATGCAGATCATCCCATTGGAAATTAATAAACGGACACTTATGGATGTAACCAAATTTCATAAGCAAACTGATGCAAACAGCATTGGGAGGGTGCATACTTTAATGTGTGAAATGAGGGGGAGGAGGAGAGAACAGAGCTGTAGTCTTCTGAATTGCAAAACACTTTTCACGTGAGCATCAAATGCAAGGTGAACTTCTGCCCATAAATTCTGTCTTGAAAAAACAGTTGGGTGATAAATTTGCATTATCTGATTTAGAATTCTACAGCTATGGAGAAATTGGAATTCTAGTTATGGGCTAGATTCTGTGTGTAAACTTACTGAAGTTAATTGAGGTACTATGGATTTTTATTAGAGCAGAATTTGGCCCTGTATCCAAGTTTAGGGTTTGTTCTGTTTCATAACATAAGCACCAAAATCTAGATTACTCATCTGAAGGTGAGCAATAAATGGGTGTCACGTAACTTCATAGAATCTGTTCAGAATGGCACAAACCTATAATTCATTCAGAGGCTCCTCCTTTTCCTGCATTTTCTTTGAGGTTTTTTTCCCCCTGATATCTCTTGTTTCTCTAAAATTATAAATTCTACAGAAGCGCAGGTTAAGTGAAAATGTCCTAATCTCTTTTGTGATTAGCAATGTAAACTTCACATACTAAAAATAGCTTCTGGTAATAATCCTTTAACTAAACTTAATCTATTATCAATATAGCCATATATTAAAATATATATATTTGTATACATCATATTACTATTTCACCCAAAGCTATAAAATTTATTCAGATCTTTGGGTACAAGGTTATAGGAGGCAACTTACCCAGTACATTTTCAGGGGGAATGGATTTTTTCCACAAAAATTACAGCTCACTGCACTCATTCACTGAGGGTTCTAGAGACTGAATATGTGCAGTTTGTAGTCTCACTTGCCATTTCACTGCGCACCTCTGAATCACTTGTGTCTAGTCATGTTAGGGTTTGATTGTACAAGGTGCTGAGTGCCCTCAGCTGCCATAAGTCTGTAGATGAGCCTGTATAAAGCTTATCTTGGCTTTGAGAGGTCCAGCTTTGCAGTCTGTAGAATTCTTGGCCTCTGCAAAAGAAATGCATCAATCACCCTTCTGCAGCAACAGAGGCTGGCTGGGATCAGGATTTTACCCCATTTAGACAGGAATAAATCATAGAGTCATATAAAAATGGGCTTGAAATGGACCTCAGGAGGTCATCAAGTCCAACCCTGTGATCAAGGCAGGATCACCCTGTCTAAGCCACCTGTGTTTGTCTAGCTTGGTCTTAAAAACTACCAAAGATGGAGATTTTATGACCTTTCTAAGTAATCTGTTCCAGTGCTTAACCACGTTCACACTTTGAAAGTTTTTCATAATATCCTGGTTGCAGTTTTAAGTCCTTTTACTACTTGTCCTCTCTCCTACAGAAAAGTCTGTCATGCAGTCTTCTCTTCTCCAGATTAAATAGCTTTACTTCTTCCCACCTTTTCTTGTAAAGTGATGGATCCTAGATGTCTGATCATGTTTGTTGCTCTCTACTAGATTCTTTCCAATTCGTCTGTATCTTTCTTGAAGTGCTGCTCAAAACAAGACACTGTACTCCAAGTGGGGCCTCACCAGTGCTGAATACAGTCAAAATAACAATGTCCTTAATTTGTAGGTAACACTCCTGTAGCTTACACTCCTGTAGCTTACAACTCAGTAAGCTATTGACCCTTGTTCAGTTTGCAATCCACTATAAGCCCCAGGTCCTTTCAATAGTACTGCACTATAGCCAGTTGTTCCAAAGCCTGATTTGTTTATTTGATTGTTCCATCTGAAGTACACTTTTCTGTATTGAGTTTCATTTGATAACTTCAGTTAATTTTTCTAGTTTATCAAATAGTCCTGTCCTCTAGGATTACTGCAACTGTACTCAGCTTCGCGTTATTTTACATATTTGGGTCATAATTTTGGTCACTGTTATTAAAAACATTATCCTAAATGCAGAAAATTCTTAAATGTCAAAGTAGACTCCTGAAATATCACTGCTGCATTTCTAAAGCTAATTTTTCAAGCACTTGTTATTTAAAGTGATTATTAAAATACAAAACTGAATGTTGATGGAAAATGTAGGGCCTAATTCTTCAGGTTCAGGTTCTACAAAGTCATGTGAATAACTGTTTCTCTAAGTAGTTCAGCTGAAGAAGACATGAACAAAGTTATTCATGTTGGTACACAGTACCAAGATTGGCCTGTTGCCCAAAGGCTAAAAGGAGATTACAAGTTATGTTGCAGTTTTGTTCTTACTTTATGTCCAGTATGGACAATATATACAACACTATAAGAACAAGTGTGACTATTTTATATATAATGTGCAATTGAAGTAAATACAGACTCTTCTGTCTTTCATGTTTTTAAAAATGTACTTTTTTTTTCTGGACAGCTTTTTTTGGAGCTCATATAAATGCATTTATTCATGTTGTTATGTACATGTACTATGGATTAGCTGCCTGTGGCCCTAAAGTTAGGAAGTACCTCTGGTGGAAACGATACTTGACCATACTACAATTGGTAAGTAAAATCTTTCTCTAAACCTACCTCTGGTGAATATGTGTTTGTCTTTCAATTTTCTGTACTTGAAAAGGATGAAGTCTCCAGTTTGTCAGCAAGTGTCCTTTGGCTCTCATTCTAAGTGGTATGACACATGAAAAGTCTCCAGTGTACTCATCTGTTTAATCTTCCCACACAAACTACTGAGGAAACCTGTTGTGATGATCACTGTGGGCTGGTTTGAGGTCTACCAGGCCTCTGTCCTAATCAGTCACTCCCATTTTCACTTTTTTAATGTTCCATGATAAGCCTTGTTTTTTCTCAAACATTTTAAAGTATGTAGCATCTTCTAGTTTAAACTTAAATACATGGACAGAGGGTTGGGCTATGCTTACTGATCATTTATTACTATTACATAATATGGTCATGCACAAATCCTTTTTTCAATCATAGAACATCAGAAGCATATTTGTTTCATATTTGTTTCAAAACTTAAGCATAGATTAACATACCTTTCAAGAGACTTTCCTGTGGCTTTGCATACCTGAATGCACCTGAATAACTAAATTAGGTCTAATTACGGTAACACCCTTTCTTATTTCCATGCAAGTCTGTGTATGGGGAGTCTTGGTTCAAAAGTAAGGTGCATTTATTTTACCTGAAGGGTACTTTTTCCAAACTTAAATAATTCATAGTAGGACACACTTATTCTGAAAGAAATTGCCCACACACAAACTTATGCTAAAAGAACAAAAGAGGTAAATTAAAACTTATTTCAATACAGACTTGTGTGTAGTACCATCTTTTGTCAGGTCTTTTATGCAGTTGTTCATGCATAATAAATAGAAATAGGAGAAAGCTGCTGGAGGTGAAGGGAGCTTTTGAAATAACTTTGTAGATTTATGACAAGAATTACCTGTTGATGCTGAAGGTTGTACCTTAGTCAACAGCACGGAGGGAGGGGAGATGGCACCATCATAGGCAACAGGTTGCAGAAGGTGCGAGAAGTCAAGTGTTCCATGTTCATAGCAAGCATATGTATGAATAACTCTTAGCAAAATACAGGGATTTGCATAACTGGGAAATACCCAATCATCTGTGGGTCATTAAGTTTGCAGTTTCTGTAATCTCTACCAGAGACAGCTGTTCCTTGTTAGTACAATTGCTAGGGACTTTTGTGTGAGACTTAACATGCTGGGAACATAAATGTGTGTACTTTTTACTTTCTAAAACAAAATACATACAATAGTAAGGCTCCTGTATAAATAATTATTGTTTGTTGAGTTTCACAACCCACTCAGTTTTCTTTTGAAAATTGAATATTCTACTGTACTGTATTTTCAGTATAAACTGAAATAATCAAACCTAGTAAAACATAATAAAACTTTTTTATGTTAATTTTTATCTTTCAGGTTCAGTTCCATGTGACTCTTGGCCATACAGCCTGGTCTATTTATATTGGTTGTCCCTTTCCCAAATGGATGCACTGGGGTGTAATTTTCTATGCTGTCACCTTCATTTTCTTGTTTGGCAACTTCTACTATCGGACATATAAACTACCCACAGCGCCTGTAGAGAATGGCAAAATAGCGAATGGTGCTGTTGCAAATGGTGTAATCAAATCGGAAAACAATCTAGTGGCGGAAAATGGAAAGAAGCAGAAAAAGGGAAAAGCAAAAGGAGAGTAACCTGATCCAGGCCTTAACCCTTGCTGTCAATGATGAACCTCCAGTTTGATTTAAGGAAAATGTTTAAAAATAAACACTATCGATCTGTACCCGTTAACCCTTAGGTTACTGGAAAGCTAGAACACACAGATATTTTCATTATTTATGAAGATTGTTTTAACAACAACACTTCAAATTAAATTTCTATTGTAATTATGTAATTATCGAGCATATGATCTCTGTGTAAACTTTATAGATGGCTGGTGTTGGTGAGTGTAAGAAAGAATTGCAGTAAATAACATGTTTTAGCAGTCCAGAAGTTGATCCTACCATTGATGGGACTGATTTGTAGCAGTCCACATTTCTAGCGGGGAAAAGGTTGCTTTGGAATACTTATGTTTCTGCCAGAAATTTATTAAATTTCAAATTATGATTGTGTATTACCTGATTAGAATATGCAGTTTTCTTGTCTTCACTAGAAATATCTCAAGATACAGTTATGTCTGTGTGTTATTAGAACAGACTGTTGAATTTTCACGTTACCCTTGTTTTGATTTAATGTCTGTTACAGTTTTTCCTGTGTGGAAATATACCTACCTCTTCACGTGCTGAAAGCAACATTTAACATTAAATAACTTCAATTTCTGAAGTATGGAGTCCTCCAAGACAAATATGAGATGCAATTTGGAGAGAGCTGGGGTAGGAAGGGGACCATTTCTTTTAAAATCATCTCCCTTTTCAATACAAATGTGACTTTGGGATGTGAATTTGAATGTGATTTAGTGGAGATGACCTTTTTAAATGTATTTATAAATACAATATTTATGACAGTCGATCTGATGAAAACTAAAGTAGTTTTGCCCGCCTGCTTAAAATCTGTGGTGCTAATTTATATGCTACTGCAAATGATTAGGTGGTGTTATAATGAGGTTGAAATTATACTATAAGTGAAATCACGTTTGCAAACACCGTTTCTTATGTCAAATAAAACAGAACAGAGGTGTTTTCAGTGTAAGTTGTAGGTTCTAAAACTGTTTGCTCACCCACAAATTGGACGTGCTACTTCATACCGTAATGACTGCAAGCAACTTACCGATTTAAACATACACTGGATGTAGACAAGTATTGTCTTTGTCAGGCCAGTACAGGTAGGTTAGTTGTTGAGATTTCATTCTTTCAATATTCCTGGCTCTTGTCACTTTAACATATAGGTTACTTTTCCAATTACTGTTTAGTCAAAACTACTGTAATAAGACAAAATGGCTTTTTACAATTCCTTTCTGCTCAGAACACTTCATAACTGTTAACTGATTAAATTATGTTACCATTCTATGACGAAAATATTTTATTTGCATTTGTATTTTGTGGGTGCTACAACATAGACAATTTGTTACTTTTCATAACTCAAAATGAATATAAGGCAGTTTTCAAACTTGACCAGGTCTCATAACTTCCAATTCACTACACTTAACTACAAGAGCTGACTGGCTGTTTTCTAAATAAATTCTTTACAGTTGTGGTCAAAAACAAGTTCATCACATAGTGTATCTTACATCAGGAAAAATGTGATGTGTAAAGTTTGTGTATAGAATGTAAAATATTCAGCACAATTACAATTTTTTCATCTTAGTTATCCTTCCTGCCTATTATAAATAATAGGCAAAAGGAATCTACAGCCTTGATTTATTGTGGGGGTTTTTATCTTTTATCCTTTTACTCAAAACTGAATGCAAATCCTAAGTAGTTCAGGAGAAAAAGCAATTTTGACTAAATCCATAATACTTGAAACAATTACTGGTTAAACCGGAAAATGGGTCTTCAGTAAGAAGCCTGTGTTGTAGGTTACATGGCAGGAAACTAGTTTACCAGGGCAGAGTAACTCTATTGGACTGTAACTGGCCTGTTACCATTAATTATCTTATCTGCTTAGTCTTGTGGGTTACCAGTCTTGATGCTTTCAGGTAAAAAATAAAACGTATTACATTTGTAAAAATGTGTCTTATGCATTGGTGTATGTGCAAGGGAAAAGAGTCAATACCCTTTTAAAAAAAAACTTGCATGTATTTTCTCTGTTTGTAGGAAACTAGCACTTTTTCTTGTATGACTTTTTTCTTCCTTTATTTTTAAAAAAGATTAGATAAAATAAGCATAAATTCAGCAGCTTCTGCCACAGGGCTTTTTTCCTTGATCCATTTCTTGTTTGACCATGTGATTTAGTCCTGTTTTGAGCTTGAATATAATGTCACATTCATGGCACACTTCTGCAGTTTGAGGAATAGCATAGCATGGCTGCGAGTGGAATACTTCTTTTGTTATGACTGAGCAACCAGTGTCATGGAAATTGACAGAGCTAACAATATACAACTACTTCTCTTTCCCCAGATATCAGTCAGGCACAAGGTAGGCACTCCAGATTCTCCTTGTTTTTCCTATTTTGCAGCTTGTGTGGTTACCAAGTCTGCACAGTTTGGGCCCAGGGGTAATAAGAATATGTAAAAGTCTGTGTATTATAGATATGCAATCAAAACTCGAGTACCAAAAAACTTGCATGATAAAATTTTCTTACTATGTGTTTTTTGTTGTTTTTTTACACTTGTCTGTAAGATTGTGAGTCCCTGGCTCTTTGAAATCTTAGATTTTTTTCCATTAAAGGACTTGCGTCCCAAGAAATTTTGAAACCTTTGGGCTAATATAACATCAACTGTCACACCAGTTACTTCCCCACAGGGTCCTTGATATCCCCTCAGACTTACCTATTTTTAACCGTCTCTTTGCTCAGTCAATTTTTTTAGGCAGTTTAAGTAGGATTTTTATAGGGTCCCATAATGTTTTCCCAGTTGATGAAGTAACTGGTAATTTTTAAATATGAAGTTTGAATGTCTCTAGCTCATAGAAATTAATCATAAAAAACAAAGCTGCTTTCATATGAATATAGCTTCAGAACTAGGCTTTTCAAATGTAGATGGTATTTGCTGGTCATTTTAGACCTAGTAGGCTGAGATCTTCACAATGCCAGTTGGTCAAATGTAACATAAATATTAAGACCTTGAACAGAGATTAACTGATGGATCCTTGTCACCTGAACCAACAATTCACTGTCATACATGCTCTGTAACCTAACCAATGACTATCCAATGGTAGAGGATTTTAAGAAAACTACATCGTGAACCAACTCTGCAGAAGTCTCTGAAGCCACGGAAATGAAGGGGACTTTTAAGAACACATTAGTCAGTGTTGAAATATTGGTCCTATATCGAATGAGTATCTCTATATAATGGCCATATTGATAAATATTGCCTTGCAGCAAAATTGAATCTTTTCCATTAACTATTTCCATGTTAGAAAAGTAGTGTTAATAATTTATATAGGGATGCAAAAATGATGCAAAATCACTTAGGCTATCCCACACTTCACTTCTTCCAAATACGTGCGTCTATGTGTTCACCATGTGCTGGGGTTGCTAAGGGTGGTTACTTATACTGAAAAGCCTCAATCCTGCAAAGATATAGGGTCATGCTTAATTTATGCACAGATTAAAAAACCTTACTTTAAATGTGTGAAATTTAATCCTACATTATGTTATGTAGGATCAAGGCCATAATCTGTAAATGAGTGCTTTTAATATTGTGTTGTAATTTGTTGTAAGGGAAGTTTACAGCTGGGTATATGCATAATGCATTCATCTTCATCAGTTGCAAACACAGACACTTAAAATCCTCAAGGGCTGAGAAGTGGCAAATCATCTTTGGGTAACTCCTAATCACCTTGCACTGTGGTGCCAGAGGAAGTAGTACTGAGATGCATTCTCTGCCAGTATACTCTATACATCAGCAGAAAACTTCAGTCCAAAAGGAATGGAAAAATATTTTATTTCTATGCTTCACTTGTAGACAGAGGAAAGGAGTGGTTTGGGAGCCTGCTCTTGCATAGGATGTTTTGTTTTTGTAAACTTTTAAAATAAATTTTATTTTTCATGCTGTCCACAAGTTTATTGCTTATGATTTTCATACAGGCATGTTTTACTGTATCCTGTCTTGCTTTGTCAAACTTGTCAACTCTGTTTCACTCACTTTGAGGTGCTGCTATTTGTCACAGCACAGACATTCATAAGACACATTCTTTCTCTTTTTTTTTTTTGGTGGTTTTTTTTTGGAGGCACATTCTTCCAGTTAGTTAGGGTTTGGGGTATTTTTAAACTAAGTTCAGGTTTGAGTAGGTTCCTTTGAAGGACTGGGGCCCTTTTAAAGGGATGGAAAACTTAGTGCAGAATTTGGCTCCAATTTAAAACCTATATAGCCCATGGAAGTGTTTGAGCAGTGCCCGAGCCAGTGACAAATGTGATCCTAAATGTCAGCTTAGGTCAACAGAATCTAGCACTGTTTGTTTCTCAGGCAGATTTGACATGTGATGGCTTTCTAGCATATCATATAATATTATGCCTTGGATAGATGGGCAAGAGAGAGTGAATTGGGTAGGTATAATGAAATGTCCTCTGTATCTGAGCGCTGCAACTATATATTACTGTATATTTATTTCATGTCTTACTGTAAGCTGGAGAAGATAACAATGAGAGAAACTTTGCACCCTCTTGAAGTCTTAGACACTTCTATCTTGGCAGTGTGGGGGCCGAGTATAGCCGGAATGGGGCCGCACCGATGGAGTGGAATTAGGTACAAACGCATACCGGTTGAATTGAAAAGAACTTTACTTAAAAACTGACGTACAGGGACTTGCGTCGATGCACACAGTGTAGGTACGCTCCGTTACAAACAAAAGAAAGAAACCGGGTGGCACACCAATGTTTTCTGAGCATGCAGGGTGCGGGGTACGTCGGGACAGTCGGCAACAGGGAGTGGTTGGTGGTTGATCAGGCCTCCAATTTTACTCCAAGGTACACGAGGAACTCGTTCCCAATGTACACGCGGAGTTCTCCGACTTGGGCGGAAACTACCCAAGCTTTTATACGGCTAGTGAGCCAATTGCTAGCCGCCGGGTGTGAATAACTTACAATGAGCCAATCGGTAGCATGCATCCAAACAGTGCAGCTGCTAGTTTTGGCGGGAACTGATTGCTGCACCAAGGCTTTTCCCGCCATAGCGAGGCCTCCCTTCCACCGAGTACTCGCATCGTGCTAAGAATTCTGCTGTGTCAAGGCACTTTTAATTACTAAGTACAGACATGCCCCCTTGCCAATGGCACAGCTGAAATTGGAGCACATGCGAGTCGGTCAAGTCGTCGCCTTGCCCGAAGGGTTTATAAGGCAAATAGGTATGAACAAAGGTAGATAATGAAACAAGTTCGTTCTCTAAAGATCAGATTAAACAATAACCTAGCAGAACACAACTACACATTAACAAATTTGTCACAAAAAGTTCAACCACAAGGACTTCGGTGGGTGTCATGATGACTTCCCTCTTTCGTCTGGCTTCGGCACGCATCTCGGATTTCAGACCTTTGGAGAAAGAAACTCTCTAGACAATTAACCAATTTATCTTACAATACTATTTTAACAAGATGACTCATCATCTAGCTTAACTGAATATCAAAAACCTAGCTCGTATGCTAGTTTCCATTGACTCTCATCTCCCAAAATTCGCAATTGCCGTTTTGTGAGTCCAGAATGCTGCAGGAGGAATCCAAACATTATCCGCTCCTCTGGTGTTCTCTGCGGCGACACGTGTGGTCGTCGCGAGCTGGACTTGTGCGGGCATACGGTGGATCGATGCTCCGAATCACTGGTTGTTTCTATGCCCGGCTTGATGAGAGCTTGCAATCATGGGAGTTGACACAAAAGATTGCCTGCAGGCCGTCCAACTAGTGGGTTTAGAAGAATTCAGAGAATGGTGGTGGCTTTTCCTCCGTAAACTTCGATGCAGGCTTCCACGCCGTTGAGCGTTATCGGGACAGCTCTAGGATCTTGCAGGTAACGGTGAGGTCGCGGTCCTCTTTGCTGGGGTGGTGTCAGTCCCAGTGCGTGTGTTATAGGATTCCAAGTGCAGTACGAGATTCCTATCGTTGCCAGTAAGATTTGTTTTATATCAACCTTTAATGGGCGACCTCCGTGCCATGCATAGAACTTGCGGCTAGCCTGATCTGCAACAAGCGCTGGAAGTGGGATGGGCCAGTGGACATTACATATCACTATATCAATGTCAGTGGCATGTCCTCCGCTCCACGAGGCTCGTCCAGTCAGAAAACTTGCCTTCTCTCTGTCCACTAGATCGGACCCAAACTCCACAACCAGGCATCCCAGCCACATAGCCAAGGTTTCTTCAGGTCTCATCTTGGACTTCTTGCATAACTCTTGCAATTCCGTCCAGGTTTCAGCGTGATAGATGTTGGCAGTGATACAAGCTGTACTCTGCGCACCAATCACTCGGCTTCTCGCTGCCACAGGATGTGTGGCCGTCTGAGACATCGCTGCATCCGTTAGGGGAACCAGATACAGCTGTTTCTCCGTTGCCCCCTTGCTGTACTGCGAGGGCGAGGCAGTCGGGAGCAACGCAGCCTCATGGGGTGGAGTCATTAACTGAACTCCCGCCTGTCCGTCGAAGGATCCGCCTTTCTCTTCCGAATCCTCCCGGCAGCTCCCTTCCCTCTTGGTGCCATCTTGAAATGGTGGGGGACCGGGGTTTTTTCCCGTTGCCGTCTGTTCAGCCACCTGAACAGCAAGCAGTCGGGCTTCCAGGTCTGCCTTTTCCTGCATCAAAGTTGTTATCATGCGGAACATTGCATTTAACATTTTCCCCTTTCTGTGTTCCGAGCCAGTCCTTCCAATCGCGGGGTGACTTTCCCCTTCTAACTTTCCTCAGAGCTCCGAAAGAAGCTCGGGGGGTCTCAGCTCAGGCGCCAGTGTTAAATTAATCAGCGCCGGCTCTTCGCCCTCCTGCACATAACGCATGCGGCGGGCAAACTCCTGGCTGAGGGCAGTACTTTCTTCGCTCAGCTTTGGTCCGGCGAAGAGTTCTGTGCCTCCTTCCTTTTGGGGTCTAAATAGAACCCGCTCACTTCTCATCACACATCTGAACGCCCCAGGATGGAGATGTACTTCCCACTCTTTCGCAGTTTCCTCTTCTCCTTCAAGCGAGAGGTAACTGCTGACGAGTCTTCCACCCGTTCCGCCCGCTTGGTGGTAGGCGATATGTGCACCTAACTCCACGACGTTCTGCACGTGGCGTTTTCCATTGCGCCGGGGCAATTTTTAACTAATTCCAACTCCATTGCGTCTTCCCCGGATACTGATCCTGTTCGTGACGCCATATGGGGGCCGAGTATAGCCAGAATGGGGCCGCACCGATGGAGTGGAATTAGGCACAAACGCATACTGGTTGAATTGAAAAGAACTTTACTTACAAACTGACGTACAGGGACTTGCGTCGATGCATACAGTGTAGGCACGCTCCGTTACAAACAAAAGAAAGAAACCGGGTGGCACACCGATGTTTTCCAAGCATGCAGGGTGCGGGGTACGTCGGGACGGTCGGCAACAGGGAGTGGTTGGTGGTTGATCAGGCCTCCAATTTTGCTCCAAGGTACACGAGGAACTCGTTCCCAACGTACACGTGGAGTTCTCCGACTTGGGCGGAAACTACCCAAGCTTTTATACGGCTAGTGAGCCAATTGCTAGCTGCCAGGTGTGAATAATTTACAATGAGCCAATCGGTAGCATGCATCCAAACAGTGCAGCTGCTAGTTTTGGCAGGAGCTGATCGCTGCACCAAGGCTTTTCCCGCCGTAGCGAGGCCTCCCTTGCACCGAGTACTCGCATTGTGCTAAGAATTCTGCTGTGTTGAGGCACTTTTAATTACTAAGTACAGACAGGCAGTATTAGAAAAATCAAAAAGAGAAGCCAGGTGATTCAGTAACCAAGTGATAATGCTTTGTATTTATACAGCACTTTCATCTGAGAATCTCAAAGCTCTTTATGAATGTTGGGCCAGTTCTCCACTGCCTTCTTTACTGGTCATGTATATGAATGGTAAGTGGAAACCCAAGATTTAATGTATTTGCCCTCCAAGTTTGCTTAGGTGTACATGATTGTTCATTGTGCAAGCTAGGGGAGAATAAGATCTGTTAATGATCAAAATGGCAACGGTCTTCCTTTTTTTCCTTTAAATTTTTACTGTTATTGAGGGTTATGGCCAGATTCTGCTCTAATTTGCATTCCTTGCAGTTCCGCTGAAATTAAAGAACTTGTATGGAAGCTCAGGGCAGCACTGGACTCTTAGTTGGTTAGAGAGAACAATACTTAATAGTAGTGAGCACTTAATCTAGATAGCTCATGTTTTATTCACCATGCTATTTCCTTAACTGCCAGTAATTAAGAGGAGGTATATGGGACCAAGTGTTGTGGAATAAAATAATTTGATAGAATCTCTGGGTTCTTTGTTTTGCATGTATCATTTGATATGTCAGCCGTCTCTTCTGACTGTCACTTTTTTGTCATGACCTATTTATTAGTTCCAAGATCAGGGGAGTTAGCCCGAAGGATGAACCAGACCACAGAGCTTCCTAACTTTTAACTAATTGCTATAACTTCTTTATGAACTCGTGCCTTTGAGTATCATTATTATGATTCACATTTTTTTAAGTGGCCTACAGGCTACAAATATAATTATGTATTGATAGCTAATATGTGACAGATCAGGTAAATTACAGAATTTACATGATAGACTGTGGTTGTTCAACATTCAGTCTTTTAATATCAATTGCCTGTGAACTCTTAGCATACATTGTCCTAATGGAGAGGATCAAGGCTGTGGTCTCAGGAAGTGTTGGACTGAGCATTGCTGGAGCCATAATGAAAAATAAAACCAATTTCTATACGGTGTTGATATGATGGAAACAAACTGGCCTCATACAGAGGTGCTATTGTCTGTCAAATCAATGTGGTAGATCATACCCTGTTCCATAAAGCAAAAAAATTGATTTTTAATAGACTGAAAGGCAAGTGCAGTCTGTTCTTGATCCTTAAGTGGAGGGCAAGTGTCCGATGATTCCATGATAGACTCATACATCATGCAAGAATTAGGTTTATTTATTTTTTAAGAGATAAAAATGATGACTTGGGGCAAAAGCTAGCAAATTCAGAGTTAGGGTTTGATCCTCTTTTAATTTTCAGTATGTGGAAGTCGGGTAACAATTATGTAATTCTTATTTATTTATTATATATACTGTAACAGTGTATTATAAATGTACTTGATGCTTTGCAGAATGCATAGAAGCATCTTTTTTTGCTTAAGATTGCAATCTATGAGTTGTAATACCTCACCGTAAGTGCTTTAGTTAAGGACAGAATATTAGACACACACACCTATAATGTTTATAAACATAACAGTAAACATTTGCTCTGAATTCTCTGACTTTTGGTCTTCATCAGATTTTTCAAAATATTTTAAAGCGTTTTAAAGGTGGAAATTACAATATAAGTGCCAAGTTACTACTCCACAGACTTTCTTTATATTTGCTTTGTAATTGGTATTTTTTCTGGTCAGATGCCTGTTACAGTTTGATCTCTAAAAGGACTATATTATGTTACAATGGAATCTCATAAAGCAGTGATTTTTAATGTTTTTCATTTGTCGACCCCTAAAAATATTCTAATGCAGGTGCAAACCCCTTTGAATTGTAAGTGCAGGTATTCACATACTTTTGGTTGATTGTGGTCATCTTTCACGGACCCTTAAACATAGTCTACAAACCCCCAGGGGTCTATGGATCACAGGTTGAAAACCAGTATCATAGGAGCATCAGAAGAGTGATACAGTAAAACAGACTCTACAAGAACATTCCTATGGAATGCAAGTTGAGGCCTTGACATTTCAGCTCTTTGTCTAAGTTAAAAAAACAGGGGCCAACCTCAACACAAAGCAGACATGATCTGGCCACAGCTGACCATTGGGAATTTGCCTAGTAAAGGCAGATTTATAGACTTGTCACAGCTAGTTCTCCCCCAGACATACCCTAGACATAAGAAATAGCAGAAGTTGCAGGGCTGGGGAAGGAAGATAACAGAGCTCGGTTACAGCTAGCATACGTTAGAGCAGCCCCTACCCTATCTTGGCCCCTAGGAGTATGTTTCTTAGTATATATTTAGAAGTTTGGGGTGTGCAGCTTGGGCTGCAGAGTTTTGTCTCCATCCATGTTTTCCTTAGTAATCATGGAGATTTGGAATTTATTCTCCTTTCAGTTTATCTTCTAGTTTCCAATGGTTGAGTATAAACAAAGTATGCCTGGGGTTTCCCAAACAGAAAAAAAAAAGTTACACTTACCTTTTTTTTAAAGAAAGTCCTAATTTTTAATGGCCACTTGTCTTTTCCCCCTTTCCCCTTGTTCTTTTCCTCCTCCTTTCTTTATGCATGTCTGTCTTTTCCTTGCTATGCTAACTAAAGTTGTTTAAAAAAACCTACAAGGAGGTTGCTGTGTGTATTCAGGAAATAATTTCACTACAATTTTCAAGCCAATCAAATTGACTTGTTTGGCATTTTGAAATGCGTACTAGAAAGCTATACAGTTTTAGTGGATTAAGCAGAAAAAAAATACTTTGCACTTAGTGCTCTCAATTCAAAGATGTCAAAGCACTTTAGTAAAATGGGTATTCTTGAGGTAACAAGCTTTTCAGTCCACTAAAATAGTTTAAATTTTGTTGAGTGTTGCCTACTTGCAGTAGAAATTACTTACTGTGCGACAGCAGCAAACTATGGTTTTGTACTCCATTATCAACATGTGTATGATAGGGCTATGAGGATTCAGTGTTTACTACACTATAAAAATGATGGAGATTTTGTAATGAGATATTCTGTTCTGTGATCTATCAAAAGTTTAATAAAGAAAAAAAAATTAAGTGTGCCAATTTTTTTTGGTCATTTCAATTGTGGAAGGTATAGGGTAAATATGTACCTTTATAAACTAAATAAGATCTATAAAGAAAGCACAAGTTTTTATGAACTTAAGTTCTTGTCATCAGATGCCGTGGAAGAACAAGATAGAGCAGAATATGAAGTGAGTGATAAGAACACAATAGGTGGGAAAGCAGGAGGGAGGAGAAGCGGGGAGGGAGAGTGCTGTGAGAGGCATGAACGCAAAAAAACCCATAGGAACAAAGGAGTCACAAAAGATAATCTAGGTAATGGGGTAAGAATCCATAGTCCCTTTTTAAACTATACTTATAGTTTGTGGATGATTTCTTGTTAAGCAATTTCCCATTCAAATTTCTAATTTATTTTTTCATCTATCTCATGGGGCTACCCAGGGTATTGAAATTTGATGTCAGAGGCATAGTGATAATGTTAATTGATGTTTCCCTGCTGCCAAATTTCTAGGCCAGTGGGGCACTGTAAGCCAGGTAACATAGCCATGCATGCCAGATTATGGTACTGTGCAGCTGGAACTGGTAGGCAGACAGTGCAGGGCTAGATCCGAGTTGTGTAGGATTGAGCCCACGGACCAATCCTGGGTAGGATCCAGCCCACAGACCAACTCTGTGCTATTCATCCAGCCAAATATCCCACTGATCTATATAATAACTAGCAAATTGCCTGTCATGAATGATGGGCGGATGGGGCGGGGGGGAGAGCGTGGTGCCGCCGCTCCACCTCTGGCCCCATGCACCTCATCCCCCCGTGTCTGGCCCCATGCGTCCCTCTCTACCCCCTGCCACTCCATCCCATGCCATTGCCAGCTCCCAGGAACAGGGGGGAGGGGACCTTGCACACAGTGGCAGCCACTGACACCCAGCGCCAAGCAACATCCCCCTTCCCTCCCCCTCTCCTCCTTTCTTGCCACCTCCCCCTCTCTGCCAGCTGTTGTTGGGGCCAGGTGATGGCAGTGCTAACAGGGGGGTGCTGGCACCAGTAACTTCCCTTCCCACTCCCTCCCTTCCTCCCCTCTTCCCCACCACCTCCCCTTCCCTGCCAGCTGTTGGGTGGTGCAGTGGCTCCCTCACTCTGTCCATAACACTCCGGGCCCTCGCAGGTGGCACATGCCCTCTCAGTGGCACATGTGCAGTTGGCTTAGAACATTATGGACAGACAGACACACTAAGGCTTTTATTATATTAGAATGCTCAATTTTATACGTCTAAAAACATTGATTTGCTCACACACAGTGATCCAAAGCCCAATGAAATCTGAAAGAAGTATTTCTTTAATAAAAATTGTATCCACATGTTAGGACCCCGCTAATATTAACTGAGCAGGAATTGGAGGATTTTTGGTTTTAAAATTATGTAAGCCTTTCCGTATTTGTATTGCCTCATGAAAGAGATGGCTCTATTTATTTTTGAACAGGAATATAAATAGAGTGTATTTCTGACCCACCAACAATATGCACCTTTGCTTAAAATTTTAGGACCTAGTTTTGCAAACAGACTTCTGAAAAACAGGATTGAGCCTACAACAGTGTGGTTTAAATAATTTGTTGTAAATACTAAGGAACTTGTTGCCTGACAGCCCAGTAGATTAAGTATGAAACATTACATGAAGCATTAAATCTATGAAATATGGCATTTAGGTTTAACATTTTTTATAATTGACTGAACTCTGAGTCATGCATGGCTTTGTCATATTACAAGAGTTAGACTTTCTTAGCACCAGAACCTGATATCCTTAATCATATGCAGTAGGATTCTACTTTTAAGGTGTCTTCCCAAAATCAGTCAAGCTGCTTGTGGACAAAGATGATGTTCAGCCTAAGTAAATGTATTAATCTGTTTGTTAATATCTGCAGATTATAATAGAATGCTTCCATTATTTAATAAAAGAAGAGGATCACCAAATAAAGGATATAGTAAAGTTGCTTGCTCTACTAGGGTTTAAAATTTGATATTGAAAATACTACATATGCTTTAACCTGGATTAAATTATATGGCTATTAATTTATTCTTGTGGCATTAATACTATTTAAGTCCCTGCTGACTTTAAAGGGCATAAATTGAATCAAAATAGTGTGAGCATCATTTTCTGTCCTAATCTAATCTGTGTTTCCAGCTAAATTTGATAAATTATGGGTGCATCTACACACCACCCTATGGTGACATAGCGACATTCTATATCACCGTACAGTGCGCTATGGCAACATAGCGATCATGTAGATCTACACATGATCACCAGCTCTGTTGCCATAGCGGTGTGCTCCCCCAGTATAGTGCGCTGCTACAGCCATTTGTAGACACACCCTAAGTGAACTGCTGGGGACTTGTGAGGGCTACCTTAATATAAATTTGATCTACTTTATACACCAGGGTTGCCAAGTACAAAAATATACTAGGCCTGTGCGAATCAGGAAATATTCATTTCGGCTGATTCGGAGGACAGTGATTCGATTTGGAGATTTGGATCACTGTCCCAAACCAATTCGGCTGAATAGGTTTTAGAAGATTTGGTACTGATTCAGAAAGATTCAGTGATTTGGATTAGCCAGGGGGAGGCAGGCACAGCTGGGTGGCTGCAGGTTCTCCCATGGCTCCTTGGGCTGTGCCTGCCTCTTCTTGTGGTAGAGCTCTGCCCCACCCCGTGCAGTGCAGAGCAGTGGGGGGCAGCAGGAATCACCCCCCCCCACCTGGCACCCATGCAGCAGCTGCCCCATGGCACAGGTGCAGCGTGACATGGCAGGGTGCCGTGTACTGCCTGAGAGCTGGGGCTGAGCAGTGCCAGACTCTGGCTGACACATGAAGCTGCCCCAGCTCCAAGACCGTGCACTGCACCTGCATCATGGGGCAGCTGTTATGCAGGTGCCAGGCCAGGGGCGGGGGAGGGTGATCCTTGCTGCCCCGTGCTACATGGGGGGGCTCTGCCACTGCACCCAAAAGCCCCAATCACCGCTCCTGCAGCCGGTGAGTGCAGGGCTTTTTTAAAGCTCTGCACTCACAGGTTGCAGCAGTGGTGATTGGCACCTCTGGGCACTCATGGCAGAGGCCCCCCATGCAGTGCAGGGCAGTGGGAATCACCTCCCATTCTCCCCCACTTGGCACCCACATGGCAGCTGTCACAACGCATGGATGCAGTGTGACTCAGCAGGGCACCATGTGCTGTCTGGGGCTGAGTGGTGCTGGGCTCCAACTGACAGGTGGAGCGACTCCAACTCCCAGACAAAACGTAGCACCCTGCCAAGCCATGCTGCACCTGTCATGAGGCAGTTGCTGCACAGGTGCCAGGCAGGGGAGGAGGGGCCAATTCCCAGTACCCTGTGCTGCATTGGCGGGGGGGGTGGGCTTTGCCACGAGCCCTTGGAGACCCCAATGGCCACTGCCAGAGCCGATGAGTGGGGGCTTTTTTTATTTTTGCTTTTTTATATACCAGAAGTCTGGGCTGGGCAGGGGATGGGGACAGGCAGGGCAGCCATGGAGGCTTCTCCCATGGCTCCTCCAGCTGTACCTGCCTCTGCCCTGGTGCAGGGAGCTGCAAGAGCTCTGTCCTGCTGCTGCTTGCCCACCTGGTATGGGGCAGGAGGGGCACAATGCAGGAGTGGCTTGGTTTGGGCAGCAGCAGGGCATAGCCCCCACTCCAAGTCCTACCATGCACCCGTTAGCACTCGGAGTGGGAGCTCTGCCCGGCTACCACTTGCCAGCTGGTGTGGATACGGCCATGGCAATGCTGGGAGCAGGGGCTATGCACTGTTGCTGCTTGCCCCCCTCCTCCTGGAGTGAGCCGTGCCCGCATTCCACCCCAGCTGGGCAAGCAGCTGCAGGGCATAGCCCCTGCTCCCAGCATTGCCGCTCCTGCATCCCATGCCTCCCACCCTGGCTGGGCAGCTTGTCCCAGTCCCAACCCCAGCCCCAATCCCTCCTTCCCTGCCCTGTTCCCCAACCCCAGCAGACCTGCTACCTGGCGGCAGCTGTGTTGGCTGCCTGCTTAATCTATAGCTGAATCTCCAAAGCAGCCAAACTTTTTTTCCAAATAGATTTGAATGTTTCAAATTGATTCAGAGTTTTTAACTGGTCTCCCGATTTCGATTCAGTTTCAGAGATTCAGTTCCTGAATCAGACTGAATCTCCTCCAAATCAAATCAGCTACCAAAGCTTCACACAGCCCTAAAATACACACACACACACGTTTAAATTAAAACTGCAAGAACTGATAAATGCAATGTAGTCCTGAAAATATTCAGATGTGTAACAGTGAGTTTGGTCCCAGCTCTGGTGCGAGACACACAGATATAAGCCTGCTGTGCCCCCATGAGCCTAGGGACCCCAGCAGTGACCCCAGGACCCCCGATGAGTCCCAGCCTGCCTGCAGGTATACAAGGGCCTGTGGAGGGAGGGACCTAATCAGCTGGGAGTGGGCTAAGTGGGCCAAGGAGGGTCACGCCCCACCTGGCTCCTACTTCGCCCAGCCCTCCAGGGAGTCACGCAACTGGAGCCTCACGAACAGGCCATGCAAAAGGGGGCACTCGTAGACCCGGTGCGCAAGTTAGCATTGAAGTTCGTGCGGGAGGGCAAGTGGGAGGGCCCGAGGCCCTGCCTGTGAGCCCCCCAGGGTAAACAGTCCCAGCTGCAATCAGCCCATCAGCGGCATGATGCAGATGGGCATGCACCGCACCCCGAGGGTCCCCTCAGGGCCTGCAGCACCCCCCTCTGGCACCTCGGAGACCACTACCCAGATGGAGCCCATGGTTCCGGGCTCCACGCAGACAGAGCCTCTGGCTCTCAGCTGCGGGGACTGCCTGTCACTTTTTCAGGTTCTGGGACCCAGGAGCATGGCCACCTCCCCTTATGGGGTCTGCTCCCTACTGGGGTCTCTGGCACGCCAGATGGAGGAGCTCCAGGCTGCAGTCCAGAGACTGCGTGCCATCAGGGACTGCGAGCAGGAGATAGACTCCTACTGCCAGGCCCTTCTTCCCCCGGAGACAGAGGGTAGAACACAGTCTCCCTCCAGGACAAGGGAGGACTTGGGGACCTCCTTTACTGTCCGGCCGAGGGCTTGGACCAAGGTGGCAAAGGGCCCCAAGGCCTGCCGCATCAAGGCCCCTGCCCCGCTGGAGCTCAGCAACAGGTACAAACCTCTTGCAGCCCCAGCTCCCACAGGCAACAAAGACAATACTGTAGCTACCACCCCCGCTCTTCCTAAGACCAAACGCAAAGTGTTTGTTGTGGGAGACTCCATCCTGAGGGGGACTGAGGAGGTAATCTGCCACCCCGACCCCTTAGCCTGGGAAGTTTCCTGCTTCCCGGGAGCCGGAATCTGAGACATTGTGGAGAAGATCCCTAAACTCCTCCAGCCCACTGACCACTACCCTATGCTCCTCATCCATGTGGGCATCAATGACATGGCTCAGAGCACTCCCAGCCAGGTCATGAGGTGTTACAGGGATTTGGGTGTGAGGCTTAAGGGTCTGGGGGTGCAGGTGCTGTTTTCTTCAATCCTCCCAATCTTGGGCTACGGGCTGAGGAGGGAGAGGAGGATCCAGTAGTCAACCAAAGACTGTGGCACTGGTGTCATCAGGAAGGCTTTGGCTTCCATGACCATAGTCCACTCTTTGGAGGAACAGGCAGCAAGCTGCTGGGAAGGGATGGCCTCCACCTCTCTCCACTGGGGAGGAGGCTCTTCTCAGCCAGACTGGCTGACCTGCTCCACCAGGCTTTAAACTAACCCCACCAGGGGATGGGGGGACTACTGCCACTCACAGCCCGCTGAGCAGCCCTTGCAAAGCCAGCAGGCCAAGGCACTTAAGGGATCCCGCCCCAGCCCTGGAACAAAATGTAGACAAGGCAAGGGCCCCGAAGGGGACACTTGCGTGCCTATACACAAATGCCAGGAGCTTGGGGAATAAATAGGAGGAACTTATTCTCCTACTAAATGCAAATAACTATGATATCTTTGGGATAATGGAGACCTGGTTGAACTCCTCCCATGACTGGGCCACAGGTATAGACGGCTATGCCCTGTACAGGAGGGATCAAGTGGACAAAAGGGTTGGGGATGTAGCTCTCTATGTCAAGGAAATCTACGCGTCCCTGCAAGCCGACATTGGCACACATGGTGGGTGACTTGAGACCCTCTGGGTTAAAATCTGTGGGGAACACGGCACGGGATACTATGGTGGGAGTCTACTACAGACCCCCTACGCAGGGTCAAGACCTTGACCAGGAGTTCACCAGGGAATTGGCTGAGGCCGCACACTTCTGGTGTATGGTTGTCATGGGAGACTTTAACTACCCAGACATCTCGTGGGAGGAGGGCTCAGCCAAATCCGAGTGTTCGCAAAGCTTTCTCTCAAGCGTGGATGACTATCTGACGCAGGAAGTCTACGGGCCAACGAGATAAATCGCTGCTTGACCTCGTACTGGCAACTGGGGATGACCTAATCAGTGACCTAATGATCGAAGGGAAGCTGGGTAACAGTGACCATGAGCTGATCACTTTCACCATCTGCCATAAAACTAACCAGTCAGTCAGTAATACAGAAGTCCTTGACTTCAGGAAAGCAGACTTTGACAAGCTAAGGAGGCTTGTCAGAGAGGCCCTAAAGGGCCACAACACAAAGGAGAGGGGAGTTCAGGACAAGTGGTTGCTCCTCAAGGGAGCAATCCTGGATGTGCAAGCAAAGTCCATCCCATCTCGGAGGAAAGGTAGCAAAAGAGCACAGCAGCCCCCTTGGCTCTCCAGGGAACTGGCAGATCTCCTGTGTCTTAAAAGGAAGACCTACAAAGGATAGAGGACTGGAACCACCACCAAGGAGGAATACTCTGCTCTGCTCTGGACCTGCAGAGACCAGACCAGGAAAGCCAAGGCTGCGATAGAATTCCAGCTAGCTACAAATATCAAGGACAATAAAAAGTCCTTTTTTTAGATATGCGGGGAGCTGGAGGAAAAGCAAGGGCAACATTAGACCCCTGCTAAACCAGATGAGGCAACTGACAACCAATGCCCAGGAAAAAGCAAACTTTCTAAATGGGTACTTTGCATCAGTTTTTCACCAGTCCCATGGGATGCCCCTGCCCACTGTGGGTCAGGGAGGCGCAGGTTAGGGAAATTCCTTGCTCTCCATCGAAGTTGACCTTGTGAAGGCACCCCTTAACAGGCTGGATACTTTCAAGTCAGCTGGCCCTGAGGGGTTATACCCAAGGGTACTCAAGGAGCTGGCAAGCATCATAGCTCAGCCCCTGGCACAGATCTTTGAGAGTTCTTGGTGCTCTGGTGAAGTGCCTGAAGATTGGAAGAGGGCCAATGTCGTGCCTATCTTCAAGGAAGGGAGGAAAGTAAATCTGGGAAACTACAGGCCCATCAGCCTGACCTCTATCCTGGGGAGGGTCTTGGAAAAGATTATCAAAGAGGCCATCCTTAACAGACTAGCTGAAGGCAATATCCTGAGGGATACCCAGCATGCGTTTGTTGCAGGTAGGTCTTGCTTGACCAATCTCATTTCTTTTTATGACCAGATGACCTATCACCTGGACAAGGGGGGAGAGATTGACATATATCTTGACTTCGGTCTGGTATCCCATGATCACCTCTTGGCTAAACTGGCTAACTGCAGCCTCAACCTCACCACAATCCACTGGCTGGGGAATTGGCTCTGTGGTAGGACCCAGAGGGCAGTGGTTGACAGGAGCCAGTCGTCTTGGTGCACAGTCACCCTCAAGGCTCTGTCCTAGGGCCCATACTATTTAACATCTTCATCAATGATGTGGACATTGGTGTCAGAAGTGGACTGGCCAAGTTTGCCAGTGACCGCAAACTCTGGGGTAAAGCATCCACACCTGAGGACAGGAGGGTGATCCAGGCAGATCTTGACAGGCTCATGAAATGGGTGGACAAGACCCTGATGGTGTTGAACACTGAAAAATGCAAGGTTTTCCACCTTGGGAGGAAAAACCTGCAGCATGCTTATAGGCTCGGCAGTCCTACACTGGTTAGCACCACAGATGAAAGGGACTTGGGGGTCATGACTGACCACAAGATGAACATGAGCCTTCAATGTGATGCTGCAGCTAGTAAAGCGAGCAAAATGCTGACTTGCATCCATAGATGCTTCTCAAGCAAATCCCGGGACATCATTCTCCCATTGTACTCGGCCTTGGTGAGGCCGCAGCTGGAGTACTGCGTCCAGTTTTGGGCTCCACAATTCAAAAAGGATGTAGAGAAGCTTGAGAGGGTGCAGAGGAGAGCCATGCACATGATCAGAGGTCAGGAAAACAGACCTTATGGTGAGAGGCTGAGAGCTATGGGACTCTTCAGCCTGGAAAAGCGCAGGCTCAGGGGTGATCTGGTGGCCACCTATAAGTTTATCAGGGGTGCTCATCAGGATCTGGGGGAACATCTGTTCACCAGAGCGTCCCAAGGGATGACAAGATTGAATGGTCACAAACTCCACCATGACCGATTCAGGCTGAACATGAGAGAGAACTTCTTCAGTGTCTGAGCCCCCAAAGTTTGGAATAGACTGCCACCGGAGGCAGTTCAAGCACCCACTATGAAAACGTTCAAGACACATTTGGATGCTTATCTTGCTGGGATCCTATGATCCCTGTTGACTTCCTGCCCCTGGGGCAGGGGGCTGGACTCAATGATCCTCCAGGGTGCCTTCCAGCCCAAATGTCTATGAGTAATATATCGCTTGTTATAGCTTGGATCACTGCATCTGGGGTTCTGCCCTATGTATTACAACAGGCTTGATGTGAAGTGTTTGAACTATGATTAATACTACCATTAGCTTGCATGCATTTGGTGCTAGGATTAAATCATAGAACCAGTGGTTTATAAATTAAAAATGACTTGCTACTGTACTCCTGGTGCTGGAATTTAGAGTAATACAACAATAGGGAAACACTGCAGTATATGCATAGGTATTTTAGGAAAAGACAAACTTACAGAAAGTGAATTGTTGAACATGCCTGTAGCAGTTGTCTACTAAATATTTAATATAGAAAATAAGGTAATGGTGTGTCACAACCCAATGATTTTAGTGCCTCGGCAAGATGGAATTTTCCCGCCACATGAGAGTCTCTTGCACAGCAAAAGTTTTCTGCTGCAACAGAAAACCCCGGTGCAAGAGAGTTCCCGCCATTTCGCATGCAAATTTGTGTCCCGCTATTGGCCAGTTCTAAATTATTCCTACGTGGTGGCTAGTAATTGGCTTGCTGGCCGTATAAAATTTCGTGCGACTTCCGCCCAAGTCGGAGAACTTTGAGCACGTTGCAGAGTGCCTCTAAGGATATCTGACCTGCGGCTGAGCTGATCGATGGCCTGATCACCTATCAATTCTTCTCCCAGTAGCCGAGCGCAATCCTCTATGTACCCTTTCCCTGTCGGCTTAATTTGTGGACGGATTAGCTGGCCTGAGCCTTGCCAGCTGGAGCAACTCATGGAGTTGTTTAAGCAACCGGACCACCTGCGTCGCGGCTATTAGCGGCGCAAGTAAAGCTTTTTGCAACCAATACGCGTTGTCTGCTTCTCCATTCACCAGTCCGCCCAGTGACCGAGTAATTTCTAAATCACCTCGAGTCGGCTCCGGCCGTCCAGGACATGGTGTACCATATTTACTCAAATAGAAGACAACCCTGATTACAAGGCAACCCCCCAATAATTAGATTATATAGGGAAAGGTTATACTTGTTTTATAATTTTCCAATTCAAATGCCTTAAATTTGTCCCTTTCCCACTGCTACAGCAGGGAAAATAAATCTGAGACATAAAGTAGCCCTTTGCTCTCTGCTTGCAGCCCCTTCCCCCTCTGCTTATTGTAAGACCTTGAGCACCCTGAGCACATGGAAGTGAGGAGGAAACTTGAAATTAAACATGGCTGTAGCAATTTGCATTTAGTATCCATGTACTTAATTCATTCAGAATGGATGCATGTTTTTTAATTGAGGCAAGGTTTAGCATAGATATTCCATAAACACTTTTAAGGAACACTTTGGCACGTACTTATATGTAGTACAAACCACATGTATTAGTCCCAAACCACATACTACATTGAGCTGGGCCCCACCAGAGTCAACAGTGTTTCAAGCCCTGGTGACCCTAAATCTCCGCACTGCTCAGTGTGGCCGCATCCAGACAAGCATGGCCATGTGGTATGTGGCACCACAAACACATCTGCAGTGCCACAAACTGCACATTGAGACGTTCTCCGTGCTGCAAGGGAGCAGTACACACACATGCGCTACTCCGCTTTTTTATTAGCGTGGTTTTTTTGACCCCTGGATATCCAGGGGTCAAAAAAACCCACAGAAAAAGAAAAGCAAAGCAGCACACGCACAGGCAGCACGTGCTGCCCAAAAGCGGGGCCGGGCCTCCCGGAGCCATGATCCAGATGCCAGCCAGGCTTCATCTAGCAGAATTGCCACTGCTGCAGCCTCAGGAGGCCCCCAGGACAGGTAAGGCTGCTGGGGCCAGCCCTGCACTGGCTGCAGCCTCCCTTACCCCACCCAGGGTAACTTGGCATATGCCAAAGCATGCATGGCAAGGGCATTTCCTGGGAACAAGTAGCAGCAGTGCAAGGTGCACCACCGCTCTTTGTCCCTGGGAACCCAAATGCCCACAGTCGTCTGGATGCAGTCTATGTCTATATAGTCCAGATCCCCTCCCTCCCCCACCCCTTCCACAAAGGATCCATGTGCTAATTAGGACCTACTCATGACTGTAACTGAGTGCTCTAGTCATGAGTCCTGGGATACTCCACAATTTATATGCAGATGAGGCACAAGGCAACCTGATCTGGTTTCACCTCATGGAGGTCAGGGCCATGCTAATTTATATGCTCCAGGTTGAGAAAGGATATCAGAGGGATTCTGGGTGAAGTGTATGCAATGTCAGGACTTGCCATGAAATGGCAGTGAAGGGGACTGCTCTGAATGGGTAGGTACTACCATATGTCTTATTCAGATGGGCTGCATTAACCTATTCTTGTGGTAAGATCCCATCAGCATGTTCGCCCAGTGTGGACCATGCATTTTACAGCCATGCTCAGTGTTGGCTGTATTTAATCAACTTCATAGTTGGTTTTGCATTGCTGAGCACATGCTGCTTTTGGCAGCAGTTGAACAATAGACTATTTAATGGGATTTCTTTTTATACAATAATAAGACAAGATGCTTTTTTCCCCATGCCAATTTGTGTTCAGGTAAATATGGTATGTCTTATAAGTAGAGATGGACCCAACTAAAATAATACCTGAAGTTCTGCGGTAGCCCATAAGTAAAGTTCAGTCATAGAAACCACTTTCTGTAGTGGTCAAACTGTAATCTTAAGTCAAAATGGCCTGGAACTTTGGGAAAGGTTTAAACACATCTGTATTGTCAGCTTTCAAGAGAGAATGTGCTTTGATAGTTGGTAGGTGTGTAATAAAGAAGTACTGACAAATAGCCCATAATATGCTAATGTGGTGAGACTCGGAACATAAAGCTAGATCTGAATGAATTTACATTGCATTTTTGCATTTTTTATCTCCTAGCTTTTGGGGGCTTTCCAGCTTGTAAATCATCCTGACAGTGAAAATATTGCTTTGTTCTAGCTTGACAAATCTGACCTCTGTTCCCAGTTTAAATGGGTAGCAAAGTAATTTTGCCTAAGTGGCATCTTGAGTTGGCATGAATTTTTGTTTTTAATATATACAGTAGATGCTCCATGCCATATGAGAGCAGCTTTCACTGGCTACATATTCGTTAAAAGAGTGTGATGCAAGGTATGTAAAGACATTGCCTACAAAAACGTTATTTGGTAAGCAGGGAGGCAAGGATTTTTTTTTATTTTTTTTTATAAGTGATGATCTTTCATAGGCTCAGCTGCATAGATTGGGAGGATACAGACAGGCTTTTGGGTATGAAGTACCCTTCCTCAGGTGTCTGAGAAAAAAGCAGATACAGAATGAGCTATATAGAAGACAGAACAAAGGCCTGTACTAGCTCATGTTAATAGAAGCAGGATATGAGAGACATTTCCAGGGACTGAAATACATTAGAAAGAGTAACCTGGTAAGTGGAAGAGCCAGGCCATGAAAGAGTCATTATCACCTGTGGAGAACAGAGATTAGCATGGATTATGTTATGGATGTGAAGTCAATGTCTGTGTTAAACCCTGGTTCTTAGTACCCAGGAAACTAATAGATTACTGCTCCTAGGCCCATCTTTTGAAGGTGTTCTGTAAAACTGCCTGAGGATTGTGAGGTCAGAAAGGGGAATGTTTTTTTCTGAAAGAAACATTCACCTGTTTGTGTTCTAGTGTCTCTAATCTTCAACTTTTTTACATCTGGTAAACACTGTATGCATATTTACTTTTTTCAATAATTCATTACTTAAATTGTAATAGTCAGCAGCCAATGGCTGCTAAATCCAGACAGAGATATAAAGAAATCCTTTGTAATGATATTAAAATAGCAAAGGCTGTGTTTAGGAGCTAGGAAACCAGAAAGAACTATAGGAATCTGTCTGTTTGGTTAAAAAACAAAAAACAAAAAAACCCTATCATTTTATTTGCTACAATAGTTTTATTTCTTTCTGCAACAAGGAGCACATTAAAACAAACCAAACCAAACCAAACCAAACCAAACCAAACCAAACCAAAACAGACTGTTATAAAGACCACTGCTTAATACTCTTTTAGTGGCAGGAAACTGCCCCCCTGCACCCCCTATGAGCTGCAGCTCCATCTGATGCCCTGCCCTACCCTTCCCCACCCCATCTAAGCAGTGTCTGCCCCTGTCCCAGCCCCACTCCCTCCCTCACCATGGGGGGCCTTGGTCTGCCCCCCCCCCCACCCTCCTCAGACCTACCAGCTAGATGCTGCTTTCCAAGCTGTGGGGCTGCACTCCGGTGGCTGCGCAGATGCACACACCATTTATCAGCAACATTATCGGCCACATCAGCTAAAAAAAGCCAATTGCTGATGATGTCAATTTTCCTTTTATTAGTCCAATACAATATGGACCAATGTACTAGTGCAGCTCTAGTATTTAGTGTTTCTTCTTAATGTCCTTAATTCACTGGACTCATTTAATTACATAAGAATCTCAGCTCCCATTAAAACCAGCAAACAAAAAATTTTATTCAAGCCTTTTAGCCCTTGAGGTTGTAGAGAAAAGTTTGAAAAGGTACCCACAGGTTCCAAATTTAGGAGGCAAAAAAGTCCTCAACATCTTTGGGTTTTTAAAAACCTTTGTAATTTTTTTCACGCCAATCTTTTGATTTCTGATAACCTGACTCAAAGGGGTTTTTTAGTACCTGACATTGCAAAATGAGACTTGTTATAAACAAGAGCAACTCCATTGAGTCCCTTCAATTCCAGTAGAGTTATCCATGCTTCCACTGGGGCTGGATTTGGTGCTATGTGTCCTCAAGTTGTGCTAAATGAGTAGAGAAAATATAGGTCTAATTCAAACTGTATTCAACTGACAAGGGGAACCCGTGCTCTATGAAAGAGAAGGGAAGGAAGCCAGTAAACAACAAGTGTTATACTTTTAGAAGTATTCAAAATCACAAAAAAGTATTCAACAGTTTAATACAAATCAGACAAATTATTAGCCACTTCCATTTACCTGTGGCTAGTTTGCTTGTGACTGCTTCTGTTTACAAACTTTAAGCTTCTAAATATCTTTAAAAAACTGGGCGAATTTTTAATACACAGAAATCTATGGGATCTGAGGAGAAATAAGGATCAGGTAGCTTAATCAGTGTTCAAAACATCTATTTTTGAGTCAAAACTAAAAAATAAAAAGGTTTTAAAATGCTTGATTGTTTCCTGTAATATGCAAAGGATTAAAATTTATTGTGAAAGCATTTATTTTACTGGGGATGATGAACTTCTTGTATGACACATCTCACTCTGATGTCTCACCAAGACTGCCTCAAGTTCTACCTCACCCCCAAAAAGCTTATAGGACAAACTGTGTAATGCTTTGGCATGAATAGGTAAGGGCCTTCTTCATTCCCACTTCTTTGGGTTCAGAGAGTTTAATTGATGGGTTATCCTGTGTAAAGGTCACTTTCCCCCTATTTTCCATAAGGCAGGTCTGATAGAATTAAATTATCACTGAAAATAAATATCTTCACTAGCATTCATAGGAGCTTAAGACAGCTGATAATGTTGCACATAATTTTGATTAAGGGTTGGTGTGAATAAAATGAAATGAACACTGAGACTAGGCCAGTTTCAAATCCTAATTTATTGAACACTTAAGCAATACCATTACTCAAGCAAAGCCCCCAAAAGTCTGTAAAGGTATTTCATAGATTTCATAGACTTCATAGACATTAGGGCTGGAAGGGACCCCGGAAGATCATCGAGTCCAGCCCCCCGCCCAAAGGGCAGGACGTCAGCTGGGGTCATAGGATCCCAGCAAGATGAGCATCCAGTTTGCTCTTGAAGGTGTTCAATGAAGGCGCTTGAACCACCTCCGGAGGCAGGCTGTTCCAGACCTTGGGGGCTCGGACAGTAAAGAAATTCTTCCTTATGTCCAGCCTGAAACGGTCTTGTAGTAGTTTGTGACCATTCGACCTTGTCATCCCTTGGGGCGCTCTGGTGAACAAACGTATTCTTATGCAGGACTTCTGAAGGATGCACAATTACTCAGCTGGCCAGGCATCATCATGGCACAAGAGGTTCCAGTTTTGTACACTGTGATCTCCTCTTGCTCCTTTGGTGACAACTCCCCAAGCTTAAGTTTTCTCCTTTGGTTTTTATACCCTTTTACAGCTCTCTTCTGTGTATTGTTACCAAATTTGCCCATTACTTTGGGGTGTGCTCATTTATTAGGGATAGTTTCTAGGGTCTTGGTGATTCTGTCAATGTGCTGCTTGTGTTACTATATGGAGCTGTATTTCTCCCTTCTGCAAGCCCTCACCCCCAGTGGAGCTATCTTGCAGGACTCAGTCTCAATGGGACTGGGTTCCTCCAGTCACCAAATCAGTCATACACACAAACGCACACAAATTAACATGACACGCCTGATCTGGCCGGGCTGATCAGCATGGACAGGCTGACACCTTCATATGCCAAGAATCAGTTCATAAGAGCAACAATAAAATGCAGTCAAACACAAGCACACAGGTAAACAGAATCCCTCTGAATCCGGCTGGGTGTCCAGCTGACACCCTCATGGGCCAGCATTCAGTTCATAAGGGCACGTCTGAGTTAAACTGGGTCAATCAGCCTGTACAAGCTGATCCCCTTATGTGTTTCAAACTCAGCACGTCCCAATCTTTGGCCTCTTGATGAGCAGACCCCACAATAACTTAGGCTTCACAGGGATCTTTAGCATAGGTAAAAGAAGCATTGCTGCAGAGCACAGGAGGAAAAAGAAGCAGAGAAGGAAAAATATACCCAATTACTTCCAGTTTGCTTATAAAAGTTATTTATTGCTAAGCATATGAAATGTATAATAGTACTAGTAGTAATAGACATGCAAAAGAAAAACAAACACAAACAATGACAATACTACCCTGGTTTCACTAAGTATTTGGGGAAACTTAGCTCAAGCTTAACTGATACAGTTCAGGTTCAGAAGTTTATGCCTAGAAAGAAGAGAGAACGCTGGGAATCTCACCGAGTCCACGGTACCCAGGCTGCAAAGCTGACAGGCACAGTCCATAGCACAATCCTTGAAGAGAGAGACGATCTGTTCTTCCAGCGTCCCAAGAACGACAGGGGATGGTGTCAGCACAGGAGTTTTCTTCTTCTTCTTTCTTTCTCCCTCTTTCCTCCTGCTTCTTCTTTTTCTTTCTCTTTCTCTTTTAAGCACACACACTTACAGATTTTTATACCCTCAGTTCAGCTGCTTCGAAGCACCCTCAGTAGTGTAAATCATTGTCTTTTATATTGACAAGCGGTTATCTGGTTTGGACCATCTCAGGAAACTGATTGATAATCAGGAAACACTTAAGATTAGGGAGTAACCCAAATACTTGGGAGCCAGCTTGAGATTCCTATGGATGGCAGATATCCTGATGGGATATCTCATGGTTTCTTCAGGAACAATAGATAGCTTGCAGCATCAGGATTTGGGATTTTTACTTGTTGTGCACAAGCCTCAGTTTAGCATGACTTTTCCAGATTTTACTATAGTCTTTTAACAGACTTAAAGCAATTATTGGGGTGCTCATAACCTTTTGTGGAGAGGACTCCCACCAGTCGTCTCGGGAAAGATACGACAACACCTGGGATTAGGGCTCCAGCAGGCTGGATGCTGTGATGAACCCTGAACTATAGTTCAAATGTTGCCCGTACCCCCTCTGACTTGGTCTCTTGCCTCAGCATTCCCTAACCCGGCAACCGAGTTTTAGTCAATCAAGTTTAAATAGGCCTCCCATAGTGGGACCGGGGAATGTACGGCCCGAGAGGCCTATTAAACTTAGAGCTGTGTGTGTGTGTCTGGGGGTGAAAAGTCCTTAGCAAATCCAGATTAGAACTGGTCTGATAAATGCTGAGCTGGGTGTGTGTGAACATGGGTTGATTAACATTGGAAGCACAGATTCCCCATCATGCAGCGCTCTCCTGCTTCTCTGGTCCCAGAATTCACTGCAGTCTCTGCTTCAGGCTTTCTGTTTTCCATCTCTCATGTAAATGAATGGTCATCTGGTTCCATCTCAGATGCAGATGAGACCGAGGGCAGTTGTTCACTCTTATCACCCTTATCTGGAGAGTTTTAGGTGCGTCTCTCACTGCATCTTAATCAGTTTCGTTTATGTAGAGGAGGGGAGGGAGGGAGGGGGGAAGTCCTTTGTGAGTCAGACAGACTGCATCCTGTGCCAGGGTTGCCCAAGAATACAGAGCTGAGGCGTAACAGTATTCCATATATGGTCATGCTATAGATCCTCATCAATTACCTTTTACGGTGGTTAGTTCATCAATCTGTCACCCTCCGCCTGTTTCTTTTGAATTTACTTCTCACCTACTGAGCCATCTTTGGGCTTGTTTTGCTTCTCTATGCTATCTTGTTTTTGTACATTCTCCAGCTATCTACGTTTTGGTTATGTTGCCTCTGTGCTCATTTCACTTGCAGCTCATGGTATTCATTTGGGAAAAAAAAAATTGAATCAGTTATATCAAGGCAGTTTTCAAGCCCACAGTTAGAAGATCATTGGAATAAAAGAAAGTTTCTGATGTGGTGACATCTTGAAAATCCTGGTACTTTCAATTGTTTACAAGGATCTGGCTAAGTGTGTTCTTCATTTTGTTCTAGTTCTTTCTAAGAATGTATACCAAGTCTCAAATTATGGCATGCCAGTCACATGGACAAGGGCATGCTCCACAACTGCTTACATCCCTATTCCAGCTACTTACAACCATACTGAAAAGGCAGAGGCAGGTTCTTCAAATCTACTTCTTCCCTCCACTGTAGATGAAGGTAGAGCAGGATAAGGAATGTGCAGAGCACAAGTTGCTCTATCTCTCCTCACACCCACCCAGTAGTGGTTGTTGGATACAGTGGGCATTATATTTTGCTAAGATTAGACCCGGTGCAACCTACTCTGTCTCTGAAACAGTAATCTTTGTTTCCCCCCTGAGTTTCCTGGGCCAGAGCAAGCCACATGCGTTGTTTACTCAGGGTAGACTGTTGTGGTGCTTGCAATGGATTTTGCCTCCAGAGACGGCCACAATGCCCCCTACAGGCTACTCTATGCCCATTCTACTCCAGCTTTCCCTATCTGACCTCCCCCTCTCTCACCTGCCATGTCTTGATGTCAAAAGCTAATAGATGTGGGAGGCTGCCTCCAGATACCCAGTTTGGCTTTCAGTGCCTTGCTCCACTCTGTTCATTATTAGGCTGCCAGTCAGCCTATCCTCACATCTTAACTGAAGCAAGGCTTTCACTTTTGTCTGGGCATTGGCCCCAGTCCTGCCTGCACCACCCTTCCACATGCCTATCCCTCTGACAGTTCCTCCAGGACTAGACCTTGTCGCAGAGCCACTGACTGAGTGGCATATGCCAGGCTCCAACCTTACAGCTTAAGGGGATGGTATGTTTCTCTGGCACCCATCACACTCTCTTTCTTTCTATTCTGGGTCCCTGTCCCTGCCACACTGCACTTATGCCCACGTCTTGGCCCTTTCAGCCTTACTCTACTTTACCCCCCCATCCCTTCACCTTTTCATCCTGTGGCATGGCTTCCACTTTAGCCGTACAGTCACAACCTGATCCTCCAGTGTAACACAAACCACAACAAAAACAAAACATGTAATGTATCTCCCCTTATACCACACCTGCAAATCTCTTTCTGTTGTATCTGGTTCAGTCTGACCCTTGCACCTCAGGCTCAGGCTATTATGGCTTTTTGTCCTCTCCCTTCCAGTCACCAATCTGGTTTGCTGTTACTAAGGCCCAGTTACTGCTAAGTGTGGCAGAATGCCCTCTCTATCTCTCCCCAAACTCTGCTATCAGGCTGATGACCAATCTGACAATTGTGTTACCATGGTCACTGCGGAGAGCAGACACCCACGGCCCCATCGGCTTCAGGTAACCCTGAGTTATAACCTGAGCTGGATGCATTCCTAAGGGAAGGGGGAACCTGCTTCCTCTGCCTATGTGACTAGCCTCACACACCTGGGTGCATGGGCTTAAACTCCCTATTGTTCTAAGCAATGTCATCATGACTGGGAGGGGGCGAGAGACCCTGCCAGTCTACCCAGCAACCAGTGATGCATTTCAAATTGGTTGGCTGGCAGCCAACAACTGCTGGCCTTCATTGGATCAGGTAAATGAGGTCATAAGGTCTATATAAGTTAAAGACTGCCCACGAGGAGGAGCAGCAGCCATGATGAGAACTCTCAGAGAAGTTGGACAGTCTAAAATTTGCTCTCTTTCTTGAAATTCATGTTCAATTAACTGCTTGCCTCCAGAGGGAATCTCCACCTGCCTCTGAATGATATTCATGAGTAAGCTACTTAAGATCTAACTTGATATCTAGCTTGCAGTAACTCAGGTGCATGATCAAAGGCTACCATGCCACTGTTTGCTGTAAGGGATTTCCCTGATATTGCTCTAACCTGTACCCTATTCCAAACCTATTCTTTGTAACCAATGAAGTTCTCCTCTGTACCTAGCATGGGAGACTCATTAGGAGAGGCTCTAGGTTATGCATTGGGGTCCCCTTGGTTCAGCTGACTAAGGGAGACCACTATTTGTGCTTCAGACTGAGGGAAGCCCCCAAATTCTTTCAGAGGGTCAAGTACCCTCAAGGACTACTAGGCCTATATTTCCCAGGGGGCACAGGGCCAAGATCAGTCCAGACCCTGGGTGGTGGTGGCGTTACCCCCAGGTTTGTGGATGTGCTCCAGGAAGGGGGTGGGCCAGAAGTGAGTTTCCCCCATGGAGGCACTCAGACCCTGGAAGGTGGTCGGGAGCAGTGAGACAGGTGGCTCAACATAGAAGCACCCCCTACTGGCCTGCTACCCTAACCCCCTATTTAACATCCAGTGTTCCACTTCCTGCAATCAATAAACTCTGTTCTCACTGAATTGCAACACCTCCTAGAACTTCTGGAGGCAGTGTTAACATACTCGGTAGGACTTTAATTGAAGTGTTGAATGGGAATAAACCAGGGCTATCCAACTGGAAGCCTGTGGACCCCATGTGGCTTATGAGGGTTAACACATGTTCCATGGGCTCCCTTCTGGCCACCACTCCTCCCATTGTTCCTGCTGTAGTGATGGCTGCCTGGGGGCTTTGGGCTCCACTTCTCTCTTCCAGCTTCTGCTTCCCATCCTGCTCCTGATAGCACTATGGCAGGGGGATGTCTGTGCTGCCCTATGCGCAGCCGGTGGGGAGAAGGTGGAGCTGGGCTGCCCTGGAGTGGAGTGTGGGACCCCAAGAGGGCTACCCTCATGGCGTGTAACCCCTGACAGGATGCTGCTCAGAGGTTGGAAAGCCCTGGAGTAAACTAATAGATTTCTTTTCTCATGCCAGGAATACTAACTGCCATTTATGTTGCTTTTTTAATTTTCAGTGTCTATTACAAAAGATGCTAACTATTTTCAGAATATTAACTGTTGCAGGTGTTGTCAGATATCCATGTAGGATGCTGACTCCAGTGTGAAAGAGGACATATTGTTGAAAAAAAACAAAAACCCAAAAACTTGCACAGCATAGAGTTAGAGGCCCCAGGAGCAGAACAGAAAATAACTGTGAGAATCAGGATCCTTGTCTATGGGGTAGGAGTAAATTACTACATCATGGTTCCTGGAACAGCTTATTCCTTATGATGTAATAAAGCAGACAATTTAGTATATGGGCTTTGGTGTTTTTTCTCAACTCTTAATCTTACCTTTCAAAACAAATGATGAAACTAACTTTCTTATAAAAGAACCTACTTGATGTCCACATTATGTCTTGTAAAGTTTCAATCCAAATATAAAGGCAAACTGTTCAGTTTGGAGGGTATTAAATTAGTTAAAACATTAGGAGAAACATTATAAATGAATCATTTGGCCAGTTTCTTAATCAGAATCCTATATACAAAGAGGCATGTATCAAATTTAAAATTGATTTGTCCTGTAGCTTTCTATGTTTGCTGAATAGATCTTACTTTGCATGGTTGATAGTTATGCTTGAGGAAAATTGAATTTTCTGTCGGCTGGAGAGACTATATGTTTGGTGCTTCAATTGATATATCCCTCATTCCCACACCAGACCATAAGACCGCTGAATAGCAATGGTACAGTAATTCCACTTACCTTCTAAAGCCAAAACAGTGGGCCCTTTAACAGACCACTGAAGAGACATGTTGGGTAAATCTTTAGGATGTTAAACATTACATATGTGTGGTTGCTGAATTCAGCAGACAACTGGAAACCTAAATCTAGATTTGGGGTCTTGATTGTAATGAACTGCATTTGAAAAGTTGGCCCTTTAAATAAAAATTGTTAAACTAAGGCATTTTTACTTATTCCCATACTCTGTAGCAGGTTGACCTAAAATTTTGTGGTCATGCATGATACAGGCTTCAAATTTATCATTATGTATTATTAGTAAACTGAAGTGTCTCATTTGTTTTTAAAGTAGCTCTATTATCACTGGTTAGCTCCTCAGTGAACATAAGATCCTTTTTAATGATGGAGCTAACAGGAAACATGTAAAACATCTGGGTATCCATTAGAATCTCTGGGCAGTAGCAACACAGGCCAGTGTTACTGGTAATGCTTTGCTGCAATTATTAAGTCTGTGAATTATGGAATACATTATTGAAATAAACGGATTTATACCATTTATGGCAAATTTTTACTTTATGCATCAAAAATTGCTCTTTCTACACTTACGAATGTTGCTAATTCTTCTCTGTTTCCATAAATTAATAATGTTCTTCAAAGATTTTCTGCTTCAGAAGACAAAATCTGCACAAGTATGCTATTTAGGGTCAGTCCTAATAACTCTTAACATAATTCCCAGCAATGGAAAAACATATCCATTATCACTGTTTTGAAGTCCAAGTAGCACCACTATGTAACTTGGACAACCAAATTCAGAATCATTGCTAGAGACCCTCAGGAAAGAAGAGTGGCAAGAAAGGTAACCAAAAAAGTGAACATCTGCAGCTAAATCCCCTTCTGTGCCTAAGCAGCACATACTTAGTTGTGTAACTGAGTGACAAAAATTGCAAAGTTTTATTTCTACCTGTGGCAGAACAGGATTGTCGAGGGGGAGGAACTTCTAGACCAATAACATAATAGTTAGGACTTTTGCCCATGGAAAAGGTCATCTGGGTTTTAGTCTCCCGTCACCCAAAGGAGATTTAAATTTGCCTGTTCTGCTTCCTAGCAAAGGGCTCTCATTGCCCAACCACAGGCTAGGAATAGGTTTTTATAAGCAGTTGGTTTCTCCTGGGAGAGTCACTGCTCATGTTTTCCCAGGAGAAAACATGAGTGTACAGATGTTCAGGTTTTTTCTCCCATGGTAAAAATGGACACTCCAGGAGAAAAATAACCTGGGAACAACCAGGGTTACAACAATCCCAGAGTTTCTCTTGGGACAGTGAATGTCTATATATGTTGTAGTTTCTCTCAGATAAGAAGATAGTCCTCCAGCATCCCCACTCTTTCCCAGGGAGAGAGTGGGCACTTCTACATGAGACATTTTACTCTTGATTAGAGCAAATTACTCTGCAGTAAATGTGCAGATGCTTATTGCACAGTAATTTGCTCTATTTGTAAGTAAATTTGCTACCTGTAAATACAAGTAGCAAATTTACTCTTAATTAGTTACTGTGCAGAAACACACATGTAGATGCTGACCAAGAGCAAATTTGAGACCCTGGAGTGGCAGGCTGTCCTACTGGTCAGGGCAGTGGAAGCCACTAAGGAGGGCCACTAAGGAGGACCACCAGGTGCTAGACACTGTCCTGGACCTAGTGGTTGCCTTCATGCCACCTGCTGCCCTATCTCCATCCCTAGCCCTACCTGCCCTCTGGCAGCCACCGGCCACCCAACAGCAGGTCCCTCAGGCCTGGGCTGAGGTTTGGTGGCAACTCTACCACCCATGTGCCCAGACCCACCCCTTCCCCCCGGGCTGAGCCCTGCCACTCACCCCAGTTCCACATGGCTCTGGAGCAGGAACTGCCTGCAGTGGGGGCAGAGCCATGTGTAGACCCTGCTGGCCCAGCCCACTGGCTGTAGGAGGGGGAGTCAGCTGCACTGGCAGAGCAGTGCCTGCTGTTGCTTCTGGATGAGCCCCTGCCTGCCAGGCTTGCCACAGTGTTTGCACCCACAAGGGTAGAACCAGAGGCCAGGGTGCTGGGTGCCTGACTCTGGGATCCAGCTGCTAAACACTCCCACCCTGTGGCCCCCTACCCTGGGAGGGCGCACACAGCACACACTGTAAATAGTCTACACAGGAAAGAGGGTGCTTTGTTGGTGGTGGGTGGTGTGGGTGGTAGAGGGGCTCTGTGGGAAGGAGAGAGTGGAGGACAGGGTCTGGTGCAAGGGAGGGAAGGGGGCAGGCTTTGTTGTGGGGATGAGAGGGGCCTCTGTGTTTGTGGAGGAGTATAAAGTGCTTTTCAGAAAACAGTCCACATTGGGTGTGGTGCTGGTTGTGCACAGTGAGGTAGGGCTCCGTGAGTGGCTGTCCAAATGGGCTACAGCAGGGAGTACAGGAGGAGGTTGTCAGCAAGTGCTTCTGATACCTGGTGCCATGGTCCCTGCTGTTAGGTGAGTGGCTTACCCAGGGCCTTGGCAAGGGATACCCACTGCTGTTGCTGCCACCACAGCTGGTGCTCCTTGTGCCAGGCATCCTCTTCCCACTGCACCACCTCCATCCAAGCCTCACAAAAGAGCTCCACCCAGGCTTTATGCAGCATGCAGGCTGTGATAGTGACCTGGGGGATGTTGGCCTTGGTGACCTTGAGGCAGGTAGTGAGTGTGCTCCAGCATCCTTTCAGGTGGCTAAAGGCACACTCCACCAGTGTGTAGGTCCAGCCCAGGCACTAGTTAAAGTGTGTCTGGTGGGGGTCCAGCTGGCCAATGTAGGGCCACATAAGCCAGGGGAGGAGTGTGTAAGTGGGGTCCCCAATGAAGAGGGGCAGGACCACTACCATGCCCAGCTGGAGGACCAGCACTCCCAGCATGTAGTACCTGCAGGGCTGGCTGGGCAGAGTTGGAGAAGGTGTGGGTATTGTGGACACTGCCCACCCAGCCAGCACTCACTTTTATGATGGTGCCATGATGGTTGAGCACAATGGAGTGGATGGTGCATGGTGGTTGATGGCCTGGAGCATGATGGAGTAGAAGCCTCACCCGCTGTAGCAGGGGTGGTCACCATAAGATGGGCAGGTGATGGGGATGTGGATCCCACCTGGGGCCTTGATACACCCGGGGAAACCCAGGGTGCAGAACCCTGCCACCATCTCCAGGGGGTCATGCACCTGGAACACAGCGTGTCCCAGAATGTCCTGAAGGGCACCACACACCTCCAAGATGGGCTCCCTGGTGGTCTCCTTGCCCACACTGAAGAGCTGACAGATGTAGTAGAGGATGGCAGGTGTGGCCAGCTTGAGCAAGGCAATGGCCAGCTGGGTCTCCACACAAAGGGGCTGCCTCATTGTGGTGACCTGTCACTCCAGGTGTGGGTGGAGCTGCTCAAGGAGATCCTGAAAGGTGGCATGGGTCATGCAAAAGGACTCCAGCCACTGTTCATCATCCCAGGTGGTCTAGATGACATGTAGCCACCAGTTCTGGCTGGCCAGCTGGGCCCACATGTGATAGCCCTGGAGGCCCAGGAGTGCATGGACAACCTTGGAGGTAGCAACACAGGGTCCGGATGGCAGCAGTGTAGAAGCAGGAGGCCTGGGATGGTGCAGTGAGCCAGGCCAGGTGCCCACCACATACAGGGGGCTGCCAAGGCTGAGACTGCCCCTGATCTGGTTCAGGCAGCAGTCCCTGTGGAGCATCAGCAGGGTGAGCATGGTAGTAAGCAGGAGCCCAGGGTGGTGGATGTCATCCCCTGGGCCTGGGAGTGGAGCAGCCATGGTGCAGCAGGCAAAGGCTATGGTAACAGAGCCACCATGTGCTGCCACTATGCTTTCCATGCTGCTCTGGGCCAGCAAAGCAGGTGGCCCAGGGGCATCATGTGGGGCTGCTTTTTAAAGATGGCCACTGGCCGCAGGCAATTGTGGCCGGTGTCTCCAGCTCCCCCTGGCTGCTGCGGGGGGGGGGGGGGGTGCAGAGCCAGACAGGACAGGAGCAGACTGCATCTCTGTATGTGTAGATGCCTGCCCAAGGTGGATTTACTCTGAAGTAATTTACTCTAGAGTAAACCCACCCCACAGCATTTGCATGTGTAGATGCTCCTAGTGTGTCCCTTGTTGGACTCTACTGCTCCAGCAGAGTGCAAATCATGCTCCATTCACAATCCCCATATTGTGCTGCAGGGAAATACAGGCTGACCATGGGCAGTCTGGGTCAGACAATCAGAGCTGCCCTATGTACTGCTGCCATCTGTCACCAAGCAGACAAAGGAACCTTGCAAAGCTTGTTGAGATGGACCCTGCTGGCTACACCATATCAGCACTACAAGCCTCATCACTCTTCAAAGCTTCATCATTTTAATGTCTGTACATGCAGCTCTGGGTAAGGTTCTCTACCAGGAGAACAAATCTGGAAGAATTCTCCCAGGTTCTTTGAATGTGTACATAGCCATTACAAAAAGCTACTGTTACTTTTACTAATTACTACTGAAGCCGTTCTTAAAGCTGGCCCTTTGGGGTGCCTGTAGGGGAAGATGTATAAAGCCAAGAGGACAGGAGGATGAGATGGATGCTACCCTGAAAACGGGTGTAGGGTTCTAACTTCTGCTCCAGAAATGATACCAGCCCCATTTAATTACAGCAGTATTCATCCATATTATGCCACTGCTGCTTATCCATGATTTTCAATTAATATTAAATGAAAGGTATGGAAAAACCACTATAGAAGATAAAGGTTTAACCCATGCCCTGCCAGGTGAGATGGCCTAGAACCCAGGTCTCTTGCACACTGGGCAAGTGTCCTAAAAGTTACCTATTGTCCTAAAAAGTATGACAGTCCTCTGCCTCCCCCTTATACTTACACTTGGGCAATCCTATTCAGCCACAGGCAGAAGCATAATCTAAATTGTGTGTAAATGCCAAAAGTTGCAGCTGGGTAGCCACTTACATGCATGAAGGTAAAATAAGATTTACCCCTTTATGACCAAGAGCAGAAAGGGAACCACACTAGATCTACTGAATTCTGAGAAAACTACCAGCTTAAGGACCTGTTTCTCAAGGAACCAAACTTTAAACACATTTAATGGATATTCTTGTGCAATAGTATGAAGCAAGCTGCTACCAAGATAGGTCATTTAGCCATCCTAGGATGGAAAACAGTCATCACAAAAGAAGGCAACCCTCATCAACAAGCCTTTTTGGTGCAATGGAAAAGTATACTGTCGCAGGGCACCTTGGTGCCCCTGCTCCTATGGAGGAGAAACTGCCAGGGAGCGAGGGAGCGTGCCCTGGCCAGACATAACGAGCCCAGCTGAGGGTTGCTCAGGCAATGAGCGCAGCTGCGGGTTGCCGGAGCAACCAAGCAGAGCCAACTGCTTGTAGGGGGCAGGGCCTGGCCCTTATAAAGCTCAGGGCTGAGGCCAGGCTGGCAGTTCTCTGCCAGCAGCCGGAGAGGCAGGAGCTCCCTCGGCCGAAATATGGGAAGGAGCCTAAGTTGCAAGTACAGCTCATGATAGCCCTGGAGGCTTGAGCTATGATGAGGAGTTATGGCCATGCGGCTTGCATTTGTGTTACAGCCTAGGGGCTTGTGGTTTTGCTTTGCCTTTGTATTATTACACCCGGAGGCTTGGGCGAGGCTGTAGGGGTTGAAGGAGGCCTCAATTACTCGCACGCCAGTGCGTGAGCAACTGGCGGCGAGGAGCGCGGCCAGTAGGTTGCGGGCGCAACCCGTGGGTTGCGGACGGGGACCTAGATCCCGGATTGCGTGTGGGGGAGCATAGACCCCGAAGGCGCAGCTCGCACGCCACTGCGCGAGCAGCTGGCGGCGAGGAGCGCGGCCAGTGGGTCGCGGGCGCAACCCGTAGGTTGCGGACGGGGACCGAGACCCCGGATTGCATGTGGGGGGGAACAGAGCCCCCCCGGCCCCAGGAAAGGGCCAGTATTACTGAGTAGCCCAGTGCGGGCACGGCGAGCCCCAGAGAAGGGGGGAGCACCATACTGAGCAGCCCTAGAGAGCGGGGCCATACTGAGTAGCCCAGTGTGGGCACGGCGAGCCCCCAGAGAGGGGGAACGCCCTTGTACGTTATTGAGTAGCCCAGTGTGGGCGCGGCGAGCCCCAGAGAGGGGGAACGCCCTTGTACGTTATTGAGTAGCCCAGTGTGGGCGCGGCGAGCCCCAGAGAGGGGGAACGCCCTTGTACGTTATTGAGTAGCCCAGTGTGGGCGCACGGGCATAGTGAGCCTGGCCGCAGGCTAGTGCGGCAATCCCCCTCAGACCAAGGCAGGGCGCTGCGGTTGCCCCTGAGAAGACAGGGAGTAGCAGCGCGGGGAGCCAGAGTCAGGGAGGGTATCTGTGCGGTTGGCCCATAGGACCAAGGCCCGCTGGAGAGTCCCTGAGCGGAACCACACCGGCAGGGGAGGCCCAGAGTGGGCCAGGCGAGAGTCCCAGCAAGAGGCTGGGCACGAGAGAGGAGGCCCGGGAAGCGGGCGTATAGACCGAACAACGTCCATTACATCTGCGAGGCTTGGGGCGTGGTATCAGGGGAGGTAGGAGCCACGCATAGCCCATAAGGCTAGGGCGCTTGGGTAGCGCCCATTATACGGGGAGACCCACGAGGGGTCCAGGAGCTGACAGGCCCGAGGAAACACAAGGCAGCCTCCCTATTACATATATTCCATCAAGACGTGGCGGGCGAGAATGGAGGGTGCCCTCGGGCCGGAGTAGCACGGTGAGAGGGCCTCAAGGAGATCACGGCCCTCCGCGAGGACCCCGCCGTGACATATACAAAAAATATACAACAAATGGGACAAAGTTGAAGTAGGCAGCAGTCAATATAAAAAGGAAAATTTGAAGGCTTCATGGGATACCTCAAAAACAAAAAAAACACAAAACAAAAAAAAGGTTCCAAGCAAGCACTCCCTTGACAAATCTGTGACACAAACCCAGAGTACTTCTAAGATATCTCTATTGTTCAAATGGGTAGATATTAGCCTGTACTGTGGATTGACTGCAACTTGCAATTTCCTCTTAGATTAACATGCTTTTTCAAGTGAACCTAACAACTTTGGGTGTCCAGGTATACTAATCCATTTTAAGTGTCCAAGTTCTCCATTGAGTGAAAGCAGGTGACCTATCTTAGGCATCCATACAGGAAAACGTGATGTGTTTTTCCACAACTTCCTTTTTTCTGCCTTCCATAAGATGCCCATAGAAAGCTCAGAGAACTTCATTTCCCAGGCTCCAGCCAACCTTACTCTTGTATTTACAGTCCTCACGTGTAACATTCTCCGAATTATGAAGCAGATGGGATTCCTTCTGGAATCTGCTGCTAAAACTCAGGGTGCTCCTGAAGGGCATGGATCTACCCACACCGGAGGAGTGCCTTATTACGAGTTCAAAATGTTCACATGGGAAGTGAGCAACAGAAATCAGAAATAGAGCCAGGTTTTTCCAATTTGCATGAAAGAACACTGTTGTTAGATTGATTTTAAATTTAGAAGTGTTTTTGCTTTCATGAGTTGCCACATTTACTATTTAAAAAAAAAAAAAACCAGTTCATTAATTCAAAATTATTTATTTTAATTTTTTTACTTAATATTCGTTTTACTGAATGAAAGATCTACCCTGCAGCATGCAACTCTATGTGCTCTATATTTACTGTAATCCATCCCTTGTACATCTTGAATTTCAATAGAATATAAAATTTCCAGGGCTCTGCCACGTAGTCCCTTGAGGCCAATAACTGGCAGAGGTGTTTATATCCTTAAAACCCACTAGGGGGAGCTCAATGACTGCAGTGACCCTTTTATTCACTTTCTGATGAAGACTGATTTACAATGCAAGGATTTGAGGCTAAAAAGAAACAAGGAAAAAAGTCACAAATTATCCTTAACAGTAATAGAGGTGATTACATAGCAGAGGAATGACAAGTAAATGGGTTTTCATTTGAAAGAAATATTACATTTTCTTAAAGCTAATTTAAATGCATCTTTCTGCAGCTCAGTCATATTAGAGTCCACGGGTCTCAAATGTGCACACATAGATTTGATTTTAGTGAGAACATACACACATGTAATAATTATATTATGTGTATTATTGAATGTGTGCAGAATCAGAGCTCATCCTGGTAGAAGCCAATCCAGGGGCTCCAGAGCTACTCCTGCTCTTCTCCAACTGGGTTGGACCAGGAGCTGGGCTCAGCCAGGACAACAGCAGCCATGGTGGGTGCATTTCCCCTCTCTTGGTGTTCCCCCTAAGCCTGGGAGCAGGCACGTGGATGAGAAACTTGCCCACCACAGCCACTGTTCCCAGAGGAGCCCAGTTCTCATAGCCCTGGCTAGAATGGGTTAGGAGCCACTAGGACAATGGTGGCTCCCCTTCCTGTGCCCAGAGACATAAGTAGAAGGGAGAGATGGGGAATGGAAGGGGAAGGGAAGTGTCACTGAGCATGGAGGGAAAAGAAAGAAGCCACTAAGAGTGAAGGGAGGGAGATTCTTACCTGATTTGGCAACTTAAATCATGGCTTTTGTAGGGAATAACAGTCCATTACTTTGGTCCATAAAAATGACATTAAAACAATGAAACATTGAATGGTAGGCCAGGGTTTCGGACTCTGGCATCTAAATTCATATTAGGTAACCTAAATAAGAGTGGTCCTACTGTTATAGATGCTGAATCATCCACAGCTCCAGCTGACGCTTCACAGCAATGGTTACCAACTTCAAACACTCATCTTTGAATATTTTGATATTAGAATCGTAGAAAGGACCTTGAGGCTCATCTAGCCCACCCCCTGTATGAATACAGGAATGCTCTTCGTAAATCATCCCTGACCAGTGCTTATCCAGCCTCCTCTTGAAAACCTTAACTTTCCCTAAACCAGAGATGCTCAACCTCCAGCCCATGGTGCCCTGTCAGACAGTCCAGGGGACTCTCTACAGGTCCAGAAATTTGGTGGTGGCGGAGCAGTGGCACCACTCCCTTGCTGCCAAACCTCCAGACCATGGGCAGCCCTGTACCCTGCATCCTAAATCTGGTATCCAATTCCAATGTGCAGGGTCAGGTAGGGGTGGTGCCTAACCCCCAGGGCCCAGTCCCAGTGTGGGGGCCAGGAGAGCACAGCACTGGGCCCCCCAGGACCCTATCCTGATGCACAGGGGGCAGGAGGGGGCAATGGCAAACTGCAGGGCAGATGGGACCTCCCCCATTCATCTGGCCCACAGAGCCAAAAGGTTGAGCACCCCTGCCATAAACAGCAAGTTCTACTGCCTTACTGTTAAAATTAGACCACAGCAAAATTAGGGCGGGATAAATCTATGATTCATTACATTTGTTCATGCATATTACAGCTTCCAAGTTTCAGTGTTCCAAGATACACACGTATATACAAAATGTTTAAAACAGTTTACCAATTTCTTGTACAAACTCTATTCTGCTACAGTTAGTAAAAATACATATTTTTGCTTCAAGAAGTCTGTCCAAATCCCAATAGATATCAACCTATCACTGCCCATTCAAGCATACTCCATGCCACTATTACATGCAAACATATAAGGCAAAGTGTGCGTCATCACTGCAGCTGGAAGGTACAATTGCAGTACAGGTAGGCAAACCTGCATTAGTTTTAATCTAACGTACAACAGAGGCTTTCATAAAGTACTCTCTAACAAGTGTGTGCAATTAATTCCCACTGGGTATGTGGTTTAGCAAAGTCATTTTGTACATTAATAAATGTTATTAATGGCAGTGAGGACACAGTGGCACAAGTTTCAGCACGGGCTGTAAAAGCCTACCAGAAACCTTAAGTAGGTAACTGAATTGTTAGCCTGTATTTAAGTTTGTGCCACCATATCTCCACTGCTATTATTACCAGCATGTTCTAGATTAAGTCTAGTCTATGTTTACCCATGTTCTCAACCACATCTAATATACCCTGAGGACATGTCTACACTGCTATTTAGGAATGACCTTGAAGTTTGCCCCAGACTAATCCAAGCCACATGAGTCACCTCTCCCTGTCTACATCTTATCTTGTAGCAGCTGCATGCCTATCACAGGAAGAGAGATGTAGTAGTCAGACTGATTCCTGAAAAAGTTTTTCCTACAGGAACAGGTACCAGAGCCCTTCTGGAAATCAGTCCACCCACTAGTTCTCTCCTCCTGTGTCTGGGTTTAATTACAAGCAGTAGAGACAGGAAATGGGATACAGATGGGTATAAAAGGACACAATGTTGTGGGATTGCTGCTGATGGATTTCTTGTGCTTGCATCCTGTAGTACCTAGATGAGTTCTGAATACCCAAGACAAGATGGGTAAGGGGGAGAGTTGGCCTTGGGCTCTAAAAATCAGGAGAATTTCTGGAGATGGGCTGGACTGCTGCTGATGTTTGAGTTTTCTATGCAATCAGCATAAGTAATCTTGTCAGCAGCTCTGAGGGCAGCTTTCAAGAGAAATATAAGCCAGTAGCATAACTAGGGCAGGACAACCAAAAATTACAGGTGCCACCGTAGCCATACAGTTATGCTAGTGCTAGCCACCCCTGCACAATTGTGCGTCTCTCTGCCCCTGATGTCTGGAAGATTTGTTAGGTCTTTGGTACAGACACATTCCTGGGCTAAGTACAAAGAGACAAAAAGCCCGAGTCTGAATTGATTCAGTCTTTGCAGGTTAGACTAAACTGCATAGATTGAACTGATAAGCAAGAGAATAGACATTCCCTTTTGATTCTGAAAATGCTACTACATGTCTGCAGTGACCCATACCAGTAGCCAGCAGGTGCTAGAGCACGCCTCCCTGCTCAGCTGGAGCAGATAGCTTGAACCAAGGCTAGCCTGCCCACCCCGGGAGGAGGGGGGGGGGGGGGAGTTCTGGAGGGAATTCGAAGCATCCTGGGATACTGGAGGACTGTGAGTTAACTTGAATCTGGAGGGGATCTGGGCCAGAAGTTCAATAAACCAATTTAACCTAAATCAGCTAAGTCTGATACTATATCCATCCAGATGGATCTGAAACCAGTTTCAGCCATTTTGAAAGTGGTTTATGTGCACTGAACTTCTGTTGTGTTACAGATTTGAACCAGTTTCCAATCACTTATACTGGTTTATGAGTAATTTCTGTCCCTAGCGCAAGTCATTTGCTCTCCCAATCCTGGGCTGGGTCCAGCCTAGGAACCCGTTTAAATTAACTCATTAATCCCATGTGGTCATACATTTTATCACAAGCATTTTGTATATTATTAAAGTGTAACTAATTCAAATTATTGCCAGAAAAATCAAGCAGCAAAGATATGATACAGTGACTTGGCAGTTGATCTTTAAGTGCCATGGAATATTGTCTCATCATTTCCTTACACATCACCTTTTCTGAACCCATCTGTCCTGTGTTTATATTGTAAACAATTGGGGGCAGGGCCTTTTTCTTTTGAATTTGCATAGCACCTACCAAAACTAGAGTGTAACAGGGGGCCTGCTCAGGGCTGACTTCCATGGCCTGCCCACCTGTTCTTGGGCCAACCACCTGCCTTCTCGTCCACCACACCTTGATGTTAATTGATTAATTAATAGATGTCAATTAAGCAGGAGGCTGCCCATTTGGCTGCCCCGATACCAGGGAACACTCTCTGCGGCTCTTACACCACAGCCCCTCCCCTCCCCTACACCACAGCCCAAGCCTCGCAGATGGCATCTAGGTGTTCTCGTTATCACCGGCCCCCGCACTGGGCCCCAAAATCCTCCTAACAGGACCCCTCCATGATCCCTCCATTCAGGCAGCCTACCTCCCTGAAACTATTTTCCCCTCTCAGGTGTGGTCCCGCTGGTTCCTTCAGCTACTAGCCCTGGCCAGTCAGGACCCCAGGCCCCCAGCTCTTGGGCATCCCTTGCGGTGGGCCCCTGGTCCTTTTGACCATCCTGGTCCTGGCCCCAGCATGGGCCAGTCGAAAGTACTCTCTCAATCAGGTTGAGTCTTTAGCCCCTCACTCTCTCCAGGGGTCTGCCCTCTGGGCCCTTCACACTGGGGTTACCCACCCAGTGGTGGAGGCTAGGGGTTAAGGCACCCTGACCTGCCTTTCACCAGGGTGGTAACTGGCCTGGCATTTCCTGGGGGCTCCCACACCACTGAGAGCCCCACCAGGCCACCCACTCCCAGCAGGGTGCAGTTTTAGGTCATGCCCAGGACCAGGAGCCTCCTGACCATCCCCTACAGCTCCTCCCTTACCTCCAGATGATCTCAGCAGCCCTCCAACCAGACAATGTTGTTGCCTGGCCTTCAGTAGCCAAACTGCCCTGTTTATATAGACAGCCCCTGACTCAAAATGGCTGCGCTCATCAGGCACCTGGTGGCTGCCAGCTCCAGACCCTTAAAGTGGCAGGCACACACAGTGCCCTGTCACACAGAGTCCTAATTCCTAACCAGGGCTTTGAAGGGTTATCATAATGTATAAATGATAATAAGTAAACTGATGCCCAGAGTATTTGGCAGGAGGCTTTCAATATGAAATTCTGCTGGAATAAAATGAGGAAAACCTAGCCTTGGCCTGCTGTCTTTCAATCCTTTCTACAGCAGTGTTAAGGTGCACAAGGTATATAAAGAGAGACTCATTGACTCCACAGCATCCTAGGGTAGCTATAGGCAAAGCACGGGCTGCAGTCTATCTCCACTGACTCTGGGAACTAAGAAAGGTCCAAAGAGCCAGCTCTCCAAAAATCAAGGCATCTTAAACATAAATGTAAATAAAAGTTAACAACAACTTTAATAATGAAATGCAAATAAAATGTAAAGGACTTAACAGTACAGGTAAGACATATTGAACAAATGCTTAAGAGTTTATAAAATATGCATTAATCCAAAGAAATATCAAGCTTTCTAATACTTAAACAAACTTAAATTTTCTAAGTCCTAAAGTAATCAAAAAAGTCTCTAATAGGTGGCCAGCCTATTCAGAAAAAGGACTTCTTAGGTTTCAAAACTAAGTTTTAAAAACCACTGACTGGGTATACTTGCAGGTCAGCAATTGAGCAAAAACCATAGTTCAAGACTGGGGAACAAAAATCCCAAGGGAAACCCAGAGTTTTATATTTAATTACCTGGCTAAATATCAAAAGCTTATGTTAAATAAGGCTAAAAAGTATTACAATGTTTTTAATAGGTTCTACCCTGATTAATATTCATACACCTATTTTTATTCCCTGTTTACCCTATGTCTTACTTAAAAACCTGGTCTAACTGGTATAAAAACCACTAAATGTGCTCTGAGCAATCTCTACCCTACTTGTGATTCTGCAGCCTCTTAAAAATTATTCTCACTTCCAACAGTATTCTGCCTGCTCGTTTTCCCTTCTGTCTTTTCTCACTTAAACTTTTGCCAAGTGAAAGCAACAAAATGCTCTACCATATTTGTATTAAGTTAAGGCCTACCATAGTCTACACCACATGTTCCTCTACGCTTTGGTACAGAGAGTTTTGGTAGATCAAAGGCTTATGGTAGATTTTCTTGTCTTCTGTATACCATGAAGTCTGTTGTCTTACTACAAGTGGCCACTTTGCCAAGTGGCATAATTACTAAATTGTGCCACTTTAAATACATCTTTCAAATTACCAGAGGCCAGAAATGTAAAGCAAAATGTGGCATATATCTGAAGTACTGCACATACCAAAGTGATTCACATAGGGAATTTGAAACACTGTGGCCATGTCTACATGAGACACTGACTGCGCAATAGCTTGTTACTACCATGCACAGGGCTGTCCCCGGGGGTGGGGCAAATTGGAGCAACTTTGGGGGGCCCCACAGACAGTGCCCTACAGGCCCCACCGTGGCCCCACCACTGCTGCCACCACCAGCTTCTGTGGGCAGTGGCCATCCCCGTCGCCACCAATGCCACTGCCGGCTTCTGTGAGCAGTTGCCACCCCCACCCTCCAGTCCTGCACAGGCTGATATGCCCTGTGCCCCTCACACCCCTAGGGATGGCTTTGACTGCACAATAGTGTCGTATGGCACAAAGCATGATGGGATACTACTACACAGTAGTAATGAGCTACTTTGCAGTCAGCATCACCAGAAAGCCATTTAGGGATGCCACAGTCATTTAATCCTTCTATAAGCTAGGACTAAATGACTGCACAGTAACAACTGTGCAGTTAGCGTCTTGTGTAGATGTGTCCAGTAGGACTCAGTCATATAGTTTAAATAACTCTTTATATCCCTTTAGCTTCATGTTCCTTTACTTTTGTGTAAAAAAATTCTGGTAAAGAATGAAAAGTGATGCTAAATACATGTGAAACCCAGGGAACTATTTACCCAGAGACATTTTTGGCATCACTTGATGCAATATTTTTCTGGCAAGAAGGCAGGAAAATATACCCCCTTCAATCTGCAGCATCCTTGCTTTAGAGGGATAATGACATATGGTATCACAAAATATGGCTCTTATTTGGTATAGTGCAGGAAATACAGGTACAAGGTGGGATATGAGAGTTCAAGAACATATCACACCCGAAAGTTTTATTACTAATCTGCAGTTAGTTAATTGAAAATGACATGGGATTCTATGATGGGGGGAGATCCTTGCTTAGACATTTGGTGCAGCAGCTAAGGGTGGTAAAAGTAATGCAGTGATGAAGATGTGACTGTCTTATGCTGGAGCCAATAAGGAGTTCACATTAAACCTCACAACTGGGAAGACTCCATCAATCAGGCTGCTGGGCAAGGTATCTCTCACTTGCCTTCTTTTGCGGTACTTCTGGGATGGACAGAAACTCACTGGCAGGAGTGCTTTATAAGCAGCTGGTAATCCAGGTCCTATCTTGTAGTTTTTCATGTAAGTCTCAGCAGAGGTGAAGAGACTGGTGGGAATCTCAGCTCAGGAGCATGTCAGAGGTTTCACTTGCCTTGGTTGACAGGTTAGATCATCATTCTTTCCAGTAATGTAATAAAGCTACGGAGGATGACTGGCACTCAGGCTGGCTATAGCAAACAAGGAATTGTGAGGAAAGGAGTCAGTCATATTCTTCGTATTTCACAAGGTTATTCAGAAATATTAGAAGAGAGGCTGGGAATATGAGAATGCTCCTTTTTCTATTTAATAATTGGTTTTTCACAAATACCTGGTGGTTTGGTGCCTTGGCTCTATATTAAGCTAATCCAGATAATTGGTCATTTTTGTTTTTACATGAGTCTTTTGTGACTTCTTTCCTATGAAAAAAGAAAGCTGTCAGCAGAAAGCACAAGGGGGTTCAGAGACTCAAAGGCCTACAGATAGACTGTGTAGCAAATTGTTCATCACATTCCCTTAGTAGCCCCTATGACTATGTTTTGACTATGTTCCATGTAGTGCCTTGAAGTCAAAAGTGTTCCTGATTTAGGATATAACATGATGTTACCAACTAGTGCTAGTACCATGATATTTTACCTAAATATGTACTGCAGCCTTCAAGAGGGAGAGCTTTGTGTGTGTCATCATTGGTAACTGACACACCCAAGGTCTTTTTAAATGTATGTCTTTTAAATGTTGACCCTTGAGTCAGATTATGTTGCTTCTGGGATGTTACCATGTAAACTGCCAGATGATGAACAGCAATGATTACTATTCAGTGATCTAATTTTATTATATTTGCAATCAATTTGAAGGTGAAGTGGATTAGTGACTTTCTTAGACTGGTTGAAAAATCAGATGATCTTATCATCCAAATAAGTCTGGAGTATTCACAGATTCTGTAGAAAGCTGAATGCTTCCCTAGCAACACATTCAAATTCATATTATTATTCCAGGCTTTTATTCCCCAATAAATGATACAAAGGGCATGTAAATGCTGGAATGTTCTCTGCAAGGATATACTGTTCATCTTCTGCTTTCTGCCTCCAAAAATCAATAGTAAGCATCTTATTTCAGAGAAGGGAAGAATTTATTCTTCAGCAGAACATCTGAGCTATTGACCTTGAACACTAATCAGTGTGATAGAAGGCTCTCACATGGGAGCTGAAGCTAAAAATCTAATTAAATCAGCAGAGGGCACAGTTTCTTCAAAATACCACAGACTGTGCTTAAACAGGAGTAGGGCATTTTTACACATGCAAGCACCGCAACGCCGGGGACTTTGGAAAGCGCCCAACACTGCAACACTTGCAGTTGTATAAGAGACGAAATGCACGTGATTGCTAAGAAAATGGTAGTGGCGCACTTTTGAACTAAAACAGCTCAGAGGTGCTTTCATTCAAAAGCGCACCGCTGCCATTTTCTGTGCACTGATGCACATTTTGCTGCTTATACAACTGTGTGCTGTGCAACGCAGTTCTCCTCAGCTTGCATGCTCCAAAGCGGCAGATCTCTGGCACATCATGGTAAAAAATGTATGTGTATAAATGCCCGTAGGGCTTTTTCCACACCCTTATTGCATGACACAGGGCTGCTTACCATTCCCATCATTAAATATATAGCATATTTTTTCTCTCTTAACCTGTTCTTTTAATTGCAGTAAATTCTTCCCTCCTCTTAGGACACGTGATAGGATGCACAATATCTTTTCAGGGTACAGACACTGAGACCACCCCGCTGTAAGCCAGCTCTGAAGAAAAAACTTGGGTATCTGTGCTTTTGCCACAGTGCACAGAGGTCCTTTAGGGAATAGCAAGGGTTAAAATAGTTGGCTTTATGGCCTTATATTGCACCAGTCATCAAAGTAATAACCTGACCACCTTGGCTGGCATGGAGTTGGTGAGAAAAACTAGCCTGGGACAAGGCTACATGGTGATGCCTGATGAGAAAAGGTACATTTTACTTTGAAGAAAACCCTGGAGGCAGAAAAATTACAGGAAGGAAAGAGAAGGAAAGGAAACAATTCTGACAAATTTGTGGTACAACCCTCCCTGTAACCACCACCTGTGGTGTCTGCCAGAGAGTCTGCATCCTAGGATTGGCCTTTTTAGCCATCAGCTGACTCATCTACAACCCTTTTCTTGACCCAGAAGAATGATCATCCTTCACCGTGAGGGATCACCAATTACAATGGTGACAGTGAGAGAGCCAACCAGGATAGCACAGGAAAGAGTATTACTCAGAAGGCTGACTGCAGAGATCTGCTGACCTTTCTTCCTCCATATTTTAGACTCTGTATGAGCCTGCTTATTTAAAAAAAATGACTGTTCAACTAAAAGGAAGCAGTGAATTATGTCTGTAAAATAAGGACACAGTGGGCACGTCTACATGTGCATTAAGTCGCTTTTCTTAATGCACATTAAATTTAGTACCTCCAATGTGAGGTGCTAAACACACATACATAGGCTGCCTTAATGCACATTAATGATTGCTCGTGGTTTTTAGGTGATGCTTAATGTGCAGTAGCCTATTTTCCTGCACATTAGCATAATGGCACTGTTTTTATGTGATGCTTTAATGCACTGTAAAATAGGCTACTGTGTATTAAGGTGCACGTGTAGACAAGTCCAGTATGTCTTAATATGGTTAAATGCTTGTAATGCAGGCAGCACCCAAGGAAGAAAACAATTATTATTGCATCACCCACAGTTTGTTGACTCTAGAGACAAGGAAAATGGAGACTTACTATAGTGCTTCACCCTGACTGCTGCCACTGGGGCAGATCTTGAGACCAGCTGCTTTTCATTTGCTTTGCTAAAGCTAAAATATCTTTGTGGAAGCCAACAGAATTAGTTCAGATGTATAATGGTGGGACTAGAGGAGAATCTTCACTCTGCTTTTGAATTTAAAGGGAGTTTAGAGCCTTTCTCCTAAGACTCTTACCAATATGGTCAGTTATGAAGGTGGTATTCATGATAACCTCTTTATGAGAAAGTGGATCTTCTATAACACACCAAACAGCTTTTGTGTAATAACTGTTTTCCATCATAACTGTACTGAATTGAACCAGTGAGTGTCTTTCTCACTTACAATTGTCTGAATGTAACAGGAGGGCCAACCTTGGTGGGGAAGGGGCTGCAGACAGGTGGCTCCTGCCCCAGTGCACAGGGCTGCAGTTCCCACCTGCTTTCCACCCACTCCACCTGCCCAGCACAATGAGTAGTCCCCTGCAGGTGGTCAAATGGGTGGAAGGAGGCTGGGAGCTGGAGCCGAGCTGGATCCCCACATACTGGGGCAGGAGCTGCCTGGCTAAAGCTTCCTTATCACCTAGAGTGATGCAGCAGGGGCAGGAGGAGGAGCCGCTGGAAGCAAGGAGAGCTGAACAGCACCCGGGCAGCTGCAGCAGCACCAGCACCAAGAGCAGCCCCTCCATTAAGTTGTGTGCACTGACCAGGACCAGACCGGTGGACATGGGTAGGAGTGCAGTGTGAGCTGACTCAGGTGGGAGTAGGTAAAGAGCACTGTGGGGGCAGCTGTGGACCACAACACCTGGACAAGCTCTGCTGCATGTTCCCTCTGCCCCCCACCCCCTTCGCTCCCCTCACCCCCAGCCAGCTCCTGGGACCTAGAGCCCAGGCAACCCTCCAACACACACATGCTCACATGCCCCCACCCCACCCACACACAGAGCAGGGACATGGAAGGAGCATATCATGTCTCTGCCCCAGACCCTGGCCTTGCACTTCCCTGCCTGCAGAACTGGGACTCGGCCCAGCCCCGTGGTGTCTCCACACCACGATCCTATGGTTTCCATGGAGGCTGGCTGGGAGATGCATGAGCAGAGTCCACAGCTGGGAGCTGCATCCAGGGCTGGGGCTGGGATCTTGGGGCAATGACAGGGTGGGGCCAGGGGCCAGGGCAGAGCTGTGATCTGTTTCCTACCCATGGAACAGGACAGGGAATGGACAATCCATGACAAAGGCATGTAGGCAGTGGATTGTAGTTCTGCCCTGGTCTTGCCTCTATGCTTTCACTGCACCATGACCCTGCCCTGTGATCCCGGCCTCGCCCACCCATCTCATTCCCAAACACCACTCTCCGCCCACCCACAGCCCCATCCCACATAGGGAGTTTTGGTGAGTTGTTGCACGGTGGGGTGGGGGGTGCTGATCTGGCCCATGACAACTCATCAAAACTCCTGATGTGGCCCATGGGCCCAAATAATTGCTCATACCTGAGCTAGCAGGACAGAGCTCTATAGCAGATGCCAAGAGGACACCAAATGTTTATAAGTATGGAGCTAGAACCTGATAGAGTGAGGTAGGAACAAAGGCCTGGTGAATCAAGATAAGGCTATGGGTCTGGTAGTCAGTGTGTGTGTAATTGCCGAGCCATATGATAATGTCCCCAGAGGTCATGAGCAGTTCCTGTAGTCCACTGCTGAACTTAGTCAGCAGGCAGTCATTGACAATATGTGACATAGTCTGTGTTTGGCCACAGCTATAGTCTGGGTTCTCACAAAGACCCCAATGGTAGAGGCTGGTCATGCACAGACCTTGTCCTGTCTGGAAGCTATTCAGCAAATCCCACTTACGGCATTCCAGGTTGAAACCAGGTGGGTAGACTATAGGATCTGTGATAAGTAAGTTGTTTGGTGATGTCAACCTCCATTCCTCACACCAGAGGGTCTCCACTATGCAGTCCAAGTGCAGCAGTTTGGATCACAGTGGGTATTATGATGGTAGACATGCAACAGGTGGATTTAAGAGATCAGTGTACAGTGTCAGGCTTGGATTTGAATAAATCTTCACCAATAGCTTGCTAGTTGCATCTTCCCATTGGATATGCAGGGGAACAATGTTGCTCAGGGCTGGGAGCCATGGTAGAGTGATCAGAGTTCATGAGATGATGCACATTGTTGAATGTAGCTGCACATCAATGAGTTTGGTGTGTGATGACTGATTCCAGACTGTTGCACAGTACTCTGCTGAAGAATACAAAATTGCAAGAGCTGACATCCTTAGAGTTGAGGTTTTTACACCCAATGGTGACTCAGACAACTAATTAAGGAGATAGTTTCATGTCTTAACTTTCATTGCTGTCTTTTTCTCAAGTGTCCATGATAGCTCAGTGTCCGGTCTAGTATCACACCCAGGTAGACAGGTTGTACTTCATACCTCAGCCTTTGGCCATTCAGGTAGATGTTCAGATCCCAGGCAGCATTGACATTGTGTGGGTGGAAAATGCTGGAAATCATCTTACTGATGCTTGGCTGGAGTTGGCATGCCTTGCAGTAGTTGGCCAGCTTTGCAACATCACTGTTCGGAGTGTGTTCTAGTTCAGAGAAAGTCTAAGCCTGGAATGCACAACAGATGTCATCATATCAGCATAGATGAATTTCTGTGACTGGGTTTGTGGCAGGTCATTGGTGTAGAGGTTGTACCAGATGAAAGCAAGCACAGATCCCTGATGCAGTCCTTTGGTCTGTCTTCTCCAAGTGCTTGTCTTCTTATCCATGTGCACCCTGAACTATTTGTTGCAGAGGAGCAGTTCGACAACATCAGTCACCCACGCAGGTAGGACTCTTACTTTCTTTATGGATAGATTAGTATGCCAAATGATATTGTACACTGCTGTGGGGTCAAAGAAAACAGTGTTTGTCTTGAGGTTCCTTTGAAACTGTGTTCAATGAATCTTGTTAAAGCAAGTTCTTGGTCACACATACTTCGACTTTGTTGGAAACCTGCTTAATCAATACTCTATCTCTAGGAGTATGTGCTATAGAATCAGGTGCTCCAGGACTTTAAACAGACAGACAGCAGCAATATTGAGCAGTAACTTGACACCTGGTTTGGGTCTTTTGTTTTTTCCTGGTTTTGGGAGACCTCTGACTTTTGACATGCATCAGATCTTCAGCAGCTTTCCCTTGCATGTGACCTGTGCAAAGAATTGAATCAACCAAAAATGAGCATGTGGGCTGAGGTGCTTCAGGAACTCAGGGGAGATGTTGTCATAACCTGGGGCAGTGCCAAACTTGATGTTATCCAAAACCTTGTTAAGTTCCAGTGAGTTGTACTTTCTGCAAGACTTGGGAGTGGTTAAAGTTTGGGGGGGAGGGTAGGAGTCCATGAAAGGGTGTCTGAGGACGTGCCATTGATGATTTCAGTTTTCAGAGGCTAGCAGCCCTGTACAGCCATGGTAGGTGATAGTGAGATGCTGAGTGTTTTAGTTAATGCTCCTGTGGCCAGCCTACTAATAGAGGCTAGTGAGGGAGAGCCTGAGAGGGTCTGGTGACATCCCCATAAAGGATACCAACACCACACTTTGGCACTGTGGACTTAAGGGACTGGTGGTGCAAAGCAGTGCTGGGGGAGCTACAGCAGAGAATGAGACATACAGTGTGTGAGCTGAGGCCAGTCTGAGAGAGAGCTACCCTGCTCAGGGCAAAAAGTTGGAAGATCAGGCCATACTGAGGCCACCCCATGAGCAGGGTAGAATGAGGCTTGTAAGGCCTCCTCCTGGTCTCCTGGTCCCTAACCTGTATTAATACTCCCTCAAGGCATGGCAGGAAGGATCTAGAGGGTACCCTGGTGATAGTACGTGAATCAGGATTAGTTTGGCTGCCATAGTTACCCTCTGAGGTGTCTAGTCACCCAGATAAAATAGCTGGATTTGGAGTGATAGCAAAATGATTCAATTTCATGATTTTCAAAGGTTTCACATAGATACATGGATGCTATTCAGCATTTGTCTCAGAGTTTGTTACTAGCACCCATCAGCATAAAATTTGTGTGGCTTGAAAAACAATAGCAACAGCAGAGTCCCTCTCAAATGTTATGGTGTCTCTAGTACTTCTCTGTTTGGGGGGCCAAAATAATCTTTTTTTGCAATAAGCATGTTGGTTTGGGGGTATGTTTATTTGCTTCTTGTTGGTAGGGAACTAGGGAAAGAAATCGGTGCTTGTGAGCCTCTTTCTTACGATAGAAAAAGGAAGTTTTTTTACATTGTTGATTAAAGGGTGGTCTGAATTTGCCTGATCTGCTCTGGGTGGTTCTGTAGCTAGAAACCATTAATTAAGAATGCTTGCTCCCCAGTTCTCACATGCTTCTTCCTGGACTTGGTGATCTGTGGGCATGTCTACACATGCACCTGACTGCATAGTTGCTCCTGTGCAGTCATTTAGTACTTGCTAATGACTGTGCAGTAGCTGCTGGTATTGCACAGTCCTGGTTCCACATGGGTCATTTCCAACCCTACTGCACAGCAGCAATGAGCTGCTTGTGTAGACTCACCCAGTGTTGTGCCATATGGGACACAGGTGCTGTGTTGGTTCATAGATTAAATCCAGACCATGATATAAATTGGGTTTGATCTGTTAATTCCTTTAGAAAGCAGAGCCAAGGCCTAGATTAGCATCAACAGCTGACTGGGAAAGCATGGAAGGATTTGAGAAGGGACCCTTAATGCTTAATGGGCCTAGGCCATGGACAAACTCTCAAACTCCCAGAAGTTGGCTGTTTGTCTCAATAGGACTAATTCTGGACCTGGATGCTATTAGATATGAAGCAAACTGGTAGAATTTGGCCCACAATGATTATGACTCTGCAACAAACCCAAATGGAGGTGCGAGTGTCATCTGACGTTATCTGTAGGTGAAAGGTAAAGCAGCAGCAAACTCAACCTACAGAGTAATTGAACCCTCATCTACCCCAGAAAAAAATTACCATAGCATTATCTCTTTGGCACATCTGCAACATGCCCTATGTATACAAGTCAAACTACTTACTAATGTGTGACTTACACCACTTAGTTATACATTGCTGTGTGAAACCTAGAAACTGGCTTCTTTCCAGATAAAGCAAAGAGGATTAAGGGAAGTAATTTCAAAATGGATGCTTTATATTGGCAATTCAGCCATGGTCGCTCAACATCACATTCACGCTCAGCCTTATTTGATGCAATCAGTAGTAAATCTAATTATGGAGCATATAAAATTATGCTAATCTGACCTTTATCCAAACAAGTTTTCCTAATCCAGTCCTGTTTTAGCCATGGCAGGGAATGCCCTGCCTTCAGAGGGAGAAGTTAACTTCAATTCATGCTGATCCCTTGCAGTAGAAAACGCTTTTATTTAGATAGGTATCAGTTCACAAGTGTTAATACACAAGCTATGGAGAATTCTTTGAACTAAGGAGAAAGAAGAAATTGGAGGCCTTTGTTATACCTTAAGCTGTGAACTGCACAAATGTTGATTGGCTTATGGCTAGCTTGCAGTCACATCTTCAATCTGAGTGGCACATCTGTGGGGAGTGGCTACACCTTAATGGAACAGGAGCTGGATCATGCAGAGCAAGAGCTACTCCTGCTCTGGAGTGGCATAATTTTGAGCTGCATAACAAGTGCTTTAAGCCACTTAAAGGTGTTAATGTGTAGACACTGACCTGGCTGGGTGGGGCATGAAGGTGTTCTAGTGCGGGAGCTGCCTCCCAGCTAGCCCCACACTGGAGCACACTTGTACACCAGTCAGCCCGTCTGTGGCACATTAAGCTGAGTCGGAGCGGCCCTGGGCTGGCAGGCTGATTCCCCAGGTCCCCTGCCAACTGAAGCTGCTCCAACCCAGCTCAACATGCAGCAGTCTCAGGCACGTGTATAAATGTGGCACCCAGGAACAATAAAAATATTGTGCGGGAGTTTATTGTTTTGCTTTAATATTCATATATAGACATGCCCTCCGTCCCTCTCAAACATATGTTTTGTAAGATGAATTTATTGCCCATCCTTTCTATCTCCATGTAGGCTCTGATCTACAAAAAATGCACTTATAGTTTCCACACATGGGTTTTTGAAGGTATTTTCTGTATATATCACCAAAAAATTAACATCTAATGGTATAAAACTGCATATGCTACATGTATTGTTATGTATGAGACCCTCAGTTCTAAACTAGATGCTATGATTAAAATTATTTATATATTTGCTCTGGTTTTTCATCTAAATTATCCTTGACATATTAAAAACCAAATTTCCATTTCTAATTTTGCAACATTAGCCTTAAAGTGGTAGCAAATTATCTCCTGGCAGAAATGATGATCAGTGGTAGCAAAAGCAAGTGGTAATTTGAATGGAATTTGTAGTCTGGACCCTGTAAATCACTTCCAATATACACACTAGGGCTATAAACCTGGGTTTTCAGTGTATCTTTTTGAAGAACTTAAATTTTTACTGTATTTGACTTCTTCCTTTATCAATTACATTCTATTAAGAATGTTTGGTTCAAATAAACTTGCCTAAACCCAAGAGCGAAGTGCTAGACCAGTTTAAACTAACATCAGGGCCATCTATCTACAGAGCATAAATTATGTAAATGCAATATCTAATCAGTATGATTTTGTCCAGACTTAGAAGAATGAGACAGCTTCTCAGACCTAGACATCCATGATGATGAAGTCTGGAGAGAGCAGTGGAGATTCCTCCATGTTTTTACTCTGAGAACTTCTATGCCAGCCCAAACCTTCTTCCCACGTTCAATATTTTCTTCATATTCAAGCCTTGTGTCAGAGTACTTTGAATGTTCAGTTTTTGAAAGTTGAGTTTCTCCTTGGTAATTGTATTTGTGATTATGTATATATTTGGGTGCTTTAATCAGCTGCACTTGGTTTCTTACTAAGGTACAGAAGATGGAAATCATGATATATAACATAAATAGGTATGGTAAAACAATGTCCATGATGAAGCATAACCCTGAAGGAATTATGATTTTGTTACAATATGGACACAAAGTAACTGCTTATTTTAATGACTGGCACAAAATAATACAGTGGAAGTTTTTGTTTAAAACTAATTTCCTCCCTCCACACACAGGCTTCTAAATGGAGGCCTTTGAATCATCTTCTAGAAACCTTTCATCGGTATTTTTCCACATTTTTTCTGTTTGTCAAAACATAACCTGTGTCTGAGAAGAGAATTTAGTATTCTTAAATTTCTGTACCAAATAATTATCCCAATTTCCTGTAAAAAGCTTGCTGGAAAACTGGTACTAAAGAAGAGCAAGTTTTGATGGCAGTGAAAAGACTTAAAAATGTCTAGGTTTTATATAGGACTCTGTAAATAACAAAGTATAGATAAAAGATTTTTCAATTGCGTTCAATTCCCGTGTTAAATCACACACTGTTAAGTGAGGGGAGTATTATTAACACAGTATTGCCAGCTGTTGTTAGAAAACAACGCTTTCAGAGAGAGCTATTAAATGCTACAAATCCATTACGTTCCACATACAGCTTTCATCTTGGCTGAGTGAGAAGTTTAGCTGAAGTGTAAGAATTTTTACTTACCCTTTCAGTTTAATAGATTCCAAGCCAGGTTCATGTCTCTAAATAAAGGCAACATTTTGAATTAGTGGCCAGAGGGGGTTGGATACTGGAAGGAGATCACCCATGACAGTGTCTATTTCTCTTTGATCAACATTTGTTTTGAAAGCTACTTACATTACATTCTTTCCAATTCCTTATGTCCTTCCTAGCCTGCTAACAAGGACCCCAAGGATTCAGTACAGGGGCTCAGCAAGATAGGACAGCATGGTACATCAGGGCATATCAAGTTTAATTAGAAAGCCATGACCACAGAAGAAAACAGGGATATGACATGCCTGAACTCAAACTTCCATGAGATACTATAGTGGCACTTCCAAGGAGAAACTGGTAGTTTTCAATCAAAACTTACTTTTTTTTAGTTTTCACTGGGCACATAGACATGTGCCCTTTAATAAGCATTAGCCTATTTTAATGTGCATTCAAGCATCACAAAAAACGTACTCTTTAGCTAATGTGCATTAAAATAGGCTAATGCATATTGTTTCTAATACTTCACAATGGAGGTACTAGATTTAATGTGCATTACCTAACGTTCATTAATGAATGTGTAGCAGTGCCCATAATCAGAAATTCTAGGCAATATTTTTGTGAGGGAGGAGCAAGAGAGACACCTCCAGGGAAAATAAATATTTTTCCATCTCATGCTAATGACAAGCCAGAGTTAATGGCCAAAGGCCAGAGAAATAAGACTATTTTTACTCATGTATTGGGTTAGATTCCAACATGGGTGAAGTGCAGGAGCACCTGGTGACTGTGTTATTCATTCCTCCTTTCACTTTCCTTTCAATTAAGACTCTCAGTGTGACTTCGACTATTTCACCTGGCTGAAAACCCTATTAGCAGGAACAGCATAATGCTGTCTTGTTTGGGCTGCACACCCAACAGGGAACATTTGCTCAGTTTCATTGCCTGTGCAGAGCTTTATAAAAATATTGAGAAATATTTAGTCTCATGTGGCTGCCTCTAGCAAAAAATATTCTATTTTTCACCTATATCAGACCTGCCTACTTCTTTAAAATTTCTTTCCATAGATTCATAGATGTTAGGGTCGGAAGGGACCTCAATAGATCATCGAGTCCGACCCCCTGCATAAGCAGGAAAGAGTGCTGGGTCTAGCTGACCCCAGCTAGATACTCATCCAACCTCCTCTTGAAGACCCCCAGGGTAGGGGAGAGCACCACCTCCCTTGGGAGCCCGTTCCAGACCTTGGCCACTCGAACTGTGAAGAAGTTCTTCCTAATGTCCAATCTAAATCTGCTCTCTGCTAGCTTGTGGCCATTGTTTCTTGTAACCCCTGGGGGCGCCTTGGTGAATAAATACTCACCAATTCCCTTCTGTGGCCCCGTGATGAACTTAAAGGCAGCCACAAGGTCGCCTCTCAACCTTCTCTTGCGGAGGCTGAAAAGGTCCAGTTAATCTAGTCTCTCCTCGTAGGGCTTGGTCTGCAGGCCCTTGACCATACGAGTTGCCCTTCTCTGGACCCTCTCCAGGTTATCCGCATCCTTCTTGAAGTGTGGCGCCCAGAATTGCATGCAGTACTCCAACTGCGGTCTGACCAGCGCCCGATAGAGGGGAAGTATCACCTCCCTGGACCTATTCGTCATGCATCTGCTGATGCACGATAAAGTGCCATTGGCTTTTCTGATGGCTTCGTCACACTGCCGGCTCATGTTCATCTTGGAGTCCACTAGGACTCCAAGATCCCTTTCCACCTCTGTGCCACCCAGCAGGTCATTCCCTAGGCTGTAGGTGTGCTGGACATTTTTCCTCCCTAGGTGCAGCACTTTGCATTTCGCCTTGTTGAACTGCATCCTGTTGTTTTCTGCCCACTTGTCCAACCTGTCCAGGTCTGCCTGCAGCTGTTCCCTGCCCTCCGGTGTGTCCACTTCTCCCCATAACTTTGTGTCATCTGCAAACTTGGACAGAGTACATTTGACTCCCTCGTCCAAGTCACTGATGAAGACATTAAAGAGTATCGGTCCAAGGACCGAGCCCTGCGGGACCCCACTGCCCACACCCTTCCAGGTCGAGACCGACCCATCCACCACGACTCTTTGGGTGCAACCCTCTAGCCAATTCACCACCCACCGGACTGTGTAGTCATCCACATCACAGCCTCTTAGCTTGTTCACCAGTATGGGGTGGGATACCGTATCGAAGGCCTTCCTGAAGTCTAAGTATACGACATCCACCCCTCCTCCTGTGTCCAGGCATTTCGTAACCTGGTCATAGAAAGAGACTAGATTGGTCAGGCACGATCTGCCCACCACAAACCCGTGCTGGTTTCCCCTCAGCATAATTTGCCCTGCCGGGCTCTCACAAATGTGAGCCTTGATAATTTTTTCAAAGACTTTACCAAGGATGGAGGTGAGACTGACTGGCCTATAGTTGCCCGGGTCCTCCTTCCTCCCCTTTTTGAAAATGGGGACCACGTTAGCCCTTTTCCAGTCCTCCGGGACTTGGCCCATGCGCCACAAGCGTTCGAATATTCCTGCCAGTGGCTCTGCAATGATGTCGGCCAGTGCCTTCAGCACCCTCGGATGGAGCCCATCTGGGCCTGCCGATTTAAAGGCATCCAGTTCTTCCAAATGACTCTGCACCACCTCAGGATCTACGTATGGAAGTCTGGCACCTTGCTGCTGCCTCTCTACAACCCCAGTGAGAGACTTGTCCTGCCCCTCACTTAGGAACAGTGAGGCAAAGAACTCGTTGAGGAGTTCAGCCTTGTCCCCCCTGTCTGTCACCAATTGTTTCTGCCCATTTAGCAGGGGTCCTATTCCTCCCTGGGCCTTCCTTTTACTCCCTATATATCTAAAAAACAATTTCTTGTTGTCTTTTACTTGGGTTGCCATCCTCAGCTCCATGGTAGCTTTGGCCCGCCTAACTGCCTCCCTACAAGCACGAGCAGAGGAGGTATATTCATCTTTATTGATCTCACCCTGTTTCCACTTTTTATGTGCTCCCCTTTTGACCCTTACGCTGCCCTGGATTTCTCTGGTCAGCCATGGAAGCCTCCTGGCCCCTTTCCCTTTTTTGCCTCGCTCGGGGATTGTCTTGCTTTGTGACCGAAGGATCGTTTCCTTTAGGCACAGCCACCCTTCTTGGGCTCCCATCCCTTCAAAACCATTCCATTCAAAATGTTTTATTCAAGTCAATCTTGTGCGTGTACCAAAGAAAGTAAAACTTATTTTTTAATTAAACACCTATTTACTATACTAACTCAGCTCATCATTCTTTTTTTAAGTATCCTCCTTCATTAAAAGTCAGATAGCTCCTTTTTTAAAAGCTTTTTTCAGTTTTGGGAAGAAACAGCAGTTGTTAGTATCCATGATTTGAGGACAAAAATTGACTACTGTGTGTTCTGCCAGTGTATTTCAATTTATCTGTAGAACTTCAAACACCTTCTATGCAGCTGTCCTTTTCAAATGAACCCTTCACAAAACTCCCATTGATTTCATTGGAAGAAGGCATTTATTGATATCTTTCTGAAGCCAGGCACTTCTCCACTGCCTAATCTATTGTTAATCTAGTGCAGTGGTTGTCAACTAGGGGTACGCATACCCCTAGCAGTACTTTAAAAGGTCCTAGGGGATACGTAGACCTAATGTGGCTGATAAATACCACATGCCTGCATTCAGCTTCAACCAGGTCTGGCTGGTAAGTGTGTTTGTGAGGGAAGGGGCCTGGGGGGTGGGGGCAGATTGAGGGGGAGGAGGGAGTGGGGCTGGGGCTGCCCAGCTGAGGTGGGGTGTTGAGCCAAACTGCATTGGGGGTGGCTCCTGCTGCTATGCGCACCCTGGAAGGGCACAGGGGGTGTGTGCCCCCTGGATCTGCATGCAGGGCAAGGAGGGCTTCTGCAGTTGGCTGGGGCTGGGCCTATTCTGGGCTTTTCCTGGTGAGGGGCTGAGCTGGGCTGCTCTTGGGGTGGGCAGTAGCAGCGGTGGGAGTGAGGCTATCGGAGGGGCAGCAGCCACCCCAGAATTCACCATAGCTCCCCCCCCATAGCCCTATCCCAGTGCTGCTGCTGCCTGCCCCCAGCACAGCCCAGCCCAGCCCCCTTCCAGGAAGAGCCTGACACTGGCTCCAGCCCACAGCAGCAGCCTGCCCTGCCCCATACACAGATTCAGGGCACACCCCACCATGCCCTCCCAGAGTGTGCATAGCAATGAGAGCCATCCGCACCTCCTCATGCCCACCAGATGAGCCACTTGTGGCCTTGATCAAAGCCCCCATGGTGAGGGATGGAGTGAGGCTAGGACTGGAGCAGGCACTGCCCAGCCAGGGTGGGGCACAGGATGAAGCCATGAGCAGCTCATCTGGGGGGGTCCAGTGGGAGATGGCTCCTGCAACTGCATGCACCCAAGGAGGGCACAGAGGGCACACGCTCCCAGGATCTGCATGTGGGGCAGGGCAGGCTGCAGCTGCAAGCTGGGGGTGGGGTCACCCCAGCTGTGCAACCCCAGCCCCACTCCCACTCCCTCCCTCACCACTGGGGCCTTGATCTGCCCCACCCCTTTAAAATATATATATATATAAAAGGGTACATGAGCTGCAACTTTGAGAGAGAAGGGGTTCATTTGTTTAAAAACGTTGAAAACCTCTGATCCAGCATCAGCCAGGCAGCACCCATGCGGCCCGCAGAGGGGTGCTGCTGCCCTCGTCCTGCCCCGGCACTGCTCCTGGGAGGTGGAGGCATGGGGTGGTGGTGCTCTGTCCCTGCCCACCTGCTCATACCTCCTAGGACCTTCTCAAGTACCTCCAGGTGTATGCGTACCTCAACTGACAACCCCTGCTATAGAGCATACAATACACAGCAGTCAGTTACCATCTCAAGAAGCTCATGGCATGGAGCTACATCTGAAAAACTGGACGGCACTTTTTTTTGTGATTTGCAGTCAATGATGCCCATAGCACAGACCTCTAAAGCCCAGCTTCATTTCTGAGACAGGTTGCATGCACAGCCATTTGCTGTGCAGTAAATGGACAAATATAATGGCACATCCTCAGATTAAGGATCTAAATTTGATTGGCCACAAATTTAGAACAAATAAAGCAAAAGCAAAGATTTTAGTAGCTGAGGAAATACTGGGTACAGCTTGATTCCATCAAGCCACTATAAAGAGTCAGTTACACCAGCCAATACCCACAGGGTTTTTTTTCATCGTTGCAAATTAAAGTCAAAGATCAACTGATGTGATCAGATAACTTTAAAATGCAAATCGTTAGTAAAATCCAGCAAAACCCATAAGATCTTAGCTGCAGGTTGGGAGATCCAAGACTAAAACCCCTTCATTTGTGGTGGGGCTTGCTACTTGATCAGTAGTAGTTAGACAGTTGATGTCCGTTTACAAAATAGCAACGCAAACTGTCTAAGAGTCCATAATTCACTAAATAGTATTGATATACTTGAAGCTAAAACTACAGCATACTTTGTATACAATTTCAAAGATTGTCTTGTAGTACATGTTGTCATTGTCTTTTGTCCATCCAGTTTTATAAAGAAACTTCGTAAGGAAAGAGAATTTGTCACACGATTGGTAAATGCCTTTAAAAATAAGGATTTTATGTTAAAGACGATTATAAACCACCCGCTAGAGAACAGGCAAACTGAAAGAAATGTGGGACCATCTTTCTTCTGTAAAGCACTTGTGTCACACATCAGCAAGGTTGAAAGGCATATTTCTAGTTGGCATCCATTCCCTTTGGACGATTGCAAGATTTGACCAAAAAGCTCCAATCTAGCTAGCTATAATGTCATGACTATATCAGCATGACTCTATGTCGCCCGGGATGACTAATTCATAACAGGGCATCAATGGACATGCAGCACTGCAGCTTCGTGCTTAAATAAAGTGAGCTGAAAGTGATGTATCATAGTGGCACTCCACAACCTGTGTTAACTCCCTGCATGTTACTCTGAAGTTCTTGCACTGATTTACAAAGCCCTGAATAAGACAGGACCAATTTATCTCTAAGACCAACTCTCCTTCCTAACCTATGGCAAAAGGTAGAATCATCAGAAATCTGAGAGTCTGGAAAAGGAGGTCACTGCTACTCTTTTTAAAGATGTGTAGTATAACCTTTTCCCCATCTTTCTCTCCCACGTGCACCCCCTGTAAATAGTCTAAAGAAAACTTTGAATATTCGTTTTTCATTGTCTTAACTAAAGTATCACAGCTATCATCCATTTTTTTTCCATGTGAACATTTGCTTTATAAGCAATGAACAATTATTAAACCAAGATCCAGGCCAGTCCTACTTTGGTAATGGATAGTTTGGCAAACCCTAATGGGTTACTGTGAAACAGCAAAATAATCTGTCCCATCAAAACTGGTGCTAAGTTTTTAGACACCCTCCAAAATATTAACTGCTTTAGTGCAAATAAAAAGGTTTTTGTTGGCTGTTACTTGGATAAAGTAGCATTATGTTTAATATAGCTATAAATAACTCCCATTTTGACTATGATATATTAGTAAATGTTATCAAAAAGAAGCTATTTCCTGTGTCCTTGAAAATATTCAGTAAATGTAGTCATTGTCCTCTGACAAGTCCAGACTTCATCCTGGCTTCCCAATTTGATGCCCACAGGGCTGGGGCTGATGGGGAGTTTGCCTTTTTTTTCTTTCCCCCCCAAGACATGAGCAGTCTCTTACCACTAGACTATAAAATCTCTCCAAAGCAAATTAGAACAAGTGTCCTGTTTGCCACATCTCCATGGACCTAATGCAATCCACTGTAGTGACCCAAACTGCTTCATCTTCTGAGTCAAGCAGTTTTCCAGTTCATTTTCTTCTCCTTTTGTTTCTGTGGGAAGTACTGGTTAATACTGCTAATTATCTATTCCACAGCTGTCTAACTCACGGGGGCGGGGGGGGAGGGCTATATGCCCTGCAGACCTCACTAGCAGAGGCTGCATCAGTTTGTCCCCATGTCTGCACACAGCATGCCCCCCAGTCACTGCACTGTGTGCCTCGGTGTCCCTTGTACATACACTGTACTGCATACCCAGGCCCTCCATCTCACCCTAAGCTCCCCTGCTGTGGTATCCCTCTCTGTATCATGCCTTTCATGCCAACGCTGTAGGCAGCACTGCCTGGCTCTCTGGGGTGGGAAAGGGGAGGCCAGAAAAAGTGGGAGACTAGAGCCCCTGGCTGCTTCTGTTGCCAGAACAATGTGGGGAGTAGCATCTGGGGGGGAGCCTGGGAGCTGCAATTTAACCCTTTGTGAGCTGCCTGCAGCCTGTGAGCTGCTTGGTGGACAGCCCTGACACACCAAAGAGAATAAAAAGAAAGGAGAAAGGAATAGGAGGGGGGAAGAAACAAGCATGGCAAAGTGAAATGAAATGTGAATAGGAAGTAGGTACATTCTGTTGTCTAATAAATTGTGTGATGTTTCTTTAAGAGCTGGATTCTCACAGACTCAGAAAAGTAGGGCTGGAAGGGATTTCTGGAGGTCATCTTGTTCAACCCCCTGCTCGAGTAAGAATCATCCCTATGCAAATCACCCCATGCAAGTCCTTGTCTAGCCTATTCCTTAAACTATATACTCAACCCTATTGCACAACTGCAAGACATGCTGCCCAAAGGTACCCTAAACTACCACGGGTAAAGCATGGGGACAAGTACTGTTTGTGTTCCAATGCTGCAAGGTTGTTCAAATGCACTGGAGTGCCAAGGGCCAAGCCTCCCACTACAGGGGAAGGCAACCCTCCCTCCCTACCAGTCTGACCATAGGATAAAATTCCTTCTCCCAAACCTAACAATCAGTCTGATCCTGAACAGAAGGTCAAGACCCTCCAACCAGTAATATCCAGAACATTGGTACATCCTCAGCCTTAACTGAGGATTACTGTCTGAGCCCCAAGGCTTTGAGCCTTTATTGTCCAAGCCCCCAGGGTTTGGAATAGACTGCCGCCAGAGGTGGTTCAAGCACCTACTTTGAACACCTTCAAGAGACATGAATGCTTATCTTGCTGGGATCCTATGATCCCTGCTGACTTCCTGCCCCTGGGGCAGTGGGCACTCGATGATCTTCTAAGGTCCCTTCCAGCCCTAATGTATATGAATCTATAAATCTATGAAAAAAACTGCAGCCAACACCCAATACTTCTGAGGAAGGTGGGGAAAAAAACTCCAACACCTGTAGCTACAGGAAGGAAATGGAGGAAATTCCTTCATAGCTACATATGGCAAACAGCAAAGCCCAGAAGTGTGGGGAGAAACCAAACACCCTCCATTCTGCTTACCGTCCCCAGGTTGCAGAGCAGAACTTCACACATCACACACTCTAACTGGACAGCCCCAACTCCTCTTTCTGTAACCCCACCATGAATTTGTCTCAGCTGTTTTAGTCTTCTTTCATCATTAAGCTGGTTGTGGAGCTCTGTTTCATTCTCTTGCTGCTCAGTACGGTCCTCTCCAATATCAGCCTGCTCTAGGCTGACAAGCAGTGCTTACCATTTGACTCTGTTGAATTCTATAGTTTGGTTTTCTAATTTACTTTTATGCTCAAATCCAGTCTTCCAAAGCATTTGTCGTCCCTGCCAGTTGTGTGTCATCTGCAAACCTAATCAGGAAACTATTCTTGCATCTAAGTCATGAAACAGCACTAGACCCAGGACAGCCCCTGTGGAGCCCCAATTGAAATCTCCTGCCAGTCTTACAGTGATCTATTTATAGATACTCCTTGCTAACAAGTATTCAACTTTTAAGCATGCACCTAACAGTAACTCTATTCAGTCCACATTTCTCCAATTTACTAATGAAAAAGACATTTGAGATTATGTCAAATCCTTAGTAAATTCCAGTATATTACATCCACTCAATTTCCCTCACCCACCAAGCTAGTCACCCTGTCAAAGGAGGAAATCAAGTAGGGTTGGATGATTTATTCTTAGCAAAGCCTCCAGATCTTTACAACTTGACTGTTTCTTGATTTGCTTTAGTAATTTCCCAGGTATTGAAGTCAGGCATACTTTGCATATAATTCCTAAGTTTTCTGCTGTTTTTTTCTCTCTTTAAAGATGGACACTATTTTGGTCCCTTTCAAATCCCCTGGATCCTTGCCTGTCATCCCTGATCACTGTCAATAGCTCCAAGATTTCTTCAGAGCTGTGGGAAAAATGCTGGTTGTCATTTGCCTGGTTCATATACCTAAATTCCAGACTTGAATGAATATAGAATGCAATTTAGTGACATTTGTCAAACTTACCTTGGCTTCACCTCAAAAAGTGGTCTAAGTTGCAAAAAATCATTACTGTTAGCCAACATTGTCAGCAAACATTTCCACTGATCTAGACAAAAGATCTAAGGAGGGTGGGGGCTGTTTTTGTTTCAAAGTGAGCTTTGTATGGTTGTGGTATTCATTGTAATTCATTGTTTCCAGAGTTCTATGAGCAGCATTTTACAAGGGGATCACCAGGGCAACACTACTGATGGGATTTTAAGGGAAAAGATGATGAAGTATAATGGAGAGGAGTGAAATTTGGTAGGCTAGGGCAATGAATGCTATTGCAAGAGAACAGTATCTTGGCCATGGCTCTTTGGGTATCCTTAGGGTATGTCTAGCCCAGATGACTCTAGGTAAACTTAATAAACTAAATGAATGACTTCAGTGGCATTACAGCAGGAATGCTTTTCCCAGTTGGCTAGATTATGTTGTCATATTGATGTATTAACTTCCAGGGATGCCTGTGTCCTGATTTACTCATTATAAATGAGTAGTGCTACTCTTATTTTTCAGCAGCTCAAACATGTGAGTGGTTAATTAAAATGTCTGGCCCTATCAAATGGTACTTTAATTGCATTTCAGTTCTAACTGCAAGAGCCAAAGCATAATCAAGCTAGGCTACCGTGTTATGTCTTGTGTTGAGTCAAGCTTAACCACAGTTTTACTACAAAACTCGATTATGGATTTGGATAGGATAGTTTGGATAAGGATGATCCTGCCCCCAGCAAGGGATTAAACTAGATAACCTTTGCAGGTCCCTTCCAGCCCTACTTTCCTATGATTCTGTGTATACTATGAAATGCTGAGAGAGATGTAGAGAGAATGGAGAACGCTAGCAAGCAATTTCTGCTTTGCCTATGGACCCTCTTTGCTCTTTCTGACACTGCTGGAACTCTAGAAAATACTGTTCTTTTAATTTATGAATTATTTGTTTTCTGTAAAAAATCAACAGTTTTAATGTCGCATGCTGTTAGAAATGGTGTCTGAGTCATAACTGAAGGAGACGTTTTCTTGTGCCATGTACCGTGTGTGTTGGTATGAGCCATCTTTGCTGAACTTAAAACTTCTATTAGCAGGATATACTGGAATCCCATTGATGATATAATTTACAGGGATAAAAAATGATTGTGCTGCCCAGCTGTGGTGGTTTATATTAGTTGATTACCTTTCCTTGATATCCCTGCCAGGCTGTCAGCCAGTCATGTACAGCCCTTTATTCTCATTTTGCCCAGTTTCTATCAAGTTATTTTTTCATCTTCCCACTTCCTTTTTGTCACACCCACCAGATTCTCCCTTTCTAGTAGCCATCGCTGTTGGAGCACTCTCTTGCTGTGCAAAATCCCACCCCTTGCTGTAGGTCGTGCTGCAGGGTGAAGTGCATGTGCTGTGCACACTCAAAGCAAGATGAGTGACATGGAAAGGCTGCACACGGCAAGTTTCACCAGGCGACTCAACCCATACAAGTTTTAAAGGTGCAATTCTGTAGTATGTTGACCAGCCGAAGTGTAGGCTCAGCCTGTTGTTAAGACAGGTTATAGCACAATATGGCACCATCTAACTTTCTCTTCCCATGCCTTGATGGAATCCCATGCCAGGATTGTTATGTTGCTTGGAGCTTAAATATATTTTATTAAACATGTAAAAATCAGTACAGCCGAAGTAAATGTTTCCTAGGCTGTAATTAAGTGTCAGGTGCTGCCCCAAATCCTCACGTATAATCCCACCATATATTGCCTGCACTCAGTCCCTTCCCCATAGAGTTTACAGTCTAAAATCCCAGCCCTACAAGCATTTGCACTTGAAAATGAGGGCCAGGTGGTGGCTGTGGTCTGGTTCGAGTCTGATCCCACACTACAGAGGAGGGAGGCTTCCATCTCCATGCCACTTGTTCTACGCCAGCACCTTCTTATACAGCTCTGAGCAGGGACTAGAATCATCTGGGAGGGGGAGTTGGCTGAGAATATTCATCTCACACATATGCACACACACAGCCCCAGATGTGATCAATAATAATACAAAAATTACCTGAGGCCCTCTCCACTGTGGGATACTGTGATGCTACTGAAACCAAATTAGAGCTGAGCTTATAAAGGACAGGAATGTATGTGTTACCATTTCAGAAAGGGTCATCTACTGGGGTATCTTTCTTAAATGAACTGTAGTTTGCTTCATTTTCTAACCAGACCTTTACCATCTACCCATACACACACACTTATTCACTCATTCAGTACCATCTTATCCTGTAGCTTCTCTAGATAGACTAAATAATTGTGTTTGGATGAGATACTGTCATACTTTAAGATATTAGCATAACTGCAGACAGATCTGAGAAACTTCACTCTAGGTCATTGCTACCTCTGAATTGGTGGTCTTATTTTTAAAAAAATTCAAGGAAAATTATTAGGTTAACAATCCTACTTTGTTAAAGTTTCTTGAAATGTTCTTACCCTAGTTCCAGGCAATATTTCTTCATGCCATGAAAGAAGGAGAAATTTTTTGTTGTTTATGCTGTTCATTTTATAGTCTGCATTTGCCTTGCCTTTGTCAATGAAAATTGGCTGGAAACTAAAACAGGAATACCCCAGACTCACTTCCAGGATTTTCAAGCTCTAGTCTAATGCTGTAATTTTTGATTAGCAAACACTGCATGGAAATGCTTATAAAACTGTTTTCAGTAGAATTGTGTTAAAAAAACATAAAAGATGTTTCTTTCCTTCTGTGTACCCAATTATAGAACTAAATGTTTCATAGTTTCATAGTTGATAGGGTCAGAAGGGACCTGAACAGATCACCAACTCTGATCCCCTGCTCTGGGAAAGACCTGCTTGTGATGCATCTGTAGATGCATGACAAGGTGCAGCTAGCCTTAACTGACCACTTCCTCGCACTAGCAGCTCATGCTTATCTTGGAGTCAACAATGACTCCAAGATCCCTTTCAACCATTGTGTTGTTGAGAAGGGAGTTCCCCAGCCTATAGGTGTGTTGCTGGTTCCTTCTCCCTAGATGCTGCACCTTGCACTTGTCTGCGTTGAATTCCTTTCTATTCTCATCCGCCCACCTCTGTACCCTGTCTAGATCTAGTTGGATTCTGTCCCTCTCCTCCAGTGTGCCCACTTCTCCCCACATCTTTGTATCCTTTGGTGTACCTTTAAGGGAATGCAGTGTTTATGTGGGAGATGCCACATTAACAGATCTGAAGACAGCAGCCTGGTCTGACTAGCAGTATGGCTAGCAGAACTGTACAGTTACTCAGCACACCAAAAGGACACCCTGGAAGGCAGAGAGCAGATCTATTTGGTACACCTTGTACCGACAAGAGATCCTGACTTGGTACTCAACCCGCAGAGAGAGAGAGAGGAAGAGATTCAACTACACTGGTGGATTTAGTCATTTCACTCACTAGGGCTGGATCCAGACGTGCAGGCATGTGTGGTTTGTGGTGCTGCAACCCTCTTTGCAGTGCCACAAAACTCACAAGTTGCACTTTAATCCATGTCATTTAATCCACTGCTAACGAGCAGTGCTAGGGCAAAATTTCCTACGGGGATTTCCCGGTAGCAAAATAAAACCCTCTGAAAAAAAATCAGTGCAAGCCATGCCAACGTGGTGTGTGCCAGGACAAACACAGTGCTGTGGAGCCCCAGCTGGCTGTGGCATGGGGTGCCTTGAGACAGGGGAGCAGGCAGCCCATGTGGAGCCACTGCACTGAGGCACACTGTGCCTCAGCCAGCCTTGGAGTAGCTGACTGGGGCATAGATGTGCCTCAAGACACACTGTCTCCAAGTGTCTCAGCATGGGGGCTTAGCAGTGGAGCCCTCATGCCCCCACACTGAGGCATGCAGAGGCAGGGAAGCAGCCAGACCAGGGCTGCCTGCTCCCCCATCTCAAGGCACCCTGCACCCCAGCCAGCCTGGGAACAGGGTACCTGCTCCCCCATCTCAAGACACCCTGTGTCCCAGCCAGCTGCCCCCCTGCAGTACATAGAGCTGCAGCTCCCTCCACCCCCAGCACAATGTGTCCCGCTGCAAAGTGCAAAGTGCATGGGCAGGGGTGTGGCACAAAATAGCAGCACACATTTGTGCTGCTACCATTTATGCTGCTCATGTGGACCTGGCCTCGGAGGCAAAATTTGCTTCTGAGTGCATCCCATGCGGTGTGATTCCCAGCAGTAGAACTGAACCAGCACTTTCAACACCATACCCTTGTAAATGTGAGTGGAAAAGGATGGTGTGCCCATTGGTGCTCCCTAATGCCTATCTGCAGCCTCAGGAAGCAGCTTCCTAGGGTATTCCCCGATACTGGCAGTGAATGGTAGTGGCCAGTGGACTTCCAGCTTCCCCCATTTTTGTGGATGTGGTTATAGTGCCCAACACTGTTGGGTGTTTTGTTTTTTTTTCTCCCCTAGCTTATTTTCAGTGCAAGATGAAGCACAATGTGTTTGAATTGGATCAGGGTGAAAATGCATCTTGGTCTCCAAGGCTATAAACCACCAGCTTTTCTACTCTAATTGCCTCCAAGGTTCCAGTTAGTGTGCTTGCCACCAGGAACTAGCCTGAGACCTGTAATTCATCCTGCACAGGTCACTGAACCACCATTAGGTTCTGCTAGCCACAGTGTTCCTGAGGCAGTGAGCAAGCCCATGCAGCTCCTATAGGTTTTGATAGGGATTGTGGGTGCTTAGAACCCTTGTAAGTCAGCATAAGTTTGTTACACCATTGAACCTTGACCTAGGTATCTGACCTTAGGTCTAGGTTCCTAAAGACAACGTTGAGCTATTGATTTCAATAACATAATGAAGACACAAGAAAAGCCTCGCTCTTACAAACACCTACCTATGTATTTCTTAACTCCAAGCACAAGTTGTTCTATAGAGATGTAGAAGGATGGTGGAGTGGTTATGGCAGGGTCCTATGACCTAGGTGACTTGAATTGCATGCTATGCCACAGATTCTGGCCTTGGTTAAATCAAGCCCATTTGTGCCTTTATGCCCATCTGTAAAATAGAACTAGCAGTATTTCCTGATGTCACAGTGAGGGTGTGAGGATCGGTGCCTTCAGATACTGTGGTGACATCTGAAGTACCTTAAATAAACAGATTATGCACATGTTTGAGGTTAAGCAAAGAAAGAGTAAACATAAGTACTTGCAAGATCAGGACCCTTGATAGGAAGTTACTGCTATTACTTATTCAGTATTTGTGGCTGGAATTGCAGCGCATCGGAGCAGACTCAATCAATTGAGTCTGCTGGAGCCTGGCAATTAGCACACTCCAGCAGCCTCCTGCATCTCATGTATCAGCATCTCCATGCTTAAAAATGGCGGCGGGGGTGCTTGAACTAAAGCTTCTCAAATGAGATTTAGTTCAAGCATGCCCACCCCCATTTTTTCAGCACAGAGCTGCTGATACACAAGATGAGGTGGCACTTTAATTAGGGAGGCTCTCGGAGCTGCTCTAATTAAAGAGCTGCCTGCCTTCCCCCAGAGCACATGTAAAAGTGCCCACAGATATGCCCAGTTTCCTAAGCCAAACTTATATGAATTGTATTTTAATGCTCAAGTATTCCCACTAATTACATGGACCCCATAACACCCATCATTCCACAATTTATATATATAAAACATAGTTTAAAAATTATGCCAGTAACCAAATGTTTCTCTTTATTAAATACTGGCTCCAGAGTGTGTTTTCTGGACACAATTCACTATTCATTTATATGGGTATTATTCTTCTCTTTGGAGTAAATTGATCAACCTTCTGTTTAGGGGGGGGAGGGCATCATAAATAGATTCAAATGTGTTGGCAGAGGAAGAGAAGGTTCTTTTGACTTTTTTCCCAGCACAGGAAGAAGGAATAATATTCAAGTACATACATTTTAGCCAATGTAGTTATGGAAATTGGGAAAAATAAAATGTGTAGATTACACCATATTCTTCCTTAATTTATCTCTTGCAAAAACTCTGCTGCCTGTTTTCTGCATTTGTTAGTAGCATTTTCTGCAAGTGAAGTTGCTGGAAATAGAGGAGAGTATTCCTGATCTAGGCACATAGAGCCTTCTGCTATAGGGAGCTTTCATATACCTCTTTTTTATCTTGACTAAAGGGAACCAGACTGCAGAGAGAAGAGAGGATTTAATAACAGTTTGTCTAATATTCCTTTAAATATTTTAGTCAGCTGAATAGGTGGGGGAAGCTTGGTCTCATTAACCTGCATTCTGATGGTGTTCATATATTAACTCTTGAGGAAAGAGCTGCAGGCTGTGAGTTATTTTAAGTAGCAGCTGTCTGTTTCTGAGGCATGAAAAATCCTTGTGATCTGCAATGGCTGACAAACAAAGAATTAAAGCAGTTGTGTGAAGCCAACAAAACCTACTCTTTGCAAACTTAAACATCATTGCATTTGGAGAGGTTTGTAGAATTAATTTTACTGGTTAATGAAAGTTCAAATGAATATAATTACATAACAAGGACATGAAATACAACTTATCATCTCCTTTCAACCCCACATAAACATGAGGAAGGGGAAAATCAGTCAAGATAAAAAGTTTTTTATTCATTTTCATTCATTTTAAATGCACTGAACACCCTTAAAAATCCTAAAACCTGTTGTATTTTGGATAAATTAAAATTGTCTCTGAATAAAAATTAACCACTAGCACAGCCCTCCAAACTTAATACCTTGTGTCATGCAGATACTATTTCCACTCAGGTGTGGACTGTTGGATTAGACTCTGAACTATGTTATATCAGATGATATGTGGTAGGTAAGAACTTTATTTCACTTACATTGGTTTTTAATTGAGAATTTCTCAACTACATGATTCAAATGTGTTTCTAACAAATACCAGTCACTTAGATGTATCTCAAAACCTCATATTGATATAGTACCAGAGCATCTCTTGCATCCAGAATTATAAAGGTTTTTTTCTACCCTACCTGTGTGTGTGTTTTTTTTTACAGTGAGAGCTAATTAAAGTAAAAATCCAAAGTGAAACAAGGCTAGACTCATTTTTACCTCTGTGTAGTGATAACAATATGTGTTTAGCCTTTGCCTGAATTTTAAGTCATATTATCTATTTCCAAGTAAAATATACATGTATATTACCATTAGCTTGAGTTTTTATGTCTGACATTATTACTCCTACAAATAAGTGTCAGTTTCAAATGACTGAGACTTACCAGGTTATGCTTAGAATACATCTGAGAGTAGTTTGATTTTTTTTAACTTAAAGTTGAGTGCAGTAGCATATTTTCTTCAGTCTTTGCTAAAGTGTCTTTGTCACACTCTGTCTGAGACATCATCTTATACATTGCCACAGATCCCTTGCATTTTGCTTGAAGACTGCAAAGCAACAGTCTGCTAGACCTGTTGTTGCTCCACCTTTCCACAAAGAGTCTGCAGAGACTACGGTCTATGGTGCAGTATAGAAATACCTAAACTAGCTTTAAATGAGCTAGCTCACATACTGGAAGTTGTGCATCTACCTTATGAGTCCAGTGATCCAGAGCCTTTCCTTTTCTGTCTAAATTAATGCACGCTGCTCTCCATGGTTCTGAAAATGGTCCTAAAACACAGCAGCCCCACTCCAGACTCTCAATATATCCAGATTAGCCCTCAATTATACTTTTAAAATATTTATATTTTGAACTTTTATCCTTAGTTAACCCCTGGAGTCAATGTAGCAAGTTTTCATGTATTTAAAATAAAAGCCAGGTTAATAAAAATTAAGTTTGCACAAATAGTCTAGCTAAAATAGAGAGTGTTCAGAACTTAAAATTATTTGAAATATGCATTCTGTAACCTTTCTTACCCTTATCAGTGCCTGCAGGCAATGCTGTACTTAATAAGAGAGAGCCAGGGAAACTAGACAATGTGGCTTCATTTAGAAAGACTATATAATACTACCTGGATTATATACGTATTTTATAATTTCTTTGACACTGTGAAATACAAATGTTATCTCCAATTAACCTTTTAAAAGTCTTTATTTTTCAAATGTTTTAGAGTACCTTGCCTTTACAAATGTGCAGTGTTATGGTAGGCAAAATGAACAATTGTACTAGAATCTGTAAAATATTCATAATCCAGAACATGCACAGGGATCCAAACTGCATGGGGATTAGCAGATTATACAGTGTGAGAATCTCTGACAGCAGGATTTTCCCCCTCCACCCCTGTGTTGCACTTCTCTTACCCAGAGAGAGATAGTAGACTGTGTTCATAGGCAAATCCAGAATTTGGAAAAGAGGAGTGTAGGAGCAGCGACTGGTACTGCAAGGTGGTTGCACTCCCCTGCTCCCAGCTTCTTTTCCCCCCACTGGAGTGGGAAGACTATGCCACAGGACATGCAGTTAGGCACTCTTTTTGGTCCCCAAAGCAGTCTAAATATATTGTCTATATACTTTATAAATTCTTTGTTTTCTGAATAACAGTATTTTGTTTAAGAATGTATCAGTACATTTATTCTCTAGCAGCTCAAAATACCAGGTTGTTGAAAGTTACCTATATGGAACAATAGGACAATAAATAATACAGAATAATAAATAAGATGAAGGACTAACATATTGTTTACATAGTTTACTGTTCTATATCAGGGGCTCAGGCCAATATGTAACAATATGATCAAATCCTGAAAAACAAGTGACAAAATAAACTCTTTACTGCTTTACAAAGCCATCCAGAAAGCCAATGGCATCTGGACAACAAAACAAACACAAATAAAAAAAAATATCAGGAGTTAACATGAGACTAAGTGGTCATGTCTACACATGCATATTTATTGCACAGTAACCAAAATTACTACGCAGTACAGATGCACATCTACACATACACACCCATACTACACAGTAAATATAAGAAATTATGCTGACTTGAGCATAAAGTTGATACCTGCATTATGCAGGTATTCAATTTATGCCCTATCAATTACTGCACAGTAATGCATGTGTAGATGCCTTACTGCACAGTAGCACTGTGTATGTGGACTGACTTGAGACTAACTTGAGTCCCAAGTCAGTCCATGCACAGTGTTAATGTACTTTAATGCCTGCACATGTAGACACCGGCCTATTCCCTTTTACTGTGCAGTAAATTTAAGCCAATGTAAATACACGTGTAGATACACCTACTGAGTCTGAATACCACCATAGCACTTTTTCAGGAGTAACCTTTTGCATAACCTAAGATTTAACAAGAGGAAAGTTTCTGGCCTTTATAATTGCAGAGATCTGAAGGTGTGCACTGTTGTCTTTGTCAACTTTAAGTTCAGTATTTAGAAACATCCCCATTTGTTTCAAGTTATAGTTCATTCTGAAGTCTAGTGAAGACCATTTAAAAACTGGTATTCCATGCTGATAAGAGCATGTAGAGGAGACAACAACATTTGTCCACTGTGGTTGAATATCATAAAATATAGCTCTCAGGACTAGCTAGGTCATTTTGTTCATTCTCTAGCCAGCATCAGCTTTTTTCACAGTAATAAAGACTACATTTTTATATTCAGGAAATTTTTGAATGAAAGACCAGGCACCCTTAAAAGGACAACCACCCAAGACTATTTTTTAACTTAATAGATTTCATTTTTTGTCAACATTTTAAAGGTATTTTAATTCCTTCCTATCTGTCCTAGGTACCCAAGGCTTCAAGTATGCCGCTTAAGAAGTGGCACAAGCCAGAAGCCCTGAAGTAACTGGGCAGAGAATTCAGTAACCCCTGCAAAGCAGTTTAGAAATCAGGGTATGCATTGAATCCTGCTGCTTGGACTTCTAAATGTCCTGGGAAAAAATGAAAGATACAGTCTCTTCAAACTGAACCAAGTTGACCTGCTCAACTGGGTTTTAAACTAAGCCACCCGGGGAATGGGTGTACAACCACCAAAGCAAGCCCACTAGGTAACGTCTGCAAAATTAGCAGGTTAGGGCACTCAAAGGAATCCACTCCTACCCCAGCCCTGGAACGATTTCCTCCTAGGAATGCAAGAGAGCCTAGGGCTTCCCCTGGGACACTTACATGCCTGCACACCAATGCCAGGAGCTTGGGAAACAAATAAGAGGAACTGGTCCTCCTGCTAAACAAGAATGACTACGGTCTCATAGAGATAATGGAGACCTGGTAGGACTCCACCTATGACTGGGCCACAGGTATAGATGGAAATACCCTGTACAGGAGAGATCATGCAGAAAAAAGGGGCAGGGGTGTAGCTCTCTACATCAAGGAGAGCTACACTTACCTGCAAGCTGACATTGGCACCCAGGGAGGATGACTGGAGACCCTCTGTGTTAAAATACATGGGGAATATGGCACAGGGGACACAATGGTAAGAGACCTCCTAATCAGGAACAAGAGCTTGACCAGGAATTCATCAGGGAACTGGCTGAGGCTGCATGCTCTCATTGCATGGTTATCATGGGAGACTTCAAATACCCAGATATCTTATGGGAAGAGCACTTGGCCAAATCTGAACGGTCACAAAGGTTGCTCAAGTGCATGGATGAGCTCTATCTAACTCAAGAAGTCTATGCACTGACAAGAGGTAAAGTGCTCTTGGACCTGGTACTGGCTAAAGGGGATGGTCTAGTCAGTGACCTAAGAATTGAAGGAAAGCTGGGTGATATTCACCACAAGCTGATCATTTTCACCTTCCACCGCAAAGCTGGCAAGTCAGTCAGCAATGCAGAAGTCCTCGACTTTAGAAAAGCTGGCTTTAATAAACTCAAGAGGCTTGTTGTCAAGGCCCTAAGGAACCGTGACTCAACGGGGAGGGGAGTTCAGGATGAGTGGTTGCTCCTTAAGGGAGTGATCCTGAAAGCACAAGGGATGTCCATCCCATCTTGGAGGAAAGGTAGCAAAAGAGCACAGCAACCCCCTTGGCTCAAGAGGGAACTTGTAGACCTCCTGCATCTAAAAAGAGAGGCTTATAAAGGATGGAAGATTGGAATCACCACAAAGGAGTAGTAGTCTGCACTGGTCCAACCATAGGGAGCGAACCAGGAAAGCCAAGGCTGCAACTGAACTCCAACTGGCTACACATATCGAAGACAATAAAAAGTCCTTTTTTAGATATGTGGGGAGTCAAAAGAAAAGCCAGGGTAACATTGGATCCCTGCTAAACCGAATGCGACAACTGACAACCAACGCCCAGGAAAAAGCCAACCTGCTTAATGGGTATTTTGCATTGGCTTTTCACCAACCCAAAGGGACAGCCCTGCTTAACATGATGTGGGATGGCCAGGGTGAGGGTGAATTTATACCCAACATCAGTGTAGACCCTGTAAAAGAACATCTTGAGAGGCTGGACACCTTCAAGTCAGATGCTCCTGACAGTTTGCACCCCAGGGTACTTAAGAACTGGCAGGCACCATAGCCCAGCCACTGGCAAGGATCTTTGAAAACTCATGGTGCTCATGTGAAATACCCAAAGATTGGAAGAAGGCCAATGTGGTGCCTTTCTTCAAGAAAGGGAGGAAAGTAGATCTGGGGAACTACAGGCCAATCAGCTTGACCTCAATCCCTGGAAAAAATTTGGAAACAATTATCAAAGAGACCATTCTTGACAAACTGGCTGATGGTAACATCCTGAGGGACAGCCAGTATGGGTTTGTTGTGGGTAGGTCTTTCCTTACCAATCTCATCTCCTTCTATGCCCAGGTGACATATCACCTGGACAAGGGAAAAGAGATTGATGTCATATATCTGGACTTTTAAAAAGCCTTTGATCTGGTGTCCCATGATCTCCTCATGGAAAAATTGGCCAACTGCGGCCTCAGCTACATCACAGTCAAATGGCTGGGGAATTGGCTACAAGGTTGGACCCAGAGAGTGGTAATTGATGGAAGTGAATCATCATGGTGCTCCATGACCAGTGGGGTCCCCCAAGGCTCCATCCTTGGACCTGTACTCTTTAACATCTTTATTAACAATGTGGACATTGGTGTCAGAAGCGGACTGGCCAAGTTCACTGATGACACTAAACTTTGGGGTAAAGCGTCCACACTTGAGGATAGGCTGGTGATCCAGGCTAACCTTGACAGGCTTAGAAAGTGGTGGGAACAGGCCAGCAGGTGGCTATGTTGCTGGAATCCTTTGACCCCAGCTGACTTCCTGCCCCTGGGGTAGGGCCTGGACTTGATGATCTTCCAAAGTCCCTTCCAGCCCTAATGTCTATGAAATCTATGAAATCTATGAAGTTGCACATTGAAAAAGTGTCATTCTTGCCTGCTCAGTAGAGGCTTGCTAGAGTTTTTGCACCTTAATTCTTTGAAGATTCTATAAATTACAAGTATGTTATAGTCTATACATGGTCACTAATTGTGTTTTCCTCCTCTTCTGGTTATCCAGCTTAAGACCTGACAGTGCTAAGCAGGCACCTGCAACTGAACTCAATGAGAATTGTGCTTTGAACATGCGAAAGTGTAGAAGAATAAGGTAGCATATGTCTAAAACAGGGCACCCATAATTAAAGGGTATCTTTTACCTCTTTCTGCACCTCAATTCCACATATAAGAAAGGCAAATACTATTTCTCCCTCAACTCATTGTTTGGTCTGAAGGCAGTTCATGAATGTTTGTAAAGTATGCAGATCCTTCAGTGATGAGAACCATAGAAAAGACCACAAGGAAATTGGTTATTCCATCTTTAGAGCAGAGTTTGATTACTGTACAATAAATAGTCCTGGGGCCACACATCGAAGAGAAAACAAAATATTATCCAGTTGCTCATTAAGTGAGCCTCGGCCATTCTATGCTCTGAATGAAGCAAGCTTCCTATGGGAAAACGAAGATGTGATCATATACTTAAAGAATCATCATGCAGAGGTGCTAGGGGTATGATTTAAGTTTGCAGAGCCACCATTAATTCTGGTATTTACTAATTTTTGAGTGCTTGATTTTGCAACCTGAAATTATACTTGCCTAAATGTACCTATGTGTATGTATATTGTCACAACTTCCCCAGATGAAATTGAGAAATCGAGAGGAGACTTTTTATACTCACAACATCAGTCAAATCTTACTCCTTACAGCTGCATCCAGAGGAGTGCAGACTTGGAGTATGTGGTGCCGCAGACCCATTTGCAGCACCACAGATTTCACATGCAGGCGGTTCTCACACTGCTACCTTGCAGCATGAAGAGGGGGCGAGTTTTGACCCCAGGAGATCCCAGGGTCAAAAAACCCACACCAAAAGAAAGCAGGGCAGCACACATGCCAGTAGTGCACACCACCCAAAACCAGAGCCTGGCTGGCCTGAGCCACACTTCGGCTGCCAATCAGGCTTCCTGCCATGGCTGCAGCCCCAGGAGGCCCCCAGGACCCCAGGTAAGGCTGCTGGGGCCAGCACAGTTGCTGGCCTCAGCCTCCCCCCAGCCAGGGTAACCTGCCGTGCGCCAGACCACACATGGCACAGGCGTTTCCTGTGCCCTGACACCTTGTGCCACTGCTACTTGTCCCTGGAGAAACAAATGTCCGTGCTCATCTGGACGTGCTCTATAGGTTTAAAGGCAAGGCTGTGACCAACCATGAGAAGAGCATGATCACAAAAGAACCATGGGAGCAGTGGGTTTTGTGGCTTTCAAAGTATGCTGTATGTTACATCAGTGCAACATTAGTCAATATAATGAAAGTATACTTGGTCCTTCATCCTTTATTTTGTGTGGCTCACTAGTGCAAGTCTCTGATTTAGAATGAGATCACACACATATAAAATAGGTAACTATCGTTGTATTGTTACTTGTCAATTTTTTTCTATTGTTCCTTGTGTTTTGAAATATTGTAGACGTGTTTTTTGTGATGAAGAATGCTTATGATAAGTAAAATAATACTGGCAGTTTGTTCAATGATGCTACTATGAAAAAAAAATCATTTATCTATGTAGTGTCAGCTATTATTATACTTCAAGCCATGCTCCAAATTAAAAAAAATATATCACCATATGAGTAAGTGGGAAAATAAAAGATGTATTTTTCACTATAGAGATACAGGCAACCCAGTTAACTCCTAATAGAAATTTGGAAGTATAAATGGCCTAGGAAGTGAAATGTAAGTGCCTCTAGAGCTTTCCTGAAAGATTAATGTGGGAAACATATTGTAGATCAGCAAGGGGGAAATATGTCCTAATTTAAACCATGAAAGGACACTAATTTGTTTCTATGGGAAACTAATACATGCAGAGATAGTACTGGAATAACAGTGTTGACAGTCGGAGAAGGAAGGAAATATCTGCATTAATAAAAAACAAATGTTTATCAGGTGAACACCATAGCTGGTTTTAAATCTAGTGGACTCAGCTTGTGTGAGCAGGGCATACCACTGATGCTGAGAAATGATTCTATCAGCCTGTGCTGTTTATAATGTAAATATAATCTGAATATAAAAATTGCATCTCTGGCAGAACAGAGGTAAAATTTCCATTCCTCACACTTTAAAATATCCATATCACTTAATAATATTAGGCAACTATTGATCCTCTGGATCGTGGTATATGCATAAGAGGTCTGGTCACCACAACCTTTGATGCATAAGCCTAGGTAAGAGTTTGGAGGAGTGGAGGTTGTTCAGGACCTATCATCCTCCCTTTAGACCATGGAGACACAACCCAAAGGCCAGAATGAGTTCAGATGTTCAGTGCCTTGATGGCTGTAGCTTCTGCCAGAGAGCAACAGATAAGAACTGCTGCTGACTGCCTAACACTTCAGTGTGGATGTGTTTCTGTCAGGGTGATGTCCCTTACCTTTCTCTACCCACAGGGCAGCAGGGGCTAGGGTCTTGAGGCACACCTTATACTTGTCTTACTCTGGAGGTTGCAACACTATAGTATTTTATAAGAGCTACCTCGCCACAAGTATCCCCACCACGTTGCCAACAGGCACCCCAGTTGGATGCAGTTTATAGTCATACTAGGGCCATAATCACATAATATGTTCTTGGTAACCATAACTAAGAAGTTTCTTATTGTAGAGATGATTAATAATAGTCAGAAACATATAACGTATTTTCCATTTATATGAAACATAAATATTTGTCCAAAACACAATTATGATGGGCTGAATAATGAAGTGCTTAAAACTAATCTATTAAGTAATTTCTATCTGTTCCTGTAGAGGTTAGGGCCTTTTAAAAAAGCAGACAGAGAAAACATGATTACATCTAATTTTAAGAGTTGGCTGGATTTGTTATACAGCAGATAACCTGATGAACTGAAATAGCATGGGGCAGGAGGATGGTTTTTAAAGTGAGATGCACTGGCCCATTTTTTACCTTAGGACTCCAGATTTCTTCTAAATTTGACCTGCTGAGATGTAGCTTATGAGTTTCTTTTGGAATAGGGTGCTAAATATCTAACAGACACTAGTAGCATAACTGGGGCTGGGAAAAAGGGCACCTGCCCCAGGCCCTGACTTAGGAGGGACACCAAAATTGTCCCACGGCTTTGTGGCATCTATGACCCAGCATCAAGAGCAGCTGCACCACATTGTTCTTGCAACAGCAGCCAGTACATAGACACCATACTGCTGCTACTGTACGAGCAAGAGCTTGGGTGGGCAGAGCACACGGTGGCGGCAGCAGCACTAGTAATGCAGCTGGGAGCTGTTTTGGGTAAGACTCCTGTACCCTTCCCCCCTTCAAAACGCAGGACACAAACCTTGCCTGCTGTGCCCAGGACAATAACCCTGCTTGTTATGCCACTGACAGAAGCACTGCTTCTCCCAAAGTTTTTTAAGGCATGTAAGCTACACAGGCATTAACAAAAGATGAAAGTTTTGCATAATCCAAATTCATATTGGTTTTCCTCTCAGTGGCTGTGTCTACACAGGACACTGACTGAACAGTAGCTCTTTACTTCTGTGCAATAGCAACACATGGCACAAAGTATGATGCAATGCTACTGTGCAGAAGTGATGAGCTACTGCATAGTCACCATCACGTAAAAGCCATTCAGGGACACCACTGCTTAGCAACTCTGGTTACTGCGCATTTAGTACTTGTGTATATAAATAGTAAATGACTGCACAGTAACAACTGCTCAGTCAGCATCTCATGTAGACACAGCCAGTTTCTGTGTAAGATGTCATAAATGCTAGTTCCCAGATTGCCTACTAAATCTGTCAGGAAATGCCCTGTAAACAAGATTTGAATTTCCATGGCATATATATTATAACATATCCCATGGAAATATAGCCCATCTCTGGTTAAATACCTATATATAGCCTGTCTCTGGTTAAATAAGCATAATGCTAAACTCTTTCTATTGGCCAAGTCCCTTCCTGCCTAAGAGGGATGGTCAATAAACCCAAATTTCTTTTTCTCATGGTTATAGTATAATGAAATTATAACCTGAATCCACAGGAGAGCTAACACTGACTTATTGGCTAAATTCCATGTTTCAGTTCTAATTTTTAAATTACAGAGGCATTGAATTTAGCACTAATATAAGTAGGAGTGTAATTATTAGCTGACTGAATTCCTTAACAAACAAAGGCATGATAAAAATACTGAAAAATACCAAGAAATTATGAAAATGGAGAAGTAAAAGGTGCATCTAAGGACTGATATGAAGAAATGCACTTTGTCTCTATGACCCATGAATGCTTCTCTTCAGTGATATGGAAAATGTTACAAAAACCACCTTTTTTTCCCTGGCTATTTCTGGGGCTCTAGGTGAGGGAAATGTAGGCTGTGGTTTGCCTGAAGTGTTGAGGGAGGTTAGTTGGGTTTGATCATGTTGTCTGAAGGTGAAAAAGGTCAGAGCTTGTGTTTCTAAGACATATACACCAGATTTGTAAAGATATTTAGGCATCTGAAGATGCAGACAGATACCAGTGGGATTTTTAGAAACCAAAGGCCCTTTCAGAATCCTGTTAGATTCTTAAATACATGGAAAAATCTGGCCATGTGTTTAGCCCTCACTGCAGTATGCTGCTTCATTGTTTCATTAAAGAAATGTGCTTTATGCTAATTCTGTAATGTGCCCTGGTGTAAGAGACAAGAATAGTTAATGAACTACCAGAACACAAGCCAGTTATTTCCTCAGATAAAAACTAAGGGTGCAAATATAATATGTAACAGTATTATTCAGTGGAACCAAAATGACTGGCTGTAGCAGGAAATAAGACGCTGGTTCAAATAATCAAGATTTTTTACTTAAAGCTGTGATAAGTCAAATTAACTGCAACATTTACTTTGCAGTGCCACCCTAGAGATTTCAAGCATAACACATGATAGACTGCACACAAAAACGTTGAGAACAATTGGAGGTTCTCACCCTTCCTGATACCTGGCCATTAGTGTGTAAGTCTCTGTGGGCAGCAGCAGGATCTCAGATGGACTGAGCTCTTGCAGGTCCCATGGACTTCAGCAGGAGTGTATGTGTGCATAACTTCTGAAAAGCAAACCATTAAAGCTTGAGATTTCTCTTGAACACAAGCGATTCTTAGAGATGGCTTTGGTCCACAACATGAAGACTGCAAACAAAATATTTTATCTAATGGAGGAGGAGTATGACTTTATAAACCAACCTGAAGGGGGAGACTTGGTTTTCAAACTCTGGTTCAAATAATATAAAATACTTAAATATTTACTGGACTAGGAAATAAAAGTTAGGTCTTCCCTTAACTGGGTGCCCTAATGCCTAAAATACAGAGTCATTCTTTAATGAATATTTAAGTGAAAAAGCTTCAGTTAGAGTGCTTGAAATAATCCCACCCCAGAATATCCCATAGCTTTTGCTAACAGCATTTACTTGGGCACAGCAGATATGACATCAAGTCTCCTAGGCAGAGGAGAGCATTGAACCTGGGTCTATTACAACCTTGAAAACCAATTAGCTCTAACCAATTAGCTGTGTGATTAAAATGTGCTTCCTCTAGCTGTTTTTGTGAGTCTAATCTGTACGCTGAGAACATTTACCACAGTGAGTCCTCTAAGTGAAATAGGCAGGGGAATGACTAATTTGTGGTTCCCCGTGGGCCAAATTGCTCTGTACTATCAGAAATTAGGCAGTTCTGGGTTTATCTAGAAAGAGAGCTCTAGGTGTTGAGGGAAATTTACTGACAGAATTTTCCCTGTCTACAGACTTTAGTTGCTTCTAGCATTAGGCAAAAGATGTGTAGAGCTTTGAGAATGTAAATTTTGGAGTTACATTTTTCTGGTGGCGATTAGGTAGCTCTTAGACACTCAGATCCTTGTGTAGTATGGTCTACAAACCTTTTTGAAAGTAAGTGGGTCTTGTGTTCCTCAGTCATTCATCTCTATTGAAATTCCATCCTATAGCTCAGTGTGTGTTTGACAGGGCATGGGTAAAGGTCCCTATGCCACTAGTTGAGCTTATCCTTTCAGACAGTATTGGTAAACCAACCATATCAAGTACAGGTCATAATTCTCAAGAATATTGTTTCTGGCCATTGGAATATTGTACCAAAAGCAGAACTATTCTTAGAGGACAGGAGATTGTATACTGTGGCTTTGTTCACGTCTCTACCAACAGCTTACTTCAACAAAACAAAATAATAATTTCTGGGATACTTAAAGTATTAAAAAGCTATTCTGTTTTGAACAGCCAATGGGCTTAGATTAGTGAAGTTTTGTTTAGCAAGATCTGTACATCATCATTTCCTTCAAGAAGTGTGATCAACAGCATTTCTGTTCTTTTGAATGGTATACTATTGACTAGGGAAACTAATATTTGAACTATAGTTGACCTATTGACATTTTTTGAAATGGCATTCTATCAGTGACTTATTTACATATAGTTTAAGGGAATCTCTTCTTTCTATGAGGCTTGTTAAAATAAAGGTCTTCAGCAAGCAATTTTTTTTGTTATAATTGAATGTAATGTTAATTCATTACAATCAGCCAAGCTGTGCATTCTGTTTATAAAAAGTCTGTAGCATTATACAGCAGGGCCAGATCCTGAAAGCCCATTTTGCAAAAGATGTATCTTATTTTCTAATCTAGTATCAGAAGATCATGTAATAAAATAATAACGGTGTGTCTGCATGTGGAAAATGGGTGCCAGATCTAGCATGCAGGGCCCAGGATTCTCCATAGGTCAGAAGATTCGGCAGTAGGGGATCAGTGCCACCATTCTCCAGCTGCCAAATTTCTGGACCTGTGGAGAGCCCTGAAGGCCAGATGGCATGGTGCCACAGACCAGATCTTTCCTAGAGGCTGAGCGCCCTTGTTTTAGCCCAAGATAAGAGAGCAAATAGGAGCAAGTTCTAGGCTGCCTTCACCAAAAGGTGATTTGATCCCAAAACTCCTGCTTCCCAGCAAAGTACTCTATTAAGACACAGGGTAGGCATTACCCAATCTTCTCTCCAGCCCTCCTCTTGAGACTGGCGCTCTGGACAGCCAGGAGAGGCAGATATGGCAGGGAAGAAGAGTACAAGCAAGAAGACATGAGGCTTAGCGGGATCCATGCCGCCCTTGATGGGAGGGGACCTGGGGTTCCAGCTTGAGCCATTGCTCCCAATGTGGCAGAAATTCCCATTGTTGTGTTTATCCATTTTATACAATTAATAGTAAATGCAGAGTGCAGTGAGTCATCTTCAAGAAGAACCAGACTGAAGGAGAACTGGGTTAACACTTGTTAATCTGTGCCATAGTAGTTTGCTGAGAAGCAGAAATGCAAATCCAAACTTCCTCAAGAGTCTACAGCTGAGGTCTTCTGCTCCCTGGCCAGTAAACTATTGGATTAAAACATCGCTCCTCTTCTAGTAGCTATGTTTCTTTTTGCCTGACTAAAATTTCAGGACTTTCCCAGCGTCATGCACATTTGTGCCTAGCCAGACTGTAGCTCTACCGAGCGTGCATACTGGATACATGCACACTGGTGCACCAAGAGCAGAACTGCAAATCGAGTGTAAGTGCCAAAAATTGCAGTTAGCTGCATGTATGCCATTTAGGCATGTAAAGTGAAATAGGATTTAATCCTATTAAATCAGACAATGAGTACAAAAGAGCTCAATCCATGTTCAAATCCAGATTGCTGACCACTAGCTTCACCATGTAAAACAAATCTAAGTGTTAACTTTTTGACAACATTTCTCATTGTTTAAATCACATTTAAAAACATTTTCTGTGTCTAAAAAAATCATAGACCATCTTATCACTAGAAGAATAAAAACAGACATTCTCTGTTTAGCATTATCTAAAGACATGGATGTCTGCAAAGAACTGTGAATAGAGCTTTGATTCAGTATTATAAGCTGCAGTTAGTTATAGCCTATGAATACATATTGACAATACAAATTCATTTATATTTTCCAATTGTGATAATGACATTTATTTGTCACTGGAAACAAAAGCAAAAGAAAACAAACAAACAACCCTCCTCCCCGAGTAATTACTTCTTTGTCAAAAGCATTCCACTTTAGATTAACTGCACTTCAGTTTTTTGATGTACACCATCATGTAGGGTTAAGAATCTGGATAGAATTCTAGAGGATATAAGCACAATGCTTCTGTATGCCAAAGGGTGCACTATGACCTTTGGCAGAGCATAGTGTACACTTAACTCCTCCATGAAATGTGGTCATCTGTGGGTGTGTCTACATGAGATGTTTTACTGTGAAATCACATAGTTTACTGTGCAGTAAGCATGTGCATCTATACTTGCACATGCTTACTGCACAGTAAACCTCGCTAATCACAAGTAAATTTGCTACCTGCAAATGCAAGTAGCAAATTTACTTGCAATAACTAACTGCACAGTAGTCCTCATACAGATGCCTGACTAGGAGCAAATCTGCTCCCAGTCATCCATCCACCAGGGGTTGGAAAATTGCTCCCTGCCCCTGGAAACTGCCTGTAGCTGGGGCGGGCTTCACCACCAGAGCCTGGGTGTGGACTATGTCCTGCTGCCCTGGTAGCAAGGAGCTCTAAGCCCCCTTCTCTGAGATGGCAATTGGGGAATGGGGGCTGGGAGATCTTTATCTCCCAGCCCCCACTTCCCCATCCTGATCAGGGAGCAGGAGGCTGGGAGATCTTTATCTCCCAGCACTGGCTCCACAACTGTGGAACCAGCACTGGGAGATCCTTATCCTTATCTCCCAGGGCCTTATCCTTATCTCCCCACAGTCACAGAGCTGGCACTGGGAGACAAGGATCTCTCAGTCCTAGCCCCACAACCATGGAGCTTAGGCTGGCCCACTGTTGCAGAGCTGGTGCTAGGAGCTCCCTGCTGGCAGGGGCTGGGGAGCCTGTCCCCTGCCAACTCCATGATCATGGAGCTGAGTGGGGAACCAGCTCTCCAGCCTGTTCCCCACCCAGCTTTGTGATCACAAAACTGAGCAGAGAACAGGCTTTCTAGACCCCACCCCACAATTGCATAGAACTGCCCTCTGGTGGTGGCAGGGGCCCATTGCAAAGCCCTAGGAAGTGAGAGCAGTTTGCTGCCATTAGCAGCAAATCTTCTCCCCCTTTCCTACATGTGTAGACACCTGTCCAGGAGCATTTACTCACAAGTAGATTACTTGCAAGTAAACTATTCCCAGATCTAATGTACATGTAAACACACACTGTCTGAGGTAAAGCCTTCAGCATTCCTGAACTGTCCAGGAATCCCATAGTGCCAGTTTCACATAGTACCAATACCTCTTAGGCATTGTTATTTAGTCATCAAAGAGGGATGAAACTCTGTATATCCATTCCTTTCCCTCTCTTATGTCTATTCTTTGGGCTAGGCATAAATCTTATTTCCACCCAAGAAACCCATCATAGCAAATAATCAACTGTAAGCTATATGGAACTGGAATTATCTATTAATTTTCCCAAATACTAGCTAATTCTAGGACATATACCAGTAATATATGTAAAAATGCTTTTTCAGCCTGTATGTCTAGTTTTAATCCATCATTCTGTCTGTGCAACACAGCCCAAGCTATCCTGTGAATTATTTTGAAATCACTTGTAGATTTTTCTAAAGATGACCACATTGTTCATTGCCTTTTTGCTTTAGAAAGATTACTCAGCTGTGCTCAGCTGTCAGCAACCAATCCATACCTCAAGATGGGAACTTTAAATTTATGAGTTTGTCAGATAAGAAGCTTTAAATGTTTTCCCTTAGCTGAATCTAATAACTCTCTGAATTTGTTTTTTATAAAGGACAATTTAACACTATGTTTTGATTTTTAAAATTTCTATCTAAAAGCAGTTGACTGTAAAACTGGTTCAAAACACAGAGGGTCAACATCCATGCTAAAACCCCGAGGCCAAATTTCTGCCACTCCAGAAGCAAAACATGTGGTTTTTGCCATTGCTCTGATAGCCAACAAATCTACATCCTACAATTTGCACTCTCAATCTAAGAGATACTTTGGGGCCTAAAGCCAGTGAAGGAGACCTTGTTAACCCAGCTACTGCAAAAGCCATACTGAAGAAGCAGGATCAAATAGGACCAGGAGCTGAAACGGGAATGATGGCCTGGTCCTCTGAAGAGCCTCAGGTTCTGGGAGGTGAACTGTTGATCCCTAGGAAAAAGAACTAAACCTTATTCCAGGGGTGTGCAATAAACTCAAGGGGAACACCTTACAGCTTCCCATCCCTTATTCAAGAGCACTATAGTATGATACAGAGTAAAACTTTATGACTGGCCACATTTTAATGTCAAAGTAGATCAACAGCACAACAGTTTAAGTTCTACAAAATTACTTCAGAGTATAGAGCTGAATATGCTTTCTGAGATGGTGTGACATGACAACCACAAGGCCAAATTCTACTCCCAGTGTCATGGGCTAATCATATAAAAGAGAGAAACTAGACCTTTACATGTCTAAATTCAACATAGTGCAGTAGGTTTCATGCCATGCTGTATGCCATAGATCTCTATTTGTAATGCAGGATTAATATCTTCTCTGTGTCTTTTTTATTGTACTGAAAAAGTGCTCTTGATGAGGTTAAATAGGTTGTTCTCCTTAGTCATTGCATTGAAATAACGATAAAGGTTTTCCAGATATTTAACTCATTTCTCTGTGGTATTTATAGCATCTGTGATGGTGAACATTAAATTGTGCATACAGTGGCTGACTTTAAAAAGGTAGAATAATTACTTCACTTAGAGAGAAAATAGGAAATGATCAAGGAAATAGATTTACTAAATGTATCAATTATTCTATCTACTTTAGTTTTTTGTCACTGAAGCAGCACTTTTTGATATCATATCCTGCCTAAAGAAGCCACAGTGATTTATATAATCTGCAAATGAAGTAATATCATCCAAGATGTATATAGTGCCTTATCAGAAAGCACGCATGCGTGCGCACACGCACGCAAGCACGCACGCATGCACGCACGCACGCACGCACACACACACACTCTGAAGTTAATGCAAAGACTCTCATTTACTCTAAAAATGTAAGGCTAAAGAAATCCACAAACATTAAGTGAATTCAGTTTCACTACACATCCTGAAATGATAAAATCCATGTGGAACATGGCAGTAGAGAGATGAATAGGGTTACTTAAATGAAATTTGGATGAGATTTGGGGGTATGTTCATTATTATACTGAATGAATTCTGAGTAAAACAAAGGAATACAGGGTGAATGGTGTGTGTATAGAGGAGTTAATGAATCCCCAAGGGATAGACAAATATGAGAAGTGGAATATATTATTCCTAAATCCATGTAGTACTGGGCAGGACTGTGTAGTTCTTGCTTCACACAATAACTTCAAAAGAACAGAACTTGATTCAGTACAAAATCTTGCTACTCGTGGATGAAAAAGATACAAAACTAAGAATGAATCAATGGCACCACCAATATTTTGCCAGTGTCAACAGGCATTTTGCATCTGACTTCACAGGCCAGAAATTCACTCAGGGTTTTAAATGGGCTCCAGGGGCCAGATCCAGATCATTTTCAAAAGGACTTAAATTCTTCCAAAGCCCCATTTAGACACCTAAGTTCAAGAAAGCAATACAAATCAATCTTGTTTCAGCCGCTGTTGTGGTATTTAAACCATTAAGTACTTCTATACTGTCCTGAAAAAAACTCCTCAGGGACCCACATTTAGGTTTCTAAGCATGTTCAGAAGCAATCTACATCAAGTATCTAAGCTCTGTATCAACCCATATTGAACATGTATGGTACCTAAAATCCATCTTGATCTGTGAGGTATCCACAGAACATGCCTGAGGCCTGGTTGACATTGAGACCACAGAGTTCAGTGCAAAGCACAGCATTTACAGGCATAGGCAGTAGTTGGGAGCCCATCTTTTGCCATTTATTATTTGGGTGCTCAGTTTCATTCACCAATGAAGGAGGTGGCCTGGGTTCTAGGCCCTTTTCACCCTGACAGGGCTCCAACTCCCTCTTCACAGGAGAGTGACCTAATAGACCCCAGAGGCTAGATTTGGTGAGGCTGCCTATATTTCTTCTATTGAAACTAGGCTACAGGGGAGCCAAAAAACAAAAAACACAGGGCCTGAAGGAGAACAAACAAAAAGTTTCATGACTCTGTAGTCCAGAGTTGCGGGCACTCCTCTGCAGTAGGCGTGTGCGAGTCGGCAGCGATTCAATCTGGCTTTGGAGCTGGCCGCTTCAGATGGCTGCAATCCAATCCGGAGCTCCGGACCAGGTTTATGCCTCGATCCGGCTGAAGCGACTCCAAAGCTTCAGAGCCGCCTCAGAGATCCGGCCATAGGGTATAATGGGGAATCAATGAAAGATCTATAACTTTGTTGGTTTTTGTATGCTTTTGATGAAACTTGCAGGGATAGTAGCCTCTGCTTAGAGTATGAATCTAGCCGAGTTTCAAGAAGATTGGTGCCTCCAGTCTCTCAGGCCTGATCCTGAGAGGGAACAAATTACAATCCAAACCACTTTTCAGACCTGGGCGTATGAACTGCACTTCATCAGCCTCCTAGGTAGTAGGTACACTTTTACCTGTGCTGTTACATCCCCTTTTCCCCCCTACCCCGCACCTAGCCTGTCCCTCACCCCCTGATGCCTCCATTTCCATTTTCACTGACTGGCTTTCTTTCCTGCATTGCGGGCCAGGCCAGCCTCTGGGTTCTTTACTATTCCTTCCATCCAGGACCAACTGCAGGTACTTCCTCAGCCTGACAAAGGGGTTTTCAACCCTAAAGCTGGCATCCCGGGCAGCTAAGCTAAGCTCACTGAGAGCCTCACAACTGCTCTGCAACCAGCAAGCATCAGGCCTGTCGAAGACATGACAGGTCTGGGCATTGCCCAGCCAGAACTTTGTGCATGTGTGCATTAGCTGGGGGTTATGGCACCTCCTCCCCGCCTTTCACCAGGGGATCATTGGTCCTGGCATTTACGGAGCTGCCGCACTGCCAGCAGTCCCACCAGGCCTCCCTACCCTAGCAGGGTTCAGTTTTAGTGGTCATGCCCAGGACCTGGGGCCTCCTCCTTCCCCATAGCCCCAATCCCATACCTCCAAGTTCATCCTGGCAGGGGAATGAGCTCAGCAGGGACATGTTCTTCCCCTGCTGGCTGATGACGCAGTTAGTGCCCCCTCCAGCTGAGAGTGGGGCATTACTTGGCTTTTCAAAACCTCAGAAAAGGAAATGGGTGCAGATGGAGTGAGGAGGGTGGCATTCAATCCGTCTGCAGGTGGAGCTTGGGGAAACCCAGCAGCGGGAGGTTCATCTTTAGGAACACCCGCTGCTCCACCAACGTAGGATCCAAGCAGGTGTGGTGGGGTGTCCCAACATCCCCAGCAATGCTGAATACCCTCTCGCTTGGAACACTGGTCGGTGAACAGGACAGGTGTTGCCGGGCAACTGTGGCCAGATCCTGCCACATTTGGCTGCGGCTTGCCCAGTAGGCCAAGGGGTCACATTCCAGGGGCTCCACATCCTCAGCGAGATAGGTAGCCACTGAAGCCTCGGTGCTACCTGCCCGAGGCTGGGGTCTGGTGTGTTTGGACCCCAGCATTGAAGCCATGCCCATGGCTCACATTGGCACTGGCTGACGTGGAAGAGACTGGCTGGTGCTGGTGCTGGTGCTGGCACCAGTGCTAGTGCTGGTGCTGGTGCTGGGAGTGCTGGCATGGGAAAGTGGATCCCACTCTTCCACATCCCCTCACCTCTGCACTTCAGTCTCCTTGAGTTTGCTCACCAGCACCTGCATCCAGTGATCACAGGTTTTGGGGCTGCCAGTGCACATGCTCCCCTTCACCCTCAGGTCGCACATGCCTGCCATCATGTGGACCGTACTGGACTGCAAGGGTTCCAGCTGTCTCCTGATGCCCTCCTTCAGCCGCCTCACCAATGCCTGTACATCTGGTGACAGTGGCCTGCCCCAGCCAGAAACATTGATCCCCTTGAACTTCCCCATTTGGTTCTCCAGTTCCCTCACTAGGGGGATCACCAGGCTGAGGAAGGCATCACCAGCGCTAAGGGTCTCGGTGGCCTCCAGGAAGGGCTTAAGGACCACCAACATCTGGGAGATGGTACCCCACTCAGCTCTGTTCAGGAGGGTGCTGATCCCAATGTCTCCAAGCAAGGCCATCTCATGGATGTCTTTCTGTTGCTCCACCAGCCTCTCGAGCATCAGGTATGTGGAGTTCCACCAAGTCTCCACATCCTGTATGATTCTGTGCTGAGGGATGCTCAGTTCTGCCTGTTTCTCCCACAGTATCTTGTTCCCCTTGATGCTGTGGTGGAAGTAGCCCACCACCTTCCTGCATTTTGAAATCAGCTGGCTTGTAGCAGTACTGGTGGCGGCGCTGTCACCAGCAGCCCTGTCCGCCTCCAAGGCATCCCTCCCTATTAGGTGCAGCCTGTGTGCCACACAGCAGATGCCAACAAAGTTAGCATCATGGACAGCCTTCACCACATTGGCCCCATTGTCAGTGACCATGAACCTGTGTGTGAGCTCAGCCTGCCCTACGAGCCACCCCTGCACCATGCGGTTCATGGCCCCCATGATTTCCCTTGCCATGTGGGACTTATCCAGCACCTCGGCTTGCAGTAGAGTCCACCGACGGCCTGACTGAATGCACCAGTGCCCTGTGAGGGAGAGGTAGGTGTGATTGCCAGCCTGGCTGCTCCAGATGTTGGAGGTGAAGTGCAAGTCTACCTGTGGCCCTGCCTTGTGCAGCTCCTCCCTCAAGTACTACCTGCATGCCTGATACAGGGAGGGCACCACCACCCTGCTAAAGGTGGTGCATGTGGGCGCTTTGTAAAATGGGGCCAGAAGTGCTACGAACCACCTAAACCCTGGTTGCTCAACTAGGGAGAAGGGCTGGCTATCCAGAGCAAGCATCTCCTCAATGCTCTGGGTGATCTCACAAGCCTTGGGAACATGCCCCACTCTCTTTCCCCTTTCCCCCACTTGTCCAGGGTGGCCTGCCTCTGCTTTGGGGGTAAGAGGGCTTTGGAGCAAGTGGGGGACTTCCCTTTTGGCACACTCACACTGGTGCCAGGCTGAGCAGCAGGAAGAAGGGCAAGGGGGTGGTGCCTCCTCAGATGCAGCAGCATGGCCGTGGTGAAGAAGTGTCTCATGTCCTTGCCACGGCACTTGTGTCTTTGGCAGTGCTAGCAGATGGCAAACCTGGGATCATCTGCCACTTCAAAATGATCCCACACTACACTACTCTCCTGCTTCTAGGTTGAGGGCAAAGATCCTGGCTTTCCCCCCTTCTCAGTAGGCTGAGGCAGAAAGGCAGGAGGAGCTGCCTCATCTGAGCCACTTGCCTCCACAACCTCAGCCTCCTCCGAGGTGCTGCTTTCCAGAGGAGACCTGGGTCTAGGGGAAACGTGAGGGGTGTAGAGCACAAACTCTGATTCCCCCTCAGTTCCCAGAATTGCCTCAGCCAGTGCGCTCAGCATCCCTGGTTCCAGCTCCTGCTCCCGCTTTGGCAGTGGGAGGCTCACGCTGAGAGCTGATGCAGACACTGCTCCCACCGCCTGGCTTCCACTGGCAGCACTGATGTCATGGCTGCTTGGGAATGGAATGCGTCTGTGTTTGGGATGGGGGCGGGGCTTGCAGCTCTAGCTCTCCCCCTACCCCCTCTCCCTCCCCTGCCAGAAGACCTGGCACCTGCCTTTCCAGCACGCTTCATATTGATCTTTCCTGTGCTGCAAAAGATCTCTCTCTGCATGTGAATCCTTTTGTATATCTGTTTGTCTTGTTCTGTGAATATCTGTGTCTTGTTCTGCTGTGAATAAAATTATTTGTGTGTCTTCCTGTGTCTCAATATATTGTCTGTCTTCTGCTGTGAATAAAATTATTTGTGTGTCTTTGTGGGTCTCAATATATTATCTGTCTTGTTCTTCTGTAAATATCTGTCTTCTTCCGCTGTGATTTTTTTCTATATGCTGGGTCTCTGTGTATGTGTCTGCATGCATGCATGCAAGCACTCTATGCCTCCCTGCACAGTGATAGGTAACACTGGCTGGGAAAACACAACTTTCTTTTTGCAAAGTTTCCAAAAAAATAATTCAAAGAAATAAATTGAATTGTAATACTACTAATAATTGAATAGAATAGCTAAACTAAACTAAGCTAAGCTAAGCTAAAACTCCTTTATAACAAGAAAAAGGAGGAGGCAGGTCTCAGTCACAGCTTTCCTCTCTCTCACAGTCGCTGACAGGGAACGAGCTGCAAAAGGCAGAGAAGGGCTGGAAACAGGCTTTTATGCTTTTTTTAGTTCCACTCCACAGATGCTGCCATTGGAAAGGTAGCCAGAGAGAAATCCTTCTCACTGGCTGCCTACAGATATCAGTCTCCCCCCCCCACGGCTCCCGCTCCGCTTCCCTCCCCCACTCCCCCTCCCTCTTCTAATTGCCTCAAAATGGCTGAAGCAGGTCTGAAGCATCCAAAGCGGATCTGAAGTGCTTCAGATGCCCCCGACCCACTCTGGATACCATTGCTGGGACCCTGCTTCGATCGGGAAGTGCTGCTTCAGACCCTGAAGCATCCGATGCAGCTCCGGATCCGAAGCGGATCCGAAGACTCGCACAGCCCTACCCTGCAGTGCAGTGGATCAAGAGTGCATGGGTTCTGGCCGCTGCTGCCAGCTGGCTGCCAATGACTGTCTGACATAAAATGCATAAGCAGTTCTGGCAGCAATAGCTATTACCACTGTCAATGGTTAAGACCGGTCCTGGGTGCTATACTTTGCATTGAACTCAATGCACTTCGTATGAATTAGCTCTCCTTTGAGCACTCAGAGAGGGAGGCACCTTATGTGCTGCCCTGAATCAGTTGCCCTGCTCAGCACCTACATACTCTGGATCCACCCTGGGAGGCACCTAAGCCCCTCCACTGACAGTGTAAGGATTGTAGGTACCCACCACTGCTGATTTTTGGATCACCCCCTTTAGGGAAGTCACCTGAATTTGAAATGCTGCGACACGATAGAGGAGACATCTACTGAACCCCATTTCTCAATGGCATCCAGTTGAGAAATCCTTGTCTCGTCAAAGTCCTTGTAGAGCTGACTTATTTCCATAATGCTTTGGTGCAAGTGAGAGGAGGATAAAGGCCTTAGGAGAGTTAACTGTGAGACTTAATAGTATCCAATTACAACTTGCTTTTAAATGTGTTCTCCCTGCATGCATTTAATTAAAAGGAAATCTTTTTATTGAAAGGCTCACTAAAAAATAACAGTTAGAGACAACAGGTCTGTTAAAGCAACACTGTTACATCCAGATCAAATCCCTGTAGAAATCTAGGAAAGCTTTTTAAAGACAGTACCTGATGAAGGGAGTTGGAGTTCTTTGTACAGTCTTCTATTGCATATCATAGCAAATTGCAATGCAAATAAACAGTTGTTTTCAATGGATACACCTTTCACCTATCAAACCAAAATATAGTAGAACTCAGATTATTCACAGTCATTTTAATTCATAGTTGCCTAGTGATGGACAAGGCATCAGCTGCTTGTTGTAGCTTTTACTTCAAAGGTCACATTTTCTCCGCTCAAATGGAGTATTATAGTGGTCCTACCCAACTAACAGGAGAAGCCATGCTCTTTGAAATAAAAGCCAAGCAAACAGCAGAAATACCTCAGCAGTTCCACACCATTATTTGTGAAACAGCCAGGTTCCACAGGTGGCCCACAAACTCTTATCTTTGGAGTAAGTTTAGGAAAACTATGGAGTGTTCAGGTTCTGTTCTACAGAAGAACGTGCAGTAGCAAATAACTGTTAAAGGAACTGGCATGCTGGAAATCATATGTGACTAGGATAAGATTATCTGTTCAGCAGGTTTTTGTTGTGCCTGCAATGTTAGAGTTTTAAAGGACAAGTGTTCAAAGACCTTAAACTGTAGCAGTAATAGAGCCATTCCACTGCAGCTCTCAAAAGAGACTGCAAGACCTTCAAGCAATATTGCAAAACCAAGTGGTTCCTTTCCCAATGGCTGTATGGCTTTATCTCTCTGTTGTCCCTCTTGAATATTTCTTTTCAGTCATTACACATGCTACCGCCTTACTTACCTCCTTGCTGGATCTCCTTACTTACCTCCTTGCTGGACCTCTGATGGTTCCTGCTGTTCTTATGCTTCTTGCTTCTCTTATTCTTCTTGCTTCTCTTCAGTTCTTTTGGGTTATGCTCCTATAGTTCTGCCACTTCAAATCCATTTTATCCTGTTCTGACATTTAACATTAATTTTCTCTGAGATTTCCATGAATCTTTGTTTTGCTTCTCCCCCATTTCAGATCTCTTTCCTTTTTCCTGCTCCATCTTTCTTGATAGTCCATGGTAGACTCCAGGACTCCAGTTGACTTTCCAACTGGAGCACTCAGAATATTTTCAACACCATCTTGTGGGTGCAGGCAGAAATACAGTTCCCTGCTGTAACTCCGAGTGCTTTGCAGGAAGTGTTCTGAGTTACAACGATCCCCAAGACCAAACAGAAGTTCACTATTGGTTCCAGGAGGCCATTTTCAGAATGGGGCAGTGGAAAGGGGCAAATCTGCTCCTGCTTCCCTGCATGTGTAGATGCCTGCCCAGGACCATCTACTCATGAGTAATTTACTCGCAACTGATCCCACATCAAATGCATGTGTAGATGAACCCTGTATTTCCAAATGAGAAATTGCACTACTATACTATAACATGCAGTTATATAATAACTAAACAAAGTGTTTTAGATGCCTGTTTTAGTTTAAAACCTTTTTATTGTTTTGCAAAATAATCATTAAAACATTAACACAAAATCAAGAAGCAGTTCATTGCATGTTACATTTGAAATTGGAATCTACAAAATATTCAGAAACTCTTTGTTCATTTTAATAAACATAATTTCATGATATTCCAGAAACTGTAGTTTGTAAATTCAGAAACTGCAAGTCATCTAAAAATATGTACATCTATGAAAAAAGATATATTCAAGCAGTACTATGTAGCCAAGAAGAATCATTCCAGTCTTGTACAATTTTCTTAATAATATAGCTAATGCTCTTAGCAATTTGGTGTAGTAACCAATTTGAATATTAATACAAGCACAAGACCTTTAGTTGCCACCACTTATTCTATTAGTTAATTTACTATATTTTATCAGAACTTTAAATTGGTTTTACTATATAGTGTTATGCCTCAGCTCTGTGTTCTTGGGCAACCCTGGCACAGGATGCAGTCTGTCTGACTCACAAAGGACTCACCCCCCTCCCTCCCCTCCTCTACCTAAACAAAACTGATTAAGATGCAGTGAGAGACACACCTAAGACCCTCAAGATAAGGGTGACAAGAGTGAACCAACTGCCCTAGGTCTCATTTACATCCGAGATGGAACCAGATGACCATTCATTTACATGAGAGATGGAGAACAGAAAGCCTAAAGCAGAGACTGCAGTGAATTCTGGGACCAGAGAAGCAGGGGAGCACTGCATGATGGGGAATCTGTGCTCCAAGTGTTAATCAACCCATGTTCACATACACCCAGCTCATCATTTATCAGACCAGTTCTAATCTGGATTTACTAAGGACTTTCCCCCCCCCAGACACACACACACCTCTAAGTTTAATAGGCATCTCGGGCCGTACATTCCCCGGTCCCACTATGGGAGGCCTATTTAAACTTGATTGACTAAAACTCGGTTGCTGGGTTAGGGAATGCTGAGGCAAGAGACCGAGTCAGAGGGAGTATGGGCAACATTTGAACAATGGTTAAGGGTTCATCACAGCGTCCAGCCCGTTGGAGCCCTAATCACAGGTGTTGTCATACTTTTCCCAAGACGACTGGTGGGAGTCCTCTCCACAAAAGGTTTTGAACACCCCAATAATTGCTTTAAGTCTGTTAAAAGACTATAGTAAAATCTGGAAAAGTCATGCTAAGCTGAAGCTTGTGCACAACAAGTAAAAATCCAAAATCCTGATGCTGCAAGCTATCTATTGTTTCTGAAGAAACCATGAGATATCCCATCAGTATATCTGCCATCCACAGGAATCTCAAGCTGGCTCCCAAGTATTTGGTTACTCCCTAATCTTAAGTGTTTGCTGATTATCAATCAGTTTCTTGAGATGTTCCAAACCAGATAACCCCTTGTCAATAGAAAAGACAATGATTTACACAATTAAGGATGCTTCAAAGCAGCTGAACTGAGGGTATAAAAATCTGTAAAAAGTGTGTGTGCCTCAAGAGAAGAAGAAGAAGAAGAAGGAAGAAAGGAAGGAAACTCCTGTGCTGACACCATCCCCTGTTGTTCTTGGGACACTGGAAGAACAGATCATCTCCCTTCAAGGACTGTGCCTGTCAGCTCTGCAGCCTGAGTACCTTGTGTGGTGAGATCCCAGCACTCTGTCTCTCTTTTCTTTCTAGGCATAAACTTCTGAACCTGAACTGTATCAGTTAAGCTTGAGCTAAGTTTCCCCAAATACTTAGTGAAACCAGGTTAGTACTGTAATTGTTTGTGTTTGTTTTTCTTTTGCATATCTATTACTACTAGTACCATTATATATTTCATATGCTTAGCAATAAATAACTTTTATAGTCAAACTCGTAGTAACTGGGTATATTTTTCCTTCTCTGCTTCTCTTTCCTTCTGTGCTCTGCAGCAACGCTTCTTTTACCTAAGCTAAAGATCCCTGTGAAGCCCAAAAATATTGTGGGGTCTGCTCATCAAGAGGCCAAAGATTGGGACGTGCTGAGTTTGAAACACATAAGGGGATCAGCTTGTACAGGCTGATTGACCCAGTTTGACTCAGACGTGCCCTTATGAACTGAATGCTGGCCCATGAGGGTGTCAGCTGGACACCCAGCCGGACAGAGGGATTCTGTTCACCTGTGTGCTTGTGTCTGACTGCATTTTATTGTTGCTCTTATGAACTGATTCTTGGCATATGAGGGTGTCAGCCTGTCCATGCTGATCAGCCCGGCCAGGTCAGGCATGTCACGTTAATTTGTGTGTGTTTGTGTGTATGACTGATTGGGTGACTGGAGGAACCCAGTCCCATTGAAACTGAGTCCTGCAAGATAGCTCCATTGGGGGTGAGGGCTTGCAGAAGGGAGAAATACAGCTCCGTATAGTAACACAAGCAGCACATTGACAGAATCACCAAGACCCTAGAAACTATCCGTAATAAATGAGCACACCCCAAAGTAATGGGCAAATTTGGTAACAATAGCAAGCCATAAGAAAGGAAAACATGTCAGTTAATATGAATCTTTAAGTATTAAAGACCATTTTCTTCTTCAGTGTGGGAGATGGAGGTAAAGGAAATGTATTGTAATACAAATACAAAAAAAAAGTGAAAATACAAAGATTGTCAGGAAAAGCAGAATGAAGGGTGGATATCGATATCCTATTATGGTCATTCACAACAGCAACAATACATTATTGAATTAGCATGCTGCTTTTTGACAGGGCTCCTATGCTTCTGTTCTCTGCAAATACCCATGAAAAAGTGTTATCAAACTTAATTCAAAATTATTTTTAAGTGAAGGCTTATTTACTAGCTCATGATTTATAACCAGATTATAGGTATTAATAGTTTGAAATAATATTTAAAACTTCAAGATTTGTTCTTAAATATGAGGTAGAATTTTTCTGAAAACCAAAAATCACTTGCTACAAATACACAGTCTTTAAAGTAAGGGCTCCATAAGAACACTCATTCCATAAGAAAATTGAGTCTGTCTTACATGAACTTACTCCATTAGGAGGAATATTTTGGAGCACTATAAGGAACTGCAGGAACCATGAAATTACAGGAACAAAGATTTAGACAGAAATAAATATAAAATGACAAAGATATTGAAAAGAATAAGCAACCAGTTCTGAGCCAGGGTACACAGAAAGATTACACATTACTTTATGCCTTTACCTACAAAAGAGAGCAGGGGTGAATGTCATCCCATCCCATCTAAATATACAGCTGTCAAGTTATAGAAAGTCAGTAGTATAGTGTGGTTAAGAGGCGGAATCCCAGGATTGTGGATCATAGAGCCCTTCAGCATCTAGCAAACTGAGTGTGCTAGCTGGGGCAGCACAGTACAACACTAGGTGATGAATCTAACTCAATACTGTGAGGAAAGCAAGGCTTGTTTCAAGAAACACTTAAGTACTTTGAAAAAAAATAATACAAGTCTCTAAAAGCAGCATCAGACTATTAGTTACTTGAATTTTCAAGTTCTTGGAAATTTCCCCAGACACAGTTATTAAAAGAATTTAGTCACCAAACAGAAGGCAAAATCTTGAAATTGGCTAAAATCTGGTAAATAGAAATCAGAGATGTAGCTTATGACTGTCTCCTGGTATTAAGAAATATTAAACAGCGATGGATGGATTTTCCCAGGGGACATCGTGTGGAATAGTACTAGTAGTATGCAATGAACATTTGGAAAAGAAAGTGGGCAGAAATTTGTGAAGCTTACCTCATGATACAAATATTAAGTCATAGTGAACAATGTAGGAGTAAAAGCAGTTAAGGATGTATTTTATTATGAGAGGGAGATCAAATTCCAATAAACTACATATAGGCTCCTTGTACATGTTTGACTCCAATTTAAGAAGGGCTTGGAAATTTAAACTATTTTGAAGCTATATTTGGGAGAAAAAACCTGCAGCATGCTTATAGGCTCGGCAGTGCTACACTGGCTAGCACTGTGGATGAAAGAGACTTGGGGGTCATGACTGACCACAAGATGAACGTGAGCCTGCAATGCGATGTTGCAGCTAGTAAAGCGAGCAAAATGCTGGCTTGCATCCATAGATGCTTCTCAAGCAAATCCCAGGACGTCGTTCTCCCCTTGTACTAAGACTTGGTGAGGCCACAGCTGGAGTACTGCGTCCAGTTTTGGGCTCCACAATTCAAAAAGGATGTGGAGAAGCTTGAGAGAGTCCAGAGGAGAGCCATGCACATGATCAGAGGTCAGGAAAACAGTCCCTGAGAGCTATGGGACTCTTCAGCCTGGAAAAGCGCAGGCTCAGGAGTGATCTGATGGCCACCTATAAGTTTATCGAGGGTGTTCACCAGGATCTGAGGGAATGATTGTTCACCAGAGCGCCCCAAGGGATGACGAGGTCAAATAGTTATAAACTCCTGCAAGACTGTTTCAGGCTAGACGTAAGGAAGGAATTCTTTACTGTCTGAGCCCCCAAGGTCTAGAATAGCCTGCCATCAGAGGTGGTTCAAGCACCTACTCTGAACGCTTTCAAGAGAAAATTGGATGCTTATCTTACTGGGATCCTGTGACCCCAGCTGACTTCCTGCCCCTGGGGCAGGGGGCAGGACTCGATGATCTTCCAAGTTCCCTTCCATCCCTAACGTCAATGAAATCTATGAAATTAAAAATAACCAAATATTTAAATTGTTGTTGAAATAGGGTCAATTTGGGTGGGTATACAGGGACAGCCTAGATCTGTTGTTTTTTTAATATGCTTCATGCAATGTTTCATGTGTGCATGCATATTTAAGTAGATATGTCTATCTATCTACTTTTACGTAACTGTCCTTTTACTTATATGGGCAGTTAGGTAAAAGTAGATAGGCTGTTCCTGTACACACACCCACTATCCTCTGTCATGATCCAGGCTAGCTGATGACAGCTAATACCATATTTACCCAAATACAAGACAACCCTGAATATAAGACAACCTCCCAATAATCAGATTCTATAGATTCTTAGATTTGTTACAATTTTCCAGATGTAGAAACTAATTATTGGAGTGTTGTCTTGAATTCATCCCTCTCCCACTGCTACAGCAAGGAAAATAATAGTTGGGGGGTGCGGAGTAGCAGGGTGACCCTCCTTTAGGCAGATTCAGGAACACTTTTCTTATCAAAACCAGCCCATTTATTACATATCCAGGGTGCTCCTCTCTGAAAGAAACAAAACAAGTCTTCTCATTCAAATAAATACAGTGGTCTTTCCACCATAACCAAATGAGTACAGGTACACAGCAAACGTAAACCAAACCTCCGGGTCTTTTCCCAATCCCTGGGGGAGAGGCAACCCTGGTGTGGTGCTTATCCTTCAGCCACCATCCAAAGCAAGCAGATGAGGTGTCCGAGATGACAAGAGCTGCATGCACTTGGGAACACCCATAAACAGTGGGCAAAGCAGATGCCGGAGGAGACCACTCGTGGGATTATGCAGGATGCTCACAATCTGGACTTGTCCCTGCTTCCTCCCCCCACACCGCTGCTTTCCTCATCCCCCGCATTGGGTTTGTCCTCAGGGGCTCCGCAGTTCCCATGACCCCCCTCAGGAAGGTGGACACTGACATAGAGAAGCTGCTGAAGAAGTGGCTGCATCTGTCGCTGTGAGCCAGCAATGAGATCCTGCATGTTTCCTGCTAGCAGAGAGGTGCCAGTGTGCCCCACCTGGGGCATCTGAGACATCACAGTAGTCATCCATTCCTTCTGCCTCTTGACCTCTCTGATGAGACAGTGAGCAGCATCACTGCCAGCTCCCTGAAAGAGACTGCCTGCAAGAGGACGGTGAGGTGGCCCACCGGACATGACCTGGCCACCTTCCAGAACAGCTGACAGGAATGAGAGCTCAGGCAAGATGGCAGAGACTTCGTCTCGCTGTGGAGCCAAGCCTGCAATGCCACACGTCACCTCAGGAACTGCATTGGCTGCACCTGGACTTGGACTGAGGAGTGCCAGGAGCTGGGAGTTTCACTTGCCTGTCCCCCAATGCCAACGGTATCACTGAGACCCCCCACATGAGGACCCTCCTGGAAAGGTTTCTGAAGGATGCCATCCAATAAACTACATATAGGCTCCTTGTACATGTTTGACTCCAATTTAAGAAGGGCTTGGAAATTTAAACTATTTTGAAACTATATTTGGGAGAAAAAACCTGCAGCATGCTTATAGGCTCGGCAGTGCTACGCTGGCTACAAGTAGCACTACAACCTCAGAGCAAAACCTGGCCAAGTACACCTACAACCTCAGAGAAAAACCTGGCCAAGGCAAGGTCTTTGTGCTCATCTCAAATTGGGATGCAAGCAGCTACTTCATGCCCAGCAGTAGCTTCATGCAGTTTATGGACTGGTGCTTCATCTTGTATTCTAGTAAATACAATAATACTTATGTCTGGTTAAACTGAAATAAGGTTAACAAGCTTTCGTGCTTCAAGACATTGGCCTTGGAGTGTCAGAAAGGAAATTCTCATCTTTTCCCTGAATATAGTATAACTGGTGAAGAACACTATTGGAGATTTTCCCTGCTTTGAAGTAACAGCTACTGGTCTGTTCTGGCAATCTCTGTGTATAACACCAGAGAGAGTTGAGAAAAATAGATTAATAGTGTTACTTTACATACAGATTTTTGCATGTCTCTTACAGTTACATGTTTGTGAAGGCTGTGTGTGTTGTCTTCCTGTAGTCTGAGGGTCTCTGAAAGTTTTGCTGATTGCAACGGCACCTTCGGTGAGGTCAGCAGGAATTCAGCTGTCTGAACCCTGGCCACTTTATTGACTAAGCAGATTAGTGGTGTGTTTCTGATTGCTTCACCCAATGAAAGTTCCTCATTATTTTTCCTCACTCCCAGAAATATGTTGACATGCAGGGTTACATGCTGCAAGCACCTTGCAGTGTTGACAAGATAGTGTTAAGGACTGAATTGCTATCTACTGGAACAGATGGTTAATAAGGAGCAGTATTACATTATTGGGTTACCAGCCAGCTCATAAATGTTGTACAATATTTTATCAGTTTCCAAATACATCCGTATTTTATATCACCATTCACTACAGAGAGGAAAATCCAAGTTTAACTATATATGTATGAACAAATGCTCTAATTTAACCTCATGTGGATTGAGAAAAGAGTGCCCAGGTGTGGAATTAACAGTTTTAAGCAAACAGCAATAAGAACAACAGTTCTCGAGACACAGCAGATGTTTTCAAGAATGCTGGTGATAAAGGTGTAAGTTTTCTGTAGCTCAGCTGTGATCTTATTGCTTCTTTCTTTTTTTTTTTTTTTTGCAATCGTGAGGATATTAGCTTATCCGTTCGCTCTTGCACTTTAAGTAATACATATGCATATCCACTTGCTGCAACCACTGTATACCAAGCTGAGTCTTCTAACATCTATATAAGACGTGCACTATGCAGTAGCTAGTTACTACTGCGCAATAGTGTTGCCGGGCAAGAACTGTGACATGATGCTGCGGTGCAGTAGTAATGAGCTATTGTGCAGTAAGCGTCACTAGGCAACAGTGCTGAGATGCTACTGTGCAGTAACACCGGTTACTGCACAGTCATTTTGTACTTCCATAACCACGTACTAAATGACTGCACAGTAACAGCTGCACATGAGTGTCCCATGGAGATGTGCCACTGTGTTCTCAAGCCAGATGCATAACAAGCCGTTTCTGCACCCTGGGTGGTTGCAGCAGCTGCCATTCTTTCTCCCCTTATAAATCAGCACATGAGGCTAGTGCCCTGCTTGCTCACCCCTAGTTATGCTACCACCTCAAACTACTATTCTGAAAGGCCCCCTCAACCCTGTGTCCCAGGCTATTTCAACAGAAACACTTCTTCCTCAGCCCACTTTTGCAAACTATCCTAAAGCTTTAAGGGATTAGCTCTTGCACGTCACCTCCTCACTGCCTCCCAGGGCACAGAGATGACACAAAGCAGTAAACCCAGGGTATGTTTTCACTGCAGAGTTAACTCAAGTTCTTACTAAGATATGGCTACACTGTCTTCCCCTTCTCTCTTTTCCATTCACACACTTCATTGACCTCATTTTGGTACTTTAAACCTGGACTTGCTGGCCTGGTTGGAGCTGCTCTTTCTGTTGAGCTAGTAACCCTGCCTACTTTTCAGGGCAGAAGCAGGCTAACTCACTTGAAAGCTGAGAGTCCCCTTAGTGCATGAAACAAATAACATCAGCAGCGGGGTAGTACAGTAAAAGCTCCGTTATCCAGCACCTTACAAGCCAGCATATTCTATTAACCGGCTTACCGGCTTGTAATGTAAAGTGAAACTGGAAGTGCCCACTGTGGCACTTCTGATTTCCTGGAGCCTCCACAGCCCAAGGGAAAGCAGCCTGCACTGCTGAGCCCCCATGGCCCGGGGTATAGCAGGTTGCATGGGGCCCGCCTCCCTGTCCCACAGGGAGTGTTGGCAATGCCGCGGGAGGGTCGGCAATGCCCTGGATGCAATGGGAGAAGCAGTGGCCTGAATAGGCAAGGATGCTTGTTCAGGCTGCTCAATTAACCAGCATATTTTGTTATTTGGCATCCCCCATTCCCAGGGGATGCTGGATAACAGAGCTTTTACTGTACTTGTCTTTACAAGTGAATTAGTTTTATGCTCCCAAATGGGGGTGGACATGTAGACACTGAGACATTTACTGAGCAGTTAATTAGTCAACTGCACAGTAAATGTCTCGTGTAGGCTCCATTTCAAGCCCTCTGGCCAACCCAGCCCAAGCACTTGCAACAGTTTAATTCAGAGGAAAGCTCAGTACTGGTATGAACAGTTGCATGGAGAAGTCATACACAAGTTACTGTGTTCTCCCTGTGCTGCGCTCACCTAAGTGTGTGGCTAAGGCTCCTTCAGACACTTTCTCTGTTTCTTTATGTTGCAAGTAAGCCAAGTGGCTTGCCAATTATTTCTCAGTGCTTTATAGGAGAAGCTGTCTGGGTACACAAGGGCAACTGTGGGAAAGCCACAGGGGACTCTCAAATCTCAAGTGAGTTTCATAGATTCATAGATGTTAGGGTCGGAAGGGACCTCAATAGATCATCGAGTCCGACCCCCTGCATAAGCAGGAAAGAGTGCTGGGTCTAGATGACCCCAGCTAGATACTCATCTAACCTCCTCTTGAAGACCCCCAGGGTAGGGGAGAGCACCACCTCCCTTGGGAGCCCGTTCCAGACCTTGGCCACTCGAACTGTGAAGAAGTTCTTCCTAATGTCCAATCTAAATCTGCTCTCTGCTAGCTTGTGGCCATTGTTTCTTGTAACCCCCGGGGGCGCCTTGGTGAATAAATACTCACCAATTCCCTTCTGTGCCCCCGTGATGAACTTAAAGGCAGCCACAAGGTCGCCTCTCAACCTTCTCTTGCGGAGGCTGAAAAGGTCCAGTTTCTCTAGTCTCTCCTCGTAGGGCTTGGTCTGCAGGCCCTTGACCATACGAGTTGCCCTTCTCTGGACCCTCTCCAGGTTATCCGCATCCTTCTTGAAGTGTGGTGCCCAGAATTGCACGCAGTACTCCAACTGCGGTCTGACCAGCGCCCGATAGAGGGGAAGTATCACCTCCCTGGACCTATTCGTCATGCATCTGCTGATGCACGATAAAGTGCCATTGGCTTTTCTGATGGCTTCGTCACACTGCCGGCTCATGTTCATCTTGGAGTCCACTAGGACTCCAAGATCCCTTTCCACCTCTGTGCCACCCAGCAGGTCATTCCCTAGGCTGTAGGTGTGCTGGACATTTTTCCTCCCTAGGTGCAGCACTTTGCATTTCTCCTTGTTGAATTGCATTCTGTTGTTTTCTGCCCACTTGTCCAACCTGTCCAGGTCTGCCTGCAGCTGTTCCCTGCCCTCTGGCGTGTCCACTTCTCCCCATAGCTTTGTGTCATCTGCAAACTTGGACAGAGTACATTTCACTCCCTCGTCCAAGTCGCTGATGAAGACATTAAAGAGTATCGGTCCAAGGACCGAGCCCTGCGGGACCCCACTGCCCACACCTTTCCAGGTCAAGACCAACCCATCCACCACGACTCTCTGGGTGCGGCCCTCTAGCCAATCCGCCACCCACCGGACTGTGTAGTCATCCACATCACAGCCTCTTAGCTTGTTCACCAGTATGGGGTGGGATACCGTATCGAAGGCCTTCCTGAAGTCTAAGTATACGACATCCACCCCTCCTCCTGTGTCCAGGCATTTCGTAACCTGGTCATAGAAAGAGACTAGATTGGTCAGGCACGATCTGCCCACCACAAACCCGTGCTGGTTTCCCCTCAGCATAATTTGCCCTGCCGGGCTCTCACAAATGTGAGCCTTGATAATTTTTTCAAAGACTTTACCAAGGATGGAGGTGAGACTGACTGGCCTATAGTTGCCCGGGTCCTCCTTCCTCCCCTTTTTGAAAATGGGGACCACGTTGGCCCTTTTCCAGTCCTCCGGGACTTGGCCCATGCGCCACGAGCATTTGAATATTCCCTCCAGTGGCTCTGCAATGACATCGGCCAGTGCCTTCAGCACCCTCGGATGGAGCCCATCCGGGCCTGCCGACTTAAAGGCATCCAGTTCTTCCAAGTGACTCTGCACCACCTCAGGATCTACGCATGGAAGTCTGGCGCCTTGCTGCTGCCTCTCTACAACCCCAGTGAGAGACTTGTCGTGCCCCTCACTTAGGAACACTGAAGCAAAGAACTCATTGAGGAGTTCAGCCTTGTCCCCCCTGTCTGTCACTAATTGTTTCTGCCCATTTAGCAGGGGTCCTATTCCTCCCTGGGCCTTCCTTTTACTCCCTATATATCTAAAAAACAATTTCTTGTTGTCTTTTACTTGGGTTGCCATCCTCAGCTCCATGGTAGCTTTGGCCCGCCTAACTGCCTCCTACAAGCACGAGCAGAGGAGGTATATTCATCTTTAGTGATCTCACCCTGTTTCCACTTTTTATGTGCTCCCCTTTTGGCCCTTAGGCTGCCCTGGATTTCTCTGGTCAGCCATGGAAGCCTCCTGGCCCCTTTCCCTCTTTTGCCTCGCTCGGGGATCGTCTTGCTTTGTGCCTGAAGGATCGTTTCCTTAAGGCACAGCCACCCTTCTTGGGCTCCCATCACTTCAAAACTCCTACTCTGCAGTGCTTCCTTGACTAATCGCCTGAGTGCATTGAGATCAGCTCTCCTAAAGTCTAGCACTTTCACCCTACTAGTTACCTTACCCACTCGACGTCTTATGTTGAATTCTATTATTAGGTGATCACTGTCTCCCAAATGGCTACCGATCTGGAGGTCCCCTATCATGTCATCCCCTGTTGCCAATACCAGATCCAGTATGGCATTCCCCCTAGTGGGACCATACACCTCCTGTGTCAGGTGGAGGTCCTGTATACAGGTTAGAAACCTGCGTGAGCGATGGGACTTTGCTGTCTGCGTCTCCCAGCAGATGTCCGGGTAGTTTAGGTCCCCCATGACTACCGCCTCTTTAGCTTTTATGGTCTCCGAGAGTTGCCTCAGGAGCCCCGCATCTATTTCTTCCCCTTGGTGTGGGGGTCTGTAACAGACCCCTACCACCAAATCCCTTTCTCCTTGCCCCCCATGTAGCCTAACCCACAATCCTTCTACTTCCTCAACCTTGGATTCTGTCTTGATGAGGGTCCATGTATATTGCTCACTGACATAAAGTGCAATTCCCCACCCCCTTCTTCCCCAACCTGTCCTTTCTGTACAATCTATAGCCCTCAATATGTACCGCCCAGTCATGGGATGAATCCCACCAGGTTTCTGTTAGCCCTACTAAGTCATAGGTGTTTTGTGCAAGCAGGAGCACTAGTTCATCCTGCTTGTTCCCCATGCTCCTAGCATTAGTATATAGGCACTTGAGCCCTGCGACTGGTGCCTTTGCTGCCCCCCCGCTCCGAGTCCCAAGGGGCCCATTGTTTCTTACCTTCTTGTTTCTTACCTGTTCTGTAGTGCTGGTCTCCCCATGGCTTTCAGGTTTCCAATGTTCTCCTTCTTCAGGCTGGGCTGTCCTTGTGTGTGCTACATGGTTTGGTGGTCCACAGCTTCCCCTGCCCTCGTACTCCCCTCCCCCCACCCCCCGGGTTATCCTGCTGCTTCTGCTCTGCAAAGTATTTACAAGTACTATCCTGCTGTGAAATATTTTCATGCACAGCAGCACACTTGTAGACACTGACTGGCTGGCTGGGGTACAAGGGTGCTTCAGTGCAGGGGCTGCTGAAGCACCCTCATGCCCCAACCAGCCCCTCCACAGCACATTGAGCCTGGTTGGAGCAGCCCCAGCATCCCCTACCAAGCAAGACTGCTCCAATCAGGCTCCATGTGCTATGCATGAATAAACTCGAGCTAATTGTTCTGGATTTACTTGCTCCTAGGGATATATTCAAGGGGTGCACATGGGAGCAAAAGCTATGGAGCAATTAGCTCTGGAGTTTATTCATGTGCACTAATTGCATGTATAGGCATGCCCTCTCTGGCCACATCCACATGTGTGTGGATGTTTGGCTCTCTGGGAACAACTAGCAGCAGCACACCTTGACCTGCAGCTAGTTGTCCCCAGGGAATGCCTGTGCCACGCACCCTTTTGTGCATGGCAAGTTTCCCTGGGTGGGGTAAAGGAAGCTGGGGCCTATGCTGGCCCCAGCAGCCTTACCTGGGGTCCTGGGGGCCTCCTGGGGCAGCAGCAGTGGCAATCTTGCCACACAGAACCTGGCCAGCATCCAGAGCATGGCTCTCGCCAGCCAGGCTCTGGTTTGGGGCAGTATGCACTGCCTCCACATGCACCACTCTACTTTTTTTTCCTGCAGGTTTTTTTGACTCCTGGATTCACAGGGGTCAAAAAACCCTGTGCTGCTCCCATACAGCACAGAGAACAAGTGAACATGCAGTATGTGGTGCTGCAGGCATGTCTGCGGTGCCACACACCAGAAAGCCAGTCTCGTCTGGATGATGACTCTATCATAAATTGGCTGAGCACCTAAACATCTTAGCTGCTCTTCACAGGGGATGTGTTATGTTTAAAGATATAAATGGGTTTCCGATAACTCCCTTTGAAAATGTAATCTTTCTTGTCTGGGAGCTAGGCTCTAACTCTGAACAGCTTGGGCACATCCACACATGCAGGCACATGTGCTTGCAGCAGCTCAAATAGCAGTAGTACAAATTTGTGCCAGAGAGTTGTGCCTCAGCACAGATGCCTGAACACGCACTTTGGTGTGGGGCAAATTGTGCCACTTGGGGCAAACTGACCCTGCCCAGTGTGGAAGAAGAAAGCCCCAGGCCTTAATTTTTGCTGACTTCTTGAGTTAGTGCACTATTTGCTAATAATTGCTTTTTCCCTGCCAATTTTGCAATCTGCTCTTTCTCCCATGCTTTTCCCTTGTTGAGCTGAGTAGACCTATAAGGTCAATAAGTCAATCCACAGTCTATGCTCTCTTGCAACTTTCTGGTTCAAACCAGGTTTTCTTTGACTTGTTATATCTTGTGTCATGTGACCTAAATTGAAACATATAAAAGGCTTGCTTCAATTATCTGTTAAGTGGGGGGGGGCATGCGGGACTGATAAGAAGAAGTTCTGTCTGTCCAGTGCTCTCCCCAGCAGCTGCTTCTTTAATAAAGGTCTCTAACAACTTTGTGACCAAACAATAGAGTGAAGCCTGTTTCTTCCACAATTCTTGGTGCCGTGACTCGGATGGCAACGCCCGGCTGAGAGTACTGATGGGCTTGCGGACTATTCCCCTCCAAAACCCCAGGCGCCAAATCAAGTTAAGAGACCTTTCGAAATCTCTAAAGGGGTTATCGGTGGAGGACTGCCCGTGCGGGTCGGGGAAACCAGTTCGAGCTTACGGCATCCAAACTTTTGAAATACTAACTTGTCAGACACTCTAAAGGGTTTGTATGAAACCGGTTTACAATTAAAAGAGTAAAAGGAAAAGTCTAGACTAAGGAATATAGAAACCTGGGGAATAGTGTGAGTGAGAAACCTTGGTCACAGTGTCGCTGACCAAGGCTGGGACTAAAGAAATATTCTTGAACCCCGTGCCTCAGCGCAGAAGTTCCTTTGTGTGAAAGAAAAGAATATGAGCCGCTGACCATGTCTGAAACTAAGGTTAGGTCTAGCCGCCCCAAGGCTGTCTAGAAGGGCAGACTTGAAAGCAAGGGGGCCCAGCTGGAGCCTCATGACCCAGTGGACAGGTTTATCCTTTCCCATCCGTGGAAACTGTCCAGGTAACTGGCAGTTGGTGTGACCAAATAACTGTTAGGACACCGCTTTGGGCGCTGCCCTCGGTTCAAAATTGGCACATCAAGTCCCTTACCCTCTTCCCTGTGTGAATGCCCTGTGTGAATTGAGGAATGGGGGGCTCTGGGTCAAAGGATGTCCGAACCCTGCCAAAGGGAACCCCAGCAGGTTATATGTATGCGCATTATGGTCAAAAGTCATGTAAGTTTTTAAATAAATGGAATTGGTATACCAGGGATAACCCTCCAAAACAATTTCCTTCGGAAGGAACTTTTGATCTTGATAAACTGATCCACCACTGGGAAGTTCTGGAGTCCCGAGGTAGCAAGACCACTCAAACTCAATGGGATGTCTATTTTGACTGGTATGAAGAAGGTAGTAAGAGGCAACAGAAATCCTGGGTAAGGAGTCTTAAGGACTCCCAAGAAAAACTAAAAGCAGAAATTAAGCAATTAAAAAATAGATATAGCCCTGGCCAGGCTAACCTTCCCTCAGCACCTCCTACCCCTTTATATCCCCAACTAACTCATGAGACTGAGAACGAGTCTGTAGAAGATATTCTAGAAAGTACTTCTTGTTTGGCCCAACCACCACCTTACCCTGAACACCTTCCACCTGAATTGAAAACTCCACCTTGTAGTCCGGAGGGCACTTCTGCAGGCTCATATTCCCCTGTCGGTTTAAATAACAGTCATCCTAAAAAGGGCCCTATTATTCAAGTACCGTTGCGCCAATTACCAGGCGCACAAGGCTTGGTAATGTAATAATACATGCCCCTTGGACACCTGGAGATGTAAGAAATCTAGTTAAAGAATTCCCTAAAATCAGAAAAAAAAGCCCCAGAAGTTTAAAGACAAGCTCCAAACCATTATTAACTGTTACAACCCTACGTGGTCTGATATGAACCAACTTTTGCGTGCTGTACTTCCTTCTGAAGTCCAACAACACCTAACAGATGAGGCAGACAGGCCACAGCAAGACCCTGGTCATGGGACAGATCTCACAACTGCCTGACGCCATTTACTAGAAGCCATATCTGTTGTATGTCCTAAAAAAACTGACTGGGCTAAAATTAATAATTGTAAACAGAATAGAGGAGAGTCTCCAGCAGACTATTTAAACCGACTCAAAAAAGTTTTTGAAAGACACTCAGAAATAAATGATGCTACCCAAAACGCTCAGAAAGCAATTGCAGCCACATTTTTCCAAGGCCTACAGCCTAAATTAGGAGACCAATTGCATAACATCTGTGTGGGCTGGCAAACAAAACCATTAAACGAACTAGTTACAACTGCAAACCATTGTTTAGCATGTCAGAAAAGAAAAAAAAATAATGAAGCCCAGTTAATGGCTTTGCAACTTCAAACTTAACACCACAGAGGACAAAGATGGGGAAAAGGGAATTCACAAGGCCAAGGAAGAAGACGCGGGTGCTGGTAGACGAATGTTTCCTCCATTAACCGTTCTTCCTATTTTTACTCTGGTCAAACCGGTCATTGGAAAGAAGAATGTCCCAACAAACCGCATACCTCTACCCCTTCAACAGGAAACTCTGCAGATCAACAACATCAGCAATTCTTCCTGCCTCTTCCCCAGAATTCTTTATCTCAATATTAGGACTGCCTGAGAGATAGTAACTTCATCCTTTCACCACTCTTACCCATTAATCAGTCTGGACCCTTTGTAGAATGTACCATAGCAGGAAAAAGGGTAACTTGCCTTGTTGGCACAGGGGCAAGCCGTTCCACTGTGCATCTTTTTGATCTTCCCGATTCACCTCTTTCCAATGCTGTAGTTAATGCTGTCAGCATTTCTAACCAAGTAATTTCTCATCCTGTTACTCAACCCTTGTCCGTTACTCTTAGTCCTATCTCTGACCACCATGCCTTCCTTTTAAGCCCATTTACCCCAGTTAATCTTTTAAGTCATGACCTACTTTGTAAACTTGGTTGTACTATTTATTGTACAGCGGATAAAGTTTTCCTTGGAGTACCAGTAGAAAATGAATGCACAGTTCTTGCTGTTATGATTAAACCAGCAACCCCACCTATTTCTACAACAAACCCTGATTTAAAAAAAAAAAATCCTTAAACTGGTACCCCCTGCCCTATGGTCACAGCATGCTAATGAAGTTGGGCAAATACACGCTGCTGAACCTGTTAAAATTCATCTGGATCTGCAAAAGCAGCTCCCACGCATTTCCCAGTATCCTCTCAGCAAGGAGGCTGAGCAAAGAATCACGCCAGTCATTTCGTCCCTCCTTCAACAAGGTATCTTAATCCCCAATTCTAGTCCTTATAATACTCCAATTCTGCCAGTTAAGAAACCAGGCAAAACTACTTATTGCTTTGTGCAAGACCTGCGAGCCGTTAATTCTGTTGTTTTACCTATTTTTCCTGTAGTACCTAACCCAGCTACCATTCTTTCTTGCATCCCACTGGAAGCTTGTTTCTTTACTGTTGTAGATTTGTGTTCTGCTTTTTTTTCAATTCCTATTCATCCAGATAGTCAGTTTTTGTTTACATTTACTTATAAAGGCTTACAATATACTTGGACTAGACTCCCACAAGGGTATACAGAGTCCCCTTCTATCTTTTCACAAATTTTAAAGAAAGATTTAGACGATATTCAGTTCAAAAACTGTTCTGTCCTTATCTAGTATGTCGATGATCGTTTGCTTGCCTCGCCTTCCTTTAAAGCCTGTAAAATTGATTCTCTGCACCATTTGACCTGTCTTGCTCTAAAAGGTCATAAAGCTTCTAAAGAAAAACTTCAGCTCTGCTTACCAAAGGTTCATTATTTAGGCCATAGGCAGACAAGGTTCCTTGGGTGAATATGATATCTTTTATTAGACCAACCCAAATGGTTGGAGAATAGTTATTAAGCAAGCTTTCAGGTTCAAAAACCCTTCGTCAGGCTAAGGAAGTGTCAGCAGTTGGTGTGTGCTCTTCCTGGATGGAATGAAAAGTAAACAAGCCAGGGGCTGGGCTGGGCTGGGCTGGGCTGGGCTGGGCTGGGGAGTCAGTTGCCAGGCAGATTGTAATGTATCAAAAATCCAATGTCTATGTTTAGTCCCTGATCTCTAGTATCCAGCAGGTTGATGAAATGGAGCTCATAGGCTCGTCTCTGGGATGTGTTGTGTAAATTTCCCTTGAGGATCAGGACTGAGAGATTGGAGAGAGAGCGGCCCTCCTGTGAGAAATGTGCCCCCACTGGTAATTGGATGTTTCTGTCTTTGATGGATTTCCGGTGTGCGTTCATTCTGGTGCGCAGTTGTTGTCTGGTCTCTCCTACATATCTTCCATCAGGGCATCTGGTGCATTGGATGAGGTATACTACATTCCTGGAGGTGCATCTGTAAGATCCTGGGATGCTAATGGCTCTGTTGTGGGGTGTAGTAATAGTGGGGGTGGTGGAGATGTGGGGGCAGGTTTTGCATTTCTTGTCATGGCACGGTCTGGATCCTTTTGGTGTGTTCTGGGGTTGAGGAAGTTTGCTTCTGGTGATGAGGTTGGCAAGGTTCGGTGCTTGTCTGAAGGCTAGGATGGGTGGCTCTGGGAAGATTTTTTTAAGAATAGGGTCTTTTTCTAATATGGGTTGCAATTTTTTGAGGATTTTCCGTACAGGTTCAAGGGATAGTTGATAGGTCATAACCAGCGGTGTGCGATTTGTGGGTGTTTTTCTTCTGTACTGCAGCAGTTCTTCACGTGGTATCCAGGTGGCTCTTTCAAACGTGCGATCTACCTCTCTGGAGGAGTGTCCTTGCTGGGTGAAAGCCTTTTTAAGATCGGTGAGGTGGCAATCCCGGGTGTTCTCTTCAGTACAGATGCGGTGGTATCTGAGGGCTTGGCTGTATATCACAGCTTTTTTGGTGTGTTTCGGGTGATTGCTGGTTCTGTGCAGATATGTGTTGGTCTGTGGGTTTCTTGTATACTGTGGTCTGTATTTTACCCTTCTGGATACTGATCATTGTGTCTAAAAAGGGGATGTTGGTGCTGGAGTATTCTAAAGAAAGTCAGATGGAGGGATGGTGACTGTTGAATTTCTGGTGGAACTCAATTAGAGATTCCCGGTTCTCACTCCAAATGATGAAGATGTCATCGATATATCGTAAGTACAGCAAGGGTTTGATGGTGCAGTTCTTGAGGATGTCTTCTTCCAGGTGGCTCATAAAAAGGTTGGCATACTGTGGGGCCATTTTAGTGCCCATAGCTGTTCCCATCATCTGGAGGAAGTGTTGATTATTAAAATTGAAATTGTTGTGTGTGAGGGTGAAGTGTATAAGCTCAGTGATGTCTTTGGGTCTGTATTCTGGGTTGTAATCTTGTTCCTGTAGATATGTAAGGCAGGCATGGATGCCATCCTGGTGTGGGATGTTGGTGTATAGCCTGGTAACGTCCATGGTGGCTAGGAGTGTGTTGCTGGGAAGGTGGTCTATGTTTTTAAGTCTCCATAGCAAGTCTGTGGTGTCTTGGACAAAACTTGCTTTGTGGGTGACAAGCGGTTTTAGGATGGATTCAACAAAACCTGATATTTCTTCAGTTAGGGTCCCATGGTTGGATATGATAGGTCTGCCAGGGTTCCCTTGTTTGTGGATTTTAGGGAGCATGTAAAAAGTCCCTGGGTTAGGTAGTGGGAGGATCAAGGTCTGTAGTTTTTCTTGTAATCTTGGTGGAAATGATTTGATGGTATTGTTGAGTTTTTTGGTGAAAAGGGGAGTAGGATCTTCTTGTAGTTCTTTGTAGTAGGTGGTGTCAGAGAGTTGTCTGTTGGTTTCCTTTATGTAATCCTCACGGTTTAGGATGACTATGGCTCCTCCTTTATCTGCTGGTTTTATTACTATTTGGTGGTTAGATCTTAGAGATTCTATGGCCTTTTTCTCTGGTAGAGAGAGGTTGTTGTGGTGGCGCATGTTGCTGATTATTTCATTGTTCATTCTTTCCCTGAAGTAGTCAATGTAGCGGTCAAGGTTAGGGTTTCGTCCACTGCGAGGTGTTCAATCTGATGTTTTTTGGGGTTTTTTGGCATTGATCTTTTCTTGAATGTTGTCAGAGGATGAGTTGTTGTTGGGAGTGGGTTCAGTTTGGTCGTGAAAATATTCTTTGAGGCGCAGGCGTCGGAAGAATTCTTCTATTTCTCCACATTGAAGTATTTTATTAGGGTATTTTTCTGGACAGAAATTTAGGCCTTTAGAAAGGACAGATTTTTCAGTTTTGGTAAGTGTGTGTGTGGAGAGATTGATAATATTTGTGGGTTGGTTGCTGCTTGCAGTTTCATCAAGTCTGAGGTTGGAAGGTCGTAAGGTGTTGGTGTTGTTCCTCTGATGGTTGTTTTGTGGCTGGGGAGCTTGTTCTTGGAGTAATTTGTCCCATTTCTTCTTTTTATGTAGGATGAATGCTGTAGAAAGTTTTTCGTAGTCTCTTTGTATCTGCTGTATATTGTCAGGGAACATGCATGGATTTCTCTTTTAAGTTGTTGTAGTGTATGACGATTTCCTTCCTGAGTTGGTCTCTTTTGGAGTAGAGTAGGTGAAGTAGATGATTTCTAATTTTCTCTGAAGTTCTTCTGCATAGCTGTGCAGCATATTTGGAGTTGTGTGTAGTAGTCAGGGGATTGTAGATGTTTAGTCCTCGGGGAATGAAGTTGTGTTTCTTGCAAAGGCTTAAAAAATATATGTCACTGTTAAGTCTGGCTTCTTTCTTTTTCATGTTGTAGTTTCCATTTCAGACGGCTGAATTCGATATCTTCCATGTTGCAGGGGTTTAGGTTGTAGCCGTGTTGGTCTAAGGATATAGGCAGACAAGGTTCCTTGGGTGAATTTGATATCTTTTATTAGACCAACCCAAATGGTTGGAGAATAGTTATTAAGCAAGCTTTTGGGTTCAAAAACCCTTTGTCAGGCTAAGGACGCTGCAGCAGTTGCTGCGTGCTCTTGCTGGATGGAAACATCACCTTTCAACTGCGCGAGTTAAAACAATTCTCAAAATCCCTCGGCCCACAACTGTCTTTCAAATGTGCACCTTCTTAGGCATGGCTGGATATTGCCGCCAATGAATTTTGGGCTATGCCTCAATTGTAAAACTCTTGCAAAATTTTACCTGAAAGGATGCCCCTAAACTTTACAGTAGTCTCCAAAAGTTGAAAATGCCTTTTCTGCCATTAAAACTGCCCTTTCACAGGCACCCACACTAAAACTTCCTGATTATTCAAAGCCTTTTACACTCTTTTGTCATGAAAAAAATAGCTTTGCTCTGGCGGTACTTACTCAATCCCATAAAAATAAACATCGTCCTATTGCCTACTATAGTACAGCCTTAAATCCTGTAGCAACTGAGTTTCCACCATGCCTTCGGGCAGTTGCTGCTGCTACCATTCTTGTAAAATCATCTGCAAATATTGTTTTAGCTTCGCCCTTAACTGTTGCTGTACCCCACTCAGTGGCTGCACTTCTTTTAAAAACCAAAACCCAACACCTTTCAAATGCCTGTTTAACTAAATATAAAATTCTGCTACTTTCTACAGCCCACATTACTTTAGTTCAGTGCCCTATACTTAATCCTGCTTCCTTGTTACCTGTACCTTCTAATAGCAAGCCTCATAACTGCCTCGCTGTTACCACTCATTTAACTTTACCTCAAGTTAATCTTAAAAACATTCCCATTCCAAATGCTGACTTAGTCTTGTATATTAATAGGCCCTACCTAAAAAATTCCAAAGGCTCTCTTGTTACAGGTTACGCTGTATGTTCCCAGCACAAAATACTCGAAAGTAATTTTTTACCTTCTGTCTATTCTGCCCAAATTACTGAACTTGTTGCCCTCACTCGTGCCTGTACCCTTGCTAAAGGTAAAACTTTTTAATATATATACAGATTCGCATTATGCCTTTGATGTTGTCCATAATTATGGGCAATTATAAAAACAGCGTGAGTTTCTTACCTCCAATGGCACACCCATTCGTAATAGTTCTTATGCAGCCGTCTTATTTATTACCTTCAATTACCTGGTACTGTTGCTATTATCAAATGTGTTGCTCATCAATCTTCCCAGAATGAAATTACATGTGAAAATGCTCTGGCTGACTCTGCAACCTGAGCTGCAGCCCTTTCACCCCCTCAGGCTGAGCAATTGTTCTTTTCCCATACCTATGAGCAGTCTCCTATTGTAATACTTCAGAATGTTGCACTTCTCCAAAATCAGGCTGCAAATTCTAAAAAAGACACCTGAAAACTGCATAAGTGCATATTACACCCTTATCACCTTTGGTGCTCCCCAGACGGCCGCCTGGTTGCGCCCAAGTTCTTACTTCCCTACCTTGCTCGCATGTACCACGAAGTGGCCCATGTGATCAAAGGGGGCATGATCGCAGCTATTCAACCTAATTGGTATGCTCCAAATTTTCCTTCCATAGCTCAACACTACTGCCAGGCTTGTCCTGTGTGTCAAGCCCATAATGTAGGCAAACCTGTTAAAACTAAGAAAGCCGCACATCCCCCACCTTGGGGACCATTTGTAAATATTCAGATTAACTTTATACAAATGCGGAAATGTTGTAAATATCAATATGTACTTGTTATAGTTTGTATGTTTTCAAGTTGGATTGAAGCCTATCCTGTGACAAGAGCCGATACTAAAGCTGTCACTTATCCTGCGATTTGGAATCCCACCCACTTACCATCAATAGTGGCAGGAGATCTCACTTTACTGGGCAAATTATACAAGAAATATGTAAAGCCCTGCAGATTCGACAGAACTTTCACTGCCCTTATCACCCACAGTCAGCAGGTGCTGTAGAGAGACAAAACAGGATACTAAAAAATAAACTAGCAAAAATCTGTGCTGAGACTGGTTTAAAATGGCCAGATGCTCTACCATTAGCATTAATGAGCATGAGATCCACCCCTAATCAGAAGACTGGACTCAGTCCACATGAAGTCCTGATGGAGAGACCTACGCGACTTCCATCCTCCCCACTCTTACCGCCTTCTCAGATTAACATCCATTTAGCTGATGAACTTGTATTACAATATTGTCAAGCATTAATGAAATGTGTTAAGGCCTTTCGTTTACAAGTCCAAAAAGCTTTACCCAGAGAGCCTGAAAAAGCCTGCCATTCCTTAAAAATGTAAAAATCCACCAAAGAAAATCAGGTTTAGAACCTCGCTGGAAAGGTCCGTTCCAAGTTCTTCTCACCACTAACACTGCAATAAAGTGTCAGGGACTATCTACTTGGATCCACACATCGCACTGCAAAAAGACTGTTCCTCCTGATGAAACCAAGGATTAAAGATTAAGACTCCAAGAAAAGAGTCCATTAATAACCGAACATGGAGTCCCTCCTATTAACTATTTGTATTAGACTTTTAAACCTGGCCTATAAGAATGTGCTTTTGTCTTTAATTAACCAAATTAAGATAGACTTAAATGTCTCTCGTTGTTAGATATGTAGTCATGTTCATATCCATTCTACTGGAGGAATACCCATGATACTAGTACCCTTGAATGCGACCCAAATGTCAGCTCCTTATTATTCACCCTTTCATGGGAACGAAACTTAGCAAAATATAAATTGTAACCGAGCTGACTATGTACGACTAGCGTGTGCCACCCCTGGAAGGTTTTGTTGGACCTGTAATGAATCTTGTATTTCAGTAAGAGTCAGTAAATATAAACTAAAATTTAAGGTAAATGGTGCTTGCCTCTCTAATGGTTCCTAGATACCCGGTTATTCTCCCATTTCGGCTAGATATTTAGGTTATTATTCAGTATGGATGTTAATACCAGTTTGTAACTTTGCGGTTATCACACTAGCTGGTCACTATTTTGTATGTAGAGATAAGGCCTATAAAAATCTTCCTTCAGGTTGGAATGAAACATGCTATGTCTCTGCAGCATATCCTGTCTTTACTATTAAATCTCACTTACCTAAAGGAAAAAAATCACAATTCATAATTTCACAATTCATAATTCAATTAAAAAATTCACAATTATGAATTTCACAACTCATAATTCAATTCACAAAAATTCACAATTCATAATTTCTGCTGATTTCTGTTCGCAAAATCACAGAAAAATCAAATGTTTTGGGGTATAATGTTCCCCGACTATGGAGCAGGCTTAGCTATGTCTGAAATAAAGAAAGTTGCAGCATCCCTAGAAAAAATAGCTAATGCTACTGCCATTGGTTTTTGTGAAATAAGTAAAAAAATAAAAGAAATGAAATAAATGACTCTACAAAACAGACTCGCCTTAGATTATATATTAGCTAGCAAAGGAGGTGTGTGTGCTTTAATAAAATCAGAATGCTGCCTTTATATATCAGATGCTTCTAGTGCTATTGAGAACCAGGCCGGAATTATTGAGAAAGAAGCTGCTAAACTACACCAAACTGATCAATGGAGTCTTTGGGACTGGTTTGGCGGACTTGGGACCAAATTATTTTATATCGCAATCATGGTCCTCGGGTTTATTCTCTTTCTACAAATACTGCTTTTGTTGCTACACAATTGTAACCTTAGTGCATCCCACAAAAGACGCAACAGATATGTCTAACGTAATGCTAGGTCAATTGAAATTAGTCTGTCTGTTGTTCCGAAGAGAGCACTGGGAGATACTCTACCTAAAAACAAGTTTCGCTGTGCCTCGAAGAATGCATAAGTCAGACTGTTCTCCCATTAGCTCACTTGCAGTCTGTTGCCCAACACGGTTACAAAATTTCATCAGTTGTACTATAAGTACAAAAGGAGAGAATGTGGAAGAAGAAAACCCCAGGCCTTAATTTCTGCTGACTTCTTGAGTTAGTGCACTATTTGCTAATAATTGCTTTTTCCCTGCCAATTTTGCAATCTGCTCTTTCTCCCACCCTTTTCCTTTGTTGAGCTGAGTAGACCTATAAGGTCAATAAGTCAAACCACAGTCTATGCTCTCTTGCAACTTTCTGGTTCAAACCAGGTTTTCTTTGACTTGTTATATCTTGTGTCATGTGACCTGAATTGAAACATATAAAAGGCTTGCTTCAATTTTCTGTTAATGGGGGGGGGGGGTTATGCGGGACTGATAAGAAGTTCTGTCTGTCCGGTGCTCTCCCCAGCAGCTGCTTCTTTAATAAAGGTCTCTAACAATTTTGTGACCAAACAATAGAGTGAAGCCTGTTTCTTCCACACCAGCGCCTCCCAGATCTTTAGCCAGGGGAAGCTGGAGGCTCGGGCCAGCACCTGTGTTGCTACTTGCCCTCAGGATCTTCTGAGGCCCAGCCAGTTGGTATCTGAAGACACTAACCCTTGTGCCAGATAGACTGCTGCAGCAGCTCTAACCTAGAGTGGCCCCTGCACCCTCTACCCACTGCAGCAGTCTGGCAGTGTGGGCTGCTGCCTGGCTGTGAACTGCTGCCACCTGCAACAGCATCTGCCCCCTTGGACATGCGGTCCCATGGCTGCGCACCTGCCAGATCTGGACGGGGATTCCACAGGCACCTGGACCATAATACGGGCACTGCAGCAGAGCCACCTGCACCTCTGGGTCAGCTGCCAGTGGCTGCACAGTTGGTCTTCATGCAACACTGATGCCATGTTTTCCAGGTTTCCCACTCTGCCATTTGGGCAGCTATCACCCAGAAGATGTGCTCAATGCAATGGCTTTGAACTGTCAAAGTATGTCATCATAGCCCCAGATGACCAGGAGGTCAGTCACCTCATCTGCCCGCCAGCTGGGTCCTAGATGCCAGCCCTGGGCAGGCAGGCTCCTTTTCCCAGTATTCTCTGTTTAAAAATTGCAACTTCTCTAATAAAAAAAATCCCAAATTCTCTCATTAAAACCCCCCAAAACCACATTGTCCATGATTAAAATGAAATGCCACTCTATATATATAGGTATCAGTTGACCACAATGTTTTCATGATATATTTAAAATTCTAACGCAGTTTGGAAGACTACCACTGCCTCAATCATTATAAGACAATACATTCTAAATACCTACATATTTTGGCATTTGCTTTTGATTTTTTGTTATCATAGGAAATCAGAGCTCCCCCTGCCCACTTCGCTCACCAGGATGCAGGTCCAGCTGCAGCTGTCCCCACAGGTGCTTTGTGGTGCTGAGCAGCACTGATATGCTGGTGCTCTGCCCTGCCCCTAACTCCCAAACCACAGCCCCACAGTCCTGACACTGCCCTCACTCCTGACCTGCAGCCCCTCCCTGCCTCCCACTTGCTCACTCCTGACAGCAGCTCCCTCACTGCACCAGGACATGGATCTAGCTGCACCTGTCCCACCTGCTGCTTTGTGGCTCTGAGAAGCATCAGCCCTCATTGTTCTGCTCCCTGCGCCTGTGTCCAGGCTGAAGAAATCCCCATGCCCTTTCCTAGGAAGCCTTTGACTGGGGCTTAGAGACTGGGCTGAACAAGCTGCTTCCTTTTCAGGCCCTCCTGCACAGGCTGCTCTGGGGGGGCAGAGGGCTCCAAACCCAGCTCTGGTGGCCACTTCTACCCAGAGCAACCCCCTCCCCACCTATCTTTCTCTCACACACATCCCTGATGTCACCCCTGGCCTATCACATACACACATAGACCCCACTACTACTTCAACCCCCCCCGCCCATCACCCATCTCTACTGCCACCTCAACCCCTCCTCCCCAGCCCATCACACCCGCCAAGTGGCTCCCAGGACCAGGACCCACCCCCCAGGCCAGAGCCACATGTCCTGGCACTGGTGCAGTTGTGGAGCAGGAATGCAATGTGGCAGCTGCTTGTGTGGCCATGGCTCCTGCCAGCAGGTCCTATCCTGTATGATGGCTGGGCATGCAGGGTATGGGATTTGTGGCAGGAGTGTGGGTGAATGTGGGATTTGTTGTAAGGGTTGTGAAGGTGTGTGGGAGGCTATGGGTGTGTGAGTATGTGGGATTTGTGAGGGTTGTGTGTGTGTGGGTGTGGGAGTTTGTGTGGGGGGGTGGAGTTTGTAGGGGTGTGCTTTGAGATGCTACAACATACACATGCACACCTGTGTGAACACAGCCTGTGTCCAATGCAATTTTGGTACTACAGACAACTAGAGGTGACAATAGAATTGATGTGAACAGAAAGAAAATCATCAAAGCTAAAATAAAGGCAAACTACTATTGACTATTAGGAATAATCTGTGTCTCCAAGCTTCAGATTGCTGTTATGGATTGCAAGTCTGCTTTTAGGCTTGTGTATGGACAGATTTCTGTATCAGTCACTTCATGGAATGAGATAGGATATCTGTTGTGCGGTCCATGCTGGCAAGCGCAGACTACAAGCTGCTTTTGGTACAGTGAGATAACAAGATCCTATGTGGATCAGTTCATGTCTGTCTTAAAAAATATGTGAGAAGATACAGCCCCAGGTTGCAACTGTATATCTAAGTTCATCTCAATTGTATAATAATTGATTATGTAGCATTGCCACATCCAACGAGAGCTTAAACAACTCATGTATGGCCAAATGCCTAAGGACTTAGCCAGACCCTAGGCACCAAGACCCAGATACAAAAAGGAACTTATGTAGACCACCTAATTTTTGGTGGAGGTTATTTGCCTTTTCTCTAATGTGAGATTCAGAGAAATCCTGACCAATGTGTCTCTTACATGTGAAATCCTAGGCATTTCAGTACAGACTGTATTATTCTAGTGCCTAGAAGAAAATCAGCCTTGGCATTTGAAAACATAACTACCAAACATGATGAGTTTGAGAGAGAGATGCATGACAGCATCTGACTTTTGCCTAAGGCACTGAAGATTTACAAACTAGCTCTCCCCACACCTAAGTTCCCTGAACAGTGTGATCTATTATTCAGAGTACATCTAATGGAGGGAAGAGAAGGGCCTACCTAACTTTTATATGCTATCCTAATGGTTAGCTCACTTGTCCAGAAAGTGGAAGACTGTGTTCTAGGCTTCCCACTAGCAAAGGGAGTTAAAAACCCACATCTCCAGCTTGCCAGGAAAGTGCCCTAACTTGGGGTAGGCAACCTTTTCTGGGACAGGATAAGCACGGCCCAGTTGTCAACACCGCTTATCCCTGCAGCAGCACAGGAAGAGTGCCTGGCACTGGAGCCCCATGTCCAGTGGGTAAGGCTGGGCCAGACTGGATTTAGGGCACTCTCCACCCCTTCTGTGAAGTTCAGGGCAGACAGGAGTACAGAGTTGTGAGGCCAGCAGGAGAATAAGCAAGAGGAATCCTGATTCTGTAGCCCACATAGAAGGGCATTCATTCCCTAGGAGGGAGGAAGGAGCCCTGGGCTCAGCCACTTGTGATTGCATGAACAAATAACTATTGGATAAAATGCCTAAAAGCATTGGGAGCAAAGGACAGGACTCAGGGCACAGGTACCACGTCTCTGGGTAGAGCCCTCCTTACTGGCTCTCTTTGCTCTCCTTCCTGATAAAAGAAGGCTGATAGGAATGTGATTGTGAGCAGAATACCAAGAGCCTGCAGTCAACTTATTCATTTCTAATAACTGCCTGCTGATTCAGACACATTCCTGAGAAGTGTCAGATATGGGTTTAAATTCCCTTGGGCTACGGGGAGGCCTTAAAACCCAGGTCTCCCACTTCTAGGAAACATGCCCTGAATATGCCTAATGGGAATCATTCATTTCTGTTTTGGGCTAAATGCTGAGAATGTCTATGGGTGCCTCAGCTTCACTGACAGGCAGAAAGGTTTGCAGAATCACGACATAAGTGGTCTTTCCCCCCTCTGCTACTGACCAAGTTCACTTAGTGGGAATGCTGCATCTCTACAAGCTCAGGGTAGAGACCACCCCTACTGACATATCTAAGGCAGGTTATTCCATGCTACTGGCTTGAGATATCTGCTGCTTTAGGCAGCTTCCTAGCATTCTTCTATAATAAAAGCCATCCTAAGTAAAGTAATGAATGCCAAATATATCCTGGGATAAATTCCCTAAATCTTAATGTTAATGGAGTCCTGGTATGTTTGCATTCAGGCTGCTGTGTGCAGCAGTGAAGTAAAATGTTGGTGGAAGAATGAAGTTTAGATATACAAATGCCATGTTTTGTTTAAAATGCAAAGATTTGATTGAGCTGTTATGGCTGTCTGTTTCTATTTTGTGAGACTAGATAAACATTGGTTTTTGTTTTACTACTGTATTTTTTCACATCAAATTCATTTGTGTACAGCATATTTCTTTGTCAAATGTCCTGCAATGTTCTTTGAGTGCCTTTTTTCCTCTCCTCTGAATTTTGGCCAGGAGGGAAAAAGAGTCGTTTACATCAGTTGTTCCATCTTTCTTTTAAAGTGCTTTAATGTGGCTAAATGAGATAAAATGCCAGTGGTATTTAGAAGCTCTTGCAAGCTTGGCTTTTAGTGAGAATTTTATGATCTGGTATCCATAACTAGTTAAGTTCTGACCTGATGTTTTGTTTCTGTATAGAATAATGTTTTTAAAGGTTATTATCCATGGTGTCAGTTTCGTTTCTCTAAAGCAGAGCCTCGTTCCTGCTTTCCAGGGATGCTGCTGTACATGAACGATGGAAAGGCAATTCCATCCTCCATCTCATCAAAATCAAGGTCATTCTGTATCATTTCTGGTTTAGTGATTTACTGCCGCTACGAGAAATGGAAAATGCCACTATTTATAGATGTAGTTAAAGAAAAAGGATTGATTAAAGGTCATTTTTTAAAAAGAAACTGATTCCACTGCTTAGAAAATGAAAAACCAGGACCTGTAGCCACTTGGAAGGTTTATTTTCACCTCAAATGCAAATGTCTCTGTACAGTAATCAGGAATAGACTAGAATAGGTGAAGGCTGTGGGAAATCTAGTTTAAGGCAGCATCAACCCAGTTGTTTTAGTCTGTATGGCCTATTTATGTGCTGTAGAGCTTACTCATGGCTTTTTAATTAATGCGTACAATAAAAGTACATGCCTATGGTCAGGTTAAAAAATTCAACTACTGTTTATTGAAAAGCAGCTTCTTGGAGAAATTTAGCATTTAACTTTTCTATATAACTTTCCTTCCCTCTTACGAGTAACATCACAAGGATGTTGCTTTTTTTGCCTGTTCTTGCATATCAGGAGTAACCTTATTTATATCAATAATTTATCTGTAACAGCAGTTTTTCTATTTCAGATAAAATTCAGTCCTGTGAAGAGGTCTAGCACAATTGCCATTCAGCACCTAAATTCCATTTTAGACCTCAAAAATTGAGATTATCTCACACAGATGTTACCTAGGCCTCTAAGATGGCATCAAGCGAAAGTCAGAGTTGTCACATGATGAGAGTTATGGATATCTGAAACTCTGGGGTCATCATTTTGACTTGGATAATATAGTGACATTGTTTCCCCACATAAACTTGGGTTAGCCTTATCTTACAGATAAGAGATATTATATATTTGAAGAGAACACACTGGTCCTATTCCAGTCTGATAACTGACACTGTTTTTAACTGATGTAAGTTCTTACCTTTTCTCTGGAACAACTGAGACTTTTGAGGCTGTTGTAAAAGGGTTACATTTTTATTCACATTTCAGTGCTTTTAAAAGTAAATTTTCTCTAAATTTGAACTACAGCTAAGCTACATAAATCAATTAGAGGAACAGGGTAATTCAGAGGAAATACTGGAATCTTCCTATGAATTTCCCCTATAAATTCCAGTGGGAAGTAAGTTTTTTTCCTTTGCTTTATTTCATCAGTTTTGAGGTCCTGTGACAGTATCAGTAAAATAGCTGCTTTCCCTAAGAAGCCACTCTTAGTTATGCAGATAATGCTGTGAATCATGGATGCATTTTAAAATAAAAAGTTGATTTGAAACAATGTTTTAATACACACTTTTAGGTGTAGTAAATATGAATCTCTGAATCCTGTTTTTCATCAACACCGCAGCTTTCCTTTATTCTATTTCTAGGCAGAGCAAGAGAAAAATAGGGTTTTATATCATCTCAATGAAAGCTGCTGACAACTGCTGAAAAAGAAACGAGTCCAACAAACTCATTAACAAAATAGCAACAATATCTACAGGCATAAGTCTAAAGTGAGAAAGTGCTGATGAACCCATTTGCTTTTAAGATGGATTTCCTTATGTCACAGGTTTAATAACTGAAACCCTGCCCTGTTTGATAGTGAAATAAGCCTACTGGACTCTTGTTCTTGCTGTGTCTTAGTTTAAACATGCAGGCTCCTGTTCTCCAAAGCTGATTTTCACTATTTTAGTGCTGCAAAAACTGTTAGCACTGGACATGTGAGCAAGCCTTGTGCTCAGGAGTGTATTCTTGGGTAGCAGGTCCTACAGCAGATCTTCTTCTAGTCCTCCTGATATAGGAGGAGGCCAATTTTAGTCTTGATATGGTGGCCTCAGAACAGGGGAAGTAAAGGGAAAATTAAATATCTCTCTTCTTCCAGAATTCCCTTCGAGCCGAAGAGCACCTGATTCTAGTCATAGGTTCACAGAAGTTTAGGGCTGGAAGGGACCTTGTGAGATGATCAGGCGCAGCCCCCCTGTTCCGGATAGGAAAGCCTGCCAGGATCAAATAACACCAGCAAGGTGTGTGTCCAGTCTCCTTTTGAAGATCTCGAAGGTAGATGCCTGCACCAGCCCTGCTGGAAGTCAGCCAGGTCTTGATCACTAAGCACTTCTGTCGGTTTCCATTCTTCCTCCTTGCTTCTGACCGAGGAAGAGAACTGAAGGCAGCTTGTCTTGTTGTGACTACATAAGTAGGTGCAGTCCAAAATCCTGCATCCTTGCTTTCTTCTGGTGTTATCTAAAAAATCTCAAAATATTACAGACTATAAATTCACAGCACAACCTTACACTCTGAAGTGAGCAACGCTGAGTCTGTTTGACAGATGGATAAAAATAAGTCAGTGAAAAGTCAAGCATAGAAATTTGAATTCTTGGCTTCCTGATGTATCCAGCTATACATACATTTCAAAAACACTGCAAAAATAGACAAGTGCTTGTGGTTAAGCTGGGACTGAGGACACCCAGGGTGCATCCAGAAAAGTGTGCATGTGCGTTTCCTTGGGGAAAATAGCAGCAGCACATAGTTGTGCCACTGCTACTTGTCCCCAGGGAACGCCTGTGCACATGTGCTCTGGTTTGTGGCTGGTTGCCCTGGGTGGGGAAGGGGAGTCTGGGGCCAGAACCTGAGCTGGCCCCAGCAGCCTTACCGGGGGTCCTGGGGGCCTCCCAGGGCTCCAGCGGCAGTGGTCCAGTCTGCAGAGCCTGACCAGCAGCTGGAGCTTGGCTTTGGTCAGCCAGGCTCTGGTTTTGAGCAGCATGTGCTGCCACCGTGTGCTGCCACCCTGCTTTATCAGGGGTGGGTTTTTTGACACCAGGATTTCCCCAGCATCAAAAAACCTACCACACTGCAAATTAGCAGGGCAGCAAATACCTGCATGTGAGGCCTGTGTGGTCTGCAGTGCCATGTGCACATGCACACTCATCTGGGCACACCCCCAAAGTCTAATGAATGAGTGCCCATACAAAGTAGAATGGCTCCCTCGGTAAAGACTGAGACAGATGTGCTCCAGAACAGCCAACAGCCTGGCATCTGGAGCCCTCACCTGGGAAGCGGGAGAATGGCAGAGCAGTGACTTGTACTGGAGTCTCCACTGTGAAACTCCAGTACAAGATGTCAGGCTGTTACCATCAGGCTACTGGCATCTCTAGGATGAAAACTGCTGATGGTCATGGCTTCATCCCAGTGTAGAACATGAACGTTTTGGAAATCTTGGTTTTGTGAAAAGCAGGGGAGGAGCTGTTTGCTGCCCTGTCTGTTAAGGTCCTCATTGTATGGCACTTGCCCCAGAAAATTTTGCATCTGGCATAATTTAATTGTAGAGAAGAAGCTTTTTGATGTGTGCCAGGCTACATTCCTCACACGATATATGAGGAAAATATTACTATTCACAGAGACCCTGCTTAGCAGCACAGAAGTAATTGCTAGCATTGCCCCAGGCATTGGCTATATCCTGGGACACCTTAATCAATCCAGTGAAATATAAGGGGGGCGGGAGGGCTGTGACTGCTAGCTTGTCATTTATCTATGGGCAGTTTTTGTACATAACATTGCAGTTCAAAATATACATCAGTTTTCACTGACAATGCTTTCTTTTAAAGAGAATAGAAATGCTGACTCATTTTGGACTGAGAACTGAGCAAAAGAAAGTGATCTGGTTGGCATGTTGCTGAGGCACAGCATGTAGCCACAGAGAAACAACTGCACAGGTTACAACTAGTTCCCTACTTGCTTTGACCTCAGCTCTATAAATCCATGGGAAAAGTTAATTAAATCTAATCCTTGTGCTAAACAGTGTACTCACTTTTGCATTAATCTCCAAGCCCTTTACCTTGTGACAACACACTCAGCTTTGTTTAGTATCACTAGTAAACACAGTGCTGACCCTAGGGAACAGTCCCTTTTAAGAGACATGGCATTAGCTAATTGAAACAGAGGGCTTATGTAAAGTAATGCTGATCAGTTAGATGTCCCAACACTGAGAGAAGCAAGCCTCTGTCAGGCTCCTTGGCTCTCAGTAGTTTCTAAAGAATACAAGTACCTAGAGTAAAATAAACTAAGAAAATAGCCTGAGTGGAAGAATGGAGCTGTTAAAAGCCTTGCCAGAGCTGGAACTCTGGAAATATGATGATACCAGAGGATTGAAACAACACATTACTTTGCAAGCAACTGGTGCCAGCAAAAGGACTGCGGTCAGATCATAGCTTTATTCTGGACTGTAGCTTGGTCTGAAGTGCTTGATGTTCTTAATAGTTTTTAGTTTCCTTAGGCAGGGGATGCTAACTATGAAACTGCATTACAGAAGCTGAGGAGTACAGTATCATGAGTGAGATGTTTTAATTAGAATAATAAGGCAGAAACATGAGAGAGCTTATCTCATGAACCTTAGATCCATCACAGTCTTGCAAATGGGGAGCTACTTGAACTCCTGATGGAGAGATGTCTAACATATCCAGGCCATAATTGGGATGGGGAACAACATACTTGGATGGAAGCTACTGGAATTATCCAGAATTAACCCCTGACAAAATAAATAGTATTTCCCAAAGAAAGAAATTGATCTGGTTCAGAATAAGACTCAGGGAGAGTGGACTGTACTCTGACACTGCAGACATGAGCAAGAACCCAAAATACTACCTACAATAAAAGGGTTACTAAATCGGAAGGCATGCAGGTACACTGATCCATATTTGGAGCTATTAAATTACAAAATGGCACCACTCAAGTATATTGTGGATTTTAATCTGCTGGCACCATGTTCAACAGGAAACCAAGAACAACAGTGTTAAAAATAGATGTCAGTGTCAGCAAGGACTTGTAAATATATAGATTTCATAGACATTAGGGCTGGAAAGGACCTCGCAAGATCATTGGGTCCAGCCCTCTGCCCAAGGGGCAGGAAGTCAGTTAGGGTCAAAGGATCCCAGCAAGATAAGCATCCAAATGTATATAAAGGCACAGACAAGGCATAACAAAATCTTGATATGAATGAGGCCCTTGGAACTGATCTATACTACAGATAATCTATACTGCAGAGAAATTGTGTACCATTTTTCCAAATCGCAGAAGGGAGGGAAATAAGAGGCAACAAGCTGTCTGTTCTGCCAGAGGTCTGAAGCAGGCTGAGAGGGCTGAGCCCTAACACATAGTATATCGAAAACTGACTGCATTTCCTGACATACTGAGGTGTATCCGAAGTGCCCACACTAACTGAAAAATGCTGTTACCTGCACTCATTGAGCATTGCAGTTAGTTTAGTTAAATGTTTTAATTTAGTTAATTGTTTGGCTAAGAAAGGAAGGTGTGGGGATCGATGCATTCAGAAAGCTCTGATATTAGACATCTGGCACCAGCTGTTTGTGTTGTTTTCTCCCCATGTCTTAAACTTCATCTGAGTGCTGTGTTAAAGGTTTAAGCAAGGTTGGTGGTGCTAAGGGACTTGTCTGGGGCCCTTTACACTGCAGTGAATTTCACCCAGGATGCTTCAGTTTTTGTCACAGAAGCAATGCTACTCAGTTAGCTCTCAGCTGCTGCCTGGGCTAGACCTGTCAGACCCCTCAGCTCTGAGTGATTGCTGAAATGAGGAGAGAGAATTTTATATGGTTCCAAACAGAAAAATCCCCAGGCTGCTCTCCAAAATATCCCACTCTACTTTCCATGGCAGAGATGCTCTTCTGCATCTGATCCAACCTTTTGGGACCACACCTTAACCATGTTACTAAATATTAATTCCATCTGATTGGCAATTGCCAATCGGAGCCATGCTAAAACTGCAGCAGAAGGGATGCCTTTTGCAGTCAGTATCCACAATTTGAAAGATGATGCAGTAATGTACTTCAAGGGTAGCTGGACAAACTCCCCAAATCAGGTGAGGAAAGAAAATATAAAATGAGAGCAGGTTGCATATTTCTGAAAGCAGAATCCCACGTGGCCATTGGTGCATGTGCTATTTATTCCAAGTGACTTCTGTTTTGTTTTTTGTTTTGTTTTGTTTTGTTTTTTAATAGACTCTCATGAGGGGCCAGATACCTGAGTTGGCTTCAAATGGGAAGCAGTCTAGCTGAGCACAGAACTTTGTGCAGGCCTGCTGTCTTGTTTCCCAAATTACAGTTGTTAGATGGTTTCTGGGTCTGTGTTAGCTTATTAGGAGCAAATTTGGTTACCTTTGCGCTGCATTGTGCCTGTAGGCATATCCTTCCACTGCAAAATGCAATCCCCAGGTGAAGTAAAATAATGTAACAGGAGACAAGTTTGTTTTCAAGGTAAAGGGCTGTCTACAAAATGAGAATCAAAGCCTAGGCCCAAATCCTGCCTGCCCAGTTTGAACAGTGGTTATTTCATAGCACCCATCTTCACTATTTTGTGTGTGTAGAGGAGAGGTCCTTGTGAAACACTTTTATCCACTAAGGGCCCATACAATGGCTTCCCCACCTCTTAGGGCAGGGGTGGCCAACCTGTGGCACAGGTACCACATCATGGGTATCTTCTGTGCATGTAGCTTGCAGCAGATGAGGGAGGGGACAGGCCACATATCAGCAGATAGGGCAGGAAGCAGAAAGTAGAGCAGGAGATCAGAAGGAGCACATGGCAAGAGCAGAAAGCAGAGGAGATTGGACAGAGAAAGTAGAACAGTGTGGCACTCAGGGAGGAGGCACAGTTAATTTGTGGCATGCCTGCCAAAAAGGTTGGCCCCTACTTTGTTAGAGCCCCACACTAAGGGTTTAAGCAAGCTGCATGGTGTTGCAGATCTTGCTTATGTCCACTGTGTCTCTAGTGGGTTATGGAATAGAGAAAATCCCACACAACTTACTGATTCATTTGATGCACTGGCTGGGGGAGTAGTTAGTTGTAGTAGTCGTTTGATGCACTGGCTGGGGGAGTAGTTAGTTGATTGCACGATTTCACAATGATTACACATTTAATTCATACAACACAATTTTATTTTAAAATTCTTTGCTACACATATAACACTGCTTAGCTTTAAGAAATACCACAGACATTAAGAACACAATAACTACATATATCAGAAACAATGCTCCGAATGCACTTCCTTCCCAAACAATGCTGTAAGAAGAATTAGTATTACAAAAACAACAAAATATTACAATATTTCAAGAGCAAACTGGATGCTTATCTTGCTGGGATCCTATTCAAGAGCAAACTGGATGCTTATCTTGCTGGGATCCTATGACCCCAGCTGACTTCCTGCCTTTTGGGCAGGGGGCTGGACTCGATGATCTTCCAAGGTCCCTTCCAGCCCTAAAGTCTATGAAATCTATGAAACCACAATTACAACTAAAAGTTAAATTTGAATCAATACTATTATTTTTCATAATATACTTACAATCCTAGAATTCCGAGAAGCCAAACACCTAAATACGGTTTCATTCCTCAGTAGTACAATTTAATGGGTTGGCCTCAGTAGTACGATTCAATGGGCTCGCCTCAGCAATACGATTCAATGGGCTGGCCTCAATACTGATAGGACTAAGTCCCCTTCCTTCAGTCCCTTTCGGGTGCTCCGCAGCTTCAGCGTGAACTAAGAGATTCGTGTTCACGGAGAGGGTGGTTCAGGTGATCAGTCTGATCTGGCCTACACTTGCGATTCTTCCTTCGTTGTTCTGCAAGTAAGGTTACCTCCAAATTGGGACAGTAGGTTACAGTTTTTATTGAGTGAGTTGCCGTCTTGAGCCCCTCCTACCCAAACCTGTCACTACTCACAAATTTGGGCTCAGATCTTACTCAAAAGATTCTTTTGCTTGGTAATTAGTGTCGGGACCCAGGGCAGGCCAGCAGCTCTCCCTGACTCCCACCCGGGCAGTTAAGGGTCCGTCGCCTTAGAAGGCCGTCAGGCAGGTACTTGTGACGCTTGGAGTGGAATTAATTAGGCAGACGCTTATCGGTTGCAAAGCAAGATTATTTACTCACGCCGTCAAGGTGGTGAATAGCGGAGGTCAGAGATACTTGGTTAGTTACAGTTTAAGGTTCGTAGGTCATAGGTCGGTCTGCATAAGAGTTCGTCGGTCGGGCAGATAAATGGAGAAAAAAGTCGGGCCTGCAAGTCGTTGATTTATGTCTGATTAGGTCGAGACGGGGGAGACTGACAAGTGATCAATTTGTCAGTTATTCTCACGCATACGTTCAGAGGTTTTTCAGGTGTGTGCGCGGAGGTCTCCCGTTCTTCACGGAAGTGAAGACGGGTTTTATTTGTGTAATAGCCAATTGCTTTTCGCCACGTCATAAATTTAATTAGAATCACCAATTGTATAGTGGTCTTCGCTAGGGTGTTATCATAGGGTTATTTTGGGGGGTTTTTTGACCAATTATAATGATTTATGTACAGCACAGAAGGCTAAGTTCTATTTTATGTTAGTGTCGCAGCAATAAATTTCTTTTTGACATGTGCAGCAAAAAAGCGGTTACTATCATTATTGTTAACCCTTAGTTAACCTAGTGCAGAAAAAAACTGTTTTGAATAGTTTTACTTGTTTGTGACATGGGCACTACTTAATTTGGTTGTGACAATTAGTTTCTTTTGTTGATCATTTTAATTACTTTGAGGAATTTCCATATCACTGAAAAAGCTCCTAGGTTTTGATTTCTCGGAATGTGGGATGTTTGCTTAAGGGTCATTTTTAGGTTAACTTTGTTAAAGGTCTCTAAAGATAAAATTCAAGAGTTAAGACTTTGAGCAAAGTCAGGATCTTCCGCACGTAGGCCAAAACAATGGCCTAGATAAGAAGATAAATCTTGTCTTCTTCCTAAACTGGCTAATGAGCAACTATTACAAACATTCAAACTATTTCATTCAATATGACACATTGTACTGCAGTGAACTTCACTCAGGAGCTCAGTTCTTGGGAGTGTCACACAGTTACTGGGACAAAGCAGAAGTTCCTTTTGGGGGTATGCTATGCACTCTGGTGTTCTGCTCAAAAGTTATTTTAAAAGGCAAGGGAAGGAGTTAGCCATGTTTGTCTAAAATCAGACAGAAGGCAGGGCAGGGTGGCTTAAAGACTAACTTGTTCAAAAAGGCATAAGCTTTCATAGGTGACAGCTTACTTCTTCAGATACTATCATTCATAGCTATTCATAGCATCTGAAGAAGTAGGCTCTCACCTCTGAAAGTTTATGCCTTTCTGAATAAGCTAGTCTGTTCTTCCGTGCCTTATGCTTAAAGCTATAATGGACTAGGAGGGTGAGGTGTGTTTAGGGTTGGGATTTGTTGTTGTTGTTTTGATTTTGCTTTAGGGATTTTTTTTTTGTGAAAATGTTTCTCAAATATAAGCCGCCTCAGTTTCATTGACGATCTGGATACAAGAGACTCTTGTAACACAGAAGATGGTTTCATGTAACAGCAATGGTTTCGTATTGGAGTTTAGGTTGAATAAAAATGCCTAAAGGAAATACAGAGCTCACATTTTTGGAAAGCAAACAGGATTTTAGTTGCAGTGCTAACTTTGTCCCTGGACAAATGCTGGCAGTCTAAGGAATGTACCATATGAACTCTCAGTACTTGAAAGTCGGTGTCCCCACCTCTTTGAGGCTCTTCAGCTGGAGATAGTCATAATCTGGTTACCTATGCTGAATTGTGCAAGAAGAAAAGCTGTCTACAGTGCTAGTGCCTGGTCTGGCATGGGTGAGCTAGGCAATAGCTTCTCACCAAGGCTAGGGACAGACATTCAGAAAGCCTGAGCCTGAATTGATTCAATCTTTGCAGGTTAGTCTAACCTGGTTTCGCTAAATCACTTTGTAACTGTACAGACATCCCAGACATGGAGGCACATGCCTGCAGTGGCTTAGGCTAGAAGCTGGGGGATACTAGAGCAGTCCTCCCTCTTTTCCACGGTGCTGAGCTGAGGGGTTTTCATTAAGAAAACAACAGAGGGACATTACCCGCTCCCTGTTGATTCTGCCTTTGTCCCATCTGCCGCAGCACAGACCATAGCCAGAATGTGGCCTGCTAGCTAATGCTGAGAGGTGTCTGTAAGGCAGAGGGGATGGGGAGGGGAGGGGAGGGAAGGGAAGTGTGGAGCAGGGATGCCTGCAGTCTGTGATAAGCTGCAGCTAGGGAGCAAAGGGGAGAAGCATGCCCCGCTGTGAAGCAGAGAGCCCTGCCCAGTCCAGAGAGCATGTCAGGATGCCGGGGGTTTCTGGTTTAACTTAAATCAGCAAGGGATCTGGGACAGACATTGTATAAACCAGTTTGACCCAAATCAGTTAAGTTTGATGCTACATTCAACCACGTTTATCTCAAATCTGTTTCAGCCATTTTCAAACTGGTTTATGTGCACTAAACATCTGTTCTGTTAGAGTTTCCAATCACTTAAACCAGTTTATGTGTAATGTCTGTCCCTAGGTCTTGTCATGGCTGCTTCAGCAGCAGTCCTGGCTTTTCAGAAGCATAGCAAGGGTGGAGCATGGTGCTTCTGTCCTTCTCACCTTCTTAAACTGCACTCCTCTGCTTTCTGAGGTGGGGGGCATGTTTTCACTTGCTCTCTGACACACCTAAAATAGCAATAGTGATCTTTTAATGACAGTTGAATCATTAAAAGTCAGAGTATTTGACATCTGACATGGACAGAGTCCTTTTAAATGTATTTGTCATAAAAGTTATTTCAAAGAGCAATATGTCCAAGACTCAGTCATGCTATAGTAGAAGGTGTAACTCCTGTTCAGCCCTCTAGATGTCAGCATCATACAGTATATCCTGTCAGTTCTTTTAATACATAATGGACCAAGGACATCCAAGGCTTAACTCCACTGGGCTTCATTACAGTAAGTGTGCCCTATGACATGAAAAGGGATGGTTCTTAAAAATCAGTCAAGATAGAAATTAGTCATTTTCTTTAAAGTATGCTCTCTGGGTTTCTTATAGGTGAGCCATCACATTTAATGTATATCTTGTATATGCATTGATAGGCTCCAATCCAGAGTGAAGATGAAAATGGTCATTTTTTTTTGAGAGACCAGATTTCTCAGGGGTAACCTTGCCAGACAGTTCTGTAGTTACTTATCCATACATTGCCAACCCCAAGGGGTATCATTTTCTCTCTCCGTCACCGATGACAACTCACATGTGGGAAGAGTGTGTCAGCTAAGGAGGCTTCTTCCATAGTTTACTGTTTGCCAAACAGGAAGTCTCAGAGAGGCTGTGCAGTCTGCTGGATTTCTGGATGGTAGCTTCAAAATACATTATTTCATAGCCATTAGAGAAGAGAAGCTCTGTAAGCCAATGTTTTCTCTCCATTCTCTCTCTCTGATCAGAATTAGAGTTGTAGAATCATAGAAAACTAGGATTAGAAGGGACCTCAGGAAGTCTTCTAGACCAGTTTCCTGCTCAGGGCAATATCCTCCCTAGCTAAATCATCCTAGTTGTCTGTCTAACCTGTTCTTCAAAACTTTGGGAACACCCCTCACACACAACTACAGGACATAATTTCTGAAACACACTTTGACTGCCACTGGTAAAGTAGGGGAATAAAGGCATTGTCAATGTCCTGGAGACAGAATTTTCTGATATAGGGATTCGGAGGAGGCAGTCCACCTAGGAGTCCCAGTGGCCTGCTACTATTGTGATAGATCACCTCTGGGATGCTTGTCAAGTTTTCCTACCCCCAACCTATTCTGCTGCATGCCATTTGGGAGAAAAAACCCCAACTTTAGCCCACAAGTGGAGGGGAAGCCCATGGATACTATAGTGATGGAAGGACTAAATATGTTTCTAAGTGGAACACCTGCTCTCATTTGGGAAATAAGTCTGAGACTTGAAAGCTAGGATGTTTTATTTTCTATCCTCTCCCTGTGTTGGGACTGCACAGGACTTTGCCAATATAGGAAATGGTAAAAAAAAATCCATTAAAACTTTTTTCATGATTAAATTATATTTTTGTTTATATCAGCATGGCTGAAACTGGGTATTTTCCTTAAATTTTCTATTTTTTATCAGAAAACCCAAAATATGTACAGGGTTTTTTTTCCAATAACAAGGATTGTTGGGTTTTTTCCTGCAAGGAGAGAAGAGAGTATCTTCTAGCATCTCTAATTAGAATAACTCTAATTAGCATAGCGTTAAGACTGTGGTAACTTGAGCTCTATCCTCAGTTACACAAGGCCCCTTTTAACTATTTTGGCAAGACAAAGAGCCTTACAGTAGGTGTAACTCTAACTTACCTCTGTTATGAGGGACTTGCCCACTACTGGAGTGGTGCAAAAGGGTCTACTGTACATGAATAATGGTCCTTAGTATTGACCAGTAAGGAGAAGAGAGCCCAAGGATCAGGCATTGCGTTGCAGGGTTTACAGGGGTGGAAGAAACTGATTTAATTTTACATGTGCGTAGTTTGGAGCATCAATTCTTGCAGACACCATATGTATTTTGGATGGCACAATGAGCTGGATATAGGTCAGGGGAGTGCATCAGTGACAGTGGCTTCTTAGGGCTTTATGTGTATCATAAATATACAACCAGCTGTATTACTGGGAAATTTTTTAAAGTACTAGTTACAAATGTCTTAATATTGCCAAATTTCTAAACAGCTTAGGGATAGCTGGATTATTTTTCCCTGTGTGCTCACAATTGTCCTTTCCTGCCAGAGCTATACAGGGCACAGTCTCTGGAGCAGAAACATATATTTTTTTCAGCTCTTTACTGATAGTGACAGAAGGCAGGACAGGGTGGTACCTTATAGACTAACTAGTTCAGAGTGTCATAAAGCTTTCAGAGGCAAGAACTGATTTCCTCAGATGCTACGAATGGACTTGGAGAAAGCAGGGATTCTAAATAGAAAGGGATTTAAATACAAAGGAGAGGAGGAGGAGGCACAACCGAGAATGGTGAAGGTGAATTGAATAGGTCAATACAGATAAATAAGACAATTAAACCCCTGAGGCACACACAGGTTATAAAAACTAGTCTAGGTAATGGGGTAAGAATCCAGAGTCTCTGTTGAGACCATATGTAACACAGTATAGTCTGTAGATGATTTCTTGTTCAGCAGTTTTGTGTTCGAGGTTTTTTTTTAAGTTTTGCTGTTTAAGAACAGCTACTCTGAGGTCAGCAATGGACTACCCAGGGAAGTTAAAGTGTTCTGCCATGGGGTGTTGTGTCTTTCTGGAGTCAAAGCAGTATCTAGCCATTTTTCATGTTGCGTGTCCAGTGTAGACAGCAGAGCAGCTGCGTAAGGAGATGATGGCACATATGTGGGTAGAGGAGCAGGTGTTTATAACGTTGCACGTTCATTCACCTCCAGATTTGCGTGTGTGACAGGCAGAGATGGAGAATGAGGTGAAGTGTCTTAAGTTTATTTCCCTGCTCATATTTACAATATACACATGCATTTAAATACAGGCTTCAGATGAAATTTCCTTCTTGGTTGCACTATTTTTACAAGGCAACTACTGATTTCAGTTACACTCATGTAAGTGAGAGTAGAATCAGGTACCTACCTTTACCAACCCATGTTTATATGTTGTCCCAGGGGGGCAGAAACAAGGATGCGGGAGACCCCTCCCGTGGCAAGACCCGGGACAGAGACAGCCTGTCCCTGCAAGAAAAGCCCTGAAGACAAGGAGAACTTACTTGTTTCAGGCCATGAAGAGATGGGCGAGCCACGCTGGGATGGAGCACCCGCATGGTTCATGAGCCACTCTTATTTCTGGCTAAAAGCAGCACAGGCAGATGACGTCATTTCAGGACGCCGCCTGACTGAAATAAAAGCCCGTGGCAAAAAGACAGCAGGGGAAGCACAGTGGGGAGCAGGCGGCAAGAGCATTTCCTACACTGGGCTCAGACTGTGCCAGTTGCCACCGAAGGACCCAGGGATGGACCCATCGGAGGAGTCCACAACTGAGGGAAGGAGCAAGGATGGTGTCGAGGGACTGCAAGAGCCACAGACGCCGTACCAGTGAGTGGGGCCAGGCCAAAGCCCTACCCTCACCACCACCCCACCCCCGTCTTCTCCATTAATTTCTTCCTTTCCTTTTACTTTCGTGAATTGCCCAGAGGGACCCTGAGATGAGGGTCAGGGCCACAGGCAACACTCCAGGGTTAGGAGCAGCTGGTGTAGCATGGCAGGCAGCTGGGCAACAAAGGGAGAACCAGCGGAATAGCAGGGACAGCCCAGTGTCCCTGAAGAGACATAGGGCTGGGAGAAGTTATCAGGAGCCTGGCAGACAAGGAGAGAGCAGGAGTCAACACCGGAGGGTGAGCCAACTGACCATCAAGTGGTCGTCCTAGAGGCTGGTGCATGGCTGGTGTGTAGGGGAGATGGAGCCCCATGAATACCCGCCAGGGGATGCAACTGACTCATGAGGGACTGCAGGAGGGGACCCCACCACTGAAAGAAAGATTGAAGTTGTAGCAGGCGAGCTTTGGGGAGAATGTGACCCCTCATTGAGACCACGAGAACAAGCACAGCAGCCAACCCTGGGCGCCCATTCCAAGGTGTCACGAGAGTACCTCCTTAAGACCAGCCAGGCACAAATATGTATATTAAATACAGATCAACAAAGGTGAGCCTTAAATACAAATCTAGCTACTGATGTTGTTTCTCTTGAGATCTGTAGGAGTTCAAGGACCACAGGATTTCCATTTTTTGATGTCTCTGAATTAATCCAAGGTTAAAATTAGTCCATGTTTAATTCATGCATTTAACAAATGCATTTTTCTTGATCCACCCATGTAATATCTCTGGGAAATATGCTGAACTGTCAATGTTAAGATCATTGAAGATTAAAACTAAAACATTACACCACTTTCTACCAAGATGTTGAAAGTAAATATTAAGATAGTCTCTCTTAATCCTTCATTACAGCTCTAAACAAGAGATTCCATTAGTGTAACTAATGAAGAAACTGATTATTCAGGAATACTTACTCTTGATATATACTAATAAAATTCACAGTGCCAGGTGTTCACCAGAGACCTGATTCTCCATGTCACTAAACACTCCAGTCCCAGTTCATCAAGGCATTAAAGTGTAGGTTTAATTTCCAAGAAAGTATGTGTCATTTCTATGGACCCCCCTCCTTGAGTGCCACTCTGATCCCCTTCCTCTGCCCAATCTGCTGCTCTGCCTTCTGCCCTCTGCATCCTGCCAGATCTGATGCCATGCTGACTGTCCCCCCTCTGATCTGCTGCATGTCACACACAGAGGCTGCCCATGTAACTTGCAGCACATGTACATGGATTGGCCATTCTCTGCTTTTGTGATTTACTTAACCAGGGCTGGAACGCACAGCACTGAGTTCATATACCAGCCTAAGAAAATAATCAGGTTGCCAAAATAGGAAATGGAAAAACTGGTAAAACAACACTCTGCAATATTTTCAGACATGTAACCAAAACATTTCTGGAAAAAGAAAATCTGTGTTGTTAAAGAAGGTTGTAACTGGATAATAGACCAACTACTACTGAAATCCTCTAATGCTGCCCTTCTAGTTAAATGAACAGAAGCAGAGGAGGTTAGAGAGAGTTACTGGGAGGTTCAGGGGAATCTAGAAAGGAGACTAAAAGCTTGGCTTGTGTAGCTGAGCAAAACACAGGCTGAGAGGAGATATGATTTTTATTTATTTATTTGTTTGTTTGTTTATTTATTTATTTTGAAATACATTAGAATATTTAGAAATACATTTGGGGTGAAAATGGCAAATGGAGGAAAAGAGCTAAGCCAAAGGACAATATTGGCAGAAAAATAAATGGGTATGAATTGGCCATGAATAAATTTAAGATGGAAATTAAAAGGCTGTTTCTAACCATCTGTAAGTAAGCTGCTAGTAAGGCTTTCCAGCTAGAGCAGTGGGCACAAAAAAACCCTTTACTTTCAAGACGGAACCTCATCCCATTATGAAAGGACTTGAAGCTGTCGACAGTGATATCAGGGTCTGGACTCAGTGACACACAAAATCCCTTCCAGTCCTATATTTCTAAGTGCCAAAGTAAACATTTTGTGAATTTTGCTTTGCTGAATGGCCATTGTTTTTGGAAAACCTCATGGGAAGGGATCTCAATCAATATTCTACATTTTCCTTTGGAGTATTCATATTTAAAATAGTGAAAATGATCATTTAGGCTTGAATATTAGCAGCACTATGGTACCATACCATCATAGATTCATAGATTCATAGATGTTAGGGTCGGAAGGGACCTCAATAGATCATCGAGTCCGACCCCCTGCATAAGCAGGAAAGAGTGCTGGGGCTAGATAACCCCAGCTAGATACTCATCTAACCTCCTCTTGAAGACCCCCAGGGTAGGGGAGAGCACCACCTCCCTTGGGAGCCCGTTCCAGACCTTGGCCACTCGAACTGTGAAGAAGTTCTTCCTAATGTCCAATCTAAATCTGCTCTCTGCTAGCTTGTGGCCATTGTTTCTTGTAACCCCCGGGGGCGCCTTGGTGAATAAATACTCACCAATTCCCTTCTGTGCCCCCGTGATGAACTTAAAGGCAGCCACAAGGTCGCCTCTTTATTTATCATTACAACTCTTTATCTGAGTAGTATATTTCACACAGATATAATCCAACATAGATATATCAGTTCTCATCAGTGAATATAGGTGTAAGAATTGAGGTGCCAGGGGTTGCCCAGGGTCCCACCCCAGTTCCTTTTCTATCACATCTTGTAAAAATTGATGAGGGGAGGCTGCCCGCAAGGGCTGGTGAACCGAAGCTGCAAACTCTTTCTCTCTGTACTAGTTCTTTAGAGTCCTACTCTCCTTTGGGGCTAAATTTGTGGCCTCCTTCCACCCCTACAGCTATGCCTATGCTTCACAGATGTTTCTCTGTACACTGTTCTGTCCCCTGCCAAGGCCTCAGCCTTCTTGGTTTTAGCCTTCCTTTCTTCTGGCTGCCGACCTTCAGCCCTAGTCCACTGATTTGGGCTCAGTGCTCTTGGATTCAGCCCTGTCGGTTCTCTGTGTCTCTGGGCCCCTGGGCCCTGTGTCTCTCACTCTGGACCAGCCCTTAGCCATCAGAGGTCAACAGTGACTTTGGAAGAGTGTGAAGAGCATTGAGACAAGGCTGGAGAGCTGCTTGATCCCATAACTGGGTCTTCAGACTGACATTTTTTTATCTCTGGGGAGCCCCGAGGAAATTGGTGGGGATTTACATGGGAGGCGTTACCTGTATGCATGAAGTTCACTGTAGGATTAAGGCCTAAATTAATTTAGGGAAGAGGTCAAGGTGGCAGATACAAGCTGAGAGCTCAAAAGCCTTGTAATTACAGCGATAGGAGTATTGGTTACATAATGAAAATCTGAACAACTAAGTAAAGATCATTCCTCATTCAACCACACTTACATCATTGCGCAGCTGTAAGGCACCATCTGTGTACTGAAAATAATTCTGAAGATCTCTTCAGCTGTAACAACTGCCTTTATATTTCTCTGCAAACTCTTCACCAGCAAGTCAGTTTCTGCCAGTCTATTTTTACTCTTACGCTACACGTTTGTGTGTTTAACTTTTGTCAGTTCAACAGCATTTATTCTGCTGAAGGTTTATATAAATGGAAAATGAACTTAACTCAGCTGGATGATTTATGGTGGTTAGTGCCATCACAATGAATAGGAAATATGCACTTTAGTGAAATTATTTGCAAACTCACGTTTAGTGGAAATTATCCTTTGTCAACAGCAGTAAGAGGACAACGTGTGTGAGCTGGCAAAGAGAATTTGAGGTAAATAAGAGAAACAGACTTCTCTACAGGTAAAACTTTTTAATTAGACAATTTGCAGTTTAATTATATAACTACAGTACTATGATTGAGCTTATTAGTATGTTGTGGGATTTTAAATGTAAATCAGAATTATTAGTTATTAGCTTTTTCTGATGAGCCATCACTGTCCCCTTACACAGACTGAATGCACATTGTGCTGTTTCTTTTTAAACCCCCCGGCCCCCTCCCCCACACACACCCCCTTACTAAAGGTAAAGTAAGCTGCAAATAAAGACCTGGTCTTTTACAGCAATGACTGAGGTAATGGGAAAGAGCTGTAATTCTTTCACCTTTCATACCAGGCTGTTCACTTCACAAAATGGATTTAAACTCTGAATGATAAGGGATGGCATTTATGTGCTGTAAGAGTATATGCTGTTGGGACTGTGTTTGTACCTACCTCATTTCTGAGTTTTTTACATTATTACTTTGTGAGGAAAGTTGGCACTGACATCAGCAGCAAAGGATGAGGAAAAAAACTGGCTGCCTTTGCAGTTTTCTTAGCTGTAGATACTTTGGCTATCAAACATGCTAATCACCATGCTTCCAGAAAAGGATAAAATATAAATATTCCATTAACAAAGGAGAGAGCAGGGAGTGTCTGATGGATTAATAAACTGAAAAGAAGCCATAACATCTTCAGCAAATGGTGTTTGTTGTAGTTTCACTCGCTATCAGCTTGACACTGTTCGCCTCCAATTGTCAGGCAGTCAGAGTGAAGTGCTCATTGCTGTTGTCTGGCAGTTGTATACGTGCCTGAGATAGGATGTCCTAGTAATCATAATTTTGTTCCATTCTCCCCGATCTTGATTTTCCCCTCACCACGCCCAAGCTCTGTTTCTGCTCATTTGTCTCTTCTCCCTTGCTGTAGCCAAGCCTCCTTACCTTGGGCTCTTTGCCCATTCCTCCTTGAGCATTTTATAGTTATGAGCCTGCACCACCTGGCTGTGCATGAGAGAAACCAGTTGTAAATGCATTTCAGAAAAGCTATTCAGATTTACACCTACCAATAATCTGCTCCAAAAAATGTGCCACTCTGTGTCATTTCTTTATGTGGAAGGGCACTACAGAACAATTTGGGCTCCTTTTAATTTTCCCCTGGTTGAATTATTTAATCTGCAATTTATGACCACCTTTCTAATATAGCTACCAACAAAAGACATGAGCATACTAGGCTTGGGATAGAGTAACTGAAATAGTTCTGTGGCTGGTTCTCGCTAGGGAAAAGGGGGAAAGAGACAGAAAAAATAAATCAAGATCACACAGCCAGTCCAAAACATCAAAAGATGTGCCTACACTTCTGAAAAAAAAAGAATACTTAAAGAAAGCGTAGGTATGGGAAGCTCATTGATTTTGCTGGTCTGTAGTCAGTTGAAGGAGGCAAACAGTTTCTAGGGGAAGCCAGCAAAACATTCAGCCTTCAAGATACTAGTATAATTTCCTAATTTGTATAAGTTTTAGACACATCAAAACAAATATGCACGTTTGCATGCCCACAAACACAGTCTGAGATGGGTGTGATGTGCCTCAACTGGGAAAAGTTATCACTGTAAGCAAATTATGTTGCATAAAGTGTTTTTCAAATTCTCTACATACTATTCAGCTGCCACACAGCCATTTATAATAGATGGTATCCACATACCGTGATGTTTAATATGCATTTGTATGTTACATCACGTATGGACTTTGAAGCGTTGTTCATAGCTCACCCACTATTATGCGTCAGTCTTCTCCATAGAAAAAAAAAATGCACAAAATATGGGAATGTATTTTTTACATTTTGACATGCAGTTTTTTTATTGAACAATTAATTAGCTTAGTTTTTCAGTTTCCCCTCCCATGAACCTTTTTGTACTTCCTTTCCTACCCATCCATATCTTTCTCTGTTCCTTGTCCCCCACTTTTCTTCCATTCTTCAACTTCTCCTAGTGCCTTCCTTTTGCGGACCTCTCTCTTCTTCCTGTCTTGATGTCCTCTACTTCCCCAGGCTGTCTCTGTCCCTTGGCTGTTACCTTCACCTTTTCTCTTTTCAGGTTCCATAGCTAGGAATTGCTATTTTTACTTTTGAATTTGAAACTAAAACTATTACTCTTTTTATAAATAGCAAAAGGCAGTGTCCCAAAATAGAATCCTACAGCTTATACTGATAGAAAGCGCCATGATTTGTACATTTAAAAGGATTGTTTCTAACAGAATACCAAAAATTTTGGTATTTTACTATCAAGGGAACATGCCAAGTGAAACTTGGTATTTTACTAATTCATTGCTAGACCACACTGCTTTATAAAGAAGGGGCTTGTTTTGGTTTTTATAAAGCACAGAAGGTTTTACTAAATTTCATTCATAATTCCTAACAAATGTATGAACACAAATCAAGTTCTGTTTTTCAGATTAGTAAAGCATCAAAGGGGCTGAGGAAATTACAAAAATGTGCTCCTCTGTATGAAAACTATTACTTTTAGGACTCAGCTGGAAAAGATCTTTAAACTACTTCTTTTTGTTGTGTATGGAAGCCGCTTTAAGAAAAAGACCAGTGAGTCTCATTCTTATTTTGCACTTTTGTAAGGCTGTGGATTTCACTCAGAAGTTACTCCTGATTTTTTCTAATGAATAAGAGAAAACTTGGGTCCAGTGTATTAGTGTATAGTCAAATATATTAATTATGATGACATATGCCTACCTATGATATCACTGGTAAAGGTCCAGTGAGGATCAATACCTTAAGACGGGTGTGCTGTAAATTCCAATGTTTATTATTTATGACCTTGGAGAACATGATCAATCTGTCTGATGCATGGGAAAGTAAGAAATGTTCCAAGAAGACTGCAAGCTCAAAGCCATCCATTAGTGATGAACTGAAGCTTTCTTTTCAAAAAGGAGAACACCAGTTTCAGGCTCTGTCAGTTATGGTTGCAGAAATTCCCTTTCCAACAGGACAGAGGCAGTGTTGGGAGCAGGGGGAAGGTTCAAGCTAAGGTGTCTACACTGTCTCTTTAGCATTTACACTGTCTACACTGTAGTGAACTCTAAAGAGTGCTGTTGAGAAGAACAACCCTTCCACTCTGAAAAGAGGTGTTGCCTTATATGTAAGGTGATCATAGAATATCATAGAAAAGTAGGGCTGAAGGACCCTCCAGAGGTCAACTAATCCAGTCACTTGCCTGAGGCAGGTTCATCCTTATACAATAAGCATGCATTCTGAGGTGCAGTATTAAGTGGAAGGTATGCCTGGTTGAAAGCCTCTGAGTAGAGGTCAGATGGGAGAACAGAGCCAAAACCCCTAGATTAGGCAGTATAACTAGTTTACCATAGCCATGTGTATGCTGCCAGAACCGCTCACTGGCTTGGGTGCACTTTGTGCAGCTAAAATAGCTGCGCTGTCTAATCTCTGGGCTTTGGCATACGCTGAGCAGGAGCAATTGGCTGGGCTTGCTTCTCCACGATATTTCTAGGCTTGCCACAGAGGTGATGTAGACATATCCCAAGGTAATAGGAATGATGGAGCCCTTGTGCTCGTCTCCTGGGACAATCAGGGGGCTAGGGGATGGTAGGCATTTCACCAGGGCTGAGTTCCTGAATCTCATTTCTGCTTCTTTTCATATCAGAATCTAAATAGGTTAGCCCTCTGTAGCGGAGGAGTTTCTGAAACAAGTGCTCATCGGTGCCATGTCTAAAATCCGTTATATAAAAATCCTATAAAATGCAACAAAAGTTGCTTGAACAATTTAAAAGAAACATTAATGTGTTATCCCTTTGTACAGCATGGTTCAAAATTAAAAAAAATGATAACATTCCTTTAGAGCAATATCTAGAGACCTCTATTATTTAATAGGGCTGAATTCACATAGGACTTTTCCATAATTCATTATGGATTTGAATCATATCCTTTGTTCACAAATTATGAAAGTAACTAGCTTACAATAAATTTAATAGCCACGACAGCAAATCGGAGCCACAGGCTTGTATATGTAGCACAATATAAAGCATCTGTATATGACTACTGCAGATGGAAATGAAAATCTGACTTTATTAAGGGCTTGTCCAAAGCCCATGAAATCAGCAATCGGAGTCTTTCCATTGACTTATGTCAGAAAATGAAGTAAGAATTACAGTCCAAGAGAAATCATTACTTAGAAAGTCTTGCACAGTGATGGGAAAGCCAGTGAAAATGCATACACACTTACAGAAGAATTCTGAGCCTGATGCTTTTATTTAAAAGCCTTTTTTGAAGATTTTCAGATCCATATTACATCTTAGGATAGAAATTTCTTTCGTATATGGCAGATCTTTGAATAGTGTGACAGACCAAATGAATCACCATGTGGAGAACATCAAGCAAAACAGCCAGTCTTGTCCATGAAAGAAAGTTTCTTCTAAAGGTATATAGCATGAAGATAGTGCCTTTGTGCACATGCCATGGAAATTACATGCAAAGTATTATGGGTATGAAAGTGCATTCCACTAGGTTTACAGTTGGAAGCAATGAGGCTATGCACAGAAAATAAGGAACATCTGGTCACTCTTTCCCTTGTATAAGCTTAGATTAATTGCCATCTCTTCAGCAAAAATATAGCTGCTTCTGCTTATTGGTACAGATAGTAAATCTGAATCTCCAAACTCCTTCCAGTCTTTCTATTTTAGATATACTTGGTCCAGTCCAAACCTTGCTATAAGTTGACAGCTCCACCTACTTTAGAGGAACTATTTTGATTTAGATCAGTTGAGGATCTGACCTGCTTTCCTGTATGGGTCAAGCTTTCTCTGTAAGCTTGACTGCCCACTGTGTGTTAATGTCCTCTTGTATTTATTTTCTCATAGCAGGTGACAAACCAGAATACAGGGGAATCACAGCAATGTTTAGGCCAGAGGTAATGGGCCAGTTTCAGGGGGCAAATATAAAGGGGTGTAAATTCTATGTTACAAAGTGATCTAGGGCACCCTGATGGATGTAACTTATCCTGACTGTAAGGGATGAAAGAAGGTGCAAGTTACATCCATTTAAGTTAATTTAACCAAATATACAGAACTCCAAAGTACCACAGTAAATATTCATTCCAGTGTGCTGGCTGGAATGGTCCTGATTATATTCATTCCAAATAAGCACAATAAACTTGAGCTGTATAAATTAAGTATATAATAATCCCCACTATGGGGGTCCCTTTCTTCAGCTGGTACAAAATATCATAGGTCCCCTGAGTTCAATTTACCACCCAAGAGTTTGCCCCTAGTTTCCTTGATGCTCCAATGAATGTAGCATCAAAACATATGCTGTAAGCCAATGAGTTGCTCCTGTGTTTTTTTTAATTTTGGGACTTAGGCCTGCTTGTGAAGGCATGCAGGATATCACAGTTCCCTCTAAGCCAAAAGGGACTAAGGATGCTCAGTACCTTGCAGAAGAGGATGCATACTTTTTGCTCAAGGGCTGATGTAGTAATAGAAGTACTGTGGCACTCCCATCCATCCAGGGCTGACTGAACTAGACTGTTGCTAGAGCAGTGGTTCTCAACTTTGCTGGACTCAAGGCACCATTGCATTCAAGGAATTCAAGGCACCCATCAAAAAATGCCAGTCCTTAACTTTCACTCATTTATTGACTCCAGAAAATAATAGAGCTATTGTTCTGTTGCAAAGAAGTCAGACACAAGAGGTCAGTGTTCTGGACACTGTAGATTCCTATTTGAAATCTCTGGTTCTGTCTTATGAGTCATATGTAGGTGTTTGCACACCTAATTGTGCAGTAACTCACAGCACCCTTGAAAATATCTCACAGAACCCCAGGGTGCCCTGACACCCTGGTTGAGAATCAGTGTGCTGGAGGGAACTTTGGGCTGGATGAGGATTAAGAATATTATTTCTCTATTTTCTTTGGCACACATTACTACAGAGTCCAAGTGACTTCTTTCATTTAAAACATTATTTATTAGGTAAACAGAGTTGTAACACATAATTTGAAACTCCACATGATTTTATACAAACTGTCTAAAATGTGCCCACATTTTACTCTGCCCTCCCCAACCCACCAATTACAAAACATTTATGCTGTCACAAAGAACATCAGTTCTGGATGTATGATGTCACAGGGATATTATGGGAACCGTGTGGACCAGAGGCTTTACATATCATACAGGACAAAGCATTAGAAAATAAACAGTACATCTCAGTCCTCCATTGGCAGGGGAGATGGTGCCAATCTCTAATAGGCTGATCTGTTTTCTGATTTCTACATTTCTTTTTCTTTACATAAGAGAATATTATTTGCCATATCCTCCTTACATTCCTCAGGCAAGTAATTCTAATGAAATTAGCAGGACTAGTCAAGCAAATATGGGCCTGGACACAAGGCATATGCGCTGACACATGACCAGTTGTCACAGGGTAGAGAATGTTTCCAGGATGGATATTACAGTGGCTCACCACTAAGGGGCAGGGAGTATGGAATAGCCTATTTGCCTTGAGCAAATGCTTACCCCAGGATAAGCTGAAAACACACAACACTAACATTAGTGGCACTTACACTAGTATATTTTTATCCCTGGTTTTCTCCTGGACCAATTCTAAGCCAGCTCTGAGTGAGTTATGTTAATGCAGGGTTTTATCTTGAATGTTCCCCCCACTTATTTACACTGGTGTAAACAGGTTGCATCCAAAGCCTAAAACTAACAAGATTTGGCATTTCCTGGTGACAAAGAAGAGAAACTTACAACAAAACCCCCAAAAATATAACCTCTCACAAAAACCCATCTTTATTCTTTTAAGCCAAAACTTCTCTCTGCCAAATGGAAACAAAAATTAAAGCAGTTTGGATGCCAACTGCAATGCCTTAAACCAGGGGCGCTCAACCTCCAGCCCACAGGGCAAACGTGGGCCACACGGCCATGACATCTGGCCCTCTAAGCTCCTCACCAGTCAGGAAATTTGGCATCAGGGAAGCAGGGGAATTAATACAGCTACCCTTCCCCACTGCCAAAGTCTCACAGCCCACATCCTGTGCCGCAGCTTGGAGTGTGCCATACCCCCTCCCCACCACAGGCTGTGTTGGGGCCGGGTCAAATCCCCTTTCCCAGCCCAGTTGTGTTGGGGCCACGCTACACCCCCCCACCCAGGCTTTCCCCACCCCCCTCTGCACAGCCAGATGGGACAGGTGCCAGATCAGAACCACTAGCAAGATCCAGCCCATGGACAGACCAGGCACCAGCCAAGAAGGTTGAGCACCACTGCCTTAAACTCTTGTCAAAAACTTAAGATTCCTAAATAAGTGAGCTGCTGAGTGTCTGGCAGCTCCTTTTAACAGGAACTCCGGGCAGGGGGCAGTATAGTGACTAGATCAGTTAGTGTTGCCTAACAGTGGACCTGGGAGGGAATCTTTAGGCTCCTATTTTTATATTTTTTTATATGAATCAACCAGAAGATTATTTTAAAACATTTCTCTTTTTTTTTTAAAAATGAAGTGTAAATTCCAGATTCACAAAGGGGCTTAGGCACAGTGATGCTCAGTGTTGCCACACCTATCAAGTGCTCTGCTCCTGGAATGGAAGTCACAAGGTCCCTGTGTGATGAACGGGGTGAGGACAGGACTCACCACAGGCAGGAACGCTGAGCATGGAGACCCCATCCGGAGCAGGGAACTGCAGTCCCACCTCTTTCTTGGGCTTTGGCACCCGACTGCAGCCCTGAGTTAGGTGCCTATGGGAGACTGGGATTTGCAGCTTGAAACTGGCTCCTGGATTGAGAGGCCCAAGTCATCCATCTGGGTATGGACAACTGGCTTGCTCTTTTCTTTTAAATGATGCCAGGAGTAGAAGCTATTTTGTACATAATAACTAAGCATAAGAGCACCTGCCCAGAAAGTAAAAAAAATGGAGTTCTAGGCCCTCCTCAGCCTGAGATGGTTCAAACTTGCACCTCCCATTTGCCAGGAGAGTACCCTAATAGCAAATCAAGAGAATAAGTTGGTGCGAAGAGCATCCTACAACTCTCTACTTCAAACAGTGCCAAAGTGCAACAAAAATGCAGTCTTGGGCAACAGGAAGGAACACATGCTCTGCATGTACTCTAAGCTGTACAGTATTACATGAGACCAGAACCACCCCTTCCTCCTCCAGCTGTGTTTTTGAAAGAAACAGGCTGTCCCCCTCTGCTTAGCACCAAACTCCATGTATTAGATGCGATTTCAGCAGGCCCCTCACAGGACTTTGGGCCAAATCTACCCAGTTTGTGTCTCCCAATGGACTGACATAAGGAGACAGATGCTGATATGTCCAGGCCAGTCAAAATGGGGGCAAGTTCTGTAGCAGAATTTTTGTCACCCAAGTAAGTTTACAGGTGCAAAAATAAAGTTCAGAGATGTAGACTTAAGTGCTAAAACAGTTGGAGAGGAAGTGGGAAGAGGTTGGTTTGGTCCCTTGGACTTAAGAGGCCAGATTCAAATAGGAATTTAGGCACCTTAGATGCTTAAACAAGTACTGAAATCAATGGAAATTTAAGCATCTAAATAGCTTTATTAAGCTGGCCCTAGGCATTAGAATGCTGTCTCACTTGCACAGTAGGCAGCTATGCCATGTTTTGGGGCATGGTCCTCCAAAAGTCAGAAAAAAATATCCAAAAAGCATTTCAGCCCTACAACTTGTGTCTTATTGTTCTTAGGCCCCACACTCATTTTTAAAATTGTTTTACTGACTCCAACAAACTTACAAGTTCTTGAGTGCTTGGTCTAAATGCAAATAAGATGCGTCTATAGTAACAGCCCTACTTCAGGCAAGGCACTCTCCAATATTTTGTGGCGTCAATTTCACTTGTTAAAGTACAATAAACATACCTACTAAATGCACTGGTACAGTGAATGTTCAAGCACATCCCCTCAAATTAAATGCTTCCTCTGACAATTGTCCGACAGTAAACCAATACAAGTGGATGGCACTGATGTCCTACAAGGTAACCAAGGCAAAAAGGAACATTGCTGGTTTTGTGTAAGGACCAAATTCTGGCCTTGGGAAACCAACAGGGTCTCTCAGTGAAGCATACAGGACATGTAGGCACACATTTAAAAACAGGAGTACGATTTTAAGTCAGATTCCAAGTTTCTTACCAAATCAAATTCCCATTTCTTTAATGAGACTAACAGCATTAACTCTGCCATTTTCTGGCATTTCATTCATAGTAGGCCTGATACTGATCTTCTGCCTATTTTTAACTGGGACAACTATTGGGACAGGCTCAGAATCAGGACCATTTCATTTTTGATGTAATTTTTTGTACTGCTAATTTTTTTTTAAGTAATACTTGTCATTTCTTTCATCTACTGTCTCTAGCTTCAACGAGGCTTTTGTTTTAAATTTGTTGAGATGTATAATTATAACATTGGTTAAAAGGAAATCTAGGTCACTTTAGGCACATCTACACATTCATTAATGCACAGTAGTTACTGTGCATTTAGTTTAGTACTTGCTCAATGAAGTACTAACTAAATGCACAGTAACTAGTTAATGCGCAGTAGTACCGATGTGTGGTTTTTTTGTGACGCTGACTGCACAGTAGCCTAATAACACTGCACAGAGTGTTTTAGCATGGTTTTTGACCAGCACACTACTGTGCAATGTTATTAGGCTACTGTACAGTAAGTGTCTTGTGTAAATGCGCCCTTTGTGTAACAAACTAGAAAGCTACCTATTTTAGTAATTACAAAAATAAGGTGGTAACACAAAGAACTCATATTCAAGAAGTTATGGTTTAATCAGGTCAGCTAGGCTAATATTCAAAAACAGGCTTTTTATTGCATTTATAATGCTACTCCATGCCAGTGAGGAGAACAGCTTTGCAGCTAAACTTGTCTTCTAGATCAGAGGTCAGCAAAAGTTGTGTCTAGGCACATGTACTGGTAAAAGAAGTCTTTTTTTGAGTAGTAATGTTAATGCAACTGAATTTCAATTAGAATTTAGACCTCAAGCTTGTAAGTATTTAAATGCATGAGTAATTGGTTAACTCATTCTGGTCCCACAGAAATCAATAGGAGTTTTTCTATTAACATTAACAGAGTTGGAACCTCACCAATAGGACTACTCATGCATATACTTACTCATGTGTAAGTGTTTTCAGAAGTTGGACTTTTGGGAATTCTAGATGTACAACATATCAAGTATGTGATAAATCCAGGATGGCTGCTCTGTAATTTTTTCTGTAATTATGTACATTATATTTACTTGACTACATTTTCTTGCATTCATAGTAAGGGGTGAACAGAGCCTGTTCCCTTTAACAAAAGGAAACAACCAGTGCTCACATTATTTGCTGAATTTCAGTGTTTCACATGGAGACTAAAACTGAATAAAACATGGGACTTTTGTCCTGTTGACACAGCCTTTATGATAGGCCATTATATGTTACAACTGTTAACTCCTGCTCTGGATTCCTCTTCTGGGAGGTGCCAAAGGTAAGGTTTTTAGTAAGAAATACCACAGGACCAAATTCTGCATGTTCTTCCTCTGTAGCTCCTTTATTTAAATGGGAGCTGCTTGAGAGAAATTGTTCTCCATAGCTTTTAGCTTTTTCTTGGCCTTTGTTTATGGAGTAAAAGGAAACATAACACAGCAGTGACTGGACAGGGGACAAGTTGAGACAAGACCAGTTAAAAGAAGGGAAAACATACTCTTTGCAAAGTAGCAACAGTTGGCAGCTGTGGATGTCAGTCATGCAGTATTATCAGTATGCCTTGTTAATCACTTGTGCTCCTGTCTTCCAGCATCATAGGGTACTGTACTTGTTATAGCAGCATATGGAAATCATTAGAGTGGGTTGCTTCCTGATTGCTTGTTTGCTTACAAGAAAGATGGTCTTCTGGTAGATGGGCATTTCATAGGAGTGCTGGCCTTCAATAAACTGCATAATTCTGTGACTGCTCCTCAGCAGCCATGTGCTATTTAGTCATTTATTGGAATAACATGGTCAAATCCTTACATGATAGCTGTGAAGTAAAGCTGCCATGCTTGAGCAGAAGCTACTTAACAAAATTCAATAGCTGTTGTTTTATCAGAGGGAAGAGATTCAAAATGTCTAATACAATTAGACTTGATTATAGACAAGTCATTTGCTAAACTGTCTACTTTCAGTTTTTCTTTTCTTTTGTTTTTAATAGTCACTGTTTAGCCTCAGGGACAATGTCTACTCCCTTTACCCTTAACTTTTATCCTGACTACCATGGCCCATTCCAGCAAAGCACTTCAGCAGAGGCTTAACATTAACATGTGAGCAATCCCAGTACCTTTGGGGATCCCACTCCAAGTCACTAGGCCTTCTGCTCTCTGTCACCTAAATCCTTGCTTACATGCTTGGCTGCCAGTTTGCTCAGCATCCTACAGTACTGAGTCCTACCAATACCAGTACCACCACCAATGTCAAATGGGGCTAAGTGAGTAAAGCGCTTTTCAAAGCAATCATGGGAAGAAGAATCTATCCTACAGTTTTGGCAAGCTAATTTCAAGGCCCCATCAAGAGCTGTAGAATCTGAGGTGGGAAATCAGACCTAAACGAGAGATTCTATTATGTGACTGTTTGGGATAATGCCTTGTCAACTTACGCACACACGATTTTGACAACCTCACATTTTAAAGTGCACTTGCCAACAAACCAGTTGTTTTCAGGCATATCACTAGAACAACTTACTTGCATTTGGAAAAAAAGAAAATGTCAAAACACTGTCTGTTTAGCTTCTCTCCATTACTAATTGATTTTAAGCACCCATTTGTGATGCAAATCATCATATGAGTCATGTAGGGTGTTTGTTTTCATGAAAGAAGCTAGTATTTCATGTCTATTACAATAAATGTGTTCTAGCATAAACAGCACTGAGTACACTGAGGGCAGAAATATCGCAATCTTGGTTTTACATGTCTGAAGATTTCAGTCCATTTTCACCTGCTATATCATGACTAGCAATGCTTCCAAAAACCATCAAAGCTGTAATTGCTGCAACAAATTAATGACTAATTTCAAACTATAGGAAGGAGATATGGCAAATGTGTGAATCCATGACAATACAGATTTCATATTTCCATTCCTCATTACCCACCTACATCTTCAGCATTAACCAGAATACCAGTGCTAGTTGGAATGCAATCTGGAAACAAGACAAAAAACAGTGGGTATTTGCAAAAAGGAGGAAGAATATCCCGCCCTTTATCCCATTTTGAATACACTCCTCATTAACTCCACTTCCTTGGAAAGCACCTCTTCAATGGCAAGCAAAATAGTGATGACACGCATTGGCTTTTATCACAGTGATCCATTAGGGAAGCAGTCATGTGCTGAACCACAAGGTTATTCATCCAGGACATGTGTGTCTTGAAACTTCCAAAGGATTGTTCTAGGGTTCTGACTTCTGTATAAGAGAAAAAAATGTTGATTATTCATTCTGTTTAGATGCACTTTATTATTCCTTATGTAGTGGACTTAAGCGTGTATTTGCTCACACAATTAACTGAACAAATATTATGCCTTCCAAAAGTAGGTTTAGAGATTGTTTCAAATTAAACAGCAAATGCACATGATGCAGTGAGGATGGTATCTCTAAATTCCCAAAGTAATTAAGTACTACTATCAGTGGAAGATCTCATTTCTGTCTTAGATCCTAATGTTGTTACCTAATTTTCTAAGTAACACCTGAGATCACAGTATAAACTGCACATTAGGGAGTGAGAGAAAACTGTGGTGTTCTTTCACTGCATGGTAATACCACTACCACAGTCCATTACCCTGAATAAGTCTCAATGGGCACATCTACACAAGATGCTTAATGTGGAGTAGACTACTTCTATTGCACATCAATGTATCACAGCAAAAACCATGCTAATGTGCAGTAGAATTAGTCTACTTATTAAGTGTCACAAAAAGACCATGCACGTATGCCTTTGGTACTGCGCATTAGCACCAGCTACTGTGCATTTATATGGTACTAAACTTAATGCTTAGTAGCAAAGACACATTAATGCACATGTAGATGCACCCAAAGTGCTGCTGGTGATCAGTAGCATTCCTTAAGACTCTTACTTGCTGCTCTTGTGTAGCACACTTCTCTCCAAGGCAGCTACAGGTTATTTTGTAGTAAAACAACAGCAAAGCACCTGCTGTTTCTGATTCTGGGGCCAGGCAGATTTCTCTTTTTCCTCAGACTCTTGCTTGAAGCAAGGAGTATTCAAGAGCTAGTTGCCAGAAGAAATTTTTTCTGCACTTCTCAACCCTCTGCACAGACCTCAGAAGCAACAAGTAAGTTCCTTTAAAGGGGGAATCCTTATTTATGCAAATATACCCAGGATGCAGCTCCGATACAGCAAGAGGGCAGCTAAATTAAGAGGCACTGAGAAAACAAAAAAACACTCCCCCAGCTATTTGAGCCATTGCACAGAAATTTGATGCAGAGAAAAAGGACTCTGACAGGGTTCCATCAGGAAGTAACGTCAGAAAATATATTGCCTTTACTACCCAGAAGCTAACTGCATCTAACCTGTCTCTTGCATACCATATACATCCTTCATGTTTTAACTGCCCCAGAAGGAATTGCTACAATTCAGTGGTTTCACCAGCATCCCAGAGTGACTGTTTTTTTAAATGCTTGCTGACCAAAAATTGACTGATGTTTGGCTGTTTTCCCAGGCCACTGTAATTTCCAAAGGAAGAGAATGATTTCTGTATCATCAGCTTTACATACTCCAAGGATTAAAGACCAAATTCTGCTCATGGTTAGCAGTGTAACTGCATGAATAACTCCAGTGATGTTATTTGCTTTTAATTTATATGGCTGTAACTGAGAACACAATTTGTTCCCCAATTTTTAATTTTAAAGAGGATAAATAATTATAGATTCTAACTGAAGTCAGAAAATAATTTGCAGGTAATAATACATTAAGTATGATCTAAAAGGCTTTTCTGTTCTGTTTTGATTGCTCCAGTTTTGATTAACTTGTTAATGCCAGGTTGACAAGAAAAGATACAAAAATAAAGGTCAGCATGTGTGTGCTGAAGTTACCATTTTTCTCAAAGAAAATTCAAGCTAAAGTTTGCAAGTGGAATTTCATAAAGGTCTGTAATATAATGGTCACCTTTGATGCCATGCTAGGTTTCAGCCCAAGAAATGAGAAGACAGTGTTGCTTTCCTTGGATTCAAAAAACCCATCATAATCCTGGAGAGAAAAAAAAATATCAATCAACATTTGTAATGCTGTTTTTCAGCTCAGTATTTTAATATCTGAAATTAGTACCGGTCTAGTTGATATGCAGTTACATCAGGGAAAAAGTAACAAGTACCTACTTATGTTCTTCTATAAAAACCCAACAATTCTAAATGTAATGATAGTTCTCTGTTTTCCATTTTCTTCAGTGATTAAGTAAAAATGTTCAGTGGCTGAACTTTCTTTTAAAAAAAAAAAAAAAATGATTGCATAGAAAAAAGTTACATAAAGTGGTCTTCAAGTCAAATTGAAAATCCTGCTTGGTGCCTGCATACCTTTAAAATCTGCATCTTCAAACAACTAACTACTACCTTTATACAAGCTAGTGTGTGTAAAGGTAACTGCACTACTCTGCAGTCACTGCTGTGACTACAGTTTAGACAGACACTTTATCTAATGCCCCATGGAATATCTTGTTTACAGTCTGTAGTTCCACATCCTACAATGACCCCAGATGCCAAAGCAGCTACATTTTCCATAGAGAAAGTATAGTAACAGAAGTTATTAGTTAGACATGATCCCTAATAGGAGGCTGAGGGAGTTGTCTATCTGGCCCTTTCTGCTTCTCCTGTTTATCAGCTGAAGTCTTTCAGTAATCTTTTTGTCACAGATCAGCAGTCTCATTAAAAGTGTACCCTGTCAAATCACCAACCGGCCAGTTTTGTAGCTGTATATTTAAAAATAAATAAATAGACTACATGTTTTTACACACTGCCAATAAACAAGTTTCTATTATAGAACAGAATACCATGTTTTAGTACTGCTCGGGATCAGGTTCTGAAGCTCAGTTTTAATGGACTTTGTTAAATATGTACAAGTTTTATATTAAAAGGGAAACCATTCACAAGGTTTTTAGGTAAAATTTTTAAAGATCCAAAAAAGGAAGAGAAATTTAAAAAGTAAATAAAGAGTCACTGGACTTAAAGCGGACTGAACAATGATGATGCAAATACAGATTAATGAAAATCAAGTCACGGATATGAGAAGTCAATATATAAGGTTTTGACTGACCAGGGGTAAGATCCAATTCCAACTATTAGATACCCAAACTGGTACTTAAGCAATAATACAAAAGGTGGGTGGGTCACCCTCTTTACTGCTTTTTCTTAAGATTCAGATGATGTGTGGACATGTCAATGCTTTTTTCAGGGAGTCAAATAGGGTGGAGTAGGATTGCATTTAGGTTTAGATCCTATTCAGTCTGTGAGGTATCGAACTCTTTAACCTACTTTATGCTATCAAAAGCCTAGCAATTCTCCAGCTCCCAGTAAATATATAGTTTTCTTCTCTCTCCCTTTCCCTTTCACACATGGATTAAAGTCCACAGTTAAACTAGTTAGCTACTGTTCCCCTTACCATAGAAGGAACTAAGGCGTCTCGCTGTGGCTCCAGAACCCCATTCTAGACTCATGCAAAAGACTTCCCCACAGCTGACCCAGGCTGGGGAGTCAGAGGCCAAATATGCCACTAGTTACATCATTCCATTTTGTACTACTGGCTAAAGAAACTAGCTTTCCTTAGCCATGCTAGTCCAAGGAGCCATAAGGCTCAGGGACACTTCTTAGCTTTTTTTTTCACTCCTATTGTCAGGCTGTCCCAGAAACTCACTGCTTTGATAGTTAGAAACCTTCTAATTTCCAGCTTAAATTTATTCACAACCAATTTTATGGTGTTCTGTTCTTTGGTTTTGGTGTTGAAGGGCACCTATATATGCGACGGACCTCTGCTCCAACCCATACTAATTAGCACATATTAGAGCAGACTTGAATAATCAAACCTGCTGCAAGTCTGCTGGAGTGTGCTACTTAGTACGTTCCAGCAGCCTCTGCATCACGTGTATTCAGCATCCCCATATTTCAAACTGGCGGCAGGGGTGCTCTAACTACAGCTCGTCAAATGAGCTTTAGTTAAAACACTCCCACTGCCATTTTGAAGTGCAGAGACACTGAATACATGTGACGTTGTGGGTACTTTAATTAGAGTGTCTCCTGTTACTTAGATAGAAGAATATTATTTGTGAATTTTCCCGTCTCTCCCTTCTAAGGCCAAGAAAATAAATTTGGACATCTAGGAGATGCTCACCCTGATTCAACAAGGCATTTAATCAAATACTTGTCTCTAAGCACTGGGGAAGGCAGCAGACAAAGCAGATGTCTAGAGATAAGCATATTATTGAGCACTTGGCTTGACTGCAGCCATTATGCCCAGAAGCACGTTTGACATATCTTCAAAAGTGAACTTAATGTCAATTTTCCAAATGCTGCTTCTTTCAAACTCAGTCTCTGAAGCAAAAATTCCTGGAGGCACTACTGCTGCATGCAAAATATAAGATCAGGTTTTTTTGAAAGAGCATAGGGATGTTAAGCTATATACCTAACAAAACTAGATTCCTTCTGCATGATCTGCTTATGTTTTCTTTTCTACTACATCAATGTGTGGGGACCTACTGAAATTGTGATTTTTGCGATTTTTCCAGAAACCATGATTTTGGGCAGGATCCAAAGCACAGGCTCCCTGAAAAAAACCCCAAAAATTTATCCAGAATAAAATGCTGGCTCCCTCTGGGAAAAGACGCACACTGTGCTGTCTCATGGAGCCTTTTTCCATCATTTCTTATTTGTTTTTTCCCTTAATCTAGAATAAAAATAACACATTTTAATTGTGGAGCAGTAGACAACCACTGAAGACCCTTCGTCTCTAGCTAACTAACTAGCTAGCTAGCTAGCTCCTCCCTAGCTGAGGGACCATCTCCCAATTCACAACTCCCTCAGTTTCCTATTAGGGAGCATGTCTAAATTATAACTTCTATCACTATAACTTCATACACTATCTGTATGGAAAATGTAGCTCCTCTAAAATCTGTGGTTACTGTAGGATGTGCAACTACAGAATGTCACCAAGATATTCAGTGGGGCATTAGATTAAGGGTCTATCTACACTGTAGTCACAGCAGTGACTGCAAGGTGGAACAGTTAGCTTTAAACACACTAGCTTGTGTAGTGGTAGTAGTCTATCCCCTACGCTTTGTACAAACTGAATAAGATCCTCCAAAACAAGGTGCACTTGGGAACAGTACAATTTTGCTAGTATAACTGCATCTATGGGCAAGCCTTCTGACTGCCTGCTGTACTAGTCAGAGATCATACCTCTCCACACTGCAGAAGACATAATGATGCTGACAGAAGACTGAAAGTTTGGTTTGGCCTTTAATAAAAACACATTTAGCAGCTACAGGAAAAATAAAAAAAGCTTTAAGCCATTATAAACATTTGCTTTTTGCTGGCTTAGGATGTAACTATTCTAGTAACACTTTCCATTTATTCAATAATCATGTATTTATGTTCCTATATTTCTAATCATCTCTCAATTCCATGATTTTCTCCATTTCTGATCTTCAGGGTGGGGGTTCTCCTTCATCTACCCATATTGTTTGGCTATGTATGTTATCTAGGACAGCTGCTTGCTTTTACCCTCAGGGGGGATTCAGTATTCAAGACAGATGGAAAAATACTGCAGTCAAGCAGCTGACCACACAGTTACTGTCACAGTGTCGATGTGGGCTCCCTCAAAACATGGTGCCACAGGAGGACTGGCAAGGGCCACTTGAGGACAGGGACTGCCTAACCATTATTCAGGCACTAGGAACCATCCCATTTGAAAATAATAGCAAAGTCAAAAATAGCAAGTCTTCAGTTCCTCTTTATTTTCTTAATGTGAGGGGTACAATGAATTGTAATTAGCTTTCAAAGTATGTATGTATTAAAACTAAATGGATAGTTCACCCCAACCAATTTACATCTAATCGTTTTTTTTAATAAACCACTCTGACACCAGGAACTGGTCCTAGGTCTTGACCTAATACAAATTCAAACTGAGTAGCCAAACACATGCAGCCAGAGAAAGCAGATACTCCTGACACCAGAATGCCACATGAACTGATACAGTAGTTACAGCAGACATGTCATTGCCCCATTGGAGGATATTTTAAACATCTAGAAGAAACAGGTTGAACAGCAGCTCCACAAAGGATATTGAAGGAAATCATTGAGTTCTGAGAGCTAGACTAGAGAATCTACACAAAGGGTGCATCTATACCTGTGCTTTACTGCAGTTGACTAATTAGCTCCACAGTAAAGCATCACCATCTACATGTGCAACCATATGAGAGTGCAGTAAATCAATTAATTCTACTATAAGATAGTACTGATCAGGAGAAGTACTATCTTAGAGCTGAGTAATTATGTGCGCTCAAACGCACATGTAAACTGTGACCGGGGCTGGCTGGGGCACGAGGGTGCTACAATGAGAGGGCTGCCCGCCACCTAGCCCCTCTGCCCCAGCCAGCCTCTCTGCCGCCCAACGCCACCACCCAGAGCCTGGAGCTGAGCCCCCCAAACCAATTACCAGCCCAAAGCTGCTCCACCCCGGCTCCAATTGCTGCATGAATACTGCACCTGGGAAGCAGATGACTCTGGTGCAAACTGCACCAGAATTTATTCAGGCACATTAACAGCACATGTAGATGTGCCCAAACACCATTAAGTCTGCTTCAGAATTGGCTTGGCAGTATTAAAACAAATGAACAATAATAAGCCACAACCAGCTACTGCTCCATGATGGTGGGGGAGGTCATTACAAAGATAAGAGGTGAGCTTCCCCTGACACCTGACAAACACACTCCTGCAAATTCTAATTCATCAACAAGAGGGAACTGAGCCAGACATTTTAAGAACCTTTCTGCTGCAATGAAGTGAAGTAAAACAGCGTGTTCAAACCATAATGGATGTACATTACCCTCCTGGAATGCACAAACAGCTTCCACTGCAGCCTGTAACAGTGAATAATTTGACTCAAACAATAATTAAGCTTTCAAGAATCTCTAGTTTGTCCAGGCCATTGTTTTCCAGCAGAAGACTCCTAATGAAGTCAGTCATTACCTCCCTTGCCTGGTTTTGGAGAGGGCAGTTTATTTACAATACTCACCATCCTTGTTACTTAAGCAAAAGATTACCAACTCCAGCTATGAGACCACCTCATACGTTAAATGTTATGTTATTGTGACAGTGCTTATGCTTCTGAGGGAAAATACAGGGTGACTGAAATCACAGAAACAAGCTTCTAACCCCAGTTCCAACATTTATCTATTTTGCAACCTTGAGAAACTTAGTGTTTGTACCTTGTTTTTACCTCACCATTGTAAAGTGCTTCTAAACCTATGAATCAAAAGCATGTTATAAATGCTAATTAATATTACTTAAAAATAAAAATCCAGGCTTGATTTAATAAGTTTCTACCACTTTCTCTGCAACTGAATTTGGACTTGTTCATCTTGGTTCTGAACAATATGCTCCTGGTTCAACAATAAGCAAAACCAAAATTAGACAGACACTTGAAAAGGATAAAACCAGTAACTAGCTTTTAGCATACAGGGAGTACAGCACATCTAACCAGAAGGGAAAATCAGCAAGAGATATATTTCGCTTTGGATTTGTATAGCTAAGTTTCTAAAGCATATTAAGATGTTAGGATGCTTTTTCACAACAGCGAGTGAAGCATCACTGCTTAATAATAAAAATGGTGAAAAACATTAACAGAATAGTTGTTATGGTTAGAAAAATGCTTATTTCACTAGGTCAAAATGTTTTAGGGGAACATCTTGATTTGATCAACTTTCAGTTAAAATGATCAAAGGGCTTAATTTCAGCTTGTATATTAATTTATAATAGCCATAAAAGTTGAAACAAACACTTCTAGATTATTTCAATATTTTTTAAACATACATTTTTTTTTTTAAATGTAAGGAAATTTGTGCTCTGACTTAGGATGGACAAAGCTTTCCATGGAATGGAAGTATTGCATTTTGACTAGTTCTAATTAACAGTACATAACTAGTGATTTTTTAAACCCATGATGATTGCAAACATATTTAAAGAGCTGTCATAATTTGATTACCTAAACTTTATATGTGCAGAATAATGCAAGATATGTTATAAATAAATACATACATACAGTATAATAGTGACACTACCATAATGAGGGTACAGGCCAATGCAGCATTCAACAATTTAAACCTAAAGAATGTTCTAAAAACTCCTGGTTAATGAACTAGATGACCTAAAACGTCAGTCTCTCTTCACATGTTAAAAAAGCCAAAAGCTGTCAAGCTGTAGTAGTCTGCACTGGTGGCCAAATGAATCCCTTGGCTGTCCACAGAACAGAAGACTGGAGACGGCAAAAAGCCACCTTTGCATCCCCCCTGTTCCTGTGGAGAGAAGCTAAGCCTGATGGAGAGGCCCTCTAAAGGAGATCTGTCATTGTCAGGGACTTTCCAGATATCCCTCCATGGGCTGTTTGTGGTTTTTGCTGTGGTACAAAGTGAGAGGGTAAGTAATAAGCAGTGTCAAGTGGCTACAGTCAATATACTTGTCACGGTAAAAACTGAAGCATATCTATTAACAGTCCCAGAATTCTGAACCCTTAAACCAATAGGTGCTATGAAGTTGCTCTATACCTCTTTAATTTAAAAAGGGACAAAAAGGCATTATTTGGACCTGGATGTCAAGATTAGCTGGAAAGGGAAGCAGAAAAACACTGCCAGAGTCATCCAGCAAAAGGAAGGATGGTCCCATGGACAAGGTACTGGATTAGGATTCAGGGAATCTGCATTCAGTTCTTAGCTGATCCCTATGCCAGCTACAACATGGCCTCTGCCCATTCCAACAGGAGACCAGCTGAAATTTGAAAGAAGGAGAACTTCCCTCTCGTAGCAAAATCCCCACATACCATAAATTCAACCGTTCTCTGCCTTGCAGGGTAGCAGCTGTTGACCCTGGGAGATCGTGGAGTCAAAAAAAACCCCACATACACAAAAAAAACCCCAAAACAGAGTGGCACATGTGGGGGCAGTGTGTGCTGCCCAAAGTCAGAGCCTGTCCAGCCGGAGCCACACTCCAGCACTGGCCAGGCTCTGAGTGGCAAGATAGCTGCTGCTGCAGCCCCAGAATGCCCCCAGGACCCCAGGTAAGGCTGCTGGGGCCAGCCCAGTGCTGGCCCCAGCTTCCCCTATGCCATCCAGGGTAACCTGCCACATGCCAGAGGGTGCATGGCACAGACGTTTCCCAGGGACAAGTAGCAGTGGTACAACATGTGCCACTGCTTCTTGTACCCAGGGAAGCAAACGTACATGCTCATGTGGATGTGGCTCTGGTGTCCTAGAGGAAGGGTTGACATATGCTGTTACAATCTAAAACCAGTGGTTTTCAACCTGTGGTCCACAGACCCATAGAGGCCAGCAGACTATGACTAAGGCATCCACAAAAGATGTGTATGATCAATCAAAAGTATGTGGATACCCCTGCTTGCAATTAAAAGGGGTCCACACCTCCATTCCAAAATTTTTAAGGGTCAGCTCAGCAAAAAAGGTTGAAAACTCCTGATCTAAACCAATGGTTTTCAAACTGTGCTCCATGGCAATGATTCTGGAGAGTCCAGGGGCAATGGCGGAGCAGGGCAGAAGACAGTGTGTTGTCATTGCTGGCCCAGGTCACCTGGCTCTGTGTCAGCTCACAGGTTAGGAGTAGGAGTTCTGTGGCAGATGTAGTAATCTGAAAGGGTTCCATGAGTTCAGGAAGTTTGAAGACCACTGATCTAAACTGCAAATATCAGGTTCATCGGGCATCAAGGAAACTGCCCAGTGTGGTATTTTCAGTATACTTCTCTTGTTAAGACAAACACATGTGAAAAATCCAATAGGATTATATTCATCAAAGAAGTTAGCTATAAAAAAAAATAGTGCAAAATCATATTCTCAGCTTGCTTCATTTAAAGATCTACAAGCCAATGAATAAAATGTACTCATGTCACTAATTGATTATGGTTTTTACACCCTTAATCAATGAACTAGTTGAACTGTGTTTTTCTTCCAAACATTTTTATTCAGAGTGAAATAAGTAATAAAGGTGACTGTACATGTTCTCCACTCTGATCCTAGTGACAAAATATAGGATCACACTATAGTATGAGTAGCACTACTCATTTATAATGAGTATATCAGGACACAGGCATCCCCGGAAGTTAATACATCAACATGATAACATAACCTAGCCAACTGGGAAAAGCATTCCTGCTGTAACCCCACTGAAGTCATGCATTTAGTTTATTAAATTTACCTAGAGTCATCTGATAGACCACAGGCAGGCAATTATTTTGGGCAGAGGGCCGCTTACCAAGTTTTGGCAAGATGTTTAGGGCCGCATGGATAGCCCTTGACAGGTGCCCCACCCACTGGTTGCCATCTTGGGACCGGAAATCCCGCTCCAACCCCTGACCTTTGCCACCAGAAGTCCCTCCTCTTGCCCCCAGTAGTACTCTTTTCAACAAGGGGTTTTATCATCTTGGGACCAGAAAAATACCAAATTATATTCTAAAAAGTGAACATCTAAAACAGGGGTAGGCAATGTTTTTTGGCCGGAGTGCCGAAAAACACCACAATGTCTACCTTGGAAGGTGCCAGTGTCAGCATGCCAGGAAAACAAAATAAGGGCAGGAGGTACATGGCAGGATACCCTGTTTGTATCCCTTGCCCCCCACCCAAAGCCCCTGCCCTCCAGCCATTCTGCCCCTTGCTGGAAGCAGCCCGGGCTCCCGGCTGGCAGCAGCTATCCAGAGCTAGGGCTGGCTGCAGCCGGGAGGCTGCAAACAGCTGTGCTGGGCTCCACAGCCCCGGCATCAGCTCCATGCTGGCGGTAATTGCACGTGCATGAACACACCTACCGCTAATCTCAGGGGGTGCACGTGCACCCCCTACGTGTTACCAATATTTTCAACCAGCAATGACTTCATGGCTAGTCCACCGTTTTAATCCAAGGATAAATTGGTCTGATACCTTGCATGTTATAATTCATCACCAAATATTTGTATGTAACACATGGCAAATAAAACATCTGCCAGAGGCCATAAGGAACATGATGAACAATTACATCAACAGGACAGGACAATGGAGAGCAGCTTCTGTTGCAACAAAGATGATTTACGGTGGCTATTAGAAAAAACTTTCCAACTACCAGGGAAGCAAGGCAAGAAGCACCCTGGAGCAGATTTTCTTTTGCCAGAAGCTTTGAAGAGCAGATTAGAGACCCCTCTGCCCAGGGAAATGCAGATTGCACTGGCTGGACTAGAGCAGGGGAGCTCACCCTTTTTCCCTGGTGGGCTACATAAGCAGTGCCCATGTCTGCAGACCAGATCCTGCTGGTGGTCCTGATCTGACTCTGCCAGAGGCAGCAGGCACCACCAGCAGCAAGGAGGGGGAGGAGGGAGTCTGGCCCCAGGGTGAGGGGATATGGCTCAGCTCCAACCCTGCACTGTGGGCGGAGAAGATACGACTCTGGACCAGCTGCCACGGGGCAGAGGGTGTGGCCACAACCCAGCAGTGTGGGACAAGGAGTTGCGGGATTTGGCCCTAAGCACAGCTGGGGGTCCCCCACCCACATCCCCGTCCTCCTGGAGTGGCGGGAGGATGACCTCAAGGCCTGGCTGCACCCAAGGAGGCAGGGAGGCATGACCCGGCAGGAGCTGCAGGCAGGCCTCACACATGGGCAGCAGGCCACGCTATCCTGGGGCACAGAGTGGCAAGGCTGTGCTGGGGCATGGGGCAGTAGGGCTGTCCCCCTGCTCCCGCCGAGCCCAGCCAAACCACGCCGCAGCAGCCCTGCACACATCCACATTGTCCAGCAGCGCAGCAACCACACAGTCCACCTGGTCATGCATGTCCTCGCCAGGCCCCACCTGCTTCCCAGAGGAGGAGAACGGGGCCCGCACAAACAGCTTGGCCCGGCTCTTGCCCATGGCGTGGGGTAGGGGCAGGGCAGGCACGTATGCTAAGGATACCCAGAGAGCCATGGCCAAGACACTGTTCTCTTGCAATGGCATTGCCCTAGCCTACCAAATTTCACTCCATTACACTTCATCATCTTTTTCCTTAAAATTCCATCAGTAGTGTTGCCCTGGCGCTGCCCTTGTAAAATATCCAAGGGTCAAAAAAACCTGTGCAAAAATAAAGCGGAGCAGCGCATGCGGGTACAGCGAGTGCCACTCAAAGCCTGAGCCTGGCCAGCCAGAGCATGGCTTTGGCTGCCAGTCAGGCTCCAAGTGGCAGGATCGCTGCTCCTGCAGCCCCAGGAAGCCCCCAGGTCAGGCTACTGGGGCCAGCCCAGCCCAGCCCTGGCATTCCCCAGGGACAACTAGCAGCAGCACAAGGTGTCCCACTGATAGTTCTCCCCAGGGAAACAAACGTCCACACTCATCTGGATGCGGCCTTACAGGCTGTACTTATAAATAGTTTCTCCCAATATGTTTCTTTGTAACAAAAGGATTTTTCTGTGCTTTTTAAATTCATAGTAAAAAAAGTTTCATCAGCACATGATGAGCATGTGAAATCTGCATCAATTTTCAGTAACTTTTAAACAAAATACCAAGAGGTAATGTTTCTAAATATCTAGCCTTCTCCACATTCTTATAGTACAGAGATGATCTTTTTAGGAAGAACACACACGTAACTATGAGAGAGCACTTAAAAGGGAAGCTTATTTCTATTCCAATTGTAAACGGTCTCACTTTCTCAACTGTTTGTATTAAATGTATCTATGTATTCTCAACTCTAATAGAAGTGATAAAAGTGTCCTAGAAGCAATGAAAAGTGCTGGTGGGGCCCTTAATTTACATAAACTGAATCAGCAGTCTCTTTCTCATTGAGTTATTAACACTGTACATCATTGAGAATGTTTCCTGACTAAAAGTGCAGTTCAGTTCTCTGGGACAGATGACACTCGTTGATCTGATTAGGATTACAAAGAAAGCTCTTACTCAGCACAACGCTCTCAAGGGAGTGAGCTAATATACAAAAGAGATTCTATCTGCACAACAGAAGGCTGTCCAAAAACAGCACTGTCTTCAATAAACCAACCTTTGGATAAGGTCTCTAGTGTAAGATTCTTGAGCGATAACATGACAGGTTCTATAAGAAATCTGATCTCGTATCGCTGCGGGTAGACATTTCACTAGCTTCAGTTATTGAAGCCTTTGTTTTTGGACGTTTAATGAGGGGGAATAAATATTAGGAATAAATCTTTTTGGGCAATAGATGACAAATTCAGTGATGTCTGCCAATCCCTTATTTGGCAGCAATAAAAATGTACATAGTAGTCTTCAAAATAAAGTATCTAGTGCTCCACGTACCACTAATCCTAATCTGTAAAATGAGAATCCGAAGAGCAAAGAGCCTATCCATGATCACTCAAACATTAACAAAAAACCCTGCAAAAGCATAGCTAGTTATTTTGGTAGCTCAGACAGAGCAGGAGCAGCAGAGGGTGGAGAGGAAGGAGGAGGAATATTGTACTGACTGAATGGGATGGTGGGCAGGGAGAACAGGGTCTTAACTGCCACAACACAGGATCACCACACTCTAGTTGCTGCCACCCATAGTTCTTCTACTGGGACGCAGCACAGCGCCCCAGTGACTTCAGCATGGTTCTGTACAGTATGCTAACTTGAGTACAGTACCTGAGAGTTTGTCCTGCTTCTGATTCAAGACTGAAATGGATCTAAAAGCTATCATCATAAGAACAGAATTATTTAATCAGAACAATAGCACTTTATAATTGCTTTTGTTTACTATTGTTTGCAATTATTATTTGTTTTTAAAGAGGTAAGATGCAGCCAAAGCATATGTATTCCTGACTATATTCCTCCGTGCTGCTTCTGCAGGAGGACAAAATAATGGCAAGGAAGAATATGAGAATAAACCAGGTGACTATATTTTTTGGCAGAGTCATAAAGTAAAGGACGTGCCTTTTCACCTTTAACAACCTGCTTCATCACCGTTTACAAAAGAAAGAGAAAAACACAGACCAGTAGGTGTTGAATGAGACCAGGGGTATCAACATACAGCCCGCCACCTGGATCTGGCCTGCAAAGTAATCTCCCATGGGGCTCCTGGTGGGCTCAGGAATTTAGGAAAGGGCAAGTGGGGGGGTGGGGCCTGCCGCAGAATTTGAGGCTAGGTTTAGGCTGGCAGGAGGGTAACAGCTGCGCCAACACAGTACTGCTTGCCCACTGGCACCATTTCCCCACTGCCCTTACCATTAACACTGCCACTTGCCATACTGCTGTCTGTCTGGCTCTGACCTGTGAGGAGCTCCATGGTCTAGATCAGGCTGGGGGGGAGGGTGAATCTGACACCCCTGAACTAGACAGTGTTTCCTCACTCTCTGTGCAAACAGCAACACTGATATTGGTAACAAGTGTTCTGCAGAAAAATACCCTTGGGTTTCTCTTGCAGCATTTTCCTATTTAAATGATCTATATAAATTCTCTCCTCCTTTCATAAACCCTAAAAGCATGTCTCTATACTATCCAATACAGCGCACCATAGAGATGCCAGAGTTGGCTCTGGCATCGGAAATCTACCTGAACTATTGTAGTTTTCCATGTAGTCTGATTATCCCATTTCTCTGGGTACCTCAGCTATGCCACTTCCAGGACCTGAGCCAGCCTGCTAAGAGCCAGGTCAGGTATCTCAATGCTGCAAAGCACTGGGCACCATAGACACATGCTTAGAGTTTAATGACGATGTAACAAGACTGGTCATTAAATGATTCACTTATGGCCAACTGCACGGAGCAGACATGAGAAAGTTCTGCATGGGCCTGAAATTCTGAAAGCAGCTCAGAAGACAGGGATGCTGCAGTTTGATAGTTCAGTAGAGCTCACAAAGACCCACCAACTACCAACACACTGGCAGAAATTCAGCAGCAGGGAACGATAGGAGACAAACGGTGTTCCCCTCCTGGGCTCTAGGGCCATGCAGAATTGGCAGCTTCAGCCAGAGCCTGTGGTGATAACTGGTGAGCTCAGAGTTCTCTGTACACGCACAGCTCTGGCAATGCTTTTCTATGCAGCCTTTGGCCCATTTCTGATTTTAAGGTTTGGCCTGCTTGTAAAAGAGGCTGAATACCACTGTCCTAAATCATTCTATCACTATAGTCTGTAAGCACCTCAAACTTTCAATGCATTTCCCCTGTGATTGGTGGTCGTGCTCTTATTTTCATTCTATAGATGAGAAACTGGGCTGTAGAAAGGAAGTCTCAGATGAAGCAAGGGGTTGACCCCAAGTCTCCCAAGCACCAGGCCAGTATCCCAACCACTGGACCATCCCTATGTTGCAGCTCCTGAGATAACCAAGCTGCAAAGAGATGTTGCACACCTCTGTGCAGAGGACACCCTTCTACATGATGTACTAAGGGATGGACCGTGCTTTCCCTGCAAATCCCCCACCTGTGCTAGGTATAAAGATCAGATACCCTACCTCCTGGGACAGGTAAGCTCAGGTCAAAAACTCACTGCAGTCCCAAGTCCTCTTTCTGCTTCTCCCATATGTTATCAGTGGCAGTGTGAGGCTGATCATTAGAAACTTCTAAATAAGGAAGGGGAATTCAGTCTGAGCATTTTCTTCATCTATCAAATCTGTTTCAACAAATGTGTGAACTTTTCCAGGTTTATTCAAATGCAGGAGACCTCAGATTTTTCCAGTTAATCAGCAAGGAAGATTAGTGTCACAGTGACTGTTTAGTGCCCTGAGTAGTTTCTCTACTGGAAAATATTATACAATATCTGTCTCCCTCTTGTTTAAAGGCATACAGCATCTTTGTGGAGTGCTAAATTGCAGAACCAAGTGGTAAGCCAACATAGCATACATCTCTGACTGGCTACACTGCTCTCTGCCCACTAAGCATTTCACCTGGGCTTGCTCTAATATTCTAAACCTCCTGAGCAGCTTCCAAGAACTGATTTTTTTTTACATCAACCTGCCATACAAATATTTTCTTCACAACTCTCATTTGCACTAAAAGGAAAGTTACTTTTCCCTAATATGGGTAAGGCAGAAGGCAAGGTAAAGATGCACATTATAGACTACCTGAATCTGAGAAAGGATAAGTGAGCTCAGTTCTGTATCAGTGGGCATGTCTACATGTGCATAAATTTAATAACAGGTACTAACTTAATGCATGACGCATGACTTTTTAAGTGACCCTAATGTGCAGTAGACGAATTCTACTGCACATTAGCACAGCTTTTGCCGTGATACGCTAATCTGCAGTAGAATTAGTTTACTGTGCTTTTAGCATCTTGTGTAGACATGCCCAGTGACAGGCTTTTTAAACATAAACATGTCACTGTTTCAAAGTATAAGCTTGCAGTCCTGTAAGATTAGGAAATGGAGCTATGTTTCAGAGATGTGAGATTTCTAGCATTCTAAGAAAATCCAGCACTCAGGTCTAAATTAATCCTAGTAGGTACTGGTATGTGATGTTTTGGGGAGGAGAGGAGAGATATAGAAAAGTAATTTAAAGTCAATGTTTAGAGGTTTATGGCTCCCTGTGACAGTGCAATAGCTGGTCCCATAGTAACTAAGAAGTAATCCTGCAATGAGTTTCACATAGGTAGACCCCTCTACCCATCTGGACTTCACTGAAGGATTTGGGTAGAAGACAGAGTAAGAGAAATATCCCTATTTTAAATGCTCTTGATATTATTTCCAAAGTAATTTTCTATCAGAGGTGGCACATGCAGAATAACTGACAGCATGGTATAACACAAAAGCCTCTGCAGCAGTCTTTTTGGTTTTTATCCTTACAGTTCATTATTATGTGTGCGCATATTATATGGAGATGCAGAATGAAGACGTAAGAAACTAAAAGTTTTCTCAACCCCCCCCAAACAAGATGATCAGTTCATTCACAACCTCTATTAAATGTTGTAATTTTCTTGCTTGCTGTTCAGACACCATTTCCTTATTCAGATCTTATCCCTGACTTTACTTTTCCCTCTTACTCCAGAGAGGCTCACTTGAAAACATGTATTCACTTGAAAACCTTTAATGTGACATGTTAAAGATGAAGACTTGTGCTGTGTTTGGGGTAACAGCTAAAATCCTGTCACCTTCACATGGGTCATCAGGATACAGTACCCGCAACTTGGCGATCTCATGAGCCAAAACACTGGTGACAATGGGTTAGCTGACATAGCAAGAGCACATTCTTGCTCAAATAAGAACAGCACTATTTTATACAGAGGTTAAATACAGTTTGTTGTAAACAGAAAGGATTATCATCCTTGTCCAAAAACATGTTTACAGGCTAAGAGACTCATTTCTACTTTGTTAATGCTATAACAATGCATATACTTTCAGAGTATTTCAGTTATTTTACACTCCCTTCAGAACAAGGGAGGCCAAGTGTTTTACAGCTCTTTGCTCTCCTTCCTCTAACTGAGAATAATGAATTTCCCTTTGAAGAAAAAACATTTCAAAATCAACAAATTGGTTCACTGAAGGTCCCATTTAAGTCATGAGATCTCATCAGCCCGCAATGCATAATCCCCAAAACAAAAGGCTTTGGTTGGCAAGGTCATTTCCAATCAACTGTAGCCTATTAAGATATCTAAGCATTAAGCTGAAAGTAAAAGAATATCCAGCTAGCTCTGAAGTTTCCTCACTGATTAAAACATGCAGGCATGTACACACCATTCTCATTAAGGAAATTTGTTTTGGAACTGCTCTCCTTTATCCTCTCCCAGTTATCTCAGATATTGCATAATGACAAATAAAAGCAAATAGACCATTAGCTCCTTGGCCCAGGGACCAGCTGCCAACATTTCCTGTTGCAAGATATAAACTGGAGTAACGCCACTTAAGTAGTTCCATTTGTACCAGTATAAATGAATGGAGTTAGTTCTCATGTCCCACAAGCTTATAGCACCATAACAGTGTCATGGGAATGAGGCAATACATTCCAAACAAAAATGTTAATATTATAAAAAATATTAAATAGCACTGGCATTGAAGCTTGATCATGTTTATGTGGAATTGTGGTGACCTTCAGTCTGGTTGAGAGTTTTACTTTTTAAGTGCAAACACCTTTGTTATTTCACAATCCCATTGATAGAATTTGCTAGTGAAGAATTTTGAGGCAAGGATCTTAAAGTTTGAAAAATGACTACCCAGATCAGTAAGGTCATCTGCAATTACAGTAACTCAGACAAATGGCAAAGGCCTCCTGTCTTCAGAACATGAATGGATCACAGCTGGTAGCAGAAGGACACTGTCCTTTATCCTACAATACTGCACCAATAGGCATGTGATGCTTCTTTTGTACCTTGCAAGCTATTTGGCTTTAGCTACTATTAGACATGGGAGACAGAACAGATGTCACTTCGGTCTGTTTCACTGTCATATCCCAAATCTGTAATGCAAACAGTGAATAGTTCTCTCCTTTCAATGTGTAATTACACTTGGAAAAGTGACTAAAAATGCCAGCTTCCCACCCAGCAGATCAACTCCCACTGTGTATTGGCAGCCATATGAATATATAGATCTGCTGACTTTACTGAGAAGAAAAAAAGCTTTTATTATTTTGGATTAATTAGCACTGAAGAGCCAAGGCAGCTCAGAGTGACTGGAAGTCTATTCTGGCTTATACATTAATAATTGGTTCCAAGTGCACAGCCATGTTCAGCCGTGTCCAGCTAATGAAACAGGAACTTAAAAAAAGTACTACATCAGCTTTCTGCCCTCACCCAAAAGTGGACATAGAACAGAATCCAAGGAACTAAGGTAAGCTCTGAGGATCTTTATTGCTGGTAAAAATGCATAAACCAGCAACAGCGCAGGATAGTTTTCTGGTGCTAGGTTAGTCCATGAGTCAGAAAAATACAGAGTTCTTTGTAAACTGAGCAAACTGGAGTTAGCAATCAGAGAGATAACAAACAGGGAACCCTACACTGCTGTTTTTACTTAGGCTTTGTCTAGAAAGTTTGTTGTAGTGTTGTTTGGAGGCTGCGTGAATAATAACAAGATAAACATAGAAAAGAGACCTCACAATGGGGGCACGTCTACACGAGATGTTACTGCGCAGTTATTTAATACAAGTACTAATACAAGTAGCGTCACCTAAAAGACATTTGCTGGCACTACTGTGCAGTAACTCTGGTTGCTACGCACTTATTTAGTACTTGCTAATACAAGTACTAAATAAATGCGCAGCAACCAGAGTTACTGCACAGTAGCGCTGGCAAATGTCTTATAAGTGATACTACTGCCTAATAATACTGTGCAGCAGCTTAATATCACTGTCCGTCCTGTGATGCACTACTGCACAGTATTTTTCAGCTACTATCTAGTCAGCATCTCATGCAGACGCACCCTGGATATATACAAATAGTCTTAAATGGAGACAAGGCACTTACAGTAGGCACGTCTACACATGCAATTAATGCACACGAATAAACTCTGGAGCTTATTGCTCTGAAGTTTTTTTGTGCACAGCAGTGCATATGGAGATGTTGCCCTGGCTGGCTGGGGCAGTGGGGTCTAGCCAGCAGGCAGCCCCCATGCTGAGGCACCCTGTGCCCCAGGAAGCTGCTCGGCAGCACATGGAGACAGGGGAGCAGTCTCCATGTGCTATGGGGGGTTGCCTGGCACACAGGGTTTCTCAGTGTGGAACTAGCCAACAAGCAGCCCCTGTGCTGAGAAACCCTGTGCTCCAGCCAGCCCTACTCACAACACATGGAGAAGGGGGGAGAAGGGGGGGGATAGAAGCTGCCCTCCTCCATCTCCATGTGCTGCTGAGTATCTGCCTGGGGCACAGCATGCCTCAGAGTGGGGGCTGCCTGCTAGCTAGCCCCACACTGAAAAACCCTGTGCCCCAGCCATCCAGGGCAGCATCTACATGTGAACTGCTATGCACAAAAAAAAACTCCACAGCAGGGTAGTACTTGTATTTTAGAAGACTGCCCTGCTGTGGAGTTTATTAGTTCTGTGTGCCTTAAGAGGGGTGCACATGTAGACGCCAAGACATTTACTGAGCAGTTAATTAGTCAATTGCACAGTAAAAGTCTCATGTAGACGTGCCCAAAGATCACCACAATGAGGCTAAATGGACTAAATAATAGAACCCTTCCCCAGGATTGAGCCCACCCAGAGTGGATACAGATATTGCCTTTGTGCCACCATAAAAATGTCAATGGTGGTAAAAAGGCCAAGCAAACAAATGTTCATTTCCTTTGGCATGTAACAAATGCCCAAAATTTGTATCCATGGCATAGCTGGTATCAATTTACGCTGCTTTATTGAGGCAGATATCTGTTAGGTTTGTGGCAGGAGAGTGCATTCAGCCCAGAGCTGTCCATGCTTTCCAGCTGCCCCCACCAGGCACACCTGGGGCCTCTAGGGGCCTGATCCTGCATGCCCTAGGAATTGGAATTCACAGGGCATGCGGGATCAGGCCCCTGAAACCCTGGGAGCACCTGCTTGGGTTCCCCCCCATTTGGGATTCCCCAGGTGCCTTTTACACTGGTGTGGTCTCAGTGCTGGAGACAGCTTTCTCTGCTTACAAGGACATTCCCAGAAGTTCCCCAGGGCGTCTCTGCAAGTGGGGAACTTGTTGCCCATTGTCCAGCAGGATCAATGGGCAGGATGACTGGACAACATTTCACCCAGTGGAGCAGACAAATCCCAGGAAAACTAACCTGCTTTATTTAGTGATGTGTTTTTACCTCTTGGTAAAGAGCTTTGTCTCCACTATGTTGCTGAACATAAACAAAGAATGATAGCAGGGTAGCTAATAAGTACTTGTGTCCTACAGGGAAAAAACACCTTTTTGTCAACGAAGCCACAGCCCAAAACCCTTTTCAAAGTACTGTCATCCTGTAAAGATGTTCAGGTAGGCATCACAGTCTAGCAACAGTAACGAGATTGACCAAAATAGGTATCTGCACAACTGATATATTGAAGAAACTGTATGATAGGCATCAAGAGATTTCCCACCCAATTCTATAAACAAGATGTGGTTAACAATGATAAACTAGAGTTAAAAGAAGGCCAAGAAGTTGAAAAATGGATAATAATAAGCTCAAAACCTTGTGTTCTTTCTCCATACGAAACAGATGTTATAAAATTCTGAAATTTCCACTATATGTAAGAGTAAGAAGCTTTCCTGTGTCATTGAGTCAAGTGTCCCCAAGCCCCAAGGACACAGGAAAGATATGTTCTTGCCCACTGGGATGGGCATCTTTCACATTGCACTACTTGGACACAGTGCATATAGATGGATTGGGGTTACCGTACCCATAAGAAGAATATGCCATACAAGGTGTGCCTCAAAGCCACACTGCTCCACACAACCAATTTAACTCTAACTGTCACAAATCAAAGCTCTCCCCTAGTTTAAAAGTCCCGATTCACCCTCTAAATACTTCAACCCTGCTGCTAACCAGCCCTACCACATAGCCATTTTATCTTAAGCCAATCAATGCACCCTATAAACCAGGCATCAGATGGATCTATACTGCAAAACGTAGCACACAGCACAGAGATAGCTGACTGTCACGGCGGGGTCCTCGCGGAGGGCCGTGATCTCCTTGAGGCCCTCTCACCACGCTACTTCGGCCCGAGGGCACCCTCCATTCTCGCCCGCCACGTCTTGATGTAATATGTAATAGGGAGGCTGCCTTGTGTTTCCTCGGGCACTTTGAGCTCCTGGACCCCTCGTGGGTCTCCCCGTACAATGGGCGCTACCCACGCACCCCAGCCTTACGGGCTATGCGTGGCTCCTACCTCCCCTGATACCACGCCCCAAGCCTCGCAGATGTAATAGACGTTGTCCGGTCTATACGCCCGCTTCCCGGGCCTCCTCTCTAATGTGGCCCACTCTGGGCTCCCTCTCTCTCATGCCCAGCCTCTTGCTGGAACTCTTGTCTTGCCCACTCTGGGCCTCCCCTGCCGGTGTGGTTCCGCTCAGGGACTCTCTAGTGGGCCTCCGGTCCTATGGGCCAACCGCACAGATACCCTCCCTGACTCTGGCTCACCGCGCTGCTACTCCCTGTCTTCTCAGGGGCAACCGCAGCGCCCTGCCTTGGTCTGAGGGGTATTGCCGCACTAGCCTGCGGCCGGGCTCGCTATGCCCGTGCGCCCACACTGGGCTACTCAGCGAAGCACAATGACGTTCCCCCTCTCTGGGGCTTGCCGCGCCCACACTGGGCTACTCAATAATACACAATGGCGTTCCCCCTCTCTGGGGCTCGCCGTGCCCACACTGGGCTACTCAATACTGTACGAGGGCGTTCCCCCCTCTCTGGGGCTCGCCGTGCCCACACTAGGCTACTCAGTAATACCGCCCCTTTTCTAGGGCCGGGGGCTATGTTCCCCCACACGCAATCCGGGGTCTCGGTCCCCGTCCGCAACCTACGGGTTGCGCCTGCGACCCACTGGCCGCGCTCCTCACCGCCAGCTGCTCGCGCAGTGGCGTGCGAGCTGCGCCTTCCCTGGCGCTATGACAATAATGCGCCCTCGCGGCGCTAGGGCACCCCACACTCTCTGGGGTCCCTGTAATTGAGGCCTCCTCCAACCCCTACAGCCTCACCCAAGCCTCCAGGTGTAATATACAGAGCCAAACGTAAACTAGAGCCTCCTGGCTATAACACAAACCTAAAGCTCCCTGGCTAAACCATAGTGCCCATCCTCTCAGGGCTATCATGAGCTGTACTTGCGAGTCATGCTCCTTTCCATATCTCAGCTGAGGGAGCTCCTGCCTCTCCGGCTGCTGGCAGAGAACTGCCAGCCTGGCCTCAGCCCTGAGCTTTATAAGGGCCAGGCCCTGCCCCCTACAGGCAGCTGGCTCCGCTTGGTTGCTCCGGCAACCCGCAGCTGCGCTCATTACCTGAGCCAGCCTCAGCTGGGCTCGTCATGTCAGGCCAGGGCACGCTCACTTGCTCCCTGGCAGTTTCTCCACTCTAGGAGCAGGAGCACCAAGGTGCCCTGCGACACTGATCTAGATAGAAATGGCTAGCTTGGGAATTGGCAGCACTCTAGATGCAGAAGAACAGATCTCCATGAAGGCTAAATTACCCTGTTTACTCAGAGTAAATTCTCAGTAAGGTAAATTACTCAGCACAGAGTTCCATGTAACTATGGTTAAGTTACTTCTGGTACCTGAGCTAACTTGTTTAGTTCTAGTTGGGTCTTTTTCCACAGCACCTCAGGGTAAAGAGAAAACATGTGCATGCACACTAGCCCATCCGATAACATAAGATACACCCACTTTTTTCACATTCCACCCAAAAATGTAACATGCCAGCCTCCAATTCCATCCAGGAAGATAAGTCACCCTGCAATCAAACCTATTCTTCTCCCAAATGACAACTAAATCTATGCACCAGCCCATCTTCCAAAGGATGCATGTTTCAAGGGGTATAATCAAAAAGAAGCAGTGGAGCTTCCATGAACATGGAAGTCCTGATTCTTTTCTTGCTGCATTGGTTTTACAGTGACAATATAAAAGGGGAACTACTCCAAACCTGCAAGAGCATCAGAGAATTATGAGGCCCACAGGATACAATGTGGTACAAAAATGGAAAAAAATTGACATTGTGCACTATATTATGCATGTCCATCTTATAGGACTGCCTCCTCAGCTGGCATAAAGCAGTATAAACTGCATTTAAATCACTGGGGTAGCTATTACAGTTCACACCAGCCAGGGATCTAGCTCCACTGACCAACAAACTGTTGTCAGAGAGAAAGATTCAAATGTTTATAAAAGCTTTCTTCATTTTCAGCAGAGGAAGAGGAGTTCTTAACTGACTTCCTTCAAAGGATTTTTTTTTAATGTAGTTATATAGACAGTAATAACATACTACTAACATGCTACTTAGACGATGTAAAGGGATTTTACAGGGAGTACAAATGCAATATGCCCAGCCTTTCTGTAAACAGAGTTCCAAGTTAGGAGACAGAACATAATTTCTATGGAGCATCTTACCCGGGATTTTACTCTTTAGGAAAGAGCAGACACCCACAATCAACTCTCTCAAGCTGGCTGTAATGGCACGTAGCAGTATGTGCAATTACAGGCCTGGCCACTAGGTGGAAGGGAAGCAAATTTGCACACAAGCAGCTACTCCAAATGAAAATTACTATGGGAGAAGACAACAGGTATGTTCCTGAGTAGTTCTGCCACATGGTTAAAGCAACTACACATTATTCACAGAGCAGCTTTACCCAGATTCAAGTGATTTACAACATGGTAGGGCTCTCTATCATGCATTTGCTATACTTTTAATGCATGGTAAAGCCAATTTGCAACATAATACACATACCATGTAGACTCAGTAGAGCCCATGTTCTCAGTGAATATTGCCTGTTCCCTTCTCAGACTTCTAGATTAACATTAAAGCTGGACACCAGTCAAACAAGTAATCAGTAGGAATCATAGGCTCTAGGAATTTCATGCACAGCTCTACCTTTCTGAAATGTTTCATCTGCCTACAAGGTCCTATATTTATGGATGGAAGGCTGATGGCCATAAATAAATAAATATTTATAGGGATATCCACTACACAGACATTTATCAGAGCTATCTCCCAAGCCAAGGTATCTCAGATACTACTTCCTGATATATAATGGCAAATGTTAATTTTTTTTAAAATGACGTTAACAATGTATTCAGTCAAGACCATGAAACCACTTACTCCACAGTAATGATCATCACTAAAGATCTGGGGTGGTAACGGATTGCCCTGTGAAGGCAGTCTGTCCCGTGGGATATTCTTATACATCCATTGTCTTTGTTCCTCCGACATTGTGATATCCACCTCTTCAAACTCTATCCTGTTGGCTTCCAGAAATCGCACCACATCTTGCTGCCTCTTCTTTATCTAAGAGAAATCAAAACCAATGCGTCAGAGCTTGTCCATCATCACTGAGACACTGTTACAACCCTGAGGGTACTTGTGTATATTTTTTCCACTCAAAGCTCAGGAAGAATGTCAAATATTTCTAAGCTAAATTTTTATATCTTAAACACATGTGGTTTCTCTATTTATATGTTCCTGGAAGACCGACCAGACCTGTGTTATGGAATGCTTGGTGTCCACACATAATACTGAACCAGTTCACAATAAAACAGTTCAAAACAGTACTTGATGTTTCTGGGTACACGTCTGAATCATCTCAGAAAAATTTAAACTGATTTAACAGGGTTGTATGTCTGTCTGCTTCAGGTTTAAACCATATTTAAACAGTTCTGAGAACTGTGTGTGTCCATGTTCTCAGTAAAAACAAAGGATGGACTCTTTGGGGTTATGGTCTAACATCAGACATTCATTTAGCCAGTATCTGCTCTGCTTTATAACCAACTCCATACTTTAGTCCCAGCACTTCCCAAATCTAATAAAGCAGATTGCCTCTGAAAGAGATATTGCACTTGATGCTGGGCTCAAAATATTGTCAGACTGTATTTCCAACCTGCATTATATTTATAACTAATAGCTTTACAGTATTTTTATGCAGCAACATCATCCTGTTCCAGATTGCTTTAAATTACAAGTGGACGAACACTGCTTATAAGTATCATAGGATCCAAATACTATTTAAAAACCAGGGTTTGGAGAGCTGGTTTGTTTATCTTTTGGGCACACAGGCTATGGTTGTTTTGGTCATTCAGTTCTACACCTTAGGTCTGTTAGACACATTACAACAGTTATCTCAAGTGAAAAATCTGTGGGTTGCAGTGAAAATCCATATTTTCACTGCAACTTTCTAATAATAATTATTTCACCACTGATTTCCATCTCCTGCTTGAAACAGGACCATGCATATCTCAAGATGGAACCTGGTCCTATTGTCTGCATAACCAAGTAGCTCCAAAATATGTGAGTGGGCATGCTCTGCTGACTAACTGGCTCCTAGATGTGTATCGCTTGCAACTGAAAATCAGGTTGTCCAGTAAATTTGTCTCTCCCAGCAGTGTGTTCATTCTTATACATGGGCTGCATTGATGTTTATGCAGTACATATTATCAACTAATCAATCACTCTTTCATGCCCAGCCTACCTTCTAAAATTGTGTTCAGATAATAAGTCTAACATAAGAAAAGTAGCTGAGTTACAGCATTACACCCATTTTCTACTGGTGCTAACATGAACATGACATGTTGTACTAAAAAACAACAAAGAGGACTTGTATCATGAATATAGAAGTGAGAGACAATCCTTGTCTGCAGTCCCTTACAAAATAAGATGAGGAACATAAACTCAAACTAAAGTGGTGACTGAAATGTACTTTATACTGGCTGCCTTATTAAACATTTGTTGAACATATAGGTGCGTTGTATAATGATATTACAGGGATATTTCTTCGGAATAGAGCACTTCTGAAACTAATTGCTTCCTGTTCTCTAGTGTTGATGTTGACTATTGACTTCCACTAGTCTTGGAAACCAAGGACACGCTCTCCAACAATTGTAATTTAGATTTAGTCAGAACCCTAACCAGGGTACAGATCATGTAATGCAAAAATTCCCAGATCTCCAGCATTTCTACCATCCCCATTATTTCTTTATTTTCTAAAGTTAATTAAAAATACATAAGGATTTAAGGGGAAAGACTTCTCACTCAAGCTTCCTACAAGCCTTGTAATACTTCTCAAGATATCCACATGAGATATTAACTGTGGATGTGCCAGCTGCATAAATTAAAACATTTCAGTGTATATTGTTTAAACAGCAAAGTATCTGTTTTTTTCCCTTCAAGATTTGATTCAAGTCTTCAAAAGTGAAGTGATTAGAAGTAGCATTAGTTTAATTAAAAATCCTACTAAATTATGCCTTTTTTCTAGGAGTTAATCTGAGAGCATCTGCCAGTGCAAAAGCCAGTTGATTACTCACTGGGAAAACCCTAGGATCTTTGGCTTGGACCATTGCTGGATGAATCTGTCAGACTGCAGTATCTTGCCTGCAGTTCTGATTTGCATTTCAGTTACTGCTTTTCTGAGCTTCAGAAGCATCTAGCGCTTAGCACAGGTCTCTAACTCCAGGCAATGACAAGCCACCCACAGTCACTGCACCTGTTCTTCCTCCATCTCCCACTAAGCAAAGACAGCGAAACTCCAGGAAGGAAGGAAAGAAGGAACACCCTATATACCTTTCTGGAGCGTCTCACTCCCACACTTAATGTTATGATTCGGGGGCAGTCTATTTTTATTTTACTATTTCTGAATGCATATTAAAAAATCCTCCAACAGATCATCAAAATATGTATCCATCACAGTGGTGTTACAGAATTAGTGCTTGGGTCAAATCCTGCAGAAAAGCAGGGGGGTGGGTTTGGCACACAGCTCTGAAAATGGAGTATGGGTGGGGGGCTTCGGTTCTAAAAGCACAGTTTCTAAGGGGTGGGATGGAGGGGAGCAGTGAAAGCAGGGAGAGGGTCAGCAGCCTCCTTGTGCCAGGACTTCTACACAGTTCCAGCTGAGCTGCTGTTGCCTGGCCCAGCTGTTGCTCATAAAGCAGCAGTACCCAGGAGTTGTTTTGGAGTTCTCATCATGGCAATGCTGTCGGGGTGCGGACTGCATGGGGCTAGGGACAATTCTCGTGCCCTTCCATCTTGGCACCCAGAGCCAATGTTCTCTACCCCTCCCCTAATATGATCCTAATCTGCCTTTGAATACAGTCAAGAAATATCTATTACAATTGAATATGTTCTTATTCTTCACACCTCAATGCTTGCCTTATATTATCTACCTAGTGATTTATTTTAGGACATCTGCATTTGCCTAGAAATCCCCAGCCATGCCAGATCCAGGTATGATGTTTAGAAGTGATTTTTCTACTAGGCTTACACAGCAGCAGCAGCCCAGCGGATCATTTTGAGATGCAAAAAACTGCTGGAACTGTCAGTTTGTGGTTGATAAATTGTTCACCTGGAAGATGGGGCTTCAGCACCACGGACCTAGAATGTTCAGATTATTTTTGTTATTTACATTTAACAAAATTTAAACAATTTGAATAAGCAAATTAGAAGACTTGCACATGAGAACACATTCAAATAATCTAGGCAAATTCTTCCAGGTTTGTTCTCCTGGTAGAAAAACTTATCCAACAGTATATACAGACATTTGCTCTCCCAGGAGAAACTCTCAGGCAATGATGTAACCCTGGTTATTCCCAGGCTTCTCCTGGAGCAGCCATTTTTAAACTTGGAGAAAAAGCCTGAACATCTGGGGTGCAGGCAGAAGTGCAGCACCCAGCTGTAACTCAGAACGTTTTCTGCAAAGCATTCTGACTTACAGCATTACCCCAGACCAGACAGAAGTTCAATGTTGGTTCCAGGGGGAGGGGAATCTAGCTGTGGGCTGGGAACCTGCAACCAGGTTCCCACTGCAACAGCCACGGCTATCTGCTAGTGGTTGCTGTTTTTAGAATGGGAAGGGGGAAAAGCAGCAGAGGGAGGTCATTCTTGGGGCTCCTCAGCTGGTGCTGAAGGGTGGAGTGGGTGAATTGGAGCCCCCTCACCTCAGGAGGGGGCTCCAATACAACCACTCCACCCTCCAGGGGGGCTGAGAAAAGCCCAGACTGAATGCCCTTCACTCCCTTTCCCTCCTCCCATTCTGAAAACAGCAACAGGCTGGTAGCTCCGCAGACACAACTTAAAAAAGACTATACATTTTGAAATGTCTTTATCTGATACCTCATGCAATGGAGGGTCAGATTCTTACCCAATCTGCCATTTTTAAGCTGTCTGCAGTCATGCAGTTGTATTTGGTCACAGCTATAAACTGCTTTCTGTGGCCAGATTGGGTGAAAATTTTCACTTCTGTCTGCACCCCTATATAGTTTTCTGAACGTCTATAGAAGGCCTTGGCATGGCATATTGCCACTAGAAGGAATTCATAGATAAGAAAGAACCACTGTGACTTCCTGGATAACACAGGCCACAGGACATCCCCGAAATGATTCCTGTTTGAACTACAGTATAATCACTAGAAAAATATCAAGCCTTCGTTTAAAATCTGTCAGCGATGGACAACCCACTACAAACCTAATAACTTGTTTCAGTGATTAACAAACTTCACTTAACTTGTGCTTTATTTCTTGTCTGAATTTGTCTCACCTTGGCTTCCAGCTACTGGATCTTATTAACTTGTAATTGCTGGACTGAAGAACCTACTATTATCAGATTTCTGCTTACCTACATAGGTATTTATAGAATATGATTAAGTCATCCCTAAACTTTTTCTTGATTTAACTAAATAGATTGGGTTTCAGGATACATCTTATAATTTAGCAGCAACACAATAAAATAAAGAAATACAAATTATCTACAACCTTGTGAAAATTGTTCATTCTTATACATGTGCTGCATTGATTGTTATGCAGTGCATGTTATCAAGTAATTGATCATTTTTTCATGCCCAGCCTACCTTCTAAAATTGTGGCCAGATAATAAATATCACCTTACCAAAACTAGCTGAGTTATTACATTACACCCATTTTCTGCTAGTCCTAAAGTCAACTTGACATGTCATATTACATTACAGAAAACTACAAAGAGGAACCATATCATGAATAGAGAAGTGAGACAAAAACCCTCAGCCACCATCTTTTACAAAGCCATTGTCTTTCACCATACCAAGATTAATTCAACAATTCAACAAGAATTCCTTCTCTTTGGAGTTTCTTGTGGTTTCCAAGAGGGCCAGCCTACCCTCTGCCTTTTCCCTCTTGTGTGTTTATGGATGTGTCTTTAAAGAGGAACAGATGGATGTGTGGCCTGGCCCTTCTTACCTTCAGAAGAATGGATAACTTACTCTCACTTATGGATAGGGACCTACCAAATTCACAGATTACGTGAGATCTGACCAATGCCCACAAAATCCCCGAGGAAAAAAACTTACAAAAAGGAAAATGCTGGCTCTTCAGAGGAAGCCGGCAGTCCTCAGTGAGCTGCGGCAGGCCAGCACAGTGAGGAAAAGTGGAGGGGAGACTGCCCACTGAAAGTGCTGAAGGCAAGATGGCTGCTTCCCCCACTCCTCACCACTGATTGGCTGCAAGGGCTGCCTGTCATGTGGCTCCACCCCTCTCCACCAATTGGTGAAGAGGGGCAGGGCTACATGACGGACAGCACTTGCAGCCAATCAGCAGTGAGGGGCAGGGCCACATGATAGGCAGGCCCTGCAACCAATTAGTGGTGAGGAGCAGGGCCACTGTGGCCCCTGAACCAATCAGAGGCATGGGGAGCCCACTGTGCTCTACCCACAAAATGCCTGCCTAGGTCTTCATTCTGCCTGCAAAATAGGGGGCAGCCCCCGCAAATTAGGTAGGTCCCTACTTATGGATATCTGAGGTAGAGAGCTGGCCTGCTCTCCTTACTCCCATTCTGTAAGAAGACAAGGGAAGCCTTGCATTCCCATAAAATCCTCTTTTCAGACAACCTTTTGGGCAACATGTGGCCTGTTTCAGAAAGTCTCCTTTGGTTCTGTTCCAAATTGAATGGCTCTATAGTCATTTGATGCCAGGACCTCCAAGAGCTGTGTGGGTAAGCAGGGAATATATTTCCTCTTGAAGAATGGGCTGGTGCATCCTAAGACATCTTTCAGCCCTGCATGCTAGAATGAGTCAGTACTGAACCAAACAAGGCTATCTTGTGATCAATTCCACTAGTATTAGATGCTGATAATACTTCATCCTTCTGTGCTACTTGATCATCAATATATTTCACAAAATTTAAATTTATGCAGTGTTGTTATACCTCTTCTATATGTAAGCATTAATACTCCCATTTTACAGGCGGGGATACTCAGGCAGCAATATTAATAGCTGATAGTGGGGTTCAATGGTTTCATGATTGGAATGAATAATACCTGGGGTCTGTTCCTTGCTCAGTTGCTGACATGGGTGACCCTGGGGTATGGCTCAGTTTCACCATCTCTAAAATAGAGATGGCACTGACCTCCTTTGGAAAGCACATGGAGACTGGTGGATGAAAAGCACTAAGTAGTGTTATGCAATGCAATTTTTCTTAGTGAGGGAAGCAAGAGCCTAAAATGTATTCAATCCTCCATGTTCTTCAACTGAAGAGATCCTTAAAATACTAGCCAACTGCCCGTCAGGAACAATGTAGGGGAGGCGGATGGGGACAGAGCGCCACCACCCACCAACCCCCTGCCACCTCCCAAGAGTGGGAGGGAAGGTGGGGGGAAGCTTACCCCAACATCCCCTCCATTTACCTTGGCCAGCACCCCATGCCAACGCCACCTCCACGGAGCAGGGCCAGGGAAGGAGGAAGGGGGCAAAGCCAGCAGCACCCTCGCCCCCCTCCATCATGTTGGTGCTCCACTGCACCACCACCACTGCCTGCTGTCCGGAACGCTCTTGGAGCACTCTGATTGGTTGTTTCAGTCAACATTGTGATTGGCTGCTGAGACAACCAATCAAAGTGTGAATAAAGTAGTACAGACAGACAGACAGACAGACAGACAGACAGACAGACAAAGGCTTTTATTATATTACATGCTCTCAACTCGGATGGGAACTGATCTCCTGTTTAGCTGATGTTTCAAGAACAACACATTTTCTTTCTAACATGGGAAACATTCAGACCATGTCTCTGCAGCAGACGAGGCATTCTGCTCTTTGAGATAGCATGCAATATTACTTCTCTGACCATGAACCAGTTTTGAAAGCTTGAAGTTTTAGAGGCTCTGTGCGCGTGTATGTGTGTGTGTGCACATGTGTAAGAACATAATTAATTAGAAGTCAAAGTAAGAACAGCTTTGGGAAACTCAGGCCTGTAGAAAGCAGTTTTGTAAGAAATGCATCTTCCTCTGACCCTTTCCTGTCAAAAGTATTGTCTTTTTAAAAGTACTGCAGCGTTTTTTCTAGTATATAAAACACTGGAAGAAAGGCAGGAGTCTAAAATTAAAGTGTGTCTTATGCAGCAGTTATATAATGGATAATTTATTATAAAACTTGACTACAAATCAATCAAATTTATGTTAACCAATGTTACCCACAAAGTCATGCCTTTTGGGGGGGTGTATCTTATAACCAGGTGACTCTTACACACCAAAAAAATAAAGTAACTCCCACAGGGAACTGCCATGTCTGGATATCTGTAATAATTAATTATTGCAATAGACTATTAATCTCCGTTTCTCATATAGATGATGCTTCAAACACACTCCCAGCTACTTCTTACTGAGGAAAGTACTAACCCACATGAGCAGTAGTGATGAAGGCAGACATCTTAACAAAAAGCTAGATTCTGATTTACCTATATATGCACACTTACTTCTTTACTGAGATTTATTTCTATGACATGCACCTATCTCAGCATGCTAGCTAGCATTTGCATTCTTCTATTCTGCCGTATCATGAAAGCACAGAGGAGAAATCTGCACAAACTCCCTCATACAGCCATGCAGATTCTTCCTACTTTTGTTTTATTTACAGCCTGCAGTGACAGAGGCACTCTGCTGATTGTCATTTCCTCTGCATTGCTTAGGGAAGAAAAATGTGTCTGATTCAGCGCAACTGCTAACCCAGCACCGTTGTGTCTGTACAACATGTATAATTTTACAAAAGTCTGTAGCACTGATTCCCTGGCCCCTGCTATAGATACAAAACAATATCACAGTGCTATACAAATCTTAGGGAAAATGGGAAATGAGAAGCTGAAGAAAGCAGCATTATGTAACTATTTACTACATAACAGAACTAGTAGCCACTTGCCATAGCAACTGCTGCATTACATATGACACTGGAGAAATGCAGTCATCTTACAACAGGCATCCAAATAGCCTGAACATTTCAATTCCTGAGAAAAATACAACTGTCTATTTTCCAATATCTTAAGGCCTTTATAAGTTAACTTTTAATTTTAAAAAGAGAGAAGTACCTTAACAAGGACTTTGCGGATCCTTATATTGCAGCTAGAATCCTTTAATACAGAATAACAACACAAGGATGTCCCCTGGCAGGGGTTCTCAACCTTTTTCTTCCTGAGGCCTCCTCTAGCATACTATAAAAATTTCACAGCCCACCTGCGCCACAACAAATGTTTTTCTTCATGTCCAGTAGATTAAAAGCTGTATTAAATTGATAGTTATACATTTAAACACACTCATATAGTGTATAATATAAAAAAGGACAATACAGGTACAAAAAATGACAACTGACATAAAATAAATTACAATTATTATAACTGACATAAAATAAATTATCATGATGTTTCACCTGGATGGGTATATTATCATTATAGAAATCTTAGGGTATCCATAAGCAAAGCAAGGGTCATGCCTTTGTTAAGGAAGTTTTAGAATACTACACTGAAAGCAAATTTGCTAAACAGAAAGCCACTCTTTGGGTTAATTTAATTAAAAGGACCTTTTAAACAGCAGGACAAAAGTATGGTTCTTCTGAGTTCACAATGTGAATAAATTGCTGAATGGCGGTGCATACAAGCAAAGGCTCAGAAATATCCTTCCCACTTTGGACAAAGAAGAGGCTTCTCCCCCCTTCTAATAAAAGAGGCTTTAGGGGTTCCCCCTGCATTAAAAAAGTTTCCACCCTCAGGCAAGAGACAGGTCTTCCAAGTGAGAGCCGAGGGGCATGCAGGCAGTGCCACCCTCCATAGCAGACCCTTCTGCTTCCAAGCCCCACCACCATGGTGTGTGACACCAGCCTGCTTCCCCGCAGCTCGGCAGGCTATCTGAGGCAACATGACATCCATCCGATCAGTGCGTGGTGCCACTGGACCAGCTGCGGTCAGTAGTCCCTGGCTGTGGATGCCCACAGCAGGGCTTCCTTCTTCCCAGACTTTCACAGAGGCCGAAGGAGAGCTCAGCAGGGGCCAGGAAACCTAGCTGCCCATGGCAGGGTGGGACGGGAAGCATGAAGAGGTGCGCACAAGCATGGCAGTGGCCACTCCAGACTGGACCTCACCCAGCACTCCATCCCCCCCCTGCAGGCCCTGTGCCCAATGGCACTTCAGGCCACATTCGCACAGTGACGCTGCTCCAGGGGACATGCAGTATCCCTGCCTGCCCACCTGCACCTGCAGTGGCTTCCGACTGACCGCTCCTGGCAGCTCCGCTTGGCACCACAGATCTGTCACCACTCCCTTCATGGCAGAGGACCAGCCTGGCTCCCCTTCCCACATGGCCCCGGGTGCAATGGGCAGGGCTCAGTGGCTGGGAGCCCCACTGCCCCACTCAGCCAAGCAACAGCAGCACAGAGCCTCAGCCACCTGCTTGCATCGCCCACAACATGGAGACTGTGGGGCCAGCAGGGCAGGCCCACCCTCTCCCCTTCCTTAGGACTCACTTCAACTGAGGGGGCCAAGACAGCTCCTCCCTGGGCCAGGGTAGATTGGGCTGCGCCTGGTGGACACCCTAAAACCTGCTTGAGGCAGACTTACGATTCAGAACTGCTGTCCCCTGGGATAGGTGGTCTTGATCTGGGGCCCCTTCTGTTCAGTTTGACATAAAATAGGCTTTTGGCTCTCTGGAAGCTGGTAAGGCAGCACTCAGTCAGGCAATTTGGACACCTTTGCCCTAGTATAGTGCATACGTGGTTTTGTTCTATTTTGGAGAGAGTTCTAACATGTCTCTCTCTCCAGTATCAAAGGACCATTGTTGGATGTTGTAGCTTAGGTTAAATTGGATAAACTGCTTTTGGTGAGAGGCACTGTGAAAGGTACAAGCTACTGTTTATTCAGCAAGTCAGTAGGACAGCCGAGGACAGTAAACTAATCCTTGTGCCCAACACCCATGATTTTCTTATGTAAACTAGCACTGGGAAAATGTAGATATTCTGTTATGCTGTCACTGCAGCAATTGATGAATGTATTTGAAATCTACTTCTCCCTGTGTTATACGTTAAATTAAACATCTTTGAAAATGGGGGAGCAAAAGGACCCTTATAACAACAGCCCTTCATTTAACAGTTTGGAAGAAGGCATGAAGCTCTGTGCAGCAAGTGGCAATTTGAAACAAAAGGGAACTTTAGCCACGGCACAGGTCCAACTGCCCAAAACTGCTATGTTATGGTGCTCAGGTTTGGCTAGTTTTAGTAAAGGTTTAGCAATTGTTTCAGCAACTGTTTTAGTAAAGGTACGTGTGAAGCAAAAAAAGCAGGCAACTATCAGACTAGAAAGAAAAGTCTAAGAGGAAGCACCAGATGTAGCCAGAGAAGAGCCGATAGTGTAATCCAAAGAATTAGCTAAGAGGTTTTTGGGGTTGAGTGCTGACTGTAACAGGCTTGAAGCTGTGAGTAAATGAAAGAGCTCCTGTCTGATTGTTCCTACATCCAAGGAAACAGGACTTCGTACAAGCTTTATAAAAAAACACAATTGTATCAAAGAAATAACTGTATCCACCATCAATTTCTTCTCCTAATGAGAATGATGTGCTTGAATCTATGTATGTGTATGCTTCTATTATGGTTTGGACTGAACCTTATTGAAACTAGACCCCAAATTTTGGCTAGGCATTCAAGGAAGGGGAACACTACTATCAAGAGCCTGTGCCCTTTTTCCAAAGACAAAAGATAGTATTCCTATTGAAGCAAGATGCATCAAATGATGGTAATGGTTGTGGAAATAAAAAATAAACAAATGGATTTAAAACAAGACCTAAAACAGCTAGAGAACTGTGAACAAAACAAACACAGCAGGTAAAGCAGTACCAGAAAGGACTGAGAAGTGATCTGAAACTTAAGACAAGGACTTAAGGCAGCATCTACAAAACATTTCAGCAGATTTGGAGTGTTGTGGCTTGGTTTCTTAGTCTGGAAAAGTGAAGATGTAAGAGGTGACCAGCAACTTGATTGTCATGAACCAGACGGGGAGCCCAGGCTAGTTTTAAGTTAGCTTAAAAGTTGATGAGAGAACAGAGCAGCAGCAAGAACTTAAGGAACTGAAAAACTACGTTAAGAATCAAGTTGGCAAACTATTATGAAGGACTTCCATTTTGCTCTAGAATTGGGCCACCCAGATTATTTGGATAAAACTAACAATTAAAACTCTGCAGTTGTTTTTTGTGTGTTTCTTTTACAGTTTAGCATCTCCTCATAAAACCATTGTGACATTTGCTGGTCACAATGGGAAAGCATGGATTTTAAACATGAAGTATTTCCAGATGGGAAGTACCAACAAGCAGCCAGGCTAGATACATTGGAAAGGACTGGGTCAAAAGAAATCTCATGAGGTTCAACAAGGACAAGTGCAAAGTCCTGCACTTAGGGCGGAACAATCCCATGGACCACTACAGGCTGGGGGCTGACTGAATGGGCAGCAGCCCTGCAGAAAGGGACCTGGGGGTTACAGTGTATAATAAGCTGAATATGAGCCTGCAGTGTGCCCTTGTTGCAAAGAAGGCTAATGGCATACTGGGCTGCATCGGTAGGAGTGTTGCCAGTAGGTCAAGGGAAGTGATTATTTCCCTCTATTCAGCACTGGTGAAGCCATATCTGGAGTACTGTGTTCCGTTTTGGGCCCCCTGCTACAGAAAAGATGTGGACAAATTGGAGAGGGTCCAGTGCAGGGCAACAAAAATGGTGAGGGGGCTGCAGGACACGACTTCTGAGGAAAGACTAAGGGAACTGGGCTTATTCAGTCTAGAGAAGAGGAGACTGAGAGGGAATTTAATAGCAGCCTTCAAATACCTGAAGGGGGGTTCGAAAAAGGATGGTGGTAGACTGCTCAGTGGTGGCAAATGACAGAACAAGGAGCAACAGTCTCAAGTTGCAGCAAGGGAAGTTTAGGTTAGATATTAGGAAGAATTTTCTCACTAGGAGGGTATTAAAGCACTGGAACAGGTTACCCAGAGAGGTGGTGGAAGCTCCATCCTTGGAGGTTTTTAAGACCCGGCTAGACAAAGCCTTGGCTGGGATGCTGTAGTTGGGGATGGTCCTGCTTTGGGCAGGGGGTTAAGCTAAATGACCTCCTGAGGGCTCTTCCAACCCTAATTTTCTATGACTGCTATGATTTCTAAAAAGGAGTTCTTGGGGTTATGTCACAATTTTAATTGTCTGGAGTTGCAAAAACTTTAGCAGACACACACGAAGCCACTCAGAAACCTGGAGAGGTTCTTCTGGATACGTTTTAGTAAAGGGGCATGTGAGGGAAACAAGAAAAAACTAGCTGAGGAGACACAGAAGAAAGCACCAGTGGCGTAACCTTAACAAAAAGCTAAGAGAAAAAGAGTTGGGATAAATGCTGTCTAAAAAAGGCTTAGACCTCTGAAAGGCCCTCAACTGGCCTATTGCTTAATTTTTCCTGTGTTCAGGGAAACAGGACTGCAAATCAACAGGCTGCATCAGAAAAATACTGGTAACTGATTATCAACCATTCTTAGATCAAATTAAAAAGGGGTCATTTCTCAAAACACCTTTGACAGATAATCTGTTTCAACAGGCAAACAGTGTGGATGACTGATTTTCTGTTTCTAATTTACCCAAAGTCTAGGTCATTCTCAAGAAAATGAATAAAAACCAAGCATTATTTTCTTGCGTTTTGCCCACAGAAAAACCTCTCAACCTTTTCAAAGGATAATTTGAATCTTTTATTTAATGTTCTAAATTTAACCACCCCCAATGCCTTTCTCCTATGTTAAAGCGGCATACTTATAACAAGGAATGTATATGAATGATGAAAGAAACCATTTCAGCTAGCAAAACGTTCCCCCTCAAAATGTGTGTGAACATAATGCAAAAACAACAACTATCACCCTTATTAATGCAGCTACTGCTAATTGACAGAAGATTTGCCTCCTAATTAATGTAGCTGGTTTTCAAATCTAGATGTTGCATAATATTTATCAATATGATTGCCCTTCGACTTTTTGTAAGTTTTTTTAATTCTGAAGAATAAGAATGTTCTCCAGCAAAGTCTCAATCCAGCAAGGAAATTTAAGGCTTAGAAAACTAAGCCCTGGATCCTGCAATGAGAACTAGGAATGCTGATCCCTATGTTTTAATGGTTTGTGTTGCAGAGGTTCAGGGCCAGTCCTGCATCCTTCATATAAGGGTCCAATCCTGCTCTAACTGAAGACAATAGGGGTTTTGCTATTTAGGGGTTTTGCTATTAAGGTAATGTGAACAGGACTGTGCCCAAAGTCAACCGCATGGCTCACATAGGTTAGGGGGACAGGACAACCATTTGTAAAATATTCTCTTTTAAAAAAAAAAAGATTATTTTTTTTAAATTCAAGGTTATTTGATTAACTAAACCGTTTACCCGCTAGTTACTAAGGGACCAGTAATGAAAACTCCACTCAGACAAAGCTGACAGGGGAGTAATCATTACCTTTACTTGGGTAAGGTTTATTCCATGGAGCCTTCAGACCTCTTCCTAAAGCCGAAGAAACAGATTTTGTTCACTGTGCTCACTTAAAATTCTTTATTGTACAGCATTCTCAAGGAGTATTCAATTTTGGCTTAGGGAGAATCCCTCTTTCATAGTGAAATAGTTAACTTATCCCATTCCCCAAAAAGTCTTCTGGTCTTCATGGATTTGAACAGGTTTAAAATGCACCCTATGTGCAAGTCTCCAGTGTTGGTGGCAGCATATGTAGCAACCATAAAGTCCTATCTTGTACAAACAAGCTGTTTGTGGACAGTGGGCCTAATAGTCACTTATATATGCTGTACTGGAATCAGGCCCAATATGTTAAAACACAAAAACAAAACTGAAGTCTCAACAGTTATGTTTTTGGTTCATAATTTTAGCAAGGTGTGGTCTAATACTTGCAAGAGTATCAGTTACTCAAAGTGGGCTGAACTGAAGTTGGTTATAACAGAACTGATAGCAGTATTTTTAAAGTGAGGATCTGTTTTTTTCTTTACAGCCTTCTTTGTTTATAAAAAAGAAATCCCAAAATTCCTAATGCTCTCAAAACAGAAGCCAGTGCCTTTCAAAATGAATATGCTTCCAATTGTGAAAATTATTCACAAATTACACTGCAATACTACAAGCACATACCATGCATAACAAAATTCGTGGTAAAAGTGTGTCAGTGAAACTTTGCAAAAAAACCCCAACCGTTTGATCAATAAAGCACACAGGAGTTGTTCAGAACTTTTGCAATGAATAAAACAAACCCCCAAACTTCATGTTTTATATTTACATCTAATAAGATACAGGGATGGATTACTTGGCATTGAGAAAAATACGTCACATTTCTTCCTCCTCATTAAACTTAAGGCAGCAAAATCCAAGCAGTATGGGGCAAGCCAACTATTATAATAGGCAGGAGATACAGACAGACAGCAGTCTCTGTGAAATATAAGTAAGAAAGTGTGATTTAGTCTGGGTGGTTCAAAACCAGTGAAGGGCCGTCTGTGGTTCCGTCTGTTTCCAGAGACCTTGTCTTCTTGTGCAGATCAGAATCTAACCTGGCCTGACTGAGGTGAATGAAACAAGAAAAGGTGCTCCCAATAACAATGTCCCCTGTATTTTCAGTACAACAGTTAATACCTGCTTCAAGCCTTGAAATCCCTTCAGAGCAAAGGGACTGTATACTGTAAAGATAGCACTTTGGGAATGAACTCTGTAGCTCAAGGGTTTGGAAGCAGAAAAAGGATGTTGGCTTTACAGTCACATGGACTAAAAATCAGAAAGATGGAAGCAGATATAACCTCAGTGTGTAATAAGTAAAGGGCTATGCCCATCTCCCTTCTACCCAGCCACTGATTTTCCCCCACCTGCTGGTAAATGCTGAAACCTTGGAAATAGCCATTTGATTTTTCCTGGTGAGGACATGATGTGGTCCAGGATTTATATACCCACATAATAGAGAAACAATCCCTCCAACCCCTGTATGAAAGAAATTATGATTCCAAAATGTTCTACAGAAGTTGCAAAACAAAAGCAATAATTTCACTATCCCTCCTATGACAGTTATTGCACAAATAGCACAGATGGCTTATTCAGCTGGCAACAGACACACACTCTCACACTTGATAATTCTGAGCTCTTCTCTAAATTAAAAAAAAAAAGCATTTCCTGACATGATGTGAAATATCAACAAAGATATTTGTGATGGCTGAGCCCTCAAGGATATCAGTTCTGTAGGTAAAATAAGCTACACTGAATTATTATGAGGTTCTGTCAAATATATTACCTACCCTTTTTTGTGAACACCCATATTTAAGACTGAGCTTGTTTCTACTACCACTCAATTCAATGACAGAGCTACTACTGCCTTAAATGAGAGCAGAACAGAGCCCATGATGTTATTTACAAGGAGAAGTGTTCCAAATTACACTTTCCTTTATACTCCCATGCACATCAGCCTGCTGACTATCCCATCATCTCCATGCATAACACTTATTCACATCAACAGGAGTTGCACCCACACAGCTGATAAGATGGCTGAACAGAAGTTTTGAATTTGGCCCTCAAACTTACAGCCTCACTTGGGAGTGTGGTCTTGGAAATCTTTACTCCAGACCGAAACAGGTCTTGCCATAGACACAATTGCTATGACATTAAGTCCCATTGCTATGACAGAACTTTTTGCACACTGATTTAGAGGAGCTCTGAAGGTACTTACACCACACATCTTCCATATCAAAGAAAGCATCTTAATCCTAATCGTTGTTCAACTGCCTGGCAAATTTTCTACCAGAGACTCTGAGGTTATCTAAACCCTTCTAAAGCCAACACTATCTACAGTCTTACAAGAAGGTATATCAGATCATTCAATTAGAGATGCTGCAGTCAGATTGTCTACTTCAGGAGGTACAAACTAAGATCAAAGGGTTAAGGTGTACTTGAGTTATACTGCTTTAGATTAGATCAGCCTATCACTCACTAATCTACAAGGAATGTGATGACAGGTTTCAGCTGTTCATACTATTCTAGCATTCACTACATCAAAGGAAACTTTTCAACACAGCAATAAGAAAATTCAGCTCTTCAAACAGGGAGCAAGGCCTTAATTTCTTGATCGATAACCCAGTTTATAATTTACTTGTGGTGTTACTATTAAAATTTGTTTCTGATCATGAATCATTTACTAGCATAGTCTATAATAGTCACTATCTCACTGTGCCACATATCAGAATCTCAGGGAAATAAAGAAAAACCAAAATCCCCATTGCTTAAAAAGTTTAAATCACAGATTGCATTTTTTTTCTATATGTTGTTGTTTATTTCAAACAGGATTTAATCCGAGGAAGTTCTGTAGCCTATGTTATACAGGACATCACAGTAGATAAATAAAGTGGTCTATTCTGGCCTATGCTATACATATAAAAAGGAAACTAAGATTTTTATTTAGTTTCCAGCAGAACAAAATTAAAGTAAACAAAAATGAAGTACAACAGGAATAACTTACCAGCATGTGTGAGAAATCCACAATACACTGTAGAATGGCCTTTCTTAACCTGTGGTCTCAAACAATGCTGTTTCTCTTCTTTGCTTCCAGCTGCTAAATCGCAGTGGAAGATAGCTCTTTGTGCATGGGAGGATTTCAAAAATGACAAATACACAGCTCCAACCTCCCATCTCTTTGTGCACTTTACTTAAACACTATATCTTTTTCTTTCTCTACCCCTCATCTGTCTTGCCTATGGTATTTAGTCCTTGATCTTGCTCCCAATCAAGTCTGTGGCTAAAACCAATTGATTTTATTAGTGCAGGGTCAGACTGAAAGTTCTTTGAGCCAGTCTCATTATTAATTTTGTAATGTGCCTAGCATAATGGAGTCACAATTTGAATTGATGCTTCTGGACACTGCTGGATTACATGTAACAAGAAATGCTTTCCTAACAATATTTTTCTGTACAACCAACTGTTGTACTGGCTGGGGATCCTAATTCAGTTGTTTCTGTGAGGGGAGGAAGTATATGCATTGTGCATTCCTACTCGGAGTGAAATATTTTAGTGTCCTTGTTTGACATCATCATAACTCTCTGTATCAAGTGTATATTTTGATGCACATTCACAATGAGCTTAGTTGCATAATTTCCAAGGATATGCCTACAAACTATGCTTCTTTAATTGTACTTTTATAGTTTCCACCTTTGAAGTTTTTAAGACCTGGCTAGACAAAGCCTTGGCTGGGAAGATCTAGTTGGGGATGCTCCTGCCTTGAGCAGTGGGTTGGACAAAATGACCTGCTGAGGTCCCCTCCAGCCCTGATTTTCTATGGTTCTATGAACCTCCTTTCTACGGCACAGTTATCAACATAAAGGTGCTCATCCTGGAAAAGCCTATTTTTGTATTAAATAATTATATTGACATAAATCATCTTGATATCAGTATATCTATGTTTGTGCTTGGGTTTTTACTAACATCACTATTTGGGGGAAGAAATTGCCCTTCAGCTGAACTATTTATATCAGAAAAGCATTTGAGCACAGGGCAGACCTAAAATTATATATTTAACTAGCCAGGGAAGCTGAGAAAGTACAGGGGGAAGCAGACATGAAACCAGGGATTACAAATCCAGTGAGCCCAACCTAACTAATGTGGCAGCCATAATGAGGCACTGGTTTCAACAGCTCCTGCTGGATGGTTTCACACAGAGTGATGTAGTTAGCCTTGTTAATTTGAAGTCAAGTAGAAGGCAGGGTAGATTTGTACCTTATAGATTAACCAAAGTAGGTAGGTACCATGCCAGGAAGTAATCACAAGCCTTAGTGGCCTGAAGCTCACTTCATCAGATGCACTGACCCAGCCAAAAGACCCAGTCTGAAGCACCAGATGTCACACCTTATCTCTGACTGATGTAGATATAGTAATAGACTCCTTTTAGGATGCTTTTTTTAAAGCTCTGGATAACTAATGCCTGCCAACAACAGAGCTGAAAACATACTGTGATGACAAGGCACTTTTTCTGTTACCACAAGGATAATCTTAGAAAAGTCAGTGTTATATACCCCTGCCTGGGAATGACTGACCTCTGTCAGCTTGTGCTAAAATTGAAGTGTCTTGTCATCGCTGTGTTTTTTACCTGAAGAATTGACAGGTACTATTTACCACTAGGTAAAAAGCACCACAGTCTGGGTGTGGATGTTCACAGCAATTTAACCACTCATAAATGTCAGTAATTGGAAACTGCTTCACAGCTGCTTCAGGTCAGAGGTGTTCAAATGTATAGAGCCCTGGCCGTTCAGGCAGAACAGTACCTTTTAGGCACTGAAATGCTGTTGCTCCAACACCAGGGAGGGGGATAAGTGAACACCCAGCCTAACATTAGTGAACAAAGGGCAAATGGAGGGGAATGATCTGTGGCTGAGGCTGTTTTCACTTTTCTGCTTTCCTTTCTCTCTCAAATGTAAGTTCAGTAAAGTTCAGTACCCTGCACTTTACCTACCTCTCCAGTGCACTTGCTGGATTTGGGTTGCCTGGGAGCAGGAGGGTGCCTGAACCCATCTTTTTGGGTTTCTAGGTGCTAAAGGGATATAATGAGGGGCTGTGGTAGAGTAGAGAGCTGGTTGTTAGAAAGATAGTTTTTACTGAACAAAAAGCGCAACAGAAATCATTGATAAAAAGTGCCAACAAAAAATTTTAAAAATAGACTGCAGAGTTCTGGCTCTGTGCAACAGCAACGACTTACAGCACTCGGGGCAGAGGGAAAGGGGGAAGGGAGCAGGGAGGTGATGAGGAGACATGCAGTGGGGGATGTCTGGAGGGCAAACCAGGCCTGTGCCATAGAGGGCACAGACAGAAATGACATTTGTTGCATAATCAGCCCCCTGAAAGTACTCTACAGCCATGCCGTGACACACATGCATGGCTGCAGAGTGCTTTAAAGTGGCTGATTGCACAACAAATTAACCCTCATCAAATGAGGAACCAGATGAAGTGCTCCACTTTGGAGTACCTTAAGGAACAATCAGGGCTGTCTGCAGGAAGAGGGGGGAAGGAGAGGAGAGCAAGCTACGGGCTGGGGTTTGCCCAGCCTGAGCTGAAGGGGGTGGGTGGATTGGAACCCCCATCCTCACGGCCCCCCACCAGCCCTCCACCATCCAACTCAGGTTGGGCAAACCCCAGGCCATGGCTTGCTTCTTCTCCCCTACCCCCCGCCTCCCTTCCTGCAAACAGCCGCAGAGCTGGGGGAAAGGGGCAGCTTCTTGGCTACAGGCAGGCTCTATTCCATTCCCCCCCCCCCAACAGGCAAACGTCTGTTGGATCAGTGGGTGGGGTGCTCTAATTCATGGCACTTTACATAAGTGCCAGGGGCCTGCAGCTGTGTCAGCACTCAGATTCCTTAGTCACTTCTAACTCATGGTGCTTTATGTAAAGTACCTTAGTCACTACACAGTTCGCAGTGAACTGGTTCAGAAGAATTTTACTGATTTTTGACCATTCCAGGAAGCTCTCAACTGGTTTAACAGGCTTGTACATCTGTCTGCTTCAAGTTTAAACTGCATTTAACCAGTCTGTGTTAACGCGTATCCATACCCCATGTCCCAGGGGAACAAAAATGGAGGCTCCAGAATGACCTCCCATGGCAGGACCCAAGGAAGGGACAACATGCCCGGGGAAAGGGGGAAAGAGCCCTGAAAAGAAGAAACACTTACCTCCCGCAGGGAAGAGTGAGCCGCGCCGAGGAGAGCCACCGGCGCAGTTTATCAGCCGTGTTTATTGCCGGCTGGCAGCAACGCCAGCAGATGACGTCATAAAAAAACACCGCCCAGCGGATTTAAAAGCCGACGGCAGGGAAATGGCAGCAGAAGTGGTTGGGATGCTGAGGGGTGAAGGTGCTCCCCAGTCAACATCCCAGAGAAGCCGACGGCCCCGGCAGGGGCGAGACGGAGATCCCTTAAAAGGGGCTCTCTCCACGCTGGTGGGCCTACCACATTGATTGTCAGGACAGCCGAGGAAGAGGGACAACGTTGCGGGACCGGAGACAGTCTAAGATGGTGGACCCGTGAGTGGGGTGGGCAGAAGCCTACACCCAGACCATCTCATTGTTTTTTCTTCTTCTTTTTTCCTTTTCTTGACCTATCCTATCTTGGAGAGCTCACAGAGGGTGACCCAGGAAAGACCCTCTACAGGTCCAGAGCCACAGAGAAAGATCAAGGCCAGATTGGGCAAGAGCCTCAGAGGAGGGGCGAGAGCGAAGGCGGAGATAATTGTACACCCCATGATCATTGGGAGTAGGCGAACTGAGGAGCGGGCCAAAGACTCATCATCCAGCGGCCTGGAAGGTTGGCACTTGGTTGGGGTGTAGGGGAGGTGGAGCCCCAAGAATACCCCCGGTGAGGGACACCAGGAGTAGCAAGAAACCCCAGGAGGGACCCCACTCCAGGAACATAGAGAATGAACCCGTGGCAGGCGACTGTCAGGGCTCCCCTCAGGGTGCAGTGTAACCCAACACATAAGTTCTGGGGATACACCCCTCAAGCGGGGCTGGGAGAAAGCTCAAAAGCTGCCCATGATCATCTATACGAAGTCCAACGGGGGCACCCCATATTAGCTGTATAAACAAGTCTTTTCATAGACAGGGGAGCTGGGCAAGAGCAGAATGCTGTCAGCTGTGATCAGGATAGGTCAATATAGTATCTTTGTTCTCTTAGGACTTGTTTATACAAAGAAATTGTTGGCAAGACTACATCAGTAATTTTGCCACTCGACCTATACCAGAATCAACTGTCCCATGTGGAAACTCTGTTCTGGACTAAGGTGGTCTTACTCCAAAGTAATATGAGCTGGTTCTTTTTCTGTCCTGTAACTTAAGCAGGAAGCCTATTTAAATTAGTATGTAGTGAAATGCAAGGTTAGAAAAGCCTACATATGCATGTATGTTGTTTGTTTTTAAAAAATCCTTCTATGACATAGAACTACTTTAAGAACGCTGTTGATCAACATAGCTGTAGCTGCAGGTTCCCAGCGGGAGGAAACGCAAGTGCCTCAAAACCAGTCAGATCATCAGGGGAGCTGGTGTACTTGGATCCCAGGTTCTCAATAACAGATTTTGGAGACTCTATCCCACAACAGGTAAGACTAAGAGGCCTTTCCTGTCTGGAGAGAAGGAAAAAGGAGTGGGTTCAGAGTGACCTACAAGGGCACATAGTGAACAAATTAGCTATTGAATTAATTCTTCACCCTCTGTGTGTGCATCTTCAGACAGCCCCAAGTTCAGCAATGCCTGAATTTTGCCAAACCACTTTAGTGCCTTTCTCTGAACGTCACCCAGCTCATGTGACTCATGGGTCCCACTGAAGTTAATTTAATGTCTTTTTTTAGCGATGTGAATCAACATTTATTGACTATTCGCGAACTGTTCCACCTGCCCACCTTCTCATGGGGCCTGATGCAATAATATGCAGATCCTAGGGGAGAGGATGAAGAAATCTAAAGGCTGCAGAGGCTCTTAATAGCTCTTTAATGCAATTTACTGGAGGATGTTATTCTAGCAGAATTTCACCCAACACTGAAAGCTAACATGAGTTGCTCTTACTTAAAACACTTATTGTTTTTTTGTTTATCTGAGCATGGAGAGAGAGAGAGTGCAGGATGCCAATTTATTGCAACACGTGCATATACACAGACACAAAATATTGCTGGCTTAATATTTAGGAAGAGCAACTGAAAAGAGGAATAAAAAAGATTTAGTGACTACCCCCTGTCTTCTAAAGACAAACCGTATTTTACATAAAGACAGATAAAATAGGTTAGGAAGTCCCAATTTGACACACAAACAGTCATCCTCATGAATCTATGCGCATGATGCTTTTTCACAATGCATGCAAAGTAAAAGACAAGGCATTTTGTTCTGCAGATTAACCTTAAAGATGAGAGCGCCTTTGGGTAAAACTAATGAAACAACTGTCATTATTATATTTGCCTGCAAAATACTACAATCCTGCTTTCTCATCAGAGGCCCAGTTCTTTACCTTTGACTTGCATTCAGATTTCTAAAGATAAAACCATCCTGTATATATAAAATATAAAGGTAACTTAACTTATATAGCTGACTAATTTCTTCATAAATCATCATAAAGCCTAACCTCTTCTACATTTCTCTAGATTACACAAATTAGAACCATCCAAAATAATTTAATTAAAGCATTAATCTGACAGTATCTCTTTACAGTCTCTCCCATTCCTTCTCTTGCTTAAAGCAATGTAAAATAGGTCACTTGAATCCTGTGGCACTCCAAGACTTATTTTTGCATCAGCCTTAATTAAAGCCCATTGCATTTCGGCAACAGCTGCTATGAAATTATGTGACAAAGTACTCTGACAAGTCTTAGAACCAGAATATTCAATACATCACCTTAATTAAAAATGATTTTTTTTTTCAAATAGTAAGAGCAGTATAGAATGTGACTTAAGTCTGCTTGATAATCTATCCCATGCTATGCAAAAGCTTTGTTTTTCTTGCCTTTGATGACATCAGGTAGCTCTTGCTGGTACATTTGCACCCCAGTAAATGTGTTTTCATGTATAACTATATTAATCCGTGTGACATTTAAGTGTTAATATTGTCCTAATTTTACAGATAGGGAACACAGATATAGAAAACCTACATGCCTTGTCAAAAGTCACCTGAAAAATCCAGAATGACAACTCATAGTTGCTGATTCTGAGTCCTATGCCAAGACCTCACTGTCTTCATGAATCAGTGCTTTGTTGTTGGCCAATTTCCTGTGTTTCCAGCACCCAAGTGAGTTCTGAACATGCTGCAGGAGGGCTAGGAAATCCCTTGAATGCAGACCCCAAAGTTCAATGGAACTTCTGGGTTATCTGGATGGTCATCACAGGTCAAGTTTAAGAGTTTTCAATGTAAATGGTCAGTGAGCGTGGGCCTGGGGAGAGTCCTAAATAGCAAAGTAGATATACCTTATGACCTGCACCTAAAACACATTTTGAAAGGACTTCAGGGAATGTATTCTGAACGTTTCCTTTATTACAGCTACTACTGTTGCTTTCTTTATTTGCAGCACTACTGTTTATATACCCAAGCTGTACACAGTCTCACATATGCTTTATCAGTTCACAATCACACCTGGCTGTGTTGAACATGTACTCTCATAGGAAGCAATACTATGGTTTGAGAAGAAACCGAAGCACCTTGCAGGCACAATAGTGAGGAAGAGGAAGGGCCACGCCGAGGCCCAGATTTCAGCTCGTGCTTCATTTGGAGGACTGGGAGTGTCTCTGAGGAAGGAGAAGTTGGTGGGGCCAAAACAGCCTCTTTTCTTCTTTCTGAATTTGGGGGCAGCTGGGACGGTTGTAGCCCGAGCATGAAGAAGCCAGCAGTCCCGGTGCCTATTGTTGCGTGTCTTGGGCTGCGCATGATGCTGGGAGGCAAAAGGGGAACGTTTCTGGCTGCATATGGCTTCTTCTTGCAGGGCACAGAGCCATCAGCCAAGGATTTAATTTTTTTTTTTTTTTTTTTTTTTTTTTTTTTAATGTTGGCTGTGGGTGGGCAAACCTATGTATGTTAGTGTGGTCATCTGGTAGGAAGGCATTATGAGAGGGCTAAGTGTTGCTCTTGAGGGCTAGTGTTGTGGTGTGGTTTCTGTGGTCTGAACCAACAGATTAGGAGTTCAAGCCCATGTGTCACAACTGTACCTTCCCCACACCTGGTGACAGCTAGTATTTTTTTTTCCACCACAACACATGGAAGCTGCCACGGGCCCCAGGACCAATTGGACTAGTGGCAAGGCTCTCGGGTGCAAAAGTGGAGGCCTCAGCCCGTGCTTCATTCGGAGGACTGGGAGTGTCTGTGAGGAAGGGGAAGTTGGTGGGGCCAAAACGGCCTCTTCTGTTCTTTTTTAATTTGGAGTAGCCAGGGGGTTTGTGGCCCAAGCACAAAGAAGCCAGCAGCCCCGGTGGCTATTCTTGTGTGTCTTGGGCTGTGCATGATGCTGGGAGGCAAAAGGGGGATGTTTCTGGCTGCATATGGCCTCTTCTTGCAGGGCACAGGGCCATCAGTCAAGAGTTTAATTTTTTTTCTTTTGTTTTGTTCTGTTATTTTTTTGTTTTGCGTTTTTTTTAAATGTGGGGTGGGGGTGGACAAACCTATGTATGTTAGTGTCATCATCTAGTAGGAAGAGGGCAAGGGCTGCTTTTGACGGCTGGTACTATCATGTGGTTTTTGGTCTCTAAACCAGCAGGTTGGGAGTTCAAAGCCAGATGTCACTGTGTACTTTCCCCTGCCCTGGTGAGTGCTAGTATTTTTTTTCCACCACGACACATGGAAGCTGCCATGGGCCCCAGGACCAATTGGACTAGTGGCAAGGCTCTGGGGTGCAAAACTGTAGGCCTCGGCGTGGCATGCCGAACCCCAAATGGGTTTGGCATGCTACGCCAAGGCCCAGATTTTGGCCCATGCTTCATTCGGAGGACTGGGAGTGCCTGTGAGAAAGAGGAAATTGGTGGGGCCAAAACGGCCTCTTTTGTTCTTTTTGTATTTGGGGGCAGCCGGGGCGGTTGTAGCCCAAGCATGAAGAAACCAGCAGCCCCGGTGCCTATTGTTGTGTGTCTTGGGCTGCACATGATGCTGGGAAGCAAAAGGGGGGACGCTTCTGGCTGCATATGGCCTCTTCTTGCAGGGCACAGAGCCATCAGTCAAGGATTTAAATTGTAAATGTGGGGTGTGGGTGGGCAAACCTATGTATGTCAGTGTGATCATCTAGTTGGAAGGGATTATGAAAAACCAGGTGTTCTTCTTGAAAGCTGGTGTTGTGGTATGGTTCTGTAGTCTGAACCAGCAGGCTGGGAGTTCAACCCCATGTGTTAGCTATGTACCATCCCCTGCCCTGGTGAGTACTAGTATTTTTTTTTTCCACTGTGACACATGGAAGCTGCCATGACCAATTGGACTAGGTGCAAGGCTCTGGGGTGCAAAAGTACAGGCCTCAGCATGGCATACCGAACCACAAAGGGGTTCACATGTCAGGCCGAGGCCCAGATGCTCGGGCCTCAGCACGTGCTTCATTCAGAGGACTGGGAGTGTCTGTGAGGAAGGGGAAGTTGGTGGAGCCAAAACAGCCTCTTTTGTTCTTTTTGAATTTGGGGGCAGCCGGGGGGGTTGTTGCCTGAGCACGAAGAAGCCAGCAGCCCCAGAGGTTATTGTTGTGTGTCTTGGGCTGCGCATGATGCTGGGAGGCAAAAGGGAAACGTTTCTGGCTGCCTATGGCCTCTTCTTACAGGGCACAGAGCCAACAGTTAAGGGCTTAATTTTTTATTTTTTTTAAATGTGGGGTGTGGGTGGTCAAACCTATGTATGTTAGTGTAGCCATCTGGTAGGAAAGGACTTGGAAGAGGCCAGCACTTGCTCTTGAGGGTGTCACAACCCAAAGTTGTGGTTTTTGTTTGTGTGTGTGCTTCAGCACCACTAAATTATTTTCCCGCTATTTGTCACTTTCTTTGCACAGTAGAGTTCTCTGCTGCGAGAGAGAACTCTGGTGCAACGGGGGATTTCCCGCCAAATTACAGCTTCTTTGCAGGGTGCATTTCTTTTGCATACGAGTGATACACGCTGCAAAGGAGTTCCCGCCATTTGTATTCGGATTTGCGCCATATTATTGGCCAATTCCTAATATAGGCACACGTGGCGGCTAGCGATTGGCTTGCTAGCCGTACAAAAGGCTTGGGTAGTTTCCACCCAAACCGGAGGAGGGAGGAAAAGAGAGAGATTCTGTGTGAAGATCTCCAAGCGCTGCGGACCCTCGCGGACCCAACGCGCCTCCCCTAAGCAGGCAATAGAGGCAATAGAACCGAACCTACGGAGCTTTCGCCTCTAGCCTCTCCCCGTCGCCGATTACAATCCCAGACGTATCCCTTTCCTGTAACCTCGGACCCGTGGAGCCTAAGCAACTCCGGGGAACCTTTCGAACCTCGAACCAGACCCGCGGAGTCTGAACAACTCCGTGGGAGCAATCGAATTTGTCGTGTTCCTCTAGCGAGGATCTAAGCGGGAGCTGTGCCTGGAAACCTGTCCACCAATACCATCTTTGGGTGTAAGTAAACAATCTTTTCAATCAACCATTACGCCTCCGTAACTAATTCTAGCTCGCGCGTAGCAAACCGCGCCGCCGGTTCTCTCCAACCCCGCGTGCTCGGGCTGCTGGCCACAGCCCGCATGCGCGAAGACGGGCCCGGCTCGCCCCTGGCCCGCACATGGTGGCGGGATCGGGGCCCAGCCCGCACAGAGGGATGGTGTTGTGGTGTGTTTTCTAGACCAGCAGGTTGTGAGCTCACGTCCGGGTGTCACTCTTTCTCCAAGAGCTCTAACCCTGCCTGATATTTACCATCCACCACTAATCTCTTAAAGCTGTTTATGAAGAATAGCTTTTATTTTACCTTGGCATAGACCCGACTGGACTGAAATGAATGTCAGTTTGGTCACCAAAGGAGACTATCCCTAAACAAACTGAACACTGCACTAGCAACAGTCTCAGTATATTTTCCAGCCAAGTGCACTGCACAAATAGTGGGCATGATTCTGGAGATTTCAAGACAGTTATACTAATGGTACACTTGGTCAATTATGCTTGCCAAGCAGCTTTACCTTTGTGCTTGGAAATAAAATGTGATGATTTTCCTGTCTTTGCCAGCCTCTCTATGCAAACATATTCAAACAAAACTCTTATCGTAGGTGAAGGAGAAAGAGATCTGTGGAATTCCCCTGTTGATTAATGGGTAACTTATTGTCAGCTAGATAACAAGGAAGCCAAGCCCTGTACTAGAGGCTAGATAAATCTGTATCATAAAAAAATCTTTTGTTTTATAACAACAGCTGTTGTGAGGTTGAGAAATGACAAATAAATCCAAAATCAAACCACACACCTTGCAGGAGAACATTCCCAGTGTTATAAACAGCAACAACTCAAATTCTCAAAAGCTCAAATTCTGACCAAACCTACAGTACTGGACATCAGTGAAGTTACTGAAGATTTACAGAGCTTGTAATCCTGACTTGTCTTACGTGCAAAGCAAAGCCCTGTTAAGCAACAGCTAATAAATAACCTCAATAAATTCCCCTACATTTATATTTATGGAGTATCAGAAAGCTAGCACTTACACAAAGCACATGTAAGGATGAGATTTTGCAAAACTGTGAAAACAGTTATTTTTATATCTGCAAAAACTAGCCAGTCATGTTCACTATTTTCAATAACCTTCCATCCCTCCACCTAAATCAGTATTACAACACCACCATATACAATCATCCATATGGCAATATATATTTTATTTTTGTATATATTGCACCCCTTTTGACACAAATCAAGTGCCATTAAGGAAGAAAGAGTACATTTCAATGGAAGTTATTTTGAAGGCATACCAGGTTTAGGTTTTGGGTTGTTGTTTTTTTTTAAAAAGTACCAGTCTTTAATAATATTTTTGTAACTTCTTGTGATGTCTTGTTTCCTTCTCTATTCTGTTTGTATGGCAAATACATAATCAGTATCAAAACCGTTAATAAGAAAGCAAAATAATTTTGCTAACACCCTAACATTAATTTATTTACAAACTGTACGGAAACAAAGGCAGCATAACCATAGCAGAAGGGCAGACATGATGTGGAGAAATGATGGAAGTTTCATTGCCTAAGCCATTTCAAATCTACTTCATTGGACCAAATGCTAGTTCATACACTGGAAAGAACAGTCCTACACTCAAGGACAGATATCTTACAACTTGACCCAAGCTGTCCAAGCTATGATAGTGACTATCCATCAACCACACCTTTCTTCCAGGTCTGTTGCTGTGACAGTGTGATGCCCTGGAGGTGTGTTGCTGTCTTTCTTTCCAGTGCCACTGTCAAACAGCAAGATAATGCTGCACCTTGGATAGCAGAGGGTAAGTTGAAGATTTCTGAGAACAGGCTGTTTGGTTATGCTCACGGCTTGTTTTCCATACAACAGGAAGAGGAGGGAGAGGCAACATGACCTCACATGAGGAATTGTCTTTCCCTTCCTCTAAGCATCACAACATAACATTCAAATCTTCACCACTATATTGTCTCACTAATGGAGGAACTGTCTTTTTGGTCTGTGTTCATATGTATCTCATACAGCAGGATCCTGGTCCATGAATAGGGCTTCTAGGCACTTAAGAGGAAGAGAAGGATAAACAAACCACAGGAATAGTCAGGGGTTACAGTGCCTTTAACCTCTATACCACCTATTCTCAGAACAAATGAAAGTCTTTACCGTTGGATGGCTGCCAATAGTCTGTATGAAATGTTAATGGACTTAGTCCAGTTGCTAGTGGTCAAGTGTCCAGTCACATAAATCACTATCACTGTTGGCACTGTGGATGGCACCCTCAGCAAGAGTCCACCAGATGAACTGACATGAAAATTAAATCAGGTCAGGTTTGGCAGAGTGATGGTGACAGAGAGGACAAAGAGGCTTCCACTGCTCCAGATCAGGGCGAACATATCTTGCAGATGCAAATTAACACATGCTACAAGACTTCTTTGTCATTAGGGTAATAACTAGCAAAACTACCCCATCCAATACCTCCCTTATCTATTCTAGCCAATTACTGGACCAAGCTACATTCCCTTTCCTCCCCCACAAAAACCTTCAAAACAAATTGTTATTGTTTGAATTATTAAGTAAGGGATTCACACTAAACATATCATTATTGCACTGCTATAATATGAACTGACTGCCAGTTAATGGGACGGAAAGTTTCCATTATGAACACTCAGTGAAGGAGTAGAGTTCTGAAGGGGTTCTGTATTTACTCACTGGGCTACTGAAATGGATGACTTGTTTGTATTAGCTGTAAATATAGAACTATTAACTATTTCAAACACTTCATGCCAAACTGTATCAAACCACATACCTGTTACCATGTTACTGAACTGAAAATAAACATTACAGAGGAAAAGACCAAAGGGAGCAAATACACAATAAACCTTCAGACAAGAACATAGTGCCACGTCTTCCTATACAAAGTAAAAGTAAAAATTCCACTACTGGCACTGCTGAAGCATAAAAATATAGCAATTATATTTAAAGCCCTCTGATGTCTATCATTAAAAAACAAATTTAGATGAACAGTTACACTCTGATTGTCTTCATGGCAATATGAGCTGTCACTTTAAATAAGAATATGGAAATTTATAGGTCACATGCATAATTAATTAGCCAGGAGAAAACTAAAAGAACCATCAAAGAATATACTGATGCCTTTCAAAACTTAGGTGGAAGAAGGAGATGTGCCCTCTCCTTATCCCCTGTTAATGCACAGACAAGCCATTGGCCTGAAGTTTTGACTGCCTGCGCCTCAAAGGACAGTCTATAATTATCAATATCCTGTATGTTGTTTGGTGCAGCGCCCTTTGAAAAAAAAGAACTATTTCTAACTAAAGCAATGTATTGCAGGACTCCCTGGCTGTGTCCAAATGAGCATGGACATTGTGCCAGTGCTACTTGTCCCCAGGGAATGCCCACGACACGTGTGCTCTCGCAGGCGGCAAGTTATCCGGGCTGGGGTTGGGGTGGCAAATGTGCTGGCCCTAGCAGCTTTACCCAGGATCTGGGGACCTTGAGGAGCTGCAGCCATGGTGCTCCTGCAGCTGGCAGCCTAGCTGGCAGCCAGTGTGGCTCTGGCCTGCCAGACTCCAGTTTTAGGCTCTGGCCTGCCAGACTCCAGTTTTAGGCGAAGCGCACTGCCACCATCTGCACCAACCCGCCTTTTTTTGGCATGGGTTTTTTCGATCCCGGGATATCCCTGGGTCAAACCCGCCCCCCACTGCAAAGTAGCAATGCCTGCATGTGCAGTGTGTGGCACCACAGAGCCATCTGCAGTGTCACATACCACACATCTGCACTTGTTTGGACGTGGCTCCCTGTGTCTACCCATGGGCCACAGTAGGACTCCCTATGCTTATCTACAGGACACAGCTACCAGCAGGAAGTCTAAGCCAGCTAACCCTTCCTGAAATGATTACAAGATCTTTCTTTCAAAACAGAGGGTTATTTAAAAAATATAAATATATCTTTATTAATTTAGCCATGTTATTCTGCTTCAGCCTTCTTCCAAAGCGTGAGTACATGTCCTCCCTGGATGCGGCTCACAGCCTGGCACTGTCCTGATTTCAAAAAGTAGGACAGCGTGAACTAATTTGCTCTGGGGGCAAAGGTAGGCACAGCTGCCCTCAGCCCTGCCGAGACTGATGCTGGCTCTGCCTGACTGTGGGTGAGAGCAAAGCCATGCCCTGCACTCGGTGGGTGCCCTGGTTGCTCCAGGCAAGCCAATGCCCCTCTGCTGTGCCACCAGCCCACGCACCACAGTACTCTGCGATGGCAGAATCTGGGTGCGAATTAAGGGGAAGCTCAGGGGGAGCTGAGCCCCCCCCCTTAAGAGACAAGAGCCCCTGTAAGATTTAAAAATCAAAACTGGGGGGGGGGTCTCCCACTGGACCGACCGCTCCTTCACTTGGGTGGACTTGTTAATCAACAAATCAGTTTCATTTCTTTTTTTGCAGACCTCCATAAGGTGGTCAGGTTAATTAATGAACCGGTTTAATTTTTTTTTTTTTTGCAGCTCCCCGCAAAGTGGACTTGTTAATCAATGGCCCACTTTAATTTTTTTGCAGACCCCCATAAGGTGAACAGGTTAATTAATGAACCGGTTTGATTTTTTTTTTATTTTTTTTGCAGCCCCCCGGCAAGAGCCAAAGTGTGATTCAAGCCCTGGTTAGAATACAAGGAGGCACCGGGCTCCGTCTTGCGTATGTCCTTTTAAAGGAAATATTCCCTTTATTTACTTTTCAAGCCCCGCCGGGATGGCTGTCTCGCCTTGTCAGCAGGCGGCAGGGTCCCCAGCCCCAGCGCACATCTGGACAGGCTCCCCCCGCCCCGGGGGCTGCCCCTGCGCCAGATGTTGGGGAGCCCCAGCCCACACCTGCTGCGCCGGCCTCCCCCTGCCCTGCCCTGCCCGGGCGCCCCCGCCGCACGCACCGCCACGGAGCCGGACGAGGAGGCGATGAAGACTCGGATGACCATCCTCCCGCCGGGCGGGCAGGCGCGCAGCAAGCCCCGCTGTCCAGGCGGCTCAGCAGCAGCCCGCGCGGGGCATGGCGAACCCGGGACGGCCCCTTCGCCTCGGCAGCTGCAGCCGCAAGTGCCGCCGCAGCGCCCCAGCCGCCCTCACATAAGCCGGAGCCGGCTCCCACTGGCAGGAGATGAAAGCAAGAGGCGGGAAAGGTGGGGCAGGGATCCCTGGGAGTTGTAGTTCTCCGCCTCCCGTCGTGGGGCTGCTCCCCTCCGGGCCCCAGGCTAGATGCCGGGCCCAGCTGGGCTCCTGGGGACGGGGCAGTCCCAGCAGACACCTGCTTTGCTCCCCCCCGGTCTCTCCCTCCGTGTACCGGGGACAGGAATAGGCTGCTTGGCGAGACGGGCACCCAGTCTTCAACAGGAGTGGGGTGTTCAGCTCCCCTCCCTAAAAACGCCCACAAAAACAAAGTTGGACACCCACATTGATTGATCATAGATAAAAAGGTGCCAGCCCAAGGATCTAGATGTGCTGGCAAATCTGTCAATACCATAAAGAACATGGGCGACTGGTGCCACCGTAGTGCCCGCCCCCCCCCAGCGACCAGTCAGCGATCAATGTCACCAACCGGGGGTCTCCTTGCGATGACTTGGAAGTGGCCATGGGATTCTTGGAAGTGGCCATGGCACTACATCCTCTGTTCCCACTTCCCGGCAGGAGCTTGCAGGGGGGGTACTGGCACTCCCGCCTGCCCCCTCTGCCCATCACCTAAGCAGAGAGTGCGGCCAGTCAGGGGGTGCACCAGCGCTGTCAGGGGGTGCATGTGCACCCCTGTGCACCCCCTACTCATCGCCATGGGTAAAGAATACAGGGAACAACAGAGTAAATGCACTTTTGAAAGTGTTGCCTGCGGTGCCTAACAATTTAAGTCTGTGCTGCTGTTAAACTACATAGGCAGTGCAGACACAAGTTACAGAAGTTGTTTTGAAATATCTTCATCTGAACCCTCATGCAGTTTGAACCCTCACTGCATGTCAGAGAAGGGCACCCTTGAAAGGACCTCAGTGCACCCTAGCTGAGAATCACTGGTCTAAAATAAAGACTGATCCTCCATTTCATGGAGCTTGGGAACAGATTCTCAGTCTAAAAAATTAAAGCACAGTCCTACTTCATCCAATTATTCAGACTCTAGATTTGTGGATTTGCCTCCCTTGACTCACATGAGTAATCCTATTGAAATCAATAGGAATTGCTTATGTAAGTGAAGTTGGGTACAGGCTTAAGGCTGCAGGATGGGACCAAATTCTGTTACCTTGTTTCTAATACCATTTTAGAAATGTTAAAATACCTTTTTTATTTTATTTTATTTTTTTTTTACCAGAATTGCTGGAGGGGAAAAATTAAGTTGGATACTGAGCTTTTCATAAGTGGCATTTGCTTCTGCCTAGAAATCCCAATCCCTATTTTTAAGGATCATAGGGACTCTTCCCCACTCTGGGCCTGTTTTCTACTTTCTGACTTCACATGTAGCCATTTACACTGTTACGTGGGTGTAAAAAATGCATTCACCCTTCTAAGCCAGTAGCAGTTTTGCACTTGCTTCATCCAGGTGACACCACCAGATGTGAGGCAATAGAGAACCAGGCTTCAAAAACCTCTCCTAACCCCTCTTATGTGGATGTTTCAGAGGAGGTAACAAGTGTTCCTATCTCCACCATATCACACCTATGTGCAGTTCTCAAGAGCTGGCAGGTGTGTGGTAGATTGTATTTGTTAGCTGATCAGGATTAGAAGATGTCTCAATTAACCAGACAGTTTGACTGCAGGTAGCCAAAAGGAATTTCGACATCCTCAGTAACATTCTTTACATTCTGAAGACAACTGTCTAAACCTCCCATTGCACCTGTATCTAATCTATGTGGCCACGTTTTCCTGTCCTCTTAATTCCCCTCATCCAGACAAATGGTTAATCACTCCTGATTAACTTTTCCCCACTACATGTTCTATGCGCAATGCTGAAATGCCAAGTCTTGTATCCCATATTACACTTGTGTGTTACATTCACATTTCACTGTCATAACTAGGGGCAAAGTGTAGCCCACAGACTTTGCTGCAAAATGTACTCAACATTTATAGTCTTTTAACTATGAATCAATCCCTATTTTTCCATTTATAATTTACACTGAAAGCCTAAGATGTTTGCCTGGAGACACACACACTAAGTTCAAAACAAAAATAATATAAAATATTCAGGACACTTGGTACCCACTGAGAACCTGACTCATAGCATATTTAAGTCACTGAACAGTTTTCCATTGATTTCATGGAGCTTAGGAACAGACCCTCAGACTAAAAAAATAGAGCACAGTCCTATAAGAGCCAATAATTCAGACCCTGATCTTGCAGATTAGTGGATTTGCCTCCCTTGGCTCACATGAGTAATCCTGTTAAAATCAACGGGAATCGCTTATGTGAGTGAAGTTGGGTATAGGCTTAAGGCCGCAGGATGGGACCTAATTCCATTTCCTTCTTTCTAAAACTACATTAGAAATGTTAAAATGCCATTTTTCTTACCAAATTTGCCTATTAACTAATTGGAAAAAAATATTTTTAAACGCTTTGATACAGATTTTATTTTTAGTTACTTAGCTTTATTTTTGGGGCTCAGTGCAGCAGTCCTTCTGGCACCCTACTGGCAACCAGCAGAGGGAGCATAAGAGCCAAAACACGACTGTGTTTAGTCACTTTATATGCAGTGACCAGATTTCATTTTGGGGAAATTTTTGTTTGACATCTCATTTAAGTGTTTAATTTTTTTTTAATTTCATCCTGATATTCCTAGTTTGTTGATATAAAAAAGTCTATTGATAAATTACAGCAGACTGAATCCAGTGAATTAAATACACAGTGGGTGAGTAAATACAAGATATCTTAATGTGCGGTGGACTGTTCTCCTGCGCATTAGCACATCACGGCAAAAAATGTGCTAATGAGCAGTAGGATTAGTCTACTGTGTGTTAAGCATCACCAAAAAAAAAAATTGCCTTTGCTACTGCACATTAAGCACAGCTACTACGCCATTATCTAGTACTTCATATTAGAGGTACTAACCTTAATGCATAGTAGCAAAGGTGCATTAACGAACTTGTAGACGCGCCCACTATCTTCCATTTGAAGATCTTAGAGTGTTTTACAAACATTAATAGTTTTATCCAATCAACATTGCTGTGGTGAAGGAAACGTTATAACCCCTAGTCATTTTATAGCTCGGCAGATGGAGTCACAGAGAAAAGAACAGCATAATCCCGTTGTAACTCATGGTAAATAGAAGCTGCAAACCCTCTCAGAAACAGTCCTTACATGGACCCATAGCCCCATGGGGTAGAGCCCGGTAGTGTGTGGTAGAGCCCAGAACTGAATCTAGGAATTGAGCCTCTACTATAGTATGTTTGGAAAGAACAGTACTGTAATAAAAAAAAGTAATAATGCTAACATGATTATAAATTCTGCCAGCAAAAATATTTTTTTTCTCTCTTATACTAAGGGTTTTTTGTATTTTCACTTTCTCCCAAAAGCACGTATCTTGCATCCATTATTTTCCCCCTAGTTGAACGTCTTCTTTTAAAATGTCTTAATTGTGTGATTTAATACACAATTAAGCCACACCAGTCTTAATTGTGTGAATATTTAATTGTGCTACTGAGTTGCAAAAAATTCACCAAAGCCATCGGAAGGGAAGAATGTTATATTTATGTAGTCTCAGACAGGCTTAGATCTCTAATGTGAGTTCAGACACCCCAATGCTTGGGCCTAGAAAGCAAAGCTCTCTATCTTTTAAACAAATTGTATGCATATCTCCCATTTAAAACAAATTTACTGACGTGCCTACTGCAATGAAATAACACTTTAAGGAAATTCTATGTTTTGTGCACAACTTTAGGTAAAAGTAACTTTTAATGAGAACTCTCATGCAGCTACTTAAATGAGGTGAGGGGTATGGTTAGAATTGAAAGCTGACATGAACAGGGAAAATGTAACTAAGCATGCTAGTGATAACATACTGGATTTGCAACTTTTAACAAGAAAACAAACAGTTCCTGCCAGTTCTTTCCCCTTTTTTCTACATTAAAGTTTTGTAACTCTGAGGATCTGAGAAGCAGAGACCAGATTTAAACCAGCAAATATCCCCATGTGTCCCTTTTAAGGCAACCTCCAAACCCACCCCAGCCTGCAAAGGCCTTCAGACTTCCTGTCTCAGATGGAAGAACAGCTCCCTCCCTTTATTTTATCTGTCAGCAGATAACCTAGTTCAGAAGGCCCTGATTGAGAAGCTAAGCTCACAGTCAGAAACATTCTAGGGTCCATAGTAGACTGGAGCTGCAGAACTTGCAGAGACCTGCCATCTATCACAGGCAAGATAACTTCTACACAATCAGTCCTACAGCTGTCTTCTTTCTGTTTATAGACAGCCCCAGTCTAAGCCAAGACAACTTCACCCAAGTTGGGTGGTTGGTCATGAATTCCAGACTATCCTTTTAATGGTACAGTACACCCTTTTTCTACTCAAGGCCCTGTTGAACTCTTCTCTCTTTATTTCATTCCCCTCTGATCAACTTTTATTCCTCTCTGATCAACAATATGTTATATTTTAATGCAATGAGGTCCAACATTTTTGGCAGGAATGCCACAAATTAACCCCATACCCTCCCCAAGTACCTCTCCAATTCCCTTTCCCTGATTGATCTGTGCTTCTGCTTCATCTGCTTCTCTGTTTTCTACTTCCCTCCCTGTGCTTCCTGCCCCATCTGCAGCTGTGTTTCCTGGCCCCTTCCAGATCTGCCGCAAGTCAGATACAGGTGCTACCTATGCCACTTGTGGCATCTGCGTTGTACATTGGCCACACCTGCTTTAATCCACCATGCTTTTGCAATCAATTTCTAATAAACTGATACCAGCTGTAGTTCTTTATATGCATTTTCTCAGTATAAAATGTTACATGCCATGGACTGAAATTATTGCAAATCCACATTGCTTTTTAATTCCTGTCTTTGGTCTTTAATTTCTCTGTATAGTTAATACATGCTGAACATCCAAATCTTCAGAGGGTTAAGAACAGTCACCTCCCAATGGTTAAGAAAGCTTATACCAAGACATTACAGATAGAATCATGTAGACAGGCTATTTAGCGAGCCTGAACTATGCAGTGAACAAAAGCTAGCATCATTTTCATGTGAAATTTTATACCTAGATATTACAGATGCTGTTCCTTTGCAGGATTGGCCATTAGTATCCATTTCTGCATCCACTTCTAGTACTTAGCCTGAATTCTATTTCTACAGTTTAACATTAAAGTTTTAAAAAGCAAATGAAAGAAGCAATTAGCTGACTGTAAAAAACTTGCTGTAAAAGAAAATATTGTTAAAATGATTTATGAGCAGCTCTACACATTTACAGTAAGTATGGAACTCCAACATTCTGAGACAGGAGATGAAAATGTAAACTATGATGCTTTTTTTCCGAAAGGTTTTGCAGTAAAGCTGATTCATTGTTATACTAGCATTTCATGGAAGATGAATCAGAACTTTGCTGCTACAAAGGCAATAAAGGACACAAAAACAAATGGGATGATAGAAGTACAAATGGGTAGCTTCAGACACACAGCTTTCAATTATGGTAGAAGACTGTGTGGACAAAAAGATACCTATCCGCAATCCTTCAAGTCGAGTATGATTTCTATCACGGCTCATAGATGGGTCTTGAGATGACTTAAGAGTCCAATCCTTGAGCCACAGATCCATCTGTAGAAGTGTAGAGGGAGTAGGCTACAGGCTGGGATTCCTCTCCTTTTCTTTCCTCCATCCTCTTTTCTCTATTTTGAGAACAAGATGCTTTACCTCGAAATGAGCTACCACTTGGTTGAGGTTGTGACGCCATTGGAGTCATTTGGCAGCCAACTCCTCCCAACGCTTGATGTTGGCATCCATTTTCTTGAGGTACACCTTCCATGTGTCCTTGTAGCATTTCCTTTGGCCACCAGGAGATCTCAGGCTATTACTAAGCTGGAAGTAGAGCACTTATTTTGGGAGTTGAGAGACAGGCACACAATGTCCAGTCCAGTGAAGTTACTATTGTAAGATACTACAGATGAGAAAAAGAAATACTAAGGCCAAAAATCTGGAGTAACAGAACCTCTGTGTTTAGAAAAGTGTAAGTTGAATAATAATAAAAAGCAGTGACATGCTTTACCTTTAGTTGGGAACGAGTGGCTTGCACCAACATATAGCAATAGCATTTGGGCATTTAAGAGTGGCATCAGTAGACTCTGAGCATTCTGACCCATCTTCTTTGGGTGGAAATGTGACTACAGTGGCAATAATCACCAAGTGAGGTAGATAAAATCAGTAAAAAAAAGGAGTGTGTTGGCTCTAAAACAGATAAGGAGAATTCCTTCCCCATGTAGGAAAACAGGGTGGGGGGGTGTCTACACATGATACTAAACACACACTAAGGCTTATTCTACTGTGCATTAACACAGCAGGATAAAACTGTATCAATGAGCTAATGTGCAGTAGAATTAATTTACTGTGCATTAGCATTGCAAAAAAAAAGCGTGAGCTGACACTACTGTGCTATAGCACCAATTACAGCGCATTAAGTTAGTACCTGTTATTCCAGCTACTAAACTCAGTGCACCATAATTATGGTGCATTAATGAACATGCAGACATGCCCAGGACTGGATAACTTTGTAGCGCTGAAAAATATCCAAGAGGAATTGATCATATAAAAGATGACATTCAATTATCTAGTAACGGGACCCAAAGACCTACTCTGAGTCTTTCTGGATAGGACAGAATATAAATATAAGTAAGAATAATAATATTGTGCCTAGAGGCCTACCTTAGCTAGAGAGAGCATGTACACCAGGGGTGGGCAAAATATAGACCACGGGCCATATCTGGCCCACCAGTCAATTTCATTCAGCCCATGGGCACCCCCCAATGAATTGTATCCCACCCAGCACGCTCACTTCACTCCCACCCTCATGCATGGGAGAGCCCCAGACCTGGCCATCACACTCAGATTCCAGGTGGGACCGTTGGCACCACTGCTGCAGCCACTGGGGGACCTGCTTAGCTTCCGCAGCCTCCAATGGCTCCTTCTCATGAGCACTAGCTCCAGACAGCAGGTAGGGAAGCTGCAGCTGGGTGGGAGCATGGAAAGTTGAGCTAGGCCTGGTGGGAGCATGGAACCTGGGTCCCACACAAACCAGTGTGGCAGGAGCATGGAGCTCTGGTGGGCAGGGTGTGGGTGTGTGGGGTACAATGGAGGGTGGAGGGGTGTGGGGACTCCCCCCACATGTCCCCTCCCTATAGAGCACAGCCCCCGGCAGTGACAGCAGCAGCAGGCAGCAGGCTTTCAGGGAGTTCATGGCCCATGCAGGCACATCCACCAGTCAGCCCATGGCTCCAACTAGTTCTGAGAACTAAGGAAACTAAGGAACTAAGCCAGGCTGGCCTGCCTCTGTTGTTCAGGACTCACATGCAGCTACCAGGACTCAAGTGCCACTGGGAGGAAGCCCTGCATGATGGAGCCAGCTGTCATCCCCACTCCCTGCTGCCACATGCAGCTCCTGGGACTCCACCAGAAGTTGTGGACAGCTCTGCTCCCTGCTATCAAGCAGAGTCCCAGGGTCTTCATGTGGCAGTAGGGAGCAGGGAAGGCAGCAGCTCCATCATCAAGGCTGCCCCCTGGTGGTGCATGAGTCCTGGGAGCTGCAAGTGAGTCCCATGCAATAGAGGGGCACACTCCCTGGTGCCTATCTCCACTCTTTGCCACCATGTGCAGCTCCTGAAACTGACTAGAGCCACGGGCTTCTGGGTGGTGGCACCTGCACAGGCCATAAGCAACCTAAGGGCCCCCCCACTGGCAGCAGTGGCTGGGCGCCATAGGGGCTGTGTGTGGGGGTCCCCACACCCCTACACCCTCCCTCACAGCCCACAAATCCCACATGCCCACACTCCCCCCAACAACCTTCCCACATATACACATGCCCACATCCCCCAACATACCTTACACCCCCCCACACACAGCCATACCCCCTCACAAACCCCACACATACACCCCACCATACACACACACCCATCCCCCCAACCACACCCCACACCCTATCCCAAAATGGCAACCAGGAGGCAGGGCTGCTGTCAAGGGGTGGGGCTACCATTACAGCTCTTGGTAGCTCACCAAAACTCATTAAGTGGCCCTCCAGCCAAAATAATTGCCCACCCCAATTTATACCATCTGTTTGTAAAACTTAAAAGTTTTAAGTTTCACAGATTCACAGAAGTTTAGGGCTGGAAGGGACCTCATGAGATCAGTGGGTCCAGCCCCCCTGCTCTGGGCAGGAAAGACTGCTGGGGTCAAATAACCCCAGCAAGGTATGTGTCCAGTCTCCTTTTAAAGATCTCCAAGGTAGGTGCCTGCACCACCCCCATTGGAAACCTTTTCCAGAGTCTGGTCACATGAACCGTGAAGAAGTTTTTCCTTATATCCAGCCTGAAACCTTCGTCTAGGAGTTTATGAACATTACTCCTGGTTTTCTCCTGGGGTGCTTTTGTGAATAGTTGTTAGCCTAGCTCTTGATGCTGTCCCCTGATATATTTGTAAGCTGCCACCAAATCCCCAAAAGAGGAAGTCTTCCAAACCAAAGAGAAAGTCTTCTCTTTTCTAGGCTGAACAGTTCCATATCTGTCAGCTTTTCCTTGTATGGCTTGCTCATCAGGCCTCTAATCTACAAGTGTCTCTTTTCTGGACTTTCTCAAGCTTTTCCACATCCTTCTTGAAGTGTGGTGCCTAGAACTGGATGCAGTACTCCAGCTGCGGTCTCATCAATGCTGAGTAGAGCGGAAGAATAACTTCCTTAGTTTTGCTTGAGATGCATCAGTTGATGCATGCTAGTATATTGTTTGCTTTGCTAACTGTAGCATCACACTGGTGGTTCATATTCATTTTATGGTCAATTATGACCCCTCAGTTCCTTCTGAATGGGGTGCTATCTAACATAGCACCACTGAGCCTGTAAGTTTGTTGCAGATTTTTCCTCCCCAGATGGAGCACTTTATACTTCTCAGTGTTGAACAGCATCTGGTTCTGGTTCTCCCATTTAACTAATCTGTCTAGGTCCACCTGAATCATCAGCCTACCCTGATGTGTGGCTACACTTTCCCAAAGCTTTTCCCAAACTTTGCCAGTGTGCTTTTCACCCCCACATCCAGATCATTGTTGTAGATGTTGATAAGCACTGGTCCAAGTACCAAACCCTGGGGGACCCCATTGGCTACCTTCCGCCAGATCAACACAGATCCGTCTATTAGTACTCTCCACAGCCAGTTTCCCACCCATCTGACCATTGAATTGTTGAGCCCATAGTACCCTAGTTTTACCTTGAGAGCTTCATGGGACACCAATTCAAAGGCCTTCCTAAAGTCCAAGTAAATGACGTCAATGTCATTTCCCTTATCCAGGTGGTGAGTAACCTGGTCATAGAAGAAGATGAGGTTAGTCAGATATGACCTACCTGCAACAAAACCATGCTAGCTGTCATTCAGATTTTTGCCTTCTACTAATTTATTGCATATGGACTCCTTGAGAATTTTTTCAAGGATTTTTCCTGGGATTGAGGTCAAACTGAATGGCCTATAGTTTCCTGGGTCCTTTCTCCTCCCTTCTTGAAGATGGGCACAAGACTGGCCCTCTTCCAGTCTTCTGGGACCTCTCCTGAGCACCATGAAATCTCAAAGAGGTTCACTAGTGGCCCTGCGGTGACTTTGGCTGGTTCATTCAGCACTCTCAGATGGAGTTCATCCAGTCCTGCTGACTTATAGATATCCAGCCTCTCTAGCTGTCCTTTCACCAGCTCTGTGTTCACTGTTGGTAGTTGATCATCCTTATTTTTGTGACCATTCTGCATCTTATTTGTATTCAGCAGGCTATCACTCTTAAACTGGTGGAATACAGATGCAAAAGACTCATTTAGTTTTCTCCTTGGTGTCAGTGATCAGATGTCCAGATGCACTGAGCAGTGGTCCCACATTTCAACTGGTTTTCCTCCTGTTACCTATGTACCTATAGAAGAACTTCTTATTGTCCTTGATTTCAGTTGCTAGCCTGAATTTGTTCACGGCCTTTGCTTTTCTAATCTGCCCCCTACAGTTGTGGACCAATCTTATGTAGTTCTCCTTGGGGCCTGTTCCTAGCTTCCATCCTTGGTAAGCCTTCTTTTTCTTTTTCAGAAGATCTGTGACTTCCCTATTGAGCCAAGATGGCCTCCCAGCCCCTTGTGCCACCTTTTTTGCATAGAGGTATAGACAACTGGCAGAGGCCACGCATGCATGGGACATGGTCATCATGGGTGACTTCAATTACCCAGACATCTCTTGGGAGGAACACTCGGCTAAGTCAGATCGGTCACACTGCTTCCTGACCTGTATCGAAGAGCTCTACCTGACTCAAGAAGTGCGTGGGCCAATGAGAGGTAACGCTCTTCTAGACTTGGTCATAGCTAAAGACAACAATCTGGTGAGTGATTTGAATATAGAGGGTAGCCTGGGCTACCCTATCTAATGCTAAAGGAATTGTCAAATATAAATTTCAGCATTTAGTTTTTCAAGCAGGTAACCCTGGCAGTATTTTATTCCATTAATTTTATGTCTATTATACCATACACCTAAAGGCAATTTAACCTTGCGGGTGCGGCTGCAGCACTGGCAATTTCATCCTCTATTGATAGAAAATAAATGCCTTCTGATTGGCACAGAGAAGAGCTTTGTTGCCCTTAAGCCAATCACAAGAACTTATACGTGTTTTTTAAAGTGCACTGAATAATACACAAGTCCAAATATGTATATTACTGGCTACTAATATACCTAAAGATAGGATAATAGACAAAAGCCATTATCAAGTATTGTGAATGCTGGTGACAAACTCCATCACTGACTTCAGGATTGCTTTTCTCAGGCATAAAAATTTGACTATAACGGTACATATCTACCCTGCCTTTAATGGCCAACAATGCTTACTCTGCAGTGTTTTACTGTGGTTATTAAATATTTAATGTGAAATTTAAATAATATGGAAAATAATTTATCTGGACCTACCACTCACTCTCTCTAACTGCTGCTCTAAAACTGAAGCCATGTTGTTTGTGGATATCTCTAGTAGCCTTTCTGCATTATGAACCCTTAGGTCAAAGGAACTTTAAAGATGACAATGGGCATGTCTACGTATTGCCATACGGCAACATTAGTACTGCGCTGTGTTTTAGTACTTGGTTGGGAGAAGTGCTAACACACAGCACAGTAGCCGCTTGTACTACAGTGTATGGGCAGCACGCAGTTAGATTCACCGGCTGTGTCGCCATAGCAGCATGCTATAGCCAGGAAGCGTGCCACTACAATCATGTAATTAGTGATCACATGTAGACCCATGTGATTGCTACATTGCCATAGTGTGCTTTAAGGTGACATAATGTGTCACTACATCACCTTAGGGCAACGTGTAGACATTCCCAGGGAAAACATTTTCCAGATCTTTTTGTAATCTGATATATTGTAGCCATTTGATTCTGGGGGGGGTTTCAATAACTGAACCTGGAAAGGGAAGTATTTCTCATTCACTATAGGTGTGTCTACACATTTATTAATGCACCGTAATTATTGTGCATTAAGTTTAGTACTTGCATAACCAAGTACTAAATCAATGTGCAGTAACTGGCATTACTGCGTAGTAGCATGGGCACATGGCTTTTTGGTGATGCTAATTGTGTAGTAGCCTAATACTACTGCACAGTAGCGTAGTAGCACATGTTTTGCCCTGCATGCTACTGCGCAGTAGAATTAGGCTACTGCATAGTTAGTGTCTCATGTAGATGCTGCTACTGAGTTCTTAATAATTCATAATTCCTTAAATGTGCAGCTGTACTGCCAAAGGTTAGGAGCATAATTTGCCCTCCACTTTAAAAAATGTGTTGGTAGTCTTATGTTAATAGGAGCTCCTCACCGCCTTCCAACTTCATGCTCTTTTTACATATTCAGTGGGTTCCATACTTTGAGCTGCAAACAACACAAAATGTTCAGAAGTCTCACTGCTGTACAATTGCTAGGTTAGCACACGCAACTCAGCAAAGTTAGCCTTCAAACACTACCCTCATGAACTGGCACAAACCTTTGTCTCAGCCTGATGTTTTGTTGGTGCTGGAATGATTAATGATGACCACTGTAAAAATGGCAGAACAGTGTGTGTTGGGGTGGGGGGAGGGGAAGGGGCACACAGAGGTGCTGTCCCTAGTAAAGAAAGTGGCAAAAAATCAGGAATTCCAATTCCCTGCAAATTCTATTATTTTTTCAAATTGGGTTTTGTTCTGAATCACACAGAAAAACAATTTCCTGGAAGCCCCAGATCCTCAGTAAAATCTGTTTTTGTATCTTGAAACAAGTTGTTAAATAATTTAGGTTTCTTTGGGACTGTAAATAGGGTAATGACACTATTTTGATTTCATGTTCCTTATTCTTTTATCAATAATGTTGATTACATTGGTTGCAGAAGGAAGGAGTTTACAGCAAATAGTTGTTATTGGAGCTGGTCAGAAATTTTTTAGAAAACTTGATGTCACTGGAGAAATGACAGTTCGTTGAGCCTGTGTAAACCAGCTTGAAATTAAAATAATTACAAGAGCACAACCTAAACCACATATCTGCTGAATCAGAGCATCCCTTAGCATTAATAGATCCAAAAGAAGCAACAGCCATGGGAACATTTATTGGTGGAGCCTCTACTTTACAAAAATAGCAATGATTGTGGATATGTGCATATAGATTCAAAGGAAATACTGAAAGAACAAGAGGATTGGAAATAGATAGTTGCTGACAGTCATATTAGCCCTTGGTTAGATATGTATAACTAGCTCTTGCTGTCTTTAATCTGAGGCAGAATTTGTCTCTATAGGTTTTATCTTAAGATAAGAGATACGGCAGAAGTGAGTTAATGAGTTGTTTAGCTGGCATCTAAAAAAAACCCCAGAAATACTAGCCAGAGGAAAAAAAATTACTGAGATCCTTGGAAGAAGCTATAAGAGACAGAATTTTGGAATAAAGTGCTGGCTAGAAAGAGGCTTGAACTATGAGCAAAGAAAGTATCTCCTGCTGGTTTGACTCGGGAGTTGTGTACATTCTCTCAACTCGCATCAAAGAACCTCATCTTAAAGAGATATAAGAAATAGCAATTTCTCCTTCTGATGAAGATGATCCACAGGGCCCTAAGTTTGCCTAGGCACTCAGCTCCAAAGAAATAGCAATAATAATGCTATTCAAATAGCAGTAGTCAAAGGTTATGGGTCATGTTTATGGACATGAGCACCAAAGAAAATGGGAATACAGTATCTTGTTTCTCTTTCCATTTCAAATTGTATTAATGATCTACATCTTTGCACAGCTTCAATACAGTGCAGTCCCCAGTGCATTCGTGTCCGTACTCACCCCCCTTACTTGCAAAAGTTCATGTATCTTTGAACTATTAAGTCTCTCAGTGCACGTGCAGCATGGCAGCTCTGACATGCTGTGATTACATCATCACATGCGTCAGTGTCCCTGCACTGAAAAATGGAAGCAGAGGCGCTTTAACTAAAGCTCATTTGACAAGCCATTTTTCAGCATGGGGACACTGATACACATGATGCTCTGGGGGCCTTAATTAGAGTGGCTTGGAGCCACTCTAATTAAAGCGCCTTCTGCCCACTCCAACTCGTGGAGCATGTCTGTAAACACCCTTTGTGCCCCTCTGCCTTATCTTCTGCCTGGCTTCTAGCACAGCTAACTATGACTGCCCTCTTTCTTGGGTTCTTTTATTGGAAATTGGAAAAAGACAACATCAGATTTAGCTTAATATCCATGAAGCTGGACTGTTTCTTCAGGACTGTAATTCCATCTAGCTTCCTTCTCCTTTCTTTTTATGCAGATTGTGGTTAAGAAGCAACACCTACCAAATGAGTCACCAAAAATCAGTCTGGTTTTCTTTGCAGGGTTCCAATACTTTGTAATAGACCTGCTCTCCCAACCTGCTCTGAAGCTTTCTTTTTAATTCCCTTTTGCACTTTCTAGGACCAATTTCACAATATCCCCTGTTGTCCCAAAGGATCTGAATATCTTGTGGCCTAAGACCACAAATACCCCAGCGCGCATGCACGCTTCCCCCCCCCCTCTCCCCCCGCCCTAGCATCCAGCTATCTCATTCTTTACCTATGGGACTATTAAGGCTGAAAGTCCCCACTGACAAAGATGATATTAACAGGTTCTGAGAACCAAGCTAGCTCAGTTATATCAGCAAGTGCTCACATGAATAGTGTCCCATTAGAAATACTGCTTCATTGTGGGGTTTTCACTGGGAAAGAAACCTACCATTCACAGTTCAAAAGCTCACCCCCACATCCTTGCAGTGTCCCATTGAGTGCCACTTCCTACAGTGGCTGTGGCTAAAGTCGTTTTCCAAAACGTTGCTGATCCCTACCACATCAATGTGACTGGGTGGATCATTCTGTTTCTTTTGTTCTTGAAAATTTATGCACTTGCTGAATTCCAGTCAGTGCATGACCCTGCAGTAAAAAAATAACTCTTCTTTCTCTAACGCTGAAATTTACCATCTTATGTTCATAAGAGAAATAAAGAATATAACATTGTTTGATGTGCCAGTGACCTGGCCTCCATAAGCATTCTTATGTCCATAATACTAATGCAGTCTTAGATATATATTTATGTGGATTAGATCTGCAAACTCTATACACAGATGCTATGCTTTTAAATCCTTCAGTAAAGCCGTTCTTTTTAAAAGGATTGGATTGTGAGATATTAAAATCAGATCCTGGTTCCTTGGCTATTGTTTTTCCTTTCTCATTTCTGTTTTTTATAGCAAGTCCTTAAATGTTAGATTTTTTTCCCAAGGAACATTTTATTGTCATTAATTCTTGGAAATGGCACCTCCTGCTTGTTTGTTTTAATGCAAGTGACAGCAAGAGAGAGACAGAGAAAGAGAGTTCAAAAGTTTGCTTCATGAAATATAATTTCAGTATCTAAGCAAGATGACAGTTCTTCATTAATTTAATTAAACATTTCTGCTTATTATTAGCCTCCAGTTATTATCTGAATGAAAGGCAGTTGTCTTCAAAGTGAGTATTTAGAGTCTGGTATATTGAATTAGAAATGTGTTGTAACAAAGTTAATCTCAAACACTGTGGAAATTGTACACCTCTGTCAAGTTCACAGTTTACTGGCAGTAGTAGTCTTGTCTGGGAATTTGTCTTTCAACTGTAATGTCAGATCCAATTTTTCTTCTATAATAACCCCTTTCAACCCACTTCAAAACATGAAATATTAGGAATGTTCAGAATATTAATGAAGTCTACCCAATTTTATTTAAAGCTGATGATCTGAGATCTCTGAGAGTCTTTCTCAAGAAAGAAAAAGATAAGTATGACAGCAGCAGCAATGTGCTCCTCCCGTCTCCCAGGTTCAGAGGGAAATGTTATATGTGATTTCCCTTTCAGAGGGAATTCAATATTGGTAGGCCCAAACTTTGATATCCATATTGGGTTTCACAGGAGTCCCTCCCTCAATGTTTGTCCTTTTTCCTCAAAAACAGACACATACTTTTGAAGATCAGTATTTTTGGTGAAGATTTTTTTTTAAACAATGGTCCCATTTGCTGTCTAAGTATCTATCCCCAGCTCAGTGCCAAACAATCTGAGTAAAAATCCATTTATATAAGAGCTGATATTTAATCAGCACAAGGCCATGAGCACCCATTTTTTTCTTAATTCTGCTTTTCAAAAACAAGGTGAGTATTACATTCTGAGGTGTGTTGCATCCAAGAAAATACAGTATTTCTATCTAAGTCCATGGATTAGAGCAGAGGCTGCTGGCAGGGTTGGAGGCAACATTGTGTTCCTGCCCCAGGCTGGGGAGTAAATATTGCCCCTGCACATTTCTCATAAATGTAGCTGATTATTCAGGCCTGAAGCAGCAACAGGATTTTCACTTGTGATGAAGAACTAAACAAATAATAGGAAAACAGATTTAATTGTCAATTCTTCCAAACCTATTTTAAAAGCAGTAGTATATATTTTGAAATGTTTTAAAAGTAGTACTGTAGTATATATTTTGAAACAAACACCTTGGCAAGAATTCTTATTTTAAACATGTCATTTTAACTGGAATTCATTGAGAAGGGTGTTAAAGCTTCTCCTTTGTCACCTGTTAACTTCTGGATGGTTGACCAATGGAATATTTTTTACTTTCTAGGACACAGATGTACTTGAATATTTCATTTTCTAAGCAAATGAATAGGAGCTAAAAAAATAATTTAGAAATATAGGATAGATCAGACAACTCAAGAGCAGACTCTTTTCTAAGGTCCTGACCCATCCTGGTTAGTACCTGCACCTATGCAGAGCTACACTAAGTAGTAGGACTTCAGTGGGCACATCTACATGTGTAAATTAATATAACTGAAGTAAACTACTCCCAGACACAGGATCTACATGCATACTTGGGACAGCAGTAAATTGAGCCAGGGAGAAGTAGTTTAAGCTAGGGCTGCCCCTGTCCTACTCTGCCCCACTGAAGCAGCCAGGGGGATCTCCAGGCTCCAGCCACAGCTTCCTTGGTGCCAACCATGGGCTGGCAGAGGGCACAGGGGTCAACCCTGGGCTCCAGCTGGTGACAGCACTGTGGCCCAGGGTCTGAGGAGCAGCCCCAGGTTGGAAGGAGGCACAGGAAGTCAGGCCTGGGCAGCAGGTGGCTGCGTGACTGGGTCAGTGTCTACACATACGTTACTGAGCAGTAAATAACTTTGCAGTAGGATAATACTTGTATTTACAAGTACTACCCTGCTGCAGAGTTTATTAGTTTTCTGCGACCTCATAACACTGCACGTGTAAATACAAGACATTTACTGCAGAGCTAATTAGGCAACTCTGCAGTAAACATCTCATGTAGATGTGCCCAATGTCATAAGCCTCCACCTTTATAGAGTATTTGCAAAATTGGGCTAAATTGAACCTATTTAATATGATCTTAGACAGCTAAGCTGCTTATCAGTATGTCAGAACCTTATAGGTGGCTAATGGAATTAAATAGAAAGGGGCTGCTTGCAGTGCATTGTCAGTTACTCAGGCATTTTTAAATTATTCCCCTTCTAGAAGTGACAATATGAACTTATTTATCTGGAAGGCACAAGAAAGTTAAATGTGTGATAGGATGTCAGTGCAAATGTAAATAGGTGGAAATTGGGAAAACAATGGGTAGAGAAGGGAAAGGAAGTGGGGAAATAATACCAAAGGTAGATAAGGAGACTATTCGGTAGTCTTCATTTCTGGTTTGAGGTAGGAATGATTGACTTAGTATTTCATGGTGGAAGAACCTATTATTTCTTCTGAACACAAGCCATTTTCATATGTGCCTAGAACCTTTTAAAATGTTTGTTCATGTGCACAGAGCCTTGGGTCAGTGTATTTTGTATACAGAGATAAACAATACTGAAAGTTTGACAAGCATTGTATCTTTATCTCTCTCACAGCATTTTCAGTCCCTTAATTGTACTGGAGTTACTCCTAATTTCACCCTTTGTGAGATAAGAATCAAGCCCCTCGATTTTTAAACTCTTTCTCTTTTTTTTGGAAGAAGAAAGAATATCAATTTTTTTAAGCTTGGGCAACGTGAATGACTGCTAAAAGCTAGTGTCTTTGCTGTGTACCTTCAGGTAATGTTGGAAGTTATGATTCAGTATGAATATTAATATTAAATACCAATGTACACAGATCATATCAAGGTACAGTACAAACCAAGCAGAATACACTGTATGCTGCACAAATTATTACAGATGATCAGTAAAATGATAAATGGATTCTTCTAAGCAACTAAAGTCTCAAATTTAAATTTTAAGTTAAAACAAATGATACCATTTAAAATACATACCAAATAAAATACAATATTTGACACTATCATTTTAAAAAACACAAATGAAAATACTATTTTTAATTAACATGTTTCAATAGAGTTTACTTCAAAATGTGGCAAGGACCCTCCAGAAACTGATTCATTTCGCTTCATGCTAACCAAACTGAGAATTATTACTATGTAGAATTTAGAACCTGTATCATACTGAGCACATCTACATGAGAAGCGTTACTGCGCCTTAGCCTAACTTACTGCGCAGTACAGGCATGTGTCTACACGTGCACACCCTTACTGCATAGTAACTTAGGCTAATCATGCCTAAATTTGATACCTACAAATGCAGGTATCAAATTTAGGTGTAATTAGTTAATGTGCACTTAATATACATGTAGATGCAACCTGGCAATAACTTGAGTTCTGGGTCTGCCCAGCTACTAGGGGGCTGGCCTGAAACCAGCCCCAGGGCTCTTCTCTGGCTGCCTCTCCTGCTTCAGGGCTGGGCTGCTCTTTCAGCCCGTAGCTGCAGGGTATAAAAGCCTGCAGCCACTTTGTGCCTTGGGGAACACATACCAAGGAGCCTGGGGGAGCCTGTTCATTGTCCAGGAGCCCAGCAGGCCCTGTATGTACCCTGGACAGGCCACAGGCTGCCTCTGCCTGGCTTTTCCCCTCTGCAGAGCTGCTCCTTGGCCACAGGTGAATGCTGCAAAGGGCTGCAGCTTGTTGCACCCCTTGCCCAGCTCTGAGATCCTCCCATGGCAGCTGCCTGGCTGTCCCTGCTGCTGCTCGCCCCCAGCAGTGTCTCTTTGCAGGTGCTGTGGTGAAGTGCCTCTGCCACACAGCTCCTGATCCCTGGCTGTACCCCACTACTGAGCATTCCTGAGGACTGTCCAGGGGTGGCCACACAAACACAGCTGCATGGGGGCCTAGAGAGACAGTGCAGGATGAGAATGTCATCCTCATCATCCTCCTCATCAAGCCCCAGCCCCTCCTGTGTGCGTATGCTGGTGCTGACCGCCCTAGCCCCCAACTGGTTCCAGAAGGAGGTTGGTGACCTTGTGGCACTCTGGGACTGTGCCTATGCGCAGAGGCAGTTTATGTGGGGTGAGCACTTAAAAGCTCACTTTTGAGGCCCTGTCAGGCAGCATGTGTGAGCAAGGGCACTCCAGGTCAGTGCAGCAGTGCTGCATTAGGGTCAAGGCCTTGCAGGCACAGTGGATGGCCATGACCTACTACAATTGTTGGTCCAGCTGTGCCTCTAAGGCCATGGCCTTTATGTGGGAGCTGACCTGTATTTTGAAACCCTGGGACCCAGGCCACACCCCTGCAAGTGTCACCAGCAAGGGTGACCTAGCTGAGCCCTCACCCTGTCTTGACCCTTCTGGTGACATGTCACTGGAGGAGGGGCCCTCAGGCCTTCGATGCCTTGCCCCATTCTCCTCCCTGGCTGCTGCATCCACTGGCAGGTCAGGGAGCCCGGGCCACCAGCTACCTCACCCTCAGTGCAACCCCAGAGCCCACCACAAGGAGCAGCAGGCCATGACAATGCCAACCACCAGCAGTGCCAGCACCTTCCCGAGGGGGGCCCCTGGCTGGGCACTGGCCCACCACACACTCTGGGCCATGGATATCAGGTGCAGCTGGATGCCATCACTGGCAGGGAGGCCCGCACTGAGCTGCCAGCCTCACCAGCCCCAGACACATGGTAAGTCCCACACTGGAGAGGGGCCCTCCCACTCCCTGCCCCTGCTCCTGCTCCTGTTCCTGCCCCTGGCCCCAGTCCCAGCTCCTGACCCTGGCTGCAGACCCTGCTCCCTGCCTCTGGCCTACCCACACTCCTCTGGCCCTGGGTTCTCCCACCTACAGCACACAGAGAGGCAGGATAAAGTTTAGAACTTTATTCAGCAGTTTGTGTCCTCACAGGTGGGCAAGGATAGACCTCTCACATGCCAAGGAAGGTGTTGATGCAAGCAGTGAAGTCCTCCTTGGCAGTGGGGTGGCAAGGACATGTAGCACTGCCACAGGTAGCTCTCCAGGCAGTGGCAGAGGTTGTAGGGTAGCCCAGATTTGCCCCCTGCACCATTGTAGCTCAGGGTCCTGAACCAGGAATGCAGGTGTGCCTGGGCCACCAGGAAGATCATCATCAGCAGAACATAGTGGCTTGGGCACCCCTCTGCCTACACAAACAGCTCATTGTGCACTGTCCAGGGCATGCACAGCAGGGGCACATTTGGGGCACAGCAGCAGTGTGGCGGGGGGGCTGGCCTTAGGGTGCCTCCCTGGCCCCAGTGGGGAGGGCAAGGGTGTATCCAGCCCCCCACCCAGTTGTCTGGGAGCCCTGCACACCCCAAGCCCATGGGTGGGGCAGCAGTGCAGCAGAGTGGTTGGCCTGCAGGGAGGGGTGAGGGGAGTGAGGTCTGGAGCCATACCAGCAGGAACTTCCAGCATCCTGGCCTGGCTTGGCCTGCCCTGGGAAGGAGGCAGGGGAGGCAGGGTGCCTGTGGCCAGCACCCAGCAGACCACTGGCCCCGGGGGACCCAGTGGTGGGGGCAGGGGCTCAGGCATCAGCTGCTTGGGCCCCAGGCCTGCCCAGCTATCTTACCATGGTCCCTGGGCAACTGTGCATGGTCAACCCACAGTCTGAGGCTGAGCAGCACACAGCCCCTGGTGCAGACCATCTAATCTCTAAAATGTTGCAAATTCTCACAAAAGGCTTCTGTCTCTTGCTTCTGCAGGGCCAACATCTGGACACAGGGGAGGGACTACTAGCCCCAGTGGGGATGTGGGCTCTGGGTCACCACCATCCACCACTAGTGCCATTCAGATATGCTGGCTGCACCCTCCTGCTCCAGCGGCTGGTAGTGGTGGGGGAAGAGTGGAAGGTGTGGGAGCAGGCCTGATGGACAGAAGATGTCATTTGGGCAGAAGTGTGGAACTGGGAGTAGCAGAACCACTGGGTCCAAACGGAGGCCCTGGAGCAGAAGTGCCTGGAGCTGCCCTGGCAGCAGGGAGACACTGACTGCCAGGTGCTGAACACTCTCCTGCCTCTGGTAGTCACATCTATGTCCCCCTCTGCCCATCCCCTGCCCATGGACCCACAGAGCCCCTGGGTCCCACCCACTGCCCCACAGCAGGCCCCCGCCTGGCCCTCGGAGGAGCTCCTTGGGTGCCTCCTGCCCACTAGATCCTCTGACTCAACCCCCACCCCAGAACTGCCACCACCTGCCTGGCTCCAGACCCATAGCTCTCCCCCGAAGACCCAGCCATGCATGAGGCCACCACCTGCTGGGTTCACTGTGGCCCCAGGACCCACAGGGAAACTTCCAGAAGCTGGGGTGCTGGGCACCTGCCCCAGGACTCTTCCTCTTAGCCCCCCCCCCACTGTGGCCCCCCATTCTGGGCTTGAAGACCCAAACTATTGTAAATAGTTTTCTATTTGTATATAGTTTTCCATTTGTACGTAGTTTTCCATTTGTAAATGAGTTTTTTATTGTTGGTGGGTGGGAAGAGTGGTGGAGGGGCTCTATTGGTTGAGGGAGGAGGGGGTTCAGTTTGTTGAGGGGGGTCAGTGTTTTGAGGGTAATAAAGTTTTGTTTGTTTCACTCTTGTGCATGTCCTGAGAGTGGTGCTAGGGGTGGGCAGCAGGGTAGGCAGGTGGAAGTGGAGAGTGCAGGAGGAGGGGATTGCCCAGGGCCTCCTGCATCTGGTGCCCTGGCCACCACTGGTGGATATGTGGTTGTCCTGGGGCCTGGGAAGGGGTGGACCTGCTGGGACCAGCACCATTGCCAGCAGAAGCACAGGACACCGGTCATTGCTGGCAGGGGCTGGGCTGGGACAGGAGCTAGAGCAGCCCTAGTGTGGGATGGCAGGGTGAGCAAGGAGGGAGTTGCTGTGTGCTGCCCCTGAGCTGGGCATGCAGCTCCTGGGCAGGGAAGGGGCTGGCTAGGGATCATTGTTCCAAGATGGCTGCCCAGTGCTGGTAGCTGGTCCTGGCTTCACCTGGCTGCCAAGTGCTGGCAGCCATGTGGCCAGAGGTTAGAGCTCCCCACCATGGCCAGAGGAGCACATGGCAGGGCTGCAGAAACTTGGCACTAACTTTAGTGCCAAAATTCTGCATGTGTAGACACCTGCCAAAAATCACTTACTGAGCTTATGCACAGTAAATTTAGTCACATTTAAATGCACGTGTAGATGTGCCTGTAAATAAAAGCTAGCAGTATTAGTGGGGAAAATAAGGCAGGCTTTACATTTTTCAACTGAATGCATATTATCATTGTGTTTATGTATACTGTATCAGTGCCTACTAGCCAAAGAAAAGAGTCAGTACTCTTTCAACACAAACAAAGAGTCTACTCCAAAGTGCTAACCACCTACTTCAGCACTATAACCCTACAGTGTTCTCTCAGAGCTCCATAAAGAATCAGGTTAGAGGATTTGAACATGAGCCATCAATAGATGAACATGAGCCACCAATGTGATGCCATAGCTGGCAAAGCAAACCAAACTGTGGCGTGCATCCACCAATGCATCTGAAGCAAAACCAGGGACATCATCCACCCACTTTACTCAGCCTTAGTGAGGCTGCAGATGGAGTATTGCATCCAGTTTTGGGCCCCCCTACTTCAGGAGAGACATGGATAAGCTTCAGAGAGTCCAAAGGAGATCCACCCACATGATCAAAGGCCAAGAGAGCAAGCCTTATGAAGAGAGGCTGAGGGACATGGGACTCTTCAGCCTGAAGAAAAGAAGACTCAGAGGGGACTTGGTGGCAGCCTGTATGTATATAAGGGGTGTGCACCAGGATCTGGAAGAACAGTTGTTCACCAGGGTTCCCCAAGGGATAACAAGGTCCAACAACCACAAACTTCTGGAAGGCCGATTTAGACTGGACATAAGGAAAAACTTCTTTACAGTCAGCGTCTGGAACATACTTCCCCCAAGAGGTGGTGCAAGCACTTACTCTGGACTGATTAGAAAAACATTTGGATGCTAATCTTGCTGGGATCATTTGATCCCAGCAGACTTCCTGCCTATGGCAGGGGGCTGGACTCAATGATCTCGTGAGGTCCTTTCCAGCACCTAATGTCTATGAAATCTATGATTTATATGGAAATTTTGGCTTGGCTGGGATGTTTTAGACAAGGGTTGCTCAACCTCTGGCTCACAGGCCAAATGCCATCCAAGGAGCCATAGCATCCTGCTCCAGACAGGAAATTTGGAAATAGGGGAAATGGTGGCAAATAATATGGACACCCTCCCTTACTGCCAAATTCCCAAACCCTAAATCCCAAGCCCCACATGGCAGGTCAGTGCCAGGCAATACCTCCTTGCCCCCATGGCACCAGTGCATGCTTCCTCCTGCCCACACAGTTGGATTGGGGCTTTCTAGACCTGTTTTTCTGTGGTTCTATCTTCTATTAAAATGGCTATATTTTTGTACTTCACTGAAAAGCTTAACCTAAGTTAGCATTTTGAAGAGTGTACATTAACAGTGTACTACTGGTTTTTGCCTTCAGTTAACATCATAAAATAAAGGAGGGACATGTGGCACTCAATAAAAAGTTGTTTTAAATAAATAAAAATAAAAAGGAAGCAGCCAAAAACTAAAATAGAACTATGTTAACTGGGTCAAAGGAGAAGCAAAGAGCTTCTTTAAAAAAAAAGGAAACACTGGTTAAATGTTTACTTCTCTCCCAGCAACTCTTTTGTTTTGTTGCATGTAGATGGATGGAGGATGGAGCACTATGTTACGTTCTGCTTCACCTGCCTCCCATCTACACTGTATTCAGTGTCTCAGCTCCATCTAGAGCATTTATGGACAACTGCAAAGTAAAGTAATGATTAAAGTAATACCAGTCACTGCCTGTCAGGCTTGAAGGGGACTGACAGAAGAAAAAGCATGCTTGGGCTTTTGTTTCTGTCAGTGAGGGGTCTCAAATCTTTAATCACCAGCTCAAATATGTCTGCCCCCCACAACTAATAAACATGGTGATGGTTAAGAGATAAAAAGATGGCACATAGGGTTTGGCAGGCAAATATGGAATATGGCTTCTCTACCTGAATACTTCATCCCTATCTGCCCCACCTGAACAGTCCATTGTAAGGATTAAACTGAATTAACTGAAAAACAAGTCTCAGCTGGGAGACAGCTTAGCTGTGTAGGAATGAGGCTGAGCTAAAGAGTAATAATATACAACTGAGGTATGCTGGGGTGATGGCCTCCCTATATGTCAAGTACTCTTGAAGAATGAGTAAATGAACTATATGGAAAACATAACTTTTGTGTGGGGTGGATATCACAGGGCATTATTGGTACTAGCACCTCTTCATTCTCAGAACTTAAATTTTCCTCCGCCACTGTGTGTCTCACCCACCATATCTTGATGATTCTTTTAGGAAGTTGGAGAAAAGCTGTCTCAGAGTGCCTGATCAGGTGAGTTGCATGCCGTTCTGGCCACGCCCAGGCCTCCTCCACCCCTACACCCTGGTCTGTTTCTTGGCTGTTGATCTTAACAATACAGGCCATCAAAGGGAATGTTACAGTATGTCACTTTCTCTTTCATGTACCCAATCTGTCACAACCCAGACTGAACTGCAACTATTGCCAGTCCATGTATTTGCCACCTGAAAACATATAAACTGGAAAAATAAACATAACTACTCAGGGTTAGCAAGTCAATACTCTCAGTCTCTTCCCCTTTCAGGGTCCTCAGATCTTGGCAGACCATCATTACACTGTCCATAGGGTCTTTTGGCCTTCTATTCACAAATCAAATTACATTAAACAAAAAGATCACAGGTGTAACTACGCCAGTCCTCGGTCAGTTCCTGAGGGTCTCAGTCCCAGGGTGTTCCTGCCGTAGAGGCATCACTGGGCGTGCGTCTTTACCCACTCCTATGGTGTTCAAGCCCCTCTTCCTGATGTTCTCATTGGATAAAAGTCCTTTTGGGTAACGGTGGCCACAGCTTATATCCAGGCACAGCCTCCATCAGAACTCTGGCCACTTCTTTGCTCATGCCTGGCTTCCAGGAGGGAACTCTAATTCCCTCAACACTCCTCATTTGCGTCTGTTTCTCCCATCTGGAGATTTGCTCCTTCCTCACAGTCTGCCTGTGTCTGGAGTCTCTCTCCTTCTGTCTCTTGCAGGTCACAGGATTCTCCAGCCTTCTATATCCCCAGTGAAGATGATGAGACTTCTTCCTCTCACTGCCATTCTCCAAGGGTGCTTGCTCTGGCTGTTTGCCCATGCCAACATGCTGGCATCAGTTAAGTCCTTCCTGGCTTTTTCCCCTTTCCAGGGGAATACTCTTATCTTGGCTCTATGCAGTCTGGGGCCTCTTAGCCCGGGACACTAAAGTCCTTTTAACTTCCACTTTCCTCCTTCCACTCGACCAACTCATCGGTCTTAAAGAGGCTGTACCTGTGGTCAAGGAATCTTGCTGCAGCAGTTCTGGCTCAGGCTCGTCGGGGAGGATGAGCATAGCAGGGTTAAGTTCTGACTCCCTGCTACAGTGGAACAGAGAATGTAACCCTACAATAGACATACACAGCCTTGTGGCTCTATGACTTGTCACTCTTGGCAAATCAACTACATGTGTGGCACAGACAGCAATATACCCAACGTCCTCAAAGCCATTTGAGAAGTCATATAGATAAGCATTAAGTGTGCCTGTGGAAAGCCAAAAAATAAGTTTTAAACAATCTAAATAAAATTTAACTTTCCTGGGGATTCAATCTTGTGTCTTTATGATGTCCCATTTTCACTTGTTTCTTATTCTCAGTGTTTTCCATAATAAACATCTTAACTTCGTAAAATAAACAGAAATGAATTAGTGCTATTACTACTACCACCACCATCACTACTACTTTACAGCTGAATTTATATAATGTAAGGAAGTAAAATTGGCATCCATTGATCAGCAGTGCATTTTCTCTTGTGGCTGTAGAGACTGATGTTAGACTTGCAGGTCCTTTTATTTTATAAAAAAGATAAAATAATTATGCTTCCATTTACAAGTAAATATTAAGCTTTTCACTCTTCAATAACTTATTCCCTGGATAGTTTACAGAAGTAATGCCACACTTTCATGAATACATCACATGTCTTATTCCCACTAGAAATTGGGGTGCACATTATAAACAACAATATGTGGTAATAGAAGTTTTTTCATCTTAAGCTTCTGCCTGCAGAAGTGAAAGTAACACTGCACATGCTGCACAGGGAACAGCACAGTGAGCATGTGCTCCCTAGCTTTTTCTATTCAGGACATTGACAGACATGCAGCTCCCTGCTGTAACAGAAAGTGCCATGAGTTAGAGCAACCCCCCCCACCCCAGCTCAACAGATGTTCATTGCTAGGGGGAGGGGTGGGAGTGGAAATCAAGCTCCACTTTGGAGCTAATCCACTGGAGAGAGGCTGCCTGCCTGCAGCCTCTCTCCCCTAGCCTCCCCAACACCCCCAATGCTGTCTGCAGAATGACAGGGGAGAGAAGGGAAGGGAGGAAGCTCAGGGCTGGGGTTTGTCCAGGCTGAGCTGGAGTAGAAGGGGTTTGGGGGGACCGTGAGGTGGGGGGGGTCCCAATTCCCACCCCCTTCCTCCAGTACAGGCTGGGCAAACCCCAACCTGGAGCTCCTTCCCCTCCCTTCTCCCCCATCCTATTCTGCAGACAGCACCAGGGGCAGAGCTGAGCTGGATCAATCCAGCTCCAATTGTGCACAGGGACTAATGGAAGTTAGTGAAGGTGCTCTGCTTTGGAGTACCTTCATATGAACAATTAGATGAGGATTAATTTGTCACATGATCAGACACTTTTAAAGTGCTCTACAGCCATGCACTTCACTCAGGGCACAGCTGTAGAACACTTTCAGGGGGCTGATCACATGACAAATGTCACTTCTGTCAGCACCCTCAGCTACTTAATGGTATTTAGTATTTAGGGTTTTTGGCTGTAGACATGTCAGTCTAAGGGCATAGGCAGGCAAGTTTCTTTGAGTAGATGTGATATCTTTTATTTGAGGAACTGAGTAGTTGGAAAAACATTATTTGTAAGCTTTCAGGCACAAGCACCCTTATTCAGACAGAGAGAGTCTCTGCTGTTCTGAGATCTCCAAGGTATGAAAGAAGCTAAAAGTGTGACAGGATGTCAGTGAGAATGTAAATAGGTAGGAATTGTGAAAACTATAGGTAGAGAAGGGAAGGGAGGGAGGAAACAAGGGGGGGACAGTGCCAAAGGTAAGTACAGGAGACTCTACATAGTTGAGTTCTCCAAGGTAGAGTAGAGGCAATCTGTGAAAAAGTAAATAGATGAAAATTAGCAAGACAAAGGGTAGAAAAGGAGGGAAGGGAGGAAGGGGTTGGGGGTGGAAAGTGGAAATGATAAGGACAGGTTGGGGAGTGGGGAAGTGTAAATGGTAATGTCAGGCAGATACCTCGTGGATCAGATGTCAAGCAGGTTGTAGTGTGTCATAAAGCCAATGTCTGTATTGAGTCCAGACAAGGTTCTTTGTGTAAATCTGATATGTTTTATTACACCAACTCAAATAGTTGGAAAAACTCTTCTTAGCAAGCTTTTGGGCACAAACACCCTTCGTCAGACTGAGGAAGTGTCTACAAATGGTTTGTGCTTTTCCTGGATGGAGTGGTAAAGCAACCAGAGGTCAGCACATATGCAAGAAAGCCAGTATATTGAGTCCATGATTTTTTGTATCCAGTACATTTATGAAGTGAAGTTCATAGGTTCATCTAAGAAAGGTATTTTGTAAGTTCCCTTTGAGGATTAGAACTGAAAGATCGGAGAGGGAGTGATTGTCTTGTGAGAAGTGTCCACCCACAAGTAATTGAATATTTTTGTCTTTGATGGATTTTCAGTGTGCATTCCTTCTGGTGCACTGTTGTTGTTTGGTTTCTCCTACATATTTTCCACCCAGGCATATGGTGCACTGGATAAGATATATAACATTTCTGGAGGTCCAGGTATAAGATCCAGGAAGGTGATGGTTCTGTTGTGGGATGTGGTTATTGTTGGAGTGGTGGAGATGTGTTGTCAGGGTTTGCATTTCTTGTCCTGGCATGGTCTGGATCCATTAGGTGTGGTTTGGGTCTTAGGGAGTTTGCTTCTGATGATGAAGTTAGCAAGGTTTGGTGCTTGTTTAAAGGCTTCTGGAAAGATCTCTTTAAGAATTGGGTCTTCTTCTAGTATGGGTTGTAATTGTTTGAGGAATTTCCATGTAGGTTTCAGGGAAGGGAGCCATGTCATAACTAATGGTGTGCGATTCATGGGGATTTTCTTTTTGTACTGCAGCAAATTATCATGTCGTATCCGGGTGGCTCTTTCAAAAGTACGATCTATCTCTCTTGAGGAGTGTCCTTGTTGGGTGAGGGCCCTTTTTAGATTTGTGAGGTGGTGATCACAGGTATTCTCCTCAGTGCAAATTTGGTGGTATCAGAGTGCTTGGCTGTAAATTACAGCTTTCTTGGTGTATTTAGGGTGATTGCTCATTCTGATATATATGTTGGTCCATGGGTTTCTTGTATATGGTAGTTTGTATTTTACCATTTTGGATATTGATCACGATGTCCAAAAAGAAAATGCTGATGTTAGAGTATTCAAGCAATAGTCTGACAGAGGGGTGATGATTCTAAATTTTTTGTTGGTACTTACTTACTTTCAAAGAAAGATCTTTTTTTCTTTGTTCTGCCTTTCAAAATCAAGATGTGTATCTTATCCCAGGGCATGCTGTTTGCTAGAAAATAAGATGTTCGGGATTTTTAAACTGGCAAAACTTGCCAGCTTTGGTGAACATTGCAGATATTCAAGAAATGAACCACCTCTCTATTGCATTCTTTAGTGGGCACTAGAAATTACTCTCTTTAGCAGGCAAGTTCCCTGCAGGTATTAATAAAAGCTTTGCATCAAAAATCAGATGTGGAATTTGTGAATGGGCTCTTTTCCTTTAGTTTGTCCAAACTATTATTGTGACTTGCACACAGTAGGCCAGAAATCTCAAGAAATGAGCTACCTGCTCTGATAAACACATGAAAAAAAAATTATAGAATCAGTAGCCCAAGCCCAAAAAATGTTCAGGAGCTTTAGTTCAAGTATCAGTCAGAAGAAAGACACAAATGAAAATTATGCAGCAACCTAGCTGTCCAAAACCTGGGCATCCATTTCAGATTTGAGAGTCATTTTGTGAAGTACAAGTTTCTTTGTCTTCTCAGTGAGGGAATCAGTGTTTCCCTTACCATCATGCTCTTAGACATAGTCCATGCTCTCATCCTCTTGATTCCAAGAAAATATCCATCCATAATTCCTCTAAAGGAAAGTATATTTCAATAATATATGCACACATCTGAATTCATGGATAGGCCTGTGCAAATAGGGAAGTATTTGATTCAAATTTGGATTCAGCTAATTCAGAGGACAGTGATTCGATTCGGTGATTCGAATTACTGTCCCCATTTGATTCAGCTGAATCAGAATCAGAGATTTGGCGCTGATTCAGAGATTCGTATTGGCCGGGGAGAAGCAGGCACAGCCAGGCATCTGCAAGTTCTCCTGTGGCTCATCCAGCTGTGCCTGCCTCCCCCCAGCAGTGGGAGCCCTGGGAGCAGCCCCCATGGCTGCCCTGCCCAGCTCCAGCCTCCCAACACTTAAAAAAAAAAAAAAACAAGCCCCGCAGTCACTGGCTGCAGCAGCAGGGATCAGGGCCTCTGAGGGCTCATGGCAGAGCCCCCCCCATGCAGCACGGGGCAGTGGGGGGCAGCGGGGATCGCTCCCCCCCTGCTTGGCGCCTGCATGGCAGCTGCCCCATGGTGCAGGTGTATGGCTCTCCACGCTGTCTGGGAGTTGGGGCCACTGGGGCTGAGTGTTGCTGGGTTCCAACTGACTGCTGGAACCACGCCAGCTCCCAGACAATGCATGGCACCCTGCCGAGCCACGCTGCACCTGCGCCATTGGGCTCTGATTGCCACTGCTGCAGCCACTGAGTGCAGGACACATTTTTTTTTTTTAAGTGCCAGGAGGCTGGGGCCAGGCAGGGATGGGGCTGGGAAGGGCAGCCATGGGGGCTTCTCCTGCGGTTCACCCTCACCCCGGGGAGAGGCGGGCACAGCCAGAAGAGCCGCAGGAGAACCTGCAGCTACTGCACAGCCCCCACAAATAATATTTTCTAGTGTTTTTATGCACCTGGCTCTCTCTGGGCTCAGTTTCTGGACCCGACCAATTAAGCATGTGAAGTTCTCTGACAGCCTATGCCACAGTCTGTAACAGCAAATAACTAATCATCATTATCCATTCCATATAGATGGGGAATATTAAAGTGGAGACTTTGACACAGTGGGCTTTGGAATAGCGCTATATCAGGGGTGTCCAACCTTTGTGAATGTGGGGCCGGATCATGAACTTTTTATCACCCTGTGGGCCAGCGAGCCATATTCAAAGACCTCACAGGAAGCAGTATCACATCAAGAAGTGATGTCACGTGACCTTTGACACCAATAAAGTTGCAGGAAGTGACAATGAAATGGGCCTAATCAGTTCAAAACTCTCCTTCTATAGCAGGCTTGTCCAACATTTGGCCCATGGGCCGCCATGCAGCCCGTCAAAGCATTTTCTGTCGCTTGAGGTTCTGCGACGGGAAACAAAGTAAACACAGTTTACTTTCGTTCCCACCCCTTCTCCCTCCCCCAGCCCCTCAGCAGTTTCCTAATGGCTGCTGAAGGGCTGGGGAAGGGACAAGGTTCCCACACGCACCGCGTCAGCTTGATCTTGCTGACGCCGTGCGTGTGGAAAGAGTAGCCATGTGCCGCTCGGGACAGGTTGAGCCCAGCTGGAGCAGCAGGGGCTCAGCTGCACTTTCCCCCACCTGCGTTGGTCAGTCCCAACACAGCTCCGCTGCCGCCTCTGCTGGCTGGTGCTGACCCAGGCGGGTCTGTCTCATCCGGAGCAGCATGCATCTGAAGCTGGATTCCCACGTGCTGCTGGGAATGGGAGGAGGCAGGCCAGGTCGGCACCAGCCAGCAGAAGTGGCGGCAGAGCCATGTGCCGCTTGGGACTGACTGGTGCAGGCAGGGGGAAAATGCAGCTGAGCCCCTGCCTCTCTGGCCAGGCTCATCCTGTTCCAAGCGGCACACGGCTCTGCCACCACTTCTGCTGGCCAGTGCAGACCTGGCCGGACTTCTCCTGTCCCCAGCAGCACATGGGAAGCTGGCTTCAGCCGCATGCTGCTCCAGAAGGGACGGACCCAGCCAGGTCAGCACGGGCCAGGAAAAGCGGCATGCAGCTGAAGCTGGCTTCCCACATGCTGCTGGGGATGGGAGGAGGCCAGCCAGGTCGGCGTCAGTCAGCAGAAGTGGTGGCGGAGCCATGTGCTGCTCGGGACTGACCAGTGCAGGCGGGGGAAAATGCAGCTGAGCCCCTGCCACTCTAGCCGGGCTTGTCCTGTCCCAAGCCGTGTGCTGCTCGGGACAGGACAAGCCCGGCTAGAGTGGCAGGGGCTCAGCTGCATTTTCCCCCTGCCTGCACTGGTCAGTCCCGAGCAGCACATGGCTCCGCCACCACTTCTGCTGACTGATGCCGACCTGGCTGGCCTCCTCCCATCCCCAGCAGCATGTGGGAAGCCAGCTTCAGCTGCATGCTGCTTTTCCTGGCCAGTGCCGACCTGGCTGGGTGGGGCAGCATGCGGCTGAAGCTGGCTTCTCACGTGCTGCTGGAGATGCCCAGCACTGGCCAGCAAAAGCGGCAGTGAACACTCCTGCCTTTTGGGACTAGCTGGCACAGGTAGGGGGAAAGTGCAGCAGCACATGGGGAAGCCACTGCTTGATAGGGAACGGGATGGGCTGGCCGGGCTGCACCAGGGAGGGAAAGCTGTGACTGAGCCCCCTGCAGCAGTGCTCTATGCTCCTTTAAGACTGAACAATATGCTCAAGGATAGAGCATGAATGATCTGGGCTCCAACATAAATTTGGAGCAGGTAAAAATCTTTGTAAAAATACTGTCCAGTGTTTGGATTGTGTTTGCTTCTGTTTCTCTTTGTGCGGGATTGGGGGGTTCATCTTGTTACTACTTGTTAAAGATATGTTACTAACAAGTTATTAATTCAATAAAAGTAAATCTTCTTGAAGATTATTCTCAAAAATGCCCATATTTTGTTGCTTTGATTAGTTTCCACTCTGGCTGATATCTTTTCCACATTTGATCTATCGACTTGCATTATGCTTCTTTCATTCATTGAGAATTGAGTAGAAGTGAAAGTGTTTATTTTAGTCAAGTGTTTGGTATTATTTCATTCTTGCTTTTATATTGTTTCTATTTTGGATTTTAAACCACATTTCCAGACCCAGTTCATGTTGCTCTCATGTCCTCTTGCTTTCCTAAATCTCATGAGAGTAGAGGATTCCCATCATGCCTACTGGACTGCCATCACCGGGTAGCTGTCCTGGTTCTAAGGTTGTGCTTCTGACTCTTTCATGGCCTCTTTTAGGGTGCACACTTAGAACTCTGGCTTTTCCTTCCCGCCCATTTTGCTGAATTGTGATTATTCCCATGGGACATGAATTTAGTTCAGTGGCTATGATTCTGCTTTCTCATACAGAGGCAATGACTCCCACAAAGTATGGCATGTTTTAGTAGGATAAAAACATTTTGAAGGCCACACAGAAAGCAATAAGAAGTCTTTACTCACATGAGCTTATCATGTATCAACCACCTGCTACTTGGGTTCCTGGCAGGTACAGTCACAAGTTTATTAGCATGTTGTTCCAGAGTGAGTCTCTGTGCCATATCCTACATCAGGTCTGAGATCTAGGGAGCCTGACGCCTCCCCAGCCATAGGCTTGTCACGTTATACCAATCTGCTGGCCGGTGCAGACCCGACTGGGCTCCTCCCATCCCCAGCAGCATGTGGGAAGCCAGCTTCAGCTGCATGCCACTTTTCCTGGCCCGTGCTGACCCAGCTGGGTCCATCCCATCCGAAGCAACATGCAGCTGAAGCCAGCTTCCCATGAGCTGCTGGGGATGGGAGGAGCCCAGCTGGGTCGGCACCAGCCAGCAGAAGCAGCGGCGGAGCCGTGTACCACCCGGGATGGGACGAGCCCGGCCGGAGCGGCAGGGGCTCAGCTGCATTTTCCCCATATATGCGCCGGTCAGTCCCAAGCAGCAAATGGCTCCACCACCACTTTTGCTGGCCGGTGCTGACCCAGCTGGGCTCCTCCCATCCCCAGCAACACGTGGGAATCTGGCTTCAGCTGCATGCTGCTCCGGATGAGACAGACCCACCCAGGTCGGCACCAGCCAGCAGAAGCAGTGGCGGAGCCATGTGCCGCTTGGGACTGACCAGCGCAGGTAGGGGGAAAGTGCAGCTGAGCCCCTGCTGCCCCGACTGGGCTCATCCTGTCCCGAGCGGCACATGGCTACTCTTCCCACACGCACCGCGTCAGCAACGTCAAGCTGACGCAGTGCGTGTGGGAACCTTGTCCCTTCCCCAGCCCTTCAGCAGCCATTAGGAAGCTGCTGAGGGCCTGGGGGAGGGACAAGGGGTGGGAACAAAAATAAGCGGTGTTTACTTTCATTTCCATCGCAGCACTTCGGGCCTCAGAAAATGGCTTGGCAGGCCTCATGGCAGCCCGCATGTTGAACAAACCTGCTCTATATGATTTGCCCAAGACAACTTCAGTAACAAAATATTTATTTTGTGGCTGTTAGGGTTTTCAACAATAGCTCTGTCACTAGTTAAGTGAATGGGTTTCTTCTGGGATACTGCCTACAGCTTGAATCCTAATCTATACCATAGTAACCACCAGCCAACCCAGCCCCACAGTTCTGGAGATTGAATGGAGTCCTAGGTAAAGATCATGACCTTGTAAAATGTACATGGTCTGTCACAGGGTTCTTCATGGACAAAGTCTAACTCTGTTCTACTGTGTCCAAACAATACAAGGCATACCACAGACTTCCTACAGCCCCAGGGAGGGAGTGCAACCCTCTGACAAAGGGAACATGTAGAGGAGGAGTCAGAGTCCAGCAGGGCATAGATTTTTCTCTCTTCACAATAGCTGTGAACAAGAATCAACCCCCTTTGCAAATTTACATTTGATGCATTGGGGGGGGGGGGGGGGGGAGGGTTAATAGAAAGTTTCAGGATCCCCATGCTGAAGCTGTCTTTTCTCCAGCCTTAAACTTGCTGTAATGTCATGAACCTGACAGATGCAGGACAGAAAAGAGACAATCTGCAGAAGAATTAAAACTTCACTTCATTCCTTACAACTGCATAGTAAGAATTCCCTCCAAAATCTCTTTCCTTCTTGGATGGTAGGCTGAGCATTACCCTACCAGATAGGTATATATGGTCATGTAGTGCTCAGACTGCCCTTAGATGTTCATAAGCAGGACTCAGGATTTGGCTGTATGTATCTGAATAAATGTTGTCATCATTTTTTTTTCTGCTGAATTCCAGTGCTGAACTAATCACTGCATTTGCTTTAGCTCAGACTTCACAACGATTGATCCTATCATGTAGTAGGTCCTAAAAAGACAATGACAATTTCACTTATAAAAATTTAAAGGGAAAAAAATACCCATAAAACAATCTACATTAATCAATGCCTCCTGAAACACAATGAAGTTGCATAGTATAAATAAAAGAGTACTTCAGCTTCTGCTACCAAGACAATATAAATTATTGCAAATCTTGCAGATGAGAAGATGCAGAGTAGCTTAATGATGTTTAATTCCAGTAAGCAGGATTTCAGTAAGATGAGGTATTTGCAAAGCTTTACCCATGTATGTCAAGTTACTTAAATTCAGAACCACCAAGGGACTCAGGTACCTACGCCATGAGTTAGTCTGAGGCCAGATACAGACCAGTATAAGTGATCAGAAACCAATCTATACCCAGAACAGAACAGAAGTTCATCACACAAAACTGGTCTATACTGGTAACAGAACAGAAGTTTGCCACATATAGACTGGTTTAAAAATGGCAGAAGCTGGTTTAAGATTTTGTCCCCCTGCACCAAAGAATGAACGCGCATCTGTCTGCTACAAATCTAAACTATATTTACAGAAAACCGCAAAACTTAGATTAATTCCACCTCAGGCTTTTTGAATGTCTGTACCTAGCTTAAGTCCAAAAGCCCTTGAATCTCTGCCAAATCTTCTAGGTACTTAAAATCCAACGGCACCTAAGTTTTCACCAATAAAGTTACCCAGGCGCTTAAAGCTCTGCATCTGCATATGCCCAGAAGCATCTCAGTCTGGGAAATGCTGAACAATGAAGTGCTTATCTCACACTTTGGTCACACTGGACATGTCTACACAAGACATTAAATACGCAGTAGACTAATTATTCTACTGTGCATTAGCATCACTAAAAATGTGTGCACCAGCACTATGGTACAGTAGTGCCAGTTACTACGCGGTGAGTTAGTACCTGTTATTACAGGTACTACACTTAATATGCTGTAACTACGGCACATTAATGTACATGTAGACCTACCCATTGGGATCTACAAATTATGTACTCTCTGCCCAAGGGGTGCAGTAGGCCCCGGGAGTAAAATATTCTGACCATTAGACAACTATAGAAAAGGCTGGAAGGGACCAACATGCTCTCACTGTTTTACAAGGAAATAATGACCCCTGCTTTAGCTTTGAAAAAAAAAAGTATTTGAGCCTAATTCTAGGATAGGGGCCCAGGAGAGAACCTCTGATTAGTTTGGCCCAGGAGAGGGCCTGCTGCTCAGAATTAGACTCCTAAGCCACTGAGAGTGTGTCCAGATGAGCGCACACACTTGCATTTTCCCAGGGACAAATAGTAGGAGCACATAGCTTTATTTCTGATGAATTCCAGTATTGGATTAATCACTGCATTTGCTTTAGCTCAGACTTCAGTGATTGATACCATCATGTAAAATCCTAAAAATATGTAGTTGTGCTGCTGCTAGTTGTCCCCAGGGAACGCCCTGCACATGTGATCTGGTGCGTGGCAAGTTGCCCAGGCAGGGTAGGGGAGCCTGGGCCTAGTAGCCTTCCCCAGGGTCCTGGGAGCTTCCTGGGGCTCTGGCAGTGACTATCTGGATACATGGAACCTTGCCAACAGCTGGAATGTGACACTAGCTGGCCAGGCTCCGGTTTTGGGTGGCACACACTGCCACGACTTGTGCCACCCCGCCTTTTTCTGCCGTGGATTTTTTTGATGCTGGGATCTCCTGGTGTCAAAAAAACCTGCCATGCTGCAAATTAGAAGTGCAGCAAATGACTGTATGTGTGGTGCATGTGGCCTGCAATGTCACAGATGGGTCTGCAGCACCACAAACGATACTTATGTGCTTGTCTGGATGCACCCTGCGAGGAAAGGGTTCAAGCCACACCCCTATCCTCAGCATTTCCTACTGGATAACTTTGTGACTTGCCACTCAGGTAACTCTTCTGAAACCTGTTCTGAGGAACCTGAAGCTCCCCATGCCCTATATAAGAAGTTTAGGCACCTAATTTAGGACTGTGGATTCCACTCTAGAACCAAGAAGATTAAATTAGGCTTTGCAGTGTTCAGCATCACAACACATAAAACCTTTTGTGGATCTAGCCCTGAATTCCCAGATCTAGAAACAGAATTACAGTGAAATCTTTACTTTTCAATTATGAGATTTTGTAATAGCCATCTGCAGCCTTCCTCACAAAGTAACTCAGGTTACTCTGCAGTCATTTAGTACTTGTTTAGACAAGTACTAAATGACTTCACAGTAACAACTGAGCAGTCAACATCTCTTGTAAATGAAGCCACTCAAAAGTATATTCTACTCTCATTAGGTGCAGACCAAAGTGACAATTTTATCCAGTCTGGCCCCTGAAAGTGCCCTACAGCCAGACCAAACAGAACTGCATGACTGCAAAGTGCTTTAAAAGGGCCCAGTCCCACAAAAATCTGAACCCTTGTTGCATGAGGGTTCAGAGGAAGACATTGCCAAACACAGTTTCTTCAGTAACTTGTGTTTGCACTGCCTTCCAGCCTCTGAGCTGTTTTCAGAAGGGGAGGGGGGAAAGGGATTAGAGGGAGTTTGGTCTGGGGGGGGTTTCAGCCAGCGCTGAAGGGTCAGGTAGGGCAGGTATATTGGAACCTTGCTGAGGTTGGGGGACTCCAATCCACCCACCCCACCCCCAGTGCCTGCTGGGGAACCCACAGAGGAGGGAGGAGGGGTTGTTGGTAGGGGAAACTGGCTGCAAGCTCACAGCCAGCAGCTGGATTCGCCAACTGCACCTCCCCCTGGACCTAACAGTAAACTTCTGTTTGGTCCAATGGATCATCATAATTCAGAACACTTCCTGCAAAGCATTATGAGTTACAGCAGGGAGTTGCTCTTTTGTCTGTGCCCACTGTGTTAGGAGATGCCATAAAAGCCATACTGGCATTGCACCAGACTAGCTTTTAAATTATTTTTTTCAAAGGTTTTACCTGTAAATATAGTGAACCAAATAAGAAACTTTGGATTATGCAAAACAAGCAGAAAACAAATTCCCAAATTATCTGGTTGGCTTCCAAAGAGATAGTAGCTCATGTGGACTTAAAGACTGCTAAGAGCAAGTATTCTTATTTCATATAAGATAGTTCGGAAGAAGAACATCATAAACAATCAGCATGAAAACTTTCTTTCCAAGTGACACATGAGTTCTAGGGAAAAAACCTAACCTCCAACCTCCAAATGTCTCCGTCAAATATTTTTTTCCAAATCAAAAGTTTCCTATCACTTTCATCAGTACCATTTCTGGGACATCAGACTTGATTGTTTTCTTAATTTTTGTAATTGCCTATAAAATATTTCCTGTTACCCTGTAGCTGATATTTGTCTTTTTTGTCTTAATCTGAATCTTGATTACTCATGAACATAAATGAGAATAAGACTAACTCTTGTGGGAACTGTAATTTTCCTTCTCTATGAAAGTGTTAATTCATCAATTTGCAAACTATATTTATGTAGCACAACTTTCACTTCTTTTAATTCACCCAATATTTCAGCGTGTATCAACAAAACAAGTCTAGCTATGAATTTAAAATCAAAATAAGTGAAGTAAAACAAAGGTATTTGGCAAATTAGCAAACACTGTAAAATTCACTAAGGTGATTGACTAAGGTGAAATATATAAATGGATTTTAAATTGCATTATATTCCCCCCTAATAATTCAACATTTCACATGCCTGGAAAATTGCAATTCTTGAAAATAATCTACCATGAACAGTGCAAAATGTTGCTCTTTTTTATATCTTCAAGCTCAGCTTAGCTCCAGGAAATTCTCTTTTTCTTGTCAAAGATATAGATGGAATATCAGTAACACTGTGGTGGCGAGATGCCACCACAGGTTCCCGTGGGGAAGAGGATAATCCCCATGGGCCCCAAACCCTGGAAACAGACCCCCGGTGGGGATAACTTACCCCCTGCCAGGCAGCCAGAGCAGGAGCCGAGACCGCAGCCGCAGCCACATCAGCTGGCGTTACGCCGGCTGTTTAATCAGCTGTTTCCCGCACAGGGAACAGATGGACCAATCGTGGCGGCCAGTCCAGCTGCCGCGGGAGAGTTTAAAAGCCCTGCAGGAACCAGGGCGGGGACGGAGCCGGAGAGAGAAAGCGTTGGTGGGCAGCACACTAGGCGTGCTGAGGCTCCAACAAGGGAGAGGAGTGGCACAGCCTACGCAGTACCCGCAGGCAGTGCAGGAGAAACCTTTGAGCCCCCTGCAGGAGGCAGAGCAGGGGAAGCCCTCTAGCTCCCCGCTGAAGAAAGCCAAGGGAAGCATTTAAGCTACCTGTAGGGACCAGGGCAGAGGAGGCATTCGAGCCCCCTGGAGGAGGCTGGAGTAAAGGAGGTAGCTCCATAGCCCTCTCCTCCTCAGGGGAATATTTCTTCTGAAGAAAAAAAAAACCCAAAAAAAGAAAATCAACAAGATTAGAAAAGAGAGGCCATGGTTTGAGGCCGAAGGGATGAGAGCCAACTGAGTCCACTCAGATGTGGGACCCCCACCTGAAGCCAGCTGCGGGTAACCCCTCAGGGCCAAAATCACCATTATACGGACACCCATCTGGTTGGTGAGTGGATGGGGTGCAGGGGAGGCAGAGCCCCATGGAACATCGTGCCAAGCAATCGTGAGTACTGCTGTTTGTCGGGAGGCCCTCCCAGGAAGATCTCCATTGAACCTCCCTCTCTTAATAGCTTAACATCAAAGTTGTGGCAGGAGAGTTGAGGGGAGGGGCTACACACCCGACAGACCGTGCAACACATAAAGCCCCAGAGATCACAAACACCAATAGCAATTCTAATGCCACTGCAATTAGGAAGATCCACAAAAAACTCCTTTTTGAGGGAGATGCTACTATCATAATATTAAAATTGACAGTAATAAGAAAATTTTAGTAGAATTTTAAAAAAATAAATAAAAGATAAGAGGTCAGATCTCAAAGGACAACTCAGGAGTAACTCAAGAAAAGGACCAACAAGATATTTCAGGTCACTTTAGAGGCTGGGCCATTGGTAACAATCTTGTAAATTACCTTGGATTTCTCATTTCTCAGGATGGTGATCAGGTGAGCTAGAGAAAGAGAAAACACACCATATTCCAGTGGGAATGTGACTTAGTTGAACTAAAATCTCAAATCTAAAGAGACCCACAAACAAGTGATTCTTTTGTACCAGACTGATTTTTTTAACTTTATTTTTATTATTATTTAAGGCACTTTAATCCACAGAGCACAGTTAAGCAACAAATAAAGTGACTCATGTATTGATGATTCTGATTCATTACAATATTTGTTCTGTGCCAAAGAAAATTTCAGTGCATATATTTTAACTAAAGGACTTCAATTGCCATTTGGAAAACTATTTCATGCTCAGATACAAGACTTATTTTGTGATAGTTGTAGGTCCACCATTATTGCAGGAGAAAGAGAACTAGTAGTTAACTTGATACAAAACATCACAGTCCTAAACTGCAAAGTTTGATATCTCTAGATCAGGGACTCTTATCCAAACTCAGAGTTTGGATATAGCTTCTCTGTAACACTATGCATGCAGGTTACACAAAGATGGGTATTGCTGGAATTATCTGAGTATCCAATCATTCATTTGCAGTATGAATGATTGGATCATATCTCAGATATGAGATATCCCTGAGTTACAGTTTGTATAAAGGAAAAGAGTAATAACCCAACAAAATGAGACAGTAATGGAGATAGAAATAATATTGTTTGCATCCTCAAGAATGTTTTTATTAGCCTTTGACCTTTTGCAGAAACTGAAGAAACACCTGAAATCTCAAAAAATATTAATGTTGTCATTATGTTTCAACCATAATTTGGGAACAAACAGGGAAACAATTTTTGTTTCTTCATCCATGATTTTGCAGTCAGAAAGTTTCCCCTTCTATGCGAAATGTTGTCACCCAAATCAATACATGAGGATTTTCCCCCTTCAAATTGAAGGGTCATTTTTGTTCCAGTGGATCAGAGAATGTGCTTTATTCATCATATTAGTCATTCTAATATTCCTTTCTGATATGCCACAGCTATTCCGTTTGTGCAGTGTCATTCAGCAGCATTTTTTATGCAGAGGAGATTTTCTATCAACACTTAGGTGTGACAATTAAATAAAAAGGTCTCCACTGATTTGAATAAATCTGGGAGCTCTCTCCCTGTTGGTACATTTTGGAGGCTCAAATTATGTGATATCATGACCTGATTTGTTTTTCCAGTGTTTCCATTCTACTTCCTAAAGTAACTGTACTTTCAGCAACCAGCTAGAATTTAAGTGTTCCCTTTCAGTGTATTAGAGAGAGGTAGTCATCCATATTAGCCTGAAGTCAGGCAGTGGGCAGGGCAGGGTGGCACTTCAAAGCAGTGGTTCCCAAACGGTCACAACCCCAAAGGGGGTCACAACATCAGCAGATGGGGTTGCGATAAATGTTCCCCTGGGCTTTCGATGCCCACAGCAGGATGCGTGGCTGCAGCTGGGTTGGACCAGCTCCAGGCAGGAGCTGCCTCTGTGGCCCAGAAGGTCCCTGCCAGGAGGGTAGCAGGGCAGGGAGCCCCAAGCCAGTAGTGAACGTACTTTTAAATGCTCATTTTTTATTATCATAGTTATTGATGCAGACATAAAAAACAAATCAAAAGGAAATGTTCCATTTTATTAGACCAAGGGCAATAACCTGAGATTTTTGCTGTTCAAAGAAGTTGTCTTAACATTAAAAAGTGCCTAGTGATTAAGATCTGACTGACTTCCAGTGGGGCAGGTGCAGGCACCTACCCTGGAGATCTTCAAGAGGTGACTGGACGCACACCTTGCTGGGGTTATTTGACCCAGGCAATCTTTCTTGCCCAGAACGGGGGGGCTGGGCCTGATGATCTCACAAGGTCCCTTCCAGCCCTAAACTTCTGTAAAAGCCTGCAGCGGGAAGCCCACATCTCCCCCCCCCCCCCCCCCCCCCCCCCCCCCGCCCCACAGGATCCACTCTGGCAGTGCTGCCCATGAGGGGGGGAATGGGTAAAGCTGGGGTCTGCACTCTGCTCCTGCCACAACAACTGCCACTTCCTGTGGGTGGCAGCCAGGGCTTAGGTGCTGTTGGGGGTGGGGGGAGCTGCAAGTTGGGAGTGAGGGGCCATGCTAAGGAAATGGAGTCATAAATGGGGTCATGCTGAGGAAACATTTGGGAAACACTGCTTTAGAGACTTACCTGTTCAGAGAGGTCTATGCTTTCAGAGGAGACAGCCTACTTCACCAGATGCATTTGGTGCCTATGAAACCATATGCCTCTCTTAAGAGGCAATTTGCCACTCTACCCTGTCTTCTGCCTTTGAATGTATTTAAAAAAAACAACCTGTTTACCTCCTTGTCTAACTCCATAAGGCAGCAGTCTGTTCCCATCCAGATTTTGTATGCAGAAAGTCATGTGCGACTGGTGCCGCCTTAGTCGGGGGGGGCATGTGCCCCCTCAGTGACCAGTCAGCAACCAGAGGGGAGAGGTTTCCCCCCACGGCCAATCTCGCTGACGGGGGGGGAGGGAGAGGGGGTGTCCCCTGCAGCCAATCCCACTGACCAGGAGGCATCTTGCACTCCCGCCTGCCCTCTCTGCCCATTGCCTAAGCCCCCACCCTCGTGCAACCCCTACGTGTTACCACTGCAGGAAGTTAAGGGTCAATGTTCCCTTGCAGGGACGTGAAAGATTTAAAAAGCTTAATTTCTAACCACAAACTGCTCACACAACTCATATATTTGTCTGTCCTGCTCCCAAAGAGTTGTGAAGTGACACCACTTATTTATGTTGCAATTATCTGCAGGTCTTAGGCTTGGGAATTTTCAATAATTCCTTCAAATAGTTTCTGGCTACAAACAGACATCACATTTATCCAAGAAGAAACCATTTGATTCCGGGACAAAGCGCAGTTCCTCAAATGTCCACATCTATTGCCCCAGTACAAATCATTAAAAAGGTTCATGGGATAAGAAGTATTAATAGTTTAACCCAGGATATTTCTAAATGAATGGTTGTCCTAGAACTGCATAATTGAATCACTGGCAGAAAAGCAGCAGTGCATTCAGCTGTTCACTAAACCCTGACTGAAAGGGCAATTGTGTGTACATGCTAATTCCAGGATACTTCTGTTCCACAACAAACACAGGCACAACCTGTCCAGAGACAAAAGTAAAGTAACCCGGGTGGTACTCCAAGAGGTACCCCCTCTCCAATTGAAGGGATCAAAGCAGGTGCACAAGCGCTGTGGGAGGTGTAGGGACTCTCCTCCCCCTATACAGCAGAGCCAGACCACCACTGGGGACTTAACCATATACCTTTCAATGAAAGAACAGTACTGGGAACATAATAGGCATAAATCAGGGGGTATAGGGGACACTACAACACCCAGGGCAGGATTCAACAAAGGTTACATACTTACAAACATTGACAAAAGACAGGGTTAACAAAATATAAAACACAAACAGCAGAACAAACAATACTGGTTGGTGAAATATAAAAAGAAACAAAATACAAAATGTCAAATGACAAGGAAATACAGGGCCTTGGTACTTGGAGGAGGAGAAAGGCAGAAAACACAATGGCCCCTTTCCACTGCAAGAAGACTTGCTCCTTATTAGCTCACTCACCACGTCACCCCAGCTGGGACTTAAACTTGGATCTCCCATGTGGTAAGCAGAAATGCTGCTACACAGCCACCACAGGTAGCACCGTTCCAAGCTGCTAGGGGTCTTGACCTTCCCAGAGCCCCGGCCTCACGTCAAGCTGCCTGGCCTCTGATTGGAGGACCTGGAAGCAGAGCTGGGAACCTCTCAGGTTGCTGCTCAGATCCCTGCTGGAGCAGGGGAGCCTCTCCTGCTGGCCACAGCCTCTCGTAGGGGATCCTGGAGCCCAGCAGGGAGCCACTCCTGCCAGCTGCACGCCGCGCTGCTGAGGGGCCAACTGCTGCCTGCAGGTCCCACTCCTTCAGGCTCTTCTGGGGCAACTGCTCCCACCCCACTGCCTCAGCTCTTGCCAGCTCTTTGAAGCTCCTTCCTTGTGGTCCCTCACTGGTCTCTCTTAACAGCCACACTGCCCCTTTTATCCCCCTCCAGGTGACCCAAGAGGCCAATCAGGGGACACGGAGGGTGAGTCTCTGGGCCTAAATGGTGAGGAAAGGGAATCCCAAGTCCTCCAATCATCTTTTATCCCTTTCAAAACCCCTGGGTTGTCACTGCCAGCTAGCCTGTCACAGTAACATCTGTTCTTAGCCTCTGTGCTGATGAAGTCAAATATCTGTGTTTAGATCAGTGCAGCAGTTGATTTAAATGCATCAAAATTGTTTTAACTTGGAAGGCTGATGGAACAGTCTGAATATATCATTTACTTTACACAAGAAACTTAATCCCCACTATTCAGTACTTAATGATTAATGAATTGCTGACCAAGTCACAAAAGGATAACTAATGATAATTAAGTCTATGAATTACCAAAGTTAAGAGGTTTTCTTCCACATTGTTTTCCTAATATTTTCTCCTTGTTATCGCTTTCTTCACATATCCTCTCATTTGAAGCATCAGGCTGAGGCAGTCAAATGGACACAGAGATTTATCCCTTGTATCCTATTTACAATTTCCAAGATTTTATTTCCTGATCTATCCCTCCAGCCTGGCAGGCTGCCAGAATGCACAGTACTTTTCTGTAGTTGTAAGCAATAAAATAATTCTGTCTTTATCATGCCATGTTTCCTTGTATCTTTTTGAAGGACATCAATGACTGCCAGTGCTGTCAGTGATGAATTATATGCTTTACCTGTTTAACACAAGAGTAATCTACATAATACAATAGAAGGGTGTAGCTATATATCTGTATCTATATCTGTATCTATGTTTCTACTCACACAAGGTCATCTTTTTTTTTAATTTTTCATAATTATCGCAGTAGCATGACAAAAGTATCAACTATGACTTGCGAATCTTTGCTGATACCATAAAGTGGAAAATTCACAGACTTAACTCATTTTTGGAATTGCCTGTTTTCCATATTTTACAAGTAACATTCAGAAAGCACCTAAGTAACTTGAGAGCTCATTTGTGGGACCTGTGCTTCAGTCTCATAGGGGTTTTGAAAACAAATTCTTACCACTCTTATTCTTTTTCTAGCCCCTCATTCAGGGTTAACTCAAATATTTTAAGATGACAAATATTTTAAGTTTCCTCTTTCTGTTCTTAGCATATAGATTAATTTACAATGTCACATAGTTTAAGTTTGCATATGCAAGGCACTTGTAGAGAATTAGTCTACATTAAGCTTTCAGTTTTTAGGATTGTTTCCATGTCAGTTTCTATAATCATGCATTTTTAAGGCTTTTGTCCATACTGAGGGAGACAAGGGTTTTCGTCATAGAAAAAAAAATCTCTTTTCTCTCAAGGAAATGAAAAAGTGTATCTATAGTTTATTGATAGTTTCTATACATTATTTTTATTTTCCTCCTTACTTTTTAGTTGGGAATCTTTAATTTCTAACAAATTGAGGCTGTATCTTTCTGTCTTCTTTGTATACAGTACAGTGAAGAATTTATTATTTATCTAAATATCAAAATATCTTAAGTTGGTTCTTATTTAGGTTGCCTGTGGGCTTCAGGTCCCTTCACTTCTTTTTCCATTTAGTGATCAGTTTTGGAAGTATTTCACTACAGTAAAATGGTTGTCTTCAGTGAGGTGTCAATATGAGGTTTCTTATTTCTGTGTCTCCAGAGCAAATCCAGTCAATATCTCTCCTTACATAGCACTGCTTTCCATAGGAAATGTTAAATGTGGAATATCTAGATGCATAACATCATAATTCTATTCAAATTCTATATTGTTGTCATCATTATGGTAACTTAACATCTCTCCACAATAAACTAAAGAGGGTGAAAAGCATCTGCCATTTCATTTTTATTTTTTTTATTTTTTCATTCTTTTGATTTATATGGCACTCTTCCCAACCAAGGCTCATGGCAGCTCACAAAATGAGAACAAAATAATTTATAAAGCAGGAGAATGAACAAGAAAACAACTTAAAAAGCAAGTACAATACCAAAATAAAACAGAACCACCCTAGACCTTTCCTTTCAAAAGTGGTGCTCAACCTCCAGTTCATGGGCCACATCCATCCCACAGAGCCATGTCACCCAACCCATGAGACTCCCCCAGGGTCTTGAAACTTGGTGGTGTATTGCTAATTAGTAGCAATTAACACTGCCACCACTCCCCCCCTGCCAAATTTCCCAGCCTCATAGCCCAAATGACATAGTCCTGCACACAGCACCAGAACCATGGGTGCAATCTGGCATGACCTGAGCATGTGGAGCAGAGTCCTGCTCCAGTATGCAGGTCTGGAGCCATGCACTAGGCTAGTCTCACATGCTGGCCAGATTGGGCCCTGGAGGAGCTTCCCCAGGCCCCAGCCAGACCAGGCCCCAGCCCCACATGCCAGATTGGGCTCATAACTGGATCCATCCTGCAGACTGATCCTGCACCACTTGGGCAGCCCATGGGTGAAAGGTTGGGCACCACGGCTGAAAACAATTTCCCCTCTTAGTGTTGCTTGCTAAATGTCTGCCCAGATATGATATGCAGGTTCAGACTCTGGCAGGCCCCTAGCAGGAGGGAGCTTAGTGACTGCTGAGAATGACCTTCCATGCGTTTGTGCCAAGCAGCGTGATGCATTGACAGTATTTGCAAAAGGTCAGTCTTGCTGACTTTAGTGACTGTGATGGGGCATTCAGATCCCTTGTATGGAGGGCCCAGGCTGTTAGGGCTGTATAAATCAACATCAACACCTTGAATGCCACCCAGAAAGCTACTGGGAGCCAGTGCAGACACTGGAGGACTGGAGCTACATGCTCTTGATAAATGATCCACTGCCATTAGTGGACTGGGGTTTGGGTTGTAGCCGTGTTGGTCTACGGACATAGGCAGACAAGGTTCCTTGGGTGAATTTGATATCTTTTATTAGACCAACCCAAATGGTTGGAGAATAGTTATTAAGCAAGCTTTCGGGTTCAAATTAGTGGACTGGTGCATTCTGCAACAGCTGCCCTGCATAGAGCACTGCTCAGCAATCTAGTGTTGAGATTAGGAAGGCTGGGATGATCGTGGCTTCTATCCATATTTTCCTTCCTAATGCAAAATTTTGCATTTGAAGGCTAAGCTGTGTTTTTGTGGTCATTGTGAAGCCAAAACCAGAGGTATTATGGAGCAGCAACTGCGATGCACTGATGACTTCTGAATGTCACCGTGCTACGCAGTTCAAGTTGGGTCACCCCACCTTTGTTACGCTAGGGCCAAGACGACCCCGGGAGGCTTGAAGCAGTGCTTCCTCCCGTAGGAGTGGGCATCCTAGCCTGGTACACGGGGCACCCTTTCAAACTCAAGGCACTTGGAAACCAATCGAGTGACACCACTCTTTTGACTGAGGCCACAAGCAGCTCGCTAGCAGTTGCCAGGTTCTCTGAACATCTCCTCATAGAGTTCATAGATTTTATAGACATTAGGGCTGGAAGGGACCTCGGAAGATCATCAAGTCCAGTCCCCTGCCCCAGGGGCAGGAAGTCAGCTGGGGTCAAAGGATCCCAGCAAGATAAATGTCCAAATGTCTCTTAAAGGAGTCCAGAGTAGGTGCCTGCACCACCTCTGGAGTCAGTCTGTTCCAGGGCTTGGGGCCTCGGGCAGTAAAGAAGTTCTTCCTTATGTCCAGCCTGAAACGGTCTTGGAGTAGTTTGTGACCATTTGACCTTGTCATCCCTTGGGGCACTGGTGAACAGGTGTTACCCCAGATCCTGATGTACACCCCTTATATACTTATAGGCAGCCACCAGGTTCCCCCTGAGCCTGCACCTTTCCAGGCTGAAGAGTCCCATAGCTCTCAGCCTCTCAACATAAGGCCTGTTCACCTGCCTTCTGATCTTGTGTGTGGCTCTCCTCTGTACTCTCTTAAGCTTCTCCACATCCTTCCTGAATTGTGGAGCCCAGAATTGGATGCAGTACTCCAGCTATGCCTCACCAAGGCCGAGTACAGCGGGAGGATGACATCCTGGGATTTGCTTGACAAGCATCTATGGATGCAAGCCAGAGTTTTGCTTGTTTTACCAGCTACAACATCGCATTAGTGGCTCATATTCATCTTGTGGTCAATCATGGCCCAAGTCCCTTTCGGCCATGGTGCTAGCAAGCATAGCACTGCCGAGCCTATAAGTGTGCTGCGGGGTTTTTTTTCCCCAAGGTGAAGTACCTTACATTTTTCGGTGTTGAAAGCCATCAGGTTTTCGTCCGCCCATTTTTTGAGCCTGTTCAGGTCCTGTCCTCAGGTGTGGATGCTTTACCCCAAAATTTGGTGTTATCAGTGAACTTAGCCAGTCTGCTTCTGACACCAATGTCCACATCGTTAATAAAGATGTTAAAGAGTATCAGCCCAAGGATGGAGCCTTGGGGGACACCAATGGCCACGGCGCACCACAATGATTTACTTCTATTACCACTCTCTGGGTCCGACTTCAGAGTCAATTCCCCAGCCTTTGGACCGTGATGTAGCTGAGGCCGCCATTGGCCAATTTTTCCATGAGATGATCATGGGACACCAGCTTGAAGGCTTTTTAAAAAAAATCAAGATTGATGACATCAGGGGAGGTTTTCTTGGATTAGGAAAGTGGACAGGGGCCACCCCAGCTCAGTGGCGAGGACATGTGTCAGCAGGCATGTTGTGGCCCAACACACACCAAGGAAATGAGGAGCTGTCTGTGCAAGGAAAGTAGATATCCTGGTTTTCTTGGATAAAAAATTATCCCCAATTTTCAAATTTAAAAAAGTAACCCAAAATCCACATTGGCCCATGATTAAAATGAAACCCTACTAAGACATAGATATTTATACAGAGAGAAGTGTTTCATTTTAATTATGCACCAATGTGGATTTTGGGTTACTTTTTTAGTCCAAAAATTGGGGATTTTTTCATCAGAGAAAAACTAGGATCCCTGGAAATGAGGAACTATCTGTGCCTGAGGCACTTTCTGCCATTCAGCCCCTCGAACCCAGCGCTCGGCCTACAGAGGCAGCACGCAGGCAGGAGGCACACCGGCCTTCAGCTCAGGGCCAGGGCTACGGCTACACCGCGGCCACCAACCCGGCCCGTCCGCGCAGGCCCAGCAGCAGCAGCAACTGCCCCTCCCCCGCCCCACAGCTCGGCCGCGCCCCAGCCCTTGCGGGCGCCGGCTCCAAAGACAACACGTGACTCCGAGACTCAGAATTCGACCCTGACACTCTGGCCGCGCAGCCAATGAGCAGCCGGAGCCGCGCACCTTTCAACCTCCTGCCGACCAATGAAAGCGCTCCCCTTGCCCCGCCCCTCTGAGTGCTGCCGAGCCAGTGGCGAGAGAGCACTGGCCCCTCGCGGTTGGATTGACAGGACCGCCAGCCAACGGCGGACGCGCAGCGACCTCCCCTCCTCGCTACCGCCCCGTTACCCGGGAGCCCATTGTAAATAGCGCCGCGGCCCCTTTAAGCGCCGCGTCGCTCGGCAACGGCCCGCGCGGGCGACGCGGAGGCGCCAGGTACTGAGCGGCGCGGGGGGCCCGGCCCGGGACAGCGCGAGCCGCGGGCCCCACGGGCGTGAAGCCGGTCTCGGCTTCCCCTGCCCCGGCCTCCCCGGGTCTGGCGCGGCGCAGGGAGTAGAAGGGAGGGGCTGGTGTTTGCCCGCCACAGCTGGGCCTGGGATTTAGGTTTTCCTGCGATCCTGGGGGAGGAGCAGGCTGGGGATTGGGTAGATTTGGATCCATTTTATCATCCTCTTTTAAGGCGACGGGCATTCATCTGCGCCGAGGTGGGACAGGGCGTAGTTTAGGTTGCGTCACGTGCTTTCTTATGGCTTCTCCCCTCTCCCCCCCCCCCCAATGTTCTCTGAGCGGTTGTTTTTGAAAGGACACGTCCATCCGACAGTGAGGTGAATTTATTACTGACCTGTCTGGAAAGTTTTCATGAGAAGGAGGTGAATGTTTAGCTCCCTATTGGCTATTCAGAGTATGAATTATGTAGCACCAGTCTTGAAATCCAAGTCCAGTTTCCAAGCATGTGCACAGGCTGGGGGCTGCCAGCTAAGCACCAGCAAACAACCTGGGGGTTACAGTGGGCGATAAGATAGATACGAGCCAACAGTGCACCCCCGTTGCCAGGAAGGCGAACGGCAAACTGGGCTGCATTGGTAGGAGCATTGTAGGCAGATCAAGAGAAGTGATCATTCCCCTCTACTCAGCACTGGCGAGGCCACATCTGGAGTGCTCTGTCCAGTTGTGGGCCCCCTGCTAAATTAGATCTTCCTTAAATACTGAAGGCTGCACATGAGAGAGGAACAGTGGAGAAAAATCCCTGGTCATACCCAGTTCCTTCTCCCTTTCGGCATCCACTCTGCCCTTGTGTTACACAGGAGACTGGGCAAGATGCATCTATGGTGTGTCTGACTAGTAAGTGGCATGTCTTATGTTCTTAGGGGTGCCTTGAGTTTATGGAGGGGCTTGTTTGGATACATCTGTTGTTTTTTAAAGTAATACTATGATTTTCAAAGTATACTCTAATAGTATAAGGAGAGCATAAAGAAATGAATCTAGTATAGTTGTCCTTTGAAGTCATGTTCCTAATTTAAGAAGTCCAAGAGACTATCAATCTGCAGGAATTAAAATATGATGGCATAATGTTTTGGGTCTAGACTTGGTTGGGGGTGCAGAGGAGGGAGGCAGGAAACAACTGATCAGGATATTCCAAACCAGCCTTTGTACTCAAAGTGGCACACACTGTAGATGCGTCTACATGTGCTCTTTAATGTGCATTAGACGATTTTAATGCGCATTTAAGCGTAACTGAAAAAAACGTGCTATTTAGTTAATGCACATTAAAATAGTCTAATGTGCCTGAAGCATCTCTTAAAAACTCTGCTCTTCAGTTAACGCACATTAAGAGAGGCTAATGCACATGCTCCTAGTACCTCAGAATGGAGGGCGCCTACACATGAGCGCAGGGGCTTCTCTGATATGCTGGAATTCCAGCCTTTTGGAACAGATTCAGCTGAGTCTCTTGAAGCATGCCAATTGCCATGCTCCAGCAGCCTCCTGCATCTCCTATATCAGAGTCCCCATGCTTAAAAATGGCAGTGGGGGCACTTGTGCCCACGCTGCCATTTTAAGCTCTGGGACACTGATACATGAGACATGGCAGTGCTTTATTTAGAGCAGCTCTCAGAGCCACTGTAATTAAAATGCTGCCCCTCCCAGCCCTGGAGCATATGTAAAGGAGCCAGGAGGTACTAGATTTAATGGACATTAACTAAAGCGTGTTAATGCATATGTAGATGGACCCGGAGGTACTAAATTTAATAGAGGTGCACCGATAAATTGGTTCATATCGTATCTGCACCGATGATGTCAATTTTGGTTTTATTGGCAGTCGGCTTTTTTTTGACTAAAGTGGCCAATAATTTCACTGATAAATGTTGCATGCATGTGCGCAGCCCGGCAGATTGGAGAGCAGAGTCCGGCTGGTAAGCCTGTGGGAGAAAAGGGGCAGGGGAAGGGTAGGTGTGTGGTAGGGAGGGGAGGGCAGATCAAGGCCCCCGCAGTAAGGGAGGGAGAAGGGGTAGGGCTGGACAGGGGTAGGCACTGCCTAGCCAGGGCAGGGCAGGCCGCAGAATGAAGCTGCGAGTGGCTCGTCCCAGGGCGGGGGCACCTCCTGCCACTGGCACACCCTGGGAGAAGCATGGAGGAGCATGTGCCCCTGAATCTGCAGGGCGAGGGTAGGTTGCCACTGCAGGCTGGCTGACATTGGGGGCGGTGCTGGGCTCTTCTTGGTGGGGGGGCGGGGAGGGGGGCTGGGCCAGGGCTGCACATGGGGCGGGTGGCTGCAGCTGTGGGGGGGAAGGTTTAGGAAGGCTATGGCAAATTTTGGGGTGGCTGTAGTCTACCCCATAGCCCCCCCTTCCCAGCGCTGCTGCCACCTGCCCCATGCACAGCCCTGGCCCAGCCCAGCCAGTGCTGTCCCCAACCCCAGCCCACAGCGACAGCTGACCCTTGCCCTGTACAGATCCTGAGGGCACATGCCCCTCCATACATCCCCCAGGGTGTGCCAGCAGTGGCTTCCCCCCCACACTGCCTCCGGACAAACTGCTTGCAGCTCCATCCCACGCCCCACCCCAGCTGAGCAGCGCCTGCCCCAGCCCCACTCCCTCCCTCACTGTGGGGGCTTCAATCTGCCCCCTCCCCCCCACGCTCCTTCCTTCCCCGTGCCCTTTTCCCCCATAGACTTACAAGTCAAAACTGCTCTCCAAGCTGCCAGGCTGCATATCAGCGATCAGCTCGGTATTGGCCGATATGGCTCGTTAATAATCGGCCATTAGTATCACCCCAAAAAATCTTTTATTGGTGCACCCCTAAAATTGAATGTGCATTACCTAGAGTGCATTAATGAATATGTAGATAGGCCCACAAATTGCTGACATGAAAAATACAAAACAAAAATGATTTACAGAAAGAAGCAGCATTTTGGTTTGACCCGACTCTGCAGTGTGTTTATGGATTGGGTGCTTCAGCAGGGCTTTTTGGCACTTTTATCTAATAGCTGAGTCAATCAGCTATTAGATAAAAGCACCAGGAAAGCCCCACTATAGCACCTGATCTATACAAATGTTAGGTGAGCAGGATCCAACTTAGTGTAATGCCTCTTCTGAGCATGCACTGGGCTTGGCACAGGAGCACACTGTGTTTAAAGTAAAGCACCGGTTTTGGGGGTGGGGTTCACATCTGCAAGCAGCCACAGTGACCAGTAGGGACAATTTATGCTATAGCCTGCCTTAAAACGGCATTTTAAAAAATAAGTTCTCTGATTCTTGCGCTAAAGAACCAAGATCCAGAAATGAAAATTCTGCAAATGAAATGTTCATTGAAGCAGAACAACAAAAACAATTTTTATGTGCTCCTGTGCATCCCAGCACTCTTAGTCTACCAGCCTAGTTTCTGTTACAGTGATTCATACAGAGAAAGCAAGGGAAAATGTATTCTGCCTTTGTAATGAAGAGTCCTAAACACTTGCTGTGCTATATTTGCTTTGCCATCTGTCTGTCATGTCTTCTGCATCACAAGCTCCTAGAGTCTGAATGTTTCCTATTCTCTGTAAGGCTGTCAGTGAACAATACAGAAATCATAATAATATAAATGTAAGCTGTTGAAGTACAGTGTAACATTTTAGAAAGATGAATTGTTTTCAGTAGTATTAAAATTTCTAGAATAGGGCAAGATGTATTTAATGTATATTGTGTCAAAGTGTTCTTAATGCTATGGACTCGTTTTGGTCCAGGCATTCAAATTTTGCTGATAGTAACAGCCCCATCAGTGAATTCATAATGTTGAATTTCTAACAATTATCACATTTCAAGGGAACGCTGATAATCTTGAGGATTTTATTCACATGAACTGGATTAAACTTTATAATCAAATCAACTTTTTTGAAACAGTTGAAAAGCCAGTTGACCAAAACATTTCTTAATCAGACCTTATTGTAACTGAAGTAACTCATTCTGTAGCTGTTCATCAGCTCTCAACACGAGCATGATGTTCTTTACGCTGATAACATTACTATATAAACTGGCAAGTAACCAAATTGGGCAAGGCTTGACAAACTAATGTTTCTTGTTTTTATATGGTAAAAAACAGTCATGTTACAAATGTATAAGCAATGGAGCATCCAGAAACTGTTTTTGGATGGTCATCATGGGGCTTTTCATTGTTTTATCTGTTCAAATAGTTTTCAGTCCATTACTTTTTCAAAGCGCCTTCAGAATGTGTGAAAAATTACTGCGTATGTATTTTATTATATGAATTGCCAACTTGTTAACAGCATGCTTTGCACAACATTTTCAGTTTGTTGAATATGTCCAGTTCTGAAACTTTTATTTATCAAGGTATATGAAATATATTTTGTCCAAGTAAAACATATTGTTGAGATATGAAAAAGACTCTTCAAAAAGTCCTATTTAGGGAATTGCGGCAGCGCACTTTTGGGTGCTTGCCACCTTACGGGCTATAGACAGGCAGCCAGCAGGTGCTTAATTAGGGCAGCCATTTTAGGTTCCAGTGTTTATATGGGAAGGCAGCAGTTAGTTCGTTATGTGCAGTGTGGAGCCCCAGCGAGGGGGCATTGTAAGGGCCTGCTCAGAGTAGGACGCGATAACGGGCCGTCTGAAGCACTGTGTGTGTGGGGGAAGGGTACAAAGTAGGGTCGCAGAGGGCGGCTTGAAGGACTGCACCAGGGGTGTACTGGGTAGGGCTGCTCAAGTGGCTTGAAGGCTGGTACATGGACCAACCCTGTGTGTGAAATTAGTGGCCTGGTGAGGGGCTTGTGGCAAAGGCAGCCCAGCATTGGCACAAGGTTACACCACACAGAGTAGGGGAACTCGCAGGAACCAGAGGTCTGTGCGGTAGTGCCAGGGTGCAAGTAGTGAAGCCCGAAAGCCCAAGAGGGGCTGCTTAAGGGGAGCTAGGGCAGTAGAGTGTGTCCTAGTAATAGGTGGAGTGCAAGAGGCCCCTGTTGGCAGAGGGCAGAGTGAATGGAGTTCAGCTATGGACTGAGTTTGCCCTGGCTTAAACCAGGGAGCTATTGTAATCTGGATGCTATTTGCGAGGTGTGGGCTGCGATGTAGGAGAGGTTTGGAGCTGCGGATAGTGCCTCCTAACATTGGGGCAAGGAATGGGCAGCCTCCCACTTAACATACAGATAACATTCAAGTAATGGCAGGCGAGTTAGGGCAGACTGCCCTAGGCAGGTGGGCGGGCCAATTTGAGAGCAGGTCCTAGGAAGGACCCCTGTCACAGGAATGTTTCTGGGATTGTAGATTTGCTTGTCACTTTTAATTTGGTAAAATGAAAATTGCTATTAGTGCGTATGTATAACACTGGTGAAGTCTGTCTTTACCCTGGTGTAAATGTGGAGTCGGCACATGGTGAACAACCCTCTACCAGTGTAAGTTGCTCCACTCTTGATTTGTGAAGTTGCCCCTTGGAAAATCAGGAGTTGTGAGTTACACTGGCATATTGACAGAGATGTGGATTTTCTGGAAAATTTTGAATCGGAACATTTTCTGGAAAATTTTCTAATACCCTGAATAGAGCGTGATCTGATTTAGCATGTTTATTTGACTTATATTTAGTAAAAACAAACTTTAAAAGTGCCCCCATGTTAATTTTATGCCCCAATAGCCACAAGTATTTGAACTGAAATATTTGATTAGGAAAAAAATTAAAAATGTGGTTTAAATGTTATATTCAAACAAATTCAAAGCCTTATGTAGAAAGAAGTAGACTTTCTCAGATGATGTTGTTCCACCACTTTGTTGTATTAGCTTTCTATATATGGCTTGTACTCTTTCAGGAAAGTTTCTACATGTTATTAAACATTTCTTCATTCTTGCTGCGTTGTTAGCCTACTCCTGCCCACGGTACTTACAAGTACCAACTTTCTTCCCTCCTTCAGTGGCTTAAACTTCATTATAATGATGCCACACGCTATATTTTTTCTGATTAGGCATTATTATGACTACTTCAGACCAAAAGCAATAAAAAACTAACAGATCTTATGCAAACACTTCCAACTTCCCCAACTCAAGCAAAGAAATGAGACACTATTCTGTGAGTTTGCTGAAATCAAAGTGAAACAAATATTAATCAGTTTTACTTTTAGTTTTGCTTTCACTTGCAGATGAAATAAGAATTTTAGCTTTGGTTTTGATTTGACCTGCACAGCCAATTAGGTGAATTCATAACTTGATTTTTGGTTTGGATTATGGTGTGTGTGTGTATTTAACCCTCCTGTTTACAAATCAGTAAAACATATATGTACTCTCTTGCATGCTTCGTAGGGATAATCACCTGAAAAACATTAATTACAACTTTGAAACTGCCAAGCTTGCCTAATATTGGCATTCATGCATTAATTAATTCCTTGTTAATTAACATTGTTAATAATTCATTTTTAGAAATGGAAAATTTCCCACAAAAAAATTAAGTACCAGAAAATTTGGAAAATTTTCCATCCCACATCCCTGCGTATCGATTGTCTGCAGAGCTAGCTATTTTCTCAATGCAGCAGGCTGTTCCTGGCTTCTCCATCACCAGTGGCTAAGGTGTTGCAGTAGCACCAACTACAAACAACTATTTCTAAGAAGTAGTCATCTATCTGCTCTGGACACCAGGGTGATTTAGATTTGTGTGCAAGTTAATATCATGTGTCCACACCCTGTGCTTGGAAATATGCTTTAGAAATGGTGATAACTGTATCGTTTAAATTGAGGCATTTGCAGTTCTTTCAAAAGAGACTTCATGCACGGTCAAATCCACTGCATATATGAGTACATCCACTGATGTATTCTCTTCAGAGTAAATTGTCTGATGGCTTCATTTCATGTTTTTTTTACATCCTAAAATTAGGGCACATGTTCTTTCTCTCTCATGCCTTTACCTACTATTAGCGCTCTTTTTACTTTCAAAGCCAATGATATCTTTTACAGATAGCTGTTAAATAAGATGGTGACATTAAAAGAATAAATAATACAAACGCCTATAATAATAACTATCATTTCAGAAAAATGCTCTTCATTCATGATTAGGATGCTTGCGTTTTCAATAACTGGACCTTCTAGTAACTATTAGTTTAGCAATAAGTTCTGAATTCCCAATATGCAAACACAAAACAGTTGGCAAAGTTGAAACAAGGTTTTTGTAGGGTATTCTCAATATAAGCTTTTTAAAGATATTTTGTTTTCCCAGGCCAGATCAAGCAGAAGTGTGACAGGACAGCCCTGCACCAGAGGAACCAGCAGCACATAACTTAGGGGTTGGTGCCAGCGGTGTGCCAGTTGGCAGCTTCTGGCTTTGTGGCCATCCCCACAAGTGGGCTGCTCTGAGTGCCACCTCTTAGTTATGCCATGAAGATCAAGTTAGGCATCTAACTGACTTAGGCACTTTTGAGACTAGTCTTTCTACTCATAGGGAAGTAGGGCTGGAAGGGACCTCAGGAAGTCATCCAGTCTAGCTTCCTGACTAAATCATCCCAACTAAGTGTCTATCTAATGAAGATCTGCACTTACAGAATGGAAAATTCAGTCTCCTTCAAGTAACAGAATAATAATTTTCCACTGACAACTTATTTGAAAACTCTTCCTAAAATCGTACAAGGTATTTGGGGTTTGTTCTAGTGCAGGGTTAGGTAACCCCTGGCACGGATGCCAAAATGTGGCATGCGAAGGCATTTTGCTTGGTACACATGCCTCTGGGCAGACATCAGGGACGGGACTGCGGCTGCACTGTTCCAAAAAGGATTGGGTCCCTTGTGGCTCCCCCGCCATCTGCCCCAATACACCAACATCTTACAGGTTGAGGCTGCAGGTGTTTTTGGCACTCTGCCCAAAAACATTGCCAACTCCTGTTCTAGTATCTCCTGCTCTACATTTAGGCTGCAAGGCTAAATTATTTATAATAGAAAGACCCAACCATGCACACCCATTGTGCTAATAGCGAACTAGTGCTGAGAGCAGGAATTCATAAATCAAAACTCCTCTAGCAGTTGAGATGCCCGCTCTGTTCAGCTATGGAACTGTGGGTTTATAGGCAGTATTGTTGAAGACTAAGATAATAAAACAAAGAATAATATACATGTAATTGGGAATGCATATTTTGAGTAACTTAGTATAGAAAAGTGTTTATCTAAGAATATAAACAACTCTATATGGAGGTCTAGTACTCATGTGGACTCCACATTGTAGAACAGTTATCATTCTTTAAGGAAGTTCAGCATTTCTCTTCTGCTTAGCTGCTTAGGAATATATTATGCCATTCAACAGAAACCACTTAGAATGAATTAAGAGATGGGATCCAAAAAGTGCCAGTTTTTGTTCCTCTGCTAAAAGCTTTGACTTGGAGAAGAGGAGATGGTGCCATCAGGTATAAATTCTAGAGATTTTTGAGGAAGACAAAGGCACAAGGAAGAAATCCTATCTTTTCATTTGGCCCCAGAAGCTCTAGTCAGAGAAATGTTTCATAAATCAATTGACAGGAAAGGTAGAATAAAGTTCAGCAGCTACATGGTCCATTAAGATTTTGGCACTTTGGGCTTTCTTAGCTTCCACTGGTGTAGAGACGGTGGTAATCTTTTAAGGTTTCACAGTCTTCCTCAGTTTTCTCTTGCTGCATGCAGATAAAACCTCTTCTGCAGGCCCGGGGGGGGAGATGTTCCCTCCCAACCTTGGGTCTCTAAATGTGTACTTCCCCACTGGTGTTAACTTAATTTTTTTTTAAATAAATTAACCTTTATACCAGTGAGACAGATTACTTTAAAATGTATATTATAACATAACAAAATATTAAACTGAGATTTAAATAGTTTTCGTGGTTAATTATACAAACAAATGCAACTTTTATTTTAATCACATTTAGCTGACTACTAATGGTTTCATTTAAACATATCTTAATAGGTTTTCTGAGTCATTTCAGATTTTAAGTTTAATACCTCTTTGAATCTTATACCCTGGGCGTATTTTCATAGAATCATGGAAAATTAGGGTTGGAAGGGGCCTTAGGAGGTCATCTGGTCCAACCCCTATTTTCTTTCATTCTAAATCATATAGTGGTGTAAATTCATTGTTTTAGGGGAAATACTGCATATCAAAACAGCATCTCAAAATATTGATCAGTGAGGCTAACAGGTATATTTAAAGGTAGCATGAGCAGCGTGGTATCTACTTCTAATTGATAGGGCTGATATACAGAACTGCTTGACATAAAACCATAGCAGTCCTGAAATTATCTTGCAGTACTCTGTTCTTTTGTGATTCCTGTAGGAAATCTAGAAACTGAATCACTAAAACATTCTCACTCTTTTGTTCTTTTCTATTCATATTTTAGAAAAATGCATTCTGAATGAAGACCACTGATTGATAAAATGAAGACCCAACAGCTCATGTTTTGAAGATGAGGATAATAATGACTGGGGAAGAAGCCAACAGTTTTATTTATAACTATGAATAAATTTTTATGCATCAAAATGAACAGTTTTTGAGAGAAAATTAACTGTGATTTTAAAAATGGGAGAAAGACCACAAAGTCTAGATTCTGAACATGAAAGAAAATCGGACGGTGACAAAAATAGTGACTCCTATTATTCAGATGAGGATAATGCATCTCATTCATCTGATCAGTCACCGATGTTAAGCTGTTCGTCTATGAGCCATGGGAAAAAAAATAACAAAATACACACTTCAAACTTGCCCTACCAAGGTAGGTAGATTACATAACACAGAGCTTTGAAACAGTCTTGCTAACATCAACACTAATTGATTCTTATAAATTATTTTATGTCTGTTAAATGGTTCATAATTTTACTTTGAGAACTGAAATTAACCTGGTTTCTGTTAAGCATTGGCAAGCCTATTGTGTTTTTTTTCTGACAAGAAATAGAAAAACAAGTCCTGTCCTTTAATGATATCAAGTCTTTAGGTCTGCTTATGCTCCCATTTTGTCATTCACTTTCTTAGATCTTAAATCCAGAAATGACTATTTATAACTTCTCTGACACACAACATCCCAAAGTTCTCTCCTATGAATATCTGTATTGCAAGACTTTCCAGTATAGTTATCTGCAAATTAGATTTTTTTTCAATAGAATTGTAAATATTTGTCTAGAGTGATAATGTAGAATGCACAAAGCATTTTAAAATAGTGGCGTTCCTTGATAGTGAGAAGGTAAATGTACTCTATATTTATCTCCTTCTTCCAGGGGTTTAGGTTGTAGCCGTGTTGGTCTAAGGATATAGGCAGACAAGGTTCCTTGGGTGAATTTGATATCTTTTATTAAACCAACCTAAATGGTTGGAGAATAGTTATTAAGCAAGCTTTCGGGTTCAAAAACCCTTCGTCAGGCTAAGGAAGCTTCAGCAGTTGGTGTGTGCTCTTTCTGGATGGAATGAAAAGTAAACAAGCCAGGGGCTGGGCTGGGCTGGGCTGGGGAGGGGAGTCAGTTGCCAGGCAGATTGTAATGTATCAAAAATCCAATGTCTATGTTTAGTCCCTGATCTCTAGTATCCAGCAGGTTGATGAAATGGAGCTCATAGGCTCATCTCTGGGATGTGTTGTGTAAATTTCCCTTGAGGATCAGGACTGAGAGATTGGAGAGAGAGTGGCCCTCCTGTGAGAAATGTGCCCCCACCAGTAATTGGGTGTTTCTGTCTTTGATGGATTTCCGGTGTGCGTTCATTCTAGTGCGCAGTTGTTGTCTGATCTCTCCTACATATCTTCCATCAGGGCATTTGATGCATTGGATGAGGTATACTACATTCCTGGAGGTGCAGCTGTAAGATCCTGGGATGCTGATGGCTCTGTTGTGGGGTGTAGTAATAGTGTGGGTGGTGGAGATGTGGGGGCAGGTTTTGCATCTCTTGTCATGGCACGGTCTGGATCCTTTTGGTGTGTTCTGGGGTTGAGGAAGTTTGCTTCTGGTGATGAGGTTGGTGAGGTTCGGTGCTTGTCTGAAGGCTAGGATGGGTGGCTCTGGGAAGATCTTTTTAAGAATAGGGTCTTTTTCTAATATGGGTTGCAATTTTTTGAGGATTTTCCGTACAGGTTCAAGGGATGGGTGATAGGTCATAACCAGCGGTGTGTCTCCTTCTTCCACACACACAACATTGGTAAACTGCTTTGTTGATTGGACTGAGAGAGGAAATAGAACATGTTCCCCATCAAGGAAGAAGCAAGAGAGTGGGTGTGCAGTTTGACTTGAGGAGGGGCTGTGTACCCTCTAGCTGGGATTTGTTCCCTTGAACTGAGCCATTGTACATACTTTCTGGTAAAATTAAAGGATATCTTTTAGACCAGGGGTGAGTAATTATTTGGACTGGAGAGCAACTTATCAAGTTTTGGTGAGCTGTTGCAGGCTGGTGGGGGGTGGTACTGACCCCAGCTTGGTGGGAGGGGGAGGAGCTGACCTGACCCAGTGGGGTTCTGACTGGGGGGGGGGGGGAGCAACCTATCCAGGCCCATTTGCCCAGCACTGCTGGGGGCACCGGACAAAGTGTGTAGGCGGGGTCTCAATGGAGACCAGGTGGGACCCCCATGGGCGGTGCATGCTTGGCTGGATGGATGAGAGCTATGGGGAGGCTCAAGATCACAAGATGGTAACAGCGCAGAGTCATGGCCCAGAGCAGAGCTGCAGTCCACTCTCCACACCTCCTTGCTACAGGAGCCAGTTTCACAGGCAGGGATGTTCAGGAAGCAGATTATGGCTCTGCCCTGAGCCCTGTCCCTGTGCTGCTGTCACTACCCCATGATCCCAGACTCGCGTGCTTGTCCTGCTCCCGGCTACCACTCCCTGCCTGTGGCCCCATCCCATCCACCCGGCTGAGTATGCCTTGCCCACAGGGGTCCAGGTCTAGTCTGCAAGGAGACAGATGCAGCCCGCAGGCTGTATTTTGCCTACCCCTATTTTAGACCATCAGAAGTTATGGGAATGATTTCGGAAGAATCACTCAATGAAATTCTGTAGCTTATGTTGCACAAAAGGTATGACTAAAAGCTCTAGCCTTAAAGTCTGTGGAATGCCAGTGGCTTATGTCCTCAGGCTCTTTTCTCTGTTGGCCTTTGTAGAGTTGGCATAGTGCTCAGCGTGTGTGTGGCTGACATCCCTTAACACAACTAGGTCTCCAGGAAACAAACTTGCCATGGTTCTGTTGCAATAAGTTATGGAAGAAAGAGCAGTTCTTAGTTTTGGACATGTCATCCCAAATGAAGCTGTTTACATGATGGCATATCATCATGTCTAGTGGTTTTTAGAATTTATGGCAATAATTATGTTCCATTGCCAGAGTTATATGGATGGTCCGAAGTACAAAACACATGAGAATTCTCTATCTTCTCCCTGATAGGGATTACTTCAAAAGAATTGAAAAACAAAATCTGGGTTCATACTTTCATCTTAATCCATAGAAGCACAAGCACTGAATCCTGTAAGAGAGCTGGTTTTTCACTCTTTCATACCTGAATTTAACATGCCAAATGATCCTTATATGAAAAAGAACAGAGTATTGTATATGACCCAAGCTAGAAAAAAATTGAGCCTCAGACAGAAGTGGTATTGGATGACCATAAGTGCAAAATCCTTAAGGGAAGATGTAAGTAAAAAATCTCAGTGCAGTTGTTCTGCCATGGGATGCACTCTGCAGGCAGATATAGTAAGTGTCATTGGGGAATAGAGGTTTGTCTCTGCATTAAAAGTTTGTCCAAGTCCTGTTTTGCCTGTAATACATAGGAGGTACTTAAGTCCCCTAGTGCATGCCAACTCCACCTTGTTCAGATCCTCAGAAAACACAGTTTTGTCAATTTGTGTAACATATCTTCATCTTCACTTTTGGAAAAAAAATATTGAGGAGACGGACTCTGTATTAATGGTTTAATTCTAGTAAGGTGAAAGTGGATCACTTGGATGCCTTAGAAATTAAATAGAATTTGGACCTTTGTGTCCATCTTGAGTAAGATTATATTCAAAATGTTTTGAGATCTATGTCTTTTGGCACTCAAGTTAGGACACTGTGTGGGAAATAAATAATTTGTGACATGCCTATTAACTTGTTCAGTTTTGTTCCTAACTATATTAGTATCACTTTCTTTTCTTGCAATCAAGTACAACAATTAGCATCCAACAGTACTCCATAAGGTCAGTTGAATTTGTCTCATAGAATTGCAGCAGGCCTAATATAAATCTAGCCCAAGTTCTAGTGATTGCTGCCATTTTAAAGGTACCTGGAAATTGCTGAGAGCATCATAACACAGTTTGTCTATTACAAAAACATTCTGTTATAAAATCAGAAAGACTTAGTGCTCATTATTGTACCTGCATTATTTCTGGTTTTATTATTACAGCTGATTACTTTATAATGATTTCATTTTGAGGCTGCACACAGCATAATTTGCAGTATATCATAAACACAAATCTTGTAGCTATAAAAATGAAAAACCTTTTTGTGTGGTTGTTTGGGTTTTTTTGTTTGTTTCTTTTTTCCTAAAGAAATTCATAATGCAGTTGTAATAATTCTATCAGGAGAAAAGGGCTTTCTTTCAAAGATGGTTCTTAAGTAAAATAGCAGCAGGCTTTTTTGAGGTTCTTACAGTAAAATGCTTTCTTGTTTTTATTTCTTAGCCTCTAAGAAATTGGGCCCCAAATATGCACCAAGCAAAAGAGGGACACGGTGGGGCTTTCGGTCCCAGAGTCTCAATAGGGATTCTCCTGCAAAAGATGTAGATCTTGTTACCAAAAGGGTTCTCTCTGCCAGGCTGCTGAAAATCAATGAGCTTCGAAATGAACTCGCTGAACTCCACATCAAACTAGATGAGCTGCAGAAAGAAAACAGGGCACTGAAGAGGCTTCAGTATCGGCAGGAAAAAGCCTTGAATAAGTTTGAAGATACAGAAAATGAAATCTCTCAGCTCCTTGCTCGACATAACAATGAGGTTAGAATATTAAGGGAGCGCTTAAGAAAATCTCAAGAGAGAGAGCGCACCACTGAAAGGAGACTGAAAGATTCAGAGGATGAATTGTACAGGACAAAAAATTCTCTGCAAAAGCTCAAAAAGATTTCTGAAGATAAACACCTTGTTGAAAGAGATGAATTGGCAAAGAAACTAGCCTTGGCAGAGAACAAACTGGAAGACAATGAGAGGAGAATTAAGGTGAGATGACTTTTCCTTTATTTAATTACCTTTTCTGATATTCATCAGAATTTCAGTAGAGATATTTCTCTCCAGCATGAGGTTCATACATTACATTATAAAGTTACATTTTCTCTTTTATGGCTATAAAGTGAATGGAAAATAATTCCTATTGCAGATGAATAGCACCAGGTAAACTGTTTGTATGATGATCGTGTATGGTCATGTACAATAAATGCCATACTCCACTTATATACAGTGTCAGTTACTTGTGTGTTATATTATAAATATTGAAAATATATACTTGTCATTTTTAAACTCGGTAATATACCTTGCCAGAAATCCATGCCGCTAATGTAATTTTCTTTACTTTCTGCTGTTTGAGAAATGTGTATTAAAGAAGAATCTTCAAAAATTTTATAGGATGACAATATGCTGAATCTCTATAAAATACATTATTCGTCTTTTTAAAATTGTTTAAGCCAGTGTAATTCAGTTTGCATGTGTCCCATACAGCCTGGTGTTCAGGTCAGCATACAAAAAATTAGCTTTATTTTGTTCAAATGAACTCCATGCTCTTAAACCATGAACTCATGCTCTTAAAGCACACCACCTGTAGGTATTTCTTTTAGGAATATTGTGCTTGGTGTTAACATCTTATTCAGCAAAAAAGTTTACACATGTGTGAAATAGGATCATTATTCATTTATCCAGCCCTACTTTTCTGTAATCTACATGAGGTCATCTTGTCCAGCCCCCTACCCAAGGCAGGATTGTCCCTGACTGAACTATCCCAGCCAAATGTCTGTCAAAACTGCTTTTGAGAACTTCCAAGGATGGATATTCCACAATTTCTGTAGGTAGCTTGTTTCAGTGCCTGACTACCTTCAGGCCTGTGGAAAATGTCACACTGAAAACATGAACAACCAGTTAATTCTGTCTTTAAAGTATAATCCATCCATGCATTCAGATGATTAATGGCACATAAAACAGGAAACCAGCCACAAAGTTATGTACATTAATATACATAACTTGGGAGCACTCTGTGGCTTGAGCCCTGGAGTGCTCCCAATCAGCTGATGATCAGGAGACTGGGAGCATTAAAGAACCCTAGTTCTTTTCAGCCTTTCCTCAAAGGCCTACTTCCCAGGTCCCTAATCATTTCTGTTGCGCTTTGCCGGACTGTCTCCAGTCTGCCCACCTCGTTCTTGAAATGTGGAGCCCAAAACTAGATACAGTACTCTAGTCAAAGCCACACCAGTGCTGAAACAGAGTGAAGCAATCACTTCCTTTGATTTACCAGTGACACTTCTGTTTTTACAACCCAATATACTGTTGGCCTTTTGTGCAACAAGGATACACTGTTGGCTCATACCGACTGCAAACCCCAGACCCTCCTCTGTAGTACTGCCACCTAGCCACTTATTTCCCAGGCCATATTTGTGCATGCAGTTAATCCATCCCAAGTACAGAATTTTGCACTCTCTGTTGTTGAATTTCATCAGATTGATTATGGACCATTTTCCTAATCTCTCCAGGTCTTTCTGGGACCTAGCCCTGCCCTTCAGAGTGTCTGCCACTTCATCCAGCTTGGTGTCATCTGCAAATTTAAGTGTGCACTCAGTCCCATCATCCAAATCATTAATGAAAAATAAAGTCCATTTAGTTAAAACTATTTTATTACCTCTGTAACCTTAATTCCCACTAATATCATTCCTAAGACCCCTAACAATTTTATATTACACTCCTATTTGATTGTTAAGATGGAGTTAAAGTTGAACAACTGTATCAGTAACATAAAGTAATTGGAGACGGTATAATTATTTAAAATAGCTCTGAATTGCCTATCCTTATAATTTTTGTAAAGTTTAGCTTAAATGAAATACCAGCATGTCAAGATATGGAAATGAACAGTTTGGGCACCCAAGCAGTTCTTGGTTCTGTTTTATCCTGTCATGTGATAACCATACATTTATAGAAATCATAGGGAAGTGGGGCGGGAAGGGACCTCCAGAGTGCATCTAGTCCAACCTCATCTGAGGCAGGATCATCCCCCTCCAAACAATCCTATACAAATCTGTTGTCTAACCTATTAGCAAAACTACATAGTCAAGTCTGACCAGGGTGGATAAAAATCGATGATTTTTTTTTTTTTTGTTGGACTTTTTTAAAATCATCAATAAAATACTAAATTTCTCTCTCTTTTTAAAAAATAACATATGCAAGTAAATCTCATCACAAACATGCTAAACCTATGCTTACAGTCCCATAAAAATGAATTTAATGGCTTTGTCACACACACACACATTGAGTTACCTACCAGTCAAACATGGGCATTCATTTCAGTTTTTCATCTCATGAAAATGGCTCTAGTCTATCTGTCCAGCCTAACTACCAGGTCTTGCTTCTTGAAAGTTCTGGGCTTTCAGTTTCTGTTTCTCATCGGACTAAAGTTATATATACAAAGACACAGGCTCGATAGGATTGTTGTTTTTCTGTGCTTATGTGGTAGTGGAGCTGGGCCAAGCAAGATGGAGGAGTTAGTTAAGAGGCAGAGAGACAATAAGAGACAGAGAGACAATATCGGAAAGGATGGAGGCAGAGTAGAAAAGAACAGTGGAGCGGACTGGAAAGAAAAAGACATTGTTCAGTAGTATACACACAGCTTCCTATGTTCCCCTACACTTTTGCCACAGAAAAACTCATGGCTTCTGGGCATAAGAGAGACCCTATCTGGGAATATTTTGAAGAAATTGCTTCCCAGGGTAAAAAAGGAAAATGTGTCAAGTGCAACAAGGAGATGCAGGACCTAGTTGCAAGAATGAAACATCATAATGAAAACCACTTATTGGGAGAAAATGATGTGGAAGAATATATGGTTATGTCTGAAGAACAATGTAGATCAACTGGTTAGCAAATTACATAATTCACTTTGCAATACATCATTCTTCAAGATTCTCTATGCCTAATACCTGACCAGAAAGTTAAACTGCAGGCAATAAAGAAGCGAATGGATCAAGCACTAACTCCACCTCATTTTCTTGCGAACATTCTCAACCCCAGATATAAAGGTAGATGCCTAACTTCTGAAGAAGATGATGCTGTTAGAGTTTTGGGCATGGGCATCTCAAAATCATTCCTCAGTTATTCCAGTTATAATAAATTTCAGGACTGGAGGGGGGGAACCATTTAAATCGGGGGCGGGGAATTATTTCAGGCAGAGGGCCACTTACTGAGTTTTGGCCGCATGACAGGCAGCCAAGAGCAGATAAATATTAATTTTCTATGTTTTTTAGGGGCCCTGCGGGCTGGACAAAATGACCTGCGGGCCACATTTTGCCCACCCCTGATTTAAACAGTACATGTTTATTGATGTTGTTTTGAACAAATTCACTCCCCTGAATTGGTGGAAATCATTAGCCAGGCACCTTGAAACAGAGTTCCTTCAGTTGCTAAGCCAACTTTTCACAGCAGTAGCTTCCTCTGCAGGCACAGAGAGAATATTTTCATTGTATGGTATTATTCACTCAAAGCTAAGAAATCGACTGGGAGTTAGAAAAGCAGGAAAACTCATATTTCTGCATCAGTCTATGAATAAAAATGACAGCTTGAGTGGGGAAGATGTGATCTAGTTGTAGAAGTTTTAAGGTCGGTATATGTTTAGTGTTGTGATGACCTGTCTGTTAGAGTTAATAAAATTTGAAAATTAAAAAAAAAAGTTTAAGGACAGATGTTGTAAAATGCTGTACTGAGTTGTAAATTAACATGTTTTAGTGATCAGACTTGTGCCATTGTTTAAGAAATATGTGACGAAGTATCAGTGGGAAACTTGATTTAAATCAGGTTTTCTCTTGGTGATTTAAAACATGATTTAAATCAATCCACCCTGAGCCTGACACAACCACAGAACATGACACCCTAATCTGCCACAGGTAAAGCAGGGGGACCACAGCAGCCAACATCCTGCTGCTACAAAGGTTGTTAAAATATTCTCGAGAGATCCAAGGAATAGGGCCACACCCCCTGCTACAGACAAAGACACAGCCTGATCATGAAGTAAAATTCCTTCCTGACCCCAAATATGGAGATTGCGCTGACCCTGAGCAGGGGGGCAGGACCCTTTATCCAGGAACCTCTAGGTTTTTATGTCCCAACTGCAGCATTGACACACTCCAGTCACAAGTCCGTGGGCCCAGACAGAATGCACCCGAGAGTCTTGAAGGAGCTGGCAGACGTCATTTCACCCCACTTGGCAAAGATATTTGAAAATTCGTGGTGCTCAGTCAAGGTCCCAGAAGACTGGAAAAGGGCTAATGTGATCCCTATCTTCAAGAAAGGAAGGAGGGATGACCTGGGGAATTATAGACCAATCAGTCTGATATCCATCCCTGGAAAAATCCTAGAGAAAATTGTTAAGGGATCCATCGACACCAGACTAACAGAAGAGAAGCTTGTGAAGGCCAGCCAACACGGCTTTGTGACCGGCAGTTCTTGCCTGACCAACCTCATCTACTTCTATGACCAGGTGACACGAGGCCTGAACAAGGGAGATGACGTGGATGTCATATATCTGGATTTCAAGAAAGCCTTTGACCTAGTTTCCCACAACGTCCTTCTAATGGCTAAGCTGGGGAACTGTGGCCTCAATCATCTTACGGTCCGATGGCTAGGTAACTGGCTACAAGGTTGGACCCTGAGAGTACTATTTGATGGGACCAAATCAAAGTGGCGCGGGGTAAGCAGTGGAGTCCCTCAGGGCTCGGTACTTGGGCTGGTGCTCTTTAGCATCTTCATCAACGATCTGGAGTTGGGAGTCAGATGCAAACTGGCAAAGTTCGCGGATGACATCAAATTATGGGGGAGAGCAGTCACGTTGCAGGACAGGCTGGAGATACAGATTGACTTGGACACACACTCAAGGTGGGCTGATCAAAACTGGATGGCCTTCAATATTGAGAAGTGTAATGTGCTCCACCTCGGTAGGAAGAACCCTCAGCACCTGTACGAGGTCGGCAGTGCTATGCTTGCTAGCACCGTGACCGAAAGAGACTGGGAGGTCCTGACTGACCACAAGATGAATATGAGTCACCAGTGTGATGCTGTGGTTGGCAAGGCAAACCAAACTCTGCTGTATATCTACCAAGGAATCTCAAGCAAAACCAGGGACATCATCCTCCCACTTTACTCGGCTTTGGTGAGGCCTCAGCTGGTGTACTGCATCCAGTTTTGGACCCCCACTTCAGGAGCAATGTAGAAAAGCTTGAGAGAGTCCAAGGGAGAGCCACTCCCATGAGCAAATGCCTGGAGGGCAGGCTGTATGAGGAGAGGCTGAGGGATTTGGGACTCTTAGGTCTGGAAAAGAAAAGGCTCAGGAGTGACTTGGTAGCAGCCTACAATTATATAAGAGGGATTCATCAGGACCTGGGAGAACAGCTGTTCACCAGAGCTCCCCAAGGGATAACAAGGTCTGCCACAACTCCAGGAAGGCCAATTTAGACTAGACATAAGGAAAAAGTTCTTTATGGTGTGTGTGTCTAGGGTCTGGAACAGACTCCCCCCAGAGGTGGTGCAAGCACCTACTCTGGAATCTTTCAGAAAACGTCTGCATATTTTTCTTGCTGGGATCACTTGATCCCAGCTGACTTCCTGCCTATGGCAGGGGGGCTGAACTTGATCTCACAAGGTCCCTGCCAGAATGTCTATGAAATCTATGAACATCCCCAGCCTTGGCTACCGCCACCACCGAATGCTTCTAAGGAAGGCTTAAAAAAAACCCTTGACACACGTAGTAGCAGGAGAGAAAAAAAAGCCGAGAAGCATGGGAAATACCCATATTAGAACATAGGCATAGCTATGCCTAGATTATCCTTGGCCAATACCTATCCAGCATCTTTTTGAACACCTCCAATGGTGGAGAGTCCACAACTTCCCTAGACAGTCTATTCTACTGCTTCACTGTTCTAACAGTGAAGAAGTCCTTGATACCCAAGCTAAACCTACTTAGTTGCAGCTTCAAGCCACTGGTCTGTGCCCTACTCTGCATCAAGACAGAAAAGATGATCTTCTTTGTGGCAGTCCTTCAGGTGAAGACTGCTATTGTGTCCCTTTAGGAGTCTTAGTTAATGCAAATTGTTTTGCAGATCTAGATTAGATTAAACTACTTTTAAAGTTACATATGTTTTTTGTTGCTGTGCATTTTAAACAGTCATGGCAACCACTACCCAAATTTGTATTAAAGGGAGGTGTGGATCCTTGTGAGGATACATTTTTCTAGAAAATGGTCTTTAGTCTTAAACCTACCAAAATAAGATCTCTTTCTTGGATCACATCAGGCAGTACCATGCTGCAACAGATCACACCATATCAACAAATACTAGCTCCTAGACTAGAAGCTACATACCAACACTAGTGCAGTTCCATCTGTGTATACATAAATCCTTCTTCTCAGTAAAGCTTATTGGAGCATGAGCTGTATCATACTCATGCATTTACATTGCATGTGGAACTGCCTCACGCTGAGAAAACTGGTCCTCAGCATCTGCATCCATTTGCCAACATAGAAGTTAGGGGCTGGAAGGGACCTCACGAGATCATCAGGTCCAGCCCCCCTGTTCTTAAGCATGAAAAAAAAGACTGCTGAGTCAGATGACCCCAGCACAGTGTGCATCCAGTCATCATATGAAGATCTCCATGGTAGGTGACTGTACCACCTCTGTGGGGAGTTTGTTCCAGACTTTGGACATGCGAACTGTAAAGAAAATTTTCCTCACGTCCAATCTGAAGCAATGTTCTAGCAGTTTATGTCCATTATCCCTTGTCTTCCCCTGGGTTACCCTGGTGAACAGTAGGGCTGTGTGAAATGGCACCGTTCCATTTGAGTTTGCGTTTTGATGGAACGGTGTTTCATTTCGAATTTCGTTTCAATTCAAAATCGCTGTTCCGTTTTGTTTCATCAGAACAGTTTCACTGTTTCAATGCTGTTTCAACGTTTTGCCCATAGGCTATAATGGAGAATCTCAAAACAGTCTATAACTTTGTCATTTTGGGCCTGATTTGGATGAAACTTGCAGGAATGGTAGCCCTGTCTGAGGGCATGAAGCCTGCCAGGTTTCAAGGAGATAAGTGCAGAGGTTTCAGGGAAACTGCACCTGAAGCTGCAGACAAGCAAAACTCATGACATGGGTGACACTATGTGTGTGTTAAGGCACAGCAGGTTGAAAGCTGCAGGCATGCAAGTCCCTGCTGAGGCCACAAAGCCTGCCAGCTGTCAAGGAGAAAGGTGCAGGGACTTCTGGGTTCTGGGACCCTGCACCTCTGGCTGCTGACAGGCAAAACTTGTGACATGGGTGCTTGTACAACTGACTGTGTCTGCCTTGCGGCACAGGGGGGTGAAAATTGCCTGCCTGCTAGGCCCTGCTGCAGCCACAAAGCCTGCCAGCTGTCAAGGAGATAGGTGAAGAGGGAGTCTGGGTTCTGGGGCCCGGCACCTCTAGCTGCTGACAGGCAAAACTGAAACACACAGCTCAGTAACTCTAATCTCAACAGGAACAGGAAGGTACTGCACATGTAGTGTGTGATTGGATAAAGTCTTTCTGATAAATTCTAGCAATATGCAACAACATACAACACAAGGCCAGAACGTGGTAGCTTAAACGGCTTGGCATTAGAATAGGTTATGTTTAAATCAAGTAATAATAGCATTATATTGACAGTAATATGGTTTGTGTGTGTGTAAATAAAATATGTGTAATCATTTATGTATGTTACTGAGCTACAAACTTTATATTAAGGATAGTATTATGAATGAACGAAGAGTATATGGAATGTTTAGAGTGTGCCTGTGTAAGCAAGAGGAGGTTTGCTAAGGCACTGAATATGCAAGTTACCAGACAATGAACTGTTAGATGAATGGCTGAAGAACCAGTCTGTGAGCAGGTATAGAGGAGATAGGCTAAGCAACAGGATAAAGGAGGAATTCTGCATGTCTTGCACAAGATTTCAAGGCTGAGAAGAATGACTTTTACGACAGAAGTGACCTCAAGTTGAGATAACAAAAAGGATGATGAAAAACAACAGCTGGATGTGACTGTGCAGATGGAAAAGTACCTCAACTTCTCAACTGTGGACAAAGACTTGAAATCCCTATAAAATGGAATTCAGCAATGCCAGAGCAGGGAATTCACACTCTGCAACTTTTGCTGGAGCACGGATACATCTGTTCATCCCCACTCATATCATCCTCAGGGAGCCTGGGCTGGCCACCCAGTACCAACATTGAGCAAGCAAGCTGGTAACTATAACATCTCCGTAGAGTGTATTTGTGTGAACGATGAGTGTGTTTGTCTTTGTGAAGTCTTTGTATGTTTTTGTTTTAGGTAATCAATAAACGTGGCATCTTGCCTTATCCCCCCTTATAAGGTCTCGCTCATCTTTTGAGCAATAGGCAATTTGCGTAACACACACGGTCATTGCCTTCTCCAAGTCTTCCCTCAGCACTTGAGCAAGGCATGACTGGGTACCAGCAAAAGCTCTATGTAACTGTCCTCAAGGTTAATATCAGGATTTAACTTGCTGTAGATAAAAAGTGAAATGGGCTGTGCATTGCAGTAGCAGTAGACTCCAGATTTGAAAGTAAAATACTGAAATATTATTTTAAGTTTGATTGCAATGACCTTGTTTTCCAAATTTTACTATGGTTTTTCTATTATATGAATGGCAGGATCTGGAGAAAAACTTGGAGCTGAGTAATGGCAGTTTCCAGCGACAGTTACACACTGAGAAAAAAAAGGTACATGAGGCCCAAGAAGAAAACAGAGTACTCCTGGAAGAGCTTCGGCAATTAAATCAGAAGCTAAAGGTAAAAATCACGTGGAACTGAATTGTAACTACCTCAGGACATTTTTATGTACAGGAATACTTTAAGGTAAACTTGAAATCTGTTAATAGTGCCTTACAACATGAATGTCAGATATTTGGCACACCTGTTCTTTTTCATTATTATTTACTATTAACATTAAGTAAAAAAAAAAAAGCAATGTATCAAGTACACAGTCAGAAATCATTACTGAATCAGTCATTAGGGGTTTGAGTTGCTAAATTACATCTGTGCATGTATGCAGTTTACATGTATTCAGTTTATGTATCTAATCTGTGCAGTTAATTTGCAAATAAATTAATTACATGTAGAAACACAGTCTGCTTGTACAGTTGCTTATTTTGCATGAGCAATTACTTTCTTATGTTAGACATGCGTTTTCCACTCTTAGGCTCTGAAAATGATTGTTTTAAAAATCACAAAGCAACACATGGTTTAATTCTGTTTTAATAAGTTCTGCTGTTAAAAGAAATGGAACATTTTCATTTGGGCCAAAATATATTATAAAAATAAGGTAAAAAAATGCTCAGCTGGGTTCCACTGGGAGCAGTTGTTTTTAAACAACTAAATACCATGCAAAATATAAAAGTGACACTAGCTTTGTTATTGTTAGCCCAATTTGTAAGAAATACCAAGTGGCTAGTGTCTTGGAAAGTAACTTAGATTTTTGAAGCTTTCATTTTAATTAATTTAAAGTGGCACTATTAATAAAACCAAAAAAAAGTTCTAATTGACCAGTTTTTAAAGCAGTGGAAGCCAACCTTTTTTCCAGGCATGGCACAACTCTCATATAGCTCCACACCCCCACGTAGTGCCACTCCTGTCCTCTTCTTCTGCCCAGTCTGCTGCTCTGCTTTCTGCTTCCTGCCCTATCTGCCGCTGTCCCCTCTCTGATTTGCCATCTGCCACACACAGAGACTGCCTATGGCCATTTATGACACGCATGCCACAGGTTACCATCCCTGCTTTTAAAGAATAGCAGGATACTTTTGAAAATACTTCTATAATCAACTGAGTTCCAAAATGAATTAAAGATTATATATTAACAGACATTTAATATTAATATTCCAGTATTGAACAATATTCATTTTTATATTGTTTGGTCAGTATTCCTGAGAAGAATTTATCGCTGCATTATAAATAGGTTGATGGCAAAAGAAGGCATTTTTTGCTTTTACCTTACTTAAGAGGTGTTTTTGTGACCCTGATCTCACAAGGTAGTTAAGTATCAAGGAAAGAGGCACTGCTTACATACTGAAAGTTAGGTATTTAAGTACCTTTCTGTAATGGTGCTTGTACTAGCTGTTTCCCTCTCCTGTCATATTTTCTTTCTCACTAATACAGACAGAACCAGTTCTGATAATAGTACAAATATGTATTGGAATGGGTCCCAAGTCTCAGGGTATCCCCATGACCTAGTGTAAATATTTTTAACTTTAATACTATCCATAAAATTGACATGAGCTGCTTGTATATGCATATTTAGGCTAATTAAACTATAAAGGCTGGTATGAAACTTTACTTTCAGTTTTATCTTGGTTGTCTACAGAAATGCAATACAACATTTTTGTGTGTTTTGCCAGTTGACTATTTTTGAAAGGGGGAAATCTGTGCACTATAATTGTGGTAGGCATGCAGTTATAGAAGGCAGGGTAATAGTCTCCATGTAGTTACAGAGTCAAGATTGCATTCTCTTTAAAAAGAATACTTAGTAATCAGTGACCATATCCAGTGTCCACTGAAGAATGAATTTATTCCTTTAACATACGTGTTTGCTTAGCCTTTTCACAGTTTACCTTGTCAGCTATTAAATAAAACATTACTTATTCAACTTTGCTGTCTCTACCTCATTAATTTTCAGGAAAAGGAAAGAGAACTAGAAGCAAAAAACATATATGCTAATCGTATGCTGAAGCCATCACCCAAAAAAGATACAGATGTTACACACAGAAAAAAAGGATGTAAGTAGAAAATTTAACATTTATTTTCAAAACACCCTATTGCATTGTTCAAGCTATTCAGGATGTTTAGGCCTTCACACTACTTTAAATTATAGCACTAGTTGCAAAATACTGAGTGTATCTATTTGGTTCTTTGCTTTTCTAAAGTAGTCTAACAAAGTCACCATATTTCCACTACGAAATGCTCAGGCTTTCAGCTCTTAAACCATCCACCCAACCCCATACCAAGGTCTCATGAAAAAAGAACAGTTTTGTTTAGTAATAGTTTCTTATTAAATTGAACAAGTTGTCAAGTTGGCATCTTTTTTGCAGCTAGGAGTGCTAGCGATATGCACCTGCATGCTTCCACGTCATTCTCTGAACCTGAGGGTTTATCTGATTTCAGTTATTTATACTCCAGAATTTAATTATTAATTGAAAATGCACATGTAGTTCATGTGACCAAAGTAACCCTCCAAATATTATCTGGGCTGGTGGGTTCTTCCAGAAACCGCAGACTGAAACGGTACTACATATAGAGCCAGACCCTTCTCACTGAATTAACAGGATTACTCACCAAGGAAAGCAGGATTTTTTGTGGCTATTTTAAGCAATTTTTCATTCAAGCATTAACAGTTTAACTGCTGATAATTTTAATAGAAACAACATACTATTTTATGTTTTCAGTTTAGTTAGATACATTGGTAGTTCCGTAAGGACTAGATTTGCAAGTTTTAAAGATTCAAATGATTGTGTATTCTCTAATATTTAGGTTTCTCATTTTGCTCTTCTAGAAGGAGGATCTAAAAGGGGGGGAAATAGAGGAGATCTCTAGGCTGATTGAAGGGCAGATGTTTCTAAGGGTTTGGGGTTTTTTAAGATAACTTAGTAGATAAAATTATTTACTACCCAGCTTTATTTTTCTTACTTGAGGATTTGCTTTATTAGAAATTTCTTCATATATTTTCCAGAATCTGGGGGAATCTCCATAGAATTTGGCAGCATATTTCATTACTATTTGATTAGTTCTGATTTCATCAATTACACTCAGTCATTGATTTCACCAATTACAATTGCTAAGATAGAAAAATATTATTTAAAAAAAAATCTTGGACCCACTTTATTTAGGAATATTTGAAATGGAAAAAAAATTGAATTAACTTGCTCTGATTTTGTTTATGTTCACTACAGCTGGCAGCCAAAGCACCAAAAAAGGAGAACGGACTACCAAAGGAGTACAGACTAGTGGCTACTGCTCACCAATAGAATTTCCTCCACCACCGGAATGTGCTTTGGATGATGCAGCGTATCAGAGAGAAGAGGAGATGCTTCTCGGAATAGTGAGTTTTCCAATAATCAGAAAGGGCTCATTCCAAATAATTCAGCTACCAAGCTAAACTTTTTGCGTTCAATTTACATGTTTAGAAAACCTATCCTAATCTCTTAGGAAAACTATCAAACTATCAAATTCTCGTTTGATGTGCCCCCATTCAGGCTTGATGTTTCACTCTCTCCAGTGGACTATCATCAGCTTGGATTATTTCTTTCCTACCATTATCTTTCTGTGTAGTTTTAAACTGGTATCAGATTGTTCTGGTTTCATTCTATATATATATATATATATATATATATATATATATATATATATATATATATATGTCGCAGGGCACCTCGGTGCTTCTGCTCCTAGAGATGGGAAAGCTGCCAGAGGAGAAGTTCTGACAGTACATAAGGAGCCCAGCGGAGATAATGAGCACAGCTGCAGGTTGCCAGGGCAACTGATAAGAATCAGCTGGCCAGAAGGGGGCAGGGCCTGGCCTTTATAAAGCCCAGCGCTGAGGCCAGGCTGGCAGTTCCCTGCCAGCAGCCAGAGAGCCAGGAGCTCACGGGGCTAAGATGCGAGTACTGCTCGAGCAGGCTGAAGGATAGTGGCTCTGTGGCGCAGGAGCTATGTTGTTGCAGCAAGGCGGTCTTAAGTTAAGTTACAGCCAGGAGGCTTGTGTTTTGTTGGGTTAGTGTGTGTATTACAACCGGAGGCTTGGGTGAGGCTGTAGGGGTTGGAGGAGGCCTCATAGGTACCCCATAGGGGTGGGGTGCCCTAGCACCAGTGAGGGGGCAGTCTAGCGCCAAGAGGGCGCATTATTCTCGTAGGTACCCCAGTGGTATGGGGACCCCAGCGCCAGGAAAGGCGTGGCTTGTGCGCCAGTGAAGGTGCAGCTGGCGGTGACGAGCGCAACCAGTCGGTTGCGGGCAGGGAACAGAGACCCTGGGTTGTGTGCGGGGTACGTAGACCCCAGCCCCAGAGCGGAGCAACATTGAGAAGCCCAAGGTGGGCGCGGCGAGCCCCGGAGAGGGGGAGCGCCATATTAGGAAGCCCAGGACAGGCGCAGCAGACACCAGCAAGGGCATCACTTGCGGGGTGCATAGACCCCAGCCCCAGGGAGGGGCGATTATTGAGGAGCCCGAGAGGGGCCATACTGAGGAGCCCAAGAGCGGGGCAATTATTGAGGAGCCCGAGAGGGGCCATACTGAGGAGCCCGAGAGGGGCAATGTTTGAGAGGCCCAAGAGGGGCCCGATTGAGGAACCCAAAACAGGAGTAGCGAGCCCGGTAACAGGCTAGTACCGCGGAAAACCCAGGACAGGGGCAGGGTGCTGCGGTGGACCCCGACGGAAGGGGTTAGTGGCATAGCGCCCCAGGAGAAGGGCAAGGTGCTGCGGTTGTCCCCGGCAAAAGGGGATAGCAGCGTGGTGAGCCTGTACCAGAGAGGGTAGTGGTGCAGTGGGCCTAAAAGAACGGTGGCTCGAGGGGATGTCCCAGAGGGGACTAGCGTATTGAAGAGAAGGCCCAAGAGTGGGCGTAGGTGCATTGTTACCGGACAACGTCTATCCCGTCAGCGAGGCGTGGTATTAGGGGTGGTAGGAGCCACACGTAGCCCATAAGGCTAGGGTGCCCCAAGGCACCCATGGGTGCAGGATAAGACCCACGAGGGGTCCAGGAGTTTGTGCCCAAGGAGACGCAAGGCAGCCTCCCGAACCTACTGAACATCAAAACCGTGGCGGGCGAGAAATAGAGGGTGTCCTTGGGCCGAATTGGCACGGAGAGAGGGCCTTGAGATCATGGCCCTCCTGAAGGACTCCACCGCGACAATATATTTTCAGCATTCCATTGTAAAGCAATGTTAGCTGCTTTCTTCAGTATTTGTTGAGCCTTTATTAACGTTTCTTTTTAACTGCCAGCTTTCTTCCACAATCACGGACTTCAGTAATTCCTCCCAGCTCCCTGTGTAAACCCTGAGATAAATTTCCTTTATCTTTCTCCTGGGTGTATTTTTTTTTTTTTTTTGCCTGTTACTTTTTTCAAAGTATCTCACTGATTTTAATTCTTTTGAGATATAAGGCTAAAATTGAAGCGAGCTGCAAGTGGTAGTAGGCACACACCCTTAAATTAACTTACACGTGTATTGTATAAGCATTTTGAAAGGGTATGCATGATATAATTTACACACGGAGGAATTGAAAAGAGGTATATGTTGGATATTAAAGGACAGAGGCTATGGATTCCATAGCTGCAGAATTATAGACTACATGAGACTTTGCTTAAAATTGAAATATCCAAAAGGGTCTCATATTTCTTTCCCTTGCCACATTCGTTTGTTTTTTTCTAATTATTGGAAAGTAAAATGGAAAACAAAAGTGTTGCTCTTTGTTCTGAGGGTCACAACATTCGCAGTCATTCTCATCTTTTCCACAAGGAAAGTCTGCGTTGGAAACCCTTGTCTCCACACTCTCACAAATCTTGTATCTGTGACTGACCATTACATAAGTCTGCAGAACACAGGGTAGGAAGTGGTGATGGCAGAGATATGACTCCCCAAGGTAGCTTGGATTAATTCCATGGAAGAGGTTTAATTAATAAAACCAAAACATGGAACTGGGTTTGGTATACAGGCACCCCATGCTTAACGCTGCTTCACTTAGCACTATTTCACTATAATGCTCATTTGAAATTGATACTTGATTTCACTTAGCACTCAGCAAGTTTCATTATAATGCTCGCAGTCACCATCTTGGGTCATTAAAAACAATTTTAGTCACCATCTTGAGTCATTAAAAACAATTGCAGTCGCTATCTTGAGTCATCAAATACTTTTGGTTTCGCTCATTTCACTTAACGCTCAGTTGTTCAGGAACCAATTAAGAGCGCTAAATGGGGATTGCCTGTAAAGCTGGCAATTGGTGAGCATGTCTAGACGTGGCACTATGTTGCCGTAGCAACATGCTACAGCGACCTAACGTTCATGGGCAAAAACCATGATGCCGCTGCTACCTCATCATAGCAACACGCTTCCTTAGTATAGTGCTCTGCTACAGCATTGTACCAGAAATAACCATGCACCGCCAGCACAGCACAGTACGGGCTGTTACTGTGCTGTCATTTAGTACTTCCAAAAGGAGACACATGTAGATGTGCCCAGTATGTTGTAGTGATATTGTTCATTCGCCTGCATTGTTGCTTTAATCATAGCTGAAAGTTTTGCTTTTTCAGGGATGTATTTTTATTATTTTCATGTTTTACTAATCTCTTTTAATCATGGGCTCGGAGACAACTGACAGTGTTCTTTTTTTTGTGTTTTTTGAAGCAAAAATATGAAAAATGTTATAGCCAAATTATTTTAACATAATTGTTTCCTTAGTTCCTCCTTGCTGCATTTTCTTTCACTGTTTCTGCTCACCAAGCACACCAAGTGACTGAGCTCACCAAATGACTGAGACTTTATTCTAGAAAAAATAAGCATGAACTACAAAATTAGAAACTGGATTTGTGATTCTTCCAAACTTCCCAGGCATTGGTGGACAGTGATTGAATTTTGGGATTTGAAATAGGCCAAACTGTACTCAGAGACTTTGGCAAATTTGGGACCCTTGGTTATATATGAGAAATAGAGAATATGTTAATGTATGCAGTATGATCCTGCCAGTCTGATGATTTGTTGAGGGACACGGTATTTGCTAGATTTCTTTTCCATGTCTTCAAACAAAAAAGCTGGATGTCTGGGGCAGGCATGGCTTCTTTTTACTCAGTTTGTCATTGATGCTCTGTGTGCATGTGTGAGGATGAGTGCCTTCCCTTCTGCAGTTCTGCCACATTGAATGATGTTTTCAACCAGTATTATAATTTGAACTACCTTTTTAATACCCTTGCTGTTTAATTCCTCTTCTGTTGTGTATTATTGAATGTTGTGCTTGTGCTGTATGACATTGAAATTGCCTAATCCTAGTTTTACCAGGCCAGTCACTTGAGTTGAATAGGCCTGCTCCCCTGGGGTTGCTTGCTTGCTTGTTTGTTACAAAGGAAATTAAGGGCCTGAGCCAATACCTAAAGTCAGTGAAAAGACAGTTATTGACTTTTACGGCTTAATCCAATTCCCATTAAATAATTCTGAACTCTGGTGAGTTAGTTAGTTAGTTATGGTAATTTGAAGTGAGGCAGAAGGCAGGGTAGAGATGAATCTTATAGATTAACTGAATCAGAAATGCATAAGCTTTAATGAGCAAGAGCTCTAGTGAAGTGAGTCTTGCTCACAAAAGCTATACATCTGTGATCCAGTTACTCCATAAGATCCTGTCTTCAGTCTGGAAACTCAAGTGTGTGGCAAAGAGGGGTTCTGTTTTGTGAAAGATGTCATACAAAATAAAACCAATGGTCTATTAATTTAATCTTGGGTACTTAAGACCCTTTTTGACCTAATAATAGACGGATGCTGAGCTGGTATGGTTTTACTAAAGCTTTTCCACTGAGTCTGCATACATCATGTTTAACTATGAACATAAAGTTGTGTCAAAGAAGCATAACAAGTTGTTAATTTTCTAGCAAATTTCTATCAATTTACTTCAGGAACAGGAAACACAAAAAGAATGGAAAGAACAAGCAGAGATTCTGAAACATGAACGCAACAGAGAAAGAGAGGAAAAAATGAAACATGAACAAGAATTGCAGGCCTTAGAGGAGAAAGTCCAGAAACTTCATGATGGTAAGAAAACGGTGACTACTGCCAAACTGGAAAATCAAAACCAAACAAAATGTCAGTCAGATGAGGCTTATAAAGATCCTCTTGAAAAAAACAAAGATTTTAGAAGAGGAATAGCACTGCAATTGAAAATGATAAATGATACATTGTGAATAGGATCAAAATTGAAAATATCATGGGATATAATTTTATCTCAGTCCCATGCCCTATTGTACCCCTAGTAACAGCTAAAAGTGTATTGAGGACTGGGAATTTTTACCTGTGTTTATTGAGCTAGAGATGGCATAACCACTAGCAGCTCAAATTAAATGTTATTTTCTATCCATTATTAGGGTGGGACTCGTACATTACAATAGAACAGCTCCTCTTTCAACAATATTTCCTTTGGGGGATTGGGAGGGAAGCGTACATTCAGCCATTTAATTCATATCACCTGAAATCACAGTTCCTACTGTATATTCATGGATGTTTTTAGTTACCTGTTATGACAAGTGGCAGCTGGAGAAAAATCTATTTGTATGATTGCATTTCACACTAATTTATATCAATTTAAGTACTTTCCAGGAACCTATTAAAATTGCTTAAATATTCTGGGATGGTACAATAAGGCAAATATTATGAATAAGTTGCATCCTGTCAGATTTTTAATTTTACATTGCAAATAATCTTTTTGTTTGTGTGATGAATTGGCAAGAACATTTGGTTTAGTTGAGCAAGTCCACAGAATTCTGAAAATCAATAGTCATATTCTGGGGGCTGGCTTATATTACCATAGCTCAGGGGTGGGCAAAATACATCCCACAGACTGGATCGGGCCCACGAGGCCATTCTATCCAGCACACGGGGCCCCTAAAAAATTTAGAAAATTAATATTTATCTGCCCTTGGTTCCCATCAAAAATGACAGGAGCCAGGGGCAGTAAGACCCAGGGGAAGCCCTGGTGGGCTCCTGCAACATCAGGGTCCACCTGGCCCCACCCCACCCCCAGCCAGAAGCCCCTCCCTGGGCCTGGGACCAGGGGGCTGCCCTGCACCAGAAACTCTGGTATGGTTGGGGGGAGGGAGGGCAGGGAAGGAGCCCAGGGAAAAGCAGCCCTTCCCCCACCCCGTGGCCTGGGCTCCCTGCTGCAGCTGCTCGCAGCCTGCACAGGGCTGTCCTGAGCAGGCACAGGCAGCCCCACGTAGGCTATGAGTGGCTGCAGTGTGGGGCGCCAGCCATGGAGCAGGGGAGGGGCGGCTTTTCCCCACGCTCGGCACCAGCTTGTAAACTGCCCCCGCTGCCAGCCTGGGCCCTACGCGGCTCCGGGCTCACCTGTCGGGGCTGTGCCACAGCAGCAGCAGCTGTGGGTCCCCCACTGCTTGCTGCGCCAGGCAGTGTTTGCCACCACCTCCTCTGTGCTGCCCAGCGCGCGAGCTCCAGGCAGGCAGCAGCAGCAAATGCTACCCAGCGCAGCATGTTGGGGGGGCCACAGCTGCTGCTGCCACGGCACAGCCCCAACAGGCAAGCCTGGAGCCATGCAGGGCCCAGGCTGACAGCGGGGGCAGGTTACAAGCTGGTGCTGAACACGGGGAAAAGCGGCCCCTCGCCCACCCCATGGCTGGTGCACCGCACTATGGCTACTCGCAGCCCATGTGGGGCTGCCTGTGCCTGCTAAAGACAGACCCAAGTGGTCTGTGAGCGCCTGCAGCATGGAGCACCAGCCACGGGGCGGGGGAGGGGCTGCTTTTCCCCATGCTCAGCAGCAGCTCCTTCCCTGCCAGGAAGCAGGGGGTCGGGGCTGTACGCTGCCCCCTACCTGTACCGCAGGGCTGGGGGGCACTGGGAGTGAGTGGGCGGGGAGCCAGCGGGAGCATGGGGCCCTCACCGGTGTCTCCCAGGGCCAGCACCAGCAAGTCCCAGAGCAGGGCAGCAGGAGTACAGGGTCCTGGCCATCAGGGACTCTATGGAGCCAGGCCAGCTCCCTGTCTCCTTGCTGGTGCAGCCCAGCCCGGCTCCTTGCCAGCCTGTGCCCTGCTTTGGGCCGCACTGGTGCCGGCCCTGGGACATTGGTCCCAAGACATTGGGACATTGGTCCCAAGATGGTAACCAGGGGGTGGGGCACCTGTCAAGGGGCAGGGCTACCCATGCAGCCCTTGACAGCTTGCCAAAACTGGGTAAGCGGCCCTCCAGCCAAAATAATTGCCCACCCCTGCCATAGCTCCATTGAAGAGAATAGACAATCTGCATAAATTGAGTATCTGCTTAGTGGTACGTTGGGGAAAGATGGTCCTCCTATCAACCATTTCTTCCGTCTTTTATATAGGTAAGACTTTCATCTTAACTTATTTATTTCCCTTTGTCCTCCATAGTGATGATGTTTATCTGTATGGATAACATTAACTGTTGCAGTTTGTTTTATAAGATTTGTCTGAAGTACAACAGATAACTAGAATTATTAGTACAATCAGACCCATGTTCTACGCCCCATTTCTTCTGAGAGGATTCCTAATAATCTATCTATTCTTCTACAGGTATGAGTCAAAGGGAAATTGTATGAAGTAGTTCTTTTTCAAATCTCCATATAACTTAACTTTTTATTCTGATAGAGAAAACATCTTTTAGAGGGGCAGATATTCAGAAAATGGCCTTTGTTGTGAGAGGAGATTCTGATTGTGTCCAGATGCTTATACCAGTTGTATGTGTAATTTAGGATTCATTTTCGTTGCCTTGCACCTTTTATGTCTGTTCAAAGCATGTCTGAGAGATGCATTTGCCTTCAGCGGATGGTGCACAAAAAGTTTGTCCAGAGGTGCTTTCAACACACAGAGCTGTAAGCAGACATACGTGCAAGGTAGAAGTGAAATATTCAATCTCTTGCAGCTGTGCTTTGCAGCAGCAGGTTAATTTAAGAAAAATGTATATTCTGGAGTTGTCTTGAAGTCAATGATGCTGACATAAAACACCATGATAATCAGTTATTAACATAACTGGTGGTATTGTAAGCGTGTTGATTAGTCCTGGCTTGTGCAGGCGAGTCTGCTGTCTGAGGAGTTCCTCAGCTAGTCTTCTAAAATAAAACAGAGTCTTTAAACACAAAACAAAGCAAAACCCTTCTGTCCTGTCCGGACGCTAGGAGCCTGGCTGTTCAACCTGAACCCCATAGGCGGCGGAAGGCCAGGTCTAACAGGGCTTAGCCCCCCTAAATGTGGCTCCACTGCTTCAGCACCACCGCCATGCCCCGCTGCTGCAGCGCCACATCCAGCACCCCTTCTGTGCACTAGCCCTGCAACAGCTTTGCAGGAGGGAAGGGTGGCCCCACAACCTGTCTTACACCACCCCCTGCACCCTAGCCCCCCCAAATCTCCCACCACTGCTGCTGCAGCCAGCTTCCTTTCTCCTTGCAAACTGTTCCCTCACTGTTTGCCTTCTCCCATTTCTCTCCACTGGGGAATACTCCCTGGTTATCAGAAGGCCCCACAGCTTACTGCCCTTAAGTGGACAGACCACACTGTTACAGACATGTTTTTCACAGTTCAAATCCAAGGAAAGGACGGTCAGCAGAAAATGCAGCTCTTTCAAACCTCTAAAAAAATTAATAATGCTCAGTTACACATCCAGAAATAGTAGGCTGTAATCAGATGTGGCTTTAAACTGTTTTAAAAGGGGCAGTAGGGACTTGCCCTACAGGTATTTACATCAGCTATTTAAATTTAATTATTGTGTCTATCTGTTCCTATTTGCCTTAAAAGGCTTTTTATGTTAAAAATGTGAAATAACTTTCTAAAATATTTCATGCAGAGTGGGAAAAAGAAGAGCTTGACAGAAGGAAAAAAGAAAACAACTTTTTATTGGATAAAGAAGAAAAGACGAAGATGGAGACCGAAATACGCAAACCTGGAAGTGAGAGGCAAAACAGTGAAGATCTAGAAGAAGAGCAACGAAAAAAGCAGTTGCTGCTTGATAAGATGAATGAAATAGACAGAGAAACTCAACATGCTATTAACATGAGACTTGTTTCCCAAGCACAGCTTGCAACAAAATCTGACTTTCTGGAGAAAACTGAGGGAATCTCTCAGCGCTTAGAGACCACTGAGAAGGTGGTCAATGGATTTTCACACTATGACAGCCAGGATACTGGCGTAAAAGCAGAAGGGCAGAAGCAGCAAAATGCTAAGTCAAGTGATGATTTGACATTTGGTAGCTATGTGCCTTCCTTTGCAAAAGCATCTGGGAAAGGATCAGGGAAGCCAAACTGGTTTAACCAGAAAAGTGACTACTTAGAAGAAAATATTAAGGAAAATAAAAATTGCAGCACTAAGAAAGAGAAAAAATCCAATTTAATGGAACAGCTATTTGGAACCAGTGCCAACTCTGTCCTGCCCTCTAACAGAAATGAATCAGGTCCTTTTGATAGAGATTGGGATTCCAGTAATGTTCTTGCTCAGGATAAAGGTAGTAAAGTCAAAATTAAAGAAGACAGTGATCTTTTCTTCAGTGAAGGAAGAAGTTTTAACCCAAATAGACTCCATTTGCAGCACACGGCAAGCAGGCCAGCAGTTAAAGCTGTTGATTCTTTAGAAGATGATATAGAAGAACCATATGTTATATAATGTTCCTTGGGTAATTGCTATAAATTTATTTTAATACAATATTTATTAGATACAGATTTGAAGCTTCAAATCTACTGAAACACCTTCTGAAGAAATTATTTCAACAGATGAACATATTTACAAAGAAAATGTATGCTGCACATTTTGCTCAATCAGTTTGACCCAAGTGATGCTCTTTGTGTAGTGAGAGGTTTTTAACAGTTTACGTCCAAGTACATATATCAAAGATAAAGGCAGTGGGGGGGAGCATTTATTTTATATATATCACAACCGAGAGTCTTAAGGGAATTTCCTGGCATATTCCCAGGTAGTACAGCTGAGTAATGGGTATTTGCTTGCTGCTTCATTCAGGAGTTGACAGTGTTTTCACCCTAATTATAGTCCAGTCTTCTTTCTAGATTTGCATTGCCATTAACATGATCATATTTGTGTAGCTACCAGATGAGATTGGTGGCATTCCAAAAGGCTGGTATTAATTCAGTTCCACAGACATGGATAGAAGGGAAAATAGAGTCCAAATATGTGATCTCTGCAGCTTTGCTCATTATTCTCTGTTTATGGTCCTACAAGGCTCCCATGCCACTTTTCCAGACTCTTTCTTGCCAGGCAATTCAATGCCATTATTCCACAGAGCCAGTACAAACAGTCTCTTTTTTCAAAAGAAGGTCTGTTATTGCAATAGCCCTATTTACTGGTCTTGTTCCTTTTATGTATTTTCCCCCAGTTATAAGAAGAAGAGATAATGGGGAAGGAGGGAGAATGCAACCTGTGTTTTGGAGAACCCTGAGCCATGGCCCCACTTTGTTATAAGCTAGTCTTACGCAGTAACTGTAAATATTACTTTGGGAAAACTTATGCCACAGTAACACTTCTCTTAGTAGAAGTGGGTTTGAATCCCCAAAACACACACACACAAACCTTAGTTAAAATATGTAAAATATTATGTAAACACAGAATATTTTAGTATATTTTAAAATCATTTTCAGAAATACTGTAAAGTCTGACTTATTCAATTGCAAATATTTTTTCAAAATAGTGAGAAAAGTGGGCAGTGCAAAATGTAACCTAACCAGATATTTGTATGAGAAGACAGAAAGTTATTTGCCTCTATTTCTATAAATCGAGTAGCTGACCTTTGGAATTGGAGAAAGCTCTCTCCTATATTGGGATAAATATAATGTAGAAAAAGTAAGAACTTGAATACCTTAAATATATAAGATTCTTTCCATTTCTGATTGTTGTTGTTTCTCCCTTCACAAAACTGTTTTACTTTCTGCGTATAAGATAACTTATTCTGGAGCTGTCCATAAGCCAGTGCCTCATTTCTGTCTAATTAGGCATTCAGCTTGGTTTTTACAACTAGGTGTTATTAGTCCTTTGCTGTAAATGCCAGTAAAATGCGCCCATATACAGTATGCTGCTTGCATCTTCCTGGCCAGCCCCTGGCTGTTAATCTAGTTTCCATGTTAACAAAAAATCATAACTGGAAGTAATTTTTTGAAAACATTTTTAAAACATTGTGAACTACTAACAAAGCACCTGGTGAATGCCTATATTTGGCTTTGTCTTTTACTTGCTGTCTTTCACAATTCTAGTAACGGACTTTCCAGTCTAACATATAAAGCAGAGGGTTGTAACTTGTTCCCAGGGGAGCTGGATTAGTTACTGTAAAATGGTGAGAAAAATAAACACCAATGTTGGCTAATAACTCAGGGAGCTGTTGTGGGAGAGAGCCTGCTTTCACGCCTCCTCCCAGCTGTTATGCATGATGGTATGGAACTTGGTGCTTTATGTGGAGGCAGCCTGTAGCACTTTTTCTCTTGATTTGGAGTGCCTCTCTGGCTACAGCATGTTCTGTCTTGGATGTATTTATTCAGGTACTTCATAGTGGCATCTGGGGAAGGCACATGCGATGTTAACCCTTAACATGCTATGTTAACCCCAAAGGGAACACACTTCTGGGAAGGACAGAAGTTTACCTAGAAAGAAGACACAGGTGAAGAGAGAGACTGAAAAAGGCTCTATATACTATAGTACTGGTACTACAGAAGGACCTCTATAGAAAATGCAGCCATCTCAGCCAGTTTTTCCTCTTGAGTCGATGTCATCTTGCAGCAGAATTTCTGGCCTTGCAAAGTTTGGTTTCAGACATGTCAGATTAAACTAGATCCCTGACTGCTAGAGCTGCATTGGCCAGCTGGTGAGAGAGGCAGTCAGAGGTGGCTTTAAATCACCTCTATGCTTCTCTGATCCCCAGGGCTGCCAGGGACTAATATGGCTCCAGAGCTGCTCTTAACTATGTTTGTAAGGGCTCCAGAGGGACTGGAATTGTTCTGCCCAGGGAGCACAGGAGCAGAGCATGACTTGATTTTGCTGTCTAACATATGCCTAATACATCTTTTCTTCAGGGCAAGCTAGGAAGGGGTGTTAAAAAGCCAGCTGTGCTATCTCAGCACCAGACCAGCACTCTTCCAGCTAGGGGAATTGTGTGACCTGCCCACCTAAAATAGCTTCACATTCCTTTCATAGTGCCACAAGAGACTGTAACACAGGCGAAAATCTGTTCTAATATTCAGCAGTGAATTCAGAGGGGCTAGATTTGTAATCCTCAGTTTGAAACTCCATGCATAATTTGGGAAACAATAACATTTATTCATTAATTCATCTAACCGTGTACTTTGAAAACTTTCATGATCTAATATAAAAGTCGCACCAATTTGCCTGGGACTTCTACTGTGAAGTCATTTTGTTTTGTGTAACAATAAGTCATTAGTATTTACTCATTTAATACAAAGCCAGGAGAACTGCACAATTTCAGAAAATGTAATTAAACATGCCATAGAAATAATCATTTTTAAGGTTTGTAAAGATATTGTGATAATGCAGTTCCTATATTAATTTCAGTTCTATGTATTATGTCATGTCAGTTTTGTAACATCTGATTTATTTTCTGTGTAAAAATTTAATCATTACAATGTTGATTTTTAACAAAATGATTTTTATTAAAAAAAAATTTGAGTAAATATTTTGTGTATTGGTTACTTATTCAGAACTTTACAAAGTTTGCCCGGACATATGATTTTCATCTGCACTGGTACTGATTTCCTCTGTGTCAAGATTGATCTAATAATTCTGAACACACACTGAATAATGTGTGTGTTCTTAAAATAAAGGGACACAATGTACAGAATAAAAACCAGCGCAAAACCATATGTACCAGAAAGTAAACCGAAACTTGTATCCTACTTAGGGCCACAGATAGTGAAACCTCTTTGTATAGACCAGGTTCAAAGCTTGTTGAAATTCAGAGCATTATTTTAGTGACCTTTGGATCGGAACTTATCTGAGCACAGTTCTTTATAGGGAAATGATGCATGACAAAAGGATCTGTTTGAGAGTCATCAAATAACTTTTTTTTTGCTTTTCTGTTTAAAAAGCAAAGTACCCACACAGCTAGATTCAGCTTGATTTCCTTCTCACTAACCATTTTGTATCCAAGATTCCCTGATGTCCTCAGACTACCTAAAAAGCCTAACCTGCTCTTATTGACTATAATGGTGCAGGGTCTGACCTGTTGCTCCCACATTTTATTACACAGCTGCTCAGAATATTGGGAATTTCTGCTTGGTTGCTGGAGTTCTGGTAACTTTTCTTTTGTATCATGGTTCCTTTGTGACTGCACCTTGGAATACTTAGAGGAGCTGCTTCTCCTCACTAGCTAGATGAGATTCTCAAGTCAAAGCTGCAGGAAATCATGCCAGTGATTGTCTTACCTCTGGATGAGTACTGAATCAATGCGTCTGCATGCTGTTCTGCTGCAAGACTTCTGTTGTTGTTTTTAGTCAACATACAAACACAGGTGCAACTGTTTTAATTATGGAAGATCATATACTTCCTGCAAAAGCAGTCCTGCAGACTCATGGTTAGTAGAGCTGTGTTAAACAGCTGTGTTTCATTTCTGTCTCAGATTCAGCCATTTCAGAGGGACAGTGATTTGTTTTGGTGTTTCAGATCACTGTTCCATCCCGATTCAGCCAAACCTGTTCTCGAGTTTTGACTCTGTTTTGGCGCCGATTCAGGGATCTGGATCAGCCAGGGAGAGGTAGGCATAGCCGGGCAGCTGCAGGTTCTCCCATGGCTCCTCCGGCTGTGCCTGCCTCTCCCTGGGTAGGGGGAGCCACAAGAGAAGCCCCCATGGCTGGCCTGCCCAGCCCCTGCCTCCCAGCACTTTAAAAAAAAAAAAAAAAAGCCCTGCACACCCCAACTGTAGCAGTGGTGATCAAGGCCTCTGGGGGAGAGCATGGCAGAGCCCCCCCTACACAGTGGGGGGCAGCAGCCCCCCCCCGCTTGGCATCCATGCCACAGCTGCCTCATGGCGCAGGTGCAGTGCAGCTCAGGAGGGCACTGCGCAATGTCTGGGAGCTGGGGCCACTGGAGTTAAGCGCTGCCAGGCTCCAGCTGAGAGGTGGAGCCACCCCAGCTCCTAAACAGGGTGTGGCACTCTGCCGAGCTGCACTGCACCCATGCCATGGGGCAGCTACCGCACAGGTGCCAAGTGGGAGGGGCAATCCCTGCTGCTTCCCACTGCCCTGCACTGTATGGGGGGGCTCTGCCATGAGCCCTCAGAGGCTCTGATCGCCACTGCTACAGCCAGGGAGTGCGGGGTGTTGGGGTTTTTTTGGTTTTGTTTTGTTTTCTCAAGTGCCGGGAGGTTGGGGCCAGGCAGGGGATAGGACTGGGCAGGGCAGCCATGGGGGCTTCTATGGATCCTCTGGCTGTGCCTGCCTGTGCCCCAGCGGGGGGAGCTGTGAGAGCAGCCCCCATGGCTATCATGCCTGGTCCCATCCCCCACTCAGCCCCAGCCCCCCAGCACTTTAAAAGGAGCGCTGCTGGGCTGTGCCAGACTGTTTCCGGGGGGCGCGGGCCCCTGGATCAGCACGCAGAATGACAGCAGGCTGCCATCCCTCCCCAAAAGCACTAGGATTGGAAGGGACCTCAGGGACAGATCGCAGACACTGGCCAGCTACAGATGTCAATATCCGAGCAGTCCTTCCTCCCCTCCCCTCCCCATCCCGCTCCCTCTTCTGAGTTTGTTTCCCCGCAAGCCCACCTCCGAAACATCTGAAACATTTCTGCAACATTTCGGATGTTTTCATTTAGTTTCGGAGATGTTTCAGAGCCTTCCATTTTGTTTTGGATTTAGTGTTTCAGGCGCTGAAACACCTCCGAAATGAAACAGCTGCTGAAGTTTCACCCAGCCCTAATGATTAGGTCTGTTATAGTCGGCTGATTGGAATTTCCCTGACATTTCAATTGTATATCCATGATCCCTAAGGCTTTTCATACTGTAGACCATTTTCTAAGATCATGAGCCTACTCGTTCTAATACCAAACTTTCTCTGATACAGCCATGGTACTTAGCCCCAAAATGTATTTGATCTACTTTTAAGGAGCTAAAAATAAACTCCTTTGAAAATACTGGGCAAGTTGACTCCCCCAACCTTCCTCTCATGTCCTTTGTATCACTCTAGTTTATCCTCTTTCCAGCTACAAATTACAATTTTTGAGTGGCTTGCAAGCAAATTTAGCTACAGTTGCAATATAAAAGCAGCTGCTGAGGATTTCAGTTAGTTTGCTTTTCCCAGAAAAGGGTTTTTGGAAAATTAAAAAGCAGTATTGGGCTCTGTTACCAAATAGCCAGCACTATCTCTGTTTGCAAACTAACAGATGATCCTCCATTGTAAGAAAAGCATTTCTGCAGTCTGAAAGCACTTTATGAGCCATTAAAGCAGAACCACTAGTATATAATATTCATCATTCCTTTGCAGGTTGAAGTGCTGCATGTTGATGGCTTGTGCTTTTATGTAGTAGCCTAAGTATCACTGTAAAGGTGGTAGTGAAGTGATTGCTCTGTTTCTCCCTATTACGTTTATAAAGGACTTTATCTTTGTGGATAAAAATCAAAATAGAAATATAAGATGTTTGATTTTTAGGAACCTGATGATTTCTGGCTTCTGAACTCTGGTTGATGTTGGGGTCTGTGCAGTGCAGCATCAGACTACAAACTGTACTTTGAATGTGGGCTTCACTGCCTTCTCTGATGCCCTTTCCTTGTATATTGAGCTAAACTCCTCAGAAGGCAACAGGACAAAGAGGCTGCTGCCACCCAGGGCAAACAAGCTTTGGAAACCTGAACTCCAGAAAGGTGTTAAGTAAGCAACAGATCACCTGGTGAGAGAATTTGATCACTTGATGAAACTGATGGTGTGAAACATGACAAAGGAGACTGAAGATTATAAAAAGATCCCTTACTAGCCAGTTTAGAGAGAGAGGAGAGAGCAAAAATAAGAAATTGGCTGTACATGATTTGGAAGAAAAGCTATGGAAATCCTATAGGACCTAAACCCAAGAACATTTAAAGTTGTCAGAAACTGAGGCAGAAACATGAATAGAGGTGCTCATTATTTTGTCTAGAACTGGATATTTCTTTTGCTAGGTAAAGCAAAAGGTGATTGATTTGGGGGTTTTTTAAGTCTTAAAAACCATGTCTCTTTTTTTCAACTATTGTTTGCCCAGGAGGTGAAGAATAAAAGCAGAGTGCTCACAGGATACAAACTCTAGAAAAGGGAGAGTTTGTATGCGAGTGGATGTCAGAACTGGTCCTGAGCACTATGAGGTCTTTTATCCATGAGAAATAGCATGTGCCAGGGAGGCCAAGGAAAGATCCATTGCTGTAGTTTATTCAAGGAAGGTTAAGAGTAGGTTCGTCAGACTTGTTCAGACCTGAGAGCCTGTCCACCCAAAAGGAGCTTTACCCAGGCTGTAACAATGTTATTATGGGAGAAGATAGCATTTGTTTTACAAGGCTAAAACAAAGCTGAAGGGAGCTGGGCATTCGCGAACCAACTCCAGCCAGGCCTTTGGTCCTACCTATAGTGTGGTTTAGGTGGTTGTTTGTGCGCTAAAGTATACATTTTTAATGAAAGCTCATTTTGAAGTCAAGTTCCAAATGGAGAACTGGCAGTGGCATAAACCACAGAGTTTTGAGCACTCAAGTAACATTCTGCTGCACACTTTTGTAAGGGGAAGTTTTTTTGCCAGAACCATGTGATTTATTTTATTTTACTTTATTTTTTGCTTTGTGACCAGTCCCTGTCCTAAGATGACAGCTGTAATGTAAGAGGAGCCCCAGGTGACTGTGCTCATTTATAAAATTTCCCTTTGTTAGATCAAATTTAACTTGGTCTCCTGTTTTAAATTATCTCTTTGATTAACTGCAAAGTTTTGATGTCTGTACAATGAGAACAATTGCATCAGTGTACACTGTCAGCTGGGACTTTCCCTGGCTAGCAGGAAGTTGCTAGGATACTCTCTTAAAGATACCATTTTGATTAACTGCAAACCCAGTTTGCATAGCAAGTACACTTGTAGACACTTTGTGTTGTGCCAGCATAGATCAGACATGCATTTACATTAAGAGCAAGCTCCAGGTTAACTTCTTCTGTGATTTATATCCACTTCTGATGTGCTGCTCACCTGGCATTCTTTGCCAACAAAGCAGCCCCAATTCCAGTGATCTGTGTGATGATCACTGCTCTGTTTTTCACTGCTTCTGAGTTGCACACAGACATAGGGAGTAATTTGGGGCTGCCTGGGCCTTGCTTTCCCACCTCTACCAGAAGCTGGAGTAAGGGATCTGCCATACAAATGGCAGAAAATAATGGGATAAATCCTATTTTATCTTCAATGTCTACATGGCACTTATATAGCTTATGTACTTTTGGCCACTTACGCCTTATTTGGATGCCACATAGATACGTTTGCCTTGCCTTGGAAAGTAGAGAGGTTTGAGCTCTGTTCCCCGCTCCTAATGACTTTTCTGAACCTGGCATTTTATCTTATTGAATATAGAGAAATGGGATCATTTATGCCCTATTGGTGGCAGGGACAGGTACACACGTACAAGGATGATCCTCTTCTGCCAGGGGAAATCAGTGGTGATGCGTAGGAGGTGCATGGGGATGCATGTGGACCTCCTGAAGGCGCTGGTGCACCCCCTTACAGGCCGCACTCCTCGCTTAGGTGATGGGCAGGGGGGGCAGGCTGGAGTGCCGGTGTCCCCCCTGAGAGGGCCAGCTAGGGAGTGGGAGCACTGGATGAAGCACCACTTCTGGGAGTGCTGCAGCCGCTTCCCAGTTGGCGAGATTGGCTGTGGGGAGAACCCCCACCCCGGTCGGCATGATCAGCTGCGGGGGGACTCCACCCCAGTTACTGACTGGTTGCTGGGGGGGCACATGCCCCCCTGACTCAGGAGGCACCAGTCACCCATGTGGGAAATAGAATCCAAACTGTGCATAAAAGCCTAAAATTACAGTTCCATAACTACATAAGTGTCACTTAACTGCATAAAGGTAAAATAGGATTTAGCCCTATGTCTTGTGGGTGCAGTGTGCAGGCCTATCTCTTGCCCTTGGAAGATGACTTAGATCCCAGGATGGCAGCGAAGCTTCTCCCTATGGAACTCTTTTGTGATATGTACAAAACAGAAAATTACCTAGTGGCCTGGAGGCTCTGACCCTCTCCCTCTCTGAGCTATACATTAGTATTACTGAGGATGGCCGCACGGTGAACGCTAAGTCAGGTTCTTACTGCTTTGGCTACCCCCATTTCCTCCTAAGCAACATTCATTGGCTGCTTGCTTGTAAAAACATCATACTCAGACCTTTTGTCCTCACCTCCAGGCCCCTAAATCATCACCCCTACCTTTCATCTCTTCTGTTTCCCTCTAATCCCTTTTCCTAAAAGCCTCAATTTCCCCCCCCGGTCTCTCCTGGACTGACATTCATGATACTATCTCAGGCTGGTGCAGTCTCCCATTTCCTAAGCACTTCTATCGTCCCCCTTCACATTCCTTCCTAAAATCAACTTCCTCCCTAGACCCTTTGTAGGTGTTTTTGTCACCACTGATTTCTCTGCACCCTCCCCTTCCCATCTGGTATCTTGTACTTCACTTTATTCACATTGTGCTGTCAGCTGTCTGGGGTAGGGGGTCATGTGCTACTCTGTTTTGCAAAACATCATATAAATTGGTAGCACTGTTTTTGCTTAATAATCGTCTTCACCATTTGATGCCAAGGTGTATAACCTACTTGTTATTCACTAGGGAGCAGCTAATTGCTAGTTCTCAGCATGCAAAAACTATGTTTGGAGTTGTGAACGGCAGAATCTGAATCCCTGTATCTGAGCTTCCTTTTGCTCTATAACAGGTTCCAGGTTCTGAATTCTCAAATGCTTCAAGCAAAAACACGACTGAGCTCTAAATTGCTGGAGTAAAGGAAAGTTTGCAGGCCTAAGGTCCAGGATTGCAAGTTCAGGTCCTTGAGGAATGGTTCTCATATGATTGACAGTTGTCATTTTGATTGCTTCTAATTTTGCTATTTTAATGATTGCAAACGCTACCAGACAGTCCTCTTGGGACATATTTTTTTAAACTTAATAATATTGTCCTAGAAGCTCTCAGCAATATTGAATAGAAAAACTATAATATGCAGATTTTTATACAGCAGTGTTCATCCTTTGAGATGTTTATCCATCTTCCCATTTTACAGATGAGGTGCAATGACTTTTCAAAGCCATGTAACAAGTCAATGACCAAGGGAGAACTAGATCTCTGGCCTCCTGTTTCCTAATCTATTGTTCCAGGCACCAGACAATGCTGCCTTCCAGTGAATGAATAAATGCACTCAGAACTCTGACACTTCAGTGAGGGAGGCATTGAATCGGTCATAAATCCCATAAGACACTGCAATTTGCAAGATTGCCTCTTGAGGAGAGACTCTTAGAAAAAGTCTCGCATAAAAATGAGAGCATATTCATCAGCACTCAAAGCAGGTTTTATCAGAAAATAAGCACTGTAGCTATGAACAACAGCTCTCATATTTCAAGCCAACTTTTGACGGTTGAAATTTCTTTACAAATTACTACTGAAAGTGTCACTAAGAATATGTTAGTGTTTCTGTATTTAACCAGTCAAATAAAGTTTGTTCTGTCAATTGACCCATCAAATATCAGTCAAAAATTGTAAGAAATTGCCAGCGCAGTCAAATAATACACAGAAAAAGCACAAATTTGCCATTAAGAAATGTGTCAAAAAATAATTAAAAATCATATTTCTGTCAAGAAAACTGCAAGAGAAAATATTGCTCCCCATAAAATTGCTGTAACCTTTGACCAGTAAAAAATATATTGACTACTCTATTGACTGGTCAGTTGACAATATTTGACCAGTCAATTGACCATCTTGCCAACCCCAGTTTCTAACCACTATTTTCTAAAAACCACACCTCTTGGATTTTTTTCAGTTGATATGCCCCATCTAGTTATATTGGCATGTGATGTGACCTTGCTTTTAGCCATATGATAAGATGTTTCATCTGATTGCACTTTACCTGCAATACAACAAAACATCAACAAGACATGATTTACTTAACTATAGCAGTAACAAAAGCAGCTTTTCATTAACATAGTTAACATTCTACGAAGTGTTAACATTTGTCATATTCTACAAATTATACGTCAGAATCCAGACTTGAAGACTCCAGACTTGAAGACAATGAGGTAGCATCAGAATAGCTAAATAATTGCCTTGATCTTCAGAGGGACAAACATCACAGTTCCTGTTGAGTTTGGAGGGGAAAAAGAGATACAATTGGCAGCAGGGCTACTTTTCAGACTGTTGCTGACTTGTATGTGTATGTCTATATGGATGTAGTTCTGTTTTGGAGGTCAACAGCTATTTCTAGACTATAGCCAATCACAGACGCTGGGCCAAAGGAATCAACAGGAATTTGAAAGCTTTAAATAATATAACTGCAGGCTCTCGTTATGTAAGAACTCCTTTGAGACAAAAAAGAATGAGACAAAATACAAGTTATGGAAATAAATTATTAGATTAACAGTTACTCGTGCATGTTATTCTTTTTGACTGGTGTGTATTGTAATCTACCTGTTTATACCGCATGCTGTTCTGTGTTCTTTAACTGTGACATACAGCTTTGTGAAAGATATCATACACTGTAAGATCCACTCATGCAGGTTTTGATTATGTGAAGAGTCCATCTAGCTAACAATATTACATTTTCTCTGATAAGTAAGCATTTGAATTATCTTTCATGATGCAAATGACTCTTTGTTTGGGGCAGGGGGATACTCTATTGCCTAACCAATACATATTTTCAAAGCCTATTATAAAGATCAGATTTTCTTCCCAAATTCAGATAAAGTGTTTGAGTACATTTTCTATGTTGTACCAACAAACTGTTTATTTAGATTGGTTTTCATAGATGAGATTCTTTCTCATGATACTAAATTTAGACAGAACTTTCATGAATATTTCTTCCTAATGGAATCTGTTTTCAGTAGTAGTTTATGGGCAATGTAGTACCTGGGCACAAACGATAACTACCAAGTGTTTTGTATGTTATACTAGTTTCCTTTAGAGGGCACCATTGACTTTCCTGAAATCTCTTCAAACATCTGATCTTACTGTAAAGCTTACTATTCCCCTTATACCACTATAAATTTGTTTATTTATTATTTTGTTTTACAATGTATAGTCCTACCCGCAACAAACCCGTGCTGGCTATCCCTCAGGATGTTGGCGTCGGCTAGTCCATTAAGGATGGCCTCTTTAATAAACTTTTCTAAGATCTTCCCCAGGATAGAAGTCAGGCTAATGGGCCTATAGTTAGCCGGATCCACTTTCCTCCCTTTCTTGAAGTTAGGCACCACATTGGCCTTCTTCCAGTCTTCGGGCACTACACCAGAGCGCCAAGAGTTTTCAAAGATCCGTGCTAGAGGCTGGGCTATGATGCTCGCCAGCTCCTTGAGTACCCTGGGGTGAAGATTGTCAGGGCCGGCTGACTTGAAGGTATCCAGCTTCTCAAGATGTTCCTTCACGAAGTCAGCATCAATGGAGGGCAGGGGATCACCCTCACCCGGACTTCCCTGTCCCGTAGCGGGCATGGGCGTCCCATGGGACTGATGAAAGACCGACGCAAAGTACCTATTTAAAAGGTTGGCTTTTTCCTGGGCGTCAGGTGTCAATTGCCCCATCTGGTTCAGCAGGGGTCCAACATTGCCCCTGCTTTTCCTCCAGCTCCCCACATATCTGAAAAAGGACTTTTTATTGTCCTTGATGCTCAAAGGTAGTTGGAGTTCAGTTGCAGCCTTGGCTTTCCTGGTCTGCTCCCTACAGGACCAGACCAGTGCAGAATAATCCTCCTTGGAGGTGACCCCCATCCTCCATCCTTTGTAGGCCTTTCTTTTTAGCCTCAGGAGGTCTGCTAGGTCCCTGGAGAGCCAGGGGGGCTGCTGTGCCCTCTTGCTGCCTTTCCTCCAAGATGGAATAGACTTAGCTTGTGCATTGAGGATCGCTCCCTTGAGGAGCAACCACTCTTCTTGAACTCCCCTCTCCCTGTGGTCACAGTCCCTTAGGGCCTCACTGACAAGCCTCCTGAGCTTGTCAAAGTCGGCTTTCCTGAAGTCAAGGACTTCCGTGCTGCTGACTGACTTGCCAGCTTTTCGGCGGCTGGTGAAGGTGATCAGATCGTGGTTGCTGTCACCCAGCTTCCCATCAATCACTAGGTCGCCGACTAGGTCATCCCCAGTAGCCAGTACCAGGTCGAGCAGCGCTTTGCCTCTCGTTGGCCCATAGACTTCTTGAGTCAGGTAGAGGTCATCCACGCACGAGAGGAAGCTTTGCGACTGCTCAAATTTTGCTGAGCGATCCTCCCACGAGATGTCTGGGTAATTGAAGTCACCCATGACAACCATGGTCCTGGAGCATGCGGCCTCAGCCAGTTCCCAGGCAAACTCCTGGTCAAGCTCAGGACTTTGGGTGGGAGGTCTATAGTAGACTCCCACCATTGTGTCCCCTGTGCCGTGTTCCCCACGGATTTTAACCCAGAGGGTCTCCAGCCGTCCACCCTGGTCGCCAATATTGGCTTGCAGGGACGTGTAGCTTTCCTTAACATAGAGAGCTACACCCCCGCCCCTTTTCTCTACACGATCCCTCCTGTACAGAGTATAGCCATCTATACCTGTGGTCCAGTCATGGGTGGAGTCCCACCAGGTCTCCGTTATCCCTATGACATCATAATTATTTGCATTGAGCAGGAGGATAAGCTCCTCCTGCTTATTCCCCAAGCTCCTGGCATTTGTGTACAGGCAAGCAAGTGCCCCCTGGGGGGCTCCTTCCTTGCCCACAGATTTTACCAGGGCTGGGGCCAGGGTGGGCTCCCTTAAGTGCCTTGACCTGCTGGCTTTGCAAGGATAGCTCAGTGGGCCAGCAGTGGTGGTAGTCCCCCCGTCCCCCAGCTGGCTTAGTTTAAAGCCCGGTGGAGCAGGTCAGCCAGTCTGGCTGAGAAGAGCCTCCTCCCTAGGGGAGAGAGGTGGAGGCCATCTCTTCCCAGCAGCTCGCTGCCTCTCTCGCCAAAGAGCGGGCTGTGGTCATGAAAGCCAAAGCCTTCCTGACGACACCAGCGCCGCAGTCTTTGGTTGACCACGTGGATCCTCCTCTCCCTCCTCGGCCCATAGCCTGAGACTGGGAGGATCGACGAGAATGCCACCTGCGCCCCCAGACCCTTTAGCCCCGCTCCCAAATCCCTGTAGCGCCTCATGACCCAGCTGGGAGCGCTCCGAGCCGTGTCATTGGTGCCCACATGAATTAGGAGCATGGGATAGTGGTCTGTGGGTTTGAGGAGCTCTGGGATCCTCTCCGCAATGTCCCGGATGCAGGCCTCCGGGAAGCAGCAGACTTCCCAGGCTAAGGGGTCAGGGCAGCAGATTGTCCCCTCCGTCCCCCTCAGGAGGGAGTCTCCCACAACAAACACCTTACGTTTTGCCTTGGGGAGAGCAGGGGCGGGAGCTGCAGCTGGACCCATGTTGCCTACGGGAGCCGGCAACTCAGCAGGCTCCGCAGCACCCATGATTGTCACCTCACAAATCTCAAAAGGGCTTTCACACCCTCGTTCCTCTTTCCCCCACTTACCTGTCTCACACCTATTGACTCCCATCACTCTGATTCTCACTGCCACAATTTTCACAGACCTGCATTTTGAATTTTGCTTCTGTTCCACCATGGAGAACACAAAATACCAGCAGATTCTCCCTATGCCTGAAGAAGGGTGTTTGTGCCTGAAAGCTTGCAATGAACGATTTTTCCACCTATTCAGTTGGTCTAATAAAAGATATCATATTTACCCAAAGAACCTTGTCTGCCTATGTCCTTGGACCAACACGGCTACAACCAACTTCTCCTGTAAAGCACATTCTAAATAAAGAGAGACCTCACCTGCGCCAGCTCCAAAATAACTTCATGCCAGTATGACACAGATTTCAAATGGGTAGTCTGCTCTCCTGGATTAGTAGTTTTTATCACCCACTGCCTTGGGGTGAAACTGTGAAGAAATATAAATGATTGTCAGTCCTGTGTTTGTTGGCTACACCATGTGTTGTGTCTCTCTGGAAAGGCCAGCAGTTTGAATGCTGCTCCTACTCCCGCTGCGCTGTGAGTCACTCTGGTTCAGTGCTTTGAAACTGTTCTCTTTTCATTATAGGTGTAGCAAGCTCTGAGACATCCATAATTTTGTATTTAAAGCTGAATTATCCTTCCCAAAATACAAAACCGGCTCCATCCCTGCTCTGCATGTATTTAAATACCTTTTCAGCACTAAAAGGGAAAAATTAGTTGATTCAGTATCAGACAAGATAGAGAGGGTTGTATTGATTTTTAGACCTAATGTTCTCGGTGCCAGGCTATTCCTGGATTCATCCAACTTGGTTTCTGCTTATTTTAGCATTTTGCTTTGCTAAAAAGTATGTTTTTATTGCCATTGTTTGTTATAGCACTTACAAGCTCACCGTTTGTGCAGGGCCCTGACTGCTTATACTGTGGCTTGTAAATAAAATCTTCTCATGAATATATTTTATAGCTAGTCTCTTCTCTTTCCACATCAACCCTTTCCTCCTTCTCCACCAGTGATGTCCCATTCATCCTCTTTATCCACTCCTGTCGCTGCTGTGTTTTTCCTTGTTTGTTACCCATGGAGTGCCCTGCTAGGCCTGTTCACCAACCAACAGCCTTCTCTCTGTCACACATATTAAGGATAGCTAACCATGTCCTTTGATGTCACCATCACCAGTCCTTGTCACAAGATGATAGCTAATTAGGATTTTGGCAGAAACATACCTGGATATTGCTGTGCCCTGGGTGTAAGTGGCAGTGCACAGGGCAGCGTTGGTGGTTACACTGCTTGTGGCAGCAGTACTGGCTGGGCTGGCACTCCAGTGGCTTCTATTTTTGCATCTTTCCCTCCTTGCCCCACCCCCACCAACTTGGTAACAAGGGCTGGTGCCCCAGTCACCCCTCCCCTTAGCTATGCTACTCTACATCAGATCTCTACTGAGTAGGGATACTGAACAACATTTTGTACGCTTTTCTGAGGACTCAGCTTTCTCTTTCTCTCTCCATCATTTTGGGAATCTTCTGGTGGTGCAGATCTGCACCAAGATATGGTTCTGGTAGTGCACCTGACTTCTAACTTTCAAAATATACACCCATCATGTTCCAGACCCCTTTCCCTCCACGTCGTTCTCAATATGCTCTTCCTTTTAGTATGTTTCTAGGCCAATATTGCATGAAGTCCTTACCTGTAACATCCTCTATAATTTAGTCCATATAAGCATAGGACTGGAATGAATCTCTGAGTAACTGATTTCAGTCTCCTGCTACTTCCAGAGACCATGTCATATAACCCTTGAATGAATTAGATCCACACTAAAAGATCTTTGTTTTGTTCTTGCTTTTTGCCCTACTACTTCTGTTTGGATACCAAGCTCACTGCTCTGAAGGTAGGAAAGGTAGAAAACCTTTTAATTTCCAGCCTAAATTTATTTGTGTCCAGAGTATTGGCATTTGTTCTTGTGACAACAGTGCTTTAAACTGTGGGAGTTCTCTCTCCCTTGTTTACCATGCCCATCCCAATACTTTTTGTGAAAGAGGGCTAAGCTACTTTGGGTTAGTGTTCACTGAGGCCCCCTCTACATGTGCAGGTAAAGGCACCAGGGGCACAGGTACACGTGCATTTACTCTGGCCTAAGTTTACTCTGGTGTAAGCTACTCTAGTGTAAGCATTTTCAGGCAGGTGTCTACACATGCAAGGATTAGGGGGAAGATTTGCACCAAGTTTCCTGCAACCCTACAATGGACCCCTACTGCTGCTGTGGGGAGCTCCAGCTTCAGCTGCCAGCACCCAGCAGCCATCTTTAAAAGCCTGCTTTGCTCTCTGCTCTCTGGCCAGCTCCTTCTCTGCCCAGAAGCAGCAGCGCCCAGTGCAGAGGCAGCATGCAGCAGCTCTCTCCTTGTCCACTCTGCCTCCCCATGCCATGGCTGTTCCAGCCCATGCCAGCAACAACCAATGCCCCGCACTCCTGCTGGCCATGCTGCTAGTCCTGCTGGCCCCAGCAGGCCCTGCCCGCCTAAGGCCCAGAAGAGCCGCATGCCTGCTAGTGGGGACCAGGCCACCAGGTGCAGAAGGCCCTAGCCAACCACCTGCTCCAGCACTCCACACTGTAGCTCCCCTGCTCTGCCACCCACAGACCCACAAACCCACCCCCCAGCACAACAAACCCTCCCACCCCCCAGCACCACACTCCCTACAGATGAATAAGCCTTTATTTCTTTCACGTCAAACAGACCTCCCTCCCTTCCCAACCAACAGACCTCACTCCTCCCTCCCTTCCCAACAAACAGACCCCCTCCACTACCCATCCCACCCCACCCATAAACAATAAAAAACCTTCTTCCTTGTTTCAAAACTCAAGCTCAAGTTCCATTTCTCCCTCCATTCCAGGTGTGCATGGTATAACCAACTGGGCAATGGGCAGTGCTGGGGTGGATCTTTATCACCCTCTCCTCCTGAAGCCAGTTGACTTTGTTTAACTAATTAAATATTCAGTGGAGCAGGTACTTGAGGCTGATTGGCATGCATCCTAGTGCAGTACTGTGACCACCGAGATATAGTATCTGTTTTTCTCTTTCTGGCCAAATGCATATTTATTTATTTAATTAGAAAACTCCAACAGGAGGAAAAATGAAACTAACTCCAGAGCTAGTAGATGAGAGAAAGGCAGAGTAGAGGCATGAACTTGTGTCTCCATTCTCCCACTCAAGTGCTCTCACTACTGGACTATTGAGTATTTCTTTCTTTCTTAATTTGACCACCAGAAATTCCAAAATTATTTCTTTCATATTGTGAGAAACCTTTCCCAGCAGTTTAGTTAAAATTGGTGTCTTTCCATAAAAATCTTGTTTTGATGACTGCATTTTTCAAAAGAATTTAAAAAAAAAATGGTCTTTGGAAAATTCCTAACCAGTTCTATTGAAATTGCATTGTTCTTCACCTGATATAGACCTCTGTGATAGAGTGGTAGGTTTCTTCCTTTTCAGCCAGCAAACTAGCTTTATGATACATGAGGTTAATGAGCTGGGCTTGCCCCTCCACACTAACCTATCTGCCTAGATTGTGACCTTACCTTTCAGTGAATTACTGACCCAGTTTTTCTCTAATTCTAGTCTTTAAGGTTAGGCCGGTTGCTAAGAATGGCTGGGAGCAGGCCAGATCAGTGCTCCCTTCCTCCATTATCTGTGCCCTTCCACAGAACAGTGCTCTGACCATATTCAGGCAGTGGTTGATACTTAACCTCTCTGAGAAAAAAGTGCCTCTAGCTAGGGTAGGAAAACTGAGGTGAGTTTGATTTGGCATATGGGTATGCTGCCAAGGCACTAATGGAGGCTTACTTTGAATAAAGCTGTCAAACTCCTCATGCTCATGAAGGTTACAGCTACTTGTTTCTAAAGCTGTATTACTGTAAAAATGTTCTGCAATCTCATATGTTTAGAACATATATGGACCCCATCCCCTGTTTGCAAACACTTGACCTTCTCACTGGAATTGCCTTTCTGCTTTCCAGTCTTGATCTACTTATCAACTACACTCTAAAAGTCTACCTTATATATTATTCTGTTTCTCATTATTCTCAGCCACAGGATTTCCTAAATCTTTTCCATTCACCCCACAAACTATATAAGAAATAACACTTCCTACCATTTTCTTGGCATCATGCTTGCAGGGGATTCACTCTTCACTGTCCCAGTTTATATCTTGAATCAAAACCAGGGGGTACTTAACCACTTATTCTAGCCAGCATTGTACAGTTAAATGTGTCAAGGAAATTAATAAATGATGACCCATTACTCACCAGTGACTAATTATTAGTAGGTTCCATTTTCAACTTGTGAGAGATTTTGTATGCCATATTGTGACACAGTAAAGAATGATTTTGACTGTTACAATGAAGAAAAAGTATATTTTTCAAAAATTCTGAATGCAAGCAGTACTCTTTCTGGCTCTCTATATGAGAATTGCATGATTATACAGATAAATGCTTAGGGTACAATTTCTAATTACAACAATTCAGTGTGCTCACAACAAAAAAGTCCGTGATTACAAGAGGGAAATAATCAAAGATTTTTTGGTTGGATCCTTGCATGCACTCAGCGCCAAAACAAAAGACAATTCTGCAAAACAGAATGGTTAATCATCTATGTTTTGTGGAGCCAAGAAAAGCTGAGGAGTATCTAATATTTTATAAGCATTAGCTGGCTTGACAGGTGCTATGGGAAGGCCTAGGTTAGGACTTTTTAAACTAATAATCAAAAGCAAATTCCATTGTGATTTAACATGTATAGAAATTACTAATCACACTTGAACAGATGACAATTTAGCCAAAGTGGTTTTTGTACAAATTGGTAAGAATGGCACTGACTAGGAAGACAATGGTGCTATGTTTTCACAGTGACTAATTAACACTGTATTTTCTAATTTAAAAAAGCTTAGGCCACAGTATCTCTTCCGGTATGCTGTCACAATATGGCTGGTCTGTTTCCCTATCCGCTGGTTAAACTTAACACTCAGAAAAGCCTAAGGAAGTTCCTTGCACTCCCTCAGGAAAGTTTCCTTCCACCGTTAATACTGCTTTACTTTGCATCTGGTAGGTGGTTTTCCTGTATTCTAAATCACCTTGTACTAGAGGTTTGTCAGGCACAGCTTTTATTTCCTTGAGCTACTGAGAACTTGGAGTACAGTTGTCAGAGATGTTATACTTTTTGTTATGCCTTTCCCCTATCCAGTGGCATAACTAAGGGTGGGCAAGTGGAGCATCAGCCCTCAGCACTGATTTTGAAGCGGTGCAATAATAGCTATGGCAGCCTGCGTGGCTGCTGCAGCTGCCCTACCCAGCACTGCTAGACCCTGCTTGTTACTCTTCTCCCCCAACTAAGTGGGAAGTACAGCTCCCTTGGAGAAGCCATTGCTGTGGGCTTACCATGGAGCTTGGGGTCTCTGTGAAACACCACTACAGCCCAGGGTTTCATTTGACAGTGTCCAAAGTTCTAAATAAATCTTAGTTCATCTTCCCACTACCCTAGAAATTCTGGAGTTCCTACTAAAAAGTATTTTGGGGGGGAATATGGCCTTGTGAAGCTGTAATGTCTTATTCCAATCATTAATGTTTAGAGGTTCTCAGTTTGTTCCCTTTTCTCGTGTCTTTCATTTAGGGTGCCTATTTAATTGTTTGGTAGGTAACAACCATGATGTAATTTGGACGTTTGTTGTTCATGTCTGTCTCATCTCATTGACAAGGTACACTGTCTGGATGTGGCCTAAGGGTAATGCCTTTCTACTAACATGAGTTGATCTGGTTGTCACTGTTTTCCCATGCTTCCTAACCCATTTATGGTGCATCCTAAGAACAACTGCTGAAGCTATGCTCTTTGTGAACTCTGCATGCATTGACAAGGATGCAGGTAGTACCCAGCTATAGTAGTAAAATTGTCTGGTCCGCCAAAAATTGTCAAAGGGTCTGGCACTTTATTAGCAGTGGTCACCACCAACCTGACCCATTCTTTTTTAGGAGATGACACATACCTGGCAGTATAATATTAGAAGCAAGTTCCCAGGTGTAGACAGTTTCTTTATACAAGGAAGGAACAGACTGGCAGACTTTGTAATTGTTGGTAAATCTGGATAGTAATCCTGGCTTTTTGCCATGATTGCTTTCTCCTGCCTCCACCTCTTTTCACACAGGATATTATTGATTTAATCTAAGTTAAATTTAATAAATTAAGGTGTGGCCCTCACTGTGTCCTTGATTCATCTTTCTTTTCCTCCTCCCCTCCTACAACTCTTTTCCTTCTCATCTGGCACAGAAGCAGTTTTTTCTGCTCTCTTCCTTTTACCTCTGCCTTGCCTTATCCCAACTCATGTTCTGATCTCCTTTGTATCCACTTTCATCTCTTCCCTTACTCTTCATATTGTCATTTCACCTTTCTCTGGCTCTTCCCCTTCTAAATACGTGTACAACATTTCTTTAATTCCTTCCCTCTCACTTCCTTCCTCCCCCACTTGCTTCTCCCACTACTGCTCCATCTCCTGTCTCTTTCACCTCTAAAATCTTTGAATACATTGGTCACACTCACTATCTGGAGTTTCTCTCCAGATCCATACTGGCTCACCAACCTGGCTTCTGCTCATTCTACTCAACTGTCATCCCTCTCACCAAAAGTATCTAGTACATCAGAAATACCACTCTATCATCTTTCCACTCTAATATGTTTGACACAGTTGACTGCATTCTTCTTGAAATTTTGTCAGGCTTCCATGATTCTGTCCTCTCCTGATTTTTTTTTTTTTTTGTCTTTGTCTTTTTTGCTCTGATCATTCCTTTTATCACCACCTCCAGCTTTCCATGGGAGTCTCACAAGGCTCTGTGCTTGGTTCCCTGTTCCTCTCTCTACATGTGGTATCTACACAGTTTCCTCTGCAAGCAGAAATTCAACTACCGTGTCTATGCTGAAGACTCACAAGCCTATCTGTCTAACCCATCAACAACTCTGCTCTCAGAGTCCTATTCTGCCTTATTGACTCCTCCTTTTAGAGATCAACATAGCTAAAACATGATTCTTAATTTTCACTTTGCTCTTCTCACTACTTATGGTCAGCAACATCAATTTGCCTGGCATTGCTCTAGGTCCTCACATTTTGGCTATATTTAAACCCTGCAAAATAAAATCTTACACAAGATCACTCTCATCACCTCCAGGCTTTGTTGCTGTCACATTTCCTTTCTGTGCCCCTAATCATATCCATTTAAAACTCGTGTAAAGCCCATTTTCCTTGCCAAATACAAACTATTTGTCTTCATTTTCGAGGCCCTCCTTTCCAAAGCCTTCCCTATCAGGTCTCATTCACTACAGAAAAGTTGACTCCCACCTCCAAATGGACACTCATTAAATGTTTCAGAAAACTTCTTCTCATGTTGCCCCTCACCCTTTGGAAGAGTCTGCCCTAAACATCCATAGAAGCACTTCAGTATCCTCTTTCAAAACTTTCCTTAAACATCTCTTCTTTGCCACGATGCTTACAGAGACAAGACAGCAATCAGAATGCTGGTGGCTTAATTGCCTACAATGTTGTTTCCTTGTACTCCCCATCCCTCCTCACTCCCTCCATCTTCTATATCCATTGCTTGTTTCTTGTTTTATGCTTATGCTGTTCTATCATTGTTTAGTGCCTAGCACCACGGGGTCTGAGCTCCTAAACACTAAAGTAATACAAATAATTAATAATAATAATAATGACTTGGAATTCATTATGCCTCTTGAACTGATTAAATTCCCTGGTGAGCAGTTACCTTCTGAGAGAATATTTAATGTCTTAGTGCAATCTGAAAATGCAGGGCAAATGACAGTGTAATAAACCAAGGAACTACATCAATTTCTAATTGAAATTAATGAATATTGAACTTCCTTGTATGTAGCATAACAGAAGAGACTTCCTTCCTTGTCCCTAAAAGTGATTGATTCAGGGATATTTTAACTGAAAACAGAGCAGTTGCAGTTGTTTTAGACTCTGCTTTTTCACTCCAGGCACCCTTTTTTACAGCATAAAAACATTTTTTTACTTCATTTAATAAAGAGTCTATGAAGTTAAAATCCTCCCCCTCCATATTATTTTGCCTATTTTCTGTGTAACCAACCCAGAAGAAACTATGTCCATGGGGTCGGACTCGATGAGGGGGTCGGACTCAATGATCTATTGAGGTCCCTTCCGACCCTAACATCTATGAATCTATGATGTCCTTCCATATTTGGGGGGGGGGGGAGGAAGGGGGGACCTCATTTCTCATCTATGACACCATTTTTAATTACCACTTGACCTTTTACACATTAACCAAGTAGGACAACTCATGTAACATTTTATGAGGCAAGATTCTCAGTTGTGGTGAGGCCATCTTAACATCACTATCATGGCCCAAAGGGGCTTTAGATAGCTGGAAGTGACCTTAGGAGAATTATCCCTGTGCCATGTAACAGAACCCCAAGGCTGTTCTAATGTACAGGTGGGCTGAGGAAAGCCTTTTCATGATCCATAAACTGGGGAATACAGAGATCAGTTAATTTAACAAAGAGCTTTATTAAACACCATAAAATCAGGGAAATACTCTTTTCCTCTGACTCCTACAGGGATAGGATTCTATTGGTCCCAAACTATGGTACAGATTAATAATAAATCCCACCTGCCTGAACTGTGGAATCCTTTTCTGTGGTATTAAAAGCTCTCTTTCCTCTTTGTACAGATTAATATTCTTTACACTTTATAGTAACAGTTAGCAAAGAGCATCTAGTTACAGATATTTTTATTGTGTGTGCCATGACCTGCATCTTCATTTCCACTCCAGTTTGACATCATGAATACTGCATGACCATAATGCAATGTGAATTCAAACACCTGAGAATCAGGTCATTGAAACAGCCCCCCATGCTCTTCAACATTGTTATTTAACTCTTACTGTTTTATACCCTTTGTTATTGAGTGTTAAAGAGATAGCTGAACTTTACTAACCCAGGCCATGGTTTTGCAAAGCTTTAACAAAGTTAACCTTAGTAAAAAAACACAAAACTCTTTTCACATGGTTATTAAACCTTTTACCATTTGGATCATATAGCATACCCCAAGTATGTGTTATACTAACATATACAACATACTGAGGTTATCAGTTAAGCTGACAATGTGCATAAATTATTTAGAAATCTGAATGAGGAGATAATTAAGGTGATTGATAAGGCTTAATATTATGCTTTTCTGTTCCTTGGTTTCTTATTTTCTTACTTAATACTTCTTCATTTCCATACTCTTTAGGTTCCAAAAAGTATTTAGTCATGAGAGAAACTATTTTCAAGAAAGCTGGGGAAAAGTGATATTTGAATATTAGCAATACCTTATAGTTATTCATAGATCTCAAAGAACTTGGAGCTTTAAAACTGTGTAATGCAATTGTAATAATTTGCTCTTTTTACTAGAGTACATCAGAAGAGCTTCAGTGAAGTTGTGATTGAACAGTAGATTTCAGTCTGTTCTTCTTATACTGTTGAGCTATTACTTTTCATAAAAGTTTTACTGAAATATTTCTTGTTGCACTGCTTAAAATTGCATGTGGCACTGTTCTGTAATTTCTGTGAAACCTTAGGACCTCCATTATATAGTAGATGAGACATTCAGGAAACAAAAGTAAAAACAACAGTGATTCCCTTAAAGTAGGATAGAAAAGGTGACATTTTTACTAATTTTATTACTTTTGAGAATATAAAGAATTATATTTTTTAACTGAACCTATAAGTAATTTAAATATGAATTGCCTTTAAATACTAAGAACTTGATATGGAATGTCCCCAGATGTTTGTTCTTTGATATTTATATCAAAAAATATTTTACCATCTTGGTATTGAATGTGTCTTCCCAAAGCCATTGCTTATCATGGTAATACTGGTTCTACAGCAATAATGTATGTATTATTATGATGTGTGCACAAACAAGGAGCCAATCAATTTGTATCTTAAGCCTGATTAGAAATACTGAGGAGGAAAAAGTCAATATTATCAAACCAAAGATTGATGAAAGCATTTTTACTTTACCTGGATATACAGTTATTGGATGGCTCCCAAAAGACTTAGTTTTTAATGCTGTACTCTACTGTGATGTCCAATGCATCCACAGCATCCAAAGGGAGAAAAAAAAAAACAAAATGTTTTCGAAACTGCACTAAATTTATTACCAATGAAACCTCTCACATAGTATGAAATTCTAAATAAAAAGACAGGTTTATTTTAAGCCCTCAACAAAATGTTTCAGTTAATCATGTACATTAGGATAGAGGCTTGGTTGCTAAGAAAATCTTTGGCCTGTTTCCACCGGCTTTGTGTATTATTGACAGAAAAAGTACCAAATGATGTGAAGTGCATCTGTTAATTTCAACAATGAAACTGAAAGAGAGGCAAACATTTCTCCACATAACTGATGTTAGTGCAAGCTAGGGGCAGAAATAATGGATTTGCAATCCGCTGTTATAGATGTTTTACTTTGGGAAGGTCACCATTTCCTTAAGGGTCAAAAAAAGTTTTTGACAAACAGAGTGGAAGGATGCTGGTTCTTGTGTCACACAACAACAGGGTTCAGTGAAATGGCAACCAGTGAGACTAGGGAGAGTACATATTTTTCAGAAACACTGACAGAAATTATGTTAATGACGTGCATTTCCAAAAATTATATTGAAAGTAAATAGTGTTAGTGCTTTTCCTTTGGACTGCAATGGCCATCTAAAACAACCTGTTTTGAGCAATGATACTAACATCTTTGCAAAAACAATATGAATTGCATTTGGAGAAAATGTGCGGGCTCAAATTACAGCTGGAGACCACATGCATGTACAGCACACGCATCAAGTAACAATCGTCTCCTGCAGTGTTTCTTTTTTGTGCAGCAAAGCACTAAATTTAGCTCTCTCACTTAAATGATCCTTTACAATGAGTATTTAAATATAAGATGATCATAGAATAAGCACTGCTTGAGAATATAAGTTATGGGGAACTCTTAAAATATTTCAAGCATAGCTCTAAAATGAAACACCATTACATACTAACACTTCTAGAACCCCAGTATGTCTTTATCCTTGGAATGGAAACTGAATGCCATTTAGCATACAATATAGGAACACCGAAGGCATAAATTTGACAGGTGGATGCATCTGACTAATTTATTGCTATGGATACTATCATATTTCATCACATATAATTCATACTCCCTCCCTGCCCCTAAAAAAACCAGCTGCTGAAAATTGGAGTGTACATTATATGCAAAAAATACAATAAAAGCAGATTCTGCCACTTCCCAAGTGAAACCCAAAGTAAGAGATTCAGTGATCCACATGGGACTAGAACAATGATTCAGCTCTGGTCCCTAGCTGCTGTTACTTAGTGGGTGCATCTACACAAGATGCTTAATGCACAGTAGACTAATTCTACTTCACGTTAGTACATAATGGCAAAAACTGTACTAATGTGTGTGTGGGCCGGGGGCGATCTGGGCCCGACTTTGCGCACGCGGGCTGTGGCCAGCAGCCCGGGCACGCGGGGTTGGAGAAGACCGGAGGCGAGCTAGAATTAGTCACGGATGCGTAGTAGTTGATTTAAAGATTGTTTACTTACACCAAAGGTGGTAGTGGTGTAGGCTGGACAGTTTCCAGGCACAGCTCCGCTTAAATCCTCGTTAGAGGACTACGACAAATTCGTTCTTTCCCGCGGAGTTGTTGAAGCTCCGTGGGTTCGGTAGTTTCTCATACAGGAAGGGATACGTCTAGGAATCTATCGGCAACGGGGAGAGGCCAGAGGCTGTTCAGGCCTCTATTGCCTTTTAAGAAATGTGTTGGGTCTGTAAGGATCCGCAGCGCTTAGAGATCTTCACGCAAGGCGAAGGTTTCTCTCTCACTCCGATTTCTCTCCAACTGATTTCTCTCCAACTTGGGCGGAAACCACCCAAGCTCTTTATACAGCTAGCTAGCCAATCACTAGCCGCCACGTATGGATATTTTAGAACTGGCCAATAACGTGGCACGAATTCTCATACAAATGGTGGGAACTCCTTGCACCGAGCATTTCTTAGATGCAAAAGAAATGCACCATGCAAAGAAAGCTTCAAATTGGCGGGAAATTCTCCGTTGCACCGGGGTTTTCTTCTGCAGCAGAAAACTCCACCATGCAAAGAAGCTGCAATTTAGCGGGAAAATAATTTAGCAGTGCCGAAGCACACACAAACAAAAAATCACAACTTTGGGTTGTGACAATGTGCACTAGAATTAGTCTACTGCACGTTATGAAAAGATCATGTTTCAGTGCTACCGCGCAGTAGCACTGGTTACTGCCCATTTAGTTAGTACCTCATATCAGAGGTACTAAATGTAATGTAACAACAGCACATTAATGCATGTGTAGACACACCCATTAACTACAAGAAAAGATCTTTTTTCAGCCTGTCTTTAAAAAACAGGCTGTATTTTATTCTGTGGAGTGCTATACATGAAAAAATATGGTAGTCAGTCCTAAACTGCTGCAAAATCCCCTTGAGCCTCTCTGAAGAGTTTCTTCACCCCTCAGAGATGGCTAGGTAAAACTCAAAGCTCCTTTACATGAAAACATTGTACCACTTTAAGAGTACCATATAGTTATAGCAATGCAACCTTCTCACTGTAGATACAGTTGTACTGATATACAAGTGCTTATACATACAGGAAGGAGAAAAAACTATACCACTAGGGTATAATGCAACATTCTAGAGGAACGTGTTCTAGCAGATGACATCTTTCTTCTGCCCTGCAATCTCAGAGATGTGCAGACCAGTATAAATGCCCTCTGGACACTCCTACAGTTATGACTACAAATCAACACTGTATAAGCTAAAACCATGAAAATCAATCTACAGTAAGAAACACCAATAATTGGTGGCATAAAAGAAGTTTGGCATTTCCACTTATCATAAGCAAAACAGGTAGACGATACTAGGGCCAAAATAGTGAAAGCCACACATGCCTTTGTAACTTTGAAATCAATTTGGAGAAACAGAAACCTTGCATGTCCACCTAAACTCCATTTATTTAACACCATTGTAAAGGCTGTCCTACTGTATGCCACTGAAACTTATAGATGTTTATTAAGACCCTAGTATCTAAACTCCAGGTCTTCATAAACAGCTGCCTTAAATCTCTAACATCCAATGGAGAGGGGGGGACCCCCTTCCCTCAGTTCAAATGCTATGGAAAAGAATGAAACAAGCCAGTAGGACTGGAAATAACAGAATGAAAATGGAGGTGGCTGAGACGCACGTGATGGAAAGACCCAAACAGCATAACAAAGCAGGACCTGAATTCTCAGGGTGAGAAGCATCAAGACAGACCAAAGAAAAGATGGAAGTGCACAATAAAGGCAGAATTTAAAAAACTGTCAAAGGGACGTGGAACAAGTGAAGCCTAATCCACAGGACTATCAATGATGGAAGACAGTAGTAAAATGAAATACAGAAAAAAATAAGACTAAGGGTTGCATCCATATATAACCTTTACTAAACACTCTACCTTTGAGACATGGGTATTAAAACTTTGAACCTGTCCAAAAATGTTTGTCAAGCCCCAAATTAACCCACTAGAATGAAATGCCTCTACCAGTTGTTCTCCAGCCCTAGTTGAAATGGTAATCTAATGAGAATTAACTACGTTATCTGATACTTTGAAAGGAAAGAACTGTAACTGGTCCAAGTTGAAATCAATGTGTCCTTTAGGTTTAAGGGTGCAGACAGAAGTACAGCTCCCCACTGTAACTGAGAATGCTTTGCAGGAAGCGTTCTGAGTTACAAGGATCCCCTGGACCAAACAGAAGTTCACAGTTGCTTCCAGGGCAGCTGGTTTCTCCTATCATCCTTCCAGCCTGTCTTTATTTTCAGAAAAGGAAGAGAGAAAGAGGGCAGAGGGAACTGGTTCTAGGGGTTCCCCAGCTGGCACTGCAAGGTTGTGTGGGTGAATTGGAACCTCCCACCTCAGGGGGGCTCCGGTACACCTGTCCCACCCTCCAGCAGGGGTAGAAGAAACCCTAGATCAAACTCCCTCTGCTCCCTTTCCCCCCTCCCATTCTGAAAACAGACACAGGCTGGGAGGTAGGCAGACAGAAGTTACAGAAGATGCTCTGTTTTGAAATGTCCCATCGGAACCCTCATACAATGAGGGTTCAGATTTTTGCCTGATTGGTTATTTTTAAGCTGTTTACAGCCGTGCACTTGTGTTTGATCATAGCTACAGACTACTTTGTGTGGCCAGATCAAGCAAAAATTGTCACTTCTGTCTGTGCCCTAAATGATGCTTCCTAAGGCTCTCAGGGCCTGATCTAACATTTTACATTGCTCTGTGCGACTCTAGTCAGGCAGAATCAGAGCTGGCAGTTTCTGGGGAAAGCCACATCCATTTCTTTGGCCAGATGGGCAGTTAGTCCTGAAATTCCATTGAGGGTGGATACAAAGAGAACAAGGCAAATGAAATTTTTTCCCAACCATCAAGGGGAAAATAATAATTACGCTCAGTGTTCCCTCTAAGCTGTGTAGTGTGTGCGGCCGCACAGGCACACTCATGCTTCCTTAGAAGGGACACTGGTTGCGCTTGGGAGATTTTATTAATTTGCTACATGTAGTTTAGTGACTGACACAGAATCTGGAAATCCGGAGTTTTCTGTCTTCCTGGTTCTGTCATTTTTAGCTACTCTGGGCAAGTTTCTGTAACTGCTCTGTGACTTGACTTTCCATTCTCCAAATTGGAAATCAAATGTTTTCCATTGAATGCTGGGTGGATTGTGTAGCACTTTTACAAAGGGCTCATAAATCCAAGAGAGTGTCAGATGATAGAATGGCCTGATTATTCTTTTTGTTTGTTTGTTTAATGTCTGCTGCAAGTGTTCTGATGTTGTCCAGCATTTTTTTAAATAGGAAAAATAAATAAATAAATAAATAACAATAAAATTAAAAGAGTCACAACAGCCTGTGCCCTAGCAAAAGAAATGATTAATTCCAAATTAAGAATCTATTTGTAAGACAGCATAGCCACCCCACTTCTAGAGCTGTCTGCTGTACCTCTTAAAAAAGATGTATTTAAAGAAATGCTGGCTGACTTGCATTTTAAGTGAGGGGAGGGACATTTATGAGCAAACATGCTATTTAAAAATAATTTTCAATGTTATATAATAAGTCAAATGTAAGTATATTATCCTATCATAATCTGATGTAAAACAGTTTATTCAGCTTTTCTGTACCTGCCAAATCATTTTTCATTACATGAATTTATAAGGCCAATACATAAATATAAGTTAAGATACTTTACATTATTTTAATTAAGAACATGTGGTATGATTGCCCACACTAAGAGGCACAACTGCAAGCTAGAAATAACTATGTATAAGGAAAATCAGCAAGGGCATAGATGAAGCCAGCAAGAGCTCTGTGTATTCAAGCCACTAAGTTGTAAATCTCCAAGACACTTATCATCAGTCAGTAAAACAGCGATGCTAAAAATCTGAAATACATTTTGCAAGGTATTTTTGTTAACTGGATCTAATAATTGTTTTACATTGTATGGAATAATACTACAAAAGCATCCCTGTGCTAGATCAGAACAATGAAATCCTGTCTCTGGCAGAGGATGAGGTCACATCAGGTATGTGACAAGAAGAAGCACCAAACCCAATAATTAACATAAGTAATATTCATAAACGGGAAGTCTCGTCCAGCTGATGATGAGTTTCATCAGTTGATGATGGGACACTGCCTCTTTTATTGGTGAAGCAAGAAAAACAGTACCGTATTGATTTGTTGTCCCTTACCCTCCAAAAAATTACTTTTTCTTTAGGAAAGGCTTTATGTCACAACCAATCTCTACTGTCCTCTGGGTGAGGGGGGCTGCTTACTGACTGACCCCTTGATGAGGGGGAGCTTCCAGGGCAGCGTTTTCCTCTTGGGGGAGGGGCTGACAGCAGACTCTTCTGTGCAGGTGCAAGGCAGGCATGCCTGCACAGAACAGCCTTTGGCAGCCATTAGTAGGTGCAGGAAATTCAAACCTGCGCCAGTTGGACCCAGATGCCAAAGCGGGCACACATGTGGAGCAGCGCATGTGTGCCCTAGACTTCCCCCAAACCCAGCACACGAAAGCAGCCCATCTCCAGCTGATGGGGAAGCAATGAAAAGGTAAGTGGGGCGAATGAAGGGGAGAGGCAAGAGAGGAGGGCTAGCTGTAGGGGATTGGGAAGGGTTTTTCCACCCTCCGGTCCCCATATAGCTGAGCTGGGAGGGAGCCGCACAAACAATCCGCACAAATAGGGCACGCTCTTCTTGGGCACACTGGAGTTTGTACAGGAGAGTGCACAGGAGGGGCCTGTGACTCCAGGCATTGGCAGCCTCGAATGGAGGCTCCGAGTGAGTGGAAAGTGGAAAAGTTTTTCAATTACGGTAAGGACATGGTACGCGACTAGGAACCCTTCCCCTGCAATGCCCCTCACCCAGGGCCTCCCTGTCAGTGAGGCTTGCCTGTGGCCTCGGGGTGAGGGGGCAGGGGAACAGGAGTCTCCTCACCTGTCCCATATGTGCCCAGCTTGAGACCCTGAAGAGGCAGGTGAGGGAACTCCAGACAGATGTTAGCAGGCTGCTGGGGATCAGGGCTGCTGAGGATGAGATTGATGGGTACTTTCATTCTCTGCAGGCCTACACAGCTAGTGGGAAGTCAATGCAGGAGGGACCCAGTGTGGATGCATGGAAGATTGCCACCTCCAGAACCAGACATTGCACTACTGAGGCAATTTCCCTAGTGCAACTGAGGAACAGATACAAGGCCATGGCATCACTAGAGGAGAGTGAAGCAGAGGAAGCCACACCCACAACCACCACCACGCAGTATGAGGGACAACCAGATAACCAGAAGAATAGGTGCCAAGTCATTGTGGTGGGCAACTCCCTCCTGAGAGGAACAGAGGGAGTAATCTGTCACCTAGATCCCACAGTACGGCAGGTATGCTGCCTGCCTAGAGTCTGGATTCAGGACATCACTGCGAGGATTCTTGACCTCATCCAGCCCTCCAGCTACTATCCCATGGTCTTCATCCATGTGGGTACAAATGATACAACCAGGAGTAGTCCGAGTTAAATCATGAGTGACTACACGGCTCTGGGGGGAAGGCTTAGGATATCAGGGGCACACGTGGTCTTCTTGTCAATGCTCCCAGTCAGCAGTTGTGGCCAGCATCAAGACAGCTGTATTAGAGAAGTCAACTTGCGGCTCTGGAGTTGGTGCCATTGTGCAGGTTTTGGCTTCTTCAACCACGATCCACACTTTCATGAAAGGGGCATGCTGGAACGTGATGGTCTCCATCTGTCTTTGAAAGCTAAGAGTCTGTTCTCTTACAAGTTTGCTGATCTCCTACGCAGGGCTTTAAACTAGGTTTGTTAGAGGATGGGGGTGCAGAAGACAGGGAGAGCCTAGGAACAATGAACCATGAGCTATGCACTGGAACAGTCCACGTAAGTACTGAGGGGCCCAAGAGGCATCAGGACAGGGAGGTACCATGGACACCTATCGGGGGCTTAAATGTCTCTATACTAATGCTAGGAGTATGGGGAACGAGCAGGAGGAACTCACGCTCTTGCTTGCAAACGAAGACTTTGACCTGGTTGGATTAACTGAAACCTGGTGGGACCCCTATTCACAATTGGGCAGTAGGCATTGAGGGCTATAGGCTGTGATAGAGTGGGAAAAAATGGGGGAGGGTGGGATGCTGCTCTCTATGTTAAGGAGCAAAACACATCTTTAATAATCAAGATGAGACCAGAGGGGAGCAAATTGAGATACTGCGGGTCAGAATACAAGGGGGATGAGGTGAAAGGGACTTGGTAGTGTGAGTTTATTACAGACCACCACACCAGCAGCTAGACCTGGAATTCTCAAGGCAGCTCACAGAAGCAGTATGCTCAAGGGACATGGTTGTCATGGGTGACCTTAACTACCCTGACACCTGCTGGGAGGAGCAGTCAGCTAGATCCAACTGTTCAAGTAGATGCTTAACCTGCATACAGGACCTTTACCTAATGCAGGAGGTATATGGTCCTACTAGGGGAAATCCCTTACTGAATTTAGTGTTTGCTACAGGGGATGACCTGGTGGGAGATCTGAAGATACAGGGTAATCTAGGAGATAGTGACCACCAATTGCTAGAATCCATCAAAAGGTGAGAAAGATAACCAGTAGGGAAGAAGTGCTAGACTTCAGAAAGGCTAACTTCAATAAGTTCAGGAGGTTAGTAAGTGAGATGGGAGTCCAGGAAGGGTGGTCGTTCCTCAAGAGAACGATCCTTTGGGCACAGAAGAGAACAATCCCATTGCACATAAAGGGGGGCAAAGGGGCCAAGAAACCCTCTTGGCTAAACAGCGAAACCCAGGAAAGCCTAGGGATGAAAAAAGCAGCATATAGACCAGTGGCAAAGCATAGGTGGTGCACGGGGGTGCACATGCACTCCTTGAGAGTGCTGGTGCATCCCCTGACAGCCAGCACTCCCCACTTAGGTGATGGGCGGGGGGGGCAGACAGGAGCACTGGTTTCCCCCCTGAGAGCACTGGCCAGGGAGTGGGGGTGCCAGGAGAAGTGTTGCCGGCCCTTATGGGTGTGCCCTTGGCCCTTCCGGGTGCACTGCTGGCACTTCTGGGTCAGTGTGCATGCCCAGTGCGGGGACCCCTCCCCCCCCAGTCGCTGACTGGCCACTGGGATGGGGAGGTAAGTGCCCCCCAACTCAGGAGACACCAGTTGCCCGTGATACAGACTGTGGAAGCAAGGGGTAGCCACCAAAGAGGAATATACCTACTTGGCTTGTACTTGCAGGGAGTTGATTAGAAAGGCCAAGGCAGCAATGGAACTCAGACTGGCAACAAAAATTGAAGACAACAAAGTCTTTCTTCAGGTACATAGGGAGCACAAAGAAGGTGCAGGGTAACATAGGACTCCTACGGGACAGACTAGGGCAATTAATGACAGATAGGAGAGACAAAGCTGAGCTCTTCAATGAGTTCTTTGCATCAGTATTCCTGAATGCAGATAAAGACATATCTCCAAATTGGACTATAGACATGCACAGGGGGGGCATCAGCCCATCAACAGCTAGTGCTGACCTAATGAAGGGACACTTGGAGGGACCTGATGTGTTTAAGTCAGCAGGCCCAGATAATCTTCATCTGAGGATGCTGAAAGAATTGGCCAGTGTCATAGCAAAACCACTGGCATGACTGTTGAGCACTCACGGGGCTCAGGAGAAGTCCCAGAGGACTGGGAAAGAGCCAATGTGGTCCCTATTTTCAAAAAGGGGAGGAAGGAGGATCTGGGTAACTATAGACCAGTTAGTCTCACCTCTACCCTTGGGAAAACCTTTGAAAAAATTATTAAGAATTACATTCGTGAGAGCCCAGCAGGAAAAATAATGCTGAAGGGCAACTAGCACAGATCCATAGTAGGGAGATCCTGCTGACAAACCTTGTTTCTTTTTATGACCAGGCCACAAACTGCTTAGATGCAGGAGTCAAGGTAGATGTAGTATACCTGGATTTAAAAAAAAACCTTTGATACGGTGTCTCATCCCATTCTCATAATGAAACTAAGTGGCTGTGATGTAGATTATTACACAGGTGAGTGGCTAATTGGCTTATAGGACACACCCAGAGAGTGGTGGTGGACAGGTCAGTATCGATGTAGGCAGTGGAGTCCCCCAAGGCTCAGTCCTTGGACCAGTGCTGTTCAATATCTCCATCAGTGACTTGGATGAGAGTGTGGAGAGCACTCTGTCTAAATTCATGGACGACACCAAATTATGGGGCAAAGAAAACACACTGGTGAGCAGGGAATGAATTCAGGTGGATTTGAACAGGCTAGAAATGTGGGCAGAACAAAATAGGATGAAGTTTAACAAAGATAAGTGCAAAGTACTGCACCTAGGGAGAAGGAATCACCAACACACTTACACACTTGGAGGTGACTTTCTAAGCAGCATAGCAGCTGAAAGGTCTCTCAGAGTCATAATTGATTCAAACATGAACATGAGTCAACAATGTGACAAAATTATCAATAGAGCTAACCACACTCTATCATGCAGTACCAGTTGGGTCATGAACAGGTTTAGGGGGGGTGATACTTCCCCTCTGTATGGCACTGGTAAGGACGCAGCTGGAGTACTGCATTCAGTTTTGGGCTCCGCACTTCAAGAGGGATTTGGATAATCTTGAGAGGGTCCAGAAGAAGGCCACTCATATGGTTAGGGGCCTGCAGGTAAGGTCCTACAAGGAGAGATTGAGGGACCTGGATCTCTTCAGCCTCTGCAAGAGAAGGCTGAGAGGTGATCTAGTGGCCGTCTACAAATTCATCGGGGGGGGAGGGGGGAGCAAGGAAGAGGAGATGATCTGTTTACCAAGGCACCCCTTGGAATAACTAGAAGCAACAGCCACAAACTGGCAGAGAGCAGATTTAGATTAGACATTAGGAAGAACTTCTTCACAATAAGGGTTACCAGAATCTGGAATAGGCTTCCACGGGAGATGGTGCTCTCCCCTACCTTGGGGGTCTTTAAGAGGAGACTGGACAAGCACCTGGCTGGGGTCATCTGACCCCAGTGCTCTTTCCTGCCCAGGGCAGGGGGTTGGACTCAATGATTTAGTGAGGTCCCTTCTGACCCTAAAAGATTATGAAATCTATTAAATCTATTACAGGAAACATACCATGTTCCTATATCTATACAGGTGGTTGAACCCATTAGGTATGTAAATGTGACCCTGAACTTTTTTTATTTCTAGTAATGGGGGTCTCTTTACTCCTGGAAACTAAATCAAAGGAGGGAGCTTCAATACTTAGTACTCAGTAACAGATCTATCATAGATCCCTTTGAGGTTAAGATGGGAAATAAGCAAGGCTGCATAATCACTCTGTGAAAGAGAGAGCACAGACGAGGTGAAAAAACCCGGAGAGTGCCACTTCCAGAGCCATTACCATATTAGGATGGAAGCTCCGAGATCGGAGCGGGGTGGCGAGATGGGGTTTTAAAAAGAAAAAAGAAAAAAAAGCAGGAACTGAAAAGAAAAGGAAGAAAGAGGATCCTCAAAGGATCCACAACTTACTTGAAGGTGTCTCACAGTGCCAGGAGAGAATGGGGCTCTGAGAAGAGGGGTGGATTCCCGGGGAGGCAAACCCCATGGGGCGCATCAGAAGCCACATGCCTGGAAAGTAAACAAAAAAAAGATGAAAGTAAACTTGACTCAGACAGTGGCTGATTACCCTTCAAGAGGACTCGGGACATTGACCATGCACAGGATAAAAGGTAGATTCATAAGTTATCATAAGTAGAGCGTACATAGAGAGATTTGAAGAGAGAAGACCATAACAAGAATAGAAGAGCAAGCAAACAAGAACAAAAGAGACTTTGTTTAAGAATACTAAGTTCTGGTCATCCTAGTTAATAGTGATAACTTAAGAGCATTATGTAAGGTGAGTTACTAAGTTGATATTATAGATAAGGTTAAAAAAAAGGGGGGGGGGAGGATTCAGGCAGAAGCTGTCTTTTTGTAACTAAAGGAAAGTTGTACGGAGTGATAAAAGATAAAAATAAAGACAAGTATTCATCTGAATCAGCCTGTGGATATATATATTGCTGCGAGTGCGTGTGGATATTCAGGGAAGCAAGCAAGATACTTTATCCATAATACTCGAGACCCCTAATAGAGATATACTAAGAATGAACTACATGAAAAACAAAACAAAAAACACACAAAAAACTACATATAATAACCCTCCCGACTGGCCACATCACATATTAGAACATATAATAATAACATCCAAGATGTGGCAGGCAGGAAAGTCGGGGTACCTACAGTTCGTTTGGAGACTAAAAAGGGGTATGAGGAGGCACCCTAAAGCACCAACATCACACACTTCAACACTCTTCTCATTTATTCCTTACCAGGATGCTACATCTGACCACCAACAAGCTTCCATTACTGAATGGATGGTAAGCTGTTTTATCTCAGCCAACTCCAAGCTGACACCAAGACTACCCCAACCTTAATCACTGAGCTCCAGTATGCTGATGATGCTGTAGCATGTGCTGACTCAGAAGCAGACCTTCAGGCAGTCATCAAAGTCTTTAGTGAGGCATAAAGTAAAGACACCTAAATCATCAATGCCTTTACTGAGGAAGAATATGGGACTGACACTTAACATTCAGAAGACTAAGGTCCTCCATCAACAAACTCTTAATGAGCAGTCCTTTGCTCTGGTAATTTAGATTCACAGTGAGACTCTGGAGAATATTAAATATTTCCCATACCTCAGAAGCCCTCTCTCACAGAAGGGTGACATTGACAGAGAAATCTATCATCACTTCAAATGTGCCAGAGCAACCTTGAGATGCCCAAGGAAACATCTGAAGATCATAACATCAGATCCAAAACCAAGCTCATAGTTTATCAAGCAGTTGTAATCCCCTCCTTATTATACAGAGCTAAGATGTGGACAATGTACACCAACATTAGTGTTCTCTCGCAAGCAAACACCATGAGCATCAAGGCAATGATCATCTGACATCAACTTTGCTGGGCTGGCCGTGTCATCCAGGTGTCCAACTCCAGACTCCTGAAACAAGTCTTATTTCCCCCAGCTTAGTCAAGGCGTACACTCAAGAGGAGGGCAGACAAAGAACTTTGAGGATGTCCTCAAGGCCAACTTGAAAAAATGGAACATCAACTTGTAGGAGACTATTGCCCAGGACCATCCCAAGTGGAGGAAGAGTCTGTTGCAAGGAACTCAGTACTCTGAAATCTTACAATGACAGTAGGAGATGAAAAAGTGGGAGTGGCAGAAACAGCATATTGTAGACCAAATCAAGAATCCGGAGCCACCAACCCCCACATGGAACATGTGCCCAAGTTGCAGCAGAGTCTGTTGATCCTGGATCAGACTTGTCCACCATCTTCAGACCCACAGATAAGACAATAATGGAAGACAATAATCCTGAGAGCAATTGCCAAAGAAGAAGAATCATCATCCTCCCCTAAAAAAGTAGAAGCACAGCTTTCCAATTTCATTTTACAAGAGGAAAATATAAGATCTGCTTCTGCTTTCTCCTTGCACCAGTCTTACTTCAGTGCCAAAAATTTACTCCTGATTTATAGTAATGTAAGAAAGATGAGAATCAGACACACAGCATTTGCTAAACATTAAGGTGGATGGACAATTTAAGAGCACTGTTGAAATGCTTGGTGGTTCTATGTTTTCTGCTTTTACCAATGTAAAGCAAGAATTCATTTATTGGTGTTGAGGTAAACCTGGGATAAATTAAATGGGGAAATAAATCTTATGTTTGCTAAACAGATGTCTCTAACATAAAGAAATGAGAAACTGCCAGGTATATTTCTGATTTATTCTTAACCTTAAAAAGAAACATTTTTTTTTAAATTAAAGCACAAAATTAACTATAATATAACATATCCAAAAAAACCCACTTGGTGATTACGTTTATTACAGAACATTAGCTGTGAAAGATTTGCTATTAGGTACAGAAGGACAATCTAATTGTAACAGACACTCCTCCTTAAGGCGTTAACAATATGTGCTAGCAAAAGGAAGCATTTGGGGGCATTTGATTAATGTCATTTTAATTGGACTTTCCTGCCTCATTGGTTTTATTTTGCTCAATCCTGCTCAAGATGCTTAAATACATAACTAGTCAATGCACCTATCATAATTGACAAAATACCCTATTTGCAACTTACTAGATTTCTCATATTGTATATAAGCACATAGCACATTATGCAAATACTGTTAAATTTGTACAAAAATGTAAGTAAACAAAAACCACTGTTCAGTAATGAAACCTAATATATGAGAGCTTAGCTGGGATACTTGATTTTTATTGTTCATTTTGGGCTTTAATTTTCACTTTGATTTTACATTTCAGTAGCAGTTCATATGATACTCTAGCAATGTCTTTGAAAATGGAATTTCAGTGCACTGAATTATGTCCCTCATGTGATGCCCTCTGGTCATATAAACAGTTTGAGCATGTCCACACATACAAACACGTACACTTGCAGCAGCTCAAATAGAAGCAGTGCAAATTTGAGCTGGGGCTTTTTGCCTCAGCATACATGCTCAGATATGCACTTTGGTGCGGGGCAAATTGTGCCACTTGGGGCAAAATAACCCTGCCTGGCTCCTCCCAGATCTGCAGCCAAGGGGAAATAGAGCCCTGGGCCAACACCTGTGCTGTCCCCAGCAGTATAAAAAGCCGCCCTGGCAAGTAGCTCAGGGCTACGCGCTCTCAGGAGCTTCTGGAGCCCTGCCAATTGGTACCTGGGGACACTACCCCTTGTGCCAGCTGGACTGCTGAAGCAACCCTGAGACTTCCTTGCACCCTTTACCCACTGCAGGGGTCTGGCAGTGGGGGCTGCTGCCTGGCTCTGACCTGCTGCACACCTGCCAGACCCAGATGGGGACTGCACAGCCAATAGAGGCATCTGCCCCTCTGGACCAGCTGCCAATAGGTTGTGGCTGCAAAGTTGGCCTTTACGCAGCACTACTGCCATGTGTGCCCCCTGCCCAGCCATCTGGGCAGATATCACCCAGAAGATGTTCCAGGTTTGGTGGCCTGCTTTGAACTGTCAAAGCATGTCCTCCTGGCCCCATGGCCATGATGTCAGCCACATTCAGCTGGGACCAACGTGCTAGCTCCGAGCAGGCAGGGTTCTGCCACTGGCCTTCCCAGCAGGAATTCTGGTGTTCCCTATTGGAAAACTGAAAAATCCCTGATAAAAAAAATCCCAAAGTCCCTCTGTAAAATACCCCCAAATTCATGTTCCTCCACAATTAAAACAAAAGACCACTATATAGAGAGAGAGAGAGAGAGAGAGAGCAAGAGACAGAGAAAGAGAGAAAGCGATCAGTTGGGCAATGTTTTATTGATGTATCTACAGTGTTAAAGCAATTTGGAAACCTCTGAGTGTCTCTATCATCATAATAAAGTGAATTCTAAATATCTCTTTGTTTTGCTGCCCTCCACATGGACCACATGCCCCACCCCCTCTTGCTCTTCCAGTCCCCTTGATTACTGAGACGCTCTGGCTGTTACCAAAACATCTGTGTGGAGGACCCAGCATCTGGTTGCCTGCCCTGCTTTTTTTCCCCCACTGTTTTTTTTTTTCAACCTCTGGATATCTAGGGGTCTAATTTTACCCCCATGCTGCAAACTTGCAATGTGGGGAACCTTTTCTCGTTCCTGCACATGCCTCTTCCAGCATCTCAAAGGGCTTTGAGACACTGCAAGATGCAGGTACATGCTCATCTGGATGCACCCTATGTGATATAATATTTGGTTCAAGCAGCAACATGGAAAAACAACCACATAAAAGGCCAGTGGCAAAAACCCCTTCCTTATAATGCTGTTCCATTTTTGTCAAGGATTTCATTGTGTTTAAGAATCCTGTAATATACTACAAATCTATCATTTAATTCAAAAGGAATATTCAAGCTTTACAATTCTTAACAAAATCATCAAATTAAATTTGCTTAACTGTAGAAGTAAGCTCATAAGTAATTTAATTCTGAAAAAAAATGTTAGTGTAATCTGGAAGCTGTGGCATTCATATAGAATAATTCCGTAAGTATGGTATAAGTTGAAACCTGTTTTCATGTATAATTCATGGCAAAAAACAAAATAAAATTTTGCGTATACTATGTATGCTTGAGTAGGTATGTAATTGCACAGCATGCAGAGAATAATTCAATTAGCTAAAGACTTATATTGCGTCTTTAACAGACTTTGCTTTTTAAACACTTTTCAAAGTAGCTCCATATTAGAAAATGCACCAGGTCTCTAGCAACTGACTTTTAGGACTTTCCTTCGTGAACTAAATTTGCATATTAGCTAATCTAAATTTCTACCCTGGCAGCACCACCTACTGGTGAATGTGTGTGTGTACAATAAATATGAAAATAGCTTTTTGTTTAAAATTCTTTTTTAAAACTAAAAAAATTCAGAAGTTTTGTATCACATTTAATTTTTTTAAATTGGCAGTTTTAAAGAGTAAACCCACAACTTCTCTTCAGTTTTATAAGATGACAGGAAAAGGTTTAATATTTTTCACAAGTAGAAATATGTTATCCAGAAAGAAATTAATCATGAATGTATTGCATACTTACTGTTCTCCACCTCTGTTTCTGCCCTGCCACTTACCTCTGGAAAAATATCCAGAGATTACAGAACGTTTTTTATAGAGCAATTTTTCCATATAATCTCAAAAATTCAGTTAAGTATGTCTAAATTCTTTAATAATTCTTTGAGGCAACAATTTCTAAGGGTTAGCTTTTATTGGACCAACTGCATATTTGGGATAGAGTGAGACAAACTTTCAAATGCAAGACATTCTTCTTCAGGTCTAAGGCAAAGAGCAGAGTGAAAATAAAAAAAAGGTGGTAGAGCTTTGAAACATGAAAGGGAAGAGAAATTCCCAGGGGTAGCACACAAACAATTAACAGAAGAAGAGAAGCTGATTACCTCGAGATCAAGATCAAGGCCTATCAAAAGGGAGGAGAGCCATTATCACCTTTCCTATGTAGGAAGAATTCAGTAATCAGGTAGTTTATAATGTGCCATAAAATTAGTATCAGTGTCAAATCCTTGTTTCCTAGAGTACAGCCAGCTTATGAATTTTTTTTCCCAAATTCACCTTTTAAAGGTGTTAGATAGATTTGCCTTGGGCATGAGGTCAGAGGGGGTGGTTGTTTTGCAAGAAATGTGCTTCTAATGGTGTATGCATCTCTGTCCCTTATATTTTTCTGTGAGAATTCATTCTGGTGCATAATTTCTATTTAGTTTCACCCATGTAGTTGCCATGGGAGCCTTTCATGCACTGGATCACATTTTGGGAAAGGTACGTGTAGTGTTGGAGCCATGGATTCTGGTGGGTTCATTGTGAGGGGTAGTGATTGTACTAGTAGTGGAGATGTGTTGCCAGTAAACATTTATTGCTAAGGCACGACTGAGTACCATTTGATGTCTGTTCAGCAGTAGGGGGGTTCACTTTGGATGATGAGTTAGGCAGGGTTAGAATGTTGCACTTACATCGCATCCTCCACACATTGGCAATACGTATGGCTCCCAAACACATTTTAAACCCCAAACAGACTGACCAAACACAGAGAGCTCTTTTTGTTTCATATATACCACCTTCTCCCTAGCACTCTCTCTCTCCCTCTGGTGCTGATCCATTTAAAAATCGGAAACACAGTATTGTTTGATTTGATTCTAACTTGTAAAGCTGGCAAGTCAGTCAGCAAAGCAGAAGTCCTCGACTTCAGAAAAGCTGACTTTGACAAGCTCAGGAGGCTTGTTAGCAAAGCCCTAAGGGACCACAACCCAAAGGGGAGTGGGGTTCAGGATGAGTGGTTTTTCCTCAAGGGTGTGATCCTGGAAGCTCAAGCAATGTCTATCCCGTCTTGGAGGAAAGGCAGCAAGAGGGCACAGCAGCCCCCTTGGCTCTCCAGGGAACTAGTGGACCTCCTGTGTCTAAAAAGAAAGAGCTATAAAGGATAGAAGGCTGGATCCACTCCGAAGGAGGAGTACTCTGCACTGGTCCGGAGCTGTAGGGAGTGAACCAGGAAAGCCAAGGCTGTGACTGAACTCCAAGTGGCTACACATCTCAAGGACAATAGAAAGTCCTTTTTTAGGTATGTGGGGAGCCGGAGGAAAAGCAAGGGTAACATTGGACCCCTGCTAAACCATATGGGTCAACTGACAACCGACGCCCAGGAAAAAGCCAACCTGCTTTATGGGCATTTTGCATCAGTTTTTCACCAGCCCCAAGGAATGGCCCTGCTCAATATGGTATGGGACGGCCAGGGTGAGAGAGAACTGTTACCCTTCATCAGTGTAGACCATGTGAAGGAACACCTTGAGAGGTTGGACACCTTCATGTCAGCTGGCCCAGACAGCTTACACCACAGAGTACTTAAGAAGCTGGCAAGCGTCATAGCTCAGCTACTAGCACGGATTTTTGAGAACTCCTGGCACTCAGGCGAAGTGCCGGAAGATTGGAAGGCGGCCAACATGGCACCTATCTTTAAGAAAGGGAGGAAAGTAGATCCAGGGAACTACAGGCCCATCAGCCTGACCTCCATCCCAGGGGAGATCTTGGAAAAAAAAATAAAAAAATCAAAGAGACCATTTTTGACAAACTGGCTGAAGGTGACACCCTGAGGGATAGCCAGTATGGGTTTGTTGCAGGTAGGTCTTGCCTGACCAATCTCATCTCCTCCTACAACCAGGTGATCTATCACCTGGACAAGGGAGAAGAGATTAATGTCATATATCTTGATTTTAAAAAAAGCTTTTGATCTGGTATCCCATGATCAACTCATAGAAAAACTGGCCGACTGTGGCCTCAGCTACATCACAGACCATGAACTGGGGAATTGGCTCCATGGTCAGACCCAGAGACTGGTAGTTGACAGAAGCTGATCATTGTGGTGCGCCATGATCAGTGGGGTCCTGCAAGGCTCTGCCCTTGGACCTACTTTTTTCAACATCTTCATTAATGATGTGGACATTGGTATCAGAAGCAGACTGGCCAAGTTTGCTCATGACACTAAACTTTAGAGTAAAGCATCCATACCCAAGGACAAGATGATGATCCAGGTTGACCTTGGCAGGCTCAGAAAATGGTCAGATGAAAACCTGATGGCCTTCAACTCCAAAAAATGCAAGGTACTCCACCTTGGGAAGAAAAACCAACAGCATGCTTATAGGTTCGGTGGTGCTACACTGGCTAGCACCACAGCTGAAAGGGACTTGGGGGTCATGGTGAACCACAAGATAAATATAAACCACTGTAATGGGGGCCTTTTGGGGCCGATTTAGCTGTGGTCTGCTCAACTGTTTCTGGGCTAACCGCCCGCCTTCTCGCCTGCCATACCTTTTTGTTAATTAATTAATAGATGTTAATAAGCAGGAGGCTGCTCATTTCCTGCCCTGATGCCAGGGGGCGCTCTTTGCAGCTTCATTCCTCTCCTACTCCACAGCCCAAGCCTCGCAGATGGCATCTAGATGTTATCATCATCACTAGCCCCCCACACTGGGCCCCAGAATCCTCCTGATTGAACCCCACCTGTATTCCTCTCCTTCAGGTAGTCTCATCTGCCTTCATACTAGGTAGCATAGCTCCCTGAACTGCATCCCCTTTGGGCGTGGTCCCCTTGGGACCTTTGGCTCATTAGCCCTGGCCCACCTCCAGGCCACTCGGAACCCCAGGTGTGCAGCCCTTGGGCATTCCTTGCGTTGAGCCCCCAGCCCTTTGACCCTTTTGATCCTGGTCCCAACATTGACCAGTCAGGGGAAGTCCAGACAGCCTGAGTCTATGGCCTTTTCTCTCTCTCTGGGGGTCCACCCTCCAGGCCCTCCAAACAAGGGGTAACCCACATGGTTGTGGGGGCTAGGGGTTAAAGCACCCTAACCCACCTTTCACCGGGGTGGTAACTGGCCTGGTAGTTCCTGGAGGCTCCTATGCCACTGAGAGCCCCACCAGGCCACCCACGTATGGCAGGGTGCAGTTTTAGGTCATGCCCAGGACCAGGAGCCTTCTTACCATCTCCTACAGCTCCTCCCTTACCTCCAGATGACACCAGCAGCCCTCCGGCCAGGCAATGTTGTTGCCTAGCCCCCAGCAGCAGAACTGCCCTGTTTATATGGGCAGCCCCTGATTCAAAATGGCTGCCCTCATCAGGCACTTGGCAGCTGACAGTTCCAGGCCCTTAAAGTGGCAGGCACAAACAGTGCCCTGCCACAACCACCAATGTGACATTGCAGCCAGCAAAGCGAGCAAAACTCTGGCTTGCATCCATAGATGCTTCTCTAGCAAATCCCAGGATGTCGTCCTCCCACTGTACTTGGCCTTGGTGAGGCCACAGTTCATAGATTTCATAGACATTAGGTCTGGAAGGGACCTTGGAAGATCATCGAGTCCAGCCCCCTGCCCAAAGGGCAGGAAGTTAGCTGGGGTCATAGGATCCCAGCAAGATAAGCATCCAGTTTGCTCTTGAAGGTGTTCAATGTAGGCGCTTGAACCACCTCCAGTGGCAGGCTGTTCCAGACCTTGGGGACTCGGACAGTAAAGAAACTCTTCCTTATGTCCAGCCTGAAACGGTCTTGTAGTAGTTTATGACCATTCGACCTAGTTGTCATCCCTTGGGGCGCTCTGGTGAACAAACGTTCCCCCAGATATTGGTGGTAACCCCTGATAAACTCATAGGTGGCCATCAGATCACCCCTGAGCGTACGCTTTTCCAGGCTAAAGAGCCCTAGGGCTCTCAGCCTGTCATTGTAGGGTCTGCTTCCCTGACCTCTGATCATGCGCGTGGCTCTTCTCTGGACTCTCTCAAGCTTCTCCACATCCTTTTTGAATTGTGGAACCCAAAACTGGACACAGTACTCCAGCTGTGGCCTCACCAAGGCCGAGTACAATGGGAGAATGATGTCCCGGGATTTGCTTGAGAAGCATCTATGGATGCAAGCCAGCGTTTTGGTTGCTTTACTAGCCACAGCATCGCACTGCAGGCTCATGTTCATCTTGTGGTCAGTGATGACCCCCAAGTCTCTTTCTTCCACAGTGCTAGCCAACATAGGGATCAGCGATCACCTAATAATAGAATTCACCATAAGACGCCGAGTGGGTAAGGTAACTAGTAGGGTGAAAGTGCTAGACTTTAGGAAAGCTGATCTCAATGAACTCAGGCAATCAGTCAAGGACGCACTGCAGAGTAGGAGTTTTGAAGGGATGGGAGCCCAATAAGGGTGGCTGTGCCTTAAGGAAACGATCCTTCGGGCACAAAGCAAGACGATCCCCAAGCGAGGCAAAAGAGGGAAAGGGGCCAGGAGGCTTCCCTGGCTGACCACAGAAATCCAGGGCAGCCTAAGGGCCAAAAGGGGAGCACATAAAAAGTGGAAACAGGGAGAGATCACGAAAGACGAATATACCTCCTCTGCTCATGCTTGTAGGAGGCAGTTAGACGGGCCAAAGCTACCATGGAGCTGAGGATGGCAACCCAAGTAAAAGACAACAAGAAATTGTTTTTTAGATATATAGGGAGTAAAAGGAAGACTCAGGGAGGAATAGGACCCCTGCTAAATGGGCAGAAAAAATTGGTGACGGACAGGGGGGACAAGGCTGAACTCCTCAATGAGTTCTTTGCCTCAGTGTTCCTAAGAGAGGGACACGACAAGTCTCTCACTGGGGTTGTAGAGAGGCAGCAGCAAGGCGCTAGACTTCCATGCGTAGACCCTGAGATGGTGCAGAGTCACTTGGAAGAACTGGATGCCTTTAAGTCGGAAGGCCCGGGTAAGCTCCATCCGAGGGTGCTGAAGGCACTGGCCGACATCATTGCAGAACCACTGGCGGGAATATTCGAACGCTCGTGGCGCATGGGCCAAGTCCCGGAGGACTGGAAAAGGGCCAACATGGTCCCCATTTTCAAAAAGGGGAGGAAGGAGGACCCGGGCAACTATAGGCCAGTCAGTCAGTCTCAACTCCATCCTTGGCAAAGTCTTTGAAAAAATTATCAAGGCTCACATTTGTGAGAGCCCAGCAGGACAAATTATGCTGAGGGGAAACCAGCAAGGGTTCGTGGCAGGCAGATCGTGCCTGACCAATCTAGTCTCTTTCTATGACCAGGTTATGAAACGCCTGGACACAGGAGGAGGGGTGGATGTAGTATACTTAGACTTCAGGAAGGCCTTCGATACGGTATCCCACCCCATACTGGTGAACAAGCTAAGAGGCTGTGACTTGGATGACTACACAGTCCGGTGGGTGGTGAATTGGCTGGAGCATCGCACCCAGAGAGCCGTGGTAGATGGGTCGGTTTCGACCTGGAAGGGTGTGGGCAGTGGGGTCCCGCAGGGCTCGGTCTTGGACTGATACTCTTTAATGTCTTCATCAGTGACTTGGACGAGGGAGTGAAATGTACTCTGTCCAAGTTTGCAGATGACACAAAGCTATGGGGAGAAGCGGACACGCCGGAGGGCAGGGAACAGCTGCAAGCAGACCTGGACAGGTTGGACAAGTGGGCAGAAAACAACAGAATGCAGTTCAACAAGGAGAAATGCAAAGTGTTGCACCTAGGGAGGAAAAATGTCCAGCACACCTACAGCCTAGGAAATGACCTGCTGGGTGGCACAGAGGTGGAAAGGGATCTTGGAGTCCTAGTGGACTCCAAGATGAACATGAGTCGGCAGTGTGACAAAGCCATCAAAAAAGCCAATGGCACTTTATCGTGCATCAGCAGATGCATGACGAATAGGTCCAAGGAGGTGATACTTCCCCTCTATCGGGTGCTGGTCAGACCGCAGTTGGAGTACTGCGTGCAATTCTGGGCGCCACACTTCAAGAAGGATGCGGATAACCTGGAGAGGGTCCAGAGAAGGGCCACTCGTATGGTTAAGGGCCTGCAGACCAAGCCTTATGAGGAGAGACTAGAGAAACTGGACCTTTTCAGCCTCCGCAAGAGAAGGTTGAGAGGCGACCTTGTGGCTGTCTATAAGTTCATCACAGGGGCACAGAAGGGAATTGGTGAGAATTTATTCACCAAGACGCCCCCAGGGGTTACAAGAAACAATGGCCACAAGCTAGCAGAGAGCAGATTCAGACTGGACATTAGGAAGAACTTCTTCACAGTTCGAGTGGCCAAGGTCTGGAACGGGCTCCCAAGGGAGGTGGTGCTCTCCCCTACCCTGGGGTTCTTCAAGAGGAGGTTAGATGAGTATCTAGCTGGGGTCATCTAGACCCAGCACTCTTTCCTGCTTATGCAGGGGGTCGGACTCAATGATCTATTGAGGTCCCTTCCGACCCTAACATCTATGAATCTATAGCACTGCTAAGCCTATAAGGATGCTGCAGGTTTTTCTTCCCAAGGTGGAGAACCTTGCATTTATCAGCGTTGAACACCATCAGATTCTCATCAACCCACTTGCTGAGCCTGTCCAGGTCAGCCTGGATCACCCGCCTGTCTTCTGGTGTGGATGCTTTGCCCCAAAGTTTGATGTCATCAGCGAACTTGGCCAGTCCGCTTCTGACTCCAGTGTCCACATCATTAAGGAAGATGTTGAACAGTATGGGTCCAAGGACAGAGCCTTGGGGGACCCCACTGGTCACAGGACACCACAATGAGTGACTTCCATCAATTACTACCCTCTGGGTCCGACCACAGAGCCAATTTCCCAGCCAGTGGATTGTGGAGGACCCAAGGCAACAACTGGCCAGTTTCTCCAAGAGGCGATCATGGGAAACCAGATCGAAGGCTTTTTTTGAAGTCAAGATATATGACATCAATCTCTTCTCCCTTGTCCAGGTCACCTGGTCACCTGGTCATAGAAGGAAATGAGATTGGTCAAGCAAGACCTACCCGCAACAAACCCGTGCTGGCTATCCCTCAGGATGTTGGCGTCGGCCAGTCCATTAAGGATGGCCTCTTTAATAAACTTTTCTAAGATCTTCCCCAGGATAGAAGTCAGGCTGATGGGCCTATAGTTAGCCGGATCCACTTTCCTCCCTTTCTTGAAGATAGGCACCACATTGGTCTTCTTCCAGTTTTTGGGCACTTCAACAGAGCGCTAAGAGTTTTCAAAGATCTGTGCTAGAGGCTGGGCTATGATGCTCGCCAGCTCCTTGAGTACCCTGGGGTGAAGATTGTCAGGGCCGGCTGACTTGAAGGTATCCAGCTTCTCAAGATGTTCCTTCATGAAGTCAGCATCAATGGAGGGCAGGGGATCACCCTCACCCGGATTTCCCTGTCCCATAGCAGGCATGGGCGTCCCATGGGACTGATGAAAGACTCATGCAAAGTACCTATTTAATAGGTTGGCTTTTTCCTGGGTGTCAGTTGTCAGTTGCCCCATCTGGTTCAGCAGGGGTCCAACATTGCCCCTGCTTTTCCTCCGGCTCCCCACATATCTGAAAAAGGACTTTTTATTGTCCTTGATGCTCAAAGGTAGTTGGAGTTCAGTTGCAGCCTTGGCTTTCCTGATCTGCTCCCTACATGACCGGACCAGTGCAGAATAATCCTCCTTGGAGGTGACTCCCATCCTCCATCCTTTGTAGGCCTTTCTTTTTAGCCTCAGGAGGTCTGCTAGTTCCCTGGAGAGCCAGGGGGGCTGCTGTGCCCTCTTGCTGCCTTTCTTCCGAGATGGAATAGACCTAGTTTGTGCATTGAGGATCGCTCCCTTGAGGAGCAACCACTCTTCTTGAACTCCCCTCTCCCCGTGGTCATGGTCCCTTAGGGCCTCACTCACAAGCCTCCTGAGCTTGTCAAAGTCAGCTTTCCTGAAGTCAAGGACTTCCATGTTGCTGACTGACTTGCCAGCTTTTCGGCGGATGGTGAAGGTGATCAGCTCATGGTCGCTGTCACCCAGCTTCCCATCGATCACTAGGTCGTTGACTAGGTCATCCCCAGTAGCCAGTACCAGGTCGAGCAGCGCTTTGCCTCTCATTGGCCCATAGACTTCTTGAGTCAGGTAGAGGTCATCCACGCATGAGAGGAAGCTTTGCGACCGCTCAGATTTTGCTGAGCGATCCTCCCACGAGATGTCCGGGTAATTGAAGTCACCCATGACAACCATGGTCCTGGAGCATGCTGCCTCAGACAGTTCCCGGGCAAACTCCTGGTCAAGCTCAGGACTTTGGGTGGGAGGTCTGTAGTAGACTCCCACCATTGTGTCCCCTGTGCCATGTTCCCCACGGATTTTAACCCAGAGGGTCTCCAGTCATCAACCCTGGTCGCCAATATTGGCTTGCAGGGACGTGTAGCTTTCCTTAACATAGAGAGCTACACCCCCCCCCCCTTTTATCTACACGATCCCTCCTGTACAGGGTATAGCCATCTATACCCGTGGTCCAGTCATGGGTGGAGTCCCACCAGGTCTGCAGTTATAGTACTGCATCCAATTCTGGGCTACACAATTTAAAAAGAATGTGGGGAAGCTTGAGAGAGTGAAGAGGAGAGCCACACGCACGATCAGAGGGCAAGAGAACAGGCCTTACGATGAAGGGCTGAGAGCTATGGGACTCTTCAGCCTGGAAAAGTGCAGGCTCAGGGGGAACGTGGTGGCTGCCAATAAGTATATAAGGGGTGTACATCAGGATCTGAGGGAATGCCTGTTCACCAGAGTGCCCCATGGGATGAAAAGGTCAAATGGTCACAAACCCCTCAAAGACCATTTCAAGCTGGACATAAGGAAGAACTTCTTTACTGTCCAAGCCCCCAAGGCATGGAACAGACTGACTCCAGAGATGGTGCAGGCACCTACTCCAGACTCCTTTAAGAGTCAGTTGGACATTTATCTTTGTGGCAGGGCACTGTTTGTGCCTGCCACTTTAAGGTCCTGGAGCTGGCAGCCACCAGGTGCCTGATTAGGGCAGCCATTTTGGGAGCTGGGGCTGTCCATATAAACCCAGCAGTTATGCTGTGAGAGGCCAGGCAACAACACTGTCTGGCCAGAGGGCTGCAGATCTACAACTGGAGGTAAGAGAGGAGCTGTAGGTGATGGTAAGGAGGCTCCTGGTCCTGGGCATGACCTAAAGCTGCACCCTGCTGGGAGTGGGTGGCCTGGTGGGGCTCCCAGTGGCACAGGAGCCCCCAGGAAGTACCAGGCCAGTTACTACCCTGGTGAAAGGCAGGTTGGGGGACCTTAACCCCTAGCCCCCACCACTGGGTAGGTAAAACCTTTGTTTGTAGGGCCCAGAGGGCAGACCCCTGGAACGACTGAGGGGCTGGAGACTCGGACTTGATCAAGAAAGTACCCTCGACTGGCTCATACTGGGGCCAGGACCAGGACAGTCAAAAGGGCCAGGGGCCCACTGCGAGGGACGCCCAAGAGCTGAGGGCCTGGGGTCCTGACTGGCCTGGAGGTGGGCCAGGGCTGGTAGCCAAAGGTCCTGGGGGGACCACGCCAGAGAGGGTAAAATAGTTTCAGGGAGCTAAATAGCCAAATGAAGGCAAGGTAGGCTGCCTGAATGGAGGGATCTTGGAGGGGTCCTGATAGAAGGATTCTGGGGCCCAGTGTGGGGCCGGTGATAAGAACACCTAGATGCCATCTGTGAGGTTTGGGCTGCGGTGTAGGGGAGGAAAGAAGCTGCAGATATCACCCCCTGGCATTGGGGCAGTAAATGGGCAGCCTTCTGCTTAATTAACAACTTCTAATTAATCAATTAACATCAAGGTGTGGCGGACGAGAACGCAGGCAGTTGGCCCAGGAACAGGTGGGTGGGCCACAGATATCAGCCCCGAGCAGGCCCCCTGTTACAATCTTGCTGGGATCCTGTGACTCCAGCTGACTTCCTGCCCCTAGGGCAGGGGGCTGGACTCGATCTTCCAAGGTCCCTTCCAAGCCTAATGTCTATGAAATCTATGAAACTACACACAGTTGGAAAAAAATAAACTTGAATCAAAGAGTTAACCTTAGAATGAAAAAATATTCCAGATAAAATTTCTGTTTATGTAATGAGCTGAAACAAAAGTCTCACAAAGTTAAAATTTTCTAGCAATGCAAGGAAACAAAATTAACAAAACATCTCTGGAAAATCAATCATTCCCTGATAGTTAACAGAGCTTCAACCAATTAGAATTATAAGTCCATGATCCTGTAGGGTTTTTTGTATTGTAATGATGATTCATTTTATACTATATGTTGCTTTTTCTGTAGCCATTGTTTCTTCCTCTGAATACTGTCTAAACATTCTCTGTGCTTCTCAATACAAAATTACTTTAACACATGTCTAAAAATGTTCTAATTTACCTGTTTCTGTGGCTGCACTCATTCTAGCACTTTAAAACAGTTTGCAGCATAGTAGCTTCTATAACACATTATATTGTCCTTCATGTCATGTGAGATGTGACTGTAGAACAAAGCATAATAGTTGCAACATTTTTAGTTGGAGGAAACATAGAATGCTGCAGGGGACATATCCAGTCATTTCAAATGCCAATCTTAGTGAATATTGGCAAGCTCATTTTATCTTTCCTAGAAATTAAAGCCTAATCAATTTTTCAATGGACAATACTGGTCTGATTATCAGAGTGCTGAGCACCTACCTCTTCCATTAAGAGTCAGTTGAAGTTGTGGGTGCTGAGCCCATCTGAAAATCAGGCCATAAGTGATTGAATGAAAAGCTATTATATTTATAATCATTTCTGTCCAAATGGAAATAAAAATCAAGAATGAATAGAGAAGTTGATGATAACAGAGGTAGTTGGATAAAGTTGGTAACAATTTTAAATTACATATGCCCATAATCCAAATTTCTGAGCGCCATCCTTCTATTTTCATAGATTTCATAGACATTAGGGCTGGAAGGAACCTTGGATGATCATCGAGTCCAGCCCCCTGCCCCAGGGGCAGGAAGTCAGCAGGGATCACAGGATCCCAGAAAGATAAACATCCAGATGTCTTTTGAAGGCATTTAGAGCAAGTGCTTGAACCACCTCCAGCAGCAGTCTATTCCAAACCTGGGGCCTTGGACAGTAAAGAAGTTCTTCCTTATGTCCAGCCTGAAATGGTCATGGAGGAGCTTGTGACCGTTTGATCTTGACATCCCATGGGGCACTCTGGTGAACAGGCATTCCCTCAGATCCTTATGTACACCCCTTATATACTTATTGGCAGCCACCAGGTCCACCCTGAGCCTAGGCTTTTCCAGGCTGAAAAGTCCCATAGCTCTCAGCCTCTTGTCATAAATTCTGTTATCCTGACCTCTGATCATGCGCGTGGCTCTCCTCTGCACTTTCTCACGCTTCTCCACATCCTTTTTGAATTGTGGAGCCCTAAACTGGACGCAGTACTCCAGCTGTGGCCTCACCAAGGCCGAGTACAAGGGGAGAATGACGTCCCGGGATTTACTTGAGAAGCATCTGTGGATGCAAGCAAGTGTTTTGCTTGCTTTACTAGCAGCAGTATCACAATGCAGGCTCATGTTCATCTTGTGGTCAATCATGACCCCCAAGTCCCTTTCATCCATAGCGCTAGCCCGTGTAGCACTGCCAAGCCTATAAGGAGGCTGCAAGTTTTTCCTCCCAAGGTGGAGAACCTTGTGTTTTTCAGTGTTAAACACCATGAGGTTCTCATCCGCCCATTTCCTGAGCCTGTCAAGGTCAGCCTGGATCACCCTCCTTCTTCAGGTGTGGATGCTTTACCCCAGAGTTTGGTGTCATCGGTGAACTTGGACAGTCTGCTTTTGATACCAATGTCCACATCATTAATGAAGATGTTGAATAGTGTTGTCCCAAGGACAAAGACCTGGGAGACCCCACTGGTCACAGGGCACCACGACAATTGACTTCCGTCAACCACCACCCTCTGGGTCCTACCATGGAGCCAATTCCCCAGCCACTGAATCATGGTGTGGCCAAGGCTGCAGTTGGCCAGGTTTACTAAGATGTGATCATGGGATACCAGATTTGAAGGCTTTTTTAAAGTCAAGATATACGACATCAATCTCTTCTCCATCTCTTCTCCCTTGTCCAGGTGATAGATCACCTGGTCATAGAAGGAAATGAGATTGCTCAAGCAAGAGCTACCCGCAATAAACCCATTGTGGCTATCCCTCAGGATGTTGGCATTGGCTAGCCTGTTAAGAATGGCCTCTTAATAATCTTTTCTAAGACCTTCCCCAGGATAGAGGTCAGGCTGATGGATCCAGCATCTATAGGCCCACTTTCTTCCCTTTCTTGAAGATAGGCACCACATTGGCCTTCTTCCAATCATCAGGCACTTCACCAGAGCACCAGGAGTTCTCAAAGATCCATGCCAGTGGCTGAGCTATGATGCTAGCCAACTCCTTGAGTACCCTGGGGTGTACACGGTCAGGGCCAGTTGACTTGAAGGTGTCCAGCCTCTCAAGGTGTTCCTTCATGAGATCAGCATTGATGGAGGGTAAGGAATTGCCCTCACCCAGGCCTCCCTGTCCCATAGTGGGCAGGGGCATCCCATCGGACTGACGAAAGACCGACACAAAGTACCCATTTATCAAGTTGGCTTTTTTCTGGGTGGTGGTCATCAATTGTCCCATCTGGTTTAGCAGGGGTCCGATGTTGCCCTTGCCTTTCCTCCAGCTCCCCACATATCTAAACAAGGACTTTTTGTTGTCCTTAATACTTGTAGCTAGTTGGAGTTCTGTCACAGTCTTGGCTGTCCTGGTTTACTCCCTGCAGGTCCACACCAGTGCAGAGTATTCCTCCTTGGAGGTGGATCCAGTCCTCCATCCTTTGTAGGTCTGTCTCTTTAGATGCAGGAGGTCTGCTAGTTCCCTGCAGAGCCAAGGGGGCTTCTGTGCCCTTTTGCTGCCTTTCCTCCATGATGGGATAGATTTTGCTTGCGCTTCCAGGATCACTCCTTTGAGGAGCAACCACTCATCCTGAACTCCCCTCCCCTTTGGGTTGTGGCCCTTTAGGGCCTCCCTGATGAGCCTCCTGAGCTTATCAAAGTCAGCTTTCCTGAAGTCAAGGACTTCTCTATTGCTGACTGACTTGCCAGCTTTACAGCAGATGGTGAAGGTAATCAGCTCATGGTCACTGTCACCCAGCTTCCCTTTGATCATTAGGTCACTGATTAGGTCGTCCCCTGTTGCCAGAACCAGGCTGAGCAATGCTTTACCTCTTGTCGGCCCATCGACTTCTTGCATCAGATAGAGCTCATCCACGCATGAGAGAAAGCTTTGCGACCACTTGGATTTGTCTGAGCATTCTTCCCACAAGATGTCTGGGTAGTTGAAGTCTCCTATGACAACCATGCACCGGAAGCGTGTGGCCTCAGCCAATTCCCTGGCAAACTCCTGGTCAAGCTCTTGATCCTGGGTTGGAGGTCTGTAGTAGACTCCCACCATTGTGTCCCCTGCACTGTGTTCCCCACAGATTTTAACCCAGACGGTCTCTAATCATCAACCCTGGCCACCAATGTGGGCTTGCAGGGATGCGTAGCTGTTCTTGGCATAGAGAGCTACGCCTCTGCCCTTTTGTCCACTCCATCTCTCCTGTACAGGGTATAGCCATCTATACCTGTGGTCCAGTCATAGCTGGAGTCCCACCAGGTCTCTGTTATCCCTATGACATCATAGTTATTTGTGTTTAGCAGGAGGACAAGTTCCTCCTGTTTATTCCACAAGCTTCTGGCATTTGTGTACAGGCAGGCAAGTGTCCCTTTGGGGGCCCTTGCCTTGCCCATAGCTAGCTCCAGGGCTGAGGCAGGGGTGGGTTCCATTAAGTGCTTTGGCCTGCTGGCTTTGCAAGTGTTGCTCAGCAGGTCAGCAGTGGCAGTAGTCCCCCCATCCTCTGGTGGGTTTAGTTTAAAGCCCGGTGGAGCAGGTCAGCCAATCTGGCTGAGAAAAGCCTCCTCCCCATTGGAGAGATGTGGAGGCTGTCCCTTCCCAGCAGCTCACTGCCTCTCTCACCAAAGAACGGACTGTGGTCACGGAAGCCAAAGCCTTCCCGATGACACCAGTGCCACAGTTTTTGGTTTACTACCTGGATCCTCCTCTCCCTCCTCAGCCCATAGCCTGAGACTGGGAGAATAGGAGAAAACACCATCTGCACCCCCCAGGCCCTTTAGCCCTGCTCCCAAATCCGTATAGTGCTTCATGACCCGGCTGGGAGCGCTCCAAGCTGTGTCATTGGTGCCCACATGAATAAGAAGCATAGGGTAGTGGTCATTGGGCTGGAGGAGCTTAGGGATCTTCTCTGCAATGTCTTAGATATGGGCTACTGAGAAGCAGCAAACTTCTTGGGCTAAAGGATTGGGGCAGCAGATTGCCCCCTCAGTCCCACTCAGGATGGAGTCTTCCATGGCAAACACTTTGCGTTTTGTCTTGGGGAGAGCGGGGTGGTAACTACAGTAGACCCTGTTACCTTTGGGAGCTGGCAACTTAGCAGGCTCTGCTAGGGCTGCAAGAGGTTTGTACCTGTTGCTGAGCTCCAGCGGGGCATAGGCCTTGGTGTGCCAGGCCTTAGGGCCCTTGACCACCTTGGTCCATCCCCTTGACTGAACAGAATGGGAGGTCCCAGAGTCCTCCTTTATCCTGGAGAGAGGCCGTGGTCTACCTTCTGTCTCCCGGGGGAGAAGGGCCTGGCAGTAAGAGTCGATCTCCTGCTTACAGTCACTGATGGCATGCAGTCTCTGGACTGCGGCCTGGAGCTCCTCCAGCTGGTGCACCAGAGATCCCAAAAGGGAGCAGACCTCACAAGGGGAGATAGCCATGCTCCTGGACCCCAGAGCCTGAAAAAGTGTCTCACAGCCCCCACAGCCGAGAGCCAGAGGCTTCGTCTGCGTGGAGCCTGGAACTATGGACTCCATCTGGGTGGAGGCCTCTGAGGTGCCAGAGTGGGGGGCCACAGACCCTGAGGGGACCCTTGGGGTGCGGCATGTGCCCATCCATGCCATGCCACTAGTAGGCCGGCTGCGGCTGGGACTGCCTACCCTAGGAGGTTCACAGGCAGGGCCTCGGGCCCTCCCGCTCGCCCTCCTGCACAAACTCCATGCTAACTTGCACTCTGGGCCCAGAAGCATGCCTGTTTGCGTGGCCTGTTTGCGAGGCTCCAGTTGCATGGCTCCCTGGGGGGCTGAGTGAAGTAGGAGCCAGGGGGGACATGTCCCTCCCCGACTCCACTCAGCCGGCTCCCAGCTGGCTAAGTTGGCTAAGTCCCACCCACCACAGGCCCCTGTTTACCTGTGGGCAGACCGGGCTCATCAGGGGTCCTGGGGGCTATTCTGGGGGTCCCTGGGCTCATGTGGGCACAGCAGGTTTACACCCATGCATCTCCCACCAGAGCTGGGATCAGAATCCTGGTGCTTGTGCGCTGGGCCCAGAAGCACACCTGTTTACGTGACCTGTTTGTGAGGCTCCAGTCACATGGAGTTAAATAAAGGAATATTTTAAAAGTTTCAATTCAAGGGAGCTCTCCTGTGTTCCTTGCATGCTCCACTTTTTCAGTAATTCCAATGGGAAATTTCAGGTTTTTTTGAGGACTGTAAAATAACACCCTCAATTGATGAAGCGTTCAGACAGGGTGCATCTACATGTGCAGTTAGCGCAACACAATAAATTCTGGTGCAGTTCATGCCAGAATTTATTGCTCCTGAGCACCAGGTTTACATGTGTTCCTTGAACTGCAGCACATTGAGCCAGGTCAGAGCAGCCCTAGTGAGCAGGGGACCCAGGCGAGTCAGTCTGCCAGCCCAGGGTTGCTCCAACCCAGCTCAACATGTTGCAGAAGTGCTGGCTGGGGCACAAGGGTGCTCCACTATGGGGCTATCTGGCAGGCAGCCCCTGTACTGAAGCACCCTCATGTCTCAGCCAGCCCTGTCATCATCTTTACGTGCATTCCTGCACACTTAATGCCTCCATAGGATAGTACTTGTGTTTACAAGTACTACCCTACAACAGCATTTATTAGTGTACTAGGTCTGCACATGTAGATGCAGAGACTAATTAAGCAACTCTGCAGTAAACATCTCATGTCATGTAGACGTGCCCACAGTAACCTAACTTCTTCTGCTAGAAATCAAGCTAGCTAAAGCTTTGTCCATGATTGAATGCAAGGTCTTTGGGGCACATATGATCATTGAATAGTCTGCACAATGAAGGCCAATCTAGACATAGCCTTTAAGGCCCTGCTACACAAGCACATTAAAGCTGGAGAGAACCAAACTACAGAGATGTTACCTGTTTTCAACTGCTAACTTTCTTTTCAAGCACTAAATTTGGCTCTTTTTATAGCTGCATACTCATTTTGATGGTATGATAATTACTTCGTACATGTAGCTGGTTTAAACTTATTGTGGGATTAACCAGTTAATTGCATGATGATTACTTTGCACAAATGGCCTCTCTCAATTTATTGTGTAGTTGACCAGTAAATTGAGCAATATATGTAATGTCTAGCAGGGGCTTTAAATATACAATACAACACTGTATTGTGTAAGCAAAGAATAAGGAATAGATGCATGATGATGATTATACATAAGTTCCAGGGTGAGTGGTTAATTATACATTCAGGTGTAATGCTGTAAATTCAGGTGTAAATTCAAATGATCAGACTGAATAATGAAGACTAATCTCACTATGGACAACTCATGAATGAAAAACAGAGGTGACATTTCAGGTATTATATATAAATTCCTCCAGGAAAACCTGAGGAGTCTATAAATATCATAAACCCCAAATTCCAGAACCTAGAACTCAAAGGATCCATTTTCCTACTGCTAGCACTTGGGTTTACAAGCTCTGCTGACGTGGTGCTAATGAAAGGTATACGTGAAGTTTAAACACCAAACTCCAGTTTGAAGTTTAAAAATATTGAAAATATTTCTTCCAGTTCAAAATTCAGGATGAACTACTAAAAACGAAGCTTTCCTTCACATTCTGTGTGTTTATTAAAGACAAAGGAAGAGACAATTTACAGATCCCTTTGAATCCAGCAAAATGGAAGTTTGGAAAACATGTAGGTAAAGCTAACAGCCCCACCTCAGTGGGATCTAGGGAATGATCAAAAGTAATTTAAACTGTTTGATGGAAAAATCTGGCTATTTTATGCATATTTTAAGTCACATCTTCAATATTTTATTCACATTTTCATTAGGGAGAAAAACTAGCAACCAACATTTTATAGGTTGCCTAATGTTTTTCATGACAATTATTCTGATCATTTTTAAAGATCTCTGGTATCCCATTGTTTGTATCGTGAACTCAAGTTTAGCAGGGGAAGAGTTCTTGGGGCAGGGAAGTGAGTTTTTTTTCCCCATAAAAATTACCATATTTTGTGGTGTGTAAGTTGACACAGTATCCAAGTCAACCCCATTTTTCTGATCCAAAAAGTTCAGAATTTCATAGATCTGGTGTATGAGTCTGTGGCAAGGTGGGGCTCTCCTGGGCTAGCTGCAGCTAGCTCCCCACCTGCCTCTGGGCACGCCACCCGCCTGTCAAGGGCATCCCTTGCAGTGGGCCCCTGGCCCTTTTGACTCTCGGGTCCTGGCCCCAACATTGACCAGTCAAATCCCTCAGCGGGATTCTTCACTTCCTGCTTGCATTTATTGGAGTGAGGTTCCCCATTCCCAGCTCAGGTGCTCCAGGGAGCATGTCTGGCCCTGTGGGGTCTCTCTCCAATTGGTTCAGGCACTTCCTGAAGCTTACCTGGCCTCTACACCTCCCATGGTGTAATATCCCTTGCACACATCATGACTGGTGTTCCAGGGTCTCACAGGGACTCTCACTCCCCCCCCGTAGCAGTAGGTCATCATGCTTAGCAGCTGGTGTTGCTTTCTACCCACCCAATGGTAAGGGCTGGGGTTAAGGTGCCCCTACTCGCCTTTCACCAGGGTGGTAACTGGCCTGGCATTTCCTGGGGGCTCCCACGCCACTGAGAGCCCCACCAAGCCACCCACTCCCAGCAAGATGCAGTTTTAGGTCACGCTTAGGACCAGAAGCCTCCAAACCATCCCCTACAGCTCCTCCCTTACCTCCAAGATGATACCAGCAGCCAAGCAATGTTACTGCCTCCCCTGCCAGCAGGGAACTGATGCAGTTATAAAGGCAGCCGGGGATTTAAAATGGCTGCCTCAATCAGGCACCTGCTGGCAGCTTGTCTCAGGCCCTTAAAGTGGCAGGCACCTACAGTGCCCTGCCACAGAATCAACCTAACTTTTTGGATCAGAAATATGGGGTTAAGCTATACCAGCCCCTGCACATCCTCAGTGTGGGCTGGGCACCCAATGAGTGGACACAAGCTGCAGCACCGCTGGCAGGGGACGGGGCCAGGCTCAGTGACCTGTGAGCAGTGTTGCCTTGGCCGTGCCAGCTGAATATTGAGCCCAGTGCTGCTCGCAGAGGACAGCAATACAGTGTATAAGTTGAGATTGAATTTTAGGAGTTAAAAATTGGGCTTCAAAGCTCAACTTACACACCTTAAAATATGGTAGTTCAGATTTTGGTAAATGAAGAGCTGTTAAAAATTGCCATTTCCTGTCTGTCTTGTTCTTGGCTAGCTTTAAAAAACTCTTAGTACTAACATAAGATATGCCATACTGGGTTAGGCCACAGGTCTGTGGACTCATTTGAGGAGCAGCAGGCTTTAGCAACTATACTCTGCTCCATATCCCCAATAGGAACACTCAGTCTTAACCTTTGACCCACACTCATGCCTGTATTTTCTCTTTTGCTGTCCTCCAGAATCAGTTGTTGCACTTCCAGTGACCTCCCTGATTGAGGGAGGCTTATGGGCCTGGGTCCACCACCCTTCACACAACAAATAGGCCTGCATCTCACGGGATTGGATGCCAAGGGAGAGTTTGTTAACAGGGACTACTTAGACTCATCCGTCCCCTGCCCCTCTCCCATTGCAATTTGTAGCATTCCTTGGCCTAAAAAGTCATAATTAGCAGGTGAGTCGCATCATTTAAATGTGTCCACAAGTCTGTGATGTGATACAATGTGCACTGCTACACAAGACACTATACTGCACATTAGACTAATCAAATGTGCAGTAAAGTGACACCATCTACACAAGCATGGGACTTGCTGTGCAGTAAATTAGACTAATGCACAGTTTGCTAGTACCAAAAAATACAGGTACTAGATTAATGGTGTGTTAGCTACTGCTCAGTAGCACATGCGTAGACACTGACATCAGGCACAAATCTGCACCTGGTCAGCCACATGAGCAGGGGCCTAGCCTCCTGCTTGTGGCAGAGCCATGTGGCAGGGATGACTCCTTGGCTGTCCCGGGCAGGCCTCCAGACCCCTCTCCTGACCCCCGGGCCTGTGCCAGCTGCTGTCTGACCTTGGGCATCAGGTCCCACAAGTGTGGACAAGTGCTGGCCACACCTGGGACAGCAAGAATTTGAGCCAGGGTGGAGCTGGCAAGAGGAATGGGCAGTCAGTCCCAGGCTCTGGTTGGTGGTGTTGGGCGGCAGAGGGGCTGGCTGGGGCACAAGGGTGCTGAAAGTGTGGAGCTGTGTGGCTAGGCAGCAGGCAGGAGTTTGACCCCCTGCTGGTTGGGCTGTCTGGGTGCAATGTATGCCTACAGTCAGCATCTACACATGCATTTAATCGCAGTTAATTACCCAGGGGTAAGATAGTGCTGTGCCCTACAGTAGTATCGTATAGCAGCGTTAATTAGTTTACTGAGACTTAATAGCATTGCGCATGTAGACAGTGTTGCTTTACTCCACAGCTAATTAACCTACTTTGCAGTTAAGTACATGTGTAGATGCACCCACTATCTCTTAGAAAAGTTCTGCTAATTCTGTAGCTCGCTCTCTCTCTCTCTCTCTCTCTGTTAAATGGAGCTATTCATGCATGTATAACCCATCGTTTCCTCCCCAGGGCTGGACACAGCATTCCAGTAGTGGTTGCAACCAGGAAAAATAAAGAGGCCATATACCCTCCCTCCTTCAAGTCAATATTTTTCTGTTTATACATCCAAATATCACATTAGCCCTTGTCATATTGGGAACTTATGTTCAGCCCATTAAGCACAGCGATACCATCAAGTCTTCTTTCAGGTCACGACTTCTCAGGATAGAGTCTCCCTCCTGTAAATATGATCTTCCTTCTTTCTTAGGCTTTTTACAATTATATTAAACATATATAATATGTCCTTGTATTCAGCTTACCAAGCAAGCCATATTGCTCTCTAATAGTGAGCCATCTTCATTATGTACCACTATCCCAATCTTTGTGTCATCTTCAAACTTTGTCAGTAATGATTTTATGTTTTCTTCCATGTCATTGGTAAAAATAGCACAGTGCAAAGACATGATAACTGTGGGATCCTACTAGAAATACACCTTCATGATGAGGACTCTTCACTTTCAATTATGGGTTGAGACCTAAAAGTTGGCCATGTTGGCTTTTTATCTGTCTAGTTTTAAATCAAAAGGTCATGTTGTACCAAGTGAAATGATTGTAGAGGCCTCAGTAATTACAGCTACTGTTACTTTTTTCATCCATACTTAAATTTTTGCCACAAAAAGATATCAAATTAGTTTGACATGATCTATTTTCCGTTAACCCATGTTGATTGGCATTCATTATTTAATGACTTTAATTCTTTTTTAATCAAGTCTTCTATCAGCTGTTCCAATATTTTGTCTAGGATTTATATAAGCCTGATAGGCATACAATTTGCTGGATCATCCTCATCGTGTGAGTTGGTTATACTGTTATCTCATGTCTGTTCCACTACATTGTGTTTCCTCTCTTCAGTGAAAATAGACGTATTAGCTAAGAGATCACCTACTGGACACCGGAATTGCTTTCAAACAGCCTTATAAAACTGTCCATAAAGTGGTGCTCCAATGATCTTGAAAGTATCAAGTTAGCTACAAGTTTTCTCAAGTCCAAGGGAAGCACTGAGCAGTTGATGAGAATTTCTGAGGAACTCTGATCAATCTTATGATTGACAAAGATTCCATTGATTTTTCTAGCTCCGTAAACAGCTAGAAAAAAGGTACTCCCTCAAGCTTTTTCTTACATCATGTGACTAATTTAATCAAGTTCCAGGCTTGCCTCATCTGATTAATCAAAACAGGGCATGTTCCTATATCTGAGCTCAGAGCCTCCCTGTACATAATGCTACTCTTAAATCATCCAGTTCCAATGTTTATCCAGCCTCCTATTGAAAACCTCCAATGAAGGAGATTTCATAACAACCCTAGGCAGGCTAGTCTACTTCCTCACTGTTCTACCAGTAGGGAACCTGTATATCTTTATGATTAAAGGATTTTTGATAATTAAAATGGCAACTGTTTAAACAGAAAAACTCTATAGACCGTCCTCCTCTAGATAGGTGAGAAGAGAATGAGCACAGTTTCTTACTGCCTAGAATGATTAATTTGTTTGGGGTTTTTTTATTCTTTTTTCCTCAGTCTTAGTGACAGGAGAAAACCCACTTGATAAAGTATTTCTTGTCACTGCACATTGAATTGTAACATCTTATTTTGAAAACAGCAGAGAGTAATGTATTACTAAGCAATCTAATATCAAATGATGAGCAAACAATTTGTGAGCAAATTAAAGTCCCACTGAATCCAAATTACTGTTTAAGCTGAACAAGCTATGAAAATATAATTGTACTTTGGAAGTTCAATAGGGCTCCCAAAACAAATCTAAACATTCATTTCACAAACCCTCTATTAGTTAATAGTCTTGATTTTACTTTCACTTTCCAAAAAATTATTTAATGCTCTATAACGTTACAAATGCACAATCGAGATTCTTTTGTTATAGATTTTTTTTTTTGAAACAACAGTCCAATACATTAGACAATATCAGATCACCATTGCTGAGCACTTTTTATATAGAAAAACTCTGGTTATCTGAATGGCTTATGTAGCAAGGCACTGCGGTGTGCCTTCTCCTTTAACGGCACAAGCAGCCTGCAAGGCTGCTTGCAAGTGGCAGCGGGAGCTAATAAAGGACTCAGCTGACCAGAAGAGGGCTCAGGCTGGAGCTATGGAGCTCAGGCTGGAGCCTGTACCAGTAAGTGGAGCTTCTACACAAAACATGTTACTAAGGATTAGTCTAATTTACTGCGCAGTACAAGTGAGTGTCTACATGTGCACGCCCTTACTGCCCAGTAAAAATGGCTAATCATGCCTAAATCTGCTACTTGCAAATTTAAGCTCAGTTAGTTAATGCACAGTAGTGCACATGTATACGCAACCCAACACTAAGTTTGCTGCCAGGTCTGTCCTGCCATTAGGGGACCAGCCTGAGCCCAGCCCTAGGGCTCCTGGCTGGGAGCCTCTCCTCACCCAGGGCTGGGATGCATCTGTAGCAGCCCCTAGCTGCAAGCTATAAGAGCCTCCAGCCAATTTGTGCCCTGGGGTATACACTACAGCAGCCTGAAGGAACTGTAGGCCACATGCCCCCCTGGACAGCCCGCAGTATAGTTGTACCTGTCTCCCAGCACCACAGTGCAGCAGCTGAGGCTGTGGTTGTTGCCTAGGGAGACTGGGGCTGCTGGCTACTCAGCCTTCAGCTGCTGGCAGGTGAGCGTGCAGTTGGTGGCTGGGGAGAGTGTGGCTGCTGGCTGCAGTTTGCAGCTTGCTGAACCAGTTGTCAGGCCTGCCAGCCCCCAGGGCCACCTCCCTGCTGCACACCCCCAGAAGCCTGCCCTGTAACTGCAGGTGCTGCAGGGCATAACCTCAGCTGCATGGCTCCCAGTCCCTTGCCGTGACCCTGCATGGGGCGCTGCTGCCAGCTACCCAGGGCTGGCAACACAGGGATAGCCATGCAGGGCTCAGAGAGCTAGTACAGGATGCAGCAGCATGTCATCTGCATCCTCTCCATCTAGACCCAGTCTCGCCCACTTGTGCACACACATGCCATCCACCCAGGGCCCCACTGCAGCCTGGAGGATTGGTGACCTTGTGGTGCTCTAGGGCATGCAGTGCCTGCTCTGCCAAACCCAGCACACCCAGATGCTCTATCCAGTAGCAACTCAGGGAGCCCTGGCCAGCTGTTGCCTCAGCAGCTGTGTAGCCCCAGACCCTACCATGAGGAATGGCCAGCCATATTAACACCAACCATCAGCAGTGCCAGCTCCTCCCTGGGAAGCTTTGGACCGGGTGCTGGCCCACTGCACTTCATGGGCCATGGACACTGCATGCAGCCAGACACTGTCACCCACAGGGAGGCCTGTGATGAGCCACCAGTCTCACCAGGCCCAGACACATGGTAAGCTCTGCATTGGGCAGAGGACCCTCCTAATCCCCACCTAGTCCCCAGCCCCTGTCTCTGTCCCTGGCCCCTGCACCCCCTCCTGGCCCAATCCACCCATACTTCCCTGGCCCCAGGTACCACCCCCCCTCCCCACCAGCATGCAGAGAGGGGAGACATAGTTCAAAACTTTATTGAGCAGCCCGTGCCCCCACAGCTAGGCAGCCATGGGCGTCTCACACCCTGAGGAAGACATCAATGTCAGTGGCAATGTCCTCCTTGGCAGCAGGGGGCAGGGATGTGTAGCCACAGATGGAGGCAAAAAAATATTTGGTGGTGGGAACTAAGTGTGTGCACACATGTGCAGATGCACACTCCCCCCCAGCGGGAAAGTCTATGGGGGAAGGGGCGGGGGAAAGGAAAAGGGCCATGTGGGGGAGAGGGAGTGGGCCTGGGACCAGGCAGGGATTGGGAGGGAGTGGAGCCAAGTCAGGCCCAGGATCGGGTTTGGGACTAGAGCCCACTGCACCCATGCAGCCACTCCTTCCACCTCACCTGGTGTCATTATTAGCCCTGTACCAGTCTCGGCTGCTTCCCCACTCCAGCCCCAGCCCCGCACCACCAGACCAGAGGGGATGGAGCCCCCTGGACCCCTGCACCTTCCCCACCCCACCCCGAGTGGTCCTTGCTTTTCAGGACATGTGGGGAGGGGGTGATGGTTCCTGCCGCTGCCCACATCCTGGGAACAAATGTTGGGGCATGTGCCTCTGGATCTGTGTGGGGCAGTGCAGGGTGCCACTGTGGGCTGGAGCAGAGGCTGCACTGTCCTCTTCCCATCCCATCCCAGCCCCACGCCACCCCTCCTCCCCCTTCCACTGGGAACAGTCCAGGGCAGCCCTGGCCCCAGCCCACAACAGCAGCCTGCCCTGCCCTGTGCAGATCTGGAGGCACATGCCCCCTTCCCCCACAGACTTTCCCACCTGGGGGGGACTGCATGTGTGCACATGTGCGCACACACTCTGTTCCCACCACCAAATACATTTCTCCTTCCACCTATAGCCACTCATGTCTCAGTCCTGCGCCCTACCCCAGATGTGCAGTGCCTGCCCTTCTTCCAGCCCCTGCCCCAGTCCCACTCCTTCCCCACCCTTGCTGCACCAGAAGCTCATGGCCAGGCTGCCTTGCAGCCCTACCAATGCCCCATGTTTGTCGGGGAATAAGCCCAATTAGTTCCCCCCTTCCACTGCCTATGTGTGTACTGCTGTCACAGGTAGCCCTCCACGTGGCAGCAGAGGTTGTGGGGCAGCCCAGGCTTGCCCTCTGTGCCATCATAGCTCAGGGCCCCAAACCAGGTATACAGGTGGGCCTGGGGCACCAGGAGGATTATCAGTAGCAGGGTGTAGTGGCTTGGGCACCCTTCAGCCTGCACAAACAGCTTATCATGCACCACCTGGGGCACACACAACAGGGGTATGCTTGGGGCACACTGGTGGTGCTATGCGGGGCTGGTTCCATGGTGCCTCCCCAGAAGAGAAGGCAGGGGCACAACCAGCTCCTCATCCCAGTTGTCCAGGAGCCCTGAGCACTCCAAGCCCGAGTGTTGTGGACTAGATAGCAGTGCAGCAGAGTGGTTGGCTTTCAGGAGGAGGAGTTGGGGAGTGGGATCTGGAGCTGTAGCAGCAGCTGCTCCCAGAAGCCTGGCCTGTCCCACTCTAGGAAGGGGACAGGGGGCGAGGGAGGCAGGCTGCCTGCAGCCAGCAACCAGTGGGAGTGAGTGGGGATGGGGGACTTGGCTGGCAGCCACCTGGGCCTGGGCCTGCCAGGTCACACTTCCATGGTCCCTGGACACCCATGCATGGCCAACCCCTGGTCTGTGGCTGGACACCACACAACCCCTGGTGCAGAGCATCTTATCTCTGAAATGTTGCAATCTCCCATAAAAGGCTACTGTCTCTTGCCTCTGCAGGGGCAGCATCTGGACTTGGGGAAAAGGCCACAGGCCCCAGCAGGGATGCCAGATCAGGGTCACCACCGTCCAGCACTGGAACCCTCTGCATGCGCTGGCTGCACCAGTAGTGCATGCAGGACCAGACCCTCCTGCTTCAGCGACTGGTGGTGGTGACCAAGGAGCAGGGGGAGTGGGCTCAGGCCTGGTGGGAGAAGGACCTGGCCCACCAGGAGGGGTGGAAGATATTGCTGGGGAGACCACCCAGGAGGAGATGTAGGACTGGGCAGAGTGGGAGTACCAGGCCAAGCCCCTGGCCCTGGAGAGGGAGTGCCTGAAGATCATGCAGGAGCAGAATGTCATCCAGGCCTGGGCAGTGTAGGCCATGGAAGGTGACCACTGGTCCCCGGACACTGTCCTGGGCCTGGCAGTCATGTGCATGCCTCCCACTGCCCAGCCCCCATTCCTAGCCCCACTGGGCCCCTGGCACTTCCTTGCTGCCCCACAGCAGGCCCCTGCCTGGGCCTGGAAGAAGGTCCTCTGATGCCTCCTGCCCACAGGGAGCCCCTGGCCTGGCCCCCACTCCAGGTCACCACCACCCAAATGGGCCCAGGCCTGCTGCTTGCCCTGCCTCCAAGAAGGCATGGAGCCTGAATTGTCCAGAGCAGCACCACAACAGGACAGTGGCCCTGCTGGCCCTGGACTCAGGCAGCTGGAGGGGGAGCCATCTGCCCCAGAGTAGCACTGGCTGCCATCACGCCTGGGCAAGCCCCCTGCCCATCACGCTCGCCACAGCCCCTGGATCCATGGGGGAACAGCCCAAGGCCAGGACCTCACAACCCCTATCCCAGGGCCCCCCACTCTGGGACACAACCATGTGGATTCTAGTATATCAGGGAAGATGGTTTTTATTGTTGATGGGTGGGGAGGGTGGTGAAGGGGCTCTGTTTGATGGGGAGGGAGGAGGAGGGGGTTCTGTTGGTTGAGAGGGGGGGAGAGTGGGTCTCCATGTGTTGGGAAGGGAGGGGCGAGGGGGCTCTGTGTGTTGAGGGGGGAGAGGGGAGGAATGAAGTGTGTGTTGTGAGGTGAATAATGATTTTTTCTTTGAACATGTGCCTGGCATGAGAGTGGTGCTGGGGGTAGGGAGTCTGTAGGCAGTAGGGCAGGTGGGCTACAGTGGGAGTGCTTCATGATGTGGTCAGTGAGAGCTTCCGACATGTGGTATCCTGGTCCCTGCTGGCAGGTGTGCACTTCACCTGGGGCCTTGGAGAGGGGGACTTGTTTCTGCTGCTGCTGTCATAGCTTATGCTTCTGCCACCAGGTCACCTCTGCTCAGCACACCTCTTCTGCCCAGGCCTCCTGGAACAACTCTTACCCAGGTCTCACAGATATTGTGCAGCACGCAAACTGCAATGATGACCCTGGGGAGATTGTTTTCGGCCACTTAAAGGCAGGCAGTGAGGGAGCATCAGCAGCCTTTGAGGAGGTCAAAGGCATGCTCAATGAGGGTGTGGGTCCAGCCCAAGCACTGATTAAAGTGGACCTGGCAGGGGTCCAGGTGCCCAGCATAGGGTCTTATCAGGGTCCCCAATGAGCAGGAGTGGGATGATGATGGTGCTCAGCTGCAGGTCCTTCACAGCTGGCACAAAGCACCTGCTCTCCACTAGCATGGCCAGCCCAGAGTTCCTGAACACATGGGCATTGTGGGTGCTGCCTGCCCAGCCAGTGTTGACATTTGTGAAGGTCCCCTGGTGGTCCTCGACGACCTGCAGGACCATGGAGTGGAACCCCCTGTGGCTATAATAGGGCTAGTCTCTATGGGGTGGGCAGGTCACCGGTATGTGAATCCCATCCAGGACCCCAATACACTGGGGAAACCCCAGTAAATGGAACCCTGTCCCACCACCTGGGGGTCACAGACACAGAGGACAGTGTCCACCAGGACATTCTGGAGGACCCCATACACGTCCAGGATAGCCTCCCTAGCAGTGGCCTTGCCCACACCAAACAAGTGGTCCACATACTGGAGGCTGGCAGGCATGGGCAGCGTGAGCAGCACTAGGGCCAGGCGACTGTTGGTGGAGAGGGCCAGGCACATGCCAGTGTCCTGGTGCTCCAGGAGGGGCCAGAGCTGATGGAGCAAGTCAGTAAAGGTGGCCCATGTCAGCTGAAAGTATCAACCCACTGCTCATCATCCCAGTCCTTTTGCACCAGATGCTGCCACCAGGCCCAGCTGGTGCAGCAGGCACAGAGGCAGTGGGGCTGGAGGCCCAGGAGAGCAATGGCAGCCCCAGTGGTTGCCTCCTGGAGCCCCTCATCAGTGTCACTGGTGGCAGAAGCTTCACAGTGGTGGGGGCCCTGGGAGGGTGTGCAGCAGGCAGGCAGGCAGTCACTGCATGTATGGGAGCCAGGCAGAGAGAGACAGCTATGAACCAGGCGACGATGAGTGCAGTGGGCCAGCAGGATTATCAAGGCAGCCAGCAGGAAGGGAGGGACCTTCTTCCTCACTGCCAGGGCTAGAGACTGGGGAAGCCATAGCTCTGGAACACAGAGGGGACCCAAACTCAGTTGTCATGTGCTGCCTCTGTGTGTGCCATGCTGCTCCTCTGAGCACAGGAACTGGCTTCCCAGAGAGCACAAAGTGGGGCTGTGTTTTGAAGATGGCTGCCAAGTGCTGGCAACTGGGTCTGGCTTTAGACATGGCAGCCAAGTATTGGCAGCTGGGGCTGGAGGCTGTAGCTCTCCCCAGTGCACATGGGGCACATGGCAAGGCTGGAGAGATCTGGCATTCAATTTAATGCCAGGTTTCTGCATGTGTAGACACCTACCCAAAATCTCTTACTGTGCAGTAGTTTACTCAGTAAGTCTCTCCCCAGCAACCACGAAGTGGGGAGCTCCTGGTTGTAGGGAAGCAGGGCTCCTACAGAGACCTGGATTTGGCTGAATGACTCTGCAGGCCTGGGAACTGAGGCAAGTTCCCTGGGTTGAGAAAGACTAGACTCTTGCAGGCAAGTGGCCTTTGTTTATGTTAAGTCCCTAGAGGGTTTGAGGTACCTGCCAGAAGGCTGAGATGCTTCTTATTTATTTAAGTTACACTGATTGTTTAGCCTTGAGCCCTGCAGTGGGCTAGTAATCCAGGAGCCCTCAGACTGATAGTGGGACCCAATAAGAGGTCCAACAGCTTAGGAAAGGCTGAGACCCAGACCAGAGGGTCTACGAGCCCCGAGTGGGTTAAGCCCAACTACAGGGTCCGAGAGCCTGAAGGAGGGACTGTGTGCAGGACCGGGGGTCCAAGAGCCTGGAGGATGGAGTGTGTGGCAGTATACCTTTGGTGTCTGCCACTTTAAGGGCTGGGAGCAGGCAACTGGCAGGTGCTTGATGAGGGTGGCCATTTTAGAGCCCAGCTCTCAGGGCTGGAGGCAGCAGTTTGCTGCTAGCAGCCTAGGAGGTAACATCTGGCTGAACTGCTCCTGGAACATCTTGGAGTTAAGGGCAGGAGCTATGGGGATGACAGGAGGCTCCTGGCCCTGGGCATTACTTGACACTGCACCCTGCTAGGGAAGGGTGGTCTGGTGAGACTGTCTGTGATGGGACAGCCCCCAAGAAATACCACACCAGTTACCTCCCTGGTGAAAGGCAGGTAGGGGTGCCTTAACCAGTTGGTAAGTGATTGTGAGAGCAGGGGGGAGGGGGGAGGCAGGGCAGGCACACCTATAGAGAGGCACCTGAGCCCAGGAGGGGTGTAAGACCCTGGAGGCCCCAGAGAGGGTAGTGTTGATGTGGAGGCCTGCACAGGGTAGGGTGCAAAGAGGCACTCAAAGAATTGTGCATGTGTGGTGCAGAGTAGGGATGCTAAGGGAGGCCTGAAGGCTGCATTGGGGGTGTACTTAGTAGGGCTGCAAGTGCAGCTTGCAGGGCAGTACATGGACCAACCCCCATAAATGAGAACAGGAACAAGTTGCCCAGTGAGGGGCTGGGGACAAAAGCAGCCCAGTATTCAGCATAAGGAAATGTCTTGTAGAGTAGGGGATCATGAGTGAACTGAAGAAGTACCAGAGTGAGAGTAGTAAAGCCTGATGGCCCAAAATGGGTCACTCAAGGGAGCAGAGCAGTTGAGAGTGGCCCACTGAGGGGCAAAGTGCAAGAGGCCCCTGTGAGACGGGGGGGCAGAGTGAGCGTGAGTGTGTTAGAGGACAACAGTGGCTTGAATTTGACCTATCCTGAAGCTGGGGAACAATAATAACCTGGATGCCATCTGCGAGGCATGGGCCACAATATAGGGTAGGCATAGAGCCATGGATAGCACCCCCTGCCATTAGGACAGTGAATGGACAGCCTCCCGGTTCATGTATCAGAGAACATCAAGTTGTGGCAGGAGAGATGGAGCAGACTGCACTAATCAGGTGGGTGGGCTGATGTGAGCCCCAGCCCGAGAGTGCCCCCTGGTATAGGGTGCTTGTGGGACTGGAGGTCTGAGAGCTCAAAGAGAGACTACATAGAGGACCAGGGAGTCCAAAGGCCCAAAGGGGCCAAGTATACAAATAATTAATCTTGAAGAGAGAGAATACCTGTGAGGCTTGGGACATGGGCTACGGGAAGAAACAGTGCCACGCATTGAGCCCTTAAGGCTATGAGTTTCCGGGAGGGGCAGAGATACGCATGTAGTTCTTTGAAGCTACAGGTACCCTGCAGGGATGCAGGCCAGCTGAGAGGGACTATTGAGCTTAAGGATCAAATCAAAGGTGGCTGAGGGTCCAAGAGGGACCGAGGAGTACTGCAAGTGAACGAAGTCTCACTCTAAGGTCTGGGGGCAGCTTCCCCAGACCTTAGAGCTTATTTTACTTCTAGTAAGAACAAGGCATGGCAGGAGAACAATTAAGGGAGGGGCTATAATAGAGACTAAGCCAGGCAGGGGTCACATGGCCACTAGGGGGCTTCATGGCCATGCCTGGGGCATGAATCTGCCACAGCTTAAGTGACATCAAATGCATTCAGCTGATTGTGAATCCACAGGAAGGGAATAGATGCTGGCAGTCCATTAGGTTGACAGTTCAAACAATGGAGTTGTACCATGTAATTCAGAGGAGTCAGTATGACCCACAGGCTGCATGTGATCTGCATAGCTCTTTTATCCAGCCCCCAGTGCTGCCCCTGTGTCTGAACTGACACAGACTGGCCCCAACAGGCAGGGCCTGGGATACAGGACACATGCGGCAGCTGCTCTGACCACTCTAGGAATTGTGCTGCATATGGTGCCCACCCCAAGACACTCCAGGACATACCCTGCACACAGTACCTGCTCCAGCTTGTCTGTGACCAGTGCTGCATGTAGTGTCCACAGGTACTGCATCCAGCGTGATTCCAAAACCACTGGAGCAGCCACTGCATGAGGCACTGCATTTTAGACCCCAATTAAGCAATCTGATCTGCATGGGCAGAATTTACACTCACTAAGGGAACCACTGAAATCCACATTTTATTTAGATGTCCATTGACGCAGATCAGATTAACTAAAGGTTTTCTTCCACATGATTATCTTGGATGTGACCAGGAGAAGTCATTCTGTCTGAGAGTACTGTAGTCAGCCTGGAAATTTTAATAGTATTGTAGTTGTTTAGTTCAAAAATAATTATTTGTAAATAAAAGGAGAGAACATGTTCTGCTTACAAAAGCCATGAGAACATAGTGAAACACATCTCCAATTTTAATGTGAACAACAATGCTTTGCACGTCAATAACTGAGTTATTTTTCTTTCAGTGTCAAATTAAATGTGTTAGGGCAATAGGGAACAACCTTTTTTGGCATGTGTGCCCCAGATTAGCCCCTCACACTCCCTGAATGACTGATCCCTTTCCCCTGTTCAGTCTGCTACTTTGCTTTCTGTTCCCTGCCGTATCTGCCCCTATGCTTCCTTTCCCCTCCCCAATCTGCTGCATGCCATACACAGAGGCTGCCTGGGCTGTGGGTTGGCCACCCCTCTGGTAAGGGGTGCTCAGTACAAAAATATGTAGCATTGCAATAACTGTTACTTGGCAGTAGACTAAATCTCTTGTTTCAGCTTCCCATGGTAGGAACGTGAAAATAGCCAAGAGCTAGAAATGTATCCAAGAGAACTCTTTCTGTCTGTATCTCTCCACTTCAGTGAGGGTATTCAAATGTGAATCCTTCAGTCTCTATTTTGTACCTTGATTTCACACTATAAAACTGAATATGGGGAATTCATTATTTTTCCCTTATAGTATATCTACTTATGCACTGGAAGTAGATCATATTGGACCATGGAGTTAACAGAGACAGACTCTGAATCCCACATCAACTTTTATTTCTTAAAAAAATGATTCATCTCTGATCATTACATATGCACCCTGAAAATGTAAACCGAGTGCTAGGAGTGAACAGAAGAAGCAGCTGGGCCCCTCTTGTGGAGCACACACTCTTTTATGTATACAATGTTGTCAAATCTTGTGGTTCTTGGTGGGGATTTTTGCAATGCCAGACTTTGGAATTAAGACAGAATATAGGAGCCTCAGCTTTTGATTTTTATAAAGTACATTTCTAATTCTTGGATGTATACAGAAAGCTTAAAGGCATAATCTCATTTAAAGTCTGGAAAACCAGAAGGCAACTAATTAATATATATATATATTAATTTCATTATTATTTCTTCCTGGCACCTGCAGAAGTCCTGAAGCAGGATCACCAAACACCTTCATATTTGCAAGCAACTGATACAGAGATCAAGTGTCCCTTCAGCCACCTCATGAGGATACCAAATGCCCAAAGCCAACTATTACATGCTCCATAAATGTCCCTATCCTATAATCTCTCTCTTTCATAAATGTATCAAGCTAAGCACATGAAGCTCTTTTAATCTCCTCTCATGAAACAATCTGTATTCCTCTACATCCTAGTGCATCCAATCCTCTGCACCTGTTCTACACAGAGGATGCATATACACATTCAATTAATGTGAAGAAATACTCCAGCACAAATTGTGTAATTTCCGTTTGGTAGATTAATTCCCATTGGTCATACTATTTTGATATGCACCATCAGCATTATTAAAAACTTAGTTTTGAGTAATATCAAGTTATCTTTCATCTTGACCCAATTCTCATTGGATAGGAACTCCACTTCTTCTTTTCTTTTGGCAATTCTAACTCTGTCCCTATAATTACTGTTCTCCATGATTTAGCTTAATTTACTGATCAGTGCTTTTTTTATTCCTTTTTTTAATTCCTTTTATGCTCTCTGCTTCCTCTCAACATCTTTTTCTGAAGCAGTCATTCATCAACTTAGGTCAGCAGACTTTTCCTACCAGTTTCTTCCTCTATTTGCGATGCAAATTCCAAATAGATTCTCAACCTTTGACTTAAACAGCTTCCAGGACTTCTCTATATTCATATCTTTTTAAGCTCTTCAGTTCAGTTAATTTACTAATTAGTTTCTGTAACTTCTCAGTCTTCTCCTTTGAATTAAGAAGTCTTCGTTACAGACTGTTTTTGTTTATCCTTCCATGTAACTTAAACTGAATCAACTCATAATCACCAATATCAATATTATATTCTATTACTAACTCTTCTATAACATCCTCATTAATTACCAAACCCACATCTAAAATAGGATCCCCTCTTATTGATTCAGTAACCATTTGGTGAAGAAAGCCATCAGCTATCACAGACAGAAATGTGTGTCTTGCTAGTAACAATTACTTTCCAGTTTATATCTGGAAAATCTCCCATTATGACACAATTAGCAGTTGAATTTATTTTTCTAATAACATTTCAGAGATCTGCATACATAACCAAAGCTAAAGACATAGAACAGACCCCTTAAATATCCCAGCAGCACTTCTTTTACAGAGTTTCCCCAAAGAGTTTTTGGCACAAACCAGTTTTATTTTATCCATTATATCATTTCTTATTTCTTCACAGTCTCTCATGTCATTCATATTGAGTACCCTATCATCTTTACCTTTATTTCTGTCTTTCCTGACCAATGTAAATCCTTCAATGCCTGTGTTCCACTTACGACAGCCTATTCTACCATGTGTCTTTTAATTCTATATTATCCAGTTAAATGTCCTGCACCAGTGGTTCTAATTCCTCCATTTTATCACCACATATCTTTGCCTTAGTATACATGTTGCTATGCTTTTATGTTAGAGAAGACAAAGTAAAAAATAAAATATATAAATATTTCTGGCCCTTGGAGTAGAAGGTGGTGAGGTTTGTTAAAGTCCTTGGTGCCTGGGGGGAGTTCATTTTGCAGGCTTAAACCAGCCTTTGAAAAAGTTCTGTTGCCCTCGTGGGAAAGTTTTACCATTACTGAACAGAGTTCCATTCCTCCTGAGAAGCAAGGTTCTCAACCAGTCTTCACCTCAGAGGCATGATGTCATCTTAGAGATCCTGGATGCTGAGCAGGGAGTATGTTGTACTTCGTCTATCCATCCCCTTTTTAGTTTGGACCCTTAGAGGGACCAGATCAATCTTCATCCCCCCTGCTTAGGGCTTCGATCAATCTGATGTACACAGACCTCTCCCTGCTGAGGCCTGACCCCCTGCAGATAACCAAAGATGCTTCCAACTCTCTTCCTCTTTATAAGCTCCCAAAATCTCACTGCCACTAGCCAGTCATCGCATGAACTCACCCTGCTGATCTTCCTCTGGCTCCAGGTGCTTTTCTCTCCTCAGTCTCCCAAGCCTTTAGCTCTTCCCCATGCCCCAACACAGATGCACAACAGATTCCTACTACTGTCTCTGACTCCCCTCCTGGGGAAACAGTGTCACAGCCGATTTTCAACCAGGACTTCCGGTTTCTCAGCCAATCAGCATTGGTTCCTGGGGAGAGCCTCTGTGTAGGGCCAGGGAATCCCCTGTCTTCCCAGAGGCATTTCTGACACCACCTGGCAAGAGCATGGCTAGCCAGCTCTGCATCCCCATAAGTGGTTTTTCTTTCTTTTTTTTCCTCTGGAACAGAGGCTGTGGATGGTCCCCTATTACAGAGACAAAGGACAATTTTGATGAACCAAGACAGGTTTCATGTTTGGTGGCCTGTGTAGCAGAGGAGACATGCTACAGTGTTCTGTGCTAGTTTCCTAGTTTTCCAACGGCTGTAAACTTTGCCCAAATATATTACATTGCTGTGGTCCCCTTGAGAGGAGATGTAAATGTGGATAGTTGTGCTCAGGTTGTAGGTCTCAGACATGGTCAGTGACTGAAAAACAACAATGAAAAGTGCAGACTGTGGACCTAGTATAAGTCTAAGTTATGAATAATATATGCTCCCTACCTGCTCCCAGGATACCCCTACAAGAGACTGCAGCCCGCAGAAGAGGTCCTCAGCTCCAGCAAGAAGCTGAGCAGTGATCTGAGAGGTTCTCAGCTCTGCTTCCAGCTCCCCCAGCAAGAGACCAGGAAGCTTGATGTGAGGCCGGGGCTCCTGGAAGGTCAAAACCCCTATCAGCTCAAAGTAATACCAGCACTGGTGGCTGTGTGATAGAATTTCTGCCTACCATGTGGGTGATCTGAATTCAAGTCCCAGCTGGGTTGAGTCTGGGTAAGTGAAGTGACTGGGAGAATTTTTTGTTGCAGTGGAAAGGAGGCCATTGTGTTTTCCCTTTTCCCCCCCTCCAGGTACCTAGGCTCTATATTTCTTGTTGTTTGACATTTTCTATTTTGTGCATTTTCTATTTTGCCAACCAGTATTGTTTGTTGTGCTGTTTGTGTTTTATATTTTGTTAAACCCATCTTTTGTCAACTGGATGAATATGTCTACGAATGTAAATACCTAACCTTTATTGAATCCTACCTCCTCGGGGCATTGTAGTGTCCCCTATACTCCCTGGTTTATACATGTTACGTTCCCACTACTGGTTTTCTCATTAAAAAGTAGATGGTTAAGTCTCCATTGGTGATCTGGCTCTGCTCTATAGGAGAAGGAGGGTCCCTACACCTCCTACAGTGCTCGTGCACCTGCTCTGATCCCTTCAGTTGGAGAGGGGGTACATCTTGGAGTACTACCCGGGTTACATAAGCAATAAGCAGTAACATAGGAAAACAGAATCGAGTCTGCTGGTCAAAGTCACAAATATTTGGCCAGGCCAAGGACAGGTAATTGCTCTTTGGAAAGCATTATTAGTAGTTAAAGGTAACAGTTGCAGTAACTTGATGTTTTATCTTATGATGAGAAGAACTAAATTATGTGTAGCTAGTCAGAATTTTACTAAAAAGATGATGTGCTATTGTTAACTGAATACGATGAGATGAAAATGTATAATCACTGGTTGCCCAGCCCTGGACATTTTCAAGAGGCCTATGTAAGCTACAGAAGTGTAGCTAAAGCAGGAGAGCCCAAAAGTCTGTTTCTGAGTGACCACAAACTGAGCCTTTGTCAATGTGACAACTAGGTTGGTCAGCAAAGGAAAGAAAGCAATCGCTATATTTATTCACATATCACATGCACCTACCTCCACAAAAAATCAGCCCTCCAAAACTGTGTGCGTATCTTAAGTGGTGGAGCTGAATTTTCTTTACTGAAATAGAGGCACGGAGGAATAGAACCAGGCAGACACTGTGTGCTCTGATAGCTGCTAAAATGGCTGCTACATCTAGGGCGGGGAGTTCAGAGTTAACTTTTTCACAGCTTCAAAGGAATTGGGAGTAGCTACTGGCTGAACAGCCAAAAGCTGTTATCAGTTCTCTAGCAGCTTTGAGAGGGTTAACACTTGTGCCTGAAGCAGCAACTGAGATGGTTCAGGGCAAATGAGCTGCTGCATCCAGTTGGCCATGAATCTGGGAAAATCTTTTTTTCTACATCTTGCCTTCCTGGAAAAACAAGGTAAGGTTCTTATTTGGGGGCATATGGTATGAGAGAAAATATGAAGACATATCCAGCTAAACCAAATTAAATAAAACAGAGCAAAAGGCCTGAAAGAAGATAGAATAAAAGAAGGCCTTGAAATAAATCATCTGAATATTCTATATCATAGCTTTAACTTAAATATGTTAGTAGTAGTGATTGATGTAATGAAAAATATGATGCACATATTTGCTATAATAGATATATTTCTGTCAAGTTTCTTAAATAAGTTATAAAAACACAGTAGCTATGGCAGTGAAGACCATAAACCAAGATAAAAACAAAACAGAATGATGGCAAGCAGCATTCCATGATGATGAGGGATGGAAATAAGAAATCTTCCCTTCCAAAACTCTAACTTTCATGAGACATTAATCCTATCTAATTGACCCCTTCCCAGTTACTAAGAAAACTAGTTCAGTCCAGCTCCAAAAAGTTCAGTGACACAAATAAATTTGAATAAAGCTAATCATAGAATGTTTATTAGATTATTAGAATAAACCAGCTATAAAAAATAGGGTGTAGATTGGAGGGAAAATTGGAGAACTCTGAAAATCTATCAGTCTGCATGTCACCTCCTAGTCTCCCCAGCTGGTATAGGTGAGAATCTATAATATGTTATGCTGTTGTAGATTGCTAGATAAGCATAGAAATAAGTATTTGCTCTTTTGCTTGTGGGGTGTAGTAATAAAAAGTCAGACTGTAAATAAATCTCTTGCTTCTTTTCTAATCTGGCTGGTATTAAGTGAATTGTAACTGTACCTTATTTTGTATCTAAAAAGTAATTTTTAAAGGAGTTGCATATGCATATTGCTGGCCCATGACCCTGTAGCATCTGCCATATTCACTTGGTAACTGCATGTAGACATTGAACGTGATTGGAAAGAAAACTGATCCTTGTGGGATTCTACAAGTGAAGAATCTAGCGATGGATATGCAGTTTCCTGGATATATACCTCCAGGAAGGCCTCAAATGAGTCTAACACATTACCACAGTTTCTGCCGCTTCCCAAGTGAGACAACATAGTCAATAAAATCAAGTGTTACAGAGAAGTTCAAGAGGATGAAAATGGATGTCAGCCTTCTCTTCCTTGGTAGCAGGAGCTCATCCAATAGTGCTACTAAAGAAGTTTCAGTTCTGTGTCCTGATCTCAGTATGTGTTAGCTTTAGGTAAAGAGGCTGTTGTTTGTCTTTGGCTTGTTCTTCTATGAGCAAGTTTGTGAATGAGATGTGGGCAATGCGTGGTTGGACTATTACATGATAGAAGGGGGAAAGGGAAGATTCCTTCTCTGAAGGATGCGCTGGCTACTTACATCAAGAGAGTATCCATTCAATCTGACTCCATTTCACAAGCCAAGAGTTCATAGAATCATAGAAGTAGGGTTGGAAGGGACCTTGTAGATCTTCAAGTCCGACCCCCTGCCTGGGCAGGAGAGAAACTGGGCTCGAGTGACCCCAGCCATGTAGGCATCGAGCGGCTTCTTAAAGACCCCCAGAGTAGGAGCCAGCACCACTTCCCTTGGAAGTTGGTTCCAGATCCTAGCCTCCCTAACTGTGAAGTAGTTCCTACGGATGTCTAATCTGAACCTACTCTCCAGCAACTTGTGGCTGTTATTTCTTGTTATCCTGGGGGGTGCTGGGGGAAACAAGGTCTCCCCCAAACCCTTCTGGTCCCCCCTAGTGAGTTTATAGACGGTCACAAGGTCCCCCCTCAGCCTTCTCTTGTGAAGGCTGAACAGGTTCAGGTCCCACAGCCTCTCATTGTAGGGTCTGCCCTGCTGTCCCTGGATCATGCGGGTGGCCCTCCTCTGGACCCTCTCAATGTTGTCCACATCCCTCTTGAAGTGGGGTGCCCAGAACTGGACACAGTACTCCAGCTGCGGCCTGACCAGTATCGTGTAGAGGGGGAGGATCACCTCCTTGGCCCTACTTGAGATGCACCTGTGGATGCACGATAGGGTCCAGTTAGCCCTGCCGACCGTGACCTCGCATTGCCCATGTTCATCTTGGAGTCAATGATGACTCCAAGATCCCTTTCTGCCTCTGTGCTCTCAAGAAGGGAGTTTCCCATCTTATAAGTGTGTTGCCGGTTACTACTGCCCAAGTGCAGCACCCTGCACTTGTCCATATTGAAACGCATCCTGTTTTTGTCAGCCCACCCTTGCAACCTATCCAGGTCTTTCTGCAGTCTTTCCCTCCCTACTAGCGTGCCCACCTCACCCCAAATTTTGGTATCATCAGTGAATTTGAACAGGTTGCTTTTCACCCCATCATCCAAATCGCTAATAAAGAAATTGAACAGTGCGGGCCCAAAGACCGAGCCCTGGGGGACTCCGCTACCCACTTCCCCCCAGGTCAAATATGACCCGTCCACCACCACCCTCTGAGTACGACCCTTTAGCCAATTAGCAATCCATCTGACCGTGTAGGCATCGATGCCACAGTCGCCTAGTTTTTTAACAAGGATGGGGTGGGAGACAGTGTCAAAGGCCTTGCTGAAGTCCAGAAAGACTACATCCACGGCGACATCTGCATCCAATGCTTTTGTGACCTGATCGTAAAAGGCAATCAGGTTGGTCTAACATGACCTGCCCCTAATGAAACCATGCTGGTTGCTCCTCAGCATCACCCCTGATGCCGTCCCATCACAGATGTGCTCCTTGATGATCTTCTCAAAGAGTTTCCCCAGAATTGAAGTAAGACTGACTGGCCTATAGTTGCCCAGGTCCTCCCTCCTCCCTTCCTTAAAGATGGGGACCACATTGGCTATCTTCCAATCATCTGGCACCTGTCCCGAGCACCATGAGCACTCGTAAAGCCGTGCCAAGGGCCCTGCAATAACCCCTGCTAGCTTCCTCAACAGCCTGGGGTGGAGAGCATCTGGACCTGCTGACTTGAACATGTCCAGCCCCTCCAGAAGCACTCTAACCCGGTCCCCCTCAACCTTAGGTCTTGGGGCGTTCCCCTCGAGTCCGTCTTGAATCACGGTGGGGGAGTCCCGGTCCCTGCACAAGAAAACGGAGGTGAAGAATTTGTTAAAGATGTCTGCCTTCTCTTCTGGCATGACTACCAGATTGCCCAGCGTATCTTGCAGGGGCCCCACATTTCCCGGTGCCTTCTTCATCCTCCCTATATATTTGAAAAAGGACTTTTTATTATCCTTGATCTTGGATGCTAGTCCTAGCTCTATGTCCACCTTAGCTTTCCTAAAAGCCCCCCTACAGGCCCGAGCAGTGAAGGTATACTCTTCTTTGGAGATAGCCCCCCACTTCCACCGGGTGTACGCCATCTTTTTGGCAACCAGGCATTCCCGGACTTCCTTGGTGAGCCAGGGAGGCTTTTGGGCACTCTTGCCCCCCTTGCTTCTTGTTGGGATTGTCACCTCTTGGGCCCTGAGTATCGTCTCCTTAAGGAATGACCACTCATCTTGGGCACTGAGTTCCCCTGCCCTCAAGAACCCCAGCGCCTCTCCCACCAATCTCCTCAACTCCTTGAAGTTGGCCTTCTTGAAGCCTAGGGCTACCGCCTTGCTGTAGGCCCTTGACACCCTGTGCTGGATGATGAATTCCAGCAAGCGATGATCGCTATCACCCAGGTGGTCCAGGACCTGGAGCCCTCTTACCAGATCATCGCCTGTGGCCAGGACCAGGTCCAACAGGACATTTCCTCTGGTGGGACTGTGCACCTCCTGGGTTAAGTGGAGGTCCTGTATCTCAGCCAGGAACCTCCTAGAACGGTCTGACCTGGCTGACTGCTCCTCCCAGCAGATGTCCGGGTAATTTAGATCACCCATGACAACTACATGTCTTGCCTTAAGTGCCTCTGCAAGTTGGCCCGAGAAGTCCCGGTCCAGCTCCTCCCCTTGGTTGGGGGGTCTGTAGTAGACCCCCCACCGTTAAATCCCTCTCCCCACGACCCCCTTGTATCTTGACCCAGAGCACCTCAGCTTGCCCCTCCTCTGACCCCATTTTGCTGGCAGAAGATGTGTATTGCTCTTTGACATAGAGCGCCACACCCCCCCCTTTCCTTCCTTCTCTATCCCGCCTGTAGAGCCTATAGCCACTAATGCTAACTGCCTAGTCGTGGGATGAATCCCACCACGTTTCTGTAAGCCCCACTATGTCTGGGTTTGAACTGGCTATTCTGAGGGCGAGTTCCTCCTGTTTGTTCCCCATACTCCAAGCATTGGTATACAGGCATTTAAGGCCTTGCATAGCTATGCTTGCCCCCCCCCCCCGGTTAGGAAGACTATCCGGACCCCTGTTTCTTACCTAGGCACGTGTCACCTGCCTTGCTCGGGTGGCATCTCCTCCAGTTATGTGAGTCAAATTAAGAAATCTCGGGTGGCGAATTGAAATTTCAGCAGCCCAGAAATGCTCGGGTGGCATCTCTTCCAGTTCTATGAGTCAAATTAAGAAATCTTAGATCAAGACTCCTTTTCTGGGTGCAACCCCATGAGTGGAAGTATGCATTTCCCTGGGAATAAACAGCAGCAATACAATATGTGTCTCTGCTACTTGTCCCCAGGGAACACCCGTGCTCTGCCGAACAACACGTTGCCCTGGGTAGGGAAGTGGAGGCTGGGACCTAACCCTCTGGGCTGGCCCCAGCAGCCGTACCTGGGGCCCTGGGGGTCTCCAGCCGTGGTGATCTGGGAGCAGAGAGCCTGGCCAGCAGCTGGAGCATGGATCCACCCAGCCAGACTCCAGTTTTGGGCAGCGTGCTAATGCCACATGCACCACCCCACCTTTTTTAAGTGCTGTTTTTTTTGACACTGGGGTCTCCCAGTGTCAAAAAAACCCTCACACTGCAAATTAACATGGGGAACACCTGCATATGCAGTGATTGCCATGCGCGGCACTACAGATAGGTCCGCAGCACTGCATACCACACGTGCACGCTCATCTGGTTGTGCCCTCTGTGTCCAGGACTCTACTAAACCCAAAGAATACAGATGGGTTGTTGGTTGATCAGCACAGCTGGAGGAGATGCATGCTGTCTGAAGACATGATCTTGAATGCACATGATTTTTTCAGCAAAATAGTATGATAGGCCTTTACACTGCTTGGTTATAATTCAGGTTGTAGGCACTCAGGATTCATGAAGTAGTTACCAGATACTCACTTAGGATGGGATTTGACAGCTTTGATGAAGCTGACAGGAAGATTTCCTTGGCCTATAATACTGCATCAATGTAGATGTGGAGGAATTCATTACATTTCCTGGCCTGTATATATATATATATATATATATATATATATATATATATATATATATATCAGTCCTTGTTATCTGCCATTGTCATTCAAATTCATTTTCCTTTGTCTTCACTCAGCATTGGATGTCCCAAATACAAGGAATTCTGGTTGGGTAAAGGCAAATATGGGGCCATTTGGAGACCAGCATATTCATGGTATATAATGAGGATAATTCACAAGATCCTCACTTTCTTGTCCTATAGATGAAATGCTGTTGTCTTCCAGAAGACTTTGGAATTTCTGTAGTCCTTTAGTCTCTGTGGTTCAAACAAGATCAGTTGTCAAGCCACAGACTTGAGTCTGGGGCCTTGGCCTGCCCAACACAGCCACTCATGTGGGCCTGCCCCACTACAACTGATTACCCAGGCTGGTCAAAGCTAGTGTGAAACCTCCAGTAGAGCCTAACCCTCTGCCCATTCCCAGTGAGCAGAGTGGCCAGCTGGGGTCAGTTGACCCTCCACTTCCCATATATAAACTGTTGACCTGTAACAGGAAGTGTCTGGGTAACAGGATAGCCTGATTTAGGACAGCTTTGCTGCTTCCTCTCTGGATTGTTTCTTGGCATCATTCTCTGTTTTGTCTCCCTGGACTTCACTCTGTTTTGATATCCTGGTTCCCTAGACATTGCTTCCTGTTTGATCTTCCAGCTTCTTGACTCCCTAGACTTCACTCTTGGACTGACCTCCTGGCTTCCTGACCCAGTTCAACCTCAGATTCTTCTTACCCATTCCAGCTCTAGTCAGTGTCTTTATCACCATTGGCTTCCCTGGCCACTCATATCCTATATCATTAGTCTTTCTTGCTTGGGAGCCTCAAGGTCTCTGAACATTGCCTTAATGAGGCAATGGTTTGTCAAAGACAGTAGCTGGATTGTGGGATCCTTCTTCTTGACATTTAGTCCAAAGATCAGGTCTGTAGTGTGACTGGCTGCATGGATTTGGACTGTAGACATCCTATGAAAGTTGAGAGACAAGTTTTGAAATATTTTGGGCTTTTGGGTCTGCAGCTTTGGTCAAACATGTTTAAATCTCCCAAGAGTAGTCTGAAGTAGTTTACTACCATTTCTGATCAGGTACTAGTGAGTTCCTTTAGGAATCTTTTATTCTGGAAATTAGCATAGAGTTTATGTTAGTTTTGGTTTCGGTGCCATTGTCAGGTGAATAAATTTGAATGAAGCTGTCTTACCTTAGATGTTTTGCATGGTTTTAATATTTGCAGAGAAGCTGAATTCCATAGTGCTGGCTTTTTTTTGTCCTGTCCATGTCTGTAGTGGGCTGACTATCCTGGGGGGATTAAGAGGACAAGAATAGGACTCACAGTATTATCCAGCAAGTTCTCAGTAAGGAAAATTATATTTGGTCCTTTATTTTTTATGTCATTTGATTTTTTTAATTTTTGTTGGCAGATCTTGTGTTGATTAGCATGAGCTTTAATTTGTTTTGCTTTGTGCTCTTTCCAGACAGTGCCTAGATAGAGACTTGTGCAGCTTATGAATGTTAGGTGTTGGGAACCTGTTATATATAATCTGCTCTTTTCAGGACAGAATAGGAGGGTAGTTTTAAGAGAATTCTTCCCAATTTCAGCTGAGGTAGGTGAAGGAGTGGCTAAATGTTTCCTGGCTGCTGAAATGTTTGTCTCTGGTAACAGGAAAGGCAGATTTGTTGAAGAACCAGGCAACAGTGTCAAAAGGTAGGTTGTGGCAACAGGAGACACAGGAGAAACAAGTTGTTGGAGTGGTGGGTGGTTTACTAGAAGGATGGTGGCACAATATCAATTAAAATAAAAATGGGCCATAATGATAAAGAAAGAAAAATGATGAAGGAAGGAAAAATGTTAGTGATATAAGATATCCATTTCCTTGTAATAAACCACCTGTGTTATCCTGATACCGCTGTTGCCCTGACCTATTTTGAGAAAGAGGTGGAGAAGAGGGAGACCAGGAGATAGCACTTAGCATTTAGTTATGAGTCAGAGCTGTAAAGTGGCTTCTTGAGCACTAGGTGGTAGCAAGGCTGGAGGAATAAAGCCAGGGCTAACAACTCTTTCCTCACAAGTGAATAGAGCTCTTTGGCAGCTGAAGGAGCATTGCCTTGGCTCAAGGGAAGGCAGGGTTGGGGGAGGAATTGCAGTTATACTTTCATATCGGAATTGTTTTTCTCTTTTCTTTCTAAATTTTCTAAGGTGAAGAGGCACCAGAGGCCAGTCCTCTGTGGTTCCAAGTGGCACTGTTATATGCAGGCTCTGCTGCCACTGCTGCTGTCATGTCCTGGGCTAGGGAGGGAAAGAAGAAGAGTGCTTCTTTGTGCTCGACTTTGCTTATTAAATAACATTCTTTTAATATTTACATTGTGGTTGTGGTTTGTAACTAGAAGCCCCATTCTCTGATTTGGACCCCATTGTGCTAACAAGTATATATGTACATTCACACACCTACACATCAAAGAGAGAGTGCCTAGCCTAAGAGCTATTACAATCTGAGTGAAACAACTGGTGGACACACAGTGAAAGAGTGAGATTTTTTTATTCCAATGCAAAAATACATAACATTTTTAACAAAGTTCTAGGTTGGGTTTTTTTGGTTTTATTAATTTTATCTTTGATACAGCAGTGTCTTTGTCTATAAAACTGTTCCCTCTTTTCAGATGTGTTGTTTACTCTGAAAATGCAGTTAGCATAGGCACATCATCTTTTTTTTAATTGTAATTGTTTATATGACTTAACCTTTTTCACCAAAACTACCAATCCTTTTTCTAAAAGTCGGACACTCATGACTTTATCATACGTAAGTGTGTGATAGTCTTTCTTCTTATGGTGAGATGATAAATCAGGCAACAGCAATCTTTTTGAGCAGTGGACCACTTTAACAGAGCTCATTCCAAAGGTAGGCCACCACTTCCAACTAAGCTAGTGCTGCTGCTGCTGTTTCCACTGCTGCAGTGCCAACCACCATGCTGCAGACATCCCTTGACACTGAATCACTGCAGACCACAGGCTGTATAGGTTGCTGACCCCTGGACTACATTATTCTGTAGAGGCTTTCTTTCCATAATTTCCTACACAGATACGAGATTTTGAGAAAATTATATTACAACCCTGGGTATTCAACATACATTTCTTCCTCTCATACTTGAATTCTCTCCCCCACCACACACTCGTGCATGTTAAGGTATGAGTTTGATGCATACCTGCTGCACATACACTTGCCAACACTTGTAAACTATGTTATGCTTTGCTAAGATACGAAGGCAATTCAAACAGAAGACAAGATTAGTATGTCACAAGTACTGACACATCCTCTTTTATTTTTATTTTAAGGGCAGCTACAAATGCCCTTTACCTACATTGGATAGTTTATTCTTCTGCAAATAGCCCAGATGGTTCAAACGGAATTACTTAGAGCAGAGGTTCTCAAACTGCGGTCCACGAACCACCACTGGTCTGAGAGCTCAGGTGGTCCACAGAAAGGTTGCAGAACAATTGAGAATATCTGTACTTGTAAGATAAGACTACTGATATTAAAATATGAGTTGTATGCTTTGAGTTGTAGAACAAAAAAAAGTTTATTAAGTGGTCCACCGAGACCCTCAGCAGTTTTCAAGTGGTCCGCGAAAAGAAAAGTTTGAGAACCACTGACTTAGAGTAAGGCTCTAGTGTAGATAAGGTTTTAGATTTAATTCCTTATTTGGTATTCATTCATATTTCCTGTTGCTGGTATTAAATGAAAATATCTAATCTAAGCAAAGTCTCTGTTCCCTCTGCATGTCATCCATGATGATTTATCCGTACATCATAAAAACAGATTCTCAAGGTTGAGATTAGAGACTGTATTATTGTATTATGTTTATGTATAACAGAAGTGGGGAGGACTTTTGAATAAGGGTACTATTAGAATTGCAGTATTACCACCCCTTAAATTAATTGCCAAATTCATTCTCTCTTTTAATATAATTCATCACTTGCATTTGATTTCACTATTAATTAATATCAATGAGATTGACTTGCTAGATAATTAGTGGTATCCCGCAACAGTGTTTATATATATATTAAATTCAAAAGACAACACTAGTTAAAAAAAATAGCTGGCCTGAATATCTGGTACTGTAACATTTTAGGTTTTACACAGAGAAATATACATTCTACAGACCTTTTCCTTTGCTGATATATAATTCTGAAGATAGCTGAAAACATGACGTATTCCTGTAATCTATTAAATTATCATACATTACATAAATTGATACATAGATATGTTTATTAGCAAACTGCATGGTTCACTTAAGCTTGCAGAGTCATAAAGAAAGAATACAATTACTTGGCTCAGAACCAAGTGTGTCTGCTTCAGATCAATTACCAAGGTTTGGTGGCTTCTCTGCCAACATACTGTCAGGTAGGCAGGCAGCAGTGCTTAGAAATTTATCCCCTCCCCATCAGATCACTGGTCTTGCTACCCAAGTTGACCTTTTCATGTAATAGTCAGCGGGCACGCCTACACATGCGCCCGACTTTACAGTTGTTACTGTGCAGTCATCTAGTACTTGTTTTAGTAGCTTGTTGCTACTGTGTGGTCACGTTGGCATCATGGTTCATGCCTGCCAATGCAGGGGGACATAGTGTCTCATGTAGATGTGCCTAGAATGAATTTTTTTTTTCTTAGGTAGACACTATCCCTTTGCTTCTATCAACAAAACATTTTTTTTAATTTCCAAAGATTGACACAGACAATTTTTAGGTTCAAAAGTGTTTCTCTAGTTGTAGATCTCACAGTCTAGCATTATACTGATCAGTTATGTAAAGAAATATATCAAGCTTTACTGTAAACCTAAGAGAGAACACGGAAAACTGTGGCAACTATTATGGAATAATGGAATAGCTTGGCATCTACAGAGCAGTTTATGACATGATTATATCTTCTGTTTGACATATAAACAAGATTGGAACAAGAATTCCAATCTTGAGCAGCATAAAAATATCCAGCTCTGCTGAAATCCTGACACAAAAAATGTTTAGGTGATGTACAGGTGATCCGTTCCACAAGATATTAGCATTTTTCCTCTGGGCAGGCTGTGCCAATAGCACATAGAATCATAGAAAATTAGGGTTGGAAGGAACCTCAAGAGGCCACCTAGTCCAACCTCCTACTCAAAGCGGGATCGGCCCGAACTGTATCATCCCACCCAAGGCTTGACTAGCTGGGTCTTAAAAACCTCCAAAGATGGAGATTCTACCACCTCTCTGAGTAACCTGGTCCAGTGTTTTACGAGCCTCCTAGTGAGAAAGTTCTAGGCCAGGGGGCATGCACACACAACATGTTTACTCCAATGTAAGCGTGTGCACTGGTATAAAAAAGGAGCAGAGACCGAGCATAAAGCCCTCCCCGATGTAACTTGTTCAAATTTCATGAAAAATTATCCTGGGAAAAAGTAAAGGGGGGAAATTGCAATGGTGTAAGTTACTGATGTCTGTGTTATGTGTCTGAGATAGCTTTTTGCGCAGAGCAAATCACCTGATACTTGTCCCCACCAATACCACAATGGCAAGGTGCTGTTATACAGGTACTCCTCACTTAACGACCTACCTGTTTAACGACCGCGTGGACTTACGACCAGCTCTACGAGCAGTCGGTAGTGTACGAAACGTATTGTGGAAACGGCAGCGCAGCATCTCAAGCCAAGGCACGCAGTATCAAGGGGCGGCTCCTCGCTTATCGACTAATTCGCTTAACGACCTAGTCGCAGGAACGGAACTCAGTCGTTAAGTGAGGAGTGCCTGTAGTTGCCTAGCGTGTAGGCTATCCCAGGGCTGCTGACTGCTCTAGATCCTGGTGTGATTTACATCAGTGTACAAAGCCATTGTAAGTTACACCAGTGTAATTTTGTCCTCTATTTTTCCCTGGGATAATTTTTCACTGGATTTGAGCAAATTACACCATGGCCAGGCTTTGTGCTGGGTCTCTGCTTCTTTTTTATATCAGTCTATTCAACTCATAGCTGTATTCCTCATTAAAATGTGGAGGACAGTATATGAACAACCCTCTCACAAAACCACTTTTGATTAGTCTAATCATTTCTTTGCTTATATATGTTTTAGCAACAAGGCCTGACATTTGCAAATACTCATAAAATATTTGTCTGCAAACAAATTTCTAATTCTATACTTTTTTTCAAACTGATAACTTCAATTATTTGCTGTTTATCATTCATGCTTAATGATTAGCCATCACATTCGCATGTTTTTCCTAGATGCGGATTAAATGACATACTTTTAATAGATAACAAACAGTAAAAAGCAAATACTCTTTGTGTATGAATAGCCCTTGTTTTCATGAAAACACAGATATGTCTTTGAAGAACAGCCATTACTCAAAATCTGTGCAAATAAAAATCTATTTATATCAGAAGAGAGAACGGGATGCAAGCAATAGCTAAACTAAACAGATGAATGGAATCTGAATGTTCATAAACACTGTTTGGTATGTGGTTTTTGGTATTAAACCAGTTCTAGTTTGGATTCTATGCAGGTATAGACTCATCTCCAAAAACAGCAAATGGAATGCAGCAGAGCAAAACAGGATTAATTAATACACAAGATCAGATACTCTGATGCTATAAATCAGTTGAGAATCAGGCCTACAGTATCTAGATTTAGCATAAAGAAGTCAGTGGATGGCTAAATGTTTACATAATGTAGCATTATGGTAAATATTTATGCCTGCATAACTGACAGTAGAATGTGGCCCACTATGATTGTGATTTTGATGATTAGTGTGAAAAATCATGTCCACAAACAGTCCAGATAGCTTGTAGATACGACAGGAAGCTGAAAGAAAGGACAAAGAAAGCCTTCTGTGACATTTTTTGTTTGTTTGTTTGATTTAGAAGATATCAAAAGTGCCAACGCTCTAGCTCCAGGCACACTGCCAATTACCATACTTCAATTTTTAAAAAAATGCAGTATACTCACACTTTCTACCAAATAACACTATACAACTGAATAAGTCCCCCATACATCAGCCTGTCTCTCAATTCTTCTACCTTGTTGCAAAAGTTAGCTGACACAAAATAAGGCCCTAGTGTATTCCAGAACCCTTATAAAGAACACCGTCCCAGCCTGCTGCTTTCATTCTGTCATCAGCATGTCTGCTGCTGCCTGAGACTCTGTCTAGTGTGTATACAGGTATCTATGGAATACCTGGATCATGCTAATTTTAATTCATCTTACTTTACTAGTTTAAGAGAGCTTCAGGGAAGCAGACTCGTGTGGATTTACCCCCAATAATTTTAGCATAGGAAATAATTGAATACATAATTATATAATTCCAGTTTCATTACTTTTGACCTCCATACTGTAGTTCTAGATAATAAATTAACCACTATTAGAGTTGTGTATGAAAGTTCATTTAAACCGGCTGAGCAAGGAACCTGGAACAAAATTGCTACACCTACTTTAGAGTCATGACAACAGAGTACAGGTTATAAAAATCAGTAAATCCCAATACATGCTGCAAATTAACTTCCCGAAATCAAATAAGGGTCTGCAACCAGCTTTTGCCTAATAATGGCTCACTAAAGTTTAAATCTGAAGCAGCACTCTTCTCAAAAGCACTAGCCTATTTGACCAATTAATACCACTAGCAGTTTCAGTTTGCTGGATATAAATGTTTAGAATGTAGGAACAAGGATGGGGGACCAACCTTTATAAAGTTCTGAATGAACTAGACCCTGTTCACAAGATACTTGCTCTCACCTTTCCTGGAAGTTAGATTGGCTGGGATGCTCCGGTTGTTGGCTCTTAGGATTGAATGTTTCAGAAGTAGGGCTGTTTTGAAAGTTAGGGGCTTTTAACTGAATCTATTCTTCTGAGACCAGATATGGTGAGTTTTTCTCCTTTTGATGTACCTATATGTTGTTCAGGGTGTGAGGGGGACTAGGGGGCTTTTTGGTTTGTTTTTTTTAATTCCCTGATAACATGATTTCTAATACATAGAGCAGAAAGATGGTCTAATAGTTAGCTTGAGATATGTGAACTTTGGGTTTCTTTCCCAGATCTACTAAAGACTGTGACTCTGGGCCACATGTTTATTCTAAAATCTACTACATGATTTTGGGGCACATCCAAGAAAGGTCTAAGGGATTTAAAACAGGACTTATGTTGTCTTTAGGTGCCTAAAACCAAAAACTGTAGGGCAAATTACCCTACTTAGAGGCTCCCTAATCCTGGGAGCACCTGCAACTCATTTTGTGTTCCCTGTTCAGCCTGAAAGTTCAATAGGTACTCAGCATACACATTTTTGGATGGCCTTTCTGAAGAACTTAACTATCCCCATACACTATAGGGATTCTAACTGTCAAACCCTGGGTTTTGGGCCAGGCACATAGAAGTATGTGTTGTAGTATAGGCACAGAGGGGATGTCTGTAAACATGGAATATATGGAGACATCACGCTAGCCCAGGTGCCTGAAGCAGTATAGCTGCATTAGTACAGTGCTCTATCTGGGCTAGTATATCCTGCTTTTAATCTATACTAATTCATTCAGGTGGAATGTCATGCTAATGCGGTTGTACTACTTCCAAATGCAAGCTAGTTCATTCAGAGCTAATTCAGGTATTTTTGTATAGCATTACATTGTGCCATGTAGAAATACCCTAAGTTTTTTACTGGATTTCCCCTTATTCTGACCTTCTAAATGTGATGTTCAGGAATGTCTCTGCATGGGTAGCTGCCTTATGATGTTTAGCCAGCATGACATGGGGTGCCAATTTTAAAGTGTTCAGAACCACAGCACTTGCACTGGTATATGCCCCAGCAGAATACTGTGCTCCTGTATGGTCCAGAAGATGTTGCTCTAAAAAGTTCAACAGTGTACTTAACAGTGCTCAGAGATTCAAAACAGGCTGCACTACTTTCACACATGCAGATGTACTTTTGGGCATTAGACCAAGTGATATAAGAAGAAAGACCCTGACATCATTACTGGCAATAGAGGCAAGAGATGATGAAAATCACCTGCTCCATCAACTGTTAACTGAAGACCTGAACAGATGGAGGCTTAAGAGGCTTACAAGTCATAAATCGTTTGTACATGAAGCCCACAAGCTCCTGGAAGCAAAAGAGTGGGCCGACCACTGGGAAAGGTCAGACCTATTCCTACAGCATTTTATACCAACACCAAACAAGTCTCCCACTGGGCATGACCTTGACAAAGAAGCATGGGTCAAATTGAACAGATTGAGATCTGGATAGAGACGCTTCAAAACAACACTTCACAATATAAACATTTTGGAGAGCCCCTTGTGTGAATATGGTGTGCAACAAACAGCATGGCACTTAATTAAAAGTTGCAATCTTTACAAATGCCCAGAAGGGATAGATGGAATCTGCATATTGAGCAATAATACCAGACAGTGGCTCATAGATTTGGAAGTTAATATCTGACGCCATACAAAAGAAGAAGCAGCTCTTACTCTGTCTGTGCTGTGATTCCCCATCTGTAAAACACAAAGAAAAGTGTTACTTTAGTCAACATGGTTATAGGGAGGATAACTATATTAAATACTGTAAAGGTCTCATATGCTACGGTACTACAAACCATGCATACCCTACACAGATGAAACACGGATTCTAGTATTTTGGGTGGCAGCAGCAATCGTTTTATTAAAGTGGGAAACACCTTGAGTTATTGTTCCTATAGGATGCATGATAGCTAAGGACCAGAGGAACTGGGTGGCAGAACAAGATCCGTATGGATGTATGTTGTTTCTTGATGTTCCCTTGTGATCCCTATGAGAAAGAGGGAAAACTGCAGGTCCTCAAGTGGAACATTTGGCTTCTTTCCCTAAGGGACAAATTATATAAAACATGCACAGTTATATATGTTACTCCTATGTAAGGGAGAATGGGCCCCTGAGAAATTCCATTTTCTTTTGTTTAGGGGAAGATTATCTTTCTTAAAGAGCAGTTTCTAAAAAGGGAACTCTCTAACATCTATCAATATACTCCAGAATTTTTTTTTAATTACAGGAAGGGTTATGTTCTATGATGATCCCTCAGTCCTCTTCAAAACAGCTCTGTTGAAAGACATTCTTTGAAAATTCAGTACACCTTTGTGCTAACTTCTCACTGGTTCTGGGGTTTGACTAAGACTACTGATATTTTCCAAAACTTACATTTACATTTTTTGCAGTTAGAATATAGCCTGAGGAATATAGGTATCAACATTTCACCAAATACTATGATAAAGTTCTAGTTAAAAGGAACTGATGTCTGTCTATCCACACTGAAAATATAGGTTGATAATAGAACAATGAATAGAATCTTCTGTAGCATTTTGAACATAAGATAACAGCTGGAGTTTTCAAGTCCATGTGCTATTTCTCAATGCAGTTTGCATAACTGAATAAAAATTGAACTGCTTTTATAGGTTGGGTTAAGCCTCATTGTAACTGGTGAATATAGCAATTGCCCTTTGTTCAAGTTATTTCTAAGGAACAATGCTGGAGAGGGAAAAGTTCAAGTGAATGGTTCAAATGAAAGGCCCCAAAAAATTCACTGAGGAATTTGAACTGCCTGGTAGGGGGCTTCTGTGTATATTGCTTGTGTAAGTGTGTGTGTCTGTGTCTCTGTGTGTGAGACAGAGATAGTGATGGAGATGGAGAGAAGTACTGAAAAACACAGGCAATGCCCCTTAAAGCAGCCTAGATAGAGGGCTTTGGTATTGGGTGTTGACTGAAGGAGCCTTGGGCATATACCTGGGTGGGCAACTGTAACAAGTTTGGGTGAGCTGTTGAGGGCCACACACGCAAAATCTTTCAAAAGATATCATTTTAACAAATTATAGATAAAAGACAAATCATATACTAAAAATCTAACATCTACTATAACATATTTTGATTTTATTTCAAAAAATAATTTTTGTTCTGTTGTATGCTTTTTTGAGTACCGTATACAAAGGCGATTGTATAATAGGTCAAAATAAAATTAAACTCTTGCATATTGGGGGGGCATGTAGGGGAAGTGGGGGGTTTGGGAGGTGTGTGGGGAGGCTGTGGGGTATGTGTGTTGTGGGAGGTACATGTGTGTGGAGAGCTGCCCTTGTACTAGGTTCTGGAAGCTGGCTACAGCTAAGGGTGGGGGAGAAAGGGAGGGGAGCAGGAGGTGCATGCAGCAGAGTCCGCTGGGGTGGTGCAGTGAAGAGGCAGTCTACTTCCCCCCACAACTGGCTCATGGCTGCCCCTGCAGTGCTCTGCATGGGGCCAAGCCCCACCCACTTGTGCCCCGGGCAACCTGTGCTGCACTCCCACCCATGCTCACTGGATGGCCCCAGCCTTGGCCCCCGCCAGCATGCACAGCTTCCTGGTGGGGCTGCTCCCAGTGTGGCTGCAGATGCCTGGATGCTGCTCAGTATCTCCTGCCTCCAGTGGCTCCTCCTCCTCCTCTTCCCCTTGCTGTGCCGCTCCAGGTTGGGGGGAAGCTGCAGTCAGGCAGCTCCTGCCCCAGCACATGGGGCTCCAGCTCCCAGCCACCCTCTCACAACTCAGCTGCCTGCACGTGATTGCTCATCACGCCTGGCCGGTAGAGTGGATGGAAGGTAGCTGGGAGCTGGAGCCCTGTGCACTGGGGCAGGAACTGCTTGGCTGCAGCTTCCCCCAAGCCTAGAGCAGCAAAGTAGGAGCAGGAAGAGGAGGAGGAGCCACTGGAGAAGTGGGGAGTCAAGTAGCACCTGGGCAGCTGCAGCCCCACTGGCAGCAGCCCCACCAAGAAGCTATGCTTGTTGGCCATGACTGGGGCCAGGACCAGGACAGTCTGGTGGCCACAGGCAGGAACGAGCTGAGTATAGTCCCATACAGAGTGCTATGAAGGTAGCCATGGGCCAGATCCAATCAGTTGGTGGGCACCTGCCCGTGGGCTAGATCCAATCAGTTGGCAAGCCAAATCCAGCCCACAGAAGGTATTTTGCCCACACACGCTATTTCAGTGGTTTTTAAATTTCCTAAAGTCATGAAACCCTTTCATATCACTTCTTCTGCTGTGGAATTCCTATCCATATCCTGTGAGCTGATGCAGAGCCAGGTGATCATACTGCCTTCTGGCCTGCTCCACCATTACCTTGTTGAACTCACACTAATTTCACGCTAATTTTCTTTTTAACCAACTTTAACTAACTTATATTCATGTATAATTTTATCTTCCATTTAGTTTTACTTAGCTATCCTAGTGCTCATTTTGTATGTATGTGGTATGCATGTGATCAAGCAAGAAAGAAAATGGAAACTAAAGATGCAAACAGCAAGAAAGAAGATAAAAATATCACACCTGCAGAAAAATGGCTGAAGCTAAATCCAAAGGTCATCTCTAACTACAGAAGCTGAGCCACGCTCCATCAGGAAGAAAACAAGTCATCACAGATGTTCAGCTAGCACCCCAAGTCTAACAAACAATCAACAGATGTGCAGATGCTACTATAAAAGAAAAGACTTTGCGGGGGAAACAACTTCTGCATAGCAATGAGGTATCGATATGTATCCGACAGACCCCCGGCCTCCTCTTTCTTGTGTTCAGCCTGGTTGACCACCAAGCTGACTTGAGCACCTAAGGACTGGTAACATCCCAATATCTGCAGAATGGTGTAAGTGTGTGTATGAATGTGTATGTTAACATGTGTCTATAGGTATAGTAATTCAAGCAATAAGGCTATAATGCTTAATAGTTTGTGTTATCAATAAACACGGCATATTGCCTTGGCCCCCTGAAAAAGATTGCGCTTATTTTTCTTTATAAAGTATATATATGCCTTAGGCATATAACAACCTCGAATCTTTTTGAAGAACCCCTGATGATGACCTATAGCAGAACCCTAGGATTTCATAGAACACAGTTTGAAAACCACTTCTCTAGGTTATATAAGCTCCATTCTGGCAGAGAAGGTATTAATAGGAGCCAAAGAGTTCACTTAAAGGCCCATTCAGTTGTTGGTACAAATTTCACTGGGCACAAAGTAGATCTGTTTAGCAAAAGGTTATTTCTTTTTAGTTAACCCATTCTTGCTACAAAAATTCAACCAGGAAATAGCTAATTTTTAAGATGTCCTTATTCCATTTCTCTTTACACTAATGTTCACCAAGTAATGCAACATCTTAATTGATTCTAGGTGACTTTTTATACTTTACTGGTAGTATCTGAATGCATGAAGCAAACTAATTAATTTTTGCATGTGTTTTTTCTCATCTTCAGCCCAGGAGAAGGAGTGTGTGCAATGTCTCATTCTTCAAATGTCTCATTCTGTGATTTGTGATAAACACATATTAAAGAAAGACAAAGAAAGGTGCTGTGCATGTTGTATGGAAGAAGCTGAGGTTTGTGATGACCCTTAGTTTATGTAAGGTTTCATTCCATGATCCTGGGCTGGCCTCTAAAACTCTCTTCAAACTTTTCTCTGTCTTCCACTGCTCTTGGTTGCATCATATCTGAAATTACTTGTACATTTGTCAGGCTAGAGCTTACTTCATCATACCTGTCTTGTGAGGTGCCTCACTCTGGGAGCTAGTTCTCTATCCAGCTAATATTGTATTTAGAATTACTGACTGGTATCTGTAAAGTGTTTACTCAGGTAATGTGCTCTTCCACTAGAGAATGATTCATTAAGACAGTGGGGCCAAGCTTTTTGTCAGGCATGCCATAAATTAGCTCCACACCCTCCCCAAGTGCCACCCTAATCCCAGTCCCTTGCCAAATCTGCTTCTCTGCTTGCTACTCCCTGCTCTGTGTTCCCTGCATGATCTGCTGCTTTACTTTCTGCTCCCTGCTCTGTTTTCTGCTCCTTGACCTATCTGCAACTCTGCTACTTGTCCCCTCCCCCTTCTTCCACATGCCACTTGTGGCATGTGTACCACAGGATGGCCACCCCTGCATTAAGATAATAGGAAAAGTTAACTTAGACTCGAGGCCCAGTCTATCCAGGGATTTGGGGAGATTCAAAGCTGTCCTGCTGCAAGGAATATAGGAAGACTCCACAAGGCAAAAACAAAAACATTCTTTTTCTATGTCACTACTGATTAGTTTTATGCACCAAGTTAATTCATTGTTTCTATTCTAAGAATGCTTCTCTCTCTCTACAGATTAGTCCATTTTGACATTAACTCTTTAAATGACCTTTTCAAAAGCAGCAGAATATTGGGTGTGCATCCTCTTTTCAGTCCTATTCCATCTAAGTGTGTCAATGGCTTCTTTACTTCCTTCTGACTTAAATCATGCCCCTGGACTATATCAATTTTCTGTGATAGTAATACATTGATTGGAGTTAATTCCCCTCATGTGGGCACTAAGAAAATAATTTCCATATTTACTCTAGAAAGACTTTAGCTTGGTTGTGAAGAAAGAAGCACCATCTTGCGTGCTACAATTGTGTGGAATTAATAGAGTATCTGCACAAACTCTTCTGATGCAGTGACTGAGTTTTTTAAACTTAATGTTTATTTGATAGAGACTATTCTGACACCACTAGTCTTGTATTTAATGGAGATTTGGGATGTTCCATGGGATTTCATAGATTCTAAAGCCTAGAAGGACAATTAAAATTAGGTAGCACAGGAATTCACCAGTGTTCCTGCTTTTAATGCAGTAACTTGTCAACAAGTTAGACCCTGTGTCCATTCTTTATTTTTGTAATCCGGGCAGTACTCCAAGAGGTACCCCCTCACTGATTGCAGGGATCAGAGCAGGTGCACAAGCGCTGTGAGAGGTGTAGAGACCCTCCTCCCCCTATAGAGCAAAGCCAGATCACTAATGGGGACTTAACCATATACCCTTTAATGAGAGAACAGTACTGGGAACATAACCAGTATAAACCAGAGGGTATAGGGGACACTACAATGCCCTGAAGGGGCAGGATTCAACAAAGGTTAGACACTTACAATCATAGACATATTCATCCAGTTGACAAAAGACAGGGTTAACACAATATAAAACACAAACAGCAGAACAAACAATACTGGTTAGTGAAACATAAAAATCACAAAATAAAAAATGTCAAATAACAAGGAATAACAAGCCTAGGTTTGGGGGGGGAGGAAAAACACAATGGCCTCTTTTCACTGCAACAGGAATTCCTCCCTGTCACTTCACTCAGCCTAAGTCATCCCAGCTGGGAATTGAACTCAGATCTCCTACATAGTAGGCAGAAATTCTACCACACAGTGACCAGTGCTAGCACAGTCTAAGCTGCTAGGGGTCTTGACTTTCCAGGAGCCCTGGCCTTGCATCGAGCTTCCTGGCCTCTTATTGGAGGAGCTGGAACCAGAGCTGGGAACTTCTCAGGTCGCTGCTCAGATCCTTGCTGGAGCAGGGGAGTCTCTCCTGCTGGCCACAGCCTCTCGTAAGGGATGCTGGAGCCCAGCAGGAAGCCTCTCCTGCTGGCTGCACGCCACGTTGTTGAGGGTCCAACTGCTGCCTGCAGGTCCCACTCCTTCAGGCTCTTCTGGGGCAACTGCTCCCACCCCGCTGGCCCAGCTCTTGCCAGCTCTTTGAAACTCCTTCCTTGTGGTCCCTCGCTGGTCTCCCCTGAGTCAGCTGCACTGCCCCTTTTATCCCCCTCCAGGTGACCCAAGGGGCCAACCAGGGAACATGAAGGGTGAGTCTCTGGGCCTGATTGGTGAGGAAAGTTCCTCCAAACATCTTTTATCCTTTCAAAATCCCTGGGCCAAATCATTACCAACTAGCCTGTCATGTTTTCAGAGTCCATATAACATCCCTTGGTAATTGACTCCAAGTGTAACTTACTGTAACAGAGCACAGGGGTGCTCTGTTACTCCTAGGAGCATGGAAGCAGCAGGGAGCTTGCAGCTGGTCACAGTCCCTAGTTAGGCACAGTTGCCTGACTGGGAACAGGTCCTAGCTGTTTCTTATAAGAGCAGGGCCCCGAACAGCAAAGCTAACAGTCTGTTGCCAGCAGCCAGAACACCACCCGGCTGGAGCTGCTGCTCGTGACATCTTGGAGGTAAGGACAGGAGCTATGGGATGGCTGGAGGCTCCTGGTCCTGGAGCATGACCTAAAACTACACCCTGCTGGGGTTCAATGGTGTGGTGGGGCTGCTTCCAGAAAATGCCATACCTGGGGCCTACCCAGTGAAGGGTGAGTATGGGGCGCCAGAAAGCCTCAGCCCCCACTGTCTTGCGAGTGACTCCATGGACGGAAAAAGCTAGGGGAGCACACCCTGAAGGACAAAGCAAGGGCCCAGGCTCACTGTGAGTTCTGAGGTGGGCTCCTGCCAAGTGAAGGGGCCAGAGACAGCACCCAGACTCATGGAGGCTGCACTAGGGAAGCAGAAGTGAGGCTCCATGGGGTGGGGCCCTGAGCCTGTGGGGAACTATGTGAGAAGCTCCTAGGACAAAGGGATAAAGGAATTGTGAGCCCAGAGTAGGGCAGGGGATAAGCCCATGTAGGGCAGAGGAATAGGGGTTGGAACCCAGCATGGGGCTGGGAGCCCAGAGTTGCTAGGGGCTGGGAGCCCAGAATTGGGATGGGGCTTGGAGCCCTGAGTGAGGAACAGGAGGAGAGCCCAGTGTTAAGGCACTGGGACTATGAGTTCCAGTGGGGAGTGAGAGTCCCATGTGAGACTCTGGAGCTCGGGTCCCAGTGTAAGGCACTGGAAGAACATGGATGCCATCTGTGAGGCCTGGGACACAGTACAGGGAAGGTTGGAGCCCTGCGTATAAGCCCTTTGCATCAGGGCAGGTAAATGGGTCGTCTCCTGCCTTATTGCCATCTTCTAATTGTTGCCAACTAAGGCATGGCAGTTGCCCAGAGACAAGTGAGCGGGCCAAAAATCTGACCAGCCCCGGGACGCCCACTTTTTACTCTTACCTTCATTTTTTTCAGAAAAAGTATATTATTTTCAGTTTGAATTTTGCTGACTTCATCTTCCAGACGTTGGATTTTATGTTTATGTTCATAGAGTAGATAGCACAGAACTAAAATGTTGCATGACATGTGCTAAAGTCAACTCTGAGACAAAGTGGAATGTCTCTATGCATTTTAAAAGTTAATTCGGAGATAAATCCAAAAAATGACTTGGGAACATGGGACTACAAAGGGCCTCCTGGGTTATCAAATTCAGCCCCCTCCATTCTCAGTCAATTGTTAACCTACAGAATGTCCCAGATTTTCACTTCAAACTCTCACTGTTCATAAGGAACAGTATTTGAAACACCAAGAACACTCTATAATAGAGGTGCATGCATCATGCACAAGATTGAGAAGGGGGCAGTAAGTAGAACAGCAGATTGGGCAAGGGAAGGATATTAGAGTGGCACTCCCATAGGACACAGCCTTAATTTGTGGCATGCCTGCCAGAAAGATTGCCCCCTCTGCTCTATAATGTGCCACTGATAAAAAGTAGAGGAGATTAAATACTGCCAGTGTCCTGCCACTGCAACAACAAGGAAGAAGTTGGTTAATATATTCACAAAAGAACCTAGAAAAAGGCTGGTACCATGCCACAGTTTGGTACAGACAACCAAACTACGATCCTGACAATTCCTGCTCATTTGCTATCCAACAATGGAATTGCCTAAACTGCATCACTACCTTGTTTGTCACCTTAAATGTTTGCTTATGGACGTGTACAGAATTGCTTCAGTCTTGACAGCTTGATCAGCCCTGAGCCAATTCAGGATCCAGAATCTAGACGTTCCTCTGCCTCATTGCCTACAAAGAAAGCAAAACTGAGCATAACATAGTAGTCTATTAGGCCTGGGAAGGGAAGACGTAAATTCTAGTCCCTGTTCGAAGGACTAATTTTGCATTTTAAAGGCATCACTGGTTGCATCTACATGTGCATTAATGCACCTCTTCTAATGTGCATTATATTTAGTACCTCCAGGCACTTTTACACGTGCTCCAGGGGTGGAGGGGCAACACTTTTAATTAAAGCATCACAGTGTCTTGTGTATCAACATCCTCAAGCTTCAAAATGGTGGCAGGAGTGCTTGAACTAAAGCTCGTTTCTACAAGCTTTTGTTCAAGTGCCTCTGCCACCCTTTTGAAGCGCAGGGATGCTGATACATGAGACAGAGGAGACTTCTGGAGCATGGTAATTGCTACGCTTCAGCAGACTCAATTAATTGAGCCTGCTCCAATGCACTGTAAGTGTAGCACATTGGAGCAGCCTCTGAGCTTGTGTACAGGCACCCTCCAATGTGAAGTACTAAATGAATGCACATTAGGCTGCGCTAATGCACAGTAGTGCATAAATGAATGTGCATTAGGCTGTGCTAATGCACAGTAGCATATTTGCACACTTAGTGATGCTTAATGTACAGTAGACTATTTTATTGTGCATTAGCAGTGTCCATTTTTTTACATGATGCTTTAATGCGCAGTAAAATAGTCTATTGTGCATTAAAGTGCGTGTGTAGATGTGCCCACTGGATGCATCTACACATGCACTTAAATGCGCTGTAGACTAATTTGCTGTGGTGTAAATCATCACAGTTTACACACGTGACACTATTAGACCACAGCAAGCTAACTGTCGCTGCCATAAGATAGTACTGTTGGGGACAGTTCTATCTTACAGCATTGAAAATAACTGAGCTTTTTTGTGGGAATGTGAATGGAAACAAAGAAACAGATCAATAGTTGAGGTATTAATCTAGAAATGAATCTGTTCTTATCCTGAAAATTGGTGTGCTTCTATATGAAAAAAAATGGATGAAATTGAGATCTCACCTGTCTTCTTCCCCAGGAGCAGTAGAAAGATAAATGAAGACAAAACGAAATAAATGGAACACAAAACAAGCTGGTGAATATAGTATATAGAATAAGGCTACAATCTTACTTTAAGAAGGTTTTAAAATAAATGGTTTATTGCATATTTAAACAACTTGGCCCTTCCTCCCTTTCAAGGACAGACAGACATTTGAACTTCCGAAGTGTCACAACCCAAAGTTGTGATTTTTGTTTTGTGTGTGCTTTGGCACCACTGAATTATTTCCCGCCAAATTGCAGCTTCTTTGCACGGTGGAGTTCTCTGCTGCAGAAGAGAACCCCGGTGCAATAGAGAATTTCCCGCCAAATTTGTAGCTTTCTTTGCAGGGTGCATTTCTCTGCTGCAGAGGAGAAATGCTCGTTGCAGAGTTCCCGCCATTCGTATTATAATTCGAGCCCCATTATTGGCTTGTGCTAAATTATGCACACGTGGTGGCTAGTGATTGGCTTGCTAGCCATATAAAAAGCTTGTGTGGTTTCCGCCCAAGTTGGAGGACTCCACGAACACTAGGAGGAGGAGACTTCGCGCTGTGTGAAGATCTCTAAGCGCTGTGGATCCTTGCGGACCCAACGCGCCTCTCTTAAGCAGGCAAAAGAGGCTTAATAACCGAACCCACGGAGTTTTTGCTTCTAGCCTCTCCCTGTCGCCGATAAATTCCTAGACATATCCTGTCCTTTATACCGAAGATTTAAACCCAAGCCGGATACATGGAGCCTAGCAAACTTCGTGTGAGTGAGTGTATTCAGAGCTCTTTACCGTACGTACTTTCTCCGGTTGGTCCGATGGCTCGCGGTTTAGAGCCTCCAACCGGATGGGCTAGAAGAGTGTTCACGGGGAGGAACTCTAGTCCGTCTCTCTTCTTTTCTATCTGCAACTGTAACTCAAGCAAGTTTTCTGCCTGCACCGCGACCATCTTTTGGTGTAAGTAAACAATCTTTTAATCAACCACTACGCGTTTGTGACTAATTCTAGCTCGCTGCCAGTTCTCTCCGACCCCGCGTGCCCGGGCTGCTGGCCACAGCCAGCGTGTGTGAAAGACAGGCCACGGATTGCCCCTCCCGACTCGCGCATGGCGGCGGGATCGGGGCCCGGCCCGCACACAAAGCAGTGCACCAGAATGAAATATTTTCAATAGGGTAAATTAAGTGCCATGACACATAGTACTTATGTGCGCTACACCAGGGCTATCCAACTGGTGGCTTGTGGGCCACATGCAGCCTGCAAGGCATTACACTGTAGGCCCTGGACTCTGGCCTGGCCACTGCTCCCTCCTCCATGTCCTGTCATTGTTCCAGAGGTGGGTTAGTGTGACAGCACAGGAATCTGAAGGTGAGTCCAGAGCTGCAAGGGTGGGAGAGCGGATATGCACCATGTAGTGTAGTCGTGAGCAGGGCACCCAGTGCAGCAGTCAGGGGATGCCCACATTGGAATCTGGTATAGTGGAGTGTAAGAGGGGGTGCCTACATGGTGTGCAGCCCAGTGGCCCATGCCTTGCCCTGTGTGGTTCGTGAGGCACGTAGCTGCCCTGTGGCTCCTGGATGCTTAGAAGTTGGACAGCACTGTGGTACATTACAGGACCTCAGACAAAAGTGAATGACAATGTATCATAGAGATGTAGACATAGCTCTTTAAGAGGTTCTTATTGCCTTGCTTCTGGGCTTTGCCATTGCTAAAGTCCATTTTTATCTTCTTCCCCACTAGAGATGAGAAGAAAATGAATAGATTCCTGTCACTGTGTGTGAGGTTGACTTGGGAGCTGCTTGCCCCAAGGGAGGGGTGATGCCCACCCGAAATGGCCTCAGCCCGTGAAGAGAAGTAGCCCAGGAATGGCTAGTGACAGGTGGAACTCACCTGCAGGTGCTGGAGCTGAAATTCAAGAGTGGCGCATGGCACTGAAGCACTGCTTTAAAAGTACGTGCACCCTGTGCATAAGAGGATGCACTGGGAGTGATGTACAAAAGGTGTGCCCAAACGTGCAGAGGAGCTGGGTACCAGAGACAGTGAAAGGCAGCCAAGTCCTGGAGTGGGAAGGAGGCAGTGGAGACAGCCCTTTCCTCTATTCTGGCCAAAAGTCCAAGCTGATGAGCCAGGCAAAAATAGCAAGAAGAGACCCCTGACTCCAGTAGGCCTGGAAGAAAGAGGCTCTGTAGTCCGACAGGGGAGCCGGCTGAGAGAGAACTCGGAGGAGTTCTCATCCATGAGGTGGATGAACCTGAAGAGCTGAGAAGACAATAGAGTCTTAGAGCAGTGAAGAGCACCCTAGAGTGAAAGCGTAAGTGAGAACCCCGCATAGTGCCAGATGCAAGGCGCTGCGGGACTACGATTAAGTTTGGTTTGGTTATTCATTTTATACATGTTTACAGGTGCTTCAAGTATTTGCACCTCCATCAACACTTCGTAATAATTGAGTTGACTTTTTGTTAAGATTGGACTTAAATTTTGCCCTGACTGGGTCACAGTCAACAATACAGATGTGGTCCTCAGAGGGACTGTCCAGGACTTTGATGCCTATTACTTGTGACAAAAACGTGTACAGACTATAACTGATGGTCACAGGGTACACAGCTAGTCCTGTGTTGCAAAACACCATTGATCTAACACCGCAGTTGGCATATGGAAGAGGGGTGTAGGGAAGGTGAAGCCCCAAAAAACATGCCTAGGAGAATTTCCTCCAAAGGGAATGAGAACTCTCACTATTGGAACCTCCCTTTTCTGGTATTTATTTTTTTTCTATTGTAATAATGTCGTGGTGGGCAAACAAAGAGGGAATTTATTTCCTCCTCTTTTGGGAGCACACTCCTAAGAGCCAAGGAGAAAAAAAGGGGCATAGGACACCTCACATAGTGGGGGACATGGATAGACATGTGAATCATCACACTCTTTGCCCTGACTACGTCTTAGCTCACTCATTCCTTGAACCACTAGCACATCTTCTGGGCCTAGCCCTACCAACATTTTTGACCCTGTTGTCCTGTTGGCAATTATGCAGAAGACAATTAAACCCAGAAGACATCCTGTGTGTGTTTGGTAATTCTTCACATATCAACAGATGTTAGAGATAGAGTACGTTTAAAACTTAGAAATTATAGACATACTTGGGTAGTTCCCTCTTGATACTGGCACAGGCATGGATCCTCTACATGCAAGCCTGTACCACCAACTCCTTGAGAATTGTTCTGCTCTTGCTACTGCCCAGGGACCTGAAAATCTCAAATAGAGTGCATGGACACCATCATTGCTATGGTGGAGCAGGTAATGTCTTGTAAAAAGCTTCAGAAACCCATGTGTATGCAAAACAAAAATTTGTCAGAAAGAGTTAAGGTTGAAAGTGTGGCACTTAGTCCTTTTCTTACTAAAAATTCTTCACTGCTTGTAGAAATTACACACTGTTTAAATCCCAAAGTGTAAGAATGGTTGGAAATGAACATCTAAGAGCTCCAGCCAATGTATAGGTAAGTTACTATGGCTGTTTCTCTCTCATGCTGTTACCCAAATATAACTTTGTCCCCTACGATAAACAATCCCATAATACAAAAAGATTAAAATAATTATTACACTGAGATGAAATGCAAGATGCAAAATTAAAGAAGACTGTTTTTTTCTTAACTAAGTTTGGGAGGTCAAGGCATTAAACTGGGCTAGGCAAACACATGCTTATAAGCATTTTATGAATGATAAATATTTGCATGCGTTTCATCCCTGCAATTATGAGAGTAAGAAATGTTCAGAAGAACTCACTGTTCCAATTTAAGTCAACGTTGCCACTGATTTCAGTGGGACCATCATCATTGGCAGCCATCAGTCTCAGGAAACCATCGGGATTGTGCCTTTGGTAGGTTACCAGGTACCACCACAGCTTCTTGAGTGGCTGAGGAGTCCAATGCATGACAGGCAGACCCTCCAGCAAGTTGCACATACAAACTTGGTTGAGCTTGTACTCGGTATAGTTTTGTCTTGCCTCTTCTCTAGCTTAGCGCTGACCCTATCCATCTTGAAGCAACAAAGGCCCTGCTTCATGGCGGCTTTCCACCTGCAGCGGTCTGCAGCGATTGATTCTCAGCATTGGCCATTGATGCACAGCTCACTAAGGTTTTTCTTGCAAACATCAATAAAATGGAGTTTGGGCCAGCCAAGTTGATGCTTGCCAGTGGCCAGCTCAATGTAGAGCATGTCCTTGGGGATTTGGCTATTGCTCACACAGTTCACATATCCTAACTGTGAAGAAGTTATAACAAAAAAAAAAAATTGAAAAAGCAGAAAAAGGGATCGAGCCAGGAGAATGGCGATTCAAAAGCAGCTGTTCCCTGCATCTTAACAAGCCGGGGGTGGGACGGCATGGCGCAGAGGAGGAGACAGGAGAAAACGGGGACTCCAAGAGTGAGAGCTTGAAGAAGACAATGGTGCTGGGGAGACCCCAGAGATTGGTCAAGCGTGCTGGGGAAGGCACGACTAAAGGAGGAGGCTGGGAGTCTCCAGAGTATGTAAATTGACTCTAGGATTGCACGGAGAAAAAATAGAGGTACAGCAGAGACAAGCTGTGAAGAAAAAAAGAGCCATGGATGCTCCTGAGAAAAAAAGAAACAAAATGTTGAGATTACTCTGATTTGCTTTTGGTTTTGTTTTACATTGATGGGAACTAACTGTTCTTCAAGGGTGCTTGAGGGGAGAACAAGGAGAAAGCCGGGGTTGAAGCTACTTCTACACCCTAGCAGAAAGAACGCGGGAGTGTCCCGAAGGGATTAACAGGATAGGATATTGCATAAGAAGAAAGGAAGGAAGAAAAAGAAAATAAAATTTTCTGTATAGATAAGAAACTGTTCCAAAGTTAATTATATACTGTTGTATGTTGCTAAAGAAGAAACTTCATAAAAGGTGTTTACAAAAGACTAAAGAAAAGAAATAAACAGTTGTAAATAGCCAAGATCCATGTTTGTGAAATAGTTGTGAATGTAAAAGAAAAAAGAATAATAAAGAGAATTGTTCAACTCCAATACAACTGGGATTCGAGTGATGACATAAATCTTGGGAGTCAGTCAAGAGAGGCATCACATAGGGTGGGCAACTGATAGGAACCTCGATAGATTGCCAGTATCCTACTATGGCAATAATACCTCCCAACTAATAACATCAAAATGAATAAGGATGTGGTAGGAGAGAGTCGGACTAGATGCAGGAGGCCATAACCAAGGCAATCGGGGGAAACATCACACTAACTAACGGAGGCATCTCTGGTAGGATCAAGTTGAGGTCTCAGTGGGACCAGAGTATGAATAAATTGTATAATTTCTTTCAATATTTTATTTTTAAACTATCTCCTAAGACAACTTGGAACAGGTATGGATAAGCTTGTAAAATTCCTATTTCTGCTGTTTTCTACAGTGGATATGTAAAAAGAATTGAGTCTCTTTTTCCTTTCTGTTTGCAATGTTCTGTAGCACATCCATACTTAATGCCAGAAGTACAGTTCAAAAAATAATCACCATCCTTTTCTCCATCAAAAACCTCTGAAATTGGTTAAGCCCTTTTTTATTATTTATAGAGGCCTGTACATGCTTCTGAGCTTGACCCAAAGCCCTTGAAATTAATGGGAGTTTTTTTCCATTAAGTTGCACGGGCTTTGGACCAAATACACATTATTCTAGACACACCTGTTGTCGTCTTCTTTTCTTGTTCATTTCTGAAATACAGATCCAGGGAAACAATGAGCTCTGCAGCTAGGTTGAATAATATTTCTATTGTAAAATATCTGAGGTTTTAATGCAGAATCAAAGTTCCATTTTGCCTGATCAAAATAACGAAAGAAAAATAAACTAAACTATAAAACCTATTTCCATTTTTCATGTATAGGAAACTCAGAAATCAAATCATTTGAATATAATTTAAAACATCATTCTGACTACTCTAACTCTCCTATAGTTAGTAAAACTTCAATTTTTAATTTGTACATTAAGTTTAGAATAGTACATGGGGATCAACGAGAGCCACTTCCACATAGGTAGCGTCTCCAACTAGAGCTCCTGAATCAACAAAAATGCCAAAGCACACAAAGATAAAGATATGGACACTGTTTTTGGCATATGAAACAAGAAATATAGTGCATGAAATACAATATAAATATGAATGATGTGGAAAGGACAGAGGTGTGTTCCATATTGTGAGATATCTAATGTACCATATTCAGGATACGCAAAAATCTAAAAGGGTAGATTGTTAGAGGCCAAAGCCAGATGAAGCAAACATACACACAAATAAGAATTGGGCACAAAATTTTATCACAATTATATTTTTCATTTGATCTCATCTTTTATGTTTGTCTTTCACATCTTCAGGGCAGTGACTATATATTTTGTACTGTGTAGCACCAAGTATTTGGCACTAAAGCTCCATCATACACCAGGAAAGTTAATAGGAATTTGGTCCATGACTTCAGTAAGAGCTGTAAACTGGCCGTAAGCAGTAATAAATTTTTAATTCTGTGTGTATTTCATTGAGCGTTAATACTTTTGTATCTTGCAAGATGTTGTATATGATTGAGAAACAGAAATATATATTTTTGAATAATGATGCTAAAATATTGTGCACACAACATTTTTATGAAAAAGACTATCCAATGGCCATAATTGAAATGGTTCATTTCAAATGATATACTGCTTTTAGTTCCTAAGTTTGACTAACCATTTGTGTTTTATATGACAATTTATAAGTAGGCATTTATGACAACAAACATAATTTATGGCATGGGATCTGGTTAATTTGTTTACTTACTGTATTATCTAGCTGTTTATTTAGGTTTTCACTTTATATTACAATGGATATTTACAGACTTTTGCTTAACAGGTTTTCTATTGCATTGTCTTTTTTCTTTGTCAGATCAATCAATTATTTATTGATTTATTAATCGTGAGAAGATGCATAAAATTAAAAGAGATTGCAATACACATAGGAAACTAGAGGCAAAGATATCAGACATTTTGCTGGGATATGCAGTTTCTAGCTTGTAAGCTATGCTACTGACCCAGTTTTCCTAAATATTTATAACATTTCCTTACATTTACATATTACAGGAAATATAACATATTTATATTTTATAGGAAACTATCAAACTGGCCCCTAACCCAATGGATCTCAGTTTTTCATCTTGTGGCCTTTAGAAACTACTCATCACGTAGGCCATCTCCTCCCACCTCATTCTAGTCCCCAAATTACCCTGCTGAAACTGCAGAGGTAGTTTAGGTGAATATGACATAGCAGAACATTAAGGATATTGACCATTAAAGAGTCACGCTGATACGATGCTTATGTCCCCATGTTACATCTGTGCTGTTTAAGGTTATATTCCCTGAAGCTGCTGCTGCTCAAGTGTCTCCAGTCACCCTGTGGTTTGTTTCTATTCTCTGGCACATTTGTCACCATCTGAAAATGTGTTGCTGACTTTAAGGAAAGAAATACTAACATCGACAGGCATTAAGGTGCCACATAGAGTGCTGAGAATTGTTTGGTTTATTAGTTTAACATATTTTTGAGAATCATAGGAGTTCCTGAGCAGGCTATCGCTGTCCAGAAACATCATTGCTTTATGACTATGAGAGTTTCACCTTTCTCATTTGTACTGCTTCAGTACACAGAGGGTACATCTGCACTTCACAATGCATTACCACTGTGTAGACTTATCCAGTTAGGACTAAGATGCCACCAAACCACGGCAGAAGTGATGAGGACTACTCAGCTGCATACACCTGAAGCTGGAGCTCCCTTTTCCCAGAGTAAATAAACAACATGCATACGATGCACTTAATGAGTTTTAAATCACCATTCCACTTTATCTGATCCAATTAGTATCTTCATCACATTACTTTCAGGTAATTTCCTGTTGATCATTGAAAGCAGCTATGTTTAATGGTCTGGAACAGAAATAGGTCAATAAAATGTTTGTTGTATGTATGTTAACAGTGTACCTACTATCTGTATAAACTTGATTTAAAAAATCTAACTAGAAAAGGCAAACTCCATTCTTACCAGCAAACCAGTCAGCTATTACACTGTATCAAGGAAACAACAAAGTGATGTTTAACAACCATCTTATTTGCTATCTACTACTTGAAAAAAAAATTAAATCTTTATAATATGTTAAATAAATAGAAAAATCAGTCTTAACAACTTGACTATCTACTTCTCCCACAAATATCTTTGTTCACTTTTTCATGCGGTCTTTTGTCTATATAATGCCCTCTCTATAATGAACAGTAAAAGTATCACCTTGTCTTCCATGCATTTCCAAATGTGATAAATATGCCTATCTCTTCCATCTTTATTTTGCTAATAGCCTTATACAGTAAATTCTTTCTGGGTATGGGCTATATTTACCTGTCTTTGCATAGTTTCTACAACAGTTTGGCCTCTAACTGATGCTTTTTTGCCTTGTTCATTTGCTTTTTGTTTCTACGAGTATCTAAGATGTGCTAATGATGACTATTTAAATAGAATCATAACATGCCAATTGAAAAAATATATTTATGGTAAACTTTCTCGGTTGAAAATGCAAGAGGTATAAAAATTAATGATTACTTTGTGAGGACATACACTGAGCTTTTGACATTGGCTATATGGACTGAAACTTTACAGACACCTTCTTTTTTAATAGGTTTATGGCTTTACCTGACTTCTACTGTACATTGTGGTGTTATTACATTAACGATGGCATTATCAGAATGGAAGCAGGCTTTAAAATGAGTATTATGAAGATTTGGGGTGACTATAAGGGTACCTGTGCAAATGATCACAGGGATACCCATCCAGCCACAGGTCTACCCTCTTATTTTGAGAACCAGTCACGTACTCATATGTTGTGATCCTAGAGCACATCAATGCTTTTCTTATTCAGAGGAAGACCAATACTACCCTAATTGCCAGCTTAAATGAATCCAAATACTCATGAGATTTTTCTTTGTACTGTTAGGCGGCTTTCTGTGATGAGGCCTAGAATAGTAGCTGTCCTTTGTTATTACGATTGATTGTTATTTACAGGTTTTGCTACATTTTAGATTTATTTATTGGAAGTAAAAAAGTGCTAACTACTGTTAGATTGAAGGGCATGCGGAGCTTAGCTTTGTTTGCAAAAATGAAATAACAGGAAATATGTGCATCACTGCTCATAAGAGGTACCTCTTTTTCTCTTGTTTCTGACTTTTTATATTACAGACTTTTCAACCCTAATCCACTATATCCAGCTATTTATGTATTGAAAAAAGCCTAGCAAAGCAGGGCCTCTTTTAGTAGCCTCAACCTTGATTAGGGCACTTGGATGGTACCACCAGGTATATAGCATCCCTGGAACATGAAAGGCAATGAAGGACCATAATATGTGTTTGTACATACTCCCTAAACATGAGGATCCCCCCCCAGCCCCACACACAAATTATTATTCCAGAAACATTGTAATATAGCAGAGTTATACTATGATGTTTTGCTATTTCTAGTTCTGTGACTAATTCTACATGACTCCATATAGATAAGAATGTGAGAAATTAAAATATATTTTAATGTTAGTGAAAACAAAGATGGCCAAGGTGGTGCAATGTTTCATCTTTTGTGGAGTCTTTATACCCTAAATACAGTGGATTCCAATCAAAACCTGTAAATCCCCTCTACATTTTGTGTGTTCCCATTAGTAGATAATTAAGTAGATTGGAATGAACAACTGAGATCTGAATAAATTTGTGAGAAACAAGAATGTGCAGAGAAGCGGGGGGGGGGGGGGGGGGAGTCTGACAAAAAACATGCCTCAGAACAGGAGTACTTTGAGAAATAAGAAGGAACAGGATGAATTGATAATTGAATAAACTTGGAGTTTATAGGGTGAAATCTTTAGTAAACTTTCCAAAATTACAAGTCAGGTGATCCTCAATCTTTTACGAAGTTGACCTAAATTTGCTGGAGAAGTGTGTTGGGGGGGGGCAATGACGGGGCAGGGGGGACAGACAGGGCTAGATTTCTCATCACATTTGTTTCCTGCTTTTTATTAATGTCTCTTTGTTGAGACCACTCCCATTACCTAATGGGATATAGTCTACTTTGTATTAATAAATAAATATTAATTGGGACACAGACCAGAAACCAGATGTCCCATCTCCTGGGTGTATATCTTAATCACCAGGCTAGAGCCATGCTCATTTGTGTGTTGCATGAATATTTAAGAATTAGTATTACATGAGTTAAGTACAGAAATCTTGGTTAAATCCCTGCTCAGACTGGAGCAGAGTAGAGTTGAGGCTATGTTTCTCACATCTTAAGTGAATGCCTTAAGGGGCACAGTAGAAAGTATCCTGAAGGTGAGCTTCTTCAACCTGTCCTTGTAAAGCTGTAGCATTTTGTGTAACATACTTTAACATTTATTGAGACAGAGGGAGGGAGCACGACTTGGTGGTTAGCACGCTTGCGTGGGAGTTAGCACACCTGGGTCTCTGCCATAGTGAACATCTAATTATTGATACAAAGCAGTTCAAGTTGTCAATAGGAAGAAAAACCCACCCTCAGGATAACCTATAGCTTGGGGATCAGGGCACTTACCTTGGTAGGAAGGAAAATGGGTTAAAATTCTCTCAGTCCTAGAAAAGAATTGAAATAAAGTCTCCCACATTTTGAGTAAGTACTCTAACCCCTAGCAAGGGTTGCCCAACTCCCAAGGGCCTGGGGGACACCACGTGGACTGCATGAGCCAGGTAGGCCCGTGCTGCCCCCCGGGGTGGTGGTAGGAAGCAGAATACTGAGAAGGGAGCTGGAGCTGGGTGAGAACCATCCAACAGCAGGAGCAATGCAGGGAGCAGTGCCCAGCTGAGAGCCCATCAAACAGCCCTGCCCAAAGTTATGGGGTAAACAAGGGCCTCCTTCCTGGGCATTTTGATTAATCTAACCCTTCATTTCCTTTGTTTTTTTAAAGAAGAGCTTGAGCAAGCGCTCTGTTTCAGATCTACCAGAATGTTTTCGTGTCAAACTTACAGCAGACCACAGTTCTCCCTGGGGGAGAAAAACAAAATATCTGAGCACATCTTCCATGAGACGGGTCTCTCTTCCATCTGCTGAGGTGTTTTGGCTCTGCAGCCGAACTGAACAAACCCAGCTGTCGGCAACAGCCTCATCAGGGAATTCCTCAATTCAGGAGATCAGTGGGATGGCCTGGAAAAGACCGGACAAGAGGCCTGAAAGGGCTGGAAGCCAAACACAAGAGTTGCAAAATGGAAGGGGGGAGGGATGCTGGGGGCAGGCGGGAGCCGGGCCGAGGCAGAGGCGGACAAAGGGAAGCGGGGGAGCGGGCCGAAGCCCGCGGGAAGGCGAGCCGCGGGCACGCAGCAGTCCCGCGCCAGCGGCCCATTGTGTGTGGCGGCCGGGCCCGAGGTGCCGGGCGGTGCGGAGCCGGCGCGCGGCCCTTCCCCCGGGAGAGAGAGCAGCGGGCAGCCAATCAGCGGGCGGCGCTGCCCGAGCGCGGCCGGGGGCGGGTGGGGGCCGCTCGGGCGGGATCCGCGGCTGCGGCGGCTGCGCGCTGGTGCGGCGGAGGCAGCTTTTTTTTTTTTTTTTTTTTTAATTTTTTTTTTTTTAATTTTTTTGGTGGCCCCCCTCGCCTCCTCTCGCAGCGGCGGCGGCGCAGCGCGGGGCACTATGCCGAAGAGAAAGGTGAGGCGCTCCCCGGGGTCCCCCCCTCATCGCGGTGGGGGCATCCCTTCCTGCCTGTCTGCTTGCGTGCTGCGGCCGGGCGCCGGGACCCGGGACCCGCCGCCGCCTGTTGCAAACCCGCGGTCCTCCATGGCACGATGGACTCTGGCTGGGCTGGAGAGGGGGTGTTCGGTGCTCGCTGCCTCCAAATCCCTGCCCTCCCCTCCCCTTCCCTCTCCTCTCTCCCTCCCTCCACCGCAAAAAAATGCAGCAGCTGCAGCTTTGCCGCCGGAGAGGACTTGCTGCTCGCAAACTCCCGGCAGCGGCTCGTCCATCCGCGGCGGCCAGGAGCGGCGGGGGTGGGGGTCCCACTGGGGCTTGTGCGGAGAGAGGGGAGAGGAAAAGCCATGTTTAAAACCAACTACACCCTTCTCCTCCCTCCTGTGACAGACCCGTATGTACCCACTCCCATGTCAATCAGGACAGGAGCCGGCACGGGCGGGCAGGGCGGGGATCCGCTTACACGTCGGAGCAGACACTGAGTTCAAAAACAGGAGCGGGGGGGAGTAAGGGGGGTCCTGCTGCACAGCCACTGTCTACTTGCTGGGCGCCTTCCCCCAAAGCTGCCCCTTCTCCTCCTCCCCTTTGCAAGGGGTTGGCTTGGTTTGGGCGGCCCTGCCGGACTGGGCTGAGCTGGGCTTGTCCTTGCCAGGCTCTGCCTCCTCTTGCTGGGGTGGAGGCTGCAGGAGATGCGTCTCTTGGGGGTGACAGCAGTGCCAGGAGCCAGCGATGGGGGCACAAGGGCTTGGAGCTGGCCGGGCGGCCCGGTGGGTACCAGCTGCCCGGGGTCTTGGAAGGAGCCACTTGCTTTAAATGTTAACTTCTGTAATTGTCTATTCTGGAGCTCCTGACACAGTCCCTGAGACAGCTGTGGCCAGCTAGGGTTGGAGAGGGCGGCAGGACTGGGATGAGCCACAGCTTTGATCCCCATGTGAGACCACCTGAGCACCTGGTCCTTCAGGGACTCCAGGATTTAATTTTTAAACATGGTTTATTTGTGTCTGCATCGCTCAGGACTCACTTCCAGTGCCTGGGCCTCTGGGAACCGCTGCAGGATTTTTTTGAAAGGCGCGTTTGTTACAAGTGACCTCCGGACAGGTTTAGCAGGGCTTGGATCTTCAAAAGGACCTTAGATGCCAACTTCCAATGGGCATCTAAAATCCCAGACTTGAACTCTTCTTTTTTTTCCTCCCTCTTTATTACAGTTACTAATTAAGTGTAATGAGAGCCTTGACACTAATATACTTAAAAAAAAAGGAAAAAAAAGAATAACTGCAGCCTTTTCATATTAACTAGGCCAAATAAGGTAGGGTCACTTATGTTATTGGGGATTTGCGGAATGTGGGCCGTCACCTTCCCATAATGTATACTGTGGTTGGATCTTAAATCTGTTTTAATAAAAATGACTATTAGATGGTGATTTCCAGACAGCTAGGAGTTCTAGTTTAGGCATTCACTGGTGCATCATGAGTACTCTCAATAATTATCAAGTGCACTGTTGAGGGTTTTCAGATTAATTTTTTCTTAAGGCACACTAATCTATTTCTGGTGAAAGTGAGGAACTAATAACTTTATTGCTTAAAATTAATGGGTACAGTATAGTTTTCTTCAATATGGTGTTATCCTGGGCTACAGGATTTCTGCTTTTCTAGGGCTCTGGTTTTCCTGCCTAATGATTGAAAATTAGGCTGTCCTGTGATGTTTGCCTACCACTTTGATCTAGAACCTTGCAAAATCCTTATGTCTATCCCCATACCCAATTTTATATTTTTGCCCCTTTGGCAGCCTTCCATATTCTCCCCTTCAAAAAAAAATAAAATAAAAGATAGAGCTGATTTCTTCAGTGATAGCAAAATTAAACTTGGTACTTTTCCTTCCATGGTAAAGGAATGCAGTACAACTAACAATGGGTCTACTTTTGTTGTTTCTCTTAATAAAACTTGGATCTAAGGAAGCTCAGAAATGTTAATGCTTCTGGAAAGCTGCAAGACTATGGGCCTGACTACACAAGGAAATTGATGACATAGATTCAGCAGAATAATAGCTGAGTAATTATTCTGGAATAAAGTTACTTTTATTTTGGAATAGAATGCCTACATGAGGTAAGTTAGAAGTAGTATATCAAGTATATGGGTCAGTTTCTTTTTGCAGATGTGTGGGTCCGTTAGCGAAGTGAACTTTTCCATTAAAACAAAAATCTTCAATCACAAAGGTCTGATTTAATTGGAAAATTACTTATCCTAAAACTTTACAGATCTCTGAGTATATAAACATGCAAATTTTAGGGTCATGCAAATAAATAGTAAAATTGCAGAAGGGGCATATGCAAAAGTAAAAATGTGTGTGTACTTTATCTAACTTGAAAGACCAGTCATGCTCCATCTTTTTTATTTTATTTCTCTTCTGTGTTTAATTTAAGAAATCATCATTTGACTCCCTTTATTATGAAATGCGTATTGCAAATTTACCACAGCCAACTCTGGTAGGACATTCAGCATTCCCTAAAATTTTGGTCCCCAGTAGTCACTGAATTAGATTGGAAGGGGCAAGTGAAAAAAAACATTTGTTCATTGAGATGGTGTCAAATACTGCTTTGGAACAAAGGGAGGTTGAACTCTGGACTCTTCTAGTGAGACCTTTACATGTGTTACTGCCTGTTGTAATACCACATAATGAAGTGAATACAACCTTTCACAAAGAGAACAGCATGCTAGCATGGGCTAAGCTTGAGCACTTGGGCGATACTGGTAGCAATGAAATCTTTGGACTTAATTTCAGCTAGGGCTGAACAACAAAAGAAAAAAAAACTTTAAAAAATACTGTCCAGGCAGGTTAGAATTAGTAAATTCTTCAGTTGTTTAATGGCTATATCAAAACATCTCTGCATTAGCATAGAAACAGGGAACGTAAATTTGTCCCAGGATAAACTCAAAACAGTAACATGCTGTGATTGCCAAAACATGGCTGTAGCATGATCATTGAAACTTAAAATGGGTATTTGCTGATCTTACTATGTGTACATCCGTGATGAAAGAGGTAAAAAGGTCAAATAACTTGCTCAATGTCAAACAAGGAGTCTGAGATGTAGTTGAGACTGCTTCAGAATGATTCAGTCTTTACTGTCAAAGGACTTCCCCAGGGAGGGCTCCATGCGCCTGGCTCTACACAGGCAGTGCCCCAACATGGATGCTTTGTGCGCTACCAGGCATGTGCTAATAGGCATGCCTGAGGGAGTAAGCTTATTGGTACGCATGGGGTGCTGTGATAAGGCAGCTACACGGCACTGTGGGGCTCCCTGGTACAGTCCTTTAATGATATAGATGTGGTCTGCTTGTTATTTATCTAGTTATAGGACACTGTCTGCATTTGTTTGGAGAACTTTTTTTTCACTGAGGGTTCAACCCAAAGTAATGACTAATTGAAGTGTGATTTCTTTTTAAAATTTATTTCACAACATCTTTGACCACAGTAGTGATATTTTAAAAAGTATGAATAGAAACCTTTTCTATTAGTGACTCAACTAGGTCATTTGCTTGCTTGGTGTGGTCAAAAATGCTAGCTTCTGCAGTAGAACTGATGCCAGATGTGGTGAACATTTAAAAGAGATAACAAGGTATGTTAATACAACATTCCTGTACCGTTCTATAAACTGTTGTTGTTGTTTGTTTGTTTGTTTGTTTTTTTAAATAGTGTGTATATTAATACAAAAAGAGACTCTTTGCTTAAAGACTAGAAGGTATATTAGGACTGAAAAGCTGAATATTGAAGAGTTAGGAATTTTGTCCCCCCTGTACATATGTGTTAATATATAGCCTTTAGTAAGAAGATGATACTGTATCTTTTCCATGAGACCCATGCCTCATTCAGTATGTACAGTGATTATTGAATGGATATCTGTTCAATATTCAGTTTAATTCTTGTAATTTATTTCCCATACGTCATCAAATCTTGCTTTAGACACAGACATTTTAATTTCCGCATTGACTTCTCTATGGCATTAAAACAAGAATAATTTATTCCTTTACAAATGCTTATGAAGTTACCTTCATAGAACCCTGGTGAAGTGAGAAGGTTATGTTATCTATGTTGCTCGTATAGGGAGCTGAGCACACAGGAATTAAGGTCACCATTGTCAAAAGTGTACTTCGCTTTGGGATTCTTAATTTTGGAGGATTAATGCTTAAATTTAGCCTTTCTTCTCGTGCTCTCTTTTTTGCATCTCATCCCTTCAGAGCACCTCTCCCTTTGATTTCTGCTTCAGTTGAGTGCTAGGGAACTTCTGTAAATTTGGTATCTCATATTAGGCACCCAGATAGTAGCAAACACACAGCTAGTGGCTGTGTTGAGTTTGGTTTGTGACTTGCCTAATATCACCCAGAAACTCTGTGAGGAGTTTGAGAGAGAATCAATTTCTTCATGATGGAACACAGTAGTCTTAACCATGGGACTATGTTTTACCCTTTAAAAATCCTCTGCCTTATTTAAAATACAGTTTCTAACTTTTGCAACATTGTAAAACCATAGATCTTTCAGAAACAACTCTTTCTCAGATGATCATCTGGTGCCCTGAGTGAGGCAAGTGGTTTCAGTATGGGATCTTGTTGTTAAACTCTATATCATAATGTATTTTTATACAGGGGCCCAATTAAAGTTGCCTTTGCAAATTTGTTTCTGGCATTTCCTAAATTGTAGGTGCTTGACTTGGCTTTATTGTTCAATGGTGGTTTTTAATGTAACTTTCTACATTTAAAAAAAAAAAAAAAAAAAAGCATTTTGGGGGGAAAATATTCCATCATGCAGAGAGGTATGTTTGATCCCACGTGTATCAGCAGTGGAGTTGGAAATTGCAGACCCATGGCAGAGACCTCTATATCCTGAGCTCACAACAACACTGATATAAGATGACAACCTTCTAGCATGTGGATCAACCCGTGGAATGGTATTGATATGCTTTGTCAGTGGATTTCAGAGAGATTTGCTAGTAGCAGTGCAACCTTGATATTTGGGATTCCTTAGTTTCATGTTCCAGAGGTGTGTGCGCTGTAATGCTGATAGGTTAGGAGCTAGTGGGCAGAAGATCTTTCACCTCCTTTTCTCTTCCCCAGCCTGCCATTGTGCTTTTTTTGATACTTGTATTTGCATTCCAGTCAGTGTTTCCTACCTGGTTGGAAGCATTCCCTAAAATTCAGGAGTATTGAGAGCAGTTCCCTCTTACTTCATTGCCTAGCCCAGGGGCGGGCAATTATTTCAGGCGGAGGGCCACTTACTGAGTTTTGGCAAGCCAACGAGGGCCACATGACAGGCAGCCAGGGACAGATAAATATTAATTTTCTAAATTTTTTAGGGGTCCCACAGGCCAGATAGAATGGCCTGGCGGGCCACATCTGGCCCATGGGCCGCATTTTGCCCACCCCTGGCCTAGCACCTCAAAACCTCCTGGAAGATAGAATGCATGACAACAGAAAAGGTCCTTATCCTCATTATCCATGAAGTAAACTGATGAGCGACACAATCTTTTGAGACTATTGCTACCGTATTCTAACAAACATTTATCAGTGATTTCGGATGCTTATAACTTGGCCATATTTGGATGTTTTTCCAGAGGTAGAAAAAAAGCTTCTTTTGGACCCTAGGCAGTGTGCAGGATGGAGGTTTCAGAGTTTCTTGATGAAATTATTTTAAGACAGTTTTAACATAGAGGAAGAGTATGTTGCTTTCCAAACTTAATTCTTGGAAATGACTGAATTAAAGCAAAAAAAAAAAAAAAAAGTCATTTTGAGATGCACTGCTGTAGGTTGGAAAAGTTCAAGCTGAATGGATAATGTTTGGAAAAGCTGTAAGCAACCGAAAACAGCCTTATAATAGAAAGTCCTGGGCAAACCTCCCTATAGGCATCATCCCTACAAGTATCACTGCCAGTTAAGCCTGCACTGTATAAATGTCTGTCTTATGACTGACTCTTTGATTCCCCAGTGTTAAACATGAGCAAACTTTCTTTGAATCTTTACAGTCTGACAAGTAAAAAACAGACTTAAACTTTTGACATAGATGAAAACAAAAGTGCCAATATTACACTTAAGTATACTTCAGTGTGCATGTGTTATGTGGCATAAAAGATGCTGGAGTAATGCTATTTTCTTCTTCTAGTTACAAAGCATTTGTGTTTAAAACATGAAAAAGATAAAAACAGATGGAATGTACTGGGTCACCACCTTTTGTATCATTGAATCCTCTTGGTAACCTATAAAGGATTAATGATAGCATTATATCTTAAGTATATCTTAAGTATGTTAAGTGTTAGAGTTGGTTCTAAGATCATTATTTTATGGCTTTATAGATAATTTTAAACTATATTTGGCTATGTAAAAACCCAGCAACTGTTTAGCCGTTTTATTAAAACGTATATCAACTTTTTAACTACTTGCACTTTTTAGATTCTGTCACCCACTGACTAATTTTAGTTGTTTTTCGCTCTGAAATACCACCACCCCCTAAATGTTCAAGTGAGTTAGCAACCTAAAGTAATTCAAAAATTGGTTACATATATTAAAGTGTAAAGAAAATCTTGTTGTCATTTACAGTTCATCGGATATCACAAGTCATCATCTTCAAATTTTTATAAATGAGCAGGTGCAGATAATTCATTTATACACAAGGATTTTAGAAAGTACTGACTTTTTCAGTGGATCAAAACTTCTTTGAAAGCAGATCTTCAAGCCAACAGAAAAATGTTATTTCATAATCTGGGATATCTGTTTTGGTAATTAGTATCATAAAACTAGCCTAGTGATTAAATGAAACAAATACACAATGAAAGATGGCTAATCTATGCTCTGTGATTAAGTATGTTCTGATTAATTAAGTTTCTCTCAGAGGACTTCAACATTTCTCTGTTGACATTTCTAGTGAGCAATATTTATGTATAGTAACATTCTGGGAACATTGTTAATATTGTAGTAGCAAAGCAACTTGAAATTACATTAGACTAGAAATTGTTATAAGTATTATAATAGTATTTGTGTAGGGTGAAGGTAAACCTAGTAACAATATCTCTTGGAAATCATTCTCTAGCATTATGTTGTTTCAATTACTTTTTTTTTTTCCTTAAGAACCATTTTTTTTTTTCCTTTAATGACTGTAAATAAAGTACAGTAGAGCCTAACAATCATAGAGGCAGCCAAATAAATCTATGGTCACTTCAGTATTGGACCCTTATATCTTTTCACACCAGTGCCTCTTCTTTCCATCCCTCCCAGCAGCCAGCTGCAAATGACAGCACAAGAAGCAAGTGTTGAGAAGATCATTGTGTAAACTAAGCTCTTAATGGGTGCATGGCACCCTTGATCACAAATGGAGATAAATATTTATGTTTAGGGATATCAACGGGTAATTAGTGACCTACATTGTTAAAACGAATTTTGGGGACAGGAAAGGAGAATTGTAGACGGGACAGAAAAGAGACTATGCCCCTTGCATGCTAACCAAGAGTGAAATGGAGTCACAATTGTGCCAGGGGTTACATGACTGCCTTCAGAAAATTAAGACCCATACCACACCTGGGCATCCACAGCCTGATAAGTTAGCAGAGTGTATGAACTGTACGCTTGGCAGCCAGTTGGTCCATGCTGATCAATAGAATCAATAGGCCTCTTCTCTATGTCATGGTGGCCTAGAGTAGGACTATCCAACTTCTAGGCAGCTGGGGGCTACCCAGTTCTTGCAGTGTACTTGGAAGCCGCTTGCTGTACAGTGTCCCCTATCCCCTGGGCTCTCCCCTGCTTCATGGGCAGTCTGGTGGTGTCTGGGGTGTGAAGGGAGGCATGAAGACCCTGAGCAGTTATCTGAATAGCCCTGGCCTACAGGATTACTTTGATTCATCCATGAGATACACACTTCATGAGATGATATTTGGCCATGAGATGACCTTGCATGGGATAGATGCGATAGATATGCTAATTACACAGAGCACCTAATACAAATGGCAGAAAATCTCAGCACCATCAGCCAAGCATCAAAGCATCACCCAGTAGGGCCACCAAGAGGCAGCAGGTGTAGCATGATTTAAGGGTATATACTAAGAGTATTTGGGTGATAATTGCAAGACAAGTTTTAAGAACCTGCATAGGGTAGTCAGCCAGCTATCTGAGTTAATCTATGAATTTACTTGCTGCCAGAAAAGTAGGACAATTAAACAAGCTGCCCAGGGAAGTAAATTACACTGGTGCAAATGTGTCACATGTTTGGGCCTAGAGGGAACACAGTTGGGTGATGAGACAAAAATCCTGAGGTTTGCCTTATCTGCCATATAGAATGAGTGTGAATTCAGAGAGTATGGTAGTAAATACAGGAGAGAGAGAGTCTTGCCGCCTTGGTTACGAAGAGGGCGAGTGAGCAAGGACTCAGGTGCTTACATGGTGATAGTGGCATGTCTTGGGTGAGCCTTTTGCAAGCACACCCCACCCACTGGTCCTGCATGAGCACTATAAATGCACCAGTGAAACCACACCAAGGTGTCCCTTTGTGACTGCTCTGGATACCTTGGTTTCAACTCTGCTTCATAGTGGCCATTGGGGATGATCCCTTCAGGACTAAATTTCTGGGTTTTGAACGTGCCTGTGTGGGCAGGTGTATGAGACTTGCTTGGGCCCATCCTGACCAAGGCAGGCTGGTGCCTCGGGATAGACATGCCCAGGGAGCATGGAGCCCCTTTCTGGCATGTAGACTTCTAAGTGAAGCAGTCCTGGATCTGAGGGTATATACCTTTTTCAGAGGAAACTGTAGTGTAAGCAGGATAATACCATTCCCAGCTGCTGAAGAGCCTTCAGCACTTACTTACCTCTGACCCTGGGCATCCAATGTACTAATAGTACCGTACAGATTTGGTCTATGACAAACTAAGCAGATAAGATAATTACAAAAGTGCATTCTTTCTTCCTCGTGGCAGAATATTGCATATTCTTTAATATTACATATTTGCCTTTTGATCACATTTTGTTTTTGTTTTCTTTCTTTCTTTTCACTTCTTTCTTTCTGTCCAAACTATCTTGTATTTACTCCCATAAATTGTTTAATAAAACCCAGAATGTTGTCCATTATGGCTCTCTAAATGTAGAGCCCTTCCATCTGTTTTAAAGCACTGACAGTAGATGTACCTTGATTGTCAGAGATGCTGATCACTTCAATGGGTACAAGGGTGCTCTGAAAATCAAGCCAGTTTTATTTAAATAGGGACTTAAGAGTCTAAACGTAACTAAATTTCTGGCTCTGCAGACAGATACGATGCTTTCAGAACTGGAGCCTGTTTTTTTTAAATGGTGGCCAAAAGAACTCATTGAATAGTCGTCAGTCTTGACTACAGCTTCACTAGGTTATTTTGGTCCTGATTTTAACAGGATAGTGGTAACAAAATTATGGAACAAATATTAATGCAGGAGTTTCAGCTTGGCCAAAATTCTCAAATGTGAGACCCTAAAATCTTTCACCCAAGTGTGTTGCCTATTTTCAGACATGCTTGAGCACCCACAGCTCTCTGTTGGACCTGTATCTCTTGAAAATAAAGCCACTTCTTAAGAAGCATAAATATGGATTAAACATCCAAGAATGAAAATATTGGTTCCTAAAGAAGATGGCAGCATGAACAGCAGCCTCTATATAGACCTTTTACTTTTTCATTCTGTTGAATAAAGAAAATAATGTCCTCTAAAAGACTGTTAAAATGAGATAAGTTTTGAACACTTGCTCTTAATTTCTTATATAAAAAAAAATTAGTTGCTTGTTCTAGTAATAATTGGGTAAATAAATCTTAAATTAGGTGTAATTCAGAATTTGCAAAATGCCATGTTTTGGGTCTATGTGGCTTAAATTTATAGTTGAACATTTAGAGCTTTTCAAGTAGGAGTAACAAACCAAAAATTTACAGTAAAGTTTCTCTTTGAGAAAAACATTTATTGGAGCAGAACAACATGCATTTTATTTTTTTAAATTTATTAAATAGAATTGTGCCCTGATTTATTTATTATTTTATTTTAAAGAAGAAATACAATTAGTGTGCTGGGAGAAGGCACAACTAGCTAGATTCATGTTATGTTAATTTTAAAAATTGACCTTTCTTACCTCTTGACTCAAGAAATGAATTGTAACACTGGCACACATGCTGTATTTAATTTTCATGTACGTGTAATATAGATACAAGCTAACCTTGCATACTAAATTTCTTTGATTTGACACTGTAAGGAAGACATGGAGGCTCTGATCCTGAATCTTTTTTCCCCTTGAACTTTTGAGGATTATTTTTATCATTTCATATAAGCATTTTTAAGTATACTTTTGCCTTTTCAAGCGTTTCATGATGTTGACAATATCCCCCCAAAGGATTAGAAAATTATACATTCTGCTTTTAATGGATAAAAGATGAAGGGATTTATATTCTAAAAAATGAAGTCTTGTATTATCTTTTGTTATATGTAATTTAAACAAAAATATTGAAATATATAGATGTAAGGAATGAATACTTTAAAATTTCAGGTATATTTGTTCTTATAGTGAAGTGTGTTTTATTTAATATAGGTGACTGTAGATTATGTTTGCTTAGGTAACTAGGAAAGGATCATTGCCTGGGAGAAGGAAGCTTAGGAAGGTGGTATTTAATGGAGCTTTAGAAGACTTGTAAATAATTCTTGAATAGGCCCAGGAGGGGCTAAAACTTCCAAGTTCATTTCCTACTGTTTTGTAAACCTTAGATGTATATAATTTGCAAGTAAAATTTAATGGAATGCTTTAGATACCACCAAAATGTGTGTGTGTTGAGGAACATTAAAGTATAAGGTTCTAAATCTGCAGAATATTAGAGGAGTAACTTTATATGCTTCAAATGTTAGTTCAGTGAGACTACTTGCAGGTGAAGTATCCCTTTGAGGATAATAGAAATGTGGTAGGTTTAATACCTGACTCTTAGTAAAATAAAAAAGGAGTGGATACAGTGATAGTTTCACTTGCACAGTTAATTCAGATTTGCTTGGAACTATGAGTTCTGTTGCATTAATTGAAAACTGGTCAGAGAAACAAAAGTTAATGATAAATGGGATATTGCACAGGTGGTTGGTGAAGAAAAAGTGTCTAGAAAGGTGTCACAGGATTTGTTTGGTGTTAAATTATGTGCAATTTAGCATCTTTATTAATTTGAAACAGGAAATAAACTACTTTAAATTTGTGAATTGATACTACATTCAGAGCTGTCGGGAAGATACAGCAATAAAAAGAGATCTTGCAAAGGAGAAATATGAATGGGGAGACAAAGCAATGGGCCGTGTTCAGTCTAGTGTAATTCTCTTGACTTTCAATTTAGGCATATTATCAATTAACTTAATTTTCCCCAAGCTGAAAACTTGGATGTTTCTGAAACAGAGACATTCAAAGGGAAGGGGCAGAAGGGACCTGAAAAGCAGTCGTTCTGATATGTGATGAGGACGTGATAAATCTTGTTGTTGGCCACTGATTTTTACTAAATCTGGTTTGGGGAAGGAGTGGGGGTGGGGAGAGGTTGGGGAGTTTTGTATTTGTTTTGCTTGCTTGCTTCCTTGTTTTTGGAAGGAAAAATGTTTGCGGTTGGAAGAGGTGAGGCATTATATCATGGTGTACAAGACAGAGATTGTATCCTGAAGCTGTGCCACGAAACTCTTGTTGCATGGAATGTGTTAGCACTTGATTAGATAAAGCACTAGAAAGAAATACTATTGATTAATAATTATGTACTGGTATGGCTTAGACGAGATGATTTAATGAACCTCCCATCTCCAATTTATAACATAGAATTTAGATTGAAATTAGTGTGTTAATTCATGTGGGTATGTGAGAATTAATTCGTGACCACACAGTACCTAGGTGTTCAGCTAATATTACGATCCTTCATAAATCAAACATTCAGTTTTACAGTGGCCTACCCTCTTCATTGGCTTTTAATACACTGTTTACATTACTAAAATCAGTCAATTTGTTTATATTTGTTCAGAAGTTGGTTGCTGATGGGATCCTACAATACCTTTTGGACATCTAAATTGATTGAGGTCTTATTGAAAGTACAAAAAAATAAGGCATATCTCAGATTTGCCTTTTCAGTCGTTTCCAGACTTATCAATGACTTACATATCTACTAGAAGACTATCATCCTTGTATTAAGGGACTGCTGAGGACGACAGTGATGGAAAGTAACTTTCTTATTGTTGTAAAGCTACAGCAAGTTTGTATTTTAGCATTGGATTGGTCAAGCTTTGCCTTTTATTTTATTATAAACCATCACTGAAGCCACCGCTACTGAGTGGCAGTTCATTAAAAATATGCAAAACACATTATTTAATTGTATTCATTCTTAAAACCCTGAACAGGTTTAAGACTGAAGTTGATAAGTTTGTACAAGGGATAGTACAGGATAGGGAGGGAGTTCTTGGTTTAATAATCAATGGGCACATCTACACATGTGCTTTTATGCGCAGTAGCCTATTTTATTACTCATTAGAGTGTTACAGCAAAAAACATGCCAATATGCTAACACATGGTAAAATCAGGCTACTGTGCATTAAGCATCACTAAAAAAACACAATTTTTCCAACTATTCAGTTAGTCTCATAAAAGACATCAGATTTACCCAGAGAACTTTGTCTGACTAAAAAAAGCGTATGTTTTCACTACTGCACATTAGGGCAGCCTAATGTGCATTTAGTTAGTACCTTGCATTAGAGGTACTAAATTTAATGCACAGTAGCAAAAGCGCATTGATGAACATGTAGATCAGGGGTGGGCAATTATTTTGGGCACAGGGCTGCTTACTGAGTTTTGGCAAGCCATCAAGGGCTGCATGACAGGCAGCCCAGGGCAGATAAATATTCATTTTCTAAATTTTTTAGGGACCCCGTGGGCCAGATAGAATGGCCTGGTGGGCCGCATCCGGCTCCTGGACTGCATTTTGCCCACCCCTGATGTAAATGGTACCCAGCGTGTCTGTCTGTGGAATTAACTTCAGGGAATGGCAGTGCCCTTATCCCCCCTGCTTTCCACTTCGGAATGTTGTAGGGTGTTCTTGATGTTTTCTGATTGGATGCCTTGCTGTTGTATGTATGTGAGGGTTCAGAGTGGTGATTTTGGGAATTCCTTGGGTAAAAATTTACCTACAGGGGACTGGACTCAATCGGTCAGGAAGCTTCTATTATTTTTTTAACTTGCTGGAGTGCTGGTGCTGCAATAGCACCAGTGCCGTATATAAGGACTCCACAGAGCAAGAATCAGTAGTCTCTGTTCTTCTTCCAAAATGTGTGAAATGCAGCACCTAAACTGAAATTATTTATCTCTATGTCTATTTTGGCAAGGTTATTCAGCAAAAATCCCTTGCTTTTATAATTAAGAGCATGTATGTGTGTGTGTGAAATATATATATTTTTTAAAGTTGTTCCTGATCACTAGTTTGTATACAGGCCTCCAGGTTAATCTGGATGTACTAAATCTATATGATTCTGTAAAATTTAACTGGTGCCACATTAAACACAAACCTGATGATTCAGATGCCCAATCTGTAGTAGTATGTAAGGTGCTACTATCTGTGTGCCCCCATGTGCTTTTATAATAACCTCTTTACCTTGATTTGGGTGTCTGTCCCAAATACATAGTCTGTTTTGTGCATTCAGGTAGTACCTAATGCAGTGGGTCCCAACCATTTTAGACCCAAACACTCCTCAGAAAATACCAGCTCTTAGCTTTCGCTCATTTTTTTACTATGGAAATGTAATAGAGCAGTATTTCTATTGTAGAGAGCTCAGAAAGACCATGACAGTTCAGATTTTGTTTTTCAACACTGGCTTCTTCTTTGAAATCACCGGGCTTATCTTGTAAATCATGTTTGTATAACTAACAGTGCCAGCGTTGTGTGGCATGTCATGTCACTCCTGAAAGGGTCTCAAGGCACCTTGGGGTGTTGCAGCACCCTAGTTAAGAATCGCTGGCCTAATATAGCAGGCCTATAAATGGTACTGTAATACGGGCATGCTGAGGGATTGCTGTATAGGAAGAATACTGTCCTTTCGAATAATTGTGTGCTATCAGTGAGCTTAGTGCTATACAAAATTTGCAAAGGAGTGTCTTTCCTGACTAGTTCACAGCATAAACAAGGCAGAGTAGTTAGAATACACACCAGTTTGACAGATTAGGGTGTCAGGTTAAATACTGCGAGCCATAGCATTACCTCACGTGGAAAAATCTGGGGGAGGAATGAGTTCTTTAGCATTAAACTCAGCTACTTTGAAACTGGAGTTCCTTAGGTGTCATCATGGAGCTTTGAACTTGTGGTGCTTATGGAGATGAGTTATTAAATTACTTTTAAGCTTTGTTTCAAACGAATTTGTATCTGTTTCACCCCATTCTTGCTAAAAATGGACAAGATGGTTTGGTTCCTGAGATCACCATTGTATTTTCTAGTTATTTTTGTTTTTGTTAATGTAAAAATGTAGTCTTGGTTTTCAAGTGAATAAATTGCTGTCAATAAGCTATATTATTTACTAGAGTACAGTATCAAAAAGATGGCATTAAGACTTCTTGGGGGCAGTGCATGTTATAACATTTTAAACTAGAAAAATAAGCAAACTAAATGTACAACTACAATGCTTTATTAAGCAAGGTTGGTAAAATTGATTTATATTAATTTAAAAAAATTTTTTTTTTTAAATTTAAATCAGAATTTTTATTTAAATAGGATTTTTCTTATTTCACTTAAATTTATTTTTGAAGACTTATTTAAGGGCTTATTTTAAATTAAATCTAAATTTAACACAAGATATTAAGGACTAAAATGCTTCTTATAACATTTTAATAAATAAACTGAATCCATGAGCTTCTGTTTAAAAAAAAAATACTGAGTTACAGGCTCTGTTTTTTTTTGGGGGGGGGGTTATGTAAAAAAAAAATTTTTTACTCTGATTCTAATTTGGGAGTTCAAGCTTTATAAATATGGCATAATAGGTCATGTATTGGGCTTTATCCTATGGGAAACCCAGGGTCTGTGCTTTTGGACTTAAGAGACTGGCAGAGTCATCATGGATTTTGGGATCTGGCCTCTGACTCCAGCAGGAGACACTGTCATATCTCCTTTGTATCATTGATTGAGCCCATATGGGTGGTCTGATGCATGCATTTTAATGCAGCTGCTTGATACAAATCATGAGCAAAGTTTAATTATTATCTAGGAAATAAGCAAGATATTATTCACTGTTTTCTGTCACTAAAAATGTAAAATTAATAAAAAATCTTAAAAATAAGCTATATAGTTGTTTAAATAAATATATGTAATCATAGTATAATCTTCCTATACTGTAGCAAAAAGGAGCAGCAAAAAATCTAGTGTAAAGGCTCTCTTTAGTTGTAAATCTACATGTTTTAAGGCTACATCAAACAGTAAAAATGCACCTTTCTTTAGAAAATAACTGAAGCACAAATTGAAGAACTGATTAAAATCAGGGCTTTAAATTGGAGCTTTACTTTTATATTTACATCACCTTAATTTAAATCCCTCCATGGTGGTATCGGGATAGGTATTGACAGGGACAATAATAAAATAGATCATTAACAAAGCCAGATGTCCCTTGCCTCATCTTCCATACAGTGCATACTCATTTTGCATTGCTCTGGTTTTAGGAGACAATGTAAATCACTCTTAGTGTGATTTAGAATTGGCTTCAGTCTCCTTATGGTGAATTTCTTGTTTGGCCTCTGAGTTCTCATCCACCCAGACAGCAGCATCCTGTAATTGTGTTTGTGATTACAGCGATCACCATCATTTTCTGAAAGACTTTCACTTATCTGAGAACACCACCACTGTGGGCTGGGGAGAACCCAAGTGGCTGAGGAAATGGCCAGACTCCATTTTGGATGCCTTAATCTGTTGCTTTTCTAGCAGCTCTGCTCTGCTGTGCTCTGTACAGTGCTGCTTAATTTCCTGCTGTTTCTCGTTGTTTAAACGACCAGTCCTAGTTTCCCTTTTACCAGCTGCTGTTGTGGTAAGCTTCCTTTTTCATCAGGAGGGCATATGTTACAGCTTCAAAGTCACATTCATTCGCTATTTATGACTTCACTAGTAGGGGACAGGGTTGTCAGTACTTTTCTGCAAACCTTTTATAGTCCAGTTACAGAACAAGAGAAAAGATCAGGCAACTCTGTTATGAACTAGCATGCCGCTTTGCTTTCTGTGCCCCAAGCAGCACCGCCCTATTCTCCAAATTCCTTTACAAAACTAGTTTGCTTTGGTTAGCTTTTTATTCCAAATCTCTACTTCAGTCTTGTCTGCTCCTGCCCCTGTACCTGATCAGAAAACAAAATGCAAAAAATAAACCAACTACAAAAAAAAAATCCCTCCAAGAAAAATATTGTATATAGGACTGAATGGTCTGCTTTCTAACCAGAAAAAAAACAAAAAAAGTTAATAATGTTTGCCACAATGTGCTGGTCTCGTTTCTTGTAGACATCCTGTTTTTCCCTAATTACTATGCCTGACTTCTCCACAAATTGTCTATTTAGATTATAAGACCCTAAAGAATTTGTAATCCTCAAAAGGTAAAATATAGTGCACACCTCTAGTTCTTCATATATAATAAGGGATCAAATGGCCCCTCTTTAGGTAAAATCAGGCAAGGGAAAAACTTCCTAGGAGGCAGGCATTAGTTTAGGAAGCATTAGTTTTTGCTCTGAGTTTTCCTGTCAAGCTCCAGACAGTTCTTTAACTTGAACTATTTTTAATGGAGGGTGTATAGATAATGTGAACAAATTCCTAGTAGTCTTAGGCAAAAAAAGATTGAGAAAGTCTGTTACATTTTTTTTATAGATTTACGTGTGACATTTTCTTATTTTAGTATGTTTTTGTTGTTGGCTTCTTGCTTTCCTAATTGGTAACAGGGCACATGTGCGAGAGGAAGAATAGTAGATTTCTCAGGGGTTCTTAAAATTCCTATTAGATAAATCTCAAGACTCCTCTTCCTGCCACCATCCTACCAACTGCTGACTAGATGGAGCTCCCATTGGAGTCTGCGGATGCTCTTTGTTAATTGCCTGGAATGGTCACTGATGCAGGGTTTTAGGTATCTACCTGCTGCTAGGGAGCTGATGTCCCAACCCTGGATAATAATAGATCATATGTGTCTTGTTCAGGAAATCTAAAATGGTTTTAGTTAACCTAGTTTGTAATTGAAACTAGCGAATCTGCTGAAAAAAATGTTTTGTTTTTAAAGTGGTATTCAGTTTTTGTAGTATATAGATGGAAAAAACTTAAACTTGATTGTAATCTATGTTACCACACCATTTTTATAGATGCATAACAAAATAACTGATTGACTATCCTTTTCTTTCTAGTCTCCAGAGGGTGCTGAGGGCAAGGATGCAGCAAAAGTAACTAAACAAGAGGCAAGTTTTCCAGTTTTTCATATACTGTAGTTTTAATTATTTTCCACAGATTTACAAGACATAACAGTGTATGTCACTCCCTAAGGAGCCACTTATAAAAATTCCTCACTATGAGAATAATGTTACTTTAATCATGGCAAATTTGGTAAGATCTAATCCTTATGGGTTGACTAATCATAGGTCTCATTTTTACATGGGGTATATTTCAGTTGCAGTTAGTCTGGGTTTGAAGGAGAAAGGGAAGGAAGGATTCCCACATCAAGGAGTTTTGGTTTTTTATTTTATGTTGTTTTTAACCCGAAAAGAAAGTTTTAATACTTTGAATTTAAAAGCTAAGTGAATATTCAAGTGAATTTACTCTTTCTTTGAAAGCTTTGAACATTTTTCCCAAATACATATTTGAACTGAAAACTTGAGTTGGAACATAAACTGTAAGACTTTGAAAAATGTACAATTTACTGAGCCAAGTCAAGTAGCTGACCTGAGCCTCTGTCTTTTAGAAAAGGAAGAGGCAAGAGGTTTTAAACAATTTTTAAGTTGCATCCTAAGCTCTGAAGGGAACAGGTGAGCCTTGGAAAGTATAAAGATATGAAAAGAGTATCTTGATTTCTGGGTACTCAGTAGCAGTATCTTCCTATGAAATTTCGTAGAAGATCAGGAAGAGAGACGGTTGTCTGTACACAAATTAGTGCAACTGAGAGATATATGTACTTTCTGTTGTATAAAATATGAAAAGGCAATTAAAGGAAACACCTTAAGCAAATCTTAAATTTAATGTAACTAACATATTTTTGTGTGTTAAATTATCTTCTATCACAATTCAAATAGTATTTCCTCAAAACAGAATAGTATTGAAAGAGAAGTGCTCAGATTTTTTTTTCCTAGAAAGATTTGAGAGAAACCATTGTCTATTGATGTCCAGTATAAAGAATGAACATTTCTAGTTCCTTACCAGGAGCTTGCAAAAACCTGTTAGAATTCTAAGGGGCATGTTCTCCCTGAAATGTGACAATACTTGAAATAGACTTGAAGTCAAGAATAGATACAATGGCTATGGATGCTATAGAAAAAAACTACAGTAGAAAAGCTGTTTTTTGGCTTTGTTCATGATGACAGTTTAGCTATCTGTATGTAGCCTCTACAGCTTAGTTCTCATAATTGACAGTCAGATATGACAACTTTTAAGTGAAGCAGGATGAACGATTTAAACAACCAAACCCCTTAAATTCTGGGAATATTTAAAAAAAATGTGGTAAACTCTCTGTACTCTTGCTGTCATTGCAAACCCCTAAGTGTAGCAGATCATTGGGTGAAGCCTAGCTATAAATATGGTTTTAATGCAAACTGTCTTATGCCTACCTTGTAATGATCAAACACTTCCTAGAGAACCATGGGGTGTAAATAATGTATTTCAGATGATGACACTTGAGCTATAGGCATATAACAAGATGCCTTGAACTAACAAATATATGTCTTTGATTAAAGACTAATTGAAATGATGCCCTTTGAACCTGTTATAGAATGGTATTGTGCAACCTGATGATGCTCAGCAAATTATCCCAAATGACTAAGAGATGAGAGATGTAGATTTTACAATGGTGCATACATAAATGAAAATCAGATGTATTTTAACAGGTCCTCCTTCTGACAAAACCCAAATTCAAGATTCTATTTACTGGGTAGATGTTTACTATTAAGGAACTTTTAAGTCACTACTAAGAGCACAGTTGACTATGTCTTCAGATATTTAATGGTGGCATCTTCTGTTGCAGGATAAATACAGAACCCTTGATTCAGATCTTTTAAGACATCTTCAGAACATCTGCTGCTTTCTTTTAAAAAAGGCTTCTTCAGTTTACTTTTAGGCCCTCTCATATATGGGGCTGATTATAATACTGTTATCCTTTTATTGAGTAAAAACGGAATTCAGTTTTGTTGTATAGACCAAATTTAACTGAATTTCATAACAGTGCCATGGAACCAGGTCCTTAACTCACTTATATTTGTAGCACACTCTTCAGAGTGGAGAACAGGCTGACAAACTCATAAAGCTTTTCCAGGCTTCCCTTTCTTCTGCGCTGGACCTTTAAAGAAAGAAAAGTAATATAAAAAAGCAAAAATCTCTCTCAGTTTTCTTTAAGCAGAAAAAAAAGTTAAATTAAATATTACTCTTCTGAGTCTGCAGCTTGTTTTGTGCCAAACAACTTCTGTGTAGGATTTGGCCCCTAATTTGTTTTGTAAATCCTAGGATATGATTTCCTCTATAAAGGAACCCTATCAACTTAACCTGCATTTTTGCGAAATATTTTGCCTCATGGTAAAATAGCATCTGCTAGTTTAGAGAAAACATTATTCAGAATATTTTCAGCTTATTTGTGTTGTGCCCTTGACAGCCCTTTCTAGTGTCAGTTTTAGTGTTCTCCCAGCAGTCAGCCATTCTGTCCTGTTTATAGACCTTTTACATAGCAACAAGGGATAGAGAAACAATTATAGATACAATGTTTTATAGTAACATACTGGAATGTTACTGTAAAATTTACAAATACTGATATGTTTGAAGCAGGTAGCTCACTGGAAATTCAACAAGAGACTAACTTTACCCCGTCCCTTTAAAATGTTAAAGGTCCAGTATATGTGGAACCCTTTTGTCATCCTGGAACTGCATTTTATTTTGCTACCAAATGAGAGACAGATTTTTTAAAATGATCACCAGCCTATAAAAAAACATTTTTCTTTCCTTCTCTTATAGCCCACAAGACGATCAGCAAGATTGTCAGCTGTAAGTATTTTATAAGAGTTGTTGGTGTCTGCTTTCCCAGACGCATGCTTTCGTATCCCAGACTGATGAGATTGTCACTTTATTGCTTCAGATCTTATTCTTAAAAGAGCATTAAGCACGTTTGAAGGAAGCATGTTTGTTTGCAGTTGGTTTTATTAAAATTAACTCCTGAACAGATCTATGTCCCACTTCTCTCACTAATATGTTGTTGCCTGCACCACTGACTCAGCACTCCTGTTAGCTGTATCTCCTGACAGATGCTGGTTGTAGAAATTAACATTCCTCTTTTAGAGGAGGGAACAGTCCAGCATAGCTTGATTTGATGTCTCTGAATAGTTTGGGATGCGGGTCAGGTTTGGTCTTTTTTTAATGTGGATGGAAGGATAGGTGGGAACTAAGTCTCCTTTTATTCCTTTTCTAGTAAGTGTGTGTGTGTGTGTGTGTGTGTGTGTGTGTGTGTGTGTGTGTGTGTGTGTGTGTGTGTGTGTGTGTGAGGGAGCTCTCTCAGAAAAAATAAACTCACTTCATGAGGAGTGGAGAGGAAGAACGTCCCAGAGTTCTAGTACTGTTGCAAAAGGTAGGCCAAGATCTTTCCTTCAAGATAGGGACAGCAAGCAGGGTTTATGATGTCCCACTCCATACTCCCTGCTTGGAATTTAAAATGAACCCCACATTAGATTGATTCCTTGACCTGGTTAGCCTATGATGATGCATGCTATAATAAAGCCTAAGACTGGGTGAGATATATCTACACAGTGAGATTCTCCCTAGTTTTAAAAGTTTCACGCCATTGACTAGGAACTAAGGAAACGTGGGAGTGGAAGTGTGATGGTAAATTATCTAACACATTGTATATGTTGTGTAACTGAACATGTTTTATAGAAACCTGCTCCACCAAAACCTGAACCCAAACCAAGGAAAACCACTAAGGTAAAATTCCTCTAACTTAAATTGATAACTTCTTTGCTTAAAATCTAACTTAAATTGCTATGACTAAGTAACCATGTACTTTTTCTCCTTTGCATTGTAAGATTCATTTTACCATTTTTAAGTATTCATGGTTTATTTCTGAAACAACCACAATTTCTTTTCTTAAAACTAAAAAAAGAAAGACCCTCCTTCTCATCCCATGACATCCGTTCTAGTTAAAATAGAGGGATGTCCCCTTATATGCACACAGAAAGGGCTTTTGCTCCTTAAAGATGGAGCTCACTTGTCTTGGAGGTGGCAGAGTTGATCAGGATAGAGTCACTTTCAAACTAGGGCCTAAAAAGTCCCACAGTAACATGTCACTTTGTGCTAATCTCTTTGCTTGACTAAATGAAGAGGACTCCATCCAGTAATGAGAAGCTCTTATCCATGATTTCTTATGTAAATGCAGCCATCACTAAGACTGTAAGATTTTAAGTAAAGGTGAAATTAAAGATGTATTTAAATTGGGTGGTTTTGTTTTTCTATGCCAAACTAGAATTGAAATGAAAATCCTTCCCCAGTAAGTCACTTATTTTAGATACTACTTAGAGAAATCCTAGAAAGGTATTTAAAAAAAAAAAAAAGCATAGATTAATGTTGGACCAGGGAGAGTGCAAAAAAATCACAACTATTATACCAGAGAGAATAAAACTTGCTTTAACATTCCTTACTGTGCACCTTTGATTCTTAAAGGGTTCTCTTTACTTGAACTGAATATTGTAATTTTTTTTCAAGTGTGGGTTTGTAATTCTGTGGTTTGGAACATTTTTGGGTCTACACTATCAACTGAAATTGCTAACAGAGTACCATTAATTTTATCCTGTCTTTTCCACATGTGATTGTTATAGAATGTGGAAAAGGGAGTAATTTATAGTGAGGAGGGGAGAGGTTTATTTAAAAAGGATGGGGTAGATTTTTATAATGTTCATTGCATGTAATGGCAATGGGTTTGACATTATGGCTTCAGTATGCGTCAGTCACAAGACAGGCATATATTTGAGGCCTATATCAGGAATTTGGGGTTAATAAAAAATTAATAAGCTCCTTTATAACCAAACCATAAAATTAGGAACTGGTTTAGCATATGCCTGTATAGATTTGTGAAACTTTTAAAGGAAAAACAATTAAGTTTATATTTTGGATGAACTAAGAATTATATGTAATGTTATATTGTAAGTAACTTCATATATTTCTAGTGTCCAAAAATAGCAAATGTGCAGAGCTGCAAACTTAAATTCTTTGATTTGTTTTTAGTTGAAAACTATTTTACATGGAATATTTGCACTCCAAGTAAAAAATTAAAAATAGAATACAGTACTTTTCTTGATAAAAGGAAGCTTGACCCTAATATCCCAGTTGAAGCTGACAGCAGTAGTTATCAGTTTGGGTCAAGGAGGTTGGAGCAAAGGAAAGGATGGAAAAATCTTCTAAAAATGTTAAACCAGGACTAATTTAAATATCCAGTGACAAATCCAAAACAAACTTATGCAAACCCATGGATGGTGCATGTCCTTGTTCATTCTTGTTTCCTTTATGGGCAATATATTGGGGGGGAGGTTTCAGATCAGTTCTACCAAAGTAAAATAAGTTAATGCCTGTAAATTGAGAGCAAATTAGAGAGCAGGATCTACTCAGTTAAATTTGTTTGTGATGTCAGCAATTGCAGCTGCAGTTATGGTTAACAGTGCTCTGAGCTGCTTTTAGAGAGGTGGCTGGAATTCTGTTTAGTTCATCAGATATGCTTCGGTCCTATTTTAATATTTAGTTTATAGGGACATTCACAGAAAATTAAGGATTCTTGCTACTGATGCACACTATCTCCATGTTTTTGATCCTTTGTCAGAAGGAACCTGGGACAAAGGCTAACAAAGGTGCTAAAGGGAAGAAGGATGAAAAGCAAGAAGCTGCAAAGGAAGGTACTACACCATCTGAAAATGGTGAAAATAAAGCTGAAGAGGTACTTTCCACACACACCTTCCACTGGTTGAATCAGTGTTTTTTAATTATTCAGTCTTTCAGCCATTGATAGCATGTTCATAATGTTTCTTTTTATTGCCCATAATGTTATTACAGATTCGCATCTCTCGCTCAACTGTTAGTGTTTCAACATCCAGAGGTGCCCCACCCAGCACACTGTCAGTAAAAGGGCAGATTGAAACAGTGAAAGTTAAGGGTACGGTAGAGCTTTCTGCATGTGTGCAGTGAATAGAAACAGATAGTTGTGTGGTGCTTTTCATTATGAACAATGGAAGCTGACAGGTAAGGCTTCTATGGCTTTTGAAAAGCTGGGACCAATAACTGAAGAAAAGTGTGTGTATGTACCTGTTTTGTATGTGTGAACGTAACACTGAAATAGATTTGACATTGAGCTGTTGAAAATAATGCATCAAAGGAGAAAGTGCTAGTGTGGGTTTTTTATATGCATAATGATAATTTACTATAGTAATTATGTTCTTTTTTTTTTCCTTTCACAGGCACAGAAAACTGAAACTCTAGGTGACAAGAGCGAATGAATTATCATGAAAATTTTGGGTTGATTTTATGTACCTCTTGGACAACTTTTAAAAGATATTTTTATCAAGTATTTTGTAAATGCTAATTTTTTTAGGACTATGATAGTTGACATATTAAACTATATATGAACATTTGCCTTCTCATAACCATGCTTTTAGAAATTTCCATTGTTGGCAAGTAATATAAATATCAATTTAGCATTGGAAGTTGTGTGTAAAATTGAATCAGCATTCCATACACTTGCTTTGAGAAATTAAGTCTTGTGCATATGGTGGTGTTTTTACTGTGCGTATTTGAATTTTTCATGCTGTTTTTCTAGAGCAATAATCAGTGGTGCTTTTGTACTTAGGGTTTATGTGATTTTAATGAAACATGGATAGATGTGGCCACCTGCTGACTATTTTGGGTTCTTTTAATGGATTAAAATAAAAGGTCTCCTTGCCTGCAAAACTATGGCCTCCTAATGTTTTCTCTAAATCTAGAATGCCTTACTCATATTTTAACTGTTGTGAGGAAGATCGAGTGGTTTAGCAGCTATTGTGATCTGCATGCATTATATTTGTTTTTTTTGCTGGCCTTTGATGAACAATGTATTTAAATGTCCACATATAAGCAGGGGGTCAAGATTTTTTGTGGTCCATTTATTAATGGGCTTACGAATAGACCGTTTCATGTTCAGATTTATTACCATGAGCAAATAGATTTTGTGTTACTGTACCAGTTTGATGTAGAGATACCAAAACAGAATGAATTGCTCGATTGCTATAGAAGTACAGTAACTGTGAGGCATTCTGGAGCATTTTGGCTTCTCCCCTGCCTGCCCCTTTCATCTAATAGAGCAGATTTTAATGTTAACATCTTATTACATGTGACCCGTTTCTATCTGCAGTCTCAAATTTAATATACTATAAAAATTGCTGTTCTGCCTCAGCAGAGGACAGTTGTTAATATATTGAAATTGCTGTTAAACAGCACTATATTTGGTACCTGTTAGAGATGGAACAATGAAAGTATTTTTGAAGTGATTGTGATGCTGGTAAATTAGCTAATGATTTTTAGTACTATACATTACACCTTTTCAGCTCATTATAAACACCTTGGATAATTTTCTCCTTCAAACCCTCTTCTCCTGGGACTCTGGTATTTCTATTGTTGTTTGTGGAGGTGGGGTGGGGGGGAGAAAGAAATGTTCCCTGTTCTTCAGTACAATTGATTTGTATTGCTCAAGTGGTGGCCGTTATGTTTGGGGTTACTTTTGCTTGTTTCAGTCAATAAATAAATGACTGTATTGCCTGACCCTAGTGTTTTATTTATTATTTGAAAAGAGATAGCTAGTAGCCTGCTTTTAATTAAAAAAAAACAAACCAAAAACCTCTCTCTTTCCCCACTTCAACATACTTTTTGTTCAGCTGCTTTCTTGCATGAGCATGGTAGTAACACACAAGGCCCCAGTCAGAAACAGGGTTTTTATTGTGATAGCCACAGTACAGTAACATAGGAGGATGCTGCCTCTGCACCTGAAAGCTGCAGTCTGGGAACCTGGTTGGGAATAAGAGTGAATGTACGTGCATGTGTTGTTGATGGTGGTACAGGATAGTGGGGACAAAATGTATGTTTTTGTCTGTCCCCCTCCCCCCCAGTCTCAAATGGCATCTCTCAAGCAACAGGCTACTTAGGTCCATTTTTGCCAAAGTATGTGGCCTTTAACACCCAGATGCAATCTGTGTCTCATCAATACAGATCACATCATCATTGGACTAAATAACGTGGATTGTAACAGCCCAGTTTTATTCACCTGCACTTCTACCAATGTCATATATTCAATCTCCTGTTTACAGTGACTTTCTGCTGTCTACATTGGACAAATGGAGTGATCCCTACATGGAAGAATGAATGAACACCAGTCTGGCATCCATTCTAGAAAGACGCATGCCTGTGGCAGAACATGTTACCTCCCTGAACTGCATAGGCTATTTCCAGATGAGCATGGATGTTTATTTCCCTGGGGACAAGTAGCAGCATCACACCTTGTGCAGCTGCCACTTGTCTCCGGGAATGCCTGTGCCATGCATGCTCTGGTGCATGACAGGTTACCCTGGGTGGGGTGGCTGGGGCCAGCAACTGTGCTGGCTCCAGCAGCCTTACCTGGGGGCCTTGGGGAGCCACAGCGCTCCTACAGCTGGGAGCCTGCTAGCAGTCGGGACTGTGACTTTGGCCAGCCAGGCTCTGGTTTTGGGCAGCACCTGCTGCTGCTATATGTGCCATCCTGCTTTTTTTTGGTGTGGGCTTTTTTTAACCCCAGAATCTCCCAGGGTCAAACCCCCTGTGCTGCAAGGTAGCAGTACAGGGAACACCTGCATATGTGGTGTTTAGTGCCGCAGGTGGGTCTGTGGTGCTATATACCATATGTCTGTGTTTGTCTGGACGTGGCCACAATGGTTGTTCCCTTGGTGAAACTTTAGAAGAACTTTTGAACACAAAATTGCGGCATAAGAAATCATCTATAGACGGGATTGTGTTAAGCATGGTCTAAACAGGGACTAGATTCTTATCCCATTACCTGGTTTAGCTTTTGTATGACTCCTTTGTCCCTACGGACTTATTGTTTGCTTCTCCACATTGTGTTCCCTTCCCTTCCCTTCCCTTCCCTTCCCTTCCCTTCCCTTCCCTTCCCTTCCTTTTGCATTGAAATCACTCTGTTTGATAGCCTGCTCTTTGAATGACCTTTCATAACATCTGATGAAGTGAGCTCTGTCTCACAAAAGTTTATGCATCTCTCATTTAGTCTATATGGTGCATGGATAGATGTGCATATCTATCCAACCTTCGGCTTGACTTCAGAATAACAGGGCTAACTACTTTTCTTATCCAAAGGAGATGATTAACCCATTTTCCAGTTTGGTCTTTCTGTCTCTCTTTTTTTTAACCCTGAATAGCAGTCCTCCAGCTCTAACTAATGTACATGCATATAAACGTATGCCTCTTTTTTCTTAAACTTTTCTACTGCATGGGGAAAGCAGCAAAAGGAAATACTAGCTTGACACATCACTTAAACCCCATGTGACAAGCCACTTTGCCCAGTTATCAGCTGCCCTCCTTATAGAGCTGGTATTTATTATGGATATGTACACTGTTGCCTTAAACAGCTTACTGGGCAGAAACAGCAAAGTTTTCCATCCTAAGAAGCACAGGGGACCTGAACTATGAGTGCTGTATTGACAGGAGAGTAGTGAGGAGGAGTTGGGAGGTAGTTTTTACTCTTGTGTATGGTATTAGTGAGATGAATCTTGCTGACAGTTTTGGTACCTACATTCTTAAAAAGGATGATCAAAACATGGAGATGGTATTGAAAAGAGCCACAAAGTAGGTCTTTATTGTGGACAGCTTGAAAAAGAGGCTGTCTTTTCCATGGGGCCAAGTAAAAGATACTAATGGGCTCCTAAGTCTTTCAAAGAGAGGCATACCAGGAACCAATGGTTGGAAGTTTAAAGTTAGGCCAATTCAAATATAAACATCAGTTACATGTTTTTAGCAGCAAAACCATTAGAATGAACTGCTAAGGGAGAACTCACCATTATTATCTCTTGATGTCTTCAAATCAGGGCTGAATATCCTGGAGAATTTGCTTTAGTCAAGTGAATTATTGGGCTCAGTGTGAGAGTTAAGTGATGAAATCTGTTTCCAGGGTATATAGGAAATCAGTTTAGATGATCTAATGGCTCTTCTGGGTTAAAAAAATGTATTGTATTATGCTATTTTTAAGTATTACTATATTTGGGGTTTTTTCCCAAGTTTTAGAAGTTGACAGATTCTTGTCACAATTGAAGTAGTTGTAGGAGTTCAGTAATGAGAAGAGGGAAATGGTTCTAACAATATACCAGAATAATATACAATGTTAAAGAAGTAATAGCAAAAGAATACAATGTTAAAGAATAATAAGCAAAATAGAAGGTATGGTATGGGAGAAGGGATTTCAGAAAACAGTATATACATTATATTGTGAGTTATAAAGTTCATAGTATATGTAGCAGAACTTGAAATATATCCATTAAATTGATTATAAGAAACAAGAACATGAAGTTCTTTGTAGTAAGAAAAATTCTAATATTATAAAAGCCTAAGTCTGTCTGTCTGTCACACTTTATTTGCGCTCTGATTGGCAGACAGAAACAGCCAATCAGTGCTCCAAGTGCAGGGGATTGCCGCCGCTGCGCGGAGGACAGAACGGGGTGGGGGAGCTGAGGCCAGCAGCGCTGACTTCAGCTCCCTCACTCAGGTCCCTGCAAGAGGCAGAACAGTGGCACTCCATCCCTGCCCCCCTGTCATTCTTGACAGACAATTGGCTAGTTCTAGTATTATAAAAACCTAAGTCTGTCTGTCTGTCTAACGTTTTATTTGCGCTCCGTCCCCTCCTGTACCTCCCCCCCCGCATCATGTTGACAGGCAGTTGGCTAGTCTTAGATTAAGGAGCTAGCAATGTTAGTGAGGGATGAATGGATGATTGTGTTAGTGGACTTAAATATGTTAGTGGACTTATTTCCATTGAAGAAATGAAAGTATGCTCTTACAGCACAGTGACAAATGACATATACTTGGAGGGAAAGTTGTGTGAGTACTACAAACTTTAGCTGTGAACCAGACCACATTTTATTTGTAAGGGGGTGATTCACAAAGAACTTAATACCTAAAAAATCCTAGGCAATTCACAAAACCCCACCTAATTCTATTGGGTACTCGGGGCCCAACCCTCCCCCCCCCGAATGTCCAAAAATGCTGGCACTTTGGCAACGTGTAGGTTCTTACCTAAGGCTATTTGTCTTTTAAGAGTAAGTCAGATCCCTGTACGTGAAAAATAATGTAGTTGCCAAGGTCTAGGCAGAGCTTTTAGGCTGTGAATTCCAGTTTCATTTAGGCCTTGTCTACACTATCAAGTTCTGTTTCTACCAGCAATTAAGCCACTTGTGCCAAGTGCCACTCTAGCAACTAGCAAAAGACACAAATAGACAGTCCCATGCCTCCTGCCAGCTGTAGCAGTCCCTTTGGCTATTGGTGCCTTCTTCTTGGAGTTAGACCACATCAGTAATTCAGCTAAAATTCATTTAAATCCAGAGAGGTGATCAGGCAGAAGACAGGGAAGGGTGCCACCTTAGGGACTAACTGATTCAGAGAGGATTGAGCTTTCTAAGACAACAACCTACTTTGTCAGATGCTTAGCAGGTTGTTACCTATGAAAGTTTGTCTCTGAACCAGTTATTCCCTAAAGTGCCATCCCACCCTACCTTCTGCTATAATAAATCCAAAAGCTAACAGTTATACTTTAAAATTTTAAGCAAGTGGGTTTTTTAAAAAATCTGTAATGAAGGCTAGCTATAGATTTAGCAATATTACAGCACTTCTTGACTGAACCCATACAGCTGTCACAGTTACAAGTATTTGAGAGTGCTTGTAACTGGAAGAGAGGCAGAAATTCTAGTTGTTCCATGCTGGCTAGCTCCAGCTGTTCCAGCTAACGTTAACAAAGAACCTTTCCCTTAATTATTTTTTTGTTTAAATTCCTCTAGATGTCTCATCATATCATCTTATAGTGTCTGCAGAAATTTCTAGAAACTAATTTGATTTACCCTGTAGTATACCTACATGCTTTTTCCAAAGCAGGAAACTTCTTCTACTGGTTTTCTAGTGGTTGGCATTCCAACCTTTCTACCTACAATAACATTTATAGTAGTTTTCTTTCTTTGTCTGATTCTTAAAATATTTCATTCTAACTTTTTAGAATCAATCTCCCCCTCCACCCCAGATTCCTACAAGTTTGTCCATATTTATATTGATACACGAATACGTAATTAAACATACTGTTACCTATTATATAATTATTAAATTGCCTTAGTGCAATCTCTACGCTTCCCAGCATATATGCTCTATGCTCCAGTAGCTGTGCTGCTCCACTGGAGCATGCTGGAGTCACCAGAAGTGTGTACATTTTCTTGTGGCTGGGTGCTGACAACTGACTCCTGTCCGCTGCTAGAACTTTGCTGGCAGAAATAGGCAAAACCTTGGGTGCTGATACCTGGAAGAGAAAAGGGATTTCAGATGAACTCCACCCTCCTTTCTTCCGACGCTTACCCTAGCTCTTCAGTTCCTGTTGGCTCCACATACTAACTGTTGTGAATCCTAAGCCTAGGCCTTAACTTTTCCTCTAAACTGACAGCAGCCGTGCCTTCCTTCATAGGGAATGTGTATGGTGAATTCTATTTTTGAAATTGTATGCTTAAATTTTAGATGTAGAAAAGAAATGCTTGGCGTTGCCATGCCTGAGTTTCATTGTGAATCTTGCCCAAATTGCCTTCATTTCTGCAGTTGTCAAGCTTTTTTATCCTTTCAGCAGAACTAATAATCACCCTCCTCACTTCCTCTGTTGCTCTTGAATATTCTGTTTTACAAAGCTAGTTTCAAACATTGTTGAAAACAGTGTTGCCAATAATAGTAATATTAATAGTATGTTTAAAAGTCTATTTCCTTCAGTTTTGTGATTATATAAGAATCCCTGCTTCCTTGATGAACTCTTCCAATGACAACTAATGTGGTTCTTGAAGGACCCCTTGGGCATGTTTGGGCAAGTGAGACCCAAACATCACTAGGGCTGCTGCTGAAAAATTTGTGTCTATGCTATACAATAGTGAAAATGGTGAGCGCGCTTATTCTGCTTCATTTTATACCCAGATACAAAGGGTACAAAAGCTTAAGGATTTGATGGATATTATGGGTTAGAGAATAATTTCATAGATGTACAAAGAAAATGTATTAGAGAGAAATAGTAAGTTTAACAACAGAAGTGTGGAAAGACTTCATACTGAAAATATAAAGTGCAAATATACATTTGCAGGAATTTAGTTATTTTAGGGTCACAAGGGGAGGAGTCTTTTTTTCCCCTCAATATTTAGCTGTGTTTTGGTGTATTTCCTTTAATGTAGTCTTAGGCTAGGAGAAGGAGAAAGCTCAAAATTACTGGTGGAAAAATTGGTTTGAACTCAAACCAGGTTTTAGAACCCCAAAATACAATTCAAACAATCCTAAACTTCAAAGTCTACAATTTTTGTTCATCTCTGCTAAAATCACACATCATACTGTGTTCCTACTAGTTGTTTTAGAAAAACAACTGAAACTTCGTTTGTTTTTTTTAAGGAGAATAAAGCAGTCATTTCATACCCTGCAATGAGGAGAGGGTCAACAGTTGGGTCAGGAAGAATTTTTTGGAATGTCAAGACTAAGTGTTTCTGCTGAAAGTATCTGCTTTGACCTAACTTTAACTTTGCACTTGGATTTTCAGGTGTTCTGTTTCATTTGGAATACTGCTGTAAACTTAAAATGGGCACCTGATTTTGATACGCTTTTGCAGTCTACCAAAATGCAAAACGTGTTTATAGATAATTTCTATAAAGTGAAATAATGAGAAGTCTTATCCTCCTTATTTAAGGATCACCCTCTCTCTCTCCAAGAGTCCTCCCTCAGAATTTTGGAGGGATACATCTACTGTTTGCTAAACTTCTGTGTACTGTTAGCAGTTTAGGTGTTTGCCAAGAATTTCCCTCTACATCATTCAGAATGAAGATGTCAATGTTGATGTGTTTTATATTCACATTCTTAATCCAGAAACTCTGAAATTTAGTTTTAAAGTTATGATTTTTCTAAAATTTGACACACTGATTGCCTTCTTTGATGTCCAGTTGTAGATTTACAAATAAGTCAAAATAGATTAATCAATTATGACCACAAAGATAAAGATGAGTAGGATGGGGAATACAGCTGCTTGGGTATATTATTCCCTTGTAAGGTAATGATGCTATGGACCATCACCAAGTTGTTATATATCAACTATTCAAGATTTCTGTATTTGACAATTGCAGTAAAATGCTAACACACTCTTGAAAGTTCCTGTGGGATGTTGACTATAAATTGGCAATATTGTGGTACAAAATGAATTAAAATGCCATATTCAAAATGCTAAATGGAATTCTGATCACTTTATAGCAATAGTAAAAGTTACTGTGCTATGATTTTTATGCAGAACTTATAATGTGGATGAAAAACTAAAACCAAGTTTAATAGCATCTTATGGTTTAGAAAAATAACATTTCAATTAATATTTAAGCAAGTTATTGAGTTGGGCGAGTAAATTTGGTAGTTTTGCTATTGCATCCTTCATTAGAATGGCCCAGATGTAGCTGCCAACAGGTTTTTGGCAATTATTTTGATTTTTAGTTTTATGTAAATTCCAAATTCAGGGTTTATAAAAAGTGGATGTGTATTGAAAATCTTCATCAACTAACTATCTGACATGAGCCTGACTCTAGTAATGAAAAAATGTAAAGATGACAGCACAAGGCTTGTTGAAAGCAGTGTTTTTATCTAAGTCCTCCGTCTATTCTTAAAATCAGTGTGAATTTTTTGATAGTCCATAGGGAGCTAATCTAACTCATGTGAAACAAGCAAGAGTCTTCATGAGTTAAAATTCTGGGAACAACTTGAAAGCTTTCTAAAAGTCCTTTAGGAAGGTCAAAATACAAAACAGGTTAATATTTTAACTTTAAGAACTCTTCATTAATTGGAACTCTGATTATATCCCCTCTTGATAAGGGGAATCAGATGATTCATACTGATGTGAAGTGACCATAATCAATGGGAAATGAGAAGCACAAGGGAGAGTCTTGTATTTAAATAAAAGGTTAAACTGAGATCATTAATGACAGGAGGAGGAGGGGGCTTTAAAAGAATCCCTGGGGAAATCTGACAGTTTATAGCCATTTGGAAATGGATCCAAACGGTGGTATGGAGAGTAGTAATGCTGCTATTAAAACAACACATAGAACATTTTGGGTGATACTCAAGGGATAGGACAAAGAGAGAGAATGCCAGAATGTCACAGTTCCCTAGCAGCTGGAGATTCTTGGGAAGAGGAAAGGACAAAAGATGTGTGAAGCCAGTGCTGCTCCTTTTGAGGATCCTGTCCAAACAGGGCAGTGGAGTTGAAGGAGAGAATGAGTGGAGCAAAAGAAAGACCAACTCTGTCAGGGAAGGGCAAGAATGAGAAACAGATGATGAACTCCCCTGTCCATGGTTGTGAGTTCAGAGTGCAATCTAGGAGACTTCCTGAAATCTCGCAATAGCCCCATTCTGCACTTTTTCTGTTTTCTGTTTGGACGTGTCTCTCTTGTAAAACTTCTATTTTGATGTCTTTGAAGGAAAATGAGAAAGCAAAAGAAGTGTTGTTTTTGGCAATTTCAGGAAAAAATATAAATAACTATACATGTGGTAGGAGTTCAAACTGGCAGTAACTGCAATAGTTTGCAGTTCATTAGGCATTTATCATCTGCATGGCTCCCCTTACCAAGTTCCCACCTGAAGAATCTGCTCAACTAGCACTGCTGAGCTAAAGAATTTTCTAGAAGGGTATACCAATTACACTTTATTTCAGTGCCAAACATTTGGGCTAGGACCAGAAGTTGTATTTAAACCAGTTTAACTGATCAGAAACCAGTTTAAACCTGTAACAGAACATAAGTTCACTGCTCATAAACCTCGTTCAAAATGGCCCAAACTGGTTTAAGATAAACCTGAATGAATGTTGTTTCAGACTTAACTGATTTAGGTCAAACAGGTGTATGGAACTTCTGTCCTAGACCCTTTCCTGGTTCAAGTTAACTCACAGTCCCCCAACATCCCAGGATGCTTTGCAGCCCTTGGCTGGGCTGGGCTATGCTGTCTGCTCCAGCAGAGCAGGGTTGGCCCTGCACCTTGGCTTCCTAGCCAGAGCACTATCACTGCTCTGGCTGGCTGAGAATGGGGTGGGGGTGGGAAATCTGGCTGGGGACTGCTCGCTCAAGCGGAGTGGGGCATGGCCAGACACAAGCCCCCAGCCAGCACAGAGGTGGAGGGGAAGGGAAACCCTGATGCTGAGAAACCCCTCCCTTCCACCTCAGCATGCTAGCCCGGGGCTGGCATGTGGCCACACCCTCTGTCCCCTTTGCTCAAGAGGCAAGTGGGGAAAAGCCTGGCAGGGGCACAGCATACCCCAGCTGGGGTTTAAATTTTCCTCCCCACCCCTCTGCTTCAGCATGCCAGCCTAAGCCAGGGTCTGCCCATGCTTCCCCCACCCCCCCTGCTCCAGTGGGGGAAAGCCTGGCAGGGGCTGCTTCCACCCTCTCCCTCCCACCCACCTCCCCGGGACACCCTGGCTGTGGTGAAGGTTTAAACCACTCCCTGGTCATACTCAGTGGGCCTGCCAGGGCCTGGCTACACCCCACACTCCCTCAGCTGGAGCAGGGAAAATGCTGGAGGGCTTCTCTCCCAGCTTCCTTCCTGCCACTGCTGAAGGGAAGGGAAGGCTTGTTCTAGTGCCCCCCAGCTTCTAGCCTGTGCCACTGCAGGCAGGTGGCTGCATTACCAGAATCAAAAATTAATGTCTGTTCACTTGCTTTTCAGTTCAATCTATGCAGTTTAGACTAACCTGCAATGATTTAATTGATTCAGCCTTGTGCTTTTTGACTGTCTGTACATACCCTGGGAGATAAGCCCAAAAAAGGGCTATGCAGACCCAACTGCCTAACTTCTATTCACTAAACCTCGAAGCTAATGAAGAATTCAGAAGAGAAAGAGAAGATTGTTCATGCAAAGAATTAGATTTTTTTGGTGATCTTTCATTTTGGGGAGAAGTCCCCAAATACTCCCACATGTGAAAGTTCAGTGTTCAGTACAGCCCCCAGGAAGGCATGCTGAGGAGTTCCAATTTTAAGACATGTCAAAAATGCACTCCTATGTCCACAGTAACCAATTGATGTATGTCAAATTGAGAAAACCTTATGCATGTTTATGCTCAGAACTCCAGAAAGCAATTCTACAGGTGATGATAGTGGATATGGAGTCCAAGTTTCCCTAAAATATGCAAGAATACCAAGAAGTTGATTATTTAAATCCAGGTGGAACTTGGACAATATTTCTGGCATAAATTTGAGATGATAACAACAGAACAATTTCATTTCTGTAGAATACAGTGAATAGAAAATCTGATATACCTGTAGCTGACTTACTTTTCTCATAGATGTGATTGCAATAGAATACATTAGCTTTAAGTGAAAGTCTTGTCTCCTAAGGATCCACAGGGCAGTCTGTTACCATTGTAGCAGGTTGAGACTCTGTATATGGGGTACGCTCACATTTATAGGAACACATTCAGTCCTTAATGGAAATATGTAGCAGTGGAATGATTAAAGACATGACCATGGTGGTATACTGAATTAGCTGTAGGTATAACTTGACTGAAGACAAGAAGGCTGCATCCACATGAGTGTGGATGTTTATTTCCCTGGGGACAAGAAGCAATGGCATGCCTTGTCACCTTGTGCTACTGCTACTTGTCCCCAGGAAACACCTATGCCATGCGCCCTCTGGCGTGCGGCAGGTTACCTTGGGTCTGGTAGAGGAGGCTGGGCCAATAACTGTGCTGGCCCCAGCAGCCTTACCTGGGGTCCTGGAGACCTTGGGGAGCTGCAGTTGTGGCAATCCTGCCACTCAGAGGCTGGCTAGCAGCTGGAGCGTGGCTCTGGCTAGCCCGGTTCTGGTTTTGGGAGGCACATGCTGCCCCTGTGCCTGCCGCCTTGCTTTTTTTTTTTTTTTGACCCTGGGAGATCTCAGGGCCAAAAAACTCCCTGTGCTGCTATCTTACAGTGTGGGGAACACCTGAATGTGCAGTGTGTGGTGCCATATACTGCATGGCCATGTTTATCTGGATGTAGCCGAAGAGGCTGAAAGTTAAGTAAATAGGCAAAGTTGAATTATATGGAAGCAGTATATAGAGTGACTTTTCTGCTCCCCATAATGAAAATCTCATCTTTGAAAAAGAACTTAATGTGGAAGCTCGCTAGGTCCTAACAAAATTCTCTGCTTTTGCAGAAAACATTAGAGAACAGTTCTTGTCAACGTCCTTTGATCAACGTGTTAAAGTGTGGCTATTTTGGATTGGGACACAGGCTAAAATTGTTTTTCCTATGTCAAGTGGGGTTGGTAGTGCAAGTAAAGACTAGATGTAAAACTGGGAACAGTATGCATGTTTATGCCCCATTTCTTGGGCAATAGGTCCATCACTATTTTAAAGGTAATTTGAGCTGGTCCTATAATCTGTATTTTTGTCTGTTGACTTGTACCATTTTTGCTAGTCAGATTAAGACTGGCACTAGTTCAGACTTTAGGAACATAGGACTAGAAGGCAACACCTGGGTTTTTAAGTCCAGCACTGTGCTCTTGATGGACACCACTGCATATAATCCTATCTAAAACTACTAAGGTTGCTTACCACTATTACTCCTTTTGGAAGGTTTTCCAGAACATCACTCTACTGACAGTTAGAAATCCAGTTCTGTATCATTACCTCTCAGCAGAATTGTTGAAAGAGCTCCTTTATACTTTTTGCTATAACAGTTATGATATTGTTTATCACCAGTAGGACCATGTGATCACTGAGTAACAACAGAAAGGATGGAGACCCCAATTGCTGTACATAATTTTGTAATGTTTGTGGAGCTTGATTGTCCATGTATTCCGTAACTCCACTGCCTGATTCACAAGACTGATTTTCAGATTTTGACCTGCAAGTTATCTACTTCTGTATTTTCATACACCTGGCGCACACTTTCACATTGAAAATTTCTTGTGAAACAGAATCACTATTAAAGCAAAATCTTTTCTTCCATCTCATTCTATAGCAGGGGTTTCAAACTCAAATGAGTTTGCAAACTGGACTTAGACTGAGGGGATTCTTTCAGGTTGGATGACCCACTGCTAGATCCAGTCCATAGAGCTTCTCACAATGGCAAGTAAATGGAAATTAATGCCACTGCTGCTTTCCCCACTGCCACTGATTGACATCTCCAACCTGGGTGCTGGTCTCCAGAGGTGGAACTGGTAGGGTTTGCTTCCAGGAGTAGGAAGTGTCAGCATAGCTAGCACCTATGGGATTCATGTGGCAGCTGCTGCAAAATTATCTGACAAGCAGTGATTTGAAAGCCTAAATTCTGCAGTGAAAAAAGCAGGCATTAGGAGCACACCCTATCAGTCTTGCCAGCACCCACCATGATTGCTGCTCTGTCCTCCCAGTCTACTGTTTAATGTTCCATCTGGCTTCTGGAGCTGCTGCAGGGAAGGTACAATGGTGCTGCAGGGACAGGGTGCAAAGGAGAGTGAGGTGTTCCCTGCCTCTATTCCTCAATGCCCCCTCCCTTACTGCCCATGGCTTGTGCCACTGTGATAAGTCCTATGGGCCACATCCAGTGATGTGTCATCCAGACAGTGACAAGTACCGCAGGCTGGATCTGGCCTGTGGGCCATGTTTAACACCCGCTCTACAGAATGTTTGCCCTTGCTTTGTAAACAGAGCAACAAACAGTGCTTTGGTAAACATTGCTGCTTTTCTGAAAAGATGAGTTAGTCACGTCTAGATGATTGGCTCATTCAGTGAAATTTTCCTTCAGTTCTGTCAGTTGTATTATTTCACTGTTTCTTTTCTTTTTCATGCTCAAAAGAGGAAAGTATTTCACTGGGCATCAACAGACTACAACAGCCAGAGCTTATCTGTTCCAAGACAGATTCAAAATAATTTCAAACCTCAGATATCTTCAACAGCAGCTTCATCGTGAGGTGCAAGGTTTGGGGGATATGACTTACGAGGAAAGACTGAGGGAACTGGGGTTAGTTAGCCTACAGAAGAGGAGACTGAGAGGGGACTTGATAGCAGCCTTCAACTACCTAAAGGGGGATTCGAGAAAGGATGGAGATAGACTATTCCCAGTGGTGGCAGATGACAGAACAAGGAGCAGTGGTTTCAAGTTGCAGCAAGGGAAGTTTAGGTTAGATATTAGGAAGAATTTTCTTATTAGGAGGGTAGTAAAACACTGGAACAGATTATCCAGAAAGGTGGTGGAATCTCCATGCTTAGGTTTTCAAAACCTGGCTAGACAAAGCCTTGGCTGGGATGATCTAGTTGGGGATGGTCCTGCTTTGAGCAGAGGGTTGGATTAGATGACCGCCTGAGGTCCCTTCCATCCTTAACTTTCTATGATTCATGCTGAGGGCTGAACTTGTTTACATTTGTATGGGCACATGGCCTCCTTTACATTTGTAACACAACATGCCATGTCACCTACATTGGTTAATATTTGTGCACATGTTGAGCAGATACCACAGGGAACATGACTTTTTACTAATGCTGATTCATCCATCTCTGTAAGGGTGCATCTGGACTATAATCATGTATGAGATCTGTGGACGTGACTCTAGTACACATGAAAGTATTAGGACTGAGAGTAGTTTTCAGAGGCTGTATTACCTTCATATCAATGATCCAATGACTAATGAGCAACAAGACAGCTGTGTTTTATATAAACAGGCAGGGAGAAGCCTGACCATCCCCTTTCATGCAGGAAGCATTTAAACTATTGTACACCTGGCAATATGAATTAATCTCTTAGCAATATCTCTTCTGGGTCTGAAGAGTGCTGTAACAGAGGAGTATACATATTTTGGTGGACCATGAGTGAATGATGCGAGGATTCCAGTACATTGTTCAAGATTAGGGGTTTTTTCAGTATGCTACTTTGTAATAGACAGGAACAAAAAATCTTTCACTTCATGCTCTATAAAAGTCGGTGCCCATTATTTCTATCAGATACTTTCTACATTCAGTGGTCCACATGAGCAAAGTATACTTGTTTTCATTCCCAGGGTGCCTGGAAAGTTTGGACAAAAGTTGCCCTGATCATCTTGATAACACTTACCTGGCCCCAGAAGTTTTGATATCTGGATCTGATACTCTTATTAGTCCATGGAAGCCCACAAGTTGATAGCAGAAGACATTTGAGACTTGGTGGGAATAAGAGTTACAACTGATTGACTCTTATTTTGGACAATTAGTCTGGAGATCTTTAAAGAGACTATCAGTTAACCCTGGAGTGTACCAGGCCACACTTTCTACGTATCTTGCTTCCGTTTAAAGTTATTTTTTTTCGCATCCCCTTTATGTTTGTTTCTTACAGGCCTTTCATCTAATTAGTATTTTTGAACAAACTAATTTAGGTCCTCCAACTCAGAACCCCCTCTACTAGGACCCAAACAGCTTATTTGCAAAGCATGCCCATTTCAGAGGTCTGTAGCGTTGCTGGGGTTTAGTCTATATTTAGTCCCCAGGAAGTGTTGAGATCTAGATCTGAGGCTTCTTTTTGGCAGTTGTGCTGCAGTCTTTTTAAGGAGATTCCAAGCATCCATTACATCACTGGCTGCATCTACATGAGACACTGACTGCTCAGCAGCATCCCAACACAGTTGCCTAGTGACGCTTACTGCGCGGTAGCTCATTACAACTATGCATTAGCATCACATCATGATTAGTGCCTGGTGACGCTACTGCGCAGTAGTAACAAGCTGCTGTGCATTAGTAATGAGCTACTGCGTAGTAAGCACCTCATGTAGAAGCAGCCACTATGACTAGAGTATAAAGACAAGTACTAAAGAAAGTAAAGATACTAGTTCTTCATGGTACGTTGATGTTCTATGACCTGTCCCCTTTCTTCGGTACCTTTGAATCCTTTAATACTGAAATTCCATAGCTAGGAAAGAACCGAGCAACAGCTGGGCCTGCACTGCACTTTAACCTGTGGCACAGGAAGAAGTACAAAAATACCCAGGACCAATAAAAGGACTCGAGAGTCTTTGTTCAAAAGATTCTTATTGTTGTGTGTATGGGACAAATACACCAAGAGTGGATTACATTTCTATGAACTCCAGATATACCAGAATGTAAATAACTTTTTAAATTTGGTAAATGACTGGAAGAAGCAAGAGTGGTGGGTTCTATATCAAGTGGTGAGGTTTTGATTCTTTGTTAAGCTTTTGTTCTGTTGATCTTGTTTGCCATTCTAAGAAACAGTGATAGACTTTCTTTGGAGGGCCATGCTAAAGGAGAAAAGCTGAGTGGCTATCTTGAACTTTTGATTTGAACTATTTTTATTCTAACCCAAAAATAGAGGACTTTGTTAGTTTAGCCTTCTGACCAAATTAAAACATACCAGGAACAGGAAATAGAGGGAACATCCATATCCAGGGACAGAGAGGTGCTTTCAGATGATCTATTTTAGAACTTGATTGGAATTGTTTGTTCAGGCTTAGTGAGATAAATAGCCCTCCCTGATTTTTAGACTCTCTCTCAATTTTTAAATGTTTGTAAAATATTTTCATTAGCTATTAGTTTAAAAGAAAACTCCAGAAAAAATGTTATTAAGGCTGTCATGATCAGACTTCCTTTTAGAGATAGAAAGCCCACTATTCTGTCAAAAGAATAGAAAATTGTTTTGTAGCTAAAGTTGCATTCCATAGCCTTCTTTGAAAGGCTGACTAGAAGTAAGAAAACCTTTCTAATATCTGAAGCATCTGAGAGTGGCGGCCTGTTTTTTTTATTTTGGTGTGCTTTTAAATCAGACAGCACTGTTGTTGTAATCATGGATTTAAGTTTGTGGGGAAAATAGAAACAATGCTCTCCTAGGAGAAGGATGACTGCCATAGTTTGGCTGTTGTGGAATCTGGAATAGTTAGAGACAATTACCTGATATATCATATCTCTAATAATTGTCTCTAAGATATTTAATTACCAACAGTCAAAAACATTAGTTTTAGAACTTCACGTGTAATCTTGGTAATCCTAAAAAAATCCTGATTTTAAATTTTGGCCTGTATGAATTATTCGAGACACTCACCAGAACAATGCAGTTCTATTACATTATTCGGGATTAGGGTTTTCTTTCAATAGATTTATTTGTAACAGGCAAGAACACATTATGGTCAGAAAAATTCTGTGCCATTCTTCAGGATATTGGGGGAAAGATAACTTGCAAAACCCTTTAAAATGGGAGATGATCTCTGTAGTTTGCTTTGGCAGTGGTGTAGTTTAGCTGTTTTGTTTGCTATGTTTTCTTTCATTTTCTTTGACTCCTCACCTGGCTCATTTATGTTTGAAGCCAAAACAAGAATTCGCTAGTCTGTAAGCACTGTAATACCATTGTTAATTCCTCAGAGAGCAACCTTTGTTTGTACCAGACATATGTTCCAGAATTCTGTTTAGGGGTTAACATGCTGCTTGAGATTTCTTTTTTCATTTGAGGCATAACATTAAACCTCAGGAGAACTCATAATCAGTAAGGATACCACTGTCCAAAAGTAAGAATAAAATTCACGTAACTTTCATTTGAGTAAAATTTCTTTGCGGTTTGTAAAAACAAAACAAAACAAAACAAAAAACCCCCAACCCCTCACCAAAACCCCCAAACATATACATGTATTTCTCTTTACATCTTGTATTACATTGCTCTGTACTAGTATTATTAACTCCTGTGTTTTTTTTTTTTATCCAGTTCTGCAATAACTTCCTGGACAGAGGAGATTTGTGAGAACCTCAGGTTTGTTTGTTTGTTTGTTGTGTTTTGGGTTTTTTTTAAGGTGCATCTAGTCTTCATGGTAATGGATAAAATCTTGAAAATTTGATCCAAATGTACCCTAAAAGGTCATAAAATAAAATAAAGAATGCAAGTAAAAACAACCCAATTTGTAAACAAGATTTTGTTAATGTTTGGGTTTGGAGGTAGTGGTATTGTGCAAAAGTGAGCAACTGTTCCAACCTTTGGGAAACTGCATTCAGCAGCAGGTTTAATGGTCCCTATACAGACATTTGTATGACTGTTTAAAAGCCTTTCAATGACAAAAGATGCAGGAGATGTTCTATTGTGTGGGCACCCATAAGTGAAACTGTTCATTCTAGTTTCAGTCTTATTTAGATGTTATTTAAATTAGCATTTTAAATGCCCTATTGCATAACAAGCTTTAAGAACAGAACCCAATTAAAAATGAATGCTTTGTGTTACTTTAAGATGACAATCTAGTCTAAGATATTGTTCCTTACTGTATTTGAATGTGATCTAATATGAGTAGTGTTTCAATGAGAAGCAATTAATAGTGACCCTCACTTGATACTGAAAGATCAGACTCTTCCTCAGCCTTTGTGAGGTTGGACCTTTAAAAACCTCCATGGTGTGCTGTTATCTCAAACCTTACTTCAAGTTGAACTTGTAATAAACTGGCCAATAAATGAAAACCCATCCTTCACTTGGAACCTTATACACTCCTATATTCATAAAAGGATTTAAGATTATGTCTGTTATTTTAGACCAGTGGTGCTCAACCTTTTTCCCCAGGGGGCTGGATGGGCAGTGCATGGTCTGACAGTAGGCCAGCTGGTGGTGGTTCTGATTCAGCATCCTGGGCCAGCACAGCAAGCACCATTTGGCTATGTGGAGGGGGGCGGGGGCAGCAAGGCCTGAGCTGAGCTGAGGGGAGAAGGTGGCTTCACCCTGCCCCATGTGCAGGAGGTGGGATGTTACCTGGTGGGGTGGGAGGAGGTGAAGGGGGCATGGCTCTGCCCCATGGGTGGGGGGGAAGGGGGCTAGACCCAGCCCTGCAGGGGGAAGGGGCATGACCCAGCCCCAACCTGGTCTTGTAGGAAAAAAGGGAGCATGGCCCAGGCCTCCAGCAATGGCGGGGACATGGCCCAGGTCTATGGAGGAAAAAGGGGTACAGCCTGGCCCCATGGAGGGAAGGGGATACTGCCTGGTTCTGACTAAGCATACAGGGCTTTGGGTTTAGGAATTCTGCAGGAGGGAGCAGTGGCCATATTAATATGGCCACTGCTCTCCCCTCTGCCAAATTTCCTCACCCATGGGGAGCCTTGTGGACCAGATGCAACGGCTCTGCAGGCCACATATGGCCCGTGGGTTGAGTGCCCCTACTTTAGACACACAAGTCTAAAATGTAGACACTCAAAACTTGTTGCCTATCCTTGGGAGAGACCTTAAGTCTATAGGCAGCTAATTTTCTGACAGGGTTGTTCTAGGCTGACATGGTTGTTTAAGGCTGTGCCATAAAGAAAAAAAATGTGTCTCTCACCTATTTCATACCTAAGGCTGATAGGGATGCACAATCAAAATCATACCAGTGCAAATCAAGCCTGTAGATCCTGATTTGATAAGCACTCTAAAATGCCACATTGGATCATGCACAAATAGTGGTGCCCCTAGTCTTTTTGAATAGCATTAGGGTACAGTGGAATGAGATCTACAGAAGCCAGCACACTGATTTGGAGCTGCCTAAACTAAGACGATAGGAAATACTGAGGTGACAAGATAGAAAGCATGTAAATGAATGATGTCATGTACGTTATACAATGTAGGTACTATCAACAGAATAGTTCAGTGTTTACAGCAGTAAAACTCTTATTATGTTTTGATACTGTCTGCACTATCTCAATACTGTTTTTTGTTCTATGGACCCTCTTGGTGTACACTGTGTGGTTCCAAATAAAATTGGAGAAACACTTCAAAAAGCATCCTCCCAAAAGAGTATTAAAAGTAGAAATGAAGGATTTGCTATACTAGAGAAGACCAGTGATCAATTTAATCCTACACTTGTGCTGTAATCAATAGATTAATTAATGTTATATATGTTTATACTTATATATATTCTATATAAATGTTTTAACCTATATAAATTCTGAACTGGCTTTTGTGATGATGAGAAGTGGTAGGATAATTGTGCTCTATGGTGGGGATCTATTTTTGATTTGGCACCTTTTGATGTCTTTGTGTTCTTCTGCATTCTTCCACATACCATTCATTATTTTAATATCAGTCTTCTGTTTACATCCCCTTCAAGTATGCAATCCCACTTTTTCCAATTATTTTCGTAGGAATGCTCTCTCATGATCTTTGCTACTTTCAGCATCCACTTCTGAACTCCCCCTAACTCTGTTAGTATTTTGGTGGTAACATGACAAACAGAGTATTGTATTCCTGAGAAGAAGTATCACAGATGTTAAGAGCAATATATTCTGTACTTTTCATGCTGTTCATAATGTATCCCAGCTTTTTTTTTTTTTTACTGTTTTCACTGTTGCTGTTTATTGTGTTGAATGTTTTTCCTGACTCTCTTTACAGAACAGGCATACCTGGTTTAAATTGTTCTCTCCAATATATGTTACTTTGAATTTGTCAACATCAATTTTAACTTGTAACCACACTGCCTATACACTGTACTTGATTAGACCCTTTTGAAAATTTCCCACAACCTTGTCAAGTCTTGACTAACTTGAAAAATCATCTGCACATTTTGCCATCTCGTTCTGCCCCTTTTCCCAGCCCGTAACAAATATATTAAATATCTGCTAAGCAATGTGTCAAATTCTGATTTCAGTCATGACGTAAATCTAGCAATTTCAGTATCAGTAACTCCAGTGGAAATGCTCCAGATCTACACTAATGTCACTGATAATAATCAGGCCTCCCTAAAGAGACAGCAATAAGTGACCCCGAATCCATACTAAGCAGCTGATTTTTTTAAAAGGAAATAGTACTGTCACTTTCCATCTCACATGAGAAATGTCAATCAGGAACACCTCTAACTTAATTGAACAGAAAAATGAAATTTAACTTAAAGAAAAAATGGAATAGGTAACTTGCTACAGCTGTGTGAACAAACTAAAATACGTAATTTCATCATTGATTTAGCACTTTTCTAAAATCAACCTATTCACTTCAGTAAAATCTGCTGTTTAAAGTTTTAAATGTCATTAAATGTTGTTTTGAGAGATTTTTTTTCACTCAAAATCTGAATTACCATGTTGCACTAGAAAAAACATTTTCTTGTTGCTATAACTTTCAGTAAAGATGCTTCAGAAGTGGTTCCTAGAAGTAATAATTTCCCACATTGTTCCATAGGGTTTTTTCCCCTACTACTGTCTTCATTCTAGTATAGCAGTATTCTCTAAAATATACTGTGTACAGAAGTTACTAAAACAAAACTTAAAAAGATCTTTAAAAGTATAAGGTTTACAAATATGTATTACATGTTAAAGTTAACCTTGGTGGCATCAAATGGAAACAGATTATTGCAGATATCCAAACTTCTCTGCAGAAGAATAGTTACAGTGCGGAATAATTAAGCCCAGCAGTTAAATCTTTTACTTAAATTTCTTTGGACAATTAGAGAATATATTCAGCTTACAAAATCTTATTGTCAAAATGACTGAGTAACTTAAATTGAGGATCTTATATGGGACTGATGGGCATAAATTATGTGAATCAAACAAAGCTTAAACAGTGTATTTTATTCTGGGGGTATTACATAGCTCTAAATCTAATTTTTTGACTAAAAAAGTTTAAATGTATATGAAAAAAGATTTAATAGTGAAGTTAAAAATGTTGTAATAGATATAATTCATATGCTTAAAAGTAAGGACAGTCTAAGAATCTCTCCAAATCATCCGATTTCCCCAAATCATTGGATGACACCGATTCAAAGATGAAGTTTTGCTATTCATCACTTTTTTCTATACAATGGCCTGACTACAAGTTGTTTTCTTTTTTTAAACAATGATCAGCTTTCAAAACTTAACCTAGATTTCACTTGAGTTCTGCATGTTATTAATGCAGGCATGCTAGTGTAAAGTTATTTGTTTGAAGTCAGCCATTTTACATCATATTTATGAAATAAGAGTTTGTCAGTATTGTAGGCAGATTGTGTAATGTGTCTCCAGCTGTAAGGGCTAACTCCCACCAGCAGGGGAGAGACACTGAAAAACAGGATAGCAAAACACATTCCCATTAGTACCAACAGTTTTTGTAAAAGTAATGCATGTAGTCAGAGTATATGGTAATGAAAGCAACAAAGGTGGAAGACAAAGAGGTGTTTAAATACTTTGATATTTAAATCCCATACATGGACTGAACTTTGAAAATGACTGTGTACATTCGAATAATCAGCTAAGCAGCTGATCTAGAGAGTGCAGAAGTAATTGGTTCATCAATGATCTAAAGTATGAACAAATGTCTTCCCGCACTATAAAGTTAACAACAATCTACAAAGTGATTAAAATACCACTGGTCATAAAGAATTTGTTCCTATTAGTTCTGAAAAACACCTACATCATCTTCTTTGGTAGAGTATCAAAGTTTACAAAAGAAGGCAATTGTTTAGGAATAAGAAACGGTTGATACAGCTTCCCATCTGAAAGAAGACAGACCAGGAAGATTGAGACTTAAATTAGTATTTAAATGGTGTTCCCCACAACAAGCAAAATTTAGTTCTAATTTTTTTTTCTAAAACTGAACAAAAGTCTATTTGTTAGGAAAGTATTTGTCCAGGAAAGAATAAGGGGACAGACCAGATTACATAAAAGGAAAAAAATCTTATTCATGGAAAAATGCAATAAACTAGAGCCACTCCACTGAATTCCTGATGATAATGCATTTTTAAAGCAAGAAATTAAACCAGACTGACAACTGATAGTGATAAGAAGTCTTGATGGGCAGGCATACCAGAAGAACAAAACTACTTCAACACACCTACATTCAAGCGGAAATCATAACACACAAAAAAGCATGTAAATGCATTCTAAATATGAAGTTGAGATGGCAAAAGGGGCTATGTGGGTACTAAACTAGGGACATACTAAAAGGATACCATTTTCTGAATGTGGTGAGAATCTGCCATTTGGAGTGAAACAACAACAATTAAAAAGCCTGCATGTGCACATAAGGCCACGCCAAGCAGACAAAAATCGAGGCACTTAGATGGTCTATGATTGATTTTTATAAAAATGAATTGCTATGTATATTAAAGTGTAAGTATGTATAAACTTTACTACATACACATAACCTCTTTCTTGATCAGAGTAAGATACATTTATTTTAAAAAGCCACAAAAGTAAGAAACATCTATACAAAAAGGTACAATACATGCATGCAAATTGATGAACTATATTGAGTTTCATAAGCTAAAGGATTAAAACAAATTACTAATCATATTAATTAAAAATAAGGGTTTTGTTGTGCTGTTTTAAAATTTTAACAATTGCAATCTGAAGAGAGAAAATCATTCCATGGCTTTTTCTCTAATGCAGACAGAAATACCCCATAAAAATTGCAATGAATCTCTATAACAGGGTGAACAAACACGTCAGTATATTTGGTTAAAAAGAACGTAATTTGACAAGAACATACAAAATAAAAAAGACTTGTGGAGGACAGCATTAAGGCTTTGAAAATTCACAGATGTAATTTTTTTCTGTTCAGGAAAAGAAAAACTCTCTCCATTGCATTTAGGTATAATGTGCAGCTAAAACATCCCTGAAAAAATAACAGAATATTTAAAAAAACACCCTGTGTTTTTTTAAATAAACAGAATAAATGTAAATTATTTATAAATAAACAGAAATAATTTAAAATCTTTCCCTGAAGCAAATAAAACTTTCACATAAAAGTAATCTGTTGATCTTATTGCATGAGGAACCTGAATTTGAATGTGCAACAGCACAAGTATTTCTTATGTTTATAAATTTATTAGATAGTTTTTGTTACTACTGTACCTAGGCCAGAGTCATGGATTGGTACCCTGTTGTGCTAGATGTTGTACAACAACACAGAATCCTTATTTCTACAATCAAAAGACCAAGAAAGCTTTGGTACTCAGTTTTACTCTAAATTAGAAAAGTTGTTAGGAGCTGTCAAAAGAACAGGGATGTTACAGTGTATCTAGGATATTTCCCCTTCTGGATCAAAATCTTTTGGGGTAAAATTGTCAGAGTACCTGACTTACAGGTGCAATTACATCATATATTAGGCATACTTTGTTATACACAGATGTCACTGGAAAATTAAAATGTTAATTCACGTAGTCCTTAGTTGTGAGCACTGCCTAACACATGGAAGAACACGCCACATTTCTAGAAAAAAAAGAATGATTTTATTTTCATAATTTTTATTGAGTAATAAAGGCGATTAACAAAACCATTATAAATATTGAAACACTGCTATAAAATCTAAGGTTAAAAGGTAGGACAGTTACTGTTATAAGAAAATGATAAAAGGGAGACACATACTTGGAAAAAAATATTAGGCAAATGCTAGTTCCTTGAGAAATGAATCAGCTCTATTACATACAGTACGTGTATTTTTAGTACCCGGAAAAGTATTAAAGAATTTTTAAGGATGCTGACAATCTGATCACATTACAGCACCACACATCAGGTTGTAGTATTTAAGAATGTAAGAACTCCCATTTAATAGGTTAGACCATGGGCCCATCTTGCCCAGCGTCCTGTGTCACACAGGGGCAGAGCAGATGCTGAAAGGGAGACTGAAGCGGTATGATCAGGATTTTTTTCCTCACTTGCAGCCTCCAGCATTAAAGGTCTGGTTCAGAGGCTGTACCCCTCACTCCCATGCTCAATTGCTGCTGATGCACTATTCCTCCAAAAATGAGTGCAATCCCTTTCTAAATCTAGCTCAACTGTCAGTTTCCACAACATCTGGTGGCAGTGCGCCATACTTTAGTAACAGGCTGTGTGAAAAAGAACTTCCTTTTATTAGTTTTAAACTTACTACCTACTAATTTCATTTTATGACCCCTAGTTTTTGTGTTGTGAGGGAGTAAATAATAAGTCCCTATTTGCTCTCTCTTTGCCATTTAGTATTTTGTAAACCCTGATCATGCCCCTCAAGCATCTCTTTTCTAAACAGAATAGGCCTGGCCTCTTTGGTCTCTCCCCCAATGGAAGCCCCTTCATACCACTAACCATCCCTGCTGCCCTTCTCACGGCCCCCTCTCCTACATCCTTTCTGAGGTGTGGGGATCAGGAACCAGCCCAGCAATCAAGGTGTGGACTCACCATGGATTTAGAAAGGGGCACAACGACACTTTCTCACCGCTGGCATTCACTGTTCTGTTTCCAAAAGTGTGCATCTCTTTTGGCAAAGCGTGGGCCGTCTAGGTGTTGATTCTCTGGCACTGGAGGTGGCTGTAGCAAGCGCTTTTACCACCCCAAGGAGAAAGCTCAGACACAGGGAGGACGTATGTTTGCAGGGGTTGGCTTGTTGCCTGGCACACACAGGTATGTGTGCGTGTAGATATATGCCGTTAGATGTGCAGAGGTCTATATATATATATATATATATGTATATGTATATGAATCTATATATAAAGACATCTATATAAACGATACAAGCTATAGATCTATCTATATCAACATATCTATACCGATAGATCTATATACACACAGATAATTATAGAGATGCATTTATATATCCGTGCACAGGTAGATCTGGATACAGAACGATATAGTGTGCCTCAGCCCCCACAAAAGACTCCCCGTCTAAGCCTCCCCCTTCTCTGGCCAGGACCTAACGCGGAGGCCGAGGGGAAGCGGCGCAGTCCCCTTGGCCCCGGGCCCGGCCCCTCCCCGCCCCGGTGCTGGGGCGCGGCCGTTACCCCGAGGCTCGCGCGCGCGTGCGGGGGGGACGGGACTGCGTCACGGGCCGCCCCGCCCGTGTGTCCGCGAGCGCGGGCCCCGCCGCCGCCGCCCAGCGACACCCGCCCGGGGGAAGGGGGCTGCGGCGCCCGCGCGCCACACACCACACCGCGCCGGGGCTGCCCCGCCGCCGAGTTACCTCCGCGCCGGCCTCGGCTCCCTCGCGTCCTCCGCCGGCAGCCGGGGGGACGCGGCCGAGACAACCGGGCCGCGGGGGTGGTGTGGAGGTCGGCGCGGCCCGTGCACCCCCGCGGGGCGCGAGTGGGGACGGACCGGGCCCGCTGCTGCCGCGCGCCCCTCCCCCCGCCCGTGCGTCGTATCCCTCCGCTCCGGCCTGGCAGAGAAAGCGGCGGCGCGCGCCCCGCCTCTGCCGTTCCGACATCTTCTTCCCCGCCGCGCCTCTCCCGGCTCTGCCTCGCGTCCTCCCGCCTTTCCTGGGCGGCCCCGCTCGCGGCAGGGGGGGCGGCTCGCGGTTCGTGGGGCACCGCGCGGCGGGGGAGGAGCGGTGCGGGCGGGCGGCGCGGCGGTAGCGGAGGAGGGGACTCTTTCTCCGGGCGGAGGGATCCCGCGGGCTGACGGCGCGGCGGTGGTGGCGGCGGCAGCAGCAGCAGCAGCAGCGGCGGCGTTGGCGGCGGCGGGGAGTTGTTGTTGCCTCCGACGGCGGCTGCTTCCGCGCGCTCCCGCCGGGGCCGCCCCGCTCTCCCGGCGGCGGCGCTGACAGCGGGCGGGCGGGCGTAGGGCCCCGGTAGCGCGGCCCCGGGCCCAGCCCCGCGCGCCATGGCTGGGGACGGCGGGCGGCACACGGCGGAGCTGCAAGCGGGTAAGTGGCGCGGCCTCGGCCCCGGGCCCGGCGGCGGTGGCGGCTGCGAGGGGCCCGGCCCGGCCCGGCCCGGCGCGGCGCGGCGCGGCCTTCTCCTCCTGACGGCGCGTGTCTCCCCGCAGAGCTGTACTTCCTCATCGCCCGCTTTTTGGAGCACGGCCCGTGTCAGCAGGCGGCTCAGGTAGGCGGCGCGGGCCTGGGGGCGGCGGCCGGGCCGGGCCCCTTGTGGCCGCGGCCCCTCACGGCCCCTTCCCCCCCCTTTGTTGTCGCTGCAGGTCCTGATCCGGGAGGTGGCGGAGAAGGAGGTGAGCGGGCGCCCGGCGGCGGGCCCGGGGGAGGGGGCGACGGGGTCGGGCTGGCGGGCGGGCCGGGCTCGGGCCGGACCGGGGAGGGGGCGCCCTGACGCCTCCGCTTTCTCCCGCAGCTGCTGCCCAAGCGCACGGACTGGACGGGCAAGGAGCACCCGCGCAGCTACGAGAGCCTGGTGAGCGCGGGCGGCGGCGGCGGCGCGGGGAGAAACTTTCCGGCGGCCCCGAGAAAAATTGAATTTCCCGCAAAAAACATTTTTTTTTTTTTTTTTTTTTTTTTTAACAACTTAAAAAACCTGGAGCGGGAGCCGGGCCCTCTCTCTCCCTCCCCCCGCTCCGACCGCCGCTCGGCCCTCGGTCCCCCCGCGCGCCTCGGGGCGGCGGGCCGGGACTGGCCGGGGCGGGCGGTGGGGCCGGGGCCGGGGGGCGGCGGCGGCGGGGCCGGGGCGGCCGGAGGCGGCGGCTCGGCGGAGAGGTGCGTCATGGAAGCGGTGCGGGGAGAGCGGAGCGCCAAGGGGAGGAGCGAGCGCAGCGCCTGCCGGAGCCCGCCCGGCCGCGGGAGACGGGGGCGCTGTACTCCTGCCCTGCCGCCTCCCGCGCGGCGCGGCCGCACACAATAGCGCTGACCGCCCCCGGGCACGGTCCCGTGCGTCTGCCCGACCCCGGAGGGGGCTGCTGGGCGCCTGGCTGTCACGCTGCTCCGGGATCTCTGCCTTGCTTCGACCTGCTGCTGCTTGGCGCCGCAGCTGCCTCAACCACTCCGCTGGCAGGACGCAGGCGTGGGGGGGGGGGGTTCCTCCCTCTACCATCTCCTCCTCTCCATTGGGCTCGGGCTGCTCACGAGGCGCTGCTTTGTTGCGCGATGTGCGGGGAAGGTGTTTGCTTTCCGCGGTGCATCGCTCTCCACCCGTGGCTGTGGCTCCGGCTTTCCCTTGAGCAGCGGGGAAGGAGCAGCAGTGAGGGCTGCAGCTGGCACCTGGATGGAGAGTGCAGATGGGTGAGCATTTTTTTTTTTTTTTTTTTGTGCCACCATGTCATGACCAGCACCAAGTTTTCATAGGTGTTTTTGCTGTTCCATTCTCTGGGCCTCAGTAGCTCACCACCAGGGCTACTCATCAGGGCAACTGCACTGCTGCCTTAATGTCAGGTCTAGGTAAGACCTAAAATTGTGGAAACTTGTCTTATGAATGAAAATTGTGTTATGGCAATTGAGTAAACCTACACCTCAATTGTGTTCCTTATAAATGGGAATGCTAGCTAGGTAAATAGCCTCATGGAGGTGAGCAGTATTCAGGACTACACTTGTTATGGGGAAAAGTAACGATTTCTATATTTTGCAGGTGCTTTTACATATAGGAATAGGAGTAGAATAAGTGCAAAATGGTCATCTTGTTGCTACAAATTCACCCTGAGATGGAACATAATGTATGAAACTGGCCTGGCAGTGTTTTTTTTAAAGCTTTAATATAGAAGAATACTTGCGTTTTTTCAAGGTTTGAAACCTGTGCTGGCGAGCCTGTGAAGTAATGTGGACTGCTGACTAGGGTAACTTGAAAGAAAGTTTTCGGGTATCTGATTTAGTGTTTAGTGGCTTACAAGTTATTGCATCTGTACTTTCATGAGGATTTTTAGCATGTGGATTTGACAGATGGTTGTGATATCCAGAATTGTGTTTCTGGGTTACAGTGAGTTCTTTCAGAACAGCACAGTTGATGATGGGGGTGCACATTTGGGGGGTGTTAGTGGTATGAAACATTAGATACAGGTTTACTTTAAATATACATGTATAGGTAGCACATGCATGAATACTTTGTAATCTTTTAAGATACTTTTAAGTGTGTGTAGAAAAATGTAAGGAAATCAAGACAAACCAAAATGTTTCCTTTTTATTTAACTTGGCACTAATAATATAAAATAGGTTTGGAAAGCAAGCGATAAAGATTATGGTATTCATACAGGAATTAATAGGTTTATTTAGAAAGATGTTGTACTAGAGGTTCTGTAGTATGCTGGTAAGACATGCTTGGAGCTTCTCCTGGATTTGGGAATTAGGAATCTGATTCAAGTTGCTTGAAATGACAGATGATAAACATGGAAAGGATCAGCAAAATTGTAAAGTATGTAGCAATTAGGGCTGCTGTTTTTTGGGAGAAGATCTATTGTGAAATGTGTTAGCAGGATATTGTCCATGGTCCAAAGACATCAGTTGGTTTGTAGCACAAATTCCTGCATGAGAAGATGAGCATCAACTCAATTAGCGCTGCTATTTTAATAGCAGTTTTTTTTATTGGAGGGAGGTGTGGTTATCCAAAATCATGAAACCCCAAATGTGTTTAATTCAGGATGGATTTAATCGGTTTGGAGAAATGCTGCTACATAGGTAACTCTTTCTTACCTTTTGTTTCTTATGATGCCTTAATGGTTGAATATTTGCATGATTTCTCTCTTCCTTGCTCTCAAAAGGAGGGAGTGAAGAATGGAAAATAAGCAACTTGCTGTTTGTAGAATAATTTTTCCTCAAGAAGCAAAGTTTGTTTGGTAATATCCTTTTTGGGGGCTAATTGTATAGGTGGCAGAGGTGTTAAACTTTTGGGGTACAAAGTACCATACTATTAATTTAATAAGATGTTACTAAACAAACCTTGCTTACCTGGCTGGACCTTATAGTTCCAATATTTTGACCTGACTACAGCATGTTTTTTTTCCTTTTGCTGTGGTTGTAAGGAGTACTTTCCCGACCTGTTTCTCGATCCTGTTATTGTTAGTACTATTATTATCATTAGTGTTATTATTTTTCTTTGCGTTCTTTTAACATAAATGTACCTCCAATGTAAATATTTGTTGAAGGCATGTCATGTAATCTCAGACACCTTTTTTGTTTAAAAAAAGTCTTAAATTTGAAATCAATACATTAGATGCTGACTGATCCTATGACATGCCATACAGCAATATTAGCTTGTTCACCTGAGTATCCTCAGCTCCCAATAATAAAGGCAGAGGTTGTGTAAAGTTAAGTAGAAACTAAAAGAGCAGTAAGAACAATAGGTTAGAAATGGACTTCGAGTCCTGAAGTCAAAGCAAACGATGGGTACTCGAAAATTCATGGACTCTGACTCCAACCTTCCTTTTGTGTGGGTTTTGCTTCATCATTAATGTATGTTTTCATCTCTGCATGGGAATACTGCACTATACTTTTAAAAGGCTGTTTCTTCCAACAATCTCAGGTTAACTTTCATAATATTAATGTTATACTTTGTCTTGCACTAGTATCCAATGCCTCAGTTGCAGTATAACCGCTATGAAAGAGGCAAAACTCTAGGATGTTGTATTGACATTCTCTCAGCTTTTGCCTCTGTCTGCTGTTGTAAGGTTGGGAAAGTATGTGGGTAGAAACAGAAATAGAGTGGATGGCTCTGTCAGGCAACACTATCTAACCTGGTCTCCTTGGCAGATAAGGAAGGATTCAGTTATAACAAAGAGAAATTTGTTTGAACTGCATTTAGCTTGTCACTAATCATTTATTTGCTATGAAACGTGTTGTTAAACTGACTCTAGGTGGTGCACAGACACTTTTGGGTGGAGGCTGACTGTAGTCATGCATGTTTTAGTTCTCTAAAAATGCCATGAGGGTGCGTATGGGCCAACATTGTGCATGGTATTGAGCGTTCTAAACTCCATATAACAGGGTGTCAAGGGAAGGAACCTGGGAGGGAGTTATGCCACTACATAGGGTAGAAAGCGATCCTGCTGGTTTTCTTTGTCCTCTTTGAGACTTTCAAGTAGTTTAACCTTTGGGCGTCTTCCTTGGGTGTTTTGACAACTTCTCTAAATCAGCTGATATTGTTGGGTCCACATCATACGTAGAGCGCTATACAGTAGCTAGCTTGTAAGTGGGTGACACTAATGTCAGATTACCTAGAATATGTGAAGTTTTACTAATCAGTTCTTCAGTTTCCAGTATTATCTAAAGGACCCTTGTTTTCCAACTGAACATGGAGACGTATGCTTAAGAACAGTATAACATTTTCTTATACTTTGGTTCTGTATCAATGTACTGATCTACTTAACTTTGTGTCTAATCTCCAGCTTGACTTCAAGGGGACTATTTACAGTGGATAAAAATTAAGGCCCCAGGTCCATGAAAACTTGAACATGTGCTTAGTTGTAAGTGCCACACTTGGTTTTGTGTGTTTAATTCCTTAAATACTAGAGTCCTATAGGCAGCAGTGCAGTTATTGTTTAATAATTTGCCTCTTAGTAAATAGTGGGGGTGTGCAAAACCAAGCCATATTCAGTTTGGATTGGGCTCGAATTAGGGACAGCAATTTTGATTCAGCCAAATCTGAATCTGAAGTTTCAACGCTGATTTGGAGAATCAGTGATTCAGCCATAGACGCAACTTTAAATGTTTTTTCTACATACCTCGGGGTACCAGATGTGGCTTGTGCATGCTGTGATGGTGGGGCAGATGGAGCATCCCACAGGAGCGCGGGGCACACCCTGGGTTTGGCAGTGAACCTGGAAGTAGACCGGAAGTACTTCTGGTCCATTTCTGGGTCTGCTGCTGTGTGTGTGACAACCCCCCCCCGGCTCGGCAGTTGGTACCCTCCCAGACCCAGGAGGCACCAGTCGTGGGGGGAGGGAGGTTGCTGAGCACAATGGGGATGACCCCCCCCCCCCCCCATGGGACGCTCTGTCTGCCCTAACATTTCAGCATTCGCGAGTCACCTGGTACCTTGAGGTATGAAGTATATAGAAAAACATTTAAAGCCTTGTCTGTCTGAATCATCGAATCTTTCCTAATCAATTCGGAGGGTTCTAATTCGATTTGGAGAGATTAAAGAGTTGTCTGATTCGATTTGGAGATTCAGCCACTGAATTGCGCCGAATGTCTGCCGAATCGAATCGGTGACTGAAGCTTCGCACAACTCTAGTAAATAGGGCGTTCATACACATACCCTGGGGCAGGGGCAGTCTCAGAGCCACTCTAATTAAAGTACCCAGAGCATCACATGTATCAGCTGTCCCTGCACTGAAAAATGGCATCAGGGCACTTTGACTAAACTGAAATGAGCTTTAAAGTGCCCTTGCTGCCATTTTCAGCATTGGGACTCTAATACACACGACACTGGAATCTGCTGAAGCATGGTAATTACCATTTAGATAAACTACTTTTTTTTTTTGTTTATGTTGAATCCCAGAAAAGATACTGAATGTTTCTGTGAATATATACACAAAGTTTTGCAAGGTGACTTGGAAGGCCTACACTATTAGTTCAGGTATTTCTGACAGTGAAACCAAAAAATCATTGCTGTCTGGGAGCTGCTGCCTGCCATGATTGTAGATTATTTCAGTTTAATTCCTGTGAGACGCAATGTCTATGATATGAACAGGTATCTAAACATGGTTGTCTAGCTGGTAGTCTTAACAGACTTTACAGGTGAAATAAAAATCTAACTAAATTTGGGATCAGTTTGTCTTGCCTGAGAACAAATGAGTTTATATCTATCCCTGTCTTAAGTTATAAATAATATAATGGTTATAGATTATTCTATGCCTTCTGATTTCTGTTCAGGGTTAAGGAATACTGGTAGGGCAGTAACTAGGTAAGTCTTTAATTGTTGGGGTTTTTTTAGCAGGTACTTCTTATAAAGACTTGGGTGACTTTAAAATGATAAAAGTCAGAAATCTTTTGTGTGGTATGGTAGTAGTGTTTTGTGTTTTTTTTAGTGGTGGTGGTTTTGTTTTGGTGTTGGTCAGTGGAGTCAGTTAGATTTATCCTGCTCCCTTTTGGCTCATGTATATGTATATAGTATGTTTATAAATAAATGCTATTGTTCCTTAAACTTTCCAACAGGGCTAACCTGTAGGTAACATTTTCTTTCTGGTAGCCATTTTTAGTGGTTCCTGTCCTTAGCAAATTTAATTTAGAAGTACTCAAGCTTTTTCCATGTTTGTTATGGGAGGAAAATGTAATGTATGGTCTTCAGACAGTTGGTTCCAGTTGGTTCTCTTTAGTTAAACTAACCTTGCATTGAAAGAAAACGTCTCTATTTTAATAGGTAAGGTCTCATTTGTTTAGCCTGTGTATAAATAGGAAGATGCTTCATGCATGAAAATGAATTATAGGGGAGGTATTTACTTTCTAAAGAAGGAGCTCTAAGGGAAAATGAGACTAAAATTAAAGAGTTGCAATAACAGAAGTTATTTTTCTCTGAAGAAATCAGGCTGAAAATCAGGCATAGTATGACAATTACTGTAATTCAGTCTAGGATTTGCTTTGTGTAATGCGTTGCGTAGCTTTATACTTCAAAAGGTTGCAAATATTTGGATTGAGCTCTCGAACCATGGAAATACAAGTAACTGATTTAGTTTTTAAGGAAGCTCAATTAGCTGGATCTTTTTGTGGGAAGGTTGTTACAATACATTTTTACAATTTTAATTTCAATATTTTGGAAAAAGTATTTATGTAAATATTATGCCTTTCAGTATGGGGTAAGGTATAAATTGTTACAATCATTTTCATTATGTAACTTCACATTCACTGAAGCTTAACAGTCCAAATGCTGATACAAATGTTCTTGGAGGTATAAAAGTTTCAGGGGAACTAAGATCTTTTGCAAAAGTCAAGGGAAATAAAAACATGTGTGATTATAGTTCTGCCCCACCCCTGCTCTCTGTTAGTGTATTGTTTGGAGCAAAACAGTATTAGGTTTATGGATATTTATTTTATTTTATTTTTTCTTTTTTGTAGCCATTTAGCCATATTTTGTGTATGTCTGTGTCGTTGGTTAGAGATGAATATTGGTAAATGTGAAGTTGACCCTTTTGTTTCTAGAAAATACTTTTGTGGTTATGTTCTGAACTGTCACCTTGTTAGTTAAGAGAGCCAATCCCTATTTATGTTTTAGTCTGCTTATTTTAGTTTGCTTAAAAAAAAAAAAAATTCAGTTCAGCAGAGTCATAACAGGTTAGAGTGAGAGTTAGATTCTGCTTGCTCATTAATGTAATTGAGACGTATACATGAAATCTCATGGAGGACAGCGTGACTGGATCGGTGTCACCGATAGTGTGACCATATGGGACAATGTGAAATCCAGGACAACCAGAGGTGGGGGCAGGGCTGCCTGGTGCAGCTGTGTTATTACTGTTTAGGCAGCTAAGGGAGTCAATGGCTCGTTAATGATCAGTTCTTACTTTATAAGGGGTAACAATAGTCTTTACTGGTCATTCCACTGATTAAGCTAACCTATTTTAGGGAAGTTCTGCTGTCTGCTAGGATTTCCTATTTCACAGTTTGTGCTGCTCTGCCTCCCCACCCTGGGTGGGTCCTGGATGCTTATTCTAATTTTCACTGGCCAGCTGGGACTAGCCTCCAAAGCTTGGCCGAACTGGGACATATGGTCATTGTACTGATAGACTAAGATGACCTGCAGCCCTTCTCAGAGTTAAAAATTTTCTTGGGACATACCACATTTGTTAGAGGAACTTTATTCTAACCCTGACTGTTCTCTTGTTTGTATTCACATACTAGACAAAACCACTGTGTGTTTAACTTTTCTTGGCGCAAAGGAGGTCTTTGGCTTGGAATGGAAAGGGTTTTGCATTGTGAGTTTAAGGTATATGCTGTATATCCTGTATCTCTGAAAACATCATGTTTGTAAGTGATAGCCTGGGCACTAGGAAGCATGTATTTTAAACATTGCTTTTGGAATCAGTGGTGTGCAGGTCTTGATTTTTGTTATGGAAGTCATTGTAAGGACATATTATGATGGAATCTCACGGAAATGCTGGTTGACCTTCTTGAGGTTTAAGCTTCTCTTTTTAAATTGAGAATCTTGCTGAGCATATCCAAGAAGTGCTGACTTGAATGTTTAAAAAAAAAAATTCTTTAGCTATTCGATTAATCAGTAAACTTAAAAGTTTCACCTCTGGGAGACAAGTTCGGATTTGCTTCAGCTGCTAGGGGAAAGTACAGTATCTGGCTTTAAAAACAAGTGAAGAGTGATCATTATCTGTTTTTAGTTCAGGAGAAGAACAGATTCTCAAAGGAAATGAGGTAGGAATGAAATGGGTCAGAATTGGGGTCCCTAGATGGTAAAAACTGTAACCAGGTCTTGCCATGATTTATAGTCAGTAATATTGTTAAAGCACCTAGAACTATAATTTGGAGTTCTCTTACCTTTCTAAAAAAATCAAAAGATGTCTCAAAACACTATTTTGTATGTCATTTGTTAGGACAGTAAATCATGGCTACTAAGTCTTGAGCTTTGTGAGTTTTTTGGCTTCCTGTTAACATTGAATACGTATGTCTAAAAACATTCTTAATTTAAAAAAAAATGAATTGGATGAATCTATACAGTGCTAGATTGTAATTTGTAACACTTATGCACCTTTTAAAGATGTATTTTTTTAAATTTACTTGCACACTTCAGTTCAACTAGTCAGAATTCAAGCCGTTCACAAATGCATTTATAAATATGTGACATACGACTTAAATGATAACAACAAAGAAAAATCCCTTCTTCCACAGAAGCTTTAAGGTAGTAGGGAAAAATCATTGTAGTGTAAATAAGATTTCCATGGCATCAGTTTTGTACTTCAGGCATTCCTTTTGTTAATAAATTACTGCAATACAAAGCATGGTAACAGCATGTTGGCAAGACAGGGAGCATATTTGAAAAATAAGGTATATTCCTCTTAATTGGGTTTACTGTAGAAGTATGAGAAATGTTGAGCCTCCTTAAAATGTCAGTCATGGCTTTCTGCAGTTACAGTATAATATAACATCAGAAGCTTTTACTGAGAGACAATACGGGTTGATTTTTCACAAAATTAAAGATAAAAAAAATCATGATACAAGATTCAGACTGAAACAAGGAATGAACCAGAATGTGAGAGGTGTACTACATTTGGATGGCTATTAGAAGAAAATTGAATGTGGATGATTTCCTGCCCCTCCTCTAGTACTGTTCTTTTCCTTAGATTTGCACCTTCTAAGAAGTACATAAATGTCAGGATGGCTCTACAACATTAGGGTGTTTCATGCTATTTAAAAAAATTCCTTACAGTAACTTAAATTGATTAGAAATGTATTGAAAATTAGGATTTGATACGTTCTTTATATTTTTCCATGTTACCTAAAACAATGTAATTTATATTATGACATTATAAACATGACTAGTGTTTAATACGAGGACCCTATTTCAAATGAAGGGAATTAATTGAGACCAGCTGGAGTAAATTACTATCCTTAAAGGTCATTATCTGTTTTTATCATTTGTCTAAAGTGATGAACCATTTTCATTTTTTTTCTCATTTCTTTTAAGAGTTTGTGTTAACCTCCTCAATAGAATATGAGGATTTGAGCAATATGATTCACTTTTCCTTTACAAAATGTTCTGTTTGTCTCTCACCTAATAGGTGAAATATTATAGACACTTGGCACCTGATCACTTGCTTCAGATATGCCATCGACTAGGACCACTTCTAGAGCAAGAAATTCCTCAAAGTGTCCCTGGCGTGCAAACACTGCTAGGAGCTGGAAGACAGTCTTTGCTTCGCACAAACAAAAGTATGAAAATCTTATAGGAGCGTAAAGACTTTTCATGTTCTTACACTATTGTGTGGTCGTTCTTCCCTTTTTTTACATTTGTGTCTAATTTTTTCTGAAATAGGTTGCAAACATGTTGTGTGGAAAGGATCTGCTTTGGCTGCGTTACACTGTGGAAGGCCTCCAGAGTCGCCAATAAACTATGGTAGCCCACCCAGTATAGGTAAGTCAGTATCGTTATTACACTGATGATGTTTGTGTGTGCGGTTTCATGCCTTCCTTTCTTTTTTATTTGTATAACATAATTTTAATAGCATTGAGGTTGTATTTACTTTTGTGCATTGTGCACATTGTGTTTAGCATTACTTCTTTTAGGATGGTTGGTTACTCTGTTTACTAGTTTGAAACGTGGCGGGATGTACACTGCCTGTCCCAAGGTATACATCCTGTTTTAAGGCTTGATGTTCTTAACTTTTACCTTTTGAGGCATGAGCTTTGTAATGCTTCGTTAAAAAAAAAAAAAAAAAAAGGCGAGACTGTGCAAGTAGCATTTGTTTGGCTAATAACAGTGTTTTCCAAGAAATGATAAAGCTGTTAATGACCAGTTTGTTCTGTTATGACTGATTGAATTTGGGGTGTAGGGGGGTTCTGCCTCCACTACTGAAAAATCCAATAGCAGTTTTATAGAGCTATCTGCAAAGAGACTGAGTAATTTGCATCCTTCTAACAGGGAATATTGTTTTCCTATTTATACTGTTTGGTTCTATTTGACTATTAGTTTTTTCTTAGTATAGCATGGAGCATGTCTGTTGCCTGGCCTGCAAAATGGCAGAGAATGGGAGTCAGGAGAAGTGAGTGGGGTTTTTTTTGGTTGTGCCATTGCTACCTTGAACCTTTCACTCAGATCTTTGTCACTGAGAAATGTTTCATTAGCCTTTAGCTTTGTTCTAGCCTTTAATTTTGAAGAAATTAAAGATTATATGTCTGTGTGTGATTTACATAATTCCCTCCAATCTGATATGTGCATGTGTATGTATGAGTTTGGAAGGAATTATATTTCATAAACGCTTACAGATATGTAATATCTTGACCCTCTTCAATCTCGTGTGTGTATGTATGTGTGAGATCTGGAAGGAACTAATAGAGTGAGTTTAAATCTCCTTCTGTTCCAGAAAGGACAGTAAAAGTGAGCAGAAGGTTTCATTTTCCACAAGGACACAGTAACTTAGTGAAAATAGCCAGGTTAGGAATGAATAGAACATACCAGCATGTCTTTGCTTAAAACCGAGTTGAAATATTCTTGTTCTGAAGTTCTTTAGTGGCTTGTTCTTGCTCTGTTTTTAAGTTCTCCAGTAAAACCGGCAATGTCAACATAAGAGCCTTGTTTCACCATTGACCTTCTTCCCCCCCTCAACATTACATTAATACGGATGTAATTGGGAAGACTTAAATGTTTAATATTAATATTTTAAAGCAAACTAAAATGAAATACATGAAAATAAAATTACATCTTGTTGCATTTGGTAAATCTCCAGTTGGCAACTAAACTTTCTTGTATTTCAGGCCCTTAGGTTATGAGTTAGTTATGTTTTCCCTGTTACTTCAGTATTGCCAGTTTGATAGACTTGGGTCTGTCTGTCAGTATTGTAGAGAAGAATAGTACTAAAAGGGAAAGAAGAGCATCTCTTCTTCTGCACTTGAATCTCCAGTTCGCAACTGTTCTCTTGTGTTTAAGATTTAAGAACGCTCGTGGTGCATGGGCCAAGTCCCGGAGGACTGGAAAAGGGCCAATGTGGTCCCCATTTTCAAGAAGGGGAGGAAGGAGGACCTGGGCAACTATTGGCCAGTCAGTCTCACCTCCATCCTTGGCAAAGTCTTTGAAAAAATTATCAAGGCTCACATTTGCGAGAGCCTGGCAGGACAAATTATGCTGAGGGGAAACCAGCACGGGTTCGTGTCAGGCAGATCGTGCCTGACCAATCTAGTCTCTTTTTATGACCAGGTTATGAAACGCCTGGACACAGGAGGAGGGGTGGATGTCGTATACTTAGACTTCAGGAAGGCCTTTGATACGGTATCCCACCCCATACTGGTGAACAAATTAAGAGGCTGTGACTTGGATGACTACACAGTCCGGTGGGTAGCGAATTTGCTAGAGGATTGCACCCAGAGAGTCGTGGTGGATGGGTCGGTTTCGACCTGGAAGGGTGTGGGCAGTGAGGTCCCGCAGGACTCGGTCCTTGGACCGATACTCTTTAACATCTTCATCAGCGACTTGGACGAGGGAGTGAAATGTACTCTGTCCAAGTTTGCAGATGACACAAAGCTATGGGGAGAAGTGGACATGCCGGAGGGCAGGGAACAGCTGCAAGCAGACCTGGACAGGTTAGACAAGTGGGCAGAAAACAACAGAATGCAGTTCAACAAGGAGAAATGCAAAGTGCTGCACGTAGGGAGGAAAAATGTCCAGCACACCTACAGCCTAGGGAATGACCTGCTGGGTGACACAGAAGTGGAAAGGCATCTTGGAGTCCTAGTGGACTCCAAGATGAACATGAGTCGGCAGTGTGACGAAGCCATCAGAAAAGCCAATGGCACTTTATCGTGCATCAGCAGATGCGTGACGAATAGGTTCAAGGAGGTGATACTTCCCCTCTATCGGGCGCTGGTCAGACTGCAGTTGGAGTACTGCGTGCAATTCTGGGCGCCGCACTTCAAGAGGGATACGGATAACCTGGAGAGAGTCCAGAGAAGGGCCACTCTTATGGTTAAGGGCTTGCAGACCAAGCCCTATGAGGAGAGACTAGAGAAACTGGACCTTTTCAGCCTCCGCAAGAGAAGGTTGAGAGGCGACCTTGTGGCTGCCTATAAGTTCATCACAGGGGCACAGAAGGGAATTGGTGAGTATTTATTCATCAAGGCGCCCCCAGGGGTTACAAGAAATAATGGCCACAAGCTAGCAGAGAGCAGATTTAGATTGGACATTAGGAAGAACTTCTTCACAGTTCGAGTGGCCAAGGTCTGGAACGGGCTCCCAAGGGAGGTGGTGCTCTCCCCTACCCTAGGGGTCTTCAAGAGGAGGTTAGATAAGCATCTAGCTGGGGTCATCTAGACCCAGCACTCTTTCCTGCTTATGCAGGGGGTCGGACTCAATGATTTATTGAGGTCCCTTCCGACCCTAACATCTATGAATCCAGGCATTACAGTTAAAAAGCAATTTGTTTTAAAGAATTCTGAATGTAGATATACGCAGGCAAGGTTCTTTGGGTAAATCTGACATCTTTTAGTAGACCAACTAAAACAGTTGGAAAAATTCTTCTTTACAAGCTTCAGAATAGAGAGAGTTTTGTCAGAATAGAGAGAGTGGATTGTGAAAACTTGAACTGCAGTTTAAGCAGTTGATGACAAGTCGCCAACTTTCTCAGTTGTTGATAGGATTTTACTATTAAGATATGTTTGTAAAAATGGCACTTGACAGTCTGTTAGTCTTGCAGCAACTTCAGAATCAAATCTGATTGGTATATGAATGAAAAGGCTGTGTTTCTGATTTTTGGACTTGCAAAGCCAGTGGGAAAATCTGAGAACATTTTGGTTCCATGCCCCACCAAAAGTAAAGGCTGCTTGCAGATGTGAAAAAAAAACCAAAAACAAAACAGCGTCTTACTTTAAACTTGGCGCGCTTCAATGCTGAGCCCAGCGCATGCCCAGAAAAAGCAGCGTGTTAGCTGAACCTGGCTTGCCCAGTTTCTGTATAGATTGGGTGCTTTACTGGGGCTTTTTGGCATCTTTATCTAATCGCTGATTGAATCAGCTTTAGCTAAAAGTACCAAAAAGCCCTGCTGAAGCACCTGATCTATACAGCTGCTGTGGAGCTTGGTCAAAGTAACATGCTGCTGCTTCTGGTAAAGCATATTTTGTGTGTTTTGGTTTTGTTTTGTTTTTTTTCCTTTCACATCCGTCAGTGCCTGAAGATTCCACTTTGTTCTCCCGTGGTGTTTTTGACTGTGTAGGACAGGGATCAGCAACGTTTTTGGGCAGAGTGCCAAAAACACCAGCAAACTTGACTTGTAACATGTTGGCATGCCAGCGGTAGGTGGTGGGGAAGCCACGAGGGGTCCAGTCTTTGTAGCAGTGCAGCCCTGGCCCCTTCCCTGCCATCCACCTAGAGGCCCATATGCCAAGCAGAATGCCTTCAAGTGCCACACTGGCACCCATGCCAGGGCTTGCTTGTACCCTGGTGTAGGACTAAGAAGAGCAAAAGGAGTTAAATTTATTTCTTAGTCTGCAATTTTTCCTTTAAAAATAATATACAAACTGGATTGTATTATGTATAGTCTCAACAGAAACTGCAAATTCTTACCCGAGTAGCTGGACTTGCTTGTGTCTCCCAGTAGGTCAGCTGCTTTATTTATTCTTTTTGATCTAATTTTAAGACCATATAGAATATTTCGATGAATCGGAGGGCTATGTTTGGGATATATGCAGAGGCTATTGATGTTTCAAGCAAACTGATTTTACTGGGATATGAAAATAGAGATTTATGAAAGTACATCTTGAATTGCCCTTAGTCCAAGTGAATTCAAAAGATGTATTTTTAAATGTACAGGCTGATGTCTCTTGTATCAGATGGTTCAAGATAACTTGCACTTTCTGCACAGGACTGTTTATCTCAATTTTTCCTCTGCAGTATTGAGTAGGACAGACGGTTCTCTTGCAAAAGTATCTTCAGCAAACATGTATGTGGTGATGGACAAGATTAAGAAGCTTGTCACTAGGAAGCAAAGGGATGGGCAGAGCCATATATTAAATTTAAGGCCGGGGAAGAAAATATGCAAATTTTTTTCTTTTTTCTTTACTCTATGTAATAGGTTAATTGAAGGATGGACAGTCATTTCCTGATGCCTCATGGGAGGGAATATTTGAGGTCTTGTCAGGCATTATAAGAATGGATAAATTATTTTTCATACATTTAGTTCAGAATTCCAGGTGAAAAGCTCATATAATATAGCTTGTTCTTTGCTGATCTTAGTTTTTGAATCAAGACGTTGTGTGTGTTGTTACATTCTGTCCTGGTCATGCGTGGATGTAGAGGCACCTGAACCACGCGTATCCATTTTAGGTTGATTTCTTCTCCCCTCCCCCCAGTCGTGACTATTAAGATTCTGCTTGGGAACTTTTGACTTGTCTACTTTTATTGTCTTCTAGAAATGAAAACTGCTTGTTACTTGAAGTCTCATAGGTTGGGGTGGAAGGCATTGTTTTTGTGTGTTGTCTCAATAGTCATGCAATCAACTCGATAAATGCTAGTCTCTCAGGGTAGATTTGATGTAAATCACTGGTCAGGAAGCCTCAATTTTAATCATTGCTTTCTATAAAAAGTGTGTTCTTGTTGTTTGATACCCTTTATTAATTTAACTTCGTACTTTTAGAGAAAGGTTAGGGCTTGACTGTATGTACATAAACTTGCAGAGAGCCAATAGGACTGATGGGTGGGGAATCAGGTCTGTTATCTCTTATCTCCATATACTGCGGTTAACAAGAATGCTATCTCTGCAGACAGCGAACTCTCCCTGTGCCTGAAGAACGGTGTTTGTGCCTGACAGCTTGCAAAGAACAATTTTTCCAATTACTTAGTTCAGGAGTGGGCAAAACACGGCCATTCTATCTGGCCCGCGGGGCTCCTAAAAATTTAGAAAATTAATATTTATCTGTCCCCGGCTGCCTGTCATGCGGCCGTTGATGGTTTGCCAAAACTCAGTAAGTGGCCCTCTGCCCAAAATAATTGCCTGCTGCTGTTTTAGTTGGTCTAATAGAAGATATCACATCTATCCAAATAACTTGGGGTCATCTGCCTATGGGCTCTGGAGATGCAAATTCACAGTATGAGAACTGAAACCAAGTATCATGGATGCTTAATGGGATCTTCTAGACTGAGTACTGAGTCCCACTGGGTAGAGTGGTTTTCTTTAATCTTTACTAACCTATCTCTAGAGGAACCTCTGGGAAACCCATGAGATTGGGCCCCTCATATAGTCCTTGGCCTATTGTGACCTATTTATAAAACTTCTAAAAAGGTTACATGAATATATTGTTGCAAATAGTATATAATTAGAAGTTATAATCCCTATTCCATGACGATATCTTGGAGCTTTAATGTGTCTTATAACTATCTTTTATAGAAGTTTAAAAAAAAAAATCTTAACAAAAAAAGCTATAGTACGATTAAATAAAACAAAATTAGTTTTTATTTCAAGCGGATTTTTTTAATTGTTGTTTTTTATTCACCTTGTAGTCTCTGAAGTTTTGGGCTGTCAAATATAAAGTCCTCTTTGTGTGGCATTTTGGAGGACTGAACTTCCAATAGTGTAGTGGTAGAGTATTAAGATTTTTTTAGTTAATGGTTATTATCTTCCTGCCAAGTATTTAGGAGAAGTCTAGACAGAGGGGGGGAGATGTAGAATTTAACTGTCATCCTTACTTTGTTGCATGATTGGGCCTTTGAACTGGGAAATAAAAATGGTTTATAAAATCAATAGCAGTATTGAATTTAAACAACACTTCAAAATTGGTTGGCAGAGTGGATCCTTTTGATAAAAACTGCGTGTGATGAGAGATCCAACAAGTTTCCTGTAAGACTTAATTTAAAAAAAAATATTTTTAGTAGAAGATGGTTACTCTTAAAGCACCAGACAGGCTTCCAGGATTAAAACTACTTCAGCCTACCAGTATAACCCTTTTTCAGGTCCTGTAAACTTTTCCAAGCACTAGTGATTAGGTTTGGAACTGCACAGAATTTTCATTGATTTTTAGAACTTTGGCTTTGAACCTTACCTGTTCAAAGCATTTATATTTTTGGTTCATCATAGTTATAATAAACCAAAATTAAAATATGATGATCCTTTTGGGGAGATGAGTTGGAATGACATTCTTTTCTAAGTTGAGCTGTCATGTTTGTTGTCTGTACATTGCCTCCCAAGAACCCTTTTTTACCGAGAGCTAAAATTAAAAGCAAAACAAAACATGAAACCCCCAAACCTTAAAAAATATTATTCAGGCTGCATAGACCAAAGTTGAAGAGCAGAGAGAATATTTAATTTTGCCTTCTACAGTCTTTTCTCGGATACCTGCATCTCACTGGGCATTCACCCAGGTTCCCTGACTTGCTAACGAGCCCATCAAACATAAGAAGAATGAGAAACTTAAGGAAATTCTTAATTTTGTGCCAGCCACTTTGAAGGTGGTTGCTTAAGACAAAATTAAAACACATCTGGATTAATTCATACATTTCAAAGAAATGATTTATTTACAGCCTGCACAAACTCTTGTATGTTCATATCAACTGAGCTATTTTTGTCAAATTGCTAATTTCTGCATGCACAAATTAAATGTTTAGTAAAAACTGCCTAAATGCTAATTTCAATGCTAAAAATGCTAACCACATTTTAAAGAATTTTTTTTAACTACTTCCTTTAGGTAGGGGAGGATGTAGAAGCAGAAAGGATTGCTGAAAGGACTGTAGGTTGCTGAAAACGGAGTTCTGTTGCTCTGGGCTTTGAAGTCATTGCAGAAAGTTGGCCTCTTAGTCATGGGAATCCTGAACTAACTCAGCTGCTTTTCCTCTTTAAAAACATTTAGAGGACACCTACTGAAAATCTATCTTAATATTGCTGATAGTGATTCATTGTTGTAAGATTTCATGACCTCTTCAACTGGTTCATTTTTTTTTTTTATTTTTTTTTATTTATTTTTTTTTTTTTGGTTGTGATCTCTTCCTCAACAGAGATGTTCTATAAGGAGTCTAACTTGTTACTTTGCTTCTTAATGCATTTAAATTGAGTAGTGCTGTTGCATTAGCTTTGGGGCAGGGTTTTTTGGAAATACCATCATGGCTGAAATAATCATTTTAAAGGTGTATGAAAAACCTACTCAAAGGTGAAAGGAATTGCATAACAGAATGAGCAAAAAAGTCGTAAAGTATCAATTCACACCCACACACACTAGTGAATTGTCTGTGATGAATGACCGGGGGAGTGGGGGTGGGCCACCTCTATGCTCCAGGAGCAGGTGGGGGAGAAGCTTGCCCCACTGTCCATCTGCCAGCACCCTGTACCACTGCTGCCTCCAGTACCACTCCCCTTGCCTCTCCTTGCTCTTCAGAGGCAGCAGAGCACTGCCATGATGGCTGGGACAGAGCAGGGGGGGAGGCCTCGCTGCCCTGCCCCCTTCTCCCCCCCCCCCAACCCTGCTCTGTCCCTGCTGTCATGGCAGTGCCCCACACTCTGGTTGTTTCACTAACCAGTCAGTGCTCCAAGAGCATTGTGGATGGACAGACAGACAGGCTAAGCCCTTCTGTCACAGCCCGGTAATAGTCGGCTGGATTTGAGAGAAGGTTTATTTAAACAACTGTGTTTAACAACAAAGGGATGGTTACAAGTAACAATAGAATACCAAATGTGACTATAACATACAATAACACAACAAACATAAATATATACCAATGGCACTTATCGGTCAGAGCCATTTGCCAAGTGTGCGCACTTTCTGTCCACTTAGGCTTTGTTAGCCTCTCACAAGTCGGGCGTCCCTGAATTTGTGAGCTGACTGGCTGGTGAGGCGTGGTTTAGTGCGATCCTCATCGCGACCTCAGTCTCTGACTGATCGAGTCGAAGGTGATGGTCCCAGTGTCTAACTCAAACATCTCCACTGCTGTTTGGGCGTGCTGAGACTTTGTGAGTGGCTCAGCCAACACTATAATCTTAGGTTTTGAATCATGCTCTTATTTGGAAGACGCCATCCCTTATGGATACAAGCCTCAGAAAGCACGCATCATCGCTTAGGAGAAAATGCATAGTTGTTTACCTGCAAGACTGAGCTATGGTAATTCCCCAAACCCCACTGAGAATTCCCCCCACACCCTTTATTATATAATAATTTGAAATACTATTTCATAAGAGAGAGGGAGAGAAATTATTAAAAAAAAAAAATACTTGCAGCTAAATAGATGATTTATATCTGCTTTTCCAAGCTATGCATATAAAGTTTTGTTTAATGCTGTCTAGTGTTGCAGTGTTAATGCTCATAGCTTTACAGAACAGTCAGAGTGCGGTCTCCTGTACACCATCTGTGCATAATGAAGTGCTTGAAGGAATAAAACTTCAGTCTCCCACTTTTTGAGGAGAGAGTGCTGCATTTAAAACCAAATCTTCATCTTTTGATTTTAGAGTAAGAGTAAATTGAATCTTTAGTTTTCCTATCTGTAAAATATAAATGAGGCAGAGAAGTGAAAGAGCTGGTATTAGTACACACTTTTTTTTTTTTTTTTTTTGCCTATGTCTCTTAGGGCAGTGTTTTTCAACCTGTAGGTCACGACCCAAAATTTGGTCCCACGAATATATGAAAGAGTCACGAACAAACTTTAAAAATGTATCAACTTTAAAAATGTATTGTCCTTTAAAGGAGAAAAACATGGGAGACGTGTTGCTTTTCCCATGCAGGCTGTCAGAATTGCAGCCTGCAAGGGGTTGCTTGGGGTCCCTAATGCCCCACACACCCACCCCTCTGCCCTACGCACAGGGGAGTGGGGTCTGGGTACATGAGTTGGCCAGTCCCAACTCAGTACCCCTCACTCCCAACCTGCCATCAGTGTTTACAAATAGGTCTGGGTACAAAAAAGGTTGAGAACCACTGTCTTAGGCAGTTTTGTGCAACTCTTAAGAGTTTTTGTATAACTCGGACTATTTAATTGTACCGCCTCTGTCAAAGGATTTGCTTGTCAGAACTGCATTTGCTTTGTCATGAGTTTTTACTTCTATTGGCCTAGAAAAGCTAGCTCATCTAGAAGGAACCAGGCTAGAAATTATTTTTTTGTCTGCATCATCAATAGAAACAAAGCCTTCAAACATCAAGGGATACACCGATAGAAATTTTTTGGGCTGATACTCATGGCTGATTTTTAATGAGTCATATTGGCCGATACTTATCCAATTCAGATGTGCAGCCCTGCAGCATGGAGAACAGCTGGGTCTGGCTGGTAAGTCTGTTGGGAGGGAGGGAGTGGGGCCACAGCTCGTCTGGGGGGAGGAGGGGTGGCTCCTGCTGCTGTGCACACCCTGGGAGGGTTTGAGTGTAGGGTGGGAAAGGGCTCATGACCCCAAATCTGTGTATAGAGTAGGGCTGGGAGCAGCATCGGGCTCTTCCTGATGGCGGACTGGGACAGGCTGTGCTCAGGTCACACAGCAGCAGTGCTGGGAGCGGGGCTATAGTGAATTTTGGGGTAGCTACAGCCGAATCTGTGCTCCCAGTACTGCCACTGGCGCCCACCCCGAGCACAGCCCGGCCCAGCACACTGCTGGGAAAAGCCTGGAACAGCCCCAGCCTGCAGCGGCAGCCCCCCTCCCTCCCACATAGATCCGTGGGGTATATGCTGTCCTGGGGTGTGTACAGCGGTGGGAACAACCCCTGTGCCCCCTGGACCAAGCTACGGCTCCGCCCCATGCTCTGCCCCAGCCGGGCCCTGCCCCAGCCCCACTCCTTATCTCACTGTGGGAGCCTCAATCTGCCCCCCTTCCCGCACAACCAACTTACCAGCCAGACCAGGCTGCTATCCATGCTGTTGGGCTGCGCTCCTGACTGCCTGTGTGCTGCGCTGCAGCTGCACACATGCACACAGCGTTTATCGGCCACATCAGACAGAAAAAGGCTGATTGCCAATGCTCTCAATTTTTCCCAAATCGGTGCTGATCCAATATGGGACCGATGTATCGGTGCACCTTTACAGTCATCTGTGCAAACTTACTGAATGTGAATGGGATTGCACAGAAATCAGAAGGTATATTCTGAAAGCCAGGGGGTTGCACTGCCTTAATTTACAGGTTTTCCTCTCTTTTTTTTTTTTTTTTTTTTAATGCAGTACATGTGTTCCTGGAGAATATGTGAATTTGATTTATGCACCAAAGTGGACCCAGTTTACAATGGAACACACAGGGATATGTTCCCATGGTGGTGATGGAGGGGAGGGAGTAAGGCTGGGTGTAGGGGAGGGGTGTGGCACAGCTCTTTGGCAGCTCCTGGGCCTGCAGCAGGCACCAAAGTGGTGGGAACTGAGTGGGTGTGGGATGAGGGGGGCTCAGCTTTTGTTATGTGCCCCCTGGGAGAGCTGCGGGTTGAGGGGCTGCGCTGGCTCTTGCTGGGGGTGGGGTGCAGGCCCTCAGATCTGCGTGTGGGACAAGAGCAAGCTGCCACTGCAGGCTGGGGCCGGCGGCGCCACCGGGCTCTTCCTGGCACTCGGCGGGCAGGTTGGGGGACCTACGGCAAATTCTGGGGTGGCCAGCCCCCCTCCCAGTGCCATTGCCTCATTCCTGCAAGCAAGGCTGGGGTTGGCGGCAGCACCGGGTTCTTCCTGGCACTCCAGGCACTGTGCCCTGAACCTCCTGGGGCTCCTCCCTACTCGCCTCAGCTACTGCAGCAGACCTGGGAGCAGACACCACCTGCCTGCACCACAGCATGGTGCAGCCCAGTGGCTGGGGTGAGTGGGGACAAGCAGAGCCCTGATTGCATAAGTGTGAATTTACTGTGCACATAAGGAATTTTGGGTAGAAAAAGGGTGATTGCATAAGAGTGAATTCGCATATATAGAACCTGCATAAATAGAGGGAAACCTGTACATTATAACTTGCTTTTAGAATTTTTTTTATAGCAGGTTGCATGTGAACTTAGCCTTCCAAACTCCAACATACAAGTTATTACTAACTGCTTCTTGAAATGATTAAATTTTATGTGCAAATCCTTGAGACAATGCATATGGAATTTCTACCTTGTTAGAGAAACTGCAAAGTGAAGCCATATGTGTGTATCTATCTTACATTGTAAAATGTTCATCTGTAACAACTGGTATCGTGATAAAGTTGCCATCTTAATCTAGTTTAATCATGTGGTACTTTTACGTGCTCTTTGATCCAGAATCTTGTGCGTACTTCAGAACTCGATGGACAAATGAATAGTAAGAAATCAAAGACCAGTACAAATTTTACTTATACTTTTACTTACGAAGACCTAGCTATAAACTGTCTTAGTCTCCAAAAAGACATCCTCTGACCATGACTCTTGGTCCAGTATTTGTTTTCCTTCTTTCGCCCATGCTTCCTTCCTCTGCCATTAGTGTCAATGAAATTCTTCCTTCCAGGGCCAAAGAAATGTATATTGGGTGTCTGGAGATGCAGACCTTTTGGGTCTGCAGTGAAGCAAAGGTCCCTATTAGTGTGATGGAGGAAAGTGACATAAGCCTTCCCAACTTGAGTTCCTGAGGATTTGAGGCCATAACATTCAGGTCATGATGGACAACTTTGCTGTGTTTTATATAGCATGCAGGGAGTTGAGGTCTGTTCAGCTCAACTGGAAAGCAGCTCAGCTTATGCTGTGGCACACACATCAGATAAATTATTCATGGTGCACTTCCTGATATCAAAATGCCATGGCAAATTGCCTCAGCAGAGTAATCTTCACATGTGAGTGGGAAATCATGAACTGTATCCTGCAGACAGATGCTACCCAGAGCTCTCTCTTTGCAACTGATGTCCAGAAGAAATATCCCTCCTGCTTGAGAGGAGGCCTCAGTTGAGGCTCAGTGTCAGGATGCCTTTCTAATCTTGTTCCCAGCCATGCCCCTGATTCCCTACATCATTTGTAATGTCTGTCCTGCTGTTTTTGATTGTCTTGCATGGCAGAAGCAATTTTGGTAGGTAGAACCCATGTTCATTCATAGTAAGACATCAGTGTCTTCTTTCAGAGTGAAATTTGTCACTTGGTGCAATTCCAGTACTTTTCTCCAACAACTCCCAGTGTTCTAGACAGCCTGTTAGATTGATATTCCTAACTCCTAATCCTTCTGTTAGCATGGCCAACAAATGAGCATGATGTGTTAAAATATTATGTTCTTTACCTTCTGTAACCTTGAATATTATCAAGAACTGAGTGATGAAGGTGTTTTCCACAGTTACACCTCTTTTCCACAGTTGGACCTGAATCTAGTTCTCATATAACTATCATGGGCTTACTTTTTAAGATGATGGTGACTTGTTAACTGCCCCTTGTCTCCATGATGGTGTTCTTTTTGATAAGTTACCTCTGTGAGAAGGGCTCACAAGATCAAGTTTTTGTGATGGATTCCTTCCCCATACTTTTCTTCTCTATTAAGATAGTACTTGGGACATGCCTCAGGAGTTTCACTTGAGTTTTGCTTGAGTTAACAGGAATTCTTATGAGTCTTTTTCCTGGAACTGCATGCCTCCTGCATCTGCATTAAGAACCTGCATTAGGGGTCAGCAGCCTTTCACAAATGAGGGCTGCAGCTTATAACCTGGCTGGTGCCATGGGCTGCTCCAGAGGATGAGCAGTGAGGCTGCAGTGAGGATGAGCAGCCCTCCACTTGGACTGTAGAAGTTGGCTGTAGGCAATCCATTAGCAAAACACACACCAGATGAAAGAGCTGGGGAATCGACATGCCCTTAGTAAAATGTGAACTAGACTGGACCTTTGCAGTTCAAATCTGGCCTGTTGGCTGTACGTTGCTGGCCACTAGTTTAGAAAAAAATTGCCAGAATCAACTTCATTCCGTGTGGGAGAAACGTATGTTCATTTAGCGTGCCCCAGAATATGCGGGCTACTTTATTTTACCTGGACTGACAGTGGACTCGGTGAATAAAAAGTGTTTGCATTCAATGTCAGTTCTCTTCTTCCTGTGTGAGATGAACATGCAAGCTGTTGATCTGCATTGGTTCAGTGGTAGAGCCTGGAGTGGAGGGAGAGGATGAATGACACTAGGGAAATGCAGCTGGATCTGTTCTGAGGGCTCATTTTTCAAGAGGTGCACTATAAAATGTTTATAACTGGATGTACCCCTCTCTGTCTGTCTCTCTCTCTCTGTTTCTCTCTCTCTTCCCCCCCCTCAACACTCCCCCCCCCAAAAAAACAAACAAACAAAAAGCTTGACAAGTTTGGTACAGCTGTGTCTTCATAAAGAGAAGGTTTTCTCACAAGAAAACCACTCTCTCTCCAATCTCTCAGTCCTTATCCTCAAAGGAAACTTACAAAACACTTCCCAGAGACGAGCCTATGAACTCCACTTCATCAACCTCCTGGATAATAAAAATCATGGACTAAATATAGACATTGGATTTATGACACATTATAAGCTGCCTGACATCTGACTCCCCAGGGATCTCTCCACTTTCATCCCCCTTCTCTCTCTCCTCCCCCCTTCCCGCCTGTCTCTTACCCATTGACTTCTCAGTCTACGTTTTCACTGACTACCTGTCTTGTATGCATACCAGCCCAGCTGCTGACTTCTTTACTTTTCATTCCATCCAGGAAGAGCACACACCAACTGCTGAAACTTCCTTAGCCTGACGAAGGGTTTTTGAACCCGAAAGCTTGCTTAATAATTATTTTCCAACTATTTGGGTTGGTCTAATAAAAGATATCAGATTCACCCAAGGAATCTTGTCTGCCTATGTCTTCATGATGCATTTAGACTTTTGTAAGGCATTTGATGTTTATAATTTTAAAAAGTAATAATGAAGCAGTTGCTCTATTAAATGGCTTAAATTGATTAATCAAAAAGAACATAGAATGAAAAGTGTCATTCAGCAGAGGTGTTTCTAGCGGAGTGCTAGAAAGATTCGTTCTTGTAACAATGGTATTCAGTATTTTTTTTTTAAATCGATTTTATGAAATAAAATGTAAAATTATAGTTGATAAAATCTACCTGTGACACAAGTTGGGACAATGGTCAATCATGGGAATAGGTCAGTTATACACATCAACCTGGATCACTTAGAAAAGTAGGCGTAAGCAAAGGTGCATTTTAACATAATAGACTTCCAGGACATATATCTAGCAACAAAAAAATGTAGGTCATTTTTATAAAATAGGGAAGAATATGCAGGTTTTTTTCCAGTGCATCCTGGGAAGGAGTGATTGAAAAGGAGTTGGGATAATGCTAGATAACTGGTTGAACATGAGCTTGTAGTGCGGTGCCATAGCTGAGAGGGTTAAGGTAAATCTTTAGGTCTACCAAATGGGAAGTAGGAATAGAGATGGAATTACCTCCCGTATAACATTAGTGATGTCACTTTTGGAACATGGGCTGCTTGCAGACACTAAAAACAAAAACAAAGACCCCCCCCCCCCCCCCAACAACCCCCTCCCTCCTGCACTTTAGTGGAAGAAGCAGAGCATTACTTCAACCTGCGTCTGTGACGTTTGTATAGAATGGGCACTTCAGAGGGATGTTTGTATAGAACGGGCGCTGCTCCCCCCCTCCCCTCCTCCCATCCTGCCGTGTGGGGCAGCCCAGCTTCTCTCTACTCCTGGACCCACTCTTTCCCTCCCCTGGCTGCTGTGGCAAGAATTGGGGAAATGGGCCCAGACCCCAAGCAGGAGAAGGGAAGTAGACCTGAATGTGGGGTGGCCACGGTTCTCCTTCCCCGCCTGCTACTCCCCCATCATTCTTGACAGGTATTTGGCTAATACTCTAAGAAGGATGTCAAAGCTTAGAGCACTGTCATCATTTAAACTGAGAAATTCTGTTACTATTTCCTGTACTGTTCTGATGTAGATGCAGGGGCGACATGTAGGGGGTGCACATGTACCCCCTGAGCGTGCGGTGAACCCCCTACAAAAAGGTGGCGCCGACACTGTTGGTGGTGTCTGCAGGTGGTTGCCACCCCACTGCTGACACCGGTGACGCCTGTGGGCGGTCTGCCACCCCGGCTGGCTGTGTGTGGTTGCCGACCCTTGGTTGGTGCTTGGTGCTTCCGACAGCGCCACTGGCATCTGCAGGAGCTCCCTCGCTCGCTGCTGCCAAGCTTCTCCCACTGCCTCCATGCCCCCCCCCACCAGCTTCCAGAGGTACTAGTCATTCATGTGTAGATGTGAAACAAGATGGAAGTTAAATCTCTGAAGGACATCTCCTTTGCTAACAACCCGTTCATTAGTGAAGTTTCTCATCAAAAACAAACATTTCATCTGGTTTTAGCACTTTCTTGGCAACCTCTGCTATTGTGGAATCATTTAATGGTTTCTGTGTTCAGTGGTGTTATACCACAGAAGCCTAGTAATACCGAAGAAGTAAGTGTTTAGGGCCAGATCCACAAGATGGTTATATGCCTATCCTCAAAGGGTGGCCCATGTCAGCCAAAGGTTGCTGACCCATACTCTAAACAGTTCTGCTCCATAAATCACAGAAGAGCAAACAAATTGAAAAGAGTAAGATGTTTATTTCATTTACTTAATTTTGTAAATACATGTAGGAATCAGACAAAGACTAGATTCACAAAGATCTAGTATATTGTGGAACATAAGACTGGACAGACCTTCCTGGATTATCAGGCCCATTATTATAGTCAACCATATTGTAAAGTAACTTCTATAAAGTGATGAGAATCTTAAAAATATATATGGTCTAGGGTAAAAAAATTCCAACGAGTAGATGTCCTAGAACTTTGTTCCCGAAACACCACAAATTAGAAGTTTCTAATGAAGCTAACTCATGGCCAGTTTATTTCTCTTTCGGTTTTGGGACTGAGTAATTATTTATCTGTACAGTTGTGTTTTCATTGCATATCCTGTTCTGAAATGTGATCAGAGATGTTCAGAATTGTGGTGAGGTGCCCTTGAAGCCTGCGCTTTTGTGTGTGTAATTCTTTAAATCGAGACTGGTAAATTATAGCCTGCAGATCACACCAGGCTTGCAGAGAGGTCTCACCTGTGATGCTCTGATCTAGCCCTGTGGATTGGGGCACAGCTATACCATGCTGTACATTCCCTTTGCAGTGCTACTCTTCACTGTAGAGCTTGCTGCTCTTCCACATCTGTGCTGACCCTCACTATTGAGGGGATGGGACTCAGTGGCAAGGGTAAGAGGAGGCAGCTGGACAGTGAGGGGTGGAAACTTGTGGCTCATTGTGGGAGGCCAGCTTGCAGAGGGTAGCCTGTGCCAGCACAAAATTGTTGACCACTGCTCTAAAGTTTTATGTTCTATAAAGAGGGAACAAAAGGAGTAAAAGAGTAAAATGTGTATTTCTTTCTGTTAAATAATAATCTGACCCTTACAAATTATGGAGCCTGCTGTTTTTGATCTGACATTCTTATTTTCTAAAGCGTGCAGTCTCCTGCCACCCTTATTACATAAAGGTGATAATCTCTCTGTGAATATAATTTTGGGTTAGGATTTTGGTTTTTCCCAATGGTAGATTAGTCATGATAACATCACCAGAAACTACTTACCAGACCTCCAGATGGTTTACCTTAAATCTGGCCAAAATACAAAAGTTACAATCGTTAGCTAGCAGTGTCCTCTGATATGAGTAAACATTAGCAAAAAGGGCAAATATATTACAAGTTCAGTTGCACATAAAGAACTTAACAGGCCAAAGCCCGATTTTATAATTTGCTTTTATAACAGTCTTATGGTGTTTAGAATATATTTGTTCTTATTCTTCCAAATCAGTACATAAAACTATAGGGAAGAGTGTGCGTGTGTGTTGTTTTATTGTTGGTGCTAAACCTGAGTCTGTCATGCTGTAAGTGTCAGGCCTAACTATTGTGCTGAGCTTTATCTGCAGTGTTGGGGTTTTTTTTCTTGGAGATCCTTTATCTCCTTGCTGAGGCTTGTAAGAAGACTCCCATATAAGAAGCAACTTCTTCCTTACAAGCCTTCTTATCTTAAAAAGAAAAAGTTCTAATACTCAGAATTTGCCTTAAGCAGTAGAGACGTGGAGGTATCTAATTGCATTGACTTATTTTACTTTTGCGAAAGGAGCTCACAATTAGGGCTGTGCAAAGCTTCAGTCGCTGATTCGATTCAGCGGCTGATTCTTCAAATCGAATCGGGAGACCCTTTAATTTCTCTGAATCGAATCGGAACCCTCCAAATCTGTTTGGAGAGATTCTGAAAGATTTAATGATTCAGATATAGCTTTAAATGTTTTTTCTACATTCCTCAAGGTACCAGGCGGCTCGTGAATGCTGAGATGCTGGGGTGGAGGGAGCATCCTACAGGAGCACGGGGGAGCCCCCCAGCGTGCTTGGCGGCGGATCCGGAAGTGGACCAGAAGCACTTCTGGTCCACTTCTGGGTTCGCCACCAAGCACCCCCCCCACGCTCCTGTGGGATGCTCCATCTGCCCCACCATTGTAGCATTCACAAGCCACACGTGGTACCTCGAGGTATATAGAAAAAACTTTTAAAGCTGTGTCTATGTCCGAATTGTTGATTCTTGGAATCTGCATCGAATCTTCAGATTCGAATTTGGCTGAATCGAATCAGGACAGTGATCTGAAGCAACAAATCGAATCGTTGTCCCTGATTTGGGCCGAATCCGAATTGAATACAGCCCGTTTTGCACACCTCTACTAGTAGTAATCTGAGGTGTGTGAGCTACTTTTTGCCCTGATGTTTTTCCCTTAGTTTACTGGGGACAGTTGATTTAGACTGTGTTATGTTTAAAATGAGAGTCTGTTATAAAAACTTATGTGCGCATTAAATGGTCAAACATTGAAAATGGTTTTCCTTTTATGGATAGGCAGCTGGGGTAAATATATAATTACCACAAAATATAAATGCTACTGAAACCTAGCAGTATATAAACATTTTTTTTTTTCCCTTTGGTAGTGGATACCCTCTTTTCAAGAAAACTAAATGGAAGATATAGACTTGAACGCCTTGTTCCAACTGCAGTGTATCAACATATGAAAATGCACAAACGAATCTTAGGACATTTATCTTCCGTATACTGTGTAACTTTTGATCGGACTGGCAGACGAATATTTACCGTAAGTGTGAATTCCTTATTTTTATACAATTTTATTTAAATATAGATGAGAAAATCTAGCTATTTCTGTTGTCAGATACCTTAATATATATGCTTTTTATGTGCAAGGATCAGATAAGTGAAGGTGATTAAATTTGACTGATAATTCAAAATTCTTTTTTAAAAAGCATGTAACCAAATACTTTTGTAGGCAATTTGTATTTGTTTTAATTGCTTTTTGGTCATGCAAATCTTACCGTGGGGGTGGTGGTGAGTGGTTAGGAGTGGGTGGTGGTGAGTGGCTTCTGATCAATTTTTATCTAAATAAGAAAATTTTACTCATTTTAACAAATGCTAAATAAAGTATTTGGTCAACCGTGAGTATAATTTGGTCAACTGTGAGTATAATTAGATTATACATATGGAAATTTATATAAAATTATTATAATTTTCCAGGTATAGAATCTGATTGGAGGTTTGCCTTGAATTTGTCCCCCTCCCACTGCTACAGCAGGGAAAATAAATCTAAGTGGGTCAGGTGGCCCCCTTGCCCTCCCCCACATCTTCCCCTTGAAATCCCTTTCCCCTTCCATCCCCTGCTCTTACTATCAGACCTTGCTGTCCCTGAGCACATGGAAGTGAGGGGCAAATTTGAAAACACTGACCAACTTTATGATAAATGTGCCTATACTAATTTAGTTCATCCAGAATTGATGCAGCTTAGGTTTTTTATAACTGCTGCATGTTTTAACACAGGTACTTCATAAACTCACTTCTTAAGCAGCACTTTTGAATCTGCTTTGTATATAGTACAAACAATACATGATGTTAGTATAAAGCCAAAAGGCTCATTATTTATCCCATAGTTTATTGGACTGGGCCACAGCACAATGAACAGTGTTTCAACCTATGGTGGTCCCATTGCTCAGCACTGCTTAGTTTGTGGGTGTACTTCAGACAGTCCCCCACAAAGGATCCACATGCCTATTAGTCCCCCACTCATGACTAGAACAGGGTGCTCTTGTCACGAGTCCTGGGATGCTGCAAAAATATATATGCAGATGAGGCACAAGGCAGCCTGTTCTGGCTCCATCTCATGGAGAGTGAGGCCACACTAATAATACATGACAGGCTGAGAGAGGGGGCTACAGAAAGATTTTGGGTGCACTGTTTGGGGTCCTGTTTAGTGATGTTTGCCAGACATATAAGGCTGGTGAAGAAACAGGAATCATTGGAAATGGGAAAGAAAGGCACAGCTCGGCTATGGAAATGGAGAGGAAGTTGAGATGTATTCAGGTAGAAGTTCACCATGAAAAAGTGTCGGTGTTGAAGGGGACTGTGCTCAGTGGACACTACCATATGTCTTGTTCAGATGGGCTGTACTAACCTATCCTTGTGATGGGCATACATGCTGATAGGAACCTAATATGGACCCATGTGGTTTATAATTATGCTCAGTGTTGGCTGCATGTAATCAGATTCATAGTTGGTTTCCAGTGCTGAGCACATGCTGTTTTGGCAGCAGCTTAATGATAACCAATGTATTTAATGAAGTTTCCTTATATGCAGATGCAAGACGAGGGGCTTTGTCTCCCACCCCCATGTTGATTATGGCAGGGGGGAAACATAATTTTATATTCAAGTAAATATGGTACCTTTTACAAAATTTAATGCCCCCCCCCCCTCCCCCCCCCCAGTACAAGTCTGCTGTGTGGTACAAGCCTATGTAAAGTAATAGAGTGCTGATAGAGTCTTTGATTAAAGATTCAAAAATGCATGCAGAAAAAACTAATGCCAATCAAGTGGAGTTACAGAAAATAGACCTTGTCAAAATAAATTGAAATTATTACTTTTGTCAGTGTTGGTAGCATTGATGTGCAGTACTAAGTCTAAGTCAATTATATAGTTTTGATTTTGAAATCAAAATGGCACACATTTAAAACTGGCTAACTGATAGGTTTCGGTGTAGTTGTAAGCAGAAAATTATCAAGTACTTATTTTCTTGTTGGTTTCTTTTCTTTCCCATAATGGCATTCTCCTGGGGATCAGCTTTTGGGTGCTGTATATTTAGTAATTTATTATTTATCTGGAAGGAGACATAAAATGATTACTGATAACTTTATCTGATGACTCAAAGGTTGGTGTGGTAGGCAAATAATAAAGAGGATAGATGTATTATGGATTGTGAACCATTTTGAAGGCTAGGTATGCTGGATTTTAGCAAATAATATGCATTTCACTATAGCCAAATGGACAAAGTTGGGCTCCTTCCCAATCTGAAACACTTAGACTCGAGTGCCTATCTTCCAGCAATTAAGGAGGCTGTTGATAACATCTGCCTTGTGTGACCAGTATTCTAGTAATTCAGAGTGGTAGTTGTACTTAATGTATTCCAGTCATTGCTTTTATAACTCTCTTGGGGCAGTAGTTAACAATATCTTTGTTGCTGTGGTGGGGAGTGAGGGGAGCATTGACTTGATAAAACTTTTAAGAGCAAGTCCAAAAATCCCCCGTGCTGAAAGAGGCCAGTTTCAAAAGCTAAAGGTCACGTTAGCCACAACCATCTCTTTCTCATGGAGTAAGATATAGTCCATCATTTGCACCCTTACAATCTTACCTGCAGTCAATGTGTAACCAGTGATGACCCAAAAAATCTGGTCTCGCAGTTATGACAAATTCAAGCCATACTGAATAAATTTATCTCTAGTACTTGCTTTCCTGAAAAATAGATCCCTAGATAGTGATTAATTGTTCAGAACAAATCTTTGTACCTTGCCATTTTTTGGTAAATTGTGGTATAGGAGACCTTTTTCTAGGGTGACTGACACTGACAGACAGTTTTATCTCCCTCTGCTAATAAACCTTGCACAGATGGTTTTGATGTGACCACAATGTGCCTCATTGCATTTCACACCATATTCTCCTTTTATACTTGGATTGTAAGCTCTTTGGAGCATGAAAGGTCTTTTTGGAGGGCTGTCTATTGTATGTAGTCATGGATCTTGTTCTTTGATTCTTGGATGTACTGCAATACTAATGATAGTAGAACAACCTGTAAGGGCAGAAGGTTGCCCCACCAGAACCAAGGCATGATATACAAGATAAACCCAGAGATTTCAAACAGACATGCATAGCATCAGAAACATTCTGCTGTATTGTGGGCTGAGTTCTTTGTAATGAAAAATATGTTCTGTTATTTTTCTGTAGTCCAAAAATGAGTAAAAACATAAGAGCTGGATTTTTTTTGAGGGCTCCCTCTAATCTTAAAAGGTTGAGAGCCACTATATTGGAGCATAACAGCAGCAACATGGTCCGAAGCAGAAGCTATCCCCAAAACATGGTGAAAGTGGCTTCCCTTCTCTTTCTGCTGTGCATCTAGATTACCTGTGGGGTAAATACAGGTCTGGAAATGAAACCATTTTCTCCTTTTGAGTTCATGCCATCATGGTTTCTGAAACCTTTGGCGCCTTAAAACATATAAATCTCACTCTGTAATCCCCCAAGGATATGGTAGGTTGTTCTCCAGGCTTTTATGTTATCAAGATTAAATTATTTCATGTATTCACAATAAGTGATAAAACAAACTTTTATACTTAAGCCTCTAGCTTCTGAAAGGCATAATACAAACCAAATATGAGAAGTGGTTTTAAGATTTTCTTCAGAACTGATTGGTTGTAGAAGAGGTGTGCTATTTTAGACGTCTTGAAAAATATCTAAATTAAATACTGTGTTTCTTTTGCTGTAACTCAGCCAGATCTGGAAGTGATTGACACCCACTTGTTGCATTCTGCAGAGTAAATTGTTTGGGAAAGAAAAGACAAAAGAGAGCTCTTGTCCTGGGCACTGAAAAGACAAGACGGTTTATAGATCTCACACAACTGTTTACCTTCCTGGAAGGCTTTGCAAACATTCTTTTCCTAAAAATGACCAGTTAACTTGTGGAAAAAATTCAGATGGCTTTGTCTGCTGGTCTGTTGCTTTCAGTTAACTAACTTGGTTCTAAACGCTTCTCTTCCCAGTGGACATGCAACTAAAGAGGGTATCAGTTAGCACCCAAGTAATATATGAAAATGTTAACTGCTACGTTCCTCAGCTCTGTTATAAAAAGAAGGGCTATGGTCTTCATTACAGTCATTTCTTTGCAGCAGCATCTTTTGGCATACAGGTGCAAATAACTATAGAAAAGGGCACTGTTGTTTTTAGTCTGTTCATCCATTTTCTGTCTGTCATCCTCTTCTGTTTATATTTTAATTTGTGTGCACTAGAATTTAGAATGAAAGCCATAGGGGTTTTCTTGGCTCCTTGGGGCTGACTTCCCACAATCCAGATTAAACGTTTTGAGTATGTCCATGATGATCTCTTCTTCAGTGTCGGTTATAGTTATACATGAAAGTAACGTTTTTATCCAGCAAGCATAATTTAGTATTCAGTACAGCTCTGAAGATACTCACCTACTTTTACCTACAAACCAGGGGTGGTCACAATCTGGAGCTGCGTAGGCAGTGTTGTAGTGATTACAGTTTTCAGGACAAGGAAAGATTTTGGTGCTATCTGGACTGCTGTTGACATTGTACTCTAATAGAGTTTAAGAGCCCAGTGTCCTTTGGCTACTACAAAGGAGGTTGTTTTTTTTTTGTGGCTCTCACAGATGCTACTGCTGCTGACAACGATTATTTAGATTTATGTCCTGCTCTATCCAGAAAGGCTCAGAGTGACTTACAATACATGCTAGTCAAATCTGTTTCTCAACTACTGCAAAGATTTTTCATCTCCTACCCTATTTCCCCTCTCACTTTCCCTAAGAATCTGTTTTAAGCATGTTCTTTGTCCTTAACAGTAACAGAGGTTCTGAGATGTTTATCTGCATGCCCATTCCACGTGGCATATTCTTCCCCCACTTCCTTAGAGCCTCTTATAATCTGAGATGCTGTAATTGAGAGGTGGAGGAAGAGATTACAGTTCTAGGCTTTCTGCATGGAACACGAGTGCAGGAGTGATGACATGTTGTATGGGCGCTGCTAAGGAAAGTCTCTAAGCTTGAATGCTTGAGATTGCGTGTTCTCACAATGAAAATGTACGTCTGTGCACCACACTTCGCAAAGCACTCTGTCTGTTAAGTACTTTTTCCTGTTTTATTGGCAGAACACATGCTTTTTTTTTTTTGTTTCTCCACAGCAGAACTTGATCACACAACTTGTATTAAAGGTGTATGCTTTTACTTCACATTTTGTTATGTTCTTCCATAGTTTCATAGTTGATAGGGTCGGAAGGGACCTGAGCAGATCATCAAGTCTGACCCCCTGCCAAGGGCAGGAAAGGATGTTGGGGTCAAACAACCCTGGCAAGGTGTTAGTCTAGCCTCCTTTTGAAGACCCCCAGGGTAGGAGCGAGCATCTTAGAGTGCTAAAATTCTTTCAAAAGTAATTTAGTATTGGCTGGGTAACTCTTTTAACTTAGGAGAAATTTATTCTTCAGTATCTTTAGGTCTGTTTACCTGTGTAGAGTGCTCCCACTTCCGCCAGAAGTAACCTGCCACCTATTAATATTTACATACTGTGAAGTAAGAATGTGCATGCAGGAAGGTACTGTATAGCTGCTGGTGTGCGTTTAGATCCCTTGTACTGTTTTAGTTTGTGTTAATACCTTGAGTATGGGCAGTTGGCTATCATGATGATGGTCCAGTATGAATATCTTTGCAAGTAAGAAGTTATTGAAAGAGACGCATTGATTTTGCTGCCCCACAAGTCTGAGAAGTTTGTATGCAACTATAAATGCTAATTTCTTTTGTAATTCAGTTCTGCCAGTATAGATGAACCAGGGAGATTAGAGGCTTTTTTAAGGGAAGGTTGTAAGCAACTACATCTTGCATTTACAAAACTTAACACATGTTGAGTATATAAAAAAAGTGGTGGGTTTATTAATGTGTCTCACAATAGTTTTGTAAATTTTAAATTTCTGTTAAGTCTAGCTATTTTTTATCTAGTCAAATGTCTTCAATGTCATATGTAACCTTGTCAGAAAGCAGTCAAATCATGAAAGAGACCTTTGAACACTATAAGAATGAAGTTAAAATTTTTTTTTATATATGCTATAGGGGAAGAGGACCATTTTTATGTTGTCAAGAACAGTAAGGTCCTGTGGACAATGGTTTAGGACACATGCATTACTGCATTACAAATAATGGTAGTGAGAGCTTACTTCTGTTTCTTATATGAATGCTACTTTGTATCAGTTAGCTTTGGCATTTGTGGGTGTGAATGGTTTTTATTTGGTGTCCTTGGATTTAAGTGTAGTGTGACAAAAAATAGAAAATATTGTGATCCCAGTTGCAAAGCTCATTTAAAGAAGCAAAATCAAATTTTTTTAGATATGCATTTTTTTTCCTGAGTAGAGCAAAAAAAAGAAAAAAAGTCCCTTTAGTTTGTTTGAAACAAGCAAGTGACTTTGTTTTTTTTAAATTGTATTTCATAGAAAAATATTTACTTTGTGGATTGAGACCTTTATAAGTCAGTTGCCTGAAAAATAAGAAACTAAAGTGTGGGAGTTTCGAGAGTAGAGCCTTTAAAACTGTGGAAATGGTACTATAGCAACTACTTGCACTTCTTCAGAGGGGAAAAATGGCTAGCACTACTGTCTAGCTATGGTTGCAAACGGAAAATTGCAAACTAATAGGGTAGTAAAAAATTATTTGATAAATGGAGCTATAATGTTATCTGATTAGAATATTTTTAAATGAGGTAAGAGGACTGACAGAGGGTGAAGCGATGGTAGAAGCTGTGTGGAGCAGTGATTCTCAGCCAGGGTTCCTTGAAGTCTTTGAAATATGAGATTTCATATCGGAATTCATAGTTTCATAGTAGCTAGGGTCAGGAGGGACCTGAACAGATCATCTAGCCTGACCCCCTGCCACAGGCAGGAATGAATGCTGGGTTCACAAGACCCCAGACAGGTGATCATCCAACCTCCTCTTGAATATGTCCAAGGTAGGGGCGAGGACCATTTCCCTTGGAAGTTGGTTCCAGATTTTGGCCACCCTAACTGTAAAATATTGCCTCCTGATCTCTAACCTAAACCTGTTCTCCATCAGCTTATTACCATTGTTCCTCATCAACCCAGGTGATACTGGGGAGAACAGGGCTCTACCTATTTGCTGTTGATCCCTCTTGATGAGCCTGTAGGCAGCCACCAGGTCTCCCCTCAGCCTCCTCTTGCTGAGGCTGAACAGGTTCAGGTCCTTCAGTCTCTCCTCGCAGGGCCTGTCCTGCTGCCCTCTCACCAAGCGGGTGGCCCTCCTCTGAACCCTCTCCAGGCTGGCCACGTCCTCTTTGAAGTGCGGCGCCCAGTACTGGACGCAGTACTCCAACTGCGGCCTGACCAAAGTGCATAGAGGGGGAGTATCACCCCTCTGGACCGGCTTGAGATTCACCTTTTGGATGCATGACAAGGTATGGCTGGCCTTGCTGGCTGCGGTCTGGCATTGGCGGCTCATGCTCATCTTGGAGTCAGTAATGACTTTGAGATCCCGTTCCACCTCTGTGCTTTCAAGAGGGGAACTCCCCAGCCTGTATGTATGCTGTGGATTCTTTCTCCCAAGATGCAGCACCCTGCATTTGTCTACATTGAACCCCATCCTATTCTCATCTGCCCACTTTTGTAGTCTGTCTAAATCTATTTGCAGCCTCTCTCTCCCTTCAAGTGTGTCCACCTTGCCTCACATCTTAGTGTCATCAGCAAACTTGGACAGCGTGCTTTCCACCCCCTCGTCCAAGTCGCTGATGAAGATGTTAAACAGTGCAGGCCCGAGGACCGAGCCCTGGGGTACCCCACTGCTCACATCTTGCCAGGTTGAGTACAACCCGTCCACCACTACTCTCTGGGTGCGCCCCATCAGCCAATTTTTTACCCATCCAACTGTGCAGGCATCAATGCTGCAGTCCTTTAATTTATTGATGAGGATGGGGTGAGAGACCATGTCAAAGGCCTTCTTAAAGTCTAGATTTCATAGTGTTAAAACCATTCTGCCCTGTTGTGGTCTTTCTGAGTTCTGCCACAGGAAAACGGGTTTGTTAGTTTTAATTATTTTTTGCCTATTGCAACCCCCCAACCCTTCCCCTCAAAACCCCACTGTATTTACCTGAATCCAAGGCAACCTTGAATTTAAGGCTACTCCACAAATTTAAATTCTGTACCTGGAAAACTTGAAATTTGTTATAATTTTCCATGTGTAGAATCTAATTACTGGAGGGGTCATCTTTAAATTTGGTCCCTCTCTTTCCCCCTCGCCACGCTTGCTGCAGTGGCAAGGCAAGCAGCCTTCGGAGGGAGGGAGGGGCAGGCAGCCTGCCCACCTCCCCTGGTGCCTGATCTCTTCCCTTTGCTTCCTAAATGTGCATGTTTTATACTAATTAGTTCATGAGGGGTTCCATATTTACTGCAATTGCAATGTCAGAACTTTCCATTTCACAAGTAAAAATGTTATCTCTAGTTGCTAGCCCTGTAGTTTCGTACTGCTACAATGTCAGTTTCCCAGCCTCTTCATTTTTTGCTTGTCAGTAACTTAAATGAGAAAGGGACATGGATAAGAGCTATGTAGGGAAACATGAAATAGTGTCATTGTCGGTCCTGTTTGTCTTGCTTGCTGCACAGTGAGGGTTAGAGTTAAACACGAATTCTGTTTAAAGTTATAAATTTTAAGAATTTTAAGATGCACGTATTCTCAAGTCATCAAAAAGTTGTTAATAATGGCAAATATTAGATGGCTTTAACAACAACAGCGCTACCAGAGCCTGTAGTGGTATCAACTGTGCATGACAGATATATAACACAAGCAACTTAAGTATTGTTAGAGTCACGTGCAGCCATTGACTTGAATTATGAGCCTAATGGAGAATGTCTTGCATTTGAAAGCTTGTCTAACTTTATTCTAACCATGCAATTGGTCCAGTAAAAGAGATCACTTCCCCAAAAATCCTTGCCTCTAGCAAGGAAGTTTAGCTTTTACAAAGGCAAAATCACTGATGTCTGTATGTTTTAAAATGTAACTCTGTTTTAGAGTTAGATGGCAATAGAGCCACAAACTGGTGGTTTGTCTGGGAAAGTACCGTGACTTCAATTGTTGCCTGCACTGCATACTTCAAAGAAAAATTAAACGCTTTCTCTCCAAAATGTTCCTGATAAATTATATGGTACTTTTTCCTATTTGGAAGGGATAAATAGGGTTCCTCCCTGACTTTAGCTATCCATCTGTTTTTGTTTTGTTTTGTTTTCTGTGAAATATGAGGACTGGTAATATTACCTTACTTTTCTTGCATTTTTCTTTGGCAATCCCTTCTGTTTCCATCTCCTGTTGTCATGAGGTATCAAAGTACTGATATCCCTGCAGCAGACTCTAGCTACATTTGGGGACATCCTGGGTAATAGTCTCCCATGAGTTGATGTTGCATTTTTTTTAAGATGACCTTGAGGACGTCTCTGAAGCACTTTCTCTGCCCTCTTGAGTGTATGCCTTGGCTGAGTTGGCAAAAAACCCCTTGCTTTGGGAGTCTGGAGTCAGGCATCCGGATGACATGATCATCCCGCATCAACTTCGTGGGGCTGGCCATCGCCTTAATACTTGTGGTGTTTGCTTGCAGGAGGATGCTAATGTTGGTGTGTCTATCTTTTCACTGGATTTAGATGATCTTCAGTAGGCAGCGTTGATGGTACTTCTCCAACAGATTTAGATGTCTCCTGTATGTTGTCCATGTCAGTTCTGTACAGCAATGGGGGGATCACAACTGCTTGATAAACCATGAGCTTGTTTTCAGATCTGATGTTGTAGTTTTTGAGCCCTTGTTTCTTGAGATGTCGAAAGGCTGCACTTCCATATTAGTGGTGATGTTGGATTTCTTTATAGATGTCAGACTTCTGAGATGTCTTCCGAGGTATGGAAAATACTCAACATTCTCCAGAGTCTCACCGTGAACCTTGATTACTGGAGCTGGGGACTGTTCATTAGGAGCTTGTTGGTGGGGGACCATAGTCTTCTGAATGTTAAGCATCAGTCACTTTTTTTTTCTTGTACGCCTCAGTACAGACACTGACAATTGCCTGAAGGTCTGCTTCCGAGTGAGCACACACTACAGCATCATCATCGTACTGGAGCTTAATGATTGAGGTTGGGGTGGTCTTGTTGTCAGCTGAAGTTAAACAGCTTATCATCCGTTTGGTAATTTAGCTCCACTCTGGCTGGAAGTTTGTTGCTGGCCAGATGTAGCATCACGGCAAGGAAAGTTGAGAGAGAATGCAGCTTTGCTTAACTCCCACTTTAACCTCAAAAGAATTTGTGATAGACCCATTACTAAGACCCAGTGGTAGACAACAAGGACATTCCTCTGTAGTTTCCACAGTCAGACTTGTCTCCTTTCTTGAAAATTGAGACAAATCATGGTGTCCCTGAGGCTTGAAGATTTCTGCTGGGATTCCATCTGCTCCAGATGCCTTGTTCTTCATCTTCTTGATGGCTTTACTCACCTCATCAAGGGTTGGAGGGATTCCAAGATCATCTCTGACTGGGTGTTGTGGGATGGAGTTGAGAACACTCTCATCAAGAGCAGCGTCTCAAGGTCATCAAAATGCTCCTTCCAATGGGCACTGATGAGACTCCCCTTTCCTTGATCAGGTCTCCTCCATCTTTAGGTCTCCGGGGTGTTGGTTCCTGATTGCTCGGACTGTAGATGGCTTTGGTGGCACAGAAGAAACCACACATTGTAGATGCCAGTGAGACGTTGAATTTCCTTAAACTTCTCTTCCTACCATTTGTTCTTCATATTGCGGTCTTCCTTTGGACCTCTGCCTTGGCTTGTTGGAGATTCAGTTTCTTTTTCTTGGAGTTCTTGTCATTTTGCCAAGCACAAAATACTTTGTTTGCAGTTGAACAACTCTTGGATCTCCAAGTTGTTTTCATCAAACGTGTCAATGTTTCCTGGTAGAGAATACCAAGTCTCTTCACAGGCACTGATGACAATGGCCTTAAGGGCACCCCACATACTGCTGATATTCTTCTATTGTTGTTGATTGGAATTCACCAGTTCTTCGGTGAGGTACTGGTGGAAGAAGTCTCGCCTGCTTGGGTCCTTGAGTCCTTCAACATTTGATCTAATGTTGGCATTGCTGCTGCTGCTGCAGCCATTGCTTGGGAGCAGTTTGAGTGACATAACCGAGCAGATGAGTCAACGATCAGACTTGCAATCATCAGTTCCCAGCCTAGCTTGGGGGGGATGCAGAGTTCTTTGCAATCCTGGGCACAGATAGTGACATAGTCAGATAAGGTGCTAGTGCTTAGATTGTGGGTGTTGCCGTGATGTCTTGTGCCTTTTTTTCTGGTGGAACAGGGTGATGGTGAATCCATGTTCTACAAATCTGGTTAAGAGGAGGATGCCATTGGAATTGACCTTTCTTGCTCCTTCCTTGCCAATGGTTGCTTCCATTCCAGAGATTAGAGTCCTTTTTGACTCTGCCATTAAAATCACTGAGAGAAATAAGTCTTGCTACCCCCGGAACGTCAGAAAGGACTTGGTCAGGGTTGGCATAGAATTCCTTCTTGGTTTCATCTGCGGCGTCATACCCAAATAATAACATGCAGCCTATTTTTGGAAGGCCCCAAGCAGGAAAAATAATCTTACTTTAGAATATGGGTAAGCACCAGGTGTCTTTGGTCTTTGAGGCTGTGGGCCATGTGCTGGGGCCCTGTCTGGCACCTCAGATCTGTGGCTACTTGGTAGGTCTGGCTGTGAACCAGCCACACATACCACCCAGATTGTGAGCATGGTTGGAGAGGGGGGCTCCCCATGGGTCTGGAAATCTGGTGGCCAGGGGCAAGGGGAGGGAGCAATGGTAGGGTTAATTGCTGTGGTAACTTAATACTATCATTGCTGCTCCCCCTCTCCCAAATTTCCACTCTTTTGGAAGCTCTTTTCCTTGTATATATAATGTGCACCCTAATTCTTTGAAGCTGGTTTTTGGGGAAAAGGTGCAGGTTGTATGTGAGGAAAATATGTTATTGTATCCTAACTGTGGTAGTGAACTGGAGATGATATTCTTACAAATAGGACCAACATTTTTTTTTCCTGAATATTACTAAGCTAGTGAGTTTAATATTCTGTGTCAGTGAATTATGTCGTTTTTAATTAAGTTGTATAAACAAAGTATTATTCTTTATATATTTCAGATGTAGTGTATTCATTTTATCAACTGTTTGCATGGGTCACTGAAACGACATAAAGTATTCAGTTGATTTCTCTTAATATTTATTTTTATATATTGTTCATATTAAATTGACTTTGTTATTAAAACAAACTGCTCATCATAAAACCCCCCGCTGCATGTACAGCCATGTTTTATTGTCCTTTTGTTCAGCTTCTCTGTTTGCAGTAGAGTATCAAGGATACTCTAATAATAGAGCATTAAACTGTGTAAGAGAAGCATAGTAGTAAGTAGCATTGCTGAAATAACTTGAATTGAGTAATATTTGTTAGGGATGCAAATCCCAGTTCACAAAAATACCGATTGTGGCAAAGAACAGTGTTACAGATTTAAATAGCGAGTGTACAATATGGAGAGATAGTAGACATTATAGAACTACTACAATTGTAATAACTTGTAACAGTAAATTTGTCTTCATTTTGAGATGCATCTTTTGGAGAAGCAGTTTCTCAATACTAAACATTAGGGGTGCATCAATAAAGATCCTTTGGGCTGATACTGATGGCCAATTATTAACAAGCCATATCAGTGGATACTGATCCAGCTGCTGATATGGAGCACAACAGTTTGGAGAGCAGCTGGTAAGTCTGTTGGGGGAAGGGGCATCGGATGCAGATTGAGGTCTCCGCAGTGAGGAAGGGAGTGGGGCTGGGGCAGGCGCTGCCCAGCCAGGGTGGAACAGGGCACGGGACAGAGCTGTGGTTTGTCTGAGGGGACATGGGCGAGGGGGCAGCTCCCGCTGCTGTGTGCACCTCCCGGGGGAGGCATGGAGGGCATGTGCCCCCTAGATCTGTACATGGGATGAGGATGGGCTGCTGCTGTGCGCTCAAGGTTGGGGGCTGCTGCCAGCTGCTTCTCAAGGGGGGCCCTGGTCCCAGGCTGTGCTCAGGCTGGTGGGGTGGCTACAGCCACACCAAAATTTGCCATAGCACCCCCCCCCCCCCCACACAGCGCTGCTGCGACCTGTCCTGCCCAGCCTTGCTTGAGCACAGACCTGGCCCCAAGCCCACAGTGGGCAGTCTGCCCTTGCCCCGTGCACAGATCTGGGGAACGCGCACCCCCCCCCCCCCCCAAGTGCCTCCCCCGGGTACGTGCAGCGGCGGTCGGAGCTGCCTCTGCATCCCCTGGATGACATGTGGCTCTGTCCCATATTTTGCCCCACCCTGGCTGGGCAGCCCCAGCCCCACTCCCTCCCTCACTGCGGGACCTCAGTCTACCCTCCTCTACTTTCCCCCCCCTCCCCCCCCCAGCTTACCAGTCATGCTGCTCTTCAAGCTTCTGGGCTGCACTCCTGGCCATGTGCATGCTGCAGCTGTGCTCATGTACACAGCATTTATTGGCATTATCAGCCACGTTAGCCAAAAAAAGCTGATTGCTGATAATGTCAATTTTTCCTTCTGAGTGCCTATATGATATGGACTATCGTACCAGTGTACCTCTACTAAATATTTAGAAATTCTATTTTTAAAAATGGTAATGTAGCATAACTTTTTTTTCTTGGTGATTCGTTCAAATGTTTCCGTAAATTGAGATTTAATCTTCTTTTAAATGATTTGGAGTGAGTTTAATAGGTTAATGACACAATTAGCTTTTCATTTAATGAAATAAATTAATTACAGACTGGCTTACTATCTCCTACATGACACTTCTGCAACTGTGTTGTCACTTTCATTCTGCTGCTTAACGATTCTTGTCTGTCCTCCCCTTTTTTGTTTTTATTTTCCTTGCAAACAGACTACTCTTTCTGTGTTTCATGTATCTGGTGCATCTTAGCTTTATGTATATCCGGCTAGAAGCAGTTCTTCACCTTTTTAGACGCTAAGCATTCCTCTGTATCTCTTCTGAATGTAGTAGCACCTCTTTCAATATAATAACAGTTTTTTAATTTATTTATTGCTACTGCTCAAGTTTGTTGTTTTTTAGGGTTTTTTTTAATAATCTGAGGACCAGTATTTGGCCAGATATCAAATAGAAGTGGTTTAAAGTCATTAGCTTCACTAAAGAAGGAACTCCTCTATTAGCCCAATTCATTAAATGCTATGGAAAGGTTTTCTGTATAAAACTAATCCAGCTTTTCAGAGGTGCACACTAGTGGGGAGGTGCAACATCTCTATTAAATGCAACATTTTAAAGCTTGGCTTCATGATGTGGCTTAGAAATAGGCATCTCCTTAAAACTGGGATGTTGATATCCCTTTCCTCCCAGCAGCCTCACTTAATAGGCAACAGCCTATATGTTGCATGAAAAATAATACTTGAGTAGACTGTACCATGATATATAGCAACAGTTATAGCAATTAAAGTTTTACTGAAGGTTTTTTCTAGACCTGAACGCTTGACTCTTAATGGGAAATGACTTACAAAACCCACAAACAAGCTTAGCGGGTTTTGTTTTGTTGATAAAAGCGAAATTAAGAAACACTTTGGATTCCTTCATATGGAACTATATTTACCCTGTATTGGGCATCAACAGAATCAGAACCATGTTAATTTGTAGACGAACTTGTGACTTGAATGAACAGTAATTGATAACCATTTTTAGGTTGTCATCCTTTATGTATTTGTGTAATCATGTCATGTTCTTTAGCACCTTTTAGAAAAGATAAGAGACATGCTTTGGTAATGGCTTTCTTAGTTTATTTGTAGACAGCAGAAGGATTTTAAGGTTTTGGAATTCTGGGTTTAGTTCCAGGTTCTAGAAGGGTACATGCTTTAGTGATTACATATCTGCCTTTGCTGCCTCCCACCTAAATTTGCTCACTTATGTTTTTGTCCCTTCCGGATTTTCAGTCCTGTTTCTTAATTACCTTTTACCCTCCACCCCAATATTTAATATGGGCTACTTTATTTTCTGAGTTGCCCATGTGCCAACAAGGAGACATTGAATATGGACAGGCCTGCAGTTCGAGTGCCAAAAAATTTCCAGTGCCACAAAAATGTGAGAAGGGAGCTAGCTGTGCATGCATTCCTGTTCTGTGGCTGGAGAGCTATGCAGTTGCATATTTCTTAGCACAAATGTAATGCTTGTCTATGGCCATTAAGAGTGGTGGACAGTCTCCCTGCTCTTTGTTGTGATGTCTTGTACACAGCGGCCCTATGAGCTGGGAGTAGCAGTTGTAGGGACAGTTTTTATTTTGCTGTGAAAGTTTTTGATGGTGTATATTCAGTCACAATAAGGTTGCTGCAGGCACAGTCTAGTTGAAATCCTCACACTAACTCTGCTCAGTGTAGAAAAAATCTTTGATGCATTTTTGCTGCCAAGCTTCAACAAGCATTTATTGAGTTTGTGAAAACTACAGTGTTTATTCTACAGTATAATAACTGTGATCAAATTTGGGCTGATTTTTCTAGGGATGGCAAAAAGCAGATCTCAAATATTTGGCAGACAAGCCACGCTAGTTACAAGTTGCTAGAGCATGTTAGTGAAATGTTTGTAGTAATTTTGAACCTGTTAAGCAACACTCCTGCTCTCCTCTCTGTTTTGTTCTGGGAAATTACCAAACTTTTATTTATTTGTTTTACTGAAATTCACTCACCGTTGCCTGGTGTGCACTGTTTTGGCTCAGTTGAAATAGGAGTTCCAATAGAATATGTTTTAAGTAACCTACTTACATTTGAAACATTGGCTGTTGGTCTCCTTTTGCTTCAGGTTCCTCCTTCAGGGAATAATATTTCTTTCCTCAAATAGTTTTTATAAGGAAAAATGCACTAGATTGGGATGCTTAAACACTATATGTGTATTTAGATAGAAAAAACCTAGGAAGAAAACTTTATATTAATGGCATAGAAGAATCCAGAGACTGTAGTGGATTTGTGCTCCAAAAATGCTCTAAACTGGCATTTTAATTTTTTTCCCGTTTCCCCTTGTTGCAAAGAAAACTGTAAAATGTGAATGAAATGCTCAAAGGTGCAGTGTTATATATGTTTTGAGCCTGCAGATAACCTGAAATAATAGCTCTGAAGTGTAAGTTTGTAGTTATCTTAGTGCAGTGTTTTTCAAAGTGTGGCATATCCTCCTTTCAGGGAATGCAAAGGAAAAAAACTAGAAAGGAATGAGCTGACCTTTCACTTATTCCCCAGTGACTGCATTACTTAGAACAGAAACCCCCCCACACTTTCCAAATTGTGAAATTGAGTTTAACCAAACCAGAAATGTCATCTGCTGTTTGTAAACAACTGAAATGGGAACTCAGAGCTGTGAATTTTTGCTTTCATTTCAGTCCATGTTAATATGGATATTAGCAGTATTTTAAATGGTAGCTCTATTTATTGTTCATTAAATTCATACAGGAAAAGTGAGGAAAGAAAAAGTTCTGTATTAGCTCTTTTTACATTGTGGAACATGAAGAATGAGCTTGTTAGGAGAGACTAGACATAATATAAACTATTGAAGTTAATAAAAATTAAATGAATAACCATTACAATGTTCCATTTCCACATTAGTTGCAAGTCTCCATTTTAAAATATAAATTAGGCTGTTGCTATATCTTAATTTGCAAAACTCCAGTTTAACAGAAAATAGACTACTTTGAAGAATTTTTAAATTGGACTTATTGTAGGGTTTGTGTATATGTTAAGATGCATAATTCATGTATACAGTTAGCACTTGGCATACCTCAGATTCTTCTTGCATACAGAATGCCAGAGTTTTCCTCAGAGCACTCAAACTATAGAAAGAAGTTGTTTACAATCAATGCATTTAATTTTGTTGTTTCAGGTAAATAACATGGGTATAGAACATTAAAATAACTATTTTGCATGGTTGTAGTGATATCTTCCTTTATTTTTAGGGTTCAGATGATTGCCTTGTAAAAATCTGGGCAACAGATGATGGAAGGTTGTTGGCTACTCTAAGAGGACACGCAGCTGAAATATCTGACATGGCTGTGAACTATGAAAACACCATGATTGCTGCAGGGAGCTGTGATAAAATGATCCGAGTTTGGTGTCTTCGAACATGTGCACCCCTAGCAGTTTTGCAGGGCCACAGTGCATCTATAACATCACTGCAGGTAACAGTCACTTTTTTTGCAAAAAACATGTAAGCAAGAATATATTGCAGCAGTAACTTTTTTTTTTTTTTAGTTTTCTTTTTAATATGTGAAATAAGTAATAAAATTTGGAGTGGAAGAGAAGCTTTTAATATAAGTAGTCTGACAGTTTTTATTTACAGTGTCAAATGTCTTTCACTTGACGAATGCAGACTCTGGTTTCTATCCTGAAGAGTTTAGAAACACCCTGGTTCAAAAACATTACAGCTAAGTACAGACAGTCAACAATCCTGAGGCTGGATGATTCAGTCTTCACAGGTTAGTCTAAGCTGTGTAGATTGAATCAATTAGCAAGTGAACAGGCATTCTCTCTTTATGGAAATGCAGCCACATGCCTGCAGCAGCCCAGACCACATGCCAGCAGGTGAGGGTGCTAGAGCAGACAGCCAAGACTAGCCCTCCCACCCTGCAAGGTGGAGGGTACAAAGCATCCTGGGATGCTGGGGGGCTGACAATTAACTTGAATCTGGAGGGGATCTGAGACAAGTTCAGTGAACCGATTTAACCTAAAACAGTTAAATTTGATACTACATCCATCCAGGTTTATCTTAAATTGGTTTTGGCCATTTTGAAAGCAGTTTATCTGCATTGAATTTCTGTTGTGTTACAGATTTGAACTGGTTTCTGATCACATGCCGGTTTATATGCAACATCTGTCCTTAGCCTACATGAGTTTAACTTTATACCTATGTATATTTCTGCTAAAATCAGTAGAAATAACTATGTGTAAAGTTCAATGTGTAAGTTTTTGCAGGACCTAGGCTTAAGTTACCTTACAAGCTATGATAAACACTGGGTTAACGGGGAAAAAAAAAAAAAAAAGAGAGAGAGAGAGAACATTGGAAATTAAATGAACAAGATTATTTTATTTGGTAACATTGACATATTATAGTATATAAGAAAGCTTCAAATTATTGTAAGAACATTTTCTTTGAGGTTTTGTTGACTGTAGGACTTGATGCGGACATGTGAAACACCTTACGCTGCCAGATTCCTTGAAGGTGATGGGAGGGAGTGTTACCATGGTTCAGCTGAATCTGTTCTGTTTTTTTCTGGGTTTTTTTGTCTTTGCTTTATCATATTGTAAATTTGAAGTTAAATTGCAATAATCCATCACCTGTTTCCTTCAGGGGTAAAATTATTGTGGTTTACCTTTGCTTACTGAGAAATAGGACTGGACAGATGAAAAATGGATTCCATGGATCGGCTGATGTACGTTCTCATAAGAGACGGGAGTCCTTGCAGTCTCCTGTTCCCCACCTTAAACCACTGCAATTGCTTGGTCTGTCCACAGGCTTTGTAGGGAAGCAAAGTAATCTCTTAACTCCATCTGATCAAGTTCCTATTTGTCTGGGGAAAAGAATGCATATGAGAACCATCATCACATTATTTTGCTGTTCGGTGTTTCTGTAATAACATTTGTTTTACTAGCACTTACTGGAACTGGTGTGGTCAGAATAGACTGAATAATTTGGGCCACTCAATTCATGCTGCTTGCTAAATATGATAGTAGTCTAGGAAAGACTCTTTTTAACCTGCGGATTTTTTTTCTTTGCAGTTTTCTCCGTTGTGCAGTGGTTCAAAGAGATATCTGTCCTCGACTGGGGCAGATGGAACAATATGTTTTTGGCTCTGGGATGCTGGCACCCTTAAAATAAAGTTAGTTTGTGTTTTCCTTGTTTTTAATCTTTGATACAAATGGTAATATATAATAAGCAAACTAAATTTCAGTTGGGCACTGCTGCCAACAGATTAAAAAAATTGGGATGTCAGCCCTTTCAGTGAAGAATATAAAATCATAGGTCCCACTGGTAGGGACCTCAAGGGTTACAAATGCAAGATTCAGTTTATAAATCGGTTGTTTTCAACCTGTGGTTTGAATGATTTCTTTATTTAGAACAAATAGAGAGAGCATCCAACCTTGCTCTGCCCAACTGATTTAATACATGTTGAAGTTGACTCTGGTCTGGCATGAAAGCTGTTTTTTTTTCTGCTTGTATAACTGCCTCCTAATGGAAATTGAAATGGGTACAATACAGATGACAGAGTAAATGAAACAATGGGACTTGATGAGAGTTTTAAATCCAGAGTGTTGAATGGGAGAAACTGATTTTCTATTAGAACCTTCTGAAAAAATGTAAAGCTTTTTAATACTAAAAACTATAGACCCTTAGAGTTCAATGGCTTTTCTAGGGTAGTCTAGTACAGTTGCTTACACACATGCTGGATGTATTATTCCTAAACCATCCCAGTCAGATGCTTCTTGGAAAAATTCCAGTTAGATTTCCATGTAGCTTGTTCCATTTTCTTACTGTTACAATTAAGGAGCTTTTTTCCTGCAATTTGATCTAAATATGCTTTGTTGCAGTTCGAATTCATGGGTGTGTGCCCTAGGCAGACAAGGTTCCTTGGGTGAATTTGATATCTTTTATTAGACCAACCCAAATAGTTGGAGAATATTTATTAAGCAAGATTTCGGGTTCAAACGTCAGGCTAAGGAAGTTTCAGCAGTTGGTGTGTGCTCTGTGCCCTGCTCTTTCATTGGTGTGTGCCCTGCTCTCTCTGGCAGGGGAAAACTGTTTCAACATCTTTATGATTGGCTTTCAAATACTTGATAAGTGCTACCAAGACTTGTCTTTAATAGCCTCTTTTCTGAACTAAACTTAGTTGGGTCATTCAGCCTTTCCTCATATAGTTTGTTTTCCTAACCATTCTTTCATTTTCATTGCTTGCTTTAAATTCTGTTTAGTGTTTTCATTTCCTTCTCATAATGTGATATCTAAAACTGGACACAACTCCAGCTGAAACCTACCCACTGCCAAGTAGAGGCTAGGTACAGAAGTTTTTATGTCTACGTGGAGATTATGGGCACCTCTGCATGTGCTCTGGGGTGGGCAGTTTTATGAGAGTGGCACTCAGGAGCATTTCTAATTAATACGCCTGTAGTCTTGTGTATTCAGTGCCCCACATTTCAAAATGTTGTCAGGGGCACTTTAAAGTTTGTTTGATGAGCTTTAGTTAAAGCACCTGTGCTACCATTTTGAAATGTAGGGACACTGACTACATGAGATGCTGGAGCATTCTGATTAGAGCGTTCCAGCAGTGTGTTCCGATGTGTTCTAATCAGAATGATTTGGAGCACGTGTAAAAGCGTCCTGTGATTATGCCAGTATTCATTCAGTATCTCCTGGGCACAGTTTGGCCAGCTTGCACCTAGATATAAGGGACAATTAACCTGAATGAGCTGTGATTAATTTAGGCGTGCATAGCACAGTCCAGAGCAGAGCACTGGCCTTTGAGCTGCGGCGCATGGCAGAGGCAGTGAGGAAGCGTGTGGCCATGAAAACGAGGACCTCTCATGTCTAGTCCTTGTCGCTTTCCTGCCCCTGCTGCAGCAGGTTGTTCAGGGCAAAGATTGGGCTTATAAATCACCTGTGTACCCATGCAACCTAGCCTCCACCCTCTCCTCTCTCTCCTTTCTCCTTTTTCTTCTTTCTCCCCCCTCCCTTTTTCTTTCCTGCTTCCTTTCTCTCTTCTCCCTTTCCCACCCCTATGCGGTCATCTTTGCTTGCAAAGGACAAACAACACACAGTGTAGAGGAGGAAGGGTTTAGCCTTTGAGATACTTAAAGCAGGACAATGTACTGTTACTCTGTACAATCCTAGAACAAAAGGCTTTCTTAAGAGACATGCTATATTTGTTTACGCCCTATGTTAACTTCCTTCCAGCCCTCTGAGATCTCATCTGTCATCCATGAATCTGAAAACATTTTTTCACTAGCTCCAAGGTTTCTTCAGGTAGTTGCTTCAGCACCCTGGGGTAAATACATCATGCTGTACTGACTTAAATTCATTGAAGTTTGCTAGTTTTTCCCTAGTATGCTCTTTTTTGATGATCAGCATCTCTTCCCCTTTCGGTTTTACCCGATTCCTTCTCTCCCTCTGCCCTACCATTTTCTTACTTTAGGTGAATTTGTTTTTTTGTTCTGCCACAGCAGAGCAGGGGAGGTTGTAGCTTAGCTGAATATTTCTGGAAAGCTGTATAGGTTTGCTGGTAACTGAAATGATGACTTTGAGGAGCATTTCAAATGAGTTTGCAAGACATGTTTGAAACATTATCAAGACACAGCATACTTCACACAATGGGATTAAAGTCTTGGAAACTATTAAATATTTGTCTTTCCTATTCTTTTGTCTATATGCAAAATTTGTGACTTGGCAATTCTCATGAATGTAACTTTCACCGATATGGGAATATTTTGGTATGCTTGCTGTGTGGACTGGTTCCTCTTCCCTGTTGTAGCATTAGAACTTTGTTCCCTTCCTGTGTGCCAGGGAAATATGCAATTTTAGCTGGCTTGATGGAATACCAGCTATGAACTGACTGGCCTGAAGAGTTTTCCATCTATTGACTCCTCTGTGAGATCCTATGAAATATAAACTTTCATTTCTATCCAGGAGAAAGCTTTTACAATCTTTTCTCCAATGCCCAATGAAGGGTACTTGTGCCGGAAAGTTTGCAATTAAAGACAATTTTTTTGCAAAAATCTTGTTGGTCTAATAAAAGAGATCATCTCTACTACAAGTCCTGATTGCCTTTTTCCTCTACACCAGTATGGCTACAATCTGGATACCTGTCCCATGATTAACAACATTCCCCATCCTTAGAAAAGCTGGAGAGCAAGAGATGGCTGCAGGCACATGCCAACACATCAGGGAGGCATGTTTCCACCTGGTGACTTTGATTGATTTTAAACCTGAGCTCCTGAAATGAATAGACAAAACCCCTGGGGGGGGCGGGGTGGGTGTGGAGAGGGAGGGAATGTTGATGTTTTGGTTTTTTAATTTCTAGCCCTTGTTCTAGGGAAAAGCCTGAAGCTTGATGACTGTGAATCCTAATGTTTCAAAATACAGGCAAATGAAAAAAAAACCCTGAACTGTTTTGGGGATGTCGAAGGAGACAGTTTAAGACTATTGGAGACCTAGCCTATGTAGTGTGGTGTATACACTTGTGTGTGTATATGTATGTGTGCAAGCGTGTTCATTAAGCGTTTGGGGTTGCTAATACTAAGAAACAGAATATTGAACTATTGGCTGTGGCAGAATTGTAAATCTTATACACTAAGAAGGCTCAGTTCTATGGTTTCTTGGGGAAAATGCACAGGACAGTGACTTTGATAAGTGAGGCACTTAACCTCTTCTGAATTATTTTTTAAGGCTGTGTGCAGACTCCAAGTACCTCTTCATCAATTTAAAATAGTTTATATCTCCAGAGTTATTTCAGGGATTACAAAGATAGGACTTGTTAAATGTTGAGACTCTCTTAAATTCAGTTTTAAAAAAAAATTCTGCAGTGACAAAATTGTGGGATATTAATTATATGCGAACAATCAGCTCTGTGTGCTAGAAGGGATAAGATTGTAGTCTTTTGTTGGGGTGGGTATATGGGAATGCTGAGCAGGGAGCAACTGGAGATTTGTCTACTGAAGGTAGACCTTGGCTAGGAGATGTGGGGCGGACTTTTGCTTGTGAGTCAAGGAGATGGGGTCTTTAGCTAATTTCTGTATATAATTACAGCACTCATCTGCTGGATAGTAGCCTTTTTCATAGATATAGGATGGGGCAGGGGACAAGTGTTGGGAGGGGAAACAAGGTTTTTGGTAATACACAATAGTTAAAATTTAGCTGATATATCTTTGGAGGTGTTATTCAGCCTCTCTTGAAAGAAGTAAATACTGTAATCTGAAGTAGGGTGGCGTCTGGGAGGTAGCCATAGATGAGGAGAATCAGTTCCTTCTCGTTTAGTAGCTGAGATTCTCTGTTTTAATTATTTAAATTAGAGATGGAATTGCTAAAATTAAGGTATCCTACTCCCTTCTTGCTATTCCAGAAAACTCCTCTGTAGCACCTGACCAACATGATCTTGGTTGGATTTCAGTATGTCTGAGGAAGGTACTCATAGATAACATATGCTCCCCCTGAGGGGATGCATTACTTTATGGGAGCAGAGGGAAAAGGTATTAATTAATTATGAATTAAATATCTCATTTACCCTCCCCCCATGTTAAACCTGCATGAGGCTAAGAGTGGGAAAATATTTATTTGCCAGTTAAATATTAAACAAAGCTTTTGATAAGCAAATAAGGTCTTAGGTATATGGTGTTGATGGATAGAGGTTTCCTGGTGTTTTTCTTGCTAGTCTCTGGTTCCAAATAGTAGGCTGCCTGAGGTTGTCCCAGTTTCTTATTTTATGTATGTATTTTAGATTCCTCTGATTAACAGTCCTCATCTAAGACATGTACTGGTCTCAAAATGTCATCTTATTTTAAGGCCCTTTTCTGTGTTGTACTACTTGATTTTTATGATTTAATTCATGCTTATATTCCTACCTTCAGATGATGTCAACTTTCTCTGTTCTTTCTCGTGGTTTTTGTTTGTTTGTTTTTTAACTGCTTTTTGTTTAATATTGGGCTCTCCTGAATCTTCCCCTGGGGAGTGATTCTCTTTGAGATACTGAAGTAAACTCCAGAATTTTATTTAAAAAAAAATAATTACTGTTGCATTTTATATCCAAAATTTCAGTATTTGGAACCAGTCTTTACAAATGATTATCACAATTACTGGAGCCTAAGGTTGCCCTCTACTAATTAGGAGGCTAATGGTTGCTTTAAACTGCCATTGTTTAGATCCTGCATCAGCTACTTCTAAAAAACTTTAGTATATTTTACACAAGTCTCTAAGAGTAATGTAACAGCATGGTGTCCAGAAATGATGCCATGCTTAATATGAGAATTTAAATAAATGTCCTGGAATATTTCTTGAGTGAATTTTACTTGAGTCAAAAAGGGCCTACTTATTAAATTTTTTCCTTTCTCTTTATAAGTGGCTTGTCTCATGCTTCTTCACTGAAATTATGCTAAGCATTTCCAAGAGACTGGGATTTACATTGTAGTAATCTATAATATAATCCATGGACCCATGAGATGTGTGTCAGAAGCAGACCAGAACTATCAATTGATGACTGAGGTGTGGTTCCACTTCTGAACAAAACCTTTCCGGCTTGCATCTACAGAACAGCAGAATGAAGTTGCTCCATGTCATTAAAGAGAAAAAAAATGGATGAAAAATGCTTCAGTTGGTTTCATCACCAAGCTTTCATAGGATATAGACAGATATAACTATTGTATTGATATCAGCAGTGCAGCTGTTGCATCTGCATGATTCTTTCATAGATTCATAGATGTTAGGGTCGGAAGGGACCTCAATAGATCATCAAGTCCGACCCCCTGCATAAGCAGGAAAGAGTGCTGGGTCTAGATGACCCCAGCTAGATACTTGTCTAACCTCCTCTTGAAGACCTCCAGGGTAGGGGAGAGCACCACCTCCCTTGGGAGCCCGTTCCAGACCTTGGCCACTCGAACTGTGAAGAAGTTCTTCCTAATGTCCAGTCTAAATCTGCTCTCTGCTAGCTTGTGGCCATTGTTTCTTGTAACCCCCGGGGGCGCCTTGGTGAATAAATCCTCACCAATTCCCTTCTGTGCCCCCGTGATGAACTTATAGGCAGCCACAAGGTCGCCTCTCAACCTTCTCTTGCGGAGGCTGAAAAGGTCCAGTTTCTCTAGTCTCTCCTCGTAGGGCTTGGTCTGCAGGCCCTTGACCATATGAGTTGCCCTTCTCTGTACCCTCTCCAGGTTATCCGCATCCTTCTTGAAGTGTGGCGCCCGGAATTGCACGCAGTACTCCAACTGCGGTCTGACCAACGCCCTATAGAGGGGAAGTATCACCTCCCTGGACCTATTTGTCATGCATCTGCTGATGCACGATAAAGTGCCATTGGCTTTTCTGATGGCTTCGACACACTTTGATATTTAGTGAAGGAAAACTGCTCCAATTTCCTCTGCTTAAGGGTTAACATTAGGGCAATATAGAGTACTTGCATCACTGCATGTATACGACTAGATGCAGAGTCATGCAGACAGGGATACTGTTTAAGGAGTTTTTGTTTTATATTCTGTTACTTTTTTGGTGGTATTTTGGCTTCTCAGGCCCCAACACATTACATGTTTTGTGTAATTAACTGCTTAACTACACAAAAATGTAGACATGCTACATATGCAAGTTACACAATAAAAATAGCCAGCAATCCATAAAAAATGACCCACAAGCAGTAAAGCTATTGCTTGAAAAATATGGAACATTTTTATAGATGCTTTCTATTAAGCTTTTATTTGAGCATGTGGCATGTTACACACAGGGTGATAGGGTTTGGCCAGGTCCCAGAGTAGATTGCTTGCTCCCAGGCCTGTACTCATCTATGCTTGCTCCTGCTATCTCTCCCCCTTGCTTCTGAGTTCCCCCACCCCCTGCAAGGGGACTCTGTGGGATTCCCAAACTTAATTCTAGTGCCCTAGGCCAGGCACAGGAGCAGATGTCATGACTCGCTGCTTGTCCTTTCTAGCCATTGGCACCTCTATGAAACCCAGAGTATATAAAAGGTATCCAGGTTGTAGCTGTATTGGTCTAGAGGAAAAAGCAATCAAGGTTCATGGAAAGAGGTGATATGTTTTATTGGACCAACAAGATTTTTGCAAAAACAAATTGTTTAATTGCAAGCTTTCGGGCACAAACACCCTTCATCAGGCATCAGAGACAAGATTGTAAAAGTGCTGGGTAGAAATGAAAGTTCATATTTCATAGGATTTCACAGAGGAGTCAATAGATGGAAAAACCCTCTGGGCAGCAGTTCTTAGCTGATAAGGAGTCTCAGCTCTTGGAGTATATAAAAACACTCAAGTGACATGCTTTACTTGTCTGAAACAGGGAGCCATGGGAGAGGGAATTTGTTTAGAAACCTGTAGGTGGGTCAAAACGGCTCATAAGTTCCCTGGAGAGTTTGAGCCTTACTGCTCCTGCTGTCCCTGCCCTTCACACAAGTCTCCCCTCATCTTCACAAGGGTTGAGGGCAACTCTTTCACCCAGGGGAGCCCAGCTGATGTCTCAATCCCAGCACAGTTGTGGAGAGAAATGACAGCCCCTGCCAGCAACTCTCCACTTCTTGCTGGTAAGCACTGGCAGAGCAAATTCCTAAGGTGCTTTTCCCCCATCTGGATGGCTTGGCTTTTGAACATGAAGCAGGTCACATGGTGTGACAGTTTCCTTTGAATGATAATGCCTATTGCTTGATGGAAGTAATACCTGACAGGCAGCTCCGGAGCTTTGTTGGGAAGGGTGGCAATATTCTGTGGTGTCTTCCACATGGTGCATCTTTTCCCCAAAACTTAGCTGCTGGAAATTGGGGTACACATTATAAGAGAAGAAATATGGTAATAGCAGTCTCTGCCATTGCTGGGGGAAAGTTAAAGTAACGCTGTAGTGCTGTACATGGAGTTTCATAGCATCAGGCTATGTGCACTTTTCTCTTTTTCCCTGGCAGAGGCTTCAGTTGCAGAAGCTGTTACTCAGCTACTTTCCTACTTGCATTGTCAAGGAAAAACCTTTTCTTTTCATTCTGCCTTTCCAAAAAAAAGGTGCATATCTTATTCAGGGGCATTGTATATGAGAATACGATAAGTCCAATAAATAAATAACAGTCGATGTGTCGATAGTTTCCCCTCTGTATTAAAGCAACCAAAAAGTATGTCTGTCAGTACACAAGGTCTCCTTTTTTTTGGCAAGGGGATTTCTTCCTCGTCCTCATCAGTGTGTGTGTGTGTGTGTGTGTGTGTGTGTGTGTGTGCAGTTTATATGCCCCCTCCCAACAAAGGCTCAGAACAGCTTATAGTAAGACAACAAAACTTAAAAGGGCAAGTAGAATATTAGAAATCAGTGTATGTTCTAATATTAATATTAGCTATATAAATAAAATACTAGAACTCAAAAGGGCAGCTTGGATGCGGATGCATGTTTATGCTTCAATATTGGATGCTGATGCAAGGAAAAAGAAAGGATTGAACATTTTCAACTAACATTATAAATGTAGAAATTAGTGTGGGAGGATTGCACATTGGGTGGGGGGGAATAAGGAGTTGGAAATAACTTCATTTAAGGTCATTACCTCAGGGATATACATTACTTTATAACAGGATAGCACAGCATTGGTCAATAGAATGGTGAATTTTCTCTCTAGTTACTCTATTTTTCCTTGTACCTATACAGGTTTATAGCACCTCAAGGATTAAATGGCTGGACTTTCAGAGTATTTTTGTAGAGCAGAGGTTGTCAACTCTGTATGCGAGTATGTGAGAATGCCCTAGTGGGTATGTGCAGGCAGGCAAGGATGGAGTGCCATCATGCACCATCCTGTGTAGGTGCTGCCCGGCCAGATGTGGGGTGGGGGGAAGCTCGCATGTGGTGGCTGCTGTTGTTCCGCCTTCCGCCGTGTGCCGCCTCCTCCTCTTCCCCCTCCTCCCCCCCCCCCCCAATGTTAGGCCACTGGGGGTACACTGATCCAAAAAGGTTGAAAACCCCTGCTGTAGAGACCCAGGTCCCCCTCAAGTGCTCAGACTAGACTAGGGTTTTCTGTAACCTTTCTTACCTGAGCTGGAGAACTCTGACAACAGATCAGAAGTGCAAAAATATTTTGGCTGTGGCACCAAGTTAGCCATTCCCGCCATTTCATATAATTTCCCTCATGACTGCAGGTTGAAGCACAGTGTTAAAAGGCCAGAGAAGTCTCTTGCCCAGCCCCTTTCCTGTCGTCCTACTCCATCTACCATGCTTTTGTAGTCGGGCAGCACTAACAAGCCGTACACAAGTTCTAGAAAGAATCCTCAGGCCCGGATATACTGTCCATTTCACAGTACATCTCCCTGTCTTGTTTCCTAGTATAACAGATAGACCAGAAACTTTCTTTGAATGTCAAGGTTTGGATTTTGGTCCTGACCCATGAGGTCAGCATGTTCAAGTCATACAGAAATATCCTTCAAATGAATCTTGAGGTTCTAGGAAAACCCCATTGTAGGATCAGTCCATCTTAGATACTCAGCCTGAATCTTCTCAGGGCAAGAAAACTACATGGCCATGTTTTCAGAAGGTACTCTCCATGGGAGGGTCCATCCTGATTTTCTTTTCGTGAGTATCTTTTTTTCATCTAATGAGCAAAATCAAGAGAAAGTATAATATAGTTATATATACTCTATATATAGAGAGAGTATAAGAGAAAATGATAATATAGTTCTAGATCTGTCTGTTCTGTCAACCATTTTGGAGATGGACAGAAAAAGAAGGAATAAATTCAAAATGCATGCAGCTGACGAGAGATTTAAGAGAAGGAAAAAGGTCTATCAGAGTAAATGGAAACAAACATTATTTTACTCCTTTTTGGTTTCAAGCTTGAATCTTTATATTCCTATAAATCCTTGTTTAGAGAGAATCAGTAGGCAAGGCCAGAAGTTTTGAGTAGGGGTAGCTACCAGTCAAAATGATCTTCCCTCCTAAAGTGGTTGCAATCTTTCCGTCTCCATGAGAGCAGTGGTCTTTTTGACTAATTGTGATCTACCACCAAAGGACCCAACAGGTAGGAGGGCTGAATTAACAGTGAAATATATTAACGTCTCGGTTAAGCTTTAAGCTTCGGTTGCATCTGTTTTTAGTGATTTAGTTTTCCAAAATCATACAAATTTCCAGCGGTGTTCTCACATTGGCAGGATCACAAAACAAAGACAATGGATGACACCTTGCAAAAGACTCCTATGTCCCTTCTCTCCTTTATTTTTGCCCAAAGGCTGTGAAAGATCATATGAGAACAGGCACCAGGGATTCCTACAGTCTTGTTTTGGACAAGGAGGCATTAGTTCTCAGGTCACCTGAAAAGGGCATAATATATCCCATCTTTGCTTCTTCAAGAATGGACATATTGTTGATGGAGGCGTTTGGAATCCTGTGAGCCTCTGCATAGCTTTTGAGTAGAGCTGCACCAACTGCAGAAGTAGTATCCGTATTCTTGACTTCTAAACAAATTAACTTCTGTTTATTCAGAGACCAGGGTAACACTGCAATATCTGAATCAGTATTTTCACATTCCTTTTAGATGAGCTTTGGTTAGGCTTGATAATTCAGGCATTTGGAGATCTTATCTGCCTTGCATTCTTAAAGCCATGGGAAAGAGAGAGTTTTTGTCCAGTTCTTTTTAACAGCAGCCCATCTTCTACATACCCTTGGAAGTGAACAAAGCTTCTTTACGAGTCCTTAAATTGGCTGTCATTGCCCCTACTGGGCATGGATTTTGAACAGTTTATAAAGAGTCCTAGTACCTTTTAACCATTTAAAGTGGTTCTGTTGATGACCTCAGTTTTCAAGCTGTTGTTAGAAGTACTCGCCTTGCGATATAAGGACTATACTTTCCATAAAATTAAAGTATTTACAGTCAAGACTGCATTCAGCAGCTGCCTGATTCTGTCTTCATACTTTCTCTAAATTCTGCAAGCTGGATGTAAAACGAATGGGTACCACCTTTTTGGATAGGGATGCTCCATACTGTAGTGCCTAAAAAAAGCTGTAATGTTCTGAATATAATAGTTATCTCACCCCGAGTGGCTGCTGCTATGGAAGTCTCCTGTGTCGCACATTTTTTAATCTCATTAAGAATTACCTAACATTTCATAGGTTATTTTCTTAGAATAATGAGGTTTATAGAACTTACCCACTTGCAATAGCTGCCTGTTTGGGAAATGCATATGGCAATTAATTGGTATTCAGAACTTGTTTGTTCAGTACATTCTTTGCTTTGCATGAACGCAGGTACTAAAGCGTACTTAAAAAAGCTTAAAGTGTCCTTGGTGTGTTAGAGTAGAAATTGTCAGGCTTTTTAGAAGTGATGAAGAGGCTCAATCTGCCTCAATGGCTGCATAGATCTCTGGGCCATGTTACTCAAAAAAAGGAATTTTTCAGATAAGTAATGAATACTTTTTTTGTATTCTGTTAGCTGAAATCCTACCTATTTTAAGGCTGCTTGCAGATGTTAAAAAACAAAATGGTGCTTTAAACTCTGTGTGCTCCTGTGCCAAGCCTAGTACATGCTCAGAAGAGGCATTGTGTTAGTTGGAACTGGCTCGCCTGATGTCTCTATAGATCAAGCGCTTTAGTGGTTTTTTTGGTGCTTTTTTATCTAATAGCTGATTGACTTGGATTTAGATAAAAATGCCAAAAAGCTCTGCTGAAGTGCCCAGTCTGTACAGATGCTGCGGATCTGGGTCAAACTAACATGCTGCTGCTTCCAGTAAAGCATAGGGTTTGGGGGTTTTTTAACATCGGCAAGCAGCCTACGTGTGTACGAAATCTGCTACAACAAGTGTTTAGTCTACGCTTTTCCTTTCTTTAGCATAGCTTGCCAGTGAAATGTTATATATAAAATCAACTCTCTTGCTGCAGCTTGTGTGCAGAATTAACATGAGTGAGGGAGGAAAAAAATACAGATTTTCTTTATTCTGACCTGAAAGCTAGATTATTAAAATCCTATTTTAGTTTTTGCTTCTGTGTGTATATCAGGTTTTGAAATGTTTAAAGGGAAGAAATGATGTAGAAGAATAGATGGGAACTACAAAATGCTCTTTTAAATTTGGGAACAATGAGCTGTTAATGCCGCTTAAGAATACATATTTTCTTAAAAACTAGTCAGCTTGCATAAATAAGTATTAACAGATTTCTTTACCCCATATGTTTTTATTAGAGAACTTTTAATTTTTGTTTTCCTTTAATTCTTCAAAGAAGCCTGTTTGTTGCTTTACAATTAGTATGGAGAAAAGTTGAGGTCATGTATTGTTTAAGACTGAACCTAATAGTTAACCACAAGTTTCTCCCCTCATTTGTTCTCTTTCATTCTCTCTTCCTTTTTTTAATACCAAAAAACTCCATAATGAACTCTCTGTGACCCCAGAACTCTGTTATATGCATAATTTTGTCCGCATGAGCCTTTATTATTTCCTAAAGATCAGATCATGAAGTATGACACTAAATTGTTTGTAGATGGGCAACCATCTGTTCCTCTATGTTTAATTTTGTTTTTCTGTGCTTAGTTTTGAGACAGAGTTGTTTCTGCAAGTAACCCCCTTAGGATATTATTTTACTTATTTTTATATTTGTAGTCCAAGGCCAGCAAAGTTTACAGAACGCCCTCGGCCGGGAGTCCAGATGATCTGTTCTTCTTTTAGTGCTGGTACAGAATTTTCTTTATTCTTCTTTAATGTATAAACTTTATAACGAGGCATACGAGGTGTATAGCGGACCACAGTGTAATACAGTAGTATGACTTCATTTGATGTTTGGATGAGATTAAGGGAGGGGGAATAACAGCACTTGATGAGGATAATGGATTTTCATAATCTGTACATAAGATACTTGTTATATAGGCATCTTTGGGAATCAGTTCATATAAACATTGCTAACACATTTTTGTGACCTGTAGCTTTCTTTAAGTTCAGTATTTCTTGATAATAAGGGAGATAATAATAAAAAAAACAAACCTGGTTTATGTTCTGCTTAAAGAAGGGGCTTGGACAAGAAGCACCAATTTCCAAACTCTGGAAGAATTTGAATTTTTCTTGGTCACTAGAAGAAACATGATTTTTCAAAATTTAGCTAAGGCAGTACGAAAAAAATTGCTAAATTGTCCAAGATACGTTTTAAAGACATTCACAAGTTTACCTTCTATTAACTTTCGTTGCAACTTTAACTTGTGAATACCTTAACTATTTTTTTCTTTTGAGAGTGGGACTTAATTTCCCAAGTCACTTGCGCTTTTGAAAATTCTACTTCTAATGACTAGAGAAAATTTTAAAAATTCCATATTAATTTGGAATTTAATTTTCTTTTCAACAAATCTTCTAAAAACAGTCCTACAATTGTTTTGCCTATTAAAAGTTACTTAAAATATGTAGCCATTGTTGTTTTGAGGAAAAAATTAGGATTATCTAGTCATTGTTACATAAATCATGTAAACGGTATGACAAGCTCAGTGTAACAGATTTTTCATGTAGCTTGAAATTTGACATAAAAATTAAACAGTTAAAAGCAGTAAATGTAAATTTAGGAAAGATGAGTTTGTTTGCTGCTGTATATTCAAGAGCTTTGTCATTATTCAGATAACGTTACCTTTCCTTTTTACTCATGACTTGTTTATTTGTGCTTGTCCCTCTCAGGTGGAATGTTTCTGGCCACTGGAAGTACAGATCACATCATTAGGGTTTATTTCTTTGGATCAGGTCAGCCAGAGAAGATATCAGAGTTGGAGTTTCATACTGTAAATACTATTTAAAAATACATAAGTATCTGATTAAAATGCACTGATAGTTTGGAATCACTGTTAATTTCTTTCTTCTTTACATAGGATAAAGTTGACAGCATTCAGTTTTCTAACAGTAGTAATAGGTAAGTAAACAAATGTTTGAATGATTTTTTTTTTTTTATTTTATTTCAGAGCAGGCTTTCCAGCTTTATGAAAGCTACCAAATGTCAGCTGTTTTCTTCAGTTCACTATAAATATTCTGTTATATCCTTTGTAGTTTTCTGTATTATTTTTTATGTTGTAGATGTCCTTCAAATAGTGATAACTCAAAAGTTACAAATACCTTTATTTAAAATAATAATAGTATAACTCTTGTAATTATTGTCTCCCATTACAAAAAAAGCATAATCATTATTTAATGACCAGTTTTTGTGTTGTGAAGAGATGGCAAAAGCTTGGCAGAATTCAGAATTATTTTTAATATAGTACTTTACTCATCGTGGCTAGTTCTTTTATTGTGACTTGATTTAAGGCAGAATTAATCCAAGCATAGGCCTACCTAAAGACTCAGGCATTTTGTCTGACTATTTTGAATATTTTTATATGACTGTTCTGCAAAATTTTTTTGGATCCATGGCACAGAAGATGCTAGAGAAAGAAATTCAGTTTCATTGACGGTGAATAATTTTGGGAGGTGGATTTTTAATATAGTTTTTTGTATTATAAATAGCTTTAATGGAGCTTGGGGAGACTTCACCATAAACAATTTGAGTTGTAAAGGAGAAATGGTCAGTATAGATACCATGACAGTTAGAAAATATGCAGTACCAAATTACTTGAGAAATAGGTTTTGCATGTACAAATCAGGTGTCTATTTTTTCAGGTTAATTTATCCTGCATTATGCACTACTTAGCCTCTGAATTGAGATTGTTTCCAGTGAGGGGACAATTGTATAGAATCCACATAGTGTTGTTTCTAAGCTAGTCTCATGTATGGCAATTCCCAAGATTAGTAACTGACCAGAAGGTGGAAGGGTACCATACAAATCCATGTGCAACTGGCATATTTGGGAAGTTATTCCTGGCTGTAGTTCTGGAAGAGGAATACAGTTTACCAATCTTATGTCTCTCTCTTAGATGTATGAAGTGGGCTCTGTTTAAAAATCATAATATTTCCAAAATTCTGCGCTGATATGTTAGTAGATTTATGTAGTAATATATTACAGATTTAAACATTAGGAATGAATTGCATACCATCCTCCTTACCTATATTTGATATTGAGGTGTGATTTCTTCTATTGGGTAGGTTTGTAAGTGGAAGTCGTGATGGGACAGCACGTATCTGGCAATTTAAGCGAAGGGAATGGAAGAGTATTTTGTTAGACATGGCTACTCGTCCGTCAGGGTAAGTTATATGAAACAGATTGCTATCACAGTATCTGTGGTGCATATTGGAAATTTGTTCAACTCAAATGTTTGATGCATCATTTGATTAACTTCAGAATACTTAAGTGTGGATTGTGTTGTATTGGAGCAGACTTTTTCCTATTTTATTTTTTAGATATCTGACCAGATAGTCAGCTGTTCAAATTAGCTCACCTGACATATACTTTAGCTCTTGTTGTTACCAAGACATTAAAAACCCCCTGCTTTTTAAACCCTTCAAGCCAGGGTTGGCCAGTCTGTGGTATGGGAAACTGCTGTGTGTGGCATGCAAGCTTCAGGCACCTTTTTTAGTGTCCCATTGTGCAAACTCTTCATCAGGTATACTTCTGAAGGAGAGAAGGTCAGGGACTTGTGACAAACCTGTCAAAAAGGTGACTACCATTGCTCAAGGCATGAATCAAGCCAAACTTTCTAGAGATCTGTGTTAAAATTCATAGCTATGCTTTTGGAACCAGTGTGGAAAAGTCCAGCTTTGCTTAAAGATATGGGCAGTATCACAACACTAGGTGATGGATAATCTGCACTGACAAAAGCATTGTCTTGCTGGTATAATAAGCAAGTCTTAAAAGGATTTGCTGATATAGCTATATTGCAAACCCTTCCGTTTTTTAAGTAATGTCAAGCCTATAGATTAGCTGAGGTGGACTGATTTTGGTACTTGAGATCCCCAAGATGTAGCTTTAAATAAGCTCTCTCTCCATTACATTGAAGTTGCTAGCACAGAGATACCTTTCCTGTCTCATGTCTTGATAAGTGTTAACACTGTTCCATCTGCCTTGTCCCTCCACCCTCCCCTCCCGGTTCTTCCCCACTCTCCCAAAGGTCCTTGTAAGGCATAGGGCCAGTTGGAGGGCTAATAACTGAATGTACTCCCAGCACTTTACAGGAATAGTCTCTGGTATGGGAGGGGTGTTTTAGTTTACAAATTCGGAAATACTAAGAAACATACAAATTATAATCCTAAATCATTAATAAACATGACATTTGAGATGAGCTACTCTTTCATATGCGATGGAAGGGAGGTAAGGCTCTGAACAGTGGGTGAAATCCTGGCCACATTGAGGTCAGTGGGTTTTCCCAATGTCATTAATGGAACTTGGACTTCACCTGTTGCCTTAAGTGAGGCTGTGTCCTAAAAAATTCTTTGCATATACGACTTTATGGAGTTCCATGTTCATTACCTTAGACATTTTCATGTGATAGATATTTAGTTTGAAGGTGACCTTCTCCTCCCCAACCCCAGGAATATGATTGACAGAGCCTTAGGACAATATTTTTTACATAGTCATAATCACCAGTAATAGAGGTTCTGTAAGCCAAATTTGCCCATGTATGCAGACAGTTTTTCTTCAGATTTTTCTACCTTGCTACATGTCCCAATCCATTTACATAGGTTGAAGTGGTGTCAGAAGGCACTATCTGAAGACAGAAATTGCACTGATGCTTCATAGTGTGGCCTGTGAAACCTGCTGCCACTTAGAGTGCCACTTTATGAATTACTTTAAGAACATTGAATTGTTTTTTCCTGTTGGACATGTATTGTTGCGCTTATTTCCATCATATATGTCTAATTTTTCAGTTGTGCATGTTGTTACAGAAATGTATTATTGCCTTCAGTGGGAAATGTAAACACTGAAAAATTTGCAATTCTGAGTCTGTTTATTTAAAAAAAAAAAAAGTACATTTCTGGAGTTTCTGGACAATGGGAAAGTTTTGGCAAATTAATTTAAATTGTTTTGAAACTCCTTTTTGCTGTTTACTTTTAGACAAAGTCTGCAAGGAGTAGAAGACAAAATCACAAAACTGAAAGTAACAATGGTGGCATGGGACCGCCATGACAACTCTGTTATAACTGCAGTTAATAACATGACTCTAAAAGTTTGGAATTCTTTCACTGGCCAACTTATTCATGTCCTTATGGTAAGGTTCTTGATCTTATTTTCAACATGAAAATGCATACCATGTTTGAGGCCAGTAAAAGCTTACTCCATATCTCCCTTTTTGAAGGTCACCATAACATGCCTTGCCAATTATTAGCTGTAGATATTAATTTTTTTTTATTTCAATCAAAATCTAGTCTAGAAATACACGTACTGATACTTACCCTGAACTAACATTTCAGAGAGTTACTGTGCTTGCTTTGGAGATGTAAGTGTCCATAAGTGACAAAGGAGACACATTCTTGGTCTTGCTGTCTTGAAATTATTGGCAATGCGTATTGTTAATCTTATGTAATAAGAAGTAAGAATTTTCTGTGCATAAATATTCCTGTACCTATTTTTCTTGCTATGCAAATATACAGGATCTTTGGTACTGCTATGAAAGTCTGACTTAGGGTGCATTAATTCCTCGGTTGCATCACAGAAACCAGTCCTTGTTACACCGTCATCTTTTGGGCATGAAATAATTCTTCTACATTTACTTACACTACTCTTCCTGAGGCCCCCTCTACCTGGGCAGGTAAATGCATGATTGGATTTAATGTGTGATCCGTACAGTCACACCTTCTGCCTTGCCACACGTACGTGGCGGGAGGCACAACTGCGGGATTGCACATTAGATCTAATCACACCTTTATTACCAGTGTAGGGGGAGCCCAATCTTGGCTTCCCCTGCATCTGCAAGAAGCAGGCACCCATAGCTGGGAGCCCTCTTTGCTGACTGGGCCCCTAGCCATGGGGGACCACATGCAGCTGGGACTGAGAGTCCCTGCATCTGATGGGGCTCCCACCTACTGGGGTGCAACCTCTGAGCCTGGGGGATTGTGGATCCTGTGATCCCCAAGGCTTGGGGGTATGTGAAACCCTTGGTCACACGGAGATCTTTAGTCCTGGCTGTGCCTCACCTGCAGCAGGGACTGAGAGTCTCGCAGCTAATGGGGCTCTGGGTCTCAGCTGTGAGGACCCAGGGACCCCACAGCTGACATACTCATAATAATTTATTTAAAATTGTCCTGAGAGAGAACAGAGAAGAAGATTGCATGAAGGGCCACAAAGAGAAATGAGAAGCTAGTAGAGTTGTCAAACTGCTGTTGTATGTTTGCCATTTTTTATACAGGTTCACATTGTTATGACCTATTTGCATGTTTATACTGCTGATACTATAGTGATAATTGTATCTGTTTATATTATTTGAGCCATTCTTTTTTATTCTCGACAGCACATTTTAAAAAATATATATATTTAATTTCAGGGACATGAGGATGAAGTGTTTGTTCTTGAACCTCATCCATTTGATCCTAGAGTTCTCTTCTCTGCTGGCCATGATGGCAACGTCATAGTCTGGGATCTGGCAAGAGGGGTCAAAATTAGGTCTTACTTCAATATGGTAACTATCCTTTATTTACTTACGATAGAGAGATGTTGAGCTACTTTTCTATATTTTTTCACTGTACTAATCCTCTACAACTATGTGGGGCAGTTGGTATGCATGTGTGTGGCTGGAGGGGTAAGGAGGGTAACATCCTGGCTTCATTGAAGTGAATAGTAAACTCCTGTTTTACCTGTAACTTTACCAAAAATGCACTTACTCAGATGATGAAGTCACCAATTATCTGTCCGTGCATATGCTTCACTTGCACAAAATCAGAGTCTTTTGAATAGCACTGGCTGGGGTTGTGTATGTGTCTTGTACCTCTTTGTTCTTCTGTATGAGAGCATAAACGGCAGAGAATCCCTTACTCTGTCAGTTCTCTTGCTTGTTCATTGCACCAGGATGGAAACTGTAGCTGAATTCCATCTTAATTTGGTTCTTCACTCCAGCTGGGAGAAATCACCAAGACAAACCTGACCTGGGAGCTAAACAAAACTAGCATCTTCTTTCAATTGCAAAGGCTTACTGATCTGTGTCATCAGATAAGGTATTGATAGTACCAGTCCTGGATGATGATTGTCATTTCAGGACCTCCTTAGGAGAGTTGCAGAGATTCTGCTGATATAAATGTAGGCTGCTTACAGATGTAACCCACCCCCCCCCCCCCCTTGTTCCCCTTCCCTCACAAAAAAACCAACAAACCCCAAACCAAAAATTATGCTTTACTTTAAACTCTGCATCTCCCCATGTTGAGCCCAGCACATGCCCTGGGCTCAGTGTTAATTTGAAAGGGCATTAGGGGCGTTAGAAGAGGCATCATGTTATTTTGACCCAGCTCACCCAACATCTGTATGGGCTGGTCACTTTAGGGGGGCGGGTTTGGTGCTTTTATCTAACATTTGAAGCACCCAATTTATACAGATGCTGTGGAGCCGGGTCCAAGTAATGTGCTGTTCTTTCAGTAAAGAGCATTTTTGTTTTGTTTTGGCTTTTTTGCGGGGTGGGTGTTCTTCATTTGTTTTTGTTTTTTGTTCTTCCCCACCTCCCAAGTCTGTCAGCATCCATAGGCCTTAATGAAGGAATCTCATTCATTATTCATTCCTGTGCTTTTTAAAAACTACTCTACTTGTAAATAAAGGGATCGCTTGGTAAAGCCTTGTGACACTACATTTCCTATAGTGAAATGGGTAAAGAATTGGTATCTGGTTTCTGAACTAAGTTGTGGTATCAGTACTAGAGGAAAAATCCAAATCCGACACAAGTACTTCAAAAAACCTGATCTATTTACGGGTGGCATCTCACTGGCATCCCCAGGCACATTACCTTTGTGCAATTGCAATTACCTGGCTAATTGAACAATAAATGTAGACATCCTACACATGTAAAGCAATTATTGCACAATAAAAATGGCAGCCAGACATACAAATGGCCAACGAGCCACAAAGTTATTGCTTGAAAAATGTAGAACGTTTTTTGTGGCTGGTTTCTGTCAAACTTTTAATTTGAACATGTGACGTGTCACACAGGGTGATAGTGTTTGTCCAGGTCCTCCAGCATCTCAGGGTCGATTGTGTGCTCATTCTCGTACTCTGTTATGCTTAACTCTGCTTCCTTAGGATACACTAGTGGGAGGTGTCTTGATTCATTGCCCCTTCTCCCCTTCTTTAAGTAGCCTTAAGTCTGCTTCTTTAAGTAACCATTAGCACCTTTTTGTGAAAGCCAAGGTGTAAACAAACTCTTAAGTGACATGCTTTACTTGTCTAAAATGGGTAAAGATTTGGAGGACAGGACAAGCACACAAAGCTCCAGGCCAGTTTGAGCCCTGCTGCTTCTGTGCAGTTTCCTCACCCTTTGCACGGGTCTCTCTGGATATACACAAGGGTTGGGGAAGTAGTTCATTCACCCAAGGGGAGCCCAGATGACTTCTTATTCCCAGCACAGCTGGTGGGTGCTGGCAAAGCAAGTTTCCAGGATGCTTTTTTTCCCTCTATATCTCTTCCCCCTTGAATGTGAAGTAAATCATATGGTGTGACATTTTCAGTTGAATTATATCACTTGTTGCTTGATGGAAATAATATCTGCCAGGGGCTTGCAACTATTATAATGAAACTTTTGTTGAAGTTCCCACAAGGCAGCATATGACCTCAGAGAAGTAATTGCAGCAGACTGGCAGGCAGCTATCGATAGACCTTGTAGGTGACAGCACAGCAGTCAGGTCTGTAGGTGGTGATGTGCAAAAGTATCATGGCTCCAAGCATAAGGCATTGCTGGAGGAACAGACTGAAACATGATACTTGGGTATTGAGGATATGAAGTTACTTTGGCATCATACAGACATTCAGTTTTTCTTGGGAGGATCACTGCTTTTTCAGGAGAAACCATGTGTGTGCAGATATTCAGGCTTTTTCTGCCAGTAAAAATGGGCAGTCCAGGAGACAAATAGGGAACAATCAGAGTTAAATCACTCTGAGAAGAGCAAATATCTGTATATGGTATGGCTTCTCTCAGAAGAGAACATAGTACTTCCAGTGCTTAAGAACTTACTTAGTGACTGGATCCAGAGAATGTGTCCTTTTCCCTGTCCATGAACATAATCCATAAATACACCAGGAACAGGTTAAGGTACCTGCCTAAACTATTTGCAGAGGCAAAGAAGTGGTCCCAGGATATTTTGAAACTGTATATGAGTGTATTAATGTTTAGGGTCATCTGGCTGACCTATGAACATTCTAGCTCTTTTATTGGACTCCACAGGGCACTATGTAAAGGAGTAAGGATGTGCTTGGTCATCTCTTCCAGAAGGTCATGTAGCTGCAAACTGGGATTTATTACCATGATGCGACCTCACTGTGCCTGCATTTTCGAGGAGCCAGTAACAATATGACAGGCTCTTTAAGTAGACTAGGCATGGGGTAGCCCTCACAAGTGGTTGCTGCATGTATCAATCACAGAATCAATATTTAACCAATGAGAAGCTACCAAAATGTTTCCTACGAAGGAGAGTACTAAGTTTCTAAACTTCTTGCAAAAGGGGCTGGAGCTCAGTTTCCTTTACCAGGGCCTTATATCAAATAAAGGGCATTACATGTGTTACAAATTAAATGCCACACTGACAGCAATCCAAAACTCAGAATTAGGTACTTACGCTCTTCTATTCAATGCATGGGGAAAATTACATATCTTAAAAAAAGCTCAATTAAAAACAAGAAACTCACCACAAAACCTACATTCTGCATGGAGAGCATGCTAAAACTAGGGGTGTTCCTTGCCAGAATTTAGAAACCGTATCCCGGGATATGCTGTATCCATCCATACAGAATATGTAGTGTAGATTTTAGGTACATCCATGCATATGAGATGTGTAGTGTGGACTTGTCTTCTGAGGTTAGTACTGTTTTTGTAATGATGAAAGAGGAGCAGCAACTACTGGTGGAGCCCATACTTTTATATAATAGCCTGAGTGCACAACCTGGAACAACTGTTGTGTTGCCCATCCCTGCTCCCTGGGTTAGGGCTGGTTCAAATCTCTTCCTTCCCCTTGTGGGGCCATGTCAAACCTCTCCCCCCTGCAGGGCTGGGTTGGGGCTGGACCATGACCATCCCCCTATGGGGCTGGGCCACGCTTCCTCCTTCCCTCCCCCAAGGAGCGAGGTTGGGTTGGGACTGTGCCCCCTTCTGCATGGCTGGATGGAGCCATGCTGTGGCTGCTTGGCACTAGATCTGGACTACGAGGTGGATCCAGCCCGTGAACAGCCTGGGCACTGCCCATCTGGCCTGCTGGGCAAAAAGATTGATCACCACTGTCCTAAGGCAATTGCAGCTGCTTTTTATGAAGGATCTGATCCTGTTTGTGTCTTTTTGAATTGCGCACTGCTACTGATTTTTCTGGACTCTGTGTTGATCAGGCTAAAATAGTTCTGTACATGCACAAAAGCAAACCTGCAAGTATTTGAACAACCTACAGAACAGGGAAGTATCCAGTGAGATTTAGTTCCCAAACCCCAAGAGCGACTACTGAGCGAGGATGCTTTGATTGTAATTTTGGACTTAGACTGTTGGATCTGGCCTGCATGCCTTGTTGCTAAAGTGGTGCCCAAGTTCCTTCCCTTCCCTCCCCCCCCAACCCTCAATTTGCCTCTTTTCCCCCCAGTGCTGCACAAATTATCTTCAAGGTCAAATAGGGCAAGGTCATGCTGATATCTTCTTATCCTCTTATTGACTGAAACATTTCTGGCTGTTGAATGTCTTGCCTGTATGTATTCAGGTTCCTTCTACAGTAAAAGCCACGTTATCTGGCACCTTAGAAACGGGCATGCTCCATTAACTGGCATGCTGGTCAAAGCGGCAAAAGTGAAACTGGAGGTGCCCACTGTGGCACTTCCGGTTTCACCTAGGTCCCAAGGCCCAGGGCAAAGCACCCTGCATGGTGTTCTCCTCTTGTCCCCCAGCATACTGACACCAGGGAGGAGTGGCGGTATGGCGGGGGGGGCAGTGGCCCAAACAGGCAAAGATGCCTGTTCGGGCATCCTGGGTAACCGGCATATTTGGTTATCCGGCACCCCCGGTCCCCATGGGTGCCGCATAACAGAGCTTTTGCTGTATCTCTGTCTGCCTGGGCTTGATGTCTGATTCAGTTTAAACGCGTTGCAGTGAGAAGCAGTCATTACACTCATGTTGGTTCATCAAGGAGTACTGATAGATGCAGTTCTTGACAAGTTTGATAAATCTCATGGAGCAGAAACTTTTGGAGGAGAAAGGGCCATGCATCTAAAAGGAAACTTCTACTTTATGGACAGTCAAATACCAAGACTCAGATAGGGCCCTAATACCAAAGGTATTGCCGCTAACACTTCAGGTGCCAACAGTGTGTGCTTACTCTTAGTTGTCAGAATGCTTTTATAATCAATTAACTCTGTATCAAACTCTGAATTTTCATACCCAGTATCAACATTTCTCAAGGGCCTGTTGCATATTTACCCTCCCGTTAAGATCCCAAGTCAGATTCAGTTCTTTAATCTGGTTTTCCTGGAGCCTCCATTACGGTCTTTGCCCACTATTGCTGCACTTCAGCATAGAGGTTTGGTGAACTTGAAGCCCATATTGTCAGACCTCTTCAAACCCCCTTTATCATATTATTGTCCTGCAGCTTCACCTAAATGAATAGGTTAATCTACTAGTAGTCTTTCCAAACCAGTACTTAGATTAATAGATTATTAGGCACTGGGAGGGACCTTGTAGATTATCAGGTCCAGTCCCCCTGCACTAGGCAGGGAAAGACAACTGGGGTCAAGTGACCCCAGCAAGGTAACTGTCCAGTCTCCTATTGAAGATTTCCAGGGTAGGTGACTGCATCACCACTGGAGGGAGTTTATTCCACAGTCTGGACACCCTGACTGTGTAGGAGTTTTTCCTGGAGTTGAGCCTGAAGCGGCTTTCCAGCAGTTTGTATCCATTGCTCCTGGTCTTCCTCAGGGGTGCCCTGGTGAACAGCTGTTCACTGAGTTCTTGATGTATTCCCCTGATGTAGCGGTAAGCTGCTACCAAGTCCCCTCTCAGCCTTCTCTTTTGTGGGCTGAAGAGGCCCAAGTCCTTCAGCCTCTCCTCGTATGGCTTGTTTTGCAAGCCCCTGATCATACGGGTGGCTCTTCTCTGGACCCTCTCAAGTTTTTCCACGTTCTTGTTGAAGTGCAGTGCCCAGAACTGGATGCAGTACTCCAGCTGCAGTCTCACGAATGCGGAATACAGTGGGAGTATCACTTAATTTTGCATGAGATGCAACAGTGTGTTGTTTGCCCTGCTGGCCACAGCAACACACTGCCAGCTCATGTTCATGCAATGGTAGATCTTTACTCCTAGGTCCCTTTTGGCTGTGGTGCACGTCAAATTGTCACCACTGAGACTCTAGGTATGTTGGGGATTGTTTGACCCTAGATGGAGCACCTTTACACTTCTGAGTGTTGAACTTCATCTGGTTCTGATCTGCCCAACTCTCCAGCCTGTCCAGCTCTGCCTGTATCTGCATTACCATGCTCCCCCATAACATGGTGTCATTTGCAAACTTGGCCAGTGAGCTTCTCACCCCTGCATCCAAATCATTGATAAAGATACTGAAAAACGCTGGTCCAAGCATGCACTCCTGAGGGACACCACTGGCCCCTTCTCGCCAGGATAACACAGATCCGTTCATGAGAACTCTCTGGGTCCTACCATGCAGCCAGTTTTCCACCCACTGAACTGTTGAGTAGTGAAGCCCACAATCTTCCAATTTTTCCACAAGGATATCGTGGGATACTAGATCAAAACCCTTTTGGAAGTTTAGTTATATAATGTTGGCCTTCTCTCTGGTGTCCAGGTGGTGAGAGACCTCTTTGTAGGAGGAGATGAGATTGGTAAGATGAGACCTACCCATGACGAAATCATGCTGGCTGTCATTAGAGTCGTACCCTCAACAAGCGTATCACACGCAGATTTTTTTTTTAATGAGTTTTTCCAGGATTTTCCCTGGGATGGAGGTTAGGCTGATTGGCCCGGGTCCTCCATCTTCCCTTCTTTGAAATTGGGCACAATGTTGGAAGGAGAGAAACAGCCTGCATATATTGGATATTTCCAGACATTTATTGACAGGTGTACCTGTTTATGGTTGTACCTGGCTCATCAGAATATGACCAAGCCATCTTGTCAAAGAGGTTGTCTAAATGGGTCATACTGTTTATCCAGTTTTGTCCATTAACTGATATCAGAGCACACTTCATCACAGCACACTCTGTCTTCACCTTGTGTCAGAAATGCACCAGCCTCTAAGAATTGTAAAGTAGAGATGTGGAGCAAGCCACTGATTGTTTTCAAACAGGCCTTTGGCATGGCAACTATCTTGGAAGACAGATATGGGAAAATAATACTTTTTTTTTCTCTGTCTGAAACATCAGATGTTCCTGCTTCCTGCCCTTCAAAGTAGTAGATATTTTTTGCCTTTAACCTACGGAATCCAGACTGAAGCTTAAAGGAAAGAACAGTTAGTTAACCTATAGTAACTGGTTCTTTGAGACACTGGTGTGAACTGCACAACTTGCATTCTCTCTGATTTTTGAAGTCATAAGCAGCATTTAGCTTTGACTTGCAAGAAAACGGAGTGAAACCATTGCCTTTTATGCAGGAGCAGTCACAGACCACATGCACAGTACTGATGGACACTGTCAGATAGCTCTGATCTTGTGCTCATGGGCATCATGCCTACCTACAGTCAGATCCATAGTGACTGTGACACCTTAAAGATCCACTTTAGGATAACTGTTCTGTCTTCTGAAGCTCTAGGTCTTTTTCCAGACACCTGGGTGGTCTGACTAGAAATCAGTCATATGTTCATTCAGATCCCTACTGCATAGAAGAACCCCGCTCCATTGTTTCATGCTAGAAGTGCTCTGGAGGAAGCATCATACTTTTATATCCAAGAAACTGTGGAGCATTTTCCTTGACTTGTAGTTCCGAGTAAACATTAATTGTATCCAGTGTTTGTGTACTTTCCCCGCAGTGAATTCGCTTGGCCTTATCAGAACAATTCAGCTAGCTTCAGATGATGAAATACAAAAGCTGAATGGCATAGCAATCAAAGGCAGAGAGAGAGACAGAGAGATTGTTTAGGGGTTTTCTTATTCTTTTGTTTTGTTTTGTTTTGCTTCGTTTTGGTTTGTTTTTTACCATTTTGTATTTACCTCAGAGGAGTTTGTCTAGATCGATGGGTTAAAACCTGCCATAAATCTTTCATAAGATCACAGAGGAAATTCAATTATAGTGACGCTTGCAGATGAAGTGGAACAAAAATGCACACAATCACATTGATTAAACATATTAAGGTTACTAATTCTGTCAGAAGTTTGTATGTTTCTAATAGTAGCATTTAAAAAGTAGCTATATTGCGCACACATTTTCCTCTTAATATATGTTTAGACTTAGAAAAAAAATACAAGTCTTTCTTTCATAAGACAAATGTCAAATGTCATTGTTTAAGGTTCAGTATGCCTAAAGAAGAATATCAGGAGAGAGGGAAAGAGTGAGTGAGTTTAGGTTTAATAGCATAAAAACAAAATGCAAAATGTTGAAATTCATTTAACCAGAGCAGGAGTAGAAGATGCAAAATGTGTGACAGGACTGAAATTGCTTTGAAAAAATTAAGGTTTCTATCCCCTGACTTGCATGTTACAGGGCCTCATCTTTTAAGTAGATTCATGGAGGTGTGGACCATTTTATGTTGTAAAGCCTCATTTACTTCTCTAGTTTGTTTTCTGTTGCAGGATGAGACACTGCATTTATTTTGAAAGTTACATAACTTACTATTTTATCAATGTGTTGCTATTTTGTGAAGAGGGAAAAGGATAATCTTACACTCTTAGTTTTGAGAAGCCTTCCAAAAATCTTTGAATTTTAGCTATTATTGAATTTGCTGGGTTTAGAAAAATAAATGTCTACTAGGAGTGTTTAAGAGTGTTGCTACTTGATACTGTGGTTTTATAAACACTACAACTAGGAAAATGGTGCAGAGGTGGTAAAATCTTCTAATAGGTACTTTGTTTCACAAGAATGTAAAGATTTTAATAGAGAATTTTTCTGTACTAAAAAATTACTATACATTTCAACAGTAATGAAGGTTTATTTGTTATTTTTCATAGCATTGAATATTTTACCTTTTTTTACTGTCTTTCCAAGTTTAACATAAAGGTTAAAGTAGACTGCCTCTTCTTACCAAGGATTTGGATAAAATGATTATATTTGTTTACCTTAAACATAAAATTAAGTATGAATCTATCAGAGATTGTTTTCCTGAACTCAGCTAACTGAAAATCACCAAGTTGTCTATCCTTATTGTATACTAAAACATAAGATATTCAAAGATGTGATGATACCTTTGTGTAAGTGCATTTAAGCCAAATATCTTTCTATTTAGCCTTTTTTTTCCCCCTCAAGTCATCAGGTTTTTTTCAGGAAAGATTGTAATATTTCAAAATTACTTCATAATCTCCCTTTTTAAAGTAAAATTGTAATGACTGCTATTTCAACTAGATGAAATTAGTAGGTCACACATTTTATTAACTTGTTTTATTATTTATCTGGGTATTTTTTAAATGCCATGTAAGAGGCTGAAAAGACTTACTTCTCTCAAACATCCCTTTGTTTGAAAACATAAAACACGTTCCTAAGCCTGCATTTCTTCTGTAACACATATAGTTTGAATATACAAGGCTTCTCAAAGATCCTGGATGGGACTGCTCTGATGTGGGGTATCCCACTGCAGTTTCTCTTAAGACCTTGTTTTCTGACATGCCTGAGATTTTGGTCACGGGAGGACCCTGGAGTGGCTTTGACTGCCTTACTTCAGGCTTTAAACCACATGTGTGAGCCTGGGTCAGCCTGGTGTGCTTGGCCCTTTTGTAGCCAGGACACACTTCCATCATAGTATAGGTATGCCTCCTCAACGTTCAAGTAACGGTAGTGGAAGAATCTCAGTATAGAGAAGAGTTTAAGTGATGTCATGTAACAGCTCATAAAGTGACTTTGTTGCCTACCAATTTGCAGGTGATGCATTTTTTTTAGAATACATGTTTAATTTATAGAATACATTAAAAAGTAATGTATTTGTCAATCTAGAAAATGAAACTTCGTTGTACATAATTAATTTTTTGTTCATCTCCTTTCTTTCTTGGCCTGGAAAAAAATTAGGCTTACACTTTTATATGAATGTGGTGTAGAAATGAGAAATACTCTTTTGGTTCTTAGTTTTCTTTTACGGAATACAATTCTGGCAGATTCAAATTGTTAGAAGCTTTCTGGAGTTGGAATAAAATAATAAAACCAAATGGAATAGACATTTATATTTTGCAGCATGTCATTTAAATTAAATGAGTATTTTATTGGCACTTACTAGAGGAAGTGCACATGATAACTTGCTGTACAAAAACATGCTGTTCTAAACCTGTAACAAATATTGTTTTACATTATTCAGCACTACTGGCAAATACTATCATTGTTTTGAATACTTACCTAGTAAGAAAACAACCTGAACTTCTCAGATAGAGCTGTGACCATCAGGGAATTTGGCTAGTCTATATTAACCAGGCACTTAACTATCATAAATATATATTTGGTAGTTATGTGAGGTGAGATGTGCTTATCACATCACCTTTCAGAAAATTTGGTGAGCAAAATAAATCCATCTTTTTCCCCTCAGTTTTGCTTTTATACTAGTTATAAGAGAATATGAATAAAAAAATAGGAGGCACACTCAATTAAGCAGAATTCATCTGATCTTTGTAAGAAAGCTAATACATGTTAATCTAATTTGTGGGAAAAGTATTGAGTTAACACTAAGCTTGCCAGGCCAAACACTCAAAAGTCCAAAAATGCAGACGAGATTTTCAGAAATAAGCTCTGAAATTAATCCCTAGGTTTGGGACCTAATTCTTGAAAGTATTGCATTCCTAAATAAGTCAGTGTAATTGCTGTACTATGCATTGTTAATCCAGTCATATTTTTTCCATAGGATGTATGGTGCTTTTTTTGTTTCTAGTTTGTATCATTCTTCTCATCTTCCTTTCCTCACCTTTTTAAAATATTTATACTCGCATGGGATCTCTAAACCCCACTACATGTATGGTTGAGGATTTAATGAGAGGTAGCAAATTAATTTATATATTCTCAACTTTGCAGTTTAGTTAAAGTTTTCAGTGACACATTCCAAGACAATAATTATAAAACAGTAACTGACAATACCATATTTACACACAAAAGGTTACCAAATCCAAAGATCAGATGAAAACATTTTAAATTTGTGAATGTAGCTTTCCTGATATCTGTGTGATTTCCATTTCAGAAAACATTTCATAGTTATTATATATGCAAACTTGGGTCCTGATCCTGCAACTGAAATTACAAAGGTAGAATCCTTTGCCTATGCAGAACTCCATTGAAACGAATGGGGGTCCCACACTTGAGCTGGGTTTTACCAGCACAGATGCAGTTGCAGAATGAGGACTTTTGGGTGAATCGGTTCTTTCGTTGTTCTCTTTTGAACTGCTGTATTATTTCAAGCTAAGATTAGAAACTGACTGAGTCTCCTTTATGTGGAGCATGATGTTTAGCAAAGATGGTTCTACTAGATCTGGTGATGCTTATTTGTATTCTCAGTATTGAACTTCAGTTCTAAGGAAAATACATAAAATGATGACTTAAGCATTTTAGAACTGTTTAACCCTTATTTTGAGGAATCAATGTTGTCAGTGTTCCATCATCCACTGATTCAGAGCAATACGGGTTTATTCCTGCAAGTTGTCAATCAAGCAGAGGCTGTCATTTGCAATTTGGAATTTCTGCACACTCCTGTTTATAGTCTTTAGTCTTTTTTTTTTTAATCCTTGGTTGCAAGCGGACACTGTTGCATCACTGTGTAAGAGAACAGAGAGCGAGATGAAGAGCTCAGATGCATCCCTGTGCAGTACTATGTTTTATCCCCTTTTTATAGTGTTGTTAACGTTTTATCCATAGCCAGAAGTCCATTTATTATAATTAAAATATAGCAGGTGACGTAATTTAGACAAAATGCTTTTTTTCTGGCTTACAAAAAGTCATTTTTTACTGATCTCATCAACCTAATTCCCAGACCTATAATGTTAGACTCAGATACTTTCAGTGTAATCTGATAAACTTTGCAGCTGCTCTTCACAGCATCATCACTCCAATTGAAAGATGCCTTTTTGTTTCTTGGGAATACTAATTTGTCCATGTGGAACTTTTTCTCCTAGCAAGCTCTGATCAACTCTGAGGAGAGCATTCTGAGCCCATGTGCAACTCATCAGCCATTATCATATATGGGGACTGGATTCCCTTTTGGAAATATGATTGCTGGAGATCAGAGCCCAATTTTTTTTGTATAGTCAGTTGCTGTTATGGGCCAGATTGGGGAGAAAATCAGCTGTTCATTTGAACACTTTTAGTATTGGGGATTTAGAATCAAGGTTTTTTTTCCCTCCTATTGGTAAATTTCATTGTAGATCAATAAACTTTTTTTTTTCTGGGATCACACTGGACTATTTTGACCTTGATGCAGGTTTCATGGTCTGGGAACATATTTGAGATGTAAAGTAATTTAAGATAAAGATCTTTAAAAAACTTTGTTTTTCAGTAATCTACTAAAAAGCAAGGTGGTTCTACTTCTGTTCTTAAAGTTTTGTGATGTTCTTTCTTTATCATATCATGGGCAAGCACAGACACATTTATCTAGTCTTTATAAATAGACCAGGAACCATGAGAACTGAGATTCCTAATGGAAGCCCTCTTAATACTCTTTTAGCTCAAGAAAAAGCTACTGCTCATTTTCTAGAATTTACCCTTGATGAAATGCCTGAGAGGATGTACCACATCTAAAAGGAATGGCATTTGAAAATCTTGACAGAACACATACCAATATATATCCTTCTATGGATATGTTCATCTCTGATTGATTGTTTTTTTAAATATATAGCTAACATCCAGGCTATAAGCAAAACGTATTGAATACATTGTTGTCAAAGACTATCCTAGAAACTCCTTCAAGACAAATAAGAACATAGGACTGGTGAGGTCTTTGCAAACAATCCTATCCCATCTCCTTTCCCTAAACTGATCAAGCTTCGTCTTAAAAATGGTTAGGATTTTTGTCCCAATTCCTCCTAGTAGAAGGTTGTTCCAAAAAGCTTACTCTTCTGAGAGGGAGATGCATCTTACAGTTTTTATTGAGAAGTATTCAAATCTGATTCATTCATGTTTTGTTTTTGTCCCTATATTGTCATTTAACTTGAATATTCCTTTCTGTCACTAGTATTTATGGACAGCAGCTATATCCCTTGTTAGTGTTCATTTTGTTAATTATGCTTCATTTAATAAAAAAAGTTCTCAATCTCCTTTCATAAGATAGGCCGTCCATTGTGTTCTTCATCCTTGTAGTCTGTCTTTGCATCTGTTCTAAATTTAAGTAATCTTTCTTTAATTTTGGACACAAATTTGTATGCAGTAGTCCAGATAAGGTCTCACCAGTGCCTCAACCAGTGTCAGTCATACTTAGCCAGAAATATCTCTCCCCATACTTCCTTGGATTGCATTTGCCTTTTTTCATGGCTCTATTACATAGTAATCCTGTGTCCTAGTAGCATACCTTGGTCTTTTATGTCCTCCATTGCTTCCAACTAAGGAACTCCCAGTTTAAAGAAAAAAAATAGTATTAATACTAACATGCATGGTCATGTGTATAATCTTATTCTGATTTTGCATCTCCAACTCTTAAGATCATCCAGTTCTTTACTATAATGCTTCAACTTTCCTTTTTATTTATAATTATTTCCATTTCTGTTTCGTAAACATTTAATAAGTTCTTATTTCTTGTATCAAGGTTATGAATGAAAAAAATAAGATTGGTCCCAAGGCAGATCTATGAGGAAGTTTTGTTAGTTACAACACAAGTAACACGTGTTACTAGTTACATCACTAGTACCAGCCCTACATCTTTTTTTTGTCATACTTCCTTTAGCCTGTTTCTTAATCTCTTACAGTTCTCATATTAATGATTATCTTTATGTGAATTAATAAATTATCCTCTAGTACTGGATCAAATGCTTTACTGAAATCTAGATAATTAGATTTTACTACATTTGCTTTATCTACAAAGCAGTTTTCTTATTAAAAAAAAAAAAAAAAAAAGTTAGTTGGTGTGATCAGCCTTTGTAAACTCTTTTGATTACACATTGTCCTTTCTTTTTTCCCTTCAAAATTTGTTCTAAACTCTTGTATACTAATGGACCTGTAATTACCCAAATCGTTTTTCTTCCCATTCTTAAAAAATAAATACTACAGTCCCCTTCCCCAACAGTTTCAAGCAGATATTTTTAATTGATTTATCAAGATCTACAACTTCATGTGTTTAATTCTTTCAGAGTTTTGGAGTGGAGATTATTTGGCTCCCTAACTTGAAATCATTAAGCACTCTTGAGTTATGCTTCATTTAATTTTTCACCTCCCACTAGCTGTCCTGCCTCTTCTTCCATGTTCTAGCTAATTATCTTTATTGAAAACTGCTTTTTTGTTTTTGAGCGTGCCTGCATTCTCTCTAATCTCTACCCCATTGTCACTGCATAGCAACTGCACTCCTTTTTCTTTTTGTCTCTTCATTTATGCAAATAAAGAACCTTTTGCTATTTTGTTTCTTTGCAAGGTCCTAATTCAGCTTGATTTTTGGCAATCCTTGCTGTACCCCACCCAATGCTTTTTGACCTTTAGGGCACATCACTCTAGGACTGCTGTATTATTTTCTTCTGTTTCTTATGGATTCTAAATAATTTTTGAGGTGATTTTATTCATTCATTTAAGGCTGAAGATCTTACATGCACGTGTTCCCCTTGCTTGCTGTGCTTGTTCCACGTATGTTTTTTGTGTGCCTGACCTCTTCTACGTTCAAGTTCTTAAACTTCAGTCTAGTTCATATAACTAAGTTCTCTTGGTTTTACAAAGTGTTCCTTCTTTAAACACAACATTCTAAGTTAAGGACCTGTATTTATCTTTTCATTCAATTTACATTGGATCACTAAATCCCAGTTTATTTTCTACATCCAGCTCCTCTCTGATGCTCACACTAATTGCCAAAATCAAGTCTAAAATAGCATCAACTCTTTTTAAATTTGAAGAATTTAGTGAAGAAATCTGTTGCCTGCCACATCTAGTAGAACCTCCTACCATCCTTCCCAAAACAATTTTGGATTAGAAAGATTTTTGGCAACTTCTGAAATCAAAGCACTTATATAGTACTAATAGCTAGAGAAGCTGCATTCTGGTATTTATAAGAAAGGATCAGAGCTTTTTATATTTTTTTTTTTAGACTGGTCCATTCAAGGCATCTCTCCTAAGAGAGGCAAAAACCTTATTCTAAAAGTTAGCATTTCACGATAACCAGTACATCCATTCTTTCTAGTTCTTGCCTTTTGTCTTATGAAAATGTCTTTGTCTTTAAAAATGTCTTAAGCTTGAGCAGCATCCTGAAGTTGAATTACTGAGGATGTTATCATTAGGAAGCTTGGTATTGTGTTTTTATTTTCTTGGAGGCTGTTGTGGGAACTAAAGTCTATATTACCTTTTTTCCTGATAGCTAAATAGGGCTTTAGTATGAATCTGCAAGGCTTATTCCTTTGCAGAAGTAAAGGGCCTGCCCTACTAGAGCTGTAATTTCCTTATTGAGCAAAATGGTGAGCTGCTTTAAAAAAAAACAAACAAAAAGCAAAACAAATAAAATAATCAGTAAAGCTGATTTACTTCACATCTACATGTTCACTAAGCCTAAATTTGATTCTATTTTTTTAGTTGATGTGATGTTAAGGTAACTTTCTAGAAGGACTCTTAGCAAAACAGAACCTACATTTGAGAGAACTGTTTTGTGTTCCATTTTTACTAATTAATCCAAAAACCCACTTCATTTTGATGAGAGCCCTCTGTATGAGAATATTATCTAATGATTAAAATGACTGGGAGGAGAGAGAAGGTTCTTCCACTAATACATGCATGACCTTGAGCAAGACACTTGACCTTTTAGGCTGTAATATGGAGATAATAGTACCTAGCTCATGAGAATTTGCGAGGTTTAATTCAGTGACTTTTAAAAATGGTACTGATAAGCCTCAGTGAGAAGGTACTATAGAAGTGAACAGTATTATATGTGTGGATTTAATTATGTTGTTTCTATCAGTTTTTATAACCCTGCCATAGTTAGGAAAGAAGTTTTGTCTCTTCAAAGATGATGCAAAAATTCATTCCTGGGGAGAATAGGAAGGGGCTATTTGAAGAGGTGCTGAAGGCATAAAAATTCAGAGTGGTGATTGGTCACCTCTGCTTGATTGACAGGTTGCAGGGAAAAACAAAAAACCATTTGTTCTGGCTTAATGGAACTGGAAAACAGAAAATGAGTATCAGGTAAAAATTACTTTTTTAAAATATTTGCAGATCTATAAAAACTGGAGTTAAGACCACACCAATCTAAATCTCCCTCAACCTGTCCCTCCTACAAGAAAATATGAGTAGGAAGTGTAGAAGCACAAAGCTAATCTGTATATGTGGGCTGGTAATTTCAGTGCATTTTTAGTGGGCAAGTATTGTAAAGCATTTATTGCTGTGGTGCTTCTTGGCAAATTTAGCAGAAAGGTAGAGGACTGAATGGGTGTGGTGACTGAAACCCTGAACTGGACCCAGCTCTTTGTTTAGGTTTAACAGCAGGACATCAAAGGGGAAAGTTTTACTGTCACTTCCTGTACTATGCCTATTTTGTGGATAAAGTCTGTCAGTTGCTATCAATCTAGCATCTTTCATGAGCATTGCTATGCAATTCACTGAAAAGTGAATGGCTAAAAAGTAAACAATGTACTAGAAATAACTTCCATCTAAGAGTATATATTGTCTTGGATATTTTCATACAGATTAGCATCATAATTTTAAGGATTATAATTTAGCCACCCCCCATTTTTGGTTAAAAAAAAAAAAAAAATTTTTGTCTGTTGCTGTATTTCAGATCGAAGGGCAAGGACATGGTGCAGTTTTTGACTGCAAGTGCTCTCCTGATGGTCAACATTTTGCATGTACAGACTCGCATGGTCACCTTTTGATTTTTGGCTTTGGCTCCAGTAGCAAATATGACAAGGTATTGTGCAAAAAATGCCCATGTTATGAGTTCAAAAAATGTGCTCAAACAAATATTTTTAATGAAACTATAAAGTACCACCCCAAGAAGAAAGGTATAATTTAGTTCTTTGTTTTGTACTGTTACATGCATTTTTACCACACTGACATTTTCTGTAGCTCGCTGATGCTCTCTAACTCCCATTCAGCTGTGATCTGTCCATCGTGTTATCCTAAAACTAAATTCCATCCAGTTTCAAACAAAAGATGGAGTTTAAATACCACTTAGAAGGGAAACAGAGTGAAATGTGTAACACTTTTAATGTGGTTAGAGTTGGTATGCTGTGGATGGAACCCTTTCTCGATTTGACCCTGTCTTTCAAACATGACCTGACTGGTTCTGTATTAGTCCTGTTATAAATAAGAAAGCTAGAATTCTAGTTATTGTTTAGATTAGTGAGATCATGGTACATTATATTTATGGCATCACCTGCCCACAAAATTCTTAGGAGGACAGGTACCTAATATATATGTATTGTATGTTCTATAATTTTTACTAGTTATTCCTATGCATCCTAGATGTTTTCTGATACTTGCTTGCGTAGGCTACCAGCAATAATGGATTGACATTGTAAACCTGACACTATTTAGATCAGTTTTCATTTTCTTTTGAAGACAGACTTTTTCAAGTTTATAACATATAATAGAAACAGATTAGTTGTGTTAAAACTTCTTTTGACAAAACATGATGACTGAATTGGTGTAAATAATTTCCTGCTCATTTTCCTCCAACCAGGTAGCTCCTAAAATGCAGTAATATAGCTGTAGCTGTCAGAAATACAATGCATCATGATTTGTAAACTGTTCAAGCCAGTTTTATCCTGTTTTCTGCCACATCACTATAGCTTTTAAAATAATTCTTTTTTTCCCCTCTCTAATGTATATAGGACAAAAACTGTAAGCATTAGATTTGGAAAAATATTAGCCTGTTAGCTCTTCCCCTGTAATGGAGTAAAAGTTACTTTACTTTTATAATCATTTTATTTTTCTACAAATCTTACTTAAATTGAATGCTTTTTGCAGACATTCTTGTTTTGAATAGTTCTATTTTTCATCTTTGTAACTGTTTGTAATAAAACATAAAATTGGCTTTTTTACAGATAGCAGATCAGATGTTCTTTCACAGCGATTATCGGCCTCTTATCCGTGATGCCAACAACTTTGTCTTAGATGAACAGACACAACAGGCACCACATCTCATGCCCCCTCCCTTTTTGGTTGACGTTGATGGCAACCCTCATCCAGCAAGATACCAGAGATTAGTTCCAGGTCGTGAGAACTGCAGGGAAGAGCAGCTTATTCCTCAAATGGGTGTGACTTCCTCAGGTACACTGAATATCAATCCAAAGTACTGTAACTATGGGTATTTGGGAACTGCGTTTTTGTAGGATAACCTAGTTCAGTGTTTAGATATTAATAAAATTGAATTACAAGGGTTAATTAAAATAGTGACCGATTCAGATTTTTTTTTTTTTTTTTTTTTTGAAAAGTCTTTTCTGTATGCTAAATAGGTTAAAAAAAAGAACCATGTAAGTAAAGATTTGGCTTTGACTAGCTGAGAAACTCACTCTAGGACCTGGCAGGCTAAATTTGCAGTCAGTCAAAAGAAGCACCCATTAAAATTAAAACCAAAGGCTCCAATCCCTGTTTTCATAGATTCATAGATTGTAGAGTCAGAAGGGACCACAATGGATCATCGTGTCCGACCCCCTGTCCTGGCAGGAAAGAGGACCAAGGTCAGATGACCCCAGCCAGGTGACTGTCTAGCCTCCTCTTGAAGACCTCCAAGCTAGGTGATAGCACCACCTCTCTTGGAAGCCCATTCCAGATCCTGGCCACCCTTACTGTGAAAAATTTCTTCTAATATCTAACCTAAATCCACTCTCAACTAGTTTACACCTGTTATTCCTAGTCACTCCCTGGGGCGCCTTTAGTAAACAGCGCGTCCCCCATTCCCCGTTGACCTCCCCTAATAAATTTATAGGCGGCCACAAGATCTCCTCTCAGCCGTCTCTTGTGAAGGCTGAAGAGATTCAGCTCTCTCACCTCCCCCCCGTAGGGTCTATCATGAAGGCCACTAATCATGCGAGTGGCCCTCCTCTGGACCCTCTCGAGATTCCCCGCGTCCCTCTTGAAGTCCGGCGCCCAAAACTGGACACAGTACACTGCCAGCTCATGTTCATCTTGGAGTCAGTTATGACTCCAAGATCCCTCTCTGCCTCCGAGCTTCTGAGAAGGACACTCCCCAACCTATAGGTGTGCTGGGGATTCCTCCTTCCCAGGTAGAGTACCTTACATTTATCTTTATTAAATTGCATCCTATTTCTCTCTGCCCATTGATCCATCCTGTCCAGGTCAGCCTGAATCTGCTCCCTGCCCTCTGGTGTACTAACTTTGCCCCATAACTTGGTATCATCAGCGAACTTGGAGAGGGTGTTCTCCACGCCCTTGTCCAAATTGCTGATGAAGATATTGAATAATATCGGTCTGAGGACCGAACCCTGCGGGACCCCACTGCCCACCTCCCTCCAGGCCGAGAAGGAACCATCCACCTCCACTCTCTGGGTGCGGTCCCTAAGCCAGTTGGCCACCCACCTGACCGTGTAGGCGTCCACTCCACAGTCTGCTAGCTTCCCAATGAGGATAGGGTGCGAAACTGTGTCGAAGGCCTTCCTAAAATCCAGGAAGATGACATCGGCCTCGGCTCCTGCGTCCAGGCAGTGTGAGACCTGGTCATAGAAGGCTACAAGGTCTGTCAGGCAGGATCTACCTGTGACAAACCTGTGCTGGTTTCCCCTCAGCATCGTTTCCCCTGCTGGGCCTGCACAAATGTGTTCTTTGATTATTTTGTCCAGCATTTTCCCCAGGAATAGAGGTAAGACTGACTTGTCTGAAGTTACCCGGCTCATCCCTTCTCCCTTTCTTGAAAATGGGCACCGCATTGACCCTTTTCCAGTCTTCAGGGACCTGGCCAGAACACCACGAGTGCTTGAACAGCTGTGCCAGCAGCTCAGCTATGACACTGGCCAATTCTTTCAGCAGCTGTGGATGGAGGTCATCTGGCCCTGCTGACTTGAACCCATCCAGCTCCTCCAGGAGCTCCTTAACTATTTCAGAACTAACTGTAGGCGGACTGGTGCCATGTGGACATCCGTCAGTGATCGAGGTGGGAGAATTGACTTGGTCGGTACATAGAAATACTGAAGTGAAGGACTCATTGAAGAGCTCTGCTTTTTTCCCCTGCATCAACCACCAACTGTCCTGATTTGTCCTGCAGGGGCCCTATGTTGCTCTGAGCTTTTCTTTTGCCCGCTATATACCTGAAGAAGGACTTCTTATTGTCCTTGATTGTTGAAGCCAGCCTGAGCTCAAGCCCTGCCTTGGCCTGTCTAACTGATTCCCTGCAATAACATGCCAGGGAGATATATTCCTCCTTGGTAGCTGCTCCCTGCTTCCATTGTCTATACATCTTTCCTTGCCCCCAGACTCTCCTGGAGTTCCCTGTTCAGCCACCAACCAGCTTTCTTGCCCCCTTACTTCCCTTCCTACGTAATGGGATAGACTCCTTTTGAGCCCCAAGGATCACTCCCTTGAGACCTCCAACCCTCCTGGACCCCCATTTGCTCTGTGGTCTTGAGTTGCATCCCCTCACTAACTAGCCTTCTAAGCATGCTAAAGTTGGTCCTTCTGAAGCCCAACAGCTTAGCCCCACTAGTTACTTTACCCACCCTTCGCTGGATAATGAATTCGACCAAGTGATGGTCATTGTCTCCCAGGCTACCATGAACTCGCATGTTCCCCACGAGATCATCCCCTGTTGCTAAGACCAGGTCAAGCAAGGCGCTACCCCTGGTGGGACTAGACACCACCTGGGTTAGGTGGAGGACCTGCACACAGTGTAAGAACCTTCATGAGCAGCTTGTTTTGGCTGTCTGCTCCTCCCAGCAGATATCTGGGTAGTTTTTAGATCTCCCATGACCACCGCCTCCCTTGCCTGTGTGGCGTCTGCTAGCTGCCTGGAGAATACATTGGAGAATGCCTCATCTAGCTCTTGATCCTGTTGAGGAGGCCTGTAGTAGATCCCCACGACCAAGTCCTTTTCCCCTGGCCCCCCCTGGATCCTGACCTACAATGCCTTGGTGTTCCCCTCTTCCACCCCTGCCTTAATGGTGGAAGATGTATACTGCTCCTTAACATAGAGTGCTACCCCCCACCTTTTTTCCCCACTCTGTCGTGCCTATACAGCCTATACCCCTCAATGCCTGTCGTCCAGTCATGTGTAGAATCCCACCATGTTTCGGTTAGTCCAACTAGGTCATACTGGATGCTAGCAAGCAAGAGTGTGAGCTCCTCTTGCTTGTTTCCCATACTCCTGGCATTTGTATAAAGACATTTTAGTCCCCCAGAGGGGGCTCTTGGTGCTCCTGTACCTTGATGGTGTGTGTTCCCTTTATTACTTACCTGGTGTGGTCTGGTGCCTTGTTTATGGCTTATCAACCCCTTAATACTTACCTGGTGTGATCTGGCATCTTGTTTGTGCTTTACCAACCCTGGGCTCTCTTTGACAACTGGTTTCCCGACCCCCGTTGAGCCTAGTTTAAAGCTTTTCGGAGGAGATCAGCCAACCTGCGGGCGAACAGATACTTATGTCTGGGAGAGAGATGAAGATCATCATCTCCCAGGAAGCCTCCTCCCTGGAAGTGCTGCTCATGGCTGTAGAATCCGAAGCTCTCTTGAAGACACCAACTCTGGAGCCACTGGTTGACTTCCTTGATGAGGGCATCCTGGTGTTTCCGGCTGCTGCCAACTGGAAGGATGGAAGAAAATACAGCCTGTGCTCCAGTCTTCTTGAGGCTGTCTCCCAGTTCATGGAAGTCCTTCATGATGCGGTCAGGGCTGGTCCTAGCTGCATCGTTGGTTCCCACATGGACAAGGACCATGGGATAGTAGTCAGAGGGCTTAATGAGAGCAGGAATTACCTCAGTGATGTCCCTGATCTTAGCTTCAGGCATGTAGGAGACTTCTCTCACCATAGGATCTGTTCGACAGATCGGCCTCTCAGTGCCTCTCAGGATTGAGTCACCCACCACAATCACTCAATGTTTCTTCTTTTGCCTGGGCAGTGATCCCCCAGTCTGCCTGGTAGGGGCTATAGGGATCACCTCCTTTGCAGGAAAATGCTCCTCCTCTGTCTCCTCCATGGTTGTCAGGGCCCTCTATCCATTCCCCACATGCAATGGGGAAGCAGACACCAGGCCCTGCTGCCTGGATCCAGAGGTGACTGTCTTCCATTCCCCTGCTGCAGACTTCTTGCATGGAGTTTCACCCTTGGGCATCTGGAGCTGTAAGGAATGGAAATGCCTGTCAATCACAGCTTCATCATCCCTGATCCCCCTTAGCCTGCTCACTGCTTCCTAGAGTTCCCTCACCTGCTCCTCCAAGGCCCGAAGTTGGGCACATGAGGGACAGGCAAGAGGGCTCCCCCCCTCCCCTGATGGTAGGGTCACTGCCAGGCCACCCCTGCAGACAGGGGGGCAGGGCTCTGTCTGAGTAGACACCTCAGAGGAACCACGGGTGGGCAGCGCCATCTGAGCTGCAGCTTCATCCCATGCTCTTACCTTAGCTGCTGAGCTTCGAGTCATCATCGCTCTTGCTAAGTGCTCCTTCTTGTCACTTACTCTTTGTGTGCCTGCCTCGTGCGAACATCTGCGCAAATGCAGGCACGCCCTTACAGAGTGCGCCTGTTTGCATGCTCTGTTCGTGCATGGCTTGGGAGCACAGCTCCCTACCCGGCTCAGCAAAGAGGGATCCAGGGGCTTCCCCTCTGGATCCTCTGCAGCTGCGCCAGCTCCTAGCCCACTTAACTTCGGGGGGTCAGGTGCTCTGCTGCTTCAGGTACGTTGCAGGGGGCACACGTATGCTGAGAGCCCACACATGTGCCCAGTCAGCCTCTTCTCCCTCCTACTGCACCCAACTGCTGGGCGCACCCAACTGCTGGGCGCTGAGTCAAACCGCAGGCTTTTTAAAGCCCACAGTTTGAATTTTCTCTCAGTGGCCAAGCAGCCAATCAGGTGGCTGAGCAGTGGCCGAGCAGCCAATCAGGTAACCCAAATTACCTGGAAGTGCCTGCCGGCTACCTTCCCCCCCCCCCACTGGGGGGGTCTCGGATCCTGGTGCTGTGGGGCAAGCCCCTAGGAGCAGCCTCTGAGGGGATCCCCTTTGTCACCTGGGGGAAGGGTCCCCCCTAGCTGGCTCCCTGTTCACGCATCTCGGGAGCACGGCTCCCCTCTTAACTCAGCAAAGAGGGATCCGGGGGTTCCCCTCCGGATCCTCTGCAGCTGCGCTGGCTCCTGCCCCACTTACCTTCGGGGGGGTTAGCTGCTGCTGCCCCCGTTGTTGCTTTCTCAGCCTCTGCTGCCTCAGATACGTTGCAGGGGGTATATGTGTGCTGAGAGCCCGCACGTGTGCCCAGTTAGCCTCCTCTCCCTCCTACTTTCAGAGAAAAGCAGATCATAGCATATGAAAAATGCCACATAAATGTTGAATAAAACTGATTCTTGATTTAGCACAACTGTAACATGCTGAACTTCTGGAACATGTGTTTAAACATAATATTATATTATAAGAACAAGATCATTAGCTTGTCAGCCTTTTGGCTAAGATCAGTGATTAACATCTAATTTATATATGTTGCCTCTTGGAACACTGTGCAGTGTCCATGTTCTGTGCTCTATGTGAATTAATCTGCTTACAGATGATGATAGTATCAGTTAGTTAAATGTTCTTTGCATGTTTGTTTGAATTATGATTTTTTATTTATTTATTTTTTTAAGTCAGCTGTTTTTCTTCTAGACTAGGGGTAGTCAAAGTCTGGCCCATGGGCTGAATTGGGCCTGTGGTGGACTCCATTTCCTAACAAACCCTGCCTGTGTTTCTGCGGCCAGTTTCCATGGAGAACCCAGCAGTGGCTGGGCTGTGACATTGTGGGACCAGGATTTGCATAGAGGTTGGCCCCAGCAGCACTGGCAGGGTACACAGCTGGGCAGGGAGCTGCTCAGGAGCTAGGATCTTGTGGCAGTGACAGTATGGTCTGGAGCCAAGCCAGAGCTGCCCTCTGCCTGTACACCCAGGGAAACGGTGTGCAGGCAGCAGATCCTGGCTCTGCCCCGGCTCCGGAGCAGACTGTCACCACTGCAGGATCCCAGCCCTGGCCATGGAGTAGCCCACCTGCTTAGCCATGCGCCCTGACATCACTGCCAAAGCCAGCCTCCGTGGAAACTGTGGCACCATGCTGTCATAGGCCCACCATTGCTGGGGTCTCCATGGAAACTGGCTGCAGCAACGCAGGCAGGGACTGCTAGGAAATGGAGTCTGCCATGGGAATTAAATTAGAAGATGGCTGTTGCAGCTCCAGTTCTGACTTAAGCCCCCAGGATCGGAGCTGCAGCTGCAACCTCCCCCACTGTGTGCCTGAATTGGGGCTGGAGCAACCATGTGCTCTGTTCCCTGGGCTGGAGCAGGGCTGCAGCTGGGTCAGGGGTGGGGAGAGGGGTACGTAGGCTGGGGATGGAGGCGGGGGAGGTCAGACATTGGGGGAAGGGGTATGGGTCAGGCCACTTAAATCCCCCACTGCCTGCTACTGCTTTTCCTGCTGCAGTGGTAGAGAGACTAATTTAAGACTAAGTAGATTCTGTACATGCAAAATATAATGTTTACGAATCTTTCAGTGTATAGAGTCTAATTAGCAAAGGTTGTCTTTAATTCAGAGTAGTCTTTGATTCCGGTAAATATGATTCATAGATTCATAGATGTTAGGGTCGGAAGGGACCTCAATAGATCATCGAGTCCGACCCCCTGCATAGACAGGAAAGAGTGCTGGGTCTAGATGACCCCAGCTAGATGCTTATCTAACCTCCTCTTGAAGACCCCCAGGGTAGGGGAAAGCACCACCTCCCTTGGGAGCCCGTTCCAGACCTTGGCCACTCGAACTGTGAAGAAGTTCTTCCTAATGTCCAATCTAAATCTGCTCTCTGCTAGCTTGTGGCCATTATTTCTTGTAACCCCTGGGGGCACCTTGGTGAATAAATCCTCACCAATTCCCTTCTGTGCCCCCGTGATGAACTTATAGGCAGCCACAAGGTCGCCTCTCAACCTTCTCTTGCGGAGGCTGAAAAGGTCCAGGTTCTCTAGTCTCTCCTCGTAGGGCTTGGTCTGCAAGGTATCTGGTATCTGTCTAGTCCAGGGGTGGGCAAAATGGCCAATCTGTCTGGCAACCAGACTCCATTTCCCAGCAGCCCCTGCCTACATGGCTTGGGCCAGTCTCCATGGAGACACCAGTCACACCTGCAGGAAAGCAGAGGCTGGGGTTGCCATGGAGACCAGCCATAGCTGCACTGGCAGCGCAGCACAGGGGGCTGCTTTGGAGCCACTGGGAATTTATGATGGGGCAGCTCACTCTGGAGACAGGGCAGAGCCGCTGTCTGTAGCCTGCACGCTCTGGGCAGGGACGCACAAGCAGGGGATCACATCTCTGCCCCAGCTGCTTGCAGTGGTAACAGCCTGGTCTGGAGCTGAGGCAAAGCTGCGATCACTGGCTTGCGTGCCCCTGTCCAAAGTGTGCAGGCTACAGATCACAGCTCTGTCCTGGCTCCAGAGCAAGCTGCCCCCATTGCAAGTTCCCAGCAGCTCCCTGCACTGCTCAGCCGAGTGGACAGCATATGAGGCAGCAGCTGGTTTTCATGGCAGCCCCAGCCTGAGCTTTCCTATGTAGGTGTGGCTGGGGTCTCCATGGAGACCAGCCCAAGCAATGCGGGCAGGGGCCTCTGGGAAATAGAGTCCATGGTTGACTGGATCTGGCCCGCAGGCCAGACTTTGCCCATCCCTCCTCTACTCACTTGAAATTCATATTCCCGTATCTCATTGTAACTTGGGGGAAATAAAGCTTCACTTGCTAAGCACCAAGAACATTATCTTGTGTTATACAGAAAGTGTTCTTTTTAGATCCTTTGTAGACATTTGTGGTATTTTTGCTGGCAGACTCTTGGGACAGCTTATCAATTTATGTTTCGTAAGCACATTCCTACTTGAATAGGGACTTAGCAGTTAGTTTATCCCTCTGGTCCTTTACTGCACGTTCCATTACGGATCAGGTGTTGTCTCATTGTTGGGCATCGCCTTTGCCTCAGCCTGAATGAGGACTTGGGGAGTGTTCTTTGTTTTAGTTTTGTGCATTCTTTCTGCATAACAACTAAGATAGGGTCTTTCTATCTATCCAACTTAGCCAGATCTTTCATCCACGCTCTCAGCATCTCGTGTACCATGTTTTTTTCTTGTCCTGAAAAATGCTGTCATACCTGATTTATGTCTATTCAGAACGCTGCTGTAAAAATCACTTAGATCATGTCAGCCCCCTTTGCGTTCTTCTGCTGGCTACCTCTTCTGATGTCACACTTAAGCATCTTGGCTGCTTGCAGATGTTAAATACGAAACAAAATAAGTGCTTTACTAGAAGAAGCAGTGCATTACTTTGACCCAGTTCTGCAGTATCTGTATAGATTGGGCATTTCAGTGGAGCTTTTTGGTGCTTTTATCTAAAGCTGATTCAGTCAGCTATTAGGTAAAAGCACCAGAAAAGCTACACTAAAGTTCCTGATCTATGCAGATGTCGGACTTGCCAGGACCAACGACTGTGCTATCTTCTTTGGGTGTGTGCTGTGCCATTTTTTTTTGTTTTTCTTTAACATCTGCAAGCAGCGCTTGTCTTCACTTTCAAGGTCCTTCATGCCCTCCTTGAATATAGAGGAAAAGCATCATAGGTTGATTTGATGGTTGAATCTAAGTCTTTATCAGTTTCATTATGTTTTTCGAGCAGAAGCTTCTCATGCTTCTCTGTCTTGTCACCCTCTTATAACTATGTTGTGATATGTGCAAGAAGGAAATAATATATGGCACCAATTAGGCTCTCAGCCGTAATCAGTTGATTTTAGGCTTCTGATGCACTTTGACTGTAGCCCAGGGGTGAGCAAAATATGGCCTGTGAGCCACATCTGACCTGCCAAATGATTTTATCCAGCCTGTGACTACTCCTGTAAAGGAGAATTGTATCCGGCCCATGCTTGTCCTGGCTTTCGGTGCCTCTTGCCCTTCTCACTTTCCGTAGCTTGCTACAGCAGCCACTCATTCCTCCTGCCCCACAGCCCCCAATGTTTGCTCCAAGATGGGCACTGAGCTTTTGGCCAGGCTTCTGCCTAGCAAGGCTGTCTGTGCGCAGCTCTGACTTCGCAGCTGTTCACAGACCAAACAGCTCAGCCCCCTGAAAGTTGAAGCTCAGGTAAGTTTCTCCCCACTGGTGTAGGGAAGAGGGCCAGGAGCCGTAGGTTATCCAGGCGCTGCCAGGCTGGGGTCTGGTAGGTGCCTGGGCATCGCTTGCGTAGTGCTGCACTATGTTCTTGCATGCCATTTAAGGTGCAGCTGGCGCAACTCCTGCCCAACCCTGAGTCCTCAGCACACAGTGGGGTTGGGCAGGAGCTACTCCAGCTGCACCCATGTGGCACAAAGTGATACACAGGAACACAGCATGGCCTGGCCTGGCTACATGCTGGGGACTCAGGGGTGCAGGGAGAAGGGGGAAAAACAGCGTGGTACCAGCCTGGCCGGGCCTGGATAACCTGTGGCTTCCAGCCGTCTTCCTTCTGCACCCCCTCCTGGAGTCCCTGATGCACAGCTGGGCTGGGCCAGTGTCGCATTTGTGTTCCTGCATGCCACGTTGGCCCACGTGGGTGCAACTGGTACAGCTCTTGCCTGACCTGGTTGTGTGCTGGGGACTTGAGGTGGGAGAAGGGGGCTAGGAGCTGTGGGTTATCTGAGCCTAGATGGGCTGGTACCATGCTGTGTTTTTTCCCTTTCTTCTCCCTGCACCTTGTCCCAAGTCCCTGGCATGCTCCCTGGTCAGGTCAGGCGGAGCTGCTCCAGCTACACCCACATGGCTCAAAGTGGCTCACAACACTCCAGCACCAACCTGACTGCCTGCCAGGAACTTGGGACTGGAGAAGGGGATGCAAGGAGAAGGGAACAAGGGTTCGGTTCCCCTAACGCAAGGGTGGGCAATTATTTGGGCTGGAGGGCCAGCTTTGTGCTGTGTGCCAGGCTTTGTGCTGTGTGTCCTGGACTGTTGCTCACCTAGCCAATTTCATGGTCTAAATAATAAGTAGAGCTGTTCTGTAGAACTCTCTCCATACATTTCCTATTTGTTAATCTCTAGGCTAGGGACAAAAGATGCACATAAACCAGTTTAGGTGATCAAAACTGATTTAAAACTGTAACAGAATATAAGTTTAGTGCACATAAACCAGTTTCAAAATGGCCAAAACTGGTTTAAGATAAACCTGGTTGAATATGGTATCAGATTTAACCGATTTGCATCAACTGGTTTATGCAACTTCTGTCCCAGACTCCCTCCTACTTTAAGTTAAACCAGAGTCCCCCAGCATCCCAGATGCTTTGCAGCCCTGAGCAGGGCTATGCTTTCTGCTCCAGAAACCAGGGCTGGCCCACCCCTCTGCTCTCTAACTTGAGCAGGGGCAGGGGCTTGGCCAGACACATGGTCCTCTGAGGTAGTGAGCAGGGAGGGGGTTTATTTCCACCCCCTCCCCCACCTCACTGGGGGACTGTGGCCCCTGTCGGCTATTTTTGCTCTCCCCACTTCAGTGGCAGGGGAGGGAGCATGGCCAGAGCTGGCTGGCATGGCCCCTGCCATCTACCTGCCTTGCCAGTGGCTGGAGCTGCAGGGCTGAGCTGAACCAGCCTGAAAGTGCTGTTAAGAGCAGAGGAAGAGGGGACAGCCCAGGCTGGGCCAGGCCCTTCCCAGTGGGCTGCTTCAGCCCAGCTCAGGTTGAAGCTGTTGGGCTGAAGGAAGCTCCCCCCTGCTCCGAGTAGTGCTGCACAGTGCAACAGGAGCAGGAGCTAATTAGACTAACCTGCAGAGATTGAATCAATTCAGGCTCCAGCTTTTTGAATGTCTGCCCTAGCCCTTATGTCCTGCTGTTGTTCCATTAGCTCTCCTTTTAGCCACCTACAAGCTATTGTGTAACTGCTGCGCAGCCACAGAGTGTGGATTATATGTAGATAAACATCTTGGGGAACCAGTTACTTTGCTTAACCAAGCAGTATATTCACTGTTGATTTAGGCTGTTGTCATAATCTGAAATAAACTATATAAACCAAATTTAGTATAAACTAAATTGAAAATACTAAAGTTGAATGTTTTCCCAATAAAGATTTTTTGTAACTGAAAATATTTGCTAGTTCAAGAGTAGTTTTATTAGCCATCATATTTGTATTAATTTTGATTGTATTGTTCTTACTACACAGAATTGAATCTAATCAATAGCAAGTAATCCAACAAAACCGGATGCCTAAACTATATACCTAAAACCTGTGTTAGCACAGTTAAATATTGAGTTACTTTTATTATACAGTTAATATGCACTTATATATACTTGTGTACAATACACGTATACATATACTTGTATATTAATAGACTTTCATTATGCAGTTACTTTTATCATGATTGTGATTTTTAAGGTAAAATTTAGACAATCAACTTGGAATATTCAGCATCTTGTGCCATTAGTGTAATTATTTTTGGTCACCTTGTCTTCCCATCCTCCCTAGGATTGAACCAAGTTCTCAGTCAACAAGCAAACCAGGAAGTAAGTCCTTTGGACAGCATGATACAGAGGCTTCAGCAAGAACAAGATCAAAGACGTTCTGGGGAGGCAGGAACTAGCAATATCAGTCGGTTAAGCAGAGGTAGACTTTGCTTTGCTATATAAACAACTTATATATGTGAAACGGCAAATTAATGGATACATCTGAATTACATGTATTACTGTTTGGGGTGGGGAGAGCGGCATAATATTCCACTTTCCAGTCATTCTGTTGATCATTGTGGATCACTTTTTTAGGATGGATTTGTTTAATGGATTCATTTCACTAATGCTAAAATGAAGTTAGAGTGTAATATTACAGTACACATATAGCAAAACTTGAGGAATTTTGCAGTACTATATAGTGTTTAGATGAGAATATTTATTGTATTAATGTTAGCTAATCCAGATATGGTTAGTTGCTGGACAAAAATGCTGTAGCTTCTACACTACAGAGAAAAAAAAGAGAAAAAGTGTAGGAGCATTAGCAAGGTCCACTACAGTTTACTTGCTGTAAGTACCCTTGTAATCTGCAGAACTATAAAAACCTTGATTAAAATTAGAAGGCAAATGTGAAGGAGCAAGAATTGCAAAATTGAAGGATATGGGGATTGAAATTTTATTAAGAATTTGAGTTTGTCCCTTTGAGGTTTTTTTGTTTGCTTGCCTTGTTCTGTTCTTCATTAAATCACTTATGCTTGCAAACTGGAAATCCAATAGATAGGGCTCACCCGTCACCAAATACGTTACAGTGGATCATTTTTTTGTTTGCTTGGGGTTTTTGTTTTTTTTTTAAGGGTAGTATTCTTTTGTACTTCCTAAGGAACAGCTGAATTCAGGGAGGGAAAGCTAGCGCACATGCCAAAACAGCTTTAGAACCAAAATCCGTTAGCAAGCACTTTCCTAATTTCTATGTGATGTTAAGATACTTCCTTTACTTTGTAGGTGAGTAGTTTTGAAGAGTAGTACAGTGGTGGAACATGTCTTGCCTAGATTCTTTCAGTCAAAAATAGTTGATCATCAGCTTGTATTTTTGAGCTTTTTTTTTTTATATTGCTCTGCTTCTTGCTTGCTAATTCTATAATCCTGTGTTGGAATGAGAAATTTTCCTCTTGCAATTATTGCTATACATAAATCCAGTTAATACTTTAATTTAATTCATCTTTTACTTCAGAAAAATGTAGTTTGTAATTCTATTTTTGATTTTTGTTTCTGAGAATTTTTTCTTAGAATCCAGATTAAGTACACCTGTATTAATTTTGCAGGCTCTGTAAGTACTACCTCAGAAGTACATTCACCACCAAATATAGGTTTAAGGCGTAGTGGACAAATTGAAGGTGTGCGACAGATGCATAGCAATGCACCAAGAAGTGAAATAGCCACCGAGCGGGACCTTGTAGCTTGGAGTCGAAGGGTTGTGGTACCTGAATTGTCATCAGGGGTAGCCAGGTAAGGCTGTCTCTTCTGAAAGTTATTAATTAGATTAAATTTGGATTTTGGTCTAGGTGGCATGTGACCATGCAGTTACTTCATTTTGGTATGTATATTCCTTGATGGGTTTTTAATTTTTGGAAGAGGGGGGATGATATCATGAGGAAGAAATTAACTTCTAGGAGAGATTGAATAAGAAAACAATAGTTTGGCACGTGGTGTGGGGGGAGGTTGTGGGGCTAACTTTTCATACTATGCAACAGGGACATATTTGCCTAAAATTAGTTCTAGTGTCCTAGCTGTAAGTAGTAACCCAATATTGTTCAACTGCCATTTGCTGACAACACCCTGTTTTTACATTTTAACTCCTTTTGGCAAAGATAGTACACCAGCCCAGAGCAACATTTCTGAAAGTAATCTAGATGTAATCTTAGTGGTAAGTTCTTGTGAGGCAGGGTAGATTTGCAGCTTTATAGACTAATTTAGAGATGCATAGCATATGCTTTCCTAAACAACGACTTCCTTCAACAGACTGTGAAGGTGTTGCAAGTCTAGCAACAATGTTGCTTGCAATCTCCTCATTTTAACTTTTTTGCCTCAGAAAATAACCTCATTTCAGAATAAATTTATCCCTCAGTATTCTACCATAGCCATGGAATTCATTCTTGAGATAATTAGTAATGGCTCTCTGTTGATGCTTCTGGTGTTGCTTTGCTTCTGGTCCAGTGGTTGCTTGAAGCCCTCGTCTTAGTGGCCCTTTTGACTCTGTGCCCTGCATTCAAAGAGCAGTTCCAGAGACAGGTCCTACTGGCTGAGACCTGATTATTTGTCTTGGCCCCTGCTCAATTTTCAGGTCTCATATTCGCAGAGCAGGAGAACTTTACAAAGTGGAGGAGCTTCTTGACCCCAACGTGGTGTTCCACTTCTGATGAAGTACTTGTACTCCCAGATAGTGGACTTCAGTAGAGGACATTGGTGAGCCTTTCTTTGCCTTGTGGCAAAATATCTTCAAGACAGTCTGCACATAGCCAGCTCATCCTCTGTGTCACTGGGGATTATATGACAAACGCAAGTTACTACTTCCCAGTTACTTGGGAAATAGGTAAATAATATCAGGCCCTTTTGTGGGGACCAGAATTTTTATGTTACCACCTTGTGCCATGTTTTTTATTCTTAACAGGCAGGGGAAGGTAAAACGAGCTTTATGATAAGAAAGGATAAGGAATCAAAGGGTAAGCTTGCTAGGAAGGAAGTCTTGTTCATGTGCCATTTGTCAATTCTGGGTAGCCAACTACTATGTACTGTTGATCTGCTATAACTTTGGACTTCATGAATATCTGGCATACTTTGTTGATTTGTCTCCAGACTTTTAGAAGACCTTTATTTCACTTCTTACGAAGGGACAGTTCATGGCCAAAATCTCCATATGAGATAGCCTTGATGCAGCTGATACCACACCTTCATCAGTGGCCATAGTGGTGATCATGAGAAAGTCTTCTTCCCTTCTGGGCTCTTTTTTCTAAGGAACTGATTAACAGGGTGGAGAACATTCCCTTTTTTGTATCAGAAATATTTAACTCCAAGGTAAATGAGACTCTATACATCGCCAAGGACACCAGATACTTTCCTTTCTTTGGGGGCAAAGGAGAGAGGACCAACTAATTTGGCCCTCCGGGACAGATCCAAATCTGGAAGTGTGTGGGACCTCATGCGTGCTAGATGACCCAACTCCAGTGTTATACTGGCTTGCCACTGCTTGCTGCCTATTTTTCCCTACAGCCAATGATGACCAAAGTTCCCAAATTTGGTGATGGGCAAAGGCCTGGGGGTAGCAGTGACATTTACCTTCTGGGTTTCAGAGCTACACCAGTGTAGTGGCTTCAGTAGCAGCATCAACAAGCCCTACAGGCCAGAATTAAATCACTCACAGGCTGTCAGTTGGATAGCCCTGCTTTAGGGTGTTTATGCACTGCCAAGAAGTACAGATACCAGCCTTATAGTCAGAGATGTTGATACTGGTTTTATGACCCAGATATCTTGTTCTGTGGGGACCAAACCCTCAGATTGATAATGACCTCTCGTTTTGATAATAGGCTAATTCTTCTATGATAGCAGATAAGAATAATTCAAACAATTTGATATCTACCAATCCGAAAGCTGTTGTCAGAGGTGTGCGGGCCGGGAGCGGTTCAAGGCTTTCGGGGGCGTGTGGCGGGCTGTGGCCAGCAGCCCTGGCACGTAGGTCAGAGAATTCGGCACGACGGACTAGAATTAGGCACGGACGCGTAGCAGTTGATTAAAGATAATTTTACTTACTCCGTAGATGGTCGCGGTGCAGGCAGGAAAACCTTCGCTTAAGTTGCAGTTACAAACAAAAAGAAAACTCGCTCGAACAAGACCCGTAGAAAACTCGAGCCTCTTAAACCCAGAAAGAGCTCTGGATACACACACACACAAAGTTTGCTAGGCTCCGTGGACCGAGTGCGCAGGGAAGGGTACGTCGAGGGATCAGGCGGCGACGGGGAGAGGCTAGAGGTTGATCAGGCCCCTGTATCCTCCTTAAGGCACACGCTGGGTTCGTTGGACTCCGCAGCACTTAGAGTTCTTCACAAGATGTGAAGTTCTCCTTCTCCTCCTCCACGAGATGGTTGTGGAGTCCTCCAACTTGGGTGGAAACCGCTCAAGCCTCTTATATGGCTAGCAAGCCAATCGCTAGCCGCCACGTGGGAATAATTCAGAAACAGCCAATAGTGGGACACAAATTTGCATGCGAATGGCGGGAACTCCTTTGCACTGGGGTTTTCTCTTTGCAACTGAGAATTGCATCTTGCAAAGAAAGCTCCTCGTGGTGGGAAATAATTCTGCAGTGCCGAAGCGCACACAAAATCATACCCTTGGGTCATGACATCCCCCCTTCCTGAAGGCACAGCTGGATTATGCCACATGCTCGTCACTCAGGTCGCCAGTGGCTCTTATAACGGGTCATTGAACTAAATGGATAAACATAAAATCAGCTAACATAAGAAGTTCGTTCTCCAGGGATCGAATCAAATAAAGCCGGCACAAATACATATACACGTAATCAGATTCATAACAAAAAACTGCACGATCAGGATTTCAGTGGGCATCATGGCGAAGTTGCACGTCAAGCCCTCACTTCTGCCGATGATGTTATCCTTCTTGGGGCTTCTCTCCGCCACGCATTCTGAATTCCGGATCTGTGAAAAGAATTCTCTTAAAACAGTTATTTCACTAATATTTACAAAATTCACGTGGAACCACACTATCATTTCTAAAACATATAATACAGGTGTTTGCTACTCCGGACAACTGTCTCTTGCACACTCAACTGGATGAAATTGTTGAGGAGCCGTCATCTAGCTCTTCCAGATAATGAAAACCTAACTCATAGGCCAGTTGCCATTGGCCTGTGTCCCCTAAAATCTGAAGTTGCCGCTTATTGAGTCCAGAACGCTGTAGGAGAAATCCAAACATATATCGTTCCTCTGGTGTTCTCTGTGGCAATGATGGAAGATCGGATTCGCGATGTCTTGCGCCTTGAGCCTCGGTCGGGTGTCGACGTTCCCGATCACTAGATAATCTTGGCTCCATCAGGATACGCAGTCGTGATAACTGACGAAGGAGGTTACTCACGGGTTGGTTCACCATTGGGTTAAGCAGAATCCGGAGGACAGCGATGTTCTTTCGTCCATAAACCTTAAGACAGCTATCTATGCTGTGAATGGTCACTGGAACGGTTCCAGGGTTTCATAGATGACGGTGAGGCCATGGTCTTATTCGCTGGAGTGATGTCAGTCCCAGTGCACATGCTCTGGGGTTCCAAGCACAGTACAAGACTCCGATGATTGCTAGCATGAGTTGCTCTGCGCCGGTATGTTCTGGCCGTCCGTCATGCCATGCGTGGGCTTTTTGACCAATCAGTCGTGCAACAAGCGCTGGCAGTAGAATAGGCCAGTGAATGTTAAACGCCACCATGTCGATGTCAGTGACATGTCCTCTACTCCACGAAGCTTGTCTGACCAAGAAGCTTGCTACTTCCTGGTTCAGCAGGTCGGACCCAAGTTCCACGACCAAACGTCCCAACCATACAGCTAGAGTTTCTTCAGGTTGGTTTCTTGATTCTCTGCACAAATCCTGCAGTTCAGTTCGGGTGCGAGCGTAATAGGTAGTAGCAACTCGGCTGGTTGTTGCTACAGGCTGATCTGTTACTTCGGGAGTCGATGCTGCTGTTATTGCTTCAGGCAGGAGGGGCGGATGCACTCCTCTGCTCGATTCTCCCTTCTGTCGGCAAGAAGGCATGGTCGCCAGAAGCGACGCTGCGTTGGTGGGCGGAGTCGCTGGCCGAACTCTCGTGAGTTCCTCCGAAGCTCCACCTTTCTCTTCCAGTTCTTCCACGCGGTCTCCCTCTTGCTCGGCGCCATCTTGATGTGGCGTCTCAAGATTTTCTTTCGCAGCCGCTTCTTTGACCGCTTGAACGGCCATATGCAGCTGGGCTTTCAAACTTAAATTCTTTTGCATTAAATCGGTTACAGTACGAAAAGTTGCAGTTAGCATTCCCCCCTTGTCGCGTTTTGGGGCCACCCTCTCATCTGCGGCACATCCCTCCGTCTCCAGATCTTCGCGGAGCTCGGATGGAAGCTCACGACCCCTCAATCTAGACGCTAGCATAAAGGGGGCGAACCGGTCGATTGGCACCGGTTCTTCACTTTCCCGAGCACATCTTAGGCAACGGGCACACTCCTGGGTGAGGGTCAGGTTTACTGCGCCTGCCGGGTTGACTCTGGCGAGGGACACAGTGTTGAGGGGCCTAAACAGGACCCGCTCATCATTCATTATACACCCAAATGCCACGTGGTGAAGATACACTTCCCTCTCTCGGGGCTCCGTCTTCGGAAGCTCCCTCTTCTCCCTTCAGTGAAAGGCGTCCGCTGATAAACCTCTCACCCGTTCCGCCCGCCTGGTGGTAAGCGATATGCACTTCCACTTCCACGAAGTTCTCTACTTGGCATTTTCCACTGCGCCAGGGGCAGTTCTTAACTAATTCTAGCTCCATCGTGCTTTCCCCGGATCCCATCCTCGTCGCCATGTGCGGGCTGGGAGCGGTCCGAGGCTTTCGGGGGCGCGTGGCGGGCTGTGGCCAGCAGCCCTGGCACGTGGATCAGGGAATTCGGCACGACGGACTAGAATTAGGCACAGACGCGTAGCAGTTGATTAAAGATTATTTTACTTACTCTGTAGATGGTCGCGGTGCAGGCAGGAAAACCTTCGCTTAAGTTGCAGTTACAAACAAAAAGAAAACTTGCTCGAACAAGACCCGTAGAAAACTCGAGCCTCTTAAACCCAGAAAGAGCTCTGGATACACACACACACAAAGTTTACTAGGCTCCGTGGACCGAGTGCGCAGGGAAGGGTACGTCGAGGGATCAGGCGGCGACGGGGAGAAGCTAGAGGTTGATCAGGCCCCTGTATCCTCCTTAAGGCACACGCTGGGTTCGTTGGACTCCGCAGCGCTTAGAGTTCTTCACAAGATGTGAAGTTCTCCTTCTCCTCCTCCACGAGATGGTTGTGGAGTCCTCCAACTTGGGTGGAAACCGCTCAAGCCTCTTATATGGCTAGCAAGCCAATCGCTAGCCGCCACGTGGGAATAATTTAGAAACAGCCAATACTGGGACACAAAAAGAAGCATCCTTCATCAGCAGTCCCTTCAACTCATCATTCTCTACATCATAACCAAAATCTTTGGGATGGTCAAGAGATGCAATCATTTCCTTAAGTTCCATTTATTTCCCTTCCTTTTGCTTGTGAGCGGCTTACTTTGTTTTCTGGAAGCTTGGCACTCTGTCATCATAGCTCACTGTAACCATCCTGTTGCACACACTTTCTTCAGTTTCCATTTTCAGTACCTGTTCAGCAATTCTTTTTGAGATTATGCTTTGGTATGGGATCTTTTTCTTTCCTCTTCTCTTTGGGGTGGTGCTTAGAATAAGCTCTTGTACAGCAAGGGAAAGGGGCTATAAACTAGTTACTTTCTGGTCCTGAAGAGGATGAGGTTCTCTTTCTTGGATGTAAATAAAGCTTAATTTTTTTTTTTCATTTGTATACTCAGTGTGTATATATAAGTAAATAATGCTACATTCATGGTATAAGAATGAAATCCTATACTCATTTGCAGAAATACTTTTCTGACAATTGTTTTAACTTTGGAAATTCTTCAAATAGATGGTGTTAACTGACATGGCTTCCAGCCACGAACAACTGTGCTTGAGTAAAGACACAAGCTTCCCGGATATATTCCAACTGGATATTCTGGGTCTGTCTTGAAGTTTGTTGCAACGACCCAAGAAAAAAAATACTTTCACAGAGTTTCATCCAAAAGAATTTGGTTCTTAACTCAGAATTACAGTTTGGGGGCTAGATGCCAAAATAAGTACAATGTTAGTAAGTCAAATAACTCCTTTTAGGAACAAAATTCAACTTTAGAGTAACCACTATGACAAGGCTAACTATCATATTTACTCATATACCACACGTGTTCCCTGCATCCAACCCTTCAGAATTGGGGCATGTGTCTTAAATATGAAAGCTAATTTTTCTTTGCTGAAATAGAAACAGAGATGGATAGAAGTAGTCACATTTTGTTCTAACAGCTGCAAACATGCCTGGCTGCCAAGGTGGCCCTAGGAAGCAGAAGAGGTGGAGTCTTGTATTCCCTCTCTTACAGCTACAGTAGCTATTGGCTTAGAACTGTGGCTTATGCTTGAAGCAGCAGTTGAGCTATCTCTGGGCAATTGAGCTGCTTCATGCTATCTGTAGTATCTTGATGCAACTTGTGGTGTGGAAGAAACATGCTTTATATAAGTTCCTATCTAGAATAAAACTATTTACAATGAAGAACTACCAGTCTTGCTGCTGCCCTTGCAGGGGTCTGGGCCCTAGCCATGTTCCTGTACTATCACATCCATAAGTTCCTGCTACCTCACCTATGCTGTCTCCTAGCATGCCACTCTTCCTGGACATGCTGTATTTCCAGGTGGACTTATTCTTGTCACGTAGTCAGCCATGACTTTTTTTCCTCTGCCTTCCAAAAACAAGGTGTGGGTCATATTTGGGGGCGTGTGGTATGCAACAAAACAAGTATTTGAGTCCTGATTGTATTCAGGGGGTTCATTTGTGCCGCTGGATCCCTGCTAGAAGTAGAAAAAATAACGTATAAAGAATGCGGTAAATATTTACCGTTTTCCTTCACCTAGAGATCCAATTATAGCTCTTTGCCCTAAATCTAAAATTAATATGTCTTCAATTTTTCTTTTTTAGTAGGCAGGAAGAATGGAGAGCTGCAAAGGGAGAAGAAGAAGTAAAGATATATAGATCAGAAGAGAAAAGGAAATATATTACAAGTCATGTTCCAAGAGAGAACAAAATACCTTCTTTCTCTAAGGTAAATAAATGCCCATCCAGTTGTTATTACAATATTTTTCATAAAACGTTTTGAGTATGCTGGACCAAAAAAGTTCATAAAAACTCACTTCACTTAAAATTTCAAAAGAAATCTCTTGATGTATTAATGTATTTAGATTTACTCTGAATAAAAGAGCACCTGCCTCTTGTTAGTCGTTTAGAACAAAATTTAAGTTTTGCTCTTGAAACTCTGTGAAGTGGGACTTGGCTCTGTTATGTTTGAGAGCAAGAAATCATGTGTTCTTTCAAAAGTGTCCTGCAGTTCTGTGTATGTGAATAAGTCCATCCCTTTTAAGGAATTCGAAGTGGAGCTTACAACAAAACCCATCAAGGTTCATGAGAACTCCAGCCTGGGTCAGTAGTTTGAGTGAGTTGCTCAAAGTGAGAATAAAAAAAGTCACTCTTAGTAATTTTTGACCACCTCTATAGGCTTATTATCAGTAACAAGGCTATTGCAGCTCTGGAGACCTTTTTCATACTGTGCTGGGTAGTAGTTCATAAAACAATCAAAGGATTCTGGTTGGTCTTCTGTTCGCATTGGGTTACTGTAAGAGCTGTAATCAGGTGGCTTGCATTCAAAATTGCATAAGAATGTAGGATTTGCCATTTTCAGAGCAATCCAATAACCCATCTAAAGTTTTTGGTCCAACAAGTGCAAGTACTAGATTCTTCAGAGGAAGAGGCAAGAAAACCTCCTAATGGACAGTTTTGAAATACATTGCACAACTGGGAAGTTGTTGTTTCTTTACCCCTTAATTTTAAGTCTGTCTTGAATTGGGAAAACCCGTGCCCCAAATTGTTGTTGTTTACGTAATTGCCCTTTTTTTAACCTTGCTTAGCCTGTGCCTAGCACCTTTGCTCATTCAGTAGTCTCGCTGCTACAGTGGGCTGCAGGAACATCTGTTTTTTCTGCTGAGTTCCTGAGAGATTTATAACATGTCAGGAATATCGGGCTAAGTGATTGGTCAGTTCTTCAAACACCTTCCCCCCCCCCCCCCCCCCCCCCCCCACACACACACACACACACTTGTTTTAAGGAAATATTGCAACCGGTAAGTTGACAAAATCTACATGGACAGTAGTGATTTACACGCATCAGTAACAGTCACCTTTTATAAGTCCTGGAGTTCATTGAATATATATAGTGTTGCTTTAGTGTATCTGTGGACATAAAATTGGTATGCTTATGCTCCCTTTCCCTGTCCTCTTCATATTCATAACTCATGTTATGATTAATAAGCAGAATCCCAAAGGGGTTCTGGATTAGTTAGATGTCAGGTGGGCTTTAAAAGTCTCTCTAAGGTGGGGGTGGGATCCTTTTAATTCTAAAATGTCTGTATTGTTATTGATCTTATTAATCATTTTTATCTGATATTTATGTGTGTATGTTCACATGAATTGTACATTGAAGTGTTAAAACATTCTTGTTGTGCAGTAAGTGCACACCTATCCATACTTTGTTGTAAATTGGGGTGGAAGCAAAAGTTGCCATACAAATCTGTTTTCTGTGTTTGTGGTATGTCTTTAAATATTTTAATTTAGTGTTCATATTACAATAGTATGCAGAAGCTGGTGAGTTCTGTGCTCTGCAAACATGGGGACAGACTACAGTTTTTTTTCCAGAGAGATTGATTAGAAAAAATGTGAAGACCTAGGACCTAGGAGAGCTGATGGGAACTGTCAGTGCAGAGAAACTATTTTCACATATCTGTATAACTACAACAACTAGTAAATGATAGATGCAGGAACTTAAATATTATGTACAACAACCCTGCGATGACCCCCCCCCCCCCCATACTGGCACTTTTACACTAAAATCACTTAGCCAGATATACCCATAACATGACATGCGGTACTTGTACAATGGTTTTTCAACAAAGCAGGTTGCATTTAGATAATGTTAAATATATTTCTATTTAATTTTTTTAATGTATTATCTGATCCATTCTAATAATATCACTAATATAAAAATAGTTAACTCATAAATATGCTTTCCTTTGTTCTTGTTCCCTCTGACATTAACATTTTTGTTATGAAAAGGCAATCAAAATAACCCTGAACATGTAGAGGAAATCAAAATATTTAATCAGAGATGCATTTTAATTGTAATTTCATTGGATTATAGTGAAATATTTCAGAAGAAATTACTAAATTAGTACAGTGGAAAAGACTAATGTATTACAGCTATTTGTTGGGGAAGGATCCTAACTGAAAATATTGCACTCTTCTTTGTGGGAAGATGATTTTTAAAAATGAGTAATTATTCCCAAAGTTATCATCAAGCTGCTAGAGAGGTGGCTGCCTGGGCCTGTGGGCTGCATGCTCATCCCCTCCAAATTGCCTGCAGACCATCAGTTGGACAGCCCTGTATGGGAAGACCAAACTTTGTTATATGTCCATATTATTTAATCCCTAATGTTTTTATAACACTTAATATATTGTTTGGATGTAAGAAAAATATGTAAAAAGAGCAGAGATTTAAGTAACTTTGAGCATTGGGCTGTTCTTCACGGAGAGTCTCTGTGGAAAGGGTGGTCTTTACTTTGGCCAAAGAGGAACTAAACTGGGTGTACATCCAGAACACAGTTTTGGAAGATTGTTCAAATAAGGAATTGGGGAGCAAAGTTTATAGGTAATCGCTGAATTTAGGCAAGACCGTCTGCTAAGGATGTCAGTAATGTAAAGGTATCTCCATTCAGAAAATTATAGGGCTAAAAGTGTAGTTGATGGAGACTGGAGACATGTTGAAATCGGAAAGAAATAGATGTTAGAAAAAAAGAAGTAAAAAAGCTATACAGTGGTACACATATGTCAGTGTAAGAATTTGGAAATTAGAAATCGTAATGCTGAAAAAGGATGTAGTAAGCATAACTGAAGCATAGTGGAATGCCAGAATTCAAAAGAATACTGTAATCCTGACTGTAAACTGTACTGAAACAGCAAGTTAGGTCATAGAACTTGGGAAGTAGCCTTATTTTTAACATACTTTATCATAAAATCTATAGAATTTGAGGGGAGCATACCATAGTAAAATCTGATTGGAAACAACTTCAAAGTCAGAAGAATAAAAAGCAGTCTAGGAGAACTAGGAGCGCTATACTTAAAAGCTTCCACATCAATGGGATATTGAACGTACAAAATTAAAATAGATAAAAGGTTAACAGGCTAATTAAATCAGCTACTTACCCACAAACTGATCTGACGGAACAAATTTAGAGCAGAATTTCCCAGGCTTTTCCAGCCCAAGACGCATTAATAATTTTTTTTCTGTGGTGCACAACCCCCTCACAATTTTTTTTTGACCACGTACAAAGTCGTTAGAGTGTAGCATGATGTAGCGTCTCATGTCTGCACCAGAACAGCAACATTACACAATATACTTTGGTTTGGTCTACAAGACTAATTTATATAAATGACACGTTTTATTTATTTATTTTTTCTAATGCACGACATTTTTTCCCAAAAATCTGCGGCGTGCCTGTTAATTTCTAATGGCACACCAGTTGGGAAATGGTGGTTTAGAGAACCACATCCTAACATGTTAAATTTTATTTTCTTGAAGCAGCTAGTTTTGAGCACAAGGAGGAAAAACTTGATTTCTCCTAGACAATGCCAAAGTAGAATGTTAGACCACAGTGTGTGCTATATCTCCAGCTCTTTGTATTGTTAGCCAAGAACCCAAAGGTGCGGGATTTTTGGCCCATTGTTTTATACAGCTCCGGATCTTCAGCTGTTTAGAACTGCTTTGAAATTAGTAGGTTGGATCTGGCTTAAGGTGATAAGGGCATAATCCGCTTCATAGGAATTTAATACCGATCCCAGATAGAAGAATGCAGCATTCAAACTAGGAAGCAGCCTACACAGCACTAAACATCCACTGTATCCATGTGCTTTGTACAAATGCTGTTCTGGACAGATGGTCTGTTTTTAACTATGTATTTCAAATACTGGGAATGCTGTGCTTTGCTGCATTTATCTCTCAGAATAATCTGTTTTGCAACAGCTATCTTTTTGAAAGCTTCTCTGGATATGGTTCAGTAGTTAGCAAGAACGATGACCTAGAGTAGGGGTGTCAAACATACGACCCATGGGCCAGATCTGGTCCATGAAGCCATGTGACCTGGCCAGCAGGTAGATAAACTGAGTCTGTACACGTGTCCAGATCCTGTGTGCCTCATATGGTGCTCCAACTGCGACCTGACCAATGCCCCATAGAGGGGGGAGGATCACCTCCTTGGACCTGCTTGAGATGCAGCTGTGGATGCATGACAAGGTGTGGTTGACCTTCCTGACCACATCCCCACACTGTCGGCCCATGTTCATTTTGGCATCAGTAAGGACTCCCAAGATCCTTTTCTGCCTCTGCATTGACGAGAAGGGAGTTCCCCAGCCTGTAGGTATGCTGCTGCTTCTTCCTCCCCAGGTGCAGCACCTTGCACTTGTCAGTGTTGAAATCCATCCTGTTCTCATCTGCCCACCCATGTAACCTGTCTAGGTCTAATTGCAGCCTATTCCTCCCTTCTAGCGTGCTCACATCCCCCCACATCTTGCTTGCTTGTGCTGTCTCAAGTTGTTCATGTCTTAATCAATTTAGTATGAGTCAAGTTTCCTAACACAGCATCAGTACCTAAAAGGGATTTTCTATAGCAAAATTAAACAGAATACAGTAAAATCCTTGCTATCCAGTATTTAAATAACCGGAATCTTCACTAACCAGAATTTCCGGCTGACTGCGGGGAGGGGGAAAGCTCGCACGTGGCAGCTGCCGCTGCTGCCCACCGCCCTGCACTGCTGCTGCTGTGTGTGCAGCCACCACACACGCACACACTCACCCTCTTTCTCTCTTTCTCTCTCCGCTGGGGGCTGGGGAAAGCTCACACGTGGCAGCTCTGCATGCACGGCCCTGTGGTGCGGCTGCTTCGCTGCACTGCGTGTGGCCACTGCCACGTTCTCCCCCACCCCCGCCCAGTGTTATCTGAAAACCCTGCTAGGTATTTCAAATAACTAGAGTTTTTACATGACTGGCAATCCCCTTACCCCAGGGATACCGGATAACAGAGATTTTACTGTAGTACTTAAATTTGGGCGCTCACATGGCAAATGAAATAAAGACAGAAAATTAGACAAAATTGGAAATACCATAAGGCGGTTAGAGCTCAGAACAGTTTGCCCTAGTATTTTGCGCCAGGCAAACAACTCCTGTGTATTCATGTCTCACAATACCAGTACATAGGCCTACAACAGCCAACAGGTTGTGGTGCCTATTGTCTAGTGTCTTAAAGATTTTGCTCCACCCAGTCCATCCAAGCTGTACGTATTTAAGGAAAAAAGTGCTGCTATATGGCTAAGCAAGGAACAGCTAGATTTACCATAATAGGGTTTTTCCCCATATAAGTATATTTTGGAGTTCTCTTGACCTTTTTTTGCATCATATGAGTTGAATTGGTTCCTCCCTTTTTTCCCCAAAAGAAAGATCTAGAAAAAGAGGTTCAACAGTTGTCTGTCAGAAGTGGAAGTGTAGGCCTCCTACTTACTGTCAGAACGGAGAGGGAACCAGTAAGATTAGTGGGTGCATCTGCATGTGCCATTAAGGTGATGTCATAAACTCCAGTGCAGTTTGCACCATTTACCGTGGCACCTTAATGGCATGTGTAGATGCTTGAACTGCTGTGGTCCAGGGTGCATGTACAGATGCTGCACTGGGGACTGTAGCAGTTTGAGTCAGGGTGGAGCCAGACCTGGGCTAACACGGGATCTGAGGGGTCAGCTCGGGGAGGTGGGGGGAGGGTGGCATAGGCAGGGATCTGCCCCCTACTGCCTGGGCTGACCAGGCGCAATCTACACCTGGGTCAATGTTTACATGCGTTTAGGTGCAGTTATTTTCACTGCCGTAAGATAGTACTGTCAGAGACTACTAGCTTGCTGTGGCCTAATAGCATCGCACGTGTACACTGTGGTGCTTTACGCTGCAGCAAATTAGTCTACTGCCCAGTTAATTTCATAGACTTTCATAGACATTAGGGCTGGAAGGGACCTCGGAAGATCGAGTCCAGCCCCCCGCCAAAAGGGGCAGGAAGTCAGCTGGGGTCATAGGATCCCAGCAAGATAAGCATCCAGTTTCATCTTGAAGGTGTTCAATGAAGGCGCTTGAACGATCTCCGGTGGCAGGCTGTTCCAGACCTTGGGGGCTCGGACAGTAAAGAAATTCTTCCTTATGTCCAGCCTGAAACGATCTTGTAGTAGTTTGTGACCATTCGACCTCGTCATCCCTTGGGGCGCTCTGGTGAACAAACGTTCCCCCAGATACTGGTGGTCATCCCTGATATACTTGTAGGTGGCCATCAGATCACCCCTGAGCCTGCGCTTTTCCAGGCTAAAGAGCCCCAGGGCTCTCAGCCTGTCCTCGTAGGGTCTGCTTCCCTGACCTCTGATCATGCACGTGGCTCTTCTCTGGACTCTCTCAAGCTTCTCCACATCCTTTTTGAATTGTGGAGCCCAAAACTGGACGCAGTACTCCAGCTGCGGCCTCACTAAGGCCGAGTACAGGGGGAGAATGACGTCCCGGGATTTGCTTGAGAAGCATCTATGGATGCAAGCCAGTGTTTTGGTCGCTTTACTAGCCGCAGCATCGCATTGCAGGCTCACGTTCATCTTGTGGTCAATGATGACCCCCAAGTCTCTTTCTTCCATAGTGCTAGCCAACATAGCACTGCTGAGCCTATAAGGATGCTGCAGGTTTTTTTTCCCCAAGGTGAAGAACCTTGCATTTATCGGCGTTGAACACCATCAGATTCTCATCCGCCCACTTGCTGAGCCTGTCCAGGTCAGCCTGGATCATCCGCCTGTCTTCTGGTGTGGATGCTTTGCCCCAAAGTTTGGTGTCATCGGCGAACTTGGCCAGTCCGCTTCTGACTCCAGTGTCCACATCATTAATGAAGATGTTGAACAGTATGGGTCCAAGGACAGAGCCCTGGGGGACCCCACTGGTCACAGGACGCCACGATGAGTGACTTCCATCAATTACTACCCTCTGGGTCTGACCCCGGAGCCAATTTTCCAGCCAGTGGATCGTGGAGGACCCAAGGCGACAATTGGCCAGTTTCTCCAAGAGACGATCATGGGACACCAGATCGAAGGCTTTTTTGAAGTCAAGATATATGACATCAATCTCATCTCCCTTGTCCAGGTGTTAGGTCACCTGGTCGTAGAGGGAAATGAGATTGGTCAAGCAAGACCTACCCGCAACAAACCCGTGCTGGCTATCCCTTAAGATGTTGGCGTTGGCCAGTCCATTGAGGATGGCCTCTTTAATAAACTTTTCTAAGATCTTCCCCGGGATAGAAGTCGGGCTGATGGGCCTATAGTTAGCCGGATCCACTTTCCTCCCTTTCTTGAAGATAGGCACCACATTGGCCTTCTTCCAGTCTTCGGGCACTACACCAGAGTGCCAAGAGTTTTCAAAGATCCGCGCTAGAGGCTGGGCTATGATGCTCGCCAGCTCCTTGAGTGCCCTGGGGTGAAGATTGTCAGGGCCTGACAATCATGTCTGTAGATGCACCCAGAGAGTGCATGTTGGCTGAGGCATTTCTGGATCATAATGCTTTTATGAATATGGTTCATATTATACGTTTTTATCAGTACCGCGTTATTTTCTTTTAGACAAGACAAGGTTTGAATCCCAGGGACTATTGTTGTTTTTTCATCCACTCCAGAACTCCTAAGAGTAAATTTTCTGTCTAATAAGCAGTCTGATTGAAAGAGAGAAGATAAATGGCATAGTCTTCGCTCTTCTGGCATCTAGGCAAATTTCTATAGGTTCTTTCATTTTTGGCCAAGTCATAACTTCTAACGGTGGTATAAGAAACACAAATTCTTAACTTCATCAACATCTATGTGATGAAAATTTGGATTCTTACACAAGAGAATGATGAAGGGGTTTCAGAGTTTGTGTCAGTTAAACTATTTAATTCTGATCTAACATCTTCCCTAGTAATTAACAGGTTTTCTTTATAGGTTATCAAACATTTTTTCTGAAAACTTGAGAGTATATGCCTAAGGAGTGGTTAAGGGTATTATGAATTTTGTAGAGAAAAGATAATGGCAATATTTCTGGACTTGCTGAAAATGTCCTCTCTGAGAAGTTGTTAGAATGGGATAAATGTGTAATAAAATATGCTTTGTGGTAACAATTTATTGTTTATTGCTGTAGTGCATATATAGATTATAGGTTTCCCTAACTTTATGCTGGACATGCATTCCTGGAAAACGGCACGTAACTTGAATTCGCATAAAGGGAACCCACTTTACAATGTAACAAATAGGGACCTCGCCTATACTGTTCCAGGACCCTGACTGTACTGACCCCCAGGCCCATTTCTACCACTTTTACAAGACAGTTTTGGCACTCACCAACAGCAGACAGTACGCGCAAGCATGGGGCACTATCATAATGGGGATGGCAACTATAGAAACATGTGTTGCAGACAATGAGCGAGGAGCACAGATCCACACAGGAGACTGTATTTTGATGCGTGTCACTTCCCAAAATGCACCACAAAGCTGCTGACTGCATGCTTCCACCACACCAATCACATAAGAGTGAATTAACCTTGCATCTAACACATTTTTGGTATAAAAAGGGTCATCGTATAAGAGTGAATTTGCACATATAAAACCTGCATAATCGCAGGTTTCTCTTGCTTTCAGAAGTTTCAGTTCGCCAAAGATATCCTTGTGCTGTACAAATTGTCTCAAGGTTCTTCGCTGTGGTTGTGTACAGCAGCTTCAGTAGCAATTGACAGGTCTGTTTTTGGTTATGCTGTTGCATGCAGGTGATGAGGCTGTTGGTTTTAACACCTTTGAACCTTATTATTCGAGAAAAAGAATTCAGTTACATCAAGATATAGAAATAATATAAAAATTTAAGTCACTGGCTTTTAGAATTTACTAAAAAGCTGTTACTATCCTTAAAATTCATACATATGTTCTTTCTTAGCTTTTGACTCTTCCAGCACATGTTCTCAAGTTTCTGATTTTAGAGTATTAAAGATTTTTGCTGTCATATAGAATTCTCTCAAAAATGTTTTGTTAGAGCTACTCAGAAATTAAACTGAAACAATTATAAAAACACATTGACTGTTTTTCATGTGCATGTCTTTATAGAACCATTCGCACGACCACATTCTAGATGCAGGAGACTCAAGAAAGCAACAAGCTAACCAACACAACTACCGTACCAGATACGCATTAGAAGAAACTGCCAGGCCTGCTGAAGAGTTAGAAAATGGAAACAGTTCATCAGATGTAAGAGTTTAAATAACAAAGCAGCATTTGAGATTATTTACATTGCTTCAAGTAGCTCTAGGAATTGCTGGTTTTGAACTTCAAAATTTGTTTTTATTGTTGATCTTCAATTACATGCTCATCTACCTTTGCATAGGTGTTAAGGTAATAAACATTGCCCCCACATTTTATGCGTGCATGTGCACACAAAATTTCTTAATGGTTATTTTCAGAAAATAATTACATGTGCAAGTCCTTAAAACTTCAGTGTAGCTTCAGTGTCCATTTGTGTTCTTTCAGCAATTGACCTACATAATAACGTAAATTAGTCAGAAATGAGAATCTTCACATAAACATGAAACAGTTAGTTTGAAGAGATCAGTGTACATTTAAGTCCACACAAATCAAAGACCATTTTTATTTGATATGTGTATAAGTTTAACAGTTTTATATGAGCAAATGAAGCATGAACTGCTGGTTTTGTTAGACTCTAGGTAACTAAATGAAAGAGGGAGGAGGACGAATCATATTATACAAATTCATGGAAAGCATGAGTGGAAGTCTAGAGTCAAATATGTAGAATAGGATTTTATAGCCAAAAGGAGATAGCTTATTTAAAAATAGCTAACTTTTTTAAAAGTTCAGGTGAAGAGCTGTTAAAAGACTTGCATATCTAAGTGTATGCTGTTTAAAATTCTGCCTCTATTCAGATGTTATACACTACTTACTTAAAGCATAATGTAATGACTTTGCTAATCCCTTGCACATGCAGATATTGTGCCCAGTTAGATTTCCTACAATACAGGGTCATATTTTTAAAAGTGTGCACTAATTTCTTCAGTATTCTAAAATGCAGATTTGGATATACACAAATTTGGGAGGATAAAAAAAATAAAAAAAGTTTATGGACTTTTAAAAACCCTTCCCTTCGTGCTGACACAAAATCTGGCTGTGGAGATGCGTCTGCATAATTGAGGATAAATTGCTACTTTAGATGTGCATACTTGAGTAGTATTAAGTTTAATTTGGGGTCTGAAGTGTTTGTATGGTTAAGAATATGACCCAAGTTTTAACACAAAGCCAGACAGAATTTTTAATAGTAGTCTGTGCCATTTACATATCATTATAAAACATTTTAGCACACTCTTGTCTGCATTACCAGTAGTTATGGAAATTGTGTTCATTGCTCTCCAACATGGAAGGCAGCCATTTTGTTGATAGGGACCAATGCACATGATTTAATGAAGAAAGGCTTTGTAGGGGAAATAGAAAAATTAGTTAACGAAATTTAGACCCCTGGTACATGATCATTTAATGGCACGATTGTATCTGTTCCCTAATCCCAGAAATTATGCCTCCTGCCACTAATCGTGGAAGCCAGGGAAGGTAATAAATAGGGGATTGATAACTCCATATATGTCCAGTTCAGTGCTCTCCCTTCAAAGCAAGTGGTGCATTGCAGGGTTGATTTGCAGGCAGGACATGTGGTTTTGGGATTGGGGATCAGATTCCAGTTGTGCCATTACAGCTTGCCAGCACAGGGCAGGCCTGAGATCATGATCTCCCCTGTACCAGCAAGTAGAAAACCAGCTGCCTGGCAAACCAGTGTGGTCCCAGGGCTGGGACAGACCACCACAAAATTATTCTGTAAAATGTGTAATAATTTTGCAACTGGTTTCCTTTGCACCTTAAACTGAATGTGTGGCAGAGTCCCTACCATGCAGCTTAGTGCCAGCCGCATGGTGCAGTTCGTCTCTGCCCCAGGACTGCACTGGAGCTGGTTTGAGACTCCAGTGTGGTCTAAGGCTGGAACCAGCAATCAAGTGGATGTGGAGTTGTCAGTTGATTGTCAGTTTCAGCACTGGGACTGCACCAGAGCCAGTTCAGGGCTCCAGTGTGATTCTGGGGCTTTGACTGACAATTGGCTGATTGTACCTCCTAGCCCTGGGACCACACTGGGGGCCTGTCCCAGGGCTGTGCTATGTAGCCAGCATCAGGCTGCATGGCAGGGACTCTGCCACACATTCAGTTTTTCTCCTCCCTTTTTTCATGTGTGTGAAGGCTTTCAGGTGTTTTTTTTGTAGAGGCTTGCTGGTTCAGCATTAATTTTTTCTACTTAAGCATTTAAGAGATTATATAATAGGGTTAGAGTTTAGTACACTTTTAAAAAGTTAAATTTAACATAGTAAATATGATATAAACAGGAAAAGATTATTTTTGAAAAAAATCAATCCTTATTTTAGAGGGTCCACTTCTGTGGAAAGGGTAGATTGGTTCATGTAATGGGGTAGGTACTGTTGTAAGGACTTGGATATCTTGATGGACAATTTCACGTGCTATGACAGACCCCCTTTTTTTGGTAATGGAATCCAAAGTGCAAGCAATGTTTTTATCTTGGACTTCCCTTGATTTTTTTTTTGTTTGTTTTGAGGCATTTTTTAAATCTCTGAACAGTAATTATGCAAGCATGGCTTATATAACCAATCTTCCTGTAAATAAATATTGTTAGCTTACTTTGATAACAGAAGCCTTCTGGATTTTTTTTCTTTTTAACTACAATTGGCTCTGCAGAACCAGTTTAATAGCAAGATGATAAATCTCTTTTCTTCTATTCCTTTACAAATTGTTAACTAAATTTCAGCTGAAGTGTTTGTATCTCTCACCTGTTACCTGTCTGCAGTCACACTGACTGCAAAGGGGTTGCACGTGTGTAATTGATATGGTAAAATGTTGCCTGCATGATCTTTATAGAGATTGCATGAGAGAAAGAGAGCCCACCCTGATTTATAAGAACTGCAGGTGTATGGTTTTTGTAAAAGAAAAATCTTTAGAAATTGAACAAATTTGACCTGAAAATTGATCCAAATCGCTGAACCCTCAAAACGTATTTTATTTATTATTTTTTAGTAAAAATCAAAATAAAAGCGGTACATTTGTTTTTTATAACATTTTTTTCTTACATAACCTTAATATTCATCATTTGTGAAATATTTGACCTACAGTGATAAGCAAAAAATCTTTCACTGACTCTTTATCAGGTTCCAGTCTCTTTTAGATAGATAACATCAATGAAGCTGTTTTTATTCATGTTTCATTTTTATTGTTAAATTCACCAGCATGGCTGCACATGCGATATTTATTTTTTCAATTAATTTTCCTTTGGGTGTGGGGGGAGGCTAGGGGAGATACTTTACATGGTATTGGAATACTTCATTTTCACTATTATGAGTTTGCAAGATATATTTAAATTATTTCTCAGAAAATATAGCTCAGCCTATATGTGTGAGATGCAGTGTTTTCTGTTAATTTGTGGTGAGAAATATATACAGTGCATAGAATATGCTTGGTTACATATGCTTAAACTTTTCGCTGAGTGCTGACTCTCTTATTTCTACTTGGAGCACTGGGCAGTTGATTGGAATTTTTTTAAAATTAAAACAGTTTGATTTGTGGTATGAACTAAGAGATGTCAAAGCCATTTATACTGTACATACATTATATAAGTAAAGTAAAAGACAGACCTGGCTTCCAAAGATGTGAAAATTGAAATGGGCAAGAAAAGGTTGGGGGCAGGGGGGGCGCAGATGATTATAACAGGTCATTACAGAACAGAGAACAGAACCACGAACTACCTGTGTGTTGTTCCAGTGCTCAGTCCACTACAACATGCTACCTTTTGGTTTTGCTCTCATTTAAATAGCTAAGGACACAGTCAAACCTGTGCAAAGAGAATTCATACCTGACCATCAAAATGCTATTTTTCATATATACTAAACCCCTGAAAGATGACATTTACAATAGAAAGATTGACTCCGAATTTTAATCATGCTCTTGAGTGGTCATGTTATAATTAATACTTCATTATTATACCACAGAGTAACTGTCACATACTTCCTTATCAGGAAGGAGAAATAGTTGTTGCCAGTGGTGGAACATCAGAAGATGATGAGAGAGCATGGCACAGTGATGGCAGTTCTAGGTAAGTGACAGCATACAAAGAAAAATAGTTGTACTTTTTAAGTCTTGAATTTTGCCTTCTCTGCTTATTCCATTAACATTAATGAAAACTGAAAATGAAGGTGAAAAACAAGGACACAGTTACCTAATCTTGTTGTCTGTATGTAATGCTGCTGTCAATCCTTGAATGACACTTTAATGTAGCCCATAATGTAACTAGAGTTCTGTGAAAAGATCTTATATACAAGGCAGTAACTATAGGCATTAGTTCCTTGAACTGAATTGTTCTACTTAGCCATGAAGACACATGCAGTTAAGTTCTGTATAAATAAAAATAGGCATCCCTTTAAGAACATACAACTTTCAGGCAGTGGGGGAAGGGAGGAGTGAAAGTAGGGGAGGAGCATAAAACAATTAAAAAAAATAAGTAAAAATTGGAAAGGAGAAAAAAAGTTAATTCTGTAATATAGAGAAGAAACAAGGCAGTAAATATCTTCAGTGTCAGGACATGGAAGGACACTTTTTCAGTTCATCACGAAGGAACTTGAACCAAAAAAAAGGTTGGAAACCACAGCACTAAGGAATGATGATCTCTTCACTGTTATGCAGTAAGGTAGAATCTGATTGCTGATATCCAGATTTTTAGTTAAGTAAAATTAAGACAGTTTGAGATTTGTTTTCATATTTTTAAAAAGTACTAAATTTAAAGAGATTTTTTTATGGGAAATGGCACGATAGGACTCCTTCACTCTTTAAAAACTGAGGAGGAAGAAATGCATCTGGAAGCTGAGCATCAGTTACGGGGGGAAAATTACAATGTCATTTAACTTGATGTGGAGGAAGAACAAGACATGAGTTTAATTCCCAACAGTTTAGGCATATATAGGACAGGAATGGGAAATATGCTTTTAACTCATTTGCTAACAATGGAAGATGCTGTTGATACAGCACGTAGAGAAAGAAATTAGATTTCCCACAAATAAATGATAAAGACCTATATTAGAAATAGATGCGACAGCTATCATCAACAAACTACAGTCAAAGCTTTTAGAGCCATATAATGTACACTTGCAGTCTAGGGTATTATTAATTGTCTAGAGCAGGGGTGTCAAATACAGTTGGGGGCATGGCCTGCTGCTGAATCTGGAACCATCTGGCCCCACTGGTTCTGGCCGTTGGCAGGAAACTTGGCTTGATACCACTGCCACAGTGAGCACTGAAGCAGTCCTCACCCTGAGCTGAAACTGACTTTCAAGGAAACCCATGGTCCAGATGCACCCAGGTAAGTGACACCCCAGTCTAGAATGATGAGGGAAGAAGGGAGTTGGATTGTATTGAAGACTGTTCCTTATTCCTCTTTCCACTTTGGAAGAATAGCTTCTTAATACTTTAAGAAACAGGAGGTTGAGAGAGCAGTAAGTGTTCCAGGGAAGCTGTTGAACTTTTGTACAGCAGAGGGGAGGCGCACAGTCCCTTCTCCTATTGTTTGATTGGTCAGGCAATTGGCTTCCACTCATAAGACTAATAGCAGTCCCACACAACTTATTTGAGAAACAGTACCCTTTGAAATAAAACCCACGGCAAATAGCTGGAGCACCTCAATGGTCCTACATAGCTGTTTGCTGTGGCTATGTATTCTACTAGCTATGGAGTTGTCAACCAGGGATACGTGTACCCTTGGTACACGGGGGCAGGTGGGCCACCCGCCCTGCATCCAGCTGCTTGCCACTCTGCCCCCCTGCCCAGCTGCCCACCCCCCCAGGGTACACTTATTAAAAAGGGGGCTGTTGGGGGGTACACTTATTAAAAAAGGTTGAAAACCCCTGCACTGGCTGGTTCACACATCCTTATGTTTCTTAGCCCTCTGAGAACAAGCTAAGCTCCACTGTAAATGAATACCTTTATAAAGGCAGTTATTTCACACAGCAGTGTGAAATAAAAAATTTTAAAAATCCTTAGATTTCTGTCAACTGTTTTAATTCTGTCCCTTTCCTCTGACTTTTCTGCTTACTCATTTGCCATGGGAAAACGCGATAAAACACGGCTTTTTTCTTTCTAAGCAGAAAAATGCAGGAAGTGGCAAGTTTCCCCTTGCAGGCTGGCAGAGTTCCAGCCTGCGAGGGGTGGGGGAAGCGGGAGGAGGCAATTGGGCAGGGAGTGCCACGTGCATGTGTGCATGGACATTGATGCACCCATAGTAAGGGAGGGAGGGAAGGAGTTGGGCAGAGCTAGAGCTGGGGCTGGGGGCACTGCCCAGCCAAGGTGGTCTGTGAGGCTTGGGGCCCAGGGCCAGAGAGGGAATGCGACTGCAAGGCCTGGGCAAAGAGTGGGACAGAGCAGGGCAGGGAGTCTTGGTATGTTGCCAGGAGCCCTGTGCTGCCATGGTGAAGCACACCACCTGCCCACCTAGCAGCAGCAGGGGTTGCAGCATGGAGTTAAACACCCTGCTGATACCAGGCAGGCAGGGAGTGCCTCGCCATGGTGACTGTGGGCTTCCAGCAATGGCACTGAGCCTGCTTGCCCTGCCCCTGGAGTGAGGGCAGCAGAGCAGAAAGCTCCAAACCTGCCGTGCCCCCCCAAGCTCCACTCCATCCATGCCACTTGTGTAGGTGCGGGAGCTGGGCTCCATACTCCAGTCAGGCTGCTGCAGCTGCTGCCTCCCACGAGCAGCAGCCGGGGCTTGGACACTGCTGGGGTGGGGCAGAGGGCTGCGGATCCAGGTCCCTGGCAATGTTCTCTAAGGTTTAGCAATCCGTGAGCAATCCTGGCTGGGAGTGCACGGGTATCTGTGTGCTCGCCCCTCCCCCCTCCTGCAGCAGCCTGTGCCCAGCTTGGGGTGGGTGGCAAGCAACCGGATGTGAAGCCACCCGTTGCAGCAAGGGGAATGTCAGCGCCCTCTTGCTACAGCACTGGGCTTCCCCCCCGCCAGGCTGGTGCTCAGGGGCCATGGCCTTCTACTACTCCCCCCATCGATACGGCACTGTGTGCACGGCATTAAAAAGTTATTGCACATCATGATTTTTTTTGTGTGTGCGGCCATGCACGCGTGCAGCTTAGAGGGAACGCTGGCCCCGTAGCCCTGGCAGCCTCTTTTAGAAAGGGGGGGAGGGCTGCGGGTGGGAAGTAAAGGTCACTGACACGGCCAGGGGGCTGTGGGTTGGGAGTGAGGGACACTGGCACAAGGGCTGCTCAGAACTACAAAGCAGTGGGTGCACATCAAGCAGTAAGAATTTATAGGTATTTAGAATTTATTTGATTATAGTGACTGATGCCCTGGTAGGCTTCCTAATTGCCTTAAAATTGTAAATATATCAATAAAACATTGTGTTCAACTGGTATCTATATATGGATCTTGGGGGTTTAACCAGATCGTTTACAGTCTTTAAACAGAGAAAACCTGTTTATCAAATGGATTGCCCAATAGTTCACAGATTTCAAAGCCAGATGCCCCTATGTTTTCTTCATAGGAAGAAAAACAAGATATAAAGGAGGCAGTTTAAAATATGCTGCAACTAATTTCGGCAGACCGCTATCCAACAATACCTCACATACTGAAGATTGTATTTCTGTCTCATCAGAAAACCATTATCAGCTCTTCAACCATCCATATGAGGTCCCAACCTACGCCTAGCACACCACCATGTCCCTATGAGTCCCTTTTTTAAATTATTGACCTATCCCAGACACTAGGAGTCTGACTTCTTCCCCACCTTCTTAAACAGATTATTTCCCCAAGGCCACCGCTTGCTTCAGAGCATCAGAAACTAAATCACCTATTCAATAAGTACCAGAGCTCATGCCTACCAAGCTTTGAAACTTTGAACTTACTACCTGCAGCAGGGGGGCACAACTCAACCTTTACTGGAGGTCAGTTGTAAGGTACAGATCCTAATAGAGAGTCATTACTAACAGGATCTCTCTCTGACTGAATGCAAGCACTCTGCAGGATTGCAGGTGGGAAATCTGTGCAAGCACACCCACAGATTAAGAAGTCACTGCACAGCAAAGATGCAGGATTTGCTGTTTTGCTTTGCAAATGTTTTTTCAGTTTACAAAATGTTTTAATCATGAGTTATGGCAGGGAAGGCAAAAAATAAAAACAATATCTACCCAACCCTGGTTTATCTGCTAGCACAGGAACAATTCCTTTCTAGCTGCAAAAAGGCAGTTAGTACAATGACAACAAACCCCCGACCCCAGACCCTATTTTTGATGAAAATAGTTTGTCCTGATTTTGTTCTGGAAATGATTTTTTTTCGACGCTTTATTTTATTTTAAACTTCTTTTCCATATCATCCCTAGTGACTACTCTAGTGATTATTCTGACTGGACAGCAGATGCAGGAATTAATCTGCAGCCACCAAAGAAAATTCCTAAACTTAAAACCAAGAAAGCAGAAAGCAGTTCAGAGGATGAGGAAGGAACAGAAAAACAAAAGAAGCAAATTAAAAAAGAAAGGAAAAAAGGGAATGAAGATAAAGATGGACCAACAACATCACCAAAGAAAAGGAAACCCAAAGAAAGAAAACAAAAGGTTTGAAACACTTTGTAGGTTATAAGACACATACCACAAAAGGATCTAAATGACTCGAATAGGTTGAGCAGCTGTATACAGCCTTACATACAGTCCAGTTTGAAATTACAGTTTGTTTATATTCTAGAAGTACTGATCATTGCAAATGTTGGCTCTTTTTGTGAGGTCTCTGAGGGTATGTACATGTGATACATTTAGGTCATCCTAAGCAAAGTTAGGGCACTCTAAATGGTCTAGTCTTCAGGCACTCATCGGGCTTACATTGCCCTAAAAATGGTGAACCTAATCTAAACTACAAAAAAAAGGGTGAACCAGATCAGCAAAGGGTTACTCTGGCCTAGCGAATGCTGGCACGTGTTCACAGCATAACCTCAGGGCTGTGGTGAGGGCTGTGCTGTGCAGTTTTAATACCCCTGAACCTGACCAGGCTATCTGCCAAAAGGAATCTGGCAGAAGGCAAGATCTAGAATTACATAGAGTTTTGCCTGTATTAGGGAGCTAAGGCTGGATGACATTTTAGGAAGAACTGTTTGATTTCAGTATGAATCAAAGGAGGGGTAAGGACTTTGTTTAGCCTTGCCAGTTGCAGTGGTTGGGATGCAAGAGGTCTTGTATTACAAAAATGTGTCCAGCTGGTGTATAAATCTTAAAGGGAGTTATGGCGGGGCTTGTGTGTTTGGTGTACAGATTACTCCATTACAGCTTCAAGTTTTGGCTGAACTGACTAAGCTTCCCTTTACTATAGTACTGGAATTGTCAAGGTCCCCGCCTCTTCTATCACTCGTGCTGTAACCTTTGCATGGGTGATGAATCTTTATTTATGGTATCCATGGTAAAAAAAAGAGTTCTCTGTAATATATCTGGCTGCAATATACTTTTTAATTTCCTTTGGGAGGTGTGTTGGGATTGAGAAAGGAACTTTAAGAAGGGAAATTACACAAAAACGAGGAACTTAGTTAGAAATAAGTTAAAAAGGAGCAGTGATTCTTAACTAGGGTGCTAAACAAATAAGCACAGGCTAAATCTTGTCCCTTCCTGGATGATACTCCCACCACCAATGCCCAGCCCTGGGCAAGTAAGCACTATAATATAGTTTTTTCAATTGGTGTCACTTAATTCACAAAAGTTATGGAGGGGTGCCTCAAGTCCAAAAGTTGAAAAACTGTATTAGATGCGCAGAAAAATGTGTACCACAAATCAGGAAGGGTACCAAGTGGTTCCCTAAAGCCCCTTTATAGCTTAATAGCAGAGTTAAAGAGGCCATTTGAGGCAGAGGCATGCTCAAATGATGACAACAGGAAAGATTACAAACTCAAGCAGGGCAGGTGTAAAAGCAAAATAAGGTAAGCAAAACAAAGAATTTTGAGGAGTGTCTAGTAAAAGATGCTGAAGTTGATCTTAAACTCTTTAAAAATACAGAAGCAGGAAGCCAGTGAGAGAATCAAATGGGCTATTAGATGACCGGGGATAAAAGGTGCACTTGGGCATGAAGAAGCCATAGCAGAGCAGCCAGATGAACTCTTTGAATTGTTTTTTACAGCAAAAGATACAGAGGAAATTCCCATGCCAGATCAGTTCTTCCTAGTAGATAAGTCTGAAGAGCTGGACCACATTGAAGTGACAAAGAAAAGGCTTTGGAACAGATCAATAAATTAAATACTAATACGTCACCAGGACCTGAAGGCATTCACCTAAGAGTTCTGAAGGAACTTCAGGGTGAAATTGCAGAACTGTTGGTAGCAGTATGTAATCTAGTTACAATGACCTCTGTACCAGAGTACTGGTGGGCTGCCAATATAGCACCGATCTTCTAGAAGGGCTCTGGAAACTACGAAGTGCATCTCACTTTTATCTCTGGCAAGCTAGTAGAATCTATAATAAAGAATAAAATCAGCAGTCACATGGACAAATGTGTTCTGCTGGGAAAGTGTCAGCATGGTTTTTGTAGAGGGGAATCCTGCCTCACCAACTTCCTGGAGTTCTTTGAGAGTATTAAAAAGCTTGTGGACAAGGGTGATACAGTTAACATAACATATTTGGACTTTGGAAAAGCCTTTGACAAGGTCACTCACCAAAGGCTTTTTTTAAAAACCTGCATTGCCACAGTAATGGAGGGAAAGTTCTTTTGTGGATTGAGCGCTGGTTAAAAGGTAGGCAGCAGACAGAGCCAAATTGTCACTTTTCAGGATGGAGGGAGGTCCAAAGTAGGGTCCTGCAGAGATCTGTGCTGGGCCCAGTTTTGTTCAGCAGTTTCATCAGGGACCTGAAAATGGGGGTACACAGTGAAATCTCCAAGTTTTGCAGCTGATTCCAAATTATTCCAAGCAGTCAAATTCCAAGCTGATGGAAAAGAGCTACAGAAGGACATATGGAGGTGGAGATATACTTCTTTTATCCCTATAGTGGGTGTATTTTTGGAATTCCAATTTCAGGTGGTAAGCAAGCTTAATTTAGGCCATCTTCTCTTAAAAGAACATTTTGTATGGTGAGGATTTTCATATCAGTTAGCAAATACAAATGCTTGGACAACTTGGAAGCTGCCACCATGTAAGTAGGATGATATCAAGTTAGTGGTAAAATAAGTACATTTATTCTTTCTGCTTGAGTTTCATATGCTGCATTTCACAGGAAGTCAGGGGAAACTTGAGTCTAAACCATAAGCTGCAGCCCAATGTTTCTTGTTTGCTGCAGGCCTAAATTTATTATAGGAAGAAAATGCTGGTATCTGTTCGTAAACAGAGCTTGCATTTCTCCCAGGAGAATCTCTTTTATTTTGGGATCCTTACAGAGGAACTAGTCCATTCTCTTCCTTCCTTCTTTAAGTTCCTGTGAAGTATATAGGGGTGTAGGTTGTAGCCATGTTGGTCTCAGGACATAGGCAGACAAGGTTCTTTGGGTCTGATGAAGGGTTTTTAAACCCAAAAGCTTGCTATAAAATGTTTTTCCCAACTATTTTAAGTTGGTCTAATAAAAGATATCATAGTAACCCAAAGAACTTTGTCTGCCTGTGAAGTATATGAGAGAAAACATGCTCACACATTTTTTTTCCTGGGACAACGCTATGTTCATCTGTGAGTGAGTAGTGGCTTATTCAAGTTAATTGCCAGTCATTCTAAGGCCTGTCACATTGTATGCTCTCCCTGGCCACCAGCCATAATACAGCTTCGAAGAGCTACATTTGGAAAGGGCTGTGCCACCCTCCTCTTTTCTTCTGGGTTTTGATTCAGATCAATCAGGACTAGCTCAAATGAGAGGCATTTATGCATGTGCCCTGGGAGGCAGAGGGTGGTACTTTAAACAGAGCGGCTCTTGGACCTGCTCTAATTAAAGTGCCTGGAGTGTCACATGTATAGGCATCCCTGTGCTGAAAAATGGTGGCAGGAGCTCTTTAATTAAAGCTTGTTGACTCTGGAGTCTCCTGGATTGCGGCAATTACCACGTTCCAGCAGAATTGATTAAACAAATCTGCTCCAATGCACTGTAATTGCAGCATGTCAAAGCAGTCGCAATACACGTGTATACATGTATGAGATGTCTGTTTACTGCCCCTCTCTTAATAAAGGAAGAAGATTCAACACTTCTTATGTAACCTAATGTTAGAATTTTTTAAGAAACCATTGCTCTGGTCTCACCAGTTTCTGATTCTTGCAGTGTCTTAACTCTTTTTATGAAGCAGATGTTACTTAAATTTTTGAAGGGCAGCTTTCAGCTTCATTGTTTGCATTCACTAATAAATCTAATTTAGCAGTGGCAAAGAAATGAACCATCTTTTGAAACAGCTGAGACCACTCAATATTGTGAAAACCCTCTTAGTTGGTGTCTGGAGCTAGTGCCTGGCTTGTCCCACCCTAAACAGTATTGGCTTTACTTTGCAGCCTAAGATTCTCTTATTTTTGTGTGATGGAACATAGAATTTTGACCATTTCAAGTGTTTAAATATTTCAACTTTCATACTTGGAGAATGCAGAGAGCTAAATACATTTATGCTTTGTATATATTAAATGCATAGTAAAGAAATTTACATTAATTTTTTTTAAATAAAAAAATCCTCATGTGGCTGCTTTATTATAAAATGATCCTAAACATTTTAATAACATTTGTCAGAAAAATATTTTCTTTCTTATATGAATGATAATCAGAAAATTTATCTTTGACTTTGACCAAACAATATTATCTTTACAGGATATATTGAATTTTGGTAAAGAGAGATTTATTTCTTACTACTGTATTCTGTGCATTTTCTTTAGAGATTGGCTGTGGGTGTGTTGGCAGAGAACGGCCTGACTTTGGAAGAGTGGCTGCCTTCAGCCTGGATTACAGATACTATTCCCCGTCGATGTCCATTTGTGCCGCAAATGGGTGATGAGGTATTTTTGTTTTTCTCAGCCTTCCTAACTCTCATGTCCGGCTTTTAAGGTTCTTTGATATACGTTTTAAAGACAGAGATGTAATTACTTTTTGGTAGTGTTTGAAATACTTTGGGGTTGATTTACAGTCAAGCTATAAAAGTACTTAAATAAAAATTGCTTTAATTCAGAATTGACATTTTTGTATTTATGTCCCTCCCAGGCTTTCTCTCTCTCCTCCAGAGTCTTCTAGACTCTGTCTTGTTTAAGCTATATTTTTATTTTTCCACGCAGGTGAGGTGTCTTTTGTTATACTGTGTTCACTTGGTGCTGCTTCCATAATATGAACTTTTGGGAAGGCTTCATCTATTGTCATCTGTTGCTCTATAGTGTCCTCTACACTCAAGTATATATAATAAATAAAATAAGCCAAATACATTAAAGCTTGCTATATAAAATTACATCTGAGACATGTTCAGATCAGTTTCACAGAAAATATCCAAGTTTGCAGACTAAATGTTGAGTGGACTTTTGTTTGGAGTTTATGTAAAGATGTTTAGCTTAAATTTAAAGTTACTTTTTTTTATATGTTAAATTAGAGGTAACCCAATATATTAGATAACTTTCATAATTCATATTTAGAGTCTCCATTGATTTTATTTCTATTCATATGTAGTTAAAAAGTTCAGAGCAGTTCTGCATTTTCTGTAGTGCAGGGAAACTACAAGAGGTAATATGGTGTTAAGTAGGGCTGTACGAAGCTTTGGTAGCTGATTCGATTCGGAGGAGATTCGGCCCAATTCAGGGACCAAATCTCCGACTCTGAATTGAATCAGGAGACCAAGTAAAAGCTCCAAATCAATTCAGAAAAGCTTCAGAAAAGATTTGGCTGATTCGGAGATTTGGCCATAGACTAAACAGGCAGTTGATAGCTGCCTCCAGCTGATAAGTCTGTTGGGGTTGGGGGAGGGAGGAGGGAAGAGGTGTGGGGGAGGGAGGGAATGGGGTTGGGGCTGGGACAAGCTGCCCAGCCAGGGTGGTGGGGGGCACATTACTCAGGGCAGAGGGCACAGAATGCAGGTGCACCAGCACTGGGAGCAGTTGCTATGCCCTGCTGCCGCTTTCCCAGCCAGAGCAGGGGGGCGGGATGTGGGTGGGACTTGCTCCAGGCGGAAGGTGGCAAGCGGCAGCAGGGCATAGCCCCCACTCCTGGTGCTACTGCTTCCTGCACCCCGCCCTCATTGGCTGGCAAGTGGCAGAGCCCCTGCTCCCAGTGCTGATGTGGGTGTGGCAGTGCTGGAGAGGGGGCTGTGCCATGCTGTTGCCCAGAGCAAGTTGTACCTGCATCGTGCCCTCTCCTCCTCCCCTCCCCCCCCGCTGGCTGGGCAAGCGGTAGCAGGGCAGAGCCGTCCCCACGGCTTCCCCCGCCAGGGCAGAGGCAGGTACAGCCACTGGAGAAGACCCATCCCCTGCCTGGCCCCAGCCTCTGGAAGTTAAAAAAAAAAAAAAAAAAAAAAAGCCCCCTCACTGGCTCTAAACATTTCTGCTCCATTCTGTAACTTAAAAGATCACTTAAACGAAATAGATTTTAAGGGCATTTTTAAGTATTCTGAAAGATTGCTTTTAAAAAGTTACAAAATGTATCATTCCGTAACCTAAACAGGGTGAGGTAGAGTAATTTTTATTTTTATTTAAAAGCAAAAATATTGAGTAAAACCTTTCCAACATGACACTAATGACCTAAAGGTTTTCATAGACTATAGACAGATGTTGTCTTTGTAGTGGGATCATCTTTGCCAGGATGCGTCTCAGCACAGGTGATCTGCATAACTGGCATGTACAAATATCACTGGAGGTATTTTCCTACAGAGTCAGGTCCCTACTGCTCCCAGGCTTCAGGGGGACTGATCCTGAGAGAACAGCCTTGGGTATTGCATCCTGAGTTGAGTGAATTCCCAGCACTTATTTCATGCTGCCATACCCTGCATCTGCAAGTGGGGTAACTTGCATGGGTACCCTTGCTTGCAGACGTGCATCTCGGTAATCCCGTTGAAGGTTCAGGCCTTTGCTTACCTGCAGTAGTGCACTCCAGGAATTCCTCTGCAGGTGCTGAGTGAGGAACCATACTTCCCTGCTGCTGTTATGCTGCATCATGGGTGGCCAGGTCTACGGCCACCCTGGGATTGAGCTGCTAACCAGTGTCAGGAGTGAGTAGAGTCTAAGGACAAGTTGGGTCGGGAAGCCAGGGAGGTCAATCTGAGGGTGGGGTCTAGGAAAACACAGGGAGGTCAGCAGAGTTGGAGAGAGAGCTGGATTGAGAAGCCAGGAGTTCAAGAAGAAAGTGGAATCGCAACACAAGCCAGAGGGAGCAGCAAAGCAGTGCGGAATCACGTTGAGCCCTATTGCCTTTGTTTTTTTGATCCCCCAGGGCCAGGGGTTTATATGGGGGTCAGCTGACCCTGGCTGGCCACTCCACAGGGTTCCCCACTCTGCAACTGCAGACACAGGCCCTGGGTTGGGGCCAGGCACCTGGGGCTGTTGTCAGTCAGGTTTGAGCACCTGCCAGGGCTGCTGGAGAATGCAGGCAGCCCTGGGGTGCCTGCACTCGCACCATATGCAATCAGACATCTACTGTGAAAGGATGGCACAAACCATTACTAAAATTATTAATATATATTATCCATATTATTCTTACTACAGTTTTCAATATTCCTAACATGACAGGGGGCATGGGTGTTTGTTTGCTTGGGTTTTGTTCTTCCATTAAAAGTATCATCACAGTTGGCAAAGGAGAACATCTTTACAGCCTTCATGTATAAACTTAGTGGGAAAAGACTTCATTTTAGGTGTGTGTTGTGTTTTTTTTTTTTTTTTTTGTAGAATGGTTGGACAATTACACTCAGCTTGCCACATACTGTGGTCAGAGGGTAGAATAAAATGCTTCTCATAGTCTGTTATTTTTTGTCCTAATTTTTCACCAATCTGTTCCTAGTTTAGGGAATTTTCTGAGGAAATTACCATTTTAAAGTAATTGGTACAGCATTGGTATACAGAACACAGATTTTGTTTTTTTTATTCAAGCCTTGTGTTCCAATTAGCTTGAATAGATTGTTTTAATTTTAGCATGTCTCTTTTAAGTACATGCAAGATTTCCAGTTTGTTTCTTCACTATGTCAGCAGTGTTCAGCACTTTTGATCATAGTCACAGAGCAATATGAAGGGACCCTGAGAGGTCATCTAGTCCATCCTCCCAACCTGAGGCAGGATCATCCCTATCCAAACCATCCTATACGAATATATTGTTTAGCCCCTTCGCAAAACTACAGTCAACACTGACATAACACAAGACATAACACTTTAATCTGCCACCAGTAAAGCAGGGAGCTATATAAACCCTTTTAGTACTTCCTTCAGACACTTAGTCCTTCAAGTATTCACATTTGGTTGATTTTAAACCTTTGGTGGAATTTTTTTTTAATACACAAAAATTCTCATGCAAGTTTAATGCTTCTTACAGTTTTTGATAATTGGTTTATAACAGTGATTCACAATTGGGGTGCCACAGCACCTTGGGCTGCCTTGAGATCCTTTCAAAGTTGCTCTAGGGGGCAACACAATGCTAGCACTGTTATGCATGCAGATATAGTTCACAAGATAAACCTAGATATTTGAAATTCCTACTCATAATGCTATAAATTCCTATTCAGTGTTAAAAATATTTTAACCTGTATGGTCTTTCTTGAGTTCCTTGTAAAAGAGAAACTGCTGTATTATGTTTCTGTGGTAAAAAGAGTGAAAATTAAGGACTTGTATTTTCCAAGGGGTCCCTCAAGTCTAATGAGGGGTGCATTGTGTCTATAAAAGTTGAAAAACATTGGCTTATTCATTCACATAGAAATTACTGTGAAGAATTTGTCCATCCCACATCTAATGGCTTAATTTACTTTATGAAATTTTAAAACCAAAAATCTAACTTTTTCTATTTTTTTCTAAAATTATAACTCTAGATATATGACTATTTTCTTCTAGTTATTGACCAACCTGGCAATGGTGTTCCAGCTAACAGCCAGTGGAACATTATATTATTACATGTAATTATTCTGACTACATGGACAAGTCTTTAAAATCATTCAAACTTTTTTGCCTTTAGATAAAATATATAGTATAAAAGACTTTTAGTTGGATTTGTGTTTCTGAATTACTAGAGTACTTCTGATAATCTTACCTTTGTGTTTTTTCATTTCCCCCCTACCTATTACACAAGTTAATGAGAAAGCATTTGCTTTAATTTTGAATTACTTGGCTTTTGGCAGTGTTAACTCCATCTTTTAATGTTTAGTACAGTTGTTGCTGCACTTATGATTTTTATCTGTCTGTTGATTTGATTTACCATCATGCATAGCAAATGTTTGTAAAAGCCAAAGGCATCATAAAGATAACAGTACACAAAAGCTGCTACTCACTCATATTGGGCATGGAAAGAAGCTCATTGTATATCCATACTGTGCTAACATTTTGGCATTTTGAAATGTTGCTTAGCTAATTTCCACATTTCATTCTTAGGTTTATTATTTCCGACAAGGTCACGAAGCATACGTTGTAATGGCCAAAAAGAACAAAATATACAGTATTAATCCCAAAAAACAGCCGTGGCATAAAATGGAACTCCGGGTATGGTATTTCTCACTTCTTCCCTCTTGGATGCTCTCATTTAAATAAGTAATATAGAAGAAAATTTATAAAGGTGGTATATTGCAAAACTTGTCCATACTTTTGGTGAAAAAGCTATTTGTATGTGTATTTAACTCTGGCTTTGAAAGTTTAACTAAGAAAAAATATATAATATTTAAATCTTCTGCATCAATCAAGTAAATGTTTAAATGTCAGGATTGTGATGCCTTAAGAATGGGACAAAATATTATAAGCCTGTTTAAAGCCATATATTTCTTTTGATCTGTTTTGATTTTCTTACCAATCAATATGATTTATTTTCACCCTTGCTAGAAAATGCATCACAACTAACAGGCCACATTTGGAAATCATAACTTCTTATTTCAGGGAATACATTTGAAAATATGTCTGATCAATTTAACAGAAATTGCAGATGAAATCTGTTGTACTACAAAAATGTATCAACTTTTTTCCATTTCTTAATTCTAGTTGAAGTCCTCTAAAAATCAGTCATCTTAAGTAACCATGTTTTATTTCTTCAGGAGCAAGAACTGATGAAGATAGTTGGAATTAAGTATGAAGTGGGTTTGCCTACTCTCTGCTGCCTTAAACTTGCTTTTCTTGATCCAGATACTGGAAAACTGACTGGAGGATCATTCACAATGAAGTAAGGGAAGCATTATTTCCGTTCAAATAGAGAAACTATTTTTAAGGTGTAATTTCTTAAAAATCTGCTAAAGAACAGATATATTCTTTAAAGCAACTTATTTAAAATACTAAATGTTTGCATTCAAATGCATTCTGACATTAAATGGTTTTCCATACTGACTTGCTGGTAAACACTTCTCTACTATTTTGATTTTAACTAGGTATCATGATATGCCAGATGTTATAGATTTCCTTGTCTTGCGGCAACAGTTTGATGATGCAAAACATAGACGATGGAATATAGGTAGGTGATAGTAAAGTTGTTTAATAATATTATCTGATTCCATGTTGCCTAATTTAATTAGGAAATGTAGTACCATAGATGAATATTTGATATTATACTGAAATTTAAAAATGTCCGTCTAATCCCTTTCTGGCAGCTCCAAGCAATCCCAGCTCTGTGCAGAGGACTGCTTTCTCTCCCAACTCCGCAGCCTCTATTCATCAAATTAGATGCTCTAAATTGTCTGTTGCCACCTCTTTCAGAGGAGGCTGTGTTGAGCAGGGTGGTTGGTTGGAGGAAGAAGAAGCCCTTCTGTACAGATCAAGCAGAGACGGGCAGCTTGAAGAGATGGGCCTCCCACAGAGCTGGCCAAGTCTCAAGGATGCCTTACTATTAGTATTGCCTACCCCTGTTCTAGAGTAGAAGAACTCTTATCGCCTTGAGGCTGCATCTGGCCTGCAGGCTATATTTTGGCCACCCCTGTTCTAAAGCTTCCAGAGGCCAGAAGAAGGGCAAGGGCAATGAGGGTCACTCCTGTTTGCTAGCTCCATGAATTTTGAACTTCCTGTTCATGCTGCCCAGCGCTGAGCACTCTTACATGCTCCGTATAACTATTCAGTAAACATTTTTCCTAATAAATGCCCATTCCTGCTTTAAAAACGTCAGTCTGAATACACTTTAGATTTCCTCATTGAAACAGGCATCTCCAAAGAATGAGTGTACTATGAAAACTAGGATGAAATGGAATAAAAATTCCTAGAAGAACTGGACTATGACAGTAGCTATTTGTATTGATGGAACTGTTTTGTATTCTTGTCTAGGTGATCGTTTCAGATCCATAATTGATGATGCTTGGTGGTTTGGAACAATTGAAAGCCAGGAACCTCTTCAGCCTGATTACCCTGATAGTTTGTTTCAGTGTTATAACGTCTGGTTAGCATATTTTTCTTACTTCAGCTTTTAATACATTTTCTATTTAAAATTGAGATCTTGCATGCCAATCCTGATTAAAAGTGATTTTAGTTATTTAGATCTATTCACATGTGTATTTCTTAACATTATAATATTGTTTTATAAAATAAACCAATTAGCTGTAGTTGTAACTATATAATTTAACATTTATAAAGTGTTTATAGGTGTGTTAGAAATATTAAAACTAATTTGAACTGGGTTATTTTTTTCTTTAAGCTGGGACAATGGTGACACTGAGAAGATGAGTCCTTGGGATATGGAGCTTATACCGAATAATGGTATGTGCATCTGTAGATTTCTTAATTTACTTCAAAGTACAGAGAGAGGGAACATGCCTTTTTGGAAATGCTTTTTGATCAATTTGCTCAAGTTCTGCAGAGAGCTAAGAATAAACAAGTATTGCAAAACAGTCTTAGTAAAAATTCATGGTTAAATTCAAATGAGTTATTAAACTACAAATACATTTTTTTAAATAAATAGACTTGAGACTAGATTAACAGGAAATACAGTCTTATTCAGTCTGTCTAACAGATGACAATCTTGAAGGAATTCTCAGCAGCCCTTGTCCTTTCACTTTTTCCAAAGGTTGCTGAGGATGAACATGTTTTCTCATGGGTTCTCTGGAAATTGAGTGCCTTGAGACTTACTGCTGTCGTTGCCAACGCACTTCCTCATTTTATAGGCACAAATATTTAGGGTCAATTGGCAATGGTTGGGCTTGCTCCATCATTCTTAAGAATTTTGAGAAGTCAGCCTACCAGCAGTATTTCTTCTGTCCATATTTGTGCGCACTTTCTTTTTTAATTTGATAAAAAATGAGATTGGTGTATATATCTGAGTTAGCCTTCCTGAAACTTTTTTCTTTTCTACCTACACTTAATAGGTATGATGCTATTGTATGTTTTATATTAAAATAAATTACTATTTTAATATTTTCATCTAATCGTTCAGTTTTAAAACTTGAAATACTTTCTGCAGGCCCTCGATACTTCTTAAAATAATTAAAAATATGGTAACACAAAAATTAAAATTGGCAGAATATCTAATGATCAAAACGAAAAGAACCACCAAACAAGTGTTGGACCTAAATGCACCAAGAACACTTTATTGTATCCCTGATACTCATCCTTTTTGTACCTTCCCTCCCTGTAACTTTCGTTAGAGAGACTTTTCAGCATATCATGAAAAGCAACAGATTCTAGCTATGTTGAGGGAATTTATTCCAAAACTGAGAAGCCCTTCAAGAGGATGTTTAGTGGCTGCTCATCTCTTTCACTTTCACTTTGTGTAACTGCAACAATACAGAAGAATGCAGAAGACAGTCTTAAAAACAGGGGTTTCAGGAGACATCTGTAGAGCAAAACAAACCCCTTCAGTTCTTTCTGGAAGTTTGTAACTATGGAACTACCTTTGTTTCTTTGCAAAAACAAGTTCTCCAACAAACTGCTTGGAAATGTATAAAGCTGCACTGTGCGATTTTAAATTAACAGACAAAAATATACAGAAAAGAATGTACCCTATTTAACAAATCCAAGAGAACTTCTGAATTTTGCATGTATAGAATCGTATTGGAGGAGGTCTTAAATTCTTTCTCTCCTCTACTGCAGCAAGGGAGCAAGCAATGGGGAGGCAAACATCCTGACTCATGGTCCTCTGCCTCCCTCCCCTTCCCATGCCACTTGCCTCTCCCATATCGCTTGCTTGCTGATAGCTGCCACCCTGCTGCCTGTCCCCCCCTGCCACTTGTTCCTCCCCCTCCAATTCCTACTACCCCATATGTTCCCTAGTGCCTGTATCACCTGCTGCTGCTTGCCCTATGTGGTGGCTCTAGCCCTGGCCAGGAAGCAGCCCTGATCCCATTCCGGGTCAGGGCTAGAGCTGCAGCAGCTCTCCTGCTGTTGTGTGGTCTCTCTTCTCTGCCCCCCTCCCCCATGTACCACAAACTCTCCCCTCAGCTCTAGGAAAAAAAGACAAAGTTTTGTTTCCCCCATGTTGAGCGTGGGGATCGCACCTCATTTTGGATTTGAATAAATATGAAAAATAGCATCAGAACTGCAATGAATGTTTTGTTTGCTTTAGAATAAACTAAGAACTAATTATTTCAGTTTGTTTATTGGAACAGTGTTATCCTATGCATTCGGTATTATTATTTACTTTTGGATTAATAGCTGTATGTAATATTTACCATATAAGAAGTTAAGTGTTTTCAGTAGTCTGTTTTGTGGGGGGCATTTATTGTTCTGTTTTAGCTGTGTTTCCTGAAGAACTGGGTACTAGCGTTCCTTTAACTGAAGGTGAACGCAGAGCATTAATCTACAAACCTCTGGATGGAGAATGGGGTTCTAGGACCAGAGATGAAGAATGTGAGAGAATTATTTCAGGGATAAACCAGCTCATGACTCTAGGTAAGCATTTGTTACTTAATTTATAGAAGTGATATATAGTAGGGGATATAATGCTGTGCACTTTTTTAGGACACAACGCACAAAATCATGAAATGTCATTGATCAAATGCAGTAGTCATACACTAGCTTTTTATTACTTGATAAAGAAGAAAATGGTTTGTTTTAAAGCATGATATATGTGCATAGTAAATGCCATTAATATAGTCTGGCCCATATCTTCAAATCTGAAGTGATATTTTTACTTTTTAAAGTTTTTTAATGTTTAACTTGAGTCTTGGAAGAGACTTAATTTTTAGAAAGTATTAAACACTGAGTTCCTTTTTATAATATCTCCAGTATCTTTTTGTAAAGGTTGAGAATACAGGCTTCTACATGAAAAACTAAACTAAAAAAAGTTAAACTGTACTACAAACAAATATAAAAGGGTATGTTTGGTTTTCCTGCAGAATGTTGTAGTGGATACATTTTACATAGGTTTTCTTCCCTGACTAAGCTGCTATGTGCTGCAGTCCCAGGAAAAAAAGATATCTCCAAGAGGGAGAGAAATCTCTCTCAAAGAAAAATGCTGAGAATATGCAGGCTGAGTAATTCATTGATTAAATTCGTAGTGAACCATTTGATAATCAGTTACAGAAAAAATTGCTGTTGTGTTGGCAGCTTCTGAAAATGCGTTATTATAAGCTGTTGTAATATAATTGTTAATTCTTTTATTACTAATCAAAGACCGAGACATATCATGTATCAGTGCAGAAAAAGCAAGGAAATACCAAATTTTGATATACCTTTATACAGCATGTTTCCTTTGGTGACACATTGCATCTTTATAAGAAGCTTCTTTCTGCTTCCAATAAATAAGAAAATGCACTACACAAATATTAATTATAACCTCAAGGACATTAGCAAGCATATGTTGAGCACTGATGCATGTAGTGTGCTGTGTGTTTCTAGTGGAAATAGGTTTTTAATTAAGGTTTTCACTCCTGTATATCTGTAACAAGTGCTATAAATGACCTCACTAAACCTGTCTATAATAATGCCCCATTTAATAATACTAAGGACTGGCCAGTTTGAGGTAGAACCACACTTCTTTTGTTGTGTTGGTTTACAAGCTGCTGAATTTTCAGGAAGTTGCCAAACTAAGTATGAGCTACTTAGCCAGTTGCTGCAGCTTTCACTCCACTCAGCTGGAACACTCCCAGCTGGTTGGAGAAGCAGTGCCTTTTAAAATAAATGCTACAGAAAATAGGTGAAGCACTTCAGGCAGTCTTATGTGGTTGTTTGCTGTGGCCCTTAATACTTTCCAAGCCCTCATGTTTGCAGGGAGCTAAGGAAATAACCCTATGAAGAATCCAGGTTCTGCTTTATCCTACTGTCTTAAAAGCTGAGGTTCCTTACAACCTAATTATTGTAACAATCTAAAGAATTGCTTTTCACAAACCATGAGGCTGAAGGAGTTGTAATATTAAGATGTCACTACTTTAGGAAAGCATAGTTTCATTCAAATGTACCAGTTAATATTCTAGAACTACATATTTTGAATTATATAAATTACGTATTTGTATTTATAGCCAGAAATAATTTTGGTTTTGAATACGTAAGGCTGAGTGTCATGTTTCATACACAACAGGATCACTGATTAATTACTGTAGTAATTATGCTAATGGCATATGCTACATCATGCACTCTTGTATATGAAATGCCACTGAACTTTTTAATATATAATATAGGTGTCCACTTTTATATTTGTTCTGTGCTTTGTATAAAGCTTTAAAGAGTATTGTGTATGTGGGGAAAATGTAAAAGTTATAAGGGATTACTAAAGGGCTACTTCTGCATAATATGAATTTGATTTTTCATTTCTGTTTAGATATTGCTTCTCCATTTGTGGCACCTGTGGACCTCCAAGCTTACCCCATGTATTGCACTGTTGTGGCATATCCCACAGATCTCAGTACAATTAAACAAAGACTGGAAAGCAGATTTTACAGGTTAGAACAACATTTCATTTGTTTTTATTAAGTACTGCCAAATCAGTTTGACCTTTAATAGGCTATTTGACCAAGAGTTTGAAATAGTGGGGTAGTTTCCAGTGATTTACTCATCTATGCTTGGTATTGTTCAGATGTTAAATTCAGAATTTATATTATTCAGCTCTGTGATCCCAAAGTTGGCTTCATGGGGTTGTGGACTAAATTTCAAAATCAAGGTTTGGGTCTGTATAGGGATTATGTTCTTAAAGGTCACAAACGAGTGGTTCATTTTTACTAGTAAGAATTTCAGAGAAATTGTTGCTGGTAGAAAAATAGCCCAGGAGCAGGAGTGTACATGTATTACAGGCCCCTGGCTGGATACCTATCCAGCTAAAGGGCATGAGAGAGGACTGCTCCCTGGGCCACCCCCACCATTAAGGAAGCCTAGTACTTGATAGCCTACCTTTTCCCCTGCTTGGAAAGGGGGCACACTGTCAAGAGGCAGCCCCTTGGCTTTTAAATCACCTGTGTGCTGCCCACCTGGGCAGCCCATGCACAGAGACCTACTTAATTTGCAGTCTTGCAGATTTTGCGGAAACCATGAAATCCAGGATTGTCCACGAAATCTGCAAAATCAACCAATTAAAAAAAAAAAAAAAGAAATGCTGGTGCCTCAGTGGGAACCAGCAGTCCTCACTGTTGGGAGGAGAAGGAACTGGCTGAGGGGTGCAGCATGAAGGGCAACAGGCAAGATGGTGGCTGCCCCTTGGTCTCCCGTGACCCCCCGCCCCCAGCCTTCCCTCCAGTCAGCGCTAGGGGTCGGGCTGCCGTGAAATACCTGCAAAATCAGCTCTGCCCTCCATGAGCAGGCTGCAAAAAAACCTTTGTCTCTGTGATTTAAATAGTTCCCTACCCATGCAGCATTTAAAGCATGTATGGCTGGGAACTCGGGTGGAGAGAGCTTTCCCAGCCCAGGATTCCAGCGCTGAGGGTTCTGAAAGTATTGTGTGTGCCACCTAGCTGGCACTCTCAAAGCCTGTGGACCTGGAAACCACAGGAGGGAGAGCTCTCTCTACCACAGTTCCTGGGCCTGGGAGCTCTAAATGCTGCCTGCAGAGGGGCAAACCATCTGCTTGCTCTTCAGGACCCTAGTCTGGGGAGCAGGTAGAGGGCTTTTCCCTGGTGCTTCAGTTCTGCCCCAGACTGGTCCAGGAGGCAAGAGGAGCAGTGGGGCAAAGCCCCTAGCCCTTTTCGTAAACCAGTTACTCCCTACTCTAGGGAAGATGCTGCTTTGCACCCTTCCCAAACCAGGTAGGAAGGGGAGCATACAAGCATCCATTCTTGCGAGAGTTTCTCTTGCAAGAGAAATTTTCCAGGTTGGCACCTGGAAGATCTTTCTCCTGGAGGGGGCAAGTTTCCCCATGGAGAAACTGAATGAGTTCTGTATGCTTGTTATTTCTACTGGGAGAACAGCAATTCTTCCAGTAGCTTGAACTTGGATAAAATTTACCTGGAAAACTGAAAAGACTGTCTAGTGTTTTTTCAGAAGATATATATTCTACATATTTTTTCAGTTTATCCTTTCCTTTATTGTTGCACTATTTTCATTTATTTATTTAGCAGTTTGATGTTAAAAAGACATTTAGATTTCTATAAAAAATGCTGAGTTAAGACACCATTTCATGATATTGATAGTTTTTTTGTACTCTGTGTTAACTTGTTGGCACAGTTTTCATAAATGACAACTGTAGCCACTATATTTTCTTTAACATTCTAGCATTTAATTATCTAAGATGAAATAGTGTTGTATTAAAGTATTTTGTGGCAGATTTTGTTTTCCTTGATTTATAGAAGATAACTGCTTTGGGAATTCATTTCCCTTAATGCACACTCTCAGATGTTTCTGAGTGAAAATGTGCTTACAGCATGTTGTCTTTTTGTTTGGGCCAAATCTGAAAATTAGCATGTAATGTTTCTTGCATACTAATCTCTGAATGTGGCACTATTCAAATATGACTTTTTTTTTTTCTGGCAAAAAAAGTCAGACGCTTTCAGGCAACCTAAGTGTTCAGTGTTTATGCATCTTTCTTTCTCTCCGTTTGCTTGTTGTCTATTTTTACTGGAAACATTTGAAATGCTATTTTAATTTTGGAATATACTTTACAAAAATTAATATTTTTATTAAAGTTCAGATTCTGCTTGGGACATGTTAGTAGTCTTTGAAAATGAGATTTTAAATTTAAATATAACATTTATGTTTATTTTAAAAAGTATCCTGCTTCCTTTCTATTTCTAGTGCTATGGTCAAACAAGCACATGGAAGTGGCACTTCTAATATACATTTCTTAACTTTAGGGAAAAAAACCAAACGGTGTAGGGTATGCTTGGATTTCTTTTTTTCATTGCACTTCATAAGAGGAAAATAAATGAAAGGTCATGGCTACCTTCAGTTTCCTATACCTTATGGCCCACAGGCTGGATCCAGCCTGTAGATGCATCAGCTCTAGCCCACTGAGCCTGTACAGGGGCTTCAGGAGTAGGTCTCTGCTTGTGCCATGCCACAGCTGGGCAGCTGGGAGAAGCACCGGAAGCCAGGTTCTAGTGCTGGCCCAACTTGGACCCAGTTTGGTCGTTCTGACCTGCTGCCGAAAAATGTTGTTGACCCTGGTCCTGTCCTGTTTTTTAATGATGTTTGTTTAAAATGTAAGGGATCATTTTTAACAGTTGGACAATTTTTTTTTTTTTTTACATTTTAATACTTTAAAATTTTTTTACGTGTTTTGTACTTTTAATTTATCTCCTTTTTCTTTGAATGTGAGTTTGCTGTTGATCTATAATTTGTGGGGCAGAACTGTACAGTGGGGTGAAAGAGAGATTTCTAGCAGTTGCACTAAGATTCTATCAATGGAAAAAACAAAAAAAAATTCTTTAGTTTCTCCTTATTAGTAAGATTTATTGGGGGGAAAGGTGTCAGGATCAGTAAAAACTATTGGCAGCCAGATGAACTGTTCAAGGAGCACGAGAAATAATTTATTTTTGGGTCACACCATGATTGACAGCAACAAGGCTCTCAAAACTTTTCATCCCTATTTCTTATCAAGACACAGGTAAGCAGGAAGCCAGAGAAAGCTGCCTGCTGCTGACAAGGTAGGGAGCTATCAAAGAGCGTAAAACATTTACATAAAACCAAAAAAAGTTTTGTTGTTCTTTTTGAGACTGCTTGGAAAGAAAAGTGAGGATTATTTTTAATGTAATCTTTATTTTATAAATGTAACTGTTCAATGTCATCTATTCTATTCTCCTCAAAGGCGGGTTTCTTCACTTATGTGGGAAGTCCGGTACATAGAGCATAATACACGAACATTCAATGAACCTGGAAGTCCTATTGTTAAATCTGCCAAATTCGTCACGGATCTTCTGCTACACTTCATAAAGTGAGTAGATTACCAGATGTAATGTTTTCAGTCTGTCTTCTAGTAGATTCAAATATAGTAGATCATTTTACCTGTTGATGAGAGCCTGCCATTTGCTTTAGCAAAGGATAGAAGTACACAACATCCAGAGAGGGGAACCTCGAGGCATTTTTAAAGAAAAGTAAATTACTTATAAAATGGAGTATAATAAACAGTATCAGTTTGAAAAACAAAATATTCAGTATATTACTTTTCATAGTTCAAAATCTAGAAACTTCATAATGGAAGGTTAATGTAATGAATTTTGTGGTTTAGAAATGATAGTCTTGTTATAGTCTGAAACATTATTTCTGGGAGTTTTAAGGAAAGGAGAATGCATTTCTTGCCACAGTGACTTTGATTTTATAGTTGTCACTTACTGCATGAGCTTTCTGTCCAATGATAGATATAAATTTGGGTGGAATGTACATGAAGCATAGGACAGCAGCATATGTTTAAATAAAGTTGTTTAGTGTCAGGATTTCATACCATGTTAATGACAAAATAATTATGAGAATTTTCATTTAAAAATGTTTCCAGTTATCATAAGTTGATTAAAAGTGGTCTCCTTTGTGTGCCATAAATTGTTGAGGCTTTAAAATGTTTTCATCTTCATTATTAACAAAATTGTACATTACATTTCTTGAAAAATGTTTTTATGGGGAACGTTTTCTATTCCCCTCCTCCCCAATCTTTTCTATCTTAGGTTTAAAAAAAATGGGAAGGGGAACATTTTAAAAGGGTATTTTTTTCCTTTATAAAACTATGGAAAACTTTTGTTTTGGTCAAGACATGTATCTTTCACAAAGATGTTAGCTATTTTTAGGCCTTTGGCATACATTACATTCATAGTGTGATTAATGCATTAATCATACAATAATGTGGAACAACTTTATGGCTGGTGTGTATTGTGCTTAATGTTGAACTTGTGCCCCATAAGTATCCAGGAATAGCCCATGTGTAGCTCAGCTTCATTAGCATCATTTGAATGTGTCAGTTTTTGGGGAACTGGTACGTTCGAAGTGCAGTTGTGCCACTAGGCTGCGGTAAGCCTAGTGGCACCAGAGAGCTTGAGATTTGGGGAACCTCCGAATTCAGGCTCACACTACCCTGGGGCATTAACAAAGCAGGTGTGCACAGTGGCTCCCTCCTGTGTCAGAATCATGATTCCTGGAGACCTTAACAAAGAGTGCATGCAGGAACTGATTCACCTGCATCTGTCTACACAGCTTGCCTTTCAAGCTGCCTGGAGGTGGGGAGCATGGCATCAGGGACCAGATATCTATGTTAGGCTCCCAGCACTGGCAGTTGCTTGCCATCTGCTGGCCGCCTTAGTTACTGCTTTTTCCATAAAACTACTTGTAAAATGCAACTTCTCAACCTATCTTTTCTGTGGGAAAATCAAAGAAACACTGGTTTTCACTTTCAGTTTTGTTCAGATAACCCACTTTGTGTTTAAAACAAGTTAAACTTGTGATACATGTGGTGGAAATAATGTTACAGTAAGCATATACACTGCGTTCATTTCTTTATGGATTGTAGTCAGTTTGCTTGAATAGTTATCCAAATCAGTGATCACCAACCTTTTTAGATTTGGGGCAGAGATGGGAAGATGGGCACTTGGATCCAACTGCTGCCACTGCTTTTCCCCATGGCAACATGGTGAGAGCAGCCACCACTACTGCTTTTCCCTGCTGTGGCATGGGAAAACAACTGCTGCCAATGCCCCCTGCTGCTGAATGCCTCCAGATGTAGCCTGCAAGCCACAGGTTGCCAAGCCCTGATCTAGACATTTGGATAAAACTCTCATTGGACTCTTCGTCCCCTGTTAATTCTGCCCTCTCCGCTGGTCTTCCATGAAAGATGCTTTTTAAAGATAGCAGATTTCAGTCCTTTTGACTTTTTATGCTGGGTATAATTTTCCCAAATTTCATGTGATCAGCTTAGCATGCTAAATGCATAATATGCGTATGCTGGAACCAGGACCCTCACAATAAAAAAGTCTTTATACAAAATGCATCCTTCTAGTATCCTTTATTAGAGGCTGGGAATAAGTGTCTGTCAGCATTTTATTTAGACTTTTTACTGATAATGCTGGAAGCCATGTAGCTTAGTCAGTAGGGTGACTGACTTGCTTAGGGACTGAAGGACCTGGGTTTGATTCAAGCTGAGGGGGGTGGGGTGGGTTTCTACTCAGTTTTTTGGTTTTAGTACTAAAATAATTTTAGTATGGCCGTGAGGCCCAACCAGCCTCTTATTCAGTGGGTACCAGGAGCTACCTGAGTATAAAGCAGCTGGAGCATGATGCTGATCACATTGCCTCTTCCTTGTGCTGTGGGTAAAGAAAAACTGGAGCCCTCCCAATGGTCTGTAAATGGGATACCTTTATGGTAATATTATATTGCGAGTCAGTTGTTAATACATAACATTTAACAAGAAATCACAAAAGCAAGAAATGGTTTAGTCATCCATTCTCCACACCTGTTACAGTCTCCTTTCATGGATGCGGAGAATAGCAGTGAGGAAAAAAGCTCCTCATCTTAAACTTGCATAGAAGGAAACCTCATTAAATATATTGTCCATCATTAAACTACTGGCAAAAGCAGCATGTGCACAGTAGTGGAAAACAACTATGAAGTTGATGAAATGCACTTGAGCATGACTCTTAAACACATGGTCCATGCACATTTGGGGTGGGGCTAAAAAAACAACAACAAAGGGTTGGTGTTCCATCCCTAGGGAACTGCGAGTAGGCCTGGAGGTACTGCAATAACAGGCCAGCACTAGGTGGGTCAGAGCTAGCCCTGACACCCTCCCGTTTGTTCCAGAAATGCTTGATCATAGCCCAAAAGACTAAAATGCTGATGGGAGCCTACTACAAAGATAGATTAATAGAACTCATCTGAATAAGACATATAGTAATGCCTGTTACGCACAGTCCCCCTCAGCCCTGACACTTCAGGTCATAGTGAGCCACTACATTGAATACATCTTAACTTCCTCTTCACTCCCACATCTGAGCTGCAACTTTTTTCCCATTTCCAACTATTCCTTTTTTCTTCACCAGCCTCAGCTGTCTGGCAGATATCACCAAGCATGGCTGCAGAGAGTGCACACAGACTCCCTTTGTTACCCTTCTCTCATGTTGTACATGATTAGTGTGACCCCATACTTCATGAGGTGAAGGTGGGGACTTATGACAAGAACATCCTGTTCCAGTCATGAGTGGGAGGCTAATTAACATGTAGTTCCTTTGTGGGGCTTTCTTGAGTACACACACATACTGAGTAGTGAGCTATGGGGTCACCATGGCTTGAAATACTTGACTTTCCTGGGGTCCAGCCCAGTGAACTGTATGGTAAATCACGAGCCTTTGGCTTTGGACTAATAGCATACATATGTAAATAGGTATAAAAATGCGCCTTAAAAGTGTGTTTATGGCATACCTGTGCTAATACTTGCAGTGGTTTCAAAATAGGTAAAATGCATAAATTCTGAAATCTAAGTCTATGGGGGAGAGAGGTGTGACCCTCAACAGGTCACCAAAACTCATAAGTGGCCCACCAGCCCAAATAATTGCCCACCCCTGCTTTAGAACTAAAGTGTATGGCATTTAGGCCAACATAAAATGTATGGCACAAATTCAGTTTTAAGAATGGGTATAGGTCTGAGAATGATTTGCCTGTAAAATCTGTTTTCTTTGGTCAAAATAGATGCAAGTAGCACTGGTCTGACCTAGAAATGTTTTGTTTAATTATATCAGTTAAGAAAAACCAGTGCAACAGACTGGGTGGATGTTTATTTTAATAGCAGCCTCTATCATTTTAGCCTGAGTCTATCAAAATATACATTTAATTAAATCATTGTAACTTGTGTGTGTGCATAGACAAGACTTATACTTTTACGTATAACATAAACTCACATTAACGTGATATTTCTTGTCCTACAGAGACCAGACTTGTTATGCTATAATTCCTTTATATAATACAATGAAGAAGAAAGTATTGTCTGACTCTGATGAGGTAAGCCAACTGAATGCTACGTATATGTAAAAGTAATCTCAATGGTCTGGTGCTGTGCTTGCACTCATTTATGCAAGAAGAAGAAATTGAGTTTTAATCTCTTCCCACTTCTATACTGCAAAGGCAGCATGTTTAGCCCATTGCAAGAGGGTAAGGGAATGTTTTACATCAATTAGCAGTATTCCTTTTAGCCAGTTGAGGAACACTGCTTCTAATTCCCCCTTGTATGGAGAGCTTTAGTGCTACTTAAATTTAAGTGGAACATGGACATTGTGCTAACCATTTGCAGAGCGGTGAATTTCACTCTATTTACAAACTCTTAAGTCCAAGCCTGCTAAAAAATATATATCGATCTATATATATGGCTATCATATTTTAGGAATTTGAGAGTTGGGGAAGAAAAGGTCACAAAAACAGGAAGATTCTTGGGACTATCATTCAGAGCACTGCAAAGAACTGAAAATATGAATGGTAGTTTATTAAGTAACTTTTTCAAAAGTGTTTTGTTAGATTTGTTATGCGACTCATATTTTCTTGCTCAAAGGAAGAAGAGAAAGATACAAATGTTCCAGGAACTTCCACTAGGAAAAGAAAGGTAATACTTGGTTGCACTTGCATCCATGATTTATAGTGTAACAGCTTTAAAAAATTATCCAAAACAGCTTAGAAATAGAAACCGTTTTAGGCTGGTATAATCCTGTCTTTGAAGATTGTGTGTTTTTGCTTGGAAATCAGTTTTTAACAGTAGGTATTTTCTTCTTTTATCTGTTATGCAATAGCATTTTTACCTGTTCCATTGTGTGTGGGATGGGGGTGAGTTAGGATTCACAATTTACTGTGCTTGCATGTAATAATTGTATTCTTTGATTTGTATTTAAAAAAATTGACTTGTGTAAACAAATCAATATGGTCATTTCAGGATCATCAGCCCAAACGGAGGCTGCGCAATAGAGCTCAGTCATATGACGTTCAGGCATGGAAGAGACAATGCCAGGAGTTGCTGAATCTCATTTTTCAGTGCGAGGACTCTGAACCTTTTCGCCAACCAGTGGATCTCCTTGAATATCCAGTGAGTAGTTTAATAATGGAAAAAAGCTGGTCAGTGTTTGTATATTTTGACTGATTTGGAGGAGAGGGGGCTTCTTTGGAGTTTCATATTTTTTCAACAATATTCATCGAGATTGTCTAAATAATTTGTCTAATAATAGTTCAGAACCTGTGCTCTTTTGAACTGAATGATATAAACTGATGCACGGTAACAGAAGATCAGTACTTGATTTTGCTTGTAATTATATCTAGATTAGACTAAAACCAAAAATTAATTAATATTTTTCCACATGATTACTCTGATTACAGGCCTGTTTGGTTATTACAGTTAAGGTAGCTGTATACTTTCCATTGAGACCCTATTTCTAGTTCTTTCAAAGTTAGATGTCCTTGCTTTTAGGAGTGAGAATTTTCCAGATCAGGTGTCTGTCTTAGGATGACATACTTCTGAAAGAGTTGGGGGGAAAAAACATTCAGAAATTTCTAGGAACAAGTTTTGGAAAAAGGTTTAGTGCTTCTATATCATAAAGCAGGAACTAGCCAGGTGGTTTCTTTTAGTATTGCATGTGCTTTTTCCTGTCTTCATGAAATGCCATCCAAATTTGTCCAAGTTTATATGTTCTGAAACTACAGCTTGCATACGTTCGGTAGAAATTTTAGAGCCTGGCAGCAGTATTCTATGAAGATACCATCTACAGTGAACATGCTCTGCTTAGAGCAGCGAGTATGTTTCATCTCATTATTTCAAGGCACTGGTTCTCAACCCTCTTAGATGTGAGGCAGACCTTTGTAACTTTTGTGAATTGACCAGCACCCCATTTCAAAAACTAATTTATTACGGTCCTTACCTGCTAAAAGAAGGGCTGGGAAGGAGGAGCAGCAGCTGGCAGAGAAGAGCCTGTGCTGCAATAAGTTGGAGGGAGATGGAGGTGCAACAGAAGGGAAGAACCTGCATTATCCTTCTTATCTCCTCTCTCCCAGCAGCACCCTTTAAAGCCTATTAGGACTCCAGGGTGCTGTGTTACTCTGGTTGAAAATCAGTGTTTCAAGGGTAGTGAGGGAAAGAGCAGGACTTGTTATATATTTGTTCCTCTACCATTCTCGGAGCTACTGTATCTCGGACACTGGAACAAAGAGCCAGGGAGATGGTATCTTGTGCTATGACTGCTTCCAGTGCTGGAGTTCAATACAGAGGTGTGAAAGAGAAATCGGGTGGCTTTACTTCAGTGTATTTGGGAAAAGTGTCAAGCCTGGAAGAGACAGGCACTGACTTAGAGTATGTGGAGGGAGAGTCACTCAAGAGTCTATAATGGCTAAATTGTATGTTCCTCCGGACCCTAGAATTGGACCTGTTATTTCTGACTGCCATATTTTCCCTGTCAGCACGTAACTATAAAATCTGTTAGTGTCATGTTTCATTCCATTCTAATAGGGGCTACACAGAGGACAGGTTGCTACTACTCTCATGGCACAATTGATTTCAAGTGGTAGAGCTCTTTGCTGTGGATTAAAAGGACCTAACTCTTCTGCTGATCTGTGTGAACAATGTGGGGAAAACAAAATATTGTTAGTCTGTTGTATGCTGTGTGCTAGCATCATCTTCTATATGATCCTAAGCTATTACTATATAATTTTATTTTGGAATTTTAGGCCTGTTACACTCTTTTTTAAGTAGCTGTATTAAACTTAGCATTGAGCTGTCGAAGGTGGGGCACTACCTTTATCTCTTCAGACTGAAATTTTATTAAAAATACAGACTTTCTACTGAAGTGGTTTATTTATCAAATGGGTCTGAGTTTGTATTGGCTAACTTTAAAATGCTCAGGTTCTTAGTTTAACTCTGCCAGTGGTAGCCTGCCTCATGACTTGGAAAAAGCAGTATTTCTATAGAATAGTTATGGGAAGCTTTTTTTTGTGGTCTTCTATCCAAACTTGAGAGAGAGTTTTGATAAACCCTTTATAAGTGACAGATAATCATGTCTTGACGGGTGAGAAGTATTTGGACAAATAAAATTAATTTCAATTACATGTTGATTTGCCAATTTTTTTTAATAGGATTATAGAGACATTATTGACACACCAATGGATTTTGCTACAGTTAGAGAAACTCTGGAGGCTGGCAATTATGAGTCACCAATGGAATTATGTAAAGATGTGAGACTTATTTTCAGCAACTCCAAAGCTTACACGCCAAGCAAAAGATCAAGGGTATGGATTTATAGTTCACGCCACTAAAACATTCTTTCTTTAATAGAGAATATGTAAACCTTAGACATAAACAAAGGAGAACTTATTTTTGTTTAAGATTAAATATCAAAACAACATTGGGCTATTTGGAAATATCAATAATTTAAATGCTTTGTATGCTCTTCCAACATGAATATTGTTTCTAATGACAAAACAAATTCTTTATGAATAAATGGAGACCTTTTTATTAAGAGTGGGCCACCCCTTGTGAACAGACCATCACTATGGGTAGCTGATCCCCAGTGGTTATTCCAATCATATGTGATCCATGCTAAGAGCTGCTCTCTCGCCCCCCTGTTATAGCCTATGTTCACCATTGCCAACAAAAACCGTAGTAAGCAAGGATTTGAAACAGCTAATTTGATAGTGATGGTAAGCACAGGTGGTGGCCTGCAGGGGTGGGGGGAGAATGGTGAGAGAGAAGGCCCTTTGCATGGAGCAGGGACAGCTGGAGCCTAGAGTGGCAGCCAGGATCAGTCAGCCAGTAGTAAAATGTGGGCTGGATTGGGTAGAAGAGGATCAGCCAGATGTTCTTAAGACACAGGCCTGATCCAGCCTACAGGCTGTTTTGAAGTTGTCTTCTGCAACTTTCTTGAATTTTAAATTGATACTTCTGAGGTGTAGTTTAAATAGATAACTTTTTGACAACAGAGTCGAAAAGTGTTGAAGGAGTGATTGGACAGATGGTAACAATAAATATTTTATGCAAAGTATAACTATTTGTGAGAGGATAATACTTGAGTCTCAAACTCCTCACTCTTAGAGTTCCATAAATCTCAGAGTATTAAAATGGCTAGATTACAAAGGGATAATGTCGTTCTGTGATGTTTACTGGTTTGCACTGAGATTGAGGAGACTCTCAATTGTCCTTGCAAATCCTGTTATTTTTTTTCATCTGCCAGTTTATTTTGAAACAGTTGGCCACACATTATTAGCTTTTTTGTTAATTTCCTTTAGTTTTTGGGATTCTTTTCTGGTTTAAAGAGTCCTGTGGAAGTAATTGCTGCACGTAAATGTATTACTGTTCCAGGGATAGTCTTTTCTTCTGGTACTAGAAGACAAGTGTAAATAACCAATAAGGAGTTCAGGCTGGTATGCTGTGTGTGGCTACTGATACAAATGGTGAATGCACCATCAAGTTTTTACTTTGACTCTTGTCCCAGCATGTAGGCAACAAGGTTCTTAGGAGAGAACCTCAGTTAAAAGAACTGAGGTCAGCGTGATTGGTCTGTTTCAGTCAATATTGGGTAATCTGTTCAGCACTTGGAATGGTTTTGAAATTGTTCTCTCTGCCCTTGCCAACACCAGGTGTCAGGACTTCTCAGACTTTGGAACTGGGATTCCTTTGTGTTCTCTTCTCTGCTTCAGGTCTTCTCAGATTGGAGAGAGCACGTGGTTGATGCTATCGTGGCTTGAGCCATGGGCTCACCAATTGCGCTACTTAAATATCTTGCTTTGGAAACCATTTATTTTATCAGTCATATTAATTCGTATCTTCTACAGGCACTGAAATCATGCTGAAACCAATACCTGTTTACAATTTGAACTTCTAACTGAAATGTAGATTTCTAGCTTCAGTGATTCTGAAGCTATCGGCAAAAATAATATTCTAGGTTCTTTAGAGAGCTCAATGGACTCTCTATACATACAGTGTATATACACTGAAGTAGAAATGATCTTCAGTCTGGTTCTAGACATTCGTTGGTGTTGGTGTCAATATTCCTCATTTTGGCTTGCTTGTTCTTTTCTCTGAAAATAGGGTGACAGCTACTACTGTCTACCCCCCATGAGATCAAACTTAAGTTTTTTTCCATTTATATGGCACTTTCTTATGACTAAAAAAAAAATTAAATGTTCAAGTGATTTAGATACTATCACATTTATTGCTGTTGTGTCTTAGTGCCAGACTACCAGATCCCTTAAATGAAGTGGCCCCACTGTTACACTCCAATCACTTGTCATCTTCCAAGGAGGGTTTTACCTCCTATTATATTAATTTAGCCAGTCCATTTGTCATTTTGTTTTTTTTCTTAGAACTGTGGTGCACCTGTAATCCAGTTAATTGGATATGAGGACAAACTCATCCAGGCCCATTTAGCTGAGGGCAAAGCTTAAAAAAAAATCTAAAGTTTACAGGTACATGGATAGTTGTCATCCGTTTAAGTAGCTAACCTTATCTCCTTTTTGGATGAGTTGCTACTCCTGGTTGATGTCCATAGATGGGGATATATATATATGCAACTTAATCCAGAAAACTGGATTGTCAGAGTGTTCCCTTGTAGGTTCCCATTCTCAGTCTTCCTTTGTTTCTTCAGAGACTCTGTTGTGGAAAGGCAATCAGGAACTGAGGGAATAGGAACTGTGCTCATCTTGTTCTTTCTGCCACTGTATTTGTCTTCACAGGATTATCGCCCACTTTTTCTGTGAACTGCTTTGATGGTTCCAAAGCTAGACTCCCAAGAGTGCAGATTTGTGGACTCCTCTTGAAATTTCCTTCCATTTATTTCATTTAGAAGCTGAAACATTTCTATATTAAAGTGTATGTCTTTCTATATAGATATAACTCTAGGTAGGTAATTAGGAAAACAGTGTTTCTGGAAAAAATGTAAACCTTAAACAAACAAACAAAACAAACCCCTTTTTTGTCTTATTCACTTATACCCTGCATTGGCTTTTTTCTAATAGATTTACAGCATGAGTTTGCGCCTTTCTGCTTTCTTTGAGGAACATATAAGTTCTATTTTATCAGATTATAAATCTGCTGTGCGTTTTCATAAAAGAAGTTCATTAAAGAAACGGAGGAAAAAAAGAAGCAGAAGCAGCTCCGTGTCCAGTAGCGTTGCATCAAGGTACATTCATTTCTGTGTGCTATGAAATGCTGTGTTTGAAATATAATAGTAGAACTTGGTGTGGTGTTCTTTAATACTCTTTCACTATTCCCTATATTGCAGAATCATATATTTGACATGCAAGTTCCTATGATATGGAAGATTTTTAAACTTTAACTAAAGCTAGTGTAATTGCTTAAAATTCAGATAACTGCTAAATATGTACAGTAATAAACCAGCATTATTAGGATAGTGACAGCATCATGTTTTGTCATAACTACAGCATTTACAGTGATCCTTCACTAAAGATTCACTTTTCAGAGGTTCACAACTACATGAAATTCCACTGTAAATGTAATATATTTAACCTATTTCATACAGAAACAACTTTTGGTTTCCACAGTCTTAGACACTGCCTAACATATTGTTTCTTTTATTCCTTTAAAAGATTAACTGTAATCTCCAGGCTATAAATCTCACTTTTATTTACAGCCCTGAAAGGAAGAGAAGGTTTATAAAACCTCAGTTGAAGACAGAGGCCTTAGCTGCTCCTTCGTCTTCGGTACCTGCACGTTCAACAACACTGAGACACATTGCTGCTCAGATGAACGGAAAAGCGACTGAAATGTCTTCTCTAGTGCGGACTAGAAGCAATAGGGGGGTGCTAGATACTCCTGTTACAGAACAACCATCCACTTCTTCAGGAGGAAAGCCTTTAACTACAAAGCCTTTAATAACAAAACCCAATTCTGCGGTGTCAGGGAAATCAGGTAGTTGTTGTAAAGGCATTCATAATCTTTGCAAGCTTTTAAATTAAATAGTTTCTTGCTTTTTAGATATCTATGTTCTTGATTAAGAATGGGCCCTGTTTACTCAAGTTAGTAGATCTCAGAGGGAGCCTGAATGGCTCACAGGATTAGTAAGAGAACATGGAAACTTTTCTCTCTAGGTTACTAGTTCAAATACAGTTTAGGTCAGTATTGACTGAAAGTTACTGCATTGTCTGTTTTGCTTGGGGTGCTTAACCCAAGCCCGCAGGCCAAATCCAGCCCCCGGTGCTGGGTCATGCAGCCCACAAGTATGTGGGCATGCCAGGCTAGTGTCAGACCTGATGTTGGCATATGGGGCTGGGTGGAGGTGATGGCAGGGTTCTTATCCTGATGTAGGGCTCCATGCTACTCATGCAGCCCACAGGTCCAGAACATTAAGCACTAGTGGTTTAGCCAGATTAGATAGATTTATACAAATGCTATAAACTAAAATCTGCCATTTTGCTTACAAAGGGTTTGTGTTTTTTTAGTACTGGAGAATTCTGCCAAACATTCCAGGAGTCAAAATGTTCTGTCAAACGCTAGCCAATCTGGTTACAGTCATAACACTAGAAATAACTCCTCAAGAGAAAATGTGGAGAAAGATAAACAAGTCAAGCGAAAAGTGAAATCATCCACTGTTAATCAGGAAGGTAAGACATTTTTAAAAGAGTATTTGGCTATATTTCAGAAAGTGGTGATTTTAATTCCATTGTAGCTAGTTGAGTATACCATAACTGTTTTTAATAATTGCTATTATTCCTTATAATAGGAAGGGTAGCTACATGACTTAATTATGCCATTAATATCCTTTGATTTCATAGTTAATTTTTCTGGATTCTAAATACACCTACCAACAACATAGTATTTATGTTGCAATTACTCTGTCATAAAATCAAATTTCTGTTCATATGAAATTAATTCTAATTACAAGTATGGGTTAATATGACTACAGTGTAATTCTTGTATACTGAAAAACTGTAATCTTATGTTTTAAACTAAGCAATGTCAAATGTCTTAACATATAAACATCAAGAGGGGAGCAAGCCTGTAATAATCACTTCTCAAGGAAAACGTTTCGGTTTTATCTTTGGCTTAATTTTATTTAAAGTAGTTTTATGTTCCCTAATGAAATGGTAATGTGTGTAGTATATTTCATTCGTATTCGAGACTTCCCGAGACAGTGTTATGAACTGCAGACTACAGGAAATATTGTTGTTCCACACCATTTAATCTGTTGTGAGGGAATAGCTGGGTTTTTTCCTTCCTGCGTATTTCTTCAGTTAAGTAAAAATGGTGTACTGCCACCTTACTATCAAGCTTCTGGCATTAGAAAGGGTAGGAAACATGAAACAATTTTACCCCAACTCTTTTGGAAAAAGTGTTGGGTTTTTTTTTCCACATTGGAGTGACTCATTTCAGAGGGTTTGCTGCTTGCTTAGTTTCATGGGGCCTGTTGGCACCTAATTTACTTTTCTTCTTTTGAGTCTTCTTTGGTACCAAGACTTCTGTAATTGTTGTAATTCTTTGGATTTCAAAATCTGCCTTGCCTCTGGGGTATGTGTTCATCAGAGGGACAAAGAACCTTTTGTTTAATGGAACCTAGTGCCCCAGACAAATACATTATTTGTAAATCTTCCAAAAAGCTAGTCACAAAAAAGTAACAACCCTCAAAACTAAATTTATTGAAGAAATCCACAAGAAGTGCAGTAGTCTTTGAAGTTCCTCTTCCTCCTTTGCTCTGAAGCCAGCCCCTGTTGTTGAATTGGTTAATAGAGAAGCTGCCTTGGGATTTTAGGTACCTTCAGGCATCGAGATCAGATCCTGTTCTACTGATTAGATATGTAAGTGGATTTCAACAAGTAAATGTAATCCTGTTCTACCCTGCTTAGGTGCATAAAATGTTAATGTATCTGCTTTTGTAACTCCATCATGTTATCCTTAAAAGTAAGCCATGAAAAGCAGAAAGCAGGAGTACGCGTCAGCTTTTTGTATTAACTATTTTTTGGGGAACTTGAGCTGAGTGGAATAAGATCATGCTTTTTAAGCCTCTAATAAATGAGAATAGGATCTTGTCCCCTGACAAAACACCCAAAAGATTGTCTTTGTGGTGTTGCCTTTGCCATCTAACCATACCCTGAACCCTCACAGTATTCTCTTCCAGTCAGTAATCCCTGGGGTCCAAGATAGCAAGAAGAATAGATATTTTTGTCACTGTTTAGCGTCAGCCAAGAGGTCTAGAGCTACTTATCTGACTTGTCCAAACTCCTCAACTAAACTTGAGTCTTCAATGTCTTCTTTCTTGTCTCTTGGCTCTTATCAGTCTTTGGCAATTGACACTTCCACTGCAGTGTTTATCATTGATATGGTCAGTCTGGGAATCTTTGGTACCACCATTTAAAAAAATAAATAAAACCAGCAACTTTAATATACATCTACTTCATTGCTTACATGCTCAATAAAGAGTTCATTGCCAGCAGCTTTATTGATCTTGTCTGCTGACCTGGTGGTTACCCCACTTAAATTCTAGACAGTTTATTTATCATCATCAATGTCTGGATTTCAAGCCTTCCCAGAGGTATGGGGTCAGGAAGGAATTTTACCCCATGGTCAGATTGGTACAAACTGTGGGGGGATTTGCCTTCTTCTGTAACAGGGGGTGTGGCCCTCTACAAGGATCTCCTGAGCATATATTGACAACATTTCACAGAAGCAGGATGTTGGCTGTCGTTTCTCTGCTTTCTGTGGGAGGTTAGGGTATTTGGTCTTTGTTGATGGTAGTCTCATGTAGAGTTTAGTTGTATAGGATGTTTTGGATAGGGAAGATCCTGCCTTGGACAGGAGGTTGGACTAGATGATCTCTGGAGGTACCTTCTTTATGATGTGATTCTGTGATTTTCTAACACTGGAATTCAGGTGAATGATTATGAAACAAAATGAAGATGAATCCATGTGTGAGCTTAATCCCTTTTGCGGAGGAAAGAGATGCAAAATCAGTTTGACAACTAACCAGGCAGTGTGACTGACATGCTTGCAGAAGTTGCTCTACAGCAGGAGTGGGCAAAATACGGCCCATAAGGCCATTCTACCTGGCCCACGGGGCCCCTAAAATTTTTAGAAAATTAAAATTTATCTGTCCTTGGTTCCTGTAAAAAATGACAGGAGTAAGGGGAGCAGTAGGACCCAGGGGAAGCCCCAGTGGGCTCTTGCAACAGCCTGCTCTCCCCCCCCCCCCACCTGCCAGAAACTCCAGTAAGGGTTTCTGGCCTGGGACCATGTAGCTCCTCTGGCATGGGAACCTCAGGTAAGTGAGGAGGGGAAGGGCAGAGAAGGACTGCAGGCAGGGAAGGAGCTGGTGCTGAACGCAGGAAAAATAAGCCCCTCCCTTGCCCTGTGGCCCAGGCTCTGGCTCCCTGCTGTAGCTGCTCACAGCCTGCCCAGGGCTGTCATGAGCAGGCGCAGGCAGCCTCACGCGGGCTGCAAGTGGCTGTAGTGCGAGGCGCTGAGCACGGGGCAGGTGAGGGGCCACTTTTCCCCGTGCTCAGCACCAGCTCCTTTCCTGCCAGCGAGCAGGGGTCAGGGCTGCACGCTGCCCCCCGCCTGTACCGCAGGGCTGGGGGGAGGCACTGGGAGTGAGTGGGTGCAGGAGTCAGTGGGAGTGTGGGTCCTGCACCGATATCCCAGGGTCAGCACCGGCGGGACCCAGAGCAGGGCAGCAGGAGTACAGAGTCCTGGCCAGTAGGGGCTCTATGAAGCCGGGCCAGCTCCCTCCTCTCCCTGCTGGTGCAGCTCAGCCCGGCTCCATAGACCCCTGCCAGCCTGTGCCCTGCTCTGGGCCCCACCGGCATTGGTCCCAAGACTTTCGGATATTGGTCCCAAGACGGTGACCTGGGGCCAGGATCAAGGGGTGGGGCTACCCATGCAGCCCTGGACAGCTTGCCAGAACTGGGTAAGCAGCCTTCCGCCCAAAATAATTGCCTGCCTCTTCTCTACAGATGCTGAAATTTTTGCCATATAGTACTGGCTGTCATAAGACCTAACAAAGTGTTGTTTTATCCAGTTCTCTGCCCAGTAACTCTCATGGCAGATGAATCGAAGTAAGACTAGAGTGTACATCTAGACAACCTCCAAATGAAAAATTTTGGTCAAGGAAGGGATGTTTAGATATATATACTATGTATGTCTTGGAGCAGTTGGTTCAGAGTGAAGCATTACTGCCTTTTTAGCAAGGCACTACCATACAGATACTGATAAACAGCGCTATAGCGTTACATTACATTACATTACATAAGCAAGCATGTGAGAGTCTTCCTTTTTTTTCCCCAGTTGGTCCCTTCTGACCCTAATTTTCTATGATACCTGACAAATGCATAGGATTGATTATAGGGTCAGATGGGACCTCAAGGGGAGTAGCTTCTACTATACTGATTTACTAGACTCAATAGAAGCATTTTTTATTGTGGACTATTCAAAGGTATCTGTAACCATTTGGAGTTTTCTGTTCCTACTATTTTGGATTATCTTCTCCTTAAAATAATAGATTTCTTTGAAGCATGTTTGTTTACAGCGATACTCTTGTCTACATAAATCCCACAGCACATCCTTTTTTAAGTGCTATGGATTCCTGTTATAACCTGGAGTCTATCTTTGGGAGAGATCTGAGTGGTGATTGGCTCTCCTCTGCCTTTACAGTTCTTGCTGGGAACAGAAGTATGTCTAGGGTGCTTGTGTGGTCCCAAGAGATGCTGTTAGCCAGAGAAATCTATGGCCACATGTTCAAGGTGCAGTACAGGAGGCTCCAGGTGTATCAAAACAACCAGATGATCAGGGTTATAGAGCATTTTTATATAAGGAGAGATTAAGTAGGCTAAGACAACTGAGGTAGAGACAGGACAGAGATCTTTAAAACTGAATAGTTTGGAAACAGTAAGTAGGGATTTTCTATTCTTTTCTATTCTTTGTGATTTGTCACAGTACTGAAACTTGGAGATGAAATTAAATTACTAGGTAACAGGTTTAAAATAAAGGGGAAGAAAAATTCTTCTTTTCACATAACATTGAATTAAAATACAGAACTCTTGCTACTGAATGTCATGAGGATTAATAATTTTGCCAGCTTCAAAAAGGTATGGGGCACGTTCATGGAAGACAGGTCCATCAGTAGGTGTTGAACATGAGAGAGAAGGGCGCCAGACTCAGAATTTACTAGGGCTTTGAATGTTGCATGCTGTAGTGGAAAGGAGGCAAATTTGGTCACTTTTCTATGATTTTAAGCAGGGTATAAGCAAATAGGGTTGGAAGGGACCTCAGGAGATCATCTAATCCAGGGGTGCTAAACCCCCAGGACATTGGCCAGATTTGGTCCATGGAGCCATGTCATTAATATTGCCATCACTCACCTGTTGTCAAATTTCCAAAGCCCATGTAGCTGGATGAGGCACATGGACTGGATTCAGCTTGTGCACAATGCCACTACTCATCCAGCAAAAATATTGGGCACCACTTATCTAATCCAACAACGTGCTCAAGGCAGGATCATCCCTGTCTAAACTTACCTTAGACAAGTGTTCATCTAGCCTGTTCTAAACAAAACTGCATGAAACCTCTCTTTCAGCTAGTAGGCACAATGCTCAAACACCCTAATTTGCCAGAGGTAAAGCAGGGAAAAAGGGCCCTATTGACTTCCTGCCATTGCAAGGTCAGGAAGTAGATAAAATACACTTGAGAAATCTAGTTAAGAGGACTGTTCCCCCCACTGCAGAGCAGCCCCCATAGTCCATGCCAATTGGACTGTGAAGTAAAATTTTTTGCTCATATCAAATGTGGTGGTCAGTCAGACCCTGAGCAGAATAGCAAATTGTGTAGCAAGGAACCTCTGGGCTTAAATTCCAGCTGGAGCATTGGCAGACCCAGTCAAAATCCTCAGCCTTGGTTATAGCCAACATCCAACATCTACCCTAGCACCTGTAACAACAGGAAGAGAAAAACTTCTTTCTGGCCCCATGTGATCACAAACAAAGCCAAAAGCATTGGAAAACAGAATACCTCCATTCTACATAGCAACCTCTGGTGACCACAAACACAGCTCCACACATCGTACACACTGATTGCAGAGCCAGAACTCCCCATTCTATCATCCTCTTTCCTCCTTAAATTTGCCCCATCTCTTCAATTGTGTTTTATAAGTAAGCTGATTAAAGAGCTCTGTCATTCTTCTGATAAGCACAGTCCTCTTCCATTTCCACCTACCCTAGGCTGCAGAGCTCTTCTCATGGTCTCCCAAGTGATGTGTGTGGGGTCTCCTGGGCTTTCAATTATTTTTCTTCACAGCCTGTTCCAGATATTGCTGCTGTTGAATCATCTCTGACCCATTCTTATCTAGCCTCACTGGCTGTGTCTGGAACCTGAGGCTGCCCCGTGATGGATCCTGTCATGCAGCTGAATGTTGGAATCTTGTTATGGGCCGGCCCTGATGTGCCACATTTGAGGCGCAAACAAGCCACAAAGATGTTATAAATTATATGTGGAATATCTTTGTGCCTCATTTGCTATATTATCACATCATAAATTGGTTTTAATGTGGCATGGTTATAGTATATGGCATGATTAACACCTTAATCATGTCATATAACTAGGGATCTACTTGACTCATGCCCAAAGGAATTTTCTTGGCTTCATTGCAGCAGAAAGCTGATTTCATGGGCATTTCCCAGCAGCCCCACCCCTCACCACTAATTGGCGGAGAGGTCCTGTGTGGGGAGGAGAGATGAGGGGGCAGCTGAGTGCTTGGCTGCCCTCCGTGTGGCTCTGCCCCTTGCTGCTGATTAGCAGCGGCACTGGGGGGGGGGGGGGGGGGTTGCTATCTTGGCTGCTGGCTGCCCTTCATGCCATCCTGCCAGCTGGGGCTTTCCCCTGCCGGGCAGGCTGCAAAGCAGTGAAGACTACTGGCTTCCACTGAGGAGTCAGCATTTGTTTTTAATTTTTTCTTTTTAAGTTAGTTTTGCAGACAGTGTGGATTTTGTGGTTTCCCCAAAATCACGAGTTAAATAGGGCCCTACCTGTAAGTAATGTTTCATAGATTTCATAGACATTAGGGCTGGAAGGGACCTCGGAAGATCATCGAGTCCAGCCCCCTACCCGAAGGGCATGAAGTCAGCTGGGGTCATAGGATACCAACAAGATAAGCATCCAGTTTGACAGGGTCCTTGCTTTCCCTCTAGAAGTTTGCCATATAATCCAGTTTGAGAAACACACCACTTAAGTACTGAATTCCACAGCATTTCTACCCCACCGCTGGGTTTTGGTTACATGCTTAGGCCTTAACATGTTATCGTTTGTCCTCTTGAGAATTATTGTAAAAATGGGGAATAGAATAGTTTGATTAGGAACTATTATGCAGATGAAGAATGTACATGCAAGCCTGTTACTTAAATATTGTTTACGTTGTCATTCCTTTACAGCAAACTGCAAAAATAATGCTTTGGCATCAGGAAGCATTCAGGTAAATGGACATGGAAGTCAGCCTTCAAAACCTCCAGTTAAGAGAGGTCCTGGACGGAAACCGAAAGCAGAGACTAATACCAGTAGCTGTGAAGTGGTGCACAAGAAAAGAGGCAGGAAACCAAAAAAGCTACAAATTGTTGACCAGAAGAATGCAGAGCAGAATACAATCCAGACCACAAGAGATGCAACAGAAGAAGCATCAGCTTCTAACGCATGCAATTCTCTTTCTGAAAATAATGTGAAGGAAGACTTGTTACAAAAAAAAGGCCGTGGGGGTAGAAAACCAAAAAGAAAGATGAAGTTGCATCAACCAGACTCAGATCTTTTAGTTCCTGTAAATGTTAAGATGCAGACAAGAAGCAGGAGGAAAAAGACAGATGAACCTGTAGAGGAAGAACGGTCTGAGGAACTTAAAGATTCTGAACCCCACATGAGAACTAGAAACCAGGGTAGGAGGACAGCCTTTTACAATGAAGATGACTCTGAGGAAGAGCAACGGCAGCTATTGTTTGAAGACACCTCTTTAACTTTTGGAACATCTAGCAGAGGCAGAGTCCGAAAGTTGACTGAAAAAGCAAAGGCCAACTTGATTGGTTGGTAATTTTTACCAGACCCTTTACTTTAGAGTGCTGTAAAGCAGGTACAGTTAAGGAATGAGCAGAACAAAGACTTCTGCTTCCCTGCTGCTATTATGGAATAGAAGAATATGTTCTGATTTGAAAAAATTAGCAAAAAAATAAACTGAAAGAACACTTCTTTGAAAGAAATATATATTTTAAACTTTTGCTATTTATTGCCCTCCAAATAATAGGTTATGCATTTCAACAGTCATTTTGTTCATGGCTAAGAATAATTGAAGATCTATAAATAAGCAATTTCTGACTGACTTACAGAAATGAGTTGCTGTAATCTTGAGCACTGCATAATATCTCTGTGTAATTTAAAAAAGTGATAAAACTTTTAATGCCACAAACTGATAACAGAATTCTATTTTTGACCAAGCAAGGTACATTTTTATTGATTGTAGAAGTCATGTCTCCCAGGAAGGCAGATGTTGCTAAAGAGTGGCAGTAAATTAAGATTTATATTTCAATTAAAGACAACTCCAGAAATACCAAACTTTGCTAATCTGAAAATGCTTAATTTCAGTAGTGATGGAACATTCAGCTGCAAAAGAAGCATAGCGTGGGCTGTTGTTTATCCAAGTTCTGCCAAACAGAGAGAAAATGTATCACAATATATATATATATATATATATCCACATTGGAAAAAGTTTGACTAATATGTCTAATTTTTCAGACCTTGATTCTTGTATCAATCACTAAATCTCTGTTTATTGTGCCAAAGACTGAAAATCAGTGCAGTGGAAAGCCTTTTCTCTCTCTTTCTCTGTCTCTCTCTTCCCCCCCCCCCCCCCCCCTTTTTTTTTGGTGTCAGTACCGCATACAGTTTTCAATTATAAGGACTGTGTATTGTTCTAAATAGCAAGTTGTTATAAATTGTTCTGAGATGTATTCTTTTTTGGTACTTATACTAGTAAACAATAATGCACTGGTGGGGTTCTTTGACAGAGATGTTTTAGACAAAATTTATAATTGGTTAAAGGATTCCAAGAAATTACAGGAAAACTATGGGATTATGATGTTTACTTTCTGATCCAGATTATTTCTACAACTTTAGACATGTTTAATAGGCTAAAAATGACTTGCAAAGAAGTGTGTGCATGTGTTTGTGTATGGATATGTACACAAGCACGTGCATAGACGATATTACCCAGGTATAAATTCTTTTTTTCAGGATTTTTTAGATAGCACGAGAATTTAAAAAAAAAAATTTTAAACTCATACTTTATAGTTTAATTTTAAGGAAAAAGATTGGTTATTTTCAATTATTAAAGGTTAAAAAGGCCAAATCACTTTTTATGCAATCATGTTTTATACAGTGGTCTCATTGCACATTGTGTTTTTTCTGCACTTTTTACGGTATACTTATCACGCTGACATAAGTCAATATACACCCTAAAGAAAAATTCCATTTAATGATTGTGCCTTGTATTCTATTATTTCTTGCATCCTTAGTAAAATTAAGTTGTCTATTGTAAATGATAACTATATGACTTAGGGGAATGTATTACTATATGTACTGCTATGGAAAAGAAAAGCAGTTATTTATTTGTTTATGGTACATTTAGTTATTTTATACCTTATAAACAAACTTTAATACCATTTTCTATTGCTTAAAAAGTATTGTCCAGTTTTAAAAAAAAGTATAAAGTTAGTAATATTTTCTGAGATCTGGTATGGTACAAAAATGCAACCAAAACTTTCAGATGACATATTATTTTGGAATTTTGGGGTAGTGTGAAAGAATTATGTTGTCTGGATTTGGAGAAGAATAAAAGTTAAAAAAAAAAAAAAAGCTTAAAATTAGAAACCAGTCCTGAAAAACCTTACTTTTACAAGAATTCTTCATTTTTAAGCCAAGTCTAATAATTTTTAATGCAACTGCCGAAGGAAGGGTTTGCAGAATTAGAACTTTATATTTGCACAGATTACCTTTACTTATTCTGGGCCAAATCCTGTGCTCTTTATTTTGTGTTACAACAAAGTCATCTTAAGAAATGTCTAAGCAAGCAGATTTATATTTGGCACCGAGAAGAGAACGTGCTTATCATCTATTTACCTATAATGAATAAAAAATTGATAACATATATTTGGCATTCTTAGAATAGGTTTATATACTTATCTGCGTTACACATCTTTATATGAAATTAAGCAAACTATTTTCCAGATTCTGACTGTTTGACTTTGATTCTGAAGTTAGGGAACAGGGTTTTAGTTTGATATTCATTCATATGTATATTTATTTTTTTCTAACAGATTTTTTTTTCTTTTCAGTTAAAATGCAGTAGTTAAATATATGATATGGTGGAAAAACTATGGTTGTATAGTTAAAAATGCAGTTTTTACAGTTTGTAACATTCTTTTTAGTTTTTTAAATGTAACAGTTAATATTAAGCAGCTCACTGCTGATGAAGGCAATCAGTTTCAACTGTGTAATTTCCTGATGTTATCTGCATTGTAATATAAAAATTAGAGTATATCTAAAATTCAGCTTCTGTATTTACTCCATTTGTAATAATAATCTAAGGGGCATGTTTATGTAGATATTTATACACAGAAAATACCTGTATGTAAATTTTGGAGAATGGAATAACAAGTATTCCTATGACATTGTGGGGAAACTATACATCTTAAAAAGGGTAAGAATAGAAGGCCTTATCTGCAGAACATAGATATTGTTCCCCTTCCACAAATACTTGTGACCTTAGCCTATATTTTTTTTAAAAGTTCACCTCTAGAAACATTGACTTTCTTCTTTTAAAATAAAATTAGTGCTTTGGATCAGTTTTTTATAAGAGGAACACTAAAATGTATTAGACGTAATAACAGATTTATTTAAAAATATATTTTTATAATTTAGTTTCTCTAGGTTGCAAAAATTTTATTTATGGAACATCAGCATCTTACTGTTTGTCCTTTTAGTTTGGAAGAATGTATTATTTGAAATATTTGCATAATACTGTATCAACACAGAAAAAGAGCTTTTGATAACTAAGTCTTAAGATTTTAAATTTGAGCAATAAATTGTAGTTCAACCTTTTGAAAGAATTTAAAATATGTAGTTACATGCATGTTATGAATAATGCCATCTCAAGTACATAACATATAATCCACAAATGGGATATTGAAATTACAGCTGGTGTTTGTTTCACATGCATTGTAAATATTATTACATAGATGTTTTATTCATATACAATCAAACTATAATCTTACAAACCTGTCAGCAATGAACACTGCTTCATCCATTCATTCAAATACATTGATATTTGACTTTTGATATGGGAATATTCAATTGTTTTCTGTGCTGGTGGCCATTAAAGTCAATATTTATTCCACTGTGGGTAGGTATCTAATATCAGTGCATTCTCTACAGAGGAGAAAACTGCCGTTTCCCAAATAACATTATATTCTAAATGTTTACTTTAATGGCAATCATTGTACCTATGCCAACATACTGAGTAAATGTGTACCCAGTCTCCTTTCCATTGCTACTTTGTTATCCAGGAATTGAACTTGAGGAACTTCACCACAATATTGTTCAGTATTGTGTCAGTATTGACCTAAGGTTCTTTGTGCTTTAACCAGTGACCATAATTTGACAGAAAATGTCTTCCTCTTGTGATTAGACTGCTTTGATATATATTTGCATACATATATTTGTACAGATCGTTCAGTTTGTACATGTGTGATCAGTTTGTTGTTAGAGTTGTAAGATTGAGTTGGTTGAATTTAGTATTACAATGAATTAATAGAAGTAAAAACATTCATTTGGTAAAGAATCCTCATGCAGCATGTAGGATGTATTAGATCTATACAAATAAAAAAAAATAGTGTAGCAGACAGCTTATGCACTGTATTGCTGTACATGTATGTTTCTAGTACCAACTCTCACTTCCTGTTTCTGAGGCTTTTCCCATCTATAAAACTACTATGTAAGCTAAAACAGTACATTCATTTAGTAGGCTTGCTGCAGTTATATTTAAATCTCTTGCTCACGTTTACTTTAAGCGTTGATACAGTAAACACTTTAGTACTTGCTTAAAGCTAAGCATGTATTATACTGTTTGCTGAATCACACTTAATGGGATAGAATCCTTAGGATTCATATATGGTAGATAGTCTTAGCCCATCTTTATTAAATCTGTGAGCTTATTTTAAGCATGAATGTAGCTAATATAGTTCAACATATTACTGGTCAAACAATATAGGACCATATCCTAGTCAGACCATGTTTAAAACTGTTTTAGCTGAGTGTTCAAAAGAGGTTTAAGTACAATACTCTAACACTGGTGAAAGCCCAGAAAGAGGCCCTCCAACCTCATCTGGAAAAAACAAAAGCTCATTTTCTCTGTTACTTTTTACTACCTAATAAGGCAAAAAAAATGTGTAAAATTATTTTATAAAATATTTTTGTCTACTTTCCCTAAAGTTCTTCTAAATAAACAGTTTCCAAGGGGACCTAAATATCAACAGATAAAAGGGCTGTTAGTTTTCTGCTGTAAATTATTGTATATAAATGTGTTTTGTTTCTATGCAGAAGAAATAGCATGTTAAATTTCATATACTTTGGCCAAGTCTGAAATTATTTCTAACATGACAAGCCTGGTATTGACACTTTATATAATTTCAGATCTTTTAAAATAAGGAACACAGGTCTGGTGACACTTTCTGTGTTTGGGGAGGAAAATCAGGTAGCTTTTAAATTGAAGTTAACCTCTAGGTTCTTGTGTTTATGGTAATTGTAGTGTAGGGGCCATTTTTGCTGTTTAATCTTGCACTGTATTTAAGGGGAAAACACTCCAGTTCAGGAAGGTTAGATTTTCTTAAAAAGGATACCAGACGAGAAGAATAAGCTTTTGTTTTGAAGGCTACATAGCATCAAGGCACCCCAGAGAGAATGTATTTTGCAATAAAATCAAGGTAAATAAACACAACTTCCAGGAGCTAGCTTTGATTGATTGTTTGGAAGAAATTATCCTCTGTGGGCCTTGAGGGTAGTAATGGCAAGAGTAGATCTTTGGAACTCCTTTTAATGCAGATAAATACATCAGGAAATTCACTTATTATGGTGTAAACAGTACAGTGTAGGGTAGTATTATACTATGAATTTCTGTCCTTAAGGCAAAGAATTAGCTCATACAAATTGGGAGTAGAAAAGAATGTTAAATTTCAGCACCTACTTTGTACACATGCATATAAGGCATACACATATAATTTTGAACTTACAATTGTGCACGTTGATTTACAGAAATAATGATGAGACAGATTGCAAAGTTACATTTTTGGACCATATTAGAACTGCAAAACAATGACAGGCAACTTGTTAAAGATCTTGAGTGAATTATTTAAATCCTGTCATGTAATGTTTAGACATGTAGAATGTAGCTGAACTTTAAGGAAGTGATCTAGAAGGGTTAATTTTTGAAACTGACACATTTTCAGATTAAAATAATGCTTATTTTGTACAGAATGATGTAAAACAGAATAATCTGTTGTATGTAATGAGAAACAAACCGTTTGAAAACTATAATTCTTTAGCTTTATCAAGGCTTTTTTTTCTTCCAGAAATCTGGATTATCATGTTATAACCTGCGGTATCTCACCAGGATAACAGTGCCCTTTCTTTTTGTACATATTGATTGGGAATTTCTTTACTGTTACGTGGACACTTTCTATGTTAGTTTTGATGCATAATACTTTGAATCCTTTTATACAAACTAGAATGTATGTGTAAGAATTACTGTCACTGCAATGTAGTAACTACAAACTTATTTTTAAATAAATAGAAAACATGTTTTTCTAATCTCCCTACAGTGTGATTTATTTTAATTTTTTTGATTCTACCTAATGGTCTGTTGACTCCTGTATCAATGGGGAAATTGCATTGAGTCTGTTAGTTTCAGGAAAGTCTTAAATCAACTTTATTTGACTTTGTGGATGTTTTTTCCAAGAGGATGCTATTAAAAGTGCTATTATCAGTTGATCATGCAGCATTTTATCTCTGAAGTGATTAAATTATACCATCTTTCATGGCAAGTTTGGCATTAAATCTTGTGAATCCAGCTGACAGCAAAGACACTGATGTTTGCTGATACTGTGGTCATCCTGCTCCCAGCTTCATTAGCTCACTCCTATGCAGACTCTGAGAAGTTCTATAGTTTAAAGGTTCTGGGAAGGTACTCCCAGGGTCACATTTGTATTCCAAAGAGTAGTCATACTAGTCTAATCTGTTTTTAGCAGGAATATGTCCAAGATCCTTGGAAACCTCAGCTTCTCAAGAATTACAGTTTTTGGAAAAGTTCCTGATGACTAAAAAGATACATCAAGATAGATGCCTCCACACCCCTGTGTATAGAGAGAAGTAGCTTTTGTGATTGTGTTAGGTGCAAAAAGAGGTTACAAAAAAGACTTAATAGAGACAACAGTTTGAAAATCTAATTCTTTTATTCCTTGAATTGCTTTACCTGCATATTTCTCTTTTATGGTTCTAAAAAATGTTTGTTTATATTTCAAATACAGCACCCTGTGGATTATTTTTTTTTCCCTCCTGCTCACTGCTTTTCTTTCCCTTTGTTTCACCCTTTATAGGAAGCTATATCCTTTTTTTCCTCTACATTTACTCACCTGATATAGCAAATAAACCACTGAATTACCAACCCTCATAGCCACAATAAAAGCAAATTTCATTGTTAAACTATGTTGTGAAGGTGAAATTTTCTTCCTTGATTTACACTGATGATTTTGTCATACTAAAACATTTCTAAGATGTTACTGCATCCTGTGGCTGCAGAGATTCATGACAAGTTCCATTGCAAGAGAATGTCTTTTTTGTTTTTTTAAATGCTTATTTCAGTCAGTATGTTATACTTGGGGGAGCGAGGTGGGAAGGAGATTGTATTGCAGTGTATGCATGAGTTTTAATGGATATGAAATCCCTGCTGATGTTATCAAGGAGAAGATTTCCCCGAAATTGATGTTTGTACTCAAAGTTTGTTAAAGAAACTTCCATATGTTTGTGGGGGTGGGGAGGCAGGACAGAGACAAGGGGGATGGAAACTAAGAATTGTTCCCACAATCTAGCAGGTAGTAATTAAAGGGTTTGTGTACTTACAACACTATTTTCTTTAAATTCCTAAGAATTTTTAGGAACAGTGAAGAAAAAACATTTAAAAAAGCAGACATATGTAAATATATCTGGATATCCACTGTGGTCACTTGGAACTGCAAACACAGTAAGTAAGTATTTCAGAAATTTGGCCCCCTCTTGCCTAGTAAAAATATTTTCTTTCAAAATTTTCTGGTACTTGGTTCTACATGGTAAATACGTTTGGAGGGGTTTTTCCTCCTCTGGGGTAACTCTTCTCAGTTTTGGGTTTGTTTTTTTTAATTACCTCATTGAAATATTTTTCATCTTTTAAAATGTAATAGGAACGTTTTAGGCTTACTATTTTAGCATGTTTTAAGCCACTTCACATTGGCTTTTTCTACTACATAATCATTTAAATTTTAGATAATAAAATATATAATCTAGTTCCACAATTGTATCATGTATTGTAAATTTATTGCATTCGTAATCCATCCCTTAGTTTGCCAAGTTCATTATGCTTAAAGTATACTTATAATTTAATTCCCCAGTATATTTGGGTTTGGTGACAATTTTGTTCTTTGGTTATTAAAAAATAAACCAAACTTCCATAGTGTCTAACAAGTAGTAAATTTATTTATATTTACATGCATATCTTGCCCTATCCAAAAGACTCAGCAGCTTTTTGTGGCAGGGAAATATTAGTGACTTCTTCATTAGAAGCCAATTTGTGGCATCCTAATTTATTATAGTGGTAGGGGACTGAGTGGAAGATGGGTGTATGCTTGCTTTTGGGGTATCTGCTTTGGACCTTTTCCTCTAACTGACTATACTTTTGGGCAGGGTCTAAGGAAAAGAAAATAAATTTGATCTGGTATTATTGGGCATTGTGAAATGTGGTCTCTGATTACAAAAACACATAGGCAGGAACTGGAGAGGGAGTTTATGTACCTCAAATCATAAAGCTTCTTAAGAGAGATATAAGGTAAGTGTCTGGACTGGTATCCTTGCTGTTGGTGGTCTCTAAGTTAAATGTTTAAAATTTTTAATATACGTTTGTATCCCAAAGCAGTATCTATTTGTGCTGCTTCAGAGGAAAAAAAAACATTTTGCACAACTAATCCTGTAATCACAGCTAAAATATACAGGAAAGAATGCCATTTGCTGTTTCCAGGGAAATGAGTTAAATTGACAAAAGGGCCATACCTTTAAAAATCAGTTTGTCTGAAGCATGAGTGAAAATAAAGCAAGTGTCCAGTGGAACCTTTTTGTTCAGAAAACTAAAAGTGTAACAGATAATTAGTATGTGCTATTGTGGTGTTTGCCTTGCATTTTGATAATATGCTAAATTAATTCTACTGCTAAACTTGAAGACTTTATAAAGTGCTTGTTTATTTTTTGTTTTACAAATTTATGTATGGCTGGATAGATCAGGAAGCCAGGAATCCAAGGTTCTGTGCTTGACTTTTCACTGACTTATTTTTATCCATCTGTCAAACAGACTTAACGTTGCTCACTTCAGAGTGTAAGGTTGTGCTGTGAATTTATAGTCTGTAATATTTTGAAATTTTTAGATAACACCAGAAAGAAAGCGAGGATGCAGGATTTTAGACTGCACCTACTTAATGTAGTCACAACCAGACAAGCTGCCTTCAGTTCTCTTCCTTGGTCAGAAGCAAGGAGGAAGAATGGAAACGGACATTGTTTTGTCACCTTGGTGCCACCATACTTTTATGGTGGCACAAAGCAACGGCAAATGGACATCCATATCTTTTGTTGCATTATAATGGGTTACAACCTCTATGACTTGGCAGCTTGAACAATTTGCTCCCCTCAGCTTTTCTGTCTTATCTCCTAGCTGCTTCTGCCTACCCCTTCAAGTAATGTAATTCTTGCTTCTCAGAGGTCTAATGCTGGGAAAGTCCTAGTTTTCAGTTTAGCTTTCTACAAGGAGAAGGTTCTACTATCCAGTGTTCACACTAGCCAGTCCAGTTTTTTTAGCAGCCAACATTTCCAGACTCCAGATGTGTCAAGAATTGAGACTTTCCCCCAGCTTGCAGAGTTGGTTTCTTCTGCACCTGCAGCAGTGTTCTCTTTTCTGATTGGTCTCATTTGACTGGCTCCCAAAATATTTGTCAGTAGTGAAAGGACTTTTAAATGCTCATTTGTTATTATCATAGTTATTGATGCAGGAATAAGAAACAGAAATCAAAAGGAAATGTTCCATTTTATTAGACTAAAGGCAATAACCTCAGATTTTTGTTGTTCAAATAAGTTGTCTTAACATTAAAAAGTTCCTAGCGATTAAGATCTGACTGACTTCCAGTGGGGCTGGTGCAGGCACCTACCCTGGAGATTTTCAAAAGGAGACTGGATTCATACCTTGCTGGGTTATTTGACCCCAGCAGTCTTTCCTGCCCAGAACAGGGAGGGGCTGAGCCTGATCATCTCACGAGGTCCCTTCCAGCCCTAAACTTCTGAATCTGTGACTATTTCTCAGCACCTTCAAACCTCACCAGGCAATGGAAAATGAGGTACAGGAACAGATGTTTACTATCTCTTCTCCAAACATCCTAATAGTGTTGTGAGGAACAACAGTATCCTAGTCCATCAGGAAGAAAGAACAAAAAGAGAAGGGGTCAATTGTTGCCACGTAAAAAGGCAGAAGCACATGCTTCATTGTATATAACAAAACACAGTATACATAAAAGCTTCACATTTTCTCTGTCAAAAAGAATGGAGGGGTAGGCAAAGCATGTTGGTTACTGTAGCTCTGAGGTCTGACCACAATCCTTTCTGAACATTGAGAAGAATATTGAACACTGAATCCTCCAAAATGTAAAGGATGATTTAAAAATATAATTCTAGCCATTTAAAGAGATGCTGTATTAATTTTAATATCTCAATTCTTAAAATTCCTTTTTCACTTTTAAGATAAGGTATGTATAGTCAAATAAACTCAACCCTCTGTGACACCTGTAGCCAACTCATCTCTCTTCTGTTGGTCTTTCCCTTTTGTTATCCCTTCATTTTGGATTATAGAAGCAAAGGCTTACCTCATTTTGTATCCAGAATACATCACACACTTGGGGGAGTTGCTATCAATCCCCTTTATAAAGAAATGTAGATGGGAGTCTAAATCCTTAGTTGTTTCTATACAAGGCTCCGGAAGGGCAAAAATGCTACATAGGAAGATCAAGATTGCTGACTAGTCAACTTTCTAGTTCAGTAAACCATCTGTGATAGTAGCCAGAAACAGATGTTTTAGAAGAGACAAAGAACTTTAGAGAATTCCATGTATCTGAAGTACTCTTGCCTACAAAAGTTTGTCTCTGTCTAAACCAGTACGTTATTAAGATGTCACTGGCCAGCCTTATATCACCATTACTGTGTTTTATATCAGTAGGTAGGATGGTAATCTACCTTCCCCTTCCATCATCTACATAAACATACCTGCAGTACACTTGGGCTGACAACCTCATGAAGTCATAACTCTACAGTATGAGTGGGAAATCAAGGACTCTTGTCCTACAAGCCTATCTTTTCAGAGAGGAATTACGCAAGGACAGACTTCTTTGTGAGCAAGGTCGATGAAGCCCCTGGCAGATGTTTCATTCATGATATAATGAGTATGTTAAGCGTTGCCACCACACAGGGTGTGCACAGGTATGCTTAGGCCTCACAGGCTGTGCTTGGGCAACAGGCAAGGGAGGGGGTCCCCCCTGCGAGTGCTGGCCAGAGAGTGGGAGCACCGGATGAAGCACTGCAGCCACTTCCCTGTCGGTGAAATCAACTGTGGTACACCACCTTCTCCCCCCCCCCCCCCGGCAAGGTTCCCCCAGTAGCTGACTGGTCGCTGGTGGGGGGCATGTGTCCCCCTTGACTATGGTGGCACCAGTTGTCCCATGGTGTCAAGGATACCATAATTTATAACAAGCCACACGTTCAGCCAATTTATGGCACAATAAAATGGCAGACCAGCTACAAAGGTTTTTCACATTTAATCTTTGTGTTTGGTTTGTATGATACTTAAATTGAATGTACAGCATGTGTTCCACACCAGGGGTTGCCCATGCTCCAGTGTCTGGGGGACGGTCCCCTCACCCCACTGCAGCCCTCCCCCCTGCCCAATCCTTGGAAGTAGCCCCAAGTTTTGGGTCCAGTGGGCATCTCCCCATGCCAGCACATTTCCTGCCTTGCTTTCCAGCCACATGTGCAGGGCCACAGAGCAATTGTTTTATTAGCTCCACTTTAGTATGACTGGTAGTAATTTTATCCTTCTACTGCCAATCAATGAACACAAGTTTTTTCACCCAACAGCCCTTAGATTCCTTAAAAGTTATAACTAGCTTTTTTTCACATCAAGAATCCATAACAGGATTTGAATTCAGTCCTTGCATTGTTGAGAGTGCCATTTGAGTCTGAGTTCCTGATCCATTGTGGGCTGTTTAAGTTCTTTGCAACAGAAGAATTGCCCTATTTTCTTTGTTGTGTTTTATACAGAAGAGGGGCAAAAGGGCAGGATATATAAATATGCGCAACATCTTTCCAACCTCTCTCTTCCACCTGTTAGATGAAAAACACCCAGCATCTGTAGGGAGTTGGGAGAGTGGAGGTAATTGTAACAAATCCAAGAGAAACATGAACAAAAATGCAGTCCTTATAGTCACTGTCATTGAGAGAACCTTTGACACAGTCAGTTAATCAAACCAGTATCGAGCCAGCTGGACAGGCTCAGGTATCCTGAAAAATGTTGACATGGTCAGTCCTATGAAAGAAGGCATGGCAGAGCAAAGATAGCTATCTGTGCTTTTCCTGGTCTCTAACAGGGTGGTGTAAAGTTGTGTTCTTGCACCAGTTTCGTTCACTTTGATCTGTACAGTGTTTGTGGAGAAGGTGTTTGGTGACACCATGGTTGGTGTGATAGGATTTTTACAAAGCTGTTCAATAGTGTCAAGTTTCAAATAAGATTGAAAGTCACCACTCAGCTGCGCTGAGTTGCTTGAAGGCAATGATTCTGTATTAGTGGTGTTTCCTAAACAGTTTGTAGGTATTGGTTCACCACTTTGTGCTGGCTGCAGATACTTTGGAGATCACGATTTAATGAAGACCAAAGTCGTATTAGCCAGTACTTGGCAAGAGTTATGTACCACCTGCGTTGTACATCAGTGAAAAATGAGTTCCTGTTAATTGTGAGTGCTGCTATCTGGGCAAGCACAGATCAAGTAATTGAATGCATCTGTAATTTAGAGGAGGGAGTGGGGTCCGCAAATGCAGCTATTGGCAAACTGATCAAGCAGTTCTGGAGGCAACATGGAATCAAAGTTTCTCCAGGGATTGTTGTTTATAAGACTAGTTCTTACTAGCTTGCTCTTTTTTTGGTAAGAGACCTGGACATTAGACAGGCGACATCTCTGGAAACTGGAGAAATCACCAATAATTCTTAATTTTCCTTCTGCTGAATCAGATAGTCTTAGTAAGTTGCCAATGTAATGTGCTAGCTGTTATAGCACTTGATGATGAGGGGTGCAGGTCTATTTTGCTGGCTAGATTGCATGCCAGGGCAATGAGGGCATGACCAAGCACCTGCTTCATTGACACCTGGAATGCAGTCACCAAAAGCAATGACAGCCACAAATGCAGTTTGTGAAAATGTGATGCAAGTCCCACCTTTTCAGAGCAGGATATGCTGACTTTTTGCTGTGAATTTCTGGATGCAAATAAATTGATAGTAATAGGGTGTAAAGAGCAAAGAGGGTGGTGATCACTTTAGTACAGCAATTTTAAATTTTTTTGAGCTGAGCACCCGCACCCCCTTGAGTTACAATTTTGTTTGTGCCCTCTCTGCCCCAACCCAGAAAACAGACATGCAAATTGATATATATCAAATAAAATGCTTTTATTTTTTAAAATATTTATGAAATAAATGCTTTCATAAACTTAAGAGACTAACACAACTTAGATTACCTAATTAAATTACCTACACCTGTAAGTTTCAAAGTCATGGCTTGAAAGTGATATTGACATACTGTACTTAACCGACTTTAGCCATTTCTGCTTCTGCCTTTTGTTTTGGAACAGTATCTTTTGGCAAGAAGTACTGATCCATTTGTACTTTGTAATAGTATGAAAAATATTGAGCTCACCAGTAGAATAAACTGCGCTGCACAAATGCTTGTTGTAATTTTTTTGTTCTAAGAGTAGATATGATAGGCATATTAAACCAGAAGGTGGGAAATGTAATTGTTGCTATGGAAATTATCTCTAGCTTAGTTAAATACATTGTAACACGTGAAATCATTTGAAAAAAGCTGACTCATACTATTTCAGTGTGTGATGTTGTCAAATATCATGTTCTTGTTATAGAACAATAATAATAATTAAAAGTAAAATTTGTCTTGTGCATGGCTTTCCCCGCCAACGTTTCTTCATGCCCCCCGGGGGGGGGCATGCCCCGCAGTTTGAAAACCACTGCTTTAGTCAGTGACAGTGCTGACCTACAGAAAAAGTATACTAGCATTAAGTACCAACAGCAGCAGAAACCAGATTGTGCATCTGCCATGGGATTGTGGGTGGTGTTACAGGCAATGTAGTTTTTAGAGAAATTGAACTACTGCATTATTCATGTTCATTACACTATTAGCAATTCTTTAATGGTATGTCCTGAGGCTAATATGGCTGAACTGATCAGCCTTGTATGCCAGAGCTGGGCCAGCCTTGAATCCAGACTGATGAAAATGTGTACAGTGCCTAGCAGCAGAATAGGGCCTTGATCTGTGGCTTGATTTTCTTCCAGGATAGAAGTAAATACACATGATATGTTGCATGAGACTAGGGGATAAAGTTTTGGGAGCAGCCAAACTTGCAAGATCTATAGCTCAGGAATGCGTGCTGTTTGACCTAAGCTGTGGCCAGAGATGCAGGAGATCAGCTGATCTGATGAGGCCCTCTGATCTCCAAAAGCAGTGTAGGGAGTGTGTTCAGAACTGCAGGCAGGTCCTCTGATTGGGAAGAAGGTATGAGAGGAGCCAGTTGGACAGATCCTTAGTCTGCTTTGAAAGGGGGCTTTGAGGAAAAAGGGTTTGTTTCGGAGCCTAGGGGACCTGTTCCAAATTACCCCATTTTATTCCTTCTTATCAGTAACTTCTGTCCACATCCAGGCTGCAGAATTGCTCTATCCAGCCCGCAAGCCTACCAGAGCTTGGGGGGTGGGGCTAGGTGGGGTGGGGCTCTAATGGATGAGTCTTTTGGCAACAGGGGGGCAAATGAGGTCTGATACAGTCCCAGTCACCCTATGGCCACTTGGTGTGTCTCTGCCACAGCAACCAGCCACTTGGCCCATGTGTGTTTACCCTACCTCCTCTGCTGCTGGCCCTGCTGCTGCCTCATGCTGGAGCCAGAGCTGCCACCACTGCCTACCCCAGGCTCAAGCTTCCACCCCATGCCCTGGGCTGGATCTGGCCCTCAAGGAGGCTTATACTATGTATCTGGCCAAGGGCACTAGCCAAGTTTTACTCCCCCTCCCTTGAATCTCCCCAGCTGTCCTGAATGGCACTGACAGCCACTTGCTAGAGCAGGGGTAGGCAGCGTTTTTTTGCCTGGAGTGCTAACAAAACCACAATATCTACCTTGGAAGGTGCCGGAGTGTTGGTATGCCACAAAAACAAGGTGGGGGGGGGGATGGTACATAGCAGGGAGCACTGCATATTAGTATAATTAATAATCATAAATGTTGCCTTTTTCCTGGTAAATACCAGACCTTCTAAAAATTCTAAACCTGGTGATAATAAATACAACTTCATGTACTACCTTTGTTGTTGTGTATTCTTTTTTTGTTAAGCATGTTGCGATAGAGAGAGAAAGAAAGAAGAGAAAAAGAGAGAGGGAAAGAAAAAAGTGGAGGAAAGAGATGAAAGAGAAACACACACGTGCACACAGAAGCAGACAAATGCACAGAACCACATGTACGTGTGCACAGAGCTGGGCTACTGCGCCACCGGACAAAGTCCAACCAGACAATGCTCTGGGCCTGCTGCTGCCCCTGTGCTTCCCTGGGGAGCCAGCCCCTAGCGGTCTATGGAGGCCCCAGCCCAGAGCCCACCCATCGGCCCAACCCCCCATACACCCCGCACAGCTAAACCCGCAAAGGTATGGCACTCCGGGCAGGGCGAGCACCAACCTCATCCCGGTAGAAGGGTTGGGCTAGGACTGGGCTCAGAGCAGGTGGGAGTCGGGTGGGTTCAGCTGTGCAGGGCGGGCAGGCAGCAGTGGCAGTGCTGGGGGAGGGGTGGAGTCTCCTTGCCCAGCCCCACCACTGGGAGGCATCTGGCACCACTTTTGCTCTAGGAGCCCTGGCATCAGCTCCATTTTGGTGGGTGCGCATGCACCTCGGAGCAGGTGGTGGGGAAGGGGCCTGAGGCAGTGCAACCCTGGCCTATCCCCTGCTGTCCTCTCTGAGGTGTGTGTGTAGTTGCTGCCAGCACAGAGCTGATGACGGGGCTCCAGAGTCTGGCATAGCTGTTTGTAGCCAGCCTGGGCTCTGGGCAGCTACAGGAGGCAGCGGGCTGACTGCAAACAGCTGCACCAGGCTCCAGAGCTGTGGCATCAGCTCCATGCTGGCAGTGACTGCATGTGCATGTCAGAGTAGACAGTGGGTCAGGGTTGCACTGCCTCAGGCACTATCCCCATCATCCGCTCCTAGGCGCGCACACGTCCGCCGGCAGTACGGAGCTGATGCCAGGGCTCCAGAGCCCAGAACAGCTGTTTGCAGCCTCCTGGCTGCTTCCTGCCACAGAGCCCATGCTTGCAGCAGGGCTTGCAGTCTCCTAGTTGCCTGCCAGGAGCAGCCCGGGGCTTCAAGGCTGGCAGCAGCTGCCTAGAGCCTTGGCTGCCAGTGGTGTGCTGAGCAAAATGGCCTCATGTGCCATGCTTGGCACACCCCTGTGCTAGAGGGAGGAACTCTCTCAATGCTACAACGATGAAGAATCAGAGATGTTTAATGATGGCAAAAATAAAATGTCTGTTGAAGAGTTAATGATGCAAATTCGGACTTGGTGGCCATCTTTACATGTGCTCTGGGGATATGGACGCTTTAATTAGAGTGGCTCTGAGAACTGCTCTAATTAAAATGCCCACAGCATCTCGTGTATTCGGTGTCCTGCACTTTAAAATGGCAGTGGGGATGCACTAACTTAAGTTTTAGTCAGAGCACCCCCATCACCTGAGATGGAGCAGAATCACTTGGAAGAACTGGATGCCTTTAAGTCGTCAGGCCCGGATGAGCTCCATCTGAGGGTGCTGAAGGCACTGGCCGACATCATTGCAGAGCCACTAGCGGGAATATTTGAACACTCGTGGTGCACGGGCAAAGTCCCGGAGGACTGGAAAAGGGCCAATGTGGTCCCCATTTTCAAGAAGGAGGACCCAGGCAGCTATAGGCCAGTCAGTCTCACCTCCATCCTTGGCAAAATCTTTGAAAAAATTATCAAGGCTCACATTTGCGAGAGCCCGGCAGAACAAATTATGCTGAGGGGAAACCAGCACAGGTTTGTAGCAGGCAGATCGTGCCTGACTAATCTAGTCTCTTTTTATGACCAGGTTACGAAACGCCTGGACACAGGAGGAGGGGTGGATGTCGTATACTTAGACTTCAGGAAGGCCTTCGATACGGTATCCCACCCCATACTGGTGAACAAGTTAAGAGGCTGTGACTTGGATGACTACATAGTCCGGTGGGTGGCGAATTGGCTAGAGGGTCACACCCAGAGAGTCGTGGTGGATGGGTCGGTTTCGACCTGGAAGGGTGTGGGCAGTGGGGTTCCGCAGCGCTCAGTCCTCGGACCGATACTCTTTAATGTCTTCATCAGCGACTTGGATGAGGGAGTGAAATGTACTCTGTCCAAGTTTGCAGATGACACAAAGCTATGGGGAGAAGTGGACATGCCGGAGGGCAGGGAACAGCTGCAAGCAGACCTGGACAGGTTGGACAAGTGGGCAGAAAACAACAGAATGCAATTCAACAAGGAGAAATGCAAAGTGCTGCACCTAGGGAGGAAAAATGTCCGGCACACCTACAGCCTAGGGAATGACCTGCTGGGTGGCACGGAAGTGGAAAGGGACCTTGGAGTCCTAGTGGACTCCAAGATGAACATGAGTCGGCAGTGTGACGAAGCCATCAGAAAAGCCAACGGCACTTTATCGTGCATCAGCAGATGCATGACGAATAGATCCAAGGAGGTGATACTTCCCCTCTATCGGGCACTGGTCAGACCACAGTTGGAGTACAGGTACTCCTCACTTAACGACTTACCTGTTTAACGACCTCGCGGACTTATGACCAGCTCTCCGAGCATTCGGTATTGTGGAAATGGCACGCCGCAGGTTCAGCACAGCGGGGCAGACAGCTCCCGCGCTCGCGGCCCGGGTGGGGCGGGGCGCACAGAGCAGGCTTTCCTTGTCGGGGCTGGGGCAGCTCCGCCGGCTCCCACCTGCCTGCAGGCGCGAGGGCGGCAGGGCGGAGGTCCTGGAGCGGCCCCGGGGCCGGGAGCGCTGGGGCCGCGGGGCCGGGACGCATGCATGCCCACCCGCTGGAAGGTGCTGGCCTGGAGTGCGAGGGCAGGGCGGGCTCTTGCTCCGCCGATGCCGTTAGGACCCGCCCGCCCCAGCCCGGGGCCTCGCGGGGGCCAGGGCAGCAGCAGCGCCGGGCAACCCACTCCAGAGGAGGCAGCCCCCTCCCCGGCTGTGCCAGTGCGGCCACAGGGTAAACTGCCTTTGTGCCCCAGCTATGGCATGGGTCTGACCCCGAGCCAGAGGTGCCAGAGCTTCCAGCCGGGCTGCTCCCCGCCAGAGCACTGGCACAGCCCAGCCCAGCCAGTACCCAGTGACCCTGCGGAAGGCTTGACACCCCCAGCCCAGGTCACAGCAGCCGGGGGAGTGATGCCCCCGGCCCCACGCGACAACAGCCGGCAGGGCACAGAGCAGCCCCGTGCGCGGGTCTGGAGGGTGGGTTTAAGGGCAGTGGTTAGTTCTACCTGCCGGGGCCGAGCTTCCCTCCTGCTCTCTGGTGCCAGCTTTTTCCCTCTCTCAGCATCCTCTTCCCACCAGCTCTGGCTTCAGGGGAGCACTTTGCTGCTCAGAGCCGGACCGTTTCCACAATACATACGAAACGTATTGTGGAAACGGCAGCGCGGCGTCTCAACCCAAGGCACGCAGTATCAAGGGGCGGCTCCTCGCTTATTGACCAATTGGCTTAACGACCTAGTCGCAGGAACGGAACTCGGTCGTTAAGTGAGGAGTGCCTGTACTGTGTGCAATTCTGGGCACCGCACTTCAAGAGGGATGCGGATAACCTGGAGAGGGTCCAGAGAAGGGCCACTCGTATGGTTAAGGGCCTGCAGACCAAGCCCTATGAGGAGAGACTAGAGAAACTGGACCTTTTCAGCCTCCGCAAGAGAAGGTTGAGAGGCGACTTTGTGGCTGCCTATAAGTTCATCACGGGGGCACAGAAGGGAATTGGTGAGTTTTTATTCACCAAGGTGCCCCCAGGGGTTACAAGAAATAATGGCCACAAGCTAGCAGAGAGCAGATTTAGACTGGACATTAGGAAGAACTTCTTCACAGTTCGAGTGGCCAAGGTCTGGAACGGGCTCCCAAGGGAGGTGGTGCTCTCCCCTACCCTGGGGGTCTTCAAGAGGAGGTTAGATAAGCATCTAGCTGAGGTCATCTAGACCCAGCACTCTTTCCTGCCTATGCAGGGGGTCAGACTCGATGATCTCTTGAGGTCCCTTCCAACCCTAACATCTATGAATCTATGAATGGCCATTTTGAAGAATGGAGACACTGAATACACAAGACACAGAGGCTGCTTGGAGCACACTAATTAGCACTCCAGCAGATGAGTAATCAAGTCTGCTGTGACCTGCTGTAACACAGCACATTGGAGCAGTTTCTCCACATGCCTGCAGGCACCCAGTGAACCCAAGGGCTCCTAAAATACAGACCTTCCAAAGTAACTCATTTAAGGCTGAGAGACTTAACCCTTGTTCTTTGCATAGACTTGGGGGAACAAACTGTGCCTCTGAGCAGGCCCCAAATGGTCTGAGTTGTTCCTCTGTCACCCTAGCTAGTGCTTGACAGCCATAGGTGATGTGTAGAGGGGGCACGGAGGGGGGGAGGGGCACATGCCCCCCCCCTGAGATTGGCCCTTGCCAGCTGGGGAGTGGGGAGTGCCAGCCGGTGGTGCCCTCCCCACCCCTGCCTCTGAGAAATGCCAGAGGCACTTCCAGTTTTGTTGACAGCATTTCTGGTTTTGCTGCTGGCGCTTCCAGAATTGGCGATTGGCTGCTGGTGCACCCCCAGAATCAGGAGGGCACCAGTCACCCATGCTGCCAGTCATTATTCCTCTGAGTAAGCAATAGCTAAGCTCCAGGGATAGGAGTGTGCCTGATGTTCCAGATTTTGGCAGCCCCTGTCTCTCTAGATATGGAAGCCAGGATATGTGGAAGGCTTTGCCATTCCAGGGGCTTTGTTCCCCTCTACCTGCCGCTCCTGTACATGAGATGTGATCTGGGGAGACATTTCCTTAGTGTCATTTGGGCTCCTCTCCATGTGAACCATGACCTAAGGGTGAGAAGCTGGAGGGTCACTTTAAAGATAACCTATATTTTAGGTTACCACAATACCAGGAAATACAAAATTAAGGCATGCAGGTATTCCACTGCTGGGTATCATAGAGGAACCAGCCAGAGGTATAGAAATAAGTGGGCCCAAGGCATTGTGAGGGGGGACTGGTTGAAGCAGGGGCAGTAGGAGGGGTGCAGTTGTGGGGTGAGACCTAGTTTGATGTGCAGCTTGAGCTCTATAACTGACAAGCTGCTACCTGTAATAGGTAGACAGTGAGCGATGTCTTCCTGCTAATGGCTTAATGGGGTAGAAGATAAATCTGGAAATAGTGGGGAAGACAAGCAATGAAGTTTACAGAAGGGAAGAAAGAAGCAGCTGCTCCCCCCATCCCTCCAATCAGTCTTCTCTTGCATGCTTACAATTATTGCAAACACCAAATAATAGAACCATCAGGATCTAAGAACATGCACTGTCTCTTTTTTTAACCCTGTTAGCAATTGTGCACTTCTCTCCAGTCATAACCTGATCATAATCCTCCCCCTTTTCCACTGTAACAAAATGTACAGAATGGGGGAAGCGGCACCTATCATCATCTTGATCATCAAGTGGATCTGGCAAACTATAGGCCCATCAGCCTGACTTCTATCCCGGGGAAGATCTTAGAAAAGTTTATTAAAGGGGCCATCGTTAATGGACTGGCTGACGCCAACATCCTGAGGGATAGCCAGCATGGGTTTGTTGCGGGTAGGTCTTGATTGACCAATCTCTTTTCCTTCTATGACCAGGTGACCTATCACCTGGACAAGGGGGAAGAGATTGATGTCATATATCCTGACTTCAAAAAAGCCTTCCATCTGGTATCCCATGATCATCTCTTGGTGAAACTGGCCAATTGTGGCCTTGGGTCCATCATGATCCATTGGCTGGGGAATTGGCTCCTTGGTCAGACCCAGAGGGTAGTAATTGATGGAGGTCAATCATCATGGTGCCCTGTGACCACTGGCGTCCCCCAAGGCTCTGTCATTGGACCCATATTGTTCAACATCTTCATTAATGATGTGGACATTAGAGTCAGAAGCAGACTGGCCAAGTTTGCCGATGCCATCAAACTTTGGGGCAAAGTATCCACACCAGAAGACAGGAGGGTAATCCAGGCTGACCTGGACAGACTCAGGAAATGGGCGGACGAGAACCTGATGGTGTTTGACACCGAAAAATGCAAGGTTCTCCACCTTGGGAGGAAAAACCTGTGGCATCCTTTTAGGCTCGGCAGTGCTACGCTGGCTAGCACTATGGAATTAAGAGACTTGGGGGTCGTGATTGACCTGCAATGCGATGCTGCGGCTAGTAAAGCGACCAAAATGCTGGCTTGCATCCAGAGATGCTTCTCAAGCAAATCCTAGGACGTCATTCTCCCCTTTTACTCGGCCTTGGTGAGGCCGCAGCTGGAGTACTGCGTCCAGTTTTGGGCTCCACAATTCAAAAAGGATGTGGAGAAGCTTGAGAGAGTCCAGAGAAGAGCCACATGCATGATCAGAGGTCAGGAAAACAGACCGTACGATAACAAGCTGAGAGCCATGGGGCTTTTTAGCCTGGAAAAGCGCAGGCCCAGGGGTGATCTGATGGCCACCTATAAGTTTATCTGGGGTGACCACCAGTATCTGGGGGAACGTTTGTTCACCAGAGTGCCCCAAGGGATGACGAGGTTGAACAGTTACAAACTACTGCAAGACCGTTTCAGGCTGGACATAAGGAAGAATTTCTTTACTGTCCGAGCCCCAAAGGTTTGGAACAGGCTACCATTGGAGGTGTTTCACGCGCCTACACTGAACACCTTCAAGAGTAAATTGGATGCTTATCCTATGACCCCTGCTGACTTCCTGCCCTTTGGGCAGGGGGATGGACTCAATGATCTTCCAAGCTTCCTTCCAGCCCTAATGTCTATGAATCTATGAAATCTATATTATCTTTACATGAACTTGTAACATCTCGACTGCAAACCTACATGCTAAATACAGCTAAGCAATCACTAACTCTTTCAATTAAAAATATACCCAGGAAATTCAGTGATGATAAAACCACAAAAACACTTTACCATAAGCACGGGTTAAGTAGAGTGACTTGGCTCACCCAAATTATCATAACTCTGCCAAACCGAGACCTCAGAAAGAATGTTTTGCATTCAAAAGCTTGTCTAACTCTGCCAATTATGCAGTTGGTCCAGTAAAAGCAGGGGTGGAACCAAGGGGCATGTACTGGTGCCCGTTGATTCCTGGTCCACTCAAAGGTTAAAACCAACTGCCTGGTAGTTTCATAGTTTCATAGTTGGTAGGGTCAGAAGGGACCTGAGCAGATCAAGTCTGACCCCCTGCCAGGCAGGAAAAAGTATTGGGGTCAAACGACCCCAGCAAGGTGTTCATCTAATGTTCTCTTAAAGACCCCCAGGGTAGGAGCCAGCACCACTTCTCTTGGAAGTTGGTTCCAGATCCTAGCCACCCTGACTGTGAAGTAGCACCTCCTGATGTCTAGTCTGAATCTACGCTCTGCCAGCTCATGACCATTATTTCTTGTCACTCCTGGTAGTGCTTGGGGGAACAGGCCCCCGCCCCTGCACAATGCCTACTGGTCCCCTCTGACCAGTTTATAAATGGCCACTAGATCCCCCCTCAGCCTTCTCTTGTGGAGACTGAACAGGTTCAGGTCCCTTAGCCTCTCCTTTATAGGGTCTGCTCTGCTGGCCCCTGCTCAGGTGAGTGGCCCTTCTCTGGACCCACTCCAAGTTGTCCACATCCCTCCTGAAGTGCGGCGCCCAGAATTGGACACAGTACTCCAACTGCAGCCTGACCAGTGTCGCATAGAGGGGGGAGGATCACCTCCTTGGACCTGCTTGAGATGCATCTGTGGATGCATGACAAGGTGCGGTTGGCCTTCCTGACCATGTCCCCACACTGCTGGCCCATGTTCATTTTGGCATCAGTAATGACTCCAAGATCCTTTTCTGCCTCTGCACTGATGAGAAGGGAGTTCCCCAGCCTGTAGGTATGCTGCTGGTTCTTCCTCCCCAGGTGCAGTACCTTGCACTTGTCCGTGTTGAACCCCATCCTGTTCTCATCTGCCCACCCCTGTAACCTGTCTAGGTCCAATTGCAGTTTATTCCTTCCTTCTAGCGTGCCCACATCCCCCCACATCTTAGTGTCATCAGCAAATTTGAACAGGGTGCTTTTTACTCCCTTGTCCAAGTCACTGATGAAGATGTTGAACAGTGCAGGCCCGAGGACCGAGCCCTGCAGAACCCCACTGCCCACATCCCTCCAGGTTGAAAATGACCCATCCACCACCACTCTCTGGGTGCACCCCTCCAGCCATTTAGTGACCCATTTGACTGTGTAGGTGTCGACACCACAGTCCCCTAGTTTTTTAATGAGAATGGGGTGAGAGATGGTGTCGAAGGCCTTCCTAAAGTCCAGAAAGACTACATCCACTGCTACCCCTGCATCTAAGGATTTTGTGACCTGGTCATAGAAGGCCACCAGGTTGGTCTGACAGGACCTGCCTCTAATGAACCCATGTTGGTTGCCCCTAAGCATAACCTTCCCTGCTGGCCCCTCGTAGACATGCGCCAGGATAATTCTCTCAAAAAGCTTACCCAGGATAGATGTAAAACTAAGTGGCCTACAGTTTCCTGGGTCCTCCTCCCCCCCTTTTTTGAAAATGGGAACCACATTGGCCCTTTTCCAGTCCTCTGGCACCACACCAGAGCACCATAAGTGCTTGTAAAGCCGTGTCAGGGGTCCTGCAATGACCTCTGCTAATTCCCTCAGCACTCTGGGGTAGAGATCATCAGGACCAGCTGATTTAAATACATCCAGTCCCTCCAGAAGTTCCCTGATTAGATCCTCACTGACCCTAGGCCTGGGTGCGCCTAGGGTGGCAGCAGGATTTCTAGTCAGGTAGTGCCCACGGTGTTGATTGATTGACTTTATGGCTCATTATCATTGATTTGATTTTTTCTAAACTCTGTTCCACAGGTTTTAGTGGTCTTGATGTTCCATCAATGGAGCTATCCTTTGTTTTGCAGTTCTGCTGTCTGTTAGCTGCTCCTAGTAATGAAGCTCTTATTTCAGTCCTGCAGATCATTTTTAACTTATGCCAATGAAGTTGTATTTATTTTTGCTTCAGTCTGAAACAGAATGATACAGCCCTAGGTCCCTAGCTATTAGCAAAGATTCTAATTTATTCTTAACTGGAGGAAAATGTCTTGTTTTATATGTGATGATGCACCTCACCATCTGCACCCCCTTTTCAAAATTCTAGATTTTCCCATTAATAAAAGATACCACTGTAAGAAATCCTTGCCCCTCTCATAATTCCTAGGCCATCATGGCTACAACATCACTATAGCCAACTAAAGTAAACCTTCCATTATTTCCTATAACACAGTAAACGTAGCTGGAGTGCTGTCAGATAACTCACCTGGTAACAGGTCTTGGTTCCCTAGCTGGAAAATTGGCCAGTTTAGGCAAGATTTACCTCCCAGGTTGTTGCGAATGTATCTCTCTTTAGCAGTCCTACAGCCTGGTGGGAACTCAAGTAAGTGTTCTGTGTTAGCTTATGAGGTAGAAACCTGGGGTTCAGGTTGACCCAGGACTAAAATGAAGGATCAGTCATTACAGGTGCCTCCTACCAGATTATCACATTTGGCAGATTGTGCCCACAAAAATTAGAACTGCTGTCATGAAGTACAAGTTCATCTTTGTTTCTATCCGAATTATACTGTAAGGAGGTTATTCCTACCTTGGGTATTTTTCTCTCTGATCTTTCAAATCCTTGGGTACGATCATAAATGTGGTGCAGCTATATGAAATCAGACAATAGTCAGAATAGGTTTTGTGACTGTGCTGGAATTTTTCCGCAGTTTGTCAAGTTGCCACTATAACAAAACTTTCAATCAGGGAAATTCACAATAGAGAATGCCTCTCTAGTTTAGACTGCAAATATTTCACATGTGAGGTACAATTCATTCAGTCACAAACCTATTCTCTATACACAAGACAGAGCACCTTTCTTTTGACTGACAGGACTCAGACCTAACTGTGACCACATTTATCATATAGGCAAGCATTACAATAAGCCTATAATCATTACAGACAAATGAACCTCTGTAACAACAACTTATCTTTTCCCATGTAACCAATACAATACATAGATTACAGCTGCTAACCATACACCACCTATAGAAGATGTCAATAGTGATCGCTTTTCATGCTAAGGAGTCACAAGTCAAATCAGTTACTGATACTGGGAGCCAATATACCATAATTTAGCAATCGTACATTATGATGTTTGCTGATGAGTTTGACAGCATATGCATAATGTTCTTGTGCATAGTTTTCCAGGTGTGCGCTCTCAAAAAAAAAAAAAAAATGCATCAGGAATCTCTTCCCAAGATAACCTCTCCCACCCCCACAACATATTGATCAAGCCAGTGGGAGAGTGTAAATGCAAGCAACTGTAAATTATTTCCTTTCAGGATCTTTCTACAGTTCAGATGACACCTGTGAATTTTTTTCTTTTCATTCAAATATAATGTTTGAAATTTATGACACAGGATAACCTTCCTGTCCAATGTCCCCCTACCCTTGCTTCTCCTTGCAGAAAACTCTGCCTAGGCAAGCAACAGCAGAAACATTTACCACTGCCTCACCATCACCTCTTTCTCAAACAGGTGTTACCTTCAAAGTTGAATTGGCCTATTTAAATGCTAACGCCACTAAGCACAGCAATCTGAGTCAAGTAGAGGGAAGAAACTACATAAAAACAAGGCAGGTAAGGTTCTTTTTGAGGGCAATCACCCTTCTTTAGGCATAGGAAGTCTCTGCTGTTCTGAGACTCCAAGGAATGAGAGAAGCTAAAAGTGGGACAGGATGTCAGTGAGACAGTAAATTAGGAAAACAAAAAGTAAAGTAGGGAAGGGAGGGGGAGAAAAAGCATTGGGGGGAAAGCCAAAGGTGAGTAAGGGAGACTCTATAGTGGTAGTAATTCAAGGTAGAAAAGAGGCTGCCTGTGAAAAAGGAAATAGCTGTAAATTGAGAAGACAGAGGGCAGAAAAGGGGCGGGGGGGAGGAGGAGGGTCTAGCAGGTACCGGGTAATCAGATGTCAGGCAGGTTGTAATGTGTCACAAATCCAGTGTCTATACTGAGTCCATGATTTTTTTGCATCCAGTAGATTTATGAAGTGAAGCTCGTGGGCTCATTGACGAAAGGTGTTTTCTAAGCTCCCTTTGAGGATTAGAACTGAGAGACCAGAGAGGGAGTTGTCTTGTGAGAAACGTGCCCCCCACAGGTAGTTGGGTATTCTTGTCTTTTTTTCCCCGTCCCTCTTTCTAGGCTTTCTTATTCGTTCTTCAGTGGCATTTTATTGTCAGCCCAAGCTAAACCCAAGCTCATTTCATCAGATGTTGTGAAAAGACATGCACCGAGCAGTGTATAAACCAGGGCAGGCAAAGATCTTCCACATAGGCAGGGCCTCTATGATTTCACTAATCAAAAGCAACTCTTTATACATCACCCAGAACTACCAACAATGACTGATCATGGAGCATGCACTGTATACCCTACCCAACATCTCGCTTAAACAGGCTGTTGTACGTAAACTAGCAATGATTTCTGAATGGTTTGAAAGAGCAGTCACATATCAAGCACACTGCAATATTTTAAGGATAGATAAGCATGACAAGATTCCAAAACTAAGGTGAAACCTCTTTTCAGGTGTATCACAGCACACAGGAAAGATATGGTCATTGATTTAATGAGAAACCAAATTTTTGAACCTCTGTGCCAGGAGGTGAAGAAATCTTTGTCAGAACGTTCCATTCAAATCAAAGTCAAACTATGTGGACACTTAAAATTTAGCACTACCCATGTATTGTACACAAAACATAATCAGTCTATGGAATGACTGGCAACAGGGAGTAAGTATGGGAAGAATGACAGAAAGGAGATTCCCAGTATGGGGGCCAACCTATTAAAATATAGTTTTCTGACAGTGTTAAATATGGTTCCCTAACTTGGTTCAAAAGCCAATACAAACAGGGGCTTGGAAGATGAGAATTCTGTCTCAATAATTTATAGTAATGAGGGATGTATTTATTTAAGCGTGATTTACCCAAGCATGTAAATGAAACCAAAGTGTAATTTTGTGGCATGGACTATGTTTAGTCCAGTTAAATTGCATCATTCCATGTCTGTTAAAACTTTATTCACTGTCACCATGGCAGAATGCCCAAATATGATTGTAAATAGGTTCATTGTTTTGTTTCTACTGCCGACCTAACTTTCAGTCTTTTGCTCTATGCTGAATGTGACATGGTTTTACATCTTTTGCTGTGTACAAGAGATATAGTAACACCACACTCAGGTATTTAATAATGTTTATTTCTGTAATATTTTTCACCTCGAGTACTCTGCAATTTGAAAAGTAGTTTTTGGTGCTATAGCAGACAAAAGAATTACAATACTCTGAGTTATGCCCATTCAATGGTCATTGAACTCTTCATGTTGTAGACAATATTTTAAGGTTAAGATCCTCTTTCTGCCTGACCATGTACCCTCCCATTTTTTTCTGAAAGCTAAGAGTACTCAATTGCTTCAAAACCATAAATACTGGAATAATGAAAATGAAAACTAACTCACTTTAATCAAATGGTCGATGATGAAATTGGTTGATAATGATTTTTTCTTCATTCCATTGTTTTGTATTTTGGAGAGAGACATTGTATAAATGGAAAGAGGTAACAAAATTTTCCTCTATGTGGGTGCAAGGCTCAAGATATATTAGTATGGAATATCTCCAGTTATCTGTAACCATGTCCCTTCCCACCCTCCCTCTGAGCTGCAATCTTTCCAGGTCATTTTGCAGTTTGACTCCAACCTCTGATTTGCTGTCTGTCCCTCTTCCTAAATAGGGTTTTATGAATTATCCAGATGTCAAATCACCTGCATTTGGAAAACAAACTGTTTAACTGGTATCCTAAATGATTTTACCCCAGAATTAAACATAAGGGCTTCTATTATACCAAAAGGCTCTCTGGAAAACTCCAAAGATAAATCTGTGCACCAAATACTTGCTTGATACGTAGCTCAAGATACTTTCTTCTCATTATTATTCTGTCAGTTTTATGAGGCTGCTTCTTTCTCAGTGAATCATCATGTTAACTTTTCATTTGTACCGATATAGCCTTGATGCTGGTTATACAAACAGATGACCAATTCCAGTGACCTGGACAGATTTTTATGGCTGTGTGGGGAAATAGGCTGAGGTTACATTTGCTTGTTTGTGACTAGGTTTATACTTGAAAAGCTCTCTAGAGGCTATTGCACTAATAAGTTCTTCTGCTCTTATTTTCTGGGTTTTTTGTTCTTTATGTAACACCCACACACACTTGGGTTGTGTATGGTAAAGTGTGTGGTTTTGGTTGTTGTATATACAGGCAGTCCTCGGACTTACAACACAATTGATTCCTGAAAACCAAGTCTTAATTCAAAACGTTGTAACTCAGAGCCAATTTTCTCATAAGAAACAATGTTATAAATGGGGGATTGGTTCCTGAACCAAGGCCCAATACCCTGTTTTCACCAAAAATACCCCAGAATTTTGTACTTGATCAATTATAGATGAGTAATATAGCGACATTCATGTATTTATTGTAAATAGCAATCATGTTGATTTGGAAAGACTTCTTTGAGGTGACTTTGCTGGACTTTTTGAAAGGCTCTTGGTTGTACTTTTTGAAGGGTTCTTGGCTGGAGTCTTCTCAGGAGTCTTGGCTGCAGGTTTTTCTGGAGTCTTGTCTGCTTTCTTAAAGAAATTGTCCAAGGAAGTTTGGACAGATGTTCTTGGGACATGAGCGACACAGCAAACTTGTTCACTGGTGTGGTGTCGCATCAGATCAAATGGTGTAAAATTGAAACTGATGTCATAAAGTTGAAACAGCATGTCAATTTAGAAACGTTGTAAGTGCAAAACGTTGTAACTTGAAATGTTGTAAGTTGAGGACTGCCTGTAGTTGTGTGTATGGGCAAGATGGCCCCTGTTGTTCTGGCCATGTGCTCTGCACATGGAAAGCTGGGGCATGCATCTGGGCAAAACATGTAAAGGTTTTTCTTCCTCCTGGGGCTGCTGAGAGCTACACAGCTGAATTGGGAGCTGGAAAAACTTCTCCCCATGTCGGGGGTCTCGTCCCCTCTTCACAGGGGAGGCAAGCAAAAAGCCTCAGGTACTAGGAGAGAAAGTCTGTCTCAGAGTTTGGGACCTCTATTTCCTCCCTCTTCCCTCCACTTTTTCTTTTCTTGAGTAGGATAATACTGCGGTGGTATTAATCCCTGGAGTAAACTGATCAGTAATGGAGGCCATGGCAGTTTTGGCTGTGCAGGTCTTGAGTGGGATAATACCATGGGGGTATTAATCCCTGGAGCAGACTGGCCAGGAATGGGGGCCTGGCAGTTGCTGGCTACATGGGCCTGGTCCCCTCTGTTTTGTAACTGTAGTGTCTCAGCACATTGATATAGCTGAGACTGGATGTCCAGGCTGTAGCCATAGGCCTGGCCCTTTTTGCTGTTTCACAGCTATCACATTTTAGACTAGCTCTGAGGCTGGCAGATTTGGGCCAGGGTGAAGCCTGCAACAGTTTGAGCCAAGATGAAGCCTGCCACTTACTGTTGATCCAGGCTTCAGTACAGTATACGCCTGGCCGGCTTTTGCTGCCCAGAGATAGGCCTGGGCCTCCTTTTGTCCCTTTTGTAGTTTGTCCCAATCAAGCAGTGTGGTTGGGCACTAGTTGTAGTTCAAGCCCAAGCCAGGATAGCCCTGACTTTTTCTTCAAAATTTTTTTTTGTAGTTTTCTGCCTAGTAGAGTTGGGATTGGGACTAGGATTTTTGGGGTGCAGTATGCTGATGGAAGCCACAGTTAACGCCTCAAAGCCACCATCCGGAAGTGGAGGTTGGCTCTCTACCACTTCTCCAGGAGCAACAGAGCCCCTTGCAGCACAGAGCAACCCTGCTGTTGAGCAGCTCCCCACGATACCGTGAACCCAAGGAGAAGCTCATAGGACTCTCTGGTGTGGGCCCCCCTCTCCAGCCCATTGCTGAAGGGCAGGTAAAGGGGTGAAGGTCCCCTGAACTACCTTTTGGGGAGCCCCAAGTCCCAGACTATCTGGGCATGGGTGAAGCCTCCCCAAGAGAGTGCCACCTACAGACTTTGCTTTGTAGCTAACAGTGTTTTTAAATTATATCTAGTGTTTTCTTTCGTTTTTTTTATTTTTTTGCAATAAATTTGGGGTTTTGTGTTTACATTGCTTGAGAGGAGGGGTTTTTGTTTATACAGGGCACCCCAGCAAATGTAGTGTTCCCAGACTTTACACAGCTCTCCATACTGTATCAGAAATCAGATCAGTATTGGCCAATATGCCTCCTTAAAAATCGGCTATCAGTACTGGCCCCCAAAATCTCTATCGGAGCACTCCTAGTTTAAACCAGTTTCTGATCACTTAAACTGGTTTATATGTAATGTCTGTCCCTAGCCACAGTTTTCTTCCTGAATTAGCATTCAGCAAACAGGTATTTGTTTCTTATTATTTTTCTTCAGAGTGGATGCCAGGAAGAATGATTTGTTAGCAAACTGTGCTCAACTACTGTATAAGTCTAATATTGGGAGATGTTTACCTTGTTCTTAGCTCAAGGCAGAGAGAGAAGGTAAAGTGTGACTGAAAATTTTGCTTCCCACTAATCTTTCAGCTTGTAAGTAGGATTTTTAAAAATCCTTTTTCCAAACTATTCTTTCAGCATTTGTGTGTTTATAGATTCATAGATTCATAGATGTTAGGGTCGGAAGGGACCTCAATAGATCATCAAGTCCGACCCCCTGCATAAGCAGGAAAGAGTGCTGGGTCTAAATGACCCCATCTAGATACTCGTCTAACCTCCTCTTGAAGACCCCCAGGGTAGGGGAGAGCACCACCTCCCTTGGGAGCCCGTTCCAGACCTTGGCCACTCGAACTGTGAAGAAGTTCTTCCTAATGTCCAGTCTAAATCTGCTCTCTGCTAGCTTGTGGCCATTGTTTCTTGTAACCCCCGGGGGCGCCTTGGTGAATAAATCCTCACCAATTCCCTTCTGTGCCCCCGTGATGAACTTATAGGCAGCCACAAGGTCGCCTCTCAACCTTCTCTTGAGGAGGCTGAAAAGGTCCAGTTTCTCTAGTCTCTCCTCGTAGGGCTTGGTCTGCAGGCCCTTGACCATACGAGTTGCCCTTCGCTGTACCCTCTCCAGGTTATCTGCATCCTTCTTGAAGTGTGGCGCCCAGAATTGCACGCAGTACTCCAACTGCGGTCTGACCAACGCCCTATAGAGGGGAAGTATCACCTCCCTGGACCTATTTGTCATGCATCTGCTGATGCACGATAAAGTGCCATTGGCTTTTCTGATGGCTTCGTCACACTGCCGGCTCATGTTCAACTTGGAGTCCACTAGGACTCCAAGATCCCTTTCCACCTCCGTGCCACCCAGCAGGTCATTCCCTAGGCTGCAGGTGTGCTGGACATTTTTCCTCCCTAGGTGCAGCACTTTGCATTTCTCCTTGTTGAACTGCATCCTGTTGTTTTCTGCCCACTTGTCCAGCCTATCCAGGTCTGCCTGCAGCTGTTCCCTGCCCTCCGGCATGTCCACTTCTCCCCATAGCTTTGTGTCATCTGCAAACTTGGACAGAGTACATTTCACTCCCACGTCCAAGTCGCTGATGAAGACATTAAAGAGTATCGGTCCAAGGACCGAACCCTGCGGGACCCCACTGCCCACACCCTTCCAGGTCGAGACCGACCCATCTACCACGACTCTTTGGGTGCGACCCTCTAGCCAATTCGCCACCCACCGGACTGTGCAGTCATCCACATCACAGCCTCTTAATTTGTTCACCAGTATGGGGTGGGATACCGTATCGAAGGCCTTCCTGAAGTCCAGGTATACGACATCCACCCCTCCTCCTGTGTCCAGGCGTTTCGTAACCTGGTCATAGAAAGAGACTAGGTTGGTCAGGCACGATCTGCCCGCCACAAACCCGTGCTGGTTTCCCCTCAGCATAATTTGTCCTGCCGGGCTCTCACAAATGTGAGCCTTGATAATTTTTTCAAATACTTTACCAAGGATGGAGGTGAGACTGACCGGCCTATAGTTGCCCGGGTCCTCCTTCCTCCCCTTTTTGAAAATGGGGACCATGTTAGCCCTTTTCCAGTCCTCCGGGACTTGGCCTGTGCGCCACGAGCATTCGAATATTCCCGCCAGTGGCTCTGCAATGACGTCGGCCAGTGCCTTCAGCACCCTGGGATGGAGCCCATCCGGGCCTGCTGACTTAAAGGCATCCAGTTCTTCCAAGTGACTCTGCACCACCTCAGGATCTACGCATGGAAGTCTGGCGCCTTGCTGCTGCCTCTCTACAACCCCAGTGAGAGACTTGTCGTGCCCCTCGCTTAGGAATTATTTTCATTCATATTTGTTTCATAGTTGGTAGGGTTGGAAGGGACCTGAGCAGATCATCAAGTCCGACCCCCTGCCATAGCAGGAAAGAGTCCTGGGGTCAAACGTCCCCAGCAAGGTGTTCATCCAGCCTCCTCTTAAAGACCCCCAGGGTAGGAGCCAGCACCACTTCCCTTGGGAGTTGGTTCCACATCCTAGCCGCCCTGACAGCGAAGTAGCTTCCTGATGTCTAGTCTGAATCTACCCTCTGCCAGCTTGTGACTGTTATTTCTAGTCACTCCTGGTAGTGCTCAGGGAAACAGGGACTCCCCCAATGCCTGCTGGTCTCCCCTGACTAGTTTGTAAACAGCCACTAGATCCTCCCTCAGCCTTCTCTTGTGGAGGCTGAACAGGTTCAGGTCCCTTAGCCTCTCCTCATAGGGCCTGCCCTGCTGACCCCTGATCATGCGGATGGCCCTCCTCTGGACCCTCTCCAAGTTGTCCACAGTTGCAATAAAAGCTTCTCCTCATCCCCACTTCCTCCTGAAGTGCGGCGCCCAGAACTGGACGCAGTACTCCAACTGTGGCCTGACCAGTGTCGCATCGAGGGAGAGGATCACCTCCTTGGACCTGCTTGAGATGCATCTGTGAATGCATGACAAGGTGCAGTTAGCCTTCCTGACCGCATCCCCACACTGTCGGCCCATGTTCATTTTGGGATCAATAATGACTCCAAGAATCTTTTCTGCCTCCGCACTGACGAGAAGGGAGTTCCCCAGCTTGTAGGTATGCTGCTGGTTCTTCCCTCCCCAGGCGCAGTACCTGTACTTTGTCCTTTCCCAGGTGTTTTCCACAATGTTGTTTCACAATTGTTATATAGTTAAAAAAAAAAAAGAGCACTAATATGTTCCGTAGGACACAGTTTAAAATTAAATACTAGAAACTGGAATAAGAAGCACCTGAAATAATAATGGTTGCATGGCACAGATACTGAAACAGTGATAAAGAACACCATTAAGGACTACCGTTGGAGAGTTAACCAAACAAAACAGGGAGCACATATTATCAAGATGACTACTTGAGTGTTGTGGTAGGATAGGTAAATCTGTCCAGTCCGAGCTGTCTATGTAGCAAATCTTAAACAGTATATTGATGTAGTTATTTTTCAGTTGAACTTAAAACTCAGCAGGAAGAGGATCAAGCTTTTATTGCAAGCCTAGAATGGATGAGCACATAATATAGTGTTTCTTTCCTTTCCTCCTCATCCCCAAGTGGAGAAAAATAATAGATTTCCATTTAAATAGCTCATAATTAAATTAATTAATAAAGCAACCTTATAATATAGTGCTATATTTAAGGCAAGAAAACACAGTTTGAATACAGCTGAAATGTAGCATTATGAATTTTGTGACTCAGCGCATATACTGATAAAAACTTTAACCTTGTGATATTAACAAACCTGAATTTCTTTTTCCCCCCAACAAATTAGAGAGAAAGGAGAAGCATCTTTAAAGAGATTTTACTGTTGGAATGCCTCAGATGAATGCAGCTATGGTTCTGAAGATGTGCGTGCTGCTATCTGCTCTTTTTCCACAGTATTTCATATCCCAGTGGTATGGAACAGACTCTGTTCAGCGCATCCAAATAACAGAAAGGTTGTAACCCTCTCTTTCTCCCCTATTGGGCGCATGGAGATGAATGTGCACGTGTGGTTTACGATGCTCCAAACCGCATGCAGTGTATGTGCAACCGTTCACCATGCTGCAAGTTAGATACCAGGAGTTCCCAGTATTAAAAGAGGAGCAAAAAAAAAAAAAAGCGATGCAGTGCATGCTCCAGGAGGCTGTCAGCCAGAGGGTCTCACCTCTTCTGGGTCTACTCTGGATCCTCCAGCATGCTGTGAGAAGCGGGGAATGGGCAGTTTGTCCAAAGCAGGGCATTTTGCCCTGCACTGCAGCAAATATGCAGAGGCATGCCCATCATTTTTACAAGAAAGCAACATTTAAGTCATTCTTTCTGAAACATTTTTGTGGTTTCTTGCAAATGTATTTGATAGTTTAAAGATGGTCTTTGGTATTTGAAGGGCCTTTGTTTTTTTCCATATGAAAACTTATTTGTGTAGCCTGTGTGACTACATCTCAATGAGAATCTGTTTCTGGAGATTCCAATAAATAAAATTACTGGTGGTAAATACATCTAGTAGGGGGATGTACCCTCAAATTTTTATGCAGCCACTAACTCTGCAGGCTCTTCTATAATTCTTTATTTTTGTGGTTTCTTGCACCACCTTCTGAAGTACTGGGGAGTGGGGACTAGCTACTTGCCAAGAGAGGAAGAACACTGAGGTGTAGAAATCACAGCTTTAATGTTGCATAGCATTTCCTATGGTCTGACTAAAGGCTGGAAGCATATAGGCATGAAACTATGACTTAAAAAAAAAAGAGAAAGAAAAGTAGTTGGTTTTGGGTACAAATGGCCATTGAAAAAGACAGCTATTTATACCTAGAAATAACACTTTTTTACTAAAGATTCATGATCCCTGTTAAAAATGTATATCTTTTGCTACAAAAGGAAATAAATTTTCTATTAAATTTATGTAAAGCAATTTTATATACAGTATACTGTCAAATTGTTAAACCATGTGACAGCCATCTTTATTATTAAAGGCTAATCAGCAATTGCAACAGCTTTGCAAAGTCTTATTGGAGTCTGGATGCATGGACAAACCCTTTAAAGCTGTGGATATCAAAAACAAGGTAGGACATTACATACTCTTGCTCAACTGAGTTTTATGTTTGTTGATCATCTTTGGCCTGTTTTAGTAGGAGACTGTGATATAAATACGAAATAAGTGATAAGTTAAAACACTGATCTAGGAAATTTTCCTTTTGAGGATAGCCTTGCAGTGCCCCTTCCTTTGTTTAAAAAGACCTTGTATATTCTATTTGGCAGCAAGCCCAATTGCATACTCAAACTGAAGATAAATCGCAGCAATAATTTTGCTTTTTTAATTAGCCCTGCCATTTGAATTTATTTGGCTATAAAGTCAGTGAGATTACCCATGTTAACAATGTTAAGTACATAAGTGTTTTCAGGATCAGATCCAACCCATCTAAAATTTAACATGCAGTCATCTTATACAGGGTGTAATACTTCTAGTTTTGAACAGTTTTGAAGGTCGTTTAATCAGGACGTGCATGTGGGAAATGCAAGGGGGACTTGTTTCCTGGACATAGTTTAACTTTCTGGACCACAGTACCAAAATGATTTGGTCTAAAAACGTCGATTAAAATACACATAAATGGATTGCATGTCAATGAAGACTATTGCCTTTGACTAATTTTGGGAGATATGTGTAGAGGTGTTAGCAGGCTTACCTTTCAGAGCCTGGGTTGAGTCTCAGGATCAAGGGTCTGCTGTTTGATTGGTGGAGCCCACACACCAATCCAGAGGCAGCACAAGGGAAGCAATGCCCCCCCCTTTCCTGAAGGGAGGGGGCAAGGAGCAGCTGGACCTGAATCAGAACTGCACCAGCCAGGTCCGGAGAACTTTGGGGGTGGAATCCCTGAAAAGTATAAAAGGGGGGGCGTGCTCAGCAGGCTGGGCAGATGTGGCAAGGGACTCAAGAAGAGCGGAGCCAAGAAAAGCTGGGGAGCTCTCTCCCAGCAGGCAAAAGGCCCAAGGCTCCAGAAGCTGCCACTGGAGGAGCAGCTTTGGGAGCGGTGCAAGACTGCTCAGGCTGTTGTCAGTACATGGGGATGGTGCGGGGAGACCTGGCCCTGGGAGCAGTGTGAGACCACTTAGGCCCATCATGATGCGTGGTTTGGTGCACGGACCCCAGGTTTTGGGAGCTGCAAGCAGCAGCTCGAGCCTGCAACCCCAGCAGCATCAGTGGGCCACACGACTCCCGGGACAAGGGCCTTGGGGCTGCAGTGAGGCAGCTCAGGCCTCATCTCCCAGCAAGTGGCCAGGTCCCACCTGTGGTTCATGGGCAAGTGGCACATGGGCCCGAGCCTTGGGAGCCAGGGAATAGCGGAGGCTGCTTGGGTTAGCCACCCAGCATAAGGAAGGACAGACAGAGCCTGAAGGGCCTGGCCTGTGCTAAAAGAGCCCTCTGTGCCAAAGCCAGGGCACGGGGAAATGGTAGTGCTGCAGCATGAGGCCCAGCACCCAGAAGCCAGCAGTGGTGGTGCAGCAGCTGAGGAGCTGAGCCCTTGGTGCCCAGAGCGAGGCACAGGGTGGGGAGCGTGCGCGCCGGGTCTGACCCCGGGTCGCTTACGTCGCTCTGCATGTGGGCTGTGGCCAGCAGCCCGGGCGGGCGCCGAGCTAGAATTAGGCACAGACACGTAACGGTTGATTTTAAGATTATTTTACTTACACCGAGATGGTTGCGGTGTAGGCTGAGAACTTGCTTGAGTTGCGGTTACAACAAAAAACATGAACACACGTGGAGGTTGCAAGGCTCCACGCAGACAGAACACGAACAATCACGTGGAGGTTGCTAGGCTCCACGCAGACAAACTCCGGATGTCCCGGACAAGCGCGCATTAAACTCGTTGTTACGTCTTATAGTAGGCTCCGTTTGAAGACGGGAAGAGGTGGGCGGTGGATCAGGCCGCCAAACCCCTCTGAGCGACACGCAGGGTTTCTATTACCCTGCCGCGCACACCCAGAGTCCCCACGAGCTGGATGCGGAGTCCTCTTCGGCTTGGGCGGAAACTGCTCAAGCCTCTTATACAGCTAGCAGGCCAATCGCTAGCAGCCACGTGTGAATAATTTAGAACTAGCCAATTGCGGGGCACAAATTTGCATACGACGAGCGGGAAACCTTTGCACCATGCATTTCTGTGCTGCAAAGGAAATGCACCCTGCAAAGATCGCTGCAAAGTGGCGGGAACACTTCCCTGCACGCGGGTTCTCTGCGCGGCAGAACTCCTCCGTGCAACGAAGCTGTATACCCACGGGGATAATTCTTAGTGCCGAAGCACACACAAAAAAAATCAGACCTTTGGGTCATGACAGGGAGGAGCCCAGTGGCACGGGAGAGGCCTGGAGAGGCACTCCAGCAGAGGAGACCCCATCGAGCTGTGCCCTGGCCACCACCACCTGAAGGAATGTGAGTCATTGGGCCTTTGGGTCCCACAGGGGAAAGACATTTGGGGTGGGCAACCCCAGAGAAGGGGCTGGGTGAGCAGCCCTCGCCTAGTCAAGGCCCTAGGAAGAGGGGCCCCTGGTGCTTCTTGGACACCTCTCTCCCCACCACCCCCAAGGGACCCTATTGGAAGGAGGACTGCCATGGGTCAGGGACTATATTAAGGAATATATGATATTAAGATCGTTCATGTTTGCACCTTATATTTTATAATTGAAATGTTGTGCTGTTGTATTGTTTTGATGCTGCTGAAATTGTTTTATTATGATGGGTAAATAGTGTTATTTAGGGTTTGACCTTGTTTATTGGTTAATGTTGACTGTAAATATATGTATATGATATTTAGTTCTATGTTTATGTATATTATAACTCAATAAATTGTATATAGTTAAGAACTTTGGGTTTGGGCTAACTCTATAGAGGAAAGAGGGATCTGCTCAAAATTCTGGCATCCCTCCCACAGCACCTCCTCCTGCCTACCTGTTGCATCCAATTGAAAATAGGCCACACCCTTGGGTGTACCTGGGTTACAGAGGTAATTATTAAAAGGAATTCATTCAATAGGAGTCCTACTCTGTTCCCCTGTGCTAAGTATAGATGGTCAAAAAGCCTGAGGCTGAATCAGTCAGTCTTTGTAGGTTAGTCTAAGCTGCAGAGATTGAACTGATTCAAAAGTGAATAAACGATCACTTTTGAATTGGGAAATGCAGGCACATCCCTTCAGTGGCTCAAGCCAGAAGCTGGGAGGTGCTAGAGCATGCTGCCCAGTCTGCCAACTCCAAGGCTTTTCCCCCTTCTCTGCTTGAGCAGAGGGGGCATGGCCAAGCCCCAGTCCAGAGCTAGCTGGAGGGTCTGTCTGGAGGGGGTTCACAGCACCTGCCAGGCTAAGGAGGGGGTGGGTAGGAAAAGAAGGTAGTGGCATTAAATTCCTAAAAGTTTGAACAAGAATAGTTCTTTCTATGAAGTAAGCCTGTATTAAACAGAAGGGAACAACCCTGCGGAGTTCTGCTGGCTGTTATCATGGACTACAAGTCCCAGGCACCTGGAAGCAGGAAAAGGAAGTGATGAGCAATGCTGCAAAGTCCTGCTGCTGTGGCTGTAGACTGAAAAACCCAGAGATATTGGTGGCAGCAAGAAGAGGAAATGAACACAGCCTATGCTGGGATTCTGGAGGACCTTGATATAACTTGAACCAGGAAGGGATCTGGGACAGAAGTTTCATAAACCAGTTTGACCCAAATCAGCTAAGTCTGATAACGTAACCAGGTTCATCTTAAACTAGTTTCAGCCATTTTGAAATTGATTCATGTGCACTGACCTTCTGTTCTGTTACAGGTTTAAATCAGCTTCTGAATATTTAAACTGGTTTATGTGTAACTTCTGTCCCAAGTCCTGGGATTCAAAACCAGGTATTGCAGGCTTGTGGACAGAGGCCTGGGCTGCAGCACCACCAAAAGAGCTTTGGGCCCTTGGTTGGCTCTCTCATGAGGTTCCCAGTGGGGAACCAATGGAAGTCACAAATTCTTGATGGGAAGACTATCATAACCCTCCCACTTGCCCTGGGACCTTGTCTTGGCAGCAATGTTTGTAGCATTGCTATTTGGGACCTTTCTGCCTTGCTCCTGTCTCCCTTTTGCCTTGGAACCTCCTGTCCTGTTCTAGGCTTGTCCTTCCTCACTCCAGCTTTTGAGCCCTGTGCTTTGTTGCTGCCTTATCCACTGCCTTGGATCCCAGTATCTCATTCTTACTTCCACTGTTATGTGTCTTGAACTTTTTGGTTCCTGACTTCTGGCCTGGCCTTGACCACAGACCTGTCTTGATCCTCAGTGTGACACCTTGGTCTCAGACTGACACGTGGTATTGTGACCCTTAGCTTTGGCTTCCAGCATTGTTGCCTCTCAGTCCCTGAACCCTGACTTCCTATCCCCATTTTCAGGTCATACGTGTGACAGTTTACTGGGATTCCACATACAACCTCCTCCCAGTCTGTGGACCCAGATTTTGGAAATATAGATTTTTCCCCACCTTCAAGATCCCCAGCCTTACCAGAGGCCTTGGAACCTCAGGAACAGGTTAGCCCTTTGTAGCTGGTAGCTCATAGGTCTCCAGCACCTGCTGAATCAGCAGCTCTTTTTCTCTTTCTTTGCCTCTCTGATTTCACAGGCCTCAGGGGCCTATAACCACTTCAATTACAGTCTTCTATCTCCTTTCACGTTGTTGCATCTTCACTTATCCCTTCTAGATCAATTTTTATCTTCCCATAATTACCTTGGTCTACCTTGAAGTCTGATACTTTCGACTTTGCCTTCCCAAATCTGCTCCACAATGCCTTCTCTTGTGGGTTCTCAGGATATGCCCCACCTGTTTTGTTCTGTGGTCTTATTTTGCTCAAGACATCAGATCCTCTATAAAAGTCCACACACTATTGACTGTTGTCTATACTATTTTTTTTCTTCTATTGCACCAAATATTTTCGTTAGAGCTTTGGTTTCAAGAACTTGCTGCCTTTTTCCATGTTTTTGGTTGAACAACGAAAGCCTTATAAAGCTGGATTTTAAGGTTTCTTGAGATTTTCCTTACATTCAGCCGGCATAGTACTGTACATTCTTGCCTTGATTTCTTCAGTTATTTGATTGTCCTCAGTGATTATTGCTCCTAAAGATTTAAATCTCTACTTTTTCCACATTGGCATTTCCTATCCTTATCTTCCTGTGATCTTGCAATTTATTTCTGGATGTGATCATGTATTTAGTCTTGTTGACACTGATAACAAGCCCAACTTGGGTGTTTGATTCTATGAACCATGTACTCTTTTTTTGTATCATTTCCATTTCCCCTCCTGTTGGGTAGATAGCATTTGCATATACAAATACTTGTTGTAGTCTGTTCTGCTTCAGATTTTTTTCATTCTTCAATAGCTCTTACAACCTTCTCAAGCATCAAGTTGAAAAGCATTAGTGACCATGCATCTCTTTGTTTGAGCTGCAGTTGATTTCCATCAGGTCTGATAGCATTCCCTCAATTATCAAGTAACTTCTTGATCATTCCGTGCACATCTTAGTAAGGCATACCAGTTTTTTGCGAATTCCTGCTCCCAGCATGATTGAGTATAGTGACTCTCGTCTAATACTGTCATAAGCTTTGACATTCTTGGGGACGTAAACTCCTCTGATGTACATCTTTTACAACTTCCCATTTCTTTTCCAGCAATAATTTAATTGCAAACTTTTGATTACAAATTGATCCATCTTTCTTGAACCCACACTGGTAATCTGCCACAAATTCTTGTGCATGCAGAAGCAAACAGTTTAGCAGCAGTTAAGAAAAAACTTTTTACATTGTGCATAGTACCGTGATAGTTATTGTACTCCTGGATCAATTAAAGGAAGAAAATTGGGACCTGCAATCCTGGCTCAGGGAGACTGAGACTGTTAGTTTAAAATGCTTTCCTCTCCACCCTTGCTTATGGATTTCCATAATTACCTGTGCCCGAGTGATACGATAGTTCCTGGGAAGCATTCTTTGGCTTCCTCAGCCAGTTCTGGTTACTATTTCTAATGTATCCCCAAGAATACATCACTGACCAAGCAAGAATAGGACTTGTCCTGAGTCTTTTCACAGAAAGTCTTAATCTGGACTTCTTCACTGTTGGAGTAGGACCATCCCTTTCTCTGGAACTGGGAAGCATTCCAGCAAGAGTTTGCTTCCCAGTTGCATGATCCCTATTGGGCCAAGACAACTGAAATTGCCCTGAGAAAGCTCAGTCTGTCTCTGGGCTCATCTGCTACCTATGTTAGTGAGTTCCAGCAATGGGCATCTGACACCAGCTGGATTGATTCTTCATGATGTGCCAATTCAAAACTGGCCTCTCTGAGGTAAAAGATATGGTGGCCTGGATAGATTCTCCCTTAGAATTGGAGGCCTGCATGAGGCTTGATACGTTGAGGGAGAACGAAACAGGTGGGGCATATCCTGAGAACCCACAAGAGAAGGCATTGTGGAGCAGATTTGGGAAGGCAAAACAAAGGGAAGTGTGTGACCCTCCTCCCAAAACAAAGAAAGAAACCATCACAATTTGACTAAAAATAATAAACTTACCTAGTGTTAATGATGCAGTTGTGGGTATTGCAGTATATTGGTGCAAAATACTTCATTTAAGACTGGAGAAGATGACTGTCAAGTCTCTCTTCCTTTTTTTTAGTGTGAATCTTTCAAAACACACATTAACTTAAGCCAAGGGTATAACATAAAATATAAATGAGTCCATGTATTGAAAACATATACTTTAATGGGGTTTGCTTTGTAAAATACTATAGCATCTTCTTTAAAATGCCCTTTGGTTTGAACAGCAGGGTAGCTGTTGCACTAAAAAGCATTCATCTCCTGCTCTCCTGTTACACTTTATCAAGTTCATCTAATTGACCAATCTTTTTACTTGTCACCAAATTTCCAACAGAGTAGTCTATTAAATTGACTAAAGAGTTTTTCTTTGCTAATTCTGTTTCCTTCCTATAACAGAATCAACTTGCCTTTGTAGTCCAAAGCTATTCATTTCAGTGTGGGACAAGTGATAGTACACAGAAGATATGGGTACTCAGGAGTCATTGTTGGCTGGGACATAAAAGCTAGAGCTCTAGAAGAATGACTGCAATGCAAATATTCTGCAGAGAAACAGTTTTGAAAGTCGTTAACTCCTGCTTTAAGAGAGTTACATTTGAAATCATATTATTGTAACTTTTACCTGCCTGTGGAACATAATTTCTGAGTCCTGTATCTTCTGTGACATGCACAAGTACACATTTGCTGTGTTTGTCTGCCACCACAGCAGAGCATGTTAAAACTGTCTGGATTGCTTAAATATCACCCGTCATGGCATTCTTATGAATCTCAGTTCTTTAGCACACTACATTATATTTAAAGAAGCACTGTCAACGAAAAGTTACTAAATATGAACTAATACCTTGGGTTGCTGATTATTAAATCTGATCAAGTGAGAATTTTTCAAATCCAATATCTGTGTTATTGATCAAATCTCTTCTGAAGCAATCTCCATTGTCCAAGCTTACAGACATGAAAGGAAGCTCTTGTGTTTAGTTCAATTCAGTTTAAGTGCTGATGCTTTGGCATCATAGCATTCATCTTCCTCCCTCTATCCCAGTGGCTTCATCTCCTCCCTGGCTAACTTCACTCCTCTACAGTTTCCACTAGCTCTACCGGCTCCACTTTCCCTCTGTTCCCATTTTTCTCCTCCTTCTGCCACCACAAATCTAGTTCCCACCTTCACCTCCTCCTGTTCAGTAACATTTGTCCTGACTTCCCCTCTACTTCCTGTCTTTCTTGTGCTATAATTGTTAATATTATCTTCATCCTTCTTTTCCTTCTCTTACTGTCTTTGGATACCTACTCCAATTTTAAAACATGGCCATCCATCCATGCTCTCTTGCAATCTGCTCCGTTCAGATAGATGTCTGAGATGTGAATCTCTTTGCCTGACATTGCTTCTGTTGCTGCTCTTACATATTCCTTGTTTTTCTTGCATTACTTGACGTGACTGAACAGGTAGCATTTGGCTTCTCTTCAATTCTGCTTTTGCTCTCTCCCTTTTCTGTTCTTTCTCTCCTTGAATAGCCCTGCATCCAACTCTCCATGCTGCTGTCTTTTACCATTGCCCAGCTCTTTGCCTATCAGACTTCTCAGACTTGGACTCTTTTTTTCTCACCTCATAATTTCCCCATCTACCTTCTGTGTCTGCAGCTTCCATATTGATGTAATTCATAGATTTATAGATACTAGGGTCGGAAGGAACCTCAGCAGGTCATCGAGTCCTACCCCCTACCCTGGCCAGAAAAGAGCACAGGGGTCAGATGACCCCAGCCAGGTGCTTGTCCAGTCTCTTCTTAAAGACCCCCAAGGTAGGGGAAAGCACCACCTCCCTTGGAAGCCCATTCCAGATTCTGGCAACCCTTACTATAAAGAAGTTCTTCCTGATGTCTAACCTGAATCTGCTCACTGTCAGTTTGTGGCCATTATTTCTAGTTATTCCAAGGGATGCCCTGGTAAACAGAGCATCTCCTATCTCTTGCTGTCCCCCACTGATGATTTCATAGGTGGCCACAAGATCACCTCTCAGCCTTCTCTTGTGGAGGCTGAAGAGATTCAGTTCCCTCAGTCTCTCCTTGTAGGGCCTTACCTGCAGGCCCCCAACCATATGAGTGGCCTTCTTCTGGACCCTCTCAAGGTTATCCACATCCTTCTTGAAGTACGGTGCCCAAAACTGGACACAGATTCTTTATCTGTGTGTCCCCTCACTCTCACCCCATGTTTAACATAATGCTATGGTTCCACTTTCCCACTGCCTCAACACAACCGTCATCAGGTAGCATGCTGTCTACTCTGATCTCTTTTCCTCTTCCTTGACCATCAAGTGGTCTTTCAGAGAAATTAATCAGGCCCATACTTTGTAGTTCAGTTTCTAGTACTTTCAACTAGTCGATCATGATCAACTGGTCGATCGCGGACGCTCTTGCAGTCAATCTGAGGCTGGGGGGGTGCTGAGCGCATGCACCCCCCATCCCCCCAGCAGGTCAGTCTGTTCCAGATGGAGGCCCCTGCAGTAAGGAACGGAGTGTGGCAGAGGCAGGAGCAGGCGTAAGGTAAGGTGAGTGGGGCCCCAGCTGGGAGGGGGGTGTGAGGATTGAGCCTGGGCAGCTCATCCAGGTGCATGGGGGGCTCCTACCACTGTGTACACCCCAGTGGAGGCCCCGGGGGGGGCATGTGCCCCCCCATCTGTGTGCAGTGGAAGCAAAATTTCATAGTTTCATAGTAGCTAGGGTCAAGAGGGACCTGAACAGATCATCTAGCCTGACCCCCTGCCACAGGCAGGAATGAATGCTGGGTTCACAAGACCCCAGACAGGTGATCATCCAACCTCCTCTTGAATTTGCCCAAGGTAGGGGCGAAGACCACTTCTCTGGGAAATTGGTTCCAGATTTTGGCCACCCTAACTGGAAAACATTGCCTTCTGATCTCTAACCTAAACCTATTCTCCAGCTTATTACCATTGTTTCTCATCACCCCAGGTGGTGCTGGGGAGAAAAGGGCTCTACCTATTTACCGTTGATCACCCCTGATGAGTTTGTAGGCAGCCACCAGGTCCCCCCTCAGCCTCCTCTTGCTGAGGCTGAACAGGTTCAGGTCCCTCAGTCTCTCCTTGTAGGGCCTGTCATACTGCCCTCTCACCAAGCGGGTAGCCCTCCTCTGAACCCTCTCCAGGCTGGCCACATCCCTTTTGAAGTGTGGCGCCCAGTACTGGATGCAGTACTCTAACTGCGGCCTGAACAAAGTCGCATAGAGGGGGAGTATCACCTCTCTGGACCGGCTTGAGATGCAGCTTTGGATGCATGACAAGGTATGGCTGGCCTTGCTGGCTGCGGTCTGGCATTGGCGGCTCGTGTTCATCTTGGAATCAATAATGACTCTGAGATCCCTTTCCGCCTCTGTGCTTTCAAGAGGGGAACTCCCCAGCCTGTATGTATGCTATGGATTCCTTCTCCCAAGGTGCAACACGCTGCATTTATCTACATTGAATTCCATCCTATTCTCATCTGCCCACTTCTGTAGTCTGTCTAAATCTAGTTGCAGCCTCTGTCTCCCTTCAAGTGTATCCACCTCGCCCCACATCTTAGTGTCATCAGCAAACTTGGACAGTGTACTTTCCACCCCCTTGTCCAAGTCACTGATGAAGATGTTAAACAGTGCGGACCCGAGGACTGAGCCGTGGGGTACCCCACTCTCACATCTTGCCAGGTTGAGTACAACCCGTCCACCACTACTCTCTGGGTGCGCCCCATCAACCAATTTTTTACCCATCCAACTGTGCAGGCATCAATGCCGCGGTCCCTTAATTTATTGATCAGGATGGGGTGAGAGACAGTGTCAAAGGCCTTCTTAAAGTCTAGCAAGACTACATTCACAGTGACACCATCATCCAAAGATTTAGTTACTTGGTCATAAAAGGCAATCAGGTTGGTCTGGCAGGACCTGCCTTTGATGAACCCATGCTGATTGCCCTGAGCATGATCTCCCCTGCAGGCCCCCCACAGATGTGCTCCTTGGTGATTCTCTCTAAGATCTTCCCGAGCACCGAGGTGAGGCTTACAGGCCTATAGTTACTTGGGTCTTCCTTCCTCCCTTTCTTGAAAATTGGGACCACATTAGCCAGTTTCCAACCCCCTGGCACTTGGCCAGATGACCATGAATGCTCATACAACTGGGCCAAGGGCTCCGCAATGACCCCTGCCAGCTCCCTCAACACCCTTAGGTGGAGGGCATCTGGACCTGCAGATTTAAAAATGTCTAGCCCTTCCAGAAGATCCCTAACTACATCTGTACTGACTGAGAGCATGACAGAGCTATCCCCAAGATTGTCCCTACCTCTGGTAGGTGGGATATCCCGGTCCCTGTTCAAGAAAACAGAGGCAAAGAAACTGTTAAAAAAACAGCTTTCTTGTCTGGCGTAGCCACAAGATTACCGTTTGCATCTTGCAGGGGCCCTACATTGCCTGATGCCCTCTTCTTGCTCCCAATGTACTTGAAAAAGGACTTTTTGTTGTTCTTAATCCTGGAAGCTAGCCTGAGTTCCATCTCTGCCTTGACCTTCCTAATAGCCCTCCTACACTACTGGGCTGAGGAGTACTCTTCCTTGGTGATAGCTCCTCCTTTCCACTGGTTGTACGCCCCACTTTTAGTCATCAGGCATTGCTGAATGCCCTTGCTGAGCCAAGGTGGTTTCAGAGCACTCTTATCCCCCTTGCTTCTCTCAGGGACCGTTATCCTTTGGGCCTGGAGGATCGCCCCCATAAGGTACAACTATCCCTTGTGGACTCCCATCTCCTCTACCTTCTGGGCCCTCAGTGCCTCCCCCACTAGTCTCCTAAGCTCATTGAAGTTGGCCCTTCTGAAGTCAAAGGCTTTAGCCTTGGTGTGAGCCCTTGATGCCTTGTGTAAGATAATGAAATCCAGCAGGTGATGATCGCTATTGCCCAGGTGGTCAAGGACCTGCAGTCCCCTCACCAGGTCATCCCCCATGGCCAGGACCAGGTCCAGCAAGGCCTAGTGGGGCTGTGCACTTCCTGGATAAGGTGAAGGTCCTGTAATACAGCCAGAAACCTATGCAAATGGTCAGACCTGGCTGTCTGCTCCTCCCAGCAAATGTCTGGGTAGTTTAGGTCACCCATGACAGTAACATCCCTTGGCCTAACAGCCTCTATAAGCTGACTGGAGAAGTCCTAGTCTAGCTCTTCCCCCTGGTTGGGTGGTCTGTAGTAGACACCCACCATAAGGTCCCTTTCGCCATGCCCCCCATGTAGTTCGACCCATAGTGTCTCTGCCCGACCGTACTCTAACCCGAAGCTAATCCTTGATGATGTGAGATACTCTTTGACATAGAGTGCAACCCCCCCACCCCCCACCTTTCCTCCTGGTCCTGTCTCTTCTATATAGGGTGTATCCCCGAATGCCTGCCGCTCAGACATAGGTAGGGTCCCACCAGGTTTCTGTGAGCCCTACTAAGTCTGGGTTCTTACTTGCAATCAGGAGGTATCTGCCACTGCATGCTGGGCTTTGTGCCCCAAGCCTGGCTGCAGCTGGCCCAGGTGCCACATGCATCCTGACACCAGACAGGCAGAAGATGAAGGTCAATTCAGTGGTGGGATGCACATGGTATCACACCACTCCCAGGCCAGCTGCAGCAGGACGTGGGGCACAAAGCCGAGAACACAACAGAAGCTGCCTCCAGCCCGTGCACAGACTGAGGAAGCCACATGCCCCTTCCTCACAAATGCAGGGCAGTGTGGGCGGCTTCAGTAGCAGTGAGGGAAGGAGTGGGGCTGGGGCAGGGCCTGCACAACCGAGGTGGGGCACAGGATGGAACAGTGAGAGATTCGCCTGGGGGGCATGTGGAGCTGGGGGCATGCAGCCCAAGAGGGCATGGGAGGCGTGTGCCCTCGGGTCTGCACAGGGGGCAGGGCAGGCTGGGACAGCACTAGGCTCTTCCTGGTGGGGATGTTGAGCTGGACTGTGGTTGGGCTGGGTGGCAGTGCTGGGAGAGGTGCTACAGGGGGGGTTGCAGCCACCCAAAATTTTGCTGTAGCCCCCCCCCCAGACCCGCCTCCCAGCACTGCTGCTGCCTGCCCCAAGTGCAGCGTGGCCCAGCCCCTGCACCAGGAAGAGCCCAGTGTGGTCTTCCCCTCTCCCTGCCCCTTCCCCCCCACCCAGGTATGGGGGCCGTGTGCCTGGGATCTGCACACAGGGTAGGGTGGTCTGCCACTGCAGGCTGGGGGGTGGGAGGCTGTGCCAGGCTTTTCCTGGCAGGGGGTTGGACCATGCTGCACTCAGGGTGGGTGGCAGCATGGAAGGGGTGGTTGAGGGAGGCTACACTGAATATTTGGGTGGCTGCAGCCCCCCTCCCCCCCATAGTGCTACTCTCAGCACTGTCACCCAGCCCAACACTCCCTCCAGGAAGAACCTGGCATTGCCCCAGCCTGCCCCATGTGCAGATCTGGGGGTACACATGCCCCATGCCCTCCTGGGATACATGCCACCCTCTCTCTGTGCCCCCTGGATGAGCTGCTTGTGGATCCATCCTGTGCCCTGACCTAGCTGTGCAGGGCCTGCCCCTGGCCCAGCACCCCCCCGCCTCCTGATTTGTGAGGGAGGGAGCAGGGCACAGGCAGGAGCAGAGGCTGGTGGGCAGTAGGGGACAAGCAGAGACCTGGAGGGCACGTGCCCCCCAGGCCTCTGCTTGTCCCACCACCGGGCCTGGGCAGATGTAAAAAGGACAGTCAACAGGTCAAGGGAAAATATAGATAGTACACTGCTTCTGAGCTTTTGGTAGAAAGAGGGTATTAGAGAGGTAAAAACAGTTGCAATGGACTGCAGGGATCAGAAGCTAGACTGAAGAGGATGTAATAAGAAGAAAGAAAGGAAGTCCAGAGTATTATTATAGATAACAGATTGAGTAAACTCAGAAATGAAAGAGAATTGGAGAAGCAAATAGGGTCAAAGCAGGTTTTTAAGAAACTAAACCTGCATGTACTTGAGTGACCATTGGTCTATATGTTTCATGTTTCTAATCCATGTGCTATCTACTTCTATCTCTTGCATCGTAGTTAGATTGTAAGATCACCAGAAGCTCTAGCCATAGCTTGCTTCCACCTTGAAATATATAAATACATACCCTGTAGAGGGCGCATCTGGTGGTGCAAACCCATTTGTCAGCTATATGTTACCATAAAATATGGGTGTAGTCTGCAACTATAAGAAATAATATAGCAAGTAGTAATGAGAGTAGGGAAGAAAAGGGACCATAAAACCAAAAAAATCAAGAGCTTAGCACAAGTAAGCAACAGACTTGGGCCTAGTAAGCAAGAATAGGTGACCAGTATTTAACTAATATCACAAAATCAGCTGCAAAACAAGTGATTACGATAGCTTTATCAGCCTCACAAAATAGGTTTCTTAATTTTTTAAAAGGTTGAGGGAAGTAAAGGCATTGTCTGTTAAAACTTTCTAGACATGTTTTCCATAGCAATGTGCTGATGCTACTGTGATGCAAATGGTAATTAATAAATGGAAGTATGGGCCCTATGAGAAGAATGCATGGTATAATTGGGGTTGAGAAAATGCCAATGGATAAAATTTATGCATCAGTAAAAATTGTGGTGGCAAGGATATCTTTAGGAAGCCCAAACTGAGGAAGAAATTGTTTCCTGATGTTTTTACCTGTTGCCTTACATGCTATAAATCCCATAAGGCTGTGTGAGCAACACAAATGTTGGTCAATTTTGTTTTGTTTTTTCTTTGGTAGGTTGCAGTAATACTGTTTTGCCTAAGCTTGTAAATAAAGCTATGCTGTATTAATCTATTTTACATGCATATCTCAGTGGTCCTCAAGTCAATTATCAGATCCATATTACCTGCCAAAGGGGTGAGCCCCTCAGGTAATGAATGATGTGTTAAATGATTCTAATAATAAATATTATCTAAATAGCCTTTCTTGATGCCTCCAGTGGAGTTAAGGGACTTGCATCTAAAGTTATGTTCCTTTTACTATCTGGACTTCACAAATAAGCCTCAGATCTGCTATGGGCAAATTTTCCTCTTATGGTTGTGATATGACAATTTTTCTTGTTTATGAAATCACAAAAGAAAAAAGTAATTTGTCCAAGTGGTTAGAGTTTCCAGGATCTAGAAATGCTATATTACACAATATTAATATTGTCATGTGAATATATTTATGTGACAAGCTTGTTTGTACTTTTACAGGGTCTAAGAAGTGCTCCTTACTACCAAATCCTTATTAACAGAGCCAACAGATTTGGCAAGTTTACAGTTTATGTTCGTGAGGAATAGATAACAATTATTATGGGAACAGAAGGTAGTATTTCAGTTTGTAAGAGTTAAGTCCAGTTTCATTTTAAACTGCTTTTGTTCCCCTGTAGTCAAAAAGACAGCTAGCCCGAAAAGCTGGATGCACAGAAAGCCAGTAGGCTAAGCAGATGTGCAAATGCTGCCTAAGCTGCACAGGTACATTATTCTGCTTTTTATGTAAAAATCTTTTCAACTGATGAAGGCTGAGAGGAATAATTTAGCTGCTGCCTTTTTCTTTCAGGGGCATTTTAGCCCTTAGGGTTTTTTAATACCAGCTTAGCTTCTCTTGCAAACTGTTGTACAAGATGAGTTTTGTTGCTGGCTTTCATTGACTTGGTCTGACTTGTACAGGTCACCTAATGTCTTTGGGATAGATCCAGTAAAGGATTTAGGCACCTAAAACAGGGCTTGGGCATCTCAGTTCTGCCCATGTCCAAAATTACAATTCAGCAAGCTCCTGCTCAGGAGCTGAGGAACCCACAAGGCACCTCAATACTCTTGGTACTTTGTGACAGTTCTAGAGGTTTCTAGACTTCTGCTTCTAGCCTGAACTGCTCAGTACCCAGTTTATGCCAGGCCAAATGAGGATCTTGCAACTAGTCGGAATGCAGCCTTCATCTTCTAAGGGGCCAATCCGGAAGATGTTCTTCAAGCCTGCACACTGTCATAACCCAATGATTTTTAGTGCCTCGGCACAGTGGAATTTTCCTGCCACATTGGAGTGGCTTTGCATGGTGGAATTTTCTGCTGCAGAGAGAAGACCCCGGTGCAAAAAAGTTCCCGCCATTTGTATGTAAATTTGCACCCCATTATTGGCTGATTCTAAATTATTCCTACTTAACTACTAGAAATTGGCTTGCTAGCCGTATAAAAATCCGTGCGACTTCCGCCCAAGTTGGAGAACTTTGAGCACGCTGCAGAGTGACTTTAAAGAATTCCTGACTTGTGGCAGAGCGAATCAGTAGCCTGATCAACTACCGATTTTTTTTTTTTCCTCCCCGTCGCCGAGCGCTTATCCCCGATGTACCCTTCCCCTGCATGCCTGGTTCGTCTGTGGACTCACTGGCTCGGTTTCTTGCCAGTTGAAGCAACTCGTTGCAACTATGCAAGCAGCCTTTACAGCCTGCGTCGTGGCCACCAGCGGCATAAGTAAAAACTATTTTTGCAACCAATACGCTGTCTCGCCTCTCCATCCACCAGCCCGCCAGACGTTCGCTTAATTAACCAGTGTTTCCCTCAGTCGGCTCTACCCAGCCGAGACATGGCGTCACGAACAGGATCTAAGGGCACGGTGGTGGAGATGAATCTAATTGAGTGCTGCCCCTGGCGCACCGGGATCCGCTGCGTGGAAAGCGCAAACGAGCTCTGGGTGCATATCGCCTACCACCAGGCGGAAGGAGGGGATAGAAGAAACATTGACGGCTACTTCTCAGTAAAAAGGGAAGGAGCAGTCATAAAGGAGTGGAGAACAAAGTTGTCTCTCAGGGAGTTCGGGTGTGTAATGGGCAGCGAGCAGGTTTACTATCGACCTCCAGAGGAAACACCGACCCTATCCCTAGCGGGGGTGAAGGTGAGGAAGGCGGAAAAGCTGACCCCCGCTCAGGAGTTTGCCCAGTGCACCCGATACCTGAGGAAAGGAGGGGAACCCACCCCAACGGACTGGTTTAATTGTCTGGCTTTAGTGCCTGGGTCGCGTGGTCACGAACTCCTCGTTCACCTCCGAGAAGACTTGGAAACCGAGGGTTGCCATGTGGCAAGATGGGGGATAACAAAGTGGAAAAAGGAAAAAATAATAAATGTGTTATTCCGTTCAGTAGCAGGTCTACTACGGGAGAATGCAAACTTAGAGGCTCAGTTATATACAGCGGGCAAGGAGTCACTGGTGCGGACGGTAGAGGACTCCAAACCAACGCTTAAAAATAGTGCCGGTTGCATGGCTTCGCCGCCAGAAAATGGCGCCGAGAGAAACCCAAGCCGTCCGGAGAACCCGGAAAAGAGGGGCGGGGCTTCAGAAAAACAGGCGGAGATCTGCCCAGCAAGCCCGCCCCCGGAAGTGACGTCATCCCCAACGGCCCCGCCTCCTTGCCGTGGGGAGGGGGCAATGGAAGGGAAGATGTATCCAGTGCTCCCACCTGATGAATTTAACCCTTTCTTGGCTGCGGCTCGCCCAGTAGCATTAATGAAGCATGTTGCAGATGAGGAAGGTACCACACGTACCATTATTACATCTCGCATGCGCACCCGACCAGAGATACAAGAACTTTGTAGGGATTCCAAAATGAAACCTGAGGAAACTCTGGCCATATGGCTGGGGCAATTGATCGTGGAATTTGCATCCGACATACTAGACCTAGAAGAGGCAAGTGCCTTGACCCGACAAGCGGCGTGGAGTGGAGGACACGCCACTGATCTGAATGTGGTCTCGGAAAACACACATTGGACCATTCCTCTCCCGGAGCTTGTGGTGGGACAGGTAGCCTGTCATCTCCCATGATTACAGGCGCTCATGAAACAAAGCGAGGGAACTCCTATTGATGCAAAAGACCGACCTTTGGTGCATCCAGTTGGAGCACCAAGACCGAGGCATCAGGAATTTGATTTACGGCAAGAGCCATGGTGGTCACCCCAAAGATCAACGGAGGAAAGACTTATGTTCGGATTCCTTCTCAGCCACTCTGGACTTACAAAGCAGCAGTTGCGTATCCTTGGGAATGAGGGCCAACGTCGTCTAGCCAACACACTGGGAACCCACAAGGCACCTCAATACTCTTGGTACTTTGTGACAGTTCTAGAGGTTTCTAGACTTCTGCTTCTAGCCTGAACTGCTCAGTACCCAGTTTATGCCAGGCCAAATGAGGATCTTGCAACTAGTCGGAATGCAGCCTTCATCTTCTAAGGGGCCAATCCGGAAGATGTTCTTCAAGCCTGCACACTGTCATAACCCAATGATTTTTAGTGCCTCGGCACAGTGGAATTTTCCTGCTACATTGGAGCGGCTTTGCATGGTGGAATTTGGGGAACTGGGGAACACTGGGATTCAAATTCGGGGACAAGCCAAAAAATGAATAACGGCCGTCGGCTCTGCTGGCGGCCTTCTCCAACTCAAACCTGACCCCACTGATCTCCGTCCCTATGCCCAACTTACTGTCTACGATCCCACCGATCCAAGTAATCAACAACAAGTGTTCTTCCTCCTCGACACCGGAGCTCAAGTTAATGTAATCACTTCAATGATACCCCACCAGAAAACCACAAAAACAATTAGGGTACAGGGACTTAACACTGTTGCAGTTACAACAAAAGTCAAATTTACTGTCCAAGGCCATCAACGCGCTGTAGAGGCAGTGTTAGGGGGCATCAATATTCTGGGAATTCCAGGAATCAAAGCGCTTAACCTCAAGGAACAACTTCGTCTCAGGGGAGGAGGGACGTACAAAAACTGGACTAAGCATAATCATGATGTCCTCATTTCATTGAACATCTCAAAGCCACTATGGGACGAGGCTAATACCAAAAAAACTCTATCTTGGGAACCTAAATTCCAACCAAATGAGTTAGTATGGGTTTCAGTACCGCACCCTCGTCATCTCATCCACAGGTCTACAAGGGAATAGTTCAACGGTCGGAACAGTATCCTAACACCTATTCCGTCTTACTAGAAAAAAAGCCCGATCGTCCCTCTATTATCGCTCACCACAACTGGATGACTCGCCGTTCTGACGTTCACCCAGTTTCCTTATAGTGAACCCAATTACGGTTTTCTCTTGTTTTTTTTGTTGTTTCCTTACAGGTCCGACAGTAACGAAGCGGCAATCTACAGCTGCTCGATCGCTAGATCTACCAAGCACCAAATTGCAGCACCTTCAAGTCGACGCAGCAATGGCCGCCGCGGGGGCACTGAGACGGCAAATGTTCGCTGGGTTAGAACTTGTTCTTACACTGCTTCTTTCCCGTTTCTGCTGTGGTGCTTTAGTTAAACCAGTTGTTGATCCACACGTAACAGCAGTTTGGGGAAAGAATGTCACATTAAAGTGCATAATTAATATAAATGACACCATAATACAAATTTCATGGGAAAAATTGCATGGTAAAAGTGCACAAACTATTGTTGTACATCATCCTGAATATGGGTTTTCTGTTTAAAGAAAATACCATGAAAGAGTGTCATTTAAAAACTCTTCGTTCAGTGATATAACAATCATTCTAAACAATGTGAGCTTCTCTGATGCAGGAAAGTATGTATGCAAAGCAGATACATTCCCATTAGGAAATGCAGAGTCGATAACAACTATAACTGTAATTGTTGAACCCACTGTGAGCTTTACAAAGGGACCAACTCCCTTAATAGATGGTAAAAATTGGACAGTAGCAGCCATGTGTATAGCAGCCACAGGAAAACCTGCTGCAGATATTGATTGGGAGGGAGACCTTGGTAAAATAGAATTTAGTTCAACTTCCTTTCCAAATAAAACAGTGACAGTTGTAAGTCAATATAAAATCATTCCTACTAGATTTGCAAACGGAACATGCATAACTTGTGTTGTAAGTCACCCAGCTTTGGACAAGGAGATAAGGTATTCTTACATACTAGACATTCAATATGCCCCTGAAGTGTCAATAACTGGCTATGACAAAAATTGGTTTATTAGACAAAAAAATGTTCAGCTTAAGTGCAATGCTAATTCTAATCCACCACCTATAAAATTTACCTGGGCCAGATTAGATGGACAATGGCCTAAAGGCTTACTGTCTATAAACAATACTCTGCATTTCAATGGCCCACTAACCCACAATTATGCTGGGATTTACATTTGTAGGGTGACAAATTCCCTTGGTCAAAGAAGCAATCAAAAAACTATTTACATATTAGATCTTTCTACCACCACTACCACACGATCGCCCACGGTTTCATGGTATCCTTCAACTAATAGCATTACAGGTTTAGCGTCAACATTAACCTTAACAGCAATGCAGGAAGGCAATTGGGGTACCATCATCGGTAGTGCAGTGGGTGGAACTCTATTTCTAATATTTGTAAGTATTTTAGTTGGTATTGTCTGCTATGGAAAAAGACGGACGTTCCGTGGCAACTACTTCATTATGAACCACATTTCACTAACTAATAAAAAAGGGGAGTCCCAAATTAGATGTTCTCCAGTCAGATGATGACCAATAATTGTTGTTATATGTTTAAGTTATTGTATTTTATGGTTTGTTGAAGACTGGTCTATAGAATTGTTTGTTTATATGTATTTGTTAATTATTTAAGCTTTGTAAAACCGATGAGTCCTTAGACGAAAATTACTTATAACACGTACACGTGTTTATAATTCCAGCTGTGCCATCGGCAAGGGGGCATGTCATAACCCAATGATTTTTCGTGCCTCGGCACAGTGGAATTTTCCTGCCATATTGGAGCGGCTTTGCACGGTGGAATTTTCTGCTGCAGAGAGAAGACCCCGGTGCAAAAAAGTTCCCGCCATTTGTATGTAAATTTGCACCCCATTATTGGCTGATTCTAAATTATTCCTACTTAACTACTAGTAATTGGCTCGCTAGCTGTATAAAAATCCGCGCAACCTCCACCCAAGTCGGAGAACTTTGAGCACGCTGCAGAGTGACTTTAAAGAATTCCTGTCTCGTGGCAGAGCGAATCAGTAGCCTGATCAACTACCGATTTTTCCTCCCCGTCGCCAAGCGCTTATCCCCGATGTACCCTTCCCCTGCATGCCCGGTTCGTCTGTGGACTCACTGGCTCGGTTTCTTGCCAGTTGAAGCAACTCGTTGCAACTACGCAAGCAGCCTTTACAGCCTGCGTCGCCGCCACCAACGGCGTAAGTAAAAACTATTTTTGCAACCAATACGCTGTCTCGCCTCTCCATCCACCAGCCCGCCTGACGTTCGCTTAATTAACCAGCGTTTCCCTCGGTCGGCTCTACCCGGCCGAGACACACACCATGGTTTCTTTTAAAAGGTATCTGGTGGTAGTGGTGGGTACACTTTGATATAATGGCCAAGTGACTAAACCAAATCCTCAGGAGATTTGGGCTTAATCTCTCTCCTTGGAGAGTGACCTGATCACCAGATTAGTCGGCAAAATATTTCCCACTCTTCCTGTTGAAGCTGTGTCACAATGTAGCAAGGAAATCAAGAATTACAGGGTGAGAGAGAGCACAAGCGGGAGTATCACTTTCTTGTAAGGTGTCTACCTCACTTACCTGAAAACAGGGAATCTTCATTTAGATAAACTGTCCTGGAAGTTCTGGGATGAAAGGTTAATATTAGGGCTGTGTGAAGCTTTGGTAGCTGATTTGATTTGGAGGAGATTCAGCCCGGTTTGGGGACCGAATCTCTGAATCCGAATAGAATCAGGAGATCAAGTACAAGCTCCGAATTGATTCAAAGCACCCGAATTGATTTGGAAAAGCTTCAGAAAAAGATTCAGCCAATTTGGAGATTCAGCCATAGACTAAACAGGCAGCTGACAGCCGCTTCCAGCTGGTAAGTCTGTTGGGGTTGGGGGAGGGAGGACGGAAGGGACGTGGGAGAGGGAGGGATTGAGGCTGGGACAAGCTGCCCAGCCAGGGCAGGGGGTGCATTATTTGGGGAGGCAGGCTGCGGGATGTGGGCCTGGCAGTGCTGAGAGCAGGGGCTCTGCCCTGCTGCCACCTGCCCAGCTGGGGTAGGAGGGGTGGGATGTGGGCACAGCTCACTCTGGGCAGAAAGGGGCAAGTGGCAGCAGGTCATAGCCCCTGCTTGCAGTGCTGCCGCACCCCGCGTTCTCTGCATCGGCTGGCAAGCAGCAGCAGAGCAGAGCTCCCGCTCCCAGTGCTGATGTGGGCACGGTAGCACTGGGAGTGGGAGCTATGCCCTGCTGCTGCTGCCCAGAGCGAACCGCACCTGCATTGTGCCCCCCCCGACCAGGTGGGCAAGTGGCAGCAGCTCCCGTGGCTCCCCCTGCTAAGGCAGAGGCAGGCACAGCCAGAGGAGCTGCGGGAGAAGCCGCCATGGCTGCCCTGCCCATCCCCAGCCTCCTGGCACTTAAAAAAACAAAACAACAAAAAACACCTGTACTCATCGGCTCTGGCAGTGGGGATTGGAGCTCTGCCATGAGTGCCCAGAGGCCCCCCTGTGCAGTGCAGGGCAGTGGGAGGCACCAGGGATCGCCCCCCACACCTGGCACCCATGTGGCAGCTGTCCCAGGGCATGGGTGCAGCGGGGCTCAGCAGTGCACCGCTCACTGCCTGGGAGCTGGGGCTGCTGGAGTTGAGCGGTACCGGGCTCTAGCTGACACATGGAGCTGCCCTGGCTCCCAGGTGAATCAAACTGGGGTATGGGGAATCAAACCTGGGGCTGGGGAATGGAACCTGTTCGTTTCCCCAGTCCCTGGTTTAATTCAATTTCCCAGCTCCCAGATCTCTGCTGCCTCCTACTGCCTGCACTGTGCCTGGGAGGAGGTGGGCTCTGCTATCAGCCCTGAGGCCCTGATTGCGGGTCCTGCAGCTGGTGAGTGGGGGCTTTTTTTTTTTTTTTTTAAGTGCCAGGAGGCTGGGGCCAGGCTGGGGATGAGGCCAGGCAGGGCAGCCATGAGGACTTTTCTCGTGGCTCCCCTGCAGAGGGAGAGGCAAGCATAGCCAGAGGAGACATGGGGGAACCTGCAGCCACCCGGCTGTGCCAGTCTCTTCCCAGCGGATCTGAATCGCCGAATCTTCCAAAGCTGATTCAGCCGAATTGATTCAGGGCAGTGATCTGAATTTCCAAGTTGAATTACTGTCCTCCAAATCAGCTGAACCCGAATCAAATACTTCCCTATTCACACAGGCCTAGTTAATATGCATTTTTGAATAACCTCAGACTAAGATTCTATTAACTTCATTTCTTCCACATCTCTATCTTCTCCTGCTGTGTTTCTAAAGTTAAAATGAGCCCTGCTCCATTCTTTCTTTAAAGAATGGATAGAAGTGTCTGTCTTCAGGAGAGGATTCTGTACTCTGGAACCCAAGTGGATGAGGTCTATAGAGTTGCAGACTTACTCCTGTGCTCAGCATTTGCTGCTGGGAAATGCTAGGCAGCCCCCTGCTCAACACATAGATTTCTTGGGTCATGGAGTTGTCATTCCCCCTGTACTGTAGGCACCTGACTCTCTGGTTTCTGAATTCCACGTTGCAGAGAAGGTATCTATGGTCCTTTACTGAATTTAGCTATTACTTTCCTCCTCTTTACTGAACTGTGGCATTAATTTCCTCCTCTGTAAATACCGCACACAAATGCTTGGGTCTGTCTGTAAAATATCCTGATCTTTTAAGAACTAAAATATATATAACAAGATGATAATATACAAGATAAGATATAAGATATATAAGATAAAAAATACGTACATTTTTTGGTTACTTTCTCCTAAAAGTTTTAACTGCATTGTGTTTGGACCTGCATTGAGTTGTCATAGTTCTTACTATGGCTAACAGATATTGAAGAGTTCTCAAAAACTACTGTTAATAACTTACAGTACTGTTAAACTTCTTGCCGGAGCTTTTTTGATCATTTTGTTGTTGACTCAGTTTAAAAAGATTCTTTCCCAGGTATGCCACCTTGATCTAAAAGCCTACTAAAGTAGGTATGATGGATCAAAGTACACTATGCAGCCATAGTTAAGAAAAATGTGTTCTCATCACTGAAGCATTTAAAACTGCCTGTGTCTTGGACATGTGATGTGAAACTATACAATACATTCATTCTCTTTCTAAACTGGGAAAATGGAAACCAAGATAAATCTGATGCAAATTATTTCATTAAAGAAATAAAATTAAACTTCTTTCTTAAACATGCATTAATGACTTATTTTAGATAAACAGGTTAATTGGAACTACAGTATATATCTTATGTTGTCAAATTTTATTTAAAAACAAAATCCCCAAACTTCTAAAAAAAATCATATCTTGAATTTACTTTTCTCACTTGCTTGAAATGAAAGCTTTAAATACAGCTGCTTCAGCTAGCAGCTTCTAAAGTCATGCACTTAAAAAACTAAATTAACAGTTGACTGTCATGTCTTTCCAAATGGACAGAAATGTTAGTAATTCCTCTGAATATCTGTAGTAATATCTGAATCTGAATATCTGTTTTCTGAAAGATTATGCACTGAGCTACATATTATTCCCAATGCTGAAGATACTGAAAATGAAATGTCAAAATGTGGTTATCGTTAGTAATGTTTTTATCTTGTATCTTTTTCTTTAGCACACTGAAACATGGTATACATGAGCTTTCCTACTGCTGTCCTGCTTTATTCATGGTTGTAAAATCTGAAAAAGACAATCTTAATGAAGTTTGTATAAAGCCATACACCCATCTCTCTCCTCATTAAAGGGAATAAAATGTATGTACAGTCCAGGTTATCCACCTTTAATCCGTTTGAAAAATCATGATAGAATTACTTCTCTCTCTCCAGTTAAGAACAATCTATTTTTTAGGGAACACTATTAATTAGTTTTTCCTGAACTGTATTCAAAGGTATGTGTTTGAAAAACTGAAGAAATGCATACTTTTAAAGTATTTAAAGATTTATCAATGGCAGGTAAGAAGTACATTTTTAAATCAACTTGTTCTTTCTTTTTTCTTTTCCTTTTATCTCAAAAATAGCAAATACTCTTGAAGATGCATAAATAGTGGATCTCTCGATTCTCTGCTGCATAGTCAATGAGTCTGAAGAGTCTGATAGGTGACAGTCTGTTTGTCCTTCCCATTCTTTTGTTTCCTCTTCTCTTATTAACAAAGGCTTTCCCAATGCCTGGCCAAACAGCTGACAGACCTCTTGAGCTTTTTGACGTGTGTTTTCAACAGCAGCAAGACACACTTCACACCTAGAACGTAGAAAGCAGCAAAATAACTTAACAGACCCAACTGATGCACAGTCTCCTGCCAAGTTTTTTTTTTTTTTTTTTGGGGGGGGGGGGGGAGTTGTTTCTGTATAATTACAGAGATACAAAGGACATCTTCCCAAGTCTTTTGCTGGACAGTTAAAATTGTGTGGGGAGAGAGATTTAGAACATACATATACTACATACAGCTAGTGGGCATGATGGTAAAGCAGTTACAGTGTAAGTGCAAGTTTTATTCCAGATTCATGCTGAAGGCCACTCCCAGATGCAAACAGTACCTAGTCATTCAGAATAGGGAAATCAAAAGTATCTAGACATGATGCCCCCATCCAACTCCCTTGCTTGCTGGCTAAATCAGTGCACTTTACAGAATTCTCCAAAACCAAACATGCTGACTTAATATTCTAAGTAATCCACAGATTTCACCAGGAGAAGTAAGATCCTTTGTTACCTTTTGTTTTTTGGCAAGAATATGGTAACCTCCATGGAAAGATTTTTATCACTTGTGAGTTAAATAGGATTTGATTTATAAAGCTACTGGGATTTTCCTTTAAGTATAAGGACTTCCTTTCCATTTCTAAATACCACAGATTACACATTCAGATAAATGCCACTGGTGGGGAGAGGTGGAACTTACCGGAGTGTATGTACAGCTTCTGGCGCATGGTAGAAGTGAGGGGGACTGATGTTAATGGAACTACCTAATTTCTCAATAAGCAGATTGCAGACATTCTGCATTTTTTCAAAATCACTGAATGTAATGCAAACCTATGAGTTAATATAAACAGAAATTAGAAACATGTTTTCTTTTCCACGATGCTTAGATCAAGATTGGATATCTTTGTTAAGATCTAATGAAAACTATTGCTTCTATACCTGGGCAATATCTCAGCCCTATCATAAGAAAGTCACTGCTCTGCAGCAGAACTAAAACTGTTTAAAGGGGATGGAAGCCGTGGATTAAGAAAATGTTCTTTTGTGAGGAGGTCTGGTATTTTTGGTATGTTAGCAGTTTGACATAAATGCTTAAGATGAAACTAGCCATATGGACTCTATTTATGTATTTTTCAAGACACAAAAGGCTACTGCAGGCAGTAATTACTATTTCAATGGTTATGTTCAAAATTAGGTAAAGTAGGATGAAAAGCATGTACAGGAAGGAAAATTACAGTATAATTCTAAGTGTTGTTACATAAAGTTATAGGAAGACTAACCTGCAAGTGCTACAGCCAAAAATAGGACTTAAGGATTGATGTTCAAGAAAAATCATGATTCAAGTTCTTTAAGAAGTTAAGCATCTATTTTATTTTTCTGCTCCCAAAAATTTACAAGTCCCTTTTACATTATTACTAAATTCAATGTGGGAAATCTGAAAGGGTATGCTACGTTATTTTCTTACAAATCAAAGAACTTGAATCCTACTGTATGAAGTTTAGCAACAGCTCTGTAGAACATAACAAAACATCTGTCAGCGTTGCAAACTGCTAGGCTGCCTCAGTAAAATAAAATCAAGATGTAGGATAGTTGTCTAATTCAGGGGTCATCAACCTATGACCCTCAGGCTAGATCTGGCCTACAGAACCATTGAATCTGACCCAAGGACGTGGGGCTTCATTGGTGGGTGCTCTCCCTGAATTGTCCCCATGCCACTGCAGGGACAAACAGCAGCTATCGGGTTCTAATGCCAGCCCACCCATCTCTGACTCAGGGGATGCATCTACATACGTTGTTAATGTGACTGAATAAACTCTGGCACAGTTCACTGTGGAGTCAGCTGCTTCCCAGGCACAGCGTCTTCACGTGTGCCTGGGACCACAGTGATCTGAGCCAGGGTGGAGCAGCTAGCAGGGGAGTTGAGGGGGTCAGCCCTGGGCTTTGGGTGGTGGAGGGGCTGACTGGGGCAAGAGGGTGATACAGTGCAGGGGCTAGGTGGCAGGCTGCCCCCGCACTGTACCACCCTTGTGCCCCAGCCAGCCAGTCAGTCTACACATGTGTTTGAGTGCATATAATTACACTGCGGTAAGACAGTACTTATCCCAGACAGAACTATCCTACATTGGAGTTAATTAGTTTACTGTGCCCTAATACAAGCATGTGTAGACTGTGACATTTTACTGTGGAGCTAGTAAGTCAGCTCCACAGTAAAGTGCACGTGTAGATGCACCCAAGGGGGATCATTATGACCCGCAGTTAGGAAAGTTTGCCTACCTCCAGTCTAATTAGTATGGTGTACTCCAAGGGTCACTGACTGAAGAGACGGTGCTTTTCCTCAGTGGACAGCTCCAAGGCAGTAGTTTCTTTTTAACAGCCTAATCTTGCAAAGCCCCACTCACGCAAGTAGTCTCATTGAAATCAATGGGATTACCAACCTAAAACTTGGCCCTTCTGTAGGAATCTTCACCCAAATTTAGTGGCTTGGCTATAGACCAGTGGCAGAGCCACTTAAAACAGAACCCATGTTGAATGCCTTAGACAGAGGAATATACACCGTATCTCAAGTCATTATTTTGTAGTCATGCTTAAAAACTGGGCCCTGGAAGCAAAACAATGGGCTGTACTATAGAAGTAGTAAAGAAACTGTCACAGAAGCACCAAGCTTATATTTTTGAAAGTTTCATGGAGGGTCTTTTTACAACTGTACTCTTTCAGAAAGGCTTTTTTCAAACTGTAATTTAGGAGATTCTTTAAACTGTATACAACTGTCCCCAGTTTTGAGAGAAGATAATTTGCAAATATGCTCAATGTCTGTGTGCATTACTATTACTCTTGCTATGAATAATACTTACCTCTGCTTCCATTTTATAGCCATTTTCTACTCTGCTAAAATCCTTTGTCACCGTCACATTTTTGTCCTGGAAAAAAAAGTACACAAGTATAATTTTTCTTAACCCATCAATCTAGAATTTGTTTATACATTATGTCTTGGAAAGGTTGGAGCATTTTAGTTTATAACTGAAGCTTAGCAACAAAAGTTGGAAATTGCTATATATGTCTCTTCAATTAGAAACAAGGTGGATATTAAAAATTCCAAGTATGGTGGGATAGAATAATTTTGTTCCCCATCACTTCAGCAGAACTGAGTCCTGAAACTGACTGCCAGCCCAAACTGTGTCAGTGTATAATCACAGCACCTGGCTTACAGAACAAGGAGCTGAATTATTTTCATAGCGCTAACGGGTAAAAAAAACTCCTTATAAAACCCTCTGAGAGAATCTGAAAGCAGTATTACATAGCTTGACACCAGTTGTCTTTCCTGCTTGGTGCAGGGGGGCTGAACCCAACGATCTTCCAAGGTCCCTTCCAGCCTTACAATCTATGAATAGCAAACGTTTACTTAATGACTAAGAATTTGTTGTTGTTGTTAAGTACCCCCTTATTAAGAATTACCACTCTCCTTTAACATTTTTGTACTAAAAGGATCTTTATTTCACAGTGGATGATAGCAGATGTTTGTATGAGAACCACATGCAAATAAAACACAAGACTTCTGGATTGGTTTGCTGTTGGTCTCGCATGAACTTCCTTTCCCACCCTCACTTCCTCCATGGGCTAGGGCACAGCATAATCATTCTGTTATAGAATAGGAGACAATATTCAAAATAAACAGGTCAGTGTCTAACTTAGAATCAAATGTTTCTTACAATTTAAGGTTCTTACAAATCAAAGAACCTGAATCCTGAAACAGCTCTGTAGAACACAACAAAACATCCGTCAGGAGACTGCATTAGGGGATTGGAAATAAACTAATTCTGCCTTGTGCAGAAGAGCATGGTAGTCCTTTTCTACTATCTACCCATTTTCTAAAGAAATCTGTTAATGTACTTCTTGAAATAGGAACAAGGACCCCAAAGCTACCTTCTCTGTAGCATACATACATTTGTAGGATTATAATAATAATGACATACAAGCATTTCCCTCTTAAATTACCAGTTTGGTTGTAAATTGAGATTGAAAATCTCAGTTTAGTTCCCAATAGGCAATTCTCAAGTGCAAATGTGACTGACATCTTTTTTTGGTGGTCTCTGCAGCAAGGCCAAGAGCTGACTGGCATAGGCCACAGAGACTAAATTTCCCATCTTCCCAGCTCTGCACAAAATCAGAGCCAAGGTACGCTGACAGGGTGGCTAGGAAAACACTCCATGTATTCGGACCTTTTTGCGACTTCTTCCAACCTCCCTGTGCTATGATGGTAATACACACACACACACACACGATAATCTGATTATGAAGATGAAAGAGGTCTCACAGCTGCTCCAAAATCTGCAAGCATTTCTCCTTTTCTACAGATTACAGTATAATTGGTTCATTTGAAATGTTTTCAAAATGTGTGGCCTACGTATACAAACATTGCCATCTTGTGGTTTTATGTGCTATTGCAAGATCATTAGTGGTAAAAGACATTTTGTATTTTCTATTTTAAGAATTATCCAGTAGAAGTTAATTTTCGTCCCCTGCCCCCCACTCTTAACCTGAAATGAACAGTTTATCTAGTAATAATCAATTCCAGGTGAAAAAACAATGGAAGAAATATCTGCTCCAACAATAAAATTATGACCTTTTATGATGCATCTTCCCTTGTAGATTTTTTTTTTGCTTCTGTTTCAGGATCTGTTTTAAGGGAAAGGTGAGGGAAGGATGGATGTTGGTTGAATTTTTACTCTGAATGATGACTCAGGCTAGATCAAAAAGAAATGTAATTTTTTTAAAGTGGTGCCTGCTGTTTATAATTTTTTTTCTACTTGAGGAGCTATCAATTTAATCATGTTAGCCACAGGAAGAAATTAGTTTTTGCAACACCTCAAATGAGATGCACTTCTGACGCTATGTATGCTGAATTTTTGTGACAGTCAACTAACTCCCTGTCCTAAGTTTCAGAGGCCCACAAAAACTGTGGTAGGAAAATAATTAAAACTGAAAAATGAACAAATCACATGTAAAGGATGTTACCACATTAATTCTATCAGTTTGTGAACTTGTTTTTTAACAGACCATGCTGACCTACTGCTGTGTTGAACTATTACTGAAATAAATCACTACTTTGTGTGTCTGGGGAAAAAAAGTCATGTTGTTTGTTTCACAGTAGTGCTCAAAGTGTCTCAGTCACTGAACAAGACCCTGTCATCTTAGATTCTGTACAAGAAACAAGTAAGATGGTTTATCTTCTAGACAGCTTGCATAGCCAGTAGTCTTTATTTTATCTGAATAAGGCTGTTTATATCTTTCTATGTTTTTCCAGCTTCCCCATCTTGAAAATATGAGAATTCTACAAAATATACTACCATCGCAAGTCCCTGCTGTTTGTCTTTAAAAGAGCCATTTTGCAACTGCCACTAACTGTACCACAACAGCTAGTGATATGAGTGACCCAGGCATCCACCAATGAGTATGAAGAGAAACAAGCCAAATTAATCCTAAAGTGAAAGCACATACAAATAGTCACAAAGCAGTGGAGTCATTATGAAAAAACTACTAAAAAACCTTGTCTTTTTTCTATGCCACTTCGGTTATTGTTTAAAAGGAAACTGAATCTAGTTTATTCAACATCAGCATGAGACAGAAGTTTTAGTGGGGAAAACTGCTATAATTTGAAAATAAATATTTACATACAGTAAAATCTGGTAACTTCATAACTGTACAGGGTAATGATAACCAATTACTAGTAGGTAACCACTTCCAATTTTTTCTAAGATAAATTTTTGTATGCTCTATCAAGACATAGCAAAAAAAAGAATGGTTTTAGACCTTTGTAATATGTTTTTTTTTATTAAAAAACTGGGTGCAGTTGTATTCGTTCTGACATGAGAACTGGTAAGATTATACAGATAAGAAACTTTACATTAAGCATTTACTACACAAGGTTAGAGTGCTTGCAGTATAATAGTTACATACCTATGACTAAGTAGAATAATTAGTTAAAGAAGTTTGCGTTGCATCTTTGCATGCAAAAGAGAAGATAAATTCTGCTAAATGAAAGGGCTGATGACCCGTCTTCTCGTACCAAGAAAATCAGAAGAATATCCAATGCTTTGCACATATTAGCTGGCTTGACGTGAAAGCCACCTTCCTTCTAAGCCAACTAATTATTGGAAGCAAATTCCATTGTGATTCAGGACGTGTACACACTTGGAAATGACTAATTACACTTTAACAGGTGACTAATTAGCCAAAGTGGTTTGTACAAATCTATGGGATTCTGACATGGATTCAGTGCATTTGACTAAGTCCATAGTGACCAGTTATCCCAATGCGAGGTTTTACCATACTAATAATGGGCTATACCAGGGCTGTCCAACTTCAGGGTGGCTAGGACCCATATACTTCCCAGGACCCCTGCCACAAGCAGCTGTCGAGCAAGCAGCCCAAACTATTGTGGGCAATTCCCTCCCCGCAACCCACTGTGTGAGCCTCCACAATGCTTTCACCACACTGGTGATGTCACCATTACTGCTGCTGTGTGAGTTCCCCTGCCCAAGCCTTCCCCCCCCAACACAGCTGTCTGCCAAGCTCATGCCCTCCTGCTGTTCTATCCTTCTCCAGACCCCCAGCCCTGGCAACTGCTCAACCAAAGTAGTGAGGGGAGTAGCTGCAAGGTGGGAGCCCTGTTAACTGGGCTGCATGTTAACCCCTTGCAAGCTGGATGGGGTTGTGGGCTGCTAGTTAGACAGCCCTGGGTTACATTATTACATGTATTCACATGTGCATGTGTACTTGCAAGACCCTTCTAAAGAGCTTTTGATAGACATGCTTTGTCTAACTAATACAGCACAATTTTGACTATGAAAAACAGGAGATAAAAAAAATGAGAAAATTGTAGCAGAAAGGCTGTATCAGTATTTTATATATTTCTAATGTAACTATTTTCCCCTCTTTGGCACAAGGTGTTTTCATGCTTATGACCCATGGAAGTATTCATGGGAAATCCTGCAGGCTGACATGTCTCTAAACAGTTCCAACTAAGTAAAATGACTGGACAGATGCTCCAAGAATGCATGGAAACCACATATAGCTAAAGTCAAGACAAACAACATTCAAAACAACTCCAATGGTATCTGTGCTCTACTTTTACTGGCATCCTGCATCACACTTCTTTCTCTTGGATTTGTATGCTGCTACTTTTAGAACTCTCTGTAATACCTTTCTTAAGTGAGCACTCAAAGTGTATTTGCTTAATAGGCATTTTCATAAAGATAGAACAGAATTGTGCTTGAGACATGTAAGAATATCATGTAAATATTTGTAAAAGCAAGTTGTTGCCTAATTAGTTTTTGTCTTGTTTAAGTTTCAGTGCATACTTGTTTTGCAAAGGTAGAATATGAACTATCGTTAATGCTTTTTAAAATACAACTTCAAACTGTGTTTTTGTTTAATGTCTAAGGGCTTCTACACGTGGAATTAATAGTAGATCCTCTTCTTTTGACATGAGTGCTGATATATGGAGTAAATCAAGAGTACCTCCTTTCAGCATTCTCACCATTTTCATGTGTATAGTTTGTTCACAACTGAAACAGCCTACATTGCTTTCAGACAGCTGAGTTGAGAGAAGCTGGCTTCCCGCATTGAATTTTCACTTCCCTTCCAGCCATCAAAGATGATTCTGTACTGTGAAGTGCTGCGTACACTTCCAGCTCTGTATAAATACATGCTACTGTGTGTGTTTATTTCTGATTACAATCCTTTGTAAATATATATGGAACATAAGAACACAAACTGCCCCCAGGCTTCCTGGCAAACCACTGCTGCAGCTCTTGTTGTTGGGAAGCTTGTGTAATAGGAGGGAACTAGCCCAACTCCCTAATAAAGCATGATTACAAGGAATGGTGATATGGATTATACAGATGTCAGTCTATAGTTTGGCTAATGGATTGCTAAAGGGGCTTAAATAAGATGAAAAAGATTGAAGGTATAAACACTAAGAAAAAGATATTTAATTTTAGAATGGGCTACTGTGGTACTAACTACATGCAATGCAATACCAGTAAAGGACAAATTAGTGAAAGCTGCTAGCAGATCTGCAAAACAAAAAGAATCTCTAGTACTGGGGTGATTTAAATTGGGCTGAAACCAAGTACTACAAATTATACCATAGGAAATGATGCCTAAAATGCTGTCCTCTGAATTCCCTTGAGTCAGATATTTTGCTGATACTGAGTGTAGCAATCCACATCCTCTACAATAAAAACAAAGGAAAGCTAACACCCTTTCTCATCAACGATGTGTTATTTCTGAACTTTCATTAGCATATTTTATCACTGTGGCCCATTTCATATTTTGACCTCTGTGGCAGTCCACTCACTCCTAGGTCATAACAATGTTACTTTCCAAGAGACAGACATTCATTACATTTGTGTGCAACTTGTGTATCCTCAGCTTTACTGGCCTGTCTTTGCCCATGTTATATTTTATTCAGTACTTACCATTTTTCTGTTCTCACTGGTGTTAGCAACCCCACCTAATTAAACATCTGTTAGTTGAATTAGCATGTCTCTTACTTCTCTTTCAAATCATTAGTGAGGAGTACTTTGCCTCATTCTATTCTAGAATCAGTTGTTTCCAACTCCATCATTATATTCAGTACCTTTGAGTTACATTTTTAAAAAGAACTATTTGGCTACACCTAGCAGTAAAATACCCTGTAGTTTGGTAATTTAAGGTGGTTATTTTAGAACTAGGAACGAATCCATGAGTTAACCATTATCAGACAATAGATTTTAATGTGTATACACACAGCCCCCAGTGGGCTCATCCAATGAATTTTGAAACCATCAGATTCCACAACAGTACAGTTGGCTCACATGCTATAAACATTTAGATACCCAGTGGTTTTATATCATGGCTTTTTGAGGTTTGTTTCTTTCAGGCAAAGTTGCACACAGCTCCAAACAATGTAAAATAAATATAATTTTAAAACTCTGAGAAACTGTTATTTCAAAACATTAAGCACTGCATCCTATTGCTTATTCACAAATCCCATCTATATGTGAAAGGCCAGCTATTATGGTAATGAGGTTTGGTGACAGACTAGTAAGGTGTCCCATTCTGGCTCTGGAGTGAGTTCAAGCCCTGCCCTGGATTCATGCCAAAGCCTGCTCCCACTTGACTTGGGTGTAAAATGGCCAGCTGGTTATTCAGACTGGCGAATCAAAGATGTGATATTGGCTACATCACCAATATCACATCTTTCCTGGACACAGCCTTTTTTTTTTTTTTTGGCCCCCGATCCTTGTGTTCAGGCTGGTTTTTAAAATGCAAGCAAATGTCTGGGTTTTTGCTTTGCCTCCACCTTTCCTGGGCACAAGCAGTTTGGATGCTTGGGGCTTGGAGAAGTCGGCAACGTGACTGGCTGTTGGGGATCATGTGTTCTGCACCCAGGCCCTGGGGGGAGGGAGAGAGAGAGTGTGTGTGTGTAGGCAAGCTACATGGGTAGCAGGACTGGAGTGACAGGGGTCTCTGGGTCAGGAGTGAGGGGCATCAGCTGTGCTGGGGGGCTGGAGGTTGGGAGTGAGGGGCACTGAAAGGGCTGTGGGGGGCAAGGGCTTAGGAGTGAGGGGCAGAGGCAGGGCACAGGCATATCACTGCCTCTTCCCCCTCTCCCTACAAGTGTTCTTTTTGATCCTGGAAATATGGTAACCCTAGCTGAACATACCTGGGGGACTGCAGATTTGGTTGAAGACTTTGTGTTCGTAGCAGGAGGGTGAGAGTTTGGTTCAGGATTATTTATGTTAACTAAGTGGGGTTCTGTTTTGTGTTAATGGTTTGTTTCTAAATATTAGAGGACTGGAAAGTCCTGTGAGGAATAGCTGGGAGGCTCTAATAGTGCTCTACACATTGTGATTTTTTTGTTTTCCTTAGTTTTTGATGCATTTCCCTTCCCCTGTGAGGGGCTAGAGCAACAGGGCTGAGGCCTGGAGCCAGGGAAGAAGAAGCTGTTGAAATAAGGCTCAAGGAGACGAGGCTGAAACTGGTGCCCAGGTTAGGGACCTGAAGATTGAAACAGGGATAGTCAAGAGACCCTGTAAACAGACTGAAACCTATGTGGCATGGGGGTGGTTGGAAGTCATGTACAGCCATGATTAGAAGGGCTAGAGCAAAAAAGCAGTAGAAACAGCACTGGACTGCCCTCTTCTGATGCCAGGCATGCTCCCTTGATACTGTTTCCATCAAGGTGTGGTAGGTTAATTTAAAAAGAGATAGGACTGGGGAAGTATAGGACTAGTTTGCAGGTGAGGCCCTTAAAACAACCCTCTGGGTTAATCCTGACAGTGTAATTTCTGACCTTCTGCTCTTATTTCTCTAGCAATATAAATATGGCTTGAGAAAAGCACCAGACCGACCTGTGCTTTGCATCCTCATAAAAAAACCTGCAGCATGTGCCTGTGACGGAAGATCCTTCCTGTCTTCAAAAGATGGGCACAGTTCCCACAAACAGGTCACTTTTCCCACAGAGCAAGTGAATCATATCATCATCCTGCTCTTACCACCTTCCTCAGCATCTATGTCAGGGACGGGCAATTATTTTGGGCAGAGGGCCACTTACTGAGTTTTGGTAAGCCATCAAGGGCTGCATGATAGGCAGCCAGGGACAGATAAATATTAATTTTCTAAATTTTTTAGGGGCCCCGCAGTCCAGATAGAATGGCCTGGTGGGCCACATCTGCCCCCCAGGCCGCATTTTGCCCACCCCTGATCTATGTATTCTTTGAAAGAATACAGATACTTAACTCCCCTTTCTTTAAGCAATCCAATGGCAAGTGCAATAAGTCCCAGGTAGGGGGAAAGAGGTGGGTTATTTTTCCTCTGTTCTCTTATTCCTTTTTTACCAGGGAACAGTTATTTTTTAAAAAAAGAGAAAAAGATGTTGTGGCTGGGAGGAGAAAGAGGAGTGTTGCATGGTAGACAGAGAAGCTAATAAAGTCTTGGGCCCATGTATGCTTATGGGTTATTAGATTTATATCAAACCCTACAGCGAAGATACAGCTTATAGTGACAAAAAGGCTCTTTGCTGGTGTAGCTTAAACCCATTCCCTGAACTAAATAAGCTTTACTACTAAATTAATCAGCATGTATATTAGAGACTGGTAAGGCATAAATAAGGAAAGACATCCTTCTGTGTTTCTGATCTAGCTTAGTCTAACAAAATTAAGTGTAAACCAAGCGTTACTGCTACTGTAGGCTATGGTTCCTACTGCAGGCATGGTAAAATATCTTGCACTGATGTGGGATTAATGTGCACTAACAATAATGATGTGACTGTAAAGAAATGCTATGCAATCTTCCTACTTGGTAGCAAAATTGGGAACAATATTGTTTGACTGACAGGTTTTGAGGGTTCTACCATAAAGCAGCCTTTCAAAATGTTAATCCCACCCCCCAACTAATTCTTTATGGCCAAGTGAAATATCACTGCATTTTTATCATCGTAAAGTATGTGCAAATACAAGTTGCAGCTAGCTTTATGAACTGTCATGAGAGTTTTGCAAGATAGTTTTAAAACAAAGTTTCTTCTAAACTCTGTATAGCCACATAACCTGTTGGCAGGTACCAGGTATGGAGCAACGCTCACTCTGCAAGGTAGGTTCTCTGCCCGGAGAGAGCTAAATCCCAAGCAGAAAAAAGGATCTAACTTGAGGCAAGGATTTTTTTTATTATTTTTTATTTTTTTTGCCCAAACTCTTTTATTGAACCAACTCTATAGATGATATACAAAAGATACCGTAAAATCCTTGCCTCTTGTACACTCTGGCCCATCACGGCTAGAACACTCCCATCCTATTGTAGCTTAACTGTCTTAGCTATTAAAACTAACAAAATTATCCTTGGTCTCTACATATATGTACTCCCGACCTGTAAGTTTGTTACTTTATGATCTTGAAGCAAAATACCAACATACAAATGTCTGGAAAAAAAAAAAAAATGTAAGGATCAAAAAAATGAAGTGGCTTAAAGGCAAGGAAAGATCAGCTTTCTCTTATTTGAGAACACAGAGCACCCCTACACAAGCGCGGAGCCTACTCCAATGTGTTGCAATTGCAGGGCCTCGGAGCCGACTTGATTAATCGAGCCTGCAGGTGGAAATTGCTGTGCTCCAGCAGCCTCCTGGATCTGGGTCCCTGTGCTTCAACATGGTGGCAGGGGCGCTTGAACTAGAGCTCATCGGACAAGCCATACTTCAAGTGTCCCTGCAGACACTGAAGCGTGGGGATGCTAGATGCTGCAGGACTCTTGGAGCTACTCTAATTAAAGTTCACCCCCCCCACCCCCGTGTAAAAGTGTCCACCGGGGCTTGTAGGCTAGATCTGAAGAAAGCGCAAGGACAAGCTGTCAGGACTTCCCCTCCCTTGAGTGCCCGGAGCGTGTGACGAGCGCGGCTCTCCCGCAGCCCCCCGACTCCTGAGTCCGAGTAGGAGCTGGAAGAGACCTTGCGCTCGGCTCAATCCGGGATCATCGCTTTCTCAAGCCGTCCCTGCCCAGAGCCTGTGCAGCCTGCTCCGGACAGCTTCCACCCAGGCACTGCGACTCCGCGCCCGCCCGCAGGCCGTGAGCGCCCCCCGCTACAGCGAAGGTCCCGCCCCCAGGGCGCGACGTAGTTCGTGACGTTACCGCCACACGCCCCCGCCCCAAACCCCGAAACAGGGCGGGACATAAGCAGTGACATCTCGACCGCGCGGCCCCGCCCCCCGCACGGACCCACCGGGACGCCGCGCTGGCGCGCGCTGTGCACCACGTAGTCCAGGCGGCGGCTGACGCTACTGCGTGCCTCGCCGGCCGCGCCCTTGGTGCTGCCCAGCCGCAGGCGGACCCGCGCCCGGTCCGGCGCCGCACTCCGCTCCGCGCAGCCGCTCACGTGCACCTCCCGGCCCGGCTCTGCCTCGCGCCCGCGGCTCCGCCCCTCCCCCGCCGCCTGCGGCAGCAGCTCCGCGAACACCCGCGCGGGAGGAAGCGGCAGCAGCGCCATGCAGAGGCGGGGGAGGGGGAAGACGAGCTGTTACGGCTCCATGGCAACCCGCGCCGCTCAGCACTTCGGGAAGGAGGAGGGTCACATCACGCACACGACGTCCGCGATGACGGTGGCCGAGGCGGGTCACATGACCTGGCAGCTCCAACGGGCGCCGTGCGCATGCGCACGTTGGGGGTCTGCTGGGCCTCGCCTTGGCCGGGCAGCGCCTGCGAGAGGAGGGAGCGGCGCGGGCGGGTGCTGTGGCCGTGACTGCCTAGGCCCTGTGTGCGGGGACTGGCTCGCGCTGCCCGCTCACACCCTGGCCCTGATCCCGCCCCTCGCCCCACTGCGCGGCCCCAGCAATCCCAGACTCAAAAAAATATAAAAATAAATAATGAAGTCCTGCAGTCACCGGCCGCGGCCACCTGGCACCTGCGCTGTCACTCCCCGCCACAGAGTGCGGCCCGGGTCGGCCGCGCGCGCAGTCAGCCGGGTAGGGGGCACGTGTGGGTGAGCCTCTTGCCGGGCGGGGAGGTGCGGGGCTCGCCGGCGCCTGCCCTTTTGGGCATAGAGCCGGCTGGTCTGGGACGTTGTGGGGCGGGCGGGAATCCAGCCCCCGCCTGTCTCCTGGAGCTGGCTGCTCGGGGTCAAGCCAGGGCTGGAGTCCCAGCGCCCACTCACTTCCCGGAGCAGCCAGCTCCCAGTGTTGCAGAGCTACTCCGGGGGACAGGCATGGGCTGGGTTTCAGCCCCACCTCCCCGCCTTCCCGGAGCAGCCGGGGACACAGCTCCTCACTCCTGGTGCCGATCAGCCGGCAGCTCCTGGGGGGAGCCAAGGAACTGAGCAGTGCCAGGACCAGGGACAGCGAGCTCCCTTGTGACCCCCTGCTGCCTAGGCTGACCTGGAGTAAATTTATCCCGGTCAGCATCTACACGAGTTACTGCACAGTATCTACTCTGCAGTTAGTTTACAAGCTAACTGCACAGTAGACAAATGGTACTGCTTAGTGAATGTGAGCATGTGTAGACGGTGATGCTTTACTGCACGCTCTACTGCTCAGTAAAGCATCTTGTATAGACACACCCAAAGATATTAAGGCATACATCTTTAGAAGTGTTGGCACTGGAGTTATAAACCAGTCCAGATACCTTGTTCCAGGCAGGCCTGGCCTTTCTAAATTTTTCCAACTATGACACCTCTGTTGGATAAGAGGGCCAGGAGGCTTCAGATGCAATGGTGAGCTTGGCCATGTGGCACTGGGGGGGAAGACAGGGTCAAGACAGGGTCAAGACTGACTAAGGCCTGGTGGCAGTTGCTGGGCGGTGAAGTGTGGCGAACAGGTTGGCAAAGAGAAGGCCAGGGTGTGGGTCATCGCTGCTAGGGCCTGGGAGTGGAGCAGCCATTATATGGTGGGCACAGGCTCTGTGGACAGTCAAAGAGGACTGTACCAGCACACTGAAGACTGCTCTGGGCCAGAAAAGCAGGTGGCCAGGGAGCACTGCACAGAGCTGCCTTTAAAGAGTGCCCCTGGCACCCAGGCAGCTGCATCCAGAGCCTCCATCTCCCCCCTGCTGCTACACAGGGGCAGAGCAGAGACAGAGGGGGCCTGGAGCAGGCTACTACCATAAGGAGCAAATCTGTTTCAAATAGCTGCACGTATAGACACCTGTCCAGGACTGGTTTACTGTGCAGTAAGTTACTGTGCAGTAAATCAAAATAGCCGTAATTGCATTGTGTAGATTTGCCCAGTGATAGCAAATAAGATTAATGCAAGCAAAGCAAGTGAAATGACTACAGAATCCTACTTATTTACCAGTCCTAGGGTTTCATAAGGAGATGGTATGTCTAGCTAGTATGCGAATGCCACCTCATGGTTCTTGATTCAATCAGGATGTCAGCAACCTTGGAGGCTGGTGGTTGATGACCCACCCCAAAATTATTGCTCAGGGATTCCTTCTTTTGTGTTCTCTTTCTCCTAAATTTCCCCTTCTGCAGCTTGAGGCATTGCTCCTAGTCCTGTCCTCTATGGCCACAGAGAAAAGTATATCTCCATCCTCTCTAGAAATGCCCCTTCAAGTATTTGAAGACTGTTATCAAATCCCCCACCAGTTTTCTCTTCTTCAGATGAACTATCCTTAGTTCTTTCAGCCTTTACTCATAAGTCTTGCTTTCCAGGCCTTTAATAATTTTTACTACTTTGCACCAATTTTTTTTTAATCTGTCCACATCTTGAAGTGCTGGGCCCAGAACTAGACACAATACTCCAAGTGAGGCCTCACAAGCACCAGATCTAGCAGAAGAACCGCTTCCCTTGATTTGCAAATGATACCCTTGTTATTACAGCCCAGTATGCTTTTTTTTGTTGGCTCACATTTAGCTTATGGTCTACTGTTACCTTCAGTCAGGGCCATCCCTAGGGTGGGGTGAATCGGGGTGACTGCCCCAGGCCCCGCACTTTGGGGGGCCCCGTGGAGCTGGGTGGAGTGGTGGCTCTGTGTCCAGCTGCTCGCTACTTCCCCCTAACCCCTGCTGCCAATGGTGGCAGAAACTTCTTTGGGTCCGGGGCCCATGGGATTGGAGTGGGGGCAGAGCCCTGCATGGGTTGATTTGCCCTGGGCCCCGCACCCTGCTCGGGTTAGCTCTGCCCCCAGTTCTTCTCTGCGGTACTACAACCTAGCCTATCGTTCCCCAGCCTGTATCTTTTGCATGCAATTATTCCACTCCACATGCAGGACTTTGCACTTGTTCTTGTTGAACTTCATCTAATTCATTGCAGACTATTTTTCCAGCCTATTCCTACCTGGATCCTAGCCCTGTCCTCCGAAATGTCTGCCACTCCACCCAACTTGGTCACCTGCTAATTTGGTAAGCGTGTGCTCAATTCCATCATCTAAATCATTAACAAAGATGTTGAACACTATGAGATCCAGGATAGACCTCTGGGGAACCTCACTTGACATCATCTCCCAATGAGACATTGAGCCATTGATGACTACTCATTGAGCTCACTGATCCAATCAGTTATATATCCATGTTATTTTAATCTATTCCATATTTCCTTGTTAACGAGACTGTCCTGGGAGACTGTCAAAAGTTTTGCTAATGTCAAAGTACATCATATTTACTGCTTTCCTCCCATCCATACAGCCTATCACCTTATCATAGAAGCAGGGCTGGACACAGGCATGGGTGAAGAACTGGGTGGCTGCCTGGGGTCCAAAAATGGTAATTAAAAAATTATTATTATCATTATCTCTGGCAAAGGGGGTCCCAACACTAAAAGTTCACCCAGGGCTGCCAGGAGTCTACGTACAGTGCTGCATAGAAGTAAATCATGCTGGTCAGGCATAACTTACTTTTGGTGAATCCATGCTGGCTGTTCCTGATTGATAAATAAATAAAAGTAAAAGGATAAATAGATGTGTGGAAAAGGGTATAATCCTAAATACTGAATGCTGCTCATCAGGGAGTTGTCAGTGAAGCTTTTAAATAAATATTGGATAATCTGGTGATGCCATCTTACAGACGATTCATGTTATCTTTTGTGTGGTAAGCATTCTTCATTTTTTTGCCTAACTGTTCATGAGATTAAAATTGATTTTCTACTAAAATTGTCTTAATTCCATACAAATTATTTTGACTATAAGCTACAAGACTAGCTGTATCTACAGATGCATTTACAAATGTAACCCTAGCCATGGTTCTACCCATGGCCATGTCTGGATTTGGGGTCCTGGTGATGTAATCTTTTTATGTAATCTTTTTTATGGTATATCTAGCTTTTACAAACTATATCTGACCGAATACTTAAGGCAACTTGCAGATGCTGGGAGGGGTGTGGTATGTGTGTGTTAAGAGATGCTTACAGAGCACAGCGTGTGGGATGTGGCAGATTCGTGGAATGCCTCCCTAACACCAGCAGGATAATGTCTCCCTGACACCTATAAGATAGCAAGAAGTTCAGAAAAAGGTCTCATTATAATGCTAAAAATCACACCCCTGGGCAGAGCAAAAGTATGTTAATGAAACATATATGTATGTAAATGAAATACATGGCTAAAACATAGGTATAGAGACATGCTCAATAGAGAACGTCTTATGTCAGTGGCTTGTAACCAATCACTGAGTGATACACTTGCAAACATATGTATAAAAGGTACCCAAAGGTGGAAACCGGGTGTGCTTGCTTTGCAAACGATTGCCAAGCACCCCTTTCTGCACAGACTTGAAACAATAAAGATTAAGTTGGATCCTCCACCCCTGTGTGTTCATTGGCAATAGCGCACCGGGCACGAACTCACACCGTCCGTTGGGGACAACAATTTGGCACCCCAGATGGGACCCTATTGACCGCCTGGCCCGGTACACCTCCTCGGCTCTGGCAACGGCTGTGGACAGCACGAGGGCCAGGCGCCACCAGCCTTTTTCGTCGGAGGTCTGACCGCCTCCTGGTTGTTTGACGGAGCTGTGGAGGGGTACAACGGCGCAATGCTCGGAGGACCAACTTAATCTGATGGGACGAGGGAGGTCTCAACGGACTGGTGAGTGTCTCTTTTGATTTATGGATAGGTTGGGTAAAAGAGGCGGCTTTAAAAGTTCCGACCGCATAGACCCTCTAGGAGAGTGAGATCGGGTGGCAGTCCCGTGAACTCCCTTTAATCAGTTTGGTTCTGAGGCTGAGTGGCAGTCGCCGTCTGGTAGTTGGATAATGGGAAGTAACCGGTCCAAGATTCCACCCTGCAGTCCCCTAGGATGCATTTTGAAAAATTGGCCAAAGTTTGGAAGCGACCCTATGACAAAACAACAGATGATTCGGTATTGCAATACATGTTGGCCACAGTACCAACTTGCGGATGCTGCAGCCTGGCCGGAGAATGGGTCTTTGGATTATAACACAATCTTGCAGTTACAGTTGTTTTGTAGGCGCCAAGGGAAGTGGGATGAGATGCTTTATGTAGAGGCATATATGACTTTGTATGGGAATGGGGCTACACAGAAGTCACGTGGGATATTTAGGGGAAGCGGGGTAATGGCTTTACAGGGGGTCACCACAGTATGTCCGGAGGAGCCAGAGGAGGGAGACGTGCAGTTGCTAATTGCTCCCATGGCTCCCCCGTCTTATCCTGTGAGCCCTGCGTCACCACAGGGGACTTCCACTGCACCTGTAATGGCTCGTCAGGGACTCCCGGCTGGCTTGTCCAGTCCGTCATCCCCCACCTCCCCTGACATCCCTGGGGTGCCGTTCCCGGGTCCGGCGGATGCAGGTGATAGCAATCTGGTGGTAGAAGGGACTGTAGGAGATGGGGCGTTTAGCCCTGTGGTGAGTCGCTTACGATCAGGGGCCCAACCAGTAGTTCAGGCCCCTTTGCGACAAGCGGTGGGTCCTGAGGGTGAACCAGTTTTTGTCCATGTGCCATTCAGCACGGCAAACTTGATTAATTGGAAACAGTCCGTGGGCCAATATCGCCAGAATCTGGAGGCAATGGCCCAGTTATTCTCTACTATTTTCCTCATTCACCAACCAAACTGGATAGATATTCAGGCCTTACTGGCTGCTCTTCTGACTCCAGAAGAAAAGAGGTTGGTCTTAAAAAAGCACGCACGATAGGACAGCAGTGTCACCCAGTCAGTGATGTAGATGAACTTTGCCCTAAGAAAAATCAAGACTGGGATCCCAACACCCGAGAGGGCCGGAAGGAGTTATAGTTGTATCAGGAGTTTGTGCTGGCTGCCCTCCGGGAGGCTATCCCCAAGCAGAAAAATTTGTCTAAATTGTACGAAGTGTGGCAGGGTCCGGAGAGAGGATCTGTCCAGTTTTTATGGGAGGTTGTACGAGGCAGCCAGACAGTGGACGGATTTAGATCCGGAGCTGCAGGAAAATGCCAAGATGTTTAACACACTGTTTATAGGACAGTCAGCCCCAGATATTAGAAAAAAACTACAGAAGGCTGAAGGAGCAGCTGGAATAAACATCAGCCAAATGATTGAGATTTCTTATAAGGTATACTCCAACCGAGATCAGGTTAAGGAGGAAAAAAAAAGATAAGAGAATGAAGGCACAGGTGTCGTTATAAGCATCGTTGTTGACAGCGACAATTGTAGATCAGAGGAGTAGAGGATGGGGCAGGGGAGTAGAGGGCGTAGAGGAGGTGTGAGCTATGCTTCGGGAGGCTATGGCCAGGGTCCCAGGCTGGGACCTAATCAGTGCACTATTTGCAAGCAGGAAGGGCATTGGAAGAATGAGTGCCCCCAAAGTGGGGAGAAGAAACGTGATGGAGAAGAGAAAGTAATGGTGCTAGAGGATTCTGACCAAGAGTGACGGGGACCGGGGGCAAACATCGAAGTGATACCCGTCTCCCTTGATGAGCCCCTGGTTAGAATGCAAGTGGCAGGAGAACTCATTGATTTTTTAGTAGACAGTGGAGCCACTCATTCAGTAGTGACTAATTTTAAAGGACCCTTATCAAAAAAAAACCAACCCAAGATCCCCATAATTGGAGCCACCAGGCAGCGGATGCATCGTCCTTCTGTGCCACCCATGGAATGCAAATTGGGAGAAAAAAAGTGTCCCATCAGTTTTTATATATGCTTGAGTACTGTTAATTACAGCAAAAACAAAAAAAGAGTGCCACCTGCTGACCGTAAGTTTTAAAACAGCAGAACAAATAGTGTGAGGATGCCCTGTCTGTTGTGCCAACAATCTTAAAATTTTCCCCAAACCTCCGCCAGCAGCAGGAAGACAAGGACTATTAGCAGGAGAGTGTTGGCAGATAGATTTCTCTGAAGTTCCCAGGAAGGGACACTACAAATACCTGTTAGTGCTCGTGGACATCTTGACTGGATGGATCGAGGCCTTCCCGTGCCAAACCAACAAAGCAAAAGAAGTGGTCCGAGCAATGCTAAAGAAAAATGATTCCACGATTCAGAATCCCAGAGGGATTAGCCTCGGACCGAGGGCCACACTTTGTGTCAGAAGTGACCCAGGCAGTTTCCCGGGCTCTAGGGATACAATGGGACCTCCACACTACATGGAGACTACAGTTAAGTGGACAGGTGGAACGAATGAATCAGACTCTAAAAAGACAGCTGGCTAAACTCTGCCAAGAGACTCAGCTGAAATGGCCCGAAGCTCTGCCTCTTGCCTTGCTTAGAGTGCGCATAGCCCCTAGAGCTAAATTGGGAGTTAGTCCATTTGAATTAATGTATAGTAAGCCATATCCTAAGAATCCGGTGGTGACGCATGGGAGCCACATACATGTTAAAGGGAAAAGTTGGGTAAAAGACTATTTGTATTCTTTGTCTGCTGTGTTGTCTTCTCTCCACAGGTACGTCCAAGAGCGACTTCCACTGCCTTTAGATACTCCAGTCCACAAGTTCCAAATTGGAGACAAGGTTTTGGTCCGAACGTGGAAGGACGAGCCTCTTCAACCCAAGTGGAAGGGACCGTATCCCGTGATTCTCACCACTCATACAGCGGTAAAGGTCCAGGGGGTAAAGCCGTGGATCCACTATACCAGGGTAAAGGCCGCACCGGAAGTTTCTTCTGAGAGAGCAGTTGCTGAGAGTGTCGCACCAGAAGCCGACACAAACGGACATCGTTGGACAGCGGAACCTGTGGAAGGACTTAGATTCTTGTTTAAACGTCAGCCATGTGAAAAGTAGTTCTTTACCTAAGTCTAGTGTTTCTAGGGTTGGAGGGATTGTTACATCGAAAGTTTGAAAAAAAACAAAATGTGTGGATTTACTTGGCAAAAGAAGTGGTGAACACAACTCATTTTGTTTGGCTGGTGGAACGTCAGTTCAAGATGTGTTTACCTCATGCCTCATAGGGGTGCCCACTCTATTAGAAACACTCAAAAGTCAGACTTGGCTAAAAAACTTCGACCTTTCCGGGCTTAATCTCTGGAATACGGCCTATGTGTGGGGACCTATTACTCAGAAAAAAAACGTTAGTACCTTTTCGATAGATTTGCTGACTGCGGCCTCACCTAATAGCACCAGTTGTGCTAAATTTATAAATTGTACATGTAAAAACCTAACCCGAGAGGAAAGGGCTTTCAATTGCTCAAACAAAACCAACGTGTCTTATGGTAATGGTAATGTCATACTACCCTTAGAATGGTTTCTACTTTGTGGAAAAACCGCTTATTCGTACATCCCAGCTAATGCCACGGGGGGACCCTGTACTATTGACAGGTTAACTGTCTGGTTACCAAAGGTGTCTAAGGCCTCTGACAGGCGCCACTGAAAAAGTTCTAGTCAGCTAGATGAGTCCTGTGATAGTAACATAAACCTCCTCAGTAAGGCCGAGGCAGTGTCTTTGGCAGTCTCTATAGTAGGTTTACCAGCCCTGGCGGTAGGCAACCATGGTCAGATAAGCAAAGTGGCCTGCGCCTTAGCAAAGAGCCTAAACACGACCTCACAGGCCCTAGCTGCCCTCAGCACCGAGATAAAAGAACTGCGGGGGGCTACGTTGCAAAATAGGGCAGCCATAGACTATTTGTTACTGAGACAACCATGGGTGCGAAGAGTTCAATGGGATGTGTTGCTTCAATTTGACAGATAATTCTAAGCTAATAAAGTCAAAGGTACAAAAGTTACAGGACATTCTGTCACATATCAAACAAGATGATGGGTTTGATTTTTCGTGGCTTTCTTCTTGGCTTCCTAATTTTTCATGGTTAAAGCAGATGTTCCTTTTAATTGTAGCAGGTATATATATATTTTTTAATGATTTGTTGTGGGGTGCAGTGTGTACCTATATGCTGTGACTCACTCAAGAAGTTGATACCTACCCCTGTCAACCGAGTGATGTTCATGAAACCTTCGGTCATGGATCCAATCCAGAAGAACCGAGAAGACACAAAACGGTTCTTGAGGCTGAAAAGAATGATCGAGGACTATGGTCCCATTTCATAGTGTCATAGCCTCAAAGTGGGGATTTGATGTAATCTTTTTATGTAATCTTTTTTATGGTATATCTAACTTTTACAAACTATATCTGACCGAATACTTAAGGCAACTTGCAGATGCTGGGAGGGGTGTGGTATGTGTGTGTTAAGAGATGCTTACAGAGTACAGTGTGTGGGATGCGGAAGATTCGTGGAATGCCCCCCTAACACCAGCAGGATAATGTCTCCCTGACATCTATAAGATAGCAAGAAGTTCAGAAAAAGGTCTCATTATAATGCTAAAAATCACACCCCTGGGCAGAGCAAAAGTATGTTAATAAAACATATATATATATATATATATATATATATATAAATGAAATACATGGCTAAAACATAGGTATAGAGACATGCTCAATAGAGAACGTCTTATGTCAGTGGCTTGTAACCAATCACTGAGTGATACACTTGCAAACATATGTATAAAAGGTACCCAAAGGTGGAAACCGGGTGTGCTTGCTTTGCAAACGATTGCCAAGCACCCCTCTCTGCACAGACTTGAAACAATAAAGATTAAGTTGGATCCTCCACCCCTGTGTGTTCATTGGCAATAGCGCACCGGGCACGAACTCACACCGTCCGTTGGGGACAACACTGGGGTGTCAAATAGCCTCAGTCAACCTCCCAGCCTCTAAGGCTGGGGCCACTTTTCTGTCGAGAGCTAACTATTTACACAATTTATTATTTACAAAACAGTCAACATATGATTGAGGTTAATATCAAAACAGGATATCAATAATCTAATTGTCAAAGCCAGGGTATCAATGAAGTAAGAATACTTTATACCAGTTGAATAAAGAACAACCTCAGTACAACTCCCCAGCATAAACCTTGAGACCAAAGTGAATTTCAGTAGGAGTACACAGGATTAACAAAACATCAGTTCTCCTTTACATTAGCAACATAGTAACATCTCTGGTGTTTGCTTCAGAAAGGTGCTTTTCCGCTCTCTGATAGAGCCAACATGGAGAAGAGAAGCTTTTCTCTGGTCCAGCTGTCTGCTGCATCCGCAAAAGAAACACACACTGTCCCCCCTCCCCAAAAGCACCTTTCACCAATTCCCAGACAGCCCCTTGTGCTGATAACTGAAACAACCCTGGGTTTATCACCCACCCAGTCCCCGGCTGTTAACTCAGCTAACTCTCCCCAGAGCCTTCCCAGACTGACACCCTGCCCTCCTAGGCAAGTCTCCTTTATGACTCATTTCCTATCCACACATCCCTCTGCCTCACAGAGAGAAAAGGATACCAGGTCTGTCTTCTCCCCGTCACTAATTGCAGCTTTTATTCACAGTCACAGTCACCTCCGGCTGCAGCGTGGTTCTTGCCTGAGCTCCGTGGTCCAGGGCCCCATTCCTTCAGACCCCTCTCCCCTCTCTGAACCTGGCTGTGTCCCAGGGCTGAGCTCCCTCCCTTGCCTGCCTCAGGAGCCAATGAAGAACATGCATATGCTTTTTCAAAACAACTGTGGCTGCAAACTTTCCTGTTCTGCCTTTACAGGGATCTTCAGCCCTGCTGCAAGTCCAGTAGCAGCTGTTACACAAACACACATGCAATTTCAATTAAATGCAATATTATCTGATGTTTATTCTCACCCAGAATTAAATACTAAGCTATGCTTAAATTTGAAAACGGAGTGTAACATACCAGGAATATTGCAAGAATGTATCAAAATGAGAGAGATGAATTGGCTGTGTCCTGAAAAACCTTTGCTTAGTTTAAATACAAAGGTACTTTATGTACAGACTGATCTGTGGAAATGGTGTTTCAGACAAACAAAACAAGCTCTTAATTCTTCACTTGTTACCAGGTAGTATGAGTATGTTATACAGTATGACTGATGTACTAACTAAACTGACAGACATTACTCAGCAACATTTCTTTAATAATGCTTTTCAAAGACATCATTCTAAGCATACAGGGATCTTGACATTTCCTTATTGAGAGGCTGTCACTCAAGAACCTCGGTATGTCAGATACATGAATAATAAGCTTGTTGATTGACAGCTTGGCTAGCTATTTTTCTTTAAAGACAGAACTGCTGGACTGAAACTGTCAGTATGGCACTTGATATTTTCAATTATGTTTATTTTCAGTTGTGCTAGTTTATATTTAACTTTAAAAAAAATTGGAAACCTAAGTACAGATTATGCTAAGAGGAAAGCTTGGAGAAGCTAGCAAAAAAATACAACCCTGTTTTAGGAAAACAAATAGTTTTGTTTGGATTCATTTCTGCAGGTAGGTGGAAAATCTGTACAATGTGTGTATATGTAACTTTTAATAAAGAAATGTGTCTCATTTAAACAGGAAATAATTTTTTTTAAGGATTCTTGAGTTAAAAATAAGCCTCTGTCAAAGCTATTTCCAAGTATCCTTTGCTGCAGGCGAAGATACTGTGATCACATTGCCTGAAGTCTTGCTTGTTTTTCTGTCTTTTTTGTAGCGACTACTGTTTTTGTTTCTTCCACTCTTCTACCAGCATCTCATCAGTTGAAGGCCTGCAGAGACTTTCTCTCCTTTACACTATAAGGCATTAAAAAGACATTAAAAAAGCCAAAACCTGAACTGACTCAATCTTTGCAGGTTAGTCTAACCTGCAAAGGTTGAACTGATTTGCAAGTACACAGACATTCATGTTTAATTCTGGAAATGCAGAGACATGTCTGCAGTGGCTCAGGCTAGAAGCTGGGGGGCACTAGAGCAGCCCTCTCTTGCCTTTGCAGCAGCCCCAAGGCTGGAGGGAAGCTGACCTGGGGGCTGTGGACAGGCCTCCACAGGGGCTAGGTATGATGGTGGAGGGGTTTAAACCCCCACCTTGGCCTATAGAGACCCCAGCCAGGCTGTGTCTGGAGGGATAGGGGGGAAGCTGCCCTTGACAGGCTTGTTTCTGAGGCCAGATGCCAGCCAGGGCAGCACCTCAGGCAAAGGAGGACAGGGTTTGGAGATTAAACTCCCCTGTCTCTGGGCGGACATGGGACCCTAGTTGGGGTCTGCCCAGTTTTCTCCCTCCTGCTCTTGCTCAGTTGGCAGGGGGCCTTGCTAGAACTGGCCAGCCAGGGCTGGGGCTGCAGCTGCAGCTGGGGTTAGAGGGCTGAACCCAGCTGGCCTGCAGGTGTTGCTGAGGGCAGAGGCAAAGATGCAGCCCAGCCTGGGGCCGTGGGGGCTGTATGGCCATATTGCTCACAGCTCCCTGTGTCCAAGCCAGGTGGGGCTGTCATGGAGCTCCAGCTGGCTGAGAAGGTCCCTGAGGGGCCAGCTCACCAGGGCAGGACCCTTCCCAGCCCACTGGAGGTGCACGATAGCTCCTGCTTCTGTCGCACCATGCAGCACCACTCGGGGGGGGGGGGAGGGGAGCTTCCTTCAGCCTGGTGGCTTCAACTTGAGATTAGCTGAAGCGGCCAGGCTGAAAGAAACTCCCTCAACTCTGAGTGGCACTGCATGGTGTGACAGGATCAGGAGCCACAGCTGGGGGTGAGGGGAGAAAAACAGCCCTGCTGGGCCTAGCAGCTTCTGCCCAGCACATGGGGCTTTCGCTACAGCCCCCAGACACCTTTCACCTGGATACCTTCCACCTTCCAAGGCATCTGGCAGCTGGAGCCACAGCTCCACGCACTGGGCAGAAGTCGCAGGGCTGAAGCTTCCTGTCCCCTCCCACCCAGAGCAGCACAGCTGTGGCAGTGGCAGCAGCAGCTGGAGATGAGAGGGGCAGAACAGCCCTGCTGGCCCCAGCCAGCCTACAGCTGGTTGTACACCTGCAGCCCTGGTTGCTGCACAGGATGGGGTGTGGTGGTAGTTGTCAGGCTCATGGCCTGCCAGCACCTTTGAGATGGCTCAGGAAGCCTGATCCCCAGCTGTAATGGCTAGAACCAAAAGGGTTAATGAGCAACTCATAGCAAAAATGCTTTTTGAAGGTGTCTGAAAATATTAGCTAAAATAGACCTTATGAAACTGTTTCCTGTAAATGTTTCCTGCCTGTCTGAAGTATAACCGTAAAGAATATATATATAACTGTTTATACTGATCATAAAACAGACACAAGTTTTTAAAAAACAGAACTAAAGTAAAACTGCAAACCTAGCTGATTTAATAAATTTTTGCTTAGAGTCAGTACAATTAACAAACCTAACCACAAGGTATAATTAACATTAGTGGGTTGAACTTGGGTAGGAACATGCTAATCTCAGACCCCAAAGTGATGTGGCATGATTTGCTTATTGGGTAAACCCAAGCTTGGGCAGTAACTTATTATAATAATTTCTAACACCTTTTAAACCCATAGGGTAACAGCTATAGGGTAAGGTTATGAGTGGCTCTAAAGCCAACAGATTAGCATAGACAGAATATAAAAAAACACGCACTTTAAGTGACCAGCAGGAAGGATGGAACAGAATGGTCATTGCTGTCCCATGCCCCCAGATCTCTTATTCCCAGTGTGAGCAAAGACCAGATCCTGACTGAGGGATCTTCCCCGATTTTTCCCTCTGACAGCATATATCGGGGACGCCTGACTTTGCTGAATCAACTTGACATGTACCTGACACTGAGGGGCTATCAATAAGTTGCTAACCAAGTGGGAACTCTTAGTTGATTTGTCTGTCTGTTTTTTATTATCACTGCCAATTTTAACTTTTATTATTATGTTGTCTATTTGCTTAACCTTTTTACTAACTGTTATATGTGCAAATTATATCTTTTATTGTTATAAGTAAAATTCATCTGTCCCAGGGGAGCTGGGACGCCGGAAGGCCCCCGGGGCAGCAAGGAGTCCCGCTTACCTCCTGCAGAGCCAGAAGAGCTGGAGGAGGCGCACACGCCGAGAACGCTGGCACGGGTTATCAGCCGGGCATTTATCCGGCTGCGGCAAAGCAGCGGGGGCGGGGCACGCCTTCCGGGAGGAACAAAAGGCTGCCCCGCCAAGGCAACGGGGTGGCTGAGAGGAGTAGGCTGGAGGGACGAGCCTCAGCAAGTGGGGGATCAGCCGCCACCTGCAGAGTCTGGGAGAGAGGGAGGCGGAGCCAGACCCTGCTCCAAGAGACAGAGTGGAGCAACCAGCAGCTGTGCTGGTGAAGGAGCCAGCGCCGCAGCTATCGGCAGCACCGGTAGCAGGGCCAGAAGAGGAGCTGGCAGGATCCCGGTCAGTGTAGCTGGTGAAGAAACCAGCTACAGCACTGGCAACAGAGCCAGAGGACGAGCTGATGGAGCCCCAGGCAGCCTAGCTGGGGAGGGAACCAGCTGCAGCACCGGCAATAGAGCCGGAGGAGGAGCTGACTGGATCCCCGACCGCAGAACTGGTGGGGGAATCAGCTGTTTCGTAAGCGGCAGGAGCGGCGGAGAAGCCGGAATCGGTAGCGTTGGTGAGGTAACCGGAGGCACCATACAGAGTGGAGCCAGTGGCAGATACGGCTGCCTCGTGGACCGCTGGACTGAAGCAGGTACCAGGTCGGAAGGGCCAGGCTGGCGTCCCAGCAGGCAGTACGTCCAGCCTGAAGACCATTATTGACAGCCGGCGTATCGGGGGCGAGAGGGCGGCAAGCCAAGGACAACGCGGAGGCCATATGAGGTAGGGCCTAAGGTGGCGAGTGGCCGGGGTGTAGGGGAGGATGGAGCCCCGAGACTACCCGCCGAGGAACGCGCCGATGCCGGTGGCTACCCCAAGGGAGGACCCCCCACTGAAGGTACATTCAAAGTCATGGCAGGTGAGTTCAGGGGTCCCCCTGATACCAGCAGGGGTAACCCCTGGGGTGCACCCACAAGTCCAGGGCACACAAAATCTTGGGCCTGGGCGAAGGCAGTGCAGGAACACTTAGTAGAGCGGAGGCGGGTACATCATCTTTACTGTCATAAGTAAAACTTGTCATTGCTTCTCTCCCAACATCACCTCCTTGATCCTGAACCAAACAGCCCAGTGGCTGATCTGCCACTAAATTGATATATTCACAGTGCCCAGCTGGCCTGTGACACCCAGCCAGCCCCCACCCATGTTGCTAGGCCGGGCTGTCATGCAGCCGCAGTGGGCTGGAAAGGGCGCTGTCCCCATGGGCTGGCCCCACAGGGCCTTCCCAGCCAGCTGGGGTTCCATGACAGACCTGCCTGGCTTGGGAACATGAAGCTGTGCAGCCCCTGTGGCCCCAGCCTTAGCTGCACCCTGCTGGGAAAGGCCCGGCCCTGGTGGCCCAGTCCGGGCAGGCCCCTCTGCCTCTGCTCTCAGCAGCACTTGCAGGCTGGCTCAACTCAAGCCTGTAGCCCCAGCCGCTGACAAGGCAGGTGGATGGTGGGGGTCATGCCAGCTGGCTCTGGCCATTCTTCCTCCCCTGCCACTGCGGTGGGGAAGGGAGGAATGGCTGACAGGGGCCATAGTTCCCTTGTAGAGGAGTGGGGGGGGGGGGGAGGAGTGTGGAATAAATCCCTTCCCTGCTCAATTTGCCTCAAGGGGCCATGAGTCTGGCCATGCCCCTGCCCCTCCTCGGCCTAGAGAGCAGAGGGGAGAGGCCAGCCCTGTTCCCTGGAGCAGAGAACACAACTCCACTTAGGACTGCAAAGCATCCTAGATGCTGGGGGACTCTGGTTTACCTTAAAACAGGAGTGGTGTCTGGGATAGAGGTTGCATAACCTGGTTTGACCCAAATCAGTTAAGCCTGATACTACATTCAACTAGGTTTATCTTAAACCAGTTTTGGCCATTTTGAAATTGGTTTATGTGCACTGAACTTATGTTCTGTTACAGGTTTAAACCAGTTTCTGATCACTTAAACTGGTTTGTGTGTAACTTCTGTCCCTCGCCTAATAGTTATACTGAAGGTTGGGTGCACATTTATTCCATAGCAACTGCTGTTATTTCCGTGTAAAAGATGCAAGTAAATATACATATAGCTTCCCAGTTTTAGGGCTCAGTTTTGCCCACCCTTTCCTAAATCTTATAAAAATTCATACTGGACTTAGAATTAGTAGTTTAGATCTGGGCACAAGGGCAGAATTCCTTTACCAAGCATTAGTGCATTCGAAAAGAGACTTTTGAACCCTAAAAAAACTGATGTGATCATCAGAATTCAAAAAAGTCTCCAGATTTGTTTAGCTTATTAAGAAATAAAAAGGAGACAGAGAAAACAGCATTTAAAATATTTCCCTATTTGAAATCTAATTTCCAGGGCCAAAATTTAACTGAGTACACTGGAACATTGGGTCCACCAACATAACAGAGGAAGGGCAAATGATTGCTGAAGAGCTAAGTGCTCATGTTTTAGTTAGTGTTGACAGGCTTCAAAAAATAGAAATACATTTGTTGCTTTTTGCTTATCAAAGGGTTCATGAGAATGATTGACATATCTGCTGAGGTTTGTGGGCTAATGCTAAGGTTCATGGGAGGTGAGTATGATGAGATTTCTAAGACAAAATGGTTTCAACAGATCTCAAGAGTCCCATAGGGCGGGAAAAATGCCTCCAGATATTTTGCACATCTGCTTTTGTCCCACACACAAATAAATGCTGATTTTTTCTCATTAGTAACAGAATTCCTGAGGTTGGTAAATTGCTTCTAAAATTATGTAGCCTGGACAGTCAAAAGCTGGCCTAAGCCAGTCCATCTCCCTACTACAGTCAGCAGATGGGAGTATTCACCCATAGTATTGAAGAAATGCCAAGAGCAATGGGAGTTGCCATGCTGCTGGACCCCCTGAAGAGCTGACTATCTTGCTAACTGGGGAAAGAGATTTGCCCTGGTTTTTTGTTTGTTTTTTTGTTATTTTTGTTTTTCTTCAAGCCTGTTTCATAGATTCATAGATGTTAGGGTCGGAAGGGACCTCAATAGATCATCGAGTCTGACCCCCTGCATAAGCAGGAAAGAGTGCTGGGTCTAGATGACCCCAGCTAGATACTCATCTAACCTCCTCTTGAAGACCCCCTTGGGAGCCCGTTCCAGACCCTGGCCACTCGAACTGTGAAGAAGTTCTTCCTAATATCCAATCTAAATCTGCTCTCTGCTAGCTTGTGGCCATTATTTCTTGTAACCCCCGGGGGCGCCTTGGTGAATAAATCCTCACCAATTCCCTTCTGTGCCCCCGTGATGAACTTATAGGCAGGCACAAGGTCGCCTCTCAACCTTCTCTTGCGGAGGCTGAAAAGGTCCAGTTTCTCTAGTCTCTCCTCATAGGGCTTGGTCTGCAAGCCCTTAACCATACGAGTGGCCCTTCTCTGGACCCTCTCCAGGTTATCCGCATCCTTCTTGAAGTGTGGCGCCCAGAATTGCACGCAGTACTCCAACTGCGGTCTGATCAGCACCGGATAGAGGGGAAGTATCACCTCCTTGGACCTATTTGTCATGCATCTGCTGATGCACGATAAAGTGCCATTGGCTTTTTTGATGGCTTCGTCACACTGCCGACTCATGTTCATCTTGGAGTCCACTAGGACTCCAAGATCCCTTTCCCCTTCCGTGCCACCCAGCAGGTCATTCCCTAGGCTGTAGGTGTGCTGGACATTTTTCCTCCCTAGGTGCAGCACTTTGCATTTCTCCTTGTTGAACTGCATCCTGTTGTTTTCTGCCCACTTGTCCAACCTGTCCAGGTCTGCCTGCAGCTGTTCCCTGCCCTCCGGCGTGTCCACTTCTCCCCATAGCTTTGTGTCATCTGGAAACTTGGACAGAGTACATTTCACTCCCTCGTCCAAGTCACTGATGAAGACATTAAAGAGTATCGGTCCAAGGACCGAGCCCTGCAGGACCCCACTGCCCACACCCTTCCAGGTCGAAACCGACCCAGCCACCACAACTCTCTGGGTGCGACCCTCCAGCCAATTCGCCACCCACCGGACTGTGTAGTCATCCAAGTCACAGCCTCTTAGCTTGTTTACCTGTATGGGGTGGGATACCGTATCGAAGGCCTTCCTGAAGTCTAAGTATACGACATCCACCCCTCCTCCTGTGTCCAGGCGTTTCGTAACCTGGTCATAAAAAGAGACTAGATTGGTCAGGCACGATCTGCCTGCTACGAACCCGTGCTGGTTTCCCCTCAGCATAATTTGTCCTGCTGGGCTCTCACAAATGTGAGCCTTGATCATTTTTTCAAAGACTTTACCAAGAATGGAGGTGAGACTGACTGGCCTATAGTTGCCTGGGTCCTCCTTCCTCCCCTTTTTGAAAATGGGGACCACGTTGGCCCTTTTCCAGTCCTCCGGGACTTGGCCCGTGCACCACGAGCGTTCGAATATTCCCGCCAGTGGCTCTGCAATGATGTCGGCCAGTGCCTTCAGTACCCTCGGATGGAGCTCATCTTGGCCTGCCGACTTAAAGGCATCCAGTTCTTCCAAGTGACTCTGCACCATCTCAGGGTCTACGCATGGTAGTCTGGAGCCTTGCTGCTGCCTCTCTACAACCCCAGTGAGAGACTTGTCATGTCCCTCACTTAGGAACACTGAGGCAAAGAACTCATTGAAGAGTTCAGCCTTGTCCCCCCTGTCCATCACCAATTGTTTCTGCCCATTTAGCAGGGGTCCTATTCCTCCCTGGGCCTTCCTTTTACTCCCTATATATCTAAAAAACAATTTCTTGTTGTCTTTTACTTGGGTTGCCATCCTCAGCTCCATGGTAGCTTTGGCCCGTCTAACTGCCTCCCTACAAGCACGAGCAGAGGAGGTATATTCGTCTTTGGTGATCTCTCCCTGTTTCCACTTTTTATGTGCTCCCCTCTTGGCCCTTAGGCTGCCCTGGATTTCTGTGGTCAGCCAGGGAAGCCTCCTGGCCCCTTTCCCTCTTTTGCCTCACTCGGGGATCGTCTTGCTTTGTGCCCGAAAGATCATTTCTTTAAGGCACAGCCACCCTTCTTGGGCTTCCATCACTTCAAAACTCCTACTCTGCAGTGCGTCCTTGACTAATCGCCTGAGTGTATTGAGATCAGCTTTCCTAAAGTCTAGCACTTTCACCCTACTAGTTACCTTACCCACTCGACGTTTTATAAAGAATTCTATTATTAGGTGATCACTGTCTCCCGGATGGCTACCGATCTGGAGGTCCCCTACCATGTCATCCCCCATTGCCAATACCAGATCCAGTATGGCATTCCCCCTAGTGGGACCGTGTACCTCCTGTGTCAGATGGAGGTCCTGTACACAGGTTAGAAACCTTCGTGAGCAGTGGGACTTTGCTGTCTGTGACTCCCAGCAGATGTCTGGGTAGTTTAGGTCCCCCATGACTACCGCCTCTTTAGCTTTTATGGTCTCCGAGAGTTGCCTCAGGAGCCCCGAATCTCTTTCTTCCCCTTGATGTGGGGGTCTGTAGCAGACCCCTACCACCAAATCCCTTTCTCCTTGCCCCCCATGTAGCCTAACCCACAATCCTTCTAATTCCTCATCCTTGGATTCTGTCTTGATGAGGGTTGATGTATAATGCTCACTGACATAGAGCACAACCCCTCCCCCTTTCTTCCCCAACCTGTCCTTTCTGTACAATCTATAGACCTCAATATGTACTGCCCAGTCGTGGGATGAATCCCACCAGGTTTCTGTTAGCCCCACTAAGTCATAGGTGTTTTGTGCAAGCAGGAGCACTAGTTCATCCTGCTTGTTTCCCATGCTCCTAGGATTAGTATATAGGCACTTGAGCCCTGCGACTGGTGCTTTTGCTGCCCCTCCGCTCTGAGTCCCAAGGGGCCCATTGTTTCTTACCTTCTCGTTTCTTACCTGTGCCATAGTGCTGGCTTTCAGGTTTCCTCTTGGGTGTTTGGCTCCATAGAAAACCAAGCCTCAGTGGTTTGATGGGACATGGCAACTTTAGATAAAACCTTTAAAGGTTACAGATATCTTTACCAGGGCTCTGCTCAAACCTGTCTTGTCCTTTCTGCAGTTTTTAATTTGGCCTACTGTGGACTGATTAGTAATGAGGGAGAGAGCATTTCACCTCACTGTTTTTGGTTCAAATTTGAAACAAGGCATTAGTCACAGAAATTGTTGCTACTGAGGGGCGACTTGTATGTAGTCTTTGGTAAAGTTGATTTGTTCTAATGGAAATGTGTCCACAGCACAAAGCCACCACACTTAATCATTATTAACAGTTTCTTTAAAAACTCAGGATTAAGGGCTTGATTTAGTTCCCACTGTAATCAACAGAAAGACAATAATTGCTATCAGTGTCAATTGAATTAGGTCCTGAATCATGATACATATTGAGAGCAATGATATAGGGAGGTGTAATTGGGAGGTTCTAGATATTAACATTGTTTAGAAACACTGAAATGTTCCCAGGTTCAATGTACTCATCTTACATAATTATTATTGGAGGTGAACTAGAAAAGCTCAGATCCTTCTATCTGCTCTTGGAAGGAGAGCAAAGTTGCAGTTTCAATGTAAGAACAAAATATAGCATTTTTACCCCACACAATTTTTTGTATTATGCTGGAACTGGCCCTGTCTCACAGTGTGTGGACATGAAGTGGGGAAAGCCTTTTTGACTTTTACAAATGATTATTTCCTGTATTGGAGCACAAAATTTCTGTTTGAGCAGGCAAAGCCAGAAGTATTAATAGTCATAACATTTCCTAGCCACTTACTAAATCTAACCACATTATTTGAACCAGTAACTCTGCAGGAGAAAATTCTACAGATTAATTATATTCTATGTGAAGATGCCCTTTTGTTAATTCTAAACATACCACCCATTAGCGCAAATTACATTTTCATATTGCATAATGGAAAAAGGAGAAAGTAACAACTGATCACTTTTTATTTATACCAGTCATCATTGTGAATACTTTAATGAAACCTTTCTTTAATTTTGTCTAGAACTAGATACTCAAGAAAATTATATAAATTGGCGTACCTCTATTAAACATTAACCATCTATATCAGTTTACATCAGCTGAGAACCTGGTCTCATTTTATAATGGTTTGTGTCAAAGTTGTAGCTTGAATTCACTCAGACCTTTTCTTACATAAAGATTTTGTCAACAATGTCTCCTGATCTCTTGAAAAAATAAAAATCCAAAACAATCATAAGATTCTTAAGGCTTTTTTTTTAAAGTACGTATACTGAAAAATACCAACGCTAAAGATGGGGCATACATAAGATGGAAGAACAGCTGTGAGCATCCAGAAGTCAAATAATTTGTGACAAGAAAGAGTTCTGAAAAGAGAAAATCTGAAATGGGAGGTAAATCATTGCAAATGACAGCAAGATATTGCATGAGGTTATAAATATACTCAGGGGAAACAGAATTAGAAAGATAATCAGATTAGAACCAGGAAATGACACAATGACAACCTTAAAATACATGAATATGGAAGAATAAGTGAAACAATGTCATAATTGTCTTTCTAACTTTTGTATCAAGACTTTTGTTCCACACTTAAGGAATTATGCACATATATTGGAAATACAAAAGGAATTTGCATTTTTCTTTATTTTTGGCAAACATTTTCTGTAGCCTAGTACATTTGCCATTATTAGAATTCAAGTTCTTAATTCAAATTCATGTTTCTTGTTCTCCTTTTCAAGGCTCTGAACAGTGTGGCTCTTATCCGCATCTTATCTTCTTCCACCATCTGACCCATGTAATTCTGCCCAGCTCACTTGAATAATCATCTCCTCATATGTGTCTCTTTCCTGTTCCTCCTTTTTTGTAGGCTTTTCTCACACTTAAAGCCACTCTCTGACAAGGCAGAATCCCATCAAATTGTCCATTATTGAGTCTTTTTTTTTTTTTTTTTTTGTTAAATCATTTCCCACAGAAGGACTAGAAACCCCTTCCCTCTTCTTCAAGAGTACTGTTAACAAACTATGATCTTGGAACAGAAAACTGAGTGATAAAATTTCACAGGCTGATCTCATTGTGTTTTGATTGACACCATTTTTCTTCTGTTGTTATAATTTGTGTTGTTATGTAAAGGACAATTTTCAAAGATATATAGTGCTAATAGCAATAAAACTTGACAGGATATAGGTGCTTGAAACTGCCATCTGTAAGCACTTTGCTATGAGTTTGGCCCCAATCGTCAGATACTTTGGACAGGTCTGGCAAGATGGTGATGCCACAACAGCCAGGGTGAATTCACAACATTTTTTGTGCTTTTGCAGATTCCAGGGCTGTCCTGCATTGGCACCATCCCCTGGCATAAATTAGTGCAAATACTAACACAAGGGAGTGATGGTGACAGAATCCATGAATTAGTGAGATGCCTTGAGTAGACCTACTACATCTCTGGCTTTTCCCTTTTCCTCTTGACCATGCCCCTTGTACTAGCTGTCATGGAGAGGTTGCCTAATGCTTTTAGAGTGGATTTTTGCTTTCCCAGGATGATTCTAGGCTGGCATCATCATCCTAAGCTAGCTAAGTCTACTTTAGTGAAATTGGTACTGCCACAAATGCTTAAAGAAATTTGGAAGCCTTTCTACAACATAACAAGGACATTTTAACATGGATAAGGAGAAACACAGAAGAGATCATTTCAAACACAGAACTTTCAGGAATGTTGAAGTTAATGTCTGTGACATTCTTGAAACAGGCACTGCAACTAAGATAGTAACCTGAGTTCATGAAAATACAAATCACGCTACAAGAAAGCAGTAGAAGCACTGTGCAACATGTGACCACCAAAAAAATGTTTATTGGGAAACTTAAAATAAAAAAAAATGTTAAGAGCGCTAGTTTCCTGAGGTACAAGTGTACCAGTGTGTCCAGAAAGAAAGTGGAAAAGGGCAGGATCAGGCAAAATATGGCCTGGTGGGCATTCTATGCCAGCCAGCCAGGCCATTCTATCTGGCCCACAGGGCCCCTAAAAATTTAGAAAATTAATATTTATCTGCCCCTGGCTGCCTGTCAAAGATGATAGAATCCAGGGGAAGCCAGTGGCAGGACTAAGCAGCAAGGCCTGCCTGGCTCTGCCCTGCTAGCCCTCTCCCCCAACTGGAAGTCCCTGTGTAGCAGAGCTTCTAGCTAGGACCGTGGGGCTGGGCCCACCTCCATGCATCGGAGAGGGAAACTCAGATAAGGTGGTGGGGCGGCAGAAGGCAGGGGAGGACTGTAGGTGATCATCCCAGTTCTTTGGACTAGGCTGGGCCAGCTCCTGCTGAGTGCCATGTTCTGGCCATGCAGCCAGGAGCCATGTGGTGCTGGAGTGGCCAGCAGGGGTCAGGGAAGTGCTGAAAACAGCCAGGGAGAGGAGAGCTGGTGGTAGCAGCAGGCCCTCTCCCTGCTGGTACAGCTTAGCCTAGCTCCATAGAGCCCCTGTGGGCCCCTGCCCTGTACTCCTGCCACCCTGCTCTGGGCCCTGCTGGAGCTAGCCCTGGGACACCGGCATGGGCCCTACACTTCCCGCCCAGCTGTCGCTGCACTCCCGCGCCCCTCCTCACTGCCACTCCCACCCCGGCTGCTTTCAGTGTTTCCTTGCCCACCCACCAGCTGCTCCAGCACCACGTGGCTCCTGGTTTCATTGCCAGACTGTGGGAACACAGGGCCGTGCCGGTACCTTGGGGCCAGGAGTGGGAGTGGGGTGTGTGTGTGTGCATACACACCTCCATGCAATGAGGGAGGTGGAGAAAGAGACAGAGAGAGCAATGAGTGAGGGACAGTGTGTGTGTGTGTGTGTGTATGTGTGCACAATGAGGGTGGGAGAGAGTGTGTGTATGTGTGTTCATAGGGTGATTCCCACCCGCACCCCCCCTTGTACTGCCATACATGCAGACCCCCACACCCACACCCCTCACACGCCCCAGCAACCCCCCTCCACACAAACCCCATACCCACCCACACCCCAAATATCTATACACACACCCACATGCACCCTCATTCCACCCCCACACCCCCACACCTATTCATGCCCCCACAATCCCCCACTCACCAACACCCTCCCCCACACCCCACATACCCACACACCCACAGCCCCTGAGAAACCTATACCCCCCCACACAATATACAAGAGTAGGACTTCATTTTGAGCTATTGTGCAATCCCCTCTATGTACACTGCACAAACACATGCAAATCAGGACAAAAATATTTTTTGAACTCAAATGAATGAATGTTGTCGATGTTTGATTTTTAGAATATCATTTGGTATTTTTCTGGTTCTAAGATGGCAAACCCTGTTGCTGAAAGGAGTACTCCTGAGGTCACAGGGAGGGACTTCTGGTGGCAAAGGTCAGGGGCTAGGGGGTGGGACTTCCAGTTACAAAATGGCAACCTGGGGGCAAGTCACTTATGAAGGGGCGGGGCTACCCATCTGGCCCTTGACAGCTTGCCAAAACTTGGTAAGTGGCTTTCCAGCTGAAATAATAGCCTGACCCTGGGATAGGGTCTGCTCACAGAGTGGAATAAAGTATAAGAAATAAGAAAAAAGGAGAATAGCGGAAGCATGTTTGTACAAAGTTGGGGAAGTCTAGCAAGGACAAGTAAAGTCTGTTTCCTGAAATCTGTGTCTAAAGAGAGAATTTGTGAATATGATTGGGCTGTGAATCTGAAGTTATGAACTACCATACTATGTATAACAAGTTTCTTGACTTGTCAAGAAACTGTTAAAAGAGATGAATTGTACTAAAGTGGAACAGCCCAGAGAGTAGTTCTCTGGGGGACAGATTATTTATCCAGTTCATTTCAGAATCCATGCTGGTTATAAAGGAAACACTTGCCTTTCAAACAAGCAGTTATATTAGAATAAGAGATATAAAATTATCCCTAACATTATTTTGATTCTCCCTCCATTTTACACTAGAGCTTTTCTCTAAAACATGCCTCAGACTCCTACTGCTTGGCTTTTTGATGTAGACCTGTAGGATATTGCACAGCCTCCTGATGATACTATATTTGTGTACTGTGGATACTTAGTCACAAAGAACAAAAATTAAACTGCTAAAATATTTAAAGTAGACCACTAAACTCTCCTTTTATGATAGCATTTAATGCCTGCTGACCTTATCTGAGTTTGAATTAGTCCTTGGAGTCATCCAGTCATCCAATTTATATAGGTACACACTCAAACTGCACTTTGTACAAATGTATGTATGATACTTTATTAGTAGCATAACTTCTGCGTGCTTCAGGGAACTTCTTGCACACCTCAGGTTACCTGAAGGCCTATGATAAGAGATAAGAAGGTATAGAGAGTGGTCTTTAATTTTAGTCAAACCTTGCCTTTTTTTGTTTTCAGGTCTATCATATGTTATACTAATATTTTGAAAAACTTTCAAAAATGTTTTTGAAACTTTTACAGTGGTTTTAAGTCCATTGGTTTGATTCTAATCTCTCTCAACTGCAAAACAATAAGTTCTGTTTTATACACGAGGCATGAATTGAATTCTTCTGTTTAATGATTGAATGCTTTGAAAAAAAAAGACACCCTGAGTCATTTAACTATAGATAACATTGATATTGCAAACTAAACCATATGTCTCTGTTTATACAATCTGGGGTATTTGGGGAATACTTCAAGGTCAGATCTTGTGCCTGGTTTCATTTGTTAGTAGATGAAAAGCTGGCCTAACTCTCTGATTTTCTCAGCACTGGAGAATCCCAGGTGACAGGGAGCCATGACAGGAGAGAATTGGATGAGATCTGCTCATATGGGCCATGTGTAGGCAAAACGAGGGGCATGTGTGCATGACACTTTAAGGAGGGTTAAATGCTTTTGCGCCACTTTAATGGTGTTGGTGTTTGCATGTGTTGGTGGCGTATTGTGCAGTAATTCCAGCTTTGAGGAGTTTTAGTTTGCTGCTGACAGCTACGGAGCGAAGTATCGGGCTCTGTGTAGCTCAGGGGCCCTGCAGGCAGCCTGGCAGTAGCCTGGGAAAGTAGGTTCCACGCAAGCGGCGAGCTTGATCTTCTTTTTTTCCCCCTGGAGTGTCTGCCTGCCTGCCTGAGCTGCTCAGGAGCCTGATGATTTCCTCTACGGCTGCGGTGCCCCCCCGGGACCACCCGAGCTGGGTGCCTGTGGGTGGGTGCCAGCAGGGGGCGTAATGCTGCCTCAGAGGGAAGCACCAGCTCCCCCACCCCAGCCCAGGGACTGCTCCACCTGCCACCAGCTCGCCCTCTCCTCCCTGCCACCAGAGAGGCAGGTAAATTACATGGGTGTACATGACACAAGGGTTTAAAGGGCCCTAAATTGAAGTGGTGTTTTTAAAAACCCTTCACTTCAATTTAGGGCCCCCGTTTTGTCTACACACGCCCATAGATATCAGTGTGGGCTATACACATACACAGAACCCCCTATGGTAACATCTTCCTTAGGTTAGCTGTATGTTCACGTTCTACTGAGATACTTCAGGTATCACTGTTATCTTTTGTCAGCAGAAGGGATCAAATTCTGCTCTCAGCCCCTCATGATAGATTTAAAGTCCGTTATTTGCTTCTGCAAATATGGCATTAAGTGAGATACAGCAATTGTTGTAGTGTTTGACAAAGCCAAACAAAAGATACTTACATGCAGCAGTTGTTTGATTGCGTTGTCATTTAGAATGATCACTGAAGTGTGTTTAAAAAGGAGTTATTTTAGCACATATTGGAAAATCAATACAAATGTTAGTCATCTCACAACAGTGTGCTGTGGTATTATGATGATTGGGAATGTTTAAAGTCAACACATTAGAAGAAAATGGAGTTTATATTGCATGACGTGTTTGCCTGAAAATGGGAACAAACAAGGAAGAGAGTTTCAGATCTTTATTTGAGGAGTTGAATTCTTTTTATATGAACCAAAACAATAGAGAGAAACAGAGATGGATCAATCTTATTTGTGCATCAACAACAAGATTTTTTACTAAATTTCAACCGGCTACAAAACAATTCTATGAAACAAAGTGGGTTTATACAGTGGTTGCAGGAAACATAATTTGCTTAGTGGAAGCTGTATCACAATTGATGAAGGATGAAAAAGAAATAGTTTACCAAGTCTAGGTTGATTTTGCAGGCTTGCTGTTAGAAAAAAATGTCACTCTTGTAAACTGAGCAAATTATACCTGTAGTTATTGAGATAGGACAAATATTGAAATGCATAATGTCATTTTTAAAGTCAAGTTTTAGAAAAAGAGCTGCACTTTAAATGACTTATTGCAAAGCAACTGCACAAGGGGTCACTGTTAACAATGTACCTACCCCACACCTTGACATTTACTCACTTCTGACTGTTTTAAGAGACTAGCAAGAAAAGCAGTTTTGTGGTATGGATAATCCATATTACTAATCATTTTAATCACATATAATGGTCATTGTTATTAAAAGAAACCATGAGCCATTTATATTATAGCCTATTTACGGTGCCAAAATGCAAAATTTGAATTGGTATAAATTAGCATAGATTAAACAAAAATAAAGCCCAATATTTGGGAAGTATTACACAACAGAAGAAATAGTTTAGAAAGGGGAAACAGCATGTACTTTATTATCAAATAGTCTTTGTAATATGATCCTTGGAGATATTAAGCATCAGTGGGATTTCAGAGGACTCCTTTTATTGAGAGGTGCTTAGCATCATGATAATTGAGCCCCAAGTGATCAGTAGCAAGGAAGTCAAACCCTTGTATGTTTATAACCTAAAGAATAGAATGGATATATGTATCTTAATATATGCAAACTGTTGTGCAGTGACAAAAAATGGCATAAGATGGCAGTAAGAGATTACAAAATATACAGTGGTTCAAAGTGATACATTCCAGTGAATCAACCACCGGCTTGTAATAAACATGATTATATAACCAGTTACAAAAAGGGGGTTGCTGAGCTATACCTGAGTACAAGTTCCCTGCTTGGAAGGATGTGGGTAATGGGATCCCGCAGGGCTCAGTTCTTGGACCTGTACTCTTCAATGTCTTCATCAGTGACTTGGATGTGGGTGTGAAGCGTGCTCTGTCCAAGTCTGTGGATGATACTACATTGTGGGGTGAAGTGAACACTCCGGAGGGTAGGGAACGATTACAGGTGGACCTGGACAAGTTGGAAAAGTGGGCAGAACACAATAGGATGCAGTACAACAAGGACAAATACAGAGTGCTGTACCTAGGGCATAAAAATATCCAACACACCTACTGACTAGGAAATGACCCTCTCAGCAGCACAGAAGCAGAAAGGGACCTCAGAGTTATAGTGGACTCCAAGATGAACATGAGTCATCAGTGTGACAAAATTGTCATCAAAGCTAACCGCACTTTATCATGCATTAGCAGATGCATAACAAATAGATCCAAGGAGGTGATACTTCCCCTCTATGTAGCATTGGTCAGACCTCAGCTGGAGTACTGCATCCAGTTTTGGGCGCTGTACTTTAAGAAGGATGTGGATAGCCTCAAGAGGGTCCAGAGGATGGCCGCTCATATGGTTAAGAGTTTACAGGCCAAGCCCTATGAGGAGAGACTGAGGGACCTGGACCTCTTCAGCCTTTGCAAGAGAAGGCCGAGAGGTGATCTTGTGGCCATCTACAGATTCATTAGTGGGGTGCAGCAAGGAACCGGAGATGCTTTGTTCACCTCTTGGGGTAACAAGGAACAATGGTCACAAACTGACAGAGAGCAGATTTAGGCTAGACATCAGGAAAAACTTCTTCACGGAAAGGGTGGCCAAAATTTGGAATGGGCTTCCAAGGGAGGTGCTACTCTCCCCTACCTTGGGGGTCTTTAAGAGAAGGCTGGATAGGCATCTGGCTGGGGTCATCTGACCCCAGCACTCTTTCCTGCCTAGGCAGGGTGTCGGACTCAATGATCTGTTGAGATCCCTTCCAACCCTAGCTTCTATGAATGTATGAAACTATGGTAGGCAAGGCACAATGGGTGCAGTGTAATGTTATGTAGGGATAGCCACATTTAGTTAATTCTGACATAACGAGTGTATCTTGGTAATGGCATTACTTCTGTCCACCTGAACTTCTCTTAACATTTCCAGATGAGAGGTGCAAATGATGGGCCCATAGTCCATTCCTTCTGTCCCTGTCAGCAGAAATAACTAAAAGTAGAATTTCTGCTGCCTCCAGGGGTTCTCCCTGACCTCCCATTGCCTTCATAGATTTCATAGATTTCATAGACATTAGGGCTGGAAGGGACCTCGGAAGATCATCGAGTCCAGCCCCCTGCCCAAAGGGCAGGAAGTCAGCTGGGGTCATAGGATCCCAGCAAGATGAGCATCCAGTTTTATCTTGAAGGTGTTCAATGAAGGCGCTTGAACCACCTCCGGTGGCAGGCTGTTCCAGACCTTGGGGGCTCGGACAGTAAAGAAATTCTTCCTTATGTCCAGCCTGAAACGATCTTGAAGTAGTTTGTGACCATTCGACCTCGTCATCCCTTAGGGCGCTCTGGTGAACAAACGTTCCCCCAGATACTGGTGGTCACCCCTGATATACTTGTAGGTGGCCATCAGATCACCCCTGAGCCTGCGCTTTTTCAGGCTAAAGAGCCCCAGGGCTCTCAGCCTGTCATCGTAGGGTCTGCTTCCCTGACCTCTGATCATGCGCGTGGCTCTTCTCTGGACTCTCTCAAGCTTCTCCACATCCTTTTTGAATTGTGGAGCCCAAAACTGGATGCAGTAGTCCAGCTGCGGCCTCACTAAGGCCGAGTACAGGGGGAGAATGACGTCCCGGGATTTTCTTGAGAAGCATCTATGGATGCAAGCCAGCATTTTGGTCGCTTTACTAGCCGCCACATCGCATTGCAGGCTCATGTTCATCTTGTGGTCAATGATAACCCCCAAGTCTCTTTCTTCCATAGTGCTAGCCAACATAGCACTGCCGAGCCTATAAGGATGCTGCGGGTTTTTTTTCCCAAGGTGGAGAACGTTGCATTTATCGGCATTGAACACCATCAGATTCTTGTCCGCCCACTTGCTGAGCCTGTCCAGGTCAGCCTGGATCACCCGCCTGTCTTCTGGTGTGGATGCTTTGCCCCAAAGTTTGGTGTCATCGGCGAACTTGGCCAGTCCGCTTCTGACTCCAGTGTCCACATCATTAATGAAGATGTTGAACAGTATGGGTCCAAGGACAGAGCCTTGGGGGACCCCACTGGTCACAGGACACCACAATGAGTGACTTCCATCAATTACTACCCTCTGGGTCCGACCCCAGAGCCAATTTTCCAGCCAGTGGATCATGGAGGACCCAAGGCGACAATTGGCCAGTTTCTCCAAGAGGCGATCATGGGACACCAGATCGAAGGCTTTTTTGAAGTCAAGATATATGACATCAATCTCTTCTCCCTTGTCCAGGTTATAGGTCACCTGGTCATAGAAGGAAATGAGATTGGTCAAGCAAGACCTACCTGCAACAAACCCGTGCTGGCTATCCTTTAAGATGTTGACGTCGGCCAGTCCATTTAGGATAGCCTTTTTAATAAACTTTTCTAAGATCTTCCCCGGGATAGAAGTCAGGCTGATGGGCCTATAGTTAGCCGGATCCACTTTCCTCCCTTTCTTGAAGATAGGCACCACATTGGCCTTCTTCCAGTCTTCGGGCACTACACCAGAGCGCCAAGAGTTTTCAAAGATCCGTGCTAGAGGCTGGGCTATGATGCTCGCCAGCTCCTTGAGTACCCTGGGGTGAAGATTGTCAGGGCCGGCTGACTTGAAGGTATCCAACTTCTCAAGATGTTCCTTCAGAAAGTCAACATTAATGGAGGGCAGGGGATCATTCCCGGCCCTGTAGTGGGCATGGGCGTCCCATGGGGCTGATGAAAGACTGACGCAAAGTACCTATTTAATAGGTTGGCTTTTTCCTGGGCGTCAGTTGTCAGTTGCCCCATCTGGTTCAGCAGGGGTCCAATGTTGCCCCTGCTTTTCCTCCGGCTCCCCACATATCTGAAAAAGGACTTTTTATTGTCCTTGATGCTCAAAGCTAGCTGGAGTTCAGTTGCAGCCTTGGCTTTCCTGGTCTGCTCCCTACAGGACCAGACCAGTGCAGAATACTCCTCCTTGGAGGTGACTCCCATCCTCCATCCTTTGTAGGCCTTTCTTTTTAGCCTCAGGAGGTCTGCTAGGTCCCTGGAGAGCCATGGGGGGCTGCTGTGCCCTCTTGCTGCCTTTCCTCCAAGATGGAATAGACTTAGTTTGTGCATTGAGGATCGCTCCCTTGAGGAGCAACCACTCTTCTTGAACTCCCCTCTCCCTGTGGTCATGGTCCCTTAGGGCCTGACTGACAAGCCTCCTGAGCTTGTCAAAGTCGGCTTTCCTGAAGTCAAGGACTTGAGTGTTGCTGACCAACTTGCCAGCTTTTCGGCGGCTGGTGAAGGTGATCAGCTCATGGTCGCTGTCACCCAGCTTCCCATCAATCACTAGGTCGCCGACTAGGTCATCCCCAGTAGCCAGTACCAGGTTGAGCAGCGCTTTGCCTCTTGTTGGCCCATAGGCTTCTTGAGTCAGGTAGAGGTCATCCACGCACGAGAGGAAGCTCTGCGACCGCTCAGATTTTGCTGAGTGATCCTCCCACGAGATGTCCGGGTAATTGAAGTCACCCATGACAACCATGGTCCTGGAGCAAGCTGCCTCAGCCAGTTCCTGGGCAAACTCCTGGTCAAGCTCAGGACTTTGGGTGGGAGGTCTGTAGTAGATTCCCACCATTGTGTCCCCTGTGCTGTGTTCCCCACGGATTTTAACCCAGAGGGTCTCCAGTCGTCCACCCTGGTCGCCAATATTGGCTTGCAGGGATGTGTAGCTTTCCTTAACATAGAGAGCTACACCCCTGCCCCTTTTCTCTACATGATCCCTCCTGTACAGGGTATAGCCATCTATACCTGTGGTCCAGTCATGGGTGGAGTCCCACCAGGCCTCCGTTATCCCTATGACATCGTAATTGTTTGTACTGAGCAGGAGGATGAGCTCCTCCTGCTTATTCCCCAAGCTCCTGGCATTAGTGTACAGGCAGGCAAGTGCCCCCTGGGGGGCTCCTTCCTTGCCCACAGATTTTACCAGGGCTGGGGCAGGGGTGGGCTCCCTGAAGCGCCGTGATCCGCTGGCTTTGCAAGGATTGGTCAGCGGGCCAGCAGTGGCGGTAGTCCCCCCGTCCCCCTGTCCCCCCCCGCCTTATCAATTTTTCCCAGAGTAGGGTTATGACTTCAAGGCACAATCTAGTCCTCAGTGGAGTGATAGACAGAACTTGATTTCAAGTATTGATATAGTTAATTATCTGAAGAATGCAGAGGAAAAAGACATGGGTGAATTTCTGGAAAATATTCACAGTTGAGTTATGACAGCGTGACGTATTTCTAAGAGTTACTAGAAAAAGGCTGCAAACAGACATTGACTTTGTGGCATCATAATTTTTTTATGGTAGCACAAAACCTGAGCAAATAAAATGTCTTAGCTATCATAAATTGTGGTGCCATTTTGTGGCCAACTTCAGTTCACTTATGGCAGGAGAGTGCAGGCAGTCCATGGAGCTCTCTGGGTTTCAGTGGCCCTATGCTGTGAGACAACAGCCCTGGGTGCCTACCCTAACAAAGGGTGCACTTGTAGATACGCACTGTGCACATTCTGCAGAGGGATTTCTTCTGGCATAAGTATTATGCTGCTGAACCCCAGGTTGGGGTAAGAGAAACCCTGCAGGGGGATTCTCTCAAGCCCCAACATGTGTGTGTGTTGCGGGGGGGCTACATCTGCAAGCAGGGGGTTTCTACTGCTTGCAGACTTGTGCCCCAAATTGGGGTGTGGCACCCAGGGCTGGTTTCCTGCAGGATCAGGCCCCTGAGGCCATGGGAACATCAGAGACCCAACTCCGCGGGACAACAACCCCAGTGATGACTATAGATGTTAGTGAAGTGGATCAGCTGTGTTGTGAGACATTGCAACACATCTGATCATGCTCCGAATATGACATTTGTTTCCAGCCAAAGGGATTATGTTGGTAAAATGTACTGTGTAATTGCTCGGGCCATTGTTGTTTTGTCTAACACTTACTGTAGATTTTCAGTCACTGGCTTTATAGGCACTTTCTGTTTATAGGACTTTCTACCTTTGTTTTCAATTTAAGCTCTTCTGCACTGTTCCTACATTGCAAATGGGATTCTCTCTAGGACCCTCATCTTCGACATTGTTCTGGGAAGAGCAGGTGGTAACAACATAGGTATATAATGTTTTTCACCCTTAGATCTGAAAGAATTTAAATGTGGGTATCACTCTCTAAAAAGACATCGTTTGATCTGATGTGATGAAAACAATACCGAGCCATAGTATTTTTCTGTAGTACTAACCGCTTTATTATCTAAATCATACTCCTTCAGGAAAAGGTGGATTTGGAAGGAAATTGTTTTAGTGTAAGTTAATGCTGATCTTAGCTGAAATACCCGCTGCTCTTTGGCATCTGCATCAATGTAGTCACTAGGGAGTTCTCTAGTTTTGTGTGATTTTATCTGTCATCTAAACTAGAGATCAAAATGCAAAATCAAGCATTCGGAAACATGATGGGGATTTGTCATGCTCCCTGAAGGACTCTGGGCCCATAAGCCCTGGGATGGATTACAATGAGAAACAAAGATTTTAATCTCTGACAGATATAGTTTTGCTCTAGCATTGTTCATATTATGTAGACGAAATCTATCCCTACTTCCCTCCAACCAGGACTTTAACACTTCAAGAAATAAAATACATGAATGCATTGAGATTTAACTGAGCACTGTCTTTTACATTTTAGTGCTTCTGGGTACTAAATGGGTACAGGTTTTCTGCATTTTTTTTACAGTACTGTGTATAATCACTTAAGATGCATTATTTCCAAGCAATGTGAAAACCACTGTAGCTTGTGACATGTGTGACAGCAAAAAGTAAGGCATGTCACACATGTGCTTTTGGCTCTGATATATCATGCCAGAAGTTAACAGTGTAATGCTTCTTGTCTCACTGATTGGGAAGCAAATGTTTCAACTTGTACTGTTTAAGGTTGTAATGCATAAGTGTCATCTGTGTGGTATTGCTGTTTGTATAATAGTATATGGAAAGCTTTTTCTAAATAACCTGAAGGGACACTGAAAAGCTGTTCACACAAAATCTGTACAAGTCTTGTATAATTTTGTGTACATAGCATAAAGTTCTAATTTAATAATTAGCCATCCTATTAAAAAAATTAAGTGAAAATGCAATTAACTAAACAAGACAAGAATAGATCTCATTTTGTGACTTTTACCCCTTTACTGTATAGTATGGTGATTAGGTGATTAGGATTTCAAATATACCTCTCAATGATGCATATTGAAACTTAGAATTTGAGACTTTTGGTAAATATTATCTAAAGTGTATTATGGAACAGATATTCAGGTTATCTTTCAGGATTCTTACATCACTCTGAAGGGGAAAATGTTGCAGAGAATGTGGGCATGTTTGCTTCTCATAACACCACATATAAAGTTAAATTAACATAACAAATGAAAGCAAGGATACTGCATCACAAAATGAACCTCAAAAAACTGTTGGACAAGGTTTAAACCTAAACCATACAAAAATAATTGGAAGTAAATTGGTGGAAGTCAGAGTAGCTTTAGAAATATAGGCTCTATCCTATTCTACTCATTAGTTACCTAAGTGGACTTTGGTGCCAAGTATAATTGTATTCCACCCTCTTTCATAGAATCATAGAAAGTTGGGGTTGGAAGGGACCTCAAGAGCTCATCTAGTCCAACCCCCTGTTCAAAGCAGGACCACCCCAACTATATCATTCCAACTTTGATTGCTTGAAAGTTCATTAATGCATCTGTTTATGTAACCTGCTGTCATCTTAGCCTAAACCATAAGCAGCAAGGACTAAAATGACATATCCACTTTTTTTTTTTAGTTTTCCAGATAGTAGTATGAGGAGAAGCAGGATCATACTTAGTTGCCTAAGTCCCCGTAGGTGTAGTAGGATTAGGCCCACACTACATTTCTTATGCTATAATAAAGTTGTGGTCACTGTTAATTTTCACATTGTGCCAGAAGTTTTAAATATTTATGTTACTTTTAGCATAATAGTAAATGCACTGCTGTGCATAGTAATAGTCTCAGAATTCAGTCTGAGAAGACTTAATGAAGTCGGAGAATTCAGTTATGGCAGTGTGAATTAAACCTGCTGAGAAACTGATAAAGATCATTCTTTTTTGAGTGAAGTATTTCCAAAATATTGAAGTTGGATTTAATGAAGTTTGTGCATGAGTTCAGTTGAGATCAGTACAGAGGATATGTACAGAGACTTACCTACCCAAACTGAATAAAACACCTAGCTCCAGGTTCTCTCTCACCTGCTGGGCATCTAAGTGAACTTAGGTGTGTAAGTGCACTTCTATTTTACCTTGTTCAAGTTTCTGAATATTGATTCATACATCTCCTTTTGTAACAGCATCATCTACTCTTAAGAATGAATCACTTAAAAGCAGGAAGGAGGAAGAGGACCCACACATTTTTTGTATTAACAGTTTTTCTCTTAACTCTCTTACTCAGGTATGATTTTATAATGTAAATGGGCTTCTGACGTGATGTCAGTAGGTCATTATTATTCTACATAGTAAATTTCTGCTTGTTAAGAGTGAAGCAATGTCCTTTACTCTAGCTCTGAGCCCCTTGGACCTGCAGAACCTGTGTTTGCAATACAGGCAGTCCTCGACTTACAATGTTTTGAGTTACAATGTTTCACACTTACAACATTTTTAAATTGACACCCTGTTTCAACTTTATGATGTCAGTTTCGACTTTACAATGCTTGATCTGATGTGACGCCATGCCAGTGAACAAGTCACTGTCACCCATCTCCCTGGAGAACATCTGTCCAAACTTCCTTGGACACTTTCTTTAAGAAAGGAGACAAGACTCCAGAAAAACCTGCGGCCAAGACTCCTGAGAAGAATCCAGCCAAGAAGCCTTCAAAACGTCCAACCAAGAGCCCTTCAAAAAGTCCAGGAAAGTCACCTCAGATAAGTCCTTCCAAAATAATATGATTGCTATTTACAATATAAATACAATGTAGCTATATTACTCATCTATAATTGATTGAGTACAAAATTCTGGATTATTTTTAGTGAAAACAGGGTATCAGGCCTTGGTTCAGGAACCAATCCCCCATTTATAACATTGTCTCCTATGGGAAAATTGGTTCCGAGTTACAATGTTTTGACTTAAGGTGCTGTTTTCAGGAACCAATTCTGTCGTAAGTCTGAGGACTGCCTGTACTTACCTAGGAAGTGGAAGAACTAGATTCTAGGCCCTCCTAACTATGAAGGAGTTTGCACCCATTTCCCAAGAAAGTGTCCAAACCACCAAGTTATTACCTTAAGGCTGAGGGCTCCCCTATGCTTCCTGGGGAATGTAGGCCAGCGGGTAAGGAGTAATACAAGGGCTCTGGGGTCAGGAAGTAAAAAAAGCAAGAAGGAGTGCCTTAATATGCCAGGACTGAGGAAATTCTGGGCTCTGTTCCCAGTTCTATTTATGCATTTTTATCCAAGAAGTACTAAATGCAAAATGCATACACAGCATTCAGAGCAAGAGCCAGAACTCAGGGTGTCCTCCCTTCCACCCTCCCAGAACAGCACCTACTCTGGCTTGCTTTCCTTTGCCCCTTTGTCACTCCTGGCTGCCCAGTGTCCAAGCTTGAATGGGAGGAGTGGAAGATACCCTCAACCCTGCCCATCCCATAGCCTAGTGGGGTCCAATCATTTTGGCATGCCACAGACTAGCTCCACAGCCTCTCCAAGTGCCATTCTGATCCTTTTCTTCTGCTTGATCTTCTGCTCTTCTTTCTGCTTCTTGTCATTTCTGCTGCTGTACTGCCTGTTCCCCCCTGGTCCACTGCTGCCACTGCTACAGAGAAAGGCAGAAACCCCCACACTCCAAGCAGGGCCAGCCTTATGGTAGGTGATGTGGGTGAATGCCCAGGGTGCCGTGGTCAGGGGGTACCACGCATACACGTGTGAGCACCCCTTGCTTATAGCAGTGCTCTCCCCTTGCCCCACCTCAGCCAATCCCTGCTCCTGGCAGGAGGAACACTACCCAGCCCAGCCTGTCCCCCACCTTCAGCTACTGTTTAGGAAGAGCTGGGCTGGGCACGTGTGCACAGGGTGGTACAGTCTGCCTGTCTTGCTCCCACATAGCAGCAGCAGTACCTGCATGCCTGGCACACCATACTGCTCCGCCTCTCCACTGGACTGAGCCTCATGCTCCTGCCTCTGCCTCTGCCTACAGCGGTACCACTGACTTGGTGGGGTGTGGGCTGGGGAGTAGTGGGTGGTGGTGGTGGTGGTAGTGCCCAAATACAAGTTCACCCAGGGCATCATTTTCCCTAAGGCCAACCCTGAGTCCATAAGTGGGTAAACAGAGTCACCCACTAAAGACTGCAGTTTATATAATGAAAAATTATGTAAATATATATTAATTTTTATTTGTAATATGATCAACTCAAGGGTTAGCAAGATTATCCAGTGTTGCATGAATCTATGCATGCAGGTATTTCCACACAAAAAAACATCCATACCCACACACTATTCCATAGAATAATTTACATGAGTGATGTAATTTACATGTAATGATTTATACTACTGTAAGAAACTGATTGTGTTAATAAATTGGAGCCAGTTTGTGACCTCACATATAGACATGCAGTTTGTTGAAGTCCATGTGAATTAGGCACAAAATCTTGAAAGCTGAATATAGCCTGGAATATAGTCTGCTACTAACCAAGGGCATTGTTCTGCACAAGACTTTTCTTTGGAAGAAAATCCCAGGAAGGTAAACTAATGTTAACATTTTAAAAAGAATACATCCATTGTAGTTGTAGAATTGAACAAACCTAAGTTATTTCAGAAGTTCTCTCATAATTTAGTCAGGATATCTAACAATAAATAACTTGTTTTGAGTCAAGATTTAACAAAGCAAACTTTCTTTTTCTGTTCTCTTATCTTAATAAGATAAAATGTTTGATTTCCTTAGTAATGAAATCATCTTTAAATATATTTTGGTTAGTACTCAGCAATTCACATAGACTGTCTCTTTCATTATCCTTACTGAATCCTTGCACAAAGTCTTTCAGGGTTTTTAGATTAACTGGAATTAACACTCATAAATTTAGCTCTGAATAAGATATAAAGCCTCTCTTATCCACATATAATCATATCTACATACAAAGTTGAAGGAATCCAAAACAAGAATGTCCATGAAAAGGTTTAAACCCAGTTGCATTTGTTTGGCTTTTGAGAATGATTTGCAAGAACAAATAATCTTTTATCCCTCTATTTTAATCTGTCTCAAGCAGATAGAGAACCACTAGGAAGGTGTTACTGATTCTTTTCAATGGAGAAATGTTTCACCCATAAAAATGTAGTTTCTGGGAAACAAGGGAAGGATGGACTATAATAGAGGAATTTACTTTAGGAATGTAACTTGATAAATTATAAAGTCAACTTTTTCTCTTAAGTTTGAACTGGGAGATAAAAGCCCTTTTTGACAAAATACTTACATCTGCCTCTAGAATAATTTCACATGCTCTTCCTTCTGTATAAGCAGGTACTGTAGTTCATTTTTTAGCTAGTATGAAGGTGTGAATAGTTAAAATAGAATTATTATGGTGGCTTCACCCTGAGTAAAATTCCTCTCTATTTTCAAGGTTTTATACTGCAGCTATAAAATTGCACTTTAAGAACAGATCTAGCACAAGATCTCAATATAGCAGAAAATATTGCTGGACATTTTCTTAGCAGCAATGTTAAACAAAACAGAACGGAGTTCAAATTGTATTTGGAACTCAAACATTTGTTTCAGCACTTAGATGATAGATGACTCATCAAATTTAGCCCTGGCTTAATGGATGCATTGAACTCAAAATGAGACATGCTCCTCTATTTTAAAGGTGCACTTAGTCTCTGGACAGCATGTTTACATGACTACATTTCCTGCATCATGCTAGCCAAGTGCTTGCAGAACCATGGACCCATAGGCTAGGGACAGAAGTTACATATAAATCAGTTTAAGTGATCAGAAACTGGTTTAAAGGTGTAACAGAACATAAGTTTAGGGCAAGTTCAAAATGGCCAAAACTGGTTTAAGATAAACCTGGTTGAATGTAGTATCAGACTTAACTGATATGGGTCAAACCAGTTTATGAAACTTCGGCCCTAGGCCCCTTCCTGGTTCAAGTTCAATCAGAGTCTACCAGCATCCCAGCATACTTTGCAGCACTGGATTGGGTTGTCTGCTCCAGAGAGCAGGGCTTGCCCTGCCCCTCTGCTCCCTAGCTGGAGCAGTGAGGACTGGCTGACAAAGGGGGTGGGGGAGAAGCCCATCTGGGGCTACTCCCTCCCCAGCAAACTCTAGCTGTGATCTGGGGCCAGGGAGTGGGGTCAAACACCTCTTCTCCTGCTCAAACTTACTGTGGACTACAAATCCCAGAGGCACCTGGAAGCAGGAAGAGGAAGTGATGAGCAACCCTGCAGAGTCCTGCTGTTGTAATTTTGGACTGGAAATCCCAGAAACCTCAGGGCAGCAGGAAGAGGAAGTAAATACACAGCCAAAGAGCCATGCTCTAGCATCCTTTGGCTTCTGCCCTAAACCATTGCAGGCATGTGGCTGCATTACCGGAATCAAAGGCAAATGTCTGTTCATTTCTGCTTCAATTTAATCTATGCAGTTTAGACTAACCTGAAAAGACTGAATCAATTTAGCCTCAGGCTTTTTGACTGCCTGTATTTAGCCATATTGGTTATTTCTTAAAGTTCTGGGTTTGTTTCATAAAAGAACACATTTGTTTGATCTTTGGCTTTTGGCAGGTTGCCCGCCTCTATTTCATAAGTTGATTTGCTGAGTCTTTGGTTGTGGATTGGCTATTAGAATGGTGAAGATTTCTTCCTCTCCCTGCCCTCTCCAGCCAATTGCAACTTAGTTTCTGTCTATCCCTTCTATAATGAGAGACCAAAGGCAAGCACAGGAGAAAAAAAAAGGCAGACAGCAGAGGGAGGAGATGGAAGGGAAGAGTCACAGTTGCTGCCCCTGCCAAGGGATTAACCCTGTATCTGCCAAATAAACATTTTGCAAAGTGCAAGGATGACATATTACTAGATAAAAGGCAGCAAAATAGACTGCATGAGGTGTTAAGAAACTGGGAGCAAATAACAGATTGGAAGGTTTAGATAAGTTTGTGTCACCTTCGTATAGTTTTTGCAATTTTGTGCATAATCCATGGACACTCTCTCTGGGTCTTTTGTTGTACAGTGGAGACAGGTCCTGAAAAAACGGGACTACAAGGGGGCTGGGAACCGGAATATACTGACCAATAAATAGTGCCTGCAGAAGTTAAAAATCTGTATTTGCATAACTGTCCATAGTAGTGCTAGCATAATTTAACAAGCAAATAATAAAGATTCTCACAATTTGATAATCAGACATTTATAAAGAATGCAATTCTTAAAAAATAGCGATTACACAATCCACAATTTGATAATCTCTTTTCTCTCTCATTAGAATGATTAAATTAAATTACTACTGAAAAATACAAATTGCACCACCCAAAAATACAATTAAAGAAATATTCAGGAGTGCCCAAATCTACAAAAGTCAATCCATCCAGAGTACTGGCTGCTACAGCCTCCATGCAGATAAAATATACAGCACATAGAAACTTTCTCAGAAGGTTACCTGCTGACTCCTGTTCAGGGCTATTCAATTATTCAAGAACAGACCATGTTCCAAGAAAATCCATCCTATGTTTTACCTTGGACCCAATGAAAGCTGGGAGAAGACATGGAATTCTATCTTTCTATAATGCTATTTAGTAACATGAAATTAATTAGGTATCATCTACTCTGTGAAAACAAAGCACATTGTGTTGAGAGACACCGCATATTGTGTTAAGAGCCCCATAAGATACTGATTTTGTTGTGTTGGTAAGATCTCAAAAAGGGATCCAAGAGCTATTAAAATGCATGTACAGTTGTGTTTTATATATTTATGATTTCCACAATTCCAAATGCAAGTTAGGTGACAGTATATGGAAACAAGTATATGCCAAAGCAAACTGGACATTTCCATGTGTAGTCAAGGTAAGTACAGTTGGATGTACAAGTGGTTTTTGGCCAGGGACCTGGAGCTGCTTTTGAAATTTTAGTCCCTATGTAAATGCAGTATATAGATTAATCTTTGAAGCAGAAAGAATGACTATAATAAATGTTTCATTCATTTATCTGTTCTGTGAAAAAGGTACCAGAACTTTAGGAAATGTGACAGACTGTACCAACAGGAAAACTTTAGATGCATCTAATACATGGGCAAGGGCAGAACAAGTAATCTAGCAGGCAGACTACTTGTGTGCCCCGCTCCATGGAAAATTGCAAGCCTAATTGGGTTTTTCTCCCATTGTTTTTTAACGATACTGAGCTTGTCACCATGCAGGGAGCTTTGTGGATGAAAAATGTCATAGAAAGATTAAGATAAGTGGCCTCCCAGGGATTCTTTTAAAGCTCAGGGCACAGATGACAACTATTAAGGGACTTGTGCCAACAATAGTTACAATGTATAAGAAACTACACATGGAAATTACAGCATAATCTACTTTAGTTCCACATGAATTGCAGAGCATTTAATACCTATTTTCTGTTTCTTCGAGCGAAAATAGTGCTCACAAGAGGTGCTAGATTGCTTGACCATAGTGATGCTCAAAATCCTCATTTGTTTACCCAAAGAACCTTGTCTGTCCATTTGTTCACAGAATATAGAACAGCAATGTAAGTTTTCCTTGCACTTTGCACCATTATACCTTGGTCCCAGTCTGCACAGGTGAAATAGTAGAAGCAAAATAGTAATACAGGCCCTCATCCATACAGGCCCAAATCCACTGGGATTTCAAATTCCCGGTGTTGAATCACCTGAATTTTAGGTACCCGGCTTTGTCATGGATTCTACAACCACTGCATTGGGTGTAGGGCAGACTCTTCTCACTTTCAAAATATGGCCAGAGGTAGTTGTGCTGCCCCTGCCTGTACAGTGGTCTAATGGTTATGTTGCCTACCCAGGAAGTGGGCAGGTTGGGGAGACAAGCACACAAGGGTCCTGGGAATTTGGAAACTGGCCCAACAGGCAAGAAGCCTGGGGGGTGGTGTGGTCAGCTATCTAGAGAGCTGGTAGTTGGGAAACTAGGAAGCTGCTCAGAAAGCCAGGTTGCTAGGCTGCTACCCCATAAGTTGGAGATGTCTACCCAGCCAAGGAACTAGCTTCCTGGGAAGATTATATGCTAGGCAACCCAAAAGACCAGCTGAGATTCCTGGGGGATCTGGGTAGCCCAACAAGCAGGAACACAGGGATGCCCGGTTTCCTTCAGAAATGTTGATGGAATTGCCATGCCCCATGACACATTTCAGTTCTGCAGAATCACCATTTTCTGATGGAAAACTGTTTCACTGGAAAGTTTTCAGGCAGCTCTACCCGAATGTTTAGTTGAGTAGAAGACTGCTCAGTGAGGGCCACAGAACATAACGGAGACCTAGGTGTATATCCACATGAGCAGAGTGTATTCTGAACCACAGACAGAATCGCTGACAACTTTTAGTAAATGGTAGCCATTTGTGCCCTAGTATTAAGAGTGTGAGTGCTATTATACACCCAAATAATCCAAAATTAAAATTAGACATGTACATAAGAACATAACAACTGGCATTTGCTGGGTCAGACCGTAGGTCCATCTTGCCCAATCTCCTATATCATGCAGACAGTGGATGCTAAAAGCATTGGCGATGCATAGAGGGTGCATGCATGTGCGCATGCACCCCCTGAGATTGGCGGTGCAACCCCTGCGATTGGCCACTGCTGATGCTGCCAGTGGTACCTGTGGGCAGTTGCTGCTCACCACCCTGCCTTGCTGCCAACAACGCTGGCAGCATCTGGTGATGCTGGCCACTGGTGATGCTGCCGGTGGCGTCTGTGGGTGGTCACCGATTGCTGGTTGGCAGTTACCACCCTCTTACCCCTGCTGCCGACACCGCCACAGCCACCTGTGGGAGCTCCCCGCTTGCCACCACTACTGTGGGTGATCGCCATGCCCCCCCAGCCTCCGGGAGCATGCATCATTCATGGCTGAAAGGGAGAGTAAACTGGGTATGTCCAGGATTGAAATGATTTATTGAATCAGGACATAAACCTATCCTGTTGCTACTACTAAAATAATAAAATGCATTATTATATATTATATAACAACAACCAGAAAAATTTCAGATCAGGGGCCAGAAGTATTTTGCACTGGAGGTGCTGCTGTAATGAAGCTTAGTTCTAAGTGAGGACACTTCTAAGCCAGAGTCAGAGCCACTATTCTGTCCCCTGCTCACCCCCCACCTTGCACCATGCTGCCACATGCCACCATCCACCATGCAGGCAAAGCCCCCACCATTGAAATGCTGCAGAAGCCCCCTGACTCCATGGGCTGGATAAAAAGGCTCTGTGGCCCACATAATGGACTTAGGCATGTAAGGGGTAGAAAGGAATCTGATCCTATTAGGTTGTGGTTGTAGACTGTGGTTATCAACCCCTGTTCTAGATTATCTGTGGTCTTTTGTGGCCTCTCCTTCAATAGTGATGTTTTAGAACAGGCTAGACAGGTATCTGTTGGAGATGGTCTGAGTATTCCTGATCCTGCCTCAATGCAGGGATCTGGACTGTGGATGATCCTTCAAGGACTCTGCCTGCCCATGTTCTGTGATTGTAGCGCCTTCTTTGATGGTCAGACAATCTAATTTCCTAGTGCTAAAATATTTTATCTTTAATATTTTATCTTTAAAAATCGTTAAAAAAATACTCATATATCTATGTTTTTATTAATACCTCGTATGTTAAATCAGGCCAACCCATTTCTTTTCTTGATGGATTTGAGCCCTGAATGCTTCAGACTCTGGTCTGAAGGACTTTTGTGAGGAACGTGATTTATGGTTTCATTATGACCAGCCCCCTGAATATGATCTGAGAATTATATTAACCTCTTAAAAATAAAACAGTGACACCTTGAAGAGATTCCAGAATGTGTAATTGGTTTTGCAGCCATATGGTAACATGTATATGAAATAGCTGGGGTGTCCTGAAGGAGAAGGCAGCACTAAGAAAAAGATCCCAATTAAGAAAAATGCAATAAAATGTTTGACAAGTACCATGATTAGTAAATGCATATGTATGTTATATAGAACTAATTTCAGAATGTAGAAAATGCCAAGCCATAGATTTGGCATTTATACATTAATCCTTGGTACACTAATCCTTTTTTGTGGACTAAGAAGAAATGGAAAAGATTAAACTAGTTCCAAAGAATTTTTGTCTGCATTTGATAAAACTGAGGGGAAAATTGCCTGTTAAGGGGAAAGAAAAATTGCCAAGTATCTGAAGTTATCATGCCAGGAAAGTTTTGGAGTGAAAGACATGCTCGTTTATTTAGCCAAAAGCTCTCTCATCTATTCAATCACGTTGTTTAAGCTTCCATTTCCTTTTACTTTATTTGCTAGTAGTTAGCCCTAGACAAAAATAGTTATCTAAGATAACCATTTCACTAAAAAGGGACTTATTTTTGTTGTAGAAGATTAATTTATTCTTGGCATCTTTCTCAGCTTCAGCTTGTTTCTTAGTCTTTCTTCCTCTCTTTCATCACTTCTAGTCTCCTTACTTCGTTCCATCTTTTTACTTGGGACACAGAATAATGGGTTTGACACATCCTGCAGCAGGTCAAGTAGTCCTGCAATTTACTGCATAAAAATCCATGGTTATCTTGTAGGACCATGCAATACTTATGTAACAGCAGTTTACTACCTTGTTCCACCAGCTTCCCGTAATTACACTCAGGTGATAATCTCATAGAGCACAGCAATTTCATGGGAAACCACCACTGTTTGCAACCTTAAGTTCGAAGATAGGTGAACCCAGCATCCCTTTCATGAAAGGTTGGCATCTTCCATATCAAGTAGCACACTTGTTTAGTTATACCTCTCTTTTTTATAAATCTTTATGTGCCCATTTATTCTGATATTCCTTACTCTTAAACAAAATGTTTGTAGGTAACAAAGTTGCTATTATTCTGTCCTTTAGCAGTGCTAAGAACACCTAATCCAACCACTCTGTGCTAATCAATCCTAGGTTTGGAAGGGATTTCAAGGCTCAGTGGCTGGAAAGAGATGTTGCCTTTGTATTGCCATAACAGTTTTTATGGTGGCACAAAGTGAAAGAAAATGGACATTCATGCCCTTTGCTGTGCCACAGATGTCTTTGTTTGTGGCCACAACAAAAGGTAGTAATAATTTGGGCTGCTTTTTTTGCAGTGGATTCATAGATTCATAGATATTAGGGTCGGAAGGGACCTCAAGAGATCATCGAGTCCGACGCCCTGCATAAGCAGGAAAGAGTGCTGGGTCTAGATGACCCCAGCTAGATGCATATCTAACCTCCTCTTGAAGACCCCCAGGGTAGGGGAGAGCACCACCTCCCTTGGGAGCCCGTTCCAGACCTTGGCCACTCGAACTGTGAAGAAGTTCTTCCTAATGTCCAATCTAAATCTGCTCTCTGCTAGCTTGTGGCCATTATTTCTTGTAACCCCCGGGGGTGCCTTGGTGAATAAATCCTCACCAATTCCCTTCTGTGCCCCCGTGATGAACTTATAGGCAGCCACAAGGTCGCCTCTCAACCTTCTCTTGCGGAGGCTGAAAAGGTCCAGGTTCTCTAGTCTCTCCTCGTAGGGCTTGGTCTGCAAGCCCTTAACCATACGAGTGGCCCTTCTCTGGACTCTCTCCAGGTTATCCGCATCCCTCTTGAAGTGCGGCGCCCAGAATTGCATGCAGTACTCCAACTGCGGTCTGACCAGTGCCCGACAGAGGGGAAGTATCACCTCCTTGGATCTATTCGTCATGCATCTGCTGATGCACGATAAAGTGCCATTGGCTTTTTTGATGGCTTCGTCACACTGCCGACTCATGTTCACCTTGGAGTCCACTAGGACTCCAAGATCCCTTTCCCCTTCCGTGCCACCCAGCAGGTCATTCCCTAGGCTGTAGGTGTGCCGGACATTTTTCCTCCCTAGGTGCAGCACTTTGCATTTCTCCTTGTTGAACTGCATTCTGTTGTTTTCTGCCCACTTGTCCAACCTGTCCAGGTCTGCTTGCAGCTGTTCCCTGCCCTCCGGCATGTCCACTTCTCCCCATAGCTTTGTGTCATCTGCAAACTTGGACAGAGTACATTTCACTCCCTTGTCCAAGTCGCTGATGAAGACATTAAAGAGTATCGGTCCCAGGACCGAGCCCTGCGGGACCCCATTGTCCACACCCTTCCAGGTCGAAACCGAGCCATCCATCACGACTCTCTGGGTGCGACCTCTAGCCAATTCGCCACCCACCGGACTGTGTAGTCATCCAAGTCACAGCCTCTTAGCTTGTTCACCAGTATGGGGTGGGATACCGTATCGAAGGCCTTCCTGAAGTCTAAGTATACGACATCCACCCCTCCTCCTGTGTCCAGGCGTTTTGTAACCTGGTCATAAAAAGAGACCAGATTAGTCAGGCACGATCTGCCTGCTACAAACCCGTGCTGGTTTCCCCTCAGCATAATTTGTCCTGCTGGGCTCTTGCAAATGTGAGCCTTGATAATTTTTTCAAAGATTTTGCCAAGGATGGAGGTGAGACTGACTGGCCTATAGTTGCCCGGGTCCTCCTTCCTCCCCTTCTTGAAAATGGGGACCACATTGGCCCTTTTCCAGTCCTCTGGGACTTGGCCCGTGCAACACAAGTGTTCAAATATTCCCGCCAGTGGCTCTGCTATGATGTTGGCCAGTGCCTTCAGCACCCTCGGATGGAGCTCATCCGGGCCTGCCGACTTAAAGGCATCCAGTTCTTCCAAGTGACTCTGTACCATCTCAGGGTCTACGCATGGAAGTCTGGTGCCTTGCTGCTGCCTCTCTACAATCCCAGTGAGAGACTTGTCGTGCCCCTCGCTTAGGAACACTGAGGCAAAGAACTCGTTGAAGAGTTCAGCCTTGTCCCCCCTATCTGTCACCAATTGTTTCTGCCCATTTAGCAGGGGTCCTATTCCTCCCTGGGCCTTCCTTTTACTCCCTATATATCTAAAAAACAATTTCTTGTTTTCCTTTACTTGGGTTGCCATCCTCAGCTCCATGGTAGCTTTGGCCCGCCTAACTGCCTTCCTACAAGTGTGAGCAGAGGAGGTATATTTGTCTTTGGTGATTTCTCCCTGTTTCCACTTTTTATGTGCTCCCCTTTTGGCCCTTAGGCTGCCCTGGATTTTTCTGGTCAGCCAAGGAAGCCTCCTGGCCCCTTCCCCTCTTTTCCCTCACATTGGGATCATCTTGCTTTGTGCCTGAAGGATCATTTCCTTAAGGCACAGCCACCGTTCTTGGGCTCCCATCACTTCAAAACTCCTACTCTGCAGTGCGTCTTTGACTAATCGTCTGAGTTCATTGAAATCAGCTTTCCTAAAGTCTAGCACTTTCACCCTACTAGTTACTTTACCCACTCAATGTTTTATAAAGAATTCTATTATTAGGCAATCACTGTCCCCCAGATGGCTACCGATCTGGAGGTCCCCTACCATGTCATCCCCCATTGCCAATACCAGATCCAGTATGGCATTCCCCCTAGTGGGTCCATGTACCTCCTGTGTCAGGTGGAGGTCCTGTACACAGGATAGGAACCTGCATGAGCGGTGGGACTTTGCCATCTGCGTCTCCCAGCAGATGTCTGGGTAGTTTAGGTCCCCCATGACTACTGCCTTTTTGGCTTTTATGGTCTCCGAGAGCTGCCTCAGGAGCCCCGAATCTCTTTCTTCCCCTTGATGTGGGGGTCTGTAGCAGACCCCTACCACCAAATCCCTTTCTCCTTGCCCCCCATGTAGCCTAACCCACAATCCTTCTACTTCCTTGTCCTTTGATTCCTTCTTGATGAGGGTTGATGTATATTGCTCATTGACATAGAGCGCAACCCCTCCCCCTTTTTTCCCTACCCTGTCCTTTCTGTACAATCTGTAACCCTCAATATGTACCGCCCAGTCGTGGGACGAATCCTACCAGGTTTCCGTTAGCCCTACTAAATCATAGGCAGATGTCTATTTGCTTTATGGCATGAACACCAAGCCAGCATTCCTAGGGCTTAAGGGGCCGGGTCCTGCATGTCACAGGAATGCCTATGAAAGATTGATCCCCACAAGCTCTGGAAATGCCTGGCAGACTTTCCCCCTACTTACAAGGAATTTCCAGGGATATGTGTCTAAGTGGAGAAAGCTAGGTTTCCCCTGCTTACAGAGACATGTCCTGGAGATCCCCAGGGGTGTGTCTGTGTAAGTGGGGAGATACATCACCTATTGGCCTGCATGATGAATGGGCAGGACACCAAGCAATGTGTGTTTCGCCCAATGAAGTAGATTAGCTGTGCCAGGACACATGCCGGCACAGCTGATCTGCTTCATTTGGCAATGTTTATTTGTATCCATCTAGTTCAACTCCATCCACAGATTCAGGATTAACTGTTTGTAGACCATACTTTTAGGGTATGCACATTGGAACAATTAACTGCAGGATAAAAAGGGGCCAGGGCTTTACTATGCATCAGTTGTTCTGTAACTATCTGTTTGTATGCAGTAAGTGAAAGCTAAACCATGGTAACACAATCCTTTTTCCCATGCCTGACATTTTGTGGAAGGTGCCGAATTAGACTAGTGTCATTTCCAGTTTCCCTCCTCAAGGAATGCACATCAGGCATATTAGATTGTGAACCACCCTTTGTGAGGCAGCTTATTCTCTCAACACAAGGTCTATTCAGACATAATTCTGAATTATATGCACACAATACATCAGTACAGGTATATTTCTGTTCTAATACCTTCTGCCAGTTCCAGAAATGTTTTTCTTGTTAGGTACTAGAGCAGGCTTGTCCAACATATGGCCCGCGGGCCACCATGCGGCCCGCCAAGCTGTTTTCTAAGGCTCGAGGTGCTGAGACAGGAGACGAAAGTAAACACTGTTTACTTTCATTCCCACCCCTTGTTCCTCCCCCAGCCCCTCAGCAGCTTCCTGATGGGAGGGAGGGAGGGTCCTTTGGCCAGCCCACTAGGTGATAAAAAGTTCATGATCTGGCCCCACATTCCAAAAGGTTGGAAATCCCTGTACTAGAGAGTGGGCCGTTTTGCCTAGGGGTTAGTTACCTTAAGCATGGATATAATCCAGGCCTCTTTCCCAGGGATCTGAGGTCTAGCAGGATCTTGTCTCAGAACTGGATTTGGAAGCCATAGCTGATGCTGGGACAAGCTGGGGTCAGAAGCCAAAGCTGGAGACAAGGTAAACTGAGGTTAATGGGGATCAGAAGCCAAAAACCAAGGCTGAAGGTTGAACCAGAATCACAACCAGGGAATGTCTACACATGGATTAATGCACCTTTGTTACTTGTAATAACAGCTACTAACTCCATGCACAATAACTGGTGTTACTGTTACCTAACCTAAAAGGGGCAAGGCCAGGGACACAGGCCCTGAGCACAGGGTGGTGGTCTGGCTCTGTAGGCTGCAGAAGCAAGAGCTCCAGAGCAGGGGAATGAAGGAGAGGTCCTGGCTGGCACTGAGGCTATCTTGAGGAAGGCAATCAGTGCTGCTGCCCTACAGGGAAATATTACCTGGGGTAAGGAGAAGCCTGGTTGTGCAGGCAGGGAGTCATTGTTTATGTCTGGACCCAGAATGGGTTTAGTTTGTGTTAGCCAGAGGGCTTACTCCTTGGTTTCAGTTTCAACCAGTGGTTTGGGTGTGGCTGCAAGGGGAGAACATCAGTGTATGCACCACTGACTAGCAGATAGTGCTTAGGGATTGTTAAAGCACAATTAATTAACCCTTAAATGGTAAGTGAAATATGAACACAGACAACTCAAGTGTCCTAAAATCAAAGTCTAACTTTATTAGTACAACAAGTATTATCTTAGCAGTTCCTATATTCAGAGAGAGAAAAACACTTAGTACAATGATCTCACCCAATCCCAGATGTTACTTTGCTTCACAGAAAAGACAGCCACTCAGTTCCTGAAGCAAAGGGTGTGTCGTTGCCTGGGACAGGTGTTGAAAGCTGGATTTATGATGAAAATGATGATGACAACACACTTAACTTTCTTGCTCCCTCGCTTTTATGCTTTTCTTTAACTTGACTCCTTTTATGGCTCCTTGCTTTCGGATTGGTCTCTCTACAGTTAGCATATTGTCCACGTTTTATCCTGTCAGCATATTATTTTGTTCAACAGACCCATTACCAGCACACCTCTTAATTTGGCCTTTTTCCGGTATCTTACTTTGAGCGTTGTCCGTTGGTCTCCTTTATTACCTTTCATTAACATTTCATCCCTCTGATTTAGCTGGTTAGTGCCAAGTTCAGTTAATTTGAGCTAGGAACAAAACTATCACTACGATGTGTTAGAAAAACTTCTCACATTGATAGAAAAAGGAAAGAAACATCATGCGAGCAAACTCAAGGCTATAAGCTGCTTGCAAGAAACAAAGCCAGCTGATATTGCAAACACCAGCAAAATGAAAAGTTCAGATAATAATGAGGTTATACAAGACTTAGGCTGAATATAAGAGAAAACTTTAAACAATACTATAATTCACTACTCTATAAACAAGTGCAACTTTAAATAATGAAATATGATAAGCTGCCCTAACACTAGGGTAGGGTGCTTGAGGGATCCAGGGTGGTTTAACCCACAGCGGGGTGCCAGAGGCATGCCAGTGCTAGAGCATTGCTGGAGGCCCTGATTCAGGGCATGCCATAGACATAAGTGGGGTTTAGAGCCTAGAGAGAGAGAGAGCAAGGCTTCAGCCTAGTTTGGCCAAGAGGCCCAGTGCCTAGGAAGGGTGGAGCCAGGGCCAAGGGGTCCTGTGCACAGAAGAGACCTAGACAAGGGCCAGGGGACTCAGGAGCCAAAGCAGGCTCAGCAAGTGTGTTGCCTAGGACAGGGCAAAGACAAAGCTAGATTATGTGGTCAAGGGCTGGAACCCAGAAGCCAGGTCAGGCACAGTAGGCCTAAGCTAAGGGAACCAGCAAGAGTAAAGAGGCTGAAGGTCAGGAAGGCTGAGGTCCTGACAATGGTGTAGAGGCCTGAGGTGGCCTGCTGTTGGGTTGGAGCCAAGTGCCCACCACAGTCATCAGTAGGTAACACCTGTGAGGCATAGGCATGGCTATAGGGCAGGTCAGAGGCTATGGTTAGCTCTTAAGGCTGATAGGTGCCCTGGAGAAGGGCACTGACAGGCAGTCAGGGCCCATCTAGCAAGGGCAGGGCAAAGACCAGCAGGAGCCAGGAAGAACTAGCTGGCATCTAGAGGAACCAGGGCTTACTTTAGGACCCATTAGGCAGCCTCCCTTCCAATCAAACAATTACTTCAAGGCATGGCAGGTGAGTGAAAAGGGGAGGGCATCCTACAGGTGGAGAAGGGTAAGGGTTGTTTGGCCACCAGAGAGTGTTACAGCCACTCCTGAAGCCTGAGCATTGTTACAATCCCCCCTGCTATTCTTTCCTTGGACCTTTACCCTGAAACTTTCAATAGGCCTAACTTCCACTTTGTATTGTACCTCTGAACATGTGTATATCACCTTTATATACAGGGCAACCCCTCCTTTTTTCCCTCTGCCTATTCTTCCTGCACAAGCTGTACCCATCCAAGGCAGCATGCCCAGTCATATGAACTATCCCACCCTGTCTCCGTAGTCCCAATTATATCATAATTCTGTGCTTGTACTAAGACCTCCAATTCTTCTTGTTTGTTCCCTGTACTTCTTGCATTAATGTACCAATGTTTCAGGTATCTGATTGTCCTCTCCTCTCCCTGATAACATTGCTAAGGCTTCAGTTTATTGCTTCCCTTTACTAAGTTTTTTTTAAATCTAGGTCATCTGGCTCTTTACTTGCCTTTTGCCTCCATTCCCCTGGTGAACCTAGTTTAAAGCTCTCCTCACTAGCTTAGCAAGCCTGTATGTAAAGACTTCCTTCCCTGTCTTTGTCAGGTGGACCCCATCTTTTCCCAGCAGTTCATCTTCCTGGAACCCCACCCCACAGTCAAAGAAGCTAAAGTACCACTGGCAACTATGCAGCCATGTCTTGATCTCCAGAATGAATCTGCTCCTAGCCAGGATTTTACCCTGGACTGGAAGGATTGATGAAAACATAACCTGGGCCCACGTCCCTTTCACCCTTGTGCCCAGAGCCATATTGTCACTTTTGATCTGCTCAAGTGAGGTTGCTCTAGGCTTATCTGAAGCACTTATTCTCAGACCCTCCAAGAACCAAAGGCCTGAGACTGGGTACTGGGGACAAGGCCAGAGGGGACTCCTAGGTGAAACTCCAGCTCTGGAATAGGTCAGTGGACTCAGGTGGGTGGGGTATGCTTAGGCCCTCTGGTGCTGGGACATATTGCCATGACACCTTGACATACTGATGCCATTATATCTCAGACCTCCTTTCTTTTCGTATTTTAAATTCTCAAGCATGTCTATAGCATCAAAAGCATGCTCACACTCTGGTAAGCTTCATTGTGGACTGAGGATGCAAACATGCAACTTGCTTATTACAATGTAGCTTACCCTGTGTTTTACTGCAGAGTAAATTCACTCTGATAAGGAGTAGATGCATGGTCAGCTTTCCAAAACTAGCTGTCCATGGTAGACAGCTATTGCAATACCTGGCCTCAAGGTGGCAAGTGAGATGGTTTGCACTGACCAAAGGGCCACCTCCAGATGCAATGGAGTACAGAACAGATACACAATTGGTACACTTTCTGAGGCGTAATTTTACCTTGGAGGGGAGTGACTTGTACAAATGTAAGACTGTACCTAGTGAAAAGTCAGTTTACCCCAGAACAAATGTATCATATGTCCACACCCTGACAAATCTTAGTTGCTGGCAAATTCTAATTGTCTTGCTAAAGATTAATTCTGGATCTCTCAGTATCAATTCTCTCAAGGTTTTGGTTTTGTTTTTTTGTTCCAGATTCCAATTATAATCTGGGACTTTTTTCTTCCTCCATTTCCCTTCCCAAATGTCAAGGTTGCCTCTTCAGCCTTAGGTCGGTTAAATATTCTTCCATAGTTTCACATTCTTTATGCATCCTCTGGTTAAAAGTCTCTCTCTCAATTGTTTTCATTTTGCATGGAGACTATTCATCAAATGTCTGCAGTACAGTTTCAGATTTGGCCTCCTCTGCCTGCATTAACTGAAAACTGCCAAATATACCAAAGGTGTGTCTATATGAGATGCTTTATTGTGCAGCAGACTAAAGCATCACTGTCTACACACGTGCACCATTTATTACATAGTAAATTAGTTTATTGTGCAGTTACCTACTACCTGTAAATCCAGGTAGTAAACTGGGAGGGAGCTGGGGGCTGAGCAGTGCCAGGGCTGGGGGAGTTCCCTGTCCCCTGTGGCCCCTGGCTGGGCAGGGATTTCCTTGTGTGGCTGGGGGTTGCCTGGGATCTGCCCCAGATGTGGGACAGCTCCCAGCTAGGCCCCAGCTGTGGGGAAGTTCCTCTGGACATGGGGCTTATCCCCATGTGCAGGCGGCTGGGAGAGCTGTGCAGCAGCAGCTTTCTCCCAGCCCCCTGCACATCAGGATCCCTTGTGATATGTACAGGACAAGGAGACAGCTGCCACTGCTGCTGGTGGAGCAGTCCTGGCCCCTTGTGCATGGGGACTGGCCATGTGCTCCCTGCCAGACCCTGGGCATGCACCCCAAGGGAGCCTTGAGCTCTATCTTGCTGCTGCACCCGGCCAGAGTGGGGTAGGAGCAAACCTGTACTGGGCTATTCCCATTGGCAGCCAATTTTCTCCCAACAGGGAGCATGTGTAAGTGTGCTCCCAGGGAAGGCTTACTGTACAGTATTTTATTGTGCAGTAAGCATATATATCATTAATAGTACATATAGATGCACTGCAAGCTTTTCAGAATCTGCTTTTGCCAGAAATAAGGCTGCCTTTGAACTTGCTTTCTTTTTTGCTGATACCCTCTGCTTGCAGATACAGAGGGAAACACTGTTAAAGTCTGTTCCAGTTTTCTTCCATATTTTGAGGAAGTTTCAGCTCTAGGAGATCTTTCAGCTGCTGCATTCTTCCATTTGGATTATTTTCTTAATTTCTGTTTGCTCCTGGTACCATGTGATGTTCAGTAATCAACATGCAGTGGAGTCACTGAATAAAGTGCATCACTTCCAAGCAGTGATCTCATTGCTTGGCTGGCCCTTCTCAGACACAGAACTTCTGTAGCATCCCTCTCCCTAACCTCATGTCTAGCAGCCAAACCTTTTAAAGGCATGGTTCTCAATGCCACAGAAGTGATGGAAAAATTCTCCACTTAGTTCCAGTTTACTGGCACTCCAGGATCTTCCTTTATTGATGTGCCTCACTGAATCCAATTTAAAATGGGATTATCACAGAAGTCTTTAACATAAATCTGAACCTAGTGAAGAGACCACCAGTGATACAAAGGTCAGGTTTAGGAAGATGGATTGTGTGACTAAAAAGCAGAAGAATAGGTCAGGAGAAAAAGTGAGCAGAATCACACCTGGGTGCAGCACTCCAGCAAACACAGTGGGCATGTACTATTAATGTGCTTTAAGTTTACTGTGCAATAAAAAGGGTTCAGTAAGCTTTCCCTGGGAGTGCATCTACATGTGAGTCAATCAGCAGCAAATTTGCTCATGATGGGAACAGTTTAGTGCAGGGCTACCCCTGCCCTCCTCTGCCCTTTACACTGGACTAGCTGGGGGCACTGGGGTCAGTTCTGGGCAGGGTGAGTTGTCCCTCCAGGGCAGCTGCCTCCCAGTCCCATGCCCTGATCAGCAGATTGGAAAAGGGACTGAAAAGCAGGCAGCCACCCAGGGGAGTGCCATTTTCCCTGCATCCTGCTGCCTGGGCTGACTGGGAGCAATTTGCTCCCAGTCAGTTGTCTACAAGTGTGTTACTGCGCAGTAGCTACTGTGTGGTTAATCTACCTGTAGCTACAGGTAGTAGCCAACCATACAGTAAACTAATTTACTGCACAGCAAATGCTGCACATGTATAGACAGTGACACTTTACTGCACAGTAGATTAGTCTACTGTGCAGTAAAGCACCTTGTGTAGGCGCGTCCAGTGTTAGCCAGCGCCTAGTGAATGACAGTGTCCCCACCCACTCATTCCAACAAAGGTCAATCACACTTTCTGCATGCAGCTGCAAACATAGTTTTGTTGTGTTTATGGAGGAATGGGGAGCAGAGGAGGAGCATTGCTTGATAAGCTGTGTCAAACACAAGACACCCTATGGTGGATGCAAACAGCTTGTGAAATGCGCTTCCAGAAGTGAAACCCTTTGCAGTTAGGGTGTAAACCATTCCTGTCTGGAGGGTGGGTGAAGATCTGCGTGACACTGTGGTTTGACCTGAGCCTCACTTAGAGAATTGATGCTCTTATTTTTTAAGCTTTTTGCCTACACAGGGATGGTTTTCAACCTTAAGGGAATTAATACGCTCAGTTTGTGAAATATTACGCTAATGTTAAAATGTCAGGAATGTTCTATGCATCTCTTTCACACTCTCTATGCATGTATCTGTTAGGGCATCTGTCTTATCACAGTGCTTGAGATTCAGAGAGAGCCGTGATTAGGCTTGAAATCTTAACTCCCCCTCAAGCCTATATCCAGCCTTATAATGAGCTAATATGATTTGCAGGCCTCTGATAGGCCACGTGTTCAGTTTCAGAAATCTCTGGCTACATGTAAGTGGATTTTGATTTAAAAGGAAACTTTTATAAATGGCTTGTCATTTCTCCATATATGACTCTGTGAAACAGGAGACAAATGCATGGAGGTTTATTTTTATTTTCTTGCCTCATTCTTACATCGTGCTCCCCTGTATGTTTGTCTGTTTCTGTCTGGTGTCTTTTGTCTTATACTTCAATTGTAAGCTTTATGGAGCAGGGACTGTTTCCTTTGTGTTCTGTGTTTGCGTACCACCTAGCACAATGAGGTTCTGGATCATGGCTTTGGTTGCTTTACATCAGTGGAAACAATTATAGTAGGTGCTTCTTATGCTTAAGTTAAAGATTGCTTCTAAGGATACACTACTAGGTTTGTATGCAGAAATGTGTCCTTGTCAGAAAAATGTTGACTACTGAAAGCATGCTTTTGTTCAAAAACTGCTTATATCCTATGTAGTGATACTTTATCTTCTGTGCTAAAGATTTAAATTGACTTTTGGGGCGGTATCCTGTGTATTATGTAGCTGAATTAACAGGGTTCTTTGCTCGAAGGATTAATTTCTTTTTAGGAGTAATGTCATGTCAGAATGTTGTTGTCTGGAGAGAGAGAAGGAAGTCTTTCTGGTTAGTAAATGCATTTACCTGTGTGTAAGTTGAGATTGTTTTGTATTGCACTGCTCCAAGTATTGCTGCTACTCTTACTCTTACTACATGTATACTGCACATGAATGTACAACGAGGACTGTGAGGACCAAGACATTCTGTATACATGCTGGTTTGCAGGAAGCCTTCATCTTCAGATATCACTGTGTCCTTAAGATTATGAAAGCAGAAATAAGATGATGTGCTGATTGTGGGGTTATTTGCATTCACTACCACCCACCTTCCTCCATTTCAAGATTGTCAGCTGCAAAGGGTGTATCTGAGCAGAAGCACATTGTTTCAGGTTTGCACCATATGGATTTTAGAGAAGGGGAAGAAATCAGATGGAAGAAGGAACAGATTCACTTGCAGTGTTAGCACAGCAGCTAAAGTCCATTGGATATGCTCATTTTTTAACATTACATAAGAAAACCTTTTGTCTGAGTCTAACAGTAAGCGTATTAACCCCCTTGAATTGGTCTGCTTATGTTTCTTTTTAAAGCTAGTGGTTCTTTTTTTGGTATTAGTTGCTAATCTCCACATCATGAATCACTGTTCCAGAATCCTGCATAACCCTTCCCTTGTATCATAAGGTTTACCAAAGAACTAACAGTTTAATTTTTCACATGAACTGAGAATGGGAATAAGACGAAGTGTTATTCTCTACACTGTGCCATGGAACTCTCATGTACTGTGACCCACTTCCTATCCTGGGATACTCTAGACCAGTACTGATTTGAAACAAGCACTTTGCCTACAGCTTTGCTCAGGCCGTGTTAAAAGCTAGATGGCATTGCTGACAGACTCACAGAACACAGTGCGAATGCCTGCAGTAGTCTCACAGAAGTGCAGGGCCTGTCACCAGCATTTTGGTGATGAAATGTTATTAGTTCTTAATGACATATTTGGACTGGAACACTCAGTTTTATTATCTCTGTAAGGCTATTGCTCCTTTGGAGGCTTGGAGCAGGATTGGGAATAATATTTTTAATACCAGAAAGCAGAAGCAATGTGGTTACTAAAGCAAAGGTGTAAATTAAGGACTGTTCTTCCAGTAACTCACTTAAGGTCTGATATGCCAAGTAAAAAAGTTCAGTGGGACTTTGTCATTGGCTTGTCAGAGTGCAGAATCAAACCCTTAGTTAACAGAGGATGACTGTTGTGTGATGACACAGCAGACTCTGATTTGGAGCTTTCTTTCAAACCAAAATAAATGCATGAGATTTATATCAGCTAGTAAGGTCCTTTCCCAGTGGTCTGTTCCCAGTGGTCCTCATAATCATAATGGCAAAATTTTAAAAACCATATTTACTCAAATACAAGATGAGGTTCCCTACCTCCCCACCCCCATCAGCATGGGGGGAAACCCCTTTTCTTATATTTGCCTACAAAGAAACTGCATTAAATATGTTGCCTATCTTTGAACTGCTGCTAAAAGCAGCATGTGCTCAGTAATGGCAACTAAGCATGAAATTGATTTAAACACAGTCAACACTGAGCATGACTATAAAACACATGGCCTATATTGGGCAAACATGCTGATGGAAACTTACCACAGGGATAAGTTAGCACAACCCATTGGAATCAGACATGTGGTAGTGCCCACTGAACACAGTCCCCTTCATCACTGACTTTTTAAAGTCATGGTGAGCTACTATATTAAATATATTTTCACTTCATTTTCACTCCCACAGCTGAGCTGCACCTTTCTTTCCCATTTTCAATGATTCCTGTTTCTTCACCAGCTTTAAATGTCTTAAATATCACCAAATGGGAACCCAGACAGTTCACCCAGAATCCCTTTCTCTCAGCCTGGTGCATATGATTAGTGTGGCTACAACCTCCATGAGGTGAAGCCAGACTAGGTTGCCCCATACCTCATTTGCATATAATTTTTTGGAGCATCCCAGGACTCATGGCAAGAACACCCAGTTTCAGTCATGAGTGGAGGGGCTAATTAGCACATGGATACGTTGTGGGGGCATTTGGAGTATACATACATACTGAGTAGTGCTAAGCTATGGGGTCACCATGGCATAAAATGCTGTTGACTGTGCTAGGGCCCAACCCAATGAACTATATAGCAAATCATGAGTCTTTTGGTTTTAGACTAAAATCATGTATATTTGGTATTAGTATCATGCACAGTCTGGCTAAGATCAAGAGCCAAATGGATGCCTGGGTCAAGGCCAGAAAGCCTGAAAAAGGGACTGGAAAGGACAAAGTGGATGGTGTGAAGACAGGTCACCTGAGCAGAGCACTGGCACAAGGAAAGAGAAAGGAAGCAGTTGAGAAAAGACCATGCCAGAAAGAAGAAGGTTCCTGGAAAGCATTTGGACCCCACCCCCCCGCCCCTTGAATATCAGATTGAGTCTTCAAAGCTGAACGTGATCTGACTGCATTTTAGCCAGCTAGTGCTGAAGAACATCTTGAAGGTAAACCCTAGAGATCTGGTTGGGCTGACGACTTTGCCAGGAGGGCTGCGCTGGGACTTCATATTCCGGGACTGCTGGGGCTTTAAGGATTTCTGGCAGATGTAGAATAGGAACAGGGAGGACCCAGGGCTTTGATTCTTTGACTTTGGAGAGCTGGAGGAGAATTGGGAGCATGTAGTGATTTTGAAGATGTTTAACTTGGCAATGAAGGAGGAAGATATAAAGATCTGGCTCATCAGGTATTGCAAAAAGGTGGGCGAGATTGAAAGGGTATGGGACCCCAATGGGATCTGGACTGGGGCTTGGCAGCTTTGCATCCTACTATGCCCCAGAAAGCCCTAGAGGAGTGAGACATCTCCCACTGGCAATAGCCCTGGGGGTCAACAGGAGGTTTGTGATTTACCATGGCTAGACGAAGCTGTACAGGAAATGCGATGAAGGGGACACTTAGCTTTGGTTTGCCCCTACAGCATATGTTCAATATGTAGGAAGAAGGGCCACATAGCAAAGGAATATAAGGAGAAAAGGCACTGCTATAGGCAATGTGTAGGGGAGGCCTGGGGGGGCATGTGCCCCCCCCCACCCCGAGATTGGCTGCTGCTGGCTTCTGTGGGCAGTTGCTGCTTGCACCCACCCCCCGCTTGACACCAACGTGGACGGTGGTGTCTGCAGGTGGTCCCTGCTGACTGCCACTGATGCCAGGTGGTCCCTGCTCACTGCCATGGTGCCCCTCTAGTTTAGGGAGGCACCAGTCATTCCTGGGCACTGCAACCTCTGGGGGGAAGAAGGGCATGTGTTCTGCTCCTGCCCCCAGTCCTTTGCAAACAAAGCAAGGCAGCAAAGAGAGGAGGAAGACAAAGGACAAGAGGAAAGGGAACTAGAGATGCCTGTGGAATAGTCTGCTGAGCCTGAGCGGCAGGGGAAAGAATCAGAGAAGGAGGATAATGAGAGCCAGGGAGAGTCAGAAGGGGAGGAGGAGGAGGAGACTTCAATATCTCCCCTCCCCTGTATACACACAGAGCTGAAAGCCTGGGGGAAAGAGGAGAAACAAAATGCAGGGAAAGGGAGCACTGCATCCCTGAAAAAAGGAGGAGGGGAGGAGAGCAATGTGGAGGAAGAAAGAGGGTCAGAAAAGGAGAAAAATGAGATGGAATAGCAAGAAGTTAGAAGAAAGAGAAGGGAGGAGGAGAAACCAAACGAGGAAGCTGAAAAGTAGAAGGGAAAGAAGTAGAGACCCAGCCAAGTACCTCTGCCAGTAGTCTCCTCTCCTCAGTTATCTCCTCACTACAAAGCTCTGACATCCCAGAAGAGATTTTCACCAGTCAGGAGGAGTGGGTGGACAAATTCCTAGAAAAGTCAGACTCAGAAGGATTTGTGAAAGCAATGAATGTGAGAGTGCATTAGGAGGGAGTACAGGAGCAGGATAAGACAGAGGAAAGCCTGTAAAGAAAGAACAGACAGACAGATAAAAGTAAACTGAAATCTTAAACCAAAATGTTAATTATAGCTTCTCTAAATGTACGGTCTGTACTGAATAAATACAGATGGAATATGATTGAAGCATATCTAGCTCAGATAAAGACAGATATTATCTGTATACAAGAATGTACAATACGAGCCGCAAAAAATCACACAAAATATGAGAGAGTGTGGAAGTGGGGGCCATCTAGCTGGTCTGGCTCAAATATTAACAGGGCACCAGATGTAGCAGTGCTAATTAAGAATCCAGGCAGATAAGGTTCTTTGGGTAGATGTGATATCTTTTATTAGACCAACTAAATAGTTGGAAAAAAATTTCTTTGCAAGCTTTTGGGTACAAATGCCATTCTTCAGGCATAGGGAAAGTCTATCCCCAGTCTTTTGCAAACCAAGCAAGGCAGCAAAGAGAGGTGGAGGAGGACAAAGGGCAGACTTTCCCTATGCCTGAAGAAGGGAGTTCATACCTGAAAGCTTGCAAAGAGCAATTTAGTTGGTCTAATAAAAGATATCACATCTACACAAAAAACCTTGTCTGCCTATGTCCTTAGACCAACATGGCTACAACCAAGGACCCTAAAACAATTAAGAACCGAAACATCAAGATCAAGAGAACAAAAGAAGCAGCCGGGAGGTGAATGCTGCAAGTAATCTGTGAAATGGATGAGAAAATATTTGAGATCACAGATATTTATGCACTAGTGGATTGAGAGGAGAGCTGCTGATTGACTCCTGGGAAAATTGGAATCTGGCATGAATGGTGGAAAACCTTGTATTTTAGTAAGCTATTTCAATTATGTATGATGAGCACAGGACAGAAAGAGTGAGAGGGAAGCAGGAACCATGGACAAGTCATTAAAGATCCTAAACAGAATAATCATACAATGACCTACAGCATGAATGATGCGTGCCCCTGGTGGCTGGGGGGCATGGTGGTGGTGGGAGCATAGCAGTGGTAAGCGGGAGCTCCCGCAGACACCACCAGTGCTGTCGGCGGTGGGGTTGGGGGGTGGCGAGTGCTGACCAGGGGTCGGTGACCACCTGCAGATGCTGCCGGCAGCATCGGCAGTGGCCAGCGGTGATCGCTGATCACCTGCAGATGCTGCTGGCAATGTTGGCAGTGGGAGGAGGGGGGTGGCGAGTGTCAGCGATGCTTTTTTGTAGGGGGTGCACTGCCACGCTTAGGGGATGCACATGAACCCCCTATGTGTTGCCCCTGACCTGCTGGATACAGGTGAAAGAGGACTGGGGGAAAAAGTTGTCTTTACAAGAGGAGATACAGCATAGAAAAGTTTCTCATTGATTTACCTTATCCTGACATGAAAGCACCAGACAAAGAGAGAACCAGAAACAACACCAGTTTTCTTCTCAGACCACTACATGCTTACAGCAGGGTTGAAAAAAGGGAAACACATGCAGAATGGGAAAGGAGGGAATATGGTGCCTCCAGAATGAGAAAGGAGAAGAACACACATCAAAAGAATCCATTTTATGAATAGTGAAAGGTTTTTACCAGGAACTATATATAGAGAGAAAGGTAGAGAAGGAAGCCGAACAGATTTGGCTGGAAGGACTGCAAAAGAAGCTAATGGAAGTAGATGAACAACAAGTGGAAGACTGGAAGGTGGAGAAAGCCTGGGACACCCTGAAAAATTTTAAAACTGTGAAAAAACTGGGAAAAGGTGGATTACCAAAAGAATTCTATGTTACTTTCTGGGACTGACTGGGATCAGACCTCATAGAAGCATATATATAATGAGAGAAGGAGAGAAAGAAGACTCTTGAAAAGTATGAAAGAAGGAATAGTAACTCTGATATTCAAGAAAGGGGACAAAACCCAGATAAAGAACTGGAGATCAATACCTTTGTGAAACTTTGACTACAAGTTCCTAGCCAAAGTGATAGCAAACAGGCTAAAAGAAGCAATTGGGAAAGTGCTAGGAGAAGATCAAGTATGCACAGTCCCTATGAGGAGGATTCATGGGGCCATAATACAATTAAGAGATGCCATGCAATACTGCAAAGAAAGAAACCTAAACCTGGCATTATTAAATGCAGACCTGAAGAAAGCCTTTATAGGGTTGACCATGGATTCCTCTGACAGATGCTGGGAAAGCTGGGGATCTCTGCCGAATTCCTTAACTGGCTGAAGATGTTGTAGACTGGTGCAAAAAGTCAAGTTTAAATAAATGGACACCTAATGGAACCAGTAAAGTGAGATGAGGGGTGAGGCAGGGGTGGCCCCTGTCCTCAGTACTCTTCATCTATGCGATTGAATCACTAGTAGAGCAAATAAAGTGAGATGCCATTGTGGTAGGAGTCCAAATACCAGGAAGGAGCAGAAAGCAGACCAAGTGCATTGTGTACATGGATGACATAAATATGGTATGTAGGGGCCAATGGTCCATCAGGGAAGTGATGAAACATATTCAGCTTTATGAGAAAATGACAGGGTCAAAACTCTACCTTGAGAAGAGTACTTGTATGATATACAGAGAGATGAGGGACCTGTGAGGGATGGGATCACAGTGGTAAAAGAAGGGATATGGGTACGGGGAGTACATTTTGATGCAAAGCTTAAAGACAGGGAGGTGTGGCAGAAAACTACTGTGAGGGTCAAGCAAAAGCTGGGACTCTGGAGTGGGCAGAAGTTAACTCTAGAGGTAAAGGTGAGCCTGCTAAAATACATGATCTTGCCTGTCATTTTATATACAGGACTGGTGTTCCCCCTGACATGGAGCACAGCTTGTGCAATACAGAGGAGCATGTTTGTGTGCTTCTGGGGGTCACAATAGGAGAGACTGGCATGGGACATATACAGACAGAAGAAACATGGGGGAGAGACTTCCCAGATGTGATTTTATTCATAATGGCCAAGTACTTAAGCCTGTTTTGTAATTTGGCCGTGGGAGAGGAGTCCAAAGCAGCATGATTTGTCAGACACTTTGGAGGAAGACTATGGAGGAAATGGGGAAAAGGAGACTGTTCGTTCATGTAGCCATGGGCATGGCAGCCCCCTACATGGTATCTGGTAATAGAAGCTTTCTAGAACCGATATAATTTACAGCAGATAGAACCGGAGGAAATGAAAGACCATTGCAAGATGCAACAAAAGGTGTGTGCACAAGGTAGAACAGCTGTGATGGGAAACTCTCTGCGGAGAAAAGGGATACCATCTGGAAGGAGTGTGTAAAAAAGACTATTTAAAACAGTACTGAGAGCTAAGATAGATTCTAGCATGCAGAATACTTTCAGTTTGTGAGCTGCAACATTGCTGGCGGCTCTGCTGGGCTGCAAAGTGCCCAAGGGACTTGTGTACCAAGGAAGAAATGTATGAGCACTTGCTGTGGGAATATGTCTTTGCACAAAGAGTGTGGGGAAGGGCAGAGTGATTATACCATCTTAGTACAGGCACTAGGTTAACAGCTGAAGTGGTGCAGTGGGGAAAGACAACAAATGCAGGACTGGGAAGGGAGAGGGGAGGAAGAAGTGGATTGAATTTCGGAGAAAAAGACCAGAAAGAACATCTGGTCTTGATGTTTGTGGATGGAACCTAAGGAAAATAAGAAACAAAACAAAATGTTGCATGAGAAATTGGATTGTATAAAAAAAGCAGGGTGGGATGGGGAAAAGTTCATGCACTGATAAGACGTAAAATGTTGAATACCTAAAAGAAATGACAGAGTAAGTCAGCGACGAGTTTGTGTTTCTAGGAACAGCATGAAAACTTAACTATGTTTTTAAAGGGGAACAGGAGGGGAAAGGAAAAGAGCTAAGTGGAATTTGGATATTTTTGTAAATAAATAACCCCTCCTAGTTTGTACTATATATAAATAGGTGCTGAAGTGCTATTTCAAGTGTATTTATGAAGTACCTGTGCTGAAACTTGCAGAAGTTTCAAAAAATGTAAAATGCATCAATTCTGGATGAACTAAGCCGATGAGTACTACATGTAAAGTAGTATAGGTATGCTTATTTCAAGATGAGTGTTTTCAAGGTTGCTTCTCACTTCCATGTGCTCAGGGAGAGCAGGGTCTGTGAGGAAGCAGGGGGGAAGGGATTGCAGGGGGAGGAAATGGCGGGGGAGGGACAAAGAGCAAGGAGGCTACCTGACTCCTCTGATTTAATTTTCCCTACTGTAGCAGTGGGAGGGGAACAAATTCACGGCAAACCTCCAATAATTAGATTCTATACCTGGAAAATTATAACAAATTTATAAATGTTCCATATATAGAATCTAATTATCCTGGGAAGGGGGTCATGTTATATTCAGGGTTGTCTTATATTCAAGTAAATATGGTAGCATTGTGCCTAAACAGACTAGGGGAATTCTGAGAAAACACTGTGGGATGATGATAGTGCCAGCCTGTTTTCTGGTCCAAAGGTGCTCTTTCAGACTTGGCAACAACCCCAATCCCAAATAAGACTGATCTTCTGTAGAACGGCTTCATAGGGCTAGGTTTGTTTGTTTTTTCTTACTCCTGGTCTGTGAGCCATCTCATTTTAAGTTTCATCTATTGGCATGTACATCATTTCAAAAGGATACCTAAAGCAGAATCTAAAATTCTGCCTGTGGCTAGAACTAACTATGGCAAATATATTATGGTCCAGATTATACCTTGAGTTATCCCAACATCACTAAGCATATTGCAGTTTCACTACCCTAGAGAACACTGTCACATGGAGAAAGAGAAAACACAAGAATGGGGAATCTTTTCTGTTGAAATTATATCACTCGATGAACTTTGTGAAGTCCCTTTTCTGAGAGGAAGGGAGTGGTTCACTCTTCATCTGATCCTATCCTTGGAACTGATTATGAGGGGGTATACATTTGTTAGGTGATTTTTTTCCACTTCTGTCCCACTCAGTAGAACTGAAGTAGTTGCCTCTAGGCTCTTCTGAACACCTGATGAGCTGTTTCCTCTCCTGCATTTTTCTCGCTCACTGTTCATTACATTACTAGCCTGAGAGAAGAGCAGTTGCAGGCTGTGCACCTTAGCTTAGGGGAGGAGTTAGGAAGTGCTTCTCAGGATTTGATTAGGCATCCTTGGGAAGAGAGCTACACTGGGCCCTGAAGCTCTTGTTAAACCTTTGCTACAGATGTGTCAAGAGTTTGTCTGAAAAGCACCAAGCTATACTGAAATTCACCATGTCTGGTTAATATGCCTCATACTGACCTACTGCTTAACATAGGACAGCATTTGGTACATTTTGTAATACCTGTAAATACAGGCACTGTTTAATGCTGAAAGGACTATTATTGCATATACACATTATAGCTAGAAATTCCTGTTCCTGTTACTTTTGTTATTCCATTTTCAATATTTCACTTGCATTAGGTTTGATATTTTTAGTTTGCTTACATAGTGGGGTTTATTTTACAGGGCCCTTCTAACAATTCATGTCTTTTCTTCTTGCTTACAAACTATTACAAGAGAACCACAAGTTGTCAAAAGTATTCAGTGGGATAAATTAAACAGTTGGGTAGCATTGCTGTATATCAAAATATAAAGCAAGACAAGGTGATAGTGTTGACCTGAACTTGTCAGTGGTAGTACACATTAACTTTTCCAGCAAAATGAAAGTGGCTTTTCTCTGATGCCTTGCTTTAATTGAGACTTGCTTTAAATTGCTAATGCTGTTTTTGAGGTTCATTACATTTATGACAATTTGGGATGATTACATCTTGCATTAGTAATATGGTGGCTTTATACAGTCTTCATCACAGAGATAATATTGGTCTATGTTTTGTTTTATATATTGATTTATATATAGTGTTTCTTAAAGTCTTCTTTAGGCTGGCTGAATAATTGTGTCTTATCCAAAAATGTTACTACTAAATTGTTTATTAATTGCTCCAGAATATTAATTAATTAAATATTACTGCCTTTACTACAGATCAAGGAGACGATTCTCCGAGCTCAGAGGGAGTCAATCCCAAAGCAAACCAAAGAGGGCAAGAGTGCTAAAAAGCCTTCTTGGCTCAGTAAAGGCATCCAGGAGGGCCAGAGGGGAAAAAAGGTGGCATACAATCAGTGGAAGCAAGGGGCTATCACCAAGGAGGATTACATCTCCATTGCTCATGATTGCAGGGAAGCAGTTAGGAAGGCCAAGGAAGAGATGGAACTAGGGCTGGCGACCAGAATTAAGGATAACAAAAAGTCCTTTTTCAAATACACAGGGAGTAAGAAGGCGGCATCAGGTAACGTGGGGCCCCTACAGGACAGGCTTGGCAATCTGGTGATTGCAGCAAAGGAAAAAGCTGATCTTTTCAATGAATTCTTTGCCTACATATTTCTGAGCAGGTACTGGGACAATTCCCCCACTAGGATTACGGACAGGCTCAGGGGACACGACGCCATGCTTAGGGTCAGGGATGGTCTAGTTACGGAACGTCTGGAGGGGCTGGACGTGTTTAGATCAGCAGGTCCAGATGCTCTTTATCCGAAGCTACTGAGGGAATTGGCGGAGGTCATAGCAGGGCCCCTGCCATGGCTGTATGAGTGCTTGTGTTGGGTGGTCAATGTGGTCCCCATTTACAAGAAGGTGAGAAAGGAGGACCCGGGTAAGTTAGGCTCACCGTGGTCCTTGGGAAGACCTTTGAGAAAATCATCAAGGAGCACATCATGGGAGGTAATGCTCAGGGGCAACCAACACGAGTTCATTGTGGGCAGATCCTGCCTGACTAACCTTGTTTCCTTTTTTGACTGTCTGTACTTAGTAATTAAAAGTGCCTCGACACAGCAGAATTCTTAGCACGATGAGAGTATTCGGTGCAAGGGATGCCTCGCTACGGCGGGAAAAGCCTTGGTGCAGTGATCAGCTCCTGCTAAAACTAGCAGTTGCACTGTTTGGATGCATGCTACTGATTGGCTCATTGTAAATTATTCATACCCGGCGGCTAGCAATTGGCTCACTAGCCATATAAAAGCTTGAGTAGTTTCCGCCCAAGTAGGAGAACTCCGTGTGTACGTTGGGAACGAGTTCCTTGTGTACCTTGGAGCAAAATTGGAGGCCTGATCAACCACCAACCACTCCCCGTCGATGACTGTCCCGACGTACCCTACACCCTGCATGCTCGGAAACATCGGTGTGCCACCTGGTTTTCTCTTTTGTTTGTAACCTGTACGGAGCGTGCCTATACTGTGTGCATCGACGCAAGTCCCTGTACATCAGTTTGTAAGTAAAGTTCTTTTTCAATTCAACCAGTATGCATTTGTGCCTAATTCCACTCCATCGCGGCCCCATTCCTGCTATACTCGGCATCCACAATGACCAGGTCACAAAATCCTTGGATGCGGGCGCTGAGGTAGATATCGTCTACCTGGACTTCAAGAAGGTCTTTGACACTGTTTCTCACTCCATGCTTATAAAAAAACTAGGTGACTGTGGCATTGATGCCTACACAGTCAGATGGGTGGCAAATTGTCTCAATGGTTGCAGCCAGAGAGTTGTGGTGGATGGGTTGTTTTCAACCTGGAGGGATGTGGGAAGTGTTGTTCCCCAGTGCTCGGTCCTCGGGCTTGTGCTGTTCAACATCTTTATCAGTGACTTGGAGGTGGGTGTGAAAAGCACACTGTTCAGATTTGCTGATGACACAAAGTTGTGGGGAGAAATGGGCACACTGGAAGGGAGGGACAGAATCCAACTAGATCTAGACAGGTTACAGAGGTGGGCAGATGAGAATAGGATGGAGTTCAATGCAGACAAGTGGAAGGTGCTACATCTAGGGAGAAGGAACCTGCAACACACCTATAGGCTGGGGAACTCCCTTCTCAACAACACAGTGGCTGAAAGGAATCTTGGAGTCATTGTTGACTCCAGGATGAACATGAGCCACCAATGAGAGGAAGCAGTCACTAAGGCTAACTGCACCTTGTCATGCATCTGCAGATGCATCACAAGCAGGTCCAGGGAGGTAATCTTTCCCCTCTATGTGGTGCTGGTCAGGCCACAGGTGGAGTACTGCATCCAGTTCTGGGTGCCGCACTTCAAGAGGGATGTGGCTAACCTTGAGAGGGTCCAGAGGAGGGCCACTCGCATGGTCAGGCGGCAGCAGGCCAGGCCCTACGAAGATAGACTAAAGGGCCTGAATCTATTCAGCATTCACAAGAGAAGACTGAGAGGAGATCTGGTGGCCATCTATAAACTCACCAGGGGGGACTAGTGGAAAATAGGTGAGGCTCTGTTCCCCTGGGCACAACCTGGGATAACAAGGAATAATGGCCACAAATTGATTGAGAGCAGGTTCAGGCTTGATATCAGGAGGCATTACTATATGGTTAAGGCTGCCAGGCTCTGGAATGGGCTCCCAAGGGAGGTGGTGCTCGCCCTTACCTTCGGGGTCTTCAAGAGGAGGTTGGATAGATATCTGGCTGGGGTATTATGATACCAGCACTTGTCCTTGCCCAGGGCAGGGGGTCAGACTTGATGATCTGTTCAGGTTTCTTCTGACCCTAGAAACTATGAAACTAACTATGAAACTACAAGATTTTGGGAAATTTCTACTATTAACCTTCTTCCAAGCTGTCAACTCTGTTAATTCATAGTCTTTTTTCTGTCTTAACCCATTTCAAATCCCAATAATAGGAATTTACTTCTCAAGTAAATGGCAATTTAGTTTCCGTAATAGATTTATTAGTGACAAAAAGTATTTTATGAAAATCAAAATAAATTGTATCTTAATTGCTCCTTTATCTACTGGTTTGTTGAATTCCCCCCAAAAGTCCAATAGGTTCATAGAGGCACAGTTTTCCCTTACAGAAAATGCCTGATTATTACTATCACATGCTAACCTAGGTGCTTTATTAGACTAAGTGAAGAAGTAAAGTGTACAGGGCTCTGATGTGGGAAGCTTGAGCTCTGCTCCTGGCCTTTCCTTTCACTATTGTCCAGCTAGTGTTGCAACAGCATTCCAGACAAGTGGTGGCACCTATGGCATACCACCATGATGGCAGGTATGGAGCAGGGGAGTGAAGCCAGTGGCGCTGACCTTGCTTCCCCCCCACTGGCCCAGCTCCTTGGAGCCAGGGTCCGGAGCAGCCCCCCACCCAACAACAGCCTGCAGGGAGGGGGAGGTGGCAGGGAAGAGGGGAGGATGGGAGAGAGGGTGAAAGGGAGGGAGGGGAGAGGGAAGGGGAGTGGGAAGGGCAGAGCGGGGTTTACTGAGGGCAGCATGCAGCCTCCCAGCAGCCATGGCTGCCCGCTGCTGTGTGCAAGCTCCCCTCTCCCCACCCCTCAGTTCTGGAAGGCAGGGGGTGGGAGGGGCCCATGGGCCCACACCCAAAGCAGCCGGGGGGGGGGACAGGAACCGGGTCCAAAGTGACAGGGGGGAGGGGGCAGAAGGAGCCCAGGCCCAAAGTGGCAGGTGGGGAAGGGAGGGCGCAGGCCTGGACCTGAGGTAGTGGGGGGAGGAGGGGGAGAAGCTGGACCCGAATCTGAGGTGGTGTGGTGGGGCGGGCAATGCAGGCCTCTGTCCCCGCCCACCCGCCCGCCCCCGCATCATGCTTGACAGGCAATTTGTTAGTCTATAGCTAAAAACCCTATAAAAGTTACATTTGATTATTATCTTTTCCTCCAGTTATCTGGTACTCATGTAAGACTGTTATGTAATTCCCAAGATCAAGAAAGAGTTTTTTAAAACTTAAGTTTCTCTGATCTGAGAAACTTACTGCAATTTAAGGTGTAAACTCATTTCATCACCTGCACTTCTGATGCCTTAACCTTTGACAAAACCTATTAACAGAAGTTTTGCATAGGGATTTCCCTATTGCTTCTGTGGAACAGGCAGATACAGAGAGGTAGTTAAGTTTCTCTGCAATATCTTTACCCTCCTTGATTACTCCCTTCACATACTGGGGGTGCATCCAGATGAGCATGCATGTGACTGTTGTGGCATCTCAAACCAGTTTGAGATGCTGCAAAAGGCATGCTTGAAATGAAAAAATGTTCCCTGCACTGTATATTTGCAGTGCTGACTCTAAATTTGATACCTGGAAATCCAGGTATCAAAAAAAAAAAAAAAAATCCATGGAAAAAAGCAGCACAGGGCATGGTCCTGCAGCATGCCCTGAGGTAATTTGAGCCTGAGTCCTCCAGCCAGAGTGTCTCTATGGTACCTCTGCTGCCCCAGCCAGAGTGCCAGCATCCAGCAAGAGTATCTCTATGGTACCCCTGTTGCCCCAGCATGCTGCCTCAGTGTGCTGGGGCAAACAGGAGCAGGGCAAGGCTACAGAATGACCCAGACCTGGGCACTGTCCCTGGTAAGTGTGGGGGGGACTGTCTGGTTTCTGGGGGGGTTGTCAGTGTGGGGGCCTGTGGGAGGATTTGTGGGGTGTGTGGGATTTGTGGGGGGTTGTGGTGGGTTGTGGTAGGGTTTCTGGTGGGGTTTTGAGGGGGGGCTGCCACATGCCCAGCACCCCCACCCCTTGTGGTGAGCAGCCCCTGGCACTGGCAGCTGCAGCCATCCGAGCCATGCCCATTGCAGCACAGCCCTGTGAGGCTCAGTGCCCCCTGACCTGCAGACCTGACCCGGCCTGGCCTGCCCCACTAGCATGGGTGATGGCAGGCCCCATCCTGGTCCTGTCCAAAGGCATGCTAGCGGGGCAGGCCAGGCTGGGCTGGGTCGGGTCTGCAGGTCAGGAGGCGCTGCACCTTGCAGGGCTGTGCTGCAGCGGGCATGGCTGCGCACCATGGGGTGGGGGGGATGGGTGTGTGATGGTTCCTCCTCAAGTCTCCCAACAAACCCCACATACCCCTCACACCCCCGACACCCACCTACACACCCCACATCCTCCCCATACTTCCACACACCCACCCAGCCACTCCACATCCCTCCTATACCCATCAACCCACATACCCCCTGAGAGATTTCCTTCTTCTGAGGAACTTAATGAATTTCTACTACTTAACCACTTATTGGTCAGAGATAGGTGCCACCTCTTCCTCCTCAGGACCCACAGCTATGAGCCCTCTCCTGGGTACATAAGACAGATAGTGCACTTAGGCAGAAGTTTATCAAGAAAAAAAGAGAAAGTGGGGCAAATAACCAATAGCCCAGGGGTGAAGACACTCATCTGGGATATTTGAGGCTCAGATTTAAGTCTTGCTCCAAATCAGGCAGTTGACTCTGGCTTTCTCATGTCTCAGATGAGTGCCCTAAACACGCTCTTGCCCTGTGGTCCTAGTTGTCTTGTGCAAGTCCTGTGCCATCCCTCCAGCAATCTTAATCTGGGCCTCTTGATATAAAAGTTGGCACATGCCTGTGTTATGTATGTTTGTAGCATACCTACTACATCAGACCCTATGGGTGAAATGACTTTTTTCTGTGCAGGTTGACAATCCTGTTTGGGGGATTTCAGGGCTTTGGGTTGATAGTTTGATAGCTGCTGAGTGTCATCATCATTTAGGCAGCTTTGTGATGGCCCAGTGACAGAAACGGCGGTGCCTACAGGGATAGACAACTGAATTACAGTTTTGAGAATGTAGTGCTTTATTGGTGGATTTTGGAATTTAAGTACCTTTGAGTATCTGGACCCAAGATATATTGGACCATAGTGACAGGTCAAAATGACACCTGGAATTTAATAAGGAATGAACTGAAAAAAGTTTGTGAAAACATATTCTTCTTTATTTGATGACAATATAGTAAAGAAAATGTCATCGTGTGCCTGTGGAACCAGAACTTTCTCAATAGATACATATAAGTAAGGACAGAAAGCTGCACCTCCATATTTTCTAAGGGGCTGCATAGGATTGTCATGGTGATTAATAAGTCTAGACACCACACATCTAAAAAATTGCCTACTTAGAAGTAATGAGAAGAAAGCACAGCTGACAAATATTTGGGGAGAGTTTAGACTGAATTGCAAACAGGCATCATTTATCAGCTCCATCATGAGAGCAATATTCATTTGCACTATTCAGTAACTTGGAAAAGGAAAAACAGCATTAGAAATGGATAACTCACTGTTTCCTTTTTGTAAATCAGCATTGGGACTGCGCTGATAATTTCAGTGTCACAGTCATTGTATTTTATGTTTTTCAAAGGACAGTTTAGTCTTTTCACTGTTTAGTAGAGGCTGTCAGTACAAAAGGAAATTTGAAAACTTCCATACCTGCTGATGAGCAAAATGAATATTCCCTTTAAAAAATGTAAAGTCTATCAAGCAGAAAAATTCAGACTACATGAGATTAGAAATATGCCATTGAGCATTTGCTTTTACGTTTAGAGATTAATGGTAAACCTAAAGCAGAAGCCCAACAAAGGGCTGTGCCTAAATAATGCAATCTAGCTGTGGTTTGTTAAATAGGATTTGTGAATAAATTTTTTTTTTCACTAACATTAAACAAATATGTTGAGCATAAGATTTCCTTTTTTGTCTCTGTTTTTAACTGGGAAGTTGAGTGTTATGGGGTTGTGTGTGTGTGCTGGCATAAGATGTTTCATGTATTTGGGTATAATATGGAATTAATAGCTGTTTTAGCATATTTGCAATTTTTATTATTTAAAAATACTTCAGCTGAAATATTTTGCATTTCTGATGTTTGTTTATTTAAATTTCCTGTATTTTTATGTTATTGTTAGATATTTACAGCTATATTCCCATCTCAATGGCTTAGAATTTAAAATACAAATACAGTAAAAGCTCTGTATTCCCCCAGGAATGGAGGATGCCAGATAGCAAAATATGCTGGTTAATTGAGTGGCCCGGGCCACCACTTCTCTTGCTATGTCTGGGGTGTCCTGCTGCCCCTCCTGCAGCATCGCTGCGCCTCCCACGGGCCCTGCGGGACAGGGAGGCATGCCCTGCACAGCCCCGCACAGCCTGTTATGCCCCTGGGCCGTGGGGGCTTGGAGAAACTGGAAATGCTATGGTGGGCACTTCTGGTTTCACTTTATCTTACAAGCCGGCATGCCGATTAATTAAGCATGCCAGCTTGTAAGATGCCGGTTAACAGAACTTTTACTGTATAAAACAATATTCACTAGTAGAAAGAAAATACAAAACATTGATAGCAACAATTACAAAAAGAAAATACAAAACATTTACAGAAATAATTTAGGCTCATTGTGGCTTCTTGTCATGTACAAGATCTTTGGATGACCTGCATAATGTTATCCATTTCAGTGCAATGTATACATTTAGTTCTTCTAAACAGTTTTGTCTCTGTATACATGATGTCTATGAACAATGCTTCTCCCATTATTGATATCCATTTAACACTATTTTAAAAATATTTAAATACAACTTTGTGAATTAATAAGGACCAGAATATTTAAGCAATCTTGCATGAACCTTTTGACCACAACTCTCCAATTTTTATGAGCTTTCAAAAATGAATAGAAAAACGTATGGTAGTAATATCTAGCATGCCTTTTGCACCTTTCACCCTAAATCTCTATAGTTTATCAAATAATAATACTAAACCACACCTTTGTGGGAAGCAGGGGCAGATCTGAGATGGTGGGTGCTGGGGGAGCAGTGCCCTGTTGTAGTTGCACACTGCCTTTGATTCCTGAACCACCCAGAGTTTAAAACCCAACTGCCTGGCAGTGGCAGCAGCATTTCTATTCAGGCAGCAGTGAGATTGTCAATTGAATTCCTGGCTCATTAAAATCTAACTGATTCCTTCTAAACACTTCATTCCACTGGCATTAGTGACCCTTTCACCTTTTAAATGGTCTTGATGTTCCACTAATCAAGAATGCCTTTTTTTCTACAATTTTGCTGTCTGTTAGTTCCCCCTGGTAATGGATCTCCTATTTCACCGCCCTACATACTGGTTTTAATTTATTTTGATAGAGTTATATTGTTTTTGCTTAAATCTTAAACTGAATAATATAGCCCTAGGCCCCTGGAAAAAATGTGCTGTGTTGATGTACCACACCATCTGCACCCCTCTTTTCAAAATCCTAGATCCACCCATGATAGTATGTCTTTTTGTCTTCATTTTAGAAACATGGAAGCTGAGGCAGAGAGGTTAAGGCCCTCATTTTCAGAAATAGGATCTCTTTTTGTGTGCCTCAGTTTTTGTTTGTTCTGCTTGAGACATGTAGAGCCTGATATCCAGAAGTGTTGATTTCCTTTATTATACCAACAAGAGTAAATGAAAAGTGAAAATGCTTAGCACCTCTGATGGTCGCCTGGGAGCTATTATTATTCATAATATAAACAATTTGGTTTATGATGATAGTAGCTAAGAGCCAACCAAGAATGGAGTCTTATTTTGCTAGATATGGTATAGACACACAGTAGCAGATAGTTTCTGCCTGAGAGAGCTTATACTCTAAATAGACCAGAAGAACACAGAGTGGGGGGGGGGGGTGTGGTTGGAGGAAGGAGGCATAACACACAAGTAGAGTGAACAATATGATGGTAGAAATCATCATGATAGCTCTCTCATTTAATTTATTTTGAATAGGTTTAGTTAAGTGGGGGTGGGAATAAACCATTTAGGTATTAAAAGGACAAGGAGTGAGGATGAAAGGAACAGGGCAGAGGAGAAAAAGGTAAGAGAGGCAAGTGTGGAGTGAAGCTGAGGTGAAGAGTCTAGAAAACGAGAGGAAGAAGATGACAGAAGGAGTAAAAAGCTAGTTTGAGCAAGCCAGAGTGGTAGAACTGTATAATCTGAGTTTATTTTTGAAAATTGGGGCCCTTGCTTCTGCTCTTTCTCTGTTAAAGTATAGGGCAAAATTCTCACTGGGTGTTTATTGCTACTGCACAGTAGTGTTGGCATCATGGTTTGTGTCCACTGATGCTATGACAATGTAGCATCTAGTGTAGACACACTCATTGAGTATTATACAAATAGGACCATTTCTAAATGACTACCCCTTGAATATACAGTCAGTTGGGAATAGAATCAAGATCATTCTAGGCTTGTGCACAAGATACTGGATCATGCTTCTTTATTATATTGCTCAGGACTAGCAGTCAAAAACCATTTCACATTAATAAAATTTTGAAAGGAGTGAGAATTTGGCTTTTCTTGCAATAGAAGAATCATCTTAAAGATAGCTGAGATTTTCTTTAAACGAAAATTGCTAATTCCAACATTCTGCCCGTATTTAGGCTCTATGGGCACACGTAAGCACGTGCGCTTGCAGCAGCTCAAATAGCAGCGGCACAAATTTGTGCTGGAGATTTGTGCCTTAGCACACGTGCCTGAACATGCACTTTGGTATGGGGCAAATTGTGCACTAGGGGGAAAATGACCTTGCCCAGCTCCTCCCAGATCTTGAGCCAGGGGGAGCTAGAGTCTGGGGTCAGCGCTTGTTCTGGCTTCAGCAATATAAAAAGCTGCTCTGGCAAGTAGCTCAGGGCTACTTGCTCTCGGGAGCTTCTGAAGCGTAGCCAGTTGGTATTTGGGAACACTAGCACCTTGTGCCAGCTGCACTGCTGAAGCATCCCTAACCTAGAGTGGCCCTTGTACCCTCTACCCACTGAAGCAGTCTGGCGGGGGGTTCCTGCCTGGTTGTGGCCTGCCACCTGCGAAAGCATCCGTTCCCTCAGACCTGTGGCCCCATGGCTGCATGCCTGCCAGACCCAGATGGAAACCTCATGGCCACCTGGACTGTGGTATGGGCACCCTATTTGTTTCATTAGGTTTAATAAAGAATTTTAAAATAGTCTTGCTATGGTATTTGCAAAACAACATAGCTTTAGTTTTGATGGGAAATGTATTTGTTTAATAGGAGTAATCAAGCAATCTGTCATAAAATAGAGTGAAATGATAAAACGTACAGAGCCTGGAAGCTTTGAAGGAAATTATTTGCTGGAATACAATATTAGACTAGGATAGTAATTTTGCTGTAATAGTAGTGTTGTTCCAGATACTGATAATGTCAAGGAAAGTGGCTTTCCCCTGTCTCTCTGAAAAGGGTTCTGAAACACTTCACAGGACACTATTGCACATGTCGTGGAAAACACATGCAGCAAACTTTTGGGTCAGGTCAGCAGAAGCTTTATTTAGCTAGAGCTACAGCTGTAGGAGGGGCCCAAAGTGACATGGATTCACCATGCACTTGGAGGAGGCTCCCTCCCTAAACGTTAAAGCAAAAGGCTTATATACCTTTTAACAGCCACCTACAATTCACGTGAACATATAGTGAAATTTTTTAGAAACCTAGCTGCGGTAACAGTTACAAAAACTTTATTTTCATTTCTTTATTACAACACACTCTTTTCTTGCTGTCTCAGTAACCACTGATTACCACAAGGCCAGACATTCTTCCTGTTTTCCTAGCCCACAATTTTACACAACGCCTTTTGTTTTATCTTTACAACCTTTTTTTGATCAAAGTTTAAGGCCTTTGCTTTTTTTTTTATACCACAGTCCCCCCTTTGAGACTTAACAGTCTCATACTTCTATCTTCATTAACTTTTGTAAAAAATTTTTATTATGGGTTCTGGTGGTGAGTTTACAAATCCAGCTATCAGAAGCATTTAAGGCTACAACTACCTTTTGTAGGAAGTGCAAATAAACATTAGAATAAACTGGCAATGGCAAGGCTAATAGTAATATAAACTGTCTTATTATACAAAACATGTTGGCAGGTATTGTTTGGCTTGCCTCTGCAGGCAATTCTTCAGGTTTTCATTGTCTATTTGTTCGCCTTGATGTTAATAGCACTGATTTGGTTGAGGTGATGATCTTCCAAATGGAAACATTTACGTCTTCCGAGGACGCAGATGATACCTTGGCTCTCCAACTGATGGAGTTAGTTGGATTAGGGTGTTAGGTTCATCAATGAGACCACTATCACTTGCGCCTTGATACTCCTCACTTGCTTGAGTGAGGTCCTGAGGGTCTTTGTCCTTGGCCTCAGGGAAAGGTTTCAACCTTGGTTGGAACTCAGCGGCCTCGGGATCCAATGGTGGTGATACTTTCTTGCAGTGCGAGGCGTGAGTCCACGTCTGGTGATCTTGGCAATGAACAGCAGTGTTAGTGGTCAGAAGCACTTGAAAGGGTCCTTTCCATCTGGGTTGGAGTGTGTTTTTCCGTTGATGAACTTTTACATAGACTCAATCTCCTGGCTCAAGGTTGTGGCAAGGAACATCCGGTGGTTGAGGTAAAGCTTCTTGTACCTGTGAATGAACAGACCTAGCATACTTCATTAATGCTTTGCAATAATTTAGCACAGGTTCATCAGTTAATTGTAGGTCTACTTGGTGTGGGGCTACAGGTGGTGTAGCTGGCATTCTCATGGGTCGTGCCATGAGTATTTCATAAGGGGTTAATCCATGTTTTCTGTTGATGGTGTTTACACGTCTATCTATTGCAAGGGGCAATCCGAACCTAGGGATGAATTCTTTGAGCAATTTTTTGCTACAGTAATGGAATCAGCATGTACACATGGGTAGGCTTCTACCCATCCAGAGAATATATCAATAATAACAAGAATGCATTCATAAGAACAACACTTAGGTAGTTGCATGAAATCAATTTGCAAGTTCACAAACGATCCCCATGGAGGGGGATGGGCTGCAGGTGTCATTTTTACCCGTTGCCCAATGTTGTGAGCTAAACAGATGGGACAGGAGCTGCAGTACTGTTGTGCCATGGAAGGAAAATTTGGGACAAACCAATCCTTTTTGTACTGCAGCAATCATGCCTCTCTTGCTGGTATGGGCTTCTGAATGAGTTAGACGAGCAAGGTATGGCAAAAGCTCTCTAGGTGCTACCAGGTGGCCGTCTGGGGAGCGCCAGAGAGAGTCAGGGTGCAGTGAACACCCTGCACATAGCTAGTCATCTTTTTTTTTTTTGTGGCTTGATCTTGAAGAAAGGCTAGGTTTGAGAGGCTAGCCAGAGGAGACTGGTTTGCTGAAAAACAAACAAAAACAGAGTTAGGAGCCTGTGGGCCAGAAAGGGCCGCATTTCTGGCAGAACGGTCTGCCAGATTATTTCCTTGTGTGGCATCATTAAAGGGTTTTTCATGAGCTTTACATTTAATAATGGCAATAGCAGAGGGCAATTGAACAGCTTTCAAAAGTTCTTTGACATAACAACCATGACTGATTTGGGCTCCTGATGAAGTAAGGAATTCTCTTTGTTTCCAGATTTGTCTAAAATTATGAACAACACCAAAAGTATACTTAGAGTTAGTATAAATGGTTGTGATTTGTTTTTTCGCAAGGATACAGGCACGTGTTAAAGCAATGAGTTTAGCAACTTGAGCAGAGCGAGCTTGAGGTAAGGAATAGGCTTCTAAAACAGCATACTGGGTGCATACTGCATATCCTGCAACTAATTTGCCTGCATCATTTCTAAGACAGGAACCATCTACAAACAGAACAAGGTCAGAGTTTGGGATAGGAATGTCCTTAAGGTCAGTTCGAGGGGTTAACAATTGAGTTGTGACAGACAGGCAATCATGAGGTTCACCATCAGAGGCAATTGGCAGAAGTGTAGCTGGATTCAGAATTGAACAGCGATTTAAGGTTACATTTCCAGCTGACAGTAAAAGTTTCTCATATTTAGTAAGACGGGAATTGGAAATATGCTGAGTTTTGCCCTTCAGAAGAAGAGCCATTACAGCATGGGGAACTGCAACGGTTAAAGAGTGTTCTAGAACTAGAGTATTGGCCTTTTCAACCAATAAAGCGCCAGCAGTCACTGAATGAAGGCAAGGGGGAAATCCTGGAGCCACGGGATTAAGGGCAGGACTATAATATGCAACTGGGCGACGCTTCTTACCATGCAGCTGAGTAAGTACTCTTAAAGTGACTCTTTCCCGTTTATGACAAAACAAAGTAAAAGGTTTTCTGTAATTAGGGAGTCCAAGAGTGGGAGCAATAGTGAGGGCTTGTTTAAGGGCCACAAATGCTTGCTCAGCTTCAGGAGTCCAAGGTAGGGGTTCTGGAGTAGCATCATGGGTAAACGCTTGTAAGGGTTTTGTAAAGGCAGCATAACCCGGGATCCACTGTCTACAACAACCCGTTGCACCCAGGAATCCCCTCATCTGTTTTCTAGTCATAGGTTTGGGAATGCCAAGGATAGCTTCAATTCTACTAGAGGAAAGGTGGCATTCTCCTGCTGAAATATCATGCCCCAAATAGTGTACCTTAGGCTTACAGAGCTGTAATGTAGATTTTGAGGCCTTGTGGCCCTTCTGAGCTAAGGCCGTAAGGAGTATCAAAGTATCTTGCTTACAAGCCTCCAAAGTGGGTGAGGCTAACAACAGATCATCAACATACTGAACAAGGGTGGACCCCCCCTTTGAACGTGATAGAATTTAAATCTTCTTTTAGGATCTGGGAAAACAGAGTGGGGGATTCTGTATATCCCTGAGGGAGTCTTGTCCAGGTATATTGGAGTCCTTGTTAAGTAAATGCAAATAGATACTGGCTATCCTCATGAACGGGGATAGAAAAAAAAGCAGAACAAAGGTCTACTACTGTAAAATAGGTAGCAGCAGAAAGGATACAGGAAAGAATAGTAGCAGGGTTAGGGACCATGGGGAAAGCGGGTAAAACAGCAGCATTTACAGCTCAGAGGTCTTGTACAAAACGCGATACGTATCTTTACTAGGTTTCTTAACAGGTAGGATAGGTGTGTTGCAAGGGGAGCGTATTGGGACAATAATCTCTTGCTCAAGGAGTGAGGAAATGACAGGCTTAATTTTCTCCTCAGCCTCCTTTGAGATAGAGTACCGTGGGACATGAGGAAGTGGCTTGGCAGGGTTTAAAGTAATATGCACTGGTTCAGCACTCAGCATGTGCCCCACTTCATTCGCATGGGTGGACCACAGCTGTGGAGGTACCCGTGCCAACAGTTCCTCTTGCAAGAAGGAAGTGTCGGGATCAGAGTACTCCTGAGTTAGCAAAGCCACAAGCTCGGTTTCCCTATGTTCCGGTACTTCAAGGTAAACACCTTCTGGGCTACAATAAATCACGCATCCCAGTTTACACAACAAATCCTTCCCAAGAACGTTGACAGGAGCACAGGAACTAAAAAGAAAGGCATGATTTTCAGACAAAGGGCCAATAGAGATGGAGACAGGTTCAGAGACAGGATGTGGGATAGGTTGTCCACCTATACCAACAGCATTTACAGTTTCAGGAGAATGAGGTAGGAAAGGAAATTCAGCAGCCTTTAGCGTGGAGCGGGAAGCTTCGGTGTCAACAAGACAGGAGACAGGTTTACCAGAAATAAGGCATTCAACAAACGGACCAGATTGGTCAGTAGCAAGCAAAGGAGCGATAATATCACTGTCCCTCAGGCTGTCCTATACAACACTGGGAAAATTGACAGGCAGAGAAGGTGGGGGCTGGGGTCTGGGTCCTTGGCCGGGGCAGTTGGGACATTCTGATTTCCAATGTCCTTCTTGCTTACAATAGTGACATTGGTTTCCATAGCCTCTCCCATATCCACCCGGGCCTCCCCTTCCTCGGCCACGTCCGTGTCCTCTTCCTCTGCCTGGCCCTTGCAACTGAGAAATCTGTAAGGCCATTAACTTGAACTCGGCATTGTCTTTGGACCATTCCAATTTGTTATAAAAATGGTTAGCTGTAGCAAGGACTTCAGTTAAATCTTTAGTTTCCCAGCCGATAATTACTGTTTGAATTTTTTCAGCAATCTTAGGGTTAAGTCCTTGAATAAATGCAGCTACGATAGCTTGCTTAGCATTTTCAATTGGATTATCCATTCCTGAATATCATTCAAATGCCTGTTTGAGGCGTTCTAAATAGTCACTAGGGTGTTCATTTTTTTTTTTTCTTACAAATATTTACCTTGGTCCAGTCTGCCCTCTTCGGGCAGATTGTAAGAATTGCCTGAACTAAAGCTTTTCTTTTGTCAATAAAGTCTTGGCCAGTTCCCGGGTCTTCAGTTGGTCATGAACAGGAAGCGTAGAGGCGCTTTTTAGTTTCTTTGGGCAAAATGGCTTGTAAAAGTTGGTCTATATCTGCCCATGTTGGATTATAACAAGTTATAACAGTTTGTAATTCTTCTTGAAATTTTTCTGGATCCTCCCTGATTTTAGGGAATTTCTGGGTTAGATTGTAAAGATCACCTAGTGTCCAGGGTGCATGCACAGTTATTATGTTTGTTCCATTCATGCCAATGCCTGGCATTTGTCTTAATGGATAAACCTGTGCACTACTAGAGCTAAGATTAATAGAGGATCTCTCCAGGCTCCAATTCCTCTTTTTGAGTGTTGGAGCAGCAGGAGCGGTAGTTGAGTCTGGACTAACAGACTCTGTGGGTAATAGAGTCTCAGCTGATGAGTCACTAGCCTGGGCTGCAGCCTGATGTTGAACCGGTTGTTGCTAATGTGGGAGTCCCAAAAGAACAGGATTTGAACAGAAATCAAGGATGCCTTCTGCTGGTTCTGGTGGAGGCGCCCCGGGCAAAGCTGGATACAACAGAGCGGTGGCCGGTGTATAATTTGGGGGAGCAGCCAATTTCTCCTGAACAGTTTTTAACTGCTGTTTCAATTTTTCCTGAGAATCTTTTAGACTTCTAGTTTGAGACTCTGTCTGCCTCTTGGACATCTCATCATACCAATAAAAGAATGCATCCCACTGATTTTGTGACGTCTTAGATCTCCGGGACTCTAAAGCCCCCCGTAAGTGCACTACTTTATTTTGATCAAATGTTCCTTCCTGTGGAAATTGCTTCACAGGATCATCCCTAGTATACCGGTTCCACTTATCCAGATACTTGCAAGTCTCGGGAGAATAGTGTGTATACATAAAGTATGCCGGAGTCCCCTTAGGGGGGAATGGAACTGGTTTTGACTGACCTATCCGCATATTCAATCACACAGGAGGACGCAGGAAAGGCTTATTTAGGACGTCCGGGCCACTCAGTGCCTTACCCTGCGGTTTTTTACTGCCCAGACAAAAGGCTTCTGACCCGACACTGGCTCATGCAATGGAAATAGGGAGGGAAACACAAGAAGGATCCTTTCATTCCTGCTCTTGGCAGAAGCTACTGGGACAAGGGCTTTGGAAAAAACAAAATCACTCAGACGCCCTGTCCACTGGGTCATGAGGTTTCAGCTGGGCCCTCTTGCTTTCGACGCTACCTTATTAGGCAGAATTGGGGCGGCTAGACCCAGCCTTAGTCCTAGACCTGGTCAGTGGCTCATTTTTCTAAAGACACACACACACACATTCAGTCAGCCAGACCTCCCCCCCCCTCCCACACCGCCTTAGTTAATTAACTACAAGCCCAATGTGCTGTTGGATGGAGGTGATTCAAACAGTTTCTCGCTGAACAGAGTGTATGTTACCAGACAGAAAATTTTAGCCAGCAGTAAGGTTCTAAACTGACCTGTATTCAATAAGGTTTGGATCCAGTCACCATGGTCAAGTCAGGAGCCTACAGGCAGCCTTCCTTCGAAACCCCATTAGAGATTTTAAATTAGGTCTCTAACCTTTTAAGTTTGGCGCCACAGGGTTTGTGGGAAGCAGTCTGCGGTCATCCTTCCTCAATCCATGTTGTGCATCCAAGTCACAGCACCAGGAATTGTCGTGGAAAACACATACAGCAAACATTTGGGTCAGGTCAGCAGAAGCTTTATTTAGCTAGAGCTACAGCTGTAGGAGGGGCCCAAAGTGACATGGATTCACCATGCACTTGGAGGGGGCTCCCTCCCTAAACGTTAAAGCAAAAGGCTTATATACCTTTTAATACCCACCTACAATTCACGTGAACATATAGTGAAATTTTTTAGAAACCTGGTTGCGGTAACAGTTACAAACCATTATTTTCATTTCTTTATAACAAAACACTCTTTTCTTGCTGTCTCAGTAACCACTGATTACCACAAGGCCAGACATTCTTCCTGTTTTCCTAGCCCACACTTTTACACAACGCCTTTTGTTTTATCTTTACAACCTTTTTTCAATCAAAGTTTAAGGCCTTTGCTTTTTTTTTTATACCACACACACCTATACACAAGCAACGAGGCTGCTCCAACATGCTATAATTACAGCGCATCGGAGCAGACTTAATTAATCAAGTCTACTGGAGCATGGTAATTACTGAACTCCAGCAGACTCCAGCATCCCATGGATCAGTGTCCCTGTGCTTAAAAATGGCAGTGGGGGCACTTTATCTAAAACTCATTTTACTATGGTCTCTCAACATCCATCCAGACCAGGTGTGGGCAATTATTTCAGGTGGAGGGCCCTTTACTGAGTTTTGGCAAGCCATCAAAGGTTGCATGGGTAGCCCTGCCCCTTGACAGGTGCCCCACCCCCTGGTCATTATCTTGGGACCAGAAGTCCCACTCCTTAACCCCTGACCTTTGCCACCAGAAGTCCCTCCCCTTGCATCCCAGAATTACTTCTTTCAGCAAGGGGTTTTGCCATCTCTGAACCAGAAAAATACCAAAAAATATTCTAAAAATCAAACATGTACTACAACATTCATTAATTTCATTTCAAAATATTTTTGTCTTGATTTACGTGTGTTTGTGTAGTGTACATAGAGGTGATAATATAATAACTTAAAATGAAATGTTACTCTTGTATGTTGTGGGAGGGTGGGTATAGGGTTATGAGTATGTGGGGTGTGGGGGTGTGGGGGTGGGTATATGTTTTGTGGGGTGCTTTGAGTGTGTGGGGTTAGGGTGGCTGGGGAGGGTTGCAGGTTGTGTGGAGGGGGAGGGTTTTCCCACAGCCTGCCCCACCCCGCAGCAGGCAGAGTCCCCTGCCAGTGCTCATGCAAGCCAGGCCTCTGTGCTCCTGCCACTCCTGGCTCTGAGGCACTGGCGTGGGCCCCGTACTCCTGCTCGCTGCCACTTGCCCCCCCATCTGCCACTGCTGTCCTTCTCCTGCCACTTTCTCATCCCCCGTTCCCCTCTTTGTTCCCCCCTCCAGCTGCTCCAGTGCCACGTCCCAGCTGCTCCTGCAGTTCTGGCACTGCAACTGGGAACCACATTGTGCTGGAGCAAGGCAGGTTGGGGGGGTGGGGAGTGGGGAAATGGCTGCAGCAGGTGGTGGAGGGGGGGAAGGGGCAGCAAGTGGGCACACGGAGTGGAGCGCAGCGACAGCTGGGTAGGAGTGTGGGGTCTGTGCTGGTGCCCTGAGGCTAGTGCCAGTGGGGCCCAGATTTTGCAGCAGGAGCATGGGGTCCAGGCTTCCAGTGGCTCTATGGAGCTGGGCTGCACTGCTCACGCAGAGAGAGGAGGGAGCCATCCTGGCTCCATAGAGCCCATGCCAGCCGAGGCCCCGCGCTCCTGTTGCTCCACTCTGGGTCCCACCAGCACTAACCTTGGGGCACTGGCATGGGCCCTGTGCTCCTGCCCTCCTGCCTGGCTGTTGCTGCTCTCTGCCTGCCCACTTGCTGCCCCTTCCCCCCCCCATCTGCTGCAGCCATTTCCCTGCTCCCCTCTTGCCCACCAGCTGGCCTCTGACACCACGTGGTTCCCAGCTGCAGTGCCAGGACCACAGGAGCTGGCCTGGCCGGCCCTGAGGACTGGGGTGATCGCCCACCATCTTCCCCTGCCTCCCTCCCTCCTCTTTTTTATTTGTATTTCCCTCAGTGTGTGGAGGCAGAAACAGTCCCAGGCCAGAAGCCCCTGCCACAGAAGCCCCTGCTAGGCAAAGGCTTCTGGCTGGGGCTGGTGGGGGGCACACTTGTTGTGTCTGCTTAGTTCTGCCGCTGGCTCCCCCTGGGTCCTACTGCCCCAGGCTCCTGTCATCTTTGACAGACAGCCAGGGGCAGATAAATATTCATTTTCTAAATTTTTAGGGGCTCTGTGGGCCAGATAGAATGGCCTGGCAGGCCAGATTTGGCCTGTAAGCCATATTCTGCCTGCCTCTGATCCAGACTGTCTTGCTGTCTGGAGGTCACTAGTTGGTATTCTTCTTCTATGCATCAGCAGCAGGGTATTCCTCTGCTGCTGTACCCTCAGCCTGTCTCAGCTCTCAACTTTTTTGCTGCACAGACTTGATCCACATCCAGTTCCCACAATTCTGCCTTTGACCTGCATTTCCTCCTCCCAGGTACCTTCTGTTTCTCCCAAGCTTGAAAGCTATGATCACAGGGCATTATTTCCTTTCCCAGCACTGCAGGAATAATGGAGCCTATTATTCACTGGCTGTCCAAGTGGGTGACACAGTGTACAACACAGCAACCTTCCTGACATTTGGAGGGAGAATTACCAGGTTGCAGGATGGAAGAATGTTAAGGAGGAACTGGGAAGCCAGTCACTGCACATGGCTGAAATGCTAGTTTCTGTAGATAGGTCACATAAAGAGAGACAGTTTAATTTTAGAAACATAGAATAATAGAAAAATAGGGCTGGATGGGACCTTAGGAGTTTATCTAGTCCAATCTCCTGTTCTAGGAAGGATTACCCCTTTCTACACTGCCTCAAACAAATGTGTTTTCTAATATCTAATCTAATCTTCCTTGTTGTAATACAAACAAGGAAGATTACTTCTTGTTCTGTCCATGTTGACACTGAATGATAGCCATCTTTATTACAACCCTTTTTGTATTTGAAAACTGTTATCAAATCTCCCTCAGTGTTCTCCTCTCCAGACTAAATAATCCTAGTTCTTCCACACTATCCCTATTATCATGTTTCTTAGACCTCTGATCATTTTCGTGGCTCTCTTCTGGCCTCTTTGTTCACATCTTTCTTATAGTTTCATAGACATTAGGGTTGGAAGGGACCTATTAGATCATCAAGTCTGACCCCCTGCCTCCGACAGGAATAAGTGCTAGGGTCAGATGACTCCAGCCAGGTGTCTATCCAACCTTCTTGAAGTGTGGTGCCCAGGTAAGGCCTCACTGGTGCTGAATAGAGGGAAAGAATTACTTCTGGTGACTTGCATGTGACAATTCCATTAATATATTAAAAAAAAACACCTTTAGCTTTTTTGCAACAATATTACATTGTTGACTCATATTGAGCCTGCCTCCAATGCAACTCCAGAATCTTTTTCTGCAGCGCTACAAGTTAGCCAGTCATTTCCCATATTTTTGTGCATGAATGTGCTTTTGTTTCTGCTCAGTGTTCTTCATGTACAAGTGGGACATTTTTATGCATTTATCATGCATAGTTGCCAAGATTATCCTTGTCTATGCAATGACAAATAATTGACATTTCGAGTATTAAGAAGTCACTCACATTCAGGCAGAAATTATCAAGAAAGCTTGAAATATATATAGCAGCGGTCACTTACTGAATCCTTGGGCCTGTAGCAGATCTTCTTAAACATACATTTAGGGCAGAATTCTATTTCACTTATTAGGCAACCAAAGTGCAGCTTGACAGTAACTCTGAATTATCTGTGTGTTGTGTAGGACCAATTCTGTTGCTCCATCTGGGTATATAAGTACCCCATTAGAGAAGAGGATCACCTTTAAGAGATGCTTAGACATCTCCATATTCCTATAATGGGGCATTTGTGTGTCCAAATTGGATAATACAGGGGTGTCAAAGTTATTCTCTGCTCTGGGCCAGATCCGGATTATGGAGCTCCTTGTGGGCCAGATCTAACCAAGGGCATAGGGTGGTTCCGGCCAAGGCAGTGGTAGTGCCACTTCCCACCCAGTGCATGTGGTGGCAGATATAGGTCCCACTGTGTGCTGTGTTCCCCATGCTGGAGCTGGAGCTGGTGCTGCTGCCACCAACACACTTCATGCTGGGGCAGCATGTCCAGCTCTGGCATGGAGCACATGGCAGCTCCAGCTCTGGGTCCAGCATGGGGGCATGGGGCATAGGGCATATGGTGGTATCAGCAGTGGGGCCAGCAGTTGAGAAGCTAAGACTGTGGTGATGGCAATGAGATGAGCATCTGGAGGGTGACCGGAGTTGTCAGCTCTCATTCACCCTCCTGCTACCAATTGCCATGTCCAACAGGACCCAAGGGACCACTTCCCCCTATGATGATGTCTCCCAACTTTGATAGCCTAGTGGGATGACTACAACAGGCCTATAGGCCAGATCTGTCCCCTAGGCCATATGTTTGACATACTGGAATAATAGAATTGCTCTGGCACAATAGTTGGATAACTGTAAGTTATTGCCAAGCTGCACTTTGTTCATCTACAAGATGAAATAGAATACTGCCCTTAAAGTTTAATTTTGCCTCTTATGTTTTACTTAAATAGTTTCCAATCTTTTCTCTTAATATACTGCCCCATTGAAGAACAACTGTATTCTACATCTTCAGGAGATGCAGCACAGAACATGCAGCACTCTCATGCCCCATGTTCTGTAGCCCTTGTGCCCTGGCATCCTATCTATGGCATCTTGATATAATGTCTATGCTAGGGGTGACTCAGCTATGCTGTCAGCATAATATTATTGTTCCTGTTCACTGGTGGACTAGTACAGAGGGGCTAGAGTGGAAGGGGAATGCCTTCCTTGATATTTTTGCAGGGTTGCACTAACTATTTACTGTCAGTTTGTGGAAATCAGCTGAGAATAATTTCTCACTGCTAGTCCCAGTTTGCCCAGTTAAGGCATAGTAAAACAATTTATTTGGAATTATTACAAGCAGTTATTAATGAAGCAGAGAAGGCAAAGCCAGTTGGAGGTAGCCAGAGGGAATCTCTTCTGTACAACAACTTTTATTTGAAGAGATGTATTTGGAATTAGCTTAATTGGAAGTGCTACCTGATATTCACCTATGCCTAACCCAGGAAGAAGCCTGATTAAGTTGGTTTCAGGAAATGATTCCTGTATAAGTTCTGGAATGCTTTGATGACTTTCTAGATAAATAATAAGAGTTTACATTATAGAACTTATTCATTACTTGTAGGCTGGGATGGCATCATAAGGACGCAGCTATTTAGAAGAGTGAATTGTATAGACTGCATACCTGATCTAGTTATAGACAGTAAATAGTTCCTCATTTGCAGGTACAAACAAGTTAAATCAGGAAGTTCATCTCAAGTTGCTTCACCAGTATTTGCTTCCTTATTTTTTTCCAAATTGGATCCTGAGATACACAGCTCTATTCCCTTTAAAGTCCCCACTCCTTTTGGTATTGTACTGACGTGCTGGAGTGGGGTGAGGGCTGTTGGGACTGTTTCCAGATTATTTCTCTGCTTCTCATGGATTTCATTCTTTTGAAAACTCCCCAGTCATCCCTGACATAGGTGGCATTATAAAAATAATTCTGAAAAGCATAGTTTTGGCATTTGCAGCGTGCCAAATACATTGCACCAAATAGCAACTTTTATTAAAATGTTATTAAAATTTTGCTAAGGGAGGATAAGAATGCTCTAAGACATGTTAGAAAGTTAATTTTTTACAGATTTTTAAAATTTAAAAAATATTTTTATTACAACATTTATTACAAAGCATTATTTCTCTGATGCAGAATACCATAAGATAATTCAAATAACATACAGAAAAGATGCCACTGTTTATTACAAGCCATCAGCTTTTAAAGCGGTATCTACAGAAGCCTATTAAATCTTATTGGTTCCATCTCTGTTGTGTTCCACAGGACTTTCCTCTGCAGACACCCCCCAGACTCAAACCTGATCTTTATCCTCAAGTTATATGTATTGAATTCTGCATTGTACCTCAATATAACCAGTGACAAAGTATAAATATTTCCAGCAGCATATCACTTAAGTTGTTGTGCAATATTTAAAACACAGCAGTTTCCTAGTACCTTCCTCTCTCTATCTGTGCTGAACTCCAACTGCATAGACATTTACGCAGTTTAATTTAGAGACTGTTACACATTAAACTGTGCCACTCTCTTTGCCATGAGAGTTTGCTTGAATTTTCCTTTAGGATGCCCATGTGGCTTCAGTTGTTCCTTCTGATAATGTGGAACAGTGATTATCAACCAGGGTAGCACAGCACCCGGGGGTGCCCTGAGATCCTTTAAAGGGTACCATGATGTGCCACACAAAGTTAGCACTGTTAGGTGTGCACATGCAATGCACAACACAAACCTGGAATTTCAAATAGGAATCCATAGTGTTAAAAAAATTCTGTCCTGCTGTGGTCTTTCTGAGTTCTTTGCAGCAGAGAAAAGTGCTCTATTATTTTTCTGTATTCAAAAAATGAATCTGTATTCAAGGGGTGCCCTGGATGAGGGGGCCTCCAGTGAGAGGCAGGGTGCTTCAGTTGAGAACCACTGGTACAGAGTGGTGCAGGCAGGCAGACCCTACAGCAAATCTGTTCTTTCAATAGGTATGTCCTTTGCAATGCAGCTTGCTTCAGGACATTTGTGGCTTTGTGGCTCCTGTCTCTGTCTTCCCTGAGTTGTTAACGTACTTGCATCTAGCACCACCTCAGCTCCCTGCAGTTGTATGCCATCATAGACAGCTGCTGTCTCATTAAAGTAATAGGGGCACTTGACCCCTCTTACAAGTCTAAAGCAGCTTTTAAATACTAAGCACCCATATTTTTAAGAGATTTCATTTATTTATTTATTTAAAAATCAAAATCCACTTGACTCAGCTGTTCCCATATCTTTGACTTCTTTTCTACATGGCTTGGCAGGCATATAATAACATTATCATTACTATGTATTTCCCAGAAAACTATTAATGGCTTGAAACAGGGGCTTAGACCAAAAGTGTTGCCTTGGCTACAATTACCATTACAATAATTTCAGCAAGTTTTTAATCTATAGAATAGTTGGGGGTTTCTATTAAAAATCTGATTTTACTGTGCACCCGTCCGATTTGTAAGTCTGATTTGTACAACATGGTAAATGATCTGGAGTGCATTGGTTCTGAGAGCTGCTGATTAATGTTTTGGAGGAATCTCTGCTTGTTTTGGATGTATAAAGTGAGGACATGTGACATATGATTCCCTCCTGCTCATTGCAAAGTAAAATTCTGTTTAATAAAAGACAGTATTACTGATTGGCTGCCTGCTGGTGATCCAGATGATTCCTTATTTTGACTTGAATAATAGTAACTTCTTGAAATTCTTGACTCTTGCCTGATAAAATATTTATTCAGGAACCTGTTTTGATGAGGGAGTAGTTTTATGCTATACTAAAGCACCTCTTTCCATCTACAGTCATGCCCTAGAATATTTTCCCTGCAAAAAGGGATTTTCATGTGGCACACAGTCACCACATTAGCCTTTACATCAGGGGTGCACAATTATTTCAGTTAGTGGGCTACTTAACGAGTTTTGATGAGCTGTTGAGGGCCACACACAAAATCTTTCAGAAGCTATAATTTTAACAAATTATAGATACAAAATAAATCATATACTAAAAATCAAACATCTGCTATAACTAGCATACTACTATAACTAACACTTTCTTCCTGGTGGGCTATGAGGCCAGGCCACAATGGCCATGAGGACTGCTGCTCCCACTGGTGAACCAGTATTTTATTTTTAGTAAGCCTTTTTTATCTGTGGATTTTACAGACATTACCTGATTTCACAGACAATGCCCAATTTGATGATTTCCATGAAACCACAAATTGAGTAATTCCATAAACATAAGGTATTTTAATTTTATTAAAAAAAAAAAATTGTCCTGACTTATGTTTTTTTTTAGTAGTGTATATAGATTTGATTACACAATAGCACAAAATAAAACCTTGCTCTTTTATATGGCGGGTAGGGGATGTGTGGCAGAGAGTGTGGCAGAAGGCCACCTCTGTTTCTCCCCAAAAACTTTGCTCTGTGACAATTTGGTTAGGAGGGCCTTGCAGAGGGTACAGACCCTACCCTAGCTCTTCAGGTAACCTGAGCTGGATACATTCCTGAGGGAGGGGGGAAACCTGCTCCCTCTGCCTACGTGACTGGCATCACATACCTGGGTGAGGGGCTTGGGCTCCCTGGTGAGCTAGAGACTGCCAGTCTGCCCAGCAACTAGTGATGCATTTCAAATTGGTTGACTGAGAGCCAAAAGGTGCTGGTCTCCATTGGACCAAATTGTCACAGAGCAGAGTTTTGGGGGAGAAAAAGAGGTGGCCTTCTGCTACACTTCCCTACCTCCTTTAAAACTCTGTGCCCAACCACCTTCCAGGCTCCAAGTGCCTCCCAGGGGGTGCAGAATGATAGGGTGGTGCTGTAAAGGAGCCTTTCTCTTGTCCCCACTTTTCAGTGAGGTAGGTGGCTCAACACAGGAGCACCCCCTACTGTCCCACCACCCATGGTGGGAGAGGTGGGATTGTGTGGCGGGCCAGTAGGGGGTACTCCTGCATTGAGCCACCCACCTCACTGCGCCGACCACCTTCCAGGCTCCAAGTGCCTCCCTGGGGGCACCTCACATCTGGCCAACCCCTTCTTGGAGCACACCCACTAGCCTGGGGGTAGAACTGCCACCACTCAAGCCCAGCCCTGGGTGGTGGCAGTTCTACCCCCAGGCTAGTGGGTGTGCTCCAGGAAGGGGGTTGACCAGATATGAGGCACCCCCAGGGAGGCACTCAGAACCTGGAAGATGGTCGGGTGCAGTGAGGTGGGTGGCTCAATACATGAGGACCTCCTACTGGCCCTCCACAGAGGGTTGGTTGTGGGGTGTGGATGGGGGGTGTGGGGTATGTGTGTGGGGTGTGTGTGTGGGAGGGGCTGCCTGCATGCTAGGACCTGGGAGCCATCTGGGAGTGGGGGGAAAGGAGGCAGGCAGCGGCCATGTGCAGCAGAGCTCCCCCAGGCAGTGTGGTATAGGTGTGGTTCATCCCACTCCCCGTCCAGCTCATGGCTGCCCCCATGGTACTCCACATGGGACTGAGCCCTCTGCATTCCCACTTGGGGGAGCCTGCCTTGCACTCCCACCCACACCTGCCCTGAGTCCACTGGAAGGACTGCCCCAGCCCTTGACCTGGCCAGCGCACACAGCTTTCCAGTGGGGCTTGTCCCACTGCTGCCCAGGTACAGCTTGGCTCCCCCTGCCTCCTGTGGCCCCTCTTCCTCCCCCTCCTGTCCTTGCTGTGCTGCTCCAGCCACCTTCCACCCTCTTGGATGCCTGCAGGTGGCTGCTCATTGTGTCAGGCAGGTGGAGCTGGAGTAGGTGGAGATGGAGCAATCGGGAGTTGGAGCTGGAGCCCCATATGCTGGGGCAATTGACCCCTGGATGCAGCTTCCCTCTGCTTGGCTGGGCATGTGGTACACCCAGAGTGGTGCAGCAGGGGCAGGAGGAGGAAGAAGAGCTACTGGAGGTGGGGGGAGCTTAGCAGTACCTTGGCAGGATCAGCCCTGCTAGGAAGCTGTTTGCTGGCTGGGGCCAGGGCTGGGGCAGGAGTGCATACGGGTTGCCCTGAGAGAGGGTGGGGCTCAGCCCCATGCAGAGCATTGTGGGGGCAGTCATGGGTTGGATATAATCAACTGTCAGGCTGGATCTAGCCCCCCGGCTGCATTTTTCCCACCCCTGTTCTACATGAATCTCCCCTGGCTGCTGGCACACAGAGAGCATCTAGGACATGGGGGTGTAGCCCAGGCATTCCTATGGTTTGGCAGTCTTGAGCTCAGTCTTGAAAACTTTCCAAGCGCTTTATAAATCTTCTGCATTGTGTAGCTTCTGGATAATATTCTTCTCCTCAGATGTTTTATTTAATGAAATAATCCATTACTGCTGTGGTGTTCATGACAAGCCCCCACATAGGGAAGGAGGATTGTAATGTGTTTGCAGCATGTGTCAGGTATCAATAATACAGTTATCTGAACTTTTACAAGTAACCTTTTTAAATGCTGAATGGGTAGAATACATGAGAAAATAACCACAGTACAAGGAACTTGGGAAAGACAGACTTTGAACCATTAAATATGAAGGATGTGGTATAGATAGGGGTACAGATAACTGTTGTCCATGGAGCTGTTTTTCTTTTTTTACAAACACTGGGTCATATCTTAGTACTTTTCCATGTCTACTAAAAATTTATTTTTTTAAATTTTACTTGTGCTTTGTTTATATGTCAAATTATGGTATTCATGGATTCCTGAACACATTACCACCTCGTATTGTTACTTATCTTGATTGCATCTATTGTTATTGCAGCTCTTTCCTTTTCTCCAGGATTCTTTAAGTGGACTGTATCTTCCTTTTACATGCCACTATTAATCTGCCTACTGCTCGCATAGAAATATGAGGAACTGAACAAGTTAGATTGGAGTTTAGGTGCTATGGGTGACAGAACACATAGCCCTGAGCAAAGGAAGGGACTAAGGTGGCTTCAACCATCTCTGCATCTTCCCAATTCTGAAGTGCTCCAGGAAATGGAGCATTCCCAGTATAATCTAGAAATCGCTGGGGAACAGCACGGGGTACTGTAGCTGTCTCCAGTTGTTTGTGGGCATCAGCATTGCCCAGCATTTCTGCACTACTACACGCTATGGCCTGACCATGTAGCACTCCCTCCCTCCTTCCCACTTCCACTTCCAATATGCTCCCTAAGTAGGGTTTGTGAGGAGGTATTGGGATTTTAGTCTGAAGATGTCTTCTTCAGTTCCTGCACTGGGGAAATCTTGATTATGAGGATTTTTAGAACTCCACTGTGCAGCTCTGGCCCTTCTGTTTAGGGCTAGAGAGAGTGTGAGAATGTTATTTTATGAAAATGTGAGCAGTAGAAAAGCTTCAGATAAACAGGCATGACATGCAGTGTCAAAACAGAGCACAAAAAGTTCATATATCCAAAATGAGAGGTAGTTCATGAGCTAGGTTGTAAGGCACCTGGTGAACGAATAGGCATATAACTACATTGCTCATGAATCAGCACAGGAGTGGAGTTGTGCCTACAAGCTTACTGGAATTGCACTATTGTATTTGAATACTGCATATAAAAATGTATAGTATGGGTCAATTCTGATCTTAATATACTAGAAATCTCCCAAACTATATTGACTTCATTGGCATGGCTGCATATTTACCTCAGTGTAAACAGGGTCTGAAATTGTCTAATTGCACATTTACTTGAATTTGTCAATGTGCTTAAAAACATGTCTGCCCTAAATAAGATATTGTGTTGGATTTTATTATTATTTCTTTAGTTGATAGATCTAACATTTATATTGCAGTAGCATAGAGAGAGATCAACCTCATTGGGGGTTGTGCTATATGACAGACAGAAACAAATATATTTGGTGAAATCTTGGTCCATCTGATGTCAAGGGATGTCAGGTTTTCACCCATTGTAATTAATAGCCACTGTGTCAAAAAGTTTGCAGTCTAAATGCCTCTTCAGTTTAGCTTGCAACGTTTTATCTGCCATTTTTATTGGCATACTTCTTTAAGGCATTTAAAAGTAATTTTACAATTTCTATAGAGGTGGTATAATTAGCCATGACTCTTTACATTTTAAAATTCACTAAGAATAACGGCACTTTTGCTTTTATCTTAAATATAACTTTTAAGGGACAGACAAATTGTTAAGTCTTTAGGCTTGAACGTTTTCCTTAAAAAGAGATTTCTTTTGACAGCATAGTCTCTTATTTGATCCTGTTAAGAATAATTTGATTTCTAATGTAATGCAATTATATATGTTGAAGAGCATTAATTCATATTCTTTGTAAAACAAATGTTCACCCAATCAGATAATAGGAAGTTTAGTTAAGGGAACCTTGGCTTTTTTATGTTACTTTCTTTAAAGCTTTTCATAAGTTATAGTGTCTGCAAAGCAAGAATCACTTGGTGTGGCACCTTTTGCTGGACAAAAAAAAAATATATATTTTTTTTTCAGGAGACTCTCTGATTATTACTAATTTTTATCTAACTTGCTGTTGCACTGAGCTCACAAGACTAGGGCTATATGGTATGTGATGTGGTTCAAACATAGGCAAATACATGGTTTGTGCCCCCAAAATTTATATTTTACTTTGAAAAAAATGCACCCAGTGAATACAATGAGTGGAGGAGGGAAGTGACGAGGGAGAATGAAGGTGACAATGATACCATATGGGTTCTGAGTCATTAGAAAACATTTTACATAAATAAGGAGAATGAGCTCTACCTGACTGCTTATAAACCTAGTAATAGTTATTTGGTTGATAGATGTTACAGCAGAAGTGAGTCTTGAAGAGAGATTGGAAAGTGAAAGTTCCTATCAGATCTTTTTCAAAGGGTATTTTTAATCCTTTAAGTCAGCCAGAGTTCCCAGAGCTGAACCTTTAATAATTATTTTTTTTGATGAAGTAGAGAACCCCATAACACTATGAACAAAATTACAGTTTGGGAGATTTCTAGAATATTATAGAATACAGAAGAACAAAATAAGCAGCACTTTGCCAGCTTTTCAGTGTAAAAATAACAGCCCAGTAATGTAACTATTTCTTTCTAAAGATGTGCTGGGAATTTTCTTGCATTCTTGGTTACACCGTGGCCTTCTGCAGCAGGAGGGGTGGAGAGTTCCCTAGCCCTGTCAGTTGGATAGACTGATGGTGGTGGCCCTCTCCTGAGAATTGGTAGATCTGAGTTTGGCTCTTCAGTGTAAACAGACCTAGAACAGTGTTTTTTCTCTTCCTGTGGAAGTGGTTTAAATATTGGATGACAATACTGGTATGCACAATATTCACTCCTGTCCTTATATTGAATCCAGTGCTGTTGATGTGAATGAGGCATGTATTTTATGTTCCTACCCTGGGGGCTCTCTAGAGAGTTAGACAGGGCTTATGCATCTCCCAGCAACAATTTTAATTGCAACAGAGTTTATGTGGGACATGCATGAATCACATGAAATACTTCTAATCATACCCCAGTGTAGATGCCTAGTGTAACATCCTTCAGGGAGTGATGGTGGCAGGTCTTCAGCCCAAGAAGACCTGTCAACTTTGTCTCCAAAGGCAAAACTAGGTGTAGCCATTTGGATTTTTTTCTACCCTTACACCCCTGCCTGTTCCACCTGTCAGAAGGAGGAGTTCATGAAGGCTGCTTTCATCTCCATCCCAATCATACAGGAGGAAGTCCTTTTCTCCCATTTCTCCCCAGAAGGAGCTCCTCAGAAGAAGCTGGATTAGCTATTTCCAGTCTGCTGTGAGCAGGAGTGATAGGTCAGCTTCACTAGCCATGTATATTGCTAGGCATGGCTAATGTAACTTATTTTATACATCACAGCAGATATGTTTGCAGATACTCATGCTCAAAATAGCCAAGGGATCAGTTTGGATTCTGTCCTCAAAATTCAATCCCTTTAACATTTGGTGTGGTACAGAATTTGAGGGCAGTCTTGGCCCATGTCTAAAAGGTTATTGTGTTTTTAAAATTCATAGATTGTTAGGGACTGGAAGGGACCTTGTAGATCGTCGGGTCCAGTCCCCCTGCACTAGGCAGGAAAAGACAACTGTGATCAAGTGACCCCAGCAAGGTGACTGTCCAGTCTCCTTTTGAAGATTTCCAGAGTAGGTGACTGCATCACCACTGGAGGGAGTTTATTCCACAGTCTGGACACCCTGACCATGTAGGAGTTTGGTTGATAGAGCCTGAAGCGGCCTTCCAGTGGTTTGTATCCATTGCTCCTGGTCTTCCCCAGGGGTGCCAGCTGTTCACTCAATTCTTGATGTACTCCCCTGATGTAGCGGTAATCTGCTACCAAGTCCCCTCTCAGCCTTCTTGTCTGTAGGCTGAAGAGGCCCAAGTCCCTCAGCCTCTCCTCGTATGGCTTATCTTACAAGTCCCTGATCATATGGGACTTGAGCATCTGTCCAGTAGAGATTAAATTGAGATGATAAACTCATTCTATGTAGGCCAACCGTCAGTCAATTCTGATCTAAGTTGGGTTTGAATCCATTACCTAGCTATAGAAGGCTCCATATCTAGATACCACTCCTCTGAACAGCTTGAAATAAAGCAAATTAACACAGTTAATTGGATGGGAAGTCCATCTTGAGGCAAATGAACAATGCAACAGGAGGACTGGCTTAATAGATAGAGGTACTATAGGAAATAATTTTAGCCCTATTCTATTGGCAGCTTTCATGTGTTGTTAATAATGTATGCAATCCAAAACATTAGTACTTTTATACCTTTTTATAGTTTACTTATGATAGGGTAAAACTATGTATTATTCTTATTATAACCAATAATAGCTTATCAGTACCTCAAGAGAGTCCAGTTCTTTTTCCCTTGTCTTCGCTTGTATATAATAGCTCAAAGAAATTGTGGAAAAAAATCTTATTTATATTACAATTCAAGTCCTTTGCCTTTTTTTCTATTTGTTTTTTGCAGTACTTGTTTAGAAAACTTCAGAAATTTTCTGAGAGTCATTCAGACATGAGTTTTACCACCAAATGAGTCACAGAAGCATTTAGGCATAAACAGAGTTTATTACATCTGTGACTTCTTTCTTCACACTCCTCAGCAACAAGATTCAAGATGTTTCTGTCTTGGAAATGTCAAAATTCAGTTTTCTTACAGGCATAAAACAAACTATTTCTGTCAGTTGTAAGGGACATTTTTTCTTGTGGGAATGTGCATTTCCATTAGGCTTGGAGCTCCAGGGTTTTGTTGTGGGGTTTTGTTTTTTTTTAACCTATTTTCTAAATCTCAGAAGTGAAGTAAGAGGTGCTGCTAGTAGCGTTTTTTTCCCTTCAGTTCAACCTGTCTCTCAGGCCACATCCAGACATGCAGAGGTGTGCGCTTGCAGTGGCACAAGTAGCTGCAGCACACACCCTTGCACATGTGCTTCATTGTGGAACAAATTGTCCCGCAGTGGGCAAACTGCCCTTTCCCAGCTCCTCCTGGTGCTTCAGCCAGGGAGAGCTGGAGGCTGGGATGAGCACTGGCGCTGGGCCCAGCCATCTTACCTGGTGGCCTGGAGCAGCAGGGGCACAGGCTGGGCAGTGCAGAGATCTAACCAGCAGCCAGAGCATTGCTCTGGATGGCTTCGTCTCCATGCATGCTAACACACACGTTGTGTTGTTTTTTTTTTTTGTTTTTTTTTGCTATCTGTAAATCCCAGTAGCAAATTTTGGCCCCACACTGAAAATTTGCAGTGCGGAACATGTTTTAACTTTTGTCATGTACAGTTTGTGGCACCACAAAGAGGTCTGTGGTGTCACAAACTGCACACCCCTGCATGTCTGGATGTGGCCTCAGTGTCCTCCGATTTCCGCTGGCTGCGGTGTCTGTGGGTGGTTGTCGACCACTGGTTGGCACTCGTGGCCACCTGCAGGAGCTCACCACTTGCTGCTGCCATGCTCCCACCACCAACAGCACCACTGCTGCCTGTGGGAGCTTGCTGTGCCCCACCCAGCTTCCGAGGACACACAGCATTCATGGAGATGGGCATAAGGCACGGAGGGATAAAAGCATTAAATAAAGAGATCAGCCTCAAAGCAAATATGCAAAACATCTATTTGGTTTCTATTCAATGTAAAAAGAATATTCAGGTTATTTTTAAATTTATTTTTTGTCATGCCCCTACCTCCAAGTGTTTTACTTTGATATTTGAGTGTCATAGTTGCTCTTGAATGACATCTTGGTGAAGTTTTGGTTAGTTTAGACTTTGCTGATGTTGTTTAATGGGTACAGGATTTTTAAGTGAGTATAGGAAGTCTGACCTATAAAATGATGTTATGGGCATTGAGATCCTAACACATTGTTACAGTCTTTATCTTATGCTGTTTGTGACATCAAACATGATTTGTGGCTCTTGGTGGAAAAAAGGAGCAGTAATGGATCAGGCTGTGCACTGCAAGATTAAATTAGCCAGTTACAACAAGTATTTAGGGTCTGGTGAAAGGAATGAGGTCCTGAATCTATAGCCATAAATGAGTTTTATGAAATTTATTGACAAAGAATTGGGTGTCATAATCCAGAGAAGAAGATAATAGTTAAATACACTCAAATCAATCATGGAATAATGACCCCATTCTTTTTCTCTTGACTATGACATATACCTCAAATGACCTTTTTCTCAATTATTTTTTTGTAGATTAAGAGGTGATTTTAAGTTCCCACTGAAAGCTATACCAAAAGAGATTAAGAAGTATTTATTCAAGAAAATCCAGATTAAATCTGTAGACTATCAGTGTCTTTGCAAATGGCAGAGAGCATTAAAGACTCTTTCCATTTATGAAGAAGTGAACTAATCTTTTGTCTCTCTCTAATTTATGTATCTCTAATAAATTTCCAAGTTATGTTTTGGAAAAAAGCAATTCTATGCTAGAATTATATTGAAACATCTCTTTAGTTTTCAATGAGCTAACTTTTAACATAAATGATCCCAGTTTCAGTGTAACTCATTAATTTTAGTATCTATAGGAATGATTCAGCAGAAAGTTATATTGCATGCAGAAACACGTATTAGTGAAATTATTTTTTAAAATTTACTCATCAGAGTTTGACCTTTCAGATGCAGGTTTTTTTAGGCAGTGCTTTGGAAGGTATCTGGAGATATCAAAACAAATGGAAAGCCATCAGTATTAGGGAGTTTAGTGATCGAGGTAAGTGGCTTGAGTTCCTACACAGAGCTGCTTAAAGCTAGAGTTGGCCAGAAAAACATTTATAGAATTGTTTTCCATTTGAAAATGCATATCATCAAAATCAAAAACACTGTGCAGAATTGTGTCAATATTTCCAAACTTGTGTTTTGGAGAAAAAAGGGAAAAACAGCTCTGATAATGTAAAGGCATCTGATTTTGACTCTGTCAGAGTACAATATTTTAGGGTTTTACAAAATAACTTTGTCTTTCAAAATGTTTTAAACTTAGTATTATATTACTAAGTTTATTATATACAATATTGTATAAAAAAACATGAAATCAAAACAAAACATGTTTTGTTTGAAACAAAATACTTTAATACAAACTGATTTTCAAGGAACTTTTTTCATGGAAAAGGTTGACATTTTCTAGTGTTGTTCTGAATCTCAAAATTTTAAAGTTTGGTGCCCTGTGCAAAGCAGGAATCCTGATCTTTGCTGAGTTCGACTTAAAAGAAAATGGTCTCTGAAAACCACAATATATGATACTTTAGTATATGAAAAACCTTTAAATCTTTCTGGATAAAAATAACCCTCCCTGGGTGTGTCTACATGTTCTTTAATGCACCATAATTATGGCTCATTAAGTTTAGTACCTGTAATAATAGCTAATAACAGGTACTAACTTGTGCCATAACGGCACATGTTTTTGTGATGCTAATGCAGAGTAATTCTACTGAGCATTAGCACATTAGCACAGTTTTTGCCTTCCACGCCAATGTGCAGTAGAATTAGTCTACTGAGCATTTAGCATCTTATGTAGTCAAGCCCCCTGTCTCCCTTAAAACCTTCAGTGAACTAAATGCAGCTCCAGTATCCAAATGGATGTAGCTGTGTCTGTTGAGAGGCCATAAAATCATAGAAAAGTAGAGCTGGAAGGGATCTCTAGGAGACATTAGTCCAACCCCCTGCCTGAGGCAGGATCATCCCATCCCTATACAAACTATCCTACACAAAACATTGTTAAACCTCGTAGCAAAACTACACAGTCAACCCACATACAACACAAGACATAACACCCTACTCTACCATAGGTAAAACACCCTACTCTACCACAGTGGGACCATGGTGGCCAACATCCTGTTCTTACGAAGGTTGTTAAAATGTGCTCAGGGAAAGAGTAACATCCCCTACTATAGAGGAAGGCAAACCCCTCCACAGTCCATAGCAGTCTGACTAAGAGGTAAGATTCCTTTCTGACCCTAGGTAATATTCCCTCAAAAACTGTGTGGTGGTGAGGTGGGGTCCAAAGCTTGATGAGCTACTGTATGGCCATCTGAAACAGTCATGAAAACCAGGAAAGGGGACCAAACAGCTAGCTTCTCTGCACCAAACTGAGAGGGCGCACCCTGTTTGAGGTGCCACAGACCACACGTGGCACATGTGGCCCTGTTTGCTGCACTGCTATTTTGCTGTGTGGTAGGTTTTTTGACACTAGGAGACCTTGGTGTCAAAAAACCCCACTGCTACAAATAGCAGCGTAGCACATGTGATAGCAGTGTGCACTGCCAGAAACTGGAGCCTGGCCAACCAGAGCCACACTCTAGCTGCCAGCCAGTTTCTAAGCAGCTATTTCAATGCTGATGCTGCCCTGGAAGGCCCCCAGGACCCCAGGTAGGGCTGCTGGGGCCAGCACATGTGCTAGCCTCAGCCTTCCCTACACTTACCCCTATCCCTCTACCTTACTTAGCTCACTTTGCCATGCACCAGAGTGCATGTTGCAAGGGAGTGCCCAGAGACAAATAACAGTGGCACAAATGCATGCTGCTGCTATAAGTCCCATGGTAACTATGTGCCACTGCACATGCATGCTTGTTGGGATGTGTTCAGAGAGTGCAGAAGCATTACTGACAATCTGCAAGCTTTTTACTGACAGCCATACCTTTTTTACTTATACGTGTTTTATATAATATAAAGGTTACACTTCTGCCAGGCCCTGCCTTGCAGGCAGGCCCAAGTTAGAAAGGCTGGGTTCAAATTTAGGGGTTTAACATCAACAATAGTAAAACAGTAAAATAGTTTAGTTGTCAATGAAAAGCGTATACTGTAGTTAAAAAAATATCCTTGGGTTGGCAATCATGCTTGACTGCAGCAATGATTTTACACTGTCCTTCCCCCCCCCCTTTGTCCTGCCAGGAGCCCCCTACTCCTTTCCATGCCCTGATGTCCCCAGTTGCACCCTGAACCATACTGTCCCCCCAGCCCACCACACAGTCTTAACCCTGCTAGTCCTCCTTCTCCTGTCCTGCCACAGGCCAGGCATAGCTGGTGAACTGTGAGGAAGGTGGGGCAGGTGGAGTGTCACACCAGGAGCAACCCACCACCTTGCTTCTCCCCCCACAACATGGTGCTGCAGGGAGTGGAGGAGCTGTAAGGAAAACTTCCTCCTCGCTGCTTCTCACCCTCCTGTTGCTCCAGCAATGTGACCCGGCATGCAGGGCTGCAGTGAGGGCAATGGAACAGGGCTGTGCTCCTCAAGGCAGCGACAGGCCCAGAAGGCAGATCGCATGGGCAGCAAAGGGAGCGAGAAGTGGCAAGGAATCCCCATGTGGCCCTACTGTGCCCAGCAGTGTCAGGTCATGCCTGCCGGCTCTGGAGGCCCTGGGGGAGGGAAGCAGGATGCGAGCTCAAGCCTGCAGCCTGCACCTGCCCCAGGTACAGATCTGTGGGGCGCCAGTCCCTCCTGCCTCCCAGGAGTGCATGCGGCAGCAGGGAACCAGCCCTTCCCCTCCCCCAGATGCGCTGTTCTGTAGGCTGATTGGGGTGAGTGCATGTCTCTGCATGTAGCACCCCCTGTCTTTCTGCCTTCCTCCCAATAGCTCCTTACCTGGGCTGGGGGGTCAATATAGGTGCCCCGCTGCCCACTTAAGTAGTTATTGCAATCCATTCAAACTGATCAAGTGTTTCCACTGCTCATGCACCACTGGGGTGGTAAGGAGATTGCCCCAAGGTGCCTTACTATGCATATACTTAGTAGAGTGAACCAGCATAATCATGACAGCATTGATCATGTCATTTTGAAACTGGTGGGGCAGCACCCTACCATCCCCTATTGACCATCCACCACTGCCACAGGCCCTCACAGAAGCCCACCTACAAGCCAGCAGTATTATAGGAAACCTGAGAAATAGCAACCACATCACATGGGTGAAAGGGTGGCCCTGCAAGATGCTGAGCTCCTGCTCAGATACCAGGTGGTGCTGCTGTGCTCTGCCTGTTGGAGCTTCAATCAAGCTGCAGCTGCTCAGTGTTTTTACAGACAGCTAATTGTTTTTAAACAGACATACCGGGCATGTCTATAAGAGATGTTTACTGTGGAGCTGCCTAATTAGCTCCACAGTACAGTCTCAGCATCTACACACTGCAGTGCAGGCTGCATTAAACAAATAAAGACTCCGTAGGTTAGTACTTGGCAACACAAGTACTATTGTATGGTGATATTATTTAGTGTGCTGCAATGCATATGTAGATGCTGATGGGGCTGGCTGAGGCATGAGGGAGCGTTTGACAGTTTTCTTTATTGGCAGTCACTAAATTTACTGACAGAGCCAACTACTAACACTGGTGTTTTCTGATAAAATAAGTTATATTATATTTAAACTATTTGTTATTGTCTTTAATAGGCTAATGTATTGGTCTAAATTGAAAAAAAGATAGTTAAGAAAATCAATCGAGGAAATATATTCCTATTGTTTGTATGTATGATATATCCCTAACTAACTAACTATATTTCTATTTTCCTAAATAACTTTATTGACTTAAATGAAGTACTTCTGTCTGCACTTTTATGTCTGATAAACTGAATTAATCCAACTAGCCACCTCAATATCCAGAGCCAGTTAGGAAATGACTTTTGAAACTTTCTAGTACTGATTTGGGATGAAAAGTTAGAAGTTGATAATGTTTATGAACTGAAAATCAGAAAAAAGCTCTTCAAATCAATTAAAATATTTTGTTTATATTTTTAGAATTTTTTTCCTATAAGTCCCTTAGATTTCAAAACAGGAAAGTATTTTGAAACATAAAGTTGGAATTTTTTATTTCCAAAATGAAACATTTGAATGATTAAAAACATATTTTTATTTTTTATAATTATTACAAAAATAATTACAAAAAGTTATTTACAAATGATTTTAAATGTTTGTAAAATTATTTTTACAACATTTTTTATTCAAGAAATTCATCAAAGCCCATTCTTTCTGGCAAACAAATTTAGTTTACATAAATCAGCATTTCTCAGTGAAAAAAGTTTATTGTGGAAATAGTGACTAATGGTAAAGAGAACTCTTTGACTGCTTAGATTGTAATTGGGAAGACATTTTTTTTTCTGAAATGAGTAACTTGTTCCCTGTTCCTCCATCTTGAATAAGTTGGTTGCTGCATCTTCCATGTTTCAAAAAGGGCTAGGTCTGTAATTTTTAAGAAACTGTGAACAAATTACCTGCATAATTTACCAAAACGCTATAAAAAGATGGTAAAGCTCTAATCTTTTGGAGGAAGCTTTAAGCTTTGGTAATGTTATTGTTTATTATGTGTAATGCAGTAGCTCCCTGTCATAGACGAAGGCCCCATTGTGCTAGGTGGTAGCTGAAAGGGGCCTCCCAGACCATCAAGTTCAGTCCCCTGCATTGGTAGGCAATTGTGACGGGCACCAAGTCTGCCCCATCACAGAACTTCGGGGGAGTGAAGGAAAGCAGAAAACTTACCTTAGCACCCAGTGCCAGGAGGAAAGGGGTGGGGCTACCCAGATGGTGGGGAGGGGGAGAGAGACCCGGATGAAAACAGAAACAAAGAGAGCAGCACTTGCAAGAGAGAGGGGCGAGAGTGCGGCTGTGAGAGACAGCAGATGGCTGGAAGGATTTAAAGGGGAAGTAACCCAGATTTAGCTGGAGAAAGAGGAGAAAGCAACCCAGAAGAAACCGGGAAGAACTACAAGAAAGAGAAAAGGGAATGTAAGAAGGGTCCTGGAGAGAGACTTACCTGGGAAGATGAAGTGAGTTAACAAAGGGGGACTTTGAGTCGGTGAGTCTCATACCTGAAGACATCGAGTAACATCCCAGAGACTTAAAATTAAGAGAAAGGAATGAGAGTGGATGAAAACTAACAAAGAGGAGAGAACCCCACAATGTTGATATCAGTAGTAACTACAAGGTGACCTAGGGTTGCTATTTGCTTGGGACCTGTGCGGAGAAGAACGGGGCAAGCAACCAAGAAATTGAGAGTTCTCTAAGAGAGAGGGAACTAAATATATATAAGATGTTATTTATTTAAGAGAGACATAATAGTTGTGCAGAAGAGTGATTTTTGTTGAACCGCAGACATGATAATTTCCTCATCTCTCAGGACCGTGTTTATTTCTGTATCTTATTCCATCAAAGTCGTGGCGGGCGAGAAATAAAGGAAACTAACCAGTTCATATTAAAACAAGAGATGGTGATTTATTTTGTGAGCGTAGCTTAACTCTCACAGCAATCATTTAACCTTGCTTTTAACAATCAGTTTTGCACCGTGATGCGTGATGACACCCACTAATCTTGCAGTCTCTCTAAATTGGTGCCTGGGACTGGTGTCTTGTTTACCCACTCCTGGTTACTTTACCAGTCCTTATTTCAAACTGTCACACACAAATGCAAGGCACAATACCCAAAACACCAAGAACACCTTATAACATGCTGTAGGTAAAAGCAGGGGAGGGTACTGCCAATACACTGCCACAGCAGCAGCAGGGAAGCAGTTGGTTAATATGTCCTCAGAAGGTCCTAGCAGAAGGACCAAACCTGAAGCTACAGTGGGTGGCACCCCCTACATTCCTTGCCAATCTAATCTGGGGGAAAATCCCTTCATGACCATACATTTTCTCAACGATATGGCTCTGAGCAAGACCTCTAGTCAGGAACCTCTGGGTTGTCTAAGTACTAATCAAGAGCATCAGCACATTTCAGTCAAAAAGGCTCCAGCCACAGTTGTGGCCAACAGAAAGTGCTTCATGAGGCAAAAAGAAAAACCCTAAACCAGAAGACTAGCATAATCATAAGAAGGGAAAAAAATCCTTCTTGGCAGCAAAAACTGGTGATCAGCAAAAACCCTGAAGCATGGGATTATCAGATGCTTTCCACATTACAAGAGCTACTCGTAGATCATAACCTGAGGACTGTAAATGCATGACTCCACATATCACAGTCAGTGATTGTTGAGCCAGAGTGCTCTATTCTGCCATATCATCCCTTCCGTAGACTTGTCAAGTTCGATTTTACGGTGATTCACATTCTTTGCCTCTACTACTTTGCTTGGTAAATTCTTCCAAAACTTCACTCCTCTGAAAAAAATGTTCTTCTAATTTTAAAGTTAGATTAATCTGTAACTAGTCTGTAACCATTTGAACTTGCTCTGGTAGTGCAGTGAACTTAAAAAATGAGACAAAGGATAGAGTAATGCAGAGATGTTTACAATCTAAATAAAACCACCACATGTCAGCCAGTTCTGCATTGAGTGTGATTTATCTGACATTAGGACTGAAAAAAATTACAAGACGGAAATTTATACTGTCTTAAAAAATTCTGTATTCAAATTTTGCATGTACATGGATTTACAGGCATTTTGAAGCACTGTTAGTCCGGGGGGCGGGGGGGGGGCGGGGGAGGGGTGTGGTGGCGCAGAATTTAGCCAATTAAGCCAAAACCATTAAAATGCAAGAATTGCCAAGCATTATACATAGTTATTTTAGTTGCCTGTTATTCTAAGGTCTTGCTTATGCTTGCTTATTAAAAACAGTTTAGTTAAATTCATGTAACCATTTGTGTCAATGCCTTTACTTACTAATTCAAACTATACTGAAATATACACATATCTGTTGCTAAAGCTTCATTTACTCTAGTGGAATCAACTGATCTAGTTAAATTAATTTAACTAGTTTAATATAGACCAATCAGTGCAAAAATAATATATAAACCTGTCCTAAGCATTGGGAAGGATAGGCCATCAGTTTCTGCTGTGGAAACGATTTGCTTTTTAATAAGGATAATAGTTTCATGAGGGAAGTAAGCATTCATATAACACACTGACTAAATCCATTTTTTTGGTTAATAACAGCACTATTGCATGCTAACCTTGGAGAATTCAATTAAACTTTTCTCTGCTACGAGAACCAGTTCAGACCTTGACATTCCTGCCTGTATAGAGCCTTGCATTTGTCAAGGACCATGGGGATCATCTTTGCAGAGTTGTTCTGAGTACAAGGATTCATCATCTAGATATACTTGAAGTATACCACAGTAATGATTTTTCCATTAGAAACCAGGAATCTCTCCAATTCTTCATATTCCATCCTTGGTAAAACACAATATTGTGTCTAAGCTCTGAAGAGATTACATTTTCTTCTCTTGGGATCTTCTAGAGGATGTGATCTGTAGCTGAAGAGAAATAAAAAGTATGCCATTACCTGAGTTTTCTTGTTGCCTTTCATGTTTCAACATCATAACTTTTGTTGTGGTATCTGAACTCTGAGCTAGTAGTGCTTGCTTTTACTCCTACCAGAGGATTACTTTATGGGTTCTTCATTTCTTCCCTAAAACTTCCTCTTTGTCTCCCTTATACATACCACTTTCCAGTAGACAGATGAAAAACATCATCTGGTTCTGTTATTCAGACCATAATTATCTAATGGCAGTAGTTGCTATGGTCTCTAGTTTTTACAACTTAGAAGCAGGGTTTGGTCTGACCACATATGAGGCATTCACAGCTTTCAGGTAAGTATTATGTAACAATCCAAAAGTGGGACGCTCACTTTACAGACATGTAGGAACACACATTTGCCCAAAATAATTTGAAAACTTAAGTAGACAACATACCTGTAAAGAATATACAAGGGAGAAGAATGCAATACAAGACTTGCTGTTCAGAGGTGTGCAGTGTATTTTCTCAGGTGGTATCTGGTTGCTGCTGCTTTTGATTTCCAGGCTGCTGAAATCTACTTGTTCTGGAAGGCTGATGCTAGCAAGCTGTCTTCCAGATTTGGAAGGCAACACAGAAAACAAAGCTTGGATATGTGTTTGGTGACAAAGCTCAGAAAGGTTTATTGTTTCCGAACAGTACACCAGGTGGTGTGATTAACAGTCAGTCCAACGTACTGACTGTCCTTCACAGGTAGACACCACACATTATTCACACTCTTCTAGGTCTCCATAATGGAGAGGTCTGCAAACCATGTACTTGCATACCTCCTGTCTTGTGCCAGTTCTTTCATAGATTTCATAGACATTTAGGCTGGAAGGGACCTTCTAAAATCATCGGGTCCAGCCATCTGCCGAAGGGGCAGGAAGTCAGCTAGGGTGGCAGGTTCCCAGCAAGATAAGCATCCACATGTTTCTTAAAAGCGTCCGGAGTAGGTGCTTGCACCACCTCTGGGAGGAGTCTATTCCAGGCCTTGGGGGCTTGGACAGTAAAGAATTTTTTCCTTATGTCCAGCCTGAAATGGTCTTGGACGAGTTTGTGGCCATTGCACCTTGTCATCCCTTGGGGTGCTCTGGTGAACAGGCGTTCCTCCAGATCCTGATGTACACCCCTTATGTACTTATAGGCTGCCACCAAAACACCTCTGAGCCTGTGTTTCTCCAGGATGATGAGTCCCATAGCTCACAGCCTCTCTTCATAAGACCTGTTCTCTTGCCCTCTGATCATGGGCATGGCTCTCTTCTGGACTCTTTCAAGATTTCCATGTCCTCCCTGAATTGTGGAACCCAGAATTGGATGCAGTACTCCAGCTGCGGCCTCACCAAGGCTGAGTACAGTGGGAAGATGACAATCTGAGTCACGCTTAAGATGCATTGGCATATGCAAGCCAGAATATTGTTCACTTTACTGGCCGAAGTATCGCATTGGTGGCTCATATTCATCTTGTGGTCAATCATGATCCCCACGTCTCTTTTGGCTGTGGTGCTAGCAAGTGCAGCCCTGCTGAGCATACAGGTCAGTCGCATCATATGCGCATTTAACTTGCGTGAATTCAACTATACATTGGGTGGGGGGACGGGCTTGAGTCTGCACGTGGTGCTGTTGCTTACCTGGAGGCCTGGCTACCACCACACTGCCAGCGGTGACTGCCTCTGCCTCCAAAACCTCCCGCCGCCACCATGGAGCCATGCCCGGAGCTGTGTGGCCAGCTGCTGGGTGGCAGCGGCAGCATGGTGGTGGCCGGGCAGCACGCAGCCATCCCTACCACCACCATGCACTGTGCTGCTGCCACCGGCCGCACAGCTCTAAGCATGGCTTCACGGCGGTGGGAGGTTTTGGAGGCAGAGGCAGTCACTGCTGGCAGCATGGTGGTGGCTGGGCGGCACGCAGCCATCTCCACCACCACCCTGCGCTGCACTGCTGCCGCCAGCCACACAGCTCTAAGCACAACTCCGCGCCGGCGGCAGGAGGTTTTGGAGGAAGAGGCAGTCACTGCTAGTCAAATTGCTGGCACAGTAGTACGCGATTTGACTATACGCGATTTTCGCCTTACGCACTGACTTTAGAACGTAACCCCCGTGTAAGATGCGACTGACCTGTATAAGTGCTTTCTGTCTTTCTGTCAATGTTCATCTCTACTTGTTTTGTTTGCCAAGTTTACTCACCTGCACTTTGGTTCTTGGTATCTTTGTCTCATTAGTGAGTTCTAATTTTTACATCTGTCCTTGAGTTTTTTAGCTGCTGTTTTCATACACCCTTCCCTTTGGTTCATTAGTGTGCTTTTTGTTATTATTTTTCTTTCTTATCAGGTCATGAGGCCCCTTTCTCCTATGCTGCTTTTTGGCACCATAGCTTACTATATCTTAGCATAATTGTGGCCTGGAATCACCAGAACTCCTACACTTATTATTTATTCATTTTTAAAATCTGTTCTGCCTACCTGCTATTTCTGTGTATTTTAGCCTTTTCTGTTTCTCTCTCTCACTCACTGGTGTTCTGGCTCTCTGTGTGTCCATCCTGCCTCTTACCTCCCCTCTCATTTTCCCATTATAATCCAAGACAAAATGGCCCTACATATTCTAAACTATGTCTACATAAAGGGACAATCTACTAGCTGGGAATTGCTGGTTTTGTGCATTTTGCGCAGGGAGCACCATTGGCATGCTGTGACAGGGAGCCAGAGGCTCCTGTTAGTTTAACTAGAGAGTGCAGTAGCCAAGCCTGCAGTGTGGAGCTGCAGCACAAGAGCACAAGTTGGCCATTAGGCAAAGGGGAAACTCCTACGTGTGGCTGGGGAGTCACATGGCTGGAAAGGGTGGGGCTTAGAGCTATATAAACCCAGGGTCTAAGGCAAAAGGAGAAGTCTGACCTTTCATACTGTGGGGGAAAGGAGTTTCTGGGAGAGAGGGACTATAGGAAACAGGCCCATGGACTCCCACGTTACCAAGGGGAGTTAGATGGAGCAGCAAAAGGGGAAGTATGGCTAAGTGTGGGTACTGACCCAGAGTGGGATAAAGTTTAGTTTGGGGTGTGGTTTTGGGATAAAGTTTAGTTTTGGGAGTGGTTTAGTTTTGGGAGTGGTTTTGGGATAAAGTTTAGTTTTGGGAGTGGTTTGCTTATATTTGTGTTGTGTTTAAGGCTAAGACTAGAGGACTGGTTTGTGGCTATGGGGATGGTATGGAGGCCATGGGGACACCTGAGAGGTACCCAGAATAGAGCCCTGAGAAGATCAGAGACTTTAAAGGGACTGAGTGGCATGAGAGCAGCCTGGTTTAGGTCAGGGACCCAGAGGCCAGAGCAGTCTGAGAAGGCTGAGATGGAGCTGGAGCCCAGAAGTCAAGATCTGAGGTAGTGGACCTAGGTTGAAGAGGCAGAGAAAAGGGGGCAAAGCCATGAAGGCTGAACCCCACAACAGGGTTTGAGGCCTGACAGGGGCAAGTGTTGTGTTGGGGCTAGGGGGCCTCTCCAAAATGACACCAAGTACCATCTACAGGGCATGGCCATAGCTAGAGGGGAGGATAGAAGCCTCTCTCTAGTTGGTCACATGGAGCACAACACAGTTGAGGGACTGTAGGTCATTCTGGGACCGTGGGGCAGCCTCCCACAATGCTATAAAATCCATCAAGGCATGGCAGCCAAGTAAGAAATGAAAGGGTGCCTTGAGGAACCAGAGTGGGGCAGGAGTCACTGGGCCACCAGGGAGCATCACGGCTGCCCTTGTGGCCAGGACTTTGCTACACATACCCTCCACAGAACTGTGCTCACCTTATACTATGTAAAGACCTACCAATGCTAGGAAAATTTTCAACTGAGGAGGGTTTATGATTTCTTAACACCATTGGGATTGGAGTGGGGCACAGGAACGAGCAGGCTGAATCTAAGATGGATGGGGAATACATTACCAGATGGCTTTATAACTAATACTTTTTAGGCAGAACTGAGCAAGTAGCTCTCTGTAGGATTTAATGGACAATGAAGATAGAGATAGGCCCTAAATCAAAACTGTGTAGGTATTTAGACATGTGAAATTACACATGCAGTCTCATTGCTTTTATATTTCATGCTGTATTATATGCATGGGTTCCAGTCATGACTTGGGTTCCACTGAACTAAGACAGAAAGAAGGCAGGGTGGCACCTTAAAGATTTACTGTCTCATTTGGCTGAGCATGATGCCATCCATGAGTAGAAAGAAGCAATTAGCCATCTTAGTCTGAAGTCAGGCAGAAGGCAGGGCAGGGTTGTCTTCTGCCTGACTTCAAACTTGATGTAGCTCACTACTTCTCTACTCACTAATCTAAACATTATACAAGCATCTATGCAGATATTGACCCATATCCTGAGTTTGTACAAATCACTGATATATACTTGCTGAGGGTCTGGATCTTATGGTTTATTTGATGCCTTATTTGTGGCATAAATAAATTCAGATGCCAGTGACCACTGTTCACTACAAAGCTCACTGAGATTCAAGATGATATTCTAGAATAAAAAGGTTCTGTATCCCATTACCAGCTCTGAATAACGTTCAATCTCCATTATGAACTCAGAAGACAGACAACAGGCTTTCTTTTGATTTTTCCCATCCAAGTCAGAGATACCCGTAGGCTGGCTTTCTGTGCTATAGCCATAAAAATTTAAAGAATAAATTAATCTTCATAAACTGTGAGATTTAAAGTTTAAATTCAGAGAAAAATGTGATTGAAAAACTAGGAGAAGTCTGATTAATTTTTGCCAAAGCTTTTAACTTATAACATTTTGCAACCTTTTTATAGACTAACAGGGGGAAAAAAATCAAACATGGAAGAAAATTATTCAAATAAAAAACAGGAGGAAAGAAAGGAAGCAACACATCACTTTTTAATATTTCAGTTAGATGTCTTTGGGGAAAACATTACAGAAGAGAAAATGATGGGTCAACAATCTTTAAAGAAGAGAAAATGAAATGCTATTTTAAAAATTCTTTTATTCTTGGTCGATTATGGAACTTTATAGAGCTTTACAGATGAAAAAGCAGCTGCTTCCGCTCTTCCTGAGTGCTCTCTCCAAACACCACTGGGGTATACTTTTTTCTTTTTTATGTCACATTGATCTTTTCTTGTTCCTCCACTTCTAACATACCATTAGATTCCAATGAGTGCCTACAGTGAACAAGAAGACAAGGTTCTCTTGGGTAAACCCTCATTAGGCTTTTAGTGATATGGCATACAATAGAATAGACAAGATCACGACTTCCTCTTTAAGGATATTTTAAAAGGTAGAATTATTGAATTATTATTTTTAGTATTTGTACTAAAGTAGCATGTAGGAGCCCTGATATAGATGAGGGCCCCATTCTGACAGATGAACATTTATGAACATTTCTTAAGCGACAATCCTTGCCTCTAAGAGGGATTCTAGGAGAATAAATGTATTATAGACAAGAGAGGAGGAGAGCGAAAGCAGCATTATCTCAGCTTTATATGTAGGGAACTGTGACTCAGAAGAGCTTAAGAACTTTGCCTAAAAACAGCTCTAAAACTCTGAAATTAGGAAGTTAAGATCAATCTCCTGTTTCAATTAAGTCACCTTCTCTCATTCATTATTGAGATGTTAATTCCTGCCTCCAGCTGACCCATGATGCTGCCTTCACTGCTAATACAGTTTTCTGATTGAGCAGTCTTTCTATTATATCTGGGAGGAGCTTCCCCTATGCAGCTACAAAGTTGATTTATTCTCTGTAAAATCTTTCCTTAAAAAGCTCTCTGTTGCCATAATGCCTACAAAACTCCTGACACCAGTCAAAGTGCTGGCATGCTGATACCACAGCTATGTGATCAGCAATAGTCTGTGGTATCAGTGGTCTCATTGGCTAGGTACACACATTCTAAAAGCCTGAGGTAGAATTGTTTAGGTTACACAGATTTCTGTAAGTGGCATAGTTTAGATCGGGGCAGGCAATGGGTAGCCCCATCCCTTGATAGGTGCCCCACCCACTGGTCACAATCTTGGAGCCAGAAGTCCCACCACTAACCTCTGACCTTTCCCACTGGAAGTCCCTCCCCTTGCCCCTGGAAATATTCCTTTGGGGAAGAGGGTTTGCCATCTTAGGGACCCCTCCCCCCCCAATTATATACTATAAATCAAACACCCATAATTAATATATTTTAATTTAATTACAAATATATTTTTGTCCTGATTTGTTTGTGTTTGTGGTGTATATGTAGAAGTGATTGCATAATAGCTGCAAAATGCCTCCTGCTCCTTCCTGCCAGGGAGGCAGAGCAGCCCTTATGGTGCCACTCAGTGCAGAGGAGGAGGAGGAGGACAAGGGGGGCTTGGCTCCCACTGCCTTCTTGTTGCTGCATTAGTGGCGGTGCTCACAGTGCTACACACAGGAGCGACCACTGCTGCCACGGTGCTTCTGCCACACCTGGCTGCTGCATGCCACCTCCCCACGTGGCTGCCGCTGCCAACCCCACACCTGCCACTGTTCCTGGGTGCCATGTGCACCTTGGCCTGGTGCGGGGACGGTGCTGAGTGGAAAGGCCACAGGGCAAGTGGTGCTCATGTTGGCTACAAATGTCCAACTCGGGATCCTTAAAATTCTAGTTTATTAGGCGGATTGAAACACTGTAATCATAAACCTTGGGGCTGGTCCCCACAAACATGCACACACATACACACACCCACAGTAGCAGGCTACAGAGTCAGGTATACCTATCCTACAAGCGCTGGAGTCTGTCATTGAGGCTTCTTTCAGCGTGGTGTTATCTTCCAGAAAGGGGTCGCTGGCTGGTCCTTCTGGCTGGACAGGTCTGGTCGAGTTGGAGATCAAGAGGGTGCCACTGAGGGTCACTTTTCACTGCCTTTTATCTGTCCCTGGTAGACTTTGGTGACTCCCCAGTTTTCAGGTTTGCCCAATCCAGGGGTCATTGACCCTCGTGGGACTTCCCCCCCCTCGGTGGCTACTGGACGGCATCTGTCAGCCCCAGGGGTCGTCTGCATGTACGTGCAGGTTTGGGAGTCCGTTGATGAATTTAGAATAGGGCTCTGGGAGCGGTTGATCTGGAGATACTCAGCCCAAAAGTTGGTCTCTGGCGTTGATTAACTCAGGCCAGGGCTTCTAGCCCTTGATCAGTGACCTTTAGAGATTTCCTGGTTGTTACATTGTCTTCTATTGAGTTCTTCCATTGGCTGATCTGCAGCTTCCAGGTGATAATTGCTGTCTGCTGCTACTATGTTACACATTCAATCACGTTACACATTCAATCACTGATTCACTCGCTTTTTCAGGGGCCAGCATGATACAGGGAAGGACAGTTTGATTCCTGCCCTTGTTAACATTGTTACAATGTATAATTTACTTATGAAACTAAACACATTCAGTTGAAAGTTGAAAGGTGAGGAGTATAAAATATAAGCTACAAATGCCATGGCACACAAATAGATAAAAATACCAAACTACAAGGGGAGATACAAAATGCGCGCACACAAATTTTAAAACACAATTCCTTATCTTAAAGTGAAACAGAGAAGAAGGAAGAAAAGGTAGAAAAAGAGAAACATATCCAAAGAGGGGAGAGCAAATGCAGGCAAGAGAAAAAGGGGGCTTTCTGCTACATTATTCCCCCCCTTGATATCGGCCTTACACAAGGGTGATGTCACTATATTGTTTGAACACCATTGTTCAGCTATATAGATAGGAGGTGTGTCATCTTCAGCTGGTTTGAAGTTAAAACAAAACTTAGGCAGTTAAAAGATATTGAAAGAGAAAAGCCTTGCGGGGCGGAGAGAGAAAATAACATAACGAGGTGGATTTGAACAGTTACAATGGTATAGTTGTCTCTTTGCTTATTAAAATATGACTTTGAATGCAGTTTTTTTGTTTTGTTCTGTTTTTACACACATTTTGTTATACTGATATTCTAAATAGCATTTAAATCCTTCAGAGAAGTACAGAGAAAAAACAAAAACAAAACAAAACCCAAAAAACAAAGTACACATGACCCTTAATAAATATCCTTTTGCTAACCAAATAGAATATAAAATCTTTCGAGAATTGCTGCCCTTGTTTCAAATATCAGAACAACTTTCCAGTCCAACTGGATGGAAGTGTTCTGGTCTGGGATCCACAGACAGGTCCAATTTTTAGAGGACCAATTACTCTTATTATATCTTTATGATATCATATGTATTTAAACTGTGACAACTTAAAACAAACCAAACAAACAAACACAAAACATATAACAAGACACCACAAACAGACAAGACAATTTTTGCCATGGCTGTGATGAGGAAGATGCTGCTGATGGTAGTGAGGCCTCATGGTTTGTCGGTCACCTTTGACTACACTGTGGCTTCTGCAAAAGAAAACAAACACACACAAACCTGCCAAGGAAAACACCTTGTAGTGGCTGATTATTCATACTTACAAAGTGCAATGCTGACATGTGCAGTGGCAGTGCATACATCATTTTCCATTCTTGGGGTGCTTTTCTTTTATACTGAAAAAGTGGAGCAGTTACCTACAGGAGGGTGGCCATCCTAAGTTAAGGATTTTTGGCCTTTTCCTGCCTCAACATCGGGGTGGGCACTGATCAGCCTGTTAGATGCGTATTTTCCAACGGCTCAGAGCCGTTCCTTCTTGCTAGCCAAGAAGGGTGGCCAGCAGGATTAAAAGACTGGTTGCCCTGTTCCTTGAGGGTCAGGTGGTTGGTGGCTCACTTTTTTTTTTTCTTTTCTCAAAGCTGTGTCACTGGGATGCTCTCCTCATGACACAAGGAATCCTATTAACAAGGCTAGATTCAGGGTTAGATCTATTCTGCCCCCTTAAACATTTTCTTGGGACACATGTACCCATTTTCCTGATTTAGGTCCCATTTCCTCCTGAATACATTTAGTGCAGCCCGGTGGTCAGGAGTGCACTGATATGCCCTTGAGTTCCCACTGTAACAAGTATTCGGGTCTCCCTCCTGGATCCCAATTGAGGGTCCCCAATTTCTCCCATGAGCCAGGGCTTTGCTCGGGGGTCCCATTACGGGGGCTCCATCAGCGCTCCTCGGAGACTGGGGCTGAGGCTGCTACCCTGTTAGAATGGGGAGGTGCTGCTCCCTCCCCAGTCAGCTCTGCCATTCTGATAAGCAGCTCGGCTAGAGGCTTTCCATGCCATCTCCCTTTCGGTTCCCCATGCTGCATTAAAAACTTCCACACTGCTAACCGAATCCTGTTTCCCCCCTCTTTTTCCTTTGATACCCTCGGGTTAACCCAGTGTGGGCTGGGGCGATAATTTGGACCCCCAACGCCCCTATCAGTTTTGGGGTAGGCACTTTCATTAGAACAGGTAACCATATAAATCGGTGTGTCATTAAGCTTTTCTCTGAACTGGGTGGCTGCAATCGCCCCCCCTTGACGTCCAATTAACCTCTCTGCATCCTGAGCCTGGGCTAGGACTTCTCCCAGCACATATCTCCCAGTCTCTCGGAGCGGCCCCATCAGTCCAATTATGGGCTGATGCATGCGCTCCTGTACCTCCTTCCAAAACCCAGGAGGGTAATCTATACTTCTTATGTCTGATGTCCATTTGTTCCCCTTGTCTAGGGGCAGAACCGTCCCTGACAGCAATCCCAGCATAACACACCGGATCACATAGTCCCTAACAGGTTCCCCAGGTGTCTGGTGGCTAGCCCCAAACTGTCCCTTAAATGTCTTTCTCCCCAAACTGATCCCCAAACCCACTATGCTCCGGAGAATATTGTCTCCCCCAAAGCTGTCCTCCTGATCCATAGCTGCCTGAATCTCTGGGGTGGCGCAAGCCCTTAGTAGGCGGTGCCATTCCTGGACACTCAGAGTTTCACACACCACTACGTTCAGGGATTTCTGCAACCACTGTCCCAAATTCCTAATGTTAGCAGATCCCAGGGTCTTGCCCAGGGCTGCTAGATCAGCTCCACTGAGGGGGACCGTTACCTGTGTGGTTTCTGTGGGTTTTCCCTGAGCATCCCGAGTGACTGAGGTCTGCGTGATTGCGCTCACCTCAGGCACCAGGGTCCTTTCCTGATCTGACTTGGGGTCTTCAGGAGAGGGCTCCCCTGCATCCTCTGCATCTCCCCACATCTCCCCACCCCAAATCTCTCCCAGATTGAAGGGGATGTCTGGATCCCTGGCTTGGTCTCCCCGGATGACAGCTGCTACTTGCAGGCTGCGCTCCTGGAGTTCCTTTTTAAAACGGTTAATGGTATTTAGACAGGGGCCCTGGTTGGCCTTGGCCCCCTTTTCAGCTTGGTCTTTAGCCATTGTTTTTACCAATTTTTGCAAGGCTTCTCGGCTAGCCTTTTCTTGGTCCAATAATTCCAGTTGTCGGGCATTGTCTTGATTTATTTTTCTCAGTTGCTCATTTTCATTTTCCAAGTTCCGAGACAACCCCTTTAGAGTCTGATTACTGGTTTCCAATTGAATACATCTATCTTTTAGAATTTGGATTAGCTCCTCCTTTTCCTCAATTTCAGAGGCTCGCTGAGCTTTTTCCTCAACTGCTGTTTTTACAGCATGCCATAGCAGCCAGACCAAGGCACTGTGTTCCCTTTGAACCTAGGGTTTTTCACAAAGGCAAAATCTTTCAAATTGGGATTCAGTGTCCCCTATGGAAAAGTCTGGGGTGCACACATCCTCCCTCCATGGGCTGGGTCCACCCTTCAGAATCTCCCTACGAAGAGGGGAAATTTCCTCCCTCCGTACCCACTTATCTTCTTGGCCTCCTGCTCCAACCTTAGGGGTTTTTTTCCTAAACAAAGATATTCTCCTCAACATGCCTCAAGCCTGTCAGTTTCCTTGAGCCCTTGCACTCCCAAGCAACTCTGTCCCTGCCCCTGCAGTTCTACAACCAAATCCCTTCCTTGGGATATGCCCACCCCCTTAGGTGACAATTAAATCCAGACCCTCCTTGAGTCTGCCCACCCTTTCATAGACTTTCATAGACTTTCATAGACATTAGGGCTGGAAGGGACCTCGGAAGATCATCGAGTCCAGCCCCCTGCCCAAAGGGCAGGAAGTCAGCTGGGGTCATAGGATCCCAGCAAGATAAGCATCCAGTTTCATCTTGAAGGTGTTCAATGAAGGCGCTTGAACCACCTCCGGTGGCAGGCTGTTCCAGACCTCGGGGGCTTGGACAGTAAAGAAATTCTTCCTTATGTCCAGCCTGAAACGATCTTGAAGTAGTTTGTGACCATTCGACCTCGTCATCCCTTGGGGCGCTCTGGTGAACAAACGTTCCCCCAGATACTGGTGGTCACCCCTGATAAACTTGTAGGTGGCCATCAGATCACCCCTGAGCCTGCGCTTTTCCAGGCTAAACAGCCCCAGGGCTCTCAGCCTGTCATTGTAGGGTCTGCTTCCCTGACCTCTGATCATGTGCGTGGCTCTTCTCTGGACTCTCTCAAGCTTTTGAATTGTGGAGCCCAAAACTGGACACAGTACTCCAGCTGCGGCCTCACTAAGGCCGAGTACAGGGGGAGAATGATGTCCCGGGATTTTCTTGAGAAGCATCTATGGATGCAAGCCAGCGTTTTGGTCACTTTACTAGCCACAGCATCGCACTGCAGGCTCATGTTCATCTTGTGGTCAATGATGACCCCCAAGTCTCTTTCTTCCATAGTGCTAGCCAACATAGCACTGCTGAGCATATAAGGATGCTGTGGGTTTTTCTTCCCAAGGTGGAGAACGTTGCATTTATCGGCGTTGCACACCATCAGATTCTCGTCCGCCCACTTGCTGAGCCTGTCCAGGTCAGCCTGGATCACCCGCCTGTCTTCTGGTGTGGATGCTTTGCCCCAAAGTTTGGTGTCATCAGCGAACTTGGCCAGTCCGCTTCTGACTCCAGTGTTCACATCATTAATGAAGATGTTGAACAGTATGGGTCCAAGGACAGAGCCTTGGGGGACCCCACTGGTCACAGGACACCATGATGAGTGACTTCCATCAATTACTACCCTCTGGGTCCGACCCCGGAGCCAATTTTCCAGCCAGTGGATCGTGGAGGACCCAAGGCGACAGTTGGCCAGTTTCTCCAAGAGGTGATCATGGGACACCAGATCGAAGGCTTTTTTGAAGTCAAGATATATGACATCAATCTCTTCTCCCTTGTCCAGGTGATAGGTCACCTGGTTGTAGAAGGAAATGAGATTGGTCAAGCAAGACCTACCCGCAACAAACCCATGCTGGCTATCCCTTGGGTGAGTCTAAATCCTAGTCCACCCCCTTGGGTGACTTCTAAATCCAGACCCTCCTTGAGTCTGCCCACCCCCTTGGGTGAGTCTAAATCCTAATCCACACCCTTGGGTGACTATTGCCCACCCACCTCCATGGACATGGGTTCTATCTGGAGACACGGTCTCCCCAATTACCAATCCGCTAATAATCCTAGAATAATGCCTGCGTTCTCCACCAAATAATGTTGGCTACTAATGTCCAACTCGGGATCCTTAAAATTCCAGTTTATTAGGCGGATTGAAACACTGTAATCATAAACCTTGGGGCTGGTCCCCACACACACACACATGCACACATGCACATACATACACACACACAGTAGCAGGCTACAGAGTCAGGTATACCTATCCTACAGGTGCTGGAGTCTGTTGTTGAGGCTTCTTTCAGCATGGTGTTATCTTCCAGAAGGGGGTCGCCGGCTGGTCCTTCTGGCTGGACAGGTCTGGTTGAGTTGGAGATCAAGAGGGTGCCACTGAGGGTCACTTTTCACTGCCTTTTATCTGTCCCTGGTAGACTTTGGTGACTCCCCAGTTTTCAGGTTTGCCCAATCCAGGGGTCATTGACCCTCATGGGACTTCCCCCCCCTCGGTGGCTACTGGACGGCATCTGTCAGCCCCAGGGGTTGTCTGCATGTACGTGCAGGTTTGGGAGTCCGTTGATGAATTTAGAATAGGGCTCTGGGAGCGGTTGATCTGGAGATACTCAGCCCAAAAGTTGGTCTCTGGTGTTGATTAACTCAGGCCAGGGCTTCTAGCCCTTGATCAGTGACCTTTAGAGATTTCCCGGTTGTTACATTGTCTTCTATTGAGTTCTTCCGTTGGCTGATCTGCAGCTTCCAGGTGATAATTGCTGTCTGCTGCTACTGTGTTACACATTCAATCATGTTACACATTCAATCACTGATTCACTCGCTCTTTCATGGGCCAGCCTGATACAGGGAAGGACAGTTTGATTCCTGCCCTTGTTAACATTGTTACAATGTATTATTTACTTATGAAACTAAACACATTCAGTTGAAAGTTGAAAGGTGAGGAGTATAAAATATAAGCTACAAATGCCATGGCACACAAATAGATAAAAATACCAAACTACAAGGGGAGATACAAAATGCGCACACACAAATTTTAAAACACAATTCCTTATCTTAAAGTGAAACAGAGAAGAAGGAAGAAAAGGTAGAAAAAGAGGAACATATCCAAAGAGGGGAGAGCAAATGCAGGCAAGAGAAAAAGGGGACTTTCTGCTACACTCAGACTGCTGGCACAATCTGCCACAAAGCTGAGTACTTAGTTCCACAGTTAACGTTTCAGTGCAGCCCTATTAGGCCACAGTAAACTAATAAATTCTGCCATAGGATCATACTTGTAAATACAGTATTATCCTATGGTGAACTTCTTTAGTGTGCAGCAATGCAAGTGTAGATGCTGATGAGGCTGGCCGGGGCATGAGGGTGCTTAAGTGTGGGGACTGCCTTCTGGCTAGTCCCACACTGAAGCATCCTCGTGCCCCATCCAGCCCCTCAACAGCATGATGAACTGAGTTGGAGCAGCCCCAGGCTGGCAGGCTGACTCCCCAGGCTTCCTGCCAGCCAGGGCTGCTCTGACCCAGGTCAATGTGCTGTGGTCACAGGTGCACATTCAAAAGTGGTGCCCAGAAGCAATAAACTTAGTTGGGTGTATAGATATGCCCTTTTACTTACTTTTGTCAAGAGTTTTGAAATTCTGAGATAAAAGGCACTATATAAGTACTATGTCTTCTTAATTTCTAGTGAAAAAATACTAGTCTTATCATTTTTCTAACAATACATTTTTCTGTGAATTATCATAATTTACCCAGTTAATGTCTGACCAAGGTATATGGTATGATATAAATGGCTAAGTGGTGGCAGTGTTGTAGCAAGTGGGGGGAGGGGTGTGACTGTCCCAGGCACCGAAGCGAAGGGGCGCTAATAGACGCTGCCTAGCTAGGGCAGGGTGTGGGATGGAGCCTCAAGCAGCTTTTTTGTGGGGGCGCGGGGATGGGTGGCTCCTGCCACTGCATGCACTCCCAGGGGAACATGGGGAGGGCATGTGCTCCCTGGATCTGTGAGTGGGGCAAGGGTGGGCTGCCACCGCGGGCTTTGCCCCAGGTGCCAAACTTCCTTGCCATGGCACTGAGTGGTGGTACAGATTTTTTGGTGCATTTAATCTAGGAAATGTCCTCTGACTGGATAAAATATTTTTATAGTTATATTCAATTGATTGTTTCAAGAGGCTACATCCTGTGCTTAGTTATAAAAGTATAAACTGAGAGTCTCTCCAAGTCAGTCCTGTCATGCTTCTATCAGCTCTGAAATCTTACACCTTAGAAGGAAAAGGAGGGCCAATAGAGCTTTGTCTCTCTGTGGTCCCTGTTTGCAGAGACCTCTACCATTTGAGTTGCTACCTCACTACTACCATTTGAGCTGGAAACACTGTACATTTCTGACCCTTTTATTTGACTGAAAGGGCTTTGTGTACTCTTAGCCCTGACGTTGTACTGTTACGATTCTATCTTGTATATCTCAGCTGTCAAGCATTCTTACTGAGCCTCAGCACAGACCTAAAGGACCAGAAGTGTGAAGCTGCTGTGTGTGGAAACCCATCTTATGGAGTACCATATTTACTCACGTGTCATATTTACCCTTTTACCAAAACTCTGCCCTCCAATTGGGGTCCATGTCTTTAGCAGGGAAGCTGATGTTCTTTGCTGGAAAAAAAAGCAGGAAGGCACTTGCGAAATGGCTGCCAGCTTGTGTTGCAGCAAACAAGCAAGAAGGGGCAGAGAACCCCTTATAACCAGGGAACCTGGTTTTCTCTGTTTAAAAATCCCAAATTCTCTGATAAACATACAAAATTCTCTGAATAAAACTCCCCAAATCTACATTTTTCTTCATTTAAAATGAAATGCCTCTATATATATAGGTATCAGTTGTTTTACTGATATACAGTAAAATCTCTGTTATCTGGCGTCCTTGGGGTAAGGAGATTGCTGGTTACCTAGAAACTCCAGTTATCTGAAATAACCTGGCAGGGTTTGCTGATAACGTGGAGCCGGGTGGAGGGGAGGGCAAGGTGTTGGTGGCAGCCCAGGGTGGTGGGTAACAGTGGTGGTGGCTGCGTGCAAGCTTTCCCCTGCCCTCCCTGCCCATGTGTCCAGCTGGCGGAGCTGGCAGGCGGGGCAGGAGTGGTGCCAGCTGCATGCGGAGCGGTGGCATCACAGGGTGGTGGGTGGTGGTGGCACCTGCTATGTGCCAGCTTCCACTCTGCTGCATCTAGCTGGATGGCTGGAAACTCCAGTTAATGGTGTATTTTGGTTGGTTAAGTACTGGATCACAGAGATTTTACTGTATTTACAATTTTAAAGCAATTTGGCAGTTTACCAGTGCCTCAATCATTATAATAAAATACATTCTAAATACCTATTTGTTTTGGCATTTGATTTTGGGTTTTTTTATCATAGAAAATCAGAGATCCCCCTGCTCCCTTCTCTCACCAGGACTCAGTGCAGCTGTCCCCTCTGCTGCTTTGTGGTACTGAGCAGCCCTGATATGCTGGTGCCTTTCCCTTGCCCATGCCATTGCCACTCACTCCTGACCTGCAGTCCCCTGACTTTGCCTGTGTCTTTTACTTCTGACTGTTGCTGCCGTGCACTGCAGCGAGGGATTCAAGGCCTTAAGGGGCCCGTCAGGTGGGCACTTGTGAAGCTTGGAGCGGAATTAGGCACAGACGCTTATTGGTTGAAAAGCAAGATTGTTTACTTACACCATCAAGGTGGTGAATGACAGAGGTCAGATACTTGGTTAGTTACAGCTTAGAGTTCATTAGATCGGTCTGCATAAGCATTCGGGCAGAAATGGTGGGCCAGCAGTCGTTGATTTACGTCTGAGATTGGTCGAAGACGGGGAACTTAGACAAGTGATCAAATTGTCTAATTACTCTGACATGTATGTTCAGAGGTCTCCAAGGTGTGTGCGGAGGTCTCCGACTTCGCAGAAGTGTAAACGGGTTTTGTTTGTGTAATAGCCAATTGTTTTTCGCCACGTCATAAATTGAATTAGAATCGCCAATTATATAGCGGTTTTGTTAGGGTGTTGTTGTAGGGCTACTCCCTTTTTGCTCTGACCAATTATAATGATTTATGTAAAGCACGGAAGGTTAAAGTTTCACTTCTGTTAGTGGCGCAGTTATAAATCTCTTTTTGCTGACACGCAGAGCAAAGAAGGCTGTTACTATCATTTTGTTAACCCTTAGTTAACCTAGTGCAGAAATGAGACTGCTTTGAATAGTATCTCTTGCTTGTGGCATGGGCACTGCTTAATTGGGTTATGACACTGACCTATAGCCCCTCTCCCCCTGAGCTCTGCTGGTGCTCCTCACTCCTGACCCACAGCTTCCCCATCCATGCCAGCACCCCCAGTCCCAACATGCAGCCCCCTGTTCCCCCCCAGCTCTGCCAGAGGGGTACCCCAGCTGCCAGCACTATGGGACTCAGTGGCTGCATCCTGCCTGTTCCCTGCTCTGTTGGCACCAGCTGTAGCCAGCCAGCAGTGCCCAAGCCCTGGCTGCCATGTGTGGGAGGCAGCAGTGGCTGCTGTGGTGGCTAGAATGGAGTGTGGATCCTGCTCCCCTCCCGCCTGCCCCCCGTGGATGGCATGGTCAGATGAGCTCGGTAGAACCCATGGGGGGCAGGGGCAGGGGAGGATGCAGGCTGCGTGCTGTGGGGTTCAGGGCTCTCCACCCTTCTGTCGTCCCCCTGGGGAACTCCACAGCCCAGCAGGTAAGACCTGGCATGGGAGGGTGGAGTGGGATGGAGAGGCTCAGTGTTGCAGCTGCTGCCACCACCACCACTGCTGGGTCCCCCATGCCAGCCACATTGCCATGGTGAGGCATTCCTGCCTGCCTGGCAGCAGCAGGGAGACCCAACTCTGCACCACTGCCACAGCCCCCACTGCTGCTGGGTGGGTAGGAGATGCCTTGCCATGGCAGCACAGCTGGCATGGGGCTCCCAGTGATGATGCTGGGGGCACCAAGTCTCTCTGCCTTGCTCTGCCCTCCTGTGCCAGGTCCCAGCTGGTGGGCCCCAGAGGTGGCCAGGCTGAAGCCCTGTGCCTGCCGTGGGCACACAAGTCTGGGGGGGTACATGCCCCCAGATGAGCCCACCTCAGATACGTCACCCATGGTCTGTCCCACTCCCCCAGCTGGCCCTATGGCTGCACTTTCCTGCCTGGGCCCCGGGTACTGCCCCAGCTATGCAGTGTCCCCAGCCCCAGCCTCAGCTGCCTAATCCCTCCCTTACTGTGTTTGCCTTAATCTGCCTTTCCCCTGACATAGACTTATCTTCAGGCAGCTGGGGGAGCTGCTCTCCACTGCTGCCTGACTATTGCTGGCCACTTCTCTTTAAAGAGAAAATCTGCATCTTTCCTCAGCAAACAGAAAACCCAGCTCCCTGATTATAACTCTTTCACATCTGCTCACAGCTTGCTGGCTTAGAGAAGCTGGCATCCAGTCTGTAACACAAGCTTTCCATGACAAACCCAGCTTGAGACTGTAACTTTGGAAAAATCTTTTTTTCTACATTCTGCCTTCAAAAAACAAGGTGTGTGTCTTATTGGGCAGTGTGTGGTATGTGAGAAAAGATGGTGCCACGTGGTCAGACAAACAAATTTAACAACTACAGAAATCACCAATAAAAAGAAAGATGCATTTGGCTCAGCATATTTTGAGAAGTTCAACTGGTACTGAATGTATGTATACATTGGAAGATACAGTGATGGCCAAAGAAAAAGACAGACAGAAAAGATCTTGAATGGATGAAGTGTCCAAACCTTAGGTAGATCAAAGGCAGAAGACAGGGCAGGATGGCTTTTTAGAAGCTAACTGGTTCAGAGTGGTATGAGCTTTTGTAAGTTACAGCCTACTTCATCAGATGCTGTAGCCCAATGGGAATACTAGTTCAGAAAGAGATTAGCTGTGCTGTATAGTAGGGCTGTGCAAAACAGCACTGTTTTGTTGCAACTTAGGTTTTACTGTTTTGACGGGGCAGTGTTTCATTTCAAGTTTCATTTTGTTTCAAAGCACTGTTCCGTTTTGTCGAAACGGTTTCTCTGTTTCGACGCTTTGCCCATAGGATATAATGGTGAATCATGAAATTGCCTATAACTTTGTCATTTTTAGGCAGATTTGGATGAAAACAGTAGGGATAGTAGCCCCTTCTGAGGGCATGAAGCCTGCCAAGTTTCAAGGAGGTAGGTGCAGGGGTTTCTGGGAAACTGCACCTCAAGCTGTTGACAAGCAAAACTTGTGAGGTGTCACTGTGTGTTTGTTAAGGCGCAGCTGTTTTTCCATCCCTCCCCAAGAGCACTGGGATTGGAAGGGACCTCAGGGAAGGATCACAGTCACTGGCCAGCTACATGGTCAATATCAGAGCGGTCCTTCCCCCTCCCCCCCTCCATCTCCTTATTTTCCGTTTCTCTGCAAACAAGCCAGCTTTGAAACTTGAAATGTTTTGAGTGCCCTCATTTTGTTTTGTTTCAAGGCTGTTTCAAAGCCTTTTGTTTCGTTTCAATTTTGCTGTTTTGACATCAAAACAAAACACCCAGTGAAATTTTGCACAGCCCTACTGTACAGTATGGGCATCTATGGGTGCAAATCTGGTAATGGAGATACGACATAAAAAAATGAAAATGCCAAATCAGTGCCACTGGAGTATGATAGTTCTATAAGCTAGAGATGGACAGTATAAACCACTTATCCCAAGCCCCAAAATCTGTTTTTACACACATACACACACACACACACACACACACACACACACACACACACGTGTGTGTGTAGGGGGAGGCTGTGTGTGTGTGTGTGTGTGTGTATATATATATACACACACACATTTATACATATATACACACCCACACAAGTTAACAATTACATTTTTAGAAAACAGATGAGAGTTAAAATAGGCCTAGATACCAGATTTTAAAAAATGAGTAAGAAATAAAATTTGAAAAATTCTTTGGAGAAAAGGTAAGGGTTAAAATATCAATAATAAAACAAGACAAGTGGCAGTGATTAAAGACAGAAAATAAAAATCAGGAACTATTATGCATGGGTCTAGTGTACAATAAGGGGAAACATGCTGAGTGAAAAGAGACACAGTGAACCTAAGTGCTAGCTTTTTTTTCAGTTGCTATTAGTTATCTTTGTTTCTTCTGGTAAGGAATATATTAGCCGACAGGGATCTATTGACTGTTTCTTTTGACTTGTTGTTTCTTTTGTCTTTTTCTTTATGAGATGATGATATTTCTTTTTTGTGGCTCTTTCTAACTGGATCATTTCCAGGAAAATTAGAGTATGTGTCTGTCTGAAATGCAAGCTAATTGAACAATTGGCGAACAGTGGTTCATGCTCTCTAGGGTCAAATGCCAGCTACACATTATACTAAGGAAAAGAAAAAGGTACTAGCAAGAGCTCCATTCGACTTTACATGCTCTAAGCTTGTTGGTGATGCAGTCCAGATAGGAAAACCAAAATGGGGACTCATTGTATTAAGAAGTGATATTGTAATCTAGTATTTGGGGCATTGTAATTGCTTTCTATTTTAATCTTATGTACAGTTCCTTATTGCCCTGCATGTATTAACATTTCTATATTATGCAACTGAAATTTTAGGCCCTGATCCTCCAGGCTGGCTTGTGCAGCCAGATCTATACACTAAGTATAACCCATGTACTTTGAACATATGGTGGTATGTGCTTACATGGTCCTTTTTGTGGGATGTAGAGCTGGTGAGGGTTACTATATAATATTCTTATTTCTATGGGGTGTGTGTTTGTGTATATACATAGACCAATAAAGAATGTAATAGATCAGAAGGCAGTACAGGGTAGCACCTTCAAGACCTAATTAGGGTTTAGAGATGCGTAAGCTTTGATAAGTGAGTCTACTTCATCAGCTGCTATGAACAAACTTGCAGAAAGACCCTGATTTCAGTTGTGCCCCCCATCAACACAGCACAAACCACATCATCACTAGACCAAAAACATGCATTATAACATTCCGGGTTCATTCACCTGATCTTCTACCAATGTCATATATGACATCATCTGTTTCCAGTGCCCCTTGGTTGTGTACAGTGGACAGACAGGGTGATCCCCATGTGAAAGAATGAATGGATACTGATTTGACATCAGTTCCAGAAATACATGTAAGCCTGTAGCAGAACACTTTAACTTCCCTGGACATTTCAGTAGTTTCTTACTAATATGCAGAGGAAGACAACATGGCTTGTAGCAGGCCTCTGTTAGAACTGCCCATGCAGTTTTTTTAACCCTTTTAGAAAAGCAAATATTACAAATTAAACCCCCCCCCTCAAATAATTGGACCTTATTTAATCCTTAACAACTAGATTCAATACAGGATTTAGCCATCTGCCAGTTAGGGGCTACAGCACCTAACTTTTTTAGGTGTCTAGTCCTTGGAGTTGAACCTACAATCCTGAGTAAAGCACTGAAGTTTCCTATACAGGACATGTTAGGCACCTTTGAATTCTGTATTTTAGTTAATGACTATTTAATAAAAATTGCAATCCTTGAAACAGGGATCAGAACTTGGGTCTGTCACATCATAACATCTGATGAAGCAGGCTATTATTTATGATAGCTCATTCCTCTCTGAAACAGTTAGTTTCTAAAGAGCTACCTTGTCCTGCCTTCTTCCAGGCAAGTGCACTCACATTTTATGTGAGACCTAAAGTTGTGGATTTGTGTTAAGTGTGCTGTGAGGACACCTGGGGAACAAGGCCTCCCAGGGAGCTTGGGGAGAAGAATGCTGAATTCCTTGGTGTTAATCAGGCTGACGTGAATTAGATGCTAAGTACTGCAGGAGCAGAACTGTAGGCACCTACAGCAGGGGTTGGCAACCTGTGGCCTGAGCACCATTGAATACAGCCCCTGGAGCTGGTACTCTGGTGGCAGTGGGGACCTTCACCCAAGCTGTGCTACAGCTGGGCTGGGTGCAGAAGCAGTGGAAGCTGGGTTCTACTGCCAGCCTGATCTGGACCTGAGGTGGGCCATTCCAGTCTGCAGCCAGAAGACTTTGCCAATTGCTGACCCAGAGACCTTTGCTGTTGAACAGGGCAGCGCCTGGTGAATGCAAAGAATTCCAGTGCTTGGCACCGGCTGAGCATTGGCTTACTTTAGATTGCAGCTTTGCACCCAGGTGCCCCTTTTCTGCCAAAATCCAGACACAGTTGCCCCTGTTCTGTCAGAATCCTGCTTTAGTTACCATAGCCCTGTATTGCATCTAGCCTTTAGTGCAACATGCTGACTTATTTATTTTGGAGTAATTCAATCACAATATTGGTTGTGTAAATTTAGCTGTATCAAAAGCAAACAGTGCATGAATGATATGTCTTTGTTGGATTTATAGTGCCCTTGGGAGCTATCAGCAGCACCCAGATAGCAATTACATTCCCCCATTCCCAGTAATGAGGTAATATTTGGAAACAGAAAATCATTAAATAACACTCTGAGCAATGGTACACGTTTAGGTTAAATTTACTGTTGTCATAGACCTCGCCTATTCCATAACATTTTCATTTTCTCTTGAGAAAGAATCCTACAGTGCTGATTTGCTTCCATTGCACTCTATGCCCCTCTACTTGTGTGTTATGCTTCAAAAGACAATTGTCTGTTGTTTACAAGTATTATATATTCTGAAAATCCAATAAAAGTTCCTCTAAAAAGAAACAGCCTCTGCAAGCAAGTAATCATCATAGGGTTTAGGTTACAGCTACTAAATGCACAATTAATTCAATATTTTCTTGATAACTAATTCTTGTATTGGTTTGCCAGATTATTTCCAGTGTATATTTTCTTAAATAAAATAAAATGTCAATTAAAATGAACCAACGCAGTTGGAATACTGCTAAGGTCACCCCACATTAGTCAGTCAGCCAAATCCTTTCTGGAAAATTGTTTAAAGATTTATAGTGGAAATTTTAAAAAAGATGTTTTTGTTTATATTTTTGCATACTGGTGGCTCTTTAAAAAAACATAAAATCAATGTAGGAATCCTGTTTGAAACAAAAGATCTATTCACTCCAGTCAAATTTGCGTACCATCTGCTGTCCTCACTGGCCCAGTTAATCTGTTTGACCTGTTGATTTGTGAAGTTTTTGCTTCAGTTGTTATCATACTGTGATGATGCCCTTTGAGTCAACCTCTCTTTCTTTTGCCTTGGGGTGACCAAAACAGGACTTGTTTAGGGAGCCAGTTATCTAGCACTGTCAAAACATGGCAGATTGGAAATTGGGAAAGAAACTTCAGAATGCTGCCATTAGACTTCAACTGAGTGTAGAAGCAGAAATCTACCTTGTGAAACTGGGGGAAAAAAAGGAACTAGCATAAAATTATTCAAAAAGGGATACAAACAATTTACAAAGATTTACACAAAATTATCAGATGGGTGATAGGACATTTGGAAATATAAAAAAAAAAATTCAATTTGTGACCATTTAAGGATCTGTCTATGTATACTTCATAGGTTTTTTTGAGATGATGATGACTCTGTATGTGTCTGAGTCAGGCTACAAACTCTATTTTGATTTTGAGGCTAGTTTTTGCTACTTTGGACCTGAAAGGACACAAGGGTATCAGTAGAGAATGACACTCAAGGGCTGAACCAATGAAATGTTATCACTCTAAATAAGCTACCTTATATCAAGTAGAGTTGATTTGCCAGGTGGTGAAGTCACCATGGCCATGAAGCCATCTAATAGGGATGTGTGAACATTTAATGCAGGCTGATCAGGGAGTCACATGACAAAGGGTCTGAAGGGCTACAAAAGGGTGGATAAATGCCTAGGGCAGGGGTGGGCAATTATTTTGGGTAGAGGGCCGCTTACTGAGTTTTGGCAAGCCATCAAGGGCCACATAACAGGCAGCCCAGAGCAGATAAATATTAATTTTCTAAATTTTTTAGGGGCCCCATTGTCTGGATAGAATGGCTTGGTGGGCTGCATCTGGCCCCCGGGCCACATTTTGCCCACCCCTGGCCTAAGGCATTTTGCTCCTAGGCTATGTTGAATTGTGGAATCTGAGAGGGAACTTGTTGCACCAGGAGCTCAAAAAAGCAAAGGGAAAACCTGCCTTCTTGACTAGAGATGGATTCTAGGTTCAGATTCTAGGGATCAGACTCTAGGGTCCAGAGGTGGGCAACAAAGATGATCCAGAGCTTGGAAGGAAAGAAATCTGAAGAGAGGCTGAAGGAGCTAGGCATGTTCAGCCTGTGGAAAAGGCGGTCAAGAGGGGCATGACAGCTGTCTTCAAATGCTTGAAGGAATGCCATGAAGAAGAGGGAAAGAACCTTTTCTGTCTTGCTGCAGAGAGGATGATATGGAATCAATGGCTTGAAGCTGCAGCAAAGTAGGTTTAGATTGAATATCCAAAAAAAACTTATTCACCATTAGAATAGTGAAGCAGTGGAATAGATTGCCTAGGGAAGTTGCGGACTCTCCATCACTGGTGGTGTTCAAGAAGAGGTTGGACAGCTTCTGGCCATGGATGATCTAGGTGTAGCTATGCCTATTTTCTACCATGGGTATTTCCCATGCTTCTGGGCTTTGCTGATTGCTTCCATGCCCCACCCTTTCCTTTTCTGTTATATATGTCAGGGTGTTTTTTAGCCTTCCCAGAGGCATGGGGTGTTGGCTACAGCCCAGACTGGGGATGTTGATTGGGATGTGCCAGTGCTCCTTCTGGGACCAAAGCTGGATGTTTCTGACTAGAGTGCCCCTCCACTCAGGGTCAGACCAACTGCCATATTTGGAGTCAGGAAGGAATTTTATCCCATGGTCAGACTGATATAGACTGTGGGGGTTTTTACCTTCCTCTTTAGCAAGGGGCGTGGCTGTTGACCTAGGACCTTTTGAGCTTATATTGACAGCATTTTATAGAAGCAGGACATTAGCTGCCATATTTCCCCTGCTTTATCTGTAGCAGGTTAGTGCTAGGCCTGTGTTGTGTCAGGGTTCATGGTAGTCTTCTGCAGAGTTTAGATTATGGTTGTATGGGATGGTTTGTATAGAGATGACCCTGCCTCAGGCAGGGGGTTGGGCTAGACCTCTGGAGGTCCCTTTCAATCCTACTTCTCTATGATTCTATGACTATTTCCAAGCAATGGGTGAACTGATTTGAAGAACAGTGTGTTAAGGAAGTTTCTTGTGTTTAAAATCATTTGTAATCTCCCAGATTATATTGTTTAGGTAAAAGCAATGGTGTGATCATATACTCTGAAAAGCTTTTCCTTGTAAGAGTGTTTATCATCTACATGGCACGATGTAGTGTAGAGGTTTCTGAAAGAGATTTGAAGACGTACCTTGAGTATTGGTAAGAAGCAGATAATGAGCCCTAGTTGGGTGTGTCAGCATATGTAGAGTGCTGTGCTAATATGGCTTTCCTATTCTGGTAATTCACTTAACTGTAGCAGTGCCTTATGATGTATGGTCTCCCTCTGTGTATCTGTTTTGCTCATACGTATCATGCATCTGCAAAGGCCTAAATTATATACTAGACGACTCAGGCTTGCTGTGAGGTTTGGTAAAAGATTAAGTTCTGGTAATATCCTGAGGAATCACGACTATATACTGAGAGCAGGCTGATCGACTGTGATCTTTAGCTCTCAGGGTTGGGGTTGTTAGGTAGAGATTTTGGACCCCAGGAGTCTGGCTTTGCAATTGATAGGAAAAATCTAGGCTCAGATCCCAGAACTTTAACACACTGATGGATCCAGGACATGTGTCTACTGTTAGCATTCGGGACAGAACCCAACAGGAAATGCTTGGCCAGGCATCATCACACCATTACATAAACTTGGAGACATATCCTGGAAAAAGTTAGCCCCTCCAACTTATAAGCAGTGTCTCTGGTTATGTGGAGGTGTGTCTTTAGAAAGTGAGATTCAGACAAATGAACTAATGAATAATGAATGCTAGCATGGCATTTCTGAAGAAGATCCATATCACTCCTAAGCCTTCAGAACTTTTTACCTGAGGCTAGGACTATGAGGAAACAGGTGAGGCTAGAACTTTCAGCCTGAGGAAACAGATGAGTTAAATCTGCCTCTGCAGATTGTGTCCCATTACATTGTTACAGTTTGAATTAAATAAGCATACTCTTTTTATTCCTTTGGGGATGGTCTTATTCCTATTTCATATCAACCTTCTTTGTTTTAGATATGACTTTCTGGGTGTGACTACACATGCACTTGATCTGAGATCAGTTTACTTGTGAGTAAACTACTCATGAGTAAATGCTCTTGGAGAGGTGTCTATGTATGCAGATCCAAGGCTATGGCCTGGGTCCCAGGATGCGAGGATCTCTGTCAGCTGCTGTGAAAAGGGCACAGTCTTGCAGGCACACTCTGACTGACAGTTGTGGTCAGAGATGGAAACACTTTGCCCACAAGGCCTTGACTTTTATGTGCTGACTGGTTGTGCCCACGCTCCCACATCTGACCTGACAGCCCCTTATACACGTGGGTGTTGGAATGCCCACCCTGTGTGAACTCCTGCTGCACCTCTATCTTGCCCCAAAGTGCCATGAGGTCACCAGTCTCCTTCATGGACCAGTTAGGGCACTGGGTAGTGAGTACTGGTGTGGGGGATGATGAGGCCATTGGGGCTTCTGCGCTGGCTATCCGGGCCTCACCTCCGCACAGCTGTTCCTGTGCTGACAGGCCTGGGCAGCTGCCTGCAGCACCTACACAGGGGCATAGTGCAGGACTAGCAGCCACGCAGCAAGGCAATGCCCCACAGCCCCTGCAGGCTCTGGGCAGGCTGCTGGGGGTGGGCTGTGGGCAGCTGGACCTAGACCCGGTGGCCAGGAGCTGCCTGCAGCTGGGCCTGGGTGCTAGCAGGACTGGCAGGAACCTGGAGCAGTCTGAAGGCCTGGACGGCATAGGTCTGGCAGCCATGCAGCACTGTGGTGCCAGACAGCAGCACCGGGGTGCAGGCAGGCTAGTGCAGCTAGTTTGTGGGCTGGTCAGGGGGACACAGGGGCCTGGAGTGGTCTTGGGCTGCCTGTATGTTCCCCAGGGTTCAAAATGTCTGCAGGAATTTATGGTCCTGAGGCTGGGGCAGGCATAGAGCCGGCCCAGCCCTGGGGCAGGAGAGGCTCCCAACCCACAGCCCTGAGGCTAGCCTTAGGCTGGCCCCCTAGTGGCAGGGCTGACTGGGAGCAAATTTGCTCCTGTTTGGTGTTTACACATGCATTACTGTGCAGTAACTACTTGAGAATAACTTTGTTACTTGCATTTGCAGGTAGTGGATTTACTTGTGAGTAGTGTCATTTACTGTGCAGTAAGCATGTGCACATGTAGATGCATGCCCTTACTACACAGTAAACTATTCTACTGCGTAGTAAAGCATCTTGTGTAATTGCACCCTCTGTTATCCACAGTATGTATGAGGTAAGTAAGGTGATCCGAGTTCACCGTTGGGACTTAAGGAAACCCCATATATATTACACATGGCAACATTGGCAAAATACATTGATCGTACATAGAACTCTTTGCAAAGTTGCACCCTGTTGTGGGAGGAATATGAAGTACAGGTAAGTTCCGTTAACTGTATAAATAGGTTTAATATATTTATAGATATTTTTTTCAAAATCCTATTTCTGTAAGAAATGAGTTAGATGCCAACCTACATACTGACAGACAAGCATTCACACCTCAGAACTATGAACAAAAATGTCTTTGGTACTTATTTTTTTTAAAGTTTCTTAATATTAATTCCAGTAGCCAGCATGACATTGCTTTCATGAAAACCCATGGTGTGGAACTTGAAAGCCTGTCTCAATTGGCATGTAGCTGCATAGGATAGTCTGTGAAAAACCTGTGTAAATCAGCACATAGCAAGGGAAGTTTACCAGACGGTTAAGAGTTCTGAATTTAAATGTTTTATATTTAAAACTTAAAACCCATCTTGTGGGCTTTCCAGAGCAGTAGGTACTTTGGTGACCTTACAGTAGCTGCATGGGATCTTGGCTAGACTGGAATTAGTCAAGGCTGGTCTAAACTATGCCACTTACAGAAAACTGTGCAACTTAGATTGATTCTGCCTGGGGCTTTTTGAATATCTGTACCTAGCCTATGGGTGCCTTTACTATTTTGACACTACATCTTATACCAGAGGTCAGCATCCTATGGCTCATGAAAAGATTGGATCTGAGCTGTGACACAGTCTATATTTTATTAAGGTGCTGACCCCATTGCATTCTAGCCATCACATCTGGCCAGAATACTGTATTCTATATTTTAGTAGTGGCCATCTAATCCCCTTGCTGCTGGTTTCAGCAGAGGGCTGTTTCCCGCCACTCCCTCCTCACAGCAGCCTATGCTCACCAAATTAGCCACTCTAACTTGTCTCTCACCATGCCTTTCAGAGGGGGCTGTGTGTGTATGTGGGGGGGGGGGGTGGTGGGAGGGAATGGGCAGGAGAGGGGGAGTGTGAGAGATTATGCCCTCTTCATGTAGCAGGAACAACTGGGGCACAGGGGACTGGTGACCCATGGTGCCACCCAGGTTGCAAGGGGTGGCCCACGGTTAGTAAAAAGTTGCCAACCCCTGTTTTGTACAATACACTATTTTAACCACACCTTCATGTGACTTCTTTTTTCTATGTTACCTTTTTTATAACAAGATACAGCAACTAAAATATTAGAGAATTTTTTGGTATCTTAGTTTCCCAGTGTTTTGGGCTTTTTTAAAGTCTACAGTTTAGACTCTGAAAATTATAAGCTTGTCTTCTTCCTATTGACCTTTCAAGCAGTGTTGTAAAATTGCCCTTTTCCTGCAGGTTTTGAGTGCAATTGAAACATTCATACTTCACAAAGGAAAAGTAGTCGTGGGGTCGTATGCACTTAATGACCTCCTTGTGACTGAGATTTTCTTTCACATAAAACAGTGTTTAGGGTCCTCAGATAAGGAGGGTCTTCTCTGTTGCAGAGCTTTACACTCCAAATGAGCATTGTTCCTGGGATATGGAAAGCCCTCAAGTGGGGTAGTTCACTCTTTTCACAGGAAAAAAGCCAAGATTCAGAGGAGTATGGGGCTTTCCATCCAGATAACAAAAAAAAATGTTGACAACTTTAAAAATGTTCTGTATATGACCCTAGCTTATAGGTTTTCAACCTTGTTAGAATCAAGACTTTCCTGGTTAGACCTAAGACACCCCTCAGGAAGCACCAGCTTTGAGCTTTCACTTGTGTTTTGACTACAGAAGAATAATAGAGAAACTTGTTGCAAAGAGCTCAGAAAGACAACAACAGGTCAGAATGTTTTTAACACTATGGATTCCTATTTGGAACCACTGGCTGTGTTCAGACGAGCGTGGACATTTGGTTCCCTGGGGACAAGTAGCAGCAGCGCAAGGTGCGCTGCCACTACTTCTCCCTGGGTAATGCCTGTGCCATGTGTGCTTTGGAGCGCAGCAAGTTACTCCGGGTGGGGTAGGGCGACACTGGGCTGGCTCCATCAGCCTTACCTGGGGTCCTGGGGGCCTCCCAGGGCTGCAGCAGTAGTGATTCTGCCATGTGGAGCCTGTCTGGCAGCCGGAGCATGGCTCCAGCCCGCCCAGCTCTGCTTTTGAGTGGTGTGTGCTGCCTGTGCTTGTGCTGCTCCAGTTTTTTTTCCATGGGTTTTTTTGACCCCTACATCCTCAGGGGTCAAAATAACCTGCGGAAAAAATAAGTGGCACAGTGTATGCATGGGCAGCATGCCCTTGTAGCATGAAGAAGATCTAAATGTGTGGTATGTGGCACCACAGGCTTGTTTGCAGCACTGCGTACCTTATGGCCACACTTGTCTGGATGTGGCCACTGTGTTTATCTGGTGAACCAAGTGCAGGTGCTTGCACATCTAACAGTGCTAACATTGTGTGGCACCCTTAAAAGAATCTTCAAGCACTCTAGGGTGCTGTGGCACCTTGGCTGAGAATCATTGTTCTAGTTACACTGATAACCGGCTACCGTATTGCTGGACACTGCTCCATGCACAATTGTGGTCTGATACACCATGTTTATCAGTGGTAAAAGCCAGTTTGCTTCTGAGGATCTCTTATAAAGCACTGCTAATAGCATTTCAAAACTATTAACCTTTTCGTATTGATCATGAAAAGAGCACAGTTACATTTCAATGAGATGTCTAGGTTGTTTTAGTACATATTCAGGAATGAAAGCACTTTACCCTATACCAGATTATACTCAAGTTAATAAATTGTTGTTGAAAAGCATTGCATCATAGGCACCTATAATTAACAGGTACCACAGTTTGCCTTTTGAGGTGCCAATCAAACTGAATTAAACTCTGCCTTGCACAAGCACACTATATACCTCAGTGACTCCCCTCTCCCTGACTGTGAGTCAGTCTAGAACCATAAGTGGCCCTACTACTGGCAAACATCCTCCACCCCCATCTGGGGCTTCAGACATTTCCAAATCCTTTGGCAGGCATCCTACTTGAAGGCCCAAGCCTTGAGGCTTGGGATTTGGATGCCCCTGAGTTTTGCTTGCTCTCAGCCTATGGCTGCAGGAGCAAGCTAGGGAGGAGTTTCCCCTTTCCATAAAGTATGCATAAAACCAAGACCTTACCACTCCAGCAGCTAAGTGGGAGGTACATTACCTTGGCAGGTATTATCTTTGTGCCAGGAGAGCAGTCTTCCCTGGGTGCAACAAGGAAAACCACCTCAGTGGTCACAGTGTTTCCCTTGCCAGGTAAGTGTGGCAGAAGGCCACCTCTGTTTCTCCCCAAAAACTCTGCTCTGTGACAATTTGGTTAAGATGGGCCCAGCAGAGGATACACACCTTACCCTATGTCTTTAGGTAACCTGCGCTGGATACATTCCTGAGGGAGGGGGGAAACCTGCTCCCTCTGCCTACGTGACTGACATCACATACCTGGGTGAGGGGCTTGGGCTCCCTGGGGAGCTAGGAACTGCCAGTCTGCCCAGCAACTAGTGATGTATTTCAAATTGGTTGGCTGATAGCTAACAGGTGCTGGCCTCCATTGGACCAGGTAAATGAGGTCACAAAGGCTATATAAGTTAAGGACTGCCCAGGAGGAGGGGGCAGCAGCCACGAGGAAGACTCAGAGAGAGAGGAGCTGGACCATCTGAAACTTGCTCTCTCTCTCAAAACTCATGATCAGGAGGAACTCAGAAGGAACTGCCTGACTCCAGAGGGAATCTCCACCTGCCTCTGGATGATACTTGTGAGTAAGCTACCTGAGATCGAACTAGATATATAGCTTGCAGTAACTCAGATGCGTGGTCAAAGGCTACCCAGCCATGGGAGTTTGCTCTATGGGATTTCTCTGATACTGCTCTACCCTGTACCCTATTCCAACCCTACCCCTTGTAACCAATAAAGTTCTCCTTTGTGCCTAGTGTGGGAGACTTATTGGGAGTGGGTCTAGATTATGTCTTGGGGTCCCCTTGTTTGGCTGACTAAGGGAGACCACTACTTGTGCTCCCGACTGAGGGAAGCATTCCAAGTTCTTGAATTGAATCAAGTACCCTTGAGGGCTACTAGGCCTGTGTTTCCTAGGGTGCACAGAGCAAGAATCAAGCCCAGCCCTGGGTGGTGGCAGTGGAACCCCCAGGCTAGTGGGTGTGCTTCCGGAAGGGGGTCGGCCAGACATGAGGCACCCCCAGGGAGGCACTTGGAGCCTGGAAGGTGGTCGGGTGCAGTGAGGTGGGTGGCTCAGTGCAGGAGCACCCCCTTCTGGCCTGCCACAGTAAGCATCAGCATGAAAACCTTCCTCTGGAGGGAAAGCTTACATATAGTTTCTTATCACCTACTGGATTTTCAGGGAGCCCCCACTATGCACCCCCAAAGGGTGAATGTGTTTACCTGAGCAGAAATCTTTCCTGATCTAATTAAGATGAGGAGAATATTTGCATCCTTTCAGACATGAAGATTGCTAATCCAATATCCTAATAATACTGTAGTTTTCCCACTCTGAGAAATATCCTTTCATAGATTTTCATAGACATTAGGGCTGGAAAGGACCTCGGAAGATCATCAAGTCCAGCCCCCTGTCCCAGGGGCAGGAAGTCAGCTGGGGTCAAAGGATCCCAGCAGGATAAATGTCCAAACAAACATCTCTTAAAGGAGTCCAGAGTAGGTGCCTACACCACTTCTGGAGTCAGTCTGTTCCAGGCCTTGGGGGCTTGGACAGTAAAGAAATTCTTCCTTACGTCCAGCCTGAAATGGTCTTGGCGGAATTTGGACCATTTGATCTTGTCATCCTTTGGGGCGCTCTGGTGAACAGGTATTCCCCCAGATCCTGATGTACACCCCTTATATACTTAAAGGCAGCCACCAGGTCTCCCCCTGAGCCTGCATTTTTCCAGGCTGAAGAGTCCCATAGCTCTCAGCCTCTCATCATAAGACCTGTTCTCCTGCCCTCTGATCATACGCATGGCTCTCCTCTTCACTCTCTCAAGCTTCTCCACATCTTTTTAAAATTGTGGAGCCCAGAATTGGATGTAGTACTCCAGCTGTGGCCTCACCAAGGCCGAGTACAGCAGGAGGATGACATCCTAGGATTTGCTTGAAAAGCAACTCTGCATGCAAGACAGAGTTTTTCTCACTTTACCAGCTGTGACATTGCACTGGTGGCTCATATTCATCTTGTGGTCAATCATGACGCCCAAGTCCCTTTCAGCTGTGTTGCTAGCAAGCATAGCACTGCCAAGCCTGTAAGTGCGCTGTGTGTTTTTTTCCCCCCCAGGTGGAGTACCTTGCATTTTTTGGTGTTGAATGCCATCAGGTTTTTGTCTGCCTATTTGTGAGCCTGTCGAGGTCAGCCTGGATCAACATCCTATGCTCAGGTGTGGACGCTTTACCCCAAAGTTTGGTGTCATAGGCAAACGTGTCCAGTCCGCTTCTGATACCAATGTCCACATCATTAATAAAGATGTTAATGAGTATAGGGTCAAAGATGGAGCATTGGGGGACTCCACTGGTCATGGCACACCACAATGATTTACTTCCGTCTATTACCACTCTCTGGGTCTAACCTCAGAGCCAATTCCCCAGCCATCGGACTGTGATGTAGCCGAGGCTGCAGTTTGACAATTTTTCCATGAGGTGATCCTGGGACACCAGATCAAAGGCTTTTTAAAAATCAAGATATATTATGTCAATCTCTTTTCCCTTGTCCATGTGATAGGTTACCTGGTCATAGAAGGAGATGAAATTGGTCAGGCAAGACCTACCCACAGCAACCCAGGCTGGTTATCCCCCAGGATGTTGCCATCAGCCAGTTTGTCAAGAATGGTCTCTTTGATAATTTTTTTCCCAAGATCTTCCCCAGGATAGAAGTCAGGCTGACATGCCTGTAGTTCCCTGGATCTACTTTCTTCCTTTTCTTGAAGATAGGCAGCACATTGGTCTTCTTCCAATCATCGGGCACTTCACCTGAGCGCCATGAGTTCTTGAAGATCCGTGCCAGTGGCTGAGCTATGATGCCTGCCAGCTCCTTAAGTACCCTGGGGTGTAACCTGTCTGGGCCAGCTGACTTGAATGTGTCCAGCCTCTCAAGGTGTTCCTTCACATGGTCTACATTGATGAAACTTAACAATTCTCCCTCACCCTGGCCATTCTGTACCATATTGAGCAGGGCCATCCCTTGGGACTGGTGAAAAACTGACACAAAATACCCATTAAGCAGGTTGGCTTTTTCCTGGGTGTTGGTTGCCATTTGTCCCATATGGTTTAGCAGGGGTCCCTTGCTTTTCCTCCAGCTCCCCACATATCTAAAAAAGGACTTTTTATTGTCTTTGTACATGTAGCCAGTTGGAGTTCAGTCGCAGCCTTGACTTTCCTGGTTCACTCCCTACAGGTCCGGACCAGTGCTGAATACTCCTCCTTTGAGGTGGTTCCGGTCTTCCATCCTTTATAGGTCTTTCTTTTTAGGTGCAGGAGGTCCACAAGTTCCCTGTAGAACCAAGGGGGCTGCTGTGCCCTTTTGCTGCCTTTCCTCCAAGATGGGATGGACATTGCTTGTGCTTTCAAGATTGCTCCTTTGAGGAGCAGCCACTCATCCTGAGCTTCCCTCGCCTTTGGGTAATGGTCCCTTAGGGCCTCGCCAATAAGTCTCCTGAGCTTGTTAAAGTCAGCTTTCCTGAAGTTGAGGACTTCTGCATTGCTGATTGACTCACCAGCTTTATGGTGGATAGTGAAGGTGATCAGCTCATGGTCACTGTCTCCCAGCTTCCCTTTGATCATTAGGTTGCTGATTAGATCATCCCCCACTGCCAGTACCAGGTCAAGCAGCGCTTTGCCTCTTCTCGGTCCATAGACTTGTTGAGTCAGATAAATCTCACTCACACACATGAGGAAGTTTTGTGACCATTCAGATTTGGCCGAGCGCTCGTTCCACAAGATGTCTGGTAGTTGAAGTCTCCCATGACAACCGCGCACCGGGAGCATGCAGCCTCAGCCAGTTCCTTGGTGAATTCCTGGTTGAGCTCTTGATCCTGATTAGGTCTGTAGTAGATTCCTACCATTGTGTCCCCTGTGCCATGTTCACCATGGATTTTTACCCAGAGAGTCTCCAGTCATCCACCCTAGATGCCAGTGTCAGCTTGCAGGGATGTGTAGCTTTCCTTGATATAGTTACACCCTCACCCCTTTTGTCTACACAATCTCTTGTGTACAAGGTATAGCCATCTATACCTGTGGCCCAGTCATAAGTGGAGTCCCACAAGGTCTCCGTTATCCCTATGAGATCATAGTAATTCTTGTTTAGCAGGAGGACTAGTTCCTCCTCTTTGTTCCCCAAACTCCTGACATTGGTATACAGGCACATAAGTGTTCCATTGGAGGCCCTAGTCTTCCCTACACATCATTCCAGGGCTGGGGTAGGGGTTGATTCCCTTGAGGGCCTTAGCCTGCTGGATTTGCAAAAGTTGCCCAGCAGCCTTGCTGTGGTGATAGTCCCCACATTCCCTGGTGGGCTTAGTTTAAAGCCCGGTTGAGCAGGTCAGCCAGTCTGGCTGGGAAGATCTTTGCTGGAATTCTGCTGAACTGACTGATCCCTCTTGCTGAGGAAATCCTTCCCCCAGAAATCTTTTCTCCACAATAGCAAGGTGTTATTCTTACAGCCCCTTCCTTTAAAATGTAAATTCATCATTGTCTGGAAAGACCTAGTTCATTTGCCTCAAAGCAGGTCCACAAAGGAGAGGAGTAAACAACTCATGTGAAATTGTAATTCTTAGCAATTACTGTTCTTCAGCCATTTAAGCTTTGGGTTTCTCCTAGGTGCCAAAAAAATCATTGTTTATCACTTGAAAGTCACTATCATATTGTGCAATCCTGGTCCTTTATAATATGCATACAAACAGAAGGACAATAAGGCTAAATACAGCTTGATGTTACCTATATATTAGGAGCCTATGTATACCTATATTATATATAGGTATATATTATATTTTATGTATTGGAGCTTCTGCATAAGATGGAGGCAGTCATCTAGTCGTGAAGGATTTTTAGGATGGTGATATATTTCCCTGGGCAGCTGAACTTTGATAAGAACTTCCACAGAGCCTCATGATTAACAGAGTAGAAGGCCTTGGTCAAATCAGTAAAGGCCATGTACAGTTCCTGATATTCTCACATTTTTCCTGGATCTACCAGGCTGTAAAAATCATGTCTGTGATGCCTTTTAATGATCTGAAGCCACACTGAGACTTGGGAAGGATTTCCTCAGCAAGAAGGAGCAGTCAGTTCATCAGAGTTCCAGCAAGGATCTTCCCAGCAATGGAGCGGAGGGCAATACCTCTATAGTTTCCTGTCAGACTTATCTTCCTTTTAAAAAATGGTGACAATATTTGCCATTTCAACTGGTGTCAATCAGGGCTGTGTGAGTGGACCACTTTTTTTTGTTTTCCATCTTTCTCGTGATCAACAAGATGCTTATCTCTGACCATCTGCCACATGGCATTGGCATTGAGTACAGGATGTTTTGGAACTTCTTCAATCCCTCCCACCTCCATGCCAAAACCAAAGTTACTTTGGCCTCAATTGTAGAACTTCAGTATGCTGATGACTGTGCTGTCATTGCACATACAGAGAAGGAACTACAAATGGCACTCAACTGCTTCTCTCAAGTGTGCCAGTGCTTGAGACTGACCCTTAACATCAGAAAAAAAAAGGTGTTTCGCCAGCCTGCTCTGGGCCAAACAACTCCCTAGCAAAGATCTTCATTAATGGGCAGAAGCTGGAGTATGTTGAACACTTCGTATACCTTGGTGGCCATGTCTCAGAGAATACCAACATGAACAAGGATATCCATTATGGAACCTGATGTGCCAGCTCTGCCTTTGGAAGCCTGAATCATTGTGTGTTCAATGATCACAAACTCCTCCATGACTGTTTCAGGCTGGACATAAGGAAGAACTTCTTTACTGTCCGAGCCCCCAAGGTCTGGAATAGACTGCTGCTGGAAGTGATTCAAGCACCTACTTTGAACGCCTTCAAGAGAAATGTAGATGTTTATCTTGCTGGGATCCTATGACCCCTGCTGACTTCCTGCCCCTGGGGCAGGGGGCTGGACTCAAAGATCTTCCGAGGTTCCTTCCAGCCCTAATGTCTATGAAATCTATGTAATGTCTATGAAATCACAACATCAAGGACTCGAACAAAGCTCCTACTATATAAGGTTCTTATATAGTAATCCCAAGTCTTCTCTGTGGGCATTTATACACATGCTTCAGGAGTGGGCTGGGGGTGCACCTTAATTAGAGTGAGAGCTCTGAGAGCTGCTCTAATTAAAGCACCTGGAGCATCATGTGTATCAGCATCCCCATGCTGAAAAATGGTGCTGGGGGCACTTTAACTAAAGCTTGCTGAACGAGCTTTAGTTAATGTGCGCCAGCCACCATTTTTCAGTTCATGGACGCTGATACATGTGACACTGGAGTCTGCTGGAGCATGGTAATTACCACGCTCCAGCAGACTTGATTAATCGAGTCTGCTCCAATGTGCCGTAATTATTGTGTGTAGGAGTACCTCATTGCATGTATATAGGCCCCCAAAGGCTGTGAAGTTTGGGTGACCTACAGGATCTGAAAAGTCTGGGATGCCATCACCAGCACTACCTCTGGAAGATCTTTGGCATAAAGTGGGAGGGTTGTCACACATATGTCAGTGTCCTTAGTGATGCTAATACCACCAGTATGGGAGCATTGATTATTCAACATCAGGTGCAGTGGACAGGGTATTGTGTGTGCATGCCTAATGCACATTTGCAAAAACAACTGATATACTCCCAACTCAGCCAAGCACAAAGGACATGCAGGGGCCAAAGGAAATGCTTCAAGGACACCCTCAAAGTGAATATTAAGAAGCGTGGCATAGACACCACAAAATTGGAAAAACTAACCTGGGACAGGGCTACATGGCAATGCTTTGTGAGCAAAGATATATCTTACATTGAGAAAAACTCTCTCACCCTGCAGGCAAAAAAATGACAGAAATGGAAGGAAAGGAAACAAGACCGAGAAATTCATGGTCCAACCTTCCCTTTAACCATCATCTATGGAATTTGCCAGAGAGTCTGCAGCTCTAGGATTGGCCTCCTTAGCCATCAGTGGGCTCATTTACAGCCCTTTACTTGACTCATGGGAATTATAATTCTTGACTGTGAGGACTCGCTGATGACCTATATGCAGACACTATGCATGCCATATCAATAAAACAAACTCAAGAAAACATGCATGACAACCCACAAACCCTGTCCCCCCCAGACAATAGTAGAGCTTGTGACAGAGTAGCATGTGCAATATTAGCAGTGACAGGTGTGCAAACACCTACATATGATTCCTGAGATAAACCCAGGCATTCTGACTTGTTGTGGTCTTTCTGAGTTCTTTGCAACATAAAAATTGCTCTGCAGCTAGATGACATTTTCTGAGGCATGTCTCGAGTCGACTGAGAAGTGCTTTCAGTCTACTGAGTTTGGGAACCACTGTTTAAGGCTTTAATCAGACATAAAAGCTACAAAGAATTGGTGCCAATTCTTTTTGTCTAAATCTGTACCTCCATTCCCAACCTATCAAGGTCCAACATACAACAAATAACCAAAAATTGCAGTATTCATGGCTAAAAAGTCCTACATTCATGACATCATTGGCACACAACAGCTGTCCTTGGAGATTTGATATCAGATCATTCCTGTTCTTTCTGCACTCAATAAAGAATATGAAACTGTTTTTGTTTTATTTCATACCACACTTGTCATCTGACAAAACTTTGAGACCTTGAACATCTAAGAACAGTTTTGTTTTGAAATGCTTGAGTGTTCATTCTGTTTCATTTCATAGTTGTCATATGATTTTTTTGCAAGTTTTGTGATAGTTGATGTTTTACTTCAAGCACTTGGAAACAGGAGCTTACATGAAAACCTGGCTTCATTTTAAAGAAAAGTAATTTTCTAGTCGTTGTTGGGAAGAAAGGGTCAAAAGTGTGACATGTAACCCTAAAGGTTCAAAAATCAAAAGACAGGCATCAACAGGCTAACACATTTTAAGATAACTTCACGACTTTTGGGTGCCTGGCTCATATTTTTACAGTGTTTGCTGTTGTCACTACTGATTATTTGGAGATCTGTGCCACACATTTGCCCAAATTCCCTTTAAAATATGACCTTCATTTTTAATTCTTGTTTATCCCTCCCATCATGCGAAAGTAGAAAATTTGCTCGGACTTAGTGAAGGAGTGGACCTACATTTGGCTCATCTGGTTCTGCTTTTCCCTGACAATCTCGCTAGCTGCTTCTAGTTTCTTTGAAATTTTATAAAAATACTGTTTTCTGTTCATGAAAAAGAGTGGCCAGCCTGTTGGCACATAATGCTGCGGAGTAATATGTGGAGTCTCCAAAAGAGTTCCATTAACAAAAATGGAAAAAATAACGCTGTAGACTAGCAAGATCCAGTTGATGACATCTGTCTGATGACATCTGTGATGTGTAAATCATACTATGTGGCAATAGCAGTGACTGGTCCCTGAGCAGTATTGGTCTTCTTAGCATTATCCTTAGAAGAAAATATATGCTAAGGGGCCCTGAATAGCTGGGTCCAATTACAGATGGTTAAATATCCAAAAAGTGGATTAATCAAGTGCAATATTTTTACATGTTCATAGATTTATGGCTATTAAACCAAGAAAGGGCTATTGGATTATCTAGTATGATCTCCTGGTAATCATCGCCCATTTCGTTTCTTCCAGTTATCTTTTGATTTAGGGTGCTTGACTGGAGCGTTTTCCTGAAAAGCTTCCAGTCTTGATTTGAGGACATGAAAAGGTGAAGAATTGATCACTTTCATGGTAGTTTGTCTCATGATTAAACACCCTACGGTTGGTTAAAATGTTATGCTTAATTTATAATTTGAATTTATTTGGCTTCAACTTTCAGCCAATGGTTCTCTCTGCTAAATTAAAGACTCCTTTAGCATCTGGTGCTCTCTAGCTCAGGTTTTTTTGGATGAACTAAAGAGAATGATCTCTTAAATCTTTCATCCTTTATAGCTTTCTTATCAATCCTTTAAAAATGTACAGTCTGGAACATGTAAAATAACCTCCCAATTTTTACATACAACTCCCCCATTTATAAATTAGACCTGATTAGCATTTTTTGCAACAGCATCACATTGGGAGTTTGTCTGCTAAAACCCCTAAATTACCCCTTTCTTGGATACAGTCTTTCATTTTTATAGAAATGGTCTGCATTCTTTATTTTTACAGGGATGTCCTTGCATTTGGCTGTACTAAGCATATTCTGTTTGAATGAGCCCAATTTACCAAGCAATCCAGGTTTCCCTGTATGACTGCCCTGTCTTTACTGCTTACTGTTCTGCTAAACTTTGCGCCATTCATAACATTGATCAGTGAATTCATGTTGTTTCATTACCAACCCCCCAAATTTATAACTAGCTCCCATGGACCCCAAGCTGAAACAAGTTCATTTGATGTTTATTCTCCACTGATAACTGCTTTCTGGATATGCACTAAGAACCAGCTAACTGATTTTAACATTTATATAATATTAACTTTTTAATCAATGCCACACAGTACTAAGTTACCAAGTCATACAAATGCCCTTGCCTCTATCAAATGTATAAACAAATCAAAAAGTGAAATTGGGTCTGATAAACAAAGTCCTTTTTAAAATATTCATTGTTCCTGGTATTACTAGCACTTATTTCTCCATCCTTAAATTATTTGTTAATTGAGTTCTGCATCAGCTTTTATTTCCCATTGGTGTCAGGTTAAGTGGCCTGTATTTAACCAGGTCTCCCTGTTACTCATTTTGGAATATGAGCGAAACATTGACACTCCTCTGTTGTAGACATTTCCCCAGTGTTCCAAGTTGTATTATGAATTGATAACAGCAGACCAAAGAACATCTTGGCCAACTCTTGATGCTCATGGGTGAGAGTTATTTAGGCCAGTTGACTTAAGGAATGTGTATCCTTAGTGAAGCTGTTTAACATTATGTGCGGTTATTAATGGACTGAAAATACTACATCATTGTCCTGTGGTCATTCCACTTCTTTCCAAATACAGAAGAAGAATGTTTTTGAATGTTTTGTCTGTTTGCATCATTAAGAACAAATTTTCATCTCCATTTAGTTATGAGTTTGTACCTTTATGAATATTTCTTTTGTTCCTAATATATTTTTAAACAAAACAAAACAAAACAAAACAAAACAAAACAAAACAACATCCTTCTTACTCCACTGTCTTCAAATTCTCTTATGTATTTTCCATGACTCATGACTTCTGCTGAGGCTTTTTGTAATACATGAGCAGTGTTTGTAACACCCAGACATCCATTTATAGATGTCAGATAGCTTCAAGCAGTGCCCAAATCTACACCCACTGACTAAATCCTACTCCACTTGCCCTTGCTGAAATCCCTGAAAAACTGTAAAATTTTAAAGTCAGGGTAGACCCTTTCCCTCCTTGCTGCTTTTTTGTAATTTAGATTCAAAATTAAGATGACAGCATTTTACAAAATTAGATTAATCAGGGACTAAAGCAGGGTAGAACAGGATTGTACATATAGGTTCTGAAGTTACTTTCAGTTGAACAAGTTTACTTGCCTTCAACACCAGGCTGAATAGATACATAGATATGGAATACCTATCTTTCCAGAGAAAGGTCTTGAATTTGGTACTACAGAATTCTAAACACATCATTGCAGTGAGAGCTACAATACCAATCTAACAGAAAAGTTGGTTAAAATCCTGTATTTCCCATTAGACTTACTTTGTATTTCAACATTAGTTAATCATCTGTTTAAAAAATACCAAGGGAAGAGGCTTCTATTTTTTTCATTAAAATTATACTGGTTGTATTAAACTTGAAACTGCTTTAAAATTTATATGAGTTGCAAATACAAGAGAAATGAATGCATTTTTAAATATCAGTGAAGCAGATGGACAATACTGGAATAACAAGGAACACATTTCTAGTAATTATTTTCATTAAAAACATATTTACCTTGCTGTTACATTCACCATCAAGTTTAACTGAATTACAGGAATGTAGCTGGTGGCAAACATTCTACAAATATGCTTCTACAAATATGTGCATTGAGATATATAGTCTTACATGCGCAGACATCCACTGACAATAAAAATGGCATGAAATTACAGGGAATGCTAATTCCTTTCTTTCTAATGGTAAAGTTGCATTTAATGATGGAAAATAAATTATTTTTTTAAAATTCTGGCCAAAGACTAAGAATTCTATTTCTGAATAAATAACAGGATACCTTCATATCCAAATAGCTGTACAGCAAAAAGAAAAATTATATATTGGGATTTAAATCTGTAAATCTATACCAAGTTAAAGGAAGAGGTCAGCATTTCTTAGTATGGGATCTTGAAAGCCAGACATCTTTTTATAGCCAAATAAGTGGCTTAATTTTACAAGATGCAGAGCACCCATTGCTCTTCAGAGAAAAGGGGCTGTACTTGCTCAGCCCCTGTGAAAAGTAAAGTGAAATGAACTGTTTACCTGTGGTGATCAAGCCAAACCAGGTGCAACATCATAAAGACATGGAGTAAAGATTGGCAAGTGAGTGGGATTTAAAAAGAACATCAGTATAAATAACCTAGGGCATTAGCAGAGGTAAGGAATTGCATTTGAAATGCCAATTTTCTTTTAATGGTCCTGTTAAATGTTTGCAGGTGAAGATCCACTTTTCTAACTAGTCAGTGGGTATAAATGGGTGACAGGCACTGCATTAGATATAGATATCACAGAGAAAAGGTCTAGTTAGAGGGCCATGTTACAGGTTATATTTAAAATGGGAGGATTCACATGAGAAAGGGTGTTAACCCATCACAAGTACCCTCTCAATATGTTTTTAGAGTTAGACCACTCCTCGTGAGGCTTATCTTTGATCCATTTTAGCCCAGGTTGTTCCAGGGTATTGTTAGTCAGCTCCCACCCTCTGGAGATAAAATGATTCATTTGCAGTCCTCCGAATCCCAGGATGCACACCTCTCAGCCAGTCTAGCTGTTTCTACTCTCCAAACCTAATCGAGGAAAGCACGCTCCAGAGTCACTCCACACTGCGCTGGAGAGCCACTGGGCTTATGTGCATCAAGACCCTGGAACGGGGAAAACATGGTTTCCCTGGTTCCAGGGTTGCACTGACCTGATGCTTCATGATCTGACCTGGCAGCCTGGAGGCCCCACTGACAGCCTCCTATGCCTACCACTGCCCACTTTCCATAGCCCCCCTCACCTTGATGGGTACCCCTGAACTTTCACTATGCATTTTCTACTTTGGGAACAGCTTTGTATGTTTTGAAAAGTATTTTATCTAACCAAGGGCATAGAGTAGGTTGTTTAGGCTGGGGGAGATCGCTTGTTGCTTAGTTGCTTAATTGCTGGCCTCGCTAGAAGGAAAGCTGTATCAACAAAGTCCGGAGCTGGAAGGGGGTTTACCTGGGGGGGAGCTGGAAGGGGGGTTACTTGCTGGGCTTGCTATACATTTCATCACATCAGCAAGTTTAACCTGTTACGTAGCTATATAAGGCAGACGCCCACTGAGGTGTGGGTGCTTGCTTTGCGAACGATTGCCAAGCACCACTTTCTGCGCAGAAATAAAGATTAAGTTGGATCCTTCAACCCTGTGTGTTTATTGGCACAAGTGCACCGGGCACGAACTCACCTTTGTTTGGGGACAACAACCTGGGACCAGCCTTGGCGAGGCTCACAGGAAAGCACCCCTCCAGCTGGCAAGAGGAGAATGGGGGAGAAAGGGCCATGCTGATAAGCCAAATTTTCAATTACCCTCAGTTAAAATGAGGTTAATTGAAGGCTTCCCACACCTTGTGCTGGGTTTGAGGGCACTTGTAGCCCTGAGCAAGGCTTTGGGGGGGTCTAGGATGGGGTTGGGGTCTGAGGTCCAGTTTGGCAGGGCTCTGTGTGTACAGCTGCCATGGAGCCAGGTGCTTGAGCTTTGCATCAGCCCCTTCCTCCTCGGATGAATGGGAGCATGCAAGACTTGTGGGAGGAAAGCTGGGGTCTCTCTGAACCCCCCAACTGGGAAGGAACCCCTGGGGGCTCAACAGGGTTTGCTGCAGGTGGCTGGTGCTTGACACCTTCCCCTCCTCCCCCAATCAGGATGGGCATGTGCAGCCCTCCACACCCCAGCAGCCCTCTCCCAGCATGCACAGTTCCCCTACCTCTGACCTGATCTTGGCCCCACCAGCCTTCCCCAGAGAGGGCAGTGCCAGGGGGCTTATTGGAGCTTCAATTCCCCTGACCCAGACAACCCCTCATTCTCAGATCTGCCCTGGTATGCGCTGTCACATGCAGTGAGCATGCTGGTTCTCAGCTCTTCCCTGGTGTATGTTCTGTGCTGGACAGTGAGCATGTTGGTTCTCAGCCTTTTGCCCTAGCTATTCCTCCACTCCTCCAGACCCCTGGGCCAGCACAGCTCCCCCATCCCAGCCAACCCAACTCTCCCCCACCCCGACCTCCAAGAACCAATTAAGTGAGATACACACAGGATTTTAGTTCATTAATTTTTTTTAAATACTTTTTTCATTCCTTTCTCTTTACTCCTCCTCCCTACCCCCCATACCTCACTTCAAATAGTTTTTCAAGATTTCTGCCCTCCCACCCTCTGCGCTGGCTGGGCTCCTGTTGGCTGTGGAGGGAGGGAAGACACAGACACCATGCTAGTTTCTCCACCTCCAAACTACATGCTACCCAGCCGTCTCCTCTTTCCACCACAGGGGAGAAATAGAGTCCTGGCTGCTTCCTTGCCAGGCCCTGTAATGGCAAGTCACAGTTGTGTAGGTCTGAGATGGCATTAAGCTTTAACCTGTGACTGTTCTGAAACTGTTCAAGCTTTATGATGGCATAATATTCCACAGATATAAAAGACTTTTAAAGATAACCTGTAACAGCACTCATATTCCTTCTATAGAAGCTGGTTGGGAGGAAGAGTTGAATTAAAAGGTGCTGAAATAACTGATGAGGAAAGGGTAGGAAACGGATAGCATATTACTTCTGCCTGTGACCTGTATTTGCAAGTTAAACATACAGCACTTTTGTTTGTCATATGAAATTGTTAGTAAAAGGGCTGCTACATGTATATATTCTACCTCTCATGTTTTTGCTTGTAACAGAGTTATGCCTAAGGCTATAGTTCAACCAGCTGCCTTCCTAGGAAGAGGTAAATCAAATTTAGTTTTTTTGTAATAATATATATCAGGTCACAACTAATCTAGCTAATTTTGCTGTGTTCAATTTGAAATAACAAGCCCTGTTATGACGTGGGGCTTTTGTAAATGGGTTGGTTGTACACAGGTGTTTTTTTACCATCATTTAGTGCTACAGCAGTTACAGCAATAGCAATAAAAGGCAATTCAATAGATATTCTATTTAAATTTAGGTTTGATTCAAGGCCTTATTTTCATATTTTACCAGAGGGGAACAGAAATCAACTGGAGCTATTAAAATACTTTATGGGCACATCCAGAAGTGCATTTGATGTGACACCAGTTTACTCGCAAATAAATTACTTGTGAGTAAATGGTACTGGGCACGCATCTACATGTGGAGAGAAGTGGGAGCAGATTTGCTGCCAATCTGCTCCTGCTTCCCAGGGCCCTGCAATGGGCACCTGCAACTACTGGGGGAGCTCCAGGCTCTGACTGCAGCTGTCAGCAGCCAGCAGCCCTCTCCAAAACCTAGCGCCACTGGTTGCTTTCTGGCCAGCCACTTCCCTAGCCAGGAGTAGTGTGTCCAGCACAGGGACACCACACGGCAACACTTTCCTTGCTGCCTGTGCCTCCCCATGCCATGGCTGCTCCAATCCCTGCCCCTGGCACCCCATACTCCTGCTGGCTGCCACACTTGCCCTGCTGGCCCATGGCCGTTTCACCCCTCTTGGCTCCCCAACATGCAGTGACCACCTACCTCCTTGCCATGTGGCATCCCAGAGCCGCTGCCATGCACCTGCTGCCTGGACTCCATCTGCCTGGTTGGACCCCAGCAGGGACACCGACGATAGGCTCCAGGATGCCACCACTGGGGCTGCTGTCACCCTCCTGGGCTTTCTGCCCTGTCATCTCTGGGCCCACCAGACCAGCCAGGACTGGTGGCAGCATGTCATCCAGCACACCTGGGATGATGAGCAGTGGCTGGAGGGGTTTTCAGGGAGGCACCCTGAGGCCAGCCCTGCCTTGTGCTGCTGCTGCACCCTGAGCATGTACCTTCTGCACATGCCCCAGGCAGTGCATGAGGAGCTGGTTGCACAGACTGAGGGATGTCTGACACACTATGCTTTGCTGCTGATGGCCGTGGTGCCCCAGGCACATCTGCACACCTGGCATGGGATCCTGACCTACAACAGTGCAGGGGGCAAGCCCAGGCTGCCCTGCACTTTGCTGCCACCTGTGGCTGCAGGTGGACGTCACCACCAACATTGACAAATTCCTTGGCATGTGAGAGGCCTGTGCCCACATAGCTGTGGTGGCACGGGTGTCTTCTGGCTCCCTTTGTGCTGTGGTGGGAGTGGGGGAAACCCAGGACCAGGGGAGTGCAGGCTGGCTGGGGAGTGGGGGCTGGGGCAGGGGCAGGGAGGGCCCTCCCCCCCAGAGCAGGGCTTACCATGTGGCCAGGGCTGGCATAGCTGGTGGCTCTACATGGTCACAGCTGTCACCCACAGTGTGTGGCTCCAGGTGTAGCATGAACTGAACCAATGTAGCTGATGTTAACATAAAGTGTAATAGTAGTGAAATGTAACCATGTTAGTCTAGTCCTGTAAGCATCTTGAAAACTCCATTTTGTATTCTTCTGCTTGTTGTAAGTGAATGAACTTTGCATAGCCTTTATGTATGAGTGTGTGTAAAAGGGTGAATGGTGAGAGAATGGCATAGAGATGGGAGAAGAAGATTCAACTGTTTATGTAAGCAACAAGGCACCAAATGTAAGTTACCAACCACTAACTAACAAATGGCTGAAGAATCCCTTTGAAACTTGAAGGCACAAAGGAGTAACAGAAGAAGAAATTCTGCCAGACAGGCAACAAAAACACTCCAAGGCTAAGATAAGCTAGAGACAAAAGAAGGACAACTGCAAAAACAGAAGCTGGGTATGGAAAAGCCCCAAAGCACTAAAACAAAGGATGCCAATCCGTATAAAAGAACACTTTGAAAATGTCAAGTTGGGTGAGTCTCTTATTCTACTGCTGTTTCATCGGAGCACTGATGCATCTGTTCACCCCGCTCCAGCTGTTATTTTTAAATCTGCTATCTTCAAATCATCATCATTTACTCAATAAGCCTGGGTTGGCCACCCTGGGCTGATATTGAGCAGCTATTGCTGGTAACTATATCTGGTGTATGTGTGGATGAAATGGTTGTTTTGTGTATGTGTATGCCTGTGTGTAAAGATGTGTATGAGGTTTTGTGTGTGTTTGTATGAACGGTGTGCCTGAACCTCTGTCTCTAACTCATGTAATCAATAAACGCGGCACCTTGCCTTATCCCCCTTTATAAAGTCTTGCTCGTGATTTGAGCAACCGGAGATTTGTGTAGCACAGGTGGTGTCCTTGGGTGCAGTGGGTGGGCCCCCAGCTGGGGGCCACCTCCAGGAAGGAACTGGCACTGCTGGCAGCCAGTATTGTCAGGGCCAGCCTTATATCATGGCGGGGGCTCGGGCTGCAGATTTGTTGGGGCAGGCACTGGCCTAGGCTTCCCACGCTGCTGGTGGAGGGTGCTTCTGGGGAGCTTGGTGGGACAGGCTGCTAGATGCCCGAGAGTCCCTCCCCCAGTGATGTGTCACTGAGGGTCCCAGGCTTGGGCAGGGGCTCAGGCAGGCTGCTCATACTGCTATAGATATCATGGCTGTGGCCCGGGTCTCAGGGTGCAAGGATGTCCGTCAGTGGCTGCATAAAGGGCATGGCTTTATGTGCACTCCTTGACTGATGATTGTGGTCGGTGATAAAACCCACTTTGACTGCAAGGTCTTGACCTTTATGTGGCACTGCCACACTGACTGGTTGTACCCTCACCCCCACGCCCAGGTGGATAGATCCTCATAGACATGGGCGTTGGAGCACCTGCCCTGCTTGAACTCACACTGCATCTCCACCTTGCCTCACAGTGCCATGAGGTCACCAGTCTCCTCCATGGACTAGTTGAGGCCCTGGGTGGCAGGCACTGGCATACAGCCATGGACAAGGAGGACACCATTGTGGGTCCCACATCATCACTCTGGGCCCCATGTGGCTGTCCCTGTTCTGCCATGCTTGGACAGATGCCTGTAGCACCCAGCCCAGGGGCCCAGTTTGGGACTGACAGCTGCATGGCAGAAGCAATGCCCAGGAGCATCTGTGAGCTCAGGGCATGCTGCTGGGGTGGGCTTCAGGCAGGTGCATCTGGTCCTGGCAACCAGATGCTGGCTGCAGCTGGACCTGGGGGCTAGCAGGCCTGGCTGGAGCCTGCAGCAGCTTGAAGCAGCCTGCAGGCCTGGATAGCATGGGCCTGGCAGCTGCCCAGCAGTGTGGTGGCAGGCACTGGCACTGGGGTGCAGGCAGGCTAGGGCAGGTGGCCTGAAGCCTGCCCAAGGGGACAGAGGGGCTGCAGTGGCCTCAGACTCCCTGTTGGTGTGCCCCAGGGCTCTAAGTGCCTGCAGGCTTTTAAAGGCCTGAGGCAGGGGCTGCCATAGAAGCAGCCCAGCCCTGGGGCAGGAGAGGCTGCCCCCTAGTAGCAGGGCTGACCCAGGAACAAACTTGCTCCCAGGTCATGTCTATATATGCAAAGTAACTAATTGCAAGTAAATTTGCTACCTGCATTTGCAGGTAGCAAATCTATTCATGATTAAGCATTTTTACTGAGCAATAAGCATGCTCACGTGTAGACACGCACACTTACTGCTCAGTAAACTTTGCTACTGAGCAGTTAAGCATCTCATGTAGATATGCCCTATCAATGCTTTGTCACAGGAGAACAGGTTATTATACCCTATAGGGAAAGAATTGGAAAAGAGTACATCTGAAGAATGCCTAAATGGGTCCTATGCTTTCTAATGCTGAGTAGTGCAAAGACATGAGATGGAAGCCCCCTCTTTAGTTAACATTTAGACAAGCCACCTTTGTACCATCTCCATGGTATAAGGACACTGAAGGATTTCTAGGAGGGAAGAGCCAGGAACAATCACTCTACATGACAATATTCTCCTCAAAATATCCTGGTACCTGAGCATAATTTAATTCCCTTCTGACATGCATGGTTGTGGGAATCAAATGGTAGTACAGTGTTTGCAACTGTACTGTGTGGGTGAAGGCCAGACAAACCATCAGAACCCTATGGCTCAGAGATACCAGATACATAGAGCTTCCTCCAAGGCCCTTAGTTTCCAGGCAGTTTGTTATTAACTCTTACTGTCTTCATAGGTTACAAAATCCCATTCACTTCAGTCAGACGCACAGATCATTCTGCACCTCCTTAGGGGAGGAGAATATGGCCATTGATTTGAGATTCAGGCTATATCTAAATGGCACAAAGGGAGCAGTATAGCCATGTTAGTGAAGTGATCTTTTTGGTTTAATATACGCTGGTGGAAATCAGGATGTCTTTGTCAGGGCAGAGTGCTGCACTAACGTGGCTATGCTTCTTCCTGTACCTGAGCTTGTTTGGTTATCACAATGAGGTGCTATGCAGAGTTGTGTAGATATACTCTTAGAGTTACCTAGGTCCCAGTAAAAGCTCTGAACCAAGGAGGTCTGTTAACAGTGAATAAGGAAGACTGTATTTATATCAGGGGCAGGCAATTATTTTGGGCAGAGGGCTGCTTACTGAATTTTGGCAAGCTGTTGAGGACCACATGGGTAGCCCTGCCCCTTGACAGGTGTCCCGCCCCCTGGTTGCCATTTTGTGACTTTAAGTCCCACCCCCTGACCCCAGATCTTTGCCATGAGAAGTCCCTCCCCTTGGCCCTGGAAGTACTCCTGTCATCAAGGGGTTTTGCCATCTCAGAACCAGCAAAATACCAAATTATATTCTACAAAGTGAACAGCTAAAACACTCATTCATTTGTTTCATAGTTTCATAGTAGTTTGGGGTCAGAAGGGACCTGAACAGATCATCTAGTCTGACCCCCTGCCACTGGCAGTAGAACACGCTGGGATCACGTGACCCCAGACAGGTGTTTGTCCAACTTTGTTTTTAATTTACCCAAGTTAGGAGCGAGGACCACTTCCCTAGGAAGTTGGTTCCAGATCCTAGCCACCCTAACAGTGAAACAGTGCCTCCTAATCTCTAACCTGAACCTATTCTCCAGCAGCTTCTGGCCATTGTTCCTCGTCAGCCCAGGTGCTGCTGGGGGGAATAGGGCCCTTCCTATTTGCTGCTGATCTCCCCTAATGAGTTTGTAGGCAGCCACCAAATACCCGCTCAGGTTCAGGTCCCTCAGGTTCAGGTACCTCAGCCTCTCCTCATAGGGCCTGCCCTGTTGCCCTCCAACCAAGTGGGTGGCTCTCCTCTGAACTCTCTCAAGACAGGACACATCCTTCTTAAAGTGCGGTGCCCAGAACTGGACACAGTACTCCAATTGTGGCCTGACCAATGTTGCGTAGAGGGAGAGTATCACCTCTCTGGACCGGCTTGAGATGCATCTTTGGATGCACGACAAGGTGTAGTTGGCTTTGCTGGCTGCAGTCTGGCATTGGTGGCTCATGTTCATCTTGGAGTCAATAATGACTCCAAGATCCCTTTCCGCCTCTGTGCTCTCAAGGGGGGAACTCCCCAGCCTGTATGTATGCTGTGGATTCCTTCTCCCCAGGTGCAGCATCCTGCATTTATCTACCTTGAACCCCATCTTATTACCATCCGTCCACTTCTGTAGTCTGTCTAAGTCTAATTGCAGCCTCTCTCTCCCTTCGAGCATGCCTACCTCTCCCCACATCTTGGTGTCATCAGCAAACTTGGACATGTTTTCCATCCCCTCATCCAAGTCGCTGATGAAAATGTTCAGCGGCTGTATGAGCATTCATGGTCATCTGGCCAGGTGTTGGGGGATTGGAAACTGGCTAATGTGGTCCCAATTTTCAAGAAAGGGAGGAAGGAGGACCCAAGTAACTATAGGTCTGTAAGCCTCACCTTGGTGCTCAGGAAGATCTTGGAGAGAATCATCAAGGAGCACATCTGTGGGGGGCCTGCAGTGGAGATCATACTCGGGGCAGTCAGCATGGGTTCATCAAGGGCAGGTCCTGCCAGACCAACCTGATTGCCTTTTATGACCAAGTAACTAAATCCTTGGATGATGGTGTTGCCATGGACATTGTCTTTCTAGACTTTAAGAAAGCCTTTGACACTATCTCTCACCTCATCCTCATCAATAAATTAAGTGACTGTGGCATTGATGCCTACAAAGTTGGATGGGTAAAAAATTGGCTGATGGGGCACACCCAGAGAGTAGTGGCATGGATAGGACACAAACATGTCAGGGCTGCTCAGTGCCACAAAGCAGAGAGGGCTGCAGCTGGACCCATGTCCTGGTGAGCAAAGGGGTGGGAGGACTGATTTTCCATGATAAAAACCCCCAAACCAAATGCCAAAATTTATAGGTATTTAGATTTTTTTATTACAGTGGTTAGGGCACTGGTAGGCTTCCAAATTGCTTTAAAATGGTAAATAAACTAATAAAACATTGCGTTCATCTTAGACATATATATATTGGTGTTTCATTTTAAGCATGGAAAAATGTGAATTTGGGGGGTTTAAATTAGAGAATTCACTATTTTTATATGAGAAGTTGTGATTTTTAAACAGAGAAAACCAGGATCCCTATTTGGGAACAGTCTGTATGGATTCACCAAAGGCAAGTCATGCCTGACCAACCTGATTGTCTTCTGTAATGATATGACTGGTTTTGTGGATGTCAGGAAACCAGTGGATGTGATATACCTTGACTTCAGCAAGGCTTTTGGTATGGTCTCCCACAATGTTCTCGCAAGCAAGCTAAGGAAGTATGGGTTCGATGAGTAGACTGTAAGGTGGATAGAAAAGTGGCTGGATCATTGGGCTCGGAGGGTAGTAGTCAATGGTTCAATATCTAGGTGGCAGCTGGTGTCAAGTGGAGTGTGCCAGGGGTCGGTCCTGGGGCTGGTTTTGTTCCAAATCTTCATCAATGACCTAGAAGATGGCACACAGTACACCCTCAGCAAGTTTGCAGATGACACCAACCTTGGGGGGAGTAGTACATATGCTGGAGGGTAGGGCTAGGATTCAGAGAGACCTTGACAAACTGGAGGATTGGATCAAAAGAAATCTCATCGGGCATGTCCAGATGAGCAGGCATGTGTAGTTTGTGGACCCGCAGACCTGTCTGTGGTGCTGCAAACCACATGCACTGCACATGCAGATATTCTTTGCACTGCTAATTTGCAGCACAGCAGGGTTTTTTTGACACTGGGAGATCCTGGTGTCAAAATAACTCACACCAGAAAAAAGCAGTGTGGTGCATGTGGCTGCAATGTGTGACACCTGAAATCAGAGCCTGCCCGGCCACAGCTGTGCTCTGGCTGCCAGGTAGGCTCCATGCCTGACTTCAATACCTGTAAAATTACTAGAGCAAATTATAAAACAGTCAATTTGTAAATAGGCAGAGTATGGATGGGCAATCACTAGCAGTTATTATAGTATAGTTGAGAATAAATCATACCAAACCAACTTGATTTCCTTCTTTGACAGAGTAAGTGCTTGATGTATATAGGGAATGCATTAGATGTGATATACCTGGGTTTTAATAAGGCTTTTGACACGGTCCTATGTGTCATTATTGTAAGTAACTTAGAGAATGTGTGATACATAGCTGAAAAGAAAAGAGTCACTATTGGTGGATTGATGACACCCTGGGCACATCTACATGAGATGCTGAACGTGCAGTAGACTAATCCTACCACACATTAGTGCATCATGGCAAAAGTCATGCTATTGTGCTAATGCGCAGTAGAATTAGTGTACTGTACATTAGCATCACTAAAAAGACATGTGCCAGTGCTACTGCGCAGTATCGCTGGTTACTGCACATTCAGTTAGTACCTGTTATTACAGGTACTAAAAGTAATGTGCAGTACCTACAGTGCATTAAAACATGTGTAGATATGCCCACTGGCAGGCAGTCTCAAGTAAGCCTCCACAGAGCGCGTGTCTGTTTGGGGTCCAATGTTTGACTGTTTTTTGTTAATATAGTGGATCCAAGAGCAGATGTTACAAAACAAGGAAAGCTTGCAAACAATTTGCAAAATAGGATTAAAATTTCAAGGGAGAACTGGGTTATAGCCAACACAACAAAATTCAACAAAGACAAAGCCCAAATGTGCAAATACAGATGAGAGGATGATTATCTCAGCAGTATTGTGGCTGACAAGGATCTGGAAGTTATGGTGGATCACAAACTCAGTGTGTGATGCTGTTGCAAAAAAAAAAAGAAGCAATTTTCAGTTGCATCAACAGAAACATTGTATGCAAACAGCTTATAGTAAATTTCAAGATAAGCTTCCTAAATATAAGAGCAATAGGACAATGAAAAAATGGCCTAGGAAAGTTTTAGACTCTCCTTTGTTGGAACTTTCCAAAAGAAGGGGTTGTATAGGTATCTGTCTGGGATGGTTAAAAACAGTGAATCATGTATTTGAGGTCCTTTTCAATCTGTTGATTCTGTGCTCAGTGTCTGTCTGCCTCGGTGTTCCCAATTCAACTACTAAAGCTACAGTCTAACTCTAAAGCCATGTTTGCTGTAAACAATGACCAAAACAACAAATATAATAATGAAAGCACAACCAAAATGAAAAACCAAAACCAGAAATAGGAAGAGAGTAAGTTATGGGTAAGAATGCTATGTAACTTATAAGAGCACTTTGAAAAGTAATAAAGTCAAGACAATAAAGTCAGTTTTCTGGTCTCTGACAGTCTTTAACAATAAAGAAATGAAAGCTTGGAAAAGAAATCCTGGGCTGTTTAGGCCAATTTTTTGTTTTTTGCTGCTATAGGCAATACAAATACTCACTGGAAAACTTGCACATTTTCCTGTTTTCACGTATGGAAAATGAGAATCATTAAGTGGCTAAGTATTAAGTTGCAAAGTACTTATCTGTGCAAAGTATACTAGTATTTGGTGCTTTTCACTTCCATTGGACATATACACCTTCTCACCTTTCCATGGGCATTGTGCTTTGATGTTACCTTTCTGTTCCATGTTGATAACCTCTTCCTCCTTTTTATACATTTTTTTACTCTTCTACTCACTACTACGTATTTCTGCTTTTTCTCCTGTTGCCACAGGCTGTTGACTTTTGCCTATTTCACTTTAAAAAGTTCAGTAGAGTGTAGGAAGCTTGTGTAATTGTATTTTATTTGTATCTACTTGAGTAGATGTAGTGAATGTAGCATATCTGGATTTCAGCAAGGCTTTTCAGAAAGTCCCACATGACAGCCTTATAATCAAATTGGAGAAATGTGGGCTAGACAAGACTACTATAAGACAGATAGACAACTGGCCCAATAGCCGCAAGCAATTTTAAATGGATCCATGTCAGAATGACAGGAAATTTCAAGTGGAGTCCCACAGGGGCCCAGTGCTGTTCAATGTATTTATTAATTATTTGGATGCTGGAATAGAGAACTATTGGGAGTGGTTGTATCAGGGTTGACTATGTAGTTTTGCTAATGGGTTAGACAATGAATTTGTATGGGATGGTTTGCATAAGGAAGATCCTACCTTGAACTAGATGATTTCTGAAGGTCCCTTTCAGTCCTACTTTTCTATGGTTCTATGGGCTCCTACAGACATGCAGTGAGGCTGTAAATCCAGTGTGTCGGAGCAGACTTGATTAATTGAGTCTGTGGCAGGGTGTTTTAAATTTAAACTCATTCAATGAGCTTTAGTTCAAAGCATCCTGCCACCATTTTTCTGCATGGGGATGCTGATACATGGGATGCTCAGGCACTGTTAATTAGCGTGGCTTGGTAATTACGGCACCTACCCCTGCCTCCTGGATCACATCTATAAACACCCTATGATTTCATGTTTCAGCTTACTACATGTTTTCTCTTTTTGCCTGCAATTTGAAAGTTTCAATTTGAGGGCCTGTAGCAGGTCTTTACCCCATTACTGAGGAGCAGAGGGCTGGAGAGAGATGAAGTGCCAGAAAACCCCACTCTAGTCCACAAAGTCAGGAGCAGGCTTCAGAGCTCCGTAGGAGCCACTGCTAGGCTCCAGGGCTCAGTAAAAGCTGCATGCAGGCTCTGGGATGCTATAGTAGTTGCTGGGGACCCCAGAGACCCTAGGGTCCCCAGCTGCTGCTGTACCCCAGGTACAAGGAGTGTAGCCAGACACACAGAGCCAAGAAACTGCAGGTAGTAATCAACAGACCTGTAATTGAAAAATGATCACAGGTGGTCTAAAGACTATGCTAATAAGAACCATGAGAAGTTCTGGCAATCTACTGGGGAACTCTACTGACAATCTACCAGCAATCTACTGAGGTAAGCCTTTATTAGGTCAGGTGGCCAGAAGAGGAGGCGCCAAGGGCCTTGTAAGCCCAGACCTACTGATGGCAGGCTCAGAGAAGGAGCTCTCTGGAGCTTGGAGTGGAAGAAACCCCACAGAAATTTTGATACTGAGGATACATGTTTTATGTTGAATGTTTTGTTCATCTTACTGTTTTAAAGCTGTAATGCATGGGCATGGCTGAAGAGGTGGAAGGAGGTCACTGAGGGCACCTGGGAAAGGCGTTATAGCTTTGTCTATTTGATGGCTGAGGATTGCAAACTGTGTTGGAGAGTAGTCTGAACTCTGTGGGGTTGTATCCAGGCCGAGGATTGTGCAAAGGGGCTGAGAGCCCAGAAGACTGTAAGAAAGATGGTGATTAGGCCCATAGCCTCTTTGCAGCCCACAGGCTCATTGGGGCCTGTTATCCTGCCCAGAGAGGATGGAGAGAGAGGAATAGAGATCTTTTTGAGTGGGGTAGGGATTCCAGACCAGCAACATGGTTTATCAAGGACAGTCGCCTGAAACATCAAGGCATAGCAGGCAAGGACCAGAGTGGTAAGCAGGCTGGGGCAAGGTGCCAGGGGGTGACAGACAGCCTGAGACACCACAGCTTGCTACAGGGACCCTCCACCTCCAGCATCCTCTCAAAAGCATCTATAACATATTTCCTATGTATATTAATTACCACTTTTAATTTCTTTTACTAAGCAAGCCTGCAAACAGTTTTTAAAATATACATATTTGTATTTTAGTGTTCAGTATTAGAGGTCATGATACACAAAATTAATCTTTAGAAATATTTTCAAACACTTGGAGCAAAAGTCCCTCTCCCTTTTCTCCACTGTTTAGGAAAGAAAATACCATATTTACTCAAATATAAGACAGGATTTTCCCTGCAGTCAGCATAAGGAAAAAATGCTCCTTGTTTTATATTTGCATACAAGGAAACCTGATTAAATATATTTTCTATCATTAAACTACTGCCAAGAGCAGCATGTAATGGAAACTGGAGCTGATTAAATGCAGACAATACTGAGCATGATTCTAAAACACATAGTCTGTATTGGGCAAACATACTGATGAAATTTTTTCTATGTGGGACCCTTAAAAAAATGAGCAGGTATTCCCTTCACAAAGAAATGGCAATGGGCCTAGGGGCACTGCAATGCCAGGGCAGCACCAGGAGGGCCAAAGCCAAACCTGACACCTTCTCCTTGGTGCCAAAAATACCTGATCTTAGCCTGAAGGCTGAGATTTTTTTTTTTTTAATTTAAATTTTCTGTGGTCCAAGTCAAATCAGTCAAACCAATTCCTAATCCGTAAATTAGTCCAGAATCATAAGTGGCCCTACTACCGGCAGACATCCTCCACCCTCATCTGGGTCTTCAGATGTTCCCAAATCCTTCGGCAGGCATCCTACATGCAGGCCCAAGCCCAGAGGTGTGGGGTTCACTTCAGTAGCTAAGTGGGAGGTTAACTATGCATTACCTTTGTGAGTACTACCCCTGTGTCAGGAGAGTGGTCATCCCTGGGTACAACTAGGAAAGCTGCCTTTGTGGTCACAGTGTTTCCCCCTGAGTCTAAAGGCTGAGATGCTAATGGAAGCCTACCGCAAGGATAAGTTAGTGCAACTCATCTGAATAAGATAAATGGTAGCGTCTTGTGTGCTCAGTCCCGCTCAGCACTGACTCTTTTAAAAGTCATGGTGAGCCACTACACTGAATACATTTCAACTTCACTCCCACAGCTGAGCTGCACCTTTCTTTCCCATTTTCAATTATTTATTTTTTCTTCATTAGCCTTAAATATCTGGCAAACATCACCAAATGGGGCCCAACACTGTTAATTCAGACTCCCTCTGCTGTTCCCTCTCTCAGCCTGTCACATGTGACTAGTGTGGCCCTGCCCTCCATGAGGTGAAGCTGGACTATGTTGCCCAAAGCTGGACTATGTTGCCTAGTGCCTTGTCTATGTATATATTTTTGGAGGATCCCTGGACTTGTGAAAAGAACACCTGGTTGCAATCATGACTGTGCGGCTAATTAGTACATGGATCCTTTGTGGGGCATTACTGGAGTGCACACATACTGAGCTGTGCCGAGCTGTGAGGTCACCATGACTTGAAATTCTGTTGATTCTGGTGGGCCCCAGCCCAATGGAATACATAGTAAATTATGAATCTTTTGGCTTTGGACTAATATCACTTAACAGCCTTTTGGCTAAGATTAAGGGAAACAGGGGGATCTGAACACCATGCCCTCTGGGCCCAGGGCTTGCACAATCCAGGATATCTGCCTGGATTTGGGGAGTATGCAAAGCCCCAGGCCAATGAGTCTGGGAGGGAGGATGCTTGCCTGGTGGTAAAGCCAAACAGATTTGATGACTGAGCTCTGCTCAGTCAAATTTTGAAACTTGACTATTGGGCTTTCCTCAGTTGAATGTGGAACTGCTATGGTCTTGAAAAAGATTAAAAAAATAGTTTGTACTACATGTAAATAAGTACAAAAATGCTGTTTCAAAGCATGTTTGTAGAGTTTCTGAAAAATAAATCAGTGCTAAAACTTGTAGCATTTTCAAAAAAGGCTATAATGTAACAATTTTGGATGAACCAAGTCTATGTGAAAATTACTACTGGAATCTTGATTTCAAAGTCAATGTTTTCGAATTTGCCCCTCGTTTCCATGTGAGAGCAAGACTTGACAGTAAGGGTGCGTGGGCTGCAGAGGGAAGAAGCTGGGGGGCAGAGGGCAAAGGGGCGACCTAGCCCTCCACATTTCCATGTTGTAGCAGTGGGAAGGGGACAATTCAAGGCATGCCTCCAATAATTAGATTCTGTACCTGGAAAATTATAACAAATATATACGTTTTCCATATATAGAATCTACTTCTTGGGGGGGTTGTCTTATATTTAGGGTTCTCTTATATTTGAGTAAATATGCTAGTAATTACTGGGAAATGTCTAAATAATAAATTGCTGCAGAACTACTACTACTACTACAGCATTTGTCTAATATAAATAAGCAACTTAGATCAGGAGTTCCCAAACAAGGAGTTGGGATTCCATTTGGGTTATGGCACTTAAAAGTTGGGTTGCATGGCCCTCGGATATTCAGTTAGAAGAGTCAGGCTCATACAGGAAGTGGGACTGTAAGGTCTGAAAGATCAGGAACTACTGGGTTTCAAATAAACTTCTCCAATGATGAGAACACAGAGTTGTCTGGGATTTCATTCCTGCTTGTGACATAGGCAGTAAATCTGGGCTGCTATTCTCCAGCTTCTTGCATTGTAATTTACCTTTGTTGGAGTTTAGGAGGAAATATGGCCATGATTAATTTTGATTGAATAAAACATCTCCAGATGTTGAGAAATAAAGTATTATGTTATGGTGAAGTAAATTAAGAAAATAAGCCTACTGAAAAGGTATTTTCTAAGTTTCATGACTTTTTGTGAATGAGAAGTAGTTAACCATCTTAGTCTGAAGTGAGGTAGAAGGAAGGACAGATTTGAAATTTACAGATGAACTAAATCAGAAATGTATTAACATAAGTTTTTGTGAGCCTGAGCTTACTTCATCGTATGCTATGAAAGGACATGCACAGAGCAATCAATTAAATGCAGAGAGAAATGCAAAAACAAAAGACAGAGAAGGGAGAGAAGGGGAGCAGTGTTAGAAGAGGCAAGCACAGGGACAAAGGGGTCACAAAAACTAATCTGGATAATAGGATAAGACTCTATAAGATTCCCTGTTAGCATATTTAACATAATCCAGTCAGTGGATAATTTTTTTCCTACAATTTGGTGTTTAAGTTAATTTTTAAAGTTTGTTGTCTAATAACAGCTCTTCTGAGGTCAGTGATGGAATGTTTTGGCAATCTTAGATTGAGCACAGAGGCAGAAGTAGTTTATACACAGGTCCAGAATGGGGCTGAAGCCTTCAGGTAGAGTCCAGAAGTTGTCCTTCTTGTGTGTGTATGGTTCCAGTCCATAGTGGGTGGATCACTGCATAGCTCCTTGTCATGCCTTAGAAGATATAGGTTTGATGCTGAAGCAAAATTTTGACTAAAGCCACTGGGAATTTAGAAAAGTGTTTGGTTCATGCAGCATTAGAGATAGGAACTTTCCCAGAACATATAAAGACCCAAAGACCAACAGATAGCTTCCACTCAGCACTGAAGTTCTGTTCTTACTGCAGTGCTACACAACCTCTTTTTATAATGGGACTCAAATTCCTACCTGAAAAATAAGACCAGTATCACTCTACCACCTCTACCACCTCTACAAGCTGATATAAGGATAAATACATTAAGAGTATTCATTCTGTGACCCAAGTTTCATATAATGTCTGAAAAAAATAAATCAGCTCTCAAATGTTTAATGTGGTTTTAAAAGTGACAAGCCTCCAGCTTGGAATTTGACTCTTTGATCTTTAAGAAGCTTGTAAATGAAAGAAGTACAAATATTTGTACTCATTCAGAACTAAGTCACAAAATTTAAGTGATTCACATTTCAAAGGACTCTAAATAAACACCAACTCAAAGGACTTAAAGGTAACATGGAATGTGATTCTTTTCCCCAATTAGGTAATATTATAATAAAAGATGAGAAGAATTTGATTCTTTTTATGTTTATTTCCAAATAAGAATAGCATGAAATAATTTGGAAGGAATTAACTTACCCTCATTTTTATATAATTAATAACTTTGTATGGCTCTTGAATCAAGCCATGACAATAACAATTCAAAACAAACAATATTTAGCCAGGACTTCCATGTAATTGAATTGAAAGAATAACATTCCTTATTCTGTCTTCTGTCCTTCCCACCATGAATATCAGTCTTCAGGCTGCATTAGTAGGAGCGTTGGAGCAGCAGATGGAGGGAAGTGATTCTTTTTCTCTGTTCAGCACTGGGGAGACCACATCTTGAGTACTGTTTCCAGGTTTGGGCCCCTCACTACAGAAAGGATGTAGACAAATTGGAGAGAGTCCAGTGAAGGGCAAGAAAAATGGTGATGGGGCTGGGGGACATGACTTCTAAGAAAAGGCTGAGGGAACTGGGCTAATTTAGTCTGGAGCAGAGAAGACCGAGGGTGGATTTAATAGCAGTATGCTGACTGTAGGTGTTGTAGGGCTTGCTGCCACTGCCCTGAGCTCATTTTCCTACAGGCGGTGACAGGGTGGACCTTGGCTTTGGAACACTTGGTCTGCCAGAAAGTTGGTCTTATGTTTCTCGCCTGCCACAACTTTGATGATATTTTATTGCTAGGAATCAATGCCCAAGGTGATCCTGCCCAGTCTCAATCCCTGTTTTCTTCTGTGGGGCTCCAAACTTCCCCTTTACCCCACCCTAGCCTTTCCAGGTGGCACTCGTAGTTCTCTGTAGCCAGATATTAATGCTTCCTGTTGGTCTGTTGTTCTTCCCTCAGCCACCAGGGTGACCGTTGGCTTTAGTTAGCCACATACCCTTCCAGGACTGGCCTTGGCCTGCACTCAAATGTCCCCCCCCCAAAAAAGTATCACCTGACTGCTCTCAGTCTGTTTGTCAGCCTCAGTCCATGTTCCCTTTGCCTGGGGTCAGGCTCTCATGTCCAAATCACAACAAAAAAAATCAGTTAATCCAGTCACTGCCCTGCACAGGCCTGCCTCAGCTTACTCGTAGCATTCACAGTCCCAATGGGATTTCTCCCACGTGCAGTGAGGCTCTATCCTGAAACCAGCAATTTTTCTGGCCTCTCCCCTGGCTCCTCAGCTGTCACGCCACTCCAGGGATTATCACAGGGTTGGGCAATATACAGCCCATGGGCTGGATCTGGCCCACAAGGCCATTCTATCTGGCCCACTGGGCCCCTAAACAAATTAAAAAAATTAAAATTTATCTGCCCTTGGTTCCTGTCAAAGATGACAGGAACCAGGGGCAGTAGGACTCAGGGGAAGCCCCAGCAGGCTCCTGCAAGAGCAGGACCTGTCTGGCCCTGTCCCCCACAGCTGGAAGCCCCAACAGGGGCTTCTGTCCTGGGAACACCTGGCTGCCCCAGCACAGGATGCTCAGGTAAGGGAGAGAAAGGGCAGGGGATGTGTTGGTGCTGAGTGTGGGTGGAAAAGTGGCTCCTTCCTGACCCCATGGCTGGCGCTCCATGCTGCAGCTGCTTGCAGCCTGTGTGGGGCTGTCTTGACCAGGCACAGGCAGCCCCATGTGGACTGTGAGCGGCTGCAGTGTGGGGTGCTGGCCATGGTGTGGGGGAGGAGCTGCTTTTCCCCACACTCAGCACCAGCTTGTAACCCACCTCTGCTGCTAGCCTGGGCCCCGTGCAGCTCCGGGCTCGCCTGTTGAGGCTGCGCTGTGATAGCAGCAGCTGCGGCTCCACCACTTGCCGCGCCGGGCAGTGTTTGCTGCTGCTGCCCGCCCAGAGCTCGTGCCATGGTAGGCTGTGGTGAGGCTGCCACCGCCACCTCTGTGGTGCCCAGCATATGAGGTCCGGGCAGGCAGCAACAGCAAACACTGCCTCCACTTGCCTTCTTCTCTGGGTCATACCATCAGAGTTTCGCAAGACTTGTCTGCCAGGACGCTCAGTCGCTCCTCTCTCTGTGGCTTACAGGGAATCTACCCCACTCTGCCCCACTCTGGGGCCAGAAATACCTCTGAGCAGCCTCCCTCCTCCCATCCGGAGTGAGGTGCTGCTCCAGAAGTATGGTGTTTGCTTCTCTTCCCTTCCGGTCTCCAGCTGCAGCCCTGCTGGCCATCCATACTGTAAGTGTTGCTTGCTTTCACTTTCCCTGTCTGTTGCTGCCGCTGCTTTTCTTCTTCTAACCTCCCCTGCCCAGCATGTAAGGCACCTCAGGACTTTTGTTCACTCTCTCTCACTCCTTCATGAGTAGCCTTTAACTACCTGAAGGGTTGTTCCAAAGAGGATGGAGCTAGACTGTTCTCAGTGGTGGCAGATAACAGAAAAAGGAGTTTTGGCTAGATATTAGGAAAAAGCATGAATGCCTTGTGCCTCCTGAGGCTGTGGGGGGCACAGCGACTGCCTGCAGGCAGCAGCTGTGGTGGTGGTGGTGGGGGTATGGCAGTGGTGATCAGGGACTGCATGCAGGCAGCCACGGTGATGTCGGTGGTGAGGGCGGGCCTAGCAGGGACCATTCGTAGGTGGCCATGGTGGTGTCGGTGGTGATGGGTTGTGGGTAGTGAGCACCGAGTGGTGATCAGTGACTGCCCACAGATGCCACCAGCAGTGTTGGCGGGGGGGGAGAGGGGCGGGGAAGGAAGGGGTGGCGAGCAGTAACCACCCACAGATGTCACCAGCACTGTTGGCGGTGGCCAGTCTCAGGGGGTACACAGCCAATCTTAGGGGGTGCATGTGCATTGCCAATGGGAAAAAGTTTCTCATGAGGAGGGTAGGAAAGCAATGAGACAGGTTACACAGAGAGGTTGTGGAGCCTGCAGGTTTTTAAGACCCAGGTAGACTAAGCATTGACTGGGATGATGTAGTTAGGGATGGTCCCGTTTTGAGCAGGGGGTTGGACTAGATGACCTTCTGAGGTCTCCTCCAACCCTGATTTTCCATGATTCCATTTCCGTGATTCCAAATCAGTGTATATACCATGTTTCAGAAAGAGTGCCTGCAAGTAAATAGGAAGGAAATAATTTAGAGTCTTATTCAAAGTTTCCACTCTTAACTTCCTTAAATGAATATTGTTAGGTTAAATTTGATTTAAAATGCAGCTGTTGCAAAACCCAAGCTTTTACAAAACAATAAATATATTTCCCTAAAAAAATACAATAAAAATAACAGGAGCATTTGGAATATTGTGCCACTATGTTAATAATTTAAAACCAAAAAGAGGGTGTAAGTAGAAATAAAGAGAAACCAGTAGTAAAACTGAGAAATTCTCTGTCCAAGTTAAATTTCAGAAAATTTCAGAATTTCAGAAAAGCAAGAAAGAATACCCCTCACATGGTATTCTGCTGCCTTCTTTTATCTGAAATATTTCTACTTTGGATATCCAAAGTAGCTAGTCTTTAAAATAGTCTAGCTTGATTTCTGCATCTTCTAAGCAACAGACTGTCATACTATGAGTAATACTGTGGTTGTGAGTATTCAGGTCAAAGAGAAGGCAAGCCACAATCCTAGTCCTTATGTTTTGTGAGATCAATGACTTTTACTCTGCCATGATGACCAGATGGGGCTATCTATGACCATACTCCTTTGTACACTGGCTCATGAAGCTGAATCTGACAAGGGAAGCGCTCTTTTCTCTGTTGTGAAGGTGCTGCATCAGCACATGGTCTCCTGAGCCTGGGGAAGAATCACAATACTAGTTATCAAGTATTCCACCAAGGACTGCATGGCAGTCATCTCCTCACTCCTAGATATGTGGGCTGTGGCACAAAACCCACTCATTATTTTTTCCCTTCTTGTGACACACCATGTAATGGTTGACAGGACCAGACTCCATCAACTTCCAACTTTAACTTCCCTGCTACATCCAAGCCAACTTTCAAGCCCATAGCAACAGGCCTAATCAATCCTTGTGCCATTCTTACTGCTGTGCCACCAAATGTGGTTAATTTAGACTAAGCCATTGAATCTCTTGGCAAGCTTGTTAGTAGCTGCTCATTTTCAACCTTGCTTTTCAAATACGGTCATTATGTTTTGACAGTGCATAGTTGCTGAGAATGTTACCCTGTATCTTTAACTTCACCAGGATTATCTCATAGTCCTGAAATGGTAGTTGTAGAATTTAGACCAAGGCTATGTCTGCGTAGTTATGCTTCTGCCTCTGAGTAGGGAGCAAGGCCTTGGAGCAGATGCAAACTAAAGGTAATATCCAACATTTGAAAAGGAGAGAGAAGGCACGCATGCCAGGTTTTTCATTAAAGCATTTCAGCTTGATTGAATTCCGGCAGGTGTGTTACTGTGGTCTGCTAGTCTGTCTTTCTGATTACTTGGACAGTGTATCACGTGCATTCGTGTGTGTCTGTGCCAGTGTTCCAGCCAGCCTACAGGTGAGGAGGGCAAGTTTTAGACTTTCTGCTCTCAGGTAGCGTGGATGATGGATGATGGCTATAGCTCATAGTCTTGGCCCAAGGTGATAGTTTGACTTATTTATAACTGGCCTTCAGCTACTGAATGTCAAAAACAACTGCCGGTCTATTTGGATTATGAAAACATAGTATACTAAGCAGTATATTTATGAACTTAAATTCAGTGTCAGCACTGATGTCAAGTTTGTAACTGGAAAAAAAAAATACTCCCTGCCCTAACAAATAAGTATTTTAAATAATTACTGTCACACTGCCAAATCGGTTTCAAAACAACAAAGTCAATGTTTGCATTGCAGAACTTAGTTCCTGGTTCTGCAGTCACTTCCAAATACAACAAAGAATGTAGTGATTGTAAAGCTGTGCCTACCAGCATGTGAAATTACTGGAATGCATTTTACATTCTTTCAAGCATTATCCTGTATTAACCTGTCCTATTGCAATAAATAAGGAGGGAGAATAACTATCCTAAGTGGACATGCAGTATTATTGAGATGGTGTCCCAGAATGGAAATTGCTAGTGGTTATTTTCAGTGAGCTTATATATAGGATATAATGTACATCTCTGATTTGCTGGTTTGACTAGCTGAGGCTTGATTTTTCCCACATACCTGTTCTAGGAGGGCATAACTAGAGTACACATGTTTCTAAGAGCATAAAGACAGTTTGGCCTTCAGCAAATCTATTTAATGAGACAACATTTCCTGTGATGTGACATATCTACCAAAAGTTTTAGAAGAGCGTCTCAGAACTTTTAAATGTTCCCAGATGTGAAAGAGAATATATATTGAAGCTGTGAGTCTAAAAGCTTTTAAATAGTGTTTAAATAGGGTTTTTTTGTACCCCGTGTCTATATTTACCACATATTTAGAATAGTTAATAACTGATGTTCTTTCAGAATCATTATGAAAACTGTTACATCAGTGGTTTTACACTGGTATAATTATATTGTCTCTACTGGAGTTACTCACAGTTGTATGTGAAATCAGTCTCTTGCTATTTATTCTAAACTTCAATAATGATACATTCAGAACAAATTTTCTAAAATAGGCTGTATCAGGTGTCTTAGGTCTCAAGTGGCTTACTTTATTTGCAGTGACTTGCTCCTTAATGGATCAGAATGAAAGGTGGGCCAATTTTACTGTGAGGGATTACTACCCTCTTAGGGAGTGCTGTTGGCTAGTACAGATGTTACACATATCATGCATTAAGCAGGCAGAAAGCACTCTGAAGCTGTAACTGAACAGATGTTCATGGCCCTTAGAGTACTTTAAAATGGCAGATTGTGGCTTCAGTTAACCCTTGTGGAGGTGTACTAACCTAAAATGCTTTCTGTTCCATCAAGGATTAACATGGGAAGTGATCATCACTGTCATCTCAGGCATTGTGCAGGGCTGCACTCTAGTCTTGGGTAGAGGTCATTTACTGTCTAAACCTGGGCTGGCCCAACCACCTTATTCAGTGACAGCTTCTGATTCCAGCCTGGCATGCAGCCTGGCTCAGTGGGTGAAGGGGGATTTCTATCTTTGCAGCCACCCTGGCCCCACAGCATGCAACAGCCCTGCGGGGGGAAGTGGGGGGGGGGCGGGGGGGACTGTAGGGGAAGGGCTCCAGAGTCTCTCCTCCCCAGAGTAACCCAGGCTAGGCAGTGGCACACCACTGCTTAGTGGAGGGGGGGCTGCAGAAGAAGGGCTGAGGGTCTTTCTTTCTGCAGATGCCCCTTCTGGGCCATGTCATGATGCAGCCCAGGCAGGGAGCTGCAGGGAGAGGGATTCAGGGTATCTCTCCCCACAGCAGCCTGGACCAGGCAACAGCGAGCCACTGCTTGAGGGGGGTGTGTGTGTGTGGGGGGGGGGTGGAGTCTGTGGGAGAGAGGCTCTGGGGTCTCTCTCTCCAAAGCTGCCTCTGCCAGGCCAAGGCACAGTGCAGCTTGGGCAACAGGGCTGTGAGGAGAGGGGTCTGGGGTCTCTTTCCCTGCAGCTGCTCCTCCTGGGCCACTTTGTGGCACAGTCCAAGGTGGGGTGGGGGTGGAGGCTGACAGTCACCAGCTGGTGTGTGGTGGGGGGAGTGGGGTAGGGGAGAGGGGCTACTGGGGCAGCCTCCTGGAAGACGTGTGGGAGCACCCCTAGTGACTAGTGTGGGCAGGCTCTGAGCTCCTCCCCATCAAACTGCAGATGTCTGTTCAGTTCCCTCACGCTCTAATAGTACTTTAAGTAAAGCACATTAGTTAGAGCACTTCTGCCAGGGGCTTTTTCAACATCTGTACTTAGCCCTTGAGCCCATGGGGAAAATAGTGAGATACATCCACTGCCTCTGAGTTACAATGGACAGGAAGAAGAAAGGCAAGAGTGGGTCAGAAGCTTGGCAACAGTCATTCTTGGGGTCCAGGTGACAAGCTGAAATGGATACCAAAGACTTTTGTGGCTGAGCTGAAGCCCTCAGGGAAGAGCTTTATGATGTGTTTTGAGACTTATTCTTCCTTTGAAGCCCTTTCAAATGGGATGTACTCTTTTGGTTTGGTTTCCCCTTGGCTTATGCTTGGCCTTGTTTCCTTTGGAAATGCAAAGTTTGCTGAAATGTGCTGCATCCCAGAATCTCAACAAATTCCCCAAACATTGCTAAGGTTTTGCAAACAGTATAATAAATAACATAAACCAATTGGAGACATAGAGACAGCTTGCCTCATAGTCATTAGGCATTGCAATGCCATTTAGGCATTGAAGTGTCTGACAAATAGGTGCTTGCCACAGGAGGATCATTGGAATCAAAAGGGTTAGGTGTATAGGAAGTATCATAACAAGGGGTGGATAAGAAGGGCACCAGTCCTAGGTGCCAGAATGGCAGCTGTCTGGCTGCTGGGGGACTCCTTCCTCCTCGACTGGCCGCCAGGGCTACACTGACCCAAAAAGGTTTAAAACCCCTGGTCTAGAGGTTAGAGCACTTGCCTAGGAAGTTTCTGGTCCTTGTCATCCTGAGGTGTCACTCTCCATCTCTCCTGTTGAAGCTGGGCCACTTGGCAGAAAAGAATGCAAATGTCAAGAGGCCCAAAGGAGAGCATAGTAAAGTAAGCATGACTCTGTGGCCCTCACTTGGGACGGGGGGGTGGGGGCTGGGTTCTGGACCCCGTTCCTGGAAACATTTATGTATTTTACATTAGACAGTCATTGGCTAAAAAAAGCTGGGAAGCCAATCCCACAGCAGGAGCAGTTTTAAGGAATAACAGCTTATATAAAGATGATCTATAGTCTCCAGGGAGATGAAAAAGGATTTCACCCACTTGATATCTTCTAATCACACAACATCTGTAATATTGTTTAGAAGTGAAAGACAGATGACAGCTCCTGTCCTGTGGTACTGCTGCTAGTATAGTGGAGATGGCATTGAATAGCAGTAGTAATCTGATAGGCAGGTTTCCCAGAAATAAGAGGCTAGGAAGCCAAACTAAAAGTTTATCGATTATAAAGGGATTAAGGAATGGCTGTGAGCATTTTTGTCATCTTTGCTGGATATTCAGTGGGTGAGAAGAGTTATCGAGGGGTCAATCATTCCAGTGTCTGAGGAGTGAGTCTTGTGCCATTCACAATGGTTTGTAAATCCAAATCAAGCTGCTCATTGCTATTGCTAAATAGAATTTGGTAATTAATTTGTTTCTAACAGTATATTCCATGTTTGCCCCGTCCTTTTTACAAAGGGCCTGTGAATGTATTGTTCTAATCCAATTACCCTTCTATCACGCCTTTAAATGGCAGTTTAACAGCCATGTAAGTCCTTCCACATCCACACTGCTTGTATAATGGAGTCACAAACCTTGTGTAAGTGCCAGAGGTACCACTTAAGCATGGAAAGGGTAGTAAAATTCCACCCCTGTGAATTTCTCCAGTAGATTCATTTTTCAGAGTTATGTGGGAATTTTTTTCAGCAAGCCATAGTTGGGCTGCAGACTGTTTGTAGCAAATATTCAAAATGCCACATTTGTGCTGTTTTGCTTAGTTAAAGTTGCGGGACATATTTCTGTTCTGTGATTGAAAGACTTGTATAACTAACCAGACCAGTAACAATAGCAAGAATTTTGAACAGCAGAGGTGGGTGAAAAAGCTGTTTATCCTAGGTCAAGTGTACTGGGTCTTAAGGTCTCCTTTTTGTGTATAGTTTTTCTAACAAATTTTGTTTGCTAGAATAGTCGGGGGAATCCAACATAAAAGATATACACATCAAATCAATGTTAATTAATTTAAAAAGTAAATTAATATTTATGGGGAGGGACTGCATTTACTCAATTTACCCATATTGATGTGGAATAGCATGGAGGCCATCATGAAGCCTTAGCTTATGACAAATTTCATAAAACTGTTTAAAGCTGTGAGTGTCACCCAAACTTGTAAAATCCAGGTTTCTCTTGAATGGAATTTCTGTACACTGATTGCTGCCACTCCAGGGTTATTTCTCAGAGATGTGAAGTGTAAACTGAGAAAACAGCATGCTAGTTAACTCAGAGGTGGGCAAAATGCGACACTTTCATCTGGCTGTGACACCCACCAAGGAATTTACCCCACACAGCACTTCCGCCCCTGAGGGTGGGAGCGAGGCACCCATGTATACACACCCTGTCAATGTACACCATTGCACCTCACTCCCACCCTCATGGGTGGAAGGGCCCAGCCCAGCCAGCAGCAGCTTCTGGGTTGGGCTGCTGCTGCCACTGCTGCAGCCACTGGGGGACCTACTTGGCTTTCCCTGTGTCTAGCTCACTCTGGGCACCAGTTAGGGAAGTGGCAAGGGTGGGGGTGTGGGGGGGAGCTGCAGCTGGATGGGGGTAGGAAATATGGGGTTGGCACTGGTGGCAGTGCAGAGCCTGTGCCCAGGGGGTAGCAGAAGTACAGAGCTCAGGTGGGCAGGGTGTGGGTGTAAGGGAGTGTAGGGGAGTGTGGGGGAGTGTGAGGACCCCCTCATATGCCCCCATGGTGTGTAGCCCCTGCTGGCACTGACAGCAGCAGCAGTGGCAGGAGCAGCAGCAGTAGCACATGGGGGCACTCAGGGCGCTTGTATCCAGCACAGGTGCTGGCACCCTGCAGCATGAGGCTCCAGTCAGCACTGCACATTGTAGCAAGGAGCACAGCTTTGCCAGGCCGCCTCTATTGCTGGGGCTCCATGCCTTGCATACGCATTTCTGCACTTGTGTACCACTGGAGGGAAGTTCCACACGCTGGAGCCAGCTGCCATCCCCACCCCTTGCCATGCAGGTCCTGGGACTCTGCTGGAAGTGGAGGGGAGTTCCAGCCTTTGCTTGCCTGTGAAGTCCTGAGACCTGCCTGGCAGGGGGTGGGGAAATCAGTCTGCTTCAGTACCTCCAGTGGTGTGCGAGTGGGGGAACTGCATGTGTGTGGCTTGGAACCCAGGTGATAAAGGTGGGCCAGCAGGGCTGCACTCCTCACTGTGATGTGCATGCCGCAGGGTGTCAGTGCCTGTTCAGGGCACGAGTGCCCCATGCACCCCTGCCTGCTGCTGCTGTTGCTGTTCTTGCTGGTGGGGGCTATGCATCATGGAGGGGCATATGGGGGGGTCCCCACGCTCCCTCACACCCCTCCCCGTCCTCTCACATACCCCAAAGACACTACACACCCAAACCCTGCTTCCATAACCTCCCCACATATACATGCCCTAACTTATCTTATTGCCCCCACACACAACCACATCCCCCTATAAACCCCTCTCTCATCACATTGTCATGACCCAAAGGGTATGATTTTATGTGTGCTTCGGCACTGCAGAATTATTTCCCGCCACGAGGAGCTTTCTTTTCACAGTGCAATTCTCAGTTGCATAGAGACAACCCCGGTGCAAAGGAGTTCCCCCCACCCGTATGTAAATTTGTGTCCCACTATTGGCTGTTTCTAAATTATTCCCACATGGCGGCTAGCGATTGGCTTGCTAGCTGTATAAGAGACTTGAGCGGTTTCCACCCAAGTGGGAGGAGGAGAAGGAGGACTTCACATCTCGTATGAAGCGCTGTGGAGCTTAACGAACCCAGTGTGTGCCTTAAGAAGGATATAGGGGCCTGATCAACCTCTAGCCTCTCCCCATCGCCACCTGATTCCTCGAAGTACCCTTCCCTGCGCGCTCATGGAGAGTCACCTTTCGGACTCTCATCATGGTATCCAGAGCTCTTTTCGGGTTATTTTGTCCGGTTGATTCGATGGGCTCACGGTTCTAGAGCTCTCAGCCGGCCTTGGATCAGAGTTCGCAGTTAGAACTCTCGTCTGCTCTTCTTCTTTTCTATCTGTAACTGCAATGCAAGCAAGTTTTCCTGCCTGCACCGTGACCATCTAGGGTGTAAGTAAAATAATTTTTAATCAACCTCTACGCGTCCGTGCCTAATTCTAGTCCGCCGTGCTGAATTCCCCAACCCACGTGCCAGGGCTGCTGGCCACAGCCCGCCGCACGCCCCTGAAAGCCTCGGACCGTTCCCAGCCTGCACGCACATCACACACGCACACGCGCACACACACACACACACACACTATACAAGACTAAGACTTTATTTTTGAGTTATTATGCAATCACCTCTATATCATCAGTATCTGGGGGAACGTTTGTTCACCAGAGTGCCCCAAGGGATGACGAGGTCAAACTAGTATAAACTACTGCAAGATCGTTTCAGGCTGGACATAAGGAAGAATTTCTTTACTGTCTGAGCCCCAAAGGTCTGGAACAGCCTGCCATCGGAGGTGGTTCAAGCACCTACATTGAACATCTTCAAGAGTAAATTGGATGCTTATCTTGCTGGGATCCTATGACTCCAGCTGACTTCCCCCCTTCAGGCAGGGGGCTGGACTCGATGATCTTCCGAGGTCCCTTCCAGCCCTAATGTCTATGAAATCTATGAAATCTGCAGTATGAAAACACAAATCATGACAGCATAGTTTTTATAATAAAATTAAAATATGTTATAGTACAGTGCTTCTCAAACTATCTGATGAGGCGGACCGGCATTTTTTTTTCCAGTAGGCCAGGTACCAGTGCCTGGTCCAGCTGGTGGCAGCAACTGTGTGTAACAGCGCTACACAAATGCACAGCCGGCTGTTTCTTTCTCTTTCCTCACCTCGCACGACATGACACACCTGGAATGTTGGAATGTACGAACTATGGCGCTATGACATATCAACATTATGCTTCTGAAAATATCTCTCTTTCTTTCCTGGCAACTCGCTGCGGACTGGTGAATATATTTCTTTTTTTCCTGGCAACTTGCTGTGGACCAGCGTCTGGTGGCTCGCAAACCGGCAGCGGTCTGCGAATTTGAAAATTTGATGCTGATTTGGAGAATCAGCATTTCAGCCATTGACGCTGCTTTAAGTGTTTTTTCTACATACCTCGAGGTACCAGGCACAGCTTGTGAAGCTGCAATGCTGGGGAAAATGGAGCATCCCACAGAAGTGTGGGGGGCCCGCATGCTCGGTGGCGAATAGACTCTGCATAGAACATACAACATAAGGTATAACAAGGCCTTTAGTATGCTGCCTTCCCAAGTAAAAAAGTAACTGATTTTTCTCCACTGTATACATATCATTCTTCTTTAATATGAATGAACAAACTAATTAGTTATTATAAATAATGATGATAATATTTTGTTCCTGAAAACAAAAGCAGGTATATTTTATAAATGATGCCTTGTACTGGAGTTATTGTTATTCGTGACTCAGATGCTGACAGAACCTACGGCGAGTTACTTTCAGATAGACTGTGCTTCTCTGCCATTTCCTGCATAATGTTCTGTGTGCAGCTGCTTCATGCCTGAAAGAGCCCTGGGAAGGAATTGTGACTCAGAATTGCAAGTTCTTACTTGCTCCTGGCAGGTGAGCTTGGAGAAGGGGAGTGGGGAAGAGAAGTAACATACTGAAGCTCTTCAAAGGAAACAGCTGTTCTCCTCCTTTGTGTGGCTCAACTCCATCTTGGCACTATCTCCTTCCTGTGGACCAGCCATGATGTGGAGAGTGCTAAGTAGCCTAGTGGTGTGGGTCTCATGCCCACATGCATCCAAGTCAAAGACAGTTTGGTTCATAATGTTCTTTCATCAACCTGAGTAAAAAAGATGATAAAATGCGCACAGTTTTTTTTGCTAAAGTAATATTAGGATTATTGTGAGGCCAGAAACAGACATCTTCAGTGAAGCATGATCAACTATGCCACCACTTCTATAGATGTCACTGGTTGCTGTGCCCTGACTTGGGGCATGTCTGCAAGCGGGGGAAAACTTTCCCTTGCAGATATGCACCCCCCCCATATTACATGGGATTTCCCCCCACATGTCTAGAAGCACGGTGGGGGTGGGGGAGAGGGGAAGAATTGAACAGGGAACCCCCTTCATATTTGGATTTTCCTCACATGTCTGCAAGCATGCGGGGAGGGACTTGTACTCCTCCCTTTATACTTACAGATGCTCAGGTGGGAGGTGTGGGAGGCAGGAAGGAGCAGGGTTTTCCCTGCACAGCCAGACACATGGATCTGGCTGAGCAGAAAAGCACTTTTCCTTGCTCAGCCAGACCCAGGGTAGGGTCTGGATGAGCAGGGATGTGCCACAGAGGTAACAGACTTCCACCACAATAACGCTGCAGAGTCTATTATCACCTTTCATTGCATCACTAATTTTCTTTTCATGTGGTACAACAAAGGGTAAGAACCTGGCCCAGGGTGAGGTGGCTCTTAGTTTTGTCCAGCCCTCCTGGCATCCCTGGCTCAGGGAGTGGCTGTTCTCAGTTCTCTCCAGCCCCCTTGCATCACTGACCCAGGGCAAGGCTGCTCTCAGTTCTGTCCAGCATGATGCATGCCCCCCCTTCCCAGCATCCCTGACCCAGAAAGAGGATGCTTTCAGCTTTGCCCAGCTCTGATCCAAGGCAAGGCTACTCCCAGTTCACCTCCACTCCCCACCCTCTCCACAGTGTCCCTAACAAAGCACAAGACTTTATGCAGGGTGGCCTCCACTTCACTTGTGGTCTCTGCTTTGCCCCTTATAACCACACCTGTTCCTGTGGGTTCCACTGGTATAAAATTTAAATTACAACATAAATGCAAGACACTATCTCCCAACTAAAAGTCTACTCAGCTCTGGGTTGTTGCCTGAGTCAGGCCATCAGTTCCCCTTAGTTCCTTCTGGGTAGCTCCAAGGAACAGCTCAGGTGCCTGCTAATTCATCTGTTGGAAGCATCTCCCTCAGGAGCTCATAGATTTCATAGATTTCATAGATTTTTAGGGTCAGAAGGGGCCTCAGTAGATCATTGAGTCCGACCCCCTGCCCTGGGCAGAAAAGAGCGCTGGGGTCAGATGACACCAGTCAGGTGCTTGCCCAGTCTCCTCTCCCTTTAGCATACAGGACCTTCCAGCTCTTCTCCCTTCAGCATGCAGGGCCAGACAGCCTGCTCTAACTTAGGCCATGGGTTTATATGCTTGGAAGCCAGGGCTCCTTTCTGACACATGCCTTTCCCCAGCTTCGCACAGGGTTTTCCCTGTTAATCAAGGGCCAGCCTTCCCCTCTGCAGCTGTGGCCCCACACAGCCAGCTGAGTCTGCTGCATCCTTTTAAAGGGGCAGGTGCCCCCTGGCTCACTGTTACATTCCCTTCTCTTCCTCTTCCCTTACACCCAAACAACAGGGACTGGGTTACAGGAGGCATCTGTGCAGAAAGTTTGAAGAATGAATGTGATAAGCATTATCCTCCTCACCAAGAGCTAATTTAGTTTAGCAACGTGTATTATTTATTATTTAGCCATGTATGCTGTTTTGTAACAATCTCACTCAATTTTGTCATCATCATTTTCTAAAAAGATGTAGCTTTGGTGTTAAACTAGCTTTGGGTACATGGCAGCATGAGGTACTGTCACATAAGAACTTGGTTTCCTAGAAGCTTGTGTGTTTATTATCCTGCATCATTTCAGCTGACTTTCTCACTAAGCCAGGGTGTGCATAGCCTGCGGCCCACCAGGTAGATCCCACTTGCCTGCCATAATTCTTTATTAAAACCCTGATTCATTGCCATTCCATGAACATCAAAACCAAAACAAGATATGAAGAGTAAAAGAGAACGTCAAATTAATCTTTGCCTCTGCAAATTGTGTCCTTTCAGCAGCAATTCTCTGATCAGTGCACTTGTCTGCATATATGGCTTGGCCTCCTGTTTGCAAATGTGTTGAAGGTTTATGTTTCCATTAGTGGTCATCTTTCAGTAGAAAGGGCACCTTGCATGTGCTCTTCCATAATGTCTGAGTTGAATATCCCTTCATGAATCATCAACCTCTTTTTTAATTTAACTTACTGAGATCCACTGTGGCCAAAGGCTAAGTGATAGTGTAGCGCTGAGCATTCATGAATTGAAGTACTTTCATGATCGTAGCTGTAGGTAACATGGAGATACAGGAATATACATTAGGATGAGACCAGTGATCTAGACATTGCCATTGACACTGTGTGGTAACAGTCTGAGAAGAAAATGGAAAGAAATCCAGCCACAGGCAGTTACAAGATAGTTGGTCTCCTGAGAGAACCCCTCCTAGCCTGAAATAGTTAGAGGTTGCCTTCGTTTCTTGCAATATGAGTGTTTACATTCCTTAAAAAATTACCATACTGTATTGCATATAACACACCCTCAAATAAGACGTGCACCTTGTTTTTGGAAGGCAGAATGTAGAAAAAAATAAAAGAAATTTCTAGAGTTGTGACTGACTGTGTGACACAAAGTAAGTCCTTCTGGAAACACAATGCCCAGGAAATACGGCATCCTAGGAGGCAGCCTGGTGAGGCAGCAGGAGCTTCCTGGTGTGGCATCCTGCTGCCACACCAGGAAGTTCCTGCTGTCTCACCAAGACTGACTGGCTAGCTAATCCTCCTGCTTCTATTCCAGTGAAGAAAAATCAGCTTCCCCACTTAAGACATACACCTGAGTTTTGGGGGGAAAGATGCCTGTGTTATGTGGATAAATATGGTACTGTCTGTTATTGTTTATTCACTATTATAACTCTAGAAAGGCTTGATTTCCATGTGAATGATTACGTTGAGCTCTTGATCTCAATCCTATAATGTGGCAATGAGTTCCACAGACTGTGTTGAGTGAAAAAGGATTTTCATGTGTCAGTGGTGAGTTCACCTCTTTTCAGTTCCTGGGATGTGTCTTTTTCTTGTATTATAAGAAAAGATGAAGAGATGTTAAAAACATCAAGTTATAGCAGTAATAAATAGATATTACTATTCTCATTTTAAAGTTCAGAAAGTAGAGGCAGAGAGCAGAGATATAACTGAATCAATGGCGCACAATGAATCAATGGAAAAGCTGATAGATTAGAACTCAGAGTCTCGTGACCCCAATCCTGGACCTCATCCTGCAGAGCATGCTACCTGCTATTTATTTTCTGTTTTCTCTTATATTCTGTTTGGTTATAGTCACTCTTATGCTCAGTTATGACTGTCTAAATTTAATCCTGTAGATCTCTCAAATCAGTCACATTTATCATCCCGTATCCTCACTTGGTTAGTGGCAGATTCACTTTTGTTTGTAATGCAGCATTCAGCTTTGCTCAGCAGGGCATTATTTTTTAGGTGTTTTAGTCTTTTTAAATAAAAAAATGATTTTTTGGAGTGGCACTTCATAAAAGAAACATTTTGAAGTAACATATAATTATACCATACAGTTGTCAAACATAACATCGTTTAAGTGACTGTTCAATAACATGCAGCAGCAATGCTATATTAGGCACTTACATTGCTTACCTTGTAGCTACAGTGTAATTATTGGTATTTTAAGCAAAGTACTGCAGTTATTCCCATGTGTAAGTGCTGCTATAATGTAGGAAGAAGCATTCTCATATAATGCTAATCAAAGTGCATGTACCTGAATGTGAAAATGAACATGTCAATCACACTACAAAGAAAAGGGAAAGTTAGTCATCCTTTCTAAAACAGTGGAGTCTTAAAAGTGCTGCAAACATGTCAGAAGCACCTGAATCTTACGTATTTTTAAAAAGTTTTCTGAAAATATTTGTTGTGCTTTTCTTTTGTGCAACAGAAAGGCAATAAGGTACATGTTTACATGTATATGTGAACAAAAGATAATGAAAAATACTATCAGGGTCATTCAACATCCACCAAACTTATAGGTGGTTGAAAATATTAATTTCTAAATACCTTTTTTAAGAAGTGCACCAGCAGAGCATGTGTTCCTAGCTGTATTCTTAAGCCATGTTTGCATGGCTTAAGAAGATGTACAACTTCAGGTTTATGCAAAGACTGAAACTATCTCATAAGCAGTGGCAGAATGGTGGTGAAGTGTACATTCAGAAAGCACTGCAAGAATCATTTGGATGCCGACATTCCCTATGCAGCATGCAAGATTGCTGTCCTTTGCACACTGCACTTGAGGCAAAAGACAAGCTATTCTGCATTGAGTACAATCAGAACATCGCTGGATTCCATCGTCATTACCTGCAGCAGAAAGTGTTCATTCATCAATTTAGGGTCCAGCTCAAGGGAGGTTAGGGAAGTTAGGGAAGTCATATGTTCTTACAGTTCTGGCACAAATCTAGGATTACCTGCTAGGCAGTTTGTGTGCCCTCTGCTCAAATACCAGCCTCTGTGTGCAAGAAAGTGAGCAGGTGCTCCTTGAACAAATAAATGATACAGCTGGAAAAGTAAAGGTCTCTGCAATCATTCCCTGGTTCTTAAAGGAGGACTCCAGAGGGAGGGAAACTTTTGAACAATGCCATTCTTGACTCAGATCTTTTTGAGTGATTTGCCTTTGATGGGAGCAGCTGGTTGAGTCTGAGACTTATCTAGGCAAGTACTAAAGTCCATTGTGAACTGGCAAGTATATTCCAGGCTGCCACCTAATGTGGGTGTGAATTAGTAGGATGGGTCTTGTGGTTTTCTTTTGGTGCCTTTACCGATAAGCTATTCGATAAGCTATTCATGGCTCTACTCATAAGCTATTCGATAAGCTATTCGTGCCTCTACAGATAAGCTATTCATTCCAAATTTGCAATTCACTGGGTGTGTTTGCTTTTTTGGTACACCTTGTATGCTTTCTGCAATGTAGTTGGTGTTTAGGCTGTCAAAACAGATACCAAGCTTGAAGTCTTAGACTTCAAAAATGCAAATTTTAATAAGCTCAGGTCACTAGTAGAGAATGTTCTGAGAGACCAAGGACCACAGGTAAAGGGAGCATGAGAAGAATGGTCATTCCTTAAGGATACAATCATTAAGACTCAGAGAAAATCCATTCCCTCACAGAGAAAAAGTAGCAGAAGGGTCAAAAAACCCTCTTGGCTAAGCAGGGAAGTTGCAGCCCTTCTACAAAAAAAGCAAGAGGCATACAAGCAATGGAAGCTTGGGACAACCTCTAAGGAAGACTACCTGACAATGGCCCGCACTTGTAGAAAGCAGATTAGGCAAGCTAAGGCAGAAACTGAACTAAAACTAGCTACAAGAATCAAGGACAACAAGAAGTCCTTCTTTAGCTACATAGGGAGTAAAAGGAAAACTAATGGGAGTGTGGGGCCACTGCTCAGTGCCTCAGGATACCTGGTCACTACCACTCAGGAAAAAACGGAACTCCTAAATGAATACTTTGCTTTGGTCTTTCACAACACCAAGGGGAACACCATGCCAGGTATGGCACAGAATGAGCAAGGGGGGATTGACACCATTCCCACCATTGCCATAGAACTGGTGTACGATCATTTAAAGAAATTAGACATATATAAATCAGCAGGGCTGGATGAACTCCACACAAGAGTGCTGCAAGAATTGGATGAAGTAACTGCAGAGCCCCTGGCAAAGGTCTTTCAAAAATCATGAGCCTCTGGAGAAATGCCAGAGGACTGGAAGAGGGCCAGTGTTGTGCCCATCTTCAAGAAGGGGAAGCGTGAAGACCCGGGAAACTACAGGCCAATTAACTTAACTTCTATTCCAGGGAAAATCCTAGAAACATTCATCAAAGAGGCTATATGAGACAAACTTGCAGAAGGCATGATACTGAATGACAGCCAGCATGACTTTGTCGTGGGCAGGTCTTGTCTGACCAACCTCATTTCTTTCTATGATCAAGTGACTTGTTGCCTGGATGAGAGAAAAGTGGTTGACATAATATACCTCGACTTCCAGAAAGCCTTTGACCTGGTATCCCTCAAGGTACCGATCAGAAAACTGGAAGATATTGGGCTCAACTGTGGGACCGTCAGGTGGGTGTAAAACTGGTTGTGGGGTAGGGCTGAGTCCAAATGAATGGATTGGTGTTGTCCTGGCGAGCTGTGGGTGGCAGCGTATCCCAGGGGTCGGTACTTGACCCAGTGCTGTTCAATATCTTCATCAATGACCTGGATGAGGGGGTGAAAAGCCCATGTCCAAGTTCGCGGATGACACCAAGATATGAGGTTGTGTGGAAACATCTGCAGATAGGGTGCAGATACAAGCAGACCTAGACAGGCTGGCATGTTGGGCAGAATGGGATTAGATGAGGCTCAGCATAGAGAAATGCAAAGTGCTGTATCTGGGATGGTAGAACCTCCAGCACACCCACAGGCGGGGCATCGCTAACCTGACCGGTGCTAGAAATGAAAGGGATCTGGGGGTAACAATAGACCCCAGCATGAATATGAGCCAGCAATGTGATGCAGTAGCTGCTAGGGCCAATAAAATGCTGGCATACATCAATCAATGCATCTCCAGTAAATCCAAAGAAGTGATTCTCCCACTTTATTCAAAGTTGATGCAGCTGCAGCTGGAGTACTGCATTCAGTTCTGGGTGCTGCACTTCAACAAGGACGTGCTAAAGCTCGAGAGGGTCCAGAGAAGGGCCACTTGCACGATCAGGGACTTGCATGGCAAGCCATATGTGGAGAGGCTGAGGGATCTCAGACTCTTCAGCCTAAAGAAAAGAAGGGTGAGAGGGGCCCTGATTGCGGCTTACCACTATATCAGAGGCATTCATCAGGGGCTTGGTGAACAACTGTTCACCAGGGCGCCCTGGGGGAAAACTAGAAACAACAGCCACAAACTCCTGGAAGATAGCTTCAGGCTCAACATTAGGAAAAACTTCTTTACAACTAGGGTAAGCAACTATGGAACAAGCTTCCCCCCTCCCAGGGGTGGTGCAATCATCAACCCTAGAAGTCTTCAAGAGAAGACTGGATGGTCACCTGGCTGGGGTCATCTGACCCCAGATGTCTTTCCTGCTCATGCAGGGGGCTGGATCCAATGATCCTTCAGGGTCCCTTCCAGCCTTATGATTCTATGATTCTACGATTTAAATAGTGTCATGGACAATGCTAGCGGGCTTGGCCTGTGGTGGGCACTTAAATGCTCCTTGCGCTTTACTCTCCTTGACATCCCAACACGCCTACCTCTTGTTGGTAAACAGAGGTATTAAATGGTTCTGAAGAACTGGCAATATAATACAGTTAAACAAGTAATCAACACATCAAGAAGTGGCAGAACAACAACACAATGACACTAAACTCTGAAAGAAGGGGGAAATCCTTCTTCAGATACAATAGAAAGAAAAGCACAAAAATGTGCAACTACTGTATGTTGAAATATTAAATAAATGGACCAAGTTCAACCTTAATATAAAAATATCTCAGTGCAGTGGTATCCAGTTGCCAATACAAGGTCAATGTGTGTGTGGAGAGGGGGTGGAAGGCAAGATCAATGGCAACATGCTACCTGTTCCCTGCCCTTGCAATCTTTTCTCTGCCTGCTTCTCCCCTTCCATGCCATATGCTGAGCTGTTGCTAGGAAGCTGAGCCTGAGAAGCTGTATTCTTGCTAGGGAGTGAACATAATGCATGAGTTCTGACCTAGAGCAAAGGTGTATCTGCTTCCCATGTGGCCATCTGTGTGTCCTATCCCTGGAAGTCAGATACCCTGGATTGTTCAAGAGCCCCTAGAGGGGAAGGAGACCCTCAGACAGCCACTTTATCATGGTCATCAAGGACCATACATGCTTTTGGGCCTGCTGGAGCTGCATGTCTCCAGCAAGTACAATCATGAATGGGCAGGAAAGCCGTGCTGGTCGCTGTTGGCTCTTGGGAAAAGGAGGCAGCAGAAGAGGTTGTCCTATACCCTTTATACCTGGGTTTGCCTTTATTGCCTCTCCTTAAGGTGCTCTTGCTCCTATTGCCATCCCTTTCCAATACTCCATGAGGAGGAAAAATTAATCACCCTACTTCTGTATATCTGAGTAGGTGTCGTTAATTGCCCAGTGCTGCAAAGTCCTCACTGTCAGCCATGGTAGAAGTATCCTACATCAGGAGTGGCCTGGGAATGGGACATACATGCAGAGGAAAGGATGTACACAACTATTATTCATGTCCTTTTTTAAAAAATGTGAGAGGGATTCTCTGGCGTTACTGCAGATGCACAAGACCATTATTTGCAGCTTCCATCAAAACTCCATTTTTGAACTGCTCATTTTAAAGGCTGGCTGTCCAAAGGTCTGTAGCTGTAACTGGCTCAGAAAATCACTTGAACATTTGATGATGAGCTATTTCACTTGTTAAAAAAGAGCATAGGTGAGGGATCAATGCCTTTTTTATGTCCTTCACTGGCAGGGTGAGGAGGATGCTCTTAAGGTTCCTTCATGATCCTGGTCTTTCATCTTGAGGAGATAAACTTAATACTGTTAGAGGCAGGATACTATGACAGGTGGACCTCTGGTCTTATCCAGTATGGAGTATGGTGCTCTGTACAGGAGGTCCAGGATGTAGTAGAAAAAGAATGTGGTGCCCTGAACCTGTGGTAGGAAGCCCTCAAAATATGCTCAATAGCCTTGTAATTTTGCTTCGTATTTCAGAATACAAGATGTTTTTTAACTAGAGAGGTGATCTGGCACAGTTTATCTCACCTTTTAACCTGACTGACTGATTTGAGTGCGTACTCCAGGATAAATTTACATTTATCACTTCTCAAGGGTGTCACAAGACCAGGAGAAGCATGAACAAATCCTGAAGTGAACTCTCTCTTGGCACTGACTCACCATGCTGTTTCCCCTTCCTCTCCAAAGTGGAGCTGAAGTTCCTTACAGATTTATAGATCGTTAGGGCCTGGAAGGGACCTCGCAAGATCATTGGTTCCAGCCCCCCCTGCACTAGCCAGGAAAGACAACTAGGGGTCAGGTAACCCCAGCGAGGTGACAGTCCACTCTTTTCTTGAAGATTTCCAGGGTAGGTGATTGTACCACCTCTGGAGGGAGTTTATTCCACAGTCTGGACACGCTAACTGTGAATAAGTTTTTCCTAGTGTTAAGTCTGAAATGATCTTCCAGGCATTTGTGGCCATTACTCCTGGTTTTCTCCAAGGGTGCCCTGGTGAACATTTGTTTGCTGAGCCCTTGATGTATGCACCTGATATAGTGGGAAGCTGCTACCAAGTCTCCTCTCAGCCTTCTCTTTTTTAGGCTGAAGAGACCCTTCAGCCTTTCCTCATATGGCTTGCCTTGCAAGTCTTTGATCATACTGGTGGCTCTTCTCTGGACTATCTCAAGTTTTTCCACATCCTTGTTGAAGTGCGGTGCCCAGAACTGGATACAGTACTCCAGCTGTGGTCTCACTAATGCTGAGTAAAATAGAAGAATCACTTCTCTGGTTTTGCTTGAGATGCCTCGGTTGATGCAGGGCAGAATATTGTTTGCCCTGCTGGCTACAGCATTGCATTAATGGCTCATGTTCATACTATGGTCCATTATTACCCTTAGGTCCCTTTCAGTCCTGGTGCTAGTCAGTTTGGCACCACTGAGCCTGTAAATATGTTGGAGAGTTTTTTGACCCCAGATGGAGTACTTTATACTTCTCAATGTTGAACTTCATCTGGTTCCAATCTGCCCAACTTGCCAGCCTGTCTAGGTCTGCCCATATCTGCAGCCTATTTTCAAGCATGACCATGCTACCCCATAACTTCGTGTCATCCGCAAACTTGGTCAGCGAGCTCTTCACCCCCACATCCACAAACTTGGCCAGTGAGCTCTTCACCCCCACATCCAAATCATTGATTAAGATGTTGAATAGCACTGGGACAAGCACAGACCCCTGTGGGATACCACTGGCCACTTCTCAGCAGGATTACGTAGATTTGTTCATTTGAACTCTCTACATAGATCTGTTCATTTGAACTCTCTAGGTCCTACCCTGCAGCCAGCTTCCTACCCACCTCACTGTCGAGCAGTTAAGCCTGCAATCCTCCAATTTTCCTGTGAGAACATCATGGGATACCAGATCAAAGGCCTTTTGGAAGTCTAGTTATACAATGTTGATCTCCTCTCTCTTATCCAGGCGGTGAGTTACCTGGTTGTAGAAGGAGATGAGATTGGTAAAACAAGACCTGCCCAGAATGAAGCCATGCTGGCTGTTATTCAGAATCCTACCTTCTGCAAGCATATTGCACATAGAGTCCTTGATGAATTTTTCCAGGATTTTCCCTGGGATAGAAGTTAGGCTAACTGGCCTATAGGTCCTAGGGTCCTCTATCCTCCCCTTCTTGAAGATAAGCACAACGTTGGCCCTCTTCCAGTCTTCAGGGACCTCCCTGAAGTGCCACAAGTTTGTTTCATTTTTTTGCCCCTTCCATGAGGTAAGGGTGGAGGCAGAAAGAAAAGCAGGTTTGCTCCATCTTTCCTGGGAAGAAATAGTTCACAGGTCATTGGCACCATGCAGAAAACCCAGTGTAAAAACTGTGTACATGGTGATGGTGTCCTCCTGGAGCTCCTCTGGGATGATGCTGAATACTATGCAAGTGGGCTTTTCAATCCCAACTCAGGTGTCCGCATGTGAAACCATGGAGCCTGGGAAACAAGCAGGAAGAATTGGAAGTCATCGCACAGAAATGGAACTATGACATGATTGGAATAACAGAGACTTGGTGGGATAGCTCATATGACTGGAGTACTGCCATGGATGGGTATAAATTGTTCAGGAAGGACAGGCAGGGGAGAAGGAGTTGCTTTTCAAGTAAAAGAGCTGTTTGATTGCTCAGAGTTCCAGTATGAAACTGGAGATAAGCCTGTTGAAAATCTTTGGGATAGGGTCAGAGGGGAGAGCAACAAATCTGATATCATGGTGGGTGTCTACTATAGACCATCAGACTAGGAGGATGAGATGGATGAGGTTTTCTTGAAATAGCTAGCAGAAGTTTCCTGATGACAGACTCTGGTTTTCAATCACCAGGGGGGACTTCAATCACCATGACATCTGCTGGGAGGGTAATATGGCAGTGCACAGGCAATCTAGGATGTTTTTGGAGAGTGTTGGAGACAATTCATGGTACAAGTGTTAAAGAGCCCAGGTAGGGGCTGTGCTTTTCTTGACATGTGCTCACAAACAGGGAAGCATTGGTGAGAGAATGTAGAAGTGGGTGACAACTTGGGCAGCAGTGACCACAAAACGATCAAGTTTAGGATGCTAAGGAAAGCACTTGGAGGAGAAGAAGGTGATTAGGGACAGTCAGCATGGATTCACCAAGGGCAAGTCATGTCTGACAAACCTGATTGCCTTCTATGATGAGATAACTGGCTCTGTGGAGGAGGGTCGAGCAGTGGACATGATATACCTTGATTTTAGCAACGCTTTTGATATGGTCTCCCACAACATTCTCACAAGCAAGCTATGGAAGTACAGGTTAGATAAATGGACCATAAGGTGGATAGAACACTGGCTGTATCTTTGGGCTTAAAGGGTAGTCTTTGTCAATCCTTAACAGTTGAGAATGATTGTCTTCCATGATTGTCTTATCTGTGTGTCTGAAGAGGGCTGATGAGGCCAATCCAGGATCAACAGACTCTACTGCAGCTTGGACATGTGTTTCTCTGTGTTGTGGGTGGTACTGGATTCTTGAATTCATCTGTGACATGCTGTTTCTGTCGCTCCCACTTTTCAATCTCCTGTTGTTCTTTTGAAGTTTCAAAGTGCTGAGATCCCTGCAGCAGACTTTTCCTTCTTTTGAGGCCATCTTGGGCAATAGTCTCCCATGAGTTGACATCAATTTCACATTTTTTTAAGTTGGTCTTGAGGATGTCCCTGAAGCACTTTCTCTGCCCTCCTCTTGAGTGTATGCCTTGGCTGAGCTGGGAGAATAAAACTTGCTTTGGAAGTCTGGAGTCAGATATCTGGATGACATGGCTGGCCCAATGGAGTTGATGTCAGATGATTATTGCCTCAATTCTCATGGAGTTTGTTGCAGAAGGACGCTAACATTGGTGCATTTGTCTTTCTACTGGATTTGGAGGATTGTCCTCAGGAAGCACTGATGGTACTTCCCCAACAACTTTATGTGACTCCTATATGTTATCCATGTCTCAGCATTGTGCAGCAAGGTGTGGAGGATGGCTGCCTGATAAACCATGAGCTTGGTTTTGGATCTAATCTCACAATCTTTGAACACCCATTTTTTTAGGCATTCAAAGGCTGTACTTGCACATTTGAGGCAATGTTGGAGAAATGGCTTCTGAGGTACGGGAAAAAACATTCTTCAGAGTCTTACCATGAATCTTGATTATTGGATCTGGGGACTATTCATTAGGAGCTTGTTGGTGGAGGACCTCAGGCTTCTGCGTCAGTCCCATTTTCTTGTATGCCTTGGCAAAGACATCAACAATTGCCTGAATGTCTGCTTCTGAGTGAGCACATGTTACCGAATCATCGAAGTACTGGAACTCAATGATCAAGGTCAGGGTGGTATTATTTTAAACCACTGGAACAGGATATCCAGAGAGGTTGTGGAATCTCCATCCTTGGATGTTTTTAAGACCTGGATAAACAAAGCCTTGGCTGAGATGATCTAGTTGGGGATGGTCCTGCTTTGAGCAGGGGGTTGGACTAGATGACCTCCTGAGGTCCCTTCCAACCCTAATTTTTTATGATTCTATGATTCTATTAAATGATATCCCTCTCCCCCAATAAATCTCACTCCATGTCCCCTTTTATCAGTACTGTGGACTCAATTGTTGGTTGAAGGAAGGTTGGGGTGGAGGCAGCTGATTATGGAACTTGGTGCACGGAGCATCCCTGAGCACTGCATTAAACTGGTATGTGTCAGAGCCATTACCAGGCCTGTTGCTGCTGTTTCTGGTGCAAGCGTATGCTTCTTTTATACTTTTCAAATGCTGCCTACTCCACTGGCTTTTCTAGTTAGTGCTCACTGCCATGTACCTCTGTGAGGTCCACCTGCTTTCTGAGCTGTGTCCAAAGTCATGCTCACCGGTATATTCTTTTCATTGACTGATGGGAATTCAGTTGGGTTCTGCTGGCTGACCTGTCAGAGGGCACTGGTTCAGAAGCAGGCCCCTGGGATGTCCTGTGAGGAGAATGAGGGAGCAAATGGTGCATAGGACATTAACTATGACAGCCTAGTCAGGGCAAAGAGGGGTTTTGTGAGGCAGCCCTGACAGGAAATAGTGGGACTGATATTGACAGACATATGTAATCATGTCCTGCAGTGTGCAAGGCCATTCGTTCTATACTGTGGGAGGCGGGACCTCTCACGCACAAGCTAGGACACATAATTGCTCAGACTCTGACCCCAAAACATGCTTCTGGCATTTGCTAAATGTGTGTGAGGGGACAATGGTATAGATGGTTGACATGTTTAAATTTAAAAGCATACTCAGGTTCACTAACAAATACTGTCATTTAGATATGCTCTGAGTGTCTTGAGGGGTTTATCACATTGTTAGAGATTAAATAAAAAGTGCATGTGCAAGTGTTTGCACACTTATATACAATATTCTTTGCATATGTAATGACCATTTGATTTTGTGGTTCAGGAACACAACACTTACTTGGTCAAAGAGTAGCAATTTGTTAACTTGTAGCAGATCAGGCACTAGAAACAGACAAAAACACTCTGCCACTGTGGAATGCACACACAGTTGTGTGTGGTAATCCACAAGTGCAATTTATGAAGCTCAGTATTATAAATGTTTTAATGAGACACAGGCAATATTTGTTGTTCAGCATTCTTCAGAACTGCAAATACTTTGCTACTGAACATCTGAACAATCAGTTGTTCATTCTGTGTTTGGGAAATGTCTTTTCTGTATCTGGATACTTGTGCTCACATGGAAAGGGAGCCAGACATGAACAAGAATGCTTGGTGTTCTTAGTCACTTATTGTTTTAAACCCTGGGTTTTCAACCTTTTTTGGTCAGTGTATCCCTGGTGGCCGGTTGAGAAGTAGGGAGGGCGGTTGATGAGTGGCGGGGGAGTCCCACAGTGGCCGATTGATGATGGGGGGGGGGGTGGGTTCCCCTGGAACTGCCAGCAGCATGTGGCAGCAGAACCGGAAGTGTCAGTAGCACAAGTGGTGCAAAGTGCTGGCGGCCCCACCCCCCGCTTCTCCATGCCACTGCCACATTCCCCCTGGGTCCTTCCCAAGTACCCCTGTTTTAAACGTATTTCTGTCAAAACTTGTTAGAAAAGAAACAACAACTGTCCACTCAGGGAGAAGAAATGATACAAAGCGCTTCATGTGTCTAGTCACAGACCAAATAGTATATTAAGTTACCAGTTCACAAATTTCTGTTGTCTGACATTTCTTTGCTTAAGAAGCAGTGGTTCCTAAACTTTTTGGACCACTGTCAACCCTCAGAATTTCTCATGGGTTTACTTCCTTTACCTCCTCTCCTTTCTGCAGACCACTTATCATAGCCTTACAGGTCACCAGTGGCGTGTGGACCAGCACTATATTAAACTATTCCACAACTACTTCAGGATAGTGAGTACCTTCTAGAAACCAGGACTGCATGAAAACAGATTAAAGGACTAAATTTAATGGATTTATTCACAATGAATAATTCAAGTAGTCCTACTCAAGATTGATTATTTGTTTTTCCTTGAAGAGAAAGACTGTTAATGGACAGAAAGGAAGGCTTAGGAGCTTAAGCATTAAGCATGGAATGCCAGTTTCAAATATAGGAGTTGTCAATTTTTCTTTTTTTCAGACGAAAGTAGCTGTGGTAATATAAAACAGTTTAACAGGTGTCAAAGTCTTTCATATGAAACTTGGAAAGCTGAAGGCTAGATCCTCAGAGGTACATAACATGGGCATTGCAATCCATTTTAGTGAGCTGGTGGAGAATGCTTAATTTGAGAATAACACCATCAGGGTTTGAGTTTTTGCTAAGGCTTTGAGCATGAGCAGCTCATTATTTATGGGTTGGCATCTTCACTTTAGAGATTGGTGATACTTATCAAAATCTGGGGCAGCAGCTTTGTTTTTGGTTTTGAGGATGTTAGTGATACCAAAATAGTGTGGTGCTCTTTCTGAACAGCTGCACTGTGTGCCCATGTGCACATTTCCCTCTTCTTCTGACTTGGTGTTCACCTCCCACTTCCTGCATTATGCCACTCTGCACTGCACTGCTCTGCCCCTTGTGGTGAGGGGAGGACAGGAAAGCCTAGAGACTCCAGCTGCTGTTTCATCTGAAGTGATGTGGGGAGCAACAGCCTGCTAGGAGCCCAGGGGCCACAACTTAACTCCGGGAAGGCATCATGTGACCCATGGGCCACCAATTGGACAGCCCTGATGTAAAGTAAAGTTTATGGTTGTAGACAAATAATTTGACTATAAGCAAATTACTCCAATGAATAATTAACATAAAACACCACACACTGAACTATGTAGAACTTGACATGTCTGGAGTTGTGAATGCTCAGCACTTGAAAAGCTGAGTTTTACAATAGCACATTTTCTTGTATAACATGTACTTCTGAATAAGACACACATTTTATTTTGGAAGGCAGAAACAAAAAAAACCATTTTTTTCCCCCTAGCATTATGGCCAACTGTATGACAGAGTAAGTCCTTCTGGAAACAGTGTCTCCATGAAGTGTGGAATACAAGGAAACATGCTGGGTGAGGCAGCAGGTACTTCCTGGTGTGGTTAGATAGCCACAAGACTAGGCCCAGACTTTTGCATGGTAGCAAGGCTGATATGATATATGGCATATATTTTGGTATATAGTTATCTTTATGGTATATAGTTCTTGATATAAGTTCTTGTAAAGCCTCATCACTGCATGCAGCAGCTCACTTGTTCCTAAAGTTCTCAGGCTGTAAAAGGGTTAACACTGGGTCCTGCTTCTGTTTTCCAGGTCACAGAGAAGGGGCAGATATCTTGGGATCTATGTGTTGCAGTATCTGTTTGTTCCTAGCTCAGCAAATAAAATCAGCATCCCAACTTTAGATACCCATTGCAATTCTGGAGGCCTGATTTGGGGGAAAAGAGGGAGATGTGTGTGGTATGTGAGTAAATATGGTATTACTAGTGCAGTGGTATATTAAAAAAAATCTGTGCAGTGACTCCTAATTTTAAATATGGAACTAAGAAACACAGTGGCAAAATATCCACAGGGTATAGGCTCTGACATTGAGTTTGAATGAATGCAGCCATAAAAAAGCAAATGAGATTTTGGAGGTGTATCAGGAGAAGTATCACCAATAAGGATAGGGCTGTATTCTATCCTTGTAGTTTCATAGTAGCTAGGGTCAGGAGGGACCTGAACAGATCATCTAGCCTGACCCCTTGCCACAGGCAGGAATTAATGCTGGGTTCACAAGACCCCAGACAGGTGATCGTCCAACCTCCTCTTGAATTTGCCCAAGGTAGGGGCGAGGACCACTTCCCTGGGAAGTTGGTTCCAGATTTTGGCCACCCTAACTGTAAAATATTGCCTCCTGATCTCTAACCTAAACCTATTCTCCATATTACCATTGTTCCTCGTCACCCCAGGTGGTGCTGGGGAGAAAAGGGCTCTACCTATTTGCTGTTGATCTCCCCTGATGAGTTTGTAGGCAACCACCAGGTCCCCCCTCAGCCTCCTCTTGCTGAGGCAGAACAGGTTCAGGTCCCTCAGTCTCTCCTTGTAGGGCCTGTCCTGCTGCCCTCTCACCAAATGGGTGGCCCTCCTCTGAGCCCTCTCCAGGCTGGCCACATCCCTTTTGAAGTGTGGCGCCCAGTACTGGATGCAATACTCCAGCTGTGGCCTGACAAAAGTTGCATAGAGGGGGAGTATCACCTTTCTGGACCAGCTTGAGATGCATCTTGGGATGCATGACAAGGTATGGCTGGCCTTGCTGGCTGCGGTCTGGCATTGGCGGCTCATGTTCATCTTGGAGTCAATAATGACTCCAAGATCCCTTTCTGCCTCTGTGCTTTCAAGAGGGGAATTCCCCAGCCTGTACGTGTGCTGTGGATTCCTTCTCCCAAGGTGCAACACCCTGCATTTATCTATGTTGAACCTCATCCTATTCTCATCTGTCCACTTTTGTAGTTTGTCTAAATCTATTTGCAGCCTCTCTCTCCCTTCAAGTGTGTCCACCACGCCGCCCATCTTAGTGTCATCAGCAAACTTGGAAAGCATGCTTTCCACCCCCTCGTCCAAGTCGCTGATGAAGATGTTAAACAGTGCGGGCCTGAGGACTGCACCCTGGGGTACCCCGCTGCTCACATCTTGCCAGGTTGAGTACGACCAATCCACCACTCCTCTCTGGGTGTGCCCCATCAGCCAATTTTTTACCCATCCAACTGTGTAGGGCCACAGTAGCTTAATTTATTGACAAGGATGGGATGAGAGACAGTGTCAAAGGCCTTCTTAAAGTCTAAAAAGACTACGTCCATAGTGACACCATCATCTAAGGATTTAGTTACTTGGTCATAAAAGCCAATCAGGTTGGTCAGGCAGGACCTGCCCTTGATGAATTCATGCTGACTGCCCCTGAGTATGATCTGCCCTGCAGGCCCCCCACAGATGTGCTCCTTGATGATTCTCTCCAAGATCTTCCCAAGCACTGAGGTAAGGCTTACAGGCCTATAGTTACTTGGGTCCTCCTTCCTCCCTTTCTTGAAAATTGGGACCACATTAGCCAGTTTCCAATTCCCCTCACAGTGTGTAAGGCATTAGTTGAGACTTTCTCTAGAATACTGTTTACAGTTTTTGTTCCCTATGTTCAAGAAACATGAATTCATAAGAAAAAAATGAAAAAAATGGAGAATTTGTTGTATGGGGGAAGAATAAAAGTATGTGGCTTGTTTAGTCCAGCAAAACAAAGGCAAAAAGGAGATATGAATGCTGCCCATTAACATATCATTGGAGGAAACATCAGGGACGGAATAGGCCTATATATGCGGAAAGACAATGCTGGCATAAGAAGAAATGGGTCTAAACTGCCCATGAAAACTTTTGGGCTGGAAATTGCAAAGTTTCTAACAATCAAAAGACTGAGGGTCCAGGAGAGCCTTCCAGAAGTGCTTTTGGCATGGAGCTTGATAGGAGGGGGTTGTCCTTGATAATGTATGAGGTTACTTATAGTCCTATTTCACTGTGTTCTGAATTATCAGTAAATAGCACCATCTGGAGACCCTAATTTATAACATATTTGCCAGAAGTGTGGGTGAACACCTCCAGAGGAAGACCCTTTTTCTGAAATAGATTTTAATAAATATGATAAGCATTCTGGAGCAAAAAGTGAGATATTAACAGGTGACATCACTTTGCTAATCACTTGACTTCCTTTTCTTTTAATCATTCCTGCTTTAAACAATGAGTAACAGCAGGAGCTGGTTTAAGCTGGAAGCAACAAGATACTTTTACCATTGGTGAGTCTGCTTATAGTCATATGGTGAGTGGTGTCTCTACATCTGTGGAGGGGAAAATCCTTTTGCCGACGTCTGAATAATTTGACTGGATACTGCAGTCTCTTGGAAGGTGGAAGCAATACTTCCTACATAATGTACACAATGGAAATCAAGCTTACTGAATGTGGCAGCCTCCAGAGCCTAGCACCCACCCAGAAAAAACACGGTTGAGGAGATCATGGAATCTGTTGTGGCCCATTCCTCCTGCTAGGAACCCCTCCATGCCATGCAGGAGTGCATGGACCCTGTGGAGAAGCCCCACATTTTCCATACCTCTGCCCTTGGGCATCAGAATTGAATTAGTATTGCACAGGAAGGGACAGGATTTGCTGTTAGGTACAACTAAAAAATACAAATAGCTTCTGCTCATTTCTTCTTTGCTCGTGAGACTGTTTAAAACTATTAGCTGAAATACCCAGTCTACAAATCAAGAAAAAATCAATGGAGTCTTTATGCTTCCAGATTGCTGAGGGCTTTTTTCTTGTGTAGCTTCTTCTACAAAAGAACAAGAGGCCTGTATCCAAGTCAATGACATCAATTAACTTAGACACCTCTATCTTTCTCTGCAACTGCAACTCTGTTCATTTTATTACTTTGCTCCTTGACTAGCTAAATGTGAACTTTTGGCACCAGAAGCATTGAGAGTTCCTAAAGTTCAATTATTCCACTCAGAGGCTGAGGTGGCTGCTCTATCTTCAAAGCAACAAATGCTGGGAATCTGGATAGCCTGGGGGATTGATAATGGGAGAGGGAGTCTTTTACTTCTAGATCATGGACATGAATGTTGCAGGGCACTAAGCTGCCCTGCTCCTAGAAGAGAAGGAACTGCCTGGGGAGAGCCCAAAGAGCCAGGCAGGAGCCCAGGTGCAGGTTGCCATGGCAACCAGCTAAGGAGGAAATTAGTCTGTACCTGCACCTGGCCAGCTGGCTGGAAGGGGCAGGGCCCTGGGCCCATATATACCCCAGGACGGGGACTAGGCCGTCCAGTTCTCTGCCAGTGGCCAAGGGGGAAGGAGCCTGACTAAGTTCTGCTCCCAGTAACAGAAAGGGGCAGAGCACACCTTATGCAGTTGGTGTTATGTTATAGCCCAGGGGCTTATGTTTGGTTATAGTTTTATAACACAGGTGGTTTGGGTGAGGCTTTTTGCAGAAGGAGGAGGCCTCATTGGGGGCCCACTGCAGTGTGGGGACCCCGGTGCCAAAGAGGTCGCGGCATTTGGGTACACTGATCCTGGCGCCAGTGAGGGCATGACACTAGGGCTGCGGAGAGCCCAGGCACCAGTGAGGCGCAGGGACAGGGCTGTGGAGAGCCCAGAAAGTACAAGGGGGACCAATTCATAGCAAGGCCCAGACCAGACAATGTCAATGCCATCTGCAAGGCTTGGGGCATGGTAAAGGGATGGTTGAAGCCATGCATATAGCCCACAAGGCTAGGGTGCCCCTGAAACACCCATTGTGAAATGGGACCTACAACGGGTTTGGGAACCTATGGGGTTCAGAGAGTCCATCAAACCGTGTCCAAGAGGACTTAAAGGTAGCCTCCCTATTTTTATATTTCCATCAAAGACATGGCGAGTGAGAACTGAGGGTGCCTATTGGGCCAAACTGGTATGGTCGAGGGGTCTTAGGAGATCATGGCCATCCTTGAGGACCCCATCTCGTGACAATGGGTTTGGGCCACAGTGACAGAAAGTTAACTTAAAAGCAATCAATCTCTTGCTTCGGGTGAAGCCAGCATGGGTTTGTAGCTGGTAGATCATGCCTGACTAATCTAGTCTCTTTTTATGACCAGGTTACAAAACACCTGGATGCAGGAGTAAGGGTAGACATCATTTACTTAGAATTCAGGAAGGTCCTTCAATACGGTATCCCACCCCATACTGGTGAACAAATTAAGAGGCTGTGACTTGGATGATTACACAGTCCAGTGGGTGGCAAATTGGCTAGAGGGTCATACCCAGGAAGTGGTGGTGGATGGGTTGGTATTGACCTGGAAGGACGTGGGCAGTAGGGTCCCGCAGGGCTCGGTCCTTGGACCGATACTCTTCAATGTCATCATCAGAGACTTGGACGAGGGAGTGAGGTGTACTATGTCCAAGTTTGCGGATGACACAAAACTGTGGGGAGAAGTAGACACACCGGAGGGCAGGGAACAACTACAGGTAGACCTGGACAGGTTGGACAAATGGGCAGAAAACAATAGAATGCAATTTAACAAGGAGAAATGCAAAGTGCTGCACCTAGGGAGGAAATATGTCCAGCACACCTACTGCCTAGGAAATGACCTGCTCAGCAGCATGGAAGCTGAAAGGGATCTTGGAGTCCTAGTGGAGTCCTAGTGGACTCGAAGATGAACACGAGTCGTCAGTGTGACGAAGTCATCAGAAAAGCTAACTGTACTTTATCATGCATCAGCAGATGCATGACAAACAGAACCAAGAAGGTGATACTTCCCCTCTATCGGGCGCTGGTCAGACCGCAGTTGGAGTACTGCATGCAGTTTTGGGTGCCACACTTCAAGAGGGATGTGGATAACGTGGAGAGGGTCCAGAGAAGGACCACTCGTATAGTTAAGGGCTTGCAGGCCAAGCCCTACGAGGAGAGACTAGGGCACCTGGAACTCTTCAGCCTTTGCAAGAGAAGGTTGAGAGGCGACCTTGTGGCTGCCTATAAATTCATCATGGGGGTGCAGAAAGGAATTGGTGAGGCTCTACTCACCAAGGCAACCCTGGGGGTCACAAGAAATAATTGCCATAAGCTAGCAGAGAGCAGATTTAGAATGGACATTAGGAGGAACTTCTTCACAGTTCGAGTGGCCAAGGTCTGGAACGGACTCCCAAGGGAGGTGGTGCTCTCCCCTACCCTGGGGGTCTTCAAGAGGAGATTAGATAGGCATCTGGCTGGGTCATCTGAACCCAGCACTCTTTCCTGCCTAGGCAGGGGGGTCAGACTCGATCTATTGAGGTCCCTTCCGACCCTAACATCTATGAATCTATGAAGTCTCCCCTGAGGTACTGAGACACAACTAATGTTTAAGCCCCTGGAACTTTGCCATTTATCTTAGGGCAATATTATGCTAATGTATGTGTTTAATTGTTTGAATAATGCCTGTTTGTTGATGGAAACACAATAATACAATGATATAATCAATACCACACTATCTTTCATTTCCATAGTGTCCTTCAAATATAGCCCTTCAGAGCACCTTTGTCAGCATCAATGTCAAAGGGAAATGGAACCTGGAGTTAAGCACACCAAAATAAAGATACATCATTGAAAATGCTAAACAAGGCAAAATTTTGAGTTTAGATTTATAAGTTCTAATACTCAGCACATCAATTATTTCAATAGGCGACTTGCAAACTGAAGAACATGACAACCTCAGGCTCTATATAAATCAATGGATGAGTTTAGTTCAGTAACTGTATTTTCATGTCTAAGCCTTTCAGAAGATAAGTGATTAATTGGAGAAAAACTTTTAGAAAATAACAGGTTGTGTTTATTTGTCCTCAGTGGATATGCTGTATTATTGTCTCCTCTTAATTCTGAGAAAGCAATTATTTCATTATTCTTTTTACTGAGAGAGAAAATGAACTGCTCACACTGGGGATGATAAGAATATTGGCCTTCATGTTTTATACTTCAGGGACCTAGTTCTTTCCTTATTGAAATCAATAGAAAAGCTCCTACCAATTTCAGTAATAAGATAAATTTGGTGCAATACTAATACAGCATTGATACTGAAAAAAATGTTTCCCACCATTTTGTGCCTGATCATCCATAGGCTATTGAATCAAATCCCAGAAGGAAAAAGGGCTGACAGAGAGCATCTAATATAAACAAAGAATAATGTGTACTTTTTTTTGTTAATTTAAAAGTACATGGAGTTACACCAAGGGTGAATTTGGCCTGAAATATTTCTTAATCGCTCAATCTTGATCAAAATGTTGTTTGTCTATTTGAGCATCCAAACAATTTGAGAAGAAAACTGTGAACCACAATTTATTAGCAGGCAAATTTCCATTGACTTTAATAAATGTTTTAGATTTAGCTGTCTCAGTATAAATATTCCGGGGCTTAACCATTTAATAAGTTCGCTCAGAAAATTCTTCCCCTCAACACAAGGTAACTTGAATACATGAGATCTTTCCTGGATTCCCATAGGATACTGAGTCAAGTTCAAAGTCTTGGTCATTTCTTCATGATGCTCAATTGTTTGAGACCCATCTATCTTAAGGACTGCTTGAAACTCCAAGGTGAGGATCATGTTTGACAGAACTACTCCTCAGGCAAAATGGAACTTTGCAATATAAGGGTAAAACGGGGTCATCCAGAAAATAATTTGTTTTATAGCCTCCACTGCCATTTAGAGAACATCAAAGACCATCACAAACATTACCATTTTCACCCTAAGTGCAAGGCATATTTTTGACTTGGCCTTCTCTAATATAAAAATATGTCAGTGTATAATTGGCCCTTTTTCCTTCCCCCTCCTAAAACCCAAACCAAAACAAAACACTGTATTGCATGCACAATTTTTTTCTCTGGAGAGAGGATGAGTGAAAGAACAAGCAGCATGTGACAATGTTAGTTTTTTTGCTTAATGGACTTGTAGGCAGGAGTCAGGCACTACAATGATGTGGAAGATTGAACTACAGAGAATAGAACAGACGGCCACTCTGCTGTCAAAACTTTGTGTGCCCATTCACAATAGGGAGAGGGAAAAGGTTGCCTGTAATAAGCAGCCAATCCACAAATGGATTTATCAGTGATGTTTTAACTAACAGGGAGCCTTTGCAATTAGTGTAGCCTAAGAGGCGTTACTGATTTTTAATTAAAGAAAGGTGACTAAGTGCAATATTTTCAGTTGTAAATAGGACACATAGTAGCAGTACAGAGAGCATAACTGTCCTCTTACAATCAGTTTTGGCCAAAACAAACAACTTACCTTGTTATATTCTTTGAATGTAAAATGATCAAACTAGCAGTGGCAGCACTCCATCTAGATTACAGTCCAAATACCCCTAAAATTGATCACTGAAGCAGCAGCCAAGATATCTGACCTATTTTTAAAGTGCTAGCTCCCTTCCACACTGCTACCTTTTATTACTCTTTCACATTCAGACTTGGCTGGTTTCACACAGAGAGTTTATTGCAAACAGAGATGGACAGAGCTCTTAGTTTTTGTTCTGTAAATTTCACATGGTTCCCATTTGATTTGTTGCAATTTTGTACATATGCCCACAGCTGCATTTTGCTTTATTTGCAATTTTGTGGCAATGCCTATGTTCATATTTAGAACTTGCAAAAATGTAAAATTTCACACAAGACCACAGGCGATCCACCAGCTGCTCCTTTAGTAACAGCAGTCATAAGATTGACTCATTGGTGTTGAGCTTGTTGTCCCCAAAGGACAGTGAGTTTGTGCCCGGTGCGCTTGTGCCAATAAACACACAGGGGTGAAGGATCCAACTTAATCTTTATTTCTGCGCAGAAAGTGGTGCTTGGCAATCGTTCGCAAAGCAAGCACACACACCCCAGTGGGTGTCTGCCTTATATAGCTACGTAACAGGTTAAACTTGCTGATGTGATGAAATGTATAGCAAGCCCAGCAAGTAACCCCCCTTCCAGCTCCCCCCCAAGTAACCCCCTTCCAGCTCCGGACTTTGTTGATACAACTTTCCTTCTAGCGAGGCCAGCAATTAAGCAACTAAGCAACAAGCGATCTCCCCCAGCCTAAACAACCAACTCTATGCCCTTGGTTAGATAAAATACTTTTTCAAAACATACAAAGCTGTTCCCTGGTTAAAATTAAGTGAAAGTCCAGGGGTGCTTCATCAAATCCCGCCTTCGAGGCTATGGCCTTTATGGAAAAAGCTCATAGTCCTCGACTATTTTTTTTATTTCCAGAAATCTCTTCGCTTCCTCCCGATTATTTTGGATCGGGTTTGTAACTGATGATTTTATAAACATCACACGGTGAACGGGGGAAGAAATTGATTTCTTGAGTACCTCACAACACAGTGGCACACACTGTACCCCACAACAGATCATCAAGAAAATACACATACTTGCCACAATTAATAGGAAAATTTGCTTAAGCCATGAAAAATTAGGGAGCCAAGAAGTAAGCTATGAGAAGTCGAACACTTCCCCTTGCTTAATGTGGGACAGACCCTTTTTTAACTTCTGCGCTTTTGACTCTATTAACTCGGAGTTATCTGTCAAATTAAAACAACACATTTCCTCGAACTCTTCACATTCGTGGTTATGCCTCAGCAACAGGTAGTCTATGGCTGCTCTATTTTGCAGAGTAGCTCCTCTTAGTTCTTTTATTTCAATATTGAGGGCAGCTAGGGCCTGTGAAGTTGTATTTAGGCCCTTTGCTAGGGCACAGGCCACCTTACCAAGCTGCCTCTCAGCATTCACTACTAGGCCTGGCACCCTTACTAGGAAAACTGCTAAGGACGCTACCTCGGCCTCACTCAGGAGGTTTATGTCACTATCACAGGATTTATCTAGCACCTTTGAACCTCTCCGGTGACGCTTACTAGAGGTCTTAGGCATACCTGGTAGCTAGACAGTCAACCGGCCTAGAGCACAAGGGCCTCCTGTGGCATTGGCTGGGATATATGAATAGGCAGTCTTCCCACAAGGAGGAACCACCCCCGGGGTAATATAACATGAACGTAGTTATAAGATACATTAGTCATGTCTGAGCAATTGAAAATTTTCGGGTTTTGTTTGTTTGTTTGTTTTTGTTTTTGTTTTTGTTTTGGCTTTTGTAAGCTTGGGTACAGGTCACAAAATTGGCACAGCTGGTGTTACCAGGGGAGGTGACTGTCAACAAATCTATTTTAAAGGTACTAGCGTTTCTTTCTGTGGTAATGGTTCCCCACATGGAGTTGTTAGTGTAATTGATTGGACCTCCTATTCCCCCAGATGTGAACCAAGTCTGATTCCGGAGTGCTTCCATTGGAGTGGGCACCCCTATAAGGCATGACGTGAAAATATCATTAACCGATATTTCACCTGCCAAACAAAAATGAGTGACATTTAATATGTCCTTTGTCAAATGAACCCACACATTTTGACTCTTATCGAACTTTTGATGCACCAACCCCTTAGACTCTAGAAACATTATACCTACGCAAAGAACTATTTTTCACATGGTTGACGTTTAAACAGAAATTTAAGTCCTTTTACTGGCTCTGCTGTCCAACGGTGTCCGTTTGTGTCGGCTTCCAGTGCGACACTCTCAGCAACTTCTCCTGCAGGTGGTACTTCTGGTGCGGCCTTCACCCGAGTGTAGCGTATTCACGGTTTTACCCCCTGAACCTTCACTGAAGCGTGAGTGGTGAGAATCACAGGATACGGTCCTTTTCACCTGGGCTGAAGCGGCTCGTCTTTTCACGTCCAGACCAGCACTTCGTCTTCGATCTGGAACTTGTGGACTGGTGTATCTAGAGGGAGTGGAAGTCGTTCCTGGACATACCTGTGGAGAGAAGACAATACAGCAGACAAAGAATACAAATAATCTTTTACCCAACCTTCCCCTTTTACATGTATTTGATTCCCATGCGTCACCATTGGATTCTTAGGATATGGCTTGCCATACATTAATTCAAATGGACTAACTCCCAATTTAGTTCTAGGGGCTATGAGCACTCTAAGCAAGGCAAGAGGCAGAGCTTCGGGCCATTTCAACTGAGTCTCCTGGCAAAGTTTAGTCAGCTGTCTTTTTACAGTCTGATTCATTCGTTCCACCTGTCCACTTGACTGCGGTCTCCATGCTGTGTGAAGGTCCCATTGTATCCCCAGAGCCCGGGAAACTGCCTGGGTCACTTCTGACACAAAGTGTGGCCCTCGATTCGAGGCTAATCCCTCTGGGATTCCGAATCGTGGAATCATTTCTTTTAGCATCACCCGGACCACTTCTTTTGCTTGGTTGGTTCGGCACGGGAAGGCCTTAGTCCATCCAGTCAGAGTGTCCACGAGCACTAACAGGTATTTGTAGTGTCCCTTCTTGGGAACTTCAGAGAAATCTATCTGTCAATATTCTCCTGCTAATAGTCCTTGCCTTCCTGCTCCTGGTGGAGGTTTGGGGGAAATCTTAGGATTGTTGGCACAACAGACAGGGCATCTACGCACTATTTGTTCTGCTGTTTTTTCCATCTTAGGCCCCACTACAATTCTTTGGAGACCTTGGGTCATGGCATTAGCTCCCATATGGGTGCTCTGGTGGTACTCTTGGAGCACTTTGCTAAGAATCAGTTTTGGCATCAGGACTTGTCCCTTAGGCAAAACCCACCATCCATCTTGTTGTTCTTTGCTTCCCAATTTCTCTGCGAGTTGGTTCTCTTTTTCAGTATATTTGAGAGGTTCCTCAGGCAACACTACCTGAGGCATCAATGCCAACATTTGAGTCTCTTGAACTTGTCCTCTAGCTGCCTTCTTTGCCGCAGCATCTGCTCATCGATTTCCTTTAATAACGTCAGCATCTCCCTTTTGATGGGCCTTACAGTGCATCACAGCTACCTCTAGTGGTTCCATCATGGCTTCAAGTAATTTCAGGATCTCTGTTTCATGCTTTACTGGGCTTTTACTTGCCATTAAGAGTCCTCTCTCTTTCCATATAGCTCCGTGGGCATGTAAGACTCCAAAGGCGTACTTTGAATCCGTGTATATAGTGGCTATCTTTCCTTTTGCCAAATGGAGAGCTCGGGTCAGCGCAATAAGCTCAGCTCTCTGTGCAGAGGTATTTGGAGGCAAGGCGTTTGCTTCCACGGTATCCCATGATGTAACCACGGCGTATCCCGCCTTTCGGGTTCCATTGTCCATGAAGCTGCTTTCATCTGTGTAGAATTCAAGGTCTGCATTAGGTAGTTGGGGCATATTTAAGATCTGGCCAGCTAGCATACACACTCTCAATAGTTTCAATGCAATCATGCTGTAATCCTTCGTCTTGTTCCAATGGCATCAACGTAACTCGGTTCAGGGTACTAGAGGTGTGCAACTGGATATTTCCTTGATCCAGGAGAGTCGCCTGGTACTTAGCCATTCGTCCAGGGGAAAGCCAGGTTCCCCCCTTTGCATTCATCACTGTCAGCACTGAATGTGGGGTATACACAGTCATTGGTTGTCTTAAAATAAGTTTCTTAGATTCCTTTACCAGCATTACATAAAGTTGATGATTGACACTCCCGAAGTAAACCATATTTAAGGAATCTCTTTATTAATGGTTCCAGGCCTTTCCAAGCTTCTATTTTCAATCGATACTGTGGCACCCTGGGCGGGGTAATTCCCGGCTTTAAATCAATGCTTACAGGGGTGGCCAGTTTGGCTCTTTCTGGCTTCTCTCCCGCCCATACCCATGGTACTACAGCGTCTTCTACTTCGGGGGGGATTCTCCCTTCCTCCCCCTCCTGCAATAGGAGACACACCTGAGCCTTCTAGGCTTCCTCAGTTGGTATCTTCATAGTAATTTTCCCCTCCGAAAAGATCAATTGGGCCTGCAATTTGCAGGGCAAATCCCTCCCAAACAAAGGTATGGGGCACTCAGGCATATACAGGAATTGATGAGACACTTTCTTTCTTCCCAATTTGCATTCCATGGGTGGCACCAAAGGACGATACATCCGCTGGCTGGTGGCTCCAATTATGGGGATCTTGGTTTTTGATAAGGGTCCTTTAAAATTGGTTACAACTGAATGCGTGGCTCCACTATCTACTAGAAAGTCAATAAGTTCTCCCCCTACTTGCATTTTAACCAGGGGCTCGTCGGGGGAGACAGAGATTACTTCAGTGTTAGCCCCCGGTCCCTGTCACTCCTGGTCAGAACCATCCAACATCAACAATCTTTCTTCCTCCTCTCGTCTCTTCTTCTCCCTCTTGGGGCACTCATTTTTCCAATGCCCTTCCTGCTTGCAAATAGCACACTGATTAGTTCCCAGCCTGGGACCCTGGCTGTAGCCTCCCGGAGCATAGCCCATGCCTCCTCTATGCCCTCTACTTCCCCTGCCTCGTCCCCAACTCTTCTGATCTACAATTGCCACTGCCAACAACGATGCTTATAACGACGCCTGTGCCTTTATTCTTTTATCTTCCTTTTTCTCCTTAACCTGATCTCTGTTGGAGTATACTTTATAAGCAATCTCAATCATTTGGCTGATGCTCATTCCAGCTGCTCCTTCAGTCTTCTGTAGTTTTTTCTAATATCTGGGGCTGACTGTCCTATAAACAGTGTGTTAAACATCTTGGCATTTTCTGGCAGCTCCGGATCTAAATCCGTCCACTGTCTGGCTGCCTCACATAACCTCTTATAAAAACTGGATGGATCCTCCTCCGGACCCTGCTGCACTTTGTACAATTTAGACAAATTTTTCTGCTTGGGGATAGCCTCCCGGAGAGCAGCCAGCACAAACTCCTGATACAGCTCTAACTCCCTCTGGCCCCCTCAGGTGTTGGGATCCCAGTCTTGATTTTCCTTAGGGCAAAGTTCATCTACCTCACCGGCTGGGTGACGCTGCTGTGCTATCGTGCGTGCTTTCTCGAAGACCAACCTTTTTTCTTCTGGAGTCAGAAGAGCGGCCAGTAAGGCCTGAATATCTATCCAGTTTGGTTGGTGGGTGAGGAAAATAGTAGAGAACAACCGTGCCATTGCCTCCGGATTCTGGTGATATTGGCCCACAGACTGTTTTCAATTTATCAAGTCTGCTGTGCTAAATGGCACATGGACAAAAACTGGTTCACCCTCAGGACCCACCGCTTGTTGTAAAGGGGCCTGAACTACTGTTTGGGCCCCTGATCCTACAGTCCCTTCTACCACCAGATTGCTACCACCCACATCCGCCGGACCCGGGGACGGCAACCCAAGACTGTCAGGGGAGTTGGGGGACGATGGACTGGACGAGCCAGCCGGGAGTCCCTGACAAGCCGTTACAGGTGCAGTGGAAGTCCCCTGTGGCAGGGCTCACAGGATAAGATGGGGGAGCCGTGGGGCTCTTCCGGACATACTGTGGTGACCCCCTGCAAAGCCATTACCCCACTTCCCCTAAATATCCCACACAGCTTCTGCGTAACCGCATCCCCATACAAAGTCATATATACCTCTACATAAAGCATCTCATCCCACTTCCCTTGGCGCCTACAAAACAACTGTAACTGCAAGATTGTGTTATAATCCAAAGAGCCATTCTCTGGCCAGGCTGCACCATCTGCAAGTTGGTACTGTGGCCAACATGTATTGCAATACCGAATCATCTGTTGTTTTGTCATAGGGTCACTTCCAAACTTTGGCCAATTTTTCAAAATGCATCCTAAGGGACTGCAGGGTGGAATCTTAGACTGGTTACTTCCCATTATCCAACTACTGGACAACGACCGCCACTCAGCCTCAGAACCAAACTGATTAAAGGGAGTTCACGGGGCTGCCACCCGATCTCACTCACCTACGGCATCTATACGGTCGGAACTTTCAAAGCCTTCTCTTTCCCAACCTGGCTAAAATATGGAAAGAACTACTCACCAGTTCATTGAAACCTCCCTTGCCCCACCTGATTAAGTTGGTCCTTCGAGCGTTGCGCCGTTGTGCCCCTCCTCGACTCCGTCAGGCAACCAGGAGATGGTCAGACCTCCGATGAATAAGGTCGGTGGCGCCTGGCCCTCGTGCCGTCCACAGTTGTTGCCGGAGCCGAAGAGGTGGACCGGGCAAGGCAGTCAGCTAGGATCCCACCTGGGTCACCAGAAATTGTTGTCCCCAAAGGACAGTGAGTTCGTGCCCGGTGCACTTGTGCCAATAAACACACAGGGGTGAAGGATCCAACTTAATCTTTATTTCTGCACAGAAAGTGGTGCTTGGCAATTGTTCGCAAAGCAAGCACACACACCCCAGTGGGTGTCTGCCTTATATAGCTACGTAACAGGTTAAACTTGCTGATGTGATGAAATGTATAGCAAGCCCAGCAAGTAACCCCCCTTCCAGCTCCCCCCCAAGTAAACCCCCTTCCAGCTCCGGACTTTGTTGATACAGCTTTCCTTCTAGCGAGGCCAGCAATTAAGCAACTAAGCAACAAGCGATCTCCCCCAGCCTAAACAACCAACTCTATGCCCTTGGTTAGATAAAATACTTTTTCAAAACATACAAAGCTGTTCCCTGGTTAAAATTAAGTGAAAGTCCAGGGGTGCTTCATCAAGCTCACTCTGTTTGAAGCATTCTGATGCCAGCCAGAGCAAGCTGACTGTTTTTGTACACAGACACAACATGAAGCAGTTTTCAGTCAGAACTAAATACTTGAGCCTGACATTCACTTCAGATAGGAATAGGGTAAGACCATCTCATAACTCTGTTCCCTTTCCATGAGTGGAGGGACTATGGAAGTATCCTGAACCCCTCCAAGAAAAACACTGGAAAAGCATGTGGCATGTATAGTATAGAAAGGGGAAAGATGTCCTTTTCCCACTGTGGTCCAAGGTTTGTCTAGTCCTTTTCCTCTCCCCTTTCCAGTTTGGGAGGGAGAAACAAAGTGCAAATATGATTAAGGCCAGACAATGGCAGAAGCAAGGTCAAAACTCATAGCCTGACTTTGTATAAAGATCAGTAGAACATCCAGAAACCTTTTCAAAATGAATGCACAATAATCTTTTGTATGAATTAGTTGGTTTTACATTCACTTGAGCCAAAGGTTCTGACTCTCACCTGAGAGGCATGAAGGTGGATGCTTGGATTCCAGTTTCTACTCCTGTTTACAGAGGAGACTGAGAGAGAGACAACTCAGACTGCCCTCTAGGTCGGTGGCAATAATACTCTCTTGAGAAGTAGGAGACCAAGATGGGGATGCCAACTGATATAGTTGCTTTGAAATGAGCAAAGCAGAAATTTGAACCTAGATTTCTTTGTCTTATAAGTGATCTTGGGTAAGACTTACCTTTTGTTTTCTGTTTGGGAAGACCCCAGCCTGGTTCAGGTTTCCAGGCTCTACAGTAATAGAAAAAAGAAATAATAATAGTCATAGGATCTATCTTTTAACTATACCAGTTGAATCTTGCTTTTTGTTCTTGAATCAAATAAAAAAATATCAGCTGTCAGAATGGTGAGCTTGATCCTGTAGGAAGTGGAGTACTTAAAGAAAGGTAGATGGTGATGACCTCATCAGGAGTTGAGGAACCTCAGAACATGAGCCCTGCATTGCACAGGATTGGGCCTCAAATCTGTTAAAGATAAGAGAGAAAGTAATATTGTACTGCCATAGTGAATGAAAATAATGTATTCCTCTGATTTAAAATGCTGGAGTTAATTTGGGGCAAAAACTAATGTAACTGGAAAGCAAATCTAACCTTAAGCCAAATTCTCAGTCTCATTAAGATTGCTTGATTGGCCAGCAGAGAGTCACTGGAGAATACAAATGCATTTCCCATGGGTATTTGCTATCATTCTGGGCTTTGTTTATAGCCACACAGGGCCAGGAGGGATTTTTTTTCACTTCCTGCTGCTACATGTTGGGGTTTTTTTTTTAAAGCCTGCCTTGGAAGCATTGGGTGTTGGCTGCAGGCAAAGCTGCAGACAAAGTTAGCTGGGACTTAAACTTGGAGGTTTATGGCTAGAAGGTCTTGTCTTTCTGCTTAAGGTCAGGCTGTCATGGGAGAAAACTACCTGAAGTTCATTGTCTAGCTGCATAGGAACCAGGCAACACAGGTAAAGGCTTACTGCAGTTTATTTGCTTGAGCAAAGACCATAAGCCAACAAGAAGGCAAAATGGCCCCGACTAAAAGGCGGGGCATTCTTTTATACTCTTTACGAAGAGTCAAGGCATCAGCAGTAAACAACATTTCCATATAAGGTAACACCAAACCCACGTCTGCGTATCTTCCACTAAACCTGGTACTTTTCCACAAGCAGCGGTTACAGAAAGTAGGTCATAAAAAAAACTGCACAGCAACAAACCCTTTGAACTTTTGAACTCTTGAACTTTTGAACTCTTGAACTTTTGAACTCCCTGGGTACGTGACTGCTCCACTTTCGGGTGATGGCTTCCTTGCCCATCACAGTTCCCCCCTTTGTTCCGAGCTTCCAGAGGAAGTTTTGGAACATTCATTTAGGTAGTTAAGTTCTTGTGGGGTTAGATCTCCATTGTTGTTGTTGCTGGATATTCGTATGAACTGACCGTACATTTTTACTTGCTTTTGCATAAGCTGTTGTCCTAAAGAACACAAGCATTGAAACAACATAACAGACAAACTATAACTATAATAACTCCAACAATGCTTAGTACGAAGGTTCTTAACCATCCAGTAAGAGAAGGGAACCAACTATTTAACCAGCTGAGGGAGTTATCCCTGGGGATTTTTGCTATGTCCTTGGCTTTTTGGATGTGGACAGCAGCATCATTGAGATGAGTTTGTACTATAGTAAAGGAACTATTAACCTAGACACAGCATTCTTGTCCAATAACTGCACAAGTACCTCCTTGGGCAGTGAGGAGGAAATCAAGGGCTATACAGTTTTGAGTTACCATTTGTTGAAGCTCTTCCTGGGTGGTGGCTAAAGCAGCGACAGCGTTTGAAAGCTGTCGGTGGCCTTCACTGAGTTCGTGGGCCAGAATTTCTATTACAGCTTGGAGGCACAAGGTATATCTTTCAAGACATGCAGTACCTATTCCAGGGAATATACCGGCCAGGGAGCACCCAATTAGTTTTCCTTTGGTAAGTGGATTTTTTTGATAACTTTCCAGTATATCTCGGCTTTCTTGTAAGTCTCTTTTATTTTGCCACCTTCCTTGGGGAAGGTGTGCTAGAAAGGAGGTAGAAGGTTTTAGCATTGCTGGGTAGCAGATGCCTTTTCCATTTGCAGGAATTATATGGTAAGCGCGAGAACCGCAGATCCAATATTGCCCCATGAAGGCAGCACGATTTGAGAATCATTCAGGAAATGGAAGGTTGCCTGTTCCCAAACTCAATACTCCTCGAGCACCCTTTTTTGCGTAGGAAGGGTTAAAGGTTCCATTGACAAAGCACTGACCTAGAGTGGAGTCACTGTATGCACAGTACCACAGCTGGGGAGTAGAGGGAGTGGGGGTACATATAGGGTTTTTGCCATTGGTTAAATTTGTAGCACTATAGAAATTATTATACGAGCTGCAAAAAGTAGGCTTTGTTGTATTATTATTACACCAGTCTCCTCCAGTCAAACTAGGAAAATAGTGGTAACATGTGCTGTTGCCTAAGTCAATACAGTTTGGTGCTGAGCAGTTTACATAAAAGCACCAATCTCCAACAACAGGCTTTACTAATAGGTATTCCTGTTGATTCTGGTCCCAAGTTTGGCTAGAGGGTGTAAAAATGACTCTATCTGGCCCAAAGGAACGGGAGTCATGGGAATTCCCCCTTGGGTGTGGAGAGGGAGATGGCTGCATACCCAACAGTTACTTTGGTTTTCCGCTATAGCGGCTCTCTCAATGTATTGGAGGTACATGTTGTCATCAGAGGCAAGGGGAGCAGCATATTTAAGAGCAGCCTTAGCCTTAGCTTTAGCCTGCACAGACTCTGCGAGCTGTTTGTAAATTGGGTGGCTAGGCTTTACACAATATTCTACTCCAGAACTAAATACTCGGACTTCTGCTGAACCACAGCAATGTGAGGGAGGATACCAACGAGCAACGTTGACCTTACCGTCTATTTCAGAGGGTTCGATTGAATTGCTTATCCAGACAGGGAAACTGCGGATGCCTGGAGTAGCACATCTGCAGCAACTGGCAGCCATAGCAGACCCCGGTAAAGGACCCATTCCCCTGGCAAAGAGAAAGATTAGAAATAACATAGTTATAAAAGCCATACTATAACAAAAATCAGCACAAACAATATGAGTAACCCTGCAGCTCCAGTAACTGCTCTTCTGGGGCACGTTACAGTCCCAAAGTGTTTCAGTTCTGGCTGGTCCAAAAGTGTTTAAAGGATGCCGTACTTGGAGTTCGGTTTTCTCTGGATCGGGCGGGATTCCAAAAGGGTGACAGTTAATTAATTAATTTTGGTTAGTTTGAGTTTTATATTATCTAATGGGTTGCAGGTCCAGAAGGTATTCGTTTTTATATTTTCGTCTGCTTCTGACCTACCCTTGTCATGGTCAGGTAGGCGTGCGGTGCTCCTGCGAAGTCCACAATCATCTTCTGGCGTTCCCTTTTCCAGGTTGGGGAAGCTTGCGTTGGAGCCAATCCTGAGCTCTGGTGAAACTTCTCTCTTCTTTGTACGAGTATAATGAATCCAGTTGTCTTTTTCTGCTACCTTTACAGCGGTGTGGGAGGTGAGGACTTGATACGGTCCTTGCCACCTAGATTCAAGGGGAGATCGTTTCCAAGTTTTTACGTACACCCAGTCTCCAGGCTGGATGTGATGTGCTGGAACATCGGCAGGTAAGGGTTGGCTCAAAGCAGCATACCTATGGCAAGATTTTAACTGAGACTGTGGAGATAAAATATAAGAGGTGAGTTCTTCATTGCCTAAAAGAGAGGAGGTGCGAGCTGGTAATAAGGGGGAATGTTGGGGAACAGGGTGTCCAAACAACAGCTCGTAAGGGCTGAGCTTTAGTTTTCCCCTGGGGGTGGTTTGGATGGACATAAGAGTTAATGGAAGAACCTTGGTCCATTTTAACCCACTTTCAGCACAAAGTTTTCCAATTTTTTGTTTTAGGGTCTGATTCATTCTCTCTACTTGTCCTGAGCTTTCGGGGTGCCAAGGGGTATGGAATTTCCATTCTATTCCTAGGCAGCTGGCCAGTGTTCTATTTATATCAGCTGTAAAATGTGATCCTTGATCGCTTTCAATGGTATGTGGTGGACCAAACCTGGGTACAATTTCGTTAAGGAGTATTTTCACTACTTGTTGCGCTGTGGCTCTTCTGGTGGGGAAGGCTTCTACCCACCCCGTGAGTTGATCAACGATTACTAGGAGGTTTTTGTATCCATTGTCTTTAGGCATATCAGCAAAATCTATTTGTAGTCTTTCAAAGGGAGTATAAGCCCTGGGGCGGGCTCCCGGGGGTCCTGATTTTTCCCCTTTGATATTAAACTTTTTGCATATACTGCAGTGTTCTAAAAGCCTTTTTGCTTCCTGGTAGACTCCGGGTGCATAGCACAGCCTATTAGTGATAGCGGCAAGTTTTTCACTACCTAAATGTTTGTTTTGATGGAGTTGTTGTAGATAAGGTCTAAGGGCTACTTTAGGTAGCACTATCCTTCCCTCTGGCAATTGCCATATTCCATCTTCCTCACAGGTGGCTTCTGCCGCTTTACATCTTTGTTGTTCTAAAGGCAGTGCAGACTTGTACATTTTTGGTTTTAGCGATACTCCTAAATATGCCTTTGACTGAGGAATTTGAGTTTGAAAGGCTAGGGCAGATAGTGGCTGTAGGGCCACTGCCTGGGCCACTGCATCAGCCAGGGCATTGCCTTTTGAGACTTGATCTCCCTTTTTGGTGTGGGCTGGGCAATGCATTACAGCTATGGCCTTTGGTGACATTATAGCGTGTAGGATTTCACAGACTTGTTTGGCATTTGCTATTTTAGCTCCAGAGGCTGTCATAAATCCTCTTTGTTTCCACAGTTGTCCAGTGGCATGACAGATTCCGAAGGCATACTTAGAATCAGTCCAAATATTTACAGAGTGGCCCGATGCTAATTGACAAGCTCGTGTAAGGGCAGTAAGTTTGGCCACCTGCGCGCTCAACTGCCCAGGCAGTGGTTCAGCTTCAAGTACTTCGAATGGAGTTACCACCGCATAACCCATTTTTCTAACCCCTTTAACTATTTTTGAAGAGCCATCTACATAAAAAATTAAGTCAGGGTTGTCTAAGGGTAAGTCACTGAGATCTGCCCTGGGTTTGTCTGAAAATGCTGCAACTTGAAGGCAATCGTGGGAGTCTGGCTCACTGTCGTTGGGTAGAGGTAATAGGGTAGCTGGATTCAGGGTATTGCATCTTTCTATGACCAGGTTTGTGGCCATTAAGAGTGTGGTTTCATATTTGTTCATTCTTTGAGAAAAATGTTGAGTATTTTTCTGGAGGAGGAGGAGGGCCACCGCGTGTGGGGCCTTTAGGCCTTTAGGATAAGGGGGTATCCGAGGACTAATTCCTGGGTTTTCTCGACTATTGTTGCAGCTGCTGCCACTGCGCGAAGGCATCCCACTCCCCCCTTTGCCACTGGATCCAATTGTGCAGAGAAGTAAGCTACTGAGCATTGGGTGATGCCTAAGGGTTGGGTAAGTACCCCAGAGGCTACTCCTAGTCACTCATGGACAAAGAGCGTGAAAGGTTTTTGATAATCTGGTAGCCCTAGAGCAGGAGCAGAGGATAGAGCTGTTTTTATATTGCTGAAGCTGTGGGCGGCTTCATGATCACAAAAGACTGGCTCTTCTGCATCTTTTGTAGTAAGCTGCACAAGTGGCTTTGTTAACTCTCCGAATGCTGGGATCCAAGAGCGACAAAACCCTACCATTCCCAGCAGACCTCTAACCTGATGCTTTGTTATAGGTTTGGGAATATTTAGAATGGCTTGGATTCTGTCATCACTAAGGCATCGTTGGCCTGGCTCTAAGACGTGTCCTAAGTATTTAACAGTGGATTTACAGAACTGAAGCTTGCTTGGTGACACCTTATGACCCTTGGCGGCTAGCGCAGTAAGCAAGATGATGGTGTCCTGGGTAGATGCCTCTGATGAGGTAGAGCATAAGAGTAAATCATCCACGTATATTAAGAGGGATGAGGAGTTAGGAAAGGTAACATCTTGCAAATCCTTGTGAAGAATCTGAGAAAAAATGCAGGGAGATTCTACATATCCCTGGGGCAACATTGTCCAGGTCAGTTGAGAAGAACCCCAGGTGAAGGCAAAAAGATATTGGGATTCAGGGTGGATGGGGATGCTGAAGAAAGCTGAACAGAGGTTTACTACTATATAAACAGCAGTGTCAGGGGGTATTGCAGTTAAGATAGTACTGGGGTTAGGAACAACAGGATGTTGAGGAATGACATACTTGTTAATTTGTCTGAGGTCTTGAACAAAATGGTAAATGGGCTTCCTGTCTGGGCTGGGCTTAGGCTTTTTTACTGGAAGTATGGGAGTGTTACAAGGGGACTGACAGGGAATTAAAATTCCTTGTTTAGAAAAATCTTCAATTAAAGGCTTAAGCCCCTCAATTGCCTCTGTTCTTAAAGGGTATTGGGGTACTCTAGGTGGTTCAACATTGGTATGAACTAGGATTTTGACGGGAACTGCAGATTTTAAGAATCCCACGGAGCTGGAGGTGAGGCCCCAAAGTTCTGGGGGTACCTTTTCCTTTAGAACAAGGGGAAGGTACTGCAAGCTCGAGTTTTCCATAACTGCAAGCGCTGTGGCTAACATAGGGACCTGGGAGGTCAGAAATGTTAGGATAATTCTGTTGAGTGAGCACTGTATGGTGGCTTGTAGCTTGCAAAGAAGATCCCGTCCAAGAAGGTTTACAGGACCAGTTGCTAGAAGAAAAGAGTGTTCTGCTGAGAGAGGGCCAATTTTAATGTTTGTGGGTTGAGAAAGTGAGCAACGGAAGGGTCTACCTTCGATTCCCATAACTGTGACTTGTCTTTCACTTGGTGGAAGATGTCCTTTGGAAATACTGGAAGAAGTTGCCCCTGTGTCTAGCAGGCACTCGTAGATGTGTCCTCCTATTTCTAAGGGTACCAGAGGGTTTTGAGCACTGCAGTTTAGGGTGACTAATTTGGGTTGGACAGAGGATAGTTGTAAAAGGTGGCATGTAGAATCTCCCTCATCGCGTCAGTCGTCAAATTGGTCTTGAGTAAAATCTGGGGTAACAGTAGCAAACAGAGGGTTCTTAAATTTTTTGTTTTCAGGGTTATCACTTGGTGACCTTTTTGGTCTTAGTTTACTCTCTCTCTTCCAGTGTCCTTCCTGTTTACCGTAATGGCATACATTGGGCCCATATGGTTGGTGGGCATGGCCCGGTGGTCTAGGCGCAAAGGGCCTTGGGTCACGGGGCAGACTGGTTCCATAGGAATTTGGCAGCTGGATTACCACTGCCAACATGCGAATGTTGGATTGGTCTTCCCTTTGTTTTCTTTCTTCTTTTTTTCTTCTCTTCCATTAAAGGTTTTAGTAGCAATGGCCAAGATTTCAGCCATGAATTTGCCCTCAACATCCTTGGTTTTATGTTTGAGTTTCTTTTTAATATCTTTGCTAGCCTGGCTTATGAATACAAGTCTTAACATGGGCAAAGTGGCAGGTGACTCGGGTTCCATGTTTCCATGTTGGCGCATAGTTTTACAGAGTCTTTCAAAGTAGTCTGAAGGGTGTTCTTCTGGACCCTGCACAACACCTGTCACCTTGGACCAATTTGCTGTTTTATCTCCTGCCTTTCTTAGTCCTTCTAAGATACTTTCTTTTAGCATTCGTATTGCATTTTGCCCCGCTTCCTTGTTGTAATTCCAATTTGGATCTTGCCTAGGTACGCCATTAGGCATGGGGTGGTTTTGATGCTGCTGATCAAATTGGTCAGCATGCCGCAGTACTTGGGTTTTTTCATCTGAGGTTAAGAGGCTTTTGAGAAGTTGCATGATGTCTGACCACAAGGGATGATGGGTCATGAAGATAGTTTTAAAATGCCTTAGGACTATTTCTGGATTGTCTCTAAGTCTGGGAGTATTTTCTTGCCAATTTAAGAGGTCAGTGGTGGTGAATGGAGTATGTGTCCAGTGACTGATAACTTGGCCATTATCACCAGGTATTGGGTGCTCTCTTAGGGGAGCCAGAAGGCTAGGGTTAGATACTCATTGTCAGGTACAATTAGCTATGGGAGTTGAATCAGTATTTGGGGAGGTTGAGTCTGGAGAGGGAAGCCTTGATCCATCTACAGGCTCAGGACTTGGGAGGTTGCCAGGAGGCAGTCGGGGTGACACCTCCCCACGATTTCCCGAGTCCCCTGCCGGCACGGGAATGAACAGATCAGGTGGGATTAATGGTGCGGCAGGGCCGGGAGGTCGGAGCATAGGCCTATAGTCGTCTTCTGAAAAAGAGGGCGGAGCGGAGGGTTTGGGACATTGCACAGGAGCTAAAAGTGGGGATGTAATAAGGGACATTCATTTAGATTGTTTGGTTGCGACATTGTCCCACAGAAACCAATAGTCCATTTGACCTGGCCGGAGCTTATCCAAGATTTTTCGCAAGGCAGTTAAACGAGTTGGGTCAAATGATCCGTTTTCTGGCCATTGTCTTTCCGAATCCAGCTGGGATGTATACAACGTCCAGTTGGTTAAACAAAGTTTTGCCATATGGGTCTTGGATAATCCTGCCTGACCCTCCAAATGTGTCCAATTTTGAATCATATAATCAAGGGGAGAATCAGGGGTAATCTTTCCTTGACCGGAACCCATGTCAATATTCAGTTATAAGCAGTCTTATTTCCTGAATCCTACCTGCCCAAAGACTGTCTCATATACGTAGAACAACCGGTATTCTCGGATCCCACTGGCTTTCTCCGTGAGGAGGGGCGTCTTGAGTCCGAGACCCTAGTCGCTGGCCGTTACGACAGTACTTCTACCTCATATCCGTGTCTTTCGCCTTTCAGCCAGGCTGCCGCTCTATCAGCTTTTAAGAGACAGATGGATACCCTTAGACGGCTACCAGAATCCTCTAGAGGAATAACCAGAAAACCAGAAATATACTGACCTGAGATACACGCCGGTACCATTTCTTTACCCGATTTGAGGATCCCACCTTATTGGTCCCGAGGGGACTGTCCAACCTCCCGAGACTGACCCAAATAGGTGAACTCACCTGGTGCACGCTGGGGTGTTGGGGGGTGGAGGTCTCCAAAGGCTCCAAGCTAGATGGGTCCCATCTGGGGTGCCAAGTTGTCGTGGGAGAAAACTCCCTGAAGTTCATTGTCTAGCTGCATAGGAACCAGGCAACATGGGTAAAGGCTTACTGCAGTTTATTTGCTTGAGCAAAGACCATAAGCCAACAAGGAGGCAAAATGGCCCCAACTAAAAGGCGGGGCGTTCTTTTATACTCTTTACAAAGAGGCAGGGCATCAGCGGTAAACAACATTTCCATATAAGGTAACACCAAACCCACATCTGCGCATCTTCCACCAAACCTGGTACTTTTCCACAAGCAGCGGTTACAGAAAGTAGGTCATAAAAAAAACTGCACAGCAACAAACCCTTTGAACTTTTGAACTCTTGAACTTTTGAACTCCCTGGGTACATGACTGCTCCACTTTAGGGTGATGGCTTCCTTGCCCATCACAAGGCCAACCACCATAGTTGGTGTCAGGAGGGATTTTACCCCAAGGTAATATTGGTATGGACTGTGGGTTTTTTTGCCTCCTTTTTAGTAGTGGGTGGGGAGAGAGCATGGCCCTCTTCCTTGGATCTCTTGCGAGTATTTTAACAAGCATTGCAGCAGCAGGATGTTGGCCCCCATGGCAACTCTGCTTTACCTGTGTCAGATTAGGGTGTGATGTCTTGCGGTTGTGTCAGGCTTGATTGTATAGTTTTACTAATAGTTTGGTGTGGGATGATTTGGATGGGGATGATACTATCTCAGGAAGGGGGTTGGAGTAGTTAACCTCTGGAGGTCCTTTCCAGCCCTAATTCTCTATGATCGATTCCATGAATCCATGGTGTGAAGTCACACCAGTAATTCCTTTCAGCCTCAAATCCCAGAGAAGGGAGAGACCTGAGGATGGGGAATAGATGGAACATGCCAATAATGCTGGAATGGTCACTCAACAGCACGAGAAAGCAGGACAGCTCTGAGGCCAAATGGATCAACCTAAGAATTCAGCATAAGGCTGTGGAGGTGGGAAATATGGCTTGCTTACCTATTCAGCTCCTTACTGACCTATGATGATGCTGAGGCAAATCTGAATTTAAATGCCTACAACAAAACCATAAAGACATTTACGATACCTACAGCAGGTCACTAGCATCAATTTATAGTTATTTATTACTTCCAGACATCAGTCTTCGATTAAAATAGGGCTGTCCAGCAGATGGCTCTGAAAGGGTTAGGATGCAGCTCAGAGATTCCTGCTTGGCCTAGATCCCCACCAGGACGACACAGATCTGTTCATGAGAACTCTCTGGGTCCTACCATGCAGGCAGTTTTCCATTCACTGAACTGTTGAGCAGCGAAGCCCACAATCTTCCAATTTTTCCACAAGGATAGACATTAGACATTTAGACATTAGACATTAGGGCTGGAAGGGACCTCGGAAGATCATCGAGTCCAGCCCCCTGCCCAAAGGGCAGGAAGTCAGCTGGGGTCATAGGATCCCAGCAAGATGAGCATCCAGTTTGCTCTTGAAGGTGTTCAATGTAGGTGCTTGAACCACCTCCGGTGGCAGGCTGTTCCAGACCTTGGGGGCTCAGACAGTAAGAAGAAGGAAGAAATTCTTCCTTATGTCCAGCCTGAAACGGTCTTGTAGTAGTTTATGACCATTCGACCTAGTTGTCATCCCTTGGGGTGCTCTGGTGAACAAACGTTCCCACAGATACTGGTGGTCACCCCTGATAAACTTATAGGTGGCCATCAGATCGCCCCTTAGCCTGCACTTTTCCAGGCTAAAGAGCCCCAGGGCTCTCAGCCTGTCATCGTAGGGTCTGCTTCCCTGACCTCTGATCATGCGCGTGGCTCTTCTCTGGACTCTCTCAAGCTTCTCCACATCCTTTTTGAATTGTGGAGCCCAAAACTGGACGCAGTACTCCAGCTGCGGCCTCACTAAGGCCGAGTACAAGGGGAAAATGACATCCCTGATATTGTGGGATACTAGAATGATATCGTGGGATACTAGATCAAAAGCCTTTTGATGTCTAGGTATATAATGTCGACCTTCTCTCCCATGTCCAGGTGGCAAGAGAACTGTTCGTAGAAGGAGATGAGATTGGTAAGACAAGACCTACCTGTTACGAAACCATGCTGGCTATCTTTCAGAATCTTACCCTCAACGAGTGCATCACACATAGATTCTTTTAATGAATTTTTCCAGGATTTTCCCTGGGAGAGGTTAGGCTGATTGCCCTATAGTTCCCCAGGTCCTCCCTCTCCCCCTTCTTGAAGATGGGCACAATGGTGGCCCTCTTCCAATCTTCAGGGATTAGCCCTGTGTGCCACAATTTCTGAAAGAGTTTTGCCAGGGGTTCCACAATGACCTTAGCCAGCTCCATCAGCACTCTTGGGTGAAGTCTATCTTGTCCTGCTGACATATAAATGTCTAGCTTTTCTAGTTGGTTTTGCACAAGCTCAGCATCCACAGTGGGAAGGCTGTCATCCCCACCATGCCCCCTGTGATCCTTATCTCGCTTGTCTTTCCCCTTGGCCTGGTGAAATACTGAAGCAAAGTGGGCATTCAGGAGTTCAGTCTTTTCCTGAGTGTCAGTTACCAGCTGTCCTGAGGTGTTAAGCAGGGGCTCCATGCTTCCATTTGTTTTCCTTCTGCTCCCTACATACCTAAAGAAAGACTTCTTATTGTCTGTGACTCCCTTGGCTAACTTAAACTCTGTCGCTGCCTTAGCTTTCCTAATCATTTCCCTACAAGTGAGGACCACTGTTGCATAGTTCTCCTTGAGGGCTGTCCCTAACTTCTACTGTGTGTATGCCTCTTTTTTCTTTTTACAGAGGACCGCAGTGTCCCTATTGAGCCAGGAGGACTTGCCAGCCCTTCTGCTACCTTTCCTGTTCATGGGAACATTTTTCTGATGTGCTTCAAGGATCGTGTCCTTGAGGAACAACCACTATTTGTTCACCCCATTCGCCTTCTGTGCCTGGTCCTGCATTACCTCCTCTACTAATGCCCTGAGCCTGTTGAAGTCAGCATTTTTGAAGTCCAGGACTTCAATCCTGCTAGTTGATTTGTCAGCCATGGTCACTGTTACCCAGGCTACCCTCAATGTTCAAGCCACACACCAGATCATCTCCTTTGGCCAAAACCAAGTCTAGGAGAGTGGTACCTCTGGTTGGCCCTTGCACTTCCTGGGTCAGAAAGAGCTCTGTGATTACAGTTAAGAAGCTACATGACCAATCCAACCTAGCTGAGTGTTCCTTACAATCTATGTCCAGGTAACTGAAGTCGCCCATGACAACCAAGTCCCTTGCACGTGTGGCTTCTATCAGTTCTTGAGAAAACTCCAGATCAACTCCCTGTGGTTTGTTGGCCTGTAGTAAATACCCACAGTTAGGTCTCTCTCACCTCGCCCCCATGTTGCTCCTGTTCTTGTGGCTGGGAGGAGACTGGAGTGCAGGGTGCATTTGTGGCAAAAATGGGAGCCATAGCATGGAAGAACAGGGCTGTCTGTGCTGGGGTGGGGGTTGCCTGTGTGGTGTGCATGGTTTGGGGGGGCGGGGAACTGCACATGAAGTGTGGAGGAGCTGCATTGACTATGCTGTAGGAGAGGGGTGGAGGGGAAGAGGTGTCCATGTGGCCAGGAAAGGTGGCAATCTGGTCTGCCCACACTGTGCATGCAGTGGCGGGGGTGGAGGGGGAGGGGTGCTAGGCAGCCAGTGCAGTCATGGGGTGCCAAGGAGGGTGCTTGTGTGGCATTCAGTCCCTGGATTTGCAGACCCTACAGCATGTGGACCCCAGGTCTGTTGTCTGTGGCCCTCTTGACTTGTGGCCTGGTTGTCCAGAAGTTGGACAGTCCTGTATTAAAGCACAAATTCTTACTGTCAGAATAGAGAACATGAGTTGTCCAATAGTCAGAGTTCAGAGTTCATATCTGATGTAATCAGCCAATTTTAACGCAGTTAAAACCACCACAACAGAGACAAACTTCCCTTTGGACCTAGGGGATGTCATTTTAAAAAAGTTTCAGAATTCTTTTCTCATCATGAGGGCTGTGGCTTCTCTCACTCCACAGCCAGTAGGAAGCAGCTGGAGCAACTTATGGGAAGGGGAAAGTCTTGAAAAAAAAACCTGTTTAAAGCGAATTGGGGGGAGGGGGAGAAGAGTGTGGGGAGGAGAAGTAAAGAGAAAGGAGTGAAAAAAGAGAACAATTATAAAAAAAAAAAAAATAAAGGACCAAAATCTTGCCTGTGTTTTACTGATTTGGGATTGGGGGAGAGGGTTGGATTAGCACTCATGCCACAGCAGAGCTGAGACCCAGCAGGCTGGCTGCATGCAGGCCACACCCGGGCAGAACTGAGACCCAATGAGCTTGCTGCATGTGACACTGAGGTAGAGCTGAAATTCATCAGGATTGCTTGCCTGCATGCTACACTGGGGCAGAGCTGAGATCTAGCAGGCTCACTGCTTGCATGCCACACCAGGGCAGAGCTAAGACCCAGCTGAGACTGGTTTCCACTCTCTGCCTCATTCCCTTCATAGAGGCAGGTAGTAGGATTGCTGCTGTTGTTTGCATGGGGGTGCTAGAGCAAGCAGCAACCTGGTGAACTGTACCTGGATGCTCAGAGTGGTCAGAGTGTGCTGGGGTTGCACCCCCAGTGGGTGGGAGGGGGTGTTGGTTTGGTGCCACAACCACCACCCTGGGCAGTAGAGTTCAAGAGGGTTGCAAGTTTGCCAATGGAGCAAAGGAGTGGGAAGGACTGGGAATGGTACATCCTGTCATGCTGGAGGAATGAAAAGAGAGTGTTTTATCTCCCTGGAGCAAGCTAACAGTACCCTGGAGAGATCTGGGTGAAACAGATTATAGATAACCCTCAGCTGGAGTGGCATAACCTTAAAACATTCAGAGGATACTTAGCACAGCCTAACACTTTTCAGTAGGTGAATGCTCATATTTTATGTGCCCTCATGATTGTTTAAAGGTAACCTGTAACACCAGCCTTTGGAAAAGGGATGGAATTGTTTCCAAGATGTCAAACATTATTTCACCGTACAGGACAGTTGTTTTTCAGACAGAATTATACAGATAATTATGTGGATTACCATAATGACATCTGTAAACAATTACTAACCACTATAAACTCATTTCTGCTTGGTTTGCCAAGGTTTTCTATTACACAAGGAAAAGAGTGAGTGTCAGGCAGAGCTTCCTCATCTAGATGGTACAGAAAGATCATTGAAAACTGTCTCATTATATAATGTCACTCTGACACTTTAAGACATTTACTTCATGCTCCAGGATGCTGCTGTCCTTGTCATTTAGGTGACATCACTTCCAGACTAATATACTGTAAAGATAATTCAGATAATACCATCCTTACAGCTGATAGGACTTCGAGTACTGGTGCCTTTTCTATGACAGATGCTGTTTCAGTAGCACTCCAATCTTGGGGGAAATTTTTTCCAAAATTAAAAATCATCCCCCCTCCATTTTTTAAAACAAGTAGGATTGATTTTCTTCATTGCAGAATAGCAATATAGACTGTTTACCACAAGTTGTGCCCCAAATATCTTTTAGGTAATTATATTTTCATTTCACTGATGACAATATTGTATAAATGCTTGAGTCACGTCATCAACTGCATTTGGTTTCTAGTAGATAAACAGTACCTTAACTCAGAAAACAGTATATTCAAAAAGCAAGAAACTTCTTGGCTGCCATTTAAAATGAAACCTAGTCTAGGTGATCTAAACTGGAAAACAGACGAATTACAGCAAGAAAGCCAAGGAAGTTTTTGTCAAGGTCTGTACATTTTAGCCTGCACACTCAATTTTAGAGGACATACAGTCTGGCTGTCCACTGACACCTGGGGAAGGCTAATGAAGGCAAGAAGAAATAACTTGGAAGCTAAAATAACAGTGGTAAGGAGCCAAAGACATTTTAGGTTTAACTAACTCTTTTGAAATAAAAATCTATTGCACATAGGAAAATGTTTTTAGGGTTAGTGCACAGTGTGTGGAGTGAAAATGATCCCCTTTGATGCTACCACCTACAAAACTGATAAGTTTTGGCATAAACAAGTCTATGATCCAGGCAGGAAGTAGATTCTATGCTGCACGTTCACACACATGCCCATCCCTAACTTCGTATGGTACTCACTTCTGAGATGCTTGTCCAGAGGCTAATTTTTTGTCCTGAGGTCTTTATAGTTTCTTCTCTTCCTTGACATATTTTATCGAAGCATCAAAGTCTCTGAGACCAATACAAGTATTGTTCAGTCAGTGGCTTGTTTAGGAAAACAGTTCAGGGGGAAGGTGCTATTAATTCCCTGATATCACAAGGTCACCTTTATAATGCACCCGAGTTTGATCCATGTGGTAGAAAAGGCAGCTATGTTTGTTTATGAATTCTAGTTTGCCACAGTAGAATATGGAGTTCTGCTGTTCTGCCACCTCTCTAGGGCACTTTTTCACATAAAAGTCATATTTGGAAGAATTTTTTTAAGTCCAGAATCATAAGAAACATAGGACTGGGTCTTCAGATGGTGTATACTAGCATACTTCTATGGAGGCCTTTGGAGCTAGGCTGAGGTAAGCCATCTAAGGATCTGCCCACATTTATTTTAAAGACAGCTTCAGAATGTTAATCTGCCAAAGGGGGTAGATTAATCTATCAAATATATTTAATCCAGCCTGTGAGCCTGTATTTTGACATTCATGGCTTAGTAAGCAATGGTGGAAAAGAACCTACATTCTTAGTCTCTCTGATGATCATGTAATAGAGGACCTACATTATGTAGGAGGAAAAGGAAAGCAGATATAGCACAATGGGTATGGTTATAAACCGACTGAGAACCAATCAGTCACTGATAAGGCCATCTCAGATCTAAAATGTTTTGGGGGACACCGACCCCAGGGAGTGTAATCAGCTTCTCCGTGATTCACATAATTCAGAACAACCCCTCTTTTCGAAAGCCACTGTGAAAGTAAGCCCTGATCCTTCAGCATACTTAAGGTGCCAGTTATGATTTAGAACATGAGATTTCAAGCCTTATTTCCTTTTATTACTGAGTGAAAGTTTTTCAAATGCTTATTAAGATAACCTGGGAATCAGGGAGGAAAACAATGAATCACTCATGAAGAAGAAATGAATCTTTGAGAGAATCCTAATAAAGAAGCATTTATCATTCTTTCTTCTTTATTTATCTTCTCAGCCTGAGTTTCAGTCCCCTCACCTGTGTGACTGATGCTGCCTTTGAACAGCTTCCACCCCCACTTTTTCTTTGTCAGGTTCATCATGCTACTAGCCCAGCGAAGGGGATAAAATAAAGCTCTTTAGAGGTGAAATTAAACACTTACAGTTTCCCTCTCTCTTCTTGTTATCGTTTATACTGCAGGCAGTTCAGAGACTACATCCAAATCAATATTTTGACCTGCTGAGAATGAGCAATTTCAGCATTTTCTTTCATTAAGGGTTTTTTTTTCAATTATTGCTTATTAAGCTGATTTTAAAATAAGAAAAAGAGCAATTTGCCCCAGTGAGAAGCATAGACAAACTAGTAGCCCATATCAATGCGTCAGTTTGTTCTTGTAGTTTAGTTAGCAGCACATTTAGTTAATAGTTGTAAGCTGCAGAATGTTAAGATGGCTTTATTTGGTATGGGTTATTACACCCAAGTTTGGTTTTTGCAAGGTAAGTTGTTCATTAAATGCCATCCTGATGCTGCTATGTGAGTGGTTGTTTAACTAGCCTGTTAATCTATATTCCAGTACTTTTCTGTAAAATTTTCCTCCTCTCAGCATAGACGCTCTGTAGAAGAATAGATTGGTTGGTATGCTCATCTGTTAACCATAGGTAGCAGAAGGCTGGGACTAATGGGGTTTAGCCCCCCCAAAACTAATTTTGCAGCAGCCAGAAACAGCATCACTGCCATGCTGCAGCACCACACCCAGCGCCCCTGCTGCATGCTTCTTCATGCGTACGGCACCAGTGCACACCAGCCCCTGCAAAGGCCCTGAAGGATGGAGGAACAGGGGCCAGATGGGCGCACCCCACACCGCCCAGCCCCCCCAATAATATTTTCTTCCACTGCTTATGCTGTTAGCTCACAAACTGTTTTTTCAGCTCACAGCTACTGCCAAAGCAGGCTGTTGTTGAGCAACAAACTGGAAGGATTTCTGAACTAGATACCTATGGTCAGATTTTTCAGTGGTCTAACCAACAGTCAGATTTTGTTTTTCACTACACTGCTGTGAAATTAGAATACCTCTATCAGCAGTTGGTCCAGAATCACACTTACATAGCCAAGAGCTGAATTTGACCTTTAGTTAGGGTAGTGTTACAGGTTACCTTTGAACCTTTAAGACACTCTAAAAGGGAGAATTCACTCATTAAAGATATTGCCTTGTGCTAAGTTCACTCTAAATGGTTTAAGGTTATGCTGCTTCAGCTGAGGGTTATTTTTTATTTGTTTTACCCAGGTCATTCCAGGATATTATTAGTCTGCTCCAGGGAGATAAAACACTATATTTTCATTCCTCCAGCCTCACAGGATGCACCATTCCCAGTCCTTCCCACTCCTATGTTTCATGAGTAAACTTGCAACCCTCTTGAACTCTAATGCCCAGGGTGGTGGCACTAGCCCCAAACCAACACTCCCTCCCACTCTTAGGGGGTGTGATCCCAGCACACTCTGAACACCCAGGTGTAGCTTACCAGTTTTGTGCTTGCTGTAGCATCCCTGTACAAACAGCAACAGCAATCCTACTACCTGCCTCTATGAAGAAAATGAGGCAGGTAGAAACCCGTTTCAGTTGGGTCTAAGCTGTCCTGGTGTGGCATACAGTGAGATTGCTAGGCCTCATCTCTGCCCCCAGGTAGCATACAGTGAGCTCTCTGGATGTCAGCCCTGCCCATGTGTGCCATGCAGCAAGCCTGTTGGGTTTCAGTTCTGCCCTGGTGTGAGTACTAACTAGGTTGACGATATTATTTTTAAGGAAATCTGGGATGGGGGCAGAGACATGCATGTGCATGCTCACGCACACACACACGGTCACACACACAACACACATGGCCATTTCCTCCTACAGCCCAGCACACAGCAGGTGTTGGGGAAGTTGCTGTGCTGCTGGGCTGTCAGACTGCTGCCTGGTCCCTGTGCCCAGTGCCACCAAGTTCAGTGTCTGTTTTCCTTTGCCCCGCAGTGGTTGCTATTCCCTGGCACTCTGCCACACCCACTCCCAGGCTAGGAACCCCCAGCTGCTGCAGTGGTATCTGTCCCCTGCAGCCAGCAACTTGCTTGGCTCATAGTTTCATAGTTTCATAGCTGGTAGGGTTGGAAGGGACCTGAGCAGATCATCAAGTCCGACCCCCTGCCATGGGCAGGAAAGAGTGCTGGGGTCAAATGACCCCAGCAAGGTGTCTATCTAGCCTCCTTTTGAAGACCCCTAGGGTAGGAATGAGCACCACTTCTCTTGGAAGTTGGTTCCAGATCCTAGCCGCCCTGACTGTGAAGTAGGGCCTCTTGATGGCTCAGCAGCTCCCACCCATTTACAAGGGATGGCACAGCTGGCTGGCACCCCGTTGGGGAGGCGGGGGGGAGGCGCGCACACACACACACACACACACACACACACACACACACACACACACACACACCCCCCTCTGTTTGTTGTGGGAGGCTGTGTTTGTTGGGGAGGGAGGGGGGAGGGAGGGTCTGTTTGATGTGAGGGGAATAAAAACTTGTTCTTCTGAGATGTGTCTGTAGTAAGCATGGTGCTGAGGGTGGGAGGGTAGATGGAGGTTGGGGGGAGGCCATCGGCAGTTGTCCAGGTGGGCTACAATGATAAGTGCAGGAGGAGGTGGTTGTCCAGCACTTCTCACTCTCAGTGCCCTGGCCCCTGTGTTACGCCTCAGCTCTGTATTCTTGGGCAACCCTGGCACAGGATGCAGTCTGTCTGACTCACAAAGGACTTCCCCCCCCACTCCTCTACCTAAACGAAACTGATTAAGATGCAGTGAGAGACGCACCTAAAACTCTCCAGATAAGGGTGATAAGAGTGAAACAACTGCCCTAGGTCTCATTTACATCCGAGATGGAACCAGATGACCATTCATTTACATGAGAGATGGAAAACAGAAAGCCTGAAGCAGAGACTGCAGTGAATTCTGGGACCAGAGAAGCAGGAGAGCGCTGCATGATGGGGAATCTGTGCTTCCAATGTTAATTAACCCATGTTCACACACACCCAGCTCAGCATTTATCAGACCAGTTCTAATCTGGATTTGCTAAGGACTTTTCTCCCCCCAGACACACACCCACAGCTCTAAGTTTAATAGGCATCTCGGGCCGTACATTCCCCGGTCCCACTATGGGAGGTCTATTTAAACTTGATTGACTAAAACTCGGTTGCCGGGTTAGGGAATGCTGAGGCAAGAGACCGAGTCCGAGGGGGTACGGGCAACATTTGAACAATGGTTAAGGGTTCATCACAGCATCCAGCCTGCTGGAGCCCTAATCCCAGGTGTTGTCGTATCTTTCCCGAGACGACTGGTGGGAGTCCTCTCCACAAAAGGTTATGAGCACCCCAATAATTGCTTTAAGTCTGTTAAAAGACTATAGTAAAATCTGGAAAAGTCATGCTAAGCTGAGGCTTGTGCACAACAAGTAAAAATCCCAAATCCTGATGCTGCAAGCTATCTATTGTTCCTGAAGAAACCATGAGATATCCCATCAGGATATCTGCCATCCATAGGAATCTCAAGCTGGCTCCCAAGTATTTGGGTTACTCCCTAATCTTAAGTGTTTCCTGATTATCAATCAGTTTCCTGAGATGGTCCAAACCAGATAACCCCTTGTCAATATAAAAGACAATGATTTACACTACTGAGGGTGCTTCAAAGCAACTGAACTGAGGGTATAAAAATGTGTAAGTGTGTGTGCTTAAAAAGAAGAAAGAGAAAGAAAAAGAAGAAGCAGGAGGAAAGAGGGAGAAAAAGGAAAGAAGAAGAAAACTCCTGTGCTGACACCATCCCCTGTCGTTCTTGGGACGCTGGAAGAACAGATCATCTCTCTCTTCAAGGATTGTGCTACTGACTGTGCCTGTCAGCTTTGCAGCCTGGGTACCGTGGACTCGGTGAGATTCCCAGCGTTCTCTCTTCTTTCTAGGCATAAACTTCTGAACCTGAACTGTATCAGTTAAGCTTGAGCTAAGTTTCCCCAAATACTTAGTGAAACCAGGGTAGTATTGTCATTGTTTGTGTTTGTTTTTCTTTTGCATGTCTATTACTACTAGTACTATTATATATTTCATATGCTTAGCAATAAATAACTTTTATAAGCAAACTGGTAGTAATTGGGTATATTTTTCCTTCTCTGCTTCTTTTTCCTTCTGTGCTCTGCAGCAACGCTTCTTTTACCTATGCTAAAGATCCCGGTGAAGCCTAAATTATTGTGGGGCTGCTCATCAAGAGGCCAAAGATTGGGATGTGCTGAGTTTGAAACACATAAGGGGATCAGCTTGTACAGGCTGATTGACCCAGTTTGACTCAGACGTGCCCTTATGAACTGAATGCTGGCCCATGAGGGTGTCAGCTGGACACCCAGCCGGATTCAGAGGGATTCTGTTTACCTGTGTGCTTGTGTCTGACTGCATTTTATTGTTGCTCTTATGAACTGATCCTTGGCATATGAGGGTGTCAGCCTGTCCATGCTGATCAGCCCGGCCAGGTCAGGCGTGTCACGTTAACTTGTGTGTGTTTGTGTGTATGACTGATTGGGTGACTGGAGGAACCCAGTCCCATTGAGATTGAGTCCTGCAAGATAGCTCCACTGGGGGTGAGGGCTTGCAGAAGGGAGAAATACAGCTCCATATAGTAACACAAGCAGCACATTGACAGAATCACCAAGACCCTAGAAACTATCCCTAATAAATGAGCACACCCCAAAGTAATGGGCAAATTTGGTAACACCTGGGGGTGGATATGTGGTTTGACTGGGGCCTTGATGGGGGTGGGGGGAGGGAGAGCACTGCTGCCACTGTCACTGCTGCGGTAGGTAGTGCTCTCACTGCCAGGTGTCCTTCATCCACCTCATCTCCTCCACCCAGGCCTCACAGATGTTATGCAGCATGCAGGTTGTGAAAATGACCCAGGGGAAGTTGTCCTTTCTGAAACTGAGGCAGGTGGTAAGGGTGCACTAGCATTCCTTGGGCTTGCCAAAGGTGCACTCCACCAGGGCATGGGTCTGGCCCAGGCACCAGTTGAAGTAGGCCTGGTGGGGGTCCAACTGGCTGGTGTAGGGCTGCATGAGCCAGGGCAAGAGTGGGTAGATGGGGTCCCCAATGAGAAGGGGCAGGACCACCACAGTGCCCAGCTGCAGTTCCAGCACCACTGATACAAAGCAGCTGGTCTCCACCAGAGCAGGATGGAGTTGTGGAACACATGGGCACCATGGGCACTGCCTGCCCAGCCAGCACTCATGTTCATGAAGGTGTCATGGTGGTCCATGACAGCCTGGAGAACAACTGAGTGAAAGCATTTCTGGCTGTAGTAGGAGTGGTCATAGTGGGGCAGGCAGGTGATAGGGACGTGGGTCCCAACCAGGGCCCTGATGCACTGAGGGAAATCTATGGCATCGAACCCTGTCACCACTGCCAGGGAGTCATACACATGGAACATTTTGTGCCCCAGCACATCCTGGAGGGTGCCACACACCTCCAGGATGGCCTCCCTGGAAGTGGCCATGCCCACCCCAAAGAGATGGCCCATGTAGTGAAGGCTGGCAGGTATGGTCAGCTTGAGCAGAGTGAAGGCCAGTTAGGTGTCTGTGGGGAGGGATGCCCTCATGTTGGCGTCCTGCTACTCCAAGTGTGGCCAGAGCTGCCCCAGAAGGTCCCAGGAGGTGGTTTGGATAATTTGGAATACTTCCAGCCACTGCTTGTCATCCTAGGTGTGCTGTACAATGTGCAGCCACCAATCTTGGCTGGCCTGGAGGTTGGGGCCCAGAAGGGCAATGATGGCTCCAGCAGTGGTATCCAGCAGCTTGTCATTTGTGTCCCTGCTGGGGTCTGGCCAGCTGGATGGGGTCCAGGTGACAGGTGCCTGGCAGCAGCAGCCCTAGAATGGCACACTGTAGCTGGGCAGGTGGTCTCTGTAGATTAGAACTGTGAAAAATTTTGCTGGCTGTTCCCTTCCCCAGCCTGATCGAAATGTTGAAACAGTAAAACCGTTTTGATGAAATGGAATGAAACAGTGTTTTTGAAATGAAACAAAACTCGAAACCAAACACCGTTCCATCAAAACAGATGTCAAAGTGGAATGCTGCTGTTTTGCATAGTCCTACTGCACATGGGGGAGTCAGGAGGGCCCAGATGCCAGCCAGTGGTCAGCAGAAGCCTGGGGTGCTGGTCATCACTGCCAGGGGCAGGGGCAGGGGCTGGTGCAGCCACAGCACAGGGAGGCAGAGGCAGTGAGGAGAGGGCTGCTGCATGCAGCTCCCACACTGAATGCTGCTTTTGGCTAGGGAACAGGGAGCAGGGAGCAGGGCTGCCTTTTCAAGATGGCTGCCAGCTGCTGGCAGCTGTGGGCAGAGCCTTGAGCACACCCTCATTGCAGCAGCGACCCATTGCAGAGCCAGAGGAAGTGGCAGCAGTTTGGTGCTAAGAGCAGCAAATCTGCTGCCATGCCCCTGCACATGTAGACGCCTGCCTGGGAGCGTTTACTCGCAAGTAGTTTACTTGCAAGTAAACTGATCCTGGCTCAAATGCTCATGTAGGCATACCCACAGGGACCAACCCCTTTGACAATTAAGAATGGAGAAGACCTGATCAAGGAAAAGGGAGCCATCAGTGCCTGTTGGAAGGAGCATTTTGAAAACCTCATTCAAGACTGCTGTTGATGAGAATGTTCTCAACTCCATCCTGCAACATACAGTCAGAAATGATCTCAGAATCCCTCCAACCCTTTCTGAGGTGAGGAAAACCATCAAACAGGTAAAGAACAACAAGGCATGTGGAAGGAATCCCCAATTAAATCTTCAAACAGGGAGGAGAGGAGCTCACATCACAACTTCATGCCCTTACCTTAAGGATCTGGAATGATTAGGAAATCCCAGATAACCTCAGGAATGCCATTTTTGTGACCATCTCCTTTCATAGATTCATAGATGCTAGGGTCAGAAGGGACTTCAACAGATCATTGAGTTCAACACCCTGTCTAGGCAGGAAAGTGTGCTAGGGTCAGATGACCCCAGCCAGATGCCTATCCAGCCTTCTCTTGAAGACTCCCAAGGTAGGAGAGAGCACAACCTCCCTTGGAAGCCCATTTCAAATTTTGGCCACCCTTACCATGAAGAAGTTTTTCCTGATATCTAGCCTAAATCTACTCTCTGTCATAGAATGAAACCAAATTGCCTGCTACAAATCCATGCTGGTTGCCCTGCTGCATTATTTTTCCCACTGGACTCCCACAGATATGATCTTTCATAATCTTTTCAAAGACCTTTCCAAGGATGGAAGTGAGACTGACTGGCCTATAATTACTTGGATCCTCCTTCCTCCCCTTCTTGGAAATAGGGACCACATTGGCCCTTTTCCAGTCCTCCGAGACCTGACCTAGGTGCCATAAGCACTCAAACAGCCATGCCAGTGGTTCTGCTATGACACCGGCAAATTCCTTCAGTGCTCTCAGATGCAGCTCATCCAAGCCTGCTGACTTGAACACATCCAGTCCATCCAAGTGACTGCACCAAGTCAGTGTCGACAGTTGCTGGGCTGGTGTCCCTCTGATGCTTATCTAAGAACCCAATAGGAGACTTATCTTGATCCCTGTTCAAGAACACTGAGGCAAAATACTCATTGAATAGCCTTGTCCTCCCGTCTGTCACCAATTGCTCCTTTTTGTTCAGTAGGGGCCCTACGCTGCCTGCACCTTCCTTTTACTCCCTACATACTGAAAAAAAAGACTTTTTATTGTCTTTAATTTGTATTGCCAGCCTCATCTCTGTAGTTGTTTTGGCCTTTCTAACTACCTCCCTGCAAGTGTGGGCCAAGTAGATATACTCCTCCTTGGTAGCTTCCCATTGCTTCCACCACCTATATGCCTTCTTTTTTGCCCTTAGGCTCCCCTGGATTTCCCAGTCTAGCCAAGGAAGTTTTTTTGGCTCCTTTCCCCCTTTTCCCTTGTACTGGGATCATCTCCCTCTGTGCCTGAAGATTTGCTTCCTTTAGGAATGACCACCTTTCCTGGACTCCCATCTCGCCAATATTCCTATCCTGCAGTGCATCATTGACTAGACTCCTAAGCACACTGAAGTTAGCCTTCCTAAAGTTAAGCACTTCCACCCTACTAGTTATCTTACCAACCCTACGCTCTATGGTGAATTCGATTGATTGGTGTTCACTATCCCCAAGGTGACCACGAATCTGTAGCTCCCCTATCAGGTCATCCTCCATAGCCAACACCAAGTTCAGTAAGGCATTCTCCTTAGTAGGACTATATACCTCCTGCATTAGGTGAAGGTCCCACATGCAGGTTAAGAACCTATGTGAATGGTTGGATTTGGCTGACTGCTCCTCCCAGCAGATGTCAGGGTATTTTAGGAACCCCATGACAACCACATCCCTAGACTGTACGGCCTCTGAAAGCTGCCTCAAGAATTCCAAGTCTAGCTTTTCCTCTTGGTGTGGTGGTCTGTAGCAGACCTCCTCCCCCTGAAGTCCCTTTTCCCTTGACCTCCATGTATCCTAAACCACAATTCCTCAACTTTCTCCTCCTTTAAAAATTACCTCAGAGAAGCATGGATAAAAGTCAACAGCAGAGGAAGTGTGATTCCAAATATGAACACCATGACAGCTCCAACACAGGAGATCAGGAAGTATCGAGACAACATGATAGCTGCCATGAACACAGTTCGGTACTGCCTCTTAAACCTGCCAAGTATATCCTTATTGTATGATACCCACACAAACCCCACGAACACCAGCACCACCATGGCACTGCCAAGCAGCACGTTGAGTGGATGCAGAAATCCCATGAAAGAGACGACGGCGGCTGCCAGTACTACGTAGTTGGTCTGGTAGTAGAGCAGGTTGCTGACCACGTGGTGGCTCCACTTGGGCATGTCCCCCAGGCCGAGCTGCATGAAGCTGTCATGCCTGGGGAAGAAGTTGTCCCAGGGCCACAGTGGTGACTCCTGCACCTCCATGGCTGCACCATGCCCGCCCGCACCGTGCCTCTATGCATCAATCTCTTCCTTTTCTTGTTAAGCACCTTTTCCCTGTTTCTTTCATGCCAGCTAAATAATCCAAGACCAAAATATCCGAAGTGTTTCCTAGGCATGTTTTGGGAATTAATACCAACAGCTTCAGTGGACACCCTCTGAAAGGTGTCTCAAATTGTGCTCCAAGAATTGCAAGCATCTGAAATCACGGGTAGCTTCTAACAATTTGTGTCTGCTTCTTTATAATGAACATACCTATGATATTTTAGAAAACATTGAAGCTCATGTTATTGTCACTTTGAACCCTTTTCTTGTATTTTCTTCCATTTTTTGTCTGTTTTAATCTCACTGTAAAGTGTAAGGGTAGATTAATAGATTGTAAGGCCGGAAGGGACCTCAGAAGACCATCAGGTCCAGCCCTCTGCACCAAGCAGGAAAGATAACTGGGGGTCAGGTGACCAAAGCAAAGTGACTGTCTAGTCTTCTCTTGAAGATTGTCAGGGTAGGTGACTGCACCACTTCTGGAGGGAGCTTATTCCACAGTCTGGACACCCCGACTGTGAAGAAGTTTTTCCTAATGTTAAGGCTGACTCCATCTTCCAGGAGTTTGTGGCCATTACTCCTGGTTTTCCCCTCGGGTGCCCTGAACAGTTGCTCACCGAGTCCTTGATGTACTCCCTTAGTGTAGTGGAAAGCTGCTACCAGGTCCCCTCTCAGCCTTCTTTTCCTCAGGCTGAAGAATCCCAGATCCCTTAGCCTTTCCTCATATGGCTTACCTTTTAAGACTCTGATCATATGGGTGCCTCTTCTTTGGACTCTCTCAAGCTTGTCCACATCCTTGTTAAAGTGTGGCGCCCAGAACTGGATGCAGCTGCGGTCTCACCAGTATTGAGTAGAGCAGAATCACCTTCTTGGCTTTGCTGGAGATGAATCGATTGATGCATGCCAGAGTATTATTTGCCCTACTGGCTACAGCATCGCACTGCTGGCTTATATTCATACTGTGGCCTATTATTACCTCCACATCCCTTTCATTCATGGTGCTAGTCAGCTTGGTGCCATCAAGCCTGTAGATATGTTGTGGGTTGCTTGTCCAGAAGTGGAGAACTTTACATTTCTCAACGTTGACCTTCATCAGGTTCCAATTTGCCCAACTTGCTAGCCTGTCTAACTGCAGATACAGGCGGACCTATTTTCAAGCATGACCACGCTCCCCCATAACTTGATGTTGTTTGCAAACTTATCCAATGATCTCTTTACCCCCACATTCAGATTGTTAATAAAGATGTTGAAAAGCACTAGACCAAGCACCGATCCTTGCGGGACACTGCTACCCATTTTTTTCCAGGATGACACAGATCCGTTCACTACAACTCTCTGGGTCCTATCCTGCAGCCAGTTTCTCACCCACCTGACTATCTCAGAGTTAAGCCCACAATCCTCCAATTTGCTCATGAGGACATTGTGGGATACTAGATCAAAGGCCTTTTGTACATCTAGGTATACAATGTTAACCTGCTCTTTCATGTCCAGGTGGTGAGCTACCTGGTCACAGAAGGAGATGAGGTTGGTAAGGCAAGACCTGCCCACAAAGAAGCCATGCTGGCTGTCATTCAGAATCTTACCTTCTGCAAGCTTATTGCAGATAGACTCCTTAATGAACTTTCTAGGATTTTCCCTAGGATGGAAGTTAGGCTGATTGGCCTATAGTTACCCAGTCCTCCCTCCTGCCCTTCTTGTGGATGGGCACAACATTGGCTCTCTTCCAGTACTCAGGGACTTCTCCAGAGTACCACAAGGTGTGGAAGAGTTTCGCCAGGGGTTCTGTAATGACTTTGGCTAGCTCCTTCAGCACTCTCAATGAAGATCATCCAGTCTCACTGACTTGCGTATGTCCAATTTTATTAATTGGTCATACACCAACTCTACGGCAGTAGTAGGAATGTGATTATTTCTGCTGTACTCATCCTCTACTCTACCAGACATACAGCCCACCAAACACTCAGCAAAAAACAAAGGTACAGGCAGCTGGATCACTTACCTTTCCCATGCAGAATCTGGTGCCTGGCTTCTCTCCTCCTCCCTCCTCTTGCCTCCAGCAGCTGCCTGCAAATTGCTCCCCCCGTTTGCAGTCCTGTTCATTGGCTCCCTGGTCACAGGGGAGGAACTATTTATAAGTTTGTTCAGTGAAGGTCAAGGAGAGGGAATCTTGAGTTTATTAAGTATGGTTAGGCCTGTCCAATTTGGTAAGCACTGAAGGGGAAAACCAAGCTAACAATGATAGTTGGTAATTTCTTTTTGGAGAGTTAAAGAAGAGATTTTAAGTTGGGGCATGGGCCAAATTGGCAGTAATTTGAACTTTCATAGCAGAAACTGAAGAATACAATATATTATCTGTGTTTTAAGATTTGGTATCCCGGTGTGTTGTTTTTTTTCTGTTAGTCTAAGCTACAAATGTACCATCATCTGAACAAACTTTATAATTTAAATATATAACTTGCAGTTAAGTTAAACTATAAAATGAGAATGAAAACAATGCTTCTAAAAGTTTCACACTGAAGAAGAAGAGATACAAATGCAGGTGGTGGCAACAGCATGTCACTGAATTTTTGCACACAAATGAGTATTGACTAATCACTGATGGCTCTAAAAACTGTATTCACACAAAAATTACTAAAATTATTGTACAGCTTATTGTTATTGTAGGAAGACACTGAAAATGAAAATATCAGGCTAGATTGTATTTCTCTTGATGACAAAATAAAGATAAATCTTTCCATTTGTAACAAGGCTCTTTATGCAATTTTCTGAACTTTGTTTTACCTGCTGGGCATGTTTGATGTTGTGCTTATTCCCTTCTTTTGTACGGGCTGTTGGTACTGCAGATCTTTATCTCTTCCAGATATCATTGCTCCTGCATGCCCTTTTTTAAGGATTGAAATTAAGGCAATCAGGACTCATAGTAGAGATGATATATTTTATTAGACCAAGAAGATTTTTGCAAAACAAAATTTTAATTGCAAGCTTTTAGGTACAAGCACCCTTCATCAGGGATTGGAGAAAAGATTGTAAAAGTTCTCCTAGGTAGAACATCTCCTTTTGAGAGATGTCACACAGAAGGGTGACTAGGCAATAACCAAGTTTCTGTGTAGCCCCTCTGGTAGCATAAAGAAAAAAGATCTCAAATTGTATCACAATAGGATAGTTCTTGCAAGCAGAAGGAATGACATGCTTTATTGTTATTTATTTCTGTGCTTAAAACAAAACCAATTTTTAATGGCCCTAAATTCTATTTAAATTGTATTTAAAAATAATCACAGAGCATGTCAGTGCAAAGTATGTCAATACAGAGCTCTGGTACCCTTGTATTTAAAAAATACAGCATAAAAGCAGCAGCAGGTCTTTTTCCTGCTGCCCTACCACATATTTAATAGACTATCATATAACCAACATGGCTTAAAACCTCATCAGAACCCTCAGCTGTTTCAGACCTACAACAGTATCTACTCAATGTGTTGTTAGTTGTTACTTTTTTTGGTATAGTGAGTCAGAAGGTCCAAAGCAATAACTAAATCACTCTAAATATAGTTGAAAAGCCAAGTTAATCAGCATGTGGTTAATTGAATATAAAATCAGATTTCAGTAAAAAACTTGCATCGTATTGGATAATGATGGAAAAATATTCATGTCTGCAAATGCAAGAAAATCAAATAAAGATCGTTTTCATTGTGTGGCTTGCAAAGGCACTGCTACACTTGCAAATAACTAGTAGGGCTGTGCGAGTCTTTGGATCCCGCTTCGGATCCGGACCCACTTTGGATGCTTTGGCGTCTGAAGTGGCACTTCCGGGTCAAAGCAGGATACCAGCAATGGTGTCTGGAGTGGGTCAGGGGCATCCAAAGCGCTTTGGACACACTTCAGCCATTTTGAGGCCATTAGAAGATGGAGGGGGATCGGGGAAGGGAAGGGGAGGGAGAGCGGGGTGGGGGGAAGACTGACGTCTGTAGGTAGTCAGTGAGAAGGATTTCTTCCTGGCTACTTTTCCAATGGCAGTGTCTTTGGGGTGGGACTAAAAAAAGTATAAAAGGCCCTGTTTCCAGCCCTTCTGTGCCTTTTGCAGCTCATTCTCTGTCAGCAGCTGCGTGAGAGAGGAACACTGTGACTGAGACCTGCCTGCTGCTTTTTCATGTTATAAAGGAGTGGCTAGGATTTAGCTTAATTTAGCTTAGTTTAGTTTAGCTATTCAATTCAATTATTAGTAGTATTACAATTCAATTTATTTCTCTGAATTATTTTTTTGGGAACTTGTTTTGGAAACTTTGCAAAAAGACAATTGTGTTTTCCCAGCCAGTGTTATCTATCACTATGCAGGGAGGCACAGATTGCTTGCTTGCATGCACGCACACACGCACGTGCACACACATGCACATACACAGAGACCCAGAATATAGAAAAAAAAATCACAGAAGAAGACAGACAGATATTTACAGAAGAGCAAGACACAGATAATATATTGAGACACAGGAACAGATTCAAATAATTTAATTACACCACAAGATAGACAATATTGTGACAGCCAGAAAGAAGACACAAAAGAAGACATAAAAATAATTTCATTCACAGCACAAGATAGACATAGATATTCGCAGGAGAACAAGACAGACAGATATACAAAAGGATTCACACACACACACAGACCTTTTGCAGCACAGGAAAGATCAATATGAAGCATGCTGGAAAGGCAGGTGCCAGGTCTTTTGGCAGGGGAGGGAAAGTGGGTAAGAAGAGAGCTAGAGCTGCAAGCGCTCCTGCGTCCCAAACACTGATGCATTCCATTCCCAAGCAGCCATGACATCAGTGCTGCCAGTGGAAGCCAGGCAGTGGGAGCAGTGTCTGCACCTAACGTCCTTGTACCTGCACCACCTCCCCTCAGTTGAGAAGTGGGCACCAGTAGTGAAATCACTGCCTCTTCCACCCCAATTTCAGCTCTCAGTGTGAGTCTCCCACTGCCAGAGAAGGAGCTGGAGCTGGAACCAGGGATGCTGAGCGCACTGGCTCAGGCAATTCTGGGAACTGAGGGGGAATCAGAGTTTGTGCTCCACACCCCTCACGTTTCCCCTAGACCCAGGTCTTCTCTGGAAAGCAGCACCTCAGAGGAAGCTGAAGTTGTGGAGGCAAGTGGCTCAGCTGAGGCAGCTCCTCCTGCTGTTCAGCCTCAGCCTGCTGAGAAGGGGGAAAAGGCAGGATCCTTGCCCTCAACCCAGAAGCAGGAGAGTAGTGTAGTGTGGGATCATTTTGAGTTGGCAGATGATCCCAGGTTTGCCATCTGCCAGCACTGCTGAAGGCACATGAGGCGTGGCAAGGACATGAGACATTTCTTCACCATGGCCATGATGCTGCATCTGAGGAGGCACCACCCCCTTGCACTTCTTCCTCCTGCTCAGCCTGGCACCAGTGTGAGTGTGCCGAAAGGGAAGTCCCCCACTCGCTCCAAAGTCCCCTTGCCCCCAAAGCAGAGGCAGGCCACCCTGGACAAGTGGGGGAAAGGTGGAAAGAAAGGGGGGCATGTTTCCAAGGCTTGTGAGATCACCCAGAGCATTGGGGAGATGCTTGCTCTGGATAGCCAGCCCTTCTCCCTAGTTGAGTGGCCAAGGTTCAGGCGGTTTGTAGCACTTCTGGCCCTATTTTACAAAGCGCCCACATGCACCACCTTTAGCAGGGTGGTGGTGCCCTCCCTGTATCAGGCATGCAGGGAGTACTTGAGGGAGGAGCTGCACAAAGCAGAGCCACAGGTAGCCTTGCACTTCACCTCCAACATCTGGAGCAGCCAGGGTGGTAATCATGCCAACCTCTCCCTCACGGGGCACTGGTGAGATCAGTCAGGCCATCGGTGGGCTCTACTGCAAGCCAAGGTGCTGGATGAGTCCCACATGGCAAAAGAGATCATGGGGGCCATGAACTGCATGGTGCAGGGGTGGCTTGTTGGGCAGGCCAAGCTCACCTGCGGGTTCATGGTCACTGAGAACAGGGCCAATATGATGAAGGCTGTTTGTGATTCCAACTTTGTTGGCATCTGCTGTGTGGCACACAGGCTGCACCTAATAGGGAGGGATGCCTTGGAGGGGGACAGGGCTGCTGGTGACAGCGCCGCCACCAGTACTGCTACAAGCCAGCTGATTTCAAAATGCAGGAAGGTGGCGGGCTACTTCCACCACAGCATTAAGGGGGCCAAGATGCTGTGGGAGAAACAGGCAGAGCTCAGCATCCCTCAGCACAGAATCATACAGGATGTGGAGACTCGGTGGAACTCCACATACCTGATGCTCGAGAGGCTGGTGGAGCAACAGAAGGCCATCCATGAGATGGCCTTGCTTGGGGAGATAGGGATCAGTGCCCTCCTGGACAGAGCTGAGTGGGGTACCCTCTTCCAGATGTTGGTGGTCCTCAAGCCCTTCCTGGAGGCCACCGAGACCCTTAGCGCTGGTGATGCCTTCCTCAGCCAGGTGATCCCCCTAGTGAGGGAACTGGAGAACCAAATGGAGAAGTTCCAGGGGATCAATGTTCCTGGCTGGGGCAGGCCACTGTCACCAGATGTACAGGCATTGGTGAGGCAGCTGAAGGAGGGCATCAGGAGATGGCTGCATCCCTTGCAGTCCACTATGGTCCACATGATGGCGGGCATGTGCGACCTGAGGGTGAAGGGGAGCATGTGCACTGGCAGCCCCAAAACCCTTGATCACTGGACGCAGGTGCTGGTGAACAAAGTCAGGGAGGCTCAAGTGCAGAGGCGAGGGGATGTGGAAGAGGGGGATCCACTTTCCCGTGCCAGCACTCCCAGCACCAGCACTGGTGCCAGTACCAGCACCAGCCAGTCTCCTCCATGCCAGCCACTGCCAATGTGGGCAATGGGCATGGCTTCGATGCTGGGGTCCAAACACACCAGACCTCAGCCTCGGGCAGGTAGCACCAAGGCTTCAGTGGTTACCTATCTCGCTGAGGATGTGGAGCCCCTGGAATGTGACCCCTTGGCCTACTGGGCAAGCTGCAGCCAGATGTGGCAGAATCTGGCCACAGTTGCCCGGCAACACCTGTCCTGTTCACCGACCAGTGTTCCAAGCGAGAGGGTATTCAGCATTGCTGGGGATGTTGGGACACCCCACCACACCTGCTTGGATCCTACGTTGGTGGAGCAGCGGGTGTTCCTAAAGATGAACCTCCCACTGCTGGGTTTCCCCAAGCTCCACCTGCAGATGGATTGAGTGCCACCCTCCTCACTCCATCTGCACCAATTTCCTTTTTGGAGGTTTTGAAAAGCCAAGTAATGCCCCACTCTCAGCTGGAGGGGGCACTAACTGCATCATCAGCCAGCAGGGGAAGAACATGTCCCTGCTGAGCTCATTCCCCTGCCAGGATGAACTTGGAGGTATGGGATTGGGGCTATGGGGAAGGAGAAGTCCTCAGGTCCTGGGCATGACCACTAAAACTGCACCCTGCCAGAGTAGGGAGGCCTGGTGGGACTGCTGGTTGTGCGGCAGCCCCGTAAATGCCAGGACCAATGATCACCTGGTGAAAGGCTGGTAGGAGGTGCCATAACCCCCAGCTAACACATGCATGCACAAAGGCCTGGCTGGGGAATGCCCAGACCTGTCACATCTTTGATAGGCCTGATGCTTGCTGGTTGCAGTGCAGTTGTGAGGCTCTCGGTGAGCTTAGCTTAGCTGCCCGGGATGCCAGCTTTAGGGTTGAAAAGCCCTTTGTCAGGCTGAGGAAGTACCTGCAGTTGGTCCTGGATGGAAGGAATAGTAAAGAAGCCAGAGGCTGGCCTGGCCCGCAACACAGGCAAGAAAGCCAGTCAGTGAAAATGGAAATGGAGGCATCAGGCGGGGAGGGACAGGCTGGGGTGGGAGGTGGGGGAAAGGGGACGTAGCAGCTCAGGTGAAAGTGCAGAGGTGCCTGGGGAGTCAGATGTCTGGCAGGCTGCGGTGTGCCAGAATTCCACTGTCTATATTGAGTCCATGACTTTCTGTACCTACTACCTAGGAGGCTGATGAAGTGCAGTTCATACACCCAGGTCTGAAAAGTGGTTTGCATTGTAATTTGTTCCCTCTTAGGATCAGGCCTGAGAGACTGGAGGCAGAGTGTTTTTTTGGTGAGGAATGTGCCCCCGCAGGTAGTTGGGTTTTGTTGTCTTTGATAGACTCTGGTGTGCAGTTTGTGGGGGTACTAGAGATAGTTGGCACATTTTGTGTTTTGAGCTGTAGGAAGTTGGCTTCAGTTCTGGTTATGAAGTTAGGTGCTTGTTTGAACATACAAACCACTTTTCAGAGCTGGGCCTATGAACTACACTTCATCAGCCTCCTAGGTAGTAGGTACAGAAACTCACAAACTCAGTATACACAGTGGAATTCTGGCACACTGCAGCCTGCCGGACTTCTGACACCCCCGGCACCTCTGCACTTTTACCTGCACTGCTACATCCCCCTACCCCCCCTGCCCCCCACCCCAGCCTGTCCCTCCCCCCCTGACACCTCCATTTCCATTTTCACTGACTGGCTTTCTTGCCTGCATTGCGGGCCAGGCCAGCCTCTGGCTTCTTTACTATTCCTTCCATCCAGGACCAACTGCAGGTACTTCCTCAGCCTGACAAAGGGCTTTTCAACCCTAAAGCTTCCAAAGATACATTTTTTTTAAGTACTCCTTTTTTTTCATAATACACACATAGACATAAAAACACAAGATAAGCCATCAAACACCATGAATAACATCATATGTCCAACACAACACAACTTCTTTACTTCTTGCTGTCAATTCCTTTATAAAATGACAGGCTCTGTGACAGTTCTGTGTGGGTACCTTTGATGCTGCTGCTGATGCTACTGGTGTTGAGCCAGCTAAGTTATTGTACTTGTTGTCACATAAAGTGGTGGACTGGGCATGAGGCTGTAGGAGAGGAGGCCTCAGTGGGGCAAGCTGCTGTGTTGTGCAGAGGCCCCAGCATCAGGAAGGGCTCACCTTAACACACACACACAGTGTCACCCACCCACATCACGAGTTTTGCCTGTCATCAGCTTGGAGTGCAGGGCCACAAACAACAGACTCCCCTAGCGAGACACACACAGCTGGCAGGCAGGCTTTGCGGCCTGGCAGGGCCTAGCACTCACTCAGGGCTGCTCTAGGACTCACACAGCTGGCAGGCTTTGTGGCCTCAGTAAGAGCCACCAGCCCTGAAGTTTTCAGCCCGCTGCACCTTAACATACACAGGGTCATTTGTGTCACGAGTTTTGCCTGTCAGCAGCTTGGGGTGCAGTTCTCCCCAAACCCCTGCACCAATCTTCTTGAAACTTGGCAGGCTTCATGCTCCTAGAAGAGGCTACCATCCCTGCAAGTTTCATCCAAAGCATACAAAAAACAACAAAGTTATAGATCTTCCATTGATTCCCCATTATACCCTATTGTCGGATCTCCGAGGTGGCTCCAAAGCTTCAGAGCTGCTATGGCCAGATCGAGGCAGAAACCTGGTCCAGAGCTCCAGATCGGATCACGGCCATCCAAAGTGGCTAGATCTGAAGATGGATCAGATCACTGCCGACTTGCACAGCCCTACTAACTAGACCTCTGGTTCTTCACACTTTCTAACACTGTTTTGGGTATAGGCTTTTTTGTTTTCATTTCAAGTCACCTATTCTTCCACATGATGACCAGCCAGTTTTTAATTCAGTACTGTACCCAAATCCCATCAGATAAAAATAGCAAAGGTTTCTTTCTACAGCTTCACTTTTTTCCAATGGAATGAGAAGAGAGAAACAATTATCTTTCTTCATCAAGCAAAGCAGTCTGCTATACATGACCAGCAGTATCCATAAGGATTTGTGTGCTGGGGGAGGTGGGGGAGGCAGAAATATAATTTGAAAAGACCTGTCGGAATGCAAGATTTGCTGGAGTAAAGCAAAGGGATTTCAGGAATGTTATATCATGTTAGATGTAGCAGTTATCCCATTAAGACAAGATGTAACCTTTAAATGGAATAGTGATACTTTGGAGGGTGACATTTGATTTCCCTGTGTACTTTCTACATCCTATAATCTGCTGATAAACAATGAATAGTGTTCCTCTGAAGCTAGGATTTTTTTAAAGTACACAATGCTGCTAAAACATCAATTGGATTTTATGATTTGTCAGGCATACCAGTCTTTCAGTGCACTGGTGAAATTATAAAAAATGAGATGGAACAGTGTTTATGAATATTACATGAGAGAGGATATATAAACAAAAAAAAATCTACTGTTACAGTCAACTTGCTTCTTAAATTAAAGCAGTCCTTACTCATACATAAAGAGCCACATTAAAAATATTAAAGATTTTAGTCTAAACTGGTAACGTTCAAACTCTGTCCTAAATACCCTTGCTTCCCTTTCACTCATTATTGCATAGTTCATGCAATGCATGAAGTAAATGTAATTGTCCCTATTGATGGAGCCCACAGGATTACAGAAATACAATACCTTACATTACCTGAAATCTTTCCACATACTTGCCCATTCAAAATGCCTGTATGCAGTGAATTTATAAAATAAAGGCCTGAGGTTACCATCCTGGTAGGTGGATGGGATTTTGGGGGATCTAAAGTTTGGATTTAAGACACATAAAGTGATACAGTTAGGCACCTACATCTGTTTGTGTTTTTAGCTATTAGTCAGTTCCAAGCCCTCCATGTTACATTCCATATAGCTCTGAAGCATGGGTACCTATGATGAAATGTATCAGTATTATGGATTTATGATGTGCATCTACAATGCCCAAGCATAATACATGGGGGCTATATGAGCCCATCATTTAATCCAATTATTTATAAGGGGGTCTTGTGTGCTTTGTATGCATAAGAAACATTTCTTAATTTGTAAACTTTTCAGATCAAATCTGCTTTCAGTTACACCATTGCAAATCCACTAATTGGATTGGATCACTTTTTTCTGACTGGCTTAGACATTACATACAACACAGTTATTCCACCTGAGAAAAGGAATTAAAAAGCCTTCAGGTAACTTATTCAATCAATTAGGGAACTGGAGCTCATAGCATGTAATTAATGAATCAAAACCAGACAACTCTTTCAAAACTCACAAGATTAACAAGGGCATGTCATATTTTAATTCACCCATACTAACCAGAGGAAACTATTTAATGACTAGATTTTAATAAGAATATTGTGTTTTTGTGTTATTGTCTTATATTTCATGCATATTTTGTGAATGAGAATCTAGGAAAATTTCAAAGAAAAAATAAAATTTTCATTACAAATATTTTGTCCAGCTCTAGCTTGCAGCATATCAAGAAAACACTAAAGCAGGTATTTCTACATTCCCAGAATAAGATGTTGGCTGTCTGCAGTTGCTGGTTAATATTTTTTTTCCCCAGCTTGCTCCACTGAGACCTTAAAGAGGTATCAGTTCTAGCAATACAATATGAATGAAAAGGAAGACAAATCACTCATACCTGTGCTAAATTCCTGACAGTGAGGATTCTTCTTAATTTATGTTCCATTGGTGCCTGGTTGTTCAATGTCTTTATTCAGGCTGCGAATAAGTATTTGTCAGAGAGTGATTTTTTTATGACTAATAATGGATTTTCACTAACAAACAAAACACAAATGAGCTACAGAGTCTGAAATTATTACACAAGATAATTATAATAGTTCCACTAGTGCCAAATGTTATTTATTGCCATTTTTTAAATAATACAGTTATTCATTTACTTTAATAATTTACAATCTGACTATTGTTGTGGCACCAGAATGCCTCACACTTAGCAATAGATATTATTGTAAACAGAAAAATGAAGGAATCAAAGATGGTGCTTAAAATTAGCTGTAGGCTTGGCTGAAAAAAAGAGCCTTGCATTGTGCAAAGGAGAAACACAAACTCAAGCTCTGGCAGACTAGATAGCCAGAGAGACCAAGTGCTAGATTTGAGGGTCTTCTACCGACAGTGTCCTGCCTCCAACTCCCAAGGCAGCTTAGCTAGTGGTTGTCAAGAAAATTACCTCAGTCATCTCAGTGCTATATAAAGAAAATGTTCATTGTCATTGTATTACTGTTTAGTCTTTCAAAATACATCATGCATTTTAGAAAAATAACTCACAAGCAATAGGTGCTCCTTTTTTTTGTATTTTAAAGAAAGTTGGTGTTATTTAGGTATATCTTCAAAGGGGAAGATTCCCAGAAGTCTTATTAATTATACTTTCCATCCCCTTTCTTTTCACTTCACCCCTTAACTTATTGATGTGGGTAGGCATTTTGTCTTTTGCTTTTTTTTCTAAATTAAACACATATTACTAGAAATGAAATGTGTCAGAACTTTTCGGTAGCAGTGAGAAATTTTACAAAAGCTCACGGTTCATTATTAACAAAAATGTGACGCTGCCCAAAGAAAAACTTGCACAAACTTTCACATGCAGGCATCCAGGGACTGTTTTCTATTACTATTTAATTGATGTGGTGCTATGAAATATTTCTCCCCGCTTTTAAAAATAAAATAATTATGCCCACTGGAAAGCATGAATGTGTTTTTATTAAATTCCTTTAAGACACACACAATTGAACTCTAGTTACTTCCAAAAGAGAGAACTGAATACATTTATATATATAAAGTCATTACACTCCCTCTCTACCACACTGACAGCCAGCTGCTAGCAGGGGAGTGGGGCTGGGGAGAGGAGCTGTACTGGTCAGCTGGACCAGGCAGCAGGAAGGGGGGAAGCCCCCACCATGCAGGCCCCTGTCAGCTGTGCTATCTTTAGTCTGGGGGGTTGGGGCTGGGGATGCCACTTCTTGCCCCACCACTGCTGACAGGTGGTTACCAGTGGAGGGCAGGGCTGTGGAGAGGGGCCATGTTGGCCAATTAGTGGGGGGGCCAGCTGCTCAGCTGCTTGGCTGGGCTTGGCATTCTCTGGCAGCCTGTTCGGAGGTGTGCAGGACTGTCCCCAACCTTCTGGCTTCAGTCAGTGCAGGCAGCCTGCATGCCCCACTCCACCAAAGGGTGAACATCTGTTCTGTTCACTCCTGACCTAACCTAGGGTGCTTAGAGTAAAGCATGAAACTTAGACTGCTTCCACCTCAGGCTTTTTAATTGTCTGTGCTTAGCTTGTGACTACAGAGTGCCCTTCCTGAAGTATAAGCACCCGAATATCTTTGATTTGTGGTTCTTTCAACAACTTCATTATTTAATACTCATATCAGAAGAGATGCTCCAGAGACACACATTAATTTAGATGCCTCTTGTTCACAGAGTGCATTATCCTGCCTCTGATTCTAAAAGGACCAATCTACATCACCTATCTTTGATTTTAGTGGCTGCAAAATGATGCTTGAATATATTAGGAAAAACACTGGGTTACATAAAATACTTGGAATATTAATTTTACTTTGGGAATGATTAAACAAATATGCACCAGGGAAACAGTAAATAACTCTCTTTAAAAGAGACCTGAGGAAGAATGACGCTTTGTCTTGTCTCTCATCTCTTCAAACCGTACGGTTGGTACAATAAAATATCACCAGAAAACTCATGTATCTCTCTAACACAAAACAGCAGTAACAAAGAAATGGAGATGAAAAAGCCCAGTGCACCTACAGTGCATAGTACACCACCTGTAACTTAAGTCTTTGCTTTATTTGAAAGATTACACAGGGAAATGGCATGATATTCAGTAGTTACCTTCCTGGATAGCTGCACCCATGTCCCTGAGTGCATTCTTGACATTGAGTTTTGATTCCCATATCGCCTGGCAACTGCTATCCTATCGCAAGGTAGCTTGGATTTTTTCCTCATTGTAGTCAGTGGCAGCTGCAATGCTTTTTAGTTTTTAAATATTTTGTCAGGGGGTGTTTATTATAGTGGATTGAGATGTTATTGATTTCTGATGCATTCCAGTCTTTTCAGGCATCACTGTTATGCTGCCTGCTTGTTGGAAGAGGCTTTTTATATTAAATACCCTGGATCTTAGGATAGTTTGCCACGCTATTACAGCAACAGTGAGATGTTCCCCACTGGATATAAGGCGGATTGTGGGGGCCAAATGATTAACCCAGTGCTTCCACCATTCACTGTATCTGAAGACCCAACACACTAGGGTCTACGCTTGCCTTCAGCCTGACTTAGGGAAGAAACCTTGATAGGCATGACACTGATTTTGAAGTGTTTAATTGGAGAAAAGACAGACTTGGAAGAGCATAAATAAGAAGCCCTACTCCCTTTGCCTAGGCACCCTGTGTTAATTCATTTCCCAGGTTTAGCTTCTCCTCTAAATTTTTATCCCTGCAGAAGAGAGGCAACAATTATCACTGGGACTTATATTCTCTCCTCTCTTAAAGACACAGATTTCACCCCAGTAGCCTGTCATATTTGCCATTGTGAACATTTCCAACAGTTTCTACCAGCATATTCTCTGTATTTATCATGCAATATGGCATGGTAATATCCCACAAAAAACAGAGATGGCAGGATGGGGTGGCATCTTAGAGTGCATACACACATCTAAATTGACTTAAAATAGGGAGATGTAACTAAGTTGATTTAAGTTAAGCCATGTCGGAGTGTACACACATACAGCTTTTGCCATGGTGGCATCCATCTTGTGAGCCCTCCCTTGCAGTGGCACCAGCTAGGGGTCACTACAGGCTATGGCCAGGGAGGCTGGGCCACCCCAGCTCTGATTCTGTCAATCATGGCAGTCTAACCCCTGCTCCTCCTAGCCTCTTAAAGGGCAAAGCCCAAACTGGAGCCAGCTGCTGAAGTTACTGGAGACAACTTCTTTAACTCGACTTAACTTTTTAACATTGGCTTAACTAGTGTGAATTAAGATAATACACCTCAGGTCAACTCTGCTCCACATACATGTGTACGCTCTGATAGTTAAGTCGACTTAAAAAATGTTAAGTTGACTTAACTGTCAGAAAGTTAGTAGTTATGTACATGTCCCTAGAGACTAACTCTTCAGATAGGCATAAACTTTTTTTAAGTGACAGACTACTTTGTCAGATGCTATGATTAGACTTTTTAAAGAGCTGCTATGACTTATACTTAGGCACCACTGTAATTTGGGCTTCAGGGGATTTCAGGGGAAACCCCCAAATTTAGCATTTCCTTTGAAGCCCTGGAAAGCTATGATTTGGCCAGAAATGGCCTGATACCATGGAGGAGAGGGAGGGAGGGGAATTTCTTTTAAAAAAAACTTACCTGAAGCATCGAGAAGAAGGCATCAGAGCCCTGGAAACATTATGGAAGCCCCATGTGTTTCCAGGGGCAGCCTAGTCATGTAGGGGCTCAGCCAATCAAGTTGTTTGATTCCCTGTTTAAAAGCCCTACCCAGAGTGGGGCAGGTAAGTACCTACTGCTCTAGGGGCTTTGGGCATAGGTATGTTGGGTGCCTGCCCCTACAGATGGGCATGGGGTACAGGATTTCACCATCTCAGGGGCTCCCCCCTGCCCAGCATGGCTATGATTTACTGAGCCCTATTTTACTTTGCTGCCACCTGGGAGTGGAGGGGAATTTCCCTCTCCCTTTCTCTGCACAGCAGGACAGTTCAAATTTTTGACCCAAAAAGGTGGCTCTGCTGAGCTTTGATGCTCAGCTGCTCAAGTCCATTCCTGGGTAGGGGAAACAGCACTGCTTATGTAATCAGTGTCAAAGAGTGCCAGATGCCCATGAATGTAACTGTATTCTGGGACTCTGTCAAGGAGTGGTTTCCAGAGCTATACACTCTGGCAAAACAGTGCCTCACAGTCCCTATGTATTTAGTGGATGCGGATCATGCCATCTCCATCTATGGCCAAATGTTTACTTCATAAAGACAGGCTGTGTCACCAGGAAATGTCAGCAGCTGTTTCATGCTTGCTTTCAATTATTAACATGGATTTTGCAGCAGTGGACTTTGCCTGAGGGTCAGCATTCCATAAAAGTTAGCACTCAATAAAAGTTGTTGTTTAATAAAGTTTATTTATTATGGTTTCATTAAGAATTTTAGGTGGTGAGCTTTACTTAAAAGCTGTTTTTTAATAAGTGGTGAGCTTTACTTCCTTAAAACAGCTGAAGAACATCCTGTGTGCTGCTGTTCAATGGTAATCAGCCCCATGGCAGTCTCCCTCAAACAATCAGAGTTATGGGAAAGCCCACCCTGAAAATCATAGACTCATAGAAAGTTAGGGTTGGAAGTCCCCAGTCGCCTGAAATTAGTTCTGGTGAGCCTGCAGGAAGCCCGCTCATCCTTCCCCTCCCACCACCCTCGCCAGAGCCTGGGCCATTCAGCTGGTGAGCTCAGCTCATGGCACATGTGGATCTCTGGCAGCAGAGAGCCCATGGATCATGCAGCTTGCAGCCAAAGCTGGGGTGTGCTACCATGCCTATGCTTCCCCCTAGATCTGCTCCTGGCTATCTCTGTGATGGTGAAAGAAAGAGTCACTCAGGATCTCTTGGCTAGGGGAAGCTGGCCCCTTCTCCCTGGGAAAGGCAGGTGACCCCACTCTGGGCAATCTATGGTTTGGGCCTGCGATGAGCTGATTGGAGCTGCTGCTGAGCCACCACCCTGGATATGCCCACCTGTGATACATTGCACTGGCCAGACCCTTCCCATGGTAGGGACCCAGCTACCCTCCAGAGGCATCTCTTACAGATCTCCCCTCTCCCTGTTTTATAGAGCTGCCCTTTCACTTTTACTTTCTTCTACACCCTCTCTCTCCACTGGTTCTTTAGGAAATATGCTGAAAATGAGCAGTTTCCACTAAACTGGGGGAACTTGTGGTTTTATTGTAAACATCACAATATATGACATTTTGCACAAAGCCCTCATTCCTAGAAGGAATCTCATTTTGCATTTAAAAACTCACATTTAAACACCTCACACTTAAATCCCTAACACCGGCCAAGTCCCGGAGGACTGGAAAAGGGCCAATGTGGTCCCCATTTTCAAGAAGGGGAGGAAGGAGGACCCGGGCAACTATAGGCCAGTCAGTCTCACCTCCATCCTTGGCAAAGTCTTTGAAAAAATTATCAAGGCTCACATTTGTGAGAGCCCGGCAGGACAAATTATGCTGAGGGGAAACCAGCATGGGTTCATGGCAGGCAGATCGTGCCTGACCAATCTAGTCTCTTTTTATGACCAGGTTACAAAACACCTGGACACAGGAGGAGGGGTGGATGTCGTATACTTAGACTTCAGGAAGGCCTTGGATACGGTATCCCACCCCATACTGGTGAACAAGTTAAGAGGCTGTGACTTGGATGACTTCACAGTCCGGTGGGTGGCGAACTGGCTGGAGGGTCGCACCCAGAGAGTCATGGTGGATGGGTCGGTTTCGACCTGGAAGGGTATGGGCAGTGGAGTCCCGCAGGGCTCGGTCCTTGGACCGATACTCTTTAATGTCTTCATCAGTGACTTGGACGAGGGAATGAAATGTACTCTGTCCAAGTTTGCAGATGACACAAAGCTATGGGGAGATGTGGACATGCCGGAGGGCAGGGAACAGCTGCAAGCAGACCTGGACAGGTTGGACAAGTGGGCAGAAAACAACAGGATGCAGTTCAACAAGGAGAAATGCAAAGTGCTGCACCTAGGGAGGAAAAATATCCAGCACACCTACAGCCTAGGAAATGACCTGCTGGGTGGCACGGAAATGGAAAGGGACCTTGGAGTCCTAGTGGACTCCAAGATGAACATGAGTCGGCAGTGTGACGAAGCCATCAGAAAAGCCAATGGCACTTTATCGTGCATCAGCAGATGCATGACGAATAGATCCAAGGAGGTGATACTTCCCCTCTATCGGGCACTGGTCAGACCGCAGTTGGAGTACTGCGTGCAATTCTGGGCGCCACACTTCAAGAAGGATGCGGATAACCTGGAGAGGGTCCAGAGAAGGGCCACTCATATGGTTAAGGGCCCATAGACCAAGCCCTACAAGGAGAGACTAGAGGAACTGGACCTTTTCAGCCTCCGCAAGAGAAGGTTGAGAGGTGATCTTGTGGCTGCCTATAAGTTCATCACGGGGGCACAGAAGGGAATTGGTGAGTATTTATTCACCAAGGCGCCCCCAGGGGTTACAAGAAACAATGGCCACAAGCTAGCAGAAAGCAGATTTAGATTGGACATTAGGAAGAACTTCTTCACAGTTCGAGTGGCCAAGGTCTGGAATGGGCTCCCAAGGGAGGTGGTGCTCTCCCCTACCCTGGGGGTCTTCAAGAGGAGGTTAGATGAGTATCTAGCTGGGGTCATCTAGACCCAGCACTCTTTCCTGCTTATGCAGGGGGTCAGACTCGATGATCTATTGAGGTCCCTTCCGACCCTAACATCTATGAATCTATGAACACTCGGCTACCTTTAGAATGACATGGAATCCAATTATTAGCCTCTGTACCTCATAATACTACAGTACTGTTTTGTCTCAAGGTATTACTGTAGGGATAAATACTTTACAGATTTGGGGTGCTAAGACCCCATGGCAACATAATTTATTTTTCATCCAAGGTAATGCCAGAGTCAAGTGTTTCACTAATTATAATTTTATAATGATGTGGTTATTCACCCATGTTTTTTCAGTTTGTTTAAAAATGTGCTTCCAGTCATATTATTTTTATGCAGTGTAATAAATAAATATTTCTTTTAAATGGAATACCATTATATTCATGTGGCAGGCTAGCCAGTGGGCTCACCAACAGCCCACATTGTTAGCTTAAGTCTGAAGGGCTCAGGCTCCATTGGTGGAGGCAGTTTTTCCTTCTCCACCAATCAAGGGAAGGCAGGAGGAAGGCAGTCCTGTTCTGACCTGGGGCGAGGTGAAAGAGAGGACCTGAGAGGGAACTAACCCATTGGGCTTCCTTATTGGTCCATTCCCAATCTGGGGCAGAGCCTCCAGAGGGAATAAAAGCCTGTGTGCCAAACTCACAGGTGGCTTTGACAAAGGACGACAAAGATGAGGGTGGCAGAAGACCAGTTACAGCTGATAGTATGGAAGGAGAGCTGGTAGAGCTGTTGCCCAGGAAGTGCCCTGAAGATGCTTCCAGTGAGGGAGAAGCAGTGGGTGGCTGCATCCCAGCCGCGGTGGGAAGAATGCAGCGATGGTGCATGGGATGGTGCACAGAGGGTCTGGAGGATGGGTAGGACCTCAGCAGCTGCATGAGGCAGCCCAGGTCCCCAACCCTGCATGAGGCAGGAGTCCAGCCCCTTCAGTAGACAGAGCTGTGCATGGGGCTTGCTGAGCTGAATGGACACCGCAGCTGCACAAGGCAGCATGGGTCCCCAACCTTGCACAAGGTGAAGCCCTCGGTGAATAGCCAGTGCACAAGACTGGTGAGGGTCTGGAGAGTGCATGGGACCTCAGCGGCTGCATGAGGCAGCACAGGTCCCCAACCCTGCACCAGGCAGGAGTCCAGCCCCTTCAGTGCACAGAATGGTACACAGGGCTTGGTGAGCTGAAGGGATGCCGTTGCTGCACAAGGCAGCCCAGGTCCCCAATCTTGTACAAGGAGGAGGCATTGGTGCATGGGTCAGTGTACAGGGCTGGTGAGGGTCCTGAGACTGGATGGGACCTCAGTGGTTGCATGAGGCAGCCCGGGTTCCTGCCCCTGCAAGTAGCAGGGGTACCACGGTGCATGGATCAGTGTCTGGAGCCAAGGCAGAGCTGAAAGGTCTCCATGGCTGCATAAGGCAATGTGGGCCTGCATCCCTGCAGGAGTCAGAAACCACTAGGCCCTAGTAGCTGCAAGAGGCAGCTGGGGCCTTTCCACTGTGAGCGGCAGCTGAGCAAAGCCATGGGTCCCTGGAAAAGTGGGAGTTTTGACACACCTACCCAGAGAGAGACGAGCTAAATTCCACCAGAGGGCCAAGGAGCCATGAGTGCCTGGGTAGGGGATCGGGTTCCCCACAGGCAAAGAGGCAAAGGTCTCCACAGGGGTGGAATGGCTCCAGTATTCAGGGGAGGTTTTGTGTCCCTAGAGTCCAGTCAGTCCAGGGGGCTAGGGGCGATTAGCATAGTGCCTTAGGGATCACTTGTTTTCCCCTTGGTATTACTCCTCCATGCAGGGTGATTACTGTGCCATTGTTGATTTTGGATTGTAACTGTTAAAATTTATGTAAATGGTTAAGGTTGCCCTGGGTCCCTATGTGGGGTGGGCCATAAACTGTATCTTTTTCTGTGAAGTTATTTAATTCGATAGGGTATTGTAAGCTGTTTATGTATTGCCTTGTTCTGTCTATTCATTGTTGAGCTGCTGAAATGCTGTGGAGAGTCTTGTGATTATCACTTTGGATTCAAGGGGTTGCTATGCCCAGGTGTGAGTTTGTATTGCTGTAACATTATTCATGTATGTTCTAACCATTGTTTATTTATTGTTGAGTTCTATTTAGTGTTTAACCTGGTGCCACTATTATTTGTTCCCTTGCCTGAAGCCTGCAAGGCCTGGGTGAGGGGCTATACCCCAATAAGAAGACCCCTGAGAGCTAGGCTTACATCAATAAAGCACCTCTGTTTGTTATATCCACTTATTCCTGCCCATGCATATGAGCAACGAGACTCACCTGCCTTAGATGGTATAAATTGGTATATAGTTCTAGGATATATCTGTGTATATGCTTAATAAGTTCTATGGGTCCTGTAAATAAAGTTCTGTAAACAGTTAAATTTTACTTAGTGACCACAGTCTCTGCTCTGCTCTGTAGAGGAGGACAGCAAATTGGTCTAGGCCAAGCAGCTACGCTGTCATGGCACACACATGTACACCACAAACATCCCTTCAATTGAAGAGGGGGTACCAACTGTGTACCACCCAGGTTACATTCAGAAAAGTTATGAAGGGGTACCTAGAGTCCTGAGCTGTTGTCTAGTGCTAGGTCCCTCCCTGGATCCCCCTTTGGAGGTACATGCATAACTCTCTCCAGTGACAGGTACCCCACCCTCCTGATTTGGATCACTCTCCTAGACCAAGGACTAGGAGTACGTTCCTAACATTTAGGAGTTGTACTTCCTAAGTGGAGGTGCCCAAGAGAATAATACGGACCTGGCCCTTTGTTCTTTATTTCAAAACCACTGTTGTCATGTTCCTATTTTCCTGTTGCCTCCTAAGACTCTTGCTCCCAAGAGCACAAGAGCTATTGGATAAAGGGTACGTGAATGTCACTACATCAGGAGTTTCATTTAGAAAATGAGTTGGGGTGCAGCCCTTCTTACAGATCCTCTGAAAGAAAGTGGACTACCAAGGAATGCTGATTTAGGGCTTGATGCTGTCCCTCATCCAATTCCCCCCAATGGGATTTGTACAGTTTTTTAGCTTTTCTGATAACTCAGATCTGTAATACAACATAACCTTAGCCCAGCATTCCTTCCCTGGTGGTCACATTCCTTGTGGAGTCAGAGATACACTTGCCACAAGGCAAGTGCACTGCCAACTTCAAATGGTCAAAAATCATAAGTACAGATCAAAAACTAGTAAGATTTAAAAGAACAAAAAATATTTGGGGATCTTTTCTTATGCCTTTTGATATTTTGGGATTTAGATACACTGGATCACATGGCCAAAGAATGAAACTGTTTAAGTGAAACTTGAGTCATAAACGGAACTCACAAAAGAATGGCCATGTTGAATTACACTTGAACAATTCCATTTCATTGAAACACACATGTTATTGTTCTAGTCTCTCCACTGCTAAAAGCTCTAACATTATAATGGCAAATCAATCAGCCCAGGTCTAGACTGAGAAACTTCCTATGATTTTACAAGGCAGGAAAGCTTTTCAGAAGGCATTTTCTCAGCACAGTACTACAATGTACAATTAGAAGTCTAATCTTGCTTTAAAAAAACTAAATTCACCCCTGCCCAAACCACATTCTGACCCTAAAAACCACTAGTAGTTACATGTTATATTTTTTTATTTACTTATCACATATCAAAGTTTTTAGAAGAGCAGAGTTTTTTGAAACTGAAACCACTGAAATGAAACATGGTAAATCTTATATCTGGAACAGAATGAATACCAGCAAAAAATATGCAACAAATTTAGATTCTTTCTTCTCATGGGCTATAATTTGGAGGATATTGTGATATTCACACTCTTAATTCATTATGCAAAATAAGGAAATAATTTACAAATATTTTACAGATTTAATTATGGATCCAGCATTTGAAGACCTCTGCACACTTCTGGATTCAGAAATGTGTCATTTACCTGTGACTGATTAGAAAAGTCACACATTTTATGTGTCATTTTGGAAGTGTGTCCAGGCAGTTCTAGTAAGAATATTCATAACTTCAAATCTGTATTTTGGTTTTATATTCTTGTTGGAAATATTCCATTAAAGTCTAATTATACTGTTAAGTGTTTTGGCTTGAGCAGCTGATGGACAGTATTTGGATTCTGGTGGATTTTTCTACTTAGAGAAGAATCTAATGAGCGAGCTAAGTGTTTGTTTTGTCCTTGCTAACCTGTTTATTCACAAAACATGTACATGGAGACCTATTTCACTGAATACTATTGGAATCACACAATATGAAGAAGTTCCTTTGCTCACACCTTTGAGTCTCTTTCTAGCAACTGATCTGCTCAAAAGCCCAAGTGCAAACCTCTCTCTGCTTGCAAAGAAGCATTCATAGAATCATAGAAAATTAGTCTTGGAAGGGACCTCAGAAGGTCATTTAGTCTGACCCCCTGCTCAAAGCAGGACCATCTATTTGAATGACTTGACTCTGGTTACGCAGCTTACTTTGAGTTACTGAAACCTGACTTTGGTTCTTCTGTGCAGGCATTTGCACCAGCAACCAGAGGTAAGTAGCGAGGAGAGGTTCTGACAGCATTAGGCTGGTGTACCTGTGAAAGGGGGCATTGGCAGGTCCACAGAGGGGCTGGTTGCTTGGGGGAGGTTGGCTAGTGGATCTATGGGAGAAGGGGTGGGCCCTTGGTCCAGGAGGTAGTTGAAGGAGTTAAAACAGCACAGTTCCGGAGCTATGGCAAGCACCTGTGTTTTCCCAGCACCAGGGTTGTGCTTTGAACATGCAGAGGTACTTGTTAGGAGAGGTTAACCCATTTTAGATTGGGTTAACCCAGGCCTATCTAAAATTAGTTCATCTCTGAGGTGAACTAACTTCAGATCCTTCAAGCTGAGCAAGCACTGAGGAGGGGGGAATGCAGGTCTACATATCAGAACTACTCTTCCAAGCTTATTATTCTGTTTAACTGAGAAGGAATAACTGGGTGGCACTTATTTTGCCAGAAGAGAAACTGTGTAACCATAGGTAAAGTGAGTATAGAACTCTTTTTGCTACCAAACCATTCTGATTAGGTATCATTTTTACATCCCCTTTACACTGTTGTAAATGCCTACAGAAGGGTAAGAAATATATTGGATTACCTACAATATAAAACATTTAATAAATCATATTTTCTGTGTTTTTAAGTACAGAATATTCAGAAAATGTTAAATGCTGTCACTTGGATAGGACATCCTATGATACATCTTCAACGATTTCCATACTACTACTTACTATAGAAGGCTGTTCTCCACAGCACATACGCTAATGCTTCCTTATTGATTAAAGGTGATAGCCAAACATTTAGGAAACTCTGAAGTCTGTGCTTAGAGCATTTGTTCAGATTAGTTTAATTCTGAAGGAAATTGATATTTTTTGAGGGAAAATATTAAAGAAATATAAAGAAAAAATGAGTCAAGCCAAAGCAATTGGTTTTCTTGAGTTTTCATCATTCAGCTCTGATGGGTTTTAAAAAAGAAACTGCAGTACTAAATTAAAACTATTATAAATTTATTCTTGTGCATATTGATGATCCTGTTTTTATTAAGAAAAGATCAGAGGCAATATTAGAAAAATTGTTGCTTGTAATGTTAGGCCCCAGCTCAAGTCTGGGTTCGTGCCCGGTATGCAAAGGCCAATAAAGATACCAGAGGTGAAAGTATAAAAAAGATTTATTGCTAGCAATAAAAGGTGCAAGCGGAATAATTTCACAAGACAAGCACACACATATTCAATACTGAGCCCCTTATATACCAGAGGTTGAATCTTCATAAGCATCCTTGTTTGCTAATTGGTTATAAAGGAGTGACGCAAGGAGTTCTTTACTGAGCATGTCTCTATACCTGTGTTTTAGCTATGTATCTCATTAACGTACGTATATGTTCCATTAGCATATATCTTCCCCGCCTCGGGGTGTGATTTTTAGTATTATAATGAGCTCTTTGTTCCAGTACCTCTGATTCTGTTTTTTGTTTTCAAGCTTCCTCTATCTAAGACTGTCTGCCCCTTATCATTGCAGATGGGCATTCGACACACAACATTCACTTTTGCTTAGGCTTTGCATAGTAGTTTCTAGGTCAAACCTTACAGTAAGACAGCTGCTGAATCCTCCAAACTTCAGTATTTTATGCTGTTAAGACTGAATTGAATTCCACAGGTCAACTGAAGAATTGTAACAGTGAAATTTATTTTCTACAAATGAACCACCAGTGGTTCATGCAAACTTCACTAATAGCAGTTCTGTTCATTTTGTTCTGGAAAGAGTGTTCTGCAAGGCGGTTTTCTGGAAGCAAGAGGATGAAGGGGAAGGGGAAAAGAAGCCAGGCACCAGATTCTGCCCAGGGAAGGTAAGTGAACCAGAGATGCCTGTGCCTTTGGCTTGCTGAGTGTTTGTTTGGTGGACTGTGTATGTTTGGGGCATGTGCTCTGAGAAGCTGGGAGTGTTGCTAGCTGAATGATTGCTGAGTGATTGCTGTCTGTGCCTGACAGAAGCCCTAATAAGGGAGGTGAGCCAGTCCAGGCCCAGCAGCATATAAAAGGAGGCTCCTTGAGTGACCAGGAAGGAAGGAATGGGGCAGCAAACAAGGCAAGCAGTTTTCAGGCAGTTCACTGGTCAATTCACAGGTCAGTTTGCTCCCCCCCCACCCCCAGCCCTGCCATGTTTGAGGGGAGAGCCTTTCAGTTTGGTGTGAAGAAGCAGGGGAAAAAGGAACCTGTTGCTGGTAGGTGTTATAAGGCCTAGGTCCTTGGCACGCTGACGTCTTCCCCACATGCAAGTGGACTAAGAAGGTGTAATGGATACCTCCTTCAGCCCCTCCCAGATGTTGTCTTCTCACCTGCCATGACTTTGATGCTTCTTATCTTGCTTTTGGAAGTTGTTTACTTGGGGAAGAATCACCTCAGAAGATCTGGTGGGACTGCTTTATGGGTCTCCTTCTCCTCTGCACCTTGACCTTCCTATTATCAATTCCAGCACAAGTCACTCAGGGCTATCTCTTCCTGGGCAGGGCTAATTTTATCCCCTGCTCAAGGACTGAAAAGACTGAGCCCTCTAATCACCCTAAGTCCAGTCCTCCTTAGGGGCCACCACTCCTTCAAGTCTACACTAAAAAAACACCTTGTCCAGGCCCTTCTAGGGGTGGACCAATAAGTCCAAGTTCAACAAAAGAAATACCCTCAGCTGAGGCAAAAGATAAGGTGCCAACAAGGAAAGAAAAAACAAAACACCAGGAAAGAAAACCAGACATTGTCTCATGGGGCTCTGGAACATTCCTGCTCTTTAAGAGGGCTGGGCTTGTCAGATCCTCCCTTTCTCTCCTTCCCAGCACCTACTTCTTTGTGGCAGCTTCTGACCAGCTGCTCTTCATCAATCCAGCTTCCTGTGTCAGCACTTTGTCCAGTGGTGGGCCTCTGACCTCCTGTGCCTCCTTCCCTGTGCCTCTGCTCTGCCAAATCCTCCACAGGCTAGCATCAGGAAGAGAGCCTCTCAGCATCTCTGGTATCCCACTGTTGGAGTCCCTCTCTGGCTGCTCTTCTGTGGGGCCAGAAGTACCCACCACAGTTCCCCTTCCACCAATCCAGAGTGAACATTTGCCATGTGCATCTGTGGTGATCCTCCATTTTTCCAAGCTAATTATGGGAAGGCTATTTCTATTTTCAGGGGTTCCTCTTGCTTTAAGTCTTCTCCTGACAGAACCTGTTGGTGCCAATAAACAGTAAACAGGTCAGCTTCCAGGCAAGTTTGCTAGGGAAGGTGTGCTTGGAAGAAAGGCAGCAAGAGAGAAGAGGCAGATTAAGAGCCCCAGGGAAATGGCTGGAGCACATTGCAATGCAAGAGCCACTGCCACTGCCTCTGTTTGCACCTCTGAAGTTTCTGTCCAGGCAGGACCACTCAGCATTGAGGCTTCCACTCAGGTCCAGGTTTGGTGCTTTGGGGATTGTGGATTGAAGGTTCCTTCGTTGACAGCCAGGTCAGGGAGTGCTTGTGATGTGAGCAGTGCCTTCTGGTGGGGTCTTTCAGAGAACATCAAAGAGAACTACAGTAGGAGGTGGTGAGGCTCTGAAGCATCCTCCACCATGACGAGTTCATCGATTCGATGCTGGAGGAGACCTTCAGGACTGTGGAGGAAAAATTGCCAGAGGCAGTGCTAGAGAAGGGAAGTTCATGGTCTCCTAGGAAGGTGGAAGCTGGAAGCTTGTGACCTCTGGCAGCAAGCAGAAATCTTCATCTCCAACTACAGCAGTTCAAATGGAGAATAGATATGGAGCTCTAGCAACAGAGGTCAAGGAACACATTTCATTGCTGGAGGAGGACAGGGCAGGCCTCTCCAAGGTGGGAAGGATCAAGACCACTACCAACAAGAAGAAGTAAGGGCTGGTGGTGCTTGGAGACTCCCTTCTATGGGGGATGGAAGTATCCATCTGCCAATCTGACTTGTTGTCTTGCGAAGTCTGCTGCTTGCCCAGAGCCCAGATCCAAGGTGTCATGGAGGGATTACCAAGACTCATCCAGCCCTCCAACTACTACCCTATGCTGCTCATCCCTGTGGGCACCAATGATACTGCCAGGGGAGACCCTGAGAAGATCAAAAGTGACTACAGAGCTCTGGGTGAAAGGGTGAAGGGGACAGGGGCTCAGGTGAAGGGGACAGGGACTTCTCTTTGCTTCATGTACAGGCGCTTGAGGTAGCTAGTTGATTGCCCTGAAGAATGGAAGTCCTCACACAGTCACATAACTATGATTTGATTGGAATAACAGAGACATGGTGGGAGCTTGCGTGACTGGAGCACTGTCATGGATGGGTATAAACTGTCAGGAAGGACAGGCAGAGGAGAAGAAGAAGAGTAGTTACACTGTATGTAAAAGAGCCATATGATTGTTCAGAACTCCAGTATGAAGCTGTTGAAAGTCTCTGGGTTAGGGTCTGAAGAGAGAGCAATGAGGATGGTGTCATAGTGGGGTTCTGCTATAGACTACCAGACCAGGATGATGAGGTGGATGAGGCTTTATTCAAACAGCTGGAGGAAGCTTCCTGATTTCATAGATTTCATAGACATTAGGGCTGGAAGGGACCTCAGAAGATCTTTGAGTCCAGCCCCCTTCCCCAGGGGCAGGAAGTCAGCAGTGGTCATAGGATCCCAGCAAGATAAACATCCAAATTGCTCTTGAAGGCATTCAAAGTAGGTGCTTGAACCGCCTCCGGCGGCAGTCTGTTCCAGACCTTGGGGGCTCGGACAGAAAAGAAGTTCTTCCTTATGTCCAGCCTGAAATGGTCATGGAGGAGTTTGTGACCATTTGACCTTGTCACCCCTTGGGGCGCTCTGGTGAACAGTTGTTTCCCTAGATCCTGGTGAGCACCCCTTATAAACTTATAGGCAGCCACCAGATCACCCCTGATCCTGCACTTTTCCAGGCTGAAGAGTCCCATAGCTCTCAACCTCTCAACATAAAGTCTGTTTTTCTGACCTCTGACCATGTGCGTGGCTCTCCTCTGGACTCTCTCACAGGCCCTGGTTCTCATGGGAGACTTTAATCACCCTGACATCTGCTGGTAGGACAATACAGCAGTGCACAAGCAATCCAGGAAGTTTTTGGAGAGTGTTGGGAACATTGGCGAGACATAGGGGGTGCACGTCGGTTCACGTGCACTCCCTGAGATTGGCCATGCACCCCCTGAAACTGTGTGCTGCTGCCGCTGCCAGCAGAGTCTTCAGGTGGTTGCTGCTGCCCCTGCCCCCCCGGGTGCTGACACTGCTGGTTGCATGTGTGGGTGGTCACTGATTGCCACTTGGAACTCGCTACCCCTTGCCGCCAACACCACTATGGCCGCCTGTGGATGGTCCCCACTCGATGCTCGTGTCGCTTGCAGGCGGTCACTTTGTCCCCCCCAGCCTTGGGTAGCACGATGCATTCATGGTTGGGAACAACTTCCTGGTGCAACTTGCTGGAGTGGCCAACTAGGGACCGTGCTCTTCTTGATCTGCTGCTCACAAACAGGGAAGAGTTGGTGGGGAATGTATTAGTAGATGGCAATGTGGGAAGCAGCAGCCATGAGATGATTGAGTTCAGGATCCTGAGGAAAGGAAGGACAGAGAGCAGCAGAGTAAGGACACTAGACTTCAGAAAAGCAGACTTTCACTTGCTCAGGGAACTAATGGGCAGGATGCCCTGGGAAGCCAGTCTGAGGCAGGGAGGAGTACAGGAGAGGTGACTGTACTTTAAAGAAGCCTTACTGAGAGTGCAGGAACAAACCATCCCAGTGTGCAGGAAGTCTAGCAAGTATGGCAGAAGACCAGCTATGCTTAGCAGGGAAATCTTCAGTAAACTAAATTACAAACAAGAAGCTTATAAGAAGTGGAAACTAGGACAAACATCTAGGTGGGAAGTATAAAAGTATTGCTAGGGCATGCGGGGATGAAGTCAGGAAGGCCAAAGTGCAACTGGAGTTGCAGCTAGCAAGAGACGTGAATGAGAACAAGAAGGATTTCTACAAGTATGTCACTAACAAGCAGTAGATCAGGGAAAGTGTGGGTCATTTACTGAATGGGGGAGGCACCTAGAGAGAGAGGATGCAGATCCTCAAGGAATCCATTTCTAAGCACTTGGAGGATAAGAAGGTGATTAGGAACAGTCAGCATGGGTTCTCTAAAGGCAAGTCATGCCTGATCAACCTGATTGCATCTGTGATGAGATGCCTGGCTCTATGGATGCAGGGAGACCAGTGGATGTGGTATATCTTGATTTTAGGAAGGCTTTTAATACAGTCTCACACAACATTCTCACAGGCAAACTAAGGAAGTACAGGCTGGATGAATAGACTGTAAGGTGTATAAAAAACTGTCTCAGGCTCAGAGGCTAGTAATTTCATAGATTTCATAGACATTAGGGCTGGAAGGGACCTCGGAAGATCATTGAGTCCAGCCCCCCGCCCAAAGGGCAGGAAGTCAGCTGGGGTCATAGGACTCCAGCAAGATAAGCATCCAGTTTCATCTTGAAGGTGTTCAATGAAGGCGCTTGAACAACCTCCGGTGGCAGACTGTTCCAGACCTTGGGGGCTCGGACAGTAAAGAAATTCTTCCTTATGTCCAGCCTGAAACGATCTTGTAGTAGTTTGTGACCATTCGACCTCGTCATCCCTTGGGGCGCTCTGGTGAACAAACGTTCCCCCAGATACTGGTGGTCACCCCTGATAAACTTGTAGGTGGCCATCAGATCACCCCTGAGCCTGCGCTTTTCCAGGCTAAAGAGCCCCAGGGCTCTCAGCCTGTCATCATAGGGTCTGCTTCCCTGACCTCTGATCATGCACATGGCTCTTCTCTGTACTCTCTCAAGCTTCTCCACATCCTTTTTGAATTGTGGAGCCCAAAACTGGACGCAGTACTCCAGCTGTGGCCTCACTAAGGCCGAGTACAGGGGGAGAATGACGTCCCGGGATTTGCTTGAGAAGCATCTATGGATGCAAGCCAGCGTTTTGGTCGCTTTACTAGCCGCAGCATCGCATTGCAGGCTCATGTTCATCTTGTGGTCAATGATGACCCCCAAGTCTCTTTCTTCCATAGTGCTAGCCAATATAGCACTGCCGAGCCTATAAGGATGCTGCGGGTTTTTTTTCCCAAGGTGGAGAACCTTGCATTTATCGGTGTTGAACACCATCAGATTCTCGTCTGCCCACTTGCTGAGCCTGTCCAGGTCAGGCTGGATCATCCGCCTGTCTTCTGGTGTGGATGCTTTGCCCCAAAGTTTGGTGTCATCGGTGAACTTGGCCAGTCCGCTTCTGACTCCAGTGTCCACATCATTAATGAAGATGTTGAACAGTATGGGTCCAAGGACAGAGCCCTGGGGGACCCCACTGGTCACAGGACACCATGATGAGTGACTTCCATCAATTACTACCCTCTGGGTCCGACCCCGGAGCCAATTTTCCAGCCAGTGGATCGTGGAGGACCCAAGGTGACAATTGGCCAGTTTCTCCAAGAGACGATCATGGGACACCAGATCGAAGGCTTTTTTGAAGTCAAGATATATGACATCAATCTCATCTCCCTTGTCCAGGTGATAGGTCACCTGGTCGTAGAAGGAAATGAGATTGGTCAAGCAAGACCTACCCGCAACAAACCCGTGCTGGCTATCCCTTAAGATGTTGGCGTCGGCCAGTCCATTAAGGATGGCCTCCTTAATAAACTTTTCTAAGATCTTCCCCGGGATAGAAGTCAGGCTGATGGGCCTATAGTTAGCCGGATCCACTTTCCTCCCTTTCTTGAAGATAGGCACCACGTTGGCCTTCTTCCAGTCTTCGGGCACTACACCAGAGCGCCAAGAGTTTTCAAAGATCTGTGCTAGAGGCTGGGCTATGATGCTTGCCAGCTCCTTGAGTACCCTGGGGTGAAGATTGTCAGGGCCGGCTGACTTGAAGGTATCCAGCTTCTCAAGATGTTCCTTCACGAAGTCAGCATTAATGGAGGGCAGGGGATCACCCTCACCCGGACTTCCTGGCCCAGTAGCGGGCATGGGTGTCCCATGGGACTGATGAAAGACCGACGCAAAGTACCTATTTAATAGGTTGGCTTTTTCCTGGGCGTCAGTTGCCAGTTGCCCCATCTGGTTCAGCAGGGGTCCAACATTGCCCCTGCTTTTCCTTCGGCTCCCCATATATCTGAAAAAGGACTTTTTATTGTCCTTGATGCTCAAAGCTAGCTGGAGTTCCGTTGCAGCCTTGGCTTTCCTGGTCAGCTCCCTGCAGGACCGGACCAGTGCAGAATAATCCTCCTTGGAGGTGACTCCCATCCTCCATCCTTTGTAGGCCTTTCTTTTTAGCCTCAGGAGGTCTGCTAGGTCCCTGGAGAGCCAGGGGGGCTGCTGTGCCCTCTTGCTGCCTTTCCTCCAAGATGGAATAGACTTAGTTTGTGCATTGAGGATCGCTCCCTTGAGGAGCAACCACTCTTCTTGAACTCCCCTCTCCCTGTGGTCACAGTCCCTTAGGGCCTCACTGACAAGCCTCCTGAGCTTGTCAAAGTCAGCTTTCCTGAAGTCAAGGACTTGCGTGTTGCTGACTGACTTGCCAGCTTTTTGGCGGATGGTGAAGGTGATAGCGCTGGCCTCTGCCCCTTTTCTCTACACGATCCCTCCTATACAGGGTATAGCCATCTATCCCTGTGGTCCAGTCATGGGTGGAGTCCCACCAGGTCTCCGTTATCCCTATGACATCGTAATTGTTTGCACTGAGCAGGAGGATGAGCTCCTCCTGCTTATTCCCCAAGCTCCTGACATTAGTGTACAGGCAGGCAAGTGCCCCCTGGGGGGCTCCTTTCTTGCCCACATATTTTACCAGGGCTGGGGCCAGGGTGGGCTCCCTTGAGTGCCGTGATCCGCTGGCTTTGCAAGGATTGCTCAGCGGGCCAGCAGTGGCGGTCGTCCCTCCGTCCCCCAACGGGCTTAGTTTAAAGCCCGGTGGAGCAGGTCAGCCAGTCTGGCTGAGAAGAGCCTCCTCCCTAGGGGAGAGAGGTGGAGACCATCTCTTCCCAGCAGTTCGCTGCCTCTCTCGCCAAAGAGTGGGCTGTGGTCATGAAAACCAAAGCCTTCCTGACGACACCAGCGCTGCAGTCTTTGGTTGACCACATAGATCCTTCTGTCCCTTCTGATCCCATAGCCTGAGACTGGGAGGATCGACGAGAGCACCCAGACCCTTAAGCCCCGCTCCCAAATCCCTGTAGCGCCTCATGACCTGGCTGGGAGTGCTCCGAGACGTGTCATTGGTGCCCACATGAATAAGGAGCATGGGATAGTGGTCTGTGGGTTTGAGGAGCTTGGGGATCCTCTCCGCAATGTCCCGGATGCGGGCCCCTGGGAAGCAGCAGACTTGCCGGGCTAAGGGGCCGGGGTGGCAGATTGGCCCCTCCGTCCCCCTCAGGAGGGAGTCTCCCACAACAAACACCTTACGTTTTGTCTTGGGGAGAGCAGGGGCGGGAGCTGCAGTTAGGCCCATGTTGCCTGTGGGGGCCGGCAACTCAGCAGGCTCTGCTGGGGCAGCAAGAGGTGCGTACCTGTTGCTCAGTTCTGGTGGGGGAGGGGCCTTGGTGCGGCGGGCCTTAGGGCCCTTGACCACCTTGGTCCATGCCCCTGGCTGGACACAGCAGGAGGTCCCAGAGTCCTCCTTTGGAGTGGAGGGAGACTGTGATCTACCCTCCGCCTCCCGGGGGAGAAGGGCCTGGCAGTAGGAGTCTATCTCCTGCTCGCAGTCCCTGATGGCACGCAGTCTCTGGACTGTGGCCTGGAGCTCCTCCAGCTGGCGCACCAGAGACCCCAAAATGGAGCAGACCCCGCAAGGGGAGGTCACCATGCTCCCAGGTCCCAGAGCCTGAAAAAGGGACAGGCAGGCCCCGCAGCCGAGAGCCAGGGGCTCCGTCTGCGTGGAGCCTGGAACCAGGGGCTCCGTCTGGGTGGCCGTCTCTGAGGTGCCAGAGGGGGGGAGCCGCGGAGCCTGAGGGGACCCTCGGGGTGCGGCGCGTGCCCATCCGTGTCATGCCTCTGGTAGGCTGGCTACAGCTGGGGCTGTCTACCCTGGGGGGTGCTCAGGCAGGGTCCTGGGCCCTCCCGCACGCCCTCCTGCGCGAACTCTGCACTAACTCACGTGCCGGCAGAGAAGCGCGCCTGTTTGCGCAGCCTGTTCGCAAGGCTCCGGTCGCGTGGCTCCCTGGGGGGCTGGGCGAAGTAGGGGCCTGGGCGGGGCTTGACCCGGCCCGGCTCCACTCAGCTGCCGCCTCCCACACACACACTAACGGGTTAGCCCCTTCTCTCCACGGGCCCCGCTTACCCCCCGCTGTGCTGGGGGTCGGTGGGGGGCTCCGCGGCTGCTGGAGGGTTTCTGGGGGGCTTCGGGGGAGCGGGGACGCAGCGAGCTTTCACCCACGCATCTCTTGCCACTCCCGCGTCTAACTGGGCTTTTTCCCGGTTGGCGGGCCCTTTTAAACTGCGCGCATGCGCAGTGGGCCTGTGATCAATAGGACTGTGCAAAATCTCTCCGACTGTTTCGATTTGACACTATTTCAACTCATTTTGAACTTGAAACAGTGAAATTGAATCGAAACGAAGGGCTTTGAAACAGCCTTGAAACAAAATATGGCTAGTTGAAACATTTCAAAAGTTTCAAAAAGTTTTGAGTTTCAAAGCAGCCAGCAGCCAGGTGGTGGGAGACAGGGGAGAACCAGAGCTGCACTCCCAATGGCTCCACAGACCCATTTGGCTCAGCCAGGACCGCAGCCCTGGCTCTCTCCGCCTCCCACGGCCGGGCTGCAGGAAGCCAATCACAGCACAGGGGAAGGGAACTGAGCTGGGCTCAGCTCCCATCCCCAGTGCTGTGATCAGGCTGGGGAAGGGAACTGAGCCCAATCGCTTGGTTCCTCTCCACAGCGCTACGATCAGACTGGGGAAAGGAACTCAGCCCAGCTGGGCTGAGTTCCCATCGCCAGCACTAGATACGGCCTAGGAAAGGAACACTACATTCCTTTCCCCAGCCTGATAGTAGTGCTGGGGAGGGGAACTGAGCAATTGGGCTTAGTTCCCTTCCCCAGCTCCCCGGTCTCAGGTGACAGAACCCGCTTCCCTCCCTCATCTGGCAGGCAGATTGGGGGCCTGCAGCCCTGGGAAGACTGGCACAGCCCCCGCAGCCCTCCTGGGGTTGTGGGCCCCCATCTGCCTGCCGAATGAGAGAGGCTGTTTCCAGCTTTCCCATTATAACGAGTGGGCAAAACATTGAAAAAGCATCAAAACAGGGTCACTGCTTTGACGAAGTGAAACAGAACAGCGGTTTCGAATAGAAATGAAATTCAGAATGAAAAGGTGTTCCATTGAAACCTCAAAACTCAAGTCAAAATGGAACAGTGTCGTTTTGCACAGCTCTAGTAATCAATAGCTCAATTTCTATTTGGGATCCAGTATCAAGTGGAGTGCCTCAGGGGTTGGTCTTGGGACTGGTTTTGTTCAATATCTTCATCAATGACCTGGAAGATGACATAAAGTGCACCCTCAGCGAGTGTTCAGATGACCCCAAGCTCGGGTAGATATGCTGGAGGGTAGGGCTAGGATTCAGAGAGACCTAGACAAACTGGAGGATTGGGCCAAAAGAAGTCTCATGAGGTTCAACAAAGACAAGTGCAAAGTCCTGGACTTAGGATAGAACAATCCCATGCACTTGTATGGTCCTGGGACTGACTGGCTAAGCAGCAGCTCTACAGAAAAGGACCTGGGGGTGAGATTGGACAATTAGCTGAATATGAACCAACAGTGTTCCCTTATTGTGAAGAAGGCTAATGGACTGCATTAGCAGGAGCATTGCCAGCAGGTCAAGGGAAGTGATTATTTCCTTCTATTCAGCACTTGTGTGGCTACATCTGGAGTACTGTGTTCAGTTTTGGGCCCTGCACTACAGAAAGGATGTGGAGATATTGGAGAGAGACTAGTGGAGGGCAATTAAAATAGTTAGGGGGCTGGGGCACATGACTACTGGGGAGAACCTGGGCTTGTTTAGTCCAGAGAAGAGAAGCCTAAGGTGAGGAATTAATAGCAGCCTCCATCCGCCGAAAGAAGATGGAGCTAGATTGTTCTCAGTGGTAACGGATGACAGAAAAAGGAGTAATAGTTTCAAGTTGAAGCAAGGGAAGTTTAGTTTAGATATTAGGAAGAATTTTCTTACTAGGAAGGTAATAAAGCTGGTTACCTGGAAAGGATGTGGAATCTCCATCCTTGGAGGTTTTTAAGACATGGCTAGACAAAGCCTTGGCTGGGATGATCTAGCTGGGGATGGTCCTGCTTTGAGCAGGGGGTTGGAGTAGATAACCTCCTGAGATCCCTTCAAACCTTAATTTTCTATAACTCTATGATTCTCAAACTTTCATGAGAGTCTCTGTGTTCAACAGGAAATTTAATCCAGTATAATTTAGTTTTATTTATATAGCATCTTTCATCAAAGCCTTGTACAATCAATGGATAATAAAAATAATCTGCACTTTAGGAGTGTCCACAGAAATATGCATGTTATAAGAAAAGAAATATTGAGTACGTACTTCAAAAATTAGTCCTCAGATATTGACACAAATGATAAAGGGAGTTTACAGTCTCAAATTTCAGTGCAGAGATTCTTGTATTATCACGTAAGCAAAAGAGGGAGGGAAGATGGCCCAGTAGTCAATATATTCCCCAAAACTTGAGAAATACAGGTTTATTTCCCTGCTGCATTATAGATTTTGATCTTGGGAAAGTCACTTACTTTCTTTGTACCTCAGCTGTGCATTGTAAGGTGGTTAAAAGAGTACCTCTTTATTTCAGAGGGGTGTTATGAGGCTCTAAAGATTTTTGAAAAATGCTTCAGCTGCTAAGGTCAGGGCCTTTATAGGATAGGCAGCATAACAGTGGCCTATCAGCTACTTAAAAGATGTATTGCTATTAAGAAGCACTTTTTCTTAAAAACCAATTAGCATTGAAAGTTACAATGGAGGTGGTGTCCAAAACCCTTCCAACATCACTCGTACTGTACAGAAAAGGCATTTTCTTCCCATGCATTAGCAATGTTCTTGCTGCCCTCGGTTTCTATCAGAGAAGATTTGAGACCTGCCCTTGAATTCTCTGAGGCTAGGTACAGACATTCAAAAAGCCTGATACAGAATTGATCTAAGGTATACTGTTTTCTGTAAGCAGTGTAGTTCCCCATTGCAGGCTGGCAGAGTTCCAGCCTGCAAAGTGCTGGCGGGATTCTAGCTTGCAAGGGTCTGCTTGGGGCAGGGAGGAACAGGATACAGGGGGCACCGTGTGCATGTCTGCATATGCACACATGTACATGGCAGCCAGGTGGTGGAGAGTAGCTCCTGCAGCTCCCTACCAGTACGTATATGGTGGGGGGCACAGGTGGCATGTTGGGAAGTGGGGGGGGGGGCAAATGCCCCCACCAGATTTCTGCATCCACAGTGGGGTGTGGGGCTCCAGCTGGGCCAGACCAGCTCTGGGCAGAAGCTGCTTCTGTGGCCCAGTGAGTGGGAGTGAGCATGGGAGTGAGCACTGTGCCACCATGGCTGCATAGAAGTACCCACCGCATATGAGGCACAGCAGCAGCATTGCACAGCAGCATTGGCACAGAGCTGTGCTTCCTGCTGCTGCCGGGTGGGCATGGGGTGTCTCAGCTTGACAGTCATGGTGACGTAGCACTCCCTTCCTCCTGTGCCAGGTCTCCCTGCTCTGGGCTGCGGAGACAGCTCCTGCCCAGAGCTGGTCCAGCCTGGCTGCAGCTCCATGACCCACTGTAGGAGCAGAAATCTGGGGTAGGGCACATGGCCCCTGTCCCCACTGCATCACTTGTGGTCCCCTTCACATGCCCTCCCCTGCTCCCCATGCATTGCTTGTGCCCTCTGTGCCCCCTGATGCATTGCCTATGTCCAGACCTCCTTTCCCCACACTTACCCTCTTCCTCATACACTGGGGGGCTGGGTCCTTGGGGTAGGGGGCAGTGGGTCACAAATGAGGGACACTGGCAGGGCCAGGGGGCTATGGCTTGGGAGTGAGGGGCAACGGCATGAGCAGGGACAGGGCACCAGCATATCAGAGCTGTATTCTGGTGAGTGAAGGGGGCAGGGGGAGTTGTGATTTTCTATGATAAAAAAGAAAATCAACTGTCTTAATATATGGGTATTTAGAATTTATTTTATTATAATGATTGAGGCACTGGTAGGCTTCCAAATTGCTTTAACATTGTAAATATAGCAATAAAACATTGTGTTTTATTGATACCTATATATACAGTGGTGTTTCATTTTAATTGCAGAAAAACATGACTGTTGGGTTTTTAAATCAGAGAATTTGTGGTTTTTTATCAGAGAATTTGTGTTTTTTAAACATAGAAAACCAGGATCCCGGCTGATCACTTATACTGGTAAAATTGTAATGTCTGTATCTGGCCTGTATTACTGATTTAACCCAGTTTAGTGCCTAGACTAGTTATTTTGTTGTTCTTGGTCCAGGAAGCAGCTGGATTGATCTGGTAGGTGCAGACAAATCCAGCAGTGATGGGCAACAGGAACTGGAACCTATCTCTGAAGAACTTTGCATTGCAGCCAAACATCAGGGACTGCAGCAAATGGTTGGCATTCACTTGGGTGGGACAGAGTAGTGAGGCAGGGATTAATGGAAATGTTAACTGGGTCTTAGAACATTATTTTGCATACTTAAGTGCTGGGGCTAAGGACATTTTATTAGGACTAGAAAATGTGTATATGCATCTTCCAATAGAAGTCTCCTCCACATATTATCCCTTAACATAGGCTGAGGGCTTGCCCTACTTAAATGAACGTATTGTTGTGTTGTTGAGAAGAATGCTCATTCCAGCTTGCTTCTTGGCTCCACAAAGTGCTGGTAAATGGCAAGAAGTTTGCTTCAGGTGCATGGAGTAAAGCAAAGGTCTATATGAAACTGTCAAACCACACCCCTGTGTCACAACCCAGTGATTTTGGTGCCTCGGCACGGTGGAATTTTCCCGCCACATGAGAGTCTCTTGCAAAGCAAAGGTTTTCTGTTGCAACAGAAAAACCTCGGTGCAAGAGAGTTCCCGCCATTCGAATGCAAATTTGTGTCCCGCTATTGGCCAGTTCTAAATTATTCCTACGTGGCGGCTAGTAATTGGCTTGCTAGCCGTTTAAAATTTCGCGCGACTTCTGCCCAAGTCGGAGAACTTTGGGCACGCTGCAGAGTGCTTCTAAAAGAGATCTGACTTGCGGCTGAGCTGATCGATAGACTGATCACCTATTGATTCTTCTCCCCATCGCCAAGTGCAATCCCAGACGTATCCTTTCCCGCCAGCTTGATTTATGGACGGATGAGCTAGCCTGAGCCCTGCCAGCTGGAACAACTAACATAGTTGTTCAGATGACCGGACCGTCTGCATCGCAACTACAAGCGGCGTAAGTAAAGTTTTGCAACCATTAAGCTTTGTCAGCCTCTCTATTCACCAGCCCGCCCAACGAACGAATAATTATTAAATCACCTCGAGTCGGCTCTGGCCGTCCGAGACACCCTGCATGTGGCAAGTCTTTTGGGCTGCCTTTTCTTATTAAATGTGGGGATCCCCACAGATGTCCTTTTACAGCTCCACAAGTCATTTACCGCAGTTGTGAGGTACCAAAGTGACAGTTAGTTTTTAATATTTTTTTGTTTAGCTGTCACAGAGGCAGCATAAAGATGTAGTGAGTGAGATTTCAAACATTTTTCCTTTCCCTTCTCCTTGAAAACCATGTGCCTTTTGGTTGCTCTGTTCACTGCTGAGTGAGTCATATAAACCTCAAGAATGACTCAGACTTTTCTTGGCTTAAAAATATTCTGAATTTAAAGTTTGAAATCTCAGAAGCTGATGTCCTTTGATTCTCTCCAGTGAACCAAATTTCTTGTTGTGGATTTGAGACAAAATGGGACTGCAGGAAATTTCTGATTGGTTTGGAAATTTAGAATAAATTCCAGGAATAAGGATCAATGCTCAAAGGAGGTGAGGCTGTTCAATAATAAATGTGGTTGTCACCTGGTTCTACAGCTCATTCTATGGTTTTCAGCCTCATATGTCTGATGCATACGTAGATTCATTTGCTGCATATAAAACTGTGAAAGCTTGGATAGTGTTTCTTGCACAAAAATGCAAGACAATAGCTGGGGCAAGCCTGGGTTGTGGTAACAAGACTGCCACCAGAAAATCAAACTATGCTAATGGCTTGTAACCTATTAGGCACTGAGACACCAGAGTGTTTTTGGTACCCAATACCAGACCCATGCCATAAAATAATAATAGTGATGGTTAAAATTGTTGGTAGAGACCTGCCAAGCTCATCACATGTGTCTATCTAAGAAAGCCAAAGGAAAGGCTGAGCCAGTGTAACTAAAAGAAGGCAAGGAAACTACATACGCATTTCAATTGAACTAGGAACTGAAGAAGACAAAAGACTAAATATGCATCTCAAGAGAAAGCTGTAAAAGGTACAGCAAAGATGTCCTGTACCAGACATGCTCACATTTCTCAAAACAGGCATCCAGTGTCTGGTGTTACAGATGTCTCAATCGTTCAATATATGTCTGGAGTTTTGTAAATAGACCATCACTGGTACAAGCTATTGCAAATTTGTCCCATTGATAAACAAATACCCAAAGACAGGTCCAGTAACCAATGCCTCTAAGCATCCTGTTTGACTACTCAAGACCCATCACCTGTAACTGACCTACAATTGCAGGGGCTGCAGAGAAACACAAGTCTTCACACATAGACAAATCCTAAAACAGGAGCCAGGCAATTTAACAATTGTAATGTGATGGTCAGCCTTTTCCTCCCTATTTTGTTTGGACTTTAATCAGCCAATGATCAATGAAAAATGTTTTGAAGCCATACAATTAAACAGCATAAGAACTAAACAGATTTGTGTGCAGTCCAGGGAAGACCAAGAAGCCATCCTGCCACCCAGCTGAAAAATGAAGGATCCACACTTTGAGGCTGTACAAAAACTGCTTCCTGCCTGCATTGGGTAAATATCTTTTTGCAGCTAAGATAATACAAGATAATACTAATAGTTCATTTTATATTGGGAAAGAGTATTTTTCTGTCATTTCGGTTTGTAGCTTCTTGGTAGTTTTTAAAGCAAGCCTTCCTGCTAGTCATCAACAGTGTTGTATCAATTCTTAGATCACTAGGTTTAAAAACCCACTTTCTAAGTGCAACACCATTCCTACATAAAACCCTTAGAGTTGATGTTGGTAAGACTACTACTTTATAATAGTGTTATTTCCCTTAGAGAGAGGGTAATAGTTCTTACGCAGGGAAACTGATATTTTTGGCATAGCAAAGTTATCATTTTTGCCATCACTACCACCAGGTATCATTGTTTTCTATAACCTAGTCAGATCAGTCAGTATCAGATTCCTTTTTAGGGACCTGGCACTGGTAGAGAAGAGATAGGTGATGACAGAAGATGGCACTTAGCTTCTAGAAGTCAGACTGTATTTGGGAAAACAGAACTAAAACAAGTGCTCTAAAATTTCAGACTTACCACTCAAGGAGAGACCTTGGACTGGCTTATTGTCAGAGGAGCCGGCACTATTATACAGAAGAGACAATAAGTCTCAGCCACTGCACAGTGGTGGGATGGCAGCCAAGGTGTATATTTGGGGGTGTGTGGGTGCATATATGGGGTGGGGGAGAGGAAAGGGCTAGGAGAAACAACAGAGAGAAGGGAAGAAACAATAAACTAGGCAGAACTGGCACCATGGTGAGACAGTTAAAGCCGGCAGGAAAGAATGAGAATTAATTTGAGCTATTTAAAATCAAAATCCCCCAACATTAATATTGACTTGATCTACAAGGCGAAAGCAGTGCTCTTGAGGAGAATTATATCTTAGAAAACATAGAGCAGTCACTTAGTGATGTTACCCTTTGCGTCCATCATTAATTTGTGTCCTAACTTTCTTTCTTAAAAGGTCACAAGACCTTTTGACTTTTGGCACGGGGGAAATATTCCTTTATCAATCAAGGGTAAGCCCACAGATCAAGGGTCTGCCTTTAAAAAAAACAGCATTTACCACATGGCTCCTGTCCTGTGCAGTTATTCCCTTTAGTTATTATGGTAGATATCCTAGGGTGCTAACTGTTGTAAATGCTGAATTTTTAAATAATGACCACAATAAAGCAATTTTCTGCATCACTTGCTTCTATAGGACCAACAATCTGTTGCTAATGAAGCACCCTGGATGTGCAGCACCATCCTGTGCAACAGGACACTGACAGAGGGGCAACCATATGTACTGCAAATGTTTTGGCAGTGCCGTGCAGACTTAACTAGAATTTCCATGCTCTTGTCATTTTATGGCTCAATACTAATGTTACTTTAACATCATTTTTCTGTGTTTAATTTATTTATTGTCTCTGGTGGTAGACTTGGAGACTGGTGAGCTAGATTACATTAAAATGTTAGAGTAATAGTAGAAGAAAGCAATTATCTTTGTGCATAAAAATCATTTTAATTAGACAGTCAGTAAAGTGGGAATGGACAGACTATGATGAATCATCATATCATGGTTTAATTAGAGAGTTGTGGGGAGGGGAAGGGAAAGTGGAAACAAAGAGAAAGGTTTTGACCAGATAATTTTAACATAGAATAAATGTAGAAACTGTATAGAATTCTTCCATGTAAACTCACTTTGCAAGCCACCATAATAGCCCATTAATAAAACCAACATACTTTTCAGTAATGGAGAGAGTCAGAGACCATTGTTATTAACTGATGTACTGTTTGGAACATTTTCTTTCTCTTAGGCTCTTGTTCTGCGAACACTTACACACATTAGTAACTTTACACTAATGGACAATGCCATTGGGCCTTAGTTTGCATACCCTGCAGCTTAAAGTAACTACATAGCAATCTTCTATCAGCTGAAGAAAGCTTGATATGAATCTCTTTAGAAACAATTAATTCACTCTCTTTTAAAGTAAACTTTGTGTATTGCTGCAAAAAGTTGCCAATTGTGCTGTCCCACAGCACCTGTGTATTTTACCTCTATAGTACTCTGAGTTTTGCTGGCCAGGGGAGTGAGAAAACAGACCCATATGTTAAACATTTATCTATCACCAAGTGGAGCAGAGCTCTGAGTCAAGAGGTGGGAGACCTGGGTTCTATGTCCACCTCAGCTTATAGCAGTTCAAATCTACTTGCCAGGAGAGAGAGGCCTATCCATGAGACTAGAGGCTCAGCTGAGATGGGAGGGTGCTGATGGGAGTACTTTCTATTTTCCCCTTGGTGAAGTGAGACCACCATCTAGAAGGAAATAATATTCCTGAGATCAGAAAGAAAAAGCAAAAGAAAATTACTCTGCATCTTACTGATGAGGCCACTCTCCTGATAAGGGAGGGGGAAGTCTTGGGTGTCATTCCTTGGTCCACAGAATTTTATATTAGAGTCATTAAATAAAATACATAAACAGTGTTGAGAAGCAGTGACTGGACCCCATCTGCTCATCACCATCATCATCAGGCTACAAAGTCAGGTTCCCTTCTCTTCAGTCTCTCTCTGGGAGGCAAGTTATATATGTCTGTAACAGGGAGCCAGGGGCTCCCTGTTACTTTAAAGGGAAAATAGCAGCAGAGTTCCTCCAGGTTGAGGGAACCACTGCATTGAATGGACTAGATGCAGGGAATAGGCAGCCAGAGGACTGAGACTATGAGTGCCTATTGTAGTGCTACCTGCTCTGCAATAGGACAATAGAGCAGATCCCTGCTTGGATAGTCAGAACGCTGCTAGGGCAGGTAGAACAATGATTGCAAGCTGCTCTGAAAAAGAGCCATCAGGCTCTGATTACTAACGTGTAGAGGTGGCTGGGGAATCACCTGACTGGAAGGGGCAGGGCTTTGGAGGCTTGTAGGCTCAGAGCCAGAACCAGAAAAGTCAGTTTGGCCATGCTAGGGCAGGGAGAAGAGCTCCCAGGAGGGGGAGAGCTACTTGAGAGATTCTGAGCCACAGCAACGAGTGTCTAGGCTGAAGGCTGCTTTCAGGGGTGAGGGCTGTTTTGATCAGAGGCAGGGCTGGGTATAGAAGTTTCCTATTAAAGTAATTGAGTGCCTTTTCTCTCTGATGTTGTTTGTGCAGAAGGGAAGTTTTTTGTTAAAGCGGTTGCTTGATTTTATATTTTGAGTTGTGCCTATGGACCAGATTGGGACTAACAGGGGAGCAGGAGGTCCCAGTGGTGTCAGAGAGCCCACCTGGGGCAGGGACTCAGGGCACAAGCCTGAAAAGTGTAATAGTGGGCCTGAGGTCAAGAGGGCCAGAACACAAGCCCGAGGGGGTGGTAGCGGGTCTGAGGCTAAGAGGGCCAGACCTGGGAGTGGTGGTAGGAGGTCTGAGGACAAGAGGGCGCAAGCACAAGCCCAAGAGGAGCAATAGTGGGCCTGAGGCCAGGAGGGCCAGAACAAAAGACTGGAAGGACCTTAAGCCTAGAGTATGTGGAAACCAGACTCAGGGTTGGGACTCAGAGGCTAGGTCTGATGCAGTGGGCCTAGGTAAAGAGGCTCAGTTAGAGGAAAGAGGTGGAGTCTGAGTTCCCAACAAGAGTGCAGAGACCTGAGTAAGCTTAGCATTTGCTTGGGGGCAAAGTGCCCTACCTAAGTGATCACTGGTAACATCTGTGAGGCATGGACATGGCTATAGGGGAAGTGAGAGACCACAAAATTAGCCTTTGAGGCAATTAGTGCCCCGGGAAGCATGAATGGGCTGGGAGGGTCTACCTAGCATTTAAGAGCAGGACAAGGATCAGCAGGGTCAGGAAGGACTCACTGACTGGTAAGAGCCAGAGCATGGCAGGAACTACCTGGCAACCATGGGGTATTATGGCCACCCCTGGGGCTGAATCCTGCCACAGTCTCCAATTAAAAATTCTGTAGCAGATTAAATTTCAGCTATCTCATGGCTCAATGAACTGTGTGTGAACAGTCTAGAGCAATGTTCCCTCTAAGGAGCAGCAGTCCTTGAGAGCGCTACTTCAGTTCGTGAGTGTGCCACTTCAGTCTGAGCACACCGCTTTGGTGCAGCGTGGGACACTTACTGAAGGTAAGCTCCTCACCTGGGGCAGGCAGCGGGGGCTGGGGGCCAGGGGCTTGGGGGGCTGGGGCCTGGTGTGGGCTTTGCCAGCTCCAGGACACTGCTCTGCTCCCCCACTTCACCTCGGAGTGAGGAGGCACATACATGGCGTCAGGGCCAGGAAATGGAGCACTTCCTCGGAGCTGGTGGAGCATCACTCGGGGCAGGCAGTGGCTCCTTCCTGAGGCGAGGCAAGGCAAGGATGGAGGCTGGGGCTGGGGACTGGTGCAGGCTTCGCTGGCTCTGGGGAACTGCTGCGTGGGCTCCGCTGGCCCTGGGGAACTGCTCCACTCCCCAGCCCTGACGCCACATGCCTACTTGCTCTCCGAGGTGAAACAGGAGAGTGGACCAGTTCCCCGGAGCTGGCAGAGTTCCCGCCTCCGCCTTGGGGAGGAGCTTACCTTCTGTAAGTGTCCCATGCTGCAGCCTAGCTCCTATCCTGGTGGGTGCGCAACCTAAAAAAGTTGGTGCATGGCCAGGCTTTTACTTGTGCATGGCCACACATGCATGCACCTTAGAGGGAACCTTGAGCTAGAGATCAAAAATGTTTTACAGGAGTTATTTAGTGAATTGTTTTGAACAACAAATGAATCTGGAAATATCAAATCTTGTTTGTGGGCACCTTCAGAAAATCTGTGGAGAAAAATATTTTGGATCCTTCCAACTCCTTTAACCACATTCATGATTAAAAATAGAAGATCCACAAGAATATAGGATGACCAACAAGAAAAAGGAAGAGTCCTTGTGAGAAGTAGTAGCCCCTAAAGTTGATATATGAGTTCTGTATATGGTTTATGCACTCTGTGGTTAGAATTAATTCATAGAGCTGAGTGACTAAATAATGTGATTCTATCTGTATTTTGTTTGAGAATTATCTGATTTACTTTAATTTATTCCTTATTCATTGAATACATTCTATACGTTCTTGGTTTGTAGTTTGTTTCTGAGTAGTTGTTGTTTCAGCAAAGATGCTTGCCAGGAAATTTGCTTGCTAGAATAGTCACAGAAAATGAAGATAAAAGGAGTGCAAATACACTCAGTTCATTTAACTGTTTGATTGATCTTGTTTGGACACTTTTTTTACAGTGCATACCCAGTTCTTGAAGGGTCACAACAAGGAGCACGGGTATGAGAAAGCAGCATAAATCCATCTGTAGAGTTGCTTAGTATATTTTATCAATGTCCAATAAGGTGAAATAAGTGAGGGGATCAGGTGCTATCAGCTGGTGAGATGGCAAAAGTTGTGCTCTGAATAGATTGTGAAGCATTGAACAATTTGCTATTTTATGAGAGCCTTCCATCAGTGGCTGGCCTCCTGTCTCACTTCAGCCCTGAGGTATCTCTCACTCTCTTGAGTGAATAACTTGTCCTGGTTGGCATTTGAAATAGCTGAAAATCATTATTTACATTTACTTGGTTTTGTGTGAACACCTAGGATATCGTTGAATTTCTATCTGCTCCATGCAGTATGTCCACTTTCCCTTTACTCACTAGCATTCAATTCATGGCAAGCCTGCAGGTTTGTCTACATTGCTGAGAAAAGAATATTCCTCAACACTACATTGGTTTTTGTGTTAAGCTTCTCTACCTAGGTGCTAAGCAAGCATTGAGTATTCAGCACCAGCAGCATTTGACTTCTGCACTTGTAGCACACTTAATGGCCTGCAGAACTGAATTGTAATTGAAAAAGTAATCAGCCATGACATCCTGATGATTGCTTTAGAAAGCCCAGTTCTGAGCCTCTCCAGAAGGCAATGGAAGCTGTGCATCATAGACAGGGCTCCGTGCCTCACAGACTTGAAGTCTTATGTGAACAAACTTCTAGCAATCTGATTTAAAGTTTAAACAAAGTAATAACATGTCATTTATTATGGAAATTTTCTCTTCATGGATAGTTGCGGGGGGGGGGGGGGACCTTAAATCTATATTTTAAAATATATGTAGGTTTAGGAGAGTATGAAACAGGGTAAGCATTTGTGAGAGGATATTCAATTTAAAATGTTCCCAACTGAAGAAAGAAATGAACAATATAAAAGTGGTGGCAGAGGATTCTTTTTCTTTCTTAAAAAGAAAATACAACTAGCAGAAGACTCACAACTCAGGAAATCACCAAGAAAAAACATGTAGTCATTAGGTCTAAGTTCACCTTCTTGGTAGACTCCTTGTTAAGTCACTCAAGAAATCCAATGAAGATACTCCAACACCAGCTAAACTTGCCTTATGGAGGATAAAGAGAACATGGAACCAGGAATTAATGTATCAAAGTATGTTGAGCTGGAGTACTCTAACCACCAGATGATGCTCAGATGAGTCCGGTCAGTTTTAAAAATCCAAAAAATTTAGCGTATGTTCACAGGGATAGCTTAAGAGCTTACTTGTGGTCATCTCTGGTCAAGCATCTGAGGAAGCAGTGGAGGCTAAGCAGTGAAATGGCACAGTGGTCCTTTCAAAAGGAGAATGACCTATCCTTGTTTTTTTGAAAGAATGGGGTTTGGCAATAACTCCAGGAGAGATATCAGGGCTGTGAATCCTAATCAGAGGGAAGCCTCCCTGCAGGCTAGCGTTGCAACTCTGTTTGAATCTATTCTGCAGGTGTGTCCAAATGAGCCCACACATGTCTTTTGCAGCATCTCAAACCCCTTTGAGATGCTGCAAGAGGCACGTGCAGAAACAAGAAAATCTTAAGCAAATTTGTAGAGCAGGGGCAAAATTAGACCCCTGGATATCCAGGGGTCAAAAAACACCAAAAACCCTGCAGAAACAAAAGCAGGTTTTTTTGAGGCAACCAGAGGCTGGGTCCTCCACAGAGATGCTTTGGCTGCCTGAGCATCTAAATGGTTAGCCCTCGCCCTGGTGCTGAAACATACTGCCTGCCTGTGCAGGGCAGGCATAGTGCCAGCAGCAGGGAGCTGGACCCAGGCTCCACTGCTGGTAACTAAGGGGTCAGGCTGGCTGGATGAGGGGGGAGGGGACCATGGGGGGGACCCTCACTGGTCTTGTCTGCTACCCCAGCCTGCCAGTCCCTGCCCTGCCTGGTCCCACTCCCCGCCTACTGCCTAAGCCCCCAGATCCCTTCCCCACCTGCCCCCCAGCCTGATGCCTGAGCCCTTCCCCACCCAGCCCCAGCCCCCACCTGCCCCCTGAACCCCCTCTGATTCATTCCCTGCCTGGCCCCACCCCCCACCTGTCCCCCGAGTCCCTGATCCCTTCCCCACCCAGCCCCACTAGGGGGGCTGCAGGAGCTGGTGGGGGATGGGGTCAGTCAGGGCAGCTATTTACGGGGCTGGGGGACCAAGCGGGGGTGGGGCGGGGCATGTGGGCCCTGCAGCAGGGGTAGCCCCTGGGGGGGGCTGTGACCCCTATTGGGGGGCTGTGGCCCCTGTGGGGGGCAGCAAAATATATATTCATGTATTTAGACTGGTAGTCTTCCAAATTGTTTTAACACTGTAGCTATATCGATTAAAACATTTCCCAAATGATCACTCTCTCTCTAGTGGTCTTTTGTTTTAATTGTGAAGGAACATGGATTTTGGGGTCTTTTACAGAGAGACTTTGGGATTTTTTTATCAGGGATTTTTCAGTTTTCCAATAGGGAACACCAGAATTCCTGCTAGGGAGGCCAGTGGCAGGACCCTGCCTGCTTAAAGCTGGCATCTTGGACCCTACTGGCTGTGGCTGACATCATGGCCAAATGGACTGCTGCAGTGGGTAAAGGGTGCAGGGAACTCTCAGGGCTGCTTCAGCAGTCCAGCTGGCACAAGGGGTATTGTCCCCAGGTACCAATTGGCTGGGCCTCAGAAGCTTCTGAGAGCGAGTACCTCTGAGCTACTTGCCAGAGCAGCTTTTTATACTGCTGGGGATAGCACAGGTGCTGACCCCAGGCTCTAGTCCCCCTTGGCTGCAGATCTGGGAGGAGTCAGGCAGGGTTATTTTGCCCCAAGTGGTACAATTTGCTTCACAACAAAGTGCATGTCTGAGCATGTGTGCTGAGGCAAAAAGCCCCGGCTCAAATTTGCACCGCTTCTATTTGAGCTGCTGTAAGCACACATGCTTGCATGTGTGGATGCACCCTGGGAAGTTTCCAGAATGCCAACGTGCTCGCATGCTTGTGTATGTCAGATATGGAATACAGTGTGTAGACTTTACATCAGGAAGGCAAATGCACATTATTATTACACTTTAAAACCTACTGGACTACTGTATAAATAGGATTCAACATTTAATATTTATTTTAATGAATACCCTGTCATTTATCTCCTGGGTGACTCTCAGTAGTTTCTTGGAGATTTATATCTAATTCCTGGAGACTCCAGGGCAATCCTGGAAGGTGCAGGCCTGAGTAAGGGATCTAAGTCTAGGAGAGGATAGATATTTAAAATAGACCAGTGTTTGCAGTAAAGGCCTGGGTCTTTTCCCTCTCTGACAGGGGATAAAGCACTAAAGGTACCAAAAGTCAAGATTTCTTTTTCTGAGCACAAAGAACACATTCATCCAATAACTCTGTAGCTATCCCCTAAATCAGTGGTTTTCAAACTTCCTAAAGTGATGGAACCATTTCAAATCACTACTTCTGCTGTGGAATTCATACCCCTATTCTGACACAGAATCAGGAGACCTGGCCCAGCAGTGGGTATGCACCAGCTCCTGGCCTGCCCAGCCATTACCCCCAATCTCTTCGTGGAACCTCTGATGACCTATCACAGGAAGCATTCTAGTTGAATCATCAGGAATTCTTCCTGGCTATGCTAGCTGCAGAGTGCTCCTTCTGGACTTCAGCTAGCACACTTGAGACTGCCAAGGACTCCTTAAAATAGTTCAACAATTTAATTTTACAAGAAGCTGTAAGATACAGGAAAGCATTGCTAGTATTAAAAACCTCAATGAGGTGACTTTACAAGATTAAAGCCTTTACATTATCAAAAACTTCTGAAGAGAGTCTGTGATCTAATATCACTTTGGGAAATGAATTACCACAAGCAGTGGAAATGTGGTACCTGATTTTGCATTTCCTGAGCAAGCAAAATTCCTGTATCCTAAACTATTAAAAATCTTTGTAGCGATAGATAAACAAAATAATCCTATAAAACATTTTCACAGATGTTAGGGTCGGAAGGGACCTCAGTAGATCATTGAGTCTGACCCCCTGCATAGGCAGGAAAACCCCCCTGCATAGGCAGGATTTTAGGAAATTGTAATCCTCCATGCACTACAGGTATGCAAAATGGCATACATAATGCAGTCTCAGAGCAGTTCACCCACTATGTACCATGTAATAACACCAGGCACATCTACATGTGCAACTAACATGATGCAATAAACTCTGGCACATATCACATCAGAATGTTTTGCTCCTGGGCACAGGTTTTACATGTGCACCTGGGACCGCAACACGTTGAGCTAGGTCAGGGCAGGCCTGGCTGGCAAGGGACACAGGGGGTCAGCCTGCCAGTGCAGGGCTAGTTCGACCTGGCTCAACTTGCTGTGGAAGGGCTGCCTGGGGCATAAGGGTGCTCCAGTGTGGAACTAGCTGGCAGGCAGCTCCTGCACTGAAACGCCATCGTGCCCCAGCCAGCCCCATACGTGCATTGCTATGCAGGAAAGAATGCCATCATAGGATAGCATGTGTGTTTACAACTACTAACCTATGGCAGAGTTAATTAGTTTCCTGTGGCCTAAAAGGCCACACGTGTATACACTAAGGGCATTTTTACATGTGCCCCAGGAGGTGTGGGGAGGCACTTTAATTAGTGAGAGATTTTAATCTGAAGCATCTGAGCATCATGTGTATCAGCATCCCCTGCACTGAAAAATAGTGGTGGGGCACTTTGAACTAAAGCTCTTTGAACGACCTTTATATCAAAGCACCCTGCTGCCATTTTTCAGCATGGGGGTGCTAATACACATGATGCCAGAATCTGCTGGAGCTCATTTATTTCTGTGCTCCAGCAGACTTGAGTAATAGAGTCTGCTCCAATGTGCTGGATTTCCAGCATGTTGGAGCTGCTCCCTGCACATGTACAGGAGTCCTGAGATTTTACTGTGGAGCTAATTAGGCAACTCTACAGTAAACATCTCTTATAGATATGTCTGTGGGTTCCCAAACTGAATACAAGTAAATTAATATGTGAACATTACAGGTGTGCATTACTTCTGACCACTGGTTACACAGTTTAATACAATTGTAAAAGAAACAAGAAACCCTGAGATTTATGCTTAATAGGGGAGCAGTAAATGGAATGCTCAGGTTATTAAGCACAATTCTATGCTGTCTTTCAGTTCATGCAATCTAATTGTATTTAATAAGATTGCAAGGTATAAAGTATTACAGATCTTGGCCCATTAACTTTAATGTCGGAAGTTATAGACAGTAGTATACCTATGTCCACTTATGTACAAGTAGCTTTGGATGGAGTATTTGGAGTCACAGATACTTGGTTGCAGGAATAACTTCTCTGAATATAAATAACGATAGATAAATATGCTTATACTTATGCAATACTTTTCACCAGTGTTCTGCACCAACCAAGCTAAGCAAGCGAACCACACTACGTTGCCTTTTTGAGATGCTTTTGCAACAATAATTCACAACAGAAAATGAGTCTTATAGAAATATGAACTCTAAAGAATCTATGCTTCATGTTATGTCTCAGTGCAAATTATGATAGAATTCCATTTCATTTTATGACACAAGAATAACTAAAGATATTTCTTTGTACTAGATTTGGGGATCCATTCTCACAGGCACCTAAGATTATGAAATTAAAGTATCCTAAACATTGAAAGTATAGCTGATGTGCTTTGTGTGCCCAGAAGTGCTTCACTCTTGGCAATATCAAGCAGCCAGGAATGTAGCTCACAACCAAATACTGTCAGATTCACAAACTAGGCATTCCTCTGCTTACCTCACCCTCATCAAATGCACTTCTCAATCTATCCCTTATGCCCCAATACACAACTGCTTTTGCCTTCAGATCTGGGGTATAATCACAGCATCTTTCATCAATATTTGTACATTGGGAAGGAGTAAAACAAAGAGAGACTGGCTCATGCAGAGATAGTTGTGTGGCAGAAATGCGACCGTCTGTGCCCCTCTCCAGAGATCTGTCTCTGCCAGCCTGAGAGGCTGGTGTTGAATTCCTCAGGGTGGGGATCTTCCTCCCCTGTCTACATGACAAAAGCCTGGTGCCTGGGAGGCGGATGCTCTGGTCACCTGGGGGGGGGGGGGAAGCCCTGGTCACCGGCCCAGGTAGCCAGTGATGCTTTTTTAGATTGGTGGGCTTGTGGCCAGTACTGGCAGCTTCGATTGGACCGGGCTGCTGAGCTCAGAGTGGTGATAAAAAGGCCCGGTCCAGGAAGAAGAGGAGCCATTAGCCATGTGGTCATCCAGGAGAATCTGAAACTGGCTCTCTTTTCATAATTGCGTGCTTCAAGAGTGACCTGCCTCCAGAGGAAAACTCCAACCACCTCTGGATGATGCGTGTGAGTAAGCTACTCGAGATCAGACTAGATATTTAGCTTACAGTAACTCTGATGCGTGTTTAAATGGCTACCTCAGCCATTCTAGTTCGCTCTATGGGATTCCTCTGATATTCCTCTGATATTGTTCTACCTTTTACCCTGTTTCCGCCCTACCCCCTGTAATCAATGAAGTTCTCCTTTGTGACCGGTGTGGGAGACTTATTGAGGGGTGGGTCTAAATTATGCCTAGGAGGCCTCTTAGGTCTCTGGACTAAGGGAGGCTTCCCTAATCAGCCCCTGACTTGGGAAAGTGCCCCAAGTGCCTGTATTGGGTCTAGTACCCAGTGGACGATCAGACCTGTGTTTTCCAAGGTGCGCAGAGCCAGAATTGAGTCCAGAGCCTTGGATGGTGGCAGTGGGAACCCCAGGCTAGTGGGTGTGCTCCAGGGAAGGGGTTGGCCGGACATGAGACACCCCAGGGAGGGCACTCAGAGCCTGGAAGGTGGAGCCTGGAGCACAGTGAGGTGGGTGGCTCAATGCATGAGCACCCCCTACTGGCCTGCCACAACTTGTTTGTACTGTTTTCTCTCATCCACTAATGGCTCCTAGTCTCCTCCACCTCCCACAGTCTCCTCCTAAGAACTGGCAAGGAAAATGATCGTGGGTACAAAGAATGGGAATGGACCTGCTCTGTCACTGCTATTGCAGCTTCCAAGGGCACACAAGAACATCTGCTATGGCCCTTCTCAGAGTGCAGCAATGAAGCATTAGATAAAGAATACAAAATACCTCAGAGGGCACGTCCAGATGAGTGCGCACGTGCCTCTTGTGGCATCTTAAAGGAGTTTATGATGCCACAAGATGCACGCCAGGAACAAAAAAAAAAGTTCCTCGCTCTGCATATTTGCAGTGCAGGCTCAACATTTTGTACCTGAAAATCAGGTACCAAAATAAAACATGGGTGAAAAAAGTGGGGCAACCCGGGAGTTGGTCCTCCACAGAGATGCTCTGGTTTCTGGCCAGAGCATCTCTATGTGCTTCTGCTGCCTGACCACATGGGGCTTGCACCCTTAGCGTACTGGAGCAAGCAGAAGTGCCACAAGGATTGGGATCCGGGTGCTGTCAGGGGTAAGTAGGGACTGTTTGGGGGGGGGGGGATCGTGGAGGGCATATGATTGTGTGGGGGGATTGTGCGGGTGTTATGTGGGTGGGGGGGCTGGTTGGGGGGCATGGGTCCCCTGCAGGGTGCACAGCCCCCCTTGCAGCAGCAGTGGCCGTGGGGCACTCCAGGCCTGCTGCTGCCAGCCCCACCATGGTGCAACCTGGCCCCAAGTGGCTCAGAGCTGGCAGCATTTGTGCCGCTTGTCGCGGGACCAGCCCAGCTCACTGTGGTGCTGTGCCTTTCTGCAGCACTGGGACCATGTGTCGTGCCAGGCTGGGTCCTGTATGCACGCACCCTGCACGTTGCTGGGTTGAGCCACTTCTGTGGCGGGAAGCTGGGACACTGCAGGGGGGGGGAGGCTGTGGCCGTGCAATAGGGGTTGGGGGCTGGGGCCCTTCAGGAGGGCTGGGCAGTCCATGTGCTGTGTGGGGGGCTGTGCCCTGTTGGGGGCAGGGAACCCATCCCTTCTGAGCAGCCCCCACACAGTCCCTTCACACCCACATTCCCCTGGCAGTCACCCCACACCAACCCACACACTGACCTGCATACCCCCATATCCCTCCACACCCACCCATATGGCTAATTACACACCCACCTGCATCCCCCCACAACCCTTTCCCACCCTCATCCTGCAAACCCCACATCCCTGCATCACATACACATTGTGTGAGAAGAAAACCAAAAGCAAACATCAAAACATAGAGATATTTAGCATTCATTTTATTATGATGATGGAGACACTGGTAGGCTTCCAAACTGCCAAAGTATAATTACTTTGTAATTATATAATTATATCAATAAAACGTTGCCCAATTGACTGCCCCTCCCCCTGTCTCTCTCTCTAGTGGTCTATTGTTCTAATTGTGGAAGAACATGGATTTTGGGCTATTTTAAAAAGATTTGGGCTGTTGCTTCATCCATGTGCCAAGCAGGCCCAGATACCAGTTGGCTGGGCCCCAGAAGCTCCTGTCTAATTTTAACATTCATATCACACCATGGGCCCTAAGGCCCATGTGGCTAACTAATAACCCTGTGAGGGGCTAATGAATGAGTGGTACAACAAAATTATTGGGACAACTAAGGAAAAAAACAGGATAGGAGTGTTGTGTGGGTCAAAGGGTCAAAATGTGAAAATAAATCTCCGGGCACCTTCCCAGCCAGAGCCTCCTTCCTGGTCAAGTACAGGGCCCACTTGGTCAGGGCTAGGAGAAGACTGACCAGGAAGTCCCAGGACTTGGTGAAGCCATGGATGGGTTGACCAAAAACAAAAAGGTGGGGGGTGATATTCAACCAGAACCTCAGGAGGAGGTTCTGGAGGTGGAGGGGCTGCAGCCTGGTGAACTGAAGGGTCATGTGCACCACGGTCTCCCTCTGCCCCCAGAAGGGGCAGGAGACTGGGGTGTCAGTGAAGCTCGCCACATACACACCCATGGTGACAGCTTCATGGAGGAACCTCCAGCTGAGGTCCCCAGTGGCTCATGGGATGAAGGTGGAGTACAGACTCAGCTACTGTGGTGCCCCAGCCATGCCCTCACTGAGCAGGTCCCGCCCCCTGGTGTCTGGTTGGGACGTGAGGGTGGCATGATGGATTGTGTGGCACACAAGCATGTAGAGGTGATGGATGGTGGAAAGGTGATGGTCTGGTGTCCTTCAGCTAGCTAAGGTGGTGGAGTGGGGAATGCTGCAAGGCTGGGTGAGGTGCCAGCCCTACAAAAACTCTGGTGGGCTGGAGGACAAGGTGGGGGGGCAGGGACTGCCACTGCACAGGACCTGGTCAACAAGGGCAAGGGTGTCTGGAGGTAGGGCAGATTTCACCTCCTGGACCAGACGGCAGGTCACACGTGTTGTGGGTAGACCCATGCACTGGGCCAGTGCAGCGGGGTTCACCCATTTCTGCCTATTGTAGTCTAGGAGGTCTCCAATATGCGTGACATCAGCCAGGATCAACTTCTGTCACAACCAGGGCGCCTCTGCTCTTGGTGCCTCTAGCTATGAGTTCCAGAGGAGGGGCTTGATGAGCAGGTGCCCTGAGCGAGTGTTCCAGGGCACCTGGAGCAGAGACCAGCCTCCAGGCTCAGAGAAGGTCCTGGTAGAACTCTGGTAGGCCTCACAGGTCCTGCAGGGAGAAGCCCCACAGGCTGAGGAACTGCTAGTCATATCGGAGTCCCTGGAAGTGGCAGAGGAAAGCATGCCCCAGGTGGCTCCAGGCTGCGTGGCTACTGATGCCATATAGTAGTCACTGCAGGGCCTGAAGGCAGAATGTCAGGACCTGGCTGCACAGGCAAACCAGGCCCTGGCTGCCTTTCTGCAAGGGGAGGCTTAGGACCTCTGGAGTGACCCAGTGTCATCCTGGCCAGAAAAACTCCAGCGCCCATCTCTGGAGCCCTGCCAGGACCTCAGGGGGCACAGGCAGGGTGAGTAAGTGGTGCCAGAGCATGGACAGGACTAGCTGGTTCAGCACCTGCACTCTCCCATGCAGAGAGAGACACCTTAGGAGCTCTGCCCATGACTAGAGTCACTCCACTACCCTTACTTCCAGCTGGTGCCAGTTCTCCAGCAAGAAGGGGTCTGCGGGGGACAAGTAGACCCCCAAGTAGATCAGCGAGCCCACACTCTCCTGCGGAGTGTGGGTGGGAGTGAGCCTACCTGCCACCCATCACCCACCGCCAGGTCAAAGCTCTTGACCCAAAGGAGGCTGTCAAGTACAATGCTTGGCAGGTCTCCACCTGCACCAGGTCGCCTGAGTCCTGGACCATGAGGAGTATGTCATCACATTGACGACTCATGTTCATCTTGAAGTCAACTATGACTCCAAGATCCCTTTCTGCTGTTGTGCTGCTGAGGTCATCTCCTAGCCTGTAAGTGTGTTGGTGGTTCTTTTTGCCCAGATGCAACACTTTGCACTTCTCTTTGTTGAACTGCATCCTATTTCATTCTTCATAGTCCCCAAGGATGCCCACAGCATCCTGGTTCCACTCCCTGCCTGACTGGTCTCACACAACTAGGGTGATGTTAAAGTCCCTGCCAAGGACCAGTCACTCACAAGGGTTGAGGGTGCCGATGTAAGTGGCCGCCTGGCAGAAAAAATCCACCAACTCCAGGTCTTTTGCAGGGGCGCAGATTCAGAAGGTTCAGGATCAGCCCCTGCACTTGGACCCGGAGGTGCAGCAGGCAGCCTGGCACCACCTCAACATCCAAAGCAATGCCAAAATGTAAATCCGTCTAGCAAAAAATTAACTTGGGATTAGTCTTTAATGTAAACATTACATACAGACTTCCAAAAACTTATGACAGAAACTTGATCGACATGGGATAATTTGTTGCCTCATGGATGTATCATCCTAAAGCTTAATAGCAAACACCTGCTAATGTAGAGGTTCAGATCAGGTGGCTTAAGGTCTAATATATGATGTTTTATCTCCCTTACAATGTCTTTATTGAGTAGAACCCAAATTGGTGTGAAGTAATGTTGGGTTGGGGTAGGGAGAACCTTTAATGGGAGTTTCTTGACTCCCTTTTCCAAACCTTCTGTCTCTGGGGGATGTTAAAGGAGGAGGCAGAAGCAGAGGGGATCTGACTCACTATTTATAAGAGGGAAGATAGGAGAAAGGAGTAGAATCAGCCCTTATCTCCTGAGCAATTTCTTTTTCTTCCTTCCCACTTTTCCTCTTGTGACAATGGTACTTACTCCTCTTTTTTTCCCGCTTCCCTAACCAAAACTGTTGGTTGTTTCTTGAGGAGAGTAAATCAGTAGTATTTAGACTCCAGATCCCAGTAGGATTTTCTCCAAGCCATAGTTAGCTATGGGATAGAGTTTGCAGGTCTGAGATGATCAGAAGTCAAGTGAACTCCCTTTTCAATATAGTTGTTTTCAGTTCCTCTGCTGTTTCTGTCCTGTTTCTTTTACAAAGTGAACTATTGTAAAAGGACATTTATTTCTTATTAAATCAATATGTTGTGTTCATATTGGATAGTGGGGTGGGAAACAGATTTGTATACCATCTGGGGATATTTCAAATTCTACAGGTAATTAATTCATACGTACTGATTGTAATCAAATTGGTGGACAATGCCATCTCCAATGGCAAAATTCCCAGTAGCACTGCTTCAATGCAGAAGTTCAAAGTCAGTCTGTTCCCAGCTTAGAATAATCCTGATGTCATGTCATTATAAATATACTTTTCAAAAGGAAGAGAAGCACAACTGATATGAAATGTCTAAGTGTGGATAAGGATAGAACCTATGTGTTCAGGGGAGAGCTGTGGGCAACCACTAGTAAGGCATCTTGTAATATCTGTATCCCATGGAGCCTTGGAGCCCCCACAAGGATGGGACCTCTGTGCTAGGTACTATATAACTCATGGATAGTCAGGAGCTTGCAATCAGTTTTAGTCAGGAGACAGGAGACAGATAGGAGAGTACTAGAAAACAATGGGACCACATGATAGGCAGTGGCCTTGGCACCTCAGTAGCTTGAATCTTGCTTGAGATTTTGTGACTGTCATGCTGAAGGAATGTTTTAAGAAAGTATTTGAAGCAGATAGTAAGATCACTTTGGAGATATTTAGGGGAACTCCTCCAAAACATGAGTAGCAGCATGGGAGAAAGCACAAAGGCGTTGAAAATCTAACAGTCAGTGCAGACAAGCATCATGGGTTACTTGAGGTGGGCAGTGATATCTTGATGCCACATGAGAGATGATAGGTGAGGTGTGAATAGGCTATAATGGAGAAAGGAGAACTGTTTTTTGTGCCGCTTGAGAAAGGGAAAGAAGGATGGAGAGGTTGGAAGCAGCAGGAATGGAGAGACCAAGCCCCACAGCCAGGGTCTGGCCCAGGCCAGGAGCTGGAGGGGATGAGAAATTTTAAGAAGTAATGGATGGCCGGCATCTTAGTAAAGATTGCTTTTAAGATGGTAGGAGAATATCAGGTGCAGGAGTGGCATTTGATTAGGAATAGGGACATGCAGTGACGGGCATGGGTGTGGGTGATGGAAAGCATAAGGATGAGTGAGGAATAGGGTTAGGACTCTTTGGGTAAGGACAAGGTGGCAGAAGTGGGTGTGGAAATGGGATCTAGATTTTTGCAAATGTTGGATCAAGATGGAGAGGAAAGTGGGATAGGTAGAGCTGGTGAGAACTATAAAGGTAACAAGCCAGTGGAGACAGTATGAGGAAAAGAGGAGGAAGAAGTTGCTAGTATGCAGAAGAAATGAATGGTAAGAACCATGGTTGAGCAGAAGATGAACAAAACTACTAAAAAGCCAAAATCAGCAACCCCCCCCCCCCCCCCAAAAAAAAACCTCCCAAAAAACAAAAAACAAAACAAAAAACTAAAAAAACCCCGATTTTTGAAAAATGCTGTGAAGGTCCAAGTGCAGGGCCTCTGTTAGGCAATTGTTCTCCATTACCCTAGAGGAGCCAAAAGTGGCTTGATCACATCACTGGGAGGATTTGAGCCAGGGGAGACACTGGAACTGGTACTCAGCTGGCCAAGATATCCTTCTTTTACTCTCTCCCTAGCACTATATGTCTTGCTTTCTATACATCTGAAAACATCAGCTTCACCTTTTAAATACTCAAAAGATACAAAAAGCCAGAGCGGGGGTAATATATTTGCTTTAGTTTGCTTTCCTCTGTTGGTAACTATGCTAAATGATATCCACACAATGGTATTTTTCAATTAAAACCATAGTCATCAAATTTAGAACATCTGTGCTATCCCATTAAAAAGCAATTCCTCATAGGGTTCATGCAACACTGCAGCCAACTGTAACAAATGGCTGACATTGGAATTAGAGAAGCAATGAACAACTTGCCAGCCATTCAAACTCTGATTAAGTTCTCCAAGTTTGCATGAGAAAATATAGTTTGAGTTTATATGAGACCCTTCATGAGGCAAGGGAACAAAATTCTAGCCAATCTGTTGCTGGTGCATCTACACAAGATGCTAACTGCACAGTAGCATAATAATACTGCTCGTTAGGGCGCCATAGCACAAACAGTGCTAATATGCTACTGCGCGATATTATAGTACTAGGCTATTAGGTAATAGCATTACTGAAAAAGCATTTTCTGGTACTATGGGGAGTAACGCTACTTGATTATACAAGTACTAAATTAAATGCACAGTAACTACTGCACATTAATGAATGTGTAGACATGCCCACTGAAACACATTTTTAGTAAAGGATAAAGAATGCTTATCTTCTGATGATGGTTTTCATAACTTTAAAGTTTTCTAGTGTTTCACTTGAACATAGTTCCAATATCAGCTGAATTCTTTCAACTGGTAACTTGTGTGGTCAAACCTGAATTAAAATGGCTCACCTTTGACCTACCTATTAAAAGGTGAATGGCGTTTTTAATCTAGTCTCTTTTCCCTCATGAAATATCTCCTTTTATATTCAGGTTAGACTCCTTCAGTAATACACAGAGAATCAAACACATGCAAATTAAAATGTACATACAAATGTACATCTAGTTAGCTAAAGATGGAGGATGCCTGGCGTGGAACTCATTGTTTTTTTTCTTCAGCTTTGAATTGATCCTTTGATTTCAACTGAATTAAAAAATATTCAATCATGGCATGTCAAAAGTTACCTGAGCATAATTTTCTAGGACTCCTGCTGTGCTAGAGGAAGTCATCCTTTCTTGCTCAAACTCACATTTCACTCACTGGTGTTATATTCCAATTATTTTTCAGGGAAAATACATCTTAAAATTATTATTTGGCTTCTCTGGCTCCCTCTTATCCTTATATAGTCCCTTGTATAGTCTTTGCTTTATCCTGGTTTGCGAACTTGGAGGAACTGGAAAGCTTCTTTTGCAAGTGGGGTGAAAGAGGGAATTTACTTCAGCTTTACTATGTCTGACTGTCTAACTTAAAACTGCAAAAAGAAGAAATGTGACATATCAGCCAGTCCTCTGAGTATACCCAAATCCCTTTATATAAGACCTAACACAAAAAGATGCAGTTACTGTGCACCTAGACCTCCTGTACAGAGTGTGTGTATTTAACACATCCCCGTTGTACTCAGTTGCACACAGATGGATAAAGCTGGGTAAATGACCCTGTCAAAGGAATCCCATTGCTCAAAGAGTGCATTTTCTGCATGTCTAACTGTAAAATGTGGAACGACATAGCAAAATTCATTTAAATGGGTTGTTGATAGCAAAACAAAACTGTGGAAGGAACGGTTTCATAGCAAGCTGTAAGATGAAATTCAGGAAAATTTTCAAGTGTTAAAAGAAAGAAACTTTTTAAAGGCCCCAATTCAGTGCATCAGTGTGAAGAGTATTGCATAATGCAGTGAAACTGCCATGGATTTGAAGGGGATTGAAACTATTATCATAATACATTTTCCACTTTCAAAGAGGCTATGTATTCAACAGTTTCGCTGATTAGAGGATCCAGTGCAATCTGTGGGGCTCTTCAGTTACTTGTTTACGCAGGTGACAGACTTGCTCATCACCAAGGCCTCTGCTCCATCTTTATCTCTTCTGGTGCAAAAATAGATTGCTTATATCTGGTGAAGCATAAAATATGTATGCTTTTGGGTTCTGATCTGCCAATAGTCAGAAAACTGTTATGAATCTGTTGTGTCAGGGGATGTAGAAATTTTGAATGGAATGATAAAAAACCAAAACCAAAAACCTTGGCACTTTTCTGGTGTGTGCTGGACTCCTAGATTTCAAGTCTACTCTCTTCTCTGATTTGAATTATAAGAGTCTTTGGGAAGGTTTCCACAAAAGGGAATATATTGCTCTTAGCAATTCTTTTAATGTGGGATTTTGAAAGATGATGTCAAACCTTTTAGAATTTCTAGTTCTAATAAGCTTAGTCTAAAACATTGGAGCTTATTAGTCTTTTCAGCCTCTGTGCTGAATAATGTAGGAATGAAATCCATATCCCACAGATGGGATCTATCATTTTTTTCTTCTGAAGAACTGAACCTTATGGGAACTGCTGTATCTATGCGCATTCCAAATTGTGAACAAATTTAACTCTTTCCTTTTAATGGGAGCTTTAATTTTAAAATAAACAAGTACAATTATGGGTAAAAGTATAGAAGATGTTAAAGCTCTATACAAAATTATTAATAGTCTAATTGCTGTATATTCATGAATATTTACCCAAAGCTTGTTATTAGCTATTTTTGTTTATGCTTTTCCTTAGAATTAACCACATGCTCATTGGGAGTTCTGCTTATCAGCTGTTTGAATGTTGCAGACATGTCCCTACTCCATACCATCATAGGATAGACAGATTTAGGAAGTCCTGGATAAACTTAGTTAACAGTGAAAGTTAATCTTTAAGGTCTCTTCATTTTATAAAAAAATAATCATTAGTTTTAGGCTCCCTGGGCATTTCATGGCGATTCATCATGGTGAGACAAAAGCCTCAATGATGGCGATCGGCTCCACAGTTTCTGAGGCACCACTTATAAGCAGTTAGCTGCTTATTTATGTCTTCTGCATAGCTATTATAAAATGGATGTATTGGTCTGAAGTAGATGTGGACAGCAGAAAGCAGTAGTGTGACATTGAGCAAAATGAAGTCTACTCCAGAATTCAGAGATTTTAAAAAACATGATTGTGACCTTACAAAGAGCTGGAGATATAAGAAGCATAGAGTGTGTCTGGAGTGATACAAACTGGAGTGGCAATTCCTTAGATCGTGCTAAAGAAACTGAAAGAGTCTGAGAGGAAGGGACTGAATCTGCTGAATTTCAGAAGACCATAGTTTTTGTTCTCTTCCTTCCTACCTTGTAACCTGATAATGCCTCTACTAATGCCAAAAAAGGAATAGAGTAGGGAAGAAAAATACATTAATATATTTAAATTATCCAGCAACAAGGAAAATGCATCCTATGACACTCAGAATTACGTTTTTTTTTGATAGATTCATAGAGTCAGAAGGGACCTTAGTGGGCCATCTAGTCCGATCCCCTACCCCTGGCAGGCAAGAAAAGAGTCACCACCCTGGGGTCATGTGATTCTAGCCAGGTGCCTGTTCAGTCTCTTCCTGAAGACCCCCAAGGATGATGCGAGGACCACCTCCCTTGGGAGCCCATTCCAGATTCTGGCAACCCTGACCATGAAGAACTTTTTCCTAATGTCCTGCCTAAACCTTCTCTCCAGTAGCTTATGGCCATTGTTCCTTGTCATTCCAGGGGGTGCCCTGGTGAACAGATCATTGCCTAATTCATGTTGCTCTCCCCTTATGAATTTATATGCCGCCACAAGGTCCCCTCTCAGTCTTCTCTAGGAGAGGCTGAAGAAGTTAAGGTCCCTTAGCTTTTCCTCATAGGGCCTTCCCTGCAGGCCTCTAATCAGGTGAGTGGCTCTTCTTTGGACCCTCTCCAGGTTGTCCACATCCTGCTTGAACTGTGGCGTCCAGAACTGGACACACTACTCCAGCTGCAGTCTCACCAGTGCCGCATAGAGGGGGAGAATCACTTCCCTGGACCTGTTTGTGAAGCACCTACAGATGCACAACAAGGAGTGATTGGCTCTCCCAACTGATTTATCACATTGGTGACTCATGTTCATCCTGGAGTCAACAGGTACTCCAAGATCTTTTTCTGCCTCAGTGAAGCTGAGAAGGTCGCCCCCCAGCCTGTAGGTATGATGGCAGTTCTTCCTACCTAGAAGCAGCACCTTTCACTTGTCCATATTGAATTGCATCCTGTTGCTCTCTGTCCACTTCCCCAACCTGTCTAGGTCAGCCTGGATCTGGTTCCTCCTCTCCAGGGTGTTAGCTGCACCCCATAATTTTGTGTTGTCCACAAATTTGGACAAGGTGCTTCCCATCCCCTCATCCAGATCACTGATGAAGATGTTGAACAGCACCAGCACCAGAACTGAGCTCTGAGGGACTCCACTGCCCACAGCTTTCCAGGTTGGCACTGACCCATCCACTACCAGCCTCTGATTGTGACCCTTAAGCCAATTTGCTACCCAGTCTACTGTATAATCATCCAAGGCAAATCCTCTCAGTTTATTTATAAGGATGGTATGGGATACTATGTCAAAGGCCTTCTTGAAGTCCAGATAGATAACATCTACCTTGACTCCTGTATCTAAACAATTGGTGGCCTTGTTGTAAAAGGAAACTAGGTTAGTTGGGCAGGATCTGCCTGCTAAAAACCCATGTTGGTTACCCCTCCACATCACATTAGCCAGAGGGCTCCCGCAGATGTGCTCCTTGATAGTTTTTTTTCTAGGATTTTCCCAGGGATAGAGGTAAGGCTGACTGGTCTATAATTCCCTGGGTTCTCCTTCCTCCCCTTCTTAAAGATTAGGACGATGTTAGTCCTCTTCCAATCCTCTGGAACCTGACCTGAGCATTATGAGTGCTCATATATCCTTGCCAGTGGATCAGCTATGACCCCCGCTAATTCCTTCACTACTGTGATGTCGGAGGTCTTATGGCTAGTGCCACCCATCAGTTAGGTAGCCCCTGCCCTCGTCCCACCTGCCACAACTTTGCTGGTATATTATTGTGAGAGGGTTCCAGTGGAGTTCTTATTAGAGGGGTTCCCCGACATGGGTGTTCTCTCAGCTGTTGCCTACGATGTTCTGCGAGGCTCCGCCACCCCTACACCCTGTCCACTCACCAACCGATCATGTGTTGGTGGGATGGTGACCTTCGGTCCTCTGCAGACTTTCCCGCCTTTGGCTTCACCAATGCAGTGACTCGGACTTAGCTGTACAGTTCTGCCAGCCCGTCCTCTTGTCTCTCTGACTCTTCTGATGTTGCTTAGCGTCCTTCCTTCCTAACTTCCCTAGAAATAATATTCCTCTTGGGTAGGGCTGCTGCCAGAGCTGCCTTCCTTTACCCAGTGGATTCCAGGGGATTCTGCACCTGTCCCCGGCTCTATTTCTCCTAGGGGCAGTGCTGGCAAATGCAGAGTGCCCTGTCGTTCCCCTTGCTTTCCTCCTCTCAAGGGGAGTACTGGCCTCTCCCTGCTCGCTATCTGTTGCAAGGTAGGAAGTTTCCCTTTGCTTTCCTCAGCTCGCAGTTTAGAGGTTTCTCCTGCCTCTTGTGCTGGTGCGGCACAGCCGAGCTGGTGCCTTTCCCCAGCAGGAGCCTCAGACGTGCTGTCTTCTTGCTTGCTTGCTTTCTCGCTCTCGCTCTCTGGCTCCCCCTCCCCTTGGGTGCTGCTGGGGATTTTAAACTTTCCCTCAGCAGCCATATTGGCTGCCGCGATTGCCCCAGCTGTTTCCCTTACTGGGAACAGCTACTTAAATAGCCGGCGTAATGCCGGCTCGCGCGGCTGTAGCTGCAGCTGCCGCTGCGGTCTCAGCTCTGGCACCACCGGGTCTCCCAGAGGTAAGTTACCCCCTCTGGGGTTCTGTTCCGGGGTTTTGTCTGCCCCGCAGCCTCTCCTTACCTCTCCTTGTGCCCATGACGGCAGCGCGCCACCATCACAATTACCCATGGGTGGAGTTCCTCTGGTTCCGGTGATTTGAATATGTCCAGTGCCTCCAAGTGTCTTTTTACTGTGTTGGCACTGACCGTTAGTCAGGTGATGTCTGTCCTGTATGGGTTCTATGCTACCCCGGACCCTCTTTTTGCTTCCAACATACCTAAAGAAGGACTTCTTATTTTTCTTAATCCCTGATGCTAGCCTGAGTTCTAGAGTTGCCTTGGCCTTCCTGACTGACTCCCTGCAGGTGTGGGCCAAAGAAGTATATTCCTTTTTGCTAGCTACCCCCTGCTTCCACTTCCTGTATGACTCTTTTTTTCCCCTTAAGGTATCTTGGATGCCCCTGGTTAGCCAAAGGGGCTTCCTGGCCCCCTTGTCCCTTTCCTCTGACATGGGATTGACTCACTCTGAGCCCAAAGAATGGTTTCCTTGAGGGATGTCCACCCATCCTGGACCCTCAATGCATCTAAGTTCTTATTTCCTAGCACCTGCTAACCAATCCCATGAGTCTATTAAAGTCAGCTTTTTTAAAGTTTAGCACTCATGCCCTGCTGGGTACAATGCCTGTCCTTCGCTGGATAGTGAATTTTATCATTTGGTGATCGCTGTCACCTAAGTTGCCTTGAATCCACAGGTCCCCAGGTCATCCCCTGTGTATGTTTTGGAAACCATGTATATGCTATCTTGAGACTTCCATAAAGAAAGCTAATAAATGAATGTGTACAGAATTGGTCAATGTCCATTTGCCATTCCAGGAAGTTTCAAAGTTGCTTCCTGCTGAAGCTTACATTAGTGGGTGGTATGCTTTCCAGAAATATATTCAAGTCAACATGAAATGTGAACTGATGTTGAGATGTGGCTCTAAACAGGACAATACACAGCCAAGATCTAGTCTGCACAATTTTTTCTAGTACAGAAAAAAAAAACTGAACTTGAGGAAATCTTGGCTGGATGAATGACTTCTAATGGCTTCTAATCTAGCAAGGAGATACTAATATTGTAAAAAAGTGGGAAAGATGACATATCAAGGAGGGTTTAAGGGCCCTTTCCTGCTGCTACTTTGGGCAATAGAGTAACTCATACTGTTTTCCACAGGGATAGAGTTGAAGAACAGTAAGTGAAGTTGACATTGACAAAATAAATGTCCCAAAACTTTGGACTTTCATGATTTGGTTCGACTCCTTTCTACTAAAATGAAGTTTTGCCTCATAGTCTGAGTATAGTCACCTTATGCTGAAGACTTGATGTTAAAAGAGGAAGTTTAAAAGAATTGAGAGATGTGGCAGTGGGCTAATGCATTGACTCTTGACAATAGATTTATAAGTTCTTTTTAGGCCATATTAGGAAAAAAAGATTTCTTCCTTAGTAATCTCACCCAAATGACCCTTGGATATTTGTACTCACCCAGCTTATCACTTACACTCCTTGAGCACTCCACATGTTACCTTAGATAGTGCTGCACCTATTTATTCTCTGCAGATCTCACCCAGTGGTCTCTCTCTTTAAGGCCACAAACATATTGCTGGAACACTGACTAAAACAGTTAACTGACGTTGCTTCCATTACACTCTAAAATGTATTGCTGTGTCTAGATCACTATTCTGGGCTGCAGGGGCCAGACAATCAAAGGTATTTGGGCACATAAGGATGATGATAGATACCTAATGGGATTAACAGAAGTGACTAGATGGGAAACAAATGGAACTCATGGGCACTTTTTACATGTGCTCCAGGGATGGCGGGGAGTGTGTGTCTGCTTCAGTTAGAACATCTCCAAGAGCTGCTATAATTAAAGCATCTTAGCATCTCATGTATTAGTGTCCCCACACTTCAAAATGGCAGTGGAGATGCTTGAACTAAAGCTTATTTGGTGAACTTTAGTCCAAGCACCCCTGCCACCACTTTGAAGCATGGGGATGCTGATACACAAGTTGTGGGAGGCTGCTGGAGTGTGGTAATTACCATACTCCAGCAGACTCGATTAATTGAGTTTGCTCTGATGTGCTGTAATTACAGTGTGTTGGAGCAGCCTCTGCGCTTGTGTATCAGTACTCCATATGTCTAGTTTGCTTTGCAAATTTGTAAAGCTCTTTAGATTTGAACTAGCAGCACTCAGAACTTGATTTTTTTCTGGATATCCCAGTCTCTGGATCTTAAAGTTGATATCAAAAGCCTGGAAAATACATAGGAAGGAAGTAGTGCCGAGTCTGAGAAGAGAGGCAGCCAAGGCAATATTTGAAGATGGTAGGAGATGGTATTGTTTTTCTGCGAATGGAGAATTTGGATGGAGCAAGATGGTTGGCTTCAAAATGTTCTGAGCTTTGGTTCAGGCTCCTTCTCTAAATCTTCTGTGGTTTGCTGAGATCACTACAACAACATTATATCTTTTCACAAGGTCTTTCCATTGTAAAATGAGACCTGAGAAAATACACTGACTTACTGTATATTTTTTATTAAAGTAGTGGAAGTTTACTTTCAGAGCAAATACATTCTAAGGTCTAAAGTTGATAGACAGAAGTGGGGAAGAGATCCTAAAGGCAAGCAAGAATCTTTTGAACACTGCAACAGTAAAGAAGTGGCCAAGCATGCAAAAAAATTGCATACATTGGATGAAAAGAGGGCTAGTTCTGTTTTGAATGTGTTTCTCTAGCTTCCTTTTGTTTGTTTAATGTGCATAAGGGAAAATGATAAACTGTTTCAGGTTACATTGTTCCAAGGGTGGCAGAGTTCTTAGCTATATTAAATATTTTAATGTCTTTACTCATGCTAGGTGCTTCTGCATAGGACCAGGGTTTATATAATGCCTTCTATAACTAACAGTCCATGAACCCCAGATAATTTGATTTCACATGTGGTAACATTTGCATGCACATTTGAGGAATTGGTTTAATGAACAAAGGGAAAAGTGGGGTGCATCCACACTTACAAACGTGAGCTTGCAGCAGCTCAAATAGAAGCAGTACAAATTTGAGCCGGAGCTTTTTGCCTCACTGCACGTGCTCAAACATGCACTTTGGTGTGCAGCATTGTGCCACTTGGGGCAAAATAACCCTGCCTGGCTCCTCCTGGATCTATAGCTAGGGGGAGCTAGAGCCCAGGGTCAGCACCTGTGCTGTCCCTAGCAGTACAAAAAGTTGTCCTGGCAAGTAGCTCAGGGCTACTCGCTCTCAGGAGCTTCTGGGGCCTGGCAAGTTGGTAGCTGGGGACACTACCCTTTGTGCCAGCTGGACTGCTGAAGCAGCCCTGAGAGTTCCCTGCACCCTCTACCCACTGCAGCAGTTTGGCAGTGGGGGCTGCTGCCTGGCTGTGACCTGCTGCACACCTGCCAGACTCAGATGGGGACTGCACAGCCACTAGAGGCATCTGCCCCTCTAGGCTAGCTGCCATTGGGCTGTGGCTGCAGAGTTGGCCTTGGTGCGGTACTACTTTCATGTGTGCTCCCTGTCCGGCCATCTGGGCAGCTATTGCCCAAAAGATGTTCCAGGTATGGTGGCCTGCTTTGAACTGTCAAAGCATGTCCTCCTGGCCCCATTTGGCCAGAAGGTCACGCACTGCCAGCTGGGTCCAAGGTGCCAGCTCTGAGCAGGCAGGGTCCTGCCACTGGCCTCCCTAGCAGGAATTCTGGTGTTGCCTATTGGAACACTGAAAAATCCCTGATTAAAAAAATCCAAAAGTCACTTTGTGAAAAACAAAAGACCACTATAAACAGAGAGAGAGAGAGAGAGAGGGAGACAGAGGGAGACAGAGAGACAGCAATGTTTTATTGATATATCTACAGTATTAAAGCAATTTGGAAGACTACCAGTGTCTCTATCATCATAATAAAGTGACCTCTAAATACATGTTTCATGAATACATGAATATATATTTTGGTGCCCCCAACAGGGGCTACAGCCCCCACCTCAGGGGTTACAGCTCCCCAACAGGGGTCACAGCCGCCTCACAGGGGCTACCCCCCCGCAGGGCCCACATGCCGTGTCTCACACCTGCTTGCTCCCCCAGCCCCCTGGACTGCTGTCCCACCCAGCCCCATCCCCCACTTTCACCCCCAGCCACCCATGGCTGCCCCTCCAACTCCAGCCTCCGGGACTTAAAACCCAAACCTCTACTTACTGAGCAGGGGGTGTGGGGGCTCTGGAACCTCTTGGTAGAGCCCCCACCCAAGCAGCACAGGGTAGTGAGGTGCAGCAGGGACTGCACTGGGGGTGTCGGGGCTGTCACTCTGCCCTGCAATGTGCAGGCAGGGCCCCAGTGACCCCGATGGCAGCTCAAACTGCCAGTAAGTGCCAGGGTTTTTTGGGGGGTGGTTTAAGGGTTTTTTAACTCTGTATATTCAGGGATCTAATATTGCCCCTGCAATGCAGCATTTGCAGCATGGGGAACATTTTCTCATTCTCGCACTTGCCTCTTGCAGCATCTCAAAGGGGTTTGAGATGCTGCAAGAAGCATGTGCAGGCTTGTCTAGATGCGCCTGTAAAGTTTAACCAGGTGTCAGTTCTGAACATCAAAGGCTGGACCTCAGTACCTGGTAACTTTTATTATCTTTTATTTCCGATTCTGTTTGTTACACAAGGCAAAGAGGATGCACATTACTCTACAGTTTTCTATACTTAGTTTTTCAAAAGGTAGCATAATACAAGTATCACACTGCAAGGAGATTGAGTAGAGTTTCACTCAAATTTCCCATATGAAACTTCTTTATGTTTTGTTTGACAGATACAAGCAAAATATACCCTTATGGTTGAACCTGCCACCCCAATTTATGTCAAGTAGCCTCCTACTCTACAACAGTTGAATAGCCTCTTACTCTACAGACATTCAATTAAATGCCCTCTTGTGGGATTTGAGGATACAATGTATCTCATCCAATTTATGAGAGTAACTGTTTGCTCAGTGCAGATGATTTTTTGTTCAGTGCAGATGATTTTTTCCATATTAACTTTTTAAGGCAGGTACTGCCTATATCTTTTACCCATACAAATCCAAATGCATTGTTAAAACCTAAATAACAGGTGGCTGAGCAGTTCAGCTTCCCCATACCAGCTGTTAGTTGAAAAACTTAACATCGGCTGTTAAAAGCTTCTTGTGGTGTAAGATGTTATTTCTCTTGTGCTCTGGGGGTAAAATTCACACCACTTGGGTAAGCCCTGAGTTATCAGACTGCATATGGATGGGTTGCAAAGGATCTAGTAAAGTGAAACAGAATAGCATAGTATACTCTTCTGCACTAATTGCGTGCTGTGCTGAGGCCACTGGCTCCAATTAAATGTGGATCCTTGATTATTTCTTTGACTTGCCTATATTATTGCTTTTTATGCCATTCTATGCTGGCCTGGTGCATGGGCCTTTTTTGTAACTTAGTCTTAGCATTCTGAAGGCATTCCCACACACACATACCCTAGGAGAGATTACATGGCGATGTGGACCTTTTGCTGGCCCCTTTAAATTATACTTATTGACTTCCAGTTAATGCTGGCAGCCATATCATTTTGTCTTTTGCATTTATGCTGGCAAAATGATGCTCATGCTGTTGGTTAGAACAGAATATGATGAAGAATGATAACACTTCAAAGGGAAATTTTTCAATATATTACGTGCAGACCTGGGTGTACACTTTCCATAAATAATAAGAACGATGAGTGACACCAATTCCCTTACTTGCACCATGCTGAAAATTCACCCCTTAGCCAAATAAAATATACAGCAGCCTGATTCAATTGAGAAATTCAAATGGAATGCGAAATGATCTTGCAAGTTGATGAATAAATTACTCTGCATAGAAAGTAAGAATATGAGTAAGGATGAGAGTCAAAGGGACTATTCTGAGTTCCACATAATAACCTTTTGCTAGAGAAATTACTTAGTTTTTCTGTATGTAACCTCTTGAAGAGCTTCTTTGTGCCAGCATAAATATAGCTATAGCACTGCAAAAAAGGTCAGGTTTAAAAGTCCGAACAATGACAATAATGAATCTCTACCACAATAACATATCGGTGAGAAATGAGTCTGAGCTACAGTGTTTGGATCTGGATTTTGACCACTTGTTTAGTGCTTAGATCAGGCTTGTCCAATAGCCCACAGGCCGCCATGCGGCCCGCCAAGCCATTTTATCTGGCCTGCAGAGCACAGAGCCAAAGCGGCAGGGCTGCCATGGAGCGCAGAGCCATGGCAGCGGTGGTGGAGCACAGAGCTGCCGCAACGGCATGAAGCTGTGGCGGCGGTAGCAGCACTGGTGGAGCTGAGGTGGCGGCCGAGCGCAGAGCCGCAGTGGTGAAGCGCAGAGCTGCGGTGGCAGCATCAATGCCAGCAGAGCCATGCCAGCTGTGGCAGGGCAGCAGCGAGGCAGGCAGGGCCAGCTCGTGGGCCCCAGCCGGCAGCGAGGGGAGGGGAGATGAGGAGACCACATGATTAGCCATGAAGGCAAAGAGTAGTGACACCTGTGTTAAAGAAGATGCGATCTAGCTTGGGGAGCTCTGGGGCAGCCTCCCTTTTGAGTTGAAGGGGAAATTGCCCAAAGAATGTAAAGGTGACCAGGGCTCGGGGGGGGGGGGGGGGGGGCTTCAGGGATGTCATGGCCACCCCTGGGACAGTACCCTGTTACACTCCTATTGATTTCAATGGATGTCTTATTAAATATGAGTTTTATTTGTTTATTTAGTACATCTAGTTTGTCTGTTGCCTTGGTATACATATTTTTGCAGCACTGGAGAGCTGTGCCTAACAGCCAACATGTTTCTTGCTTTGGAGATTTACTCCAGGGGTACAAACTGAAATAGTACTAATGAAACAGGACTGTACTGTGGTGCACAGACTTTTTTCCATCTGATGTGCCTCGATCACCTATGTTTTGTGCAGCCAGAGTGAAAGAGTTCTGCATATTTCAGGCACAGCGAGAGAAGATAGAGAGTAAAACTAAATACATAAGAAATGCCTGCGGAGCAAACCCATTTCATTGTCACTTCCTGCAACTTCATTGGTGTCAAAGGTCATGTGACATTACATCCTGATGTGATGTCACTTCCTGTGAGGTCTTTGATTATGACTCGCCGGCCCACTGGGTGATAAAAAGTTCATGATCCGGCCCCACGTTCAAAAAGGTTGGACACCCCTGGCTTAGATCTATGACTTCATCTCCAATATCAATCACTCTCTCCAACACAATATCAGTTTTATTTTGTAGTAAGAATCTCAGCATGGTTGATTTTGTTTAGGGGATCAGGTATATTCTCACTGGCTGTTTTACGTCATTTTAGGCTTGGTTTTTTCCTGTAAATTCCTCCAAATGCTAGTGACTGTAGAGTCTAGTCCTTGCTCTCTTCTTTGGAAATATTCATGCAAATGTCTAATACTAAAAGAGGATTTGTTATGGGGAGTAGCAGAAAAAACCCAAAAACAAATGCCCGAGCTAAAAATCCTAGTTCCTTAAGAAAAGTAAATTAACTCCTTACTAGGTGTCTGAGGAAATTATACATCTACCTCAACACTGCTGAAAGTTCAGCACTATGGAAGGAATGAAAGTGTTAAACCTTTAGTCTCACAGACTTGCATTTAGATCCACCTTCAGTCTCCTGATAATGAACTGGTAGTCATAGTTGTGGCCCACTGGCACTGCTTCCTGTTGGCATTCGGGATACTTATGAGACTTCTCCAGATACCAGCTGGAGTATTTTCTGCCTCACATCCCTATAAGAATCACTTTCCCTAGCTCTCTGGTCCCCATCCAGCCATAGCAGTGATTCTCAACTAGAATCACTTTGGGGTGCTGTGACCTGCACCTGGTAGGATTAACCCCAATATGAAGAGAAAGTTCACTGCAGATAGCTAACTATTTACTATCCGAATGGGAGAAAGTCTAGGTCTCTGTCTCTCACTCACACTCACAAAAGCACCCCCCCCTCCTCCCGCCAACTTTTAATTTTGTTACCCTTGAGCAGCTCTGTATTGGAGCAGGTCACTTGTGTCATTTTTGCAGTCTGCTTTATCATTTGTATCAATAAGGTAAGTGCTGAAGTGAAATAAGAGTTATTGAAAAATCTGTTTCGCTGTTTTTCCTCTCAGGTTTTCTAACAGATATATTGCTTGTGCCAGCATGCCTGAATGCAACAAGCACACGCAGCTGTCATCAAGGTTAATGCTCCTGTCCCACAATATAGTAGCCTTTGCACTCAAGCAACATCAATTAAAATTAGCAAGCTTTACAAAATGTATCAGTGGCCAATTCAAAAATGTACTTTTAAAAGGAAACTGGCAGTCCCACAAAGATATCTTCTAGTTTTCTCACTTATTATGTTTTTGGAAGGAGGAGAAAATGTTAAGGGAATTGCTGGTAATATAATATAAGCCTGAGGTGTCATTTGGAAAAAAACATGTACTTCCAGCCCTACATTAGAATTCTTCAGTAAAGCTAGAAAAATGATTATTAGTAAAGTTGCAACAAGGCAAAAGGATCTGAAACCAATATTATAATGTTCATGTAAATGGTATAAAGCAAAAATTCTGGGAGAATCATTAATCCATAGGACAGATCAGTAATATGCTCAGAGTCAAGTGAGAGAAGAAAAACAAACAAATTGGCATTTTGTATCTAACACATCACATACAGTTGGAAAAAATTTCTGGTTAGGGAAAATTTACTGCAGACACATATTATCTTCCTTCTTTATTCAAAAAGAATAAGGAAAACAAATGGAAAAAGCATCCCATGTGTTATTTATTACATTTTCTGTTGTTTTCCCAGAACATTACGGTGCATGCAAATGACTATGTGCAAAACAATGAGAGCTGCTTATAAGGTGAATCTAACTTAAGAAGCTGCCGTTACAAACAACACATATGTAAGAAGTGCCAAATTTTAAAAGTGAGTCCAAGACTCCCCTTTAGTTTTGGGACTCATACGTTTGTGCATATGACACCTAAAGCTTGTGAAGATAGTTAACATTAACTGGAATATTCACACATTATAGTAGAAAATAAATTGGAGCACCTGATTTACCATCTCTATACTGTTTATGTATCATACCTCTACCAGAGTGATTCTCAAGTAGGGTGCCACTCAAGATAAATCCAGAGAGTTCAAATAGGAATCGACAGTGTTCAAAACAGTCTAACCTGTTGTGGTCTTTGCTCTATTCTTTTTCTGTAGTAAAAAAATGAGTGAAAATTAGGAGTTTGCATGAATGGTGCCTTCATCTAATGAAGGGTGCCTCAAATAAAAACAGTCTGAGAACCATGGCTGTATCATGTCCCATTGTATTAATTTCTATTGGAAATAGTGCTTGTCCTTTCACTTAATCCTCAGAAAATACTCTCTATGCCTAAATATTTTTCCCCATCTCTGGACCTTTTTTTCCCCCTTGCTATATGGTTTAAAGATAGAAGGCCAGAGAAAAATACCACATTTCCAGTCATATAATAGATTTCTGATATTTTGAGAGTTGAGTGAAAGGGGCCATGTCTACATGAGACACTGACTGTGCAGTGGCCTGATACTACTGTGCAGTAGTGCTGCATGGCAAGAACCACAATGCAACACTATTGTGCAGTACTATTAGGCTACTGTGCAGTAGTATTACAAATAAGATGTTAATTGGGGCTACTGCGCAGTAACTTGGTAGATGTGTCTTGAGTAGTTGTGGCCAGGGATGATTATCAGAGATGAAACTGAGGATAAGTATTTTATTTGGTATTTGCTTCCTTCAGAACGCAATACCACTAATAAGTATACTAAAGGGTTGTTTTTTTCCACATGGACTGAAGAATGGAGTTTGTTAGTGTTTCTGTGGTTTTAAATCTCAAAGGTGCATTTGGATTGGCTTCCTAATTACTGATTGGGTTTTGGTATTTCAGCTCTCCCCTTCACTCCAATCAGAAGCAGACACTGCAAGAGCTGCTGTAGCTCTGCTCTGAGTCCAAGGGCCTTGGAAGGCCTTCAGGCCATCCAGTGGCCACCACTCTGGGCGGCAAATGTTAATGATTACATATGTTGTTTTGTAACTGTCACATCTGATAGTTTTAAGTGAGCTGGCTGAAGAGCTCCTGGGATGGTTCTTGTTGATTTTCATTAAGTCTTAGAGAACCAAGGAGGTTCCAGATGACAGGAAGAAAGTCAGTATTCTGCAAATATTTTAAAAGGATAAATTGGTTGACCCAGGTGACTATCAACCTGATGTCAACTGCAAACAAAGTAATGGGTGGAAGATATAGGACTTGATAATGAAGAACTAAAAGTGTATAATATAATAAATGAAAGTTAACACCATGGTTATGTAATATATATATTATAAAACCAACTTAATATTTTTAAACACATTACAAGTTTGGTTGGTAAACACATATTACATCAACATTTTTACTCTACCTTTGTTAAGGAATTTGTCATGGTACTACATGATATCTTGGTTAATAAACTACACTGGTACTCAATCAATGTGGCCCATAATAAATGGACTGAAAACCAAAAGGAGAATTATGACTGTGGAAGCATTGTCAAGTATGTGTTTTTAGTGGGATCCAAGAGAGATTTTTTTCATTCCTGATTAAGTTTGCATTTGACACAAAAATTAGGGAGTGGTAAATGTCAGGAAGGTAAGCATGGCAAGAGTTCAAGGGTATATCTTAACATTCAGAACTTCCCTCTCTCTCTCTTTTTATATAATGTGTGTACAGGGAAGAATATATAATGTACATTCTTTTTTGTATAATGTATTTTATATTAAATGTATGTGTCGGGAAGAATGAGGGGAATGTATGTAAAAGACAGAATAGATGCTTTTCTATTCCTTATAGCTCATTGTTTTCTGAATCTACCATACCTACATGGTTCCTTTATCAAAATGTTTCCCCTTCCCAAGTATTTTATCATAGAAATAAGGATGACAATTTCTTTCTTCCTTTCCAGACTGTAGGATAAATAGCTGACATTATTTCTAGGACATTTTCTTTTTACTTATGTTTGAGAGGAGCTGAAGACAATCATTCTAAATGGTGCATTTCATATGTAACTACATGTTTGTCTGAAGTTGGGAGTGAGAGCTGATGGCTCTCTCTACTATCCTCTCTTCAGCATCCACTGATCATAAATCTGTGACAGAAAAAACATTAGGTTTTTATCTTTTATAGCATTCTGTATCTGAGCCTGTTTTCAGATAGCAAATCCAAATCAAAGGCAAGGCCAGAGAAAGAGAAAATACCCAAATTTGTTCCCTCTGAATTAATTTGAAATACTAAAATCAGGTTAATAAGACCCAGGTCAATTAAAGCCCTCTCCCTCCCCCCCTTGAACCCTCCACATCTACCCATAATACTCTGCCACTTTCACACCTGTCAAATGTTACTTATCTGGAGTGAGACAGTCACCTCTGTGTAGCTGCACTCATACTGTCACTCAGGGAGTTCTGCAGGGAGAGAGCAAGTAAAGCACAATCCTTTCTTTAGTCCTAGGACCACTGAACTGGAAGCCACTTTTTCCATCTTCTGCTGAGTTGCTCATCATTGCTGAGTTCCTCAGACCAAGCAAACAGGAGCAAAAGGTGGCTTTGCTAAAGGATGCCACGCTCCTACTTCTCTATCAAGAGACAAAGAACAACATGTTTCTTGTATGCATGGATGCGCAGCATTCCACTACAAAGTCCTGCTAAGCTTTGACCCCTTCCACTAATTTAGATCTTGTATGCCCATGTAAGCAGCCACATAATAAGGCATGCATAAACATGATGCATTCCATCTGTATTTTGGAAGCATTTATATTTTTAATTCAGATCTATTTCAAGATTTTCTCTCTATGAAATCCTCCTTTAAGTCCACTTCACTTGCCAGAATATCAAGTCATCAGAAGATCCTTGATGATGGATCATTATGGTGTCATTATAATACGGTACTTAATATTAGTCATGGTCATGAGAATGTAATAATCTAAGGCATGACAGCTCATTAGGGCCATCTAAACATTTTCAAAAGCTAATGCACTTCTGACTTAATTACATTTTCAAACTATGCAGCCAATTTTAAATGATTTATTACAATCTATAGGTAATTTAAAATAAAAAAGTGAACATGAACATACTAATTCCGGGTGCAAACACAATGTAGTCAGTGGAATTATACTAGAGGTGAAATCACTCCTGCAGCTCACAACAAAGTCTCCTTAAGAAGGAGGAATATTTTAAAATGTATTCCCAATATCAATAAAAAATAATTCTGGTTGCTGCTAGTTGCTTTCAGAATAACAAACAAAAATGTATAATGTTCCAAAAACAATTTTAATAATATCACATTATAATGTTTGCAGTTGTACACAAATAACATGACTTAAACTGTAACTTAGAGTCTTGAGAGATACTTTTATTAACAGAAGCATTTTTGGTGGGTTCACAAAGAACAGTATCCTTGGACTGGGACAGCAGGTGATGCAAAATATTTCCACAGACTGAACTGCAGTATTAATAAAGACAGCCTTAAAAGTCTGAGTATGCAGGAAACCAAACAAACCCTAAAGACAATGCTAATATTTGAGTCAGAGACACAGAGTCACAGAGAAGGAGGGCTGGAAGGGACCTGCACTGGTCATCTAGTCCAGCCCCCTACCTGAGGCAGGATCATCCTTATCCAAACCATCCCATATAAACCATAACCTAAATTCTACATAAGACTGTCATCAACCCTGACACCACATAGACCTAACACCCTAATCTGCTACAAATAATGTAGGAGAAACACTGCAGCCAGTGTCCTGCTTCTATAAAAGGTTTTCAATATATGCTCAAGTGGTCCTGGGTAGAGGGCCATGCCCCCTGCTACAAAGGAAGGCAAAAAGCCCCACAGTCCATACCAAGCTGACCATGGGGTAAATTCCTTCCTGACCCCAAATGTGACGATCAGTGTGACCTAGAGCAGAGGTGCAAGACCCTCTAGCCAGAAACTGCCGGTGCAGTACAGGATAGGGCCGCAGGTCCTAGTGGACCTGTGTCTGGCCAGACTGGGCCATGAAGAAAAGGGCTCACTTGGTTCAGATACTTAGAAAAGGTCATCCGATTTTTTCCTGCCATGTCTTGGTATTGAATGTTTATCTGTTGGGAGGTGGTCAGCTCCACCATGTGTTCACCCGGATGCACCAGATCTGATTATTCTTTTGGGGCTCCTACCTCTCCTACACCTTGTCCAAGTGCCACCCAGTTGTTAAAGTGCCAGTCTCACCCTTGGCTCTCAATGGGAGTTCTCTTTTCTTTTCTTTGACACTGTAGGCTCGCAGTTGTCTTGGGCCTGTTTCCAGGGTATAACGGCTACTTTGGGCCCATGATGGTCATTCTGTCAAGGCTTGATATATAGATGAGAAAATGAAGAGTAACACAAAACAGGAAAACTGGAACTCAGGTAAATATTTTGAGCCAGATAGTCTACCTCCTAATATAGTTGCATATAGCTTCTGTTCGCTGCAGTGCACTGTGATCCAATGGAAGAATTCAGTCCTGCCTTAGAAAATATGTTGTCTCTTCAGGCCTAATATTTTCTCATGCTCTTTTTTCAAACAATAATGTTTAAAAGCACCTGTATAAGCAAAGTTGTGCATGTATGTGATGATCATTGACTGCTCATGAGTATTGTTTTTGTTTATGGTAATATGATGATTAGATTAACATCTGTGCTTGCTGGGGTTATCTTGCTACATGTCATGATAACACAAGCTGGCAGTCTGCATCTATTATATGTCTGCCTGTTTCTAAACAAAGAACCGTCCTAGTGACTTTTCCAAATGAATACTTCTGCCTGAACTGATGTAAATAGTTACATTAGTGCTGTGTTTTTCTGATAGTAAAACTACCAGTCTTATGACATCTTCAAAACTGCGACTTTGCATTATGACAGTTGAAGGGAATGATTAATTCAAATTCTCTGTTTCTTTGAAGTCCATGGGTTTAAGAATCAAAATGTTGTTGTTGTTATTATTATTATTATTATGGCACGGAGGTAGCACTCTAAAGTTCTATTCAGAATAGTAAATGGCATTCAAACATAGGGGAAACAAATTCCTTGAATTGAGGAGCTTACAGTTTAATTTATGAAAACATATAACAAACTAGGTAAACAATATGAAGGAGGTGAGGGGAATGGGAATCCAACCCATATATAGTGTAGTTAGGTGTATCTAATGGTTCTGAATCATATAAACATTAGTAAAAATTATACAAAAATACTTGCTATCCTGTCTTGGTCTCCACCCCCCACTCCCCAGCTCCCCTTTCTTTTATTTAAGCAAATGGACCATTTATAAAGGACCAGACAGCTTGCATCATTCTGTATTCAGCTTTCCCTGAATGTGCCAGAATGTTCATAACCAAATCAGAACAACTGAGCAGGCAGCAGTTGTGTTATCTGTGTCAGAATCCACTATGAGTTGAACATCAGAGGCTCTTTGTTATCCTCACTTGCATATTTATTTATTTATTAGTTTCATAGGCTGCCCTTCCCAAAAAAGGTAGAGGGTACAGTAAGAGACAGAAACAACATATAAAAGCAAATGGAATAGAATACATGAAAATGCTTCATAAACAGTATCTCAGCAAAGCCTGATGGCTAAATTGTCTGCCTAAATATGAAGGTTTGATAATGTTTCTGAAAGACGTTCAGGCTTGGGTTGTGGCAGGCCTTGTGGGGAGGGAGTCCCAAAGCTTAGGAGTGAATAACAAGAACAGCCTCCCATCAAAAATGAACTTGGCACACTAATGTTATTAGTGGGAAGTTGCACACAGCTGCTCTTAGGGATTGCCATACAGCATAAGGGTCCCTCAGGTATGTATGGCCCAGACCATCCAGGGCTTTCTAGTTCAAAATTAGCACCTTGAATTATGCCTGGAAAGCTGTTGGGACCCAGTGCAGATTGTGGAACACTGAACACTGAACACTCTTGTGGCAACCCATCCCCTTCAGAAGGTGCATTGTTGTATTCTTTATCAGCTGCAGCTTCTGAGTAGTCACTGAAGGCATCTTCAGTTACAGGACATTTCAATAGTCTAACCTGAAGGTTATGAAAGAAAAGGGTTAACCTTCTCACCAAATGGAGCTGGTGAAAGGCACTACTAGCCACTCCTGTTACCTGAAGGTTCAGATGCAGCAAACGATCCAGGAGTACTTCAAGACTGAACCTAAATGGCAAGGGGAAGCTGAACTCCATTAATGGTGAGTGTCCCAGCTCCCTCAAGGTCCAGCAATCTCCCTACTACCAGAGGTCTGTCTTGTCTAGATTCAGCTTCAGTTGATTCATCTGCATCGACTCCTGAACTGCCACCAGGCACTGGGCAGTGGGGCCTGGATTAGATGAAGAAGAGAGCAAGCTAGGTGTCATTCACATATGGATGGTACTTCACTCCAGGTCTCTGCACGATCTCACCCAGCGGCTTCATATACATATTGAACAGCAAACGTGAGTAGTTGGAGCCCTTGCCCATCTGTCCACAGGAATGGTGTTGGGGGGATGACAAGCACTTACCCATCACCATCCTCTGGGATTCTCCTTTTAGGAAAGAGAGGAACCAATTTAAAACAGTCCTGCAAATACCCACTAGGTCATGTAAACACTTTACAAACACATCAAAATCAAGTGTATCAAAGGCTACTGAACGATCCAGCAAGATCAACAGGTCACAGTTTCCTGTCAGTCTCCAAGTGAAGATCATCAACCAAGGCCACAAGTGCAGTCTCTGTGATGTAACCTAGGATGAAAAATGGACTGAAAAGAATCCAGTGGGATCCAGATACACTTGAAGGTCTTGGGTGACCACCCATTAAATGACCTTCCCCCAGATTGATCACCTAGGCACCTCCACTTAGATAGGGTGAGTTAGTGTTTTCTGAGGATGCCTAATGGATCTGGCGCCCAGGGACTTAGGTGGAGTTTAGGTGCTGCCCCATCTCCATTCTGGTTTACAATGTGGTTTAGATAGAAGTTAGGTGGCCAAGTGCTCATACTAAATTCCTTCTGTTCAGAAGTCTGAGAGGAGGGTAAGTCTGAAGTCCTAAATTATAGCACTAAAGTAATCTAAGAACCTAATGATTACTGTGGCTGCTGGAATAGGGCTTTTCTGGATTGCCCTTTGAAACCAAGGAGCCAAAATGTTAACTAAGTTCCATTTAGGCACTGGGGACTTGTCTATACATTCATTAATATACCTTAGATACTGTTAATTTAGTTTACTGCTTCTTTAATAAAATAATAACTAAATGCACAGTAGCTAGAGTTACTGAGCTGTGGTGCCAGCTCATGGTTATTTAGAAACAGTTACTGTGCATAAGCTTAATAACACTGCGTAGTAGGCTATTAGCACAGTTTTTGCCATGACATGATACTGCACAGTATAATTAGTCTAATGCACAGTAATGTGAAGATGCACCCTGGGAGAACCAATATGGATTTCAAACTTTTGCTTTTAAGTCTCATCTTTAACAGGCGGGTTTAAATACATAATGAGGAATAGCTATTCTGCACAGCTCCCCATATGGACATTATTATTTGGTTTTCAGAGTTCCTTTTTTAATCCACTTTGGGTGTAGATTAAGATAAGCCACAAACAGGCATTTTTAGTATGGAACCAGAGGGGCTGTATGGTCTGTTTATGCGGAATAGCCATTGAACTTTAAATTCATACCTTTGCTGAATTCACAGTGTACAACAACATGACTCACTTCTGAAAATGTTACCTTCCCTCTTTGAAATGTTTGGCAGACCTTGGACTTGAATCTGGGAAGCACTTATCACATTCAGTTCCCAGCAGCTTCACTAGGAGCTGTGGATGTGTGTGTTGTGGATAAAAAACCCTAGAGCTTTATGCCTGCTTTTACAGGTTGTTCCTTGTAGAAATGGGCTCTTAATAATAAAAATGCCTGCAAGACAGGTAAAAAACACTCCATTTCTGATAAACAGATGATACTCTTGGATGCCAGTCATCCAAGATACAGTATATATCCAATACAACTTTTAGCTTAACAACTGCATAGCTATGAAATTCAGTAGTGCATGGCTAATAACTGGAAGTCTTGTAGGCATAAGTCTAGATTTAGAAAAAAATCTTTTATGCATACAAAATACCCTGTTTTCTCAGCCTCTTGGCATCCTCTCTTCAATATAACTATATAATACAATACTAAAAAGAGATAGAGAAAAAGATTGAGACTGTATCATGGAACAATTTTTCCCCTCTAATTTTACCTAAGAGAATTATTTTAAAAGGCAAAATTCCAATTACTTTTCCCATAAACTGCAGAGCAATAATCATGGCCAGCCTACTCTCTCCTGTGTCCTTGTATCATGCTGGCTATACCTCAGGCTGTAGGAATGAAGTAAATCTGTTGCACAGCAGACTGCATAAGATTGTCACTTTGTGTTTTTATCAGTCAGCTTTACACAAAGGAAAGAATCATTGAGGGGGACCTCAGGAATTAAATGTTTGCACATTAGTGTAGGCTCTTCTTTCATTATATAGAACAAAAAGAAAGGAAACTGCTGATGTTGTGCATCTTTTTGCTGCAGTCCTGATGAAACTTAGAATCATAAGAAGAGCCTGTCTGCAGCTTCACAAGATCCTGAATTTATTTCCTCAGCCTTTTCATATATATGAGTGTTTGGAATTGCTTAGAAAGCAGAGCATTTAACCAGTTTAGTCTGGGGTCACAGTAGGGTTAGGGGCTGTTCAAGCAGCCCTCACTCATGCAAACCTTCTAATCATGCAAATACTTTTCCCCTTGACTCTGAAATGGGTTTTGGTGAAGACTGACATAAGTAAAGACTGTTTACATACAGGCTGCAAGTCCTCTGTCTGCTTTTCATGTAAATCTTGAAGAGACACCAGCACTTCATCCTGATGTAACACAGCAAGCTGGCAGAAACATGCTATGTATTAACAGGGCAGGTGTAAGGGGCCATGCAGTACAGACAGCTGTCTAGAGCAGCACATTGAAAGGGCGGCAAAAATGGTGTGCACACACCTTGCACATGCTCACTGGGGGCTGCCTCAGGAGACTGGCCATGTGCAGAAGTGATCAGGGCAACTCTGGCACTGCCAAGCTGCTGCTCTGGGGCTCTGTCTGTTGCTTTCACTTGCTGGGTCCTAAGTATATTACAAGAGGGAGGCAAAATTTCATTTGCTTAGGGTGGCAAAAATCCTTGTGGCATTCCTGTGTATTAAGGGACCAAGCTGTCCCACAGCTGTGTAAGCCCTGTGAGGCAGAGGCAGCAAGGATGGTTTGTGGACCCTGCTTGCTATAAATGATCAGGAACAATTCTGCTACCTAGGGGTCACTGGAAAACTCCAGGCAAATGCACCAATGTTTGAAATATCCCTGTAATGTGGGGCTAATTGGCAATTTTATTAAATCAGAAGATCCCCAGTTACCCCTTAATGACAACTTTGAGATTGAATGTTTGAATCTAACCAGTTCAGAGTCCTGAATACAGTCTTGGCTAGCATTCTCAGACTAGTATGGGGGGTTGGGGATGGAGTTTATACATCATGCATGCTTTCTTCTATAATTCGGTAGTGATTTACCACACACTTTTCACATACATTTTTTTAAAATGTTGATGCTGGTCCTGAATGGTTTATTTATTTATTTATTTATTATATTGCTCTTATAGAACTTGAGGTTGGTGAATAATTACTTAAACTCAAGTAGTAGTTTTATTTCTGTCTAGGAGTCATCTTTTATTTAGGAGGCCCTGAGAAATATAAAGCATTCCATATAATACTGTGAGTGTAGGACGAATACACTCTGTGGGGTTCTTGAGTACAGATCTTTGTGGGGCTTCTTCAATCCTAAGAACTCTCCAAACTTTTTTTTTTATATTACATATTTTTTCTTTTTGTTTTGGTCCCCAGGGATAGCCCCCTAGTCTCTGGGGGAAAAACTTGGTCAATTGGCTGCTTTTCTGTTATCTTCTGAGACAGTTCGGCTAATCAGGGATACTACATCTGCTGACAATAGGCAGCACCTTCTTTCAAAATGTGCAGCAAGCTTTTTCCTGCCACTACTCTTCTCTTTGTCCAACACTCATCTTATAACTGGTGGGATTTGCTTTACTTTCTTACCTCTTCTCGTTTCTAACCCATCCCTTCTACCTGTCTCTAGAGTCTCTCTCTGTCTCATTCCAAGTACATTTATCTATTGAATATATACAACAAATATTCCATTAAACTCATCTGGTAACTTTCAAGCTTCAACAGTAGAAACATGTCAAAATTGGCCAGCATCCCACTGCTGCTAGAAATGGCATGATCATGAAATAAACTTTGCACAAACTAGCCATGAGTTATTTGAAGTTATTGAGTTATTCCAAGGCTGGAAAAAACAGGTATAAAAGTGTATGTATAAGAAACATGTAAGGTATTTTACAGAGAGTGATGAAATCAAGAGTGGACTTTCTGTTGAAGTGACAGAATCAAATTAAATTATATGCTTTTAAGAAAAAGATTAAATTATCAAGTAAACTATGGGGATATTAGTTTTCTGCTTGAAAGCAGATTGCTGCGAATATTGAAAGACCAAGGAAAGAATTTTTTACCAGCTGTACATTTGGGATGGAGATAAAGGTTGAAGGAAATATTTTTAAATGCCTTTCACAGAATCCTTTTAGTTTCCTGGCTGGTGTGCTCTGCTCAGTATCCCCACTTGGAGAACATGTAATTTCCTCGTGACCCCCACTCCTATCCCTGTTTTCACTTTTGCTGTTCCTCAAAATCAACTGAGTGTCCCCCTCTAATAACAAGGGGTGCTAGCAGTTTCTTTGTGGTCTCATGCCCATAACTCTATGTGCATCAATCGGGCTTAAATACTTCCTGTTCTGGGAGAAAAACCTTTTCAAGGTTATTTTAAAATATCCAATGTTTCATTCAGCATTTTAAAGTTATTCACCTCAATTTAATAAGAGATATGTGATGGAAGTGGTATAAAAGACTCAGTTACTTTCCTGAGATTAAAGTGCATTTTTGTTACCCAACTAAAAATAAATTTATCTTTATTAAACATTTTTTTCTCATTTGTTTGGTATGTTAAGCTTCATAAAGTAAGTTCATGTAGGCCATCATGAATTTTAAAGTACTGCCTTACATAAAGAAGTTAGAGGCAAAAATCAAAAGAAAATGTAAATTTTATAAACTTAGGTCCTCATTTTAGAAACACATAAGCAAGTGAATAGCTTGTCAGATGTGAGTAAAGTTACTCAAGAGTTTACGCACTGCAATGCTACATCAACTGTTTCAGGAAGAAAGTAATGGTGAAATTTTCAACAAAAGCCAGGACCATCACACTCTTTCTCCCTTAGAGGAAAAAGCCTATGATCCCTAAGATTCAACAATGAAATAGTAATCAAACCAGCTGACAAAGAAGGAGCTATTGTCATCTTCAATCGTGAAGACTACATCAGTGAGGCTGAGAGACAACTGTCAGACATCAATTGCTATGAAGAACTTTGAGAGGGACCCCACATCAGTATTCCCGCATGGACGTAAAATACTATCAAATCCTTTCCATACCAGCTGCCAATAAAAACTACTTGTACTAATCTCCCACTTTCCTATCCCAGGAGCATTTTATATGCTCCCAAAGGTTCACGTAGAAGACAACCCTAGCAGACCCATCATATCTTACTCTGGGGTGCCCTCACTGCAGAGTTATCAGGATTTGCAGAAATTACCTTGAAACCATTTGTTACTCAAAGAGCAAGTTTTCTACAAGACACAACAGATTTTCTCAACAAGATCCAGACCATCAACCATCTCCCTGAGAAGGCCATACTTGCAACCATAGATGTCACCAGCATGTATACTAATATCATATACCAGGAAGGCATAGCTGCCTGCCTGAAATACCTGCAGGCAAACAGACTGTACTCAGATTCGCAACAACATATTGCACAAATCATCAATTTCATCCTCACCTTTCACTATAGCTTCTCTTTAAAAAAACGACACTTCCTCCACATCACAGGCATAATGATAGCATGAAGATGGCTCTCCAATTTGCCAGCCTCTTCATGAGCCACCTGGAAGAGGACTTCTTAGAAAATTACATCACTAAACCTGCACTAGACCCACACTACATAGATGGCATGGACTGAACACCCCTGACTCACTTATTGATTTCTATCACGGGTTCAACAGCTACCACTCTTCAATCAAATTCTCTTTTGAATGCTCTTATACTAACATCAACGTTCTAGATACTATGTTGTCCATTTGGGAGGGCACCGTCCAACTCTCTATATACAGAAAACCCAGGATCCATCACACTTACATCCACAAAAGCAGCAATCATCCCAAACACAGAAAAAAAATCTGTGATCTACAGTCAGTCTCTCTTATACAACTGCATCTCCTCTGAGAAGAATATTCATGGCACCCATTGTATTAGGTTGCTACAGAAAACTGCCTTTACCCAGCAAAGACACTCCAGTACAGAAATAGAGAGTATCTTTGAAAGAGCCACTCAAATATACTGTAGCAATCTACTATATAAGAAGAAACCACTGACTGACTTCACATTTTTGGTGGTGACTTACTAACCCATACTAGATTCAATTAGAAGAGTCAACAAACAACTACAGCTTATACCTGAAAAGGACAAGACCTTGAGAAAAATATTCGCAGCCCTCCCAGTGTTGACCTTCAAACAACTCTAAGCGCTTCATCAGAAGTAAACTCCCTGCTGAACAAAAACACCTAATGGGACTTATCCCTGCCTTAACAATAAATGCAAGACCTGTCAATTTGTTGCCATTGCCATAACAGTCAAAACTTTCCATGACAAAACCATCAGAATCCACAGCTCATACACATGGCTGTCCAAGAGACTGGAATACCTCATTCAGTGCACCAAATGCCCTCATGGGTGAAACTAAACAAAAACTATGTATTGAAACTAATGATTGCTAAAAAACATAAAAGACAGAGACATTAGAACATGGGTAGGAGAACATTTTTCAAAGAAAAAATTACCCTGTGTCTGACTTCACAGTTCTCATACTCAAAGGAAATCTACTAAACACCTTTGAAAGATGAACCTGCAGAAAAAAAATCATCACCTTATTGGACACTAAGAGTGTGGAAAGATATGACACTTAGAATATTCTAATACTCTTTAAACCCCAAGGGTGTGTCCAGGCGAGCACGCATGTGCTTCTTGCAGTGACCCAAACCAGTTTGAGATGCTGCAAGAGGCATACTGGGAACAAAAATCCATTCCACGCACTGCATAGTTGCAGTGTGGGGTCAAAATTTGATACCTGGAGATCCAGGTATCAAAAAATACCCCGGGGGGAAAAAGCAGGGCAGGGCACAGTCCTGGATCATGCTCTGAGGCAACCAGAGACTCAGGTCCTCCACAAAGCTGCTCTGGTAGCCAGACACAATGTCTCTATGGCTGTCCCATGCCCCAGTGCTGAAGCATGCTGCCTGCCAATGCAAAGCAAGGAGTGGTGCAAGCTGCAGGGACCTGGACCCAGGCTCTGTGCCAGGTAAGTGGTGGTGGGGGGGGGGCTGGAGGAGGAGAGACTATGTGGGGGCAGCTCGGAAGGGGTGAGTCCACTGCCAACCCCCAGCCCCAGCCTCCTGCCCTTTACTTCACGCCCTGCCCAACCTCCCACCCCACTCTCACTCCCCCACCCCCACTTGCTCCCCTGCCTGGTTCCTGCCTAGCCCCAGGACTGCTCTGGGATGCAGCTAGGGGCCCAAAGCTCTATTGCCTACAGAGACCACAGTGCACAAGGGAGGGAAACCCCCTGTGTGTTATAGGTGGGTAGTATGCCTGTAACAGTAAACACCTATCAATTTCTGCATGGTGGGGGTGGGAAAACAGAGCTGTTACACAATGGGCACTTAATACAACAGAATTGCTGTCAATTCTGGGCATTTGTAAATATATTTGTACCACAGCACTGGGCCCTTTTAAAAGCACCTGGTGCTGTGGTGCATGAAATTGTATAAGTGGCAATATTTCATAGATTCATAGATTGTTAGGGGCTGGAAGGGACCTTTCAGATCATCAGGTCCAGCCCCCACACTCCAGACAGGAAGACAACTGGGGTCAAGTGCCCCCAGCGAGGTGACTGTCCAGTCTCCTCTTGAAAATCTCCAGGGTTGGTGACTGCACCACCTCTGGAGGGAGTTTATTCCAGTCTGGTCACCCTGACTGTGAAGGACTTTTTCCTGGTATTAGGCCTGAATCAGCCTTCCAGGAGTTTGTATCCATTGGTCCTGGTCTTCTCCAGGGGTGCCCTAGTGAACAATTGCTCACTGAACTTCTGATGCACTCCTCTGATATAGCGGTAAGCCACTATCAAGTCCCCTCTCAACCTTCTCTTCTTTAGGCTAAAGAGGCCCAGGTCCCTCAGATATGTGCATCAGTGCTGAGAAAATGGCAGTGGTGTGCTTTTGAACTGAAACACACCGGAAATGTTTTAGGTCAAAAGTTCACTGCTGCCATTTTGTGCGCGCTGACGCACATTTTGCCACTTATACAACGGCATACGATGCAGAGCAGTGTGCATTAGCTTGCGTGAAGAGCAGACACAATTAGAAGAGCAGACAGATCTCTGGTACATCACGGGATAAAAAGGTATGTGTATAGATGCCCTCTGTGCTCAATGTAAAGCGAATTAGGAAGTGAAACTGACCAGATCGTTTCCCAGGGCACAGGTAGGAAAAGCCAGGGAATTCTTGGGGAGCGTGGGGTGGGGGGGAAAAGGCTTGGAGCAGCCAGGTCCCTGGGAATCATAAGCAGTGGGCCACACAACTCCCCCAGCACTGCAACCCTTCCACTCCACCCCACTGTACCACTCCTCGTCTTCCTTCCCCCAAGGGGAATCCTGAGGAAACTCCAGGCACTGAACCTGTGTCATTGCACAGCCACTGGCAGGAATATTTAAACACTAGTGGCACACGGGCTAGATCCCAAAGGACTGGAAAAGGGCCATTGTGGTCCCCATTTTCAAGAAGTGGAGGAAGAAGGACCTAGGCAACTATAGGCCAGTCAGTCTCACCTCCATCCTAGGCAAAGTCTTTGAAAAAATTATCAAGGCTCACATTTGCAAGAGCCAGGCAGGAAAAATTATGCTGAGGGGAAACCAGCACAGGTTTGTAGCAGGTAGATCATGCCTGACTAAACTAGTCTCTTTTTATGACCAGGTTACAAAACACCTGGACGCAGGAGTAGGGGTTGACGTCATTTACTTAGACTTCAGGAAGGCCTTCGATACGGTATCCCACCCCATACTGGTGAACAAGTTAAGAGGCCGTGACTTGGATGACTACACTGTCCGGTGGGTGGCAAATTGGCTAGAGGGTTGTACCCAGAGAGTCGTAGTGGATGAGTCGGTATCGACCTGGAAGGGTGTGGGCAGTGGGGTCCTGCAGGGCTCGGTCCTTGGACCGATACTCTTCAATGTCTTCATCAGCGACTTGGACGAGGGAGTGAAGTGTACTCTGTCCAAGTTTGCGGATGACACAAAACTGTGGGGAGAAGTGGACACACCAGAGGGCAGGGTACAACTACAAGCAGACCTGGACAGGTTGGACATATGGGCGGAAAACAACAGAATGCAATTCAACAAGGAGAAATGCAAAGTGTTTCACCTAGGGAGGAAAAATGTCCAGCATACCCACTGCCTAGGAAATGACCAGCGGAAAGGGATCTTGGAGTCCTAGTGTACTCCAAGATGAACATGAGTCGTCAGTGTGATGAAGTCATCAGAAAAGCTAATGGCACTTTATCGTGCATCAGCAGATGCATGACAAACAGAACCAAGGAGGTGATACTTTCCCTCTATCGGGCACTGGTCAGACCGCAGTTGGAATCCTGAGTGCAGTTTTGGGTGCCGCACTTCAAGAGGGATGTGGATAACCTGAAGAGGGTCCAGAGAAGGGCCACACAAAAGGTTAAGGGCTTGCAGGCCAAGCCCTATGAGGAGAGACTAGGGCACCTGGACCTCTTCAGCCTCTGCAAGAGAAGGTTGAGAGGCGACCTTGTGGCTGCCCATAAGTTCATCACGGGGGCACAGAAGGGAATTGGTGAGGTTTTATTCACCAAGGTGCCCCCGGGGGTTACAAGAAATAATGGCCACAAGCTAGCAGAGAGCAGATTTAGACTAGACATTAGGAAGAACTTCTTTACAGTTAGTGGCCAAAGTCTGGACTGGGCTCCCAAGGGAGGTGGTGCTCTCCCCTACCCTGGGGGTCTTCAAGAGGAGGTTAGATAGGCATCTAGCTGGGGTCATCTAAACCCAGCACTCTTTCCTCCCTATGCAGGGGGTCGGACTCGATGATCTATTGAGGTCCCTTCCGACCCTAACATCTATGAATCTATGAAACCTTGGAAGACATGATGGTCTGGGTACTGTATTAGCCCCTTGTGCTGTTTCAGCAACAGCATAATCCTAAAAGGTGACAATTCTAAGTAGAACCCTTACCAGTGTATGTATGGACACTTCTGTTCAGGGACAATCTGAATTGGTTCCCATTTGGTGACATTCTAATAGCCACACCTAAGTAACAGGGACTGAACACAGGCAATGATTTCATGACCCATTATAATCTACTTGATGCTTGCTAACTCTGCACTTTATAAGTGATAATGACCCTTTTGAGAAATCTTATTCTTCCATTATCAGGTTTTAACTTCAGCTCTCTTGTCTGTTGGGTACCTACCTTGTTGTTGGCTAATTTCTCTTATATAGCCATCTGCTATTTAGCTCTGCTTTTTCAGTTTCTCTGTGGAAGGGTACCCAAAAACTTACCTATGTTTATTGTAACCATGCAGTTGGTCCAATAAAGATATCACCCACAAGAATTCTTTCCAGTACTGCATCTGAATAAGAGCATGAGAAATAGTGGGGATAGGTCCTAAAGGATATGGGTCAAATTTACAAAGGTGTTTATACCTCAAAGTTTTTATGAATCCCACTGTGCCCAGATACCTTTTAAATCAATCCCCACCTTTAAAGTTAGATTGTTGATGCATAAAAGTTTACTTCTTTAAACAATTTTAATTTTTAAATTCAAAATAAGAATTGGCCATTATATGCAATTCTATTTGGGCTGTAGGAAAACAGAACACTTAAACATGCCCTTAAACACCCTTCATCAGCCAAGCAATTAAACACTTGGGGTACCTGTAGATGTGCAGGGACACTGCTCCAATGTGCTGTAATTATAGCGCGTTGGAGCAGATTTGATTAATTGAGTCTGCTGGAGTGTGGTAATTAGTGCACTCCAGCAATCTCTGCATCTCATGTATTTAGTGTCCCCACACTTCAAAATAGTGATGCGGCACTTTAACTAAAGCTCCTTGAGTGAGTTTAGTTAAAGCACCCCTGTCACCATTTTGAAGTGTGGGATGCTGAATACACAAGACACCGCCAGTGCACTTTAATTAGGCTGGCTCTCAGGACTGCTCTAATTAAAACACTCCCACCCCAGCAGCACTGTAAAAACTCCCTTAAGTTCTACTGGAGTCAGTTAAGTATGTGTGTTAATAGTACTGGATAGATTAAGGCAGTAGTTCTCAACCTTTTTAGACTCAAAGTATCCCTTGAAAAATGCCAGCTCTGAGCTTTCCCTCATTTTTTGACTACAGAAAAATAATAGAGCCAATTCTTCTGTTGAAAAGAACTCAGAAAGCCCACAATAGGGCAGCATGTTTTTGATGCTATGGATTGCTCTTTGAAATCTCTGTGTTTATTTTTGCACACCTAACAGTGCTAATATTGTACAGGACCCCATGGCACCCTTGAAAAGATCTCATGGCATCCCAGGGTGCTGCAACACCCCGGTTTAGAATCACTGGATTAGGACCTTAGTCCTTATTTCACTTGAATGCTCCTGAATCCCACAGGTGTGAAATATACTTTTAAGCTGCATTTCTGGAGACATGGAGTAAAGCAAGCTTCAACATTTTGGTTTACAGAGTAAGTGCTACAGCTAACATACTTTATAACCTAACACATAATGTTGTAATTTTAGCAAAAAGCATACTCCTGTCATGCAGATGGCAACTGATACTTGTGACTGTATTTCATCTGGTTTTTAACTAAAATTTAATGACATTAGGATAACCAGAAGTGCCATTTCTAGATTAATAAATAGATAATATTAATGAGGAAGACTAATTATAAGTAATTTAAAAAAAGGAAAGCAATCTTCTAGTGTATTAATAGGCTGTAAGGAAAATTGATTTTTATTTCCCTTCATACTTCATTAAGCACATATCAGTGTCATAGAGGAGACAGCTATTCCAGGTTCCAGAAAGTAAATCTGTAGGATCAGCATTTGTCAAGTAAGCTTGATAGACAGCAGAGTCCTTTAGAATGATCTACATACAAGCTATGTCTCCATTAACATTTTTCTTCAAATTGCTCCTCACTGAATTTCCAAAAAGCATTAGGAACTGTAGCAGCACTGTTATAGACAGGACACCAGCATTTTATCTATTGTGTCATCTCACTACTTAGAGTGCAAGTAGCAGTGTCAAGGTTAAAAAAATCAAAATCCCATTAACAGTAGTACTTCCATGGTTTTTACCACCAGTTCAAAGGTTAACATTCGTGCAGACAAAGCCAGACCTTATGACTTGGCCAGAAATCAGATTACCCTGATATGCTCACATTTGCTCCTTATAATAAGATACCGTCCTACTCATGATTGAACACAAAGCCATGTAGCAGACACTTCAGATGTGTCACACTGAACTATGGTGACAGACCCATGAGGTGTCAAGAGAATCCATAATGATGAGATGTAAATGATGCACAACAGATATTTTATTGCCAACTAAAAATACTGCTTGCAAGGAAAATTCTGAGGATTTTTCCAGCTCCTACTCTGTTCCAGTCAAATGGGTTATTGTCTCTTCAATATTTAAGCAGAAGGATGAACGTGCATAAATCCTCTTCAGCGTGACCACCTCTACACGAGACGCTAACTGCGCAGTTGTTGCTACACAGTCATTTAGTACTTGTTTATACTGTGCAGTTGTGCCACTGAATAGCTTTTTCATGACACTGACTGCACAGTAGCTCATGACTACCGTGCAGTAGTGTCACATCACACTTCCTGCCATGTGACACTACTTGTGTAGATGCAGCCCTGGAGAGGGGAAGAGGTTCTAAAGACAAGAAAAGCTAGATGTAACTTGAAAAGTGCCTCTGAATACCACGGACTTCTTCATTAGGACACAAAGAATCACTTCTTAAATTGTAAACTACAATTTAATTTTGTCCAGCTCTTACAAAGCAACTCAGCCAAAGGCATTTTATTAGCGTACTGCTTTTGAGTTCCTCTTCTCAGCTATTTTTTTTCATCATTTTAGCTCTTACTTTAACTGTGTGTGTTTAAGTGTAGGAGTGGGAAAGGGAGGAGGTGAAACATCAAGAGAACTGATCAATGATAATTAATTACCCATCTTCTTAGCTTTTATTATAATGTTTCAAAGGTAACTCTCCCCTCCACACACACATAAAAAAAGACTTGGGATGTCTCATAAGATATTGTACTAGGAGAGAGATTAGTTAGAGCAGATCCAAATCTAATTGTCTTTATAAGCCACTTAGTCATTTGCTTCAGACAATGGAAGACACAAGATCATAATTAAGGCTTCCAGCACTTGGTAAAATAAAATGTGCTCCTTCATAGCAAAGCAGGGGGTTGAAAGGTACAGTATTTTGAATGTTATCGCATCAAAAAGGAGTCTATTGTTCATTTCTTATCTTGCAAGCTGCTATGTAATTGACTCTGACAATTGGAATGCAGTAGAAATAAGGCAGAAATGTACTCTTACTTTGGGAAATGTTAAACTTATTTGAGGCAACAAGGTTACTTTAGCGAAGAAGATCATATGTGAACCAAGGACTACAGTTTGATATATTTTTGGTGTCCAAAATGGTTCCAAGAAAACTGAGACTGGGACTGTAACACACACTCCCAAACTCAGACACCTTACCTAAGCCCCTTCCTCTCAATGCAGGATTCTGAAGTCCAGTCATTCTAAACCCTGAAACCCGTGTCTCTGATTTACCAAGCTAACGAGATAGCTGTGACACATGGGGAGCAGTGGTAGATATGGGCTAGTGCCATGCCACTGATCTGATTGTGTGTTTACTTCTGCCCTTCCCAAAATTTCAGGGATATAGGTTGTAGCCCTGTTGATTTAAAGGCAAAAGCTGCCAGAACTTTTGTGATAATGTTGCCCTGTGGGGTCAGGCCAACTCTCAGGATCTCAATATTGCGCTGTTAGACAGGAGGGTGAGACACAATTGCACATATATAAACACACAAATCAATTAGGTGCATACACTCACACACTCTACCAACTCAGGCACATACACATCCAAACCAGCCTAGGCACATGCATACCTATTACCAATTCAAGGACATACACTATACACCCCAGAAGTTAGACACATATCACTAATTTGTATATCATGCACACAATGACATATATATATGTATATACACACACACTCATTGGTTTACACACATACAACCCACCTACACATACACACAGGTAAATTCCTAACTTGAATGGTACAGTGTGTATGTGTGTGCTTAGGATACCTGGAATACTTGGGGGAAAGTTCAGATGAGAGAGAGAGAGAAATGAAGTGTAGGGAATGAAAGTTGCCAGAACCAGGATTAGAACCAGTGGACTACAGAGAATCTAGCTGAGGACCTGAGGCTTGGGTTTACTTAAGGTAGACTGGGGCTGGAAACTGAGGCAGACAGCTGAGATATTGGACGGGGGAGGGGGGCAGATAAGTGGTGGCAAGGAGGAGACAGCCAGGAAAGAAACTGAGGCAGAAACCTGATTGCTCAGGGGAAAAGGAAAAGGCAGTGGGAATAAGATAGTGGCAAAGAAACAGGGGGTTTGGAGGCAGAGGGTAGCTCAGGACTGGTGTTGGAGGTGGCAGTGAGCCAGAAGCAGGAGAGGGAGAAATGAGACAGAAGTTAGAGGGACGAGGAGCAGAGATTGGAGCAGGGCCAAACCATAGTAAAGCAAAACCCAACTCTGGGGTCCAAATAAAAGTTTTATTAAACAGACAACACACTACACAGCCCCATGAAGTTATTGGTTCCCCCCCCCACACAAACAAGCACTCACAATGGCAGCAGGAGAAAGAGACTCAGTGGAAGGGTTGGAGTCCAGGTGGGGAAGAGAAGCAGAGTCCAAGTCCTTGATTGAAGAGGGGGTAGGGGATGATAGCCACCTATCCAGGCTGGAAAGGGGTCCTTGTCCAGTAGGTGTTGTCCAGAGGGGGGTCACGGCAGGGCCTCTGGGTGGATAGGTGGTGTAGCATGGTGCTGGTCCAGATGGAGAGGGCGTCTCAAGGAGTCAGTCTTTACTACCCCTTTTATGGGGCAAACTACCTCTGATCTCCTATGGGGAGGGCCTGTCCAGGCAATGTCAGTCCTGTTCCAGAGGGCTCCAGGTGTTCTTACTGATCATGTGCAGCCTGGCACAATGGTGGGTTGCCTCATCTTTTGTTTCTTGAATGCTGAAGGTGGTTCCAAGGGCTGTGTCATTGGTCCAGATATTGGTGTTGATGGTTCGGTCATTCAGAGGGAGCTATTTTTAGACCAGTTGCCATTGTCTCTCAAGCACCTTCATTCATCCCCATTCATTCAGGAACCAAGTTACATAGGAGGGGTAAGTGTGAGTCATGGGTTACACAACCAGGCCTGGGGACAGAATGGAGACTTGACAAACAAAATGGAAACTTGGCATGACTTATGCTAACATACATATGTAGGCCCAAATCATATAGTACCAGTAAAACAGTAATATAGAACAGTACAAATCAATATAAACATAATAATTATACAATATAAAGAAGGAAAAAACAAAACAAATACAACTTGCTACCAAAATAAAATGCTGAAGCTTATCCTATGTCTTAGCTCACTTATCTATAGGGAATAGAGAGGGAAAGAAAAAGGCAGAAATGGTTGGGGAAAAGGAGGGAATGCATTTTGAAAGAAAAAAAAAGAAAAATTGGGAGTTTTGCTACATTTGTATCCTGTGAGAATGCTTGTTTTGGATGTGTTTTAGCCCTGCTCGGTCCTTTAGCCCCGTGTATGTCATGGCATAGTATCAGGCTGCCCAGTGACCCATGTGTCAAGATACCACTCCCAACAGAAGCGCTCAGCGGAAAAAAGGCAGGCCCTTGATTGGCTGGGATCCATGGCTGGGGTGGCTGGATGTCCTCTGGGTCAGTCTGGGTATGGTTCTTAGCTGTGCAACCAAGAACTGCTGCTCTGAGTCTCCCAAAGGAGAGTGATAAAGTAGCCCAGTGAACTTTGGAGAGCCATTAGACACCTATTAGATGTTAAATGTTCAGAGCAGAAGACACTCAAGAGGGACAGTCCTTATCTCCCCTGCTGCTGCAAAGACTGACAGCTGGATAGCTGTCCACACAACAAGGGAACTTTGGGGACCCATTAAATTCATAGATTCATAGATGTAGGGTCGGAAGGGACCTAAGTAGTTCTTCAAGTCCAACCCCCTGCCCTGGGCAGGAGAGAATACTGGGCTTATATGACCCTAGCTAGGTGATTATCAAGCCTCCTCTTAAAGACCCCCAGGGTAGGAGCCAGCACCACTTCCCTTGGAAGCTGGTTCCAGAACCTAGCCGCCCTGACTGTGAAGTACTACCTTCTGATGTCCAGCCTGAACCTACTCTCAAACAACTTGTTAGGGTGACAATAATTTGGATTATTATGAAGCACTGGATTTGCAGCTGAATACAAGGCTTTACCTGTGGCTTAGCAGAGCTGCTGACCACAAGGCAGAATGATATCTATGCCAGCCATTTGCTTATGCTAAGTAACCATCTTAACTGTGTCAACCATTTTCTGAGGGAAAATCAGCAAGTGAATCTGTGTGTGTCTGTGTGCTGTGACCCAGCTACAGTAAGGAACAAGATAGGATAGAGGGGCCCTAAAAAGGATGGAAGATGTCAAAACCTGAGACAAGAAAACAGACTGGAATGCAAAAAACAACATGTAATTGATAAAAGACTCCAAGATGAACATATGCAAAAAGATGAATGGTAATTGGTGAAGAAGCCTCCAGAAGCTTCCAGGTTTTGGTCAAAGTCCGCCTATTGACCGAAGAGCAGGAGTCAAGGTCTTAGACATTCACTCATAGCAAAAAGACATGTAAATGAATGAAATGCATAAGCAATTCCATGCTAATGAAGCAAACAGTAAACAGAGGCAGAGCTTGAGGTGGGAAGAGAAATGGGTGGAACTGAAGGCTGGACGGAAGTAGAGTAAATTTTAATAAGTATAAACCAAAGTGTATAAATATGGAAAAAAACTTTTGTTCATTGCGGCTCCCCGTATTCCATCGGTAAGGGAGCTGGCCCAAAGCTGCCTCCATTCTAATAAAAAGCTGTTGCGAGCAATGTGTGCTGGTGTTTGCTCCCTGCTCTGTTCTGGCTAATGAGTAACAGGATCCATGGGTAATTGGACCTTCGTTTCCCTAGTCGTTGGGCACCACATGGAGTCAGGGTCTAACACAACTTATGGCCGTTATTCCTTCCAATTTATGGCCATTACACCTCCGGGAGGTGCTCGGGGGAGCAGGGTCTCTCCCATTCCCCACTGGTCCCCCCTGGGAAGTTTATAGATAGCCACCAGGTCCCCTCTCAGCCTTCTCTTGTGAAGGATGAACTGGTTCAGGTTCCTAATTCCTATTAGGTGTTAAATGCTCAAAGCAGAACTGAGCCAACTTGGCCAACCATCACCCACCCTGTTGCAATTTTTGGTGCCAGTCAGCGGTGTGTTTGCCCAGCAGGGTCAAGATTCTTTATGCCAGGCATGTCACAGCAGCTGTAGGGGAAGGCCTTCTGCACCATCCCTGCATCCCAAAAAATCCCAGTCCATGCATGGCATAGCAGCAGGCTACACAGTGACCCATGTGTGAAGACATTTCTCCCAGGAGCCCCTGCCTGACCAATAGGGCTGTGTGAAACAGCACTGTTTTGTTTCAACTTCCATTTAGACTTTTCAATGGGACAGTGTTTTGTTTTGAGTTTCATTTCAAAACCACTGTTCTGTTTTGTTTCATCAATACTGTTTTGCTGTTTCGATGCTGTTTCAATGTTTTGCCCATAGGCTATAATAGAGAAGCATAAAACTGCCTATAACTTTATCATTTCTTGCCTAATTCAGATAAAACTTGAAGAAATAGTAGCCCCTTATGAGGCCATAAAGCCTGCCAAGTTTCAAGGAGATAGATGCAGGTGTTTCTGGGAAACTGCACCTCAAAATCTTGAAAGCAAAACTGATGTTACGTCTGTATGTTAAGGTACAGTGGGGTGAAAACTGCAGGCATGGTAGCCCCTGCTGAGGCCACAATGCCTGCCAAGTTTCAAGGAGATAGGTGCAGGGGTTTCTGGGAAACTGTACTTCAGGCTGCTGACAAGCAAAACTCATGATGTGTGACTGTGTGTGTTTTTCATCCCTTCTCCATGTTTTAACTGGGATTCAAAGGGACCTCAGGGAAGGATAACAGTCACTGGCCAGCTACACACAGTCAATATGAGAGAAGTCCTTTCCTTCTCTCTCTCCTTACTTTCTGTTTCCCTGCAATCAAGCCCAGCTCGAGCTTCAAAACTTGAAACGTTTCAAAACTTTCCAAATGTTTCGACTGCCCTCGTTTCATTTTGAGGCTGTTTTGAAGCCCTTCATTTTGTTTTGATTTCACTGTTTCAAGCTCGAAATGAGTCAAAACAGCATCAAAATGAAACAGCCAGCAAAATTTTTCACAGCTCTACTGATCAACTGACCACCCACCTGGGAGCCCAACTGCCTGCCTGGAACTTCAGGTCAGCTTTTGGTGGTGGTTGGCGGGGGGTGGCGGGGGGGCCTGCACACCAAAAAAGAATGTTATGATGCCTTCAGGCTAGTATCTGCCATCCTGAGAATGGGTGCCTGCTTACTGCTTTTAATGGAAATAAAACTACACTCAGCAGCCCACATAAAGCAGACAATCAGTTATTAATTCCATGCAGTAACCCCGAACCCTGAACTAGGGGAACAGGATACATCTTTTGCTGGCACAGGTCATTTTATTCCATTTGGTTTTGTGACAGCACTGACAGCATTAACACAAAGTTAGGAGACCAGCATTCAATAGCATGCTTCACTGTATTTCCATAATAGCACCAAGGGAATCAGGGTACACCACACACCCTATTATCCCCAATAATGGAGGAGGGAGCACTTATAATACACACTGATCAATCTCCAAAAGAGTGTGGGGTCACCTCAATCTGCAACTCCCCAACACACCCTGGGGCCCTTTGGATACCCTCCATACTGTGTGAAATAGGAGACAACAACCACAGAAAGGTTTCTTTGAATTCTTTATTTAATAAAATAATAGTAAAAGGTCAGCAGAAGATTGTTTCATGTTGGGTTATGTAGCTACACCTGGTGTTCTAAAACATTCATTACACACAAATACCTGCAAATTGTAGTGACACTTGGTGGATAAGGGAGCTCAATACACAAAAACTGTAGTGACACCTGATGGACAAAGGACATGTCACTCAGTAAATTACCATGTACACATGACAAATTAATGGCTGCACCATTCCAAGTTGCGTCATCTACATCAGAATGGGTTTTGGTTTATGATGATGCAACTCATTTAAAATAACAAAAACCCATGTACATTTAAAGTGTGATGCCATTAAGCCACACAAAAGGACAATTTTCATCACATGTACAAGTGCACTGTGTCATGTGTACAAGCACCCCTGGATTCCAGTCCTTGCTTCATTTTATTTCTAGAAAAGTGGAATGGAAAGGAGCTCCTTCCCAGTATCCTATATCCTGATGATTTTTACAGGGGATGCAAAGTCAAATTTCTTTAGGCAGAGGCAGCAATTCAATGTACTTAAAAGAAGACATTTCATTTTGAGTTCAATGCAATATTCTGTATCAAAAAGCCCCCCTCCTTTTTTCACTTTTGCATTCTCACTTTTGCAATGAGAAAAACTGACCCCCCCCACCCATTTTGCACCAAACTCTATTTTGTTTAAAAATGCATGCATGCTGCCAAAGCAAACCCGCACCAGTTATTTATACAGGAAGGGGGCAGTTCTGGGCATGCCTAGAAGCAGACACTTTGGCACCTGTTGGTTGGACATAGGCACCTGCAGCAGCAAGTAGGCAGTGCTGAGGTGCCCATATGATTTTATGGCTCCAACTGCTGTTGAATAGTGAACAATTCATATTATTGCTCAGACAAATATGCTTCTTAGCATGTGACTATGTGTAGTCTTGTAAGAACACCTGTGTGAACAAAAGCCTAATGATATACGGTAATGTTTGTGAATTAACAATATCAAGGAAAAGAAACACACACTTAAATAACATTTTGGAAGTGGAAGGATTTTTTAAACAAAGAATTTTACTAACTCAGGCTTTTAGTCAGAGAGTAGTGGATCATTAGATGCAACACACCACAACACAGCATTTGAGAAGCTACTTCTTCGCATCATTAATTGGAAGTGGTTAAAAAGAGCTTCTTTTTCCAACAGGCAAGGTACTACCCTATAGAGGGTCATTAAGCAGCCAGTTGGAAGAAAAAAAAATATTAAAACATATTTTAAGGAAACTGATCCACCCTTCAAAATTTCTATGTAATTGTCCTTTATTTCAGTTTCTTTATGTGGCAATTCTAAGAATCAGAGTAAATTAAGATGTTATATGTATATGGTTGTCCCCCATGAAGATATTTGTATAAAAGTACTGTGATATATTATTAAAAAAAAGTAAGTGATCGAACCTGTGTGGAAAAAATATAGTTAAAGTATGATGCAAACACCAGATGTCTTATCATAAACAGAATACATGATAATGACATTTTTATACAGAGAATTAACAAAATAGTTCAGAAATCATTTAGCATACAGGCAGTCCTCAGCATAAGATGTTTCAAGTTACGGTATATTTGATGAACTTTCAGCAATAACATTTATTTGTCAGACAAAATTTTGTCTCCATGTTTTAACTAGAAATTCAATAAAAAGCTTTTTACATTTCATTTGGAAAGTAAGAGGTGTTGGTATAGTTAACATATTAGGTGAACAACTTCTAGGAGTTTGAGATTAAAAACCATGTAGAAAATCTTGTAGAGTTAACTGTTAGCAAGAAAATAGCTTCAGGGAAACACTTGAGGAAGACTTCAGCTCTGGTTGATGTTAGGGAACTAAAAACTTGTTCTTGGGAGACATGTGCAGTGAGTGTGGTGCTGAGGATGGGCAGGTGGGGTTAAGGGTCTGTGGCTGGTGAGATAAAGTGGGGAGTGCTGGAGGAGGTGGTTGGCTGGGACCTCCTGCACCCGGAAGTCTGGTCCCTGTCAGGCATCCTCTGCACACTGTGCCTCCTCCACCCAGGCCTCACAGAAGAGTTCCCCTTAGGCCTTGCAGATGTTCTGCAGCACACAACTGCAATGATGACCCAGGGGAGATTGCCCTTGGTCAATTCAAGGTGGTTAGTGAGGGTGTGCCAATATCCCTTGAGGTGGCCAAAGGTACACTCTGTCAGGGCATGGGCCTGGCACAGGCAGCATTTGAAATGGGTCTGGCGGGAGCCCAGATGGTTGCTGTAGGGCCGCATGAGCCAGGGCAGGAGCAGGTAGGCAGGGTCCCCAGTGAGGAGGGGCAGGATGGCTACAGTGTCAAGCTGAAGGTTCGGCAACCCTGACATGAAGGAGCCACTCTCCACCAGGCCCAGCAGGCCAGAGTTCTGGAAGATGCAGATGTTGTGGGTACTCTCTGACCAGCCAGTGCTCACATACATGAAGGTCCCGCAGTGGTCCATGATGGCCTGGAGCACCAAGGAGTGAAAGCCCTTCTGGCTGTAATAGGGGCAGTCTCCATGGGATGGGCAGGTGATGGGGGTGTGGGTCCTGTCCAGGGCCCTGATGCACTGACAGAAACCCAGGGCATGGAACCCCACCATCAGCACCAGGGAGTAATGCATATGGAGCACTGTGTCTGCCAGCACAGCCTGGAGGGCACCACACGCCAGGTTGGCCTGCCCAATGGTGGCCTTGCCCATGCCAAACAGGTGGCTGATGTACTGCAGACTGGAAGGTGTGGCCACCTTGAGCAGGGTGAGGGCTAGGCGGGTGTTCATGGGGAGGGGCAGCTGCATGCCTGTGTCTTGCTGCTCCAGGTGGGGCCACAACTGCTCCATGAGGTCACAGAAGGTGGCCTGGGTCATTCTGCAGGTCTCTAGCCACTGCTCATTGTCCCACGTATGCTGGACAATGTGGTACCACCAGTCTTGGCTGGCCCAGTGGGCCCGGAGGTGGTGGGGCTGTAGCCCCAGGAGGGTGGTGGTGGTCCCAGGGGTGGCATCCAGAAGCCCCTCATTGGCACCCCTGCTGGTGGGAGCTGTGCAATGGTGGTGGCCCTGGGATGGAGGTTGGTGGCCTGGTGGATGGTTGCTGCATGGGGAAGAGCCAGGTGGGGTGAGACAGCCATGGGTCAGCTGTTGGTTGGAGTGGCAGGCCAGCAGGGCCAGTGCAGAGGCCAGCAGGAGTGTGGGGTGCTGATTGTCACTGCCAAAGGTAGGGGTGGAACAGCCATGGCACAGGGAGGCAGAGTGAGCAAGGACAGAACTGCCATGTGCTGCCTCTGTGCAAGGCATGCTACTCCTGGGCAGGGAAGTTGCTGGCCAGAGAACAGAGAGCAGGGCTTGCTTTTAAAGATGGCTGCTAGATAATGGCAGCTGAAGCTGGAGCCTAGAGTTCCCCCTGGTGGCAGCAGGGGACCATTACATGGCTGCAGGAAACTTGGTACAAAGAGCAGAAACCTTGCTTCTTATTCCTCATGTAGACGCCTGCTTAAAAGTGCTTACTCCACAGTAGTTTACACCAGAGTAAACTTAGGCTGGATCAAATGCAAATGTAAGCACATGCATTATTGATCTAACAAAGATAATCTGCCATCCACTGGCACATTTCAAAATTCAGGGAACATTAGTTATATATTGGGCAGGTCTACCTGAGACGCTTACTGCGCATTAACCTAATAACACTGCGCAATAGCATGTTGGTTAAAAACCACGCTAATAGCATACTGCACAGTGTTATTAGGCTAATGCACAGTAAGCATCATGAAAAAAATGTGCAGTGGTGCTACTGTGCAGTAGTTCTAATTACTGCAAATTTAGTAAGTACTTTATTAAGCAAGACTAAACTAAATGTGCAGTACCTAACATCCAATAATGAATGTGTAGGCATGCCTCGTGGCCTTTAGCCCATTTCAGATAGCAAATTGCTGATGAGATCTTTAAACAAGATGTTCTCCTAGATCAGATAGCTCAAATGCTTACTGAAACATTTCTTACTCTAGTTTATAGAACAATATATCTTGTTTGGAGCAAACTGGCAGATATCTCAAACTGCCACATGGCTTTAAGATTTAAGGACCTGTTTGCTAGACAGCGTTTTCTAGGAAAAAGAAAAATGTCCTCAGCAATGAGATTACTGTTTTATTCTGTTTTGAACAGAAATAGAAACAATAGCATTATGCCTACATAATCAGTTGTGGTACAGATCAGATAAACTGGGTGTATTTACATGTGAATTTAAGTAGGCTTAAATGTAATGCATATTAAGCTAATGCTCATTAAGCATTTTTGGCAGGTGTCTACACTGGGAATGCCATCACGTAGATTCATAGATTGTAAGGCTGAAAGGGACCTCAGAAGATCATTGGTTCCAGCCCCCTGCACCAAGCAGGAAAGATAACTGGGGTTCAGGTGACCCCAGCAAGGTGACTGTCCAGTCTCCTCTTGAAGATTTCCAGAGTAGGTGATTGCATCACCTCTGGAGGGATCTTATTTCATAGTCTGGATACCCTGACTGTGAAGAAGTGTTTCCTAATGTTGAGCCTGAATCGACCTTCCAGGAGTTTGTGGCCATTACTCCTGGTTTTCCCCTTGTGGGTGCCCTAGGGAACAGTTGCTCACTGAACCCTTGATGTACTCTCCTAGTGTAGCGGTTAGCTGCTGCCAGGCTCCCTCTCAGCCTTCTTTTCCTTAGGCTGAAGAGTTCCAGGTCCATCAGCCTTTCTTCATATGGCTTGCCTTTTAAGACTTTGATCATGAGCCCTGCCACCTCTGGGCCTGCTGCGCCAGCCAGCACTGGTGGCAGCATGTCCTGCAGCAGGAATGGGATGACAACCAGTAGTTCAACCCATTCTGGATGCCCTGGCCAATTTTGAAGACCTGCTGCTCCAGCTCTGGCCTCACCTGGAGTGCCAGGACATGGAGAAGTGCCCAGCCATGCCTGCTGACACCTACCTGCCCTGTCACCCACCCCCCAGCACCACTCCAGGACATGCATGTGTTTCTAATGAAAACCTTTATTCCCCTCACAAGCCCCACGCCCACCCCACAACCACTTCCCTCAAACAACAGAGCCCCCTTCCTACTTCTTTCTCAACACACACATAGCCCCTCCACCACCCTCCCCACCCGCCGGCAATGAAAAACCCTGGGTGGGGGCACCCAGGGTGCAGAGCTCAGTGGCAGGTGGCCAGGACCCTGGCCATGGACAGTTCCCCCATGCGTCTAGGGGCCATGGTGAATGGCAAGGGCTCCTGTGGGTGGGAAATGGTGGGGGCTCTCCTGTTGCAGGGCAGCAGGCAGAACCCAGGGGCCCTGGCTGGCCAGTTGCTGCTGGAGCAGCTCCACATAGCACTGCTCCAGGACCTCCAGCCAGGCCCAGTGCACCTGCTGCACCTGGTCCTGTACCTGACCAGGACAGTCTCCTAGGGAATGTCCTCATCCTTCCTGGCCAACTCCAGTTCCTCCTGTCCTTGCTTCTGTGCCTGCTCGCATGCTGCCCAGTTCTCAACTGCCATCACCAGCCACTGGAACCAGATGGTCCAGTCCCTGGTGTGTTGCTGGTGCAACTACCGTGTCTGGGCAGCTCCAGTTGTGGGTGGTGGTGACCCAACTGTGGTACTCCTGCAGGTCCCTGCAGCATCACCCCTGCATCCAGATTTTGGCCCTGCAGAGGCAAGAGACAGAAACCTTTTGTGTAAGTTTGAAACATTGCACAGATAAAATGCTTTGAACCAGGGGCCCTATGCAGCCAGGCCTCAGATTGGAGGTCAGCCTTGTGCAGGTGCCAAGGCCATGGTAAGCTGCCCAGGAAGAGATGGGCCCAGGCAGCTGCCAGCTAAGTCCCCTGCTGTTCCTGCTTGTTCTCCTGGGGCCATTGGCCCACTGGGTGCTGGCCGCAGGAAGCCAGCCTACCCTGCCCCCTTCCCAGGGCAGGAGAGGCCAGGCTGCTGGCAGCACCTTCCTCCACAGCTCCAAACCCAACCCTCCCTTCAGCACACTTTGCTGTGCTGCTGCCCATCCCACGGCACCTGAGTTTGGGGTGTGCGGAGCTCCCAGGCAACTGGAGTGAGGGGCTGCCTATGCCCCAGCCCTCCCAAAAGGGGAACTCTCTGGGGACACATCCTAGGGCTGACCCTCCCCCACACTGCCACTACACTCCGAGCATGACCCTACTTCATTTGCCCCAGGCAGAGCATGATGAGCTGTTTGTGCAAGTGGAGGGGTGTCCGAGCCACTACGTCCTGCTGCTGCTGATTCTGCTAGTGCCCCAGGAAAACCTGTGCTCTTGGTTTGGGCCCCTGAGCTATTGTGGTGTGGGGAGCCAGCGTAGACTGTCCTGCAACTTTCACCACTGCTTGGAGGGCTACCTGTTGCAGTGCTACATGTCCCTGACCCCCACTGCCAAGAATTTCATAGATTTCATAGACATTCAGGCTGGAAGGGACCTCAGAGGATCATTGAGTCCAGCCCCCTGCCCCAGGGGCAGGAAGTCAGCAGGGATCATAGGATCCCAGCAAGATAAACATCCAAATGTGTCTTGAAGGTGTTCAAAGTGGGTGCTTGAACCACCTCCAGTGGCAGTCTATTCCAAACCCTGGGGGCTTGGACAGTAAAGAAGTTCTTCCTTATGTCCAGCCTGAATTGGTCATGGTGGAGTTTGTGACCATTCAATCTTGTCATCCCTTGGGGCGCTCTGGTGAACAGATGTTCCTCCAGATCATGATGAGCACCCCAATAAATTTATAGGTGGCCACCAGATCACCCCTGAGCCTGCACTTTTCCAGGCTGAAGAGTCCCATGGCTCTCAGCCTCTCATCATAAGGTCTATTTTCCTGACCCCTGATCATGTGCATGGCTCTCCTCTGCACTCTCTCAAGCTTCTCCACATCCTTTTAAATTGTGGAGCCCAAAACTGGATGCAGTACTTCAGCTGTGCCTCACCAAGGCCACGTACAATGGGAGAATGAGGTCCTGGGATTTGCTTGAGAAGCATCTATGGATGCAAGCCAGCATCTTGCTTGTTTTACTAGCTGCAGCATCACATTGAAGGCTCATGTTCATCTTGTGGTCAGTCATGACCCCCAAGTCCCTTTCATCTGTAGTGCTAACCAGTGTAGCACTGCTGAGCCTATAAGCATGCTGCAGGTTTTTCCTCCCGAGGTGAAGAACCTTGCATTTTTAAGTGTTGAACATTATCAGGTTCTCATCTGCCCATTTCATGCCTCTCAAGATCTTCCTGGATCACCCTCCTGTCCTCAGGTGTCGATGCTTTACCTCAGAGTTTGGTGTCATCAGCGAACTTGGCCAGTTCACTTCTGACACCGATGTCCACATCATTGATGAAGATGTTAAACAGTATAGTCCCTCAGACAGAACCTTGAGGGACCCCGCTGGTGACCGCGCACCAAGACGATTGGCTCCCATCAACCACCACCCTCTGGTCCTACCTCAGAGCCAATTCCCCAGCCAGCAAATCATGGTGAGGTTGAGGCTGCAGTTAGCCAGTTTTGCCAATAGGTGATTGTCACAGGGAAAAACAAAAGGGAGGACCCCCAAAGGGCCAGGGGGGAAACCTGGGATCAGGAATCCTCAGAAGGGAAGGGAGGAAAAGACAAAAGTAAAGGGGAATACTCACCTGCAGCGGAACTCATGGCAAAGCCGGAACATGAGGAGGAAACCGTGAGGATCGTCAGCCACGCTTTTATACAGCTGAGGCCAGCTGGTGACGTCAGTGGTGATCGCCAGCTGGAGGAAATAAAACAGGCCACCAGTGAAGAGGCAGGGGGCAGATGGACACCGGCAGGAGCACCAGCCAGAGGGGTCCCCTCAAAGCTCCTGAGGGAGTGAAATGGGCCGGAGGCCATTTTCCCCAGTGGGGAAGGATCCTGCAGCACACACTGCAAGCAAGAGACTGCTGGCTGTAGCAAAGAGAGCCAAGAGCCAGAGGCAGCTCTTCCCCGACCAGAAGCCTGGAGAAAAGGGCAGAGGGGCATGGAGAGACTCCAATGCCAGTGCCAATGCCACAGAGGGGCAGGAGGTGCTGACACATTACCCAGTGCCAGATCAGGTGGGACCGTTGAGGGCACTGGGGAATCTGAAGAGGCACACCAGGTGGGAGACAAGAGGCTAGGGCAGTACGAGAGGCTGCAAAGTGTGGACCTCGGCAGCGTGTCGCCGATCCTGCTGGTAATGGGAGGACAGGCATCCATTGAATGACTGCAGGGGGCCTGAAGATATAGAAGGCTGGGCAACAAGGGAGAGGAATTGTGGTGAAGACCACAGGATATTACAGCCACATACAGGGCCTAGCATTGCCCCATGGGGTCAGGGGTGGGTTGGTAGTGACTCAGTCAAGGGGACCTGGCAAGGGGATGGTTGGGTCCCTCAGAATGTGTCAGCAGGGTTTTTTTTGTATTTTGTGTTTCCCACTTCTGGAGGGGTTGAGTGTCAGGGCTCGTGGAGCCTGATTGTTACATAGGGCTTAGGGTTGGTGTTAACTTTAAGGAAAGGCAGCAACCTCATGGCCCGGGAAGGATACTGCAGGCTGCTGATGTGTTCAGCAGGGGGACTCACCCCTCCTGTGAAAGTTATCAGGGGCTCAATGCTCGGGAATCAGGCCACGAGGACAGCAGTGACCTGCCAAGGTTAGGTATAAGGGCAAGGTAGAGGGGAGGTGGAGCCTCGCAGAAGACTGCCAGATAGACGTTCCACCTTCGAGGGACTCTGAATGGTTCGACCCTCCACTGAAATAAGATTCAAAGTCATGGCAGGTGATACTGGGGAAGACCACACTGGAAGCGAACATCTACTCAACAAACCACCAGGGACGATAAGGTGGGCACCATTGAACTTTCGGACCAAAGCTGCACGTGACCAGATGTTCGAGGCCAGGTGGGCACAGTGATCATGGGATACCAGATTGAAGACTTTTTTAAAGTCAAGACATATGACATCAATCTCTTCTCCCTTGTCCAGGTGATAGGTCACCTGGTCATAAAAGGAAATGAGATTGGTCAACAAGACCTACCCACAGCAAACCCATGCTGGGTATCCCTCAGGATATTGCCATCAGCTAGTCAGTTAAGGATGGTCTCTTTGATAATCTTTTCCAAGACCTTCTCCAGGATAGAGGTCAGGCTGATGAGCCTGTAGCTTGCCAGATCTACTTTCCTCCCTTTATTGAAGATAGGCATGACACTGGCCTTCTCACAATCTTCAGGCACTTCACCAGAGCACCAGGAGTTCTCAAAGATCCATGCCAGGGGCTGCTTGCCAGCTCTTTGAGTACCCTTGGGTATAAACCATCAGGGCCAGCTGACTTGAAGGTATCCAGCCTGTCAAGGTGTTCCTTCATGAGGTCAGCTTCGATGGAGGGCAAGGAATCTCCCTTACCTGGGCCTCCCTGACCCACAGTGGGCAGGGGAGTCCCATAGGACTGGTGAAAAACTGATGCAAAGTACCCATTTAGCAAGTTTGCTTTTTCATGGGTATCAGTTGTCAGTTGTCCCATCTGGTTTAGCAGGGGTCCAGTGTTGCCCTTGCTTTTCCTCCAGCTCCCCACATATCTAAAAAAGGACATTTTATTGTCCTTGATATTTGTAGCTAGCTGGAGTTCTATTGCAGCCTTGACTTTCCTGGTTTGCTCTTTGCAGGTCCGGACCAGAGCAGAGTATTCCTCCTTGGTAGTGGTTACAGTCCTCCATCCTTTGTAGGTCTTCCTTTTAAGATGCAGGAGGTCTGCTAGTTCCCTGGAGAGCCAAGGGGGCTGCTGTGCCCTTTTGCTGTCTTTCCTCCAAGACAGGATGGACTTTGCTTGCTTATCCAGGATTGCTCCCTTGAGGAGCAACCACTTGTCCTGAACTGCCCTCCCCTTTGTGTTGTGGCCCTTTAGGGCCTCTCTGACAAGCCTCCTTAGCTTGTCAAAGTCAGCTTTCCTGAAGTGGAGGACTTCTGTATTACTGACTGACTTGCCAGCTTTATGGCAGATGGTGAAGGTGGTCAGCTCATGGTCACAGTCACCCAGCTTCCCTTTGATCATTAGGTCACTGATTAGGTAATCCCCGGTTGCCAGTTTGAGGTCGAGCAGCGCTTTACCTCTCATTGGCCCATAGACTTCCTGCGTCAGATAGAGGTCATCCGTACATGACAGGAAGCTTTGTGACCACTTGTATTTGGCTGAGCACTCCTCCCATGAGATTTCTGGGTAGTTAAAGTCTCCCATGACAATCATACACTGGCAGTGCGTGGCCTCAGCCAATTCCCTGGCAAACTGCTGGTCAAGATCTTGACCCTGGGTAGGGGGTCTGTAGTAGACTCCCACCATAGGCACCCTGTGCCTTGTTCCCCAAGGATTTTAACCCAGAGGGTCTCAAGTCATCCATCATGGGTGCCAATGTTGGCTTGCAGGGACATGTAGCTTTCTTTGATGTAGAGAGCTACACCTCCGCCCCTTTTGTCCACTCGATCCCTCCTGTACAGGGTATAGCCATCTATACCTGTGGCCCAGTCATAGGTGGGGTCCCATCAGGTCTCCATTATCTCTATGACATCATAGTTATTTGCGTTTAGCAGGAGGACAAGTTCCTGCTGGTGGCACTCTCAGGGATGCAGCCTGGGTCTCAGGGCAGCAAAATGCAGGTCAGCTCCCTCATGAAGGGCATGGTTTTCTTGGCATGACTGGACTGATGATTGAAGTCAATCATGGCCACCCACTGTGCCTGCTAGACCTTGACCTTCATGGAACACTGCCATGCCATCTGAGAGTGACCTCACACTTGCATCCTGGCTGAGATGGCTTCATAAATATGGGCATTTGTGGCCCACTCTGCACAAACTTCCTTTGGATGTTGGCCTTGCCCCAGAGTCCCACAAGTTTCTGTACCTCCTCCTGGGTCCAGTTGGGGCCACAGGCATTCAGTATGGGCATGGGCACATAGGCAGGGCCGGGGCTTGATGGGGATGATGTGGTGGACATGTTTCCCACACCAGCTCTCTGGGGACCTGTTCAGCTGTCCCTGTGATGCTGGCCCTGGAGAAGTGCCAGCAGCACCCAGGACAGAGGCATGGCCAGGGATGGGGAGCCTTGTGACAGAAGTGTTTCACCACAGTGCCCGCAAAGAGACAGAGCTGTGGTTGAGCAGGAGCAGGTAGCAGGTGCTGGCCCTGCTGCCATAGAGAGTGGGGCTAGCAGCCCTGGCAGGAATCTCAGGGCTGGGCAAAGGATGTAGTAGGTTGTAGCTCTCTGTGGCACTCACCTCTGGCTAAGAAGTAGCTCCAGCTAGGGGAAAGGTCAGGCAGAGACTGCCTAAATCCTGTCCGGGGGGCCACAGGGCACTGGCTTCTCCAGGCTTCCTGTGCTGTGTGCCCCAAGGCACAAAATGGCTGGAGGCTTTTATAGCTTGGAGCTAGGGGTTGCCAGAGAGCAGCCCAGCCCTGGAGGAGGACAGGCAGACAGCCAGGAGCCCTGAGGCCAGGCTGTGGCCAGCCCCCTTGTGGCTGGGCGGACCCAGCACTGAAGTCTTTGCATTAATGTTCATTAACATGTCTACATGTACATTAATGTGCTTTGACTAATTGCACCTAAATTTGATACTTGCTTTATGCAAGTATCAAATTAGGCATGTTTAGCCTAAAATCATCTTTTGAAGGTACATTAAGGGTGCACATGTGTAGACGTGTGTCCTTAATGCACCTTAAATTGGGCTAATACACTGTTAGCTGATGGGAGAATTACATTCTTGCCATATACATTCTAGAAATAACAAATGCATAGGTTTAAAGGCCAGAAGGATCTATACAGTGTCACATAGTGAATCCTTTCTCCAACTCAATAATTGTATTTAACAAAGTTATCTATATTATTTTTTAACCATGGCAGACTCAAGCCTCACTGGTGTCAGTAGTGGACTGGCCAAATTTGCTGATGACATCAAACATTGGTGTAGAGCCTCTACACACTCCAAACCATAGGCTGGTGATCCAGGCTGACCTGGGTTGGCTTAGTAAGTGGGCGGTTATAAACCTGATGTCATTCAATATGGAAAAATGCAAGGTACTCCACCTCAGGGAAAAAAAACCTGTAGCGCTCCTATAGGCTTGGCAGTGCTACACTAGTAGTATATAGGGTACACATCTTGTCAAACTGTAAAAACTGATAAGCCCCACCCACTGACAGGTGCCCCACCCCCTTGACCCTGCCCCTAGATATGCCCCCTCCTGGCCGCCATCTTGGCCACCATCTTGCAAACAGAAGTCCCGCCCCTAACTCCTGACCTTTGCCACCGGAAACTCCACCTCTGACCCCTGAGCCATGTTGGTAGCCATATTGGCTGTCATGTTGCATCCCAGAACACCCTGTTCCCATCACATGGACTGTGACCTCACCAGACCCAGCCCCCAGGCAGCCATCTTGGTAGCCATATTGGCCGCCATGTTGCATCCCAGAACACCCTGTTCCCATCACATGGACTGTGACCTCACCAGACCCAACCCTGCACGCAGCCATGTTGGTGGCCATATTGGCCTCCATGTTGCATCCTAGAACACCCTGTTCCCAACACATGGCCTGTGACCTCAGCAGGCCCAACCCCCCAGGCAGCCATCTTGGTGGACATCTTGACCGCCATGTTGCATCCCAGAACACCCTGTTCCCAACACATGGCCTGTGACCTCACCAGGCCCAAACCCCAGGCAGCCATGGTGGTGGCCATCTTGGCCACCACGTTATGTCCCAGAACACCCTGTCCCCAACACATGCCCGCTGACATCAGAACAGTTGCTCCTTAACCGGGAAAAGCCTCCACCCCAAGAATGCCGCTGAGCCAATAGGGGGCAAGTATAGGGGGGTGGGGTGGGACCTAGGCTGGCAGTCCCTGACCTGCCTCTTGTCTAAATCCTGTTGGGAAAACCCTCCAAGCAGGCCGCATGTTTTCTGAGACCACGCTAATACAGGCAGAAGCAAATATGGATTCTTACACTTTGGAAGCCTCAATCACTGTTCAGACCTCTCTTGGCAGCACTATGAGTGAGATTTCACTGGTTGAGACAGATTCCCGGACTCCCAAAACAGATCCGGGGACCGTGGCAGACCCTCAACAAACCACATCAGAGCCACAGACAGAGAGCCTGGGGGTGGCAGACAACCTAAACCTCAAAGACTCTGCTGAGGTAAGTAGCCTAGAATTATTTTGGAGGGGAGCGGCTTTCTATGGTAACAGGGTGGATCTGTGTTAAATCTTTCGGCTCTTTGCCGGTATGTGATGTCTTGATGGAGAACTTTCAAAACGTAAGCGTTGGTGGACCTATGAGAATAAAGGTCTCGTGTGTGAACTGTTTTTGTTCATGTCTAAAAAAGAGGGGTTCAACGCATGATTGAATAACCCTGTATGTGCTGCTTTTCACTAATAAATCTTGTTTTGCCACTATTTAAATTTGCTGTCTGGCCTTTAAATGCTCCAGAAGTGTGTTGGTGAGTTGGGTACCATGGCTACCAGTCATGTCTCCAGTGGGGTCTTTGTTAAAGAAAATTTATTACACACTGGGGGCGGCAGGTGGTTTTGGTGGGGTGAACTCACTTTTTGAAGCAGCCAAAAGTCAGAATAAGAATCTGAATAGAAGACAGGTAACTCCCTGGCTCTCAGATCAGGATCCTTACACCCTACACAAGCCAGCAACAAGACATTTTAAAAGAAACAAGACTGTTTCAGATGTGGATGCACAATGGCAGGCAGATCTGGTGGATATGCAACAGTTCTCCAAACACAATGGTGGTTTTAAGTACATCTTAACAGTGATAGACGTATTATCCAAGCATGCCTGGGCCTTGAGTCTAAAAGACAAATCGGCAGGTGAAATATCCAAGGCCTTTAAAAGCATTTTCTCAACGGGTCGCGTACCTGAAAAACTACAGTGACCGGGGCAAAGAATTTTTAAATAAGCCTTTAAGCAAACTGCTAAAAGAGTATAATGTCCACCATTTTGTTACAAATAATGAAGTGAAAGCAGCAGTTGTAGAAAGGTTTAATAGAACGTTAAAATCAAAGATGTGGAGGTATTTTACAGCCCACAACACCTTTCGCTATATTGATGTGTTACCAGAGTTTCTAAAGAGCTATAACCACAGCTTTCACAGAACTATCCGGGTCAGACCTGTTGATGCGAACTCATCAAACTCTTCCCGTGTGTGGAAAACAGTGTACGGAGACTACTTTAAAACAAAAATGGCAACACCCCTGTTCAGAAAACGAGACCACGTGAGGGTGTCTAGAACCAAGGGGAGATTTGAAAAAGGTTATGAACAAACATTCACCGATGAAATTTTCATAGTGAATAAAGTCATTAAGCGAGCGCAGACCCTGCTCTACCACCTAAAAGATTACAAAGATGAACCAATCAAGGGTTCTTTTTATCCTGAAGAATTACAGAAAGTGAACCCAAAACAGGACAAATTTTACAGGATTGAAAAAGTCCTAGCAGAGAAAGGAAAGGGGAGAAAGAAACAGTTACTTGTGAAATGGTTAGGGTGGCCAGCTAAATTTAATAGCTGGGTAGAAGCCTCCCAAACCTGTAACATTTAGAATAAAAGACAAGGTATTACTGCTGTTGAAAGAGCAAGATGAGCGACAGTGGTTTTTACATCACTTTACCCAGTAATGCCTGCGCCAAGGTTTTCCCACAGAACACCAGCTCGAACTTTACCATACAGCTGCTTAAACCTCTGGATCTTTTGGGGAAATGGGAGGTAGGGTTAGCAGGAATACAATACCCACATAGCTGGAACAACATCAACGAAGACACCCCTTTTGAAATCTTTTCTGAAGCTAAAAAATGGGGGTATGTCCTGCGCTGTGGGTATTATTCATCCATCACAGAGTTGTTGGATCTTATGAATGATATCATTGCCAGTCACCCTACCCCGCCTGAATTAGTTATGTTCTATGATCAGGTGAGCAGAAAAATTAGACTGAAAGCCAGTGATAACTCTTATGCTTTTTCTACTGGTGGTGAACTAGCCTATATTTTGGGGTTACTACCTGGATCCACTGTTAAAAGAACCCCCTTTACAGTTGATATTACCAGAGGATTCAATTCATTGTATCTCTACACGGACATTGTTGAACACCAGCTTGTTGGGACTTTTCGGTTCCCTTGCTACGCTGCGTACCTACCCATGGAAAAAACAATGAGTTTGTCACTATCGCATATGACAAGCCACACTATGTCCCTATGAGTCAGCACCACATTGACACAATCAGCATTGAAATAAAGATGGATCAGAATAGACACGTCTCATTTAGTTTTGGCAAGGTGATCGCTAAGCTCCACCTGCATCCCCGAAGGACTGTGGTGCTTTGAAATAAGAAAAAACACAATGGTGGTGGTAAAAAATTATGGGGATCCATCCTTGTACAGAAATTATTACAAAACTCAAGCTGGGTATGGTCTCCCCGGTTATCAGGGGATGCCCGTGATGTATGGGGCTGGTGTTGGGGGCATATTCTGCAGTCTGTTTAGAAAAGCCATCCCTCTTTTGAAAAGGGGCCTGGAGATTATTAAACCACATGTTAAGAGCGCCGCTCAAAACATAGCCCAGGATGTGGGTGGCCACGTCTCTCAAGCTGTTCTAGATAAGGTAGGCCGGTCAACAAATCAGGGCGGGTCTGGCCTTGTGTATATTAAAAAAAGGAGCCTTAAAAGAAAGAGAGCTGCATCACATCCCTGGTGTACAGGCCCGCCCCAACCCCTTAAAAGAAAGAAGCTAAGGTGCCAGGTCAGACAGAAACTAAAGACCAAGAAGCAACTGTCTGGGAGGAAGAAGGGGTGCCCTACTGGAAGAAAAAGAAATATATTTTAATGGTCATGGCTTTTGTTCATGTCAGATCTGAAGAGTGTACCAAATCTGAGCTGGATTTGTTTCAAATAGCCCCCACACAGACCAGTATTGAGAAAAGTCTGTACATTGAGACCCCCCCACTCTCAGCTATTACAGAGTCTGCCCCCCTTGACTTTTTCATTGCTGGGAATGGCGAAGATTATATGGATTTGAACAATACATTGCTGTACCTTTGTTGCAAGATTGTAAAAGGTGATGGAACCGATCTTGATGATGGGGCTGCAGTAGGGTTGGTGAATTACCCCTTAGCCTCTATTTTCAGCCAGCTGGATGTCACTCTGGGAGATCGTCTCATAAGCCAGAGCAACAACTGTTACCCTTACAGAGCCTTCATTGAATTGGTGCTCAACTATAGTGATGACACACTCGCCACTCTATTTTCAGCTGGTCTGTTTTACAAAGACACCCCTGGGCAACATGAAGTGGTTGCCCTGGATGGTGATAACCACGGGTTTAGGAGATGGGCAAACTTGACTGCTGAGAGTAGAAAGATAGAGCTGGTAGACCACCTCCACAGTGATTTGTTTTTTCAAGAAAAACTTTTGTTGAATGGCGTGGATGTGAAAATTAAACTGACTCGCAGTAAGGATGCCTTCTGTTTGATGGGTGACCCGGCGGTTGGACAGTGTAAACTACAAATCACGTATGCTCCACTTTTTGTGAAGAAAGTGAAGGTGGCTCCGGGTGTCCGGTTGGGTCACGCAGAGGCCTTGCTTACAGCCAATGATAAATACCCCATAGACCACGCAGGTCTGAAAGTGTTTAGCATCCCTGCTGGCAGTCGGGTCAGTAATCAGGAGAATCTGTTTCTGGGACGGTTGCCCATGCTCGTTGTTATAGGATTTGTGGATAACGACGCCTTTAGCGGGAACTATTCTAAGAACCCCTTCAACTTTAAACATTACAATATTAATTTTGTTGCCCTGTATGTTGATGGAGAACAAATCCCAGCAAAACTGCTACAGCCTGATTTTGAGAATGGTAACTGTGTGAGAGAATATATGCAGCTGGTACAGACTGCTGGTAAGCATATGAAAGACCGTTCCCTATTGATCAACCGTGAGGAGTTTGCCCGGGGGTACACCTTGTTTGCCTTTGACCTGTCTCCTGACCAGGAATGTGCTGACCATTATTCCTTGATTAAAACCGGGAACCTGAGAGCAGAAATACGCTTTGCAGGGGCTTTGCTCATCACTGTCAATATGATCGTGTATGGGGTCTTTGACAATGTCATAGAGATAAACCAGAGGAGAAACATGCTGTTTGACTACATGTGAAGATGGACAGCGAACAGCTCTCCAGAGTTTTATCTGCAGACCCTTACACCAAAAAGACTTTTTTAGATGTATTCCCCTGTGACTGGCTCCCTAAGGCTCAGCTGTCTCAAAGACCCCTGAGCCTGGTGGTCAATACACACCCGCATAACCAACCTGGAGAACACTGGCTGGCTGTTTACCTGGCGGATAGGAACCACGGAGAGTTTTTTGATTCATACGGTCACCCCTCAAACAGCGCTGTGTTTCCTCAGAGTATTATGTTCTTTTTAAATAAAAATGCTGCCAGCAAAACTTTTCAGATTAAACAATTACAAGACCCCACCTCTTTTGCCTGTGGATACCACTGCGTGTTTTTCCTTCACCATCGGAACAAGGGGTTGTCATTTAAACACATTTTAAATTTGTATTCTGATGATTTAGTACAAAATGACCGCATGGTGGTGCAGTTTGTAAATAGTAAATGCAAGTCTTTCCACGTGTCTGGACCTGCCCAAAACCTGTTTCAACATGCCCAGACATGTGTCTCTTGCGGTGACTTCCACAAAAATGTTATTTAAATAAAGAACCCCAGCCCTCTAGTAGGTTTAAAAAAAAAATGTGTATGTCCTTTTCTTTTACTTGATATCACATTAAAAAACACATTGTAAACAAAATTTTGAAGCAGTGTACAATAGTTTATTGCAAGTGTAAATCTTTACATGCTAATCCACTTGCTTTTAGAGATAACCTTTTGCTTCTTCGGTGATGGTGTTTCTTGGCCTGCAGCAGAGGTTTTCAGGTGTTCCAAATGAGCCCGGTTTGCAGTATTGCCCACAAGAGAAGATGGTACGTTGAGCTCTGCCAGGGTTTTCATAAAAATGTCCCAGCCTTTAGGCAGCTGTTTACTAGAACCGGCGTGAGTCTGGAGGGCCCCCCCGGACTAAGTCAAACACGTTAGAACCCCTGATGAGCGTTCCTTTGTACACAAACCTCCCCTTGATCATCCCAAGAAGAAATATGTTTGTGCTGACTCAGTTTGTTGAGCAGCAGTTTAGCATTTTTCCTGTATCGGATGGGCATGTTATCCAACACTTCCTGAACAGTGGGGTCAGGATTTTTTTCCAGGGGTTTTGCCATTTCTAAGGGGTTCTGTTCTGGCATAAACAGGGTTAACTTCCCTTTATCCAGATCACCTTGCTTCACGTGCACCAGGTATTTTTGAAGCAAGGTGATCTGGATAATCACAGTTCCCACTGTGCCGAACTTGCGCAGAAAAAAAACAGCCAAAATGTACTCACACGGATGAGGAAAGGGCCCTCCTGGGCACTTGGTGCACACCTGAATTGAACAAAGGTATCACTAAGGGTTACAAAGTAGCTAAAATCTATGAGGTCTGGCATTTTCCTGAGATGAGTAACAGACTTTTTGAAAAATACATAGCCTTCCACCTCCAACAGAAACAGGAAGCCTCAGGGTATCCCACCTGGTGTACCAACAAAGAAAAGCAAGAACAATACGTGGCCAATTTCTTGCAAACAGAAGGTGGCCGAGGAGACGGCAACTGGGTTCTGTTTAAGAAATCAGAGAGCTCCTCATCTGATTGTAACAAAATCCTCCACTCGTGCTCCCAAATGGTTCTGACGGTAATCCCCACTCTCTTAAGGTAATCGGCCTTGTTCTGCATCTGATAATTCAGAAACCTGTAAGTTGTCCCTGTCAAAGGGTTCCACTCATTTTCATTGTAGCAGGTGACACAGCCATGGAAAAAACAACCATTAAATTCAAAGGCTGTGGGTTTTCCATCAATGATGGCATAGCCATCTAAAACATAACCCCCGACCTGAAATTCCCCACCCTGTAAGGCATGCTGAATTTGAATATTTTCTTTTTCAGAGAGATACATGAGCCACTGGATAGCGGGGGTCGAAAATCTCTTTGTCTGTCTGTGGTAGTTGTCTGGGGGAAGTAGTGCAATGGTCTGATCTTTCAAAAACATAAATCTGTACATGGCCATACACACAGAAGCCAGCGTGATATATTGGAAGGGGTCTATGCAGAGATTTACACGTTCCAGTTTACCCTTCTTTTTCACCATCTCTACCCGCCAAGTCATTTTCATAATCTCATTCCTATAGAGACGACAGGCCTCCTTCAAAATTTTTACATCCTCCTGACAATAATAGGCCAGCTCTTTTTGTATATCAAAGGTCTTATCACGGTTGTCCTGGTACCAATCTAAAAATTGCTCTCTCTCGCTAGGCATCATGTTTTTAACACCGTAGTACTCTGCTTCAGGGAGAGGCCCCACATAATTTTGATTTTCCTGAGTGTTAAAAAAATGTGGGAAATGACCTTTGCATTCTTCAAAACCCATGGCCTGGGGGAATTTGCTAAGTTTCATAGGCAGAAAGTTTAAAGAATCTATGAAACGGATATCCAGGCTGGTGACTTCTATACACATGAGTTTACCCCCCTGGGTGATGAGATTCATGGCCATTTTTTCTTTTAATAGTTGGCTAACAATGAAGTAGCCGTCATAGCCTTTGGCGTTGTGAGCTATGAATTCGTAGCCCTGGTACTTTTTATCGATGAAGACCTTGATAAAGTCTGAGAGGCATTCTTCACCCTTAAATTCCCATGTCTGCTCTGTCTCTTGGGTCTTACCCTCCCAGGGGGTTTCTAGAGCTAACTCCATTGCAAAAATGTAATTCGGTATGTGCATACCTGTCTCCTGCATACATTCAAAATCATAAAAAATGTAACCCTCCCCTATTTCAGGTTTAGTAATCCAGGGCATAAAGCACTGGTGCTTGTCTACATCCTTGATCTGCCTATAGCATTGCTTGCATTGCCTCCCCTTACATTCATGGTTTTTGTCCACATAAGATTTACATTCATAGCACAATGTTTTAGACAAGCAGTCAACCCTTTTCTCAGAAGCCAGAACTCTGTGTCTCTCTAAGCACCCTGAGGACTGACAGACCAATTTACAGTTAGGACACCTCTGTGCCTCACCCAAATTGTCTGCGCAGTCTCGGGTCAGACAGAGGCAGCACCAGAACCTGCACATGTGGCTGTGACTGTACAACGCCTGACAAAGATCGCAATAATTTCTTGTCCCAAAACCCTTTTTCACATCCAGAACCCCATAATAATGCTGATCATGCAACATAAGGAAACAGGTATTTGGGTACTGGGGTGTGTTGTGTGTTTTAAAGAAACTCCACCCCATTTTCTCCTTATGCATCACTATATGGATGTTAACCTTTACGAGATCTTCAAACAATGCTACATCCTTCAGCATAACCTGCTTTTGTGCTGACCACCCCAACTTCTTATGCAGTTGGCTTGCACCATGTAGCAACTCTGCATCTGTGGCTCCTCTAAGAGTGGTCAGAGCAAGCAGACTACCATTAAAACAGAGCTTAGTATCAAAGGTATTAAGATCTATTAAATACCGTTTCTTTTTGGCAAAAATTTGGGAATAGGGGATAGAACTTATCAGTCTCTGAGCACCACCACCCACACCTCTTACAACTACCACAATCAACCGAAATGTTGAATCAAAGAGTATTTCTCTCTGACTTTGTAAGAGCTTGCTGATCCACTCTAAAAACTGGTCAGTGGACATGTCATTTAAATTAATAGTTGGGGAATATAAACAGTTGTGCATGCCGTTTGCTTCAATACGGAGCTGGGCATAGTCAGCAGGCGTGAATAAACGGTGGAGATTTTCTACAATTCGTTCTACCCCCCTTCTTATAGCTTCAAAAGCCACATGTACAGGTACAAGTTCGAGATTCCTAAAATGAAACTCCTCTATATACCTCTGGGCTCTGAACCTAGCTATAGACCACTCCTTCCTTCTCACTCATACCATTTCTACATCTGGCATGACATCCTCTACAGGCTCAGGAGAGTCTACATTCAAGGAACTCTCTGAGGCATCTTCTAATTCATTTTCATCAACATGGTTGTCTGGCTCCACAGGATCAGGGGGAGTGGGGTTATATGAGGGGTCCCCTAGAGGGTCCTCAACATCACATTCATCAGACCTGCTGTCTGGCTCCACAGGTTTGGGGAGGTTTGAGGAAATTGTGGGGGTCTCAGTAGGGGTGCTCTTATTTTTTCTCAATATGCGCTTAGCCTTTTCCACCCTCATCTTTAAACAGGCCCTTACTTTTTGACCCACAAGCCATTTGTTCTCAGGTTTATCAGGACCTCCCCTCTTATGATGCATACCTTGTCTAGTGCCACGACCATGCAGACCACCTCTCCTCCGTACAACATGCGCTCTTTTGGTTGCACAATAATCATGATCTTTCAAGGCTCTATGAGTGCCAACATCCCCCCAAAATCTCCTCTTTTCCCTTGAAAAATAATCATGATCCTTCAAGGCATTATATGTATCAACAGTCCCTGAAAGTCTCCTCTTTTCACGTGAGAAATAATCATGATCTTTCAAACACATGGGAGAACCTCCTCAGGTTTCTCTAAAGTGTATGAGTAATCAGTCTTGTGTTTCTTATTCACAGACCCCAAAAAAGCAGCTTTGGAACTGTGAATGTTTGTGTTTTCACACATGGCTCTCTCAGGGCTTGGTGGTGCATTTTCCTCTGAGGAACCATGTGGTCTTTTCTTTTTTTTACCTTGTCCTTCTGCTCTGGTTTGAGTGGGGTCTGGTCCGTGGGGTTTCTGATCCTCAGGGTGGGGGTTTCTGCGGTTTTCAAAGAATGCTGCTAGAGGCCTTCGAACTGGCACTTGTTCCTCTGGTGTTTCTGGAACATTGTCTCTCTTTTGAACAGTCTTGTGTGAGATTCCTTGGGAAATACAACATAGATATCTCAGCATCAACAATCCACTTCCAAGATGAACACACACTCTGTACCTAACCCTTAACCTATCTCCTAACCCTAAAACACACACATGTTGACTCTCAGCCCTATCCCCAAAATGCATACAATTTTTAAAAGGTACAAGGCTGAAACACCCATGCTTTAAAAAACCTCGTGGCAAAATTAAACCTCCACCAAAAAAAAACAACAACAAACACAGCTAACCCCCACCCCACACCAAAATGCATACAGTTTTTAAAAGGTACAAGGCTGAAACACCCATGCTTTAAAAAACCTCATGGCAAAATTAAACGTCCACCAAAAAAAAACCAAAAAAAACACAGCTAACCCCCACCCCACAACAAAATGCATACAGTCTTTAAAAGGTACAAGGCTGAAACACCCATGCTTTCAAAAACCTCATGGCAAAAATTAAACCACCACCACAAAAACACTTAAAGAGTTTCAAAAGTTTAATTTCAGAAAAATGTGACTTTCACTACAGGATAAAGACATGATGTTAGGCCCCAGCTCAAGTCTGGGTTCGTGCCCGGTATGCAAAGGCCAATAAAGATACCAGGGGTGAAAGTATAAAAAAGATTTATTGCTAGCAATAAAAGGTGCAAGCGGAATAATTTCACAAGACAAGCACCCACATATTCAATACTGAGCCCCTTATATACCAGAGGTTGAATCTTCATAAGCATCCTTGTTTGCTAATTGGTTATAAAGGAGTGACGCAAGGAGTTCTTTACTGAGCATGTCTCTATATCTGTGTTTTAGCTAAGTATCTCATTAACGTACGTATATGTTCCATTAGCATATATCTTCCCCGCCTAGGGGTGTGATTTTTAGTATTATAATGAGCTCTTTGTTCCAGTACCTCTGATTCTGTTTTTTGTTTTCAAGCTTCCTCTATCTAAGACTGTCTGCTCCTTATCATTGCAGATGGGCATTCGACACATAACATTCACTTTTGCTTAGGCTTTGCATAGTAGTTTTTAGGTCAAACCTTACATTTCCCTCATCTGGAGCATTTATAATTATTATTAATTATGATTGCTCCATTCAATTTGACTTAACACAAATCTAGTATTCTCAGCTTTCTTTGTTTGCAAATTCATTTGATTTACCTTAGGCCTGAAGATAGATGCGATACAAACTGGTATACAGTGGATACAGAAACAGACCATAATCCCTATAAAACTAAACAGAATAACCATACAAAACAACTGCTTCAACCATCCAAAATTGGGAAGCCAGGAAGTTAACCAGGAAAAGTCTAAGCCAGATGTTTCTTTCAATGTCTGTGTCAATCGTTGTAAGGCACCAATTTTGTCTTCAATTAGCAGAGAATTATCAGTGAGGTTGAAGCAGCACATTCCTTTTAAGGTTTCACACCCCAGACTGTGTCGTAACAAGAGATAATCAATAGCGGCTCTATTCTCTAAGACAGCGTCCCTTAGTTGTTTTTGTTCAGCATTCAAGGCTGAGAGCACTCGAGATGTAGCATTTAGTCCTTTTGCTAAAACACAGGCTACTGCATTAAGATTTCTGCTATTACTTACAGCAAGACCCGGAACCCCCACCACAGATGCAGCTAATGCTATGTATTCTGCCTTAGATAATAGTCCAGGGGAATCATTCTCGTCACAATCAGCAGTGAGAGTAGTGTATGCTCGTTTAAACCTCCCACCAAGAGGGGTTTGTTCAGTGTGCATTAGGTCAGACTTCCTTGGAAGAGCTGCAGTTACCCGGGCAATGGTACATGGTCCCCCAGTAGCATTTGCTGGAAGGTATGAATATATCATTCTCCCGCAGGCCAGAAACCATCCTCGAGGAAGGATGGTATGTGTATATACATAGGATATTTGACTGGTCTTATTACAGAAGATTTTTCTACCTTGGTTCAATTTAAAGCAATTACTGGTACAATTCACTATTAAGAAACATTCAGAAGCATTAGCTGTTGCCTGAACCCGTACAGAAAACATGTCTCTGCTTTTCTCTTTTACAATAGTCCCCCACTTATATATATCCTGATATGTATTTTCCTTCTCTACATCTTTCAGCATAGTATAATTCTGTAAAATTTTCAAAGGGGTAGGTACTGCAATTAAGCATGAGGTAAAAACCAGATGAGCATTGATCCCTCCTGCCAAGCAGAAGTCTGTTCTATTTAATATTTCCCGGGCCAGATAAATCCAGACATTTTCCTGAGGGTCAAATTCTTGTGGTAAAAGATTTTCCCCTCCTATAAGTAGGAGTGGACAAATTAGGGTGCCCCACACTAAAACCTTGAACAATTTCATAATAAGGCTTGTAAAACTTGATCAAAGATTGACAAATTATTCAAAGTTCCTTTCTTTTGAATAGGAATTTTAAGTCCCTTATTGGCTCCACCTTCCACTGTTCTCTGCCTCCGGTCCCGGAGTTTGCAGGAGTTTCTTCTTGTTCTGGTTCAGCCACCGGCTTTAGGCGACTGGAATGTATCCAAGTCTTGATTCCTTCGAGCTTTGCTGCCGTTGGGGTCGTTAAAAGTACTCTATACGGGCCCTTCCATCTGGCTCGAAGTGGTTCCTCGTTCCAATCTTTCACAAGAGCGTAACTTCCAGGTAATAATCGATTTTCCGGGGTAGGAGACTGGTTCTGTGTCTGCAGCACGTCCCGTACCTGCTGATGGATGGAAGACAAAACAGAAACTAAAGACCATACATATTCTCTAATCATTCCCTCTCCTAAAACATGTAACTGTTGTTCAGTACCCATGGGCAGACTCAGAGGGTAAGGCTTACCATACATTATCTCAAATGGGCTTAATCCCAATTTAGAATGTGGTGCGACCCTTACTCGCAACAGGGCCAAGGGTAGGGCCTCTGGCCATTTGAGTCGAGCTTCTTGGCAAATCTTTGCAAGGTGTCTTTTTAAGGTCTGATTCATACGTTCCACTTTTCCACTGGACTGGGGTCTCCAAGGGGTGTGTAAATGCCAGCTGATTCCCAGGAACTCAGAAACCTTTTGAGTAATTTGTGCAATGAAATGGGGGCCATTGTCTGACCCTATTCCTTTTGGAAGTCCGAAGCGAGGTATGATTTCTCGTAGGAGTGCCTTGACCACCTCTCGGGCTTGGGCAGTCCGACATGGGAAGGACTCAACCCAATTAGAGAAAGGGTCCACAAAGACAAGGAGATATCTCATCCCCTGTTGCCGGGGTAACTCAGTAAAATCCACCTGCCATTCTTCTCCTGGCCCATTGCCTATTCTCTGATGTCCTGAAGTTTCTTTTCTCCCTCCTTTTGGGTTATTTCTCTGGCAGACCTCACATGTCTCTGATACCTTCTTGGCAGCCTCTCTTAATCCCACTCCAGTTACATAGTGACTGATCCACCTTATCAGGGCCCTGGGTCCATAGTGGGTGCCATGATGAGCTCTCTTCACTACCACATGAACCCAGGCAGCTGGGATGATAATGCGGCCATCCTTTGCTACTAGCCACCCGTGCTCCCCCTTCTTTGCTTGAAACTCTCTTATCAATTGTTTGTCTCTTTCCCCGTACTGTGGTGTCACAGGCTGGTATAAGTCTGGGAGGAGAGGTAACAGATTACTTACTTCGGGCAGCAAGTCTGTCTGAGGTTTTTTAGCTGCTTTCTTTGCTGTAGCGTCAGCAAATCGATTACCTTTTGTGGATGAATCATCATTTTTCTTTTGATGAGCTTTGCAATGCATTATCGCTACCTCTTTTGGTCCCAGACTGCCTTAAGGAGGGCTTTTATCTGCTTGCTATGCTTAATGCCTGTTCCTTTTGAATCAAGTAGACCTCGCTCTTTCCATAGCGCTCCGTGAGCATGTAAAACAAGGAAAACATATTTAGAGTCAGGATAAATATTGACAGTTTTGTTGGCCGCCAATTGCAAAGCCCGAGTCATAGCAATGAGTTCAGCCTTTTGAGCTGAAACAGATGGGTTTAAAGGTCCTGCTTCTATCACATTCTGTGTAGTCACAATAGCGTATCCGGATTTTCGAATTCCATTCTCTATACTCGAGCTGCCATCAGTGTAAAACTCCAGGTCAGCTTTTTCAAGAGGTCCGTCTCTCAAATTTGGTCTTGAAGAATAAACAGTTTCCAATGTTTGCAAACAGTCATGCACAAGATCTGGTGTGTCACCCATAGATGGCAACAGTGTTGCTGGATTTACATTGTGAGAAATGGCTAATTTTATTTCAGGCTTATCTAGGAGGATGGCCTGATATCGAGCCATTCGTCCCGGAGTTAACCAGTTCCCTCCTTTCTGTTCCAAGACTGTAAGTACTGCATGAGGAATATATACAATCATTTCATGGCCTAGGGTTAATTTTTCAGCTTCTTGTATTAGCAGACAGGTAGCAGCAACAGCCCGGAGACAAGCAGGCCATCCACATGACACAAAGTCTAATTTTTTTGAAAAATATGCCACTGGTCGTTGCCAGCTACCCAATTTCTGTGTTAAGACTCCCACGGCTACCCCACCTCGGTCATGCACAAAAAGGGAAAAAGGCTTACTCATGTCCGGTAGTCCTAAGGCGGGTGCTTCAATGAGAGCCTGCTTTAACCGGCAGAATGCTTGCTCACACTCTTCAGTCCATTCGAGTACCTTTTCATCTCCATGTGTTGCCTCATATAGAGGTTTTGCAATAACCCCAAAATTTGGAATCCAAATCCTGCAAAAACCTACTGTACCTAAAAATCCTCGTAGTTGTTTCTTTGTTATTGGGGGTGCCAGCCGGCATATAGCTTCTTTTCTTTCAGGCAACAGGGCTCTCTGACCAGGCTGTAATTCAAATCCCAAATATGTGACTTTCTGGGATATGGGCTGCATCTTTTTCCTGGAAACGCGATACCCTTGTTGACCCAGAAAATTAAGGAGGCAACTTGTTCCTTCCAGGCAGCTTGCTTCAGTGGTGGCTGTTAAAAGCAAGTCATCTACATATTGCAAAAGAGCACAGGACAGTGGCAATTCTAGCCTGCGTAAATCCTTGCTTAATGCATTGCCGAATAAGGTTGGGCTGTTTTTAAATCCTTGGGGTAAAACAGTCCAGCACAACTGAGTCTTAATGCTAGTATCTGGGTCTTCCCATTCAAATGCAAATATTTCCTGAGATCCCTTCTCTACCGGTATACAGAAGAAAGCATCTTTTAAATCAATAACCGTAAACCAATTATGATCTGGGTTCAAAGCATATAGCAAGGTGTACGGATTAGGCACGGCCGGGTATATACTCACAACCACTTTATTTACAGCTCTCAAGTCTTGGACGAAACGATATTCATTACTCTTAGGCTTCTTCACAGGCAAGATGGGTGTGTTAAAAGCTGATGTACATTCATGGAGAAGGCCATACTCCAGGAACCGTTCAACTAACAGCTTCAGTCCTTTCCTGGCTTCCATCCGCGTTGGATATTGTTTCACACATGGAGGCTGGGCCCCTGGCAAAAGTTGAATCTTCACAGGGTCAGCATTTTTAGCCTTCCCGGGTCGGTGACCTGCCCATACCCATGGAACAACAGCATCGAGCAGGGGTTGAGGAATATCCGGTGTACTCTCCTCTTGGAGAAGGCCGAGAAGGCAAGCCTGTAAATGCCACCACTTTTCAGGAGGCACTGTTAAAAACATTTGCCCATCCTGGAACGACAACGTAGCTTGCAGTTTACAGAGGAGGTCTCTCCCTAAAAGGGGAACGGGGCAGTTTGGCATGTACAAGAATTGATGGGTAACTTCGGCCTGCCCAAGATTACAGGTCATTGGCTGTAGGAAGGATCGTGTTACTGCCTTCCCTGTAACCCCTACCACCGGCACAGTCTTTTTACTTAAAGGTTTCAGTTTTTGAGTTAAGACAGAATGGGCAGCACCTGTATCTATGAGAAAATCTACCAATTCATCTCTGTCCCCTAGTTGCATTTTAACCAGAGGCTTGTCAGGGGACACTGGGATCTGGGTTATCTTTCCCTCCCGGGCCTCCGGTCCCCTTCAATCTGAATCCCTTCCAAAAGCGAACAATCCACTGCTCTCCTCTTTCTTCTTTTCACCTTCCCCAACTTTTTGATAAGGGCATTCCCGCTTCCAATGTCCTTTTTGTTTGCAAAAGGCACATTGATCTTTCTCTAATGGACCCCGTCTCTGCGGCTGTCTCCAGGATCCCTCATCTCTAGGTTTTCTCGTGATTGCAGCTGCCACTAGGGCTGCCTGCATTTTCATCTTTCTCTCCTCTTTCTTGTCCTGTTTCTTTTCCTGAACACTTTCTCGGTTAGTAAATACTTGGTAAGCAATGTCTACTAGTTGGGAAATAGGCATACCTGTTGCTCCGTCTGCCTTCTGCAATTTCTTTCTAATGTCTGGTGCACTCTGACCCATAAAGATCATATTTACCATGCGAGCGTTCGATGCATCCTCCGGATCCTCACGAGTGTATTGTCTGAAAGTATTGTAAATTCTTTCCAAAAAAGCACTTGGGGTCTCATTAGTCTCCTGTTGAATCTCATACACCTTACTGAGATTTTGAGGTTTTTTCACAGCATCTCTCAATCCTCGGAGGATATATTCTCGATAGGCACGGATGGAGGTCATATCTTGGTCTGGTTTCCAATCTGGCTCCTGGATGGGGACATGATCGTCTCTATTTCCTTGCAGGTTCCCTGCAGTAATTTCCTTTTCCACGTACTCACGAGCTTTGTTCACTACCATTCTCCTTTCCTCTGGTGTCAACAAGATATCTAGAAGAGACTGAACATCTGCCCAAGTTGGGTTATGGGTTTTGAAAATCGTTTTAAACTGGTTCTGTACCTTTTCAGGATTCTCTCTCAAGCTGGGGTTATTGTTCTTCCAATTATACAAATCTGAGGTATTAAAAGGAATGTGCACAAAGGGTCGACGGTAGGTTGGCTCACCGTCATCTTCGAGAGGCCCGGGTACCACTTGTTCTCTTAGGGGAAATACCCCATTTCCCTTCCCACATCCAGAATCAGATTCCCTGTGATGTTTCCCTTAACCCCGGAGTCTGCTTCTAACTGTACTCTCCATCCTCCTCCCGGGCTTATATCAGGAGAAGTCGGGGAGTTTGGAGATTGCCAAACACCTGACGGCCATGGTTGGCGCTGTTCCAGATCCCTATGTCGGGGGGTATTTACAACTTCTGCCTCAGGGGGGGAAAAAGCAGGAAGAGCAGATGCCAACGAGGAATCAGATGAATCAGGAGGAGGAGGAGGAGGAAGAGGATAAGGTAAAGGCAACACAGAGGGAAGAGCCTCCGGCTCCGGACAGTCCAGGACAGGATTTGCAGTTGGTCGAGCCACAGCCATCTCACAGATCCCAACCCCCTCCCGCAATCCACATTCTTCCAAAACTTTTTTATCTCTACAAAGAGACATAAATTCTTACGCATACATCAATTCCTCCCATTTACCATTCTGCCGGCAGAACAAAATCAATTGTAAGATGGTATTATAATTAATACTTCCCTCCCGAGGCCAATATTCTTTATCATCTAGCTGATAGCGTGGCCACGCAGTTTCACAGAAGAATTTAGCTTTCTTCTTAGTCATAGGATCCTCACCAAACTCTGCCCAATGTCTCAATACACAAGAGAGGGGGGTACATTTCCTAACCTTACTGTTAATAGTACCCATTTCAGGACTGCCTTCCCAGTTCTGACCGTCCGACTTACCTGGGATCCAGGGATCTGTTCTTAGTCCTTGTCCTCACAGGGGAAAAAATCACTGGTCTTGGACTCAGGCCAGACAGAATACTTACAGAGATAATCCCAGGCAGACGTACTGACGGTAGGCCTTATGCCCTTTCTACCCTCTCACCCAGGTGCCTGTTACTGATACTTTCACTCTATGGCGTTGCACCGTTAGGCTACTGCCGCCTCAGCGATCCAGCTCCTCCTGAAACAAAAGTCTCACCGGGAAAAGAAATCCCGGGGTGCTCGACTTTTGATAAGAAAAAGCAGATAAACTGGTCGTCAGTTAGTCCGGGCAAAGCTATCTACGGCAGTCCCATCTGGGGTGCCAAAAACTGTTAGGCCCCAGCTCAAGTCTGGGTTCGTGCCCGGTATGCAAAGGCCAATAAAGATACCGGGGTGAAAGTATAAAAAAGATTTATTGCTAGCAATAAAAGGTGCAAGCGGAATAATTTCACAAGACAAGCACCCACATATTCAATACTGAGCCCCTTATATACCAGAGGTTGAATCTTCATAAGCATCCTTGTTTGCTAATTGGTTATAAAGGAGTGACGCAAGGAGTTCTTTACTGAGCATGTCTCTATACCTGTGTTTTAGCTATGTATCTCATTAACGTACATATATGTTCCATTAGCATATATCTTCCCCGCCTCGGGGTGTGATTTTTAGTATTATAATGAGCTCTTTGTTCCAGTACCTCTGATTCTGTTTTTTGTTTTCAAGCTTCCTCTATCTAAGACTGTCTGCTCCTTATCATTGCAGATGGGCATTCGACACATAACATTCACTTTTGCTTAGGCTTTGCATAGTAGTTTCTAGGTCAAACCTTACAATAAGGGGACATGCTTGCTCTGGTTTTCCATTCTTCAAGAAGGGTTTTCTGCTTGGGGTAAAGAGTTACAAAATAATGTTCTGACATAAGCCTCATATTAACACACCCCAAGTATCTCTAGGTATAGAGAGTTAAAAATGGTTACATACATACCACCCCTATCTTGTTCTGCCCCCTCCCCACCCCCCAAAGTTTTTCTGGTGTAAAGTTGGTCTGTTTCTGCTGTAATGAAGACCCCTAAAGAAACAGTAAGTAAAAGATACTATAATGAAACAGAGGAGATGTCTATACAGAAAGAAGTAAATGAAACATTAACAAAAACATATGAGTACATACCTAGATCCTGTCTGGGAACAGTTTCAGAATCCTGAGAAAAGGGGTGTTTTCTGCCCCTCTCAGGTTATATCCTGATGACTTCTATTTTTAATATGTATGAGGCTTCTCTCAGGGATTGGTAGGTCATTGTCAAGGACTGCCCAGGTTATTGCATACTGGTCTTTAATTCGCCCCGTAGACACTCCTTGCGCTGGAGGACGGCCCTGGTTTTTACATTTTTAATATGTATGAGGCTTCCCACATGGATTGACAAATCAATGTCAAGGACTGCCCAGGATATTGCATACTGGTCTTTAATTAAAACCCCCTGTAGACACTCCTTGGGGTGGAGGGCGGCTCTGGTTTTTGCATTTTTAATATGTATGAGGCTTCTCTCAGGGATTGGTAGATCATTGTCAAGGACTGCCCAGGTTATTGCATACTGCTCTTTAATTCGCACCATAGACACTCCTTGAGGTGGAGGACGGCCCTGATTTTTGCATCCTGCCCCTTGATTCGTTCCTGTGGGCCCATTGTGTTGGATCCAACACCTATTCAATTTTGGGTGGGACACACCCTGCCAGCCCCCATTGTAAGTTTCTTAGGTGTGAAAGCAGCAGCTGATAAAATCAAAACCCTTGAATTTTGGGCACACACAGACAGCTTTTTGTAAGTTTCTTAGGTTTGAAGACAAAACCTTGTTGCAGCCATCAAGTTACAGCTATCCTGTATGGCTCCATAGATTTTTCTTTAGGCCTGTTCCAACAAGTCCTTAGCTGTGACCCTTATAACCAAAAATCCTCTATGCCCTCCCTTAAAGAATGACATCTGTAAGAATGTGTTTTTAATAAGTTTTTATTTTCATCAGTCTCTGTAGAAAATGTACACCTTTTACAAGTTTTATACTATATCCTGGCTACATTATCCACTGGAGCAAGAATTTATAATTTCTTGTTCCAATTAAACGTTCAATGTAGGGAACCAGAGGTTTATCCTCCACATGAATAACACCATGTAAAGCAGCATGTGGGTCTCCAGCCAAATAAATATGGTTTATAATTGCCACGCCCTAAGCTAAATGTTTCTCAGTGAGGCATAGACAATCCATAGAGTACCCTAATGCCATTACAGCATTTAGAATACTCTCCATACACAGATCAATACAAAGTTGCCGAATTGTCTGGTTTATGTCCTCATCTGTCCTTTCCAGACATTTGTGGCTTCCTTGACCTGGTGCATTTAGAAGGCAACCCCTACAGCTTTCAAAAAGTCTCTCTCTCAAACAATATTTCAGTATGCCATAACAACAAACACGTACAAGAGATTTCATGAGCCTTCTACGACTCCTTGGTGAGACAGGTCCAGGTCGTTCAATTCCTAGATGTCTTCTAAAGGCCACAGCACCCTCTTCTTCTGAAGCACCAGGACTCTGATTGTCACAAAAGCAGCTTCTCTTTCCAAGTACCAAGGTTATAGAGCTGCTGCTGCGTTGTCCTTCTGGTGTCATGAGAAAGGCTTCATCAAGCTGCAGAGGAAATTTAAAGAAGAAACTCTGGTTACCCACCATTTAAGGAGTTGATAGTCAATTCCTGCCCTCCCCATCCTGCCAACAATACCCCTCCCCACACACACACACAAGTTCAAAATACTTACCAGTGGCTCTTCCCCCACAGAGACATCTTCTCCTCTCTCAGAATCCAAAATCAGACACCCCTCTTCCCCAGAATCATCAACAGCTGCTCTGGGCCCTTGGCCACCAAACATCTCAGGAAATGGTAGGACTAGGGGGCTACTCTCCTTAATCTCCCCCTCTTCAGAACTGTTGCTACGGTAGCGTTTTCTTGGCAGACATCTATACGGCCTTCGTGGTAAGGCAGAAACAAGGGGTCTTACTGGTGTAGTATAAGAAACCATGCTTGTTCCCTGCAAAGAGCCAAAAGATTTAACACAGATCCACCCTGTTACTGTAGACAGCCGCCCCCCTCCAAAATAATTCTAGGCTACTTACCTCAGCAGAGTCTTTGGGGTTTAGGTTGTCTACCACCCCCAGGCTCTCTGCCTGTGGCTCTGATGCGGTTTGTTGGGGGTCTGCCATGGTCCCCGGATCTGTTTTGGGAGTCCGGGAATCTGTCTCAACCAGTGAAATCTCACCCATAGTGCTGCCAAGAGAGGTCTGAACAGTGATTGAGGCTTCCAAAGCATAAGAATCCATATTTGCTTCTGCCTGTATTAGCGTGGTCTCAGAAAACATGCGGCCTGCTTGGAGGGTTTTCCCAACAGGATTTAGACAAGAGGCAGGTCAGGGACTGCCAGCCTAGGTCCCACCCCACCCCCCTATACTTGCCCCCTATTGGCTCAGCGGCATTCTTGGGGTGGAGGCTTTTCCCGGTTAAGGAGCGACTGTTCTGATGTCAGTGGGCATGTGTTGGGGACAGGGTGTTCTGGGACATAACGTGGTGGCCAAGATGGCCACCACCATGGCTGCCTGGGGTTTGGGCCTGGTGAGGTCACAGGCCATGTGTTGGGAACAGGGTGTTCTGGGATGCAACGTGGCGGCCAAGATGTCCACCAAGATGGCTGCCAGGGGTTTGGGTCTGGTGAAGTCACAGTCCATGTGATGGGAACAGGGTGTTCTGGGATGCAACATGGCGGCCAATATGGCCACCAAGATGGCTGCCAGGGGTTTGGGTCTGGTGAGGTCACAGTCCATGTGATGGGAACAGGGTGTTCTGGGATGCAACATGGCGGCCAATATGGCCACCAAGATGGCTGCCAGGGGTTTGGGTCTGATGAAGTCACAGTCCATGTGATGGGAACAGGGTGTTCTGGGATGCAATATGGCGGCCAATATGGCTACCAAGATGGCTGCCTGGGGGTTGGGTCTGGTGAGGTCACAGTCCATGTGATGGGAACAGGGTGTTCTGGGATGCAACATGGCAGCCAATATGGCTACCAAAATGATTGCCAAGAGGGGTCAGGGGTGGAGTTTCCGGTGGCAAAGGTCAGGGGTTAGGGGCAGGACTTCCATTTGCAAGATGGCGGCCAAGATGGCGGCCAGGAGGGGGCGTGTCTAGGGGCGGGGTCAAGGGGGCGGGGCACCCACCAGTGGGTGGGGCTTGTCAGTTTTTACAGTTTGACAAGATGTGTACCCTATATACTACTTACACTCACTAGCACCATGGCCGAAAGGGACTTGGGAGTCATGATGAACCACAATATGAACATGAGCCACCAATGTGATGTCACAGCTGACAAAGCAAACAAAACTCTGGCTTGCATCCATAGATGCTTCTCAAGTAAGTCCCAGGATGTCATCCTCCCACTGTATTTGGCTTTAGTGAAGCTGCAGCTGGAGTACTGCATCCAATTCTGGGCTCCACAATTCAAGAAGGATGTGGTGAAGCTTGCAAGAGTCATACATGATCAGAAGGCAGGAGAACAGGCCTTATGAAGAGAGGCTGAGAGCCATGGGACTCTTCAGCCTGGAAAAGTGCAGGCTCAGGGGTGACCTGGTGTCAGCCTATAAGCATACAAGGAGTATGCATCACAATATGGGGGGACATCTGTTCACCAGAGCTCCCCAAGGGATGACAAGGTCCAATGGCTACAAACTCCTCCAAGACTGTTTTAGGCTGGACATAAGGGAAAACTTCTTTATGGTCTGAGCCCCTAAGGCCTGGAATAGACTCCCACCAGTGGTGGTGCAAGCCCTTACTCTGGACTCTTTTAAGACACATTTGGACACTTGCTGGGATCTTATGACCCCAGCTGACTTCCTGCCCCTGGGGCAGGGGGCTGGACTCGATGATCTTCTGAGGTCCCTCCCAGCCCTAATGTCTATATATGAGCCCAGTTCTTATTAAATGAACAGAGTGCTTAAATCTTTTTTCAAGACTTCAAGGAAGTTTAATTTTGCTTTTACATTACACTGTTTACTTAAAACTTGTTTTTCCTCTTGATATTTCTGATATTAAATATGTTCAGTGGATTACCTATCCCACATAGAGAGACAGTGAGAAAAGAAGAGAATTCATTAAAAAAAAAAAAATCAATAATTTACTGGAAATTTCCTTGCAGTATTTGCCTACATCTGTTAATCCCTCAATCTCTAGCTTTTTAAGTATGTGGAGAGAGAGAAACTAAATTGAATCTATTTCAAAAGATACATTTGTTACTGAGACAGATCAGCAGTCTTGAAACTAAAAAGCAGACACTGGGAAATTGAGTACTTTTCAGATATAAGGTTAAGAACTATGAACATGAGATTTCATAAAATGAACTGGTAGACAATCAGAGACACTGACAGGTCACACCTTGCTCCATTCACTTGACTGATGAACTGGAACAGTGGTGGCAGTTAGGGCATTAATAGTTTAAAGTATAGAAATGTTGCAACTCAGAAGTGATTCTTTCATGAATGAATGTCAGGAAATGACTTGAAGCCTCATTCCTTTTTACCAATTACTTAAAGGTTATAAGGAAACAGACTCAAATGACTAGAGATATGGTTGAGAATACTATAACCTTGAAACTGTAATAGATTGTTTGCACAAAATAAAATATACTGTGTATCCTTAAGTGGTCAAGAAAATTGAATGGGGTGAAAAAATACCTTTAGTGTAGATGAAAGTAAAATTATTTGTTAGTGTGAATGATAATTTCCATTGACTTAACTTTGTGATACTTATTGAGCCCCTGACACATTACATCTGTTACACAGTTGTTTGGTTAGTTGTGCAATAAATGTAGCTAAACATGTAAAGTAACTATTACTCCATAAAAATGGTCACCAAGCTATAAAAAGAGCCAACCAGCTACAAAGTAAGTGCTGGAAAAACATATAATAATTTTATAGGTGGTTTCTATCCAGCTTTAATTTGAATGTCTGTCAGAGAACACATCATGTGATAGGTATCTGCTGGGTGCACTGCTCTTTCCATTCAGTATACATTTATTTGGAAAAGCACCCAACTTTGAACAAATAGTTTGACTGGTTTGAACATACACCTCTCTGGTGCGGGGGTTCCCTGCCTGCTTACCACCCAATTGGACAAAGCAGGAGAAAGCTCTACCCAGGAGCTAAGCACTTCCTTTACCCACACTGGGTAAAACCACAAAACACGGGGAAACTTCTGCCCCAGGTTCACCCCAAGGTTCTCTCCCCATCCCTGGCAGCACCAGGCACAGAGAAAATCCCTGTCTTTCACCCCTGCTTGTGGAGCAGGTGAGTGGGAAAACCCCTACCCCAACTTGAGATTAGCCTGGGTTCTCTTTCCATCCCCTGAACTCTGGCTGGGCAGGAGTTACCCTGCTCATCTGCTCCATGTGGGGAGAGGGAGGGAGATTTTCCCTCCCCCTGTGTTTGGTACCACTGGGGAGGGACAGAGAACCCAGGGCTGAGGTCAAGCTGGGGCATCAGGTTTCTTTGCTTGTCTGGCTCCCTGTTTAGGGGTCATTTCTGTCTGCTCAGTGCCAGGGAGTCTTTGGTCCCACTCTTGCTTGGTGGGGGAGTTGGGGTAAAGGAGAATTACCAGTGTGCCTAGCTCAAAAGACAGATTCCTGCTCTGCCCCTGCCAACCACCTTCCTTGCTTTTTTGGGGTCTTGGGGGATGACTCCTTGGTAGACTCCTTCAATGGTGCTGCTTAGCAGAGAAGACCCCTCAGCTGGTCATTAGCAGCAATGCAAGCTGTCAGCCACTTTTTATTTCTCCTGACAGCATGCGTAGACATGCACTTGACTTAATGTTTTCTTTGCAGAAAAAAAAGCCATGATGCTATTCAAGTAATGTTTACCAGGAGCCTTAAATATGTGTTTTCATTAACAACTATGGCATAAAGTCCACATCCTCAGAGAAGCCCTTTAAAGACACATCTAGTACTAAGTTCTTGTATTGTAGAAATTATATGGTATTCCTCCCCTCCCCCCAGTCCCCAAATACATTTGGCATCTATTTTTATTTCATATTATGGGAGTTTCCAAGCAAATGTGAAGTAACATCCAGCTGCAGTAAAGAATAGGATCCAACATCTGATTGAGACCCCCCTCATCACTCCTCCCCTGCTCATTGTATACAGACCTCCCCTTGCCTCCACATACAGTGCCCTCTCCACCCACCAAGAATAAAACCCCTGTTTCCCAAACTTGAAACACACTTCATGTGTCTGACCCCTACCCCCAAGTCCACCTGTGAGGGACTGAGGGGTGTAGCTGCCCAGAGTGGAGAGCCTGGGTGCAGACAGCCAGAATTCCAGCTGCAGACAGTTCCCTTCTGGGTCCAGGGGCTGTGGTGAAGTTTGGGGATGCATACGGCTGGCAGATGCTGCAGCACCTGCTCCAAGGTGCTGCTGGGGGCCTGCTGTGGGGTGATAGGCAGGACCTCGGGGCCCTGTGGGGCTGGGGGGGGCAGATGTGGAGGGGGGGACATGGGTACAGTCTCTGCTGTGTAGTTCTGGGTGGCCAGCAGCTGCTCCAGCAGCTCCATGAACCACCACTCCAGGACCATCAGCTTGGCACAGTGGGCGTGGCATGCCCACAGCTGCATTTCCTCCTGGGTGGCCTCCCAGGTGAAGTCCTCCACCCACCACAACTCCTGGTCTGTCACCCCATTATCCACTGCAACCACCAGCTGCGGAGCAGGTGAGTAATATCATGGCTGCACCACTGGTGCGGCTGGTGCCTCTGGGTAGTTCCAGCAACAGGTGGTGGTGAGCCTGTGATGGTGATCCTGCAGGCTCCTGTGGCTTTCCTCCCATGTCCAGATGTGGGCCCTGCCAAGACAAGAGACAGAAGGCTTTTGTGAGAGTTTGAAACATTGAGAGATAAGATTCTCTGTTCTAGGGGGCCTGAACTGCCTGGTCTCAGATTAGAGGTGCTTCCCAAGCCCCATATCTGCACTTGCTCCCCAGGGGCTGGCCACAGGCCCCCTGTCTCCCTGCCCCCTTCCCAAGGTGGACCAGGCTAGGCTGCTGGCAGCACCTGCTGCCATAGCTCTAGCCCCTGCTGGTTCCCCTCTCTGCCCCTGCAGGCCCACTGCTCTGCTATGCTGTCACCGAGCACCTGGGCTCAGGGCATGCGGGGCTCCCAGACAACTGGGTGAGGGGCTGGCTGTGTCCTTCCCCTCCCCACTGGGGGCCTTTCTAGGCAAGTGGTCCAGGGCTGGCCCCCTGCCATAATGCCACTGCGCCTCAAGCATACCCCTGCTTCATGTGCTATGGGCAGGACAGTTTATATAGGTGGAAGGCTGCCCAGGCTGCTATGCCCTGCTTCTGCTGATCCTGCTTATACCCTGGGCATACCTGGGCTCCTGTTTTGGGGCCTTGAGCTATGACAGCATGGTGGCCAAGCCTGGCCTGCTGCGCAACCTCTGCTGCAACCTGAATTTCTATCTTTTGCATGCTACACATTCCTGCCCCCAGTTGTGGAGGAGGAGATTGTTTCTGGGACCAATGACTTCCTTGGTGCATGAGAGGCCTGTGTCCACCCAGCTGCAGGGTCATGGACTGCTCAATAAAGTCCTGGCCTGTGTCGCACCTCTCTGCATGCTGGGGGGGGGGGACCTGGGGCCAGGGGAGTGCAGGGGGGCTGGGCTGGGGCCAGGGCTTGGGCTGGGGGCAGGGGCAGAGGTGGGGGTGGGGACGGGGGTGGGAGGGCCTGCACCCCAGTGCGGGACTTACCATGGCTCTGTAGCTGGTGAGCCTGGTGGCTTGGGGCTCCCCATGCCAAGTGGCATCTGACTTCACCTGGTGTCCTTGGCCTCCAGTGGGCTGGGGCTGGCCACTGGCCAGGGCCCCCTGCCCGCTGTTCCTCCCCCTCATGGAGGAGCTGGTGTTTCTGGCAGTAGGCAGTGGCTTGGGTGGCCATTTCCTGTGGGTGGGTGAGGGGCAGGACTGAGCATGAGGCAGCCACTGGCCAGGACTCCTCAGGCTGTCAGTGGGTGCTACAGCCAGGGATGAGTGCAGGCTGGGGTGCTGAAGGCCAAAGGTCCCCTTCTCCAGTGATGTGTCACTGGAGGTGTCAGGGTGGATCATGGGCATGGGCTTCCAGGCCACCAGAGTATGGGTCAGCTTCCACAAAAAAGGCATGGTCCTGGGGGCCCCACTGGACCAATGATTGTGGACAGTCAGGGACACCCCTTGGGTCTGCAGGTCCTTGATCTTAATGTGGCACTGCTATGCTGACTGGGAGTGGCCTTGTGCATACATCTCAGCCACCAGAGCCTCATAAATGTGGGTGTTCAGGCCTCGCACCAGCTGACTGGGCACCCCTGAGAGAGGCACAGACAAGGAGTCACAGCTGCATGACTGAGGCACATCACCACTGTCCTGCAAAGAAAGAGAGGTGGGGGGTAAGCAGCAGTGGGGAGCAGGTGCTGGGCCTGGTGGCACAGCCAGCAGGGCCAGCAGCCCTGGTGAGATCACAAGGCTGGACAAGGGGTGCAGCAAACTGCAGTGCTTTGCAGCACTCACCTGTGCCAGGCAACAGTTTGGGAGGAGGGCAGACCCAGCAAACAAAGACTGTGGGCTGTCCAGGGGGGCACATGGGGCCTGCTGTGGTGCTGCAGCCACACGCAGCTTCTGCCAGCTCCCTGGAGTGTGTGCCCCAAGGCACAAGATGGCTGCAGGCTTTTATACTCTGCAGCTAGGGGCTGCCAGACAGAAGCTCAGACAAGCAGCAAGGGAGGGGCCAGGCAGGAGCCCTGGGACTGGCCTCTGGCTGGACCCCTAGTGGCTGAGCAGAACCAGCCAGGAAGCTCCCATGTTATTGTGCAGTAATGTGTCTACACATGCATTACTGTGCAGTAACTAATCAGGTATAAATTTTCTACCTGCATGCTACCTGTGAGACAGTTAGGTGGGTAGGAAGCTGGCTGTGGGGTAGGACCCAGAGAGTTCAAATGAACGGATCTGTAATCTTGGCAAGAAGTGGCCAGTGGTGTCCCTTGGGAGTCAGTGCTTGGTCCCGTTCTTTTCAACATCTTTATCAATGATTTGGATGTGGGGGGTGAAGAGCTCACTGGCCAAGTTCATGAATAACACCAAGTTATGGGGGAGCGTGGTCATGCTTGAAGATAGGCTACGGATACAGGTGGACCTAGACAGGCTAGCACAGGGGCGGGCAATTATTTTTGGTGGAGAGCTGCTTACTGAGTTTTGGCAAGCTGTTGAGGGCCACATGGGTAGCCCCACCCCCTGACAGGTGCCCCACCCCCTGGTCACCATCTTGAGACTGGAAGTCCCACCCCCTAACCCCTGACCTTTGCCACCAGAAGTCCCTCCCCTTGGCCCTGGGAGTACTCCTTTCAGTAAGGGGGTTTGCCATCTCAGAACCAGAAAAATACCAAATTATATTCTAAAAATAAAACATCTATAACATTTATCAATTTAATTTCAAAAAATATTTTGTCCTGATTTACATGTGTTTGTGTTGTGCACAGAGGTGATTGCACAATAACTTAAAATGAAGTCTTACTCTTGTATATTGTGGGAGGGTGGGAGTATTCGGGGTGAGTATAGATTTGTGGGGGGCTGTGGGTATGTGGGGTGTGGGGGAAGGTGTGTGTGTATGTGGGGGTTTTGTGAGGGGGATAGGTGTTGGGGGTGGGTATGGGGTGAGGGAGCATGTGTGTGTGTGTGTGGATATGTGGGGTCTGAACTCCCTAGGCACCCCCATCCCACAGTCCCCCACCCTGAGAGGGCATGCATGCACCACTTGTAAATAGCATGGGGAAGAAGGTGGTTGTGCAGGTGGGCTACAGCTGGAAGCACAGTGAGGCCGGCCAGGTGGGTGCTAAGTGCAGGGGACTCAGCAGGGCTCAGACTGCCCTGGGCCAGATGGTGGTCGCTGTGGTGGGCCAGCACCATGGCAAGCAGGAGCCTGGGGTGTGGGATGTCACTGCCAGGGCTGGGGATGGAGCAGCCATGGCACAAGAGACTAGTCAGGGAGCAGCATGCGGGGCTGCCTTTTGCAGATGGCTGCTGGCCACAGGTAGCTGTGACCAGCGCCTTCAGATCCTCTTAGTGAATTTGAACATGGCTCACTTATCTGCCAGCATAGTGTCTTAAAATGTGGTTTGTAGGATATTCTGAGGTAAGGCTTGCTTAATCAAAGCTGTTCTACCTTGCATAAATTAATAGCTATTCATTGGAACAGTAGAATGAACCTGAAAAATTCCACTTCTCAGATGAATGTTTTAAAGACTGTACTATCTAATCATTCTCTCTTTTCCTTGCTCATGTTTACCATTTACACAAGTGCTTTCTGCATACACTATGCCACACACTAGACGACAAAACCAAGGCATGGAGTATGTAATGCCATCTAGGAGAAAATCCTGACCCAGGTCCCAGGATAGTGAGTAAAAAGACTTTTACAGGCTTTGGTGTGTTTTGACTGAAGCTGGAAGAAGAAAACATCTAGGCAGCAAAACATCTCGATGCTATCTCTAGAGAACATGAGAGTAAGACAAGACATCAACCTGAAATGCAATAAGTGTTTAAATAGTGTCAAAATAATGACAGCCTGGGACCAATTCAATAATTTTAGGGTCTCTATAAAGCAAAATGTATATATAAGGAGCAGTATTTAAACTATTTAAAGTTCCATTTCAATTAGGCTGTTGTAATGATAGACCTCAAATATTAATAAATGTATTTCAGAGGTTACATTTTTTCATGTTAATTCATTTGTGATCTTTCAGTGGTTCAGCAAATGAGATTTGTAACACCTGGCTCAGTTAGTATGATGGAGGGTATGGGACCTGAAATTAATTTAAAGTAATCACCAAATACTAAATAAAATTGTAAAATAATTTATTACAGGAACAGGGAGTTATATCATAAGTCTTATGTGTGACATAAAATTATAAAATGTAAATGAAATGGGCATTTAAGACTGGAATTATAGTATATAATTTATGCCATTATTTAAGTATTAAATTACTTTTGTGTAATAAACCAGGATGAATGTAAGACCAGCAATTACCAAGTTGACAAGGCACAAAACTGAACTAGTATGAATTATCATTGAAGGCAATCAAAAGTATACAATGCAGTTGCATCATAACAATGGAAAGTTTACCAGGTGATTACATATAAAAACAATCTCACAGGAAGCAGAGGTGAGAAGGAAAATGTTTTTCAATGTCATGATAGCTTTCAAGAGTTTGAAAGTCTCTTGTCCTGAAACAGATTGAAAGGTCAAAATCTCAAAAATGTTTGGGAACTCAAAATAGGTATATTTTAAAATCAGATTGAATTAAATGAAATATTTCATTCTGATTTTGACATTTTTATTGGTACTTATTCTAATTAGTTTCAATTTCAAAATGAGGTTATTTTTTTAACTAAAATGTTTAACTTCATAGAGATATTGCTGAAGGAGTATATTTCAACACTTTCTTGTTGTCTTTTTGAAACTAGAAGTTGATGAAAGCCAATGCTTATTTTTGAAGAACTGGAATTTAAATTTTTTTTCCAAAGAGCAGTTGGAGTTGCTAGCAAGTGATGTGAAGGATAACAATAAGGGTTTCTACAAGTATGTTGTTAGCAAGAGGAGGATCAGGGAAAGTATGGGTCCATTATTGAATGAGAGGATGCAGAAAAGGCTGAAATGCTCAATGTCTTTTTCACCTCAGTCTTCACAGGCAAGATCAGCTCCCAGAATATCACACCAAGCAGCACAGTTTGGGGAAGAGGTGAGCAGCCAGCAGTGGTGAAAGAACAAGTTAGCAACTATTTACAAAAGATGGATATATACAAGTCCATGGGGCTGGATGGGATACACTTGTGGGTGCTGAAGGAGTTGGCTGATAAGATTGCAGAGCAACTGGCTATAGTCTTTGAAAACTCATGGCTATCAGGAAAGGTCCCAGATGATTGGAGAAGGCCCATATTTAAGAAAGGGAAGGAGGAGGATCCAGGGAACTACAGAACAGTCAGCCTCACCTTGGTTCCTGGAAAAATAATGGATCAGATCCTCAAGGAATCCATTTCTAAGTACTTGAAGGAGAAGATGGTGATTAGGAACAGTCAGCATGGATTCACCAAAGGGAAGTCATGCCTGACCAACTTGGTTGCTTTCTATGATGAGATAACTGGCTCTGTAGATGTGGGGAGACAAGTGGATGTGGTATACCTTGATTTTAGCATAGCTTTGGATACTGTCTCCCACAACATTCTTGCAGGCAAGCTAAGGAAGTATGGGCTGGATGAATGAACTGTAAGGTGGACGGAAAGCTGGCTGAAGCATCAGGCTCAGAGAGTAGTAATCAATGGCTTGATGTCTAGTTGGCAGCTGGTATCAAGTGGAGTGTCCCAGGGGTCAGTCCTGGGGCTGGTTTTGTTTAATGTCTTAATCAACGACCTGGAAGATGGTATAGAGCGCACACTCAGCAAGTTTGCAGATGACACCAAGGTTGGGGAAGCAGTAGATATGCTGGAGGGTAGGGCTAGGATTCAGAGAGGCCTAGGCAAATTGGAGGATTAGGCCAAAAGAAATCTCATGAGATTCAACAAGGACAAGTGCAAAGTTCTGCAATTAGGATGGAACAATCCCATGCACCACTACAGGCTGGAGGCTGACAGGCAGGTTAGCAGCTCTTCAGAAAAGGAACTGAGGGTTACAGTGGACAATAATCTGAATATGAGCCAATAGTTTTTCCTTGTGGCCAAGACAGCTAACAGCATACTGAGCTGTATTGGTAGGTGTGGGCCCCCCATTACAGAAAGGATGTGGACAAATTGAAGAGGGTCCAGCAGAACACATCAAAAAAGGTGAGGGAGCTAGGGGACATCACTTATGAGGAAAGACTGAGGGAACTGGGCTTATTTAGTCTAGAGAAGAGGAGACTGAGAGGGGATGTAATAGCAGCCTTCAACTACCTGAAGGCGGGTTCAAAAGAGGATGGAGCTAGATTGTTCTTAGTGGTGGCAGATGACAGAACAAGGAGCAACAGTTTCAAGTTGTAGAAAGGAAATTTTAGGTTATATATTAGGAAGAATTTTCTTATTAGGAGGGTAATAAAACACTGGAACAGGCTACCCAGAGAGGCCATGAAACACCGTCCTTGGGGGGTTTTAAGACCTAGCTAGACAAAGCTTTGGCTGGGATGATCTAGTTAGGGATGGTCCTCTCTTGAGCGGGGGGTTGGACTAGATGACCTCCTGAGGTCCCTTCCAACCCTAATTTTCTATGATCAAACTGACCTCAATCAGTGCATACACATGTCTAAGTTAACTTAAAATAAGGTGATTTAACTAACTTAAGTTAAGCCATGTCAGACCATACACACGTACAATTCTGGACATGGTGGCATCTATCTTGTGAGCTCTCTCCTGAAGTAGACCCTGGCCACCAGCTAGGGTTCACTACAGGTTATGGCCAGGGATGCTGGGCTGCTTTAGCCCTGACTCTGCCAGTCAGGGAAGTCCAACCCCTCTTCCCCCCAGCCTCTTAAAGGGTAAATGCCAGAATGGCTGCAGTTACTTGCTGAAGCCAGGAGTCTATGCTGTTAGCCCAAGTTTCCCTGCTGGTGCTGCATCTTTATTGCCTGCAGCATAGAGCTATCCCTGCTTTACAGAGCCTTCTGTGTGGCTCCTCTGCCACCCTTTCTTGCCTGCCCAGCACTCTGGGAGCACCCCATGGCTCCTGCTGGTCCCTCCTGCACCTCAGCTTGATTTGCAGGCTGTCAGCCATCCTGCAGGATTTCCTGGAGTGCTCTGCTTAGGCTTGCAGGTACCTGGATAACCAGAGGGTAACTTCGGCAACTGGATATAAACAGACTTAGGTGGAGAAAGGGTGAGGGAGCAATACAGTAGAGATCCAAGAAACAGAAATTGAGGTGAAAGATGGGGAGAGGCTACACTTGAAAGGAAATAATAATTTAGGCATCAGTTAAAGCTAGTACTTAATTAGTTGTGTGCTAAATATAAGCACATGCTTAAGTTTTCTTTGTTTAGTGAGACTTAAACATGTGCCTGAGTGACATAAAAAGTGTAAGCCAAAATGGGCAATGGAAAAAGAACAGAAAAATTGGAACTGAGCTGCAAAATGTAAGGATAGAAGAGAAGGGAAAAGAAGAAAAGGAAAGAGAAGAAGAGAAACCTTTTGAAGACTAGAGTTATATTTCATTTATTCGCAGTCATTCTGACCTGTGATTTAAGAGCAACTGTCAGGAGGTAACTTATTACAATCAGAGCTGAATGCTGATCCTCAGGCAAAACTGTGCAGCAAAATTTACATTCTCATTTCTAAAAAAATGACATTTCTATCCTGTTATGGCTGTGTGAGAAAGGTGAAATGGATTCCAAAGCAAAGTTGACTTCTTGAGTTTGCAAATAGCCTGAAATAGTAGCTCTGGAAGTTACTAGCTGCCCATTGCTTTGTAAGAGGTGTTAATATGAATAATCAATGAAAAAAAACAGTTTTATTTTTCCCTATTTTCCTGCTGAACAGTTTAGCAGAAACATCTGACAGATCCTTGTTACACATTACACTTAGTCTGTGCTAATTTTAATTGGTGTTAAAATTAGCATATGCTTTGAGCAGTCATACAATAAGAGTTAATGCCCCCTGTAACGTGCACTGCTCTGATTTGCCCTTAGGGGGCTGGCAATCAGGGGCATGGATAAAAGCCAAGTTGGCTCTTTGCCTGCCCAGCTTGCCTGCTCTGAGGGGCAGGGTAGTTGGCTCAGAATGCAGGCAGCCAAGGGTTAGTAGAGTCCCATGGGGCCTGCCAGCCCCTGCCTTCCCTGACCAAGACTCCACTGCCTTCCCACTGCCCAGATCCAGCCCGCCACTCCCCACAACCCTGTGTCCCCATCCCCCTGGCCTTTCCCAACCCTCAGGCTCCCTCTCTGCCCCTTAAGAGTCTCCTGCCCCAAGGGGAAGGGGGGAGTGCCAGGGTGGGGGAAAGGGGTGGGGGAGTCCCAAGGGGCAGAGGAGGAGCTCTGAGAGGGATCAGGGGGAGCCTCAAGGGCTGAGAAGAGCCTGGAATTGGAGGGGAGGAAGGATTCTTACCTTTAGGTGATGTCAGTGTGGGGGAAGATAGAATGGCTGGGACCAGTGCCTTCTGGGATGCTGGAGGACTACTTCAAAGTGGTTTTGGGCCTGTAGAGCAGTCACACATCACTGCAACAAAACAAGTTTGAGGTAATCCTCTTCCATTGAGGACTATCTTTGGACTGCTCAAAGGACCTTAGCATGGGGTCACCTGCCCTAATGTGTGGACACCCCTGGTTTAAGAACATTTAACACATATTGAAGTTAATGTGTAACAACACCCTGGGCATATTTTCCAATGCAATGATTCATAGTAGTCTCAAAATCTGCTGCTAAAATCTCCTTGGTTCCCCCTCACCATTTCCTGTGTAATTATATGTTTTTATTATAAACTGAAATTGAAAAATAATTTTCAGTATCAAAACATTGAATTTAATATAAAATAATTTACACAGGAAATACTGTACCAAATGTATTATTTATTTTCATATTTTATTTAATAAGGAGTCCACTTTCATGCATCTGATTCAGCCATAACACTTCCAACATGCTTTAATAAGTTGTTGCATAAATGAGACGACTTCTTCCGGATTTGTGAACCAGCTGCTGGTTAAATAATAATCATAATTTAAAAACATATGTATTCCATGCTGTTGTGGAGGGAGTGGTGTATGCAGAGACTATCTGTGCCAAGTTGGCCTTTCATTGCCTCAAAACATGGCATAGACTATTTACCTTTAACTTTCAATTTCCTAATATACCTAGTCTTCTTTTTATTTTTATTTCATACACAGTAAAAATGGAAAAAGAAAAATGTGCCCCTGCTTCTTCACTTTTATTTCTCTACTGATTATGCTTTGAAATATTGTGTTAAAGTTAACCAGTCAGCAATTATTTTATTCAATCTTTCTGAACCTTGGTCAAACTATTTTCCTAACTGTAATCCTAGATGTCCTAAGGGACCTCAAAGGAGGGTCAGTATTTCCAGTGGAGTGCAAAGCAACATATACATGTGCTAATGTCCCATTTTATTAATTAAGACGTGCCAGGAGTTATACAGCATACTAAAAGAGATCTTTGTTTACTCTCTATTTATTCTTGTTATATTTGAATATACTGGATTTGGAATGTATGCCAAAGACATTTTTAAGATCCTGGGTGCATCTATACATGCCCTTTACTGTGGAGTTGACCAATGAGGTCCACAGTAGAGTTTCACCATCTACATGTACACTAGTATTAGGGTGGAGTAAACTAATAATTAACTCCACTGTAGGATAGTAGTGTCAGGAACAATACTATCTTATGGCGGAGTACTTTACTGCACTGAAATACATGTATAGACAGTGATGGAGGGTGTAAATGGAAGCCTGCTGGAGGCCTGCTCCACCCCTGCTCACATTGCTACTGTTCTGGGCACACGTGTAGATGCTGCACCCAGGAGCAGTTTATCATGTCTATGCTCTTAGCTCCTCTGTAGCTCACCAGAAACACTGCTGAGGCATTGGAAACACGAAAGCTTGAAAGCTATGGGAGTCTCAGCTTTTATACTCAAGCCTTAACAGAGCCTCCTGAGATGTTGGCTTTCTTCAGCCTCCCTGATGGGATGATGGGAAGCCTTAAAACTACAAATTACCAGGTTGTCAAAGGCTTTATAGCAGCCTGAAAAGTAAACTAAATCTGAGATGCCATGGGCTGTCCCTGCCGACTGATGATCAGGTGATCAGGACCACTCTGGGGCTGGAGCCCTGGGACAGTCCCTGTATGGAATGCCGCAAGTACAAATTAGTCACAAAGATATTACACATTTTTTAGTAATATTTTTGTACCTGGTTTGTGATTTTATGGTCCCATAAATTCTATGAACTTGTGACCACTTGCTATTTTTGGTATGATTGGGCATGTCTACATGAGCATTAATGTGTTTTTCCTAATGGACATTAAATTTAGTACCTCCAATGTGAGGGTGAGAAGGGAGAAGCTACACGAGAAGGGAAGCTACTCCCATGTGCTGTAATTCCAGCACATTGGAGCAGACTCGTTTAATTGAATCTGCTGGAGCATGGCAATTACTGTCATTCAGCAGCCTTCTACCTCTCATATATCAGCACCCCAACACTTCAAAATGGCAGTGGGGGCACTTTATCTAAAGCTTGTTCAATGAGCTTTAGGTAAATCACTCCTTGCACCATTTTGAATCACGGGGATGCTGATGCATGAGATGTTCTGGGCACTTTAATTAGAGCAGCTCTCAGAGTTGCTCTGATTAAAGCACTCCCCCCACTCCTGAAGCAGTACCAAATGTGCACATTTCTAAGTGATGCTTACTGCACAGTAGCCTATTTTACTGGGTATTAGTGTAATTACATGTTTTTTTACGTTCCACTTTAATGCCCACTAAAATAGGCTGCTGTGCATTAAAGTGCACATGTAGACATGCTCATTAACACCTTAATTGCACTAGAAACATAACATGTGTCAGGGGCCTGTGTAAAAAAGAGGCTAGGAAGTAGGAGTAGGGAGACCATTGTGCACAGCCTAGGTGAGACTGATATGAGAATATTGTGTGCAGCTTTGTCATCCATATCTTGAAATGGCATTGATTAACTGGAAAGCATATACAAAAGAGCCACAAAAATGATTCAAGGGTGGAGAAAAAAAACCAAACAATGACAAAGAGCTTGATCTGTTTTGATTATCAGAAAGAAGATTGAGAGCTGACCTTGTTACAGTATGTAAGTATCTCCATGGAGAGAAACTCCCAGGTACTAAAAGTCTCTTTAATCTATCAGAGAAAGATATAATAAGAATTAATGGCTGGAAACTGAAGTCAAACGTTCAAATTAGCAAAAAAAGGGACACATTTATAACAGTGAAGGTTTTTAACCATAAGAACAAACTTCCAAAAGAGATGAGTTGAATTCTCCATCTGGTGAGGTCCTCACATGGTGGATGTCTTTCTAGAAGTTTTTCTGCAGCTTCACAAGTTATTGAGCTTAATAAAGGGACACCTGGATGAAATTTAATGGCCTGTGATATATAGAAGGTGAAACTAGATCATCTCATTCCCTTCTGGCCTTAATATTTATAAATTTATGAATTATTTAAAGTATGTAATTACTGTAGGATAAAAAGAAACCACTTTGTTGCTATGTCAGCAGTTTGAAAATTAAGTCATTATATAGGTTAGGTACATATATTTGAAAATGTCAGTCACTGAAAAGCATTAAAATCCATATTTCCAAGCAGTCTGTTCTATTTCCATATTTTAGAGTCTAAAACATGTTTACCAAAATCTAATATCCATAGAAAGACTGTTAGCTCTATAACTAGAGAAAGAATTTTGTTTTCTGTTTGCAGGAATGATGGCATCATGCAAAAAACATATAAAAGTACTCCATATACTTTGCTTTACTCTAAAAACTTTTCTACCTTTAGAAATTAAATTAATTATAAGAGGAATGTTCATGACAATGACTGCAAAATATTTGATCTGAAAGTGAAAATCTCTTTCTTTAATTTTCTTATACTTTTTACCAGAGGATTTGACATATCTTGATGCAAGTAAAATAGATTATCAGAAGTTATTGTTATCATTGCTTATTATCATTTTAAAAGACTAAAATACATTATAATAATATTTACACTTCACAATGCAAGAATTTGGAATCCTAGTTTACCCTCTGGTAGAAGAGTTACATTCCCAGCTCTCAAGCCTACTTGCAAAGGGAGTATAACTTAGTGCTCAACTCTTCTTTTAGTAATAATTTAAAAGGTGAAATGCTATATTACACTTATAAAATATTAACCTGATTTCTCAATAATGTTAGCCAGATTATAGCAAATCTCAATAAAACAATTACAGATTTGAAAAAAAATCCTCTGCATATTTCAAATAAAATAAAGAATATGATAATACAAATAAAATGTATGTGTACTGACAAACTGCTAGTTATCACTGGTGTGTAATCCTATTGATAAATATATATTTGCCAGAATCCCATACACTTTTCATGCTTTTATTTACTTATGCTGATCAGATAGTATATTTGACCAAACTGTTGGTTAATTATTAAAATTAAATACATCTTTTATATTTTAAGTATATCGAATAAGCTGTGTTTTCTTCTTTGTCAGCATCTTTACACAAAGTTGATTATGGTGTTGATTACTAAACTATCCTCCTAGTCCCTGCCTGTTAAACAAAAGGAAAGTTAAGTATCCTACATATGTTATGTACTATCATTTTCAGCCACAAAGGTATATAATAACTGTATTATGTACCCATTTGATTTTATTAACTCTGCTCCACCTTTCTGCTTTCCTTCTATTCTTTGTTAGATTTACTGAATCTTTCATTTTAGACTGTAATTTCTAGGACAGAAATTATGTTATCACATATGTCTTCACACTACCCAGCACATTGGGTCCTCAATTGCCATTAAATTCTTGCAATTCAACTCTCTTGGAAGTAGCAGCTCCTCAGGAACCACTTATGTCAACAAACCATTTCCATATGGCATCCCCATTCAGTGTCACAGATTTTCACCTTGAATATTTTTTAATTTAAAAAAAGATCAAGCAAAACCTGTGACAGTGTGTGGCAAATGACCATCTGCCACCCTGCCCCGTATTCTGGAGATTAATTATGATAGTTCGCAGCCTTATACCTTGATCTTACAGCACCTTTTACACAGGCCACTTGACTGTAATAAACAGGACAATATTTTCAGTAGGACATTTTATGATAATTCACTTAAGCTGCATACATACTATTAATTAAGGGCTGCCTGTTTTTTGGTGAAGTCTTACGGACTTTCTTTCTGCTGCTATGGACCCACGCTCAAATGTACTATCAAATGCCCTGGAGCAGCTCCTCATTCATAAATCCTTCATTGAACTGTTCTGTAGCACCTATTTGAATTGCTTGCAGCAGAGAGAAAGGTTAACATATTCCATTCTGAATTTATTTTCACATTTTTAGCTTGGGCTGTTGCCCTAATTTTCCCAGTGACAAAGCTGTCAGAGGAGCTGTCAAGTGATAACATCTTAGGGTCACTACAACCTATGATAGCAGTGGCTTTCAGGTAACAGGCCATATATTGTTATTAATGTAAGGTCAACGTATAGTACAGAAGTGCCTGAGAAAGTTGCAGGTGTCTGTTTTAAGGATTAGTTTCCTAAGACAGTATTCTAACTCTGACTCTGAAGGGTCTGGGCCTGGGATGGGGAGGTAGGGAGCGGGGAGGATGCATAGAACTAAACAAGGAAGGTTGATCCACCCACTGGAACCATTTCTTTACACATCAAACACATGCTCAAACTGCTATTTTCTCAAGTTAGAAGCTTGGCTTAGAATGTGTGCACAATTTAATTATTTTGCAGGTATTATGTTTGTTTACTAAGGTCCCACATAGACCAGGGATGTCAAACCTATGGCCTGTGAGCTGGATACAGCACATGAGATGGATCATCCAGTCCATCCTTTTCTTCCAGGACAGGAAATCTTCTTTCATGGGGTTGGCAGCATGTCATCAGACTCAAGCTCTTGCAATGGGGGGATGATGGCATGGCACTGCTTCAGCTGTGACCAATTCACTTTTCTTCTTTACAGTAGCACTCAGTGATGGGGTTCAGTGGCAACTGCAGTAAGGACCATGCTGACACCTCCCTTCACAACAATATGAGCCTGACAAGGGGACACAAATGTAGGTTAACCTGTTGGCTATTAGCTATGCTGACTCCCCCGCAACAGTGGCACTGGTCAGGATGGCAAGGCTTCTTGCCATGATTGCCACAGCCCCTTCACTTTTTGGCAAGCCAGAATAGGAAAACTGATTTCTTCCTTTATTATTTAGGAAGTTCATAAATTAAAACCTTTCCATTTTTCCTATTAAATATTTATTTTCACAATTTAGTTCAGTTTCAACAAATAGGAATTACCAGCTATCCTTTTCTACTAGTCCTGGTGACTGGGCCTGCTTTCTCTCTCCTGAGGCTAAAAGGAAGGGGATGGCACTTCTTATTCCCACTATAACCATTTCCTTGTCTTTTACTTGCTCAGGGAACCTAATTGTCAGCATTTCTGGCCCTGTTCATTCATTCAGGATTTTACAGACCACCCCCTCACCTTCCCTTCCTTTTATGGAAACAATTGCAATTTCATAACTGAAACACTGCTCTGCTTATCACACACTTGCTATTCAGAGGGTGCATCTACACATGCAATGAATGCAATGTAATACACTTCGGAGGAGTTTGCGCGAGAGTACACTGCTCCCAGACACAGCATCTACGTTTGTGCCTGGGACAGCAGCACTTTGAGCCAGGGCAGAGCAGCTTGGGCTGGCAGCAGGCTTGGAGGGTCAGCCCTAGGCTCCGGGTGGTGGCATTGCCTGGTGGAGGGGCTGGCTAGTGCATGAGCATGTCAAAACTGTGGAGCCACGTGGCTGACCCCTGGGTCTGCTGCCAGCCCAGGGCTGCTCCACCCTGGCTCAGTGCACTGCTGACCTGGTCACCATTCATACGTTCATTGCAACATAGTAAATAACTCTGCTGCAAGATAGTACTGTCCCCAACAGTATTATCTTATAGCGGAGTTAATTAATTTACTGCATACTAATACAGATAATAGTATTATGTAGATAGTGACCCTTCACTGTGGAGCTAATTAGTTTACTTCACAGTAAAGCACATGTGTAGATGCAGCCAGAGTTATGGAAGTTATGTTCATTTTTAACTGATGCTCTTAATAATGTAAATACTGAGACTTTTCAGTGCACAAATAAATAACTTGTCCTTTGAGACAATAGCAGCCAGAGAACCTGTTATCTGACTTACAAGGTGATAATTACAGCTAAATTTTCAAGGTTGGTTTTGAAGCCTGTTTTGTCATGTAAAGCCATGCCTAGAATATAAATCTTGCTCAGCAGTTTTAATAAGAACATTTCTTGTAGCTATTGCTTAATGTTTAAAAATTTACTTCTAAGCTCATTACATAAAAAACATTCTTAAGCTTCCAAATTTGGGTAATATAACTTTAGCATCAGCCATCTTCTGCCATGGATCAACAGTATTACAAACCGTTTTAAAAGCAGACATTTTATACAGGATTTGTAGCTTTTATACAGGAATTGCCAATTTTCTTTTATTTTTTAGAGATTTGTTGAAAATAAAATTTCTAGGACAAAAGGAAATTGGATTTGTGATATTAAAATTCAAAACATTGAAAAGATGCATTTTAGTCTGATTTCAACTAACAACAATCTACATATTGCCCTCATATTCCCATAAAACAAACAAAAAACCCCTTCTCCTATCTTTTGAAATTTATCTTACTTTTTTATATGTTATGTACTATAGATCAGCACATCACAGGATCACATCATAGGAACTATTATTTGACTTTATTTAGAGTAAGCTGTCACATTAAGTAGAATAATTTGAAACTAAGATATAAAGATTAAAAACTTAAGAGAATGAATTATTTAAATGGTTTTGGTTTAATGGTTTCAGAAGAATATGCAAAAGAGTATTATTAAAGAGAACTGCATTTCTGGAGACAGAATTTACTTATTCTCCCACAAGACACTAGCCACAGGTTGATATGTAATGAAAGCTGGATTCAAGTTGTGGATAAAATAAATGGGAAAAATTGCTCTGGGAAAATGATTAATTTGGTTAATCTATGCAACAATTCAATCACTATAACCACACTTTACAGAGATTTAAAATGGCAATTAGTTTATTCTTTTCAAGCAATGCTCTTCATGGATATAATAAATCATTAAAATTAATATTTTTTTTCCTAATCTTTTTCTGCAACATATGAAAGGATACTTTCTAATGGGGATGGGTTATGAATCTTGTTACACATAATAATAAGCACATTAATACAATATTCCCTTCATTTCATAAGACAGAGCAGACAGGATACAATAAAATATATCCTGGAATATTTTTGTGAATAAGCCCAGAGACTTTTTGCTACTATGTGTTACCGCTAATGCTGCAAATTTTCAAATATTTGAACATTTTGATCAAAATGCATATAATGGAAGAGCTCCTGTGGCCATCTGAATACCTTTCTGTGGGATAGGAAAGAGAATAACAATAAGAAGAAAGAATGTTGAAATACAGAAGCTGGTGGCAGAAGTTAAAATAATTAAAAATGAGCAAAATAAGATGACAGAGAGTTGTGAGGGGATAGATTTGTGTGTGTTATAACTGTCATCTTGGGTTCCATATAGTAGCTATTGAACCATGATTCCAGCACTGAAACTTCAGCATTTATAGCTTGAGTTAAAAAGTCAGGCTCTGGAAAGCCATAACAGATTTGCCTTCTGTGTATATTGAGCAGACACATATAATACACATTGGGCACATTTACACATGCCCCTGACTGTGCAGTTGTTACTGCACAATTATTTAGTACTTGCTAAAGATATGGTAAGTCTTTAGGTAAGATGTTGTTACTGCACAGTCATTTAGTACTTGCTAAAGATATGGTAAGTCTGTAGGTAAGATAGACATGCATACTACAGCAAGTACTAAATGATTGTGCAGTAACCGCCATTACCAAGCAGTCCTAGCATTGGCATGACAGTTTATACCCACTGATACTACATTGCCGTAGAGATGACCTGCGTCACTGTAGCTTGTTGCTATTGTGACATAGTGCCTCCTGTAGATGTGCCCGTTGACCAACATATTACATAGGCACTCACAGCTACCACAACCGAGGTCTCAGAGGTGTCTGTGGTCTACCACATTTCCAAACAAATCTAGTAATAGCTCTAGTAATAGCACCATTTCACCAAGAATAAGTCAAGCATTTGTCTGCACAACCAATTAGCTGGTGTCCATGGGACAAGAAACTGAATAAAAAGTCTGCTGGATTTCAAATAAATCTGTCTTCTGACATTTTCCTTTTCTTAGGAAGAAAGAAACACCATTATTTCTAAATCTGAGGGTCTTTTTTTCTCAGCCATATAAAATGTTGTTTCTATTGTGAATACAGGCAAAGACGGTAAAGACATACAGCTTGAGGGGGCTGCTTTTATGCTACTTACTCTACTTTTCCAGCCTCATGCATGTCTATCTTACCTAAAGGCTTACCGTATCTTGATGATAACACTGTCAGGAGTAACTTCTTTAGAAATACACAGCAGGATGCTGTGTCCCAGTCTGGTCCCTGAGCAACTGGCATTTCCCTTGAGGTGCTACAGTTTTTTTCTTCTTCTCTGTTTCTTGGCTTTAAGTCTTCTGGTCCAAAAAAACTCCTTTAGATTTGCAGAAGAGTCACTATCAAACTAACAATTCTGGCATTGCCTCTTAACATTTCTCTAGAGTTTGCTGAGAGGTGACTTTCTTTCTTCTTCTTGCTTGCCTTTCCCGCCTCCTTTTGAATTAGCAATATATTCATATTGAAAACACTTCAATAAACTGGCCAACCTATAATATTAATATTTCATTATAAAAGACCATCCAGTCCATCACAGTCAGAGTATTTATAAATGTATGTAGCTATCTGAATATACCAGAAAACAGAAAGCCCTTGTTCATTGGTTTTGACATGTCAATACGGGTTGTGTAAGCAGGCCCCTTTTTTCATTAGGAACCCACTTGATGTCAGTGGTATACCAGGTAGGTCTGATATAGCATGACTCATTACTGGAATCAGGCCTACAGTGCCAAAAGCGGAACACTAACTATACAAAAGAACATACTTGGCTATTTACAAGTTACCTTCTACATATTTTGTGTTAAAGGCTTCGGGCAACAATATTTTAGAAGCACTATTAAAGTTCTTCTGAAGAATCGATGCCAAGATTACCTCATGTTTTATTGTGAGTTAGAAATTAAGCTCTATGGCTAGGGACAGACATTATACACAAACCTGTTTAAGTGATCAGAAACTGGTTTAAGCCAGTAACAGAACAGATATTCAGTGCACATAAACCAGTTTGAAAATGGCTGAAATGTTGAATGTAGGGTCCAATATGTATCAGAACATTTTGAATGTATCAGACTTAACTGATTTGGCTCAAACCAGTTCATGCAATGCCTGTCCCAGGCCCTTTGCTGTTTTAAGTTAAACCAGACACCCCCAGCATCCCAGCATGCTCTCTGGGCTGGGAGGAGCTCTCTGCTCCACAGCAGAGCTGGACCCGATCCCCTGCTCCCTGGCTGTAGCTCTGGCAGAGACTTGCAGGCTGTTCCCCCCCTCTGACCACCACTCCCTGCTAAGTAGGAATTTCCCTCTCCTTCTACCTTTCTGAGAGGTATCTGTGTATTTTTTCCAGGTTTCACTGAGAGCAGTGATGTCAATATTATGCCTTGCTAACTCCAGAGTCATAATGGCAGCTTGTCTTTCTGGGTGATCACTCTTTGGGTTGTCAATGAGTGTTCTCACATTCCAGGTTCTGAAGTTTAGCTTTTTCTTATTTCGACCACAGGAATGGTGATCCCGTGGGGTGCAGTTTCTCAGCCAGGAGAGTTAGGACAGCTTATTTTGGGGGCACCTTTTCTATCTCCCTTCCCATTGGGGTGAGCAGAGGGCATCCTAAAAAGGGCTGCTCAGTTGCGGATGCAGCTGCTCAAGGACACCCCTGTCCCAACACAAGTGCCCAATTACCATTGTGCATCTGCTGCCTGTGTGCAGATTCTTGACTGGGAGCCTCCAGGTATCACAGCCCTGCCCCTGTTGCCAATCCTCCATTGCCACAGGGCTTTTAGACCTAATGGAAGCCTGCACATGGCATGATTACCATGGGGACTCCGGTGCGCTGTCGGGTCCACACAGTTCTGGCAGCTGGTGGCTGGGTCCAGTGGTAAGGTGAACCATCATGACTGGGGCCACTTCTCCATTGCAGCCTTCTTCCACCTTCACAGCCATTGGGATCACAGCCTTCCTCTTCCTGCTCCACTGTTGAGGACTTCTTGGATCGTTCTTTGTCTGGAACCTCCCCCATGATCTTACTGCCATGGGTGGTCCTACTAGGAGCATGAACTCCAGACAGCATCACTCTTGGGGTCATTGGAACATGCAAACGTCTCCACCACAACAAGTCTTTCACCTCAGAGAGGATCTGTGTATTAGCTAGCAGATGTCCAAAGGAAGACTCTCACCAAAGTCCACCCAGCTATTTTGGGCCAGGTGTTTGCCTCAATTTTATGGTATTTAGTCAGTCTCTAGTATTCACTACTTGTCTGGGAGGTTTCCCTTTTTTCTTTTTTTTCTCAGTCCATTTTCTATACTAAGTTTTTTCACTTCAGTCAGCTGGCCAAAGCCTGCCACAATGTCTCAATGGAACCTTCTGCACGCCCACGATCTCACCTGCCATGACTTGTTAAGGGAGAAAAGAAATGCCTGGATGTGTGGTTTTTAACACTGTTGGTCTTGAGGTCTGCTTCAGTGTATTGAGGGCTCCACCAACCCCTACAACTGTGCCCGTTCCACTGCATCTTAATTCAGCAGTCCATGCAGTCTGCCTCAGCACAGTCTAAAAGCTTTGTATATCTCTGGTTCTGACCAATCAATAGCCCCGCTGAGCCTCATTATCCTTCACCAGGCTTGGAGCAACACCATGACCTGACATGTAGTTAACCAGTTTCTTCCTGGCCTATTGTTTGGATAGCCTTGGGGCTGGGATAGCACCTTGCAATTCTGGTGAGTTAATCTTGTGGCTCTTCTCTTTGCTCACAGCAGACCACATGCTGGCTCCAGTCCATGCTGTGACAAGGCAGAATCAACAGGTAGCTGGTAATGTCCCTCTGTCGTTTTCTTAATGAGGTGATAAACACTGATTTAGGGGTGATAAAGGCTGTTATCAATTCCCTGATGGGCTAATTACAGCATCCTGCTGGGGCCTGGCCATGACTCTCATCAGCTCAGTACTGGGCAAGGGAAGTTGGTGGGGGGGTTGCTCTACTGCCCCCCAGCTTCTAGCCTGAGCCACTGCAGGCACGTGCCTGCATTTCTGGAAGGAAAAGGGAATATCTATCCACCTCCAAATTGGTTCTAACCTGCAAAGCTAGTCTAACCTGCAAAGCTTGAATCAATTCAGGCTCAGACTTTTTGAATGTCTGCCCTGGCCTATGTAATACAAGCCACTTAGTACACTTAGCAGTAACATAAAAGGCTAATTAGTGTGTGTTTGTAAGTGAACTATAATGGGTCACTTATAAAAGCTTTCATTATGTTATGATTACTAGCCACAGCAAGATTTTAATAATTTGTTTAATAGAATTCATATAGTTTAAGACCAGAAGGGACTGATAGATAAGCTAGTCTATCCTTCCACATGTCACAGACAGTCAAATTTTACCCAGCTACTCTTATATTGACCCCAATCACTTTTATTAAATTTTAGTATAATCCTTAGAAGACCAAACTATATATGACAGGCAGAGGCAGGAAAGAGTAAAGTACCACCAATGCCTGAGGCCCCTGCAGCAACAGGGAACTGGTTAGATAATATATGCTAAGATGATCCCAGGGGGTGATTCATACAACATGATGCAGAAGGAAGTAAAAAACCCTTTCGACCCATCCAATCTGACCTGGGGGAAAACTTCTTCTTCATTGCAGGTTATCGATTACACCTGCAACATGTGAGCAAACTACTTCAATGATAGATGCATTAGCAATATTGTAAATATTTAGAGACATAATTAAAAAGACTTCTTTTATTTTTAATTTCTGTTCTTTTTTTCCCACTCCCACGACACTTTTTTATTTATAAGAATCTAACATTTCCTTCCTTTCTCACTGGCTTAACCCCTTATTAAATGGTAAATACTGAAAAACAGGACTTTATAAAAATATTAAGATTAAGTCTAACTTATACCTGTCCATGGATAGTTGATAGAGAAGGTATAAAAACCACACACTTCCCTCTCTTCAATACACTTTGGCAGGATGCCAGCACAGTCTCTCCTTGGCCCCCACAGTAGGGGTCCCTGCCTGAGCTGTGCCATCTTGACCCAGGTGGAGGTTGCTTCAGTGAACCACTCAACATAGGATCCTAGGATTTTTAGTTCATACACCACACCTTCACATTATGTCTCCATAAAACCATGTATGCAAATTAATTACATTCAGTGAGGTTTGCAAATGAACAGAGGTTAGGCTATGAAGTGCACAAGGGTATTAGAGGAGCCACCAGAAGATAATTTTCTCTGTAATCCTGTCAGCACAAGGAATACAATTGCAGACAGGAAGCTCAGGTGCAATGCGATTTGCTACTCTCAACTTGTGAGAGTGATAGAGGTGAGACATAAAGGTTAATGCCTAATGTGCTGCTCTGAGGCAACAAAGGGTCTGAGACAAGCCAAAAATGAAGTCAGTGGGTCAAATTTGTCCCGTTTATAAGCTCATTATATCCTGGACAGATAAAGTTGGCATAGTGAATCCAATGAATACATTCCAATTAAAAATAATAATTGTAAATCCTTACAATCTGGCCACTTTCGGTCCTGAATATCTGGAGATCACTTTTTAGGTGCCATTATAAATATAAATCATGATAAACAAACACATCCTGTCAAATGTGTTTGTTTGGTTTTTTATCACAAGCTTTACAAGAAACAATTAAATGTTCATGGCCTTAGCCATGAACCTTTTCATCTCCTTTCGGGCTTTCAGATTCTTGATGAGTAGCCATTTTTTACATAATGCTCAAGACAGTTCAGAATTTATCACGTGTGTTCTTACTACAAAACTGAATTTACAACACTAATACTTTCCTAGTTCTTTATGCAGGAACTAATTACTAACTTTTTTGTATAAAAAGAAAAACCAACTGTGTCTAGAATTATTCAGAGAATAAGAGTTGTACAGAGCACAGTTTATATATCCAGTGGCCATAATACAGTAGCCATAATACAGCATCCTTCTTTCTGCAAAGTATGACTTTTTACAACAGTGAAGAATAAATGAAGCATTCTGCCTAGGACACCAGTATTTTTCTCAAATAGCTACTGGGGAACAACTCCACACCTGCTGCTTCCTCTTCAGCTTCTGGTGAAAAGCTTGTGGCCATAAACACCTATGCATCTACCCCAAGTGCCAAACCTCAATTTCTCAATATGTCCTTGGCCCAGAGGAACATTTATCATGAGCTATGTGCAAGTTGTCAGTCCCAGCTTTCTTGATCTGGTTATGTTAGGAAATATATGCCTTTTAAACTAAATTTAATAGTCTGCCTGTGGAAAGTTTGGCATACTTTAAGAGCAATCATGAGCAAGAGGCACCTGGATACTTTTCAAACAATTTTGCAATATTCTTTATATAACCTGATTGTAAGGAGCACATTAGCATCCCTGGCCTCTAGAAACTCCCTAGGTTAACCTTGTACAAAGACAGTCTTACAAGACCAGATTCCACTTTTTTTTGGTGAGTTAAACAGGAAAACACTTATTAAGTGCTTGACCACAGTAACACACACAAAAGTAATTGAAACTGCTTGCTAAGAAGACTGGCATTTGGTTTCAAGAGTCTAAATCAAATGAATAACCTCTGAGAACCTTCATAGTGAAACATTTGTTAAGCAGTTGTTAACCAAGGAGTGTGAAGACAAGGCTTGATAACTTTATCACCTCTGGGCATCTGGATGAAATTCCTTATCATACATTCTACACCTAGTTGTGGAGGTCTTCATGACCAACCCCTTTATTAATATGTACTGAATCAAAAAGAGGCATAACCTTGAATTTTTGGTGTTCTGGAAAGTGTATGGAGGGTTGGTGCGAGGCAGAGGGGTAATCACCTCCTCATACAAGGGCTGCTGGAGTTGTAGCAGTTGCATAGACTGCTGCTGCCTCAGCACAAGCTCCCTGAACATGGACTGGGGCAGTGGTGGTGCAGACTCCCTGAAGGCTGACATTCTGGAGCCCTTTCTGAATCAGCACAGGGGGTTGGTACTCTGCTGCCCCTGCCCCCTCTTCCCCTGTTGTCTGGGGGCACCTATACATGTGCAAAATGTCTGCTCCAACATGTGCTAATTAGTACACAACAGAACAGACCTGATTAATCAAGTCTGCTGGACCATGCTAATTAACACACTCCAGCAGCCTCTGCATCATGTGTTTTCAGTGTCCCTGTGCTTCAAAATGGCAGTGGGGGTGTTTTAACTAAAGCACATCAAACAAGCTTTAGTTCAAGCATCCCTGCCACCACTTTGAAGCACAGCTTCATACATGTCATGCTGCAGGCGCTTTGGAGCTGCTCTAATTAGCCCCCACCCCAGAGCACGTGTATAGGCATCCTGAGCTACACTACTGAATCAATATTTAGATAGAGGCATGTCCTTAATTACTGTATACCTGCAATTGTTAACCCAGGGAGGGCAGGGAATTGAGGACCCAAAGAACTGAATAATCTCAGAGCCTGTGGGGTGCAGTCTAGACCCATCCCACCCCTGGGAATGTTTTTACACTCCCATTGCTTCATCTGAATGGTAGTTAAACTTTTCAATAAAGCAAGTCTGGAGAAACAGGTATGCTTTCTCTTTATTTCTGGACTCTGCTGTAAGAAAAAAAATCTCTGTAGTACAAACAGATTTGCGCTTTAGTTTTTAAATTTCTTTGGAGGAACCTAGAAACCCCCCCCACCATCATTTTATTATTTTTTATAACCTTGGGGATATGAAATGTTCTCACACACTTTTACCGCTTTCTAAATGGTGACATCTGACTCTCCAGAGTCTTTCCTGTTTTAAACAGAAAAAATAATTTATCACATTATTTCCAGCACAAAGGTTCCCTCCTCCCTTGAATCAGCTTTGCATTTCTACTCTTCTAGTCTTTTGTCTCTTAACTTTATTTCAGGTATTGTATTGTCAAACAGATCAAATACAAGTAAAAATAATTACTGAAGTCTTTCCGTTTAAAAACATTTTTTTAGAGCTAGGATCACTGCAGTTTCTGTCCCTCACTATTGGCTGCTCTTTTAATGAAGGCTCTAAGCTTGAATAATATTTGTACTATTCTTCTATGCCAGTAATTTTCAACCTGTGGTCCATGGGCCCTGGTGGTCCTCAGTCTATGTCTAAGGTGTCTGCCAAAGATGACTATGATCAATCAGAAGTATGTGAATACCCACAGTTACAATTCAAAGGAGTCCATATCTCCATTTGAAATTTCTAAAGGGGTATGCAAATGAAAAAGGTTGAAAGCCACTGTTCTATACTAATACTGCCTGCACAAAATTATTATCTGTTGCTTTACATTACTCATTTGCTCCATATAACAAAGGTCCCAGAAAGCAGAGCTGACTTCTATGGTTCTGTTCTATCTACTGCATGTTTGGTATTACAGCATTGGATAGAAATTCCTTTAAGGAATTAGGGTCTCTGTTGCACATTAAAACCACATTTACTGCTTGCTACTCATATTACTGTACTTAAATTTGATACAATAGTAGTGTGTGTTTTAAATTCCTTTGTTTAACATTATTTTTTGCTATGTGCTTTTCTGTGCAAAGTGGGCTTTACAAAAATGTGCATTTTTAAGACATGGCCCTAAAGGGTCTATTTATCTCATGATTTAGGGAGCTTTCTAAGCACAATGGGTCAGATTCTTATCTCAGCTACACTGCTAAATCCCAAGTAGCTCCACTGAAGTCAAACCACTTATATAATAATTGTAGTGATACCTTAAAGTAGTACAGCTAAAATGTTTCCCACAACACATGCTGAATTCTCATGCTTTAGTACCAGCTACCATCATGTAAGAGGAAAATTCCCTGAAAATTTGAAGAGCCACGACTCTAATCCTGTTTTAAATTCCTTCTTAACATTCGTGTCAACCACAGCACCTACAAGACCCAGCTTAGTGATCATGGCTGAACAAGTGAATTGCAACCATTCCTTTTCCCATTCTTTCCATTTCCCACTTGTTCCTTCTCTATTGCTACTAGGGCTGTGCAAAATTTCACCGGAAGTTTCGTTTTGATGATGTTTTGGCTCGTTTTGAGCTTGAAACAGCAACATCGAAATGAAACGTCGAAATGCAAGTCGAAATGGAACAGTGCCATTTCACACAGCCCTGAATTGCTACCCCATTTAAAAACAAAACAATATATTTCCATATATGTAAACACTCTCATGGATGGTGCTGGATGGTACAGCTCAGCTGGTGCACTTGAGAGCAGTGCCTGCTAGAAAGCAGATGCACTGTGCTTACCCTTCTCCTCAGCATTCCCAAATGATTAGAGGGAGACCCTTTCTGAGGGGGGTGTGGTGCCATTGCCATTGGAGTTCCTTCCACCACTGTCTCAGTATCAAGATTGTATATGACTCTGAGGAGCAAGGGAAGTATGAATACAGAATCTGCATCAAAGAATTTGTTCCCAGTAACCAACCTTAATTTCTTGTTCTTGACTTTTTATGTAGTTCAGTAATGAGAATGGATTGGCAGGCATCACTAGAGGAAAGGAGTGGGGATCAAGATCCTAACTGTATTAGGACTGAATTAGGCCCTATTAAACTGAACATCAACTCTTGACAGTAACATTGCATACATGTGCATATAGCAACCCTGTGGAGCTCAGAAACTGGAATGTGTAAGGCCTGCTAAGAAGGTAGCCATTGCTCTGGAGGAGCATGACTGAACTCCAACAGCAGGGAGGAATAGATGCTAGCTAATAGCTTGCTTCCCTACACTGTCAAAACCCAGTCTGTATGAAGCATATGTTGATACTTGTGAATATTGCAAAAGAACTAACTTTTAAAACTTGGAGAACTTGTGAAATTCCCATGTTCCATTTAGACAGTACACCAGGACTCTCTTAACATCTAGAGTAAATAATTTTTAGACATCCTGGCAACTGCAAGGCCTAGGAAAGAAGCTGTAGGAAAATGGCAGGTTTATCATTTTTTTGTGGAAGCCAGATACAACAAAATCATTGCCTTTGTGCAACCGTGAAAGGTAGATCTGGCATTGTGGTACATAACTCACCCACTCACCTAATCGACACCTTGCCTACTATGAAAGCAGTTTAATAGATAAATGAAACTGTGAACAGGCAGCCAAGTGTTCAAACTGATAGGACTAAATTGAGATCCCATAATAGAACTCGTTCTCTCATCCATCAGTGGATACATCTTGACAAGTCCCTTCATACATTTTTTGACTGCATTGTGTGTGAAGACAGATTTATTATCTATGAGCACAATGTACACTGCAATAGTTGCTAACTGGGCTTTTATAGAGGTTATAGAGAGCCCTGAAATTTTTAATTGAAGTAAAAAGTCCACTATAAATTGAATTACTGATGAAACTGAGGTCCAGTTTTGCCACACATCCATTTCATAAATCTGGCCCATTACATCATAGAGCTTTCTAGTGGACTGTATTCTTAAGTAATGCTTGTTGCAACTCTGAAGGGCAATTTTTTTAAAGATATGTTGGTTCCCTACATCCCATGTAGTCAGGTGTAGTAACAGAGGTTCTGGGTAGTCAATCCTGATGTTAGTTTAATAAATGTGGTACAAACTTCTTTTGGTGCTATATCACCTTGGAAAGTGTCTGGAGGTATTTCTGTTGCCATGCTGCAGCCAGTAAGATTATACTTTGTTGCTTATTTCTTGACTTTTTTACTGTTTTATAATCTGTGGAAAGGGGGAAAAAGTAGAGCATTCACTTCTCTCACTTCAAGAGAAAAGCAGCAGATATGAGCAGACTCTGTGTTTGTCCCTGAGCAGAAATGGAGGCACTTTGCTTTGTGTCCTGGATGCAAACGTGTATGTTTAGAAACCCCCATACATTGAAAATACCATCTATTACTTCTTTCTTTATTGATCATTGAAGTCATATGCAGAGGACTGAAATCCAAGTTGTCCATGGTAACACATGCTCAATTAATTATTCTAATATAATAAAAGCCTTAGTCTGTCTGTCTGTCCATAATAATTTATGAGCACTCTGACTGCTTGTCTTAGTAACGAATTAGAATGCTGAATGAAACAACCAATCAGAGTGCTTTGCACAGACAGATATACATGGCAGAGCACCACCATGACAGCGGGAACTGAGGGACTGGAGGCAGCGGCAGTGCAGGGTGCTTGCAATGCAGCATTGGCCTCACCCCCCTGCTACAACCTCACCACTGCATCCAAGGGGTGGCCTTGCCCCCCTGCTCCTAGCAGGTGGTGGCAGCGCTGGCCAGCTTCATCCCCACCATCATAGCAGCAAATGGGGACACGGGGGATGGTGAGGACAGACTGGCATAGCGGAGCGCCGCCATCATGGAGGGGATGGAGGAGGGTGTGAGGTTAGCACCACAGCACCCTGTGTCACCGCTAACTCCAAGTAGCAGGGCCAGAGGGGTGGGGCAGGCCACCCCTTGGATGTAGCAGCAGCTCAGGGTGCTGGTGGAAGAGACGGCGGGGCAAGTGTTCCCCCCCCCCACTTCAGGTAGGTGGTAGCAGCATGGGATGGTGGGTAATGGTTCTCTGTTCCTGACCTCCCCCCAGCAGGGAGGGGGAGGCAGTGGGGAAGATGGGAGGAAGGGAGGGAGAGAGGGGAGCAGGACAAGGAATGGGGGGGGGTTCTGGTAGCAGTGGTCCCCCACCGCTGCACCCCTCCTTCTGCTACCACCGCCACCCGGCGCTGACAACAGCCAGCAGAGAGGGGGAGGCAGCAGGAACAGGGGGGATGTTGCATACAGCTAGATGCAGACCGGCGGTAGCACATGGTACTGGGTGTTGGCAGACACTGCCATGTGCAAACTCCCCTCCCCACTGTTCCTGGGAGCTGGCATGGGCATGGGGTAGAGTAGCAGGGGGCAGTGGTGGTGGTGGGGGGGGGACATAGGGGAGTGGGGGAGGATGAGGCTTGGGGGGTGCACAGGGCTGGAGGCAGAGTGACAGAACCATTCATGATGGGCAATTTGCTAGTTTTATATAAAATTTCTATATATTTGGAAATTGCCTAATGAACATAGAAAGGCAGAATTAGTCCAAACGTAAATGTCTACTTGTACTAGCGAAGCTTCTGTTGAAGTCATGACTGGTAAACAAAAGTTGGAACTGAAAAGTAATGGACCAAAATCACTGTTTTGGAAATTAGGCCTAATTAGTGAACAAAATAACTGATGCCTGATGAAGGGTGTTTGTGCCCGAAAGCTTGCAATTAAAGATTTCTTTTTGCAAATATCTTGTTGGTCTAATAAAAGATATCACTTCTACCATAAGCCCTTATTGCCTTATCCTTTGTATGTGCTTATTTTTCTCCACCTCATTTCTTCTTTTTCCTGTCTCTGGTTTTGCCTTCTAAATTAGAATCTGGCTTACCTGGACAAGGCTGAATCTTTTGTAACACCACTGTAAACCTGTGTCCATAGAAGAAGATAAAGCAATGCTCCAAACAGGTTGATGTTGGTGCTAATTTGCCAGGACCTGTGACAGCTGATAAGGCTGTGATCTGTGCTTGTCTCTAGCAGTGAGTTGACAAGAAAGAATTAGTCCCTGAACAGAAGATATATTGTCTATGTTTAATGTTGTTTCCTCTTTCCTTGTTGGGTGTGTTCTGTTTTCTCTACAAGGAAGCAGGATTGGATTTTAACAAAAACCAACTCCAGTGCAGCTAATGTTGCCTCTTTCTCCCCAAAATAATAGTTATTAATCAATTTTAACACCATCTGAAAGACTGTCATACAGGGTTTTCCTTACGAAATGTATCACCAACAAAAGGGAAGAGTGGAGGTTATTAAAGTGAAACCCTTATTTAATACCGTGCTTTTCAAACAATGTACTTATTTTTCTTATTTTTCTGTATCTTTAATAAAAACTTATATAAATTGGAATGGTGGTTTGTTACCATGAAGGCTGGTGTCTCTTGGCTTGAAAGCTTGCACATGTTTAACTTTTTCATGTTGAGCCATGGTGGGGTCATGCTAACACCTTTCACATGTTGGGCCCTGTTATTCTATCAGAACTACCCCATCTGAGAACTCAAATACTTCCTTGAACAGCTAAAAGGAATGGACCCTCCTCTCCATCAACTGTGAATGTAACACATTGCCGGAGATCTGGCTGTGGTAATCTGCATTACTTTTCTGATGACATGAGATACAAAACACTTGAGAACCAAGCAGGCTTTCTAAAACTACAGTACCTTTATGGCATCTCTTTTTTTTGACAGTTCTAATGCCATTGAACTGTTAAGACTGCTGATATGTATGGAAGCCCCCCAACCCCGTACTCCTTGCTGGAAATCTGTGCCATGATTGTCTTCAATGAAGGTGAAGGCTTGAACAAAACTCCATTCAGTATTTGCTTTTTAAGTCCATCATATTGAAGGACATGGATAAATTAACATGTTACATCAAGTTAAAAGGAAGCAAGGCACAAGCATTCATGTGTCTGTTCTTATTCCATGGTGGGTCAAAGCTAAACCATGCTATTTTAGACATCAGTGAAAGAGGGCCAAGCAAGAAATTTAGCTTTCATTTACTATAGGATACGAGTATGCAGATAGTTATCACCAGGCAGCTGACTCATGGTAAATCCACATTCCCTCATTACACTTACAGTGATTTGTTCATTTGTCCATACCACACCATAACATAACATCTTCCAGAATATTGTCTGTATTTGATCTGTAAGCTGCAGCATTCTCAGTCTGAACCAAGCATACCATGTGACACATGACTGATGTCACTAGGACCATAAACATACCATTTTAAACTGAAGCCAAAACTATGGCTTTCTTTATATCTTAAAATACATCTTCCTCTGTTACATCCACAACAAGGCAGGCTGCTGCTATTTCAAGTAAGAATAAGACAATGAAATGGCTGGTGGAATTGTCTATGGGATTTGAAGAGAAGACCAGATATCCTTCTGAGAGTTTGAAAGACACTTAAGGAGTATACAGTAAATACAGTATCCTTATTTGTCTCTAATATTCCATTGGTTTTATTGAAAAATAATCTGACTTCTTCAAAGGAAGATGTTTCACCTTTATCTTGGTTTCTAAAAGGAATTTAGAGGATTCCAAGCTGGTGTGCCTCAAGATTGGTAAGAGCAGATACAATGACACCTGCAGATGACTCAAAAGTATCAAAGGAAGATCTGAAGACATGCTTCACTATAGCCTGACTTCCTAGTGTTAGTGCACTGGCTAGTTTATTCTGGTCTTCAAGAAGCCCTTTTGCAAACAGAAATCTTTTCCCATAAGTAGTATTAGTACTGTGATAATATACTACCTGTGAATTAACCACTTATTCTAAGGGAAGCAGAGGAGATCACTTTTACATAAATGAAGACCATCTTTCCTTTTTCTTATCATCCTCTAATGCTATTAGATGCTATTCAGGCCATTATGAATGAATTAGGGTTAGAAGTGTATGAAAAAAGAGACGTCATATGGCAAATAATATCAGTTCTCTGTTCTTTTAGATATGGATTGAGACAATGGAAAGGTAGATCAGATTGATTTTGCAGGCTTAGGCAATCCATCTAAAATACATAGGGAGACCTTATTCTTTCATTAGCATCTAAAATATAAAAAAAAAGCTAAAAAAGGAGGGAAGTTTTTCCAGTGCTGTAGATGGAAATGAATGGCCATGTCATCCACAGATCATACAGCATCCTCAGATGCAGAGGAAGCAGCTATTATCTCAACATTTTCATTTACAGGACCTAACGATTGAGAGTCTGGTCTTCTTGTTGTGTGTGCCATCAGGTAAAGTTGCCGCAGACAAAACAGTCCAGAGGAGTGTGGTGTCCACTGAAGAATGCCATTTCTCAGTGTCCAGTGAAAAGACGATTACCTAAAATGGGATAGCAACCTGCAGACCAGATCCAGCCAGAGAATAGCTTGGATCTGGCCTGAGAAGGTCTGATTTACTGAGGGAGATGAGCTCCAATTTAAAGGAGACAGGTTATAACAGTGATTTAAAAGGGTTGTGACCACTTAACGCCTCTTACGCTGTACCTTCACTACTGAATTTGCCATTCCCTGTTGGCATTTGCCATGGCTTTTTGGCAGCCCCCAGTAGGTGAAGTGGGGCACAGAGAAGCTGGGGAGCAGTGGTGGGAGCAGAAGATTGGCAGCCCTCAGTGGCAGCCACATCACAAGTGCCTGGCTTGCCTCTCGGAAAGGTTTCCTACCCCTAATAGATAAGACGCACTCCTCTTAGAGCTGAATTTCTTCACTTTTAGATACAAAATGAAACCAGCAGACAGAACCAAGTCTATGTACTATCAGTAGCACCCATTTTTTTTAAGTAATCTTATTTTAATTATATGAGCTATTCAATTAAATTGCTACTGCCGTCAACTCTCAGATGATCTAAGGCAATAGGCTGGAGGATCTGCAGAGGTTCATCTCTGTTACAGTTGGAGGAACTGAGGCAGCAGAATAGATATCTTGTTCCCCTCATAGCCTCACCTTAAGAAAAAAAGGTCATATCCTTATCTTCTGTCCTGTCAATGTCTTTAGACAGTAAATACTTCATGGTAGGAATTGTATAGATCCCAGCACAATGAGGCCTCAATCCTGATTGGGGGTATTTGGACACTATGTTGATATTTATTACTCCCGAGTTATGGACATTTCTTGCCTTCTCTTTTTCTTCCTACTTTGCTTTTTGAGTTTGTAATTTCTAAGGTTCAGGTGTATAATTATGCACCTGCTGGTAACATGTTTGTTGGTGGTTGTAATATCTTTTAGTTAAATTCAGAAAGATGCTTAAGAACTTGCCCAACTTTTGGCAGATAACTAGTCTCCTTGATGCCAGTGGGACTGCTTTCATGCTTGCACTTAGGCACATGTTTTAAGCACCTTGATGATTGAAACTGGGAAAGAAATGTCAGTATCAATGTAACATTTATGTTACATCAGTTTTTTCCTAACCTATGAGCTTAATGAGGTCAAGCATATCTAGAGATGGTGTTTGACCTTTTGAAAGTTTTGGGTACCAAGTGAAAGCCTTGTGTTTTTGAAGGTGCTTAGGTAAATAGAAGACAGCATGGAAAATGAATCACACTAATCTACACGTGGAGTACTCCACAGGAATACTGACTGGCAGCTATTCATGTAAGGAAAGCAAGCCGGGTTTAGCACACTGATCACTAAGTGAAAGCTTAATCTGTTCTTGCCATCATGAGTTGTTCCATATAGGTCACTGCACTTGACAGAACTTGCTTGGCTAAGAGTTTGACTTCAACCAGAAAACTGCTTATATTCAATAAATATATTCTATGCTTAAAATGTATTTTGCTATAGATTACGCTCTGATGCTATATGGTGTACAAGGAAGGAAGAAATACAAGAAGTGCTTCTCCATACGGTTGTTTACACAGTGACCAGTCACCAGGTGTAGCTTTGCACCCTACATTTCCTTCTGGACTCCCTGGCTATTTACCACCCATGAAAGACCTGAGTTAGCAAGCAGAGCTGGCCAGGCATGTAAGGGAAGCAGGAGGAATCTTTTGAAGGAGTGCAGCGAGTGCTGTGTTCCTCATGTTGGGAGTGCTAGGAAGAACAGAGCCTCAAGAAACAACTGACCCTTATGGCTACATCCAGATGGAGGAGCACATTCCTGTTGCGGTGTCTCAAAGCATTTTGAGATGCTACAAAAGGCATGCTGGGAATGAAAAAATGTTCCCCGCACTGCAGCATGGACTTTAAATTTGAAACTGGGAAATCCTGGTATCAAAAAAATACACACTGAAAAAAAGGGCATAGGGCACACTCCTGGAGCATGCCCTGAGGCAACCAGAGACTGGGTCCTCCAGAGAGATACTCTAGTACCTATCCAGAGTGTCTCTATGCCTGCTGCATGTCCCTGCTGCTCCAGCACACAGCTTCAGTATGCTGGAGCAAATAGGAGTGGGGCACGTCTGGCAGTGGTGGATCACACCCAGGCTGTCATTAGTAAGTAGGGACATAGGGGTGAGAGGATTATGGGTGGGGAGAACTGTGTGAGGGTGGGGGGGACTATGTGGGTGTAAGGGGACTATGTGGAGGTGGGGGGCACTATGTGGGAGGGGTGGGTTGCCCGCCTACCCCGTCTCACAGTGCACAGCCCCCCTGCAGCAGCAGGAGCAGCAGCAGCAGCAGGCCGTTGGGGTGCTCATGGCCAGCTCTTGGCAGAGACCCCCCTGCAGATGTACATGGTGCATGGTGCTGGTCTGGCCCACTGGCACGCATCCTTGAGCAGGACCAGGCCTGCTCTTGCTATCACCTGGGCTTCTGGCACTGCACGCAAGAGCTGCATGCCCTCAGGCTAGGCCGGGTCCTATCTCCACATGCCCCATGCAACATTGGGCCAGATTGGCTCCATGGAGGCAGGACCCAGTTTGGCATGAGGGTGCTTGGCTCTTTTGTGCAGTGCTGGGGGCCAGGGTGTTAGCAACAGCTGGCCTGGACCTGTCTGAGGGTGAGCACCAGCAGGCTGGGCCAACACCATGTGCCAAGTGCAGCCACCAAGGGTCTCTGCGAGGAGCTGGCCATGAGTGCCCCAATGGCCCACTGCTGCTGCTGCTATTGCTGCTGTTGCTACTACCAGGGGGTGGGGGACTGTGTGCCATGCAGGGGGATGGCCAGGGGACCCACCTCTCCCACAGTCTGCCCCCCACACACACTCCCCAAACACTGACAGTCCCCCCACACCCACAACCACCCCACAATCCACCTACAAACCCCACACCCCCACCCACAAACCCCAGCCCCACAAATCCCCCCACATACCCACCCACAAACCCCAAGCCCAGAAACACCACACCCCCAAACTCCCACACAAGCACCACCCCACTCCACAAACCTCACCCTCACAAACCCTACACCCACTCCTATACCCACACACATACCCCCCCAAAGCCTCTCCACAAACCCCATCCCCACAGCCTGTCCCCCCCCCCCAAATGCCACACCGCCCTCACAAATCTCACACCCTGCATGCCCAGCTGGCAGATGGGACAGGTCCCATAGGGTGCAACCACACATGCAGGCACATGGAGCCAGCCTGGCCCGATGGCACATGGGGCACATGGAGGCAGGATCTGGCCCAGCCAGAGGGAGCCACTGCTTGCGTACAGTGCCAGGAAGCCTGGGTGACAGCAGGAGCTGGCTTGGTATTATTCAAGGGTGCATGCCAGTGGGCCAGGTTGGCACCATGCACCATGTGCAGTCACCAAGGGTGTCTGCCCAGAGTTGGCCATGAGTGCCCCAACAGCCTGCTGCTGCTGCCATGGAGGGGCTCTGCTCTGCTGCCATGGAGGGGCTGGGCAGGGGACTCATCCTTCTCACATAGTCCCATCCACTCCCACACCGTTCCCCCGTATCCACACTCCTCCATCCCTAGTTCCTACTTACCGGGAACAGTGCCTGGGTCCAATCCACTGCTGCCAGCCCCATTCCTATTTTTCCCAGCATGCTGCAGCTGTGTCCTGGAGCAGCAAGGACATGTGTCAAGCATAGAGACATTCTGGCCAGGTGCTAAGGTATCTCTCTGAAGGACCCAGCCTCTGGTTGCCTCAGGGCATACTCCAAGAGCGCACCCCGTACCATTTTTATTCAGGATATATTTTTTTATACTGGGATTTCCTAGTATCAAATTTACAGTCTGCACTGCAAATATGCAATGTAGGGAACATTTTTTCATTCCCAGTGTACCTCTTGTGGTGTCTCAAGCTACTTTGACATGCTGCAACAGGCATGTGTTTGCTCACCTGGATGCGGTCTATGTGTTTATTATATAGCATGTACACAAACATCACATTGTTTGAAACAATTTCAAATAGTTTAGGGACAGCAAAATATAACCTCCACACATACACCTTTCTAAACAAGAACATGCTTTTTGTCCTGAGTACCAGTTCAATGCCACAACTTTCTAATGAGTATAACATTAATAAAATGCCAAATGGAATTTCCAAAGAGTCCTTGGTATTGCTTTCATTAGAGTCAAAGAAACACTCCTAGGGAAGCAGATCCAGCCCAATGCTGAGTGCTTTTGAAATATCTCACCTCCACCATTTAAGATACTATGTAGTCCTGAAAAATTTTACTCAAAGTAAAAGTATTTGTTAATATGGAACAATTGTTGTGAACAAAGAAAAGTGAAGTGCAAAGGCCGCTATGTGACACTTAGAAAAGAATGCTTCCATGAGTCAGGCTAATAGCCTGCCATCCCTTTCAGATTTATTTATACCTTTCTTAAAGGCTCACTGAACAATTCATTTTTAAAATGAATTTATGGTATATTATATGAATACTGGGGCACTGTTGTCATTGATAGAAAGAAAAAAAAGGTGGGAAGTCACACTGGGAGTTTTTTGGGTTTCATAAACGCTAGTTCTTTTTTTCCGGTGGAAATAAAGAGATAAAATAATAGAAGATGACATTTTATTGAGGTACACAGAAAGAGATAAGAATGGTTTAATGAGTCAATACAAATTAAATGGGCTACATATTGGGGAAACCCTTTTGTAAAGAACTCAGAGAGTTAATGCAATTCTTTCCTCTCCCTTTTTTCACAGGCTTCCCTTCACATGCTGTGATCTGATTCTTTTTTTTTTTGCAAGTAGTCATATAAATTCAGTAAGATTTCTGATTAAAGCAACAAAAATTTGGTTTGTTGCACATCTTCACCATAAACTGTAGTGATTCACTACAATGATTTGGATAAATAAAAATTGGGGGATAATCATGCAAAAAAAAAAAAAAAATCAGAGCAACAAATCCCATTTCCGTGGGAATTGTGCTCGAATATCATACATCAGGGGGTAAAATGCCTCTTGGTTCAAGCATTTTAGATATTCTTATAGAATATTAGTGAACAAGAGGCTAAACTATAGGAAGATTTGTGAAATGTAGTTTATTACTAACCTCCTGAGAGGGTATAAGACTTTCCATCCTTACTAAGTTTAAAAAAAAACAACTTTTCATAAAGGATTAAATTTTAAGTGGCTATTTACTCTTGGAAACAACAAGGTTATCCAGCATTTTCCTTCACCTGAAGATGCAGCCTAGCACTCAACTTTGTTACCACAGCTCTACTGCCACAGAAAACTACTTTATTCATATAATGGTTCATCAGCACTCCCAATATATTCCATAAAAAGATTCTGCAAAGCAGCAGCAATTAGCAACTGCTTTTATTTATTCATGTGATGTGTATTTATTTCCTTTTTTTTGGTCACTAATTTGAACAAGCTTTTTTCCACTCCCTTTATGCTGCAATCTATGGTAAATGTTGGAGATTTAAGCAATCTCAAGAGTTCATAAACATATTGATTTATGAGTAGAACATTTTTAAAAAAGCAACTGTAAATTACAGTTTTGCATTGCAAGTTCCCTGAGGGACATGTTTTGTGGCAGTTAAAGATCAACTGGAAAACAAATCCGAGTTGTGGATGTTAGTGAACAAAGCTGGAGGATTAGAAGCAAGCTAAATGATCTTCACTGTCCCTCCTGGCCTTTCAACTTGAACCTCATCCATCCAAGAGGCAGATATAATCTCAGTCCCTTGAAGTACAGTATCTCTGGCAGGGTCTTAATCACTGTCCACTTTATCCCATAGTTTTGGCAGTTGACAGTTTTTTCACCGTTTCTATGTCCGACCTCCTATGATTACATTTCCACTATCTATTCACACAGCTGCTTCTCCAAGTTTGTAACAAAGTTGCATCAAGCTTTCTCTCTAGATCCCTGAGCCCTCTCCCCTGTTTTACCCTTTCTGATGTCTTGATATTTGCCCATGCAGATAGTACATGGAGCATTTCTGTTCTGTTAGCTGAAATTTATGGTTGCTCCTCTTAGTATCTGGGGAACCACAGTAACTTTCTGCAAAAAATGAAGTCTTGGATACTCCTTCTCCCTTTCACTTAAAGCTTCTTCAAAGTATTTTTGGAGTTAGACTTAATTTAGTTCATAGATTCATAAATTGTTAGGGGCTGGAAGGTACCTCACAAGATCATTGGATCCAGCTCCCCTGCACTAGGCAGGAAAGACAACTGGGGTTAGGTGACCATAATGAGGTGACCATCCAGTCTCCTCTTGAAGACTTCCAGGGTAGGTGATTGCACCACCTCTGGAGGGAGCTTATTCCACAGTTTGGACACCCTGACAGCAAGTAAGTTTTTCCTAGAATTAGGCCTGAAATGGTCTTCCAGGAGTTTGTGGCCATTACTCCTGGTTTTCCCCAAGGGTGCCCTGGAGAACATTTGTTTGCCCAGCCCTTGATGTACTCCCCTGATGTAGCATACCAAGTCCCCTCTTAGCCTTCTCTTTTTTAGGCTTAAGAGGCCCAGGTCCCTCAGCCTTTCCTCATATGGCTTGCCTTGCAAGTCTCTGATCATATGGGTGGCTCTTCTCTGGACTCTCTAAATGCTTTTCCATGTCCTTGTTGAAGTACAGTGCCCAGAACTGGAGGCAGTACTCCAGCTGCAGTTTCACCAATGCTGAGTAGAGTAGAAGAATCACTTCCTGAAGTCACAAAAAGCAATGCAAACCAAACCTTCTCCAGCAGCTGCCAAACCATAAACAAATTCAAGAACTGCACTCTGGCCTGAAAAGATCCCTAGATGCCTAGATTAAGGTTTTGGTACACATACAAAAGCAAACCAGATTAAGCACCCAAATCCCTAAATAACTCTGATGCAGACTGGAACGGTGAGGCAGGGAAGATGGGAAATAACCACTAGTGGTTACACAAGCAGCCCAGGAAGGGTAAGATCTGGCTTCTAGGCCTCTTCATCCTTAGGGTATTCACATTCTTACCTCCTACTTCCAGGAAAGTGCTCCAACCACTAGGAGATAGAATACACTAGCTGGAGGTACTTGTCATTTTGAAGATAAGTTAGTTTGTTATTCTTAACCCATGACTCTCCAGGCAGCAAGGATTAGATCCTCTTGTGACTGCCTGGCCTTGAGCAGCTGATCACATGTGGCCTTGGCCCAGACAGTCAGCACCGGACATCCCGAGGTTTCTTGTAAACGGAGAGGTAGATGCTTATCACCTAGGTGGCCACCCCCAGACTGTCCTGTCATGACTTCGAATGTAATTTCAGTGGCGGGTGCAAACCACCAAGGTCTCCTCTGCGGTGGGTAGTCTGCTAGGTGGCCACCCGTGAGGCTCCACCTCCCCTACACCCAGCCTCACGCCAACCTTCAGCAGGTTACTGGATCTTATCAGCTGCTCCTCCAATGCTGCTGTGTTTTTGACCCTGATGTCCTCTTGAGCCTTTTGTGTCCCAAGCACTGGCTCCTGGGGTGGCTCAACTGATCCGCTATCTGGCCTAAGCTGGGCCTCCTCCTGCCCTAAGCTGCCTCAGGCCTGGGACCTGAAAAATCAACCAACAACCAAAAGGAAAAAGGAAGGATGGAAAGAAGCCACCCTACCAGTGCCTCTACTCTGTATTCTATTCCTTTAATAGGGACTTCCTTCCTGGCTAGGAGACTTAGTCCCTTGGCATCATTTATCCCACTGCACAACCTCTCCAAAATGGGGAAAAAACACCCAAACAAAAACAAAATTATGAGTTGGGGAGGGTCTGTCCAGTTTCCTACCCTAGCCCTACTGCTAGGATACAGGGATACTGCCTCATCACTCTTACTATGAATCTCTTTGTCCTCATCCCTGCTAGTCAGTACCCCACTCCCAGTACCTGGGACCTCTATGGGAGCTGACCCATCGTCTGGCCAGGGACGGCTGCGGCTTCTCTTCTTGGGCCGTCACTCCTCTCAAGCCATTGAATGCAACTTATGGAATCGTTTTCCCCCAGTGTCGTCTGGAGTGTTCCGCTTCCAGCGCCCCATGGTCCTTTCGGGTCTGATCAGCCACTGCTGATTGGTCTTTCTGTGGTCATCATACTGTCCTTACTTTGTCCTGTCAGCATATTCCTCTGTTTCACAAGCCCATCACATGCACACATTCTAATTTGGGCTTCACTGGTCTTCTCCTAATTTGGTCTGTTCCCTCAAAACTGGAAAGCCCAAGGACTCTGGAATGGGACACTGTGAGCTACTGCCACCTTATCTAATGTTATGGAACAGTGTGGTACATGTCTTTAGTTTCCCAGCCTGTGTGTCTGCTCACTGCTTGCCTGTCAGACACAGGGTCTTGAGGAAACTTTCAGAAACAGGCTTTTAGAAATCATGTATCCTTTGCTATTGCTCTGGACCATTATTCTAATGCATATATACTTTACCTATAAGCCAATTCCCAAAAGCAAACCTGTAAATACCATTTTCTAGCCATCAGTCCTCTCCTTGAAGGTCTAACACCTTCTCATCATAAGTGGGGCATAATAAAGGGAATTACTGGCAATATTTAATGAGGTTGTGGGGAGGACCCCCAGTAGTCATCTGGGGAAAAGTATGACGGCATTCATGGTCAGGGGTGCCAACAGGCCAGACACTGTGATGAACCCTTAACCATTGTTCAAATGTTGCCCATATCCCCTCTGATTTGGTCTTTGCCTCAGCATTCCCTAGCCTGGCAATTAAGTTTTAGCCAATCAGGTTTAAACAGGCCTCCCCCATTCAGTAAGGGACCCACACTTTCCCTGACCTTCCTCTTGTTGCTAGCATAGTTGTAGAAATCCTTCTGGTTACCATTCATGTCCCTTGCTAACTCCAGTTGTTCTTTGGCCTTCCTGACTTCATCCCTCAATGCCCACCTGAGTAATATTCTTATACTCCTTTCAAATTGTTTGTCCAAGATTCCACTTCTTGTGAGCTTCCTTTTTGTGTTTAAGCTCACCAAAGAGTCTTCTGCTAAGCCAAGCTGGCCACTTGCCACATTTGCTATTCTTCCTGCACATAAGGATGGTTTGTTCCTGTGTCCTTAGTAAGGTTTCTTTAAAATACAATCAGATTTCCTGGACTCCTTTCCCCTCAGACAGGCCTCAGAGGGGATCCTGCCCATCAGTTCCCTGAGGGAGTTAAAATCTGCTTTTCTGAAGTCCAGGGTCCATACTCTGCTGCTCTCTTTTCTTCCTTTTGTCAGGATCCTGAACTTGATCATCTCATGGTCACTGCTGCCCAACTTGTTATCCACATCTACACCCCCGCACCAATTCTTCCCTGTTTTGAGCAGTAGGCCAAGAAGAGCATGTCTCCTAATTGGTCTCTCCAATGCTCTCCAAAAACAACCTGAATTGCCTGTGCACTGCTGTATTCCCATCCCAGCAGATGTCAGGGGGGTTGAAGTCCCACATGAGAACTAGAGATCTGGAATTTCCACTAGTTGTCTGAAGAAAGCCTCATATACCTCATCCTCCTGGTCTGGTGGTCTATAGCAGACACTCACCTCTTAAAGTGCCGCCCCTCTACAGATCTTACATGTTCCATCCACTCTAGACCCAACACCCAGCATCTTCTCTGTGGGTAGGTGTCTACTTGAATTCTTTAGATTAGTTAATTGGGGTTTAGAGTTTTCTTTTAAACTATGGCTGCAGGAAAGGCTGGTAATGGTGGTAGTGCTGTTTATTTTTTTCATAGCAGCCTTATCTTGAAATACTCACCAAGGAAATGAGATTGGATAAAAATGGAAGCAACTTCTGGGAGCAGAGACTAGATAGAACCCAAGACTCTCATCTGCTAGCCAAGTAATCTAATTACTAGGCTTCTGAGTAAGGCTACCTCCTGCTTACTCTCTGTGTAGATCCTTGACTTCTGTATTTGTAGTAACTCATCACAACTTCAACACAAGGGATGTTGAGTGTAGCCACTCACTCTTGCCTACAGCCTTGTGATTCTGGCACTCTTCTAGATCATGGGTAATGTGGGTTTTAACCCCTTAGGGTGAGGAGAGCACAAAAATCAGGTCTCCCACTTCCTGGGTGAGTCCCCAAACCAGTAAGCTATTGAATAAAAGGTAGGCATCACCTGGGGAAGCCATGCTTTAAAAAGAGATGGTCTACAACTGCATTCTGTGAAGGGCTTAATCCTGTGTGTTCACTGCACTCTGAGCATGGCTGTTGGATTAGACCTTTCAGGGGGACTTAGATGCAGCTGTACCTTTTTCTGGGCCTCAGTCTGGCAGGAGCTAGATGCTCAGCTGCTCAGACTGGGGCACTTCTGGGCATGCGAAGAAACAGAAAGTTAGATGTCTAGAGAGCTTTAGGGTAAAACAGAAATGTTTCACTAGCCAGTTCAGCAACTCCAGGATTACATGGTTAATGAGTAAGGGTTTTTTTTTCCCCTTCTTTTGAACTCAAGCACCTAAAGTCCACCTAAGTCCAGATCTTCTTTCCTGTAGACTCTGTTCTCTCCCTCATTGTCTTCACTTCACTTCCTCTTAGTCTTCCTTATGTACTCAGAGGTACTTTATAAAGTCAGTTTGTTCCTTCACCAGCTGCTTAACACTCTTTAGCAAGGTTTTATCACTGCATTTTATTTCACCCTTCAGCCCCATATAATTTAAGAGGGGCAAGCAAAAGTTGCTTTGTTTCTAATAACCTTCCTAGTGGTTGGTTCTCTTGATTGAGGTATCTGAACATAACACCTTGACTCAGCATGATAACAAATTTATCTCAAGTGTAGGCTATTGCTGGTAGTATAGTGAAGTTAGCCTCCAGCTGCTTGTTTCCATTCACATTTTTGCAAGTCACTCATTAACATTGTGTGAAATACTGTTGCTGAATAGCTCAAATATCTCTTGTGAAATTAGACCGCTAAACTGATTTGAATAAAAACCGATGCTGTTTTATTATTAAAAACGTTGAAACCAGTTGATATTTTACGTAGAAATACATACTAGAACCACTGGGATGTGACGGAACTGATAAGAAATCAAACATACGTCAGATAAAGCCAAAGCGCACAACTTCCTGGCAGAAGATAATGTATCATTCTTAACAAATGCATTCAAAGGAACAATGTGGCAAACCTTAGGGATTTATACAACAAACTTCACTTGTACAGAATCATCTCTTTCTTGATTTTCTATCTTTATGACTGCGTCTACATGAGATGCATTAATGCTAATTAGCCTAATTAAATGAGCAATTAAGAGCACTGCTACACATGTGTGCCCTTAACGCGCATTAAAAATGCAGGTATTAAATTTAGGTGTGATTAGTTAAAGCTCATTAACACACCTGTAAATGTGACCTGGCACTAACTTTAGTGCTAGGTCTGCCCAGCCACTAGAGGGCTGGCCTGAGCCCAGCGCCAGGGCTCCTGGCTGGCTGTATCTCCTCCCAGAGTTTGGTTGCTCTCTGGCAGCCCCTAGCTGCAGGCTATAAAAGCCAGTAACCATTTTATGCCCTGGGACACACACACACCAGGAGCCTGGACAAAACTGTTGGTCTGTACAGGAGCTCAGCAGATCTCATGTGACCCCTGGACAGGACACAGGCTGCCTCTGCCTGTCCTGTCTCCTCTCCAGAGCTGCTGCTTCACCACAGATGAGTGTTGAAAAGTGCTGCAGCTTGCTGCACCCCTTACCCAACTCTGAGATCCCTCCAGGGCTGCTGCCTGGCTACCTCTGCCAGCAGGGCCAGTAGCTGTTCCCTGCTGCTTCCCACCCTCAGCTGTCTCCTGTGCTTATAGGTCCTATGGCAAAGTGCCTCTGCTGTGTGGCTCCCAGTCCCTGGCTGTGCCACTGCACTGGGTGCAGCTGGCAACCATCCAGGGCTCACATCACAAGGATAGTCACACGGGGTCCCAGGGAGTGAGTGTGGGTTGATTATGTTGTCCTCCTCCTCCCCATTGAGCCCCAGTCCCTCCTGCATGTGCACTACTGTTTCAGCCACCAGGGCCACCAAGTGGTGCTCAGATGCCCACATTTATGAGGCCCTGTTGGGCAGGATGTGGGAGTGAAAGCACTCTCAGTTGCTGTGGCAGTGCTTAGTAAAGATCAAGTTTTTGCGGGCACAGTGGATGGCTGTGACCGACTTCAGTCATCAGTCACATCATGCCCAAAAGTCCATGTCTTTTACGTGACAGTTGACCTGAATTTTGGCATCCCAGGAACCAGGCCACAACCCTGTAAGTGTCACCATCAGGGGCAGCTTGTCCGAGTCCCCGCCCCTCCCTGATACCTTTGATGACACATCACTGGAGGAGGGGACCTTAGGCCTTCAGTGCCCCACCCCTTCCTCCTCCCTGCCTGCTGCATCAACTGGCAGATTGGGGAGCCCTGCCCAGCAGCTGCCTCACCCTTGGCCCACCATGCACCATGGGCCTTGGACACTGAGTGCAGCTGGACACCATTATAGATGGGGAGGTCTGTGCTGAGCCACCAGCCTCACCATTCCAGACACATGGTAAGTCTCTCATTGGGGAAGGACCCTCCCAGTCCCCACCCTTACTTCTGTCCCTGGCTGCAGCCCCTACCCCCACTCCCTGCTTGGCCCACCTGCAGTCCCCTTGCCCTGGGTTCCCCCCCCCCCCAGATGCAGACGGGCAGGACATAGTTCAGAACTTTATTGAGAAACTCATGTCCCCTCAGCTGGGTGGGCATGGGCCTCTCACATGCTGAGGAAGGTGTAAATGCCAACAGTGATGTCCACCTTGGTAGCAGGGGGCAGGAACATGTAGTGCTGTGACAAGTAGCCCCCCAGGTGGTGGTGGAAGCTTTGAGCATAGCCTTGCCCCCTGCTCTGTCATAGCTCAGGGCCCTGAACCAGGAGCACAGGTGTGCCTGGGCACCAGGAGGATCAGCAGCATGATGTAGTGGCTTGGGCACCCCTCATCCTGCACAAACAGCTTATCATGAACTGCCCTAGGCAGTTCATTATCATGAACTGCCTAGGGCACATGCAGCAGGGGCACACTTGGGGCACAATGGCAGTGTGAGAGGGGCAGCTTTGGGGTGCCTCTCCAGATAGGCCACCTGTGGGTAGGCAAGAGGTGCAGCCAGCTCCTTGACCCAGTTGTCTGGGAGCCCTGTGTGCCCCAAGCCCAGGAACGGTGAGCTGGGGAGCAGCACAGTAGAGTGGTTGGCCTGTAAGGGATGGGGAGTGGGATCTAGAGCCATGCCAGCAGGTATTGCCAGAATCCTGGTCTGACCTACCCTGGGAAGGGAGCAGGGGAGGCAGGCTGCTTGCTGCCAGCACCCAGCAAGCTGTCTGCCAGCTACAGGGGAGCAAAAGGGAATGGGGGGGGGGGCTCAGCTAGCAGCTGCCAGGGCCCAGGCCTGCCTGGCCAACTTATCATGGTCTCTGGGCATCCATGCATGGCCAACCCCTGATCTGAGGCTGGGCAGCGCAGGGACCCTGGTTCAGAGCATCTTATCTCTGAATTGTTGAAAACTCTCACAAAAGGCTTCTTTATCTTGCCTCTGTAGGGCCAACATCTAGATATGGGGAAGAGCCCGCCAGGTCCAGTGGGGATGCTGCCTCAGGACTGCTGCCACCCAATGCTGGAGTGATCCAGATGTGCTGGCTGCACCAGCAGTGCACCAGAAACCAGACCCTGCTGCTCCAGCAGCTGGTGGTGGTGGCAGAGGAGTAGGAGGCATGGGAGCAGATGCAGAAGGTACAGGAGCAGGTGCAGAAGGTTCATAGATTTCATAGGTGTGGGAGCAGACCTGGTGAGTGGAGTATGTCACCCAAGTGGAGGCATGGGATTGGGCACAGTGGGACCACTGGGTCCACATGGAGGCCCTGGAGCGGGAGCACCTACAGCAACTCCAGCAGCAGGGGGATGCTGACTTCCAGGCCATGGAGATCCTTTTGGCTCTGGCAGCTGTGTACATGGTCCCCACTGCTTGGATGCTGCCCATGGCCCTGCAGGTCCTCTAGGGCACCTCCTGCCCACCAGGCTCCCCGACCCACGATCCACCCGGACTGACTACTACCCACCTGGGCCCAGCCCTACCACTGTCTCTGGAACCATGTAGCTGAAGACCCAGCCCTGTGTTACACTGCCACCTGATGGGGTCACCATGGCCCCCGGACCCATGGGGAAACATCCAGGGGCTGGGGTGCTGGGCATCTGCCCCAGGGCTCTGCCCCCTAGGCCCCCACTCTGGGCTTGAAAAGATTTCATAGATTTCATAGACATTAGGGCTGGAAGGGACCTCGGAAGATCATCGAGTCCAGCCCCCCGCCCAAAGGGCAGGACGTCAGCTGGGGTCATAGGATCCCAGCAAGATAAGCATCCAGTTTCATCTTGAAGGTGTTCAATGAAGGCGCTTGAACAACCTCCGGTGGCAGGCTGTTCCAGACCTTGGGGGCTCGGACAGTAAAGAAATTCTTCCTTATGTCCAGCCTGAAACGATCTTGTAGTAGTTTGTGACCATTCGTCCTTGTCATCCCTTGGGGCGCTCTGGTGAACAAACGTTCCCCTAGATACTGATGGTCACCCCTGATAAACTTGTAGGTGGCCATCAAATCACCCCTGAGCCTGCATTTTCCAGGCTAAAGACCCCCAGGGCTCTCAGCCTGTCATCGTAGGGTCTGCTTCCCTGACCTCTGATCATGCGCATGGCTCTTCTCTGGACTCTCTCAAGCTTCTCCACATCCTTTCTGAATTGTGGATCCCAAAACTGGACGCAGTACTCCAGCTGCGGCCTCACTAAGGCCGAGTACAGGGGGAGAATGACGTCCCGGGATTTGCTTGAGAAGCATCTATGGATGCAAGCCAGCGTTTTGGTCGCTTTACTAGCCGCAGTATCGCATTGCAGGCTCATGTTCATCTTGTGGTCAATGATGACCCCCAAGTCTCTTTCTTCCATAGTGCTAACCAACAGAGCACTGCCGAGCCTATAAGGATGCTGCGGGTTTTTCTTCCCAAGGTGGAGAACGTTGCATTTATCGGCATTGAACACCATCAGATTCTCATCCGCCCACTTGCTGAGCCTGTCCAGGTCAAGCCTGGATCACCCGCCTGACTTCTGGTGTGGATGCTTTGCCCCAAAGTTTGGTGTCATCAGCAAACCTGGCCAGTCCACTTCTGACTCCAGTGTCCACATCATTAATGAAGATGTTGAACAGTATGGGTCCAAGGACAGAGCCTTGGGGGACCCCACTGGTCACAGGACACCACGATGAGTGACTTCCATCAATTACTACCCTCTGGGTCCGACCCCGGAGCCAATTTTCCAGCCAGTGGATCGTGGGGGACCCAAGGCGACAATTGGCCAGTTTCTCCAAGAGACGATCATGGGACACCAGATCGAAGGCTTTTTTGAAGTCAAGATATATGACATCAATCTCATCTCCCTTGTCCAGGTGATAGGTCACCTGGTCGTAGAAGGAAATGAGATTGGTCAAGCAAGACCTACCCGCAACAAACCCATGCTGGCTATCCCTTAAGATGTTGGTGTCGGCCAGTCCATTAAGGATGGCCTCCTTAATAAACTTTTCTAAGATCTTCCCCGGGATAGAAGTCAGGCTGATGGGCCTATAGTTAGCCGGATCCACTTTCCTTCCTTTCTTGAAGATAGGCACCACGTTGGCCTTCTTCCAGTCTTCAGGCACTACACCAGAGCGCCAAGAGTTTTCAAAGATCCGCGCTAGAGGCTGGGCTATGATGCTCGCCAGCTCCTTGAGTACCCTGGGGTGAAGATTGTCAGGGCCGGCTGACTTGAAGGTATCCAACTTCTCAAGATGTTCCTTCACAAAGTCAGCATTAATGGAGGGCAGGGGATCACCCTCACCCGGACTTCCCGGCCCTGTAGCGGGCACGGGCGTCCCATGGGGCTGATGAAAGACCGACGCAAAGTACCTATTTAATAGGTTGGCTTTTTCCTGGGCGTCAGTTGTCAGTTGCCCCATCTGGTTCAGCAGGGGTCCAACGTTGCCCCTGCTTTTCCTCCGGCTCCCCACATATCTGAAAAAGGACTTTTTATTGTCCTTGATGCTCAAAGCTAGCTGGAGTTCAGTTGCAGCCTTGGCTTTCCTGGTCTGCTCCCTACAGGACCGGACCAGTGCAGAATAATCCTCCTTGGAGGTGACTCCCATCCTCCATCCTTTGTAGGCCTTTCTTTTTAGCCTCGGGAGGTCTGCTAGGTCCCTGGAGAGCCAGGGGGGCTGCTGTCCCCTCTTGCTGCCTTTCCTCCGAGATGGAATAGACTTAGTTTGTGCATTGAGGATCGCTCCCTTGAGGAGCAACCACTCTTCTTGAACTCCCCTCTCCCTGTGGTCACAGTCCCTTAGGGCCTCACTGACAAGCCTCCTGAGCTTGTCAAAGTCAGCTTTCCTGAAGTCAAGGACTTGCGTGTTGCTGACTGACTTGCCAGCTTTTCAGCGGATGGTGAAGGTGATCAGCTCGTGGTCGCTGTCACCCAGCTTCCCATCGATCACTAGGTCGCTGACTAGGTCCTCCCCAGTAGCCAGCACCAGGTCGAGCAGCGCTTTGCCTCTCATTGGCCCATAGACTTCTTGAGTCAGGTAGAGGTCATCCACGCATGAGAGGAAGCTCTGCGACCGCTCAGATTTTGCTGAGCGATCCTCCCACGAGATGTCTGGGTAATTGAAGTCACCCATGACAACCATGTTCTTGGAGCAAGCTGCCTCAGCCAGTTCCTGGGCAAACTCCTGGTCTAGCTCAGGACTTTGGGTGGGAGGTCTGTAATAGACTCCCACCATTGTGTCCCCTGTGCTGTGTTCCCCACGGATTTTAACCCAGAGGGTCTCCAGCCGTCCACCTTGGTCGCCAATATCGGCTTGCAGGGACGCGTAGCTTTCCTTAACATAGAGAGCTACACCCCCGCCCCTTTTCTCTACATGATCCCTCCTGTACAGGGTATAGCCATCTATCCCCATGGTCCAGTCATGGGTGGAGTCCCACCAGGTCTCCGTGATCCCTATGACATCGTAATTGTTTGCACTGAGCAGGAGGATGAGCTCCTCCTGCTTATTCCCCAAGCTCCTGGCATTTGTGTACAGGCAGGCAAGTGCCCCCTGGGGGGCTCCTTCCTTGCCCACAGATTTTACCAGGGCTGGGGCTGGGGTGGGCTCCCTTGAGTGCCGTGATCCGCTGGCTTTGCAAGGATTGTTCAGCTGGCCAGCAGTGGCGGTAGTCCCCCCGTCCCCCAGCGGGCTTAGTTTAAAGCCCGGTGGAGCAGGTCAGCCAGTCTGGCTGAGAAGAGCCTCCTCCCTAGGGGAGAGAGGTGGAGACCATCTCTTCCCAGCAGCTCGCTGCCTCTCTCGCCAAAGAGCGGGCTGTGGTCATGAAAGCCAAAGCCTTCCTGACGACACCAGCGCCGCAGTCTTTGGTTGACCACATAGATCCTCCTGTCCCTTCTCAGCCCATAGCCTGAGACTGGGAGGATTGACGAGAACACCACCTGTGCCCCCAGACCCTTAAGCCCCGCTCCCAAATCCCTGTAGCGCCTCATGACCTGGCTGGGAGTGCTCCGATAAAATAAAGATAAAATATTGTAAATAATTTTCAATATGTATATAGTTTGCTTCTTGTACATGGGTTTTTTATTGTTGGTGTGTGGGGAGGGTGGTGGAGGGGCACTGTTTGTTGTGAGGGGAGGGGAGAGGGTGGGAGGCTATGAGGGCTAACATTTTTTTTTGTTTCACCCATGTGAGTGTCCTGAGAGTGGTGCTGGGGATGGGCAGGGGGTCAGGTTTGTGGGTGCATGGCAGATGTTTTGGAGTGGGAAGTACAGGAGGTACAGGAGGAGCATTGGGTAGAGCATCCTACAGCCAGTGCCCTGGCCCCTGCTAGTGAGTGCATGGCTTTCCTGTGGCCTGGGCAGGGGAAGCATGCTGTGGCCAGCAGGGCTGGCACCATAGCCAGCAGCAGTTCAGGGTGCTGGTCTTTGCTGGCAGGGATTGGGCTCGAGCAGTGGGGTGTCGGGCACCATTGGTGAGGGCAGGGGCAAGAACAGCCCTGGCACAGGGAGCTGCTGTGTGCTGCCTCTGCACTGGACACGTGGCTCTTGGGCAGGGAAGGGGCTAGCTGGGGAGCAGAGCTTCCAAGATGGCTGCTAGGTGCAGGCAGTCACGTGGCTAGAGACTGGAGCTCCCCCCCAGTGGCCACAGGGGCACATGGCAGGACTGGAGGGTCTCAGGACTAACTTTAGTGCCAAATGCACTAACTTTAGTCCCAAGTCTCTGCATGTGTAGATACCTGCTAAAAAAATTGTGTAATGCACATTAAATTTAGTCGTGCTTATTTGCAGGTGTAGACACACCCTATATGTATCTAAGTACTGCACTACTTTCTTTGGAGTCAGCAAAATACTATTTCAGCAGTAGAGACAGAAGTGTTTGTGTGATAGTGACTGTGAAAGAGTTGTGATAATCAATAATAGCCTTTTCCTCTATTAATGCAATCCAATTATAATAATCAACACCAAACTGGATTTTTTTAAGTCAATAAAACTGTCCCTATATGGGAAACTTCATGTGTTCTAAAAGAGAATTCATATGGGTCCAAATCTTCCTTGGTCTTGCAGCACAATTGCCAATGCCCACTCCAAATGTTGCAAAATACCTTTTGAACTAATCCAGGCTTGTCCAACATACAGCCCGCAGGCCACCATGTGGCCCGCCAAGGCATTTTCTGAGGCCCACGGTGCTGCGACAGGAAACGAAAGTAAACACGGTTTACTTTCGTTCCCACCCCTTGTCCCTCCCCCAGCCCCTTAGCAGCTTCCTAATGGCTGCTGAAGGGCTGGGAAAGGGACAAGGTTCCCACATGCACCATGTCAGCTTCATGTTGCTGATGCGGTGCATGTGGGAAGAGGAGTAGCCATGTGCCGCTTGGGACAGGATGAGCCCAGCTGGAGTGGCAGGGGTCAGCTGCACTTTCCCCCTACCTGCGCTAGTCAGTCCCAAGCGGCACACAGCTCCGCCGCTGCTTCTGCTGGCTGGTGCCGACCCAGGCGGATCTGTCCCATCCGGAGCAGCACGCAGCTGAAGCCGGATTCCCACATGCTGCTGGGGACAGGAGGATCCCGGCTGGGCCAGCACCAGCCAGCAAAAGTGGCATTGGAGCCATGTGCCACTCAGGACTGACTGGTGCAGGCAGGGGGAAAATGCAGCTGAACCCCTGCCACTCCGTCCAGGCTCGTCCCATTCCAAGCAGCACACGGCTCCACCACCACTTCTGCTGGCCGGTAAAGACCTGGCTGGGCTCCTTCCATCCCACCAGGACCAGCCCGGCTTGCACCGGGCATTGACACGGAGCTCCGTGACTGGCACTAGCAATGGGGCCTGGCAGAGAGAGGCAGCTTGGCGGTGGGTGGAAGTGGGGACAAGTACAGACAGGTCCTTCCCCAGGAAAAGTGGTGCTTAGCCCGCTTTTCTGTGCTTGGGAGCTGAGTATGGCCCGGAGCCATGTGGGACAGTGTGACCGGGCCGGGGGTCCCGCAGGAGGGAGGGGACGGGAGAGCCTGGGTGCAACCTGCAGGCGCTCACCTCAGAGAAACTCCGCATCCGGCACCGTGCATGGCTTGTCCGCAGAAAAGTGCTGGGCCGGAGCCTCCCCCCGCCGACACCCGGCCATGCCTATGAGGACCAGTCTGGCCGGTACCGGGTACCAACACGGAGCTCCGCGACTGTGGGAGCTGGGACCGGAACTGGCACTGCCTGCAGGGCTCAGCAGGGCGAGGCCAAGAGACGGCGGGTAAAAGCAGGTCCTTCCACAGGAGAAGCGGTGCTCATCCCACTGTTCTGTGCTTGGGAGCCGAGCAGGGCCAGAGCCACGTGGGGCAGTGCTTCTTGCCGACCAGCTCTTCTGTGAAGTTCCCATACTTCTTGAATACAATGTAGTATGGGTTCATATGCCTTTGAAGCTTCTTGTCACCACCAAGATCGTATTTGACATTTACCATAAAGCTTGTGCGTCTCTTCAGACGGAATATATACCCCTCAAAAGTGTTTGGTATTATTTATATACTGGCCAATTTATAAGACATCCTTTAATAATTTGAATTACAACAGGCAAACTTACCTTTTGAGTTTACCAAAGCTACCCAAACAACACTGCACAATTGCTGAACCAAATTTAGTTTTGATTTTAACCATATTTTAAACGCAGAGGTTCTAAGTTCAGGGAAGCCTCGACCCATTGTTTTAGGGGAAACAAAAACCTGCAAGTTAATCAATGCAGCTTCTCACACATCCTGCTATACTGGTGCTGGAAATAGCATCTCAATCCAAACAAGATTTTCTTTATAGCCTTAAAAACACCTTGTCAGTTGGCTTGCTAAAAAACATACACATTACCATTTAATAAATGCCATTTTGCTACACAAATGGAATTTATAACTCAAAACTTTTATATGAATTGCTGTCCCTTGTTTAAAAAATTAGGACAATCTTCCAGTCCAAGCTGGACAAAAGTGTTCTGGTCTGGGATCCACAGACAAATTCAATTTTTTTAGATAAAAATCAACCATTTGTGTCACATCCTGGTGATATCCATATATGTTTAAACTTTTGACAACTTAACCAAACAACACAAAACAAACAAACATTTTTTTTATAATAATAAAGCCATCACTTAGGTGAGGAAGAGCTGTTGATGGTAACAAGGCCTTGTGCTTTATCAGTCACCTTTGCTACTGGATTGAATTTTACCCTATAACTTCTATAAAAAAAAAAGCACACACACAAATACTAACATGTACAGTAGCAATGTACACATTTTGGGGATATTATTTCTATATATATATATTAAATAACAAGAATTATCTATATTTATTTTATTCTTTCAAAGGCCCATTTTGCCAATTCAAATGGGAACCTCTACAAATTTTTTTAAAATGTGAGCTCATGAGATTCCAATAACTTTGTTACAATTTTAACCACATTGCCATTTTAAAAAGGAGTTTTGTTTTGTTTTTTCCTTCAGAGGGACAATTTCTGTCTCAGAATGTTCACTTAAAAAGCTTTTTCCACATTCATATTGCTGGGACAATTGAGGGGATTGGGAGGTCCTGAAGGCTGAACCAACCGATTGACATGGGTCTGGCTCTGCCCCTCCTGCCTGCTCTTGCACCCAGTTGAGCTCCATCAACCTCTGCTCTGCTTTGCTCTCTGACTTCCCACATTCATTTGTTGACTCATTCCTCTCCTCTGCTGTTGTCTTTTGTATAACGCCCATCTGCAAAGCTTCAACACACATCTGACGCTGAGGATCTTTCAGCTGCTTCACCTGTTTCTCTGTATCACTTTTCAGCTCCTCCACACACTGCTGCAGTCTTACAGGCTGCAGAAGAATGGACACTAGGGTTGTGCAAAATTTTGCTTCCCATTTTGTTTTGACGCTGTTTTGACCCATTTTGACCTTGAAACAGCGAAGTCAGAACAAAACAGGCAGCGTTTAAACATCGTAGAAATAAAACAGGGCGGGTCGAAACATTTCAAAACATTTGAAACATTTTGAGTTTCGACCATGAAGCTGGGGCTTGCTTTCAATGCCTTGCTTGCAGGGAAAGAGAAAGTAAAGTAAGGAGAGGGAGGAGGAGGAGGAGCGGGGAAGGTGGTGGCTGGAGGAGTGCTCTTTTTATTGACTGCATAGCTGGCCAGTGACTGTCACCCTTCCCTGAGGTCCCTTCCAGCCCCAGTGCTCTGGGGGGAGGGATGGAAAAACTGCATAAAAGCCAGCATTTTTTAACTGCCCTGTTTTATGCTTTGGGGTCACTTACTGAGCTGTCTGTTCTAGCAGTTCACAGTCAGACCACTACCACTAGGAGCACTGATTTTCTAAAGGATTCCCTGCTTGCTACCCTAGCTACAGGGATTTCAGTATACTTTTTTCTTCTAGGTGCTTTTAGCGGGGAATGGGAACAGGGTCTCTCCCATTCCCTGCTGGTCCCCCCAGGTAAGTTCATAGATGGCCATCAGGTCCCCTCTCAGCCTTCTCTTGTGAAGGCTGAACAGGTTCAGGTCCCGTAACCTCTCCTCATAGGGCCTGCCCTGCTGCCCCCTGACCATGTGAGTGGCCCTCCTTTGAACCCTCGCCATGTTGTTCACATCCCTCCTGAGGTGCGGCGTCCAAAACTGGACACAGTACTCCAGCTGGGGCCTGACCAAGGTCACATAGAGGGGGAGGATCACCCCCTTGGACTTGCTCATGATGGATCTGTTGATGCATGACAAGGTGCGGTTAACCTTACTGACCGTGTCCTCACATTGGCAGCCCATGTTCATTTTGGAATCAGTAATGACTCTAAGATCTCTTTCTGCCACCATGCTTATGAGAAGGGAGTTCCTCAGCCTGTAGGTATGCTGCTGGTTCTTCCTGCCTAAGTGCAGCACCCTGCACTTATCAGTATTGAATCCCATCCTATTCTCATTCGCACACCCCTATTACCTGTCCAGGTCCAGCTGTATCCTGTCCCTCTCTTCTAGCGTGCCCATCTCACCCCAAATCTAGGTGTCATCAGTGAATTTGAACAGGGTGCTTTTCACCCCCTTGTCCAAGTCGCTAATAAAGAAATTGAACAGTGCGGGCCTGAGGACCGAGCCCTGGGGGACTCCACTGCCCATATCCCTCTAGGTTGAGTGGATGCTATAGAGGGAGAGTTTTGAACTGATTAGACCCATTTCATTGTCACTTCCTGCAACTTCATTGGTGTCAAAGTTCACGTGACATCACTTCCTGATGTGATACCACTGCCTGTGAGGTCTTTGAATATGGCTCGCCAGCCCACTTGGTGATAAAAAGTTCATGATCCAGCCCCACATTCAAAAAGTTTGGACATCCCTGAGCTAGTCTATTAAGTAAATACAGACAAATGGGCAGTAGGTTGTAGACAAAAAATGTCTTGTGAAAGCCCAAGGGGAGTGTTACCCATCTTATCATGCATATCTGTCACCTACATGTGGAAATCTGGCCTGATATGTTTTTAAAGGAGTTTGGATCATACGATCATTAACTGAATCTTTGTCCAGAAGAATTTTAGTTTGATAATTATATTCGATAACTTCCTGCTTTTGAAAGTCCACTGAAAGTGTTTTGAGCTAATTGCTGGTTCAAGCAGTCAACACACAAGCAGTTTAACAGTATTTTACTACATGTATAGAACTATTTTCTACAATGGCCTTTTCCATCTATGCCCTTAGTGCTTCATCAACTAATACTTGCTGAGTAATAGAAAACATTTTCACAGAGATTTGTTGCTTTGCATGCAGTGTTCCCTCTAAGCCATGCATACTGCACAGCTTAGAGGGAACGCTATTTGCATGTCCCCCCGAGCACTACCAGGAGTGACTAGAAATAATGGTCACAAGCTGGCAGAGGGTAGATTCAGACTAGACATCAGGAGATGCTGCTTCACTGTCAGGGTGGCTAGGATCTGGAACCAACTTCCCTGAGAAGTGGTGCTGGCTCCTACCCTGGGGGTCTTTAAGAGGAGGCTAGATGAACACCTTGCTGGGGTATTTTAACCTCAGTACTCTTTCCTGCCATGGCAGGGGGTTGAACTTGATGATCTGCTCAGGTCCCTTCCAACCCTACCAACTATGAAACTATATCCAGGCCCAGAGTGATGAGCCTTCTTCTTCCTCCAAGGGAAGGAGGAAGCAGGGGAAGTTTGCTAGAGAAAATTCCTATTTCCCATTTTGTCATACCTGCAGCCATGCTCATAAGTAGTTTCTCTGCCAAACAGTGCTGAGATATACCAGTAAAAACCTGCAGTTTTGACTATTAGTTACACCTTAGCTGTGGGGCTTGAGAAAAGCTTTCAGTGTTTTTCAGGGTCTGTTTGGGTGCTGTTTTGCATAAAATGTTTCTACAACAACACACTGGCCTCTCTCAGGAAAGCAAATCATGACCTTGGGGGATGAGGTGGCTAGCTGTCAATTAACCAGATTCCTGGTCCTACTCAGTGTAACCTACTCTGATAAGTTCCCAACAACAGTAGGGAGTAACTACCCTGGCACCTCAGCTTTATTTCAGGCTAGTGATGTGGGACTTGGCAGGACTTGGCAGGGGTGTTAGAGAGGCACACAGTCCCTGGGGAGAAACTATAAATCAATATCATGAGTAGGACCCTATCAAATTCAGAGCAGAAGTGGGATCCTTTAATCTTGTAGATTCCTCTGCGTGCCCCCCACTCCCCATTGCTGATTGACTGAAAGGCACCAAGGCCCCTGCTGCTTGCTGCTGACTGTCTGGGGGGCAAAAATGGTGCCACATTTAAAACCATGGTTTTCACATCCCTGCTGAACAGAAGCAAGTAGCATGGGCCCTCCACCAATTGCCAGGCGGGGGATGTGTGAGGGAACATGCTAGATTAAAGAAGCAGCCAGTCCCTGGCTGTGCAGGGATGCCCTGCTGGGCACAGGGCTTGTCCCCTTGTGCACAGGGCTGGGAGAGCACTTCAGTGGCAGCTGTCTCCCAGACCCATGCATATCAAAAAGACCCTGCTAAACCAAAAGGATTGCCATCTTATAGGGCAGGGTGGGCAAAATGTGGCCTGCAGGTCAGATGCAGCCCACCAGGCCATTCTACCTGGCCTGCTGAGCCCCTAAAACATTTAGAAAATTAATATTTATCTGCCCCTGGCTGCCTGTCATGTGGCCCTCAATAGCTTGCCAAAACTCTGTAAGTGGCTCTCTGCCTGAAATAATTGCCCAACCCTGTCATAGGGATAATGGAGACCTGGTGGGACTCCACCTATGACTGGGCCACATGTATAGATGGCTATACCTTGTACAGGAGAGTTTGTGTGGGCAAAAGGGGTGGGGGGTAGCTCTCTATGTCAAGAAAAGCTATGTGTCCCTGCAAGCTGATATTGGCACCCAGGGGGGATGATTGGAGATTCTCTGGGTCAAAATCCATGGTGAACAAGGCACAGGGGACACAATGGTGGGGGTCTAATACAGACCTCCTAGCCAGGATCAAGAGCTTGACCAGGAATTCGCCAGGGAACTAGTTGAGGCTACATGCTTCCAGTGCATGGTTGTCATGGGAGATTTCAACTAGCCTGACATCTCATGGGAAGAGCACTCGGCCACATCCAAATAGTTTCAAAGCCTCCTCATGTGTGAATGAGCTGTATCTGGCTGAAGAAGTCTATTGACCAATGAGAGGCAAAGCGCTGCTTGACCTGGAGGAGTACTGTGCGCTGGCCTGGATGTGTAGAGAGTGAACCAGGAAAGCTAAGGCTGCGACTGAACTCCAACTGGCCACACATATCAAGGATAATAAAAAATCCTTTTTTAGATGTGTGGGGAGCCATAGGAAAAGCAAGGGTAATATTGGACCCCTGCTAAATCATATGGGTCAACTGACCACCGATGCCCAGGAAAAAGCCAACCTGCTCAACTGGTATTTTGCATCACTTTTTCTCCACCCCAAGGGATGGCCCTGTCCAATACAGCATGGGATGGCCAGGGCGAGAGAAAACTATTACCCCACATCAATGTTGACCATGTGAAGGAATACCTTGAGAGGTTGGACACCTTCAAGTCAGCTGGCCCACACAGCTTACACCCCAGGGTACTTAAGGAGCTGGCAGGCATCATAACTCAGCCACCGGCACAGATCTTTGAGAGCTCGTGGCATTCAGGCAAAGTACCCGAGGATTGGAAGAAGGCCAATCTGGTGCCTGTCCTCAAGAAAGGGAGGAAAGTATATCCAGGGAACTACAGGCCCATCAGCCTCACCTCCATCCCTGGGAAAATCTTGGAGAAAATCATCAAAGAGACCATTCTTGACAAACTGGCTGAAAGCAACTTCTTGAGGGATAGCCAGCACAGGTTTGTTGTGGGTAGGTCTTGCCTGACCAATCTCATCTCCTTTTACAACCAGGTGACATATTACCTAAACAAGGGAGAAGAGACATATATCTTGACTTTAAAAAAGCTTTCTGTCCCGGGGCATAAGTGTGGAGGGCACACAACCCCAAAGTGGAAACCCTAAAAATAAAGATTACTTACCTGCTTTAGGGCTCTGGAATCTGGAGGGGGGTTGCTGACAAGAGAAGCCCATGTGGTTTGTCAGCCATGCCTATATACAGCTGGGGCCATTGGGTGACGTCACGGATGATCACTGGCCGGCCGGGATAAAATCCGGCACCAGCTGGGAGCTGGGGAGAGTGGGAGAGGTAGCAGAGGCTGCAGATGCTCTCTACGCCAGCAGCGGACAGTGCCGGCACAGCAAGAAAAACACTGATTGGTCAGGGATGCCCAGGCAGCAACAGCTGCTGAAGAACCCCATGCCAGTCATGGGCAGCACTGGCCTGTGGGAAGAAACCCCGTTCCTGGAAGAATGGGGAGAAGATTTTGGAATCAGAGAGTACTCTGCACCCCAAGCACACTGAGACTGGGTCAGAGAGGACAATTAGCCACAAGGCAGAATTACAGGAAGCTCTCAAGTAGGGCAGAGAGCAGTACAGTGTTGGGGGAGACAGATAGGCACAGGCTCTTGAGTAGAGCCATTTAGTAAGGCTGTCCAGCCTGATCATTAGTTGTTCTCCCATACCTGCATTTTCTTCTTTTTCTTTCCTGTGTTTTTCACCCTTTTCATTTCATACTAACCTGTGCGTACTCCTCAGGTGTTTTGGGGTTTTGACTTTCTTTATACTTCTTATTTGGTCAACCACTCTGCAATGAGGAGACCTGCGTCTGTTCAGCCTTCACAAGAGAAGGCTGAGGGTGGACCTTGTGACCATCTATAAACTCACTAGGGGGGACCAGAAGAGTTTGGGGGAGACCTTGTTTCCCCTAGCGCCCCCCCGGGATAACAAGGAATAATGGCCACAGGTTGTTGGAAAGTAGGTTTAGATTAGACATCCATAGGAACTACTTCACATTTAGGGCGGCTAGGATCTGGAACCAACTTCCAAGGGAAGTGGTGCTGGCTCCTACCCTGGGGGTAAAAGATTCATAGATTCATAGATGTTAGGGTCAGAAGGGACCTCAATAGATCATCGAGTCCAACCCCCTGCATAAGCAGGAAAGAGTGCTGGGTCTAGATGACCCCAGCTAGATACTCATCTAACCTCCTCTTGAAGACCCCCAGGGTAGGGGAGAGCACCACCTCCCTTGGGAGCCCGTTCCAGACATTGGCCACTCGAACTGTGAAGAAGTTCTTCCTAATGTCCAATCTAAATCTGCTCTCTGCTAGCTTGTGGCCATTGTTTCTTGTAACCCCCGGGGGCGCCTTGGTGAATAAATACTCACCAATTCCCTTCTGTGCCCCCGTGATGAACTTAAAGGCAGCCACAAGGTTGCCTCTCAACCTTCTCTTGCGGAGGCTGAAAAGGTCCAGTTTCTCTAGTCTCTCCTCGTAGGGCTTGGTCTGCAGGCCCTTGACCATACGAGTTGCCCTTCTCTGGACCCTCTCCAGGTTATCCGCATCCTTCTTGAAGTGTGGCGCCCAGAATTGCACACAGTACTCCAACTGCGGTCTGACCAGCGCCCTATAGAGGGGAAGTATCACCTCCCTGGACCTATTCGTCATGCATCTGCTGATGCACGATAAAGTGCCATTGGCTTTTCTGATGGCTTCGTCACACTGCTGCCTCATGTTCATCTTGGAGTCCACTAGGACTCCAAGATCCCTTTCCACCTCTGTGCCACCCAGCAGGTCATTCCCTAGGCTGTAGGTGTGCTGGACATTTTTCCTCCCTAGGTGCAGCACTTTGCATTTCTCCTTGTTGAACTGCATCCTGTTGTTTTCTGCCCACTTGTCCAACCTATCCAGGTCTGCCTGCAGCTGTTCCCTGCCCTCCGGCGTGTCCACTTCTCCCCATAGCTTTGTGTCATCTGCAAACTTGGACAGAGTACATTTGACTCCCTCGTCCAAGTCGTTGATGAAGACATTAAAGAGTATCGGTCCAAGGACCAAGCCCTGCGGGACCCCACTGCCCACACCCTTCCAGGTCGAGACTGACCCATCCACCACGACTCTTTGGGTGCGACTCTCTAGCCAATTCGCCACCCACCGGACTGTGCAGTCATCCACATCACAGCCTCTTAGCTTGTTCACCAGTATGGGGTGGGATACCGTACCGAAGGCCTTCCTGAAGTGTAAGTATACGACATCCACCCCTCCTCCTGTGTCCAGGCGTTTCATAACCTGGTCATAGAAAGAGACTAGATTGGTCAGGCATGATCTGCCCGCCACAAACCCGTGCTGGTTTCCCCTCAGCATAATTTGCCCTGCCGAGCTCTCACTAATGTGAGCCTTGATAATTTTTTCAAAGACTTTACCAAGGATGGAGGTGAGACTGACTGGCCTATAGTTGCCCGGGTCCTCCTTCCTCTCCTTCTTGAAAATGGGGACAACGTTAGCCCTCTTCCAGTCCTCCGGGACTTGGCCCGTGCGCCACGAGCGTTCGAATATTCCCTCCAGTGGCTCTGCAATGATGTCGGCCAATGCCTTCAGCACCCTCGGATGCAGCCCATCCGGGCCTGCCGATTTAAAGGCATCCAGTTCTTCCAAATGATTCTGCACCACCTCAGGATCTACGTATGGAAGTCTGGCGCCTTGCTGCTGCCTTTCTACAACCCCAGTGAGAGACTTGTCGTGCCTCTCACTTAGGAACACTGAGGCAAAGAACTCGTTGAGGAGTTCAGCCTTGTCCCCCCTGTCTGTCACCAATTGTTTCTGCCCATTTAGCAGTGGTCCTATTCCTCCCTGGGCCTTCCTTTTACTCCCAATATACCTAAAAAACAATTTCTTGTTGTGTTTTACTTGGGTTGCCATCCTCAGCTCCATGGTAGCTTTGGCCCACCTAACTGCCTCCCTACAAGCACAAGCAGAGGAGGTATATTCATCTTTAGTGATCTCACCCTGTTTCCACTTTTTTCCCCTTTTGGCCCTTAGGCTGCCCTGGATTTCTCTGGTCAGCCATGGAAGCCTCCTGGCCCCTTTCCCTTTTTTGCCTCACTCGGGGATCATCTTGCTTTGTGCCCGAAGGATCGTTTCCTTTAGGCACAGCCACCCTTCTTGGGCTCCCATCCCTTCAAAACTCCTACTCTGCAGTGCGTCCTTGACTAATCACCTGAGTGCATTGAGATCAGCTTTCCTAAAGTCTAGCACTTTCACCCTACTAGTTACCTTACCCACTCGCCGTCTTATGTTGAATTCTATTATTAGGTGATCACTGTCTCCCAAATGGCTACCGATCTGGAGGTCCCCTATCATGTCATCTCCTGTTGCCAATACCAGATCCAGTATGGCATTCCCCCTAGTGGGACCATGCACCTCCTGTGTCAGGTGGAGGTCCTGTATACAGGTTAGAAACCTGCGTGAGCGATGGGACCTTGCTGTCTGTGTCTCCCAGCAGATGTCCGGGTAGTTTAGGTCCCCCATGACTACCGCCTCTTTAGCTTTTATGGTCTCTAAGAGTTGCCTCAGGAGCCCCGCATCTATTTCTTCCCCTTGGTGTGGGGGTCTGTAGCAGACCCCTACCACCAAATCCCTTTCTCCTTGCCCCCCATGTAGCCTAACCCACAATCCTTCTACTTCCTCAACCTTGGATTCTGTCTTGATGAGGGTTGATGTGTATTGCTCACTGACATAAAGTGCAACCCCCCCCCCCTTTCTTCCCCGACCTGTCCTTTCTATACAATCTATAGCCTTCAATATGTACCGCCCAGTCATGGGATGAATCCCACCAGGTCTCTGTTAGCCCCACTAAGTCATAGGTGTTTAGTGCAAGCAGGAGCGCTAATTCATCCTGCTTGTTCCCCATGCTCCTAGCATTAGTATATAGGCACTTGAGCCCTGCGACTGGTGGCTTTGCTGCCCCCCCGCTCCGAGTCCCAAGGGGCCCATTGTTTCTTACCTTCTTGTTTCTTACCTGTTCTGTAGTGCTGGTCTCCCCATGGCTTTCAGGTTTCCAATTTCTCCTTCTTCAGGCTGGGCTGTCCTTGTGGGTGCCACATGGTTTGGTGGTCCACAGCTTCCTCTGCCCTCGTACTCCCCTCCCCCCGACGAGCCTAGTTTAAAGCCCGCCGGAGGAGATCCGCCAACCTAGTAGAAAACACACGCTTACCTTTGGGGGACAGGTGAAGCCCATCCCAGCTGAGCATGTCCCTCGTCGTGATGTGCGGGTCATTGTTCAGGAATCCGAAGCCTGCCTCGAGACACCACTGCCGAAGCCGCCAGTTGGTCTCTCTGATGCAGTTCTCCTGCCATCTTCCTCGTCCGGTCACTGGTAGGATGGAAGAGAAAACCACCTGTGCACCGAACTCCTTCAGCATGCCACCCAGAGCACTGTAGTCCACCATCAGGTGATCGGGGGTTCTCCTGGCCTCATCATTAGTACCCACATGGACTAGGACCATGGGGTAGTAATCGGTGGGCTTGATCCTGGCCTGGATTACCTCCGTCACATCCCGAATCTTTGCTCCAGGGAGGCAGCATACCTCTCGTGCCGAGGGGTCTTGGCGACAGATGGGTCCTTCCGTACCTCTCAGGATGGAGTCGCCTATGACGAGCACTCTTCGCCTCCTCCTCTGGGTTCTTGTGGATCTCTTGATCTGTTCGGAGTATGAAGAACGTGGTGTTTCTTCTTGCCCAAGGGTTTCCTCCTCCCCTTCCATCTCCTGCAGGGTCGCCAGGGCCTCGTACCTGTTCACCAGTCGGACTGGAGAAGCTGGAACCGGTTCGCTGCAAGCTGCTGCGGCCCTGGCTGTGACCGTCTGCCACTCTGCTGTGGAGGGCATTCCCCGGTCTGCTTCTTCCTTGGGTGCCTGGGCCTGCAGGGAAAGGAAATATCTGTCAATTTCATCCTCCGCCTCCCTGATCCCCCTCAGCCTGCTAACCTCCTCCTGGAGCTCCCTCACCTGCGCCTCCAGAGCCCTAAGACAGGCACCTGCCGGACAGGTGTGGGGGCCCCCAATCTCTGCCCCCCCAGCCCTGCTGGGGATCCCCCACAGGCCAGGAGGTAGGGGGAGATCAGCTCCCCCATGGGCTCGGTCTGGGTGGAGGCCTCAGACCTGCCCCGGGTAGCCTTGTCCCCCTGGGCAGAGGCCCTAGCAGCACTCCTTGTAGACACCATTCTATAAGCTGCTGTTCATTGACCTGTGCGGTGTCTACGCCCTACCCCTACAGGAGTCCCACTCCTGGCCCTTCCTGCCCACCTGCCGGCGCAAACGCCTGCGCAAACGCTGGCGTGCTCTTACAGAGCGCACCTGTTTGCGCGCTCTGTTTGCGCCGGCGGCTCGGGAGCGCGGCTCCCTACCGGCTCAGCTATATGGGACCCGGGGGGCTTCCCCTCCGGATCCGGCTCAGCTGTGCCAGGTCCTTCCGCCCCACTTACCTTCTGGGGATCAGCTGCTGCTGCCCCCGCTGCCGATTCCTCTGCTGCTGCTGCCGCCGCCGCCTCCGGTCAGTCAGTTGGCAAAAGGGGCACACGTGCGTGCGGGACACATGTGTGCTGACTCCTCTCCTTCCTGCTGCTGGTTCCTGAGTGCTGGGAACTACGTCACCCCATGGCTTTAAAGCCCGCGGTTTGAATTACCCGCCCTGCTCCAACGGCCAATCAGGCGCCCCGGGCTACCCGGAAGTGCCTGCCGGCAGTTCCGCCCCTACGCTCCCCCGCTGGGGGGATCCGCTGCCGCAGGAGCCTGCTCCCCCAAGGGTTAGTCCCGGGGGTGCCCCCTGGCCTGAGGGGACAGTCCCCTTCGTAGCCCTCCCTGTTTGCGCACTCTGTTTGCGCCGCGCGGCTTGGGAGCACGGCTCCCTACCGGCTCAGCTATATGGGACCCGGGGGGCTTCCCCTCCAGATCCGGCTCAGCTGTGCCGGGTCCCTCCACCCCACTTACCTTCGGGGGATCAGCTGCTGCTGCCCCCGCTGCCGATTCCTCTGCTGCTGCTGCCGCCGCCGCCTCCAGTCAGTCAGTTGGCAAAAGGGGCACACGTGTGGTGCGGGACACGTGTGCTGACTCCTCTCCTTCCCGCTGCTGGTTCCCGAGTGGGTCTTTAAGAAGCAGCTCGATGCCTACCTGGCTGGGGTCACTTGAGCCCAGTTTCCCTCCTGACCAGGCAGTGGGTCAGACTTGAAGATCTATAAGGTCCCTTCTGACCCTACTTCTATGATTTTATGATTCTCTGAGGGGTCTGGGCAGCAGTCAGACACCAAGGGCCGCTCACAAGAATTGGCAGACATCTGGCAGGAGACAAGAGTGACCCACAGGACAGGAAAATATCCAACAGACTCATAGTACATCGGGAGAAGGAGAAGAAGATGTGATAGTGAGGAACATGCAACAGGTAAGAGTCACCATGACCGAAGGGCGGGCTGCCTCAAGATCAGGTGGCCCACCGGAGGCTGGTATATGGAAGGGGTGTAGGGGATACCCGTTGGGAAGAGCAACCAACCTTGAGGGACCGCCAACAGGGGACCCCATCACTGAGATGATGAAACACCCAAAGTCATGGCAGATGAGTTCTGGGGTGCTCCCCGGGGTGATTGGAGTCCCTGTCAGAGGTTGCATGAAGCCTTCCTGCGCCCATCATCAGGCGCTCACACCAAGGCAGTGCATGAATGGGTACTCGAAGTAAGGAGGGCGCACTTTTGATCTAGAATCCCACGATGGTCTTATAGAAAAACTGGCCAACTGCAGCCTCAGCTACATCACAGTCTGCTGGCTGGGGAATTGGCTTCAATGTCAGACCCAGAGAGTGGTAGTTGACAGAAGTCAATCATTGTGGTGCACTGTGGTCAGTGGCTCCATCCTTGGGTCTATCCTTTTCAACATCTTCATTAATGATGTGGACATTGGTGTTGGTGATCCAGGCCAACCTTGATAGGCTCGTAAAATGGGCAGACAAAAACCTGATGGCCTTCAACTCCGAAAAATGGATGGTACTCCACCTTGAGAAGAAAAACCCGCAACATACTTATAGGCTCGGCAGTGCTACGCTTGCTATCACCACAGCTGAAAGGGGTTTGGGGGTCGTGATTGACCACAAGATGAATATGAGCTACCAATGTGATGTTGCAGCTGGCAAAGTGAACAAAACTCTGGCTTGCATCCATAGATGCTTCTCGAGTAAATCTCAAGATGTCATCCTCTTGCTGTACTCGGCCTTGGTGGGGCCGCAGCTGGAGTATTGTATCCAATTCTGGGCTCCACAATTTAAAAAATATGTGGAGAAGCTAGAGAGAGTCCAGAGGAGAGCCACGTGCATAATCAGATGGCAGGAAAGCAGGCCTTACGAAAAGAGGCTGAGAGCCATGGGACTCTTCAGACTGGAAAAGTGCAGGCTTAGAGGGGACCTGGTGGCTGCCTATAAGTATATAAGGGGTATACATCAGGATCTGGGGGAACATCTGTTCCCCAGAGTTCCGCAGGGGATGACAACATCAAATAGTCACAAACTTCTCCAAGACCATTTCAGGCTGGACATAAGGAAGAACTTTTTTACTGTCTGAGCCCCCAAGACCTGAAACAGACTGCCGCCAGAGATGGTGCAAGCACCTACTTTGGATTCCTTCAACAGTCAATTGGACATTTATCTTGCTGGGAGTCTGTGACCCCGGCTGACTTCCTGCCCCTGGGGCAGGGGGCTGGACTCAAAGATCTTCCAAGGTCCCTTCCAGCCCTAATGTCTATGAAATCTATGAAACATCAGGATCCCTCCCAATGTGCATGGCACCAGAAGACATCTGCCACTGCAGCCAGCAGAGCTCTCCTGGCCCTGTGCACATTGGAACCAACCCCCATGCTCCCTGCCAGCCCCCTAGCTGCTGCAGGGGGGCTAGAGCAGGGTAGGAGCATCCCTTTACAAGGCTGCTCCTGTTGGGAGCAGATTTACTTCCAGCAGGGAACATGTGTAGATGTGTTGCCAGGGAAGGTTTACTGCACAGTATTTTACTTGCAGTAAGTCTTTACAGCATTAATAGCACGTGTAGATGTACGCCTTAATTGGTAACATGAAGGCTGTGGGTGAAGTTCTCTAAGGATTCAATTATTTAAGGACAAAAGATATATTTATGTATATTTAGCCTTATTTAATCATTGCTTAAGTTCTGTATAGCCTAATTATCATCTGAACTTTTTCATTTTGTTTATCACCTGGCCTTGAGATGTTTTTGTAAAACTCACAGTGATCATTATATTATATATTTTCTTTTTTATCACCGTGAGAAGTACTTTTAACATGACATAGCAATGTCCTTGTTACCAGCTCAGTTTAACTAAATTTGGCACTAACCAGATAAATCAGAGGGCTGAAATGATTGGATATGTTAATGAAAGGTGATAAGGGAGACCAATGGACAATGTCCAAAGTAAGACACCAGAAGAAGACCAAATTAAGAGGTGTGCTTGTGATGGGTCTGTTGAACAAAGGAAAATGCTGACAGGATAAAATATGGACAGTATACTGACCACAGAGAGACCAATCTGAAGGCAAAGAGTCATCAAAGGAGTGAAGTTGAAGAAAAGCATAAAAGGGGAAAGCAAAAAATTTAAGTCTCATTGTCATCATAAATTGAGCCTTCAACACCTGCCTGGACCATCCCAACCAACAACACACCCTTTGTGTTCAGGAACAGATTTGGTCACCTTTTCTGTTGAGCAAAGTAACATCTCCTTGATGTTCCATCGTAGGGAAAATCCTAGAAAATTTCATCAAGGAGTCTATCTGCAATAAGCTTGCAGAAGGTAAGATTCTGAATGACAGTCAGCATGGCTTCATTGTGGACGGGTCTTGCCTTACCAACTTCATCTCCTTCTATGACCAGGTAACTTGCTACCTGGACACAAGACAGCAGGTTGACATTGTATAACTTGACTTCCAAAAGGCCTTTGATCTAGTATCCCACAATGTCCTTGTGAGAAAATTGGAGGATTGTGGGCTTCACTCCAAGACAGTCATGTGGGTGAGAAACTGGCTGTAGGATAGAACCCAGAGAGTCATAGTGAATGGATCTGTGTCATCCCGGTGAGAAGGGGGCAGCAGTGCTCAGTTCAGGACTTTTCAACATCTTTATGAATGATTGGATGTGGGGGTGAAGAGCTCACTGGATAAGTTTGCGGATGACAGAAAGTTATGGGGAAGCATGGTCATGCTTGAAGATAGGCTACAGATACAGGCAGACCTAAACAGGCTAGCAAGTTGGGTGGATCAGAACCTAATGAAGTTCAACATTGAGAAATGCAAAGTGCTCCACCTTGGGATGAGCAACCCCCAATACACCTACAGGCCTGGTGGCACCAAACTGACTAGCACCACGAATTAAAGGGACCTGGGGGTAAGAATAAACTACAGTATGAATATGAGCCAGCAGTGCGATGCTGTAGCCAGTAGGGCAAATAATGCTCTGGCATACATCAATCGATGCGTCTCCAGCAACGCCAAGAAAGTGATTCTTCCACTCCACTCAGCACTGGTGAGACCGTAGCTGGAGTACTGCGTCCAGTTCTGGGCACCACACTTTAACAAGGATGTGGACAAGCTTGAGAGTCCAAAGAAGAGCCACCCATAGAGTCTTAAAAGGCAAGCCATATGAGGAAAGGCTAAGGGATCTGGGACTCTTCAGCCTGAGCAAAAGAAGCCTGAGAGGGGACCTGGTAGCAGCTTACTGCTACACTAAGGGAGTAAGTACATCAAGTGCTCAGTGAGCAACTATTCACCAGGGCACCTGAGTGGAAAACCAGGAGTAATAGCCACAAACTCCTGGAAGATCAATTCAGGCTCAACATTAGGAAAAACTTTACAGTCAGGGTGTCCAGACTGTGGAATAAGCTCCCTCCAGAGGCGCTGCAATCACCTACCCTAGAAATCTTCATGAAGAGATTAGACATGGTGCATGGTGCAGGGGGCTGGACCCAATGATCTTCTGAGGTCCCTTCCAGCCTTACAATCTATGAATCTATGACTCTAGGATTGCATGAGATCATTGTACTGAATGTTTTTCTTTCTCTGAATGTAGATGATGAAAGATAATATTTATTGTACTAATAAAGTTAGACTTTGATTTTAGGACACCGAGTTGTTTTTATTCATATTTCGTGTTCAATTTAAGTGTTAATTATGCTTTAATGATCTCTAAGCACTATTTGTGAGGAGTGGTGCTACAGTTGATGGAGAACACAACAATAAATCATAATTAACACTTTCATGAATGTAGAGCTGTTGGAAATATGAATTATATTCAGTTTCACGAGGAGACAGGTTTATTGTCTTTTCTGTTGAAAGGGTCACAACCTTTACAGATTAGGGCATTGAGAAACTATTGTTGTTGTTTGTCTTGTGGACAGTGAAAACATAGGACATGTTTCTGAAAAAAGAGTGAGAGTTTCATTGTCCAATTAAAAGAAATGTTACCTTTTGTACAATGACAACACCCAATATATCGCTGGATGAGGAGGAGGAACAGGAGAGTTTGTTGTTTCGGTGGGTGAAAATGAAGGGGCTTGGTCCATGGAAACCTGGGGCTTTTAATGGAGTAGATGAACTAAAAGATCCATATTCAAAATCAAATAAGAACATTATATTTCACAGAATAGACAGGAAAAGCCAAAACAGTAAACCAGAATGTAAATTATGCATGTGGATACTTAGATGAAGAGCTAAATATTGTTAGCTGGCTTTTGTAGGGTGCATTTGTAGTCAATGCTACAAGTGAAAGCTGGTAGTTCTAAGTTAAAATCTGCAGAGTGTACCTCTGTATTTCTCAGACTGAGAGGCGGCCAGCATTTTGGCAGTACAAGTTAATTTTTCCCCTGATGTCTTCATTGTGGATACTGGTTGTCATTGCTGTTTTTCTGGGATTTTGGAATTAAAAGCTCAGAAAAAGCAGGCAGATGAACCAAAACTTGACATGCAAATAGCCAGCTTGTGACTGTTATTTCTAGTCACTCCTGGTAGTGCTTGGGGGAACAGGGACTCGCCCAATGCATGCTGGTCCCCTCTGACTAGTTTGTAAACAGCCACTAGATCCCCCCTCAGCCTTCTCTTGTGGAGGCTGAATTGGTTCAGGTCCCTTAGCCTCTCCTTGTAGGGCCTGCCCTGCCGCCACCTGATCATGCGAGTGGCCCTCCTATGGACCCACTCTAAGTTGTCCACATCCCTCCTGAAGCGCGGCACCCAGAACTGGACGCAGTACTCCAACTGCAGCCTGACCAGTGTCGCATAGAGGGGGAGGATCACCTCCTTGAACTTGCTCGAGATGCATCTGTGGATGCATGACAAGGAATGGTTGGCCTTCCTGACCACGTCCTCACACTGTCGGCCCATGTTGATTTTGGCACTGACGAGAAAAGAGTTCCCCAGCCTGTAGGTATGCTGCTGGTTCTTCTCCGCCAGGTGCAGCACCTTGCACTTGTCAGTGTTGAACCCCATCCTGTTCTCATCCGCCCACCACTGTAACCTGTCTAGGTCCGATTGCAGCCTATTGCTCCCTTCTAGTGTGCCCACTTCTGCCCACATCTTAGTGTCATCTGCGAATTTGAACAGGGTGCTTTTTACCCCCTCATCCAAGCTGCTGATGAAGATGTTGATCAGCGCAGACCCGAGGACTGAGCCCTGCAGAACCCCACTGCCCACATCCCTCCAGGTCAAATAAGACCCATCCACCACCACTCTCTGGGTGCAGCCATCCAGCCAGTTAGCGACCCATTTGACTGTGTAGGTGTCAATACCACAGTCCCCTAGTTTTTTTAATGAGAATGGGGTGAGAGATAGTGTTGAAGGTCTTCCTAAAGTCCAGAAAGACTATGTCCACTGCTACCCCTGCATCTAAGGATTTTGTGACCTGGTCATAGAAAGCCACCAGGGTGGTCTGAAAGAACCTGCCTCTAATGAACCCACGTTGGTTGCCCCTAAGCATAACCTCCCCTGCTGGCCCCTCGTGGACATGCGCCAGGATAATTCTCTCAAAAAGCTTAGCCAGGATCAAGGTAAGACTAACTAGCCTATAGTTTCCTGGGTCCTCCTTCCTCCCTTTTTTGAAAATGGGAATTACATTGGCCCTTTTCCAGTCCTCTGGCACCATGCCAGAGCACCATGAGTGCTTGTAAAGCCATGCCAGGGGCCTGCAATGACCTCTGCTAATTCCCTCAGCACTTGGGGGTGGAGATCATCAGGATCAGCTGATTTAAATATGTCCAGTCCCTCCAGAAGTTCCCTGACTAGGTACTCACTGACCCTAGGCCTGGGTGCACCTCCCCTGGGGTCTATGGGGGTGCCGGGGGGGTGACCCAGTCCCTGCTCAGAAAAATGGAGACAAAGAAATTGTTAAATAGGTTAGCTTTGTCATCTGGTGCGACGACCAGATTCCCTAACATATCTTGCAAAGGCCCCACGTTGTCCGGTACCTTCTTTTTACCTCCTATGTATTTAAAAAAGGACTTCTTGTTGTCCTTGATCTGGGTAGCTAGTCCCAGTTCCCTCTCCACCTTGGCCTTCCTGACCACCCCCCTACAGCCCTGAGCATCCAAGGCATAGTCCTCCCTGGTGATGGCCCCTCCCTTCCATTGGGTGTACGCCTCCTTTTTAGCTAGGAGACATTCCCATATGCTTTTGGTGAGTCATGGGGGCTTTTGTGCCCTCTTGCCCCCTTTGATCTTTGTTGGGATTACCTCCTTTTGGGCTTGGAGGATCATCTCCTTAAGGAATGACCACTCTTCTTGGACACCCGACTCCCCTCCCCTTCGGGACCTTAGTACCTCCCCGACTATTCTCCTTACCTCATTGAAGTCTGCACTCCTGAAGTCCAGGGCTGCTGCCTTGCTGCAGGCCCTTGCCATCTTGCGCTAGATGGTGAATTCCAGCAGGTGATGATCATTGTCGCCCAGGTGGTTGAGCACCCACAGACCTCTTACCAGGTCGTTGCCCGTGGCCAGGACCAGGTCCAGCAAGGCATCTCCCCTGGTGGGGCTGTGCACCTCCTGGGTTAGATGGAGGTCCTGTATCTCGGCTAGGAACCTATGTGAGCAGGCAGACCTGGCTGACTGCTCTTCCCAGCAGATGTCTGGAAAGTTCAGGTCACCCATGATGACCACGTCCTTTGACCTAACTGCCTCCGTGAGCTGACTTAAGAATTCCTGGTCTAGCTCTTCCCTTTGGTTGGGTGGTCTGTAGTAGACCCCCACTGTTAAGTCCCTTTCCCCTCAACTTCCTTATAATCTAACTTAAAGCACTTCAGTGTGCCCCTCCTCTGATCCCGTGCTACTTGTTGAGGATGTGTATTTCTCTTTGATGTAGAGTGCCACACCCCCACCTTCCCTCCTTGTCCTATCCCTTCTGTACAGTTTATAGTCCTTGATGTTCACGCCCCCAGTCGGAAGTTGGGTCCTACCACATTTCAGCGAGCCCCACTATGTCTGGGTTGGTGTCAGCTAGCAGGAGGGTAAGTTCCTCCTGCTTGTTCCCCATACTACGAGCATTTGTGTAGAGGCATTTGAGGCCTCTTGAAGATGTGTGCACTGGTCCCCTAATCTCAGTACTACCCGGACCCCTACTGCTTACCTAGGTATTTTTTCTGCTCATTGTCAGTCTAGGCTGGGCTGTTCTTGTGGGTGATGCTTGGTTTAGTGGTCCAAGGCTTCCTCCACCCTTGTCTTCCCCTTCCCCTGATGAGCCTAGTTTAAAGCCTGCCAGAGGAGATCCACTAACCTAGAAGAGAACACATGCTTACCTTTGTGGGAAAGGTGAAGCCCATCACACCTGAGCATGTTTCTTGTCCTGATGTGTGGGTCGTTGTCTAGGAAGCTGAAGCCCGCTTTGAGACACCATTCCTGAAGCCGCAAGTTGATTTTTCTGATGCAAGTCTTGTGTCGTCTTCCACATCCGCTCACTGGTAGGACAGAAGAGAATACCACCTGTGCCCCTATCTCCTTCAGCATGCCCCGCAGAGTGTGGTAGTGGGTTCCCATCCCTTTCAGCTTCCACAGGAGGGAGATGCAACCCATTTGTCCTGGTTTTCCCAGGTAGGAGGTGGAATGTAGACATTTCATGGCATGGTCAGTGCTGGGTTGTGAGCAGCTTCATAGCTTCTGGCCCTGGGTGGGGGGAAGGGTCCAGACAGGGAACTCACCGGATGTCCCCTGGTGTCTCTCTTGCCTGCAGACTCTTCATTTGTGCACAGGAGGCCCTTTTTTTGAGCCTGAGATGCTGGTTTCAGGATGGTTGGCCAGAGAGAGATGTGTAGACAATGCCAGCAAACTGAGGACCCAATGGGACCCTTGATGTGGGTGGCTAGAATGCACAGGTTTATGACTGCTTGGACCTATGGTGCAGCAACACTTGAATGAGCTGTCCAGGCCCAGGAACATGTCGCAAAAGTCCAAGAACAAAGGTCTATACATGGCCACCTGCTGTCTGAGGGAGGCCATCTTTGTTACTATGGAGCTGAGAGAGTCATAGTGCCAGGATAAGGAGTTTATTCACAAGGTCAAAGACCATTTGGGGTCCAGCTATGACACTCCTAAGTGGTATCAGCACTACCTCCTGTGGGGAGACTGTTGCCCTTCCCAAGCAGGCATGGTGAGACAGGAGAGCCCTGCTCTAGGGACTCCTCCCTGGGGCAGTATTCCTGAGAGTCCCATTGTGGGAGGCCTGTGGTTGTGGGAGAATGCGTCACACCATACATTGATTGGGAGATGGGAGGTATGAGAGTGCTCAGAATGGGAGCAGGTGATGAGGCTCACCAGCCTACCAGGCCAGGTTACTCTGAGCCCAGGTTTCACTACTGGGGAGTGGTGCAGCCTCCCTGTAGATAGGTTGACCCCTGGGCTCTTGTCCAAGTCCCAGGGCAGGCAACATTCCACAATTTTTCCTTATTATGCACACAAAAAGTTTGGCAGGTGCAGCATTTAATTAAACCAAGGGGTGGCAATTCTGTGTGCAGCAATCCCCTTGCTGCCCTAAGGTTTTTGTGTTTATGTTGCTCTCCCACAGCTGGGATCATGTACACATGTGCATGCATGGACACATACAAAGTATTTGGGACACAAACACACACGTGCACACACAGAACACAGGCATTTGGAGTACGCACACATGCAAGCACACACCCCAAACCCAGGCATCTGGGGCACATGTACACACACTTGGTGGGCACAGGGTGTGTTCTTCTTGTTCCCAACCTAACCTTGGGTGCTTAAAGCAAAGTTATAAAGTTAGAGCAGTTTTACCTTGGGCTTCTTGAATGCCTGTACTTAGCCTTAGTGGTTATAACACTGTAGCCTGGGTGTACACCGGTTTGTACTTCCCTCTCCAATTGAGGGAATTATTGGCAGGACAGTATGCTGTGGAGGGACACAACAGCCCAGCGGCCACCTCCATCCCTTATAGAGTCAGATCCAGTGAATCAATTACTTAACTATATACAGATTTATTATCACAACAAAACCATTAAATGGTAAGGACATATATATATATATATATGTATATATATATATATATACACATATATATATATAAAATCTATGTATAAGTTTACAAAACAATAAACCCTATAATATATATATATAGATAGAGAGATAGATAGATAGATCTATCTATCGATCGATCGATAGAAAGATATACCGCACCCAGTTTTGGGGGGGGGGGGGGCTGGGCTTCCCTGTGGAGACCCTCTCTCCAGGGTAACTTACTACTACCCACAGTCCTGGAGTGTTGCCTCTTGTTCTCCAGGTCAAGCTCTGTCCCTGCCAGGTTTTCCTGCTGCCTGACTCGACTGCTGCTGTCCTGGCTGAGGGCCACAGGCACTGCTGTGTGTAGTGGACGCTTTGCCTTATGCTAGGGGTTGGAGGCCTGGACAGCTTTGTGCAGCACCGGGGCTTGGTCTGTTCCTGGACCCTCTGGGCTGTATTGTCTGCACTGAGCTGTTGCTCTGTGTCAGCAGCTGTAGACCTGAGCCACCTCAAGCAGCTCCCAGGGTCTCTCACTCTCCATGCAGTGCCTCCTGCACTGAACTGCCAGCCTCGTTCTGGAGGTTAAGGACCTGAGCCATCCCAGGGACTCCAAAGATCCTGCTTCATGCACCGGCCTGTGCACCATGTCTCTGGCCACGCACCAGAGGTTGCAGACCCGAGCCACCTCATGCAGCTCCCAGGGTCAGGACACCGTGTGCCATGCTGCACACTGAGAACCTAACTGCTGGAGCCGTCCCCTGCTCCTCGCTGATAGAAGTCTTCAGGGGCTCTTCATGGGCTACTGCTTTGCCCTGCTGAGCAGCTCTCCTCAGCTCTTCTAAACTCCACTCTTCTCTCTTCTCAGTCCTTGATGCATCTTCCCTTGTGCTGGGCATGCAGCTCCTTTTATACGCTCTAGGGCTGAAGTCCCTGAAGTCTTCTCGACCTGACAGTTTGTAGTCTTCAATCATGTCCTGGAGAGCTCTTCTCCCCCTCTCCTCAGAAAAGGGGTGTGATGTTATTTCTCTTGCTGCCTCCTGATTGGTGGATGGGCTCCACCAATCAAAACAGCAGGATCTCAAGCCTGGGATTCAACCCAAGCTCTGAAAGGTAAGTCTGCTGCAACACTCACCCAGGAAGTGAGATGGGGGGTGACACCACCTACTTTAAAAGAAAGCAGCAGTCATTTTACAAGGTGCCCAGCAGTGTTGCAATGTGTTAAGTGAGCTCTAAGAATTCCTGGTGGCCACTGGCAAAGGAAGGCCTGGATCCAGATAAGCATGCTATTGCTCAACTCTATCAAAACGAAAGCATTTCTGCATATATGCAGAAAGAGAAAGTGCTGTCCCAAGGCAACTTTAAGGTCACAAGCTGCAGTGCCTGCAGAGTTTAGGTGATCCTGAAAACTGACTCATTGGCTGATGAAACTTTATGGACGCGTCCACACATGCAAGCACATGTGCTTGCAGCAGCTCAAATAGAAGCGGTGCAGGGCTTTTTGCTTCAGTGCATGTGCTCGGACATGCACTTTCAAGTGGAGAAAATTGTGCCACATAGGGCAAAATAACGCTGCCTGGCTTCTCCTGGATCTGCAGCCAGGGGGAGCTAGAGCCCAGGGCCAGCACCTGTGCTTTCCCCAGCAGTATAAAAAGCTGCCCTGTCCTGGCTCCAGTAGTACAAAAAGCTTCCCTGGCAAGTAGCTCAGGGCTACTAGCTCTCAGGAGCTTCTGGGGCCCAGGCAATTGGTACCTGGGGACACTACCCCTTGTGCCAGCTGGACTGCTGAAGCAGCCCTGAGAGTTCCCTGCACCCTCTACCCACTGCAGCAGTTTGGCAGTGGGAGCTGCTGCCTGGCTGTGACCTGCTGCACACCTGCCAGACCCAAATGGGGACTGCACAGCTGGTAGAGTCATCTGCCCCTCTGGGCCAGCTGTCAGTGAACTGTGGTTGAAGAGTTGGCCTCTGTATGGCACTACTGCCATGTGTGCCCTCTGCTCAGCCATCTGGGCAGCTATCACCTGGAAGATGTTCTGGATGTGGTGGCCTGCTTTGAACTGTCAAAGCATGTTCTCCTGGCCCCATTTGGCCAGGAGGTCAGCCACAGCCAGATGGGTCCAAGGTGCCAGCACTGAGCAAGCAGGGCCCTGCCACTGGCCTCCCCAGCAGGAATTCTGGTGTTCCCTATTGGAAAACTGAAAAATCCCTGATAAATAAAATTCCAAAGTCACTCTGTAAAATATCCCCAAATCTATGTTCCTCCACAAGTAAAACAAAAGACCACTATAACAAGAGAAAGAGAGCAAGACAGAGACAGCAATCAGTTGAACAATGTTTTATTGATATCTCTACAGTGGTAAAGCAAGCCCCCCCAGGCAGCACAGGGCAGTGCGGGGGGGGCAGCAGGGCCTGGGATGCAGCTGCTGGGGCTGTCAGCCTGCCCCACACTGTGTGGGCAGGGCTGCAGGCAGCTGAACTGCAGGTAAGTGCTGGTTTTTTTTTTTCTTTTAAGCTGTAGCAGAGGGCAGGGATCAGGGAAGCTTGGGGGGATGGGGCCGGCCAGGGAAAGGGTCAGGGGGCTCGGGGGCACTGATGGGGGGAGGGGCCAGCCTCAGCAGGGTTGAGTTTCCTCAGGGCATATTCCAGGACCGTGCCCTGTTTTGCTTTTTTAAACCACTTTTTTTAGACCCCTGGATATCCAGGGGTCTAATTTTCTCCCTGTGCTGCAAGTTTGCAGTGTGGGGAACATCTTTTCCTTCCTGCAAGTGCCTGTAGCCCCACCTCAAAGGGGTTTGAGGTGGGGAAAGAGTCACGTGTGTGCTCGTCTGGACCTGCCCCATGGGTCTAAGGATTTTTTTGGATTCAGCATAAACTACTCTGGATTGTCAAGCCTGAGGTGCTTCTTGAGAAGCTTGAAGGCTGAGGCTGACCTTCTGGCTAAGTACAGATAGTGAAAAAGCCTGCAGATGAATCACTTCAATCTAGGCATCTTTCTCTATGCTGTGTAGGTTGAACTGATAACCAACTGAGCTGACATTCAGTTTTCAATTGGGAAAAGCAGGGGAAGGCCTGCACTGACCCAGGCCAGTACGTTGGGGCTGGGGGGTGGGGAAAGGAGGCAGTGCCAGAGCATTAGGGGTGTGCAAAAAGGGCTGTATTCAATTTGGATTTGGCCTGAATCAGGGGAGAGTGATTCAATTCAGCCATAGACACAGCTTTAAATTTTTAAATGTGATTCAATTTGTTGATTCAGATCACTGTTCCGATTCAATTAGGCCAAATCTGAATCTGAATATTCAATGTTTTGTATTGCAGTTGAAAAAATTAACAGTGTAATTTAACACTTACTCATTACTAATTTGTCATTAAGTTTTGGTTAAAGTGAACATTAAAAACTAAGTTTTGTGTTTCAATATTTTTTCCTTTTCTTTTTCCTCAGAGCTGCAAAGAGAATTGATGTAGATCAGCCAAAACATCAAAGAGTAATTTGCACTGTAGATTTCTACCAATAAGAGAGAATTCTTAGAGTGAACTTTGTAAAACAAGTTCTGTTGGGACTGTTACTTCCAGTTTGTGAGGAAGAGGCTCCTAGAAATAAACCACTATCTTTTAAAATTCATTCCCTAGCACAGAAAATAGGGATGCCATAGTCTGAATTCTTTGTTTTGGTGTCAGTAAAATGCTGAACTAATAAAAGGTTCACAGCTCAGTGAACAACCCAATAATCTTCAAATAGAGCAAATTTAGAGAATGGGTATAATGGTCAGGTCTAGAATACTAGCGGTCTGCAGTCTTAAATCTGTGTGACAGAGAGACTCTGAAAGGTTAGCTTAAAGTTGTCAAAAAAAGTTAAGGACTTAACGCTTGTGCCTGATAACCTGTTTGAAAACTGCAGTAGCAGTACACTACGCATACAGTAGCAGCCAAAAGATTTTCTGCCTTTGTGAGCACGCTGTTGATCTATAAAGGGAAGAACCTGCACTTATCTCCTTCAGCTTGTGTTGCTTATCTCCTATTTCTCTATGGCACCCTTCAAAAGCTGTCATGGCCCCTTAGGATAACATGGCACCCTGGTTTGGAATCACTGCCCTAGTGCCTAAGGCTAGGAACAGAAGCTGGTTTAAGTGATCAGAAACTGGTTTAAACCTGTAACAGAACAGAAGTTCTGTGCACATAAACCACTTTCAGCATGACCAAATGTGGTTTAAGATGGCTGAATGTAGTACAAGACTTAACTGATTTCAGTCAAACCAGTTTATGGAACTTCTGTCCAAGATCCCTTCTTGGTTCAAGTTACACAGTCCCTAGCATCCCAGGATGCTTTTCAGCCCTGGGCTATGCTGCCTGCTCCAGTGAAACAGGGACTGCCTCACCCCTCTGCTCTTTAGCTTGCTTCTTGCCTGTGCCACTCAGCCCATAGGGAGGAGGCAGGGGGACAGACCCCTAGTCCCTGCTAGCCAGGGTCTACATAGCACATGGGGGGAAGGAAAACCCCTGTTGTTGGGGGTTTTCGGACCCCAAGAGCCCTCTCTCTTCACTTCTCCCCTTTCCCAGCTAATGATTGCTTCAGCGGTTGGCACAGGAGGGAGGGAGAAGTCCTTCAGGCCGGGTTCCTGCCTGTGCAGCCCAGCATGGGGACACTGGGGTGCCCCTGCCTTAGGAGGCTTTCCCCCACCCCAGCTAGAGTACCACAGCCCAGGGAGGCCTCAGGGAGTTGAGAGCACTCCATTCACCCCACCATCTCAGCGTTCACAAACTGTACCTGGTACCTCGAGGTATATAGAAAAAACATTTAAATTGTTAAACAGTTATATTATTGGTCCTATACTTACTCTAGCTGTAAAAGTTGTAATCAAACTAAGTGAAGCAATTCAGTTTAATTTTGTAAACTCTGAAAATTATTCTATGTCATCCTGCATTTGTCATTTGGTTAAAACTGAGCAGTGTAACAGAAGTTTTGGTTTTTTGTTGTACAAACACAGGAAATTGTTTTAGGAATACAAAACACATACTGGGTAATAACCAATCCAGAAAATTGAATTATTAACTCAATTACAAAACATAAGTGGGTTGATTATACTTCATTAGCATTTAAAAGGATCTTAAAATAAGAATATATAATTTTACTCCCACTTTAAGAAACACTTCATGCTGCCAGAGCCCAAGGTGATCTTCACACAAATGACTATCAGGTCCTAAATCTTAGTGGGGGGAGGGCAGGGGTGAAGATCCCTTCCCCCCCGACAAACTCCGACAAACTGTATTGGGGTTTCATTTTGTGTAGGTTCTAAGGCAAAAACAACAAAATCAACTCTGATATAGGCAGATAGCAACTCCTTCTAACAAGGTGGGAGTTGCTGCATTTAGCACTGTCTGAGCTAAAGCGCAAGCTTGCCCAGAATCACTAGATCCTATCTTCTTTTGTCTGAAGAAAGGTAATTGGCTGCTAGAATATAAACTCATGGGTTTTTTTATCTGCCCTAAACTTCAAAGGTAGGTTTGGCTTTTTTTTCTAACATCCTTTACAAAGTATATGTGTCCAGTTCTGTCAGCAAAACCAAATAGCATTCGACAATTGCTCAGATATCACGTTGACAAGGTTGACAAGTTTTATTTCAAGGACAGACACCCTTGATTATGCTATTGCCTTAGCTCTTCCCTTGCTCTAGTCTATTTTCCTCCTGCAGTAAGATCGTTACCTTTTTCAATGCCTTTTTTTTTAATTGTTCAGTGATTTACATTTTTCACTTTATTTAGTCTAAGAAATGCCTTTGTATTGTTTCTTTCTCAAGACATTTTCTTTCCTGATATTCTCTAATTCCTTCATGGCTACTCTTTGCCTTTTCTACTCAGCTTCCTTTCCTTCTTTCCTCAGGCTTCTCCTGTACTCTCATCTCCCATCCCCCATATGTTGTAGTTGACTTCCTTGGACCAAGGTCAGACCCTCTGATCTCTCCCACCTTCTGTTTTTGTCATATTTTGAGTCTAACTCTATCCACACCTCCCCAGTATCTTCAACTTCATCCTGTACCTCCTCAGTCTTATCCTTTTTCCTATCAGTTTCTCTTGCTCTCTTATTTTATTCCTTGCCTTAGGGAGAAGGCCTCTGGCAGCAAGCTCTTCTTCCTTTATCCTTCCACTTGACCAATGAATGAAGGTGGTGTGTCCTTAGAGCTCTTCCCTCATAACCAAAATGGCTATATATTATTAGCACTACAAAGTCTTTGTACTCAGGGTACACAGAGAGATCTGAAAGCACATGGCTATTACTTAGCAACACAGAAAACAGACCAATAGGAGTGCTCACTGATGATTTCTCTAGGCTTGAAAGTTCATAAGCAAAGATGTACAGGGTGAATTTAAAGGAAATTAATTATTCCTAACTTACTCCATGTGTGGATATTTGTATTCCAGAATAAGAATGCTTTATTCCACTATGGAATTGGATTAAGCTAATTTCAAAGGCACTCTTATTCCAGAGGGTACACAAGTGGAATGAATCAGGAATAGCTATTTCAGAACAACTCCCAGTATAGACCTAGGTCCAGTGACAAACCACACTAAGCTCCTTGGTAGAGAAAGACTTTTGAGATCAGTTTTGGATCACTAGACTCCAAAACTCCAGGTCCTCATATCGGAGGCCCCACTTGATAGCAGGGGTCAGATTACAGTGGTAAAACAATCCACTTTAAATCTGAAATGAGCCAGGGGCAGGTCTTTCTTTATTTATGAAAATATTTTCTAATTTATTGTCTAAATCCGATACTCCTTTATTTCTCTGTCTCCCCAGCCCTGCTCCAGTTCTTCCCTTTTGGACTGTTTTGTTTTATCTTTTTACTTTGAGGGTATTGGTAGTTTTTGGGTCATTTGGGAAAATTAAGGAAAACATTAGACACAAAGCAGGTACATGATCACAGATACTGTATCTAAAGATGGTCATTTTATCAGGAAAAGAAATAAATCCACTACCAAAGCTGAACTGTAGTAGATAAAGACCTTACTCAAACACAAACATCACAGATAATAGAAATGAATGTTCAAAAGGTTGCTGGCAAAGGAAATTGCTTTTTATATAAACGTAATCTCCCCCCCACCCCAACCACTCAAGTCTGCCACAATGAGAATGCTTCTAGTTGTCTAGTTAAAATGTAGAACCCCTAAAAAATTATATAGATTCCAGAATATGCAGGGCAAGGCTATACAGTGCATATATTGCAGACTATACGGTGCATGAAAACTTCTAAAGAGAAGTACATTATGGTTTTTCTTTTCTTTTTAAACATTTTTTCAAGGTCTAATGAAGGGCTGTCCAAGTCTTGGCCTACAAGTTACAAGAGGGGTTAACCTGTGGCCTATAGGCTTCTGTCGGGGTGTTGCACCCCACACTGATCTGGCTTCTGCTGCTGCTCCTGAGGTCTCTGGGCCTTTTCTCCATCTTCTGTTTTCTGGTTCTTGCCCTGGGTCAGGGCAGCACAGCCCATGGAACCCAGGGCCTGAGGGCCCCACATAGTAGGGGATGCTGCATGGTGGTGGGAGAGGAGGTTCTGGTAGAGCCTACACAGCATGCAGCCCCCGGCCACTCAGAAGTTGGACAGCCCTGATCTAACGCAATGTTGCTGTGATGACTCTGAAGTGTGCAGCTAGCTCTCAGTTAATTTTTTTAGCAGAGGTCTCCCTTGGTTACTCTGTCTTTGATGTTTCCTGCTCTTAATCTCATCAAATCAAGCTGTTTCCACCCTTTCAGACCTCACAGAAACATTCCTGGGGAGAAGAGAAGCCACAATATTTGGTTGTTACCTCTATATTATATATCAGTAAAGCAGTCTCCTTTTCCAGTGGCCTTTGCACAAGGACAACTATTTAATTTAGTTTTTATCATTGCCTTTAAATTCCCTTTAAATTCATAAACTTTAAATATTCGCTTTTCAAATAACTAAAATCTCAACAGTATATAGGACATGTGACCACTATAACCAATCCCACATGAATTATGCATAACTCTCCTAAATCTTTCTGTAATATAATTTCTAGTCTGCCTATAATTAAATAACAGTAAGTTGGTTAGTTTTTCACTTCAAGTAGAATGAAGAAAATGGAAAATTATCCAGCTGTAACACCTGAGCTCCTAGCTCCTTGCCCTGCTTTCTCACCCACTGGGTGAATGGGATCATGACACAGGAGCAGTAGCAGGGACTTTAAACCCCGCCAAAAGAATCCTGTTCCTCCCTGGCTCCTAGCACCTATTCCCTTCCCCTCCATCCTCAGCTGTATATCACCTTCTCCCCTTCCTATCCTTCCCCTTCCCTGCCTGCTGCTGACTGTCTCCCTTCTGTCCTTGGCTGATCCAAGAGTAGGGGGCTCGAGATCTGCTTCTCCTCAGCTCCAGGCAGGAACAGCGGCAGCAGCAGTGGCAGCCAAAAGGTTCCTCCTCCTTGCCCATTCGCTCCAGGTTGTGGTTTGGGAGGGTTGTGGAGGAAGGGCTCCAGATCCACTGTGGCTGGGCTCAGCAGGGGACAGCAGTGGTGGTAGTGGGTGGGTTCCTCTCCCCCTCACACTTATTCCTGGGCTTGCAGAGAACACCTGGGAATATGGGCAGAAAGGAGGAACCCACCTCCACTGCCGTAACCACTGATTCCAGCTGGACTGGGTCAGGTGTGACTCTGGAGCCCCCATCCCCCAACACTTTTTCCAAATCAGCTGGGGACAGTGGGGACTGTGGCTGGCAGGGCAGGGTGGGAAAAGAAAAGGAAGAGGACAGTTCTGCTGAGAAGGGAGGGAGAGCTGAAAGCAGGGAGATGGGGTGTTAGGATCTTACCTTTTGAGGGATTTAAAAAAATCCCTCGCAATGCTGGGGCTGACCTGGAATCCAAAAAGGCCCCTATTGCAAGGCTGGAATTGGCCTGGTATCCAAAAAGCCCCCTATCACCAGGCCGGGGTTCAGCTGGTGTTTGAAAAGGGTCCAATTGCAATGTAGGGTTGGGTCCCAGGGTCGGGTCCACAAGGGGGTGTTTGTCCAGGCCACTATATCCTCTTTGGCTCTGCCCCTGGCAAGGGGTACTTTCAGGGAATCAGAACAAAGGAAAAATTAAACCATCATGACAACTTATCCCATAGGTGAATTACTCAGAGCTTACTGTGATTAAAATTTACCACTAAAATTAACACGTTAAAACCCCTCCCAGTCTTATCCTTTTTAACAATTCTGGGGATTTGTTAATTATCCCACAGTGTTTCATCCAACTATTGCAATGGCATAAATTGAATCTATGATTTTTTGGAAAAGATAGAGTGCATCACATTAATTTCAGTTCCAAAGTTCTGAAACATAGAATTATAGAAAATGGGGGTTGGAAGGGACCTCAGAAGGTCATCTAGTCCAGCCCCCTGTTCAAAGCAGGACCATCCAACTGGATCATCTCAGCCAAAGCTTTGTCTAGCCGGGTCTTAAAAACCTCCAAGATTGGAGGTTCCACCACCTCTCTGGGTAACCTGTTCTAGAGTTTTGCTACCCTCCTAGTAAGAAAGTTTTTCCTAATATCAAACCTAAACTCCCCTTGGTGCAACTTGAGACCATTGCTCCTTGTTCTGTCATCTGCCACCACTGAGAACAGGCTAGCTCCATCCTCTTTCAAACCCACTTCAAGTACCATAGTATCATAGTAGCTAGGGTCAGGAGGGACCTGAACAGATCATCTAGCCTGATCCCCTGCCACAGGAAGGAATGAATGCTAGGTTCACAAGACCCCAGACAGGTGATCGTCCAATCTCTTCTTGAATTTGCCCAAGGTAGAGGTGAGGACCACTTCCCTGGGAAGTTGGTTCCAGATTTTGGCCACCTTAACTGGAAAATATTGCCTTCTGATCTCTAACCTAAACCTATTCTCCATCAGCTTATTACCATTGTTCCTTGTTACCTCAGGTGGTGCTGGGGAGAAAAGGGCTCTACCTATTTGCTGTTGATCCCCCCTGATGAGCTTATAGGCAGCCACCAGGTCCCCCCTCAGCCTCCTCTTGCTGAGGCTGAACAGGTTCAGGTCTCTCAGTCTCTCCTCATAGGGCCTGTCCTGCTGCCCTCTCACCAAGCGGGTGGCCCTCCTCTGAACCCTCTCCAGGCTGGCCACATCCCTTTTGAAGTGCGGTGCCCAGTACTGGATGCACTACTCTAACTGCGGCCTGACCAAAGTCGCACAGAGGGGGAGTATCACCTCTCTGGACCGGCTTGAGATGCATCTTTTGATGCATGATAAGGTATGGCTGGCCTTGTTAGCTGTGGTCTGGCATTGGAGGCTCATGTTCATCTTGGAGTCAATAATGACTCCAAGATCCCTTTCCGCCTCTGTGCTTTCAAGAGGGGAACTCCCCAGCCTGTATGTATGCTGTGGATTCCTTCTCCCAAGATGCAGCACATTGCATGTGTCTACGTTGAACCCCATCCTAGTCTCATCTGCCCACTTTTGTAGTCTGTCTAAATCTAGTTGCAACCTATCTCTCCCTTCAAGTGTGTCCACCACGCCCTGCATCTTAGTGTCATCAGCAAACTTGGACAATGTGCTTTCTACCCCCTCGTCCAAGTCACTGCTGAAGATGTTAAACAGTGCGGGCCCGAGGACCGAGCCCTGGGGTACCCCACTGCTCATATCTCACCAGGTTGAGTACAACCCATCTACCACTACTCTCTGGGTGCGCCCCATCAACCAATTTTTTTCCAGCTGTGCAGTCATCAGTGCCACAGTCGCTTAATTTATTGATGAGGATGGGGTGAGAGACAGTGTCAAAGGCCTTCTTAAAGTCTAGAAAGACTACGTCCATGGCAACACCATCATCCAAGGATTTAGTTACTTGGTCATGAAAGGCAATCAGGTTGGTCAGGCAGGACCTGCCTTTGATGAACCCATGCTGATTGCCCCTGAGCATGATCTCCCCTGCAGGCCCCCCACAGATGTGCTCCTTGATGATTCTCTCCAAGATCTTCCTGAGCACTGAAGTGAGACTTACAGGCCTATAGTTACTTGGGTCCTCCTTCTTCCCTTTTTTGAAAATTCGGACCATATTAGCCAGTTTGAGGGTAGTTGAAAGCTGTTATTAAATCCCCTCTCAGTCTTCTCTTCTCTAAACTAAATACACCCAGTTCCCTCAGCCTCTCCTCAGAAGTCATGTGCCCCAGCCTCCTCACAATTTTCATTACCCTCTGCTGGACTCTCCCCAATTTGTCCACATATTTTCTGTATTGGGGGACCTAAAACTGGACACAATACTCCAGATGTGCTCTCACTGGTGCTGAATAGAGGAGAATAATCACTTTCCTTGATCTGCTGGTAAGACTGCTAGTAACACTGTAGCCCAGTATGCTGCTAGCTTTCTTGGCAATAAGGGCAAACTGTTGGCTTATATTCAGCTTTATTTATTTACCATTTATTTCTTTTGGGCCATTCCTTCAATTTATCTAGGTCTCTCCCAATCCTAACCCTACCCTCCTGCATATCTATGACTCCTCTCAGCTTGGTGTTATCTGCAAACTTGCTGAGGGTGCACTCTGTGCCATTTTCCAGGTCACTTATAAAGATATTGAACAAAACCGGCCCCAGAAATGATCCCAGGGGCACTCCACTTCATGCTGGCTGCAAACTAGACATTGAGCCATTGACTACTACCCACTGAGCCCAATGATCCATCCAGTTTTCTATTCACCTTTCAGTTCATTCATTGAAGCCATATTTCCTTAACGTGCTACATCTTACCATAGGAGGAGCAGCAGGGAGACTTTAAGAATCCCCAAAAGGTAAGATCCTTTCCCTCCGCTGCTCCTAGCACCTACTTCCTTCCCCTGCATCCTCAGCAGTCATACCCTCCCTCAACTCCCATCCTCCCCCTCCCCTGCCTGCCTGCTGCCACTGTCCCCACTGTCCCTGGCTGATCTCCCCCTCTGTCTTCCCTGCAGGCACTACCATTCAGTTCACTTAATATTCCTTTCCAATCCTGAAATGTATTTTATTTTAAAATATTTTACCTCCTTTTTCATTGGTCAGAGACATTCCTAATTCCCTACTGAGGTATTCTGAGAAATTCTGTGGGATGAAATTTTAACAGACATACTTGTACGCTTACCAATGTACAAAGAAATATTGCTACTTCAGCATAGTTAGGGAAATTTAAGACCATATAGTTGCTGGTATTCATTAGTGCCAGAGATTGGAGAAACTTGTATAATCATATCTTCCCTGCTGAAAGGCAGTTATATGAATATGTGTAATCTTATTTTCTCTGTTTTGTAAATAGGACTGAATATAAAAATATTTTAGTAAGTCCAAATTTGATACCGTGTAGTAAAAGATAACTGTTCTGAAATTAATAGGTTTTATTCAGTACTTTTTATTTGGGATGCTTGGATTCATTTTTCATATATTTTCATCTTTTTTCTTTTTTATCTAAACATTTTCTTATATTGTTCTACTCTATTATTTTTGGCTTTGCTGTGTTACTTGGAGCATATAGAAAGTTTATTGTCAACTATAATGACAACATAATTCTTAAACATTCAATGTAAATTAGCTATATATAATAGAGTAAAATAATGAAGTATATTGAGAATTTCAGTAGTATTAAAGGTGATGCATTTTTCTACCAGAAATATCATAGCTGAAAAAGGGTAGGGGCATTTGGATTTAAGTCTGATAACTGCAGATTGTTCAAGGGATACATTTGCCAAATTAGCCAAAGCATTAGAAATACACAACTAAGAACTATGCCTTTCAATAATAAGGTTTATAGGCAAAAATGCTAGGAACATTAAAAAAACAGTTAATTTAATTTCATCATAGTAATTTTTGTCCTGAGAGCAAGCCTTGAATTTTCTGTTGCTTAATTCAACCTGTTACTTTTAGGCACTTAATAACTCCCCTGTCCACTAAACTAAATAATTTCTGGTCACCATGTACAGAATTACAGACCTTCTTAAAGAGAAGGGATTTAAGAAAACTTCTGCAATATAGACCAAAACAGATTTCTACACAATTTGAATTCAGGTTCCATCTTCCTTGTTTACCAGGGACCACAGCTTCTGTGGCACTTCATATAGCACACAGATGTATATTGGTTAAATAATTATTATTAATTATTGTTATATATTGCAAACAATCATATCATTACATTTCTCTCCTTTCTGCAGATTTACACTCTTTAAATACTTGTAGGGCATCCCTTCTTTAGCAGGTTCCTCAATCTTTCTCCTTTATATCTATGGCATAGATATTCTAAATTTATGTGGGTCTTGACTATACAGCTCTTTACAATATAAGTCATTTTCTCCAATTTCTCAGTGATACTGAAGTTTCTTTGCTTTCTCTTGCAGCATGGAAGCCTTTTTGCACTTCACAGGGCACATCTACATGAGACGCTACTGCACAGTGGTTACTGCACATTTATTTAGGACTTGTATAAGCAAGTCCTAAATGAACGTGCAATAACTGGAGTTACTGTGCAGTGGCACTGGCAAATGTCTTTTAGATGATGGTACTGCGCAGTAGCTTAATAATATTGCACACTAGTGTATTATCACTATCTGTGCTGTGATACGCTACTGCATAGTATTTTTCAGCTACTGCGCAGTCAGCATCTTGTGTAGATATGCTCACCTATATATATATATATATGCCTCCTGGTCTCACTTTCTTGGAGTTTCTAAAACAAAAACCAGTTGCTGTTTGCAGAACTTTTGCTGCTATAGCTGGCTTAATACAGAAGTTTATCAGGAAAGAATTACAAAAACCCAGCTGTTCCCTTAATTCCCAAGCAGAGATTTTAAATAAAACTTCTTTAAAACAACTTGTTAATTAGATCTCAAATCAGTTCTAAAGCAGTCAACAGGGCTGTCATTGCCTGTTTGTACTTGCTCACCCCTCAAGGCAAAGAACTGTTACAATAGGACTTATATGGATATGGAAATTGCCCTTGGCTCTGAACAGTCACTAGTTTACACAGTGTGATGCAAGAGAGTGCAGGGCTCAGACAAACTGAACACCACTTCTGCACTCTTTGAAATGGGAGCATATGCCTCAAGGTTTGCCAAAAGAGTGCTGGCCAGTTGAGCCAAACCTTGGGCCTTCTGTGGTAACTCAAACTGATGAACAATGCTGTTGTACATTTCATTCTTTCCATTGTTACATTCTGATTTTATATTAATGCTTATATAGTAGTAGTAATCATAGTTTCAATTTCCAGCCAAACAAAGTTTATGGGAGGGCACACCACTGTGAAAGACTCAAAGCCAGGATTAACACAGTGAGGGCACTTCTACTGCTATTTATTATGAGCCAAACAAACAAGAGAGTTCATCAAGCTTTGCATATGAAACCCCAGTCATCTCTGAGGCCAAAGTTAAAATTTCACCATCTGTAAAACCAATGCAACCAGACAATTCGGTACATTTTTTACCCACTATGACCAGAATCAAAATCATAACAAAATATGTAAAAGTCCAGTAAACTGAAATTATTTGCAGGAAGCAGAGAGCTAGTTGGAGGAATCTGACTTAATTTGTCATAACATCTTTGAGTTTGTTAAATTTGTTTCTACTCCTTTCAAATATTGAACCCAAAACATATACAAATCTGAGATTTTAAAGCAAGTTGTTTCTAAAACATACTAAATCATTAAATATAGTAAATTCATTAGAACAGCTATCTACATTTTGTGTATTTTTCTCATCAAAAATAATTTCATTGCCTTTTTAGGGTATTGTAATAAAGTAACAGTATAATGAGTCCCCCATACTAATGGCAAGTCATCTACAGTATCACAAACCCAGCACTATTTAATGCCATAATTATACCATAATTAAGATACTGCAGCTGATGTATCAGTACTATAATTATTCTAGCCTTTATTGCGGTAGATGAAAAGACTATTTCCAGTGGTTTTTATAATTACCATACTGTTAATATATAGCACTACTTGTCTAAGTGTGCATCTCATGCATGTAATTACACTGGTCACTGATTCTGTTTTTGCTGTTCTTCCCTATCAGTGTCAAATCTCCCTTTTTGTGTATGGTACAGTGAGTAACTAGTCATTGTAAGTTAACTACTGCTGAAGGAATAATACTGTACATGTATGTACACAGTGGGTTTCTCTACACAGGGCCCTTATAAGTGGGATTAGCCGAAAACTACCATTTTAAAAGACCATTAGGGTCACATGTCCACATGCGTGTGCCCTTAACGTGCCTTAAAAATTGGCAATTTTAGGCTAATCTGACCTAAATTTGATACCTGCTTAAAGCAAGTACCAAATTTAAGATGACATAGTTAAGCCACATTAGCCCATGTGGAGACACTTAATGCACACTAACACAGTGGACGCACACTGAGTTAATGCACATTGGCACAACTACACATGCACTAATGTAGCTTAGCTTTGCCAGCCTAAATTCAATATGCCTTAATGTGCATTAGTGTAGACATGTAGACATGTACCTAAATCGCCTAACACTATAGGTGGATACCCCTGTGCACTACTGTAATTGAAATATGAAATACTGCACATAAAATATTACTCTACCACTATAGCAAATGTGTTTTTGTTTATGTTTTTATGTGATGAATAGTATATAAATAGTATATGAATTATTAAAAAGTAATAGGGTTCTTTGGGCTCTTAGAAAATCTTTTCAGGACATTTGCTCTTCTAGCAATTAACATTTTCTCTCTCCCTCTCTGTTTAAATTACTGTATTAGAATCTGCACCCACTTAAAAGGGACTGCCAGCACAGGCAGTTTTGCTTAAACTGAAAAGACTAGTTTTCTGAAACCTACTTTCAGGTTTGGCTCACTCAGGAAATCTGTGTTCAAAATAATTTCAGATTCCTCTTTATCAAGTTTTGATGTACTGCTGTATTGGTATAAAGGCACTAATAACAATCACCTCTATGTTTCATAGTTATGGATTTCTCTACCTATCCTTTGGTGCATTTTAGGAGTTATTTTGCCAACTATGCATCTCAGAAAAAAAGAAATGCCTAGAATAAGCACAAAGATGCTATATTGTAACATGAGCAGTCTGCAGACGTGTAGCAGGGGTGACCTACATGCTGGGTAGATCTCTACCTGTGGCATGCACTGTGGTGGTCAGCCACCAGCTACAGCATTAGTTATTTTTGTATCCCCCACAAAAAGCAGTGCCTGGTGCTATTACCTCAGTAGCTCCCACCCCTGTTATGCTACTGGCAATCTGATAAAAGCATCAACTTTTCTCTGACTAAATAAAAATGTCTTCAAAATCATAGGCAGGCAAGGTTCTTTGAGTAGATGTGACATCTTTTATTAGATCAACCGAGAAGTTGGAAAAAAGTTCTTAGCAAGCTTTTGGGTGCAGTCACCCTTCTTCAGGCATGGGGAGTCTCCTCTGTTCTGAGACTCCAAGGAATGAAAGATGCTAAAAATGTAACAGGATGTTAGTGAGAATGTAAATATGTGGAAAATAGCAAAACAAAAGGTAAAGCAGAGAAGGGAGGGGAGAAAAAAGCAGGGGGAAAAGCCAAAGGTGAGTAAGGGAGACTCTACAGTGGTAGTAATTCAAGGTGAAGAAGAGGCTGTCTGTGAAAAAGGAAATAGGTAGACATTAGGAAGACAAAGGGCAGAGAAGTAAGGAAGGGTAGGGGAGAAAGTGAGGGGAAAGAGAAATGTAAAAGTTCAGGTCTGGCAGGTACCTGGTTAATTAGATGTCAGGCAGGTTGTAATGTGTCATAAATCCAATGTCTATATTGAGTCCATGCTTTTTTGTACCCTGTAGATTTATGAAGTGAAGTTTATAGACTCGCCTATAAAATTTATTTTGTAAGTTCCCTTTGAGGATTAGAACTGAGAGACTGGAGAGGGAGTGATTGTCTTGTGAAAGGTGTGCCCCCACCAGTAATTGAGTATTCTTGTCTTTGATAGATTTTCGGTGTGCATTCATTCTGGTGCACAGTTGTTGTTTGGTCTCTCCTACATATTTTCCACGAGGGCATTTGGTGTAAAGGATGAGATGTATAACATTTCTAGAGATGCAGGTGTAAGATCCAGGAATGCTGATGGTTCTGTTGTGGGGTACGGTTATTGTGGGAGTGGTGGAGATGTGTTGATAGGTTTTACATTTCTTGTCCTGGTATGGTCTGGATCCATTAGGTGTGGCTTGGGTCTTAGGGAGTTTGCTTCTGGTGATGAGGTTAGTGAGGTTCAGTGCTTGTTTAAAGGCTAGGATGGGTGGTTCTGGAAAGATCTATTTAAGAATTAGGTCTTCTTCTACTGTGGGTTGCAACTGTTTGAGGATTTTCTGTGTAGGTACCAGGGAAGGTGGTAGGTCATAACTAATGGTGTGCTATTTGTGGGGATTTTCTTTTTTTACTGCAGCAAATCTTTGCGTGGTATCCGGGTGGCCCTTTCAAAAGTGCAATCTATCTCTCTGGAGGAGTGTCCTTGTTGGGTGAAGGGGTTTGTGTTGTAGCCGTGTTGGTCTAAGGACATAGGCAGACAAGGTTCCTTGGGTGAATTTGATATCTTTTATTAGACCAACCCAAATGGTTGGAGAATAGTTATTAAGCAAGCTTTCGGGTTCAAAAACCCTTCGTCAGGCTAAGGAAGCTGCAGCAGTTGGTGTGTGCTCTTCCTGGATGGAATGAAAAGTAGACAAGCCAGGGGCTGGGCTGGGGAGTCAGTTGCCAGGCAGATTGTAATGTATCAAAAATCCAATGTCTATGTTTAGTCCCTGATCTCTAGTATCCAGCAGGTTGATGAAATGGAGCTCATAGGCTCATCTCTGGGAAGTGTTGTGTAAGTTTCCCTTGAGGACCAGGACTAAGAGATTGGAGAGAGAGTGGCCCTCCTGTAAGAAATGTGCCCCCACCGGTAATTGGGTATTTCTGTCTTTGATGGATTTCCGGTGTGCGTTCATTCTGGTGCGCAGTTGTTGTCTGGTCTCTCCTACATATCTTCCATCAGGGCATTTGGTGCATTGGATGAGGTATATAACACTTCTGGAGGTGCAGCTGTAAGATCCTGGGATGCTGATGGCTCTGTTGTGGGGTGTAGTAATAGTGGGGGTGGTGGAGATGTGTTGGCAGGTTTTGCATTTCTTGTCCTGGCACGGTCTGGATCCTTTTGGTGTGTTCTGGGCTTGAGGAAGTTTGCTTCTGGTGATGAGGTTGGGGAGGTTCAGTGCTTGTCTGAAGGCTAGGATGGGTGGCTCTGGGAAGATCTTTTTAAGAATAGGGTCTCTTTCTAATATGGGTTGCAATTTTTTGAGGATTTTCCGTACAGGTTCAAGGGAGGGGTGATACGTCATAACCAGCGGTGTGTGATTTGTGGGTGTTTTTCTTCTGTACTGCAGCAGTTCTTCACGTGGTATCCAGGTGGCTCTTTCAAACATGCGATCTACCTCTCTGGAGGAGTGTCATTGTTGGGTGAAAGCCTTTTTAAGATTGGTGAGGTGGTGATCCCGGGTGTTCTCTTCAGTACAAATGCGGTGGTATCTGAGGGCTTGGCTGTATATCACAGCTTTTTTGGTGTGTTTAGGGTGATTGCTGGTTCTGTGTAGATATGTATGTTGGTGTGGGGTTTTTGTATATGGTGGTTGTATTTTACTATTTTAGATATTGATCATGGTGTCCAAAAAAGAAATGATGGTGTTAGAGTATTCAAATCATAGCAATTTTTGTACTCGAACTCCTGACAAACACGCTTACCTTTCCCCCCTATTTTTTTGAAAGGTGCTGATTTCTTCTATTATTAATCATTGCTTGTGCTGAGTTATAAGACAATGTTATGGGGAAGAAATCACATACTGTGCAGCAATGAATGATTGAAGAAGCTGATGTCAAATTCAGGACCTTTTGGGCTTTACTTGTTATTTGTTATAAACAAAAATCCATGCTGCTTCTAATTGTCCACTTTTTCAAGCTTAACATAGATTTGAGTCATTATTCGGAAGGAGTAATAAAGAAGTAAATTGTTTTATAGAACCCATGACAGTGTGGGCCCAAACATACTGTACAACATTTTGTACATCATACAAAAGGATAAAACAGGATACCACTGTAGTATTAAGGTCTGGATTCTAAGCAGATGCAGGAGACAAATGGAGGTAGAAGCTTGCGTATCAGAGATTGCCATGAAGCCAATCTGTAACACACATCTGATTAGTTTCCTGATTCCTTGAACACCATACAGCCCCATACTTGTTCAGCTGACGTTGCCAAATACCGAGTTTAAAAAAATATGATGTTTTGGAGGAAGAACATGCCCTTGTAATTAATGAAACCTTTGCCACTGATGAATATTGTTGGATCAAGGCAGTAACGTTTATCTAGTCAGTGATTATTTTGATTATTTTATTTTAAAAGTTCTGCATTTCTCAGCCATGTCCTTGGACAAACTGTTAGCACTTCTTATCCCATAAATATCTTTAAGGTTGTCTGAATGACTGCATTTGCTCCTGGGATAATAGTTTTCCCTGGGACAAATATATTATCTGCTTGTGGCCTTAGACTGCCAACCAAATTCCAGATCCACTAAATGTTTCTATTAAAATGACTGGCAGTGGAATAGGAAACAAGCCTGACATTTAAATTGTCATTGTTACAGCTCAGAGTTACTCAACAGAGATGAATGAGGCAGCTCAAGCTTCTCTGAAGATTGTTTCAGTCTATCTGCAGACTCAGTAAGAGAAGATTACAGTGATTCACATTTGGGTATTTTTCTTTGAAATACTCTGAACTAGACACTTTTTTATTTTATACTAAAGTTTAAATTCTGAAGAACAGGAGTGCTGAAGCGGTGGCACATGAGTCAATACTTTGTCAATTTAACTACTTGAGGTTATATGTATACCCTTCTTAGAACTGGTATTAATGTCAGTAAAAATGTGCAGTGTATCATATTACTTCAAGCCTTATGAACCGTTATCTGGGTGAGTAAAATTTGTTCATTTATAAATACCAGCACTATCTCTAGTAGTCTGGCATTTTTACCACATAATGACAACTTGTTTTTCTTTGAACATAAATAAAAGTATATTAAAAATGATGGGTGCTTACAATATTTGAGCAATGAAAAAGCAAAAAAACTATGGATAGTTTTTGGATGCATGCTGATACATGCATCACAGGTATGGAAATCAAACATACAGGGAAGGAAAAGAAAAAGTCAAAGAAAAATGAAGCCTTAAAGTGGGAAGAATTTTGTAAGAAAATCTGTGACAAGTTGCTGGGTATACAAGGTGAAGGGAGCTATTCAGAGGAGGATACAAAAGAAAAAAAGAGAGGAAGATTAAAGATAATGCTGTTGAGCTGTTTGGTACCTTGTTCTATATTGCTGTTTACTATTCTAGTGAAATCACCAAATTGCTGAAGAGTTCAGTAGCCTTTAATTAACCTCATGGGCAGGCAAGTAGTTTAAGAAACTTCTTGCCATTTTAAAATGCATTTTCCTGTAGCCACAGTATTTTATTCATACAAACATTCTCTAGACCTGCGTTGTGGAATAGCATTTTATGCAAAAAAATTATCAATAACATGTAACTGTAATACTCATCAAAAGCTTGTTTTCCTTTCCATTGTTGAGTTGCAGCAATGTGAAAGCAATCTATTCTGTTTGCCAACTGCCTTAGTAACAGAAACCCTGGAGTGAGCACCAAACTGTTTTACATCAATACCTACCCCATTTATCATACATTTTATTCATGTTCTTATTGAATTTATTTTTCTCGGTCCACATGGGCTTGCTGAGCACACAAATAATTTATCCATATCAACCCTTAAAAGTGGTGATTTTTCCATGTAACGTTTCTAAATACAAAGGAACATATAGAGCTAAATCAGTTTTGTTTCTTAAAATGAATGTTAAATTTATAACAATATTCTGCTGAGTCTCTATCCTAGCACACAACATTTTATCACCTTTCGGATTACCATTAAGCCAGAGCTCAGATATTCTTTTATATAATCCTTAGACTCTGGCAGGTTACCAAATAGGCAACAAAGAAATATTCCTGCTAGATCTTTAACCAGAACAAGATTGATATTGCAGCATTCTTGAAAAAGAGTACTGCATTTGGAAGATAGCACTTCAATTAATTGTCACTGGGTGCATCTACACATGAATTAATGAGCCATAATTATGATGCATTTAGTTTGATGACTGTAATAACAGGTACTAACTTAATGTATCGTAATTGGCACAACTGTGCCAACTGCGCATTAGCACCAGTGCATATTTTTTATGTGATGCTAATGCACAGTAGACTAATCCTACTGCACATTAAAATGGCTTTTGCTGTGACACACTAATGCACAGTAGAATTAATCTACTGCATTTCTAGCACCTCGTATAGACGTGACCAGTGTCATCTCTTTCACCTTACAAGGCTTCAAAAGGACCTCAAACAGAAGGAGAACAATATGAATGCTTCAGCTTTACTAATCAGCCTGTGAGGACCAGAACAAATGGATCCACTTTGCTTTTCTGTCTCTATTTTCTACCTCTGTGATATGACATGGAGGTGCCAAATCAGTACTGCTATAGGAGGAAAAATACCACCACCCACCTTCCTAGTCCTGCTTGAGAAAGCTGAGCTTTTGTAGAAAGCATATGGGTTAACTTATTTAAGCAAGACAGAGGTGATGCAAATGGGGGTGAGTGGGGCGGGGGGGGAGGGGTCTTTGATGAGCTAACCAGGATCTTACCTTATGCCTTTTGGAGGACAGATATCCTCCAGTCATCAAGATAGGGAAAAGTCTCTACATCTTATTGGCTTTGCCACCAATCGTTAACAACAATAGCAAGTACCATTTCTTCTGGATTTGACGGAAGAAAATAGAGAATTCTTCTCTGATCAATGCTTTTAATCACCTCCAGTTTAGATTACTGCAATTCACTCCATGCTCTGAAGAACCTACTCATGAAAATTCAGATCGATTAATCTCCAGCTCTATGTTCCAAATAAGTAAAACAAATGAGAGAACATAACCCAATCTTCCACATATTCCACTAGCTCTTCTTATACTTACTGCATGGACAAAATTCAAAGTCCTGATCCAAACCTTTAAAAATGTTTCTCAGCATATACAGCTCCATCAAACAGCTGTATTCGTCTAGGATGCTGAGCTGAGTAAGGTCTAGAGTCAGGCTTTGGGGATACAATGTTCATGGCAGAAGGGAATTAGCTAAGGAACTCAGAACCAAAGATGGTCAGGAAAACACCAGTGGTCGATCATGAGTCGGCAGTGTGACGAAGCCATCAGAAAAGCTAACAGCACTTTATTGTGCATCAGCAGATGCATGACAAATAGATCCATGGAGGTGATACTTCTCCTCTATTGGGTGCTGGTCAGACCGCATTTGGAGTACTGTGTGCAATTCTGGGCACCGCACTTCAAGAGAGATGTGGATAACCTGGAGAGGGTCCAGAGAAGGGCCACTTATATGGTTAAGGGCTTGCAGGCCAAGCACTGTGAGGAGAGACTAGGGCACCTGGACCTCTTCAGCCTCCGCAAGAGAAGGTTGAGAAGCAACCTTGTGGCTGCCTATAAGTTCATCACAGGGGCACAGAAGGGAATTGGTGAGGCTTTACTCACCAGCACGCCCCTGCGGGTTACAAGAAATAATGGCCATAAGCTAGCAGAGAGCAGATTTAGATTGGACATTAGGAAGAACTTCTTCACAGTCAGAATGGCCAAGGTCTGGAACGGGCTCCCAAGGGAGGTGGTGCTCTCCCCTACCCTGGGGGTCTTCAAGAGGAGGTTAGATACGCATCTAGTTGGGGTCATCTAAACCCAGCACTCTTTCCTGCCTATGCAGGGGGTCGGACTTGATGATCTATTGAGGTCCCTTCTGACCCTAACATCTATGAATCTATGAATCTCCACATCATGTTAAATAAATGCTTTTAGCAACAAACACTGACTTGAGGATGACATAAAAGAATGAGGAGAGAAAAAAAATATAGGAGAGCAGGAAAATATGGTCATTACATCAAATTTCTGTGATTCTCAAATTCACTATCTGGAACCAAAATATTGTTACAGTTATAAGCAGATCACATAGATTTAGACCTTTTTAATCTTTCTACATTTGTAATATCTGATTCCATAAGAGCCCAAGATGGTATATCTACAAGAATAATATACTGAAGTAATATATTTTTGTAAAGCATTTAACTGATACTGTACAATATTTTAAGAAAATTAAACAACATAAAATGTTAGGAATTAAATGGATTAAAAGAGCAGGTCTCAAAATACAATTACATGCCATTTAACCGATAAGCCAACTTCAAACAAGTTTTTTTTCTAATGTTATCCCATGCGGATCAGTTAGTCCTAAGATTTTTATGCATGACTTCCGAGGAAACAAAGTCATTAAGTTGGCAAATTACACAAAGATATGGAGGGTGGTAAATAAAAGAGAGAACATTTTGGTAGCTGATATAGACTGATCTGGTCTCTTGGTAAACTGGTAGAGTTGAGCAAGATGTATTTCATTATAGCCAAATGTAAGGTCATAATGCATCTATGACCATGAAATTCAGGACAATAGGAGCACTTTTATATGTACTCTGGGGGTGGGGAGCACATATAAAAGTGCCCTGAGAGCTGCTTTAATTAAAGTGCCACAGTGTCTCATGTATCAGCATCCCCGCACTTCAAAATGGCTGTGGGGGCGCTTGAACTAAACCTCATTTGACAAACTTTAGTTCAAGGACCTCCACCACTATTTTAAAGTGTGGGAATGCTGATACACAAGACACAGGAGGCTGCTGGAGTGCAGTAATTACCATGCTCCATCAGACTCAATTAACCAAGCCTTCTCTGATGCACTGTAATTACAGAGCATCGGAGCAGCCTCCATGCTCATGTACAGGCACCCTAAGAGAGAGCTCTGTCTTGGGAAGTAGTGACTCTGAACAAGACTTGGGGATTTTAGGGGATACCTTGATGAGCAAGAATTATTACACAGAAGGCAAAAGGTCCAACACCACCTTTGGATATAAAAATAATATTAGGTAGGGACAGAGAGTTCAATAATTTCTGAATGTGGCACTGCGACCTCTACTCTCTAATCTGGAATTCTACAAGTCAAGGAGGATGTTTAAAGATGGGAAAGAATTCAAAGAAGAACTGTGCAAATGATTAAAGGTTTGGAAAACATGGCCTGTGATGAAAGATACAGCAATCTCCATGTCTTTATCTTTTCAAAGATTAGATTAAAGGATTATGATATCTGTTTATAGGCATCTATAAGGGGAATGGAAACTTGAAAACAGAAGGATTTCAAACTAGTAGGTAAGATCCAATGGCTAGCAGCTGAAGCTAGACAAAATTATACAAGAATTGATTAATTTTTTTATAACACTGACAGCTAAACATTGGGAAAAGCTCACCAAGAGTTTCAGAAATGATCTAACTCTGGTCTGTGGGGAGGTGGACCAAAAGAAGATCTAACTCTGGTCTGGGGGAGCAGATGGGGGTCGAGGGGATGCAGCGGTGGACCAAAAAAATCTCACCTTGGGTTTAAACTTTGCAGCAAAAGAAAATCAATGTTTTTGCTCCGCCCCTCGGACCAAAGTTAGGTCTTCCTTTGGTCTTCTTTTGCTGAAGTGAAGATCTTTTTTTGTTGGAAAGTTTAATACCAAGATGAGATGTTTTTCTAGATGGCATGCTGTAGGTAAAATGAGAATAAATATATAGAAATCCCTTGCCTGGTGTTATGTAGAGAAGACTGGATTATATGAGGAGAATGGTCTCCAGCTCTGCAATCTATGGGCACATGCAGGCATGACATTTGATTGACTTAATCAGAGTTACATGTAGAGTTAGATTCTAAATGCCCAGTTGTATAGACATTCAGGGGGCTCAAGTCACCCCAAAAATGCACACCCAATCTTAGTTTTCCTCAGGAAGTGCACAAATTTAGATCAAGATCATATTGAGATGTAGCCTAAGGCCTGTGCTACTGCACCCCTCTGACCCCGAATGGGCTATTTTTAGTCCCCCTGGCACACACCCCTCCTAACTGGGCAACCTTCCCCTGCCCTGTGAGGATTGATTGGGCTGTAGGTGGTCACGCAGTGTATTACTGTAATCAGAGCAAGGCAGGAGCAGGGCAGAGGGCCAAGGAGAACGCACACAAATAATGTTGCTGCAACAAGTCCCATGTAAAGTAGGAGAGGTTTTATAGCCTTCCTCTCACAGGATCACAGAGCCTGTATGTTTACCCTGGTCACCTGATTCCTCATTAATATCTTTATGGGAGGAACCAGGTTGGGCTAGATGCCTGGCTACCTTTGTTGTGGCACTGAGGACCCAACCTTCAGCTGCTGGCCTGGCCACCCTGGGTTTGAATCCCCATAGTCCTAGCACCCCCTCACCTTCCCAGAGTTGCCAGCCCCATCCTCTACCCCAAGTTACTTATATCGGGTTCTCCATGCAACTCCCAAGAGTGGTGAATGGAGGTGTGTATTGCTCCCGGTCTGTATTTAGGCAGCTTAAAGTAAACCACATGAACATACCAAGTATAGTGTACAGCTGTATGCACCCTATGAAGTCTATAACAAGTAAGTGGTGACATGGGACATTTTAATTTTAGGTTACAAATTTAACACATTAGAGGGGCTTGAATTTCAGGGGGAGGGGGAAGAATGCTTAGCACTTTCTAAAAAACTATGGCAGTCAAAATTGCTAGTAATTTTAGCCCACTATTGTCAATGTCCCCAATCTCAGTTATCTAGTTAATATTTTCTATATACACAGCATGACACAAAACCTCCACCAGTGTCTGCATGAGGAAGGGCATTTTCTCTTACATAGCAATTGTGCCCTCGCATTTGCTAACACACTAAAAAGTAGGAGCCTGGAGACTTAAACAGCAGGGATCATAGAAACTGATCTTTTAGAATATGTACGTATGTGTATATAAATATAGATGTTTTAATACCTGGTGAATAGTCAAGATTCCTCCTGTGCTGATAAAGCATTTATCTTTATTTATTTATTATGATAAAGCATTTATCCTTTCCAGAAGGATTTAACTTCTTTACTTTGCTTTATATTAAAAAGTACACTAAAATAAAGATTTTTATGCAAAACGCTATATGGCATTATATTTCTTCTTATATAGACATGTTTGTTTAGTAATAAGCCTTTAGTCAACTGATTATAAAAGATGCCAGATAAACAGCACTAAAAACTGAGGTCTCTTCACAAAACATATATAGCACAGGAAGATTTCTGAAGTGTTTCATGTGAATATAGGCCTGAAAGGCACTCCCATGAGTCCAATTCCTTGTTATCACCAGCAGTCACATTATATGATCCCATTCACAAATAGATCAAGGTCTGTCTTAAAACCTACTCTTCAGTAGAAGCCCCACTGATGTTTAGAAACCATCTAATTTACAGCTTACATTTATTTAGGGCCAATTTATACCGGCTGTTTTCCTTGTGCAAACATTGTAAATCGCTCTTCTTTCCTGGTCTCCTCCCTCTTACAATATATTTATAGTCTTTGTTCTGCTAGTCTGAACAAACTAAGCCTTTTAAGACTCCTTGGGCACTTCTACATGTTCATAAATGTGCCTAAGATGCTGTGCATTTAGAACTTCCTTAATAAAGTACCAACGAAATGTGCAGTACCTTGAGTTACTACACAGTAGTAACCAGTGCACGGTTATTTAGTGACACTTCTTGTGAATTAGTCTAATATCACTGCATAGTAGGCTATTAGCATGTTTTTTGCCATGACACACTGCTGTGTAGTGTTATTAGGCTAATGTGCAGTAAGCTTCTCATGTAGGTGCTCCCCTTTTATAAGTCGGTTCTCCTATACCCTTCTCTCCCTTCAATTCATCTCTCCTGAATACAGAAAGGTAGTGAGTCATATTATTCTGAAGTCGGGCACAAGACAGGCCAAGGTGGCACCTTTTAGACTTATTGGTTCTGAGGGGCATTAACTTTCACAGTCAACAGCCTAATTTGCCAGATGCTATCTGACAAAGTATGCTGTCACCTATAAAAGCCTATGCCTCTCTGAGCCAGTTAGTCTCAAAAGTGCCACTCTGCTGTGTCTTCTGCCTCTTTTAAATATGGGAGACCAGAAGTGAACACATTATTTTCAGTGAAGTCTTACCAGTGCCTTGTTCAATGGCATTCCTACTTTCCTCCTCTTACTGAAAATATCTTGACTCAGGCATCCTAGGATCACGTTTGACTTTTTCACTGCCTTGCTGTATTGTCAGTTTATAGTCATCCCATATTTGACTAATGTATACAGGTTTTTCTCTTCTATCTTTTCCAGTTGACTAGCACAAGCCACTTATCACATGATCTTTCACTTTACACTCATTAGAGGCAGAGATGTAACTGGCCAGTACTACACCCTGGGGAGTCCTCTGCTTCCTACCCCACTGCAGCAGTGCCTGGAGGTTTTCTGCTCCTGGGGGAGATGTCTCTTCTTTTTTTCATGCTGACACATTTTTCAAGTGGCCACACAAACACCTGTTTTCAGTGGGGGAAAAAAGGAGGTGACATCACCCCACCAGCAGAAAATCTCCATTTAGAATAGGCCTTTATAAAGCAGCAAGTATTTGATTCGGATTCATATTTGGCCAATTCAGAGGGACATTGATGAGATTCAGTGATTTGAGTCATTGTCCCAATTCAATTTGGCTAAATCAGATTCAGAGATTCAGCCACCAAATCAGCCAATTCGGTGATTGGGCATAGAGTATAAGGGGGAATCATTAAAACACCTATAACTTTGTAATTGTTTTGCAGATTTGGATGAAAAGATCAGAGATGACAGCCCTATCTGAGGGCATGAATCCTGCCAAGTTTCAAGGAGATAGGTGCAGGAGCTTCTGTGAAAGTGATCCTCAAACTGTTGAAAACAAAACTTGTGTCGTGTATGTGTTAAGAAAGAGCTGGATGAAAACAGCAGGGATCGTAGCCCCTTCTGAGGGCATGAAGCCTGCTAGGTTCTAAGGAGATAGGTGCATGTGAAAGTTCACCTCAAACTGTTGAAAGTAAAACTCGTGGCATGTGTGTGTTAACTGGGTTTCCGGTTGTAGCTGTGTTGGTCTAAGGAACAGGCAGGAAAGGTTCTTTGAGTAGATGTGATATCTTTTATTATGCCAACTGAATAGTTGGAGATATATATTTTGGCAAGCTTTCGGGTTTAAAAACCCTTCCTTAGGCTGAGAAAGCATTTACAGTTGGTGTGTGAGCTCTTCCTGGATGGAATGAATAGTAAATAAGCCAGAGGCTAGTATGCAGGCAAGAAAGCCAGTCAGTGAAAATATAAATTGAGGCATCAGGGGGTGAGAGACAGGCTGGGGGTGGTGGGGGGAAGGTGGATGTAGCAGGTAAAAGCGGAGAGGTACTTGGAGAGTCAGATGTCAGGCAGGTTATAGCGTGTCATAAATCCAATGTCTTTATTGAGTCCATGACTTTTTGTATTGAGGAGGTTGAAGAAGTGAAGTTCATAGGCTTGTCTGTGAAAAGTGTTTTGTAAATTCAAACAAGCACCGAACCTCACTAATCTTATCACCAGAAGCCAACTTCCTAGACCCAAAACACACCAAATGGATCCAGGACAGGCCATGCCATGACAGGACATGCAAAACCTGCCAACAATATCTCCAGTATGGAGCTATCTTCACAGTACAATACATATCTCATTCAGGGCACCAAGCGCCCTGATGGAAAAAATGTGTGGAGGCACCAAGCAACAACTGTGCAACAGAATGAGCGCACACCCAAAATCTACCCCCCCACCCAGCCTCTCTCTCAGCCCCTGATGCCTCAATTTACATTTTCAATTTGCGAAGTGTTTTTAAACCTGAAAGATTGCCAAGATATGTTTCTCCAACTATCCAGTTGGCCTAATAAAATAAATCAGATTGATACAAAGAACCTTGTCTGCCTTGTGTGTGTTAAGGCAGAGCAGGATAAATGCAGCAGGGATAGTAGCCTGTAACAAGGGGGCTTCCTGATGCAGGTTAGATCTCAGCCCATCCACCTGTTTCTGGGCCAACCACTGACCCCTCTTTCTTCTGCCGTGCCTTGATGGAAAACTGATTCAGATATTACCCAGGTGGGAGGCTGCCCATTTAGCCCCCTGATGTCTAGGGGTGACATCCATTCTGCAGCTCTGTACCTCCCCTACACTGCAGCTTATGCTGCACAGATTGCATCCTTCACTCCTTTAACTGTGGTTCCCTCTCTGGGACCTTTGGCTCCCCATTAGGCCCTGTACCCACCTTCAGGCCAGTCAGAATCCTGAACTTCTTTCTCTGGGCATTCCTCACAGTGGGCCTCTAGCCCTTTAACCCCACCTTTGGGTCCTGGCCCCAGCACGGAACACTCAAGGGTGTTGGCTTAGAAACTGTATTTAAAGGTCTGTTTTGGGGGAATTGGCTTATAGGTGTATATGCATTATTAGGGGGCAAGATGGGCAGCAGGGGTTAAATGGATTTCTATAGAGCTTGGGAGACACACACACAGCTTCTCATGGCCCTGAAAACAGACTGTCTAGCACAACAAGGCCAACAGATGGACACAGTCTGAGAATTGAGCGGGGCATGCCATAACACAAGATCACAGCCTTCAAGGCAGACAGGTTGTCTAACACAGGAAGGATACATAGCCTTAGAACTGAGGAAGTATATTCTGTACTGTCCCATAACACAAGATAAGTGACACCAGCTACAAAGCCACAGAACAGAGAGGGGCCTAAGTCATGGTTTTAGGGAAACAGATCAAATTAGGAGAAGTCCTGGAAGACTATGTGGTTGTGTGACCACAGAGAAACAGCCAACCAGAGATAGCCATGGATGAAGAGTCATGAGAAGTCATTGAGGGAGAAGGAGAACACTAAGGCAGAGACTTGAGATTAACAAATGGTCTCAGCCTGTGCCTCCCTGTTCCTTCTTGTCCCTTCCTGTCCCTCCTCCTCTTTGAGAGGGACCCCCATACCCGTCCCTTAGGAAGGGTCCCTGAGGCCACCATGAACCAAGGGCATACCAGCAACCCACTTCATGCACCCCATTGGAGGGGAGCTGTGGGTCTCAGCATCTCAACCCAAACTGTTGACACCTAGGAGAAAGAGACTCAGAGTGGAGCCTGCATCCTGACCAGATGCACTTTGACTCTGATGACAGCCATAGGATTGGTAGATATAGACCTGCTTGATTGTTTGTACTGTTGTTTTTCTGTTATCACTTTTTATCAATAAACTTGGCTATTATCAACAGGCAGGTGTTGTGGTTGGTCTGACTGCTGTGCTTGCCCAGAACAAATGTATAGGGGCTAGGTACAAATGCAGTGCCAACAGAGGGTACCTCAGGTCAGATCTGAGCTGTCTGCCTGTTCTCACCCTCACAACTCCACTGCAACCAGTAAGCCTCAGGCCACTAAAAGATATTACAGGTCTGGGCTTTCCCCCACCAGGACTGTGCATGCATGCATGTGGTTGCTGGAAGTTATCAGGTGCCTCCTACCTGCCTTTCACCAGGGAGGTTCATAGTCTTGGCATCTCTTGGGGCTGCCATGCCACTGTTAGTCCTACCAGGCCTCCCTACCCTGGAAGGGTGCAATTTTAGGTCATTCTCAGGACCTGGGGCCTCACCTGGGGCCTCCTTCTCTGTAGCACCAGCCCATACCTCCAATTTTGTCCTGGCATGGGAGCTCAGCAGGGAGATGTTCTTCTCCTGCTGGCTGGTGAACTGCTGCCTCCAGCAATGAGAATGGGGCACTAAATTGTTGTGAAAGCAAGTAAAGAAAGGAAATAGGTGTGGAGTGAGGAGGGTGGAACTCACTCCATCTGCATGTGGAGCTTGGGGAAACCCAGCAATGAGAGGTTCATCTTCAGGAACACCAGATGCTTCACCAAACCAGGATCCAAGGAGGTGTGGAGGGGTGTCACAATATCCCCAGCAATACTGAACACACTCTTGCTTGGAACACTGCTCAGTGGACAGGACAGATGTTCCCAGGTAACTGTGGCCAGATCCTGACATATCTGGTTGCAGGTTGCCCAATAGGCCAAGGAGTCGCTTTGCAGTGGCTCCATATCCTTGGCAAGATAGGTAGCCACTGAGGCCTCCATGCTACCTGCCTGATGGTGGGGTCTGGTGCCTCTGGACCCCAACATTGAAGCCATGCCCTTGGTCCTCATTGGAAGCAGCTGTGGTGGAGGAGATTGGCTGGTGTTTGGAGTGCTGGCAAGGGACAGTGGATCCCCCTCTTCCACATCCCCCTGCCTCTTCCCTTCTGCCTCCCTGACTCTGTTCACCAGCACCTCTGTCCAGCGATCAAGGGTTTTGCTGCTGCAGATGCTCCCCTTCACCCTTGGGTCACACATGCCTACTGGCATGTGGACCATACAGGACTGCAATGGATCCAGCCATTTTTTGATGCCCTCCTTCAGCCACATCACCAATGCCTGCACCTCTGGTAAAAGTGGCTTGCCCCAGCCAGGAAGATTGATTCCCTGGAACTTCTCCATTTGATTCTCAAGCTCCTTCAATGTGGGGATCACCTGGCTAAGGAGAGCATCACCAGTGCTGAGGAACTTGGTGGCCTCAAGGAACAGCTTGAGGACCACCAAGATCTGGGAGATGGTAACCCATTCAGTTTTGCTGATACCAATCTCCCCGAGCAAGATCACCTCATGGATGGCCTTCTGTTGCTCGACCAGCCTTTCAAGCATCATGTATGTGGAGTTCCACCGATGCTCCACATGGTGCATGATTTTGTGCTGTGGGATGCTCAGCTCTGTCTGTTTCTCCCACAGCATCTTGCCCCTCTTGATGCTCCAGTGGAAGTAGCTCACCACCTTCCTGCATTTTGAAATGAGCTGGCTGGTCATGGTAGTCACGGTGACTTCACTGGGAGCCTGTCCCCCTCCAAGGCATCCCTGACTATGAGGTGGAACTTGTATGCCACACAGTGGATGCCAACAAAGTTGGCATCACACACCACCTTGACCATATTAGCCCCATTGTTGACCATGAACCTGCAGATAGCTCGCCTTGCCCAACAAGCCACCCCTGCACCATGCGGTTCGGAGCCACCATGATCTCCCTTGTTGTGTGGAACTCATCCATCACCTCTGATTGAAGGAGAGCCCACCGACACCCTGACTGATTGCACCAGTGCCTTGTGAGGGAGAGGTAGGCATGATCTCCACCCCGGTTGCTCCAGATGTCTGAGGTGAAGTGTAAAGCTGCCCTGCCTTTCATAGCTCCTCCCTCAAGTATTCCCTGCATGCCTCTTACAGGGAGGGCACCACCATCTGGCTAAAGGTGGTGCATACAGGCATTTGGTAGGCTGCAGCCACAAATGCCATGAGCCACCTGAAACCTGGGTACTCAACAAAGGAGAAGGGCTGGTCATCCAGAGCAAGCATCTTCCCAATGCTCTGGGTTACTTTGCTCGCCTTGGAAATGTATCCCCCCTTTGTCCCTGCCTTTCTGCCACTGGTCCAGAGTGGCCTGCCTCTGTTTCTTGGGGGTATGGGCTTAGGATCAAGACAGGGACTTCTTTTTGGGCACTGCTGTCAGGCTGAGGAGGAACAAGGGCAAGGGGGTGCTGCCTCCTGAGATGCAGCAGCATCACTGTGGTGGTGAAATGTTTCTCATCCTTGCCCCGGCTGATCTGCTTTCAGCAGTGCTGGCAGGTAGCATACCTGGGATCATCTGCCACCCCAAAATGATCCCACTCTACACTACCCACCTGCTTCTGTGTTGTGGGTGGAGATTCTTGCTTTATCTCCCTCCTCAGCAGGCAGATGCACAACAGGAGGAGGAGCTGAGCTACCAGCTCCCACAACCTCCTCTGAGATGCCTCCCAGAGAAGGAGACCTGCCTCTAGGGGAACTTCGAAGTGTGTGGAGCACAAACTCATATTCCCAATCTTTCCTCAGAATTTCCTTGGCTATGGCACTCAGGTCCCCTGCTTCCAGATCCAGCTTCTCCTCTGGCACTGGAAGACTCACACTGGCAGCTGAAATTGGAGTGGAGAATGTCATGCTGCTGGTGGTTGTGGTTACTGGTGTTACAGGTGGTACTGAAGGTGCAGTCACAACTCCAACCTCCTTGCTGCCACTAGCAGCAGAAGACTCTTCACTGTCAGGAAAGAGGATGCGTCTGTTTGAGGGGGTGGGGAGGACTTGCAGCTCTTCCTCTGCCCCCTCTCCCTCCCCTGCCAGAAGACCTGGCACCGGAAGACCTTTCCAGCATGCTTCATGATGTTTGGTGTGCTGCAAAATGTGTGTGTGTCTGTGTGTAATATATGTAATATATGTTGTGCTTTCCTGCACAATGATGACATGCAGTCAGGGAAAACAGATTTCTTTTGTGGGAGGAAAAAAAACCCTACTTTTCCTAGAATGCCCTTCACAGAAGCCTCACTCAGTCACACACACACTCCTGCACCATGCACTGCTGATCTGTCCTCCCTGCTGCCTGCGTTGGAGCCGGAGCTGCTGCAAGGAAGGTAAAGGAAGAGGGTTGGGGAATGGGAAATGGGGGATGGGAGGGTGAAACACCCACCAGCTCCTTTCCAGTGTCCCTCCTACCCTTAAGCAGTGCCTAGGGTTTGTGCCCCACCTTGGGACTTCTTTCTTCTTACTTTCAAGTAATCAGGATCTTTATCTCTGTAGTCCCATGTCCCTGTCCTCACCAGCAATCACCATCTCCTTTTCTTCTCTGCTCTCTCCCCCACTGAACACTGCTTTTCTGTTTTTCTCTCTTCTTCTTCTTCCTCCCCATCCTAACAATCAAAACTGTTCTATCTTCTTCACTCTGAAACCAAAGAGTGGCACTCCATAGTTAAGGCTAGTCCAACCTAGCCCTGAAGAGAGTAAATGTACTGCAACCTTGCAAAATAATCATAAAAATTTACTGACAAAGACAATAGATATGTTAATTGTCTGGTAAGTTTTGTGACAATTTTGTAAGATTGTCAACATTAGGAAGATTCACCACTCCTGAGTTTAGTTACTGAGCTGATGGCTGCATATGTATGTAAGATGAGAGCAGGAAGGCAGCAAAATGTATTTCCTATGTAGCAGGCTTGCCTTTTGGAGCTTGGGTTGAGTCCCAGGCTTGAAATCTTGCTTTTTTGATTGGTGGAGCTCATCCCCCAATCAGGAGGCAGCCAGAGGAGTTCAGTCATGCCCCTTTCCTGAGAGGGCGGGGAGAGGAGTTCCCCCACCCTCCATGGAACTGATTGAAGACTGCAACACTCAGGTCCGGAAGACTTTGGGGTGGAGCCCTGGAGCATATAAAAGGAGCTGCGTGCCCAGTATGAGGGAAGCACATCTGGGAGAAAGAGAAGAGAAGAATCGGGCTGAGAAGAGCTGAGGAGAGCTACTCAGCAGGGCGAAGCAGTAGCCCAGAAGTGCCCCTGAAGACTTCCATCAGTGGGGAATGGCAGATGGCTCCAGCAGCTAGGCTCTCGGTGTGCAACATGGCACATGGTGTCTAAACACTGGGAGTTGCGTGAGGCAGCTCGGGTCTGCAACCTCTGGCGTGTGGCCAGAGACATGGTGCACAGGCCAGCGCATGGAGTAGGACCTTTGGAGCGCTTGGGCTGCTCAGGTCCTCAACCCCCAAAATGAGGCTGGGAGCTCGGTGCAGGAGGTGCTGCACAAAGGGTCCAGGAGCAGACTGAGCCTGGTGCTGCATGAGGCAGCCAAGGCCTCCGACCCCTAGCAAAAGGTTGAGTCCACAGAACCAGATGGTGATTGGGCTACTGAGCCAGCCAACAGGGCCAAGCCAGAGGCCCCAGAAGCCCTGCATAGCAGAGCCCTGTTCCAGGGGACAGTGACCCCCCACACCCCCGAAGCCCACTGTAGGTGAGAGAGCAGTCTGGAGCAAAGGATGAGGACCACCCTCCAGGCCTGGGAGCTGTGAGTTGCAGGGAAAAGAGGATTCCCACAGGGAAGGGGAGTCCCCCCCCTGGTTAGTTAAGGGCTCCTAAAAGGGGAGGTCCCACTGAGAGGCCCCCCCTAAAGTTACCAGCTTCTTTGTAGGGCTTGGGAAAAGCCCAAGGGCTTTGGGGTATCCCTTCGGGATTGTTTATCTTTGAGGTTTATCTGTTTCAGATCAGATACTTACCAGTGACTTATGTGTATCTGGAGCACTGGTATAAGGTTTTATGTCATTTACCCAGAGGGTATTGTTTATGTTACTGGTTTAGATATCCTATAAATATATATATACACATACATTGTACGTATGTTTATATCCATGTTCCTTTCCCTTGTGATAAATTAATGTAAATAAATTTGTGTATAGTTAAGACCCCTGACTGTCCTGGCCTGGCTCTATAGGGATGGAGGGAAATTGAGTGGTCTGCAGTTCCCTCCCCACAGCACACCTGCCAGCTAACAATCCCCTTCAATTGGAGAAGGGGAGTATATACCCAAGTTACCTGGGCTACACCTACTTATGCTAAACCCTGTGGATATGGAGAGTTTTTGCCAATGTTCACTTACAATGCTTTGCTAGAAAGTGCCTCTATGGAGCATACCCTGCCCACTTGTTCCTGCTCTCAGAAATGTGGCTGCCTTAAAGCAGCCTTGATTGCATGCCAGTAAGCATGCCTGAGATAGAGAGCCTCAGAGCAGCTTTGTGCTTTCCCTCAGAGCCTTTCCAAGATGGTAACATTGCCATATCTTGAGGAGTTGCTGTTTGTTCCTGGAGCACAAGAAACATGGGCCACGTGTGCTTCCTGGCACTACACAGAGGCAGTGTAGATGTAGCTCAGATGACCTTTTACAATGACCATGGCTCATACTGCGGCCACCAGTCATACCATATGCTCTCCAAAAGACTATCCTGAGTGCTAAACTGCTTAGTAACTTCTGAAGAACAAAGGAGAAAAGGCAATGCACATTGGACCTTCCTATAAAAGGGAGTTGCTGATGTTTATGAAGGGTAGAGACTGCTAGCAATAGGTAGATTGTGCTTGCAGAAGAGTGGGAAAGAGGTTCCCTTTGGAGGCTGGAGTTCACCCAGTAAGGACTGGTTCACTTCCAGTCTACTAAGAAGTGAACACTGTGGGGTTCACTTAGCAGTAGTCATTGGCCCTTTTGATGCTGGAAAACACATTCTACTCAATTATTTTTAAATTGCGCTACCTCTCTGATCCTATTGTGTAACCTTTCATGCTGATAAAATGCGATACTCACTGTGTTGTTTTAGACTATTGGCCAAACTAATTTGTTCAGTACATTTTAAATTCAGTCTATCTGAAATGGAGAGAGATCCATCTTTAATTATAATAGTGTATACATCATAGTCTTTTGAGTTGGCACTGAAAATGTACTCCCAAAGGTTAGCAGAAGGGTTATACGTTATATTAAGAACTTGAAAGACTTGAGTCAAGCATTAATGTTGAAATGATCTGCTTTTTTGGTTCTGGAATCTCAGACCTTTTGTACCAAAAAGCTAATTGGTGGTGGAAAAATGGGTCACCTTCACTCTGTGAACACAACAGAGGTTAAGTTTTACTCTGCTTTCAATAGAAAGTCTCCATAAGAGAGTTGAGCCCATTATTTCAAATAAGAACTCATAATACAGTAACATTTAATGTGTCAACATGCTTAAAAGCATCAGTTGAGTCTTAGTTTTAGTACAATAGGCTGTGAACCATAAAAGCTGTAGTCCCGGAGCTTACATTGTCCAAAAGCAGTAAGCTTAGATATGACAATTTCATTGTAATGTTTGTGCAAGTAGGCTAGAGAACTTGCTCCTGGATTAAACAGATGTTCTAAGGGATGTTTCAGCTGTTTCCTTATATCTCATTCATTTCAATTTGCATACAATTGACTTTGCAGAATAATAATTCTTATAGGAAAATAGACTGCACATTTGTTGGTATTGTTTTACTTGAGGGGGGAAAAAAGGAGTTTCAGGAATGTAAAAAAATAGTGTTTTTTTTTTCAAAAATCTCTTGATAAAATGAATACACACTCCTGTATGTACTTATCCCTGTGTGATCTGTAGCTGAAAATGTCCATAGAATTTTAACAGAGTATCAGCAGCTGATTGCTGATAGGTCCCTGCCTAAAGAGATTTACAACATAATCAGATTATGTTCTCATAGCAGTGGCTTCTGTGTCCTGGAGATTTAGAGGGAGAGCTCCTCTCTGGGAAAATGGTGTGCAAAGGGAATAACCTGCATGCTGCCTTTATCATCTAACAAACAGAGTTGGCCTCTTCCAGGAGTAGTATTCTAACTTCATGACTGGTCTAGCTGTAGTATATAGCTGCCTATGCTCAGAGACCAGTGCCAGAGAGACCATGTTTTTTAGCTAGAAACCCTCAGGCAAGCAAAAAAAGAATAAAAATTTGGCTCTTACAGTATAAAGTATTGTGAAGAACAGTACAGGCAACCCTCACCATTTGCACCATTTACGTTCTTGTATCCCCCACGAATGGCAAAATCCGAGAAAAAGGCACTGTGTTCATGAACACAGTGTGTGTTCATGAATGCAAAACCCCTGGCGGCTGAGGGGAGAGGGAGGCACGGCTCCGACGGTGGTAGCTGCAGGAGCCTGATGGCAGCAGCAGGAGCCTGACGGCAGCAAGTACAGAGCTCCTGAGGAGCTCTTTTAAGCGTATAAAGTGTATTTAAAATGCAGGTTTGGCAATAACGAATATTTGAAACCACAAATGCTGAACTTGTGAATAACTAGGGTTTCCTGTACTATGGCACTATGCAGCACTGTTGCAAAGATACCAGAGCTGGCTCCAAATGTTTACACAACATAGAGTAGTGTCACATGTAGATGCTAGCTTGAATCCTGAGTCATGCTGGCATTGTGTGTGGCTAAGACTAACTAGCCCTGACTCTCACTATAGTGCTGATGTGGCTATACTGCTTCTTGTTCCAGAGTTGGCTTGGATACCTCTGCATGGTAAAGATTTAGCCTGAAAACTAGATTTTAGTAATTGGGAAATGCTGTTCCCTATAAAGAGCAGAAAAGGATCAGTCTTAGGGAGGGTGAGTGTGAATGCTTGCAATTCAGTGCACAGGCAGGATAGAAGATAAAACCATTAAAACAGTCTAGCTCTCTTATCTAAGAACGATTGTTGACTTTCTTTTATTTGGGGTACGAGGTTAGGCGAAAAATAATAACTGATGAATACTGTTGTTCTATTATCTAATCAGTGCAGCAGGAACTGTTGCTTGATAATGCACAGTTTATTCTCTTCAGCTGTGGAGAGTTGTAGCCCCATGATTGTTTCAGCTTTTTAGAAGTCCTTCCCTTCGCCCTAGGTACTGGATGCCTTCTGGTAGCTGGGTCTGGGTTGGAGTGTCTGTCCTGCAACAGACCTGAGGAGGTTCATCTTCTATTTGTGCTTCTATTATACTTTTGGCGACTAGGTTGGCTATTTAACACAATCTAGTCAGTGGATGATTTCTTGATCCACGATTTCCCATTCAGATCAGTTTTTAAAGGTTTGCTGCATAAGGATGTCTATCTTGAGGTGAACAACTGAGTGTCTAAGCAGGTTAAAGTGTTCTGCCACAGGCCTTCTTATCTTTCTGAAGCTGATGTCAGATTGGTGTTCATTCATTCTTTCATGTAGGGATTGCCCCATCTGTCCAATGTAGATTCATATTTTCATAGTCGGTAGGGTCAGAAGGGACCTGAGCAGATCATCAAATCCGACCCCCTGCCATGGCAGGATAAAGTATTGGGGTCAAACGACCCCACCAAGGTGTTCGTCTAACCTTCTCTTAAAGACCCCCAGGGTAGGAGCCAGCACCACTTTGCTTTCAGGTTGGTTCCAGATCCTAGCCGCCCTGACAGTGAAGTAGCACCTCCTGATGTCTAGTCTGAATCTACCCTCTGCCAGCTTGTGACCTTTATGTCTAGTCATTCCTGGTAGTGCTCGGGGGAACAGGTACTCCCCCAGTGCCTGTTGGTCCCCTCTGACTAGTTTGTAACAGGCCACTAGATCCCCCCTCAGCCTTCTCTTGTGGAAGCTGAACAGGTTCAGGTCCCTTAGCCTCTCCTCGTAGGGCCTGCCCTGCTGCCCCCGATCATGTGGGTGGCCCTCCTCTGGACCCTCTCAATGCTATCCACATCCCTCCTGAAGTGCAGCGCCCAGAACTGGATGCAGTACTCCAACTGCGGCCTGACCAATGCCGCATAGAGGGGGAGGATCACCTCCTTGGACCTGCTTGAGATGCATCTGTGAATGCATGACAAGGTGCAGTTAGCCTTCCTGACCGCATCCCCACACTGTCGGCCCATGTTCATTTTGGTATCAATAATGACTCCAAGATCCTTTCCTGCCTCTGCACTGATGACAAGGGAGTTCCCCAGCCTGTAGGTCTGCTGCTGGTTCTTCCTCCCCAGGTGCAGCACCTTGCATTTGTCAGTGTTGAAACCCATCCCGTTCTTATCCACCCACCCCTGTAACCTGTCTAGGTCTAATTGCAGACTATTCCTCCCCTCTAGCGTGCCCACATCCCCCCACATCTTAGTGTCATCAGCAAATTTGAATAGGGTGCTTTTTACCCCCTTGTCCAAATCACCGATGAAGATGTTGAACAGGGCGGGTCTGAGGACCGAGCCCTGGGGGACCCCACTGCCCACATCCCTCCAGGTCAAAAATGACCCATCAACCACCACTTTCTGGGTGTGGCCCTCCAGCCAGTTAGCGACCCATTTGACTATGTAGGTGTCGACGCCACAGCCCTCTAGTTTTTTAATGAGAATGGGGTGAGAGACGGTGTCGAAGGCCTTCCTGAAGTCCAGAAAGACTACATCCACTGCTACCCCTGCATCTAAGGATTTTGTGACCTGGTCATAGAAGGCCACCAGGTTGGTCTGACAGGACCTGCCTCTAATGAACCCATGTTGGTTGCCCCTAAGCATAACTTCCCCTGCTGGCCCCTTGTGGACATGCGCCAGGATAATTCTCTCAAAAAGCTTAGCCAGGATCAAGGTAAGACTAACTGGCCTATAGTTTCCTGGGTCCTCCTTCCTCCCCTTTTTGAAAATGGGAACTACTATGGCCCTTTTCCAGTCTTCTGGCACCACACCAGAGCACCATGAGTGCTCGTAAAGCCATGCCAGGGGTCCTGCAATGACCTCTGCTAGTTCCCTCAGCACTCTGGGTTGAAGGTCGTCAGGATCAGCTGATTTAAATACGTGCAGTTCCTCCAGAAGTTCCCTGACTAGATCCTCACTGACCCTAGGCCTGGGTGCGCCTCCCCTGGGGCCTGAGGGGGTCCCAATGGACAGTCTGATCTGGTCCCTGCTCAGGAATATGGAGGCAAAGAAATCATTAAATAGGTTAGCCTTGTCATCTGGTGCAACAACCAGATTTCCTAGTGTCTTGCAGAGGCCCCAAGTTACCCGGTTCCTTCTTTTTGCCCCCTATGTATCTAAAAAAGGACTTCTTGTTGTCCTTGATCCGGATAGCTAGTCCCAGTTCCCTCTCCACCTTGGCCTTCCTGTTTGCCCCCCTGCAGCCCCGAGTGAGCGAGGTATAGTCCTCCCTGGTGATGGCCCCTCCCTTCCATTGGGTGTACGCCTCCCTTTTAGCTAGGAGACATTCCCATATGCTTTTGGTGAGCCATGGGGCCTTTTGCGCCCCCTTGCCCCCTTTGATCCTTGTTGGGATTACCTCCCTTTGGGCATGGAGGATTGTCTCCTTAAGGAACGACCACTCTTCTTGGACACCCAACTCCCCTCCGCTCGCCTCCCCTCCCCTCCCCTCCCCTCCCCTCCCCTCCCCTCCCCTCTGGGACCTCAGTACTTCCCCAACTATTCTTCTTACCTCATTGAAATCCGCCCTCCTGAACTCCAGGGCTGCTGCCTTGCTGCTGGCTTTTGCCACCTTGCTCTGGATGGTGAATTCCAGCAGGCGATGATTGCTGTCACCCAGGTGGTCAAGCATCCGCAGCCCCCTCACGAGGTCGTCGCCTGTGGCCAGCATCAGATCCAACAAGGGGTCTCCCCTGGTGGGGCTGTGCACCTCCTGGGTTAGATGGAGGTCCTGTATCTTGGCTAGGAACCTACCTGAGTGGTCAGACCTGGCTGACTGCTCTTCCCAGCAGATGTCTGGAAGGTTCAAGTCACCCATGATGACCATGTCTTTTGACCTAACTACCTCCGTGAGCTGACTTAAGAATTCCTGGTCTAGCTCTTTCCCTTGGTTGGGTGGCCTGTAGTAGACCCCCACTGTTAAGTCCCTTTCCCCTCGACTCCCTTGTATTCTAACCCAGAGCACTTCAGTGTGCCCCTCATCTGACCTTGTGCTACTAGATGAGGATGTGTATTCCTCCTTGACGTAGAGCACTACACCCCCACCTTTCCTCCCTGTCCTGCCCCTCCTGTACAGCCTATAGCCCTTGATATTCACTGCCCAGTCGTGCGTCGGGTCCCACCATGTTTCTGTGAGCCCCACTATGTCTGGCTTGGTATCAGCTACCAAGAGGGTAAGTTCCTCCTGTTTGTTCCCACATACTATGAGCATTTGTGTAGAGGCATTTGAGGCCTCCTGAAGATGTGTGCACTGGCCCTCTAATCTCAGTACTGCCCGGGCCCCAGTTGCTTACCTGGGTATTCATTCTGCTCGTTGTTGGTCCAGGCTGGGCTGTTCTTGTGGGTGTCTCTTGGTTTTTTGGTTCAAGGCTTCCTCTGCCCTCATCTTCCCTGTCCCCCAGTGAACCTAGTTTAAAGCCCACTGGAGGAGATCCGCCAACCTGGAAGAGAACACACGCTTACCTTTGGGGGAAAGGTGAAGCCCATCCCACCCAAGCATGTCTCTTGTTGTGATGTGCAGGTCGTTGTCTAGGAAGCTGAAGCCTGCCTTGAGACACCATTCCCGAAACCGCCAGTTGGTCTCTCTGATACAGGTCTCATGTCGTCTTCCATGTCTGCTCACTGGTAGGACAGAGTAGAACACCACTTGTGCTCCTATCTCCCTCAGCATGCCTCCCAGAGCTTGGTAGATTCATAGATTCATAGATGTTAGGGTCGGAAGGGACCTCAATAGATCATCAAGTCCGACCCCCTGCATAGGCAGGAAAAAGTGCTGGGTCTAGATGACCCCAGCTAGATGCATATCCAACCTCTTCTTGAAGACCCCCAGGGAGGGGAGAGCACCACCTCCCTTGGGAGACCATTCCAGACCTTGGCCACTCGAACTGTGAAGAAGTTCTTCCTAATGTCCAATCTAAATCTGCTCTCTGCTAGCTTGTGGCCATTATTTCTTGTAAACCCTGGGGGCACCTTGGTGAATAAATCCTCACCAATTCCCTTCTGTGCCCCCGTGATGAACTTATAGGCAGCCACAAGGTCACCTCTAACCTTCTCTTGTGGAGGCTGAAAAGGTCCAGGTTCGCTAGTCTCTCCTCATAGGGCTTGGTCTGCAAGCCCTTAACCATATGAGTGGCCCTTCTCTGGACCCTCTCCAGGTTATCCGCATCCCTCTTGAAGTGCGGCGCCCAGAATTGCATGCAGTACTCCAACTGCGGTCTGACCAGCGCCCGATAGAGGGGAAGTATCACCTCCTTGGATCTGTTCGTCATGCATCTGCTGATGAACGATAAAGTGCCATTGGCTTTTCTGATGGCTTCGTCACACTGCCGACTCATGTTCATCTTGGAGTCCACTAGGACTCCAAGGTCCCTTTCCATTTCTGTGCCACCCAGCAGTTCATTCCCTAGGCTGTAGGTGTGCCGGACATTTTTCCTCCCCAGGTGAAGCACTTTGCACTTCTCCCTGTTGAACTGCATTCTGTTGTTTTCTGCCCACTTGTCCAACCTGTCCAGGTCTGCTTGCAGCTGTTCCCTGCCCTCCGGCGTGTCCACTTCTCCCCATAGCTTTGTGTCATCTGCAAACTTGGACGGAGTACATTTCATTCCCTCGTCCAAGTCACTGATGAAGACATTAAAGAGTATCGGTCCAAGGACCGAGCCCTGCGGGACCCCACTGCCCACACCCTTCCAGGTCGAAACCGACCCATCCACCACTACTCTCTGGGTGAGACCCTCTAGCCAATTCGCCACCCACTGGACTGTGTAGTCATCCACGTCACAGCCTCTTAACTTGTTCACCAGTATGGGGTGGGATACCATATCGAAGGCCTTTCTGAAGTCTAAGTACACGACATCCACTCCTCCTCCTGTATCCAGGCATTTTGTAACGTGGTCATAAAAAGAGACCAGATTAGTCAGGCACGATCTGCCTGCTACGAACCCGTGCTGGTTTCACCTCAGCATAATTTGTCCTGCCGGGCTCTCGCAAATGTGAGCCTTGATAATTTTTTCAAAGACTTGGCTGAGGATGGAGGTGAGACTGACTGGCCTATAGCTGCCTGGGTCCTCCTTCCTCCCCTTCTTGAAAATGGGGACCACATTGGCCCTTTTCCAGTCCTCCGGGACTTGGCCCGTGCACCACGAGCATTCAGATATTCCCTCCAGTAGCTCTGCTATGATGTCGGGCAGTGCCTTCAGCACCCTCGGATGGAGCTCATCCGGGCCTGCCGACTTAAAGGCATCCAGTTCTTCCAAGTGACTCCGCACCATCTCAGGGTCTACGCATGGTAATCTGGCGCCTTGCTGCTGCCTCTCTACAACCCCAGTGTGAGATTTGTCGTGCCCCTCGCTTAGGAACACTGAGGCAAAGAACTCATTGAGGAGTTCAGCCTTGTCCCCCCTGTCTGTCACCAATTTTTTCTGCCCATTTAGCAGGGATCCTATTCCTCCCTGGGCCTTCCTTTTACTGCATATATATCTAAAAAACAATTTCTTGTTGTCCTTTACTTGGGATGCCATCATCAGCTCCATGGTAGCTTTGGCCTATCTAACTGCCTCCCTACAATCGTGAGCAGAGGAGGTATATTTGTTTTTGGTGATTTCTCCCTGTTTCCACTTTTTATGTGCTCCCCTTTTGGCCCTTAGGCTGCCCTGGATTTCTGAGGTCAGCCAAGGAAGCCTCCTGGCCCCTTTCCCTCTTTTCCCTCGCATCAGGATCATCTTGCTTTGTGCCTGAAGGATCATTTCCTTAAGGCACAGCCACCCTTCCTGGGCTCCCATCCCTTCAAAACTCCTACTCTGCAGTGCGTCTTTGACTAATCGCCTGAGTTCATTGAAATCAGCTTTCCTAAAGTCTAGCACTTTAACCCTACTAGTTACCTTACTCACTCGACGTTTTATAAAGAATTCTATTATTAGGTGATCACTGTCCCCCAGATGGCTACCGATCTGTAGGTCTTAGTAGGATCTGTAGGTAGTCAGTCATCAGATGATCAGGGCTCCTCCTGGACGCATCATTAGTACCCACATGGATTAGGACCATGGGGTAGTAATCAGTGTGCTGGATCATGGCCTGGATCATCCCCGTCACGTCCTGAATCTTTGCTCCAGGGAGGCAGTACGCCTTGTGTGTAGATAGCAGAGAGGCACTCTAAGCAGGAAAATGTCCATGACAGTGACATTTATTTGTAGGTATAGGGAGTCCTCAAAGCTGAAATAGTTGTGTGTGAGGACAAAGGAGGAGAATGTAATGGAAACAGAAGCTGCGTCCTCATAGGAGATACTATTCTTTATGGCTTGTAATCCGTCCTCATGAGGGATACTGGTGTACAGAGACATGACATCCATGGTAACTAATATGGTGGTTACTGGAAGTTTGTCAAGAGCTTCTTGAAACTTTGGTTGCCCTTATAGATTCATAGATTGCAAGGCTGGAAGGCACCTTGGAAGATCATTGGGTCCAGCCCCCTGCACCAGGCAGGAAAGACAACTGGGGTCAGGTGACCCCAGCAAGGTGACCATCCAGTTTCCTCTTGAAGATTTCCAGGGTAGGTGATTGCATCATCTCTGGAGGGAGACTATTCCACAGTCTGGACACCCTAGCTGTGAATAAGTTTTTCCTAATGTTAAGCCTGAAATGGTCCTCCAGGAGTTTATGGCCATTACTGCTGGTTATCCCCAAGGGTGCCCTAGTGAACAGTTGTTCACCAAACCCTTGATTTATGCCCTGTTGTAGAGGTAAGCTGCTATCAAGTTCCCTCTCAGTTTTCTATTTTTCAGGCTGAGGAATCCCAGGTCAGTCAGCCTTTCCTTGTATAGCTTGCCATATGGGTGGCTCTTCTTTGGACTCTCTCCAGCTTGTCCACAGCCTTATTAAAGTGTGGTGCCCAGAACTGGATGCAGTACTCCAGCTGCGGTCTCACCAATGCTGAGTAGAGTGGAAAAATCACTTCCCTAATTTTGCTGGAGATGCATCGATTGATGCATGCCAGGGTATTATTTTCCCTGTTGGTTACAGCATCACACTGCCGGCTCTTATTTATACTGTGGTCTATTATTACCCCTAGGTCTCTTTCATTTATGGTGCTGGTCAGTTTGGCATTTCCAAGCCTGATGGTGTGTAGGGGTTTTTTTGCCCCCAGATGGAGCACTCTGCATTTCTCAATGTTGAACTTCATTTGATTCCAAAACACTCAACTTGCTAGCCTATCTAGGTCCGCCTGTATCTGCAGCCTATCTTCAAGTGTAACCATGTTTCTCCATAACTTGGTGTTGTCCATGAACTTGGCCAGTGAGCTCTTCACCCCCACATCCAAACCATTGATAAAGATGTTGAAAAGCACTGGACCAAGCATTGACCCCTGAGGGACACCACTGGCCACTTCTCACCAAGATGACACAGATCTGTTCATTAGAACTCTCTGGACCCTTATGCAGTCACTGTCCTGAGTTCTACAATGTCTTGTTGGAGAGTTGATATTAAAGCCTTTAGCCTATCCACAGTCTTTTCTTGTCAGAAGGTCTGTTTGAGAGAGGAACTTAGGTAAAAAACAAAGAAGTTGTTGTTTTAGGGCATGTGTGGATGAAAAAAGAGGCATGTGTGTACACTTCCTTAAAGTGGGTTAAATGCTTTTGCACCTCTTTAATGGAGTTGGTGTTTGCATGTCAGCAGCATATTGTGCATTATTTCCAGCTGCTGTAGCACATTTGGTGGCATAACACACCTTAAATGACTTCAGGGTGCAGCAAACTAAAACACCTCCAAAGAGTTTTAGTTTGCTGCCCTACAGCCACAGAGCAAAGCACTGGGCTCTGTGTGGCTCAGGGGCTGTGCAGGCAGCCCGTGCAGGCAGCCTGGCAGCAGCTTAGGAAGCCAGGCTCCACCCAAGGAAAAAACAAAAACAAATAGCGAGCCTGTTTTTTTTTTTTTCTTTTCCCCTGGAGCTGGCCTGCCTGCATGAGCTGCATGGGGACCCGGTCCTTCCCTCCATGGCTGCAGTGCCCCCCGGGACTGCCCGAGCTGGGTGCCTGTGCGTGGGTGCCACTTGTGGTGGGGTGTGCCACTTTCATGGAGGGAAGCATGAGCCTTCCCCACCCACAGCCCAGGGAATGCTCCACTCACCGGCAGCTTGCCCTCCCCTCCTCACCACCAGAGAGGCAGGTAAGACACAGGTGTACGTGACACAGGGGTTTGCTTCACCCTAAATTGAAGTGGTGTTTTTAAAAATCCACCACTTTAATTTAGATTAAAGTAAAATCCTGTTTCATTTACACATGTCCTTATATGGTAGCTGTTCCATTTCTTCATAGGTAGGGTGACCACACATCCCAGTTTGGCCAGGACAGTCATATATTCCACAGGCTGGTCACAGCTGGTTGGTCAAAAGTTACAGTTCCGAGTCCAATGAGGAGGCAGAGTGGAATGGTGCACCTGCAGGCAAGAGAGTGGGCATGACTGCCATTGTGCACGAGCAAGGTGGGAGGATATATGGTTACCCTATCTAAGATGCCATATCTGAGGTCCATACATTCCTTGCTCCCACACAGCATCAGAGATGCCTGCCTGCCTGCCTGGCACACCATGCTGCTCCATCACCCTGCTGAACTCTGGCCTGGGACTTTTGACCAACCAGCCAGGACCGGCCTATGGAATCCAGGACTGCTCCAGCCACGTCAGCATGTCTGGTCACCCTATTCATAAAGCTATCTTCTAAATGGTTCTACAAAGAATGCAGTGACTATATAAAGCCAAGATAGTAAGTTTCTTTTTGCCAGAGAGTATCATGTGTATGTTCATTTTATTGTCCAGCTACACTTACTGTGCTTACATGAATAGTGACCGAATGAAATGAAAAAAACAAACTTTACAACTTAGCTGATTAAAAAGAAGGAATCAGCTGTTGCTCCCGTTCTTCCTGCAACAGGAATCTAGTGCTAATTGCCTGATACTCTTAGCATTTCTGAAGGCCCTCAGCCGTGATTTAAGTTCTCGTTGTATGTAGCTTTGGAAAACAATGCCATTCTTTCTGCTTAACCTAGTTTGATAATTTTCAGGGGCTCCATTATTCTGAAGTCAGTTGCAGTATTTTGCTTTTACTGTTGTAAAACTTTAAAGCATAAATGACTTTCAACTACATGCCCAGATACAGCTTTCTACAGTCTGGATTCTGAGATTAAAAAAAAGACTTAGACAGATTTGGTACACACCACCTTTTTCATGTTGCTACTGACCTACTGATATGCAAAAGACCAGAAAGAGCTTTGGTGTTTTTACAATGTTATCAGAAGAAAGAAGAAAACAGGAAATTCGAATGAAATTACTAAATGATATATTATCAGGTCCAAGAAGAATTTTGATGAAAATTGAAAATATTCCTCAAATGGAAAATTTGAAGTCAGTTTATTTAACTGCTTTATTCTGAGGGCAGACTAGGATCTATATTTCAAAAGAATTAAAAATAATCTAGATAACTCACAAGTTAGAGTATTCAAAATGAGATACTGGAAAATCATAGCTCTTTAAATGATGAAGAACAGTTCTGAGAAAATTACTGGAAAGTGAAAAACCATTCTAGTAGATTAAACAGACCCCTCCAACAAAAAAAGTGTTATTTATCCCTAGAATATGTGGATGACAACAGGAATGTTAGTGATCCTAGATTATACCGTTAGCTTTTATAATTATCACTTCCAGTAGTAGATTAGTAGTTGAAGATATATTAGTGTTTCTTAATTGGATGTTGATCTTTGTGGCCCATGATACAATGGTGTCTCAAATATAGCAGGCATACCAATATTGTCTATCACACATAGCAGTTAGCTGCAAAAGCTTATGGGAAAATCAACAAAGTTGGGAAATTTCTCATTGTATTCACCTAAAATGAATGCTTTCCAAAGTGGGAAAATTGATAACAGTGGGTACATATACTTGAGATGTTTGCTGTGCAATAGATTAATTAGCTGAGCAGTAAACATCACTTATCTACACATGCACTCCTATCAGGCTGGAGTAAATTAATTTACTCCACAGCAGGATAGTGCCTATAAATATTTATAAGTACTATTCTGCTGCAGATTTTTTACTTCGCAACAGTGCATGTGTAGATACTGGCCTGGCTGGCTGGGGCACAAGGGTGTTTCAGTGGCTGGGCTGCTTGCTGGCCAGTCCCAAGACGAAGCAACCTCATGCCCCAGCCAGCCCCTCTGCAGCACACTGAGCCAGGGGAAGCAGCCCGGATCTGGCAAGCTGAAACCCTGGGCCCTCTGCCACCCAGGGGTGCTTTGACCTAGCTCAGTGTGCTGCGGTTCCAGGTGCATGTGAAGAGGCAATACCCACATTTCTAAAATGTGGCGTCAGTCCACAATGGAATAAGCAAAAAAGTCAACTGATATTTGACATACATATAGGAATTAGCAGATGGCTTACAGGTTGCAGATATCACAAAAAATATTAAAAAAAATCAAGAAATGTTGAACAAAATTCATTGTTTGAAATTTTTGAAAATGTATAATTCCTTTACTAGTGTTAAAAAAAAGTTTTCATGAGTAGCTTTGCATAGTGACTAAATTTGTCCAGTTTCAACAAAATAAGCATTTGTTCCAAATGCAGTATTTTCTTTATGTATTAGTGTAATCCCTAATTCTCTCTCTCTCTCTCTCTCTCTCTCTCTCTCCTTTTTCTTTTTCTTTTGTGAGAAGGGGGAAGAATGATAAGCACCCCAGCCATCATCCTAGTAGTTTATACCTTTGTTGAGTGTAAGGGAAAAAATGTTGAGTTTAAATCCACTCACCACTGGCTGTCGTGCAATGCAGAATGGCCTTCCCTTGTAGGCTTGTTCCAATGACTTTCAGGCAGCAGAAGACAGAGCATTTCAGTGTAGAAGCACCTCATTTGAGTCCAATGATCCCTGAGACAGACAGATTGAAATATACTATAATGTATTAATTGCTATAACAATCAGTGTGATGTTGGCTTTTTGTAGAAAGAAACTGGACTCATGCTAGTCCCCAGGGAGCCCTTGAAATAAACACCTAGTAAGTTAAGTTGCATTGGATACTGGGAAATACAAGCATCCTTTGGGGGAAGGACTCAGTCACATTTTAAAACCTGAATTCAACGATTGGGGAATCCTTCAACCCCTCAAAATTCCAGCCCCCCCCCCCCCCAAAGAACAACAAGAAATAGCTTACTGACCCCCAGCCAAGCAGCAACAAAAGACAAATACAGTGAGACTTCCATTCCCTTCTCATGCTGACCTCAATAGGCAGGTGTTTCACAGCACTATTTGCAGAAGGATGTCATTTTTTTTTAGCCTCAGATTGCCTCATCAAGGGCAGAGGTTTGTTTTTCCGCTTTTAGGGCTGCAGTAATTGAGAGGCCTCACAGAAGAGTCACAATGTCAACAAGGGAATAAAAATAATTGAAAAATTGAGAATAAATAAAATAAAACAAACAAGTCAGACCGCTTTAGAGGCTGAAAATGGAGACAGCTTTTTAAGAAATGTAAAGTCACTATGACACTTGGAAATAAATAAGTCAGTGGAAAATATAGTCACTCCTGAGACTTCTTCAGGAGAAAACTTATAAAGGATGAAATTAGTATGGTAAATCTTTCACACATCAGTTAGGAAGATTGCTTCAGTTGTGTGTTCAGAGTGTAAATATAAGCAGTCTTTCTTTCACTGTATCACTTACATTCTTCATTAAATGCTTTTTCTTGAATTATAGTTTATGCTTTGACATGCTGAACAGTACACTGACTTTTATTCAAGATCTCAACTATTTAATTCATTATTTTACTATAGCATGCCAAATGGATTGCACAAATTACGTGGGCCCAAAGTTCTTGTTCAAGAGTTTACAATCTAGTGATTGTAAAGAGAAGAGTAGCAATAATTGGAAGGAAGAAGGAAAGACAGGAAATGAAATAAGATCTACACGAGCTTCTCACATGATACGTCTATTATTTTTAGTTGTAGGTAGGAAAATGTTGTAATTTTGCTGGCTCTGCATGAATAAAAAAATCATTCCTCAGAGCAGGCTGTACTGAGGAGAGAGAGGTAGTGGTAATCATCATTTTATGCTGACCCCTTTGTATATTTTTTTTTTACCTGGTGACAGTTTTCTGGTTCCACTCTACTAGCTCTCAACTTCTTTTTCCTACTGTTTAGTATCTCCCATTGTCTCTTCTCCTAAAGTAACACTTCAGTGTGGGGAAGACTGGACTTCACCCATTTATATAAATTTGCCTACAACTATACTGTATAATTTGCAATAGTGTTTGTTTTTGTCAGTAACAGATTTTGGATGTGCAACATTCCCAGCAAGTACAGCAGTTTGCCCAATATACGTTTTTATCTGTTTCCTAAGGAGGCTGGGAAAAGCTGCATGAAAGATGGGAAAGACAAGATACATTGATGCAAAATACAAGCAAATGTACTAGAATGTCTCCAATCTCCAGTGTGAATTAGGTAAACAGGTTAGATCTCTGGCCTCCCACTGGGCTAAATGTCAGGCCTGGAAGGTATAGGTTACCTCACATCCATCTTCAGGTCTGTGTTTTCACTTGGAAAGCTTCCAATGGCTACCTCACTGTAACATGTATATTCTTTACTCCAGTAACTACTTTCATTACCCTAAAATCTCCAACAGAGGTGTGGGTGAGTGTTGGCAGGAGTCAGGGGCAAATGGGGGATGCAACTTTCTGCCTGGTATGCTTTCATCATAGACTTTTACCCTCACCTGGCTCTCCCTGTTCTGTACCTTTTGGTAGACTGCTTCATCTATATCTCAGTCCTCTGGGCATCTCAGCTTTAGCCAATTGCCAAAAAAATTCCAACACACACAAAAATCTCTCAGATACTGTTCTACCTCACACACTTTCTGAGCTAAGGACTCCTCTTCAGTTCAGCTTAAATATCTGCCTACCCCATGGCTTGATTTTCTAGTCCCTCTTGCTTTAATTCCCCTCTTTATTCTTCTTGTGGAAGAGCAACCTGAAAAGTTAATTCCTTAAGTTTTGCCCTCCTTTCTCAGAGCCCAAACCTTGAGCTCACTCTCCTAAATGATCTACCACTTATTCATCTTTTCAACCCCCATTTTAAAGAAAAACTTAATTCCTTTGAAGTTGTGCCCAATAATTTAATTATCTGACCAAGTGTAGCAGCAAGGACTAATTGAACTCTCAGGCTCCCATTAACTCTTTCTCTGCCAGTGTGAGTTTATCGATCCTGGTACAGTGTCCTATTCCTTTAACCAATCCTGAAACATCCTATGCTGCTTATAGGTTAGGTACAGACATTCAAACCAGAAAACCAGAGGCAAAGTTATGTGGTTTTCTGTAAGCAGCATAGTTTAGCTCAGTAGCAAACAGAAGACACATAAAAATGTAATGTCTGTATCTAGTCGTAAAGCCTGAGTCACCTGCTAGAGCTCAGTGGACTTGCAAATCAGTACCCACCAACCACTCCTCACACTTAAATCATACCCACTGCATTCTGGTAAGATTACTTCCCAAAACTATTTTATTCTCCCATCTTCCTAGTCAGCCCAATATAGAGGTGAGGACTAATGAGCCCTGTTGTAGCTGCTGTGGTTATGCATTAATGATGCAGGCAGGAACAAATTTAAAACGGCTGATGATGGCCTATAGCTGACTCAGATGTACATTTTTTGGCCAGTGATATGACAGACTCTTGAACATTTACTACTTTCCCTATGTAGCTATTAAAAGTAGTTACCACCTAACTCAGGGGTTGTCAACCATGGGTACATGTACCCCCAGGGGTACTTAAAAAGGTTTTAGGGGGTACATGCGGGTGGGTAGGGATGGAGCATGCCCCAGGATGCGGTGGTAGCATCTCTCACAACATGTTCTCCTCTTACCTGAGGGAGGGGGAAGGATGTGCCAATTGCTGCTGGCCCCACACAGCACACCACGGCACCTCCCCACTCCAGCTTGCTTTCCAGATTGGCCACTACCCTTTAGCGCAGAGCTGCGAGAGTCTGAATCGCGGGGAGGGGTGGGAGGGGGGAGTGTGTTTTGTGCCTGCCCCTGGTGGCACATGATTGTCTGGGCATGAGGCCCGTCAGCAGCCCAGCAGCAGCGGTGGTGGTCGCCACATGTGAGTCCGCTACCATGCAGGTTCCCCTCCCGTTCCGCTGCTACGTGCACCTGTGGGAGGATGTGGGGGCCCACGGGAGGGTAGAGGGGGTGCGTGCCCCCGGCTCAGCACATGGGGCAGGGCAGCCTGCATCTGCAGGCTGGGGTAGTGCTGGGCTGTTCCTGGCTGGGGTGTTGGGCCAGGCTGTGCTGGGAAGGGGTTGGAGGGGCTAAGGTGAATTTTGGGGTGGCTGCAACCCCTCCTGTAGCCCCGCTCCCTGTGCCACTGCCATGCACCTGAAGTGGACCCTAGTGCAGCCACAGTCCACAGGCTCAGCCCCCCCCGTGCAGATCCGGGGGGCACATGACCCCATGCCCTCCCAGGGATGCTCATAGTGGCAGGAGCCACTGCCCCCCCATGCAGCTCAGTCCTGTGCCCTGCTCCAGTTGTGCAGTGCCTGCCCCAGCCCCATGCCCTCCCTCACCTTATCACTCCTTCCCCCACTTTCTTTATGATTGGGCTTGTGGGGGGGCAGATTTAAAAAATCATTCACCCCTGCCCTTACCCACTCTCTCCTGCACTGTGGGGATTGTCTCATGACCTGGCCAGGTCACAGGACAATTGGAGCCTGGCAGCTCATCCAGGAGCATGGGGGGTGGGGGGACAGGGGCTCCTGCTGCTGCATGCACTGTGGGGGCACAAGCCAGTGGGCTCCAATTGCCCCACAACCCAGACTGGCCAGGGCCCCATTCATGGTGAAGGATGGAGCACTGGTTCACACATGCCTCCGAGTGGGGCACCACTGGGCAGCATCTACTGGCTCCTTGGATTCCTTTGAGGACCAGTAGGTGTGGCCCGGGGGCTCTGCTCAGTGTCCCCCTCAGGAGCACTCATTTTCAATTTTGATTCCTTGGCCTACATGAGACTCCTGTCCTGTTTTTTTGCCTCTGTTGCCCCCAGAATTTTGTTGTTTCATTCATCCATTAGCCCCCATACAGTAGGGGTTACTAGTTAGTCAGGTGGGCCTTAGGGCCCCCAGTAATAGATTTCATAGACATTAGAGCTGGAAGGGACTTCAGAAGATCATCAAGTCCAGCCCCCTGCCCCAGGTGCAGGAAGTCAGTTAGGGTCAAAGGATCCCAAAAGATGAGCATCCAAACATTTCTTAAAAGAGTTCAGAGTAGGTGCTTGCACCACCTCTGGAGGGAGTCTATACCAAGCTTTGGGTGCTTGGACAGTAAAGAAGTTTTTCCTTATGTCCAGCCTGAAACAGTTGTGGAGGAGTTTATGACCATAAGATCTTGTCATCCCTTGGGGCGCTCTAGTGAACAGGCTTTCCCCCAGATCCTGAGGTACACCCCTTATATACTTATAGGCTGCTAACAGGTCACCCCCGAGCCTGTGCTTTTCCAGGCTGAAGAGTCCTATGGCTCTCAGCCTTTATTCATAAGGCCTGCTATTATAGATTCATAGATGCTAGGGTCGGAAGGGACCTCAACAGATCATTGAGTCCGACCCCCTGCATAGGCAGGAAAGAGTGCTGGGTCTAAATGACCCCAGCTAGATGCCTATTTAACCTCCTCTTGAAGAACCCCAGGGTAGGGGAGAGCATCACCTCCCTTGGGAGCCCGTTCCAGACCTTGGCCACTCGAACTGTGAAGAAGTTCTTCCTAATGTCTAGTCTAAAACTGCTCTCTGCTAGCTTGTGGCCATTATTTCTTGTAACCCCCGGGGGTGCCTTGGTGAATAAAACCTCACCAATTCCCTTCTGTGCCCCCGTGATGAACTTATAGGCAGCCACAAGGTTGCCTCTCAACCTTCTTTTGTGGCAGCTGAAGAGGTCCAGGTGACCCAGTTTCTCCTTATAGGGCTTGGCCTGCAAGCCCTTAACCATACGAGTGGCCCTTCTCTGGACCCTCTCCAGGTTATCCACATCCCACTTGAAGTGCGGTGCCCAAAATTGAACGCAGTATTCCAACTGCGGTCTGACCAGCGCCCGATAGAGGGGAAGTATCACCTCCTTGGACCTATTCGTCATGCATCTGCTGATGCACGATAAAGTGCCATTGGCTTTTCTGATGGCTTCGTCACACTGCCGACTCATGTTCATCTTGGAGTCCACTAGGACTCCAAGATCCCTTTCTGCTTCTAAGATCCCTTTCCGCTTCCGTTCCACCAAGGAGGTCATTCCCTAGGCAGTAGGTATCCTAGACATTTTTCCAGCCTAGGTGCAGCACTTTGCATTTCTCCTTGTTGAATTGCATTCTGTTGTTTTCTGCCCATTTGTCCAACCTGTCCAGGTCTGCTTGTAGTTGTTCCCTGCCCTCCGGCGTGTCCACTTCTCCCCACATTTTTGGGTCATCCACAAACTTTGACAGAGTACACCTCACTCCCTCGTCCAAGTCACTGATGAAGACATTGAAGAGTATCGATCCTAGGACCGAGCCCTGTGGGACCCCACTGCCCACACACTTCCAGGTCGATACCGACCCATCCACTATGACTCTCTGGGTGCGACCCTCCAGCCAATTCGCCACCCACCAGACTGTGTAGTAATCCAAGTCACAGCCTCTTAACTTGTTCACCAGTATGGTGTGGGATACCGTATTGAAGGCCTTCCTGAAGTCTAAGTATATGACGTCAACCCCTACTCCTGTGTCCAGGGGTTTTGTAACCTGGTCATAAAAAGAGACTAGATTAGTCAGACATGATCTACCTGCTACGAACCCGTGCTGGTTTCCCCTCAGCATAATTTGTCCTGCCGGGCTCTTGCAAACGTGAGCCTTGATAATTTTTTCAAAGATTTTGCCGAGGATGGAGGTGAGACTGACTGGCCTATAGTTGCCTGGTTCCTCCTTCCTCCCCTTCTTGAAAAAGGGGACCACATTGGCCCTTTTCCAGTCCTCTGGGACCTGGCCTGTGCGCCACGAGGGTTCAAATATTCCCGCCAGTGGCTGTGCAATGATGTCAGCCAGTACCTTCAGTACCCTTGGATGGAGCTCATCCGGGCCTCCTGACTTAAACACATCCAGTTCCTCCAAGTGACTCTGCATCATCTTAGGGTCTACGCATGGTAGTCTGGCACCCTGCTGCTGTGTCTCTACCATCCCAGTGAGAGACTTGTCGTGCCACTCACTTAGGAACACTGAGGCAAAGAACTCATTGAGGAGTTCAGCCTTGTCCCCCCTGTCCGTCACCAATTGCTTCTGCCCATTTAGTAGGGGTCCTATTCCACCCTGGGCCTTCCTTTTACTCCCTATATATCTAAAGAACAATTTCTTGTTATCCTTAACTTGGGATGCCATCCTCAGCTCCATTGTAGCTTTGGCCCATCTAACTGCCTCCCTACAAGCGCAAGCAGAGGAGGTATACGCCTCTTTGGTAATCTCTCTCTGTTTCCACTTTTTATATGATCCCCTTTTAGCCTGTAGGCTACTCTGGATTTCTCTGGTCAGCCAGGGAAGCTTTCTGGCCCCTTTCCCTCTTTTTCCTCGCATTGGGATCATCTCCCTCTGTGCCCGAAGGATCATTTCCTTAAGGCACAGCCACCCTTCCTGGGCTCCCATCTCTTCAAAACTCCTACTCTGCAGTGCGTCCTTGACTAATCGCCTGAGTTCATTGAAATCAGCTTTCCTAAAGTCTAGCACTTTCACCCTACTAGTTACCTTACCCACTCGACGTCTTATGATAAATTCTATTATTTGGTGATCGCTGTCCCCCAGGTGACCACCAATCTGTAGGTCCCCTACCATGTCATCCCCTGTTGCCAATACCAGGTCCAGTAAGGCATTCCCCCTAGTGGGACCATGTACCTCCTGCGTTAGGTGGAGGTCCTGTACAGAGGGTAGGAACCTGTGTGAATGGTGGGGCTTTGCTGTCTGCTCTCTTGCCCTCTGATCACATGCGTGGCTCTCCTCTGGACTCTCACTAACTTCTCCACATCCTTCTTGAATAAGACAAATAGTGCAGGAGGGAGTGTGGCAGGGGCAGGGATGAATAATTCACCCCTGCCCCTGCCCCACTCCCTTCTACATGGTGGGGGTCTTAATCCGCAGCCCCAGCCCCACTCCCCCCTAACTGCTATGGGGGGTGGCAGATCGAAGCCCCCGTGCTGAGGAAGGGAGTGGAGCAGGAGCGGGGGATGGGGTGAGTGGGGCCCTGGCTGGGCCCCACTCACCCCAGCTCCTGCTTCTGCCTGTGCCCCACTCCCTCCTCCTCTGCAGGGGCCTTGATCTGCCCCACTCCCCCACTCTTTCCCCTCCCCCACCCTTTCCCCCACAGACTTACCTTCTGGTGGGGTGTGCACACACATGCATGCTTAGCCCCCACAAATAATTTTTTTCTCTCTCTGCCTATGCAGTGCCTGCCCCTAGCCCTGCCCCTGCCCTAGCTCCAGCCCCACTCCCTTCCTTACCATGGGGGCCTCAATCTGCCCCCCCCCTTAAGAACAAGAAAAACATATAAAGGGGCACATGAACTGAAATTTTGAGACTGAAGGGGTACACTTGTTAAAAAAGGTTTAAAACCCCTGACCTAACTCAATCCCTAAATATACCAAGTGTGCCTAGGGCCATTTGATGGAGAAAATAGAATTCCCTGTGGCCACTTTTTTGAATCTTCCATAAATGAGGACTCATAAATTGACCACTGTTAAATAATCAGAAGGTCCCTCAATTCTTTGTCATCTTGCCTCTTTTTATGGGGAATGGCACCTTGAAAGTCCTTGGCTGATTTCAAGGGTTTTTTTTGCTATAACACCCTGGATATTAATTTTGTACCTATTTAAAATTCCTTCCAAAATATGATTCCCATTTTGGCTACAGTCTAGGTAGCTTCCAGAAGCAATCTGACCTCCTGTACTCTAACTGTGGGACAGGCTTCTACCATGCTAAAACACTACCAGGAATGAGGGTGGGGCTGGTGCTTTGGTGACTGCTCTTTCTTTCCTGAATACAAATTTGTTCTTTCTCCTGTAGCCATGTGGGATCTCTGTAGTCCACCACATCCAGAAAACAAAGTGATGATACCTACAAGTAGAAGAAACTCTCATCACATTTAAATTTAAAATGGACTTTTTAAAAACTGCTACTGGAAGCTGTGGGATTAGGAAACCAATCTCAGCATGCTGCCACATTGTGGGGTGAGCTGCAGTCATCATCTCAAGCTGAAAGGCTTAGCCTGGGTGATCTTGTAGGATTTCTGGGTGTCACACATCTCAAATAGAAATTCCCAATGTAATACAAGCACCCTGGTTAGTAAAGCAAGGCTTGCAAATTATTTCTTGATACCTATGTAACAAACATTAAAGTGCATGTACCTTGAAGCAAAGTGCTCCATACTGGACACAGTGTGGTTTGCAACAGTGGAGGTTTGTCCCGTGCAGGGCACCACAGGAAGCAGTGAAGTTTGTTCTTCTAAGGATGCCAGACTAAGGGCAAATGAAAACCTGCCCCAGTGGACACATTTTAGAAGACGGAAGTTCTGGTAATAAGTTGGCAAACAAAAGCAATCCGTCAGTGAGCCCATGAAAAATCCCAGTCTCCTGATTGGCTGGGGGGATCCTTTAAGAGAGAAGGCGTGTGCATGGGGCCAGAGGGAAGAGGGAGCCATGCAGTGGTGAACCCACCCCTTGGGGCAGCGGAAGCTCTCGAGTGGACCTCTGGAGGGCGGCCCTAACGGACCAAGCTGGGGCAGGCTGATCCCTGCAGGGACCCATCCACCAGGAACCCCTGAGTCTTGTGGGGAGTTAGAGGGAAGGCGAGACTGGAGGGAGATAGTCTGGGTCACCTTTGGCATCTGTGAGAGGTTGGGTTGTACCAAGGGGAAGGGGAGTCTCGGGTGTCACGCAGGAAAGCTGCGTGATAGAGGAAACCCTATGAGGGGGAGCGGAGGCTATAGAAGACCAAGAAGGTTTGGAAAGCACAGTGTTTTTTTTGTGTGTTGCTTTGTTTTGTGTTTGCCTTTAAGTTAAGGTTTGTACCAGTGTGGGATGGTACTGTTTGAGGGTATCAGAAGTCAGAGTCAGCTACCAGACAAGCCAGAAATCACAGCGTCCTCTACCAGCTGCTTCTGCAAACTCAGCTGAAGACCAGGTTGTGTGTGCTGAGCCCAGCAGACTCCAAGCTGCACCCCCACCCCACCCCTGCTGAAGAGATTGCAAAAGGCATTTTATTGTTACCCTGAGCATTGTGGTATTAAATCATCCATATATTTGAAGTGCTGTGTTACCAATGTGAAGTATACTATGTAGTAGTCCAATTAGCAAATGTGTGAATGTTGGGTTGTTTATTGTTAACCGGTATTTTTAGCTTAGTTATGCATTTTCCTTTTCATGTCATTTATAAAGTCAAGTGCCTATAATTGATATATTATAAGCATACTATGTAATGTAATATGTGTGTGTTAAAGTTTGTATATATATTGGTTTGAATCATGTCTTGCACTGGAGGAGGGGAACTCGGGGTACTCTCGCTCGTCTGCTACTATTCCATTGGTCCATTGGTGGACATGGAGAAAGACTGAGGTCATTGGCACCCCAAGGATCTGAAATTGGCAGTAGGCCGACCCTAGCATGGGGGACCAGGGTTACACCTATACTTGACTGTATTTCTGCCAGGATCTTTTTACAAATTAAGCTGATGTAAATTGCAAAAGCTGAAGGCCAATTGTTTATTTATTCCAAGGGAATTTTGTTTGGCCTCCTTCAGTTTCCTTATCCAGCTCCCCTTTAAATAGTGGAAAAAAGGTCTGCAGATTTCCCTCCCTCCCTCCCTCCCTCCCTCTCTCAACCCAGTTTTCCACATTCATTTTTTGGGGGTCCTTGGCTGCCCAGAGTAGCACCTGTCCCCACATAAGACTTTTTCTGATGGGTTAACAGAAAAGGCAGGATGCCTGCTACCAGTCCTTCTGTTGAAATGCTGTGGAAACCACAGCACTGCCAAACTTTTATCAGCAGTGAAATAGGACAGGTGCAAATGCTAATACTGATGGAGATTAATGAAGGAGCCAAAGGCAATGGGCCAGACTGTCACTTCCCAAAGGAAATCTCATGGAATCCAGAGCATTTCCTGAGCAGTCCTTACTGGCAGCATTGCTCAGTGATTTGGTGCTAAGAAAAAGAGGGATAAAGGCTGAGCCCTTGAAACCAACCCCCATCTCAAGCTGGCAGTGGGCCTAGCTACTCCCTGCTTAGAACTGTTAATTAGATTGAAGCTCCAACTTGACACCAATGGAGAGTAGTCAGGGGAAGATGATAAACTCGGACACTTAGCCTATTCACTGGCACCATTGAACACTAGAGTAATTTTTGGTACATTCATCAGCATTCACCAGTTTGGCCCAGCTTCAAGTCCTAGTCCTACTGGCCCTCAGAGCTGAAAGCTGCCCCCTTCCAGATCAGTGCTAGGTTTCCCTAGAAAGTTAGAGGCAGCCCTGGTCACACCAGTAGTAGTCGGTTGCAATGAACCATAAACCCCTGAGATTACAATTACCACTTCCATGATTAGTGTGTTGATACTGTCATATTTTACATGATTCTGCAGATATTCAGGAGATGCACATAAGAGTATCCAGGAGAAATAAGTGCTTGGAAAATGCCACCAACACCCAGCTCTGACACCTAGTTTAGGCTTCATGAATCCCCTGGTTATAACCGGGAAAGGGTAATCCCTTCTGAAGTTGGGGTTAGAACTGTTTCCTCTATAAAAACTCATCAGCTGGAGCAGCAGCCTTGGAAAACCTTGTTCACTTCCAGACACCAGGTTCCAGTTGGCTGGTGCAGGTCTTCATTCTCCTCCAGGCTGCCTGCATTCTCCTCCATGTTTCTTCTGGAGCTTCTCTATGCTCTGAAGGCAAGCCCTTGATTCTTGCCCAAGTTGCTGTTTTGTTTACTGCAGTTTTCAGCCATGGTGACAGCAGAAATACTATGTTTGGTACCCTGCTGACTTTGGTTTGGAGGCACACCATCAGCTAGCGAATACTTTTTTCACATTGTTTAAAAATAATGTTCACATTTACACCTATGACCTGTTGTGATCACCAGGTTCAATAAATCCAGGCATATGAAGAATGAGAAAAATTAACAAGTTTTATTGAGGAGCAATAGGTGAGTCTCTGCATGCCTTCAGTTTTTCTTTTTAACTAGCTAGCTGGTTGTTAACTGACAGACCCTCTCCCAATTATCAACTCTTCTAAATTCAGGAGCATCTCTAAATTATAACTATCACTACAACACCAGCTTTCATCTGTAGGCCAATGTTTTAGACCTAATTGTAAAGTTCCAGCAATATAGACATACCAGAAATGCGGGAACTGTTGCATGCTAAGCTGGTGAGAGTGCTTTTGATAAGTACTGGTCCATGTAGCGCCACAAGAGATATCCCTAGAACCATTGAAACCCTCCTTCAATGTATATATTGTGATAGGAACACCTCTTTCAGAATGTCAAGAATCAGAGGATTTATTTACTTGAGTAAAGATGCATTTGTATTCACAAGGTCAGGCCCTTAAGATTCACATATTTTATAATACAGTTTTCATTGCACACAAGTGAACGTTAGATGCATGGACTGAGAAGCTGCTACACTGTAAACATGATGCTCATTCTTAAATAGTACTGAAAAGTAGTAAAAGAAAAACAAAAAACAGTCATGGAAGTCTTATAGCAAAAGGTTTGTATGATTTCTATGGCAGGAGCTGGGCAGTCTAAATGAAATGCTGGCAGGTTCTCTTTATTTGTAAATGAAGACAAATGCACTCTAATTGCTCCTTTAAAAGGCCAGAAGCATCAGTGAAAGTAAGGATTAGCAGAAGCCAATTAGCTAGAACAGGTGTATACTAGATATCTTTGAACCAGAGAACACAACAAGGTTCTTCAGAACAAATGGCAAATTAACATCTAATGGCATGATGTCAGAAAAATCCAGCCTACAGAATGCCCTAGAAACCACAACATTGTCAAGCCTTTATCAGCAGCAAAATAGGGGCAGGTGTTAATGTAAAGACTGATGGAGGTTAATGAAGGAGCCAAAGGCAATGGGCCAAACCTCATTTCCCACAGGAACCCCATGGAATTTAGGGCTTTTCTTGAGCACTGCTTGTTGGCAGCATTGCCAGAGAGCCCCAGCTGGAGCTGAACATTTCCCTGCCCTGAGAATGGTAACAATAATGGCCTTCCACAGGGACAGATTCCTATCTGGCATGGTATCTATGGCTTTGAACAGATGAAAAGCATGAGTTCTGCATTTGGAAATGTATTTCCTTTCCAGAAATACAAAAAATAGGATTGGCACTTTTTTACTTGATATGTCTACTCCCTTAGAAAGGAAAGATAAAAGAAAGATAAAAGTAGAAAATCAAAAACTATAGAATGTTAAAATATTAAGAACTTTTCAAATTGTTCTGGCAATTGTACAGTACAGCATTACCAATGTTCATGATTTTAACTTAAGTCTTGCAATTGTTGGTGGTTTTCTTAAAGCTTCAGCTCCAGGATTTTTGGGTTTATGTGAAAATCTTAACTTTTTAAAGTACAAAAAGTAAGTTGCTAATCTTCCTGCTTGCAAAGTAAAGTCAACAAACACAAATCTGAAAGGTTCTTATAGCAGAAGACAAATATAAGAAACTCAGAGCTGTTTTAGAAAAAATGTCAGCCTTTTTAAGCCAACCTCCTGATTTTTAGGCTTGACTCTTGCTTGAGGTTGGCAGTGCCAAATTCAATAATTAACACATGGGGAAAACAGGAATGCTTTTTAAGGGACAGAAAAGGTAAATACATCAATTGGTTACTAAAATATGCACCTTCTACAAACATTGTCTTAAAGACAATGTAAGGTCATATAACAAACATTAGCCATATGTAGTGGCTAGGGATCTGGGTTTTCTGCAGAAAAAAGCAAATTTCCCCCTTTAAAGGAGAACAGTGTGGATTTCCCCCTTTGAAGCAGGAAACCATGGGATTCCCCTTTTCCAAACAGCTCTCCACAGGCTGACAGAGTTCTAGCCTGCAATGAGCTGCTTGCAAAAAGGACATGAAACCCTAAGTGAATATTGAAACCACTTGAGTGAATATTAACATTTATAACAGACAGTATAAGCTGCATGGTGAAGGCTTGGAAAGATGTGCTTTGCAGTCTGTGGTCAAACAATGTACATACTCATTGCTATGCACATATGTAAGGAAGTGAAGGAAAATACTTACTTGTTGATATCAGGATGAGACCCACCAGCCCCACCAGAGCCAACAATACATGGAGATGAGCAGCTGTGGCAAAGTAGGAGCAGCTGCTGGATCGGACTTGGCTCTAATCATGGCAGCATGTGTACTTCTGGCCTACTGCCAGGGCCAGGGGAAATCGCAGCAGCAAACCACTGGACAGCCAGAAAAAAAGCTGGAGACACTGGCATGCCAGGACATGAGCTCTGGGAGCAATGGTGAGGATGGCTCCCAAGAGCCCCGAGGGGCTCAGTGAGTCTGAGCACTGCCAGAGGGACCACAGCAGCAGTGAGTGACAAGAGTGCCTGCCAGGAGATGCTGGCAGCACTCCTCTAATGTTTTGATTTGAGTTCTTTTTTTTATTTTCCTTTTAAGGGACAGGTTTCAAGAAGGCAAGAGGTTGTGGTGCAGCCCCAGAAACAGGGGGCAGGACCCAGTTCCATGCTGGCTAAGTAGGGGAGTTGGTTGCAGGCTCACACTAGAGTCAAGAAAGTGAGGACTAGAGGATGGACTCACCACACCTGGGAAGGCAGCAGGGGCCGCTGAAGCTTTGAGGTCTGATGCTGAAGCATCTAAGCATGGGAAGTGCCTGAGTGGGGTGAATGGGTCAGGAAGTCCCTTACTTTTCTATTTTATTCACTTAATTTTTTTGGAGAAAGCAGCGGAGAAAGACCCACAGCCACAAGAACTGTCTACAGTCCCAAGAACTGTATTTTCCTGGGCCAGGGGAAGAGGTCCCCATTTTCAAGAAAGGGAGGAAGGAGGACCCAAGTAACTATAGGCCCGTGAGCCTCACCTCAGTCCTTGGGAAAATCATCAAGGAGCACATCTGGGGGTGGAGGGTGGGGGCAGCAGGGGAGATCATGTTCAGGGGCAATCAGCATGGGTTCATCAAAGGCAGGTCCTGCCTGACCAACCTGATTTTTTTTTATGACCAGCTAACTAAATCCTTGGATGATGGTTGTACCATGAACGTAGCCTTTCTAGACTTTAAGAAGGCCTTTGACACTGTCTCTCACCCCATCCTCATCAATAAATTAAGCGACTGTGGCATTGATGCCTACACAGTTGGATGGGTAAAAAACAGCTGATAGGGTGCACCCAGAGAGTAGTGGTAGACAGGCCGTACTCAACCTGGTGAGATGTGAGCAGTGGGGTACCCCAGGGCTCAGTCCTCAGGCCTGCACTGTTTAACATCTTCATCAGCGACTTGGACGAGGGGGTTGAAAGCACATTGTCCAAGTTTGCTGATGACACTAAGACGTGGGGCAAGGTGAGCAAACTTGAAGGGAGAGAGAGGTTGCAACTAGATTTAGACAGACTACAAAAGTGGGCAGATGAGAATAGGATAGGGTTCAACGTAGACAAATGCAGGGTGCTGCACCTTGGGAGAAGGAATCCACAGCGTACATACAGGCTGGGGAGTTCCCCTCTTGAAAGCACAGAGGCGGAAAGGGATCTTGGAGTCATTATTGACTCCAAGATGAACATGAGCCACCAATGCCAGACCGCAGCCAGCAAGGCCAGCCATACCTTGTCATGCATCCAAAGGTGCATTTCAAGCCGGTCCAGAGAGGCGATACTCCCCGTCTATGTGACTTTGGTCAGGCTGCAATTGGAGTACTTTGTCCGGTACTGGGTGCTGCACTTCAAAAGGGATGTGGCCAGCCTGGAGAGGGTTCAGAGGAGGGCCACCCACTTGTTGAGAGGGCAGGACAGGCCCTATGAGGACAGACTGAGGGACCTGAACCTGTTCAGCCTCAGCAAGAGGAGGCTGAGGGGGGACCTGGTGGCTGCGTATAAGCTCATCAGGGGAGATCAACAGAAGATAGGCAGAGCCCTTTTCTCCCCAGCACCACCTGAGGTGACAAGGAACAATGGTAATAAGCTGATGGAGAGTAGGTTTAGGTTGGAGATCAGAAGGCAATATTTTACAGTTAGGGTGGCCAAAATCTGGAACCAACTTCCCGGGGAAGTGGTTCTCACCCCTACCTTGGGCAAATTCAAGAGGAGGTTGGATGGTCACCTGTCTGGGGTCTTGTGAACCCAGCACTCATTCCTGCCTGTGGCAGGGGGTCAGGCTAGATGATCTGTTCAGGTCCCTCCTGACCCTAGCTACTATGAAACTATAAGTCACTTTTAGTGAAAGCTTCTCATTGTGCATTATTCTTGAGATACCTGAAGGAACAGAGTATTGATTTGCCAACAGTTCCACCTAAATCAGTTGTGACCAGCATGGAATACATGGTTCAATTGTGTAAAATACCACATACAGTATTACCAGTTCTACCATGGGTTTTTGTAGTATGAATGAATGGAACAGGGGAATATATCTCTTACGTGGGAACTAGCCAGCCTGGTAGCAGTAAAAGACCTGCATGCTGACCTGAAGTACATTGCAGAGAACTGTGGATGCCTGGTGACAGCACTGGGCATTTTACAGTCCCTAAAACACAAAATATATAAAGTGTACAACACTGTCTTGGATTTAATTTCATGGCTGGAGCATCTTGCATCATCAACTGATAAAGCAAAAGGGTCCACAGCTATGCAAACTGCTGCTGATATACTGAAATGTTACAACACAAAAATTAAATAGCAGGACCCCCCAGAGCAGCTTCCATCACTGTGCAGCCCAGCAGTGCACTTCAGCAGCTTGCCGAGGAGCTTTCCCCCTGGACCAGCTTACAGGGTTCCCTGATGTGGTCCCCTACCAGCCAGTTAGGGTAAAACAGGTATAGGGTAGTGGACTTCCCAAGTCCAGACAGCCTGAGCTTCATAGAAGCTTCCCAAGGGTATGGCAGGACACTCTCAGGACCTGCCACTTTAGGAGTGAGTCAGACTTCAGGAGGCAGGCTATTGGGGAGCAGCTGCTAATCAGGCTAGTTAGGAAAGACCCTCTAGGGCTGGGGCTAGTGGTCTATAAGACCCAGCCAGAAGGCAGAGCATACAGTCTGCTGCTGGCCAGGTAACATCTGGTGGAATTTGAATGGGACTGTAGAGGAGATGGAGGTCCCAGTGAGCAATGGCCAGGGGGCCCTGGGATGAGTCATTGACCCTAGGAGAGATGAGGAGAGCAGAGAGCCCAGTTGGGGCTGGACTACAGAACTTAAGCCTTAGAGTTTAAAAATGCTTTAAGCTGTACTTTGTGGTTTTTTTCCCTTTTGTCATATAATAAAGTTGGCTTTTATTGGTACATTGCTTGGAAGGGAGAAGTCTGTTCATTCAGGACACCCTAGTTTAAATCTAGTTATCCTGGGTTTCTGGGTAGGGGGTTGAGTGGAAACTGAACTTATTTGGGACCCCCCAAAACCAGCCCTTATTGCTGCCAACAGGTACAGGGAGCAGAACAGCAGGGACCAGCACTGCTCAGAGCCACAAAGCAGCAAAGGGGACAGTCACAGTTGGACCTATGTCCTGAAACAGAGGGGAACTGCTTTTGGAAGGGGTTCAAGTTGGAGGCAGGCAGAGGCTGTGGGTTTGGAGTGAGGGGCACTGGGAGGGCTAGGGTGGCTGTGGCTTGGGAGTGAGGGGCAATGACATGGGCAGAAGCAAAGCACCAGCATGTCAGGACTGCTCAGCACCACAAAAGCAGTGGGGGATGTAGTCACAGTTAGACTTGTATCCTGGTGCAAGGGGATGTTGCTGGCAGGAGGTGGGGTCTGTGACTTGGGAGTAAAGGGCATTGGTATATCATGGCTGCTCAGCACAAGAAAGCAGTGGGGGGTGGCTGCAGCTAGACTCACATCCTAGTGAGTGAAGGGAAAGTCAGATTTTCCTTGATAAAAAATAAATAAAATCAAATGCCAAAATATATAGGTATTTAGAATATATTTTATTATAATGATTGAGGCATTGGTAGACTTCCAATTTACTTTAAAACTGCAAGTATGTCAATACAACATTGTGTTTATCTATCTATCTATCTATCTATCTATCTATCTATCTATCTATCTATCTATCGCTGTTCCATTTTAATCATGAAGAAAAGCAGACTTTGGGTTTTTTAAAATCAGAGGATTTGGGATTTTTTAACATAGGAAAACTAGGGTCCCTGGTGATGACAGAGCAGCATATAATATTATCACAATTTATTTTCCAGAAAATACTTTTTTTTGGTTTTTCACAAGGGCAAATACAAGCCCTTAGAATTTTAAGGTATCAAAATCACATTTTGGTTTCTTTGGGTGCATCTACACGTTGCCCTGTGTCACTGTACTGACATGCTATATTACCATACCATGTGCTATGGCAACATAGCAATCATGAGTCTACACATGATTGGCAGCTACTTCACCGTAGTAGCATGCTCCCCCCATTTCAGTGCACTGTTAAGGTGAAGTAGCCGTGCGCATGGTGCAGTACAGGTGGTTACTGCATGTAGATGCACCCTTTATGACTTAGCAGTTTCCTCATCTTTTTAACTAAATAACTTGAGCACTGATACTGTTATACTTCACCCAATTTTGCAGTCATTTAGGAGGTTTGGGAAATAGGAAATCAAAACATGAAGCAAAACTTCAGTATAAAATGGAAATGATTAAAAATGTCAGACCATAAGGGTAATATTTAAAAGACAATCCAATTATTAAACAACTATAACTACAATGTAGTCCATGTAGTAAAACATACAGAGTGTGTTTTTAAAAGTCATTCTTGGTCATTAGAGTCTGTGATAAAAGTCCTGTTGGTTCAACAAAAGCAGAAGCAGCTGGGGGGGTTCAGGCTTTAGGGTGCACAATTGAGAGGTTGCAAGTTTGAGGCTATAACAGAAGCACTCACAGGGTGTTTATACACATGCTCTGGGAGTGGTGGGTGGGGGGAAAGGAGGCTTTAATTAAAGTGCCTGGAGCATCATGTTCATCAGTGTCCCCATGCTGAAAAAATGGCAGCAGGGCTGCTTTAACTAAAGCTTGCTGAACGAACTATGGTTAAAGCACCCCCACCACCCTTTTTCAGTGTGGGGACAGTGATATACTTAATGCTGGAGTCTGCTGGAGTGCAGTAATTGTCATGCTCCAGCAGACTTGATTAATTGAGTCTGCTCTGATGTGCTGTAATTAGAGCGCGTTGGGACAGCCTCCCTACACGTGTATAAGCGCCCACAGCATGGCCTGTCAGATTTCAGTGAGTCTGCTAAATACCTTGTCACAAGAACACAGAAGAGGAAATGAGAGCACAGGCTACCACTGTGTACTTTTGAAAATTCCACCACAGTCTTATTAAGTGTTAATCGATCTTAAACTTAACAGGTCATGAATAATAATCTGTTATACTGAAGACCAAGTAAAGTGTTACATTTATATGTAGAATAGCCAATGTGAAGTGAACATTTTCAAGCTAAACTCAAGCAAAATGTCAGACTTGTTAACAGCTTGATATGATGTATACAGATGAATGATCACTTTTGAGTGATTCTGTCTCAAAAGTGAAGAAAGAGTAAAAGGATGACAAACAGGTGGTAATGCAGCAATTAAAGATTTTTATAGTGTTTTCATCCTGCTGGTGTTGAACCAAGCTTAGGTGGCTGGAGAAAAGATGACTCAAATGACTTTGTATTGCTGGATAATGGATTGATTAAATAAGGTTATAAAAACCATCAGAGAATGTAAAGACATTTTATAGAAAGGCCAGAAAAGCATGTTTCCTCTGAAACAGTGATGTGTCTATTCTTTGTACAGAACTATTCCATGAGAGCCTAAAAAGTTACATCACACCAAACAGCAGAGCCTAGGGGATCTTTAAAAATACTTTAAAGCCAAATGGATCAAAATAGGAAGACTCCAAATGAAGGAATAAAAAATGTGTGTGTGTATTTACACATGCGTGCACATGTGGGTATGCAAGTGTGAGAGATGGTCCCATTGAGTCTGGCAAGACTCCATTGCTGTTGTTGCTACTAGCCTTGAATGGCAGCTTAACAGATATCCTCTGTTCTTTGACATTTCTTAAAATGAGCAGAAAGAGTTTCAGAATTTGAAATGAATATACAGTAAAAGTTTCGTTATCCAGCATGAGTGAAGTAAAGGGGGTGCCAGTTATATAAAAATTCCAGTTATCTGGGAGTTATACCCTGCGCAGCCAGGATCACAGCTGGCCCAGTAGGCAGGTAAATTTCTTTCAATCTGCTTTTCCTTTATCTATGCATGGGGCAAGGGTGGGATGCAGCTATGGGCTGGGTTGTGCTCCTTGCCTCTGTGCGTCGCTGCTGAAAGCAGCGCAGCACCATGTGCCCAGCCAGTCCCGCCGCCTGCCCAGAGTGCAGCCACCCCTGCTGGGAATATTTTCTTAATCTATTAACTTCCAGTGAATAAAGTATTCTGGGTAGTGAAATGCTGGCTAACACAGCTTTTACTGTATTGAAAATTGAGATAAAAACCTCCCTCAAGTTAAGGGAACTTAAACGTGTATCATCACATTTAATAATAATATATTGTAAACAAACATATCTTGACCAGTCTTACTAATACTGCAGTTGAGCAGAAATTAGCTACTATAGCTAATTGTAATAATTAGCTTTTGTTGTAATTTAAACACAGAATAGAACACTGAACATTTTTTTTTCTACAGAAAAAAGGTTCAGAAAAACATCTCAGAACTGACACTTGTTCAAAATGCACTTGGTATTCTCTATTGAAATTAAATATTCAACATTCTCAAATCAAAATATACCATTTTCAAAATACTACATTTTCACATCAAAGTGCATCTGTCTGTAATAGCTTCTTTGGGATGGAAGGGGACTTGAAGATTATCTAGTCCAACCCTCTGAACAGATTTAGGATTTTCTGTTCTTAAATCATCCCAAACAGATGCCTGTCCAACATCTCATTGGGAAATCTCCAATAAAGGAGATTCCATAGCTTCTGTGACAGCTTGCTCTATTGCCCATGCATCCTTTTCTCATGAGAGTTGTACAGGTCAGTCGCATCTTATGCGGGGGTTACGTTCTAAAGTCAGCGCGTAAAGCAAAAATCGCGTATAGTCAAATTGCGTATTACCATGCCAGCGATTTGACTAGCGGTGACTGCCTCTGCCTCCAAAACCTCCCGCCGCCGCTGTGGAGCCGTGCAGCCGGTGGTAGTGGCTCAGTGTGTGGTGGTGGTGGGGATGGCTGCATGCCGCCCGACCACCACCATGCTGCCAGCGGTGACTGCCTCTGCCTCCGAAACCTCCTGCTGCCGCCGTGGAGCCGTGCTTAGAGCTGTGCGGCCGGTGGCAGCGGCGCAGCACAGGGTGGTGGTGGGGATGGCTGCATGCCCCCCGGCTACCACCATGCTGTTGCTGCCACCTGGAGGCCGGCCACACAGCTCCGGGCACGGTTCCATGGCAGCGGCAAGTGGTTTTGGAGGCAGAGGCAGTCACCGCTGGCAGCATGGTGGTGGCCGGGCTCCCAGGTAAGTGGCAGCGCCATGTTCAGACTCAAGCCCCCCCCGCATATAGTTGAATTCATGTAAGTTAAATGCATGTGTAGGTTGCTTTATGAAGAAAGATGAAATATGATTCTACCTCAAAGAACTCTATAAATCTAGAATATTGTATTCACCAACAACATACATAAGCTATTTATACACAAAGCAACTATTTTAATACTGTTAACAACTTTATCTTGCTCTGCGTGCTCCTTCCTGTTCCTAGAATTATCAGCAATAATAAATAGTACTGCAAAGAGGTAGACCTACACAGATGCATCTTATTTCCTAAAGGGGACACTGTTGCTCCCTTGAGCTCTCAACAAGGAGACTAAGGACCCTAGCAGAGGTTACATTTATCATGTGATTAACAGGTCATGTGTCCTAGACCTGGGCTGCGCCCTCTGCTCAATCCTAATTATCAACGGATACTCAGGTTTGGATATCAAGCAGTCTCAGCTCTCCACATGCTTGCAGTTGTTTGTTTTGGATCTGAGGAATGTTATGCTCCATCCCCAAAATAGTGTGTCCTACCATGCACATTTGACATGGCAAGTCACGCCATTTGTGGAATGGAGCATAACATTCCTCAGATTTCAATCACACAATTTCTATATTTTCTCAGAAGCAACATACACTGCTCTCCCAAGTCAGCTGCTGAAAATTTTAATGTGCCTTAAATGTGGGAATATGGTAAGAACACTTCCTGCCTGCTATGGACAAAAGTGAAAGTAAAATCTGCATAACTCTCACAGGGAACATACCAATGAGCAGGCTATGCTCCCTCCTTGGTGCTACTAAGTTACTTACTACAAGGAGGATCTTTTCTTTTTCTTCATCCTGCCTTTCAAAAATAAGGTGCATTCTATATTCTGGGCATGTTTTATGTGATAAATTACTGTACAAGAACATCTATAAACACTGCCTATATTACAGTCAGATATGTGATTGAACCGTATACAGGCTTTCTTGAGCTAGTTTTTCTCTCCTTCACTTGAATACTGGCAACAGGAGGCTGAAGAAGCATGAGGATTAGCTGCCATGGCTTCACTGCTGTCTGAATACCCAAGCTAAGTAGATTAACTGTAGTTTAGGTATGCCTACATGTGCCTACACATGCTGCAATCATATGTTCTCATTACAATTCAAACTCTCACCTCTCAAGAGATTGCCCAAACCACTAGGCTACAGAATAAACTGGGTGTGGGCACTCTCCAAAGTTGCTGTTGAGACTGGGCCATTGGGCAGGCAAGAGGGCAAGATTCATGGTTCCAGAAAAGCAAGAAAAAGGATATGTTAGTAGAACTGTGATGAGGCACTTGCCTAGGAGGGGAAGCAAGGACCATTTATGCTATTTACATTAGACAATCTCAAGAAGAATGATGATGTTAACTTCGACTGGATAATGGGAATGGAAATGACTCACAACCAAGGTGGAAACAAAACTCAAAGAGCTTAATCCATTCATGTTGTGAAGGGGCGGAAGAGAGGAGGGGGAGGAGAGAGGGGAAATCAAACAATTCCCACCCCAGAATTTCGAAAGTATTGCATGTGAAAATCACAGGCCAGGTAGCCGGTATTTTTCACAAACATCAAGTGACAGTGGTATCATGTGATTGGAGAATGGCACATGTAGTGTATTCAAGAGGGGGCAGAAGTATTTCAGACACCTGTAAACCTGTAATTTTGGGTATAATGGTATACAAAGCTCTAGAACAGATTCTGAAGGAAAGGGTAATTTCAGATATAAATGTAAAAGGCAAATGGGATAAAATGCAATATAGATTTACCAAAAGTAGTTTGTACCAAATTACCCAATAGTTTTCTTTCATAATAGATTTTCTGGACATAGGGAATGGGATAGATCACTTCTGGCTGAACTTCAGTAAAGCATTTGATACAGAGAAAGTTAGGAAGTTATTAAATAAACAAGGGAATATGGAGAATGATAGAGGAATTGAAAAGTTGATGACAGCAATGCATAGTTTGGGGAGTGGAGGGGCATCAGATTGGGAGGACACTACTAACCAAATTGCTCAACTGTATTGAAGGGGAAACTGTTGAGGTGGATGGCAGTTAGTAGTAGAGTTTTTAAAGGGATGATCTTAGGACTGCTCTTAGTTAATGTTTTCATTAATAAGATCAGCACAGAAAGTAGGAGTGTGCAACAGGAAACATTCTAAACACAGAGCAGGGCCAGAATACCGGAAAGGAAGTTTTAGCTGGCCTTGATGACTAGAAATGAGATCCAGATAAATCGTAAAAGTCAAGGCAATGCACTTGGGAGCTAATCATTTCTGCTATGAAGTGGGACTTCATTAGGTGTAAACAACAACAGAAGAGAAAGGTATATTACTCAGTCACAGAATGACTGCAAGCCACAATGCATTGTGACTGTGACAAAGGCAAATACAATCTCAGGCAATGGATGTATTAGGGAAGGCATTTCTATTAAAGATAAGTACAAGGCATTGGTGGGACCCCCATTTGTGCTGTGTGAGACCAGCCAAACGCCCACAATGAAAACTTCCCAGACAGCTTCAGAAACTCATTGTTTCTGATAACTGCCACAGCTATTATTGGATGCTTTGTTGGCTAATTGAGTTGGTCTGCCCAGCTTCTGCATGGCTGGAGAAATGACTCAAATCCCTTGAATCCTTCTCACTGCTTATTTCCCTTTTTCTAGGTAAAGAGAATTGCAATAGGCATAAAATAGAGCATGTGGGCTACAAAAACACTTTCCAAAAATCAAGTAACTTCAGTGAAAGTCAAAGCTAAAAAAGATCTGAACAAGTCTTTAGGTGCCAAAAAGCTTTAGACTCCTAACTTCTCGTAGCGGTCTCCTGTCCTTCCCTGTGAAGATGCAATTGGTCTGTTCTGAAGCCTTAGGTGGTGGTGGCACATGCTGCAGGAGTGCTAGCTAGAGGTTTGTGGCTTCTGCTGGGGGCAATGTCAAGTGCCCATTTAAACACCAGTTTTTGGCATTAAAAATGAGGTAACATCTGCCCCAGCTCAACTTGCCTCTGCTCCTGTGGTGTGTGCTGTTGCCACTGCTCTGCCTGTCTCACTGTTTGAACCAGAGATGCTGTAGGCAAGGTGCATCATGCAGGGACTGTAGGGGTGGGAAAAGGGGACGGTAGGTTCGTTTTTACTGTAAAACAAGATAGAAAATGGTAGAAGATTATATTAACAATTCTTCTGATAGTGTGGAAGTTTGGAGGGCAAATACAAGTTTTTCCTCACATAACTGTGTCCAATTATGGTGGAAAGAGATAAAAGAGTAGAAGCAGAACATAGGATATCTGATATTAGTAGCAACAGACATTGCCCTTTGGGTCTGGCATCATTTTATAGGAAGTTAATATTTGGATTTCTCCCAAATTTTAGATTCTGTGTGCTAGGATCAAAGCCTTTCCAATCTGCTAGCCCAACAAATTGGAAAAGCCACCAAAAAAGCAGAGCCTGAAAACCCCAGCATGTTCATATCATTATAGCTGCATCAGTCATCCTTACTGCTAGATAAACAAATATCCCTCATGATAAATAATTAAAAGTAAATCAATCTAACTGACTTTGCTACATGATAACTAAGTAACAATCACAAAGATATTCCAGTTAAAAAGGCATTAATTTAAATGTTAACAGGTATTTTATTGCATCTTTACTGTAATTGTCATATATCGTGCTGCTGATTAAAAATTAAGTGTAACAGTTAATTTTACATGTAATGCAGTTTTCCCAAATATTTTCTGTGAAGCATAAAAGTCTTTCAAGAAAGAAACTCAAAAGCAGGAGGCACTGTATTTTATTTTTATAATTCACAGAATAGTAACTAAAGATTCTGTTAATCATAACTAGTATTTTCATGATAAAAAAAAACTTAGAATTTGTCACTCAGAAGAATCTGCTAATGGATCTTAAATTGATTAAATATTAATTTAATATTTTTAATGTGTTTAGACAAATATTATTGTAATGTAAAACAAATAGGAGAGCTAGAGAGCAAGGTAGCCAGTCCTAATTCTTTGCACATGGACCATTGCTGCTGCTACTACACCACAGGCTCCTCAGACACAGGCTATTCACAATCAGTAAAAAAGATTTACTCAAATGAATAGCCTCCCTGAGAGAATAATTTGTTCCCCTGATTTACATACGTCTTGCATCACAAACAAGAATTTGGGAAGAGAGGACTGAAATTTGCCAAATAATTTATCAAAAAAAATTTTTTTTTTTACCATAAAATGCATGAGTTTCCCCTATCCTATCATATTAAAATATTGACAAGTGTATTGAACATGGTGGTTTAACCTTTGGCTGTCTGCTGAAATAGGAGTCCCATGACAAAGAAGAGATAATAGCCTTTCTTAAGTTTTTAAATGGAACACAAATGTACTGAATATCTGTACTGGGAATTTTCCCCCATATTCTTTCTGGGACAAATTTCTCCTACCCTTCCTACAGTTCCTGACTTGCATATTTAAAAGGACCAACATTTTTACTAAGAGGCTAGGACAACAGCTGTCCTCCATCAAACAGTGATTAATGTAGGAAACTCCCTGACTTCTGTTAACCCTATGGCTTGGACAGCCACCATACTTCTCTGATACAATTTACTTGAATGAAATGAAGAATTTCCCTGGGAGAAATCAGGAGTGAAACTATATCACTGTGTTACATAGTTACAAATCTACTTTGTCCACTTCTATACTATTCTATTCTATCAGTTAGCTTGATAAGCAGGGATCCTGGTTTTCCCTGATTAAAAATAAATAAATAAAAATCACAAATTCTCTGATTAGACAAATTGCAAAATTCTCTGACAACCCCCCCCAAAATCCATGATTAAAATGAAAGGCCCCACAGTTTTCCAGTCCTGCTGGTGCCCCTCATTCCCTCCCACAGCCCCCCAGCTGTGCTGGTGCCCCTCATTCATCCCCACCCCCACAGTCCCCCAGCCCTGGTGGTTCCCTTCACTCCCTCCCTACAGCCCCCTGGCCCTGCTCCTATATCTCACTCCCCCCCCCGGCAACCTCCCAGCCCTGCTGGTGCCCCTTGCCCCCCCAACAGCTCCTGCTCCCCCAGCACTGCCAGAGGGGACTCCCAGCTTCCAGGCTTATGGGGCCAGGGGCCCGGGTCCACAGCCTCCTACCCTGGGAAGGAGGCAGAGGGTGCTGCAGTGGAGAGGAGCCTGGCTCCCCCTCTGCTGCCTGCCCACCGCTGGCTGGGATGTGGGGTGCTGCTCCCTGCCATGGTGTACATTCCCGGGCGCAGGGAGGACACATGCCCACAACATCTGTGAGTGGGGTAGGGCCTACAAACTCTGCTGTGGGCTCCAACCCAGTTGCCCTCCCCCGGCACCTCTCCAGCCCAGCATGTGCAACCAGGTGCTGCAAAGAACAGTGGGGCCACGCAGAAATCTGCCTGCTGCTGCAAGCTCCACATTGCCCTCACGAGGTGTCCCCTTCCTGTGCAGCTGCAGCGGGGGTGGCAGCGCAGGGTTGCGCGCAGGAGACATGGGCAGCACAGAACTCGCAGCGGCAGGCAGCTTCCTCCGCAGCTCTGCTGTTCCTTGCAGTGCCTTTTTTCATGGGAAATGGAAAACCCGGATCCCTGTGCAATAGCGTCAACTCTGGGCAGCTATCCTGGAATTGCTGCTTATCTGCTTGTTCACTGACCCAGTGTAATTTGCATCAGTTTAAAAGATTTCATAGACATTAGGGCTGGAAGGGACCTCGGAAGATCATCAAGTCCAGCCCCATGCCCAAAGGGCAGGAAGTCAGCTGGGGTCATAGGATCCCAGCAAGATAAGCATCCAGTTTGCTCTTGAAGGTGTTCAATGAAGGCGCTTGAACCACCTCCGGTGGCAGGCTGTTTCAGACCTTGGGAGCTTGGACAGTAAAGAAATTCTTCCTTATGTCCAGCCTGAAACGGTCTTGTAGTAGTTTGTGACCATTCGACCTAGTCATCATCCCTAGGGGTGCTCTGGTGAACAAACGTTCCCCCAGATACTGGTGGTCACCCCTGATAAACTTATAGGTGGCCATCAGATCACCCCTCAGCCTGCGCTTTTCCAGGCTAAAGAGCCCCAGGGCTCTCAGCCTGTCATATTAGGGTCTGCTTCCCTGACCTCTGATCATGCGCGTGGCTCTTCTCTGGACTCTCTCAAGCTTCTCCACATCCTTTTTGAATTGTGGAGCCCAAAACTGGACGCAGTACTCCAGCTGTGGCCTCGCTAAGGCCGAGTACAAGGGGAGAATGACGTCCCGGGATTTCCTTGAGAAGCATCTATGGATGCAAGCCAGTGTTTTGGTCGCTTTACTAGCCGCAGCATCGCACTGCAGGCTCATGTTCATCTTGTGGTCAATGATGACCCCCAAGTCTCTTTCTTCCACAGTGCTAGCCAACATAGCACTGCCGAGCCTATAAGGATGCTGCGGGTTTTTCTTCCCAAGGTGGAGAACCTTGCATTTCTCGGCGTTGAACACCATCAGATTCTCGTCCGCCCACTTGCTGAGCCTGTCCAGGTCAGCCTAGATCACCCGCCTGTCTTCTGGTGTGGATGCTTTGCCCCAAAGTTTGGTGTCATCGGTGAACTTGGCCAGTCTGCTTCTGACTCCAGTGTCCACATCATTAATGAAGATGTTGAACAGTATGGGTCCAAGGACAGAGCCTTGGGGGACCCCACTGGTCACAGGACACCATGATGAGTGACTTCCATCAATTACTACCCTCTGGGTCCGACCCCGGAGCCAATTTTCCAGCCAGTGGATCGTGGAGGACCCAAGGCGACAACTGGCCAGTTTCTCCAAGAGGCGATCATGGGAAACCAGATCGAAGGCTTTTTTGAAGTCAAGATATATGACATCAATCTCCTCTCCCTTGTCCAGGTGATAGGTCACCTGGTCATAGAAGGAAATGAGATTGGTCAAGCAAGACCTACCCGCAACAAACCCGTGCTGGATATCCCTCAGGATGTTGGCGTCGGCCAGTCCATTAAGGATGGCCTCTTTAATAAACTTTTCTAAGATCTTCCCCGGGATAGAAATCAGGCTAATGGGCCTATAGTTAGCTGGATCCACTTTCCTCCCTTTCTTGAAGATAGGCACCACATTGGCCTTCTTCCAGTCTTTGGGCACTACACCAAAGCGCCAAGAGTTTTCAAAGATCCGCGCTAGAGGCTGGGCTATGATGCTCGCCAGCTCCTTGAGTACCCTGGGGTGAAGATTGTCAGGGCCAGCTGACTTGAAGGTATCCAGCTTCTCAAGATGTTCCTTCACGAAGTCAGCATTAATGGAGGGCAGGGGATCACCCTCACCCGGACTTCCCTGTCCCATAACGGGCATGGGTGTCCCATGGGACTGATGAAAGACCGACGCAAAGTACCTATTTAATAGGTTGGCTTTTTCCTGGGTGTCAGTTGTCAGTTGCCCCATCTGGTTTAGCAGGGGTCCAATGTTGCCCCTGCTTTTCCTCCGGCTCCCCACATATCTGAAGAAGGACTTTTTATTGTCCTTGATGCTCGAAGCTAGTTGGAGTTTAGTTGCAGCCTTGGCTTTCCTGGTATGCTCCCTACAGGACCGTACCAATGCAGAATAATCCTCCTTGGAGGTGACTCCCATCCTCCAAAAACAGTATAAAGTACACTGGAAATTTCACTAGAGGTCAAGAGTCAATTTCCAAAGTTTCCAGTATAATAAAGACCCCAGTCTTAGAATTTTCCACCATTTCTATCATGTAAGGTTTTTTTTCTATATTTGGGAGTGGCCCGTTTCTACAAGTTCTACAATCTTACTTCCTTTGATTTGAATGAGAGTGCCTTTAGTAGTCCTCAGAATTAGTCCCAACCAACATGTCAACTGGCTATCAGGGGTTTTGAATGGTTGGGGGAAAGTAATAAAAGCTTTCTATTTTCTCATAATCACATTCTGTTTCTCTAAACAACAAATATCAAGAGCTTTGTCTAAGTAAACTATCACAACTAAACATCTGTCTTTTGCATGAATATTTCAGCACTAATATATGTGACAGTACAAATAAAATGTTCCCAAAACTCCAAAGTGATTATTTCCAGCATCCATTTAACTCTAAGTTAATTCTTAAGATAAGAGTTCAGTGAACTCGCATGTGGGTAAAACAGCTGATGCTCAGTGTTTACAGAGGACCTTCACAATAACATGATCAATGAAAAGCAAACTGAGATATACTGGTTCATTCATGTGTCAGTTTTCAAGACAGACAGCCACCTGGAGAGAACTGCTCACCTAACTGTCAAGTAAATGCTGGCAGAAAATAAATTATGGCAGAAGTTTAAAGGGATAGCAAGGAGAAAATATTTTATTATTAGATATGTGGAACACAAACAGATTTGATTAAAGCAGGAATTTTAATAAATTACATGAAGAAAATGCAGAGAAAAAAAAGTCAATTTAGCTCTCCAAAGTGGTTCAAGGAATGGATTGGCACACCTTATAATGCTATTAGTCTTGTTATCTATAGTGTAATTCAACTCCTGTCTCAAAGTCAATGTCCATAGTTCCCATCAAAATAAAGATGCCAGGTATGTTTTAGAATTCCCCACAGCTGCTATGACATACCTTCTTTATGAAAGGGGAAGCATTTCCTTTTCAGATGCAAAGTACCTTGAAACCCTTGCTGTAGCTCCTTAAGTTATGAACTGCATGCATACGAGTTGATTTTTAAAGGGACAAATCAGAAGGCAGGCTGAAGTCAAACACTTGAACTCAATCCTATTTTCCACACCTGCAGATTGGTTTAAGACTTATACACTTATCTTTTTTGTCCATCAGAGGAAAAGTACTTAAGTCCTTAAATATGTACTTAAGTAATTAAGTCCCAGGTACCTCTCCACTATTTACCTGCTACATTCATCCCCCTTCTCCCTTCCCCACCCCACCCAGCCTGTCTCTAACCCACTGACTCCTCAATTTACATCTTCACTGATTGCCTGTCTTGCATGCATATCAGCCCAGCCTCTGGCTTCATTATTATCCATTCCATCCAGGAAGAGCACACACAAACTGCAGATGCTTCCTCAGCCTGATGAAGGGTTTTTTAAATCCAAAAGCTTGCTAAGAAAGCCTTTTTCCAACTATTTAAGTTGGTCTAATAAAAGATATCAGATTCACCTAAAGAACTTTGTCTGCCTATGTCCTTAGACCAACACGGCTACAACCTACACCCCTGTAAGTCCTTAAATATGATTTTCTTCATATGGCTATTTATTTTTATCCCAATATGCTCTCGTCCTAAACATGCCTTAAAACATCAAGTATAACTTTAACTGCTAAAGTTTAAGGTGTCTGCTATATCAGCCAGTGAGAAGATACTGTACAGCCAAAGCTATTATTCAGTTACAGCTGACCTGTTCAGTAATACTGGAGTGAATCTGGGATGGATGACCTGTCTGCCACAATTCATACATATCATGTTTAAATCTCTTGTGGTAGAAACTTCAGGAAAAAAAAAAAATCCCAAAAGCACTGTGAGCTAAGAGAAAGTGTAATTGGTAAAAATAGTTTCCTGCTTACTAAAACTATGCACACAAGAATATAGCTAATACTTACAAGTACAACATTTAATTCCTGAGGGATACACTTTTTAATTTATACTAAATTCAGCAGTAATGAGTGAAACTCAAAATATTCTTAAAAACTGGTTTAACTCCATGATATTTTCTTATCCAGATTCATATATATTTGTAGCTTAAGTCTTTTTTATTATTTTTTCTCCTTTTTTCTATATCCCAAATAGGCAAACAAAGACTAGTTTCACTTTTTGTTTTCTGATGAACTATTTTGTCAAATGTGAGCTTGTCTATATGTGTGCCCAACTGCACAGTTGCTACCCACCAATGCTATGTTACATGTCTACACATGGAAATGTGGTGGGGCTGGGTTTACTCTAGAATAAACCCACCCCAGGCAGGCGTCTACATGTGCGGGATGCAGGAGCAGATCTGTTGCTCCTGGCAGCAATCTGCTCCCACCCCCTCCGGCCTTGCACCTGCCCCCTGCATCAGGGAGCTCTTGGCTTTGGCTCCCTGACTGGGGGCAGGGGACTTGGAAAGATCTGCAGGGGAGGGGCAGGTCCCAGCTTCCTGCCCTGATCTACTGGTGGGGCAGCTAGCAGTGAGCCCCTGGCTGGGTGGGGAATCCCTGCCCAGTTGGGGGCTCACTGCTAGCTGCCCCACTGGGAGATGAGGGTAGGGGGCTGGGATCTGCCCCTCCCTTGAAGCTCTTTCCAAGTCCTGTGTCTTGATCACCTGATCGAGGCACGGGGCTGGGACATGCCCCTGACCAGGACAGTTCCCAGTCCCCCGCTTTGTGATCACCAGACTTGGATAGTGTTCCCAGGCCCTGCTCCCTGCTGGGAGCCTGTTCCCTGCCCAGCTCTGTGATTGAACAGGCTCTCTACCTTGTTCCTCACCCAGCTCTGCAATCACAGACCTGAACAGGGAACAGGCTCCCAGCTTGATTGCAGAGTGGGGGCTGAAAACATGATTGTGGAGCTGCAGCTGGGAACAATCTCCCCAGCCGCTGGTCCACAATGCAACTGGGGAGCAGGGGTTGGGAGGTCCCTGCTGCCAGGGCATGAGGACATTGTTCCCACCTGGGCTCCGGTTCCCCAGCAGCAGGCAGCTCGTATGGGCAGTGAGCAATCGTCCATCCCTGCTGCTCAGCTGACTGGGAGCAAGTTTCTTCCTGGTTGGCCATCTACATGTGCCATTCAGTGAAGTAACTGCAAATAAATCCACTACTTGTATGTAACCCCAGGTGGCACTCAATTATGTACCCCCTTCTCCAAAAGAAGGTAATGTTAGCGGGGCAGGAGCACTGAGGAGGCGTGGCTGCCTAGCCATGTGTACCTTTCTTCCTCCCCTATAGAGCAGAGCTGGGAAAAGAATTGAAGCTTAACTATACACAATTTAAGAAGAGATAAAAATGTTAAAATTTAACATATATACAGAGGACATAGGAACTATAGGCAATATGTGCACAAATCTATGCAAATACTTTATATACACAGGTGAGGGTTCAGGTAGTCAGAGAAGGTAGTTACAATAAACATTATGCAGTCTTTCATTCTAATAGGGCACAGAGGTTACAAAGCTTGAGGCACAGAATTCAGGAAGAAAGGAAGGGAAAGTAATAAGCTATAATACAACTGTATCAACACCCCAGGAAAAGGGGCCCCAGATGAGAGGAGGGGAGTGAGGATTCCCAGATAGCCGAGCTGCTTGCCAGGGGGAAACAACCCACCTCCCCTGTGGAAATCCCTTCCTGGGCAACTCATGACTCCTCCTGAGAAGGCTGCACCCGTCTCCCAGGATGAGCCATCTTCTCCTTCTGCTGAGGGCAGCTTTGGGGCTCTCCCGGCCATCAGACCGCTCTTAGCTCTGTGCACTGTCCCATGCACCGATGGCCCCTATTCACCACATGCCCGGCCTTGTGCCAGGGTTGGAAACCCGAGCCACCATGCAGCTACGGGGTCTTGGTCCACTCCCGGACCTTCCATGCACTGATTCACGCACAGCTCTCCCTGCCTTGTGCAGGGGTTGGAGATCCCGAGCTGCCACATGCTGCACCAGGGTCTCAATCTGCTCCTGGACCCTCTGTGCTCTGCCTGTGCACTGTCATCCCTGCCCCATGCAAGGGGCTGGAGAGCCCCAGTCCTGTCAACTCCTAGACCCTCCATGCACCATCACCCCTGCTCCATGCAGGAGCACCTCAGTTACTGCACCAGGCAGCATAGGTCTGTCCACTCCCAGACCCTCCATGCACTGTCTGTACACTGTCACTACACTCCCTTCATGGCAGGGCTAAGGGTGCAGCTGCTAATCACTCCCTGTCCCATGAGGTATCTTCTGGGTGCTTCTGGGGCAACCACTCCACGTGCTGGTCAGCTCAGCCAGCTCTTCTCAGCCCTCTTCTCCGTCCCTTGAAGCTACCTGTGTGCTGGGCAAGCTGCCGTTTTATTTTCTCTGGGGGCTCCACCCACAGATTGTAAATGGACCAGAGAGAGGGAGGTAGTTTCCTCTCTGTCCTATCCTTTTCACCTCAACCCTGGTAGGGGTAGGAAAAGCCTCTCCCTGTGCCTTTCCTGATTGGTGGGGAATGCTCCACCAATCACACCAAGCCTTTTTAAGCTGGCGAGCTGGACTGCTGCAGGCATGTATTTACATGTATTTACAGGTAGCAAAATTTACTCATGATTAGAGCAAATTACTATGCAGTGGGTGTGTCTATGCATTCATTAGATCCTGGAGTAGTTTATTTGTTAGTAAACTACTTGCAAGTAAATGATCCTGGGCAGGTGTCTACATGTATGGGGACGCAGGAGCAGATTTGCTTCTAATGCCAGAAACTGCTCTTGCTTTCTGGAGCCTTGCAATAAGTCCTTGCCACCATCAGGGGGAGCACTAGCCCCCCCCACCAGGGGGTGCTAGGCCAGAGGCTGGCATGGAGCACTGGGGTGGGACACAGTTGTCTCTTGGCCAGGACTGCCTGCTTCTGTGGTGGGAACAATGTCCCCTTGCCCTGGAAGCAGGGAGTTTCCAGCCCTGGCTCCCTGATAGGGGCAGGGGACTTGGAAAGAACTGCAGGGGAGGGGCAGCCCCCTGCACCAATCTGCCAAACATCAGCTACCTCATATATTTGCTAAACAGTGGGTGCATCTTTACAAGATGTTTTATTTGAGATTAAAGCAAATTACTGCACAGTAAGTGTCACTGTCTACACATGCAGACACTTACTGGGTGTGTCTATATGAGTTGCTCTACTGCTAAGTAGCATAGTTAACTATGCAGTAAGCTGGGCATGGCGCACTGTGCATGGTGCTTCCAGCCACAGGGGACAGCCAGCTACCTGTGCATATTGAAGCTTGATGGATACTAGCTATAAAGTTAGTACATTTTTAAGGTTAGTACGTTCTAACTAGAATATGGAATACATTTTATGGCATGATCGGTACTTTGCATCTGTAGCTAGTCTCAATTAACCAGTTAATTGCACAATACCTGTAACATATAGAGGGGGCCTTAGTATCTAAATCTGATCCTATTCTGCCTATTTGAGTTCTTGAATAGCTGTTAATGCAAATTTGCTCCTTGTTGCTTTTTGCATCTTAGTGGGTGCATCTACATGAGACATTATGTCACCATAACGTCAGGGGGCACAAACTGAGATGCTGCACGTATATGTAGATGCACCCAGTCTTAGGTTAAAATGACAGTGCATTACAAAAATAGAGGAATCCACTTTATTCAAAGACTTGAATAGAGTGAAATAGGTTCATACCCTTTGATGCCTAATAAGGGAAATAGGATCTGGTCTGTATTTTCCATATTTTCTGTATGACACAGCTTTAATTAAAATATCACAGATCATGCACCTTTGAAGTATATTTACATAGCTGTCACAAATTCTATGTTTGTAACAGCAAAAAAAATTCTTACAATAGAGATGGCTCTGTTGACAGTTGTTTTAAGGGGTTTTTACTTCATACAGAGTGCATCTACATGAGACGCTTAATATGCGGTAGACTAATTCTACTGCTCACTAGCACATTGCACCAAAAACCGCGCTGATTTTTTAATGAGCAGTAGAATTAGTCTACTGCACATTAAGCATCACAAAAAGACCAGGGTTTGTTTCTACTGTGCATTAGTGCTGGCTACTGTGCACTTATGTAGTACCTCATATTAGAGGTGTTTAACTTAATGCACAGTAGCAACGGTGCATTAATGCAGCACATGTAGATGTACCCAGTGGTGTCATACAACATGTTTGGAATGTATTCTCCTCAGACAATACTGCTATGGAGAAAACTGCGGGGGTTGTGAATGGTATTTCTACTTCACAGCCTTCATAGAGGGAAAGTCAGTTTGGGTTTCAAAAGTCTAGCTATCCTTCCACTGGCTGCATCTGCAAGAAGTGAGGAAGAACGGGACAGATGTCTGAAACAGGGCTATTATGTGTTAGCTTAGCATTCCTTCTAGAACCTTTACACTTAGGGGCAAGAAGATACTGGGGAAGTATGGGTACTCCCCACTACTTTCCCTTTGAAGAGGCTGGACCCAGAAGGATGGAAGGGGAGAAAGCACAGTAAATGCAGAGAAAAGAGCCAGAGGAAATAGGACATAGGAAGACACAAAGCTCTGGTTACATATAGGCCATGTACACACACTGTAATTTCATGGTGCATGGTACAATGTAGGACATAGTGCAGCATGGAAGGATACTGACATTTGGAGCCAGTTCCTTGCTCCTTCCAGAGCAAAAATGACCTTATTGATACCTAGCTTTTTAATCATCATAGAAAATTAAGGTTGGAAGGACCTCAGGAGGTCATTTAGTCTAACTCCTTGCTCAAATCAAGATCATCCCCAACTAGATCATCTCAGCCAAGAATTTGTCTAGGTAGGTCTTGAAAAACTCCAAAGATGGGGATTCCACAACCTGTTCCAGTGCTTTATTACTCTCCTCATGAGAAAGCTTTTCCTAATATCCAACCTAAACTTCTCTTGCTCCAACTTGAATCCATTGCTTCTTTTGTTATTTGCCACCATTGAGAAAAGTCTAGCTCCATCCTCTTTGTAACTACCCTTCAGGTAGTTGAAGGCTATTATTAAATCCCCTTTCAGACTTCTCTTCTTCAGACTAAACAAGCCCAGTTTCCTCAGAAGTCCTGTTCCCCAGCTCCTGAACTATTTTTGTTCCCCACTGCTGGACTCTCTCCAAATTGTCCACATCCTTTCTGTAGTGAGGCCAAAAACTGGACACAGTACTGCAGATAGTTCACCAATGGTGAATATAGGGGAATAATCACTTCCCTTGTATAGGGGGATAATCACTGCTGGCAACACACCTACGAATGCAGCCCAGTATGCTGTTAGCCTTCTTTGCAACAAAGGCACACTGCTGGCCTGTATTCAGTTAACTGTCCACTGTAACTAGGGTTACCATATTTCCAGTTTCAAAAAAGAGAACACCTGTGGGGGGAGGGGGCATTGATTAGCTCATGCCCTGCCCCTCACTCCAAATTCACAGCCCCTCAGCCCTACTGCTGCCCTTCACTCCTAACCCACAGCCCCCATGACCCTGCTGATACCTTCACTCCAGACCTGCAGCCTCCTGGCCCTGCCTGTGCCCTGTGCTTCTGGCCTAAAGCCCCCCACCCCCCTGGTGCCCCTCACTCCCGATCCACAGCCGCCTGCCCCACCAGCCCTGCTGGTGTCCCTCAGTCCTGACCCGCAGTCCCCTGCCTCCCCTGCCCTGATGATCATGCAGCTCCCTGCTGCTCCTGAAGAACCCCTCCACCCCCTTCCCTAACCTCCCCTGCCTCCCCACCCTGCTGCAGCACCAGTGCCAGCAGGCACCTGACCCCCTTGCATGCCAATCCACAGACACAGACATGCTCACCCTCTCCCCCCAGACAGTCCCCAGCCCTAGCTCTTCAATCTCTACCCCCAGCCCCCATAGAGTTACATGCTTGAAGCTGCTGGCATGTGCATAGAGGCATGTGATGCCGTGGCCTCCAATCACCTTCCCTCGCTCTCCCCAGCCCCAAGCAGCTTCTTGCTGGGGCAAGCCAGGAAGTGTCAGGAAAACAGAGGTAGAACCAAATCCCGGACATTTGTGGATATTAAAAAAAAAATCTAGACAGAGATGGGAGGACCCAAAAAGATGACATGACCAGGAAAATCTAGATGAATGGTAACCTTACTTTAATCTGAAGGTCCTTTTTTGCAGAGCTGCTGCTTAGCCAGGACTTAGCGCTTGTCCTTACTGAACTTCATGAGATTTCTTTTGGCTCAATCCTCCAATTTCTCTAGGTTTCTCTGAATCCTAGCCATACCCTCCAATGTATATACTTCACCCCTGAGCTTGGTGTCATGCACAAACTTGCTGGAGTGCACTTTGGTTCATTTTCCAGGTCGTTGATGAAGATATTGAACAAGACAGGCCCCAGGACTAACCTCTGGGGCACTCCACTTGATCTTGGCTGCCAATGAGACATTGAGCCATTGACTACTACCCTTTAAATCTGACAATCCAGCCAGTTTTCTATCCACCTTACAGTCCATTCATCCAACCCATGCTTCCTTAGCTGGTTTGCTAGTACATTGTGAGAAATTATATCAAAAGCCTTGCTAAAGTCAAGGTATATCACATCCACTGGTTTCCTCATATACCCCATAAAGCCAGTCATCTCATCATAGAAGGCTATGAGGTTGCTCAGGGATGACTTGCCCTTGGTGAATCCATGCTGACTGTAATCATTTCTTTCTCCTCCTTGTGCTTAGAAATGGATTCCTTGAGGATCCACTCCATGACTTTTCCAGCGACTGATGTGAGGCTGACCATCTGTAGTTCCCCAGATCCTCCTTCTTCCGTTTATTACAGATGGGAACTATATTTGCCCATTTTCAACTGTCTGGGACTTCTCCCTATTGCCATGAGTTTTCAAAGATAAAAGGCCAAAGGCTTTACAATCACATTGGTCAATTCCCTCAACACCCTTGGTTGCATCATATCTGGCCTCATGGACTTGTACACATCTAGTTTTTCTAACTAGTCCCTAAGCTATTTAAAAAAAAAATGTTGGTTGCCTGTCTGTACCTATGCTTGAATATGGCTCCTGAAAAAAAAATTCAGGACAAAGAAAAGACAGAAGTGAATAAAGATGATATTCACTGTACTGCTTGGAAAATACTCATCTTTGGACACCTCATACTCTGTCTCCCATCTCTTTTAAGAGGGAATGATCAGAGAACAGAATTGTATAATTCAACTTCTAATAAGTTATTTGGGAAGACTATCCCAAAATGAGGACCACCAGCTAGTTGTCTTTTGTTCCGATACTGGACTCCTGTAATTCAGAGAAGGCCAAAAGACAGCGTCAGGGTAAGTCCCACTCTGTACAGAAAAATTGTCAGATACAGGAACAACTACTTCTAGTTCCAGGCCAATTATAGCTTTGCCACTTTCCAGTTTTTGCCCAGCTTCTCTTTGCATTTCTCATATTACATCATCTTAAATTAGATCTGGAGCTATTTTTGTATAGATGATAACAAAGCCTGGTAACGAGCCAGCTAAAATACCATTTACAATTTTACAACAAAGGACTTTGAACATCACTGACCTCTTTTTTCCAACATTTTTAGATTATTTTGAGAAACCTTTGACACCTGCAAATGATCGGCTCATTTCAGATTTATGCTATAATGTACAGTAGATTACTTCAACCCATTTTGGGTCCTTTTTGACTAACATGTGGGGCTGGATCCTTCTCACATTACTTGTTAGGAGTTTCAACATTGATTTCAGTGGAAACAGAAATAAACTGATGCTCACCAGGGAGATGAAAATGAGATTGGATAAAATAAGGTCCAACTGGCAATACTCTCTCAAGCTACCCCTGTAGCAATGGGTCCATTACCTATAGATTGTTTTTGACATTTGCCCGTTCTTTGCCATTCAAGTAGTGCTGCTGTTGCATTTCAAAAATCCACTGAGGAATAGTCTATGAGAAAGGATACATGTCTAGATAAACGAGGGATGTAACTAACTTGCTTTCATCATTAGAGCACTAGAATTCAAATGTATACAACTTAAATCTAAGTGTTTTAATTCCAAGTACAGCATAACTTTAATTTTATTTTTATCATCTAAAAAACTAAAAATACTTGTTTTAATTGTGAAACTGTTAGAGCAATAATAACAGAGTCACTTAGTTACCTCTAATTACTAACAATGAAAAGTTATTAAAACAATAGATTCATTACAAGTTTAAATACAATTTCTCCATTATAAAGTGCTTACTAAGTGCTTATGAGTAAAAATTTCTACTTCATTATGCATGTATTCCTTTCCTACTGAGGTACCAACCCTGGAAGATAAGAATAGATGAATGTTTGAGCTCGCACATTGCATTTCCTACCTACCTGTTTGTTGTTTTTTAAAAACTGGTTTGTTCCTTTTCAACAATACTCTCATTCATTTGTACGTTTTGGTTTTCAAGCAGTAGATCTGAGGCAAAATATTGTGACTTAAAAACTTAAAATAATGGCAGTCTATTAAGTTTGATGCACAATAATGTCTATAAAGAAAAAGGAATTTCCTCTCTAAGTCAGGCCAAAGGGCTAAATTTTGCTTCCCCTACTTTGTATGATGACAGGGGAAAATAGTTAAATCGAAGACAGTGACAATTATCGTATCATTCTACAGTATAATTATTAGTGCAATGCAATATAATCATTAGTGCCATATCATTCTACAATATAGTCATTAGTGCAGACATTTGGGCACCTATAGTGATGTGAATGGAAATCCATATAAACACAAGTGCTCATGCTACTGCAAGTTTGTCAGGGTTTTTTTGTTAGAAAACTTAAATGAGCTTCAGGCAGCTGTAAACATTCAGGAGGAACAAAAGCTTTAATAGGAAAAGGTCTGATTTTCCTCCTCTCACTTGAAAAGGAGCATCCTCGTTGGTCATATTACCTTATATATTGCTTCTTGATCATGTGTTTCCAAACATCAGGTATTGTAGAAAGGGGATAAAACATGGCAATGTATTAGGGGTGTTAAAGGATTTGAGTGGAGTACACCAGATGCTTCACAACATGCATTTTCCCCCAATCTCCTACTTCTTTTAGATCTCACATTTTATTAGGTATTTTATACAAAGACCTGATCTGTTTTAACTTGGAGCTTTCTTCATGTTTTTCATGAAACAAAGGCTCTAAGTAGCTACTGTAAAGAGAGCTGATCAGTACACTATAAAAGCTCCCCAAAGCCTTATCTGCTGCAAACATGGCCCTGTCATGAGCATAATACCTGAAAACACAGCTCTGGGTAAGCTGTTTTACTCATGCCACTATTAGCTGAGAGCACAATTACATGACTGGCTTATTTTCTCTGGAAATCATAATAGGCATCAAGTCATGCACAGTTCCTGGAAAATGTTGACTACCTTTCCACCTCATTAAAACTGCCTGTTATGTTACTGTCCAGGGACAACAGTAAATCTAATATGAACAATACTAAGCATAGAGCCTTTTCACTATAACATATAGATATACTTGCTCCTTTGTGGATAACATCCATTAATCTGTACAGTAAGCTGTGACTCTTATCTGCAGAGAAAAATAAAAGCCTTGGGTGAAATGGAAATTCCCCATTCTTTCAATGGAACAAGGTTTTCTCCCAAGTCACCACACACAATTTTGAAACTATTTTTGTGGTGTCATTCTGACAGTATGATTTCTCCCCAGTGGTTTATCTTTCATTTTCTTTGCACCCGGTATTCTTCTGCCAAGTAAGGCACCCTTTAACCTTTTCTGTAGATCAGTAGTTTTTAAACTTTTTTTTCATTTGTGGACCCCTGAATCAAGGTGCAGATCCCTTTGGAAATTTTGAATGGAGGTGTGGATTCCTTTGAACTGTAATTATGGGTATTTAAAAGTATTTGCATACTTTTGATTGATCATAGTCATCCTTCATGGACCCCTTAGACAGTCTGTGGACCCATAGGCATCTGTGGACCACAGGCTGAAAAGCACTCCTCTAAATCATGCCTGGGTCATGTGCTTTCCTCATGATCCTCATTTTTTTCTTCAGTTGTTTCTTTGGGTTAAATTTTGCCTTGGCTTATCCCTTGTGACCCTACAGGAGTCAATGACATGCCTGGGATGGAAAATGGGACAGAATTTGTTCCCTTGTGTGTAATACACTGTGAAGCAACACTACGGTAAAAGTCAGTTGTGTTTCCTCTGTTACAATGTGAATTATTGACTAAAGAAGACAAACACAGCCATTGAAATATATGAAATGCAATTCAACTGTGATCACTTCATCTTTTTTCAGGAGATGCAGATTGCAGCAAAACCTCATGCACAAGAGTAAAAGACCTTCATTCATTTGCACTCCCATTTGCTTCTATTGCCTTCTAATGCACTCGTCTTAATTGAATGGAAAGCCGCAGATGTTTAAGATAAACAGAAAAACATGGGTCTTTGGGGATTTTAAAGCAGGGCCAGGTCACGGTACCAAATTTAAATTATTTCAAGATCTCCAGTGTTAGAGTTAAAGGGGCCCTGAAGCAATTTGCGGTATCATTTAAAGACTGAAAGAACAAAATGATTTTAAATCTGGGCAAGAAAGGGAGGGGGAATACAGTCTAGTTTGTATATACAGCCTTTTTGATATTTCTATCTAAATGCAGATTTTCAGTTTTCTGTTCTGTCCAGTCTATATCAGAAATCTCCCACTATGGAGATGCTGAAGAAAAATGAATATTTAAACTGATAGTTTTTCTAAAAGGAAGAAAAATGTCTTGAGTACCTTTTGTGTCATTATAGCAATGAGCTGGGCATCCTTTCTCTCCAGGTAACACTGGAAGTTTGAAAAAAACTGCTCTGATTGTATTTGAAATGTTATCCTTAGTTCTTGTTGTTTGGTCTATCTCTGAGGGCACAAAAAGAGAGAGCTCCTATTGGCATTTAGACAAGAAAACCTCATCTTTCCATCCCCCAGGTTACTGTTTCTTCTAGCTGCTGGTTTGGTTTACTAACTGCATATAAATTGCTCTCCATTTGTGTGAGAATTCTTGAAGGTTATTTGCACTTTTCCAGACAAGGAAAATTAAATCCTTGTTGCAGAGGGCAATCTGCATCCTAAATTAGTAATCTGAAAATACAATTGTTTAAAAATTTTAGCAACGGGAGATTTCTGACAGCCTGTGACCAGTGATATCTGAATGTTGGATGGGCTAGTTTTTTTCCAGGGGGGTCCTGGAACAGCAAACATGAATTCCCCTGTGCTTCACAGTGTGCAATACTTCTACCTAAAACTCTCAGCTTGCAAATAGATGTTATCTCTGATTGATCCTAAATGAAAGTGTTAGTAATTAGCTAACTCTTGTGGGAATTACTCCTTAAGCAGGATACTAATAAGGGAATTGTGAGGTAGAAGATGGCTGAGCAAGTGATAAACAAAATGTGCTGGAGGTTACACAGTGAAGAGGTTGAATCAGTGTGGAGGGAGAAAGTTGCCGTGAAGGCAAAAACAAGCAGACTATGTCTTAGTTATGTTAGCTATTATCACACAAGTATCGAAATGCCATTAGAGGTTGGAAACAGGAGAGTCAATGAAAAGACTCAAAAAGGGAAGTGATATACTCAGGAAGACAGTTGATGATGATTTCAATAGCTGTGTTTTTAATACAATGGAGAAAGTGATAGGGTTATCAGGAAGAAAAGAAAGGAGAAGCTTGTACATGAGTGGAGATGAAAGTTTTATCTGGGTGGAAGGAAAAAAAGAACAAATCTTAGCAAACTTATGGCAAAAGAATCAAGAAGATGTAGACTTATTTTGGATGAACAGTGTAAGGGTGAAAGTAAAAACACATTTGTTGTTTTAGAAAGAAAGCTGTAATACTTGAAGTTGTCATTGAATAGAAGCAGTCATAATATATTCTAAATCCTTACATATGAACTTTATACATATAGGTCTATACAAATTTCACTCCCAGAAAGTATTTTTTGCTTTATTGTTGTTATCTGTCACTGTTCCTCTCAGCCTGTTTAGAAAACGATATTATTTTTTCTTGGGGGGGGGAGGGGGCGCTCATTTCTTTATATCAGCATTTTGCTGGGCTGATAGTTAATGAAAAAAAAATGTGTGTATTTCATAAAGCTACATCACCCTTCTGTATTTTAGAATTTTTTTGTCTGTTATATGTTGCTAAACAGATATAAGATATTTCAGTCTTTTCATCTGAATAAATTTTATTTTAGGATTAAGGTAAACAACAAAATAAGGGGAGACAAAAGTAAAATCATCATAATAGAAGACAATATTACTTCCCCCTTTAATTTATTTTATCAGCTACCTTACAGGATGTGACAGGGGGCAAGTTCAGGGTCGGGTCTCAACCCCAGTTCACCCACCTGCCTGTATGGAGCAGTCCACCCAGCTTTTCCTGCCATGACTTTGCTGGAATAATAAACTGGTGGTAAATGCAGGAGGCTGCCCACTTTATATCCCGATGCCAGGGGGCACTATCCACGGTTACGTACCTCCCCTACACTGTGGCCCATGCCTCACAGATGGTATCCAGATATTTATTACACCTTGGCTTCGGGCCGGGCTGGACTCAGTCCTGTTAGGACTCTAGCACACTGCCCTACACGGGCCACACACATACTGCCCCCTCTCACTGGGGCGTCTTGCACTCCACCTTCTCTCACAGGGCCTCTTAAACTCATAGCCATTGCTGGGCCACTCTCAACCTGCCCTGCTTCCCTTTGGAGAAGCTCCTCTAGGCCCTCAGGCTTAACTACTCTCACTCCACGGCTGACCAGTGTGCAGCCATTTGGGTCTCCCCCGTGACCCTCATCTGCACCCAGTCAGGCAATTCTCCCAACAGGGTGCCAACTCTGCCCTTGGCCCTTCACCAGGCATCTCACACAAAAAAACATACAGCCAACCCGTTGTGGGGGCTGGGTCATGTGCTGCCCTTTAGGCCACCTATTCAGTCCTACTCATCACATTCCCGGTGCTGTCTTTCAGTCTGTCCCTTCAGCCCTATTCAGCACCAGAACCACACAGGCCTTTAGTTTTCCACTGTGCACACTATTCTGTGTGGGCCACACCACTGGCCCCTCTCTGGGGCCACCAGGGCTTTACACCCCTGTGGTGCTCAGGTGACTGTAGCCATGTCTGGCCCCCACTCCTCCACTAGGGTCTTACACCTCCTGGGGCTCAGGTAGCCACAGAGAGGGTGATCAGGGAGTTGTTGAAAGGCTGGAATAACATTGGGTGGTAGGTAACTGGGGGGGGGGGGCTAGGGGTAACCAATGGAGGACTTAAGTGTCTATCCTCAAATGCTAGGAGTATGGGGAATAAGCAGGAGGAACTGGCACTCCTTCTAACAAATAGGGAATATGATCTTGTCAGAGCAACAGAGACCTGGTGGGATGCCAACCAATGGTCATTGTCAAACTGGTGAGGGAGCACTTAGAGTGGCTGAATGTCTTCAAAGTCAGCAGGAACAGATGGACTACTGAGAGTGCTGAGGGAATTGGCTGGAGTCATTGTGGGACCATTGGTGAAGGTATTTGAAGACTCATGGTGCTCAGTAGAGGCCCCAGAAAACTCAAAAAGGGCCAATGTGGTGCCAATCTTTAAGATGGGTATGAGGGAAGATTTGGGAAACTATAGGCCGGTCAGTTTGACCTTGATACTGGGTAAAATTTTGGAAAAAATTATCAAGGAGTCCATTTGTGAGAGACTGGCAGAAGGCATGATGCTGAAGGATAGCCAACATGGTTTCACTCCAGACAGGTCATATCTGACCAACCCTGTCTCCTTGTATGATCAAACTGCTTAGATATGGGGGAGACAGTTGGATTTTTAAAAGGCCTTTGATATGGTCTTCCATGATGGTCTTATAAAATAGACAAACAAACAACTTGGGGATTGTGGGCTGGCAGAGTCCATAGTAAGGTGGGTTGGGAACTGGCTAAGGGGTCAAACCCAGAGAGTTAGTGGATGGGTCTGTATCATCTTGGTGGGAGGTGGCCAGTGGTGTGCTGCAGGGTTCAGTTCTTGGCCCCTTGCTGTTCAACATCTTTATCAATGATTTAGATAAGGATGTGGAAAGCACGCTGGCCAAGTTTGTGGATGATACTCAGTTATGGGGAAAAGCAGTTATGCTGGGGATAGGAGGCAGATCCAAGCAGACCTGGACATGCTAGAAAGGTGGGTGGAGCAGAACCAGATGTAGTTCAATAAGGATAAATGCAGAGTGCTGCATGTGGAGAGAAGTAACCAGCAACATGAATATAGGTTAGGACATTGTTGTCGCGTAGGGGGTACATGTGGATGCATGTACACCCCCTGAGATTGGCTGTGCACCCCCTGGAAGCACCAGCCACAAAGTTGAAAGTGCCACTGGAAGTCCTGGGAACCCCCCCCCCCCCCCCCAAGTCAGCGATCGACTGCTAGGAGACACCCCCACCGTTGGCAATCTGGTGCCCCCCCAGACTCAGAAGGCAGCAGTCACCCATGGGTTAGGAAAAGATGTCCTAGTTAGCACAATGGCTGAAAGGGACCTTGGGGTTATGGCTGATCACTAGATGAACATGAGCCACCTGTGTGATGCTGTAGTCAACAGCATACTGGAATGCATTAGCTGATGCATCATGAGCAGGGCTAAGGAAGTGATACTTCCATTCTACTCAGAACTGGTGAGACCCCAGCTGGAGTACTGTGTCCAGTTCTGGGTGCTTCTCTTCAAACAAGATGTGGAGAATCTTGAAAGGTTTCAGAGAAGGGACACAAGAATGATTAAGGGCCTGTTGGACAAACCTTATGAGGAAAGACTAAGGCATCTGGGACTGTTCAGCTTAAGAAAGAAAAGACTGAAGGGGGACTTGGTGGCCACCTATAAGTATGTAAGGGGTGAATATTGGGAGCTAGGAGAAAAACTGTTCACAAGGGTGCCCCAGAGAAGGACAAGAAGCAATGGCCATAAACTGTTAGAGGATGGTTTCAGGTTGCATGCAAGGGAGAATGTCTTTATGATAAGCGTGACCAGAATGTGGAACAGACTTCTCAAGGAGGTGGTACAGTCCCCAACCTTGGAAGTCTTCAAGAGGAGACTGGACAGACATCTTGCTGAGATAATTTGATCTCAGCAGTATTCCTACCCAGACCAAGGGTTTTGGATTCGATGATCTTTCAAGGTCCCTTCCAGCCCTTTATTTCTATGATTCTATGTTTAAAAAAAGTTAAGTTAGTGTTCCCTGGGTGCATGCAAAACCCTCAGGACATCTGGGCCACTAGTGCAATGGCCACCACCTCTGCACTGACACCCTATTCGGCATGTCCATTATATAGTTACAGGAGGGGCTTGGGTTGGAGCTCACTGACAGGCACTATCATTGTGCCTATCAATGACAGGCACTATCTACAGCTGTGTACTGCAGCTAAGGGGGGGCTGCTGTGGCCAGGCATTGGTGGCGATTCTCCTCCCCACTCTGTCCAGGATGCTGGGAAGCAGAGCAGTGGCTTGCAATCAGGGACAGTGACAAGATGATCATCCTTAGGGTCCACAATGCAAAACTGGGTATTGTTGGTGGAAATGTAGGGCCAGCTATCTGGGGCTGGAGGAAGACACTGGTGATAATGATCTGCAAGGCAGAGAGCACAGAGTGGCAAGACATTGACACCAAGCTTTCTGTGATGTGGAGAGCACTTCTTCACCAGGGAGCTGAAAAAGCTCTATAACCACCTTGTCAGACCTGGCTCCTGTGTGCTGTTTGTCTAACTCCTGGTTCTCAAACATGTCCTTGGATGGTAACAGGTCCCCCTGTTTCTCCTGCACACAGTCAGGGACTAGTGATGCCTAGGCATTGAGGGCCTCATCCCCCTCCACATCCCTGGAATCACTTGAGTCCTCATTACCTTGGGCAGAGGCACCAGTGTCATAGGTGTGGCTGGGATTGACCAAGTAGATCTTTATGAGGATGCAGGACAGCTCCACAGAGTCTGTGGCCATCGCATCTAGATGTCAGAGACAAAGTTTGCATCACAGGCTCACTTGTACTATGCTCTAAGGCCCTTAGTCTTCAACAGGCACTGCTGCCAGTTGTGATAATGTCCCTGGTCTGACATTTTGGTGGTGATGTATTTGAACATGATCTTGTACAGTAACCAGACCTCAGGGTTTTGTGTGTGCCTCAGATGGCAAGAAGGCCCTGCACTTCTGGTCAACTCCAGATTGTTCCCTGCTGGGAAGCTAAAGAAGGTGTGTGCACAGTCATGGCTGAAATAAGAATGACTCAGACACTAGACACTGCTGCAGAATGCTACCTTCATACAAGCCTTGAGTGGTGAGTGAGGCAGGTGCAAATTGTTCTTTTGCCTTTACATCAGGCAGGACGTGGGCAAGCTAAGCTATCCTCCTATGGGTCTGTAGAGTTTGGTGTGAAATGCATAGAGCCAAGGGGAGAGCTGTGAGCAATGTTCTGGAGCTATCCATGATGGATCTGCTGGAAAATATTAATTTTAAAATTGTCAACACTCTACGTCTTCTGTGTAGGAGCCACTTAAGAACACACATTCTTGACACATGCTCTGCTGCAAGCAGCGACCACTTGTAGAAGAAAGAACAAAAGGATGATATTGCTTCCCAATAGAAAGGCAGAGCAATATACAGTTTAAAAATAGCCCTGTTTTCCAGGGCTAAAATGGTTTACCATTTTGGAGGCAGAGAGTGAAGGGAGGAAGGAGGGGGTGTCATTTATATTGTAGTTTGTTGGTGTTTTACTTTTCCTTGATTACAGACAATGAACTCTGAAATGAACTATACTGTTTCCTTTATAAACTTGGAGGGCCTGTAGCATAATGACAAACACCATTCATCTCCCACCAGACATTTTTGCCTGAATACATACATACACACACACACAACTTCATATCTTTTTATTGAACATGTCCATATCAGGAAGATGAAATCCCTGAGCTTCATAGTACATACGTTTTAAGGCTTAGGATGGCTGAAAATCTTCAGAAGAGAGTAGAGCTTTCATGTGACCAAGCACGATAAGTTAAATATTCCAGAGGCACGCAAAACTGCCTTTACCCAGAAAGGACATTCCAGCAGAGAAATAGACCATATCTTTGATGGAGCCATCCAAATACTCTGCAATACCTTATTACAATACAAAAAGAAGTTTGACTCAACACTTCTGGTTGTCTCATGGTGTCTCACACTAGAATGTATAAGAAAGATCATCAAACAATTATAGCATATACTAGAAAAGGGTGAGACCTTGAGAAAAATCTTCCCAATGCCTACTCCTGGCTTTCAAACAGCTCCCTAACCCTGCTCAACTCACCATTAGAAACAAACTCCTTACCGATCAGCACACACCAAATGGGACACAACCCTGTCCTAACAATAAATGCAAAACTTGTCAACACCTCTCCACTGCCACCACAATCAACACCCCTCCATAACAAAACCATCAGATCCCATGGATCCTACACGTCCACCCTAGAATGTGATGCATCTCACCATATGCCCTCATGGAAATGATGTGGATGAAATCAGACGAATACTGGACACCAGAATGAACTGTCATAGAAAAAATATAAAGGACAGAGAGACACAAACACTGATAGGGGGATATTTTTTTACAGAACAACCACTCCCTTTCTGACCCCACAATCCTCATACTCAAGGAAAATATACAAAACACCTTCAAAAGACAGGTCTGGGAACAAAAATTCATAATCTTACTGGACACTTAGAACCACTGACTAAACACAGACAATGGTTTTATGGCTCTTTATAATCTACCTACTACCTCCTCACACTCCACAAGTAATAATCATTTTCCGTTATTCATGGCCTTTTTCATCCACTAATTAGGCTACCTAGGTTATTTCTCTTGTTTTGTAGCCACTCCTGATATTACTTTACAGCCCTCCTCCATTCCTTGAAGCATCCTGTTTTCATTTATATATGGAGTAGTACACACACACTACTGTTCTAGCTGCTATTTAGGTCAAATTGTGTATTTTTCTCTTCCTAGGCCTGAGGAAGCTTACTGTGCCTGAAAGCTTGGCTAACATCTCTCATAGATACACATTGGGTCCAGTAAAAAATATCACCAAAGAACACTTGCCACCAGAGTAGGTGTCATGTGTTCACAGCTTTTCCTGGGATAGTTGTGAAATAGTTATTACCTTCTCCCCTGATACCTAGTTGTGAGGATCAGTAAGAGCATCCTACTGCATATAGCTATCCCAGAATAGCTGTATTCCTGTCCAGTTCAGATCCAAGTACACCTTACATTAGCATACAAAACTAATGTACACGACACCAGAGTACACACGCTGTAGGCCCAGACCCTTAGGCTGTGTCTAGGTGAGCAGGGGCATGCAGTTTGTGGCACCACAAACCTCTTTGTGGATCCACAAACTGCACATGGGAAGGGCCGTCCCTAGGGGGGAAGGGGGAGGATGAATCGGGGTAGGCCCCAACTCTGCACTGCTGCCGGCTTCATGCCACTCAGCATTGCCCTGCAGTACACTGCAGATTTGCAGTTGTGATGGGCTGGCTGGCTGGCAGTGACTTAGCCCAGGGGTTTTGAAAGGGTGAAAGATGATTGGAGGACTTGGGATTCCCTTTCCTCACCAATCAGGCCCCAGAGACTCATCCTTCATGTTCCCTGATTGGCCCTGTGGGTCACCTGGAGGGGGATAAAAGGGGCAGCACAGCTTACTCAGGGAAAAGACCAGTGAGGGACCACAAGGAAGGAGCTTCAAGGAGCTGGCAAGAGCTGAGCCAGTGGGGCGGGAGCAATTGCCCCAGGAGAGCCTGAAGGAGTGGGACCTGCAGGCAGCACTGGGGTCCTCAGCAGCGGGGTGTGCAGCCGGCAAGAGAGGCTCCCCACTGGGCTTCAGGATCCCCTATGAGAGGCTGTGGCCAGGAGGAGAAGCTCCTCAGCTCCAGCAAGATCTGAGCAGAGACCTGAGAGGTTCCCAGCTCTGCTTCTTCCAGCTCTTCCAATCAGAGGCCAAGCAGCTCGATGTGAGGCCGGGGCTCCACGAAGGTCAAGACCCCTAGCAGCTTGGAACAGTGCCAGTACTGGTGGCTGTGTGGTAGAATTTCTGCTTGCCAGGTGGGAGATCTGAATTCAAGTCCCAGCTTTGGTGGCTTGGGCTGAGTGAGCTAACAAGGAAGAAATCCTTTTGCAGTGGGAAGGGGCCATTGTGTTTTCTCTCTCTCCAGGAACCTAGGCCCTATATTCCTTATAATTTGACATTTTGTGTCTTTTGTATTTCCAGTAATACCAACCGGTATTGTTTGTTCTGCTGTTTGTGTTTTACATTTTGGTTAACCCTGTCTTGTGTCAACTGCCCTTGGGGCATTGTAGTATTCCCCATACCCCCCCTGGTTTATATTGGTTATGTTCCCAGTATTGTTCCCTCATTAAAAGGTATATGGTTAAGTTTCCATTGGTGGTCTGGCTCTGCTGTATAGGGGGAGGAGTCCCTACACCTCCCACAGTGCTTGTGCACCTGCTTTGATCCCTTCAATTGGAGGGGGGTACCTCTTGGAGTACTGTCTAGGTTACACAGTGCAGGACCAAAACTTACTACCGGGAAAAAAAACATGGCATGGTGCATGTGACAGGAGCATGCACCAGCATACATAGAGGCTTCGTCCTCTAGGGAGACAGTCTGGCTGCTGGCCAGAGCATCACCAATTATTCAATTGTGCCCTGGCTTCTCCAGCATGCTGGGAGCCTGGAGGAGTGGGACAAGGGCAATTTGCCTGAAGTGGGATAGTTTGTCTCTTAACAAAGCACATATACAGGGGCATGTGCTATGGTAAAAAGTAGTGGAACAAATTTGTGCCACTATTATTTTTACCACTGCACATCTTAATATCCTTTTAATGTTATTTTTAAAGAGCTGTTCTTCTAATATAGTGATTTTATATGATACTTCTTAGATTTTGAATAAAGCAAACTGACTTCCCTTCCCCCAAGAAATTCTATCACGTGGCATCATATTAACACCTACATGGATCATCAGCAGGGCTGATACTTTTAGATCCTTCATGAAGATCTTTTCCACTTCAGGTAACAGAATTATTTATAGTACCAATAAATTGTTGTCCTCTGTAGAAACCAACATTAGAGAAGTGAGGATGAACTATATAGCTAATTGCTGACAGTGGCATTCACAGTAGTTTTCTAACATGAGAGGAATGGTGAGGCATGGACAGATAGGGTGGCTATATGTCCCCAATTCGCTGAGACAGCCTCTGAAATCCAGGACTGTCTTAGCATCCCGGTTGTTGGAGAAAATTGAAGCAAAAGTCTTGGATTGACATGAACCTGCCTACATGTGCCCAGCTCCTGACTCAGAAGCCAGGCATGTGTGGGTATGTTCATACCAATCCTGGACTTTTGCTTTGGTTTTCTCCAGGGAACCCAGTCAATGGGCTGTCCCTGGTCCTGACTCCACTGTGCTGTGAGTGGAGTTTCTTGCACAGTAGAGTCGGGGACGGAGCATGGGGTTGTGTGTATGCTGCACTGTCCCACCTGGGCCTGCTCCTGGGAGCTATGGGGACAATGTGCGTGTGTGTGTACATCACACTGTCCTGCCTTGCCCTGCTCCTGGAAGCCATCAGGTTGGGGCTCTGTGTGTGTGTATGTGTGTGTACATGATGCATTGTCCTGCCTGGCCTCACTCCTGGAAGCCACTAGCGGGTACACGTGTGCGCGCATGCACTGGAGCTCCCTTGTGCCCCCGGCTTTTCCTCAAATTATTATGGTCACCCTATGGATAAACATTCTTTTGAAGTCTTTCATATGACTTTTCATATGAAGCTTACCATAGGTAGTTGGGGGACTCTCCATTCTCTCTTGTTGAAGAAGATTCTGTACATGTGTGTGTGAGGGGACTCTCATTAATAGTGGTTGTCTGGGGGTGGGGACAGATGTGACACTTAGATCATTTTAATACACTTTAAATCCCAAGGCTGCCTACACATATGCTTAGGCGTGGTGGGGGGGGGGGGGAAGGGAAGGGAGCATTTTAATTAGAGTGGTTCCTGGACAGCCACTTTAATTAAAATGCCTCTCCATCATGTGTATTAAGCCCCCATGGGTTTAAAAATGGCAATGGGATGCTTTATCTGGTGGTGCTGGCTCCTACCCTGGGGGTCTTTAAAAGGAGGCTAGATGAACACCTTGCTGGGGTCGTTTGACCCCAGTGCTCTTTTTTACCATGGCAGGGGGTCGGACTTGATGATCTGTCAAGGTCCCTTCTGACCCTACAAACTATGAAACTATCTAAATCTTATTTTACAAGGTTTAGATAAAGTGTCCAAGCAGCCATTTTTAAACACATGGAAGGTTTTACAAGTGACAGTGAGGCCATGCTGGAGTGTTCTAATTAGAATGTGAAGCAGACTTGATTAATTGAATCTACTCTGATTCATTCTAATTAGAACATGAACCAGCATGTGTATAAGCAGCCCAACAGTCTAGATGTACACGGTGCTTTAAACTCATTTAAACTTCCTAGAATGTTTCAAAAGCACATTGGGAAAAATCAAGTACAATGTTGTGCCAGTTGTCCCTGTAACAGTTCAACAGTATATGTAAACATAGAACATTCTGTGCATCCAGGGCTTAATTGGAGGTGCAAATTTGAATAGCTGCATGTCAGCAGTTCTTTAATACGTAGATTTAAGATGCAAATAATGTAGAACTTTAACTGTTTAATATTTGCACATAAGTTCAAATATATGTACACAAATTTTGCAGGTGTAATTTGAACCTGAGAAGCTGATTCTCAGACCAGTTGAAGTATTCCCCTTTTTGCTTTCATTTTATTCTCCTTTGGAGGTAAATGGTTCAAGGTTTTCATAAAATTAGTTTAGTTGGGAGTCCCTCTCACATGCCCTGAAAAAGGGATTGCAGAATTCTAATCTGACTCGATTATGTATTTCAGTTCCATCATCTGAAATGTGTGTATAACATTGATTATTTATTGTCTGAGGCATTATTAATGAAGATTATATAATGCCTGCAAGGGCCAGATCTACAAAAGGATTTAGGTGCCTAATGTGACCAACAGGTGCCTAAATCATTATCATAATAACTATATCTCTTTGTGTGGATGAACTTAAATGTTTTGAATGTTAAAGGCACCATGTAATTATAAAACCATTGAATGAGATTATTTGAAAAACTGAAAGCGTCCTACATCATTATTTAACTAAAATTCAGAAACAAGTGGCAGAACCATTCTTCAACAGATGGTAGCACAAAGAAATAGATACAAATGTATGGGACCTTGACACAACCATGATTAATTTACACAGATGTTCACACTTCAATGCTGACATTCTCACTTCACATGCACGTGTTCACAGAATAATATTATCTTCTGTTACTATAGGGAATGAAAGTATTATTTATCATAAGAGGGCATTTTCAATGCCATCTTAAATGTAATTAGGATTTCCTAGGACTACAGGGAGCCTTGCAAAGCTATGCTTAATTATCAAGTTTTTAATGTCTGGGAAATGCTGGGAGTATAGAAATAGTGCATAGAAGAAGCAGTTATCAATATTCCCTGTTTAAAACTGAAATGTTTATTTTAATATCCATTGCATTCTGTATGCACTTCTAGTACCAATACATTCTAGCACTGTAAAATTAGCTTATGGTTATACCAGCAGGGCTTCAGTGTGCAGAAGACATATAGATCAAGAATAGACTCCTAGTGAGGATGGTGCAGGCACCTCCTGTAGAGATCTTCAAAAAGAGACTGGATGCACACCTTGCTGGGGTTATTTGACCCCAGCAGTCTTTCCTGCCCACCACAATGGGTCTGGACCTGATATTCTCACAAGGTCCCTTCTGGCTGTAAACTTCTGTGAATCAGTTCTCAATATGTCACACTGAATTTAAACCCTGTCTCTATATCATAAGAGATTTTCTCTGGCCCAGGTTCTTCTGAAAATTGTATGTTATGTCCAAATATTAGCAGTGCAATAGATAAGACTTGAGTAGCACATCCACATTTACTTCATAAAAAGCAGTAATAATATGGGAGAGAATTAGGAGCAATGGCCTCAAGCTACAGTGCAGGAAATTTAGCTTGAAGATTAGGAGGAGTTTTCTGACTATGAAGGTAGTCAACAGCATTCCCTCTAAGCAGCATGGCGTGCGCGGCTGTGCAGGCACTCCTGGCAGCATGGCCGCTGGTAGTCATACACTGGAACAGGCTACCTAAAGGAGTTATGGAATCTCTATCCTTTTTTTTGCTGCTGACACTGGTCCCTGTGGACTTCTGCCTGATGGTGCTGGTCTCCAGAACACTGCAGGATGTAGTGGTGGAGGTTCACCTGCAGCTGGACCTGATCTCCCTTGACATCTTCTTGGGCATGGTTGAGCACACAGAACATTGTATGCAGGGCCCGGGGGGAATACTCTGATGCCACAGTCTCGGAGACTTAGGAACTGGACCTTGATATCATGCCTTTCACTTCATGGGAGCACCCCTCTTCACCATCCTTAACCCTGATGACTGTGGCTGAACACGTGGCCCCTAGGTCACCATTTCTGACACAGGTGCCATGGGTGTTCCACCCCCACTCCTCTGGCATATCCTTGCTGCCCTCCTTCCAGATGCGCAGAGTTCCCCCAAGACCCCCAACTTCCACTACAGAGACCACTGCTGCTGCACTACCCACATCACCCACACTCAGCTCTCCACCCAGTTTTGGTGAAGACTCTAGCACTGGGCAACTATTTCACTGCCTGGAATGGTATGGTTCTACCCTGCTCCACTAGGCTGGGATGGGAGTGAGACCTAGGCACTGGAGGAAATGCAAAACCCCTGGGGGAAAGGGGGAGGAAGACGATGGGCCATGCCTACAGCCAGTGGGGTGGGGAGGTAGAGGCACAGTGATGCCCTGCTAGCCCAAAGCCCTCTGTACATGTCTGTCTCCAGAAAGCAGTCACTGGACCCAACTCACTTGCCTTCCTCTCTCCCCTTCCCTCTGGTCCCTGGAGGACCAGTTGCTGCTAAGGGCCATCCCTGCAGTCACAGCTCTCTTCCAGGCTGTCATGGTGGAGAACCTCAGAAGGGGGGGTCCCAGTACATGGATGGGGGGGATTGTGGGGGTCCAGTGAATAACCCCCAAAGTATGGGGCTCCAGGCCACCCACTAATTGCTCAAGAGGTTTCTGCTTTTCAGCACTGGGCAAACCAATCACCCCCTCCCCTTTCTTTCCTGGAGTTCAGCCAAGGCACTGAGCCCTGCTGGCCTCGGGCAGTTACTTGCCCATCTCCCATTCTGTGGGAACATAAATATGAATCATTCATACCTCCCTGCCCTTCTTATCTCTCAGGGTCATGCTCAGCTGTTGGGAGAAGCTGATCCTCCTCCCATCTGCCAAGAACATTAGAGCTGAAATAGCTCCCCACTTCCCCATGCCCTTATGGAAAGGCAATAAAAGCATTTATTGAGCTTGGCAGGAAAGGTGTAAAAAACAGATACATGTGCCAGTGCTTTGCACCCTGATCTGGATGGCAGGGCCACAGGACCAAATGGCAGAGAGGATGCTGAGGTCAGAGACAGGAGATAATACGCAGGTATCTTTGAGAACCACTGGAGTTGCAGTACAGCACAAATGAAAAAAAAAATCTGCTTGCCAAACAACCCCTCTTCTTCCCTCCCAATCCTCAGCTGTCTCCCTTCCTCTGCCCTGCAGCCCTCTCAGGCAGATACTGGGTCTGGGATCATGTACCTGTCCTGCTCCTACATGGAGAAGTCTGTCGTCTTCACTTCTGAGTCTGGGAATTAGTGTGCCAGGTCTAAAGCCCCCTTCTCTGCACTTACCCTCCAAGTTTCTGTTTTGAGTTCTGCCCCTACAGTATTTCCTTTGACCCCAGTCCCTGCCTGTTCCCTATCCTAACTGCTTCTCCAGGTTATTTCACCCCTTTCACAAACCTTCCCCTATCCCCACACTCCTTCAAAGGTTTTCTGGATTCCAGGGAAGACAGACTGTCACAGAGCACTCAGGGGCTCTGTGCCTGAAGAGGGGAAAACTGTTAGAGAAGGAGCCCTAGCAGTGGCTAAGGAGCGCAGCTGCGGGTTGCCAGGGCAACCAGGGAAGGTCAGCTGACCAGAGGGGGCAGGGCCTGGCCCTTATAAAGCCCAAGGAGCTGAACCCAGGGGCAGTTTGCTGCCAGCAGCCAGAGAGGCAGGAGCTCCCTAAGGCAGGTGAGGAAAAGCCTGACCGCAGCGACAGCTTATAGCAGCTCAGAGGCTTGAGCAAAGTTGTTTTAGCCAGATGGCTTCCATTTATGTTACAGCCCAGGGGCTTGTGTTTTGTTGTTGTTTAAACTGGTGGTTTGGGTGAGGCTATTGGGGGTTGGAGGAGGCCTCATAAGGACCCACAGGGGTGTGGGCCCTAGTGCCAGTGAGGGCGCAGTATCCTCATAGGAGACCCACAGTACTGTGGGGATCCAGGTGCCAGTAGGGGTGCAGCATATGGGGGGGATAGACCCCAGCTTCAGAGAGGGGGCAGTATTATTAGGAAGCCCAATGTGAGCATAGCGAGCCCCAGAGAGGGGCCAGTACTGTTAGGAAGCCCAGCGTGGGCACAGCGAATCCCAGAGAGGGGGCAGTATTGTTAGGAAGCCCAGGGTGGGCATAGCGAGCCCCAGAGAGGGGACAGTATTATTAGGAAGCCCAGCATGGACATAGCGAGCCCCAGAGAAAGCGGGGGAGAATGGCAGCACTTTTAAGGGGACCAAGTTGGACATGGTGAGCCTCAGACAGGGGGCAGCATTTTGAGAGGCCCAGGCGGGGGCACGGCGAGCCCCCGAGGGGTGGGGCGCGTGATTGAAACCCCAGTTTGGCAAAGGATAGCGACAACAGTGATTACACCTGCGAGGCTTGGGCTATGGTATTGGGGAGGAAAGGAGCCGCAGATAGCGCCCCCTGGCAATGGGGCTGGAGAACGGTAGCCTCCCGCTAATTAATATCAACTAATTAACTAACATCAAGGCATGGCAGGAGAGAAGATGGGTGGTTGCCGCAGGAACAGGGGAGCGGGTCACAGTTTGACTAAGCTCTGGAATGGTACCTGTTACACAGACCAATTTCTGATATCTCTTCTTTGCACTGCATTCCCCTGCATCTTGGTGTGTTTCCCTTATGGGAGTGGTGAGGGTATGGTTTACAGCCAGCCAGGGTTGTGGGCAGTGCTGCCCAGAGTGCAGGCCAAGGCAAGAGATCCAGCACCCGGTGCCAGGGTATAGGCACTTGGGAACTTGAAGCCCTTTGGCTTTACTCATCTAGTGAGCACTCCTGGTCTCCATGGGCCAGGAGGTAGCCATCCAGGGCTTTGCAGACCTGGACTCCCTACTAGTTTGGGGCTGGTGCTTCCAGCATCATTGGGGGGCTTGCTTTCCCCAGCATCCTTGCACTGCACATGCTCAGTGTGCCATGCTTGGTCTGCATGTTGTGCCTTCTTTGTCTATGATTCACAGACAGCCTTCCCCCATCCCTCCCAGTCTCCCAGATGTTGTGGAGGACATATGAAGTGACAATGAAGTGTAGCAAGTTCTCCTCCACCTTGAGGTATATGTTGAGAGCCCACCAGTGCACCTTGAAGTGGCCAAAGGTGCATTCCACAGTCCTGTGGCACCTGCTAAGGTAGTAGTTGAAGTGCTCCTTCTGGTGGTCCAGCTGCCCCATGTAGGGCTTCATAAATCAGGGCAAGAAGGGGTAATCCAGGTCCATGATGAAGAGGGGAAGGACAAGGATGGTGCTGATGACAAAACTGGGGATTCCTGGAGCATAGCATCTGTTCTCCATCAGCTAAGGGTGGGGATTTTGTGGAAGACAGCATTGTGGGCATTGCCTACCCACCATGAGAAAATGTGGGTGAAGTGACCCCAGTGGTTGACAGTGCCCTGCAAGATGATGAAGTAGCCCTTGCAGTGCCTTGGGGCAGGCAGAGGATGAGAATGTGGATGCTGTCCAGAGTCCGCACACAGTTGGGGATGCCCATGAAGTGGAAGTAAGTGACCACCCATTGAGGTTTGATGAGGTGGATGAAGCAGTTGGCCAGGAGGGTCTGGATGATCAGGCACATCCCCCTCCCTCCAACAGTTTTTCTGGTCATGGACTTGCCCATGCTGAAGAGGTTAGGATATAGTAGATACTACCAGGGCTTGCCAGCCTTAAGATGGCAGTAGCCACCTGCTTCTCTTGAGTGAGGGGTGGCCACATGCTGATGTCCTGGCACACAATGTGGGTGGCCACCTAGGCAACAGTGTCCATGAAGGTGGTCTGCCACATGCTGAAGATATGGACCCACTGCTCATGTACCAGGTGTCCAGGATGATCCACTCCCAGCAGTCACTGTTGGTGGCATGAGCCCAGAACTGGCTCTTGATAGTCTGGAGGTGGTGCCAGGGCTCCCCAGTGTCCATGACATCCTGAGTAGCCTCATTATCCTCGGACACATGGAAGTTGGTGGCCCAGTCCAGGACACTTGGTGGGCACAAGGTATGGTAGGTTGGCCCATGTGGTATCAGGGGCAGCAAGCCATGTCTCATGGTGACCAGATGTTGGGTTACATCCAGATGGATATTCATGATGTCCTGAAGTATTTAGTGAGAGTCATGCAGAGTAACAAGCAGGATACACTACTGCTTCTGTCTCTGAGGGCTTGGGTGCAGGTGCTGGTGTGACATGGTGGGGTGTGGGCAAACTGGAACACTGAAGCACATGCAATTAATAAGGGGTGGCATTTGCTCTGGGCCTTTTCTTGAAGCCTCTGGGTGGGGCATGCAAGAGGGTCCACAGTGAGGCAGCTGGGAACTGGGGGCATGGTTGCAGCCAATCAAGGATGGCCTGGGCACTCAGTTGCACTCTGCAGTTTCTGGCAATGCAGGAAGCCCACAGGGAACACTGGGAGTTGTGCAGGGGTGCCTCCCACTTGCAGGCCTCTGCCAGAACAGGTTGCCTGCATTCTCCCCCTGCCCTTCCCCACAAGGGTGAACGTGTATACTGTTTACTCCCTATCTAAACTAGATCACTTAGAGAAAACCACATAGCTTAGATTGATTCCTCCCCTGGCTCTTTTAACATCTGTATGTAGCCTTTAAGAGTATTCAGTGGATACATAAAATAAGATGACTGCTTTTCAATATTTGAAAAAAAAATAGCCAAATTTTCATATGATGTAGAATGGTTTAATTCTGTTGACTTTAACAATATTTGCACATGTTGACTCCCACCAGCTGAGAATGGACAGAGGTAATTATTTATGTTATTCTAAAGTTAGTCTGTAAGGGCACCTATACACATGCTGGACTTCTGCTCCAGTAAGTGCTATTGGAGCTGACTCAATTAATCAATGCTCCAGCAGCCTCCATGTTGCATCTATTTAGTGTTCCTGTGCTTTGTTGAATGAGCTTTAGTTCAAGTGCCCCTGCTGCCACTTTGAAGCATAGAATGCTGAATACATGTGATGGTGTGGGTGCTTTAATTAAAGCTTTATATTAAAGTGTCCCCTTTCACTCCATAGCACATGTATAGACACCCTAAGGTACCACCCTGACCTTCTAGTTGAGGATGTTGAGCACTGTACATTTTTGTAAAATATTATGACCGATGATAAATACAATAAATATTTTATAAACCATTGTCCTTTCTCCATTTATATAATACACAAATAAGATGTATATGAATCTAAATTATATTAATCAATATTTTGATGCTAATATAAAATAGTTCTATATTAACTAAACCTTTTGAGAGTATAGAAATAAGAAAGTTGAAGTGATTAATTTTGACTTTTTCTGTCAAATTTAGTGCATACTTACGACACACTTCAATCCTTTTGATATACTGGTGGAAAACTGTTCTGTTTGTACATGTTTGAGCAGGACTTGGAGCAAACTGGAGTGTGTTTACAATCTTGATTTGAAGGCTTAAAAATAATTTGTTACTTTTATTGAGTAAAAGGTCACACACAAATAGCCAACCAAGCAACAAGTACAAGTTCTTTTATACTAATGCCAGAAGTCTAAGATCCAAGATGGGAGAACTTGAATGCTTATCAGTAAATAACTATTAACATAATAGGTATCTTAGAAATATGGTGGAATGAGGAAAAAATCAATAGGTTGCTATAATACCAGGATACAAATTATACAGGAATGATAGAACAGGACATACTGGTGGAGCAGTGGCACTCTACATCAAAGGCTGCACTGATTCAAATAGGGTAGATCTTTCAACTAATAAGATGGGTACCATAGAATCTCCATGGGTAGAAATGCCATATTTCAACAGAAAAATAGTACATCTGGGGGCATATTATCCACCCCCAGATCAGGATTGCAGCAGTGAGCTACAAATGCTAAGGGAGTTGAGAGAGGCTAGAAAAGCAGAAAATACAGTAACAGGTGAATTAATTATCCACAAACAGACTAACTTCAGGTCAGGATGCAGAGATCAAATTTCTTGACATTAAAAAAAGAGATTGCTTTCTAATCCTGGAACCTGCCAAATGAAAGTCCATTCTTGACCTAGTCTATACATTGCACAGGATTTGGTGCAATGTATAAAGTTTTACTAAGCTGCTGTGCCATAGTGACTACAATGCAATTGGTTTTGACATCCAGGTAGTAGGGGAGACAAGAAGAAAATATGCCACAATAGCCTTTAACTTTAAAAAGGGAGACTACCAAAATGAGGAAGCTAGTTAGACAGAAGTTAAAAGGGGCTCCTGAGGAGATGAAGAACTTGCAAGCAGCATGAGAACTGCTTAAGAAAACCATATTGGAGGCTCAGAACAAATGCATGCTGCAAATCAAAAAAGAAGAAGGAAAAAAAAAGAGGAATGCAAAGGAAAAGTAAACAGCAGGGTTTAATGGCAGAGTTGCAGAAGCAATAAGTAGAAAAAAGGCTTCTTTCAGAAAGCGGAAGTCAAATCCTAATGAGAAAAATAAAAAAGAGCATAAACTGTGGCAAATCAAGTGTAAAGCTGTAAAATGACAAGCTAAGAAAGAATTTGGAGACATTTGCTAGAGAAATAAAAGGTAACAATATTTTTTTTTTATGTGCATTAGAAGCTGAAGACCTGCCAGGGGGTCAGTTGGATTTTTGGATGATCGGGGTGTAAAAGGTGTGCTAAAGGGTGACGGGTCCATTGCTGAGAAACTAAATGCATTCTTTGCATCTGCCTTCAGTGTGGAAGATGTTAGGGAGATTCCCTCACCAGATCCATACCTCTCTAGGGTCAGGTCAGTGGAACAGAACCAAAATGAGGTTTTAAAAGATGAAGTCACAGAGAAAATGCATAAACTAAGCACTAAGACCTGATGGCATTCATGCTGGAGCCCTGAAGGGTTCAGATTGGAAACTGTCAATCTCCTAACTGCAGTATGCAACCTATCATTAAAAACAGCATTGGTACCAGAGGACTGAAGCATTGACAATGTGACTCCTATATTTTAAAAAAAGGATCTAGAGGGGATATAGGAAATTGAGTATAAATGGTCAGTTTTCAAAATGGAAAGAAGTAAACAGCAGAGTTACCAAGGGTGCTATTTAACAAACTCATAAATGATCTGGAAAAAGCAGTGACTAGTGAGGTGGCCAGCCTTGCAAATGACACGGAATCATTCAAAGTGGTAAAGACCAAGGTGTAGTGTTGAGGAACAGTAGTTCTGGCATGATTGGGTAAATGGGCAACATAATGGTAGATGCAAATAAATGTAGATAAGTATAAAGTGATGACCTAGAACCCCCCCCCCCGCACACTATACTGCCACAACATTAGCTGTAATCACATAGAAAAGAGATCTGGGAGTCATTGTGGACAGTTCACTAAAAACATCAGCTCAGCAGAAGTCATAAGGCAAACAAAATGCTAAGGATTATTAAGAACAGAGTTGTAAACAAAACTGAAAGTATCATTATGCTCCTTTATAAATCCATGATGTGTCTAAACCTTGAATACTGCCCCCAGTTCTGGTTCCCACACCTCAGAAAGGTTATAGAAGAGTTAGAGAAGGTACAGAGAAGAGCAACAAGGTTGATTAGTGGTATGGGGGGACTTTCATTAACAAGAGATTAAAGAGGCTAGTCCTATTCAGTTTAGAAAGGAGATTCTTGATTGGGGGTATGACAAGGATTTACAAATTATTAAATGGCAAAAAGAAAGTAAATAAGGAATCATTATTTACTATCTCTCACTATACAAGAACTAGGATTCATAAAATGAAACTAGTAGGTAGTAAGTTGAAAACTAACTACCCTGGGCGGTACTCCAAGAGGTGCCCCCTCTCCAACTGAAGGGATCAGAGCAGGTGCATAAGCACTGTGGGAGGTGTAGGGACCCTCCTCCCCCTATAGAGCAGAGTCAGACCACTAATGGGGACTTAGCCATATACCTTTTAATGAGAGAACAGTACTGGGAACATAACAGGTATAAACCAGGGGGTATAGGGGATACTACAATGCCCTGAGGGGACAGGATTCAACAAAGGTTAGACACTTACAATCATAGACATATTCATCCAGTTGACAAAAGACAGGGTTAACAAAATATAAAACACAAACAGCAGAACAAACAATACTGGTAGGCGAAATATAAAAGGCACAAAATACAAAACATCAAATAACAAGGAATATAAGGCCTAGGTAACTGGGGAGGAGGGGGGGCGGGGAACACAAGGACCCCTTTCTACTGTAAGAAGAATTTTTCCCTATCACTTCACTCACCCTAAATCACCCCAGGTAGGACTTGAAATCAGATTTCTCACATGGTAGGCAAAAACTCTATCACACAGCCACCAGTGCTTGTGCTGCTCCAAGCTGCTAGGGGTCTTGATCTTCCGAGAACCTTGGCTCATGTCAAGCTTCCTGACCTCTTATTGGAGGAGCTGGAAGCAGAGCAGAAAGCAGAGCTGGGAACCTCTCAGGTCGCTGCTCAGATCTTGCTGGAGCTGGGGAGCCACACCTGCTGGCCACAGCCTCTTGTAGGGGATCCTGGAGCCCAGTGGGGTGCCTCTCCTGCTGGCTGAGGGTCAAACTACTGCCTGCAGTTCCCACTCCTTCAGGCTCTTCTGGGGCAACTGCTCCCACCCCACTGGCCCAGATCTTTGCCAGCTCTTTGAAGCTCCTTCCTTGTGGTCCCTCGCTGGTCTCCCTTGAGTCAGCTGCGCTGCCCCTTTTATCCCCCTCCAGGTGACCCAAGGGGCCAATCAGGGGACATGAAGGGTGAGTCTTTGGGGCCTGATTGGTGAGGAAAGGGAATTCCAAGGCCTCCAATCATCTTTTACCCTTTAAAAAACCCTGGGCCAAATCATTATCTGATTTGTGAGGAAAGGGAATCCCATGCCCTCCAATCATCTTCTACCCTTTGAAAACCCCTGGGCTAACTCACTACCAGCTAGCCCATCACATAAAAAAAGGAAGTTCTTTTTCACATAGTGTGTAATTAAAGTGTGTATCTCATTGCCACTAGCTGTTGTGGAAGCTAACAGTTTAGCTAGATTCAGAAGGTACTAGCCTAATTCTTGAAGGAATAGTATATCAGTAGCTACTGAGCATGGGAGCTAGGAGTACAGACTCTGAATCAGTCCGTAAATTCTGGAGGCTGCAAGTGACACAGGAATAGTACAAATAACCTTCCCTTTCAGCATTTAACCTTACCTGCAGCACAGGTGCCACTGGGTGCTGAGAGATGTGCAGGCCCCTGCTCTAACTCATGGCACTTTACATGAAGTGCCATGAGTTAGAGCACTCCCCACCCCAACCCAACCCAACCCAACAGATGTTTGCCTGTTGGGTACAGTGCAGGGATTGAGCCTATCTGCAGCTAAGGAACCACCCCTCTACCCCCAGCCCCACCCCCACATCCATGGCTGTCTGTAGGAAGGAAGGAGGAGAGGGAGAGCCAGTGAGCTTGCAGGTGTCCTTTGTCCAACCTGAGCTAGAAGTTGGGGAGAGGGCAAGAGGTGTGTGTGGGGGAGGGGGGGGACTCTAATGTACCCATGCCACCTCCAACTCAGGTCAGGAAAACCCCAGCAGACAGCTTGTTCCCCCTTCTTCCTCCCCACTCCCTTCCTGCAGGCAGCTCCAAGGGCAGGGATGGGCTGCATAAACCTAGGTCTGATCACATCACAAATTAACCTTAAGGAATAGAAGTTCCCTAAGGCACTCTAAAGTGGACTGCCTTCACCTGATCCCTCATTCGATGAGGGTTAATTTGTGGTGCAATCGGCTACTTTAAAAAAGTGCTCTGCAGCCATCATCTGTCACGGCACAGCTGTAGAGCATTTTCAGGGAGCTGATTGCTTTACAAATGCAACTTCCACCTGTGCCCTGCATGACACAGGATCCTAGGCAAGATAGACCTATTATTTGACCCAGTAAATGGCAGTTCTGATGTTCTTATGTCCCTACGTTGTTGAGTATTGCAGATAAACAGAAAGACATGGGGGAACAGGGAGATAAACAGTTTTGTGTCAAACTATGACCAGTGAAAGGTAGATTGCTCTTGGTATACTTAGATCATCCCTCCTTAAAAGGTACAGGGTTGTGTACCTGGGTCTTTGTGTTCCAGAAAAGGGCAACAAGAATGATCAGGGTTGTGGAGAGGCTTCCATATGAAGAAAGATTTAAAAGGCCAAGACTTTTCAGCTTTTCAGCTGAAGGGGGTTATGATATAAATATATAAAACAATGAGTAGCGCAGAGAAAATAATTCAGGATCTACTATTTACCATCTACGGGATATGCTAGGGGATTCTAGCTAGGGGATATACAATGAAATTATTACAAATCAGGTTTGAAACAAATAAAAGGAGGTTGTTTTTCATACAGGGCCTAATTGTGGAACTGCTTGTCACACAATGTTGTATAGGCTGACAATTTAAACAGAATCAAGAGGATTATGCAGGATTTATGCAGGACAGGTCCATCAGTAGGTATTATGATAGTAAGGCTGTAGATTTGAAATTAGGACTTCTAAATGTTGGAAGGAAATATCAGGACTGATCAGTCAGGATAGGCGCCGCATAAATGCTACTTAAATACTCTCTGCCTTCGCATTTGCTCTATGCTGTTGTGGGATAAAGGCTACTAGGCTTTATAGACCTGTGATCTGAAACAGTGTGGCATCTCTTATCTTCTTGTGCTAGATTGTATAAGACAAGAAATGGTAAACTTAACAGGTGATAAGATAGTGAACAAATGGGCATGGAGGACTGGAATATAAAAGGAAGTATGCTGTAAGCTAATTCTGGATCTGAGCTAAATAATACTGTGGGCCAAATTATTCTTTCATTTACTCAGGGGTAAAAGTGGTAAAACAATTACCTCCAGTGCGTCTGGTAGAACAGAACAAAATTTTTATTTTGCTTGTCATTTGTTCCTCAACCTGCATTTACTTCTAATAATAATCAAAGAGCATGGCATAACACAGAAATCTGCTCATCTCAAAGCAGAAATCTGCTCATCTGCCTTCCTATATATACACAAAACCATTAAGTAAATCCTAAACTGCCCTCCCACTGAGAATTTGAGAATTTTGCCATTGGTTTCTGCTTGACCAAGACCTGGCCAATAGAAAAAAAAATCATTAAAATATTTGAAGCGGTATAATTGGTACATACAGCAGAGACTGACAAATATTTATAAAATTAACTTGAACCATTTTTTTAACTGCTTTCATGCATATTTCATTTAATTGTAATGCTATAACATGTTTGGGACACAGTCTCATAATAATGCTGACTGTTATCATACTGAAGATTGTGGCATCATCACATCATGGTTTCAATAAGCCAAAAATCACAGAATATTGTCAGTTATTAATGGAGAAAAATAAAGCAAAACAGGTGAATTGCCTTGTGTCTTGTTTAAACTAATTGCCTCATTCCCTATGTAATTCCAGTTAGTTTGTCAAGGTCAAATACAAAATTATGCAATCATTCAGGGTCCACATTGATTTACACGCAACTAAACAACCATTTGCCGGTTATTTTTTACCATGTGAATAATCTTTAAAACACTATACACATTTTAGGAAGACAGGAACAGTAAGGCCTAAAGAGACAAGTCAATTCAGAAACCCAGATAAAATCACTTAAATATACATGGGAAGCAGTACTGGAAATATTGACATCACTTGAGTAAATTCATTTATCAAAACTATTATTAAGCATCATTAATATTTCAGGAAAAATCCAGTAAAGCAAGAGGTTGGCAACATATAGCCTGTGGGCTGGGTACAGGCTGCAAAGATATCTGATCCACCCTGTGAAAGTCTGAGCTAGCATGAGGAAATTGGTGACACAGAGCTGCCCTCTACTATCCATTCCATCCACAGCTCTCTCCTCTGCTGTGGAGACTGCTGCTCTGCTTTCTGCATTTAGTTGCACTATAGAGGGGATGAGGATCAGCAGCAATGGTAAGCATAGGCATCTGCCTCACCTGCTCCAGGTGGTTGAGACGTGTCCTGTATCAGGGACTAGGTCACAAAGTGCAGCCCCTGAAAGCAAAAGGCAAAACACATCATATTCAGTAAAGCATAGGAATAAATGGTTTGTACGTACCCCAACCAGAACAAAATTATGTGGGTAGACAGAGACTGTGTTGCTTCTTTGTTTATAAAACCACATCTCAGATCCTTAAGATTGTTTGATTTAACATTTTCTGTGGCATTTTTGGTGTTAAGTAATTTAATGAACGTTATGCCTTTCTGTAATTATTGTATATGCAAATAGATTACCATATTGAACTAACTGAGGTATCGCAGTTCTAGAGGAGGGACAAGGGTATCAGAATCCTTCAGTGATTTAATTATAACAAATACTGACATACAAGTATACACCTTCAGCTGGCCCCACTCTGCCCACTGAAGACCCAGTCCTAAAGGCAGTGATGAGCTAGAGCTAATGAAAAACTTCAGCACTTAAAGGGAACTGCAATGCCTACCTCTCAGGTGCTTTGGCTTTTAGAGTCAAATTCACAGCTCTGAGTCAGGCTCAGAATGGGTTCTAAAGTAGCCAGCACATGAAATTAGAAACTACCTAAATTGAGCATACTTGATGCACAGTGCCTAGGGAGAGCTGATACATAAATATGGAAAACAAAGATGAGTTTTAAATTTCACTCTTCGTGCCTCACTGAAAGTTACAGAGAACACTTCTTCCAGAAATAGAACCATCTCCCTTTCTTTCAAGGAACTGAAGGGCTCATTTTCTTCTTGTGAAATGCTAGAAAGAAGGTGCCAATGCCCCTTTTAAAGTAATAGCCCATGGTCTGAGGACTTAGCCAGGATTTAGGAGTTATCCTACTATTATGTTGCTTATTCATGCCAGATCTTTTTGTAGTTCCTTGCAGTCCGCTATTTACCACTTTGAATACTTGTGTGTCATCCATAAATCTGGCCACCTTAATACTTACTGCCTTTTTCAGATCATTTACAGATATGTTAAATAGCACCAGTCCCAACACAGATCTCTGGGGGACCCTGCTATTTACTTCTTTCCATTTTTAAAACTGACCATTTCTGCTCACTCTTTATTTTCTGTTTTGGAGCCAATTTTGAAACCACAAGTGGATATACCCTGTAATCCCATGACTACCTAATTTAGGTAATAGTCTCTGATGGAAAGGACTTTGTCAAAGGCTTTTTGGAAGTCCAAATATACTATGTGAATTGGATTTCACTGATAAACCTGCTTATTGACACCCTCAAAGAACTCTAGTAAGTTGGTGAGGCATGATTTCCCTTTGACAAAGTCATGTTGATTCCTCCTCAGCAAGTCATGTTCATCCATGTGCTGAACAATTCTTTTTTTATTATTACTTTTTCTACCAGTTTTCCAGGAACAGAAGTTAGGCTCACTGATCTGTAGTTCCCTGCATCCTCTCTAGACCCTTCTTTAAATATAGGAGTCTCATTGGCAACCCTCCAGTCCTCTGGTACTGAGGCTATTTTTAGTGATAGGTTGCATACTACAGTTAGGGCTAGGGACAGACATTCAAAAAGCTTGACTTGAATTGATTCAATCTTTTCCAGTTAGTATAACCTGGCTAGGCTAAACCGGTTTGTAACCACACAGACATCCTAGAAATACCAGCACATGCCTGCAGTGGCTCAGGCTAGAAGCCGGGGGGCATTAGAGCAGCCCTTCCTTCCCCTCCATACTGCTGAGCCAAGGGAGGGCATGGCCAGGCCCCAGCAGGACATTCTGATTAAGGAGAGCCTCCTGCCCCTTCTGAGAAGCCCAGCAGGCAGTTGATAACATAGTATTTATCACCACAACAAAAAACAAAGCCTCTCTCCATTAGTTCAAGCTCCTCTTGACCATAGCCAGTATGTGGTCTGCTTCCTAATGCTGAGAGGTGTCTGTGTAAGACAGAGGAGATGGGGGATCCCTGCTCAGTGGGGAGTTGGGGTGGGCAGGGGGATGCCTGCAGTCTCTGCTGGAGCTCTAGCCATGGAGCAGAGGGGAAGGGCCAGCCTTGCTGTGGACCAGATTGCCCAGCCCAGAGAGCAAGCCAGGATGCTGGGGGAGTCTGGCTTAAGTTAAACCAGGAAGGGGTCTGGGACAGACATTGCATTTTGACCCAAATCAGTTAATTCTGATACTACATTCAACAGGGTTTATCTCAAACCAGTTTCTGCCATTTTCAAATGGGTTTATGTGCACTGAACATCTGTTCTGTTACAGGTGTAAACCAGTTTCTGATCAATTATATTGGTTTATGTTGAGTGTCTGTCCCTAGCCTACAAGTTCAGCAATATCCTATCTGTGCTCCTTCAGGACCCTAGGGTGAATATTATCAGGTCTTGGTGATTTGCTATTGTTTAGTTTACCCATTTCTTTTGTGACCTCATCTATTGAAACCTCAGATTGGGTCAGCTCCACTGACCTGTCCCTAGAGATAAGTAGATCTGGTGAGGGAATCCCCCTAACATCTTCCACAGTGAAGAAAGCTGCAAAGAATGCATTTAGTTTCTTACCAATGGCTCTGTCATCCTTTAGCCCACCTTTTACACCGTGATCATCCAAAGGTCCAAATGACTCCCTAGAAGGTCTTTGTCTTCCAATGTACTTAAAGAAATGTTTATTGTTACATGTTGTGTCTCCAGCATGTTTCTCCTCAAATTCTCTCTTAGCTTGTCTTAAAAGTTTTATATTTGCTTTGCCAGTGTTTATGCTCTTTTTTATTTTCCTCATTGAGATTTGACTTCTACTCTTTGAAACAAGCCTTTTCCACTTATTGCATTTGGAGCTCTGCCATTAATTTTTCAGGGGCAGCTAGAGCCTAGCTCCACTACCTGTGGAACTAAAGTGTCTTCATGGTTGAAGAGCAGCTGAATGGGGGTTTTCAGGAGTGGAAGCTTGATGCTACCTTCCACCTGTCTCTCTTCCCTCCCGTATCTGCCCAACATTGCTGACCACCATTTTTTCTTTTGAAAATTTCTTCTTTAAAGACTGTTGATAGGGTTGATCATCTTACGAGATTGCACTCACAGATTTTATATAGGTATTTTTGCATATGCGAAAAGAATTTCTGTGCATGGACACCATGCATGCAAAATGCTATACAGCTTTCAATGGCACTTTAAAAAGTGTCCCAGTGTAATCCTTTATTTAGCTCTAAACAACTCATTGTGCAGCAGTTCAACATGATATTAAAACAATAAATATGTGTTTCTAATGATATGTTTAAATAGGCAGAAGTGACCAACCCTATTCTGTTAAATCCCTGGAAAATGGTTTTAAAAGTCCATACCATTTTTGAGAATTATGAAGTACTAAAGAGAACACACATTTTCCAATTCAATTTTTTTTTGTGTGAAATTTTTTAAATTTTCAAAGGTTCTTTAAACCAGGAATAGCTTTGTAATCTAAATCATAATTGTGATTGCACTTTTGCACTTATTATACACGCGAACACTGAAATAGTAGATTCAGCTTAATAAAATGTAAATGTTTTACAAAGGTAGCTTCTGCTACTTTTGCAGATACCATATTTACTCAAATCCAAGATGAGGTTCCCCCCTCACTCAACATGGAGAGAAACAAGCCTTGTCTTGGATTTGAATAGTGGCACTCTGGCTCTGGCTTCAGCCCCAGCCTCAGCCTTACCCCCGGCCATTGTGGGAGACAAAGCCTCTGCTTTCCCTGTCCGTGGCTGAGGCTGCCACCACTCCTGCTGCCTCTAGGAATCAGTATCACAAGAGTCAGCAATAGCTGTGGTGAATCTGCATCAGATACCAGTTGGAAGGGTTGAGGATTGGGTGGCAGTGGGGGTCAGGGTTTGAATGGGGATGGGTCAGCAGTGACTATGGGGATGAGATTGAAGCACACATGGAGAGCATATGGGGATTGGGCAGCAGCACATGTGGGGTAAGAGACTGAGTGGGAGTTAGGGTGGGTCGAGCATTGGGTGGGAGGCAGGTGGCTGAGGGAACAGGTGGCAGAGGTGCAGACATGGAGGGGGGGCAAGTGGTAGGGGAGCTAGGTGTAGAGATGACTGTCTCTCCCTTCCTCCAAATGACAAATGTCCAACATGAAATTGCTTCGCTGTTTTGCCAAAGTGCTGAGGGAGTGAAAAGTTCTTATCTTTTTGTTCCAGGCTGATAGTTGAACTTAGCCTTACCCAGTAGGAGGACGTGCACTGTCTGCTTTAAAGTACAGCTGAACGCCAGGTGCTGGAAGCCCAGGGAAAGTTCTAGGCAGACACTCAACAGTGAACAGGTAGAGACAAAGCAGCCTTATGGTTGGGGACATATTTAAGATAACCCCCCAGTATTTGGTTTTATAAATGGAAAATTATAACAAATTTATGGTTTTCCACTTGTAGAACTGAATTACTGAGGGGGGGGTCATCTTAAATTTATAAGTTGTCTGGATTCAGGTAAATATGGTAACTAGACATACAAGTGACAAAGTCTTCAAAGTCACTGAATGTGCTCTGAGGAGAATACTTGCAGTGGCCACCTGAGCAGCCTGAAATCTGACTTTATATATAGGGTTACCATACATCTGGGTTTTCCCAGACATGTCCTCTTTATTGGCCCCCTGTGCTGTGTCTGGGCGGGTTTTTAAAATACGAACAAATGTCTGTGTTTTCTGCTCTCCTGGGCTGGCTGCCTGGGGGTGGCAGCAGCAGGCAATGTGATTGGCTGTCAGAGGTCACGTGCTCCCTGTGTGGGCTCTGGCAAGCTCCCCGGGTAGAGTGGGGAGAGAGAGAGAGAGAGAGAGAGAGAGAGAGGGTGTCTATGTATGCACAATGCAGGAGCTGCTTGGGCAGCAGGGTTGGGGGGGTGGACTGCAGATAGGGGGTGAGGGGCACTGCTAAGTCTGGGAGGGGGCAGGGGGCTGCAGATGAGGAGTGAGGGGCATGGGGAATGCAACAAGTGCCTGTGGGTTGGGTTTGCAGTACACTGGCGGTGCCAGAGGGCTGTGGGTTAGGAGTGAGGGACACCAGCAGGGCTGGCAGGGGACAGGGGGCAGTGGATCAGGAGCAAGAGGCATGGGGGATGGGATGGGTGACTGTGGGTTGGGTGTGCGGGGCACTGGCAGCACCAGGGGGCTGTGGGTCAGGAGTGAGGGGCACCAGCAGGAAGTGCAGGGGTGGGGCAGGGTACTGCTGTTTGGAAGTGAGGGGCACTGGCCAGGCTGGAGTCAGTGGGTCCAGAGTGAGGGGCAGCCGCAGGGCTGGGGGGTGGTTTGTCAGTGAGGGACAAAAGAGGCAGGGGCAGGGCACTGGTATGTCACTGCCACTTCACCATCATATGCCCCCTGCCCTCCCCCTTGCCCTACCCGCCCATGACAGGTGTCCTGTATTTTGGACCTGAAAATATGATAACTCTACTTTATAGAACAAGGACACTCTTGTACAGAAATAGACCATATATTTGAAAGAGCCGCTCAAATGCCCCAGTTACCTACCAGAATACAAAAAGCACCCCCCTCCCTTCCCAACTGCAAACCCCTGATGGTTACCTAGCACTCCATACTAGGACTGATTAGAAGAATCATCAAACAATCACAGCCTATACTTGACAGAGATATATATTTTAAAAATATACCTTGCCCCTTTGCTCCTTGCTTTCAAACAACCCCTAACTTTGCCCAATGCATCAACAGAAGCAGACTCCCCACTGTTCAACAGACATCAAATGGGATGCAGCCTTGCCCTAACAATAGATGCTTAACTTGTTAACACATGTTCACTGCTACAACAACCAACACCCACCACAATGAACCTATCAAAATCTGTGGAACCTATACATGCCTTTTACAAAATGTGATATATCACCTAGTGTCCAGGTGGTAAATATATGGGTGAAATTAAACAGAAACTATGCACCAGTTAACTTTTACAGAGAAAGTATAAAAGACAGATGCACAAATGTCAGTAGAAGCACATTTTTCACAGAACAATTACTCCCTTTCTGACCTCATTATCCTCATGCTCAATGGAAATCTAACAAGCACTTTTAAAGGCACATTTTGGAACAAAAATTCATAAGCTGGCTGGACACTAAGAAACAAGGATTGAAAACTTTATAGCACACTGTAATCTATGGGCATTTTTACACATGCAAGTGCCGCAGCACTGTGCTCTTTGAAAAGCACCCTATGCTGTGACATTTGCAGTTGTATAAGCAGTGAAGTACACGTCAGTGCTGAGAAAATGGTGGCAGCATGCTTTTGAACTAAAACACGTCATAGGTTCTTTAGTTCAAAAGTGCACTGCTGCCATTTTCTGTGTGCCGATGGGCATTTCACTGCCTATACAACTGCACATGGCGCAGTGCAGCTTGCCTCAGCTCACGTGTGGAGCAGACAGTTGAGTCTGCTCAGAAGTGGTAGATCTCCGGCACATAGCGGGACAGAAAAATATCTGTATAAATGCTCTGTGTCAGCATTTCTCAACTCACCAAAAGTGGGTCGCAAGAATATGTGAAAGGATCACGAACAAACTGAAAAAATGGAAAAATGCAAAAAACCATGGCTTTTCCCTTGCAGGCTGGCAAGTTTCCAGCCTGCCAGGGGCTGCTTGGGCCTTCCCCCCAGCCCCACCCCACAAACAGGGGTGAGGGGTGGAGGACTGGGGCTTGGGTGTGGGGGACAGCGGGTTCGGACTGGCCACTAATGTTTACAAGTGGGTCCTGGTACAAAAAAGGCTGAGAACTACTGATCTATGTGATTCCCGAAATTCTTGCACTCTACAAATGATAAAGATCCTCCTCCTTTTTGATAGATCTTTATCTCCCAGTAATCAAGCTTCTTTTCTGCTGCTAATTGCTTGTCTGCTACCCCTTGGAATTCCTCCTTTTTCTAATTTCACAGCTCTACCCACTATTCCCAATCATTGCTGTTCATACTTCCCTCCTGAGACCCAAATGACTTGCATTCAAAAGCTTGTTTTACTTTATCCCAGCCATATTACCCCGCAAAATTGCTGCCTCTTGCAAAGTCTTCAGTCACATATCTACTACCTGCTGCAGACATGCAATTATCTAATGATAATTCATTCACAATAACGAAAACTGGCTATACTTATAGATGTGCTAAATGGCAAAATCTATAGTCACAGCTTTTGTTTCCCATGTCAATGATGCTCCATACAGTCCTGGAATAAATATGCTCTATCTCATGGGATTTTTCAGAGTCCCTTTTGTGTTTCAATATAGCAACATGTTTTGGACAAAAGTTTGTTTATATATTGGAATTATATTTGTGTCTCCAGGAACTGGTTTTAGGCACAATTCATCACTACTTTATCGGGAACTTTGATTAAAAAATAAGAGATGGAGTTTTCCATTCTGAATCGAGGCTAAAATATTTGACGCAGTTTCAATGCATGTGCTGTGCATAAACCTACCCTTTATCTTTTAAACCTCTTGCACTTCTGCTTAGTGGAAAATATTTCTTAAAATAGTCCATCCCATGCTCCTGTGTTGCAAAGAGTTCTGTGGAAGGCTCCCAAGAACTGGTTTAAACTGCTCTCAAGCAGCTTTGATAGAATATGGTCCTGATTCTTAACTGTATTAGTGGTACATTTGTTTGTAATTTATCAGTGATTTTGATTAAAGAAGTTCTGAGACACTATCCCTCTAACCCCATCGCCCTAAGAAAATATAGAGGGATTTATGTGGCATATCCTAGACTTCCATAACTCTGGACAAAAATAATATGGCAGATCTGCTCATGCCATTCACTACTGAAGTGCAGTTCAAAAGCAGCAGCTTTCCCCAGAACAGATTAATACTGTCTATGTGAGAAATTAAAGTAATCAAGCAAATGACAGCATTATATTCAAACTAATTCTTTCCATTATCTTCAGCAGATGGCAAGCGAGAGAATGAGAGTACAAAAATTCTGACTGTTTGCAAACAGAGACAAAAATCATACTCCAACTATCACTTTAGGTATCATATCCAAAGGATCACTACATCTGCACCTGAAAAATATCGAGTGAGACTTTTAATCATGCCTGTGCAGACTCAGAACCTCCCTCTTGCCAGGGGACAGCAACTTCTATGAGGTAGTTTAAATCTGTCTGTACTTAGTAATTAAAAGTGCCTCGACACAGCAGAATTCTTACCACGATGCGAGTACTCTGTGCAAGGGATGCCTCGCTACGGTGGGAAAAGCCTTGGTGCAGTGATCAGCTCCCGCCAAAACTAGCAGCTGCACTGGTTGGATGCATGCTACCAATTGGCTCATTGTAAATTATTCATACCCGGCGGCTAGCAATTGGCTCACTAGCCGTATAAAAGCTTGGGTAGTTTCCGCCCAAGCTGGAGAACTCCGCGTGTACGTTGGGAACAAGTTCCTCGTGTACCTTGGAGTAAAATTGGAGGCCTGATCAACCAGCAACCACTCCCCGTCGCTGACCGTCCCGACGTACCCCGCACCCTGCATGCTCAGAAAACATTGGTGTGCCACCCGGTTTTTTTCTTTTGCTTGTAACCTGTGACGGAGCGTGCCTACACTGTGTGCATCGACGCAAGTCCCTGTACATCAGTTTGTAAGTAAAGTTCTTTTCAATTCAACCAGTACGCATTTGTGCCTAATTCCACTCCATCGGTGCGGCCCCAATTCCGGCTATACTCGGCCCCCACAAAAGCCATGTCAAGTAAATCAAATAACTATTGGTTTTAATTAGCACTCCCACAAGCTGTAACATTCTTTACTTGAAGTCAAGTGACATCAAAGGAATATGAAATTCTTTCCTACCTTTGAAGTATTTCTAGGGAAAAATGCATCCATTCTAATACTTGCCATTTTTACTCCCACTCTATAGTACAAGTGAAGGATAATACGAGCTAATGTTTGAGAATTGAGATTTTACTCATTTATTCACATGAGCATCAGTAATACAACTGCTAAGGAATAATAATGTAATAATAATAATGTTCAAAGGGCCTTGCAAGTGTTAATTCTTATACAATCCTAATGAGTGCAAAAGTGTACAGTATATTTCATATAAGAACTTGAATATACGTATTTGCCTGTAGAATAAAGCAAGAGTATAAAGCACCATCCTCCCACAGCCATGCTGTATGCAAGTGAGTGTTTGAATAAATCTAAATTTCTTCCATCAGTATAGAGCTACTACTCAGTCCATTGTAATCTGTATTTTCATATGCATCTAAATATGCATATATGTAGCTGCACATGCTTAAAAGCTGGGATTGGCTTTCAAAACTGGTGCTATATTATTCCTATTCTGAAAAGCCAATAGAGAGCTAAATACATTAGCCTCCTCCTTATGAAAACTTTCCAAATACAGTTAAGTAATGAATTCACTTCCCTGTAGGATGAATGCATCCTTTTAAAAACAAACAAGCACCACTTAGATACTATTAAAGTTTAGAAGGAAAAAAATCCATTAGAAAACTCTCTAATGGCTATGTGATCGACATAAATTGCTATTTGTCCCACCTGTACACAGATGAATATCCATCACCTAAACGAGGATGACAAAAATAAACCCAAATATATCCAAACTTCTTCCTACAATTGAAGGGAAAATGTAAGCTTACCACTCAAGATACATTCACACATCTCAGACCTATTTATCTCAGACAAATGTCAGTCATCTTCTATCACATGTGTTGCTTTAGGGCCAGATGCAAGAAGGACATAGGTGGATACAAGTTAGGTGCTACTCTGTTGAAATGGTATGCATCTGCCCCCACTAGAGTGGAATGCAGACATAGGTGCCTATGGGCCTACACAGTTCATGTGGGAGATTTAGGTGCCTCAGAGGAGCAATCCAACCCTGGTCCCCTCCCCACCCCGAACTAATGGGGAGCTACCTAGGGCTAGTCAACAGGAAGTGTAAAGCACCAGACTGTTTGAACTTCTGCGCTTTCTGGATGTTAGGCACCTGAGAAAGAGGTGCTCAGGATTTAGAGCCCAGAACCAGCTCTGGAGGTTAGGTATCTTTCTGAATTCGATGTGCAGGGGGTTAGACTAGATGACCTTTGAGGTCCCTCCCTACTTTACAATTCTATGAAAGAACTGAGTACAGCTCACTCTCAAAATAGGGGTGGAGGCAGCAATACCCAAGATGTGGAAGATATGGTTTCAATGCCTTCCTCAGCCTGAATGGATTAAAACCTACATCTCCCATTTCCCAAGCAGTACCCTAAACACCAAACTACAGGTTAGACTGGGAGAGAGCATCCAGAGCCTGCCTTAGAGAAAATGTTGTCCTGGGAGATCTTGTATTTTCATGCCCCCCAGGTCAGCGGTGCTGCTGCAAGCAAAGGAAGAAGGTGGGCAGGTGGGCAGGGGTGTTGGGTGCAGTCCAGTGAGAAGGCAGAACAGCATAGTGTGCCAGGCAGGAGGGTGGGCAGGCTCCACTGTTGCTGTGCAGAAGCGAGGCAGACAGACTGGAGCAGGCACTACCCCGCTCTCCCTCCCTTCTCTTCCCCCCCAACATGTGCCTGGCCTAGCTCATCCTGAGCAGCAGCTAAAGGTGGGGGGCACACTGGACTGGGCACTGCTCTTCATGCCTGGGATCACCTGGGGTGGGACGGTGTGGGCAAGATAGGGGGAGAGCACTGCTGTGAGCATGGACTGCTCAAACATTTGTGTGCACACGTGTGCTTCTGTAGCCCCTCCCAACCACGGTACCATGGGCACTCACCCACACCACCCACAGGCCCTGGTTCTCATGGGAGACTTCAGATACCTTGAAATCTTCTGGGAGGGCAATACAGCAGTGTACAAGCAATCCAGGAAGTTTTTGAAGATTGTTGGAGATAACTTCCTGGTGGCAATGCTGGAGCAGCCAACTAGGGGCTGTGCTCCTTGACGTGCTGCTCACAAAGAGGGATGAATTGTGGGAAATGTAGTAATGGATGGGAACTTGGGCAGCAGTGACCACGAGATGATAGAGTTCAGGATCCTCAGCATATGTGAATGGAGAAAATATTATTTGGGGGACGGGGGGGCTGAGTACATGCGCATGTGCACATATGTGCATGTGCACCCTCCCCTTCCCCCCTATCAGATAAGTCTGTTGTGGAAGATGGGAGTGGGGGGGGGGGCAGAATGAGGCCTCTGTAGTGAGTGAGAGAGGGAGTGGGGCAGAAGCAGGGGCTGGGGGTGGTGTGAATGGGGCCCTGGGGCTGGGGCAGATCGGAGCCCAGGCGGTTCATCCAGGGGTGCGAAGGTCTCCCACCCCTGTTCACACCCCCGCAGAGGTTGCACATGCCCTCAGATCTGTGCGTGGGGAGGAGGTGGGCTCTGCACCCCACTGTGGCTGCCCTCTGAGTGGCGCGAGGCCTGTATCCTGCCATACGCTGGCTGAGCTGTGTCCCCTGCCTGCCCAGTGGTGACAGGCACATGGTGTCATGCCACTCCTGGGGCACTGGCAGCAGGACATCCTGTAGTGGCAGCCTGCCTCCACCCCATGCACAAATCTGGGGGGCATGTGGCCCCCGGACCTCCGCCAGGGTGTGTGCAGTGGCAGGAGACCCCTGCACCCCTGGATGAGCTGCCTGGGTTCTGAGCATCCCATGACCCACCCTGGCCCTGGGGCCCCATTTACCCCAGCCCCTGCCTCTGCCCCACTCCCTCCCTTACCATGGGGACCTTGATCTGGCCCCCCATGCCTCTTGGCCAAGACAGGCCTACCTGCTGTGGTGGGCACTGTTCCATCTCTCCCCCCTGCTGCATCCACCCGGGCTGCCCTTTGGCCCTACCCACTGCCACTGCTGCCCCACGTTTGGGGGGCTAAGCCCTGTTAGCCCTGGCCTTCCTCTGCCTATGATCCTGAGGAAAGTAAAGATGGAGAGCAGCAAAGTAAAAACTCTGGAATTCAGAAAAGCAGACTGACTCACTCAGGGAACACATGGGCAGGATCCCCTGAGAAGCCAGTCTGATGGGGAGAGAAGTCCAGGAGATCTGACTGCACTTTAAAGAAACCTTACTGAGAGTACAGGAACAAACCATACTGATGTGCAGGAAGACTAGCAAGAATGGCAAAGACCAGCTTGGCTTAGCAGGGAACTCTTCAGTAAATTAAATAACAGAAAGGAAGCTTCTAAAAAGTGGAAACTTCGACAAATAACTAGGGGAGAATATAAGAGCATTGCTTGGCCATGCAAGGATGAAGTCAGGAAGGCCAAAGCACAATTGGGATTGCAGCTAGCAAGGGATATGATGGTTAACAAGAAGGGTTTCTACAAATATGTCGGTAGCAAGAGAAGAAACAGGGTAAGTGTGGGTCCCTTACTGAATGGGGAAGCCAACCTTGTGACAGAGGATGCAGAAAAGGCTGAAGTGCTCAAGCAAGGTCACCTCCCAGACTACTACATGGGGCAGCACAGTTTGGGGAGAAGGTGAGCAGCCCTCAGTGGTGAAAGAACAGGTTAGGGACTGCTTAGAAAAGCTGGATGTGTACAAGTCCAAGGGGCCGAATGGGATGCACCTGGAGGTGCTGAGGGGTGATGAGATTGCACAGCCATTGCCCATCATCTTTGAAAACTCATAGCAATCAGGAGAGGTCCCAGATTGGAAAATGGCAAACATAGTGGCTATTATTAAGGAAGGGAAGAAAGAGAATCCAGGGAACTACAAACCAGTCAGCCTCACCTCAGTCCCTGGAAAAATTATGGAGCAGATCCTCATGGAATCCATTTCTAAGCACTTGAAGGAGAAGAAGGTAATTAGGAATAGCCATGGCTCGATGTCTAGTTGGCAGCTGGTATCAAGTGGAGAGCCCCAGGGGTCAGTCCTGGGGCCAGTTTTGTTCAATTTCTTCATCAACGACCTGGAAGATGGCATAGGGTACACTCTAAGCAAGTTTCCAGATAACATCAAACAGGGGAGAGTAGTAGATACCTTGGAGGGTAGGGCTAAGATTCAGAGGGACCTAAACAAATTGGAGGATTGGGCCAAAAGAAATCTCATGAGATTCAACAAGGACAAGTACAAAGTCCTGCACATAGGATGGAACAATCCCATGCACCAGTACAGGCGGGAGGCTGACTGGCTGGGCAGCAGCTGTGCAGGAAAGCACCTGGGGGTTACAGTGAACGATAAGCTGAATATGAGCCAGCAGTGTGCCCTTGTGGCCAAGAAGGCTAACAGAATACTGGCCTGTAATGGTAGGTGTGTTGACAGCAGGTCAAGGGAAGTGATTATTCCTCTCTATTTAGCACTGGTGAGGTCACACCTGGAGTACTGTGTACAGTTTTGGACTCCCCACTACAGAAAGGCTGTGGAGATATTGGAGAGAATCCAGTGGAGGGCAACAAAAATGGTGAGGCAACTGAGAGATGTAACTTATGAGGACAGACTGAGGGAATTGGACTTATTTAGTCCAGAGAAGAGAAGACTGAGAGGGGATTTAATAACAGCCTTCAACCACTTGAAGGGGGTTCTTAAGAGGATGGAGGTAGACTGTTCTCAGTAGTGGTAGATGACAGAACAAGGAGCAATGTTCCAAGTTGCAGCAAGGGAACTTTAGGCTAATTATTAGGAAAAAAATATCACCAGGCGGGTAGTAAAACACTGGAACAGGTTACCCAGAGGGGTGGTGGAATCTCCATCCTTGGGGGTTTTCAGGACCTGGCTAGACAAACCTTTGGCTAGAATGATCTAGTTGGGGATGGTCCTGATTTGAGCAGGGGGTTGGACTAGATGACCTCCTGAGGTCCCTTCCAACCCTAATGTTCTATGATTCTATGACTCAAGATTAGAAAGCCTTCCCACATCTCAGATTCTTGCTTTATAAAGACCCAGGGCTGCCCTGTGCTGATCCAGTCATTCAGCTGAAAGTGGGCTGCACGTAGGACAACCCTGAGTCTGATAGGCACGTGGTCAAATTAAGGTTCAATTAAAACAAGCTACAAAGATATTCCACATTATATATGGAACATCTGTAACTGGTTTAGTCTGTTAATTTGCCATACATTGAATTGAACATGTAGCATGCTACAATTTACGATATAATAACACATTAATTGTGTTAAATTGTAACATAAGCTAGGGTCCTAACAGGCAGAATGAGAGAAAGGCAGAGAGAAACTTGCTTGAGAATTTTTACAAGTGGACAGTGAGTACTGTCATTGTGATCTGCTCAGAGCCAGGAGCCGGAAGCCAAGCTTTGAATCATTAAATGCATACAGTAGGAATAGATTGTGAAAATCCTTAAAAGGAAAGACAATTAGCATACAATTGATGTGGTACAGTGAAGGGATCCAAGAAAGAACTGCTTTGGACCAAGCGATGGGATAGGAAAATGATCTTCAAAAGCAGCATTCTGAATAGATAGTAGAGTTGTACCTTTTGTCCTCATCCCATTTGCTGTAAATAAGTCAAATTAAAAACCTGTTCTAGCTCTTTAATTAATGTATAAACTTGATTGTTCAGTTCAACTTTGTTAATATATTTAAGAGGTCTCTCCTCATCAACTCAGCATAAAATATTAATGAAGTTATATTTCCTGGAGGAATATAGGATTTCCCCAGAGAAACCTTAAAATATAAACAATTTGATCTCAAACACTAATTTTTTACTTCACATAAAAAAATATCGTAAGGGATATACACTTCTTTAAAAACAACATGCAAGACTTTTGGAACTTCTGAAAAACAACTGCATTTCCTTTAAGTACATATAGAATTACTAATATAAGCTCACTTCGATTCTGATTCTAAAAGGAAACATCGCTTAAGAGTAGACATATACCACATCCTTTATAAAAAACATGCTTTATGGCTTTGTTCCTTGAATACTTCTTGTATTTAGGATTATTTTGAATATAAAAGCTAATAATAAATTAAGACATCTTAATGTTCAACCATTCATAATCTGCTCTATTATTAATGGGCACTTAACTTCACAGCACTTTTTTTTTAACTCAGTGGGTTTGACCTTGCTCTCACTGAAATTGATGGGTATTGTCCTACTAACTTCAATGGAATATAATTGGCCCGAGTACATATGGAATTATTACCATTGTCTATTTTTACTACCTCAATTATATCATGACATTAAGGGCATAGCTGCCTGTTTTAGCTAAAGAAAAAACATTGTAGTGAAAAAAGTGGAAATTTTACATTTCTCATAGGAATTTTCCTGCACTATTAATATTATATGGCATACTTAATAGAATACAATGTAATATGGACTTTAGACCACCAAGTAGACGGATGAATTAGTTTGCATGCATGTTTTCAATTTATCTGAATTCCTTAATGAACTCCATGCATTATAGAAGCTATACCACCAGGGACAGGAAGGCTTAATAACTTGCCACAAGTTATTTAGGTATTTTCCCTATGAAGAAAATTAATTCACATTTCTCACTGGAGCTTATTTTGTATGCTATTGATAGCATTAAAATTTGGATTTAATGCATTCATTTTATTTTACTGTAACTTTGTTAAAATAAATTCTTTTGTAGCGCTAATACATGCAAGCATGAACTTTTTGTTGGTTATCGTTCTAACAATAAATCAAAAACCAATGTATTGGTAAATGAAGTATTAATGAAAGTGCATTGTTTATCTTAGAATTCAAACCAGAGGCAAATGGCATGAGCCAAACATAATGTTTTAAGGGCAGACCTATTATTTTTCAAAATTCTTAAAAACCTGTATTCAAGTTTTGCTCATTCATTTTGTTTAAAGTCACGCTGCAGGACAGTCTCATTAAACTACAGACAACTTGTCTTATAAATGGTCTTGAGGGCTAACTCAACCAGAATTTCAAGTACTCCTAAAAAACTGAGAAAGTGCCAAAGACATAATAGACTACAATATAATGATTATTGGAATGTAGCCCTTCTTTTCCCTATATCTACTACATTTGCACAGCCTACAGCTTGTAAGGAGAATCTTTCATTTCTAAATATGAAATAAAAGGAATGAAGTTATAGTCATATAAAAAAACATATTCCAACTTGTAATAAATCAGAGAAAATGTCCTTCTCCACAGTCTCTTAAGTGCAGTATACTAAATTTGGAGCTCATTTTATGGCTGTTAATCCCATGTTAATTGGATTGCTTTAATCAAGCAACTGTTTTCCCAGGGTTCTATAGCTTGGCTATAAAAATTTAGTCCAGGCAAGAGCTAGACCATTGTAATATTTATGAAGGCTGGTAAAAATACTCCAACAAAAACTTGTCATTATGCATTTTTAGGTATTTTTATATCTGGATACTTTAAAAGAAAGAGAATAGGATTTTGAACAACACCTGGCAAATGGGCTACCACACATGCAAGCAGTTACTTCTGTTTTTTAGAAAGAAATGTAGGTCAGATATATTCAGGAAACTAACTCCAGGAAAGCATGTGCTAAGTTAGTCACCTTCTAGAAATTCCAGGATCACTCTTAGCATGTCAAAATATGAACTTCAGTATGGAAATACAGGTTTTAAATAAATTAATTTTGCATTTTCTTTTATGCAAAATGCCCTCAAATAAGATATGCCCCTTGTTTTTGAAAGGCAGAATGAAGAAGAAAAATATTTTCTTGAACATATTGGTAAGTATTTTCCCAGGGGAAGAACAGGCAGCTGTACTGGGGGAAGGAAGGAGGTTGTGGGGGTAGCAAAACATTGTGTCTACTCTGATATCCCCCTAGCTGCAGGACACCATATGTGCTGCTGGCTGAGCCAAACTACCCAATCCTTCTTCTCAGGCTCAGCTGGGTTGGTATCCAGCAGCACCTGCCAAGAGAGCTGAAGTCCCAGTCCTAGTCAGCAGCACCTGTGGAGCCAGCTGAGGGACCACCCAGATGTTTCAACAAGAGTATTTGGCCTGGGACCCAGGGCTTGGCTCTGCTTTAGAAATAATAGTAATGCCAAACCCTGGAAGCCAGTGCAGATGCTCCTGTTGTGTCAGTAAGAGCTTCCCCCCCGTGCAGCATTGCAGCAGTACTTTCAGGGCATTTATGCATGTGCTCTGGGAGAGAGAGAGAGAGAGTGTGTGTGTGTGTGTGTGTGTGTGTGGTGGTGGTGGTGGTGGTGGGGAGGGGTCGTTTTAATTAGAGCAGCTCTGAGAGTGTCTTGTGTCCCCGCACTGAACAATGGTGGCGGGGGCACTTTAACTAAAACTCAAACAAGCTTTAGTTAAAGCACCCCCACTGACATTTTTCAGCATGGGCATGCTAATGCACAAGATGCTGGAGTCTGCTGGAGCATGGTAATTAGCATGCTCCAGCAGTCTTGATTAATCAAGTCTGCTCTGATGCGTTGTAATTAAAACATATTAGAACCACCTCATTGCACATGTATAGGTACCCTCACTTTACCCTAGGAGAAGCTTATGTTAGATGAGCTGCTATTACCATATTTCTGTGGTAAAGAAATAAGAAAAGATATGACCAAATACCAACGTGAGAGCAAGCCATGCTCACAGCATGGGGAGGAGGAGTGATGGGCACGGTTAGCAGCGTTCCCGCTCGGGCTGATTGGCAGGGGGCAGGCAGATGCTTCCCGGTTAAAAGGGGAGCGCTCCAAAACAACGGGGGGGGGGGGGACCCGCGTAATATCAGAGAGGACTGATCACCCTCATCGGAGGTCCTGCATCCGCGAAAACCTGGATGGCCCCATCACAATTTGGTATACCACCCGAGTATGCTCAAGAGCTCCCGAGGAATTGGCGAATTAGATTCCAGACACAGCTGTACAAGATTGTTGCCTGAATAGTGAGTAAAAGCAATTTTTCTTATCTCACTGCCTCCCCAGTGTGTTTCTGTTGATGGAGGGAGAGACAGAAGAAGGAGGAAAGGCCCGAACCCTTTTGTCCCCGACCTACTCGAATAGATTGGGCTCAACCACCCATAGTTACATTGCACAATTTCCTCACTTAAAATGTTCACGCCAATTTTCAGCAGCTGATTTTTTTAAAAAAAGGCTTGTGTTTCATGCAAAAAAAGTGTGATCATCTTAGTCTTCCTTTCAAACAGGAACTTAATACAGTGCCTGACTAAGGTACCATACAGCTATTCAAGTGGCCGGGGAGAATTCCCCTGGATTTGTTCTCCTTCTAGATAAACTTACCTGGAAACTTCGGGACAGAAATTCAGAAGCTTGCAGTGCTGATGCTGCCTAGCCAGTGCTGCCCAGCACATCTCATTGTGCTCTGCAGGCTCTCTCAGTTTGCTTGACAACTGACAACAGCTAGAGACAGTGCACAGGGCAGTCCTATCTGGCTGACCCAGATTGCTCAGTCAGCCTGTGTCTCCCTGCAGCACAATGTGGGATTGTTAAGGGGCCATGTTCTGTTCCCTGCTCACCTATAATAATAAGGTCCAACCTGAGTGACACAGTGTTTCCCAGGAGGGAGAAAGGATGGGAGAAAAGAACTCTTTGATGCTAAAGGACTGTAGTATATCTTCTCTCCAAAGGGTAAGTTGTATAGAATTTTGCTGTCCCAGGAGAAATTCTTCCAGGAGTGATTTAGCTCTAGTTGTTCCCAGGTTATTTTTCTCCTGGAGTGGCTATATTTGCTGTGGGAGAAAAATCCTCAACATCTGTACACTCATGGTTTTTCCTGGGAAAGCAGTGACTCTCCCAGGAGAAACTAAATGTCTATACACAGTCTCTGTTTGCATCCATTCAAATTAGCGAAATGGACGTAATGAGAGGCATTTTCTGCTTTGGGGCCACAGTCATGTAATGATCCAAAACTAAGAAACAAATTCTCAAAGCTATCCAACACTGAAAATCATGCTTATATTAGTGAAGGATGCTTTCTAAAGCTTAGGTCCTTTAAAGAACAGTGTACAGGAGGGAGAGAGGGGGAGAGAGAGAGAGAGAGATCCAATTGGGTTCCATTATTCTAGGCATTGTACAAACCCAGTGAGACGAGGTCCTAAAAAGCTGTGTATTTAAATCATGTTAAAGTTTGGTACCAAGGAATCAAAGTAAAGAAATTGAAAGTAAAGACTCCAATTTTCTGCTGAACTTATCAAGCCACCTTATTATGACAATGTTATACTAGGCAAATGGTATGGCTCACTTCTGGCTTAATTTACATGAAATTCTGATTGAGGTCAATAGAACAGTCCATTGCTTTCTCTGTGATTCTTTTTTTTTTCATCTTTAAAAAAATGATTGTGTTGCCTTAAATGCTAAAATGCTGAAGCTAAATATGAGATAAAAAAATCAGAGTTCCCAATAGGTTTTTGTCAGCTGGTTACATTAGTGAGTAATATAGTAGGAACTCCTTTATGATGTATTTCACTAATTCAGCTCTCTGAAGATGGATTAAAGTAATACATAATCCAAAAAGAGGCATTTTGAAGATGAATTACTCAAGAGATGGCATAGCCTAGGAGGAACAGATCCAGGGGATCCAATAAATAGTAATTATAAAAGTTAATGAAATTTTTAAGGAGTAGTTTTATTGGCCATTAGATAGGAGGAATAGGCTATAAACAAACAGCTGGTAAGTTGTTGTGCAGCCATTCAGATTCTTTGCTGAGGTAGTTGTGCTATGAAAATCTCTCATTTCTGTTTCTTCAGAAAATTCACCAAAATCTTTAAGTGAAAGTGGTCCCAAGGTTAACTGAGTGAATAAGTAATGAGCTATTTTGCTCTGTACACCTTTACAGGCACTTCCCTAATATTATTTGATAGTTATTAAAGGGAAAATGCAACATTTCTTTTCTTAGCCACCTTTCTTTTCACTAGCTGTCCACTTCCACCTCATGGTAAGCAGAATAGTCTGGATGTTAGAGACAGAGAATAGAACTAGAAAGTCCTAGGTTATACTCCTTGCTCTGACATTGATTAGCCTGGTGATTGTAAGCAAATAACTCGCCTGTTTTCTCATGGGTAAACTGATAATACAAAGCAGAGGGAAAGAACTTTTAGATCCACTGTATGGGCTAAGAAATCTATGGACATTATCAAATGCATATCAATACCAGAGCAGCAGTTTGGATGACCCCAAGAATACCCCACCTATCCTATAGGCACACTCCAAACCTGGAATTTTGCTGGTTTCCAGCAGCTGCTCTCAAGCATCATGGAGACCGATGTCATGAGACTAACCACAGAAGATCACTCCTGAGCAGGCTCCCTGGTGTACTTTCAAGTTAGGAGTGTGCCTGATGGACAGATAAAAAACATATTCTGTTGTTTAAGCCAATTATGCTCAACCAGAATGCCATCACCAGGGGGTGGTGAAATCCTTTTAAAGGAACTTTGGTGTGCCCAACAATGGTAGTCCTGTTAGGTGTTGTAAACAAGGGCCAGCCCCAAAGATGGCTGTGCTGTCCCCTCATAGGTACTCATCCCTGTTTCACCCTAACTTTTAAGTATCCTCCCCTTCTGCCCTCCTGCCATGCTTTGATGATAACATGTACTTAGGAATGGGATGGTGCCCCAGGGATCCTTGAGCAAGATCTGATCTGCTCATGAGCTAGATTCTAACTACACATTGCCTTAAGGGCTAACTTCATGGCCTTCTCATTTCCCCTTTTAGCCATGCCGAAGCCTCTCAGATATTACTGATCAATTAATTATTACCAATCAGTCCAGTGGGCCCTTTCTGAGCTCTGGACTTCCTAACCCCCTCCTCTTGGCTCCTGTATGGGCCCTGGGTTGTCTAGCCCTGTCCATCTTGGCTCCTCCCTGGGTGTTGGGCTCTCTAGCCCCTTCTCTGTCCTGTTCCCAGGCTGTAGTCTTACTCCCAGGCTTCTCTGTCCTTCCTCTACCCTGTTCCTGGGCTCTAGTCTTACTCCCAGGCCTCTGGACCTGCTTCTGGGCCCACTGAGACCACCTCCTCCATATGGTCCCTCCTAACCACCAACTGCCGGGACCTCCACCTCCCCTTACCCATCCCCCCAACCACCGACTGTATGAGTCTAAGGCAGTTTTGGTGTCCCTTAGGAGTCTTTGTAACTTCTTCCTGAGCTCCTTTCACATCAGCCTCCAGGGCCAGACTGCCTGCCCAGCTCAGGACCTGGGCTTCTATACATCCTAAGCCTGGCCCCTTGCTGGTCAGGTGATGCCTCTGATAGCTGCTTGAGCTCTGTCAACATCCTTTCCTCTTCTAAAAGTAACAGGTTCCTTAAGGGCACTGTTACTGCATACAGCACCTGTTGCACATGCTTCACAAGATAAACCCAAAAAATTCAAATAGGAATCCATTAGGGATGTAAATATCATTTAAAATATTATCCATTTAACCTTTTCCAATTATATTAATTAAATGGTTAACTGATAACTCATACCCGGTTTAGTAACCTCTGGCAGAAATGACTCCAGCCCCTTATTTTTTCACCATGCTCCCAGTGCTGCATAGGCCCCAGACTACTGGTGGGGAAGAAGCTATGGGCAGGGAGTAGTGGGTGTGGCTGAGCCACTAGGTGGTGCTGTGGCAGCTAGAGCAGGTGGCTCCAGGTCTGGAGGTGAGCATGACCCCAGGGCATTCCTGAGGGGCTGTAGTGCAGCAGGGATCCAGGGGCAGTGTTAGGGCTGCAATAGCAGCCTTCTAGGCTGGAAATTTAATAGAATTCATAGACATTATTTGCTGGAAGGGGACTTGGAAGATCATCAAGTCCAGACCCCTGCCCCAGGGGCAGGAAGTCATCTGGGGTTACAGGATCCCAGCAAGATAAATGTCCAATTGAATCTTAAAAGGAATCCAGAGTAGCTACTTGCACCACCTCTGGCAGCAGTTGCTTCTAGGTCTTGGGGGTTCAGACTGTAAAGAAGTTCTTCCTTATGTCCAGCCTGAAATGGTCTTGGACAAGTTTGTGACTGTTTGACCTTGTCATCCCATGGGGTGCTCTGGTGAACAGGTGTTCCCCCAGATCCTGATGTACACCCCTTATATACTTTTAGGCAGCCATCAGGTCACCTCTGAGCCTGCGCTTTTCTAGGCTGAAGAGTCCTGTAACTCTCATCCTCTCATCATAAGGCCTGTTTTCCTGTCCTCTGATCATGTGCATGGCTCTCCTTTGGACTCTCTTAAGCTTCTCCACATCCTTTTAAAATTGTGGAGCCCAGAATTGGATACAGTACTCCAGCTGCGGCCTCACCAAGGCCGAGTACAGTGGGAGGATGATCCTAAGATTTGCTAGAGAAGCATCTGTAGATGCAAGCCAGAGTTTTACTCACTTTGCCAGCTGCAACATCACATTGGTGGCTCATATTCATCTTGTGGTCAATCATGACCCACAAGTCCCTTATTGATTGACTTCCGTCAACTACCACTCTCTGGGTTGACCTCGACCAGCCAGCGGACTGTGATGTAGCTGAGGCTGCAGTTGGCCAGTTTTTCTATAAGACAAGTGTGGGATACCAGATTGAAAGCTTTTTAAAGTCGAGATATATGACATCAATCTCTTCTCCCTTGTCCAGGTGATATGTCACCTGGTCATAGAAGAAAATGAGATTGGTCAGGCAAGACCTACCTGCAACAAACCCGTGCTTTCTATCCCTCAAGAAGTTGCCTTCAGCCAGTTTGTCAGGAATGGTCTCTTTGATGATTTTCTCCAACATCTTCCCAGGGATGGAGGTCAGGCTGATGGGCCTGTAGTTTATGGATCTACTTTTCTCCCTTTCTTGAAGATAGGCACCACATTGGCCTTCTTCCAATCCTTGGGCACTTCGCCTGAGTGCCATGAGTTCTCGAAGATCCATGCCAGTGGCCAAGCTATGATGCTTGCCAGCTCCTTAAGTGCCCTGGGGTGTAAGCTGCCTGGGCCAGCTGACTTGAAGGTGTCCAACCTCTGAAGGTGTTCCTTCATATGGTCAACTTGGATGTAGGGTAATAGTTCTCCCTCACCCTGACCATCCCATACACCCCTGGCTGTCCCATACAAGGGTGAGAGATATATGGGATGCTGTGCTGCAGCTCCTCAGGAAAGTCCTGGGTCCACACTCACCACATGAGGGGCTGGTGGTGACCCCTCAATCCCAGTGCTGCCTACTCCAGCTGCTATAGTGCTTCCTTGGGCTGAGCCAGCCATGCACTCAGCCGCACTTCAGAGCTGGGCCAGGCCCTTTGAGATCCCAGCAACATGGGGAGCAAGTGTATCCAGTGGAGGCCATACCACTGGGATTGAACCCTGCTCCCCCTAGGACAATCTGGTTATGGACAGTCTGGCAGCATGGAGGAGCCTCCCAGATCCAGGCTGTGGTGGCACAAGTGTGGTGGGAAGCATAGGGAGTCCATCACTTGTCACACTGCCTGGAACCTGTCACCACAGGGGGGGCTGGGCAGACCCACCACATAATCAGGAATCTTGCTGCTGCAGTGTCAAGGCCCCACCTGGGCCCAGAATCTCCAGGATCCAGGCTCAGGAGAAGTCCTCAGCTCTGGCTCCATCTCTATCCCCAGCTACAGCCCCCATCCCCATCCACAGCCCCTTCCCAATGGGGTGAGAGGAAGCCACATCCTGCCCATGAGTAGTCTGGATCACATCATGAGTGACTACAAGGCTCTGGGGGCCAGCATTAGGAAGTTAGGGGCACAGCTGGTCTTCTCATCAATTCTCCCAGTCAGCGGTTGCCATCAACACCAAGACGCCTACATCAGAGAAATGAACCTGCAGCTCCAGAGTTGGTGCCATCATGTGGGTTTTGGCTTCTACAACCATGATTTACACTTCTATGAGAGAGGTATCTTGGGATGAGATGGTCTTCATCTTTTTTCTAAAGGCAAGAATCTGTTCTCTTACAGATTGGCTGATCTCCTGCAAAGGGCTTTAAAATAGGTTTGTTGGGGGATGGGGATGCAGTGGACAACAAGAACCTAGGTTCAGAGAACCATGTGCCATGCAATGGATCAACCCAGGTAAGCACTAAGGGAGCCAATAGACATCAGGACAGGGAAGTACCAAGGGTATCCACTGGGGGGCTTAAACATCTCTACAGTAATGCTAGGAGCATGGGGAACAAGCAGAAGGAATTTGCACTCCTGCTTTCAAGCAACAACTTTGACCTTGTTGGGCTAAGTGAAACCTGGTAGAACCCTACTCACAATTGGGTGGTAGGCTTGAAAGTTATAGGTTGCACAGGTGGGATAGAGTGGGGGGAAAAGGGGGTGGGGGTTTGTTGCTCTATATTAAGGAGCAATATACATCTTCTATTATCAAGATGGGATCAGAGAGGGCCAAATTGAGGTATTATGGGTTAGGATACAAGGGGTTTGAGGGGGAAGGGACTTGGTAGTGGGGGGTCTACTATAGACCGCCACACCAGGAGGATGTGCTAGACCTGGAATTCTCTGGGCAGCTCTTAGAGGCCATATGGTCAAGATATATGGTTGTCACAGGTGACCTAAACTACCCTGACATCTGCTGGGAGGATCAGTCAGCCAGAACTAATCACTCACATAGGTTCTTAACCTGCATACAGGACCTCCACCTAATGCAGGAGGTATACAATCCCCACTAGGGGGAATGCCTTGCTGGACTTGGTGCTGGCTACAAGGGATGACCTGGTGGGAGATCTGCAGGTACAAGGCAACCTAGGGGATAGTGACCATCAACTGAGTGAATTCACTATATGGAGAAGGGTGGGAAAAGTAAACAGCAGGGCAGAAGTGCTAGACTTCAGAAAGGCTGACTTCAGGGTGCTTAGGAGATTAGTTAGCTGGGCATTAAAGCTTAAGAGCATTGACAAAATGGGGGTCCAGGAAGGGTGATTGTTCCTCAAGGAAGTTATCATTTGGGCGCAGAAGGAGGCAATCCCACTGCATAGAAAAGGGGGGAAAAGGGCCAAGAAACCCTCCTGGATAAACAGGGAAATCCAGGAAAAACTAAGGGCAAAAAAGGGGCATATAGGCTGTGAAAGTAGGGGGTCGCTACCATGGAGGAGTATACCTCCTTGGCTCACACTTGCAGGGAATCAGGAAGGCCAAAGCCGCATTAGAACTCAGGCTGGCGACAAAAATTAAGGGCAAAAAAAGTCCTTCTTCAGGTCTATAGGGAGAAAAAACAAGGTGCAGGGCAGCACAGGACCCCTACAGGATAGACAAGGGCAGTTGGTGACAGATAGGAGGGGCAAAGAGAGATCTTCAATGAGTTTTTTTGCCTCTGTATTCTTGAACTCAGATCTAGAAAAATCTTTCAAATGCATTACTGACAGAAGCAGGAGAAACACCAGCCCACCAACTGTCAGCACCAACCTAGTAAAGAGACACTTGGATGGGCTGGATATGTTTAAATCAGTGGGACCGGATGAGCTCCATCCAAGGGTGCTGAAAGAATTAGACAGTGTCATAGCAGAGCTACTGGCTCAGCTATTTGAGCACTTGTGGTGCTCAGGCCATGTCCAAGAGGACTGGAAAAGGGCCAATGTGGTCCCTATTTTCAAGAAGGGGAGGAAGGAGGATTTGGGTAACTATAGACTGGTTAGTCTCAGCTCTATCCTTGGGAAAACCCTTGAAAAAATTATTAAGGATCACATTTATAGGAGTCTAGTGGGTAATATAATGCTGAAGGGCAATGAGCACAGGTTCATAGCAGGTAGATCCTGCCTGACTAACCTTGTTTCTTTCTATGACCGGGTCACTAAAAGCTTACATGCAGGAGTCGAGGTAGATGGCATCTACTTGAACTTTAAGAAGGCCTTCGACATGGTATCCCATGCTATTCTTATAAACAAATTGAATGGCTGTGCCATATGATTGATATGTGCCAGATGATTATTTAGTCATGTGGGTCACAAATTGGCTTATGGGTCATACCCAGAGATTGGCGGTGGATAGGTCGGTATCTACCTTCAAAGATACGGGCAGTGGGGTCTCCAAGGCTCAATCCTTGGGCCAGTGCTGTTCAATATTTTCATCAGTGACCTGGATGAGGTGTGGAAATTCTCTGTCCAAATTCTCAGATGACACCGAACTGTAGGGTGAAGCAAACACATTGATGGGAAGAAATCAAATCCAGGAGGACCTGGACAGGTTAGAGAAGTGGGCAGAGAACAATAGGATACAGTTCAACAAGGACAAGTGCAAGGTGCTGCACCTAGGGAGAGGGAATCACCAGCACACCTGTAGACTGGGGAATGACCTTCTCAACAGCACAGTGGCATATGAGTCATCAATATGAGTATGAGTGGAATATGAGTCATCAGTGTGATGAAGTAATTACCAGAGCAAACCGCACTTTGTCATGCATTAGTAGGTGCATTACAAACAGATCCAGGGAGGCGATGCTCCCACTCTATGCGGTGCTGGTCAGGCTGCAGCTAGAGTACTGCATCCAATTATAGGCACCACAATTCAAAAAAGGATGTGGATAACTTTGAGAAGGTCCAGAGGAGGGCCATTCATATGGTTTGAGGCCTGCAGGGAAGGCCTTATGAGGAAAGGCTGAGGGACCTGGACCTTTGTAGCTTCTGTAAGAGAAGGCTGAGGGGGGATCTTGTGGCAGTATACAAATTCACTGGAGGGGCAGCAGGGAATAGGAGATGCTCTGTTTCCCTAGGGATAACCAGAATCAATGGTCACAAGCTGATAGAGAGTAGATTTAGGTTGGTCATCAGAAAGAACTTCACAGTTAGGGTCACCAGAATCTGGAATGGGCTTCCAAGGGAGGTGATGCTTTCCCCTACCTTGGGGATCTTCAAGAGGAGATTGGACAAGCACCTGGCTGGGGTCACATTGTGGCAGAAATGCCACCATCTGTGTCCTTCTCCAGAAATCTGTCTCTGCCAGCGTGAGAGGCTGGTGTTGAATCCCTCAGGGAGGGGGATCACAAAAGCCTGGTGCCTCGGGTGTGGATTCTCTGGTCACCTGGGAAGGGGGAGGGAAAAGCCCCGCTCACCGGCCCAGGTAGCCAGTGATGCTTTTTAAATTGATTAGCTAGTGGCCAACACTGGCAGCTTCGATTGGACCGGGCTGCTGAAGTCAGAGAGGTTATTTAAAGGCCCGGTCCAGGAAGAAGGCAGCCATTAGCCATGCAGTCACCCAGGTGAATCTGAAACAGGCTCTCTCCTCATAACTGCATGCTCAAAGAGTGACCTGCCTCCAGAGGAAAACTCTAACCACCTCTGGATGATGCGTGTGAGTAAGCTACTCGAGATCCGACTAGATATTTAGCTTGCAGTAACTCTGATGCGTGATCAAAAGGCTACCTCAGCCATACAGATTTGCTCTATGGGATTCCTCTGATATTCCTCTGAGATTCCTCTGATATTTCTATGTTACTGCTCTACCTTTTACCCTGTTTTCGCCCTACCCCCTGTAATCAATAAAGTTCTCATTTGTGACCAGTGTGGGTGACTTATTGAGGGGTGAGTTTAAATTATGCCTAGGAGGGCCCTTAGGTCTGTGGACTAAGGGAGACTTTCCTAATAAGCCCCTGACTTGGGGGAAGTGCCCCAAGTGCCTGTATTGGGTCTAGTACCCAGTGGACTATCAGGCCTGTGTTTTCCAAGGTGCGCAGAGCCAGAATTGAGTCCAGAGCCTTGGATGGTGGCAGTGGGAACCCCAGGCTAGTGGGTGTGCTCCAGGGAAGGGGTCGGCCGGACGTGAGGCACCCCAGGGAGGCGCTCGGAGCCTGGAAGGTGGTCAGGCGCAGTGAGGTGGGCGGCTCAACGCAGAAGCGCCCCCTACTGGCCCGCCACACACGTGACCCCAGCACTTTTTCCTGCCACTGGCAGGGGGTTGGACTCGATGATCCTTTGGGATCCCTACTGACTCTAGAATCTATAAATCTATGTATCTATGAAGCTCTGCAACTGGGCAATGCCCCCTAATGGCTCAGCTGAGCTCCTCACACCCTGCCCATGACTTGGTCCCCACCTGCACAGTGCTGGGAGCATGGTGAAGACATAAGGACCTAGGGCTGTTCCTGCTGGAGGTCACTAAACAGTAAACGGTAAGTGGTAAATTTCATAAATGTAATCATCATTTAATAATGTAACCATTTAACTGTTTACATCTCTAGAATCCATATTGTTAAAAACATTCCAATCTGTTCTGTGCTTTCTGAGTTCTTTGCAGCACATTTACTCTATTATTTTTCTGTAGTCAAAAGATAAGTGAAAGCTAAGAAATTTTCCAAAGGATTCCTTGAGTCTACAAAGGTTGAGCACCCCAGGCAAGAGTCGGATAACGTATAGATTGTACAATTTAATGTAAAAAAAAAAAGGAGAAGAGAAAGCGAAGTAAAGGAAATGTTATCAGATTTGCCCATCATTTGGGGGTGTGCTCATTTATCAGGGGTACGTTTCTGGGGGTTTCTGTAATTCTATCAATGTGCTGCTTGTGTTAATTGTGTTTCTGTATGGAGCTGTATCTCTCCCTTCTGCAAGTCCTCACCCCCAATGGAGCTATCTTGCAGGACTCAGTTTCAATGGGGCTGGGTTCCTCCAACCACCGAATCAGTCAAACACATGTAAGCACATACAAACACAGATCAACAGGATATGCCTGAGCCAGGCTCAGTTATTTAGCATTGACAGGCTAACATTCTCATATGCCTTGAACTCAGTTCATCAGGGCAGTAATAAAATGCCGTCAGACACAAGCACACAGATTAATAGATCACATCTGAGTCAGACTGGACTATTCAGCATTGATAGGTTGACACCCTCATGTGCCTTGAACTCAGTTCATCCCTTATTTCAGCAGGACAATAATAAATGAAGCTGGACACACATATACACATGCTAACAGAGTATGTCTGAGCAGGCTGGGTCCGATCAGCACTTTCAGCTGATACCCTCATGTGCCTCAAAACTCAGCATGTCACAATCTCTTGTCACAATAGTCCTAGTAGTAACCGCCTTGATGAGCAGACCCCACTGTGGTTTTGGGCTTTACAGGGACCTTTGGCTTAGGTAAAAGAAGTGTTGCTGCAGAGCAAATGGGGAGGTCAAGGGGAAGAAAGAGTAGGTGAGGTTCAGAAAGAAAGTTTTCTGATCCCAGAATTCAGTGCAGTCCTTGCCTTGGAATCTCTGTTCTCCATCCTGAACGTTAATGAAGGTGCATGCCTGTTCCACCTCCCATTTAAATGAGTTGTCATCTGGTTCCATCTTGGATGCAAATGAGACCAGGGGAGTTGCTTCACTCTTATCACCCTTGTCTGGGGGGCTTTAGGTGTGTCTTCCACTGCATCTTTGTCTTTTGTAAGTCCTTCCTCTAATCAGTTCTTGTTCAGGCAGAGTTGTGGAGGGGGAGAGTTCTTTGTGAGTCAGATAGGCTGCATACTGTGCCAGGGTTCCCCAAGAACACAGAGCTGAGAGGTAACAGAAACAATATTGACCTAACACAAGTATCACATTATTGCGCAAACTTGTCAGCAAAAACTCTAGTTTATGTACTATGAATGCAAAAATTGGTTACTGAAAAGATGAGTTGCATCATGCTGCATCACTTTTAGTGTTATTCAGCAGCAATCACCTTCACTGAGATATGCTGTGGTTATGGAGATTTTGTGCCATGGCTGCAAAATTCAGATAAACATCATGGGACAAAAAATACTGAAAGATCAGAGATTGATTATTGCTTTAGGATAGATGCCAAGGAAGATGTGTTAGCACAGATTCACTTTTTTTGCTGTGTCGGACAGCTAGCTCTCGCCAATTCCAGATCATAGATCTCAGGTTGATGGAGGTACCTAAACCTCAGCCAAGAGCAGAATTTTGGACTCTCAGCATGTCCTAATTGGCTAGTTCTAGGCACATACACACTGAATATGCTGACTTTAAACAGCCCCCTGACCAGTGTGCTGTGTGCTGTTTTGGATACTATTCTGAAGTGCTTCAGTTCTCACCCTGTGCATTGTATATGAAGCCTAGAAGTTTAACCCAGGAATGTGATTATATTTTGTGGGCTAGGTGCCTGAAAGCTAAATGCTACTGTGCCTTTTTTTTGGTAGACCTGTATTGGATCTGGCCCTAAATCACTTTTGAAAATCAATATTAACCTGAACTCACTTAGGATTTTTTATAAATACTGTACTACTTTTGGTGAATCTTGAAGTTATAGCAGGAATATTGTCAATAGTTACCATATTTAAAGAATGATCAGCTACTGCTTGTTACTTCATTGGCAATGTACTGTAGCAGAAAGCCCCCTTTTCCTCTCTTTTCCTCTTGCCTGCAGTTGCTCTCCCCTTCTTGGATATGTTTTTCCTCTTCTACCTTTTCTTTCTTCCTCTTTCTTTCACTTCAAGATAAGGAATTGTGTTTTAAAATTTGTGTGCGCGCATTTTTTATCTCCCCTTGTATTTTGGTATTTTTATCTATTTGTGCACCATGGTATTACATTTGTAGCTTGCATTTTATACTCCTCACCTTTCAACTTTCAACTATAAGTGTGTTTAGTAACAATGTTAACAAGGGCAGAAGTCAAACTGCCGCTTCCCTGTATCAGGCGGGCCCCTGAAAGAGCGAGTGAATCAGTGATTGAATGTGTAACACTGTAGCAGCAGACAGCAATTAACACCTAAGGAAACTGCCAATCAACCAACGGAAGAACTCAATAGAAGACAATGTAACAACTGGGAAATCTCTAAACATCACTGATCAAGGGCTAGAAGCCCTGGCCTGAGTTAATCAATGCCGGGGACCAACTTTTGGGCTGAATATCTCCAAATCAACTGCTCCCAGAGCCCTATTCAAAATTCATCAACGGACTCCCAAACCTGCACGTACATGCAGATGACCCCTGGGGCTGATAGATGCCATCCAGTAGCCACCGAGGGGGGAAGTTCCATGAGGGTCAATGACCCCTGGATTGGGCAAACCTGAAAACTGGGGAGTCACCAAAGTCTGCCAAGGACAGATAAAAAGCAGTGAAAAGTGACCCTCAGTGGCGCCCTCTTGATCTACAACTTGACCAGCACCTGACCTGTCCAGCCAGAAGGACCAGTCGGCGATCCCCTTCTGGAAGATAACACCATGCTGAAAGAAGCCTCAACAGCAGACTCCAGCACCTGTGGGATAGGTATACCTGAGTCTTGTAGCTTGATACTGTGTGTGTGTGTGTGTGTGTGTGTGTAAGGACCAGCCCTAAGGTTTATGATTTAACTCATTACAGTGTTTCAATCTGCCTAATAAACCAGAATTTTAAGGATCCCAAGTTGGACATTTGTAGCCAACAGTACTGTACATTATATTTTTTTTCAATTAAATAACGGATTAATGATAAATTAATGTCTCGTAATATATCACTTGGTAAGGGGTGTCAAGGTTATACAAGAGGAATTTACAGTTTATTAGAAAGGGATTGTTAAAGTCTTTTCTCCCTCTTATTTCCATTAGTCAGACTTTAAAATCCAGGTTCCATAACCATTGGATGGCTTTTGTATCTAAGAAGACCAGGCATTTCAAATAAACTGCCAAGTAATGGAATCTTCCACTACAGAAATTACAGTTTGTGACATATTGAAGCCAGGCCAAGCAGGTAGGTAGCCTCTTGAGTGTTGTCCATGTTTTAGTTTCAAACAGATGAGGAGACAGCTATGGATTTCCATGCTGGACTTTCCCCTCCCAATATTTCCACTTTGGGTGTGTCTACATGTGCAAGTAATGTGAAACAATAAACTACGGAGGTTACTGCTTCAGATTATATTGCTCCTGGGCACACCATTTGAATATGCACCTGGGACCATAGCATGTTGAGTTGGATTGGAGCAGCCCCAGCTGGCAGGGGGCCCTAGGGCTGTGCCCCCCTGGTTCAACATGTCGCAGGTGGGTGGGTGACACCCTGATCAACCAAAAAGAGATGGAGGCACCAGATTCTCCTTTTCTGCTTGCTCCTGTACTCCCTGTAGACTGTGCCACCCCCACATGCCTGATCTAGCCCTCACCAGGCCCTGCACCTAAAGAGAGATACAAAGAAAGGGCCCTCACAAGGTCATGTAACTAAAGAGAGGGCAAAGCAAAGAGCAGCTGGGCAGTTGTGGGGCCTGGTGAGGCCTGGATCTGGAACCTCCCTTCCTGCTGCTACCAGTCCTGGGCTTGTTAGGGCACCAGAGTGGTGATATTGGAGTGGAGGGGCTGATTGGGGGTGGCAGGAGGCAATCCAAGTGGCATGGGGGCGGTGTTCCCCCGGTGTATACTTCACCTAGAGAACCAGCCCTCTAGCTGAGCAGCGCATGTTAGAAAGGGTATTAATCTTTTACATGTGAGTGATCACTAGCACATGTTAACCTTAACACTGACTAACATTACAATTAGCACCTCCTAACACTAATGTGTAATCTCACCCTCAGCCACATGTGTATTCTTTGACCACTTACTTTCAGCAGTGGAGGACAGCTCTCATCACAATCAAAACATTAGCAATAATATTTCATCTAAACTATTATCTTGCTAATAAACGTGTCTCAACCTGTGCCCAGGGATTAGCTACTGTCATTAAAATAAGTTGCCACACATTTCAGTGTAAATGTTAATCATATGATGTGCCAGCTTCACTTGGAATACCTGGTAATGACTTTCTGCTACATCTGGAAATAAAGACTCCTGGGAACCTCCTGGGGGTAGACCCTCTGATTCGTCATACATCTGCATTGGCCTTGAACTTGGTTCATGATGAATACTATTCTGTGTTCTGAAGCTGCAGCTACCAGCTACATTTATCTTGTTTTCATGTTGTTGAACTCAGGCTGCTTTAGCTATATACCTGTGTCTAATCTTTATGCCCTAGTATGCGTAGCACTTCAAGATCTTTTACAAAAGACAATTGCTCTTAAGTCTGCCTGCAGGCTTTGATAGATGAGACCAACCTATTACATCTCCAGTTGATTAGGGTTCTGTTCTCAGACATGAAACTGTGCATGCAGTGCAAATTCAAAGGTCTGTTCACAGTCAGGGGCTGAGGTATAATGCAGCTGAGCATTCCTTTGTAAAGCTTAGGTATACTTGATATGAGAATGTCATTAACCCTTTACCATACACATAATCAGGTTTTCTGAGAATCTCTTAACATGGTCTAATTGTAATGTGTAATTGCATGCTGAGATTGTCTTCAAAGACGTAAATCATTATTTCTAAAATAATTAATTTATCTGTATATATTTTTTCAGCCAGCATTTCATATGTGTGCCTATTGAAGAAAAGGAGATTTTGAAAGGACCTTTTGTGGAAGGCCATATAATAAAAATCTATACATTGTGGGAGGGGGGGATTATATTAATTTTATGTGCTTTGGATCAGAAGGCAAAGAATTGGACATGCTGTCAATATATAAAATCTCTATTCACTTTGAACTGATAGAGGACTATAGCACTCAAGATATGCATGGCAAAAAATGAACAACATAATCCCTGACTGTAACTTCTGTAAGAGGACAAAGCTAGGCAGGTGATCCTGGGGCTTGAGGGCTCAGGGATGTGCAGGAATTCCTGGGGTGTACAGGACTGGACCCCTCAAGCTCCAGGAGACAATGGGCAATATGTGTTTCGCCAAATTAAGCAGATCAGCTGTGCTGGGATGTGTCCCGGCACAGCTGATCTGCTTCCTTTGGCAACATTGATTTCTAGCCTTTGTCTTCAATGAAATGAGGTACCTGATCTTGGGTACACTGTATATTCTTGTATCCAGCCTTAATGTGAGACAGTAGAGGATTAACTGCCTCACTGATTCTCCTAAGGATTAGACTCTCCATCAACTTGCAGATTACACAGAAATTAAGTCTGTGACTTTGAGTCTATCAGTAGTTTCCTGATAGCTATCCCCTTTGCTCTTCAATCTTTGGAGTGCTGCAAGCCTGAGCACAATGATTTAGAAATCAAAATACCCAGCCCAGTGTGATTACTCAAAAGTGGAAGACAAACTCATTGTGGAATAGGGTGCTGATATAATGCCCAGTTTATGTTCTAACTCCAAAATATACTTCTTAAATAGATATGTAATGTGAATGTATACTTATAAAACATTTAGATTTACAGTCTGATAAGCTTTCTGAGAGTATGGAAATGTTACTAATGAATTCTGACTGCCTTTTGAGCATTTCATTGAAATGATAAGCTTTCAAAATGTACAATTTTCTTTTTCAAATTTGGGCAAGTTGCAAACTGCTAACATAAATATTTCTTAGGAGACAAAGGCTAGCGTGTCATAGCAATGTTGCCTAACAATGTATGACCTTCTAACCAACAATATAAATTACCTCTATAAAGGATTAGTGAATTAACGGCTGATTAAAAGACCTTTGACTAACTGATAATAGGATAAAATCAGCCTGTAACTTTGTTGGGGTTGGAATTCTTAAATAAGGATCAATAATTCTGCTGTGTCTTGCTTCAAGGTCTGTGAAACCTAAATATATATGGACTTTATAAATAATGAGATAAAAAGACACCCTGTCAGCAATATACCTTTTTCACATTGACTGCTTAATTGCCTACAACTATTGTTATAGGGGCTCTGTGTAGCATATTAAGTAATTGAAACATCGCTGTGTGATAGAAAAATCAATACCACTCTAATAAGAAACAAATGTGGTTCAGTACGTAACGTAAGCAAATGAGCTGAAATAAGCTATTTTGATTGTCCACTGAAACCATATTGCTCTTGATTAGTGTTTTGCTGGTTCTTTCCAGTGTTAATAATGAATTCCAATGAGTTTTGAATAGTTCATATTTTTAAAATAGTTGTGTTTTTTAACAAAACTAGGCTGGAGATATAAGTGAAGTTGCTTATATTTTAACTTGAAAACTGCCTTTAATTAAAACAGCTAATGTTCTTTATTGATCTGCTTAAATGTGTTATAGTAGATAAACCTTTTGTACTTTTCCTTAGGTAATGTATCTAAACATTTCAACTAAATGGAATGGCTTCACAGTTCACATTATTTCCTCAGTGATTAAGAGCATTATAAAACAGTATTTAGTCATTATAAACATTTATATTGTACATTCAAATGTATGGAAGCTAGGACAGCCAGCCTTTCAATACTTTCATTTGCCAAACATACAGAAATCAGAACTTTAGGCACAGTTAGTATGTGTTTGTTCCCAGAACACTTCTTTCCGTGTTTGTTCCCAGAACTCAAATTTATGTAATATTGCTGTGAAGTTACAGAGTATTCTCGGTAATTGTAGGCTAATATGTACAATAAGCTTTGCACTTTGTTCCAGATCTACAAACATTTATAGTAATGTTAAACAAAAACATCTTACATCTAAACAGAATTTAAAATATCTGTAAGTTGTTTACAATAGTATCCCATCATTTTCTCAACATCACAACTTTCCCTTCACAGATGCAATCATCATTTAACAATTACAGTTCTTGGAGATTAATGGCTGTTGAGTACTGCCCCAACATGAAATTCTGCCCTGAGTGAAGTCAATAGGAGGTTTCCTAATGACTTCATGGGGACAGGTGTTATGTTTCTTGATGCCTCAGAGCATAACTTACGATAAATACAAACTACTATAATAATTTTTATGTGATTGAAAACCCAAACCCAAACATACCTAGAAGCTGTGACAAACTATAACTAGATGTTATTATAAAAATGATCACTTTCAAAGTTCCTGCACTCTCAAGCGTCTTAAATATTTTGGTTAATTTATCTTTAATAAAAAGATGCTCGCCGGCAGGGAAGGAGCTGGTGCAGCATGCAGGGAAAAGCCGCCCCTTGCCTGCCCTGTGGCCAGCATTCCCTGCTGCAGCTGCTCGCAGCCCACGTGGGGCAGTTCTGAGCAGGCACAGGCAGCCCCACATGGGCTGTGAGTGGCTGCAGTGTGGGGCACTGGTTATGGGGCAGGCGCTGGGCCGCTTTTTCCCCGCTCAACACCAGATTGTAACCTGCAGCTGCTGCCAACCTGGGCCCCGTGCCAGCTCTGGGCTCACCTGTTGGGGCTGTGCTGCAGCGGCAGCAGGTGCAGCACCCCCGCTTGCTGCACTGGGCAGCATTTGTTGCTACTGCCTGCCTGGAGCTCCCACGCTGGGCAGCCCAAAGGCAGTGGTGGCATCCTCAGCACAGCCTACCGCGCCGTGAGTTCTGTGCAGGCAGTACCCAGCAAATGGTACCCAGCATGGCAAATGGGAGGACTGCAGCTGCTGCCGTTGTGGTGCAGCCCTGACAGGTGAGCCTGGAACCGTGTGGAGCCCAGGCTGGCAGCGGGGGTGCGTCACAAGCTGATGCTGAGCAGGGGAAAGGTGGCCCCCCACCTGCCCCATGGCCGGCGTCCTGGACTGCAGCTATTCGCAGCCCACATGGGGCTGCCTGTGTCTGTTCAGGACAGCCCCACATGGGCTGGGAGCAGCTGCAGCAGGGAGCTCCAGCCACGGGGCGGGTGAGGGGCTGCTTTTCCCTGTGCTCCACACTAGCTCCTTCACTGCCCTTCCCCACCCCCTTCCCTGAGGTTCCAGCACTGGGGCAGCCACATGGTCCCAGGCCAGAAGCCCCTGCTGAGGCTTCCAGCTGGGGGAGGTGGAGTCAGGTGGGCTCTGCTGCTGCAGCAGCCCACCAAGGATTCCCCTGGGTTCTACTGCCTCTGGGTCCTGTCATTTGGTTCTGTTCTGAGGAAATTTGAAGAGTGCTTTGCACTTTGTCCTGATCTCTCCCTGGTACCTTTAATAGGAGTGTTGCCTGCAAGTCAGGAGAAGTGATTGTTCCATAACAGATACTGCTCTCAGTTTTGAGAACTACACGCCAAAAAGTTCTGGACAGATTAGAAAGAATCCAGAAGAAAGCAGCAAAAAATGATTGAAGAGCTAGAAAATATGACTTACAAGGAAGGGTTGGTAGAACATGGATTATTTTGTCTGGAGGAAAAGAGAATGAAGGGGGAATTGGAATTCAAACACATAGAAGGTGGGTATACAGGGGCTGGTGATATTCTATATCTGCAGAAGACAGAACATGAAGCAAAAGTTTTAAATTGCAGCAAGAATAAAATAGTTTGGATATTAGGAAGATATTTCCTACTGTGAAGGTGGCTAACGATTAAAACAGATGATCTATGGAGGTTGTGGAATGTATATCCTTGGTAGTTTTTAAGAACAGGTTAAACAGGGTTTGTCTACAGGTGCACTTTAATATGCAATAGCCTATTTTGTGGTGCATTAAAGTGTTACGTAAAAACCATGTCATTACACTAATGAGCAGTAAAATAGACTATTGCATATTAAGCATTACCATAAAAACCATGCACATTCGTTACTGTACATTAAGGCAGCCTAATGCGCATTTCTTTAGTACCTCACACTGGAGAGTGCCTATACATTAGCACTGAAGGTGCTCTGAAGCACTGGAATTCCAGTGCATCAGAGATTTGATTAATCAAGTCTGCTGAAGCATGGCAATTGTTGCACTCCACCAGCCTCCTGCACCTCTATATATAAGAATTCCTGCACTAAAAATGGTGGTGATGGTGCTTGAACTAAAGTTTGTCAAATGAGTTTTAGTTCAAGTGCCCCCTACTGATATTTTTAAGCATGGAAATGCTCATACAGGAGATGCAGTGGCACTTTAATTACAGTGGCTCTTGGAACTGCTCTAATTAAAGTACCACCCACAGAGCATGTGTAAAAGTGCCCAGAGGTACTAAATTTAATGTGCATTAGAAAAAAGCTCTTTAATGCACATATAGACACACCCACACAGGTGTCTGGAATCATCTAGACAGGACTGACTCTGTATTGAGCAGGAGTTGGAACTAAATGTCCTCCTGAGGTCCCTTCCAGCTCTATTTTTCTATGATTCTATGGTTGTCTCCTGCCGAGTCCAGAAGGAATTGCATTTGACTGTAGCACAATCTTCACAAGCGGGCTCTTTGAGGGTTTCAGCAGTGTTCTCCATTGCTTAATGATCTTAATGGCTTAATCTAGTCTAATTTGTCTCAACCTCAGGAGGATCTCACAGGTGAAGAGATCTTCAGGCTGATTAAATATTGGAGAAACACATCATAAGGGACAGAGAGCGCAGAGAAATTCCTCAAATATCACTTCATCTGCTCTGAGGAAAATACTCACAACACCCAATTTACCAGTCTAAAACCTACCTTTACTCACTATGTCCACTCCAGGAGAGAAACAGATCTCATCTTGATCAGAACATGCTACAATATAAAAATGAACACTCCATGAACTGCACGCCTCTGGTTATCACATACCACCTCATAGTTGAATTTAAAAGACAAATCATTAACTGTTTACAACTTATACCTGAATAAGATCACATCTTGAGAAAAAGTCTTTGAACTTCCTCATTTCTGGCTTTCAATCCCACTGCCCCCTCCTCACCTCATCAAACTCATCATAAGAAGCAAACTCTCCACTGATCAATAAATACCAGGCAACACAAGACTCTGCCAAAAAACAATCATCACGAACCTGCCACCATATGGCCACCATTACCACAATCAATGCACATAACAACAAAACTATCAGGATCCATATATTCTACACATGTCTATTACAAAATATTATATACTTCATCAAATGCACCAAATTCCTTCTTGGGAAACTATATAGGTGAAACTAAATTCTCAGAAAACTCTTTCAGAGAAAAATGATAAAGGACAGAAACACCCAATCATAAGTGGGAGAACACTTCAACAGAACTACCACTTATTTGCTGACCTCACCACTTACCATCAAGACCAAAGAGCTAGTGTACAAGGCTTGCATACTCAGCACTCTCATGTATGGTGGGGAAACATGGATAACTTATGTACATCAAGAGAAAATGTTAAACAGCTGTTTCTTTTCTTAATGGTGCATATTGGTTTCTGGCAGTTTCTAAAGCATAAACAATCAGAGTAAGAACACATACAGTTTTTGCATATTTAGAGAAAAAATGAGGTCCCAACAGTTCCCTGATGTTAATTAGTATTGTTTTCTGCAATGTGAAGAGGTAACTGAAACAATCATTTACAAAATTTGGTCCGATAGGGGACATTTCATTTCAGGCACAAACACGCTAGAGAAATGTTTGTTCAATATTCTATAGTTCTTGGAGGAGAAATTGATAGAGCTGTCCACAAATATATTTTATTGACGGTTTATTAAACTCACACATCCTAGGCACACAAGAACTTAAAACAGAGTGAGGATGTACAGTTAAAGTGAAAATATCATAATAGCGCTACATAAGGTAGTAAGATATTTATATTGTCTCTATGTAAGATGGCCATGAAAAGAAAACACTTTTCCTGTCCTGTCTACATACGCTGCATACTGCAAAGAGCAGAGTATTTTTTTAAGATGAAAATAAGACTGCAAACAGACATTATCTTTGTGCTGCCATAAACATTTTTACAGTTGAGCAAAACCTAAGCAAACAGATATCCATGTTCCTTGTCACACACAAATGCCCAAAGTTCTGGCCATGGCAACAAGTGGTAAAAAATTGTGCTTTTTTTTTGCACCAGATATCTGTTTGCTTTATAGCAGGAAGCCACAGGCAGCCTGGAGCTTCAGCTACACCAGACAAGTGTTTCCAGGGCTTCAGGGACCCAGTCTTGTACACCTTAGGAATTCCCTTTCAGGGGCATGCAAGATTGGGCTTCTGGGGCCCTGGGAGTGCCTCCCTTGGTTCTCCCATTTACAGAGGCAGGCACTGGATATGTGCACATATAGCACTGCCATGCCCTGACTCAGGGTGCACATGTGCAAACAGGAGAACCTGGGGATCTCCCATTTCTGAGGTGCACCTGAGTTGGGGCAATACGTATATTACCACCTATTGTTGCATGCATAATTTTCAGCATGTGTGCCCCAAGGGAGCACCTTCCAAATGAGGGAGCCTGAGGTTCCTTTGTTTGCAGTTGTCTCACAGAACTGGCCCTCTGAAGCCCCGGGAGTGGTAGGAGTCCAACCCTGCAGGACAATCAGTGACATGTCTGTTACATAGCCTGGCACAGTTGTTTCTTCTCCAAGGCGACATCTGTTTTTAGCATAAGAGATGTAGTGGAAGAAAAATATTAATCTTTTGGTTAGCTCAATCTGCTAATATCTCCTGAGATGTAACACTAGCCATCTGTCCATATCTGGTTTTTCTATAACGATACCTTGGTTTAGGGGGTAGTTATTGATTTTTTTCATCTCTCCATTTTTATTTCATAAACAAGTTATGGGAACAAAATATCTTGGTCTTACTTAAACCAGTTTTTAAACACTCCATTCAGCAGGTTGACAAGACTCTTAATGAGACAAAGTTACATGTTTTCTTCTCTTCTAATATCGTTGACGTTCAGTTAGTAGAGAAACTAGTTTAGCTAGCTGCCATTTCTGTTTTCTAAATACTTTTTACCTCAGTAAACTTGACAGTCTCCACTCCCTGTATTGCCTTTATGTTCTACTGTATTTTGTTTGAGGGGTATTGATCTTAGTTTTGACTGTTTGAAGCTTGTTCATATAAAATTCATTTTTCCTAGAACAGTAAGCAAAAAAGGAAACAAAGCTTGTAAAGTATATAGGGAAGAATTTGGGGGATAATTTTTCTAAAATATGGCTGCTGAATCTGAGCATTTTAAATAGAAGGTTAAAGAGCTCCATACATTAAATTGCTATACTTTCTTGGATACAAATACATACTTCTGTCCCCGCCTCCCTCCTCCATGCCTCCAAATTAGCTTCCCAAAACTGAATTGTGTGTATTAAGTGGGGAATATTCTGCCTGTAATAGAAACATCCTGCTTTGATTCCTGCTCCACAGTACAGCAACGTTACTATTCAGGCAGCTGAGGGAGTCAATGGCCCATTGTACTTCACTCCACGGGTGTAAGCAATAGTCTCTCTTTTGTAAGTCTTGATATTCTAGTAATCATAGAATCATAGAAAATTAGGGTAGGAAGGGACTTGAGGAGGTCATCTAGACCAATTTCCTGCTTGAAGTAGGACCATCCCCAATTAGATCATCCCAGCAAAAGGCTATGTCTAACTGGGACTTAAAAACCACCAAGGATGGAGTCTCTGCAATCTCTGTGGGTAACCTGTTCCAGTGCTACACTACCCTCATACTGATAAATGTTTCCCTAGAATCTAACCTAACTTTCCCTTGCTTTAGCTTGAGACCGCTGCTCCTTGTCTTGTTATCTGCCACCACTGAAAACAATTGAGTTCCACCCTCTTTGTAACCACCCTTCAGATAGTTGAAGGCTGTTATTAAATCCCCCCTGTCTTCCCTTCTCCAGATTCAGTAAGCCAAGTTCCCTCAGCCTCTCCTCAGAAGTAATGTTGCCCACACCTCTAACCATTTTCTTTACCCTCTAGATGCTTGTCCACATCCTTTCTGTACTGGGGGGCCAAAATGGAACACAGTACTGCAGATTAGGGAAATCACTTATTTCAACCTGCTGGCAACACTCCTGCTAATGCAGCCTAATATGCTGTTAGTTTTCTTTGGACAAAGGGCACATTGTTGACTCATAGTCATCTTATTGTCCACTGTAACTCCCAGGTCCTTTTCTGCAGAGCTGTTGCTTAGCCAGCTCATACTAGTGCATGGGATTGTTCTACCTTAAGTGCAGGACTTAGAACTTGTCTTTATTGAACCTCATGAGATTTCTTTTGGTCCAGTCTTCCAATTTGTCTAGGTCTCTCTGAACCCTAGCATTCAGCATATCTACTACTCCTCACAGCTTGGTGTCATGCACAAATGTGCTGAGGGTGCACTCCATCTCATCTTCCAGATTGTTTATGAAGACAGTGAAAACTGGCCCCAGGACCAACCCCTGGGGTACTCCACTTGATATCAACTGCCAACTAGACACTGAGCTATTGATTACTACCCTTTGACTCAGATGATCCAGCCAGTTTTCTATCCACCTTACAGTCCACTCATCCAACCCATATTTCCTTGATTTGCTTGCAAGAATGTTATGGGAGACACTATCAAAAGCCTTGCTTTGTAGCAGGAAGGTATCAAGGTATCACATCCATTGCTCTCCCCACATCCACAGAGCCAGTCATCTCATCACAAAAGACAATCAGCTTGGTCAGGCTGACTGTTAGTGAATCCATGCTGACTGATCTTAATCACCTTCTTCTCCTCCAAGTGCTTAGAAATAGATTCCTTGAAGATCTGTTCCATGATTTTTTCAGTGACTGAGGTGAGGCTGCCCAATCTGTAATTCCCCAGCTCCACCTTCTTCCCTTTCTTAAAGATGGGCACTATATTTGCACATTTCCAGTTATCTAGGACATCATATAATTGCCACAAATTTTCAAAAACAATAGCCAGTGGTTCTGTAATCACATTAGCCAACTCCCCTAGGACCCTCAACTGTATCCTGTCTGGCCCCATGGACTTGCATACATCCAGCTTTTCTAAATAGTCCTAACTTACTCTTTTTTCACTGTCATGTACTCAATTCCACCCTGAATTGTACTGTCAGGTCTAGTAGTCCATGAGCTAACCTTGCCTGTAAAGACAAAGGTGAAAGAGGTATTGAGTACTTCAGGCTCTTCTTTATCCTCAGTCACTAGGTTGCCTCCCTCATTCAGCAAGGGACCCACACTTTCCCTGATCTTCCTTTTGTTCCTGACATACTTGTCAAAATGCTTCTTGTTTCCCTTCACATCGCTTGCTAGCTGTACCTCCAATTGCACTTTGGCTTTACTGATTTAATCCCTGCATGCCCAAGCTATAGTCTTATACTTCTCCCCACTATTTGCAAGTTTGCTTTTTGTGTTTTAGCTCACTGAAGAGTTCCCTGCTAAGCCAAGCTGGTCTTCTGCCATACTTGCTATTTTTCCTGCACCCTCAGTACAATTGGATCATTTGTCTTAAAGTCCAAACAGCTCCCATGGATTCCCTCCCCCCTTAGACTGGCCTGCCAAAGGATCTTGTCCATGAGTTCCCTGAGTGAGTGGAAGTCTGCTTTTCTGAAGTCTAGGGTCTGTATTCTGCTGCTCTCCTTCCTTCCTTCCCTCAGGATACTGGACTCAATCCTCTCATGGTCATTGCTGCCTAGGTTACCCTTCATGTCTACATTCCCCAACAATTCTTCCCTGTTTGTGAGCAGCGGGCCAAGAAGAGCAAGGTCTCTAGTTGGCTTCTCCACCAGGAAGTTTCCCCCAAAACTCTCCCCAAATTTCCTAGATTCCCTGTGTATTTCCCAGCATTCCCTGCTGTATTTCCATCCCAGCAAATATCACAGTGATTGAAGTCACCCTAACCTTTCTTAAGATAAATTTCATATCTGCTAGGGGTGTGCAAAGCAGGCCCTATTCAATTCGGATTTGGCCTAAATCAGGGACAGTGATTTGATTCATTGATTCGGATCACTGTCCCCGATTTGATTCAGCTGAATCCAAATCTGAAGATTCGATGCTGACTTGGAGAATCAATAGTTCGTACATAGACAAAACTTTAAAAGTTTTGTCTATGTCCCTTGAGGTAGCAGTCACAGCTAGTCTAGTGATTGCTGCAATGCTGGGGCACATGAAGCATCCCACAGGAGTGGGGTGGGGGGTCCTTATTGTGCTCAGAGGCAAACCCAGAAGTGGACTCAAAGTACTTCCAGTCCACTTCCAGGTCTGCTAGGGAGAGCACTGCCCCCCCTCTGTGCCCCTCCAGCTCAGCAATTGGTCATAGGAGGACCCCCAGGTGCCCCCCCAAGACCCAGGAGGCACCAGCCACCGAGCCGGGGGGGGGGTACGGGGGGCCCCCCTGTGTCCTCCCCAGTGGACCTGGAAGTGTACCAGAAGTGCTTGTGGTCCACTTCCGGGTCTGCTGCCGAGTGCACTGGGGATGCCCTCATGGTTCTGTGGGACACTCCATTGCAGCATTCACAAGCCCTTGCTACATAGAGGTATGTAGAAAAAAACATTTAAAGCTGTCTCTATGCCCGAATCTCTGAATCTTTCCAAATCGATTTGGAGGATTCCAATTTGATTTGGAGAGTTTAAAGAGTCCTCTGATTCGATTAGGATCTGGAGATTTGGCCACGGAATTAGGCCAGTTCTCTACCAAATTGAAGCAGGGACCAAAGCTTTGACCCTAGTATCTGCTATATGCTCCTGTTAGCTTAAAGGGGAAAAGAGTGTCACAGCTAAAGATTAGTCTCTGTCTCTGCTCTATGAAGTCATAGCTATGGATTCCCCCCTTCCCCCCCAGTTCTGCCTTTCAAAAACAACGGGTATATTATAGTTCAGGGTGTGTTTTATGCAAGAAATATGGTACTGCTGAGTTACTGGGAAAGAACTCCCTGAGTTTTTCTCTGCTTAACTGAGCAAATCAGGGCTTAAAGAAGAGTAAAATATAGTCTAGTATGTACTCAATGTAAACGAATTTAAAAGATACTTGAATATTCATTTCTGATAGTGGAAAAATAAATATAATGGTAAGATAGAGGAATACTTTATATGCTCCAGTTTGTTCACCAATTCTGTACAGATTTTCCAAAGGTAATGTGGAGTTTTGCAGGAACTAATTGTTAGGGGGAAAAAATCTTCATCTACTGCCTCACAAAGCATGAATTAGCAATGACTGCACTAAAGAAGAAAATATAAATTATTTTTAAAATGAGCTTGAGTTTTTTTTAAACAGAACAGTTTCTATAGTTCAGTGTATTAAGGACAAGGGCATTAGCTTGCAGTGCTCCATCATTTGTCTTATAAATGTCTATTAGCAGGAGTTTATGCTGTAACCAACTCTGTGCGATCTCACCCAACATAAATCTTTACAGTGTCTAGAGTAAAACAATACGGAAAGCCAAATGTGGGGTTGGGGTGGAGGTTCAATTATCTTGGCATTACAGTATCAGTGAACAAACCTGTAAACTTTGTAGTTTCCATACTTGTATCATATCATTTAAATATCTTTGTTTTCTTTTTTGTGGAGTTAAGGTGTTAGTGATATTTACAAGCAATATTGTAGACTTTTGATGTTTTGAAATCAATTACACATGGCTAATAAGTATGGCTGGAGGGAACTACAGACTAGTCAGCCTACCTCTATACCTGGAAAGATCATACAGTAGGTCCTCAAGGAATCCATTGTGAATCACCTAGTAGTGAACAAAGGGATCAGGAGCAACCAGCATGGATTTACAGATAGCAAGTCATGCCTGACCAATCCGATTTCATACTTTCCTATGATCAGATAATCCTAGATTTGCTAGCATACATAATCAATCTATAGATGACATTTAGAATATATGTTTTTAGGAGCGGGTACTGTCTTGATTTGGTGCCTAAGAAATAAGTACCTGAAGGATCCTTCTCACATGGAGTACTTTGTGCTTGGCTGAAAAGTCATCTAATGAAGCAAGAAAGTAGTTTGTGATACCAGCTACTTTGTCCATTCAGTGTTGGCCTCCTGCCTTCCTGAAAAAGGAAGAAAGAATTATGAATGAGATTTGATGTTTAATTTATTGAAATAAAATTGGTCTCAGCTACTAATCTCATGAAATCACTCATCAATAAACCATCATTCAAATAGTGGGGTAAAGATTGGATTTATGAATGGCAGAATGTTTCTACAAAGCACCGGGCTGGGTATTCATGAGAGACAAGAGGAAATATATTCTCTAAAGAAAGGAAGCCATATCTTGGGGAAGAGGCTTTTGATATGCAGGTCTGAAATATCCCTTTTCTGACACACCCTTAATTGATATAGGTAGTATCTAAAGACAAGGATAATGGGATTTTACTCTGATCCATAAAGTTAAAAGCACTGCATATATGTAAGAGGAGGTAAGTTTCAGTGATTGACCACCCTGGAATATTGAATTTTTGATGTATGAATGAATTACATTGAAACTTAGCATTAAGCTATTTTGTTTTAATTAACTACATGGTTTGTTCACCTCATTGTAGAATTCTTTTCTCTCTCTTTAATCAAAGCACACATGTTCATGTTATGCATATACTGAAATTAATCTTCCACACTGGCTGTTAAATGTAAACTAATAGACTAATGGATAGATTTGAATGAATTCAAGTCAGCAGGGCCAGATGAACTTCATCCCAGGATAGTGAAGGAACTGGTAAAAGAGATCTCAGAGCCCTTGGCAATGATATTTATGAAGCTGTGGGAGACAGGCCTGGTACCAGAGGACTGGGAAAGGGTCAACATAGTGCTCCTCTATAAAAAAAGGCAAAAAGGAGGACCTGGGGAGCTACAGCCTGGAAAGTTACGGGAGCATATCCTAGGGAAAGCCATTTGTAAGTATCTGGAAAAGGAAAGGCTGATCACAAACAGCCAACCTGGATTTATAAAAAACAAACCATATCACCTTCCTGGTGGTCTAGTGGTTAGGATTCAGCACTCTCACCGCCACAGCCTGGATTTGATTCCCGGTCAGGGAAGTTCCTTTTAAGTTCATCACAGGGGCACAGAAGGGAATTGGTGAGGTTTTATTCACCAAGGCGACCCTGGGGGTTACAAGAAATAATGGCCACAAGCTAGCAGAGAGCAGATTTAGACTGGACATTAGGAAGATCTTCTTCACAGTTACAGTGGCCAACGTCTGGAACGTGCTCCCAAGGGAGGTGGTGCTCTCCCCTACCCTGGGGGTCTTCAAGAGGAGGTTGGATAGGCATCTAGCTGGGGTCATCTAGACCCAGTGCTCTTTCCTACCTATGCAGGGGGTCAGACTCGATGATCTATTGAGGTCCCTTCCGACACTAACATCTATGAATCAAATAAACTTGATCTCCTTCTTTGGAAAAGTAGCTACTTAGGTGGATGAAGGGAATGGTGTGGTTATAGTGTATCTGGACTTCAGCAAAGCTTTTGACATGGTCCTGCAAGACCTTTTCATAAACAACTTGGAGAAATGTGGGTGAGATAAGACTACTATAAAGTGGATAGATACGTGGGTCAATATCTGCAAGCAATGGGTAATTATTAATGGGTCTATGGCAGAAGGTTTCTAGTGGAGTCCCACAGGGCTCTGTCCTGGTTCCAGTGCTGCTCAATGTGTTTATTAATGATTTTGGATGCTGGCTTAGAAGGCTTATTGAGCAAGGCTGCAGATAACATGAAACTGGGAAGAATGGCGAACACATTGGAAGATGCAAATGCAATTCAGAAGTATTGTGTCCTTCTGAATTGGTAGAGCTAACAGGATGAAGTTCAATGTGGACCAATGTAAGGTGCTACACCTTGGGAGGAATAATCAAAAACACAAATATAAAATGAGTAACATCTGGCATGATGGAAGCACTATGGAAAAGGACTTGGAAGTCTTAGCAGACCCTAGACTCAATATGAGTCTGTAATGTCATGCAGCTGCACAAAAAGTGAATGTGGTTTATGGCTTTAACAAAAGGACATGGAGAAATTAGAGGTTTCAGAATTGGGCAACAAAGAAGACAAAGGACTTGGAAAGCAAATTACATGAGAAGAGGCTGAAGGAGCTAGGCATGTTTAGCTTGCAAAAAAGCTGCTTAAGAGGGGCCACGATAGCAGACAAAAGCACCTCTTCTGTCTTTTTTCAGACAGGAGGGCATGGACCAATAGTTTGAAGTTACAGCAAAGTTTAGATTGGATATCCAGAAAAAATGTCTTCACTGCTAGACTAGTGAGGCAGTGGAACAGACTGCTTAGGGAAGCTGTGGACTTTCTATCACTGGAGGTGTTCAAGAAGAGGTTGGCCAGCCACTCGTCAGGGATGATCTAGGCGTCGCTATGCCTATGTTCTACTATGGGTATTTCCCATGCTTTTGGGATTTGCTGGTTGCCCTTCCTCCTCCCCCATACTTTCTGCAATGTGTCAGGGTGTTTTTAAGCCTCCCTCAGAGGCATTGGGTGTTGGCAACAGCGAAGGCTGGAGACTTTGATTGGGGAGTGCTAATTCTCCTGATGGAACCAAAGCCAGAGGTTTCTGGCTAGAGGCCTTGCCTATCCACTTAGGGTTAAACCAATCACTGTATATGGAGTCAGGAAAGGATTTCACCACATAGTATGGACTGGGGGTGCGGGGGTTGCCTTCCTCTGTAGCAAGGGACATGACCCTCTGCCTGGCACCTCTTGAGTATATGTTGATATTTCATAGAAGCAGGACATTGGCTCCTGTGATTCTCCTGCTTTACCTTTAGCAGGTTAGGGTGTTAGAGCTGTGTTGTATTAGGGTCAAGAGCAGTCTTATGTAGAGTTTAGATTGTGGTTTGTATGGGATGGTTTAGATAGGGATGGTCCTCCCTCAGGCAGGGGGTTGGAATAGATGATGTCTAGAGGTCCCTTCCAGCCCTACTTCTCTATGTTTCTATGAAAAGGATTGTTATGATGAAAAATTATGCAGACTATATTGATTATCTTTTTAAGGATTCCCAAATGTAGCTCCCTCTAGGGAAATGTGCATTATGTCAAGCCCCTTACTAGCCAACATCTATATGAAGAAAGCTGGTTGGGGCCACCTGCCAGAAGCAAGAGTTGGGGGATGAACTGAACACCCTTCCCCCATACTACATACTGGTAAACACTGCTAACACTATTGAATATTTCCTAACTCAGAAAATACAAACAGGCTGTGTCTACATGAATGGCAGACTGTGAAGTTGTTACTGTGCAGTCATTTAGTACTTGCATAACCAAGTACTAAATGACTGTACAGTAAACCGCATTATTATGCAGTAGTGTCCCCGCACAGTTTTTTTTCTAATACTACTGCACAGTAGCTATGAGCCACTGCACAGTATATCATTGGAACTGCAGAGTAATGTCTTGTGTAGATGTGGCCACAGTGCACTAAAAACATTGGTACAGAGTGGTAAGTTATACGATGTTCTTATGCAATGTGGTTATCATGCACAGGGTCCTTTTACATTTTTTTTTCTCGTGTGGCACTGAAATTTTCTAATCGCTCTATTCTAGGCTAATGGAGGCTACACTGCTAACTGTATCTCTTACATTACGTTAACATGTAACAACTATGTACCTATGTAGTTACCATGTGCAGGGTCCTGTATTGTCTTCCACCTCTATCAAGCCACATAACTATAATTAAGGTTTTTAAACAAAGATTTTAATCTGTTCCTAAATAAAAGTATACCCCTCTCCTCTCTCCCAGCTCCTACTTTCTCTTGTCTCTTCTGAAAAAAAATATTGGGACATAGAGAGAACTTGCCTTGCGCAGACCAGCATTCAGAAGGCCTTTGGAGGGAAAAAAGTCCTGAGAGTAGCTTGAATAAGGTGATAGGTCTTTGATGTAGTGAGATGGGGTGATGGTTCTCGGTGCATATATAGCACATCCGCATAAGTGCGGATGTGCATTTCCCCGGGGACAAATAGCACAATATGTACCACTGCTACTTGTCCCCAGGGAATCCCTATGTATGCACACTCTGGCATGTAGCACAATCCTCAGGTGGGGTAGGGAAAGCTGGGGCCAGCACCTGGCTAGACTCCAGTTTCAGCTGGTGCATGCTGCCACCATATACGCCACTGCATGGGGGTTTTTTTACATCAGGGAGGGTTTTTTACAACCCTCCCCCTCCCCCCCCACATTGCATATTAGCAGCATAGGGAATGGCTGCATGAGTGGAGCATTTGATGTGCAGTGCTGTAGTTGGGCCTGCGGCTCTGCATACCACATGTGTGCCTTCATCTGGACGTACCCATAGAGAACTTGGAAAGTTCTTTCTACACCTTTACCACTACTTCTTGATTTGACCACCAAACCCAAGGAAACTGGAGCTTCAATCACTTTTGGTCTATTCCCCTAAACAGGGAAAACTTCCTGTGCTTGTAAGCTAAACCAGGCCAAACTACCCGTATAATGCAAATATCCCTGGGTTAGTCTTTTTAAAGGAGCCTTCCACCTCCTTCATGATGTGCTGGCTCCTTGTACATTATGAAGTAATGTCTTGTGTATCATCATCCCCGTGCTTAAAAATGGTGGTGGGGGTGCTTTAACTAAAGACTCACCCACACTTGCCTCTCATTCCTAATTCTAAATGAAGGATACTTCCTTTTTAAGTCAAATACATACTTTATACACAGGTGAAATCTAAATGAAATCAGTGAATTTATACACAGGTGAAAATCTAAATGAAATTCTCTGTATATGCCATTTAATACTGAACTCATGTACTTAGAGAGAGAAATAATACTGAACTATCTTCATTCTTGGAAATAGAGTGATTACACGGTTTGTCCAAAAATAAGCCATCTCGTTTAAAAAAGGTTCCTAAACTACCATTTAGAAAAGCTTGTTGAACAAGCTTTAGTTAAAGCACCCCCACTGCCATTTACAGCTAAGGGATGCTGACACATGAGATGCTCTGGGCACTTTAAAACAGTTCTGAGAGCCACTCTAAATAAAGTGCCGCCTCTCTCTCTCTCCCAGAGCATGTGTATAAATGCCCCAGGTGCTGGTGTCGCAAACACATCTTCTATAATGGTGCACTGCTCAGACTGTGTTCATGATGTCATCTAGCTTATATTGTAGTACCCAAGGATATGGAGCTAAGAAGGGGGATGCTGCAAGAGTACCACTACAAGTTTATCCCCAAGTTCATCCCTGCTGTGTTTCACTGGAAAGTGAAATATGACAGTAATATTTTCTTTGAATCTCAGCTTCATGAAATATCTCCTGTTTCATAAGATAAACCTTCTTCTTATTCGTTCATCTGGAACAGATTGAAGACAATTACCTCAGGCTGGACAAGATATGCAAAGAAATGGAGACTCAGGGGGTTCTTTCTTTGAGTTCCTCAGAATTCTAGAGAAGGAGGGTAAATGTATGAAAGAGAGCAAATAAATGAAGATGAACAGAACAGAAAGCATTAATTCCTGAGGCACAAGGAAGATTTGGGTATGTTCAACCATTGGAAATATTACAGGGCCAAGGGGGTGGCCCTGTAATATTTCCAGACTTGTTCAGGTGGTGGAATATGGAATTGATCAAGTGTCCCTTTAGCTGTGAGAGAAGCTGCAGAAGAAGTAGTGAAGGGACTTACTGTTTGAAAGAGAGAGCCCATGAGAGTGACAGGAGGGAAACAAACTCCTACAGGAGGGAGATTGAAGGGAAGGAGATTGGCAGTCAAGTCCAGGATAGAGAAATGATTGTTTTAGATGCTTTGTCAAGGTTCTGTGTTAGAAAATAAAACTATGCCCCTAAAAGACTAGAGGGTGACAATGGATCCTTGGTTGCCTTGTGTCACGGCAGGGTCCTACAGGAGGGCCGTGATCTCCTCAAGGCCCCCTTCCCATGCCAAGTTGACCCAAGGGCACCCTCAGATTCTCGCCCACCATGTCTTTGATGTTCACCTATGTTAGGGAGGCTGCCTTTTACACCCTCTTGGTCACTTCTCAATGGACACTAAGACCCCATTGTTTTCCAGACCCCTCGTGGGTCCCGCTCTACAATGGGTACCTCAGGGGCACCCTAGCCTTAGGGGCTATGCGTGGCTCCTACCACCCCTGTACCATGCCCCAAGCCTTGCAGATGGAATAGACATTGTTCGGTCTGGGTATACACCCTCTCTCTGGTGCTCAGGCTCTCCGCAGCCCTGTCTCTTTCTACGCCTTTTCTCTGACATGTGGGCTCTCCGTGGCCCTCTCTCTCTTTGCGCCTTCTCTCTGGCGCTTCTCCACAATGCTGCCCCCTTTCCTGGGGCCTCTCAAGTGTGGCCCCTTCTCCTGGGGCTTTTCACTGCCCCTCTCCTCTGGGGCTTTTCTCAATAAAGCCTCCCTCTCTTGGGGCTCTTCCACAATGCCCCCTCCTCTGGGGCCTTCTCAGTAATGCCGCCCCCCTCTGGGGCTCTCTCAGGGCCTTCTCAAGTGCTGCCCCCTTCTCTGGGGTTTCTCAAGCGCTGCCCCCTCTCTGGGGCTGGGGTCTATGCACCCTCAATGCTGCACCCTTGCTGGTACTGGGGTTCCCACACTACTGTGAGACCCCTATGAGGCCTCCTCCAACCCCTAATAGCCGCGCCCAAACCACCGGTGACAAACAGTAACACAAACACAAGCCCATAGGCTATAACATAAACAGAAGCCGCCCGGCTATAATCACGCTCAAGCCTACTGGGGTTCTTCATCCCACAGCAGTGTCAAACGCTGCCCCTTCATCAGGCTTCGCTTCGCTTCCACAGCAGAGAACTCCTTCCTCCTGGGCTGCTGCCAGGGAACTGCCTCTGGTCTCAGCTCCTAGGGTTTATAAGGGAGCCAGGCCCTGCCCCTTTCAGTCAGCTGACCATTGGCAAGTGTGGGTCGCTTGCTGGCTCCAGTTGCCCTGGCAACCAACAGCTGGACTCCTTATTCACTGCTAGGGCTCTTTCTCTAGCACTTTCCCCTCTTTGGGAGCCGGGCACCTAAATGCCCTGCGACACCTTGGTTTGACTTTGGGGTAGCCATACTGTATGTTCACTAGCTGATTGCTACCTATATTTTTCGCCACATGAGGAAGGATACAAGGAAGTGGCTGGCCTGTTCACCCACCCAGATAGGCTTATTGCCAAAACAAAAACAAAACATCAAGTCAAATATAAAATCACCCCCCTTGCCCCTCCTGACCTACTACTCCCAGAGACCCTTTTTCAATCCTCTTTGCTTCAACAGCTTGTTTTTCTCATGTTATGGTCCCCAAGCTTCCTGTCTACTTTATCACACCTGTTTCTCTGTATATGCCATTTAATCCCATTACAGGGAATACTTCTCAACTAGGTCTGATAATTGTATAGGACTGGCTGGCCAAGCTCCTTAGCCCTTAAGGTGCAGGGCACCCTAATATACAGAGGCATTAATATAAAAAGCCTTCCTCTTAATGGTGGATTCTACCTGAGGACTAGGCATACTAGACACCTAGCATGACTGTTGCCAGGCATAACTGATAAGAAAAGCTTTAAACTAGAAAAAAGAATGGCAGAAAATGTTAGGAGACATCCATGATCTCTATGCTTTGGACATAATACACAGGAAGAGGAAAACAATCAAGTAAACAAGAACTTAGCAAAGCAAAGAGGAATGTCAGATGGTACGTATATGGAAGAAAGATGAAGAAGGTAATAATACTGAATGGGAGTGATAGGCAGGCAGACAATATACTTAGTGAAAGGCCAATACCTATTCTAGATAGGAAGCTGGATGAGATTGGAGAGAACAACTGAGATATTTGTTGCCAGGGCAACAAAATATAAGAACTAGAGTCACCAGTACAGGATGTGAAACCTGGTATTATATGAATAATGGGATATCTGTGATCCAGTCATGATTATATGGGTGACTAGAAGTAAAAATACAGGTGGTGCAATGGTGTAGGACATTAATGGTGCAGCAGACCATAAATAAATATAAAGTGATATTGAGGATAAAACAGAATTGAGAACAGGCATAAGAAAAGCTACTAAGATGATCTGGGGAATGGGCACCCTAACCTAGGAGTAGAAACTAAGCATGCTTGGCTTGTTTAGCTTAGAACAATCAAGGCTGGGGAGGATAATGGATAAATACAAGGCAGTTGAAAAACCAGGGAGGAAAAAGAACTACTTAGTTAAAAGGCAGTGTTCACACAAAAACAAAATGGATATAAATTGGCCAGGCATAAATTAGGCTAGACATTAGAAGAATGTTTCTGACCATCAGAGAAATGATTTTCTGGAACAGCTTTTCAGTATGAATTCTCAGGAAAAAGAAATCCAACTAATTTTAAGATGGATCTTTATAAGTTTATGAATTTGTGTATGACAGCAGGAAACTGGGTTTGGTGATCCAGGAGCTTTCTTCCAGTTTACATTCCATAAAAGCAACGCCTTGGTCAGAATTTCCTACTGATGGTTAGGGTGTCCCACAACTTTATTGTCAAATCTTTACTCCATTAAACATAAGGCAGCCCTATTATCTTTCTCTCTTTATCAAGTAAATTCTAAGTCCTTTCTTTAGATTCACCAGTCAAGACTCACCCACACATGCCTCTCATTCCTAATTGTAAATGAAGAGTACTTCCTTTTAAGTCAAATAGAATTTCACCAATGTAAAAATGATGTAAATGAAATCAATGCTGAACTCATGTATTTAGAGAAAGATAAATAATACTGAATTATTTTCATTATCTGAAATAAAGCAAATACATGGTTTGTCCAAAAATAAATCTGGTTTTAAAATGTTCCTAAACTACCATTTGGAAAACAATTAAGACTTTCAGGAACTCTCTTATTTTTACTTGGCTCAATAATAGAACTGTTTCATTTTTTGTTAGAGGATAAATTTTAAAATACTAAGAGTTTATGGTTTATTTTCAAAATCATTGAAGATGTCCTAGGAAGTTTTCATGACTGTATACAAGATAGGCAGGTCTTACAGTCAGCAGGGAATTACATCATAACATTACTGAAACTATATGTCAACCTTTTAAGTAAAACCATTTACTCAAAAAAGGATATGGACATGTTATTAGTTAGCTCAAAGGTGTCTTGCTTTCATATTTCAGTTTCAAAAGCAGCTGTTGTTCCCTCTTTCTGACTGAATGACTGAGCTATAGTTAATACTTTTTGAGAGAATGATAAAGGTGCTAAAAATAAAATAGCACAAGATTGTTTTTAAAGCTTTAATGAAATCCAGGGAGCAATTCAACCCGACAGTGGGAGAGGGAGGACTCAAAAGCCACCAGATTTGACTCATAAATATGGAGACTTGCATATATTTTGTGAAAAGATAAGTAAGAATAGTGTAATCATTGATTTTTCAGGTACAAAAAAAAAACCAAAAAGAGGAAGGGAAGCTAGTCATGTTGAGAGAGGATGCCAGAAGTGAGGTACTGGGAAAGGAATGTGAGACAGAAAAAACAGTAGGAATTGAAATAAGAATAATGAAAACTAAAATAGTATGGGTGTACCAATGTCTCAGGGAAAACAACTTATTAATAGTAAGACTAGCAGAGAATCAGTAGGCCTAGTCTCTCACTGTGTTGAAGCTCTGTTCTTCAATATGCTGATTACCTTTTCATGCCACTGAAGCCAGTGGGAATTGAGGATGTTCAGTACTTTGCAAAATGATCACATGGGCTGCTTGCAGACGCTAAAAAAAACAAAAACCCAAAAGAAAAAGTGCTTTACCAGAACAAGCAGCTCGTTACTTCAACCTGGCTCTGCAGCATCTGTATAGATCGGGAGCTTCAGCGGGGCTTTTTGGTGCTTTTATCTAATAGCTGAGTCAATCAGCTATTAGATAAAAGTGTCAGAAAAGCTGCACTAAAGTGCCCAATCTATACAGATGTTGGGCAAAACTGGTCCAACTAACACATTTCCTCTTCTGGACGTGAGCTAGGCTCAGCATGGGAGAACACAGAGTTTAAAGTGCCATTTTGGGGGGCTTTCTTTAACACCTGCAAGCAGCCTTTAAGGCTAGGAACAGAAATTACACATAAAATGGTATAAGTGATCAGAAACTGGTTCAAATCTGTAATACAACATAAATTCAGTGCACATAAGCTGCTTTCAAAATGGCCAAAGAAGGTTTAAGATAAACCTGGATGGAAGCAGTATCAAACTTAACTGACTCATGCTAAATCAGTTTATTGAATTTATGTCCCAGATCCCCACCCCAAATTCAAGTTAACTCTCAGTCTCCCAGAATCCCAAGGTGCTTTGCACCTCTCCTACAAGCTGGGTGGGCAGGCTAGCTACAGGGTGGGTGGGCTAGCCTTGGCCCAAGCTGTCTTCTCCAGATAAGCAGGGAGGCAACCTCTAGTGCACCCCCAGCTTCTGGCCTGAGCCACTGCAGGCATGTAGCTGCATTTCCAGAATCAAAAGTGAATGTCTGTTCACTTACTTATTCTTTCAATATATGCAGCTTAGGCTAAATTGCAAAGATCAAATCGATTCAGCCTTGGGCTGTTTGACTATCTGTACTTAGTCTAAGTGCCCAACAGAATTACTTTGGTCCTTGCTTCTCCACCATCTTATTTCTTTGTTTTCTCCTAGTTGATAGCTTCCCCAACTTTGTTGGCTTTCTTTATTCCTTCTACAGCCCTGATTAAAAATAGAACTTAAAAATGAACAAACCAATAGGTTTTTATAGGAATGTAGTAGGAATATGTAGAAATAACTCTAAAGACCCAGAGGAGTTAGTGGGAAATTTTGTTTAACCATTTCTTTCTTTTGTTTAAGCATTGTGATTATCTGTTCTCCACTACAGAAAAAATCTCTATCAAAGTTTTCTGTAATTGAGAGATTTTATATTCAAGTACACACTTTAGGAAAGAGTTCCTGGAGAAAAGCAGTTTCCCTGGCTAGAAAGCTTCTTACTGTCATCAGATGCAAAACTAGAGGTGGCCAAGAAGGACACCAGCCCTGACTGGCAATTTAAAAGGGGTGCCAAAATTGTTCCCCACGCCCTGGAGTCGCTAAGGATGTGGGGAACAATTACTCCAGCACCAAGAGCAACCACACAGCAGTAGCCTCTTAGATTAATAGATGCATAGATGTTAGAGTCGGAAGGGACCTCAATAGATCATCGAGTCCGACCCCCTGCATAAGCAGGAAAGAGTGCTGGGTCTAGACAACCCCAGCTAGATGCTTATCTAACCTCCTCTTGAAGACCCCCAGGGTAGGGGAGAGCACCACCTCCCTTGGGAGCCCGTTCCAGACCCTGGCCACTCTAACTGTGAAGAAGTTCTTCCAAATGTCCAATCTAAATCTGCTCTCTGCTAGCTTGTGGCCATTATTTCTTGTAACCCCCGGGGGCGCCTTGGTGAATAAAACCTCACCAATTCCCTTCTGTGCCCCTGTGATGAACTTACAGGCAGCCACAAGGTCGCCTCTCAACCTTCTCTTGCGGAGGCTGAAAAGATCCAGTTTCTCTAGTCTCTCTTCGTAGGGCTTGGTCTGCAAGCCCTTAACCATACGAGTGGCCCTTCTCTGGACCCTCTCCAGGTTATCCGCATCCTTCTTGAAGTGCGGCACCCAGAATTGCATGCAGTACTCCAACTGCGGTCTGACCAGTGCCTGATAGAGGGGAAGTATCACCTCCTTGGACCTATTCGTCATGCATCTGCTGATGCACGATAAAGTGCCATTGGCTTTTTTGATGGCTTTGTCACACTGCCGACTCATGTTCATCTTGGAGTCCACTAGGACTCCAAGATCCCTTTCCACTTCCGTGCCACCCAGCAGATCATTCCCTAGGCTGTAGGTGTGCTGGACATTTTTCCTCCCTAGGTGCAGCACTTTGCATTTCTCCTTGTTGAACTGCATTCTGTTGGTTTCTGCCCACTTGTCCAACCTATCCAGGTCTGCCTGCAGCTGTTCCCTGCCCTCCGGCGTGTCCACTTCTCCCCATGGCTTTGTGTCATTTGCAAACTTGGACAGAGTACATTTCACTCCCTTGTCCAAGTCACTGATGAAGACATTAAAGAGTATCGGTCCAAGGACCGAACCCTGCGGGACCCCACTGCCCACAACCTTCCAGGTCGAAACCGACCCATCCACCACGACTCTCTGGGTACGACCCTCCAGCCAATTCGCCACCCACCGGACTGTGCAGTCATCTAAGTCACAGCCTCTTAACTTGTTCACCAGTATGGGGTGGGATACCGTATCGAAGGCCTTCCTGAAGTCTAAGTATACGACATCCACCCCTCCTCCTGTGTCCAGGCGTTTCATAACCTGGTCATAAAAAGAAACTAGATTGGTCAGGCATGATCTGCCTGCCACGAACCCGTGCTGATTTCCCCTCAGCATAATTTGTGCTGCCGGGCTCTCACAAATGTGAGCCTTGATAATTTTTTCAAAGACTTTACCAAGGATGGAGGTGAGACTGACTGGCCTATAGTTGCCCGGGTTCTCAGCCAGGGAAGCCTCCTGGCCCCTTTCCCTCTTTTGCCTCGCTCGGGGATCGTCTTGCTTTGTGCCCGAAGGATCGTTTCCTTAAGGCACAGCCACCCTTCTTGGGCTTCCATCTCTTCAAATCTCCTACTCTGCAGTGTGTCCTTGACTAATCGCCTGAGTTCATTGAAATCAGCTCTCCTAAAGTCTAGCACTTTCACCCTACTAGTTACCTTACCCACTCGATGTCTTATGGTGAATTCTATTATTAGGTGATCACTGTCCCCCAGATGGATACCGATCTGGAGGTCCGCTACCATGTCATCTCCCATTGCCAATACCAGATCCAGTATGGCATTCCCCCTAGTGGGACCGTGTACCTCCTGTGTCAGGTGGAGGTCCTGTACACAGGTTAGAAACCTGCGTGAGCGGTGGGACTTTGCTGTCTGTGACTCCCAGCAGATGTCCGGGTAGTTTAGGTCCTCCATGACTACCGCCTCTTTAGCTTTTATGGTCTCCAAGAGCTGCCTCAGGAGCCCCGAATCTCTTTCTTCCCCTTGATGTGGGGGTCTGTAGCAGACCCCTACCACCAAATCCCTTTCTCCTTGCCCCCCATGTAGCCTAACCCACAATCCTTCTACTTCCTCATCCTTGGATTCCATCTTGATGAGGGTCCATGTATATTGCTCACTGACATAGAGCGCAACCCCTCCCCCTTTCTTCCCCACCCTGTCCTTTCTGTACAATCTATAGCCCGCAAAATGTTCCACCCAGTCATGGGATGAATCCCACCAGGTTTCCGTTAGCCCCACTAAGTCATAGGTGTTTAGTGCAAGCAGGAGTGCTAGTTCATCCTGCTTGCTCCCCATGCTCCTAGCATTAGTATATAGGCACTTGATCCCTGCGACTGGTGCCTTTGCTGCCCCCCCACTCCGAGTCCCAAGGGGCCCATTGTTTCTTACCTTCTCATTTCTTACCTGCGCCGTAGTGCTGGTCTCCCCATGGCTTTCAGGTTCCCAATGCTCTCTTTCTTCAGGCTGGGCTGTCCTTGTGGGTGCCACATGGTTTGGTGGTCCACAGCTTCCCCTGCCCTCATCATCCCCTCCCCCCAACGAGCCTAGTTTAAAGCCCACCAGAGGCCACCAGAGGAGATCCGCCAACGTAGAAGAAAACACACGCTTACCTTTGGGGGACAGGTGAAGCCCATCCCAGCAGAGCATGTCCCTCGTCGTGATGTGCGGGTCCTTCAGCACCAGTCAGTGCACAGACACCATGCTGTTGCTGTTGCTGTTGCTGCTGCTACTTTAAGAGCAAGAGCCAGACTGGGCAGAGCATGTGGTGGCAGCAACAACTGGGTACTGAGTAAGAAACCTTTTCCCCCACTCCTTCCCCACCCTCAGAACCCATGGCCTGCACCCTCCCCCAGTCTCCTGCAGGGTTGCCCTCAGATGCAAATCCTGCTTGTTACACCGCTGACTATCGTGGTATCTAAGCTCACTGCTAGCCCGTGGCAGGTGTTCTATGCCAACAGCATTGCTGAAAGTTGTACATATGCTTAAATCCAAAAATGTATGCCATAGGTAGCACTTGGCAGAAAAATTAATTCCATGGTCATTTTTGTATAATTTCCTTAGTATGAGTCTGGGACTGAACTCGTCTTACAGATACACAAAAAAGAAAAGAAATATGTACTTAAATTGCACATAACATTTAGATAGACTATCCTCTGTGGCCACACAGAACAATGGAGCAAAGTCTTAAGCTTCAGGGGACACTGAAGTTGTATATTAGGAAGAACTTTCTCACTGTCAGGGCAGTTACTAAGCTTTGGAACGGGATATCTAGAGAAACATTGCACTCTCCAGCCTTGGACATCTCTAAGAGCAGGTTAAACCAACATTTGATTGGGATGGCTTAATCAGGGGAGATCCTGTCTTGAGAAGGGCAAGGGACTAGATGACCTCTTGAAATCTTTTCCAGCCCTACTTTTCTATGATTTTATGCAATATGTTCTGTAGAATTACCAGAAGGAGGGAAGTAGGGGATGAAAAAGGAGAGTTCAGTCAATAATGACATGTCTCCAGTCCTTTGATGTAGAAGTATTTAAACATGTCCGTTTTCACCTATCAAGTCAAACTTTTTTAGACTTACTGTCACAGCATTATAGTCCAAAGCCATTACAGTTTAAAATTAAAATGGAAACTAATTTAAAACAAGTGCAGTCCCCATGGCACACTTCTGTGCAAGCAACAAATGATATGCTGATAGCTAAGCTGGCCTCTCCACTAAGTTCTAGTTGAAGTTTTTCCTCATCTGTAGCCCAACTAGAGTGTGTTGCTTTGGTACAACCCAGAATGCAACAAAGCTTTGGCAATTCCCCTATAGATAGGGGAAAAGGCTCTTTTCACTAACCATTGCTACCTACCCAAAATCCAACAGCACTCTTATATTCGATGCAAAACCAAAGAAAGGGTTTTTTCCCAACGTTGGGAAAATCTTCTTCACAGTCAGGGTGTCCAGACTGTGGAATAAGCTCTCTCCAGAAGTGGTGCAATCACCTACCCTAGAAATCTTAAAGAGGAGACTAGACAGCCACCTTTCTAGGGTCATCTGACCCCCAGGTATGTTTTCTGCTTGGAGCAAGGGGCTGGGCCTGATGATCTGCCAAGGTCCCTTCCAGCCTTATGATCTATGAATCTATTGCTGGCTGAAATTCAGTGGTTTGTGATTTGCATTATGCATGCAACCAGACTAGATGACTACAAGGTTTCTTCTATCTCTAGACAGCTAGAAATATGTTCTTATTTATAATAAGGCTTTTTCACACCACTCTGGCAGTCTAAAGCAGCCTGTAAGTGTGTAGATACACTCAAAAGACACTTTATACTGCCAGTATATGAAAGGGGCTTTAGCATAAACTAGAATGAGCCTCTTATTGTTGTCATAGGTTCACACATTTTAAGGCCAGAGAAGTCTAATATGAACATCCAATCTGACCATCTATATCATACAGACAATAGAATTTAAGTCAAGAAATTCCTCTATGAGGCCCATGTTGCTGGGTTTTTGGTTATAGTCGTCTTGGTCTAATTCAAAGTGGTAAAATATAAACCACCATATACAAGAAACCCACACCAACATATATATCTACATAGAACCAGCAATCACCCTAAACACACCAAGACAGCTGTAATTTACAGCCAAGCTCTCCGATACCACAGAATTTGCACCTAGGAGAATACCCATAATCGCCACCTCACAAATCTCAAAAGGGCCTTCACCCAACAAGGACACTCCTCTAGAGAGATACATCGCATGTTTTCAAAGAGCCACCCAGATACCACACGAAGATCTGCTGCCTTACAAAAAGAAAATCCCCACAAATCGCACACCATTAGTTATGACATATTACCCTTCCTTGGACTTGAAACAGAAAATCCTTAAGCAATTGCAACCAATACTAGAAGAAGACCTAATTCTTAAAGAGATCTTTCCAGAACCACCTATCCTAGCCTTTAAACAAGCACTGAATCTCGCTAACTTCATCACCAGAAGCAAACCACACCTAATGGATCCAGACCATGCTAGGACAAGAAATGCAAAATCTGTCAACACATCTCCATCACTCCCACAATAACCACACCCCACAGCAGAACCATCACCATTCCTGAATCTTACACCTGTCCTGCACCTCTAGAAATGTTATACATCTCATCCAGTACACCAAATGCCCTCATGGAAAATATGTAAGAGAAACCAAACAGTAACTGAGCACCAGAATGAATGCCCACTGAAAATCTATCAAAGAAAAGAATACACAACTACCAGTGGAGGCACACTTCTCACAGGACAATCACTCCCTCTCTGATCTCTTTGTTCTAAACCTCAAAAATAACTTACAAAACACTTTTCATAGGCGAGCCTACAAACTTCACTTCATAAATCTACTGGATACAAAAAATCATGGACTCAGTATAGAAATTGGATTTATGACACATTACAACCTGCCTGACATCTGATTCATCAGATACCAGCCAGACCTGACCTCTTACATTTTTCTTCCCCGCCCCACCCCTTCCTCCCCTCCACTCCCCTCCACTCCCCTCCTTTTCTGCCCTTTATCTTCCTCATCTCCAGCTATTTACTTTTTCAAAGGCAACCTCTTTTCTACCTTGAATTACTACTACTGTAGAGTCTCCCTTACTCACCATTGGCCCTTCCCCCCCGCTTTTCCCCCTCTCCCTTCCCTGCTTTACATTTTGTTTTCCTAATTTCCATCTATTTACATTCTTAATGATATCCTATTACACTTTTAGTGTCTTTCATTCCTTGGAGTCAGAACAGCAGAAACTCCCAATGTTTGAAGAACGGTGATTGTGGCTGAAAGCTTGCAAAGAACTTTTTTTCCAGCTACTCAGTTGGTCTAATAGAAGATATCACGTCGACCCAAAGAACCTTTACTGTCCATGAGGCCCATAAATTTTGGTTGGACTGAATAACATATTTCACAAACACACACAGTGGGGGCATCTACACAAGATGCTAACTGTGTAGTAGATTAATTCTACTGTGCATTAGCTTGTCATGGTGAAAGCCATGCTAATACCCTAATGTGTACTATTACTGCATATTAGCATCACTTAAAAGGCATGTGCCCACGCTACTGCGCAGTAGTTCTGGTTACTGTGCATTGAGTTAGTACCTGGTAATACAGATACGAAACTTAATGCACCGTAACTAGGGTGCATTAATGAATGTGCAGACACACCCAGTCTGAACACTTCCTGGGCCCAAGAGTCATATTCCTTGTTAAGTGGTTGATTTTTATCACTTACAAATTTACACTTTGGTTTCAACCTGCATGTGTGCATGCTTCTGCTAATAGCAATGGGATCTTCTTATATCACTCTCTTCAAGATTAAAGTGCTCTTTATTATTAAAATCTTCTCTCCATTGCAGTCTTCTAGATCATATCCTCTTAACATGCTTCTTGATAAGCTAAATAGATTGAGTATATTTTACTCTACCATTGTAAGAGAGGTTTACCAGACTTTAAATATTCATCCCTTTTTTTGAACTTTTCTCTCATTGATCATCATTTTTAAAGTGAAGACAGCAGAACTGGAAATAATATTTCAACAGTGATATTTCCAGTGTTTCATACACAGCTAAAGCTACCCATCCATATCCACTCCATGTTTCCCTACTTAAATCACCCAGGGTTACAGTTAGTTCTCTTTGTCACAAATTCATGTTCACTTATTTATCCCAATCCAAACAAAATCCAGTATATTGTCCCCTACCCTACTCATGTGACTTATATTTCTATACTGGGATGTAGATATCAGACCATATTAAAACACATCTTGGTCAAATCTGCCTAGCACAAATAGTTAACATTTTTCTATTATTGTTTATCACTGTCTTTAGTGTTATCTGAAAGTACTTGCATTCAGACTATAATTCATATTTTTAACCTTCCCACAAATACTTTTTTTCCTTTTGATCATCATGTCCTCTTTTTCAAAATGTCAAAAAAGGGAAGGCAATCCTCCAATATTTCTCTGCTTACAGGACAGAGAGAAGACCCACTTGGTGCAACAGAAAGGGCCAGGCTAACCCTCGGGGGAGCAGGCTCCTGCGGCAGCAGATCCCCCCAGTGGGGGAGCGTAGGGGCGGAACTGCCGGCAGGCACTTCCGGCACTTCCGGGTAGACCGGGGTGCCTGATTGGCCGTTGGAGCGGGGCAGGTAATTCCAACCGCGGGCTTTAAAGCCGCAGGGTGACGTAGTTCCCAGCACTTGGGAACCAGCAGTGGGAAGGAGAGGAGTTAGCACACGTGTGTCCCACACACACGTGTGCCCCTTTTACCAACTGACTGACCGGAGGCGGCGGCGGCGGCAGCAGCAGCAGCAGAGGAATCAGCAGCGGGGGCAGCAGCAGCTGATCCCCCGAAGGTAAGTGGGGCGGAGGGACCCGGCACAGCTGAGCCGGATCCGGAAGGGAAGCCCCCCGGGTCCCATATAGCTGAGCCGGTAGGGAGCCGTGCTCCCGAGCCGCCGGCGCGAACAGAGCGCGCAAACAGGCGCACTCTGTAAGAGCACGCTGGGGTTCGCGCCGGCGGGCGGGCAGGAAGGGCCAGGAGTGGGACTCCTGTAGGGGTAGGGCGTAGACACCGCACAGGTCTACAAACAGCAGCTTATAGAATGGTGTCTACAAGGAGTGCTGCTAGGGCCTCTGCCCAGGGGGACAAGGCTACCCGGGGCAGGTCTGAGGCCTCCACCCAGACCGAGCCCATGGGGGAGCTGATGTCCCCCTACCTCCTGGGCTGTGGGGGATCCCCAGCAGGGCCGGGGGGGGCAGAGATTGGGGGCCTCCACACCTGTCCGGCAGGTGCCCGTCTTAGGGCTCTGGAGGCGCAGGTGAGGGAGCTCCGGGAGGAGGTTAGCAGGCTGAGGGGGATCAGGGAGGCGGAGGATGAAATTGACAGATATTTCCTTTCCCTGCAGGCCCAGGCACCGAAGGAAGAAGCAGCCCGGGGAATGCCTTCCACAGCAGAGTGGCAGACGGTCACAGCCAGGACAGGAGCAGCTCGCAGCGCACCGGTACCAGCTTCTCCAGTCTGACTGGTGAACAGGTACGAGGCTCTGGTGACCCTGCAGGAGATGGAAGGGGAGGAGGAAACCCTTGGGCAAGAAGAAACACCACGTTCTTCACACTCCAAACAGATCAAGAGATCCACGAGGACCCAGAGGAGGAGGCGAAGAGTGCTCGTCATAGGCGACTCCATCCTGAAAGGTACGGAAGGACCCATCTGTCGCCAGGACCCCTCAGCACGAGAGGTATACTGCCTCCCTGGAGCAACGATTTGGGATGTGATGGAGGTAATCCAGGCCAGGATCAAGCACACCGATTACTACCCCATGGTCCTAATCCATGTGGGTACTAATGATGCGGCGAGGAGAACCCCCGATCACCTGATGGCGGACTACAGTGCTCTGGGTGGCGTGATTAAGGAGTTCGGTGCACAGGTGGTTTTCTCTTCCATCCTACCAGTGACCATATGAGGAAGACGGCAGGAGAACTGTTTCAGAGAGACCAACTGGCAGCTTCAGCAGTGGTGTCTCGAGGCAGGCTTCGGATTCCTGGACAACGACCCGCACATCACAACAAGGGACATGCTCAGCTGGGATGGGCTTCACCTGTCCCCCAAAGGTAAGTGTGTGTTTTCTTCTAGGTTGGCGGATCTCCTCCGGCGAGCTTTAAACTAGGCTCGTCGGGGGGAGGGGAGTACGAGGGCAGGGGAAGCTGTGGACCACCAAACCATGTGGCACCCACAAGGACAGCCCAGCCTGAAGAAGGAGAGCATTGGAAATATGAAAGCCATGGGGAGACCAGCACTACAGTACAGGTAAGAAACAAGAAGGTAAGAAACAATGGGCCCCTTGGGACTCGGAGCGGGGGGGCAGCAAAGGAACCAGTCGCAGGGCTCAAGTGCCTATATACTAATGCTAGGAGCATGGGGAACAAGCAGGATGAATTAGCGCTCCTGCTTGCACTAAACACCTATGACTTAGTGGGGCTAACAGAGACCTGGTGGGATTCATCCCATGACTGGGCGGTACATATTGAGGGCTATAGATTGTATAGAAAGGACAGGTCGGGGAAGAAAGGGCGGGGGGGTTGCACTTTATGTCAGTGAACAATATATATCAACCCTCATCAAGACAGAATCCAAGGTTGAGGAAGTAGAAGGATTGTGGGTTAGGCTACATGGGGGGCAAGGAGAAAGGGATTTGGTGGTAGGGGTCTGCTACAGACCCCCACACCAAGGGGAAGAAATAGATGCGGGGCTCCTGAGGCAACTCTCGGAGACCATAAAAGCTAAAGAGGCGGTAGTCATGGAGGACCTAAACTACCTGGACATCTGCTGGGAGATGCAGACAGCAAGGTCCCATCGCTTATGCAGGTTTCTAACCTGTGTACAGGACCTCCACCTGACACAGGAGGTGCATGGTCCCACTAGGGGGAATGCCATACTGGATCTGGTATTGGCAACAGGAGATGACATGATAGGGGACCTCCAGATCGGTAGCCATTTGGGAGACAGTGATCACCTAATAATAGAATTCAACATAAGACGGCGAGTGGGTAAGGTAACTAGTAGGGTGAAAGTGCTAGACTTTAGGAGAGCTGATCTCAATGCACTCAGGCGATTAGTCAAGGAAGCACTGCAGAGTAGGAGTTTTGAAGGGATGGGAGCCCAAGAAGGGTGGCTGTGCCTTAAGGAAACGATCCTTCGGGCACAAAGCAAGACGATCCCCGAGCAAGGCAAAAAAGGGAAAGGGGCCAGGAGGCTTCCATGGCTGACCAGAGAAATCCAGGGCAGCCTAAGGGCCAAAAAGGGAGCACATAAAAAGTGGAAACAGGGTGAGATCAATAAAGATGAATATACCTCCTCTGCTCGTGCTTGTAGGGAGGCAATTAGGCGGGCCAAAGCTACCATGGAGCTGAGGATGGCAATCCAAGTAAAAGACAACAAGAAATTGTTTTTTAGATATATTGGGAGTAAAAGGAAGGCCCAGGGAGGAATAGGACCCCTGTTAAATGGGCAGAAACAGTTGGTGACAGACAGGGGGGACAAGGCTGAACTCCTCAACAAGTTCTTTGCTTCAGTGTTCCTAAGCGAGGGGCACGACAAGTCTCTCACTGGGGTTGTAGAGGCAGCAGCAAGGCGCCAGACTTCCATATGTAGATCCTGAGGAGGTGCAGAGTCATTTGGAAGAACTGGATGCCTTTAAATTGGCAGGCCCGGATGGGCTCCATCCGAGGGTGCTGAAGGCACTGGCCAACATCATTGCAGAGCCACTGGCAGGAATATTTGAACGCTCATGGCGCACAGGCCAAGTCCCGGAGGACTGGAAAAGGGCTAACGCGGTCCCCATTTTCAAAAAGGGGAGGAAGGAGGACCCGGGCAACTATAGGCCAGTCAGTCTCACCTCCATCCTTGGTAAAGTCTTTGAAAAAATTATCAAGGCTCACATTTGTGAGAGCCCGGCAGGGCAAATTATGCTGAGGGGAAACCAGCACGGGTTTGTGGCGGGCAGATCGTGCCTGACCAATCTAGTCTCTTTCTATGACCAGGTTACGAAACGCCTGGACACAGGAGGAGGGGTGGATGTCGTATACTTAGACTTCAGGAAGGTCTTCGATACGGTATCCCACCCCATACTGGTGAACAAGCTAAGAGGCTGTGATGTGGATGACTGCACAGTCCGGTGGGTGGCGAATTGGCTAGAGGGTCGCACCCAAAGAGTCGTGGTGGATGGGTCGGTCTCAACCTGGAAGGGTGTGGGCAGTGGGGTCCCGCAGGGCTCGGTCCTTGGACCGATACTCTTTAATGTCTTCATCAGTGACTTGGATGAGGGAGTCAAATGTACTCTGTCCAAGTTTGCAGATGACACAAAGCTATGGGGAGAAGTGGACACGCCGGAGGGCAGGGAACAGCTGCAGGCAGACCTGGACAGGTTGGACAAGTGGGCAGAAAACAACAGGATGCAGTTCAACAAGGAGAAATGCAAAGTGCTCCACCTAGGGAGGAAAAATGTCCAGCACACCTACAGGCTAGGGAATGACCTGCTGGGTGGCACAGAGGTGGAAAGGGATCTTGGAGTCCTAGTGGACTCCAAGATGAACATGAGCCGGCAGTGTGACGAAGCCATCAGAAAAGCCAATGGCACTTTATCGTGCATCAGCAGATGCATGACGAATAGGTCTAGGGAGGTGATACTTCCCCTCTATTGGGCGCTGGTCAGACCGCAGTTGGAGTACTGCGTGCAATTCTGGGCGCCACACTTCAAGAAGGATGCGGATAACCTGGAGAGGGTCCAGAGAAGGGCAACTCGTATGGTCAAGGGCCTGCAGACCAAGCCCTATGAGGAGAGACTAGAGAAACTGGATCTTTTCAGCCTCCGCAAGAGAAGGTTGAGAGGCGACCTTGTGGCTGCCTTTAAGTTCATCACGGGGGCACAGAAGGGAATTCGTGAGTATTTATTCACCAAGGCACCCCCGGGGGTTACAAGAAACAATGGCCACAAGCTAGCAGAGAGCAGATTTAGATTGGACATTAGGAAGAACTTCTTCACAGTTCGAGTGGTCAAGGTCTGGAACGGGCTCCCAAGGGAGGTGGTGCTCTCCCCTACCCTGGGGTTCTTCAAGAGGAGGTTAGATGAGTATCTAGCTGGGGTCATCTAGACCCAGCACTCTTTCCTGCTTATGCAGGGGGTCGGACTCGATGATCTATTGAGGTCCCTTCCGACCCTAACATCTATGAATCTATGAATCTATTATTAATCTGAGGTAAAAACATGCCTTTATGCCACAAAATAAATTGAATTACTGCATAAGATATCCGAAGTAGCTTATTTTTAAAAGGCAAAGCATGAGGCCATTGCCACCTCTTAGACAAGTGATTGGTTTTGACACTTGAGATCACATTTAATGAATGCTAAAAGCAAATCTCTTGCTCTGTGCAAGAGAAGCATTAGAAAAACCCTCAAAGGATTCATTTCTTGTTTATAGTACCTGAAAGAAATAGTGTGACTGAGAACAGGCCATTTGAGGAGGCCAAGGTAAAAGAACCAATGAAGCACCCAGTCTTGTAAATCACAAGGCAAGATAGTCTTTCCAGCAGAATTTTACTAACACTATAAAAATTATCTGTTTCCATAGTCTGCACACCTCTGTATCTGGTATATACATCATACCTATCATGCTGTCTGATGGATACATTAATAACTGTATATGATAACAAAAAGACAGGATCAAAGAAGTGTGCCTCATAAAGGCCAACTGTATTGTTAGAGCATAAATCTATGTATGTTTACCAGAATGTCAGTGGCAATGGTAAAGATACGTTCATTTATAAAATGGAACTGAGGAATTCTGATTTCTTATAGTTTGACAAGCAACAATGATATGCTATTTACAGGCATACCACCATCAGTCAAAGCTAAAGTGGATTTCACCAAAAGCAATTACTGTCTTTACCATTACAACCACACAGTATACCTCACATACATAGGAGAACCTCATTATCATGGCACAGTGCCTTAGAGTTTTACTTATTGATGGCCTTTTAACCCATAGCTAATTAAATTAATGCAATGCCTTTTAAAAAATAGGACTTTCTGTTACAATAATAGTAGTTAAGAATGTATGACTAAACATAGCATTGCTCAGAAAAAGGCTCACATTCCATGAAAATGGGCCTCTTTCATGCTGGAAAACCTGGAGGTTTGAAGATCCACCAGTTTTTAAGTATCTCAAATACTTTCTCCATTGTTGCTCTGTTTTAAGACATGGAGCACATTTTCCCAGTCCACGTGCAATTGTACTGTTGATCTCTTCTTATCCTTGTTTCAGACAACTACCCTTTCCCTAGGTTCTAAGGAGGGCCTATCTTCCTTCTATAAGAATGATTTAAAAAAACACACACACTATGTTTTAAGGTTCATAGATTCATAGATTCATAGATGTTAGGGTCGGAAGGGACCTCAATAGATCATCGAGTCCGACCCCCTGCATAAGCAGGAAAGAGTGCTGGGTCTAGACGACCCCAGCTAGATGCTCATCTAACCTCCTCTTGAAGACCCCCAGGGTAGGGGAGAGCATCACCTCCCTTGGGAGCCCGTTCCAGACCCTGGCCACTCTAACTGTGAAGAAGTTCTTCCAAATGTCCAATCTAAATCTGCTCTCTGCTAGCTTGTGGCCATTATTTCTTGTAACCCCCGGGGGCGCCTTGGTGAATAAAACCTCACCAATTCCCTTCTGTGCCCCTGTGATGAACTTATAGGCAGCCACAAGGTCGCCTCTCAACCTTCTCTTGCGGAGGCTGAAAAGATCCAGTTTCTCTAGTCTCCTCGTAGGGCTTGGTCTGCAAGCCCTTAACCATACGAGTGGCCCTTCTCTGGACCCTCTCCAGGTTATCCGCATCCTTCTTGAAGTGTGGTGCCCAGAATTGCACGCAGTACTCCAACTGCGGTCTGACCAGCGCCCGATAGAGGGGAAGTATCACCTCCTTGGACCTATTCGTCATGCATCTGCTGATGCACGATAAAGTGCCATTGGCTTTTTTGATGGCTTTGTCACACTGCCGGCTCATGTTCATCTTGGAGTCCACTAGGACTCCAAGATCCCTTTCCACTTCCGTGCCACCCAGCAGATCATTCCCTAGGCTGTAGGTGTGCTGGACATTTTTCCTCCCTAGGTGGAGCACTTTGCATTTCTCCTTGTTGAACTGCATTCTGTTGTTTTCTGCCCACTTGTCCAACCTGTCCAGATCTGCCTGCAGCTGTTCCCTGCCCTCCGGCGTGTCCACTTCTCCCCATGGCTTTGTGTCATCTGCAAACTTGGACAGAGTACATTTCACTCCCTCGTCCAAGTCACTGATGAAGACATTAAAGAGTATCGGTCCAAGGACCGAACCCTGCGGGACCCCACTGCCCACAATCTTCCAGGTCGAAACCGACCCATCCACCACGACTCTCTGGGTGCGACCCTCCAGCCAATTCGCCACCCACCGGACTGTGCAGTCATCCAAGTCACAGCCTCTTAACTTGTTCACCAGTATGGGGTGGGATACCGTATCGAAGGCCTTTCTGAAGTCTAAGTATACGACATCCACCCCTCCTCCTGTGTCCAGGCGTTTCATAACCTGGTCATAAAAAGAAACTAGATTGGTCAGGCATGATCTGCCTGCCACGAACCCGTGCTGATTTCCCCTCAGCATAATTTGTGCTGCCGGGCTCTCACAAATGTGAGCCTTGATAATTTTTTCAAAGACTTTACCAAGGATGGAGGTGAGACTGACTGGCCTATAGTTGCCCGGGTTCTCAGCCAGGGAAGCCTCCTGGCCCCTTTCCCTCTTTTGCCTCACTCGGGGATCGTCTTGCTTTGTGCCCGAAGGATCGTTTCCTTAAGGCACAGCCACCCTTCTTGGGCTTCCATCTCTTCAAATCTCCTACTCTGCAGTGTGTCCTTGACTAATCGCCTGAGTTCATTGAAATCAGCTCTCCTAAAGTCTAGCACTTTCACCCTACTAGTTACCTTACCCACTCGATGTCTTATGGTGAATTCTATTATTAGGTGATCACTGTCTCCCAAATGGCTACCGATCTGGAGGTCCCCTACCATGTCATCCCCTGTTGCCAATACCAGATCCAGTATGGCATTCCCCCTAGTGGGACCATGTACCTCCTGTGTCAGGTGGAGGTCCTGTACACAGGTTAGAAACCTGCGTGAGTGGTGACCACTTTGCATTTCTCCTTGTTGAACTGCATCCTGTTGTTTTCTGCCCACTTGTCCAACCTATTCAGGTCTGCTTGCAGCTGTTCCCTGCCCTCCGGCGTGTCCACATCTCCCCATAGCTTTGTGTCATCTGCAAACTTGGACAGAGTACATTTGACTCCCTCGTCCAAGTCACTGATGAAGACATTAAAGAGTATCGGTCCAAGGACCGAGCCCTGCGGGACCCCACTGCCCACACTCTTCCAGGTCGAAACCGACCCATCCACCACGACTCTCTGGCTGCGACCCTCTAGCCAATTCACCACCCACCGGACTATGTAGTCATCCACATCACAGCCTCTTAACTTGTTCACCAGTATGGGGTGGGATACCGTATCGAAGGCCTTCCTGAAGTGTAAGTATACGACATCCACCCCTCCTCCTGTGTCCAGGTGTTTTGTAACCTGGTCATAGAAAGAGACTAGACTGGTCAGGCATGATCTGCCCGCCACGAACCCATGCTGGTTTCCCCTCAGCATAATTTGCCCTGCCGGGCTCTCACAAATGTGAGCCTTGATAATTTTTTCAAAGACTTTACCAAGGATGGAGGTGAGACTGACTGGCCTATAGTTGCCCGGGTCCTCCTTCCTCCCCTTTTTGAAAATGGGGACCACGTTAGCCCTTTTCCAGTCCTCTGGGACTTGGCCCATGCACCATGAGCATTCCTGCCAGTGGCTCTGCAATGATGTTGGCCAGTGCCTTCAGCACCCTCGGATGGAGCCCATCCGGGCCTGCCGATTGAAAGGCATCCAGTTCTTCCAAATGACTCTGCACCTCCTCAGGATCTACGTCTGGAAGTCTGGTGCCTTGCTGCTGCCTCTCTACAACCCCAGTGAGAGACTTGTCGTGCCCCTCGCTTAGGAACACTGAAGCAAAGAACTTATTGAGGAGTTCAGCCTTGTCCCCCCTGTCTGTCACCAATTGTTTCTGCCCATTTAGCAGTGGTCCTATTCCTCCCTGGGCCTTCCTTTTACTCCCTATATATCTAAAAAACAATTTCTTATTGTCTTTTACTTGGGTTGCCATCCTCAGCTCCATGGTAGCTTTGGCCCGCCTAATTGCCTCCCTACAAGCACGAGCAGAGGAGGTATATTCATCTTTAGTGATCTCACCCTGTTTCCACTTTTTATGTGCTCCCTTTTTGGCCCTTAGGCTGCCCTGGATTTCTCTGGTCAGCCATGGAAGCCTCCTAGCCCTTTTCCCATTTTTGCCTCACTCGGGGATCGTCTTGCTTTGTGCCCGAAGCATCGTTTCCTTAAGGCACAGCCACCCTTCTTGGGCTCCCATCCCTTCAAAACTCCTACTCTGCAGTGCGTCCTTGACTAATCGCCTGAGTGCATTGAGATCAGCTTTCCTAAAGTCTAGCACTTTCATCCTACTAGTTACCTTACCCACTCGACATCTTATGTTGAATTCTATTATTAGGTGATCACTGTTCCCCAAATGGCTACCGATCTGGAGGTCCCCTACCATGTCATCCCCTGTTGCCAATACCAGATCCAGTATGGCATTCCCCCTAGTGGGACCATGTACCTCCTGTGTCAGGTGGAGGTCCTCACGCAGAGGTCCTCACAAACCTGCGTGAGTGGTGAGACTTTGCTGTCTGTGACTCCCAGCAGATGTCCGGGTAGTTTAGGTCCCCCATGACTGTGGGGGTCTGTAGTAGACCCCTAACACCAAACCCCTTTCTCCTTGCCCCCCATGTAGCCTAACCCACAATCCTTCTACTTCCTCAACCTTGGATTCTGTCTTGATGAGGGTTGATGTATATTGCTCACTTACATAAAGTGCAACAACCCCCCCTTTCTTCCCCGACCTGTCCTTTCTGTACAATCTATAGCCCTCAATATGTACCGCCCAGTCGTGTGACGAATCCCACCAGGTTTCTGTTAGCCCCACTAAGTCATAGGTGTTTAGTGCAAGCAGGAGCGCTAGTTCATCCTGCTTGTTCCCCATGCTCCTAGCATTAGTATATAGGCACTTGATCCCTGCGACTGGTGCCTTTGCCGCCCCCCCACTCCGAGTCCCAAGGGGCCCATTGTTTCTTACCTTCTTGTTTCTTACCTGTGCTGTAGTGCTGGTCTCCCCATGGCTTTCAGGTTTCCAATGCTCTCTTTCTTCAGGCTGGGCTGTCCTTGTGGGTGCCACATGGTTTGGTGGTCCACAGCTTCCCCTACCCTCGTACTCCCCTCCCCCCGACGAGCCTAGTTTAAAGCCCGCCGGAGGAGATCTGCCAACCTAGAAGAAAACACACGCTTACCTTTGGGGGACAGGTGAAGTCCATCCCAGCTGAGCATGTCCCTCATCATGATGTGCGGGTCATTGTCCAGGAAGCCGAAGCCTGCCTCGAGTCACCACTGCTGAAGCCGCCAGTTGGTTTCTCAGATGCAGTTCTCATGCCGTCTTCCTCATCCGCTCACTGGTAGGATGGAAGAGAATACCACCTGTGCACCGAACTCCTTCAGGACAGCACCCAGAGCACTGTAGTCCGCCATCAGGTGATCGGGGGTTCTCCTGGCCGCATCATTAGTACCCACATGGACTAGGACTATGGGGTAGTAATCGGTGTGCTTGATCCTGGCCTGGATTACCTCCGTCACATCCCAAATCTTTGCTCCAGGAAGGCAGTATATCTCTCGTGCTGAGGGGTCCTGGCGACAGATGGGTCCTTCCGTACCTCTCAGGATGGAGTCGCCTATGACGAGCACTCTTCGCCTCCTCCTCTGGGTCCTCGTGGATCTCTTGATCTGTTTGGAGTGTGAAGAACGTGGTGTTTCTTCTTGCCCAAGGGTTTCCTCCTCCCCTTCCATCTCCTGCAGGGTCGCCAGGGCCTCGTACCTGTTCACCAGTCAGACTGGAGAAGCTGGTACCGGTTCGCTGCGAGCTGCTCCGGTCCTGGCTGTGACCGTCTGCCACTCTGCTGCGGAGGGCACTCCCCGGGCTGCTTCTTCCTTCGGTGCCTGGGCCTGCAGGGAAAGGAAATAATTGTCAATTTCATCCTCCGCCTCCCTGATCCCCCTCAGCCTGCTAACCTCCTCCCGGAGCTCCCTCACCTGTGCCTCCAGAGCCCTAAGACGGGCTCCTGCCAGACAGGTGTGGGGGCCCCCAATCTCTTCCCCCCCGGCCCTGCTGGGGATCCCCCGCAGGCCAGGAGGTAGGGGGACATCAGCTCCCCCATGGGCTCGGTCTGGGTGGAGGCCTCAGACCAGCCCCGGGTAGCCTTGTCCCCCTGGGCAGAGGCCCTAGAAGCACTCCTCGTAGACACCATTCTGAGCTGCTGTTTGTAGATCTGTGTTGTGTCTACACCCTACCCCTACAGGAGTCTCTCTCCTGGCCCTTCCTGCCTGCCCGCTGGCATGAACGCCTGCGCAAACGCCGGCATGCTCTTACAGAGCGCGCCTGTTTGCGCGCTCTGTTCGCGCCGCGTGGCTCGGGAGCACGGCTCCCGACCGGCTCAGGTATATGGGACCCGGGGGGCTTCCCCTCCGGATCCGGCTCAGCTGTGCCTGGTCCCTCTGCCCCACTTACCTTCGGGGGATTAGCTGCTACTGCCCCGCTGCCGATTCCTCTGCTGCTGCTGCTGCTGCCGCCGCCGCCGGTCAGTCAATTGGTAAAGGGGCACACGTGCATGCGGGACACACGTGTGCCTGACTCCTCTCCTTCCCACTGCTGGTTCCCAAGTGCTGGGAACTACGTCACCCCGCGGCTTTAAAGCCCGCGGTTTGAATTACCCGCCCCGCTCCAATCAGGTGCCCTGGTCTACCCGGAAGTGCCTGCTGGCAGTTCCGCCCCCTACACTCCCCCGCTGGGGGGATCCACTGCCGTGGGAGCCTGCTCCCCAAGGGTTAGCCCTGGGGGTGCTCCCTGGCCTGGGGGGACAGTCCCTTCCCTAGCCCTCCCTGTTTGCGCACTCTGTTCACGCCGCGCGGCTCGGTTGAATTGGGAGTAATAGGGGATGCCTACTCCAGCTTTTCAAAACACTGTTTTGTCTGTCCCATTGCAACAAGGGGACTAGATACACTGTCAAAGGGCCACAGTAGGGAAATCTCACACTCCAAGCACACATGGTACCCAAAAAATGATGTAACGTAGCTCATTTTAGTGCAGCTGTAGGCATGAGCCAAGAAACACATCAGAGACAAAGAGCTTATGTTGTTAAAAGAAGAGCAATGACATTATATCTAGGAACCTACCTAAATGGAGGTGGCTGCCCACTGGTTTCATGGGCAGAACACGGGGAGCAATAGATGAAGCATGGTATGCCTCCCCTCCCATGCCTCTGATAGGCTAAGGGGCTCCAGTAACCCCACCCCTTGCCACCTTTTGGCTGTGAGGGATGGCTGTTAGGGCTGTGCAAAGCTTTGGATGGTGACTCTATTCAGAGGAGATTTGGCCCGATTTGGTGGCTGAATCTCCAAATCTGAATCGAATTGGGGACCAATAAAAAAGGTCCGAATCAATTTGAAGCTCTCCAAATCTTTGGAAAAGATTCAGAGAGCTTCGATGATTTGGGCAGTCCCCACCTGCTGCAGAAGGGAGCGGACTTCATGTTGGTAAGTAGGGGATGGGGGAAGGGGGCTAGAGGAAGGGGGAGGGGACCATGGGGGAACCCCTGCCAGGCCCCATTCTCCTGCCTGCTTCCCCAGCTCCCCCGACCCCTGCCCGCTCCCCCATCCCCCCTCCCCCCCACCTGCTGCCCCACCTGCCCCAGCTCCTGGTGCTTTAAAAAAAAGCCCCCACTCACCAGGTGCTGTTGGGTGGACAGTGATCTCTGCTACCCGCACTGCCCCATGCTGCATAGAGGGCTCTGCCATGAGCCTTCTGACCCCCCCACTCCCTTAGTCTGCCTGCCCGAGCTCTGACCCTTTAAGAAAAAATCCCCCCAAAATCCCAGAACTCACCAGCTCCTGCAGTGGCCTCAGGGCTTTGTGGGGCTCGTGCTTAGCCCCCCACATGGCAGGGGGCAGTGGGGATTGCCCCCCATTGGGCAGGAACCACTGAGTGCGGAGAATTTTGGGGTTTTTTTTTCCTTAAAGGGCCGGAGCTGGAGCAGGTGGGGCAGCCATGAGAGGGCCTGGGATGGGGGGGGGTCAGGGGACTCATGACAGAGAGCCCCACGCAGCGTGGGGCAATGGGGGATCTCTTCCCCACCCAGCAGCACCAAGTGAGTCCAGGGGTTGTTTTTTTTTCAAAGTGCTGGGAGCTGGGGCGGGTGGGTCAGCCATTGCTGGGGTTGGGAGAGTGTGTGGAGGATGGGCCTGGGTGATTCGGAGTTTTGGAGATTCGGCTGCTGCTGAATCTCTGAATCAGATTTGGCTGAATCAATTCAGGACAGTGATTCAAATGACTGAATCAAATCGCTGTCCCCCAAATCTTCCGAATCCGAAGTGAATACTAGCCGCTTCACACAGGCCTAATGGCTGTCATATGGCCCTGCCCCTCAATGGTAGTTGGCTTTGAGGGCTGTGCATCATGCAGCCCCACCCCTCACTGCCAATTTGTGGAGAAGGGTGGGGCTATATGACAGGCAGCTGTCACAGCCAATGATCAGTGAAGGGCAGGGGGTGGCAGCCATCTTGATGGCAGCCCTTCAAATGGGCAGCTCCCTCCTAGACTTTCCCTGCCCCAATGGGCTGCCACAGCACCCTGAGGACTGCTAGCTCCCTCTCGGGAGCCAGCATTTTATTTTCTGTACGTTTTCTTTTTTTTCCTGCAGATTTCGCAGGCATTGCCTACTTTTGTGGGCGATGCTAGATTTTCACAAAATTTTGTGCTAGATTTTGCACAAAGATTTTGTGCAAAATTCACAAAATCTGCAAAACCACAATTTCAGTAGATTTCAAATTATGTCATTTGATGGTGTAGGGATGCCCATGAACACTTGACAGTTGTGCTTCTTGCCTCTGCTGGATTGTGGGAAGGGTTGGGGTCTGGCCTATGCTGTCCTAAGGTTATCACATGTAAGTAAGCACAGAAAGCACAGAGGTGGGCACAGATACCCACATGGAAGAAACCTCTAGCAAGTCTGGGGTTGATGCGAGGGTCAAGGCGGTTGGCTGCCTGTTGTCAGGATCAGGCAAAAAAAGAGAACTGAATAAGAAAGCAAAAGCTATTTAACAAAACTAAACTTTACACATACTTTAAGGATACAGCTATAACAACTGATATAACTGCAACATTTTCTGTTGTTATTTATATCGAAATATTTTTGCAATAGTATTTTCACAGTGCGATTCTCTGCAATTGTATCAGGACACTCCAGGGGGTACTCCACACTGGGTCATCACTACTTCCTCGGTGCTTACAGGCTTTGTGCCTAGCAATGTGCAGGAGACACAGCAAAAGCACAGCATGATGTACACCCTCCATGTCTTCTTGCAGAAATGTAATTCTGTGACCAGATGGTGTTAATTAAAGTCTGCTCTTCTACTAACAATCTTAAGTATTTTTGAAAATTGTACTCAGAACAGGATCTGTCCCAGTTTGACAAACCCTGTTGCATCTTTTTGATAAACACTCTTTGACCAGATGGTGTAAATTAAATGATGCATTTCTGTTAAGAACCTTAAGCACTTTGAAAATGGTATACAAAGCAGGAATATTAAAAAAATAAACCTTTGGTTATTTTTTTCCACAGATAAACTGATTTTGCAGCAAAGTAAGCACATCAGAGAATGGTGTTACAGCCTAATATTTTTAAATATTGTGGTTTCTGTATTTTGTATGTGTTCACTGGGGTCTAAAAATGTGGTCAAATTGCATCAATTAGGATCATCCCATTTTCTTTAATGGTCTCTCTATGCCCAGAGCAAATCCAGAGTAAACTATGTATAACAGAGAGACAGTGTTTAGGAATTACAAAAATAACCTGATCCATAATGCAGATTAACTGTGTTATGGCTTTGAGCACTTGATCTTCACAGTGAAAAAACAGTCATAAATTCTGGTGAAATGAGGCAATATACTTCTCACCATTTCCAGTGTAACTCTACACATACACCATTGAATAAAATATAGAAACTCTAAATATGAAGCCCAGAACTGTGACATACTGGAAGCTGCAAATATTTAGAAATGTGCAAGTAGTGTTTTATACCACACAGGACTGAGTCCTTCCATGCACGGAAGGCAGTGATGCTAGCAACCCGGAAATGTGATTGTTTAAGGATGTTCCTTTACATGACTTTAAACCAATATATAGAAAGTAACTCAGTTTAGCTCTCATTTTGTAAACAAGCTGGTTATATTAATAAAGGGACCAGTTAATATAGACAAGGAGGCTGACCCTATAGTAAAGTGTATGGGCCAGAATCATCTCCAATTTAACATATGATTTAGGGAGCTACACCAGGGAATAATTTAATGCAATTTGTCTGCCTAGAGGGTGGTATAGTTCTAATGAGAACAGCACAGAAAAATACCTGAAGAAATAGCATATCACTCAAGTAATACAAGTCCCAAAATATTAACTATTAAAGAAAATCAAAAGAATAGTTTTATTGCCGTATCACATTTGAAACATTATGCTGAACAATTTTCTGTTCCTATTCATCTAGTTAAACCTGATTTTGTCAATGTTCCTGTGACAAAAATATTCTCAGAAAGAATATTAATAGTGTTATGCAGTTAGACAAATGGAGAAAAAATAAATACAGACACAAAGACCAGTCAAGAGAGACAGTCATTAAACCAAAGTCTGTTTGCTCTCTCCCATACGTCACTGTTCCTATTTTGCGATAAGAGAAGCAATACACAAGATAAAGAGATTCAAATTATACAGAGAAGACAGGAGACTCCACTGCACACTGCAGGTCTGGAAAGCTAACAGGAAACAAAAACAATCCTTTCATCCTTTCACTCTAAAACTGTGGAGCTGGCAGGGTATCAAGTCTATTGCACATTAGATCCAAATTATACAGTGAGAGAGGAAACAAGAGTCATACTAACAGAAAAGAAAGCAAGTAAAAAAAAATACTAGTAGTCTCATATTTTAGTTCACCAACTTCCATTAGGTCATTGAACTATCTTGTTGTACTGTGCCATGATACTGGTTTTGGAAGCTGAAGTAGTAATATACCATAGTGTTACAATTCTGTTAGGGTAGATAAAGGTAGAATGTTTAAAAAATAATATGCAATTGTTCTGATGGGAAACATCACAGTTTAATTAGTTTTGAATGTTTTTTCTGTGGATATAAATGTTTGGGATGTTTGAGGCACTTTTGGGGGAGCTACTACCCTTGACCCAAGAAGAAAGCCCCAAATGTTGGGGACCCAATCCGGCCCCCTACCTTGTTCTACCCCCACCCCTGGACACTATAGTTTAGGGGATGGAAAGTTTGTTGATGCAGAACAAGTGTGTGGGGAAGGACACAGTGCATCCTAGATGCTGGAGGACTGTAACTTGGGCAGCTCATCTGTGGGAGTGGCCACACATTAATGGAATACAAACTAGGTAACACATATCAAAGTTCTTGCCCAGAAATGGTGTAACTTTAAGCTGCCTGAATTGTGCTTAAAATTAATTTCAGGTGTTAATGGGTAGAGAATCCTGGGATTAAGAGTTCCAAGAGCTGCCTAAAATTAATGATCCATTTTAGGAGTGAAAATAATTTTTATTAGCTATAGATCTAATTGGGCTTAACAGGATATAAAATGTCAGCAACAGTTTGAAGACTCTGATTATTATTATACTGACATTTTTATAATATCTTACTGCCTATAGAATGTTTTTCCTGCAAATATTCATTTACACACTAGGAATATGCTATCAGGTATACCAACTTACTCTAGTTTCAACTTACTCTTTGCTGATGATGTGCTTTATCAACTTTCAGTGAGAGTCCTTGAGGTGACTTAATAGGGAAAAAAAAGTCTGAATAATTATGTTCATCTTCTTATTTAACTTATTCTGGTATAAATTCAATGCCATATAAATCTAACACCATTCATTTTAGGTTAATTATTTTGGATTTACATGACAGTGTAACTAATATCAGAATTTAACTCTAAGTATTTTGGATTTCAGCCAAGTTCAAATTTTAACCTGTAGCAGAATAGCCTGATAATATGTTCCCAGTTCTGGAAATAAAGGCACTTTGGGTAAGGATCATTCAATGATAAATATTTGCACTTGGGTATAGCTCTGTAGTGGAAAGTTTCAAGAAGAAAAATCATTTGTTTTTTTGGTACAATAAAATGTCTGAGAACACGAATAAGCTATTGGGCTCTTCCAGTTTTCATTTCAATGACTGGAAAAACTAGCTTTAAAAGCAATAAAATGTTACCTATTTAAAATCACATCTAGGAATATTTCCCAGCAAAATATGCTTGGGATGCTATAGAATTTTTTACCTATGTTAAAAAAAGAAAAATGTTCTATCTAAAACCTGAATATTACCAATAATGAATCTAGGACTGTATGTCTTATAGATTAAAATTATTACATACACACACTTACTGTAGTTGTATTAAAGTAATACATTATCATTACATTATGAGAATTTTAGTGACATTGAATGTCATAAGACCTAGTTCCAAAAGTTTTAAGGGAGGACATATCAAGTGGGCATCTCTTCCAAGTCCAGTACTGTTTAATAACTCTAGTAATGACTTGAAGGATGGGACACTCAGTAGATTTGCTGATGACACCAAATTGGGTGGGATAGCAGACACTTTGCAGAACAGGAATAGGATTTAAAATGACTTTTATGAAGTAGACAGATTGTCCAAAATTAATATAATGAAATTCAACCAGGACACATGCGAAATACTCTTAGAATCAAACAATCAAATGTATAAATGCAAACTGAGGAATGACTGATTAGGTTGATTTGGCTTCCTAAAAGGGGGTGGTAATGGATTCAAGCTAAACTGAAGTCAGCAGTGTGCTTCTGTTGCAGAAGCCAATAGTATACTATGAGGTATTAGCGTGTAGAATACAGACTCCTTAATGTGACTTTTCCATTCTATTTAGCACTGGTGAGTCCTCACCTAAAGTACTGTCTCCACTGCTCGGCACTGCACATCAAGAGAGATGTGGACAAATCGGAATGAGTACAGCAGAGAGTGACAAAAGGGAAACTTGATGTACAAGGATTAGGAAGAAGAATTGGAATTATTTAATCTAGAAAAGAGAAGATTGAGGGGGATTTAATAGCAGTCTTCAAATGCATGAAGGGTTGTTATAAAGTGGATAGTAATAGACTTTTTTCTGTGTCTGCAAGTGACAAGACAAGAAATGGTCTTAAATTGCAGCAAAGGAAATTTAGAGCATTTAAGTATTGGGACAAATTATATAAAGGAGTTATGGATCCCCATCCTTGAAAGATTTTGAAAGCAGGATAGATGAGAATTTATATGGAATTGTTTAGATGAGGATGATCTTGTTTTGAACAAGGCACTGCATTTCCTTAATTCCCTTCCAGCCTTCTAAGTACAGCTTTTTCATTTGGTCAACTAATCTAATTTTATGGATACAGAGTTTCTACTGTACATGCATCACACAAGTGTTCTTCAAAGAAACTTATTATCACAGTTGGAAGTAGAATTAAAAAAATCCATCACTATTGGCTAATAACTAGAGTTGAAAGGTAATCTTTTGCTACAAGGAAGACATACTATTCAAGGAAATAGCTTCTATAGACAAACTTTTTTCCTGGATCAGGCATGCACTGAACAGAAAAGATCTCCATTTTTTGTTGAAAAAAATCAGATACCAGAAAAAAAAATTTTGGAATGTGTTTAGTCATTCAGATATTAACTTTAGTTGCATAAAGTTGTCAGTGTTTTATTTACAAATTTGCTGCCATGAGATTTCATCACATATGTGCATGTTTTGTGCATGCCTGTGCATGGAGGCACCCTGCGTGTATTGGTGAGGTTACTGAGACAAATGTCCTAAGTTATATATTCTTGCTCTCTTGTTCCAAGGTCACAAGGGATGGAATAACCCAACCAACCATTATTTTCTTCAATGCAATAATCCAGAACATAAGATTTCAATCTGTAGAGGGTGGTAGTCATGGGATTCACCTGTATAGACCACCTTGAAGAATGAGTTACTACCAAAAATGTTAATTTTTTTTTCCCGTGAGGGTGCAAACAAAGGTGCAGCTCCCCGGTACAACTCAGAATGCTTTGCAGGAAGTGTTCTGAGTTACATGATCCCCTGGAACAAAGAGAAGTTCACTACTGGTTTTAGCAGGGAGGGGAATCTAGCTGCTGGCTGCCAGCCTGCCGCTGGTTTCTCTTAGCAACAGCCCCTCCTCCCTCCTAGCCCCTCAGAAGGGGAGGAGGGAAAGGGAGCAGATGAAACTCATTCTAGGAGTTCCCTAGTTGGTGCTGAATGGTGTGCTGGGTGAATTGGTGACCCCTACCTCCGGGGGGGGGGGGGGGAGGGAGAGGGCCTCCAATATACCCACCCCACCCACCAGTAAGCGCTAAAATATTCCCAGATCAAATTCCCTCTGCTCCCTTTCTCTACCCCTTCCCCCCCATTCTGAAAACAGCAACCAGCTGGGAGGCAGCACAGACAGAATTTACAGAAGATCAGAAGATGCTCTGTTCTGAAACATCTTTATCTGAACCCTCATACAGTGAAGGTTCAGATTTTTTCCAGAGCAGCCATTTTTGAAGTGGTCTGCAGCCATGCACTGCTACCAGCAATAAATGTTGTTAATTTGTCTTTCAAAGACTATGTGGCCTCTCTGCAAATCTCTGGTGTTTGAACCCTACTGGGTGCATCTACATGAGATGCTTTACTGAAAAGTAGCACAGTAGCACAGTATACTGAGCAGTAAGTATGTACATCTATACATGCACATGCTTACTGCATAGTAAACCTTGCTAATCACGAGTAAATTTACTACCTGAAAATGCAAGTAGGAAATTTACTTACTAACAGTTACTACACAGTAGCACTTGTGTAGATGCCTGACTGGGAGCAAATCTGTTCCTGGTCTGTCAGCCACCAGGGAGTGGGAGATTGGTCCCTGCCCCTGGAAGCTGCCTGCTGCCAGGGCAGGTTTCACCATCAGAGCTTGGATGGGGACTATAACCCCCTGCCCCAGCATCAGGGAGCTCCAAGCCTTTGGATCTGAGATTGTGATCACAGAATGGGAGCTGGGAGATCCTTATCTCCAACCACCAGCTCAGTGGTTGTAGGGTGCCACTGGGAGATAAGGATATTCCAGACCCTGCTCCCTGACCGCAATCTCAGAGCGGGGGTCAAGGAGCTCCCTGCTGCTGGGGCAAAGGAGCAGGGAGTTCCCCATCCTGGGAAGATAAGGATTTCCCAGCGCTGGCCCTGCAGTCATGGAGCTGGCACTGGGAGGTCCCTGTGTGATCACAGAACTAAATGGGGAACAGGATGGGGAGCACAGAATTGGGTGGGGAACAAGAACCCCAGCTCCCACTGTTAGGCCCCAGCTCAAGTCTGGGTTCGTGCCCGGTATGCAAAGGCCAATAAAGATACCAGGGGTGAAAGTATAAAGAAGATTTATTGCTAGCAATAAAAGGTGCAAGCGGAATAATCTCACAGAACAAGCACACTAGATTTCAAAAAACTAAGCCCTTTTATACAGGAGTTTCTAAACCTTCATAAGCATCCTTGTTTGCTAATTGGCTATAAAGGAGTGATGCAAGGAGTTCTTTACTGAGCATGTCTCTATACCTGTGTTTTAGCTATGTATCTCATTAACATACATACATGTTTCATTAGCATATCTTTTGCCCACCTAGGGGTGTGATTTTTAGTATTATAATGAGCCCTTTGGCCTAGTACTCTGATTCTGCTTTTGTTTTCAAGCCCCCTTTATCTAAGACTGTCTCTTTCTTATCATTGCAGATGGGCATTTGTCACATAACATTCACTTTTGCTTAGGCTTTGCATAGTAGTTTTTAGGTCAAACCTCACACCACCAGCAGGGAGCTCCCAATACCAGCTCTGTGACCGCAGGGCCAGTTATGGGAGGTCCTTGTCTCCCCCAGGCTGAGGAGCTCCCTTTTCCCAGGCTCTCAGGTTCCCTGCTTCCAGGCTCCCTGTTCTTATGGTGCAGTAGCTTATTTTAAACGCACATTAGCAAAAGCGCATATTTTTGTGATGCTTTAACATGCATTAAAATAGGCTAATGTGCCTCCACTCTGTGATCATGGGGTAGGACCTGGACAGCCTGTTTCCCATTCAGCTCAGTTTGCATGGAGCTGGGGTGGGGAGAAAAGGATCAAAGATCCTGGGGGAGACAAGGACCTCCCAGCACTGGCCCTGTAGACTTAGAGCTGGCACTGGGAGCTCCCTGCTGGTTGGGGCTGGGGTGCCTGTCCCCTACCCAATTCCATGCTCCCCAGCCTGTTCTTCACTCGGCTCCACAATCACCACTGGGACAGCTAGCAGTAAGGCCCTTGGCTGGGTGGGGAATCCCTGCCCAGCTGGAGGCTTGGTGCTAGCTGCCCCACTGGTGGATTGGGGCAAGGGGCTGGGACTGCCCCTCCCCTGCAACTCTTTTCAAGTCCTCTGTCCTGTTCAGGGAGCTGGAGCTGGGAGCTCCCTGCTGCCAGGGCAGGGGGACGTTGTCTCCATCCCAGCAGCGAGCAGCCCCCTGGGTGCAGGGAGGCAAATCATAACCCTGGCCAGGAGACAGCTGTCTCCTGGCCCATTGCTCCCTGCCAGCCCCTGGGCTGCTCCCTGGGCTAGCATCCAGGGGGGCTAGAGCTCCCCCTGATGACAGCACAGACCCACTGCAGGGATCCCATTGCAGGGCTCCCCCTGCCCAGGAGCATTTACTCACAAGTAGTTTAGTTGTGAGTAAACTGATCCCAGATCTAATACACATTTAGACACACCCACAGGCCATGTCTGCATGAGATGCCTACTGCACAGTAGCTTATTACTACTGTGCCGTAGCTCATTACTACTGTGCCGTAGCTTGTTACTACTGCATAGTTGTGTTACCGGGCATGAACTGTGACACGATGATACTGCGCAGTAGTAATGAGCTACTGTGTAGTAGTAATGAGCTACTGCACAGTAAGTGTCACTAGGCAATCATGCTTGGACACTACTGTACAGTAACTCCAGTTACTGCGCAGTCATTTAGTACTTGTTTATGCAATAGCAACTGCACGGTGGGCATCTCATGCAGACGTGCCCACTGTGTCTTGCTATGGAAGCAACTTGAGCTCTAATGGGTCAGGGGATTAAATTTAGTGATATATAGTGTTCTGAAGCAGCCCACAATCCATTTCAAGGTTTTCATCTACATGTTCATTATTGTGCTTTTGCTAATATGCATTACATTTATTACCTACATTGTGATGTACTAGAAAAAGGCGCATTAGCTTATTTTAATGAACATTAGCAAAAGCACAGTTTTTTGTGATGCTTAAAGTATTTATTAAACTAGGTTAATGCACATTAAAGCACATGTGTAGATGCACCCAAGGGGTAAGAAATGAATCTGGCCTATCCTTAAATTGCTACCAAAACAAAGAAACAGCTTAGGAGCTTTGCAAATAGATATAGCTCTTCTCAAATAACCAAAAAATCCTCTCTACACAACTAAAAATGAAGTTTAACTTCACCCTTAGCCAAATGAGGTCTTGGGGAGAAAAAATCCTACAGGTGAGTGTTATACTGAATAATAATGCTAACAGCAATGGAAGTCTGAAATCACTTCTTGAATAAATTTGGGATACTACTTCATTGTTATTTTGTCTGAAACACGAAGTACACTGGATTTAATATAAGGGTTTGTATTTTGCTTGTTTGAAAGCTGAACTAATAACCAATAGATCAGTTGTTTTCATTCATAAATGGTGGAGAGAAGCAGCAACAGTTCAAATAGTAGCCCATCAATGTTGAAACAACCAAGTTTAAGTCTCATGAAGGTTGAATTGTCTTGATTGATTAATAACCATGAAAAAGACCATTAAGAAAACTATTAACTGTTTGATGGGAGAAAATTGAGATGCCTTGAATTGGCAGGCAGCAAGCTGAGATTGCTGCTAAGTGCACCTTAATTGAACTTAAAGGTAGACCTGTCTGCTTTAACAGTAAAAGGCAGACCAAATAAGCAGAATGGAAGACTGCATTAGATCATTTTATGGCAGCCCAACATGAAAACTACTTCCACTTTGCTATATGCAATCTGGTAACAGACAACTTTTTACTTTATAATATAATCTGCAAACCTCCACATGAAGAACTCCTGTCAGCAGATGTCATCCTGATAGAATCTATACCTTGAGTTGCAGGTATCTTTAATGTACCTGTAGAACACATCATACAGTTCATGAGGGTATGTCCTTTTGAAATACAAGTGTTGTGCACTGGTGAATGGATGGGATCTGAAAACCCTAATTTATAAAACCATGCAAATTTGTGAGGCCTGAGATCTATGCCATGTCTGTCAAAGACCCTGGGAATCACTGGAATTGAGGGAAGGCATACATGTGCTGAGACCACAGAATCAGAAATCCACCTGCTATTGATTCCAAACTTTTCTCTCCCTAAAAGAAAAGGGAAGAAAACTTTACCTTGTCTTTGGGAACAAAATTAACTTTTGTAGGGAATCTCCATGTATCAACAGAATAGCTTCTTGACAAAAAAGCCTTAATCTCCCATCTCCATGACATATGGCTGTTAAATTGTCTGTTAAGATTTGCACTGGTGTTCCCCTCAGAAACCGTAACAAAGATGTGCATCTTAGCCACATTGTTCTCAGTTCTGGGACAGTTATGTGGCATATAACCTATTACCATAATCCACCTGTTTGAAATTGATCTAGCTTGTATTCTCTTTTAGTAGTCCCTGAAAATGCCTTAAAATAGCTTATTGTGGTGAGCAGTGACAAAATGATAGTGTCCATGGGGAGATAATGGACCTTCATGACATTCTATTTCCTTGCTAGTATGCTCCTTGATGCTGTTCCTATGGATTTGACAGTTGTTGAGACAAATGAGTTGAGGATGAAGTAGTGGAGATATACCCTCAAATCTGCAGAGTGGCATGGAGTCCTGCTTCAAGTGGTGGGGCCAAAGCAACCAATAATGCTAGGTTTGAAGACTATAATGATATGGAATATTAGCCCAAGGATGCAAAAACCAAGGAGGCTATGGAATTGTGGGTCCTGTAGAAAAGGTAAAAGGAAGAATATTTTTTATGCCTGTTTTAGCTTTGATAGGCCAACTTGAAGAGACAATAGAAAGTCTGGAAGAAGGTTTTCTGCTAGGAAAACTAGACAATAAATAAGATAATGAGACTCCTTCTTTAGAAGGAGCTGGTTTTGGAAAACCCTGAAAGACTTTTTCTTGATGATCAGGAGATCTCAATATGATTATTATAAGTGGAATAAAAGGTTCTTACAGCACAGAAGAATGAAACGCAGCAGATAGAGGACATGCGTCAAGCTGAGGAGATTTTAAATTAGAGGTTGTTCTCAATTCTATTGGGTGGCAGAGATGTAGTTGGTAGTTCACACCACTTGACTGTAGTATTGGCCACCTTAGAACCAAGGAAAACAGTATAAAGAAACAGTTATACATTTCAGTGTCAAATGAAGATGCTCTGAGTGACAGCATTTCAGTCTGATATAACTCTGGCAGCCTGGTTTCAAAGATTATGTTGCTACTGATACTGCTGTACTGCTGATATATTAGAGGTCTCAGCAGACAATTCTGGAGATTGAAGTGTTATTCAATGCAGTATCAGTACCAAGAAAGTACAGGGGATCAGTCCTGCTTTGGTTAGTGCTGACTCAGATGAAGCTTGAGTGACTCAAGATTAACCTTGATTATGCTGCTGAATTTGCTACAGCGGCTGGAATTAACGCGCAATACGCTGCCAAATTTGCAAACTCATGAAAGCATCAATGCTATTAAAGCAGTGCAAAAGGGCATTTAACCCACTTTAATGTGTCATCTATAAATGCTGAAACTTCATCTTTTCCTACAGCCTATGTCAGGCAGACTGTACCTCATTGACCATTCCAGGAGATGGAGTTTTAAGTGAGATTCTCTTGCATTTTTGTGTGCACTTTTTGAACACTTAACAAATTGTATGCATGGAGGGCATATGATTGGGGGGCACCAGTGCAATAAAGGAGTATTTGCTATGGCCACTGTATAGCAGAATTACTTCTTTATATGAAGGACAGGTTTTTAAAGTTAGGACATCATTGCTCAGTGATGAACCTGCCAAGTTCTAGTACAAAATGCACTATTCTAAACTGGCCATGTAATAAACAAGGGTGCATTTGCTAACAGATTGAAGAAAAAAGGAAATACTGCTAAGATCTGAAATAAAAGCTTTTATAATACTGACCCGGTTTATAGTAACAAACTATCCTAATGCACAGAACACGTACTTTATCTGAAGGAGCTGAATGCTGCTTCAGGTTGCCCTTACTACCTTTCGATTCTCCTTGGGATAGAAGTAGAAGGACACTGACACTGTGTAACTCCTAATGAATGCTTCTGATAAAGGCTTTCAAACTTCTGTGCTGAGCAGGTAGGTCCACCATGAATGGGACGGGCCCATGCAGAAACTTGAAGAAAAAGCAGTTACGATGTGGAAAGGGAGAGGAGAAGTGGGAGTTTGTGCATGCACACTATTTTTATAATACTATAGATATTAGACTGATATTGGTGGATTGGTTTTGCACAAATATGTACAATTTAAGGAAAAAGGCAGGTCAGCGAGGGAACAGGCAGCACAGCAGCAGATAGGGCAGGAAGCAGAAAGCAAAGCAGCAGATCAGGCAGGGAGCACAGGGGTCAGAGCAGAAAGTAACACATCAGATCAGGCAGGGAAATGAACTAAAATAGCACTTGGGAAGCTTTACGCTAATTTGAGGCATGGCCTGCCAAAAACTTGACTCCCACTGTTCTAAAGCACCCAGGATTTACTATCAAAGACTGGTTCAAATTGAACTTTGGTCTGGCCCAGTATGGTTTCCACGTTCTTAACTCCCTCTTTCCTGAAGAGAATAATAGAAACTCAGGTTTTTGACTCAGGTACTGACTGCCTATGTTATACTGTACAGAGAGCGCATTCTGCTCTCACGTAGCAAATAACTAAATAGTGTATGTTCTAAAACAAAAACAATTTCCCTCTTCCTGTTAAAAAATAGTAACATTCCATTTGAAATAACTCAACTACATTATAGAAATATTAACACTGCCAAATAAAGCATGCAAAAATCAGAACATGGCCCAATAGAAGTTGCAGTCAGGACCTTAACACTCTTCTCCCCTGTACATTAAGGCATGTTGATACATATTCTTACTACCTATAACATTTTGAGCAGGATGTCTTCCCCATTTTGGACTCTGAGTGTTCAGCGGGGCAAAATGATGCTATGTGACCAATATTCATGGCCTTTTTCTTTTCTTTTTTTTTTTTGTAGACTGGAGTTCACTATCTCTCGGGCTTAATGCCCCAAAAGTTGGAGCCTATATTCTATAGGCTCCCTGTTCCTTTCACTGTATAATGCCAAGGAAGCAGGGCTAAAACACTCCTAAACTTTACTAGCGCTGCAATTTTAACTATTATATGAGTCACACAGATGTACAGGAGAAAAGTTCTTCATGTTCTTTTATTGTCTTGCCACATGTGTATAAAGGTCACATGAAATTGGATGGAAAAGGGGAAGCATAGCTTAAATCTCAAATATTGTTAAAGACATACACCTAAATGACTCCAGGGCATTCACAGAGCCAGTCAATACCATTCATCGCCTATCACAGGTCACCAGATAATGGCAAATAAATATCTGTTATACTTGCTAATACATAAGTCCACCACTCTTACCTGCACCATGGCACTCTAGTACAGAACTTTTAAGATGTGAAAAACATTAAATGGTTATAGAAACTTAGCACCAGTTTACATGGTGAAAGACAAGTGAGTTGAAATTAAGCCAATCATGCAGCCATGCTCCTTTGAGTTCTAGAGCAACAATGGACATCTTTAAACATTTCTCCAAATGTGACATTTTTATTATTTCCCATTATATGTAAGTGGCTCAAACCAAAAGAAACATAACCAGAGTAATATCTGATGAGCTAGCTTGTAGCTGATCTAGTTCACTCAAGTCTTTTCTGAATTTATTTACATAAAAAATGTTGCATGGACCAGTATATGAGCTTTAAAAAGCTAAGTGGCATTAAGTAATACATTCCCACATATACTGAAGGCAGAAGTGTACTTGATCTGTATCATATAGTTACAACAATACATTCTATCGGCTAATTAATCACTAGTATTACACAAAATAGTAGCTGCTTGAATGTTTTTTGTTTTATAGCATTCCAAAGGATTTTGAACCTAAGCATAGTTCTTGAGGTGGCCGCAAAGAGATTTTCAAGCAAACACAGTGGTTAATCATTTTTTCTACACAGTCATGGAATTTAAAGGTAGTAAGCATACTAGCTCATCCTGACTGTTTCTGTCATTATAACTTGGTAGATAACCCATCTACATAGATGTCTACCCACTAGAGAGTAAGTGCAGTGTTTGAAAGCAAAAAAATGTGCTAGAAAAAATGCTTTAAAAAAAAATGTCAGGAACACAAGAGAAATAATGTTTATGTGCCAGGCAGCGACAGACTGTGAAAGATGCCCTTCTAAAGACAGTGCTGGAAGCCACATCATTCTCCTCCTCCTCCTCCAGGTTGAGTAACTCAAGTATGTCCCATTAAACAAAAAGGTGCATGTATTTCTGAATGATGCCAGAAAACAGCCAACACAACACTGCAGCTAACTTGGAAGAGGATAGGTATGATGTTAAGTGTAAAGAGTGAGAGGGTTATGCTTAAGGGAACCGGAGTGATATGAGTATTCCATTGGGAAAGAAGGTGGGGAAAGAATGCATCAGAGCAATGCTGCAATATATCACCAAAGGCCTCCCACAACAGATTACCTCCCTTGCTAAGTGATAAGTGCCATCCAGAAGCATTGTTTGCTCAGACAGAAAGGACTAGAGGGTAATAACTGATTTTCCCATTGAAAAAAAGCCCTCTCTTATCCAAGGAAGGGAGCAATACAACTTTGTTTAACATGTCAAGCATGTTACTTCATAAGTAACACTAATGCTTCACTCCTGGACTAGGGACAGAAGTTACACAAAAACCATTATAAGTGATCAGAAATGGGTTCAGACCTATAATACAACAGAAGTTCAGTGCACATAAACCACTTTCAAAATGGCTGCAACCAGTTTAAGATAAACCTGGATGGATGTAGTATCAGATGTAACTGATTTAGGTTAACTCGGTTTATTGAACTTTTGTCCCAGAACCCCTCCAGATTCAAGTTAACTAGCAGTCCTCCAGCTCCCCAGGATGCTTTGCACTCCCCCCTCACCCACAGGGTGAGTGGGTTAGCCGTGGCCCAAGCAGTCTGCTCCAGTAGAGCAGAGAGGCATGCTCCAGTGCCCCCAGCTTCTAGCCTGGGCCACTGCAGGCATGTAGCTGCATTTCCAAAATCAAAAGAATGTTCACTTGCTTACTCGTTCAATTTATGAAACTTAGACTAACTTGCAAAGATTGAATTGATTCAGCCTTGGGCTTTTTGACTGCCTGTACTTAGCTTTGGAGCATCTTCTAAGCACACTGAAAGTGCAGTATGGTATACTGCTTTTCAGATTTAGAGGATAATAGAATATGATAAAGATCTTTTAACAAAGCTGAAAGGTAAAGTCACCTTTACTCTAACCTCCTCATTGGTTTGGTGACAGAGTTTTAACAAGAGGCTTGTCCAGTATGTCAACTGATTAGCACCATAACCAATTCATAGAAGATGCTGTAGACCAAGCTGTGACAATAAATTACTGAAAACTTCAGTATTGCTGCATTTTTGAAGCCACAAAAAAGCAAAAATATTCTGATGAAGTCTTGTCAGCAAGCAATACCACAGCTTGGACGGCAGTTGCTTTTTTATCACCTATGCTTTTCTGTTATTTAATAGCAGAGCAACATGGAACACACAAAAAAAGTCATTTTTGCTTTATGGAGAGTTTCCTGAGTATTTGCAGTATTAGTTGAACTTTCCTCCACTACACAAGAATACTGCCAATGCTGAGTTAATATGATTTAGTTGTCAAAGGCAGTTTGCAGATTTTAAAGGTGACCACTGTACATTTCTGTGCTCAGAGCCATTCTATCTCACAAAAAAATCAATGTTGGCTCAGGTCTGTCCAGGCTAGCATAGTTAAAAACTTCTTTAACTATTTTACTAAGGAGTATGGGGATTTCACTGTTCCTGTGCTCAGTAGAGCTGAGCTGGCAAAAAAAAACTTCTGTAAAAATCTGAACCTCTGAGGAAACCTGCCAAGATTGGTCCTATGCCAACTACTGCAAACAGAGCCTCTAAAGATCTGGCATGTGAAATAGATATTTAGGAAATGTGAACCACATAATCTGGCAATACACTAAATTTAAAAAGTGGCAGTACAATGAGACTACAGTGAGGGGCATACACAAGTAAGAAATTGTCAACAACATGAATCATGAAAAAAGAAGTGCCTGTGATTCACTTACAATGATATAATTAACTGAATTGCTAAGCAAAAAAGAAAAAGCGTGCAAGTATTTATTTGAATTGTACAGTGCAATAATCTGCAAATTAAATATTTTAAAAATATAATTAAATAGTTTATTGACTGTAAAACTAATGTAGAGACTGAGAAGATGATAACAAAGTAATCAGGAACACCCAGCATGGATTCATCAAGAGCAAGTCATGCCCAACAAACTTGATTTCCCTTTATGACAATATGACAGGTTCTATGGATGTGAGCAGTAAATGTGGTGTACCTTACATTGGCAAGGCTTCTGATACTATCTCCCATGAAATTTTCATTAGTAATCTAAGAAAATGTAGGGTAGATGAAAGTATGGGAAGGTGGATATAAAACTGGTTAGGTAATCATGCTCAAGGAGTAGTGATATATGGCTCAATGTCTAGTTGGGAAGAAGTAATGAATGCTGTTCGCAATGAGTCTATCCTGGGCCTGGTATTGTTTAATATTATCACTAGTGATTTGGAGGAGGGGATGGCGTGCACATATGGCACAATTTTAAACACCAAGTTTCATGGAGTTGTAGACATTCTGGTGGACACGGCTGGGATTCAGAATGACTTTGATACACTGGAGAAATTGTTTAAAATTAATTAAATAAAATTCAGTAAAGACACATTCAAAATCCTGTCCTTGGGATGGAACAATTGTATGCATAAATATAGACTGTGTAATGACTACTTAGGCTGCAGTATTACAGACAGGACCTTGGAAGTCACAGTGGACCATAAGCTGAATATAAACCAAGAGTATCCTCTTTTTGCAAAAAAAGGCCAATAGCATACTGGGTTATATTAATAGCAGTGACATTTGCAGAAGGCAGGGTGGGTGGTGCCTTAGACACTGATTGGTTAAGAGTGACCCTGACCTACTTTCTGCCTAACTTCAGACTAACTATCCTAACCACCTCTCAAATCAATATAAGTGATTATCCTGCTCTATTTGGCAGTAGTGAAGTATCATGTGGAGTACTGTGCCTAGTTTGGGATCCCTCACTTCAAGAAAGGTGTGGACAAATTAAAAAGAGTCCAGAAGAGAGCAATAAAAGTGAGAGACCTGAGAAACATGAATTAGAAGGATAGGCTGAACAAATGAGTTATTTAGCCTAGTGAAGAGAAGACTGAAAGGTGGTTGTATGGAGGAGGGAGATAGACTATTCACTATGGCCACGTGGAACAGAATGAAAAGTAGTGGTCTTAAACGGCAACAAGGGAAATTGAGGCTAGATGTTAAGATGAACTTTCTCACTATGAGGTTGGTTAAGCACTGGAATGGGCTACCCTAAGAAGTTATGGAATCTCTACTCTTGGACATTTTTAAGAGCAAGTTAGACAGAAACCTAACTGGAGTGGTTTAGTCAGGGATGATCTTGCCTTGAGCAGAAATTCAGAACAAATGACTTTCTGAGATCCCTTCCACCTTACTCTTCTATGAAGTTCTTAGAATTGGCTACCATATGAATGTAGCTTGGGGAGTGGGGAGGGTAAGGTGGCTATCAGCAACCTCTTAGAATTCCTTTCAGGACCAATTCCATATCAGAAAGGATGAAGGATTGATCCAAGCTACTGATAATCATTCAAACTCACAAATATCTGAGACTGGAAAAACTCCCAATGCTTTTTCCCAGACTTTTTTTCTGTGTTGCTATTCTGTGCTGAAGATTCATAATTTGAGAATATTCTACAGAGATTTTTCATTTACTTGCAGTTTTTATGGCTGCTTTTATTTTTTCTAATAAGTCTTTTATAAATGCTCAGAAGGTGAGATTATTCTCTCTCAGGACACTCAAGCAAATAATAGAAGGTTTAACACATTTCTTAATTACTGCAGTGTGAACACCTGAGTAGTTTAAACAAACTTCAAAGCCACAATTAAACCTCTCATACTATAATGTCTGAGGAAAAAAACATTTCAAGTCGTTATAAATGTGGTGAAGGTGATCATTAGAATGGCATTTTGTCATGATAGGAAAGTGAGGAGTGGAAAACTGGTAAGCAGAGGTTTTTAAGGCCCGGCTAGACAAAGTCTTGGCTGGGATCATCTAGTTGGGGATGGTCCTGCTTTGAGTAGGCGGTTGGACTAGATGACCTTCTGAGGGCCCTTCCAATCCTAATTTTCTATGATTGTAAAGTTTGAGTGAGGAGAGAAAGGTAATCTAGAGAAGAATTAAAAAATCAGCTTTAGGACTACTTCTCTTAACTATAATCAAGTTCAGTAACCCTTGCTCTGATTGTACTGAGTACTTAGGAGAGAACTCTACACCCAAGGGTACTTAAAGAGCTGGCAGGCATCATAGCTCAGCCCCTGGCACAGATCTTCACTCTGGTGAAGTGCCCGACGACTGGAAGAAGGCCAATGTGGTGCCTATCTTCAAGAAAGGGAGGAAAGTGGATCCAGCAAACTACAGACCCATCAACCTGACCTCTATCCTGGGGAAGGTCTTGGAAAAGATTATCAAAGAGGCCATCCTGTACAGGCTAGCTGATGGCAATATCCTGAGAGATACCCAGCATAGGTTTGTTGCAGGTAGGTCTTGCTTGACCAATCTCATTTCCTTTTACGACCAGGTGACCTATCACTTGGACAAGGGAGAAGAGATTGATGTCATATATCTTGACTTTAAAAAAGCCTTCTATCTGGTATCACATGATCACCTCTTGGCAAAACTGGCTAACTGCAGCCTCGACCTCACCACGATCTGCTGGCTGGGGATTGGCTCTGCGGCAGGACCCAGAGGGTGGTGGTTGATGGAAGTCAATTGTTGTGCCCTGTGACCAGTGGGGTCCCTCAAGGCTCTGTCCTAGGGCCTTTACTTTTTAATATCTTCATCAATGATGTTGACTTTGGTGTAGAAGTGGGCTGGCCAAGTTTGCCGGTGACACCAAATTTTGGGGTAAAGCATCCACACCTGAGAACAGGAGGGTGATCCAGGCAGATCTTGACAGGCTCATGAAATGGGCGGATGAGAACCTGATGGTGTTTAACACCAAAAAATGCAAGGTTCTCCACCTTGGGAGGAAAAACCTGCAGCATGCTCAGCTCGGCAGTGCTACGCTGGCTAGCACCACAGATGAAAGGGACTTGGGGGTCCTGATTGACCACAAGATGAACATGAGCCTTCAATATGATACTGCTACTGGTAAAGTGAGCAAAACACTGGCTTGCATCCATAGATGCTTCTTAAGCAAATCCCGGGACATAATTCTCCCCTTGTACTCGGCCTTGGTGAGGCCACAGCTGGAGTACTGCATCCAGTTTTGGGCTTCACAATTCAAAAAGGATGTGGAGAAGCTTGAGAGAGTGCAGAGGAGAGCCACGCGCATGATCAGAGGTCAGGAAAACAGACCTTATGATGAGAAGCTGAGAGCCATGGGACTCTTCAGCCTGGAAAAGCACAGGCTCAGGGGAGATCTGGTGACCACCTATAAGTTTATCAGGGGTGTTTACCAGGATCTGGGGGAACATCTGTTCACTAGAGCACCCCAAGGGATGACAAGGTTGAACAGTCACAAACTCCTCCATGGCCATTTCAGGCTGGACATAAGGAAGAACTTCTTTACCGTCCGAGCCCCCAAGATTTAGAATAGACTGCTGCTGGAGGTGGTTCAAGCACCCACTTTGAATGCCTTCAAGACGCATTTGGATGCTTATCTTGCTGGGATCCTATGATCCCTGCTGGCTTCCTGCCCCTGGGCAGGGGGCTGGACTCGATGATCATCCGCAGTCCCTTCCAGCCCGAATGTCTATGAAATCTATGAAACTCCTATTGGAACTCATGATACCATTTGTCTAAGTTTTATGCAATGTAATTTGCTGTTACAAACATGGGAATTTCCATACTGAATGAGATGGTTAGTTCATCTATAGTATTCCTTCTTCAACAGCTCCTAGAACTGGGTATTTCAGAAATAAGCAGGCAGATACCGAGTTACCTGGAGAGTTACATGGCATGAAGTCTTACCCTGATCTCTAATTGTTAGGGAAAGAGAGAGGGTTAACAAAATGTTGGTCAGTCCTGATAACCATATAAATGTGTGATCCACTTTTGAATCTTGCAAAGTTTTTGTTTCCAATAACCTCCTGTGGCAGTGAGTTCCACCATTTTATTATACATCACAAGAAAATAGATTTCCTTTTACTGGTTTTGAATTTCTCATAATTAGCTTTTAACATTGGAAGCCACATCATTAATATTGAATCTTCCCTTGTTCCTATGTTATGAGATGGGGGCAACAGAAACTTTCAACCTACCTTCTTCATACCATTAGTATCATACCTTTTTCAAGTCCCCTCTTTTTCATCTCCTAAGGCCCCTTATTTTCAATGTCTCTTCAGATGAGAGTTTTTCAAGGCCACAGACCATGCACAAGAGATCCTTGGTTTCTGTTGCTTTGGCAAATGCCTTGCTGCTTACACATATGCATGCAAAATATATGCATTAAATGAAACCATAAAAATTGGCAATTTTTAAGCCACCATAAAGTAGATAAGTATGCCCATTTTATTTCTATCAGCTATATTACACAGACAAAACATCACTTATGGTTACACCTATATCTATTTAGATTCACTGCTTTATGGAGTAATTTATTTCTATGAGCAGTGTTGGTAAGCTGCATGAAATCTCATTAAACTGAAAACAGAATTTGGCCAGTGAATACTCCACAGCAAAATCCTTTAATGTACAGCTGTACTAAGTGCAATCCAGGGGAAGGAGAGAGATTTGATCTGTAAGCATAAAGCTACTAGTGGCACTGGATATGCAGTCCTTTCTGCTTTAGCTTTGTCAGGTCAAATTTTTCTTTCCTACTTTCCCAAAAGGCAAATCTGGTGTAAATGCTTTGTGGTTTTTGTATTTCATAAAACTTTGTATGTGCAAATTGAACCAGAGAGATCTTCCCTTTAAGGATTTAGGGAACTGTGAACCCTGGTCTAAGGAATGCCCAGCTGCTGAGAGCAAGAGAGACTGCTGACTTTTTAAACCTTTGTTTTACAAATATTAAAAACAAATGGTGAAAGTGCAAAGTTATGTGGCCCTCCCAGGGACTGAGCATGAAACACTTGTTAGCAACAAAAAAACACCAGATCACCAGTGACTGAAAACCCAGTCCCTATGTTCCTCATAGGCTTAAACATGTAGGTCTAGCTGTCCATGTACTTTGCAAAGGGCCCCCTTGATGGCCCCGTGCAACACAAATTGGTCCACATTTTGTTGTAAGGTGATGTGTCCAAATTTAAATGTGACACATGCCTAGACCAGGAAGCAGAAGACTTGAAAGACATCATCAGAGCTGGCCCCTGCAAGCTAGTTTCTTTGGCTTTCCAGAGTTAGCGTCTTGGCCTGGCCCAGCAGAAAATTGGCCAAGAAGATCATGCTCCCTTTGACCACTCAGTATGGGATAGAGAAGATGTACACAGTCTCAGAGAAGTCCACGTTAATTGTGCCAAAGGATGCCAAGGGTAGCAAAGAGCAGTTGCAGCTGTGGGGCAGTCCAGGAAGGCATAGAAGAGTCTCCTCTACCTCTTCCTTACAGGAAGGGCATGCCTCTGACACTGCTGGGTCTAACTGGCAGAGAGAGAGAGAGAGAGAGAGAGAGAGAGGTGTGGGCGGGGAAGCAGGAAAGTCTATGAAGGAACAGCTTTGCTGCTGTAGGCCATATTCAGATGTGTGAATGTTTGGTTCCCCAGGGACAACTAGTGGTGGTGCACCTTGTGCTGTAACTACTTGTCTCCGGGGAATGCCTATGCCACACTTGTTCTGGCACATGGCAAGTTACCTTGGGTGGGGTAGGGGAGGCCCCAGCAGCCTTACCTCAGGTGCTGGGGGCCTCCCAGGGCTGCAGCATCAGTGATCCTGCTGTGCAGAGTGCAGCTCTGGCCGGCCAGCCTCTGGCTTTGGGCGACACATGCTGCTGCCACATGTGCCACTCCACTTTTTTTTCATGCGCTGCTCCCATGCAGCACAGAGAACAACTGAATATATGGTATTCAGTTGCAAGCGTGTTTACGTTGCAAGCGTGGGTGTGGTGCCACATACTGCATGGCCGCGCTGGTCTGGATATGGCCCTAGGGTTCTAGGGCTCCCTCTTTTGGTTATGAAGCTAACAGGGAGGGGGACACTTGGTTTTTAGTTTTGGGGACTGTAATTCCTTTATGTTTTGAGAATAAATTTAGCTGAAGAAGCTGCAAACAGAATCAGAGTATGGGTGACTGTTGTGACTCAGCCTGGTGAATTAGAGCTCAGCTTTCACAAACCATTTTCTTTCTGTGAACCTAAGAAATTCCTTTGGTGCAGTGGCAGGAGGAAGAGAAAGACTGCTGGGGTTTGCCTCCTTCAGAATCTTCTGTTAGATCCAATCTTAGGGGCACTGTCTGGGTCCTAGATTCAATGCCTTCTGTGCGTTTCTCTTCCATCTTCTCTTTTGTGCTGGGGTTGGCTGGGGAAACCAGCTCTACCCTGAAGCTAAAAGGTTGAGGAACAAATTGATGCTTTTCCAAGCTCATCTTCACTTCCCTGCTATTGTACACAACTTCTAAGAGGAGTGCAAATCTGATATTACTGAAGTCACACTCCCATTGGCTCTGACATTAAACCCATTCTTTTTGGGTATAATGATGGTGCTGTTGTCATGGAAGATTATTATCCTGCTGGATTTAGGTATAGGGAGCCTGAGTCTTCACAGAGCAATCATAGTGGATAAAAAAGTCCAAGTACCTGGAAGGACCTCAATTATTGAAAGCACCAATTATATTAATAGCTCAGATCAGCTGATGTGGATGATGTAATGTAGGCCCAGGTTTTGAAGGTGAGTAGGCTAAAAAGACTCCAAGTGTGAACAAACTGAGTACATTTGCAGGAGAAATCCTGTTTTATTTTACTAGAACAGCACCCTATCTTTTATTGTTGCTCTCAGCTGAGCAGTTGTCGGCCAACAACAACTGACTAATCTGTAACTGTGATTTATATGCAGACTGTGCAAATAAATTTGGCAGTATTTTCATTTTCATTTTCTAACAGCCCAAATGACATCACTGTGTCTTCCATAGGTCTACGTATTCATTATAAAAAGCAAAGCTGATTTGTCTAAATGCTTCTTTTTTTCCTATGGGATGGGCATGGAATAGAAGACTTGTAGTTTGCTTATGTAAACCTGGGCATGACACTACCCACGCCCTCACCTAAATAGTGGGATCCTGGGGTACCCAGTAGCCGGTGGCCCTGCTCAGCTCCCTGGGTAGCTACTGCAGGGTCCCCAAGCAGAGAGCCTCCCCTAATGATCAAACAATCTTGCAGATCATTATAAAACTATTCACAGGATTTAATAATTTACAAGATAATATATAATGAATTTAATAAAATCAGTAATGTTATACAAACACAACCTGGTGATAGTGGCTTAAGGGTTAATGCTTCTCCAATATACCTCACACAAGGGGAATGCATACACATCACCCATGATAAATAAGGAACCAATAAATAAATACATTGATACACCAACTAATAAACTATCTAGAACTTATTTACACACTCAGCCGATAACTTGTATGCTCCAGGGTAACTATGAGGACCCTGTGTGCGCTGGCTCTGGCTTGGTCTCTCAGAGAGCAGGGCTGCATCTGTGCCCCTGCACAGGAGCTGTGGGTGGTCCCTGCTGCTAGCATTCCTCACGGGAGCTCTAGGGGTCTCCATGCAGCAGCTGGTGGCTCCTCCCCTGTGGTCCCTGCAAGTTAGCTCATTTTTGTCCAGACCTTCATCCCCTGGCACAGCAAGGAGCAGCATCTGGACTGTAGGTTGTAACAGTTTTCCCTGCCTGGCACAGCCTCACAGCACCCAGCAAATTCAGCCCCTCCCTGGGCCCTGCCTGCCCCGGGGCTTCTGGTGGTTGGAGCAGACCCTGCCCCTTTAGCCCAGTGCTCTCTCCAGCACCTGAGCCTGTCCCTCCCCAGTGCCTTCTCACTCATAAGGAAACACCTGGCCCTGTGTCCCCGTCCCCTCCTGTGCTCACCCAGCCACACAGGGCTTGTAGCAGGGTATCTTCCCAGGCAGCTCCTCTCTTGTGCCTGCCCTGACAGGGCTCTGGCATGGGCTCTCCCAAGCACAACCGTGGTGAGGTCCTTTCCCTGACCTCCAGCCTGTCTCTCTTCCCCTCTGTTCTCCCCTTGTTTTTCCCTAGGAAAACTGCTCCCCCTTTTTAAACAAGCCTCCTCAGCCAGTCCCTGACCAGAGCTCTTCCTGGGCTTTTGCTAAGTTCCTCATTCAAGCCCCTGCTGGGGTTACTCCCACTACAAAGAGGGCTACCTCCAGAGCAGCTTCACTCACCCTCAGGACAGATGGGGTCCCTACCAGAACAAACTCTGTCTCTTCAGACTGTCCCTCTGCAGGGCAGCCCTCCCTATCCCTTCAGGTAAGTACAATTGTAATGCTCTTACAGTAGCACAGATAGTCACAGCATCCTCTACAGCTCCAGGGCACACAAAGGAAATGCAACCTGTTGATACAGACATTCAAGAATCATTTGAGCATCACATGCACCCTGAAGAGAGGATGGCATGACTGCTGGTCCTATCATACAGAGTTCTTTTGTTCTCCATAGTCTATGACAGCCTTGCCCAACCTTTTTTGCCCCATGGCACACCTACCTAGATGAAAAAAAGCACTGCAGCACACCAGATGCAGAGCGGCAGTGTGGGGTGAGGGCACACATGGCCAGCCAGACACCAATGGGGAGGGGTGGCGTGCAGCCAGTCCAACGGCATTTTGGGCTGGAGCCACACTCCCTGTCTGTCTGTGTCCACAGCAGGTATGGGGCATGGCTCCAGCCCAAAATGCTGTGGCACACCTGGACATGCCTGATGGCACTCCAGTGTGCCGCAGCACACCGATTGGGAAACACTGGTCTATGATATGGATCTAGATCTATGCTTCTGATCATGCCTACCCTAGAGCAAGGATAAGAGAGGAGAAGCTTGAATTCTTGCAGAGCCAGGCACAATATTCCCTTTAAAGCCAAGTCAAATGTTTGTTAAGAGGACCTATTGTGATTTTAATCACATGGGTTGTATCAGAGATTTGACAGACACAGAGACATGGTGCAGTCCCAAGCTAAGCACACAAAGAAAGCATGATGTCTCAAATGGAAATGACAATGCAGTATACAATATTGCTATCAGGCAGGGAGAAATAGCAAAAATAGTTACTGATACAACTACAATAGTGCATGTACAGCCCAATAGTACAGTCCCCCTCTGAAGGAGAAGAAGGTCGAAAGACTGACTCTTAAAACTTGTCTGTGTACTTCTGATAAATCTTTAAAAACCCAGTTTCTTTCCATCTCTAACTTCACTGACTCTGAAACCCACTCACTGTAGCTACCCTTTTGTGGGTACTATTTCTTTATTTCATAGTTCTAGAGGTTTTTTTCCAGCCACAGAAGGTGCTTGGAGTCTGAGAAGGTTAATCCCAAGAGGAAGCCAAAGGCTGATATTTCTGGGTGCTTAATTATAGTAGTACAACAGGGGAGTGTACTAGTAGGACAAAAGCAACTGATTTGCTGGGAACCTGTGCCACTGCAGCAGCAGCTGTGGTCTTTTAGTCTCTAGAATCAGGCGCGGTTCTCCAACACTCGGCATGCTCCCCTTCTCCTGACTCCTTACCAGCATCCCTGCCCAGATTGCCAAAATTGATAGATACCTCTAAAGCAAACATAAACTCTGAACTTCTGTCTGACATTTTTGGTTTTTGAGATTCCCTAATATACATTAAGAGTTAATAACTAAAGTATTAATATGTGTTTACTTTCTTGGTGCACCTGAATCTTAGTTATATTTACCTATGAAAACCCTTTAGGGCAGCAACTTGAAAAATCAAATCTGTTTTTTTTTTTCCGGAAATTAGTTTAAATGGATTTTGTATGATATGAGAAACAAGCTCATACAGTTTATAAGCTGCATTGTCTTGCAGTTAGTACATCAATAATGTCCATATGTTCTGAGTTAATTCATACTTTTAAATTGATTGCAATGATTACTAACAGAGTGTAGGAAATACATCTTTGTAAAATCAGATTTCTGGTGTCTGTAATGTAGAAGCGGGATGATATCTCTCTCCCCCCCCACCCCCCACAGTTCTATTGCCAACAAAGATAAAAAATGAGCACAATAACAATCGCAAGTATGGAAAATTGATTAGTACCATTACATTTATCTGATTATGAAGTGTTTGGATATAACAAATGTATAATTCAACTTGATTGTTTTCACTAAAGACTATTTCCAGAATGTAATAACAATATGGGAACAATATTTGTAAAAGATTTGCTTAACATTTCATATAACAGGTTCCTCTTTAGGGTACTTTGGAGACTAAGAAAATAGATAAGCTTAAGCAAAAATGTTGCTCAGTGATTTTGGTAACTACAATAAAGTAACCAGAATTTGAGACTTATCTAATAATAATTTATGTTTGCATTGCTTCTGAGATTACACTATTTATTTTGCATATAAATTAAAAATATGAAGGTACTTTTGATCTAAAGAGAAAATAAAGATGGTTTTGGACAAATATGTTGAAAGCAGATTCATAAGACTGGAAAAACAAGAGATTGCTCCAAATTGCAGCAAATCTAAGGAGTAGCTAAACACAACAGAAAATTGTCTCTAGAACATTGTCATCACCAAAGAGAATGTGTTAAGGTGGAATTAGATGAAGTACCTATTAGAGGAAAGGGATTTAATACAATTTTTTAGTTATGTCTCACCATAACAGCATATCAGGAAGAAGTGAGAACCCATCAGAAAAGCATATTATATGCAGGATAGCAGAACCATTTTTTTTACTGAAAAAGGCTGAGCAAAGAGACTGCTCTAACCTACTCAAGGTTGAAAGACCTCAAGAGAATTCAAAACTGAAAAGTGGAAATTAATGAATGGATTAAATACAGCTGAGCATCATTCAGAATACATACACTGGAAAATTTAGAAAAGTATTTATTGTTTATAAGGCAGAAAGAGGCAAATTTCCTGGATTCTGGTGACTAATATATTTATATGGCCATAACAAGTATAATGATCTTTTAAAATCATAAATTGCATAATATATATTTATTATTTTGGAACAGCTGTGTAACACTGACTTACATTATCCCTCTTTACTTTTTAATTTTTTAATTTACTTTTTCATTTGTAAAATACAAAGGCAGGCAGATGCACAAAATATATTTTTGTGTTATAAAATATGTTAAATCAAAACTGTAGATAGGGAGGAGTACTTATAAAAAGGCTTTACCCTTAAAAATGTTAAATTTACAGAATATTTAATATCTACAAGAAAGAAAAGAAATCTGGGTTCAAAAAGGACAGCCTCTTTAAGAGAACAGAGTATTTCTTTGTAAGACAGTATCTTACTTTAAGCGTCTAAGTAATCCAAACTCAGCATTCCAGTGTGCAGTGAGTGATATTGAACTTAACTGTTTATATGAATGTCTTACTTTTAATTTAGGGATTCTAGGTGCTGATGGTGTTGTGGGTAAATCTTTCCACTCCTCTGGGCCTACCATGTCTCCTTTCAGCAGCAAACTCTGAAAGCAAATGCTTACCCAGTATTATATAGATCCTATTTTAAAAAAAAGAATTCAAAGACAATCATCTGTCCAGACATACAGTGTATCAGAATTAAACACACATGCAGCAGCCAGACAAGAACCAGGGCCCTCTGGGTCAGTTAAGACCAGGGTATAGAGCTTGATGAAACGAGGGAAAAAAACTCCTCTGTTACTTTCTTTTTTCAGGGGTCTATCTTTCTTAAGGCTCTTAGGCAGTGACGCTATAGCAAACATTTGAGCTGGTCTGATGCTCCATCCATTAAAGGGAAGTAATTAATATATTCACATGACTGCTAGATCACAGGTTTTCAGCCCTGTCGTACAGGGTACAAATGCCAATTACATTCCCTTCTCGTGAGTAATGTATAATATTTTTTTAATGGTATAAATTGTCACTCGGTTAGATAAAAAAGCAAGAGTCATTATCAAACACTGAGGTTTAGTCAAGTTAGAAACACCGTAAGGCTGCTTTGTCTCTACCTGTTCACTGTTGAGTGTCTGCCTAGAACTTTCCCCGGGGTTCCAGCACCTGGCGTTCAGCTGTACTTTAAAGCAGACAGCGCACGTCCTCCTACTGGGTAAGGCCAAGTTCAACTATCAGCCTGGAACAAAAAGATAAGAACTTTTCACTCCCTCAGCACTTTGGCAAAACAGCGAAGCAATTTCATGTTGGACATTTGGCATTTCTGCTACATTCCACTACAGCAGGTTAAAGGGAAATCTTTCTCAGATATACAGAGTGGTGATGCTGAATACAAATGGCTAGCAAACTTCAGAGATCTGAAGATACCTTGGACATTTTCCAGAGTGGTTTGGAAACACCTAGGACTTCTAAGAATGACTTGCTTTTGTTGCCTGCCTACTTCCACTAATGTCTCATTATTATTGTTATTCTTATTTGTTCCTGTGGTAGAAACTAGGGTCATGTTGTGGTGGGTCCTATGTCAGCTCATAAGAACTCATCTATCCATGCCTGCATAACTTACAGTTCACTTAGGCCACAGACAGACGTTATTTTTGGAGTGCTACATGTGCCCTTCTAGCATTGCAAAAAGTGGTGATCAAATGCGCATCCCAGAATGGTGCAAGCACTACAAAAATGTTCCTGCTTGAAACAGGAACTTCCTTTTAGCACCATGTTATGTAGTGCTTTAGTAATATCTGTACAGTTATGTGTAGTGCTGTAGGGAGTCTCTTGCTTCCCCAGGATCATCCCATAGTACTCCTCTCTCCCTTTTCCCTCCAAGGACAGGCTCCACGACAGCTCCCTGGGGAGCAGAGCTGCTTGTTGCTGCTGCCACAGCAGTGGTGGCAGTGGCAGGAATTACTGCTGCTGCTCCCTGCAGTGGTGATGAGGATAAATGCTAGTACAGCTGAGGCAGCAGCAGCACCAGGAACAGCTGTTCTCACCACAGCCACAGTCACCCGCTGTGGGAAGGCAGTGAAGTGTCAGAGATAATGCTGCTGCCCTCGACCTGGCGCTGAGCTCACTCACAGTCCCTGTTCTGGCTGGGCTTCAGTTGCAAGTCAGTGTGGAACCAAGTCTGAGAGTGGGCCTGACACTGGTGAGCTGTCAAAAAGCTTGCAGCTGCCCAGTACCCTAGGGCAGCAGCAGGCTTTCCTAGAGCTGTTAGGAAATGGGCTGCTGCTGCCCTGGACCCCAATGTCTAGATCATTCACAGCCCCATCCTGGTTGGGCACTTCTTCTGCTCCACAAGGCTAGACAGGTTCCCAGTGAGCTGACAAACTCCTCTTCCTCAGTGGAGGCCTGGGGATCATAGCCACCAGGCTGATCACCCTGTATCACCCAATGGCCAGACAAAACCCCACTGAATGCATTCATACTGACCTTATAGCACCCCAACCAGAGGGATCTATACATCTCTCTACATCTTATACCTCATACCTCCAAAAATAAAAATAAAAGTCCTTAACAGTAGAGGAAGCAGATGAAGAAAAAATAGTGGCTGTGGTGGTCAATGGAATATGCAAGAAGTATATTTATTTAATAAAAGCAAATATAAAAAAACCCCTTCTTCTAAATAGACTGCGCTAGCTATGCCGCATTAACTTTCTGCATAGACACTATCAGTACATAAACAGGTACTCCACTTTGGAAGAACACAATACCAGAGTTCTTGTCTGCTTATGTATTTTGATCATTTGTATTTGTATCATTTGATGGAGGAAATGCAAAAGAAATCATTAGGAACAGGGATGGGAACCCAGGGCTAAGTACAGACTTGCAATAAGTCCAAGGCAGAGCAATCTACGTTATGTGGTTTTCTGTAAGTGGCATAGTGTAGATCAGCAGTGAACAGAACACACATTCAGTGTTTGTTGTGGGGGAAGGGGTGCAACTCTTAGACCAGGTTTAGCCATTTTTAAACCAGTCTGTGTGTGACAAACTTTTGTTCTGTTCCAGGTATAGACCAATTTCCAATCACTTATACCAATAAAAGTGTCATGTCTGTATCTGACCCAGATCCCTACCCTCTTGGGGGAGGACCCTTATTACAGGACAATTGTTATTGGACTATCTTGTAGCCTTATCAGTCTTGCTTTCTTGGCTGTCTAGTAGCTGAACTTGAACAGGAAGGATGGAAAATGTCCCTGTACTCTAATCTATACAGTTCCTTATGTGACTAAAACCTCTCAGTCTAAAGAGTGAACCCAGCCTTCCACCTCCTGGCCAAGTGCTCTAACCAGTCAGCTATTATATAAAAAGAAGAAATCAGCTTCCTCACTATGTACTCCTTCCTCATGTTTTTTTAATAAAAGTGGACACGGCTGTTGTGCTTTGTATGGAACTAAACTGAATGTCATTGGGGCATGTAAGACATGGTCCGAACCAAGTAGGTAGAATACAGTATGGTGCTTGAGATTTACAGACCTGGCTCTAACACTCTGAAATAGGAGTGGCCTGAACACAAAACAACAACAAGGAGAAGTCATTTGCCTACAGAGAGAATTTGCAAGAGATGCTTTGAACAGCTTCCCCAGTACTTTGCAAAAAGAATGACGAGACTCTTCCCCATCAGGCTGAGCAGGTGACTTTCCCAGAGTAAGTAAACTTTGCTATGTGAAAGAAAACATGTTCTAGCCCTTGGGGACTCAAAGAGGAACTCAAAACTAAAACATAAATTACTGACCAGCCACAATTTGACCAATACACATTTTCTTATTAAACTACCACACTGGAGTTAACATCCAACTTCAGTTAGAATTCTGTGCGTCTAACCCAGCCATCACAGCGACAATTAGATAGCCTTCATCTTGCAGCTTTTGTAAATGAGAAAAGGAGGATCATATAAATAACTTCCTTTTCAGTGGCAAGGCTACTTAACCTATGCTAGAGTTATTTTATGTTTTCAGTGGGCAGGTCTACACGAGATGTTAAACTGAGCAGTAGCATTGTTTACGGCATAGTAAGCATATGCATCTATCTACACGTGGACATTCTTACTACTCAGTATACCTCGCTAACTGCGAGTAAATTTACTACCTGCAAATTCAAGAAGAAAATTTACTTTGGATTAGTAATGATGGAGTAGCGCTCATGTAGAGGCCTAGCCCCAGGAGGATGCTTCAAATGGAACACCTTGGTTTCCAAGACAGTGAATGGGGGCATAAGGCATCACTCAAGGGCTATATAGATTTCCCCATTACTCAGAAGATATGCATCTACCAATGCAAACATTAGGCACAGGAGTCCACTTAAACTCTCACTCCAAATTGGACCATAAATATGGAATCAGAGTTGCAAAGGAGATACTTTTGCTATGTCAGAATGCTGAATGCTCAGAGGCAAGATGACCACCTGAATCAGAATGACTTGGACTCAAGTGCTGCTGCCAATTCATATAAAACATAGCAGCCTTCATTCATTCATAGTATGCCTGATGGTGGTGACTTTCTGTCAAATAATGTAACAGTAAGATCACTTGCTCTAGAAGTCCTTAAAGCCCACCTTATTTTGAAAAACTTACTACTTACCTTGTCTACTTTAAAGGAGGGTACCCTAGACACTAAGCTATGGGCTCACCTATGTTCCTCCTTGCTTTGCTGGCCTGCTGAGTTGCTAAGAGCTCAAGCTTTAGTTTATAGAGCCAGAAGTGAGCCATTCTGCAAGGGATCCAGTCAGTGGACCAGCCCCAGGCCACTCATCCAGCCCATGGAGCCAAAGGTTTGAACACCACTGGCCTAGTAGATTATGGCATTCAGCTGGGCAGTTAGCAGGAGGGAATGTGACTTTGTGCACCAGTATCCAGGATACTTTCCTGGATTCTAACTCTGCTCCCGGGGCTAAATTCACAGAAGATGAAGTAGATATAGAGCACAGGCCTTTGTTTTCCTGAGGGCTCTTATTATTGTGGCATTGGGTAAATATTAGTCACAAGGCACGTCAACCTGTGCATTAATGTGCTTTTCTTAATATTAGAGGGCATTTTACACGTGCTCTGGGACACAGCGCTGGGTGCTTTTATTAGTGAGCCGTGCTAATTAAAAGCACCTGCTCATCACAAGTATCAGTGTGTCCACACTGAAAAAGTGGAGGTGGGGTGCTTTGAACGTGTTTCATTTCAAAGTGCCCTGCCACCATTTTCACAGCATGGAGACACGTGGGGATGCTGATACACATGATGTGAAAGGCTGCCAGAGTGCACCAATATCCGTGCTCCAGCACGAGCAGACTTGATTTGTCAAGTCCCTGGCAGCCCCTGGCCGGATTTCTAGTACACTAGAGCAGGCTCCCCACATGTCTGTAGAAACCCATAGATTTTAGATGTTGCCATGTATAAGTGGAGGTGCCTTAGAGCTGATTAGGATTTGGGCCTTAGTGCTCACTAAATATATGCACATGGGGAGTTTGCATGGAGTAGTTAATTATGCTGTAGATTCATGCTCTAACTGCACACTAACTTCTCTGTGTAGACAAACCGAAATTACTAGAAGGAGTTCTGGGATTCTGACGGAGGTGCCGTGCATGGAACCTACTGAATGGGTCTAATCTTTCATTTAAGATTCTAGCTAGTAGTAATTCTGAAGCCCTTACTCACATACAGCTCAACAAGGCTGGCTAGATAGCTACTGAAATTGCAGTTGCATTGCACCCATTTGGGCATCTATACACATTCTCTAGGAGTGTGGGGAGGGGCACTTTAATAAGAGTGGCTCTGAGAGCTGGTCTAATTAAAACACCCAGAATGTCTTGTGTATCAGCGCCCTTACCCTAAAAAATTTGAAGCAGGGGTGCTTCAACTAAAGCTTGTCAAATGAGCTTTAGTTAAAGCGTCCCCGCTGCCATTTTTTTTGGGTGGGGGCAGTGATACATATGGTGCTGGAGTCTGCTGGAGCACGGTAGTTACCATGCTGCAGCAGACTTGACTATTCAACCAAATTGGACCATAAATATGGACTCAAGCGCCTGCCAATTATTTGAGTCTGCTCCGATGCACTGGAATTCCAGCTGTACATGTATAGGCACCCATTAATTCTAGCTCAAAAATCCACTTCAGCCTGTTCAGTTTGTGCTGAATGAGGTCTTGGGATCTCTTCACAACCCAACCACTCACTTAAAAAAAAAAAAAAAAGAAGAAGGAAAGATGATGCCCATTGAGTGTTTTTAAATCAAATGCATTTCTTCTTTTAAAGAGAGGATTTTAAGGATATCCATTCTTTACGACTCACAAGCCATTCTTCAAACATCAAAGCAGCTCCAATAAAAAAAAAATCCCCATATAAATGACAGGAGTAACAACAATACACTTTCAAATCTAGTTGGAATGTTGTACAATATTATTGCACATTTTTATGATGCAAAAATAAGAGGTTAATTGGATGTAGGCCTGAAAATAAAACATCTCTATCTACAGGAGTGGCATACAATATAAACTGCTGCCTATCTTTTACTATGTGTTGTATCATAGACACATATTTATGATGATGGAAAGAATTATGTACCAGTTTATCCTCAGCTGTCCACAAGAACCTCATCTTTTTTTTCACCCCTTAAAAATCCAGTTATTTTCTACAGCAGTGAGCTAAAATTGATTTTGGATGCAAAAAAGAATGGTATTTTGATATACACATTCAAACAGAACATTGTGTATGTTCTAGATGTTTAATACACATTGTCAGAATGGCGAGTCTCGCCTAGCTGAGGGCAACAGTGCCACAGTAAGAGTTATTGAGCTAAGTGTGGTGAATGAGCAGGGGGTAGTACAGACAAAGTGCCTTTTGTCACAGAAGTCAGTGCTACTCAATGTGAGAGACAGTCTGATGATGATGATGATAAAATCCTTTGCCCTGAAGGCTTTTCAGCTGAAATTATACAAAATATATAATATATGCTACAGATGGCCACAGAATTGTAACATTACCATGTAATGTTCTCTATTTTTTATATCTTTAATACTACCTTAATGGTTAAAAATAGAGACTCAGTAACAAAATGAAGTGATGATAGCTAGAAATGGTTTGAACCTAGTATCTGCCCCTGCAGTTCTCAGTATTGTACCACCGCTGTGATTCAGGGTGCTTCACAAACTGCTTAAATCACAGCAGCTTGCTGAATTAAAGATGAGCCCTCAACTAATTACTGCAGCATCTACTTCAGAGGGCACCACTTCTCCACACCCCTGGAGCATGGATGGCAGTGGCCCCACACAGTTGACTGAAGAAGCAGCATCCTTTGCAATAAAAGCTGCAGCGAACAGTTGGAGCTCCTTAGCAGTCCTATGCAGCAGTTTCCTGCAGCTATATGTACCTGGTTATACTATACTGCAACTGAATTTTGTGTGCCCTAGTTGCCAAGAAGGCTAACAGCATACTAGGCTGCATTAGTAAGAGTACTGCCAGCATATTGAGGGAAGTGATTATTCTCCTATATTCTGTACTTGTGAAACCACATCTGGAGTACTAGGTCCAGTTTTGGGCCTCTCACTATAGAAAGGATCTGTACAAGTTGGAGAAAGTCCAGTGAAGGGCAACAAAAATGGCTTGGGGGCTGGGGCACATGATTTATAAGGAAAGGCTGAGGGAACTGGGCTTCTTCAGCTTGCAGACAAAAGGCTTGGGGCTGGGAGGGTAGTGGGGGTTGGGGGAGGAGTTTGATAGTAGCCTTTAACTACCTGAAGGGTGGTTTCAAAGAAGAAGGAGCTACTGTTCTCAGTAGTGGCAGATGACAGAACAAAGAGCAATGGTCTCAAGTTGCAGCAAGGGAGATTTAGGTTGGGTATTAGGAAAAACCTTCTCACTAGAAGGGTGGTGAAGCACTGGAATAGATTACCTAGAGAGGTGGTAGAATCTCCATCCTTGGAGGTTTTTAAGGCCTGGCTTGACAAAGCCCTGGCTGGAGTGATCTAGTTTGGGATGGTCCTGCTTTAAGCAAAGGGTTGGACTAGATGATCTCCTGAGATCCCTTCCAACCCTATTTTTCTGTGTATTAGGGAACACACAGCAGAATCTATGCATTTGTGAGGGAGATATCAGTCCCTCATGATAGTAGTATAACTGGGTGTAGGGAAGGGTGAGAAGTGCACTGGGCCCAGTTATGAAAGGGTGCTGTACTTGCCCCCTGGGGGGTGGGGCATAATAGCTGAGCAGTGCAGCCCCACAGCCAACATCTGGGAGTGGGGGTGGGGAGGTGGGGGTGAGCAAAATGGTACTTCCTCCCACCCCCAGGGAGCTTTTGTCACAGCAGGTGTCGCCCTTCACCCAATAGGATAACCAGGGTGGAGCAAAGTGAATGCGACACTAAGTGTGGATCCCAAAGCCAATGTTTCATAGATTTCATAGACATTAGGGCCGGAAAAGACCTTGCAAGATTGTCTGGTCCAGCCCCCTGCCCAAAGTGCAGGAAGTCATGACCCCAGTAAGATAATCATCCAAATTCATCTTGAATTTGTCCAGAGTGGGTGCTTGCACCACTTCTGGAGGGAGTCTATTCCAGACTCTGGAGACTTGGACGGTAAAGAAGTTTTTCCTGGTGTCCAGTCTAAAATGGTCTTCCAGCAGTTTGTGACTTTGACCTTTTTTCCCTAGGGGAGCCCTGGTGAACAGATGTTCTCCCAGATCCTGATGCACACCCCTGATATACTTATAGGCTGCCACCAAGTCCCCCCCTAAACCCAAGCTTTTCCAAGCTGAAGAGTCCCGTGCCTCTCAGCCTCTCCTCATAAGGCCTGCTCTCTTGAACTCTGATAATGCACATGGCTCTCCTCTGGACTATCTCGAGCTTCTCCATGTCTTTTCTAAAGTGTGGAGCCCAGAACTGGATACAGTACTCCAGCTGCAGCCTCACAAAGGCCGAATAAAGTGGGAGAATGACATCTTGGGTCTTGTTTGAGATGCATCAGTAGATAAAAGCCAGGGTTTTATTTGCTTCGCTGGCTGCAGCGTCGCAATGGTGGCTCATATTCATCTTGTGGTCAATCGTTAACCCCAAGTCTCTTTCAGATGTAGTGCTAGCAAATGAAGCACTGCTGAACCTATAGGTATAATGTGGGTTCTTTCTCCCAAAGTGGAGCAACTTGAATTTCTATATGTTGAAGGACATCAGGTTTATATCTGTCCACCTTGCAAGCCTATCCAGCTCGACCTGAATTTCCAGCCTATCCTCCAGTGTAACTGCACTTCCCCATAGTTTGGTGTCATCTGCAAACTTAGCTAGCCTGCTTCTGACACCCGAATCCAGAACGTTAATGAATATATTAAAGAGTACTGGTCTGAGTACTGAACCTGAGGCATGCCACTGGTCACCATACAATGTGTTGATTCGGTTCCATCAACTATCATTCTCTGGGTTTGACCACAGAGCCAGTTCCCCAGCCATCAGACCATAAGGTTATCAAGGCTGCAGTTCCCCAGTTTTGGCATGAGGACATGTTGCTACAACTAACCTATTAGGGCAATTTTGCTGTCTGGTAGGGCTTGTTTCATAGCTCCTGCAGCTCTGGCTTTGTGCCTCGCACCCAGGATGGTCATTTTTATTTTCAACAACTGGCCAGGACTGGCCTCTGAAAATCTAGGACTGTCCCAGCCAATCTGGGATGTATGGCCACCCTATCTCTATCAGCAACACACTCACAGCAAAGCACAGCACAGCACAGCACCCCTGCTCCACCCTCAGAATACACCTCCAGTGCACACCACTCTCAGCAAACACAATCCCCCTATATCCAGACATCAAGCAACACAGATGGGGCACAAGGGCAGCAGCAGAACAGGGGCCATCCCTGACTGCATAGGTAAGGTTACCATAATTCCAATTCCAAGAAAGAGGACACCATTGCATGGGGGGAGGGGGCTTATATCACTGGGGTAGGAGGCAGTGAAATAGTAGTGCCCTTCCCCTACCCATTTTATTTCCCCTTACTCCCAAGTCACAGGCCCCCCAGTCCCGCTGATGCCCCTCACTCTCAACCCACAGTCTCCTGCTCTCCCCAACCCTGCCCCTGTGAGCACAGGCACCAGCCCCAGTGCCACCAGGCCAGCCATGCAGCTCCCTGCTGCTCCCTCCCCGCTGTCTTTCCCCTCCCCCTTCCCCCACTGGAGGGTCATGCATCTCGTTCCCTGCTGGAGCCCTAGACCTGCCCCCCGCCCTCACACCACACACACACACACACACACACACACACACAACCGGCGCCTCCCACAGACTTACCTGTATCCAGTGGCTGGGCTGCTCCCACTCCCTGCCTGACTACATGCCAGCTATATGCGTGTGCCCTACTTCCAATTGCCTTGCCCCCAGCCCCAAGCAGCTCCTTGCTGGGCAATCTAGGAGCAGAGCAAAATCCTGGACATTTGATAGTATTTAAAAAAAACTGAGATTGGAGGATGCAAAAAGAGGACATGTCTGGAAAAACCCAGACATATGGTAACCCTATGCATGGGGCTGCATGGAGCCTGGGAGCATATGGGGAGATCCCGAGTTACCACTGAGCAGCAGCCAGAGTCACACTGTGTTAACACCTGCCCCCACACTGCCACCACTCACATGTGTTATGCTGTACTGTGTGTGTTGTGCTCTGTATTTGTGTGTTGTACTGTTCTCTGTGTGTATGTTTTGTTGTGTTGTGTGTGTGTTGTGCTCTATGTGAGTGTGTGTCTGCGTGCATGCACTGCATGTTGTGTGTGTTTTGTGCTCTGTGTGTGGTCTGTGTATAGCCCCCAACCCCAGCGGCTTACCTCCGTCTCCCACTTGGTCCACTTGCTCCCTTTTCCCTCACCTCCCCCTGCAGCCCAGCTACTCCTCTCCCCACTCCAGCAGATGATGCTCTGCTATGCAGTCTGTCACAAGGGGTAGGGCTGTTTGATCTCCTATGAACAACTGAAAATTAAGCTAAGTTGAACTGGTTAGCATAGCTCAATGATAACCCGCACTTCAAATGGCATAACTTTAAGATGCCTAGAGGTCACTTAGCACTTTTAACTACTATAGTGTGAATGTGTGATCCTTTATGTGTGATCCTTCATGTTTTAATTGTTTTTAACAAGGTTTAATTGTAATAGAAAGGTATTGTACCCTTAGAAAGATATTGCACCCTCAGTGCTATAAGGTACTGAATGAGTAAGAGAGAATGTGTGATTAAATGTGGACGTACAAAACAAATATCTAAGGGGTTATTTTCCTGTTGTGGGCCTCGATTCCCGGATGGTCCTTGGGAAACGGCCGCAGTTGCGTGTCGAGTGGGGCACCAGGTGGTGACACCAGCCCAGACACGCTCAGGGATGCCAAGCGCGAGAGGGAGATGAGATAAGCACCACAGACAATGGGGTTTGAAATAAAATTTGATATTTACTTACAGAACTGTCGACACAACTTGAAGGGTGATATAACTTGGAGGCGATGAACTATATACAGCAACGAGGGACAGGTGGTGGGTGGCTGGTGGAGACTGCAGCATACGAGTACAATGTCTGGTTGGGACAAGACACAGGGCGTCCCGGGTATGTGAGGCAGTAAGCTTATGATGCTCTGAGTGACCGGAGCAGCTTCTGCTATAGACCTAGGGGTCTGACCAGGCCCCAAGACGGGTGATCAATCCGTCCTGAGAGTCAGAGCCTGGGGACCACGCACCGAGGCGTGCGGTCCCCTATATAACTTTTTCGGCCAATCAGGAAGCTCCCCTGATGGTACATTCTGGAACCCATGGACATGCTGGCCAGCCAGCCATGCCCATTAAGTGGTCTTTGATTGGCTAGACCACAGGTGGTCACACCCTGATCACGCATCGCTCGCATGTTGGGTCAAATTGCTGATACACTCCGCCACCGCATCACTATTTACAATGGTTGCGTCACTTAACACTTCGATACAATAATCTGGCAGGGTCACTTTGCTTGTTGACACCTGTTTCTAAATTTTTTCTCCCTCCAAACAAGTCTTCACCCCACCTGAAGAAAGATAATTGCTTAATTTAGCATGTTGTACTTGGAAAACTTATTGTGCACAGTATAGGATACTAAAGGCAAAAATAACTAAGGATCACCAAATAGGCACATTGTCTAGATGCTGTCTAGATGCTGTGGTACTAGGCACTTTCTAAATATGAGTAGGTCAGGAAAGAAAAACAGATATATGTGGGGATGTTATTAGAAAGGTTCTCTATGCCCAAGGCCAAATCCTGAATTAGGTCCCGTGATAGATACAATGACGTGCACACTGAAATACAGATTCAGAATTAATTTACAGGAGGCTTAGTACAATGCCTTGCCCTGCTTGAAACAGAGGCTTGGAATAAATGTATGTTTACATGTCTGAATTGCTCCCAGTTATGAACTTTGAAACTGAAATCTAAAAAACAGAACCAAAGTTGGAAATCGTATTCTAGTCTTCCTTGGGGTGGGTGGTAGTAGGGGAACACAAATTGCTCAACCTTCCTATGCCACTGTGCAACAGCCATTGTCTGTGTGGCTAAACCATGGGGTTGTTGACCTTTTTAGACTTGAGGCATCTCTCAGTATACTTAAGGCACTCCCTGGAAAAAGCCAGCTCTTATTTTTCACTCAGTTTTTGACTACACAAGAATAATAAAGCAATTCTTTTGTTGCAAAGAACTCAGAAAAATGACAACAGATCAGAATGACTTAGCACTATGGATTCTTATTTGAAATCTCTAGGTTTGTGTTGTGAATTATGTTTGTATATCTAACAGTGCTAACATCGTGTGGCACCACACAGCACTTCTGAAAGGATCTGAAGGCATCCCAGGGTGCTAAAGCACTCCAACTAAGAATCACTGGGCCAGGTGGTGCCACTTGCACACAGTCTAGGGTAAGGGTTGGAGCAGGTGCTTGGTAACACATTTGTTGTGGGAGATGACCAAGGAAAAAAAGAGCGTTTACATGTCATCGTGCTTTAGTACTTCCTTTTGGAAGTACTAAAGCGTGGTGCAGTATGGGCGATCACGGTGGCCTGCGTGCAGTGTATGGTTAGACTTAACTGCTACATCGCCATAGCAGTGAACTAGAGTGGGGTAGTGCACCACTATGGCAATGTAGCTGGTAATCAAAGTGTAGACTTGCATGATTGCTATGTCTCTGTAGCACGCTGTACAGTGACGTAGCATGCCACTACATTGCCATAGGGTGACATGTAGACACACTCAAAGAGAGCTTAATTGCTCCTGAACTCTGGCCTAGTGTATAGGGCATGAGCTTATTGCCATCACCTTTCTGGAGTGTTGCTTACTGCTTATTGGTCCCATTCTTGGGCTAGAGTGTTGTCCCCTTCTAGTTTTTTGGGGTTTATGTACTTCTCTGACACCTTGAGAACAGCCCATGCAAATGTTGTTGCCTTCACAAGGCAACAAAGATGCTCATAGGTTTATTTTATTTTGTATTTAATAAATGGAATGTAGAATGGCTGGAGCTGGAAGTTCAGAGCCAAACATCAAACACTGTATTAAATATTTAAGTGTGTTATGTGTTTACATTCATAGCTCAGGGATACAGGTTGTAACCATGTTGGTTGGCAGGCAAAAATAATCAGAACTCTTGGGGAGGTGATATCTTTTATTAGACCAACTAGATAGTTGCAAAACAAATTCTTTATTTGCAAACTTTTAGGTACATGCACCCTTCCTCAGGCATAGGAGAGTGCAAAGATTGTAAAATTTCTTTCAGGTGAAAATGAAAATTTATATTTCACAGGAGAGCTGAAAGGTAGTGTAAGATTTCTCCTGATTGGAAAAATTCATTTTATGCAAGATAGGCTCAGAAAAAAGCTGGAGCAGTCTATTTACCTCAGAGTTATCTGATGGCAAGCAGGATGTTAAATTATGCTTCTTTCATGTTAAGGTGTTTCTGGAGGATGGGTGATGGAAGGCTCTCCTGCGCAGGGAATTTCTCTTGTGTTGTGGCTGCTCTATGGGCATGCAAATTTGACTCAAAACAAAGTGCCCATCTTTGCGTGTGGCACTGTTTGATGCTCCTATCAGATGTTCTGCATTGGTTTTCATATAGATGAGAATCTTGCAGTACCCAGAGATTCAAAAGAAATAACACATAAAGTAGCAATCCACAACTGTAATCTGAACAGTTAAAATCATTAAGTGATTGAAAGTACTTAAGGAAGATGATAAATGGAAAGCAAGTGTGCTTGGTAATACTGAGCTGGAAAGATTTTTAAATGCAAACTTAGCAGTAGTACACGGGAAAAAATGAAGCCATGCCTGCTTTAGTTTCAAAAAGCCAATTGTCCTTCCAATAAAGTTTATTAAAAAGAAAAATAAAAGGGAGGGAAAAGAAATAATTTAAATATCTGGCTAAAATGCAACTACATAACCCACAGAACAAAACATCTTTTTTCTCCTACTGTCTGAATACAACAGGATCTTGTTTACATGAGTATAAAATGATATAAATCATGGTACACATCAAAAGGTAAGACGGATAGTCAGGAAGTGTTTAATGATGTTAAAAATCTAGGAAAGACAGCCCTCTGCATCTGTTCAAAATTTTGAGGCAGCGGTAGTTATCCTAACTCTAGATATGGAAAAAAATACATATTATTCAAACACGTAGAATCTTGTCCATTACAAACAACCCATAATACAAACATAAGGGCTGCTGATGAATAAGTACTGGTGCTGTAAAAACACTGTGACCTTTAAGAGTCAGCCAACTCAATAAATGCTTTTCTTAACAACTGCTGTGGCTCTAAAATAATAATAATATTATTTGCCACTAACATAGTTTGTTTCTTCAAGCAGATTGAAAGGCTACAGAATAGTAAACTATATAATTTTCAGTAATATATAGATGAGAACTGAGTCCTATAAAAATTGAATTACCTGTAGTCTCATAGTGAATCTGTAGAAGAGGTAAAAATATAATTCAATCCCAGTCAAAAAGAATGTTGTTTTTGGCTTCAATGGAGCCAAGATTTCATGGTTGGTCTCTTGACCCCAGTTGGGCGCCTCTTGTAAGCAGTTAACCCAAGGCACCACCCTCCTTTCCATCCGTCCAAGATGATTTCCGTTGGAAGGAACAGCTCTCGGTTGCGTTCTCTCTCCCAAGAATGAATGAAATGATTGGGACAGTCCTGACATGAAGTATGCCCTACCCCAAATTCACATCTGAAATGCTGATCCTGGGATATGTCCAAAAGGCCCCAGTGAGCTAGGATTGGAATAAAGCATGATACTCCTTGAATTGCGCAAGTAGGTGAGGCAATATGGATTACCTCAGGGGGCTGATCTGAGCTATAATTTTGGATAATCTCTATTTATATATGACACAATGCATTTTCTAATGCAAATCTCCATAGTCCTCTTCTGCCATACTAGGCACATAAAAACATTAAAAAATGCCTGGCAGAGAAGAACTATTCCTTCATCTTATACCATCTGTTTTTTGTCCCTAAATCAATAGTTGCTGCACTTGACTGAATTTTGCCCTGTGCTCCTACTTTACTCGACAGCCTAATCTATTGCACAGTATGATTTTAAATATTTTCATGCAATCCAGATAAATTATGACTTTTAATCATGCTGATAAATTTAGCAGCGTACACGCAAATATTCAAGCAAATTTGTCAGGCTCGGACTTCCAGTGATGAATCCATGCTGACTGTTCCTTATTAAATTATACATTTCTTGTACCATAGCAACATCTCTGATACCTTCCAGATGACTGAAATCAGGCTCTCAGTTGTATAGTCACTTGACATCTCCCTTGATATATATTTTTTTTCTTTTTGCTTATATATGGCAACTACTTTTGCAACCTTCAGTCCTCTTATACCATCCTTTGTCTTTTAATGAGCTATCAAAATGCCCTCAAAGGTTTTCTGTATTCCCTTGGTTCTTCTCTCCATTCAAAACTTTGTGATTCAAAAGTCTTCAAAAATATATTTTTCTTAACTAATTGATTGTGATGTTTTGGACCTTAGCACTTATTTTATATCAAATTACAGGGTTGCATTTTGATACAAATTGAGGCACCTCATTTGTGCCACATGGGGCAGCTCATTTGTGTCTTGGTAAGCTAGATTGCTAAATACATGAAAAAAGCAGCACTTCAAGTCTGTGAATAAAGTCATGAATTGGAAAACATGAAATGGAAAAAAAAAGTCACTGCAAGTAAGTTTAACCAGTGGGATTTGCCTCTGCTTAACAACTTGGTGTTTTACTTCCATTCTCCAGAGAAGCTCGTAATGTCTAAAGACTCTGTGTTCCTTCTCCTTCCTCCTTTCTAACCATGTACGAACAAGTAGAGCAAAACAAATTTAAAATAATTTGTATTTCTGGGACATATATTATTCTGCAAGCTGTCTCCCATTTGCAGCTGCTCAGAGTGTTGTAGAGTTTGAAACGTTGGGAAAAAAAAAAAGTGTCACAGAAAAGGGGCCTGCCACAAAAAAAGTTCTCTATGTAGCTATCCCAACTAAGATGTGCATAGAGAATTCCCTCTCTGCTTTTCAAGATACCCTTCTCAGGCAATGCCAATGTAACTGGTACCAGTTCTGTGGCAGTCTGAATACACCAGCAGCATTACTTTGTAGAACACTGAGCTCTTCTAATGTATTCATTTTTTTTGTTATTATGAACTTGAAAATAATTATAAATCTGATTTCCACTTAGAGCAGCTAAATAGGGTAACCTGAGCTCTGTTCCTTAGGCAATAATTTATTTATAATTTTTGTGCAATAATTGTTCTGTTCTAAATGTTAAAGCTTTTCTTCCAAATGATGTTATTCTTTTCTCCTACTATTTAACAACCTTCCATTCCCCAAAAAGAAGTGATTGAATGTACGTTATACTCAATCCATAGTTAAAGAATATGCTCTCCATATAGGGGAAAAAAGTAAGGTTTCTTCTGAACATGGATAGACATATATTATAACACTATGGGCATTCAAAACTTTCTTCACTCTATTACGTGCTTTGGGTATTAAGTTTTTGGTTATACATAGGGGTCTATCAAACTCGAGGCAGCTGCCAGCCAATTTTGCAGGCAGACTGCGGGGTTGGCAGCCATTTTCATGGGTGAAGCATGGAAGGCCCACCCATACCTCTGACTGACCGAGGAGCCCCGGAGGCCCTGCTCCTTGCGGCTGATTGGCTATGAGGGCTGTCTGTCATGTGGTCCCACCCCTTACCACCGATTTGTGGAGAGGGGTGGGGTCATATGATGGACAGCCCTTGCAGTCAATCAGTAGCGTGGGGTAGCAGCCATCTTGCCATGCTGGCAGCTTCCCTTCCCCTTTCTCCCCTGGCAGGCTGCGTGGCTAGGCTGCAGCAGCCACAAGGACTACTGGCTCCCCAGAAGGAGCCAGCATTTCATCTTCAGTAAGTTGTTTGTTTTTTTTAAGAGAGCCAGCCAAAAGCACAGAGCCTGCACTTTTTGGTGGAGCCTGCCTAAAATCACGGTTTCCATGAAAAGCATGAAATCAGTTTTGGTAGTTCCCTAGTTATAGAAAATTAACCTCTTTGTATTATAAAATGACCTCAACAAATAAGAAATCTTTGCATTTTGATTGGTAAAAGAGTTGTCTGTGGATAGCATTTTTAGATAACGTTTACAAGGAGGTATACATAAAAATCAGAAATTAGTTCTATGGCTAAATGGCTTACAAGAGACGAAGTCATAAACTTTGTAGGCAAGAAAGAGCATTCATAATTATGAGAGACATGATTTCAGATCGTAAGCTTTATGCCCACAGAAAGTTCACTTAGAACCAGGCTTTCTACTGAATCACCTTGATGTCAATATATTTTTTTTGTTATTTATTTCTCTTAGCATTCTTATTGTGATGCATTGAAGCAATCCAAAATGTCTATCATCTCTGAGGAAAAACCAGTGTTTGAAGCTCTAGTAATGTTTGTTAATAAGATCCAAAAGCTCTGTTTTCATTTGGAAACATTGATGATAGCCCTCATCATTATTCTCAAACTTGCTTCTGGGACAGGTAATGTGAGTTAAATTCGTCAGTGCTACATAGTGGATATTCTGAAATAAAAAAAAAATACAATTATCCTTCAGAAAAAAATATTTATAAATAAGTGAGGTGGAAAAAAATATGTTACTCTTAATGGGCCAGAACTGACAAAATAATGCTCTCAACCTTCATATTCATGGCAGGCATGCAACTAGGAGCAGTATGATTTTGCTGTTGGGAGAATAAGGGAAGGTGAAAGGAAATAAAAAAGGAAATGAAAACAGTGTGACTGAGAAAGGGCTGAAAAAAGAGGTTGTTACAGCACTCTCTTCTCAATTGATGACAATAAAGAAAAGGATTCATCAAGCTACTCAGTCTGCCAAGATCAACAGGCACTAGAGACCAGTTATTCATATTTTTTCATACTGTTCAAAATGCTCTTCAGACTAACTAATCTGATATATACTAAATAATCAGATATTACTGTTAATTCCAATTGTGTGTCCAGCATGATAAAAGGCACAAAGTACAGAAAGATTTTAGACAGGGGGCTTCATAAACCAGTGACTATTTGGCCAAACATATTAAATTTATGGATTAAAGTGTATACCAGCTGCCAAGAAAGCAGTCTGGTAAGAAAGTATCAGAGATTATATGTAGCAGGTGGGCTAGCTGGGAATTTATCACAAGGCAAAGCAAGTGCTTAAAGCAAAAATAGTTTAAGAGACAAACGTGAATAACTTATAACAATGAGAATACTGAAGGCCAACAAATCAAAAGAATAGAAGAGTTAAAAAATGTAAATCTTGTTAAGCCTCAGGATCTTTGCAAGTAAGCATTAAAGCCAGCATTCATGGGCCTTTTTTTTTTAAATGTCAAGGCGCTAACTCTGGGAAAATGAAAAAAGAATGAGTTCAGTGAAAGAGCATGTGGGCTTGTGTTTTAATAAGCACAGTCCAAATACCTCTTGTCAAATGCTGACAGAACCAATCAAATCAATAGAAATTTTGCAGTGATTAATTAAACTTATGTTGTTTATACATATGGTACTTGCTTTTTAAATATGACAGTTAAACAAAGTTATTTCCTGACTCCTTGGACAAAAGCTGGAAAAGCTCTCTGAAGCCTTGAGTAAGGAAGAGCACATATACTTCTCTAAATGGCAGGAAAGACTGTGGGAATCGGTGGGAACCAGACCATGATTAAGAGTCATAGTCTGGTCCCTGCTTTACCCTTGGTTTTGGGAGGTAAATGGAATAAAGCCAGAAGGGAGGGAGCATCTAGAGCTCAGACTCCACCAATTCCTTTTACACTATAGGAAGCAGCCTGGCAACAGTCGCAGAAGCATCTGATGAAGTGGCTGTCAGCCCACAAAAGCTTGTGATATATATATATATATATATATATATATATATATATATATATAAATAACATCTACTTTGATTAGTCTATAAAGTACACATTTAGCCTGCCTTCTACTGGATTTCAGACTAACATGGCTAACTATGTCTCATGGATTGCATCATACTAGTGTGGAGACAGAAAAAAAAAAGATGATATTTCAGAGAGTGGTAGTTTCACTTCACCCACTATGGATCCTAATATTACTTTATTATCTTCAGTGTGGCTGAGAGTGTGAAGTGATGCCACACAGACACCACTCTTGCTTCACCACTTTGGTTTTCAACCCAAATCCACCTGCTTTCAAGGAATATAAGGGGTGATTGCTACATTACACAAAGCAGAAGAGGACAGAATTGAGAAACTCTTCATCAGATCCTTAAAGTGACAGATATGCTTCAAGATCCCTCATCTTTTGAACCTGAGAAACAGCTTTCTGACTCATCAAATAGCTCTAGCAATCCCAGTTATTATAGATTTAGGCAGGATATAGTAAACGTAGACTTTAAAGAGAAAGGTGCAGTCATTTATCAAAACAGCTTTTGTTGTAATTCAAATCACATAATGACGGCGGCACATTGCAAGTTAATTTAAACGATCTGAGGTAGCTAGACAAAGCAGCACATCATAATTATCAAACGATATCCTAGAAACACAAGACTACTTTATAATCAATGCTAGGATTTATAAAAATCTAGTGCTCATCTTAACCCATTATTCCAGAGCATGTTAATGAGAAAGAATAGCGCCTAGTGCCCCTGGATTAATTTGTTATTTGTATGAAAGAAGCACTAATCAGCAAGAAGAAATCTAGACGGTAGACTATGTAGAAGATGACAGTCAGAGTTCAATCACCCTGAACTAATTTGGTCATATTTACCATTGGTTACATATGTACTGAGCTCAACCTGACTTTGAACTTTACGGTTAGGAACAGAAATTACACATGAACCAGTATAAGTGATTACAAACCAGTTTAAACCTGTAACAGAACAGAAGTTCAGTGTACACAAACTGGTTTCAAAATGGCCAAAACTAGTTTAAGAAAAGCCTGGATTAATGTGGTATCAGACTTAACTGATATAAGTTAAACTGGTTTATCACACTTCTGTCCCAAATCCCCTCCTGACTCAAGTTACCCCACAGTCACCCAGCATCCCAAGATGCTTTGCACCTGCCCTGCAAACCCCTGCTCCCAGGGTAGGTGGGCTAGTCTTGGCCCAAACTGTCTGCTCCAACTGAGCAGGGCTGGCCCTGTCCCCAGACTGTCACATTGCTGAGGCAGCAAAGCATCTGCTCCCTAACCTGCTTCCTGCCTGTGCCTGTCAGCCCCCCTGTGTGGGGGGGGGGAGGTACTGGAACAGAGCTCCTCCAACAGCCCTGGTCCCCCAGCGGTCTGCAAGGGCTGCCCCCTCCTGCAGCTGGGCCAGCAAGAGTCACTGAGGTCCTGGGGAGAGGAAGGGGGAGCCCCACCCCAAGCTGGGGTCTGCCCACATGGGCACTGAAGATGATACATGCCTGGGGTGGGGGTTATTGTGCCCTGGTCCAGGTCCCCGCTGCTCCCGCACATGTAGATCTGGCCAGCTGCAGAAGCACAGGGCTGGCTGCTGAGCACTGCCCCCTGCCAGTCTCTCACCCTCAGGGGGATTGAGAAGAAGCCCCGATCCTATCATCTCTCACCCTCTCCTGCTGGCCTGGAAAGGGCCCACTGCCTCCGGCTTTCTGACTGTCTGTACTTGGCTTAAATTAAGGCAAATCATAGAAAAGTAGTTCTAGGAGGGACCTTTGGTGGTGCTCATCTAGTTCAACCCATTGACTTAGTCAGGATCACCCTTATCCAAACCATCCCAGACAAATCTAACCTATTATTAAACTATACACTTAACCCTGTCACACATCTACGAGGCATAGCATCTTAATCTGCTATATGTAAAGCAAGGGACAATAGTGGTCGGTGTCAGGCTGCTACAAAGGTAGTTAAAATGAGCTAAAGTGATCCATGTTCCTGCAACAGAGGTAGACAACACCCCCCCCCCCTCAGTCCATACCAATATGATCATGGAGTAAAATATCTTTTTTATTCCAAATCTGGCACACCCCAGCCACAATCCCCTATCATGGTTGCAGCCAATGCCCAATGCTTCTGAGCAAGGTGAAGAAAAACCCTCTGATACCTGTAGTGACAGAAGTGGGAAGAAAAAATTCTCTCCCATGTGGCTATTAAGAAAGCTCAGATGAATGAGAAATGCTGAACATGCTCCATTCTATTATGCAAATGGAAAATAGCAAACATAACTTCATACATCATGCTCTTCTACTGGACAACCAGAACGCCCTTTTTCAAAAATAGATCCAGGTTTCTACACAGGAGGGTGCAGGAGCCATGCAGGGTGGCTGCACTCCTAGTCTCAGCCTTCTCCTTCCCCACCTCCCCACTGGGAGCAGCAGCTGGGGACATTAAGTCCCAAAAAAGGTGAGAATTACCCAGCTCCAAAGGTGGTGGCTGTGCAGGGCCTGCCCCAGCCACAGCCCCACTCCCTCCCCCTCACACACCCCTTCCCCCTCCTTCCACCCCTTCCCCCACAGATTTACCTGCTTGAGGAGCACATGTGCGTGAATGCATGCACATGCTAAGCCCCCCCCAAATAATTTTTTCTCCCTCTGTCTATGCCCCCTTCCCTTGCCCTCCATGCTCAGAGATATGTCTCCTCCCCTACGTGCTCCTTCCCCTCCCTGTCCACTCCTCCATCTGCCACAGCTGCTATCCCCACTGTCTAGCTGTCCCAGGGATAAGGGTAGCTCTTGTCCTGCTCCAACCAGGCTATGCAGGGGCTGGGCTGAGACCAGGACACTGCCATGGTGGTTGGCAGGTGGCCTCCCCTTCCCCATGCCTGCTTTCTGGTTCACAGGGAACACCCAGGAGGAGCAGGTAAGGAGAGGGAAACGACCTACCTGTTGCCACCTCTGTTGGTGTCCCAGGTTAAGCTCCACCCCCACATAGCCCAGCTGGAGTAGGACAGGAGTTTCCCTCACCCCCAGGATAGTATAGACAGTGGGGACATGGCAGTGGCAAGCAAGGGAGGGGGAATGGATGGGGAGAGAAGGGGGAATGCCTTTGATTACAGAGGAGAAGCTGGGGGGGATTATTATAACCTTCTTCAGGACCTGATTGCTGTTCCTGCCTTGTGGTCCGAAAGCAGGGTGTGGCTGTGCCCACCCCCTTCCCTCTTCTGTACTAATCTCTGCCCCTTTCTGTATCCTCTTGTTACTTTAAATTCCAATTGCCAAATCAAGAGTGAGACCTTATAAAGGGGGATAAGGCAAAATGCCACGTTTATTGATTACATGAATTAGACATAGAGGTTCGGACACATCACTCATATAGACACACACACATCATCATATACATCATTACACACAGGCACACACAAACACAAAACAACTTCAGACTTTATAGTTACCAGCAGCAGTTGTTCAATAATGGCACTGGGTGGCCGGACCAGGCTTTACTGAGAGAGAGAAAGATCCTGTAAATAACAACTTGGAGCAGGGTGACACAGACACATCTGTGCTCTGATGAAATAGCAATTGAGAGAGAGACTCAACCAATTTGGCATTTTTAAAGTCTTCTTTTATAGGGGTTGGCATCCTTTGTTTCAGTGCTTTGGGGTTTTTCCATACCCAGCTTCTGTTTTTGCGGTTGTTCTTCATTCATCTTCAGCTTATCTCAGCCTGAGATTAGTTTGGTCATCAAAGTTGGTATTTCAGCCTTGGAGTGCTCTTGCCCGTCTGGCAGGATATGTGCATTTCTCCTCCTCGTTATCTCCTTTGTGCCCTAGGCCTCTAGGGGAATCTTCAGCCTTCCTTCCATTAGTTTACTGACTTGTAACTTACATTTGGCACCTTGTTGCTTACATAAACAGTTAAATCCTCTTTTTCCTGTCTCTATGCCATTCTCTGACCATACACTCATTCAAAAAAAGGGCATACAGAGTTCATTCGCTTATGTCAAGCAAAAGAATACAAAATGGAGTTTTCAAGTTACTTACAGGACAAAACTAATATGGTTATATTTCACTACTATTATGCTATATGTCTATATGTTAACATCAGCTACATCAGTTCAGTTCTTGCTACATCCTCTATAATGCTGTGGAGCTCCTTTAATCTTCTTTCAAGCCAGTTATGGAGCTATGCTTCAATTCTCCTGTTGCTGAGTATGGTCATGTCCAATACCTGCCTGCTTTAGGCTACAGAATAAGATAAGAAGCATCATAAATAATCTGTAATTAGATTAAACCTGACCAAGACAGGAAGGATGCAGACAATCCAGTGAAAGATCTGCCATCTACATTTGGAGACTCAAGGTTCCCAAAGTAAAGCTTTATGGACCAATATGTTTACCCTAAACCCTCTCTCCTTTTTCAATGCATATAGAAACCATGGCCATCCTGCTAGCACTCATGCCTATAACCTGGGTGTCCTGTCCAACTTGGAACTCTTGCTAAGCATGTCTACATCACAATCTTACTGTGCCAGGTAGCAGCATGCTCATACATGGCATGCTGCTCCATGTGTCCTACTTCCTACACAGGAAGTAGTGTAGCTGTGTTGTTTCCTTTTACTTCCTGGCAGTCCTATATTTCATTGCCCTTGGAGCTATTTTTAAAAGTTAGTTAGACAATAAACACAATGCAGGCCACATAGTTACGCTGTAGGGCTGTAGAAATTCTCTTTACCTTGACAAAATAAGTGAGCGTAAAAGAAAAATGGAAGTGTGTGTACAGTTTTTATGAAGTTTCTAAACCTGTGGTATTTTACTTGGAAGCAATTCAGAACTGGGACCTCACTGTGTTCTGTGTCCATATATCTAGCACCGTGGGACCCCAGTCCACAACTGGTCAGGCAATATACTACACTAATATAAATAATTTTATTTTTAATCTCAGCAGCGGTAGGCTGAATAGTCAGTCTCTCACCACATGTCCTAAGGTACTGAAGCTTAGGCTACATCTATACGGCAATGAATGACATTCATTTAAACTATCTAGTTTGGGAACCACTGAAAATGTAACCATGGTATCACAGAGGTCTGTGTGGGCTGCAAATCCTACCTAAACAGCTGAGTGCAGTTGCTGGCCCGGTTAGCAGCTACACTTCTGAGTGCCCCAACTCGTTTGTTGAAAGCTTGCTTGAATGAATGAGTCTATGTGAACTGCAGTGAATGCAGTGTAGACAAACACAGTGTATATCTCGTGTGAAGCTGATAGAGGTCGTCTCTCTAGCCCTACATAAAATTGTTATCCATCATCACAGAAAAAGTGGCAACTACACATTTAAGAAACACAAAGATAGGTGATGACTGTTTTTTGTTTTGTAAGTTTCCCACAATTATTCGGTGGAGAGAATTCCATTCTTTTCCCATTCTTCTGAGATAAATGGGTGGTCCTCCTTTGCAGAACAGGCTTCATAAAGAAAAGTCTAGTTTGCCCAGAACACGGTTAGATTTGGGTTTGTTTTGCTCTCTAATAGTCAGGTTCTGCCCTGCTAAAAAGAATCACAAGAGCAGCCTCTCCTACCTCTGTTTCAGCCTCCAGGATAAATACAGAATGCTTGAACATGGTGAAAGCTCCTTGGAGAACATTACCTCTAGTCCAGGTAGAGGTAAATTTATGTGTGTGTGTGTATACACACACACACGCACACACACACACACACACACACACACACACATATTAATGTGGTGTACCAATCAGTGCCACATTGGCAATGTGTGTTTATATGCACACAAATACACAAATATATACATACATACGCAGATATATATAGATACACACACAAGTATACAAAGCCTATTTGGTGGTGATTGGCACAAAGAAGCCACAAAAATTAAAAAGGATGAAGGGAGAGCACTCAAGTAATAAAGCAAAAATAGAGCCTCAGAGTGAGAGAGATTAAGTTCCTGAAATAATAGGGTTCCCAGAAGAACATGGAGGAATCAAAATTGCTAAGGAATCCTCATCCAGTTTACAGAAATTCTGGCAATATTTATATTATTTTTTTCCGTGCTACTGACAAGATGCAAGATAAAGTATTGTTAAATGGGGGGACACATTTGTTTCATTCTGAGTATTTTACTCTTCCTAGATTAATCCAGGCATCTCTTCAATATTTCAAGATTGTTAGAATGAATGAGATTTAAAAACATTCAGTTACCTGTATTTTCTTGCATACCATAGGCCCCCAAATAAGACATGTACCTTATTTAGGGATGGCAGAAGGAAGATTTTTTTTTCCCAGAGTCATGGCTGAATGTTGACTCTGCGGGGAACCTGACAGTAGTGTCTGCGACTATAAGAGGATTAACACTGTAGCTCTGACCCAGAAGCGTGAATTTTGCCCGCTCCTTCCCCTGAAGCTGGCAGGGGAAAAAGCACAGCAGCCAGCCTGCAGTATCTCCATGTTTTCCCTCCATTCCAGTGTGGAGGATGAGCTTCCTTGCTTAAAACACCCCCCCCCCCCCCAATTTTGGAGGGCTGTTTTGGGGGGAAATGGTGCATATGATACATAAGTAATTATGGTAGTTTTGAACACCATCTGCTCAAAAGCACTGCAACTTCTCACTATTCCCTCCTAAGTAGCCAGGAGGAGGGCATTCAGTATGGAAGGGAGTGAATCACACTGTACTGCATACATGCAGTGGGTTTCTACTGGATGTATTAGCAGCACTATCCCACTGATTGTTTAGATATAACTTTCAAATAAGGTTAAAGATCCACAAAATAAATCAGCTTTTACCTTTATCTCATGTGTACCCTAGATATAAGATTGAAATGCACCTAGCATCTAGAGGCAAGCAGCATCTGTTGATAGTAGAGACATTGATTTTTTTAAAGAGCATTTTACGAAAAAAAAAAAAAAAAAAGCAATCAATCTTCATTCACTATAGTGATACTTCTAGGTAATGAAGCTGCAGCATATTTTTTCACAGGGTATTTCTATAAACTTGAGACTTGAATGATAACAAATGGAGTGGTCATCATCTATTTGTTTTCCAGTTACCTACTCTATGCAAAATATATGAACGTTTTTCAGAAATCTCTCTTTGAATTTAAAAATGAGATTGCTTTGGCCATGCTCACATTTTGTATTGGATTTCCTGGTAAACGACCGAGTATAAGCTATTTTGTTACGCGTGGAATAATGAAATATCCATTGGGGCATACACAACATGACTCCATAGCCTAATGTGGGGCGGGGGGGGAAAGGGGGAGCAGAGAGAGAAATGGGTTCCAAGCCTGCTTCAGTGAATATTAAACATAAAATAATAAAACTTTCATTGAGGGGACTGTAGCCCATGCTGAATGCCCTACAACTAGGTGATAGTCAAGAGCTCTCTGGGCTCATCTACATGAGATGTTTACTAAGCAGTAGACTAATTAGCTATGCAGTAAACACTGTGCATCTACACGTGTGTCCCTATTAGGCTGGAGTAAACGTATTTACTATGCAGCAGGATAGTACTTGTAAATAGTATTTACAAGTGCTATCCAGCTGCAGAATTTTAATTCCACAGCAGCGCATATATAGACACTGGCCCAGCTGTCTAGGGCACAAAAGTGCTTCAGTTCAGGGACTGTCTGCAGACTAGCCCCATACTGAAACACCCTCACGCCCCAGCCAGCCCCTCTGCAACATGTTGAGCCAAGGGGATCAGCCCTGGGCTGGCTGGCTGACCCCTGGGACCCCCTGCCACAGCTCCAACCAAGATCAACTTTTTGTGGTCCTAGGGTCATATGTAAACAGCACACCCAGAGTAATAAACTCTGAAGAAATAAGATCCAGAGTTTATGGCTTTGCATTAATATGTACTTGTAGATGTGCCCACTGTCTCTCACTTTCTCTCTCCTTTGCCCAATGAATAGTTAATTTTTCCATGTACAGTGAAACAGCTCTAACCCGAAGGATTGAGCGCAACTACCCCATCTCTAAAAATAGGACAGCCAAAAGAAAGTGGTTACACTAGTTTTCCAGTCCCAGCTCCAATGAATACTTTACTATTATATTCCCTGAAATATAAAGACACACTTTGTTTAAAACAAAATATTTCTTCTAAAAATGGCCTGCATCTTAAACTTCAGTTTGAAAAAAAGTAAAAAGCTTTTATAAACAGCAATGATGTGGTGTTGAGTTTTGTTTCTTTTTTCCCCCCTGAGACTGAGAAAAATGGGGTGCATCTTAAATTCAAGGACATCTTATATTCAAAAGCATACGTAGTATTTTAGGCATAGGAGTTATGGTTTTAAATCCCCTCATATGAAAAAGGGTATTGAATGTAGATCTTTGTATCTTTTCTGAGTGGCTCTAGATGAAAAGGGTACCACAACCAAATTCTCTTCTTCCCACTGTCTTGTGTGGAGCATAATCCATTAGGCATTCTCTAAGAATATTAAGCTAAAATCCATGTGAGGTGGACTACACAATGGCTAATCTGGAATCCCTATGAAGTTTAAACATGAGCAGCTTGGTGCTTGAGGTGCTGCCTGGGCATGCACATATGAAAACCTAATCTATCTACCAAGGCTCAGCGAGAAGGTAGGGTTGAGGTCTCACCTTAGAGATGAACTGGTTGAGAGAGGCTCCTAATCCCCACTTCCTTTTGTAGGTCTAGCCATTAGTCCTATTTTTTTCCAAATTCAATTGCACCATAGTATATTTTAGTTGTAATAATTGTACTACCATTGTCGTTGTTGGCAGTCCCTTGATACGAGGATGACACTATTACCAGGCTATTCCTATATCACTAACTCAATATAATGACTCTATATAGACAGAAAACAGTTGAAAATAAAAATCTGAACTAAAACCGACTCTTCGCCTTTTACCACCCACCAGGGAATTTTCAGGTTCTCAGGAAACCACAAATAACAGATGATATGAGAAAATGAAAGGAATGTTTTATACTCTGCACAGCTCTATGAAGATATTTCACTTTAGGTAAGACCTCATTCAAGCTTGTTTAAATAGCTGTAGTTTAGATATTTAACACACAAAATCTACCTTAAAAGAACATCATTAAGGTTGCAAAGTCAAGCACTCAGTAGTTCAGAAATTATGGCTGGCTCTGTGTGTGTGCATTATAATACAGTCTTTTTTAATTACACAATGGTATGCTATTTTTTTTCAATGGGAATACCACCTTTATTGTGCACAGAGTGGATGCTGCTCACTTAATGAGCTCTATTCAATATTTTATTTCTTCCTCAGTGTCTACCATATACCCTTGCACCTCCTCTGCCACAAACACACACGCACACTAATCAAAATCTGCTCTGAAAACAGAATTATTAATTTCCTCATGGGCTTTTCTGGTGCTCATCACTACAGAACCTAGGGCTTCTGTGAACATTAATGAATTTACTGTCACAATAGCTCTGTAAGAAAAGTATTGTCTTCCCTGACCAAAATGAGGCACAAAAAAATCATTGTTAAAAGCATTCACTACTTTTGGGTGCCCAATGTACGTGGCACCTGTTTGTTTTTTCTCCTAAGATTTTAGCATTATGCTGCGCTTCATACATTTATAGCACAACTATCAGTGAGTTCAGTTGCAGCTGAGACTGCTCAGGACTTTGGCAAATGAGATGTACTTTTTCAAGCTGCACACTCATAAAATGAGGCATACAGAATTAGTGACCAACAGTGAAAAAATTTGAATCTCCAAATCAAACAGGTCCTGTCCCCCGCCTGCTCTCCCAGCCCTGTCAATGGCTGCCTTGCCCAGCCCCAGCGTCCTGGCTCTTTAAAAAAAATAAAAAATAAAAGCCTTGCACTCTCTGGATTTCTGCCAGGCTGGGGGTCGATCCCCACTGCCCCACACTGCCCTGTACTGCATGGGAGGGGCTCTGCCATGAGCTCCCAGAGGCCCCGATGGATGCTGCAGCAGCTGGTGAGTGTGGAGTTTTGTTTTTTTTTTAAAGAACTGGGAGCTGGGGCTAGGCCGGGCAACTAACAATGAGGCTGGAAGAGCAGGCGGGGGTTGGGGGCTCATGGCAGAGCCCCCCATGCAGCATGGGGCAGCGGAAGGCAGTGGAGATTGTCCCCCCTCTACCTGGCAGCAGCCGGTGAATGTGGGGATTTTTTTTTTTTAAGTGCTGGGACACTGGAGCCAGGCAGGGCAGCCATTGACGGGGCTAACTCATCACAGCCATTAGACTCTTAGGGTATGTACATAAGTTCATTGTACCTGATCTATGATCACACTGCTTGCTTTAGCCATGTGATCAGGCAAAGCATTTACACACATTTCCCAGTGCCAGAATTCACACTGGTAACTCATTCTAAGTAAGGACAGATGGGAATGGGGAAGCATGGGGGCTAGAGGGTCCATGGAATACAGCAGCAGTGTTGGAGAGATCACTGGGGGTTGGCAGGTCTGTGGGGGTGTTGTTCATTGTGAGGGTAAAGGGGCAAAAAATAGCTTGGTTGAGGGAGGCGGAGGGGGGAAGGAAAAATGCAGCCCCAGGGCTAGGGCAAGAAGCTAGGCTTTCCCAGATTGGGGCTGCTCTCTAAATGTGAACAGACGTTCATTAATAGGATTGGACCAGATATTTTTTGTCTGATCTAACCTCCCTGAACATCTGTAGAGATCAACACTTAGATTGACTTAACGTTAGTTAGGGTGATCTAAGTGTAATGTCTGCATGTACCCTTAGCAACCTGAGAAGGGGGTTGAACTAGATCACTTCCTGAGGTGCCTTTCCAGCCCTACTTTCCTATGATTCTGTGACTCTAGTTTTTAAAAGGTATCATAGAGAATCCCTGTCCTTGTTACTAGTGAGGCCAGAGAGGGCAGACCACCCAAGGTAGCAGTGCAGCTGGGCTGAGCCTGGCACCGATAAAGGCAGTAACGAGCAACTGGCTGCACCTAGCCACAGGGTACAGCAGGTCTGGTCATGTGAACAGAAGTAGGTGTGGCTAGGTGGATTTAAACCAAGCCAAGGCTTGACCAAGGCATGCAGGGGGAGAGGTGTATGCATGGTGTGTGGGCCGGGAGCGATCCGGGCCCTTTTTCGCACCGCAGGCTGTGGCCAGCAGCCCGGGCACGCTGGGTTGGAGAAAGCAGGCGACACGCTAGAATTAGGCACGGACGCTTAATGGTTGATTTGAGATTATTTTACTTACACCGAAGATGGTTGCGGTGCAGGCAGGAAAACTTGCTTGAGTTACAGTTACAGATAGAAAAGAAGAGAGGCGGACTAGAGTTCCTTCCCATGAACATTCTTCTAGCCCATCCGGTTGGAGGCTCTAAACCGCGAGCCCGTCACACCAACCGAAGAAAGTACTCGAAGCAAAGAGCTCGGAATAGACTCACACGAAGTTTGCTAGGCTCCGTGGAACTTGCGTGCAGGGAAGGGTACGTCGAGGGATCAGGCGGTGATGGGGAGAGGCGAGAGGCTGATCAGACCCCTGTTGCCTTCTTGATATTCACGCTGGGTCCAATAGGCTCCGCAGCGCTTAGAGATCTTCACGAGACGTGAAGTCTCCTCCTCCTGATGTTTGTGGAGTCCTCCAACTTGGGCGGAAACCACTCAAGCCTCTTATACGGCAAGCAAGCCAATCGCTAGCTGCCACGTAGGAATAATTTAGAACTGACCAATAGTGGGGCACGAATCTGAATACAAATGGCGGGAACTCCTTGCAACGTGCATCTCCTTTCTGCAGCTAAGAAATGCACCCTGCAAAGAAAGCTACAAATGGCGGGAAAATAATTTAGCAGTGCCGAAGCGCACACAAACAAAAAAAAATCACACCCTTGGGTTGTGACACACGGGTTGCAGATGCAGCTGGACATATGAGCTACCCAGGGAGCTGGGAGAGGAAGCCCTGGGTAGGTAAGGGCTGCAGGCTGCTCTGACTATTGGGAAGATTTCATATTCTGTTTCCAGAGCAGACAGCTTGTACCTTTTGGTTTATTGTTTGACTTGATTTGGACTTGTGAACTGGAAGACAAGACTGCAGGTACAGGGGAGGAGGAGATTGCAGATAGGGGGCCAGGGGGCACCCTGCACATTTGTTTTGACATAGGGATTAAGGAAAAACCCCAAGCTGAGGGGCAGACACTAGCTCTCAGAGATGGAACTATAAAGAGGTGTGAATTGGATGTTGAGGCTGGGCCTAAAGCCCAGAAGCTGAAGTCCTTACTAGTGGGTCAAGGTGGGCATGGTTGGAGAGAAAAAGGGAACTAGACCTTACAACTGAATCCTGACAAACCCTCAGAAAATCTACAGGGACAACCCCCATGAAGGGGGGAACCCCTGCATGGGCTTGCAGGGGCAGAAGGACACAAATAAGATGATGAGCCCAATAGAGACAGCCAGGTAGTCTGTAGAACTACTTCTGGTCCTAGGACTTCCTTGAACCTCCCAGTATCCAGTAATATCAAAGTTGTGGCAGGTGAGTAACAGAGGCATAAGGAGCTGAGACAGCAGTAGCAAAGCAGTGCCGGCTCTATGGATGCTTGCAAAAGACTTACAGTTTCATCAAATTTGGGTGGATTTTTACAAAAGGAGCAAAACTCACATCACTGACAAAATGGACAGCCCAGGCCAAATATCAAGTGCCTTCTCCCACATTTGAATATTTGCCCCAGGGACTGTTGCATTTTGTTTCAGTTTTCTATCATTCCTACACCAAATGTGCTATGAAAAAAAGACATTGAGAATTGACATCTACTCTCACCAAACAACCAATCGTCACAAGAACATTAGCAAAAGCATCTATGAAACATAGGAGGTTATACCCCGTTTATTGCCTATGAGACTTAGACTCCTGAATGCCTAAACCGCTTTTGAAAATTTTACTCTGAACCTTACTGGGAGCCTCTTGTCATTTCATCAGTCCTATCTGAATTGCAGAATTGTATCTGCTGCAGAAAAAGCATCTCCATCTAATTATTTTTCATTGAATAGCAATATCCATTACCCCTTGGATATCTGTGCAAGTAAAAGAAACTCATGGATTTCATGATATAATTCTCACTGGAAGCACTGCATTCTATCCACTGTCCCAAATGGTTCCAAACGATCTTGCTCTATTCAGAACAAATATTGATTCTTTCTTTGATTGTACTGCTATGTAGCTGCATTATAAATTTAATGCCAGACCTAAGCAGCATTCCTGCCCCAGGAAAAATCCTGGTTACTGAGATGATTTAACTGTGATATAACTTCTGAACAGAGCAAAGCATCATTGACACAGGCTTCTGTGTTAACTCCCTATTCAGATTTACAAATGCCAAGGTGTTTTATACTGCAAAGTACCCAAAACAATGGCTATAGGAAGACTTCATCAGTTACTCTCTATTCACATTTGGAAAGTTATCTTCACAACCATGCGTTTGGGAGTGGGGTGGGCAGAAGGAGGGAGCTGAGATTCTGTATATTTGGATGACACACAAATCAGATAAGTGGAATCAGAATCAAATGGACTGGATCTGTCCCAATAGCTACATATTTGATTCCTTTATGCTGAAAAAATGATCAACACTTCAGAACATATAACATATCCATTCAAGTGGAAATGCATGTGCATTTGATATCATAGTGTGTGGGGTCTGAAGTATTTATGCTATCTGAAATCACAGGCTGCAGTACCACTAGGAACTAGAACAAAAAATGAAGAGTGTTACACGTTAGGTAGCAGAAAGCAGTGAGGTACTTTCTTGATATTTTATTTAAAGCTGGCCTCCTAAATCTAGCTCAGGCTAGCATTGCCCATCAGCACTTTTCTTCAGCCACAAGCAGTAAAGGTGAAGAACACTGAATTTACACTTGTTAGGTCCCTACTGAGTGTGGTGAACATAGTCTTTCAGGAAGATGTTACAAGAAGGCATACTACAGGCACCAGGGGAGCCACACCCAGGCCTAGGGTCAGCGAAGATCTAGTCAGGGAACTTCTGCAGGGGCTGGACATATTTAAATCAGCTGGTCCTGATGACCTCCACCCCAGGGTGCTGAGGGAATTAGCAGAAGTCATTGCGGGACCCCTGGCACAGCTTTACGAGCACTTGTGGTGCTCTGGTGTGGTGCCAGAGGACTGGAAAAGGGCCAGTATTGTCCCTGTTTTCAAAAAAGGGAGGAAGGAGGACCCAGGAAACCATAGGCCAGTTAATCTTACCTCGATCCTAGGTAAGCTTTTTGAGAGAATTATCCTGGCGCATGTCCGTGAGGGGCCAGCAGGGGAGGTTATGCTTAGGGGCAACCAATGTGGGTTCATTAGAGGCAGGTCCTGTCAGACCAATCTGGTGGCCTTCTATGACCAGGTCACAAAATCCTTAGATGCAGGGGTAGCAGTGGATGTAGTCTTTCTGGACTTCAGGAAGGCCTTCAACACTGTCTCTCACCCCATTCTCATTAAAAAACTAGGGGACTGTGGTATTGACACCTACACAGTCAAATGGGTCACTAACTGGCTGGAGGGCCGCACCCAGACAGTGGTGGTGGCTGGGTCATTTTCAACCTGGAGTGATGTGGGCAGTGGGGTCCCCCAGGGCTCGGTCCTCAGACCCACACTGTTCAACATCTTCATCAGTGACTTGGACGAGGGGGTAAAAAGCACCCTGTTCAAACTTGCTGATGACACTAAGATGTGGGGGGATGTGGGCACGCTAGAAGGAAGGAATAGGCTGCAATTGGACCTAGACAAGTTACAGGGGTGGGCCGATGAGAACAGGATGGGTTTCAACACTGACAAGTGCAAGGTGCTGCACCTCGGGAGGAAGAACCAGCAGCATACCTACAGGCTGGGGAACGCCCTTCTTGTCAGTGCAGAGGCAGAAAAGGATCTTGGAGTCATTATTGATACCAAAATGAACATGGGCTGGCAGTGTGGGGACGTGGTCAGGAAGGCCAACCACACTTTGTCATGCATCTGCAGATGCATCTTGAGCAGGTCCAAGGAGGTGATCCTCCCCCTCTATACAGCATTGGTCAGACCACAGTTGGAGTACTGTGTCCAGTTTTGGGTGCTGCACTTCAGGAGGGATGTGGACAACTGGAGCAGGTCCAGAGGAGGGCCACCCACATGATCAGGGAACAGCAGGGCAGGCCCTACGAGGAGAGGCTAAGGGATCTGAACCTGTTCAGCTTCCACAGGAGAAGGCTGAGGGGGGATCTAGTGGCTTGTTACAAACTAGTCAGAGGGGACCAGCAGGAACTAGGGGAGTCCCTGTTCCCCCGAGCACTACCAGGAGTGACAAGAAATAATGGCCACAAGCTGGCAGAGGGTAGATTCAGACTAGAGATCAGGAGGCGCTACTTCACAGTCAGGGCAGCTAGGATCTGGAACCAACTTCCAAGAGAAGGGGTGCTGGCTCCTACCCTGGGGGTCTTTAAGAGGAGGGTAGATGAACACTTCGCTGGGGTCATTTGACCCCAGTACTTTTTCCTGCCATGGCAGGCGTTTGGTCTTGATGATCTGCTCAGGTCCCTTCCGACCCTACCAACTATGAAACTATGAAACTATTTCTTGGCACTGTTTCTACCTGATGCAGGTGGCTGTTATTTCTGTTGTGTTACATGTATATTGTTGTTTTGATTTGTGAGAGCCAATTCATTAGGGATGCAGAGCTCAAGCATTTGCAATGACAGTCTTGATATCAGGCTTAGGCCTCCCAGCTATTGTCAGGCCCTAATTTCCTTTTCCAGATAGAAGTGGGCTTAGCAGCCTCCAAACAATCCATTCTTCAATATCTTAATTATGAGATGAAAAAAACTCTTTGTGAACCACGGCAGATGATGCTAGTGATGTTAAAATGTTGCAAACATCTTCCAAACAAGAGTTGAGCCTGGTACTAAAACCTAGGACGAGAGTTTTAAAGTGTCTTCAGATCATCAGGAAGACAAGTACTATTTACATTTAAAATATTGTATAACCTTTATACATCACCTGGGATTGAAAATGTTTGGAGAATTGTGTTAAGAAACCACAGCATCAAAAGAAAAGTGATAATTCAAAAAAGCAGTTACATGCAAGGCAAAGTATTGAACTTTCAGTAACTGGAAGAGAATAGGAAAAAAGCATTAAGCGAAAGATGTTAGATGGATTTAAAAACTAATTAAAAACTAATTAAAAATAGAAACACAGAGAAGAAAAGACAATGTATAAGAATGATCTGAAACTAGAAGACAACCAAGCATTATGCTCAGAAAGAGAGTAAATTGATCAGAGCACTGAACCCTGCCAACTCAAGTATTCAGGAGTAAAATTATGAGATTGTCTAAAAGGTGATGAGTTCTTTCCCGTAACATTTGTTTTTTAAGCCTCACTGGCACACTGAAGTCATGTTTTGGAATCTTCCCCTGAAACTATGAGAAATATAAATTTACTTTTCAAAGGAAGACATTTCTTCTGTGGAAATCAGAAGAGTCAGGATGTACAGGAAAAAAGAAGTCAGATATCAGCAGAATTGGGATAAACTGAGCAATGGCATTATGTGAAGAGGGTGAAGAAATGTGGTATAAAAGAAGCATGAAAATTAAGGATAAAAGAGGAATTAGAAAGACTAGTTAGGGTAATTATTTGGAAAAAAAAAGGTAAAATAAAGCCGACAGCACAGAAGGGAAAAAACAGCAGAGTTAAAGTAATTGTACACTAATGCTACATGGTTTCAGACCATTCTGAAATGAACATGATTTTAATAAGCACCCAAAGGACAAAGAAACCCCCTCAGGATACTATTGAAAAAAGAAAACAGTCTTGGATTTGTTGTTATTGTTGTTGTTTTTTTCTGGAAATCTCTGACCAGTGGGTAAGGATTTATCACTCAAAGTGCATTTTTATTAAAAAATATCATTCTGCTCTCCTTATTTATTTGCAGTAAACATGCATGTGAAATTACCATTATTATTACAGCCACTTAAGTCACACATACTGACAAAGGATTTATGTAATGAAAAGATATCACATCCTTCTTGTGTATTACCACAAGAAAGGAATGTAATGTTATTAGATGAAGAATTTTAATATTGAAACAGAATGTGCACTCTTTGAACAGTGTGATTTAACCCTCTTGTTAATAAAGTTAGACTGAAGAAAGATGTGAGTTATGATCTCTGACACTGTACTCTGTTGCTGCTAGGATCATAGAAAAACCCTTTTTTGGTCAATTTGAAGCATGACTTGAGAAGTGCCCAATGAAAGTCAAAAGATCTAATTTTACAGATAGTAATAATGAGCAGTGGGCACAAAAAAGCCAGTCTAAAATTAATTCCCCAAACAAACTGTATTACAAAACTACAAGTTAAAATATAATAAAAGGTATTTCAATTATGAGAAGACATGCTGCACTAGCCATATACTATCTAACTAGATTAAACAGATTTTTAAGACAGTTTTTTTCTCTTTCCCCTGCCATTTGTTAACTTAAGACACATTTAAGGACGCTTGCGTGTATTTCCATGCTCTAACCTGGACTGCTTTTACTTTTGTTTAAAATTAACCCTCAGCTTCTTAGATTTGAAGACAATTATAACATCTCTGCAACATATTTAAGACCAAATAACTGATATGCATGTTCAATCTTAAAAAATTCTGGATGCTCACCTTGCAGAAGTCATCTGATCCCAGGAGTCTTTCCTGATGAAGCACAGAGCGGCTGGACCTGATGATCTTGAGAGGTCCCTTCCAGCCCCTAACATCTATGAATTTTAACTCCATGTTAATATATTTTTTGGCTTAAAATTTTATTGGTTGGGTATGTTTTTAATTTCATAGATGCACCATAAGGAAAAAAAACCTAAGGGAATGCCACCATAAGATTTTTCTCATGTTTATATAAATAGGAAATCTTGACCTTCATTTTATCTTGTCAGAATTTCATTTTAACTTATGACCATATGTTCTGCCTGCATTATGCCACACTGAACAGAACAAAACAGCTTAATTAAGTAGGGTCTACAGCCATTTTTCATCATCAGGAAAGCATAATGTTGCAGAACCATATATATTGCAGAGATCTTCTACCTTCACTACCCAGATTCTTGTCACCATCTGAACCTTTCCCATGTTCTCCTGCACCAACACCTTCTTCCCTTACACGCTTTGCTTTCCCTCCCTCCTTCATTCTTACATTTCCCCAACATAAGCCCATACTAGTTTCCTTTTCTGCATTCAGTATTCAGTTTCTTTTTGCATGTATTCAGTTCTATCCACCAGTACATGCATGTGCGTGCGTGTGTGCACACATGTGCACATGCACACGTACATGCATACACACACACACACACACACACACACTGCTCTATCTTCCCAATCTTAAGTACTCTGAGTAGATCTAGTGGAACAGACTGCTAACTAATTTTATTTATACATACATATACATATACACATAACTACTACTCTTTTCTGTTAGTCTTCCTAACTGAAAGTTTTTTCTGAGGGACACTTGTAACATTTGACAGAGAACCTTGCAGAAAGTTTCTTCATTTCAAAATATTAGCTATCTTCCCCTGGGATTGAGATCATATTTTTTCTCAGTAAAGGTGCTTTCTTGTTTAAATGGCCACCACCTCCCTCTGCTCCTTGAGAGAGGGAAGCAACAAGCCATCTTCCAGTCTTTGTTGAATAAGGAATATACATTTAGAAAGAATAAGGGAAAAAAAATTATGATTAGTTCTTAAAAAAACAAAAAACAACCCCCTCCCTCTAAAATCTTCAAACAGTCTATGCACAAGATGTCAAAGAGTTTAAGCAAATGGGGAATTTGAAGGCTTTGTGCTGTTCTATTATTAAATTCATGCTGAGGAAAGAAACTGTGACACTAGGTGCTAAATTCTATTAAAGGACCTATAAAACAACTAATTATCTAAATTAATTTTAGCTCAAATGTACTGGTAAATTCTCAAAAAATCCAGTGATTCGTTGCCTAAAATGTATATGCTGTGATTCTGTGAAGGCTGTAGAGACTTCTTCATTCTTCAAGTGGTTGAATCCCTGTTTTAATACAAAATTAAGCTTTGTAACTTAATTATGGAACTTGCAAGTGGCATTTGTAGAACAACAGAATTCATATCTAAAATTCCCAAGTACATTATTCAGCAAATAAACTGCATTAACATATAGATTTCATAGATTTCCAGGGTGAGTAGGGACCTTGTTGATCATTGAGTCTGACCTCCTGCTTTAGGCAGGAAAGAGCACTGGGGTTAAATAACCCCAGCTAGGTGCCTGTCTAATGTCTTCATGAACACCTCTAAGGTAGGGGAAAGCACCTCCCTTGGAAGCCCATTCCATATTTTGGCAACCCTCACCATAAAGAATTTCTTCCAGATAACCAATCTAAATCTACTCTCCTTTAGTTTATGGCTATTATTTCTAGTAACCCTGAGGGGCAACCTGGTAAACAGAGTACCCCCCATTCCCTGATGACCCCCCCACCCATGATGAGTTTTTAGATCCACAAGATCACCTCTCAGAATTCTCTTGCGGAGGCTGAAGAGATTCAGGTTCCTCAGTCTGTCTTCATAGGATCTTGCCCATAGGCCCTCACCCATATGAGCAGCCCTTCTCTGAACCCTCTCAAAGTTATTCACATCCTTCTTGAAGTGCAGCACCCAAAACTGGACACAGTACTCCATATGCGGCCTCACCAATGCTGCATAGAAGGGAAGTATCACCTCTCAAGACCCGCTCATGATGCACCTACTGATGCAAGAAAGAGTGCAGTTTGCCTTACTTATTACCTCATCACATTGGTGACTTGTGTTCATTTTTGCATCGACCAAGACACCGAGATCCCTTTCCACTGCCATGGTACTCAGAATAGTACTTCCCAGTCTATAGATGTATTGGAGTTTCTTTCTCCCGAGATGCAGCACCTTGCACTTTTCCTTGTTAAATTACATCCTATTCAGTTCTGCCCACTTCCCCAGTCTATCCAAATCCTCCTGGATTCATTCCCTCCCCTCCACTGTGTTTACTGTACCCCATAGTTTAGTGTTGTCTGTGAATTTGGACAGAGTGCTTTCAACCCCCTCATCCAAATCACTGATGAAGATATTGAACAGCACTGGTCCAAGGACAGAGCCCTGGAGAACACTACTCCCCCACATCTCTCCAGGGAGAAACCACCCCATCCACCACCACTCTCTGTGTGTGTTCCATAAGCCAGTTTTTCACCCACCTTACTGTGAAAAAATATAAATCTCTCTAATGTTAAAAAGTCATCATTAGTCATTTATGGAAAGAAGCTTTTCTTGTGAAAGCTTAATATGCTGCACTGAGAATAACAGATGCAGACTTTTGGTGTCTTTTAATAGCTAGGAAAAAATATATTTAGAATGCTCATGTTCATACAATCAATTTATATGGTTATTTAGTTTCACTGCAGGTGGTTAGTGTCTTATAATAGTATATGTCCACAGTTCTATTTCTAGAAGGTCATGGTTCATTGAAGACTAATTTGAATATCCACATATTTAAAAAATTGTGTAGAAATGCTGCCTACTAGAAGAAGAAGACTAATTCAGTAAAGTGTTAGCAAATGTTACTATGTAAAAAAAATCTGTTCAGGTGCTCTATAACAGTGATTATACATTTTAGAATTAATTAACTGTAGATATAAAAAGTTCTTTATATTATCTTGACCTCCCTGTAGTAGGGGCTTGTTTTCTACACCATATGTCCCATTCTCTTGTTCATTATAGCACTATTGTGACTAATGCCCATGGTTCCATTTTGGAGGACAGGGTAAATGGCTTATATTTAATCACTTAAATGGTTCTCAGAAAAGAAGACATACTCTTCTTATAAATTAAATTGGGACACCCCATATAATCTTTTTGTGAGGAACGCAGGAGATACATTGCCTGCTGTAGGCATGGCAAAGAGCCCAATGCTTGGTGGTTTTCCCATTTGTAGGAAGACCAACCATGAATCTAGGGCCATGGGAACAATTGATTTTTTTTGTTTTGTTTTGGCATCTAAACTCAACAATAAAATATATTCAGACTGTATTAAGCCAATATACGTTCCTAGCCTTTTCTTGCCAATAAACCAGGGATAAAAACAGAGATATTAAAAGAAACAATTTAATTGACCCAAAATAGAATGCTTCCATTTTAAGGTATCTGTAATAGTAGGCAGGAAAAGGAAGGGACAGATACACCAACTTGCAGGGGTGGTAGTACTTTCCTTTCCTTTTATTTACAGCAGCCCAGCAGAGTAGAGATGGGAGACCTGAGTTCAAAACCCAGCTCTGAGACAAGCAAGGGATGTATTTGAACTAAGATCTCCCCTCTTTGAGAGCATTCCATGGCAAACAAACTATAGAGCTATTTCTCATTCATTTGATGTTTACATAGTCCATGCAAAGTGGAAAAGGGTCAGTAAAAGAGATTGAAAACAACCCTTATATTCTGAAGAGGTCATGCTCCTAGGAAGTGAGAGATGTGGATTTAAATCCATTGACGCAGAAGAGAGATTTGACCTGACGTCTTTCACATCATGGGCAAATGTCCTAAACACAGGGCTACAGTGTACAAGGGAGGTATTACCTCCTCCTCCAATTGTTTTCTGAATCCAATCCTTCATTTCTTTGTCTTTTATTAGGTGTGCCTGCAAAGAAACTGTCTTGGACATGCTGAAGCAGTTAAAAAGCAATTTTAAAAATGGTGAAATATCTTTATGCTCCTGAAGCACATTGTTATTTTCACTTCAGTCAAAGCTATTTGGTGACATGGAGGGCATGTCCACACATGCAAGCACGTGCACTTGTAGCAGTTCAAATAGAAGCAGTGCAAATTTGAGTGGGGCTTTTTGCCTCAGCGCATGTACTTGGACATGCACTTTGTTGTGGAGCAAATTGTGCCACTTGGGGCAAAATAACCCTGCCTGGCTCCTTCTGGATCTACAGCCACGGGGAGCTAGAGCCTGGGGCCAGCACCTGTGACCAAACGGTCACAATCTCCACTGCGACCGATTCAGGCTGGACATAAGGAAGAACTTCTTTACTGTCTGAGCCCCCAAGGTTTGGAATAGACTGCCGCTAGAGGTGGTTCAATCACCCACTTTGAATGCCTTCAAGACACATTTGGATGTTTATCTTGCTGGGGACCTATGATCCCTGCTGACTTCCTGACCCTAGGGCAGGGGACTGGACTCAATGATCCTTTGGGGTCCCTTCAAGCCCGAATGTCTATGAAATCTATGAAATCTATGAAATCCAGGATTGGGCCCTTGAGGGCCCAGGAGTGGCAGGGATCCAACCCTATGAGACAGTGGCTCCAGGCAATGTCTGAAAATGCCAATGAACTGGATTAGCTGTGCTGGGAAAGATCCTGGCACAGCTGATTCCACTCTAACGATTATTTCTGTTTATACCCACATTTTGGCTGTTCCCAAATTGCCATTTTGTCAAATAAATGTTTTGCCAAAAAATTCTCTCTCGGTCTAAATAACTCTATCTCAGCTGCCAGTGTTTAATGGACAAACAGTGAACCCAACGCTGGAAGTCTATCTCCAACTCTGCTGGAAAGATGCATAAATTGGGTTGAACAGTTTCAAGGGTTCAAGTAAGGCAAGGGAACTATGAAGTAGACAAAAAGCTGCCTATAAACTCAGGGGATAAAACATTGATCAAGTCAGATTAAGAAACAGGCAAATAGCCTGAGTGCTGCATGCTTCATCCAGCACCTGTGCTAGTGAGCAACATGGACAAGTGAGACAGCTAAATTTGCAAGAACATGTCCCAGTGTGTTGTTTTAACCCTTTTCTCTCTGTTTGCTGTGTTCCTGTGGAGAAAAAAATCATTCTAAAAAAATAGGGACTGCTCTGTTTCACTGCATTTTCATACTGATTGCAGGCTCCCAAAGGAAGGCTGGAATTTAGTTGGACTTGCTCAAGAAACACAGCTGAAAAGCCAGTCTGAAAGTAGAGTGGACTGTTGTGAAGCATAGCTATGTCCTTTAGCTATACTTCCCCACCTTTTGGGGGAAGTATACCTATGTGCCTTGTCACTTGGAAGGGGGTCCCCAAACACAGTGTGTCATGGAGACAGTTGACCTGGACTCAAGGTATTTTTCAAAATAACAAAAATCACAAATTCTGTATATAATGTAGAATCTAGCATGATAACTGACTAGTGCAGACTACAGGCCTGTTTGGAGTCCCATTTATCTTGATGGGAATCATTGAGAGTGTTTGACGGCTAGAAAATGGTATTTAGAGGTTTGCTTTTCATAGATTTCATAGACATTAGGGCTGGAAGGGACCTCGGAAGATCATCGAGTCCAGCCCCCTGCCCAAAGGGCAGGAAGTCAGCTGGGGTTACAGGATCCCAGCAAGATAAGCATCCAGTTTGCTCTTGAAGGTGTTCAATGTAGGCACTTGAACCACCTCCGGTGGCAGGCTGTTTCAGACCTTGGAGGCTCGGACAGTAAAGAAATTCTTCCTTATGTCCAGCCTGAAACGGTCTTGTAGTAGTTTACGACCATTCGACCTAGTCGTCATCCCTTGGGGTGCTCTGGTGAACAAATGTTCCCCCAGATACTGGTGGTCACCCCTGATAAACTTATAGGTGTCCATCAGATCACCCCTGAGTCTGCGCTTTTCCAGGCTAAAGAGCCCCATGGCTCTCAGCCTGTCATCGTAGGGTCTGCTTCCCTGACCTCTGATCATGCACGTGGCTCTTCTCTGGACTCTCTCAGTTTTGAGAACTGGCTTGTAGGTAAAGTAGGTATGCATTAGAACAATGGTCCAGGGCAATGGCAAGGGTTAACTGATTTCTAAAAGCCTGTTTGTGACAAAGTTTCCTTCAAGCTGTGTCCCACACAGGCAAGCAGCAAGCAGATACACAGGCTGAGAAACTGAAGACATGTACCACACTGTTTCATAACATGAACAGTGTACCCAAACAGAGATGAGAGACTCTGCCCAAGTGCAGGGCCCTTTGTGATTTCTGGTTTTGGTAAGCAGACCAAATTAGGAGGACACTGGAAAAAAAACAAATTAAGATGTGTGTATGTGATGGGTTTGTGGAAGGAAGGAAGATGCTGATGGGACAGAACATGTACAATATGTTGACCACAGGGAAACAAATCAACCCAAGATGAAGTCTCATCAGATAGGCAGAAAGAATACAAAAGAAGGCATTTAAGACAAGCAAAAGGTCCTAGAGTTGGGAACCCTAGGCCACCATAGACAGAGGGCATACCACCAACCCATCTCACCCACCCCACTCAGGAACTGGGGCAGAGGGGTGGGCCTCAGCCTTTGACCTCCAGGCTGATGACATCTGACATTCAAGAAAGGAGCCTCAGGGTGAAGCTTGCATACTGGCCAGATGTAATGTGACCCTATTACAGTCCTAGGACTGGTAGCTATAAAATTGTTTGCATTATGCTTATCTGCTATCACTGTGTATCGACAACATTTGCCTATTATCGAATGGAGAGGTAGAGGTTGGTCTGAGGGTTTGAGTCTGCTTGGAACAAGGTATCTGGGTCATAAATCCAGTGCCAACAGTGTTCATGATAGCATATCCAAAGCAGGATTGAAGCATTTGTAACCATATGAAGGCTACAATATTCTTTTAAACTTTAAGTCCAATCTAATCACTTTATTTTCTCAGAACATTATATGTATAAATAAGGTAGAGGTGAGTTGTCACCACCCAATTTGTCTTGGGCCAGTTCCTTTCATTTGTTCAAATTTTAACCTATACAGTTTCTGTTTGAGTTCTTAAAGTATTGTAGACAGTCCCTTTAGCTTGAACCCTTTTCCTTTTGTCTTGAGGTTGCCAAACAGCTCTTGTATGAGGAAACTGTTAACTGCATCTCTCAGAACAAGAGCACCTTCTTGACTTTAATAACTGCAAAATTGCTGGTCATTTTTCCCACACCAAAATCTTAAAAATCTGTGCAGTCAGTGAGAAAGTGAGAATTAGAACATGTAAATTCTTCTTTTTAAGCCCATATGTTTATGACCTACAATGGGAATATTTTATACTCAGTTACATTACAATGAGGTGACATTCATAAACAAGACTTTAAAACTATTCAGAGCAATATAAAGCTGTGCTTTTCTCTAGGAGTACCCAAACGTAAATTAAAATGCTACAAGAAGCATACTTAAAAACCCATACAGGAAGTGCTTAAAATGCAATAAATGAAATAGCACTACTCTTCATGAAATCTTAGAAAACAATTATCTGAGGTTCTCTCTCATGCAGTTTTTATTGCTCCAACTAAAATTGCTTTTTATATACTTCTACTCATGTTGGCATTGTTGATATGTATGTACAAGTGACTTAAAGAACAACTCAATAATCCATTGCTCTTAAATACAGCACTGCCTTATAAGGAAATTCTAGAACATAAATGTGTGTGCAAGGTTTGGAATAGTAAATTCAAAACTTCTATTCTACAAACTATATTGTAAAAATGTGGTCTCTCTTTGTGTAAATACAACTTTGAAGGCAATGTTTTTATGCATGATTACATGTGGAAACAGGCTTTAAGGTATCTCCTTTGAGAGACATGTCACCTTGCATGTGAATTACCTTAAGAGAAACTAAGAACTTGAATATTTAATCAGGTTGTGCAGTGTTTGATCACTGTGGTTAAGGCTTTTGGAAAAAGAACAGAAATTTACAACCTCCATCACTGTTCTTTCACTGTGGGACTGACAAAAAAGCTTGACTCCAGAAACTCTACACTTAGTAAATTTATCATTGATTTGATAAATTGAAGTTTGACTTGAGAAATACAAAAGCGGTTTTAAAAGATATAATTTTGCAGATACTGGGAGTGTCTAAATGAGGCGCTTAACTGTTCAGTAGCGTAGCTTACATCTACACATGCACATGCTTACTATGCAGTAAACCTTGCTAACCATGAGTAAACTTGCTACCTGCAAATGCAAGTAGCAAGTTTACTTTAGATTAGTAACAGTGCATTACCACTCATGTAAATGACTGACCAGGAGCAAATCTGGGAGCTACAACCCCCTGCTCCAAGATTGTGATTGAGGAGTTGGGGCTGAGAGATCCTTATCTCCCAGTGTCAGCTCCACAGTCACAGAGCTGGTGCTGGGAAATAAGGGTCTCCAAGCACCGGCCCTGCAACCGCAGAACTAGTACTGAGAGACAAGGGTCTCCCAGTGCCGGCCCTGTGTCACGGAGCTGGTGCTGGGAAATAGGGGTCTCCCAGCGCTGGCTCCATTATCACAGAACTGGTGCTGGGAGATAAGGGTCTCTCAGCACCAGCCCCATGGTACAGAGCTGGCATTGGGAGCTCCCTGCCGGTTGGGGCTGGGGAATCTGTTTCCTGCCCACCTCTGTAAATGCATGTGGGGCAGGGACTGGGAACTCTCCTGGTCAGGGGCAGGTCCCAGCTCTGTGCCCCAATTGGGCAATCGAGGCATGGGGCTTGGAAAGAGTTGCAGGGATGGGGTTGATCCCAGCCCCCTGCCCTGATCTTCCAGCATATCAGGGTAGGGTGCTGGGACCTGCCCCTCCCCTACAGCTCTTTCCAAGTCCCCTGCCCCTGACTGGGGGGCCAGAGCCAGGAGCTCCCTACTGCTGGGGCAGGGGGACAGTGTCCCCACCCCAGCAGCAAGCAGCCCCCATAAGCAGGGTGTAATGTCCCAGCTCCAGCCAGGAAATCGCTGTCTTCTGGTCATTAGCAGAAAATCTGCTCCCACTTCCCAGTTTGTGTAGATGCCTGCCTGGAAGCATTTACTTGTGAGTAGTTTATTCACAAGTAAGCTGATCCTGGATCAAATGCATGTGTAGATGTACCCACAGAAAGCAAGCAGTGCATGTAAAAAATTCAAGTCTATAGTTATTTCCAAAACAAAAAGAAAAAGAACCCCCCAGGGTAGAATACAGTTAAAGGGGTGTTACACTTATCCAAACACACAATTCTGTAAGCAATTAAACTTTGCTTTTTAAACTCCACCCACCATATTAACACCATATTAACACAGGGCACTTTTAAGGTTGTTTGTGTCCTAACTGGGCATTTCCATGCGTTAACATGCTTGATCTCCTTTCAAGTAGTATGATTAAGGTGGGGGAGGGAGCAACAGGGGCAGCAGCCTGGGATGACCACTTGAGGTGGGGAATGAGACAGGAGCAAAAATTATGGCTACTGGCTGCTACCAGCATCACCACTGTCCCGGGTGCTGAGTTGCCTGTTAGGTCTCTGAGCTTGCCTTGGAATGTCTTGGGCTTAGAGTACATTAGGGATAATTGCAACATCACTACAATGTATTTTACCACAAATTACTGTCAAGTACCCTCAACTTTAACTTCCCTTAAAACGAGTTTGTCTAGAAGTTTTCTTGTATTGTTTGGTTTCTAATTTTACACATGCACAGTAAGCAAGAAACTCGAAGAGAAAGGCAATGGGATATTTTTCCACATGCTTTGCAGATATGAAGGCTCAACCTTGCACTTTGGGGTTTTTTTCATTGTAATCTATGACTGTGTGCTCTGGCTGCATCTTGCCACACTGAACAGCACAAAACAGACAGAGAATACTGGCCAGGAAGATAGGGTTCACAGTTGTTTTGCATCACCAGGGAAGTGTAAAGCAGCAGAAGCATACATTGTACAGTTCCCCTACCATCAGTTGGCCAATGTCTAAATTGCAAAGAGAAAAAAAAGCCCCAAAGAAATAACCTGACAAACCTAAGGCCATCACATATTTGGGGTGAGAACAAGTATGGAAAATTCTAGTCCAGAATTTATTTTGCAGGATAGTCACAAACATTTGAAAGAGAAAAGTTGTAAATGAAGCCAAAACAAATCCACTACTACATGCTCTGCCTCTCTTCACATTTGTATTGATTTGGTAATATAAATAATGGGTTTATCTATATTTTTACTGAAGTAGAGTGCCTTGGCTTACTTTGCAATTTCAAGCCATTAACACTCCACATTGCTTTGCAAAAGCAATACTGAATACAATCTTTCAAATGATTTAAAATTACAAGAACAGACTAAGACAGATCTTGAACTTTTCTTTCAGGCTATATTAATACACAGTGGTAGTGATAGTGAGGGCTGGAATGCGGCCTTTCAATCATGTTCAGAAAGAGTGGATTGCAAGTTCCAAGGATAATGAAGTAATTCCTGAATCAAACAAACTTTTTCTGAAGTCACATGATTACCAGGCAGAAGAGCTGGATAAATCCTGAGTGATCATTTCACAATCTCCCTGAGAATAAACATAGTCCTTAAAATGTAACATCCTTAAATGGAAAAGTATCTCATCAGAATCAAGCTATGTTTACTTTAGTCAATAATGCTGAATTTTACTGACACAACAGCTGATGTAAAACAAAATGTAAAAAAATTGTAACTTTAAGGTTTTTTGAGTATTAATACTATTAACAGCAAAATTTTCTGCTCACCCCTACTCAGCAGCCTACTTAGCAGCCTGGGGTCCCTGGGCTTTATCCAGGGTCGGGGGCAAAGGGGTCCACCTCCAACAGGACAGAGGCAGGAGGGATTGGGTGGTGCCAGTGGAGCACTCCACATTCCCAGCTGAGTCAACAACATGGGCGACTGGTGCCTCCCAAATTTGTGGGGCACCAGCAGGGCATGACTGGGGGAGGGTCTCCCAGTGGCCAGCTGGTGACTGGAGGGGGGGTGGTCCTGCAGTGGTCAGCCGGTGACTTGCTGTCAGCGGAGCCAGTTTTGGCAGGTCACTAGCACTCTCTGTGCCCCCCTATTAGGTGGCATGCTTGCTGTCAGGGGGGGCACCAGTGCTCTCAGGAGTCATGTGCCCCCCCCCCATGTGTTGCCTATGTTTGACAGGGCACAGAGTTAACCCCACCCCACCCTGAGCCCTGGGACCCTGGTCTGGAGTGGCTGCAGGAAGGGATTGCAGGAATACCCCCACCCCCAACTAGTACTGAATTCCTGGCTGAAGCTGCCTCTGCAGCTGCAAGGGCATGGATGCCCCCCTTCCCCCCCGCCCCCCGGACTAGAGCTTGCATCTTCAGACAAGCGGCTTCAGTAAGGAATTTGGTGCTAGCTTGTGGGGGTGAGGTGGGGAGGGGGAAGAATCCTGTGATCCCTTCCTGGAGCCACTCCAGTGGGCGAGCATGCTTCTCTCCTTTGCCTGCAGTTGGGGGAGGCATGTGCCTAAAAGCCAGTCAGGGATGGGGCAGCTGTCTGGCTGCATTCAGGTGCCCTCTACAATCTCTGGCATGCTGGGAGATGTGCAGGAGTGCCCCCATCTTCTGGCCTAAGCCATTGCACACATCTGCCTGCCTCCACCAACGTAGGAGAGAATGTAAGATCCACTCACTCCTGATCCAATCTACACAGCTTAGAGAAACCTGCATAGACTGGATCAATTCCTCCTTGGGCTTTTTGAATATCTGTACTTAGCCTGAGATTCCTCTAAAACCAGACACTTTTAAGGGATTGCTAAGATTTTTCTTCTGGATGGGTCAGAAAAGTCATGAGAACCTCAGCTGGTATTTCAGCCCTTGCCCTTCTGCAGGGACATACTAGGAAGTGCAATGATGAACCAACATTTTTAAGAGGAATTATCCTATGTTTTAATTGTTATAATTGTAGCTTGAGATTGTAATGGTTGTTCATCTCATTTCAGTAGTACTCCTTCATTTTAAAAACCAGCAATATAAATACCACTCTGTGGCTTCTCCTAGTTCATCCTATATAAGGACTAATCTTAGCTAGTAAACAACTAATATGATTGAGGTAAAGTGTTTTTCTGACCATTTTTCTTTTTTTTTTTATTGGCTGTGCTTTTTTGCTACATTTTTTTTGCTTCATTTCATCATCATCTGATTTACACTACATAATCCCCGCCCCCAACCATCCCCAATATTAAATCTGATAATGTCTCTTGAGTTTTTAATCAGGTCCTCGATTTGTGATTATTCTTGTAATCAGATTTCTGGATCCTTGACTCACAAAACCCTGTAGATTGCTGTACTGATCTTGATAGTCTGTTTTTGCTTTGGTTACTGATATTTTTCCATACATTTTTTAAATAAAGACATAATTAATTCAAGGGGTTTGGAATTTAACATGACACTCACTGTCTTCAGATATTCTGCAAAGAGTAAGTTTCCTTGGCTTAACTGAAAAAGCAAAGTAAATCTTGGTGGTCTTGTACGCTTATGAATGTAATTTATCCTAATAAACTGAAGCTTTACTTTCTCAAATTGTCCTTTATGCATGAACAGCGCATGCCCCTGGCAGCTGTGGGGGGCGGGGCACGGCTGCACTGGTGGCAGTGGAAGCAAGGTGGGGGGAGCCCAGCAGCAGTAAGTAGGGGAGCTCCTGCAGACGCTGCTGGCCAGGGGTTGGCGACCACCTTTTTGCAGGGGGTGCACTGCCACATTCAGGGGGTGCACATGCACCCAAGTGCACCCCCTACATATCACCCCTGCTTATATGCATTGTATATTTACCTGGTCCTGGTTTCTATGCAATACAAATATGCTGTCACAAACCTTATTTCTTTGGATCTCAATACCTTTAAGCTTCTTAGGTATTTTTGAAGTATCCACTTTATTTTATTTCCAGGGTAGTAGTTAGCTGCTGCCACAGGTCATAGCATATTGAGTAAAGCTAATTTTTACAGTTAGCTAGGCCTTTCTACCATGCTACCAATGGCTAAATTTTAAAGTTTACAGCCCCTTAACCTGAAAGGGAATCTCTCAAACAGATTAGCAAACCCCCATCTGCACTGACATACCTGCTTTATCATCACATCAGTACGGACCACATCATCACTGGCCCTTATAACAAGGAGTATAATATTCAAGATTTATTCACCTGCAACCGTACCAGCATCATATATGCCATCAGTGCTTACAATGTCCTTCTGCTGTTTAAATTGGACAGACAGGTTGATCTCTGCGTGTAAGCATGAATGAACACTGATCTGACATCAGCTGCAGAAAGACACAAAGCCTGTGGCAGACCCCTTCAACCTCCCTAGCTACTCCATCGCTGACCTTAGGAATTCTGTTCTCAGGCAAAAAAACCCCAAGCAACCCAAAAAAACCCAAAACAACAAAAAAACCCACAAAAAACCCAGTTTGAATCAGAAACTGCAGAACAAGAAATCATCCACAAACAGGGACTAAAGATTCTTATCTCATTACCTTGATTAGCTTTTGTGACACCCTTTCTTCCTAGGGGCTTCTGCTTCTTTGCTTGTCTGACCTAGCCTTGCCCCATCTCTTTCACTCCTCCTCGCTTGTTTTTTGTATTCTAATTTCTCCTTCCCTCTTATACTCTGCTTTCTTCCCATCTGATAAAATGAACTTGTGTTTACAAAAGCTTGTGCTCTCCCTATATATATCTTATTTAGTTTATAAAGTTGCATATCTACTCTGCCTTCTGAGTTCAGACTAACCCAGTCAGCTACCTCCAAGTTAAAAAGTACTTTTTGACTTTCTCCTGGTCAGGGCTCTTCATACCACACCAGATGGTGTGCATTGAATCTCATCACTGTTCCTATTGTGAGCCAGGTTCTTTCATCTTTAGAGACCATATAAAATTAGCTTCCACTACATGTAGCAGACTTGTGTGGTTGAACTATATATTAGATTTATCTCCAGCTTTATAACATCTTAACTGAAGCTGCCTGATCATTTATTAATTTTACAGTAAAAAACAGAAATGAGGGAGAAGCATTGCAAAAGCTGACAAGATTTATCCAATACTGAATTCTAGCCCAGTTTAAAAATACCTTTGGACTGGTCTTTACAGTTTTTAAAGCCATACCTCCTGAATCTTAAGGAATGAAACGGTTGCAAACAGGTTTTTGTATATTGTAGTTATTGTCAACCAACTTTTCATATTATAGTATTACTGATTAATATTTTTCAACTTTGCTAGGCTGTTCCTTTCTTGCTGGATTCATTCTGTTTCTAGCATTTGCTCCCCTAAAACTCCACAGTGGATTTTTCTTTTAATTATCAGCACGTTTCTTCCCCTGCACTATGCTTCCTAGACCTTCCTTATAAACATGCCTGCTAACTCATCATGCGACTCTCTCACACCACATCTTCACACACTGGTATAGTTTCTATACACTTGGCACATCTATATGAAACACAACTGCACAGTGGTTAGTGAACATTTATTTAGTACTTGTATAATTGAGTACTAAATGTGCAGTAACCGGAGTTACCGCGCAGTAGCACCAGCGAACACATTTTTAGTGATGCTACTGCACAGTAGCCTAATAATACCGTGTGTGTCTATGTAAGACACTTTACTGTGAAGCAGCATAGTTTACTGCACAGTAAGCACATGCATCTGCACATGCACTTGCTTACTGTGCAGTAAACCTCACTAATCGCAAGTAAATTTGGCACCTGCAAATACAAGTAGCAAATTTACTTGTGATTACTAACTGCACAGTAGAGCTCGTGTAGATACCTGACAGGGAGCAAATCTACTCCCAGTCAGCTGGCCACCAGGAGGTGGAAGATTGTTCCCTGGGAGCTGCCTGCTGTCAGGGCAGGCTCTGCCACCACAGCCGGGAAGGGAACTATGTCCCCCTGCCCCGGCAGCAGATTGCTCCAAGCCCCCTCACTCTGCAATCATGATTGCTGGGAGATAAGGATCTCGAGCACCAACCCCACAACTGTGGAGATGGCCTTGGGAGATAAAGATCTCCCAGTGCTGGCCCCATGACCATGGAGCTCATGCTGGGGGCTTCCTGCTGGTGGGGGCTTGGGATCCTGTTCCCAACCCAGCTTTGCAGTTGCTAAGCTGAGCAGGGAACAAACTTTCCAGCCTGTTCCCCGCCCAGCTCCGTGATCACACAGTTGAGCAGGGAACACACTTTCTGGCCCCTTCCCTGGCTGGGAACTGTTCCAGTCAAGGGCTTGGAAAGAGCTTCAGGGGTGGGGCAGGTCCCAGCCCCTACCCTAATCTGCCAGTGGGGCAGTTAGCCGTGAGCCCCTGGCTGGTTGGGGATTCCTGGTGGATAAGGGGTGCAGTGCTAGCTGCCCCACCAACGGATTGGGGCAGGGGGCTGGGCTTGGGGCTTGCCTCTTCCCTGCACCTCTCTCCAAGTCCCCTGCCCCAATCAGGGATCTGGGGCTCGGAGCTCCTTGTTGCTGCAGTAGGGGGACATTGTCCCCACCCTGGCAGCCGGCAGGCCCCCAGGGGCAGGGAGCAATATCCCAGCTCTGGCCAGGAGTCAGCTGTTCCTGTCCCAGCTCTCCCTGCTAGCCCCTGGGGCCCTTGCAATGGAATCCCTGCTCCCTGTTAGCCTAGAGCTCCCCCTGGTGGTGGTAGGGGCCCATTGCAGGGCCCCAGGAAGCAAGAGCAGTTTGCTGCCATTAGCCGCAAATCTGCTCCTGCTTCCCTACCCATGTAGATGCCTTCCTGAGAGTGTCTACTCATGAGTAAACTTCTGCCAGATCTTATGCACTTGTGCACACACCCTCTATATAGTAGCATTTTAGGACTGTTAGTGCTGTGACGTAATACTGTGAAGTATTATTCAGCTCCTGTGCAGTCCGCATCTCGTGTAGATGTGCCCTCTGACAGGTGACAATGTAACTAAACCTACTGTTCAAAAATCTAATACAGAAAATAAAGGGGGGGGGGGGCATCCACCAGGGGCAACAACCAGGCATGAAACCAAACATTTCTCTGTGCCTTAACTGCTGTGAAATGAGAAGGTAAGTAATAGAAAAGATGGTCATGTGGCTAAGGCAATGGACTGGTAGAAAAAAAATCAAGGTTTGATTTCTTGCTCTGCCAGAGAAATGCCCAAGGTCCTTGTACAAGTTTCTGAAACTTAGTTTTCCAGCTGCAGAGATAACATTCCTTTCCTTCCTTTCCCCTGATTCTTATCTGTGATGGCTAGGTTACAAGTTCTTTGGAGCGGGGACTCTCTTATTATGTACATTGTTTACGTAACAGGGTACTAACTTCCTGGAAGCATTGCTGTGATAGGTAAATAAATAATTCAGGGCTAACTACTGGGGAATTGGATCAGGGACAACTTTGGAATCCAGTTCTGGAGTCTGCACATTGAAAGGAATATTGAAGAATCAAAGCGGATGTAGAGATGGGCAACAAACATCATCTGGAACAAATGCTTGATGGTGAGAAACTTAAGGAATTCAACCTGTTTAGCTTAACAAACAGAAGACTGCAAAGTCATTTGAATAGGATGCATAAATAATTCCTTGTGGAGAAAATACTGGGATGTGTTTCTTTAACCCAGTAGGAAACAACTAATCACTGGAAAGTGACAACTGATTGCTGATTTAAACAAATTTAAATTGGAAATTAAACATCATATTTAAACTGTGCATGTAATTAACCATGGGAATCATAGAACTACAGAAAATTAGGTTTGGAAGGGACCTCAGGAGGCTTTGTCTATCTCGGTCTTGAAAACCTCCAAGGATGGAGTTTCTACCTCCTTTCTGGGTAACCTGTTCCAGTGTTTTACTACCCTCCTAGTGAGAAAGTTCTTCCTAATATCTAACTTAAACTTCCCTTGCTGTAACTTGAGACTGTTGCTCTTTGTTCTGTCATCTGCTACTACTGAGAATAGTCTATCTCCATCCTCTTTTGAACCCCACTCCAGGTAATTGAAGGCTGCTATTAAAAACCCCTCTCAGTCTTCTCTTCTCTAGACCAGGGGTTCTCAATCCCCGGGCCATGGTCTGGTGCCAGGCTGCAGTGGGTAGGCTGCCAGTCCACAGCATGGTCAGTGGACCAGAAGTGGCTGCGGACTGGCAAACTGCAGCCCCCCAGAACTGTGTGGAGAGTTTGTGGCTCCTTTTTTAGGGCCCGTGGCAGCGCAGGGTTTGCCCCTCCTCCCCCGCCTGGGTGGGTGGGGTATTCTTACCTGTCTTCTGGCCAGAAATTCTAGCAGCAGTTGGCTGTGACTTCCACGCCATGGTTTGCCAGGCCGCAACATAAAAAACTTTGGGAATCCCTGCTCTTGCCTAAATAAGCCCAGTTCCCTCAGCCTCTCCTCAGAAGCCATGTGTCCCAACCCCCAGCCCCCAAAACATTTTTGTTGCCCTCCACTGGACTCTCTCCAATCTGTCCACATCCTTTCTGTAGTGGGGGAGCCCAGAACTGAACACAGTAGTCCAGATGTTTCCTTGCAAGCACTGAACAGAGGGGAAGAATCACTTCCCTTGACCTACTGGCAACACACCTACCAATGCAGCTCAGTATGCCGTTAGCCTTCTTGGCAACAAGGGCACACTGCTGGCTCATATTCAGCTTATTGTTCACTGTAATCCCCAAGTCCTTTTCTGCAGAGCTGCTGCCCATCCAATCAGCCCCCAGCCTGTACTGGTGCATGGGATTATTCTGTCCTAAGTGCAGGACTTTTCACTTGTCCTTGTTGAACCTCATGATATTCCTTTTAGCCCAATCCTCCAATTTGTCTAGGTCACTCTGAATCCTAGCCCTACCCTCCAGTGTATCTACTACTGCCTCCAGCTTGGTGTCATCTGCAAACTTGCTGAGGGTTCACTCTATGCCGTCTTCCCAGTCGTTGATGAAGACATTGAACAAAACTGGCCCCAGGACCAAGCCCTGAGACACTCCACTTAATACTGGCTGCCAACTAAACACTGAGCCATTGATTATTACACTCTGAGCCTGATGCTTTAGCCCATTTTCTATCCACCTTACAGTCCATTCATCTAGCCTATACATCCTTAGTATGCCTGCAAGAATGTTGTGGGAGACCATATCAAAAGCCTTGCTAAAATCAAGGTATACCACATCCACCACTCTCCCTGAATCCACAGACCCAGTCATCTCATAGAAAATAATCAGGTTGGTCAGGCATGACTTGCCCCTGGTGAATCCATGCTAACTGTTCCTAAACACTGTTTCCTCCTTCAATTGCTTAGAAATGGATTCTTTGAGGACCTGCTCCATGATTTTTCCAGGGACTGAGGTGAGGCTGACTGGTCTGTAGTTCCCTGGATCCTCCTTTTCCCTTTCTTAAATATGGGTGCTATGTTTGCAATCATCCAGGACCTCTCCTGATTGCCACGAGTTTTCAAAGATGATGGCCAGTGGCTCTGCAATCACATCAGCCAACTCCCTCAGCACCCTTGGGTGCATTCCATCTTGCACCATGGACTTGTACACATCCAGCTTTCCTAAATAGTTCCTAATCTGTTCTTTTACTACTAAGGGCTGCTCACCTCCTCCCCAAATTGCTGTCCGGTACAGTAGTCTGGGAGCTGAACCTGCCTGTGAAGACTGAGGTGAAAAAGGCATTCAGCACCAGTGGCGATGCATAGGGGTGAAAGTGCTGGTGCACCTCCTGACAGGCAATGTTCCCCACTTAGGTGACAGGTGGGTGGGCAGGTGGGAGTGCTGGTGCCGCCCCCCCCCCGAGAGTGCCAGCTGGGGAGTGGGGGTGCCAGAAGCACCGCTGGTACTTCCAGGTCGGTGCACATGACCAGCAGGGGGACATGGGGAGACCCCCTCTGGTTGGCAGAATCAGCTGCAGGGGACCCCCCCCCCAAGTTGCTGATTGGCCACGGGGGGGGGAGGGGGCAAGTGCCTCCCCCGACTCAGGAGGCACCAGTTGCCCATGTTCAGCACTTCAGCCTTTTCTGCATCCTCTGTCATAAGGTTGCCTTCCCCATTCAGTAAGGGACCCAAACTTTCCCTGCCCCTCCTCTTGCTACTGACATACTTGTAGAAACCCTTCTTTTTACCCTTCACATCCCTTGCTAGCTGCAATTCCAATTGCACTTTGGCTTTCCTGGCTTCATTCCTGACTTCATACCAAAATAACAAAGTGAGTGACAAATTCTTTAGCATTGGATGAATGCATTACCCTTTCTGAAAGGGAAGGTTTATTCTAATTAATACAAATTATAGGGCTCAATGCAAGGGAATATATTTAATATTTTATGCCTTTGCCCTGCAAGAAGTCAAAATAGATAATCTAATTGTCCCTTTTGGCCTTACAGTCTTGAATGTATGTAATAATCTTCCTTTCTTCCCAACATCCCCTGCCAGAAACCTAGATTATGTTTTGGATCACTGGGCACATAACAGTCTCTCCTGGTCCATCTTTCCTGATTCTGAGAAAGAGACTTCTAGTCAAGACACTATAGCACCTGCCTGATTTCTGATCACTGAAGAGACAAGCAAACTCTCACACTGAACTTAGCACTTGCTCTCAGGGACAAATTGGAGGAGACAGTCTCAGTTCTTCATCCAATATACACGTTGCTTCCTGCAAACTACTGGAGTCACTTTGCTCAGTTATGAAATAAACAGTCACAAGAAAGACAAAAATTTCAACTGTTCTGCAAAAAGTTAATAGTAGATAAGTGTTTCAAAATCTTAAATAAAATTCTGTCTGTGTTTGAACTTAAAATCATGAGTTTGCTTTTAAAATATGTCTAGATTGTGGATAAAGCTAATGAAAGATGCAGATTGTGAAATACTGTATCATTTCTTTTCAAAATATTACAATTAGTAGCATAATAACTAAGTCTAGAGACACCGAAACAACTTCTCTCAAGCCTCCCTCTCCGTGACCATTTTTTCACAATACTGTCTGCCTTCATTTTTCACCGATTTTGTTTCGGCTCTGCAAAAACAATCCTGTATAACACACAGCCTAACTAAACTGACTAGAAGAAATGCATCTACATAGAAGCCAGTTTATGAAACAGAAAATTGATCTGTTGTTACTTTACACACAGAAGATGCAAATTGGGAACTTTGAACTCCACTTTCCTCTCCTCCAATACCTTTGTGTTTATCAACAGTGCTTTTTAAAGTTACTATAAAAATAAATAATAGAAAATAGGCAGATGTGATTTAAGAGCTTCAGATATGACCTTGCTTTTGTATTTTCATCATTATTTGATTTTTTTATGCTTATACATTAACTTTCATTTTTTTATAATGAGAACAGTAGTAAGAACCCCTCCTGAACATTTTGTGAATTCTTTTAATTTCTGTTACCAAGAAGAGAAGATGACAGCAAATAAAATATATTTTAATAGGAGAAAATTTGGAATGGATAAAATACGCATTGCATTCCCATAATGAAAAGCATGTCCTGTTACAATGCTGCTCTACACAAAATGAGAGAAGATCCACAGATCCGAGAAGAAATCCTGATCTACTGATCTTTGCCTGTGATCAGTTCATTTACCTCAGAAAATGATAATTGGTACCAAGCTGATTGTCAAGTTTTCCTACATGGATGGATGATATGTAATACACAGGCCCATTCCTTTACAGTTATTTAAACATGCAAGAAGGAAATCATAGTATGTATATTAAATATTATTTATTTTACCAATTTCTGTCTAAATAACTTGGGAATATCCTGAAGTACAATATTTTAAATATAGTACTCTTATTTTTTTAATAGCATGCAAGCATATTAAGCAGAATTCAGTTATTCTAAATATTTAAAAGTCTATTGCATTTTTAAATTCCTGAATGCATTTTATCATTTATTAAATTACACTTGTGCATGCTCTAGATAGCATCTAAAGGATTTATGTATACCCAGTTAATTTTCTCTAACAACTTTATCAGATTTATCTATAGTCAGTATTAAACAAAGCTCAAATTCTGGCAGAAAGATCTTAGAAAGGTTTAGGGATGAGTACGCTATTCATAATGAACAGGAAAAGAACAAAGGAGATGTGTGCAAAGACTATATGATCTGCAAATTTATGCTATCTGCAGAGACTCCAAATTACAGCCCTGATTCTCAGTTAATAGCCAAGCTGCTGACAGACAGCTCCTTAATGAGGAAGAGCAAGGATCAGCCAGCCACTTGGAAAGCAGTGATTCAGAATGCAAAGGCTCACCTTTCAGGGCCCTCATGACAGGATGCAGGTATAACTAGCATAGCAAACTTTAAACAAACTAAACACGATCCAAACCATTCTATACTGACTAACCTGAAACAACTCGAGAGGACTTATCCAGATATGACTGAAATGCTGTAAGATCTACCATACTTATAACTCACCCCTAGTTCCAGGTAACTCTGTTCAAAAGTTAACAAGCTGAATCTCCAGGCTTAAATGTGTCAATCCATGTCTGTGATGTATAGTACCTTACTGTAGTTAGAACCCTAGACACTTGTGTGTGGGTGTATTGCTTCTTTTTTTTTTTTTTTTGAACTGGGATATGCATATAGTTAATGGCCTTGGGGTGACCACCTTTTTAATCTGCAAGCCCCTTTTAACATCTTGCTTCTAGTTCTTTTATTCTTCAGTAGAGTCAGCTTTCTATCACAGTGGAATCTTTGGAAAAGTGGTACTCCTTGACTTCAGTGAGTTCTTAAGAGATTATACATCAGTATTCATAACAAGTGAAAGAGGCAATTTAATGAGTAAGTGCAATGAACTATACAGGTGAGGAGATTTCAATCTTCCTCCACCCAGGAGCCAATGTCAGCACAGCTGGGTTGCAGAAACTTACTCCTGAAGACCAAATGCTTGTTGTTGATCTAAGTGGCTGGCCTGTCACTTGATGTCTCTGGGGAAACTCCTGTTAAAAATATCAAGGCTGAAGGATGCCATGCTATTTCTCCCTTAGTGTTGGAATGGAATGTGCAATGTGTCTCTGCAAACAACAGTATGATGCCAAAGCCCAAATAATGCAGTGTTTATTTTACCCTAAGAGAATTTTAATTTTAGTGTTGAACCAATCTGGCAGAGTTGCAATTTTGTGAGTTAAATCAAACAAACCTTACAGAATTAATTTTTTGCCTCCTTCTTTTTTGGAAGGGAGCAAAAGTCAAGACTTCAATTCACTCCATCTTCTCCTTAACAGTAACCTCTACCCTCAAGGTTCAAAGCCTAGATTTACATTTTTCCTACTGTAAACAGAAGTAGAGGAATGGCTGCCCAACATCCCTCTGCCACTTTATTAGAGACTGATACTTCTTTCCTTTGAGTCTTTGGGCAGAACTGAGGCCATGGACAGGCATTACATCTATAGTACCAAAAATTCACATGCACGTGGTTTGCGGTGCTTCAAGCAGTTTGAGGCACTGCAAACCGCACACATGCAAGCATTCACCACGCTGCTAACTAACAGTGCAGTGGGTTTTTTTGGCACTCAGAAATTCTGGTGTTAAAAAAAATGACTGTTGCTAAAAAAAAGCAGCATGGCACACATGGCAGCAGTGTGCATCACCAGAAACTGGATCCGGGGACTGAAAACTGAACCAGAGACACACTCTAGCTGCTGGCCAGGCTGTGTGCAAGATTGCCATCACTGCTGCCCCAGGAGGCCCTGATGGGACCAGCACACATGCTGGCTTCAGCTCCCCTACCCCACCCCAGGATAATTTTCCCTACACAAACCCCACATGCAAAAGCATGCACAGTGGTAAAAAGCAGCAGCACAAATTTGTGCCACTGCTATTTTTGCCATGGCAATCGCATGCCCCTGTATGTAGGGATGTACTCTTACAGCTGTAAAAAATAAGCATGCAACCATTCAAGTAGCTGGTATCAGGAAAAACATGGTGAAACTGCCATGAAATGTTAACCTTTTTCCAACAGGAACTTCTCCACAGCATGATGGTTTTACCAGTTAAATGCTGAACTTCTAACAAAGTAGGTTGCCATTTATGAAAGCGTACGCTTCTCTGAACCAGTTAGTCTCTAACAGTAGTGTAACTGTGGGTGAACACCAGGGTAGCAAACCTGAGTGCTGCCTTTGTGGAGGTGCTCAAAAATAGTTATGACCACAGGAATGGCTGATCACACCACTACAATTGGCACTGTGGCAGCTAGCACTGCCCTGGCTGTTACATGGCTACCCAGGGCACAGGGCTGCCCAGCTATGCCTATGGTCTCTAAAGTGCCACCCTGCCCTGAATTCTGCTTTTTTGACAGAGAGATTTAAGAGAGGCTGGGGCCATTATAGGAGTGAAATGGCATTTCCACTCGGTCTCCACAGAGTTAGGGAAGTTTGAACTTCTAGGCGGACAAAGGCCAATCACCATTTTCATGGACCTAGACTGATGTCTTGTTTTAGTGGATCTGAAATCCAACCTAATTCTAACTGCATTCACAGGTTAGTTAAAAAAAATACACAATGGCCTATTTGAACCTTACCTAGCAATGACTACCATGCTGCTTTATTAATAGCAGTTTTCATCTAGAACACTAACATTCCACAAAAAGATTCCATTATATATAGAAAAATCACCTAACCATGACCAAAATTAAGTTCTTTCTGGGGTAGATGCCAGTACTATATAATTAGTGCACAGAAACACTACACAGTAGTTCAGAACAGGAAAAAATGACAAATCTTGTGTGTAAATGGAGCTAGTTAAAATTTGAAAGTACCACAAAGCAGAAAGATTGAATGCAACTCCCAACGTGAAATTTATCAAGTAGGTGGGTAGAGGCTGAGGGGTTGATAGTTTGAATCACTACACATGATTTGAGCCCTTGTCCCACATCTCATCTGAAAGACCACTTCAAACTCTACAGTGGCCCAAGGTCACAGTTTTGAGTCAGAGAATACTTTTTACAAATATGACTTCAGGAAAATGGTTGAACTATGCATAGGAGAGGGGCGTGCTTTAGCTAAGGTACACAGAAAACAAACAACTAAAAAGGGATTCTTACCCAGTGAGCGTATTTGCATGTGGAAGCAATGCACATCACACCAGAGTTTATTGCTCCTGAGCACTGTGTTTACACCTGTGCCTAGAACTGCAGCACATTGACCCAGGGAACGGCAGTGCTGACTGGTAGGGGGCCCAGGGGATCAGTCTGCCATCCTAGGACTGCTCTGCACAGGCTCAATGTGCTGCAGAGGGGCTAGGTGGGACATTAGGGTGCTTAAGTACAGGGCTAGCCAGCAGGGAGCCCCTGCATTGAATCACCCTCATGCACCAGTCAACCCTGTCAGTGTCTACATATACATTGCTACACTGTAAATAACACTGCCACAGGATAGTATTTGTATTTACAAGTACTAACCTACAGCAGCATTTGTTAGTTTATTGCAGTCTAATAGGACCTCATGTGTAGATGTGGAGTCTTTACTGTGGAGCTAATTAGGCAGCTCTGCAGCAAACGTCTTGTGTAGATGCTCCCACTGTGTTTTAAAAGGAAAAAAATGTTGGGACAATGTTCCACTCCTACCCGAGGGCATGCAGACCAGTTTACCCAAGATTCTGCAAAAAAACAACCCATGAGGGGGAAACAGTGTAAATCACAAGATCTCCTTTAAAAAGTGCAAATCTTTTGTTTCTTCCCTAATAAGACAATTAACCACAATTTCATGCAGGTACACTTTCCCCATATCCATTGCTGAGCTGCTTGACCTTATCAAGACCTGAAGTGGGGTGATAAATGCAGAGTGCAGCAGATGACCAGATTTATAACGTTAAAACCACCAACGTCACAGCTGCCCTGGAATAATCACTTCTGTACTGGACTGACAAACATCAAATCATTTCCTGAACTTCTAAAATATACCAATATAACACAATCAAATGCAATATAACAGCATTGAGATAAAGCATGATGTTGCATGATGCAGAGAGTTTATCAGAACCAGGTTGGGGGAAATATTTTGAATCAGACACTCACTGGATTTTGAACTAATAGTTTTCTATTATAAAATTAAATCCTGTGTGGCATTATGTGAACTGTCTAAGGGTTAAAAAGAAAGCAGTAAGAAGAAATGTCTGGTTTGCCCATGCTCCTTGTCAGCAAACTGCAGCATCAGTTTCACAATGACTTGGCCAACGGCAACAGAGAAATAATTAATCATTTAGTTCTAAACACAGGAGTGCTTGGTGGTAGAAATCAGTAGGCTTCAGGCCAGTAATGTACACAAGAATAGTGATGAAATACTAATGTTCCTGAAGAAACCCAAGGTTGTTGAAGCCTGGTTTTATAAAGCTTTACCACCAGTTAAAACATACAGTGGGGAAAAATAAATCCAAGGTTGGATATGCACTTTTTTTTTTTCATGGAAGGGGAAAGAGGGCAAGGGAAGCTTTTTAAATTGGTCCATTGCCTATGTGGGAAAAATCAGATAAGAAAATTTAAAAGGTGTGTTATTAATGCTTATGTTTAAAATGCTTTTGAGATTTTGTTCACAAGTAAAGATTTGCAATAAAGAGCCATTACATGAGTATTCTTTGGAGTTATCTGACAAAATGAAAGGAAAATGTGCAACTATGTGTTAAATTTAAGGAAGGGCACAACTGAGAAATCAAAATTTGCTTCTTTATTCCCTCTGTCACTACACCCTGATACTAATCTTCTCTGGTAGTCTTGCTGTGGGCTTTTCAGTCAGAGGTAATTCAACATGAAAGAGTTAATGCATTTTGTGAAGAGAAAACAATCAACAGCCTTGTGGCCTGCCATTTTGATTAATCTCCATAAACAAGCTGTTTAAGCTCTGTCAGTGTGAGGTCTCACACTGATTTCTAACACCTAATTGTAATTAATAAACTACTGTTGCTAAGCATCTGATTTTTATCTTTTCTTATGTTTACATGCAAACTGTCTGACTATTCTGTTTTGTTTCTAGACACCCCCATATTCCCACCAATGCTGGGCATGTGGGAAATCCAGTTAGCTCAACGAAACCAGTAAGCATGGTGATCCACACCTTAACTTGTAGGTCAAGTACTGCAGCTTTCCAATAAGGAACACTATTCATATGGGGAGCTTCCAGACTTTCTGGTTGTACAGTGGCTATCAGGAAGACAAAACTAGGAGAATCAACTTGAAGCCGCATTGCTCCTTGGAAAAGCTGACACTGTTTAGAATAGCTATAATTTATTACCTGTGACTTCTCATCCCTTGGACTGGTAGTGCCACCTGTAGACCATTTAGCAAAGAGAAGCATGAATTACAAAGCTATCTGTGCTTCAGACCTCCCATACATTGTGGATACCTCAACAACATGGGATTAAGTCCCATATTCCCTACATTTCTTGTTTCCATTTCCTGAGAAAGTCACATGTACTCCCCTCTGTACAGGCTTCTCATAAGGAATAAGGAAGATTATATTTCAAGTACCTTTCCCATATTCCCCCTTTTGAATGGCTGATTTAGCAGTAGTGTCTTCCTTTTTTGGCTCTTTAATTCTATTTTCCCCAAATATTTTATTTTACTGAATGTTATAGTGACATACCAGCTATAGGATAGAATAAATGCAGATACTTTCTCAGGAAGACCAAAGCCATCCCTAAATCATTGCTAATGAGAAAAATGACCTGTTTTCCTGGTTGCTCAAAGTCTTTTCTGGAACTCTATTCTTTCAGAAATGACCCAGTTTTCCCTGAGACTCAACTATCCCACTCATGAAAATGCCAGGCTTCTGGTGATATTGTCACTGATGGAAGTACACTTCATTATTGCAGCTGCTTTACTTCCATACCTCTAGTATAAGTTATCGTAGATCCATTAAAATCAATGTAATCCAAAGTCAACGGAGCCATTTTGTTGACATCGGATGAGGATCTGCCCGTAGTTCCCATTTTTATGGTGGCAACAAAAAGCCGGCGACCTAAACCACTCCTGTCCAATAATCAATAAGGAAAGTCTCAGGACCTCCTCAGAAAACTTAAATTCCAGTTACTAAGTGTGTCTACATGAGATGCTTTACTGTTCATTAGACTGATCTAATGCACAGTAAAGCCTCACTGTCTGCATGTGCACAGCAATTACTGCTCAGTGGGTTAGTATAATGTGCCATTTTTGAGTACCTGTAGATACAGATACTAGAAATTGGCCCATTAAACTAATGTGCTGAAGTGCACTTGTAGACACTGACTGGGAGCCTAGGCAACAGGGGGTAAAGGGGGCAAGGAGAGCTGTCCTGGTTCAGCAGGATGCTACCTCCCAGCCATGTGGAAGAGCTGTCCCAACTGTCAAGTGGCTGCCTCCCAGTCAAGTGGAGATCAGGACAGATACTGGTGCTCACATGGTTGGAAGAGCTGTCCTGTCAGCCAGGAAGGCTGCTTCCCAGCCACATGGATATCGGGATGGGCTGCCCCAGACAGCTCTCTCAGCCACGTGGAGATCAGAACAGGTCCCAATCTCCAAGTGGCTGGGAGGCAGCTTCCTGGCAGCCAGCATAGCCCTCCCAGCCACATGGAGATTGGGACAGGTCCTGATTTCCATGTGGTGGGAGGCAGCTGCCCAGCAGTCAGGACAGCACTCCCCTGCCCCACAGTCTGGCACCCAAGGGAGCCTGTAGCTCCCCCTGGCTACTACAGGGGGGCAGAGCAGGGAAGGAGCCGCCCTGGAGTGAACTGCTGCCATGAGGAGCAAATTTGCTCCTAACTGGCACATGTTCAGCTGCCTGCGGGGTCACAGTTTAATGCACTTGACTTTTCTGCGCAAAAAATTCAGGCATATTAATTGCACATGTAGGCATGCCCACTAAGTCATTATAAGAACATGATCTAAATGTAAAAATCCTGGCTTTTGAAAACAAGATAGCATTTCAAACTGATAAGCATAGTGAAAAAGGTCTCAGTGCTGATGAAATGTATATTGAAATCTGCAAGAAGGAGTAAGAACAAGAGCTATCAAAACCCTCTTAGAGAATAAAATGGGGGAAGAACTTGCTGCCAACCTCTTTTTTCCTATTAGCCTCTTAAACAACAATAGTAGCTATCAGAAATATATTGATCTGTTATAAAAGCACTTTTTCTAATTGCTAGCTGGTGGCAAGGGAACCTTTTTCATATATCAATTAGTTACTGAAAGACAAAATGCTAATTTACTGCTTTCATTTAGTGGAGTTGAAGGGAATTAGCACTGATAAGCTTAAGAAAATGAACATTAGATCTCAGCAGGTACCCTGACTCAAAGAAAGCAAAGTATCTGGAGTTGGAACTGGTCAGGAATTTTACATAAAATGACCATGAAAGAAAATCTGTTTTCCAGAATATCATAACTGTCTGCAAATTTTAAATTTTACAGCATGAAAATTAAAGTTTTATATTTCTTGGGGGAGGAGGGTGTGGCATTTCAGTTTTTTAAAGCAAATTATTCTTTTTTTTCAGTTCAGTTTAGCAACCCTAGCTATACGGTGCCTTGAAGGAATTTTACATTAGATATTTCTGTTCCCAGGTTATAAACTACACTCCTGGGCTAGATTATGTGGTAGTCTATATAACATGTTATCATCTCAAAAAGCCACATTTTAGTTTGAGTCAATCCAGTTGAATAGATTATTTCAGCTTGCAACTATCTGGCTGTTTTGCTTTTATCAAAGCAAGAATGTTTTGATGGGTCGAAGTAAAAATTGTTGGCACTTTATGTTCTGCCAAAAAATATGTGGATGTTTCAAAATTTTGAGATAAAACAAGTTTCCACTTTTAGGCCAGCTCCAGCTGGAACAGATAATTATTGACAATTTGAAAAACATTTGAAAATCTAAAAAGGAAATTGAAATGCTTGAGGAAATCAAGTACTGCTGCACTATCCAAAAGACACATTTCTTGGACCATACTTTAAAATATCACAAGTTCTAACCTATTTCTCATTAAAAAGAAAAAAACTTTAACTGGTACAAAAATTTCAAAGGAATTTTTTTTTCCTTTTACCTCCAGCCTGTGAAAGAAACAGTCCATATTGCATAAGCTGAAATAAACTTAATGTCATAAAGGCTGTTTGCTTCTTACCACATACATAGCATAATTATCTTTATTTAGTATTATGCTCCTTTTTGGACTAGGTGGGAAAAAAATACCCAGTCATGACTCTCTCTACTTTTGGCCACAACAGAAAAATCATTTTCAACTTGGCAGATGTCCTTTAAAGTGGCCAGACACTGCATTTTTCTGTGCCTTTTCTTTCTTGATCTTATAGAGACATTATAATAGAGACATTTGTGATGAAACAAGCTACCACAGAGTAAGTGAGAATTTAAGAGTTAATCTCCTAAGGTTGTTTTTTTTAAATGTGTGTAATTGTATTGAAGTCCCTTAGAAAATGTTCACGGGGAGACTGGGAAGAACTCTACTGCAAGGTCTGACTTTCTTCCTTTACCTCTTTGCCCTGTCTTAGAGATCAGCAGTGTTGCGAACTGAATGTGATGTTTGCTCTTATATAAACCCCCATATCCTGGAAACAAAGGATTATGTCAGAATCAACATGGGTTTGGCTGTAGTGTTACCCAAACTAGTTTTTGAACACTATAATAATACAATACAATACAGTGTTCATGCAGTGCTTGCACTAACACCATTTTTTTGGCTCATACTAAGGTAGTAGCTACCCCATGCTATTTTCAGTTCCAGCTGGACTATCAATGTTGAAGATTTGTAGTGGATCTGTGGGGTGTACCAGCTTTTGCTCCCCAAAAGTATGTTTAATTCAGGAAGCAACTAAATTTTAGAAAGGGGCAGGATTCCCTACATACCCATTTCTTTATCATTTCCTGCTGGCTAGCTTAGATATCCCTTTGCTCAGAGCATGCTTCCTTTTATGAATCGCATTCCTAGATCCTTCGGTCTCCCCATATATTGCAGAGCATATTTAGGGCACCTAATTCAGGGCTGTGAAATTCTGCAGCAATGCAGTTATGTAGATAACTGTCAGATACCGTGGCAAGGTAATGGCAAGATTTGAAACCAGGAGGCAGATCTTAATAGCGCATTGGAGATACCTGGAAAAGAGAGTGAAAATGGACAAGAAAAGCCAATTCTGAAAAATAAGTCATGCTGCAGTACCACTGTCTAAGAGATGAAACACTAGCATCTGATCTCAAAAACATTTCTCTCTATGCTTTCTGAGAGGCTACTTGGGGGCTAGTCTTTTGTATATCAACTCTCTTTCCTGGAGGTATAATTCATAATGGTTCAGGCTCATTCAAAATGCATGCTGTCTCCCATGTTTCTCCTGAATTATGTAAATAGGATCTGCAGATGAGCTTGGACAAGAAATAGCAGTTCAGGCCTGGTGCAAACTGGTGTAACTCCACTGTTCTTTATGGAGCCATGACAATTAACATCAGCTGCTGATACTGCTTATCATGTCCTGTTGTGTGCTAGGAAACTTGCTGATGATCTTCACCCCAGTATGCAAGTCCCTCTCAAAGCCTTTGCCTCAAGACAAGTGGATTGTTTTACTGAAAGCAAAATGTTATATTGCTGGTTTTCCACTGTTAGAAGCAAGATGCTCAGCTAATTAGTCCAAAATGCCAATATTTCTATTTATTTATGACAATCACATATCTTTAGAGAGATTTTTGGCATGGGGGATGTAGTATTTTGAGGAAAGAAGATGCAATCATTGTCATTACTGGAAACTCAATGATATAATATATCACTCTCCATTTCACAAGTGTGTAGGAATACTAGGGCCTCCCCTTGCTGGTAGTTATCCCCAACATCTCACACCTTGCCTTATGACAGAAACCCATCTACAGCCTTGGGGAGGAAGCAATTCACCCTGAGGACAGTCCTTCCCATTCTCAGTAACAATCAATCAGCTTTGACAGAGCTCACAGTTCCTGCGGGTCTCCTTCCCTTTGGTCTCTGGATGATGCTCTATGGGTCTCTGCACAATCTGGAGCTCAGATTCTCAAGGCAGCCTGAATTGTCTCTATGACAGGGGTCAGCAACCTCCAGCATGCATGCCAGAGCATGGCACATGAAGCTATTTTCCTCAGCACACCACAGCTGGCCCTGGCATCGGGCAGGCTCCTGCCACTGGCCACAGAACCCAGGCTGCTTGCAGCAGGTGGCAGGGAGGCTGTAAGCCCTACTGAAAGCAACCTAGACTCTGTGGCAGGTGGCAGGAGCCTGCCCAGAGCCCAGGCTGCTTGCAGCAGGCATCCACAAAGCTGGAAGTGGCTGCACCAGGGTCCAGAGTGCCAGCACAGCTCACTGCTGGTGACAGCTGCATGGGTGCCTTGGGGAGCATGGCAGGGAAGGGGCTAGGGTTCTGCTGCCACAGGAAGGATCAGTCCCCTCCCAGCTATCCTGCCATCTGTACCTGGCATGCCAACATCTTCCAAGTTGAGGTCATGGGTTCTTTTGGTACATGGCCCAAAAATGTTGCTGATGCCAGCTGTATAAGGCAAGGACCACCAGTCAGCATCCATAGTGCTCCTGCTCAGCACATGCCAGATCCCAGAAACAAGTCAGCTCTGAGTACAGACCACAAGCAAGCCCTAGGAATAGTACTGGGGTGTGAGCTCACATCTCCTTTTCATGTTCTAGTATTTGCTAAGCTGAAGCGCAAGGATAGGGCATGCCCTCTTGTAGCCATCCTGGGCATAATGCAGAGATAGTGTAGGCAAGTCCTAAATCTCCTCTGTCCATGCTTTAGCATGTGCTCTTTGACGACCTGTATATTCCCTTCCCAATCTCAGTTAACAGCTATTAAGTGAAAGCTATATTTATTTCCAGCTCTCTATTCAGCCAGAGCTCTGGGAGGGTGGAGTGGCCAGTTCCTCCTGTTTGGTCATTCCATTGTTGGTCAAAGCTTGGCCATCGCAACACAGGTGCCGATGTATGGAACACATCTCCATGTAAACAAGACCTTCTTCAAACCCTGGATTTTCATCCTTTTATGTACAAGACTTGGCTACTAAGCCTTCTAAGTTAGAGAAACAGTACAGAATTACAAGGATAATAAGGCAAATAATACCAAGGCATAAATCAACTACTCTTTAAAACCATCCTTGCCCTTCATTGAGTCCAACTACCACAATTGTTCAACGAAATAAATCACAAAGAGAAATGCTTAACCAGACATAAAGGGTGTCTATATACATGCAGCAAAGCTACTCTGATGCTCTGTAATTACAGTGTGTTAGAGTAGACTCAGTTAATCAATTAATCCAGTCTGCTGTAGTGTGGCAATGACCATGCCCCAGCAGACTCCAGCATTATGTGTATCGGGGTTCCCATGCTGAAAAATGGTGGCAGGTGCACTTTAAAGCACCCCTGCCACCATTTTTCAGCGTAGGGATGCTGATACATATGATCCTTCAGGCATTTTAATAAAAGTGGCTCTCAGAAGCCATTTTCATTAAAGTGCCCCCCCTCTTGCTTCCCCCCCCCCCCCCACACACACACACACTCCTGGAGCACATATATAAACGCTGAAAGGATTTAATCTGTGCCAGCTTCTGGATAATCATGCTAAGTGCTTTACATCTGAAACTGTAAGTTGTTTATTACTTGATCCCATCTTTACTATTTGGCATGTACCAGGTTCATAAAAGTGATCAAAGGGCCTAGTTACACATTGCATTTTGAGCTGCTCAAATATTAATCAGTGTTAGTGCTAGCTTGAGTTTGGAGCAGTCACACCTTAAGGCTCAACACTTTCTCTGACTGCCTCCCACCTGCACTGCTGTAACTTACCACTAGGGGGCTGGCAAGCAGGGGCCTGGCTAGGAGCTACAGCTGGAAGTTACCACTACAGGGCTGGTGCACCAGGACAGGCTTCTGTCCCTGCTCTGGGTGGGGAGGGGTGTGTGTGAGACAAGAGTTGGGGTGAGAGGGGCAGAACATGAAGCTGGGGAGCAGAAAGTTAATGGGATGGGGGTGGGTAATGAAATGAGACGTGGAAAGGAAATGGGGTGGGGGAAGGATGGTGAAATGAAGGAAGTCAGCCATTGAAAGTTTAAGTATTTTTAAGAAAGAATTTAAAAAGAAAAAGGAAGTAAATTAAAGTTCTCATGTTTTAATAAACTGAGATTTGGGAGGTGCTGGTTGTGCTTCCCAGAATATCTAGGAGATGAGATTAGCAAGGGAAGGTGCTTTTGGGGGAGCTACTGCCCCTGCCCTGGGAAGGCAGTCCCAGTTTATAGGGACCTGATTTGGCCATGTACCTTTTTCTATGCCCTCCCTCATCCCCCCACTCCAAGCCCACTCCTGAACCTGTCCATGTCCTGAGACCTGGCAAGCGAGCATGTGCCCTGAAGATTATTTGCATGGGGTTGCACCCATAAAGGTGAGAAGGTCACACCAATGGGGCTGGGGCAGGGGAAGGTTGGCTTGGTGCCAAAATCACCTCCTCGGAATTAGAGTTCAGGGGGTAGAAAGTTTGTCTGAACAGAACAAGAGGCTGGGGGAGGAGACACTGCATCCTGGGATGCTGGAGGATGGCAATTTAGGCAGCTCATCTGTGGGTAAAGACCACACATTAATGGAACATGAGCTGAGAACAGAGATCAGAAATAAACCCTGGAGTGGCATAGCTTCAAGCTGCATAATGTGTGCTTAAAATTAGTTTGAGAAGTTAACGTGTGGACAATCCAGGGATTAAGAGCTCCAGGACCCATCTAAAATTAACATATAACAAAGCCCAAAATTAACAGTGCTACATAAAGTTCATAACAGCAGTTCAATCTCATTTTGAATCTCATTTTGAAGAATGCTGTTAAAATTAAGTGACCAATATGTCTAAGTAGATTCTAAATGTAGCCATGTCAGAAGAACTAATTCAGAGTTGTTGGACTGAAACTGTAGGGATTTTCTCCAAAGTTTAGTTGCAATCAATAGACTAAGGACTTGCCCCCAAACTTACTAAAGTCAGAGTCTTTCCATTGTGTGAAGGAGTGAGACAAAACTCACCACATGGAGGGCAGGCAGAGCTATAGCTGGAGACTAGAAAGGGAGAAAAATACCCACCCAACTTCCAGACCAGCCTCTTGCTCAGGATTGGAAGAGGGAGGCCGCTCAAAGGTATTTCTGGCCCCAGGGTGGGGCAGAGGGGGGTCAGTTCCCTGCAGGCCGCAGGGAGAGAGGAGCAGCTGAGCGCCTCAGCAGGCAGAAACTGCAGAAGGTGCCTGAGGAATGCTGCGGGAGTGACCCTGAGGCAGGCGGAGGCCTGTGAACAAGCGGCTAGTGGTAATCTCCAGAGCAGAGCTGCAGCTGAGGATCCGGAGCGAGGGAGTCCACAAGGCCAGAGAGAATCTCCGGAGTGGAATTTTCCAACAGAGGATCCAGAGGGGGGCTGGAAGGAAAAACTCCAGCCACAGGCAAAGCCTCCCTGCACATGGGGAGACCCCAGAAAGACTGTGAACGTTCATAGGGGTGCAAGCCAGGCTAGCACATAGCCAAGAATGAACTAAGGGATTTTTGTCTAGATTATGGCAATTGGGATGTTGAGCACTGGATCATGAGTAAAAGGAACATTACTGGAGCCTGACAAGAAGGCTGAGAAGCAGCCAGGATTTTCTATGGTGTTTTTGCTGTTTCTTTTGATTTTCTTGAGCACAGGCCAAGACCAGCCCCTGGAAGGGTGTACCCAAAAGAGGCCCAAAGACGCCTTGGGGTAAGGGGGCCAAAATAAGGCCACAACAGGCAGCACTGTGACCTAGCTGCAGAAGAATATCATGAATACCATCTGGAGAGGCTAGGCTGGGTTAAAGGAGAGGTTCTGGAGCCCCACAGAAGAAACAGGGATCAAGACCAGGCAGGATCACCGTGGCCAGTGCCTCCCAGGAATATATATGTCATCAAATTCGTGGCAGGGGAGAAAATGTAAGGTCCACCCTGTCGCCACCTGCAGGCAGACAAGCTCAGGGCAGTGTAGCAAGCCCTGTAATACCTACTGTCATCACACATTGATTTCAGTGGACTTTGGATTAGGCTCCAAGAGCATCTTCATTATAAAGGCTTGCAGCAAACAAAGTGAATTCAATGCCCACAGCAAGTTCAGCTGCAAGGTAAAGAATTCTGATAATTAGTTGAGTCTGATTGAGCATTTCAGATGGCATAAATACACTGGTGATATAGTAATTAATACTATAGTCACTGAAGAGTGTGATAAGGGACAAACAGTTGAATTCAATTCTAGACTGGAATTATTCAGCGCCAATTCCATTTGTTACTTATTCATTTCATTCTCAATATTTTTTTAGCAACATTGAATGATAACCTTTTTCTACTTTGCTACTGAATTCCCCTCTCACTCATTCTCAGTTCATGTCTTCAAAACTGTTGCCTCCTGTGGTGGCTCATTTGTTGACTTTATTTGTCTGGTCATTAAACTACCTCTGCACAACAGCACAATTTAAACTAGATATGGGGAACAGCTGAAAAGCTGGTTAACTTTTTTCTTAAAAGTGGGCTTCTTAAAGGGAAGCCATTAATCTATGTGTTATAAAGTGTTGATTAGTAGCTCCCCCAGGCTTAATCAGGGAATTAAGCCACAGTTTTGGGACATCCCCAAGTGGCTGGTTCTGTGATTTTGGCAGGCTTACTGGGGATGGCAGGGTACTTACTGGCAAGCAGAGAAAAGGGCAGGAAGCTCTGTAGTCATGGAGCATGGGGGTGAAATGCATAGGGTGGGGTGGAGGCAGAGGAGGGGGCATGGAAGAGGGTGCAGCAAGCTAGGGCAGGGTCAGGTAGGGCTGCTTGCAGCCTCCATGCTTCCTGATGCGAGCAGCCCCATCCCACCCTGCCCAAGAGAGTGCCCTGTTTCCCTGAACTAACAGGTAGGGTGGGCTGAGGGCATTCTTCACCACTCCTGCTGCAGTTGGATCACTGAAGAAGAAAGAAATACAAGTCACAGTGCCAAAACAAAGAAGCAACAAGCACACACTGATGTAGGCACTCACCTAGAGGGGAAGAGGAGCCAGAGGGCAGGAAGAGGGTCCTGAGTTATAGTCTCTGGTTCCCAACATTGTTTTCAAATTATATTCAATGAGTCTTTAATAGAAAATGCATACTACCCCTCTGCATTCCTTTCTACAAGGCACTATCAGCAACTCTTTCCAGAGGATTTTGAAGATGCGCTGCAAGCCAGTGTGTGCCATACAAGTGCCTCTTCATATAGAGAACACTAGTGGCAAAGTATTAGATATTTTCACACACTTGTATTCCAAAACCAAATTGACAAAACTCAGAGCAGAATTTTGTTCTTAGATGGGATGCAGTAGTGCACCAAATGATTTTCAAACCTGGAATTCTTTCAAATGGAAAGGTACATAGTCTGGTTCTAGAGAGTTGATATGACAATTACTGGAGAGAGAGAGCCCTCAAATTCCTGTTATTATGGCATTAGGAAAAAGTGCCTTGATGCACTGATAGAGGAGGAGAAGATATGAATATCTGTTCAGAACTTTGATGACTGCAGTCAATAGATATACTTTATCACTTTGGTCACAAATATTATTTATCAAAGTATGGCTAGAATAAAAAAAAGAAAATGGAGTCCATTTCTGTTTACACTGAATGAACCTCCAAACTGTGTGAGGAATGATAAATCAAAATAAAACTAGAGTTAAAATATTATTGATGTGCTATTTATTAAAACAACTGAAAAACAATGGAATTCATATTCTATAATTTCCCAACTCCCCTTCTCTTTGTTCCATTTTAATAATTACATAAGAAAGTGTTTACCTTTAACTGAAATATACAATGGAAAATTTTGTTCTTGAAATTCAAACTAACAAAGTTTTTTTTTTTTATGATTCAATACAAATGTGAATGGTGCAATCATGCAATGGAATGTATAATTGCCTATTGTATTTCTTTTAAATCCTGTAAAACTAATTCTCTTCCTGAATTTGAATAGAAGCAGCCACACATAAAATTAAACCAGCTATAAAATATACACTCATATTGGCTAAAATATGTTATTTAAGAAACAATTTACATGTTAATATCACAACTTTAACTGTGAAGAGGAACTTCAAAGAAAGAGTTTGATTCAGTAACAGCCATGAACTTAGTTGATCCCAAAACATTATAATGTTATTAATTATTCTAGAAATCATGCTTAATTTTGCCTGATTGAAAATATATATGTGTGTGTCAATGACCAATGATATAGTAAGGATAATGTAAGGTTGTGGCTTTTTTGGTGCATTAGCATTAAAAAGAGGAACTTCAATCTTTTTGATGAGTGAAAGTTATTAAGCCAGATAAGTCAGTCCTAGATTAAACTACCTTTTTGATCTGGCTTTCCTAAAGGGCAATTTGAACTACGATCTGATTTATGTATTAAATAAATACAGTAGATGATTAACTCAAAGAGTAATTGCTTTTTTTTCAATAATTTCTTTTGAAGAACTAAAATTCCCAGTAGTAAATTAAAATCTACTTTCAGAAATATGGCAGATAAAGAGGAGAGGGCTTTAAATTTTAAAGATTGTCAGCATGGCACTGAAGCCTATGTTGGACTAAGTATCTCACTTGTGGGTATGAAGAAAAAGTTAACCAAAGGGCCATGGTATGATTTAGGTCTTGCTACAGGAAAACACATAGGCACTTGCTAAATTTTTAATTAATTTAGTAATAAGCAGGTGCTTAAAGAGCTTTCCTAACTCAGTTTCTCTACCCAGCTGTTAAAATGACACTCCAGATCACTGTTCCAATTTTTATTGAGGCAAAGAGAAATAGGTGACAACATTTACAAACAGAAGAAAAATATTTTTGCCCTTCCTATTTATTCAAAAAGGAACAACTTTAAAAAATAGGAGTTATCAGCTGGGAAAAATAGGTTAGAGCAGTTGTGAGAGACACTTAGACCCCAGAGTCTGAGCTGGCACAGATATGATACAAAATGGTGATGGACAAACTACCAAAGCACAGGCCCTACAACCCACTGTGTTACCTGTTGTCTTCACTGTGACATCCCCAATGTATATGAATCCATCTACACATGTAAGATTGCAGTTTCAGGGCTTAAACTCTTCTTAGAATACAGTGGAACATTACATCAAGTCTACAAGCATCAAGAGGCAAAAACAGTCAAGTATTGTAATGTATTATGTTTTAAGGAACAGCAGCAGTAGAAAAAGCAATTGACAGCCAAAAAAGTTAGCAAAGTAATACAAAATATTTAGAAACAGTCCCTTAAGTAAACTTTAGGAGTGAGTGCTGCTCTTCTTGCAGTTGTTGAAGCTTCTAAGTGACTTTGGTATACGCAGAATTACAGCCCAAGGTTCCAATTTGGGAAAGTACTTAGCCATACTCCTAAGTGTTTTGTTGACAAGGCATCGAAGGAAGGATGTGCTTAATGTGCAGGTGTCAGTGAAACCATAGAAACCAAATTTAAGATTCATAATCCACAAGGATTCTATCATTAGTTTACAGTTTACTTTCTTAGAGCATTTCTACCACAGAACCTACCTGCATAAAGATTGATAGCAAGTGAATCTAAAAAAGTGGTGTAAATATGGTAGAAACACAAATACCGTTTTTACTCAAATACAAGATGAGATTTCCCCTTCCCCTCAATCAGCATGGGGAAAAAAGCCCCTCATCTTATAATCACATACAAAGAATTCTCATTAAATACATTATCTATCATTAAACTGATGCTAAAAGCAGATTACTAACCACAAAATGCAGGCACTCTCCCCGTCAGGAGGAGAGTTACTCAGTAATGAAAATCAGCTATAAATTTGATTAAGTGCAGCCAACACTGAGCATGACTATACAACACATGCCCCATTTGAGGAAACACATTGATGGGAATTTTTTTTTTTGGCCCTTAAAAAATACTGGCAGGTATTCCCTCCACACAGAACTAGCACCATGCTTGGAGGTACTGCAATACCAGGTTGGCACTGGGAGGACCAGAGCCAGTCCTGACATATTCCCCTTGGTACCAAAAAATGCTTGGTTTTAGACAAAAGACTGGAGTGCTCATGGGAACCTCCCACAAGGGTAGGTTAGTGAAGCCTATTTGCATAAGTTATGTGGTAGTGCCTGTTGTATACAGTCCCCCTCAGTGATGACTTTTTTTCAAGTCATGGTGAGCTACTACACTGACTCTTCACTCCCACAGCTGAGCTGCACCTTTCTTTCCCATTTCCAATTATTCCTGTTTCTTCACCAGCCTTAAATGCCTGGTAATATCACCAAACAGGCCCCCAAGCATCTGGAATCCCTCTGTTTGCCTTTTATCAACCTGTCACATATGATTAATGTGGCCCCAGACCAAATCCACACTAATCCATGAAGTGGAGCTGAACCAGGTTGTCCTATGCTTCATTTGCATATATTTTTTAGAGCATCCCAGGACTCATTATGCAAATACCCAGTTCCAGTCATGAATGGAAGGCTAATTAGTACATGGATCCTTTGTGGGGACTATCTGGAGTACACATACATGCTGAGCCATGCTGAGTTATGGGTCACTAAGACTTGAAATACAGTCGACTGTGCTGGGGCTCAGGCCAGTGAACTATATGGTGAATCATGAGCCTTCTGGCTTTGGACTAATGTCATGCACAATTTGTATACAAGTAGATAAAATAATATGTTTATGGAGAACCTGTGCTAAAACTTGCAGTAGTTTCAAAAAAGTAAAAAGTATCAATTCTGGATTAAGTCTATGCTGTAGTAAATTATATTTATTTCAAAGTCAATACTTTCAAATTTGCTTCTCACTTCTATGTGTTCAGGGAAAGCAGTCTCACAGGAAGAAGAGGAGAAGGGACTGAAGAGGGAAGAAGGCAGGGCAGGAGGGGAGAAGGGCAAGGGTGTTACCTGCCACCCAAGATTTATTTTCCCTGCTGTAGTAGTGGGAAGGGGAAAAATTAAAGGCAAACCTCCAATAATTAGATTCTATACCTGAAAAGCTATAACAAATTTATAAACTTTCCATATATGAAATCCAATTATTGGGTGATTGTCTTATATTCAAAATCATCTTCTATTTGAGTTAAATACCTGAATAAGTATGTCAAGATTTTTATTATTATTCAATCACATCTAGATTAGAGGAATATCAGAGGCCACGCTGGGACAGAGAGGCAAGCTAAGAACATTAACTGTTGACTAGGTATATAATCATACCATCCTTTGTGCTCTCCCACAAAATCTTCTGCATCAGAAGTACGATTTCCTGGCTTTGGTATAAATGGAGCTTGGGCACATGAAGGGGATTCTTAAGAAATATTTTTGGAAATGATAAGTCTATAAGGAAGATAAAGTATTTTAACTATAAGCCAGTGGTTCTTAACCTTTTCAAACTCAATGTACCTGTAATTTGGAGGGGTTGGGGGGGGGGGGGACATCATCTTGGGGCGGTGTCCATCACTGGCCCACACCCTGTCTAGGGCAGTCCACCCTGCCTGTCTGCCATGCCTTTAATGTTACCATAATGGTTGTTAAAGGTGGGAGGCTGCCCTAATTGTGTTCCTGGTGTGCTGGGCCAATTACACGGCTCTGAACCACCCTTGCATCATGTCCTGTGCCTCACAGATAACATCCAAATCACCCATAACTCCCCTGGCCCCTTTGCTGGGCTGCACTTGGACTATGGTCCAAATTTGGCCTCAGGCCCCACTGTGTTGGCCCTTGGCCTCCTGGCGCCTTCTCCAGGCCACTCTCTGTCCCTTAGTGGGCCTCTACTCTGCCCCTCACTAGGTCTACTTCTCTGCCCCTTACTCAGCTCCTGGGCCTTATGCCCCTTGGGCCTCAGGTCCCACTCAGTAGGCCTTGGCCCCTGTCTCAGGCCTTACTCTATGGGCCTGGTCCCTGCCTCAGGCCCCACTCACTGGACCTGGGCCCTGTGGTTTTCTTTCAGAGTGTGCTCCCCTAGCCTTTCCCCTCCCAGGGTACCCATAAGGCAGTAGGGGCTGAGGCTTTATGGAAGCCCATTTTTGCCTTTCACTGGGAAGGCATAGGTATGGCATTTCCTGGAGGATGCCCTGCCACAGGCAGCTCCACCACATCATCCAGCACAGGCAGGATACAGTTTCAGGTCTTACCCAGGATCCCAGGAACCTCATAGATGGCCCCATATGGCCTCATAGATGGCCCCATATCGGATGGCCCCATAGTTCCTACCCTAACCTCCAGATGTTCTGGGAGCTGCTCTCCTCAGGCTGCAATACTTTGCTCTGCTGACTCCCTAGATGCAACTCCCAGCTTAGCTCTTAGGGCCTGGGCTTATACCCTGGCTGCCCAGCCCTCATCCAATCTCGTGGCCTCCTTGCGGTCATGTGACTGCCTAATTGGGCCTAACTGCACTTCCCAGCTGCTCCACAGCCTGCTTAACCTCTTAAAATGGCAGGCATAACTTGTGCTCTGCCACAGTACACCTCAATTGGCCTGAAACTACCCTCAGAAAATGCCAGCTCTTAAGTTTTCATGTGTTTTTTGACTATGGGAAAATAATAAAGCAATCATCTGTTACAAAGAACTCAGAAAGGCCCCAAGTTGTCAGAATGATTTTAATACTGTGGAATCCTCTTCAAAATTTCTGGGTTTATCTTGTGAATCATTTCTGCACACCTAACAGTGCTAACATTGTGTGAGAGCCCATGACACCATTGTTGAAAACCACAGATATAACTAGATGTATTCATAGATGTAGGGTCAGAGGGGGCCTAGGCAGATCAACAAGTCTGACCCCCTGCCCTGGGCAGGAATGAATACTGGGCTCATATGACCTCCACTAAGTTTAATTCATATGACCCCAGCTAGGTAGTAATCAAGCCTCCTTTTAAAGACCCCTAAGGTAGGAGCCAGCACCACTTCCCTTGGAAGCTGGTTCCAGATCCTGGCTGCCCTGACTGTGAAATTGTGCCTCCTGATGTCTAGCCTGAACCTACTCTCAATCAGCTTGTGTCCGTTATTCCTTGTTACTTCGGGAGACGCTAGGGGGAACAGGGTCTCACCGAAGATGCATATTTGAATAAATGGAATGTAAACTACATTTATACAAAACTGGTAAATGCCTCTGGCTATGCCATCACAGTGAAGAAAAAGAGTTATTTGTTTGCTTGGGTTGTTTGTTTTTAATAGCTAAAACCAGCCAAACTGTCTCTTTATCTCATCATTATTGTACTTGGGTGCAGTCAGCCAAAAAATGATGGTTGCTGAAGAAGGATTTGAAAGTATTTTTTTTAAAAAGTAGACATTTTGTGGATTAGCTATCCAGGGTTATTTCACATGTAAATATGGCTGATGACTAGAAAATGATATTTAGGGATTTGCTTTTAGGATCTGACTTGTAGGTAAAGTATATATTGCATCAGAACAATGATCCAAGAGAACGGCAAGAGTTTATTGATTTCTAAAAGCCTATTTATGACAGTTTATTTCAAGGCCCACTGTGTCTGAAGCCAGCAGACAGACAGACTGGGAAACTGAAGAGAAACAACACATTGTTCCCTGAAAAGCCATAACAAAGATAGGCTTGCCATATTGGTGCTGGGTCGCAGTGCCCAGCTTCAAAACCCCTGGGATTTCCAGTTTTGGTGAAATGACCAAATTAGGAGGCCAGGCATGCCCAAATTAGGTCACTGGTAAATGACCAAATTAAGATGTATCCATGTGATGGGTTTGTGAAAATAAATGAATAGGCTGACAGAACAGAATCTAAATAGTATGACAACCAGAGGGAAACCAATCAATGGTACCCAGAAATAAAGAGTCATCAGAAGAGAATGAATACCAAGGGAGATATTTCACAGCAGGAGGTGGTCCCTGACAGGGGATCCCAAGGCCACTATGGACAGAGGGCATACCACTGGCCCATCTCTCCCACCCCACTGGTTGGCCTCAGCCCTTGACCTCCAAGACTGATGACATTCAAGAAAGAACCAGAGGGTTCACCCTGTGACCTGGCACCAGTATGGCAAGCCTATCTTTGTCATGGCTTTTCAGAGAACAATGTGTTTTATGTTTTCAGTTTCCCAGCCTATCTGCTGGCTTCACACACAGTGGACTTTGAAAGAAACTTTGTAACAAACAGGCTTTTAGAAATCAATTAACCCTTGCTGTTCTCCTGGACCATTGTTCGCGTACTGGCCAGGCATACCTTTCCTCTGTGAACCCTGGAACTGGTAGATAAATAGAATCAGGGGGGCGGGGGTTATTTTGTTTGCCTTGCTTGTATTACTGTTATCTGCTATCACTGAGTATGTATAACATTTACCTATTATTGAATGGAAGAAGTCACGGTCAGTCTGAGGGTATGGGTCCATCTGAAATAAGGTATCTAGGTCATAAATCCAATGCCAAGAAGGACTATGGAGAAAAAAAGTTGTAGGGGGAGGAAGACATGTTTTTTCATGCATTAATCACTATCTTCTAATCTAAAAGTGGACCCAATTTTCTTATCTCCTGCACCTTGTACAACCCACTGTACCTTTTACAACCACTTGTACTAGTTCAAAGTAAACATAACACGTTACCAAATCCAGATTGGTGGTGGTTTACTGCACTGGTGGAAAAATACAATAAATGTAGACCAGCATGAGACCCACTGTGCTGTGAAAGCAAAAGTAACAAGAATAACATTTGGTTCTCTAGCTTTTAATGTAGAATGGCTTTTCCTAAGTACAAGGATTAGAAAGTTGCTTTAAAAACTTAAAGTAATTATTGCCAAGAATGTAACAGCCAACAGAACAAATTGAATAGGTTACTGACTGATAACCTGGAAATCTGAGAAGCCTACATGTTATTTTCATATGACTTAAGGGTATAACAAGTATTTTGAATTAATCTTTTTTACCCATTAATTTATCTTGGATCAAAGAAGCCAGCTAGAAATGTGCCCTTTGGTGCTATGTAATTATGTTTGTATCTTTACACTATTACCTAGGATGTGATAGTTGGAAAAATTCATTGTGTAGGAGCCAAGAACCTGGTGAGTCCAGCTAACAACATTTCTATTTCTCTTTCTTGCATTGCTTTTTTAAAACAAATTAACATTTTTCCAATCACAAAAACATTCACATATCCAGAAAGGTAGTTTATTCCCAAATGGCTGACTTCTTTAGATTTGTGTCCAGATGGGGAAGCAGAGATTAGCAAGATAATATATTATCTGGTTGCAGTTAAATCCACATAAATTTTTAAATTTCCTTGCTTAGTTAGAATGTTGGTACGGAGCTACAGCTTCAGGCTTTGGCAAGACAATGATGTTCCAAGCCATTACCTCTACAGTCGTTATCTAACAGAAATTGGGCTGAGCCACAAAACTTGCATCTAGTTCCAAACTTCAGTTCTTTGGTTTGATTTGTGTCAAGCTCTGTTATTTCTATAATTTTTCAGAGATTCACAGTAGTCTATAATGAGCAAACATGGCATAAACGCACAACAGAATGTCTGATTTGAAGAACTTAGGATGTAAATGTACATCCTAAGTGAAGAACTGTACTACACAAAAACAACCAAGAGTAGTCAACGGGGATCACACTTGTCAGCCTCCTAAATGACAAATAAGAAATGTCCAAAATATGATGGCAGTATTTCTTTCCCCTGCCTTTGTGCTTGACAACAGGACATTTTTCTTTATCTAGTTGCATTTGTTTAACTAAAGAATCACGAGAGAAGCTCTAAATTTCTTTCTTCTTCATCCCTTCTGCCTTTTCTTCTCTCATTGCCTTTCTTTTTCCTCCATTCTTTTCTCTCTCCGACCCCCCCCCCACTCTCCTTGTTCCTTATTTTTTTCCTCTTATCATATCCCTCTGCTTTTTCACTGGCTTTTTTTCTAAATCTTCTTTAACAGTCCTCTTCCCCTTACCCCACTTCACCTATTCTCCTTTGTTCACTCCCCCTAACAGGTAACAGTTTAGGCAGATTCCCTACTTCTAAAAAAATTAATGCCCAGTTTCTTTTAAATTATTAGCCAAAACAATTAAACTATCTCTTTTTCAGTCATCCAATAAAACCATTTGGGACTTTTCATAAAGTTTTCTCATACTTGGAATAAAAAAATCATATATAGTTTTAAGATGGAGCTTGATTAGTGTATGAAAGGGATGGTGTGACACAGTCATCTATGGTAGGAAAAAATAGTACTCTATGACCCAGGAAATCATTCACAGTTAGTATGGAGCATGTTCTGAAATGCCTGTGACTCCAGAAACACATGTAATGCATCAGATGGTAATAGCTTTTTATACTACATAAACAGGTAATGATTTGCAAGTGGAAGACTTCTAATATAGTTACAAATCCAGAATCTACTGTACTCTTTTCTGACCCATTCAGGTTCATACACTGTGCCCACCACTGCAAGATCCAAATGTATACAAGGAAAAGGTCACTAAGGCTAGGGACAGACATTAAAAAATCCCGAGCCTGAATTGATTAATTCTTTTCAGTTTAGTCTAAGCTGTGAAGCTTGAACCGATTAATAACTGGACGGACATTCTCTGTTAAATCAGGAAATGCAGCCACATGCCTGCACTGGCACAAGCCAGAAGCTGGAGAATGCCAGAGCATGCCTACCAGCCACTGCCAGAGGGGAGGGAAGAGAGATACCTTCCAAGGCTCTCACCCCTCCCTGCTGGAATGGAGGGGGCATGGCAAGGCACCAGCTGGGGCTAGCATAGCACAGGGGATGCCAGCCACCAGCCATGCAGCTGCTGCCAGACTGAGGAGTGAGGATGGGGAAAAAGTCCTTTCTCTGAAGCAAACATGTATTAAACACAGCAATTTACAAAGCATACAATAGGGAACTACCAAAATTCTTTGCCTAAGATAAGATATAGCCCAGTAAAACACAGCATACACAACTTAGTCTCACTTAAAATGTAAACCAGGAAGACAAGAATCAGTTTTACTAATCCTGAGGGCGGAATGTCTCCTTACAGCGAGGCATTCAGAAAGGCTTTGTATAGGTATTCCCACCTTTTACACATTCTGCTTTATAATGTGAATGTAGCTCTCTGCATTCTTTGGTGAAGCTGTCTGCAACTCCCCTTAACTACATCTCTAGCATGTGTGATGATTGTCAGGTCTTTGCCAACACTTCCCACTTCTCAGTCTGGTCCTGCATGTCTTAGCTCTGGGCTCACAGGTGCAGGGCTGAGATCTGCACACAGGAGACTATCTTGCCTCTCTCCCTCCCCCAGCCCCCACTCTGGGACATGCTGTGGAATTAATCTCCTTCCTGCCTGGCTGCAGGCAAGCTGTGGAGGTGTGGCATGGGCTGGCAAACCCCAGCTGCAGTCCCCAGGGTTTGCCACCAGAGTGGGGTGGAGGGAGGGAGGGGGGGATGGAGAGAGGGAGGAATTTGTCTCAGGAGCCATGGCAGAACAGTGTCTGGCCATACCCTGCCCTTGCTCTGGCTAAAGAGAAGAGGGGACAGGCCAGCCCAGCTCACTGGAGCAGAGCTCTGCTCAGCTCAGAGAGCATGCCAGGATGCTGGGGGAATCTGGTTTAACTTAAACCAGTAATGGGTCTGAGACAGACATTCCATAAACTGGCTTGAGTCAAATCAGTTAAGTCTGATAGTGCGTTCAACCAGGTTTATCTCAAACCAGTTTTGGCCATTTTCAAACTGGTTTATGTGTACTGAATGGCTGTTCTGTTAAAGATTTAAACTAGTTTCTGATCACTTAAGCTGGTTTATGTGTAATGTCTGACCCTAGCCTAAGTGAAACATTGGCATATATCATGTATGATTCTAACCTACCTTTCTTTCCCCTGCTACCCTTTCTCCCTGTCCCCTCCTCATGGGTTAACCTCAATGAATGCTTTTAATCTCATTTTTTAAATTATTATTTCCCACCTTCAGGGAATCAGATCCAGATGGAGAGATGTGCTTTCCTGAGTAAATATAATCTTTTTTAGTAAAGTTGAAGGCTAGTTTTCTGAACTGCCTGGTCTGCTGTGGACTTCAGGCTGTAAGAGTGGATGAAGTTTGCCAGTGTAGTTTCATGTATCAAGACAGTGGCGTGTAATACAGACTGGGAGATATTTTCAGGAGACATTTCAGTCAAAATCTTAATTTTTTTCAGGGCACAGTGCCAGAGTGATCAAAACGTGTTGTTCCTGTTCAAGAACCATGAATTCAAGCCCTGTCTGGACTTCTCCAAAGACTGAGCTCAGTTGACCCAGCTGTAAATAGGAATCTGGCTCCCTTTCATTCAGGCTATGAAATCAAACACAGCTAGATGTTATTCTGGCTACATTACTCTCTCATGTGCCAGTGGCAGAGAAAGTGTGCCCTAATGATGCTAGTCCACTGAGTCATTAGGCTCAGATATAGCTTCCTTATTATTTCACTGTATGGAAAAACACCAATTAGGAAGGACAAGGACTCTGAGGAGACTTGACCTGATTTCTTTGCATCATATTTCTTATGGATCTATGACCATCTTATGAGCTGCAGCATCAGCGACACCACCCAGTTCTGCAGGGGGCAATGGTGAGATCCTGTATACTCAGGATTTTGAGACAGGCCAGAGACAGAGGTGGATTGTGGAGGGGAGGGAGGGGGGAGGGGGACACTGATGCACTTGCACCCCCCTCATCTTTGATTCCTTGTCCATCCAGTGTTTAAAACCAACTGCCTGGAAGTGGCAGCAGCATTTCTATTCAGGCAGCAGTGAGGAAGTCATTTGATTTCATGGCTCATTATAATCTATCCCTTCTAAACTCTTTATTCCACAGGTGTTAATAAACCTATTTTTTTAATGGTCTTGATGTTCCACCAATGAAACTATCTTTTGTTCTACAACTCTGATGTTAGTTAGGGGCTCCTGGTAATAAAGCTCCTATTTCACAGCCCCATTGATGGTTTTTAACTTATTCTAATGTAGTTATATTTGTTTTTGCTTCAATCCTAAATAGACTAGTACAGCCCTAGGTCCCTAGCATATTAGTAAAGCATCTAGCTTATTTTTAACTTCAGAAACATGTTGTTTTATGTGTGATGATCCTCCCTTTCCTTTTTCATATTTTTGTGTGACAAGGAATTTAGCAGAATTTGCAGATTTGCTAGAATCTGACAGGACTGTGCCATGAGCACTTCAGACTTGCAATCAACCATGCACCTTAGTGTCTGTGCCACCCCCATCCCCATAAGTGATGATGTGCCTCATCATCTGTATACCACCCTCTCCCTTTTCAAATTTCTAGCTCCACTCATGGCCAGGGACTGGTGGATTCTGTTGTAAAATAACATGGTTCCAGAGCTGCTTTGTCACAAGAGTGGTTTCAGGCAGCTGTATAACCCAGGCAATCTGGAACAGCCCCTATTCCCAGCCAAATTTCTCCTATAGCATAAGACCACACTGGGACCAATTTACACAGTAGAAAAACAGTGCAATAGATCAGAAGCTGGCTGTCAGACAAGAAACAGAAAAGGAATAAACTGTCAATTTTGAACACAGCAAAGGTTCATTTTTAGGTGTGCCAAGGTTCCCTGTACCGTTCTACACATCAGTGAACTGGGAGGCAAAGGGTGTCACTGTAGGGGTGACAACATTTGCACATAACAATTATTCATTCAGCCAAAACACAAGATACCAGAAGAAAGCTTCAGAAGCATAGAGATAAAAGGCAACACAGGGGAGGGTAGAGTGTCATGCTCTACCTACCTCCTAAGGACCAGCATTTGGATGAGCAAACTGCACCTCACCATGAGGTGGAGAATTGTAGTATTAATTTTTGCATATTAGTTATTATGTTTAAATGATAATAGTGTTAAATTGATCAACATCTATGATTGTATGAACAACTAAAACTCTATTTTGTGCTTGTTCCCTGCTTGACATGAGTAAATGAACTTTGCATGCCCTGTGTACCTAAGTGTCTGTGTGAGAGGGTGAATGCTGAAAGAATGATAACTATTTGCATGAAAAAAGAAGATTTAACTGATTGTGTAAGCAACAAAGTGCCAATGTATAAGTTACCAGACAGTAAACTAATTAAGCTAATTAATGGATGGCTGAAGAACTTGTCTGTAATCAGGTGCAAAGAAGATAGTAAGAAGAAATTTTGCATATCCTGCCAGTTGAACTACACAATGCTTCAAGGCAAAGATACGGACTACACAATACTTCAAGGCAGAGATCAAGACTGAAATACCAACTTTACTAGAATGACCTCAAGTTAAGATAGCCAAAAGAAACAACCTCTAATTAAAAACTGAGCATGGAAAAACCCCAATGCCAAACAAAGACTTGAAATCCCTCTAGAATTAAGATGCAGACAAGCCAAGGTGGGGTACCCACTCTCTGCAACCTCATGGAGCACAGGCATGCATGCCTGTATACCCTCGCTCATACCCTCAATAAGCCTGGACCTGGCCATTCAATGCTAATATTGAGTAACATCTGCTGGTAACTATAACATCTTACTGGAGTGGTTTTGTCTGTATGTCCGTCTATGTTTGTTTGTATGTATGCTTGTGTATGTCTGTTTGTATGACTGGTGTGTCCAAGCTTATGCATCTGCTTCATGTAACCAATAAACACAGCATTTTGCCTTATCCCCCTTTTTAAGGTCTCGCTCTTAATTTGAGCTGTTGGGAATTTTAAGTAACATAATCAGACATAAGTCTTCTAGGCAATCTAGCGCTATGTGAAAGATTTTCTGTCAGTCTACACCAGTAGTTTTTCCCTAGTACCACACAACTGAAATTTTAAAGACTACATCTCAAACAAACACTTATCTCTACTGTTCATCGAACAAGAATGTTTATCAGTCTCAGAACTAACAGGAAAGTTTCAAAACACCTGGAAAAAATACTATAAATGCTAAACTTGAGGCTGTCATTCAAACCTTTTTCACAGCTGACACTGAAAGGGAGATAGCTTAGAAAGGCAGGAAAACAACAGGATGGGAATTGCTAGGAGAAAGGGAGTTGAAAAACAGAAAACATTCATGAGATGGCAAAGCATAAAGATAGCTTTCAGAAGTATTCTTGTTTTCCTGCTGCTGAGATGCATTACAAACTGGAGGGCAATTCTGCTTTCTAGAAGCCCTAACTTTTAATTATTGGGCTAAAATAATTCCCATTAGCCCTGTGTGTACCTTTCTCAATCTGACAGGAATTCAAAAAAGCTGTCCTTAGGCATGAACTGTGCATTTTAAACTGCAGCCAAAATAAGACATACCATAACACCTCTGTATTCCCAAACCAGTAAAACAGACTGCCATGCCAGACGCACAGGTTTTCAAGTAGACTTCAGGATTTGTTTCCACAGCCAAAGAAATTTGCAGGTGATTTTCTGTGGCTCTGTATCTAGATCATGACACAAGAATCACAACACTAATTCAAACTGCTGTTTCCCTTTACAGGTTTAGCTACACACTGGAGACCTCGTGAGCTGGGGAAGCAACATGGTCCCCAAGAGTTCTGGTAGCCCCAACCCAATTTAAAGTTGAGGGTGTTCAAGACCTCTGGCAGGTACCTAGCTGTTTGTAGGATCTTGGCTCTCAGGGCAGAAAAAAATGCTGGTTGCCAGCAGAATGCTGAATATTTTTCAGACAATTAGAGCATATATCCAGAGCAGTCTTGGGTCCTGATTATTTCTGCCTGCTTCTGAAAGAATCTGAATTGCAACCTTTGGCCCACTGGTTTCCTCTCACCTGTCAGAAATATCAAGCGTAGGAAACTTAGTTTAGAGAAGCAGGAAAGTAGTGCTAATAAGATATGTTGAACAACTATACAATGGGAGCAGAGCTGGAAACACAGATCTCAAAGCTGTAGGGAAGCAATGTAGCAGTTGACTGAGACCCTATGCCAAGTCTGATAAGAAAGGTGTACAGGTAAGAAAGAAAGGAAAAAAAAGGGTCTGCTTTAGAAACAGATGTCCTCTTTCTAGCTGCACAGGACTCTTGGAGGAATTGGGAGCGGGGAGTGTTGTCCTGACAATACCTGGTTTAGGAAATCTATCCTTTTTATACATATTTTATTCACATTAAGGTTTCATTTTCAAAATCATTTCAATAGACAAACACTGCAGATGAAGAATTGGCAAGCTGAGAGTGCAAAAATTCTTGCTTTATCAAAGACATTGATAACAGAGTGGCATCTGATTTGCATTGCAGTCATGTTTCTGCATGGCATTCTTGGGATGGACTAAGGTAGGGAACTTGTTTGAACTTTGTAGTCTTTACATATGATTTCCTTATAATTTTCTGTACTTTCTTTCCTGTTCAGAGAACAGGGGAATCCTTAGGGGGCTAATTTAATATCTCTACATTCCCATAGGTGATAACCAAAGACTATGCAAGTAAAGCATCTGTATTTTGTGCACCGACAGGGAGTTCCAATTTCAGAATGGGGGTAGGGGAGAGAGAGTGTTACATTTTTATGATTTTTGTTTACTTATTATTTAAGAATTCAGGGAAAAAAAATCATTCTCTAGTGCAAAATCTCCCTAACCACAGCATAGCACAGCAGGCAAAATAAAAAGGACTCTACACTACTCTCGCACAACATGGCAAGGCTCAACACCAGTTCTGCACAGACCAATGCAGAGATCAGGATGAGGAGTGGCCAGCCAGTTGCTACAAAAGATGTAGAAGTGCAGTAGGGGAGGGTTATCACTCCTATCCCAGTGAATGGCCTGAATAAGCCATTCCACACTTCTTCTGGGCTAGGTGACTGTGGATCCTGCCCCCTAGTATAAGCTGTGCACTTACTTTAATTTCACCTTCTGTGCTAAATGAAATAGTACCCTGTTGATAGAGCATAGAAGAAATCAGTCCTTAAAAACTTTTCTAAAGGATAAGAGGAAAAACAAAATTCAAAACTTAAAAGCACAAGTGTATGCATGACTGCATTTGTGTGTGATGTGGGGAGAAGGAAATAGTTTAACCTAAGACAAATGTGGCACTGTATTCTTCCAGCCATCAGAGGGCACAAGTCCCCTGGACTTTCATTGAGGAATAGGTACTCTTACACAAGGACTGACACTGGTTGGAGATTTCTAGAGGAACAAAAGTTGACCATTTGTGAATTTCTCAACTGTTAAGGTGCAAAAGACACATCTAGGACTATTTTGGTCACCTGTGAAAGAACACTTGGTACTTCCTTTTTTCCCTGCAAAGCTGACTGTATAACAGCAATAATCTCCACAGTTTATCATATACTTCCTTTACATGGCTTTTGAGATTGATTAAATGCTTCAGCTTTGTGTCAGCTATTAATTTATATCAGGGCTGTTTATGGCTTTATACACTACAAATCAATAGATATTATCCCTTAAATAACCTTTAAAAACATGAGCAAGCAATAAAGCATTTCACTATCCAGTATGTGTAGGGTTTACAGAAAAATGGTTTTATTCCATATTAGCTGGAAAAAAAAAACACCAAAGGCTTGCAAACAAGGCAGAAGGTGTTGTTTTTTCTAAGCCAAAAATGAAGCATTGATTGTCTGAGTGTGTTTGATCATGTGCCTAAGAGCAAACAGTGCTGTTTAGCACAGCTCAGGTGACATCAAAACAAGGGCAAAGAAAGGAGCTAATGCCTGTGAAAGTCATTTAGTGATTATTCTAAAAAAGGTGATTGGATTCTATGGAAAATAGTTAGAGAAAAATCTAATAAAACTTAAAATCAGCCTGGCCATGCCAGACATAAATTTCCTCACATCCCAATCATGCAACTGCTGAGGTTGTGCAACTGGAGAGGTCCCTGATCCCAGGTAGCATGTACTGTTTAAATGTTTGTGGCACTCTTAAGTTGATGGTACATGGGGAGCCAGCATCTTGAAAGCCTGGCACACTTTCAATGAGCAGGGTGTAGGGAGCTCTGCCCCAGTTGTTTATTAGGATCTGGCATGGGGCAGTCCCAAGATCCAGGACATCTGCCTTTATGGTGCAGTACAAACCTGGCACTTCTTTGTGGCTGGTTTGCCATTTTATCATGCCAGAAATTGACAGAATGTATGGCATGTTACAATTTACCACAAGATTAATAAAATATAAGCAACATCTGGTAGGGTCTACAATGATCTTTCTCCACTTTGTGTCTTTGACCCTCTGTACATACACCAGGAGGGAGGAGAATGGGAATCCCTGAGCTCAGGACATGAAAGGACCCAGCAAGACTAGTGTAACCACTACTCCCCTTGGCTCCCATAAAGCTAGTGAATTCTGCTCTAGTGTGTAATTCTCTTGGGGAGAAATACATAGTCTTTGGGGGGTTTTCCCCCTTGACCTCTTAAAAATAATAACAATTTGAAGGATGAAGTGCTTCTTTGCTACGTGCTTCCTGATGGTCCTTCATTCAGATCCATGTTTCCTCTTGCCCAAATTTCCATGAGTCTTATTTCCAAATTAGTGAAGGATAAAAGTTTCAGATTCTGACCTTGGAAATGCAGTAATAAAGAATGTCCTAGTTCTGTATTTGCCAGCAATAGTACAGGACACACCCCCATAATAAATGGGCTGGGATAAAAATGGAGGCAATCCCAGACAATTTCAATGAAGTATCCAAGCTGAGCCAGATATCCTAATAATATCAATCAACTGGCTGAAATAGGCAAAGAGAGTCAGTCAAAGAACACTTACAGCCTTTATAAAACCAGCTAAAACCTATTATATCTTTAGTTAAAAACAGGCAGGTTTGGAGGTGCTCTGTTTCAAATGCCGGTATTCTTGCATTTAGCAGAGAGTACATCTATTATACCTGTCACTTCATCCATTGCTTCAGTGGGCAGTAAAGAGTTTAAATGGAGAATCTTAACCTATTCCCATTTTCTTTTTAACATTTCTTATCTTTAAACATGTTCAGCCTTCAAAATATATAGAGGATAACATTTAGAAAAAATCATTCCTTGAGATCACTTACAGCAGCACATCTTCATTGACAGAAAAAAATCAGAAATTGAGATGCCATTATTACCTGATATGCACATAAGTGTGGAAGCACCAGAGAGGGCTGAATGCATGAATAAACAAATAGAAATGACTAGAGTGACAATTCCACTTTTGGTGATGGAGACAAGTCTTACTTCAGCATTTAATGTGTCCTGTTTGGAGAAGTTTTTAAAACTGCCTATTACAACTACTTCTTTTGTGGTATAGTAACATATTTGCAATGCCACGTAAACTAGATGGGTGAGAGGATAGGTACCTGGCTGTGAAGTGGGCTTCTAATCATCTGGGGCTTTCATCAAGTGAAATGTTTTGTTGGTATAGTAATTATTATTAAAAGGACAGCTTGTCAGTAGACACCTTTCTGCTTTCAATTTTGAAAACAACAACATGCAAATGAAGTGTTTTTTAAACTTTGCGAGTTAAGAACAGGTAGAATGTCAATATGCAGTCTCCCACTCTTAATCAGAACCAGAATAATTAATCTGAATGTGTCCAGAACAAAAAGGAAAGCTTTAAGAGTCAGCATGTTTCATTTCCACTCTTTCAAACAGTAATCATTTAAAATAAACAGGCCCTGGCCACTTCTGCACATGCATTTTACTGTGCACTGGCCTATTTTAATGCACGTTAAAGCATCACTGAAAAAATGTGCTATTTAGTTAATGCAATTTAAAATAGGCTAATGCATATTGGGCATCTTTCCACGTGCACTTACTGCGCAGTAAGTAGCTTTTAGACCAGCATCTACACATGTAGGCATTACTGACCAGCAACGCTGTGTGTGCTCCTACTTGGAAGGAAAGTAACTCCCAAGTCAGAGCACATACACAGTGTTACTGCACAGGAAGTCATGATACAGGTAACAAATTTATGCCCAACTACGCATAAATTGTAGACATGCACCCGTACTGTGCAGTATCTTTCAGTTACTGCACAGTAACCTAAGTTACTGCACAGCAACTCTGCACGTGTAGACGTACCCATTGCCACTTAAAAACTGCCCTCTTTAGTTAATGTGCATTAAGACAAGCTAATGCGCATTTTCTTAGTACCTCACAATGGAGGGCACTTTTACATGTGGTCTGGAGGTGGTGGGGGAGGAGCAGTGCTTTAATTAGAGTGGCTCTGACAGCTGTTCTAATTAAAGCATTGCAGAGTCTTATGTATCAACATCTCCACACTTAAAAATGGCAGAGACGGTGCTTGACCTAAAGCTCATTTGACTGATACACAAAATGTGGTAGGTTGCTCAAGTGCAGTAATTACCACACTCTAGCAGACCCAATTAATAGTAGAGTGTCCAATAATCAAGTCTGCTCTGACACGTTGAAAGTACAGCACATTGGAGCAGCTTCTGTACTTGTGTACAGGCAGGCATCCGTAGGTACTAGATTTAACGTGCATTTGCTGAAGTGTGTTAATGCATATGTAGATATGCCCAAGATGTATTACATGCTTTAAGTTACTAAAGGCATCACAGAATCAGGGTTTGTGTTTGGAAAAAACAACTCTGTGCTGTAATCTGTGCTTCAGTTTGTCCAGCTGTGACTCTTTCAGTCTGAAGTACCTTCCCACACAGCTTGCCTCATTCAAAAGCAGTCTCTGCTACACTGAAGTCTCACACCATAAACAGTGAAAGGACACCATCAGTTTGAAAACCAGTCAATTTTATACACATGTTCAAAGCACTTATAGGTATTGCATACATGGTTGGAGTTAAAAACTAGTAGTTAGATAATGAGAGTGCTTTAATGCTATTCTACAGACAAGGTACTTCCTAGATTTTCTACCAGTACTAGCCTTTCTGGCACTTTCCAGATGTGCAGCCTCCTCACTGTTTCATTAACATAGCTCTAATCATAAATGACTTGGCACTACTCTAATAGTTTTAACAAGAGACAATTATGTTCCGTTCTGGTGCTCTTCAAATGTGCCCTGCAGTCTGGGGATGTGACATTTTGAGATCTAGTTTTGTATGGGAGACTTCAGTAGCACGGCACTCAATCTCCTTCTGCATGCCTTTTGAATAAAGTGCTTACACACTGACACTCCAAAGAGTCTTCCTTGTAATCAAAACAGACTTCTATGGTGTAACTGTACCTAATGGAAACAGTAGGTGACCCTTCAGTTGAAGGCCTTTCTTTCTTGTACTATTTAATTATTCTCTTTTGACAAAGAAGTATCTACAGGTGTCCTCAGTCATGCAACTTCATATGGTGCTTATGCTTCAGGCACTGAGAAAGGTGGGCCTAGAAAGAGATGGCAGCTGCAGATTGTTAGCATTTATTAAAAGGAAATTTGCTGCACAGCTAATGCAATCCATTCTCTTTGTTAAGTCACCCTCTTCTACAGTCTTGAGACAGGCCTTCATTTGATTTAAACTCAAGTATCTTTCATTGGCTCTGGATTGTTTTGCTGCCTGTGAAAGAAGTAATCACATGTGGTTCTTAGGTGAAAAGTGGTTATTGTATATTATTGCCATTATCCCCTAATATTCACTTATAGTAGTGCCTAGGAGGGCTTTCTAAACTTTCAAGCAGGATGTGGCTGCTCTGAGGAGTTCATAGTCTAAGAACAGGTACGTGAGTTGTGGTTATGGGAAAACAGTAGGTAAGATATTATAGTTCACATATGTCCCCTTGCTATAAATCAGTGGGGACCAGCCTTTTTGGCAGGAGTGCCACAAGGTAAGCCTTTCTGCACACCCTTTCACCCTGCCTGTTATCTGCTGCTCTTTCTTCTCCCTGCCTGATCTTTTGCTTTGCTTTCTGCACCTAGCTTTATCTGTTGCTGTGTTCCCTGCTCCCTCCCCAATCTGCTGCATGCCACTCATAGAGGCCTCCCATGCCACTTGTGGTACCCATGCCACAGATTAGCTATCCCTGCTATAAATCAAACCATCTTTTTTATGAAGTGCCTCATTTCTTGGGACCTAAAATGGTCCATTAATCTAGTCTAGTCTTTCCATTGAACCACCTAATGAGCTTCCTGACCTAAAACACACAAGTACTATACCTGGGCACTAGCACCAGTGGAAACGTCCTATGTCACTTTCAAGGGTATATTTGCATTGCAAAATTAAGTTACGATTGAAGGACAGGTAGACATAATCATAGAAGTTTTAATCTAGCAAATACAACTAAAAAGAGCAATGAAAGCATAGAATCACGGGCTTCAGCTGGGTTTATCTACCACAGCACATTTCCAAAGTCCTTTGATGGTATTTCTCTGTAGCTATACACTAAAAGGTTCCTCATTATTCAAGCAGTCTTGAACCACAAACACTGTAATCTCCATTTGCCCTGCCAATAATATCAGTCTCTGCAAAAACATAACACTTTTTTTCAGGTGTCAATAGCAAGAGGGGCTGGGTTCAAATAAATTTTAAGGGTGACTGTTAGCAATCAAATACCACCAATACAAACACCTATTCAGAAATTCTGACTATTAAATACAGTAGGTCATACTGCCTCATTCCTAGTCACTGACTCTATACATGAAGCAAAGGTAACTTTCCTATGGGAAAAGAAATGCAGCACCAGCTTGGGAGAACAGTAATGATTATCTTATGCTAATAATAAATAAAACACTCTCAAAGTAACTTTTCCTGTTAACTGGGCTCTCCACCCACCAGAAAGCATATTTAATAGGCAAATATCTTTATTACATCATTTATCACACCATTTTTCTTTCCCTTGTGCTAAGCTCCACTTCTGGTTTGATATCAAAGAGCAGCCTAGTCCTATAAACCTGACATGCATTTAAACAGGTCTGTCTCTAGTCCTTTGGGATATGCTGTCTGGCCCTGCAGATTCAGATTGTAATTTATTTAATGGGCTGATAAGAGAAGACTCACCAAGGTTCATTCAACTCTGCTGCTGTCCTCTGCAGCTTCAACAGAAACCCTTTCCCCACTGAGGAGCCACCTCAACATAACCTCTTAGCTTAAAGGTAAGCACCCTAAACAGTTTTTGCCACAGATCAGACAGGTTCTGTATCATTCTCAGTTCAGCCCACTATCCACAGCATTTCTGCAAGTTAGTGACTCCTATATATATTACTGGAAACATTCTAGGTAAAAAGCACATGCAAATGAATCCTTGCACTTCCTTCTAGTCACCAATAGATGGCGGCAGAGAACCCCTTACCTTCTGGATCTGTGAATGAACAGCCCCTGCAAGTGGAGCCCCACTTCCATTCCATCTGTTAATCAAGGGATGGGAGCAGATATCCTTAACTTTAAGAGCTTCAGTCACAGCCACATATAGGCACACACATTCCTCCTCCACCCATGGCTCTCATCAACACATAAGGGACTGGCAATAAAAAGAATTGTTGCACTTGTGTACAGCAGCCTCTTTCCATCACTAAAACCATTTGGTTTTACTGTGTCATCAATTCACATGAATCCTTTGCAGGCAACATGATTTCACCAGAGCTGAAGTTAGGCCAGTGATGATGCAAGAAACTCAAACCCGCTAGTAAAATTCTACTTCCTGTCATATGCCAACTGATCAACTCTGATTTTCATTCCCATCCCACTAGCAACCTTTTAACCATTCTTAAGAGAATGAAGAAGCAGGCAAAACCGAGGACCTCTGCACAAATCTACTCCCCACTGTGAGCAATAAGAGGGCTCTTCTGCTCCTCCCCCATCTCTCTCCTTCCCAGCAATATCTATCCTGGGAAAAAGTAGAGAGTGAGAGTGTCCTATCAATTTCTCCCCTAGGCCTGGGAGAGGGCTGAAAAACCCCAAGTGCTAAGGAGAAGCAGACACTAGGCAAGGAGAAGCAGGACTGGTGCAGGGACTAAGAAAAGATTAATTGCTTGGCAGGACATTGGGGGCTCCTGAAGCAGGGGACAAAATTACCTTTGTTCAAACAGAACTGGGAGTGTTGGCAACACTTGCCAGGTGTGCCCGTCCACACACTGGAGGTGGACCAGGGTAGGGGGCCAAAAATCAAAAGCCAAATCAAAACAAAGGAACACATTTAAAAGTATCTCATATTTGTGCTATTTTGGTCTCACACATTATTTTGGAAACTCAGGTTGGTTACACTGGTTTTCTATGGGCTTCTGCTTTTGCTGACTGATGGAGAATTGTTATGGCTTCTTTATATCCCTGTTCAGCTTCCAGATCCTCTGTAAGCCCTGTCCACACTCTCCTTTCCACTAAGCTCCTGTCCCCACTACTTCATTCATTTCCTTGCCTTGCTCTTCCTCTGAGTTCTTCTGACCTTTGCCCCTACAAACTCGTTACTTTCCCATTTCTGTCTTATCAAGCCCCCAGCCTTGAAGGCTACCAAAAGCACTTTTAAATAAAGAAGCCGACCCCCCTCCTCAGCTTACACAAACAAAATATTTCTAACACTGCTCCAGGGACTGCTTCCACATTACACACAATTAAAGAATTTGAATCCACTTCCCTCTACTCCCCACCCCCAGTGGTGCATTAAGATTTACTGGAGCCCTGGGCAAACAGAAAAGTGGAGGCCCCCCACCAGGTGAGGGCAGGCTTGCTCTGTGCCTGCCAGGGGGCTGCAGATGGGCTTTCCTGGTGTCCTCCTCATGTCCAGGGTGAGACAGAGGGTGTGGGTGCCACTGAGATGAAGCTGGCCCCAGCCCTGACCTGGCCTGGCCCCTCTGCCTAGTGGGTGTCACACAGCCAGGGCTGCGGTCCCCCAGTGCTGCAGGACAGGCCAGGGCAGGGGCTATCCATCTTCCTGAGAAAGAATTCTAACCACCAGGCAATTATATTAAAAGATAGGCACTGACATTAGCAGTGCCTCCCCTGGCCATGTCTTAAAAGCAGAGCGAAGCAAGGAGTTATGCATATCCCAAGGAATTAGACACTTAGATGACCAGGAAGTGGTTTCAGACTGAGAATCCCAAGTTTACATAGTCACTTAACTCAGGGCTTGATCCTCAGCTCTGAAAAGAAGTGGGGTTATGGAAGTACCCCTCACTTGAAAGAATTCAAGCATATCTTGTTGCAAAAAATGTTGAGAGAGGTAGATGTCCCTTCATCACTTGCCAGATATTCACTAACACATGAAGGGAGCAGTGGTCTCTCCTCTGACACACATACATCCCTCACTGCTATTTGAAGAATCAGATAGCAAAGAAGTCCACCTGAGAGGATGCCTTGAATTTAGAGCTCCTTTATATACTTGCTGCATGTATGTCTGTTCCTTATCTTTAGCTTTTTCCATGATGGACTGGGTAAGGCTTCTATGTTCTCAGTACAGAGGGCTGAGAAGGCAGCACGTGAGACTGCAACTGAGATAAAGGTCATTAGAGAACTGGTCTGAGGGTGTCATTTTGCTCCTTTTTTGGAGCAAGCAGAATTTAATTATGTGGTTCTAACTAACTGATAATAAGACCTGTCTCTATTATTGTACCTGGCATGTGTGCATACAAAAGCACGCACCCCTACCGAGAGACTGGGGAGTGTTTCATGTGGTAATCAGGCAGGGAAACATAAAAGATAATGAGCCATGAAGACTTGTGCAAGAGACGAGGAGACAGCTCACTTTCCTGCAGCAAAAAGGAAAGTTCTCCTTAGTGGATTGAACAACCACTGTATTTGTGAAGTCCATGGGGTCTGTACAGTGCCGGACAGACCAACATGCTGGATAGCATATCATTGTGGTCCGGTTAAATTGAATGAAAGCCTGGAGGTAATTTAATAAATATAGAGATTTTTTTTTTAAATATGTGTATTGACTCAAACCCATGAGCAGACTAGAGAGATATCATAGTCTGAGAGCAGAAGACTTGCTGGAAATGAGTTTCATCTACTGCCTTGCCATTCAAAAGTCCCCTGGCAAAGGTATAACCACTTGAGCATTAGGGGCCAAATTATCCACTGGGATAAATTAGTTGTACCTTCATGGAAGTCAACAGAAATATAGCTGATTGCTACCAGCTGAGAGTCTTAACCTCTCTTTTCATAGTGCGTGGTCCCTGATCGATCAGCGTTGGCTTTTAAAAACAATCACTTTTGTACACCAGAGTCGGACAGGGTCAACCTATTCTCCAAAGTGAGCTTTGAATGAAAGCAATTTATTGCTGCACCATTAGCTGCAGACTGTCCTTTTCAGCTCCAAGTTGAACATCAGTGAACACCGAGGATTTTTTTTTTTTAACATTTTATGCCTATGAAGAATCCAGCAGCAGCTGAGCTGCAGAATGTCAACCCTAAAGGCAAAATATAAAAGACAACTGTGGTCTACCCTTACTGGCAGGGAACACATCTGGAAATTACATGCAGTGCTCATCTAGCCTTCATGTAGCTCTACTAGTTATTCATTACAGCATAAATTTCACTGGGCCCTGCTGTTTACTTCTGACACTCGTGCCTTTTTTCGCTTGCCAGCTTGTGTTGGTCATTATCTCCCTCAGTGAAAGGGCTGACAGGGTAGTAACAAGATTAGCACTGTTTGATTAGAGTATAACAACTGTAGACAAAGGACCATTTCACTTGTCGGTGGATTATAATTTAAAACAAAATAATATATTCAGTATGATAAAATAGCAATGTTCAGTGAACAATGCTAATAGATTCTTTTCCCAAGCTTTTGTGCTATTAAGCATATTAATTTCTTACAAAATTACTTTCTTAAAGTTGGGCCTTTACACTGAACAAGTGATATACAACTGAAAAAAATTAGCACTGGAAAATAGTACCTGCATCTATCCAAATTATTTATGAAGGTGTTTTGACATTTGGGGCACATTTACATGTGCAAGTACTTAATGACTGCGCAGTAACTGCAGATACTGCAAGGTCTCAGTGCCTCATGGTTTGTTTCTGACCCTACTTAACAGTAGCTCATTGCTACTGCACAGTAGCTGCAGCATCATGCTTTGTGCCTGCTGACTCTATGTCACTTTAGCAATGAGCTATGTTGCCATAGCTCATTGCTATTGTGACATAGCATCTCATGTAGACACACCCTTGGAATAGAAACAGATTTCCAAAAGAAGAAAGAGAACTGCATCCCCATGTATGCACACATTTGCATGGTTTACTATGATTTAGTAAAAGCATATTTTACTAAACTCATATTTACATGCATGTGTTTACTTGCAACAAGATCATTCTAAATACATTTTAGAATTGTGGCATATGGCACCTGCCAATTTTTCTAACTAGAGCAGATCACTAATTGGTGTTAACAACATTTATTTTGAGTTTATCTTTTAATTGGTAATCAAAATATAAATTCTGAATAAACATGTATTCGCTCAGTTTCTTGAAGCAGCAAATTATGAGGCACCTTGCTCATCTTGAGTTCATCACTGGTAGGTTGTGCCAGATAGATTTCAGATATGCCAAATATGCCTATCCAAGATAGGCATATACTGGGCAGCTGCGATTTCAGCAAAGTGCATTCAAGAGGTGCACAGTTTGGTAATCATATTTGCACAGGAACTCGGCAAGAACATCTTTTGTACAGCAGTGGACACCAAGATCTGGATTCACATGCTCAGTGTGTCTCCCTTGCCCAGAACTGGCAAAACAAGCATGGGCTGGTGGGAGAGGATTGTGAAGAAGGCCTGGTATTATCAGAAATAGCAGGAGACCTTCAGGGTGACATTTAAGGCAACATTCTAGGTGATCTTCATGGACCTAGCCCCAGAGTTTTGAAAGCAGATCATGAATACATATATTCCCCTGAGAGTGGACAAGTGGGTTTTGAGGGCCCAGTAGAAACTGGCAAACCCTAGCTGCACATATTCATGGCCAATGTTTGACATGGGCAAATCAACTGCTGCAAAAAAAAAAGATGCTTGGCCTGCATTACCTCTGTCTTATCAGTACCCAGGAGGATATTGGGGAATTTTCCTGTAGGTTTTCCCCAATCTCATAGGCAGGGTTGACAGAACCTGTATCTCCATAGTGTACCCAAACCACTACCATCAAAAGGAAGGGCTTTTTCGTATTATACTGCAAAGTATCATAGACCATTGTGGGAGGTTCAGTCATGAAGCAGTAGCTTGGTACAGGGAAGTTCACAATACTGGTTTGTTCAGGAACTAAAGCCTTTTCTTTATGGCAAGTCAGAAAATGGTTTTCTGAAGCATTACAGCCTCTGAGGTGAATGGAGTTATAGCCCATTATATTGTATCCCATTAAAATAATAATCCTATTTTCTTCCACTACAGACCCCCTCCCCTGCCATGACTATACCTTGTGAATAGGGCACATAACATATCCCTAGTCCTTATGTCCATAAGGGAATCTATTACCCACTCCCTGGAGTGCAGCTAGGCTTTGCCTGCTGCCTCATAGCTCTGCATGGCCTAATCCCAAATCCAATTGGAAAAAAGCTCCAAGACATGGACCCCAAACTTCACTGCAATACTTTCCCCAAAATTAAGAAGGCAGTCTTTGCAGACCCCTCTATCTTCCTTGAGATTAAACCATAAGCAGGTGATCAGGCACCAATGGTTATCTGAACTGGGTCCATGTGTCTGTATGACCAACTTCTCTACTCCTGGCTTTCAGACAGAAACGTTCTATCACCATTGTCTTATATTCCCTAGCCTTGGTCCTCCTCTGAGTTGCTTTTCTCCTTCTCCTAGAAAACATGCCAGAATCAGCGATAAAACATGGCTTAGAGCTGCCAAAGAACAGTTTGGACATCTGAGAAAGGGAACTGATCCATCTACTGCCTTAAATAAGGTTTTCCATCTAGTGCCTCCTTGAACATGGTCTGCAAGCCTGTACCTTCAAATGGCAATGGTGAACAGAGCAATTGTTCCCCTTTTCTGCCAACTGAGCCACCATCCTGTCATACATTTGGTTGTAGTAATTCTCCAGCAAACATTCCTGAAATATGCTTCTCCCCAAAAGTAGAGGAAGTCAAAGGTCTCCTCTTTCCCACAGCTCAGGGAATGACTAAGCAAAGGAAGACACTGTATAGGAACAGTGAGATAATGGTTTTAGTGGTGCTTGGTAGGTCAACCAAATGTAAAGATTTGTAGTTCACCATAAAAAGATAAATGTTTCCTTTTACACTTGTTGGGCAGCCATGATACAATTTGGCCACAACTCTGGAGCAGCTGAAAGAAGCAGGTACCAGAGAGGTCATCTCATGATGAAAAGTTAATGGCTCCTCTGGACTAAACATTCCTTTGATATGTAGCAGGTGAACAGACACACAAGTACCAGGTACTCTTTGTACATCTTATACACACATATACACTTTTATATATGATATCTGTGATGATGACAATGATGATGACAACAGCAGCGTATTTTTCAAGGAGTACCTGGGATTTGTGTGATGTATTACACAGTCAAGCTTGAGCATTTGCTGCTTTCAGTTATATCAGTGCAAAACTAAGAAATACCCTGGGTTAACAGCATGAAAATGAGCCAGATTTGACCCAAAGAGTTACAAAGGTTTGCTCAGAAGAAAAACGTGTTTTGTAAGCTAGAATCATGTTGCTTGTGTTCTAGTCTATTGCTTGTTGTTCTAAACACTAAATGAGTCTATTCCCTTATTGTGTGCAAGTCTATGGCTCCTAACACAAGAAAGGGTAAAAAATTCCATTCATTCCTTGATTGCTAATGATTTCAGAGATTTTGGGTTAAAGGTAAAGCAAAACAGAAAGCAATTTTGTATTAGAACTATAGGAATAACTAAATTGCTACATAGTACAAATTACATTAACCACCTAACACATCTTTGCTTCAAGAGTGGTGGTAGCAATAATAGAAAACCAAGAAAATAACCCAATGAAATCTCAGAAATGACAAAAAATGGTATAATTTCTCCCCTGAATATTCACAATAGCCATTTGCTGTCCAGACCCTACTTTCATTTATGATTCTACAATCACACTGACTTCAGCAAATGGATATATCAAAAGGCATAATTTAGCCAAGAATATGCCCTCTCCCATGGTCTCTAAATTACTGGTGAAGTCATATTACTTCACTGAATTCAAAAGCTTTTACAGCCAAATACTAGCCAAGTTTTACTATTGTGTAATGTGACAATTTGCAGTACAATAGAAGCATGCATAGATCTCTGCAGTCATTTTCACCATATTTCAGCTGGTTAAAGAGAGAAAATGGTGATAAATTCTTAAATTATGTCCCTTTATCAAAGCAGTCATCCAAGCAATACGTTAATTAATTTAGAGATTAAATTATGTCTTAAAACTATTAATAATAACAGTTATAACCAGGAAATTTAATCTGCATGATTTATCATGTTACCATATAAATGTAGGCACTTGTTTATAATAAATGAAGAAAGCAGAACACATTTTTTGTCTAATAGTTCTGAAAGAAATAGACTTAAATGCCTGCTTTTAACCTAAGTTAGCTTCTAAAGCGTTCATCAGGGAAACAACTAATTTTGCTATTGCTATTTCAGCAGCTATTTCAACTCATTATGGTAAAGTTTTTTTCATATAAATGCATTTAATTATTTCCAGAAACGTGCAATAAAATTGAATGGAGGAATGGCAAGATTTTCTATGAAGAAACTAAAAAGTGGGACTCCTGGGTTTGGAAGGCACAATAAATGCCAAACAAGATACAGCTGTATATTATAGTAACTGGTTACTTTGGCATAAGAATGTCCCATCTGTCATTGTACAAGATCAAGTGGATAGGTAATAAAAGTGAAAGGCTATGCCTTTAAAATTTATAGAGGAAAATATTGTGCAGTACATGGGAACACACCTAACATGTTTTTATATCCCCTGTGCACAACATCCTTTTAGTAAGCATGTGACCACTTGCATGTGTGCACTCTAATACTGAAATGTATTAATCCAGTCTTTCAAATCAAGGATTTCTGAATATTATAGCACTGTTGCATGTTAGATAGAGTACTGTATTTCACAGTGTATAAGTCAAGTTTTGAAGCCCAATTTTGGGGCTTCAAAAACTGAACTTGACTTATACACTGTGCCACATCCCCTCACATGAGACAGGGCTGCACCAGCCAAGCATCAAGTCTGGCCTTGACTACTGTGAACGGTGCTGCTGAGCACCAAGCCCAGCATCGCCCACAGGGGCTGGGGCTAGGCTCAGCACTTGGCTCAATAGGTCCTACAAATGGTGCTGCTCTCAGCAGCCTCATCCCCTGTGAACCTGGCACCACTTGCAGGTGACAGGGTTGGAGCTGGGCCAGGCCAGGCTCGGCATTTGGCTGGTGCAGCCTGCAGAAGATGAGGCTGTTGTGAGCAGTGATGCCAAATGCCAAGCCCAGTGCCATTTGCAGAAGATGGAGACAGGCTCGGTGCTTGGCTCAGTAGGTCCTGCAAAGGGTGCTGGGCTTGGCATTTAGCAGTGCCACTTGCAGTGGCCTCATCCAGCCTGGCCCAGCCCAGCCTCCAAGCAGAGCTGCCAAATGCTAAGTCTAGCACTGCTTGCAGGGGATAAGGCTGCTGTGAGTGGCTCCACTCGCAGGACCTACTGAGCCAAGCGCTGAGCTCAGCCCCATCCCCTGCAAGCAGTGCTAATCTTAGCATTTGGCAGCACCACTTGCAGAAGAAAGGGCCAGGCTCAGCACTTAGTTGGCACTGGCCCATCCCTCGCCGAGCCCAGCCCTGTCCCCTATGAGCAGTGCTGGACTTGGCTGGGAATGTGCTGCTCACAGGGGAATGGATGAGGACAGTCTCAGCACTCAGCTGGCATGGCCCTATCTTCTGTGAGCAGTGCTGGCAGTGCCGCTTGCAGGAAATGGTGCTGTACTAGCCAAGTGCTGAGCCCAGCCCCAGCTTATACACTGTGAAATATGGTATCTTATTTCTTATCTTATGCTCATCTAGATCATGAAATAGGAAAAAGTATGTAACATATTCAACAACTTTCACCAATGAAATAAACCAGAAAAAACTAGATGACCTTCACATAAATACCACCATGGGACTGTTTTCCTAGGATTTGGCACATACAGCAGAAGGATTTTTGGCTCATAGAAAGAAACAGATAAAGATTCTTTGAAGAAGAGCAGGCCAGGGATGAGGAAGTGCCATATCATGAAGATCAGAGAAGAACCTGGGGAGCCAGAATAGCCTGAGAGAAGACTGGGGCAGAGAGCGAAGAAGACCTGGGGTGGAGAGCTAAGGAGATTTGAAGACATGGAGTTGATGTGAAAGACAGAAGTGATGGGGTGTGTCAAGATAGTTCTGGTCACAAGAAGTAGAGTAGTGACTATTTCACTCACGGAGTGGCCAAAATGGAAGGAAAAGGTGGAATTGGAAAGATTCTACAAAAAACAAAACAAAAAAGACTGTATTTCCCTTTATTCCCTCACTGAAGAAAACCTACGATTAGCTCTATAAGGGTGAAGCAATAGTTTCTTCTCCAAAATACATATTGCATAGTAAGTTATGCTTTTTGAAGCGTTCAGTCCTAGAAAGTAGTTCATCCAAACCATTTTCATTCTTAAGCTTTATATTGGAGAGAGAAGCAAAATCATTTTATGATGTCTGCCATTTCCTGCCCTATGACTGTTTTCCCATTATCTTTTTTAATGAAGTGATTTTACTTACCAATACTCTGTTGCAAGTCTTTTAAAATAAACTGTTATTGTTATCTTAAGGTATTTTATATAATTAAACAAGTTTATATATTTCTTCTCCTATTAATTTAATTAAAATTTTCATTTCCTAGCTTGTTTAATTTTCCTCCACCTTGGTGTATTTCCTTTAAGTGATCTATTTGTTCTTCATATTTTTTTACATTTATAGATATTAAATATATTGTCATTATAGTATTTTAGAATTTTCATCCATATTACATATAGACATCTCATGTTTGCAGGAATTCACTTAAAATTCCTTGGTGAATCAGACCCTTTCCCAAAAAAAGACTTATTGAAAGTCAAAAACATCTGAGTTGCTTCCTTTGGACCAAAATCTTTAAAAACTAAAGCTGTTGGGCCAATGATTATTCAGAAAATCTATTTGTGGCACTGGTCCCAAATAGTAGGGGTAATATTCTGGCTCCATTGATGTTAATGGCAAAACATCTATTGATTTCACTGGGACTAAGACTCCACTCTAAATGCTTTCTAGTTAAATACTTGTTTATAGCAACAGTTTTAGTATTTGTATTTTCTGGATTAGATCCAGGTGAATCCTTGATTATATACAGTAGAAGTTGTCCAATGAACTAAAAGGAAGCACGCTTTTTACAAAATACAGAATGAGAGAGATCCCAGAAGATTCCAGGGGCACATCCATACATGGAAGCATGTGCACTTGCAGCAGCTCAAATAGAAGAACCAACTGGGCCCTGCTCCCCCAGCTCCAAACCCTGGGGAGAGTTATCTCCCTAGTGGTGGCGCTCTCACTGGGGTGCCGAGACCCTGGCCTCCACCACGTGTGCTCTTTCCATCACCAGGTCATGCTCCAGCTGGTGGCAGGAGTGCGGCTGGAGGCTAAGGGGTGCCTGGTAATTTTGTATCAGGGAGCCCTGGTGAGGATTTTCTATACATTGGGGGACCTGCTGTGCTTCCAGTGCCATGCCCCGGGGCACTTGCATCATGAGTACCCTATGAGCCAGGTGGAGAGGGCATTTGTGAGTTCCACTGGAAAGAGAGGTGCCCCTACCACCAGCACCCCACCCCCTTTTGGCTCCCCTGGCCCCCCATCCACAACTACAAGCCCCCCTGTGACCTCAAGGGACCTGCCCCCCAACCAAGTTTAGTGGAGTCCCAGGGATGGCAGCAGCAACCGGGGGGAGAGAGGGAGCAGGGCTCTCCTGCCCCTAGTCATACCCCCATCATGGCTGGCCCACCCCCCCAACCCTCACAGTCTTTTACTGGAGCCTGTCCACCTGAGGACAACCCCATGGCTGAGTGGGTGCAGGTCCCCTCTGGGTGTAAAGACAAGAGGAAGGCCCAGGCAAAGCTGGAGCCCTCTGACATTGAGGACTACTCTCCCACTCCCAAGACCACCACACAAGGGGAAGGAGTGGCCCAGCCTCCAGGAGCCTCCCCAGCTGTGCCTGACACCCCACCCCCAGGAAAGATCAAATGGGTGATCCCCATGGAGGTTTTGGGTCTGTTGGATAGTCCCAAACAGGAGCCCATGGAGGAAGCCCTTCATTCTGCTGACCAGAGCCTACCCCCTGAAACCATGGGTGCCGAGGCCTTCCCTTGGGTAGACCTGGCAGCAGAGCCTCCTCCCTTTTATGATCTGTGGGATACAGAGGCCCTGGGGCTCACCTCAGTGAGTCCTGAGGAAGGACGTCCCCTTTCCCAGGACTCCAAGGCAGATGCCAGAGCCACTCCGGTGCCTGGTGAGTCTCTTCCCTCCCCGTCCTAGGAAAACCTCACCTCCAGCCTGCCCCTTAGTCCTGCACCAGAGGGGGTCATGGTGGGGTCCCCTAATCAATGGACCAATCCTGTATAGACCCCTGGGGCTCCAGCTCTACCCCACCATCTTGTGAAGGAGCCCCACCCCTACCCCTGTTCCAGGGGGCTGCAGAGCTCTCCCAATCCCAAACAGAGTCCAGGGTCCTAGTGGACTGGGGGGTTCAGATGGTGCCTAAGGAGCCCTCTGAGCCCCAGGACCAGGAGAAGGATGCCTGAGAATGAGCAGGCTCCATGGAGTCTGCAGACCTCTTGGTCCCAGCAGCCCCAGGAATGAGCTATTTGCATTTCTTGACTGTGACTACACCTGCCAGTCCACCAGCAAGGTACAGCTAGCCTTGGACTGCTGAAGAGATTTTGACAGTGTCTTTGCCACTGGGGGGGGGGGCCGGAGGGGGGGGAGGGGAAGGCAAGAAGCCCAAAAGCTGCAATGCCCAGATCTATAGGCAGGTCCTCAGTCTCATAGATGCCCTCTATACATATGGGAGGGTGCTACGTGAACCGGCAGGCCCCATACTGGGAGTTGAGATGCACGAGGCCCCTGCTGAACCGTCTACTCCACCTGTCCAGCCATGAGGTCATTTAGGATTAAGGACAGTTGGGGATCAGGAGCAGAGGGATCAGGGCGCATGTGTGCCACACATGCACATGTGCCCCCTTACCTCAGCGGCTGAGGCAGCAGGTGGCGAACAGCAGTGGCAGCAGCCAAGGAGACAGCAGAGGGGGCAGCAACAGCTGATTCCCCCTAAGGTAAGTGGGGCAGCCCTTTGGAGCCCTCTTAGCTCGCCTGACAGGAAACCGCACTCCCAAGCCGCGTGCAGGCAGCGCGCGCAAACAGTGTGCACAAACAGGCGCGCTCTGTAACGGTGCGCCAGCATTTGCGCCAGCGTTCACATAAGGTGGGCTTGAGGCAGCAGCCCAGAGGGGCACCTCCATCAAGCGAAAGCAGTAGATGCAGCTCTGCAGACATGGTACAGATGCAGAGCGCTGCTGCCAGGGGCCTCGCCCTGTTGCCTGCCATGGGCTCTTCTGAGGCCTCCACCCAGACGGAGCTCATGGCGGGGTTGGTGGCCCCTTGCCCCCCTGTCTGTGGGGGGGCTCGGTAGGGTCCTTGAGGGGGTGGGGCCTGGTGGTCCCCTTGCCTGTCCCTCCTGTGCCCGACTTGGGGCCCTGGAGGAGCAGGTGAGGGAGCTCCAGGCTGAGGTGAGCAGGCTGAGGGGGATCAGGGATGCAGAGGATGAAATTGATGCCTATCTTTGTTCTCTGCAGACCCAGTCACCCACTGTACAGCCCCCACAGGAGACGCGTCCAACGCAAGAGTGGCAGAAGGTGTCCAGATCCAGAGCTGCTAGGCCTAGAGTGGTGGAAGCTCCCCAGGTACACCTGGGGAACAGGTTTGAGGCCCTGGCAGCTGTGACGGAGAAAGACAGAGCAAATGCCTCCGGCGGGGACAATGCCACTCCCCATGCAACATGGAATGGGCAGAGAACGAACACCAGGAGGTTCTGTAGGGGGGCTGTTAGGAAAGCTAAGGCGGACATAGAGCTAGGACTAGCATCCAAAATCAAAGATAATAAAAAGTCCTTTTTCAAATATATAGGGAGGATGAAGAAGGCACCGGAAAACGTGGGGCCCCTGCAAAATACGCTGGGCAGACTGGTGGTTGTGCCAGAGGAGAAGGCAGACCTCTTTAACAAATTCTTCACCTCTGTTTTCTAGTGCAGGGACCAGGACTCCCCCACCATGATTCGAGATGGACTTGAGGGGAACGCCTCCAGACCTAAGGTTGACGAGGACCGGGTTAGAGTGCTTCTGGAGAGGCTGGACGTGTTCAAATCAACAGGTCCAGATGCTCTCCACCGCAGGGTGTTGAGGGAGCTAGCAGGGATTATTGCAGGGCCCTTGGCATGGCTTTACAAGCGCTCGTGGTGCTCAGGCCAAGTGACAGTTGATTGGAAGATAGCCAATGTGGTCCCCATCTTTAAAAAAGGGAGGAGGGAGGACCCGGGAAACTATAGGCCCATCAGCCTTACCTCAATCCTGGGGAAACTCTTTGAGAAGATCATCAAGGAGCACATCTGTGATGGGCCGGCATCGGGGATGATGCTCAAGAGCAACCAGCATGGTTTCTTTAGGGGCAGGTCATGTCAGACCAACCCGATTGCCTTTTATGATCAGGTGACAAAAGCATTGGACGCAGGTGTCGCCGTGGATGTAGTCTTTCTGGACTTCAGCAAGGCCTTTGACACTGCCGACCACCCCATCCTCATTAAAAACTAGGCAACTGTGGCATTGATGCCTACACAGTCAGATGGATTGCAAATTGGCTGAAGGGTCGTACTCAGAGTGTGGTGGTGGACGGATCATATTCGACCTGGGGGAAGTTGGCAGCAGAGTCCCCCAGGGCTCGGTCCTTGGGCCCGCACTGTTCAATTCCTTTATCAGCGATTTGGACAATGGGGCGAAAAGCAACCTGTTTAAATTTGCTGATGATACCAAAATTTGGGGTGAGGTGGGCACGCTAGTAGGGAGGGAAAGACTGCAGAAAGTCCTGGATAGGTTGCAAGGGTGGGCTAACAAAAACAGGATGTGTTTCAATATGGACAAGTGCAGGGTGCTGCACTTGGGCAGTAGTAACCAGCAGCACACTTATAAGATGGGAAAATTCCTTCTTGAGAGCACGGAGCCAGAAAGGGATCTTGGAGTCATTATTGACTCCAAGATGAACATGGGCCAACAATGCAAGGTCACGGTCGGCAGGGCTAACTGGACCTTATCGTGCATCCACAGGTGCATCTCAAGTAGGGCCAAGGAGGTGATCCTCTCCCTCTACGCGACACTGGTCAGGCCACAGCTGGAGTACTGTGTCCAGTTCCGGGCACCCCACTTCAAGAGGGATGTGGACAACATTGAGAGGGTCCAGAGGAGGGCCACCTGCATGATCCAGGGACAGCAGGGCAGACCCTACAATGAGAGGCTACGGGACCTGAACCTGTTCAGCCTTCACAAGAGAAGGCTGAGAGGGTACCTGGTGACCGTCTATAAACTCACTAGGGGGGACCAGAAGGGTTTGGGGGAGCCCTTGTTTCCCCTAGCGCCTCCTGGGATAACAAGGAATAACAGCCACAAGTTGTTGGAGAGTAGGTTTAGATTAGACATCCGTAAGAACTACTTCACAGTCAGGGTGGCTAGGATCTGGAACCAACTTCCAAGGGAAGCGGTGGTGGCTCCTACCCTGGGGGTCTTTAAGAAGAGGCTTGATGCCTACCTGGCTGGGGTCATTTGAGCCCAGTTTTCCTCCTGCCCAGGCAGGGGGTTGGACTTGAAGATCTACAAGGTCCCTTCTGACCCTACTTCTATAATTATGAGTCTATGATTAAGATCATGACCCTCAATGTCCACGGCTGTAGGAAGGGTTTCTGGAGGTGCCAGGTGCTCTCCTTCCTTTAGGAGGGAGGGTACCCCATGATATTCTTGCAGGAGACCCTGATGACTCCAGCCAACAAGCCAAATTGGCAGCTGGGGTGGGAAGGCATGGTCTTTTTTTAGTTACCTAAAAAAAGGCCCCCCTGTTCTCCCCAGGCCTGCAGCCAGAGGTTCTCCAGGATGTTGAGGTGGTGCCGGGCTGCCTGCCGCACCTCTGGGTCCAGGTGCAGGGGCTGGTTCTGAACCTTCTGAATGTGCACACCCCTGTGAGGGACCCAGAGTTGGCAGATTTCTTCTGCCAGGCGGCCACATACATTTGCACCCTCAACCCTCATGAGTTGAGGGTCCTTGGCAGGGACTTTAACATTACTCGAGATGTGCAAGACTGCTCAGGCAGGGAGTGGAACCAGGCCACTGTGGACGTCCTCAGAGAGATCCTGATGAACTACTCCCTGGTGGACATCTGGCGTGCCTGTCCAACCCCCCTGCCTTCACCTATGTGAGGGTGGGGTAGGAGCAGGCATGCATTCCCAGTTGGACTGGGTTTATATCTCTTTGCTGCACCTTGCCCAGGCCCACTCCTCTGGCATCTGGCTGACCCCTTTCAGTGATCACCACCTTCTCTGGGCCCAGGCCATGCTAGGGGCTGGGCATCTAGGGTCAGCCTACTGGCATTTCAATGCCAGTCTCTGGAGGATGTGGGCTTCATGGAGTCCTTCCAGGAGTTCTGGCTGGCCTGGCTGGAGCAATGGGTAGCTTTCCTCTTGGCTAAGAGATGGTGGGATGTGGGGAAGGTGCGCATCCAGCTTTTTTGCTGTAGCTACACTCGGAGGAACACCCGGCTGAGGGAGGCAGTCCAGGACCATCTCAAGTGGGAATCGCCGGAGATGGAGAGGCACTGACCCAAGCACCCCGCCTTTCTGCAGAGAGTGTTGGGAGAGGTGGGAAAAGCTTTGTGCTCTGGACAACTATGCCTGTGGTGCGTTTATCTGGTCGCACACCCAGCTCCTTCAGGAGATGGACCGCAGGTCCTGCTTCTTTTATGCCCTGGAGAGGAGGCAGGGGTCCAAGAAGTACATCACCTGTCTTCTGGCAGGTGACAGCACCCCCCCCACACACACACACAGATCCAGGCTAGATGTGCCAGTGTGCGTGGGCCTTATATGAAGGCCTAGATCTGACCGATACTGAAGCCTGTCAGACCATGTGGAAGGGACTCCTAGAGGTCAGTATGGGCAATGGGAACTGGCTGGAAGTTCCTCTCACTCTGGCTGAGATTTTGGCCACCCTCTGCCTGATGCCTGGCAACAAGGCGCTGGGCATCAACGGGCTGATCGCAGAGTTCTACCAGGCCTTCTGGGACATCCTTGGCCCAGACCTTGCAACGGACTGGGCTGAATCTGAAAGAAGTGGGGAACTGCCCCTGTCATGCTGGAGGGCCATGCTGACCCTCCTGCCGAAGAAGGGGGATCCCCAAGACCTAAGGAACTGGTGTCCCATGTCCCTCCTTTGCACGGACTACAAGGTGGTAGCAGAGGCCATCTCGCTGCACCTGCAGTCTGTGCTGATGGATGTGATCCATCCTGGCCAGACATACAAGGTCCCTGGATGTTCCATCTTCGACAACCTGTACCTGGTTTGGGACATCCAGGAGCTAGCATGCCAGGAGGCCCTATCTTTCGACTTCCTGTCCCCGGACCAGGAGAAGGCATTTGACTGAGTGGATCACAAGTTCCTAACAGGCATGCTGCAGGCCTTTGGCTGTGGGCCTTTGGCTTTGGGCCTCACTTTGTGTGGGCTCTCCAGGTGCTGTACGCCTCTGCAGAATGTTTGGTCAACTGGACCCTGAAGGAGCCCATCCCACTCAGGAGAGGGGTGCATCAAAGCTGCCTGCTGTGAGGCCAGCTATACACCTTGGCCCTGGAGCCCTTCCTCATTCTCCTACAGAAGTGGGTAGCGAGGTTGGTGCTCCAGGAGCTGGCGGTGAAGCTGGTCCTCTCAGTGTATGCTGACGACGTACTCTTCATGGTCCAGGACTCAGGTGACCTGGCAGAGGTGGAAGCCTGCCAGGCATTGTACTCGGCAGCCTCCTATGGGTCAACTGGGTCAAGATCTTTGGCCTGGTGGTGGATGATGGGTGGCAGGTGAGCTCACTACCACCTCTGCTCCGCAGGATACACTGGAATGCAGGCTCGCTGCTCTACTTGGGGGCCTACCTGTCCCCCACAGACCCCTCCCCACTGGAGAACTGGCACCAGATGGAGGCAAGGGTGGTGGAGTGGCTCTGGGCATGGACAGGGCTCCTGAGATGTCTCTCCCTGCATGGAAGAATGCTGGTACTGAACCAGCTGGTCCTGTCCATGCTATGGCATCACTTACACACCCTGCCTGTTACCCCCTGAGGTCCTAGCAGGACTCCAGAGATGGGCACTGGAGTTTTTCTGGCCAGGATGGCACTGGGTCACTTCAGAGGTCCTGAGCCTCCCCTTGCAGGAGGGAGGCCAGGGCCTGGTTTGCCTGCGCAGCCAGATCTTGGCATTCTGCCTTCAAGCCCTGCAGTGACTGCTATACGGTATCGGTGGCCATGCGGCATGAAGCTACCTGGGGTGCGATTTTCTTCACCACTTCCAGGGGTTCTGATATGACCGGCAGCTCCTCAGCCTGTGGGGATTCTCCCTGCAAGACCTGCAAGGGCTGCCAGATTTCTACCAGGACCTCCTCCGGTTGAATTTCACCCCCCACCTTTTTGTCTTTGGTCACCCCAACTGCAGCCCCACCAAGTCCTGGGACCTCCTGGTCAAACTCCTCCTGGCCCTGGCCAAGTGGGCCCTGTACCTGACCAGTGTCACCGCTGGTTACCGCAGCGCAGGGTTCGGGGTCTTAAGGACCCTAGACAGCAGGCGGGTACTAGTAACACCTGGAGTGGAATTAGGCACCAATGCGTATTGGTTGTACTTAGATTGCTTTACTTACACTGCTGATGGTTACAGTGCAGGACAAAAACTGACTTGGATTACAGTTGCAAACAGGTACAGGATTCATTAGGTCGGTCTGCACAGGTGTACGGGCCGGCAGTCGCCGGTTTACGTCTAAATTTGGGTCGGTGACGGGGAGTTCTTGGTGGTTGATCAGTCCTCCAAGTTGCCTCTGAGGTGTTCTCTGAGGTCTCCGAGATGTATACAGAGTTCTCACTCTCTCATATGCTCGGAGTTCTCCAAGTTGGGTGGAAACTGTTCTTAACTTTTATATGACTAGCGAGCCAATTGCTAGTCGCCACGTAGGAATAATTTAGAATCAGCCAATAATAGTGTGCGTATTTGCATACGAATAGCAGGAACTTTTTTCTAAGCTGTAATTTTCCACTACTGTAGCATTTGGTTACTGGGTTCAGGCATAGCGGAATTTTCCACTGTGACCTAGTTACTGCCATGAGAATGACTGACAGCAAAACTGTGCCATATGTATCAAACTAATGGAATTTTCCTCCCTGCTATACTAATTCTCCTCTGTGCTATAGGCATCTAAATAATGGGTTCTGACATGCCCCTTGCCTATAGCACAGCCGTATTACAGCCTCTGCAGATCGTTTACATCTTCAAGACTGGGATCAATTGACAAATGGGTATATACAAAAGCTGATAACAAAACCAACTAACACATATGCAAATACCAATACAAACAAAAGGCCTTATCCAGGTAATAACGGGGATTAGAGGGGTTAAAAGGCATAAGGATGCATCCATCCCTCTCTAATACCTGAGATTTTGTTGTGTTAGTGGTGATTTTTGTGCCTCCGTAGTTATGACAGAATAGATTAAGAGCTCAAGTTATAGATAATTTTCGTCCAGAAACCCGTCGTTGTTACAGGATTCAGGTGGCAAGCGAGTATATACATAAGCTGATAGCTTAACAAATCGCTCTTTAACAAACTGTAAAATACAACAACCCATACATACAACAATGGCTATTACTATTAATGGTAAACACAAGGTAATGAGGGGAGTTAGTAAATGCATTAACCAAGATGATGTGTCCCATCCCATCCAGCCGAAAATGTCAGCTAACCATCCCTTTCCGATCCCAGCGACGTTGTTAGTGTCTGCGGCAATTTGTTTTATGCGGTCGAGTTGATCTTCTAGTGGAATAGTAACATTAGGTACGCTAATACAACAGTGTTCCCTAGACAGATTAAGGAATTGACACACGCCTCCCAGATGTAGTAACATCGCATCGAGGGCTAAGCGGTTTTGCATGGTCATGTGTGATGTAGCCTGTAATTGATGGTTTAATAACCATAGGGATGTTTCGGTGCTATTGGCTAGGAGCTCAACTTGCTCAGCCAACTTGGCGATAGCGACTCTTGCCTTGCCTATCCCTATTCCCCATGCAAAATAACTTTCAAGCGCCCACACGAATTTTTGGTTGAATTTCTCTGTGTCTGTTAACTGGCTCCACACCGGAGTGCGTCGCGCATGGCGATGAAGTAACATTGGGCTAGGGGGTCTAGAGGTGCTGGCATATAAGGGAGGACAAAGAGATACAGTAGTCAAGAAACATTGTACTCTAGAAAGTGTGGCTGGCAGTGCTGTATATAGGTGTCCCTCTGAACAAGCCCATAACATTCCTAAGGGAGCGGGGGTTGACAACTGTGCACAGTTACCCAAGAAATAAGAGGTTTGCCAGGCTCGTTTGGGCTTAACAATTAACTTCGCACCGTGGCATGCAGAACTTATTAATGCTGCTCTTAGAATGGGATAGTAAAAGGAATTCCAAGTTTGATTATTGGATACGTTAACTGCTAATGATGCATTCCAAGTAACTATAGGTGGGGATTTGTGAAGAGGCGACAGAGTAACCCTGGGGAGAGGGCCAGGTAAAAGTGGACAGCGGTTACAGGTACCCGTACAGTTGGCATAACAAGGTGGGAGTGTGAGGTACCAGGGGGGAGTTATGGTCCGTGGGTCCCAGGTCAGAGAGTTATCTGGCCTGGACCAATCTATGCCTTGGGGATTGATTCCCCATGGGACCTAAGAGAATGGGAGTGGGAGGTTAGCGCCTACACGGACAATAGATGTATATGTGCAGTTTTTCCCGGTTGTGTTAAAGTGGGCAAAAGTGAAATTTATCGGCCAACTGTAGCTAGTGGTTTCCCCCAGCTCACCGCTGGTTATATTAATAGAGGTGCACGGCTCTCTGGATCTAGTTTCAAACCAGTCGGTGACGTTTAAGGGTGTTAGGTAAGGGATAAAGACAGGATCATCAACAGAGAGAGGAAGGCGGAGACAGGCGGTGAGACCATCCCCTCCCGAGTGATCACCTATGGCATCGGCCCAGCTTGACAGCATAGACAACATGGTGTTCGGCATCGATGGTGGATCATCAGTTGGGGTGCTTGTAAGTACCAGGTGGTAGACGACAGACAGCAAGAACACGGGCAGCATCATCCTTGGAGATGTAGCGGAGTAAAGGGTCAGGAGCTAGAAAAGAAAAAAGCAAGGAAACAGTAACTGTTTTACAATTTAAGGGGGTGTTGCGTGCGGGTTAGCGTGGCGTGATAGCCAGTTGTGGTGAACAAGAAGCGTGCTTGGTCCGTCGTCGAGGTTAAAGGTTACAGTGTAGGTGTTCGGGTACTGTTCCAGACGGACGACGATGCCTTTGTGCACACGCGGGTGCGATTGATGTGAATGTGGAATTGTAATCCAGAAGAGTTCACTCGGCACAAATTTCAGATTCCACGGTTCTGGCTGTCGCAGGATGGACTTGTCCCATAGAGTTTTGTCCACATTCAGAGAGATGAGAACGTCATGGTTCACTCTTGTCCAATTTTTGTAGGTGCTGCTTCCCTTTAGGCGCAATCATTCTTTGTAGAGGCCGATGTGCCTCTCCACTATGTTGGATTGGGGGTGGTATGGGAGGTGCAAATGCCAAGTGATGTTATGCAAGCGTGCGAATTTGTTGACTGCAATGGAGTTAAACGGCAGCCCCCCATCTGACTGAATCGTGTCGGGGGTTTTCCAGGCTGCAAATGCTGTTGTTAGTATCGCTATTACTGCCGCAGCATGACTCTTCCGCAATGGGATTACTTGAAGCTGTCGGGTGCCAAGACTGACAACGACAAGTCCTTTATTTGGCAGTTTTGCACCGGGTAGGGGTCCCAGCAGGTCTACTTGCCAGACTTTTCCTGGCGCGAATTGGAGCGGGTCTAATGCTCCAATTTGGTGTTTCACTGGGTGGCACTTTTCCTTGGCGCAGGGTTCACATGCGCGCGCTACCCGTTCCCAATCAGTTCTAGACCTGTAAGGAGTACGGCTGTTCGTAGTTAACCGCCAGCGGGTGTGACAAGTTCTTGGTCTGGAGTGCCCCCAGTGGTCGTGTAGCCAGGCCAAAAATGGATCTACCTCAGTTTCTTGGTCACCCTCTTCGACTGTTAAGACGACATCTGTGCGAAGGGGATCTTCTAATAATTTATCAATTACTTCATGCACCAAGTCAGTCTCGGGTCTGTGCGACTTAGTATGCTTAATTAGAGGGAGAACAGTGAATGTAGACAACATATCGAAGATGTCTCGCCAGATGTCTAAGTTTTGGGTTGGTTCTCCCGTGCCTGTAACAATTTTGTAGATGTATTGGGAATTGATCGCAATTACGGGAGTCGGAAGTGTTCCGCCGTGGTGCTGGAGACAGTGTTGTATTACTTCCTTGAATCCTAATAGCTCGTTCTTTCGAGCCGAGCTGTGTCCCGCATAAAGTTTGGTGTCGTGGCAGGGTCTACAATAGAATCCATATTCTCCATCTCCCCGAGTGGTACCATCAGATGCCATCCAAGCGGGAGCCGTTGTTCCGTAGAGGATAGGTAGAATGCCTTCCCTCGCGTCTGGATTGGGTGCTAGATCTTCACACTTCCAGCAGTGCCAGTAGTAATGGTGGTTAAGTACCAGCGTGTTCCACATAGATGGTTCTCCTTGGAACTGCGAGTCTGGCCTTTCAGCGCTCAGCAAGGGTAGGAGAGTGGCTCCAGGTGCTCGAAGGATTCCGTGTCCGTGAGACAATAACTCCACTAGTTGTCCTGCCATTAGAATTTTCCTGATATTTCCATATCTGTTCTGGGCTGCTTGGAGAGTTCAGTGAGAGGTATATGTTAGCTCACCTCGAGAATTATGGGCTGTGGCCCATACGTGACTGGTCGTGTATCCCAGAGTCACGGTCATCGAGTCGGTAAAGTCAAATGCATAAAGTGGCGTCGTCTTAATAGCTGTGAGGAGCTGATGAAGGTCTCTTGCATCCTTTTCAGTCCACAGTGTTAATTTTTGGGATTTGTTATGCAGTTGGCGTTGGAGTCTTGCGAGTACTGGCAAATGGGTTGGCATAATGTGATGCCGGTACCAGTTTAGATACCCGAACAATTGTTGGAGCCGTTTTTTGTTTGTCGGCAATGGTTCCTCTAACAGGCTGGTGTCCGGGCTCCCATGGGTTACACCGAATCTTATTTCCCTGACGAATTTGGTACCCAGAAATGTGATGTCAGCTGTGGGCTGTAATTTAGATTTCTTCACATTGACTGTCCATCCTTTTCTGATGAGATGGGAGATTAGGTCGTTGGTGACTTGGGTTACCTCTTGTTGGTTGCGTCCCATAATAGCAATTTTGTCAACATAACTCCAAATTCTCAGTTTATTTTGGCTAGGCAGAATATGGGAAGAATGAAATTCAGTCAACGTGTCATTCATGGCTCCTGTGGCCAACGCGGGTGCGTTGTGGTATCCCTGCGGGCAGACTGTCCATTTGTACATGGTGCCATTGACGCACATGTTCAATATTCCTTCGGTGTCATTAATTGGGATGGAGAAGAACATGTCCTTAAGATCCAAGGTTGTTCCTAGCCACGATTCCTTTTGAAATTGTGCCATTTCGTATAGGCATTGAGGCAGCGTAAGAAGATTTGGCTGCATAAGTGGTAGACACCGCTTGTTGGCTTCGCAATAATCTACTACCAATCAGACTTTGTCGGGCTTTCCTGGCTTCACGATTCCCCATCCTGGCGAGAGTCGAGTGCTGGCTGTTATCGGTTGGATGCATCCCTGTTGTTCGAGGCGTCGAAGAAGATCCATCAATGCCTCCTTGAGGGGATCTCTGGTCGGGATCGGTTTGTAGCACCATATGGATGTGTTACATAGTGTGGGTTGGTGCCAGTTGGACTCGGCTATAAAGATTGGTAGGGCTTGTAATATCTGTTCTTTTAGTTGTGGTGCCTTGATGCCGGGGATACCTAGGATATTTATGCCCCCTAGAACTGCCTCAAGTGGCTTGTCATGACCGATCACCTGGAATTTGACTTTCGCAGTAGCTGCTTTTGCGTTCAGTCCTTGCACTATGATGGTTTTTGAGGTTTTTTTCATCAGGTGTCGTAGGAATTATAACGTTGACTTGTGCTCCTGTGTCAAGGAGGAAAGAAACCTTATGCTGCATTGTGGGGTTAGCAGGGTTCCAGACGAGGAGGCAGGTGTATGGACGTGAGTTTAAGGGATCAGATTTGGGAGCGTGGCCACCGGTTCGACCAGCGGCCACTACTCATTTTTTGGCTTTTCGTTATACTTAAAGCCCAATTTCTCGGCAAGTGCCTTCTGTCCTTCGTCCCTTAGGGCGCGCAGTTGCTGTTTGGTGAGGCCGGACTCATTCAACAAGAACCAGAACATAGCTTTTTCCTTCGCAGTCCTCTCTGGCGGTGGTCTTGGCTCCGTGTGAGGTGGCCTATCATGGTGTTCGATGGGACACGTCAGATATGGATCTGATTCTGTGGCCCAATGCACGCTCTTTGAGGACCTGGCTGTTTTCATTAGGGCCTGAAGACGTCCGAGTTGACTTAAGATGTTTCCGGCTTGGTGGCCCACCTGCGGGGTGAGGAGGAGGCGGAGGGTGATGGCATGAGACCCTCTGTAAACCTCTACGCAGGCCTCCATGGCCTCCGAAGCGATAGGGACTGTTCCGGGTTTTGTTAAGTAACAGTGTGGCCAAGGTCCATTAGCTTGTTGTGCTGTTAATCCCAGTGGTCTGTGTCTGGCTTGCTACGTGCAGTACGATGTTCCAATGATGGCCAATAGCAACTGCTCAGCCGATGTTAGTTCTGGCCGGCCATCATGCCATACATGGGACTTTTGCTCAATTAGTCCTGCCACCAGTGATGGCAGAGGGATATTCCAAGCAGTGTTTCTTTGCACTGGTCCCAGATCGGTAGCATGTCCCCCACTCCACACCGCTTGGCAGGTGAGGAAGCAGGCCTCTTCTAGGTCCAGTAATTCCGAGCCAAACTCGACCACTAGTCGACCGAGCCAAATGGCTGAAGTCTCTCCATGTTTGATTTTTGATTCTTTAAATAACTCTTGCATTTCAGCTCGATTGTGGGTACGAAGCATAGTGGTGGCCTTGGTTTGACCCTGGGGGTTGGTCGTATACTTAACTATGCTTATGGGAAGGGCCTCTGTCGGAGGAGGCTCCGAGGACAGGGTGGGCAGAACCGGATATAATGACTCACCATCCTTTCTTCTGTTTTCATAAGGAGGTGGTGAGGGTTCCGCAGGCAGGGCTACCAGCACTGGAGCCACCTCGTTCCGCCCCAGCTCTAGTGCAGTGCAGGAAGGCGGCTGGTTTCGGTTACAGTTACAAAAAGGGGGTGGAACCATTGGGGATGGTGCCTCCCCGGAGGGCGGGGCCATTGGCTGCGCTCTCGCCCGCTCTTCTGTGGTGCCACCCTCTTCCTCCTTCTTCTCCGGGCCCTCCGAGTGCTTCTCCTTTTTCTCGGCGCCATTTTCGGGCGGTGGCTTAGGGGGTTCCACCGCTGCTCCGTCTGCAGCGGCTTTGCCGCCAGTTATTAACTGGCTACTTAAGCTTTCGATATTGCGCGTTGCGTTGACAAACGTGCGGCATAGAACATTAATCATTTTTCCCTTGTCCCATTTGTGGCCCATCCATTTAGTTGCGGTGTGGCCCTCCGTCTCCAAATTTTTACGGAGCTGGGTGAGCAGTTCATGACTGCGTGACTGGGGTACCAGGGTCGGACAGTTAAACTTGTCGGGGGGTGTTCCTTCCCCGCCCTCTCGTACGTGGTGGATGCAGCAGGCAAACTCCTGGGCGGGGGTCGGGTCCAGCACGCCCGTTGCTTTCACCCGATGTAGGGACAGGGTTCCCGCTTCGTCCCAGGGTCTATACATGACCCCTTTTCCGCCCACAACACAGCCCAGGGCCTTTACATCGAGCTTAGCGCTCCACTCTTTCCCCTCTCCCGCTTTGCCCCTCAGAGAGAAATGACTGGTGACTGTGTTTAGTCCCGTTCCCCCGGCCTGATGGTAGGTAATGTGTGCCCACAGATCATCCGAATCGGATGTCAGGCGCTCCCCACTGTGACATGGGCAGTTCTTAACTAGTTCTAACTCCATTGCGTCTTCCCCGGATCCTGTTCGTGATGCCATGTTGCCGCCGGTTACCGCGGCGTGGGGTTCGGGGTCTTAAGGACCCTAGACGGCAGGCGGGTACTAGTGACACCTGGAGTGGAATTAGGCATCGATGCGAATTGGTTGTACTTAGATTGCTTTACTTACACTGCTGATGGTTACAGTGCAGGACGAAAACTGACTTGGATTACAGTTGCAAACAGGTACAGGATTCGTTAGGTCAGTCTGCAGAGGTGTACGGGCCGGCAGTCGTTGGTTTACGTCTAAATTTATGTCGGTGACGGGGAGTTCTTGGTGGTTGATCAGTCCTCCAAGTTGCCTCTGAGGTGTTCTCTGAGGTCTCCGAGATGTATACAGAGTTCTCACTCTCTCATATGCTCGGAGTTCTCCAAGTTGGGTGGAAACTGTTCTTAACTTTTATATGACTAGCGAGCCAATTGCTAGTCGCCACGTAGGAATAATTTAGAATCAGCCAATAATAGTGTGCGTATTTGCATACGAATAGCAGGAACTTTTTTCTAAGCTGTAATTTTCCACTACTGTAGCATTTGGTTACTGGGTTCAGGCATAGCGGAATTTTCCACTGTGACCTAGTTACTGCCATGAGAATGACTGACAGCAAAACTGTGCCATATGTATCAAACTAATGGAATTTTCCTCCCTGCTATACTAATTCTCCTCTGTGCTATAGGCATCTAAATAATGGGTTCTGACAACCAGGAAAGAGGCTCTGGCCAGGAAGGTGCCCGGAGACTGTGAGGCCACTTTCCTGTCCCTTGTCCGTGCATGTTTCTGGACAGATCACCAGTGGGCGGCATCCACCAGCTCCTTGAATGCCTTTGGGGACCAGTGGGTATGGCTCAGGGGGCTCCACTAGGTGTCCCTCTCTGGTGAACTTGTTTTCACATTTTGAATCTATAACCCCCACATCACTCCAGCCTTTTCTTCCTTAGTTGACCCACAAAAAAAAAAAAATGTAGTGTCTTTCAAACTTTGGCCCCACACAGTAGTGGGGGCTATTAGGCACCTAGGTGGGCCTTAAGGACCATGATTTCCAAAAGATACAAATAGACAGGAGCTTCTGGGGCCCAGCCACTTAGTACCTGGGGACACTACACCTTGTGCCAGCCAGACTGCTGCAGCAGCATCCCAAATGCATTTTAAAAAATACCCCCAAATCCATTTTTTCCCACAATTAAAACAAAAGACTGTTCTATACACACACACACACACACACACACACACACACCTAGAGAGACAGAGAGACAGCGATCAGTTAGGCAATGCTTTATTGGTATATTTACAATGTTAAAGCAATTTGGAAACTACCGGTGTCTACCATCATGATAAAATACATTCTAAATACTTATGTGTTGATGTGTGCTTTTGGTTTTATTCATGTGATGGGTGTGTGATGGGGGGATGTGGTGTCTGCAGGAAGGGGATGGGTGGGGGTGTGGGGGAAGGTGTGTGTGTGTGTGTGGAGGGATGTGGGTTGGTGTGTGGGTAGGTGTGGGGCAAATGCTGGGGGGCACTGTGGGTGTGTGGGACCTTGTGGGGGAGCTGCTCAGGAGGGGTGGATCCCCTAGCCCCCACAGGGTGCAGCCTTCCCAACATAGCACATGGAATGCCCCCCGCCCCCGCAGGGCCCCAGCTCACCCCTTGAGGGCCACATCCCCTATCCCCCACAGGACCCCAGCCCCACCCCATCCAGGGTCCCAGGCACCCTGGAGGGCCTCCCTCAGATAGATTATCTTATAATTGCATTTTTTTCACCTTCCCTATGAGCTTGTTTAGCAATAGGAGGTTTGGAACTTAGAAATGATGCATGGCAGGGTCCAGTTCTTCAGTGTTGATTGGGCTGTTAAATGCTTGCATTAGGAAGGGAAGATTCCTTTTCTACTCACTTTGATCAGGAATGGCATTGCTCATTGGTGACTTTCTTTCACAAATTAGGAAGCCTAGGGATAACTAAGACTTCATTAAGGGGTGCTGAGCTTCTGATTAGCAGCAGTAAAGCTAATTATGACAGTTTTTAGTATCTGGTATTAACATTATAAGAGATGCACCGATACATCAGTGTGATATCAGATCAGAATAGGAGGAAATTGGCCCTGATGGGGCCAATAATTTGGCCAATAAATGTCTGTGCTGTGTGCAGCCACAGAACACCACAGAGCAGAGCTGGAAGTGTGGAGAGTTGCCTCCATCTGGTAAGTCGGAAGGTGCATCGGGGGGTAGATCAATGCCCCCATGGTGAGGGAGGGGGCAAAGCACATGCCACCCACTCCCGCCCTGGCTAGGCACAGTGAAGGAGGGGGCAGGGGCAGGTGCTGCCCAGCTGGGTGGGGGGGGGCAGGAAACGGGACGTGCTTTGCCTGGCATTTGGGTGGAGGAGGGGCATTCAGCTTGGGCTGCACCAGGTGGTGGCACAGCAATACGAACGGAGGTGCAGAGAAATTTGGGGTGGCTGCAGCCTCCTCCCAGTCCCACTGGAGCCTGCTCAGAGCCCAGCCCCCAGCAAGAAAAGCCCCATACAGTGCTGACTCTGGCTCTACCCTGAAGCTGCAGCCTCCCCTCCCCCCCCACCTTCCCTCCTGGGGTGCAAGCAGCGGTGGGAGCTGCCTCCATCCCATGAGCAGCAGCTCTGTCCCACACCCCCTGCCCGGCTTGGGCAGCATCTGCTCCTGCCCCCTCCCTCACCACGGGGGGTGTTGATCTGTACCCCCATGCCCTTTCCCTTCCCCCTCCCCTTCTACCACACTGGACTTACCACCTGATGGCAGCTGTATTGGATATCAGATCGGTATCAGCTGATATGCCTCCTTAAATAATGGTATCAGTCCCCAAAATCTCTATTGCTGCACCCCTAAACATTATCCATTCTTCTGTCTAGTAAAGATATATCAAAATCCTAATTTGCATATGTCTCTGGCAGAGGAATCCTTGGCAGAACAAAGTGTTGATATCTTGCAATATCAGAGGGGAAAAAAAATGTCCGTAATGCCATCTAGGTCTTTTTCACATGCCAAATTAAATGAACACCTTTGTGAGCAATCTTTCCCCACAATAGATCATTAGGATGTTTTGCAAAAGACATGAATTCTTCATTTTAGTCAACACTGGAAAGACAAACTCCTTCTTTCCTTTTTAAATTGGAACAGTAAATATTCCTGCAAATCTTAATTCTTCATATCTTGCTAGAAGGTGTTAGTGTGCCCATTGGTCTTTATAATTCTTTACAATCTACCCAAGCTATGCATGAAGGAAGCTTTGACATTACTGCTAATATGGCTACTACTGGACATTAGAGTCTATTTGTTACTATAACATATATGCTCACACTGTTTTTTCTTTATAAACAGAGCATCAGAAACTATCCACATTTTCTACCACAGCTTCTTTCATTACATTTGGATGACAACAGCAGCAAATGATGCATTTAAATATTACATTGATAGCTTCATTTAAAAAGATACTGAATTGGCACCTCACCTGTTGTAAACTGTAGCACCATCTGGTCCACAGATAGCAAGGCTTGGAATTGGGTGTCCAAATTCCCAAAAGAACCCCAATAAAAAGTGCACATATGTATATAAAATATACTCAATAAAAGTCTTAACATACTTCCTCAAAGAGGCCACATATTTTTGAAGGGATTGTTTCATATCTTATGATTAATAGAAACACTCTCATGACTGAAAGCATTTTCAGCTGCAAACAATAATCATTCTGCTCACTGTTAGGAAAAAGGTTGACATTTATATTTGAAAAATAGACTGCTCAGTCTGTAAATTTTTAAATTGTGTTTTCTGGATCTTATGTATACTGAGTTATACGAAACCAAGATTTAAAGTATAGCCTAAAGAAATAACTCTGTTGTATAAACCTTTCTTATTTCTAAGACTCTAGTTAATTAAAAGTAATATTGTCATCCTTATTTTAAAGATAAACCCCGATGCCAGTACAGTCTTTTAGCAACCAGTTTTCCAAAGAAATGTTGAATCACTTGCTATAGATTAAAAGAAAAATAAAACTAGTAGTTAAGCGTTTGATAATTTTAACTAAGGAAGAGCCTGATGAATACAAAGTATCATTGTGGTATCTCAACACTGGCATTTTTTATAAATGTATAATAATTATGCCAATATGCACAACAGGCTCTTTCCAGTTTCATCAAACTATGGAATGAACCTTCTCATTAATAGCCTTTTCACTAATATCATAACCTTTGTCTCCAAGTAACTAATTGCTCTCCTGATAGTTCAGTCTATTTTTAGAGAAATAGTCCTGCACAAAAAAATACAAAATGTCCTTTGATCAATCCTTCTGTATGAAGGTGCACTATAGCTTCCACTGAATTGCAATCAGTTGCAACCATTCTTTAGAATACACTAACCAACAGAAGTGCTGAGTACGTGGGGGCCAAAGGGCCCCCTCAGAAAGAGGGATGTAACCTAAAATGAGTAAAACTTTCCATATGTCTATCATCTTAGCCCCCCATTTCCCCCTTCCTCCCCAGCAAACATAAAAGTCAATGCCCATGCTAATCACCATTATTTCATTTGTTTCATTTTGCCCCTAGCTGCTCCTATTTCCCTCTTTTGTGTTTATGGTATTGATTCTTCAGTGCTCCTTTGCAGGGTACTTCTTCTGTTCTGTAACTCTTGAGTTAGGAGTAACTTCTATGATAGCAATCAACCCCCACTCAAAATTAGTCTTGTAAACATCAACTTGTAGTGCCCTTTTGAATGTAATCTCTTAGCGCTGTACTATCTGATTTTTAAAAGAATACAGCTTTAATATTGCAAATGGTTTTATATTTAAGCTTCTATTACAAAATCTGTTGGTAGTTTTGTAAAACTGAAATTGTTCATGAATAATGAGGCTCAGGGGCTAGAGTCAATAAACAACTCTGGTGTCTAAAGCAGGATGTAGGCAGAATTCAGATGCTGATTTCCAACACTGTCGTCCTGAAGACCTTCTTCAGCTGCTTTCTAAGCTTGGAGACCCTTAAATTGCAGAGGTATCTCCCTGTTTGGCTAGAAATTTTCTCAATTGCCTATAATCGCACCCTTGAAAATACTCAGAACTTCCCCTGAGCAGTTTAATTGCCTCATATTTAAACTGAATTGGGATCTAGAAAATAGGTGGTGTTCCTCCTCCTAAATTTCCCGAGAGGCCCAATCTAACATCATACTCTGAATATGCCCAACACAGGCCCATGGGACCAGGCTCCATACAAAACACAGTTTTAGCCACTTTCTTTTCTTCTGTGTATCAGTTTAAAAAGTGTTTTAACAGAATGTCACATGGACCACAGCATTGTGCTGACTGGGCCACATCGAAGTAGTTACGGCCAGTAGAATATATACAAAACCCACAGAACCTCCCTACTGACCACAATTGTGAGCAGAGAGTCATCTAAGGTGGCCAGTCTTTAACCTCATGCTTTTGTGGGGACATAAGTGCTTTTCTTTAATCTGCAGAAAGGTGCCTCCTAATTTGGGTCACAGTACTGAACCCTTCTGGGGAATTAAGTAACCTAACCCTTTCAGACCATGGTGGGAGAAGAATGTACTCCTCCTCTTACAACACGCATATATTTTTTTTATCCAGTATCTTAGTAGTTACACTACTCACTGTGGCAAGGTCAAAGGGAAAGATTGGTGGGGGGAGAGAGAAGTCCCCCTGTCCCCCTGCTTATAGTACATCCTGCTGCCACTGCCCATTTTGAAACCTGCCCATTCCACTCACCTGTCATACCTTGTTGCAAAAGAGTTAGCATGGGAACTGTCTGAAGGGGCTCCCTCCCTATCCAAGTGGTAGGTGAGTAACGCACAAGTCACACGCCAGGTAAAATCTAATAACTCACTTTATTTGCAAGAGCAAAAAACAATCAACAACTCATATTAGAGCAATCTTACAATAGCACATGAATAGCAAGCGCGTCGAGTTGGAGGAAAGGCACTCCAAACTCTTTCCTTTATAGTTACCTGATAAGTCTCGGGAACCCCACCCAGTGTCCTGGTTGGCGAGACTATCTGCTTTATCAGGTCCTCAGCCTTGTCCTCATTGTTAGGCAGCGTGCTGGAACACCATATTTTGCAGCCTCCACATCTCCCCTTAGAGCTGATCCTGGTCTACTGCATGTCTGTTAAACCAGAAAAAGAACCCTCAACTTAAAGTTCTTCCCCATCTTGGGGTAACAGACACAGTCTTTGTCCAAGGTTTTGCCCTGCAGGCCTTCAGTTTAAACAAATCAGGAACAAATAAAAAGCGCAACAAAACTTATTCCCCTTCTGGGTTACTTAAGAGTGCCTGCCATGGCATCCTCCCTCAGAAAGGGACGATCTGATCTTCTCTGAAGTCCATGCTTTGCTGACTCCCTCTTCCTTCTGGGTGAGCTTTTATCTGTCCAGTCCACTCTCCCTTTCCAGTCACGTGGCTTACTCAGCTGCAACTGGTCCTTGCTGACCCAAAAGGGCTTAGTTTAAAAGGGTTCAGGCCTCCTTTCTGGCCTTCTCTCTTCACTCCTCATAGCAGGGACTCAGCACCCTGTTACATGCACCCAGACTGGTGGGAAATGGGGTCTTGGTTCCCTACGCTGCTGAAGGGAATTCAAAAACACATATGCTACTTCCCAGGAGAGTGGTCTAAACAACACCCAACAGGCTCTTCTGCAACAGGGAGTCTCTCAACCACTCCTATTAAAGCTGTTGCATGTTGCATGCAATGGTAATAGTCATTGGGGCAGAGAGAATGATTCTATAACCTAAGGATTGAGGAACTCACCTGAGAAGGGGGAAGAGATCTAGGTTGTAGCAAACTTTTCATTATATCATCTTAATTTTCATAGGAGCATGGACTGGAAGCCAGGTCCCCTATTAGTAAATGCCCTAAATTTATGTTATAGGCTTATGCAGACTCTGACTCAATGAATATTTAATTAAGCTTAGAAGAGTTTCAGCATAATGTCCGAAGAATCGTAGAAACATAAAGCTAGAAGAGACATCAGGAGATTTACTCCCTCTGCTCAAGGCAGGATAATCCCTGACAAAGCCTTCCCAGCTAAGTATTTGTCTAACATGCTCTTAAAATCAACTAAGCATTGGGATTCAACAGCTTCTCTAGGTAGCTTGTTCCAAGCTTTAACTACCTGCATGGTGAGAAAGTTCTTCCTAATATCTAACTTAAATTTTCTTTTTTACAATTTAAGACAGTTACTTCTTGTTTTGGCCCTGCAGCCACAGTAAATAAGCTATCACAATCTTCCATATAACTACCATCCAGGTATTTGAAGACTTATCAAATTCCCTGTCAATCTTCTCTTCTCCAGACTAAATAATCCCAGTTGTTTCAGTCTTTTCTTGTAAATAATTTTTCCCAGACCTCTAATCATTTTTGTCAGTCTCTGCTGGACTCTATTTTGTTCATGTCTTTCCTGAAGTGTGATGAACACATTACCCAAGGGGAGGCCTCACTACTGATGAACAAAACGGAAGAATCATTTCTTTTGACTTTTGATGCTCTAACTAATACAATCCAGTATACTATTGGTTTTTTAAAAACAAACAAACAAGAACACATTGTTGACTAATATTCATTTTATCATCCAATATAACTTCCACATTCCCTTCTGCAATACTGCTGTCTAGACAACTATGTCCCAGTCATGCTACTATTCTATCCAAAGTATAGGGCTTTGCATTTTTCCTTATTGAATTACATTTGATGAATTCTGAGCCATTTCTCCAGTTTATAAAAGCATTATGAATTCTAATCCTAATTTTCTAATCCTCATTTTACCCTTCAGAGAACCTGCAACTCCAAGTGGCTTAGCACCTACTCCAGACCTAAAACAGAGTAGGATTCAAAACAAAGGTGTCTGTCCACCTACATTACCTCATTGTTCAGGCAGAGCACATTTCACATAGATACACAGAATCCAGCTCTACAGAATGACATTCTGGGACCAGAACCTTTCCAGCTAAGTGCCCTCAACATTAGCCTACAGAGTCACACTCACTTTTTCCCCCTTTCTGTCTGGCCCAATGAATTTTGATCTCTTTTCTTCTTACTAGCCCAGCTTGAAAAGGAGGGGACAGTACAGTACACTCATCCAGAATAGTCTGTAGATAGATAGTTAGGAGCTCTCATAGGAGGCTAGAGGCATGGCTTTGAAATCTCGCTTAGATATGTGATCTAACCATTAAACTATGATACATTGGGAAGAGGCAGCTGCACCATAATAGTAATTTTCTAAAAGAAAAGAGTGATCCCTGCTTAGTTCTTCGAAAGAAAAAGCATAGGTGTTATCTACAGGAAATAGGTCTGATACCTGGATCTCAGGTGGCTAAAAAAATCTCCCTGAAGCCCTGATGGGTGGTTTAGGAATCACCTCTATTTTTAGCATCATTCTACAGCTGAATATGGAGTCTGATGACTTTTGACAGCAACTTACCTGGTGTACTGATGCATTTTTTAATCAAGTTCTGATGTTCCTAGCTCATCCCAAGATGTTAGCTAAGATGTCTCACTCAGAGCTTTGGATTCTACTTGGACCACCTGCCTGAACATTAGACATTGGGGCGCCTAACTTTTAGATGCCCCCATCTGTGGCCTTAAGGGCATCAGGCATCTCCAAGATTAGGCAGGAGATTTGAAGATCTGAATTTTGGATTTAGGCACATAAAATGGCAGTTTGCTACCTAAGCACATTTGTGCATCTAGCTTATAATCCTTCTGGAAGTGTGCACAGACGACAATTTTAAAAAGGGGCAGAGGATGACTTGCTGCTTCGTAGTATATTTCAGCACTCTTGGCAGCACTACTTCTGCATGCTTCTACACTGGCATAGAAAAGCTTAATCTCTGTAACCTTAAACCTCATGAAAGTGGATGAAACCTTGCTCATTCTCATTAGTACACACTCCACATGTTATTCCTAGATGCTAGGGTCAGAAGGGACCTCAAAAGATCACTGAGTCTGACCCCCTGCCTAGGCAGGAAAGAGTACTGGGGTGAGATGACTTCAGCTAGATGCCTATCTAGCTTTCTCTTAAAGATCCCCAAGGTAGGGGAGAGCACCACCTCCCTTGGAAGCCCATTCCAAATTCTGGCCACCCTTGCCGTGAAGAAGTTTTTCCTGATATCTAGACTAAATCTGCTCTCTGTCCATTTGTGACCATTGTTCCTTGCTACCCCAAGAGGTGCCCTGGTGAACAGAACATCTCCAATCCCTTGCTGCATTCATTCCCTAATGAATTTGTAGACGGCTTCAAGATCACCTCTCAGCCTTCTCTTGCGGCGGCTGAAGAGCTCCAGGTCCCTCAGTCTCTCCTCATAGGGCTTGTCCTGTAAAACCCTAACCATATGAGTGGCCCTCCTCTGGACCCTCTTGCATCTATCAACATCCTTCTTGAAGTACGGTACCCAAAACAGGACACAGTATTCCAACTGCTGTCTGACCAATGCCACATAGAGGGGAAGTATTACCTCCTTGGTTCTATTTGTCATGCATCTACTGATGCATGATAAAATGCGGTTCGCTTTGCTGATGATTTCATCACACTGTTGACTCATGTTCATTTTGGAGTTCACTATGACTCCGAGATCCCTTTCCACTTCTGTACTGCTGAGAGGGTCACTTCCCAGCCAGTAGGTGTGCTGAATATTTTTGTGCCCTAGGTGCAGCACTCTGCACTTGTCCCTGTTGTACTGCTTCCTATTGTGTACTGCCAACTTTTCTAACCTGTCCAGGTCTGCCTGCAATCGTTCCCTTCCTTCTGGAGTGTGCACTTCACCCCACAATTTAGTATCACCTGCAAACTTGGACACAGTACACTTCACACCCACATCCAAGTCATTGATGAAGATATCGAAGAGTATAGGTCCAAGGACCGAATTCTGTGGGACACCACTACCCACATCCTTCCAGGTCGATACCGACCTATCTACTACCACTCTCTGGGTGTGTCCACACATGCAAGCATGTGCACTTGCAGCAGCGCAAATAGAAGCAGTGCAAATTTGAGCCAGGGCTTTTTGCTTCAGCGCACGTGCTCGGACATGCACTTTGTTGTGGAGCAAATTGTGCCACTTGGGGCAAAATAACCCTGCCTGGCTCCTCCCAGATCTGCAGCCAGGGGGAGCTAGAGCCCGGTTCCAGCACTGGTGCTGGCCCCATCAGTATAAAAAGCTGCCCTGGCAAGTAGCTCAGGGTTACTTGCTCTCAGGAGCTTCTGAGGCCCAGCCAATTGGTACCTGAGGACACTACCCCTTGTGCCAGCTGGACTGCTGAAGTAGCCCTGCGAGTTCTCTGTACCCTTCACCCACTGCAGGGGTCTGGCAGTGGGGGCTGCTGCCTGGCTGTGACCTGCTGTACACCTGCCAGACTTGGATGGGGACCGCAGAGCCAGTAAAGGCATCTGACCCTCTGGGCCAGCTGCCAGTGGACTGCATTTGCAGGGTTGGCTTTTGTGTGGCACTACTGCCATTTGTGCCCCCTGCCCGGCCATCTGGGCAGCTATCACCCGGAAGATGTTCCGGGTGTGATGGCCTGATTTGAAATGTCAAAGCATGTCATTCTGGCCCCATTTTTCTAGGAGATCAGCCACAGCCAGATTGGTCCAAGGTGCCAGCTCTGAGCAGGCAGGGGCCTGCCACTGGCCTCCCTAGCAGGAATTCTGGTGTTTCCTATTGGAAAACTAAAAAATCCCTGATAAAAAAAATCCCAGAGTCACTCTGTAAAATACCCCCAAATCCATGTTCCTCCACAAGTAAAACAAAAGACCACTATAAAGACAGAGAGTAAGAAAGAGACAGTGATTAGTTGGACAATGTTTTATTGATATATCTTACAGTGTTAAAGCAAGTCTCTTATCATGATAATAAAGTAAACTCTAAATGCATGTTTCATGACTTCATGAATACATGTTTTGCTGCATTCCCACAGGCCGATGGCCCCCACACAAGGGTTTTGGCCCCCTCAATAGGGGGTTCGGCCCTCTCACAAGGGGTACGGTCCCTCAATAAGGGATTCAACTCCCACACAAGGGGTATGGGCCCCCAAAAGGGGGTTCAGCCCCCACACAAGGGGTATGCCCCCCAACAGGAGGTTCGGCTCCCAAACAAGGGGTTTGGCCCCCAAACAAGGGGTTCGGCACTTTCACAAGCGGTACGGCTCCCCCAACAAGGGTTCAACCCCCACACAGGGGGTATGGGCCCCCAACAGGGGGTTCAGCCCATCAACAGGGGGTTCAACCCCCACACCAGTGATATGCCCCACCAACAGGGGATTCAGCCCCCCAACAGGGGTTCAACCCCCAAACAAGGGGTTCGGTCCCCCAACAGGGGGTTCAGCCCTCTCACTAGGGGTGTGGCCCCCCAACAGGGAGTTCAGTTCCCACATAAGGGGTATGGCCCCTCAATGGGGGCCAAATGGCCCCCACAGGGGCTAACACCCTCCTTGCAAGGCCCACATGCCCCACCCCAGCCCCCCAATTGCTGCCCCACCTGGCCCCACCTGCCTGCTACAAATCCATGCTGGTTTCCCTGCTGCAATATTTTTCCTGCTGGACTCCTACAAATATGATCCTTCATAATCTTCCAAGGTCAAAGACCTTTCGAAGGATGGAGGTGAGACTCACTGGCCTATAATTACTTGGATCCTCCTTCCTCCCCTTCTTGAACATAGGGACCACGCTGGCTGTTTTCTAGTCCTCCAGGACTTGACCTGAGTGCCACGAGTGCTCAAACAGCCATGCCAGTGGTTCTGCTATGACACCGGCCAATTCCTTCAGTGCTCTTGGGGGCAGCTCATCCAGGCCTCTTCACTTGAACACATCCAGTCCATCCAAGTGACTCTGCACCAAGTCAGTGTCAACAGTTGGTGGGCTGGTGTCCTCTGATGCTCATCTAAGAACCCATTAGGAGACTTATCTTGACCCCTATTCAAGAGCACTGAGGCAAAAAACTCATTGAATAGCTCAGCCTTTTCCCCCCCTGTCCATCACTAATTGCTCCTCCTTGTTCAATAGGGTCCTATGCTGCCTTGCACCTTACTTTTACTCCCTACATACTGAAAAAAAGACTTTTTGTTGTCTTTAATTAGTGTTGCCATCCTCAGCTCTGTAGTTGCTTTGGCCTTTCTAACTGCCTTCTTGCAAGTGCAGGCCAAGTAGGTAGACTCTGTCTTGGTAGCTTCCCCCTTCTTCCACCGCCTATATGCTTTCTTTTTTGCCCTTAGGCTCCCCTGGTTTTCCCTGTTTAGCCAAGGAAGTTTTGGGGCTCCTTTTCCCCTTTTCCCTCATACTGGGATAGTCTCCTTCTGCACATGAAAGATTGCTTCCTTTAGAAACTACCACCCTTCCTGGACTCCAATCTTGCCAATACTCTTCTCCTGCAGTACATCATTGACTAGACTCCTAAGCACACTGAAGTTAGCCTTTCTAAAGTCAAGCATTTCCACCCTACTAGTTATCTTACCCACCCTATGCTGTATGGTGAATTCGACTGATTGGTGGTCACTGTCTCCAAGGTGACTGCGAATCTGCAGCTCCCCTACCAGGTCCCCCCCTATAGCCAACACCAAGTCCAGTAAGGCATTCCCCCTAGTGGGACCGTATACCTCCTGCATTAGGTGAAGGTCCTATACACAGCTTAAGAACCTACCTCAACAGTTGGATTTGGCTGACTGCTCCTCCCAGCAGATATCAGGGTAGTTTAGGTCCCCCATGACAGCCATGTCCCTAGACTGTATGGCCTCTGAGAGCTGCCTCAAGAATTCCAAGTCTAGCTTGGAGTCCAATATGCTGGAGTTTGCATTTTCTTCTGAAATAATTCTGTCTAATGCCATTCCTCAAACCTCCTCAGTTTTCTAGGCATCACCAAATCAAATTACATTTTTTCTCCCACTCTTCGGATTTTGTAGTAGACACACTGACCTCATTTGAGCACTTGCTTTCCTGTAGACTCTGCATTACTAATATTGACTTATTGCTCTTCCTAGTTGTGCTAATCTTCATAGCCCAAAGATTTCCCCTTTTCTGAATCCCTTAGAATTTCATTTCTTCAGTCACTGAATTTAAAGCATATACTATTTACTCAGTCTCTCCCTATAGCATTCTTTCATTCTTCTCCCACTAGCTAGTTTATAAACATCCCTAACCATAACTTTGCAGCTTTTAAATTTCAGCTGGCTTTTTTCCCCACTCTTTGCCATATATTGGTATGGGTTTAACTTTTCATAACATGTATGCAGATCTCTAAATTGTTACTCTTGAATGAACCTTTTTCTGTACTCTATTGTGCACAAAGGTCACCATATAAAAATAGAAAAAATTGCATTGTACCTCTTTTTATTGTGGATGTGAACTATAGCGTTTGTTGCCCTGCCTGTATTTTGTGTTACTGATCAGGTTTTTCATCTCATTCTTTTGTCCTCAGTGGCCTTCTAGAAAAATAAAATGGAGATAGTATATCCCCCTATCGTTTGCTATTAGAATGATATATAAATCACCACATTGGGACAAGTGACATTCATAAGTCAAAGCTGTATGAATTTTCTGCACTTTGGCAGTATCAATTAACAGCTACAATGTGTTTTAACTAGCTGAATTGTGCTTCTCAACAGCAGCATTTCACTCCTACAGAAATGCACACTGCAGTTAATTCATTGGCTGTCAATTAAGCTCTATGATTTATTATGTGAAATACAGAACTGTATTTTAAAATGAATTTCAATTTTCAAGAACAGTTATTATGAACATCTTCTGAGCATGATCCTATATTCCTTGATCCTCCCCACCCTTCCCGCCCCCCTGAGCTTTGGTGGGAGTTTTGGATATATGATAAATCCAAAGTCAGGTCTTTTACAGAACTGCTAAATTTACACCTTAAAACCTGACACAAAAGTGTAAATTCTAAAATTAACCAGAACTATCATTTCCTTTCCATGGTATTTCCTTCTGTCTTCTATACATGCTTAATTATCAGATCTCAGAGTATTCATTCCCACATTGGGAAACAATTCTGTTATGAAATTAAGGCTTATTATGAGTCTGAAGAGTAAACATGTATCATATTTAACATTCATCCAGTGTGGATGCGAGGGGAATAACCCTCTCCCAACCCATAGAAAAACTAGAAAGCTGGCAGGGATCATATCCCAGTTTTACACTTGCACATACATGTGGGTCTCTTAAGCATTCTAGCAGGACCATGTCCCAGGAGCAGCTGCGATGCCCCCTGGTACCCCAACAGTTCCTCTAAGCTGCTCTCCCTTTTTCTCTCACCTGTCATGCCTTGATATTCTTAATAAGTTTGAAAAAGGGAGGCTACCCAAGAGCCTTAGAGTGAGCACAGGTCATAGATTCATAGATGCTAGGGTCGGAAGGGACCTCAATAGATCATCGAGTCCGACCCCTTCATTGGCAGGAAAGAGTGCTGGGTTCAGATGACCCCAGCTAGATGCTTATCTAACCTCCTCTTGAAGACCCCCAGGGTAGGGCAGAGCACCACCTCCCTTGGGAGTCCGTTCCAGACCTTGGCCACTCTAACTGTGAAGAAATTCTTCCTAATGTCTAGTCTAAATCTGCTCTCTGCTAGCTTGTGGCCATTATTTCTTGTAACCCCTGGGGGTGGCTTGGTGAATAAAACCTCACCAATTCCCTTCTGTGCCCCCGTGATGAACTTATAGGCAGCCACAAGGTCGCCTCTCAACCTTCTCTTGCGGAGGCTGAAGAGGTCCAGGTGCCCCAGTCTCTCCTCATAGGGCTTGGCCTGCAGGCCCTTAACCATAGAAGTAGCCCTTCTCTGGACCCTCTCCAGGTTATCCACATCCCTCTTGAAGTGTGGCGCCCAAAACTGCACGCAGTATTCCAACTGCAGTCTGACCAGCATCCGATAGAGGGGAAGTATCACCTCCTTGGTTCTGTTCGTCACGCATCTGCTGATGCACGATAAAGTGCCATTAGCTTTTCTGATGACTTCATCAGACTGATGACTCATGTTCATCTTGGAGTCCACTAGGACTCCAAGATCCCTTTCTGCTTCCATGTCTCCAAGCAGGTCAATTCCTAGGCAGTAGGTATGCTGGACATTTTTCCTGCCTAGGTGCAGCACTTTGCATTTCTCCTTGTTGAATTGCATTCTGTTGTTTTCTGCCCGTATTTCCAACCTGTCCAGGTCTGCTTGTAGTTGTTCCCTGCCCTCCGGTGTGTCCACTTCTCCCCACAGTTTTGTGTCATCCGCAAACTTGGATAGAGTACACTTCACTCCCTCATCCAAGTCGCTGATGAAGACATTGAAGAGTATTGGTCCAAGGACCGAGCCCTGCGGGACCCCACTGCCCATGTCCTTCCAGGTCGATACCAACCCATCCACTACGACTCTCTGGGTATGACCCTCTAGCCAATTCACCACCCACCGGACTGTGTAGTCATCCAAGTCACAGCCTCTTAACTTGTTCACCGGTCTGGGGTGGGATACCATATCGAAGGCTTTCCTGACGTCTAAGTAAACGACGTCAACCCCTACTCCTGCGTCCAGGTGTTTTGTAACCTGGTCATAAAAAGAGACTAGATTAGTCAGGTATGATCTACCTGCTACGAACCTGTGCTGGTTTCCCCTCAGCATAATTTGTCCTGCGGGGCTCTGGCAAATGTGAGCCTTGATAATTTTTTCGAGGACTTTGCCTAGGATGGAGGTGAGACTGACTAGCCTATAGTTTCCCGGGTCCTCCTTCCTCCCCTTCTTGAAAATGGGGACCACATTGTCCCTTTTCCAGTCTTCTGGGACCTGGCCCGTGCACCACGAGTGTTCAAATATTCCCGCCAGTGGCTGTGCAATGATGTCGGCCAGTGCCTTCAGTACCCTCGGATGGAGCTCATCCGGGCCTGCCGACTTAAAGGCATCCAGTTCCTCCAAGGGTGTGTTCTCTTGCTAATAGATTTCCCCTTTGTACTCCACTGCCCTCAATCTTGTTCTCATGTTCAGTGGGCCCTCCTGGCCTGTACATGTTTCCCCTAGGACACTATCACCTTATGGGCTATTCACAGCCTCTGATCTCCCCTACAGCTATGACCAATGCCTCACAAGTGTTACCAGTCATCGGTCAGGTGGGGCACTTTGCCCCGAGTAAATATTAGGCCACCTCAGGCCTCAATTCCCTTCTCAGAGCCATGGCCTTCTCAGCCTTTGCCCTTTTCCTTTAACTGGACTCTCTTGCCTTGGCCCACTACACTGGACTGGGCTTCTGGGATGCAACCCATAGTCTGGTTTCCACCTGTCCTAGGTTTCAGCCCCTTTCCAGGCTTTGGTTCTGGCCCTCTTGGCCCTAGGCCTCTGTGTCCTTTTTCAATCTCTGTCCCTCTTGGGATTCTGGACTAACCCCTACTGGGCTCTGGTCTTGCTCCTCTAGGATTAGGGGTGCACCAATAGAGATTTGGGGGTCCAAACTGATAGCCAATTTTTAAGGAGTCATATTGCCCAATACAGATCTAATTTCCTATACAGCTGCGTGCAGCTGGTAAGCCTGTTGTGGAAAGGGAGGGATTAGGTGCTGTTCAGATCAACTCCCCCTGTGGTAAGAAAGGGAGTGGAACAGGGGCAGGTGTAGACACTTCCCATCCAGGATGGGGCATGGAACAGAGCTACGGCTTGTCCAGGGGGCATGGGGGGCGGGGAGTCTGTGCCCCCGGGTCTGCACAGGATGAAGCAGGGCAGGGTGGGTGGGCTGCAGCTGCAGGCTGCAGCTGTGGGCTAGAGACAGCCTCTTCTTGGTGGGGGCTGGGCTTGGGGTAGGCGGCGGTGGTGCTGGGAGTGGGCCTATGAGGTGGGGAGGGCTGCAGCCATCCCAAATTTTGCCACAGACCCCCCTGCCAGTGCTGCCACTGCCCACCCTATGTAGCCCCGGCTTTTCCCAGCACATGGGTGGTGGCGGAGCATTGAGCCAGGGTGGTGCTCTGGGTGGGCGGCAGTGGTGCTGGGAGGGGGGGCTATGGCAAAATTTGGGGTGGCTGTAACCCTCCCCCTCAATAGCCCTGCTCGCAGTGCCTCTGCCACCCACCATGAGTCCAGCCCCCACTGAGAAGATCCCTGAACAGCCCCAGCTCCAGCCTGCAGCTGCAGCCCACCCACCCCGCCACACACGGATCTGGGGAGACACACCCCTCCCCGGATGAACCATGGCTCGATCCTGTGCTCCACCCCACCCCAGCCGGACAGCATCACTGTCTGCCCCTGCCCCTGCCCCACTCCTTCCCTCACCACTGGGGGCATTGATCTGCCTCCCCACACCCCTTCTCTCCCCACTCCCCTTCCACCATGACAGACTTACCAGCAGCACACAGCTCTCCCAGCTGCCAGGCTGTGCTCCTCACTTCCTGTGTGCTGTGCTGTGGCTGTGCGCATGCACATTGTCAGCCACATTGGGCTGAATTCTGATACAGCCAATTTTCTTTATATCGGTGCTCATCCAATATCAGAACAATGTATCAGTTCACCTCTATCTAGGACTTTGGGCTCCTGGCCCTGTCTCTGCCCTTCTCAGACACTGGGCCCCAGCCCTAATCACTGCTTTTTTCAGTCACTGGGCCCCTGGCCCTGGTCTCCACCCTGTTCAGGCACTGGTGGGGGCCCCCAGTCCTGGTCTCATGATTACAGTCCCTTTGTCAGGCTCTGGGGAAAGTGTAGATGGTACAAGATGGTAAAAAGTCCCCATAGGTAGGAAATAAATTTCAATTTTGCACAGAGGGAGCTGAAGATGGAAGGCTGTCCCTCTGGGTCCATGAGAGTGTCATTGTGAGCTGTGCTAAGAAGCTCTTTGATGTGTAGATCAGGTAGAATTCCTTCCCAGGAGGTGTCAGATGGCACTCTGGCTGTAACACAAATTCCCAGCTCACTGGCTGTCTACCAAAAATACTAAGCATGCTGGCTGCATAACAAAGTGTTTCTCATCCTGGTGCTTCAGTCCTGATCAGCTTTCAGCCCCTTACTCACAAATCCCATAGTCACAGGGTCTCAGCCTATGACTTGAGCTACAGGTATCTCAGGGCACAGTTCCTTCCTTGGGAGCCTGCCCAACTGAACTGTCTCCCTGGGTCAGGCTCTGAGCATATCTCTCTCTCAAGGTTGACAGGAGCTCTGTAAGTCAACCAGCAACAGCCATTTCCAAGCTAAGCTCTTTCCCCTTTGGCCTCCAGAGCTAGACTGCCTGCCCTGGCGCAAACCCTGGATTTGTGTTTCCCCTGTCCCTTTCTAGTCAGGTGAATTCTCTGAGCTGACCACAGGTGCTTTTGAATTAGGCTTGCTGACTGGTCTCCAGGGTAGCTTACTACTGCTGGCCACTGCTATAGCAGTAGCTTGTCTTCTAATGCAGGGTTCTAGCACTACTACTAAGCTGCCAGCACCGCAATAGGTCTCCTACTGCCCACACAGGCCCTGCTTGTAGTACTGCAGAAGTAGGTGCTCTGCAATAGGCACTGATCATAGCCTATAACTCTATTAGCCAGTTCTACTACCACCCCCATTTGGAATCTTCTCTCATCTGGGGACATCCCTGGGTGGCTTCTCCTTGAAAGTAACAGGAGCCCTAGGCTCTCTGTTACAAGCATATATTAACCCTTTATAGAAGCAAGGTGTTGGCTGGTATGTTCCCTATGCTGTGGCAGGTACCTGTGGCAGGTTAGGGTGTTATGTTTTGTGTTGTATCAGGGTTGATGGTAGTTTTATGAAGAGTTTAGAGTATTGTAATGATTTAGGTCCTCCAGTGAATAATGACAACTATAATGAAGAGAGAACAGACCTTTAATGATACCACAGCATGGGGTTCCTCTAGCACAGACAATGTGGCTGCCTCCATCTTGATTTCTCCTTACTCACTACATCTTCCTTTTTTTATATATTGTCACAGAGCACTAAGGTGCCCTGTGCCTGAAGGGAGAAAAAAACTGCTAAAGAAGGAGCCCTAGCGGTGATTAGGGAGCACAGCTGTGGGTTGCCGGGGCAACTAATGAGAGTCAGCTGGCCGGAAGGGGCAGGGCCTGGCTCTTATAAAGCCCAGGGCTGAGGCCAGGCTGGTAGTTCCCTGCCAGCAGCTAAAGAGGCAGGAGCTCTCTCAGCCATGACACAAGAAGCAGTGAGAACTGCAAGTACTGCTTGAGCAGAGTTACAGAAGGCAGTTCGGGAGGCTTGAGCCGTGGTGTTAAGTTATAGCCAGGCGGCTTTAATTTGTGTTACAGCTTAGGGACTTGTGGTTTTGCTTTCGCGTTGTTATTTATTAGACCGGTGGTTTGGGTGAGGCTATAGGGGTTGGAGGAGGCCTCACTAGGGACTCATAACAGAGGGTGAGGACCCCAGCACCTGAGTGGGTGCAGTATACTCATAGGGACCCACAGTGGTGTGGGGGCCCTAGCGCTAGTGAGGATGCAGTGTGCTCAGGGGGAACCCACAGCGATGTGTGGACCCCGGCGCCAGTGAGGGCACAGCTTACGGGGTGCTTAGACCCCAGCCCCAGAGAGGGGGCACTTTGGGGATGTCCCAGTGCGGGCGTAGCGATCCCAGAGAGGGGGCACTTTGGAGATGCCCCAGTGTGGGCGTAGCGAGCCCTAGAGAGGGGGCAATACTTTAGAAGCCCAGGTGTAGGTGCAGAAAGCCCCAAGGAAGGGGGCGGCATTTTAGAAGCCCAGGTGTGGGTGCAGAGAGAGCCCCAGAAAGGGGGTCATTATCGAGAAGCCCCAGTAAGGGCATAGCAGGCCCCAGGAGGGGGCACTATTGAAGAGGCCCAGACAGGGCAACAGCACAGAGAAGGCCCTGAGAGAGGGCGACAGCACAGCGAAGGCCCGGAGTGGGCAACGAGAGCCCCAGGAGGGGGCTTCAGTGTACGTAGAGAGACAAACTAATGTCTATTCTATCTGCGAGGCTTGCAGTGTGGTATCAGGGGTGGTTGGAGCCACGCATAGCCCATAAGGCTAGGGTGCCCCGAAGCACCCATTTGTGCTGGACAAGACCCACGAGGGGTCCAGGAGTCTACGTGTCCAAGAGGGCATAAGGCAGCCTCCCAACTTAACTTAAGATCAAAGACATGGTGGGTGAGAAGAGAGGGTGCCCTTGGGCCGACCTGACACGGAGAGGGGGCCTCAAGGAGATCACGGCCCTCCTACAGGACCCCGCTGTGAAATAGTTATTAGTTGTTACATATATAACAACTAATAACTATCTCGCAATATAACAACAAAAACACCACCACAATTCAAGCCAAAACCACTACCACACTAAACAATCCATAACCTACAGAGAAGAGGTTACCAGTGCTTCACTCTGGAGTGAGTCTTTACCATTCACTTTCCTATTCTTCAGGTCCCTTTAACTTTTTCACAGATCTCCATGAGCTTTTATGGTCATTTCACCTGCCTCCTGGATCTCCGGAGTATCAGCTACCCATTGGAAGTGTGGTGGCTCTCTGTTGGATCATTAGTATCTTCATCTTCTGAGAATGAGGAGGAGCAGGAACTAAGAACTGTTAACTGAGGCTAATCGAAGTCTGTATCTCCTGCTGATGTCCAGGCTAAGTGGAAGCATGAGTAGGTCTCATTGATTACTTTGAAGCATGCCCCCTTGGTCTGTCTGAATGAGACAGGACTGTGGGTGCACTAGCTGTTTCCATACCCTTCTGGTCTCATTAACAACTGTGCTGGAGACTAGCCACTGTCCAGAGGTGTACTATGATAAGCCAGTAGGGCTTTATAATCCCCCTGACTGTCCAATGCTTTTTTCATTAGGTTTTTCATCATCTGAAGGGATCACTTTGCAAGGTCATTCGATTGGGGATAACTAGGACTTGATGTGGTATGACAAAAATCCCAGTCCATGGCAAGTTGCCTAAACTCTGCACTGGAAAACTGTGGCCCATTATCACCGGATACTTCATCTGGAATTCCATGCCTTGCAAATATGTCCATCAAGCAAGCTATCACTGAGTGATGCTGGTACACTGTAGTGTACAGATTTCCAAATACAAAGAGTAATAATCAGTAACTATTAAATACATTCTGGAGTTCCACATAAAGAAATCAGTACCCACGTTCTCATGGGCCCTGTGTGCAACAGGGTGAGGCTTTAGCAGTTTTGCCTGCTGGCAGGGTCTGATTTTCAAGCAAATGGAACAGTTTTCAACTGTATTAACAATGTCTTGATTAATCCTTGACCAATATATCGCCTTTCTTGCTTGCTTCTTGCATTTCTCAATACTTAAGTGTCCCTCAAGGATCTTCTGTAGCATTCCTTTTTGGATGGTCCGTGGTATTATGACTTGACTGCCATTGAAAATAACTCCTTCAATGACTGAAAGTTCATGTTGACAATTTCATTAGTTCTACACATGCAAGTCACAGATACTCCTGTCCTCTGGCCAACCTGCAATTATCATTTCTTTCAGGATCCCTAATGAGTGGTCCTTCTCAGTTTCTTCTTTTATTTGTTGTAGCCTCCTGTCCATGATCAAAAGAGAACTAACAATCGAGTTGACATAGGCCTCACAGGTGTTTTCTGCTTGTCCAGTAGAGGCTATTGCCCTGGACAGCGTATCTGCTGTAAACAGAAACTTGCCAGGTGTGTAGTTCACAACTAAGTCATACTTCTGCAGCTTAATCATCATTCTTTGTGTAACAGACTGCCAATGTGAGCTCACCAGATTGGCTTGAGATACTTACCCTGGGCTATAAACAGTGCCAGTGAACTCTGAGCAACCCCAAGGGTGGAGCAGGGGAGTCCTGCCCTGTGGAAAAGGAGAAGCCAATCTAAAGAAGGGGTTTTCAGTCCCCTTGTTCGCATGGAAGGGGAATGGCTGGGGCTGTGGGCCAGCCACCCTGAGCCCTGGTTTGCCAGTTTGCAAGCCAGGGAGGGACTGCCTAAGAGGATAAAAGCAGCAGCTGAACTGGTGTGTGGGGGCTGCTGACAGTGACTCTGGGGAACGATGCACGAGGCCTAAGAAGAGCTGGGGTGAGCTGACCCAGCAAAGGGAGCAGAGAGACCCCTCTGAAGAGCCTCGAAGGCCCTGGGAGAAGAAGGCAGTGGCAGTTGCCCATGCCTCCAGCCCTGCAGCAGAAAGGGAGCCACAGCCAGGACTTGGGGCAGAGAGCTGGTGCCCCAAGGCCCCAGCACAGTGTGCCAGATGTGTTGGGCATCCTAGAGGCTAGGGGTGGCAGTCAGCTCCCCACTCCACTGCGGAAAAGAAGCAGCGGCCAGGAGCGTAGGCGGCATCCTTATCTGGAGCAAGGAGCTGGGCCAGTGAGTTGAGGAAACTCCTTACCTTCCCTGGGCAAGTGGGACAGCAGCAGGCAAGGAAGTGGGATCCTGAGGAGCATCAGAGTGCCAGGACAAGGGTCCCTGGGAGCTTGGAGCGCAGGCCGGCACTCAGAGTGGGACTGGCGAGCTGTATGGGGTGCCCAGCCAGTCATCTGGAGCAGGGGTTTAGAGCAGCGACCTGGGAGCTGCCTGTGCTGCTGCTCCTCTACCACTGACTGCCCCAGAGGGGACTCAGTCCTGTCCCTTATCCTGAAGCTGACTGTCATCAGATGGAGTCCCTAAGCTTTGTGCTTGGGCCATGTCGATTGCTGCAGGAGCCTCCTTTGTTGCTTGCCTTTTTGGTTGCCATGGAGGGTCACCCTTCAGCCTCTTTGGGGGGTTGGGGTTTGACACAATTTGATTGCTGCAGACCAGAAGAGCTTACACTGTTGTAGTCTGTCGCTTACTGGGAAGCCTGTTGGAGCTGCTGGAAGTGAGCACCCTGTTTCCTTGCTGTAACACCTCAGCAGTGGCTGAAAGCTGCCAGTTACCCTACCTGTGGTTCTTGAGTTAAGGGTTGACTAATGCATTCTGGTTTGTTTTGCCATTTAAGTTCATTTGTAAATAACCTTTCCTATTATTCTTGTTTTGTAAATAAAGTGTAAATAGTTAAATCAGTTAAGTGTTAGACCTTCTTGGGACCACGGGCTGCTCTGAGCGGAGCAGGGGCTGACTGGAAAGTAAATTGGTGCTGGCCAGAAGCCTTGCCCCACACTTACCACACCATCTTTGGGCAGAAGTGGCAACTATTGGGCTGCCACCCGGGTTACATTTGAATCTTTAAGGAGCGGTCATTTAGAGGCTTGCGAAACAGTGCTATCAAGGTCTTGTGGTCTGTTTCTACATTCACTTTCTGCCCATAAATATATTGATTGAATCTCTGGCATGCAAACAAAGTTCCTACCAACTTTTTCTCAATCTGTGCATACCTGCTTTCTGCCTCAGTTAGTGTTTTAGATGCATACGCAACAGATTGCCATCAGGTGTCAGAATTCTGCAGTAGCACAGCACCTAATCCCAACCGTGAAGCATCTGTTGATATCTGTATTGGTTTCCCAGGGATATAGAATTTTAATACAGGTTCTTGTATTAATTGTTGCTTCAACGCCTTCCATGCTTCCTCCTGTTTTAGATTCCAGCACCATTTATTTTTACTCTCAAGAAGCATCCTGAGAGGTGCTGCTGTTGTACACAGGTTTGGTATGAACCTTCCAAGATAATTTACCATTCCCAAAAAGCATTGTGTGTCTTTTTTTTGACTGGGGACATGGCATAATTTCAATATCCTGAATTTTTTTCTTGTCTGGTTTCACCCATTCTCTAGAAATAATGTCTCCCACAAATGTCAATTCTGTAGCTCCAAAAATACATTCTGTCTATTGAGTTTCAAATTTGCAGGCCTGGTTGCTTCCAACACCTCTCAAAGCCTACAATTATGCTCTTCCTTGGTGGAGCCCCAGATAATGATATCATCCATAGAGGTTTCTACACCTGGAATATGCTCATAAATCAAACGTATAGAAATGTAGAAATGCAGAAATCGATACCTTCCAAATGGAGTATTGAATGTGCATAATTTGGAACTTTCCTCTGTTATCTTCAGCTGCCAGAATTGCAAGGAAGCATCCAATTTACTCAAGAACTATGCATTCGCAAACTGAGCCATAATCTCTTCTCTGGTGGGCAACTTAAAATGCTCTCTGTATGGACTTATTGAGATCACTTGGATCCAGGCATCGCCAAAGGTGTCCATTATTCTTCTCCACAATAACTAGGGAGTTCACCCACTCTGTTGGCTTCTCAATTTTCTGAATTACCTGGCTTCCTCCATCCTTTTTAGCTCTGCCTTTAGGTTATCATGGAGGGCAAAAGGTACCTTTCTGCACAGGTGTATAACTGGGGGAACCTATTTATTTATCTGAATTGTGTGTTCTCTTGGTAAGCAACCAAGGCCTTGAAACAAATCTTGATATTCCAAGATAAGGTCCTCATAACCCAAGCCAGGGTGTTCTAATGCAAGCACCTGTTTAACCAAATCAAGCTTTTCACAAACTGCTAGGCCCCAAATAGGTGTTACCTCCTTAGATACTACAATGAATGCAAGACTGTACACCATATTTTTATGTCTGATGCAGGCTAGGCACTTTCCCTTGACTGGTATCTTTACTCCTGAATAGGCAGTTACGGTTACTTTAATAGGCCTCAGTTTTGGTTTACTTTTCAGCCTTTTATAATATTGCTCCAGTAAAATGTTCACCTGAGCCCCTGTTTAAATGGAATCATTGTCCCACGCACTTTCAGTGGCAGGATTCAGTCCTTCTCAATAGCTCTGCTTGATTCTACTGCATCTCTCCTTCTGGAGTATTTTCAACTGTATGCACCTGGACTTTATGGGCTTGCACTTTGCAACATTTGGCAAAATGATTATTCTTAGTACAATTAAAATAGAGCTTTCCTAATGCAGCACATTGTTTGGAGCCATGCTGCATTCCACACCAGCCGCATGCTTGCCTGTACTTCATCAGCCCTTTAGTAGTAGTTGTGGTAGCTGGGATGACCTCCATTTGAAGTGGTCTTTTCTGTCTGTCTTTACTACATGCTGCATGGACAGTGCCCTCAGCTGCATTCAGCTCTTTGGCCTGAGCCTTCACAGTTTCAGATGCTCTACAAACCTGTATAGGTTTTTCTAGGGATAGGTCTCCTTCCCATAGCAGCTTCTCTCTTAATCCACCGTCTATAATGCCACAGATTATTCTATCCCTGATCAGAGAATGTTACATCCCCCAAAACATAGGTCTTGCTGTGATATAGAAGTGCTTTATGCTTTCATATGCTTTTTGCATGCACATAAAAAAAAATATCTTTCAAAAGTCTCATTGTGTTTTGGCACACAATATTCTTCAAATTTATTTAATCTCATTTAACTTCATGTTTTGGCCTGGAGCAAATATAAAGTTGTTGTACACCTCAAGCACTTCTTCCCCTACCACATGCAGGAAAACGAATGATTTAACTTTATCCATTTTCTCTTCTGTTCCTATAGCAGATAAATACAACTCAAACCTTTTTCTAAATTTTATCCAATTCTCAGCTATATTGCCTGACAATGAAAGGCAAGAAGGGGCTTGTAACACATCTATGTTTAACTGTCTCTCTGAGCTGGTTACACTTCTGCCTTGCAGAGAGGGTACTCTACTCACAGAGGCCTTTGTTCTTTGCTCAGTGCAGCTTCCAGGCCCTGAATTACCAGCTTTCTAGTAGGGATAATGCTACAGGTCCATCCAGTCTTCTGCGTTCACCACTTCTGACACCATGTAATGATCTAGGTCCAGCAGTGAATAACAACAACTATGAATGAGGAAGAGAACAGACTTTTAATGATACCATAGCACAGGGTTCCTGTAGCACAGAACATGTGGCTGCCTCCATCTTGATTTCTCCTTACTTTCCAGAGATCATGTTCAAATTCCTCATGTGACAAGACACTCTCTTTTAAGGGACTGTCTCCAAAGTCTAACCCTTATCACTACAAGTATGAATTTGTATAGGTTGGTTTGGATATGGATGATCCTGTCTCAGGCAGGGAGGTGGACTAAATGATGTCTAGTGGTCCCTCTCTCAGCATTACTTCTTTATGGGCTTTTTTACACATGCTCCAGAGGTGGGGGAGGCAGCTCTGGGAAAGGCTCTAATTAAAGCCATCAGAGCATCTTGTGTATCAGTGTTCCCACATTTCAAAATGGCAGTAGGGATGCTGATACATGAAATGTGGAGGCTGGTTGGAGCATGGTAATTACCATATTATAGCGCGCTTGATTAACTGAGTCTGCTCCGATGTGCAGTAACTAACATTTTTCTCCCCTGTGACAGAGGGACATAGACCCAGCATAGCTCTATGTCTGGCTGACTTAGATACCTTAGATCCCCTCACTCTTCTTTCTCCTCTGTTGTGAAGCTGATGGGAGGGATCATCAGTCTAGGTGGCTGCTTGCCATGCAGCTGTCTCTCTCTAATGTTGAGCAGAAGGTGCACCCACTATTTTAACAACTGATTGTACCAGAGTAAGAATTATATCAACATAGCACCTTTTATGTAAACCTTTATGTAAATTACATTATTCAAATTAAGGAAACATTGTATCTAGAGAATCATCTTCTATTATACCTTATAAACCAGTGTGCATTTATTTGCAAAATTTCATTATTAAGACTCTGATAGCGTTTTAATAGATCTCTTATGTGCAAAATAAAGGGTAAGCTTTGGTATATTTTTTGTTTATGAGATAAAAAGGAATATAAGGTTAAATTAGCTTTTCTGTAAAATGCAGGAGTAGAAACTCATAGACATATATTGAAGAGTCATATATTGCGAATTAAAAAATCTACTGTTCTGTATGGCATTCAAACATTTCAGTAACAACTCAGGAAGTAAATGTCATGTTTTTACCTTGAGAAAATACTTTCCTAAATAGTTTCCTGTACCACTGTATATCTTATAATATTATTTTATTAGTTTTCTGCTTTTGGATCTCAGTTTCCTAATGTGACACAAAAGGGAGACAATATTCTACCTCAAAAAATTTGGGCTCACTGAGCCCAAACCTTCAGCTCCCTTATAAGACAAACTTACAGGCCATGGAGCCCCTTACTGGAACATTTTGCTTCAGTTGTTTTGTGTGTAAGAATCAAGGAATTCCCCAAGGTTTAAGCATCTATAGAATACTGATGAGTAATTCAAGATAACCAGAGAAGCCTGCAAAAATTAATAGATTAAAAATGGGTAGTTGTGACTATTTTTCCCCTTTTCCAAATCTGAGAGGAGGCAAGTGAGTATAGGCCTAATTAATACCTCCAGCCACGCAAAATTCCAAACGGCAAAATAATAATTAAATACTCTGAAAACTTCCTCAGCTTATGTGACGCTCTCTTATACAAACATGGATCTTTCACCCAAAAGTTCTTTCTTTACCTTTTATTTTGTATTACAATGGAGGCTGGCAAGAATGATTTGCCCTTTCATTCTGCTCCCAGTAGTGTATTTGCTAGGTGTTTTCAGGCAGATATGATCCTACCTTAGAGAGTTAGTGTGAAACATAGCACCTTCAATAATCTTCTAATAAGTTTGCACTTCCATCTTCTTTTCCTCTTGCATCATCCTCAAATCAGGTGACCTCCTTCTTGTAATGTAATCCCTCCCTCCAAGAGCAGTCTCTATCTTCATTTTGTTTCCACCTGCTCTCTGTCTCTCAATCCCTTTTTCCAAACCCACCATTTTCCCATGTCCTTAATTTCTCTGGCTTCGAAAAGGTTTCTTTCCTGCCAGAGTTCTCCACATCTCGTGTTTCCTTTTGTTTCACCATCTCTAGCTCTCTGTTTTCCTTGTTTAGTTCCTTCATTTCCTTATCTCCCATGTTCCCTTGGAACATTAACATTTTTCTTCCCTGCTCTCAAAAGCGCCATGTGTTTCCCCATGATGGAGGGACATAGATCCAGCATAGGTCTGTGTCTGGCTGATTTAGGAGAATAGATACCTTCACTCCTCTTTCTCCTATGTTGTGAAGCTGATGGGAGGGATCATCAGTCTAGGTGGCTGCTTGCTATGCAGCTGTTTCTCTCTAATGCTGAGCAGAAGCTGCTCCAATATTTCAACAATTGATTGGTGAATCAACGGGAAGCTAGAGAGATTGAGAAACAATCCTCTTCACTTCTTTCTTTTTTGCCTTGTGTAGGAAGCTGGAAGTGTGTGGAGAACATATTTCTTCCCTTAAAAATTATTCCCCTGCTCTCACTTACAACAGGGGCATAAAGGACCCCCTGTAGCTAACACCATCACAAAGGAACCAAAATCATAAATACTCTAAAGGGGTGAACTGAAAAACAAAGATGGACTAACCCAAAAATCTTTGAGTGCTACAGGCCTCTTTGCATTAGGAAACTGAAACTACCAGAATAAGGATTATATCAACATAGTACCTTTAATGTAAACCTTTATGTAAATTTTATATTATTCAAATTAAGGAAACATTGTAACTAGAGAATCATCTTCTATTATACCTTATACACCAGTGGTGTATTTCCTGTGCATTTATTTGCAAAATTTCATTCTTAAGACTCTGATAGTGTTTTAATAGATCTCTTATGTAAAAAATAAAGGGTAAGCTCTGGTATATTTTTTACTTATGAGATAAAAAGGGATATAAAGTTAAATTAGCTTCTCTGTACAATGCAGAAGTAGAAACTCATAGACATATATTGAAAAGTCATAGATAGATTGGGAATTAAAAAATCTACTGCTCCGTATGGCATTCAAACATTTAAGTAACTACTCAGGAAGTAAATGGCATGTTTTTACCTTGAGTATGAATTAGGTGCATGCTTTTAAGATGGTACAGATGGCATTGTTATTGATACTGAAATAATTTGTGCAACAGTAAAACTTACTAAACTGCTCATCTGATGATAGTTTGTCAAACTCAGAACCTCTGGCAACACAGTAATTTAAAGTAATCAATCACAAAAGCCAGGCAGCTTTTGTAGAGGGCATGAAAAAGTGTTTTATCAACACCTTTATTTTGCATTGCCTCCTAATGTTCTCAAACATTTGCTTCCATAAAGTTTAAGCTTTGGGCATTTTATACTTCCTTTTGTCTGCTGATAGTTTATGTGAATAAACTTACTGGCAGAATATTGTCTTCATGAAACAATAGAAACTGTTTTGCAAACATTTTAAAGCAGTTTGTATACATTTAGGCATCAATGCAGAAAACATTTGAAGGGACATTGTTATCTGTTTTATAATAAAACTTTTGTACTGTAGAAAGAAGGAAAAATGGTTAATGATGTTTATAGTTTCATGCACTTAAGCTTGATAAATCTAAGTCTGCTTAATGAAATATGTCAGTATTTCAGAGACCAAGTTTTGCTCTAACCATTTGCACCTGTACTTCAACGTTTAGGAAGTCAGCCTAACTACAGTTCAATTCATGTGCTATAACTTTGTAGTGTGGATGCAGTTCTGTATGGGTTATGTCTTTTCCTTACTAGTATAGATATGCACTAACATACATCCCTAGTGACACATGATAGAAATGTTTGGCACTAAAGTCTATCAAAACCACTGAAGAGTATTATTTTTCTAGAGGCTACTATATCCAAGAATAAAACTGCCCAAGACATTCTTGGCAAATAAGTTTTCTAAGAATGTGAAGGGGGAAAAAAAACTTTGTGAGAAGGAGAGCAATATACATAGAGAATGTGCCAGTCCTGTTATAATGAAATTAGCCAATTGCCAATCAAGAATGATGGGGCAGGGTGGGGACAGAGGCCCCTGTCTGGCCCTCACCCCACTGTGTTTCAGGTCTAGCCCTACTCCCCGCCACCCCCCAGTCCAGGACCATTACCCTCCTCCCACCCTTTGGGTCCAGGCCCATTCCCCCCCACCCCCACGCTCCAGGCCCACCACCCACATCCACCTGCCTCCCGTCTCCACTCCCCTCCTTCCCTCCCAGCTGTTGGCAGGGCCTGGTGGCTGTGGCACCATCACCATGACCCCCCACTCCCCCTACCCCTCCCTCTCCCTGCCGGCTTTTTTCCAGGCCTGGCAGTGGCAGGATGGCACACTCCCTGCCATCATGGTGGGTGGGAATGGAGTCCCGTGTCCAGCTCTGCCCCTTCTCATCCAGTTGGGGGAGGGGGCAAATGGGCCCACTCCCCCACACCCTTGCTGCTGCCGCTTTGGGGCCAAGCCTGATCCACAACCCCCACATCAGGGCTGTTGTCAGGGTGCAGCAGCAGGGCACTGCCACCATGCTCCCCCCCACCCCTCCCCTCCCTGCAGTTTTTGTTGGGGCACAGCAGCTCCATATTGGGGGAGGAGGGGAATGGGCCTGCTCCCCACCTGCCCTCTGCTCCGTCACTGCAGCCACTGCCTGCAGGGAGTGGGGGAGGGCCAGGCCAGCTGTGCTGGTCTTGCCCCCCCCCCCCACTCCATCCCTGCCATCATGGCTGAGATCTGTTTCATCGGCTCCTGTCCGAATGCTCTTGGAGCACTCTGATTGGTTATTTCAGTCAGCTAATCAGAATGTGAATAAAGCATTATGGACAGACAGACAGACAGACAAACTAAGGCTTTTATAATATTAGAATTGATACTGAATCATAAAGCTGTTTCCTGGGAAACAGTCTAATCCAGAGCAAGGAAGGCTGTTATTGCAACAGTCTGTCTTTCTTACTCAAGGTTCAAAGGATCTTCCTAAATACATTCCAAACATTGAAGTTCTTATCAAGAGAGGGTGCCCAGCATCTGCCCTGCAATTCCTGTTTCACAGCAGTGACAAAGAGAGGCCTAGACTTTAGAAATAAACATATGGGTTTGGGTAATTGTTATTATATATTATGCATACATCTTTTTTTAATCCTATTTTTAAACTCAAATGTTAATTTGGGGACATTCATTAATGTAAATCCAGATAATTTATAACATATTATATTTTAGTTTATATAATGGGAAAATGCTTCACATTGGAAGTAGCAGTGTTGTACATTGTAAATACACTCTGCTGCAGCTGTACAATCCACAGTAATTGTTCTGAGCAATATTATATATTTATCTATGAATTACAGTAGTCAGCCTCTTTCACTCATGCAAATGAAGTGGCACACAACAGCAATAGAAACTTTAGTATTGGTCAGGGAACAATTCAGGTCATTTTCATGACAATATAGAACTGTGGGTAGTTGGGTTACATGACAACTAGAGGCATGGTGTAGACAAACTCTGTGGGACAAGAACCATCTTCTGTTCAGGCCCCTTCTTACAGGTATTATGCAAGTAACTCAATAATTGCACAGTTAAGCTGAGACCAGCTACACATGAACTATCAAACCATAAAATTTCTAAGTAGCTAAAAAGTTAGACCTTGAAAATGTATATCAAATTTATAGCAGCTTGCTTTCCAAACTGATTTTGCATGTGAAGCAGGGTCTCCCCTGAGGCTGGGAGCCCCATCAGCTAACTGGGATCCCAGCTGCAGGGGTGTACCATGTCCAGCTGGGCCTGGGAGTCCTGCAGCTGAGATGACTCTCAGTCCCTGCTGCACCCAGCAGCTCCAGAATGTGGCTATGACCTCCCAGCACCAGTGGTGTGTAGGGTATAGTTGAAATCTCCCAGCCACGGTGGGTTCTATGCATCCCCATCAATGGGAGACTGCAGTATCTACAATCTCCCAGCCATAGGGTGCCTACCACACCCTCCACAGCTTGGGGATTGCAGTCCTGCAGCTGACAAGACTTGCAGTTCCATTTGTGCTCCACATGCAACCAAGACTGCAAGGTCCCTAAGTGCTGAAGCAGGGGGAGTCCAGGATGGCTGTTCTGAGATCCCCATTAAATGTCAGTAAATTGTAATATAATCTTATGCTGGATCCCACAATCACATCCCCTGCCATGCATATGTGGCATGGCAGAAAGCACAGTTGTGTGGATTGTATATTAGATCCTATTTCGCCTTTACCTGCATGTGTAGAGGGAGCCTCAACATCTCTTTTCTAACCTCAACCTATTTAGACCATTAGATCCATAAAGAGGCTTAGGCATAGCAACATCCCATATTACCATACCCATACCCTAGTCCTGGAATTGGAACCCACAGTCCTGAATTAGTCACCTAAATTCTCTATACAATAATGGGGTAGTTAGGGATTTGCAACAGCCAGCACACTGCGACGGGAGGTACACTTAAACCTAGCTGAAACAAAATGCTGAAGAGAGGGGGAATGCTTGAAATTTTTCCTCTCCCCTGAATGTAGGAACTCCCCTGCAACCCTGAGCTGGACAGCTATTTGAAACTGGGATTCACAGCTCAAAACTCCCTGTTGACTTAGACCCTGAAATTGCCTTTTCAGCATGGATGACTGTCTCTCTTTTAAGTCATTATCATGGCAGTGACAACATCATGCTGAACATTTTATATAATGGACTAGTCATGAAAGCACTTACCCAGGGAGATTATTTAGCATATGCAGTTTTGGAATATTGTTTCAGCCATCTTAAGGCAATATCATTGCTAGTGTGAACAGCCTGAAGGCCATCTGGTAATATTGTAAATGGACATGAGTCAACAATGTGGGACATGGTTTAAACTTATCCACAAGGGCTTTTGCTGTCAGGAAGCGAAACACTCAGGTGAGAATGGGTGGGGGGTGGGGTATTAACTCACTCCACTGTTGTAGAAGCTATGCTACTGTGCATAAAGGAGGGAAAGGGAGTTATGATATAATGGGCATGGCTCTGTAACCCTGTTATGAGGCCACTGGCTCTGAGCCCTGACTGCAAAATACAGAAAGTGTTTGCAGCAGGGGCCAGATCACAGGTTTCCGAGGAGCGTGCCTCATCCCTGAGCTAAAGAGTCATGACTCCTCTTTTCTATCCTTTTCATAGCACCATGGATTTTGCTTTCCTTTCTGTATACTGCCACAGCTTCAACAAGAGCAGTGACTGGTGCTCCCCCAACACATAATCAGGGCACAATGACAGGCAACAGCAGATGTGGGTTTCAATTCCCACAGGCTGAGGAGGGCACTAAATACAGATCAACCCCTGCCTGCAGAAGTGTGCAAACTACTGTCCCCATGAATGAATGAATGAACTTGACATTGGTGCAGTCAGCATGTTAAGTATATTTAGAGCATGCTGACCAAATCAGACTTCTCAAGGGCATTTATGTTTCCTAATTGGGCTTGGGCATGAGAGAGGCACTGAAATGTTCAACCTTTCCAAAATAGCAGGATCTTTAGGCACACGCCATAGCAGCACTCTAGAGAACGTCACTGGGAAAATGTAGGTGGACTTTCAAGCACCTAAGATGAGAGATGGGTTCTGTGGATCATCCTCTTGGGCATAGTTGACAGAATTGCACTTAATTCTCACTTTGCATGCTTAAGTCCTTTTATAGATCCAAGCCAAAGTTTGTTCATTCAAAGGCTTTGAATCTTTTTGTGACACATCGCACAGCAAGTATGTTGGAGGTACTTCAAGCCTTAATGATAATGATGAAACTTCAAGCCTAGACAATGCTTACGTAGCACAGGCTTCTGTTAGGACTAGTACTCAGAATGCTTCCTTGAGCATATAGGGCACCTATACATGTGACGGAGCTCTGCTCTGATGAATGCTAATTAGCACATGTTGAAGCAGACTCAATCCAATCTGCTGCGAGTCTGCTGGAGCATGCTAGCTAGCACACTCCAGAAGCCTCTACATCAAATTTATTCAGCATCCCGTGGGCGGTGTGGGTGCTTTAGCTAAAGATTGTCAAGCAAGCTTTAGTGAAAGTGCCCCACCACCATTTTGAAGTGAGGGACTCTGAATACACATGATGCTGTAGGCGCTTTAGTTAGAGAGGCTCTAGACACCAATAGGGAACACCACTCCTTCAGAACTGAAGTGTGTTTCCTTCTTATGGCAATTCCATTGACTGGGGGAGAGGATAGACACCCAGTTATGAACTCTCCTTTCTCTTGTACGGTGTGGAGCAATTAGTGCTCATAACAGTGCCAACCAAAAAAACAAGCCCTTGCCCAGAAATTTAAATAACAGGAGAAGATAAGACAAGACAATTTCTCCATACATTACTCCTGTGATAAAACTTTTTTTTTGCTTGCTTCCACTGAAATGAGAATGTTCCTTTCAGTACAGAACTGGACCCCAGATAGCTGAATACTTCCAGAAATTTGCAGAATTTTAGATACCAGAAAACTCCCAAATGTTTGTATAAAAGCCTAAGCTTGACTACAATACTGACAAAGGAAGTATTTGAAAATGACTATGCAATTAAAATAAAAGTAAAGATTCAAAGTGTGATTTAAAATGAAGTTCCAATTGTGTTTTCTTATTCATGCTAAAATTTCCTTGCATGGAAATGCAAATGAAAATCCAATTTAATTGTGCTGAACTTTTGTGTGTTCAGTAATGAATACCATGAAAAGACTGATTTTTTTTTTTTGGTTGATGAAACTCTGCCAAGGTGAGGTCAAGGATAAGTCTGGAAAACATACTGCTCCCCCACTCTGCCCTCCCCAAGTGCTTGGTATCATTTCTCCAAATTTACCCTAAATTTTACTCATAACTCCAAAATTGTTTATTTCCCTAAAAAAAAGTTCCAAGGAACCAGTGTTTCCAACAAAGGTGAAACAAGCCAATATGCAGGCACAATTAGGAAAAATCTGCAGTGAGGAGACATTTCAATGTCAAACTCTCATGGGGTTTTTTAGAGCTATAAACAAAACAAGTTTATTGACAGTGTCCCTTCAAAGTTAATACTGTTCTGAAATAGCAATTAGAGATATTTTGACAAAAATGATCACTGCCTATTTCACATCACAGTTAGTTGAATAAGGTCCACTTATGTGCAACCTTACTACACCTTATTTATTTTTATTCATGACTTTAAAGTGGGCAAGGAGCAGAAAGAGTTATGAAAGGTGAAGTATTTTAAAAAGAAGATTTTAAAGGAATCAGTCTTGAGGCTGATGTCATTTATTAATTTCATTAATGACCTTGGCACAAAAAGTTCCAAGGTGAATGCTAATGAAGTCTGCACATGATGCAATGTTAAAAAGCATTTCTAAAAGTTTGACAGAAGGTTGAAGGAACTCCATGTATTTAGTTTAGAAAAAAGGAGATTAAGAGTAAGAGGTGGGGGCCTGGGCATGACAGTAGCAGATTTCAAATAATTGAAAGGCCACCATAAACAAGATGTAGGAATATTGCTCTCCTTTGCCACACAGGACATGACACATATTTAAGATGCAGTAAAACTGATTTAGATCAAATATCAAGAAAAATATCCAAATGCAAGAATGATAAGACAATAGAACAAGTTGCTTAAGAAAACTGGGGAGTCGCCTTCATTCAATGTTTTCAGGAAGTGGCTGGATAGGTGGTATCTATTTAGACAGCTCATACCTAGGCCATTTAGGATTGAAATTAAGACATTATTTTAAGTACCCCAACACTTTCTATCCAGCAGACATGGTGTGACCATATCTGGCAAACACAGACAGCATTGAGTTTAGCACAAGATACATCAAAATAGCCTCTTTAATCCAAAATTATGTCCTGAGAAGTTATTGTTGCTGTAGTCCGCAGGTTTGTCATTGCCCTGAAATAGAATAGTTTTCTGAAAGCATACTGTTAGGTTTACAATAATTTGGATTTTTAAGAAGTATTAGCTTTACAGCTGAATGCAAGGCATGACCTGTGGCCTAGTAATGCAGCTGACCGCAAGGCAGAATGATAGCTAGGCCTTTGCTTGTGTCAAGTAATCATTTTAACTGCAACAAGCATTTTCTGAGTTAAAAAGTGAATCTGTGTCTGTGTGCTAAAAAAAATCAGCTACAGCTAGAAGTAAGATAAGACAGAGAAACCATTGTTTGAGCTTACTGGTTGTGTCCTTGAGAAGTATCTTCTACTGTGTAAGGTTTTGCTAACATAATGTTACTGTTACTTAACTTTTAGCTTTTAAAAAAGTGCTAGTTCAGCTTAATAGAAATATGCTGTTACAAAGATTTGTAGAGCACCACCCCAAGTATTGCTTTTTGTTAACCATATAGTCTTGCTTTGTTGTAAGAAGTATAAAAAATCGCCTCACCCTTGAGGGGGGGCCATTTTGCCTTTTGCTGGCTTTATGGTCTTTGCTCGAGCAAATAAACAGCTGTCTTTCTTTACCCGTGTTGTCTGCCAATCAAATTACAGCTAGACAACGGACCTTAGGGAGGTTTCTCCCACCACATTGCCAATGCCCACTTTTACCTATGTAATGGATGGGATCATGGGCAGTCCAATCTAGTGGTTAGGCCAATGAGGGAGGGCAGAAGCCAAACCACAGGCCCTGTCAGGGAAAAGGAATCAGGAACCAAGTAATCCAGAAGCAGAGTCTAAAACATCAGCAGGGGCAGGGTCTGGGAAATGAATGCCAAGTTATCAGATCCAAACAAAAAGTCACAAGCCAGAGTCTAAGAACAAAGCCAAGCAGAATCAAGAAAGCCAGAGAGCACAGGAACAGACAAGTTTACCAAAGCAGACCTTAATCAGAATTATTTGCTATCCTGGAGGCTGCTGCCACAGCTGGAGATAAATGAAGAAACTGCTTTCCCAGCAGACAATCAGAAGGCCTAGACAGTACCAGCTGGAGGCCTTAGCTGGGTTAGGGCTACCAATCAAAGCCCCAGGCAGGTGTGGCAGGGTTGCCTGTTAGGGCCGTAATAGTCAACCTAATAGTTTGCTGGTTAAAGCACTCCCCCAGGAAGTGACACACTTTGTTTTTAGATCTTAGCCTAAAAGGGTTTCAAACTTACATCTTCCACTTCCCAGAAGGCTGTCTTAAGAGCACCAGGAGAGGAAGTGGTCAGACATTTTGATGGTTATGAGGCCTGTGAGAAATTTTTGGTGTCTGAAGGACATTTTTTATTATAGTTATTATCTAGGAGATTAAGATGATCTTTTAGATAAATTGAGATTCAGTCATTAAATGCTTAATGCAAAGGACCTTAACCTTGAACTTGGCTCAAAATTCTGGGAAAAGTTTAATCATACAAAGTGCAAGATTTGGGGCAGTTTATACAGCTCATTCTAATGTCTCTTTCCACAGATAGTCCCACACTTTATCATGCCACTCATTGAACATGGGAACACTGCCTGACTCGGAGACATGCAATCTTGTTTTTCACTTTCAATCTCATTCCACCTCTTCCTCAAAACTCACTTTTGTCCCATTTAGATGAATATGACTGATGTTTACTCCAGTCTTTTTGGAGGCACAAAGGTATTAATTTGAGAGAGAGAGTCAATTAGTGCTCATATACCTTGGCTAAGTTACCTTCATTCACAAAGTTATCCATATTGAAATGTGAAAGATAGACTTAGTGCTGTATACTGGATTTGATTAAAAAGCATTAGAAAGCAAATATAATTAAACAGGTGTCTGAGGCTAAGCTACTATAACTTGACTAAACTAATTAAGAATGATCAGTGCAATAAATCAAATCAAAGTCATAAATTAGGCTGAATCAATAGATCAATGGATTAACAACAATTAAATCATGAATCATTTAAATACATTGAATTAATGAAGTGGGTAATCAGACAATTCATGAGGATGACACAAAAAAAGAATTGCTTTTGGTTAATCCTACATCAGCAAACTGAGGGAAGGAGCTATTATGCTTTAAAACCACAATAACCACAACCACAACCACGTGCCACTGTGGCCTTGATTTAGCAGCTGAAGAACTGGAATGTCCATTTTGGATTTAGACCTTTGATCAAAAGAGCTTGCACAGGGCAGGGAGTGAGATCAACTTAGCTAGTCTTAAGGAAGTACAGATACTGAATCATTTTCTTTCTAGCTCACCATGTCAACATCCCCTCCTCAAAATCTCATTGTAGTTCCAGCAGCTGTCATCCACTCTCCTTATTGCTCCCGTCACACACAATTTACCCAGTAACTTAAAACAGAGCTGATTACTGAATGATTAAAAAATGTAGCTTCAAAAGACATTTATTTAACTTCACTGAAACCTAATAATCTACATGACAGAGTTGGGCTCTAGGTCTTAAGTTTGGGCAATATAAAAGTCTTGTACCTGTCTTGGGATCTTTGAATTATGTGATTGTTGTTACAGGACCCAGGAGCATAGGCGGAGGGAGAAACTATTATTTGGGGGGGGCTGAGTACACACATGGACACCCCCCCAGCAGATACGTTTGTGGAGGGGAGGGGCTAGGGGAGAGGAAAGGGGTGTGGGGGTGGGGAGCAGATTGAGGCCTCTGCAGTGAGGGAGGGAGTGGGGCAGGGGCTCAGGTGAATGAGGCCCTGAGGCGGGGGCAGGTCATGGGAGGGCTGGAGCCTGGGTGGCTTGTCCAAGGGCATGGGGGTGGGAAGGCTCCCATTGCTTTGCACCCAAGGGGAGGCACATGCCCCACAGATTTGTGAGCAGGGAAAAGGCAGACTGGGGTTTGTACCCTGCTGCTGCTGCCTTGGGAGCCGTGCACTGCCATGTGCCTGCCACTACTGGGCTACACTGCATCCCCTGCCTGCCCAGCAGTGACAGGCACGTAGCTGGCACATCTCCCAAGGCAATGGCAGTGAGATGCAAAACCCTACCCTGTCTCCATCCCAGGCACAAATCTGGGGAGCATGTGCTCCCCCGCTTCCCTCAAGATGCATGCAGCAATGGGAACTCCCCTGTTCCCCTGGATCAGCCTCCTAAGCTCCGACCCTCCCACGACCCATCCCAGGGACCCATTCACCTCAGTCTCTGCCCCTGCCTCCACCTTGATCTGTCCCATTCCCCCCAATACACCTTCCCCTTCACAGACTGAGACTTGCTTGCCATGCTGGGCAGTGATCCTGGCTGTGTGTCTGAGTCTGTGCATGTCCCTCCCTCCCCTGCTGTAGCCACCTGGAGCCTGTGCCTGTGCTGCCCTGTGGCCCTACTGGCTGCCCCATTTTTGGGGGGTCTAAGCCTCATTAGCCCTGACCTTCCACCATCTATACTCAGGAGATAGATTTGCTCAGTCAGGATTGAAGTTATTGAAGTTTCTCTGGTAGTAGAAGACTAGTCAGGCTGAGTCCTGGCATAGTAGGTGCTTGGAAACATTCACATCTATTTTTCCTTTGGTTGGCCTGTCCTGAACATTTTGCTTCAAATATCATTGGCTGAAAGGAGAATGCTTCTCTTCTGTATGGTCTTTTAGGATTGATTTCCACTTACTCCATCTCAGCAATCACCTTCATAGCTTTCATGGCAATGAAACAGTCAAACTCTGGATACATTGAATATGTTCCAATCCTCTCACAGGGCAGCTTTAGGTCTGTCTTCACTAAGAAAAGTTTTCATTCATGTTGTACTTCAAGCAGTGTGTGCTACAAAACTAGAAAAAGAAGACAGTGTAAGGAGTGACTGCATCTGAGGCAGTCTGAGGCTAAATCAAGAGGTACCACGGTATATGCTAAGATCCAGCTGGGTATTAGTGCAAGTCTGGGATATCAAGCTGAAGGGCAAGATGTAATTGTCACAGATCCACAGGCAGATAAATTCTAGACTAGAGGATACCCTGAAGGTAGGTGCAGGGAGGGGGGAGGGAGTCATGAGAAAATGTTCTGGAAGGTGTGGGTGGAAAGGAAGAGGTGGCTAGAAAGAAAAGGCATCCTGTGAGAAGAGGGGGAACTGGAGATTGACCCTGGGAGATTTTCCCAGAAGTTGTCATGACAGCTAAATGGTGGTCTAAATGTAGGGAAAGGACTTTTTCAGTTTTGTTTTACCATGCTCTGTTGACAAAGCATTTGATCATTTTCCCTTTTTCATATTATTTGGTCTTCCTTGTAATAAATCCTTTTGTTTTTCTGTTATTTTACTGAAGTGCTTGTGATAAACTGTGGTTTCTGGATAAATTAATAAGCTGGGAAGTAAGTGGGGACCCAATAAGCTTACACAAACCCAGGCTGTAACAATGGGAATACCCCAAACTCCCTAGGGTTTTGGCACAGTAATCATAGTAAGGGTGAGCAACTGATTTAGGCCAGGTGGGCCAGGACAGGAACAGAAGCAAACAGGAACAGGCAGGAAACTGAGACAGAGGTTCAGAACATGGGGCATATGTAGATGAAATGAGGGGTGTGCATGCACAGCACTTTAAAGTGGGTTAAATGCTTTTGCACTGCTTTAATGGTATTGGTGTTTGCACACGTTGGTGGCATATTGTGAATTAATTCCAGCTGCTACACCACATTCAGCAGCGTAATGCGCCTTAAATGACTTTGGGGCATAGCAAACTAAAACACCTTCAAGGAGTTTTAGTTTGCTGCCCTACAGCTGTGGAGTGAAGCACCACGCCCTGTGCAGTTCAGGGGCTGTGCAGGCATACTGTGCAGGCAGCCTGGCAGCAACCTGGGAAGGCGGGCTCCACTGAAGAACAAAAACCAAAAGCAGTGAGCCTGATCTCTCCTCCTGCCCCAGAGCCTGAATGCCTGCATGAGCTGTGTGGGGACCCAGTCCTTCCTTCCACAGCTGCAGAGCCCTGTGGGACCACGCAAGCCAGGTGCCTGTGGGTGGGTGCCACTTGGGGGTGGGGTAGACCTGCTGCAGAGGGACACATCAGCCCCCCCCACCCTCACAGCCCAGGGACCGTTCCGGTCTCTGGCAGCTTGCCCTCCCTTCCCTGCCACTGGAGAGGCAGATAAAACAAAGATGTACATGAAACGAGGGTTTACTTCACCCTAAATTGAAGCATTTTTTTTTTTAAAACCCACCACTTCAATTTAGGGTCCCTGTTTTGTCTACACACACCCATGGAGTCTAATTCCAAACAAACCAGAGATGGTTGGTTCTCCCAGGCAGCTCTCTGTTGCCCTGTCCAATCCTTTATAGCTAATGTGGGTGATGCCTCTCCCTGAGGGATTATTCAAGAATTATTATGATTTTGATCATCTCCACTTGGGGATGGGCCTTGGCTCACTACATTGCCCCCTTCCCTGACACCACTACCAACAAAAACCAAACTGCATAACAGCAGCAGAAATATTGCACAAGGTATAGTTATGAGTGTCCCCCAAACTTTTGTCAGCATTTGCTGAGTTAAATCTAATTTAGATTCAAAGGTCTTTGGGGCAGGAACCTGTCATTGTATTGTTGCTTATTACTACACAGCACCATAAGTGAGCAAGGTAATTTTACAAAATAGTAACAATTTGGGGCACTATTGTGTCACTGATAAGACCAAATGCTCTGAAGAAGGTTGTGCAGAAATCTATTCAATTATTGAAGTTATTAACTAGCCACTAGCCTAGTTCTATGTCTTTTGTATCTAGAGATTTTAAAGTAGGGTTTCAATCTGTTTATCCTTCCCAAAAAAACCAAAATCCTACTGAAACTGGTCCAGATTTTAGTTCAAGCCTGAAAGAAGAAATTAACTATCTACATGGTAATATGGCTCTAGAGGTAACTATGCTATCTACATGGTAACATTGCTCTAAGGCCACATTACTACTGCTCCTGTACAGATGTACTAGGGTTAAAAAGGGAAACGAATTCTACCAATTTAATTAAACATCAATCCCACAAATGATGAGAGTATCTGGAAATGAAAAGCCACCCCCTGTGATTATGCAGTTTTTCATTACTTTCATGCTTAGGCTGAAGCAATACATCCAAAATTACTCTGGTTTGTAAACTCCAGATTCTGACACAGAATAGAGCATGGCTTAGTTGTGTCTATACAGAGAGTCAAATTGCTTTCAGCCCTGGTTCAGCTTGATACTACAACCTGTAATGAGGCCAGACTGAAAGTTTGGACCTAGCTTGTTCCAATCAAGAGATCAAGGCAAGTCAGCCCCAGAACAAGCACAACCTGCAGCAAACCCAGAGCAGCAAGCTGGTCCCAGCTATGCTAGTGAGGCATTCATAGTTTCATAGTGCTTAGGGTCAGAAGGGACCTAAACAGATCATCATGTCTAACCCCCTGCCCCGGGCAGGAATGAGTGCTGGGGTCATAACACCTCAGCCAAATATCTGTCCAGCCTCCTCTTGAAAATCCCCACCAAGGGAGAAGAGAGTACCACCTCACTTAGGAGTCCATTCCAGACCTGGCAGCCCTAACTGTAAAGTAATGTCTCCTGATGTCCAGCCTGAACCTACTCTCTAACAACTTGTGGCCATTATTCCTAGTAACCCCCGGTGGTGCCCAGGAGAACAGAGCCTCACCCAATTTCTGCTGGTCCCCCTGGTGAGTTTGTAAATGGCCACCAGATCCCCTCTCAGTCTTCTCTTGTGGCAGTTGAATAGATTCAGGCCCTTTAGCCTCTCTTCGTGAGGCCTGACCCACTGCCCCTTCACCATGCAAGTGGCCCTCCCCTGGACCCTCTCAATGCTAGCCACATCCCTCTTGAAGTGTAGCAACCAGAGCTGGATGCTGTACTCCAACTGTGGCCTGGCCAATGCTGCATAGAGGGGAAGGATCACCTCTCTGGACCTGGTGGTGATGCATCTGTAGATGCATGACAAGGTGTGGCTAGCCTTACTGACTGCTCCCTTTTAATTGGCGGTTCGTGTTCATCCTGGAGTCAACAGTGACTCCAAGATCCCTTTCTGCTGCTGTGTTGACAAGAAGGGTGTTCCCCAGCCTATAGGTGTGTTGCTGGTTCCTTCTCCCTAGATGCAGCACCCTGCACTTGTCTGCACTGAATTCCATCCTACTCACATCTGCCCACCTCTGTAACCTATTCTCATCTGCCCACCTCTGTTCAGGGCAGCAGTCCCCTGAATCCATAGGCAGCAGGCTCCACCTGCTCCAGCCCTTCAAAGGTAGGTGCTGCAGACATTCTATTTGTCTGGGCAAAGATGTAAGTTTTTGCTTCTATGTAGATTTTCTGGATCTGAGTGTGGTAAGACTGTTAGCATTCCTTTATTCTGGTTCTGTGCTCATAACTCCAGTTTGACCTCAGCTTTGTCTTTGGCTTCTAAGCCTGGTTAACCCTCAGCTTATCTGATCTTTGGTTTTGACTTCTGATCCTAGCTTGTCCTAACCTTGGCTATGGCTCCCTGTAACAGGATGGTGCCAGAGGCCACTGTGGTTCCCTCTTGTGTCTGCCTTTCCTGCCTGGCTCCCACTCCAGGCTCCCAGGGTCTCATCCTACTTCCTCACCTTGATGTTAAAAGATAATGAGGGGAAGCTGCCATCAGAAACAGGGGAGCCTAGGATGCTCACTTCCTTTTGTCTACTCGTCCTTAGGCCCTACTTGCCTGAAGGGTTACATCAATGGCCTTCTTCCTCCCCTGCAGCCATGCCCATAGATGTCACTCAGTTACCAGTGATGTCCTTGTTATAGGCTTTGACCTTCTTGGCCTCAGCCTACAGGCTATTCTGGCTGTAGACTGCTAGCCTAGGCCTGCTGGCTCTGATCTCCCTTTTTAGTTTCAGCCTCTCGACAGTCCCCAACCATCTGCACTGCCCTCTCTGGGCTCAGGCTCCAGCCCTCTCAGCCTTGGACTGCCTGTGTTACCCTCTCTAGGCTCAGGCTCTAGACCTCTTGGTCTCAGGCTGCCTGCATTACTTTCTTGGGTTCAGGCCCTGGTCTCCTCTGGCAGGGATAAAACCCTAATGTTGCCTTGGGCACCCCTGTGGCCTCCTCTTCACCCAATTACAGCCACCCCAGTCACTAATACAGGTAACCTCCACTTAAGGAGGTTTCACTTAGCACTATTTCACTATAGTGCTCATTTCAAATTCATACCTGATTTCACTTAGTGCTGAGCCAGTTTCGTTATAGCACCCAGTGAAGCAGCAGTGGTGGCAAGAAGCAGTGAGTGGCAGTGGGTGGGATTGAGTGTGGGGCCCGCACTGGTGCCACAGGGCCAGGGCCAGCAGAGGCCCAGGGTGGGGCAGCAGGAATGGCGGGCACGGGCTGGCACACGGTTCCAGAGTGGCTGGCAAGCAGGGGGTGGGGAGAAGTGGCAGCAGCGAGAAGCAGAGGTGGGGGGGGAAGGTGTGAGTGCAGGGCCTCTGCCAGTGCCTCAGGCCAGGGCTGGTGGGGGCCCAGGGCAGAGTGGCAGAAGCATGGGGTGTGGACATGGGGTTGGAGCGGCCGCAGGCAGGCAAAGGGGTGGGGAGAGGCGGCGGTGGTGAGAAGCTGCGGCAAGAAGTGGCATTAACCAATTATTTTTATTTACATTAATTCCTATGGGGTAATGGGTTTTGCTTAGTATGGTTACACTTAATGCTTATTTTTTCCAAAACCAATTAAGAGCATTAAGCGGGGGTTGCCTGTACAATGAACATAAATATATATTAGCACAACTAAAATATATGCATACCGCCTGCACAAAATTCACCTCCGATAAAGTATAACTCTCAGGGATAGAGTCCTTTTTACCCTTATGAGTAGCCTCTGTTTTCCTGGGGAAACTCCTCTCCTTGTAGTCTGTTCAGGGGATGAGCTAATGTGCCCAGGAGTCCCAGTTACTTTCAATCACATGCCTTCCCCCCAACCATGCACAGGGGTTTTTTACTCTCTTCATTAAGGGTCAGCTGGTGTTCCTGCCACTCTGTCCTCTTAAAGTGACCCCTGGTGTGGGCTCCTTCTGCCTGGACTGGCTGCTTCAATCCCCACTCTTTTTGCAAATGTTTCTCACAGTCCTCTCTTGGATGCTATCTGCCAAATCTCCCACCTTCCTGTGGACTGCTTTGGAACAGGAAGACTGATTAAGTCTTCCTTCCCCTCCCTTGTGAGTAATGGGGTTCAGGTCCCCTGTTTCACTCCCAAATCCAGTTGGGATGCTAGACCCCTCTGGACCTCTTCCTGCTCCAAGGTGAAACTAGCCTGAACTGCACCTGTGTCTCAGGTGTCTTATCACCAGGCAATATCACTTCCATTCTGGGTTCCTACACATCCTGCAAAGCAGGTCTGTAGAGCTAACTTGGGCACACCTTTTTGATGTGCTGATCCAAAACATGGGCTGAGTTAGAATTATAAGCCCCTAGAGTTATAAGGGGGCCACTGAAGGCACATCACTGATCATTTGGGACAGCAAAAAGACGAAACAGAGATGGAGTGAAGGCTATAGGTTCAAAACAAGTGCACCAAGAAAGGACACTGAGTACAGCACACCAAATAGTGCCCACTGGCCCTCAAACAAGTCTGAGGAGACACTAGACACTGCCCAGTGTAACTCTGCCTACAGATATGAAAGGACCAGGGACAGGAAAGTGGCCCCACAGTCCCTGGGGGTCCTCCCAACCAGAGACTCCTTCCTGGTCAGGTAGATTGGTTAATGCAGGCAGAAAGCTCTACAGCATGGGTGTTAAACTCACATTGAGGCCAGATCCAGACTTCAGGACTCCTCATGAGCTGTATCCAGACTTGGCAAGAGCTACAGCAGTGGGCTCATTGGTGGCAGTGGACTGTAAGAGACAGCACAAGTGGGGGTGGGGAGGGGACGGGGCAGCAGCAGTGTAAGTGACCATGGGACAAGCAAAGCCTATGCTGGCCCCCCAGATGCTGTGGGCCATGCGCAATGGGGCCTGTAGCCCTAGGCACTATGGTAGATTCCTCTCAAAAATTCGATCCAACAGTTTCCCTGGTTTTAAGTTCTAATTTTATAAAAGACTTTGATGGACTTAAGGCAGACAAGGTTCCTTGGGTGAATTTCATATCTTTTTTAGACCAACCCAAATGGTTGGAGAATAGTTATTAAGCAAGCTTTTGGGTTCAAAAACCCTTCATCAGGCTAAGGAAGCTTCAGCATGTGGTGTGTGCTCTTCCTGGATGGAATGAAAAGTAGACAAGCCAGGGGCTGGGCTGGGGAGTCATTTGTCAGGCAGATTGTAATGTATCAAAAATCCAATGTCTATGTTTAGTCCCTGATCTCTAGTATCCAGCAGGTTGATGAAATGGAGCTCATAGGCTCGTCTCTGGGAAGTGTTGTGTAAGTTTCCCTTGAGGACCAGGACTAAAAGATTGGAGAGAGAGTGGCCCTCCTGTGAGAAATGTGCCCCCACTGGTAATTGAGTGTTTCTGTCTTTGATAGATTTCCGGTGTGCATTCATTCTGGTGCGCAGTTGTTGTCTGGTCTCTCCTACATATCTTCCATCAGGGCATTTGGTGCATTGGATGAGGTATATAACATTTCTGGAGGTGCAGCTGTAAGATCCTGGGATGCTGATGGCTCTGTTGTGGGGTGTAGTAATAGTGGGGGTGGTGGAGATGTGTTGGCAGGTTTTGCATTTCTTGTCCTGGCACGGTCTGGATCCTTTTTGGTGTGTTCTGGGGTTGAGGAAGTTTGCTTCTGGTGATGAGGTTGGCGAGGTTCGGTGCTTGTCTGAAGGCTAGGATGGGTGGCTCTGGGAAGATCTTTTTAAGAATAGGGTCTCTGTCTAATATGGGTTGCAATTTTTTGAGGATTTTCCATACAGGTTCAAGGGATGGGTGGTACGTCATGACCAGCGGTGTGCGATTTGTGGGTGTTTTTCTTCTGTACTGCAGCAGTTCTTCACGTGGTATCCAGGTGGCTCTTTCAAACGTGCGATCTACCTCTCTGGAGGAGTGTCCTTGCTGGGTGAAAGCCTTTTTAAGATTGGTGAGGTGGCGATCCTGAGTGTTCTCTTCAGTACAGATGCGGTGGTATCTGAGGGCTTGGCTGTATATCACAGCTTTTTTGGTGTGTTTAGGGTGATTGCTGGTTCTGTGCAGGTATGTATGTTGGTCTGTGGGTTTCTTGTATACTGTGGTCTGTATTTTACCCTTCTGGATACTGATCATTGTGTCTAAAAAGGGGATGTTGGTGCTGGAGTATTCTAAAGAAAGTCGGATGGAGGGATGGTGACTGTTGAATTTCTGGTGGAACTCAATCGGAGATTGCAGGTTCTCACTCCAAATGATGAAGATGTCATCGATGTATCTTAGGTATAGTAAGGGTTTGATGGTGCAGTTCTTGAGGAAGTCTTCTTCCAGGTGGCTCATAAAAAGGTTGGCATACTGTGGGGCCATTTTAGTGCCCATAGCTGTTCCCATCATCTGGAGGAAGTGTTGATTATTAAAAGTGAAATAGTTGTGTGTGAGGATGAAGTGTATAAGCTCAGTAATATCTTTGGGTCTGTATTCTGGGTTGTAATCTTGTTCCTGTAGATATGTAAGGCAGGCTTGGATGCCATCCTGGTGTGGGATGTTGGTATATAGGCTGGTAACGTCCATGGTGGCTAGGAGTGTGTTGCTGGGAAGGTGGTCTATGATTTTTAAGTTTCCGTAGCAAGTCTGTAGTGTCTTGGACAAAACTTGCTCTGTGGGTGACAAGCGGTTTTAGGATGGATTCAACAAAACCTGATATTTCCTCAGTTAGGGTCCCATGGTTGGATATGATAGGTCTGCCAGGGTTCCCTTGTTTGTGGATTTTAGGGAGCATGTAAAAAGTCCCCGGGTTAGGTAGCGGGGGGATCAAGGTCTGTAGTTTTTCTTGTAATCTCGGTGGAAATGATTTGATGGTATTGTTGAGTTTTTTGGTGAAAAGGGGAGTAGGATGTTCTTGTAGTTCTTTGTAGTAGGTGGTGTCAGAGAGCTGTCTCTTGGCTTCCTTTATGTAATCCTCACGGTTTAGGATGACTATGGCTCCTCCTTTATCTGCTGGTTTTATTACTATTTGGTGGTTAGATCTTAGAGATTCTATGGCCTTTTTCTCTGGTAGAGAGAGGTTGTTGTGGTGGCACATGTTGCTGATTATTTCATTGTTCATTCTTTCCCTGAAGTAGTCAATGTAGCGGTCAAGGTTAGGGTTTCGTCCACTGCGAGGTGTCCAATCTGATGTTTTTGGGCTTTTTGGCATTAATCCTTTCCTGAATGTTGTCAGAGGATGAGTTGTTGTTGGGAGTGGGTTCAGTGTGGTCATGGAAATATTCTTTGAGGCGCAGGCGTCGGAAGAATTCTTCTAGTTCTCCACATTGAAGTATTTTATTAGGGTATTTTTCTGGACAGAAATTTAGGCCTTTAGAAAGGACAGATTTTTCAGTTTTGGTAAGCGTGTATGTGGAGAGATTGATAATATTTGTGGGTTGGTTGCTGCTTGCAGTTTCATCAAGTCTGAGGTTGGAAGGTCGTAAGGTGTTGGTGTTGTTCCTCTGATGGTTGTTTTGTGGCTGGGGAGCTTGTTCTTGGAGTAATTTGTCCCATTTCTTCTTTTTATGTAGAATGAATGCTGTAGAAAGTTTTTCATAGTCTCTTTGTATCCACTGTATATTGTCAGGGAACATGCATGGATTTCTATCTTTTAAGTTGTTGTAGTGTATGACGATTTCCTTCCTGAGTTGGTCTCTTTTGGAGTAGAGTAGGTGAAGTAGATGATTTCTAATTTTCTCTGAAGTTTTTCTAAGTTGATGGACTTAATGTACTTACAGTTATGCACAAACCTAAGTATTTTCCTGAACTGGAATTTTAAACATTTTTAACATTAAGCTTGTGCTTATAGTCTTTTGACTTCATATATCTTTAGTGCATGCTTAAATACCTTGCTGCATAGGGTTTGGATTACTCAGATGATTAAAGTTAAATGTGTGTTTAAATGCCTTAGGGTCATAAGAAAGGAGGGCTGGAAGGGACCTCACAGTATCATGTAATTCATCCCTTGCTCAAGACGGGATCAGCCCTGACTAAACAATCCCAGCTAAATGTTTATGTAACCTGCTCTTGAAAATTTCCAGGTAGCCTGTTGCAATGCTTGAGTGCTGTCATAGTCACAAAGTTCCTCTTGATCTCCAGCCAAAATTTCCTCTGCTGAAGCTTGAGGCCATCGCTTCTATTCATGTCCCCTATGGCCACAGGGAAAGGACCTTCTCCATCCTCTCTATAATCACCCTTCAGGTATTTGAAAACTGCTAGCAAATGCCCTGTCAGTTTTCTCTTCTCCACAGTTTATAACCCTAGTTCTTTCAGCCTTTTCTCCTAAGTCATGCTTCCCAGGCTCCTCCTCATTTTTGTTGCTCTGTGCCGCACTCTTTCCAGTTTGTCCACATGCTACTTGAAGTATGGTGCCCAAAAGTAGACACACTACTCCAGGTGAGGTCTCAGCAATGCTGAATAGAAGGGAAGAATCACTTTCCCCTGGTTGGAAAGTGACACTCCTGTTGATACAACCCATGTATATGGTTGGCTTTTTTTGCAACAAAAGCACACTGTTGGCTCATTTTCGAGGTTGCTAGAAAATGACACAGAAACAAGTGTGTGTCATATTATGTATTAAGTATATGAACATAAATTAAACAAATTATGTTTCCTTTCTAATTACTGAAGTAACACGGTGTGCTTACTACTAATTAAAAAAATTACATTTGTAACTATCAGCCAGGCATATTGGCTCTGTATTTTGTATTCTTATTCTGCAGACGCTAGAGAAACTAACAAGAACCATGAAAACAACATTTGTACATGCTTGCTTCTGTCTCACATTTTTCCTTAGCTATTCACATTTAAGATATTTTATTTAAAACCATTTCTTTATAAGCATATTTTGATAAAAGAAATGCTATTGCACAGAATATACTAGCTATTTTACTGGTAACTGTGCCAAAACCTGTCTTTGAATGATACACAATGGGTGACAGCAAATTGCTTTTTCATCTTTACAAATTACTTTCCAACTTTAGAGCTAGTCAGGTACTTCCAATAAAATATTGCTCATTAGAAAATCTTTTTTTTTGTTGTTTTTTGTTTTTGTGGGAAAGGGTCAGTTTCAATGAAAATTTTTGCCAGGAATAATTTTCTTGGGGACAGGCTAGAATTTCTTATCAATTACTTATATAAATGTGTGTATGTATGTATGTACATATATATATAAAAGCTAGATACCTCAACATCAGCATGCCACAGTCACTAGGCTACTGGTTATCCTTTTGTTCTGCACTGGAATGGGAAAAAAGTCAAATTCTCAGTGCTTTTCACTTCATTGAATTCTTGTTTTCTGGCCAGCCCTGTTTTTAAATAATGTTTAGGTAGTTGCAACAGACAATCAGTAAACACTTATGTATTTACATAATTATATCAATTTCCACCCCTAATCATCTCTGTATTTTACAATAGTAAATGGACTGGTAACTTTCAAGCATAACATTATTTTAAAACGAAGTAGAAATATGAAAACAATGTATTAACATTTAAAAGTATGGAATATATTCCTGCCTAATCAAGCACAAAGCTAATTGGGAAATGCACTGAATCATAATTTACTGAGTGAGAGATGGAAACCAGTGAAAAATTAGGAAATCTTGCTTGAAGGAGACCATTTTTTAAACCATCCCATTAGAGGCTTATGCTTCCATTATAATTACTGCGTATTTGTTCAAAGATGTGTATGGTAATAGCTTCCAGCTCATTATGGGATGATTTTTTTTTTTCTAGAGAACTCATTGATGAAGTTTGTCTAAACAACTTTGAACTCCATTTAATGGTATCTGATTCGCTGAATGAAAAACTTGCTGTTAGGTCACTAACTCTCTCTCATCTGGTAAAGGAAGTTGCTAGCATCTGATGAAGTAAGTTATGTTATGAAATGCTCATGCCTCTCTGAACTAGTTAGTGCCACCCTCATGTTCCCTACCTTCTGTCTCAGTCACAAACTTTCTTGTATATGAAGTATTGAGACCAGTATTGTTTTATATTTGGTTATGCATTTGTGAAATTTAAATATGTGAATGATACTAATAAACTGGAAAGTGAGATGCTCTGAACTGCTCCAAGCCAACTCTGTTCTGCCTAATTGCTGATCTCTGATGTATTTCAATAGGAATAAGTGGGCAGACCTTATTTTGTCAGGATGGACCTAAGGGTGAAGGGGAAGCTGTAGAGATGTGACCTTTGGCACCTTATTTCCTTTTAAAGTCAGTGCTTCATTACCATTTGTGGCTCTGCAAATCTCACTCCAAATAACTGTATGAAACAATTAGAGGGATTGTTTCATACTAAAGAAGAGCTAAACAGAATACAAACTCAAAGAAAGCTAGGGAGAAATATCAGTTAGCAGTCTCTCTTTTTTACTTCCTGTGTTTAGCAACAACCAGAAACCTAATCAAGTTAACCTTGAGAATAGGCTTCCATGGGTACCTCCAGATTGGTCCAAGAAAGAGCTAGTCTGGAATATCATAACTTTAAACATTTTTTCAGGTGGTGGTGGTGTTTAAAGAGGGGGCTTTTTGACATGTTGATATATTCTTCCTTGCCTACTTGGGGGTATGTTTAAATCATATCCCATGTACAAAGTCAAACTGTTCCATTATAACATGTACTGTACAACAGACTCTTTGATGTAAAAAAGATAAGATGTTTCAGCTGCTACTAAGCAGAAGCTATCTTTAATGATTTAAAATAAGAGTTGAAATTTTATTTCTATTTTATGTCATATTATGATGTATCAGTAGTAGAGATGTATATTGTAGAGGCAAAGGTTTCTTTGGCTAATATCTTTTAACAGCGTTTTAAATAAAAATGCTTCATTCTTTGCTCAACTCCAGTCACACAAAATGTTTTACTAGAAAAACTATGAAGTTTTAAAATATTTAGTGCTATAAACTGTGCCAAGCAATAACTTAAAAATGCACAGTACTCGCTGTGTTGATGTTGCAACCTATTGTAAACAAATGCATTTCTTACTAATAACACTTCCCTGTCACTTATTAAGATTGAAGATAAAAATTGATTTTACTTGTCACTATATATTAAGTTTGTTTACTTTTTGAATTTCTCTCAGCCTGATCTAAAGAAATCAATGAACTCCTGCTTCACTTGCTGACTCTCCTTCCTGCAGTGCTTTAGCTGAAAACACTTCAGGTGAATAGATTTGTCTGGAAGCAGATGTTCCCACTACAAATTTTTACAAAGATAGCAGTCCCCCCATTTAAAATCTACTTTTCCTTGTTTCAAATAACTGTATTTTTAAAGGGCAACAGTGAAAGAATCCTCTTTTATGAGTGATTACAGAAAAAGTCTTAATTATTTAATTTTTAGCTGTTCCTACTAACAATACTTCCTTCAGGACAGTTGATAAACATCAGAATTGACATCAGGATAAGAGCAGTGGTGCTTATCAAAAATTTAAATAGATGCCGCAGATGGAAAGTGAATATATAACAGGACCTTGAGCTTCAGTGATCCCTTCCCCAGGTCTTGCCTGCTCTCCTCTGCCTTTGGGGCCTCACAGGACAAGCTGATTGCTCTATTCAAATTCCATGTCCTGTAAAGTCTTCCCCTGCCTGATATGTGCCATATCCTCTATTGATTGAAATGTGGCAAAAGGAGCACAAATAAAGCTAATGACAGATGGCAATGGACTGACTGCTGACAGCTATCTTCTAGTGCAGACAGTTATGTTAGAACTGGCCTTAACATCTTCATTAATCATTTGGAGAAAGGAATAAAGAGCATATTAGCATCACATATAAAGGACAGTACATGGAAAACACTGGAGAGAGATACAGGTTTGTAAAAATACTCAGAAATTAATGGGAAAGAAACTGAGATTATAGACATATATAGAACATAAAGATATTCAGTTTCCAAAGTAATTGAAGTTAATACATCTGTGATAAAAACAGCCTAAAATATGCCCAGTGTTAGAGTCTTAATGATTTTGTTATTCTTTTAGATCATTCACACACACACACATACCCACACTGAGAGCCCCACATTTACAGGGTCTCTTAAAAGGCCTTTGTGCATGTTCCTCCAGCAGGTAGCATATGACACAGAAATGTGCACCTGACTCTCCACTTCTAGAGCCTTCTTAGGTGATGACCCAAGCCTAAAGTCTATTGGGTCATACAGAGTGCATGAGCTGGCCAACTTATAATAAATCTCAATGGAATTCCATAGAAACAATAACTACACTATAGCCATAGGTCAGTCCCGGTTTTACCCTCAACAGTCCTCTCTTTGATACCTTTATGATAACTCAACTAACAAAAGTACCACCACAATTGATACAAGGGGCTGAGTCATGGCAGTCTCATTCCTGATTTATCCCCTATGCCATGCCCAAGACATTATGGCAACATTGCATTTTGCTTCGGAGAGGGACTTTCCTTAGGGTATGATCATGACTCTATGACTTTAATCAAACAACATGAGAAACTAATAACTCAACAACTATTGACAACTTGAATCCATCAGATCTCAAACATACCTCTGATGGTATCCTTCATTCATTATTTCATCCATACTCATATACTTCTCATCCATAGGCTTCCATTTGACTAATTCCTCATTCAATTTCCCAACCATTCTCTTCTCAGCTTTTTCTTCATTGGCCTCCAATAATTTAGTAATACCATCATATATTATTATTTCCTTTAAGAGGGTCAGATTCATACCAATGTGTGTGGGTATTAGTCAGTCATACAGGATGAAATCTTCCACCACCGACATATTGTAGGTAACTGGTATGCTAATATCAACATCACATCCAGACATGTGCGCTACCTTGCATCAACAAAACATATTATTCTTCCAAGTAATGGAAACTTCATACCAATAGTTCAATAACAGAGTAGTACACCAAGTACTTATACAAATACAGTGTCTATCTATTACGTATATAGCAGTAGAGATATTTTTGTCACATATAATACTATACTCTAATTGTAGTATGATATATTCCTATTATTGTTACAAGTATCTCTTACAATGTCATCACTACTTTTATAAATGTATCTATTCTTATTTACTTTGCAATGACATACATCTATTAATTCATAAGAACTTGGAATGATCTAGAAAGCATTTATTTTTGGTCTCATTATGGATCCATTTATCCTTCTTTCGATGTAAATAATAGAGCTAATCGTTTTTACCTTTGCCCTTATAATTGTAGACAGCCTAGCTATTACAACCTTTTGATGGGGGCAGCATTCAAAATGTTCTAATAACCACCAATTTGATAGACAATTTTATGTCTCAGTAGCAATCCTAGGTATTAAACGTCTTATTTCGATGGGAATGATTCCTGAATATTCCAATTGAATTATACTACCTAGTAAGTTTTGCACCCAACTCTGTGCTTGTGCACAAGTTAATGTGAGACCCGTGTTGTTCTGGGCTTTTTCAAGTGCTCTGATTGTCAGTAGTGGTTCTAACTGGGAAACCTTGTGCCAAGTTGGGAGTACCCTAGCATTGTTTAAAGCTTGCCTTCCAAGTTCAGACAGTGATGATGTTATAGAACCTGTAGCTCTCTTAGCTGTTGGGCAGCCCTTGACAATTTATTCATCGTCACTTCCATAGTTTCTAGGGTCGGAAGGGACTTTGACACATCATCAAGTCCGACCCCCTGCCATGGCAGGAAAGAGCACTGGGGTCAAGCAACCCCAGCAAGGTGTTCATCTAGACTCCTCTTAAAGACCCCCAGGGTAGGAGCCAGCACCACTTCTCTTGGAAGTTGGTTCCAGATCCTAGCCACCCTGACTGTGAAGTAGCGCCTCCTGATGTCTAGTCTAAATCTACCCTCTGCCAGCTTGCGACCGTTATTTCTAGTCACCCCTGGTAGTGCTCGGGGGAACGGGGACTCCCCCAATGCCTGCTGGTCTCCCCAGACTAGTTTGTAACAGGCCACTAGATCCCCCCCTCAGCCTTCTCTTGTGGAGGCTGAACAGGTTCAGGTCCCTTAGCCTCTCCTCGTAGGGCCTGCCCTGCTGCCCTCTGATCATGTGGGTGGCCCTCCTCTGGACCCGCTCCAAATTGTCCACATCCCTCCTGAAGTGCAACACCCAGAACTGGACACAGTACTCCAACTGTGGCCTGACCAGTGTTGCATAGAGGGGGAGGATCACCTCCTTGGACCTGCTCGAGATGCATCTGTGGATGCACGACAAGGTGCGGTTGGCCTTCCTGACTGCGTTCTCACACTGTTGGCCCATGTTCATTTTGGTATCAATAATGATTCCAAGATCCTTTTCTGCCTCTGCACTGACAAGAAGGGAGTTCCCCAGCCTGTAGGTATGCTGCTGGTTCTTCCTCCCCAGGTGTAGCACCTTACACTTGTCAGTGTTGAAACCCATCCTGTTCTCATCTGCCCACCCCTGTAACCTGTTGTACCCGCCTCCGTTCGATCAAGAGTACACGCACCGCCTTTGCCCGGACCCGAGATCTTGCAACACCCGGGCTTCGTTGGTACGCCCCAGGGTTTACCCCGTCTGGTATAAAGGGGGACCCCAGAACTCGCCTGCCACGACTTTGATGACTCTTCCAGTGGGGGGTCTTCCCTTGGGGTATCCCCCGGTACCGGCACACTTCTCCGCGGGTACTCTTGGGGCTCCGTCCTCCCCTACACCCCGGCCATACGCCACCTCAGGTCTTCCTATCCTGGCCTCTAACCCGTCCTCGTCTCGTCCTCTCTTGGCTCGGTCCCCCTAGCCACTACCAGCATTCTTCGGACTGGGTATGTCTCTCCCAGTGGGGATGCTGACCTGGACCCTCCTTCCTTGGGGTGCAGATGTCCTCTCTGCTTCCCCAATAGTCCCTGCCGCAGTTACCCGCGCCGTCGGCTCCGTAGTGCAGGGTACAGCTGGCCCCACTCTCGGCACAGCTGTCGCGCCTCCTGCTGCCCCGGGCGTCGGGTTCCCCGCTGACTGCTGCCCCACTCACGGGGCTGACTTCTCCCCTCGTCATCTCGCTCCTGGGAGCTCCGCTGCGATGCTCGCAGCCTGCTCCGCCTCTATACGGCGGTGTCCCGCACCCTGCGGGTGGCGGCTGATCCTCTGTTCGCTGGGGCTCCGCGCTCCAGCTCTCTCCCTTCAGCCGCCCTGCTGCTTCGGCAGGGCCGCCTTTTGTTCCTCCCGGCCGGCGTGCCCCACCCCCGCCGCTCAGCTGCAGCCGGATAAACGCCCGGCTGACGATCCGCGCTGGCAGCGCCGGCGCGTGGAGTTTCTTCGGCTCGTCCGGTCCTGCGGGAGGTAAGCAGACCCCTTGGCTGCTGCAGGGGTCTCCCAGTGCCTCCGCTCCCCTGGGACACCTGTCTAGGTCCAATTGCAGCCTATTCCTCCCTTCTAGTGTGTCCACATCCCCCCACATCTTAGCGTCCTCAGCACATTTGAATAGGGTGCTTTTTACCCCCTCGTCCAAGTCACCGATGAAGATGTTGAACAGTGCGGGTCCAGGATAGAGCCCTGGGGGACCCCACTGCCCACATCCATCCAGGTTGAAAATGACCCATCCACCACCACTCTCTGGGTGTCGCCCTCCAGCCAGTTAGCGACCCATTTGACTTGTGTAGGTGTTGACAGCGCAGTCCCCTAGTTTTTTCATGAGAATGGGGTGAGAGACAGTGTTGAAGGCCTTCCTGAAGTCCAGAAAGACTACGTCCACTGCTACCCCTCCATCTAAGGATTTTGTGACCTGGTCATAGAAGGCTACCAGATTGGTCTGACAGGACCTGCCTTTAATGAACCTGTGTTGGTTGTCCCTGAGCATAACTTCCCCTCGTGGACATGCACCAGGATAATTCTCTCAAAAAGCTTACCCGGGATCAAGGTAAGACTAACTGGCCCATAGTTCCCTGGGTCCTCCTTCCTCCCTTTTTTGAAAATGTAAACCATATTGGCCCTTTTCCAGTCCTCTGGCACCACACCAGAGCACCATGAGTACTCATAAAGCTGTGCCACAGGTCCCACAATGACCTCTGCTAATTCCCTCAGCACTCTGGGGCAAAGGTTGTCAGGACCAGCTGATTTAAATACATCCAGTCCCTCCAGAAGTTCCCTGACTAGATCCTCACCGACCCTAGGCCTGGGTGCGCCTCCCCCGGGGCCTGAGGGGGTCCCGGTAGACGGGCTGATCTGGTCCCTGTTGAGGAAAATGGAGACAAAGAAATCGCTAAATAGGTTAGCCTTGTCGTCTGGTGCGAAAACCAGATTTCCTAGCGTGTCTTGCAGATGCCCTACGTTACCGGGTATCTTCTTTTTGCCCTATATTTAAAAAAGGACTTCTTGTTGTCCTTAATCTGGGTAGCTAGTCCTAGTTCCATCTCCACCTTTGCCTTCCTGACCGCCCCCCTGCAGCCCCAAGTAACTGAGGTATAGTCTTCCCTGGTGTTGGCCCCTCCCTTCCATTGGGTGTACGCCTCCCTTTTAGCTAGGAGACTTTCCCTTATGCTTTTGGTGAGCCATGGGGGCTTTTGCGCCCTCTTGCCCGCTTTGACCCTTGTTGGGATTACCTCCCTTTGGGCATGGAGGATCGTCTCCTTAAGGATCGACCACTCCTCTTGGACACCCGAATCCCCTCCCCTCCGGGACGTCAGTACTTCCCAAACTATTCTTCTTACTTCATTGAAATCTGCCCTCCTGAAGTCCAGGGCTGCTGCCTTGCTGCTGGCTTTTGCCATCCTGTGCTGGATGGTGAATTCCAGCAGGAGATGATTGCTGTTGCCTAGATGGTCAAGCACCTGCAGTCTCCACACGAGGTTGTCGCCTGTGGCCAGCACCAGATCCAACAAGGTGTCTCCCCTGGTGGGGCTGTGCATCTCCTGAGTTAGATGGAGGTCCTGTATCTCGGCTAGGAACCTACGTGAGTGGTCAGACCTGGCTGACTGCTCTTCCCAGCAGATGTCTGGAAAGTTCAGGTCCCCCATGATGACCACATCTTTTGACTGAACTACCTCCATGAGCTGACTTAAGAATTCCCAGTCTAGCTCTTCCCTTTGGTTGGGTGGCCATGTTAGCTGTATTTAATATTCCCAATCCAGTTCTAAGACCCCCTAAAACACTTCCTGCGTCTCAGATTTTCTGATAGGGTCTGTCCAATTCTATGGCATTTGTCAACCAATTTATCCAGCCTTTGGCTAAGGTGGGTGTGAATGAGTTACATTCAGGTTGGATCATGGAAACACTATCGATATCTATCTGCAGCTTTACCTGGCAGATCATATATATATATATATGTTCAGTAATTAATAATTTTTTTATTCCAAACTGCACATACGATAGACATGCTCCAAATAAGGTTGGGATCAGTTCTACCATTACCCAAAAGAAATCCGCAAAACTGTTAGGCTGCATTATCCACCACCAGCCTGTACGATCTGAAGTAGCTTCTATATTCCATTTACCATAAGCTACCTCATTGTCCATCACTTTGGTGGAATGTATACAATGATCATCATTAGTATACTTGGTCCAATAATTAATAGAATCAGGATCGTTCTGATTGAACCGTACTTTTTCAAGGAGTGGACCAATAACAGTGATTACATATTTCTTAGATAGTGGATCAATTAAAATGACAGGAGATTTGTTAATCACTGTGTATTGCATGTAAATGACATAGGAATGGTTATTAATTATTTTCTTATGTATCATTGAGTTTACACATGATTCCATATCCTTAGTGATGTTCTTAAACTGGACCGAGTCAGGGCTACTGGATTGCACTCATATAGCCGTAGCAGCAGTAATTCCATACTTGTCATTGCCACAAGTTATAACTTAGTAAACCCTTAATTGTAGCTGACCATTTACAAATAGATTGATATTTACATCATTGTGCTAGTCTTCAAGCCCATTGTGCAGAACCATCTACGTTCTGTCACCATGCCTGAAAGATATCTATTCCCGATCAATCTTGATCATTATCAAACTGACAGGTTATCATTATGTCACCCTATACAAATACACAATAAGAAGTTCTCCTGTGTGGACATTATTGTACAGTCCACTCAACAATCTCCTAAAGTCAATATCCCAGATTGTTCTAGACCAAACCACCTCTTAGGTCGTAATGGACGAAATTAGGAGATTTGCTTCCCATCTCATCTTCTGTACACTGTCACCTATAAATATTGTCGACAGGAGAGTCATTAAGAAGATAGCTGCTGCATCCATCTTCATGATTAAGGGTCCTGTAGATAGTAAGTAAATATACACATTCCAATATCACTCAGTCACCTTTATACAATTTAAGTTGGGATGAACAGAACCACTTTATACCCCTTTTCTGGTTTTTCCTGACTTCTAACCCATAAACAGTAGGGCTTGCCTTATCAACAATGTTAGGGACTGTCCCATAAGGGTGATAAGCAGTGCTTGGATTGTTTAAAATGTCTGACCATGACCTTGGTGCCTATTGGCCACTTGATAATCTTAAAAGGTCCGAACCACTTATTTATGATTTGTATGTTATTTCCCAAATTCAAGGCAACTTGATTCTATACTCATTTGATTTCTGTTAACATAGAATCTACCCACTTTGATTGACACACGATTGGTTGAAAATTGGTTGGCACATCATTAACCAAAAATGAAGACTCAGGCATTTGCATTTCTCTTCCTATGTTTGCAAGGTGCGGTGTGAATCCATGGGAAGCAATGCTTAGCACAACGGTTGGCTTCTCTGTTGAGCTGTGCAATGATTCCATTCTTCTGATGTCCTCTTACTTTTCCCAGGCACACTGGCGAACTTCATTCCGAAGCAATTGTATGGCAATACACCAGAAGGTCAGAATATTTAACCACCTTTCCAAATGAGGTGTGATAACGCCTGCTTTGCCATACCAGCAGCCAATCTGACAGAGCACACACAACCCAGTCACTATCAGAAAATTCTCCTATGGTGGCATTAACAGGGGTATTTTCAATAGTCATGATCATGGCTACTAACTCTGCTGCCTGTGCAGAGGAAAAGTTGCATCTTCCTTGCAGCACTTCTAAAACATTAGAAGTTCTCTTCTTGTTTCCACTCTGATAGCAGCATATCTAATGTGTTTTCTGCCATTGACATAGTATGCGCTACCATCCGTGAACCAGATATAATCAAGATTATCGACCTCATCAGGCACATATGAAAGACCTGATTTAAATAATTGATTCACTGATTGAATTACACAGGGTATTGGACATTCATGATGAGTTTCTTCTGAATCAACTCCTTCCTGCTCAACAATAATCCTGTAGGGCATAGTTGGTGTGTCTTGAATAGTTTCAACCATAACATTATGATTCAGCAGGGCTAATGTCCACTGTGCAATTCTTTGTGAAGAGACAATTGAGTCCTTGATTTTTCTGTGAAACACATACTTGATCAGTGAATGTCTTGCTCTGAGTGTAATCGGGGCTAACCCTATAAGATACTCCCATTTCGGTAGAGCCCATACTAATGCAAGTACCTTTCTCAAATGGACTAAACTTTTTCTCCACTTCTGTAAACATTCAAGATCCATAGGCAACTCGTCATCTGCCCATTCCCAGGTCCTGTGAAAATACTGCACTTATTCCTTTGTCTATAGAGACTAACTCTAAAGTGAAGGGCTTAGATACATTGGGAAATAAAAGTGCAGGTGCAGATATTATGCTCTGTTTCAAGTATGCAACAGCTTCTTTTTCCTTATTTATCCAACTCCAAGGTACATCCTTTTTCAACAGGTGGTATAGAGGTGTAGCTTTTGTTGTGAAGTCCTCTGTACAATTCCTTAGGAAAACCACAAGCCCTAGAGAACAGCTCAATGTTGTTATATCTTTACGCGGTGGCAAATTCTTAATCAATTCTATTTTTTTTGCATCCGGACATCTTCCTTTGGCACTAAATTCCAGTCCTAAGTACTGTACGGTAGTATTGCACAATTGAGCCTTCTCCGGATTAATTTTAAATCCGGTCTTCTCAATGATTTTCAACACAATTCTGGTTCTTTCTAGACATTGATCTCAGTTGTTAGCCATAATCAATATGTCATCCACATATGATATTATGGATTGCTGATCTTCTGACAGATCTTTCCACATCTTTGTGACAAATTTGTGACAAAGTGCTGGTAAATTATGGAAACCTTGAGGTAACCATGTAAATGTGTATTATGCATTCTGGACAGTGAAAGTGAACTTATACCAGCTCCTAGGATGGAGAGTAAGTGCGAAAAATACATTTGACAAATCTTTGACTGTGAACCAAGTAGTGCCATGTGAAATTTGTGCCATAACCTTGGGATACCCTGCACAATCAGTGCTAACATTGGTGTCACTTTATTCAATGCTCAAAAGTCAACAAATGCCATGTAGCTCCATCTGCCTTCTTCACGGGCCAATGGGCCATATTGGAAAGTTGCAATACGATTGGGTCTCCATTATTATTTTTTGTTCCATCAGTGCCTTAAGTGTATCCAGAATACTTCCATTTGCTTCTTTTGGAGAACAGTACTGCCTTTGTGGAGGGGGATCTGAACCCACCTCGATATTGGCTTGTACTATCCCACATTCAAGCTTGTGTTTAGCCCAGACATTAGGAATGTCTTCACAGACATGATGGATGTCTGCATCCAAGCTTTCAGATAATTGCAGTATTTCTTTTGTTTTTATCATGGCACAGCAATTCCTGGATGGAATTTGTATTATCTTCTCTTCTTCCTTTGATCGTGGGATCGTCAGTTCCTTCAATTTGGTAGTCTACAAACAGTAATTTGGATAGTCAATTTGTTGAGAGCAAATTAAGATGCTTGTGGCTGACTCAGGTTAGGTTATGGGACTAGGCAGTTCAAGTTGGTAAGGCCATTCACAGGTGAGACTGTATGTAGGATGAATGATATCATTCTGGTCCTCAGTTTTGTAATTTTCCATACGACACCCCTTAGGTATAATGGATAGAGTGTAGTGTGTATATTTTGGGGATGAGTGCATCATCCAAAGTGCCATGTGTGCAGGCCCTTTAAAAGGTTTCTGTGAGGGATTGGCTTTGTGTATGTATGTATGTATGTGTGGCTATTGTTCTGTGTGGTGGTGAAGGTACGCTTATGAGAGATTGTATAAGAATGCCTGATGGCCTGTAAGGACTGATTTGATAGAGAGATGGGGATTGAGGGGATCAAGAGAGAGTGATAGCTTGGGTGAGTGGGTATATATCTTCTACAGAATCTGGGCCCTTTGCGAGGAGCAAGGATCCCTGGAGCGGTTGGAGACCACCCCTCAATACACTGCTATACTCAGTCAGAGGTTGGCTCCCTGACATTTTCCTATCAGGTGCTTAAGGACTTTGGCAACGGCCTCGCTGAGTAGTTGGTGAGTGTCCCCCATACCTTGAAAAGGGATACTTTTGTGGGCTATCCTTTCTGTCGTATACCCTTGTGTCAGACCAGCGACCGGTAATAGGGAAAGGTAAGCTCTGGTACTGGGTCTGAAGAGGCAGACAGAGCCACCAATGGCAGTGGTCCAATAAATCTCTCTCGTGATTGCTGTCCCTTTGTTCTGGTTATAAGATTTATAGGACTTAGGAATACTTAGTGTTGATTGTTACTGGTGTTACTGTTGTCCTTTATATGTATTACTAACATAGTAGTGGCTGTTTGTGTTTCTTTAATAAACCATTTAATTTGTGTACCACAAGCCTTCCTCTTAGTGTTTATTAATTAAACTGGTGATAGATATGGACAGGGTCAAGATCCACCTTACCTTTCAGGGAGAGATCTGAGGAGAAGCAGTTGTTTGGGCCAGCTCCAAGATTTGGTTTAAAAGGTGTGATTTTTCCCCAACAAATTGTCACCCTGAAATTTTCAAGGACGTCACTTCCAATTATCTGTATTCTGGACAATTTAGTGAGACCGAATAAAGTCCTTCCCAATTTTTGGCCAATCTAAAATTTCTTCTGGTCAGTTAATCCAATTTGGGAATCTGCTCCATTAAAACCCTCAAGTGTCTTCCACATCCTTGGAATCCAATTTTGGAACGGCATAATTTCATTCAAAACAAGTAAAAATGCAGCACCAGTGTCCACTAACATCCTGTGCTTGATCATTTTCCTCCCCTCCAGGAACTCTGTCTGTAGGAGGGGTTGACCCCACTCATCAATCTTCATATCTACCAATTTTTCCAAATTTAAAGGGTGGTCCGAATGAGCCAAAAATCTGGTGCTGGAGTGGTAGTCCAGAAATGCCAGGCTGTCCTAGTTGGAAGATTAAGCACAGCAAGCGAATGCTGGGGGCGTAAGGGATCCCTCACGACATGGCTTACTGACTCCTTCCCTCCGTTTCATAGCCAGAAGGAGTTTGTGTAGTCTCTTAGTGCTAACACCATCAATCTCCTTAAAAATCACAGAACTTCAACGCCTCCTTAAAGAGGAGTGATTTTAGGGTAGGTGCCGAAGTCCCCCGGGACTCAAACCTCCTTCAGGGTTTATGATTCTCCCAATCCTCATAATCAAACTCCTTTCCAGGACTGCCTAACAGATATCTAGTTTTCTTCTTGTCATCCTCAAAGGTAACTTTATACATTTTTGCGGATTTTTTCTTATAATTTCTTCCATCGTCGGAAGTTTCACAATTTTTAGATTCAGATTTTCTGGCTTTATTCTTATTAACGAAGGTCTTCTCTTATCCCTGGTATTCTTTTCTAGGAAAACCTTGGTTTTGTTGTTTCTTGTTGTCTTGGCTTTGATGACCTTTTCCCTTCACAGTTCAAGTGAGTATCTTTTGCAGTTACTACTGCAATTTTTTCCTTTCTTTTCTGCTACTTTGAGGGTCTGGGATGCCTCTCACACCATTTCTTGTATTTAATCACATGTAGCCTGTTTCTATCCTGTTCCTAAGTATACCTTAATTCCCTTCATGAATCCTTTAACTAATTGTCTCAGGAACTCAGGGTTATCAAAGTTCAGTATTTGTCCCTTTTGATCTTGCATTGCCTCAAACAGCATCTTCTTCCTATGAATATAAGCTTCTGGTCTTTCTTCCTTCATTTCAGCTTCTTGGTAATAAAGTACATAAATTGGTATGCCAGGATGATAGAGATCAAAAAGTGCTTCCTTAAATTTGGAGTCCGTTTGTATACTTCTAGATTTTATTTTGGTTAGCAGAGCCGCGAAATCTCTTGGACTCATACATCCTTGAGCTATATCGATTATGTCCATGACTGTATACTTTGGATGATCGTCAGACAATTCTACTTCCACTAATCAAGTAATTAGCGTGTCCTTATTCAAGTTCCCTATTTGTTTACAGATGGCTCTCAACTCATCTGCTTTGAAGGGTGTTGTAATTCTTTCAGTTCTTGCTCTTCCTGTGGCAGTTTTGATAACTGTATTTCTGATCAGTGCCACTGGAATATTCCTTTTCTTCTTTTGTTGGGTTATTTCTGACACAACAGAATTACTTGAAATCAAATGATCACTTTCTTCATTACTGTCTGATGAACTGACAATGCATCCATTTCTATGCTTAGCCTTTTGCCTTTGAGGTAATTTTGTTACTCAGAAGTGCCTACATTTCTGGGATGTCTGTCTGGTTACAAAACTGATTTAGCCTAGCCAGGTTAGACTAACCTGAAAAGATAGAATCAATTTAGGCTCAGTCTTTTTGAATATCTGTCCCTAGCCCTTGTGTGGAATACGGGCACTCTGAGCATGGATGCTGGCTCAGGCTCTATGGGTAAATGAAAATAGGCATGGGGAAAGCCTGGCTTAAGAACATCGAGCTTTGTTTACATGATGTTGCCTTCAATTCAGTACATTTCTGGAGATTTTATTCTCAGTGGCAGCATTTTAAAGCATAAAGATGTTGTTTTGTTTTTAAATGAATGGCTTTAACTGAATTTTTCATAGCTGTTTGCTCAGCCTTACCCTAGACTATAATCTTTTACAAATATTTACAGCATATCCCTTTAAGGGTGAATTTCCTTCTCATTATTTTAAAGAAAGATTTACAGGGGAATTATCTCTTAGTACTAATTGAAATTATATTTATAACTCCCCTGTGTACATAAGAGAGAATAAACCTCTTGAAGTAGAGTTCAAGCCAGTTGTTCTGACCTATTAAGCTTTTCCAGATCAAGTTTTATAAAATCATCTGTCATAGCAGTAACTATTACAGCATTCTTCTCAAAGCATCAGAGTAATTCTGAACAACAGATAATAATTTTTAGATGATTTTGTAGTGTTTGTATCCCAAGCTGCTGCTGCTTTTATTTACACTATGGCTCATGGAAATATTTTCAAACACTTACATTTGTTTCAGAGTTAAAATTGTTTCAACCAAGATAGAATTTTGATGTTAATTCAACCCATTGATGATCTACCCAATTATAATTTCCTTCCTAGATCTCTGTCTCCTACACTGTTAGTTCAGGTCAACATTACTGCATATGATTCAATATGAATTGATGAATTTTGTCTAAATACAAATCCCAGCAGCTCAAGATATATAGTGGTAGAGCACTTAAGGCATCTTGACATAGTTCTAGAGGTAAGAATTGAAGCCCTGCTCTGGGCTCGTAGTAAGGGCTAACTGTAAATGGGTTCATAGTCATTCAGGCCTAGAAATAAATGCAGCAGAATGCATTAGCCACATAAGTCCTTTGTGTACTACTGGCTAAGAAACCAATACATTTTAACTACACTAACTTATTGAGATACTTAGCTTGGATGGACCTGCCTTCTTTATATATCCCTCATAGAAATGAATATGCTACAAAAAAGATGCATTAATTACTACAGATTCCAGTGACTTTTTAGAATTAGCAAAAGTAAACTGGATTTTGGAATTAACCACCATCTTTAAACAAAAATCTGAGATCAGTTTCCAAACCCAGTTCCTTTGGCCTAATGAAGGGAAACCAGAATATTAGCTCAATAATGGAAAACTGCTGAGTGACCTACCTCATGATATTTCACTTATGCCTTTGAAATAGCTAATATTTTAAATAAGGTTTAATCTTGGTACTATACCATGGTAAATAAAAAGGCATTATTTTCATTTTGATAACGTGATAATTCATTAATTACTGAAGAGGGATGGAGGGGGAATACTAGGCAGCTACTAGATCAGACTTTCTCATTTATTACCAGGATAAACAATTGGGTTGCAGCCTTATGCATAACTGCAATAGAATATATATACAAGCCATGTATAATTTATTTAAATAATTCACAAAAATTATGAAGAGATGTTCTACCATCACTGATGTAGTGCAAAAATCAATTTGAACAGAATAGTTATTGGAGAACTATCGAATGCCATTTTCATCAGTTGTAGAAAAGAAATAATTTTTTGCCTAATTGCTTCTGTGCCCTATAGAAATGACCTTTCATTCCAGCTGTGTCCTTTCTTGCAAGATGGAGACAGACAGAACATTATCAGTCATTTAGGTGGCTACATAATAGTCTATAGCAAAGGTCAGCAATTTATGCCCCCTGAACTGAATTCAGCCTGTGGAGCCACTTGATCTGGCTTGTGGACATGGGACTTCAGTGGCACTTAGTGGCAAGGGGCTTCAGCAAGGAAAAGCACTGGCTGCAGGCTCTCTCTCCATACCACTGCTAGAAACAGCAGCAGTAGCAGCTGGGCTCTTGTGCCAGCCTTCCCATCTGTGACCCATATTGGGCCAATTCAGCCCACAGCCTTAAAACATTGCCAGTGGCTGTTTAGAGTGGCAAGTGAAACAGTTGACAAGCTAAATCTGATGTGAATACTGAGACATAGTATTTAATCCATTTTATAAATCCAGTGGATTTACAAAAAATGGTGGTGGAGATAAAGCACAAGAAAAATGGTGCACCATGTTATAACCAAAAATTAAGTTTAATAGTTAAAGCATAATGTTAGAGTAGTAAATAGAAATTACAACAATTTCCTTGGTAAGACAGTATACCTAAATAACAACAGTATCACAACTTATTTTGTAACATAATATTAATATCTTTTAAAACTATAGGCTGATAGTCAGAAATTATTCAAAATTAATACAACAAATATTTTTGAATGGTACTGAAGTTGTTTCAATTATTTTTTGTAACAAACTGATCTGAAACAAATTTTGTGATGGGAATTATGAGGAGAAACATTTAATGTGTAATTTATTAAGTGATTCTGTACATAGCACAAAATGATATTAGCATTGTTTGAACTACTTGACAAAACTGTACTGCATTGTAGTAGTTACCCTGCCAAGAGATAAAGATTCTGGGTCACTGAGAAAAATGTTGCACTTTTTTTAAAGTAATTTCATGTTAAAGAAAATTTTTGTTATGGAACTGTTTATTTAATTCCTCTATAAAGAAATAGGAAAAAAGGTAAAAAATTGACATAATATGTGAATATATAAATGGGATTTTATCTACCTACCTTATGACTTTTAGGAAGTCTAAAGCAATTACAAAATGAGTCCAGTTTATTTTGGTTGTTAACTTCAGTTACACCAGAGTGAATCAGATTCAGTGTATGCTCTACAAATGAGCAGTGCATATGGTAAAAGTAAAAAAGGTATAAATCATGTATTTATTAAATCAATCATGAAACAAATATGTTGGTAAAATCTGAGGTTAGAAATAATTGAGGACAAAAGTCTCGTAGTGGTGTACGTGTACAAAATGTCCATTCTCAACTAATATTTTTCTTCTGAAAGTCACTAATCTTAGACGTATGAACATATGCTTTTATTTCTACTATATGATAGTAGTCTTTGCTATGTATGTCATCTAATCTTAACAAACTGGCTACATTTTTTTAAGAATGCCTGAAGTTAGGCTACTAAATGTATATTTCCTAAATTGCTCAGAACTAATAAATTTGCTCTAAAGTATACAGGAGGTGCTGGATATGTACTACTTTCGAAAATAAGACCATGTATTTATGTCCCCAAATATAGACTTAGTAGCTTCACTTAATGTGCAACCATTATTTTTAGATCTTGGTGTTAAAAGTTTATCATATTTACTCTTACTGTTACATATATTGGTTCTCTTTTCTGCTCAGATTCCATTTATGCAGACATCATTATATTTTATAAGCCCACATTTATCCGCTGTGGTATCCAAGATATGATGTTTTTTCTATATATAGAATGGGAAACAACTTCATTATCTTATATACTGTTGTGTAGCATAGTAATTGAAAGTAATTATTTTTCAATAATGTCCATTTTATGGTCTGGTTTAAGAGTTTTCCAGTGTCGTAAGGAATGTGCTGCTAAAATGAAGACAAGTTATTTTAATCAATTTTCATTTGAGCTGAGTTCAGAAGAATACTTAGCCTCCACATAGATAAAGAAAACAAGGGGAAATCATCAGAAAGGTGAAGAATAATTTGATCAAGGTTCTTCAGAAATTTATCCTTTTCTTCTCCATTAGAATCTTGGCTTGAAATGTTACCTTCTGTCCCAATGTGAAGAAGTTGTTCCAAAATCATGCACAAAGAAAAAATATTCTCATATTGGGTAATGTCATACATCACCTGGATCTGGGAATAAAGACAAAACAGGGCATAAACTTAATGTGCAGATGCTTTTTTATGGCCTATCATTTTAGAAGAACTACAGAGAAAACTATTAACTTTCTTAGTAACATTTGATAATAGCAAGAATGACTATAATTGGTCACTTTTCCTCTAAACGTAACCCTTACATGGTAAAAGTAATTCTCCAAGCAGTGCAACCAAATATTTTTAAAAATCCAAAGTTTAACAACCTCCATAATATAACAGTTTAAGATGATTTTCCCTACTTAGCAATACAGAGACTACGGCCATCAGAATGATCTGTGGCTTTGTATGTCAATCCAAATCCATGCTGGTCAGCTTTTAAAATAAGCATAAAAATACAAACAAGTCTTTGTTGAAGTCCACAGGAAACAAACAGCATTATTTTAAGAACTTTTATATTTGCAAAAAAACCCCCAAAACAAACAATAGCTTAGCACTAAAAAATTTGACAGATCCAGAAGTGCTGCAATAAATCGCAATATATGAATACAGGAACACTAGAGAAAAATTGGAAACGGACAAAAGAACATTGCTAATGCAATATACCATTTTGAAACAAATATGCTGGTAGCAAATTGTGTTAAATGCAAACTTCAAAATATACCTTTTACTTTTAGTGCAGGTAAGCAAGAGATCAGTGAAGGAGGAAATTAGACTGCTACCAGATATGATATGGCATCACAGAACACAGTAAAATATCTACAAAATGTAAACTACAGTAGAATTGCATTCCATCTTGCACCTTTGCTTATTTGTTATTACATTTCTTGACTCGTAATCTCTGACCTTTTTATTTGCCAAAATTTGCTCTCTTCTCGCAAGCAAATCCTTCCACTCATTTAATAAATATGACCCCTCTGTGTATTTGAAAAACAAGTGAAAGAACAAACACCAAATAAATAAAAAATTTTGGGGGGTATCCTTAAATATCCAGAAGTAAGCGTTAGCTGTGCTAAAGATTGCTTATCTGCACTTCTGGATAGAAATGTCAACCAGACTTGAGTGCATTCTCTGTAATGCACACAAATAAGACTGTACGCAGACTATGACTATATATGCTGCAGACAATTGTCAGTTTAACAGGTCAGGTAACTTTTTCCAGACAGACTAGGCCATATTGCCACAAAATATTAACAGTAGTTTTAAATATGGCATAAATAGGATACAGAGCAGTAAGTATTCAAGCAAGTCCATTTTCTCTATAGCTAATGTTAAAGGAAGAATTCTTATTAACATAAGCCAGTGGTAGTGGGAAGGAGACTAAATGCACAAAGAGTCCTTGTTAACCAACTGCTTGGCTCAAGAATGACACAGGATCACAGGAAAGCCTGCACTGGATGAAACCCAGTATTTGTCTAATCCAGTGACTCTCAACTAGGGAGCTGCAGCATCCTGGGGTGTCTTCAGATTCTTTCAACGGTGCCATAGGGTGCAACATAATGTTAGCACTACAGGTTTCCCTTGCTTTATGCTGTACATGTGTTCCTGGAAAACGGTGCATAACTTGAATTTGCATAAAGGGAACCCACTTTACAATGTAACAAACAGGGATACTGTGAAGGAGTGAGACATAACTTGCAGCACGGAGGGCCTGCAGGGCTGCAGCCCGGAAAGGAAAGAAACCATGCACTTTCCAGAGCAGCATCTTGCTCAGGATTGCAGGGAGGCTGCTCAAAGGTATTTCTGGCCCCGGAGAGGGGCAGACAGGGGTCAGTTCGCTGCAGGCCGCAGGGAGAGAGGAGCGGCTGAGTGTCCAATCAGGCATAAACTGCAGAACAGGCCTGAGGAATGCTGCGGGAGTGACCCTGAGGCAGGTGGAGGCCTGTGAACAAGCGGCTAGTGGTAATCTCCAGAGAGAAGCTGCAGCTGAGGATCTGGAGTGAGGGAGCCCACAAGGCAAGAGAGAATCTCCAGATGAGTTTTTCCAGCAGAGGATCTGGAGGAGGGCTGGAAGGGAAAGATCTACAGTCACAGGTAGAGCCTTCCTGCACAAGGGGGAGACCCCAGAAAGACTGTGTATATTCATAGGGGTGTAGGACAGGTTAGCACATAGCAGAGAATGGACTAAGGGATTGGGGTTTTTTGAGAGATATTGCCAGAGCCTGACAAGAAGTCTGAGAAGCAGCCTGGGTTGTTTTTTTTCTGTGATTTTTTTGCTGTCTATTTTGATTTTGTTGAGCACAGGCCAAGACCTGGCGCCTGGAAGGGTGTACCCAAAAGAGGCACTAGGACACCCTGGGGTGCAGAGAAGGTTACAACAGGCAGCACTGCAACCTGGCAGTGGAAGAACATCATAAAATACCATCTGGAGAGGCTAGGCTGGGGTAAAGGGGAGGTTTGGAGCCTCACCGAAGACACACGGATCAAAGCCAGGCAGGATCACCGTGGTCATTGCCTCCTGGGAACATATAGGTCATCAAAGTCGTGGCAGGTGAGAAAAACATAAGATCCACTCCCTGGCAGACCTGGTGATCCACAGCCAAGGTCTATCCTGTTGCCACCTGTAGGCAGATGAGCACAGGGCAGCGTGAGCAAGCCCTATAAATACCTACAGACGTCACAGATACGTTCCAGGACCTCGACTGTACAGACCCTCAGACCCATTTCTACCACTTTTACAAGACAATTTTGGTAATTGCCAACAGCAGACAGTACACACAAGCACAGGGCACTATCATAATGGGGATGGCAACTACAGAAAAACGTCATAGACAATGAGTGAGGAGCACAGTTCCATACAAGAGACTATATTTTGGTGCATGTCACTCCCATAATGCATCAAACAAAGCAGCTGACTGTGGGGTTCCAACACACTAATCGCATAAGAGTGAATTTACCTCACATATAATAAATTTTTGGTATAAAAGGGTCATTGCATAAGTGCGAATTCGCACAAATTGAACCCGCATAAAATGGGGGAAACTGTATTAGGTATTTCACAAGATAAATCCAGAGGGCACCTATACATGAACACCAAGGCTGCTCTGACGTGCTGGAATTCCATGATGTTAGAGGAGACTCAATTAAACGAGCTTTAGTTTAAGCGTCCCCGCTGCCATTTTAAAGTGTGGGATTGCTGATGTAAGACATGCAGTGGTGCTTGAATTAGAGTGGCTCTTGGAGCTGCTTTAATTAAAGCATGCTCCCCCCACCCCCCACGGCCATAGCTGGAGCATATGTAAAAGTGCCCAGAGATTCCAAATATGAATCCATAGTGTCAAACACATTCTGACCCATTGTGATCTTTCTAAGTTCTTTGCAACAGGAAACTACTCTATTATTTTTCTGTGGTCAAAAAATGAGTGAAGACTGAGAGCTGGCATTTTCTGAGGGGGCCTTGAGTCTAGTAAGATTGTAAACCACTGATTTAGTCCATTATCATGTTTCACAAAGCCTAGTGTGAGGTGCTTCAAACAAAGGTGTGGAAACCCTGAAGTAGAAAGATATAGCATAATCTTCCCTCACCATTCTAATGTTTTATTTGCAAGAGATTAATTTAATCCTAAAAGATGGAGTTTTAATAGTCTTTCCAAAATCTGTTAGCATTAATAATTCATATTAAGTTTCAAGTTATCCATATAAATATCCAAGCCCTTTTTAAATCTTGCCATGTTCTTGGTGTCATCCTGTAAAAATGAGTTCCACAGTTAATTACACATAATTAATTTGTCACCTTTATTTCATTGACTGTTGCCCTCATTCTTGTGTTATGAGGCAGGGAGAAAATAAGTTCCTAATTAATGTTCATTACACAATCCATTACTTTGCATTCTTTTATCATGTCGCCTCTTAGTTTTATTCTTTTTAAGGAAAACAGCCCAATTTTTTCAATTCTTCTTCATAGATTTTCCTCTATCATTTAGTTGACTACTATGAACCTCTTCTAATTTCACAATATATTTCTGAGATGGGATGACTAATACTTCATCCATACATCTGTACAAAATTTGTTGCATCTTCTAAGTTGTTCTCTACCCGATGAGACGTTATGCACTTAACATTTCATTTGCTTGTTTCTAATGAAAGTCCGACCCCCTGCCTGGGCAGGAGAGAAACTGGGCTCAGGGGACCCCAGCCATGTAGGCATCGAGCCGCTTCTTAAAGACCCCCGGAGTAGGAGCCAGCACCACTTCCCTTGGAAGTTGGTTCCAGATCCTAGCCGCCCTAACTGTGAAGTAGTTCCTACGGATGTCTAATCTAAACCTACTCTCCAACAACTTGTGGCCGTTATTCCTTGTTATCCCGGGGGGCGCTAGGGGAAACAAGGTCTCCCCCAAACCCTTCTGGTTCCCCCTAGTGAGTTTATAGACAGTCACCAGGTCCCCCCTCAGCCTTCTCTTGTGAAGGCTGAACAGGTTCAGGTCCTGTAACCTCTCATTGTAGGGTCTGCCCTGCTGTCCCCGGATCATGCACGTGGCCCTCCTCTGGACCCTCTCAATGTTGTCCACATCCCTCTTGAAGTGGGGTGCCCAGAACTGGACACAGTACTCCAGATGTGGCCTGACCAGTGTCGCGTAGAGGGGGAGGATCACCTCCTTGGCCCTACTTGAGATGCACCTGTGAATGCACTATAGGGTCCAGTTAGCCCTGCCGACCATGACCTCGCATTGTCGGCCCATGTTCATCTTGGAGTCAATGATGACTCCAAGATCCCTTTCTGCCTCCGTGCTCTCAAGAAGGGAGTTTCCCATCTTATAAGTGTGCTGCTGGTTACTACTGCCCAAGTGCAGCACCCTGCACTTGTCCATATTGAAACGCATCCTGTTTTTGTTAGCCCACCCTTGCAACCTATCCAGGACTTTCTGCAGTCTTTTCCTCCCTACTAGCGTGCCCACCTCACCCCAAATTTTGGTATCATCAGCAAATTTGAACAGGTTGCTTTTCACCCCATCGTCCAAATTGCTGATAAAGGAATTGAACAGCGCGGGCCCAAGGACCGAGCCCTGGGGGACTGCACTGCCCACTACCCCCCAGGTCAAATATGACCCGTCCACCACCACCCTCTGAATATGACCCTTCAGCCAATTAGCAATCCATCTGACTGTGTAGGCATCGATGCCACAGTCGCTTAGTTTTTTAATGAAGATGGGGTGGAAGACAGTGTCAAAGGCCTTGCTGAAGTCCAGAAAGACTATATCCACGGCGACATCTGCATCCAATGCTTTTGTGACCTAATTGTAAAAGGCAATCAGGTTGTTCTGACATGACCTGCCCCTAATGAAGCCGTGCTAGATGCCCTTGAGCATTATCCCCGATGCCGGCCCATCACAGATGTGCTCCTTGATGATCTTCTCAAAGAGTTTCCCCAGGATTGAGGTAAGACTGACGGGCCTATAGTTGCCTGGGTCCTCCCTCTTCCCTTTCAAGGAAACAAGGATTACTCCCTGTTATGGAAACTTCAGGGAGGACAGGTAAGTCCTGCCCCAGAATCAACTGTGTAGTACCTGTCTGACTGCCTACTAAATTCCATGCCTCTCTTTCTTCTTCAGGGCCCTGAATATTTTACCTTGTAAACCCATAATCCAAAGCTGGTCACCAAGACCACATGGCCTGAAAAGCTGTGCCTGGGCATGAGTATTTCAATCTAGTTCCTCTCTGGCATCTTTGTTTCTTTTAGCATTTTCCTTCAAAAGGCAAAGAAAGAAGAAAGACAGTACTTTAGTTCCTACTTGCTCTTATTTTTTTCCAGAAGATAAAGTTGAAGTAGACATGAATTAGTTCCCAAGTGAGGAACATCATGGGGTTATAGGCCATCTACAGCTAATGAATTAATTTTCTACTTGCTTTCAAATGAAGTACATAACAGCTTGCCATTTTAAATGGTTTCTTTTTTAGACAACAGAAGAGAAATTTCTTGTCTGAGTGTAAACCAGTAGTTCCTAATCTTGATAAATTTGAGGCACCCCTTGGAAATGCCAGCTCTTAGTTTTCACTCATCTTTTGACTACAGAAAAATAATAGAGCAATTTTTCTACTGCAAAGAACTCAGAAAGACCACAACAGGTCAGAACATTTCTGACACTATAGATTCCTATTTGGATCTCTGGGTTTATCTTGTGACACTTGTTTGCATACCCAACAGAGCTAATATTGTATGTCAGCCTGCCTCTGAAAGGATCTCAAGGCAGCCAATGGTGCCTTGGAACCCAGCTTAAGAATCACTGGTGTAAACCTTCAGCACACAATCTAAATTTAAGGCCTGATGATAAAAATGTATGAATTATGAGATGATGAAAAGCTCATCAAAAAAGGTTTTTTTTTTCTATCCAAGTAAATTATATTCCAATCTTTTACTAGTTGGTGCATAAGTGTAAATAATTGAATTATTTAATAAATAACAGAATTGAGCCTGGAAAGTTTAATTGGAGTAAGAAATCAAAGTAGAAAATAAAACTTTTTAAATCCTAGATTCAAGACTAAAAATCATACAGGATGCCCATTAATGTAAAGAAATACATTCCCAAATACCCAGTATAGTAAAATCAGCAAAAACTGATTTCATAAGAATTCTATTCAAAGATTGACCACGCTGGCATCAAAACCTGCTCAACCAGGCAGAAGTCAAAGGCTACATGAAATTTGCTGCTCAGCCACACAAAAGCCAGGGGCTAAATAAAAATTGCCCAGAGCAGTGTCAAAGGCTGTTCAGCCAATGTTTAGATAAATTTGCCAAAAGCAGCATGAAATACAGTCTATACAAATAGCAGATTCAAGATCATCAGGAGTCAATGAAAACTGTATAACATTTCCATATGTTTAGCCAGGAATGTCCACATTTAGTTTGTGTCCATTTTTAATTACAGTTAATATGCCCATTCTATTGTGCTACATTATCAACTATTGTAATGAATTTATCAGGTCAAGCTCATCTCCTTTCTTCTAAAACTACTGCAGTGGCAAATACCAACCTAATTTATTTATTTTGGACCAGTGGTTCTCAGCCAGCATTCCACAGCAACCTGAGGTATGGCAAGCTCCTCCCAGGGATGCTGTGATGTGAGTGCTCACTGCAGCCAGGTTAAAACGCAGGGCATGCCTCCTGAGGAGGAGATTGGGAAGCAGCTGTGATTATGTTATTCCTGCATTCCTTCCAGGTCCAACCCCACATGCTCCTTCCAGAAACTGAGATGCATCATCCAAGTGGGATGGTCCTGAGCCCCTCTGTTTTTAAAAGGAGTGTATAGGGTCAGGCCAGTAAGGGCTGAAGCAAGAGTGTGACCGTGGCACTTAGCACTGCCTGTTCAGAGGGTTGAGGCTGGGATGAAGCAGCCTTTTATACTGCTCAGCCAGGGAAGTCCTGCTATGCTGGAGCAGCTATTTGCTCTGCCCAGCTGGAGAAGTTGGCTGCACACCCAAGGTAGGCAAAACCATCCTCCTTTCCTCCTCCTCCACCATGCTCCAAAGGAACAGAAGACTTGTGCCCAGGGCATGAAACTCACTAGTTACACCTCTCTTTCTACCTATTTTAGGTTTATCAGAAAATCCTAATACAGGCAGGAGCTCGTGGCAGCACCCTGGTTGAGAACCATGGAGGTGAGTGGAGGCAGTAAAACAGTTGGTCTCAAGCAAGGGTACACCCAAATTTAAAAAGGTTGTGGAGGGTGCCCTGACTCTAAAAAGGTTGAGAAGCATTGCTTTGGAAACTAGTTCTGGGAAAATGTTACCTATTTTAAAGTGTTGTTACAAAGAGCTGATACATTCCAAAACTTTAAACTCTCCCTTTCACTTTATTTAGCCAAAAAGCCAAGGTTCCAAAAGCTCATTTGTGTTCCTCCCAAATACAGAGTTGGCTCAGTAGAAGATATCACCCACAAAAATCCTTGCCTCAAGGAATTCTGAGATTTTTTTTTTTGTTAATGTTAGTGCTACAGAAAAGATATCCATAACTAAGTTTTAAGATTGCAAGAAAATGGCACATTTTGAAGAAAGGTCAAGACGATATAAAAGTCCAAGATCAAAATCATTGTTACTAGGCAGTTGGTGCCATATTACATAATGATCAGAAATAAAATACTGCTAAAACAGACTTCTTTGCTGAAGTGATCTTCCTTGACCTATGTTGATATTAATCATGAACTCTTTTTCAACTCGAAGTTTGAACAGATATAGTAGCTTATCTTGAACTGCAAAGCTCCAACATATTGCATTTAATCATTTTACTTGATCATGTGCTGATTTAGAACTTACGTCTGCATTCAGAATTTTACTATCAAAGACTTTATAGACATGATCTTGATTCAAGACTGAGGCCTGAAATCCTCTGCCTTCTGTTACAGGCTTTTGAAAATGTTTGACAGAGGATATAGAAACTAACCCACCTGCCTCTGCAACAACATTCATACCCACCAGCCATGAAAGTACATCAATAATAGAGCATATGGACTATCTACATTGACCTAGATCCTTCACTATAGCAGTGTTCCATCTGCTCAATTTCTTGAATATGTTCTTTTTATCAAGTTATTAATTTTGGTGAGATATATGAAGCATTAACTGCTGGTAACATAGTCATATTAATCTAATTGGGAGATATTGGAATGTGTCAGGGCACAAATGGTGGAAAAGCCAACTAGATGAGAAGCTCTTTTGAATTTCTGCTCTCAAATAGTTGATGATATGAAGGTAGAAAGAAACTTGGGTGACAGTGACCATGATAAAATAGAGTTCAAGATCCTAAGGAAAGGAAGGAAGCGGTGCTGAAAAAGGATACTGGACTTCAGAAAAACACTTAACAGATTCATAGAACTGATGGGCAGGATTCAATGGGAGGGAAGTCTGAAGTGAAAAGAAATCCCAGAGAGTGGGCTATATCTGAAAGAGACCATATTAAGGGAGTAAGAACAGGTTACCCCAATGTCAAAAGATGATAGGAAGTGAACAAGAGACCAGCATGAATAAATGGTGAACATTTTAGTGAGATGAAACTTAAAAGGGAATCCTACAAAAAGTGGAAATTGTCCACATTACTAGGAAGGAGAATAAGAGTATTGCACAGTAGGGCTCTGCAAAATGCCTACTTTGTTTCGGTTTCAAAATTGACATTTCAGAGGGACAGTGTTTCATTTTGGTGTTTCGTAGGGCTGTCTGAAATGGCTGGGTTTTGTTTTGTTTCAGATTTGGCATTTCGGAGGAACAGAGATTTGTTTCAGTGTTTCGGTGATTGGTGCCTCTGAGGGCTAGTGGCAGAGCCCACCCACGCAGTTTGGGGATCACCTCCCCACCACCTGGCACCCATGTGGCAGCTGCCTCATGGTGCAGTGTGGCTCGGCAAGATGCCGTGAGCTACCTGGGAGCTGAGGCGGCTCTACCTGTCAGCCAGAGCTCCTGGTTTGATCCCCAGCTCTCTGATTCTTCCTGGGAGGCGCAGGCCCCAGTTCTGCACGCCGGGTTTTAGCAGGCTGCTGCTGCCAGCTGGGGAAATAGCCCAGAGCTGCTCCCATGCCCAGCTGCCAGTAGCAGCTTGCTGTCATCCCTTGGAAGAGCTGGGGAGAAGCAATCAGAGAGCTGGGGGAAAGATTGGGGAGCTGGGGAATCAAAACAGGATCTGGGGCAATGTTCAGGGACCTGAACATTTCCCCATTCCCTGGCATGATTCCCCAGCCCCTGGTTCGATTCCTCTGCAGCAGGGTTGGACGGGACCTCAGGGACAGATCACTGTCACTGGCCAGGTACAGATAGTTTCATAGTAGCTAGGGTCAGAAGGGACCTGAACAGATCATCTAGCCTGACCCCCTGCCACAGGCAGGAATGAATGCTGGGTTCACAAGACCCCAGACAGGTGATCGTCCAACCTCCTCTTGAATTTGCCCAAGGTAGGGGCAAGGGGCAAACTCCCTGGGAAGTTGGTTCTAGATTTTGGCCACCCTAACTGAAAATATTGCCTTCTGATCTCCAACCTAAACCTATTCTCCATCAGCTTATGACCATTGTTCCTCGTCACCCCAGGTGGTGCTGGGGAGAAAAGAGCTCTGCCTATTTGCTGTTGATCCCCCCTGATGAGCTTGTAGACAGCCACCCGGTCCTCCCCCCCCCCCCCAGCCTCCTCTTGCTGAGGCTGAACAGGTTCAGGTCCCTCAGTCTCTCCTCGTAGGGCCTGTCCTGCTGCCCTCTCACCAAGTGGGTGGCCCTCCTCTGAACCCTCTCCAGGCTGGCCACATCCCTTTTGAAGTGCGGTGCCCAGTACTGGACGCAGTACTCCAACTGTGGCCTGACCAAAGTTGCATAGAGGAGGAGGATCACCTCTCTGGACCGGCTTGAGATGCACCTTTGGATGCATGACAATGTATGGCTGGCCTTGCTGGCTGCAGTCTGGCATTGGCGGCTCATGTTCATCTTGGAGTCAATAAAGAGTCCAAGATCCCTTTCCGCCTCTGTGCTTTCAAGAAGGGAACTCCCCAGCCTGTATGTATGCTGTGGATTCCTTCTCCCAAGGTGCAGCACCCTGCATTTGTCTACGTTGAACCCCATCCTATTCTCATCTGCCCACTTTTGTAGTCTGTCTAAATCTAGTTGCAGCTTCTCTCTCCCTACAGGTGTGTCCACCTCACCCCACATCTTAGTGTCATCAGCAAATCTGGACAGCTTGCTTTCCACCTCCTCATCCAAGTTGCTGATGAAGATGTTAAACAGTGCGGGTCTGAGGACTGAGCCCTGGGGTACCCCACTGCTCACATCTCGCCAGGTTGAGTACAACCCGTCCACCACTACTCTCTGGGTATGCCCCATCAGCCAATTTTTTACCCATCCAACTGTGCAGGCATCAATGCTGCAGTCACTTAATTTATTGATGAGGATGGGGTGAGAGACAGTGTCAAAGGCCTTCTTAAAGTCTAGAAAGACTATGTCCGCAGAGACACCATCATCCAAGGATTTAGTTACTCGGTCGTAAAAGGCAATCAGGTTGGTCTGGTAGGACCTGCCTTTGGTGAACCCATGCTGATTGCCCCTGAGCATGATCTCTCCTGCAGGCCCCCCACAGATATGCTCCTTGATGATCCTCTCCAAGAGCTTCCCGAACACCGAGGTAAGGCTTACAGGCCTATAATTACTTGGGTCCTCCTTCCTCCCCTTCTTAAAAATAGGGACCACATTAGCCAGTTTCCAATGCCCTGGCACCTGGCCAGATGACCAGGAATGCTCGTACAGCCAGGCCAAAAGCTCCGCGATGACCCCTGCCAGCTCCCTCAACACCCTTGGGTGGAGGGCATCTGGACCTGCAGATTTTAAAATGTCTTTTCTTTAAAAATGTAATGATGTCAATATCAGAACAGTCATTTCCCTGCGCTGCACCCCCCCCCCTTTCCCTGCAAGCTTGCCTCTGAAACAGCTCTGAAACATCCTAAATGTTTCAGATGGACCATTTCATTTGGGAGCCCTGCGTTTTGTTTCGGATTTGGTGTTTTGACCATTGAAACATCTGAATCCGAAATGAAATTAAACGAAATGGCTGCCAAAATTTCGCACAGCCCTACTGCACAGGAAGAAAATTAAGGCCAAGGCACACATTGAAACATAGCTAAGGTGGGATGTAAAAAGCAACAGACAAGCATTCTGAGAGTATGTCAGAAGTAAGAGGAAGATAAAGGAAAATTCATATTCTTTACTGAAAAAGAATAGTAATTGAAAAAATGGATGATGCAAAGGAGGCTGAAATACTTAAAACTTTCTTTACTGTAGTCTTTTTGGAGAAGGTCAGCTATCAGATGATGAGTGAAGCTGGCAGTCATCAGGGTAAGATGAGATTCATCCTAGAGGACGCAAGGAATTGGCTGAGGTAATTGTAGAGCAATTGTTTATTATGTTTGAGAACTTGTGGAGGTTGGGTGAGGTCCCAGATGACTGGAAAAGGGCAAATATGGCGCCTATATTTAAGAAAGAAAAGACAGAGGATCCAGAAAATTATAGACTGCTCAGTTTGACCTTGACCCCAGGAAAGATGATGGAACATGCCATTTAACAATTTATTTCTAAGCATCTAGCGGAGAACAGGCTGATCACAACAGCCAAAAGGGATTTGTCAAGGGCAAGCCATGCTTAACTCTATTTCCTTCTATGACAAAGTGACAGGCTTTGTGGATTGAGGGAGAGAAGCAGATGTGATATAGCTCAATTATAGTAAAGCTTCTGACAGTCTTCCCATAGTATTCTCATTAGTAAGTTAAGGAAATACAGGCTAAGTGAAATAACTGTAATTTGGATACACTAGTAGGTTATGGATTTCTATATTTAAGGTATTATAAAAAAGAATATCTGAATGTTGGATTTTGCATTTAGGATTACAAGGTGAACAATGCTATTTTACACCAGCACAGCGAATGATTACTCTGTTTTGTTAACATTCTGGGAGGTAATATACAAACTACAGATTCAGTATTTTTATCACAGAAATGTAGGGCTGCAAGAGACCTCTAGAGGTTATCCAGTCCAGAGAGGGGCAACTATGTTTGCAGGCATGCCACAAATTAAGCCTCATGCCCTCCCTGAAGTGCCCCTTTGATCCCCTTCCCCTACCCAATCTCCTGCTCTTTCTTCTCTCTGTTGACCTGCTGCTGTGCTGTGTGCCCCACACATAGGCTGCTCGTGCCACTTGTGGCACACATCCCACAGGTTGGCCACTCCTGATCAAATCCAAGCTTCTCACTGAGGCAGCATCACCCCTATTCAAGCTATCTCATATAAATCACTGTCTAACTAAAAAATATAATTAACCCTGTTGCACAACTACAAGGCATAGGACCCTAACCTGCCACAGATGAAGTAGGGGAGGAATGGTTGTCAATGTCCTACTCCTGAAAGGGTTGTGAAAATATGCTTCAGAGATCCAAAAAAGAGAGCCATGATCCCTGCTACAGAGGAAATCAAGAATCCCAACAGTACATACTAAAGTGATCACATAGTGAAATTGTATTCTGATTCCAAATGATGTTGGAATTGAAAAAGGTCCTGGATAACTGGAAAAGGGCAAATATAGTGTCCATCTTTAAGAAAGGTAAAAAGGAGGATCCAGGCAAATAGAGACCAATCCGACCCCCCTCAGTCTCTGGAAAAATCATGGAACAGGTTTTTAAGGAATTCATTTCTAAGCACTTGGAGGAGAAAAAGGAGATTAGGAACAGTCAGCATAGATTCACCAATGGCAAGTCATGCCTGACCAACCTGATTGCCTTCTATGATGAGTTGAGTGTTTCAGTGGATGTGATATACCTTGACTTTAGCAAGGCTTTTGATATGGTTTCCTACAACATTCTTGCAAGCAAGCTAAGGAAGTATGAGTTGGATGAATGGACTGTAAGGGGGATAGAGAACTGACTGGATCACTGGGTTCAAAGGGTTGTAATAAATGGGTTAATATCTAGCTGGTAGCTAGTTTCAAGTAGAGTGCCCCAAGGATCAGTCTTGGGGCCAGTTATGCTCAATATTTTCATCAATGACCTGGAAGATGGAATGGAGTACAGCTTGAGCAAGTCTGCAGATGGCACCAAGCTGGGGGGAGTACTAGATACCTTAGAGGGTAGGGCTAGAATTCAGAGACCTCAACCAATTGGAGGATTGGACTAAAATAAATCTCATGAGGTTCAACAAGGACAAGTGCAAAGTCCTGCACTTAGGATGGAACAATTCCATGCCCCAGTACAGGCCTGGGACTAACTGGCTAAATAGCAGCTGTGCACAAAAAGACCTTGGGGTTATGGTGGAAAATAAGCTGAATATGAACCAACAGTATGCCCTTGTTGCAAAGACGACTAATGGCATACTGGGCTGCATTAGTAGGAGCAGTACCATCAGATCAAGATGATTGTTCCTCTCTATTCAGCACTAATGAGGCCATACCTGGAGTACTATGTCCAGTTTTGGGCCCCTCATTACAGAAAGGATATGAACAAATTGGAGGACAACAGCAATGGGCAGGGGGCTAGGGCACATGGCTTAATAGGAGAGACTGAGAGAACTGGGCTTATTTATTCTGGAGAAAAGAAGACTGTCTATATGAGAAGCTACTGCACAATGGTTACTGCACATGTATTTAGTACTTAATTATACAAGTACTAAATAAATTTAAAGTACCTGAAGTTACTGTGCATAAGCACCGGCGAAAGCTTTTTTAGTGACACTACTGGACAGTAGCCTAATAATACTGCACGGTATTGTATTAGCACTGTTGATACTGTGATGTGCTACTGTGAGATAGTATTCCACTACTGTGCAGTTAGTGTCTTGTGTAGATGCACTCAGGGGGGCTTCAACTACCTGAAGGGTGGTTCCAAACAGGATGGAGCTAGACTGTTCTCAGTGAAATGATGACAGAACAAGGCATAATGGTCTCAAGTTGCAGCAAGGAAAGTTTAGCTTAGATATTAGAAATAACCTTCTCACTAGGAGGGTAGTAAAGCACTGAAACTGGTTACCCAGAGAGGTTGTGGAATTTCCATCCTTGGACCCAGGTAGACAAAGGCCTGCCTGGGATGATCTAGTCGGGGATGATCCTACTTTGGGTAGAGGGTTGGACTGCATGACCTCCTGAGGTCCCTTCTAGGGCTGTGTGAAATAACACCGTTTTGTTTCGACTTCCATTTTCCCGTTTCAAGGGGACAGTGTTTTGTTTCATCATTTCATTTCATTTTGAAGCACTGTTCCGCTTTGTTTCATCAAAACAGTTTCGCTGCTTCTACAGGTTTCAATGTTTTGCCAAAAGGCTATAACGGGGAATCATGAAAATACCTAAAATCTTGTCAATTCTTGCCTGATTCAGATTAAAATTGCAGGGATGGTAGCCCCTTCTGAGGGCATGAATCCTGTCAAGTTTCAAGGAGATAGGTGCAGAGGGTTCTGGGAAACTACATCTCAAACAGTTGAAAGGAAAACTGCTTTCACTTGCTGGCAGCGCTAGCCTCCTGTCATTTCGCATGCAGAACCAGAGGCCTACAGCCCTGGGAGGGTTGCATGACTGTGTCAGACTCCTCCCAGGGGTGCGGGTCCCCCAAATCTTTGTGTAGGATGACAGGAGGCCACCACTGCTGCCTGGGGCCAGCAGCAGCAGCAATCTTCCTGGTGCTAGGTGCAGGCTGAACCCAGCACTGGTCCCACGTGGCAGCAGCAGCCTCCTGTCATCCCACACACAGATCCAGGAAGACAGGATTATGCACTCCTCCTTGGGGTGCAGGCTCCTGGATCTGTGCGCGGGATGACAGCAAGCTTCTGCTGCCAGGTGGGATAGGCTCTGGGTGCAGCCTGTGCCAAGCACCAGGAAGATTGCAGCTGCCGCTGGCCCCAGCCAGCAGTGGCAGCATGCTGTCATCCAGTGCGCAGATCCAGGGGCCTGCACCCCCTGGGAGGGCTATGGGGGTGTGCCAGACTCCTCCTAGGGGGCGCAGGACCCCAGATCTGCACGCAGATGACAGCAGGCTGCCGCTGCCAGCTGGGACTGGCACTGAAGCCATGCAAGCCCAGCTTTGAAACTCAAAATGTTTTGAAACTTCCCAAATGTTTCAAGTACCCTTGTTTTGTTTTGAAGCCTTTTGTTTCATTTTGATTTTGCTGTTTCAAGCTCAGAACCCATCGAAACAGCTTTGAAATATAACACCTGGTGAAATTTCACACAGCCCTAGTCCCTTCTAACTCTAATTGTTTATGATTCTATGGGGTGATCATGCTGACCCTGAGTGTGTGCATGTGTGTGTGAAGGGAGAGGGGTGGCAAGCCCCTCTATTCAGGAACCTCTAGGTTTTAGTCCCAGTAGAAACACTGTCATACCTCAGTCAAGATCCTGAGCTCCCAATGCTTCTAAGAAAAAAATGAAACCTCCAAATCCTGTAGCAGGAGGAGGTGAAAAAAATCCCTTCCCAGCCTCATGTGGCAACCAATGAAGCTCATAAGCTTCAGCTCTGCAACCTGGGGACAGCAAGCATAGCTCCACACATCACACCCTGGGTAGCCAGAACACTGCTTTCTGTATCTCCTATGTAATCTTATTCTAGCTCCTTTAATCTTCTTTCATAACTAAGCTAGTTCTGGAGCTCTGCTTCATTCTCCTGCTGCTGAGTATTGTCACTTCCAATATCCACCTGCTTTAGGCTACAGAGCTCTTCTCATTATCTCCCAGCAATCCATATGTGGTTGGGCTTCTAATTGTTGTTCTTTACAGAGCACTCCAGGCACATAGATATTCATAGATCATATCATGGAGGTGAAGAAAATTCTAGAGCTCATGAGTATACCTTTGATATAGTTTTTCAGAAAAGAATGTTAAAAAAATAGTGTCAGAGCCATATATAGTTAAGTTTTGATCAAGCCCTTTTTTTCTACTTCTACTCTAGCATACAAATTTTAGATGGTATGTATCTACCATAACAAGAACAGGGATATTTCTATCTAGCTACAATTTTAAATGGAAGTTAATAACCTTTCTGTATTTAATTTTTCATGATATTCAGTGTGATGTACTGTGTTAGACCAAATGTCAGAAGACTAAGAGTTCAATCCTATTAGTCTCTGACACTGGGCCAGTAACTTTGTCACTATGAGGGTGATCAAGCACAGGAACAGGCTACCTAGAAAAGGTGTGGAACCTACATATTTGGAAATTTTCAAGAGTAGGTTGGCTGCGATAGTTCAGCTGGGGATGATTCTGCTTTAAGCGGGGGTTTAAAACATATTATGTCACAAGGTCTATTCCAGCCCTTCTTTCCTACAGTCCTAAACCTGGAGATACCTTAAAAAGAACAAGTGAATGTAATGTAACCAACAAAGATTTGAGATTAAAAAAACTGTGCTGTAATTATTACAGTTCATAGAAGATACCTCTGTAACCAGATTGTTATTGAGAGAGGGGATTGAATGGTAAAATGATAAAAGGACCATAATAATGTAAGTTACAAATTGGAGGATTTAATAGTTTCAGAAATTCTATATTATAAAAACTACTTAGGGCTTAGTTACACATTACACTGTGAGCTGTAAAAATGTTGATCAGCTTTAGTGCTAACTTGCAGTCACATCTTCAATTTGAGTGGCACATCTGTGAGGAGTGGCCACACGTTAATGGAACAGCAGCTGGGTTATGCAGATTAAGAGATAATCCTGCCCTGCAGTGGTGTAATTTTGAGCTGCATAACAAGTGCTTTAAACCTCTTAAAGGTGTTACCATGCAGACAATTCAGGGGTTAAGACCTCTAGGAGCCACCCAAATTAACACGTACCAAGCCCCTTATTATATTACTTTATTGAAATCTTCCTCATTATTACAGTCACTATTGTCTTTCTCCACCAGTTCCCTGCTTTCTTCATTATTTCACTGTGCTACATGGTTTGTTTTTTATGATTTCTAAGTGCCACACATGCAGTGAAATAATAAAATACAGTCAGCACCCTTATGGAAACCAACTACAGCTTAAGCAAAGCATTTTGTTTCATGAATTGCACCTTTTTTAAATCTAGTTTCCAGTGATATAATATTAAAATTCTGCATCTGGCTGGTACCTATTCAACAATCAACTTGCTAGAAGAAAAATTATTTGATATCATATTTTTATGGAAAGAGCTCCTGAATCCTAGCGAGCAAAAATATTTCCATTTTGCCTTGAAAGTGTGTGTTTAGAAGCAATCAGTCACAATGACCAGCAGTTAGGATGTTATATAAACAAATCTCAGCTGGCAAATCTCAGCTTGTAGGGTGCTAGCTTATTGTCAAAGTGGGAAGGAAAGGATTATTTTCCTTTCACATATAGTACTATACATATCAACAGACATTTTAGAATTTACTCAGTCTAATTCAGAGGATAGTGGAAGTGACACAAGATTACCTTATTCACTTCTTCACTGAAGAAAAAGATGCCTTCCAGTCATGTGGTCAAAGGAGACTATGGTCATAAAAGCAAGATAGATTTATTTTTCAGAAAGCTGTATACATGCTTAGATAACAGGTGTTTTATTTTAAAGGAACAGGATTTTTTTTAATAGGATGTTCTACAAGCATGCAGACAACGGTTATAATTGAAACTTATAAATGAAACAAAATGCCCACTGATATATCACTGATATACTTCTTAGCATGCTTGGTACCATCTTTAATTGTTGCTCATGGTTTAGATACCATGGTGATAAGCACCTCTGAAATACCTGAGGCAGGCAGTCATGAAAGACTTTACTGGAAATCTTTTTGTTCCGTTTTCAATACCGTTGTCTTGAATAAGAAGGTAATTACCCTACAAATTGTCATGCCTCGGGATTCATTCTTTTGCTAATTAGCATTTCTCTCTATAGCAAAACACGTTTAATGGATTTTTTGTTTTGTGGATTTTTTTTTTTAGTATTTAGACTTTATCTGGTTTGTTCTGACATCTGACATCTTTTTAGTAATTCTCATAAGCTATATGAATATTCATTTGTCAGGAAAGGTCAGACTTCATGTTTAGTATCTAAAACAAATGTCATCTCCCAAGCATTCATCTTTTTAAACTTTCAGGTACCTGATGAAGTATCCCTCTCTCTGACTCAGTGACAACAAAAGGACAGATTCTCTCATCTTTACTCACAGTGAGTAGTACTGTCCCCTCAGGTACCTCCTATAAATTGTGCCACTACTTGCAGGCTGCAGTAAAATACTTTTAGTATTGCTCTGGATACCTGACCTCTCAGAATCATGCTCTTAATTAATATTTGAGACAGTTTCAGTTAATTCCAGGGGAAAAAAGCATCAGATAAATTCTCACAAAAAATAGATCTGCAGCATCAGATTGAGACAATGCTCAGCAATATTTTGACAACATTTGTAAGTTCCAGACAGTCTTATTTTCCAGTCTTTAGGACCAAAAAATTCTGTGATAATGACAGCTACAAATAAAAAAATATCTTGGCATTTACTGGAAGACACATTTAAGAGCAAAGGGAACAACACTATTTTTCAACCCCTAAAGGAAAAAAAATGTTTCAGAGACATACGTATATTGCCTTTCTTCCATGTGTCATTAAGTACGATCATCTATTTATCATATCCAACATATAATACAAATGTTATACATTACAATAAATTCTTATACTTTCTCAAGCAATATTACTTTTATTTTCTATTATGATTTCCAGGATACACCATAAGATATTAAATATACTGGCAATAGTGAACTCAGACTTTTAGTTTGGAATCATAATTATAATAAGTAATCACCTTGGAATGAATGTGACCGGGAAATAAAAAGATTAACAATACAAATTCTAATTCTCATTATTCGTTTAAAGTCATTATTCGTTTAGTGGCTAAAATATGAGCCACTAAGAAATCTCATTTGGAAAGAACAGAATGTGCTTTTATAGTTTTGTGGTAACAGGATTAAAAATTTATTAACCAATTCCCCTCTACTTTACAGGGCAGGCACCTGACTTGTCAGATCCAACACCATTATGTTATTTGCTAGATGTACACCTAGCAAAATCAATCTACTTCTTTATGGTCGACTTTATTGAGACTTAAAATACATATGTTTACAGAAGAGAGGCAAAATAATGTAAAATTGGCTACTACAATACTTACTGTCTCAATTAGAAGGGAACTGCGGAAGAAAAGATTTCCCTGCATATGGTATGGCAAAATAGCAACTCACCCATTTGTGGAAGCCCATAAGGAAATGAAACTCAAACCCTCCAAAAAGGAGAGGAAAAATGTATTTTTAATGTGTTGATTTTAAAAGTGGCTCAGGGGACTTCCTCAGGTTGCCATTAATGCTAGTGCAAATATTCAATCAGATTCATAGACACTGAAGAAAGAAGTGGCATTCTAGCATGCTCTGTCTACTTTTGCCTTCTGCTGTGGGTCTGTTACCTACAGAATTTCAATGGAGGGGCTCAGAGCAGATGTGTCTGCTGAAGTGAGTTCATCTGAATAATGTCCTATTTGCTCCCCCAAACAGAATTGATTACTGAAGCCTCAGTGGATAAAAGTTAAGTAGATTTAACATCAGTTTTTCTGTAATTAAAATGAAAGAGTAAAATCTAGGTTCTTTTGATTGGGGGGGAGGGGGGGGGAAGAGGCCTGGAATTGCAGGGAAGTGTCTTTGATAAGTCTTCTTCCCTTGAGTTTCACTCTCCTAGTTTATTTCCTCCCCTTCTGCGCAGCTATCTATTGGCACCTATATATGTGACAGCCTTCTGCTCTGATGCATGCTAATTAGATTAAGAGAGTCTGCTGTAAGTGTGCCGGAGCATGATAATTAGTGCTCTCCAGCAGCCTCTGCATCATGTGTATTCAGTGTCCTTGAGTTTCAAAATGGTGGCAAGGGTGCTTTAATTAAAGCTCATCAAAAAGGCTTTAGTTGAAGCACCCTGCCACCATTTTGAACTGCAGGGTGCTGAATTAACATGATATTGTGGGTGCTTTAAATTAGAGCAGCTCTCAGAGTCACCTTAATTAAAGCACCCACTCTCCACCCTATAGTATGTGTATAGATGCCATATGAGAAAGGCAGAGACTGAGTCTGCAAAGAGCTATGCTATTCCTCCTTACTTTGGGTGTTCTTTAAAAGGAGAAGGAGGTTGTTCATGATCAAAACACTAGCTTTTTTTTGAGCTAGTATTTCTTAGGCAAATTTGATGTTGGCATGGAGCTTTTCGCTCAGGACTGAACGTAATGGATTGCAGATGGAGAGTCTGGTAACTTAACAGGATTCAGGCTTAGCTTCAAGGGCTTAGGCACTTGACATAGAAAAACCAACATTTGCACTAGGAGAATGCAAATGGCAGTGCATTCACATCATTCTTTACAATGTAAAGTGCATTTATTTATTAATTTACCATAAACAAATGTAATAGAGATACAATTGTGGGTTTTGCTACTACCATAGAAACCGTGGCAATTTTAGTTATCTGCATACAGTTTAAACAGCCTAACTTGAAAACAAATACCATGCCTTATTTTTACAGGTAAACAGTAATTGCCAAGGCAAAATAGGCATGAAATAACTTCATCAGTAAAAGTCTTCTGATAATTAAAATAGGTCATCTTAGACAATACCAGATGGCTGAGATAAAGACAACAGCAGTGGTTTCAAAAAGCTTGGTTAGGCAAGTTGATTCACCTTCAAAAATGTACAAAGATACTGAAAATAAATCACAACCACTTTGCTTCAGTGGTTCTAACTAATTTAATTTCTTGATTAACTGAAAAATATACACTCATTAGTTCTCATTCATTTTTCAGAATAATTAACACCATTCTAACAGTTTTTGAACAGAATCCACCTACCGCCGTTTTCTGTTTCTCTTATTAGGAGGCTCAGACTACCTGGTGACCAATTGCTAGATGAAATAAACTTTCAATGGTCAGTTATATATCACCACTGATTCTTCTTTTAAGTCCTGGGGCTTAGTAACTTTACACATTTTGATCTAACCTTATCAGCACAGATAATAACTTATATTTCCATAAATTATTAATCCTTTCAAGGCAAAATTCTGACTGGCATTAAACCAACTCTGAAAATGGTATGCTACAAAATAAATATGCAATATGTCAATATGACTGTTGTGCTTGCACCATCCAGGATAGCAGATTTTTATCTATATCAATGATTCTCAGTGGGAGTGCCATTACACTCTGTGGTGCCTTGAGATTCTTTCAAGGGTGCAACACAATTTAGCACTGTTATGTGTTCAAACATGATTCACAAGGGTAAACCAAGAGATTTCAAAATAGGAATCCATAGTGTTGAAAACATTCTGACCTGCTGTGGTGTTTCTGAGGACTTAGCAACAGAAAAAAAAATCTCTATTATTTTTCTGTAGTTCAAAAACAAGCTAATACAAAGACCTAGCATTTTCCAAGGGGTACCTTGAGTCTTTCAAGGAGTGCCCTTTGAATCTACTGAGGGATACTTTGAGTCCAAAAAAGTCTGAGAACTACTGATCTGCTTAGGGCCAGATTTTAATTCACCTCTTAGATAAGTAAACAAGATCCTTTTCCACCCTGCTTGAGTCCCTAAAAAGAATTCACACAAGAGTTGGATAGGCTTTCCTCCTGCTTGCTGCTTTTGTAAATTAGGCTTGAGGCTGAGATGATGGCATGTTACGAATGTGTTAATGTTATTTCAGGGACTTAAGCACTTAAGTGCCTAGTAGAGGAGGAGCTGTCCCTTTTAGACAGTGGATATTTTGTTAAATTCTAACCTTAGTCCTAAAATCAGGAATTCAGTATGGATTTTCCTGAAAAGTGTCTAAAACACACATATGGCTTTATTAAGTACATCACCCCTTAATCCTCAGGCATTATCAGTTATTTCAGATCAGAAAATTCTCCCTCTCCAGGAAAGGTAAGGATCAAAATCTTTTGTTGCAACTGCATTGCTGATATTTAAATGATTCCTTGTAAGAGACATTAAAAAAGAACAAACATTACCCCAGAAATGGAGAAAAGACATTGCAAAAAGCAAGAGCATTGGCAACAAACTCTACATGCTTTTCTGAGTTGGTGGGAGCTTGAGAACATCTTTTTAACATTTTAGTACAAATTAACTAAATTTCTGTGCAATTCCCTCTCTTCTCAACAGATGTCCAGAGCACTATTCTAGGTCTGAATTCTGGATACTCCCTGCTCTTGAGATGGCAGGGTTTATTTTCCCATAGACCTGCCAAGCACCTCAGGCTTTTGCCTCCATGCTTCTGCCTCCTGCCTTTAAGCTGCAATTTCTCATTTCTTCAGCATTATTATGTGCAATACTCTGCCTCCTGCCAGATATTAGTTTGGGACAAATCAACTTTTTAGTTAAACTAGTGAGACCCTAGTGAAACAAAGGTAAGCCTGTACTAATATAAGTTTGGCAGAATTTGGCCCATAAGATTTTATTACATTCAATTCCTTTTAAGAAATTCACACAACCATTTAAGGGCCAAGTTATCATAGACTATTTTAGGTAAGATTATTTCCTGAAAGTTGTTAGTTTACAGCTATTGGATGGACTCACTATAATAATGACTGGTAGAATTTATCCAGTGGATAAACCTATCTAATCTATCTGTGCATCCCCTCTTTTGAACTTTTTCTACTTAGTAAGATTCTAAATCAGCAGTCAGCAACCTTTTCAGACTGTGGGATGGAACAATCCAACTTGGATATGAGGCAGGAAGGTGCCATGACTTGCCCGCTGCTACTGCTTCTCCCTGCTGTAGTATGGGAAAAGCCCCTGCCACTGTTGCTTCTTCCCAGAATAGCATGGCAGAAGCCTCCAAAACTGAATGCCACGGACCGTGCTGAAACCCTCAAACACTGAATACTGATAAAGCTCCACATCTTCAGGCCAGATCCAATGGCTCTATGGGCTGGATCTGGCCCATAGGCTGTAGGATGTCAGCCTCTCTCTAAAACTCTTCATGTAGAATGAGAGTAGCTAACAATCATGTCTTTGATCCATAGGCCACCACAAACTTTAATAAAACTGATAACGTGTGCCAAATGCCCTTTATTCAACCCCAACTGGAAGGAGCAGTCATGAGTAAAGTACTAAAAGAGAGCAAAGACTAAGCTATTTGGAATACAGGACTGGCTAGAAAGCATGCAAACAGGGAAAACTTCCTTCTTTTGGTTGCTCCTACTTCATTTAAGGAAGCAAAACACTGTGTTTTATATTTTTGTAATAAACGGAATAGCATGAAAAAACACTAGACTTATATTGTACCACATTGTATTCTATAGCAAAAAATCCTCAATATATGGCTAAGATCTTAATATATAAGAAGCAAGGATTTTCTGTGAGATTTTTTACTGGACCAACTGTACAGTTGACAGAGTTGCTGGACAAGCTTTTGGGCATTAAGTGCCCTTTTTCACATATGAGAAAAAGGCAGATGTAGACTGAGCTACACAGCAGAGAAAGGATTCCATGGAAATGTAAACAGACTGATTGGTGGAATGAAAGAAGACTCAACTAGGAGTGAAGAGGTGTTATCAGGAGCAGGTACAAAAAAAAGGCTTAAGGGCTCTATATTAAGATGGTCTTCTCTATTTAGCTATAGAACAGATAAAACAGATAGAACACAGACATTGTAAGTACAGGCTTCATACTGCAGTCCCAGCTTGTAAGGAATATAATCATTCTCCATATCACATTCATTTCTAGCTAACATTGTGATAAAAATGCAAAATGCCTAAGTTGTTATGATGTGAGCATTTATCCACTGGATAAATTCTACCAGTCATTACAGTGAGTCCATCCAATAGCTGTAAACTAACAACTTTCAGGAAATACCACTGATGGATGAGCTTCAACTGGAAACCTGAAAGGGCCTAATGAGAAATAATTTAATGTAAATTATGCAAGTCAAACTGTGTTGCTTACTTGTTTAGAGCAGCAAAAGTTATACGAGGTATACGACTGTAGAGATTAGAACCTTTAATGTATGAAGAATCAAATTGAGAACAGATCATTAGCATTAAAAGTTAAAATGACAGTGTTCGGCCCAAATCTTTAAAAAAATTATAAGCGCAGAATGTTGGATTGAACCTCCTATGAAATATAGAATACCATAAAATAATACACCGTACTACATTAAAAAGAGACACATTTTATAAAACTTAGTTTTATAAGCTTTTAACTACAATGTGGCATTAATAGAAAATTAAGTATTTTTTTCATATCATCTTTTCTGGGTCTTCTATAAACTGGCATGACCGGAAACGATATTTTTTGTGGAAATTTACGTTGTCTTTTTTTTTTATTGTAGATCTTGTACATCTCAAGAACAAAAAAGCTGGATTCAGTTCCTTTATATCATTCTCCTAGTGTAGAAAGACAAGGTACATGAAGCCTCAGAGTAGTATCTAGAAGTTCATTGCCCTGTTATATCACTGTCATGCATACCCTGGTCCTCTCTTGGAATTCTATGAAGCACTGTGCTCCATGGGACTCATGGGAAACACAACTGCTTGGTGAAGAATGAGAATGTGCAGTGACCCTTCAGGGCTAACTGACTTTGGAAATAATTTTCAGAACACAGTCCTTTGCAGCACTGTGTGAACACTGCAGCATTGTGCTTGTGCCAGATGCAACAATATTCACCTGAATGCAATTAAACTACAGATTGTTTAATAGTTCATCTAAATGCTTCTTGTTTGCCTTTTAATTACCCAAGCTGAGAAAGAAATTTTAAAGTTATAAGACATTTTATAGCAAAACACAATAGATATTTAAAATGTTTCCACTTTTTTTGTAAGACACATCACTTGGAACAGATTTAAGAATTAAAAAAGAGTTAGAAACTTTCTAAACAACTGCAGGACCCTGTTGTAGCTTAGACAAATCTTTGAAAAATCTCTCTTGTGGGACAAATCAATTCAAAAGCTTGTTATAAAGCCACTTTTGCAGAATTAGGAGTCCTTAATATCGTTGACTTCGTTCTTTATTAATGGCTAACCATAAAAAAGGCATAACTGGTTCTGTATACAAGATTATCTCTGCTTATCAGAGAGAGCTAACACCCCAAATGCAGTGTACCACTATATAGAAGATCAAGATGAAAGACTTGGTCATTCTCTTCAAAGCTATCCATGGAATTAGCCCGAATTACATAAAGGATGGTCTCATCCTTCATGATAATGAATCATCTCCCAAGGCAGTATGTGGCACTGAAACAATGTGACTCTCAATCTCAGGAGTGCAAGTTATATTTGCAGGAGGTAGAGTTTCATGGCACAAACTTGGAGCTTAGTTCTAGCCAAACACCCAGATGATAACCAGAATTTATTAACAGAGGTGTATCTCAGATGAACTGGTTGGTGATGTTACTTTTACATAATGTATTGGTATGGCCACTAGCAGAATAACTGCCTAATTGTGAAACGCATACCTCAGAAACACTCTGGTCCAGTAGATATCATAGAATCATAAAATAGAAGGACCAGAAGGGACCTGTAATATCATTAAGTCCAATCCCCTGCCATGGGCAGGCGGTAATTGGGTTCAAACAAACTCCACAAGGTACTTGTCCAGTCTCCTCTTGAATACCTCCAGGGATGGCAACTGCACCACATCTGCTGGGAGTGTGTTCCCGATTCTAGTTATTGGTATGTACTGGTGGCCATACCAATACATATGGAAAATAAGTTTTTCCTTATGTTGAACATAATTTTTTCCTCAATTATCTTGGGCCCACTGGACCTCGTCTTCTCAAGGGGTGCCTTTCTGAAGAGCTGCTTCCCTAGATCTTGGTGTTCACCCCTGACATACTTGTAGGTGGCTATCAAGTTGCCCCTCAGTCTTTTCTTACTCAAACTGAACAGGCCCAGTTCCTGGAGTCTCTCCTCATAGGGCCTACTCCCCAGGACCCTGATCATGTGGGTGGCCCTTCTCTGTAGTCTTTTAGGCCTATCCACATCCTTTTTGTAGTGCAGAGCCCAGAACTGGACACAGTACTCAGCTGTGGCCTCACCAATGCTGAATAGAGGGGGAGGAGCACCTCTGGATCTATTGGCAACATATCAGCTGATGCATGCCAGAGTTCTATTTGCCCTGCTGGCGACTTCATCACACTGATGGCTCATATTCATTCTTTGGTTGATTGTCACCACCAGGTCCCTTTTAATTGCAGTGCCAGCCAATGGGCCTCTCCCCATTGTATCGTTATGGTGAAGGTTCTTCCTACCCAGATGAAGGACCTGGAAATTCTGCCTGCTGAACCTCATCTAATTCTGCTCTGCCCATAGGACCAACCTGTCAAGATCATCCTGGATACTTGCCCTGCCCTCAGATGTGCCTGCATTTCCCCACAGCTTGGTGTCATTTGCAAAACTTAATCATTGCACTTCCTACTCCCTCATTCAGGTTATTAAAGATGTTAAAGAGTATGGGCCCAAGCACTGATCCCTGGGGACACCACAGGAAATGGCCACCCCGTCAATTACAATTCGCTAGGATTGGCTGCTGAGTCAGTCGCCAACTCATTTCACCATAGCTTGTCTAAGCCAGTACCCTCCAGATTAAGTGAGAGAATCTCATGGGTAACTGTGTCAAAGGCCTTGCTGATATTTAGGCAGATGATGTCCACCTCATGCCCCATCTCCAGCTGGTTAGTTACCAGGTCATAAAAGGATATCAAGTTTGTTAGGCATGACCTCCCCTCGACAAAGCCATGCTGGTTGTTTCTCAGTACCCCACCAGTTACGAGCTTGTGGTTGATGGTTTCCTTGATGATTTTTTCAAAGGTTTTTTTCCAGGATTGAACTCAGACCGACCAGCCCATAGTCTGCAGGGTCATCCCTCTTCCCTTTCTTAAAGATGGGCACCACATTAGCATTCTTCCAGTCATTCGAGACCTTTCCTGAGTTCGATGATTCTTCAAACAGCCTCGCCAGAGGCACCACTATGGGTTTGGCCAGTTCTTTCAGGACTCTTGGGTGCAGGTTGTCTGGCCCAGCCGACTTGAAAACATCCAAATGCTCTAAGTGTACCCTTACCTGTTTGGGGCTGATTTTATGTGGATTACTGTCATCACTGTATTCTCTGGGTCTCTGGATAGGTGACGAGTTCACGTCTGGTTTCAAGAATACTGATGTGAAGTAAGAATTAAGGAGCTCAGTTTTTTCACAGGGATCAACTGTGGGCTCCCCCTCCGTGGGTACTTGGTAGCGTACTTGAGTACTCACATCTCAGTTTTACTTCCTCTGCCTGTCTCACCATGTCTTCAGCTTGTCTTCTTATGCTGCTGATGTAGAGTGGCCGTATGTCCCAGACTGGCTTGGACGGTCCTGGATTTCAGAGGTTGGTGCCAGCCATTTGGTGACAATTTTAATTGTCCCAGGAGCGGGCTGTGGGACGCACAGGCAGAGCAGCAGGAACTGTGAAATATGAAGACCTAGCAGACAGCAAAAATGTCTATTAACACTAATTGTTACTTCACAGGTGATTGTTGATAACCCATTGTTCTTTACTTCACAGGTGTTAACAGGCCATTAACTCCCTGCAGTGAGGGGGGAGTGGGGGCAGGCAGTGTCCTGGTTTTCACATTGTCCCATATGGTCACCCTATGCTGATGGTACTACACCTATATAATTTCTCTGGGCTGAACTACCATTGGCAAAACAGCTTCCTGTGAGAGACCCTATAAATGCCTGACTGAAACTATCTTAGCTGAGAAACATCAGGAACTTGCTGATGCCTTTCATAAGGAACCAAACCCTTTTCTACTCCACAGACAGCACAACTACTCCACAGACATACAGATAGCAATCTGAAACAAATCAGTTAACTCACCTACAAACCAGTTCCCAAAGTTCACTTAACAGCAGCCCTATTGCTCTTCTTATCCAATAAGGAAGAGAAAGGTGGGGTCAGCCTGCTACCCCTGATAGCCAAATAGTAGAGGCAGGACTTCCTATTGCAGCTGCTGGCAGCACTACTTGAATCTAGGGCAGTCTCCTATACATCGTACAAGTATCTTTTTGAGTTGGTTTGTTGGAATGCCCATACAAAGTCAGAGGCATGAAGAAAATGGCTTGTGATTATGCATATTCCTCTGGTTCACACCTTTCTAATCTAATAACAGATTCCTCTGAAAACATTTTGAGTCCAAAATGTGTCCAATTATGTCCCCTTGAATAGTTACAGATAGTGGAGGCAATCTGGATAAGGTTCCTAATCAACAGATTTAAGGAACACATGTGAAAAACAGGCTGAATTGTCAATGGCCTGTGGATTAAATCTCTAACTGTGAAACTGCAGTGAGAGGGTGAATGATATTAATGATATTAATAAGTGGACTTTGCCCCTCTTCTGTGCAGCCAGAGAAGTACAGGCCATACCAGTTTCCCCATGCCTCCATTCTGATATGGAAATAAGTTTCCTCACTTAGGATGTACCTCAGTTTTGGAGGGTCAATTCTGGGGGGAGAAAAGGTGCATGTACCATGCAAGCAAATATAGTACTTGCTCATTTATCTCAAGGTCTCAGATGTTGTAGTTCAGTTTAGATCAGGCTTGTCCAACGTACAGCCTATGGGCTGCCATGCGGCTCGCCAAGCCATTTTATCTGGCTCAAGGCACCTGCTCTGCACTCCACGGCAGTTGCGGTGGGGCAGCTGCGAGGCAAGGTGGGCAGGGCCGTCCCATGGGCCTCAGTCGCCAGCGAGGGGAGGGGAGCTGCTTACCCCCGTGGGACTGGGCTCATCAGTGAGCCAGGTCCTGCGCTACTGCCCCGAGGGCTGCATGGTGCGGGGCTGCCCCAGCCGCGCCTGATTAGATGAGCTGGGGACAACACGTGCAACTTCTTCTCTGGCTCCGCCCCTTGCCCCCGGCGTGTGGCCGGGGGAGCTGCAGCATGGCCCACGCCCTGCCCGCATTCGTGGTGGACAGAGGAACGAGGTAAGATCCCACGCAGAGCTGGGGGCACCTTGGGGGCCGGGCCGGGGTGGACGGAGGCATGGGGTAATTCCCACGCGGAGCTGGGGGCACCTCGGGGCCGGGCCGGGGCTGCGGGGCGCACGGGTTGCCGGAGCTGGGCTGGGCGGGAGGCAGGAGGAGCCCGGCCCAGAGGCTGCATTTGTCCCTCAGACAGGGACATCCAAGATGGAGAGATACAAGGGAGGGCACACATACACACACACGTGCACATACACACACATACACACATGCATGCATGCTGAAGTGTGTGACAGTGAGCAGAGCCAGGACAGCTGTCAGGAGCACAGTGCCTTTCTCACCACAACCAGGACTGCAGACTGGGGTGCTGGCCAGACTGGGGGCTCTGCATGGGTTTTGTCTGACTCACACCTCTGGCCCTGTCCCTGTCCCCATCCTGACACCTGCAGCTGCATCCTGGCCATGAGTCCCTGGCTGGGCAGGGGCAGCCAACCCCAGCTTCACATTCCCCTCTCTGCTTAGGGCAGGATGTGGCCAGGCCAGACTGGGCTCTCCACATCGGACTGCAATGCGGCTGACTTTGACTGAGCCCAGCAGCACACAACCAGGATGCAGCTGCAGGTGCCAGAATGGGGCCAGAGCCGTGAGTCAGAGCAGGGCAGACAGAGCACATGCAGCATCCCCAATCTGGCCAGCACCCCGGTCCCCACCCCAGCCCACAGCCCTTGCTCCAGTGACAAAAGTACCATGCTTCTCAGCACATCCCAATAGCTGCTTTGGCTCTGTCTGCTGCAACACACATGTGCTTGGAAGCGAGCGCGCGTGCGCGCGCGCGACACACACACACACACACACACACACACACACACACACACACACACACATACCCAGCTCCCAGATTCCCACCAATCTGGTACTTTTGCTTAAATTTTCTCCAGTGGCTGGGACACTGAGACAGCCTATAAAATCTGGGACTGTCTCAGCCAATCCAGGATATATGGTCACCCTACGTACAAATAGTCTAGATTATTTTTGTTGATTTTTTTTTTAATGATACACTTGCATTGTGCTTCATTCATTGAGAACTGAGTAGAAGTGAAAGTTTATTTTAGTCAAGTGTTTGGTATTATTTAATTCTTGCTTTTGTATTGTTTTTATTTTGGATTTTAAACCACATTTCCAGACCCATTTGATTGTCACTTCCTGCAACCTCATTGGTGTTAAAGGTCACGTGACATCACTTCCTGATGTGATGCCACTTCCTGTGAGGTCTTTGAATATGGCTCACCGGCCCACTGGGTGATAAAATGTTCATGATCCGGTCCCACATTCAGAAAGGTTAGACACCCCTGGTTTAGATGGTCTCATTGTCCTTGGGCCTGCACTGTTCAATTTCTTTATTAGTGACTTGGACGACGGGGTAAAAAGGAGCCTGTTTAAATTTGCTGACGATACCAAGATTTGGGGTGAGGTGGGCACACTAGTAGGGAAGGACAGATTACAGCAGGACATGGACAGGTTACAGGGGTGGGCTAACAAAAATAGGATGGGTTTGAATACTGACAAGTACAGGGTGCTGCACTTGGGCAGTGGGAACCAGCAGCACATTTATAAGCTGGAAAACTCACTTGTTGAGAGCATGGTGGCAGAAAGAGATCTTGGAGTCATTATTGACTCCAAGACGAACATGGGCTGACAATGCGAGGTCACGGTCAGTAGGGCTAACCACACCTTGTCGTGCATCCACAGATGCATCTCAAGCAGGGCCAAGGAGGTGATCCTCCCCCTCTATGTGACACTGGTCATGCTGCAGCTGGAGTACCGTGTTCAGTTCTGGGTGCTGCACTTCAGAAGCGATGTAGACAGCACTGAGAGGGTCCAGAGGAGGGCCACCCTTATGATCCGCAGTCAGCAGGGCAGACCCTATGAAGAGAGGCTACAGGACCTTAACCTGTTCAGCCTTCACAAAAGAAGGCTGAGGGGGGACTTAGTGGCCGTCTATAAACTCACCAGGGGGGACCAGGAGGGTTTGGGAGAGACACTGTTCCCCCTAGTACTGCCCCCCTGGGTAACAAGGAATAATGGCCACAAATTGTTAGGGAGTAGGTTTAGACTAGACATCCGAAGGCACTACTTCACAGTCAGGGCAGCTAGGATCTGGAACCAACTTCCAAAGCAAGTGGTGCTGGCTCCTACTCTGGGGGTCTTTAAGAGGAGGCTTGATGTCTACCTGGCTGGGGTCTTTTGAGCTCGGTTTTCTCTCCTGCCCTGGGCAGGGGGTCAGACTTGATGATCTACAAGGTCCCTTCCAACCCTACTTATATGAATCTATGAATTGTTCTGATGTTCTTTCAAGAAAGCCAAACCTTGTCTGTGACAGAAAAAAAAGGCGGTATGGGTTGATTGTTCCAACTGGGGCAACATAGGCAGGTTGCCTTAGGTGTACTTTCACTTCCTGGTGAAGCTGTTGCAGCCAGGTAATTAGATCCACTACAGAAGGTACCTGAAGGAATGGGGACAATTCAGGGAGAAAATGAAGATGGAGTCCATAGTTATCAAAGAAGGGGCTTGGGTGAGTGATGCAACTGGAACTTTGTAGGCAAACTCTGAAGAGTAACGAGTGATCCAGTTGTCCCAGGAATAGTTCAAGAAACCTGAAGGAATTGCTAAAGCATCTAGTTCAAATGTTCTATCTGGCCATCATCTGGGGAATTAAAAGGAGATTGCATACCCAGAAAAGACCTGAAATGGAGTGTCCAAGAGATGCCATCAATACTCATGAATTCAAGAGACAGAGCTTCAGAAAGAATAATTGATATAAAAGGTTAAAGAGAGTTAGCTGTAGTACATAACACTGAAGTAGGCTGTAGTTTTGTTTCAAGACACTGACTTCATTCTTTATGTAAATTAAAATAGTGGTTGTGTAAAAGAAGTTCCCCAGCATTAAGAAAAGAACTAAAGAGTGTTCTAGACTATCTCATCAAGAGATGGTTTTGCCACAGAGTGGAATTCAAATCAAAACTGTGCTTATCCTGTGAGCCAGGTTCTCCAAGTGCCCAGGAAAATGACTGATTCTCCAAGCCAACTGAATTTGGAAGAAAACATTTAAAATTCCAGGTGTCTGGCCAATGTATAACATATTCCAATGGTCTGAATTACAAAAGATTAGACTAGTTTTCCATTATCGTGGCCCCTTCCGACAGTATAAATTTGCTCAAGCCTCAGCAAAATGCAAAATGTGTTTATTTGACATAGTTTTCTCATAAAACCATCTTTTAAAAAAACTCTCAAAATATACACGAAACAAATCTGCTGACTGAAGAAAAAGAGAAAGGTCACTGTGTATATCTTATATCACTGGAAAGAGTGGGGAATTGCTGCAGTTAAAAGTTTCAGGAGGATTTTGAAGCTGGAGCAACAGACGTGCATCTGAATGGCTATAGCAATTAACGTAGCTTCCTGGAAATTACATATCAAATGAAAGAACACAGGATATCTGGCTTCAGCACTCATTATTCGCGATTATCAATAAAGTGAAACATGAAAACAATGTATGATATTTGTGTTAAACAACACAAAAAACAACACAAGACAAAAGGAGTTTAGGTGTTCTCCATACCAGACGTATCACAGAAATTATTTCTTTCTTCATAAGAAAAAGTACAACACACACAAGTTAAAATGTGACTGTCTGTAACTTATTGTGCAAACCCAGAATAGAATGTGTTAGACTTAACATATATAATCTATGATTAATTTACATTAAGACGATTGTCCCAAACCTTTAACAATTATAGAGAATTATTAGCTTTCCAAAATAATATCCAGCCATGGGCTCAGAGGAGAAAGTTTCATTTTTATAAACAGTATTCTTACCTAGAAAAAAAATCTTTGCATCTTTCCATACAGAGGAAAGAGAAATAAGTTATTAATGATCTGCTAATTTAAAAATACATGTTACATACTTATTTCTGTGACTAGATAATTGTATCCATTAGGAGCAAATTTACAGATAAAAATGATCTAAACCTTATAAATGTTACTAACTAGGTTTCTTTGAAATGTTTTTCATGCTTCACTGAATGCCCTTCACAGATTATATTTTATTAGTTTAGATAGATAACAGTAGTACAATATAATGTAATGTTTTAAATATAATCTAATATGTTTTCTTAATTTATTAAGCATGATTAAAATTCCTCTATTCTTAATTGTATATAAACTATTATAGTGAAGAAAATGTATTAAGAAGTCATATTAAATATACAGACCACCTAGGTCTTCAAAAATGATTTCAGCTTAATGTTAAAAGCACATTAAGAAAAATGTGACAGGAAGTCACTATAAATTAAATCATTAAACAGACAGGGATTAAGCAAAGTCAAACCCCATCAAAATTAAGAAACAGAAATCTGCCTTGCTAGACTCCAATTGATACCTAATAAATTACTGGTTGTAAGAAGGTTAAACACCGACAAGGAATAATAATCAGAACAGATAATAAAATGAAGTGGATAAAATCAGAAGCTATATATAAAATCAGAGTCATAATGTGTTCTCTTGGGCTACGAGCTCTTTTATTAGATGGAAATCCCACCCCTGCATCTGAGACTCTTAAATCCACTAGCAACAGAACTTCCATAGACCAAGTGTACACTAGACTACTGCAAAATCCTCTGGAATGGCACAGGAGGGTGGAAACTGGATATATGTAAACAACTCCACTACCACCCTTTACCCACTGAATACTTTCTGGGCCAGCCTTGCGGATGTTTCCCTGCAGTGCCCTAAGGAAAATACAGGAATACCTCTGAGCTTTCTTAGGAGCCCATGATAACATCTACAAGCAGACTCAGCATCCCTTGACTTCACAACAGTAATTTGCACAAAAGATAGAATACATTGGTTGTTTGCCCATCATAATGAGTTCTACTACAAGGACAATGTTTGAAGTAGCGATTAACCATCATTCTTGCTTAGATTTGATGAGACAAAAGTGGCTCAAAAGAAAGAAAAAGAAAAAGCACTGGCCCCGAGTCAAAGAAAATGTACTGAATCACAGAGGCTGACCTCTAACCACGGGTGCTAAAGTTTCCAGGTAGATGAGTTATTCAGGCTACCATGATGAATAGACTCCAAATGTGCTGGAGAATGAAACCTATAGCTCTGCCAACACTGGTACTGGAATGCTGAGGCATGCTCCAAAATGGTAACTCACATAAACATCAACAAAGTACAGTCCTTGAAGCAATTAGGTAGCAAAGGAAACAATACAGAGAGAGGCAGCAAGGTGCCAAAGAAGGCCCTTCAACTACTGAGAAGTACTGAAGTGAAATTTGGAGGTGTTGAGGTGGGTCCTGAAGCAATAACAAAAAAAAACTGCAGCTGAAACACCAAGAAGCCTACAGAGGAAATGTTCATGAATAAAGGCCTTGCTCAACTTGAAGACAGGAACTTTGGTGATATGTCTACACTGCAGAATGCAGCATGGCACAGCAGTATCCAAGATAGCTTATTTAAAGCTGTATATTACATTGACCAGCCTGATATACTCTGCTTTTCAGTAAGGCTAAAAATACAATTCACTGTATTTTCCCAAATCTAAGATGAGACTGAATTTAAGATGATTCCCAATTTTGTTATAATTTTCCATAAGTAAAATCTAATTGTTGTAGGGTCATCTTAAATTTGTTCCTGCAGTGGGGAAAACAGTGGTAGAGGGGCATGTAGCAGGGGAGCCAGTAAAGGCATAGGTGGTGAGGGAGAGTGGGCGGATGGGAGCACATGTAGTGGGGGTGGCAGTGGTGGAGATGGTAGGGGGAAGGTGGTGGGAGAGTCAAGTGACCCCTGTCCCTTGCCCACTCCCAACACTTTGCCCCTTGCTGCTGTCTCCTCCAGTGCCTGCCCACCTGGAACCTTCTCTCCCTACTACTTGATCCCCCCATCCCATGCCTGGACCCCCTTGCAGCTGCCCTCCTCCTGCCTGGCTGCCCCCACTGCCTCTGTTCCCCTGCCTGCTCCTCTCCCCCTAGGGCATGGAGCATGTGGTTGTTCTGGCCTTAGCTTGGTTTGGTAGCAGAAAAAGCAGCTCTAGCCTGGGCTCCAGGGTCTGGACAGAGCTGCTGCTGCTGCAACAGCAGATCACGGCCAGAGCTGGAGCCACAGCAGTTGCCTGCCCCCTCCCCTTGCCACTTTGTAATCAAATCCAAGACCAGGGGCTTGTTTTCACATGGTAATGGCGTAGGAGGGAGCTCCTCTTGGATTTGAGTAAATATGGTAATCCAGGCAAAGGACCATGTACCAGGTGTTGCTGATATGAGAAATTAGGAGAAACTGCATTGTGCCATATAAGCATAGTCACTGAAACCAAAGTAGTTGGGGGTGTTATACCACTTTTATGCTAAGGACCTCAAGACAAGGAATGAGAACAATGTCAGTTGGTATCCTTAGAGAAGAGTGTCCTTCTGTCAGACCTCAATTTTCTTGCACCCTAATTTCAATGAACACCCTTTGGTCTTCTATCAATAAGAAAAGATAACAGTTAGCTAGAGCCTAATATATATTCCTTATACCATTCATTATTTTGTACACTGTCTCTCATGATCCTTCTGATTCATTTTCCTTTAAACTCAAGGATCTCCATCTTTTCTTTCTCAGAACAGGGAAACATTTTCATGCCTCTAATATTGTTTTGTTCTGATACTAGTACCCTTACAGGGTATTCATGTTATGTTTTTTTCTGAAATAATAGTCCCAAACAGAACAAACTTCAGTCTAACTCAGACTTAAAAAAACCCACAAGCAAATGTTAAAGGAACAGCATCCTGTAAACTTAATGGTATTTTAATAGAGTTGCTTTGTATTTAAATAAAGTACCTCAGAATCTATTTTCTGTACTTGTTAACTGACATGAAACTAAATTTATTTTCAGGAACAATGCATTTTCAATTTGAAACAAAATAATCATACATCACTGGTAAGGATAAAATTACAATAAATAATAAACCTCTTCAGATTTAAATTTAAGAGCTTATATAAACTTGCTATACTAATTGATGAAAGGCTAACAACAACTGTGTATCATACTTATAGTGGGTTTTAATTTACTGTGGCTACATGGTAGTAAAGTCTATTTTAGATTTTAGAACTATACTTAATTTCATATTAAGAGATAGCAATATGTGAAACAAGGTTTTAGTCATGCAAATTTATGTCATATTTCATATTGAAAACAAACTACACTGGTTTATCTATAAAAAGGGCTTACAACAAAGACTACCTTATGCAAAGTAGCATATTAAGATTCCACACAAGGGTATAATTGCAGTTGTACTGGCTCTATTATTCATGTTTGTAAGCAGTTTTGAATAGCAGTCAATTACCTGTTCTGTCTGAATGCTCCCCCTGAATCTCTATTAAATATCTTTGAGAAAAGTCAAAGAATGACAGGCCTAATTGTGCAGCAACAAGGGTTCTGTTGTTTTATTTTAACCTCACATGGCTTTATGAGGTTTCCCCCCTCACAAAGTTAAAGCATACAAATACAATTATTGTTCCAGTAGTTAGGAAGAAGTGAGACCAAGGATTCTTTGTACAATGTCTATTCAAAACAAATTGCCTCTACACCTCAGGGCATGTGGGATGGACCTCTGGTTCCCCTCTCTCAGGTGAGGGCCCAAACCAAGGGGTTAAGACTTGTACTCCCTCTCTCTAGACCAATCAATCTGGAAGCCTAAGCCAAATGTTGGGATTTATGATGCACTTTGTTTCACATTTTGCTATCTGCTAGTTTAGACAGCTCCCTGCCCAGTCTGTTGTCTGTGGTGAATCCTGTCCTGACACACCTGGCATTGTACAGGGAACTCTGACTCCTAACTCAGGGGTGTGGATTCCATTTTGGGAGCCAGGCATCTACACATTAGATATTTTAACATTTAACACTACAACACCAAAGTACCTTTAAGGATCTGGCCTCAAGTCTTATAATAAGGAACCTTCTTGCTACTATATTATACATACCTATTGATCAACTTTTAAGAACCATATAAAAAGGCAATTCAACATTTTAAAGTCATGGTGTAAAACAATGCAGCTAAGGCAGCCAGTGTAGGGGAACAACAACACTCAGACAAGCTACACTATCAGTTGACAGAGATCATTTCCAAATTACTACAGAAAACAAATACAGGGTTTAAAGGTGGTGTATGGAAGAAGGCAAAGAAAAATGGGTGGTTGTTAATGAGACTTCCACATGTTATATGAGCAGCAGTCAAGAACTACTGTCCTTCTTAGGAAATCTTATCTATCCCCGGCTTAACCAGAAGTAGCCATTCCCAGCCAGGAGCACAGGATGGGAGGCAAGTGTTAAGTATAATACAGCTCTAAATGCAGAAAAAAATTAGTTACTTCTGAATTTACAAACCAAATCAAAAACATACTGTGGGGTGGCCAGAAGACTCTTTCCTTTGTATTGTTCATAAATAGTATATTTTTGCATTTGGTTCAATGGGCATTTAATCCTTTCTTCATACATCTATGCTTGATTGCAACACATTTTTATTATAAAATACATTTTATTTAAGGCTATAAACTATATAATTTACAATACAAATGAAATGTCAAAGTTTGTACCTTCCCTACATTGATTCTGAATGTGTGCACGTGTGTGTGTGTGTGTGTGTGTATGGGGGGGGGAGGAGGAGAGGGTTCTGTATCTTGCGATGTAGTAAATTTACCTTTCCTACTTTCCATGTTCCTGTTTGTAGCAGCACTTCCAGGCATTTCCCAGGCACTGTATCATATCCCATATGTATAACTTACATTCATTGTTCTCAGGTGCATTTACACTGTGCTTGGCTGCATTAAAACGCATTTTTTGTTGTGACCATTTTAACCAGATAATTCAAATCACTTATAAGAGTAAACTATCCTTCTCTTTTTACAAATCTGCAAACTTTACCAGCAAAGATTGTTTGTTGCAATATAAAATGTTATACTTAATTTGTGGAAACAGGCTGTTACATTAACCAATTTTATACATAGTAAGAAATTTGAAAGGATAAGGTTCCCAAATCATAAAGCAATTATTGACATAACTACCTGGGAATTCTTTAAAGTTTTGGTAAAGAATGGTCATAATCTTCCTCACGAATGAATTTATATTATTTGAACTAATTTTCATAGAGTCATAGAAAATTAGGGTTGGAAAGGACCTCAGGAGGTCATCCAGTCCAACCCCCTGCTCAAAGCAGGACCATCCCCAACTAGAGCATCCCAGCCAGGGCTTTGTCAAGCCAGACCTTAATTCCTCCAAGAACGGAGATTTCACCACCTCTCTTTATAACTTGTCCTTGTGAGAAAGTTTTTCCTAATATCCAACCTAAACCTCCCTTGCTGCAACTTGAGACCTTTGCTCCTTGTTCTGTCATCTGTCACCACTGAACAGTCTAGCTCCACCCTCTTTGGAACCAGCCTTCAGGTAGTTGAAGTCTGCTATCAAATCCCCTCTCAGTCTCTTCTCCAGGGTAAATAAACCCAGTTCCCTCAACCTCTCCTCAGAAGTCACATGCCCCAACCCTCTAACCATTTTTGTTGCTCTTTGCTGTACTCTCTCCAACTTGTTCACATTCTTACCACAATGTGGGGGAGGTGGGGGGGGGGAGGGGGGGAGAACTGGACACAGTACTCCAGATGTGGCCTCACCAGTGTAGAATAGAGTGGAAAAAATACTTCCTGCAATCTGCTGACAATGTTCCTAGTAATGCAGCCCAGTATGCTGTTAGCCTTCTTGGCAACAAGGGCACACTGCTCACTCATATCCATCTTATTGTCCACTGTAAACCCCCAGGGCCCTCTTCTGCAGAGCTGCTGTTTAGCCAGTAAGTTCCCAGCCTTAAGTAGTGCATGGGATCCTTCTGCCCAAAGTGCAAGACTTTGCACTTGTCTTTGTTGAACCTCATGCATTTTCTTTTGGCCCAAACCTCCAATTTGTCTAGGTCGCTCTGAATCCTAGTTCTACCCTCCAGCATATCTACTACACTCCTCAGCTTGGTGTCATCCACAAACTTGCTGAGGGTGCAATTCATCCCATTTTCCAGATTGTTAATCAAGATACTGAACAACACTGCCCCCAGAACCAACTCCTGGAGCACTCCACTTGATACCAGCTGGACACTGAGCCATTGATTACTACTGCTGAGTGTGACAATGCACCCAGCTTTCTATCTATCTTACAGTCCATTCATCCAACCCATACTTCCTCAGCTTGTTCGCAAGAATGCTGTAGGAGATTGTATTGAAAGCCTTGCTAAAGTCAAGGTATATTATGTCCACTGCTTTCCCTGCATCCACAGAGCCAGTTATCTCATTGTAGAAGGCAATCAGGCTGGCCAGGCATGACTTTGCCCTTGGTGAATCCATGCAAACTGTTTCTACTCAATTTCTCCTCCAAGTGCTTAAAAATGGATTCTTTAAGGACCTGCTACGTGATTTTTCTGGGGACTGAGGTGAGGCTGACTGGTCTGTAGCTCCCTGATATCCAGCCATCCTACTAGATATCCTAATGCCACCATTTCACAAACAAGGGGAGGGAAAAAAACTGTTTGTCAAAGGGGCATTCTGGTTGCAAGCTGATGTAAAAATCAGTGATAATAAGATATCAAATTATTAAAAAATAATGGGAAGTAATAGTATTTAAAATATTGATGGCTGGTAACTTAAAGAATCAAAGAAATATTAATGGCCAATAGCATTATAGACATTTAAAATATATATATTAGAACCTAGGTTAGATGCAATAGCACCACTACATGCAAACTCTTACTGCTTTGTAGAAGAAAACCTTCTGATAGGTAGATTTCTTTAATGATGGTTTACAGCACCTTTGCTAAGACTGAGTGGGGACACTTCCTATACCCTATTTGCCACAGAAGTAGCAAGGAAGTTTACTTGGCAAAGAATGCTAGGTTCAGTGCAATCGGAATGATTAGTAGTTAGACTGCAACTAAGTCATGCCATAGGAAGCAGACTTTTCTTCTGACATAGCAAGATTTTGAAATGAACAGATATGATTAAATGATAAAATCTTAATTTACATTTATAACATTAATGAATTTTAAAATGGTATGAAGATGTGGATAAGTGAAATATACTATTAATGGTTGATCATTTCAGGGACTGTAATTATTTCTCAAATGGTATTTATAAGATGCCAATTTATTTTAAGTGTCACAGTTCACTGCTCATGTTTCTGGCTACAATTGGCAGCTAATAAAATGAGGGTATTCATTCAAGTGTATGTTTTATTTATTAACTCAGCAGAAGTGCATTTATTAGGCATCACATTAACTGTTAGTATTTCCCTATGTTAATGAAGTCCTGAAGGTTTTGTTAGGAATAAGTCAACTGGAACTAAATACCTATATTTGTGTTTGCTGATCAGGTACAACCCTTTACACTTTACTTTCATTAAGGGTTTACACAACATTTTTTTGATTACTTGCCAACAGTGAAAATAGTTTTTTTAAAATTTAGACAAAGACAATGAATTCCTTACTGTTTGTGTTACATGCTTTAGATATGTCAAAATTACAAATATATTGATATGTACATTTTTCTTAAAGCAGGCATTTCCTCTGTTGGGCGTGTCTACATGAGATGCTTTACTCAAGTTTAGAGCAAATGACTGTGCAGTAAGCAACACTGTCTACTTGTGCAGATGCTTTTTGCTCAATTATTTGCTTGAATCCCAAGTAAATTTGTTACTTGCAAATGTAAGTAGCAATTTACCTGGGAGTAATTACTGCTCAGTATGGCACATGTAGATGGCTGACTGGGAACAAATGTGCTCCCAGTCAGCTGGGCAGCAGGGGGAAGGAAATTGATCTCTGCCCCCAGGAGCTGCCTGCTGCTGGGGCAGGCTCTACCACTGGAACCCCGGCGGGGACAATGTCCCCCTGCTTTGGCAGCATGGAGCTCCCAGCTCTCACTCCAAAATTGCTGAGTGGGGGCTGGGAGATAAGAATCTCTCAGCCCCCACTCCGTGATCATGAAATAATCATCTCCCAGCCCCCGTTCTGCGATTGGGATCACAGAGTGGGGGCTGGGAGGCTGTTAGAGCACAGGGACATTGTCCCTGCCTGAGCCTGCCCCAGCAGCAGGCAGCTCCCAAGGAGAGGGAGCAATCTCCCCGCCCCCTCCAGGAGACAGCTGTCTCCTGGCCGCATGCTCTTTGTCAGCCATCCCCTGGGCTAGCACCCAGGGGGAGCCTAGACCTCCCCCTGGCTTCTGCAGGGGGACAATGCAGGGCTGATGCGGGCAGGAGCAGACTACTACCATGAGCAACAAATCTGCTCCTGCTTTCCCACATGTGTAGATGCTTGCCTGGGGTGGGTTTACTCTAGAGTATATTACTCTAGAGTAAGCCCCCACCAGACCATTTGACCCATTAGTAATAAAGTCACTTCCTAGCTGATCTAATCTATACTTTAAGTTAACAGCTGAGTGACCTGGTAAAGCAAAGGATCCCACATTTGGCAATTTGACAAGTTGTTTCTATGCAAGGATTATGTTCCCCACACCACATGTAGAAAGGAATACTAAATAATGTGTAAAACTTTCAAGTTCACTAATATAAGGATTGGTAGGAATTTATGGAAAACATCATTGAGGCCTTGGACACATATTCACTTGTAATACTATAATGTGACTCAGAGCCCCCTGGCTGGAGTGCTAAAGAATCACCAGAAAGGTGTGCTCTTGTCAGAGTGATAAGAGGTGCTCCTTTTCTCTTAAGACCCTAAAAGAAACCTGTCAGTGAACTGGATCAGTGACAGGCTGCCCCTCTCCTGCAGGTGTCAGGCCCCTCCAAACATTTATTCAATTATGGAATGGAATCCAAGGAATTTTATTCCAGATCCCCAAAATCGCACCTTGTGAGGACACTTAATTTTTGGGACCTGAGATAAAATTCCTGCCAGCATGTAGGGAACCTGGGACTGGGGAGGCATTCCTGAATCCCAAGCACCCCACATGCATAGAGAGCCCCCACCCGAGCCCACTCTAAGTGCTAGAGCAGCATCTCTCCTTGCCCTCTAGCTCTCTCTGCTGCTGCTGTCGCCTTAATAGCTGTCTGTGGTGCTTCTGCAGCAGCAGCACCCTGCTTGCCACCACCATAGGGACAGCTCCACTGGTCCTTGCCACTGTGCCACAGAGGTAGGGTCGCTGCCCAGAACTGCTGCTCCCCCAAGGTAGCAGCAAGTCTGTGACAGCTTATAATGATAAGCAAAGGTAGCTCTCGTTCCTGAGTAGGCTGCAACTCTGCACTCTAAATGCTATCAGAGCCAGCTACTCTCTCCCTCCCTCTTACAAAACATAGCACTATGTTCATTCCTTCATCTCTGAGGCACTACAGACATTCTGAACATATCACCACTAGCTTTTCATAGCACTAAAAGAGCATACATATAGCACTATAAATGCAATGTGTGTTCCAGGCCTGAGATGAATAAGGGAAAATCATATGAAGCCTGTGTTGCTTTTCAACTTTGTTAAGACTCCTTATTTTGCCATATCTTTTAGGGCTTCGTCTAGAGATCCATAAGAAAATCTCTACATCCCAAAATCTTTTCAAAAAGGATAAATACTGAATTGCCATAGCAATTTGGGCTGTTTATATAATTTTTGTCCTGGCAGTGACCAAAGGCTGCAACTTATATCAGGTACCCAGACTACATACAAAAAAAACAAAAAGTCTTAGCACAAGCAGTTTTCCCTCTGAACAGCTTATGTTCCAACTTTAAACTTAGTAAATGTAACAAACACTCGTGTAAGAGGGAGAGAGTATAAGAACAATCTTAATATGATTACATAGCTAAAAAGACTAGGCAGGTTTCATAGATTCATATTCATAGATTCATAGATGTTAGGGTCGGAAGGGACCTCAATAGATCATCAAGTCCGACCCCCTGCATAAGCAGGAAAGAGTGCTGGGTCTAGATGACCCCAGCTAGATACTCGTCTAACCTCCTCTTGAAGACCCCCAGGGTAGGGGAGAGCACCACCTCCCTTGGGAGCCCGTTCCAGACCTTGGCCACTCGAACTGTGAAGAAGTTCTTCCTAATGTCCAGTCTAAATCTGCTCTCTGCTAGCTTGTGGCCATTGTTTCTTGTAACCCCCGGGGGCGCCTTGGTGAATAAATCCTCACCAATTCCCTTCTGCGCCCCCGTGATGAACTTATAGGCAGCCACAAGGTCGCCTCTCAACCTTCTCTTGCGGAGGCTGAAAAGGTCCAGTTTCTCTAGTCTCTCCTCGTAGGGCTTGGTCTGCAGGCCCTTGACCATACGAGTCGCCCTTCGTTGTACCCTCTCCAGGTTATCCGCATCCTTCTTGAAGTGTGGCGCCCAGAATTGCACGCAGTACTCCAACTGCGGTCTGACCAACGCCCTATAGAGGGGAAGTATCACCTCCCTGGACCTATTTGTCATGCATCTGCTGATGCACGATAAAGTGCCATTGGCTTTTCTGATGGCTTCGTCACACAGGTTGTTATAAAATAATTAGCTATACATACAGAAAAGAAAATTATCAGATATTTCCACTTGTCACTAAACATAAATATTATGAGCTGACCAATTTTTTACAGAAATCACAAGATCAATAGGTCCTAAGAAGGTGTCTAAAGAACAGGACCTTACAAATCAATTCAAAGAGATCAATAAGCATGGACATTCTATCCAAGTAGTAAACAGATGGATATCCAAGACTGGTATTACTGAAGGAGCAGAAAAGCAACACCATAAAAGAGAAGGTTTTAACAAGACTTTCAGACAAAGCAAAGCAACACAACAGCAATAACCATGAATCGTTTCTGAAGTGACTGTAGTCAATGATAATTATTTACCCAAAAGAAAACAATACTTATAATTTAGACTACTTAGTTAATTGAAGAGACAGCTCAGGGCATAAATAAATGATGTTTTTCAATTTGCTCTGAAAACATATAATTGTTACCTTTAATAAATGAAATATATTTTGTCTAGGTGTAGAGCAGAAGTGCTACTACAAGCTGGAAAAATGCATATTATTTTTAAGAACAATTGTTACAAAAAGTTGAACAATTCCAGCTGACAGAAAGTATTTCATTGCCAGGAGTTGTTAATTGTTCTGTGAATATTTCATTTTCCTCAACTATAATACTTCTAACAGCTAGAAAGTTATTTTTAATAGTACCACAGTACAGAGTGCTGCTATGAAGCAAGAATTACCAAGGGTAAAAAAAAAAAAAGGACATGTTGAATACCAAATAAAAACAAACCCTTTATACTTGCCTGATCACATTCCAAAGTCTATCATTTTAAATACTAATTAACTTATTATAAATGTAACTGTGCTCATATTTATTAACAAGGTAGCAATCTCAAACTACTAGATCTAGGGTGTAATCTACTTCCACTGAAATCAGTGAAAGTACCTCTGCTGACTTTAACAGTGTCTGGATTGAGTTTCAGATTATGTGAACCTCTGAATTTATGCTGGTTTAGCAGCATACAAAACATGAATAAAACATGGCAAAGATACAAATTGTCATAGGTTGAATATATTGTACATTTGTGGAAAGCTCTAAAGGTCACAAGCCTCCTATGAATCATTTATATTAAATGTTCTGTTTCCATTAGTTAGTTTTTTTCAAGTTCTATCCAAACTAGATGACCTCCTGAGGCCCCTTCGAACCCAAATTTTCTATGATTCTATGAAATCCCCTCTTGGTCATCTCTTCTCTGACTAAATAACCCTAGCTCTTTTAGCTTTTCTTCATAATTCTTGTTTCTTAGGCCCCTAATCATTTTTTTCCCTCTGCACCAAACTCTTTCTAATCTGTCCACACAAGTCTGAAAGGCCAGAGATACTGGATCACCAGCAGAACTAACACAACCTGGTTGCTTATATTTGCCCAAATCCTGTGCCTAACTGATCAAATGCTACAGAAAACAGCCAAAGTAGATTCCTATGTTTCAAAAATCCTGATTTCTAGGTATGCTGGTACTTTTATCACATAACTTTGAGAGTTCTTCCATTTCTACATATAGAAACTTCCTTAAAACCATGGCTACTACTAAAATAATGAATTTATACCATGTGAGAGTGATCAGCACTGTACCAAAACCAAATGTCAGCCTGCATAAAGCAAGTCCTTCAATTGGATATTTCAGGACAATTCCCTAGATGCCTGTAAACCTTGAATGTTATAGATTTGCAGTGGTATTTTCATTATTATTTTTATAACTTGATTCAAATCTTCACTGTGATTAATTATAGATTTTATTAATACTGCTAGCAGTAAAGAACAACAGGGGCTGAAGGGATTACAACAAATCATCTACTCCAGTCTCCCACACTGAGCCAGGATCAAGGATGTCTGCATCTTTCCCAAGCATTTGTTTAATCTGTTCTTCAAACTGTCAATGAATGAGATTCCACAACCTCCCTGGGTAGCCTGTTCCAGTTTTATTGCATCAAGAATTTTCTTAACACCTGACTTAAATCATTTTTAATGGAAATTAAGTTTATTTCTTTTTGTCCTTCCCTCAGTAGCAGTGGAGAACAACAGCCTGTTGTTCCTTTAATATCCAATATTTACATAGTGGAAGACTCATACCATGTCTTCCCTCTTCCAGAATAAACATACCTATTTCCTTCAACCTTTTCCCATAAGTCCTGTTTCTCAAACCAATGGTTTTGTTGCTCTTCCACTGACTCTCTGCAAATTATCTGCATCTTTCCTGATGTGTGACAATCAAAATGGAAAAAAAATACTTTACCCAGGACCTCATCAGTGCCAAGCAGAGTGAAATAATTATTCCCATGTGTTACATACAACACCTGTGTATACAACCCAGAATGAAATTTACACATCATGCTACAACATCACAAAATTGATTCATATTTACCTGAATCTGAGATGACCTTGAATTTAAGATGAACCTCTCAAAATTAGATCCTATACATGGAAAAAAATATATAGTCTTGTTATACTTTCCCAAGTATAGAAGCTAATTATGGGAGAGGTGTCTTAAATATGTCCCCCACACTGCCCCGCAACAGGGAAAGCAGTGGCAGAAAGGCAGGCAGTGGGGGAGGTAGTAACAGGGAAGGTGGGGACAGGGCAGTGAAGAGGCAGGTGTAGGGGGAGCAGTGAGGGGCAGGCGGTAGTGGAGCAGGTGGTAAGGGAGGCAGTAAGGGAGAAGGAAGTGGGAGAGGCAGTGAGGGGCAGTAAGGAGGCAGGTGGTGGGGGGAATAGTAGGAAGGTCAAGCAGCTTACCCCCTTCTGCCCCTCTCCACCACCACTTTCCCCCTTGTTGCCTGCCCCCCTCAAGTGTTCCCCATAGCCTCTGAAACCTCACCTTCCACCTTGCAGCCTTCCCCCTCCTTCCGGCATCACCCCTATCACTTACCCTTGCTCTGGCACTGGGGAAAGGGGTGGGGAGAGATAGGAGAAATGGAGAGTGGGGGTCCAAGGCTGGGGGATGGGAAGAGGCAGTGGGGGTGGGGAGGCAGGCAGCAGCTGTGGCTTTCGTTGCCTGCCCTCCCCCTGTACTAAAAAATTCAAAGACAAGGGTTTCTCCCTGTAACAGGTTGTTTTCCCCAGCGCAATCTTCCGTTATCCTTGCCCTATGTGGGGCACCCTTGGAGTCCCCTCTAAGGTTTCATGTGTTCCACTCTTTACTCTTCTGCCACGTCTTGATGGAAATTATTATGTTGATGTTCTTGAAAGTGGAAGACTGCCTATTGTATTTCGTATGTTGGGGTCTTTCGCCTCCACAGGCCTTGACCCCAGTCTTTCTCTAGCTAGGCCTCCCTGTCTAAACCCCCCAAACAAGGTTTGACTCCGAGACTCTAGCCCTCTTTCCTGCTCCAGTCTGGAGCCTGGTTTCACTGGCCTAGAGGTCTAGCCACCAGCCCCACAGCTGGGTTGGTGCAAGTTCAAGGCCAGGGGACAGACTTGCTCAGTCCCACAAACCTCCCCCCCCCGCCCCAAAATAAGATTGCACCAGATCTTCCTGGCCTTTTAAGATCGCCCCTTCAGGCACCAGGGTCAATGCACCCCAAAATCCTGTGCCCCACTGGCACTGGGGTCTACGTACCGCCCAAAGCCATGCCCTCGCTGGTGCCGGGGTCTGTGCCCCCAAAAGCCATGCCCTTGCTGGCGCCAGGGTCCCCACTCTGTAGTGGGCTCCCAAAATGAGGCCTCCTACTTCCCCTAATAGCCTCACCCAAACCACCGGGTATTCAATAACCAAAAGAAATATGGACAGTCTCATCCGTGGGCAATAACAGACACAAAAAAAAAATGTCATCGAAGAAAGCCGCATGCCAGCTTACATTTATGCCAGGTTTGTCCTTCGGCTCCCCACTGTCGACTTCTGGTGAGGCTGGCATCTCTCAGGGCTTTTGTAGTCCTCTCTTCCAGCTTTTGGACCGCTCACCAAGCCTCTCATGGAGCTGTGGGATGCACTCCTTCCCTTTTGGCTACCAAGCCTCACTGCCACTCTACCCAGGGTTTTTATAGTCCTGGCCTGCCCCTACCAGTCAGCTGACTAGATGGCCAGGCTCAGTATTTAACCCCCTCCTTACCAGCATTCCGGGCCTGGAAAGTTCTGGCCTTAAAGGGGCGGACCCGTCTTCTAGTAACAGGGCTAGGGTTCCCTGTTACATCCCCCATTTTAAATGGGGAAAAAACATTTCTTAATTGAATAAATACGGTACTGTGACAGGGGGCGTGGTCAGGGTCAGGTCACAATATTGGCCTGCCCACCTGTCTCTGTGCTAACTGCCTGCCTTCCTAACCTGCCATGCCTTGATGGTAATAATTAAGATGTCAATCAGGCAGGAGGCTGCCCATTTACTTGCCCTGGTGATAAGGGTGTTACACATGGGTCCGACCTTCCCTTACCATGTCCCGTGCCTCACAGATGACAACATAAGTTGATAGCTGTGGCTCACAGGCTGGGCTAAACTCTGCCCCTTGTAGGGTCTCTAACATCCAACACACAAACTCTGCCCTTCACCGGGCCCCTTTCACACCACTCTCTCTTACTGGGCTTCTTGCATTCTGCTCACTCTCACTGGGCCTCTTACATAATGCCCCTTCCCAGGCTACTCTCAACCTGCCTTACTCCATGCAGCACCTTGGGCCCTATTCTACGCGGCACTTCAGGCTTCCCTACTCAGTCTCCAGCTGGGATACACGCAGCACTTCGAACCATCCTCTCACAGAACCTACTCTATTTGACTATCGGCCTTATGCCTTACTCCAGGCAGAACACAGCCACTGGCCTCTCTCACGCACAACACTTCAGGTCGACCATGCATCCTACTCTATGCGGCCTCCATGTATTTCTTCCCCCTCACTGGAGCCATCGGGGTCTTTCATCCTATGGGGCTCATGTGTCTCTCCTAAGTGTGCCTGCCCCTCTAACACCAGGGTCTTTCACCATATGGGCTCAAGTGTCTCTTACTAGGCATACCTGGCCTCATGCCATCGGGGTCTTTCACCCTATGGGCTCAGGTGCCTCTCAGTAGGTGTGCCCAGCCCTAGTTCATTGGGGTCTTTCACCCTATGGGTTTTGGGGGCTGGGGTTTCAAGGCACTCCTATCTGCCTTTCACTGGGGAGGTAACTAGTCTGGCATTTCTGGAGAACTGTCCCTACATGAGCAGTCCCACCAGGACATCCTTCCCCAGCAAGGTGCAGTATCAAGTCATACCCAGGACTAGGAGCCTCTTGCCATCCCCATAGCTCCTTCCCTTACCACCAAAGTGTTCCTGAGCAGCCACCCAGACAGGTGTTGCTCTGCCGGCTGCCAGCAGCAGACTGCTACCCCAGCTCTGAGGGCCTGGGTTAAAATGGAGGCTGCTCTGCCTTCTCCTCCAATTCCAGGGCCCTCCTGGGGTCATGTGACCCCATTATTAAGGCTACCCCACACCTGCAGGCTGCCTGCTCTCAAACCTTGCAGGGGCAGGCACCGAAAGTAGTCTGTCACAGGTACTGTGATCCGCTGTAATCCCACTGTAATCCTTTTCCTATGGTACCACTGCCTACCAAGAAATGTCATATGTTTGTAGTGTAGGCATTTGACTTCTTTTTGCAAAGTATCACATTTTGCACTTGTCTAAGTTGTCAAGATCATTTTGAATTCTGATCCTGTCTCCAACGTGCTTGCAACTATTCCCAGCCTGCTGTCATCCACAAATTTTAAGGCTATCTCTATCCCAGTTGTTAATGAAAATATTGACTAACCCAGGACAGACTAGTGTGTGAGTGCACTTGAGACGCTCTCCCATGCTGACAGCAAACTATGTGTAACTCCTCTCTGAAATCCAATTTTCAACCAGCTGTGCACACATATTGTAATAATTACATCTAGATCGCATTTTCTTAGCTTGTTTCTGTTATGAGAACGTGTGTCAAAGAGCTAACTGAAGTCAAGAATCATTACATGTCATTTAACATTATTAACAATTTTAACCCATTGACTCTTCTACTTCATTAGTTTCAGAAGCAAACTGAACAAATCACATTCCTAATTATCTTCTTGAATCTTTACTAAGATCAGATAAATTGGTACAACTACTATCCAGACCTCTGTTGATTGAACAAATCTTTATATTGACTTCAATGTGCTTTGAGTAAGAACTAAAAAGCAGAAGTTGGGCCACTCTATCTATTAAAGATTGATAAATACAAAAACCAGAGACAGTCATCCAACTGCAGTCCCTAGTCACACAATTTTTACTAATCTAGTCAGATAGGAATACACAACAATAAAAAGACGGCAGTGTGGTGAACCACCATTGCAATACTATGTTTGTACATCTGGGCCAGGGACAAAGTTTACAAATAAACTGGTTTAAGTGATCAGAAATTGGCTTAAACCTGTAACAGAACAGATGTTCAGCCCATTTAACCAATTTCAAAATGGCTGGTTTAAGATAAACCTGTATGGATGTAGTATCAGACTTAAGTGATTTAGGTTAAACTAGTTTATGGAATGTCTGTTCCAGATCCCCTCAGGACTCAAGTTACCTCACAGTCCCCCAGCATCTCAGTAAACCCTCTGCTACCTAGCCTGGTTCCTGCCTGCACCTGTCAGCCTGGCAGGATCGGGGGCAAGGGAATGGACCCCAAGCCCCCTGGCCCAGGTATGCACAGAGCATTTCCAGCTTGGCACTGCCCCCCAAAGAAGCAGTCTTCATAGAAGCCCCCCACAGGGGACTTTCCCTCCCCACCTGCAGCCCAGCGAACTGAGCTGGGAAAACTCCAATTGTGCCCCCTCACCAGCCCAGTGTCTCTAAGAGGTGGGGAGGGGGCTGTGGCTTTTATCCCCCATTTCCAGCTCACTGGGCTGTAAATGGGGGATAAAGCCCCACCATGCGGGCTCCTATGTAGACCCCTGCTGGGGGGGGGCGACAATACTGGGTCAAGAATGCATTTCCCCCCAGCCCCTGCTTTTCAGGCCAGGCTGGTGAGGGTTTGGGGCTGGGGCTTTCCCAGCTAGCTCTCTGGGCTGCAGGTGGGGGGAAAAGTGCCCTCATGGAGGCTCCCATGCAGACCCCTGCTGGTGGGGGTTGGTGCTAGGGTGGGGTGTGTTTGCACCCTGCTTCTCAGAGAGGCTGAGCTGGGAAAGTGGTGGGCTGGGAAGAGATTGTCTGCTGGCTCTCCCCTCCCTGCAGCTGGCAGCAGGGTGTAGAGGCACATGTCCAGCAGCCAATCAGGTGTGGGCTACTGATTGGTTGGGTTTAGCAGGCTTAGAATCATAGAAAATTAGGGTTGGAAGGGGCCTCAGGAAATCATCTAGTTCAACACCCAACTCAAAACAGGACCAGACCCAACTAGATCATCCCAGCCAAAGCTTTGACTAGCCAGGTCTTTAAAACCTCCAAGGCTCGAGATTGCACATCTTCTCTGGGTAACCTGTTCCAGTGTTTTACTACCCTCCTAGTGAGAGAGTTTTTCCTCGTATCTCACTTGAACTTCCCTTGCTGCAACTTGGGAAGATTGCTTCTTGTTCTGTCACCTGGCACCACTGAGAACAGTCTAGCTCCATCTTCTTTGGAACCAGCATTCAGGTAGTTGAAGACTGCTATTAAATCCCATGAGTCTTTTCTTCTCTAAAGTAAATAAGCACAATTTCCTCAGCCTCTCCTTTTATATGTCATGTGACCTGCCCCGCTAAGAATTTTCATTGCCCTCTGCTGGACTCTCTAATTTGTCCACATACTTTCTGTAATGGGAGACCCAAAACTGGATGTAGTACCCCACATGTGGCCTCAATAGTGCAGAATACAGCAGAATAATTACTTCCCTCAATCTGCTGGCAACGCTTCTAATATAGCCCAGTATGCTGTTAGCCTTCTAGGCAACAAGGGCACACTGCTGACTCATATCCAGCTTACAGTCCACTGTAACCCCCAGGTGCTTTTCTGTAGAGCTGCTGCTTAGGATTCTTCCAACCTAAATTCAGGACTTTGTACTTGTCCTTATTGATCCACATGAGATTTCTTTTGGTCCAATCCTCCAATTTGCCTAGGTCTTTTTGAATCCTAGCCCTACCCTCCAGCATATTTACAACTTGCCCCGGCTTGGTGTCATTTGCAAACTTCCTGAAGGTGCACTCCATCCCATCTTTCATGTCATTGATGAAAATATTGAACAAAACTGGCCCCAAGACTGACCCTTGGGACACTCCATTTGATACCAGGTTGCCAACCAGACATTGAGCCATTGACTACTACCCTCTGAACCTGATGATCCAGCCAGTTTTCTATCCACCTTACAGTCCATTCATTCAACTCATACTTCTTTAGCTTGCCTGCAAGAATGGTCTGGGAGACCATATCAAAAGCCTTGCTAAAGTCAAGGTATACCACATTCACTGGTGTCCCCACATCTATGGAGCCAGTTATCTCATTATAGAAGTAATTCAGGTTGCTCAGGCATGACTAGCCATTGATGACTCCATGCTGTTTGTTCCTAATCAGCTTTTTCTCCTCCAAGTGCTTAGAAATTACTTCCTTGAGGATCTTCTCCATTAATTTTCCAGGGACTGAGGTGAGATTGACTGGTCTGTAGTTCCTTGGATCCTCCTTTTCCCCTCTTTTAAATATGGACACTATATTTGCTGTTTTCCAATCATCCGGGACCTCTCCCAATCACCATGAGTTTTCAAAGATGATAGCCAGTGGCTCTGCAATCACATCAGCTGCCTCAGCACCCTTGGTAGCATTCTGTCTGGCCCCATGGACTTGTATATGTCTAGCTTTTCTAAAGAGTCCTTAACCTGTTCTTTTGCCACAGTTGGCTGTTCACCTCCTCCATAAACTGTCCTGCCATTTGCAGTAGTTTGGAAGCTGTCCTGGCTGTGAAGACTGAGGTGAAAAAGGCATTAAGTACTTCAGCCTTTTCAGCATCCTCTGTCACTACGTTGCCTCCCCCATTCAGTAAGGGACCCACACTTTCCCTGATCCTCTTCTTGTTACTGATATACTTGTAGAAACCCATCTTGTTATCCTTCATGTGCCTTGCTAGCTACAATTCCAATTGTGGTTTGGCCTTCCTGATTTCATCCCTGCATGCCTAAGCAATACTCTAATACTCCTCCCAAGTTGTTTGTCCAAGATTCCATTTCTTATAAACTTCCTTTTTGTGATTTAGTTTACTGAAGAGTTTCCTGCTAATCCAAGCTGGTCCTCTGCCATACTTGCTAGTCTTCCTACACATCAGAATGGTTTGTTCTTGCACTCTCAGTAAGGCTTCTTTAAAGTACAGCCAGCTCTCCTGGACTCTCCCACTCAGACTGGCTTCACAAGGATCCTGCCTATGATTTTCCTGAAAGAGTCAAAGTCTGCTTCTCTGAAGTCCATGGTCCTTACTCTGCTGCTCTCCTTCCTTCTTTTCCTCATGATCCTGAACTCAATCATCTCATGGTCACTGATGCCCACACTGGCATCCACTACTACACTCCCCACCAATTCATCCATTTGTGAGCAGTAGGGAAGCTGTCCCCAAAACTCTCCAAAAACTTCCTGGATTGCCTGCACACTGATGTATTGCCTTCCCAGCAGATGTCAGGGTGATTGAAGTCACCCATGAGAACCAGGGCCTGTGATAGGGAAATGTCCACTAGCTGTTTGAAGAAAGGCTCATTCACCAAATCCTCCGGATCTGGTGGTCTATAGCAGACCCCCACCATGACATCACCCTTGTTGCTCTTGTAGCATGAACTAAACTAATGTAGCTGATGTTAACGTAGAGTGTAATAGTAGTAAAATGTAATCATGTTAGTCTTGTCCTGTAAGCAACCTGAAAACTCCATTTTGTATCCTTCTGCTTGACATAAGTGAATGAACTCTGTATAGCCTTTATGTATGAGTGTGTGTAAAAGGGTGAATGGTGAGAGAATGGCATAGAGACAGGAAAAGATTTAATGTTTATGTAAGCAACAAGGTGTCAAATGTAAGTTACCAGTCAGCAAACTAATTAATGAGTGGCTGAAGAATCCCTTTTAGGCCTAGGGCACAAAGAAGATAACGAGGAGAAGGAATGCACCCATTCTGCCAGACGGGCAGCAAGAAAGAACACTCCAAGGATGAGATAAGCAGAAGACAAAAAAAGAACAACCGCAAAAACAGAAGCTGGGTATGGAAAACCTCAAAGCACTGAAACAAAGGATGCCAATCCGTATAAAAGAACACCTTGAAAACGCCAAGTTGGGTGAGTCTCTTTCTGTACTGCTGTTTCGTCGGACCACAGATGCATCTGTTCACCCCTCTCCAGCTGTTATCGTCAAATCTGCTATCTTTAAATCATTATCATCTACTCAGTAAGCCTGGGTTGGCCACCCTGGGCTGATATTAAGCAACTATTGCTGGTAACTATATCTGATGTATGTGTGAATGGAATGGTTGTTTTGTGTATGTGTATGCCTGTGTGTAATGATGTGTATGATGATTTGTGTGCGTTTGTATGAATGGTGTTTTCGAACCTCTATTTCTAAATCATGTAATCAATAAACGTGGCACCTTGCCTTATCCCCCTTTATAAAGTCTCGCTCATGATTTAAGCAATTAGGTTAATTCGATAACACTCCCTCCTCTGACCCTAACCCAGAGACTTTCAACAGTTTCATACTGGAGCTCTGAGCAACCATACAGCTCTTTTACATAAAATGCAACTCCTCCTCCTTTTTTTCCCTCTCTGTCCTTCCTGAAAAGTTTGTACCCATCCATGACAGTGTTCCAGTCACAGGAGCTATCCCATCGAGTGTCTGTTATTCCAGTCATGTCATAGTTCTGTGACTGTGCAAGGACTTCCAATTCTTCCTGCTTGTTTCCCAGGCTCCTTGCATTTGTGTACAGGCACCTAAGGTAACTAGCTGATTGTCCTGCTTTCTCAGGAAGAGTGAAAATGCCTCACCTGTTTCCCAATCCTGCTTTTGCTTCCTCCAGGTCACTCACTTCCCAATTAACTCAGGGCTTTGGTCTCCATCCCCTGGAGGAGCTAATTTAAAGCCGTCCTCATTAGGTTAGTGAGTCTTTTCACGAAGATGCTCTTCCCCCTCTTTGTTAGGTGGATCTCATCTCTTTGTAGCAATCCTTCTTCTTGGAAGGGAGTCTCTAACTATTACCATCCATCGCTTCTTGGTGGCAGTTTCCTTGATCCTTCCCACCTTGGGGAGGCCTGGCTTGTCCTCCTCCATCAATGGAATATACACCTTTTCTTCTGTTATGGCTCCATATCTGCTCTCCAGGACAACTGCTCCAAATGGAGATGAAGATTTTTGCTTGCTGACAGGTCACAAACTTCCAGCTTCAACCTTCCTCAGGGTCCATGTCATAGAATCATAGAAAATGAGGGTTGGAAGGGACCTTAAGAGGTCATTTAGTCCAACCCCCTGCTCAAAGGAGGACCATCCTCTTCTTTCTCTAGCACTGCCTTTGGCAGTTCTTCTTCCACAGTCCTGGAGGTCTTCTCCAGCATGAAACTGATGAATTTCTCAAGGCAGGGGTTGCTTTGAAGCCTCACCACCTGCTCCTGTAGCTCTCTTGCCTGCTTCCTGAGAGATACCGCTCACATCACAGGCACTCCTCCACCTGGCCTGTGTCAGAAGGAACCTGCAAGGAACCTGCAAGGTGAAGTCTCACAGTGCTAAGCCCGGACCTGGGTGGAAGCCTTGATGGTGAGCAGTCCCACCTAGACAGACAACTCACAAGTCCAAGCAGAGGCAGTGGCAGTAGCTCTGGCACTGTAATATCCTCCAGACATTTCACTTGGTCTCTTAATCTGCCTCCTATCTCTTACTGCCCTTCTTCCAAGCACACCTTCCCTAGCAAACTCATTTGTAAGCTGGCCTGTGTACTGTTCCTTGGTCCTGAAAGGTTCCTTTTCCCCTGCTTCTTCTCACCAAGCTTAAAGGCTCCTCTGCAAAGAGAGGGTCAGGCAAACTGACTTGTGAATTGACCAGTGAACAGCCTGCAAACTGCTTCCCCTGTTTGTGGCCTCTGTTCACTCACAGGGTTCAGGAGTGTCTGCAATAATGGGAGATATGCATGAGTGCTCCTAGGCTCCTGGCCTGGGCCAATGAAGGCTTCTGCATTCTTTGGCCACAGGAACACTGAACATCAGTTCAGTTTGTTTATCGGTCCAATGTACACAGTTTAGGAAAATTTGCAAAGATTTAATCGATTCTGCCTTGGGCTTTCTGAACCTCTGTACTTAGCCCTAGGTATTAACTTTTTTCTTATGTGCTTCACTGAACAGTTACAATGAAAAAAATATATATATTGAAAACCGTACACAAATTTCCTATCAGTGATGAGGACTGCTGTGTTTTCTACATTTAAAAATTAATCTCAAACAGAAATAGCAAGCAAAGAAGAAATACAAGTAATTTACTGTTTTTGGTACATTGAAAACACTCTTGGTGTTTAGATCAATGGAGTCTTTAGGTGAAGTCTTATGCAGCTATAAATTAAAATGAGTTTTAGGGAATGACTGACAATTTTCCATCTCATAAAGCCACCTTTCAAAATTTAGCATACCATACTCACTAACATTTTCTTATGGAAAATAAATTAGCTTAAGAGAATGTTATGATGAGTTCCCTACTGTGTGTAAAATAAATATGCTACACAGCTATCGAGTACTGACCTTCAGCAAATGACAAAATATTCTACATAAAAATATGCAATCTTCCAAAAGCTGCTACAGGAACTAGAATCCACTTTCATTTCTTTTAACGTTTCAGAAATTTTACATTTTCACTGAAAGTTAATTTTCTTTACTTCTATGGCCACATCTGTATCAGGACATACTGGCATCCGTTTACACTACAATAAGATGGCTAGTAAAAATGTTCCTACCACAAACATGGCCTTACAAGATTTCTCAAAAACACTGTCAAAGATTAGTCGCCTCTTTAATATAGTCCACTGAAATTAACAGAACTTTATTTTTTCTTATAGAAACTCTGAAGTCTATGATTAACTATTAGACTATTTTTAATGGCACGTTAGTATTGCTTGTGCAACACATATTTACTACTATCTGCATATATTCTTTAGTTACACATATTTCATTTTGTTTCATAACACCCAGGATTAATTTAATGAACCAGGAACCGTGCTGAATTAAACTTAAAGCCAAAAGTATCTGCTTATTTTGGGTGCGATGTAAGAGATACCTAGGACCTGATTTTACAAAGTACTAGGCACTACATAGAATTTTCTATATACAAAAGCATAGCTCCCACTGACTTCATGTAAAGCTGTAAGAACTCAGCAATTGTACTGGAAACTGTCCAAACAGTGCCGCCTAAGGCAAACATCTGGGGTGGACAATTTCAGCCCCAATGCTTAAAGTTAAAAGCAACAGAAAACAGATATCAGAATGGCCTGTTAAAATCCCTTAATAATAATGGTTGCTTACAGACATAAAAAAAAAAAAACAAAAAAAAACACAGAACACGCTTTACCAGGAAAAACAGCACGTTAGTTTGATGTGGCTCCACAGCGTCTGATTCAATCAGCTATTAGATAAAAGCACCAAAAAAGCCCTACTAAAGCCCCCAATTTATACAGACATTAGGCGAGCCGGGTCCAACTAATACAATGCCTCTTATGGGCATGTGCTGGGTTCAGTACAGGAAAGCACCAAGTTTAAAGTAAAGCACCTTTTAATGACTGTAAGCAGCTAATGATGGTTTTTTTTTTAATTTTTCATATTCCAAGCCAAATTGGCCAAATCAATTCCAAATCCGTTCAGTTAATCCAGAACCAAAAGTGGCCCTACTACTGGCGAACATCCTCCACACCCACTCGGGGCTTCAGATCTTCCCAGATCCTTTGGTGGGCATCCTACTTGCAGGCCCAAACCCAGAGGCTTGGGGTTTGGATGTCCCCAAGTTTCGCTTGCCCTTAGCCATACAGCCCCAGGAGCAAGTTAGGGAGGAGTCTCCTATTTCCATAAAGTGGGCATAAAGCCAAGGTTAACTATGCATTACCTACACCAGTACCATCTCACGCAAGCAGAGCTGTCTTCCACAGGTGCGACTAGGAAGCCAGTGTGGTGATAAGTGATCACGGTATTTCCCCTAGGTAAGCATAGACTATGCTTGATCTGAGCCTACAAGAGGCCAAGAAGTGATGTTATAGTATGACTGTATGAATTGCCCCAAACAATGTACCATACAGTGAATCCACTATGCGTCAACTCATGGCTGAGTCACTAGTGACATTAGGTGACAATTTACATTTTTTAACCCATAGACAGAACTATTGGTAGAAAAATAAAATGCTGAAAATGCTAGATATCCAACATAAATTTCAACTCCTTGAAGCCTGAGATTGTTACAGCCTCCTACTATTTCATTTCATCCATGACTATATCTGTAATTTTCTCTTGAATGATAGAATCAAGAACAATGTGTACAGATACATTTAGAAGATTGCCTGATGGCAAATTCCATTTAATGAGTCTGGGCTATTTTGCATCTTATGACCCATTCTAAAAAGAAAAAAATTCCTTTAGTACCTATGTAACACCTGTGGCTTTTGCAATAATTTTTGCTTTGCAAGCTTAGAAAAAAGCTCTACTGTCCTGTTTTCATACAGAAATAGTATCACCATGGAATAATGATGTTTGCTAATTTTCTTTTAGATTATTCATTTAAAGCCACTGTTTACTGAAGTAATATGAAAAGTCATTCACTGTATGCAACTGGGAGCATCTTGCTAAACTATGGTAGGCCATAAGTTGCTTAATAACAATATGGTATAGCAACTACTTCATTTGCTTGAACATGCTTTGGGTAAGAAAAGAAAAGGCAAAGAAAATGAGCAAGTGAGAGAATGTCAGATGTGAGAATAATATTAGGAAATTCCAGAATAACAGATTAATAGTACTATGTAAAAGGTTGCTCAGAGTGCATTTAGCTGTTTTATAGTGTTTAGGTCCCTGGCACATGTTCAATTAATGGCATGATGGGATCTGATCACCGATCCCAACAATCATGCCTCCTGACGTGCTACCCAATCATGACTGTATGGCAGTAGACACAATTTTGACATCAAGAATCAGATACCAAGCAAACTATTACTACCTGCCAGTGGAGGGGGAACCTGGGATCATAATCTCCTGGGCTCCCCCTGAACCAGCAAGTTGGAGCTGGGGCTGACAATCAACTGATAGTTTGTTCTGACCCTTGATAACATAGGGTCTCAAATTGGTCTTTGTGCATTATTCTGGGGTCAGATCTGATAATCAGTTGATTGTTGGCTCCAGCCCAGACATACCCAGGTCCAATTTGAGATCCAGGACTCACTGGACCAGGGCCAAGAAACAGTTAATTGTCAAAAACCCATGCCTGGCAGCTCTGGCTAGAGTGTCAGGCATGGAATTTAAAGTCCCCAGTGGGGAAAGCAATTTGGTTTCTTCATGTCCCACAATCTGGCTAGAGCCGCCAGGCACAGGGTATAAAGTTCCCAGTCCTTTAGCATCCCTTGCTTGCAGACTCAGGCTGGGGCTAACAACCAGCTGATTCTTGGTCCTGGCCACATGCTAAATGTAAGGCACCAAACAAACCAGCCATAAAAATGCCCTACGATATATATGGAACATTTTTATGGCTCATTTGCCATATTATGGTTACTTAAAGTTGGATGCATTTTACACTTCCCATTTATGCCACAATTAACATGTTAATCGTGGTATAATTGTAACATGTAGAGGGGGCCTAAGATCCAGTTTTAGACAAGGTATAGATTAAACTGGGAACAAAAATATTTATATGAATATTAATCAGTGTAGAACCTATTGAAAACATTTTTATCTTTTTGTGACTTATTTAGTAAGCTTCATGACATTAACTCAGACAATAGAGTGTAAAAATCCAGGTTCACCTTGGAATTTTTGGGTAACTATACATGTGATAATTTTTACCATTTAAAGCATTCTAAAGCCATCACTTAATACACGTGGGTGACTGTAGAATGTTTTTAAAATGGCAGAAGTTACCTTAATTAAATCTTGTTGTATGCATTTTAAATGCAAGTTGAACTGCGTTAGTGCATCACAGCCTACATAGTTTGCCTTTATTGCATGCATATTTAACTGGGGCTTCCCCATAGCCTCAGGCTGCATTGTGCAGCATCTAATGCCCCTGCCTGCTACTCCACGGAAATACAGCAAGGTGTGAAACTTGCACCAAGTTGTGGAGCATCTATTAAGTTTTTAGGCACCGTACCTAAAGTGCTTTAAGTAAAGCGCAAAAGTTACAGCATCTTTGGAAATGCCAGTCCTGCAGGTATATAGGTGCCCTTTGCTCTGCAGCTTTGAACTACATTTCTTACCGAACAGCCCATCTGCAGATGAACCAAGCTAAGTGCTCTTTAAAACTTAATTTGAAACTAAAGTAAGAAGTCTTTTTCCCTAACAGGCTGGCTACCTTCTAGCCACTTTTAGACTTCAGAAATTGAAAAAAATAATTTTAAATTGTCTCAAATATTAAGAAGAGTTTTTATGATTTCCTTGCTTTGTGCTCTTCGGTTGATCTTTTGCTTTTTTTTCCTACTCTCTACCCTGTATCTTATCTGTATGCCATTATTAAATGTGCTATTACAATATAATAAAATATGGGCCAATGTGGTTCCCATTTTCAAAAAAGGGAGAAAGGAGGACCCAGGAAACTATAGGCCTGTTAGTTTTGCCTCAGTCCTAGGTAAGCTTTTTGAGAGAATTATCCTGGCGCATGTCCACAAGGGGCCAGCAGGGGAAATCATGCTTAGGGACAAACAATATGGGTTCATTAGAGGCAGGTCCTGTCAGACCAACCTGGTGGCTTTCTATGACCAGGTCACAAAATCCTTGGATGCAGGTGTCACAGTGGACATAGTCTTTCTGGACTTTAGGAAGGCCTTCGACACTATCTCTCACCCCATTCTCATTAAAAAACTAGGAGACTGTGGTGTCAATACCTACACAGTCAGATGGGTCACTAATTGGCTGGAGGGCCGCACCCAGACAGTGGTGGTCAATGGGCCTTATTTGACATGGAGGGATGTGGGCAGTGGGGTTCTGCAGGGCTTGGTCCTCAGACCCACACTGTTCAACATCTTCATCAGCGACTTGGTTGGGTGGGGTGTAAAAAGCACTCTGTTCAAATTTGCAGGTGACACTAAGATGTGGGGAGAAGTGGGCACACTAGAAGGGAGGAATAGGCTGCAATCAGACCTGGACAGGTTACAGGGGTGGGTGGAGGAGAACAGGATGGGTTTCAACACTGACAAGTGCAGGGTACTGCACCTGGGGAGGAAGAACCAGCAGCATACCTACAGGCTGAGGAACTCCCTTCTCATCAGCGCAGAGGCAGAAAAGGATCTTGGAGTCATTATTGATGCCAAAATGAACATGGGCCGACAGTGTGGGGACGTGGTCAGGAAGGCCAACTGTACCTTGTCATGCATCCACAGATGCATCTCAGGCAGGTCCAAGGAGGTGATCCTCCCCCTCTATACGACACTAGTCAGGCCACAGTTGGAGTACTACATCCATTTCTGGGCGCTGCACTTCAGGAGGGATGTGGACAACATGGAGAGGGTCCAGAGGAGGGCCACCTGCATGATCAGGGGTCAGCAGGGCAGGCCCTATGAGGAGAGGCTAAGGGACCTGAACCTGTTCAGCCTCCACAAGAGAAAGCTGAGGTGGGATCTAGTGGCTGTTTACAAACAAGTCGGGGGGGACCAGCAGGCATTGGGAGAGTCCCTGTTCCCCCAAGCACTACCAGGAGTGACAAGCTGGCAGAGGGTAGATTCAGGCTACATATCAGGAGGCGCTACTTCACAGTCAGGGCAGCTAGGATCTGGAACCAACTTCCAAGAGAAGTGGTGCTGGCTCCCACACTGGGGGTCTTTAAAAGGAGGCTGGATGAACACCTTGCTGGGGTCGTGTGACCCCAGTACTCTTTCCTGCCATGGCAGGGGGTCAGGCTTGATGATCTGCTCAGGTCCCTTACGACCCTACCAACTATGAAACTATACATTTATATTAGTGAGTATTTAATTGGGATGGCTCTTAAAGTCTCTTTAAACTTTTTTGATTCTGAGAAAGACTCTGGGGATCACCAGTAGATAGCCTTCTACATGAACTGGATTCAAACAAGTAATGTTTACATGAATGTCCAAGCATTTAATTAAAAAATTATCAAGAAGGATTGTGCGGACCAGACTAACCCTTTTTTTAAAATGGATCTGTTTGTTAAGTTTGATCTGTACTCAAAGTCGCACATGGGAGAATACAATGGAACTCACTGGGGTCAAATCTTACTTAAGAAGGGAAAAGATTTATATCTGTCATCTGTACTCATACCTGTGCTTTCCCTAAAATTAAAATTCTAAGACCAATTTGTTCCAAAAGTACATATAACTTAAAAGAGTGCAAGTTGAAAACACAGCAAATATGAAATATTTGGCTTGAAATGAAACTTGGCAGTAACTGGATCTACCTCAATAAATCCAATTTATTTGGGGCATGAGTGTACCAGAGTTGGTCTATAACAGTTCCCACTGAGAGTTCCACTGCATTGCTGGATCAATAAGGAGTTCAAAATTAACAGCATGGTTTTAATGCTCAGTGGAGTGCACACAGGGCAAAATTCTATTCCACATAGTGATGACTGTAGTGCAACTTGTGACTAACACTGAGTTACCCAACTATTCTGCAGAAATGATCCTATTACTTCTTCTGGGCATATAAGTACTCCAGTTAGAGGGGATCTAGGAGATGACTGCATGCCCCAGGAGGTTGAACCTACTCTTGTGTATGTCCACTGAGACACCCAGAGGAAGTAACAGATTCGCTCATACACATTAGTCAAGTAACTCAGATTTAGTACCAAGCTGTACTTAGGCTGTCCAGTAGGTGAAATAGAAGTGATTCCAAAAAAAAATCTCAAAACCAATTAGAAGCCTATTGATCTGAGTCACTTCACAGAGCTTTTAACTCACTGTGGGTTGGATTGCCTAAGGAGGATGTGGACAGATCAGCCACATACATTAGAGCCTTTTTATTTAAGCTATTGAGGGTGTTATTTCTGTTGGGTCCAAAAACTGCTGCAGTGGACCTGACTGAATAGGTGACAGCAGAAGCAGCCTATGGATGATGTGTGTGAATTCTACTTTCCCATCTTATCTGTGTGCGAGATGCACATTTTACCCCAAGTGACTCTTGAAAGTTATTTAATCAGTAGCAGAATGTACTGGCTACAGAAAACTGCAAGACTTGCATCCAAAACAACAGCTGTAAACTGAATCAGGTACTGTCCCTGAACCCAAGTGACAAATTAATGGATCAGCTCCCCATCCAGAGAAGGCAGTGGAACTGAGGATCATGGCATTAACAATATCGTCATCTTAAATTATACCCATTTTTCTCCTGCTTACAGGAATAACCCCTGTACTAATTAGTATAAGGTATACTGGTGAAGCCAAAATGTAACCATCACCATTAGCTTAACAGAGTGTATTCTGATTTTCATCTGAAAACTAATAGTAAAATAGCATAGAATTTTCCCTGTGTATATTCATATGCTCACGTGTATGAACTCCATAAATAAACTCCATAAATAGTGTGTAAATTGCCACTTGATCTGTTTTTGTTATGTAAAATGTCTACATTTATTTGTAAAAAAATAAATTATATTAATAACGCACCCTTTGGAATTTGGAATTTTCTTTAGCTTTAGATGCCACTGAAAATTAAATTATGAAGGATAAAGTAAGGACTAAATACTTTTTCTCTTATCAAACAGCATAGGTTTAAGTTCTTCTTTTGTTCAGATGAGTTCTTAATAATTAATAGCGGTTTTTCAATAGGTATACTTCCAATTAATTTAACAAGTTAATTAGGAATACTAATGTTCTGCAACTAATCTCCTACTGTTAATTTGATATTAATAAATATTTGATATTCAACATATTTAGATATTGATTAATTAATGAAGGCATATACAATTTAAAATTTTAAATGAATAAAGGATTTGGTAATAAAAAAAAAAATATTTGGAGCTTCAGTTGAAATATGATGCTCTGAAAACCGTGAGAAACTACAAATAACTTTAATTAAAATAACTAATTCTGAAAGTGATAATGGGCCCAAAGATTTTTTTTCCCCCAAAACCAATGGCCTAGAGGCTTAATGATATTTTAAGAATAGCTGATGCCAGGAGCTAAATCAAATATAAGTTACATTTTCAAAGACTGCATTTATTCATTCAAAATATGGACACCAAAACTTTAAAAACATAAATTGCATAGCTGCCTGAATATCATTTACTTCCTAATGTAACAAGTAGCATCTAGGATTATTAGACATGCATAAAATCAGAGGAAAAAGCTTTCATGTGTATAATTCCAGCTTGCTTAATTTGTACATTTTGTAGTGCCATGTCACCTCCACCCTGCTAAAGAGGAAGGCAACCCCCCCACCACTGCAGTCTGTATCTATCTAACTCTGGGTGGAGGGGCAAGACTGTCTAGCCAAGAACCTCTGACTTTGGTCCTAGAAGGAGTGCTGGCACATCTCAGTCAAAATTCCTAGCCCTGACTGTAGCCAATACTCAGTGCCTCTAAGGGAGGCTTACAACCATCCTGATGTGTAGGAGAAAGTGTGGGGACAGGGCAGGGCAAAGCCTAAAAGCATGGAAAATACCTATAGTAGAACATAGGCACAGCTCTTCCTAGACCATCCCCAACCAATGGCTGGCAAACCTCTTCTTGAACACCTCCAGTGACAGAGAGTCCACAACTTCCCTAGGCAGTCTATTCTACTGCCTCACTATTCTAATAGTGAAGAAGTTTGTTTTTTGTTCTTTCTGGATATCCAATCTAAATGTACTTTGCTGTAACTTCAAGTCATTGGTCCACATTGTCCTCTTTTCAGCAAGAGAAGAAAGATGCTTCCCCTCTTAGAATCATAGAAAATAATGGTTGGAAGGGACCTCAGAAGGTCATCTAGTCCAACTCCCTGCTAAAGCAAAATCAGCCCCAATTAGATCATTCCAGCCAAGGCTTTGTCTAGCTAGGTCTTAAAAGGCTCCAAGGATGGAGATTCTACTATCTCTCTGGGTAGCCTCTTTCAGTGCTTTACTACCTTCTGTATGAGAAAGTTTTTCCTAATATCTAATCTAAACTTCCCTTGCTACAAGGGGAAACCATCGGTCCTTGTTCTGCCATCTGACACCACTGAAAACAGTCTAGCTCCATCCTCTTTGGAACCAAATTTCAGGTAGTTGAAGGCTGCTTTTAAGTCCCCTCTCAGTCTTCTCTTCTCCAGACTAAATAAGCCCAGCTTCCTTGCCCTCTCCTCATAAGTCATGTTCCCTAGATGCCTCTGCATTTTCATTTCCGTTGGACTCTTCCCTATTTGTCCACATCCTTTTTGGAATGGGGAGGGGTTCAAGACTGGACACAGTACTTCAGATGTAGCCTCACCAGTGCCACATAGAGAGGAATAATTACTCCTTTGATTGGCTGGCAACAATCCTACTAATGCAGCCCAGTATGTTGTTAGCCTTCTTTACAACAAGGGCACATTATTGGCTCATAACCATCTTGTTATCCACTGTAACCCTCTGATACTTTTTCACACAGCTGCTGCTTAGCCAGTTGGTCTCCAGCCTGTCCCAATGTGCAGGACTTTGCACTTATTCTTATTGAACCTCATGAGATTTCTTTTGGTTCTATCCTCCAATTTGTATAGGTCTCTGAATCCTAACCCTACCCTCTAGTGTACAGGCAGTCCTCGGACTTACAACACAATTGGTTCTTGAAAACCACAACTTAAGTTGAAACGTTGTAACTCAGAACCAATTTTCTCATAAGAAACAATGTTATAAATGGGGGATTGGTTCCTGAACCAAGGCCCGATACCTTATTTTCACCAAAAATACCACAGAATTTTGTACTTGATCAATTATAGATGAGTAATATAGCTAAATTAATGTATTTATATTGTAAATAGCAATCATATTGATTTGGAAGGACTTCTTTGAGGTGACTTTTCTGGACTTTTTGAAGGGCTCTTGGTTGGATTTTTGAAGGATTCTTGGCTGGAGTCTTCTCAGGAGTCTTGGCTGCAGGCTTTTCTGGAGTCTTGTCTTCTTTCTTAAAGAAATTGCCTAAGGAAGTTTGGACAGATGTTCTCCAGGGACATGAACGACACTGCAAACTTGTTCACTGGCGTAGTGTCACATCGGATCAAGTGTTGTAAGTCGAAACTGACATCATAAAGTTGAACAGGGTGTCAATTTATAAATGTTTTAAGTGCGAAACATTGTAACTTGAAACATTGTAAGTCGAGGGCTGCCTGTACCTATTACTCCCCCCTGCTTGGTGTCATCTGCAAACTTGCTAAGGTTACGCTCCATCCTATCTTTCAAATTGGTGACAAAGAAAGATCTTGTTTATGGAAGCCCTTTAAGTATTTGAAGATTGCTTTCATGTCCCCTCTTAAGTGCTTTTTCTGCAAGCTTGAAGATGCCTAGCTCCTTCTTCCTCTTATGACTTGCCTTCCAAGACCTTTATCATCTTTGTTGCCTGCCTCTGGACCTTTTCTAACTTTTTCACATCTTTTTAAAAATGTGGAGCTCAGAACTGAACACAGTATTCCAGATGGGCCTTACCAGTGCTGAGTAGAGAGACATTATCACCTTAAAAGTATTGCACCAAATGCTTTTACTGATGAATCTCAAAACGACATTTGCCTTTTGTGTGATTGCATCACCCTGCAGACTCATAGTTTCGTAGTTTCTAGGGTTGGAAAGGACCTGAACAGATCATCAAGTCATACTGAGTCTGTGATCTACCAACACTCCCAAGTCCTTTTCTACAGTGTTGCCATCCAGTCAAGTATCACCCATTTTATATTTCTGTTTTTGATTATTCCTCCCAATGTATAGCACTTTGCATTTTTCCACATTGAACTGAATCCTGTTAGCTCTAGCCCAACTTTCCAATCTTCTCAAGAACCTTTTGAATTGCACTCATATCCTCTAATGTGTTTATAGTCCTTCCTAGTTTTGTGTTGTCTGCAAACTTGCTCAAGAAGCTTTCAGACTCTTGTGGGACTCCACATGAAACCTTCTACCATTCTGACACGGACCTGTTAATAGTTACTCTTTGCTTGTGGCTATTGAGCCAGTTAACTATCTACCCTGTCATAGTTTTATCTAGCCCACATTTCTCTAATTTATTTGTAAGAAGGTGCTGTGGGACCTGGTCAAAAGCCTTGCTGAAGTCCAGTAATATGAATACAAATATGAATATAATAGGAATATAAAACAGAGGTTCCAGAACAGGTTGTACCTGTAATTAGTTTCAACTTTTTCTTTCTTCTTTTTTTTTTTTTTTACTTAACTCTCCCCCCACCTTTTTAGTTACATCAAATGTCCTTTTACCAATTACATGCTTTCAAAATAGAAGTTAAGTATGACTGTAAATACATGAGTTGCCGTGTAAAAATGTAGGCCCGGATAATCAAAATGACTTGGCTAGAACATAGGCATCTAAGTCCATGAGGAACTCCACAAAACTGTCAGTTAGCTTCTTGGGGCCCAACAGTCCATAGACGTTAAGTTTCCAGTGCTAACTGAAGCTCCCAAATTATCTAAAGTCCTAGAATTGAGATTTACTGGGCTGTGGTGTGCTAGGTATCTCTGAGTCCGTGTCACAAGATTGACAAATGAGGTGTCTTCATGCTTCCATCCCTGGTGGAGACTTATTTAGCTGACACACTCAAGGACTGCCTAAGCCACATGAGAACAGTATAGAGTTCAGCACAAAAACCACAGCAGCTACAGTCATTTTCACTTTAAAATAAAGATTGAGGGAGGAAGAGGTGGTGGTCATTTGTGCTCAATTGTTATATGATAGGCTATGCAATAGCAGTCTTCACTATTCTTGTTGAGGGTGTTGCAATGTGCAGACAATTATTCATGATTCATTGAGCCAAACTAAGAGAAAAAGACTTGTTCCTAATGATGAGGGCTGGATCCTGGTGTCTGGCAAGCACATAGAATGGCATGTGAAACTGTGAGGAGCGGATCGGGGGGGGGGGCGGGGGGGAGTGCAATGGTGCAGCTGCACATACCTTTTTGGATTGTCTGCTTGCGGCAGTTTCCAGGGAGTTTTTAAAAACACTAAAGAAAATTAACCCCTCCTCCATCTTCCCCTTGGTGCTCAGAGTCACAGCCACTTCTTTCCTCCACCACTGCTGCTGCTTTCCCTGCTGTCCTGTGGACAGGAGAAGCATTTGAACCACTTTTGCCTGCCCCAGGTGAGATGCATGGGGATTAGACTCAATTGGGGATGGGGACAGTGGCAACAGCATGATGGAAGAGTAGTTTCCCCCTCCCTGCTTGGTCCCCCAGGAGCAGGAGTGGAGATAGGGAACCCATCTTCTCTGCTGTCCAGTCCCAATCCTCAGCTGAGCCCAGCCCCATGCATTCCGGTAGGGGCAAACAGAAGTGGCTCTGGAGCTTCTCCCATCCCACAGGACAGCTGGGAAAGCAACAGTGGCTAGTGGAGGAGGGGTAAAAGGCAAGGGGAAGAGAGGGAAGGGGAAGAGGAAGAGGAAGGGAAGGGACGTGATTATGAGCACCAAGGGAAAGTGAGGGGTATATTTCACCTGCTTTATCGACTTAAAAAATTCCCTGACGGTTCCTGTGGCATCTGCAACTGTAAAGGAAGCTGGGAGCAGGGGGGTGCAGGTGCCACAGTTGCAGTAAAAACCACTGCTCCCTCACTCCCTCTTAGGAAATCATGGATCCTGTCCTGGAAACTGCAGTGATGCATCCCTAGTCTTCTCTTGCCTTCAGCCCCCTTCAGTATTTGCCATCATTTTGTTTCCTATCTACATTTCTTTAAGCTACAGGCCATACATTAGTTTCAGAAAAGCAAATTCAGAGAGGACTTGCTTAAAATGCAGAACTATGAAGGCTATTAAAATCCTTAAAACATCCTACAAAATTACCAATTTTTTTTTTTTTAAGAAGCACAAACTTAAATTTATCTGAGAGAGGGATTTTAATTTAAACTTTCTGTTCAAGGAGTAAATATTAAAATATGAAATATGCTGTATTCCCCTTAATTCCTTAGGGCTAAAATGTAGTGCTCCGTGAAATGGTTCCAATGAAATCAGTGCTTAATACAAGTAGTTGCTTCAGATTGTAAGGGTTTTGTCTTGCCTTTAAATTTCACTTCATATGCATAGGAAAAAAAGCACTGACAGAACCAAGAACATGAAGGAAGCTGTGTTCATATTTCTATAGTATAATTTCCTTACCTAAAACCTCAGGAAGGAACCATTATTAAGCAAGAATGTCCAGTGAACAAACCAGATGAAAAGGGTAGCTTATAACTGCATATAAAAAGTACAAATTAAATAACAAGTAAATTATTTCCTTGACTGATGGATAGACAATATATGGCAAATTCTGCTTTTTACAATGATGGCATTTTTCTCTTTCCAAACACATGTGGTCCAGTGAACGAGATGACTCACAAATATTACATTCTTAAGGCTAATAATTTTCTAGTTAACAGAAATAAAGAAATTCCTACTTTCCTTATTAAATTGATTCTTCCGCTGCTTCTATTCTCAAAAACACCTGAGTTTTATAATTATGTGTCATCTTCAATTCTGCCATATACCTAGTATTGCCACAGCACCATTACTTCTTGACTGTGTAAGAATGCTCTTAAATTCCCCTTTCCTTACTAGATTTCATAGAACTGCTGAGGGGAACTGAACAGCTGTATGGACCATTTGTCATTTTCTTATTCTTCCCTAGCATGCCATATTTGTTTGTATGCATCTTTAAATATCATCAGAAATACTGGAAGATATCTGCAGCAAATCTGGGTCCCTGGTTTGCAAAGGGGTATGGCACTTTTTTAATCTATATTGAGTTTTGACTGTGTATGGGTACAATATGAGACCCCACCCTGGGCCCTCTGCCAGCTAAGGCTGCTCTGACTCAGCTCAACTTGCTGTCCTCCCAGGTGTACGTTCAAACAGCGCATCCAGGTACAATACACTCCAGAGCAATAATCTCTGGGGTTTATTGCTTGGCATTAATTGCACATGTAGGCACACCCACAGGTATGTTATTAAGCTTTATATTTAGTACTATTCATATGCATGCAACTTTTAAGAGCCTGAGGGTATTCCTAATTTGAGGTGTCCTTTAATCACTATGTATAGACTTGGTAAGGTAAGACATGACATCAAGATGGGGTAGAAGAGAAGTATGCATGAAGTAGAGATGTGTGTTGGCTTACTTCTATGATACATATTGCATTTCTAAAAAACCACAAATGAATGTGAAATAGCAAAGAAAAGGGTTAAGAAAAAGATTAAGAAAGAATCGTCCCTGCATTATATTAATTTTAAATTGAAAATCATCTCTAATTAAATGCACACCATATCCAACTTATTTTATAAAACGGATTTTTTAAAATCATCTAATAATTCTATTTTTTTTTTGTTTCTGTCAGTTTAATCTAAAATATAAAAATGTAACAGCTGTTCTCTCTCCATTGGTGATAAAATATATATTAACTTAAAAAAAAAATCTTTGTTACCATAGACAGAATCTCCTGGCTAAAGACTGGCTATATTCATTAGACAAAGTGGTGGAGAAACTAATATCAGTACAAATAAGAACTTCTTGTGCAGAAAAAAGTACATTTAAGATGTTTTGTGATGTCTTTTTATCTCTTGAAAAACTTCCCATTATCAGAGATGGAGTCATGAGAGTATTGAGTACCATACTTACACCAGAACTTCTAGTGAATAGGAAAAGGCTTCCCTTCTACAGCTCTTAAGTTGATTACTTTATTATTAGGGCTCTAAAAAACTTTTGTTGTTTACCTGCTCCTAACCTCAGGAAATCTCCATTTTCCCTGATGGATTGCTTACTAGCTGAGTCAGTCCACCTTTTGATATTCAAAAAGCCCCAAAATGCAGGATTCTTAGGAAGTATGATTCTGTATCCACTGAAATTTGTCATGTCCTTTTCTGCTTCAGTAAGAAACTTGCCATATTGTATGACATTATTGCCTATTAATGTGGAAGGTAGGGAAGGAGTGAAATGCTCACAGTAAATATACAATGTATCTCTTCTTATTCCAAACTACATTTTCTGCACAAATTGTTGGTCCAAGTGAGTTCTCAACGTAAAAGTCTTCATCAGATATAACTGTTTCTGTGTGTAGTCCAGAACATGGTTTCTGCAGCACTTTTGCCCTTGTTTGCTTTCGTCCCAATTCAGCAATCCATCTCTTTTTTTCAACAAAGCCTTTGTTCAAATGCTTTGTGGAACTGTCACGTAAGTTAACAAATGAATCATCTTTACTGAAATATTAAGGTATATTATAACTGTATCTTTCCCACAGAAGGGATCTAGATAGTTAATAGGAATTTGTATACAACTCTGCCTAAATTAAGAAATCTGACAAAGCTTTTATACACTTAAATGACAGTTAAGTTTACCGCAGTTGTGCCTCACTGCAATCTGCAGAATCATAACTTTTCCAACAGAAGAAAGGAGTGTTTGCATACAATATATTAGTTATATAATTTTGGTAGCATTTCAAAGTAATGTTGAACCTAGAATTTCACAGTAAGGATATTTTAGCCCTATCATGACCATTTTAATTTCAATAGGATTCCTAAAAAGTATTCAATTGTAGAGGAGGAATGCACTGTAGTTACTGCTCATTAAATTTAGTATCTGTAATAACACGTACTAACTAACCCACTGTGCAGTAACCAGCACTACTGCACAGTAGCATGAGCGCACAGCTTTTCTGACACTAATGCACAGTTAGACTAATTTTACTGCACATCTCAGTAGGATGTTTTATTTTAAAGGTTTCATGACAAACGAAATGTATTGTCTACTTAACATTTCTTAAAGTTAAATCTGAAAGTCCAGATGTTTAGAAATATTCCTTGAATCAATATGTGCCTTCCATTTCTGGTCCTACATCTTTGAGGCAATTGTGAAATATCATGAAAGAGAATTTACTATTTACAGTCAGGCACTCTATGTTTAAAGAATAATGCATATTCTACAATACTGTTCTGGAGACTTAAACTTTCATCTGCTCTGCAGAGTGAATCCCAATGAGCAATACAGATTTTCTTAAACATCAAGGCACTCCTGTTCCTGTAGGACAGGTGGAACCTAAGGTTCTCTCACTGTATTTTCATAAATCACAATTATGAATTATGCAGCACCAAACACAAAGATAAAAGTTCATATGCCACACAAGTGGCAATCAAGGAGTCAAATCCTCTCTTCATTAATGTATGGGACCAATTAGAGGTCAATGCAAAGCAAAGCACTTAACCTAAGCTTTATTTTAAATATACAAGTTACTCAATTGCTTCTTTCTTTATAATATTAGGCCATTAGCATATTATATTCAACGCAAAATATATAATATATGAGCACGGACTTAACCCTGGCTGGAAGGAAATATTATTTTGAGAATGGCAGAAAAAAGTAAAACAAAGAAAAATATTTATTATTACGAAAATCTTAATTCCTTTTAAGTTTAATATATTAAACTGGGAATATATTTGCTGCAGAAGGTTAACTGTACATGTATTGTTCTTAGACTTCTATTCCCTGTCACCTCAAAAACTATAGGATACAACTATGGTCTTAGAGGTTTTAAGAATATCAGTTTAAAAACTAGTTACCAATTACTCCTGCTTTCTTGTTTGAGTTGCCTTTACCTATTCCCCCATATAGAATATACTTTTTACTCATACAATTTGAGATTTTTTTTAAAGCTGTGAGATACAGAAACAATAATCTGTGTCCAAATGACAGTCCTCAGTACTTTTTTAGATCTTTCACATGTACCCTAGATGGATCATAACCAGGGATCCTATTTTTTCTTTTAAAAAATCCAAAAATCCATGCCAGTTGCTTCCTGCTGCCAACTGCCATGCTCAATGGCACCCTGTAGCACCAGAATGTTTTGTTTTCTTGTTTTGCAAGTTATTTTGCTTTCTAAGCCTTTGCTGGAAAGGGTAGCATATAAAGAATTCAGCTGGATTTTCAAGGGCAATGGGCTAAATACTTCTGTAGCTTATAGCACAATGTGATAGAAAATGCAAAAATTGCTAATTAAAAAACCCTAAATCCATGTTTTTCCATAATTAAAATGAAACACCATTATATAGATAAATATCAGTTGAACAAAATATTGTATTGCTATATTTGCAATTTTAAAGCTATTTGGAAGCCTACCAGTGTCTCAAATCATTATAATAAAATACATTCTAAATACCTATATAATTTGGCATTTGATTTTCTTTTTTTTTTTTTTTATCATGGAAAATCAGAGCTCCCTCTGCCCCCTTCACTCACCAGGATGCAAGGCCAACTGCAGCTGCCCCCACTCCCCCTCAACTGTTTTGTTGTGCTGAGCAGCCCTGATTTGCTGGTGCCACTCACTCCCAAGCCACAGCTCCCCCAGCTGTACAGGTGCCACTTACTCCTGACCCAAAGCCCTTGCCTACCCCTCACTCTCTCCCTTCCAGCAGCAACTCTTCTCCTGCACCAGGATGCAGGTCCAACTACAGCTCTCTCCCCAGATGCTTTCTGGTGCTGAGCAGCCCCTGACATGCTGGTACCCTGCCCCTGCCCCTTCCCAAGCCACAGACCTCTTAGCCCTGCCAGTACTCCTCACTCCTGAACTGGAGCCCTTGTGTGCCCCCAACTAGCTCCATACCAGCAGCAGCTCCCCCCCTACACCAGGCCATGGGTCCAGCTGCAGCTGTCCCCACCGCTGCTTTTGGCTCTGAGCAGTGCTGGACCCTGCTATTCTGCTCCCTGTGCCTGTACCTGTGCCAAGGCCCCAGTTGTTCCCATGTCTTTCCTGGGAAGCCCTTGACAGTAGCTCAGGGCCTGGGCTGGGCCTACTTCTGGCTGGACAAGCCCCTACCTTTCCAGGCCGGCCTCCCCCTGCACAGGTTGCTCTAGGGGGGCACGGGATCTCCAGGCTTGGCTCTGGAGGTCGCTTCTACCCAAAATGTCCCTCCTCCCCCACTTCTCTCTGTCTCTCATATACACCCCCCCCTGCTGTCACCCCCAGCCCACACATAGACCCTGATGCCATCTCAATTCCTGGCCCCGCTCATCATCCCCTACCCCCCTGCCACTTCCACAATCCCACAACACATCACAGCCCCCGCCCCCCGCAAGTGGTTCCCGCCAGGCCAGAGCCGTGTGTCCCAGAGCTGGTACAGTGCAGCAGCTGCCCTTGTGGCTGCAGCTCCTTCTGACAGGTTCTGTCCTGTCCAGTGGCTGGGCATGTAGGGGCTGTGCTCTCCCAAGGACTATGAGGCTGGCAGGGCCCTGGGCTGAGCAAGGTGGCATACAGGCCAGCTGTAAAACTCCTTCCCTTCCCTCCTGGCTGTGCAGCATGTCCCACGCCCCCAGGCACTGCCTCCAGCGCTAGCTCCAGCGGAGCCACCAGCAGCTACTGCAGCTGCAGGACAGGATGGGACCTCACCCCCAGTGCCCAGGCCCTGGCCCAGGGCACCGCACACCACCCTGGCTAAGCAGATAGGTTCCAGCACAGGGATGCTGCCTGGGTTCCCCCACACTGGCCTGAGACCCCCCACACATCCCTCCCCACTCCTCCAGCTTCACCCATACACCCCTGCCCTACCCCCTGCCCACCCCACTGGCTCTGACCTCAGGCCCTCCTTTCACCAGGCAGCGTGACCCTCACCCGACCCACTGGGTCCCCCCGCAACTGACTCTGACCCCCAGCCCCCAAAAAGCTGCAGGAGGGAAAGTGAGTCTAAGCCAAGCCTGGCTGACTCAGACTCTCAGGCCCTGTCCCCATCCCTTCTGGACAGGACTTGAGGTTTCCTAAGCCTGGAGCTCTGCCAGCCTGAAGAGAGCTGTCTACAAAAGGAAGAACCCGCATTTTTCTCATTTAAAGGGGAAAACCCTCATTTTTCTGTGTTTTTCCATGGGAAACAGAAAACCTGGATCCCTAATCCTAAATTAAGCTGCGTGAACTTTTTTGATAAAACCTTTTATTTTATTTATTTTTAAATTATTATTTTTTAAATTGAATTTGGGTTTTCAAATTATTCAAAAAATTGAGTGTAAATAACTTACTTTGACTTCATTATTTTTCATTCAAAACTATCTATCCTTTCTTTTTAAATGCCCTTCTTTCTTTTAATGTTCAGAAGCAGTCCTTTTCTAAGGTGCAATCCAGATCAGCATCATCTATTTTGTATTTGTGCCTTTGATTGTTCTTTCTTAAGTCCAGTACTTTGCAGTTGTTCTTATTGAATTTCTCAATACTTGTTTAAGGCCATTTTCACAGGCACAGTGACCTCACTGAGTATCTGATACACTGCTTGGTGCTGTGCTGCCCTGCTTGGTTCCTACAGCTATGCAGAGACTACCATAGCAAAGACTCTTGGGTGACAATTCTGGTGCTCCCTTGAAGTTGGGGTCTAGGGATGGTGGCCTGCTTGCCCTGCCCTTCTTATACTACTGATACATCTTTATAGTTTACCAAGATCATTTTAAACCCTAAACCTCCAGTGTCTACTATCTGACCCAGCTTGGTCTTGATGGCAAACTTCTTAAGTATATGCTCAATTCCAATCTCTAAATTATTAATCAAGATATTAAATAGGCCCAGATTCAGGATGGACCTTTGGGTGACCCTAAATAATACCTCCTTCTAGTCTCACATTGAGTCATCAGTGGACATCTACATGTTTATTAATGCACTGTAGTTACTGCTCATTAAGTTTAGTATCTGTAATAACAGGTACTAACTAACCCACTGTGCAGTAACCAATGCTACTGCACAGTAGCAGGAGCGCACAGCTTTTTTGACACTAATGTGCAGTTAGACTAATTTTACTGCACATTAGCATGGCTTTTGCCATGATGTGTTAATGCACAGTAGAATTAGTCTACTGTGCATTTGAGTGGCTTGTGTAGATGTGCCCAGTGACTACTGTTTGAATGACCAATTATGCTTCCATCTCATAGTAGTTTTATCTAAAATGTACATAGGATACACAAGCCTCTTAGTTTACTTATGATAATACTGTGGGAGATATTTTCAAAAATCTTGCTAAAGTTGAGGTACCCACTGCTCTCCTCACATGCACACCACTTGTCACCTTGTCAATGAAGGACTTCAATATACTCAATTCCTTTTTCTACATGATCAATAAAGATATTCATAAATAGAATTTTTCAGCTTTTGAGGTAAATATGCATTTATTACTAAATATATTAATAAACATTACTGAATGCCATGTGTCGGGGCCGAGGGGCTGTGGCCAGCAGCCCGGGCACGTGGGACGGGGAAAAGGTCGGCACAGCGAACTAGAATTAGGCACTGACGCATAGAGGTTGATTAAAGATTGTTTTACTTACACCGTAGGTGGTCGCAGTGCAGGCAGGAAAACTTTCTTGAGTTGCAGTTACAGACAAACACAAGTGGAGTTTGCTAGGCTCCACCGAAGATACACGAGCGGAGTTTGCTAGGCTCCGCTAAATGAACATGAACAGAGCTCTGGATACCACTCACGGAGTTTGCTAGGCTCCGTGAAATGACCAAAGTGAGAGTCTGAAAGGTGACTCACCACGAGTGCGCAGGGTAGGGTACATCGAGGGATCGTGCGGCAACGGGGAGAGGCTAGAGGTTGATCAGGCCCCTGTATCCTCCTCTAAGTTACACGCGGAGTTTGTTAGGCTCCACGGCGCACTTAGAGTTCTTCACGAGATGGATGTGAAGTCCTCCAACTTGGGCGGAAACTGCTCAAGCCTCTTATACAGCTAGCAAGCCAATCGCTAGCCGCTACGTGGGAATAATTTAGAAACAGCCAATAGTGGGAAACAAATTTACACATGGGTGGCAGGAACTCCTTTGCACCGGGGTTTTCTCTATGCAACTGAGAATTGCACCGTGCAAAGAAAGCTCCATGTGGCGGGAAATAATTCTGCAGTGCCGAAGCACACACAAAATCATACCCTTTGGGTCATGACACCATGAAGGAAGGAAGCAGAGATTTACTATCTCCTATAATATTAAAAATAGAGAATAAATGATTTAATTACTAGGTAGCAGGTTTTAAATACACAAAAGGAAGTTCTTTTTTCACATAGTGTGCAATTAACTTGTGGAACTTACTACCGCAGGATATTGTGAAGGCAGATAATTTATCCCAATATAAAGGAGACTAGAAACATTCATGGAGATAGATCTACCAGTGGCTATTAAACATAATTAAAGTTAGAGAAGCAACTTCCACATTAAAACATCCTAAGCCTCTAATGCTAGAAGGTGTAGGAGAAAAAGGACAAGGAACAGATGATTCTGGATAGCTCCTACATATATACTCTTTCCTTTAGCATCCACTCCCCCTACGGTGAAAGGCAGAATATTGAGCCTATCACCATTAAGAAGAAAGATCAGTCAGTGCCAAACTCAGTACTGAGAAAGCAGTTGGTGGTAAATGTCAGTAGAAGTACCATTGCTTTTAAGTACAATTTTATTCATATCAGTACTTTCCACCATTTTTCAAACTCAGAGACAATTTTAGTGTTCTAATAATTCATTTTCTTTGTGGGAATTGTGTGACTCCTGTTCCAAAATACATTTGATTGTTGTGGGTGCACCCCAAAGCTTCTAAAGAGAACTAGGTGAGATCTTTCTGGCCCTGAATCAGTGACAAATATATCCTTCCAAGGTCTTCTATGCTGAATACATTCGAGTAAATACTGGAGCTCCAAAGCATTACGTGTTTTCTTGGGCTTTATCCCTCTTTTTCTCCCCCTTTCTCCCCCTCCCCCAGATGCATCCCGATGGCCCAGAGGTATAGCCTATTCATTTCCAGATTAAAACATATCTTTTGGGGACTGGAGTAATTCCTTTTCTGTGATTGCTCAATTTGAGCATCATGTGTCCTAATTTCTGACTAAAGAATGAAAAGACATAGCAAAAGACGGATTCATCAAAGGTGTACCCTGTCCTGAAATACCTTTGTACCTGTCAGCTAAGGGCAATCAAGCTACCACATGAAGGACAAATATTTTATTGCTTTGATTATAATAAAAATGTTTATGGATTAAGTTGATAATAGCTCTTTTATATTTACAAATTCAGTAATGCAATATATTTCAACCATAATATGGCACCACTGAATACCATTGTTAGCTACACAATCCATTAGAAAAACTCTAATCTCTGTTATACAAAATAAATATATTTTGTTTTTATGTTTAAAATCAATGGGATATTAATTTAGTCCCCATTTCTCAATTGCAAACCCACAGTTTAATTAAATGTAGGATTCTTTCCAATGCAGGGTAAAGCCAAAACACAGCAAGGTATTACAGACAAAACAGAAAATGCTCTCATATACAAAACATAAAAGCAACACTTTAAAATGACTCTTGTATGGCAAAATGAAAAAGAACTATCATAATTGCTGAGTGAACATAGTCAGCCCTAAAGCCCAACAAAAATCTTGCATCATCATGGTGTATGGGTAGATTATGCAATAATTTGAGGTGTACTTTGTTACCAATGTCCACAGCAATGCGCCTAAATGATGGGTACCTAATCCTGTGAACTTTATTTGACAGGTTGAATTTAATGATGTCAGAAAATGTGCATTTTGCTTAATTAAAAAAATATAATATTATAAATTAGAAAATGCTATTTTTTAAAGAAATGAACAATAACTTTCTATTTTCATGTTGGCTGCTAACAATGAAGGTTGTATGCTACTGTCATCCTTGTAAATTTCATCCCCTTGTGCTTTCATTGAATTTTTATGGACCCTCATGGAGGACTTACAAGTTTTAGTTCTATCACACTGTAAACTTGCACCTTCTTTTTCAAGGTGAAAACATTACATTTCACATGACAATTAAAATAAGCTTTTCAACTAATTTTTCATTCAAATGGAGTACAAGGATGAACAGTTAAGGTTGTTTTCAGAACATTTAATGTTTGGGTGTGTTTGTTTTATTTAATAGAAATAAATTATGTGGAACTGAATTGAAATGTATGAGCATGATAAGTAATTACCATACTACGTAATACCTGTGATTTTCTTTCTTGCCTAAATATGGCATTTGTGTTATCCACTTTTGCTTTTCTGGAATAGTTTATGATGGAACCATGCTTTCAAAGGAGGTTCGGGATCATGAGAGTAAAAGAAAATTGTTGAGGTTGCACATGAAAATATAAGAATGCTTGGATATCAGTCCCTTCTGATCTCAGCTTCTTGGTTTAGCAGCAATTAGTGAATACATACATTTCTCCTGGAATTTAGGGTTTTTAGAATATTTATCCTTGACGTGAAAAATGAAGCTTATCTTCTGCAAACTTTTATTAGGTTCAAAATATAAACAATACAAGAAATCATAAACCATCTCTCAAAAAATCAGCTCTGTGCAAAAAAAACACTAATCGTTTAATTTTACTTTCTATACCTAATAATCTAATCTTGAAATAGCAGAGGCATAGAAAATGGTAATTTGCATGGTATGAATGCTTCTACAGATTGAAAACTAAGAGAAGACCCAACTATGGAAGTAAAAAGTGCAGCTCTCCTGAAAATTCCAGATAATGACAAGCACATTTCACAACCATTTCTATCTGGCTATCCATTAAGGCTCTGACTATCCAATAAGACTCTGGACTGCAAGTCAGCATATCCCTACATTCAGGCATGATAAAACTTGCTCCATGTTCTCCTATTGCTTCCAAATACTATACAAATTATCTGTCTTGAATGGACAGCTTCCAAACTACTGTACCTGGCAGCACAGTTTGGGGAGGAGGTGAGCAGCCAACAGTAGCAAAAAAAAAGTTAGGGACTACTTAGAAAAGCTGGACATGTGCAAGTCCATGGGGCTGGATGTGATGCACCCAAGGGTACCAAGGGAGTTGGCTGATGTGACTGCAGAGCCACTGGCTATTATCTTTGAAAACTCATGGTGGTCAGGAGAGGTCATAGACAATTGGAAAAGGGCAACTAGAGTGCCCATCTTTAAGAAAAGGAAGGAGGAGGATCTGGGGAACTATAGGCCAGTCAGCCTCACCTCAGTCCCTGGAAAAATCATGGAGCAGGTCCTCAAGGAATTCATTTCCAAGCACTTGGAAGAGAAGAAATAGTGATTAGGAACAGTCAGCATGGATTCACCAAAGTTAATTCATGCCTGACCAACCTCATTGTCTTCTATGACAAGATGACTTGCTCTATGGATATGGGGACAGAAGTGGACATGTTATACTTTATCTTTAGCAAGGCTTTTAATATGGTCTCCCACAACGTTCTTGCAAGCAAGCTAAGGAAGTACAGGTTGAAAGAATGGACTATAAGGTGGATAGAAAACTGCCTAGAGCGTCAGGCTCAACGGGTAGTAATTAATGGCTCTATGTCTAGCTGGCAGCTGGTATCACATGGAGTGCCCCAGGGGTCGGTCTTGTTCAACATCTTGGAAGATGAGGTGGAGTACACCCTCAGCAAGTCTGTGGATGACACTAAGATTGCGGGGGTAGTAGATATGCTGGAGGGTAGGGCTAGGATTCAGAGACCTAGACAAAATGAAGGATTGGACCAAAAGATATCTCAAGAAGCATCATAAAGAGAAATGCAAAGTCTTGCACTTAGAACAGAACAATCCCATACACAGGTACAAGGTAGGACAGACTAGCTAAGCAGTAGCTCTGAAGAAAAGGACCTGGGGGTTACAGTGGACAACATGCTGAATATGGCCCAACAATTAGCCCTTGTTGTGAAAAAGGGTAACAGCATACTGGACTACATTATAGGACTTTTGCCAGCAGATTAAGAGAAGTGATTATTCCCCTCTTTTGGTACTGGTGAGGCCACATATGGAGTACTGCATCCAGTGTTGGGCCTCCCACTAAAGATAGGATATGGACAAATTGGAGAGAGTCCTGCGGAGGGCAAAGAAAATGGTTTGGGAACTGGAGCACATGACTTCTGAGGACAGGATGAGGGAACTGGGTTCATTTAGTTTGGAGCAGAGAAGATTGAGAGGGGATTTAATAGCAGCTTTCAACGCCCTGAAGTATGTTTCCAAAGAGGATAGAGCTAGACTCCATGTGGCAGATAACTCCATGTGGCAGATGACAGAACAAGTAGCAGTGGTCTCAAGTTATGGAGAGGTTAACTTAGGTTAGATATAAGGAAAATGTTCTCACTAGGAGGGTAGTAAAGCACTGGAACAAGTTACCCAGAGAGGTTGTGGAATTGCAGTTCTTGGAGACTTTTAAGACCTGGCTAGACAAAGCCTTGGCAGGGATGATCTGGTTTGGGCTGGTCCCGTTTTGAGTAGGGGGTTGGATTTGATGACTTTTGAGGTCCCTTTCAACCCTAATTTTCTATGATTCTATGACTGTTCGCTATCTAGCCAAGAGGAGAAATGGGCCTCTCTCAGGATAATGGGATGCTAAATGGCAAGCATACCTGCAGATAAATTATTGCTGATATCATTCTTTAGGAATCTTCCAGAAAGAAAGGAATGAAGCCACAAATGAATAAACCTATCAACTCCAGTGACAGTAAGCAAATGTTAACAATATATTGTATTTAAAATATCAAATGTAGATAAAATATCTAAGAGTCAGTATGAATGGAAGAAACATATGCTAAGAAATGATCCACTATCACCACAAGACCAAAACCCACATTAAGTGGAATTAAACATATCAAAGTACTATTGTATATACATTTGAACATTTTAGAAGTATTTTGAAATTTTGTCCTATAGTTGCATATCATTTCAGTGTGTTAATCATTTATTTAAATAAAATCATACACTGCTTTTAGAAATTGACTTCTTAAATATTTTCAGAGTTGGTAGAACATAACTAACCTCTATTTTCTTGCTTTAAATTCAGTCATCAGAAAGCTCCAGTACAGTGGTTTTCAACCTTTTTTTCATTTGCAGACCCCTAAATAATTTTGAATGGATGTATGGGCCCCTTTGAAAATTTTGAATGAAGGTGCAGGTATCTTTGAATTGTGGGTATTCAAATACTTCTGATTGATCACAGTCATTTTTCAGAAAAAGACAGTCTACAAACCACCAGGCATCCACAGACCATAGAGTGACAACCACTGCTCTGACATAGAGAAAAGCTTCAGCATCTAACCATGCTTTACAGTTTACTTTGCTTTCCAGCAATTAAAAAAATTTAACATAACAGTACCTGGTAGGCTTGCAGCAGCTTATCAGCAAATTGATTTATTTCTGATAATAGCAGACATATAATAGATTTTCTTAAAAAGTTGCACTTTCCCAGCAAAACAAGTGCTTGGGACATGGAATACTGCACCTGAAACTGAATATAAGTATCAATAAGTTCACTGTTTTTAAACATTTTTCTAAAACTCTGGCTTATATAATTCTTTTACTCTTAAATAATTTTCCTTAAAAAAAGACTTTTTATATGTTGACAGAAAGAGAGAGGAACACATAGGGAAAAAATTAAATCTTACTTTTCTGACAGGTAAAGATTACTAGCTCCTTCCTATCCATTATAAAAAAGTCCAAGTTCCTCAAAGATTAGAACCTTACTCTGGAAAATTCAACTCATTTGAGTACTTATTCTCAAGAACCTGTAAGCATCTTGAGGCAAAGTCATACTTTCAACATCTTGTACACAGCCAAGCACTCTGTCAGGACTTTAAAAAAATCAGGGCAGAATATTCAGGAAACGGTACTAAGATGGTGAGGGGTGCCTTGGTCACCAAAAGTTGTAAAAATTAGTTCAATTTAAACAGAAAACAATAATTTGTACTCATTTCCACTGAAGCTCTTAAACTGCATTTCAAATGAATGAAATCTACTGTCATTCCCTGTGAATTAGCTAAATACTATTTTCAATTTACAGAAAAGAAAGTCAAAACAGAGATTAGAGACTGTCTACACTTAAAGTTAATTCAAATTAAGAGAGGTATAAATTTAAAGCGCACAAATATTTCTGAAAACTCTGAATGTGGAAAAAAGTATTCCAGAGTAAGGGTACCTTGTTTCTAATTACCTTGCTTTCAAAAGTTACTCTGAAATAACTCTATGTATTGACAAGTGGACCATGTCCAGACAAGCACACACATGCATTTCCCCAGGGACAAACAGTAACAGCACAAAGTTCTGCTGCTCTCTGTCTCCAGGGTATGCCCCTGTATGTAAGCTCTGGCATGTGGCAAATTGCCCCATTGGGGTTGGGGAGGCTGGGGCCAGCACCTGGGCTAGAACTAGCAGTCTTATGTCCACTTCTGGGGGCAACCCAGGACTGCAGATGCGGCAGTCTAGACACATGAAGTTTATTTGGCAACTGGAACGTGGCTCTGGCCGGCCAGGCTCCAGTTTCAGGCTACACACACTTATAGCCATGTATGCCACCCCGTTTTATGTCTTATGTTATTTCTGAGCAAACTGTAGCATAATATGAATTATCCCACCAGATCTAGAATACCAATTATCATAGTTTTGATAATAGACTAAGACTCACAGTTAGTTCCTCTGTTTATTTCTCATGCTCTTGAATATGATTAATTTTGGTTTACATTTGTTTGATATAATATGTTAACGTTGCTAATATACAAATAAATGAATATCTTAATATAATATTAAATCATTTTGTATGCTGATATCATTTTCACCTTATGTATATATGATCTGTTTATTTAGAATATCCATTTCTGAAGGATTTATATATATTAAGATATTCCAGAAAAAATATTCATGGAATCATAGAAATCAAGGGCTGGAAGGGACCTTGAAAAATTGAGTCCAACTCCCCTACTCTGGGCAGGAATACTGCTGAGATTGAATGATCCCAGCAAGGTGTATGTCCAGTCTCCTCCTGAAGACTTCCAATGTTGGGGACTGCACCATGTCCTTGGGAAGTCTGTTCTATAGTCTGGTCACCCTTACCATAAAGAAGTTCTATCTTACATCCAACCTGAAACCATCCTCTGACAGTTTGCTCCTTGTCCTCCCCTGGAGTGCCCTAGTGAACAGTTTTTCTCCCAGTTGCCGATATTCATCCCTTACATACTTATAGACAATCACCAAGTCCCTCCTCAGGCATCTGTTCCCCGGGCTGAACAGTCCTAGATCCCTTAGTCTTTCCTCATAAGGTTTGTCCTCCAGGCCCTTGCTCTGAGGTCCTGAAGGTAGCAATAGAGTCCTGTTGACATTCCTTTAGATAAAAGCAAAAAAGAGAAAAACAAGCACAATATCATGATGAAATCTACCACAGACCACCAACCAAGGATCAGCTACAAGAGTCTTTTTAAATCAACTAACTGATTCAAGCCAAGTGGTAGTTTTAGTGGTAATGGGGAGCATCAAGTAAACAGACAAGTGTTAGAAAGGTAATATGACAAGACACAGGCTGTCAAAAAGGTTTTTGGAATGTGTTGGGAGCAGAAAGTGGAGAAGACAACTAGAAGTGAAGCCTCTTATAGAATTGATCCTGACCAATAGGTAGAAACACACTGAGAATGAGGTGGTGGAAGGCAACTTGTGGAGAAGTGACCCCACAATGATAAGAATTCATGATTCTTAGGAAGGGGAGGAGGAAGAACAGCAGTGTAAAGAAAATGTACTTCAAGAAAAAGGACTTAAGTAATCCCAGAGAACTGATAAGTAAGATTTCAAGGAAAGAAAATCTAGGGAAATGGAGTTCAAGAAAGCCAGTGGTTTCTTAGAGAAACAATATTAAGAGCAAAAGCACAAGCTATTCTAAACAGGATGGAAAGACAGGGAGAATAGTCAGAGACCAACCTAGCTAAAAAATTATCTCTAAGTTTCAGGTCATTGGAAAGAATCATACAAAAAAGTGGAATCTAATTCATATTCTTAAGGCTGACTATAATGCAAGGGCAAAATCAGAAAGGACAGTTGTATTTTCTTTTGTGTTTTTGGCAAGGGATATAAAAAGATAATGGAAAAATATTTTATATTTACATCTGTAGTAAGAGGAAGTTTAAGAAATGAGCAGGACCACTACTCCAGTGGTTCTAAACTTTTTTGGCCCAAGGCACCCTCTATAAGTTTTGCTGAATTTTGCAGCACCTTGGTTGAAAATCACTAGTTTAGAGCCTGAGAGATGAGCATCCTTTCTTCCTTCTTCTGATGTTTCATTTGGGTTTCACGGCTTGTTTGTTTGCTTAATTTTTTTTCTACCCAGCTGTCTTCTTTAGTTAAGAAGTGGGGGGAGAGACAGAGGACTGAGAAGCACATCCTCTGCTACTATGGCTGCTTTCTGGGCAGTGTCCATTGGCTCTTTGGATTTGTTTGAAGGCCAGAGGGCGCAGTCCAGTGTGCTCTGCTCAATGTTCCCATTCCACATGCTTGTTTTGAATTGTTTACCTACACTCCCATCCCTTCTTTTTCATTCTTTTTACCACAGATTTTGTTGTCCCCTTTTCCTGTGACTTCCCCACCTAAGGGAGGCCAGTAAGTGACTTGCTGGGCTGGGCCCACCCTTTCTTTTACAGGTGAACAAATATTACTACTATGGCTGCTCCTCCAGCGTCTCATGCTACCAGCTTCTGAGCTGCATCCCACCCCCTCCTTTGTTCTTTTCCTTTCCTCTTTCTTGGTTTCATGTCTTTGCATCAAATATGGATGAATATGATATGCATTTAAAAAGAATGTGCATTTTATACTTTCTGGGATACAGCTGTTAAACAGGGTGGTTTTTTGCAGTAAGCTTCTCATTTATTTATTAGTGCTGGGCTTTAATCTCCTAAACATGACTGCAGGCCTTACACATCAGCCTGAGTAGTCTCTAAAGCGGGCAAGTCAGGCAGCACAAAGTACTTAAATGACTCTGCCTTTCCTTCCCCCTTATCAGCTCACTAAAAGCAAATGGCCTCCTAAACTATACTAATCATTTGGATATCTACTCAGTTGGCCGTCGCTACTCATTTAGAAATTGAGTTTCACTGCTAATAATAGAATTCAACATAAGACGTCGAGTGGGTAAGGTAACTAGTAGGGTGAAAGTGCTAGACTTTAGGAAAGCTGATCTCAATGCACTCAGGCGATTAGTCAAGGACGCACTGCAGAGTAGGAGTTTTGAAGGGATGGGAGCCCAAGAAGGGTGGCTGTGCCTTAAGGAAACGATCCTTCGGGCACAAAGCAAGATGATCCCCGAGCGAGGCAAAAAAGGGAAAGGGGCCAGGAGGCTTCCCTGGCTGACCAGAGAAATCCAGGGCAGCCTAAGGGCCAAAAGAGGAGCACATAAAAAGTGGAAACAGGGTGAGATCACTAAAGATGAATATACCTCCTCTGCTCGTGCTTGTAGGGAGGCAGTTAGGCGGGCCAAAGCTACCATGGAGCTGAGGATGGCAACCCAAGTAAAAGACAACAAGAAATTGGTTTTTAGATATATATGCAGTAAAAGGAAGGCCCAGGGAGGAATAGGACCCCTGCTAAATGGGCAGAAACAATTGGTGACAGATAGGGGGGACAAGGCTGAACTCCTCAACGAGTTCTTTGCCTCAGTGTTCCTAAGTGAGGGGCACGACAAGTCTCTCACTGGGGTTGTAGAGAGGCAGCAGCAAGGCGCCAGACTTCCATACGTAGATCCTGAGGTGGTGCAGAGTCACTTGGAAGAACTGGATGCCTTTAAGTCAGCAGGCCCAGATGAGCTCCATCCGAGGGTTCTGAAGGCACTGGCCAACATCATTGCAGAGCCACTGGCGGGAATATTCGAACGCTCGTGGTGCACGGGCCAAGTCCCGGAGGACTGGAAAAGGGCTAACGTGGTCCCCATTTTCAAAAAGGGGAGGAAGGAGGACCCGGGGAACTATAGGCCAGTCAGTCTCACCTCCATCCTTGGTAAAGTATTTGAAAAAATTATCAAGGCTCACATTTGTGAGAGCCCGGCAGGGCAAATTATGCTGAGGGGAAACCAGCACGGGTTTGTGGCGGGCAGATCGTGCCTGACCAATCTAGTCTCTTTCTATGACCAGGTTACGAAACGCCTGGACACAGGAGGAGGGGTGGATGTCGTATACTTAGACTTCAGGAAGGCCTTCGATACAGTATCCCACCCCATACTGGTGAACAAGTGAAGAGGCTGTGATGTGGATGACTACACAGTCCGGTGGGTGGCGAATTGGCTAGAGGGTCGCACCCAAAGAGTCGTGGTGGATGGGTCGGTCTCGACCTGGAAGGGTGTGGGCAGTGGGGTCCCGCAGGGCTCGGTCCTTGGACCGATACTCTTTAATGTCTTCATCAGTGACTTGGACGAGGGAGTGAAATGTACTCTGTCCAAGTTTGCAGATGACACAAAGCTATGGGGAGAAGTGGACACGCCGGAGGGCAGGGAACAGCTGCAGGCAGACCTGGATAGGTTGGACAAGTGGACAGAAAACAACAGGATGCAGTTCAACAAGGAGAAATGCAAAGTGCTGCAACTAGGGAGGAAAAATGTCCAGCACACCTACAGCCTAGGGAATGACCTGCTGGGTGGCACAGAGGTGGAAAGGGATCTTGGAGTCCTAGTGGACTCCAAGATGAACATGAGGCAGAAGTGTGACGAAGCCATCAGAAAAGCCAATGGCACTTTATCGTGCATCAGCACATGCATGACGAATAGGTCCAGGGAGGTGATACTTCCCCTCTATAGGGCGCTGGTCAGACCGTAGTTGGAGTACTGCGTGCAATTCTGGGCGCCACACTTCAAGAAGGATGTGGATAACCTGGAGAGGGTCCAGAGAAGGGCCACTCGTATGGTCAAGGACCTGCAGACCAAGCCCTACGAGGAGAGACTAGAGAAACTGGACCTTTTCAGCCTCTGCAAGAGAAGGTTGAGAGGCAACCTTGTGGCTGCCTTTAAGTTCATCATGGGGGCACAGAAGGGAATTGGTGAGTATTTATTCACCAAGGCGCCCCCGGGGGTTACAAGAAACAATGGCCACAAGCTAGCAGAGAGCAGATTTAGATTGGACATTAGGAAGAACTTCTTCACAGTTCGAGTGGCCAAGGTCTGGAACGGGCTCCCAAGGGAGGTGGTGCTCTTCCGTACCCTGGGGGTCTTCAAGAGGAGGTTAGATGAGTATCTAGCTGGGGTCATCTAGACCCAGCACTCTTTCCTGCTTATACAGGGGGTCGGACTCGATGATCTATTGCGGTCCCTTCCGACCCTAACATCTATGAATCTATGAATCTATGCTACTCAGCAACAGCACATGTTTTGATATGCAAGTATCTATAGTTGTGAGCAGTGACACCTAGTTCCTGGAGCTGCTGAAGACAGAGACGCACAACTCAGATAAAACAATTTTTTTCATTGAAAAGTTTACATGCCTCCAGCTGGGGATGTTTACTTTTCTGACTGACTAGTCAGGCTTTGCTGTGTACCAGCTAGCAGCTCAGAGGTAACGTGATTGACCACCTGCCCTCAGGGCCACTCCTGGCAGTGTGGGGTTGGGGAGAGCATGGGACAAGCTGGTCTGAAAAGTGCAGCTCTACAGTCCCACACCTGCTGCCCTACCCATGTGATGCTCAGAGCACATGAGGGGCCAGTGCAAGGATAGTCAGGGGGGCTGGGGGAGGGCATCGGTATGGGTCTGCAGAGGAGCAGCCATGTGGCTGCTTATCTGCGAGATTCTGGGGTTAGAGCTAAAGAGCACTTAGATCCTAAAACGGGGGCTGGGCTCCCCAGTACCGCTAAGCTTAGACACCATAGCTTAGGATCACTGCACTACTCAAATAAAGATAACAATAATGTTATTACAGAGACGTGTTAAATACTTTTTTTTTTCTTCAGCCTTCCCTAAAAAGATTAACTTTGGTCAGATGCATAACACTATTAACACCAGTGATGAGGGGACCAGGTTAGAGATTATTTAGAAAAGTCAGATGTTTTCAAATCAGCTGGTCCTAATAAAGTACTTAGAGAACTGGCTGAAGCATCCTCCAAGCCTCAAGGGATTCCTGGAAAATGAGTGATGTTCTAGAAGGTTTGGAAAGGGAAAACTTAGTGCCTGTCTTTAGAGGGGAAAAAAGGAGGAGTCAGAGAATTATAGATGAGCCAGCCTAATGTCAATTCTTGGAAAGATACTAGAACAAGTAATCAAATAATTTATAAGCACCTAGTAAAGAAAAAAAAGGTGTTAAGTAACAGTCAACATGAATCTGCTAAAAACGAATCACATTGGATTAAACTAACTTTCTTCTTTGATAGAGTGACAGGCCCTATTGACAGGGAAGAAACAGCAGATGCAATATACTGAGACTTTACTAAGGCCTTTGCCACAGTTTCAAATGACATCCTCTTTAGCAAAGTAAGAAAATATAATAAAAAAATCTATTTTATGGTGGGAACACAAATTGTTGAAAAATCACACTCACAGAGTTATCACTCTCAAACTCAGAAGGAGTTCTGAAGAGGCCTGTTCTGGATCCAGTACTATTCAATATTTTTGTTAATTATTTCAAAGATGGCGTAGTGAATACACTTATTAAATTTGGAAAGAGCAAGCTGGTAGAGATTGCAGGCACTTTGGCGGACAAGATTATACTTTGGCATTGTCTTGACAAACTGGAAAAATGGTCTGAAATAAACAGTATGAAATTTAACAAGGGCCAGTGCAAAGTATTATAAGTAGAAAAAAAGGGACTGTACAAATACAAGATGGGAAATAACTGATTAGGAGGAGTTGTGCAGTGAATGAACATCTGCTGTAAGATGAGTCCACAATGTCAGACTGGTGAAAAATGCTAAAATGTTACTGAACTGGAAGTATATGCAGGGCATGTGAAATAATTTTCTCTGGTATGACGTCATCTGAAGGACTCTGTCCAGTTTTGAGCACATCACTTCAAATAAGATATTGCAGTAAGTCCAAAGAAAAGCAACAAACAAAAATGATCAGAGGTCTACAAAACCTTTCATCGGCAAAGGAAGACTGAAATAGAAAAGAAGGAAAAAAAAGCTCACCTCAGTTTTCAAATACATAAAAGGTAACTGCAAAGACAAAGGTTACAAACTGCTCTCCATGTCCACTGAGGATAGAAGTAGTAATGAGCTTAAACAGGAACAAAGGAGATTTATATTAGATATTAGGAGCACATCCCCATGAGCAAGAACATGCGTCCCGAGGGGACAACTAGCAGCAGCACATATTTGTGCCGCTGCAGTTGTCCCTGCATGCGCGGTCTGGTGTGTGGCAAGTTATCCCAAGTAGGGGAGGGGAGGCTGGGGCCAGCACCTGAGTTGGCCGCAGCAGCCTTACCTGGGGTCTTGGGGGTCTCCTGGGGCTGCAGTGGTGGTGATCCAGGCATCTGGAGCCTGGCGGGCAAGCAGAGCATGCCCACCAGGGTACACTGCCACCATGTGACGTTCCCTGCTTTTTTTCTGCTGCAGGGGTTTTTGATACTGGGCTTTCCTGGTGTCAAAAAAAACCTGTCGTGCTATGAATTATTAGCACAGTGAATTATTAGCACAGTGAAATCCCTGTGGCTCTATCACCACCACTCTGGGCTGCCCAATGGCTGCTCCATACAGTCACTGCAACTGCACTGGGCAGCTCAGAGGCGGCAATGATGGAGCTGCAGGGCAGCCTGGCGTGGTGCAGGCTCTGGGTGGCCACACCAAAAACTGTCTGGTGGTGGCAAAGGGGAAGGGCTGCTTTCTCCCAAACTGAAGAGCAATTTCTGCCCAGCTGCTGCTGCCGCTGCTGCTCAGCCTGGAGGGGAAAGCCCAGAGCTGGCTCAGCAGCAGAGCATAGGAGAGAAACTGGTGCTCAGTGTTAGGGGAAGTGGTCCCTCCCACTCCTGTTGCCAGTGCTTCCTGCTGCAACCGCTTGGAGCCTGTGCAGGGCTGCCCTGCATCTGCTCTGCTGCCACTGCTGCCCCACAGGGCCGCCCAATGGCAGTGGTGACACAGTGGAGATGCAGGGCAGTCCTGCGTGGGCTCCAGGCGGCCGCACCAGGAAGCACCGGCAGTGGGAGGGGCCACTTTCCCCCCATGCTGAGCAGCAGTTTGTCCTGCACAGCTGCTGCAAAGCCCAGATGGGCGAGCACAGGGTGTGTGGGGTCAGGGCTGTGCATGCTGGCCCTTGCCTGTACCGCAGGCTTAGGGCAGGGGGGACTGGGACCAAGCGGGTGCGCAGGAGTGCAGGGGCAGCCGGATGGGAGTGTGGGGCCTGTGCCAGTGTCTCGGGGCCAGCGCCAGCAGGGCCCAGGGTAGGGCAGCAGGACCGCAGGGTCCCGGCCAGCAGGACTCTATGGAGCCAGGCTAGCTCCCCTATCTCTCTACTAGCACAGCCCAGCCCAGATCCACAGACCCGTGCCAGACCATGGCTCATGGTTCTGCCTCTCCATTCTGAGCCCCACCAGCACTGGCCCTGGGAAACTGGTGCAGACCCTGCACGCCTGCTTGCTTCTATTCCCCCCGCCCCCCATTGCCACTTTCCCCACTTTCCTGCCTGCCTGCCAGCCGCTCCTGCACCACGTGACTCCCAGCTGTATGGCCATGATGGCAGGACTCATCAGGATCTGGCCAAGCCCTAAGGACTGGGGCAACTGCCCACAGTCCTCCCCTGCCTCCCTGCTCCTCCCCGTTCTTACCTGAGTTTCCCACTCTGGTGCACTCAGGCACAAACAGCCTCATGGTCATAGGCCAGAAGCCTCTGCTAGGCAGGGGCTTCTGATTCGGGGGGCAGGCCCAGGCAGGCCTTGCTGCTGCAGATTCCTGCCATGGCTTCCCCTCAGTCCTACTGCCCCTGTCTCCTGTCATCTTTGACAGGCAGCCAGGGGCAGATAAATATGTTCTAAATTTTTTAGGGGCCCTGCAGACTGGATAAAATGGCCTGGTGGGCCGGATTTGGCACACAGGCCATATTTTGCCCACCCTGGGCTAGCTTGTGGGGTCAGACCCAATGTGCATCCTTGGACTCAGTCATGGGGCTGGACCTGGAACTCAGCCCTAGATCTGGCACGTACACCTGATCTATGTGCTGGATTCAGCGTCCAGACTAGCTGCACCCCACTCATCCAGCCCACATACTTATGGTTATCATCACTAATATGACCAAGTTCCTGCTGACACCACACAGATAATTATTCCCTCCAGACAGCTTGTACAGCCCCAGAAGGCCTTGATATAGTTAAGCAGGTGGCACTATTATTATGTGCCAGGTATGTGAACACCATAAACATGCATGTTCCTATTTTCAGTCTGCACATAATTTTTTACTGATTTTTTTTGATGTACCAGGGTGGATACATATTTTTTTTAATTATACATGTCTTACAGTACACTGTTGAGCAAATTAATTTAACAACTTTAGTGATAAGTATACCAAACCAGGTCCAGAACGGAACTTGTGATCAAAATAAGAGGAAATAAGAACTAACAGACAGGTTGGGACACTTATTTTGGATGCAACCCATGTTTATGTCCCTGCTTTGCTTATTTTGGAGCAGGGACTTAAATCCAAGTCTCCCAAAAAACAGATGAGTCCCATAAGCACTAGGCCACTGACTAGTATGGATTTAGAAAACTGCTCTCTCCTTTACCCCTCCACCTGATCCCCCCTCTCAAAATTTAAGCAGCCACAGGTTTATTCCAATATAAAAAAAAAAAAACCCTCAAATCCTCAACATTTTTAATATAACAGAATGCTCAACTTCCTGCCCATCCTAATTGCCAGCCCCCTTCCAGTCTATGCTGCACTTCTCACAGCTGGAAAAGAAAAGGAGTGAATGGTTTAGATGTATTCTCTAGGAAGACTACAAGTTTGCAGAGTTCAGACCAGCCTACAAATGTGTGGCTTTTTTGGTCTCATAAAGGCAATCAAATAGCTTGTATAAAATTTTTTATAAACATTTCCTAAATAATATTAACATCATTAAACAAAGTATAGGCAGTTAGACAGAATTCAAGTTTAAATTTACACAACTATGTAGAGTGCCTTATGAGTATTATTTTATTACTAGATTTCTTAGGAACAAGGAAAGCTTTTGATTTGGCTTGTTATACAGAGTAAGTCATCATCACAAATGTTTATATACAAAATTTGTAATCACTACTGAAATCCAGAAGACGAAAAAATCATTGATGAAAATAAAGAAATAAGCACAATTATTAAGAAAGACAGAAATTTCCTATGAAGAAATATTTAAATTAATAAAGTTAACCAGCAAAGACAACCATTTCCCCCCTGGTTGTCAGAATGCAGTTATTAGTAATACTACATAGCCCCTCTTCTCTCCCAGTTACATTAAATAATGTTTAATGTTTTGTAGATTATCCTTTTTTAAAACTGCTTACCTATTTCAAACATTAGTTTGCCTAGAATACAGCATTTTTTTCTGTCAAGAAATAATGTTAATAGTAATTCCAATATAATAAAGGGCGTAGTCCATCTGTCTGTCTGTCCATAACGCTCTTAGAGCACTCTGACTGGTTACTAAAACAAACAATCCAAGTGCTCCAAGAGTGTTCCACATAGGAGGCGGCAGTGACAGTGCGGTGGAGTGCCACCATGATGGTGGAGATGGAGTGGGAGCGGCGAGCTAGTGCTGCTGGCCTTGCCACCCCCACCCCCCACAACCCTGCTCCCTGGAAGCAGCAACAGTGGAACAGACAGAGCTGAGGAGTGAGGCCAGTGCTGCTGCTCTCCCTTCTCCCCACGCTCCCTGGAAGGTGGCAGCAGCACTCTGTTCCTGCCCATCCCCCGTCATTCCTGACAGGCAATTGGCTAGTTCTATTGTATATTGGGCTGCTACTACTTGAACAACACAGCTCTAATTAAAAGGAGTTCTGTAGAATACATTTTACATCCTTATAAATAAATGAAGCTTCAGCAAACTTGAGGCTCATACATCTTATACTGAGAAAACTCATTGATTCATGGAAAAATAAGGAGTATTCAGTAGGAGTTGCACTTGTTCATGGGCATATTTCCCCAAGGAATACATGGACATAGTGTAAATGCTAACAGTGCTGGTTTACTAGTATTTTTTCTTTCATATCTCTCTATTTTTAATATTCCTTTTTCAACTTTATAGATATTTTTTCAGTAGTTTTAAAGGCCACTCAAAATAATGAATGTGTCTAAAATTTTAAAGCTATTATTGGCTCAATATTTAAAGGTGTTGACTACTGACAGCTTCCACTGATTTTGGTGACTCCTACTGCCACTAATGTAAAACTTCAGTAACTTTGACTGATACAGGATTTTAATATGGGTAAAACTGCTTTGTTTTGAATTTAAACAACCCCTAGTTAAAAGGGGCAACTTGCATCAAAAAAGCAAGCATAATCACATTTAGTTAACAAGTCTGTTTTTAGGTAGCTCTGAGCCAGGGGTCGGCAACATATGGCCCAGCCCAAGGAGCCACTGGTTCCACTCTGTGGAGGTGGAGGGCTTGGCACATCAGGGCTGGGCAGCTTCCAATGGCACCTATGCCACTGCTGCCTCTCCCCATCCTCTCAGCTTGTCATATGTGGGCTGGGTGACTAACATCAATGGTGAGGGTTTTCCCTGTGCCGACACTTGCGCCAGGCAGCTGAGCGGTGCACCAGTGGCACTGGTGCTTTCTTCCAGTCCTCTGCTCTTTGGCTGCAATATGGGTCAGATTTTATCTGTTGAGGAGCTGTGCTAGGGTCAGGCATCTGTAAACGGTGTCTACATTACCGTTGATTCTCTGCCCCCAACCCCAGGCTGCAGCACTGGCACAGCTTCCAGCCAGTGGGAAGTTGTTTTGGGACAGGGAAGCTTCTAGCTGTGCTTGTGCCACAGCAGAGTGGAGTGGGAGAGGAGGAGTGGAGAGAAGTGACAGGAGGCCTGGAGAAATGGCAGGGGCTAGGGTGCAGCTCCCAGCTGCCAGTCCCCAGATTGCATATGGGGAAACACCCTGTCACTGATGCATCACTGAAGTCACCCAACCCACGTCAGACTGAAGCCAGGTTGTTCTCACCCGCAGCTTGTTACATGTTGCCAGTCCCTGCTGTAGGTGACTAGCATTCAAAAAAAGGCATCTGAGGCAAGACAACTGACCTAAGATGAACTTCTTTAAATGCATCTATCCATATATTTATTACAGCCTAATAGGTAGTAGTTTGGCTTCACTCCTAGAGCCAGGGGCCCTGGCAAGTAAACAGAAGGAAAACAGAGTTCAGGAACCAACCTAATACCCGGAGTGCCAAAACATGGGGCAGGAGTTAAGAGTCACATTCAAGATACCAAGCTGAGGTCAGGCATCATGAATCTGAGACACAAGCTAAGATCAGGAATGAGAATTAAGGAGCTGGGAAACAAGACAGTATCAGGACTTTACACCAGGGCAGAAAGCAGACGATGCAAACAGACTGGGAGCCGTTTACAGAAGGGAAATTCAACATGTTGTGCAGCAAAGGTCAGGCTTTTGTGCAATCCGTTAAATGATGGGCTGGAGCCAATGATGTGGTTAAAGAAAGCATTTTTTGGAACCATACTGGGACTATTTACAGTAGGAGGTAGGAACTAGCCCTTTACACATCTGTCTAGAATTCCTATAATCAAATAAAATCTTCACTTTCTATTCAGAACCAAATAATATTTTCTCAAACATTCTTTTCATAATACCATATTTATTATCACAAAGCACTATGTCATGACAGACAGAGAACTTAGTGATGAAGCACCTGTAGAATTAATAATAAATATGGGTATCAGTCAAATGAAATCAACTGAAAGAAAATGCATTTCTTTCTATTTTAAGAACAAATGTTCTAATATATGACAGGATACTAACCCTGCAAAAGGTTCCAGGATGATGCCATTTTGTCAGAAGATAAAAAACTAAAGAAAGATTGTAATCAAGGAATCATCCTGTAGGTGGCAAATAAACAGATTACTGGAATTGAAAGCATACAGAATGTAAACAGACCCCATAACCCTGGAATTAAGGAACAAAGAAAAATCAAAACACTATAAATTTGGGAAAGCGGCTGTCAAATTTCTGAAGAAGCAATTAAAAGAAAAAAAAATACAATTGGAATTTCTGATGTAGAAATAAGCTCTGGAATACCTGTATCTTATCTTACATCAATACCACCAAACCTTTTCAGTTTTTTAGGACAATAAGCTGTAAATAGATTTCTCAGAAGTTGGAGACCACTTTTCATTTTTCAGTAGCAAAATAATTAGACGGGAAGTCACGGCTCATTGTTACATTGGATAAGGTGAAGAAAACTTTCAGTTCCAGTTTCATAGTAGCTAGGGTCAGGAGGGACCTGAACAGATCATCTAGCCTGACCCCCTGCCACAGGCAGGAATGAATGCTGGGTTCACAAGACCCCAGACAGGTGATCATCCAACCTCCTCTTGAATTTGCCCAAGGTAGGGGTGAGGACCACTTCCCTGGGAAGTTGGTTCCAGATTTTGGCCACCCTAACTGGAAAATATTGCCTTCTGATCTCTATCCTAAACCTATTCTCCATCAGCTTATTACCATTGTTCCTCGTCACCCCAGGTGGTGCTGGGGAGAAAAGGGCTCTACCTATTTGCTGTTGATCTCCCCTGATGAGTTTGTAGGTAGCCACCAGGTCCCCCCTCAGCCTCCTCTTGCTGAGGCAGAACAGGTTCAGGTCCCTCAGTCTCTCCTCATAGGGCCTGTCCTGCTGCCCTCTCACCAAGTGGGTTGCCCTCCTCTGAACCCTCTCCAGGCTGGCCACATCCCTTTTGAAGTGCAGCGCCCAGTACTGGATGCAGTACTCCAACTGTGGCCTGACCAAAGTCGCACAGAGGGGGAGTATCACGTCTCTGGACTGGGTTGAGATGCACCTTTGGATGCATGACAAGGTATGGCTGGCCTTGCTGGCTGCGGTCTGGGATTGGCGGCTCATGTTCATGTTGGAGCCAATAATGACTCCAAGATCCCTTTCCACCTCTGTGCTTTCAAGAAGGGAACTCCCCAGCCTGTATGTATGCTGTGGATTCCTTCTCCCAAGGTGCAGCACCCTGCATTTGTCTACGTTGAACCCCATCCTATTCTCATCTGCCCACTTTTGTAGTCTGTCTAAATCTAGTTGCAGCCTCTCTCTTCCTTCAAGTGTGTCCACCACGCCCTGCATCTTAATGTCATCAGCAAACTTGGACAGCGTGCTTTCCACCTCCTTGTCCAAGTCACTGATGAAGATGTTAAACAGTGCAGGCCCGAAGACCGAGCCCTGAGGTACCCCGCTGCTCACATCTCACCAGGTTGAGTATAACCCATCCACCACTACTCTCTGGGTATGCCCCATCAGCCAATTTTTTACCCATCCAACTGTGCAGGCATCAATGCTACAGTTTAATAAGTTTAACTTTAAATAAATGAACAAAAATATCTACAGATACAGAGAGCATGGAGTTTGCTCCATCCCTCTAGGCCTGAAGTCTTACTCTTCCTCCATTCTTGTCTGAATAAATTTCCCTCCTGGACAAAAGAACACAGATTCTACTGATCTTCTCTAACAGAACTGAAAATCAGTTGACAAGCGTGGAGAAGGCAGACAGTACGGGTGTGAGAAACGGGCTGTATTCGATTCAGATTCAACCCGAATCAGGGACACAATTCAATTTGTTAATTTGGATCACTATCCCCAATTCAATTCAGCTGAACCCGAATCTAAAAATCTAAAATGTAGAAAAAACATTTAAAAAGCTGTGTCAATGTCTGAATCATCGAATCTTTCCAAATCTCTCTGAATCGATTTGGAGGATTCCAATTCAATTCAGAGAGACTAAAGGGTCTCCTGATTCAATTCAGATTCAGAGATTCAGCCACCAAATCAGGCTGAATCTCCACCAAATTGAATCAGCAACTGAAGCTTCACAAAGCCCTAGCAGGCAGATCCCTCTCTTTATGGATACACCTAACTGCCATCAGATTGTAAAATAATCAACTACAAGAAATAAGACAGCTTTTTCAGACGTTATGAAAGGGCAAATAGAGAAAAAGAGAAAGTGAACTGTAAACCATAGGACTTGTATAAATAGCTATGCATACAGATAAAAGAAGGCAGCCACTGACACATGGTATAAGAACACCCCTAACGTATGTGGAAAGAATCCAAGGGCAAATTAAAGTCTGCAGTGTACAACATGCTGCAGGTCGCATGGGTTTGTCTTACAGGTGGCTTCCCTGAGACATCTGCCTTATTTCCCATTCCTCCAATTCTATTCTTCAACTCCTGTTCCAAAATCTGCATTTTCTGCCTTTTTGTTTTTTAAATGTCCACTGAAGCTGTTATAGATCTTAGTAGAAATCAAATTGAACCCACAGGCCTGGATAACCCACTAAAGCCAGACTTTACAATGTCCAAAAGGCCAATGTCACAGAAACCCAGAGTTTACTATAGACCTGGCAGGCATCAACTGTAGTAGAGCCCATTTACAAACAAAAACTGAAACTTAATTCAAACTACCACAAAATTAAACAAAATGTAAAGCTTCTCTGTGCTGAATGCAAACAGTGATACACATACGTTACCACATGATACCCTCATTCCTCTTCTTTTATTTACAGCTGTGAAATGACACTTCTAGCACTGAAAACTTTTGGACCTAACATGCTCAAACTTCTTTTTCAAAATTATTTGGAACATTTCTCAGTTATGGCCACACCTCTGCTGGTAAAGCAAAAGACATGTTTTCTATAGAGGGACCAAACAAGAAACTACACTTTTCTGAGAATTTTTTTAGCAGAGTTCAGATAGATCTCATTTTTACTTAATTTCTTAGTCTGTTTAGTGGTAAGAAGCAAGTCTTTACCAAATCAGTTCTCAGATCAGTTTTGCTTAGCAAAACAGTTTTGCTTACCAAAACCCCCCCAAATAAACAGAAGCATGCCCCAAAGATGGATTTCAAATTAACTGACAACTCAGTTACCCTACAGGCAACTCAATGAAATCATTTTTTCACTGCAGACTAGAAAAAAAGTAATTTATTTGGGTTTTAAGGAAGGAATAGTGATAAATACTAGCAACATTATATGTATTAATAGTACTACACTTAGTAGTAATACAACACCGTTTTGATGCAGTCCAAAATTATGTTAGTCTTCTTTTGCAGTTATGCCAGACTTCACTCATATTGTTTTTGATACAACAAGATTAATAGAATCTTTTTCATAGCACTCCCATCCAGCTTTTAGCCATTTTATATTTATATTTTTGATTATTCTTCAAAATTCTTCCCAAGGTATAGCACCTTGCATGTCATTATTGAGCTTCATCCTGTTGGTCTAGCCCAGGTTCCCAACCTATCAAGATCCTTCTGAATTGCACTGCTGTCTTCCAGTGGGTTTGAAATCCTTCCTAGTTTCATGTTGTCTACAAATTTGCTCAGGGAACTCTATTCCAGCATCCAAATCCTTAGTAAATACATTGAACTGAGCCCAGGACAGACCCCTGTGGGACCCCAGTCAAAACCTCCTGCCACTCTTACAAGGATCCATATATGATTGATTACTGTATGCTTGTGGCTTTTGAGCCAATCACCTATCCACCTTGTAGTTTTGTCTAGCCCTCATTTCTCCAATTTCTTTATAAGGTCATGTGAGATTTTGTCAAAAGCTTTACTGAAGCCCAGATACACTATACCTAGTGTGTTCCCTTCATTCGCTTACCTAATAATGTTGTCAAAGAAGGAGATGCAATATGTTTGACATAATGTATTCTTAGCAAATCCATGCTGGCTGTTCATTATCAGGCTTTCCTCTTGCAGTTCCTTGTAAAGAGTCATTCTTATGATATACTCTAGTAACTGGGTATTGAAGTCAGGCTAACTGGTCTACCATTCCCCAGGTCCCGCTTTTTGCCTTTTTTTTAAAGAGGGGCACTATGTTGGCCCTTTTTCTGGTACCTTGCCCATCTCCCACGACTTGGTAAATATTATTGCCAAGGGCTCCAAGATCATCTGTGCCAGCTGTTTCAGTGCCCTGGGATGAAGTTCATCTAGTCCTGCTGACTCAAATCCATTACAACCAGTCAAAAGCTCTCTGACTTTCTCTTCCATTATTTCAGTCCTCTGCTTGTCCCCTTCCATATCCAAATAATCACTATTAGCCATGTGACAAACAACATAACTCTCGCACCCCAAATCCAGATGACAAATTGGTGTTTCTGTCCTCTGCTGAAGTTACTTATCAACCACTGCCTCCTCCTTCTTCTGGGTGGAGTTGCCTTGGAGTTCACATCCATGGAGCCCTGCACACTTCCTGCCTTTTAGACTTCTGGGTTCTGTGCTTCTTACCTGCTGTTATCTGGATCTTCAGCTTTTTGCCAACTCTTCCACTGCAGGGTGCTTAAGAGTAGCTTCCTGACTTCAGATTGCCTTATAAGAGGCTAAAGACTAGTGGCAACATGTGACTATTAAAGGAGGAGGATCTCCAGTTTTCAAAAGGAACACTTTTTCCTGACTTCTACCCAAGAAGTCTTCATATTCCCTGATAAAATGTTGTGTGAATACCTGTACTTCTAAACCTTCAATCTTTCCTTGAAAGTAAGACACCAGCTTCACTTGGCACAAATGAAATGGTCTCAGCTTTCTGGGAGGAACACAGACACAGCACCTCCCACACAAGTAACACCTATTGGTCCAGTCTCCATTTATACCTCCTATGCTCCCTGGAGTACTAGGTTCTAGATACAGTTGGTGATTTGACAATTCAGAAAATACTTGGTCAAGTAACTGGTCAAATTATAGTCAAATAGCGGTCCAATATTTTCATCATTAATTTACTAGAAGAGTAGAAAGAGACTATACTCTCCAATAGGTCAAATATTTACATTAATTACAAAAAACAAGCCAGCTGTTATTGTGAAATAATGAAGTTAAATTCTAAAAAACTGTAATGAACTTTTATAACTATATAATTATATAACTATAACTTGTAAATGTAAATGTGAACGATATTCAAGACTTAACAGATAGTTTCTCTGCACTCAGGTAAATATAATGTCCCATATAGAAAGGAATCAGGTTCAACAACCAAAGAAGAAGAAACACTAATAAGATGTTGTAACTCTGTACATTCATCTCCTAGGGAGACACCTATCTAGGAATGAAAGTATTTCTGGTGTTGTTCACAGCTATTAGCCATGGGACCTCAAAAATCCTTTTCTCTTCTGAAAGAGACTGAAAAAGATCAGCAGATGAGTCAGTTATAGGAGAAGAGCCTGCTCCTAACTGGACAGATAGACAGACAGTCAGACAGAGAGTGACTGAAGGTTATTGGCTTCTCTTCCATCCAGAACACAAAACACCAGCAGACTCCTTCAAAACCTGAAGAAGGGTGTTTGTGCTGCAAGCTTGCAAGGAATAATTTTTCCAACTATTTAGTTGGTCTAATAAAATATATCACACTTACCCAAAGAATCTTGTCTGTCTGAAGGTAAGGATCCCTCACTCCTTCCCTTGCCAGCAGATGACACTATGAAGCAATTAAAAAGGTAGGCTGCCACTTAGACAAAGGCATTCTTGGCTTTGTGGAATATTTGGCATTTTTTATTTCAGTCAAATACTAGGCAATCAATTGAACAGGCAATTGACATTGTTTGACCAGTCAGTTTACTAGCTTGCCGAGCCTAGTTTTCGAAAACAAACCAAACCAACCAACCACAGAAGCATGTCTGCATATGCATACATACGCATATACTGCTGGTTCTTGACTCTCTCCTGCAGCAAACTGCCAAACAAACCCCCTCTATCAGCCTCTCCTCTGTTCACAAATGGCTGTCATTTATAAGGCTGCCTAGCCAGGCCTGCCTGCGCCTGTCTCTCAAATAGTTAGACTAGTCTCACTGAACCAAAGCATTCCACACAGAGCTGCAAGCACAAACCCTTTTGTGAAGTAGTATGTCTGATCATAGTTTTAAGAAGGTATATATCTATTCTGCCACTTTCAAGATTGTTACAATCAATAATACAATTTTTATTTTTACCTATTTATTTTAGTGGTGATCCTGACTCTTGTCTGCCACATTTTGATGGAAATATGTTTTTCTTCTTTTATCGGGAGGGATGGATTTAAACACCACTAGATTTTAACCTGAATGTTTATTTATTTTCCAGCACAGAACTCTTGAAGTCTTCTTCTAAGGCTATGCAAATACTATCATGCTTATTGAAAAAAACTCAGTGATTAATTATTTTCTCTGTTAATTGTCTTTTATTAATTTTGAATTGCACAACATAAATTATTAAGTCTTAAATGGTTCATAATTTTCTTTTCCACTTCTTTACAGATAGTTTCTCTGCACTCAGGTAAATATAATATCCCATATAGAAAGGAATCAGGTTCAACAACCAAAGAAGAAGAAACACTAATAAGATGTTGTAACTCTGTACATTCTTCTCCTAGGGAGACACCTATCTAGGAATGAAAGTATTTCTGGTGTTGTTCACGGCTATTAGCCACGGGACCTCAAAAATCCTTTCCTAATCAGTAGGTTCAATATATTCACTTTTGCTTTTAGTTCTTTGATTTTTTTTCTTAATATAAAACTTAATAGAAAGATTTTTACTTATGTTTGCCAAGCTCCTGTGTTTTTCCATGTTTCTCCGGTTCTTTTATGCCTTGCTTATATCAACAAATCTTCAAATCGGAGTCAATCTCTACTTGTTGAAGCTCTTCCTAATCTATCATCCAGCTGGTTTGACTCCCCATCACTCCAGCTGTTAGAATTCTTTTCCACTTCCTTGCTCTTGACCACAACACTCCCTTCCCTTTCATCCTGGTCTCTTTTCATCTCCACCCCTCTCTGGGGCCGTCCTAACTTTATGGAGCAGTAACTCCAGAAGCACGGCTCCCGGTAGGATTTCTTTTCCTTCGCCAGCTCCTGCCTGCTCCCAGGCAGTATTGGGATCATCTTCTTCCCTTCTTCACACCTTTCAAGCAGTCACTCCAAAACAGGCAAAAGTCAAACACAAAGACACCACAAATCAGACATCCAGAATTTCTGGTCTTTAAACCACTAGCTCCCAGCAAAGTCTCTTCAAGGTAGTCCCATTCTTGAGCTGCTCCCTTACTTCAGCTTTCAGGCAAACTCCCTCTTTTAGCTTTTCCTCTCATGACTTTAAGATATAATCCAGCTGCTAATTGCCTAGGGTTAGGGAAAAACTTCCCACATAAGCGGATCATTCTTTACCATATTTATTACAGGATTTTTTTTTTCATCATCCTCTGAAGCATATGCTATTATCTGGAGAAGCATTACTGAGTGACATTATACCAAATGACACAAACATACCTAATGAAACCCTTTTACACAGGGTTTCTAGACTGACTGAAATAACATTTAATGTCCTGGAAATTCCAGTTTTGACATCATAATGCAAAGGCTTGGATTGGTCATTAAGGTGTAATCAAACTTTTAAAAAGTTTAACATGGAATCTCCTTGCTTGATGCATCTTTCAACTATAGAGGCTTTTACAGTTGTTTTATTATGTCTTAACCAGCTAGTATTCAGGACGTAAAAACATTTGTCAAAACTGATAAAAGATGTTGCTTTTTTTAAAAATATTCCTTCTGCATAGCCCACATTGTCATTAATTGCATACAGGCTTATATACTTACATCATCTAATGAATTGTCAAGCTGCAAACACAATAAAACTGCCTCAACCTTCAATAGCATATTCCCACATTGTCTTTTAGTTAATGTCTGGAAATAATGGCAAAATGAATTCATCCTTAAATAGTGACATTGCCATACTGTGAAAACAGTTTAAAATATTACGTCTTTCATTAGCAATAAATATATATATACTGAACTCAGGAGGCTTGTCAGTGAGGCCCTAAGGGACTGTGACCACAGGGAGAGGGGAGTTCAAGAAGAGTGGTTGCTCCTCAAGGGAGAGATCCTCAATGCACAAGCTAAGTCTATTCCATCTCGGAGGAAAGGCAGCAAGAGGGCACAGCAGCCCCCCTGGCTCTCCAGTGACCTAGCAGACCTCCTGAGGCTAAAAAGAAAGGCCTACAAAGGATGGAGGATGGGAGTCACCTCCAAGGAGGATTATTCTGCACTGGTCCGGTCCTGTAGGGAGCAGACCAGGAAAGCCAAGGCTGCAACTGAACTCCAGCTAGCTTTGAGCATCAAGGACAATAAAAAGTCCTTTTTCAGATATGTGGGGAGCCGGAGGAAAAGCAGGGGCAACGTTGGACCCCTGCTGAACCAGATGGGGCAACTGACAACTGACGCCCAGGAAAAAGCCAACCTATTAAATAGGTACTTTGTGTCGGTCTTTCATCAGCCCCATGGGACGCCCGTGCCCGCTACAGGGCCGGGAAGTCCGGGTGAGGGTGATCCCCTGCCCTCCATTAATGCTGACTTTGTGAAGGAACATCTTGAGAAGCTGGATACCTTCAAGTCAGCCGGCCCTGACAATCTTCACCCCAGGGTACTCAAGAAGCTGGCGAGCATCATAGCCCAGCCTCTAGCACGGATCATTGAAAACTCTTGGCGCTCTGGTGTAGTGCCCAAAGACTGGAAGAAGGCCAACGTGGTGCCTATCTTCAAGAAAGGGAGGAAAGTGGATCCGGCTAACTATAGGCCCATCAGCCTGACTTCTATCCCGGGGAAGATCTTAGAAAAGCTTATTAAGGAGGCCATCCTTAATGGACTGGCCGACGCCACCATCTTAAGGGATAGCCAGCACGGGTTTGTTGCGGGTAGGTCTTGCTTGACCAATCTCATTTCCTTCTACGACCAGGTGACCTATCACCTGGACAAGGGAGATGAGATTGATGTCATATATCTTGACTTCAAAAAAGCCTTCGATCTGGTGTCCCATGATCGTCTCTTGGAGAAACTGGCCAATTGTCGCCTTGGGTCCCCCACGATCCACTGGCTGGAAAATTGGCTCCGGGGTCAGACCCAGAGGGTAGTAATTGATGGAAGTCACTCATCGTGGTGTCCTGTGACCAGTGGGGTCCCCCAAGGCTCTGTCCTTGGACCCATACTGTTCAACATCTTCATTAATGATGTGGACACTGGAGTCAGAAGCGGACTGGCCAAGTTTGCTGATGACACCAAACTTTGGGGCAAAGCATCCACACCAGAAGTCAGGCGGGTGATCCAGGCTGACCTGGACAGGCTCAGCAAGTGGGCGGATGAGAATCTGATGGTGTTCAATGCCGATAAATGCAAGGTTCTCCACCTTGGGAAGAAAAACCCGCAGCATCCTTATAGGCTCGGCAGTGCTCTGTTGGTTAGCACTATGGAAGAAAGAGACTTGGGGGTCATCATTGACCACAAGATGAACATGAGCCTGCAATGCGATGCTGCGGCTAGTAAAGCGACCAAAACGCTGGCTTGCATCCATAGATGCTTCTCAAGCAAATCCCGGGACGTCATTCTCCCCCTGTACTCGGCCTTAGTGAGGCCGCAGCTGGAGTACTGCGTCCAGTTTTGGGCTCCACAATTCAAAAAGGATGTGGAGAAGCTTGAGAGAGTCCAGAGAAGAGCCACGCGCATGATCAGAGGTCAGGGAAGCAGACCCTACGATGACAGGCTGAGAGCCCTGGGGCTCTTTAGCCTGGAAAAGCGCAGGCTCAGGGGTGATCTGATGGCCACCTACAAGTTTATCAGGGGTGACCACCAGTATCTAGGGGAACGTTTGTTCACCAGAGCGCCCCAAGGGATGACGAGGACGAATGGTCACAAACTACTACAAGATCGTTTCAGGCTGGACATAAGGAAGAATTTCTTTACTGTCCGAGCCCCCAAGGTCTGGAACAGCCTGCCGCCGGAGGTTGTTCAAGCGCCTTCATTGAACACCTTCAAGATGAAACTGGATGCTTATCTTGCTGGGATCCTATGACCCCAGCTGACGTCCTGCCCTTTGGGCTGGGGGCTGGACTCGATGATCTTCCGAGGTCCCTTCCAGCCCTAATGTCTATGAAATCTATGAACTCAGAAAATTATGTAGTGAAAGTCAAAGAAAAAGTAAGAGCCATTTAAATCTTTGAGTTGGGTTAATGATATGGATCCAATAAAACCAATGTTATTGGTTAGCCAGGTTGTAGTCATATTGGTCCAGAGGCAAAAGCAAGTGCAATCATAACTTATGGTAGAGGTGATATCTTTTAAATTAAATTAAATTAAATCAAATCAATTAAAGACATTTTAGTAAAAATCTACTTGCTCTAATACAAGATAGCATCTCTACCATGAGTTCTGATTATCAATGTTGTTGAGAAGTTTTCACTTTAAAACAAAACATATTCACAAAACAACTAGACTTCTTGACATATATTTATTATGAGAAAAAAATCTTTGGTTATGAATTATATATTTTAGAATTAATTTTATCAAAATATGTTGAAATGCCTTTTCCTTAATAAGGGTTGCCTCCAAATTTAAAATACCCAACAACTGCAAATCTTTTGCAGGCAAATTTTCTAAAAGCCAGCACAATTCATGTCTTGGCTTTGCACAGTCTCCATTAACAAGTGCACTACATCATACAAAAATTAAAATTGTGTGTCTTTCTGGTGCCAGGACTATTACCTTCAGTGCCTTGATGCATATATATTTTTTTTTTCCTCAAGATTGATTTCTCTGTGCCAGTCCCTTTTTTTTTTTAAAAAACATGAGTTTCTATTCATGTTTCTTTTTGGTTTTCTTCCCTTTTCTTAATTCCTACACACCAATATGGTCATTTAAAAAAAATTTCATTCTTACATGGGTTGTATCAACCTGAATTAAGTGTGATACTTAAAGGTGGAACCTTCAACTTAGGACTTCCTAGGCCTCTGAATGTGGGAAGCAGTAAGGGAAGAGAAGCAGTGGACAGATCTGTCTGGAGAAGCCCTATATAAAACTTTTTTCCTTAGCATTCATTCTTTGCCTCTGTAAGATACAGGCTAGTGGACTAGAAGGAGCTGTGGTCTGATATAGTCTGGGATTTCTTATGTTCTTATTTATTTATTTTTATGTCATCCTATCCAAAGATGGCTCAAGGTGGCTTGCAATATAAGTCACAAAGTCAATGTTGGTTATGTAAAAAAACCCATTTTTCTGAAGTTTACATTAGCTTCTGTCAGTTAAGTCAAAGGAGGGGTACCAAAGATCTGGCCTCTGTGGGGCTCTCAGAGTGGCTGTGAATTTGGGGGCAGGGCCTGCCACAAAACTCCCAGTGACAAACCTCCAATGGGAAAGTGCATCAGTGGTGGGGTAGGGGAAATGATGGCTGAGTTAACCCCTGTGCTGCTGTCTGCTTCACTGTGGCTCACCATAGGGTCCAGATCTGTTGTAGGACATTCTTTACAGTCCAGATCTCGCCCAGGGGCACAGATGAGTTTGAGAATCCTGAATCCAAGAATTATTCTCTAATTTCTTCTCTCCCCACCCTTTATTTTCCTTCCTTTTCATTTTTTTTAACATCTATTTAGGATTATATTTTTAGAATTAATTCTTCAAATGCTATTGGTAACACTTCACTAATTTCCAAAGCTTCAATTTTTTGGAATTCTTCATTCCTTCATTTTGTTCCCATTAATCATTGTAAACCTCATTTCATCCATTTTTACCTCTTCCGCTAAAGATGCTTCTTTTTGTTTAAGGTCTTCTCTCTTCTTCTTCAAAAGAAGTTTTGCTCTCCACAGTGCCCAGAAGTTTCAGGGTTCTGCTACGTAGAGATTATTTAGAGAAGATTTTCAAGTCGGAAGCTAGATGTTTTCAAATCCCTGCTTCCACTGGCCACATCCTTATGAGCAGGAACATGCACTTTGCGGTGCCTCAACAGGTTTTGCTTCACCATGCGGCATATTTGCAACATGGTGGCAAAATCAGAAATCAGAATATGCATAAGCTCTTTCTTGTTACTGAGTCTTTATTGTCCGACTAGTCACTCTGACTCCAGGCATTCTAGCCTGTTCCTTTCCCACAGACTTGTTATCTACTATGCCATCTGGGAACTGGGCAATAGTGCCCTGTTTTTTGCATGCTCAAAATCACGGTGATCCTAATAGCTTATGTTCAACTCTACTTTAATTATCAATTCAGGGACATGTGATGGTTGAAGCAGATGAACACGTATTTTGCAGAGGTTTTCTTCATAACTCTTGACATCACAAGAGATAAGCATAGGCATACAATCTAAAAATCTATATGCAGTTTCCTGCCTTTATTTCTTCACAATTCAAGAATTCCTTAGGATTCAGTCAGAGCTTTTCAATGTGTCCAGGATCCTTCCCATCTTTCTTCTCCTTTTGCATGGTTTATCTTTCTAGTCTGGTCTCTTTTCCCTCACTACAAAGATCAGCAGGAGATCCTTTCTTATTTAGCTTCTTGTCCTTTTTGTCAAGTAATCTCCTGGTCAGCCACAAAATCTCAGGATGATCGTCAGGTAATCTGTTGTTCAGTCACCACCCATCTTCAGGTCTGGTTTGGAATAAAAGGTTTGTCCTGGGCAGTAGTTAACTCTTTGCCCAATGGATCAAGGTATGATAAACTTCCATCGCTTGTCCATTGTTAAATTCTCTAATAGAAATAATTCTACTTAAAACATGCAGGTGTTCAACCTCCCATTTTCCTTCCCTTTGAGGCTAAGTACAAACAGTCAAAAAGCCCGAGGCTAAATCAACTGAATCTTCACAGGTTAGTCTAAATGCATAGATTGAACCAATAAGCAAGTGAATAGACATTCACTTTTGATTCTGGAAATGGACCCCCATGCATGCAGTGGCAGTTTATGTGCACTGAACTTCTGTTGTGTTACAGATTTGAACTGGTTTCTGATCACTTATACCAGTTTATGTGTAATTTCTGCCCCTAGCCTGAAAGCCTTTTCCAGAAACTCATATTTCAACTCAACGTATTTAAAATCCTTTTATATCTCATGCCTAAAATGATTTAGAACTAGCTCATAAACATTTATTCTTGTGCCAACACTGTCTTTTAGTTTAAATAGATCTTTTCTTTCCTTCTTTATCTGAAGATTATCCAGGATGTAAACAACCCCCAAGATTGTACCTGTAGACAGAAAGCTTTCTGCTCCTCACTGTCATTTTGATAGGTTAACCCAGACTAGCTCTTGTATTATCCTCTCAGAAAACAGACTCTTCACTCTCCTCTGGATGTGTTCCAGTCCTACCTCATGTTTTTCACACTAGATACACAGAGTTTCAGATAATGGCATTAGCACTTTTCTATCTCTAATGAAAATATGTTACCTGATATATCCTAAGATCACATTTCCTTTTTCAAACCACTGCATTGGTGGCTCATCCTATGATCTCCTGATACAACCAGATCTCTCTCCCAAGTGATTTCCAGATAATATGGTCTCATGTTAGTGGAAATTCTGTTTAGTCTTTAACAGTATGACTCTGCACTTTTTACTATTAAAATTCATCCTATTTCTGTGGCTCCCCAAAATCATCAAAAGCTGAGTGTACAGAAATTCCTTCTCTACTAATGATGCCTCCCAACTTTGTATCATCTATACCTACTTGTCAAGGTAGTTGATCAAAATAAATTTCAAAACCAGTCTCCTTAATGGAGCTTATTAGTGATCTCCATTAAACAGTTACCCTTTCACAACACATTATCTTCCTTTTGAATAGTCCCATATAGGATTGCATCAAATCCTTTACTGAAGCCCAGTAGGTTAGACCTACTGCATTACACTTGAATGAAAATTCAGTTATCTTTTCAAAGAAAGCCTTCTGGTTGGTGTGGCACAATCTATGTTTGGTAAAACCAAGTTGAACTTTACCTCATTTTCCATTTACTTCCATGGTTAAAATTATTCTCTCTTTTAAATTTGTTCTAATGTCTTGCATATTATTGAGGTAAGATTAATGGGGCTTCTGGTTGTCCAAATTATTTTTTAATATAAAGAGCATGTCAGCTATTCTCCAATCATAAATAGCACCTCGTACATTGATAGAGTCCACTAACATTGTTGCTACTGGACATACCATTTCATATTCCCAGTTCTTTCTGGGATGATTATTCAAAACCCCTAAGTTAAAGGACATTCACATTCACATTTGTATTAGCTATGCTGTGGCTGAACCTGTCTTCAAAACCATCAACCTTACTGATTACTAAGAAAAAGTATGAACTAAAGACTGGAAGCATACCCCGATTTCTTAAATATCTACCACAGCCTGACTGCAAAGAAGTCCCATTTTTCCCTTGTTCTCTTTGTAGTATATTAGTAAAGATTATTTTGCTATTTATTTTGCCGAACTCTGTAGGAGCTCAACTTGCCTTTAATTTACAAATATCCAACTCCCCCTCCCCTCCCCCCCCCCCTCCTCCCCCGGCACCAGAAATAAAATATCACTGCACATGACTGGTCTATTTTTTCTCAATATGTATCTGATATTAGGAGATCTTTACTATTAGGCTTTTAAAAACAGAAGAGGCACCTATTTTGTTTTTAAAATTGCATCCAGTTATCCTCCATACATGAAGTGATTTTATACAGAAGTCGATTAAACCTCCAGGTTCAAGGGAGGATTCATGATTAGAGGCAAATAAAAAGCAAAGGTTTTCATCATTAAAATATGCATAAAGCATCCACACTGGATTAAAAAAGAAAAAACTCTGATAAGATAGATATTCTGTAATGACATTACTCCTGCTTCTTGGCTCCTACTTTAGGACATTATGTACATTTTTTGTAAACAGAATGACATCAAATAAATACCCTGCTTCTCCATCATTTCTTGTCCTAATGGAAACAACCTAGAAACCCCTGGACTTTGTATTAACCAGTAAGCTCAAAAGAGGCAATAATAGTATGGATTTTCTTTATTCTTCCTTTCCAAATATAGGACCTTGCATTTTTGACGAGTTAGTGCTCAGAGGCATCAATGGAAGCCCTTTCCTGGATGCCAGGGAGAATATGGCTGATATAAGAACTCCATAGTCCCTCTCCTGGCAGCATCGTCTTGAGTGGGAGAAATAATAAGGATGACAAGGGGCCAAAGAGACAAGGTTTGCATGTAACATTTACATCCTCTGAATTATCTATATATTCTTATAACCTATCTCATGTAGTAAATGAATAACTTAAGATGATACATAAGTGAACACTATTTAAATTAAATGTCTCTCCTAAATAAGAGACTACCAAAAATATTTATTCAGTTTTGCAACTGTATTTACACACCTCCTCTCTTCCTAGATCTTAAGTCTGGCAAAACATTTTAATATTCCTATGAGTTTGATTACTGTTCTATCATGCAAGAGATGTTCTAAAACCAGACAAAATACACTGGCATCTCCAAATCACAAATTTCTTGGGACTCAATTAATTTAAGGAAAGTGAAGACCACTTGCTATGTATTTGAAATGCACTGAAAGCACAACATAATCTACTGTTGCATTTTACTTGTCCCTGAACAGGGAGACTTTTGTAATATAATAAGTATAGCATTGTTATTGCAGTTGCTGACAACAGATAGCAGGTTAAACTGTTTATAGCACTTTAGTATTATAGATAGTTTGGATGCTGCATCAACATAAAGTTATAAAAGTAAGATAATGGATTCTCTTTTTTGGCAAATTTGATCATTAATGAATCATATAATCATACATGAATGACAGATTCTTGATCTTTCAAACACTATTTTGACTATTCTTCATGTGCACTCAAAACCACTCACAGATTCATTGTACATTTCATAATATAGTCATTGTAGTTTCATAGTTTCATAGTTAGTAGGGTGGGAAGGGACCTGAGCAGATCATCAAGTCTGACTCCCTACCACAGGCAGGAAAGAATGCTGGGGTCAGACGACTCTGGCAAGGTGTTTATCTAGCCTCCTCTTAAAGACCCCCAGGGTAGAAGCGAGGACCACTTTCCTTGGAAGTTGGTTCCAGATCCTAGCCAACCTGACTGTGAAGTAGTGCCTCCTGATATCCAGGCTGAATCTGCTCTCTGTCAGCTTATGGCCATTGTTCCTTGTTACTACTGGTAGTGCTCAGGGGAACAGGGACTCTCCCATTGCCTGCTGGTCTCCCTTGGTCAGTTTATAGACAGCCACCAGATCGCCTCTCAGCTTTCTCTTGTGGAGGCTGAACAGGTTCAGATCCCATAGCCTCTCCTCATAGGACCTGTCCTGCTGCCCAGTGATCATGCGAGTGGCCCTCCTCTGGACCCTCTCGATGTTGTCCACATCCCTCCTGAAGTGTGGCACCCAGAACTGGATGCAGTATTCCAACTGGGGCCTGACCAAGGTCGCATAGAGGGGGAGGATCACCTCCTTGCACCTGCTCACGATGTATTTGTGGATGCATGATAAGGTGCGATTAGCCTTTCTAACTGCATCCCCACATTGGCAGCCCATGTTCATCTTTGAGTCAATAATGACTCCAAGATCCTTTTCTGCCTCTGTGCTGACGAAAAAGGAGTTCCCCAGCCTGTAGGTATGCTGCTGGTTCTTCCTCCCTAGGTGCAGCACCTTGCACTTGTCAGTGTTGAAACCCATCCTATTTTCATCTGCCCACCTCTGTAGCCTGTCCAGATCTGATTGCAGCTTGTCCCTCCCCTCTAGTGTGCCCACCTCCCCCCCACATCTTAGTGTTCAAATTCACAGATGACAAGGTGCTATTCACCCCCTCGTCCAAGTCGCTGATGAAGATGATGAACAGTGCAGGCCCAAGGACCGAGCCCTGTGGAACCCCACTGCCCACATGCTTCCAGGTCAAAAAAGACTCGTCCACTACCTCTGTCTGGGTACGGCCAATTGGCGACCCATCTGACCGTGTAGGGATCAACACCACAGTCGCCTAATTTTTTAATGAGAATAGGGTGAGAGACAGTGTCGAAAGCTTTTCTAAAGTCCAGAAAGATGATCATTTATTTACTATTCCATATTTCAACCTGATGTTTTCTAATATATTAAGACTACCTTCTTGTCTTAGCATTCAAGACATTATTTGTCTTCTTGTATCTGCATATCTTTTAAAACCACGATCAATTACATTCTGATTTGTTAAACTTTTGTACACAGCCTAAAGGCTGCACAGATAATATAGTTAAGCAATAATTTCATCCAATTTATCTATGTTGCTAATTACCTCAAGTAGAATTGAAATTGTTGCAATCTAATATAAATCTCGCTTTTAAATTCTATTTATGTTACTTCTTCTGTTTCATTGTCTTTTCTTGATAAAATTTACCCTTCATACTATTTCTGACATACCCATTCATGCTTTTATGGAGTACTACAAGTCTTTTCTGGAGAAGGTTTTTGAAAAAAAAAACCCACATATTTTATGCTACATCTACAGTATTCCAAAAAAGGATTCTGCAATTTCAGGAAAGGGATTCTATTAGTTGGCTTGCTGCAAAATTCATACAAAGGTATTGGGAAAAATATTCCTCTTCTGACAACCAGGGAAATAATTGTCATCACTGTATGAGAATACTGTTAATTTTCTTCAAACCTAGGAAAGAGATGCAAACCAATGCTTAAAAGAAAGCAATAATGGGTATAGAGAGCAAGGATGAGGGTTTTTTTGGGAGGGTAGGGTGGGGGGGCGGGTAGTGGTATCTTTTACTAGACCAACTACATGACTGGGAAAGATTTTAGGAAGCTTTCATGCCTTCCTTCAGTTCAATAAAAGGTATTAACCCCCACCCCCACCAAAAAAAAAATCTGTGCCTCTTGCATATATCCTGGACTACCATAGCTACATTGTTTCAATACTATACAAAGCAATGCATTTCTTACATTCCTACTCTATAGGGAGACCAAAGTCTATTAAAAACACTGGACAGCCTAAAAGATGTGTCATATTAAAAAGAAAATCCAGGATTTATTGCACCCTGAAAAGACTAGACTGTGTAACAGATCCTAAAAACATTCTTTCCAGATAAACTCAGGAACTTTGGCCAAACCGCTCGCTAGCACAGAAGGGAGATTACTTAGAGTGACAGCAGGGCTTCATTATGATCCATTATTCCAAACACTCTGAACTTCCAAGTAAAGTAATAAATGCTCTGGGTAGCCTAGAGAAAAAGCAAATATTTAAAAATATCTGAAAAATTTATAGTAGATTTAAAATGGTGCCTGGGACATCAGAAGCTTTTGATAAATTAAAGAAGCAAGGTAAACAACATTAACTATGCACCACCTTCAGCTCAGTCCTAACAAGATTCAAAAAAAATTCTGCTTCCATACATATCCTTTCTCTAGAAACATGAATGTAAGCAAATACTTCCTATAGCAGAAAATACATGCCAACAGACCCAAACTATTTGAACTTAAGACTCCAAAGATTACAAAAAATGTTACTACTGCAAATTTTATTCATAGAAGCAATGAAGGGAATGAAAAAGCTTTTTGTGTAACCCAGGCAGTACTCCAAGAGGTACCCCCTCTCCAATTGAAGGGATCAAAGCAGGTGCACAAGCACTGTGGGAGGTGTAAGGACTCTTCTCCCCCTATAGAGCAGAGCCAGACCACCAATAGGGACTTAACTATATACCTTTTAATGAGGGAACAATACTGGGAACATAACCAGTATAAATCAGGGGGGTATAGGGGACACTACAATGCCCTGAAGGGGCAGGATTCAACAAAGGTTAGACACTTACAATCCCAGGCATATTCATCCAGTTGACACAAGACAGGGTTAACCAAAATGTAAAACACAAACAGCAGAACAAACAATACTGGTTGGTATTACTGGAAATACAAAAGGCACAAAATACAAAATGTCAAATTACAAGGAATATAGGGCCTAGGTACCTGGAGGGGGAGAAAGAGGGAAAACACAATGGTCCCTTTCCACTGCAAGATGAATTTCTCCTTGTTAGCTCACTCACCCCAAGTCACCAAAGCTAGAACTTGAACTTGGATCTCCCACAAGGTAGGCAGAAATGCTGCCACACAGCCACCAGTGCTAGTACTGCTCCATACTGCTAGGGGTCTTGACCTTCCTGGAGCCCCGGCCTCACTTCAAGCTGCCTGGCCTCTGATTGGAGGAGCTGGAAACAGAGCTGGGAACCTCTCAGGTCACCGCTCAGATATTGCCGGAGCTGGGGAGCCTCTCCTGCTGGCCACAGCCTCTCGTAGGGGATCCTGGAGCCCAGCGGGGAGCCTCTCCTGCCAGCTTCACGCCGCACTGCTGAGGACCCCAGTGCTGCCTGCAGGTCCCTCTTCTTCAGGTTCTTCTTGAGCAACTCCTCCTGCCCCGCTCTTGCCAGCTCCTTGAAGCTCCTTCCTTGTGGTCCCTCACTGGTCTCTCCTGAGTCAGCCACACTGCCCCTTTTATCCCCCTCCAGGTGACCCAAGGGACCAATAAGGGGACATGGAGGGTGAATCTCTGGGGCCTGATTGGTGAGGAAAGGGAATCCCAAGTCCTTCAATCATCTTTTACCCCTTCAAAACCCCTGGGCCAAATCATTACCAGATTGGTGAGGAAAGGGAATCCCAAGTCCTCCAATCATCTTTTGCCCTTTCAAAACCCCTGGGCTAAGTCACTGCCAGCTAGCCCATCACATTTTGTATCAAATTTAACCTAACTCTTCCAGCCATGATCTTGAAGCCACCAGCCACCTCTGGACAAATTCCTCCAACAAACAGAGCTCAGTGAGAAATCCCACAATATTTTGAGGGCTAGGCAGAATGTCAATGATTTTTTCAGGTGATCTTGTGCCCAAGTAATTTTCAGTTGCTTTAAAGTTAAGTACAGAAAAGTCAAAAAGCCCAAGGATGAATTGGTTCAATCTTTGCAGGTTTCTGTAAACTGCTTAGATTGAACCCAGAAGAAAGTAAACCAATGTTTCCTTTTCACAAATGAAAGGCAGCCAGATCCCTTCAGTGGTCCACAGCAGGAGCCAGGGGGTGCTAAAGCACCCAGTCAGCTGAGGAGGGACCATAGGAGGAACCGTCCCACCCAGTGGCAATGGATAGGGACTGCACAAGGTGCACATGCACCCTTTGAGAGCATTGGTGCACCCCCTGTCAGGCTGCATTCCCTGCTTAGGTGACAGGTTGGGAGGCAGGCGGAAGTGCCAGTGCCTGCTGTGAGAGCACCAGCCAGAATGAAGCAGCGGATGAAGTGGCTGCAACACTCCCGGAAATGGCTGCAGCCGCTTCTGGAAGTGGCTGCGGCCATTTCTGGGAGCTCCACGGCCGCTTTCAAGTGAGTACAATCGGCCACGGGCAACCCACCCCACATGGTTGGCAAGATTGGCCGTGGGGGGACCCCTCCCTCTCCAGTTGGCTAGATTGGCTGCATGGGGACCCACCCCCCTGGGTCGTTGACTGGTCACTGAGTGGGCACGTGCCTCCCCTGACTCAGACTGCACCAGTTGCCCATGGTCCCACTAGACCCCCAACTGGGGTCTGCTGGGGAATGCGAGGAAGGAATCCCCCAGTGGGGTATTTCCCTATCTCTCCCTGTGCCCAGAGCCTATCCCTCTAGCCACACCCCCTTCTCAGTCCTGGATGGCTGAGGAGGGAGCCTGGGGGAAAACTCCCCTCTGTGCTGCACCAGACCCCCAGCCAGGGTCTCCCCCACTCAAGGGAAAGGGGGAAGGGGGGATGCCTCAAGCAGGGTGCTTCTTCTTTTCGCCCCATGCCCAGTTTGTCCTCCTAGCCACCCCCCCTCCTCAGTCTGGGCTGGCTGAGGAGGGATGTGGGGAAAAACCCTCCCCTCTGCCTGTCACTGAACTCCCAGCTGGGGTCTCCCTAGTGTGGGGGGAAGTAGGGAGGAACGTTTCTCCTCCCCCCGCAACCCAGAGCCAGGAGCTGGACCTATCACCTGGCCATGCCAGCTTCTTGCCCAACAGCCAGCTAAAGAGGGAGTCGGGGGTGGAGAATGGACTCCTGCCCAACTCCAAACCCCTAGCTGAGCTGTGCGGGGCAGGGCGGGGAGCCCTCAGTGGGGCCCGTTTCTCCCCCACTCCCCTCTCAGCCAGCCTGCTGGCTAAGCATGGAGCATACCTGGGTGCTTGGCCCAGCTCCTGGCTTGGGCAGGGGAGTAAACACCCCACTGCAAGCTTCCCCGCAGCTGGGAGCTGGGCTGATCACTAGGCCACACCCTCTGTTTGGCCAGTGGGTCAGCCGGGGGGGGGGCAGGGAGGGAAAAGGCCCTCATTGTGGGCTTCCCACCTCCTGTCCCAGTCACAGCCTGGCTGGCAGGGTCCAAAGCTGGACGGGGCAGGGGTGTTTTCCGCCCTACTTCCTTCTCAGCTGGTCTGCCAGCTGAGCAGCGGGCATAGCTGGGTGATTGCCCCAGTTCCCGGCTGCAGGGAAGCCTGAAGTGGGGGCTTTATGCCCCCTCCTGAGCTCAAAGCTGGGCTGATCACCTGGCCACACCCCCTGCTCAGCTGGCAGGCCAGCTGAGAAGGGGGAGGGGGGGCAAATGCCTCCCTCAACCTGGCTGTGGACCCCCAGCCAAACTGCGCCTGGGACAGGTGGTGGGAGCCCCTTAGTGGGGGCCATTCCCCCCCACCCCACTCCCTCCTCAGCTGGCCCACTGGTCAGGTGATCGCCCCAGCTCCTGGCTCAGGTGAGGGTGTAAGCTCCCATTCTGGGCTTCCCCAAACCCAGGAGCCAGGCCAATAACCTGGCAACATTTCCTCCCAGGCCGGCAGACTGGCTGAGCAGAGACTGAGGAAAAAAACAGCAACCTCCTCCCACTCCCTCTCCCAACACCATTTCAGACCCCCAGCCAACTGCACCTGGCATGGGGGAGGGGTGGAGTCCACAGTGTGGGCTTTACTCTTCTCACCCAAGCTGGGAGTTGGGGCAATACCCTAGCCATGCTCCCTCCCCAGCCAGTGGGCTAGCTGAGGGAGTGGGGGGTGAAATGCCTCCCCCGATGTGTCCAGCAGAGGGGGGAAGCCCGCTGTAGGATGCAGTATTCCCCATGCCTAAGTTGGGAGCTGGGCCAATTCACCCACCCGAGGAGGATGTAGGGGTGGGCCCATGGGAACTTGCCCAGCCCCTGGCTGCCTGGCTCCTGGGGATGGAAAAGTCTCTGCTGCTAGCTGGGGGTGGGGCTCTGGTGGAGCAGAAAGTAAACTACAGTTGCATCTTACGCGGGGGTTACATTCTAAAGGCAGCACGTAAGACAAAAATCGTGTGTAGTGAAAACGCATATTACTGTGCCAGCAGTGACTGCCTCTGCCTCCAAAACCTCCCGCCGCCGCGGCGGAGCTGTGCTTAGAGCTGTGCGGCTGGCAGCAGAGGTGCAGCGCCGGGTGGTGGTGGGGATGGCTGCATGCCGCCCGGCCACCACCATGCCCGGCAGCTGTCCACACAGCTCCGGGCACGGCTCCATGGCGGCGGCGGGAGGTTTTGGAGGCAGAGGCAGTCACCGCTGGCAGCGTGGTGGTGGCCAGGCCTCTAGGTAAGCGGCAGTAACACGTGCAGACTCAAGCCCCGCGCCCCCCTCCCCACCCGTGTATAGCTGAATTCACGCAAGTTAAATGCACGTATGATGTGACTGACCTGTACAGCCCGGGGCTGCACAGCATCCTGGGATGTTGGAGTACTATGAGTTAAGTTGAATTGGGAGGGGGTCTGGGACAGAAGTTCCATAAACTGGTTTGACCTAGATCAGGTAAGCCTGATACTACATCCAACAAGGTTTATTTTAAACCAGTTTGGGACATTTTGAAACTGGTTTATGTGCACTGAACTTCTGTTCTGTTATAGGTTTAAAATGGATTCCTGATCACTTAAACCGGTTTAAGTGTAACTTCTGTTCCTAAAATAAGTGCCCAAGTAACTTAATTTTCAAATACTGCCAATCCACAACACATTATGGATAATGCTGAAAAATAAAATCAGAGTCCAAGCATCAGGAAATTAACAAAATTAAGAATAAACTATATTGCAACTGATATTGAAAGACCTACAACATGGGAAAGAGTTTCTTACCACAACAATTCAAAAGTAATAAATATCACTGAAAATTAAGGCCATGTGCAGGCATTATGGCTGCCTATAAACATGCTCATTTCTGACCTGTTCTACATTTCAATTAGAACGTTCTAGCATTGCCTCACCATCAAACGTACTAAGCCCCCGTGTTTTAAAGTGGCCACGGGGGGCGCTTTATGTAAACTGTGTTAAATACGGTTTAGATAAAGCATCCCACAGTGATTTTTAAACACACGGGGGCTTAATACATGTGACAGGAGGTGTTTTTATTAGAGTGGCTGTCTGGGAACTGATTTAATTAAAATGTTCCCATTCACCCCCGAGCACATGCATAGGCAGCCTAATTTCTGTCTGGAGTTACCACTTTCCCAGTACAAACTATGAGTGTACATGAACTCATTCAACTTCTCCCAGGGGAAATTCCCCCTCCGAGAGAAAGATCTACCATGTGCCAACTAGGGATGTAAATATTGTTTAAAAATATATCCATTTAACCTCCTCTGATTATATTGGTTAAATAGTTACTTGATAGCTCATACCTAGTTTAGCGACCTGTCAGGAATGGACCTGGCCCCTTATGTCTTCACTGCGCTCCCAACGCTGAACAGGCTCCAAGCCACTGGCAGGGAGCCACAGGAGGGAGGCAGCGAGCATTGCTGATCCAACAGCGGTGATTGTCCAGCTACAGAGCCACAGTTTCTTTTCACCCCCATGGCCAGGGGCTGGGGCTGGAGCTGTAGACAGAGCTGGGGCTGTGGACCTCCCCTGTGCCTGGATCCTACCACTATGGGGAGGAAGGGAGATGCCAGGCCTCCCACAGGGTTCAGGTGGGTCCTTCCTGCTGCAGCAGTGAGACTCCAGGCCATGTGGTAGGTCTGTCTGGCCCCCCTGCAACTGCAGGGCCAGGCTGCCTGTGCCTCCTGCCACACTTGTGCTACTGCAGACCAGATCTGAAAAACTTCTCCATACTGCCATGAGCGGTTTTCCCCAGCTTGCCCCAAGGGAAGAGGGTGTCTAATCCCAGTGGGGCAGCCTCTGTCACGTGCACTGCATCCTTCCCTCTCCTACCCATGGTGCTGGGACCATGTGGGGCCTGGCCCAGCCCTGAGGTGGGACTAAATGCACAGCTGGCTCAGCCCAAGAAGGCATTGTGGCAGCTGAAGCAGGCGGTGCTAGGTCTGAGGGGTCACCACCAGCCCCTTGCATGAGGATTGAAGCCCTGCATTTCTGACAGCTGGTAATAGTTGCAGCCCTAACACTCCCCACAGGATCCCTGCAGTGCCGCTGCCCCTCAGGAACGCCCTGTGGCTGTGTTCTCCATGCAAGGGGCCAGCAGTGACCCCTCAGACCTAGCATTGTCTACTCCAGATGCCTTGGTGCTTCCTCTGGCCAAGCCAGCCACGCACTCAGCCCCACCTCAGAGCTGGGCCAGGCCTCGTGTGGCTCCAGCATCATGAGCAGGAGGGAGAAGGATGCAGTGTGCCTGAAGGAGGCTTCCCTGTTGGGACCAGACCCTTTCCACCTCTTGAAGAAGAAAGTTTGCTCCAGTGTTTGCGTGTTGTAATGCTGATTTATGGGATTGCCAGGCATGCACAGTTACTGTATTGTCTCGAAGCCACCAGAAGGAGTGAACTCCTGTTCTGTTGGCCCACTTTGCCAGCTTGGGCATGTGCAACTGAGAGAATGTGTGAGACGGGAAAGATGTGTGTCTGTTTGGAGGTAAAGGCGAATGACAAGGTGTGATCAACAAGTGACTGTATCTTGTAAAAGAGTGGTTTGAGTGATGTGATTGGATCTGATACAACTGGCATTGAGTGACAGGACATTCACCTCAGGAGACTGGCTGTTAAGAGTGGTGCAATTCTTACATATAAAAGTCTAGATTTTGGTGCTGGACTGTGAATGTTAAAGTCTGTCTGTGAGTGTGCAGGAGTGTGGGTGTGTGAGAGGACCTTGTGAGGATCTGTCTGTTTTTGTGGTATCTTTGGGTGCATCTACATGGAAGCTATGACGATATCATTACTGCACCATGATTTAGTACCTTTTGGAAGTACTAAATCATGGTGCAGTAACAACCCATACTGTGCTGTACAAATGGTGCATGGTTATTTTTTGCAACTACTTTGCCATGATGGCATGCTATACTGGGGTAGCATGTTGCTATGGTGAAGTAGCTGCTGGTCACATGTAAATGCCCATGTATACTATGTCGTTATAGTGCACTGCTACGGCAACATAGCACCACTTGTAGATGTGCTCTTTGAGTGTGAAGGGGTTTGTATGGTGAACAATGGGTTCTTGAATGTGTTTGTTTCCACTGGGGTATTGTGATTCGGCTCTGTGAGCAGAGATGGGATTGCAAGCATTAGTGAGGCTGGTAGCTCATCCTGTGGAGGGAGCAAGACACTGACCACTATCGCCTGATCTCCTGCATTGGTTTCCTGGAACCTCCCGTTTTTGCCTGATTTGGATTGGCTTCTTCTTCACTTTGGTTACTGGGTTGACTTTGATTTTGCTTACTGCTCATCTATTTTAATATTGGTAGAGTATAGACTGTATTTGTGTGTTTCCTGTGTTTGTATTTGTTAAATCATTGTTACAGTTGTCATCTCTTACCTCCGTAAATATTCCTTATTGCCTGTTCAGCAGATCTGTTCTTATTTTTAACTTTTAAACCTGATTCCCTGTGTGTGTCAGTGATAAACAACTCAGCAAAAATCAACACTGGCACATCAACATCTTAGTGTGCTGGTTGCCCTTGCTGAGACTGAGCCTGACACTAACCTACCATTATTGCTCACTATCCCCAGCAGGCTCTTTTTTCAAATGTATTTGTTCCTGCTACACCCTGAGGCGAGCTGGGGAGAGGCTTGCCTGGAAGCATGGAGGAGCCTTCCATGTCCAGGCCAGAGTGGCACAAGCGCAGCAGGAGACACAGGCAGCCCGTTGCCCTGCCCAGGTCCTGTTGCTGCAGGGGGACTGGGCAGACCCACTGTACAGCCCAGAGTCTTTCTGCTGCAACAGGCAAGTCCTGCCTGACCCCCATGGTGGGCCCTGCACATCTCTCCTTTCCAATGGCAGTGTGATCCAGGTACAAGAGAGACCTGCAGCCACAGCTCCTGCCCATGGGGGCAAAGGGAAGCTGCAGCTCAGCACCTAAGCAGTGTCCCCTGGTGGCTCAGCTGTGCCGGTTGCCTCCTGCCTGTAGATCCCTGCCAGTGGCCTGGGGCCCACGCAGTTCCAGGGGCACTGTGAAGATGTAAGGGACTGGGGCTATTCCTGTTGGAGGTTACTAAACGGTAAGCAGCGAGTGCATCTACACGAGATGCTAAATGTGCAATAGACTAATTCTACTGCATATTAGCATGTCACAGCAAAATCTGTACTAATGCATGCTAGAATTAGTCTACTGTACATTAGCATCACCAAAAAAACCCAAAACAAGTGCCAATTATGGGACATTAAGTCAGTACCGCTATTACAGGTACTAACTTAATGTGCTATAATTATGGTGCATTAATAAATGTGTAGAACTGCCCAGTAAGTGGTATATGGTATCAATATAATCTCTGTTTAACCATTTACATCCTTAGTGTCAACCCTTATGAGAGAAAATCTCTTGCAAGAAAGAACGTTTGTATGCTCCTCTCCTGGTTTGCTCCATACGTGGAGTGAAGGAGAAAAGCAAAGTCCCTCACCTGTTCTCCAGTCTGAGGAAGAGTTGGGGAGCTTTGTGGACTGGAAAGAATCAGCTGACTTTGCCCCCCATTCCCCACTCCCCACATTGGGGTCCCTTGTCTGGGGAACAGGTCGGGGAGTTCCCACAGTTCCCTCCACTGTGCTCTTGGAGACTGGTCCCGAGGAGAGGGAGCATACAGGCAGCTGCCTGTTCTCCTTTGCTCTCTGCATCTTCCCAAGATGAGGGTGAACCTGGTCTGGGGAAGTCACGGGGAATCCTTCCCCACTGCACCACTACCCACAGGAAACAGGAGAAGTGGAGCAGCTACTGTTCTTCAAGACTTGCATTGGTGAAAATTTCTGAGAAATGAGTGCCTATTCATGGTCTAAATGACGGTTCAATGATTTTCACAGCATAGTGTGTGACATGAACACTACAGGAATTTCAGACAATCTAAAGCTAAAGTTCTTATTACTTGACTTATTGCCATTCTAACACTAAAGTTCATTTTCCTGCATTTAATATTCTATATCACTTTGGAATGACATCTACTAGCTGTAATTCTAATTTTGCATAGACTTAAATGAAAAATAGCATATAAGCAGAAAGTCCTTTTTGTAAATTATAATCACTAACAGACCTCAAATACACACATCTTTGCCAAAATGGGAAAGATTTAACCAGCAGCTCCTTAAGTAGCTTAGTGACTTATATAAGGTGGTTCTGACTCTAATTCTGTAGAGAAACAGAGAAATGCTGATGAGCTTCAGTACTTAAATATACATAAATTATCACAAATATATGCTATTCATTTATCCGAATCTTGAGAATAAATCACTATAAATGGTTCACGGTTACACAATCCCTGCCCCAGAGAAAAACTTCATTTACGTCCAAGTGTTTATAGACACAAAGCTCACAATTTAAACTATATATTTTTGTATCTGAATACACTCTAAGCCAATTCCAACTATATATTGGCACGCACTTATGGAATCTGCAATAGGTTACAAGAAAGAATAGATTAATCTTTGTAGGAATAGAAATCTGCTATAGGAATACATTCTGACAGACAAGACACAAAGAAAAAACCTTCTACTACAGAAATAATGTATGAGTTCCTAAATCATGTTATTTCATTAAGTCCATGTTACAGTGGTGAAAGCTTTTTGTTAGGTATTTGGGATACAATCCCTTGCCTTAAAGCTGAAAACAAACAAAACAAAAGCAGGCAGCATGACTTTCCCTCACACCAGGAGGATAACACAGCCCCCAAAGCATAACTTAGTATAGGCTAGAAGTAAGGAGGTTGGAAAGGACACAGAGGTTTAATAAGCTTACCTGGAGGATAGTAATGCCAATCTACAGAGATTTAGAGGAACTAGTAAACACCTAAGGTGAAAAAAGTGGACAAAATAACCTTCAAAAAATTCTATCTGAAAATTGTGCACACTCCTGAGTTACTTGCTTAAGAAAAGGAATAAGAGGTATTTGTTTTTTATATAAGAATTTTACAAGATGCTTGGATTTTTATATTTTATGTGAAAGCATCAGGTCATCACATGGGTCATCACATGGTAAAAGTCCATTCATGAGCCATGCCTTACTCTCTGCCCCAGGATCCCATAAGTCTAATTCTGGCTCTGCTTGAAGGAGGGACATTTTTTTTCTTTAAAGAATATTCTATTTGTATTTACATTTTTAGGCAAACATTTCCTATAGGAAATGCCTAATTTCAGGTATCCAAATCCATATTTAGGAACGCTGAATATGTGGCCTTTATGGGGTACTACAGTATATTTTTTTTATGGCTTTGTCCAGCCTCATTTCCAATGTCTCTAGCAATGAGACTCTCAAGAGTTATGAGAAGTTGTCTTAGTGTTTCCTTGCCAGTATATCCTTGCCAGTGGCCGCACTATGATGTCTGCCAGTTCCTTAAGCACTCTTGGGTGCAATCTGTCTGGACCAGCTGATTTGTGTCCAGGTGTTCCTTCACAAGGTCCATGACAATGACGGGTGTATATTCACCCTCACCCTAGCTATCCCACATCATGTTAGGTAGGGTGGTCCCTACAGGCTTTGGAAAAACTGACACGAAGTAATCATTAAGCAGGTTGGCTTTTTCCTGGGTGTTGGTTGTCAGCTGTCCCATTGAGTTTAGCAGGGGTCCCATGTTACCCTTTTCTTCCAACTCCCCACATATTTGAAAAAGGACTTCTTATTGTCCTTGATTCATGTAGCCAGTTGGAGTTCAGTTACAGCCTTAGCTTTCCTGATTTACTCCCTATAGGCGCGGATCAACGCAGAATACTCTTCCTTAGTGGTGTTTCCTGTCTTCCATCCTTATAAGCCTCTCTTTTTAGACGCAGGAGGTCCACGAATTCCCTGTTGAGTTAAGGGGATTGCTGTACCCTTTTACTACCTTTCCCTTGATGGACACCCCTTATGCTTCTAAGATCGCTCCCTTAAGGAGCAACCATTCATCATGAACTCCCTTCCCTTGCAAGTAATGGCCTCTCAGGGCCTTGACAACAAGCCTCCTCTCCTTACAACTTTTCTCTCTCCATTTATAATACTCTAGATAATTATTTTCTTCCTACATCCCGGTGACCTTCTGAGGTATTAAATTCACTACTTGTAAAGAGCTCTGATATTTACTACTTGTAAAGACCTTGCAGGAGAAGCTGAGAGGAGCAACCAGGCACACGTGGGGCGCCACGCACACATGTGCCCCCTAACCTTACCAGTGGTGACTGAGACAGCAGAGGTAGTGGCAGGGGCAGCAGCAGCTGATCCCCTGAAGGTAAGTGAGGTAGAGGAACTGGCGCAGCTATGGAGGATCTGGAGGGGGATGATTATACGATAGAATGGGTAGCAAACTGGCTCAGGGGTCGCACTCAGAGGGTGGTAGTGGATGGGTCAGTGTCATCCTGGAAAGATGTGTGCAGTGGAGTCCCTCAGGGCTCAGTTCTGGGGCCGATGCTGTTCAGCATCTTAATCAGTGATCTGGACAAGGGGGTGGGAAACACCCTGTTCAAATTCACGTATAACACAATAATATGGGATGAAGCTAACACCCTGGAGAGGAGGAACCAGATGCAGGCTGACCTCAACAGGTTGGGGAAGTGCACAGAGAGCAAAAGAATGCAATTCAATAAGGACAAGTGCAAGGTGCTGCATCAAGGGAGGAAGAACTGCCATCATACCTATAGGCTGGGGGACGACCTTCTCAGCACCACTGAGGCAGAAAGAGATCTTGGAGTAACTGTTGACTCCAGGATGAACATGAGTCATCAATTTTATGAAGTAGTCGGCAGAGCCAATCGCACCCTGTCATGCATCCATAGGTGCTTTACAAACAGGTCCAGGGAGGTGATTCTCCCTCTCTACATGTCACTGGTTAGGCCACAGCTGGAGTACTGTGTCCAGTTCTGGACACTGCAGTTCAAGCGGGATGCGGACAACCTGGAGAGAATCCAAAGAAGAGCCACTCGTCTGATTGGAGGCCTGCAGGGAAGGCCCTACGAGGAAAGGCTGAGGGACCATAACCTCTTCAGCTTCTCCAAGAGAAGGCTGAGAGGGGACCTTGTGGCAGTGTACAAATTCATAAGAGGAGAGCAACATGAAGTAGGCAATGATCTGTTTACCAGGCCCTCCCCCGGAACAACAAGGAACAATGACCATAAGCAATTGGAGAGAAGTTTTAGACTGGACATTACAAAAAAGTTCTTTAAGATCAGGGTTGCCAGGATCGGGAACGGGCTTCCAAGAGAGGTGGTGCTCACCCCATCCTTCTGGGTCTTCAAGAGGAGACTAGACAGGCACCTGGCTGGGATCACATGATCCCAGGTTTGGAGACCTTTTTCTTGTCTACCAGGGCAAGGAGATCAGACTAGATGGCCCACTGAGGTCCCTTCCAACCCTAGAATCTATGAATCTATATCTTTTGGACCTGATGGGGCTGTAAATAAGGTTACATGCAACTCACAGCAAGGTGTATCCAAGTCCTGCTATAAAATCTCTGTATTGCCAGGCACTCTGGTGCCCCAGCTTAATCTGCAGTCAAGAAAAAGAGTGCTGCAGCTGTGTACACACATTCAGTAAGACCCTTATGACCATTAAAATTAAACCTCAAGAAAAGTTTCTATCTTCTTTAATCTGCAGGCCAGTGATTCTCAACCAGGGTGCTATGAGATCTTTTCAAGTGTTCCTGGGGTGTCACACACTGTTAAGTGTGCTAGCTAACATGATTCACAAGATAAAACTAGAGATCTGAAATAGGAATCCATAGTGTAAAAAATATTCTGATCTACTGTGGTCTTTCTGAGATCTTTGCAGAAGAATTCCTGTATTTCTTTTCTGTAGTCAAAAAACAAGTGAAAACCAAGAGCTGGCATTTTCTGAAGGATGCTTTGAGTCCATTGAGGGGTGTTCTGCATCTAAAAAGGTTAAGAACTGCTGCTGTAGGCATTTAAACATTGGTAAATGATCTGAATTCTCCCAAACTCTGCCAGTTTGCCATACTTTGCAGCAAACAACACTGTAATTACTAGTAATCTTGTTTTAAACCTATAATCGCAATATTTTAATCACTGTTTGAGTAAACAGTAATAATTAAATACTAAGCAAAAAGTGCCCCTGAAAGATATTAGGTGCATGATAATTAGTCATGCAAATACCATCACTGATGCTACACTAAACATATTCTTTTACATTTGAAGCTGAAAATGAAGCTAAGTAAAAATAAATATATAAACTTTAAGATTTTTTCCCTCTGAAGTATTACTGAAATAACACTAGGGATATTACTAGTTATATCCTATTTAAGTCCTCCCCAGAAATTTGGCAGCTGTTCTCAAGATTAACTTCCAATACACTACTGTTAACTAATTCATTAACGTTAAGGCCAAATGTTAACTATGAACAAACCACTTAAATGTACCAACAAGTGTTTCCAAAGAAAAGCTAAAATAAGTTACAAGTAAGTCACATATTGTGGTGGAATCAAAAAATAAGAGTACACAAAAATAATGTGACAGAGAGCTGACCAAATGGTTACCATAAAGTTACCATAAAGAGGAGGTGAATTTCCAATTCATAAGACTGCCTTTTCCTGAAACTTCCTGATTCAATTAACTCCAGCTAATACAGACTTCTTTTTTTTTGTAAGTCCACCTGTTCTCTACTCTCATCCATCTACCTAATCCCCACAACCAAATATGGAAACTATGGATAACACTGATTATCAAGAATCCCTTGACAGCCACACAAATCTCCAGTCTTTCTTTATTTTCTATTCTGTTGGTTCCTCTGATCAGTTATAAAGTTTCCCAGTCTTTAGCAATACAAAGAGTAAACAGCTGAAGGATCATGAACAGAGGAATTTATATTATTTGGCTCTATCTTGCTCCACTTTTGATGCCTGAAGCACAGAACACTTGGAATACTGATTAAAGCCATAGATTCACAGATGCTAGGGTTGGAAGGGACCTCAACAGATCAAGTCCAACTCCCTGCCTAGGCAGGAAAGAGTGCTGGGGTCAAATGACCCCAGCCAGATGCCTATCCGGCCTTCTCTTAAAGACCCCCCAAGGTAGGGGAGACCACCATGTCAACTTACAAAGCAACAATAAAATCTAATGAAAACATCTTGAAATTACTGCCTAATCCTGGAAAGACTTCTACAAATGATTCCCTTCTGCAAATGCTTTCTCCTTCCTACCAGAAAAATATACAGCATGGTATTTGGACCCTTCTTATTTCACTAGGATTACTATTGTTTCCACTTTAAGTTAAGTCCCACAACACCACAGAGTAGAAAAGGGGAGTTCAGAGGCAGATAATGAAAGTAATCTATCATGGAAGACCTTGCATAAGAAGATATATTAGGACTGTTTCATCCGGAGAAGACAAATAATAGCAAGGAACTTGACAGAAGAAAAGAAAATGATGAAAGATGTAGGTGAGGTGGTATCTACATTCCAACCTTCCATCATAATATTATGGAGCTCATAATATAATGGAGCTAAGGACACTGAATTCCTATATTGGTTTCTTATTGACTTTGGCCTAGTTAAAATATGGATTTTCAAATTTCAGCAGGCTGGGTCTCCTGATGGTATAAGTTAATGTTGTTTGATAGACTTCAGTGTAAGTATGCATGTTTACACTAGCTGAGAACATGATGCTACATCAGTGGTTGGCAACCCTTTCAGAGGTAGTCAGGTGCTAGGACATGACTGCTGCTGCCATTCTCCACAATATAGTAAGAGCTCCCCTGGCCACTGCTTCTCCCTATGACAGCATGATAAGAGCTCCTGTGGCTGTCTCTTGTCCCTGCAGTGGTATGGGAGAGCAACTACTACCGAAGCCCTCTGCTACCAAATGCTACCAAAGCTCCTGCTCTGTTGTCCAGATCAAATGGCTCTGTGAGCCATAGGTTGCTGACTCCTGTGTTGCATTGTTAACTTGGAAAAAGAAAAAATCATTGCATGTACTTAACAAGACCATGACAATGTCCCTTACCACTGCATGCCCAAATGCTTGGCTGACATCTCTCCCTACTACAAAACTGGTCCAATGAAATATATCACTAAGCAAATCTTGCTTTCCTATACCTTCCAACAGAAGTGGGTGAGATCTGTTTTATTCTACCCGAAGTGTACTAGTTGTAGAATAAACTCTAAATCTGAGATTAAGAGAATACTGCATTTATATGCATGCACATAAATCCATACTCAACTTTACAAAATGTGGGTGAGCATTCCTAAAACTTAATCTATAAACAGAAACCAAAAAAGGTGTGCTTTATAACAGAACCTCTCAATACACAGCAAATATTCAACTTCAAAAACTTCCAATTGATAATGCTCTTATTCTAAACTGTATATTTGGATATTCATGGTAACAGGCAGGTGCTTAAACTTACCCTATTGATATTGCTGTTGCTTAAAATAATCTGAATTAGTTTTTTCTTAAATTCGTGTAGCTTCTTGAAACACTTTTTCAGAACATGATTAGATAATTTAGAATCAGTTATTAAACTGCTCAAAACACAAATTGCCTCAGTCATAAAATGTGTGACTGGAAGTTTAGGATTGTTGTAGTAAATAATCAGGCCATCAAGCAACTGAGACACAGAATCTGATACTGTGGAGTAGTTGTTTTCAAGCTTTGTAAAATCAGCTTGAAAACTTCCTGCTTCTGTCAGTTTTCTTAGTTCAAGTAGATGCTGCAAAAACTGCATATGAGCAGCGAGAGTTTTTTCCTTGTCAGTACAATATGGAGTCAATTTAGGAAGTATTTCAGAACAAAATTTAGAAGATGAAGTGTTACAACTAAGCTCAGAGTCCAGAAAAGTATGTGATAAGTCTAAAGTATCAAATGTATAGTCACTAGATACATCACACCCAGAATCTTCTAGCTGGCTTGGATTTATAGAGTTTATAAACTCCTGATCCGGCGACATTTCAGTAAAGGCATCTGGATTCCCTGAAACACAAACATGAAAGTTACATTTGTATTTTTAAGATGCTTACACATAGAATGCATCTATTTTCTTATTCTTTTTTGTTATTTAAAACTTCCCTGCAATAACATGGATTAAGCAGTTATTTCCCTCTAATCCATACGAACATGACTGGAATTTAAAATAAATTTTAATAAAAGGTAGAGCTCTTTAAAACCAACATACATTTATAAATCTCTGGCGTAAACAGGTCATCCAATGAGTATCTCAGATAAAAGCCTATATACACCTTATGAAGTGTAGTCTGAATATGTTCTTCAATAGTTGGAAGGTTCAAAAACTTCATACACATTATTATAACAGGCTTAAAATAGGACCTACACTTCTATGAGTTTCAAACCTAAAAAATGTATGCTACTTTCCATATCACACCAGTTTTCCCTCCTAAAGGTTAGGGTGGATTTTTTATGGGCAATTAACATAATTGTATCAACTAATCTCTTTGCAATATTTTCTACAGTAAAATATACCTCACAGAGAACTTTTTTTTTTATAATTTAACTGGAGCAAATTTGCATGTTCATTTGCTCCTTCCTACATTCTAGAATAGATGACAGTTCATAGGCATAATGTGTCTAATGCAGGGGTTGGCAATTATTTGGGCTCATGGGCCACATAGGGAGTTTTGGAGAGCTGCCACAGGCTGGGTTAGTACCACCCCCTGCATCATAGGGGTGGTACTATACCTCTCTATGTAGGATGGGGCCACAGGCAGAGGGAAGCTGGCATGGGAGAGGCGGACTGGCATGGCCAGCAGTGGCCCAGAGGCAGTGCTAGTGGAGGCAGCAGTGGTGGTAGGGAGATGCTGCAGAGCCGCCCTAAGCAGGCTCTGGGTTCTGCTTTTTCCCACTGCTGCTGCCACTCATAGTGGCCAAGGCAGGTGCGTCCAGAGTGGGCACTGCAGGGACCCTGACCCCCCACATGCGGCAGGCTGGGGCCAGGGCCGGCGTTGTACTCTCAGCCCAGGGCTTGGGCCCTGTCCATGCTGGTTTACATGGGGCCAAGTCCACAGATGGCAGAAGCCAGAAGGAACTTCCTCCATCGTCACCACCTCCACTGTCTCCACTCCTGGGCCTCTGCCACCGCCAGAGGTGCCTCCAGGCTGCCCATCTACTCCAAGGAGGGGCTGGAGCTGTTCTCTAGCTTTGGCAGCAGCAACCTGAGCACAAAGGCAGTGGCGACAGTAGCAGTTCCTTGGAGACCAGTGCGGCAGGGCCCAAGCCCCAGGCTGAGCTCATGATCCCAGTCCTGGCCCGTCCTGCCTGGTGGGGTTGGGGTCCGTGCAGCACCCACTTCAAACCCGCCTGCCCCAGCCATGATGAGCAGCAGTGGGAAAAAGAGGGAGCCAGAGCCCACAATGGGGCTGCCACCACCGCTCATCATGGCCAGAGTGAGCAGGTCTTGAGTGAGTGCTGCAGGGACTCCAACCCCCTAAGTAAGGCAGGCCAGGGCTGCGTGCTCAGCCCAGGGCTAAGGCCGTGCCCACATGGGTCCCGGCCAGTGTCCATTAGGCCAGGGCCGGGGCCAGCAGTGGCCAAAAGAAGCCACTACTGCCGTCGGGGCTGCCAGGAAATGGAATCCAGCCCTGGAGCTGCCCCAGCACCTCTGCGTGCCCAGGGGTGGTGGAACGTGCCATAGGATGGATGAAGCCTGAGTCAGGCAGGACTGAGGGACCCACTGTAGGCCAGACAAAGTCCCTGCAGCCTGCAGGCCATATTTTGCCTACCCCTGGTCTAAGGGCATGAGTACATTTTCATGTGATAAACTAAGCCAGTGCTTTTTAATCTGTGGTCTGTGGACCCCTGAGGGTCCACAGCCTATATCTATAGGTTCTGCAAAAAATGACTACAATTAATCTAATGTATGTGAAGTGAATGTGTGAATACCCCAACTTACAATTCAAAGGGGTTCACACCTCCATTTGAATTTTATAAAAGTGGTCCACACCTCCATTCAAAAATTTTTAGGAGTCTGCAAAAGAAAAAGGCTTGAAAACCACTGAACTACACTATTTGCAGTATACCAGCTACTCCACAGCAACTGCCTATATGTTAGTCTATATTAAATGCAAGTTAAATCTCCCTTCAAAGAAAGAAGGATAGGTGAGATACAGTATATTAGCTACTTTGAGGTAAATACAAGGTAAATCAACACAGTAACGTGTTCATGCAGCCATGCCCTAAGCATGCATTCGGTTACAAGTAGTAATAGAAAAAAACAGCAAATTTATGGATTTGTCAATACATGGAAAATGAATAGCATTCTAAAATTCAGTAACATATTTTTAAAATCACTTTATCCTGCTCTTATAACCACATTGTTAAAGATATTTAGGTTTAACACCATCAATGGGACACACAATTTTAATTTAAATACCTTAAAAATCTTACCCTAACTCTGGACACAATTGTATACCTGCTTCTAGCTGAAATAAAAGGAAACATTCCATTTGGGGGGAAAAGAGGAGAAGGAGAATAGAAATACATTTTTAGAATGAGTTATAAATGTAACTACTATTATCACATGTAACTACTAGGGCACATCTACATGAGATGTTTACCGCGGAGTTGCTCAATTAGCAGTAAAGTCTACACATATCATGTATGGCCCTATTAGGCCACAGTAAACTAATTAAATCCACCATACAAATTCTATCCTGCAGAGGCATTCTTTATCATGCAGCAACCCATGTGTAGATGCAGAGGAGCTGGCTAGCTTCATACTGTAGCACCCTTGTGCCCCATCCAACCCCTCCTCAGCAAGTTAAGCCAGTGTGGAACAGCCCCAGGCTGGCAAGCTGACCCCCCAACCCCTCTGTCAGCTGGGGCTGCTCTGCTTCAGCTCATCATGCTGCTGTCCCAGGTGCACGTTAATGCTGTCCCCGGGAGCAATAAATACTGGCACGAACTATTCTGGAATGTATTGCTATGTGCTATTTACATGTGTAGATGTACCCAGTACATATGAAACCTTTCATATTTGGTAAATGCTCTTAAGTGGGGAGTGTCTGCATGTTAAGGCAGGAAAAGATGAGCTAATTACCCTTGAAGAGTGTCAGAGATCATTCTCTTCAGGGAAGGATTATCTCCAACTGGTGTTAGGGAGTCTGCTCCACAAAGCCAATGCCAACAATTTGTAGTCCTCATGTATGCCAGAAAGCACTACTCTCAGCCCTGTCACATGGACCAGCTATCATTCAGAAGTCTACTATCCTGAGATGACAGCTGTGGATGGCTAGGTGAGTGGGGAGGGAGAAAAGGGGGCAAGGAAATGGGGAGAGGGGAAAGAAAGGAAAGAGGAAAGGGCAGGGGAAAGGGGGGAGGGTGGGGGGTAGGAGCCCAGCAGTGTCTGGATCCTGGTGAGACCCAATCCTGACGTGCAGGGTATGATGTGAGCCTGATCAGGGCAGACAAGCCCAGTAGGGCCCCATGCCAGGATATGTGAGCCAGTGCAGGCCAGATTGGGGCAGGGAGGATCCTGGAATAGGACAGCCTGTACTACCACTGGAGATTCAGCAAGATGGGAAGGCGTGGAGCAGATTTGACAGCTACTAGCCATGCCTCTGCTTGCCAGCCTTCTGGGGCAGGGGTGGGCAATTATTTCGGGTGGAGCCGCTTACCCAGTTTTGGCAAGCTGTCAAGGGCCGCATGGATAGCCCCGCTCCTTGACAGGTGCCCCACCCCCTGGTCACTATCTTGGGACCAATGTCCCAATGCCATGGGACCAATGTCCCAGGGCCAGCACCAGTGGAGCTCAAAGCAGGGCACAGGCTAGCAGGGGTCTCTGGAGCTGGGCTGGGCTGCTCTAGCAGGGAGAGTGGTGAGCTGGCCCGGCTCCATAGAGCCCCTGACGACTGGGACCCCGTGCTCCTGCCACCCTGCTCTGGGCCCTGCCAGCACTGGCCCTGGGACACCGGTGTGGGCCCTGTGCTCCCACTGGCTCCTGTACCTGCTCACTCCCAGTGCCTCCCCAGCCCCGCAGTACAGGCAGGGGGCACAGCCCCAAACCCCTGCTCCCTGGCAGGGAAGGAGCTGGTGCGGAATGTGGGGAAAAGTGGCCCCTCCCCTGCCCCGTGGCCAGCGCTCCCTGCTGCAGCCACTCACAGCCCACGCAGGGCAGTCCTGAGCAGGCACAAGCAGCCCCAGGCGGGCTGCAAGCAGCTGCAGTCCAGAGCACCAGGCACAGGGTGGGCAAGGGGCTGCTTTTCCCCGTGCTCAGCTTTTCCCCAGGCTCCTTCCGTGCCCGGGGTCCTCCCCGCCCTCCCCTTTCCTGAGTTTCTGGCTGGGGCAGCCACATGGTCCCGGGCCAGAAGCTCCTGCTGGGAATTCCAGCTGGAGGGGTGGGGCTGGGCGGGCCCAGCTGTTGAAGGAGCCCTCCAGGGCTTCCCCTGGGTCCTACTGCCCTTGGTTCCTGTCATTTTTGACAGGAACCAAGAGCAGAAAAATGTTAATTTTCTAAATTTTTTAGGGGCCCTGCAGGCTGGATAGAATGGCCTCACAAGCCGTATCTGGCCCGTGGCCCATATTTTGCCGCCCCCGTTCTACAGGCTAGTCAGAGTTGTGCATACCAGAGAGGGTATTAACTCTTAATGTGTGACTATTCACAGTGAGTGCTAACTTTAACACTGTCCAACATTCCTTAGAGTTAGCACAAGTAATTGTAACGTGTAACAACTACACCTGTATAGGCTCCACTCTTCAGTCTAGTAGAAGATGAAAGACACTGCTAGTCTGAAATGTTGCTGATAGATGCAGGTTCTCTATCTACAAGACTCGAAGCCATTTTAGAAAGTCATTAAAAAAGAAAAGAAGCAGAAAAAAATTCAGCTGCAATGTCATAACTGCTTTTTTCCTGCTCTACTGTACCAAGGAGTGTTGACAGACACCTTGCTCTGAGGGATTTGCTGCTAACTCAGACTAGATTGCTCTTTAGAAATATCAATGTTTTTGCTGCAATGTTATCCTAAAAAGACTGATCCCAATACTACAGCAAAGATACCTTTCAATCCTGTGTGCTACTGGTGTACAGGGTCTACACAACATAACCTTTTCATATTCCAAGTTCAGCACCCTATGACCATGAAAATACCATGAAAAGTACCATGAAAATCCCTTACAATTTTGATATGGAGTGAAAAATGCCTTGATGTACTATCTGCTGTTAAAGATATACACTCTGCTGTTAAAGAAGTAATTGGTAGGATTTGAAAGAATGAATAATGAACTAGTATAGAACATGAAGAAAAACAAGCATTATTGGCTGTACTTTTATGACAGCTCAAAGTAGAAAAATACTGTAGTTCTAAATGATCAATTAAATTAGATGAAGAGGATTTATCTTCTCTCACATGCATTTTTCATTAGGACTTTGGTAATTCCTTCCCTGCCCCTATATAATTTCTGGTACCGTTAATCATCCTAATGCCTTTTTATTATATAACTTTCCAGAGAATGCTGTGTTGGTGAATGTAACTATTTTGAAAGCAGTATCTGGTATCACAAGAAAGTATTAAGGGCCAACAGATACACTGTCTCACACTGAATGCCTTACAGTCTCACAGAAGACAATGGGACTGCAAGCAGGGTTAACTACAGAGTGATGTTTTTCAGTTTGGCTCTCAGTAAGTAACAAGAAAAAAAAATCTTTTTCAAATTATACTTAAACAATTCCATTTTATAGTCAGATGATAAGGAAGTCTAATAAAGGCAAATTCTATCTTTGGTATCTTAAAATGTGCTTGTAATGACAGAAAATTATTTGTACCTTTTTATTTATACTTTCTTATAATGAGGAAAAATATTTTTACTTAAATATTTCTCCAACCCAACCTGTTTGATCCTGACCCCTACGTAAAGCTATATGAATTGTGTCTGCAATAAGCATCCTTTAATTCAGCATCAATCATTTTCACATATTTAGATCTATTCTCTAATGCTGTAGTCCAGGGGTCAGTAGCCTATAGTCCATGGGCCAGATCCAGGCTGCAAAGAGATTGAATCTGGTCTGCAAAGGTTCAATCTGGACTGTTACTAAAGGTCCACTGATCCCCAGCTGTTGGATCCGGTCCGTATTTTGCTGATGGTGTGCTGGTTGCCCACAGCTATTCTAAGGCTGCTCTTCTTCACTGAAACCCACATCACCATCACTGGCCAGAGGGAAATACTGGCCCATGGCACCAGCTAGGTGGTAAACTGCAGCCCAAATTAGTAAGAGATTGCTGACTCCTGTCTTCATCCAAATATTAATTTCTGATTGTTTAATATTGTGGAAATGGCTAGAAGTCTCAACTGAAATCTCATCCTCGTTGTGCAAGCTACTGCGCGTGCACACACAAATTCACAGTAAGAAAATCCACAGTACAGGTCACAATCAAAATAGAGAAGATAGACAAAAGGATAGGAGGGAAGGCCCAGAGAATGACATGGCCTTGTCCAAGTCTACACAAACAGGAGTAGAACCCAGGGATCCTGATTCAGGGCTCTGTTCACAAGAGCACACTAGCTCAAGATTGTTTCCTGCTCTCTTTTAAATACCATTTTTGATAGCCTATTTCTTCCACGACCATCCAGAACAACAAAAACATGATCTATTTCCCCCCATATTTAAGTAATTAACAAGCAAAAAGTGTATAGATGTTTTGGTCTGGCAGCTGGTGAATGCTGTCTATCTGAACAACAAAGAAAAGCCAAGTTTGTATGGCTACATTAGACTTGAAGACATTTTGATTATTAATGAAAGAAATAATTGAATAGGGAGTACAGGCAGGATTTAACTGATGCAAAATGTATAGGTGAATTCTATCCAGTAGTTCAGTTTCTAAAAATAGACCTGATGCAATCATAGGCCTCAGAAGTAGTGTCCTTACTTCACTGAATCAGAAAAAAACACAATTAAGTCCCAAAAAATCTCTTCTTGAATTCCAGACTAGATAAGTATGTTTAGACCTTCCCAGAGGGTGCCAGGGGACACCTGTGCCAGGAAACTCTTGATGACTGGAGTAACCAGTAATGGGAATAGACTGACATGCCCATCAGGTCGGAGAAATGGGGTTTGCAATATCAAGTTCTACAGACTGGCATATTGATAGTGTTGCCAATAGTTAAACTAAGAGCAGACAAATGAAAACATATTTCCCAAACTCTGACTAGCAATAAGCAGGCATAAATCTCTCACATCTTATTACTCGAACATAAAGGAAAAAACATTCTTGAAAAAAGCTAGACAAAAAAAAATGCCATTGTTTAAGTAAAATAAGGCCTTCTGAGTAGATTCTCTGCTCTCACAAGAAAAGCCTCAAATATTTTTTTTTCCAGTTTCCAATTCTTTGGGTGACTGGGAGGAGGTGAAGGGGGTGTAACAATAACTCCAGTAGCTAGAGAAAGCAAAGCATGGGTTTATATGACTCAGATGCATTTATCTTCCTGCCCAAAATCCTCTGCTGAATGATTAAATGCGTGGAGGAAGAAAAGACATAGAACTGCCTAGCTGAACAAAAAGTCTGAAATATTTCCCTTTTCTACCCTCCAAAAATTCACATCACCTGTACACTGAGATACTCCTGTAAATGAGGGTAATATTTGCCTATGACTAATTCGTGATCACTTCCATATCCAAATTTCTATCCCATGACCAAACAGTTTCCATAAATGCTTATGGATAAGCTCTCTCAAAAGCAGTACATTTACAGACTGATGAATAATTTGTGATTTAACAAAAAAAGGCATGAAGACCACACCTCTTTTTAAAAAAAGGAAGAATCCCTTAAAAGTCTTAGAAGACTCGTGCTAGAAAATACAAAAACAGAAATGCCTTGAGAGGAACCCATAAAATCTGTTATTTCAAGTAACTAAGATCACTAAGTAACAAGTACATCAAAGTCCTCCTAACATCCATACAACTCTTATCAAGTACAAAGAAACACAAAGTTAACTCTGACCCCCAAAATACTATTCTTAAAAAACCAATGACCAATGTAAGAAATCATAAAAAATACACTTCAACAAAAGAAAGATGAAATCAATGTATGTAAACACTGATTTATTGATCATTGCCAGCTTTATGATGTGTTACATTTATTATGTGAACTGTCTGGCAGGAGAGCTATGCTGCTACCCAGCACATCTGCAGGTGGTGGATAGTGGAATGACCTTCAGGGAAGGTTAGTTGCAAAATAAGCAGAGGTAACTGACAAATAAGCAGTCATGGACCAAGCAGCAGCAGCAGCAGCACCATCATGCTGTGGTGGGGACAGCAGATGACAATGCTTTCCCTCCGGAAAAGCCATATATATCTTTTGATGGTGTTGTGACATGATGAGTACAGGTTTCCATTATAATAACCTTGCCCAGCCCCCACCTATGAATCTAGAAGTCCTCAATAGCAGAGCAGGCAGAAGATGTTAGAATCTCAACAGCTGCGAAGGCAAACAAAGGCTGCAGTGGAATGAGAACTCCAATTGTCTTGGCCTCCTTGACATTGGATCAAGGCCCTGTTCTGTCAAGAACTGTGTGGAAACTGATGTGCAGCCACTTCTCCAAAACCAGCTAGTGATGATGGGAGCAGGACTGTGAGGCTGGAAGCCCCTAGTCATGAATCAGCATGAAGGTGGCAGTTGCAAGAAGGACATGTAGCACTTGGATGAGTTAATCAGGAGCACAATTTGGCAACTGTAACTGTGACTAAGCATCCTTCTTCAGTAGCTGTTCAACCCACATGGGAAGGAGGCTAGACAAGGTGCCCTAAACATAGTCACTGCCTTCTCTTTGACTGGATACCGTGTCCAGTGGGATCACATTTACTGCGGTCAAAATCAATGAAAAAAACACATTCAGTTTTGGAACTTGGAACATCAGGACTGTCATGGACAATCCTAATAGTGAACGCCCAGAGCGCCACATCACAACTATGGCTCAAGAACTCAAATGACACAACACTGATGTTGCTAACCTAAGTGAGACCTGGTGAATGGGAGATGGACATCTCAAACAACAAGCAGATGGCTATACCCTCTTCTGGAAGGGTAAACAGGAAGAAGAATGTCAGCTTTACAGAGTTTGTTTGGCAATCAAGAATTAACTCATAAACCAACTCAATGGTTCCCTATTGGAATTAATGAGTGCTTCATGACTCTCTGTCTTAAACTAGCAAAGAGCCAATATGCCACTGTCATCAGTGCATATGCCCTGATTCTTGATGCCACGGACAAAATCAAAGAGAAATTTTATCCCCACATTGATCAAGTCCTTTCTGGTGTTTCAGAAAGAGACAGACTCATTCTTCTTGGCAACTTCAATTCCAGAGGCGGGTACATGAACCTCTCAAACAGAACCATCGGCAAGGAAGGAATGGGAAAGATCAACTCTCATGCATCATTCCCTTGACCAAATGCACAGAACACGGACTCAACATCCCCAATACACTGTTCTGCCAGAAAAACAACCACAAGACATCATGGCAACACCTGCGATCCAAGCATTGGCACTTGATTGACATCTCTTTTTGTACCCAGGATCACAAATATGTCCACATCCCCCATGCTATGTTAGGGGCTGATGATTGCTGGACCAATCACCGATTCATCCATTCAGTTATGTCATTCAAACTAGATCCTAAATGACAGCTGCAGCAGAAGCAATGTTGACAGGTCTTATTCGACCTGGAGGAATGTGGGCAGTGGGGTTCCTCAGGGCTCGGTCCTCGGGCCCGCACTGCCCAACATCTTCATCAGCAGCTTGGACAACGGGGTAAAAAGCACCCTGTTCAAATTCACAGATGACAATAAGATGTGGGGAGAAGTGGGCACACTAGAAGGGAGGAATAGGCTGCGGTAGGACCTGGACAGGTTACAGGGGTGGGCAGATGAGAACAGGATGGGTTTCAACACTGACAAGCACAAGGTACTTTCACCTTGGGAGGAAGAACCAGCAGCATACCTACAGGCTGGGGAACTCACTTCTTGTCAGTGCAGAGGCAGAAAAGGATCTTGGAGTCATTATTGATGCCAAAATGAACATGGGCCGACAGTGTGGGAACGCGGTCAGGAAGGCCAACCGCACCTTGTCGTGCATCCACAGATGCATGTCAAGCAGGTCCAAGGAGGTGATCCTCCCCCTCTATGCAACACTGGTCAGGCCGCAGCTGAAGTACTGTGTCCAGTTCTCGGTGCTGCACTTCAGAAGGGATGTGGACAACATGGAGAGGGTCCAGAGGAGGGCCACCCACATGATCAGGGTCAGCAGGGAAGGCCCTATGAGGAGAGGCTAAGGGACCTGAACCTGTTCAGCCTCCACAAGAAAAGGCTGAGGGGGGATCTAGTGGCCATTTACAAACGAGTCAGGGGGGGCCAGCAAGCATTGGGAGAGTCCCTGTTCCCCCGAGCACTACCAGGAGTGACAAGAAATAATGGTCACAAGCTGGCAGAGGGTAGCTTCAGGCTAGCTATCAGGAGGCGTTACTTCACTGTCAGGGCAGCTAGGATCTGGAACCAACTTCCAAGAGAAGTGGTGCTGGTTCATCCCCTGGGGGTCGGAGGCTGGATGAATATCTTGCTGGGATCGTTTGACCCCAGTACTCTTTCCTGCCATGGTAGGGGGTCAGACTTGATGATCTGATCAGGTCCCTTCTGACCCTACCAACCATGAAACTATGACAGAAGATCAACATTGAAGGATTTAATGACCCAATCAAGCAAAAATTCTTCCACCAGTGCCTCAACAGAAAACTAGAAAATTCCAATAAACAACAATGGTAGAATGTCTGCGGCCCCTGAGGTTTCCTTAAGTCTATAGTCATTAGCACCTGTGAAGAGACACTTGGATTCTCTGCCAGGAAACATTACAACTTGTTTGATGAGAATCACCAGAAAATCCAAGCATTGATTGACCACAAGCTCAAGGCCTCTTGTGCTTGGCAGAATGACATCAACTCTAAGCAAAAGAAATGGAGTCACCAGCAACCAAGGAAGAATTCCAAAGGAGGACCCATAATATGAAGAACAGATGGTGGGAAGATAAGCTGAATGAGATTCAACATCCTGCTGAAATTTATGTTATGTGTGTGTCTTTTCAGTGCCACCAAAGTCATCTACAGTCTGAGCACTCAGGAACCAACCCTCTTGAGGCCAAAGGATGGAGGAGACCTGATCAAGGAAAGGGAAGCCATCAACACCCATTAGAAGGAGCATTTTGAAGAACTTTTAATCAGAAGTGTTGAGAATGTTCTCAACTCCATCCTGTAACACCCAGTCAGAGATGATCTTGGAATCCTTCCAACCGTTGACGAAGTAGGAAAGCCATCAAGGATATGAAGAATTACAAGACACCTCAAGCTGATGGAATCCCTGCCAAAATCTTTAAACAGGAGGGAGACAAGCTCACATCACAGCTCTGTGTCTTCATCGTAAAGATCTGCAATGATGAGAAAATTCCAGATGACCTGAGGGATGCCAAGATTGTGACAATCTTTAAAAAAAGGAAACAAGCCCAAGTGTGGAAATTACAGAGAGATCACCTTGCTGTCTCCACAGGAAAGAACATGTGAGAACCCTCATGATCCATCTCCTTCCACTTGCTGAAGAGTTCCTCCCAGAATCTCACTGTGGGTTTAGGGGATCAAGAGGCACATATGACATGATTTTCACTGCCTGCCAACTGTAGGAAATATGTTGGGAACAATATAAACCTCTCTACATGGCCTTCTTTGACCTCATGAAAGTCTTAGACTGCCAATCATAAAGCACTGTGGAGGATCCTTCTGAAGTACCGATGCCCACTGAAATTAATCATTATTCTTTGCCTGCTCCATAATGGTATGCAAATGACATCAATGAAGAGATCCAACATCACATCAAATGTGCAAGCGTAGCCTTCAGATGCCTGAGGAAATGGGTGTTCAAAGATCGAGCCATCAGAGGTTAACCAAACTAATGGTTTATCAAGCAGTTGTGATCTCCCCTTTTCTGTACAGAGCTGACAAATGCGCAACATAAAGGAGACATCTCAAGCCGCTGCAGAAGTACCATCAGTGCTGCCTGTGGAAGAACCTTCAAATCCAGTGGGAAGATAGACCCACAAACATTCGTGTACTCATGCAAGCAAACATCATGAGTATCAAGGCAATGATCATCCAACATCAACTTCTTTGGGGAGGCCACACCATCTGGATAGCCACCTCCAGATTACTGTAGCAAGTTTTATTCTCCCAATTCAGTCAAGGTGCATATTCAAGAGAAGTTTTAGAGTTTTGTGTTGCTCAAGAGAAAGGCAGAGAAAGCGTTTCAAGGATGTCCTCAAGGCCAACTGAAAAAATGTAACATCAGCTCGTGGGAAACTATCATCCAGGGCCACCCCAAATGAAGGAAGAGTCTGCTGCAAGGGTCTCATTACTCTGAAACCTTATGACAACAAAAGTGACAGCGGCAGAAACAGCATGTTGCAGACCAAATCAAGAACACAGAGTCACCCACCGCACACAGAAACATGTAACCAAGCTACAGCAGAGTGTGTCGAACCTGGATGGGCCTCATCAGTAATTTTGAGATCTACAGATTAAGAAAATCATGGAAGATAATCATCCTTGACTACAAGGGATTGCCGATGATGATGTGAACTCTGCGCTATTTGTTAATGGCTAAATTTCATAAGCACATTAATCATATAGTATAAGATTCCAAAACATATTTAGACAACTAATTTCTATTAAGATCAGTGACTTAGCATATCTGAGTGGATCTGGGTTTTATCACCTAAAGACCATAGACTTTGAATGAAAGTAAGGCTCACAAATGCTTATGTCTATTGTGAATATAAAGCATAGCATACATTTTCAAAAGCACCTTTGTCTTTAGATATGACCCCTGACTTATAATTGCTTGGATCTGTAAAAGGATAGTTAAGCACAATCTCACTGATTAGGATTTTTATGTTTTATTTGCACAGTTTCTGTTTTATAATAAATTAAACTTTACATCATATCTTATAAGGTACATCCTTTTTAAAAGCTCATAGATGGAAGAATTTCAGTTAAGCAGTGAAAAGCTTTAGTTATACATGTATCAAGCTGATAAGAGAGAAACTATATCTCTGAAAAGTAACTGAATAGGGATCAATTTTGGCATAACATTTCCCTGGCAATTATATTAGTTGCTTAGCAATATTTTTATAAATATAATACAGCTTATCATCTGTTAAAGGGGAACCAATTTAGCTTCATGCAACAAGCCTGCACTTTTACCAACAGCTACAGCTTCATAGACGTCACAGTTGGAATCCCCCAATTAAAATTTAGCTCAACTTTTCCTGAAAACACAAATCACTTTCCTGCCTGGGTTAGATCCAATTAAAAGAATTGTGATTAATAATAAAAATACTTACAACAAAACTATAAATACCTATTTAATTTGCAAATCAAAGCCAGTGTCATTTGTCATGCATTCAAAAAAGGAAGGGGGACTGTATAAACCAAAACTATTTAGTTTTTTTTTCCACTGCTGTTAGTCTTTTTTCATACATTTTGAAACATCATAGTCACTGTTCATCAAGTCTTCACTAATTGGAATATTGCCAAGTAAACTTTTCAGGGATGATGAATCAAAACCATTTCAAGAGTTCTGACCCACCCTTTCAACATAGATTTATTATACAAGCCTGTCCATTACACCATCATTCTTTTGAACTATTAAAGTCATTTCAAGTCAAACTGTTAGGTTCAGAGGGAAACTCTCCTTTTAACTTCCAAAAACCTGTATCCATTTAAAACACTACTGCAAGTCTCTTCTTGGAAATATGGTGTGCTTTTGTAAATCTTACTTCTTTCAACTAACTAAATGATTTTTCCCCAGCCCAATTTTTTTGTAGGCAGATCTATGTGCTATACCCAGGCCTATGAACTATTTCAGAACAATCATGCCAATAAAAAGTTTTTTATTGAAGCAACAATTTTTCTCTTAAGAAAGGTTTTCACACATTGCACTGTAAATTTTGCTTTCATGCTCCAGTGCATTTTTATAAACAATTTAGAAAGAAAGTAGAAGAGAATGTGCATCAAGATGCAGGACTGGAATGCAAGAGATCTGTCTTTGGCATAGATTTCCTATCTAAAACTAGCCTTGGGGAAGTGGAGTATACAACTGTGTATATTCAAAATCCCAAATAAAATGACTTGTTCAGCACTCCTGGGCATGCCCCAAAGCAGATACATATGCTTCCTGAGGACTTAACTGCTATACGTTTAGGCACATAGGGATTTTGTTTCTTCAGAGTTAGGTAGTAGCTGAGCAGGGTTTTGAACACCTGTATTTTCAGCTTAGGCTCACATAGTAGAAATTGAGCAGCCTAGAATGTGAAGCCAACATTTGCGAAAAGAAATGGAACTTGCCAAAATTTGATGAACCAATGAGTACTCTGTACTGGGAGTGTCTACACATGCATGAATGCACCTTTTCTAACGCGCATTAAATTTAGTACTTCCAGTGTGAGGGCATTTATACACATGCTCTGGAGTCAGGGGGAGTGCTTTACTTAGAGCAGCTCTGAAAGCACAATTTCGAGCTCCTAAAGAAGGCATTATGTGAAGACATAGTAATACACACACCCAATTCTCACAAACCTTGTATCTTACAGACAGACACCTAGGAAACAGCCATAGGGGCGATCCTGACTCAAGAAGATGCTAGAATCAAAAGACCTGTGGTGTACACGAGTCATAAGCTGCTCTCTGCAGAGACATGTTTTGCTACTACAGAGAAGGAATGTTTAGCGATCTGATGGGCCGTGGACCATTTCCGTTACTAACGGATGAGGAGGGAGTTCAAGCTTATAACAGATCACGCGCCCCTACAGTGGCTGAGCAGGGTCAAAACTGATAATGCCTGAATAACCAGGTTGGCCCCAGCCCTGCAACCTTTCAAATTTGAAATATTACATTGCCTTGGGAATAATAACACCATGGCAGATTTTTTATCCAGGTGCAAGGCCGAAGACAGACCATCAGATATAGTAAACCAGGAGACAAAAAAACAATGGACACAAGGTAGGAGATCGAGCCAAAGACTCGAAGCGCCCCAAGGCATCTTGAGGGGGAGAGGTGTCCCAGGGGGGTACAAGCGGAGGCCCCAGGTCACCCTCCCATGGTGGGACCTAAGGCAGGGCTGACCCGCCTGAAGAGGGAAATGAAAAGCCCTGAAAATGGGGCGTACTTACTATTTTCAGGAAGAACGGAGCTGCACCAAGACGAACCACTCGCACTGTTCATCAGCCGCTTTTATTGCGGGCTGGGAGTGGCACCAGCTGATAACGTAATCAAAAACTGCCACCCGGCTAATTTAAAAGCCGGCAGCAAGGGAATACAGAAGACGGCGTCAATGCTGGAGCCAGGAGGTAAGGCTGCTCCCTGGGCTGCGCAAGGGCCATGTCGGAAGCCAGACGGAGACCCACAGGAGGGGTCCTGGCTCCATTAAAAGAGGCATCTCCCTGGCTCAGCAGAAAAGCCGGGCTGAGGAGGATGGTGTCGAGGGATCCTGAGGACCACAGAGGCCAGACCTGTGAGTGGGGGAGGCTGAGGCACCATGCCCCATCTATTCCTTTCTTTTTCCTTTTTTTTAATATTGGTTTAGAGGGTGACAAGAGCCCCAAATCAGAGAGGGAGGCTTCGGGTGACACCTCAGGTCAAGGGAGTGAGGCAAGGCAACGCAGTGGACCGCCACACCTCAAGAGAAGAGTAAGCATAGTGGCAAGGACAGTCTCACACCCCGCAGTCATCCAGGGTAAAAGGATGCCAAGAGATGGGCAGAGAGAAAGAGAACAGACAATGGCATCAAGGGACAGGCCAGCAACCCATTATCTGGCCATCCTGAGGGCTGAAGCATGGCTGGGGTGTAGGGGAGGTGGAGCCCCAAGAACACCTGCTAAGGACAGCACCTGGTCCATGAGAACCCATGAGAAGGAGCCCCACCACTGAATAAAAGAAGATCTAGTCATGGCAAGAGAGTGTCAGGGCCTCCCTCAGGGGTGAATGTGACCCAGTGCCTAGGCCCCAGGGACACACCCTGCAACCGGCACCAGGTGTGCGCTCTAAAGTCGCTAGAGAGTGCCTATACGAGGCCAGGCGGGTGCACCTTGGAAGCAGGCAGCCTGAATGAGATGGAATCATCCAGGAGTAAGACCTGCAGAGAGCAGAGTCTGCCCTGGCCGTGGATGTGGTAAGGGGTAGGGTAAAGCGGAGGCTGGAGCCCTACAAAGAAACCCAAGGGTGAGATCCCCTCGGGCCATCTACTGGGAACTACCTCCCAAGAAGAAAATAAAACATCAAAGATGTGACAGGAGAGTAGGAGCAGCAACTGAACCACATCTGTAGTGCCAAATTCATATCTCACCCTGACGTCACTGGGGAGCAAGGCACCAGTCAAGAAGGGTCCAAAGCCCTATAACACCTACCAGCAACACAATGCGATGACACCAAGACTGCCACTATGACCATGTGGTAAAATTGCTTCATGTACCTTGGTTGTAGGAGGCACATCAAAGTCAACCTGAAAAGCAGCTAAAGCAGAAAGATGCACCTGCCCGCATTATACTGTGCAGGCAGGCATGCCATTTCTGCTGTCACTCCTCCTCAGTTTAGTTCTAACATGGCTCATGAAAATGGAGGTAAGCATGGGGCAGTTCTACATGTCAGTAGTGTCATTTATCTTCAGGTTGCCACTGCTGCAAAGTGAAAATGCCCCCATACCTCCATTTTTAGGAAGACTGTTGGAGCTAAAGCAAAAACAGCATGCCTGCCTGCATAATGTAATGTGGGCAGGTTCACCTTTCTGCTGCAGTCACTTTTCAGTTCAGACTAACATGTCTCCTGAAAAAACAGGTGCTTGGGACAGTTTCGTCTTTCCCATGTGCCGCTGTTTTTGGGAGACATTGTGCAGGGTCGGATTGAAGGTTTGTAGCAAGAGCATGTGCTTCCTGATCTAGCTCTGCAGGAGGGGTGCAGTGCAGTTCCACCTGGCTGCAGCAACATGGGGTGCACATGATTATAACAAGTGAATCAATTAATAAACATATTAATTAATAACATAATTATGATGCTTGCATTGCAAAGTTATGATATTATGGTTTTGTTTTTATATTAGGGTTTTCTAATAGGATGCCACTAAATTTTAAAAAGTGTTGAAAGGCAGCCTGAGTCTAGAAGGTTGAAAACTACTGTGTCAGGCAAACTCAAGTTTTTTGCTTCATGCTAATTAATTAGATACGCTGTGCCAGTCAGTAGAATATGCTCTATTTTTTACTCCTTTGGGGATCCATCAGAACAATGATCACTTCATTGCAGTATTCACTGTAAATCCATCTGAGCCCAGGTGGAAGATTGGCCTTGAAAAAGCAGGCCTTCCCTGTAAAACAGAGGCATCCAAAGATTCAATGCTCAGTTAATCTAGCCAGACAGCCATCAATCTTCAGCCAGAAAAGGCTAAATAATATCATTCCCTCTCTCTCATTCTCAAAGCAGCAGCCCTACACAACCATTCTCAGGTAAGACAGAAAATCCCTGTCCCTTCATTACATCTTCCCAGGGTCTATACAGAAGTATATTTAGCTTGTTTGGGGCTGCTGCAAACCTGTTAGTATAGTTTCATAATATTCATTAGATGTCTTTGGAGTTTTTTGTTTTCCTTAGACAGAGTAGTTCCCAAACTTTTGGGACCGAACAGACCACTATTGGTACTCAATTTTTTTCAGGGACTAACATGCTCTCCTGTCATCAAACTTAATTAAAAAGGTAAGATCTACTGTAATCTGTTTACTGAGGACCACAGTTTGGGAACCACTCTCTCAAAATATTTTAACAATTGATTATCCAACTCTGATTTAGACTGCTAACCTCCCTATTCTAAGGAAGAAACATATCTTTCACAAGGATGCAAATCTAATAGAATCAGCATATGTTTATGAAATTATCTTTTGTGCAGGATTTTACCATGTTATATACTGGAGCTGATCAGGAGAAACTTTCATGGATGGTCCCAATGTATGAGATCAGGGGAAACAGTACTTTTTTCTATTTTTCATTCATTTCTCATTTGAGACCTTACCCCCTTAATACTGTGAGCCCAGCTAACTGGGCTTTCAGAAATTAGTCCGAAAATATTTTGAGTGGTGATCTACCAATTGTCCAAGAATCCAAGTTTATGTGTCTTTCTTGCCTTAGGTGTGCCTTCTAGGTCTTCAAGAAAAATACTCAAGATTAGCTTCCTAGAAACTGCTCAGGAGAGCCTGTCCTAGAGTGCTACCAAGTGGAAGCCAGACAAGCCTTCTTGCTCGAGAGCAGTGGTCTCCGACCTTTTTAAGGTGATGATCACTTTTTGAAATAAAGGGCAATCCAGGATCTACTGTGCCCCTCCACCTTCCCAGCAGATCAGTCTGGGAGGGGGGGAAGATCAAGGACCCCGCAGTGAGGGAGGGAGTGGGGCAGGGGCAGGAGTGAGTGCGGCCCCAGCCAGGTCAGGCTGGGCTGAGCCAGGGGAGGGTCAGAGCCCGGATAGTTTATCCAGTAATGCAGGGGGGCTCCTACTGCTGCATGCACTCCGGCGGAGGCGCAGAGGGCACATGCCCCCCCCAACTGTGTGTGGGATGAGGCAGCTGCTGATGCACACTGAGCTGTGTGCCCCAGGCTTTGTGCCCCGAGCTACAGCAGGGCTTGGGGCACAAAGCCCAGTGTGCAGCAGCAGCTGCCTTGCCCCGTGTACAGATCAGGGGGGCATGTGCCCCCCGCCCCCCCCCCCAGCCTCCACCAGGGTGCATGCAGCAATTGGAGTTCTCCTGTGTGCCTGGACAAGCCGCCCGGGCTCTGACCCTCCCCTGGCCCCTTCCAGCTGGGGCCCCACTCACCTGGTGGCAGGGGGAGCGGAGGGAGATCATCCACTCACCCGGCCTGGCATCTGGCAACATGGCTCATGGCTCAGCCCAGCCACATGTGTCCTGCCGCTCCTACATCCCGCTGCTCCTAGACTGCATCCTGGCTGCTCCCCATGCATGTCCCACCACTCCTGACCGGGGTGCCTCTGACATTCGATCTCAGTTTGTGGGTTTAGCTCCACCAGACTGAAATCGACTGTCAGAGGCTCCCCGATCAAGCAGTTGATCAGGATCGACCGGTTGGTGGCCACTGCTCTAGGTCTCATCCTGGGATAAGAATAGGGATCTCCCAGATAACCCCTACTGTTAAAGAGAAGATAACAGCTGGGTGGAAGGTAGACTCAAAGGTATATCTTCTCCTCTTGGAACACTGGTAGAGTTCATGCTGTGTCTGGGGCCCATCATCCAAGATCCCCCATGAAGCACAAGGAGAGGAAGTGGCTGAGCTCCACAGTATGAGGTGAGGTTATTTTAAGCACTAGAACAGACTGCCAGAGGTAGTGGAATCTCCATCCTTAGAGGTTTTTAAGACCTGGGTAGATAAAGCCTCAGCTAGGATGATATAGCTGGGTATGGTCCTGCTATAAGCAGGGGATTGGACTAGATGACCTCTTGAGGTCCCTTCCAAACCTAATTTCTATGATTCTATGCAGGTCATAGGGATTCGAAAACAATCATCCTGTTAGTTTAACTGAACTTACAGAGAAGGGGACAGTACTTTTATGGTCTTATTTACTTCCTTTTTAGCTGAAGCAGGAAGGCTTAGGTGCCTCCACCAATTTGGACTTCATCTTGCCCAAAAAAGCCAGCTTTCCAATTCTAACTGGTGAAGCTGACTGGGGATGAGGGAGGGTTACATTTTGTCCTCACATGGAGATATTCAATCACGGGCTAGTGATATATGCAATAAGGGGCCAAAGCAGGGACACAGGCCTTTACTTTAGCCTTTAGCTTTGCTCACTCTAGGTCATTCACTGTAGTCTGCAGGGGCACTACCTACTTCAAACACCCCAGCAGGGGAAGTTAAGCTGAGCAAAAACTTTTTTTTTTTTCCAAAAAAGTCATATACAGCCTAGGACAATGTTTCATAGATTCATAGACTGTAGAGTCGGAAGGGACCACAATGGATCATCGTGTCTGACCCCCTGCCCCTGGCAGGAAAGAGGACTGAGGTCAGATGATCCCAGCCAGATGACTATCTAGCCTCCTCTTGAAGATCTCCAAGCTAGGTGATAGTCCCACCTCTCTTGGAAGCCCATTCCAGATCCTGGCCATCTTTACTGTGAAAAATTTCTTCCTAATATCTAACCTAAATCCACTCTCAACTAGTTTACACGCATTATTCCTAGTCACTCCCTGGGGCGCCCTAGTAAACAGCGCATCCCCTATTCCCCGTTGACCTCCCCTAATAAATTTATAGGCAGCCACAAGATCTCCCCTCAGCTGTCTCTTGTGAAGACTGAAGAGATTCAGCTCTCTCAACCTCCCCCCGTAGGGTCTATCACAAAGGCCACTAATCATGAGAGTGGCCCTCCTCTGAACCCTCTCCAGATTCTCCACGTCCCTCTTGAAGTGCGGCGCCCAAAACTGGACACAGTACTCCAACTGCGGCCTGACCAGTGCCGCATAGAGGGGGAGCATCACCTCCTTTGATCTATTTGTCATGCACCTGCTAATGCACGACAAGGTGCGATTGGCCTTGTTGATGGCCTTGTTACACTGCCGGCTCATGTTCATCTTGGAGTCAATTATGACTCCAAGATCCCTCTCTGCCTCTGAGCTTCTGAGAAGGACAGTCCCCAACCTATAGGTGTGCTGGAGATTCCTCCTTCCCAGGTGGAGTACCTTACATTTATCTTTAATTTATCTTTAACATTTATCTTTAATTGCACCCTATTTCTCTCTGCCCATTGATCCAACCTGTCCAAGTCAGCCTGAATTTGCTCCCTGCCCTCCGGTGTACTAACTTTGCTCCATAACTTGGTATCATCAGTGAACTTGGAGAGGGTGCTCTCCACACCCTTGTCCAAATCGCTGATTATATTAAATAATGTCGGTCCGAAGACCGAACCCTGCGGGACCCCACTGCCCACCTCCCTCCAGGCCGAGAAGGAACTATCCACCACCACTGTCTGGGTGCAGTCCCTAAGCCACTCGGCCACCCATCTGACCGTGTAGGCATCCACTCCACAGTCTGCTAGCTTCCCATGAGGATAGGGTGCAAAACTGTGTCGAAGGCCTTCCTAAAGTCCAGGAAGATGACGTCAGCCTCAGCTCCCGTGTCCAGATAGTGTGTGACCTGGTCACAGAAGCCTAGAAGGTTTGTCAGGCAAGATCTACCTGTGACAAACCCGTGCTGGTTTCCCCTCAGCATTATTTCCCCTGCTGGGCCTTCACAAATGTTTTCTTTGATTATTTTCTCTAGTATTTTCCCAGGAATAGAGGTAAGACTTACTGGTCTAAAGTTACCTGGCTCATCCCTTCTCCCTTTCTTGAAAATGGGCACCACATTGGCCCTTTTCCAGTCCTGAGGGACTTGGCCGGAGCACCACGAGTGTTCGAACAGCTGTGCCAGCAGCTCAGCTATGACACCGGCCAATTCGTTCATCAGCCGTGGGTGGAGGTCATCTGAGCCTGCTGACTTGAACCCATCCAGCTCCTCCAGGAGCTCCTTAACTATTTCAGAAATAACAGTAGGCGGACTGGTGCCATGTGGATATCCATCAATGACTGAGGTGGGGGAATTGGCTTGGTCGGTACTTAGAAATTCTGAAGCGAAGAAACTCATAGTAGTTTCATAGTTTCATAGTAGCTTCATAGTAGTTTCTTTCAAATTCAAACTCATTGAAGAGCTCTGCTTTTTTCCCCACGTCAACTACCAACTGTCCTGATTTGTCCTGCAGGGGCACTATGTTGCTCTGAGCTTTCCTTTTGCCCGCTATATACCTGAAGGACTTTTTATTGTCCTTGATTGTTAAAGCCAGCCTGAGCTCAAGCCCCGCCTTGGCCTGTCTAACTGATTCCCTGCAATAGCGCGCCAGGGAGATATATTCCTCCTTGGTGACTGCTCCCTGCTTCCATTGCCTATACATCTCTTTCTTTGCCCCCAGACTCACCTGGAGCTCCCTGTTCAGCCAATGGGGCTTTTTTGCCCCCTTACCTCCTTTCCTACGTAATGGGATAGACTTCTTTTGAGTCTATCCCATTACATTATGTTAAGAATGAGGTAGATATGGAACCTAACAGAGTACATTTTGAAATACAATTCAGCATTTGTCTCAGATAAGATCTGCACTAGGGGCAGAAAAAGCTAGAAAGAATTTCAGGAAGCAGGGAATCCCCCCACTGCTGATGACTAATAAGTCTGGTTCTGCCACCCCAGCTTCAAGCAGGATGAAATAATGGATATCTGAACTTCAGTAGGACAAACAAATTAGTTTTACAAACAGGAAAAAATCCCTTTACTATTTGCAAGAGGAGCAAGTACCTCTAACAATTTGTATCAACTGACTGTAAGTAGTACTCATGTGAGCCAAATTAGAAGTTTTGCGGGGAAGAAAGGGGAAGATATAACCCTTAATACTTTCTGCTAAATAAACATTGGATAACTGAATCTTTAAAAAGTGTCAGCCTAAAGCTGCATCAACCAAGGCAATAAAATCTGCCCTTCCAACACTTCCCTCTCCAGATGTATGCTGGAGTAGTGGCAACAATCCTCTCTTTTTTGCCCCTTTCAAGATTAATAATGCCTTCCTGAGCTGCAATACCAGGTGCGAGCTTTTCAAATCTCTTTTACAGAGGCCGCTTCAGTTTCCTGCCAGCATGATCCTTGATTTGATGAGCTTTCACTGATAACGGATACGGAATCCTCTTTCAGAGGATAGCTGAACGAATCCATAGAGAAATCAACATTTGGTAAACTGCTTTGTCTTTTTGTGCTGATCCAAATCACAAGAGAAACTGTCATCTGACTGGAATGATTCATGCCCTTTTTCCTGGAAAAAGGCCAGGGATCTTTTCTTTGTCACATTTCAGTCTGCAGAAGAAGAAAGGAAAGAAATCTCTTGATTAATATGAAAGCTCATTTTTTTTTCCCCATGAAATGAAGCTGGGTATAGTTCTCAGGACAATACTGACAGAGGAGAGAAGCAGTGAATGGAAAATTACAAGAAAAGGCTCATTTCTTCCACTTGTCTGGCTAAGGTAATCACAGCTAAGGGTGCCACCTTGAATTAAAGGAAATCTGAAGAAAGAAACCATTAATTCAGAAGGATAGTTGTAGCATTTCGAAAACTTGAGTTTCCAAAACGCAAGAAATTCATGAAATGAATACTTAAGTAGATTGGTGGCTTTTATAAACACCACAGTAAAGAATTAAATGTTTTAAAGAAGCCTGTAGAACAACTACTAATTCTAAATACTGGAACATGATTCCTTAATCATTTTGGGACTGGCCAAATTGAAGGAAGTGAGAGGACTGAATCTGAAAAGAAGAAATACTCCAATTAATACAACTTGAGAGAAAACTCCAGGTTCTGCAGTACTAATCATTGAGTCTGTGTGCTGGATACTGCTGAGATTGTTGTAGACTAGTCCCTTATATAAGAAGTTGTCTGTGTGAGGAACAGAGTGTAGCTTGCTTGACTGTACTCCGTTAGGTCAGATCTGAATCTGAATCTCTGTGACTGAACAGGAGGTGCAAAAAAATCAGTACCTTTTGACAAAGACTCCATGTCCCAACATATCCCTGATTTTATATGCACATCTCAGAAGGAAAACCACCTGCCTGAGCAAAGCTACAATTTTACAAACAGCAATAGACCAAGAATCTAGGGAGAAATTCTGCAAAATAAGCCTGAGGCGCAGAGGCTTCAAGCAAAGTGGACTGCAGTTCCCTTGATTAGAATACCCTGGAACCAATGTGTGTGTCGGGGAGGGGCTGGGGGGTGGGAAAGGAGGAAGGAGACAGACAGAGGTCTATCCTGATCATATGTATGGTGGTCTTTTCAGCTTTTCAGAATATTAAGTCACTGACTGCGCAGTTGCAATAAGTAGTAGGTGTTAAGTCCCATTTATTCCAATACTGTTTAAAGCAGGTCTGTGAGTTTGGGATGGGTTATGGGGAAGGAGGAAAGAAAGCAGGAAATATACAAAAAAAAAAGCAAACATACAAAAAAAATGGACAAAGGGACAAGAACTAAAAAGCTGCAATAAATGAGACCTATAAACAACCCTAAATGGGAAAGAAGATATGAAGAGTTAAGCAATTTGGAGTTAAAATTCACTCATTTTCTACAATTGAAAGTTATTCTGTGCATTTAATAGAATCACAGAATCATAGAAAACTACAGTTGGAAGGGACCTCAGGAGATCATCTAGTCCAACCCCCTTCTCTAAGCAGAACCAGCCCCAACTAGATCATGCCAGCCAAGGCTTTGTCCAGCCTGGTCTTAAAAGCCTCCAAGGATGGAGATTCCATAGCCTCTCTGCATAACCTGTTCCAGTGCTTCACTACCCTCCTTGTGAGAAAGCTTCTCTTAATATCTAACTTAAACTTCCCTTGCTGCAACTTAAGAACATTGTTCCTTGTTCTGTCATCTGCCAACTCTAAGAACATTTATGTGACTACTGTTCCACCTATCCATTCACTATTATGGCTGGTTACTCAGTCAAAAATCTATTTTCTCTCCATTTGGAAAAATAAAGGGCAGAAACCCTTGCTATAGACAAAAAGTGAAACTACAACCCAGGTGGCAAAAGCATATAGCTAAAGATTGACCAAATTTTCTGTTCTGAGAACTTCTTAAATTGATATAAATTAGAAAATCATTAAATTATCATAATCTACAGTTGTTTTTAAAAAAGAATAAAAAGCTAAATATTTGCTGCAAATTTTAATTTTAAGCCTTCTTAGTGTAGTAACAGGGAAACAAAAATGAAGCTTATTAGACCATATTCCAACTCTAAATATGGTATATACTGATGTTCCCATTAAACTAATAACAGTAGTTATACTGTAAGTATCTGAAAATTTTGCTGTTGTCTGTATATAGTAATAACCCAGGTTCTGAAGACTCGCAATGTAAAACATTTTCTCCTATGCATAACATTTTATAATTTCAGGATAAATCTGAAATTCACTGGCTAATTCCTGTCATAACTGAAATTAATGTCTCACTATTGTAATATTTTAGAAAACCAAATTTTTAAGTCCTGCACTAAATGCACAGATGCAAGTGTCTTATCTATACAGGACAAACATAATATTTAATGTTAAAAATAAAAACACACCTTTTTCTTAAGTGCTAATATAGTGAGAGACTTACCATTTTCCAAGCAGAGTCTTGGACAGATTTTGTTCAAAAGAATTTCCTGACGCAATTGAAGAACTTCAGCTTCTAATGTTTTAATTTTTGATTTCCATTTAAAATCTTGTTCAGATAGAATTTTGGCAAGTTGCTCTGTGTATTCTTTGCAGCTTTTTTCTGGTGGTTTTGAGTGGATAATTGCTAAAGCCAGTGCCAACTTTGATATTTTCAAGTACCAGACTTCATCTTCTCTTCTCTCTTTTATTCCTATCAGATAAAAAAAAAATAGTTTGACTTTTTAATAAGTGAGTTATTCTGTGAATGTTCTTTACTGAAGGGATACGTTCCACAGTGAGACCAATTATCTTATTTCTCCTCTGGCCTTATATCAATCAACAGAAACAGCCACACATCTAAAATATCACTTCTAGTTTAAGAAGCAGTATGCCAGCAGTATCAACAATAAAATTTAGTTTGGCAGTTGAAAGTTATACCATGAATAGCACCTTAATGAGGCTAACCAAGGTGGAAAATAGGTCAATGCAAATTTTATCATGTTAAAAATGAGTCCGTTGTAACCACTTGGTGATAGATGATGCTCCACATCATACCTATTTTATGCAGTACTCAAGTTTTTAAAGTGTACAAAAATATAGGGACAATTTTAAAAGGGCCTACAAGATAGCAACAGCTTTCTATTTTGGACACTACATACTTTTGGACCCATGGTAACAACTCCATAATTTAGGCCCAGAATTTCCAAATGGATCTGTACACAGAACCTTGACTTAGATCCTCTTGCAGAATCTAAATTTTGCAGAGAAACTGGAAAATTAGTTACAACTACATTTTTTAATTACTGCCACCAAATGTCCACAATTAAATCCACTGCATTTGGAGTGCCTTTACCCATGTTACTTTTTCCATTAATCTATATTACTCTTTATGGATATCAAAGTCCCTACTTTTAAGGAGCTTGTAACATGGTTTTTACACAAGAGAAAAAAAGGGACAAAATGGAAATTTTCAAGGTAAAGAACATAGCGATTGCAGGAAGAGATTTGTAGCAGTATAGAAAGACTGGGGCAGAGAAAAGTCACTCTAAAGAAGAAAGACACAAGCTGAGCTAAGCATGGACAAGTGTTTTGGCAGCAGGAATAGAGGGATAGGATGGAGGTTAGGAATAATGAATGGGAAGAATTGAAAGGGTCTTCTGTCCCAATAAATTAATTCGGTTAGTAATTCTTTAGCAAATATTCATTCAATACTTCATTGTAACTTTAATTTTAAAATATTATCATAACATTAAAGAAGAGCTGTCCAAGGATTAGCCCTTGTTTCTATACAAAAATATTCCCAAAATGGCAGTTCAGGTACATATACGTTATTTACCCAAATGTAAGAGGACTCTGAATTTAAAAGGACCCCCCCCCCCTCAATAATTAGATTCTAAACCAGAGGTGGGCAATTATTTCGGTCGGAGGGCCGCTTACTGAGTTTTGGCAAGCCACCAAGGGCTGCACGACAGGCAGCCAGGGGTGATAAATATTAATTTTCTAAATTTCTGAGGGACCCCGCAGGCCGGACAGAGTGGCCTGGCAGGCCACGTCTGGCCCACAGGCCTCATTTTGCCCACCTCTGTTCTAAACATTAAAAAATTATAATTTATATACAATTTTCCATATCTAGAATCTAATTTTTGGAGGGTTGTCTTAAAGTCATCCTTTACCACCACTGAACAGGCGGGTACAGGCAACTCAGGGGGCAAGTAGTTATGAGCAGCAATGTGGGTTTTCCAGAAAATTTTGAATAGGAAAATTTTCTGAAAATTTTTCTAATATCCTAAATAGAGCATGATCTGAGTTAGCATATTTATTTGATTTACATTTTGTAAAAACTAAAAAAAGGACCCCCATGTTAATGTTATGTCCCAATAGCCACAATATTTGAACTGAAATATTTGATTAGGAAAAAAAATAAATAGAGCACACTTAATGTAGTTTAAATGTTATATTCAAACACATTCAAAGTTTTATGTAGAAAGAAATTATTTTTATTGGAATACTTTTAAAAATGTAAAGACAATACACAATAGCATGTACTTCCTTTACACTGTTTGTTTAAATTTAAGAAAAAAATGAAGGCACTGAAAACTGCTGACACTAATTTTGGCACACCCAAAGAACGGTGCATGATATACTGTAGTTGTCTACTCATCTACTTCAACAGAGTTTAACTCTCCTCCGCTGAGGTCATTGTGGCACCTCCAGTTTCACTGTCAGTATCTGTGTAGAATCACTTGCACTATTTATTAGTTCCATTTCAGAATCAGATTGAGGCAAATCTGATTCAGAACTACTTGAACCACATTGTCTTTCACTAAAGGATGGTTTTGCCAATGAGTCTATGGGCAAGGACAACTTATCATCATGCTTCATCTTCTTCACTAATTGTGCTTCTGACGGATTCTCTAGAAGCAAGAGATTTTGAGGAATAGAAACAAGCTTAGTAGTGCGTTCATTTGTTAGCCTATTCTTCTTTTTTTTGTCTTGATTCAGCTGAAAGCCTTCCAGTTCCGTTCGCAAGAAGTTGCTGTTGGTGGAATGCTTAGGATCCTTAGAGCAATCCTAGACAACATTACAGTATACCTTCCACCATGTGAGAGGAGACATATTCTCTGCTGCCCACCAAATGATGTCTTTGCTCCAAAGTTTTTCTTTTGTGCAGTACTTGGCAATGTCTGTCATCACAGCTATTTCATCAATGTTGGGGACATTATTCACTACTTCCATAATTGTATCGAAAGCAGTAGATAATTCATCTTCTGATAAATGTTTTCCTCTGTGTTGAGGATCCAAAAGGTTTGCTGCTAGATGAACTGAATGAGAGCAAAACTCAGATCTCTTAGTAAACATTTGTTTTACTACTCATTCTTTGGATAGAGGTGAAGGCGGCAAAGCTCAATTACATTTTCATTCAGTTGTCTGAAAATCTCTGGAATATTTGAAAGGCTCAGTGTATCTCCTTCAAGTTTCTTGATAGCCACTGAAAACGGTAGTAGAAAATTGAATGCTCCTTGAACTCAAAAGCAGAACACATCGTTGTCGAGAATCTGCTTCCCTATGTTCATGGGAATAATCAGGGATACTGTGTCATCTATTGAACCACACTGCAAACAGTTCTTTGTGCTCAGCAACCTATGTAAACACTTTGTAGCTGAGCCCCATCTAGTTTTTCCTGGCAATAAAAGTGCACTTTCCTTCCCTTGCTTCTCTTTCTGTAATTTCTTCAAAGTCTGATTAGCAACATGAAGATTGTTAAATACCTTCACAATTGCTTTGCAGTTTGCCAATATTGTCTTCATTGTAGTCACACTTACTATGTCCTTTGCCAGAAGATTCAACCCATAAGCAAGACAGACAAATACTATTAAATGAGAATACTTTGCCTTTAATATTTGCCATGCAGCTTTCATGTTACTCGCATTATCAGTTACAAGGGCTTGTATCCTGGAGGGACCTGCACTTTCAATCTCTTCACTCAGTAATTTGGCTATATATTCACCTGTATGACAAGAAGATTTGGTAGCAATTGCTTTCATGAATATTGGTTCACGTGTTACTATAATGTTCAATAAAGAATTTCCCTGTATATCAGTCTATCCATCTGACATCAGAGTCAGTGACTCTGCTTGACCAATCCTTTGAATAACCATTGTTTGAACTCTCTCATACTCTCTATCTAAGAGAGAATGTGATAAGCAATAACGTGATGGTAACTTATATGATGGGTGAATTAATTTGTACTGTTCCTTCCAGTATTGATTTTCAGTTATGGAAAGAGGTGTACCACTTGCAAATATAGCTCAAGCTAATGTCTCATATGCTTTTTTCTTAATCTTCTTTTGATATTTTGTCCACAAAGCTTGATAAAAAGCTTGACTGTCTTGAACAGCATTCATTCCTGCCTGTGGCAGGGGGTCAGGCTAGATGATCTGTTCAGGTCCCTCCTGACCCTAGCTACTATGAAACTATGAACGGATACTCATGGCGGATCACATATCTGGTGCCTGTAATCTTGAAAGTGAGGATCCTGCTTCTTCTTCCCCCCAGATCCAACAGCTCAACATTTTCATTTTCCATTTATTGCAAATATGCTATTTCACTTGAACTACCAAGTTTCTGCAACAAAAGGGGGAACAGATTTTTATTTTTGCCTACTCTCATCTGGCTTCAACCATCAGAAAGAGAAGGAGAAGCAGCAGGGAGCTTGCTTCCCCTTTCCCTGCCAGAAAGAACACTCCGCTGCTCACCTTGGTGCTCAGTTGCCCTGGGACTGCAGAGCCCAAAGGAAGTATAGTCTGGCCTCTGCCATTGGCCGGAAGACTAAGGTCACTGCGCTGGGTTGAAATAATTAACTATTTATATAGTATGTAATTAAGAATATATATATTGTTAAGCCTAAGCCACTTTGGGTACTTAGTACAAGCAGAAAACCAGGCTGCAAAAATTTTAAATGAATAAATAATAGCCCAGAGTTGCATTAGCAACTTTTAAAATGATGTTTTAAAACTATATAGATGCTAGTCTGTACTGTGTGTTGTTTAACATATTAGTTTGTTTATGCACATAGGATTCCTGAAGTAGACTTTTCTCAGATATTGTTGTTCCACCACTTCATTGTATTAACTTTATGCATAAGGCTTGTACTCTTTCAGGACAGTTCCTACATGTTATTCAATGTTTCTTCATTCTTGTTGCATTGTTAGCATCCACCTGCCCGCAATATTTACATCTACCTACTTTCTTCCTTCCTTCAGTGGCTTAAACTTCACTATAATGATGCCACACACTACTTTTTTTCTGATTTGGCATTATTATGACTACTTCAAAGCAAATCACTAAAAAACTAACAGATCTTATGCAAACACTTCCAACTTCAACTCAAGAGAAGAAATGAGACACTCCTCTGTTTTTGCTGAACTGACAATGAAACAAAAATTAATCATGGTTAGTTTTGCTTTCACTTGCAGTCTGACATGACATAAGAATTTCAGTTGGCCTGCACAGACAATTAGGTGAATTTATAACTTGATTTTTGGTTTGGATTATTATGTGAGTGTATTTACCCTCCTACTTACAAATCAATAAAGCACATATAAAGCACTCTCTCACACACTTCATAAGGATAATCACCTGAAAAACATAAATTACAACTTTGAACTTCCAAGCTTGCCTAATATTATATTGGCATCCATTCATTGTTACTAATGAATTTTATGAAACAATTAATTTTTTTAAATGGAAAATTTCCCACAGAAAAATAAAGCACTGGACAATTTTCCACCCCACATTTTTGGTTATGGACAGGAGTCAAACCACCAGACCCCCTTGGCATCTGCCCCTACAGCCACTTGGCTCCCCAGCTGTCTGCACCCTCCCAGTGCCTATGAACCCCAAACCTACCTCTACACTGCCTGTACCTCCTACCGCTGACCCCCCATAACTTGTCCCCCAGCTCCTGCCTCTCACTACTTGCCCCCTGCTTCTAGTGTCCACCCCTGCCTTCCACCCTGACACCTACCCCTCCCCATGGTCCCTGTATCACCACACTTTCCCCCTCCTGTTTAACTCCTTGCTGTCTGTCACCTGTGCCCATCACCCCTTGCTACTGCTTACCTTCCCCTTGTAGCTCCAGCTCTAGCTCTGGCTAGGGCCCTGCTCTGACCAGGGGCAGGGAGCACAGACCATATGCTGCCTTTGATCCCAGCATAGCAATGCAACAGAAGTGGCAGCTCTAGCCCCCCACCCTTGAGTTGGGGCCAGAGCTCCTGCCAATTCTGCATGGTTGGGCTGGGACCAAAGCTGCAAGGACAAGGTAACCAGCAGCGTAGGGTTGTGATGATGGGAAGCAAGGGAAGAAAGGGAGCAGAGGCTACAAGGAGCAGGTGGGGGCCAGCAGCTGTGGCTCTGATTCCAGGCTCAGGGTTGGAGTCAGAGCTACAGCGACTGCCTCCCTCACTCCTACTTACACTTAAATCTAAAATGAGGGGCTTCCCCCCATGTTGAACAGGGGGACCTCACCTTAGATTTGAGTAAATATGGTATGTTGTTTTTCTAATAGCAGAAGTCACAGATAAAAGAGCAGCTTCCCATTGTAACTCACGGTGCTTCACAAGACGCGCCATGATTTACAACAATCCTCCAGACCCAACAGAAATTCATTGTTGGGGTCCCAGGGTCTGGTGAACTGAGTTGCTGTTTACAGAACCTGCAAGTCTGAAGCCACTGTCCCCTAGAAACAGCTCGTCTACCCTCCCAGCCCCAGTGCTGTTTTCAGAATGGGAGGGGAGAAAGGGAGAGGAGGGAGCACATTCTGGGGGCTCCCCAGCTGGTGCTGGAGGGTAGGGCTGGTGGACCCTCCAGCGCTGGTTGACAAAAATCCAGGCCAAACTCCCTTTGCTCCCTTTCCCCCTTCCCATTCTTATAACAGCTCTGGGACAGAGGGCCATGCAGGCAGAAGTTACTAAAGTGAAGCCACTCCATTTTAGACCATCTTCATCTGAACCTGATGCAACGAGGGTTCAGATTTTTGTGGGATCAGGCCCTTTTAACTCTACAGCAATGCATTTCTGTTTGGTCACAGCTGTAGAGAGCTTTTAGGGGCCAAATCAGACAGAAACTGTTGCTTCTGTCTGCACCAAGAGAAAATGCAAATTGGGTATCATAACAATAATTAAATGTGCCTAAACACTTTGATTTACATGCTCTGCTGCCTTCCTATTAGTATTGCTTCAGAAGCCTAAAGTACTTGACCAAGATTACTTCAACTGTCATCACTTCAACACGCAAGATAATTTTACTTATACCAAACATCCTACCCAAACACACATCATGATAGCTCGATTTTTCTTTTACTTCAGGCATTCTAAACATGCCAGGATGTTAGGCAACAGATGAATCCCACTGGAATTTTCTGCAAAGCTGTGGAAAAAAGTAACCTGATGATGCACATTTGCTTGTTTATGCAAAGTGTCTATCCCACTCGCTTATTAGTTTTAATCTAAGTTAACAGAAATTTGGATAGTAACCTAATGACTACCCAGTCAGCGACACTTCTGACAGTCAAGATGCAAAGACTGTGGTGCATTTTCAAATAAGTATGTAGACTTGAACATAGGTAGTCAATTAAATTATAATATATATATTATATATATTATATTAAATTAATTATAATTAATTAGTCAATTAAATTATAATATATATATTATATATATTATATATATTGATATTTATATAATATCAATTATATAAATTATTATATATATTATAATTTAATTGACTACCTATGTTCAAGTCTACATACTTATAGAGTGTGTGTGTATGTGTGTATATATAGATATCTATATATAGATATATATAGATATCTATATATAGATATAGATAGCTATATATACACACATACATACACACACTATATAATCCATACTATTATCCTCTTCTCTCAAGAACTAGGTGACTTTAAATCAAGTATATTGAAGATACCAGTACACTACTCAAGATTCTAACAACATCTGCAAACAGTAATTCTCCTAACATTCCTGTAAGGTACCTAAAACATAGTTCCTTGTTTATGGACACAAAGACAGGCAAATATTGGCTGACTGGTCAAAATTAAGTTTGGAACATCTGGAATTCAAATTCTCAGGCCTAAGCTTAAGGATCTAAAGGCTTGACTTTGCAATGTGCTATGCACTTAGACCTCAATACAACAAAAGTACTTAAGCGCATGTCTTACTGAAGCCAATGCAACTTATTCGTGTGCTTGAAGAGCTCTGCTAAATTTGGGGTCAGAGTTCAGGATTTAGCATTAACCTAACAAAGTGCTGTGTTAAGCTAACAGAGGCACATTTTTGTGATATCTGTAACAGATAATTGACATGTGTAAAATGCATTCATCCTTTAACAATCCAACCAAAGGCCAATTCATCTAATGCAGACAGAATGGACATATATCTACTGGCAGGATGGCACAAGTGGATGACAGAGACTAATGCAGTTATATTTCCTTATAAACTACCAAACACAGTATAGAAAAGACTGGTACATAAATCATAAATCTCAGAAGACCCTTAGGGCCCATCCTTCTAAAGACAAAATCTTAAGATGAAACTGAGCTGTCAATAACAAATGCTTAATTTCACTTTAAAACCACTGAAACATTTTATCTATACAACTTTCTTTAATGTTATAAATAGAGACAACACATTGCATTAAGTCAGTATTACTATGCATTCAGGATTCAAATAAAAACATTTATCAATCAAGTGCATAAGATTTGGATGTTCAACAATTTTGAACAGCTACAATCTTTTGAAAATGTGATTTTTTTCAAAACAATACAATGGAATTCCCTATTTTAATTGAGAAGTGAAACACTAGGTAGAAACTGCAGCTCAACTTAAACATGTAAAACCTATTTTTGTATTTCCTTCTAACCATACAATGTATGTTGTTTATATTTCTTACTGAAGTTGCATACATAGTGTGGGCGTGTCTACAAGTTTATTAATGTGCCTGAGATAATGAGTAATAATAACTAAATGTTAGTACTTCAGTACTAGTAGTAAACTAAATGCTCATTATCTAAGTTACTGCACGGTAGCGCCAGCACATGGTTATTTAGTGATGCTTACTGCGCGTTAGCCTAGTAATAGCGCATTGCACAGTAAGCTATTAGCATGGTTTTTGCCATGACATGCTACTGTGCAGTGTTATTAGGCTAATGTGCAGTAAGTGTCTTATATAGACATCCACTATGATACTTCTTTGTCAGCCAAACCTATAACATGTTCTTTAGAATATGGGTGATTGGCGTCTGACCCATAGGCTCTATACAGCCCATGGAGCCATGTGATCTAGATTATGGGGTGCCCCAGATGTCCTGGAAATTTGGCAGGGAGATATGAAAGCTGCCACTGCTCCCTCACTGCCAAATATACAACTCTATGGGCTAGATGATCACACCAGCACGCAGAGATGAGGCAACAGGCCTGAAGCAAAGCATGTGATGCTGGCATGGTAGGTCCAATCCATTGCACATGAAGCCAGAATCAGGGAAGCAGGCCTGTTACGTCTCAGCTCTGTGTTCTTGGGCAACCCTGGCACAGGATGCAGTCTGTCTGACTCACAAAGGACTCACCCCCCCCCCCCACCTAAACAAAACTGATTAAGATGCAGTGAGAGACATACCTAAAACTCTCCAGATAAGGGTGACAAGAGTGAACAACTGCCCTAGGTCTCATTTACATTCGAGATGGAACCAGATGACCATTCATTTACATGAGAGATGGAGAACAGAAAGCCTGAAGCAGAGACTGCAGTGAATTCTGGGACCAGAGAAGCAGGGGAGCACTGCATGATAGGGAATCTGTGCTTCAAATGTTAATCAACCCATGTTCACACACACCCAGCTCAGCATGTATCAGACCAGTTCTAATCTGGATTTACTAAGGACTTTTCACCCCCAGACACACACACACAGCTCTAAGTTTAATAGGCATCTCGGGCCGTACATTCCCCAGTCCCACTATGGGAGGCCTATTTAAACTTGATTGACTAAAACTCGGTTGCTGGGTTAGGGAATGCTGAGGCAAGAGACCGAGTCAGAGGAGTTATGGGCAACATTTGAACAATGGTTAAGGGTTCATCACAGCATCCAGCCTGCTGGAGCCCTAATCCCAGGTGTTGTCATATCTTTCCCGAGATGACTGGTGGGAGTCCTCTCCACAAAAGGTTATGAGCACCCCAATAATTGTCTTAAGTCTGTTAAAAGACTATAGTAAGATCTGGAAAAGTCATGCTAAGCTGAGGCTTGTGCACAACAAGTAAAAATCCCAAATCCTGATGCTGCAAGCTATCTATTGTTCCTGAAGAAACCATGAGATATCCCATCAGTATATCTGCCATCCACAGGAATCTCAAGCTGGCTCCCAAGTATTTGGGTTACTCCCTAATCTTAAGTGTTTCCTGATTATCAATCAGTTTCCTGAGATGGTCCAAACCAGATAACCCCTTGTCAATAGAAAAGACAATGATTTACACTACTGAGGGTGCTTCGAAGCAGCTGAACTGAGGGCATAAAAATCTGTAAGTGGGTGTGCTGCAAGAAGAAGAAGAAGAAGCAGAAGGAAAGAAGGAGAAGAAGAAAGAAGAAGAAAACTCCTGTGCTGACGCCATCCCCTGTCGTTCTTGGGACACTGGAAGAACAGATCATCTCTCTCTTCAAGGATTGTGCTACAGACTGTGCCTGTCACCTTTGCAGCCTGAGTACCTTGGACTAGGTGAGATCCCAGCACTCGCTTTCTCTCTCTCTTCTCTCCAGGCATAAACTTCTGAACCTGAACTGTATTAGTTAAGCTTGAGCTAAGTTTCCCCAAATACTTAGTGAAACCAGGGTAGTATTGTTATTGTTTGTGTTTGTTTTTCTTTTGCATGTCTATTACTACTAGTACTATTATATATTTCATATGCTTAGCAATAAATAACTTTTATAGTCAAACTGGTAGTAATTGGGTATATTTTTCCTTCTCTGCTTCTCTTTCCTCCCGTGCTCTGCAGCAACGCTTCTTTTACCTATGCTAAAGATCCCTCTGAAGCCCAAAATATTGTGGGGTCTGCTCATCAAGAGGCGAAAGATTGGGACGTGCTGAGTTTGAAACACATAAGGGGATCAGCTTGTACAGGCTGATTGACCCAGTTTGACTCAGACGTGCCCTTATGAACTGAATGCTGGCCCATGAGGGTGTCAGCTGGACACCCAGCCGGATTCAGAGGGATTCTGTTTACCTGTGTGCTTGTGTCTGACTGCATTTTATTGTTGCTCTTATGAACTGATTCTTGGCATATGAGGGTGTCAGCCTGTCCATGCTGATCAGCCCGGCCAGGTCAGGCGTGTCACGTTAATTTGTGTGTGTTTGTGTGTATGACTGATTTGGTGACTGGAGGAACCCAGTCCCATTGAGACTGAGTCCTGCAAGATAGCTCCACTGGGGGTGAGGGCTTGCAGAAGGGAGAAATACAGCTCCGTATAGTAACACAAGCAGCACATTGACAGAATCACCAAGACCCTAGAAACTATCCCTAATAAATGAGCACACCCCAAAGTAATGGGCAAATTTGGTAACAGGCCTGACCTAGCAAACGCAAGGTCAGTGCTGGGGCTAGGACCAGGGCAGAGGGCCAGGGCTAGGGCAGCAGGACCTGGCCCCGTGCATGCCAAGATCAGACCCACGGACTGAATCCAGCCCACCAACCTACTGCACACCACTCAGCTAGCCTACAGAATCAAAAGGTTGGGAACCACTGCTTTAGAGTAATGGCTGTATGAAAAGAGAATGAATTTAGCTCATTATTTCTTGTAACCAAGTAACTGGTAGAAAGAAAACTTCTAACTGCCAACCCCCTTTTGGACTCCTGCAACTGCCTTTTGGAATTGAAAGAGATGTTGCTTCCAATTTTTCAGATCTCTCACTTGCTATTTCTTTTAATCTTCCTCCCTTATGACCAAAACAAGAGCACTACTTACTCCTGTACCATTGCAACTCTCATTCTTCTTCAGATCAACAATAATCTAGTCCCTTTCATCACTGATTGCAAAGAAATCCTAGATTTCACTTTTGGCTTTAAATACCTATACATCCTCAGTTATGTTGTTTACTTCCAATCCTATACTTTTCACTACAGTAGAATAACAATGCTAACCTATAAGCAGGGAGATATTATGATGATCAGTTCATTAATTGGGTTAATCATCTACATGGGCACAGAAGAGTGAGATTTGTACTCAGACTGAGTGGTGGCAGATCCAGCCCATGAAGCCAGGTAATCCACCCCACAGATGTCCCCATGGGTCCAGAAATTTGGCAGCGGGGGAAACGGTGTCAGTATACCCCACAGGGCTTAATTGATCCCAACTGGGCTCATCTTGCACAGAGGGATTGGACCCCATTCCCACATGGCTGGATCAAGCCAGGGTCCAATCCAGCCGCCTAGAAATGGCCTAGCCAAGGCCCAATGCAGTCACATAGGAAAGGCCCACCTGGGGCCTGAGGCAGCTGTGTGGGAACTGCCTCTGGCTAGGCCTTACCCATGTGCCTGCATCAGGTCCAGGCTGGGCTAGCACTGCGCTCCACATCAGGTCCAGAGCTGTGATCCAGCCTGTGGATGGACCTGCGACCACTTATCCAGCTCACCGGCTGGATTGGACACCACTGGCTTAGAGTTTTAGAAATGAAAAGAACTCAAATCACTGTGGGACTGTACATGCCTTGGCACAATTCCGAATTCTGTATATGCAATTCTCAGGCATTCAAGTCAGAAGTCAGGGGATCCTAAAATAAATTGGGCCTAAAATGTAAAAGAAGAGTAATAGAAAATGCATTCCTGATTCTAATAGATCAGAGTTTGTATTTTTTGTGTTCCAGCACTGAATATGTTTAAAAAATGATACTGCATATTAGAAATAAACAGTGGGTTTTGTGGGGGATAGGAAGAGGTAGCCACTCTGCCCTCTACTACAGATGAAACCTTTTAAACTGAACCTAAATAACAGTATATAAGAACAATCATAAAACTGTTTTTTTAAGCTTCTGTATTAAACAATTGGTCTGTCACTTTAATAGAATGACTATTCTAATATAATAAAAGCCTTAGTCTGTCTGTCTGTCTCTAATGCTCTTGGCCAACTGCACATGTGCCGCCGAGAGGGCACATGCTGATTGGCTGCAAGGGTGAGGGAGCCGCAGTGCCACCCCCAACAATAGCCAGCAGGGAGGGGGAGGTGGCAGGGAAGAGGGGAGGACGGGGGGGAGGGGAGCAGGAAGGGGAAGGGGGGGTTTCCGGTGGCAGTGCCTCTCTGCCACCACCACGCCTCCCCTCGCCCACTGCTGCCACCACGCAACCCCAACAACAGCCGGCAGAGAGGGGGAGGCAGCAGGGATGGAGAGAGGAAGGAGAGGACATGCACGGGGGGCGCAGCGGGGCCAGAGCCAGAGTGGCAGCACTGTGGGGTGCTGGGTGGCAGCTCTCTATCCATGCCCCCCTGTCATTCATGACAGGCAATTTGCTAGTAATAGATATGCTGCTTTTGATTTTTTAATTTCATTGCTCTCTCATTTGTAAAATGTAGATGAAGGTGACAAACTACTCAAATGAAGCTCTCTTTCCTTTTCTCATACAAAAGTAACTAAAAAATTGACCTATTATAGTTACATATAGTTGAATGCAGTATAAGCCATAAAGGAATGCAAATGTTCCAACTGAATGAATGGTGCTATAGGCACATATTGTTATAACATTACATAATATTTAAATAAACTTGGTTTAATTGGTATACCTAGCATGATGTTGGTGTTATATTTATATAATAAATAATATTAATGGCACAGCTGCATAATTAGGATGGACTGAAATGTGTCTTCTGTCCAAATTAAGCAGTGTCTACCTTATAAAGGCATATTAAAATCAGAGCTACTTGGCAGCATCCTTTGTAAATAACTTGTAATTATAATATACAAAACTGTCGACTGCGACTAAATTCACTAAGAATATATTTTAAAAATCAGCTTTACCAACTTGAGTCTAAAACAGAAGCGCCAAAACATTTTTTATGCAGTTACAGTGGTATATTATTTTGGGAACTATAATGATTAAAATATATCCAAAGTCTTACTCTTAGGAATCTTTATAAAAAGTGATTTATTTCTTCAAACTCCTTAACTCTAAAGTAATTTTAGGTTTTAAAATTATACTGTTTGTTCTTGGATAATTTTTAACTGGGAGAAGAATCAGAAGACTCTTTTAAAATGTGTTTCATGATGTTTTTCTACATTCATCCATGGTAGTTTTTCAGACAAGTACCCAAATGATTCAGGAACCCAAGTCCATGACTTTCTGTAAGACTCAAGGTAGCTAAAGAGGAGATCTCCATAAGTACTGAAGTGCCTACCTCCTGAAGTCAAGGGGAAATAGGAAACTAAAAATCTTAGGCAATCTAGGATACTTTAAGATAAGATACAGACATGACACTTTTACCAGTAAAAGTGATTGGAAATTGGTCTATACCCATAACAGAAGCTCAGCACACATAGACTGGTTTAAAAAGGACAAAACTCATTTTAAGATTTTCACACCACTAATCAAAGGGCAAATGTGTGTTCTGTTTCTTACCGCTTTAAACAAAACTGCTTCCAGAAAACCATTTAACTTAGATCAATTCCACCTTAGGCTTTTGTACCTAGCCTAAAAGTCCCACTTTTGAAAATGGGGCATGCTTTTAAGCCACTTGGATGCTTTTGCAAATTTTACTCCCATAAAAGTTCTAAAAAGATATTATCAAAACATACAGGTATGAAACACATGTGCATACAAACAAACTTAAAAAACACAAGGATGCAAAAGCATAAGCAAACTTCAAAAATAGTTGTGCATTTCCTTTGTGGACTAAAAGCACATGTGAGAAATTACTTCAAAATATTTTTACCCTCACAAGAAAAGGTTTAAAAGCTCATTTTAAGATGTCTAACTTAAGAAAACTATTTTCTCTTCCATAAATATAACTTGAATTAAACTCTTCAGAAGTTTGGACAGCTTTGCCTTTGCATTTTTGATCTGATTCAGCTGACAGAATTTTCAACTATCAGAGTTCTTTTACCTTCTGCTTAGTGACATGCCCAGTGGAAAAACATATTTCTACATATAAGAAGCCAGAGTCACTCAAGAGTTCAAACCCCTCAACTTTAACTATTAAAAAAGACTTTTTAAAGTGTTGATGGCTTAGAAAGCATGGGACCTACAGGAGTATTATAAAGATAAAAAGATACTTTTTTTAGTTTTATTTCCATTTAGATTAGTCCAAATGTTAAAACTCTGATGTAAGCTTGAGTTTTCTGATCAACTTTAAATTATGTATATATTCTCTCTACAAGCTGTCCTTCTTTTTATGATCTTTTTTCTCCTCCTCAACAGACTCTTTTCCTGTGTCACTAATAATGATACCTACTGATTCTGGAATGCAGTATCATTATCTTTGATTCCGCCACCCCCCCCAAATGCTCACTCACATACAAGCACAGACAAAGGTTGTTGTAACAAACCCCATGATGTTTTGGGAGATAGCAGTGTGTCATGAATGCTTTCTTATGTTTACAGTACTGATATGGCCTTTGTGGTCTCATTGGAAAGTCAATATTATCCTGTATCCAACTATGTTACTGTTACCACTGTACACATTATGTTATGTTTAGAGATGTAAATATTATTTTTAAAAATATTCGTTTAACCTCCTCTAATTATTTTTCAAAATGGTAAACTGATAACAAAGATGCTGCTAGGAGTCGTTCCCGGGGCCCTTTAATAGGGCCGGAGCAGGCAGTTGCAAGCCCAGCCAGACAACACAGCCCACATGAAGCCCCCAGCTGGGGGGGGGGGGCGGGGGGCAGGCACTTGTGAACAAGCAGCTAATTGTTTAATTGACGAGTCATTAGGCTGCCTACTGTTTTCTTCTTTAACCTCATAGGCTATGGGTATTACTTCTACTAACCCATCCCCTTCCCCTCCTTACTTCTCTCTCCGTCCTGCCTGCCTACCCTCTCAACTTCTGGTTCCTGCTGGGGCACCGCCCAGCTTCCCTTCCTCTCCTTCCTTGCCAGGCTGTGCCCCGCCTCATGCAAAACAATAGCCAGTCACCTAACTGGTTATCACTGGACTTATCGGTTAGACAATTAATCATTTAAACTTACACATCCCTAGTTATGTTATGCCGGCTTTATACATCTTTACAGTTTGGGATATGGTTTACTAAAGGAAAGGTAGCGGGTGGAACTGCTAAATCTCTTGCTATTGTGACTCTAGGCAAGATGAACTGCCACTCCCAAACACAGGCATTGTCTGCCAGTAATGGGGAAATCATCTCTATAGCAAATGCATCTGAAAGATATGGCCCCAGAGGGTGCGTCCAGACATGCGTGGACATTTGGTTCAGTGGGAACAACTAACAGCAGTGCACCTTGTGCTGCAGTTACTTGTCCCTGGAGAATGCTTGTGCCAGCGTGATTTGGCATGTGGCAAGCTACCCTGGGGATGTTAATGGGAGGCTGGGGCCAGCACTGTGCTTGCCCCAGTAGCCTTACCTGGGGTTCTGGAGGCCTCCCAAGGCTGCAGCCATAGCGATTCTGCCAGGCAGAGCCTGGCCGGCAGCCGCAGCACAGCTCTGGGCAACCTGACTTCACTTCTCAGCAGCGCATGCTGCCCGAGTGTGCATTGCACTGTTTTTTTTCCTGTCAGTTTTTCTGACCCCTTGATATCCAGGGGTAAAAAAAACTGATGGAAAAAAAAGAACGCACAGTGCATGCTCAAGCAGCGTGCCCTTGCAGTACAGAGAACACCAGACAATGCAGTATGTCGCACTGCAAACTGCATGACCGCGTTTGTCTGAATGAGCCCACAGGAATCCCAGGTTTCTTGGAAGACAAGAACTTTCTGGAGGTTTCTGGTGACTCATAAATAGGGACCACTGGAATTCAGGCTCCGGTGGTTGCGGGGAAGGGAAGAGGCAAGCAGGCTCCCTGTAGGCGCACTGGAGTCAATTTCAGGTGTTCTTCAGGGCAAGCTCTCCCACACCTCTGATTGGTTGACAGGACCACTCCTCTGCCCTGCTGTCCAGAGAAGGGGAGGGGGAAACTCCTCTGCTCCCACAGGGCAGCAAAGCAAAGTGGGGCTCGGGAGAGAGATGCTGCAGGGGCAAGTACCCAGCATGCCTATGCCTGCAGCTCCAAAGGCAGGAGGCACTTACCTGCTCTGTTCTGGGCAGGGCTTTTAAACTCCCCACCAATAAGGTTGTTACCTTATTCAACAACAGATTGAACAACCTGTACTAGGCTGCCCCTGGAAACACACAGGGCTTCAACAGTGTTTCTGGGGTTTTGCTACTTTTCTTCACACTTCAGGTAAGTTTTTCTTAAACTTTTTTTCCCGTCCTCCCTTCTCCTCTATGGTTTCAGACTATTTCCGGCCAAATCAGTTTTCTCAGGCTTCGGGAAAAAAACTGCATCTTGGGTTTTGCCCAGAAATCCCCTGAAGCCTGAATTGCAATGGTCTCTATTCAAACAATTAGAATAATGTTTAAAGGGGCAAGGGGCTGGCCTTGGAGGCTTTTTATAGTCTAGCTAAGGTAGAATTGAGGCTTTTTAATCACAGGCTTTGAAGGATCATGGGTAGTGCTGGCAGAATCAACAGAAAAGCTGAATTCAGGGGATACTGACAGGACTCTCTGGAGGACTAGGATATAGCCAAATGGCATGGTAAGAATCTGTACATGTTTTGTTTTTTTGTTTCCAAACCTATGGCCTGTTTTGCTTGTACACTTTTTTACTTATATAATAAAAAATGTTGCTGTTTTGTCTCCTTACTGATTGTCTGTTGAAAGAGTGATTGCTTGGCAAGTGATATTCCAGGCTAGCCCTTTCTATGGAAAAGGAGACCTACATTTTTTTTCACAGCCAACAAGAGTGGCCTCCTGGGGCAGGCAGAGATTCCCCTACTGCAGCTGCCGGGATTGTAAAAGGGTGGGGTGGGGGGGCAGTGTAAAGCTTAATGGAGGTAAGGAGTTATCTCAGAGCAGCCTTGATCTCTTCCCTGGTGCAAGTAGCAACACAGTGGGGAAAAACTCTGGACTCTGGGTTCTCTGCAGTTGGGTTTGTCATAATCTATAAAGTTCACTGTTAGGAGTTAAAAGATGACTCAGTGGTGTAAGTTCCTAACCTATCTTGCCCACATCAGTCTAGGAGTCCTCTCTCTTTCTCTTTGTAAAAGCAAGAAAGAGAACTTTTACTGAAATTACCTTAAATCCTCTCTGTTTAGAGGCATGAAATTATACTACTTCTACATCTTTGCAAGATAGCTCCTGTAACACAGAGCCTAAGTAACTTATGCAGTTTCATAGCTGCAATGAATCTCTGAATCTATCCTAAAGAAAGAAGATGTAGGGATAAAACAAAAAAGACCCCACTACTGATCCTAGAATTAACATTACATAGGGCATTTATTTTAGCTCATTTCAGTCATAACATTGAGAATTTCTACTTGAATGGTTAACTACTTAAATAGTCAAGATCTAGATCTAGGGAGAGAGAAAGAACAACTGATGAGGATATACACAGAAGCAGGGCAGTCCAACTGGCAGCCAGAAGGCTGCTTGCAGCCCTTAAGAGGTTAAACCATAACTCCATCCACTCAAGGCTCTTATTCCAGGCACCACTGCGGAATGGTGCTCTGTTGTTGCTGCCACTGGAGTTCCTAGGCTCCCCCTCACTCCTCCCTCTTCCACTTGCCTGCCCCTATCCCTAGTGAGGGAGCAGAGTGGTATGGCCCCTGGGCTGAGAGAGCCTATGGCTGAAGGGCTCAAGGGATCTGCAGATCCCACGCATCATCTGTGTCAGTGCCACACACTGGGCTGGGGCAGGGAGCAATCATACTGCATCCACGCATGCAGGGGGCCTGTGTAGTATAGCATATCTACACAACAGGGCCTATGTGGTGCAGGGAGTAGGAGGAGGGGTTACATGGCTCGGGGGGGTTGTGGCCTACATGTTGTGTGGTTGGGGGTCCTGTATCCCCTGGCCACTCAGAAATTGGACAGTCTTACTCAGAAAGTCAAATCTGGAGAAGGTAAGGCAAGGAACAGCAGGGGAGATGCGTAGGGTGTGTGCGGGTGTACGTGCACCCCCTGCGCGTGGCGGTGCACCCCCTGCAAAAAGGCACCACCGACACTGTTGGCGGCACCTGTGGGCGGTCGCCACTCACCACCCCACCACCGGTGGCATCTGCAGATGGTCCATGGTTGCCCCGGCTGCTGCCGCCACTGCCGGTGGCGCCTGTGGGTGGTCACCAACCCCTGGTCAGCACTCACCACCCCAGCCCCCCGGCTCCTGACAGTGGCGTCTGCAGGAGCTCTCCACTGACCGCCACTGGGCTCCTGCTGCCGCTGGCGAAGCCGTGCCCCCCCCAGCCACTGGGGGCAAGCGCCGTTCATGGGGAACAGAATGAAATACAAATAGAATATGACACTATGGAACGCAAGTGAAAAAATAACAGAATAAAACACAATTGCATTTATTCATTCATTCCACTTGCCTACTACCGCATCAGAAATGGAAAGGAGTGTTACCTACAAAGCTCTGCATGATTAAATTACTAAGACAGCACAACTTACAGCAGATCTGCTTATATTTCTATTTTTGCACTTTGCATTTCTATTTCTTCAGTATCAAAACAACTACACACTAACCAAAACCCCTCCTTCCTTGTTACTCTTACCAAGTCACCACTCTGTTTAAATCTTTCTACTAGCTTTCCAGATTCTTCAGTTTTAAGTTTTTCATTTTATCTTCCAACAACTCCACATATCTTGTCCTTCCCTTTTTAACCAGTTTCTTTGCCCTTACCTTCTGCCCAACCAGTTATAGCACTCTTTGTTCTTCATTGTTCTGCAAATGTCCTCACTTTCTTCCAAGCTACTATTCTCAATAGACATTCTCTGTGACCTGGGCTGCACAACAAGCCACTTCCCTCTTCTCCTCCACACCTTAATTAACACTCACTTCTTCCAGGTCACTTAAAAGAAATTAACCACAAGTTACATGAATCACTAAATCTACACCCCTATTAAACATCAAAAGCTTATGATTAATAATTTAGCAGTCAATCTAGTAAGAGAATTAGAGCACAGGAAAACAAGGTATACAGGATAACAAAACTGCAGTAAAATTACGCCTTTTGATGCAATGAATCTAAACTGGATAACAGATTTACCAAATTTCAGTGTATGCAGCTAAGAACAAAATCCAAGAGGAAAAACTTTTTTTATTGGTTCTCCAACTGTGATTGAAAGGACACATTTTGTTTTTTTTTTCCTTTAATGAAAAGTTATGCCCTTGATGAACCCTGCAGCAAGAAAACCTCCAAAGAGATAAACATAAAAAATGGGGGAGAGATTTAGGTACAGAACTCTCAGAAGTGAAGATAAAAATAATGGATAAATACCCTTGTTCCACATTTGTCTCTTTGGCAACAAGAAAGACTTTGCTCAAATTATTACACAAAGCATATCTAACATTATCTAGGCTTAACAAAATAACCAGATCATACCCTGAGCTATGTTGGAAAGGTTGTATGCAAATAAAAGTACGTTCATACACAGATGGTAGAACGGGCCCTTTATATAGAGTTTCTGGATTCCTATCAGAAAAAACATTTGCTCGATAATTGGCTTATGGCTCCCCTTTTCATTCAAAATGTTCCTTCTGGGTATATTTCCCAAGCACCTAACTCTGGATTACTACAGAGCTCTATGAATCCACCTCATTTTAACAGCTGGCAACATGATTGCCAAAGTGTGGAACAGGCAACCCTGCCAAATGATACAGGATAGAATAATATGGTATATTTTCATCATGGAAAACCTGTCTGCTTCACTAAAAGGCAAGTATAAGGATTTTTATGCTACCCAATTGCCTGCTACAACTACCTAAACTAATAGGACTATAAAAGAAAAGTACCACAGTCATACCGCAATGTGGAAATAAAAGTGTATTAAAAATGAAGGCAACATGAGACCTAGTCCTGTCCTTCTTGGGTGCTTCTACATGTGTGCTTTATCATGCAGTAGACATTTACTGCACAGTAAAATGTCACTGTCTACACAGACAAGGTTCCTTGGGTGAATTTGATATCTTTTATTAGACCAACCCAAATGGTTGGAGAATAGTTATTAAGCAAGCTTTCAGGTTCAAAAACCCTTCGTCAGGCTAAGGAAGCTGCAGCAGTTGGTGTGTGCTCTTCCTGGATGGAATTAAAAGTCTGTCTATGCATGCACAGCAATTAAGCCAGTATAGACAAATTTAGTGCACCATCATATAGTCCCACTGGACACAAGTATTATCTGACAGCATAGTAAATTACTGCACTTTAACACAAATGTAGACAGTGAGAGGGCTGGCTGAGGCGTGAGGGTGCTTCAGTGCAGGACTAGCCACCAGGCAGCCCCCATGCTGATGCACCCTCATGCGCCAGCCAGACCCTCCTCAGCACAGGAAGCCCTGGGCTGCTCCCACCAGGTTCCATGTGCTGTTCCAAACTCTGGAACCAATTACTCTGGAGTGTTCTGCTCCTGAGCGCAATAAACTCCGGAGTTTATTCATGTGCATTTACTGCACATGTAGATACAACCCTTTTGAGAAAAACCTAATGGAAAGCAACTTTGAGGAAAGTAACTGAAACATTTTTTGTAGATAATCACAGCTTTTACCTCTAAATGTGTTTTTGTTATGTTATTCTTCAAATATGCTTTTGATATGGTTAAATAGTTGTGTTAATAAAAAATAAGAATAAAGTAATTAGTGCAGCAACTGAGCCTAAGTAATTTTTCCTTTTTTAACAATAAAAATCTTTTCTGTATATTTTTCTCTCCATTCCCCTCCTTTCACCTGTCTTATTAGATTGAGAGTTCTTCAAGGCATTGCATGTGCTTCCCATACATTTGGAGAGTGCCTAAGATATTGTGAGCAAACACTAATACAAAAAGCCAGACTAGTAAACATGCTGAATATTGGTTTGTCTTTTGTAGTAGTGGTTGAAACGATACCCAGATTATTCTGTACTAAATGTATTCAGCTCCTGTTTGAGTATTTAACAAAATAAAAGATGTTTCTCTAATTTTCATTCTTCCTCACGAAACAGTGTTCCTTGTGCCCTGATCTTTACTCTAACCTTACAAAATGCTTAGTGTTACCCCACTGATCATAATAATAAGAATCAAACACATTCAGCACTGATATGCTGACTTAATTTTATCGACAACATAAATGATTCTGAATTTTTTAAAATCTCTGTGACTAATTGTTTGGCTATAGTAAACATACATATTTAATAAAATTAGTCCATGTTAATCCAATTAGTTTTAAAGCATGTCACTTTTCTAAAAAGACTGTTTATAATTTGAGACCAAAAACTGTCAGACCCATGTTTATACAGCAAAAGAAGGATACCGACTCTTATGAGTAGAATATGCATACTAAACTTCAGTTCTAAAGCATGCATTTTATGGAAATAACCACCCACAAGCTTGGAAAAATGTAAAATTAGAAACAAATTTACTGTCATTAATCATTAACTATTAATCTACAAGATTATCATACTTAATAAGTTTTCCCTAAATACCATACTAGAAGGTATAAGTCTGATCTTGAGGCCTTGATTCTCTGTTCCATATTGCACTTATCTATGCAACTGGAAAATGTGATTTTGGGGAAGTAACAGAATGTTTGCAGGAGAGTTCAAAAGAGACAAACAAGGGATTCAGGGAAACTGGTTTTATGACTAATATAAAAAAGCCAATAAAAGGCCTGCAAACATCAAACTACAATGGCAGAAAAAAATTAACTCTAAGGCATTTTGGAAATTTTCTGGAAGCTTGTATACATTAGGAGATGGAATCAGTGTGCATAAAAAAATGGTTTTTATTAGACCTGATATTATATTAGATATATAAACCTATTTGAAATTATGACAACCAACATTGAGGCCTAAACATATTCATCTATTTAAATCATTTAAATTTAAAAGGAAAAATAAACCATATTCAAGAAATATATATTTGTTGCTGAAGTTTAAAGTCAGTCAAACAACTGAAATGGGATAAATGTTTGAATTTAGCTGCTTGAAACTTATAATTCATCCTTTAACATCTGAAAAGAAAAATATTGTTCTCCCCTGCCACTGAAAGCAGGACAAAGGGCAATGGGCCGAGATAACAGAAAAACAGACCTAGATTAAATCTCAGAAAAAAAAAATCTTCTAATGTAGAACAGAAAAATAATAGAACAAGCTGCCTAGGGAACTTGAGGGCTCCTCTACATGTCCAGATAAAGGCACAATGGGATCTAATACGCAATCCACACAATTGCACCTCCTGCTATGCCATCTCCTACCATGGCAGGAGGCATGACTGTGGGACTGGGCATTAAATCCCATCGCACCTTATAACTTGACCTTGCAAGATCACAGATGCTGCAATCTCCCAGCCTCGGGGGTACGTGAAACCCCAGAGGCTGGGAGATCACAGTCATGCCCTGCGACTGCTGGGACCCAGCTGGATCCCTGGCACCAGAAGGCACACTGCAGGAAACATGCCTTTGCAGCTGCAGGACTCTGGGTTCCAGCAGCAGCCGGGTGTCACTAGGACCCAGAGTCAGCAGCTGCTGGGGCTGGGAGTCCCCTCAGTTGCAAGACTTCCAGCCCTGGCTGGGCATATTGCGCTCCAGTAGCTAGGAACACTGTCAGCTGATGGGGCTCCCAGCCATAGGAGAGACCTCACTACATGTGCAAATTAAAGCTCTGTAGCAACCGGCTATAAAGTTAGTACACCTTTTTGATATCTAACTTTATATATCTATTTGCCTACACATACATAGTATATTCCCAGGGATAGATTAATGCATGGACCCAGGAGCCCTTGCCAATCAGGGGTTCCCTGGGGTGCCAGGGACAGCACAGCCCATGGGCATCCTGATTATGGACATCCAGGTCAGGCAGTATGTGCCTCCTCCCCTCCAGCTGGTGCCCAGGGGCCAGGGGCCAGGTGTGGGCATGGGGCTCCCTGCAGGCAGCACAACTTTCCAGGGCCATCTGCTGCCAGGAGGCCCCATGGGCACCCCCAATCCCGCTCCTGCCACTTGCAGGCAGCCACTGGCCCCAGTGCCACTGAGACAGGACAGCGCTGGCCAGCAAAGGGGTGGGCAGAGAAGTTGGCAGGCAGCCAGGAGCAGAGCTTGTGGCCCCATCACAAGCCAGCCCTGGCCCTGGCCTGTCCCATGGTGCTGGGGGACCGCAGCTCTGGTAGCATGACACTCACTGGGCAGAAGGGCCAGGGCCACCTTCACCTCAACGGCACTTGCACCCCCTGGCTGGCCCTGGATGCACTGAGGAGGCTGGGTGGGCCCAGCTGCAGCCCCAGGCAGAGGCAGAGAGAACCTGTCCTCACCTGGTGGGGGGGCCTCCAATTTTCTCTTTGCCCAGGGCCATAATAAATCTTAATCTGCCACTGTATATTTCCATAAATGACAATCTATATATCTATCTATATCAATCTATCTATATGTTTGCTTAAGCCTCAGAGCTAACAATCTATATAACTAGATCTATCTGCTTAAAATATATATTCTCACAGATAACAATTTGTATATCAATATCAATCTCTCTGCTTAAGTGTAGATAGTATATCCCCAGAGATAATAATCTATCTATATCTAGCTATATATCTATTTGCTTGAGTGTACACAGAATATCCTCAGAGCTGACAATCTATATATGCATATATCTTTATCTATTTCTTTAGATGTCAGGATATACTGCATCTATCTATCTATCTATCTATCTATCTATCTATCTATCTATCTATCTATCTATCTATCTATCTATCCACTTAAGTGCACACAGTATATCCTTATAGTTGACAGTCTATCTATATACCTATACCTAAATATACATCTATTTGCATGGGTGTAAATAAAATCTCCAGAGCTGAAATATATAGATCTACAGCTGTCTCCATCTCTATGTCTGCTTGAGCATAGGTAACATATTCCCACAGCTAACAATCTATATATCTATATCTAGCTATATATATATATTTGCTTGAGTGCACATAAAATATCCCCAGAGCTGACAATCTATATATCTTTATCTATTTAGTATAGTAGTCTATCCCCATATAGTATGTAGTATATCCCCATCGCTAGCTACCCACCTATCTATCTGCTTAAGTACATCCTTATAGTTGATAATCTATCTATATACCTATATATAAATATATATCTAGTTACTTAAGTGTACACAGAATACCCCCAGAGCTGAAATACATAGGTCTACATCTGTCTCTACTGCTAAGTTTAGAGAGGAACAGAGATAGATGTAGATCTGTCTCTACCTCTTCTAGGTAGAAGGGGGCCTTCCCAGATGTAGATCTATATACATAGATGGTGGTAGTGGCAACCATCAATCCCCCTGGATCATGGTGTATGCATGAGGGCCACCCAGACCTTCAATGCATATGCCTGGGCAGGAATTTTTGGAGGAATGGAGTCTGCCCAGCCCTTCCATCCTCTCTTTAGGGCACTGAGACAGAATCCAAAGACCAGACTGCGTCCAGATGTTTGTTGCCTCCATGGCTGTAGATGTATGTGTCTGGGAATCAAACTCTACCACTGAACCACCCTATAAAGAGAGACACACAAATGCAGACTCAAGCAACTAGATATATAGCTAGATATAGGTGTACAAACAGCAGGGCCAGCCCGTATTATCCTGTGAAACCTACCACCGCAGGGGGCCCCACACACCCTAACCCCCACCCCTGGGCCACCGCCACCAGCTTCTTTGTGTCAGGGGGTCCCAAAACGATACCTTGTAGGGGGCCCCAAAAAATGGTGGGCCAGCCCTGACATTGTTAGCTGGGGGAGATAAACTACCTATGCTTAAGCAAGTCGTCTGCTTAAGTATAGGTAGCTTACCCCACAGCTGACAATCCTTTCCCACACCTATATCTAGCCATGTGTCCAGTTGCCTGAGGCTGCACAGGCCAGCCCCACGCAGCGTATCCGCCCCCCCCTCCGAGTGCAGGCGCTGAGGGGCCCGGGCCGCGGCGGCGGGGAGCGGCGTTTCCCCGCGCGCCCGGCCAGCGCCATCAGCCCCTGCGTCCCCGCGGCTTGGCTAGCGCCTGGGGATCCCCCGGCCCCGCTCCCCCGCGGGCGGCACCCCCCGCAGCCGAGGCCGGGCCGGGCCGGGCCGCTCTGTGCCCTGAGGCGGCACCGCATGCACCTGCCACGCCCGCGCCGCCTCCGGCCTCCATCCTCAGGCTCCGGCTGCGCCCGACTGGAGGCGGCGCTGAGGGAAGCGGGTGGGCGCCCCCTGGACGCCCTCCCGCCGCTCCCTGTGCCCTCAGCCGCGGCCCCTCCCGGGGTGACCTGAGTCCCGGCGCCCTCCCAGCCAGTCAGGCGCTGGCTCCGTCTGGCTGCTCAGCCCCGGCCCGGAGAGCTGTGTGCTGTGCGGGGCAGGACAGCTGAGGGGGAGCGGGGAAGAGTTCAGAGGGGACAGGAGCAGTCCAGAAGCGCCCCTTGGGATACACAACTGGCTGCCATACCGAGGGAGGCAGCTAGGACCATCCACAGGGGAGGGGACAAGAAGTCACCTGGGGCTTAAATTGCCACTGGGGAGGGTTGGGTTGGTGGCGAGGGACAAGGCTGTCTGGAGAGTGGCCCAGCAGGGAAGGGGTGAGCAGCTGGGGGGTGGGCCCTCTGCCAGGAGATGGTTTTAAGCAGGGGTTAGACAAACGCTTGGCTGGAATGGCCAAGTGAGGCCCGTCTTGCCTTACACAGGGGATAGCGTAAGTCATCTCCTGAGGTCCCTTCCAGCCCTGTTCTTCCTGGGATCAGGGCTCTGAGGCATATGACTTATGAGTAGGGGTGTTCCACCCCCCCCCCCCCTACCCCCGGCCTCATTGGCAGAGGGGCTTCGCCAGCTGGGCCACTTTCCACTGATTGCCAAGGAAGCAAAAACCACAGTTTTAAATATGCTGTGGTTTTTGCTGATTGGTGTAGGAGCCCTGGTAGCCCCGCTGCTTGCTGCTGATCGGCATATATAAGATGGTGGTTTCCACTTCCCCAACGATCAGCAGCAAACAGCCTGGCCAGAGGGGCGCCTCCATGGATCAGGGCCAGGGGGCAAGCAGTGAAATGAAAAGAATGATGGAGACCCCTTCTTCTGAGGAGAGACTGATGGAACTGGGCTTATGTAGTCTATGGAAGAGAAAACTTGCAGAGGGATTTAATAGCAGCCTTCAACTACCTGAAGGGTGTTTCCAAAGCTAGATTGTTCTCAGTGGCAGCAGATGACAGAACAAGGTTTAAAGTTGCAGCAAGGGAAGTTTAGGTGGGATATAAGGAAAACTTTCTCACTAGGAGGGTAGTAAAACACTGGAACAGTTTACCCAGAGAGGTGGTGGGATCTCCATGCTTAGAGGTTTTTAAAACCCTGATAGGCAAAGCCATGACTGGGATGATTGAGTTGGGAATGGTCTTGCTTTGAGCAGGGGGCTGGACTAAATGACCTCCTGAGGTCCCTTCCAATCCTCATTTTCTATGATTCTATGATGCTCTCATTCTGTGCTAACTAAGCTCATATGGGGGAGGCACCCTGCACTTGAAGGGTGGTATTTATCAAGAGTCTACTCATCTTTTATTTCAGGAAAATCCAAGAATACAGGTTTACTCTCACTTTATGCAGGTTCTGTATGTGCGAATTCACTTTTATTCGATGACCCTTTCTATACCAAAAATGTGTTATATGTGAGGTAAATTCACTCTTATGTGATTGATGTGGTGGAAGCCCGCAGTCAGCTACTTTGTGCGGCGCATTATGGGAGTGACATGCACCAAAATATAGCCTCCTATGTGGATCTGTGCTCCTTGTTCATTGTCTGTGACAGATGTTTCTGTAGTTGCCATCCCCATGATGGTAACATTCATCACCACTCTGTGCATGTGTGTACTGTCTGCTGTTTGCAAGTACCAAAATTGTCTTGTAAAAGTGGTAGAAATGGGTCTGGGGGCCAGTACAGTTGAGGTCTTGGAACATTTCCCTATTTGTTAAATTGTAAAGTGGGTTCCCTTTATGCAGATTCAAGTTATGCACCGTTTCCCAGGAATGCATGTGTACATAAAGCGAGGGAAACCTGTATCTTTCAGGAGATACATCCTATTAATTTCGGTGCTAACATATATGTGACGGGGGTTATCACATGTTCATAATACCAGAGTACAATCACAGAACGTAGGGCTGGAAGGAACCTCATGAAATCATCTGGTCAAGCCACTGCCTGCAGGCAAGATCATCCCTGGCTAAACCACCCCAGACAAGTGTTTGTCTTCCCTGCGCTTCCAAGCATGGAGATTCCACAACATTTTGAGATAATCTGTTCCAATGCTGAACCTTCCCAGTCCACATAAAGTTCTTAATATCTAACCTAAATTTCCATTGCTGCACCTTATAACCAATATTTTTTATCTTGTCCCCTGCAACCAGAGAGAAAAGTCTACCACGGTCTTCTATCTAGCCATCTTTCAGATATATGAAAACTATTATTAAATCCTTCTCAGGCTCCTCTTCCCTACACTAAGTGATATCCAGTTATTCTAATCATTCCTGTTACTTCATGTTTTCTAAATGTCTAATTGTTTTGTTGTCTTATGCTGGACTCTTGAGTTTGTCCCCATCTTTCTAGAAGTGTGATACTCAAAACTGGACATAGTACTCGAGGTGAGTATGGAATCAAGCAGAAGAATCACTTTCATGAGTGACTCCTGTCAGTATAGCCAGGCCAGTGTGCTATTAACATTTTTTGCAATAATACCTCATTGCTGGCTCATATGCATCTTGTGGTTGTAATTTCCAGGTCCTTTTCTGCAGTAGTGCATTTATTCTCTAGGTTGTGTTAGTACATGCAATTGTTCCATCTTTGCACTGAATTTAATTTGACTAATTTTAGAAAATGTCTCCAGGTTATCAAGGTCATTCTGAATCCTAATTCTGCCCTCCAGGGTGTCTACAGCTCTACCCAGTTTGGTGTCATCTGCATCTTTGCTAAGTGTTCATTTGGTCCCAGTTTTAAGCATTAAGACTTGTTTAAACTTAAAATATGCCTGTTTCTCCCACTGAAATATTGGAAGCTATTAATTCATTTCTGGCAGAGTTCTGAAGCCACAGACAAAAGTATCCTTTGATGGAGAGAGGGCAGGAGAGGGATTAGACTTGAGAGTTGTACCTAACCCCAGCAATGAAAGTTTTAGAGCAAATATTTTTTCCATATTATTCTGCTTCACCTGCTTTCGAAAGTCAGATTCCACACAATCAGTAACTTCCTTTAAGCTGCTGACTTGGCCCATAGCAGTATTCCTTTTCCCCAAAAGTACTTTTCTACTACAGTTGCTGCAAAAATAGTGATCAACTTATTCCAAGTTAACAAACAGCAAAATCAGGTCCAAATTCTTAGAACAGAGGCAGGGGAAGATACTAGATCAGTGATTCTCAGCTGGGGTTCTGGGAGAGCCTTCCAAGGGTACCAAGGTGCCAGGGCCTTTTGCCAAGAGGTAAGTGAACACTTTTCCTCCAACCAGGTGCCCTAGCAACCTGAAGTCATCCCTCCTGTGTCTGCTTCCTGCCAGTCCCCATGCACCTAAGGCACACAGGTAGGCGAGCACATATGGGGTCACATTTATCAGCCCAGCACTTTCTCCCCACTCCTTGCATGCTCCCAGAGGGGTTGTGGGTGCACATATCTCTGGTCACTGGCATGCAAGGCAGCCACCCTCACCTGGAACCAACTGCACTCTAGTTCAGTGATTCTCAACTTCCAGAAAGTTTTGGAGGCATTCCTTAAAACTGAAAAGGTTGAGAACCACTGTTTTAAATACAGATGCCAACCCCACATTTGGTTTTCTGGTGGCACACCTTTTAACATACAGTATACAGAATTGCATTGCTTGTGATGTTCTATAGAAGTGGGGGTCCAGCTCTGTGAAATAACTGGACAATCATGGTCTTGAAGGGGAGAGCAGATGGGAAGGAATGAAACTGAGAAAGGTAAGTAGTGGAATAAAGGTATGGACTAATTCTACTTTGTGGTATATAAATAAATTATTGATATCTTTTTAATTTTCTGGTTTTGCCTCTCATTGCTTCCTGGTATCAACATTAAAATAAACGTCCCTCCCCTCTCCCCATCACCATTTTTAATCACTAATATTAATTCATATGATTGGGGGAAATATTATGCTGTTTTATGCTTGCCCTCAATCCAAATGATTACTTTTTACAAGCTGCATACATTTCCATTAGCCCATTAATTAATTATAGAATCAGTGCTTTCTAAAAAGTGTATTTCACATAGATAATTTTTCAGGCCCTCCTTCTGTTTGCATAATCCAAAGCAGCTTTTGCTTCTAAATTTCAAAATCTTGTTTTATTCAACCTAAGAAATGTATTCAAAGAATTGCAATCAAAGATCAAGTTCAGCTTACCACCTTCAAGAGAAAAAAATGTGCTTTATACACAGTGGTACCCATTTTTGACCCAAGCATCCAGCCAATATTTGAGGATTCATAGTTAATACAGCTTAGAAGGAAAAGTTATGTTGGGAACACTGTATTTTTTTATGTAGTTATGTTTGTTTATAGCAATGTACAAAGTACTTTTTTTCTTGAATAGAAGAAGGATCGAACATTTAGAGGTTGTTTCCATTCTCATAGCACTAACCCTTTGCCAATGAGCACCAACCTAGCCCCAAACCCACTCTTCAGGCTTTTACCATAGTCACACACCATTACTTGTCCTGGGCTTTTTCCCCCCAGCAGTTTCTGTTTATCTCTCTCAGCAATCTTAGTTTAAGATCAGCAGTTAAAACCATCAGTCTCAATAAGGTCAACTCAGACTATAATAACTTCATTATATAATAAATGATACAGACACTATGGATCTAGTTCACTGTGAACACTCCATTACAGGAAATATTAGCCTGCTCCCAATGAGACTTCCACATTTATATTTATCATTCTTTCTTATTTGTATCTGATGGATGAGAAAGAAGAAAAAATGATGAAGAGTAAGTATATATATAAAAAGGGCATATCTCAGGCTTCAGAACATGATGATCCATTCTTTGGAATGTACCAAGCTGAATATGCCTTTTATTTTAGGTTTTAAAAGAATTTTGACAGTCCATGTCTTTTAAGGGTAGTGGGAAAAACATGTGGGGGCAAAAAAACCCAAACAAGCAAACAGTGCCATTTCAGCCTTCTTTATGATACACAAAGCACTGAAAACTGAACATAATCTTCTGCAGATAACCTTTAGAGATATGTATCATTATACATATGACAAGTTGCAATCACATTCAGTTTCTGAGCTTCCGACTGCTGCTGTTCTATTGAATAAATAACACATTTTAAAAGTAATGCTCAACTTTTTTTAAATAGACATTACAAAATTACATTACAAAAATGCACAATGTAAAAACTGTGCTTTCAATACTTATGATTCAAGGAAACTGTAACAGCTAAATAGTAATGTGTTTTCTAGACCTTTCTCAAGTACTATATATACTGTGCTGATATGTTAAGACTTCAGTCTTGGAAAGATTTCTAGCACAAACTTAACTTGATACACTAAATAGAATAAATGATTACAGAGTCACTCTTGGGGGTGGGAAGGGAAGGTTGCCTGTACAATATCTAATAAATAACTAGACACAGTCTAGATTACAACAGGCAAACAGTGAGTGGTTAGCTATACATAATCCCAAATGAGCTAACAGTAAAATCAGGCTTTGAATTCAAATAAGTGGTTCGTAGATCATGAAGGGGGATGATTCTACTAGTTAAAGAGAGAAATTCTTTTGATCTCTGTTTTTAAAAATCTCTTTTGATCTGAAGAACAGTCAAAGGTAATATTCATGCCAGAAGGTCATACAAGGAAATTAACTGATTTTATTAGTTATTAAACATCAAAGCAATACAGAGCTTGATCACATTAGAGGACATGCATTCTGAGTATTTAAAAATCTGTGTGCTACATAATTGCCCACAGACAAATCCAGGATGCTTGGCTCCAAAAACATAGCCTTTGCATAGCTAATGCTAAACAATTGTAGTAGCATTCATAGTCTATCAGTCCATACTGGAGGCAAAATTACTGAGTGTAAACAGTATTAATAAGAATGTGAGTGATCTTGAAAAAATACCATTTAGTTTCTGTGTGTGGGAACCTGTTTATTAGACGAACTGGGTAGTTGGGAAAAGGGTCTTAGTAAGCTTTCAGGCACAGTCACTGTTCTTCAGGCATAGAGAGTCTCTGCTGGTGAGGGCACCATAGGCCTTGTATTATGAATCACATACCTGATCATAGCATGCAGAGCCCAGGGCCCAATCCTAGCACACTGAGGTAGAAGGGGGTGATGCCAGGGCTCCTGGGAACAATTTCAGTGGGAGTGGGTGCCTAAAGGCCTCCAGGAACCAATTCTGGCACATGACAGTTGTGCCAGGGCCCAATCCTGATGTCCAGGGTTTGAACCAGCCTGAAGACCAGACCTGCCATACTCACCTGGTCCCCAGGTCCAAAAGGCTAAGCACCACTAATACAATTACTTTACGTGGGCCAGTTTAATCTTAGATAACTCGAAGACAGGGAACAATCTCAGTGGGAACAATCTCCTCCTGGGAACAATCTCAAAATCTATTGAACAGATCATTTGTACTGTGGTCGTTACATTAATGGTTGTATCACAAGGTGCAGACACATGACACATTTACACTACTGTAACCTGCCTTCACACCAGTGTAAATGTGGAGAGACACAACATGTACAGTGCTACAGCATTTTACCTAAGAGTAAAACTATCCCTTGAAAAGTCCGGACTTAGACACTGGTTTAAGTTACACCAATGTACACATCATGTATCCATCTCTCCAGTTAATTTCATTCCATTTGATCAATACAAACAGGCTATGGCTGGCTTCCGATCACCCAGTGAAGAGGTGCCAAGTTAGCACCTCCATCAGGCACCTACCTTGGGAGAACTGATCGTTTGTTGTCTCAAGACACTGATATAACTTACTTTAGCATTCAGACTAATATATATTATACCAGTGTAAATGTGCCTTGTGTCCACACTTCCAGTTGTACATAAAACATGACAATTACTTATTTTCCTTGTGGTCTGAGTGCCTGACAATAAAAAGGGATATGTATTGCCAAAGCAGATGTAGTTTGCATCACATTTAGTAAATCTGGAACCAGACATATTGCTACTTGACAGAAGAGAACTTGTGTAATAATGTCATAACCAATACATGAAAAATTAGACACAATCTCCATTTTAACATCCAAACAGCGGGTGATTAACTATGTATATAATCCCAGATGAGCTAAAAGTAAATCATGCTAGAGAATTGCTAGTGAGAACAGTGGTATCATCTCATCTGCTTTGATCTTTTATTCTTTGGAATCATTATTCTGTATTTAATTAAAGATAAACATTTTGGCTTCACAATTCTTCATTACTCAGCTTACACTTTTTGCATAATAGATGATAATGTGTTTGTAACTGTCTTATTTTGTAGGTAATTATGATAATAGAAATACAGTTCAAACATACTTTAACCCCCTTGATCTTAATCTGCAATGCTAAACACAGGACCTGATCCAGGGTATTCAGGGAATTATGTAATGCCTTTTTGATAACTTTTCAGAAACAGAGAAAGAATATCCAGAGGGAAAAAAGATAACATTTCAACTTCTGATACAATAAAAAGGTCTCCCATCCCAAAATAAAGCAGGAAAACTAAGCATAATTTTAGAAGAAATTACAGAGATTATGAGCATGAAATGAAGCATCCTCATATTACTCTGCCACTGTCCACTAGGTATTGTGAAGCAGACACAATAATTGTGTCATTGGCGGACATTTAATTGTACTTTACTCGCATTTTGGCACCTTTATTCTCTTTGTTATGCCAGTAAAATCATATATATGTTAATAAGGGCCATTCTATTAAGTACTGTACAAGCAACATAAAGAGCTTACTGTAGAAGACAGAACAGTTAAAGGGAGAAAGGGAAGAACAGAACAAATTAGCAAGTCAGAATAACAGCCATATGATAATGGGGACTACTGTTTAAAGAAGAACTGGGACAGCATGGCGCATAATTCTTTGCATCCATATTTTGTCAACTTAAGGATACAAAATGCTTTGGAAGATTTTTTGTTAGGTCTTACAAACTAACTGACATGCAGTATTATTATATACAGATTTAAACCACACCAGTTGCCATCTGGAGATTAAAAGAAAAAGTGGGGTACACGAGATGCTACGTTACCGTAGCAACACACTACAATGATGTAGCATCTTTGGGCACAAACCATAACGCCGCAGCTATGTCGCTGTAGCAATGCACTCCCTTAGAATAGTGAGTCGCCATGGTGACATAGCAGCTAAAACATAACTATGCAATGACAGCATGGCAGTGTGGGTTGTTACTGTGCTGTCATTTAGTACTGCCTTTTGGAAGTAAACAGTAACAACGGCACCATAGGGGCAAGTGTAGACATGCGCAGCATGCCCTAATTTAGTGAAATCCAATCTGTTCAGCCAGGGAGATGAGCATTATTCTCACTAGTAAAGGAGTCACAATCAATACTGTATCTTTTTTCTATGTTCTGGTAATGTCAAGTTCCTGTCCTATGCTCCCTCAGGTCCCTATAAAGGAAAAATAATGAACTGGGCATATTTTCTCTATCTTCTCTCAGTAACTGAGTAGATCTTGCCCTGGTTATTCTGCTCTGGCTCCTGAAATTTCAAGAAATGTGATGATGATTTTAATGCAACAGACATAATACTGAATAAAGGTGCAGACACATGACAACTACTATGGAACAATTTACTCTAGATTTTGTTCCCTAGTAATGAGCAATATTCTTAAACTGGCCATCTGAAATAGGCAGTATTATAGTACCTGGCCACTAGCCAGATGGAGCCAGTTTCCACCAAGCAAAAAGGTACTGTACGGTGAAACTAAGAGAATGGAAATGTGGCTTATACACAGGTGTAACTTATATCAGTATAGAGTTACTCCTCACTTTCTCGGGGTATAACTTTATCCTGGAGTGAAGTGTAAGGCTGTGCATCTTGTGTCCTGTCCACTTTTACTATGGAATCAACTTACTCCAGATTAAACATGTTTAAACATTATAAAATTATAAACATTCTATTATCTCCTTCGCATAGTAATTATGTCACAGGGCATAGCTTCAGAAATTCATATAATTCATATACTTTCATTATAATCTGAATGCTTTCCTCTTAGCACAATTGCTATTTAGGATCTATAGGTTAGAGTCTCAGGATTCACAAGTGGGTCCCAGACCACTAGTTGAATAACACAGATGTACTGAAAGCTCCAGGAAAGTGCAGATGATGCAAGGGAAAGCTGATGGCTTCACCAATGAGAAACGATAGTAGTAAGACTTCCTGAATGTCCATTCCCTGACAGGATATAAAATACAAATCACCTGCCTGCTATGATGCATAGCTTATGCTGCCTTTAACCACATTTCTTCTGAAAGAGAAAACAAACATAGTTAATGTAATGTAAAAAATTAACAAGATTGTAAACTTTGCTTTCACAAAGAACTACTAAGATAGGATACTGATTTTTTTACAAACAACCCATCAGGAGGAAAAAGAATGCAATTAATGTGTATCAAGATTTTACAATAGCTGTACTTTTACAATTAAATTGAGTTGTCATGATTTGACAGCCCCAAATCCCTGAGGAGAATTTTTCCTTGTAAAGCCATGAAGTCTATTTAATATAAACTAAAAGCATCTTATTAATTTGGACAATCCTGTGATGCTAGGACTTTGTGTAAAAATTCCACTGCTTGATTTTCAAGTTATGATTTGTAAAATTATTGTTTAAATATTTGTTTCAGTCCAACTGTTTGGTTTACATTAAATAAACAGTACATTTTAACTAATACCTATTTAATGTGTTTGAAATTCTTTGGACTTCATGGAGAAAAGAAAGGATGAAGCCAAAGGTTATAGGGTGAACTGCTTACTTGACTGACTTGAATATTTCATGTGTATAAGACTAAAGAATGCTAAATCCAGGATACCTTAAGGCCAAAAAAAGAGGCATACAGGAAGTGAAAGCAGGGGGTAGCTAGCAAAAAGGAGTATACTTCTTTGGCCCATACCTGCAGGGAGTTGGTCAGGAAGGCCAAGGCAACTCTAAAACTCAGGCTAGCATCAGGGATTAAGGACAATAAAAAATCCTTCTTTAGGTACATTGGGAGCAAAAAGAGGGTGCAGGGTAGCATAGGACCCATACAGGATGGACAGGGGGGTTTAGTGATAGAAAGCAGGGACAAGGCAGAGCTCTTCAATGAGTTTTTTGCCTCTGTCTTCTTAAATGGGAATCTAGACGAACCCTCAACATATGTCATGGACACCAACAAAGGGAACATCAGCTGACCAACAGTCAGTGCCAACACAGTAAAAAGACACTTGGAGGGATTGGATGTATTCAAACACCAGGACCAGAGGGACTCCACCCACAGGTAATGAAGGAATTAGTGGGGGTCATAGCTGATCCACTGGCAAGTATATATGAGTGCTCATGGTGCCCAGGTCAGGATCCAGAGGATTGGAAAAGGGCTAACATCATCCCAATCTTTAAGAAAGGGAGGAAGGAGGACCCAGGGAACTATAGATCAGTCAGCCTTACCTGTATCTCTAGGAAAATCCTAGAAAAAATTATCAAGGAACACATCTGTGGGAGCCCGCTGGCTAATGTGATGCGGAGGGGTAACCAACATGGGTTTTTAGCAGGCAGGTCCTGCCCAACTAACCTAGTTTCCTTTTACGACAAGGCCACCAATTGTTTATGTAACCTGGACAGTACTCCAAGAGGTACCCCCTCTCCAATTGAAGGGATCAGAGCAGGTGCACAAGCGCTGTGGGAGGTGTAGGGACCCTCCTCCCCCTATAGAGCAGAGCCAGATCACTAATGGGGACTTAACCATATACCTTTTAATGAGAGAACAGTACTGGGAACATAACCAGTATAAACCAGAGGATATAGGGGACACTACAATGCCCCAAGGGGGCAGGATTCAACAAAGGTTAGACACTTACAATCATTGACAAAAGACAGGGTTAACAAAATATAAAACACAAACAGCAGAACAAACAATACTGGTAGGCGAAATATAAAATGCACAAAATAAAAAACATCCAATAATAAGGAACATAGGGCCTAGGTACCTGAAGGCAGGGTAGGGGAAGAGAGAAAATACAATGACCCCTTTTTTACTCCGACAGGAATTTCTCCCTGTCACTTAACTCACCCCAGCTAGAACTTGAACTCTGATCTCTCACAAGGTAGGTAGAAACTCTACCACACAGCCACCAGTACTGGTGCTATACCACCCTGCTAGGGGTCTTGACTCTCCAGGATTCCCAGCTTCATGTCAAGCTGCCTGCCCTCTTACTGGAGGAGCTGGAAGCCAAGCTGGAAACCTCTCAGGTCACTGCTCAGATCCTTGCTGGAGCTGGGGAGCCTCTCCTGCTGGCCACAGCCTCTTGTAGGGGATCCTGGAGCCCAGCAGGGAGCCTCTCCTGCCAGCCACACACTGCGTTGCTGAAGGTCCAACTGTTGCCTGCAGGTCCCACTCCTTCAGGTTATTCTGGGGCAACTGCTTCTGACCTGCTCTTGCCAATTCCTTGAAGCTCCTTCCTTGTGGTCCCTCACTGGTCTGTCCTGAGCCAGCTGCGCTGCCCCTTTTATCCCCCTCCAAGTGACCCAAGGGGCCAATCAGGGAACATGGAGGGTGAGTCTCTGGGGCCTGATTGGTGAGGAAAGGGAATCCCAAGCCCTCCAATCAACTTTTACCCTTTCGGTATCCCATACTATCCTTATAAATAAACTAGGGGATTTGCCTTGGATGATTACACAGTAGATTGGGTAGCAAATTGGCGCAAGGGTCACACTCAGAGGGTGGTAGTGGATGAGTTGGTGTCAGCCTGGAAAGATGTTGGCAGTGGAGTCCCTCAAGGCTCAGTTCTGGGGCTGGTGCTGTTCAACAGCTTCATCAGTGATCTGGATGAGGGGGTGGGAAGCACCCTGTCCAAATTCGCATATGACACAAAATTATGGGGTGAAGCTAGCACCCTGGAGAGGAGGAACCAGATCCAGGCTGACCTAGACAGGCTGGGAAAGTGGGCAGAGAGCAACAGGATGCAATTCAATAAGGACAAGTGCAAGGTGCTGCATCTAGGGCGGAAGAACTGCCATCACACCTACAGGCTGGGGGGCGACCTTCTCAGATTCACTGAGGCAGAAAAAGATCTTGGAGTCACTGTTGACTCCCCATAAAAAGTAGGAGTTAAATTTGAGTTTAATTAGAAGTCTGTCTCTGAACTGTCTTCCGGGTATCTAAGGCAGGTCTGGTCTACAGACTGGATCAAACCCTGGAAATCAGGATTGGGCTCTGGGGCCTGACACAACCCTCACATGCTAGGATTGGTCCCTGGAGGCCTTTAGGCACCCACTGCCACTGAGATTGTTCCTGGGAGGCGTGGCATCATTCCCTCCCACCTCAGTGTGCTAGGATTGGGCCCTGGGCCCTGCATGCTATGATCAGGCATCTGATTCATAAGGCAGGGCCTATGGTGCCCCCACCAGCAGAGGCTCCCTGTGCCTGAAGAAGGGTGACTGTGCCCAAAAGCTTACCAAGACCTTTTTTCCAACTACCCAGTTGATCTAATGAAACATACCACATCTACTCAAAGAACCTTGCCTGCCCATTAGGTCCAGAAATTTGTCAGAGAAGAAGGGCCACTGGTCTCCCACCATCAAATATTCAAACCCATGGGGAGCCCTGCAGATTGGATGACACAGGACCATGGGTGCAGCACCCTTGGTGTAAATAACTCTCTTGTATTTCCTTTTAGTTTTAAGTTTGTAGGGGAGGTTTCTTTTTTTTTTCTAGACATTATCATTTTCATTCCTTGCTCAACTTTAGTATTGTGTATATAGTGTCACTGTTAAAGTTTTATGACCAAATTCTGCACATAGATGTGTATGTGACTTCATTAGCAGTCATGTACATATATCTCAAGGAAAAAAATGTGGCTTTTAATAAATATGCAATGTGGTAATGTTATGACTGAGGCCGGCAGTTTTAAAATGCATAACTTTATTATTTCCAAGCCAGACTTCTTCAAACCTGCCAAAGGCATTTGAATAGTAACGTCCAAGTATATGTCAAGTTGAAGTTATTGGAATTAGAATGTAAAAAGCCTCTGAAATATTTTTCAGCCAATGAAAAATGCTGTTTTTTCATATTTCCATAATTCACAAGCTGCCAGGTTGGATTTGGCCACACTTTCAAAAATAAATCACATTTTGGTGCTGTACAAATGTGAATAATAACAGTAGAAAAAGCCATATTTTTGATGGCTCTAAGTTGAAACGCTTCCTCAGTCATAATTGTAGCCATTGCAGGTGTGATGCTATAAGGCACAAAAGTTATTTGTTATTCAGTTATATGGTCCAATTTCAAACATTTACTTAGACAGCCCTCAGAACACAGCGTATTACTGTTAAATGATTGCAAGGAGCAATGCCTGAAAAGCTTCAGGCTACAGAAGGCTTGAAAGACACAGATGTGTTGGAGGGTAGAGGACAGGGAATGGGGTAATGGCCTGGCTTTTTTTCCCTGAGCTGGGAAATATTTTTCTGAGACATATTCTTCTCTCCCACAAAGTACTCACTTCTATACCTGTTTTAGGGCTTGTCTCTTATCAGCTGTACATAAAATAGCATTTTACCCTTTTGCTGACTGTAAACTGAATACTCTGACAGCTGAGCAGGTGAAGTTAACAGCAAACCAAGAGATCACCTTGCATCTCAGGGAACTGGCAGACTGTCTGACACTTTGATGTGTTTGGTGACGCTTTGATGTCACTTGGCTCTCCACAAGGCCATATCTTGTAACTCCACAGGTGGCAGCTTAAGTAGGAGTGCTAATTGATTGCCCATTGGCACCTTTAGCACTCTGTTTTGTCTCAGCTCTTCTATTTTCATTTAACTACTTACCTAGCCCCTACTTACCTATTTATGGTAGTTTTTGAGCTCCTCACAAATTATTTAGCCATCCTCTACAGTTAGGAAATACTAATATGTCCATTTTTAAGAAAAAAGAGATAAAAAATCTTGCCCAAGATCTCAAGAGTGGCAGAATATGGAATTACCCTTTTGATTCTAAAGTCCAGATTAGCTTCCTACCCAGTGGACCAACATGCTATTCTTCTTTCTGCCTCATGTCATTAATAAAGTAGTAGCTAACTCTGATCCCTATACTAACCACACAATCTAATCTGCATATTTATGATTATATAACATAACTCCTCTGTTGCATATTTACTGGATTTTGAATACAGCAATGAAACTGGAACTCTTATTTATTATGTATATGCAAAATAAATAAACTGTGATATAAATCTGTTCATCATTGTTCTTTGCAATACTTTTTTGGCTAGATTTCAGTCCATGTTATGGTGTTTATATTCCAGGCAGTCTAAATTAATTTCCAGTGGGGGATGGCACTGCTCCAGTAATACTTTCTCCAGAGAATTATAGTAAAATATGTATAGAAATGTAAGTGTTGAATCCAGCATTCCCTCTAAGCTGTGTGGCGTGTGTGGGTGCACCTGGCAGCGTGGCATGAGCATGCCTGCCCAGCCACTCACGGTGTACAGCTTAGAGGGAACGCTGGTTAAATCCAAGGAAACAAATTTGGAGGTTACCCAGGATGCCAGGAGAGAGCACCAAAGTCATTAAATGTAGAGAAGAAAGAGTTGTAGATGGTCACCAGTTGAAAGGAAGAACAGGTGGAAAGGCAGCATGACCATAAGCATATCAGAGGGCACAGCAGAAGTAGAGAACTTGGAGATAAGCAGCAAGGAGATGTTGATTTCCATTATCTTGCTTTTTTTCTTTAATAACTAGCTGAGTAACTGACATATTACCCCCTATGCTCAGTAGTCAGGAGTCTGCAGGTTTTGTTTCAGTTCACGTCCTCACTTCCTCTCTTTTTTGGTGGACGAGCTAGGCATTGTTTGAGGATGGGAATGAGAATGCCACGTTCTGCCTGTGAATGAGAGCTATAATTCAGGTTGCTACCAATTATGAGACAACCATTTATATCTGCCAAGATGTCCATGTACTCAAAATGCTGATGAAGTGTTTTAAAAACTGGGGCACAAATAAATTAAATTGTTTCTAAATAAAATGTATTAGGTTTTCACATGTCAAAGCCATTATTCCAAATTCTACCCTAATTGGCATCCAAAATTTCTAAGCAATATCATTTATGGGTGTTTAAATAAAAGCCAAAATAAAAATGTTATACCACCTGTAACCCAAAGAGAGAGGCTTTTAAGTAGCATATCAAATTTGATTGTACTGTCAAGTTTTTGCACCCAAGTAACAGTTGCACTAGTTAAATACAGTCCCTACAATAAGTTTGTATCATGTTTTAAGCAAGTCCCACAAAATATCTACACAGCTCCATAGAAGCTCTTAAAAATCCCATCAAAATACAGGAACCCTCTGGATGCCCATTTAGCCAGCTCTTCAGGGATCCAATGATGGTGCAAAAGACCTGGAAATAAAACTTTGTAATGAAAATACTGATGGGCCCTCTATCTGTGGTGACACAAATGCAACTCTATGGGTGCAGACAGAAGTGCAGTTCCCAGCTGTAACTCGGCATGATTTTCCAAAGCATTCTGAGTTACAGCATTACTCCAGAATAAACAGAAGTTCACCGTTGATTCTAGGGAGGAGAGAAATCTAGTAGCAGGCTGGGAACTCATTCTTGGGACTCCCCAGCTGGTGCTGAAGGGTGGGATGGGAGAATTGGAGCCTCTCCCACCTTGGGGGGAGGGGGATGGGAATATATCTGCCCCACCCCCTGGGGGGGGTTGAAACCCCCCCAGATTGAACTCCCTCTGCTCCCTTTCTCCCCTCTGTGACAGACTGGGCACTCACAGACACAAGTTACAAAAGACGCTACAGTTTGTAACAGCTTTATCTGATATCTTATGTAATGAGGGGTCAGATTTTCACTGAATTGGCCATTTTTAAAGCTGTTTGCAGCCATGCACTTAATGTTCAGTCACAGCTATAAACTGCTTTTTGTGGCCAGATCAGGAAAAAATTGCCACTTCTGACTGCACCCTGTAATTCAAACCATATTATTATAAGGGCTAGGATAATGAGTGGCAAAAGCAGATCCATTAAACTGATTTTTTATCAATAAAATTTGAAAAGCATTGATACCGTTTTTTCTTTAAGTGACTCAAAAGCCTTTCAAACTCCTTGAAGAAATGTGGTGAAAGCCTAAGCTTCTAGTTCAGGTAAACCATTAAAATAAAGGAGCCTCAAAATAATTCTGAACTTTAGAAAAAATAAAAATGGGAACAATCTGTACATTGGACTCTTATTTTTCCCCATAGACTCATAAGTAGCTCATAAATCTTATCCTTATTTATTTTTTGATCACTCCTTACAAGTTCATTTTAGTTTGATTACAAAGTGCTTTTCCACAAGATGCACACTAAATAACCCCTTAAAAATTTCAAAGAAAAGAAAAAGGAAAGTGGTATGCCACTAAGTTTAACACAATGTAGCTAACAATAAGAAAATGATAAGCACTAGGAAAATTTTGTTAGCTGTTACAAAAATTAGGGACAAGGACAGCTTGAAGGATCCAAAAATGTTGAAGATATTCAATAACCATTTCTTTTTAAATACCTTTTTAAATGTTTTCAATCAAATTATCTTCTTTGTGGTATCTAACCTGAAAACATATTAAAATATCATGATACAACATCCTCCTATTAAATAGTTGCTAACGGCATTCTGAAGCTCAGGGTCTGCATACATAGAAGTGGGAATCAAAGCATTAAATCAATCATTCGGCTCTTAATTGCAAGTCTCTGTGTGAATACTTATTTAGGAATACAAGTGCCATGCTTTAGTATTTCTGAAGTCATCTTTAGACTGATTCATGCTGAATCAAAACAGGACATTCATTTTCCAAAATAAGAATGGCAGCACAGAGATTTGCACTAGTATAACTAAAGGAAAATCACTACAGATTTGTGGTCCTCAGTCAGCTGGGACACCAAATAAACACAAAATAACTGTCTCCTCAGTGGTATTCATACAAGGGTGAATTGTACTTTTCCTAGTGGATGACAAAAGTGCAGCTTGTAACCCTCTGAATTACCTAATGAAAGTGTTCAATAAAAGATATCACAAAACAACCCTTGCATGGCATACATTTCCTGAACCATTACAGCTACAAAAACAGGCCAATCCTACTAAAAATAGGAATAATTCTATTACTTCCTTTGGGCACACAAGTTCTACCCATTTTAGGCACACAAACATCTCCCTATTTCTAAACCATCCCTGACATGCTTATGCAGTCTCTTGAAAACCTTGATTGAAGGAAATTCTACAACTTCCCTGAGCAGCTTGTTCCACTGTCCTATCATTCTGACAGTGACCAACTTTTTTTTTTTTCTGAGTTTCAGACTGAATTTGGCTTGATGCAGAGTAAAACCATTGTTTCATGTCCTGCCTTCTGCAACCATATTTGAAAACTATTATTATGTCCCCTCTTAATCTCTTTTCTCCAAGCTAAACATACCTTATCTCTCTCAACTTTTCCTCTATGGCTTGCATTCTAAACCCTGTATCTTCTTCATTGTTTGCTTCTGGATGATCTCTAGTTTTCTCTTGTGTTAAGTCTGATCCATCATGATCCTTCACCAGATCTTTCTTAGATTCTTCTCAGCAGCACCACTACCTAGTCAATTATTTTCCATCCTGTAATTATATAATCATTTTTTCTTGTCTAGGTGTAGAACCACACATTTGCCTTTATTGAATCTCATTTTATTGCCTAGTGCCCAATTCTCCAGTTTATCAAGATCCTTTTGGGTACATCTACACAAGATATTTACTAGGCATGTCTACACAAGACATGTTACTGCACATTAGCCTAATTTACTGAGCAGTACGGGTGCCTCCCGGAGCCCATTGTCAGTGTGGCTGGCAACAGAAGCTGTGCGGCGGTGAGCAGGGCTATCCCTGGGGGGGGGAGGGGGCAAATCAGGGCAACCGTCCCAAGCCCCACATTTTGGGAGGTCCCACAGAGCCGAGTGAAGAGGGCACGGCTGGAGTTTAGCCCACCTGCCCACCCAGTGGTTTGGACAGCTATTTGCTTGTTCCAGCTGGGAGTTCTGGCTCTCACCCATCCTGCCACATCCAGTGTGCTGGGGCTTTCACTCCCCAGCATAACTGCTGTGAGACAAGGGGGGGGGGAGGGGCATGCGGGCTGTTTTACCCCAGGCTCTGGACCCTGCTGGGATCGTCTCTGGTGGTGGGGACCCTGAGAGGGTGTACGGCAGGTGGGCAGGTGGTAGCTATGTGTTGGGAAGTTGGGGCAGAGCGAGATGGTCATAGACCAGGTGACAGTAACTGCAGCAGGCCAGCAGGGTGACTAAGGCAGCCAGCAGGATTGGGGGACCCTGTTCCTCATTGCCAGAGCCAGGGGCTGTGGCAGAGGTCAGGAACACAAAGGGTGCATGAACAAAGCTGCCATGTGCTGCCTCTGCATGTGCCATGCTGCTTGTCTGAGCACTGGAACTGGCTGCCCAGACACTACAGAGCAGGGCTGTGTTTTAAATATGGCTGCAAGTGCTGGCAGACAGGTTTTGATTTCAGACATGGCTGCCAAGTGCTGGCAGCTGAGGCCAGAGGCTGGAGCTCCCCCTGGTGTCCACAGGCACACATGGCGGTGACGAAAGGCCCTGGCACCTGTCCAAAATCACTTACTGAACATTAGCTTAATGTGCAGTAAATCTAGTCATGACCAATTGCATGTGTAGATGTGCCCACTGAGGAATTTATCAGCTCCACAGTAAACGTCTTGGAGTCTATATGTGCAGTCTTATTAGGCCACAGGAAACTAATAAATGCTGCAGCAGGTTAGTTCTTGTTAAGTACAAGCACTATTCCACTGCAGAGTTTTTTGTGTACAGCAGTGCACGTGTAGACACTGACAGGGCTAGCTGGGGCACAAGGGTGCTTCAATGCAGGGGCTGCCTTCTGGCTAGTCCCACACTGGAATACCCTTGTGCCCTACCCAGCCCCGGCATAGCACGTTGAGCTGGATTGAAGCAGCCCCAGACTGGTAGGCTAACCCCCTGGGCCGTCTGCCAGCCAGGGCCGCTTCAAACCAGCTCAGCATGCTGTGGTCCCAGGCTCACATGTGAACGTGGCACCCAGGAGCAGTAAACTCCAGCTCAATCTGTGCCAGAGTTTCTTTCTTTGCATTAATATACACATGTAGGTGCACCCCCTGACTTCTACTCTATTATCCAAGGTATTTGAAAGCTCTGCCAGTTTGCAAACCTGATCCGGCAGCTCTCTGTTCCTACAACCAAATCATTTTTAAAGACAACAAACAGCACTGGTCCCATAAGGTGCCTCTCTGGAATCCTACTTGATATCTCCTGCCAGTTTGACATTGATCCATTTAAAGCTACTCTTTGCTTGTGGTTATTCAGCAAATTAAGTCTCCACTTAACAGTAATTCTATCTAACCCACATTTCTCCCATTTACTTATGGCAGTGGCATGTAGGACCATACCAAAAGCCTAGTGAAGTCACAGTAATGCTCCATAGTTAAAAGCAAAGCAATCAATCTATTACAATCTCAGTTTACAAACTCCATCTCCTAAACTTGTGCAAAACAAATTCCCCTGGAATACTCCATGACAGCACTGGTATCACATAGAAATGTTATGAAAGATTTGGGGGGGAAAAAAAATCAGATGATTAATTTGAAATTTGAAAATATACTCAACTCTAGGTCTTCTTTAGGATTTATTAGAATAAATTGATTTATATAGTCTAGATTATTTTATTTTGTTAGTATTGCTGTAGCTAATGCTTTTGAGGTGTTTAAGGGGTTAATAGCAAAATTAAAGGTATAAAATAGTCACGAACAAAAACTGGTAGAATAGCATTTAGGTTGCAAATGTATTTAAATCCAGTATAAATGCCCCAAACAGCAGCTCTACATCTATAACTGGAACCATGTAGTCTACCCCTGTGCCTCCATACAACCCCAAGAAAGCACTCGGGTATCCTGCCTGGATTCACTCAAGTTGGTATCTCTCAAAGTTTACGTAACAGGAGTACTAAAATAATGTTTTAAAATAAATATTATTCCCAGATTTGTCAGATACACATTTACAAATACAAGCGACTATGAAACTGTTCATTTTTTCCATTTTTTTAATATTTCCCCTGAATTGCTAAAGAACACATATCTATTTTTCTGCTTGATAGAGAATTTTGTCATATTAAGATGCCATTTGCTATAGCATTTTTTTAGGATAAGGATATCAGTAAAATTAATATTTTAATTTTAGGAAGGTTGAGGTGTTCTTGTAAGCATGGTAGTCCAGGAAAAAGGGTTGTTTTTGTGATATCTTTTGTTGGAATATCTGTATAATTGGGAGAGATAGAGATGTTGCATAAGCTTTCTAGCTTGAAGTGCCCTCTTCCAATTATACAACTGATCCAATAAAAATCAACTAAGAGAGGCAAGAGTTGTTCTTATCTTTCATTAGGCTCTAGATTTCATTCTAGAGTCTTCATTTATCCTGTTCAAAGTTCTAACTTGTCAATTAAGTATGAAGCATGAAGAACTCACAGTGACCAGAGACCTTTCAAACCTTAGGTTTACCTAGAAAGGACATATGATAGGAACAGAAGGATTCCGATATTCCTCATAACAAAAAAAGAAGGTAAAAAAAGGGAAACCTGAGGGCATCAAGGAAGAAAAGGAGTAGAATTAGAGGCTTAATCATTACGGCCTTAGTTTATTTTATGACCAGTGTCATGTTATTGATCAAAACGGTGATAATGTCCTAAAAAGGAGAAGGAAATCACATAAAATATGTGCTCCATATTAGCCCAACTCTACCTCCATAGAAAGTAGTGATAAAACTCCCTTTAAATTCAAGGGAGGGAAGAGTGAGGCCACTCCTGAGCACTTTTAAAAATACCACACTTAAAGTCTTGGCTCTTTCAAACTCCTTTTGCACTGCAAGAAGAGAATAGGGTTTTTTTTTTCCCCTCCACATCAGTATTCACCTTACAAAACACAAAACAGTTTGCAGGAAAAAAGTAAATTGTTAAAGAATAGCAACATGAAATGAAAGATAGTACATTAGCTGCTTCACAACCAGTTAAAACACAGGCCCTTAACAAATAGCTCCCTGAACACAAAAGAAGTCCAGTCGTCTACACTGGGGCTTCACTTGTGTGAAAGGTTTGGCCTCATGATATTCACTGTAGGATCTATACTCTAAAGCCTCCATGCTTTAGAGATAACCCGAGCAGGGTGCGGGGCCTGGGGCAAATCAGCCAGTGCGGGGGCCCGCCCCCAGACAGAAGGAAGCAGGTGGTGGATTTGGCAGTTGGGGGGGGGGGGTGCTGAGCAGCCAGATGTGAAGCCAGCAGCAGTGCAGAGTTGCCATGGCTACTCCACCCAGCTCCACAGGGCCCCTCAAAGCATGGGACCTGGGGTGGTCACCCTGATTTGTCCCTCCTGCCCCTGCCCCTGCCCCAGGGATAGCCCTGCCTCCAAGCTTTTGTAGAATTACATGTATGCACCGAGTGGGTCAGACCACTATTGTTTATTAAATTCACACCTTTAGGAGGCAGGAAGACACTGGAAAACTTGTTATATATGGTTTCCAATAATAAATTAGATTCTGCCTAAGAATGTGGTTGAAGATAGAAACAGGTTTGTTCACTTGTGTGTTAGCTAAAAATTATTGCATGTCTTGATAGGCAAGCATTGATCCTCTGGATAATGGTACATGCATGAGTGGTCTAGTCAGGTGCCTGATGAATCTGCTTGTGCCTGACAAGCTAATTTGAGAGCACTGTAGCAACTGCATATCGTTATCACATTAAAAAAAAATTACCACAGCCAATTATCACATTCTATAGACTATTTTTGCCAATATTCTGTCATTTAGTGATTATATGAATGACTATCTGAACTATGAAATGGGAAAAGAAAAAAGCAGTTGCAATTGTTTTTAGGGCTTTGGGGCCTAACAAACCATTCTTATTTCTCACTGGGTACTTCAGATATGCTCAAAAGATGATGTCTAGGGATTGCTTCAGGTCTTGCTGGATTTCTCAAAAAACCTTCCATTATTGATGATTTATCAAAAGTTATTGTTTCATAGTACAGAAGGGTTAGTTTATTAGAGAACTAGATTGTACAGAGCTCTTTGGGCCAGATTTTAAATGTATGAAGGTGCCTAAGGATGCAGGTGGGCACTGAGCTGGACTTTCCAAAGCCCCTGTGTACCCCACTCCAGTCAACAAGAGCTTTCAAAATCCGCAGGAACAAATTCTGAAGTCTCTGAAGCAACAAAGTTTCCCTTGGCTTCAGTTAGAGTTTTTATCAAACAAGAGCTGAGCAAATATTTCAGGATGTGCTCTACGGCTAAGGACAGAAGTTATACATCAACCATTTAAGCGATCAGAAACCGGTTTAAACCTGTAACAGAACAGAAGTTCCGGGGCACATAAACCAATTTCAAAATGGCTGAAACTAGTTTAAGATAAACCTGGTTGAATGAATCAGACTTAACTGATTTGGGTCAAACCGGTTTATGAAACTTCTGTCCCAGATCCCTTCCTGGTCCAAGTTAAATCAGAGTCCCAAATCATCCCAACATGCTTTCCAGCCCTGGGCAGGGCTGGGCTGTCTGCTCCAGCAGGGTTGGATGGGGGAGGAAGGGACTGCCTGACCCCAGCAAATCCTGGCCAGGGAGTGGGGTGAAGTTTCTCTTTCCCTGTGTACAGAGCTGCCCTGTCCTGCTAAAAGCTTACTGCTGGCTGCAACTGTGGACTACAAATCCCAGAAGCACCAAAGCAGGAAGAGGAAGTGATGAGTAACCCTGCAGAGTTCTGCCACTGTGTTTCTGGACTGCAAATCCCAGAGCCCTCAGGGGCAGCAGGAAGAGGAAGCAAATACACAACCTATTCTGGCTACATGCCAGAGAGCCATGCTCTAGCACCCCCAGGCTTCTCGCCTGAGCCACTGCAGGTATGTGGCTTGATTTCCTTAATCAAAAGTGTATATCTGTCTGGTTGTTTCCTAGTTTAATGTCTGCATCTTAGACTAACCTGCAAAGACTGAATCAATTCAGCCTGGGGCTTTTTGGCTGTTTGTATTTAGCCTTAAGTTTCCCCCCCAAATTAGTTATGATAATTTACAATCTCAATTTCTACTTAATGAAGCTAGGATATGCCTTTCAAAAGACTGTTCAAAATAAAATTCAGTATAGAGATTTCTTTAAGAGCCTGAGAACTGTACAGATAGAGTATCATATCTGGGAAACTAATACTGAATGGACCCCTCCCCATCACCTTGGATTAGTACCTCTGGTCTCTCAACACACATACTATGGCTTCCTGTCGTCTAAATTGGAAATACCTTGTTTTCAAATACTTTATTTTGACAGTAGGCTCTAGTATGATTAGCAGAACACTTTTTAGTCCCCAGATGCATTCCACACAAGGCTGATTTTTTAGAATAAAAAGTAAATAGGGAGAGAAGAGTGTACAGATTAGCTCAAAGAATCTAAACAGGCTTACACCAGCAGACTCTCCCTATGCCTGAAGAAGGGTGTTTGTGCCCGAAAGCTTACAAAGAACAATTTTTCCAACTACTTAGTTGGTCTAATAAAAGATATCACATTTACCCAAAGAACCTTGCCTGTTATATACTCAGACATTTTCTGTGCTTTAATTATTAGCAGAAAGGAAATTTAGAATTCAGAGGAGCACAACTCTTTCACAGGAAATCTAAACAAAACCTTCTCTTCCTTATGCTTCCCCATGCCCTCTGGCTTCAAAATATTAAAGCACCTGCCCTTGCCCCCTTGTCTCAAATATTGTTACATAAAGCAAGATATTTCCAACTAAAGCCAGCTTTGTAATTTAGGCAACTCACTAGATGCCAATATTATAAACTAAAAAATAAAATGAGGGACTAGTAATATGAAAAGTAAGGTTGCATTTATAACTGCCACATATCTTTAACACATTCATTTTGGAAACACATTTCTATATCTTGTCTAATGCTAATCTAGAAGTTAGAAGTTTTGATAAATGTCAGGTAGTCCCACCCATGTGACATATTGCCAGAGAAGAGAAAACGAAGACATTCCTTATCTTTTGATGTGTCGAAGACTGTGATACTCTCTTGACAAAGTACATAATCAAGATAATGCAGTTTCTTGTTTACAGCTTGACTTCTTGTTCCTGACATATTTGAACTAGATAAGAGATGAGTTAAATGTAAATAGTTAAGAAAACCAAGTAAATTGTTCTGTGATTAAGATTAATCACAGAACAATTTACTTGTTTTTCTTCCTCTCTTCTGAACTCTATTGTAGCATGCAGCCCACTGCTTTTTTTCTTAGTGGTTCTCCTTTCTTGCTGTCAGGAAATCCCATTAGCAAAATTTGCCCCACTAGCAAAATTTGCAGTGTGGGGCAAGTTTTAACATTCTGGGTGTGTGGTTTCTGGCATCACAAAGAGGTTTGCAGTGCCACGTACCGCACCTGTCTGCATGTCTGGATGCAGCCCTGCAGTCTTGACTTCAGGTTAGTTAACAGTTAGGATGCAAGTGTAAGGTATTTGGTTCAGAACGATTTAGAGCTAAAAATCCTTATGTATGTAGTCTGGTAAAAGCAGCATATCTTGTAATGCGAACTCTGCATAAGAGGGACCATTGATTTAGTTCACTGCTTGCCCTGCTTGTTTTATTAACAGCACAGAAATATGCACCACAAAAATGTTTTAGTTCACTTCATCTGTCCTCTGCTTATTAATTGGGTTTTAAACTCTTTGGCTCCACAGATACATTCATTACTGCTCTAGCAAGGTGAATTAGATAGCATTCTTTGTGTCAATGGTACTATTGAGAAGTCATACCATGAAGGGGACAGACACATTTGCACTGACACCTTCTAATGTGTCCTGCCTGTGAAAAAGTTTCTTTAAATTGAAGCCAAGGTTCCACATAGTTGAAGTGTCACAGACATGCATGGTACCAGTCATACCTTTGCTGTACTTTTTTGGGACAACAGTGACCACCTCTGCATCCCTGGTGGTACAAAATTTGAAGATGGGTTGATCCGTTGCAACACATCTTCAGATACATTTTCTATTTCAAGGACCCTAAGTTTCCCAGTGAAAACAATTACCCATATAACATATTAGAGAACTGAGGTAATTTGTTTGGAGACTGTCACACACATGCCTCACGTCATCCTGATATCTAGTGGTATTCAACTCTATCGTGGGTTTTTTTTGTCCAAAGTCCCAATAATTCTTCCAGTAGACTTTAGCAAAATTCTTTCCACTCATGTAAAGTATAGCATTGAAGGAAGAAAATGTCACATAAATTATGTGTATGTAACATTCTAAAGACCTGCAAACACACTTACTTAAAATGAGAGTGAAGTAATAGCATTTGGTTGGTATTTCCTGCAAGAAAGATTTAATTCATTTTAATGGCAAGCCTCTAGGTCCTGCCAATGCTAAAAGAATATTTAATAACTTGCAGTTTTTTCAGTGTTTGACATCTGTCTTGGCATTTTAAAATCCTTAGCAAAGTACCTTTCTGTGCTGTGACTGTTTTAATAACTATTGTATGCTAGCAGACTTCAATCTCAACCTCATGATGAGTTTAATATAGATTATTTGGTGTGCTAATCAGTGATGAATGGGAAAGTATGATATCTCTTCTCTCCTCTTCTATTTTACGGATATGATGGGCTGAAGTAAATTTGGCAATGCTACAAAACTAACAGAATTGTCAACTTAACATGTGAAACAGGCATTCTTTAATAATTGTGCAATCATTTAACTCAGCAGATATATAATACCTAAGTAGAAAAACAGGCAAAATTTTTAAATTACTCCCTTAGACTGGAAAGCCAAGTTTGTTTAATCTCTTTCTGTCTCCCTCCTCTGCAAATTAACTTGGCCCCTGTTAAATGTCTGAAAAACTCCTATGAATTTAATAATGTTTTTGCATTTTTAGAAAGGATAAGATTTAAGTGTGTATTTGTTGTCTATAGGGAATACAAGTATTTTTAATCCCTGTAAACACAGGAAAGTAGGCAAATTGAAGTTCAATAAATCTATAACTGATGTCAGTAATCATATAAAATAGTTTGTTTCTACACAAACAAAGAGGCAGAAAAAGCAGGACTAAATTATTGGAATTGTCCAGAAACAATTTATGATACTAAGCAGGATTTGTGTGATACAAGTCATTAAATATTACCTTGGAGAATATCCAAGAAATTACGCTAGTTAAGGACCTAATGTATTTGAGTATTTGTTCAATGATTTATACCATTACATTTATTCTGTATTCATGGGCAGATCTAGGATTTTGAAAAGGGGGAGCTGATAATGTGGTACATTATCACACATAATGTGACACATTTTTTTCTAGTTAAAGAGAAACTAGAAGCTTTACTAATATGCCAGAGGTTGAGCACTATTTGATTTTAAACTGAATAAAAGCAAAAACAAATATAACATTATTGGAACAGCAACAGCTGTTACAGGGCTGGGCTGGGGCCAGAGCAATCACGGCCTCTGTGTCCCAGGTTGGAGTGGGCCAGAGCTATGCCAGAGCTGGAGGGGAAGTGGCAAGGGGGAGAGTTGCAGGTGTGGGGGGCAGATGCTATGGGAGGGAGGCAGTGGCAGGGGTGGGGGGAGAAGCGACTGTGACCCCAATTTTGGGTCAGAGCTAGAGCCATGATATCCACCTGACATCCACCTTATACTTGAAACCAAGATGGGGGCCCTCCCCCCCGCCCCATGTTAGGCCTGTGCGAAGCGGCTAGTGATTCGAATCACTGTCCTAAATCAATAAGGCTGAATCTGATTCGAAGATTTGGCCTCTGCCAAATCAGCTGAATCTTCATATCAAACAGGCCCCATCCCCTGCCAGCTCACCCAGCCCCATCAATGGCTGCTCCGCCCAGCCCCAGAGTCTCAGTTCTTAAAAAAAATAAATAAAAAAAAAAGCCATGCACTCACCAACATGGGTGTCTGGTGTCTCTGGAGTAAGTGGGGACACTGGTGCTCCTGCCTGCCTACCAGCTAAACAGGGAGCATGGCATGACAAGGGGTGTACTGGCAATCTCAGGGGGTGCATGTGCACCCCCTACACATTGCCCCTGCTCACCGGCTCCTGCCAGGCGGCAGATGATCCTCATTGGCCCATGCTGCATGGGGGGACTCTGCCACGAGCCCCATCCTCTGCCCACTCTCCCAGCCCCATCAATGGCTGCCCTGCCTGCTTGTAGCTCCTGGTTCTTTGGAAAAAACATAAAAGCTCCTCATACACCGGCTCCTGCAAGGTGGGGGGTAGTGATCCTTGCAGTCCCCCACAGCCCTGCGCTGCATGGGGGGGCTCTGCCATGAGTCCCCAGAGGCCCTGACAACCACAGCAGCAGCCGATGAGTGTGGGGCTTTTTTTTTTCTTTCAAAGAGCTGGGGCCAGGTGGGGCAGCCATTGACAGGGCTGGGAGAGCAGGTGGGAAATAGGGGCTTGTGGCAGAGGCCCCTATGCAGAGTGGGGCAGTGGGGGGCAGCAGGGATCACCCCCCTACCTGGCAGCAGCCGATGAATATGGGGCTTTTTCTTTTTTTTTAAAGTGCCAGGATGCTGGGGCCAGGCAGGGTAGCCATTGATGTGGCTGGGAGAGCAGGCAGAGGTCAGGGGGTGCTTAGGGGGGCTGGAGGAGCAGGTAGGGGATGGGGCCTGGTGGGGGTCCCCACATGGTCCCTTCCCCCCTCCTCCAGCACCTCCCTGCCCCATACTTACTGGCACAGAGCCCAGGCCCAGCTCCCTGTGGTGACGAGTGGGGGCTGCCCAAATCTCTGAAGCTCTCTGAATTGATTTGGACCTTTTTATTGGTGCCCCGATTCAATTCAGATTCAGAGATTCAGCTGCTGAATCGGGCTGAATCTCCTCCAAATCGAATCAGCACCCAAAGCTTCGCACAGCCCCAGTGAACATGTTTGCTTGGATATCTATTTATTCAAACGTCAATGATACTGGAAAGAAAAATGGGGAAAAAAAGTTAACAGTTCCTGAAACTTAACAAGACTGTGGATTGTATATCTGCATAGGCGATATACATATACTGAAGGCTAATTAAACTTGCTGTTGAAAATTAAGATAGTATGCAGTACAGAATAATATTTTTAAAGGGAATAATACTGTCTGAAGTTTGCATAATGGCTTCACTAGAAAGCTACTCTACAAAGTTGCCATCTTGGACATGGCAACAAAATGCAGACTTGTCCAGTACAGGTCACCCTTACTACTGTAAACTGTACCACGAAGTGGGGGATTGTCAGCATCTCCTCGCCCTTCTCTTCAGCCAGATCTTGGCACTATGACCAAGATCCTATCACTTTTTCCTCATCCAAGAGTTGAAGGATATGTGGAAGAGTGTAGTGTCTCAGGGTTGGACCACACATTAGGACCCCCCATCCTATTCTTTACCTCTTTTGAGATATGTCGCTTCCTAAGCCATATCACATTCTGGTTCATCAGGGAACCAAACTACCTGCACTGGGGACCTGTCACCAGGGATGCCAGTGGTTAGCACAGCTGCCCTTCCCACACTCCAAATCCTGTATCATTAACCATTTAGAACCTTTTCTATTCCCAGTCAGAAAAAGGTGAAATCTAAGTAGTGAATAATGAATGAATGTTGAATAATTATGACGAGCAACACTAGTCTTATCTACTCATATAATTTAGCCATTAGCCCTCTTTTGATCCTCTTATGACCCTGTCCACACATAAAGGTCTTATGGCACCCTTCTGTATTATCTCAGGCTACATTACAACTTTTTCCATTACAAATCTCCTAGTTCCCCCCCACCCCTTTACTAAACTGTTTAGTAAACTGTCCTAAATCAATAAGGCTGAATCTGATTCGGAGATCCCCAAACTGTTTTCCTCAAATGAATATTGCTCGGTTTGCATGATCCTCCTTAGACAAAAAATTTAAGAAGGTGTCTGCTGACCTTAAAGTGAACCCACTCCAGCCACACCAAAAGCTGACTCACTTCTGAGGCCTGGCAGTGAACATCTAGGTGTCACCTCCCTGTGGTCCAAGTATTCCTATTCTTGTACATCCACTTACCAACTTCTGTGAATGGTTCACATGATTCTGAAAGAAAGGATAAAAAAAGAAGGGTTTCACATATACATAAACCATTGCATAATCCTCAGTGATGGGGGTTCCCATACCATTGTTGAGGCAAACCTCCTGGGATCTTATTCCAAACTGACCTATAAATACAGACTTTTGGATGCTGGAAAAATGAATCTCAGTTCAGCAGGAGACACTCAACTGAAAGTCTTTTCTGAAGCAATTTCTTTTATGAAAGAAAGATATTCATGCCAGCATCAGCCTTAACATTAGGCCAGCCTGAACTGTTTGACTCAGGAAATCCAAGTCTCCCTACACTCTTGTATTATTCTAACTCAGCTTTCCTCCCTTAATTGATTTTTTGATACTCAGAGTCAGGTGTCCTGAGTGTATGTCCCTGCAGTACTCTCACTCAGGCTTTTTCCTTGGATATCCCAAGACTCCTCCACTACACCTACTCTGCCTAATTACTGGGTGTGGGCACACACAAAATGGAAGTGAGTAGGCAGAGCCTGATTCTCAGAAATGGTGCCAACCTCAGCAAGGGTGTGGTGGAGACATTCCATTATGTATCTTCAGAAAGTGATCCAGATTGTTTAGCTGCTGAGCAGGGAAGTGCCTCAGACTAGTCAATAGGAAACACTGGGCACAGGACATGTCTGAACTCCCTCCCATCCTCAGTGTTTAGGAGCCTGAGTGTCTTGTTACACAGTAATTTTGGGTGGCTCTTGGAGCCACTAACACCTAGATTGTCCTTACATTAACCTGAAATTAGTTTTAAACACTGGTTATGAGGCTCAACATTATGCCACTCCAGGGCAGGATTATCTCTGATCTGTGCTACCCACCTTGTGTTACACTAAGGTGTAGCCATTCCAGGCTACACTTTAGTGTAAACACCTCCCCCCACCCCCTTCCCCCTACTGGTCTGCTTCCTGCCCACTGTCCCTCCGTCCTTGCCTACTGTCCTCCCACCCCTGCCCTCCCCAGCACCTCAGATTCCTTCTTGCTGCTTGTCTATCAAGGTTGAGCAGACTGGGAAGAGTTAACAGAGTTAACTTTCCACTGTGGTTGCTGTCCACATGCTACTTTCTGGGCTGGGCTTAGTCCAGAGAATATCAACAGTCCAACAGCAGCAGCCAGCAGGCAGGTTAACCCTTCCCTATCTGCTCCCCTGGGACAGACAGTGCAGACAGCCACAGGAAAGCGGGGGTAGGGGCTGTGAAGACTGGGGAGGACTATGGGATTATCATACATCTGGGTTTTGCTGGACATGTCCTCTTTTTTGGCCCCTTGTCCTCTTGTTCAGGTGGGTTTTTAAAATGTAAGCAAATGTCCAGGTTTTAACTTTGCCTCTGGCTTTTCCCCAGAACTTACAGCTTGGCTGCTTGGGACTGGAGGCAGCAGGGCAAGGTGATTGGCTATCGGGGGATCATGTGCTCTACACATGAGGCTGGCAGCTCCTCACATGTCAGAGAGAGAGACACAGAGAGAGATCATGTGTGTGTGTGCATGTGCCAGCTGCATGGGCAGCAGGGCTTGGGGAGGGTCGGGTCTGCAGGTCAGGAGGAAAGGCACAGCCATATCACTGCCCCCACATCATATACCCTTTTCCCTTCTCCTCCCCTCCCCTCTACTCCCCACCACAGGTGTCCTTTTTTTTGATTCTGGAAATATGGTAACCCTAGTGCAGGGAATAAAGAGCAGCACCACACTGAATGAAAAGAATGCCAGTGGTGGTGTTGCCAAACATGCATAATATCCAATGTACTTGCCTAGGAAATGAGAGTCGTGACTCTGAGATACCCCTTAGCCTGAAGGGATAGAAACCGGCTTCTCCCACATCCCAGAAGAGTGCACTAACACCCAGGCTATAGAATAGTCTGAGGAGGAGTACTCTCAACCTCCCATGTTGTGGTAGGGCAGAAAGAAACACACAACACATGGGGCCAGAGAACAAGCAAGACACAGTCTGCCTTTGTAAGTCAGTGATGCGTGAGTTCCCCTGTGGGTGTCCTGGGTTATTTCCTCTCTCTCTTAGTAGTCAGTGTGCAGTGCTATGTACTGAATTCCATGCTGGGGATGTGAGCTAGGTGTGCTGTGTGGGCTCCTAACAGATCAGGCCCCTCCAGGGATGCAAGTGGACCTTTCTAGCACTAATCCAAATGTACCAGAGCTTAGGTGGCAATTAGGCACTTTGTTGCTTAAACTAGCCCTTATCCAGGATGTTCAAAAGCTCTATTTCTAGGCACCAAGGATTTTTTCAGGCCAACATGGAGGTGAATGAATGAATGAATGAATGAATGAATGAAAGAATTGCTAATGTAAAGGCATTCCATGTTGTGTGTGTGTGTGTGTGTGTGTGTGTGTGTGTGTGTGTGAGAGAGAGAGATTTAGGTGCCTCAATTCCCTGCCCATGCTTTTTAGATGCCTAGTTGAAAAATAAGCAATCAGGGCTCGTGGACAGAGATGATATATTTTATTAGACCAACAAGATTTTTGCAAAAAAAAAAATTTATAGCAAGCATTCAGGCACAAACACCTTTTAACAGGCATCAGAGAAAAGATTGTAAAAGTTCTTTTGGGTAGAAATGGAAGTTCATATTTCATAGGATTTCGCAGAGGAGTCAATAGATGGAAAAACTCTCTGGGCAGCAGTTCGTAGCTGGTAAGGAGTCTTAGCTCATCTGTGAGGCTATGATGATGCAAATTACCTTAGACTAGGGCAGGAGCAAGATCTTGGGTTTCAGGTGGTTAAAGTTGTTTGGATCTAACCTGTAGTCTGTCTATAGGGCAATATCACCTGGATTGATCTTTAGCTAAATGCTTACTGTATTCTGGATCTTTAATCTTATTGCGCCATTGAGCTTTTGATGGCTACATGATCACTGAACGAATAGTGGCATTCTTTAGTAAATGTATTTCATCAGTGACTGATTTGCTATCATATTAACATCCTATTAAATCTAGTCTAGAACTCCTATGTAAATTTAAGAGCAAAAAAACTGAATCTAGTCTAGCAAACTCATTTTAATCAGTTACTCTTGTAAAATAAGATACGGTACTGGTCTACAAATAACTGTCATGTACTCCTCAATGTAGTCCAGTCAAGCATATTTTTACTAAAATATGTGTAAAAGGTAGTAAATAAGTACCAGATCAATAAACCTAAGTATACCCAATCCATTTAACAGCATTAGTTTGCACACTAAATTATGACTGCTTGCTCTATTATGGTTTTGCTTCTTCCCTTAATTTAAAGAGATGAGTGGAATATAACATTCTGCCTTCAATGGGAGCATTTGGTAATGGACCCCATAACATGACTATGCATAGTTATATATCCGCTGCACTTAAAGCCTCTTTAGTTAAAGACTAAACTTTTAGGCTCACTGAATATTGGATTGGGTGCTAAATGGGGAACTGCCAATATGTCCTTAACACCATACTTAAGAAGAGATAATCCTTTCAGCCTGATGGCCATATGTGTTTTTGCCAAAGTTTTGCTTTCTTGCCTTTTCATATGTTCTGAGGTAAATGTAGAAGTCTCATCCATATATATTGAGGTGGGAAGATTATGGCCGACAGGATAGATCTAGCCCCTAACAGATTTGATCCAGACCACAGGTGGATGTCTATTAACTCACTAAATCTGGCCTGCAGGCAGCCCTGGCCACCACATGGTGCTGAGCTGATGTGACCGCTTCTGCCCAGGCCAGCAGCATCAGGCATCAGCTGTGGACCCAGGCAAGGCTTCCAACACAGTGAGCAGGTGGTGGCATCAGCTGTGGATGCTGCAGGCAGGTTCAGAAGCCCAGATGCCCACCTGCTAGGAGCATCCACAGCTAACCCACAGCCCTTCTGGACCCAGGTAGGAGCTGCTGCCATACTGGGTGGGCAGCAGCATTTCTCTCTGTCTTTTCTCTTCTCACTGTCTCTCTCTTCTCTCAGTCTCTCCCCAGATGGAGACCCTGGGAAACTACAGCTTTGTTGGATTCTGAAGAAAAGAGGAGAGAGGGTGGGAGGGGAGGGAGGGAAGAAGTGAGAGAGACAGTGAGGAGAGAGAGATAAGAGAGACATGTAGAGATGAAGAGAAGAGAAAAAGTGAGGGACAAAGAGACAGAGATGGATATGGGCCTCAACAGGTCCCCAAAATTCATTAAGTGGTGCATACATCTGCACAAATATATACAAAAGGATACAATTCTTCCTCATAATAGCTAACACTAGTTACCTTTCTGTATATGCATGCATTTCATATATGCTTACATTTCATTTAAAGTCAATGGCATTACATTTATTTAATACATATTTAATTATATATTTTATTTATGTTATATTTAATAAATGTATCCTTTTAGCATTAATATTAATGTGGAATACTGAATTTCTAATATTAAAGTTTGCCAAAATAGAAACTTTATTTCTGTTTCTAATTAACATATAAGAAACTTCCTATAGAAATCAAATACATTAAAAAAAATTAAAATGTTAATGTTCATAAATACATTTGGAGCAACTTGATAATTTGACTGTATTCAGTAAAAATCTTATTCAAGTGGAAAAGATTTCAGCTGATCTGCCTTGCATTTGATACATGTTAGTTAATGGATAGTCAATCTTGATTAGGGATTTCTGTAAAACAAATAATAGTCTTTATTAAACTTAGGCAAACCAACCAGATTTGGAATTAATGATTGACTGAATATCATGCAAATTTTGACCCATTCCATTTGACCCATTCTGGAGCGAACTGAATGTAAATCTTACTTGTCTTTTTTCCAATGGAACAATCTTGGACAAACTCTGGAGGAAATGGTTCCATTTATACAGTTTTGGGGGAAAAGGGTGATTTTTGGCCACTGTACTTAATTGTGCTAGTTGTCCTGGGCACCACAGAAAGATAAATAAGATACTGGGAATGTTACCTAACCGTTACAGGTTCCTGAAGTGACTTATCTTGGAACTAGGCAGCAAGTCAGCGTAGGTTCTCTCTTTTGTAATCCACACTACTTGGTGAAGGCTACTGTTGGACTCCAATGCCATATATCTGGTCCCAGAATGGTTGCTGAGAACCTCACTGCTTAACTGTTGTTGGAGGATTAATGGGACAGAAAAGATCTGTCTTCCCACTGTACCAGCCCTAATCTATTTCCTTAGTTTTAAGAGATGCCTTCTTCTGAATTTTTTGGGCATGTCCAGGCAAATGCACATGTGTGGTTTGTGGCACATCAAACCTGTTTGAAGCATTGCAAAAGACACATGCACCCATTCGTTGTGCTGCAAATTTGCAGTTTAGCACCAAAATTTGATGATGGGAGATCCCAGTATAAAAAACAAAAACAAAAACAAAACACTGCAAAGAAAAAGTGGCATGGTGCATAGCAGACACAGAAGCTGGGACCTCCAGGGAGATGTTCTGTCTGCCAGCCAGAGTGTCTTCCCTCTTCTAGTTGTCCCCCAGCTCCTCCAGTATGCTGGGAGCTCGGAGAAGCAGGAAACTGGCCATTTCCCCAAAGCGGGGCATCTTGCCATGCACCAAACCCATGGGCATGGGCATGCTGAGTGGCAAAAATGCATGCTCCTGCACATGCACACTCATCTGGACATGCTCTTTAATTTCAATTTGTCAGGGAACCAGACCTCACACTGAATAGCTGGGTACTGGGTACTCGTCCCAGTTTCTTTGCCCACTCAGGGTGGTGGCAAAGAGTTCTAAGCCCCTTTCTTTAATATCTAGGAGACAGTGGGATTATACCGGGACCTATTTCCAGCAGCCAGGTGGCTCCCTTGCTCCAAGCCACAGGGAAAGGAGTAAATGTGCACCCTTTCTCTTTGTTCACTTATTGAGACTGTGGGGTTATATGATAAAGCAGCATAGAAGACTTTGTGTTATGAGCATTAAAGGCAATTAGATTCAGTAATGAGACAGTTGTATCAAGGAAGTAAACAACAGTACAAAATTTAAAATACACAAAGATACAAACTGAATACATTATTATTTGCAAATGGAGAATGAATACTGTGCAAATAAAGTAAAAATGCAATTGTCTCTCAATGTATTGGACATTCTGATCTCCCAGAGGAGGCCATATTGAAGATTTTAGCAAGCTATTGCCTTAGCTTTATGAAAGTTATAATTCAGAAATAAGTATTATTAAAAAAACAGGTACATTTCAGAAGTCAAGGAGTCTGCTTTTGTTTACCCATGCAACCTTTTGCATATTTGTGCTAAAAATGTACATAATATTAATTTTATTAATGTTAGATAATCTCATTGATTTTAATTTATATTTATGGTGCACCAAACTATTTTAAATTAGTTTTCACACAACATCTTTAACATATGTTGATTACATGATCATAAAATCATAAGAAAATTAGGGTTGGAAGGGACCTCAGGAGATCATCTAGTTCAACCCCCTGCTCATAGCAGGACCACCTCCAACTAGATCATCCCAGTCAAAGTTTTGTCTATCCAGGTCTTGAAAACCTCCAAGGATAGAGATTGCACCATGTCTCTGGGTAAAATGTTTCAGTGTTTTACTACCCTCCTTGTGAGAATATTCTTCTTAATATTGAATGTGCACTTCCCTTTCTGCAACTTGAGACCAATGCTGCTTGTTCTGTCATCTGCCACCACTGAGAATGGTTTAGTTCCATCCTCTTTTGAACCCCCAGTTCAGGTAGTTGTAGGCTGCTATTAAGTCCCCTCTCAGTCTCCTCTTCTCTAGATTAAATAATACCAGTTCATAGAATCATAGATTTCATAGATTTCCAGGGTCAGAAGGGACCTTGTAAATCATTGCGTCTGAAGCCCTGCTCTAGGCAGGACAGAGTGCTGGGGTTAAATAACCCCATCTGGGTACCTATCTAATATTGTCTTGAACATCTCCAAGATAAGGGAAAGCACCACCTCCCTTGGAAGCCTATTCCATATTTTGGCAACCATCACGGGAAATAATTTCTTCCTGATATCCATTCTAAATCTACTCTCCTTTAGTCTGTGGCCATTGCATCTAGTAAACCTGAGGGGCGCTCTGATAAACTGAGTATTCCCTATTCCCTGCTGCCCTCCCATGATGAGTTTGTAGACAGTCACAAGATCACCTCTCAGCCTTCTCTTGCGGAGGCTGAAGAGATTCAGGTCCCTCAGTCTGTCTTCATAGGATTTTACTTGCAGGACCTCAGCCATACAAGTAGCCCTTCTCTGAACTCTCTCAAGGTTATCCACATCCTTCTTCAAGTGCAGCGCCCAAAACTGGATGCAATACTCCAACTGCGGCCTGACCAATGCCACATAGAGGGGAAGTATCACCTCCCTAGACTTACTCAAGATGCACCTACTAATGCACGAAAGAGTGCAGTTAGCTTTATTTTTTACCTCATCACATTGGTGACTCATGTTCATTTTTGCATTGACTAAGACTCCGAGATCTCTTTCCACTGCCATGGTACTCAGAATGGTACTTCCCAGTCTATAGGTGTATTGGAGACTCTTTCTCCCCAAGTGCAGCACCTTGCACTTATCCTTGTTAAATTGCATCCTATTCTGATCCGCCCACTTCCCCAATCTATCCAAATCCACCTGGATTAGCTCTCTGCCCTCCACTGTGTTTACCATACCCCATAGTTTGGTGTCATCTACGAATTTGGACAGAGTGCTTTCAACCCTCTTATCCAAATCACTGATAAAGATATTGAACAGCACTGGTCCAAGGACAGAGCCCTGGGGAACACCACTGCCCACATCTCTCCAGGGAGAAACCACCCCATCCACCACCACTCTCTGGGTGCGTCCCATAAGCCAGTTTTTCACCTACCTTACTGTGAAAAAATCCACATCACAGCTACTCAGTTTGCTTGTAAGAATTGGGTGTGACACTGTATCGAAAGCCTTTTTAAGGTCCAAGTAAAGGATATCTATCTCCACCCCTGCATCTTCATGACTTTGTGACCTGGTCATAAAAAGAGATCAAGTTAGTCAGGCAGGATCTGCCTGCTATAGACCCATGCTGGTTTCCCCCTAACATTGTATTACCCACTGGCCCCCCACAAATGTGATCCTTTATGATTTTTTTCTAAGCTTTTGCCAAGAATAGAGGTGAGGCTAACTGGCCTATAATTACCCAGGTCCTCCTTCCTCCCCTTCTTGAATATAGAGACCACATTGGTCATTTTCCAGTCTTCTGGAACCTGTCCTGAGTGCCATGAGCACTCAAACAGTTGCACCAGTGTTTTTTCTCTGACACTGGTCAATTCCTTTAGTACCCTTGGGTGAAGATCATCAGGGCCCACTGACTTAAATATGTCTAACCCCTCCAAGTGCCCCTTCACTAGGTCAGTGCTAACCGTAGGTGAATTGGTATTTCTCTCGCACCAAACTAAAGTCTTATTGGGAAGCATGTTTGTATCTGTGTCCAGGAACACAGATGCAAAAAAGACATTTAAAAGCTCTGCTTTATCTATCCTGTCTGTTATGAGTTGCCCTAGACCATTCTATGGAGGCCGTATGTTACCCTGTCCCTTCTTCTTGCCCCCTATGTACTTAAAGAAGGACTTTTTGTAACTCTTAATTGTTGTTGCCAACTTGAGTTCAGTATCTGCTTTAGCTTTCCTCACTGATTCCCTGCAAGCGCGAGCCAAGCAGGTATACTCTTCCTTGGTGGCTGCCCCCTGTTTCCACAGCCTATAAGCCTCTCTTTTCCTTTGAAGGTTCTCCTGGACTTCCCTGTTCAGCCAAAAAGGTTTTTTGGCTCTTTTGCCTTCCTTTGTGTGAACTGGGATGGTGTCCCTTTGTGCCTGCAGGATTAGTCCCTTGAGGAACTCCTACCCTTCTTAGACTCTCAACTCACAGATGTGATTACCCCTCAGTCCCACTCTAACTAATCTCCTGAGCTCATTGAAGTTTGCCTTCCAGAAGTCTAGCACTTCTGCTCCATTAGTTGTCTTTCCCACCTTTCGCCTGATAGTGAATCCTATCAACTGGTGGTCACTATCCCCTAGGTGACCTTGCACCTGTAGATTCCTCACCAAGTCCTCCCCTGTGTCCAGCACCAAGTCAAGTATGACATTTCCCCTAGTGGGACTGCATATTTCCTGTGTTAGGTGCAGGTCCTGTATGCAGGTTAGGAACCTTAAGTGAATGGGCAAACCTGGCCGACCGCTCCTCCCAGCAGACGTCTGGGTAATTTAGGTCATCCATAACAACTAGGTCCTTTGAGCGTACTGCCTTTGAGAGCTGTTTCAAGAATTCCAGGTCTAACTCCTCCTCCTGGTGTGGGTGGATCTGCAGTAGACCCCACTACCAAGTCCCTTTCTCCCCTACCCCTTTGTATCTGACCCATAGGCCTTTGATCTGTCCTTTTTCTGTCCCTATCTTTATTACAGAAGATGTATAATGTTCCCTGATTTATAGAGCAATGCCCCCCACCTTTTTCCCCAATCTATCCTGCCTGTATAGTCTGTAGCCCTCAATGCCCAGTGCCCAGTCATGGGAAGGGTCCCACGAGGTTTCTGTTAGTCCAACAAGGTCAAAATCTTTGTCTGCAAGCAGGAATGCAAGTTCCTCCTTCTTGTTACCCATACTTCTAGCATTAGTATAGAGACACCTAAGCCCCCCAATAGGTGCCTTTAGTACTCTCCTATCCTATTTTTTAGTGGGCCCCTTAGTAGTTACCTGGTCAATTCCAGCATATGGTTCATGGATTGTCTTTCCTGGTCTTGTCCTGACTTTGACATCCCCATCCCCCAACAAAGCTATTTTAAAGCTGTACGTAGGCAACCTGTAAGAGAACAGACTCTTACTTTTTGGAGAGAGATGTAGACCATCACGTCCCAGCAAGGTCCTATCCCGGAAGTATGAATCATGGTTTAGAAAGCCAAACGCCACATGGCGGCACCAACTCCAAGCCCATGAGTTGACCTTTCCAGTGCAGTTGCTGTGGTGCTGGCTGTGACTGCTGACTAGAAGGGCTGATGAGAAGACTGCTTGTACCCTCAAACCTCTAAGTCTGTCTTCCAGAGCCATTTAGTCAGCCATGACTCATCCCGGACTACTCTGGGCTGCATCATTCGTTCCCACATGGATGAGGACTATGGGATAGTAGTCGGTGGGCCTGACTAGGTCTGGAAGCCTAGCTGTAAGGTCCCAAATCTGAGCTCTGGGCAGGCAGCATACCTCCCGTACTGTAAGATCCAGGTGGCAGATGTCTTCCTCCATTCCGCTCAGGAGGGAGTCACCCACCATGATGACTCGACGTCTTATCCTCTCGCTGCCTGGTTGCCTCTCAGCCTGCCTGGTGGTAGCTATGGGCATGTCCTCCATTACTGCACTCTCTCCCAGTGTTGCCAGGGCCTCATACCTGTTCCCCAGCTGCACCGGGGGAGTCGTTTCAGCAGTGCAATGTATAGTTGTGCGATGTCTAGATCTGGAGGTGACTCTCCTCCATCCTTCTGGATCAGGTCCCTTCTGTGTTGCCATCCCACCATATGTGCAGTCCTGCAGGGAGTGGAAATGCCTGTTAATCTCTTCCTCAGCTGCCCTGATCTGCTGCAGCCTGCTGACCTCTGCTTGGAGTTCTGTCACCCCTCCAGGGCCTCAAGTTGGGCACACATGGGATAGGTGAGGGGACACCTGGTATGCCCAGGCCACAGAGCCCCCGCCAGGCAGCCACAACAGACAGGGGGCCAGGGTGTCGCAGACCCATCCAATGGCCCTGTCTGGATGCAAGCCTCACAGGAGCTCCAAGCCAGAGGCAACACTGAGGTAGGGTCACTGGCTGTGTAGTCTTTCCCTCAGTCTTTCCTCATAAGTCATGTGCCCCAGCCCCCTCACCACTTTTGTCCACATCCTTTCTGTAGTGGGGGGCCCAAAACTGAACACAGTACTCCAGGTGTGGCCTCACCTCACTGAATAAAGGGGAAGAATCACTTCCCTTGACCTACTGGCAACACATCTATCAATGCAGCTCAGTATCCCATTAGTCTTCTTGGCAACAAGGGAACACTGCTGGCTCATATTCAGCTTAGTGCCCACTGTAACCCCCAGGTCCTTTTCTGCAGAGCTGCTGCCCAGCCAGTCCGCCCCCAGGCTGTATTTGTGCATGAGATTGTTCTACCCTAAGTGCATGACTTTGCACTAGTCCTTGTTGAACGTCGTGAGATTCCTTTTGACCCATTCCATGAATTTATGTAGGTCACTTTGAATCCTATCCCTACCCTCCAGCATATCTACTACTCCCCACAGCTTGTTGTCATTTGCAAATTTGCTGAGGGTGCGTTCTATGCCATCTTCCAGGTTGCTAATGAAGACGTTGAAGAAAGCCAGCCCCAGGACCAACCCTTTTCATGATTTGATTAACTGAAGCACAGTAAACAATTTTCTGCAAAATGAAGTTTACAATACTTTTAGGAAAAAAGCAAAAGGTCAAAAGGCACAAGAAATGCACTTAGAAAGGTACTAAATAGTGCCTCAGGGCTGTCTGTGGGAGAGATGAAATAACTAATTAGAAATGGGAGTTAATACAGTGATACCTAGTGAGGCTAGAAACAAAGACAAAAATGGACAAATAAGACAAATAAACAGAGAATTCCTTTTTTTGATGTTGCACCATCTGTGAATAGTCACATTCTGTTTATTTTATTTATATAAGATTTCCAATTAAATAGCAATAAAATAAAATAAAATAAAATAAAAGGCATAAAATAATATATTAAAGTAAGGGAAATCTAACTGAAAGATGTGAATTGAAGATTAGGACCAAACATATAACCAAGCTATGTTCAAAAGCTTAAAGAAATGTTCTGAACTACCACAGAATCATAAAATCATAGAAAATTAGAGTTCACAGAAGATTGGAAAACTGGAGGTCAACTAGTCCAACCCCCTGCTCAAAGCAAGACCAGTCCCAAGTAGATCATCCCAGCCAAGCCTTGTCTAGCTGGGACATAAAACCCCCCATGAATGCAGATTTTACAAGCTCTCTGGGTAACCTGTTCCAGTGCTTCACTACCCTCTTCGTGAGAGAGCTTTTCCTAGTATCTAACCTGGACTTCCATTGATACAGCTTGAGATCATTGCTCCTTGTTCTGTTATGTGCTACCACTGAGAACAGTTTAGCTCCATCTTTGGAATCACCCTTCAGGTACTTGAAGATTGCTATTAAATCCCCTTGTGGTCTTCTCTTCTCTAGACTAAATAAGCTATTCCATCAACCTCTCCTCAGAAATCATGTGCCTCAGCCTCTAACCATTTTGTTGTAGAGGGGCACTGTAAACTAGTGATGGCATATATGACATTGGTGGAGGAGCAGGTGAATAAAACATAGATGTTATAGTCTATGCTGTTTGGTCCAGTGATGATGTTGTCTGTATTGATGTAGGAGCACAGCTGGCATCTGGGTACATAGCAAAGCCTGCCAACTTGGTGAGAATTGGAGTCGGGCAGTCTATTGCTGACGATATGTTATTTGAGGTTTGTGGGCTGCCTGTCAGCCAAGACAATCATGTTTCCCAAGGCTGCTACGAGGTGGTCATCATTTTCAAGGACGATTTGGAGATCATTAATAAAATATCTGAGATGTTCAAGCTGCCATCTGTAGGTGACAACAAGAGGGATTCTGTTGTCCTTGTCATAGGGTTGGTATTGTAGCAGGTTGGAGTGGGATCTGTGTGGATCTTTTGATCTCAGTGGCTACAGTTCTGAGCTTATATTGTAAACAGGATGGATACAAATAAATAATTTTTTAAATACAAAAATTGATTTTTTATTGAAATCAGATTTTTTGATTGAATCGTATTTTTGTATTTTTTGTTCATATGATTTAAAAAAATAAACTTATATAAAGATAGTTTTAATTTAAGATATGTCAAAGTTCAATGATATCATCATGGAATAAAGATTATAACTTCTAACTATATACTATTTGGGATAATATACCCATGTGACCTTTTTACAAAAGTTTTATAAATAGGTTACATTAGGGGCCCAATCTTATGGGGTTCCAGAGACTCCTTTATAGACTAGTAAAGATTAAAGAAAACCACTTTATCCAATGGGACACAGTGCTCAGTCTAACACAGGGGTTCCCAAAGTTTTTATGTTGCGGCCCAGCAAACTGTGGCTCGGGAGAGGTCTCTCTGCCCAGCTCTGGGGAGCCACAGTTTGCTGGTCCAAAGCCACTTCCAGTCCAGCAGCTGACCATGCTGCGGACTGGCAGCTGACCCTGGCTCAGGGACTAAGAAGCACTGGTCTAGAAGATCCCACTAAGCATCTCTTTTATGCCTAGTTTTAGTTCTAAAACTGGATTTGTCTCTCCAGAGATGACATCTTTGTTAACAGCAGTATATGGAGATGAGAGATAACAGACCTGATTACCTACCCATCAATCCTATTGTCTCTCTGCAAGTTTGTGTACACGGAGTCAAGCCCTTACCTCTCTCTAAAAGTGCAAAGTTTCAAGAAGTTAAATGAATACAGGATTATTGGGGGTGGAGTAGATCTGGGCAAGGAGGAAGAGTCTGGAGATAAATTCAAGAGGGAGGGGCAATAGAAAAAAAAGAGAGAGATTTTGAGCAGAATATTCCACAAGACTTTAGGAAACATTTCTGAGAATAGCCTCTCCATTGATATGAGATCTAGTGAGGGAAAACCTATCATGGCAGCAGGCCCGCCAGACCATAAAAGAGACCCTGTTTGTGAATATTTTAATGAAGTTCCTCTACCTTGGGTAAGATTGGCATGCATGCAAAATGCAAACAGTGCAACAAAAAAATGCAAGGCCTGGGTGCCCAAATGAAACAACAACATATGAAATACTCCTTCTCAGGAGGAAGCTGCTTTGAAGATGATGAATGGAACATGTCCGAACATGCAGGATCTCCAGGTTATTAAACTTTCTTATTTCATACTTCTTTCTTAAGGACTGCCTGCCTTCTCTGTCCTTATCTTTTGGGTGGACTTCTAGACTACTTGAAGTCTCATAAAAATGTGTGAGCAAAAATATAGTTGTTACTTTATGGAACTATCATATTTTTAATGCAGTTCTGATATAAAATAATGACTGAAATAGTCAGATCTTCCTTTTACAGTTTCACTTCTGAAGTAGTACTGAGTGCAAAATGAGCAGTACTGTAGTGATTGCATTGATTTCTTATAAGGGCTGTGTGAAATGGCACCAATCCGTTTCAACTTGCATTTCAACAGAACAGCATTTCATTTCAAATTTAATTTTGATTCAAAACTGCTGTTCCATTTTGTTTTGTCAAAACAGTGATGCTGTTTTGATGCTGTTTGAGTTTTGCCCGTAGGCTATAATGGGGAAGCTCGAAACAGCCTCTCTCATCCAGCAGGCAGACTGGGGTCCCACAACCCTGGGAGGGCTGCGGGGGTTGTACAAGTCCTCCTTGGGTTGTGGGCCCCATATCTGCCAGCCAGATGAGGGAGGGAAGCTGGGTGCTGCTGCCTGGGACCAGTGCCAGCATGCCACTGGTCCCAGACAGCAGCGCCCAGCTTTTCTTATCCAGCAGGCAGATCAGGGGCTGCAGCTCCGGGAGGGCTGTGGGGGCTGTGCAATCAGGCTCAGTTCCCTCCCCCAGCCTGATCCAGCTGGGAAAGGGAGCTGAGCCCCATCGCTCAGTTCCCCTCCCCAGTGTTGCGATTCATCAGGCTGGGGAAGGGAACTGAGCCTGATCGCTCAGTTCCCCTCTCCAGTGCTGCAATCCATCGGGCTGGGGAAGGCAACTCAGCCCAGCTAAACTGAATTCCACTCCCCAGTGCTATGATTGGGCTGCAGAAGGCAACTCAGCTAAACTGGGCTGAGTTGCCTTTCCCAGCCCAATCCTAGTACTGGGGAGGGGAACTCAGCTGGACTGAGTTGCCTTCCCCAGCCTGATGGATTGCAGCACTGGGGAGGGGAACTGAGCAATGGGGCTCAGTTCCCTTCCCCAGCCTGATTATAGCTGTTAATCTGAATCTTGATGGGTGGAACAATATCCACAATGATCCAGTAATATGTGCTTGTGTGACAACAGAAGAAGGGACTGTCTACCTTACAGAAATAATTGCTACATCAGGAAATGCGTGCACAGAAGCTTACAAGAAGTAGCAGTAAAAGCTATAACAAAAAAGAAAATGTATTTCTGTTTCTATCAAATGTCTAGTACGTAGCTTTGTCACAGACAATGCTGCAAATCTATCAAAGATGAGAAGAAATCTAGAAGAAATTGAAGAAAGCCCCAAGCTAATAACATATGGCTGCAGCACTCATTTGATGGACCTCTTAGCCAAAGACTTTAGTGCTCCAAAAATAAAGGCTAATGTTGTTGAAATTGCAAAATACTTCCATAACAACCACTTTGCAGCAGCTGCTCTGAAGAAAGCAGAAAGAATCAAACTACCTCTCTTACAAGATGTGCAATGGAACTTAGTAGTGAACAAAATCATGTCAAAATAGATGACAACATTAGGCTAAAGACAAATGTAGTCAGCATATGTTCTATCTTGAAGCCTGTTTCTGTAGCCTTGAACAAAGTGCAGGGAAATCGCTGCTTTATTGCTGATGCTGATGAAATTTGAAGTAATTGAATGACATCTTGAAAATAGAAATATGCAATGGCAGACTTAAGTTACAGGCATTAAAAAAAATGAATGGATCAAGCACTATCTCCAGCTCTTTTTTTTTTTTTTTGGCAATATTTTCAATACTCGGTACCAGGGCCAATCTTTAAATGCTGAACAACAGGAGTTGGCTGTGACATGGGCATCCAGAATCATCCCTCCATAATACCAACTATAATAAATGTCAGGACTAAGGGTGAACGATTCAAGAAATATATGTTTGCTAATAAGGCTTTAAAGAAAGCTGTACCAGTGAACTGGTAGAAGTCATTTAAGCACCTGGATCCATCACAGACTGTTGAAGTGATTCATCCAGCTTTTAACAGCAATAGTTTCTTCTGCAGGTATAGAAAGAATATTTTCTTCCTTTGGACTAATTCAGTCTAAATTGAGAATTCACTTCAGAACTGAAAAAACAGGGAAGTTTGTCTGTCTTTTCCAGTCTATGAATAAACAGGAAGAGGAAGGTGAAGACTGAGTTTTCTGCATAACCCAGTATTTTAAGTTTTTCATGTTGACATGACTGAAATAATATATTTAATTTTTGTTAAAAACACATTTTACATTTATGACTAAAATAGTTAAAAACTCAAAAATACATATGCTTGTTTTGTTAAAATAATTAGACATGTTTGCTGTTGAAGAAAAATATTCAAAATACATAAGCTCATTGTTTTACTTAAAACAATTTTAAAAGTCTGTTCTTTTTGGTCACAGTTGTTGTTGACCTCCTAATACAGCATGGCAAAAATATCCCCAAAATATCCATGATTAATTTAGTGAATTGGTGATAGTTCACTTCCCAAAGACTTCAAAAGTATCTGATTCAATAAGCTTTAGTAAATAAAAAACCAAATTATGTTTTAGTTTCCTGATGTAGCTGCAAAATTAATCAGAAAAAAAATCAAAATGAATTACTGATTTTAAAATGTACAGTCTGTACCTTCTAAAAATGAAAACTACATCTATCTCGGAGTTGTGAATAATATGTAGTAAGGTTATACCAAACAACAAGAATGCATTTTTTTTGTAGAAAACAATGATTAAATTGAAGCTTCCTGACCAATGATTTAAATTGTGATTTAAGTCATGATTTAAATTGATTTGAGATACATTACAGGCAACCAAAACTGTACACAAGGTACATGCATGTTGTAGCATTAGTTATACCGAGAATAATTATTAACCTTCTCTAGTTAATATATAGGTACATACTCATGCAAAGTCATACAGTTTCTCAGAAGTCTCCAAGAATACAGATACAAAGAACTAAATTGTAAATAAAATTTTAAAACTCTACTAGAGTGACCATGAAGTAAGTCTGATAAAGAAAGAAAGAAGGAAAATTAGCTGTTGGCAGATTGCTGCTAATGCAGATGGAGAAGGAGATATGAAAGTTTCCTTCTTGTGCTATCTCATAGCTAAGGAAAAAGCAGGGAGAACTCTTGCTCTCCAAATGGCATTATTGCAACTTCTAATACACACACAAAGATGGCTAACAACTTCCTGTTGATGTCATCTTGTCAGCCCTCAGAAAGGAAGTTAACCCTTATTACTACACTTCTCAGGAACTGCATTTTCAAAAAGGGATAAAACTTGTCTAATTGACATCTTCTCAAAATTCCCAGTGCTAGTGCCCCTGGGTTTCTAAGTTAAAACTGACCAATTAAGGGAAATAGCCCAAGCCTGCCCTATCACATGCAATGGCATAAAATAAAAAAGGGGAGGCCCTGAAGAGTGAAAGTACAGGTGCTTGCAACTAGGAAGAGGATTAAAGAAGGCAGTATTAAGGACCCCTAAAGACTGCCTCAGAAGAGAATAGTAATATCTTATTCTGCTACAATGGATCTGACTGATTTGCTTGCTGGTACTTAGGAGGGTGAGTATGTGCTGACCCTCATCACCAGTAGTTGAATAATAAGTTCTGGGGTTATCCACTAGCACTCTGCCATATTTTAAGGTAAAGGCTCTGGTGATAGAATTTGGAGGTTCAAGTGCAACATCAGAAAGACAGGACAGTCAAGGACAAGAAATGCAAACCTGCCAACATATCTCCACCACCCCCCACAATAACCACACCCCACAACAGAACCATCACCATTCCTGGATCCTACATCTACACCTCCAAAAATGTAATATATCTCATCCAGTGCATCAAATGTCCTGATGGAAAATATGTAGGAGAAACCAAACAACAACTGCGCACCAGAATGAACACACACTAGAAATCTGTCAAAGACAAGAATACCCAGCTACCTGTGGGAGTGTACTTCTCACAGGGCAATCACTCCCTTTCCTGATCTATCAATTCTTCCTCGAAGGGAACTTACAACACACCTTTCGTAGATGAGCCTACAAACTTTACTTCATCAACCTACTGGATACTAAAAATCATGGATTCAATATAGACATTGGATTTATGACACGTTACAACCTGCCTGACAACTGATTCACGTGGTACCTGCCTGACCTGACCTCTTACATTCCTCTTTTTTTCCCCACCTTTTCTCTCCTCCCCTCTCCCTCTTCTCTACCCTTTTCCTTCCTGGTTCCCTACCATTTCCTTTTTATTGCTACCCTGTTTTTTACCTTGTAGTAAAAACTACCTCTGTAGTGTTTTCTCTTTGGCCCTTTTCTGTCCCCTGTTCCCTTCCCCCTCACTTACCTTTTGTTTTCCTACTTCTAACCTCTTATATTTTCACTAACATCCTGTCTCACTTTTAGCTTCTCCCATTCCTACTTTCCTGATCTCCAACTATTCCCTTTTTCACCTACTGTCTTTTTCACCTTATATATAATCTCTGTTGTCTCCCTCCTACTTTTTCCTCCCCCTGCTTTCTTCCCCCTCCCCTCTTTCCCTCTTCCCCCTCCCCTTCCCCTGCTTTTCCTTTTTCCTTGCTTATCTCTACCTATTTACATTTTCACATAGGCAACATGTAGTGGAGGCATGGGGGGACATGTGCCACCCCCCCCCCGAGATCTTTTGTTGCTGGCTGGGGAGTGGGGGTGCCACCTGGTGCCCCCCCCCCCCCGCCAAATGTGAGACTGAGAGAAGCACCAGCAGCACTTCTGGGCTTGCTGCTGGCACTTCCAGTTTGCCGCTGGCACTCCCCCCTCCCCTCCTCTGTCAGTGATTGGTTGCTGGGGAACCCCCCCCCCCCGCAGTCAGCTATTAGCCACTGGTGCTCCCCCAGGATCAGGAGGTACCAGTCACCCATCCCTCCACACTTTCACTGACATCCCTCCACACTTTTAGCTTCTCTCATTCCTTGGAGTCTCAGACCAGCAGAGACTCCCTATGCCTGATGAAGGGTGACTGCACTTGAAAGCTTTTTTAGAACTTTTTTCCAACTACTCAGGTGGTCTAATAAAAGAGATCACATCTACCCAATGAACCTTGCCTGCCTATGTCCTTAGACCAACACAGCTACAATCAAAAACCCAGGAGAGTCAAGTGACATTTTAACTTCTGAGCTGTGAAATTAAGCACAATTGTCTGGCATTGGTCAGTGTGGACCCTCAGAAATCATGTTTGCACCAGATCATCTAGTTATCCTCAACTAAAACTATGCATTCACCCATGTGTGTGCCAGTAATGCACACTAGCTGGTTTTCTACTTGTCTACACTGAACTGTGGAACTACCGGTGGTAAAATATCTGTTCAAAATCCTCATGTTCCCTGCCAGTCCATTGTCTCTGTTCATTGTGAAGAAGGCATTTATAACTCTTAGCTGTTTTATTTATTTGTTATATAATAGCACCCAATATCCCTAATCATGAACCATGACCCCATTTTGTTATGTCTCCATAAGTACAGAATGAAAGGGCTGGAGCTTGCTCGAAATGCTTCCAAAAACAAAAACAAAAAAAACCAAACAGTGGATAAAACTGTCATGGAGAGCATAAAGGAACTACAAGGCAATGCTACTCACAGCCAACATATCTGCATTGCATTTATGTTATGCTAATTAATATTTATTTCAAGCCAATGTCTAAGCTGAATGATTTATGGAGAAAGAAACCTCTCTTAGGGAGATCAGGGAAAATTCACCTCTGAATAAGTTTAACATTACTGCCTCTGAAGAACACACTTTCAGATGTATCAACATAAGAAAAGTATGTGGAGAAGAAGAGACCACTGTTATTAAGGGTAGAGAAATTCCTACTCATCAGGTTGAATACTTTTTCAGTGAAAATGCTTTATAGATACGCTGACTTGTCACAATTCTTATATTTAGCAAAAATTTGACTGTAATTCTTGCCTCAGTGATCTAATCCCCTACCAACAATATCCCCAAAAACATCAATAGCGCACACCAACATTTTTTGTTTTTTCTTTTTTCCTTTCACTAACTTAGAAAAATGTACAATGCTAAATAACTACCTGAAAAAGAACATTAGTAACACTAAGAACACTAATACTAACACTTCTAGCACTATTAGTTTTTCAGCTTCCCATATTTGCTCCAGTTCTCCAATTTCCATCTCCAATTTATTTTATTTTTTTGGCTAATTTTCTCTTCTGCTGTCACTTCTTCTTTGTGCTTTCTATTTATTTTATATTTCCTATTTCTGCCACTTTAATAATGAATCCATCTTCCATAAGATTCCTCTCTCAGGAGTCCTCATAAGTCTTGTTTTTTCTCTTAGATTCATTCTACTTGGTTTCCTAGATAACCCATATCTCTATTGCACTCTGTTATTTTGGTTTCCTTCTGCCTTTTTCCCCTACCCACATCATCTATTTTCTCCTTTTCTATTACCTTTACCTTTAGGGCTCATCCCTTCAAGGCATAACTTCGTGTTTCTCCACCTATTCTACCTCTAACTTGGCAATCCCTGCCTCTGCTTAAACCCTCCAAATACAACTGAAAACTCTGTGCATTATTCCTCAGTCATCTGCAATGGCATAATATAAATCCTATTCTATGTTCAGCTGCAAAGTGTCCAGAATAAAGAAACAGGGGGAATGCTATGTATAATATATGCTGCTGAGAGACAGCCCACTAATACTGATACCTTTCCAGTGCTTCACACTTCCCAATGTCATACTAAAAAAAAAAATGTTAGTTTTGCCAGTTTTAGGAATATTGACACACAATGGATAAAATCTGAGCTGTTTGGAAAACAATGGGAGTTTTGCCAGTGTCTTCAGGCATGTCTACACTACATGAAATTAACAAGTCTAAAGAAGTAATAGTCAGAGCTCAAACAATAACTCAAAAGTTGTGGCTTCCAAACTGTCAGCATTACCAGCCCAAGCAATTTTTTTTACTGACAATCAGCAAACTTTTTACTGACAGCCACATTGTTTTAGTGACACATGTTTTTACTGATATATATTTTACATAATGCAAATGTAACTCTTCTACTAGGCCCTGTCCTGCTGCCAAGCCCTAGTTAGAAGGGCTGGTTTTAAATTTAGGGGTTTAAAACCAAGTATAGTAAAAAAGTTTGGTTGTCAGTAAAAAAATTCTAGAAAAAATATCTTGAGTTGGTAAATCTACTTGACTTCAGCAATGGTTTTACATCATGCTTCCACTTCCCCAGCACAGCCCCACACCCTGTTGCACCTGACTACACCCTGCACCATGCTGTCCCTCTCCACCTTACCCACTAACCTTATCCCTATTGTCCCCACTCCCCCTGCCCTGACACAGACCCCTGAAAAGCGTAACCTGTAACCCAGCAGTATTACAGGACTGGATGCAGCAGCAGAAGCAACAGCACATGGCTGGAGGGGAAGGAGTCTACAAATCCCTGAGAAAGAACTTCCTGCAAGGTGTTGCACTCCTGCTTGAACACAAGGTGGCCCTGCTCTGCTCTGCTGTGCTCTGTCTGTCCTCAATCAAGCTCTGGCTCTCCAGCTTCTTTCTTAGAGGGATCTTGAAACAGACTGTCAGCTTTGTGTTTTTTATGGATGGCTCAACATTTATTTATGGATTTCTTTACAGATAGCCATTTTGTGCCGTTATTTATTTACTTATGCTTTACTCTCTGAAAATTTATGGACAGTTGGCAACCATGCAAATGATGTTCCCATGCTTAAATTCTACTTCTCAGTTCATTTAAATAACTCTTTGATGTCATAAGGCTATTTTACATTTAGCTTGTAATATGAGGGATAAATAAAACATGTATATTTTGCATTGATTTATTTATAGGAAAGAGTTTTTAAAATATCTTTATCCTATCACTAACATGAGCAAGCACCTATATAGACCTATATCAAAAGCATGTAAACCCTAAGACTTAGATTTTGAAATAATTATGAAAAAATATTTAAAAACTTAAAATGGAATAGAAAATACTATAAAAAATTCAAACTTAATTAGAAAAGGCAGAATTAGCTCTCTGAATGTAACCCTAATTAGGGAATTTTCCTGCTGAGAAATAATTTATTGTAAGACAATATAGTTGCTATTTTGCAATTGATTATTTAACTTTCATTTTACTGTTTCCATTGCAAATAATTTATTACAAAGTAAATATATTATTGTTTTGTAATTAGTTGAATATTATACTTAGACTCTTAGCTAAATTTGGGCCTGTGGTAAGATGAGTGTCACTTTTGAAATCACTAGGTTTGCAGCAACTTACATCACATTTTAAAAGCTGAACTTAAAAATCATATATGTTTTAAAACAATATGATGTTACAATCAGTGAAACTATTGCTATTTATAAATGGCATCTAGGATCATGCCAAACACACCACCTCCTCCCTGCAAGTGACTCGGCTATATGTGGGTACCTTGTCATTTGGGCTGGAAACTTAAAGAAGGACAGACATGATTCTGGTCACATTGTTCCCTTGGATTCAGAAACAGGTGTATCTGTTAACCCAATAAACGCAGTGGGTTGGTAGGCAGAGGAATACTTTTGACTTTCTCCTAAAAACATAGGCCTTTTGTACTATTAACATAATAATATTGTGATAGAATATAAAACATATTCTCAGCCTGTGCTGTCAAAATGCAAGAAATGTTTTCTTCCCCTTGTGTTTGGAATGAGCGCATTTGAAGTCACTGTGACAAGTTGTAAATAATGACTATTATGAAAGGAAAAATCCCTGCCCAGTCTGTAGAGAGAATTCAGACACTTCAATGTCTTCATTCTGATTGCACAGAGAATAACAATTACTCAGAGATGGAGAGTTTCTCTAAAAGACTATATCAGGGCCTCATAAAGAAGTCACTATCAGAGCCAAAAATAGAAAATAAGATTTTTGGCTCCCCATCTGTTTTCATACAGTGTGGCCCTAAGGGAAAGAGGGAGACTGCAAGGGGTTGGAGGTTACTGCAGCCCTGTGCCACACAAAGGTCATCAAACAAAGATACTAGAGCAACAAAAACCAAGAAAGAGATGACTAGACACCTTATATCAGGGTTTTTCAAAATCCAGCCTGTGGCCTGGATCTGGCCTGCAGAAGGGCTTTGTCTGGCCCATATTGGTTCCCTTGGTCCCACCTGACCCAGGTACCATCCAGCCATGGTACATCCTGCTGCCCCCTGGGCACAGGCAGCCTGGGTGGTGGCAGCTCCTTCCAGCTGCTGCTGCCCCCAGCCCAGTAGCACCAGTGGGGACCTGCACCGCACAGACTTAATTCAGTGTGCCCCACACCCTCTCTGGACTCACCCAGAGCCAGCTCTTCTCCTCACTGCTGCTAGAAAGTTCTTGGTGTAGGTGCCTGGAGCTTGTTCCATGCTTGAGCTGCAGCATTCCCTCTAAGTTATGCGGCATGCACAGCTGCACCAGTGCACCTGGCAGCATTGAATGAGCATACCTGTGCAGGTGCCCACACTGCACAGCTTAGAGGATATGTTTCTGGGATGCCCTGTGGCTGCTCTGCATTGTCACTGCTGCTGCACTGGGCAGCCCAGAGGAAGCAGTGACAGATGCAGGTGCAGTGTGGGCTCCGGGCTGTTGTAGGGCAGAGGCAGGTGCTGAGTGGCTCAGGGAGGCACTCATGTGGGGGTTCCCATGCACACCCCACCATACTCACAACCATCCTCTATAAGCCCCACAACTTCAGCCTCCCCCACACATAAACACCTCACAAAAACTTCATCCACCCACACCCTGCCCCCACCCCACCACTCACACACATTTGCATCTCTGGGGGGAGCCCCACTCACTGCTACATGCACACACCCCACCACACACATGCACCTACACATACACCCCCAGCCACTCTCCTACTTTATACACCCCACAGCCTGCCACAAACCCTATTCCCACCCACACACATGCCCACACAGCCCCACAAACCCCCCATATCCACCCAGCCACATCCACAAATACCCCCATACCCTCCCCCACACTCCACATACATACACATCCACAGCCCCCACAAACCCCGTACCTACCCACCCACCCACACCAACACCTACCCATATCCCTCACCCCTCCAATATAGAAGAGTATGACTTCATTTTGAGCTATTATGCAATTACCTTGCTATACACAGTGCAAAGACACACAAATCAGGAAAAAATATATATTTTAAAATAAAATAAAATATGTTATTGTAGGTGTTTGATTTTTAATGTATAATTTGGGGGGGGGGGGGGTTCTGGTTCCAAGATGGCAAATCCCCTCCCAAAACAAGTACTTCTGAGGGCAAAGGGAAGGACTTCCAGTGGCAAAAATCAGGGGTTTGGGGTGGGAATTCTGGTTCAAAGATGGCGGCCACAAGGTGGGGTGCTTCTAAAAGGGCTGGGCCACCCTTGCAGCCCTCAACAACTCACCAAAACTTGTTAAGTGGCCATCCAGCTGAAATAATTGCCTGGATCTTCCCTATATGGTAAGGGACACACGTATGCTGTGGCCATTATTTGATAGATTTTCAGGCCAGAGAAACACTTATAAGTCCTATCTTCCATCAAGCTCCTCTGTGTTAGTTTAGGTAGCCTGAATCATACATCTTAAGAAAACTAAACTGTATTCTACAGTAACTGAAGTGGCCAACATCCTAGGGATGTCCAAGGCTCTTGCAGTGTCAGGAAACTGATTAGATGAGATATGCCCTGATAAACTCATAGGCAACCCATGGTTCTCAATTCTTCAGGTACTATTGTATGGGATGAATAGTGACAGTGGATGTTCTGTCCTGTAAACCTATTGCCTGGCCATAATTCTCACTGAATTTTCCCACAAAAAGAGCTTTGTTTTGACTCTGTGCATGCAAAAGTATATTCTCCTTAGAAAGTCAGATGCTGCTATACTATCTTTTTCCCCTGAACATGCACAGAGTCAGTCCAGGGTGCCAAGGTTGCCCTTGCACTCACAGAGAGACCGTAGACTTCTCTGTGCCTTTGGGAGTCTGTTGTAGTTTATTTTGAAATATGAATACAATTTTCATGAGAAAGGGTAGAAGAACAGCAGTTTAATCCTTTTGTGTTGAAAAATTAAAAGGGATTTGGCAGCTAGGGTAGATGTTACAGGGAGGTGAACAAATTAAAATGTAAGAGTCATGACTGTGTCAGACATTGTAGTCTAGTTCTTGCCAGAAAGTGAGAAATAATGATATTTTCCATGGAACTGAGCCATGGACATGAGTAATTATAATCTAAGATACACAAAATGTGTATTTCAAATTATAATGAAATATAGGTATGTACAAAAATAAAGTGACTAGCATCAAATGTTACATGATATAATTTAATCAGTTATCATAAGCTTCATGCAAGCTAAGTAATTTATATTGAAAAGTTTGATTTTTTTACATTATTGGTTTTAGAAGAAGTCGTATGTCCAGTATCAGAAAACAGAATGCCTTACTGAGTTCAAACTTATGGCCAAATCAAGATAACCAAAGCAATATATTATCTAAATCTAATGGAAGAAAAGCACCCTGCATTAAATGTGCTTGAAAATAATCTTTACTTTAGAGTTTTTAATACAGTTTCAACATTGTAATTAAGCCAAATCTTTCTCTAAATCTAAAAACATCAACTGCAAAAATGAATTTAGGCTGGACTTTTTAAGAGTCTAGAGTAGTTATGTGTTCCTTGGTATTCTGTGGAAATCGGGCATCTCGCATCCTATGTACCTTGATAGGCAATAGGCTGCCAAGGAAGTAACCACTGGCTGCATCTACATGAGAGGGCTAGAGGCTGTACAAGAGAGATAGGACAGGGAGGAGAGGTGAGGGTGTAGCGCTCTACATCAAGGAGCAATATACATCCTCAATGAGTAGTACTGGGTCAGAGAAGGGGCAGACTGAAGTGGGTTAGAATACAAGGAGGTCAGGGAGAAAGGGACTTAATGGGGGTCTACTACAGACCACCAAACCAAGGAAAAGAGCTAGACCAGGAATTCTTAAGTCAGCTCACAGAGGTAGTTAGGTCAAAGGATGTGGTCATCATGGGCAACCTAAACTTTCCAGACATCTGCTGGGAGGAGCAGTCAGCCAGGTCAGACCACTCATGTAAGTTCCTAGCTGAGATACAGGACCTCCATCTAACCCAGGAGGTGCACAACCCCACCAGGGGAGATGCCTTCTTGGATCTGGTCTTGGCCATGGGCGATGACCTGGCAGGGGGACGGTGAGTGCTCAACCACCTGGGCAACAGCAATCATCGCCTGCTGGAATTCACCATCCAGCGCAAGGTGGCAAAGGCCTGCAGCAAGGCAGCAGCCCTGGGCTTCAGGAGGGTGGATTTCAATGAGGTAAGGAGATTAGTGGGGAGGCACTGAGGTCCCAGAGGGGGGGAGTTGGGTGTCCAAGAAGAGTGGTCCAAGAAGGAGATGATCCTCCAAGCCAAAAGAGAGGTAATCCCTACATGGATCAAAGGGGGCAAGAGGGCACAAAGGTCCCCATGGCTCACCAAAAGCATCTGGACACGTCTCCAAGCTAAAAAGGAGGTGTACACCCATTGGAAAGGAGGGGCCATCACCAGAGAGGACTATACCTCTGTTCCTTGGGACTGTAGGGGGGCAGTCAGGAAGGCCAAGGCAGAGATGGAACTGGGACGAGCTACCCGGATCAAGGACAACAAGAAGTCCTTTTATAAGTGTATAGCAGGTAAAAAGAAGGTACCGGGTAACATGGGGCCTCTGCAGGACATGCTAGAAAATCTGGTTGTCACACTAGGCAGCAAAGCTAACCTATTTAACAATTTCTTTGCTTCCATTTTTCTGAGTAGGGACCTGGTCATCCCCCCCACTGGGATCCCTGTAGGCCCCGTGGGAGGCACACCCAGGCCTAGGGTCAGCAAGGACCTAGTCAAGGAACTTCTGGAGGGACTGGATGTATTTAAACCAGCAAGTCCTGATGATTTCCACCCCAGAGTGCTGAGGGAACTAGAAGAGGTTATTGTGGGACCTCTGGCACAGCTTTATGAGCACTCATGGTGCTCTGGCGATGTGCTGGAGGACTGGAAAAGGGCCAATGTAGTTCCCATTTTCAAAAAAGGGAGGAAGGAGGACCCAGGAAACTACAGGCCCATTAGTCTTACCTCGGTCCTGGGGAAGCTTTCTGAGAAAATTATCTTGGCGCATGTCCATGAGAGGCCAGCAAGGGAGACTATGCTTAGGGGCAACCAACATGGGTTCATTAGAGGCAGGTCCTGTCAGACAAACCTGGTGGCATTCTATGACCAGGTCACCAAATCCCTGGATGCAGATGTCACGGTGGACTTCAAGAAGGCCTTCGACATAGTCTCTCACCCCATTCTCATTAAAAAACTAGGAGACTGTGGTGTCAATGCCTACACAATCAGATGGGTCACTGACTGGCTAGAGGGCTGCACCCAGAGAGTGGTGGTGGATGGGTCTTATTCAACCTGGAGGGATGTGGGGAGTGGGGTTCCTCAGGGCTCGGTCCTTGGGCCTGCACTGTTCAAAATCTTCATCAACAACTTGGACAAAGGGGTAAAATGCAGCCTGTTCAAATTTGCAGGTGACACTAAGATGTGGGGTGAAGTGGGCATGCTAGAAGGAAGGAATAGGCTGCAATCAGATCTGGACAGGCTATAGGGGTGGGTGGATGAGAACAGGATGGGTTTCAACACTGACAAGTGCAGAGTACTGCACCTGGGGAGGAAGAATTAGCAGCAGACCTACACGCCTGGGAACTCCCTGCTCGTTAGTGCAGAGGCAGAGAAGGATCTTGGAGTCATTATTGAGGCCAAGATGAACATGAACCGATGGTGTGGGGACGCTGTCAGGAAGGCCAACCATACTTTGTCATGCATCAACAGATGCATCTCAAGCCGGTCCAAGGAAGCGATCCTCCCCCTCTATGCGACACTGGTTAGGCCACAGTTGGAGTACTGTGTTCAGTTCTGGGTGCCGCACTTCAGGAGGGATGTGGACAGCATGGAGAGGGTCCAGAGGAGGGCCACCTGGCTGCATGATCAGGGGTCAGCAGGGCAGGACCTATGAGGAGAGGCTAAGGGACCTGAATCTGTTCAGCCTCCACAAGAGAAGGCTGAGGGGGGACCTAGTGGCTGTTTACAAACTAGTCAGGGGGGACCAGCAGGCATTGGGAGAGTCCCTGTTCCCCCGAGTGCTCCCAGGAGTGACAAGAAATAATGGTCACAAGCTAGCAGAGGGTAGATTCAGGCTAGATATCAGGAGGCACTACTTCACTGTCAGGGCAGCTAGGACCTGGAACCAACTTCCAAAAGAAGTGGTGCTCGCTCCTACCTGGGGGTCTTTAAAAGGAGGCTGGATGAACACCTTGCCGGGGTCATTTGACCTCAGTACTTTTTCCTGCCATAGCAGGGGATTGGACTTGATGATCTGCTCAGGTCCCTTCCGACCCTACCAACTATGAAACTATGAGATGCCAACTGTGCAGTTGTTACTGCACAGTAGCATTGTCGAATGACTTTTAGGTGATGCTGACTGTACAGTAGCTTGTTACTACTGTTCAGTAATGTTTCACACTTCCTGCCACCTGACACTATTGCGCAGTAGTAATGAGCTATTATACAGTCAGCATCTTGTGTAGACACAGCCACTGACTACTACACAATCCATATTGGTAGGACAGAATTTCTGTTGAGGCTCTTCAACAGTAATTGTTTTTCCTGTTCTTATGAGGCATAGACCTATGTAGCTTATAAGATCTGGCCTTGTACACTTTGTGCAATGGATCAGTCACCAAAATACACAGTGGGTAAAATCCTTTCTCAATGGTGACTTCACTAATGCCAGTATTCCTTCCATTGGCAAAAGCAGATGCTTAATATTATTATAACAAATTGCCATGGCTATTGAGGATTTTAAAAGCCCTTTGGTTGGAGATGTAGATTTTATTTAGGCCGCACCAGGTGATTCTCTAGCAAATGATAGGATATCTTATGCTCAAAATCTGAACAAAGAATTGGATATTAGAGTTCAGCTATGACTCATATGTGGCAGCGCTTCTACTGTCAATTTTGAGTTCTCCTGCTCTATTACTTTTACTTTGCATAAATATTTTAAATAATTTGGTATATAGTGTAGATGGGGAGCTTACCACTGTTATGTATGACTCAAAGATCTCATTACTATTTTACCCTTTATTCAAATTTGTCTTTAGACAAAGCTTTTATTAATACTAATCATTAATTTGCCCTTATGTAGTGCTTTTAATCTAAGTATCTCACAACACTTTCTGAATATTATCTAATTAAGCCAATCACAATACCTTCATTATGTAGGTAAGAAATGTGTATGGTTCACTTCATCCACTACTGAAATGCAATCACCTCTGGGATTAAATAAGGTAGCTGTTCAATGATGCACAGAAACTTTACATTGGTATTTAGAAACAATACCATATCTGACTGGAACTACCCCAGGATTTAAAGAAAGAAAAATATAATTTCTTATAAGTTTAGTAAGAAATCTGACACTTGGAAAAGTGTCTTAGGATCTTTCATAATGAAATGATTTTAATCTTGTGTGAAACATTGCCATCAAGCTGCACAAATCCTTCTGGTACAACCTGGTAGCACAGAATCAGTACTGATCCAGGACTGGGTAAAAAATGTGCCCTGAAGTGAGTCATCTTTTAATGGTAGATATTTTTGGATATTTGTATATCTTAATATAATTTATTTTTATAAAACGGAACATTTTGATTCTCTGTGTGTATCATCAATGTTTATATAGCCCCAACTGCTATAGTATTTTAGTACTTAAGTACAGCAGAGTCACAGTTGGAGGCTAGAGTAAATACCTTCAAGGGAGGTTAGTTGCAAAATAAGCAGAAGTAACTCCAACAAATAAACATTCATGGACAAAACAGTCGCAGCACCACTGGTGGGGACAGCAGGTGGCAATGCTTTCCCTCCTGAAAAGCCACCTATATTTTCTGGTGGTATTGTGACATGGCAAGTATAGGTTGTCACTATAAGACCACCCAACCCCCAGCCATGGGCCTACAAGCCATCAGTGGTGAAGCACGCAGAAGAAGATATTAGAATCTCAACGACTGTGAAGGCAGATGAAGGCTGAAGTGGAATGAGATCTCCAGTTGTCTTGGCCTCCTTGACATTGGATTAAGGTCCTATTCTGTCAAGAACTGTATGGAGCTGATGACAGCAGCTTCTCCATAATAAAAGAAATCACACACAGGCATCATACAGCACATTTTTCAAGCCCTTTGGCAGCCACCTAGTGATTATGGGAACAAGATTACGAGGTCTGGAAGCTCCTAGTCATGAACTGGCACAAAGGCAGTAGCTACAAGAAGGTTGTATAGCACTTGGAGTGAGGAGTGCAATTTGAAAGCTGTAACTGTGACTGAGCAGTCTTATTCAGGATCCACTCTGCTCATCTCATGTGGGAAGGGGGCTAGAAAAGGTGCCCTAAACAGTCTGACTACCTTTTTCCTATCTGGATAACTGAGTCCAGTGGGATCACCTTTGCTGCAGTCAAAATCAATGAAGACACACAATCAATTTTGGGACCTGAAACATCAGAACCCTTGAAGACAGTCCCAATAAGGAACATGCAGACTGCAGCACTGTAGTCATGGCTCAATAATTCAGGTGGCACAGCATCAATGTTGATGCACTAAACAAGGCCCAGCAAGTGGGACATGGGCATCTCAGAGAACATGGAGGGTGTTATACCTTCTTCTGGAAGGGTAAAAAAGAAACAGAATGCTGACTTCATGGAGTTGGCTTTGTCATCAAGAATGAACTCATAAACCAACTTAATGAGTTCCTTATCAGAATTAACGAGTGTCTCATGACTCTCCATCTTAAACTAGTGGGGAGCTAATAAACAATTCTCACTAGCACGTATGCCCTGACTTTTGACATCACCACCGAAACCAAGGAGGAATTCTACACTAACACTGACTAAGTCCTTTCTGACATTCTGGAGGGAGACAGACTTATTCCTCACCGTTATTTCCAGAGTCTGAAGAAACTTGAACCTGTGGAGTGGAACCATTGGCAAGTAAACAGTAGGAAAAGTCAACCCCAATGGCATCCTCCTCTTGATTAAATGAATGGAACATAGACTCACCATCACCAACATCCTGTTCCACCAGAGAAACAAGTACAAGACATCATGGCAACACCTGCGACCTAAGCATTGGCACCTGGTTGGCTACATCATTTTTTATGACCAGGATCACAAAGATATCTGCATCACTTGAGCTATGCTAGGAGCTGATGGCTGCTGGACTAGTCACTGACTCAGCTTCTTAGTTATGATTTTCAAACTAGCTCCTAACTGATGGCTGCTGCAGAAGCAATGCTGATAGACGAACAACATCGAAGGACGCAAAGATCCAATTAAGTGAGATTTCTTCCACCAGTGCCTCAATGGAAAACTGGTGAATTCCAATCAACACCAACAGAAGAACATTGGAAACACTTGGGGTGCCTTCAAGTCCACTATTATCAGCACCTGCAAAGAGGCATTTGGATTTGCTACCAAGATTGGTTTGATGAGAATGACTGAGAGATCCAACTGTAAGTGCAAGGCTTTTTGTGTTTGGCAGAATGACATCAGCTCCAAGAAAAAGAAATTGAATCTCCAATAAGCAGAAACAGAGGGCCAAAGGAGAACTTGTGATATGAAGACAAGATGGTGGGAAGACAAGGCAAAGGAGATTTAATATCTCACTGACATCCATAGTACGCATGTTATTTTCAGTGCCACCAAAGCCATTTACAAGCCACCAAAGCCATTTACAAGCACTCAGGGACCAACCCCCTTGTGGCCTAAGGATGGAGAAGACCTGACCAAGGAAAGGGCAGCCATCAATGCCTTTTGGAAGGAGCTTTTTGAAGATCTTTTCAATCAAGACACTGTTGTTGAGAAGAGTGTTCTCAATTCCATCTCACAACACCCAGTCAGAGGCAGAGGCAATCTCAGAATCTCTCCAATCCTTCATGAGGTGAGGAAAGCCATCAAGCAGATGAAGTATGACAAGTCAAAAGGAGCTAATGGAATCCCCACCAAAATCTTCAAGGAGCTGGGAGAGGAGCTCACATCACAGTTCCCTGTCCTCATCTTAAGGATTTGGAATGATAAGGAAATCCCAAATGACTTCAGTGATGGCATGATTATGACAATCTGCAAAAAAGGAGACAAGTCCGACTGTGGAATTTATAGAGGGATCACCTTGTTGTCCACCACAGGAAAGATCATTGTGAGAACCCTCCTGAATTGGCTCCTTCCACTTGCTGAAGAGCTCCTCCAGGAATCTCAGTGTGGGTTTTGGGCATCAAGAGGCACAACTGACATGATTTTCATGCTCGCCATGTGCAGGAAAAACATCAGAAGCAACATAAACCCTTCTATAAGGCCTTCTTTGACCTCACAAAACCTTCTGACTGTCAGCTGAAAAGTGCTATGGAGGATCTGAAGTACAAGAGCCCACCAAAATTTACCATCATTCCTTGCCTGCTTCATGACAGTATGAGAGCAGTGGTTCTCAGTAACAGATCTAGCACAAGTTGAGGTTAAGAAGGGAGTTAAACAAGTTTGCATCATCACTTCAACACTCTTCTCAATATTCCTTGTCATGACGCTGCATCTTACCACCAACAAGTTTCCAGCTGGAGTGGAGTTAAACTACTGAATGACTCCAAGCAAAAACCAAGACCACCTTGACCTCAATCACTGAGCTCCAGTACATTGATAATGCTGTAGTGTGCTCTCACTCAGAAGCGGACCTTCAGGCAATCATCAATGTCTTTACCTTGGCATAAGAGAAAATAGAACTGACTCGTAACATCCAGAGGACTAAGATCCTTTACCAATAAGCTCTTAATGAGCACACATCAGCTCTGGTAATACAGATTCACAGTGAAACTCTGGTGAATGTGGAGTATTTCCCATACCTTGAAAACCATCTCTCACAGAAGGCTGACATCAATGAAGAAATCCAATATTGCCTCATATGTGCAAGTGCATCCTTTGGACCCCTGAGAAAACAGGTGTTTGACGATTGCAACATCAGATCCAAAACAAAACTCATGGTTTATCAAGCAGTTGTGATTGCCACCTTACTGTATGGAGCTGAGACTTTGATAACATACAGGAAACATGTCAAGTTGTTGGAAAAGTACTGTCAACATGGTCTGTGGAAGATCTTTTGAATCCAGTGGGAAGATAGATGCTCCAACTTTAGCTTCCACTCACAAGCAAACATCACATGCATCTAGGGGATGAACATCTGACATCAACTTTGTTGGGCTGGCCATGTCATATAGATGTCTGATTCCAGATTCCTGAAGCAAGTTTTATTCTCCCAACTCAGTCAAGGTGCTTGCTTAAGGCAAGGCCTGAGAAAGTGCTTCAAGGATGTCCTCAAGGCCAACTTGAAAAAATGCAACATTGTCGTCAACTCATTGGAGGCTATTGCCCAAGCCTTCCCCAAATGGAGGAAGATGCGTGTATCTTTGCTGCTGCAAGGATCTCAGTATTTTGAAACCTTATGACAACAATAGGAGATGGAAAAGTGGGAGCAGCAGAAACAGTGTGTTATGGACCAAATCAAGAAGCCAGAGCCACTCACCCTGTTCAGAAACATGCCTGAGCTGCAACAGAGTCTTTCGATCCTGGATCAGCCATGTCAACCATCTTCATACTCACAGGTAAGACAATCATGAAAAACAATAATCCTCAACTGTGAGAGATTGCCAAAGAAGTAGAAGAATATTTGAGTAACTCAGTCTTCCATTAACAGGGAAGGTATTTCACAGTCACCCCATGATAAGATCAAAATACAGGCGGTTACTGCAGTTACTTTGGAAGAACCAATATGCTTATAAAAAAACCCTAACTTGTACTTATTACAGCCAGACTTGGGCTTTCAAATGCTTCTACTTTTTACAATTCCAATGGACAACAATGTAACACATAAAGCATTTTTTATGTATGCTGTGTTTTGATAATATAGGTCAAAATGTACATGAGGTGCCACAGCAGAATGTCATAACAAGCTGGTCAGCAAAGAGGCATAGGAAAAACATAATGACGACAACAAAAAGTGTTGACAGCTTACTCAAAATTTGAAAGGCGAGTAAAGACATGTAAACATCAAGAGCATTCTCACTGAAGAAGATGAAGGTAAATTTTGTTCTGTCTTTGAACTTTCAAGATACTTTAATGCGTAAAACTGTGTATAATGAGAAAAAGAACAGCTTAAAATGAGAAAATGTTATCTTCTAATGTAGTTAGAAAATGAAAATAGTAAGCAGGAATATGTTAATGATTTCCAATTATTCATATTATTAATATGCCTTTTTAGTATTTAGAAAAACAGTAATGATATTAGTGCAGGGCAGATACACATTATAAAATACATGCACAGAAATCTTAAAAAGTTATATATTTGTTGGAGTACTTATATGAAAAATAAAACCAAACATGGAAGAGTGTTTTTATCATCGTATAGTAATGATATATTATATACTGATATAATTTTATTAACTTCCCCTCCATTTTGTGACTGATGAGGAAATATTCATCACTATTGAAAGTAATTTTAATCAGGAAGACAGACATAAACATTTCCAATATGAATACTCGTGTACACAAGAGTTGGTTTTGTGATGTCAAAATCCTGAAAATGGAAATTCTATTTTATGGATGATTTAGTTCTGGTTTGTGTAGCAGGGCACTGGGGTGTGCCTACTCCTTTAAGGGAGCAAGCAGCCTGAGAGGCCAGTGTCCCAACCACCTGCGGAGGGTTCGGGATTGAGAGTATGGTCAGGGGTAGGAAGATAAGAAAGGTTTATTGACTTAACAAAAACACAACTGCGCATAATAACAAAACAAACAATGACAAACAAAAGCAATTCACATCAGCAACTTATTGGCAGTCCCCTCTGATGCCTGATACACAGCAAGCTTCTCTTTCCACAACATTCAGCGAAGTCAGGTGTACCTGAACAGCGCTGTCCAAAGGGTTCTGGGAAGGACCCTGGAATGCAGTTCTTGGGCTCCTCGAGGTCCATGGGCCCACTGATCCAGGCAACAGCTAACTAATCCTTTTCACAGAGCTGTATCTTCCTTCTGAATGGTTTCCAGATATTCCAGCCAATTTAAAGCTTCTGAATGGTTCTGATAACGTACAACCACTCAGATTCCTTTTACTTCAACTGTCCTTAGACTGACCAATAGCAGTACAAGCCTTGCATTTCTTTGATAAGATAATTTTAACTATGCCACAGGGCCTTACTACTTCAAGGCTTTGCTAAATTTACTAGTCCTTACTTTATACAAGGCCTCATTACATCTTAGAATTTAATTAGGCTTTTAGCAACAACATATAGCTTAATATCTAAACAAATACAGAAAAACACTTGGTATAATCTTCATAGAGCCTTCAGCAAGCACCTTTATCACACAGGCACACTTTTCAGCTGTCACACTCCACCCCTTGCTTGCTGAAGCACTATGATGGCTACAATTGAGATGCTAAAGCCACATGCTCTACATCGGGAAATGGGGAGTGATCTATAAATTTATCTTGCATAGCATGAACAGATTTACAACAACAACAATTAAAACACCATTTAGCTGTTGTCACTAGGGCAATGCAGAATACTATGATGCTCAAGATGGTTAGCTACATAGTTGAGGTAGCACTTGGTGACACACGAATAGTGCAGATTACATTATACCATTTACAAGGCTTGGGCGTGTTGACAACTAACTGACGATTCACCCACCCTCTCGAGCAAGGAGAGCCAACTGAGTGTCTTACTGAGCCTTTGCCTCAAGGATTTGCAGCTTATTTTTCACTTCATTCCAGTTTTCTAACCGTGGCATGTCTACATCTGATACCCATGAAGTAGGTATCATAAAATTGAGAGGTATAGTCTCAGAGGAAATTCCTGGCCATTTAGGGCAATAGTACAGTTACTTAATTGCAGTAGAGCAATGGCTCCATGTTTAGCTCCTAAGCAACATGAATCACATAAAGTCTATGCAGGTGGTACCATTTTCATGCAGCAAATGACCTGGTCCTTCCCAACAAACACATTGCCCTATTGTTACACATGACACATTAGGTTACTCATATACACAGGTCATGTTAGGTGGGCTGAGAGGCTAGCCTTTCCATAGGGTCTCTAATTCAATTAAAGTGCTACTAATTTGAACTAAGAGGGACTGTGCTACATAATGAGGGCCATTGGGGTTAACTATTTCCCATATGGGGCGATGCAGATTCTAGTCTCAAAGGCATCCTCCTCCTAGCCCCATGTTTAGCAAATAAGCAGTGGTCCAGTTTCCATCTTTTACCCCCTGCACCAGGAACGAACATTTTCCTTTATCACAGCCTCCCCAAGTGGTAATCCAGGTACTTTGGTAGGGGTATCTTTCCTTAAATGTTGCAGGCATCCCATGATTCTCTAAGCCGGGCGGCCATTCTCTATTTTTAACTTTATTACCTGGGAAAAATTCATATTCAATGATAACTGAACTTGCGCACAAGCAATACTCCAAGTTTGATTTTTGTCTGCTTTAAAAGCAGTGTCCATCATGACCTGGGCAAGACGGGCTGTCTCTAATCCTATATCACTTAGCAATTCATTAGTGTCCTCTAACATTTTTCCTTCGAGCATGCCTCCCTTAGTGAGCAGCCCTACCACCTGTTGGAGATTGGCTATTTCTTCAGTGTTTTTCTGGGCTTTATCCAAGTTCCATACATTTATAGCTGACTTAAGTCCATCCCAAAGATAACTTGGAGTATTTCTTCATTTGTGGGACTTAAGTGCACTTATGGAAAGGAAAATGACTGGCCATTCCCATCTAAGCAAACCTTCAGCTACCCAGGCTCCTGCTGAACAGTTTGGAAAAGTAGCTCAGACATACCATTGTTCTGGTCTGAACGATACTTGGGCAGTGAACAATGAAGCATTTAGGAGGGTTGGGATTTTAACTTGTGACCTCCACCAGGGTGTGGAGTTATACACGGGCAGTGTCAGGGCCTCCCATGGGGGAAAGGCCAGAGATAGTAATGAACACCCCGTTTTCTCAAAGATCACATTTATCCTTCCTTCTTTGGGAGCCTGTAACCATGCTTCACCTCCCAGAGAGTGAAAGAGCTCCCACTGTCACTCATGGGGATGATGCTGTATTGGGTTAATGAAATGGCATTGTCCTGGAAGAGTCATAGCACTAATTTGCTTTAGGAACCCTACTGGATGAGGATAAGTGGTGGAGACTTGTGGATACAGCCTCCTTCTGGTTTTATTAAAGTGGGTACCATTTCACCACGTCTCTGTATAGGTATGATTCACAAACTATGTAATAACTTTGTTTCAACCTGTAATTACCTTTCCCACCTGGTGGGCCTCACACTATATCTGGAGAGTGTTGTCAGCCATAGGGATGGGAGGGGGCAGATTCTCCCATAAACGCAGTGGCTCGAGAGGCTGAACAGATGCAAAATGCACTATTGAGAACACAAACTCAGGGGCGTTGAGCTCAACAGGGTTCCCCTCAGGAAGTATGTAACAATAAATTCCCAAATGAGCAGAGCTACAACAATCACTTCTCCTCCCACAGTTAGCCTTTCTAGCCTTCAGGTAGGGAATGAACTTAAGATAATAACTGGTGCCACAGGTGCACTGACAGTTACCACCTTGCCAGTCAACTATCCTGTTTCTTCTACTCAGAGATCAGGACTTCACTTGCTCCAGGGTGGCGGGTTTCTTCCAGTATGGATACTACAGCTGGACCATGTGAAGGCCATCTGAACGCGTTTCTGGGGGATGCTTTTTAGGATCAGGCCACTCTCTGAGGCCTTCAGGAGCAAGTTCATTAATATCTGGGTAATAAGAAGGATAGTAGACATGCCCTACCCAGGAAACACAACAAGGAATTAATAAAAAGAGTACATAACAGTCCACCACTTCACAGTGCCAGTCGATTCAGACCAGTGACAGAGCAGGACTTGTCTTCAGTGGCAGGCTCAATTAGAAATGTTTATGGCTGCACTTGTGGTCAGATCCAATCTGTAGGAACAAGACAACAAAGAGCGTGGCTCCTGTTAGATAAATTTGACTTAAATACTCACCATGTATTATGCATACGTTTTGCTAATAGTGTCCCCTCCCATTTATTTCCTTGAGGATGCTTCATTACTACCTGATCTCCTGCCTGGAGCTTTCCCGAGTTACCACCCCTAGGTCTCTCTACTGCTGGCTCATGGGGACCACCCAATCCAAAGGCCTGTTGTATGGGGCTACCTCCCGGACGGGTCGGTTATTGGCCCAATTGATAGCTCGATCTAGGTGGAAGTCCCAGTCTTTAAGAGCCGGGCCAGCGGCCACCCACAAATTGCATTTGAGGATGCCATTGGCTCATTCTACCAATTCATTAAACTGTGGATCATATGGGATGTGATACGTCCATAACATGCTATGTTTTGCGGTCCAGTCATACACAAGATGATTGCAGAAGTGAGGGCCATTATTGTTCTGTAGTTCTATAGGTGGTGGATACACAGCTAGCAGTTTCCACTGCTGCACAAGTGTCCTGGGCTGTAGCTCTCGCTGAGGCACGGGCGAACGTTATTCTTGTGGCACCTTCTACAGCTACAAACACGTAGCGTCGCAACATGTCTTTGATATTAATGGATTCTTTCCATGAAGGCTTATAACTCTGAATGCTTTCTGTCAAGGCTGGTAGTGATGGGATGGCAACTGTCAAGGGGTCAGTATTAGCATCCAAAGCTCGAAAGTCAATGGTCAACTGCCACTCTCTATTTGGCTTGCGCACTGGCCGCACTGTAATATTATATGGAGAGTGGGTTCAAATAGTGGTCTCATCTTTTAACTGCTGGCTGATAATACACTGGATGAGCAAGCAGGATGAACTAGCAATCGTGCTTGCAGAAAACACCTATGACTTAGTAGGGCTAACAGAAACCTGGTGGGATTCTTCCCACGACTTGGCGGTACACATTGAGGGTTATACGCTGTACAGAATGGATAGAGTGGCAAGGAGAGGGGGAGGGGTGGTGCTCTATGTCAATGAGTGATATACATCGACCCTTATCAAAACAGAATCGGAGGAGGAGAAAGTAGAAGGATTGTGGGTTAGGTTACATGAAGGTCAAGGAGAAAGGGATTTGGTGGTGGGGGTCTGCTACAGACCCCCACACCAAGGGGAAGAAATAGATTTGGGACTCCTGAGGCAGCTCTAGGAGACCATAAAAACTAGGGAGGCGGTAGTCATGGGGGACCTAATCTACCCAGACATCTGCTGGGAGACGCAGACAGCAAAGTCCCACCGTTCACACAGTTTCCTATCCTGTGTACAGGACCTCCATCTGACACAGGAGGTACATGGTCCCACTAGGGGGAATGCCTTACTGGACCTGGTATTGGCAACAGGGGATGACATGGTAGGAGACCTACAGATCGGTGGTCACCTGGGGGACAGTGATCACCAAATAATGGAATTCACCATAAGACATCGAGTGTGTAAGGTAACTAGTAGGGTGAAAGTGTTAGACTTTAGGAAAGCTGATTTCAATGAACTCAGGTGTTTAGTGAAGGACGCACTGCAGAGTAAGAGTTTTGAAGAGATGGGAGCCCAGGAAGGGTCGCTGTGCCTTAAGGAAATGATCCTTCGGGCACAGAGAGAGACAATCCCGATGCAGGGAAAAAGGGGGAAAGGGGCCAAGAGGCTTCCTTGGCTGACCAGAGAAATCGAGAGCAGTCTACAGGCTAAAAGGGGGACATATAAAAAGTGGAAATGGGGAGAGATTACTAAAGAGGAGTATACCTCCTCTGCTCACGCTTGTAGGGAGACAGTTAGACAGGCCAAAGCTACTATGGAGCTGAGGATGGCATCCCAAGTTAAGGATAACAAAAAATTGTTCTTTAGATATATAGGGAGTAAAAGGAAGGTCCAGGGTCGAATAGGACCTCTACTAAATGGGCATAAGCAATTGGTGACGGACAGGGGGGACAAGGCTGAACTCCTCAATGAGTTCTTTGCCTCAGTGTTCCTAAGGGAAGGGCAGGACAAGGCTCTCACTGGGATTGTAGAGAGGCAGCAGCAGGGTGCCAGACTACCAAGTGTAGACCCTGAGATGGTGCAGAGGCACTTGGAGGAACTGGATGCCTTTAAGTCAGCAGGCCCGGATGATCTCCATCCAAGGGTACTGAAGGCACTGGCTGATGTCATTGCGTAGCCACTGGCGGGAATATTTGAACACTCATGGCACACAGGCCAGGTCCTGGAGGCCTGGGAAAGGGCCAATGTGGTCCCCATTTTCAAGAAGGGGAGGAAGGAGGACCCAAGCAACTATAGGCCAGTCAGTCTCACCTCCATCCTTGGCAAAGTCTTTGGAAAAATTATCAAGGCTCACATTTGCGAGAGCCCGGCAGGAAAAATTATGCTAAGGGGAAACCAGCACGGGTTCGTAGCAGGTAGATCATGCCTGACTAATCTAGTCTCTTTTTATGACCAGGTTACAAAACACCTGGACTCAGGAGTAGGGGTTGACGTCGTTTACTTAGACTTCAGGAAGGCCTTTGATACGGTATCCCACCCCATACTGGTGAACAAGTTAAGAGGCTGTGACTTGGATGACTACACAGACCGGTGGGTGGTGAATTGGCTAGAGGGTCATACCCAGACAGTCGTAGTGGATGGGTCGGTATCAACCTGAAAGGACGTGGGCAGTGGGGTCCCGCAGGGCTCAGTCCTTGGACCGATACTCTTCAATGTCTTCATCAGCTACTTGGATGAGGGAGTGAAATATACTCTGTCCAAGTTTGCGGATGACACAAAACTGTGGGGAGAAGTGGACATACTGGAGGGCAGGGAACAACTACAAGCAGACCTGGACAGGTTGGACATATGGGCAGAAAACAACAGAATGCAATTCAACAAGGAGAAATGCAAAGCGCTGCACCTAGGCAGGAAAAATGTCCAGCATATCTATTGCCTAGGAAATGACCTGCTTGGAGGCATGGATGTGGAAAGGGATCTTGGAGTCCTAGTGGACTCCAAGATGAACATGAGTTGTCAGTCTGATGAAATCATCAGAAAAGCTAATGGCACTTTATCGTGCATCAGCACATGCATGACGAACAGAACCAAGGAGGTGATACTTCTCCTTTATTGGGCGCTGGTCAGACCGCAGTTGGAATACTGCGTACAATTTTGGGCGCTGCACTTCAAGAGGGATGTAGATAACCTGGAGAGGGTTCAGAGAAGGGCCACACGTATGGTTAAGGGCTTGCAGGCCAAGCCCTATGAGGAGAGACTAGGGCACCTGGACCTCTTCAGCCTCCACAAGAGAAGTTTGAGAGGCGACCTTGTGGCTGCCTATAAGTTCATCATGGGGGCACAGAAGGGAATTGGGGAGGCTTTACTCACCAAGGCGCCCCTGGGGGTTACAAGACATAATGGCCATAAGCTAGCAGACAGCAGATTTAGACTGAACATTAGGAAGAACTTCTTCACAGTTAGAGTATCCAAAGTCTGGAATGGGCTCCCAAGGGAGGTGATGCTCTCCCCTACCCTGGGGGTCTTCAAGAGGAGGTTAGATAGGCATCTAGCTGGGGTCATCTAAACCCAGCACTCTTTCCTGCCTATGCAGGACTCAGACTCGATGATCTATTGAGGTCCCTTCCGACCCTAACATCTATGAATCTTTGAATCTATGGATAGGTTGTATGGCCTTAGGGAGAGTTTGATACTGGGGTTTGTGTACTTTTCATGGGAGGCAGGGTTAGTGGGATCATGCTACATAGAGTTACAGCTGTTATAGCTGCTTCTTCTGGTTCTTGGTGAAGCACTGCACACTCAAACTGTCAATTTTTTGTTTAAGGGCAAACCGCTGTTTTCTTAGTACATTAAGTCCCAGTAAGCTTGGTCCCCCTTTAAGTTTTACAGCGGCTGCTGTTACCTTAGAGCCATTAGGTAATGCAAAGGTTGCTCAGACTAGATGTCCTGGTCATCTGGTGCCTCCAACTCCAATTACTTGATAAGGGGTTTCTTTCTCCCCCTTCTAATCTGCGGAATCTAAAATGCAAATCTGGGCACCCATGTTTAATAGCATATCAATTGACTTTTCACTTTTACTTAATTGAATTTGTAAAGGTTTCTGAATTAAGAGGCCAATATTAACTTTAGATATTGGTCCTCAGCCTGCTACTACCCCCATTGTGGCTCCTTTCTTTGGGGATTGGGCTGGCCAGACTCCCTAGGCCATGTGATCAGGTGGGGTAAAGGCTGTCGGCCCCACGTGTGCCTGGGAAAATGTTGACAGTTTTGCTCTCAGGGCAGAGAATCTTTCCGGTGACACTGTTGGTGGTGCCGATGGCTCTGCTTTTGGTCTTGCCCTTTTGGTACAGCGTTTAGCCCACAGCCCTTGTAAGATATTGGTAGGCACTCCATCAATTTGCACTTTATTAAAACCGGCAGCTGACAAGTCTTTCCACATTTTTGCTTGCTGAGTCTTGGGCCAGCCTTTCCTGGCTTTTCTCAACAATTCGGGGGGGGGGGGTCAGGGAGTTTATCTTTCACTGAGGCGACTAACATGGCCTTGGCAGTTTTTATCGGCTTGGTAAGCCTTGGCTTCTGCAAAATGGGTAAAAGCTACACTAATTGCTGGATTGCATGTCTTACCAGGTGATTCACTGCCTCTGGCTCCAAGGCCAACAAGGCTGAGGTGTACTCTGTTGGTGCTTGTCGGCAAAACTTCCTCCACAACAGTGCTGTCACGACTTCTGCATCTGGCGTGTGAGTCCAAACCACTGCATGAATGATTTCAGTTAGTGATAACTGATACAAGCAGCAGACAGCCTCCTCTAAATTGGGCCATGCCCAAGAGGCAGGTTAAGCTCTTCTTCTATATTACCATAACTGGCTGCAGTGGCTTGGAGCGCAGCAGAAAACAAAGTAACATTTTCATCACTTCCTGCAAACTGATGTAACTGGAGCTCGGCACAGAACCATTTTTGCAGCTTCAGCTCTATTCACTGAAATTGCAAATGTCCCTTCACTATACATTTGGATTAGCCAGTTTATTACTGGCTCTCCTGACTTGGACTTCTGCTGCTTTTGAATATTTTTAATCTCTGCACAGGTAAAGGAATGCAGCTCTGTTTAGGGATTCTCTCCTTGAGGCCTTGAATGAGTTATCACCATGAGAAAAATTTGGCTGAATTTCTCCCTCAGGGTGGGGAAGGCCTGGCTAGGTTCCTCCCTCTGGGCAGGAACATATGGGGGTGTTTCAGTACCAGGCTCATCATAAATCTCCTCCTCTCCATCAATCTCCTCCCTTTGATCTTCCCAGAGCTTAACTTTTGGTTTATCTCTATACAGACACTTGTGGGAGGATGGCTCCACAGCCTGTGCTAATTGCACTCTCTTCTGAAGGGGAGCAGCCACACGCGGTATCATAATTTTTCCTTTCTTCTATTTTAATGTTTCCAAGCGGCTCTGTCTAGCTTGCACAGCCTTGCACGCCACGCTGTTAGAATTTCTCACATCTTTTAACTCCTTACTCAGCTGGGTGACCTCTTCCCAGAGCTCAGCATTCTCTTTGGCCCCTAACCACAGGCATGTGGCCAGCAGCCATGACAGGCACCCCTTCTCGGGCTCACCCCGGGCAGCAGCAGCAAACCCAGGCCAATGATCGGGTACAGTTCCTGGGTTACTCTAGGCAGGTCTCAACCTATCCTTATCCCATCTGGGATTCTCTATCCCTGTCACTTACTTAAGCAAAGCCACCAATGGGGTCCATGAAATTCCCTCCATTCTGCCCTTTCTCTCAGGACCAGAGCCTCTCAATCTTGTTCGTGACACCAATTTATGTCCCAACCACCTGTGGAGGGTTCGAGATTGACAGTATGGTCGGAGGTAGGAAGGTAAGAAAGGTTTGTTGACTTAACAAAAACACAACTATGCGTAGTAACAAAACAAACAACGACAGACAAAAGCAATTCACATTGGCAACTTATCGGCAGTCCCTTCTGATGCCTGATACGTAGCAAGCTTCTCTTTCCACAACATTCAGCGAAGTCAGGTGTTCCCAAACAGTGCTGTCCGAAGGGTACCAGGAAGGACCCTGGAATGCAGTTCTTGGGCTCCTCGAGGTCCACGGGCCCACTGATCCAGGCAACAGCTAACTAATCCTTTTCACAGAGCTGTATCTTCCTTCTGAATGGTTTCCAGATATTCCAGCCAATTTAAAGCTTCTGAATGGTTCTGATAACGTACAACCACTCAGATTCCTTTTACTTCAACTGTCCTTAGACTGACCAATAGCAGTACAAGCCTTGCATTTCTTTGATAAGATAGTTTTAACTATGCCACAGGGCCTTACTACTTCAAGGCTGTGCTAAATTTACTAGGCCTTACTTTATACAAAGCCTCACTACATTTTAGACTTTAATTAGGCTTTTAGCATCAACATATAGCTTAATATCTAAACAAATACAGAAAAACACTTGGTATAATCTTTATAGATCCTTCAGCAAGCACCTTTATCACACAGGCACACTTTTCAGCTGTCACAGCCATTTGCAGGTGGCACAGGGGGTTAATGAGAGCCTCCCCTGACTGAAAGAGGTCCCAGGCTGGAGCTATATCAGCCCATAGGCTGAACCAGTCAGGCAGCCAGGAAGTGAAGAGCGCCTGACAGCAGAGCAACAGCTGGGCTCCTGAAGGGCCTTGGTAATATCTAAACAATTTTGCAGACCTGGGAACAGAGGCAAGTTTCCCAGCCAGAGAAATAAGGAGTTTTACAGGCACGTAGCCTTTTTTTGTATTAAACCTAGGGGGTTTGAGGTGTCTGCCAGAGGGGCTGCATGTGGGACCAGTGGTCTGAGGTCCCCAGGGGGGCTGGAGCTAGCAAGGTAGTCTTTCCCTGGCAGCCACTGGATGAAGAGCTCCAGGCAGCAGGGCTCCTGAATGGACTGATAGCTTACCTGTGGAACCCCAGTGAGACTCAGAGAGCTTGCAAGGATAGCCCAGGGCTGGAAGGTATACTGGCATTAGAAGGGAGGAAAAGTTTACCTTTTTAAATGGACAGCAAGCAGCTTCCCTTTTATGCTTATACTATAGCTCAGTGGCCTATTGTTTTCATTGCAGTTAAATCGGTGGTTTGGGTTGGGACTGTAGCGGTGGTATACAGAGATCCCATTGATGTCTGAGGGCACACAATTGCTTTAAGCTCTGCCAGGGGTAGGCTCAAGGCTTGAGAAGCTGTTGAGCCTGGAGCAGGCAGAGTGCAAGGCCACAGAACCAGATAGGGGCCAGGGGCCCAGCACCCAAGAGGGTCATCACCAGGCAGGGGCCATCAGCCTGGTGCCTGAGAGGGGTGTGACCAGGCAGGGGTCAGGGGCCTGGTATATAGGGGCCAGAGGCCTGGTGCCCAAGAGGGACAAACCTGAGCTAGTACCTCAAAGCCAGGACTAATACAGTGGGTCTGGGCTAGAAGGCCTAGCCAGAGAAAAGGGGCAGAGGCTGAAGAGGCTGAAACCCCACAAGAGAAAACATCATTAAGGTACCACCCACGAGGCTTGGGGTGTGGTATAGGGGAGGATTGGAGCCATGCAATTAGCTCCTAAGTCTTTAGGTGCCTTGTGGGATATGGTTGACAAGAGTGGCCCAGCAATGGACCTGGGATGAGAGCAACCCTGTGAGGGGCCTGAGGCCTAGGAATAGTGTTGTGAGACCAGTAGGGTGCTAAGGAAATCAAGTGGGGGTCCAATTAGACTGGGGTTCATGTGAAGGCCTGTGGGCAGCTTCCCTCTTAATATTCTTAGTATTCCATCAAGGCATGGTGGGCAAGAAGGGAAGGCACCCTAGCGGCAGAGCGGGGCATGGTCCTGGGGCCACCAGGGAACATCATGTCCACCCCTGGGACCTCAATGTGGCTACAGTTTGATTAAAAACACAACCTCAAATTTTTAAACTTCTCTCTGAAAGAAAATTCTGGCATTTATTTTTGTTCAGTGAACTTATTTCACTTCAGTTTGAACTTTTTATGTTATAGAATAATTTTAAGGAATCTGAAAGAATATGCCACTTGAAAAGGAAACACAGACATGTTTCATTCTGAAAAAGTTTCAAAATGGAAGTTTTAATGTTGACTGAATTATCTCCCTGAAACAAAATTTTGGCAAAATTAACAATTTCACAAAACATTTTGCTTTCAGCAGAACTGCTTTTTTAAATAGAAAATTGACAGAATAATTTTCTATCTAGCTCTTCTTGTGATTGAAGAGCTTCATGCATTTGCAATAATACATGTACTCTGACACATTCTGATTAGAATAAGTTGAAGCAGACTCGATTAATTGAGTCTGCTGGAGTATCTAATCAGAATGCTCCAGCATGCTGTAGCATCTCATATATTCTGTGTCCCTGCATTTCAAAATGGCAATGGGGGCGCTTTAACCAAAGCTTGTCCAACAAGCTTTAGTTAAAGTGCCTCTGCTGTCATTTTGAAATATGGTACACTGAATACATGAGACACTGCAGGCATTTTAACTGGAGCAGATACCAAGAGCCACTCTAATTAAAAGGTCGCCCCCCTCCCACATACCCTGGAGTGCATGTAAATCACTCAAGGCTTTTATCTTGTAAGAAACAATACTGTATTTGCAGCATTTTCTTTCATATGGATTTTCAAAATGAGGGGCCAAAGTCTTCTTTTAGTATATGTTCAACAAAGCTGAAATGGATAAATCTGAAATCTTCTACAATGAATCCCATGTGACAAGCGGAACTAATTGTTGTTGTTAAACTCCACATCACAAAGGACTGGACTTTCATGGTAGCAGGTTCTGAATGCAGAGTACGCACTGGAGATAAAAGAGAAACATAACAAGAGTCAGTCATATACAGTTGAGCAACTTTCACTCCATACAGCAAAAGGTTGTGGTATTTTTAAATACTATATGCTGGCAATGATCTTGAACACTAAATTTTAAAGCTGATATACATTCTGATCAATATTCCTATAAGCCATAGGAACCCATGTAGTTTGGCAAATTGCCATAGGTATCTCCTATTAACCTTTGAATGATAGCAGTGCTATTTTAAAGGATGCATTGTGGTTTAAATTATAAACTCATTCTCAGGTTTCTGTTCCATACTAGATTGGAACAAAACTTTAGCCTCCATTATGGTTGCCCTTTAAGTAATGCTACTACTATACAAAATGCTGTAATATGGTGCATGAAGTGTAACCAACATATGTCCTAAAGAGCTGAAAGTCTTATGGTTCAGCAGATTACAATACAATACAATACAATACTTTAACCAAGACAGAATGACTAGAGGGCATTGCACTACAGCTGGAATGTTTTGCAACATTATGAGTAGCATGTCAGCCACTATGTTCTATTTTGCAATCAAAGATAGGCCCGTGCATTTTTATTAGAACCAAGAGTAAATTAAAATCAAATTTAGACCTTTTCCAATGAAATTTCAGCCTAAGAAATTTATTCCAAGGAAAGATATTAAATGAGAAAACTGGCAGTGAGATTGTTCTGTTAGGAGTCAGTCATATTGTTGTTCTGAGGGCATTTATTGAAAAACTGCTTGGTAGAAAAACAATTGCCTTGCCAATGTGAAGCTGAATTCTCCACTCAAGGGTATGTTTGGGCTGTAGACTGCAGTGCAGTGCAAAGGTACCCAGGCTAGCAAAGGTACTAGAAGAGTCTCGCCGCAGCAGCACAGAGATCTGTGACCTAATTTACCCTGCTTCCCAGTATGACAAATGGATCCACTCAGACCTCCATGAAGTGGGATTATATGGGTGCAACTGAGAGGGAATTTCAGCCCATTTTTTTAAACATAAACCACACATTTTGTCATAATGCTTAGTTCAGACATAAACTCCATAGATTGGACAGGACTACACCAAATCAAACTCCACTGACTTTAGGACATTGTTCATGCTTGTAGAACTAATTAAGATAGCACTAGGCTGTCTATGGAAAACTATTTGTATTAATTATTTACACTATTATTTTCAGTGCATCTGAAATGGTTTGTAAACCTTAACATTTTTCATGGATCATGGATCACCATGCACCTTTACCATCAGGATGTCAAATGAAAAGTGGGAGGTGCTGTGTGGTCTACAGGCCACTGAACATAATGCCAGGGATCCCACTGGTCTTCAGCATGAAGTCTGGGAACCACTGATTTACGTCAAAAGAAGAAGAATCTGTTATAGCTCTCTAGGAGCAGAATTCTGTTTTACCTTGTGGACAGCAAAATACAATTTTCAACCAATTCTAAGTTACACAAATAAACTGTTGGAGTGATTCTACTACCCCATTTGGGCACATAAGTGCCCCCATTATAGGGATATGCCTGCATTTCCAGAGAGCAACCCTACTCCTATAATGGGGACATTTTTGTGTCTCTAAGGTTAACAGACTTTCTCCTGTACTTTAGCCTGGTAACTCAGAGTTGGTCACTGTGGTGGATAACTGAGGGGCTCGCCACTTAATGTGGGGTGCAGCAGGTTGGAAAAGTGCATGCAAGGAGGGCAGCCAGGAGACACCCCTGAATTGTCATTTTAAGGGGGAAGGTGTATGGCAGAGCACCAGCAGGATGCTTGCCACTAAAGGGCTGTTGCAGGCTGCGAGGGAGCCTGTTTTGTGAGCAGCAGGGAAAACCTTCCCTAGGAACCATTTTTAAGGGGGAAGGTGGGTGGCAGAACACCTTTGGTGTCTGCCACTTTAAGGAGGAGAGCAGACAGCAGACAGGTGCAGGCCTGCCCTGATGAGGCAGCCATTTTAAGATCAGGGCTGGGGCAGTAGTTTGTTGTCAGCAGTTCAAGAAGCAACACCATCATCCTGCTGCAGCTGGAATATCATGAAGGTAAGGGCAGGACCTATGGGGATGGCAGGAGGCACCTGGTCCTGGGTATGACTGAAAACTGCACCCTGCTGGGGAAGGGTGGCCTGGTGGGACAGTTCCCCAGAAATGCCAGGCCAGTTACCTTCCCAGTGAAAGTTGAGAAGGGATGCCTTAAAACTCCAGCCCCCACCATTTGGTGTGTTAACAACATGGGAGGAGAGTAGAGCCAGGCACACCCAGGGAGGGGCACCTGGGCCCACAGTAGGTACTGGGGCCAGGCATGCCTATCAGGAGGCACCTGAGTCCATAGGGGTGTAAGACCCTGGGGAATAGTGGGGCTAGGCATGGCCATGAGATTGGCATCTGAGCCCAATAGGAATCGTGGGGCTAGGCATGCCCCTGGGGATGGTACCTGAGCCCATAGGGGTGGAAGACCCTGAAACCTCAAAGGGTGGGGTGAGTGGGTTGAGGCCCCAAGGAGAAGGCAAGTATGTGGAGCCCCAGAGAAGGGTGAGTTTATTAAGGCTCCATGAGAAGGGGGCACAGAGGCCCAGGTAAGCCTTCAGGTGCCTGAGGCTGTAAGTGGGCCTGAGGCCAAGTAGGGTGGCATGGAGAGAAGTGGAAGTGAAAGGTCTGAGTCATTGGCCCAATTAGGGAACCAGTGGGCTGTGTTACCCTCTAAGGGGCTAGGCACAGAGTTAGCCCAGTGTTTGGCTAATTGCCTGGCCACTGCACAGATTAGGGTCATGGGAGAGACCCAAAAGGCTGCACCAGGGCTGGCCAAAGAGTGCTGAGATGAGCCTGATGGCCTATGTGGTCACTCAAGGGAGCAAGGCAGAGTGAATGTGGCCCAGTAAGGGACATGAGTACAAGAGGCCTGGTGAGAGTAGGCAGAGTGGTGAAGGCCTCAGTGAGAGGGGGGTGGTATGGGTGAGGCCCTGAACAGGGTAGCGTGAGAGAGGCCTAACACTGTGCTGAGTTGGGCCCGGCCTCAGGCCGGAGTGTAGCACAACTCGCAGAAACAATCACAAGGCATGGGACATGATAAAAGGGAGGCCAGAGTCATGTGTATTCTACCCTTTGACATCAGAGCACTCCAAGGGCAGCCTCCCACCTAATTAACATCTTAATTATTTAACAACAAGGTGTGGCAGTAGACTAAGGTGGGCGGCATACCCAAAGACAGGTGGGTAGACTGGCACTGTAACTGGGCCTGGGAGTTTGCCCCTTGTCACAGTCAGAAGCTGCACTTTGGTTTTCCACTAGGTGAAACAGAATTCTACCCATAGGTGCTTCAACACAACAACTATATAAACCATGCATGTAAATCCATACAAATTAAGAGCAGCATAATTAGACATAGAAACTATCCACCTAACAAAATGATCAACCAACCAGAAAATAAAATACAAATAGTACATTCTGATTAAAAAACTAGGCGACTGTGGCATTGATGCCTACACAGTCGGATGGGTCACAAATTAGGTAGAGGGCCACACCCAGAGAGTGATGGTAGACAGGTCATTTTTGACCTGGAGGGATGTGGGCAGTGGAGTCCCTCAGGGCTTGGTCCTTGGATCCGTACTGTTCAACATCTTTATCAGCGACTTGGACAAGGGGGTGAAAAGCACCTTGTTCAAATTTGTGGATGACACTAAGATGTGGGGAGAGGTGGGCACACTAGAAGGGAGGGACAGGCTACAACTAGATCTGGACAGGTTACAGGTGGGTGGATGGGAATAGGATGGGATTCAATACTGACAAGTGCAGGGTACTGCACCTAGGGAGAAAGAACCAGCAGCATACCTAGAGGCTGGGGAACTCCCCTCTCATCAGCACAGAGGCAGAAAGGGATCTTGGAGTCATTACTGATTTCAAGATGAACATGGGCCTCCAATGTGAGGATGCAGTCAGTAAGACTAACCCCACCTTGTCATGCATCTGCAGATACATCATGAGCAGGTCCAAGGAGGTGATCCTCCCCCTCTATGTGACATTGGTCAGGCCACAGTTGGAGTACTGTGCCCAGTTCTGGGCGCCACACTTCAGGAGGGATGTGGCCAGCATTGAGAGGGTCCAGAGGAGGGCCACTCACATGGTCAAGGGGCAGCAGGGAAGAGGAGAGGCTAAGGGACCTGAATCTGTTCAGCCTCCACAAAAGAAGGCTGAGAGGAGGTCTGGTGGCCGTCTATAAACTTGCCGGGAGACTAGCGGGGAATGGGAGAGGCCCTGTTCCCCTGAGCACTACTCAGAGTAACTAGGAATAACGGCCACTAGTTGATTGAGAGTAGGTTCAGGTTAGACATGAGGAGGCACTACTTCACAATCAGGGCAGCTAGGATCTAGAACCAGCTTCCAAAGGAAATGGTGCTCACTCCTACCTTGGGGATCTTCAGAATTAGGCTAGATAATCACTTAGCTGGGGTCATATGATCCCAGCATACATTCCTGCCCATGGCAGTGGGTCAGACTTGATGATCTGCTCAGGTCCCTTCTGACCCTAACAACTATGAAACCATATTCTCAAGAACCATAATGATCTTATTTTTAACCCTACTTAATAGGAAAGTAGATGGGTCTTATATGGTGGCCTCAGTGTCACATGCAGGGCATGCCCTTTATACTAAAAGATTCTGGGGAAGATCCTAATCCACATATTGTACATCTAAGTGCCAGCTCCTACCTACCTCTAAAAGTTCTATTAGTTGAATAGAGTACATCTTAAACAGAAACACAGACACAATTTTAGCCAGTACAGTATCTTGCTGGGTTATTGTCAATAAGGACTTTAACATCTACCTTGAATGTAATAAAAGCAGAGGTTCATCCTGTGAGTGCTGTGAATATTAGTGAAAATCACACAGCTCTAGCACATCCAGTTCTTTGGATGTCTACCACTTAACTTGTTGGGTGCCTTGCCATCTTAGGAAAATATTGTAAAGCAGAAACAAGAAGTGAGGAAAGGAGCTATAAATAGTATAATTAAGAATTTAACCTGCAAAAGTGACAAGAGAGGCGCAATAGCTAGTAACTATAGCAACCAACACAGGAGAGAGAAATGGACATTACACAACATTGAAGAACTAAAATTAAATAAGGAAGCTAAAGCATTATGAAGTGCTAAGAAATGCACAACTACCATAATGTAATGCTAATAAAATACCAGTGTCTAATTTTTATATTATTGAAAGATGAAATAATTCCCTATATTCAATACATTCTCCTGGTTCTAAATGGCATGTAAGTTTTTTGTTTTGTTTTGTTTTGTTTTGTTGGGTTTTTTTTAATAAATATCTGACCATAGCATTTTCCTTTTGATCAGTATCTATTTGAAACACTGCATGATTGAGTTTATGGGCTTTTATTTACAAGGAGCAAAATGAGAAAAATAGGCATTATCTGATGCATGAACCAATTCATAAGAATAGTCACTGTTTCCTACACATGTATTCTGAAACACATCTAAAGATAAGGAATCTGACCTTTTACTATCCTGAAGCTAGAAATATAGCATGTTAAACTATAAAGGGATCTCACTATGGAACAGATGCACTAAGGGACTTAGGCATGATAATGCTAAGAGTTGCCACATCAAACTTTCAGATGCCTAAATCCCAGAGGAAAATTCATGATTCCAACTTAGGTGCTTAAACAGAGTGACTAGGGAGAGTCAGAGTCTTATAAATGTGATTCACAAAAGTCAGTGCTACCAAGCAAGAAAACACCTAAGCTACCCAATAGGAAACACTGAAGAGAGAGGTATGTCTGACACCCATCCCGTCTCTCAAACCTTGGCACCTATGTGAGACAGGAATTCACAGCCTTAAAATTCCACCTGGACTTTGACACAAGTCGTTGCTTTAGGTGCAGAAAACTCTCATTCTTTTAAAATTGCTGCTGCTACCTTTAGAAAGAGACCTGGTTTATAGATTCTCCTTAGCCTGAGGGGTTCAAACTACACCTACCTACCAGGGGAATTCATTAGCCTAGTGAGAATACTTCATTGGAATATGCTTTACCCTTCCTTTTGAAACTTTGTCACTATGCAACAAATGATTCAAGATTCCTGGAGCTTGAAAAAAAGCAAAAAAGCAGCGGCAAGACTATAGTCCAGTGAGTTAAGGACTCTCCTCTGGGAAGAGGAGACCTTGGTTGAAGTCCTGCTGCCAGGACCTATGCATTTTATATTAATAAACTATTGGATCAAATGCAGCAATAGACTTCTCAGTCTCTTCTAGTCACTTTGTAGTTGCCACAGGTGTCCTCTCTGCCCTCTTTAGGAGAACTCTAGGGGCTTCTTTAATTTGATTATTGGAGTCTTTTTATATATCATGGTTTTAAATCTTTTGGCAATGAAGGTCTGTGATTTCTACCCTCTTCATTCAACAGGAATACCAGCTCACAGCCTCTCTTCCTGGAAACTAGCTTTTATTGTTAACACCAATGTTAACACTTTTGACCTGAGCAGTTAGCCAATATTTGGGGTCTTGTAGGTCATTTCTCTTAGGAAGAGGACAAATGAATGAGGCAGTCAAGTATTATTTTGATACAACTTATTGAGGCTTATGCAAAATCTAGTTTACTAAACATAATAGTTTTCAAACAGCAGGAGACTGTTTCTTTGCTGCTTCGTTGCTTGTAGCTCCCAGCTGCTTTCAAGCCAGATCTTAATTCAAAAAACTCATGCTCTCTCTGAGCATTTTCTGAGGGCCATGCTACAAGTGCTTCTCTGGCTGAATCTAGAGCTTTCCTGCTACCTGCCCTGCATGCTTTTGTGCTGTTTATGCTGCTTCTCTTTCATGCACAATGCTCTAAACAAACTCTCAGTTGGGTGTTCACCTCTTGAATACAATATAGGTCATACTTAAATCTATGTAATCGCAGTGACCGTTGTTGTTTGCAGGTACATACAACTTTTTTTCCCATGCTCTTGAGAATTACTTTTTCTTAGCGAATGCAGAGGCAGCATTAGAACAGCCAAATCAAGCAATTGCATGGGAATGTCAAGCTGGTCAGGGGCCCTACTGCATAGTGTTTATGCAAAGTGCTTATACTCTACTAATTATGGCTCTTTGTATGGATTTGAAGCAGAAACTTTGCACAGATCCTCTCTAAAACTAAGGCCCACCAAGTACATGGTACTAACAGTTGCCCAACCTTATTTGCAGCCATGAATAAGCGCACCGGCCCTGGAGCACAAGGACTTCTAGATCAGAGCCCCTTGGGTTTATAAACTTACACCTAATATTTAAGTAGTGTTGAAGTGATGTTTTAGGCATGATAGTTCAAGAAATAATTCACAAACCAGCTGAACACTAAGAACCAAAGACTGAACATTGATATCGACTTCATGGCATATTATAAACTACTTGACTTCAGATATTCTTTCTTCATACTACAGGTAGTAATGTCCTTCTCTTCCCCCACCTTTTGAAAGGTCTTGATCTTCCACTGACTAAGCTAACATTTATTCTTTTGCTTGTCTGCTACTGCTCTCTCTCCTCCAGTTTCACAGCCCTCCTAACTGTAAGTTCCTGTTTTTTCCTCAGACATGAAGAATAATGCATTGCACTTGAAAACTTGTCTAAGTCTATCCCAACCATGCGGTTGTTCAAATTAAAGATATCACCCAGGTCTTGGGTTTGGCTCGGAGTTAGCTGAGGTTAAACAGTTTACCATCCATTCAGTAGTTTAGCTGCACTCTGGCTAGAAGCCTGTTGGTAAAAATATTTGTTCCAATAGGCTCCCCTTTCCTTTATCAGGTCTCCTCCATCCTTAGGTCTGAAGGGGGTTGGTCCCTGAGTGCTCAGACCATAGATGGCTTTGGCAGTGCTGAATAAACCACGCATATTGTGGATGTCAGTAAGATGTTAAATCTCCTTAGCCTTGTCTTCTCACAATTTGTTCTTCATATCTTGGGCCCTCCTTTGGATATCTGCTTTGGCTTGTTAGAGATTCAAGTTCTTTTGCTTGGAGTTGGTGTCATTTTGCCAAACACAACGCGCCTTGTGCATGTGATTGATCAACGCTTGGATTTCCTGGTTGTTCCCATCAAAACAGTCTTGATGTTTCCTGGCAGAGAATCCAAGTGTCTCTTCACAGGTGCTAATGACAGTGGCCTTGAGGGCACCCCACATGCTGCTGACATTCTCCCATTGTTGTTAATTGGAATTCACCAGTCTTTCATTGAAGCAATGGTGGAAGAGGTCTTGCTTGCTTGGGTTCTTGATTTTTTTTTTTTTCACTGTTGATCTTCTGTTGGCACTGCTTCTTCTGCAGCCACCATATGGGAGCCAGTTTCAGTGACATAACCAAGTGGATGAGTCAATGATCAGTCCAGCAATCATCAGTTCCTGTCATAGCTCGGGTGCTGCAGACATTTTTGCAATCCCAGGCATGGACAATGACACAGTCAATCCAGTGCCAGTGCTTAGATCCATGATGTCATGTGCCTGTTTTTCTAGTGGAACAGGGTGTTGGTGATAGTGAGTCCATGTTCTGCGTGTTTGGTCAAGAAGAGGATGCCACTGGAGTTGAGCTTTCCTACTTTTTCCTTGCCGATGGTTCCATTCCAGAGGTTAGACTCCCTTCTGACTCTTGAATGAAAATCACGTAGAAGAATAAATCTGTCTCCCTCCAGAACATCAGAAAGGACTTGGTCAAGGTTTGCGTAGAATTCCTCCTTGGTTTCATCAGCGATGTCAAGAGTTGAAGCATATGTGCTGATAACAGTGGCTTACTGACTCCTCTTCAGTTTAGAATTATACATAAGTGAAGAAGAAAACTACTAGAAAATATCATTTGGTGGCAGTTAACAAACCAGTGATCTGGATAAAAGTCATGTTAAAATAAACAGCATGGCTGAAAGATGTCAATAATAGAATTGAATAAAATTCTATTTACACTGACCATTTCTTATGAGTTTCCAATATACCAAGCTGCTAGATTGCAGACAATATCTCATAAGAAAAAAAGAGCTTTGGAGACACATTATGTGATGTGTAATGATCACACAAAATTAAAATTAAAGCAAAGAATTAAGTTTAACTAATAATTTCAATATTAGGGGAGAAAAAGAATTGGCAATAATCACATTGCAAAGAATACCATGATTTTTTTTTCATAGGCATGGTATATGGCAGTAGCATTAAATCTTTTGATCCAGCAGACCAGAGGAGAGGTGGGGTGCTCGTCCATGAATCAGATTGAATCCCATGCTCAAGGATGCCCTGGGGCCCTGCACTGCCTCTAACCAGCCACGAGTGCTTCGATTGGGCCTCACACTTCCCTTAATGCCTGATCTATGGTGCAGAACCATGGCCTATGGGGCTCTCCAAGGGTCCATGGGGAGCCCCATGGCCAGATGACAGAGTGTTGGAAGTCAGATCTGGGCAGGGAGCCTGGGGTTGAGCACTCCTGTTATATGGGAAAGAAATTTCCTCATAGAATTTTGGAAAAACAGACACTGAGGATCATGCCAACATAAAAAATGTCTGTTGAATGTTTTCTTTAATTTAAGGCTGGATTCACAAAGTAGGAGCTATTTGTAAGGAAAAGGCCATATCAGTTATGAGATGGATTATCTGTCACTATTTCTTCTTTTTTTCTAAAAGTTTGCTTTGTGGTTACCTCACCTTTATCTTTGTCCCACCCACCTATTAGATCAAACTCCTTGACGCAGGAATGCTTGGTGCTGTACAAATACTCTGTAAGCATACCATGGTCTGGTTCCTGACTGGTACCCAAAGGTATTCCTGAAATACAAATCACTGTCAAGGAATGTAGAAGCAAAGTCCTCCAGACCTCACTTAGGTTTTTTTTAGTAAAATTTGCTTCGCCTGAATACACTGTAGGATTTGGGGGAATGATGTCCACAGTCTTTAATATCTGAGTGCCTAAAGTTTAGAGACAAACATAAGTGACCCCATTTTCAAATGTACTGAATAGCTACAAATCTCACTGAAATCACAAAGCACTGCAGGTACTTGGTACCTGTAGGAATCAATCTGTTTGTATTTAGGAGCAAAAATTCAGGCATCTATATTTGAAATTTTTGTCCAGGGTTTGGTGCTCTCAGTGTTGTCAGGTTAATGGCAAATAAGATCAGACCAAAAAAAAAAAAAAATCAGTAACTACATGAAAGTCAAGATGTTCTAAGAGATACTGTTATTCCCCACAGAAATGACAAAAATAAATAGTTACAATCTGAATGCTGTGTTAGATTCAGATAAAGTTTATACTCATCAGGAATAAACTGTAAATTGAAGTCCAATGAGTACCATAATTTGGCTGTGTGAAGGTTGAAGAAAGCATGAAGCTGGTTTTATTCAAAACAAAAATATCAACACTGAAAACTGCTAAAGCCATTGCAGTGAAATACAGAAGTTTTCAAGTATTTGCCCAAATTTTCTCTAATATTAGACTAAAATGTATGAGCACATTTAAAATTAGGATATTTTTTATACTTCAGTGTTTAACTGTTCTACCTAATCATTTAATATGTAGAATGCTACATATACTGTGATAAATTAAACTAATATAAGTATGAAAGTTTAGGTTTTAAAAGTATCTACAATACAGTGACTGGAAGTTTTAGTCAAGGCTAAGCAATATCATACAAAGTATACCACAATTTTGACATTTAAGATAACTCACAACGAGGGTACAAAAGAAACATAGGTATTTTGATCTAAGTGTTTTCTCCAGCAGTTACCATTATAAACCATTTTCTCCAATAAATAACACACAGTTAGCCACAATTTCTCCTTATATCTATGTTATCTGCCATTCTAGACATCACTGTAGGATGGGCTTTACCCTGAGGAAAAAGAAATTAAAAGTGATGAAATTATAATTAAGTATAATCTCAAATGAGCTAAAAATCAGGAAAACAATAGGTTTACCTTGACACACTTCAATCTATCCTCATCTTGAAATCAGTGTAACTGACTGAAATGTTCCTAAAATTTTTGCTGTTCCCACAAAAAAGCAAAAGTAGTCCTTAAAAAACCTTCTGAGTTGAGAGCAACAATATTTTGTGGGAAAATGGACCAGATAAAGAGCTAGTTCTCAGAGGAACAAGACAGAAAGCTTCTGGAATGAGAAAAAGAAAATTCCCAACAGTAGGAGACAGAGAAAATAACAGAAAGGAAAAATATGTAAGGGAGAGTCTGAAGTGGAGAGTAACATGTTTGAAACAGCAATTGCACACTTACAAAAGGATATTCAAAATCACAGCATAACCCAGAAGGTAAAGATCTCTCTCAGACCCTTATCAGCAGGAATCTAGAACTGAGAACTCAGTACTTCAGAGAAAAAGAAAATTACTCCTTAAATCAGAATAAGTTATTTTTAGGGTTAAAAACATTTAGGCCATTTGAAGATTTCCATTAGTTCACACCGGGTGCATCTACGCATGCAATTAATTTAACTGAATAAATTCTGGCGCAGTTTGTTCCAAAGCTTATTGCTCCCAGGTGTTTTGTTTACATGTGCAGCATGTCAAACTGGGGCAGACCAGCCCTAGCTGGCAGAGGGTCCGGGGCGGGGTCAGCCTGCTAGCTCGGGGCTGCTTCAACTCAGCTTAGTGTGCTGCAAAGGGGATGGTTGAGGAATGAGGGTGCTGTAGTGTAGAGCAGGCAACCCCAACACTGAAGCACCCTCTGCCCCAGCCAGCCATGTCAGTGTCTGCACATGCATTGTAGTGAACTAAATAATGCAGCTGCAGGGTAGTACTTATGTATACAACAACTAACCTATGGTGGCATTTATTATTTTACAGGGCTGCACATGTAGATTCTGAGACTTTACTGTAGGGCTAATTAGGCAACTGCATAAAAAGACCTGTGGGTTACAGTGGACAGTAAAGTAATTATGAGCCAACAGTATGCCCTTGTTGCAAAGAAGGCTAATGGCTGCATTATTAGGAACATTGCCAACAGATTGAGGGAAGTGATTCTTCCCCTTTATTTGGCACTAGTAAAATCACGTCTGGAGTACTGTCTGGTTTTAGGCCCCCCACTACAAAAAGAATGTGGACAATATGGAGAGAGTCCAGCAGAAGGCAGTGAAAATGGTTATGGGGCACATGACTTATGAGGAGAGGCTGAGGGAAATGGGCTTATTTAGTCTGAAGAAAAGAAAACTGAGGGGATTCAACTACCTGAAGGGTGGTTCCAAAGAAGATAAACCTAGACTGTTCTCAGTGGTGGCAGATGACAAAACAAGGAGCAATGGTCTCAAGTTACAGGAAGAGAAGTTTAGGTTAGACATTAGGAAAACTTTCTCACTAGGAGGATAGCATAGTATTGCAATATGTTACCCAGAGAGGTAGTAGAATCTCCAATCTTGGAGATTTTTAAGTCCTGGCTAGACAAAGCCTTGGCTAGGATGATCTAGTTGGGGCTGGTACTGCTCTGAGCAGAGTTGGACTAGATGATCTTCTAAGGTGCCTTCAAACCCTTGTTTTCTATGACTCTAACTTCACAATAAATGTCTTGTGTAGATGCACCCACAAAGTCCAGTACTGAATTCATAGGAGGAAAGGTGTGCACCTGGTATGCAACACCAGTCCGTGGGGGAGGTCTTAAAAAACTGGAGGGACCCTTCAGCTGTCTCCTGCCATAAGGAGGAAAGATAAAGTGTTTTTAAAATAACTTTTGACTTCTTCCTTGAGTAATAAAATATAAAATTCTCACTGAAGCTGAGACTCTTATCTCTGTAATTGACATTTTGAGCTGGAAAACAATTTTTATAATTTTTTTAAAATCGAAAATTCAGTTTCTGAATAATTGCTGAAATGTTTCAGTTCAAGATGTCAAGTTGTAAAAATATTTGAGTTATTCATTTTTGGGGCACTTCCTATCTAATTCTGATCTAACAACACTTTTGACATTTCCAAATCCCCTGTTTCACTTTGCTGAACCAAATCAACATACTTCTTTTCTGCTACATCTAAATTTTTCTGACTCTCTGTGAACTGCTGTGATGTGTAATGGATGCTGCAGCTTAGGTGTCCTATTCAGGTCTCCATTTGCCATTGTTTTCATTTAATTAAAAGAAGTGACATGTTTCTGGTCACCTCAGCCCAACTGAGCACTAAATAGTTGATTTAGATTTTCCCCAACGGAAAACCGAAACATGTCAGCAATATTTTAGAAACTGTATTTCCAATTTAAAATAATGATGAATTGAATCTCCACACATTTATCAGGGCAGTAACCAGAATTTCTTGCAAAGCATAACACTTATATGCTCAGATTTCTATTTGAATGCAAAATTATGGTATTTCTACATACAAATATGTGCAAAAATTTGCAAATATGACATTCTGTGCATAAAAGAAGCAATGTAATATATACAGAGAACTTACTTCCATGAAATGTCCAATAACTGAATGAGCCTTCCACCAACTTATGGGAAAGCCATAGTGGAATACCAGTAGATGCACTGGCAATGATGTCCATACAAAAGAGGAATTTTTTTAAATTAATGAAGTTAAGAGTATGCAAGTGAGCAGAGGTTAATTGGTTGTTTCAATGTTTTATACAAAGAACAACATAGGAAGGTATGTGCAACTTGGAAAATAACAAAATAAAGGAAATAAATTGTAGGTGAAGTATTACAACTAAAGAGACATAAAGGCAAAACATAAGAAAAATAATGAAAAACAATTGAAAATATAGCTAAACTATATCCTAATTTTAGAAGCATTAATCACATTTATTCCTATTTACATGAGTAATGAATCAGAACTCAATGGACTAGATTAATAGATTCATAGATTGTTAGGTGCTGGAAGGGACCTCGGAAGATCATCAGGTCCAGCCTCCTGCACTAGGCAGTAAAGACAACTGGGGATCAGGTGACCCCAGCAAGGTGACTGTCCAATTTCCTCTTAAGGATTTCTAGGGTAGGTGATTGCACCTCTGGGGGAGTTTATTCCACAGTCTAGACACCCTGACTGTGAAGTTTTTCCTAGAGTTGAGCCTGAAGTGGTCTTCCAGGAGTTTGTGGCCATTACTCCTAGTTTTCCTCAAGGGTGCCCTGGTGAACAGTTGTTCACTGAGCTCTTGATGTATTTGATGTCAGCGGCTACATGGAGCACTACTGATATTATAAAAAAAATGGAAGCAAGTAAATCATGCTGTTGAACTTTCTCTCTCAGTGTAAAATTTAGGACATGTCAGAGTAGGAACTGTCATCCTTCATTCAGAGATGTCCTTGGATCTGTGGGCCCATGATGAAAACAATTTTGCATATGAATTGTTAAAGTTGTTAAAAGTAACTGATTTTTCACCTGTGGCCAATGCTACGGCAGGCTGCCTTTCTCAAAAAAGTCTGACATGAAATGTTTATCCAAAGAAAACTGTTCTTCAAAAAAAAAGTTGAAATTGCATTTTTTTCACATATAGTCGCATGTTACATTTTTTAATATGGGTAAAATGCATAGATACTATTCAGATGAATGCACAGATTATCAGTTAAAAAGATGAGGATGTTAAATGTTCTAGAGAGCTCATTTCATGTTATTTCCTTCTGATAGAAATTTAGCTAATGGTTTATATCATTTTAACACAGGAAGGTTTTCATAATGCAGTTCAGAATGAGCAGAAGTTCTGACGGAGAAGACTTAGTTGAAGCAAATTGTATCTATAATTGCATTCTATGTAAACAAAGTCGGTTAAAGATAACATGTCTATGTGACTGCATCTCTCCTTGACTTATGTCAAACCATTGCTAAGTGCCAAGATAGGTGTAAAATAAGGATGGTTTTTCCAGCAGGATGCCATACCTGCAACCTTCTGACTTAGCATTAATGGGCAAATGGCTGGTAACAAATAGTCTCATATCAGCAGCAGATCCATAGAGGTGATCATGTCCTTTAAGACCATTTCACGAGAACAGGAGATAGAGACATTTTAAAGTTCCTGAATCAGGTCAGAATTGCACCCTGCCCCCTTCTTTTCCCTGCTCAGTGGCACCACTGCTCCCTCTACTCTCTCCCCTACCTGCTGCTTCTATTGTCCCCAGCTGGCCTGGGGGTAAGTGGATTCTAGAGCCACCCCTGCCCTGCTCCAACTGGGCTGTGCAGGGGCCAAGTTCAGCTGGGGATAGTGGCAGCAGCAGGGTTGGGCAGGTTCCTCCTTCTTGCCTGTTCCTTCTAGGTATTCCCTGCCATCCCAGAAGCAGATATAGGGGTGAGGAAATAAATCAGCTACTACTGTTCCTGTCACTACACCCAGCTGCCCATGGACCCTGGCTAGCATGGGGCAGGAGTCTCTTTAGAGTTCCTCCCACCCCTGTGATACTCACATTATGTAGGCCTAGTTTAAATAGTAAAGGCTTTTAAGAGAAAGTAGTAATAAGACAAGAACCCTTGTTTCTCTCTTTCTTGCTCTACAAGCACATCATCATTATAATGATGACAATGATGACAACTACTCACAATGCCTAGCACTTTCAGTCAAGGATCCCCAAAGTGATTACAAAGCCTGGACAAATATTATTTCTCCCATTTAAAAGAAAATGTGATACAGAGAATTGTTTCTTATACAAGGTCAGGGAATGAGTCAGTGACAGAGCTATTCATAAAAAGGAATTCACAGCAACTGAAAACAGAAAAAAAAAGAGTGGCAGTGGCAGAAAGGGAGAGCAGAGAGGCTCTAAAGATGTGTATGGCAGAGTTAACAGCTTGGCTTCAACCTAGTGATTATGAATGCCACAATCAGTACTTACAAGAGAAGCCCCCATTCCATCATATATTCCTCTCTGGGCATAGGTAGCAAAGGCCTCTTCCCTGCATTTTCTTTCCCCTCTTTGGATATGTCTCTTCTCTTCTACCTTTTATTTCTTCCTCCTTTTTTTTTTTCTTTCTTTCTTTCCCCTTTCCCTTTTTCATTATAAGATATAGAATTATTTGGGGATTTGGTATTTTGGTGTTTTACATTTTGTATGTGTGCATTTTATATTCATGGCATTTGTACCTCTTGTATTTTATATTTTATACTCTTTACCTTATAACTGAATGTGTTCTATTTTTAGAAGTAAGTTATACACTGTAACAATGTTAGCAAGGGCGGGAATCGAACTGCCACCTGCCTGTATCAGGCAGGTCCCTGAATGAGTGAGTGATTGAATGTTTAACATGGTAGCTAGCTTCAATAACAAGCTAATGAGTAGCAATTAACACCTATGGAAACCACAGACTAATGGAGGAAGAAATCACTATGAGCCAATGTAGCAGTCGAGAACTCCTTAAAACTTCACTGTTAAAGGTATAGAAGCCCCAGTTTGAACTAATCAATGCTGGAGACCAACTCTTGGGGCTGAAATACCCCCAGTCAACCACAACCAGAGCCCTATTCATCACAGCAGTGAATTAATCAAAATTCATCAATGGACTCCTGAGACTGCACGTACACGCAGACATGACTCCTGAGGCTGACAGCTGTCATACAACAGCCACCAAGGGGGATGTCCCATGAAGTCAACAACCCCTGGATTGGGTAAGCCCAAGAATTGGAGAGTCACCAAAGTCTGCCAGAGAGGCATAAAAGGCAGTGAAGAATGACCCCCAATGGTACCCTATTTAACCTGACCAGCACCCTAGCCTGTCCAGCCAGAAGGACCAGCTGCTGACCCCCTTCTGAAGCAACATCACATTGAAAAAAGCTTCGACTGGCCATTGACGGCAGACTCCAGGGCTTGGGGACATGTATAGCTCAACACTGGTGCTTAGTATTCATAGCTAGCTACTGTGTGTGTGTGCATGCGTGAATGTGTGTGTGTTTGAGGGGATCAGCCCCAAGGTTTATAATCTGACTTTTGTATCTGTCTAATAATCTAGAATTTTATGATGATCCTGTGAGTTGGTCCTTTGTAGCCAACAGTATTTGGTGGAGAATGTGGGCAAAATATAGGATTATTAACGGATTGTGTTGGTTGGCAAGTGGGGAGACTATGTCTCCAGATAGAACCCACGCCCAAGGAGGAGTGGGTGGGCATTCAGCTATAGTCATCCAAGGGGGTGGGCATTGGTTACACACTCGATCTGCAGGACAGAGAAGGGTCAGAAACATATAGCACTCACCCAAGGGGCTGGGCATACCCAAGGAGGGTCAGGAACATATAAAACTCACCCAAGGGGATGGGCATATCCCAGTGAAGGGATTCAGTTGAAGAACTCCTGAGGGGCAGGGGCAGAGTCAGTTGGAAGCATGCAGGCTCAAGGAAACTGACAGGCTTGAGGCATGTTGAATAAAATGTCTTTGTTTAGAAAAAAGACCCCTAAGGTTGGGAGGCCAAGAGGATAAGTGGGAATGGAGGAAGGAAATTTCCCCTCTCCATAAAGAGATTCTGAAGGGTGGACCCAGCCCATGGAGGGAGGATGTATGCACCTCAGGCTTTTCCATAGGGGACAGTGAAGCTCAATTTGAAAGATTTTGCCTTTGTGAAAAACTCTCTACTCAAAGGCAACACAATGCCTTGGTCTGGCTACTGTGGCATTCTTAAAAACAGCAATTGAGGAAAAAGCTAGTGAGCCTCTGAACTTGAGGAAAAGGAGGAGCAAATCCAAATTCTAAAAGATAAATGTGTCCAATTGGAAACCAGTAATCAGACTAAAGCGGTTGTCTTAGAATTTGGAAAATGAAAATGAGCAATTGAGAAAGATAAATCAAGACAATGCCCAACAATTGGAATTATTGGAGCAAGGCTAGCCAAGAAGCATTGCAAAAATTGGTAAAGATGATGGCTAAAGACCAAGCCAAGAAGGGAGCCAAAGCAAACCAGGACCCCTGAATAAATACCATTAGACACTTGAAAAAGGAGCTTCAGGAGTGCAGCCTGCAAGTAGCAGCTGTCATCTGGGGACACCAAGTCTGGGATCCAGACATCCCCTTCAATTCAGGAGAGATTTGGGGTGGGAAGATGTGGGAAGACCCAGAGGATGCAGGGGATCCCTCTCCTGAAGACCCTAAGTTGGAACAGGAGAGTGACCTGGTGCCTGAGGTGAGCGCAATCACGTGGAACTCAGTCACTCGGGACATGCAGGGAAACCCCACAGAAACAGTCCCCCTCAGTGGAGCTGGTCTAGCCACCCTGGACAAGATGCTGGGACCTGCTAACCTTAGGAATTTGGGACAGTGGATAAAAAAATCCCTGAACACAGTGGAGTGTGAAACCCTAAGTGTCCAGGAATGGCACTGCCTAGATTCATAGATTCATAGATGTTAGGGTCGGAAGGAACCTCAATAGATCATCGAGTCTGACCCCCTGCATAGGCAGGAAAGAGTGCTGGGTCTAGATGACCCCAGCTAGATGCATATCCAACCTCCTCTTGAAGACCCCCAGGGTAGGGGAGAGCACCACCTCCCTTGGGAGCCCATTCCAGACCTTGGCCACTCGAACTGTGAAGAAGCTCTTCCTAATGTCCAGTCTAAATCTGCTGTCTGCTAGCTTGTGGCCATTATTTCTTTTAACCCCCGGGAACGCCTTGGTGAATAAAACCTCACCAATTCCCTTCTGTGCCACCATGATGAACTTATAGGCAGCCACAAGGTTGCCTTTCAACCTTCTCTTGCGGAGGCTGAAAAGGTCCAGTTTCTCTAGTCTCTCCTCGTCGGGCTTGGTCTGCAGGCCCTTAACCATACGAGTGGCCCTTCTCTGGACCCTCTCCAGGTTATACGCATCCCTCTTGAAGTGCGGTGCCCAGAATTGCACACAGTACTCCAACTGAGGTCTGACCAGCATCCGATAGAGGGGAAGTATCACCTCCTTGGATCTATTCGTCATGCATCTGCTGATGCACGATAAAGTGCCATTGGCTTTTCTGATGGCTTCGTCACACTGCCGACTCATGTTCATCTTGGAGTCCACTAGGACTCCAAGATCCCTTTCCACTTCCGTGCCACCCAGCAGGTCATTCCCTAGGCTGTAGGTGTGCTGGACATTTTTCCTCCCTAGGTGCAGCACTTTGCATTTCTCCTTGTTGAACTGCATTCTGTTGTTTTCTGCCCACTTGTCCAACCTGTCCAGGTCTGCTTGCAGCTGTTCCCTGCCCTCCGGCGTGTCCACTTCTCCCCATAGCTTTGTGTCATCCACAAACGTGGACAGAGTACATTTCACTCCCTCGTCCAAGTCGCTAATGAAAATGTTAAAGAGTATCAGTCCAAGGACCAAGCCCTGCAGGACCCCACTGCCCACACCCTTCCAGGTCAAAACCGACCCATCCACCACAACTCTCTGGGTGTGACCCTCCAGCCAATTTGCCACCCACCGGACTGTGTCGTCATCCAAGTCACAGCCTCTTAACTTGTTCACCAGTATGGGGTGGGATACCGTATCGAAGGCCTTCCTGAAGTCTAAGTATACGACATCCACCCCTCCTCCTGTGTCCAGGCATTTCGTAACCTGGTCATAAAAAGAGATTAGATTAGTCAGGCACGATGTGCCTGCTACGAACCTGTGCTGGTTTCCCCTCAGTATAATTTGTCCTGCCAGGATCTCGCAAATGTGAGCCTTGGTAATTTTTTCAAAAATTTATCTGCATCCCTCTTGAAGTGCGGTGCCCAGAATTGCACGCAGTACTCCAACTGCGGTCTGACCAGCACCCGATAGAAGGGAAGTATCACCTCTTTGGATCTCTTCGTCATGCATCTGCTAATGTATGATAAAGTGCCATTAGCACAAGCCTACTAGGGGCTTGTGCCACCCCAGAGATTCAGGCAGCCATGAATCAGGAGGACAAGTTGGGGTGGGGGGCAATTACCTGGAGCATAGTTGATTTGGGGATGAAATTGGGGAGGAAGACATTTAAGGGACAGTTTGGGGCAAGTCACCAGACACCTACGGAACCTGTTACGGACTATGTGATCTGGTGTGTCATTTTGGGACTGCTGTCAGGGACAGTGTTGCCCCTAGACAAGGCGGGCAAACAGACATCTGATATAAGAAATATCAATTACCCTCCTGGGTTTTGGAAGGAGGTGCAGGAAAGCATGCATCAGTCCATAATTGGACTCATGGGGACACTCCAAGAGACTGGGAATTATGCACTGGGAGAAGTCCTAGCCCGGGCTCAGGATGCAGAGTGGTTAATTGGATGTCAAGGAGGGGTGAGGCAATTGCAGCCACACAGTTTAGAGAAAAGCCCAATGACACACCAAATTATATGGTTATTCTAATGAAAGCGCATACCCCAAACTTGACAAGGGGGTTGGGGGTCTAAATTATCGACCCAGCCCACACTGGGTTAACCCAAGTGTAGCAAAGGAAAGAGAGGGGGATAATGGGATTCGGTCAGCAGTGTGGAAGTTTTTAATGCAGCATGGAAAACCCAAAGGGAAATAGCACAGAAAGCCCCTAGCTGAGCTGCTAGAGCAGGGTACAAGAGAGTCCTCAATGGTTTTCTGTAATAGATCTGGTCAACTGCTTTTTTGCAATCCCCCTGCACACTGAGTCATGGAACCTATTCACTTCCAACTTTAAGGGGAAACAGTACACCTTTACCCAGGTCCCACAGGGGTTTCACAATGCCCCAGCCATAGCCCATCACCATGTTGTATCCATGCTCCAGAGTTTAGCTGGACCTGATCAGGAAAGGGTGGTCTCTTACATAGATGACTTATTGGTATAGGGAGATCAGGAGCAGAAGGTGAAGGAACACATGGAGAGGGTGCTGGCTCTGATCCAGAAAACTGGGTTCAGGGTCAGCAGACCAAAGGCTCAGTTAGTCATGCAAGAAATAACCTACTTGGGTGTAAGACTGGGGACAGAAGGGAAAAAGATCAATTCCCAGAAGGTAACTGCTCTATTAAACATGCCGGTTCCCAAGGATCCTCATTCCCTGTGAGTGCTGCTTGGAGGTTTTAACTTCCTCCACTCCCACATATACCAATTTGCAGAGATTACTTTCATAGATTTCATAGATTTCATAGACATTAGGGCTGGAAGGGACCTCGGAAGATCATCGAGTCCAGCCCCCCGCCCAAAGGGCAGGACGTCAGCTGGGGTCATAGGATCCCAGCAAGATAAGCATCCAGTTTCATCTTGAAGGTGTTCAATGAAGGCGCTTGAACAACCTCCGGCGGCAGGCTGTTCCAGACCTTGGGGGCTCGGACAGTAAAGAAATTCTTCCTTATGTCCAGCCTGAAACGATCTTGTAGTACTTATCCCCTGTGGAAGCTGCTAAAGAAAAAGGTGCAGTGGGAGTGGGGAGATAGCGAGCAAAAGGCCTTTTGTTTATTTAAGGAGGCATTAATCACTGCTCCTGCTCTGGCGTACCCTAACCCATTAAAGCCTTTCTATATTAAATTGGCAATGAATGAAAAAGCCCTGTCAGCCATACTGGTACAAAAAAAATTCAGACAGCAAACTGGTACCCATAGCTTATGAATTCCGCAAATTGACAGGTCCAGAGATTAATTTTAACCAGTGTGAGAAATTTCAACCAATTTTAACGAGAGTGCCTGGCCACAGTATGCAGGGGTTTAGGTTGTAGCCGTGTTGGTCTAAGGATATAGGCAGACAAGGTTCCTTGGGTGAATTTGATATCTTTTATTAGACCAACCCAAATGGTTGGAGAATAGTTATTAAGCAAGCTTTCGGGTTCAAAAACCCTTCGTCAGACTAAGGACGCTGCAGCAGTTGCTGCGTGCTCTTCCTGGATGGAATGAAAAGTAAACAAGCCAGGGGCTGGGCTGGGCTGGGCTGGGCTGGGCTGGGCTGGGCTGGGCCAGGCTGGGGAGTCAGTTGCCAGGCAGATTATAATGTATCAACAATCCAATGTCTATGTTTAGTCCCTGATCTCTAGTATCCAGCAGGTTGATGAAATGGAGCTCATAGGCTCGTCTCTGGGATTTGTTGTGCAAATTTCCCTTGAGGATCAGGACTGAGAGATTGGAGAGAGAGCGGCCCTCCTGTGAGAAATGTGCCCCCACTGGTAATTGGGTGTTTCTGTCTTTGATGGATTTCCGGTGTGCGTTCATTCTAGTGCACAGTTGTTGTCTGGTCTCTCCTACATATCTTCCATCAGGGCATTTGGTGCATTGGATGAGGTATAGTACATTCCTGGAGGTGCAGCTGTAAGATCCTGGGATGCTGATGGCTCTGTTGTGGGGTGTAGTAATAGTGGAGGTGGTGGAGATGTGGGGGCAGGTTTTGCATTTCTTGTCATGGCACGGTCTGGATCCTTTTGGTGTGTTCTGGGGTTGAGGAAGTTTGCTTCTGGTGATGAGGTTGGCAAGGTTTGGTGCTTGTCTGAAGGCTAGGATGGGTGGTTCTGGAAAGATTTTTTTAAGAATAGGGTCTTTTTCTAATATGGGTTGCAATTTTTTGAGGATTTTCTGTATAGGTTCAAGGGATGGGTGATAGGTCATAACCAGCGGTGTGCGATTTGTGGGTGTTTTTCTTCTGTACTGCAGCAGTTCTTCACGTGGTATCCAGGTGGCTCTTTCAAACGTACGATCTACCTCTCTGGAGGAGTGTCCTTGCTGGGTGAAAGCCTTTTTAAGATCGGTGAGGTGGTGATCCTGGGTGTTCTCTTCAGTACAGATGCGGTGGTATCTGAGGGCTTGGCTGTATATCACAGCTTTTTTGGTGTGTTTCGGGTGATTGCTGGTTCTGTGCAGATATGTGTTGGTCTGTGGGTTTCTTGTATACTGTGGTCTGTATTTTACCCTTCTGGATACTGATCATTGTGTCTAAAAAGGGGATGTTGGTGCTGGAGTATTCTAAAGAAAGTCAGATGGAGGGATGGTGACTGTTGAATTTCTGGTGGAACTCAATTAGAGATTCCCGGTTCTCACTCCAAATGATGAAGATGTCATTGATATATCGTAAGTACAGCAAGGGTTTGATGGTGCAGTTCTTGAGGAAGTCTTCTTCCAGGTGGCTCATAAAAAGGTTGGCATACTGTGGGGCCATTTTAGTGCCCATAGCTGTTCCCATCATCTGGAGGAAGTGTTGATTATTAAAAGTTAAATTGTTGTGTGTGAGGGTGAAGTGTATAAGCTCAGTGATATCTTTGGGTCTGTATTCTGGGTTGTAATCTTGCTCCTGTAGATATGTAAGGCAGGCATGGGTGCCATCCTGGTGTGGGATGTTGGTGTATAGGCTGGTAACGTCCATGGTGGCTAGAAGTGTGTTGCTGAGAAGGTGGTCTATGTTTTTAAGTTTCCGTAGCAAGTCTGTGGTGTCTTGGACAAAACTTGCTCTGTGGGTGACAAGCGGTTTTAGGATGGATTCAACAAAACCTGATATTTCTTCAGTTAGGGTCCCATGGTTGGATATGATAGGTCTGCCAGGGTTCCCTTGTTTGTGGATTTTAGGGAGCATGTAAAAAGTCCCTGGGTTAGGTAGCAGGGGGATCAAGGTCTGTAGTTTTTCTTGTAATCTCGGTGGAAATGATTTGATGGTATTGTTGAGTTTTTTGGTGAAAAGGGGAGTAGGATGTTCTTGTAGTTCTTTGTAGTAGGTGGTGTCAGAGAGCTGTCTCTTGGCTTCCTTTATGTAATCCTCACGGTTTAGGATGACTATGGCTCCTCCTTTATCTGCTGGTTTTATTACTATTTGGTGGTTAGATCTTAGAGATTCTATGGCCTTTTTCTCTGGTAGAGAGAGGTTGTTGTGGTGGCACGTGTTGCTGATTATTTCATTGTTCATTCTTTCCCTGAAGTAGTCAATGTAGCGGTCAAGGTTAGGGTTTCGTCCGCTGCGAGGTGTCCAATCTGATGGTTTTTTGGGTTTTTTGGCATTGATCTTTTCTTGAATGTTGTCAGAGGATGAGTTGTTGTTGGGAGTGGGTTCAGTGTGGTCATGGAAATATTCTTTGAGGTGCAGGCGTCTGAAGAATTCTTCTAGTTCTCCACATTGAAGTATTTTATTAGGGTATTTTTCTGGACAGAAATTTAGGCCTTTAGAAAGGACAGATTTTTCAGTTTTGGTAAGCGTGTGTGTGGAGAGATTGATAATATTTGTGGGTTGGTTGCTGCTTGCAGTTTCATCAAGTCTGAGGTTGGAAGGTCGTAAGGTGTTGGTGTTGTTCCTCTGATGGTTGTTTTGTGGCTGGGGAGCTTGTTCTTGGAGTAATTTGTCCCATTTCTTCTTTTTATGTAGGATGAATGCTGTAGAAAGTTTTTCATAGTCTCTTTGTATCTGCTGTATATTGTCAGGGAACATGCATGGATTTCTATCTTTTAAGTTGCTGTAGTGTATGACGATTTCCTTCCTGAGTTGGTCTCTTTTGGAGTAGAGTAGGTGAAGTAGATGATTTCTAATTTTCTCTGAGGTATGGGCTGTTCGAAAATTTGAAGGACTCGCAGAGATAGCCCAGTAATCATTCAAATGCATCACTCACCCTTAAAGCACATTTTGTCAGGGAATCTGACACAGTCTAAAGTGTCCAACACCTAGATCACTCAGTGGGCATTGTTCCTGACTGGATGGGGAATTGGATATGAAATCCAGTCTAAGGTGGATATACTCCCATATGCTTTGTTAATAGAAGGCACTACTCATGATTGCCCTGGTATAGAGCCTGCCAAGGGAACATGGGAGTGAGTGAGGCTCCACTGCTTGAAGAAAACCCAGCAGTGAAGGATCAGCCTACCCATGTGTGGTTTACAGACAGGAGTTCCAGCTTTGAAAATGGGAAGTGGTTTACTGGATATGGTGAGGTGAATATAAATAATGATCAGATAGAGGGTCCCTTGCCAGTGGGGTACTCAGCTCAAGCTGCTGAAGTGAGAGCCCTGAGGGAACTCTTTGAACAGCATAACCCACCTGAAGAGAAATTGTGGATCTACATTGGCTCTGAATTCTGTGCTAAGGCTCTACTATACTGGATATATAATTGGAACAAAGCTAATTGGCATGCCGCTGATGGCAAAGAAATTACACAAAAGGCCGATTGGCAGGCAATCTGGGAATGGATTCAAAAGCATCCATCCTTATACATTCGGCATGTTAAAGGTCATCAAAAGTCCGATACTTTAGAAGCCAAAATGAACCAATTAGCAGATGCTGCAGAAAAGAGGGGAGCATGGGGAGACATTGCTGTCATGCAAACCCAGTCCTCAAGTCACCAAAATTGGAAGATTCAGGAAGAGTATGCTGTTCATCAGGAAACTGGGGAGGTTAGATGGGTGCCACCTCCAGAGTACAGAGAGGAAATCATCACAGCTTGTCACAGCCTCAGGCATGAGGCATCCAAAGCCACCACAACTAGGGTGCAGGAAATTGCCTACTGGCCACAGATGTCCAAAGATGTGAAGGAGTGGGTGCAGAATTGCTTGCACTGTGCAGGAGAGGGAACAGAACAAAAAGACCCCGGACTTCTCTTCCATCAAAAGGTAGTGGGTCCATGGCAATGGATCCGGATGGATTACATTGACAAGCTACCTCGCACAGCCTGAGGAAACCAGTACTTGCTAGTGGTTATAGACTCCTTCAGTGGGTGGGTGGAGGCATTTCCTATGTGCACCCACACTGCTGAAGCCACAGCAAACAAACTCTGGGCAGAGGTAATATGCCGGTTTGGAGCTCCTAAAATCATTGACTCAGACCGAGGTCCCCTTTTCACTGGGGCAGTTGTTAAACAACTGCTGCAAGCCTTAAGCATCAGGCAGCAGTGGCATATTCCTCACCACCCTCAGGCATCTGGGCAGGTAGAGCGTATGAATAGGATGATTAAGGAGTCATTAAGAAAGGTGGAAAATCAAACAGGTACAGATTGGGATCTTAAGCTTCCTTTGATCTTAGCTGCTCTCTGGAGCAGGAACCACTTGGAAACCAGCCTCCAGCCCTACCAGATTCTATTTGGCAAGCAGATGGCTCTAATACCCACCGGGCGTATTCCATACCCAGACAACCTGGACAATCCACAGCCTACGGAAATTATTGCATGGGTGAAAGAGCTCCCATATTGGTTGCAGATTAATGAAGCTATTCAGCAAGCATACCTGCAGATGGACAAGCAGCTCAAACAGCTTCCCAAGATATGGGAATTTGGACAGTCGGTCATGTACCTTAGACTCACCCCAAAGGCACATATCCTGGAGTCCAAATGGGTCAGACCCTTCACTATTATCAATCGATTGAGCCCAACCATAGTCCAAATTGATAAAGGGGAATCAGGAAAATGGGTTCATGTGTCCCAACTGAAACTGTTTAAGGGGGCAGGATAGATCTAAACCTGAATCTAGCCTTGTTAATAGGATTCCTTGCATCATGAGGAGAGCATCCCAATGACCCACCTTGGAGAAAAAGAAGTGAATCACCAACCACCTGACCTTTAAGGAATAGGGTAACCAATCTCTTAATCCTGCCAGCCACCCTTCTTGGTTAGCATGAAGGAACAGCTCTGAGCCATTAGTAGATATGCATTGGATGGGCTGGTCAGTGCCCACCTCAAGGTTGAGGCAGGAAGAGGCCAGATAAGTCTTTGACTTGTGACGGCCATTCTCCTGTAGGTAATTTCTCCACTTGTTTGCAAAATTCTGTATTAAAACAGATAACACCAATTAATCTCCCTCTCCTCCACTCCTGCCTTTCTAAACCAACCTTTTCTTTAGTACTTAAGCTTCTATATGGAGACCATAGTCTATGGAGAGTCTTTTTCCTGGGGATTCTCCCAGTTAATGGCAGCCTTCACTGTAATTTAGACAGTGAATTGATATTACAGAGCAAAAGTGTTAAGTGCTGTCTAGAGGTAATTAGTTGTGACAGCAGCTTTGAGGACATCCAAGACTCAAAGTGGCCTTCTTCTTAGCCAAAAGTGTGCCAGCTCTGGGCTGCCCAATCCTGGCAGATTCAAAATGGTATGAATGAATTCAACCTGCAGGATCCCTTTAACTCCATCATCTTCCTTAAGTCCAGGTGTAATCCCCACGTGGAATGTGTCCATGTAGGACTGAATCTTGGCAGGGAAATCTGAAATTACCAGGGCGGTAAAGTCTGGAGAACTGCCAGGATTCCCCTCCCAGCATGGGGACAGGGAATAGTAGGGTGGATATGGGATGGATTAGCAGGGTGCACTGGACACTCTCTCATCTTCAAAATGTCCACCCACACAAACCTGCACCTACCCCCACAGCATCTACAACCCTACCACCCTCACCACCACCTCCCACTTGCCCCTGTATAGCATGGAACCTCTCCAGCCCCCTGACTGCTGGGGAAAACACCATCCAGGCATGTTGGGTCAGTAATAGTACTAACTGAGATCTCCCAGCATGATAACCATCAACTCCCCACAAGGGTAGCTGCCAATCTTACCCACCCAAAATCTGGACTCACAAGCCTTGCCCTCAATGCCACCAGCTGCCATGAGGAATGTCCTCTATTCAACTGTGGCACCTTAGTATACAGTTTCTCCCTATTCAGATCTAGAATGTAGAGAGCTTCTGCTTCCACAGACTCCCCAACTCTAACCACAGAGATCATAATACATGAAGAAGCACAGAAACACAAAATTGGACCCTTTCTGGTGAGGCAAGATATTAGTAAACTTTATTAACTAACATAACACAGTCTTTATGTAATGTTACTATCCATCTGCAATCCCACAGTGCCACCCAGCTATATCCACAGTGTGGCAATTATGTTATCCCCCTGAATGCTGGATGGCAGGCATGGACTCAGCAGGTCGTACAGGAGTCCTTCAACAGCTCTGGATCCAGTGGCCCATGATGCCGACGATCACTGGACGCCATGTTGAGAGCAATCAGAACTGGCACTGGTGTCCTAAATACCATCAATGAAGAGGTGCAGTAGAACAAATTGGTAACTGTTGGAAAACTGCTTCACCAATTGGACGAACCTACAAGGGACAATTTTGAAACCTCCATCCAGCTAAATGTCCCTATTGCCTTCCTCATGCAGTGGATGACTCAAGTGGCTTCTCAGAACTCCCAAACCCTGACTGGAGCTGTCATAGCCCTGGGGCAAAGCACCTTTCTTCCCCTCATGTGTACCCATGCCCAGGTATGGTACCTAGACGTAATTAAGGGTATCATACTTCAAGGCCTGGAAGGACACATACCCTTAGAATTACAAAATCTGTTAATAAATGAAACCAAAGAGTCTTCACAATTAACCCCTTATAACCGGCTAATACAATTCAGATTTGATCCAAATTTGTGGTCCATTATTCTTATAATCATGGGGGTGGTTAGTGGTAAAATAAATCAAATATTCTCAATCATAACATTGGGAAGCCAGATCAATGATACATTCATGATCCCATAGACAGGCAAACATTGGGCTGTAAAGCAACCCAATGGCCGATTCATGGCCATTGCTGTCAATAACTATGAAGATGTTGGCCCTGCTTTCCTCTGTGAGGAACTCATGTTATAATTCCAAACCCTCTGCTTTGACCTGTGTCCCAGAAGAGAACAGGGGGAAGGACCCCAAATAAAAAAGGAAAGTTACAGGGAATAGAATAAACAGGAGGGAGAGGAAACAAACATAAAAGTTAAAACAAGAAAAAACCACTCACCCACAGTAGGAGCCATGACACATTGGGAATGGGGAAAGAAGCCCGTGCGGCTCGTTAGCCTCATCTTTATCCAGCTGAGGCCGGCCGATGATGTCATCAGTAATCACTGGCCAGCAGAAATAAAAATGGCTGACAGTGGAGGAAAGAAAGGAGGGCGAATGGACTCTAGGAGTGCATGGCCAGGGGACTCATTCCAGGAATCCCTCAGGGAGGAAGGAGCACCAGACGAGGAGCCAGAGGAGGCTCCTGATGTTGGTCTGGGCAGCAGTGGCAGGGAACGGCTCGACAGTGCAGAAGATGAGCCAGAAGCAGCCCCTGCAATCAGCAAAGTCAGCAGCAACAGGGGAAGCAGAGAAGGGCACGTGAAGACCCACACCACAGCAGGTGGGAGTATTGAGAACAGTTGGGAGGAGGAGGAATTTTCCCCATTGGGAGAGTCCCGACAGAAGCAGCAGGAAAGGCTACAGAGAAGCCGGGCAGCTACCTTGAATACAGAAAGTAGCCAGCCACAGGGAACTAAGCACCCAGTACCCTGATGTAAGGGACCAGAGAAGGAGGCTACTCAGATTCCCAGCAATATGGTAAACGTGTTGTTTTGTATTTTTCTTTTGTGTTTTTCTTTTGTGTTTCCCCATGTTAAGAGGTTGAGAGATAGGAGTGGCCGATACAAATAGAATAATCAGTGCAGGGTCCATAGGGCATTGCAGTGAGATTCAGACCATAGGGAAGAAGTCCACTCCAGGGAGAGAACAGGCTCCACGACTGGGGCCTCCAAACACAGACAACCTGGAATGGGGTAAACGAGTCGGCCTCGAGAGCTGATACCCAGGACAGGAAGGGACTTGAGAGGCCCCACAGCTATATGAGAAGGGGAGCATGGCCAAGAAGACTGAGCGATCTATCAAGGTGGCGTAAGGTCTGGGTGTAGGGGTGGCAGAGCCCCACAAGTGACCGTCGGACAGACCGTGTGCTGCAGAAGGACCCCGGGTAGTCAACACTCCACTGGGAAATAGTCAAAGTCGTGGCAGATGAGATAGGGGAAGACTACTCCAGGAGTGAACATCTACTCAGCAATTTACGGGAGTCTGCAAGGCGTACACCTCCCTTTGCTCAAACCAAGGCTACACATGACCGGATGTTCAAGACCCAGCGGTCACACCCTGACTTTTCAGTTTGTCCCTATGTGATGTTCAAAGACCCCAGTGTTCAGTCCTTCCTCATCAATATTGGTTTTGGATGTGTCTGCCTATTTCTAACTTGTGTACAGGACCTCCACCTGACACAGGAGGTGTATGGTCCCACTAGGGGGAATGCCATACTGGATCTGGTATTGGCAACGGGAGATGACGTGATAGGGGACCTCCAAATCGGTAGCTATCTGGGAGACAGTGATCACCTTATGATAGAATTCAACATAAGACGGCGAGTGGGTAAGGTAACTAGTAGGGTGAAAGAGCTAGACTTTAGGAAAGCTGATCTCATTGCACTCAGGCGATTAGTCAAGGAAGCACTGCAAAGTAGGAGTTTTGATGGGATGGGTGCCCAAGAAGGGTGGCTGTGCCTAAAGGAAACGATCCTTTGGGCACAAAGCAAGACGATCCCCGAGCGAGGCAAAAGAGGGAAAGGGGCCAGGAGGCTTCCATGGCTGACCAGAGAAATCCAGGGCAGCCTAAGGGCCAAAAGGGGAGCACATAAAAAGTGGAAACAGGGTGAGATCACTAAAGATGAATATACCTCCTCTGCTCGTGCTTGTAGGGAGGCAGTTAGGCGGGCCAAAGCTACCATGGAGCTGAGGATGGCAACCCAAGTAAAGGACAACAAGAAATTGTTTTTTAGATACATAGGGAGTAAAAGGAAGGCCCAGGGAGGAATAGGACCCCTGCTAAATGGGCAGAAGCAATTGGTGACAGATAGAGGGGACAAGGCTGAACTCCTCAACGAGTTCTTTGCCTCAGTGTTCCTAAGCGAGGGGCACGACAAGTCTTTCACTGGGGTTGTAGAGAGGCAGCAGCAAGGCACCAGACTTCCATGCGTAGATCCTGAGGTGGTGCAGAGTCATTTGGAAGAACTGGATGCCTTTAAGTCGGCAGGCCCGGATGGGCTCCATCCCAGGGTGCTGAAGGCACTGGCCGACGTCATTGCAGAGCCACTGGCGGGAATGCTCGTGGCGCACGGGCCAAGTCCCGGAGGACTGGAAAAGGGCTAACGTGGTCCCCATTTTCAAAAAGGGGAGGAAGGAGGACCCGGGCAACTATAGGCCGGTCAGTCTCACCTCCATCCTTGGTAAAGTATTTGAAAAAATTATCAAGGCTCACATTTGTGAGAGCCCGGCAGGACAAATTATGCTGAGGGGAAACCAGCATGGGTTTGTGGCGGGCAGATCGTGCCTGACCAACCTAGTCTCTTTCTATGACCAGGTTACGAAACGCCTGGACACAGGAGGAGGGGTGGATGTCGTATACCTGGACTTCAGGAAGGCCTTCGATACGGTATCCCACCCCATACTGGTGAACAAATTAAGAGGCTGTGATGTGGATGACTGCACAGTCCGGTGGGTGGCGAATTGGCTAGAGGGTCGCACCCAAAGAGTCGTGGTAGATGGGTCGGTCTCGACCTGGAAGGGTGTGGGCAGTGGGGTCCCGCAGGGTTCGGTCCTTGGACCGATACTCTTTAATGTCTTCATCAGCGACTTGGACGTGGGAGTGAAATGTACTCTGTCCAAGTTTGCAGATGACACAAAGCTATGGGGAGAAGTGGACACGCCGGAGGGCAGGGAACAGCTGCAGGCAGACCTGGATAGGCTGGACAAGTGGGCAGAAAACAACAGGATGCAGTTCAACAAGGAGAAATGCAAAGTGCTGCACCTAGGGAGGAAAAATGTCCAGCACACCTACAGCCTAGGGAATGACCTGCTGGGTGGCACGGAGGTGGAAAGGGATCTTGGAGTCCTAGTGGACTCCAAGTTGAACATGAGCCGGCAGTGTGACGAAGCCATCAGAAAAGCCAATGGCACTTTATCGTGCATCAGCAGATGCATGACAAATAGGTCCAGGGAGGTGATACTTCTCCTCTATAGGGCGTTGGTCAGACCGCAGTTGGAGTACTGCGTGCAATTCTGGGCGCCACACTTCAAGAAGGATGCAGATAACCTGGAGAGGGTACAGCGAAGGGCAACTCGTATGGTCAAGGGCCTGCAGACCAAGCCCTACGAGGAGAGACTAGAGAAACTGGACCTTTTCAGCCTCCGCAAGAGAAGGTTGAGAGGCGACCTTGTGGCTGCCTATAAGTTCATCACGGGGGCACAGAAGGGAATTGGTGAGGATTTATTCACCAAGGTGCCCCCGGGGGTTACAAGAAACAATGGCCACAAGCTAGCAGAGAGCAGATTTAGACTGGACATTAGGAAGAACTTCTTCACAGTTCGAGTGGCCAAGGTCTGGAACGGGCTCCCAAGGGAGGTGGTGCTCTCCCCTACCCTGGGGGTCTTCAAGAGGAGGTTAGACGAGTATCTAGCTGGGGTCATTTAGACCCAGCACTCTTTCCTGCTTATGCAGGGGGTCAGACTTGATGATCTATTGAGGTCCCTTCCGACCCTAACATCTATGAATCTATGAATCTATGAATCTATTTCCCTCTATCACTGTGAATGAATGTTATAATATTATTGACCTACAGCACAACCTCTGTCTGTGTAATTTCAGATCCATTACCAGGTGTGACATACAGTATAAAAGAAAAGACATGCTACATCAGTCAATTACCCCACAGTACAGCCTTTTCAAACATAAACTCACCCCAGTCCACTTAGTCATCCAAACTAATAACCACCAAGTTACCCAGGTACCTACCAAAATTAAAGAAATCATCCACTACAGCCCTTGGGAAAACCTCCTGGGCTGGTCCACAACTTCCACTGGTATCCTGAACCTCATGATACACCCCATTATAGTGCTGTTTATCCTAATGATAACTTTAACATTCATAATTATATTCCTGTATTGCAAACTTGTTTCTACCCTATGCACAATACATGCTAGAATAGATGAGGCTAAACTACTAGCCCAAATACTTCAGTGACATCACCCTGACAGCTGATGTGAAGGGGGGAATAATATAGTAGAAAGCCCCCTTTTCTGCCTGCCCCGCCAGTGTAACAACCCTGCCCCCCATCACATATTCCCCTGTAGGCATAGGTAGCAAAGGCCTCTTGCCTGCATTTGCTTTCTCCTCTTTGGATATGTCTATTCTCTTCTACTTTTTCTTCCTTCCTCCTTTTTTTCTTTCTTTCTTTCCCCTTTCCCTTTTTCAGTATAAGATATAGAATTATTTGGGTATTTTGGTATAAGGAATTGTGTTTTACATTTTGTATTTTATAGTTTATATTCTTTACTTTATAACTGAATGTGTTCTATTTTTAGAAGTAAGTTATACACTGTAACAATGTTAGCAAGGGCGGAAATTGAACTGCCACCTGCCTGTATCAGGCGGGCCCCTGAATGAGTGATTGAATGTGTAACATGGTAGCTAGTTCCAATAACAAGTTAATGAGCAGCAATTAACACCTATGGAAACTGGAAACCACAGACTAATGAGAGGAAGAAATCAATAGGAGCCAATGTAGCAGTCGGGAATGCCCTGAAACTATACTGTTAAAGGTACAGAAGCCCCAGTTTGAACTAATCAATGCTGGAGACCAACTCTTGGGGCTGAAATACCCCCGATCAACCACAACCAGAGCCCTATTCATCACAGCAGTGAAATAATCAAAATACATTAATGGACTCCCGACACTGCACGTACATGTGGATGTGACCCCTGGGGCTGACAGCTGTCATCCAGCAGGCAGCAAGGGGGACATCCCATGAAGTCTACAACCCCTGGATTGGGTGAGCCCAAGAATTGGGGAGTCACAAAAGTCTGCCAGAGAGGGATAAAAGGCAGTGTAGAATGACCCCCAATTGTGCCCTATTTGACCTGACCAGCATCCTGCCTGTCCAGCCAGAAGGACTGGTTGGAGACCTCCTTCTGAAGCAACATTGCATTGAAAGAAGCCTTGGCTGGCCATCGATGGTAGACTCCAGTGCTTGGGGATAGATATCTCTTGACAGTAGTGTTTAGTATTCATAGTTAGATACTCTGTGTGTGTGTGTGTGTGTGTGTGTGTGTGTGTGTGTGTGTGTGTGTGTGTGTGTGTGTTTGAGGGGATCAGCCCCAAGGTTTATGGTCTGACTTTTGCATCTGTCTAATAAACTAGAATTTTATGATGATCCTGCGAGTTGGTCCTTTGTAGCCAACAGCAGCAGCATCCCCATGACTGGGGTCCCTGGGAGTCAACCTTGATGCCCTGTTTGCTCCTTCCCTGCCCCCCAAACATACATAGAGGGCACAGGGATGTGCCTATTCTGGCAAAGGCTCTGGACAAGGACTGGCATTGTTAATTATATGGAGCAGTGAGCTGGAAATGGGTGAGTGGCAAGATGGCAAAAGCTGTAGGTGATATAAAATTATTTAAGTCAGCCAACACCAGAAAAACTATGAGCAAAACCAGAGGAATCTAATTAGACTAAGTGAATAGCACCAGGAAGGCAGATGAAATTCAGTGCTGGTAAATTAAAAGATCTGCTTAGCAGAGGAAAAAAATGAGCTACCATAGCATAAAGTTCTAAAATTAACCATTTCAACTCAGAACAAAGAGCTATACATCACTAGGTATGGCAGACATTACACTTAGACCTAGCTAGGGTTAGGTCAATTTAAGTGCCGATCTGTATAGATACTTAGGAGAGAAGGTTAGATAGGGCAAAAAATGGCCAGCATGATATAAATTAGTTCATCTGAGGAGGTGAAATAAGTTTGATCAGGAACAGGTTAGCCCAACCTACCAGACATCTGCTCATATTTGGAGTATAGCTGCAGGTTTCAGAAAGTCCAGCCACTCATCTCAGGCTCAGGGCTATGTTCTTCCTAATCCTCCACCGACCAGCCTATTTTCAGCCCCTCAATCCTCTGACCTCTGAACAGACCTTCCTCTGCCCCCAAGGACCCACCAAAACCATGCTATGCCTGTCACCCCCCCTCCCAATCCTGCCAACCCTCCACTTCAGACCCACCAAAACTTCAGATTTACTAGTCCTCTCTGATCCTCCCCTTCCCTCCCCTTGTCCCCAAATTAGATCAGGTTCCTAGTGCAGCTTCAAGTAGTAAATGTGTACACATGTTGCTCTCAATCTACGATCACACCATTTAAAGTAATCTGTGTGATCCTAGATTGGGTATGGTAAATGTCTGCGCATACCCACTGTGAAGACTTTAGAAGCATATAGGCATTTGTTCTTGTGCACAGGAAAGATCTTCCTGGTTCAAAGAAGATCTTTCTCTGACAAATTTCTTGTGAAAGAAACTGAATAAATGCCTTTATGATTCCAGTTTCTAGCTGGCATTTCTTCCACTAGAAATGTAACGTCTGCTCACGCCTTTTGAAAAATGTGCAGTAGTGTTTGAAAAAAAAGTAAACAAGGTATTATTTCATTGATTTAATAGATTTTCATAGACATTAGGGCTGGAAGGGACCTCGGATGATCATTGAGTTCATCCCCCTGTCCCAGGGGCAGGAAGTCAGTTGGTGTCAAAGGATCCCAGCAAGATAAACATCCAAATGTCTCTTAAAGGAGTCCAGAGTAGGTGCTTGCACCACCTCTGGTGGAAGTCTGTTCCAGGCCTTGGGGGCTCAGACAGTAAAGAATTTCTTCCTTATGTCTAGCCTGAAACAGTCTGGGAAGAGTTTGTGATTGTTTGACCTTGTCATTCCTTGGGGTGCTCTGGTGAACAGGCATAGCCCTAGATCCTGATGCACACCCCTTATAGGCATATACTTTATAGGCAGCCACCAGGTCCCCCCTGAGCCTGTGCTTTTCCAGGCTGAAAAGTCCCATGCCTCCCAGCCTCTCATCATAAGGCCTGTTCTCCTGCCCTCTGATCATGCGCATGGCTCTCCTCTGGACTCTCTCAAGCTTTTGCACATCCTTTTTAAACTGTGCAGCCCAGAATTGGATGCAGTACTCCAGCTGCAGCCTCACCAAGGCTGAGTACCACAGGAGGATGACATCCTGGGATTTGCTTGAGAAGCATCTATGGAGGCAAATCAGAGTTTTGCTTGCTTTACCAGCTGTGACATTGCATTGGTAGCTCATATTCATCTTGTGGTCAGTCATGACCCCCAAGTCCCTTTCGGTCATGGTGTTAGCAAGCGTAGCACTGCTGAGCCTATAAGCATGCTGCAGGTCATGATGCATAATGAATGGGATGGTGAATATAGAATATTATAATCTATTAGGTTTACCCTATATCAAAATGGACATAGTAAAGTTAGAAAGGTATTAACTACGGGAAGTGAGAAATATTAGGAGTGTATAAAAAATCTACTATTAAACAGGGAGAGATCAGGACTGACTAGCTTAGAGGTCTTCTAAACTATTTGTCTCTCTCAAACAAGGATTGCTTCAAAGACAGAAGTAGCTTCCAAATATCAATTTAATCTTAAACATGTTAAGATTACCAAATACCAATTTAATCTCCTCTTACATGACATCAGGAAAGACAAAGAAGTTAAAAAAGAGAAATTTTTAAAAAAGAAAATAATTTTGTTGACCACAAAAATTAGTAAAACAAAAAAAAAAAAGGACTGTGCAAAGAAGGAAAAATATTTTCACAGGATTTCTTTGGCTCCTTCATCCTTCCTCACAATTTCTTCTAGTCTTAGTTTCAAATGACACACTTTTGATTGCTTAAGAATGGTATTTAAAGGCTTGCTTCTTGGAAATTGACTTATAGGTATATGTATATGCATAAGAATGGTTCAGGATGGGCAGCAGGGGTTAATTGATTTCTAAGAGTCTGGGTCACATAGTCACACAGTTTCACATAGCCTTCAAAGCAGACTGTCTAATACAACAAAAACCACAAAAACACATAGTCTGGAAAACAGAAGGAACATGTATCACGTCATTCCATAACACAAGATAAGAGTGACACCAGCTAACAAGATCCTAGAGGAGTGGGGCCTGTGTCCCGATTTTGGGGGAACAGACCAAATTAGGACAATGCTCAGAAAGACCAAATTAGTATGTGTGCATGTAATAAGCTACGGATGGATGGCAACAACACAAACCAACCAGCAATAGCCATGAATGAAGAGTCATCAAGAGTCATCAGGAATCATCAGGAGGGAAGGAAAATACTAAAGCAGAGACTTGAGAGTAACCAAGGGTCCCTCCTCATCATCTGCCTGGATCCCTCCCTGTCCTGTCCCTCCTCCCCATCCCTATCCCCATTGCCCAGAAAGGGTCCCTGAGGCCACCATGGACAGAGGACTCACCACCGGCCCTTCTCACCCACCCCAAGGGGGAGAGAGGGGAGGGGAGCCTCAGCATCCCACCCCTAGACAGCTGACAAGTTGACATATGACACCTAAGAGAGAGCCTCAGAGTGAAGTCTGCCTCCTGGCCAAATGTACTTTGATTCTGATGACATTCCTAGGATTTAGTAGATATATAGAATTGCTTGATTGTTTGTATTGTTTCTTTTCTGTTATCACTGTGTATCAATAAATTTGCCTATTATTGAATGGAAAGGCCATGGTCAGTCTGAGGGTGGGTTCCTCCCCTCCTCTCTCCTCCACCCCCCTCCTCCCTGGAACAAGGCCTCTGGGTCCTAAATCCAGAGCCAACAGGTGGAAATATTTCTACTCACTATAAAAAGAAAATTACAAAAAGAATTGTCTGAAAATAATGGAAGAAACATGAGCTGAAACAGCCATGTCACTATACACTCAAAACAAATGATACCATTTAAAATTATAACTGAAAACAAAATACTCCAACATAATCCATGGCTAAGATTTCAAATAAGAAAAATAAATAATTAATATGTGCACTGCAGTCATGATACTGTTTTGATATAAATACATTTTTAAGCTGTTAATTGTAGCTACATTAGCAGACTGCAATTCCATCACAGCTAGTAAACTAAGCAAGTTCAGACCTGGTCAAAAATTGGATGGGAGTTGATACAGGAAAATCTAGGTATAGCAAAAAGTGGTGTTGACTTAAGTGTTCAGATGCAGTACTGGTCCAAGGCCCTGCTTATAAAAGCAATGTGCTCTTAGAGATATTAATTGTAAGATATAACAAACCAAGACTATGCACTGCTTGAGTCACTGAAGACTCTATAGTACTTTTGACAAGAATTGGGGCACTCATCTCAAGTTTCTGATCAAACCTGAATTTCAGTAATGAAATTCTGCCGACTGAAGGCCCCATTTCTGAGATATGATAAGGTGGATTACTACACCTTGTAACAAGGTGACTGAAATTGGGCCCTGTTATGGAGATAATACAAAGCACTGACCTGCTAGAAGCTCCCAGGAAAAAAAAAGCAGGTTGACCGGAAGAGGAAGGGAGCCAGAAAAGCCTAAAAATGACTGGTAGCAAGGTTAGTTTCGCAGGAAGGGGAGAGAGAGCAACTGGCTCTGGTTGCTGAAGTCTGAGCAGAGGTGTAGGCTCCAACATGAACTTATGCTACTGGGCTTGTAACAGACCCAGAGAGAGTGAGATCATGTGTGGAATACCAGTGAGACTTAGAAAAATACTGTCTGTCAGGAAAAGATAGCAGGAATGGGGAGACTGTGAGCCTTTCCCTAAAAGGCACACTATATGACAGAACTGAAAGAGAAAAACAAAGAGAGGAATTTACATGAAAGTTCAGGGGACTAGGTAACAGTCCTTGAATGTATGTAGTGGTAAAATGATTATTAATTAGCGGCCAAACAAACCCCATGAAGATAAAAGCTGGGTGAAGGATCTGGACCGCTGTGAGAAAATCAGAAACAAAGATCCAGACTGGTTGGGCCTGGCCAGGGCATAAGGGGAAATGGAGCCTTGCAAGAATAATCCTGAGGCTGGATACCTGTCATCGAATGTGCATCAGCGACCTTTTCTTTGTGACCTATTTATTTTTCTCCCACCAAGGCATGGTAAGCGAGTCTTCAGAGGAGTAGCAGCAATGCCCATACAAAGTCAGAGGGGAAAAGAACCCTAAAGAGAGGCGATCTACAATCATCCTGCAACACACCTCATGGTATCTTTAAGAGGGATCCCTACTCAATGTGGCTTCCTACTCACGTGATGGGCTCTCTGGAGCTTGTGTATTTAGGGTATTACAGCCAATGTTTATGGTAGGGTTATTTTTCCTCTAGCTTATTCACCCAATCTTGCCATGACTTGGTGTAATAAAGAAAAAAGAGGGAGGGAGGCTAGCTACCCTATTTGGCTGCTATCCTTTCTTCTGGCTAGGACTTTTACTGATTCTCCTACTGCAGCTCCTTTCTAATAGGTTCGATAAGCTGGATACTACTGGCTGTGTACAGTCAGGTCACTCCTTACTTAGCATAAATGTGTGTATCAGAGGGCTGCAGGGCTTCGAGCATCTGTTTGCAAAAAGCGCTCTTCCCTCAAGTACCTTCACTCATGGTTTTGATGTCTTCTTCTAATCATAGACTCAGCATTGTTATGGTTGGTCATTTCTGGATCCCGTTGGTCGCCTCTTTCGACTCTTTTGCTTCAGGTAAGTATAGAGAGTCCTCCAAGTCTCAAAGGGAGAAAGCTCCTTGCTCTCATCCCTTTACCCCTCTTGGGGTGCTGTTTCCTATTTTTCTTTTACTATACAGGCTTTTCTCCATGGAGTTCCCTCCATGTCTGTCTGTCCATCTCTCTCTCACTTTCTCTCTCTTCTCCTGTACTTCCAGTTTCTGTGGGGTGTGGTTTTTGAGTATTTCCTGTCCCACACCCAGCCATCTGGAACTGGCAGGAACTAATAAATTGGAGTGTTCCTGCTCTCTGTGCATCCTGTTCCTTTGTCCCTGTCGGGTTCTTTGGTAAGTACATGTGTTTGGGGCACCCGCCTCAGCACTTATTATTCTCTTTGCGGGTTCTTCTTACTCTCTCTTCCAGGCTGGCAGCATGGTCTTTGCTGCCACAATATTCCACATAAGGCATAGCAGTCAATCAGACAGTCACTTTAAGGCTATATCTTTTGTAGTTTCAACAGCATTCAGGTTTTTATGGTTGTGTGGCCACTTAGGCATGTGCAGAACTCTAGTGAAGAAAGTGAACCATACAAAAATATTAACACTCACACTTGCTGATGGCAATCTGGGATCAGGGTCTTTATCTGCTGGCTTTAAAAACTAGGTAACAGTACTTCAGTGGTGAATTATGCCACCTCTGCAAACTCTCTCTGTTTGTGGAGAATTTTAAGATCCTTATAAATGAAAGGGCTTATAAATTACACTTCTAGAGAAGTCAAATAAAAAACATTATTTTTAACAACCATTTTTTTCCTTTAGTTCAACAATCTATCTCCCCTCTCCTCATGTTTCCATTTTATATTCCCAAATATTTTAAAAGAAAGTTTTCTCTTCTCCAAGTTCAGCCCTTCCCATCCTCCTCAATTACAGACTGAAGCTAGAAAGCTCTTAACTGAAATTTTTAATGGTACAAATTACATGAAAAATATAACAACTACGTTATTACTATTATTAACTAGAGTAAAAGTAGCATCTAATTGCTTCATCGCTTTTGTGCATCATTCTCCACCGCTGAATCCTGTTGTTAACCTTTGTCCTGTGCTGCTCAGACAATGCCATGTTATCTGAGCAGGGCTCTGAGTCTTATGCTTTAGCTTGTTGATTTGAACCAGCACAAAATGTGTTGGAATTGTTCACAGAAAAAAATATCAAAATAAATTTGATGGAATTATTGGGGTAATTGAGGGGAGGATTTGGTTTAAAGCATTAAAGTTTATTTTTTCTTAACTGAGCTCTGAATATCAGGATTGTGGCTAAGACAGGCAACCTTAAAGAGCTGAAAACTTGTTTTCATTTTACCAACTAAAGCCACAGTTACACTGGAAGAAGAGCTGGCATGGGGTCATGGACAGACAGTGTCTGAACAGCAACCACTCAGGAGATTCTGCATATATAGATAAAAGAAACAAACTGATTCATGTAGGCCAACAAGGAGCAGCTCTTGTATTGTTTCAGTGTGCAGCATCTGCTCTCTTCAGTATGCACCAGTGTTATCAGGTGAAGAATCAGCCACACCTTCTACCATCCCAGACAGATCTCTTTTTGGTGTGGTATATCTCATGCATGTGCTCTCCAGGTCATCAGACTTGCCCTGAACACAAATAGAGCTTGTTGAGAATTTTCTAGGGAAATGTTTTTCATTGGAAATCTTTTCTTGGAGACAATGTGGCTTTGAAAAATTTCATCTGAAAAACATCAGGTTTCCAATGACAACCTGGTTTCAGGACCCCTAGGGGTTCTAAGCTCCCTGCCAGGGAACCAGGAACCCTAAAATCCCTGGGTCTATCAGGAGCTCTCAAGGTCAGGATGCCTGGTTTCTCAGGTCTTCCAGAGCTGTGGGGTCCCTGGTGCAGAGAAAAGACATTAGAAATATTGGTTGTAAACGTTTCCAGGTTCCCTGATATGCAGGTAGAATCTGGAAGTTCTGGAAGACCCATCTAGAACCAGAGCATTTAGGGTTTCCAGACTCTGCTCAGCAGTGGGAACACCTTAGCTCTGAGGTGGAGGGTTTCTCCAGAGGAAGGGATTGTGACGCTTAGCTATTTTACTTTTTTTTATTTTTTTTTTAATAAAACTTGAACTGAAACATATCAGGTTTTTAAAACATTTTATTTAGACTTCCCTTTCTGTAGGAAGTTTTGAAAACACTTCTTTTCATTTCATTGCAAATTGGAACAAGACCCTTTATGAAATATCAGTATAAGCTACAGAAGTGTTCTCATCTGTAACCCAGACTCATGCTGTCTGGGTAAGGCATGTTGCAGAAGGCACAGGTTAACCAGAACTGACTCTGATTTGTCAACACTTTTAAGTTTCCATGAAAATTTACAAACACTATATTCAAAACTACTAACCAATTGCAGATTTTCTGTTTTCCTACATCTTCCTTTCCTGGGCATCAAATCCTTTAGATACCACCATTCCTTTCTTTAAGCTGCTGAATCTCAATAGATTCAAGCATGCTTGGTTGTGTGTACACATTCATTTCCATTGGAAGAAATCACTCAGCAACCACAGCAGGCCCTGTGCTGCTTTGGACTAACTTAGAGCCATGCAGGGTGAGGTGGGGGCATTTTGCTGCTAAGGAACCTTGTTACTGTGACACAGCAGCCTGCCTCACCCAGCTCTGCTATGGGTCAACAGGCCAGTGCGGGCTGCACAGGAAAGCCAGGAGCTGGACTAGGGAAAGTCTCTGCATACCTGGCTCCTAGTCACTCTGGATTTCCCTTGCCCCTACTCCATGCCCTCCACAACTCAGTGGCAAGAGCAGTGATTTAAAATGTGGTGGCCAGAGTGGGACCTGAAGAAAACCTCCCCAACCCACCTTCTGGCTCCCCCTCCCAGCTCCCCCTTGTCACCCCAGTGCCCATCTGAGTGGTGGGGCAGCCATTTAAAAGCTGGGAGTTGGGAGTGGGGTCCCTGAGCCCTTCTCCCAGCCAGACCCTGCTCTTAGCCACTGGCTTTTAAATCATTCTCCTGCCTCTCAGCTGGGCAGTGAGAAGGCAAGGGGGAGCCATCAGGAACTGGGAGCCAGGTTGGGGAGACTTTCCTGGAGTCATGCTCCTGGCTGTCAGCTTTTACATCACTGTCCCATTGGATGATGGGCACAGCAAGGGGAAGCCAGTGAGAGGTAGCAAAGCCCCTTGCCTCTTCCCGAAGCCAGCAACTGCCTACTTTAGGGAAGAGCCAGCAAGTGGTGGCTGCTGCTCCCCTCACCTCCTAATCTATGGGAGCAGAAAAGCTCCCATAGCTCCACAACACCTTCTCAAAACTGGGGTAACCCCAGTCTTGGAAAGCCAGAGAGGCTTTCACCTGGCTCCACTCCTCCCAGTCCCCAGGAGGAGTTAAGCTGGGAGAAAGTGTAAAGTTCAGTCTCCTTGGAGAAACTCTCACAGGAGCAACATAATTCTATTTTTGCTGGTTTAGTTTTCTCTTGGCCATTTTTGCTCCAGGAGAAAAGTCTGACTGTCTGTACTCTTTTGGTTTTTCTGGAAGGAAAAAGATATTCCTGGTAGAACTGAACCTGACCTTTGCCATTGATTCCATGAGTTGCTTTTTAATTGCAACTAGAACTAACCCAACAGACAACATGTTATTCATGAAGTCTTCTAGAAATACCAGAAGAGCTTCAAGGACACACAGCAGAGTACATTGAAATATTTCTGCATCCTGGGCAAAAAACAGAAAATGAAAATGGAATTTGATTCAGATTACTCTGAAGACCTATTGCTACCATAAATCATGTTATCAGCATCTTTTGTTTATTGTAACTGTCAGATAACAGAGAAAGAATCTAATGATAATCCTGCATTTAGATTAAAAACTATTTCTTGGACAAATTCATTTCAGTGAAATATCACATACAGTATTACTACACATCAGTAGGCTAGCTGGCACTTCCATGATATTTGCCAATACAGCCAAGATCAGTCAGCTCTAGAGACAGAACCCAATTTGACTCCATTTATTTGCTGCTGCAGAGCTTCCCTCATCTTATATCCCTCATTAAGCAGCAGTCATGCATTCTTGTCTAAACATAAGAATAATTTTCCTAAGGTCCCTCAGTGTTTCAAATCCTTTCCTGGAGAATATATTTTCCCTAATTGTTAGGGAGCAAAATTAGTTTCAGCAACAAAACGCAAATCAAATTTGGACAGTAATTAAGAGAGTCAGCTTTTCCAGGGGAAGACTTTTCTTCCTCCAGCTAGGAGTAGAGCGTAGATACTTTTTCCTAATTTAATTATACAATGATATTAAGATCTCTTTTTTCCCCCCACTCTGAAGGATACTGGGCACGTCTACACATTCATTAATGCGTCTTCATTAATGAACATTTAGTTTAGTACTTGCCTAATGAAGTACTAACTAAATGCCCAGTAACTAGAGTTACTGCACAGTAGCAGTAGTGCATGGGTATTTTGTGATGGTTACTGTGCATTAGCTTAATAACACTGTGCAGTAGGCTATTAGCACGGTTTTTGACCAGCATGCTACTGCGCAATGTTATTAAGCCAATGTGCAATGTCTCATGTAGATGGACCTACTGAGAAAGAAGTAAAGAAGACTAAGAAGTTAGAGACTTTTTCTAAACTGAAATCTGAAAATTTTAATAGTTTAAAATGTATCAATTGATTGAGTAAAACTTGAGGAGGAATGGGTGTTTTCAAATTATTTTGTTTTTAAGTAAAGCATAGGATTTAAGAACGATTGGAGAAACCAAATTTAAATAGTTTTATTAAGAAACTTTCCTACTTAAGTAAACAAAAAATTGAGAGAATATTTTTTTGAAAAATCAAAGAAGTTGCATAAATATTGTGACTGTGATTTTGTCTTATTTTCCCTGCCCTTTTATTTTTAGTGTTGTCAGTTTGTTTTGCCTTATGCACCAGATTTTAATAGCATTGCAAGAAGTAATATTCACTCTGCAACAGGGAGGGCTTCTGTTACTTGAAGGGGGAAGCAGCAGCAGGGAAGTCCCCAAGTGGTGGGGAAGACTGCTTATGAGATGGCTGCAGGGGAAGAGAGAGCTAGGGACACATAGGCTGCAAATACCTACTGCTGGGTTAGCTACCTGGAAAGAGGATGATAAGGCAGGGCCCTGCTGGAGCAGTGAAGATACTGCTATGCCAGCCAGGGTAGTAACAGTAAACTTCCCATTGGAATGAAAGAGAGGCAGCTGCACCAGAGCTAGCAAGCTACCTGACCAGAAGGGGGCAGGGCTTGAGAGACATATAAACTCGGGTCCTGAGCCAGGGTGCTCAGTCTGGACCTACAGGCAGCAAGGAAAGGAACTTCTGAGCAGGATGGCTACAGGAGAGGGACTACCTGGTATTTGAGCTGCCCTGGAAACTGCAAGAGGCTTATAGCTTGCAGGGTATAGGACCCAGTGTGGAGGCATTTTCATTAAAGCTAGCGTGCTGAAGTTTTTGTTTAAGCTTTACACTGGTGGACCAGGAGTGGCTACAAGACGAGATGAGGAGGCCATGGTCAGGTGCCTGAGCGGTGCACTGCAGTTAACTCACAGTGGGCTACCAGGGCCACACCAGTGTTTTGAATCTGGACGGGGGCTGGGACTCAGAACACAGAGTGGGCTTAAGCCAAAGGAGCTGGAACCCTAGAGAGGGGCTGAAGTCTAGCCCGTGCACAAGCCAGACAGGGCCAGGGGCTCCGGGCCTGAGAAGGGTGAAGCCAGGGCCAGGGGCCCATGGCCCATGATGGGCAAGACCAGGGCCAAGGACCCAAATCCTGAGGGGGAATGAGACAAGGGCTGGAGCCTGGAAGTCAGGTCTGGTGCAGTAGACTTAGGCTGAGAGAGACTCAGCCAGATAAAAAGGGGCCAAAGCTGGGAAGGCAGAAGCCCTAAGAAGGGTGTGGAGGCTTGAGGAGGTGTGAAGTGATGACTGGTAACATCTGTGAGGCATAGGCTTGGGTGTAGGGGCAGAAGAAGACTACTAATCGGCTTAAGACAACAGGTGCTCTGGGTGGGGCAGAGCGTGGATGGTCCAGGAGAGCCTATCTAGTGCTTGAGGAGCAAGATTGGGACAAGAGGGGTCCAGAAGGGACTTTCTGGCCAGCAGATAGATGAGGTCTTGCTCTGGGATCCTTGGGCAACCTCCCTTTATACAAATTAATTAATTTAATCAAAGCATGGCAGGGTAGGTGGGAGAAAAGGGAGAGTACGTGGAGCGGGGCAGGAACCATGTGGCCACCATGGTAGCCCCTGGGGCCTGAGTCTGCTATAGCTCCTAAAATCATTGAGGTCAACGGAACTTTTAAAGACCTTCATGACATAACTCACTATGAAATAAGTGTCAAAACTTGTAACTGGGCCTCTTGGCAAAAATTATTTCCATCAAGCAACAGGTTGCACTATGTGACCTGGTTCATGTTTACATAGCATAATATCCAATGGGGGAAAAAAAGCACCTTGCTCTGCCAGAACTTGCCAGCAAAGGAAAATGGGAAACTTCTGACAAGGGCTCTCTTCCACCACTCCCCACTTGCCTTCAGCTGTGCAAATGAGCTTTGAGCTCGCTTGCTGAGATCCCTCTGGGTGAAGGACTTGCTCCCCCAACCCTTGAACAGAGCAGGGGAGACCTGGGTGAAGGGAAGGAGGACAAGTAGAGTAGTGAGGCTCAGACTCTCCCAGGACATCTGCTGAGTATATGTTTTCTAGGCCTGTGTGAAGCAGCTAATATTCACTTCGGATTCGGATTTGGCTGATTTGGGGGACAGTGATTCGATTTGGTGATTTGTATCACTGGCCTGAATCAATTCAGCTGAATCTGATTCGGAGATTCTCTTTCCTGGTGGTGTCAGACAGCAGAAAGGCAGGGAGGTGTAAAAACCTTTCTTTCTTATTTAGCAATGAAGTTTGTAAGTCCCAAAATGGCAACTTTTGCACTTCCCCTCTCTAAGATTTCAATTATCTGCAGGTAAAGCAGTTAGGCGTGTTAATCTGAAGTTATGCAGAAAGCAGGATACTAATGCAACTTATAGACTAACTGGAATTGGAGATGTATAAGCTTTGTCATGCAGAATCTTTGTTTGTGTTCTGGCTCTCAAGATAGAGAGAGCTTAAACACTGCATAAAGAAGCAGACTTGAAGGCTAGTTGAGCAAAGGGACAAAGGGTGGTGAGACATGACATTTTCCTGCTGAGGCACTCTGAGGCAACAAAGTCCAACATGAATCACAGAAAGACCCCTTGCAGAAGCAGAAAGTGTGTGTGTGCGTGCGTGTGTGGTGGTGATAGGGGTGGGGGTGGGGAGAGGGTGTTCAGCAGTCTACACTAAGATGCTGAAAGACCTGGTCAAATATTATCATTTTCTGTATAGTATGCCACACTTTCAAATTAAAACATGGTACATATGAGCATCAGATATTTTCTACATTTAATAAAGACAATCTTTGAAGCTGGATCACCACTTTTGCATCTCATTATTGGGTGAATTGCTTGAAGATGTTGCTCCATTAACACATGAATTGCACTTCAGTACTTGTTCTAATTTCAGATGAAGTTTGCAGTCTAGTAGGTCCCTGGGAGACATTGCATTTAATTCACTTGCATGCTCTTTTAAGGGTCAAAACCATAATATTATATATTTTTTCAATTGTTAACAGTAATAATATGGCATCCTGTATACATACACTGCTTAATAAATATTAAACAAATTCCAGCTCACAACTTGTCTCTGCGTTTGAGTGTAGGACACACAATCACTGAAAGAATAAGTGGTACTATAATATTATTTAATTCTTGTTCATATATTAATCAACAAAACAATGTTTTTATTCTGTAAAATACACCTTTCTATACAGAAGCTCCTACATGAATACATAATTCCAAAATGTTACAAATTCAGAAGTGCCATATTTACACAAGGATGAGGTTTTTCCCCCTATTCAGCATGAGGAAAAACAATTTCTATTGCATTTGGTATAAAGGGAATCATCAGCAGTTTTGGTCAAAATTTTTCAACAGGACATTTTGCATCAAAAATTACAGAAATCAGAATGTTTAACCAGAATGTTTCATCTTTATGAATTTTTATATAAACATGCCAAAGCATTTTGCTTCAACACTTTTTTGTTTTTTCTTCAATAACATAAAAAGATTTCATTTTAATAAGGCTGAAATATGTTTTTTGATGCAGTAAAATGCTTTGCTTGACTATACTTCAAAATGTTTTCTTTAAGTTTCTTTTTATTAAAATACTATTTTAATGTATATTTAGTATGGTATTCAATATCATTTATTACATATAAGGTTTTACAAAAAGGGATATCAACCCCTAGCATCAATGGCTTCATCTTGTTTTAGAATCAACATAATTTGAAGAACATGGTAGGCTAATGTTGGTCATCAGTTAAAGTACTGCTCAGATTCAAGATTTGGAACAAACTCTGTAACACTGTGTGTGTTGTGGGGGAGATGGGGGAGATTCCTTTCCCTCAAAGTGACAACATTTATACTGCACACCTGCCATTCAAAAGTCTGCTAAACAAACCTGGCAAATTATAGTGTTACTCAACTACTTGCATATGCAGGCAGGAAGCACTGAGAATGAATGCAGCAATCATTTAATGAATGAGAATCCAAATTTTTAACATAATCTTAAAGCTGAAATGAGATGACATTATTGAAACAAACAAACAAAAATAAACTGTTCATGTGGAAAATAGCCCTTTTTCCTTTGCTAATTGAGCCCTCTGAATATTTTTATATAGCATGCATTAATATTTATTCCTTATATACATAACTATCATTTTCTTTCCTTATGAAAAAAATCAAAAAGGGATTACACAAGAAAATTGTCCCGACAGAGTCTATTATAAAGTACTTTATGATTCATTGTGCTGCTCTTCAGCACAGGTCAATAGTTGTGATACCACAGCCTGGGTTCACACATGCAAATAGTAGGAAGATTAATTTTAGTGCACAAGAAACTCAAGGGCTGGTGCGATTCATCATCAATCACTATCGGTTCCTGTTTATGCCAGGGCTTTAAAGAGAATCCTGCTAACAAACAGGATACGATATGAGACACAAGCCTGCTCTCTGTCAGTGTGATGAAGGACTTGGGGAAAGTTGAATACAAGTGGAAAAATTTCAAGGGAGAAGGTGAGAGCTGTGAAAAATCACTTTGCAAGGTTGCAAAGTAAAATGCAAGTTCCTGTCCTGAGTTAGCATCTGACAAAAATGTTTCTCACATACATTCTTACATGGGAAGCACTATCATCTCATGGATAAAGCATAGTCTCAAGTTTCTGAAAGAGTAAGGAATTATACTGCCTCTAGTGCTCCTATGAGAATAATGCTAAGTGCAAGTATGCCTAAGAGGCAATGATTTCAAATGCAGGTATCTCAATTCCAATGCCTAAATCCATATTTAAGCATCTAAATGACTAAATAAATTGGTTGATTTTCATAAGTGCTGAATACCTGCATGTTTCTTTTAAGTGAATGGTAGCTATGGGTCTTCAGAGCCTGCACAAATAGAGCTTTTTTTCAGCAAATGTATCCTTAAATATATAGCTAGGTAGGGAAAATCTGGCCAAGGTACATTACTATAGGATCTACATCTGACACCCTTATTCATGATGAGTGGTCCCTTAATCTTATTTTCTGTGATCTTATTACAGTAATCTTTACTGTAATAAGATTACAATAACCTTTACAAGCAATCTTATTTATTGATATTTACTGAACATGAATGAAATTGGTAGTTTCAGGCCGACAAAAATAGCTAAAGAAATATCAATGCATTTTATTAAAGCAAAGAGACATATGGAGCAGTATCCAAGGCCTAAACACGCTGTTGTGCATCTGAAAACTGACAAACAAAGCAAATGAAAATAAATCTAATCCAAGCCAAAAGGGAAAAAAAAAACAGCTTCCTTATGATAAATATGCTAGCTAACATCACACAAGTAGGCCACAGCAATTGACAAAAGGTATTACTGCGCTAAAGGCAATGAGTGAACTGTGTCTGTTGGTTCTGGGTGTCTGAAATGTGTATTTGTACAAACCCGACAGGATTGAATTACTCAAAAAGTAGAACTTTTTCAACAACAGAGTTTGCTGCTGCTGTTACTGTTTTTATTCTGTTCTAAATCAGTGACCACTATAAAAAGTGACAGGAATGACACTAGAACAGCTACTAGGCAACAGCTGGGTGCAGTTATGCCAAGCCAAAAAAAAGCCCCTGCCAACTATGGGTATAATAAAAATGGGCAGATAGTATTACAAGTGCTTAAAAACCAATTTCTTTTATGAAACACTGGGTCAAATATGGCTACGTAGAAAAAGTATAGATATTTTTGCTCTTCTGTTTACAATAAGATTGAACAACACACATGACTGGTGTATATGTTTATTTAGCTACCTACTCCATATGAAGCTGGACTATGAAAACAGCAGTAATTTCTTAGAAGGCATTAAGCTCACTGAAGATCATTAAAAGAGCCATAATGATATCAGACCTAGATTAGCTTGAATGGAAGTTTTTCAGAAGCCAGATATGCCCCTAAATTAGGGGAGGGCAAAATATAAGCCATGGACCAGAGTCAGCCTGCCAGGCAATTCCAGGTGGCCCACGAGTCCCCTCTGTAAGCCTTCTGTAAGCCCTGCCCTGGGCTGCCCCTCTGCAAGCCAGCCTGTCCCTGCAGGAGGTACGGCTCTGGTTGCTAGCCCCCCTCCCTCACCACCCCCAGCCTGGTCTGACCAGCCCCCAGCCCTGAGCTAGGGGACACTAGAGAAAAAAAGCCTCTGCTTGGCAGAGTTTTTTGCTGGCATCCCTGTAGCTAATTCCAGCCTCCCCACCTTTCTCCAGGTTGTGTCAACCCTGACTTTATAAAGTAAGGAAAACCTGTAACACTTTTGTTAGGAAAAAGCAGGCAGTTATAATTGGGTACATGACCTCCTTTGTTATTACAAATAATCAGAGTCTAGAGCTTTATGTAAGGAAGTTGAACAGAAAACACCGTTTCAAGAAGATGCTCTGTGCGGAGAAGAAGTCCGATCAAGATGCATCGGACGGTGAGGAGGGAGAAACATCCATGTATATAATCCATCAAAATGGCAGCCCTGACAGACCCCAAACAACTGTGCAATTAGAAGTTACAAGCCCAGAGTTTCCGATTGTTTCGGGAAGCCATAAATCTGACACAAGCTGAGAAGCTGCCACCCAGGTGGGGTGTGCTAAAAACAAAAGACCACACAGTATTACCGTACATCTTATACATAGCATGCTAGGACTGTCATCCTAAGTATAGTTCCTGGTTTCTAACACAGTCTGATTTTTACATCAACTTTGCTTATGTAACATTCACACATACTTGGGGCTGTGTGTGGTCAAGTGTGTTCTAGTTTTATTTTTCTGTGTATCTTGTTTGTGCTGCATAGTTAGTTTCCTCTACATCTGGAGAGACCCACCTCCTGTAGAACCAGTTGAGTGACTGGCCAAATCCGGGAGTGCTGAGCCCTTTGGAATTCACTGGTCTGCATTAACCATGTTCCAATGAGGTTGCTTTTTGACTGGGGCTCTGGATGAGGTCAGAAAAGATATTTAAGGTTGAGGCCACCTGGTCTGGCATTCTCTCTCTTCTTCCTGGGGTTGCTGAAGTCTGAATGCTGATTTGGGAGCCAGAGAGGCCTGCTTCTTATGGGGAGGGTGGTGACACCCTGCTCTTCACTGATGAAGCAGACTGAAGCTATGTGATGGGAAAGCCTCAGGTACAGGGAGAGAAAGTCTGTCTCAGGGCTTGAGACCTCTCTTCTCTCCCTCTTCTTTCCCTTTTTATTTTCTGGGTTTTTGAGTGGTGATGTCATGTGGGGGTCTATCAGTCTCTGCAGCAAATGGGTCAAGATTGGAGCCTGGCAGTTTTATGGGCATGCTCTAGGGTAGGGCTAAGAGTCTGGCATGTTTTAGTTGCTATTGCAACTTCATTTGGGTTCAGCATAGCTGTGCCACTAAACCTCAGTTATGTGTCTGGCTGGCTGGATGTCATGAGTGTATCTTTCCTCAGTGCAGGCTGCCCAGGAATGAGGTCCTGGAAGCTACTGGCCATGCAGGCCTTGAGTGGGATGATGCCATGAGAGTATCATTCCCTAATGGAGACTGATCAGGAGACAGGGTCCTGGTAGTCACTGTGTTGGGGATTGTAGTGTCTCGGCACGGTGGTATAGCTGAGACTACTTGTCCAGGCTGCAGCCATAAGCCTGGGCCCTTTTTGCTGTTTTACAGCTGCTGCATTTCAGTGCACAGTATAGGGCTGAACCCTAGCCATATGTTGGATGGCAGACTTGGGCCAGGGTGAAGCCCTGGCACTTCTTGTTGCTTATTTAGGCCTCAGTGGTGTCTAGGTCTGGTTGGATTTTTGCTGCCCAGTCCAGGCCCAGTGAAATAAGCCTGGGCCTTCTTTTGTCCCTTTTGCAGTTTATGCCCCAACCAAGTGCTGTGGTTGGGTGCTAGTTCGAATTTAGACCCAAGCCAAAGTAGACCTGGTTCCCCTTTTGTTGTTTCACAGTTGTTAGGTATCAGCGTAGCAGTGTAGTAGTAGCTAGACTACTTGTCCAGCCTGCAGCTCTTTTGTTGTATGTGTTCAGACCTGGGTGCAGGACTGACCTGAGTCCCCTTTTTATTATTTGACAGTAGGGCTGAGCGAAACAGCACCATTTTTTTTTACTTCCGTTTTGCTGTTTCAATGGGACAGTGTTTCACTTTGAGTTCTGTTTAATTTTGAAAGCACTGTTCCATTTTGTTTTGTCGAAACTGCTTTGCTGTTTCGACACTGTTTCGACATTTCGTCCATAGGCTATAATGGGGAAGCATGAAACTGCCTATAAGTTTGTCATTTCTTTCCTGATTTGGATTAAACTTGTGGGATGGTAGCCCCTTCTGAGGCCATGAAGCTTGCCAAGTTTCAAAGAGATAGGTGCAGGGGGGGTTCCGGGAAACTGCACCTCAAAGTCTTGAAAGCAAAACTCATGTCACGTAAGTGTGTTAAGGCACAGCAAGATGAAAACTGTAGAGATGGTAGACCCTGCTGACACCACAAAGCCTTCCAAGTTTCAGGGAGATAGGTTCAAGGGTTTTTGGGAAATTGCACCTTAAGCTGCTGACAAGCAAAACTTGTGATGTGTGACTGTGTGTATGTTAAGTCACAGCTGTGTTTCTGTCCCTCCCCCAGAGCATTGGGATTGGAAGGGACCTCAGGGAAGGATCGCAGTCACTGGTCAGCTACACATGTTAATGTCAGAATAGTCTATGCCCCCTCTTCCCCCTCCCTCTCCTTAGTTTCTCTTTAGCTGCAAGCAAGCCCAGTTTTGAAACTCGAAATGTTTCGAAACTTTTGAAACATTTCAAGTGTCCTCGTTTTGTTTGAAGGCTGCTTCGAGGTCTTTTGTTTCATTTCAATTTCGCTGTTTTGAGCTCACAACAAGCCAAAACAGCATCTAAATGAAACACCCAGTGAAATTTCACACAGCCCTTTTTTTACAGTGGTTGTGTCTCAATAGAGTTGTATTGCTGAACCCTGCTATATGTTTGTTGTATGTAGCAGCCTGGCCCATTTTGGACCTGGCACATGTTGCTTTTGTGGTTCTGTGATCTGACCAATTCAACACTGGTTGCTGGTCAGGCTCTTTTGCTGTTTGGCTGGCTTTTCTCTGAGTTCCCTTGCAGTTTCCTGCCCAACCTAGCTGGGATTAGGACTAAAAACCTTGTGGTGCAATATGATGATGAAAACTGCTTTTCATCCCTCAAATCCACTTTCACCCCTCAAATCGATGTGGAAGTGAGAATCAGTGCTACAGTTTTGCAGGGAGCAATGAGAGGCCCTTTGCAATGCAGAAAGACCTATGATTTCTAGCAGGCCCCTGCAGTGCAGTGGACCCATTGGATTCTCTGGTGTGGGTCCCCTTTTTCCAGTCCATTGCTGAAGGGCAGGCATAGGGGTGCAGGCCCCCTGAACTACCCTTTGGGGAGCCCTAAATCCTAGACTTTACATGTGTAAAAACCCTGCAGGGAGGGTGCCACCTATAGACTTTGGTTTGTAGTTTGTAGTGCTTTAAAATTATAGTTAGTGATTACTTTGGGGTTTTTTATGCTTTGTAATAAATCTGGGTTTTGTGTTTGGGAGAAAAGTGTTGTTGGTTTTATTGGACACCCTAATAATCCATTAGTATTTCCCAGGTAAAGTGGGTTGGGGCTCGAGCCAAGGTAAAATATATTCAGTATCCCTGAAAATGAACTCAGCCCTTGTTACTGCTGACAGGTGCTCAGCAGAAGGGTTACACTTACAATGAATAACTGTAAGCTTTGTAATCAAGTATGAAAACAAATCACATAAATATTCTGTATGCTTGTCCACAGATCCTGACATCTGATCCCTCTACAGAAGAAACTATCTTCAAGATTTAACCAAGTCTCTCCTCTGCTAGTTACCTGTACTATAATTGGGTTAGCAGAATTTCCTTTTGTGAAGCCACAATGCAGGTCTAGAAGGCCTTAGCAACAAACATTTAGGAGCTGTTGTAGTATGAGCAGGGATTTAAATGAGTAGCATCTTCAGAAGTAATGGATGGTAGTAATGCCAGTGGAATACATTCTGCAAGTATGTAAAGTGCTTGGCAGTTGGCAATGATTCTTGATAAACAGGTAAATATACCTTTAAGGAATGGCAAGAGAGGATAAAGTATTCCACAAACTGAAACTGGAAGCTATCCAGTGGGTCTGATTTATAGTATTGCTGAATTCTGGACAAACTTCATAAGACAGAGGAAAAACCTTTTAAAATATTCTGGGAGAGAGGCAATTCTAAACATTCAACCCTGCTAATTGTTTCAAAGAACAGGTACAAATATTTCCTTAGGAATTAGCATGGTTGCACAAGGCATTTTGAGCAGTGGAGCTCCACAAGGGAGTGCAGTGCAAAACGGGTGAAAGATTAGATGTGACTGATAGAAAAAAGTAATTTTGCTTTAAAAGATGGTGTTTGGTGCTTCTGTATTATATCCTTAGAAAGAGAAGGAAGTGGAAAAGCAAAGCAAATGTGTTTAGTGAGTAAGAAAATACATTTAAATATTTTAAATGCAATTACTTTTTTTGCCCAAGGCAAAACATGAAAGGGACATTTCCTCTTTTCACTACTGATTCAGGAATCATTCCTGATTGTTGCTTAAGTAATGCTAACAGTGATGGAATAGGTCTGTTACAAAGCTTATTGAACTCAATGGAAGATTGAATAGACTTCAATGGGTTTCAATCAGGTCCTTTTGTCCATATTTTAAAATAAATCATCGACATTACAGAGGTGTGAAATCTGAAACAGTTCCAGATGAGTTTTACTTCTGATAATACTTTTCTAAAATCAGAATGGAATGTATCCCAGTTTTGGACAAATAAATAAATAAGCAATAAATAAATAAAACAATAGGGCTGTGCGAAGCTTCGGTCCCTGATTTGATTCACTGGAGATTCAGCCCAATTCAATGGCTGAATCTCTGAATCAAATCAGAAGACCCTTCAATCTCTCTGAATCGAACCAGAGCCCTACAAATGGATTCAGAGAGATTCAGAAAGATTCAGATTCATAGATTCATAGATTAATAGATGTTAGGGTCGGAAGGGACCTCAATAGATCATTGAGTCCGACCCCCTGCATAGGCAGGAAAGAGTGCTGGGTCTAGATGACCCCAGCTAGATGCATATCCAACCTCCTCTTGAAGACCCCCAGGGTAGGGGAGAGCACCACCTCCCTTGGGAGCCCGTTCCAGACCTTGGCCACTCGAACTGTGAAGAAGCTCTTCCTAATGTCCAGTCTAAATCTGCTCTCTGCTAGCTTGTGGCCATTATTTCTTGTAACCCCCGGGGGCGCCTTGGTGAATAAAACCTCACCAATTCCCTTCTGTGCCCCCGTGATGAACTTATAGGCAGCCACAAGGTCGCCTCTCAACCTTCTCTTGCGGAGGCTGAAAAGGTCCAGCTTCTCTAGTCTCTCCTCATAGGGCTTGGTCTGCAGGCCCTTAACCATACAAGTGGCCCTTCTCTGGACCCTCTCCAGGTTATACGCATCCCTCTTGAAGTGCAGTGCCCAGAATTGCACGCAGTACTCCAACTGCGGTCTGACCAGTGCCCGATAGAGGGGAAGTATCACCTCCTTGGATCTATTCATCATGCATCTGCTGATGCACGATAAAGTACCTTTGGCTTTTCTGATGGCTTCGTCACACTGCCGACTCATGTTCATCTTGGAGTCCACTAGGACTCCAAGATCCCTTTCCACTTCCGTGCCACCCAGCGGGTCATTCCTTAGGCTGTAGGTGTGCTGGACATTTTTCTTCCCTAGGTGCAGCACTTTGCATTTCTCCTTGTTGAACTGCATTCTGTTGTTTTCTGCCCACTTGTCCAACCTGTCCAGGTCTGCTTGCAGCTGTTCCCTGCCCTCCGGCGTGTCCACTTCTCCCCATAGCTTTGTGTCATCTGCAAACTTGGACACAGTACATTTCACTCCCTCATCCAAGTCGCTGATGAAGACATTGAAGAGTATCGTTCCAAGGACCGAGCCCTGCGGGACCCCACTGCCCACACCCTTCCAGGTCGAAACCGACCCATCCACCACGACTCTCTGGGTGCGACCCTCTAGCCAATTCACCACCCACCAGACTGTGTCATCATCCAAGTCACAGCCTCTTAACTTGTTCACCAGTATGGGGTGGGATACCGTATCGAAGGCCTTCCTGAAGTCTAAGTATACGACATCCACCCCTCCTCCTGTGTCCAGGCGTTTCGTAACCTGGTCATAAAAAGAGAACAGATTAGTCAGGCATGATCTGCCTGCTACAAACCCGTGTTGGTTTCCCCTCAGCATAATTTGTCCTGCCGGGCTCTCGCAAATGTCCTGCCGCGCTCTCGCAAATGTAACATAGATGTTACGTTTGCGCAAATGTAACATAGAGATTCTGACATAGACACAGCTTTAAATGTTTTTTCTGCATACCTCTAGGTAGCAGGCAGCTGGTGAATACTGTGATGCTGGGGTGAATGGAATGTCCCACAGGAGCCCGGGCGCTCTACAGTGCACTCGGCAACACACCTGGCAGTGGACCAGAAGCACTTCTGGTCCACTTCTGGGTTCACTGTGGAGAGCATGGAGGGGGGTGCCCTTGCACTCTCCTGGCTCGGTGACTGGTGCCTCCTACAACTGGGAGGGTGCCCGGGCTCCCCACATGGCTGATTGCCAAGCCAAGCTGGGGTGGGGGGGTGCCATGTGCACTCTTTGGCGGACCCGGAAGTACTTCCCGTCCACTTCTGGGTTCGCTGCTAAGCGTGCAGGGCCCCTTGCCCCTGCCCCCCACCTCCCCACATTCCTCTGGGACACTTCATCTGCCCCAGCATTGCAGCATTCATGAGCCACGCCTGGTACCTCAAGGTATGTAGAAAAAACATTTAAAGCTGTGTCTATGTTCAAATTGCTGATTCTCCGAATCAACATTGAATCTTCAGATTTGGATTTGGATGAATCAAATTGGAGACGGTGATCCGAATCAATAAATCGAATCACGGTCCCTATTTCAGGCCAAATCCCATTCCAAATTGAATAGGGCCTATTTTGCGCACCCCTATAAAACAGCCTCCCCCTGATTTATTCTAACTGATTGACAAGAAGAAACTTATGAGATCTATTTGGGAGAGGTTGAAACTGTGAGCAGTGATACTTTTTAGGTAAAGACTTAAGGACTTAATTTTAGTGTATGTGTGACCTACTGTGAGTCTTATTATTAGTAGTATTATTATAATTTTATTCTTCTTCTTCTTCTTATTATTGTTATTATATCAACCAGTCAAGAGGCAAGTATCCCTCTAAAATATAATTATCCACTCAAACTGTCCATTCTAAGACAATGAAAGTTAAGAACAGTGTCAATATTGTAACAGATGAAGTCAGATCATGCCAATATTTAACAGATTGTAGTCCATGAACTGTATAACTAGTAGGGAAAGACAAAATACAAAATACACACCATGTCAATATTATAGAAGGTAAAATTACACCCTGGTACCCCCTTAAAGTCAGTCTTCATACCCAACCTAAGATTGCTACTTTAGAACACATATTTAGCATAGATGAAAGTAATAAGCCTGAAGCTAGATCCCTTTAAAGGCAAATCATGTTTTGCTCAGTGAGGCTAAGAACCTTCTTCAGTTTAAAAGGTCACTTCCAAAAATATGGTTTTAATCTAATGTTATACAGATAAATCTGGGTTTTCTCATGAATTTCTTAATTGAGTGGACTCTGGGGAGAATTCGAGGATATATGCTAAAACAATGGAAATAATTGTATCCTATAACTATACCCTTTTTATTTTTAGAATTTGAAAACACAGGGTGCATCTCCATATGTAGGACCATGTGCTTGCAGCAGCAAAAATTGTACTTTTTGCCGCAGTGCACTCCCATGCACATGTGCTTTGTGGTGGAGCAAACTGCCCTTTCCCCGCTTCTCCTGTTTCGTGGCTTGCTGGAGGAGCTGGGGAACAACTAAAGGAGTGGAGACTCTCTGGTCAGCAGCCAGAGCATCTCCTAGGAGGAACAAACCTCTGTGCCCGCCCGTGCATGCTCTTCTCATTTGTGCTGCTCCATTTTTTTTCGTGCTTTTATTTATTTTTTTTTGGTACCAGGATTTCCTTGTAAAAAAATTTGCAAATTTGCAGTGTGGAGCATGTTTCAATGTTTTGAGCATGTGGTTTGTGGTAATCATAAAGAGGATTGCAGTGCCACAAACTGCACATGCCTGCATGTCTGGATGAGGCCATGGTGTGTATGTGAGTGCATAGAACATGTACATGTGTGTATCTCTTTACAGACATACACATAACTATAAGGCTTGAATGTTCTATGCAGTGCACCCCTATTTAGGAAGTCCATCAGCTAACAGGTAACACTTCTCTATTTTATTTAGATACTGGTGACTAAATGTGTATGCTGCCCTTCTAAATAGGGTGACTTACATTTTGACACAAAATAACTTATTTTCCAAGATCAAGGCAATATACATATCATATCTCTATAATATTATTAGGTTGTACCTGTTAACACATTGTTTAGTAATACACCCAGCTAGTTTCAGTCAAAGTAATTTTAAAAAATCTGATAGATATATATTTAGAAATCTCCAGATTCAGTAAGAAAATCATGTCTAAAGCTTACATTCCTGATCTGTGTGCTAATAAGCACCCTTTAGATGCCCCCCAAAATGATATAAAATTGGTTTCTCTTTTGTCAAGCTCAACTTTATTTTTTTTTTAATTTTTGTAAAAAATAACCGAACTTCAATTTATAGCTCACTGTTGTTCCCTCCTCAGTACTTTCTGATACCTGGATAAAATACTATAAGGTTCAAAGCTATTTGTAGACTTATAAAAAGCTTTATATGGAATTCTCATTCAAAATGTCATGCTGTCTTTCAGGCAGCCGGACAGTATGAAACTCTCTACATAGTGGTATGGTCACTTGAGCCCTTTTTAGTGAGGCTGGAAAATATACTTTGGAAAGTGACTATTATGGGAGTTTATAATGCAATTCCAAGTTTGGAGTCCTGGGGGAGCCATGTTTCCTGTTTTAGGAATCTGAAAGTAAATGCATTTTTAGTTTTAATCATAGATTTTTTTTCCCCCATCAGCTAATTCTGCAAAGGCATCTTGAGTTCAAAAGTCGAACTAGGTTCTTTCCTTCTTGTGTGTTAGCACTAATAACAAAGACTCTGCAGGCCAAATTCTGCTGTCAGTTACATCTCTCATGCCTTGATGACAGCTGTGCAACTTTGCTGTATTCACAGCTACAACTGACTGGTGTTTGTGAACTCTTCTGTTCATGTTAAACAAGAAAGAACAGAATTAAAGTCCCTCTCTTACCTATATCAGCTTCATCTAATGGGACAGGGTAACTCCAAGATAATAGTATATATTGCTACAAGACTCCTCTTAATCCTGCCCCTCAGTTTAACTCTTTACTGAAGCACAGGTGAAAGTTGCCTTTCTGGGACTTTTCTGCAAGTATTACACTGAGTTAACTGAGCTGTTATACATGGTCATTAGTAAAAATGTATAGCTAAGAAGGTGTTAATGGGTCCCTATCAACTTAAAAAGAAAAAGAACTTACAGTTCCTTAGTAAGGCAAACATGTAATGCGTATGAAAAATTAAGTGTGAAGTACATAACAGTGAAAATTCAATACTAAGTATAGTATGTATAACTTGATAACAAAATACCATGGACACTATGAAACAATTTTTAAATAGACAATTATTAGACACTGAGGGAAATTCCTATGCAGTTTATAAGGTCTAGCAGGAATCCTATTTCACTTTGCTGAAATCCCTAAAAAATGTTAATGCAAAATAGGGGGGCTTCCTCATCTTCCTCACTGATGACTTAGTCTTAAAGCTAACCTAAAGGCATATTACAAAAGTTGATAGGTTAATGGTGTTGGGGCCGAGGGGCTGTGGCCAGCAGCCCAGGCACGTGGGCCGGGGAAAAGGTCAGCACGGCGAACTAGAATTAGGCACTGACGCGTAGAGGTTGATTAAAGATTGTTTTACTTACATCGTAGGTGGTTGCGGTGCAGGCAGGAAAAAACTTTCTTGAGTTGCAGTTACAAAAAGACACACGTGGAGTTTGCTAGGCTCCACAAAACAAACACGAGCAGAGCTCTGCATACACACTCAAGGAGTTTGCTAGGCTCCTTGGAACGACCGAAATGAGAGTCCGAAAGGTGACTCTCGACAAGCGCGCAGGGTAGGGTACGTCGAGGGATCATGCGGCGACGGGGAGAGAGTCTTGGTAGCTGATCAAACCACCGGTTGGCTCCGAGACACGCGCAGAGTTTGTTAGGCTCTACCACATGGCTCAGAGTTCTCCACGAGATGGATGCGGAGTCCCCCTAAATGAGGTCCTCCCCGGAGATCTCCGACTTGGACAGAAACTGCTCAAGCCTCTTATATGGCTAGCAAGCCAATCGCTAGCCGCCACGTGGGAATAATTTAGAAACAGCCAATAGTGGGGTATGAATTTGCATGCGAGCGGAGGGAACTCCTTTGCACCGGGTTTTTCTCTCTGCAGCTGAGAATTGCACCGTGCAAAGAAAGCTCCATGGGGCGGGAAATAATTCTGCAGTGCCGAAGCACACACAAAATCATTGGGTCATGACAAATGGTTTTTCAGGGACCTGGGCAGAGTGGAATAGACTTGCTTTTGGGCACTTTAATCCATATAGGTATCCAATAGGTAGAATAGAATCTAATCCTAAATAGATTGGTGTTCCTTACAAAGATTTCCTTCACTTTATTGCTACTATATATATTTAATACAAGTTCTGAGCATTATGTTACACCTCTGTGGGCATGTCTACCTGTGCTAATTTAAGGTACTTTAGCCTGACTTAAGGCACATTAAGGGCACACATCTTTACATGCATGGCCATACTGTGCCTTAAAAATGGCAGTTTTAGGCAAAAACAGGTATCAAACTTACATGCAAATAGCTAAAGTGCATTAATGCACATGTAGACACATTAAGGCATATTAATGCTATGTATGGACTGATTTGGGACTAACTTTAATCCCATGTCAGTCTGTACACATGGCATTAATGTGCTTTAACATGTGTCAGTGTAGACGCAAACCTATCTCACCTTAATGTGCATTAAACTAATGCACATTAAATTTAGACACACCCTCATGCCTCCCTGGCTCAGCAATCAGCTATGGGGGGACCTCAGGTGCCCTCCCCCAGACCCAGGAGGCACTAGTCACTGAACCGGGCTGTGCGAGGGGGGCCCCCCAGTGGGCTGTGGACTGGAAGTGCTACCTAAAGGTATGTAGGAAAAACAGTTAAAGCTTTCTCTATGTCCGAATCTCTGAATCTTTCTGAATCTCTCTGAATTAATTTAGAGGGTTCTGATTCAACTTGGAGAGATTAATGGGTCCTCTGATTTGATTCAGATTAAGAGATTTAGCCCCTGAATCAGGTCAAATCTCCACCGAATCAAATCAGGGACCGAAGCTTTGCACAGCCCTATGAGAAAGTACGTTCTTTCAGTATTTCAAATCCTCAAGAGATCTTGAGAAAATTATAGTTTTGAATTGCAGTGTTGTGTGTACATTCCAGTTATGAAATAAATAGTAAAAAATAATAGTGGAAGTGGTTCACATCCCTGGAGTGGCATATTGATAGTAGGCTAAATACTATACTGGGACATCAACTAAAGTCATAAACAATTCCTGTGAGGAAGGTATGTTAAATATGATTGTCTCCAAACTTCCAGTATGGGCATCTGGGGCACAGGCAGGTGAAGTGGCTTGAACCAGTATCCTCTGTAAATCAAGTCTTGTTCCATATTAGTTCCAGTAGACTACAGTACTTAATCAGGGTTTGATTTTAAAAAAATATATATCTAAAATATACAACAGACACATGAACATCTTATCACTGCTAAAAACTAGAAGAGGAAATGAGAAGTCAACAAAGAAAATAATGGTAAAAAAGCAGAGAAGGAGGCATTGAGCATAAACTCCACTAGAGTAAAATGTTTACAAAAGGGTAAGATTTCAAATTGGAAAAGAAGAAAGAATGCAATTAGTTGATCAGAGAAGAAGGAGGCTTTCATTACATTAAAGTGGTGACAATGAAATAAAAATCAGAACAGTGCTTATTGTGCAGTTACATGGAATTATATAAAACTGAGAAGAAGTGAATGAGTAAAAACAATGGGGGAAACAAAACAGTAATGAAAATGGGCAAAGAGCTAGTGGGAGGACTTCCTGAGATTAGTACAAATTCAACAGAAATACAATTCTCACATTCCTACTTTCACTTGTATTTCATTATATGAAATGGACTTTGAAATAATCATCTGAATATGACTATGAATGCCTCTTAATAAAAATGAAGAATTCTTTTTTCTTGTCAAGACCATTAGATACGTTTATTGATTTTTTCCCCCTAACTACTTAACTTTATGCTTTAGAAATGCTAGCTACTTCCATACCTTGAACTTCTTGGCTATAAATTAATCCAAATAATGTGGTACATTCTTTTTCATGCTGTACTATAAACTAATGCAGCAAAGACAAGGCAATATAAAGATTGTTGTCCTGGAGGTAATGCAGAACTTTTGAAGAAAAGTGAATTTGCATTTGCTGTGGGATCTGCCAACTCCATAGTATGGCATGCAGCTCAAGAGCAGTATCGAGCTCATCATATATACATCAGTGTACATTAGTATTGTTGACTGCTTGCCATTTAACTTTGTTACAGTAGTTGCTGTGTTAAAAATTTGGAACTTGCCTTCAGAAGGGTTGGTATACAGTTGATTCAATTTCCACACAATGGTGTTGGGTGAGATCTTAGATGGGATTGGATTGACTGAAGAATTAGAGAAACTGCTTTTCAATAGCTGGATCAGCCAAGTAAATTAAGTCTATATAAACTAATGTCTCAGGCTGATAGATGGCTATCACAAATTTCCATTATCCAATTAACACAACTTGAAGCTCATCTACACCAATATAAAACTGCTGAACTCCACCGACTTTTTAGAGAAATTTTACCTAATTTACTTTGGTCTCAAATCAGAATGAAGTCACTCATGCTTTTTAAAACAAAGATACATAACATAGCATTGGATTTTTTTTTTATTGTAAAAGAAGTTTTTCATGTGAGAATGAAAGTTCTGGAATCTCCACCATTAACTGAGGGCATACCACTCTGAAGTATGTTTGGTGGCCATCTGAGGAGCTGCCCAGCTTCCTGATGCATTTCCCTATGCACATCTTGGTTTTTCTCTCTTTCCCCTTGCATGCATTTCTTCCATTCCTTAGTTTCTCATGCACTAGGTTTGGAGTGCCTTAGCAGATCAGAGAAGATGTTCTTCCTCATCTATTTCTTCTTTCCCACCCTCAAGATGAAATTTCAATAGTTACAAAATATGTGCTTCTCAAGAAAGTCCCCACCTAAGGCCACTGACATGCAACAAAACAGGCAGAAATAGTTAGATGTAAAGGGTTAACATAAAGGAAAAAAAAACCCCAAAATCTACCCACAAAAACCCATAGAGATATTTATTTAGGTATGAAGTGGGTTAGATTTGTTTCAGAGCCACTTGTGTCAGGGTTGCTTAACAAGACCCAGCACAATAATTATATGTGAGAGATTTTCAAAGCTGTCACCGTGAGGATTCAAGGAAGAAACATCAGGTGTCCGGAGTAATAGGTGGAATATAATGCAGTATATATAATTATTGCAGGTAGTGAATCTGACTGATATATCATTCATGAGTTTTCCAAAGTCCAGAGAAGACAATTATTATGGTGGCTTAAGGCCACCCAGGCCCATGTTCTACTGGCCTCCTTGTAGTGGGGCTTATTATAGCTCACTTGCAGGGTGGTGTGGTAGGTATCCTACAATGCTGCTCTTCCTAGGAATGTGCCATTTAAGCTTAAGGCACACACGCTTGAAAATGCAGCTGAGACTACAAGATGACAAAAGGGATATTTGTGCCTACTTCATACTTGGCAAACAGAGAAGCATTGTTGTCACTTCTGAGTGCTGCAAGCAAATTCAGAATCAGGTCCACTGAGCCAATAATAGACTCTAAGCATACATGCAATTTATTGTGAAGTTGGGCTTTTGAACTTACAAAAATAAGACACTGTTTTTTTGAATGCCTTTATTACATTCTTTATTACTTTTCACATGTCATGTAGTCTTACTGACGAATTACTAGCTTGCTTGCAAAGATTTTTTACATTTGCCTCATATTTTATTTGGATGTTCAGGTTTTTGGTTCAGTGTGTTTCTTTTTCTGTTTGAAATTCATTAATTAATATTTGAAAAATTAGCTTTCATGTCATCTTGTATTAGCAAAAATAATTGTGAGTGAAATATTCACTCTCCATTTCGTGGTACCATTCATTTTATTTTTCAGATGTGAGAGCTACCAATATTGTGAAGAACATTAACACTATTGCTTAATATATATTTTACAGTAGCATCTAAATGGTCTGACCAGGATTAGGATCCAACTGTGATCCTTGCTGTATAGACAAGAAATAAAAGATAGTCCTGCCCTAAAGTGCTATATAATTGAGTTAAACTTTTATCTGGACAAATGGGAGTACCAGGGACATATTTGCATTTAGATATGTTCCTATAAAATCTGATAGTTGACTAGATTAACAGAGTAACTTGTGCTTGGAAAGAAAACAAATATTTTATTTTTTAAATATATATTCTATTTTAAAATAATTAATTTTAAATGCTGGGTCAGTGACAGCCATGGTTTCTGTCATAATCCTTTGACTACTAATTAATTTCTAATTTCTCCATTGAAAAACATTGCTGCCAGTAAGGCCAAAATTAGAATAACATCAGGAGGAATTTCAAATAATACAGTCCCTTTCATCAATTGCCATGAAATGTTTATTATTTGTCTCAACCGACTTGCGCAGATGCACCCATCTGCTGTCACTGGGCATATGGATGCACAACAGGACAGATCAATGCAAATATTACTTTAACATTTAGTTCACAGTATTTTTTTAAACTCTTAGTAAATGATTCTTTTCCAAAACTGGAAAACCAACTGTGGTAGAAATAAGATCTAGCTCTAAGACTCATATATTTGTATTATAAATATAATACAATTTATATTTTCTGATTGAAAAAAATGTGCCTGACAACATCTTATTTTTTTCATCTTCTCCAGCCAATCATTGGCAACCCTTTCAGGCTTTCAAGGCAGCACCTATCACTCAACAGAATCAGTCAGGAAATACCTAAAATCATTCAAGGTTTTCTTATCTAACAAAGTCCCAAGAATCTTTTCCAGCCTTTTACACTAGGGCTAGGGACATAAGTTACACATAAACCAGTTTAAGTGATCAGAAACTGGTTTAAACCTGTAATAGAACCGACGTTCAGTTCATATAAACTAGTTTGAAAATGGCTGAAACTGTTTGGAGATAAACCTGGTTGAATGTAGTATCAGACTTAACTGATTTGGGTCAAATTGGTTTATGCAGTGTCTGTCCCAGACCCCTTCCTGGTTTAAGTTAAACCAAAGTCCCCCAGCATCCCAGATGCTTTGCAACTGTGGGTGGGGCTCTGCTCTCTGTTCCCTGGCTGCAGTTCCAGCAGAGACTACAGGTACAGTGGTGTCTGCCTGGCTTCTTCCCTGCCCCACCCCCTGCCCACCACTACTCTCTGCTCAAGCAGGGGTTCCCCCCTCCCCTCTGCCTTACACGGGCACCTCTCAGCATTAGCTAGCATACCATCTGCTGGCTACAGTCCATGCTATGGGCGACAGGACAAAGGCAGACAGGACAGTGTTGGTTTAGGGCTTTTTGGAGCTAATCAACAGGTATCTAGTAATATTCCCTCCATTCCTTCCCTGGAAAAAGTTGTTTAAGAAGAGATTGAACTAGTGAGAGATTTTTTTTTTTTGTTTGATGGGCTGATAAATGCTAATAACTCCCTGTACAACTTTCTGCTATGTAACTAAATGCTCTGTTATCAACAATGAGGGGTGAGGGAACTCCTCCCTAATCAGAGTATCCTACCAGGGCCTGGCTACACCCCCCCAGTGGCATACCACGTGTCTCTGGCACTGGGTAGGGGGGCAATGCCTGCATTTGCACACCCCCAGGGAAGATCTGAGCAGTGTGCGGAACCTCCTTTCCTGTCCCATGGCACTTCCATGGGGAAATAATATCGTGACATGCCAGACACAGGGGGAGGGGCAGTGGCAGGAATTTCTGCCTGGAACAGGTAAAGAAACCTATAACCTACTGGGCTAGTGGGTGGACCACACACCAAATACAGGAGGTGTTGTGGCCTCTCTGGCCGGTGTCCCACCCCCCTCCCAGGCTGGTGCCTAGGGGTCATGGCCCACTCCCCCACCCATCAGTACACCACTGCACCTCCCCCCTCAGCTTAGCACTCTGGAAGGGAAGGGAGGGCTCCTCTAGTGCCCTCTGGCTTCTAGCCTGAGCCACTGAAGGCATGTTCCTGCATTTCTTCAGTCCAGAGGGGATGTCTGTGTGATTATAAACCGGTTAAGCCTAGCCAGGTTAGACTAACCTGCAAGGATTGAATCAATTCAGGCTCAGGCTTTTTGAATGTCTGTCCCTAGCCTATAGGAACAGCACATCCTAGTTGGGTTATTTTTATTTGTGGTCATACTGTTTACAGTACTATATCCCCAAAAGTAAAAAAAAATATGGATTTATGGTACACTATGCAACTAAAATCCAGGAATATCTTCAGAATTCCTGTGGGTGATATTCTATGAATGAGTATTGTAGTTAGACATAAATTCAAGAAATGAAGCTCTTCAAGTAAGCAGTTACAAATCTATTGAATGTTTCAATGTAGTTTCAAGTCATGATAGTGTGTCTGATGGTGGCATAGGATACATTGGTTTTACTTTTGTAAAAAAGAATCAAACAGTTTCAGGTTAAAAATGAAAGAATGAAGATGACACCTTAGCAACTAATTCATTTAGAGAGGCATGAGCTTTCCTGATGACAGGGCAGACCAGGGCAATCTCCCATGAACAGAGCCTGGGGATGGAGCTGAGGCTTGAGCAGTTGTTCAGGGTGAACCAGGATGGCTGCCCACTCCCAGCAGCCTTGTGCCCTGCTGCTGCAGTCACCATTAGGGCCCAAGCTGTGGGTGGTGATCCTGGGCAGCTGCCAGCCATGGTGTGGAGGACCATGTGGCCATACAGTGTGGGCTGGCACAGCCTGGGGGGAACTGCACAGGGACCATTCCCCACTGTTAATGACAGCTGCCCAGGACTGCCACATGCAGCCTGGGCCCAGCAGCATCCACAGCAGAAGGGCACGAGGCTGCTGGCAGCAGACAACCATCCTGGCTTGCCCCATTTAGGTGCCTAAGCCCTGGCAATGGCCCCCTCTCATGGCCCAACCTGCTCCAGCTGATCCCCACCCTAGGCAGGAGTAGCAGGGCTCAGCCCAGCCTGCCCCCCGCACTGCCTCCAGTCACTGCTTAGGAGAAGCAAGGCTAGGAACATGCAGGCAGCATTATGCCACAAATCCAGGACTTCTGCTTCAATTTTAGCCAACTGGCCAGGATTCCAGGATGGCCTATGCAATCTGGGACTGCCTAGGGCAAACTGGGATGTATGGTCACCCTCTTTGAATACATAGGATAACAAAGGGGGAAGAAAGGAAGCGGCACAGCTGAGAGACTTGAAGGTGGGTTGAAGAGATCAAAAGAGATAAACAAAGCAGTTAACACTGTTAGACCCTGACTCCATGCGGCGCCCAACGACTAGGAAGACAATGGTCCAATTGCTTATGGATCCTGTTATTCATTAGCCAGAGCAAGCAGGGAGCAAACACCAACGCACATTGCTCGTAACAGCTTTATTAAGAATGGAGACAGCTTTGGGTGAGCTCCCTCACAGACACACAGCCCATGAAACCAGGGGAGCAGCCTTGAACAATAGTTCTTTTCACATTTTATACACTTTGGTTCATACATATTAACAGTCACTTCACCTATGTCCCACCTTGGGTTCCACCCATTTCTCCTCCCATATCAAACTCCTCCTCTCTTTACTGTTTACTTCATTTAACATGGAATTGCCTATGCATTCTCTTCATTTACATGACTCTCTGCTAGGAGTGCATGCATTAGTCCATGAACTTGGGTACTCTCGGTCACTTGCTGGTTCTTTCTTGTTCTTTGCTGATTTCAGCACCATCTCCAAGGTCTTGCTTCTGTTTTATCTCCTGATGATAGCTGGTGGGCTGTATCTTGTTCTCCTTGCACAATGGGCTTTAACAGTACAACTTTGTTTAGAAAACTGCTTGCCTAAGCATTTGCAAGGTTATTTTCATACATCATTCTGCTTTGTGACCAGCAACTCTGCTGAGACACAGGAAAAAGCCTTCGTATTCAGCTGCAGATTCAATGCTCCCCAATAATCTGATTGATTGTCAACCTAACAAACACAATGAGGGACATAAAAATATGAAAGGTGTCATAAAAGTGAATCCAGGTGATGAATTTATGCTGACGCCATACTTAACACAGTCCAGTCTGTGGATGATTTCTTGTTCCTCAGCGTAACAGGGAGCTGGTGGCCCTGTTACGGAAGAGTGAAGAGAGTAAAAAGAAACTTACCAGATGCTGTGGGATGGGCCAGCAAGATGATGTCATTTCACCGGTGCTGGGAGCATTCACGGCATTGGAGACTGGTACAGGTGGTAAAGTGTCAATTAACGATCCCCTATAAGAGGAGCTAGGCTTGATTAGTAATTTCCCCAGAAGGGAAGAGAAGGTGGAGCCAAGAGACAGTTGCAGCAATGGAGCCAGTTTCCCATGTGGAGGCACAGGAGTGATGTAGGCAGCATGCCTAAAGGAAAACAAAAGCCAGGCAGCCTGTTATACCGGGAGTGAACCTCACTGGAAACTCTGCGGGACCAAGTACTCCTGCTTAGTTAGAGACTTTGTTTCTAGACATCAGGAATGAACATTTGTGGACTGACTACATTACATGACCAGGCTAGAAGCTGGATCTCTCCAGGCGGAGAGAAGAAGTGAATTAAAAAGCCTGTAGCTGGCTGATTAGCAATATGATTTGTGGTTTGTTTATCATCACTTTTTGAGAGAGAGAGAGAATGAGAGCAGAGGGGCGAGGAAGGAAACACCGAGTGCTGGGTAAGAACCTCAGCCTTCCCAGAAGCTTGTTTCAGTGCATAAGGGTGTTACCCCTAGGGAGGTAGTTTGCTGGCTTCCCCACCTGAAGTAGCTTTAAGGAAAGAGCTAGTGTCACTCTGGGTATTAGTTAAAAATCAGAGGCCACCCACTTGCGAGTACTTTTAACTCCCATCAAAGTCATGGCAGGCGAGAAAAATGTAAAGTGAATGAAGGCTCTGCCAAAGTGTGCTGTCTTTCTGACTTGATTTAGGACTCCCACTCACACTCAGATTTGCATTCAAGTTGTTTTTTAATAAGGTTTGGTGTCTAAGAATAGCTCCTTGAAGCTACTCCAGGGACACTGTAGGCCCCTAAGTAAGAGCCAGGTTCTCAAGAGTGCTTGATACCTACCACCTCTCCTGGTGATACATGAGGACAAATTTTCAAACAGATTTGAACACCCAACATGGGATTGCCTGAAAGTGTGGCTCTTTGTGTAGGTGCTAAATAGCATTCTTTTGAAAAAAAGAAGGTCCTTAATAGCCACTGATGATGATTATATAATGCTTTCTCAGAAAGTTCTCCAAACTGTTACCCCACTGAGTCCTTCCCTTTCTATTATGCATTCTGCACCTTAGATTGCAAATTCTTCAGGGCTATTCATTTTGTGTTTGCATGGCACAATAGGGCCCCAAGTCTGATTAGAGCTCTGAGCACTACTACAACACCAGTAAATTATGTCCCTTTGCAAGTTAGCTGAGAGCTAGTAGACAATGATATATCACTTCACGGAAGGTTGGGTAGGATATTGATCAGAGTCATTGATCCCACTTTTGAGTGACTATTTCACTTAAGAAGACAATTGGAATAAAAAGGTGAGTATATGTGCAAAATGCTGTGCAGATTCAGAAACTAAAGGTGCTAAATTTCTTTTAAACAACATTTCAGCCAAAAATTTTAACAGCTATCTTTAAAAATCATATCTCTGCTTTTAAAAGGGAAGATTCTTACATAAATAATTTTTATTTGAAATTTGGGACAAGCCTATAAAATCTTACTTATGTGAGTAACCTTCAACTTCAATGACAGTGTTTGGGAAGGGAATATTGAAAGAGATAGGAATTTACAGGATCAGATTTATAAGTGCAGTTGCTGAGACTGATTGGCAGTGGGTACGCCTACACAAAACTGTACGTAGTTCATCACTACAGTGACATAGCATGGGCAGGCACAAACCGTGATGCTGATGCTACATAGCATAGCTGTAGCTCATTGCTACAGTGACATACCACCTAAAAATAACTGTGTGCTGCTGGGACTGTGCAGTAAAGCAAGTACTAAATGACTGCTTGGTACCAAATATGCAGTCAGGGGCACATGTAGACGCACCCAGTGATTTGAATATTTGACTTCTTAAACATGATGCAGATACTTTTCCATTTCCAAACAAGCCTTTCTAATTTTTGTAAGAAGGTAGCACTATGTAGGAAAGAGCAATTATTTTAGTGAGCCATCATAAATATTTAATTTTGTTAACTTGAATAGTGAACAAGGATTGTCTTCAAAAAAGAAATGATAAAAATATATACTACCTCATAAGCCAGTTTATAATGACTTCAGACTTGTAACAGTAACATATGGTGTTATCTGAAAATAAACATGTTCCATTAAAATTGGCATTTTCATTTCTTATAATTCTTTTTAGGGCTGTGCTGCATATACCTACTTGTATATATAATTGACAATTCCTATATTTCTATAATTAGCTGAAGTGCATGGAACAAAGATGTGGTAGAAATGGTCAAAAAGCGTGTGAGAATTTGAAATGGTGTGAGGGCAAGAAGGTACAAGAAGCAGAAGGAACTCAAGGCAGGGAAAAGAAAATCAATTTTTCTCATCGTAAATTACAAGGGAAAGACCCAAGAAAACAGCTAGGATGGATGAGAAAAAAGTATGAAAACACGTATCTTCTATATAAAAATAATAGAAAGGAAGAGGACAAAGGAGTAATACGGGTGATGGTAGTAGTAATAACCCTGTTCCATTTCCTTTGAAAGCTCTCCAGATTTACTACAGTGCTGTGATACTATCAGGGATGAGCAGACTTAGGTTCTAAGATCAGCCTGTTCCTCAATGTGTTCATTTGGGGCTGATCCACCTGTCTCTTTCTTAATACTTCCTCTAGTTTTCAGATGTAAAGAATTAGAAGCTCAATGGAAAACATCTCTCTTAACTATGAAAAATAATGTATTAGGGCTTTCAGAGCCATGTGGGGCTAGTACAGCTCTTGTACTGAACACTACTGGTGACATTGTTTCAGAGGCCTAGTCTATTGACTGCATTGTCTGACCTGATGACATGACTACTGCAATGTAAATTAAACATTATAATGTCAAGGAGTGAGTGACTCACATCCAGATCACTAGAATATCATCAACTATAATTAGGGATCTACTTAATATGTGGTTTTGCAATTTTTGCAGAAACTGCAAAAAAAGGTGATCTTTGTGAAAAATGGTATTTGCCATGATTGCCCAGTAAATGAACCAAAAAAATAAAAGCTTAATAAAAATAAAATGCTGGCTGCCCAGTGAGAGCCAGTGGTCCTTGCTGCCACCGGGGCCTGGCCTCCCAGGCCTCCCAGGAGGGTAAGGTGCTGTAATGGTGGAAATCAGGGCTAGATTTAAGAAATAATGGCCATAAGTTGACTGAGAATAGATTCAGGCTAGACATCAGGAGGCACGACTTCACAGTCAGGGCAGCTAGGATCTGGAAGCAACTTTGAAGGGAAGTGGTGCTCACTCCTACCCTAGGGGTCTTCAAAAGGAGGCTAGATAATCACCTAGCCAGGGTTGTTTGACCCCAGCATTCTTTCCTGCCATGGCAGGGGGTCAGACTTGATGATCTGCTCAGGTCCCTTCCAGCCCTACCAACTATGAAACTATGAAATTATGAAGAATACTCCCCAACGACAACCTAAATACCAAGAATGTAACACATCTTATGATGGCAATGAATACAGAAAGAAACCTTCCAAGATCTCCAAAGTGACCTTCAAAGAGGAAAAAAGAATCACCACCAGTTCAGCTCTGGTAAAAAGTCAGATTATGCCAATAGGGACAGTCATAATCCTTGAAGGAGCTTCAATACCCAGGGGACTCCAATGCTGACCTTAAGATGGCTCCTATTTAAGGAGGCATTGAAGTATCATGACTTTGAAATGCTTGATGGTGCAAGTACCACAAGGTTGCATGAGGTCCTTGCTAAGGTGAAACAGGAGCAAGGATCTGGCAAGTCTCACTGTGATGGCTCCCCTCTGCCCCTGGTTGCCACTTGCCAAAGTCAATCAGATTAGGACAGCCCAGCATTTTCTGACCACCGCTCCAGAACCAGATGTTTGGCTGATTCAGATCTCCCTGTAAATTTGATGAAATTGCTAAATATGAAGATCAATGAGTTGAGTTAACCCACCATACAGGCAATGTTCCTGGATGGGAAGAAAATGCTGAGGCATGAAGCCACAATGTTGATAGATACTGGTGCTGCATTTTGGCTTTTTTCAGATAAAATTGTACTGTTCCAAAACTGAATACTAAGGACATGGAAAACCCATGAGGGATTCAATGGAGCAGTTTCCCAAATTGGATTCTCTGAAGTAAAGAAATTTTGGATTGGAAATAAATTGGGAAGGGTTTCACTTGGTCTTGCCAACTTGTCTGGGTTAGGAATAATTGGCAGTGACATCCTTGGAGAATTGAGGGTAATAATTGACTATCCAAATTATTGTCTGTGGACCATGCGTATACCAGACCAGAAAACCTCACCACCTGAAACAGAAGGAAATAAGATAGCACAGATTCCAGCAAGACATTGATGTACAGCCCTAAAGGCAAAAGAAGATTTATGTTTAGCTGTAGACCTACCAGAAGATGTTGTGAAAATGTGTTTGGAATTTCTGAATGTATGGACAAAGCATAAGTTTCAATGCATCTTAGTAGACATATTGTTAACAGGTCCTGATCCTGCACCACAATGAGAATATTGATATCCACATGAAGCTGAAGAAGATATTAAGAAAGCGACCATGGCATTGTCAGAACAGGGAGTATTTGTGGAGACACAATCAAAGTGTAACGCACCAGTGTGGCCGGTGAGAAAAGCTGATGGAGTCACATGGAGATTCACCATGGATTATCTCAGTCTAAATAAAATAACTCCAACGTTGGGTCCCATCGTTGCAAGATATCAGCAAGGAAGAATCATGAGGATGAGCATGATTGCTATGTATATGATGACCTCGATGATTCTATGGTCTGTATGGGACACGAGTGTCTTGATCAGCCGCTTTCCAAGAGGAAGATGGAAAGCCATGATATTATTGTCCTCAGTTACCACCGAAGACATTGTGTGGTCACGAATTATATGGGACATTACATTGAAAAAAGATCATAAGCAGACGTTATGATAGATTAAGTATTGGAGGAATTCCAATGCTAGAATTACCCAAACCAGAGTTAATGTTACATGCCAATTTTACAATGAAAATGACAAATCTGGAATATCTATTTAACAAGCTTGGCGGCAAACTGTAAATGGATCGGTACAATGATATAGACAGCTCATTAAGTGCTGTAAATTAGAACATATATGTGAATGGTCAGCCACTATAAAGTGTTTGTTGATTATAACCTGTAGTAATGTAAAATATGGCAATATAGCAGCAATGGATATTAGAATAATATCAGGAGAACATAGAAGTGTCAAGTCTACTAATACTGCTATTAAATCATGTGTCACCTGGATGGTACCAAAGCAAATAATTAATCATTATTCTTATTTAATTTAATGTCAAATATACAGTGATTAATGAATATCCAATAGTTTTGGTTGACCCATTGTTTAAGAAATATTTGATCACTGTTATTGACTATGATTTGGAAAAGGTACCTTTTGATAATGGCAGTCATGATTTTGATAGTAGTTGGGTGACCTATGTTTCATAGATTTCATAGACATTAGGGCTGGAAGGGACCTCGGAAGATCATCGTGTCCAGCCCTCCGCCCAAAGGGCAGGAAGTCAGCTGGGTTCATAGGATCCCAGCAAGATAAGCATCCAGTTTCATCTTGAAGGTGTTCAATGAAGGCGCTTGAACAACCTCCGGTGGCAGGCTGTTCCAGACCTTGGGGGCTCGGACAGTAAAGAAATTCTTCCTTATGTCCAGCCTGAAACGATCTTGTAGTAGTTTGTGACCATTCGACCTCGTCATCCCTTGGGGCGCTCTGGTGAACAAACGTTCCCCTAGATACTGGTGGTCACCCCTGATAAACTTGTAGGTGGCCATCAAATCACCCCTGAGCCTGCGCTTATCCAGGCTAAAGAGCCCCAGGGCTCTCAGCCTGTCATCGTAGGGTCTGCTTCCCTGACCTCTGATCATGCGCGTGGCTCTTCTCTGGACTCTCTCAAGCTTCTCCACATCCTTTTTGAATTGTGAAGCCCAAAACTGGACGCAGTACTCCAGCTGTGGCCTCACTAAGGCCGAGTACAGGGGGAGAATGACGTCCCGGGATTTGCTTGAGAAGCATCTATGGATGCAAGCCAGCGTTTTGGTCGCTTTACTAGCCACAGCATCGCATTGCAGGCTCATGTTCATCTTGTGGTCAATGATGACCCCCAAGTCTCTTTCTTCCATAGTGCTAGCCATCACAGCACTGCCGAGCCTATAAGGATGCTGCGGGGGTTTTTTTCCCAAGGTGGAGAACCTTGCATTTATTGGCGTTGTTAATGATGAAATTTGTAGAAATTATACAGAAGTATTGAGATCAGGTATGAGCTATGGAAAATGGACTGTAGGAGTCAATATAAACCATACAGGATGGTGGTGGCTGATGCAAACCAATAATTTTGCAGATTTCTTTTGAGTTAATGTAGAACCAACCCTGGTGATTTTTAATGTGGGTATATCTTACATTCAACCAAGTATTGAAAGATAATTGATTACAGAACTGATCTATGGCAATCAAAAAGTAAAATTAAAACTAGACATAGCTAGTCAGGCCTGTCCAGCCTGACTGTGAGCTATAATATCCCTACTTTAACTGAAGGATGGGAAAATTGGGTAAATAAAGTCATTGAACCAGATAGACCATTCAGAAAGCCCCGAGACAAGAGAAGTGGCATAGGTACAGGACTCAGAATTATCAACACTGCCAACACAGAGGTAGTGATGAATAAACTGTCTAAAGCTGCTCAGAAGTTAAGAGAGCTACATAGCCCTATCACTACCTCATTGTCTGAATTGGGAAGACAAGCAGTCAACATCGCAACAGTCCTCCCCACTTGGCCAAAAATTAACGAACTGGAGCAATTATTGGTTATCAGAGCTCTAGAAAAGTCACAAAATGATACTGGTTTTGCATTATCTGAGCTCACAGGGAGTCAGTCCCAATGCACGCCAAGGGGGGCAGAAATGCTAAGAAGCCCCCATGGCTCACCAAAGGCATCCAGGGATGCCTGAGATCAAAAAAGGAGGTGTGCAAACAGTGGAAACAAGGGGCTATCACCAAGGAGGATTACACCTCCATTGTTCAGGACTGCAGGGAGGCTGTTAGGAAGGCCAAGGCAGAGGTGGTGCTAGGCTAGCAACCAGAATTAAGGATAATAAAAAGTCCTTTTTCAAATACATAGGAAGTAAGAGGGCACCAGGTAATGTGGGGCCCCTACAGGATAGGTTTGGCAATCTGGTGATTGCAGCAAATGAAAAAGCTGACCTCTTTAACAGATTCTTTGCCTTCATATTCTTTGGATCCAGGGGAGACACTGCCATGCCTAGGGTCAGAGACAACCTAGTTAGGGAACTTTTGGAGGGGCTGGATGTGTTTAAATCAGTAGGTCCAGATACTCTTCACCTGAAGGTGCTGAGGGAATTGGCAGGGGTCATAGCAGGGCCCCTGCCCCAGCTCTATGAACACTCATAGGGCACTGGTCAGGTACCAGAGGATTGGAAAATGGCCAACGTGGTCCCCATTTACAAGATGGGGAGAAAGGAGGAACCTGGCAATTATAAGCCAGTCAGTCTTACCTCGGCCCTTGGGAAGACCTTTGAGAAAATTATCAAGGAGCACATCTGCAAGGGCCCAGCAGGGGAGGTAATGCTCAGGGGCAACCAACATGGGTTCACTGAGGGCAGGTCTTGCCTGACTAACCTGGTTTCTTTCTATCATCAGGTCACAAAGTACCTGGATGAGGGTGTTGGGGTGAAAGTCATCTTCCTGGACTTTAGGAAGGCCTTTGACATGGTTTCCTACCACATTCTCTTAAAAAAAAAACTTGGTGACTGTGGCATTGATGCCTACATAGTCAGATGGGTGGCAAATTAGCTAGATGGTCATACCCAGAGAGTGGTGGTGAATGGGTCGTTTTCGCCCTGGAGAGATGTGGGCAGTGGAGTTCCCTCAGGGCTCGGTCCTGGGGCCTGTACTGTTCAACATCTTTAACAGCAATCTGGATGTGGGTGTGGAATGAACACCATCCAAATTTGCTGATGACACCAAGTTGTGAGGCAAGGTGGGCACGCTGGAGGGGAGGGACAGAAAGTAGCTAGATCCAGACAAATTACAGAGGTGGCTGGATGAGAATAGGATGGAATTCAACACAGACAAGTGTAAGATACTGCATCTAGGGAGAAGGAACCAGAAACAAACCAATAGGCTGGGAAACACCCTTCTTGTCAACACGGTGGCAGAAAGGGATCTTGGAGTCATTGTTGACTACAGGATGAACATGAGCTGCCAATGCAAGGAAGCAGTCAGTAAGGCTAACCGCACCTTGTTGTGCATCTACAGATGCATCACAAGCAGGCCCAGGGAGGTTATCCTTCCCTTTTTGCAGCACTGGTCAGACTGAAGTTGGAGTACTGTGTCCAGTTCTGGGTGCTGCACCTCAAGAGGGATGTGGCTAGCATTGAGAGGGTCCAGAGGAAGGCCACTCGCATGGTCCAGGGCAGCAGGGCAGGCCCTATAAAGAGAGGCTAAAGGGCCTGAACCTATTCAGCCTCCACAAGAGAAGGCTGAGAGGGGATCTGGTGGACATTTACAAACTCACCAGGGGGGACTAGAAAGAATTGGGGGAGGCTCTGTTCCCCTGGGGTAACTAGGAATAACAGCCACAAATTGTTAGAGGGAAGGTTCAGGCTGGACATCAGGAAACATTACTTTACAATTAGGGCTGCCAGGCTCTGGAATGGGTTCCCAAGTGAGGTGGTACTTTCTCCTACCTTGGGGGTCTTCAAGAGGAGGCTGGACAGATATTTGACTGGGGTGATATGACCCCGGCACCTGTTCCTGCCTGGGGCAGGGGGTCGGACCTGATGATCTATTTAGGTCCCTTCCAACCCTAAGCACTATAATACTATGATTACCGTGTGCTCAAGCACAGGCTTGGATACAGAATGTACTAACCGGTATCATACACCAAGGATACTCTGGTATAATTTCCATAGAAATAAGCCATTTAATAACAAAGGTGGCTACAAAGACCGAGTTAAGACTGTGTGATTGGTGGTCATTAGAATATTTTGAATATTGCCTGAAACAAAAGGGACTGATAGCCAACGTTCACACTATCATTGAGGCTAAAGTAAAAATTATATATCCTCTTGTATAGATTGAGAGAAGATTTAATGGATCAGTATGTCCCAGGGGGACACAAATGGAATCCCTGGGGACCCCTCCCAGGGCGATAACCGAGGCTGGGGTAAGCCGCCAGAAAAAGAAAACTAAAAGCCCCAAGGAAGGGGTTTACTACCAGTCAACATGGAAAGATGTGCTGCGCTGAGAAGAACTGCCAGCATGGTTCATCAGCCGCTTTTATTTGCAGCTGGGAGCAACACTGGCGGATGACATCACCAAAAACCTCCGCCTGGTGGATTTAAAAGCTAGAGGTAGGGAAGCAAGAGGGGAGGCAGTAAAACCTGGGACAGAGGGCGACACTGCCCCCTGGGCTCCAGGATCGTCACTGAGAGAAATCGGCAGGAGTCCAGATGGGGGCCCACCAGAAGCATCCCAACCCTGTTAAAAGTGTTAGTTTGAGTGTTAGTTTGCTCAAATAGTGTATTAGGCCATGCATAATGATACTCTTTGAAATATCAGCATCTACTGTGCTGTCATTCACAGATACTGCAGTTCCTCTACACTTAGTGTAACTGCATTATATCAAGTAAAAGCACTGTGGATAAATGTCGATTTCTTTTGTAGTGGCAATAACAGTCTCTCAACAGTATTCTCCATCACATGCACCTTGGGATTAAAGTCTTGGGAAAATCTATTTATCTAGTAGGTTGTTTTTAAGGAAAAAAATCTATAAACAGATGTCAGATATCCTGCACTCCAACACTATAATAAAAGAGCTCTTTAAATATGAACTAGGTGATGGCAGGCTATCTCCAGAAATATGCTACTCTGCTGCAGGCCCTGGATACTCCAATAGTGTACATACAAATCAGTCACATGGACTCCCCCTGCTATCATTGTCACTATTGTCCTTTCTGGCAATTCCACTCTAACACTACGTTTTCTCTGTCTTCTTGAGCATCTGGTTTTATAACCACAGATCATAACATTCTATTTAACAGGGCTCTCTATGAACAGTTCAAAGACTGATAACAGTTGTATCATTATAATAATTTAAACTATTGTAAGATAGTGATTTAATATTTTTAAGTAATTGCCTACAAATCTGTAGACAGCAAAGACTCATTTCTAGGTAAAAATTGCTTCAAAGCTGCCACCAACTGTTATTCCTGCAAATTGCAATTCAAAGACATTATATTTGTATCAAGGTAATTTAAACTGAATATTATCACATCTCTCTGTATAGTGCTCTGCTTACAAGGGCTGACTTGACATATGTCTTTCTCAAGCTCGACAGACATGATGGTTCTACTATGATGGCTCCCAACTGTTAGGCTGCAAAGATAATAAAACATGCTGTCAGGTAGATCCTTTAAGTTGATCTACTGAACAACTGCTTTCATATTTGACTAAATTAAAATGTCACAAACTGATTCCCAAAACTTTAGACAAATGGTCTTAAAAATACCAAAGACCCTAACACTAAAAGGTGATCTTGCTTTCTTCTTTTTGTCTCTTTTTAATAAGGTGTGAGTTCCTAAAATTCTAAGTATGTACATAAAACATGCCTCAGTGCTTTGTTTTCATCTAATTCAAACCTCCCTCTCACTTTGTTCCTACTCTGCTGAATATTATTGTTTCCACAGAGAAGGAATACAATATCTCTTCATGAATGTTCTTAGTACTACTGTACATCCATTTCTCTTGGTAATCTACTGGGACTGGCTTTGTTATAACACTATTTACTTTCCAACTGGGTTCTTCTGCCTGTGAAAAATGAGTCTTAAAGGCTTTCAGGCCTCAGTCTCTCACATGGCAATGCAGATTTCTAACTTCTCACCACTGGGCTGACAATGATTACACTTCTGCTGCTTTCAGTTTTACAAAGCTAAAAATCCATTGGAACTGACATTGACTAATATTAAGAGAATCAGAGTGCCTTATCCATGATCTAATCTAGTACTTATTTTTCCCCTTTATTCTCTATCTGGGCTTGGATCCATAGATGGAACCATCAAATTCCTTTGTACCAGTACTTTTCCTTTCCATTTCCTCTCTCTTTTCCATTTCTATATATCCCCACGCCAACCTGCTTTTGATAGAATTTCATCTTTTTTTTTTGTAGAAAAATATTCCCCTTTTTTCCTTCTGGTTTTTGTATCCTTTTTTTTTTTCTGCTCTTTTGCTGCTTACTGAGTTCTGGTACATCCCATCGCTTACTAGGAAAATACATGCTCCTGGGGGATGCCCACTGGTGCAAAGGCTGTGAGCAAAGCAGTGCAGTAAAGGAGAGAAGCTTGGATCAATGGGCTCAGTACAGGTTCATGCAGGCTGCTCCCTTGTTAGCTCCTTTAGGGGCCTGATCCGAGTAAAGAAGTAGTACCGGGCTGTTTTCCAAGAACTTTCTTGCCCTTTTATTTCCAGTTTCTTTTTGGTGCCTATGTCTTGCAGTGACACTATCTCTCCTCCTTCATGTCATGTCCCCCTGTGAACGGAACTCAAGTCCCCCAAGGATCTGTCCCCAGCTTGGGAAACACCCATATCATCTGCTAACAGAGGATCTTTACTTTCAGTAAAAAGACTTAGCACTGTTGTTTCTTGGAGCCATGAAGAAAGCAAATAATCACAACAAACATTTATTATTCTGTATTACATTATAGAATCTTGATACATACAGTCTTCCAGGAGACTGCATTTTTAACAGCTACTGGTGAGCTAACCTCTGTAAATAATACATCTAAATCAGTTCAATTTTGCTTGCTGTGGTCATGGGGAAAACATAAATGGTTGAATAAAAAAATGTGACCCCAAAAGTTTCCTAGCCTTAATAGCTTATTACTTTAGTTTATAGGTGAACTAATCATTTAAAGAATCTCTGTTATGGAAGCTGTTGAAATTTTGGTCTATATTAGATTGTGAGCACAAGTCTCTAGATTATGCAGGATTTTATTTGCATATTTTAAAATCTCTTGCATCTACTGGTGTTATTTAGCTTTTCAGAAAACACAAGAGAGACGTTTGACATCATTTGAGTGGTTTGAAATTAAATGTGCTCTCTGTAGACTGGCTTTTTCAAATATTGCTGATTGAAATTGTTTGTGGGGGAACACCATTTACAGAATGGCAAACTAACTCTAATAGCCTTAGTCAAAATTGATTCAGATAACTGAGCCTGTCCCTTACAACCCGCATCCCCTCCATTTTAAGTTTGAATTGTACAATACTTTTTCTTTACAAATAACAGTTTTGCCAGCTGAAGACATAGTACTGATTGGTTCTGGTGTTGCTGAAAGATTAGTTTCTCATTTCATTGATGGAAAGTGACAAAACAGGGTGCATACATGTGTAAACACCCACAATTGCCTGCAGGGTACAAAGGTTAAGAACTGTGTGGGTGTGTAATAAGGAAGTATCACTTACAGGGGACTTCAGCTGAAGAAGGGTAAAGGAAGGGAAAGTGTGAGACATACATCAAAAAGGTGAGAAGAATAGAGGAATGACTTGGAGGAAGCCAGGGGCCCAGTTGACTGGAGGACAGTTTTCTGGAGAATGAAGCAGGAGAAAGAAGCAAAGGAGGATAGAAGATGTTTACAAGTGCTCAACCACAGGGAAGAAAAGAGCTCTGTTCCATTTCCTGTAATGGCCCACAGTATGAAACAATCCCAAGAAAACCAATATTGCTCAGAAATAACGAGTCTGAGATTTGTGCCATTTTTTATTTCCTTTTTTAAATATCACAAGGTAGACTTGATAGTTTGACTTGTATGGCATCATATGGTCATGGCTGTGGTTTTTAGAGGAATGAGAACTCCCATGTTGTCCCATATTGAAAAAAAAATCTCTGAAATCTTAAGAACATATCTGATGTCCTTTTAATTTTTTTTTAATTTCCTAAAGATTCTAATAATATAAAACTTGAGATTCTTCACAACTGTCTCCCTACCATGTAATCTATCTTGTAACTTCCCATGATAAGACACTTTACATACTGTTGAGAAATATTTTTTATAACTTAGAGATATTTCCAGTGTTTTAAATGTCATCAGGTTGTTGAAGGTGTTTATTTTTCAGCTAAAACTTGATTACTACAAAATGGGTGCAGCTACACAAGACACTTAATGTGCAGTAGTCTAATTCTAAAAAACATGCTAATACACAATAGGATGAATCTACTTTGCATTCAGCATCACAAAAAGACTGTGCACCTTTGTTACTGCTCATTAGTGCCAGCTACTGAGCATTTATGTATTACATCATATTAGAGGTACTAAGCTTAATGAGCAGTAGCAAAGGCACATTAATGCATGTGTAGATGCACCTTTTGGCGGGTGTTTCATATCAAAGTTGTTGTAACATGTTTCGAGCTTGAAACAGTGAAATTGAAACAAAAAAAGGCTTTGAAAAAAATGAGGGCACTTGAAACATCTTGAAAGTTTTGAAACATTTTGAGTTTCGAAGCTGGACTTGCTGCAGCTAAACAGAAACTAAGGAGAAGGAGAGGAAAGAGTGGGTAATGGCTGATATTGACATCTAGCTTCATGTTCAATTCCCCAGCTCTCTGATTGCTTCCCCCCAGCTCTCTGATCATTTCCCCAGGTGTTCCCAGGGGGCACAAGCCCTCGATCTGCACACAGGGTTTCAGCAGGCTACTGCTAAAACTGCAGCAGCAGCCTGCTGAAACCCAGCACACACATTCAGGGGCCTGCACCCCCTGGGAAGAGCAGGGGAAGGGATCAGAGATCTGGGGAATTGAACTGGGACCTGGAGAATCCAACTGGGAGCTGAAGGAATGTCTAGGTTCCTGAACATGCCCCCAGTTCCTGGTTGGATTCCCCAGCTCCCTGATCTTTCCCCCAGCTCCCTGATCACTTCCCCCAGTTCTTCCCATGGGGCCACTGGCACCAGCTGCAATGGGAGGGCTGTGGGCTGGGGAGGCTGTGCCAGGGTCTTCCTTATGGAGCTCAGCCCAGTAGCAGGGGAGCCAGTGGTGGAACTGCTCAGAACACAGCCCTGGCTCCAAGCACAGCCCTGGCCAGTGGCTCTCCCCTGCCTCCTGCTGCCTCCTACCACCAGGCTCAGCTCCATGGGGCTGGTGGAGCCACTGGGAGTTCAGCCCAGTGGCAGGAGGTGGGGGAGAGCCAGGGCTACACTCAGAGAGGCTCTGCCAGCCCCATGGAGCTCAGCCTGGCAGTGGGAGGTGGCAGGAGAGCCAGTGTCAGAGCCATTTTGAGCTCAGCCCTGGCTCCAAGTCCAGCCCTAGCGTCATGCTTTCAGCATTCTTCATGTGACTTACATAAACATGAGAAAACATACCAACATCCTTTAACTTGTATGCTTTCAGCCCATATTAAGAGGAAACTTATAAGCAGCAGATCTTCAGTAGGAAAAGAAAGAGAAACCTACCTACATCAAGTAGGTGAGTTCTTTATAGCAGCTAATACTGATAAACAGACAATGTTTGGGGAGAAAACACAAATTATCTTGGTCCCTTTTGTGGAGCTTCTTCAGGCTTTTTTCCCTCCAGTTCAGAACCAGGAAAATCTAACTTTGAATCAGTCAATGACCCCATACTGATCTTATTGTATGCTGGTATAAATCCAGGTGAAATTAATTTGCTTGCAATGGGGTAACTCTAAATATACAGCAGTATAAGTGAGTTCAGAATTGTTTGTTTACAAACATAGGTAGGGGAAATGATAAAGTTATATATCAGACTGTAACAGGGGCTGTGACTCAAGGGACCAGTAGTGCCAGCAGGAAACCTCACCCAGGTGGGCCTGGGTGACCCATGCTTCCCTGGTGTGCCAGAGAAGAGGTCTGGGGAGATCTGGAGTGGCACACCAGGCCCAGGATCTGGGGAACACATGTCCCTGGGAGCCAGCACTGATTGGCCTGGGAGGAAGCCTAGGCTGTTTAAAGGGAGATGCCAAGAGAAGCATGGCATTCAGTGTTTCCTGGAGAAAAGGTGTTGCAGCAGGGTCAGGAAGAGGATCTGCAATACTGGAGATCCAGTCAGCTAAACTCTTATGGGATGCTGTGGTCCAATGACCACGAGCAAAGGATAACTCTCGTGCATCTAGCAAGATAAGTAACACTGGATGGTGGGGTAGTGGTGGGTGGCCCCACAAACAAGAGGACAAGGGACCCACAGGGGGAGTTCCCCGGGAGACAGGCAGCCAAGCCTATCTGGGAAGAGGGTGCGAACATACCCACAGAGCCAGGAGTATCCTCAAGGGACACAGATAGCCCAGACAAAGGAGGGATTTGTCTGGGCTGATCAGGAAGATATCAGTCAGGTTCAAACCAGCCGCAGTGAACCTAGCTGGACCTTCAAACCAGGGAGTGAAGCCAGGGGTCCAAAGCTTTTCTTTCTAGCATTTAAGAGTCTGTTCCACAGGCATGGTGGAGGATGGCCTGTCCTTCTTTGTTTTGTTTTTTTTATTTATTTAGTATTCCCAGGCTAGGGAGAGACAGCTGGGGTAGGAGGATCCCCTTTGCATTTGAGTTATAACTAATTGAATTCTAATCCATGCACCTAAAGCTTATAAAGCAGTTTAGTCTAATAGTCCTGGAGTCAGGTGGGGAGAGACCAACCCACGTGAGACTGGGCAACCCAGGGATAACCACTGAATGTAGAGCCTTCTGAAGGAGGACCCAGAGGCAGCAATGAAGGGAGTGCAAGAGAAGCAGGAAGTAAGGTGATCACAGGATAGGCCTGAACACCAAAACCTGGAGAAGGATACTTATCTGGAGGAGATGGACACCAACAAGTTGTGGAGCAAGAAACTGAATTGAGTCAGGGAGGAACTGATGTTCAGTGACTCCCACTCACCATCAACAAAGAATAACAACTTGTCACCTAAGAGGAGGTGGAGCCCTGCTGAAGACCGACCCCCTGTCAAACAGACCAGTGCTTGAGATATCATCTATCCTCCCAAAGACTATCATAACATCAAGATGTGGAAGGCGAGAGGGGAAAAGGACAAGGCAGAGGTCCCAGTGACCATAACTTGACAAAGGGAGGTGAGGAGACCCACACACCCACACAAACCATGGCTCTTGGCTACACTTATCCATACTACTATTGAATATGTACATGTCTCACCATTTTATTAATTCAATGGTTCACCTAAACAGCGCAGTATTTACTTTTAGGACAACTAGATAATATTACTGTAGAACTTAATATGTGCCTGATTCTCTAGGCCAGGGGTTTTCAACCTTTTAGCATCATTGAACCTCTCCCAGTGGCCGGACACAAAGCAGTGTACCCCTGGATGCTGAGTGGGGAGGCAGGGGGGTGAGTGGCTGGATGCCAAGTGGTGGCAGCCGCTGCGTGTGAGCTTCCTCAACCTCCCACGTCTGGCTGGGTGGGTGGTGCCTAAGCAGCAGCATGGAATGCTGCATGGTGGTGCTCCGTCCTCATCCCCCCCATGTGCCGCCTAGGGCCATCTCAAGTCCCCCCAGGGGTACATGTATCCCCACTTGACAACCCCTGCTCTAGGGTCCTTAACACCACTCAGCTAAAAGAGACATTTTTTAAAGACCTACTGAACATTGCAAAAATTTAATTACAGAGACAACAGGAACTGAAATAATGACATTGTGTTTTGCTGATAGACTGCCATTGAAAGTAGAACACAGAATTCTAATATTATAAAAGCTTAAGTCTGTCTGTCCATAACACTTTATTTGCACTCTGATTGGCTGATGGAAACAGCCAATCAGAGTGCTTCAAGCGTGGGGGAGTGCCACCATAATTACGAAGCTGTGCCGAGGCCCAGACAGAGGGTGGGGGAGCCAAGGCTAGCAGCCCTGGCCTTGGCTCCCCCATCCCACTCCCTGCAAGAGGCATAGCAGCAGCAGCATGGGGAGTTAGGTGGCGGCACTTCATCCCAGCCCCCTCACCCTCACTCCACCTCATCATTCTTGATGGGCAATTGGCTAGTACATACATGGATAGTTCCAAATCTTCCATCATACTTACACATGGATTATTACATATGTAATGGCACTAATTTAGACTATTGCCTGCACAAACACAACTGTAAACAAGTTTTGATTCCAGTATTTCTCTCACCCTCAGAAAAAAAACAACCTGAAGCAGTATTTCCCTAACTTGTAATATCTTTTTATTGGCTAAATTCTTGTTTATTGAAGGCTCAGCTCTCTGGTTTGCTCACAGCAAATGAAATCACCCCCCATTCTCTGTTTCACCATAGTGGTTGTTACTAAACCACTTTTACTGAAATAATCAGGGGTCCTTTAAACCCAGGATACAATCTTAAACTAAATAAATCTCCATTTAGCTTTTGTCAGCACTTTATCAAGAGTTAATAAATATCCTTATAACATTTCAGAAAACTGCCTCTGCAACCAAACCTTCTATTAAATCCTTAGAATGGCAAATACTGTCCTGTCTCACACATGCTCCATTAGCATGAAACAGAAGCAGGAAATGAGATGCCACAAAGTACATCTTCTTGCTAAATGCAAAGATATGGACGTCTCAGGGGAAAAAAATGGATAGGACTTACAAAAAAAAAAGAGTAAAGTTTATCCTGACATTTATAAATAATAACACTTGATTTTTATATAGAGCAAGGCAAAACACTGTCTTTGATCAATAAGCAAGTATATCATTGCTTTTATATTATAATTGTATTCTAATTCTTCTTTTACTGTTTGTTACCAATGTGGTAGTGTATTTTCAATTATTCTTCTCTGGTCTCCTCCACATCACCAGCAATGCTTCAATCACCCCTAAATTTTAACCACTTAGATACAACCAGTCTCATCATTCTTCCAGGCGAAGAATAAACATTCTCATATATATTGAATAAACATTCTCATTTAGTGCCATTCAGCACAAAGCCTATATCACTATGTCACTTTGTAACAATGAGTCTTTACTAATATGACAAGATAGCACCTGAATCAAACTTGGATTTCCCAAATGGCAGCACTGACATCATCATTAAGCCAACAGACTATCCAAAACTGACAACTGTAAATGAAGGTGACCACCATGACTAAACAGGAGAGTGGCTAAGGTGTCTTACTACTTCTCTAGAGGCACAAACTTCAACTTCATGCTGCACTTAGGATACAGAAATGTTTTTCTAACTTTTTCTTTAAACTACACAAGAAATCCTCATGCACAACTACAGCTACTAACTTGCCATAGGAAAAGCAAGTGAATGAGTATAACCAGGGGCAGTTGGATCATTGGCCTGCCCACTTGTCTCTGACCTAACCACCTGCCTATCTCGCCTGCCATGCCTTTGATGATACAATTGAAAGATGATAACAAGGCAGGAGTCTGCCCATTTACTTGCCTTGATAACAAAGGTTATATACATGGGTTTATAGACCCTCCCCCCCCCCATGTTCCATGCCTTGAAGATGGCATCCATTTTACTCCAGTGCCTCACATTGGGATTCGCACTCCTGTGCCCTCACACTAGGACCCTCATGTCAGGACTCATCCCTGTGCCCTCACACTAGGGTTTGTAATCTCTGTGCCTCATGTTGGAATTCTTGATCCCTATGCCCTAACACTGCACCTCATAATTCCCCACTCAGGGCTCCCAGCCTCTACCTTTTCCTTGGGCTTCCTGCCTGGATCAGGACCCTCATGCCCCCTCATGGTCTCCTCATGCCCCCACACTGGGCCTCAATCCCCTTAATCCCATTGCCCAAGGAGCCTCACATCTAGCTCCCTCATAGGCTTAGGGCCCCACCCCCCTGGAGCCTCACATCTGACTCCTCAATGTAACTCAGGACTCACAGTGAGTCTAGAAACTGCCTCAGGACTCACTGTGATTCTGGTTTCTTGCTTTGACTTCAGGGTGTGCTCCCCAGGCCTTTCTCCTCCACAGGGTCACCTGCAAGGCAGCAGGGGCTGAGGCTTTTTGACATCCCATACGCACCCTTCACTGGGGAGGCACAGGTATGGTATTTCCTGGAGTCTGCTCCACCACCAGCAGTCCCACCACACCATGCAGCCCCAGCAGGGTGTAGTTGTAGGTCATGCACCAGGACCAGGAGCCTTCACCTTTCCCATAGGTCCTTTCCTGTACCTCCAAGGTGTTCTGAGCAGCAGCTCCAGCTGGACGGTGTTCTTCTCCCAGATGCTAGCAGCAAACAGCTGGCTACACTGCTCAGACCCCTGTTTTTATATGAAACAGCTGGGCCCTATTCCCAATCAGGCAGTTGTGCCTGATTGGGAGTGCAGCCACCTGCAGAGCCATCTGCCCACACCCCTGTGAGTAACAGGGCACACCCTGTGCTCTGCTACAATGAGGACAATATCAATGTTCAGCTACTGGAAGGACAGAATATAGTTTGTTAAAATTCTGTTGAAAGATCCAAGGAAAGAACCATGACCCCCACTACAGAGGGAGGCTGAACCAATGCCCCCCCCCCCCGACCAAGCCCTTACAGTCTGAACATGGAGTAAAATTCCTTCCTGATCCAAAATTTGATGATTGGTCTGACCCTGAGCAGAGGAGCAAGACCCTTTATCCAGGGCTCTCCAGAATTTTTAGACCTCAGCAAGAGCTGAAAGCTTTCCCCCAACAGACCCAACTGCAAATGGGCTTGTTGGGTTAGGTGACTTGACTATGATCATTTTGCATCATTTGGGCAAGCTGTTACTGGTATGCCAGTGGATACAGTAAAAGCTTCATGTGATTTGAACCTTCCCTTGCAATCTAATTCCAAGTTTACAAAAATACATTCATTTCTAGCTATCTGTACTTATGTGGTTGACAGGACCGTGTGTGTGTGTGTTTGTGTGTGTGCAGGCATGCATATGTGTGTAAGGCTAAAGAGCAAGAAAATGGGGATATGATCACTTCTAACACAAATAAAAATGAAGAACGTTAAAAATCTTTCAAATTATTAAAGCCAAGGTGTAATGGAATGAAATTAAGATGTAATACATTAAGTGTATATCACAAAAATCTTCCCATAGTTGATATCTATTAGTCTGAAAAACAATTTTCTGAGGGAGCATAAAGATACAGGAGGTTTATCTTACTGGATAGAGGGACCAAGAGACAAGCCAAGGGTTGGAGTCAACTATAACAGGCCGAGACATGGATAATTATAGTTGATGTGGCCAGTGGCTCACTTTCCAAGTTCACGGATGACACCAAGTTATGGAGAAGTGTGGTCATGCTTGAAGATAGGCTACAGTTACAGGTGGACCTAGACAGGCTAGCAAGTTGGACAGATCAGAACCTGATTAAATTCTATGTTGAGAAATGTAAAGTGCTCCACCTTGGGATGGAGCCTTCAACACACCTACAGGCTTGGTGGCACCAAACTGACTAGCACCATGAATGAAAGGGACCTGGGGGTGTTAATAGATCGCAGTATGAATATAAGCTAGCAGTGTGACGCTACTAGGCAGTAGGGCAAATAATACTCTGGCATGCATCAATCGATGCATCTCCAGCAAAACCAAGGAGGTAGTTCTACTTGGCATTAGTGTGGCAATGCTCTACTTGGTATGCTCTACTTGGCATTGGTGAGATGGCAGCCAGAGTACTGCATCCAGTTCTGGGCACCACACTTTAACAAGGATGTGGACATGCTTGAGTCCAGACAAGTGCCACCTATATGATCAGAATCTTAAAAGGCAACCCATAGGAGGAAAGGCTGAGGGACCTGGGACTCTTCAGCCTGACGAAAAGAAGGCTGAGAGGGGACCTGGTAGCAGCTTACCACTACACTAGACAGTCACTTTGCTGGGGTCACCTGACCCGCAGTTATCTTTCCTGCTGGGTGCAGGGGGCTTGACTCAATGATCTTCCAAGGTCCCTTCCAGCTTTACAATCAATGAATGTCTATGAACTATAACAGGCCAAGCCAGGAGGCAAACCAAAAATTAGAAATCCATTGCCAGAGGTAGGAAAACAATTGAGCACCAAAAAAAACCCAGGATGAATATATGTATTGGCGTGAGTCCCACTGCTAAGTGCCACAAATATTTGGAAGCAGCTCCCAGAAGTCTGTCTCCTGAGGCAAACAATTTATATCCAGCTGCAAACTCCAGCTGATCCAGCTATTGTCTCAGTGACCCCCTGGGGCAGATCTTTGGCCTGAATAAGCTATCAGCCAGCCCTGAGACTCCCTTACACGAAGTGCCAGAAGCTCCACTACTGTAAACATTTAAAAACATCTAATGTAACTGGCACATGAGAATAGACTGTAGGAAACACACTTTCATTCCTGGGGTCATTCAAGCAGTAAACCAATAGATTTTTTTCTTAGTTAACTTGTATGAAATAATACAAGTTATGAAATAACCTCATAGTTTTGCATATTGTAAAAATGGAAAGGGCTAGGAGAAGGTTCAAGTTTTAGAAAGATCACTTTACAATGAGAGTTTTAAAAGCTCAGTCTCCTTCACTTATCAAAGGGTGGATTAAGTGCAAGTTGATCATAATCCACAAAGCACTACACACATAAAAGCCATTTGGCACTACAGTCTGCTTTCATTAAGCAGACAGAGACGTACAAGTCCCAATGTGTAGAATCTAAAGTCACTAAAGTTCAGTTTGGTAATAAGGTGGATGTTTTTAATGGTGAAGGCAGTTTACCACCAGAACAACCTAACAAGGGAGATGGCAGAATCCGTATTATTTGGAGTCTCATATCTAGCTTGGATATCTTCCTAAATTAGGTGTGTCATGTCAGTCTCAAGTTACTGGGTTCAGTGCCAGACCTACCTGGTAAAATGATATGGCCTGTGGTCATGAAGAAGGTGAAAGAAGAAAATACTAATGCTCCCTTGGGGCCTTACAGATCTAGTAATCTTCTCCAAATTACAGTAACCTTAAGAACCATGTATTTTCCCAAGATTTGTGTTATTCCTTTAGATAGAAAGTAACCTTCTATAGATTTTCTCAAACTGTTGCCCTACTATGTCATTTTGTTACATTTAACTTATTTCTGCCTTTCCCAAAACCACCCTCTTTGCCTATATAGTGGTTCAATCAAAATGCTTTTATTGCTCATCTACATTTTAACATTGCCCAAATCAATTGTTGTTAATATTTTAGAACCAACTGAGATGCTTGTTTCAGGAATCATATTAATTTTGCTTTTCCTTTCTTCCAAGAATATATTGCAAAACAAACATTGCCTTTGTCTATATTATCTTTTATACAAAAATGATAGGGTAGCCATGTGCACCTTCTACTACTCTGGCTTTTCTTCTTCTGCCTCCTCCCACCTACATGGACATTAATTTTTCTGGGGTCTACGGAACAGTGAGTCTATGAAAGTGGCTAAGCCCTTTCTTCAGCCTGTGACTCAACAAAAAGAGTGTGGCTTTATTCAGCACATGGATCTCAGCAGGACTGGTCATAGCTCTATTTTTTAAGTCTAACAGGCAAAACTCCAAGAAAGCCAGCAGCATGAAACTCAAGCTTTGACCCACTATTTCTTTCAAGTTTTTTATATTAATTCCTAACACCTTCATCCCATTTATTGCCCATTTCAATTTGTTTTCAAAGTGAAAAACTGACTCTTTAGATACTACCATTACTGCAAATGTTTCCCTGTGGGTCTATATTTACAATAGATATCCACCCATAATTTTAGTTTTTATCATTATTGAAATGCCATCTGGCATAATAGTACATGGCAAATTCAACTGAAATTGAATTGTGCCACTTAAATGATAGTGGAGGTAAGTTGCAACACATTTAGCAGGTCTGGAGAAGCTCTTTAATCAGGTTTAGTTCAGGTTTCTGAATTCCAGAAGAATCCAAACTTCTTTTTTGGGGGGTGGGGGAGGAGGGTTAAAATTCTGGTGAATCCCCAGCAGCATTTGGTAAAATATAATGGAACCCTAACCTGTCTAATCTGCTATTGCCAATTATACAGAGACCTAGACTATTAGACTATTGCATAAGTATTCTCAGGTTCCTATATCACTCTCCTTGAAGTCTACGGAGCCTTCCCTATCTTTTCTAAATGGAGGTAGTGAGTTTGGTACCCTGAGCTGACAAGTTCAACACGTAAACTTAGACCTTACCCACACTGTAGCAGCAGAGGCATTCTATGGCTTGGACTTCCCTCAGGCCTGTCCTGCCTACCCATTCTTGCTGACATGCTCCTAAACCAGAACTATGCTGTCAAAGTCGCTCCAAGGTCCACACCCTTCCCCACTAGCAGCTCTATACTAGAGACTGGCATATCAAGAGCAGACATAGAGGGTGCTCCAGAACAGCCTCATAGACGTACTTCTGGCTTTGGAACATGTCTGAGGGACTGAAGGGGATGCATATGTTTAGGGATTCCACAACTGCAGAATGCTGTCTTTGGGGTGTGGACACACATTTAGAAAATTGAGCACAGAAAAAAAAGAACTGAAATTATCTAGTCTCTTCCATGTTTTTTATGTTTTGCATAGTTTATTTTCATATTTTTGCCAGTATTATTAGTCATCCAAGTAACTGGTTTCCTTATTTTATTGATGTCAAGCCTGTGATGAAATGCTAGGGCAAAATTCAATGGAACTGTAGATATATAATGAAAAATCAAAAGAGCAGTAAATCAGCAATTCCACCAAGTAACTGGTGGTAGAGTTTGGTCCTGACCTAGGAATAAAGCACAAATAATTGAAAAAAATATATATTATTGGTGGCTCAGGAGGCTTCATAATGGAAGAGAGCTTCTTAGATTCAAAGGCTCTAATAATTTTCATATAACACAAATTCAAGTTGAAAACATACATTTGACAAAGAATAGAATAGTGAATGTGCATCACCACCTGCTTTCAGAGAGATTTATCCTTAAAGCCATTTCAGCAGGATAATCATGAAGCAGCAAACACAAAACTGACCTCAAATAAACTTCTAGTCAAAGGATGACATCTCAAAAAACTCTGGGAGGTCAGTCAAAACACTGAAAGGTAGGCAGTACCACCAAAGTTATGTCTTCAAAGGGATGGTAAGTTATTCAATCTGAGAGAAGAACCGCAAACCTCCTGGCAACATGGAATTGAAAACTGCTTTTGTATGAAATGACAAAAAACACCTCTTTCAGAAAACTAAAATTATGGCAATCTTGAAAGATTTATACTGAAAATAAAAAAAAGTTTCTATATTAAAGGAACATCTATCCACTAAACCTTCAGAGATCACGATCATTTTAATTCAATGGAAATAGAAGAATAAGATACCAAGTTATGTTACATATATAATTTAAAAACTAATTTCTTAAGATGAAACCCTTGTGTCCTTATAGTCAAACCTTACTCAGGAGAATTTTCATGGAACAAACCATGTAGATTTGGGGCTCTTAAGATAGATGTGGAGAAGTGAGATGCAGGGGAGGGGGTTACTGTTTACTATTGCCCCTACATAAAAGCACAATCTAGTCTTGCAGCTTGAAGAACACCTATTTACCAGAGGAAGAAAATATCTTATTTTCTGCTCTTTAAGTCTTCAAAATTTAAGAATCCCAAGTTATGATAGACACAAATAAATTAGCACATGCCAACTTTAGGTAGTCTGCCCTTACATTCTGTTTTCATTTTGAATCAGTTGCATCAAGAAAAGCCAAGAACAATTTATAGTACTTTATCCAAATGTTTCCTCAATGAAATAAAAAGATGATTTTGACCCTATGTATAGTTTATGAGTTTTGGCTTATTTTATACATTTCCTGTATAACTTAACATCTTGATTTACATGGAGTCAAACATACGCTGTTAAGGCTGTGTCATATATCTTGAAGACAAGAGACAATAGAGGGCTATTACATTGTCCTTGTTATTGCTAGTTGGTACTTTTCTTACAATAGGTGCTAGGAGTCCTAGTCATGGATTGAGAGTTCATTGTGCTAAATGCTTTACAAGCACAACAAAAAGACATTCATTGCCACAGCAAGCTTACAGTCTAAACCAAGAGCCAGCAGGAGATATAGACAGACAGTGCAGCACAAGTGAACAATGAGATAATATTAGTCAGCACGATGGGTAGTACTCATAGTACATCAGTAGTCTAACTCTTATCAATTTTTTATAGGCCTCACAGCAAAGGAGTTTTAAGGAACAATTTGAAGGAGGAAAATGATGTAGCTTTGCAGCTGTTTATAGGTACCTATCAAGCATGAAGGAGCAGCAGTATCTGAGAAACCAGAAAGATACTTATTTGAAAATCTAATTAGGGGTAATGGAGGATGCACATGAGGAATCAACTGCAGATGGGAATTAAGCTTTAATACTGAAAGTGAGATCATATTTGGGGTCAAGAATGGTTGTAAAGAGCTTTGAAGATGAAGAGAAATATCTTATGTTTGTTGGGACAGAGTAGTAGAATGCACGCTGGGGAGCAAAAATAGTAGTAGCAAGGTCAAAGCAGCAAGTTTGATAAATGATCTTTAAAGCAACATTTTGGGTGGGTAAGAATGGAACAGACTTTATTTGTCACACCCAGAGAAAAGCGTGTTGCATTCATGCAGGCATACACTGATGAGAGCCTAGACTGGAGTTTTAGGAGTGAATCTTTGATGGATCCCATTTAAATTGGATCATTTTTGGACAAAGAGCTGTTTTAACTTAGTAATTTTTCCACCTCTAAGAAGGCTACAGAAGTCTGAAGAGTGAAGAAGTGAGAAAACAGAAGAATCAGGTTTAAAAAACACAGAATCTGAGGAAGGGGGAGGGATTCACACAGGCATAACGCCTGGGCAGGGTGGAGGAACAGACAAGGCTGTTTTAGGAGAGGCATCCTGCACAGGCATCCTGCACAGGCATCCTGTGGAACTAGCTGATGCAGGAGGAAACCGATTGCACAGAAGAGGAAAGACTCAGATTCAGAGGAATCATCAATTCTTTTAAGAACTCTGTCCTAAACCCAAAGAATGCTGAATAGCACTAAGGAAAGTGAGGCAGGGAAATGCAGATAGGCATTTACTGTATTTTTCTGAGTCCGTAGATATCTGTAGATTTCTTGCACTAGCCAAAATAAAGAATGATTAATTTTTGGAGCCCTTGCAAAATCATTGTCAATTTACTTCAACTATTAGATATCCCTAGGAAAAAGTTAGGTTACTGTGAGTCAGCACTGGTCTGGCATCTAAAGCAGCCAAGTTGTGAATTCCTGTTTCTGCAAAAGGATTGTTCCCAAGTGTAGCTTGTTCCCAAGTGGGCCAGAGAGGTCAAGGAAATAACCAGTACTGCAACCCCTTCAGATCAAGGGAAGTTTAACAACACATACATCCAGTTTGGTGGAACCTAAATACAACAGTATGGTGAATGTCTAGTTAGGAGAACATAACAATCATAAGAACATAATGGATCAGACTATCAGTCCATCCACGCCCATCTCTCACAGTGGCCACAGTACTTGATGTTTTACAAGAAGATGCAAAAAATCTTATAAAATATGGTTGCGGTACATTCACAAACATTGTTCTAGAATTTGTTTGTTTCATCTTGCTTCATTTTAGAATTTTGACAAGGGTAAAAGTACAACTAGGAACAAGTGATTTTAAGTATATAAATTATAGTTTATTCTTCAGTTAGTCAACTTGTGTTCACCACAGAAAAAGTTAAAACTACAGAACAACCAAAAACTCCAATGTGAACAAGCCCATGGTACATAATTGTAGAATAAACTAAATATAAAGGAAATGTTTTCCTAGGTAATTAGCTTGCTAGTTAATGGGCCCCTTCTGCCTAGAAACTAAAGGGTATTTACCTCTTTTGATGTGTTTCTATCGTATTTAATTCAATGTTTTCTTTACCTATATGAACGTCTAATATAATTCTGAATTCTAATAATTGCTTGAAGTCAATGATGTTTATATGCAATATAGAAAATTATTCTTTTGGGTACAATCCACTCTAAGACAGAAGCAAAAGGTTTCTCCCTCAACCAGGGAAGAAAAATAAAACTCAGTAAAATTTTCAACTGAATTAAAAATTGGAAAAGAAAAGAACAAAGGAGTCTAATTTTGGCCTGCATTACAATGGGAGTGTCATGCAGATGTGGGCAGAATTGGGTGCATTATCTTTGAACTTCTAAAGCCAGTGCATTTTGAAGGATACACCCACAAGACATTTCTCAAGGTATTCTGAAGTTAGAAATACAACAGAGCTTTATTTTGATATGGTTTGGAGAGGAAAACTAACTCTTTTGAGCCTATCATCTTCCTTGAAAGAAAGAAAAATAAAAAACCTATATTTCCTTGATAAGGAATACATATATATGCTATATGTTTGTGTATGCATTTATAAGAACTAAAGATATAATTATTGTTGGATGAATAAAATGTGGGAAAATGATAGGCTAACTCCTTGGCAACTATCAATTAGAACAGCTGCACTGATGGCAATGTGGTTATGCTGATTTATATAGCATAGACTGAGGATCTCACCCAATGTGCTTATTCCACTCAGAAATTGCAGAGCATGGAAAAATTTAGTTTCAACACTAGGGAAGCAGCATTGTCTTGCATTTAGGAGTACCTTAAATTCACTGCAGCTACATTTTATTTATTCTCATCTGAGGATTTCCAGTAATGCTTCATGGAGTTTTTGTTTCCTATCCCAAACAATGAGCTAGAAAGAGACTGTGGCATCCTTTGATAACTGTACATTTCTTTGACAGAGTGGGTCTCATGCTTGGGCACCATCCAAACTCACATTTTTTATGTGAGAGTTAGTCCAAGGCCAGATTGTGTTGGGTCTGAACCTGCAGCTGTCACAAAGAGAATGTCCATCTCATTTGTTCTTTCTTTTGAACAAATCCTTAGGAAAGGATGCATTGTGTTGGCTCTGTCCCAGTAAGACAATATAGAATAGAAGGTGGTTGCTATCAGGCTGAAGTTAAGTCTTCTCTAATGAGATATTTGAAGCATTTAAGATTTTTCTTATCCATACTCAGTGGCTTACAGAACAGCCTGCTTTGACACTCCAGCTGACCAGTATAAAGCCAAAAAAGAGGCACATTTGGCAGCTGAGTCTTATACAGCAGGAGGACTTGTCAAATAGCAAGCACAGAAATCCCCAAAAGATTCAAATTAAAAGATAATGTGTTTGATTATATTAGCTTCCTGAATTAGCATAGCATGTCCTCTGGTTCCAAGGAAAAAAGCAACTATGCCAAAGAGCATTTACAAACCGTGACAGTGGGTTTCATATGTGTGACCTTTTTTCCTAGATAAATGTTAATTAGGAATTTAGAATGATTAGATCCTCAGCTGGAGTAAATCAGGATGGCTCCACATAAATCATTAGACATTACTTCCCAGTTGTTTTACTACTTTGATTACAGTACTGAACAAATTCTCTGTAATTTTGTTTCCAATTGGGAACAAAAGTTTTTTGAAAAAAAATCTTATGGAGAATTTATTGAGGTTTTTTTAATATATTGTATTGTTTTGTTTTGTTTTTAATGTGTCCTTTGAGAACTCTGAAATAGGAGCTTTTTTTAAAATCAATTCTACATCCTGAGACTAAGCTGCTGTAGATTTCTCCACACAAGTAAGGTAGGTTTCACACAGCAATTAAAAGTGAACTAAAGCATTAGCTCCTCTGATGTCCACTTCAAAACTGACAATGAAAGGTTTTATCTTTTGTCAGATATGATCAAAGAACAGCAATTGTCTTTCAAATTGTCCCTCCAATTAGTCCAAATGTGGGATCCTCATTACTTCTCTTTACTTCCTCTCATGAAATTTCAGCCTCAGGTTGTGAAAGAGAGTGAGATACTGGCCTATGAGCTGAATAAGTATGCAGCTTTTCTTTTGAAGAGATAGGCCTACATTAAAGGGATAGGCCAACCAGTCTAAATAATCAGCAGATAGTTCTGCCCTGATACGTGAGTATTATAAACATCTCCTGAGGTACATTTCACAAGTATCTACATGAAGTCTATATTAAGTCTCTTGCTTAATCTAAAATACCAGCTATCTCAAGGGCATAACAGGTGACTGCCAGACCTACAGGGACTATCCCTCCCTAAAGATCACTGCCCAATGGAAAAAGGATGGGGTTTTCATTGGGTTCAGTGGACATGTCTCGCTTTTGTACAAATCTAAAAATGTTCACAACACATGTCTATCTTACTATCTGTGATAATGAGGTACACATTTTACACTGTTTTGTTTTGTTTTTCTGAGCTGTAGCCTGGAGCAGGAAGACATTGACCAGTGTAGAAAAAAATGAGATTTGGCAGGACTCTGGTAGGCTTGGCTGTAGCACTTCTAAGAACTCCATCATACCTGAAGCATATTATCCAAGATCCAACACTGTCTAGGATGAAGAGAAAGCAATCACCATTAGCAAAACTACCTTAAAATGAAGTTGTGCAGGCAGTGTTTTCCCCCAATGAATAATCTGATTAAATGTGTGTGTGTGTGTGTGTGCATGCACACATACACATGCACTTGTTTCCTTCTCTAGATCCTTAGAGTCAAAATCAAAACCAGCCCCAGCTGTTCTGTATAATTAAATTTCAGTAACTCAAGCTGAGTGTTTTTATTTTGACTAGTGACTTAAAAGTGTTGGCATTTAATGGCCTCAGCTATATTTCAAAGTTAACATTGGGAAACTTCACACATATATTAGTGTTTGTCTGCTAGCAAACACAACAAAAAACCACTGCGCTGATTTACATAGTGAAGGTTATCTTTGCAAGCAGAATGACTCAGAATTTCATTATTTAAAAGCTAAGGGTGCAATTCAGCCTAGCACAGGAATTCACACAGGACTTTATGCATTTCTTGCTGCCCGTGCATAAGTGAAATTCATACTTCATACCAGTCTTGTGCACTGATCTGAATTTAAGCCTATGAAAATGCAACAAAATCTGTATCCTAAGGAAACCAATTCATACAAGCAGCCCATTAATCCCTGCACTTCAGAAGAATTCTGACTGAGCAGAAAAGGCCACTTTCCCAGTTCTGATACCAGGATTTGACCTTAGTATTCTCAGGATTCTTAGGATATTCTAGTATTTTTAGGATTGATTTTAAACTTTTGCCATTCTCTTTAACTTCTGTATAAGGACCTGTCCTGTGTTTATGTTGAATCAATTACTATTTGTAGATGATTTGTGATGTGATAACTGCATATTTATCAATCTTCCCTGCAATTCCTAAATCTAGCTATTTTAATAGGACAAAATGTGAACACAAGAAGTATCAGTTGTATTACCCCAGGATGAAGAAATCACTTTTTATACATTCCTTTGCATAGAAGCAAAAGGCTACAGGAAAATGAATTTCTGTCTGGAAGTATCTTTTAAGGTCCCGTTAAAGGAAAAAAATGGGTAGAAAGAGACTTCTGCCTGCTGCTCTGAAATGCAAGTTTCAGTGTGCTAGAATAACCGTGGCATATGATCATTCATATGATAATGTATGTGATTCACAATAATTTGCAGATTGGAACTCCAAGATAAAATGAGTTCAACCAGTAATTTATTGAAGATATAACTACCCTCCTCTTTCCTGCTTCCATCGATTCTTAGCTCTGTGGGAGCCCCATTGTGCAACAGATTCAGACTGTGTACTGCCTGGGTGAGAAAGGAAGGAAAGAAACCTTTGAACATCCATGGCATCTTTCACTATAATCTACATCCTGGGAATCTAAATAGATTGCATGCACAACCTAAATAGAGTGGGTGCCATTTTAAAAAATATCTTCTTTCACCTTTCCACCTGAAGCAGCTTGAGGGAAGCTTTGAAGCCTGGGTTGGAAGATTCCTTCTTCCTTGGCTGCTCTGTCAAGATCACGCACACTGAGTCTGCTATAGTGAGCATAGTTAGAATGTTGTCTTTTTTTTTTTTAATATATTCAAGGTATTACTTCAGTATTAATCTCTGTTAGAAGGATAGGGGCTGTATCTGGCAGCCCAGTTAATCTTGGCAGAATCTCTAGAACAGTGATTGTCAATCAGGGATGGTGGTACCCTGAGGTGTCTTGAGTTCATTTTGAGGGGGCCTCAGAGGGCCATGTAATATTCACACAGTTAGGCATGCAAATGTGATTCACAAGATAACCCCTGAGCTTTCTAAGAGGAATCCATAGTGTTAGCAACATCCCGATCTTTGGGCGATCTTTCTGAGTTTTTTGCTGCAGAAAAATTGCTCTTTTTGCTTAGTCAAAAACCAAGTGGAAACTAAGAGCTGGCATTTTCTAAGGGGTGCTTTGAGTCTAATGAGGGGTTCCTTGGGTCTACAAAGTTTGAAAACAATTGCACTAGTGAAATTATTTTAGATACATCAGGGATGAATTTGGCCCTGGGCACATACTCTTGATCATAGAATCAGAATAACTATAAAGGAAAAACAGGAAAATAAAAGACTTTTCCTGCCTAAACAAACAAGGCAATGATGAATAATTATTATTGACATAGAATACCCTGAAGTAATGAAGAAGGGCCACAGCAAGAGCAATGCTCAGAGGAAAGAGAACTTTTTATAATTAAGATAAACAATAGCATCAATAGGGAAGCCAAAACTCATCATCCATTCATCTGATATTTGTCTTTATTACACAACATGATTGAAAGGTTAGCCTGCAGGGGCTGGGGTTAGAACATTACCACTGAAGGAAATATAATTGTAAGAGAAGAGCCTTTCCACAAGAGGAAGAGAGGCTGATGGAAAACAGAAATAATTTTTTTTGGGGGGGGTGGATTTTTAAAATTAAAATATATTTGATAAACAAGTTTGGGCCTCCTCAGGAGAACTTGAGGGTAGAAATTTAGGGGAAAGCCATTTATGTGTGCTTATCTAAATTCAATAGAAAATATCAAACAGGAGGAGGAAAAACATTGCAGGAGCAGGAGCTCACATTATACAAACCCTTCCCACTAAAAGAAGTCTGGGAGAATGCAAAAGGTATTATTATTCAGTAAAACCTATAGCCTCCAGTCAGTGAATAGGAAGCTACTTGTGCACAGACACAGAGATAGAAGCATTCTGACCCCCAGAACAAGATACGTCAATCTTTACTGAGGTACAGCATTAAGGCCTACTTTCTCCCCTCATTGATACCCATGTAACAGCAGTAGAGCTTATCCTCCTGTTCAGCATGTGAATATGGACAAGGAGCAGGGTAAATTGTAGTAAAGTGCTATTACAAGCACTATTACAAAGCAACAAGAAAATGCATTCACCAAAGCAATGCAACCCCGCTAAACCTGCAGCCTGTCCTTTGGTTCACCCTAGAGAAATCGTGGATTGGGGTGTTGGTTTGGTGCTGGCCAAGTGGTAGAGATTCAGTGATGATTTGGGGGAGCTGCTTGGGGAAAATGCCGATGCCAGCGGAGACAAATCTTTTTAGGAAATCTGTGCTTGCTCTGGCCCTGGGGAAGTCGTAAAGAGATGAGTGCAGTGAGAGTCACGCTGGCTTGACTTTTCAACAGGTTGACTCTCCTGTCTCTCTCTCCCAGTAGCGGTGGTCTCGGGGGAATGTGGGGTCACTGCTGCCATCCTGTCTTGGGGCTGGGGAGAAGGGGGACGCTCCCGTGGTGCTGAGGCTGCGCAGCACGGCTGTTTCTCAGGCTGCCCGTGGGAGGGGAGGCTCTCCCGTTTCAGCACCTCTCTTTTCCGGACAGCTCCTGGGGCGGCCGCAGCCGGGTTCCCGTTCTCTCTCCCCCTTCCCCAAGCCGAGCTTTCCAACGCTAACCCATCCCTCTCGAGGCAAGCATTGCCATCCCTCTTCCATCTCAATCTCTGGCCGAGGTCTCTGCTGAGCTCCCCCGGGCGGCTCTGAGGGCGGGCGGCACGAGCAGTGTGCCTTGGGGGGCGGGAGGGGAGGAAGGGCAGCCGGGAGGGGCGAGGGGAGAGAGTCTGAGGCAGATCAGCCCAGTCCGGCTCGGGCCCGGGAGGCTCGGATCCTAGCAGGGAAAAGCCGAGGAGCTTTTCAGTGGGATCAAAGCAACAGGTTTCTTCCCGCCAAACAGAAGCTGTCCTCAGGCGCCCAGGCGTGTCCCCAGCCCCGGGGGTGGGGGTGGGCCCCCGAGACGGCTGTGATCCGCGGGCACCCGCTGCCGGGGACTTCGGGGCCACGGAAGAAGCAGGAGCCGCGGGGCTGGGAGGGGCTCGGGAGCGGGCCAGATGTGGGGCAGCGGCGGGCGGGAGCGCCCGCTCCCTCCTCCCTCCCCTCCTTCCCCCACGCCCCGCCCGCCTCTGCCCCCTTCTGCGGGGTATTGCGGGGAAGGGGGGGGGGGGCGTGTGTGTGTATGTATGCATATGTGTATGTATGCATATGTGTGTGTATGTGTGTGTGTGGCGGGGGGGGGGGGCATCCCAGCAAGCGCAGCTGCCCCAGGGCGGGGGCAGCCCCGGGCAGGTCGCGCCCGCCCGCCCCCCCTCTGCTGCCCGGCCGGCCCGGCCCTGCCCCGGCGGCGGCGCTAGGATCCGGCGGAGGGCGGGAAGCGGCGCGGGGCCGGCGCCCCGCGGGTGGCAGTGGCGGGCAGAGCCGCCCCGGGTCTATATAAGGGGCCGAGGCGGGAGCTCCCCGCCCGCAGCGCGCCCAGCCCGGCCCGGCCCGGCCCCGCTCCGCTCAGGGCTCCCCTCGGGGCTCCCGGCTGCGCTGGACGGGGCGGGGCCGGGCGCGGGGCGGCGCCGGCGCAGGCACCGCCCCGGCCCGGCGGGATGGCGGAGGGCTGAGCCCCGCACCAGCCCGAGCGGCCGGCAGCGGCATGGAGGCGGCGGGGCCGTGCCCGCTGCCCGCTAACGAGTCGTCGGCGGGCGGGCGATGCGGCGCGGCGGGCGCCTACCAGGAGGGCACGCCGCTGGGCGGCAAGGTGGTGCTGGCCGCCGCGCTGGCGCTGCTCACGCTGGCCACCATGCTGTCCAACGCCTTCGTCATCGCCACCGTGTCCCGCACCAGGAAGCTGCACACGCCGGCCAACTATCTCATCGCCTCGCTGGCCGTCACCGACCTGCTGGTGGCCATCCTGGTCATGCCCGTGAGCACCGTGTACACCGTGACGGGCAAGTGGACGCTGGGCCAGGTGGTGTGCGACGTGTGGCTGTCCTCGGACATCACCTGTTGCACGGCCTCCATCCTGCACCTCTGTGTCATCGCGCTGGACCGCTACTGGGCCATCACGGACGCCGTGGGCTACTCCAGCAAAAGGACTCCCCGGCGGGCGGCCGGCATGATCGCGCTGGTCTGGGTCTTCTCCATCTCCATCTCCATGCCGCCGCTCTTCTGGCGCCAGGCCAAGGCGGACGAGGTGTCGGACTGCGTGGTGAACACGGACCACATCCTCTACACCGTCTACTCCACGGTGGGCGCCTTCTACCTGCCCACGCTGCTGCTCATCGCCCTCTACGGCCGCATCTACGTGGAGGCCCGCTCCCGCATCCTGAAGCAGACGCCCAAGAAAGCGGGCAAGCGCTTCACCCGGGCGCACCTCATCACGGACTCCCCCGGCTCCTCCTCGTCCGTCACCTCCATCAACTCCAAGGCCCCCGAGCCGGGCAGCGACGCGGGCTCGCCCGTGTACATGAACCAGGTCAAGGTGAAGGTCTCCGACGCCCTGCTGGAGAAGAAGAAGCTCACGGCCGCCAGGGAGCGGAAAGCCACCAAGACTCTGGGGATTATCCTGGGCGCCTTCATCGTCTGCTGGCTGCCCTTCTTCATCATCTCCCTGGTGCTGCCCATTTGCAAGGATGCGTGCTGGTTCCACATGGCCATCTTTGACTTTTTCACGTGGCTCGGATATCTCAACTCCCTCATCAACCCCATCATCTACACCATGTCCAACGAAGACTTCAAGCAAGCGTTTCAGAAACTGATCCGCTTCCGATGCAGCGGCTGAACGCGGATCGGCCTGGACGCTCCGGAGCGGCTTGAATGCGCATTCGTGTCCGATTCCGCAGGTAGGGGGTGGTCTTCTCCTCCCGCGGCCCTGCCCCGGGGCAGCGGGCACTCGGCTCCCCCGGCCTCAGCTGCCCTTGGGAGCAGGGGATCCGTCAGCCGGCTTCTCTGGGGAGGCTCTCATGGCTTCTCTCCCCACCCCGCAGCAGGCACTGCCCTCCCGAGACCCGGCTGCTGCCTCTTGCACCGGCCCTAGGGCAGGCGCTGGGCAGCTGCCGAAGCTCTCCAGCCAGCTCTGAAGTTGACGGAGTTGATACTTTGTGCATCAGCCGCCTCTGCTGGAAGCAAGTCTCGCGTCTCGCCGCTCTTGTCCCGCCCGATCACTCTTTTAAGGGGGACGAGTGAGCCAGGAAGGGCTTTAAACTGCTCCCAGGTGCTGGGAAGAGCCGGCAGCGAGGGGCTGATCCTGCCCAGCCCCGGCACTGGGCGTGGGGAAGGGCGGAGGGGAGCGGGGTGCTGAAAAAGAGCAGCGATCCGGTTGCCTAGTTTTCCCTGCAGATGCGCGACTGGCTTTTGTTTCAGCTCCTTTCCGATTGCATCAAACAGATCCCAGAAACCTGAAGCGCTCCGGGGCCAAAGGCTGCAAACTGCCTTCATTTCTTTATCGCGACGCTCCTGACATTTTTACAGTTAATCGGGGGCCCTTGATAAGTGACTCGCAACAATCCAGTGCCCTTCCAACAGATTAATGAAATCAGGTCAATTAGTGTTTAGCAACCCTCATCTTTTAAAGCTGTTTTTTGCTCTCTAACCTCAGTGTGTTTGGGGGAAGGAAGGAGAGAAGGAGAGAGAGAGAGAGCAGCTGTAAATTCCCAACAGCAGCTAACACAGTTAAAAATCACAGTGGCTCTTATTAAAGCAACCCTCTGTGCAGGACTTTTCAAAGGCAAGGTGTTTCCTCTTGCCCTGATTGGCAGCACCACACACCCACTCAAAGCCTCTGTTGATGCAGCATTATGTACCTTCCTTTCCCAGGACAAGAGAATAAGAATGTCCATGTGGCTCATCACTTTCTTCTTTGTAACGCTCCATTACACAGCATTGACTGAAATGCAAGCATGGGCCTGTCTTTTCTATTTTTTTCCAAGGCAAAGTCAACTTCAGCACTTCCGGTGTAGCTCAAAAAAACTTCAGAGGTCTTTGGGCAATATTTAGATAGCCAGGTGCCATTCATAGAATATAATGCCCAATGAATATGACAGTGAGATTACTGCTGTCTAGCATAAGTCTCACCTACTTCCATCTTTCAGAACAGGAAAGAGGAGTTACTTTTGGAGATGGAGGGATAAGGAAACTTTTTGTTTTTATTGTGCAGATGAAGCCTGATCCAAAGTCTACAGAAATCCAGGGCAAATAATGTACTTCTGTTGACTTTGGATCAGGCTGCAGTTTAAACATGACTTCAAAATTCTGCCCACCCATATCCTGAGTCTTGCTACTCCCCAGATTCCTTTTCAGTCCAGAGGGTGAGGCTGGAGGAGGGAGCTCAGATGAAACAAACCAGTTTAACAAAAAGACTAAGAGGGATTCATCATGCCAGCACACTCAAACAACTGCTTACTTCTCATGCTGAAAAGCTGTATCTAACTGTACATATAACTTGGCATGTGCTGTGATATCTGTCCTTCAGTGCACTTTTCTGCAGAATATCTATTGTCTTTATTGTGACACTTCTAATAATTCTTCAAATCTCTTCCTTTTTGTCTGCAGAATCAAGTTGCTATTGTAAAGACCCACGGCTTGAAACTCCCCAACCCCAGTTGTCAGACTCATGAGGCTGCAAAAACGTCAATACATTCTGCCACCAAACTGTTCAGCCCTGCATTTCAGTGTAATGACTGTCGCAGAGATGCTGTTCCAATATAATCACACACATCAGTTGCAAACAAATAAACAAAACAAAGGGCAACTTGGAGTATGGAGGCTTATAACCCATCTGGGCTGGAAAAAAAGTTGGAAAGCAAACTATTTATTTTGCAGGCTTACTTTTTAATTATTCTTTTGCAAGTTGTAGGGGTGTGCACAAAAGCACAGTTACTGTGTGTGTAATATTAGCATATTTGTATTTATGTGTGCACTTGTAATTTCTTCTTTTCAGCAGAAAGAGTTGTTAATTTCACTTGCAGGGCCTGGAGGAAAACTGGGACATTTTTAAAAATAGGAACATTGCAGTATGCTGTGTAAATGAACTCCTTCAGCTGAATATGAGAGAGGTAGGAGTGTGCAGATTATATCTGGATTGCAAACAAGGCAAATGCAAGTAATCTTGTAATAAGAGTTCTGTACACATTCATCTGCATTGCACACACATGGCTGACTGTCTTCATCATTACCTTCATACATTAATACTTCTTGCTTCCACTCAGTCCAGGAATGGAAAACAAAGAAGTCCTGTGACCTTTGCCTTTAACCAGCTGGGAATAGGAGCAGTCATTTTGATGTTGTAACTCAAGTTTTCCATTTTTGTGTCAGTTGCACACCCTTACTACATGGAACACCAAGGACTACATAATCTTATGAAATACCTCTATTATCTAGTGTTCTGCTCTGTAGAGAAACAAAGCAGTTTGCTCTTTCAGAAGAGCTACATCACCTGCAAAACAAATATCTACACATCAAAATAAGCACCTGGGAGTGAAATTGCTCTCCTCCCATTATCTTTTTATTTTATTTCCCCCCTTTATTCTGACCTTAAAGCACTACTAAACTCCAGCAAGTCAAAATTGGAGTTTCAGAACATGGTCCACCTGCTGTGATAGAACTGCTTTGAGTGTTCCTCCTATGTGTAACTGAAAATGAAGTATAAACAATAAAAAGCTTTACTGTCTCCTCAAAAGTATTTAGTATTTAGTAGCAATTGTGTTACTAATGGGAATATTTATTGATTCACAATATTGTCCCTTTTAAGTAAAGCTTATTAGACAAGTCGCTGAAGAACGTGATTGAGGGCTGAAATGGCTGCTTGCAATCAACAGTCATATTTTTAAACAAAGCTTGAGTTTTGAGCTTGAGAATAACATCTAAGACTTTATGTACAATCTCAGATTAAATTTAAACAAATAAAACACATTCTTAATATTATTACCTTAAGAATAAAGAACTACTTTATCACTCAAATGGCACTGTAATTCTTGCTAAGTTTTAAAAATGTATTTCAGATGAGTCCCATCAGACAGAGCAAGAAAAATATTATGGGACTTATTCTGCTTAAATGCAGCCAGATAACCACATACTATTCTCCAGCGAGTCATTTAAACATTATGGATTTACCTATTTAATTGAACAGCAAATAAAAAAAAATTAGAACACTGAGCCCTCATTCCTTGTGCATTCAGAAGTCCTATTAATTGCAGAGTGAGGTGTCTTGCCTGTGTGAAAGGAATACAAAACTGAGCCTCCAAGTTGAAAATGTAGCCAAGGGTCAGTACGCTTGTAAAAAACCTGACAAAACCTGGAAGTTTTCCCTCAAACCTGTGTGACCCTGTAAGAAGATAAGTATTACTCCACGTTTTTGGAAAGCATCCTTTTAATCTACTACCCATGCAAACTTCTTTTTTTTCAAAACGTAAAACAGTTTTTCTGAATTACTGGCTTGATTCATATTTGCACATACAATTCCTTTAAAATGCCCCTTTTGCATCTGTTTTGAAATATTTTGGGGCAGATGATAGCAAAGAATGTAGCATTTAATAATACTTATGTTATAGTGTTTATTGTACTGTTCATTTACAAAGCTTCTTACAACAAAGGGGACAGTGAAATTCTTTTTATTCCAGACACTCATTGAAATTGATAGGAGTTTTGGATGCCCAAAGAGTGGAAGATCATACCATAAACTAATTCTTACAACATCCCTGTGGAGAAGTTACATTTTATATCAGTTTTACAGAGAAGAAGAGAAGTTAAATGATTCATCATATAAAGCCACAGAAGTCAAATGACAGAGCCAGGATTAGAACATCATCATTCTTGGTCCTCAGACTGGTAGAGTATGCTTCTGTGTCCAGCCACTGCAGTACTGACATTAAATGTTTTTGGCCTAGAGTCATCATGTGGCAGTTTTGTTGAGTGGTGGCTGGAATAATTTGTTAAAGAAATTATCTTTCCAAGTTTATGTTGAAGTCTGACTTCTTAGCACAAACAAATATGCTTCAGTTAATGATATTCACTGTTGAGAAGATAATCACTGTGGAGACTGCACTGAATGATTTGAGCCCAGAACAAGGAAAACAAGCAAAACCCTGCCGCTTAAATGTATTCCCAGCCACAGGATTCAATGCTGGCTGAACTCTGTGTATTTCTAATAAGTAGATGAATAAACCACTCATACAGGAAGAATGGCCAAGTAAAAGAGCACAGTACAGGAGAAGTAGCCCAGCACACAATGCACATAATTCACCCTGGTGTTAATTACAAGCACTTTTTCCTTCTACTTCTGAAGGCATACAGCAACGCAAGGCACAGTGGGAATGAAATTAGGACAAATTACAGCCAAATTGAGCAAGTAACCATACAAAAATATTTTCAGAGACTGACTCTTAAGCCTCTCCTTTGAAGCTAAAGGAATTTCCTCTTTTGGCTTTATATTAAGAATCCATGAAACCTGCCAGTCTTGGGAAAATCAATGTACCCCACGATAACTTCTCTGCAGCATTCCCCTTTCTTGGGAGGGCATATTGCACTGCTATAGCTGGACCATGACTGACATGGCTCCTAATTGAACTGGACTATTAAGGCACACGGGGGCCCCACAGAGTAGCATTAAGGCTTTGACATCCATTCCACAGAGGACACTTACAGGATTAGAGAATCACAGAGAACCATTAGAGAATCCTCCATTCTATAATCATTAGGATTTGTCCCCTGGAAAGGATGTGGCATCAAAAACCTCCTCACTTCTCAAGATCTTGCAGGAGGCTGCAAAATTATCCATTTCTGTCTTCCTACTCTACTTTTTCCTATAACAGGGATCCTTATCTCTGCACCCCCTTTGAATAAGCGCCCGCTCCTTCAAGCCCCTGTAAGCAAATGCCTAAAATTCTGAAGGTAGTTAGTTCACAGTATTGTTACCTTCCTTATGAAAGCAGCATGTCTTGCCCTGAAACAAAATCATAATCTTTTCAAAAGCCTTGCATGTGATAATGCAGTACAGTTAAGACAAAAAAACAAACAAACAAAAACTGGGCACTGAACCTTGAAATAATGGGGACCCTGTAAATGTGGTGTTTCCCATGTCTGCAGATCAGGTGTACTTGTGAAAATGAGGTTCTGGTGCTGCTGACTGATGTGCATGTCAGGAAAGGGAGACATCTGTGAGTGTTCAAGAATAGTTGTATTTGAGGTATTGGCTCTTTAAAGCCCCACTGTCTGCTATTTTCCTGTATGCCTAAGTATAACAAGCATTTCTCTCTCTCTTTCTCTTCCCCTACCCACCCTTTCATAACAGGATATTTAAAGAGAGGACGTTAAAGTTACCTGTGTTAGCCTGAAGTTAGGGAGAATGCAGGATAGTGGACAGCTTGTAGACTAACTCATTCAGAGAGGCATATTTAAGTTAAGGGGAAAAAAATCCCCTTTCCTCCTTCAATGTACATATGCAGCAGTAGGATAAAGTAAATCCCTAATATGTTTTTGTGAAAACTGTGAATACATCATGGACCAATGGGGCATGTTCAGCCACAGCAATTTTCTGTCTGTCCTGGGTTTTATACCCCTTTCGTTACCACAGTATATGACTATTATGTGCTGACCCCAAGAGCCTGTAAGACTTTGGAGGGTGGAAGGAAATTAGTACTCTTTTTTTGGAGCAGATTCCTGAGCTCCCCCATAACTTTCCAGGAGACGTGCTATTATCTGTTAGTAGACCCAGGCCATCTGTCCTGGGTCTGTCCGGTTAGTAGACCCAGACCATCTGTCCTATAGACACCACTTCCCATGCACCTCTGTTGAGGAACAGCAGGACTCCGCAGTAAATAAACACATTTACATAAATAAACACATTTACATATCAATCATAAGAAAATCCAGAACAGCAACTTAACAGCAACTAAAGGAAAGTGAAAAATTAAGGGCATTAACCATCACATGAAAACAAGTGATAAAATTCACATTGCTAAATACAGACAGAACTGTTGTGCAGTATGAGATGGGAATTTTGCATTAGTCCAAGCGTAGAGATTTTAATCAATTCTGAAAATGTGAAAGGCTTTGGAGAATGGGAATAAAGAAAACACAAGGTTAATATCAAAGAAAGGGAGGCCCCAGGAAGTCATGAAGTGGAAAATTTGGCCTGGTTGTTAGGTAGAGCTTAACAAATAATAATGAACGAGCAAGATACCACTTCCCTGGTGTTCAGGTTTGCAGAACTTCACACTAGGCAGGCAAACAAATATTTTAGAGAAACTAATCATATTCAGAGAGATTTAGGAAAATGAGAGGTATGTGTCCAAATTCAGTAAGATATTTAAGTACATGCCCAATTCTAAAACCAAAAGTAATCTCTCATAAAAGTTTGCAGCTAGATTTATTTTCATTATAAAGAAGATGGTGATAGATTCTTTTCTGTGTCCACAAAGGACAATTAATACAAGTTTTAAATTGCAACAACAAAAATTTATGCTGGATATTCAGGGGGGAAAAACCCAACTTTTTGACTATGAGGGTGGTTAAGCACTGGGACCGTTTACCTAGAAAGTTGTAGAATCTTCATCACTGGAAGCTTTTAAGAGTAGTTTGAATAAACAGATGGCTTATACAGGCATGATCCTGCCTTGAGCATAGGGTTGGACTAGATAGTTTCCTGAGGTTTCTTCCAGCCCTACTTTTCTATGATTCTATGTTCTTTGATATTTCAAGGTCCTAAAGGACAAATGGTTTAGAAGTTTAATTTTAGATAAATGTAAGATTAAGAGATTTGTTTTAAAGGGAGTCAGAAACAAGAGAGATGTCTGTTGTTTTTACAAATAGATATCTTGCATGTGATATAAAAATGGATTTGGACCCAAAAGGTTTCTTCTAACTCTCTGTCCTGCATGTGATGTAGCAGAGCAGAATGGAGAACAAAAGAGGAGAAGCACCACTTGATTCAGGTGAAGTAGGCAGACATATTAAACATAGGCCCTTTGTGATAAAGGACTAAGTAGAAAATAAAAACCTTATTAAATATTGGTACTGAATAGATAGCTGGGAGCAGACAGCTTATGAGGAAGACACATGAGCATGAGCACTGCTACTTTTCAAATGCAGTCTTTAAAAGCTGGTTCATATTATTTAAATAAAAACAGGGGTTCCAAAAATATAAGAAAAGCAGCATCCGTTACAAAGTCCGTATATAATATAATTAACTATCGTATAACAACAAATATCACTGAATAATATTTAAACCAGACATAGGAAGATGACATAGAAAAGCAAAAAAACAGACAAACAACCCCCCAAACCCTAAGCTTTTTAATCAAGTAATATTAAGCTTGAAAGATGTAATATAACAGTAGACTCAGTGGGCTAGGTGAAGAGGAGATCCACAGGATATCAAATTTACAATATAGAGATCAAAATCTTTACTGAGTCACTTTCAAGAGCTAGAGAAAGGCTACTATTATTCTCAGAGATCAAACTCCCTACACTCCTCATTATGAAGGTACTACATTTTTTTTATTTGTCTTTATACAAATATAGCTCTGAAAGATACAAAGCACACACAATTCATGGCTGTAGGGCTTTCTGTAAGTAATAAATTCCATCTTCTAGGATGAATTGTCTTAGATCAGGACAGGTATGGGTCTTGTGATCATTATATAAAATAATCCCCTTTTTTCTTCATAATCCCTTCCCTATCAAGAGTTGAGGTAAAAACTGTAATGACAGTAAAAGTAAAGCTTGATCTGGCAAATTTAGCCATTAATGAGTTTTAATTTCTTTCCTAAATACACTTAGGATAAGATAAATGGATTAAAAGTAACTCCAGAATTCAAAGGGGCAGGCATTTCCTTTCCTCCAGATATCTCATGAGGACCTAATATTCTATTCTTGATTTCTTGAAAATATTTTTTGAACATTTTGTTCTTCCTGGCTATAATTAAATTACCTTGCATTAATACACCTATAACAATGATTCCATATTAAGTAAAGTCCCCTGTTCATCCCTTTTTTCCTCTAAACATTCAAAATTATTTTCATCCACTTTTCTCTGTATTTTTCAGTAAATCAGATGTAAACCACATACACTGAATCTTGGATTTTCACATGCAGATGAAGGAGATTGAAGAGTTCCTAGGATACACTGGCCATTTAAGGTCAATTAATTACAGAAAGGACATGAGAGAGAAATAAATGTTTCAAAGATAGGAAAGGAAAATGATGAGGGACTACCTGATAACTTATACTGCAGTAGAGTAGAGTTCTATCAAGAAGAGATTAAAAGAAAGCCATTTTCTCAGATGCTGAAGAATGAGTGAGCGTAGATACATGTAAGCCTTATGAAGTAAGGAGAAAAGTCAGGAATTAGGTATTAAAATCTGAATAGAGGAGATAAAAATAATTAAAGTGAAAATTTTTTCTTTAATAGTGGTGGACCCATGACACAATTTTCAGAATACCACTAAACAATAAAGTGGTAAATCTTTATCCCCCATGATCTGGTAGTGTTGTAGTGATATAGCTGTGATGGTCCAGGAAATATGGGAAAGATAAAGATTTCTGTGGGTGATATTTTTTATTGCACCAACTGCATGCTTGGGACAAGCATTTGAATGCAATTCATTCTTTTTCAGGTCTGTGCATCTTTGCTCTAAGTTCTAAGAATGCAGCTTCCACATCAGTCCAAGACAATGTCCTCTCCCCACACTGCTAGCTTGCATTGCCCAGCAAATCCCATTGCATTGCCCAGTAACTGGATGGAGCTTGAATTCTTGAATTTTATTCAAAGTGGAATACTATCAACAGGAGAAAGGATTCAAACTATCTGCTTCCAAGCCCTTTTTATCTAGGATCATCATTCCTAGCCCTCTGTCTCTGAAATGCATTTCCAGGTTCAGATCTCATGTTTGGCACCCTTTTTTGGAGCTATGAGATCCCCGTTTAACCAGCTACACCTCAGGACTAGATCCATGGCCCTTCCAATCCCACGAATTGCTTACAAACTCTTCCAGAATCTGCTGAGAGTTCCAAATCTCCTAGCTACATACATGCTTCATGGACCATGAGGTAGGTAGTAAAACAGGGGAACAGAAAGGAATTTCTTAAAACATGTACTTGGATCTTATAGAGCACAAGAACCCATGTACAGAAAATAACCAGTTGCTGAGCTCTGTTCCCTTCAGTCTGACTGCATGGCCTCATGAGTCCTGATTGCGTTCGGAGTCCTTTAGGCTGGGCATCTCTTCTGGGCTTCTTGCCACCCATCTGTTTCTGGCCTTGATTACTGTACTGTAGTTTCTCATACACAGCTCCTCCACTACGCACCAAGTTCCTGCCTTAAAACAAATAGTCAAAGCCACATTACAGCTTACATTCAAAGCAGAGGTTGAAACACGGAAAATAAGATGACACTTGCATACCTCACAGAACTTCACATTTTCCTATGTTCCTCAGTCCCAAGTGAGGCATTCCTGTAGCAGGGGCTGCAAAAAAGAAAGAGAGCACTGATTTACTTTTGGTGGTAGAGTTTTGGTAGTGGCAAGTTACTTTTGAGGAAAAGCAAATGTTGTGCAGCTCTATATATCAATGTCTCTTGGCAGTGAAAAAAGTTCTGAAAGTGTTTCACTGGATTTCCCTTGCCACAGAGGGGGAACAGGGGACCACAGAGGGGAGATTAGCAGTTCTTTTTCACGGACTTTGGCAGCTATGGGAATGGGTGATTGTCAGGGACTACTTTGGACATTATTTTGTTTGTCAGAAATGGAGAATAAGCAGGGTGATTTAAAAAAAATCTGAAGACAGATAAAAACTCTTAAAAGAGTCTTACTACTTTAAAGCTGGTCTCTTATTGTTTGGAGGCCTGATTCACAATTGCTTAACTCTTAGGCCAGGTACAGACATTATACTTTTAACGGTATAAGTGATCAGAAACTGGTTTATACCCATACCAGAAGTTTGGTACACAAAACTAGTCTATACCCATAACACAGCAGAAGTTTGGCATGCATAGACTGGTTTAAAAATGGCAGAACCCAGTCTAAGATTTGGCCCCTCAACCAGTGGGCGAATGTGTTCTGTTCGCTACTGATCTAAACTTAGCCTTTTACAGAAAACAGCATAACTTAGATCGATTCCAGGCTTTTTGAATGTCTGTACCTAGCCTTCAAGTTTAGTGATAATGATTTCTTGAGCCCCTTTCAGAGTTAATAGCAAGTGCTGTCTGTTTTAAGGCCAGAGTATGGAATAAATTTGGAATTTACTAGAAGGGCTTTTGCTGTTAATGGAAATAAGCCCCAGAGACAATTTGGTCTGGAAGAACGGATTAAGCCATTGGCACTCAGTGATCTGGACAAACTAAGCTTAAAATATTCATAAATGTTCACTAGCAAAGTGTGACAGTCATCTTGATAGGCTTACAAAGATGCCAAATTCTTGCAGATCTTTCTGACTTGTCTGGGTGTTCAACATTTCTCAAAATTAGACTCTGAATGCCTGAAGTGGGCATCCAAACACTTAAACATTAATTAAAATTTGTAAAGAATTTTGTAAATTAAGGGCTTAATTTCAAAGGCTTTGGTTTACTATCTGGTACTAATAAAATGGTACTAATAATAAGAAACTTGAAATGGAACTTCACAAATGGAAAAGCTTATGACAGCAGCTCCAGACTGAATATTTGAAACTGTAATAATTTCCCTGAGATTAGGATTCCAGAGCATTGCTGAGAAAGAAGGATCACACTTGCTCCTCTATTTTTCCTGGTCTATATAAAATTAGACAGAATTAGTTTTCATTTATGAAGAAAGATTTTTCATCTGTGTTCTCTCTAATTAAATCATAGACCTCATCACTATTTCTTAAATTGTCACCACAACAACACAGCTACCACAGAAAACAGTTGGATGGTGACACCCCATAGGATACTTTATCTTCCTAGCTTTAAAATGTGACTATTTATTTCAATTAAAGAGGAATAAGGGCTTGGAGAAGTGTATGGGTAAACTGGTACAAGGACACATGGAGCAATATCTAATGTTGCCTTTTAGAATATTTATAGTATTGCCTGAGCAAAGACTGTAGCATTGGGATTTAGATATTTAAGGTATTTTTAAAAAGATTAAATCTTCATATGTAGAGATGCTTTCTTTTAAAAAATTCTCTATATTCTATTTAAGTTGTTTATAAAGGCATAGTTTTAAAACCCAAACTTAATATTAAATTGTAGACATGTTTACCTTTTAGAAGCCTACACCTTTCACTAGCCCCAGTAATTAGCAATGCTCTTAAAAATAAATTAGGACCCCATAAGAAGGATTAGGCAACTGCAAAGAAAATATTTCAATACTATAAAGGGTTATGGTAAACTATATTTTTAAATCATTGCCTGAATGTGGCAGTAGCCCTTTATTAAATGCTTATATTTATGAATGCAGTAACTTCTAAGTCCCAGGAAAATCTTTCAGGGCTAAGACACTCATTTAGCTGAAGACTTGACTTTGTCTTATGCAGTAGATTTGTAAAGAGGCACAGATTCTCAGTATAGTTGAACACTGCATGCTGGCAAGTATTGATTTTCTCTAATATCTGAGATGCCTGCAATTTTACTTTTATGTACTGAATAAAAGGCTGTAGAGGGTGGTGGAGGCACTATGCGTGCCTTTGACTGAGGGAGTGTGTCTCCATTAGTTATCAGTTTAGGAGTGCTTTTAGATTTCTGACTGCTCTTGGGCCATCATATTACAGGAGTAACTCAGTCAGCTTTTTACCAACTGAATCTGGCCAGGAGGTTGCAAGCTTTCTTTTGAGGCACAGGCTTTGCCACTGTTATCCATGACTTTTGTTATCCTTGCAGGCTTAGACTCTTGCAAAGTGCTCTGTGTTGTAAACTATTCAGGAACTTAACACAGCAGCTTACTTGCTGAGCAGGGTTTCTCATGAGGATGCCATCATTCCAGAATCTGCACTGGCTGCCTTTTGGCATCTGAACAATCTAAAATTAGCTGTGTCCCAATAACAACTTACAGGCCTGAGAACAACCTACCTGAGGGATCAGCCCTTTTGCTCAGCACTGCTGCCACAGCCCTCATTATAATTGAGAAGGTTATAACTGAGAGCACTGACTGGGTGCTCACAGAGAAGGCTTCAGGACTCACACTTCATCCTTTGCTTGATCAGAAAGAGACTAAATTTGGATATCTTCATTCATGCTTAAAAAAGGCATCTGATTGGAGAAGATTGAGTTCATGCTTCCCTCTGCTGATAAAGTAGAAAGGAACCCTAGCTGTCTTTTCTGTCAGCATCTGGTTGGCAGGTTCTTGTCTGAACAACCATTTTAATGATCCTGGGATTACATTTTAAAATCTCTTGTGTGTTAAGATGCCTGGAAACTCAGATAGGCATCTTTTATATTATTTAAATTGAAGTAAAAAACAGAAAAAAAGCTGTTGCCTGACTCGTTTCAGCAATTTAACACATCATTTCTCACCCCTCATTACTGATAAAGAATAATTCAGTTTTAGCTTTGAAATTACATCATATATTATGAGTCAGTCAAAAGGGGATTTTTATGCCTGTACTTATTTATCTACAGAACAATGAATGCCTGGGGAAGAAAACTGTTGTACTGGCCCTTCTCCTTTTTGCACCAACAGAAGGAAATCTGATCCCTATATCCTCTTTCTTCCAAGAGCCTTGATGGTTTCCACCAACAGTTGAAGCTCTCAGCCCTTACCAACCCCTACCAATCTATGATATCCACTGCTCAACCCTTACCTCCCTCTCACTCCAAACATACAGTCCCCCTCACCTCATCAGCCATAGGACCCCACTTCCTCCAGCAGTTACTGCTAGAAAGAGCTGTGTGTTCCCACACTAGTCATATATCCTACAGTATGGTCATCACAGCACCAGTTCTCTCTCCATTGTAGACTTTCCCTCTCAAATCTTCAAACCAGCCATTCTCCCAGAGACTACTGTTTTACCTTTCCAGTTTCATTCCTTTCATTCCCCCTTTCCAATAATTGCTGTTTTAAATTATGTGTCTTTCTAGGGTATCTCTTCACATACCACTTGGCCGCATGGCATACCAAATAGAGAACTGGCTAGGACTCCAAAGGCCTGGGCAATATCCCTGGCCCTGCTAGGATGACTTAGGGAGATCAGATTGTCTCTACTTCCATTTCCCGTTCTGTAAATATGAGCTAATGATACTGACCTCCCTTGAAAGGCACTACGTAAGAGTTAGAGCTATTATGTAAGAGTTATTATTATTATATAACTTAAGAATTAAGGGTGCAGTCATGCAAGTCCTCTGTACTGGATTGTAAGTAAATGGAAATTCAGTACATATAGCACTTGCAGGATCCAGCCCTTAGCATTTTAGAAATAAAAATAATGTCAAGTCACATCCTCCCACTATGTCCAAGTTTGCAGAAAGTACAATACAATCTGACAAGCATCATTTTAAATCCGTTTGCATTCCAGATGCAGTTTCCTGCCTGACAGGCCAAGGGACACAAGATACAAAACTTAACTTGAGGAAAGAGAGTGCTCTCTCCCTTTCTTTCTCCACCCACTCTCCTTCTCATTATCATTTTCTTGAACCGTGAAAGTGGATTCTTTGCAGTAATGAACCTTTTTACATGTTTCAGAATCCGGCATAAACACCTTTTGTGAATACATAATAGCTTCCATTCAGTCCTATCACAGCAGAAAGCAGAGTTTACTGGTCAAATGGGAACATAAAATGGACATGAAAGGTACTCTGCTAAGAGTAAAGCACTGCTTGATTTTAATTTAAGGGAGAAAAGTTCTATGCATAGGACACTGAACAGGAATTCAGCAGAGCTCAGTTTTATTTCTGCCTCTTGTTGCACTGTTACACGTGACCCTGAGCATATCTCTTCCACTGTCTATGCCTCTTACTTCTCCTTCCTTGATCTTGTCCATTTTGACTGTAAGATATGATGAAGGGCTGTCTTTTACAAGGTGTTTTTACAGGGACTCGTAATTAGAACCAGATCTCAGCTGGAGCTTCTGGCCAATATTGTACTAATCATCATAATCCAAACAAAATACAGACATTGAAAGAAAAAAAAAGATCATATTTTTAAGCATTTAGTAAGGGAAAAGAATAAATTCTTGCGTAAGATGAGCCATTCATGATTTTATTTGAGAATGACTATTTGAAAGTCAACATATTGCATCCAGATTGCCGATGTTTAATGGAAATGTCACCAAAACAGCAAGATGGAACATTTTATTCATGGAAAGAACACTCCATACTGGAAATTAGTATTGCTATCATTCCTTTTTTAGTAGCTCTATTATGTTAGTGCTATATGAACACAGAGAAGATACATTTTCAATTTTTAGAGCTATACAGATAAATCAAGAGATGAATGGAGGAGAAATGGGTGAAAATGTTCAAATAGTGGGGCCAGTAATATGTACATAGGCATATGAGTAAAATTAATCACATACAGTCCTGGGCCTACATTTTCCAATGAAATGGCTAGCACTAGCCTGTAAGTTCTACCTTATTTTCAATCCATTATTTCTATTTAAACTTTGTGTTTATATGACTTTTAAAATCACATTTAATCCTGACTTTTTCTCTCTCTTATTCTTCTATTTAACTTTAAATGTTAACGCTTAGCCTGTTTTAATTATACATACTATTAGCCTTTTCAGTTGTTTTAAATAGCTTTTTTCATGTTTACTCTTAGAGGGGCATAGACCTCTCTACTCAGATGATGAAGGTTGAACCTGTATGTAATACGAGGGTCATGCTTCTGTATACTCAAGTGGTTGCCTCAGTTCCTTCCAATGCAAAAGAAGGTGGTGGTCCTAGTATTTCTTCTGTGCTCAGTACTGTACACGTATACTGTAATTTTAGAACAAATATTCCATCAGAGTATAATCCTACTGAAGGCAGCAACAAAACTGCCACTGGTTTCCATGACGCAGGAACAGGCTTTTATTTTCATACGAATATGGGTGAACTCCAGGGTATTGTGGAGATTACTTCGTGACAAGTAACAGGAATTTAATTTTAGACAGCTAAATCAAACACATTTATAGTCTGAATGCCTGGCATGTTTATAATAATGGTGTGTTAAGAAATATAAAGAAAGCCTTTGACCAGTTCATAGGGGATTTATTAAATTATTCAAATAAACCATATCCTTTTTACAGTCTAATTCTGTTTTGTCTCATTATTGTAATTTATCTATTTGTTTAAATTCCAAGAGAAGAATTTGTATTGAATGATCATTTTCTAGTGCTTTGTTGCCTCCATATTTCACACAAAATACTCTACAGTATTAATATTTTTACTAATTTTCATTAAAAGTACAAAAAATCACATTCCAATTTACATTTCAAAGATGTATTGTTTTCTTTTGATGCCAAACTGAAATGAATACCTGAAATACTTTCTTACCTGGTATTATTAAGCCACAGCTTTCTCTGACCTGCAAGTAACTCATTTACAAACACGGAATCAATATAATAAGCAGTCAGAACCCCTCATCTTGTGTAGTTACCATTTTTTTCGAAATAAAAAAGGGAACAGATAGAGGGAAATGCATGGATGTAATCACCAAATCCCTAGGGCTATGCCATGATGTCTAGAAGTAGGCATAGTCTGGTCTCTGTAGATGCTTTTGATGCCATGAATTCCTCTTCAGCTAGCTACTCAATAAGCTTTGCAAAGCTTGACTTTGCCCTCTGTGGGCTAGCCTGGCCCAGCACATTATGATTGCTTCATGGTGGACATATAACTCTAGGACATGAAGCTCTAATCTGCATCTAACCTTACTCTGACTGTGCACCTAAGTAAAACTGAAGTGTGCTACAACAGAGCGCGCCAATTCACCAGGCTGGTGACTGAGAGTCTCCTTGGCATACCTTCTGGTAGTAAGCTTCTATACATCCTGAAGAAAGTTATTAAGGTATGCCTTACATGCTACATCCGATACCTATTCAATAGCTGAGATAGATTAGGAGTAACAAATCCTTCATTTATGCAGTTGGTTGCACTAGATGACCCTAAATTGCATCTACACGAGATGCTGACTGTGCAGTTGTTACTGCTTAGTAGTTTGTTACCACTGCGCAGTAGCATTGTGTCATGGTTTGTGCCTCGCAATGCTACTGCGCAATAGTAATGAGGTACTGTGAGGTAGTAATGAGCTATTGTACAGTAAGCACCTCATGTAGATGCTCAAGCTATAATAAGGTCTACAAAATGTTCATTTAGAAGTTAGCCATCTCAGGATGGATAAGCTATCTAGAATTGGAAGCCAACAATCTATTGAAGTGAAGGAAGTTACTTATAAGTGCAATTAAAACAAATCACTAAGTGTACCCTACCTCAAGGGACACAAAATATCAAAAGTGTCTCTGCCCATAAAATAAAGAAAATGTTAGTTTGTGGTCAGGTTCACAGCCATCTTCATATATGACAGACAGCATTCTTTGCTACACACCAGAGTTCTAAAACTCGAGTAGCTTATTTTGGATTTAATGAAGAAAGGGAAGCCAGTGGAGGGCTGCAATGAAAGAGGAACATGATCAAAGTAATATGTTGGAAAGGATCTTTGCAAAAGCATCCTAAAGGAATAGGAGTGGTGTTGAAGTATGTAAGACATGAAATATGGAGAGCGTGGAAGAATTTTAGCTGTGCAGATTGGCAGAAATGGTGATGTCTTATGGAAATTATGCAGAAGAGAAATAGCAAGGTTTAGAGAGAAGGCCAAGTCAAAATTGAAGCCCAAGTGATTAACAGGGAGGAGGCAGTGGAGACCATAGTGACTGAGAAAGCAGGAGTGAAGGAGCTTTGTGGAAAAACCTAGGGGGTGTATTTTGGCTACATTTGGTTTAATCTGATGGCTGGAGAACCTGTAAAAGATGCCAGAGAGATAAGCCAACATCTTTTTTGGAAAGAAGGAAACAATTCCAGGATTCAGCAGTAAATCTATGAGCCACTGCACAGAAACAAGAGACTGTATGTTAATCTCTAGTTAAACTCAATTGAAAAGTATATAGGGGAAAAAACCTCACAAATTGTAGAATATGGATGAATAGGATCCTCTTAAGATCAAGGAGATAGTAGAAAGAACAGATATGTGTCCTGTTCCTGTGGGTCTGTCATCTTGGGGTGAACTACTAAAAGACTGGGTAATGGAAGCCAAGAAGGGATAACTCATCAAGAAGACGATGTTTGATCATGATGAGGGCCACTAACAGGCCCATGGGGATGAGGGTTGAGTGATGACCTTGGCTGGGAAAAGGTCATTAGAAACTTTGGTGAGAATTGCACTCCAGTGGAACCAGAGACAGAAGCTGGACTGGAGGTATTCTCCCATGGAATTGGAAGAGAAGAAATGCAGACAGAAACTACAGGCAACGTATTTAACAAGCCTAATGTTGAAAGAGAGACAAGAGATGGGGTAGCACTGGAGAGCCAAAGATGTCACCTTTATGTGATTTTATTAGGATCCAATAGACTAAACCATAAAGACAAGATTACTTTCATTATTATCTTGTCCTTTGTCTGTCTCATTTGTTGACAGTAATCTCTTCAGGAAGAAACCAATGTCTTCTTATGTGTTCGTATGTATACCTAACCCAGTGGAGCCCAAGTCTCAACCCAGCTGGGGACCCTAGAAACAGCACCATAATACTAACTAACATACATTAGTACGTAGTACATATGCTGTTTCATCCCTCAAGAAACTACACAGTGTATCTTAGTATCCATAAGTGATAGCTCCTGTAAATACCATCCTAGCATCCTAGCATACTTTTTTTGCCAAGTCAGGAGGGAGACATTTTCTTTTCTGTTTCTTTTGAATGGAAAGCTCTCGGTCCCCTCCTAAGATTCCATGGAAAGTATAAACAGACTGTACGGTCCCCACCTTTATGTTCTTTTTACATCATCATGTTATCTTTTATGATGATCATTAGTTAACTGGTCAAGTCCTCCAGGGTTTTGTTAACATGGTCAGATCACATTTTATCTCTACGTGGAAGTTGTGAATTAAAACTTGTATAAGGTCTAACTCCAACAGAAACATTCCCAGGATTAAAAAGTGATCTCAGTGGTGTTTTAAAAGTAACTACTCTTTTACTTCGGGTACTCTTGGGCCATTTAGTCAGAACCCTGGGCTGCATGTCATACAGGGCCACACTGCTCCAAAAGAAGTTCTGGGAGCAATCCTATCGAAAGATCAGGGGGCTGGACCCAATGATCTGTAATGTCCCTTCCAGCCCCTAATAACAACTATGAAACTATGAGAGTATTTCTCTCACAGCGCTCTGCCCACAGAGGGAGCATGATGGCTGCTACACCGACTTTCAGGGATACATCATCCTCTTCATTGAGCAGCTGATATTTCCTTGGTTTTAGTTGCAAAGGGGCAGTACATGGTCAGCACAACTGTGGCAGTTGAAAGTGTAAGGAGAGATACAAAGAGCATCCTATTACTGTCTACCCTGAACAGAGTGCCTGGGCAGAACTGCAGTCTGGACTGCAACCCCTAGCTGCTGTACAGAGGTGAGGTAGGCTCCTTGCATTTTTCTCCACATTGGAGTTTCTGGGCACAATCTGGCACTGGTTTGCACTCCAAATATTAGTTATTATGTAACAGGGAATGAAGTTAATTAGAAGCTGACATGGAAGGAAAGCAAAAATGTTAAATCACTTTCTTTACCCTAAACTGAGAAAACTGCAAAAATCAAACTAACACTAAACTAACACTAAATAGCTTAAAGTATATTTTGCTTTGATAATTGGATAATTATTAACAATATATATATTGTTAATGATATAGAGAAATTAATGTGCATGTTTACAGTTATGAAATATAGATATATAGAGATACAAATAGCCTGTTGTACACATGACCCACATTGAAACGAATGGGAGTTATGTGCATTGGTGCACCTGCCAGCTAATCAAGCCCACAAATGTAAAGTTATTGGAGTCTTTAAACCTTGGTTCTGCTAGGAGCTAGGTCTTACAGAAGCTAAATGACTGCCTTCAAGGAACTCACTTCAGCAGGTGAACCAATCTTTTTCAAACTAAAAAATGACAGCAGTCTATTACTGACCTCAAAATATATATATTTCTGGGTTCAAACACAATGGACTTGTGCATCAGATTTTTTAGGTATATTGTCCAGCACATTCCTTCCTATTTATATAGCTTCATATTAATATTTTCTATCCAAGCATTCCAAATGTTGATGAGGTACTAACTGATGGTGAGGCACTAACACTTCAAATGCTGGTGAGGTACTAACTTCTTTCTGAGAGCTGTTTGAACAAAATCCTCAAGATTAATCTGAATTACCTGAAAGTGTGACTGCAAAGTAGGATAGTTAAAGTGTATTAAAATTCTGTATAGACACTTTCTTAAAGAATTAAACTATCTCTAATTCACATAACTCTTCTTTACACATGAACCATTTAGGGCTACTAAATCAGATTAAGACCAATTTAATTCTGAATGAGAGAGTCTACATAGGGTTTAATTCAGTTTAACTAATCTACTTTTAAAGGTAATGTAGATTCATTTTTTTAAATACCCTGTATAGACTAGGCTTAATGACTGTGTCTCAGGCCCATGTTTATTTAACAAAATCAAAGCGTTCTTATCAATATTGAAAAACATAGTTATCAGATGTATAAAATGCAGGAATTAGGCTGCAAAACTGATGTGTGCTGTTGCTGAACAAGGGGACATGTTTTATCAGAGCTCAAAGGTAGATGTTCCATGCACTCATTTGGTCAGCTTTTCCAGTTTTTTTGGGAGAGGTTTGAAAAAGTACTGGCCAAATGGAAAATACCATGGCTTTATCTGATGGTGTCTTGTTTCCATGATTTTGTGTGTACTTAGCTTTGGAGAAATCCATTCCTAGCTTCAGAACTACAATTTTTTTGCTGGGATCTGGGTATCCCCACAGCTCAGAAGTATGTAGTTATATTTTTATAAAATAAGGAATTTCCAAATAGCTATTCATGCTCCCTCCTCACTGTACTCTCTCCTTTGTTAATCTTTCTCTCTTTGCTGTTTCTGAAATATTTTTGGTAATTTCCTCTCCCTCAAAAAAGCTTCCTTTCACTTGATGATTGACATAAATAAAGAGGCCTCCTCAGAGGAAGCCATATGCAATGTACAATATTTTAATTGTTCTCACAAAACCCAAGAACTCTGCTACATATCCTTGAGTGCCATCTACTGGCACCCTATCCTTTAGCTGTTTATACCAGTATACAGATAAAGCATGCTCCTGTTACTATTTCTACTTATCACCCCAAATACAACTTTTTTTTTAATTAAATGGGGAGAAATACTAACTGTATTGTATGCAGTACATAACTGACCCTAGCTCCTCTTCAGATGGAATCTAATATAAGTCAAGATTGGATGTCTTTCTGAAGAATAGACTAAATAAGATAAGACCAGAATAAATAAGACCAGAATAGGGGAAGAAAGACATATTTCTCCCAGGATTTCATTAGAATTAGAACATCCCTCATAGGATTTCACCCATTAAATCCCATGTCTAGTCTATAACTTCTGGTTATAAACTGACTAAGTAAGATATAAATAGAGTATAAGCTTTTGGGAACTGGAGCTCACTTCATTAGATGCTGTGAACTAACAAGCATAGGATGGTGTATAAAGTGGAGTGAGTGATTTGAATATGCCAGGTGTAAAGGGAGGAGGGAGAGGAAGGGAGAAGGAGGAGTAGCGTTGGGAGAGGCAAACAAGGACAGAATACATAAAAGGGATAAGAAAAATGAATCCAGATAATGGGATAGGAATGCATAGTCCCTATTTAAACCATGCTTAACACAATTCAGTCTGTGGATGATTTCTTGTTCTGCAGTTTCCTGTTCAAACTAGTTTTTTAAATTTTGCTGCCTGAGAATAGCTACCCAGAGGTCAGCAATGGAACATCCTTTAAGCTTATGCTCTCTATATCTTATTTAGTCGATAAGGTGCATATCTACCTTACCTTCAGCCTGACTTCAGATTGACATGGCTATCTACCACACTGTACCTACCTCTTTCTGAAGAATAATGCCATAGATGAACCAATAATGAACAGACAAGACATGGGATTTAATGAGGGGTTTTCTGATTCTGATACAATCCTGGGATAAATATGTCTTTCTTCCCCTACACTGGTTCTATAGCTGCTACACAGCTGATCATACCCCTGGAGAAACAATAAATATGTAAGTAAGTGTTATATTAGGGGTAATAATGTCAATACATTTTGCTTCATTATGGTGGAGGCATCCTTCAGTGGAAGAAGCATGAGAGTACTGTAGAAGCTTTCCTGTAAAGTCATATGGCAACACCAACATAGAACACGCTTCTTGAATGAGGAATTGTATGCTAGAATGCAGTAATACACAAACAGTACTTCCAGTGTGAGAGTGTAGAAAAGAGAGCTAACGTTTTTGGGACACGATTCAGTGAAGTGGCATTGCTTTTGTACTGTTTAGTGAGACCATTGTTGAAACACATTATCCGTTTCTTCTGTTTACAGTTCAAAAAGGAGGTGATTTGATTATTCTACATGAACAAAATTGTAGGGGGCTCTCTAATTTATGATCTATTCTAAGTCATAAGATCAGAGAGTTAGAAACTGAAACTAGCTACATTCAGAATGGAAACTAAGGGACAATGTTTAATAGCTGAGGTAATTAAGTAGTGGAATAACTATAGACGTGGTAGATTCTTTAACACTTAGTCTTTAAATCAAGACTGGATAACTTTCTCAAGGATATGTTAAGCTGACCCAGAAGTCTTAGGCTTGATATGGGATTTGCTGGGTGACAACTTTATGGTAGATGTTATGATGGATGTCAGACTGTATGATCCATGATGGTCTTTTCTGAGTTTAAAACCTGTGAATTTATGTTTTGTTGAGGAAGCACTGAGTACAGTGGAATACATTTTTGATGCTTTGGTGGATCACACAACTAGAAAACCACTCTACAACCTTGTTGCTACTGGCCTGACTTTGTTGAAAATTTGCAGGGTTGGTTTGGCTCCAACATGCATGGGGGAAAGAGGCCTATGAAACCCAAGCCTTTGGCTGTATACAGACATTACTGCCAGAAGTTTGGGGGGATGATTAGGTTGTGTTAAAAATGGCCCCTGATCTGACTTATTAATTGGATAAGTGCCAATTATTAAGCCAGAATTAAGGTAAGTCAGGTTAGAGGGAGGGGCTACCAGGGGGGCCTGGGAGTAATGGGCAAGTAGTAGGGTTCACTGGGAGAGCTTGAGGGGGTTGGGGGGCTAGTGGGGTCTGCAATGAGACTTGAGGGGATCAGGGGGATAGTGGGGGGTTGCAGGGCTAGCATGGTCTGCAGAGGGATTGGGGGGCTCCGCAGGTGGCTTGGGGGGAATTGGGTTGGCCAGATCAGAGATGCTCTTTGATCCTGCCAGCCCCCAAGGATACTGCCAGCCCCCTCCCTCCAATGCTGCTGAAGTACCCCTGAACCTGCAAACTGTTCCTGGGGCCAATTTTAATGGTGTTCACTGGTCCAGGGAGCCTGGTTGAAGTAAGTCAGGGTGGGGGTAGCAAATGGGGGGGGGGGGCTGGTAGCTTTGTGGGAAAGTTGGTGGGATGGGAGGGTCTCTTCCCCCTGACCAGGGGCTATTTTTATGCCCCTGCTAACTCCTCCACTCCCAGCTGAACAACCCTCCCAGTGAACCAACACCTCCAATCCTGCCCACTCCTCCCCACACCTTCCACTCTAACTTACTTTGATTGGCAAATGCCTTTAAAATTGGCACTGGGTGTGGCTTGTGGGGTTAGGGGTTTTTGCAGGTTCCAGGAGAGTGCAGGGGTGGGGGTGGCTGGTCTGGGGGGCAGGTTGTCCACCTGTGGGGTGAGGAGATGGGCTGGGGGGGCACAAAAATAACTTGGTACTAGGGCAGGTAGGAAAAGCACCACCCCAAGGCTAGTAGCTACCTGGGCTTTCCTAGCCCCAAGGCTGATCTTGGAACATGTACAGAAGCTCAGTTAGCTCTGTCTAGTCATGCTCAATCTAACTTAGTGCAACTCCAAGGTACCATTACATTAAATGGAGTCAGCCATTTTTTGACCAATCTAACTTTCCTGAAACTTCTGTACCGTTTGAACTTATATTGACCTAACTACGGAACTAAGTGTAACATCCACACGTGGGTGAACTAAGTTAGATCGGGTGGCCATTTTTACATTTATGTATATTTGGATGTATCTCATTGTAGTTAACACCTATGATAAGGAAGGTGACAGATTTTAATGATTTTGATAGTGAAGTAACCTTATTTAGGGAGGCAAATGGGCATTTGCTGGGCAGCAGTCGAAATAAAATATTCAGCAATAATAGGAGGATTATTATGTAAACCATATTCCCCTCAGCCAATAACACTACAGCAAGCTGCTATGCTCTGCAACTATTTGCTGTAATAGCTTTTGATGTAAACTGTGTACTTTCTGTCATGTATTTTATGCTTGTTTTATGGAGGTGTTTAAGCATTAGGAGGTACTCAATTCAGTGAATGTGTTACTGAAACTATTTCACTGAATAAATTCTATTGTTAATAGGGTTTCTGAATTTTTGCATTGGGAATTTAGTGACATTCTATGGCTTTCATATCATCATCAATTTTCAGCTTCTGTCTTTTCAGTCTTGTTAAAGAAAGTTCAGATTGGATGATATTCTTCACTAGAATATTAGGATACTGACTTGTTTACTTGAAGATTGTTTTAATACCACCTTATTGAGTTGTATACAGGGGAAAATAATTATTCAAGCATGATTTGTTGGATAATGAGCTCTTATTATGTCTGGAACTTTCCTCAATGGAAGCTTTCTTGCTTATCTTTTTATCATCCTGCTTGCCTTTATCCGACAAAAGGCAGAAATATAGAAAGTACTGAAACTGGCACCTTCAGTAACTGACCTCAACCTTCATGAGGCTGTAATGACATTCCTAAAGGGAGCATTTACCAAGGTATTTGGATTCTCCATCTAATGGTATTGTTTCTAAGGGAAACACAAGAATGCTCGTGTGAAAACACATGGCAAACTAATTTTTAAAGACAATTTACCCACAGACTGTAACAAGAAAAAAAGGAGACAAAAATTTTGGATGATATACTAGAACTGCTTTCATATTAAAGAATGTCCAATGTAGCTTTTTTAGAGGGCAGATCTGTTGATTAGTGTGATCTTTTTCAGTGCACTACTATTTCTGTACTTTCTGGTCACTCTATTTACCTCACACTTTAGTACGTCAATTGTACTGTGACATTTCTTTACACTTGCTGTGGATTTGGACTAACTTGTTTCAAAGATGCAATATTTTATTTTAACAAAATGTTAGTGTTTTATTATTCAAGGTCCTTGAAGATTTGGATAAATATAATGATTCTTTTGCTTCTGTTCATTCTTTTTATCATCTGGTTATCACCGATACGTCAGGTAATGTTCCCTAAAAGAGGACATGGAAATATTCTTTGTGATTGATTCATGTTGAGTGTCATTTCACGTCAGAGAGCATTGGTTTAGAATGATTTTCAGTTGGAACAACATTCTTTACTCCTGTCTTTCACAAAACCTTTCATAGTAACAAATCCTAGAGCTAACAGAGCCTTATAGCAAAGATAAATCCTCTAGGACAAACATTGTCTGAGTTATCCAGTTTTTACTTAATAAAATTCCGAGAGAGACATTTTCCCTTAATAAAATGCCACCTGCTTCCACTCTGTTTTTGCTGTTGCCTTCTCTAAGCGAACATTGAGAAAACATGTTTGTTCTTAAAGACGCTTCCTTGGAGGCCCATTATTCTCTTCATCCCCTTAGAAAGGCAAGCAATGAATTTGTTAGTGAATTATCAGATGATACAAAATGCAGCACATCTGAGAGCCAACACACTTTAATTTGGCTTGTCTTAAATTGCTTAAAGGATTGCATTTAGAAACCAAGCCCAACTGAAAGCTTACTCAGGACTCATTCAAAAGCAACCGAATGCCATGTTTTGAAAGGATTCCTCTAGGTTTATGGTAAGAATAAAATATTGTTGCTTTGTGGCATGGTAGTATGTATTGTACCATAGGTACTAGCTTGGGATGTCCTTTTAGCCCCCACCTGAAGAACATAGTCTTACTGGAATTCACTTGTGTATGCATTCACACAACAATGGGAAAACTATGTAGTACTTCTGCAATACAGGCAGCCTGCCAGTAGACATGCACAACTTTACTAGGGATTACAGATTTCTATAGCAATTTAATGCATTTTAATATGGTTTGGTTCCTATAAATGTACTATAATAGAGTGCTGTTAGTCTACACTGGGGAATTTCTTAAAAGTTCCTGTTTAAACTCTTTTGAATTTTCCAGACCATCTTACAATGAGAGGGATGATTTCATTTTCAGAATGTGCTTAGCAATAACTTTCCAGGGAGGCATAGCTGTGGAGAAGGTAAAGAACTTTCTCATATGATTTATGTTGCTTAAGCTATGATATAGTTTAACTTGAGATGGTCATAAGAGGCAGGCAAACTTACAGGGTCTAGATTTTGGGTACATTTTGGACAATCATGAAAATGTGATTTTATTTCAACTTGTTCATCCATTTCTACTCAACTGTCACCTTTTATTTTGTACTTTTAAATATTAAATTAATATACTATAAACATTTTTCAACCTCAACATACTTGTAAAAAATATGAATGAAAATTATTTTAGAGTTAACTGAAAAGCAAGACCAGGAGATTTTTGCACTTTCTCTTTAACAGTCAGGTTGTAGACATTTTATTTGTGTAAGCATACTCAGTAGCTAAAATGGAACTATCTATACCAGGGGCGGGCAAAACATGGCCTGGGGGCCGAATGCAGCCTGCCAGGCCATTCTATCTGGCCCACGGGACCCCCCCCCCAAATTAAGAAAATTAATATTTATCTACCCCTGGCTGCCTGTCATGCGGCCCTTGATGGCTTGCCAAAACTCAGTAAGTGGCCCTCCGTCCTAAATAATTACCCACCCCTGATCTATAGGAACATGTCTTCATCCATGTGAAAAGGTTATACAGTCTATTTCTAAGTAATCAGTGCTTTGTCAAATTTGGAAAAGTGGCTGAGAAGTAAATAAATCATGATGCATTAAACAATAGTGTACGGGGCATGAATATGCATTTTACATGTTCCTAGAAAATGAAGTCTTAGGTGTTGGCTTCAAGAAACATGGGTATGAGTCTGGTAAGACACAGATTGAAATGAAGCCTAACCCAGAAGTTAGGATGTGTGCTAGATAGGAAAGTCTTACAATCCTAAGTGGGAAAGCAATAGAAAATGAAGTAAAGGGAATCAGCATCAAAAAGGCCACAGTTCAGGGAAGCATGCAAGAAAATGGTTAAATTCTTCTCTATTAAAAGCAGCAGTTAATTACATCAACCTTAGTAAGACAAGCATGTTCTTCAGTATTTTCATGAATACTAATGCTTTTTCAAAATATTGGGTTACCATTAGCTGAAAGAAACTAAATTGGGAGAGATTTTAAAAAAAAAAAAGTAATCAAAGTGACTATATAAAAATCCAACAGAAGAAACCTAGAAAAATATCAGTGTCATTGTCCTTGTTGGCAAAGGCCTACATTTGCCACCTGTATGATCAGGGACTTGCAAGGCAAGCCATATGAGGAAAGGCTAAAGGACCTGGGCTTCTTTAGCCTAAAGAAGAGAAGGTTGAGAGGGGACTTGATCATGAGTGACTGGTGCCTCCAGAATCTGGGGGGACATCCGCAGAAGCCGCCAATGGTGGCAGACCTGTCAGGTGGGGCACCAGCCCTGCCAACAGTGTCAGTGTCAGGCGTCAGGGGGGGGCACTGGCCCCACCACGGGGGGCACATGCGCCCCTGTGTGCCCCCTACCAGTTGCCTATGGACTTGATAGCAGCTTACCGCTATATCAGAGGAGTGCATCAGGAGTTTGGTAAAGAACTGTTCACTAGGGCACCCCTGGGGAAGAATAGGACCAATAGATATAAACTCCTGGAAGGCTTCTTCAGGCTTAATATCAGGAAAAACTCCTTCACAGTCAGGGTGTCCAAACTGTGGAATAAACTCCCTCCAGAGGTGGTGCAGTCACCTACCCTGGAGGTTTTCAAGAGGAGACTAGACAGTCACCTCTCTGGGGTCATCTAACTCGTTGTCTTCCTGCCTAGAGCAGGGGGGAAAGGGGTGGACCTGATGATCTGTAAGGACCCTTCCAGCCCCTAACAATCTATGAATCTATGAACATTTGCAAACATACTTAGGCAATTCAATACTTGGCCTATTAGGTGGCCTGCTACTTATTTTAATCCTTGTCCCTCAGTCAGGCACCCAGGCTACCCTGTCTTCTTTCATGTAGTGTGAAAGACGACTAAAGACAGGATCCTGAGAAACCATCTGAAGACGGGAGACAAATGCAGAGGAAAATAGTGGATCCTGGTCAGCTAAGTGGTTGACTTGGACAGAGATCTTCAGCCACATGAACCTTGTCCTAAAACCAGTTTTCCTATCTACAAAAAACAGAATGCAACAGAGAAAGACAGACCCAAAAGAAGCCAATAGCCTAGTGGTTGAAGCATTCATCCAGGTTATAGGAGACCCAGCTTCAAATCTCTTCCCTGCCTGATTTAATGTAAGGACATATCCTATACAAGTACCTTAACCATGAGGCCACTGGTTATTCTGGGGTAGGTCTCCCAACTTTTGTTAATGTTGTTCAACTTTGTTTAAATAACCTAGAGACACTGAGCCAGAGAGTGAGTGAGACTCTATAACCCTGTTGTTAGGCCACTCACCTGGTATGTGGGGAAGAGAGCTTCAAATCCCTGCTCCAATAAATATTTAACATCCCACCATCACAACTGACACTAATTTGAGCCCAGATTGCCTGTCTCAGCAGAAAGTCTGACAGCAGAGTGGACATGGACACAGAAGTATTCTTTCACCTCTAGAGGTGGTCTGATCAGCTCAAGAGTAAAACACTTTGATGAGGCTGAAAAGCTTATATTGCTACTGTCCATCCTATAACTGTTTCAGAGATGCATAACTACTTCAGAATCCAGCTGCTGTCAACAGGAGATTTTTCTAAGTAGTAAATCTAAAGTACTACTCTTTGAAATGTGCATTTATCATAGCTGAGTCTTTGAAATAATGCTGACTTCCATTTCCTGTAGTCTTAACAAATTTTCATATTTTTCTTTTCATCTTAACCAATTGTGTTAATAACTTTAAAAAATAAATGGCATGACTACCTGATATTTCAGCAGTGAGTTAAAGACATGGAACAACAGAATTCTGTGTCTGTGTATATGCCTAGTAAGCAGGAACAGAACATTTTGAGCATAGGTGGCTGAGAAAAGTGTGGGGGGAGAAGTGGGTATTTGCAAAGATATCTGTGAGTAAACAGATCAAATTCAATATTCTTGCATTATAGAGATTGTAATGTTTATTTTTTTCACAAATATTGTATGACTGTGTCCATAAGAAAGATTTGTGAACCCTACAAGTTCAAGAAATGCATTCCCAATTGCTCTATTCAATAGGTCTGTAAGAAGCAGCTAGTATTTACTTTGGATTCAGATTTGGCCGATTTGGGGGGCAGTGATTTGATTTGGGGATTCAAATCACTGTCCTGAATCGATTCAGCCAAATCTGATTCAGAGATTTGGCTGCTGCCAAATCTCTGAATCTCCAAATCACACAGGCCCATCCCATGCTCACTCTCCCAGCTCAGCAATGGCTGCCCCACCCAGCCCCAGCCACTGTCACTTAAAAAAAAAAAAGCCCCTACTCACCGGGTGCTGCCGGGCAAGGGGCAACCCCTGTTGACCCCCACTGCCCAATGCTGCATGGGCGGGGGGACTTCGCATGAGCCCCGCCAATGCCCCCACACTGTCCCAGCCCTCCCCATGACTGCCCCACCCACCCCAGCTCTGGCACTTTAAGAAACCCCTCCGCCTCGGCTCATCAGTTCCTGCCAAGTGGGGAGTGAGCCCCACTGTCCCCTGCTGCATGGGAGGCTATGCCACAAGCCCCCCAAGGCCCCAAGGCCACTGCAGGAGCTGGTGAGTCTGGGGGCCATTTTGGGGGAGGGGTTTCTTAAGGGGGCTGGAGCTTGGGTGGGCGGGACAGCTGTGTGAGGAGCTGGGGGAGTGAGGGGGGTTGTGGCACTGCCCTCTTGCAGTGTGTGGCAGTGTGGGTTGCCCCCCTGCCAGGCAGTACCCAGTGAGAGGGGGCTCTTTTTTAAAGCATTGGGAGCTGGGGTGAGCAGGGCAGCCATGGGGGGAGGGGGGGGCTGGGAGAGTAGGTGGGGGTTGGGGGCACTGGGGGAACAGGTAGGGGGTTGTAGCCTGGCAGGGGTCCCCGCATGGTCCCCTCCCCTCTCCTCCAGCCTCCCCCTCCCCTGCCCCCTACTTACCAGCATGGAGTCTGGCTCCAGCTCCCTGCTGCAGCCAGTGGAGACTGCATGAATCATCACAGTTCTCCAAATCTTTTCCGAAGATTCAGAGAGCTACAAATCGATAAGGACCTTTTTAATGGTCCCCTGGTTTGATTCGGATTTGGAGATTTCACCACTGAATCAGGCTGAATCTCCTCTGAATTGAATCAGCACCCAAAGCTTTGCACAGCTCTATTATTCAATATACATTTTCAATGTACCTGAAATTGTTTTCCTATTTAAACTTGTACTCATTCAATCAGGAAACTACCATGTGACTATGCAGCAAAATAACTCATACTGAACTAAGTGAATAATTTTTGAGCAATTGATGTCCAAAAACAGTGGTACCCAACCCAATACAGAAGTGTATTGGGACCGGGGAAGAAGAAAGGGAATGAATGAAGCACCAGATCACTTACTCAGCCAATAGATTGTCAGAAGACCCAGATACATGCTTCATTCTCTGCAGTGCCTTCCTTTGGGGAACAGGCTTGCAGAGCACTCCAACAGACCAACCCAGGCACTTTCTGTAAATAGGGGTGCTCTATAGCAGCAGCCACTGCAAGAAGACTATAAACTCCATTGACTGAGGCCCTGAGCTGCCAGACCCAGGGTACTTCAGAGACCCTCAGGTGGGGATACCAGGGTGTAGGGGGAGTAGGGACAGCAGGGTGTAAAACCATTCCTGGAATCATTGCTGCAGAAATGCCACCAGACATTTCTTTTTTTTAATGACAGTAAAAACATGTATCAGTAAAAAAAGTTTGTGTGTCAGTAAAAAGTTTGTAGACTGTCAGTAAAAATTAATTTCTTGGGTTGGCAACTTTGATCTCTAGCCACTTACTATCAATTCACATAGTTGATTAGTGTGTTGGAGGACCTGCTTCAAATAATTTCTTTAAAATAACCTATTGTTATTGTAGCAGGGCACTAGGGGCCTGCTACTAGAAGTGCTAGGATAATCCTTCAGGTGCCAGTTGCTGAGGCAACCAAAGGGAGCTAATGGCTTACACCTGCCTAGCCAGCTGAAGAAAGGGGCAGGGCCTGGCCCCTATAGAAAGCACAGGCAGGAGGCCAGAGGGAGTTCCCTACCAACAGCTAAGGATGAAGGAGCTCCCTGACAGAAGAGAGAAAACCTGAATGCCAGAGCAGCATTGGTCACTGCGGTAGGAGAGAAAACCTGGTAGGCCTGAGCCTAGTTATAGCTGGAGGCTTATGTTTGTGTTGTAGCCCAGGGGCTTGTGTTTATGTTGTTGTTTGTGTTTGCTATTGTTACACCGGTGGTTTGGGTGAGGCTATAAGGAGATGGAGGAGGCCTCATAGGGGACTCATGGTAGAGTGAGGACCCCAGCCCCTGTGAGAGGGCAGCATTGCAGAGAAGAGCCCTGTGAGAGGGCAGCATTGCAGAGAAGGCCCTATGAGAGACAGGGCCACGGAGGGCCCGAGCGCCCGAGGGGTGTAGGCCAAGACAGTGTTGTACACGCATAGCCCACAAGGCTTGGGTACACAGAATACTGGAAGCCGGAGAACTGTACCCAAGCAAAAGAAAGCTGGCCTCCCTATAAATAACTCATATACCATCAAAGTCGTGGCGCACGAGAATACGAGGGTGCAAGTCCGAGGCTTGGCACAGTAAAGGAGGCAACAGGGGAGAGCACAGAGACCCTGAAGTCGCTCCTGCCACAGTCATGAATAATGTAAAGGGTACAAACTCTACCCTCTCAACTTCTGGTGAACGCAGGGTAAACCACCAATTACCATAGATCAGGCATTGACAATATTTTGGAGTGGTGGGCTGCTGTTTCTAACCTGGCTGGTGCCACTACTGTGGCTTCCCTCACCACTGCAGTGCTACTGCCACTGCTGCTCCCATCCATGCTACTTCCTTCTGCAGTGCCAATGTCCCACAGAATTGTCAGAGATTTCCCCTATCACCAAATCCCTGCAGATGTCCAGGATTTGCAGACCAGACCTGATAACTTGATGGGCCAGATCTGGCCTGGAAGACGTATAGATAATATAAAGTAAATAAATGTATATAACGTGGGTAATTTCTCTTTCATCCAGGACATAGAGCAATTTAACTCCTCTCATATGCATTATATTATTCAGGCAGATACAAGAAAGCAGTGTAATGACTTGCCAAAACCAACACTATTATTCTGCGATGTACAGGACAGTTTTTTGATTGGAATTCTTTTTTCCATCATTAGCCAAAATAGAGGTCCTGATAGGCAGCTTATGTTTTGTAGCAGCCATTTTTCTAACAGTGCAATACCATTTGGAAAAGCTTTAAGAACAGGTTGGTAGCCTTTTAAGTTTTTAAGATCAAACTCTACAATGACGATGGCTCTCTCAAGCCTAAGGCTTGGGGGTCTGCTTTTACTCAAGTCACTTGGGAACAGGGAAAATTTGTTTTTTAAAACCAGCTTCTAGTGTGTTTATCCTAGTTTTGGTAATAAATTCTGTGTAAAGAATCAGCTAGTCAAATAGTTTTCAGTGACGCATTTGGAGCAGATGAATGGATTTGTTTTTCACCCTGGTAGACTGAAGCCCAAACACAGATTGAATGAATTTGGTGTGCATATTCCCAGGGTATAAACAGTCTACATGATTTGGCACAGCTTTGCAGAAACAAGATCATCAATCTGTGCTCAGCACTGGGATATCAGTCATAACCAGTGAGGTGTTCCGGCAAAACTGCGTTGGATAAAACTGTTGGTATTCACTGAACAAGACACTGGGTCTTTTGCTTTCATGAGAAACCAAGGCATGGTTTAATTACATGTTTATACTCAGAACAAAAACCCCAAACCAAATATTGTGAATTGTGATCTTACCTCAATCTCAGCAGTATCTTTAAGGGTACTGCTACTTTAAGAAGCTTTTCAGTTTTTCTTCTAAGACTTCACTTGCTGTGATTTTTAGTAGGTGTAACTATGGTTAAACTCACTTGTGAGTAGCTGCATAAAGAACAGAATAATTATACAAAAAATATTATTAAATTAACCTTTTTTTCTCTTTCCTCTCCATGAAGCCATTCATTCTGACCATTTGAATGAGATTTGGATCTATTATATTAAAACTAATTTTAAAGATTTATATTAGAATTATTTCATTTTTTCAACAAACCTACTCACCATCTGCATTTGGCAAAACTCATTGTCATCAATGTGTTGCTTAGCAATAAATACTTGTGTTATGACTCCAGTCACAAAGAGTGTTCATTACTTTGTCATTCAGCCATTTTGCAAAGCCTTTATGGCCTGAAAAAAAAAGTTCTTTATTTACTCTGGCCTCACTTGGAAGGGAAGGGAAAGAGATGACAGATAAATGCCTGGAGTGACAGGAAAGTAGTAAGAAATCATAAAAAGACTCAGACTTAAATGGCAAAGAATCTGTAATAGATTGACAAGCGCAATAAATGGGAAGAAAACTACATAAAGGAAATCAATGCAATACTGTATCACAAAACATTACAAGTCCTAAATACTATTAAAGTGCATATTTTGTAATAGCACTGATTGCTGTATTGTATGCATTGACTTTTAAAACAAGATACCATGAGCAACTTACCAGCAAAAGCATCTGATATGAGCATGTACTTGTCCTTATATTCTTTGTCTGCACATAATCAAAAGGTGGTCTAATGCGAACACTATACTTACATTTCCATACATACGGTGTGTTCTATAATTGCCTTGTTACTCCTAACTTTCAGAATAATTCACCTTTGGGAATAAAATGTCATTCTTAGTCTCAACCCAGAATTCAACTGTGTCAGAAAGCTGAAGGAAAATTTCAGAACCATTGTTGAGCTATGGGAGAGGCTTTAAAAATGGCTTTTAAAGCTGCAGAATTGTTACAGTTTTGCTTGTCCACTAATCAAAATAAGAGCTACTTCTATTTAGATACCTAAATATGGATTTAGGAAGCTAATGTTAGGCACCTATATATTGAAATACTGGATTAGCAATTCCTGGAAAACAAAAATAATGTTGAAATAAATTAAGAAAACACTCAACTCCAGAGGATTTGCTATTCAAATGATGAACAAACTAACAAGAAGATACAAGAATGAGTCAGTTGAAATTAGGTAGTTGCAAATCTCAGCTTTTATTTTCATTTGTGACCACTTTACACAATGAATAAAGTGATCATATTATATAAGGAGATGCAACGATGAAACAAAATTAGGCATGCATGTCTTGCTAAATTTGATTAAAATATATCACAGGTAAAGAGTACATGTATGCTAAATGCCAGTTCCAAAACCTAGAAATTATTTGGCAGCCTTCAGAGAATAGTGATATTGGCTTACGCAGTGACATGCTAACATGCTCTGATCCATTGAGACATGTATGATGTACTTAGTGATGTAGGTTCAGTGTAACACAACACATTTCTGGTTCAGCATAATACAAGACATTTAAACCAAGATTTTCAGATATAACTAGTGAAATTGAGTGCCTCAACTTTTGCCTTCCCATCTTGCAAAAGCTAATTTGGGCTGAATTTCAAAAGGTTCTGTGCACCCATCTTCTGAAGACTAGCCTCCTTTTTAGCACTGAGCTGGACACCTGAAGCCACTGGGTACTTGAAAGCTAGTATTCTAATAACGAGTTTCATATATCTGAGACTTAAAAAAGAAGATTTGTGCTTTAATTGACTTAGTGGCTCAGTAAATAAAATAGCAGATATTACAACATACTTATCTGGATCAGCCTGCTGAAAAACTGAACTGAGAAACATGGAATTTCAATGACATGTAAGAGTGTGTGAAATGTTGGAGGATTATGAGAAAACAAGGAATCAGGTATGAATAAAGTATTAAGAGTGTTTGCAACTCACTCCAGGATGGTAGGTAGGAAAACAAATCCTTCACCTAAAGATACATGTCCCTCAAATAGGTAGTACTCACAATCAGAGCCTAGATCTCATTTTACTGCTAAAATAAGTGGCTTTGCATGCTGAAATGATTTGAAAAGCTGTAAGTTTTTTAGATGTATAAATAGGTGCTGAGCTCTTTCAAAAATCTGGATAGAATTCTGAGCGCTCCCAGCTTGAAAATTTGACCCTTAGTGGACAAAATATGCTATGGATGCAAAACCAAAGCACGAAGATAATTGTCCTGAAACATGCTACATATGGGAGAAGTATTTTGTTTATATTTGAAGGATAAAACATTTTTCCAGAAGATAAACAATTGACAATCCTAATTCAGAGACACATATGCACATTCACATACACAGGTTTAGACCAGACATTATGCAGCTGAGGATTCAAGATCAGCAAATACAGAATCGATTGATGAAGAAAATGAGAAATCTGCCATCGGCAAGGCTTTGTACTCTTTAAAGTCTAAGACCAGCATTGTAACATAGCTCAAACAAACACTGAATTTCTAGAATATTATTTCAAAGTAACAGAATCTTGAATTTTTAAAGAATGGTAGTATAAGCTCTGGGCACCTGACAAATTCAAGATCAAGTTGTAGGACCAGTTACCTCAGTATGAACATGGTAACCATTCAATAATGCTTTTATTGGTATTTCCTTTTCTCCTTTCTGATCCTTTTCTCCACCCAGAAATTCTCCATATCTTGGTTTTTTCACTTTGCCTACCCATATTTATATTTTCATTATTTTTCTCCCTTCCTTTCCCTTCCCCTCCCCTCTGCCAGACTTGCTGCTGTGGTGGCCACCCCCTAGCAGTGGCTCTGAGCCTCACTGCCCACGGGTGGCAGTGCCAGGGTAGGGAGGGAGATCCCTACTGGAGTGGGGCCCATGAGTTTGTTTGCCTAGGGCCCACCAAAGGGTTAATCCAGTAAAGCATGCATGTCAATAAATACCATAGCACTACAGATTATGTTTAACTCTAGCTAAAACATTAACTCAGGTCTGGAAATAACTTCCAGTGAAGCGCTGGATGCACTGTCAAGATACTCCAGAGGGCTAAATTTTGTTTTATGAATCTGAAAGAAGAGATATATATTTAATTGTTATAACTACAGGGCTAATGAAACAACATATTTTGATTATTTTAGCCTACGTTGTTGTGTTTTTATACATAATATATGGTATAGAAAATTAATACACATTTCAATAAATTTATATTTATTTTTGCTCAATATTAAACTGAATAATAATAGCCCTAGGCCCCTAGCTTTTCAGTAAAGTTTTTAACAGGGAAAAAATGTGTTGTATTATATGTTATGAAGCACCATGCCATGTTCATCACATTTTTCAAAACCCTACAACCACCCATTTATAAGCAAGTTAAAGACTTGGCCCCAGATTTTAAAAGACAGAATTTGAGATCCTTCTCATTCTACAAAGGTTTGAATCTATATTTTTCCCAGCCCAGGAAAGTATGAAAAAGCTTGCCTATGCCAAAGACACCTCCATTGCCTGTAAAACCTAGGCTCCTGGGCAGGCAAGAATGCACAGAGCATAAGGCCAGAACAAAAAGCAAGGGAAAGCCTGACTGTGCACTGGGGCTGTGCGAAGCTTCGGTCCCTGATTTGATTCGGTGGAGATTTGTCCCAATTCAGTGGCTGAATCTCCAAATCTGAACTGAATCAAGAGACCCTTTAATCTCTCTGAATTGAATTGGAACCTTCCGAATTGATTCAGAGAGATTTGGAAAGATTCAATGATTTGGACACAGACACAGCTTTAAATGTTTTTTCTGCATACCTTTAGGTACCAGGTGGCTTGTGAATGCTGAGATGCTGGGGTGGATGGAGCATCCCACAGAAGCATGGAGGGCTCCCCAGCATGTTTGGCAGCAGACCCGGAAGTCGACTGGAAGCAGACTTCTGGGTTTGCTGGGGAGTGCGCTGCCCCCCTCCCCTGCCCTCCCCCCCCCCCCCATGCCACACTGGCTTGGCAACTGGTGCCTCCTGGGTCTGGAGGGCACCCAGTGAAGTGGGTAGTAGGTGTGTGCAAATAGGGAAGTATTCGATTTGGATTTGGCCAATTTGGAGGACAGTGATTTGATTCAGAGATTTGAATCACTGTGCTGAATTGATTCAGCTGAACTGACTTTGGAAGATTCGGCACTGATTTGGAGGGATTCGGAAATTTGGCCATAGACTATAATGGGGAATCACTGAAATACCTGTAACATTGTCTTTTTTGGCTGATTTGGATATAAATTGCAGGGCTGGTAGCCCCTTCTGAGGGCATTAAGCCAGCCAAGTTTCAAGGAGATAGGTGCAAGGGTTTCTGGGAAACTGCACCTCAAAGTCTTGAAAGCAAAACTCATGTCACCCGTAAGTATGAAGGCACAGGGGAGCGAAAAGTGGTTTGTAAATTCAAACAAGCACCAAACCTTGCTAACCTCATCACCAGAAGCCAAATTCCTACCACTCAAAACACAAAACCTGCCAACATATCTCCAGTACTCCCACAAACTGCACTAGAATCTATCAAATACAAGAATACCCTACCTGTGGGGGCACATTTCTCACAAAAAAATCACTTGTCTCCAGTCTCTCAGGCCTGATCCTGAAAAATAATTTACAAACAACTTTTCACAGCTGGGCCTATGAGCTTCACTTCACCAGTCTCCTAGGTACAGAAACTCATGGGCTCAATATAGACATTGGATTTAAGACACACTACAACCTGCTGGACATCTGACTCCCCAGGTACCTCTCCACTTTTACTTGTACATCCCCTTTTCCCCTACCCCAGCCTGTCTCTCTCACCCCCTGATGCCTTCATTTCCATTTTTACTGACTGGCTTTCTTGCCTGCATTGCATGCCAGCCTCTGGCTTCTTTACTATTCCTTCCATCCAGGAACAGCACACACACACCAACTGCTTCCTCAGCCTGACAAAGGGGTTTTCAACCTGAATGCTGGCTTCCCAGGCAACTAAGCTGAGATCATCTGGAGCCACACAGCTCCACTGCAACCAGCAAGCCTCTGGCCTGTCAAAGACATGACAGGTCTTAGCTTTCCCCAGACAGCAGGACTGTGTGTGTGTGTGTGTGTGTGTGGCTGGTGGTTATAGCATGTTTCACCAGGGAGATCATCAGTCCTGGGATTTCCTGGGGCAGTCCCACCAGGCCTCCTGACCCTGGCAGAGTGCAGTTTTAGTGGTCATGCCCAGGACCTGGGGCCTCCTCCTTCCCCATAGCCCCAGCCCCTACCTCCAAGTTCATCCTGGCATGGGAGCTCAGTAAGTTCTTCCCCTGCTGGCTGGTGATGCAGTGAGTGCCCCCTCAAGCTCTGAGAGCAGGGCATTAACTGGTTTTAAAAAAAATAAAATGGAAATAGGTGAGGATGGAGTGAAAAGGACGGCACTCACTCTATCTGCAGGTGGATCTTGAGGAACCCCAACAGCAGGAGAATCACCTTGAAGAACAATAGCTGCTCAACCAAATCAGGATTCAAGGACACGTGGTTTGGTGTCACAACTGTCCCAGCAATGCTGAACACCCTCTCGCTTGGAACACTGGTCAGTGGACAGGACAGGTACCACATCTGGCGTGGCTTGCACAATAGGCCAAGGGGTTGCAGTCCAGTGGCTCCATGTCCTTGGCCAGCTAGGTGGCCACCGAATCCTTGGCGCTACTTCCCCAAGGTTGGGGTCTGGTGCATCTGAACCCCAACATAGAAGCCATTCCCTTGGCCCACATTGGAAGTGGCTAGCGTGGAGGAAATTGGCTGGTGCTGGGAGTGCTGGCACAGCCCGCGGGTCAAGGCACTTAAGGGAGCCCACCCCTGCCCCAGCCCTGGTAAAATCTGTGGGCAAGGAAGGAGCCCCCAAGGGGACACTTGCTTGCCTGTACACAAATGCCAGGAGCTTGGGAAATAAGCAGGAGGAGCTCATCCTCCTGCTCAATGCAAATAATTATGATGTCATAGGGATAACAGAGACCTGGTGGGACTCCACCCATGACTGGACCATGGGTATAGATGTCTATACCCTGTACAGGAGGGATCGTGTAGATAAAAGGGGCGGGGGTGTAGCTCTCTATGTTAAAGAAAGCTACGCATCCCTGCAAGCCGATATTGGTGACCAGGGTGGACGACTGGAGACCCTCTGGGTTAAAATCTGTGGGGAACATGGCACAGGGGACACAATGGTGAGAGGCTACTACAGACCTCCCACCCAAAGTCCTGAGCTTGACCAGGAGTTTGCCCGTAAACTGGCTGAGGCAGCATGCTCCAGGACCATGGTTGTCATGGGTGACTTCAATTATCCAGACATCTCGTGGGAGGATCGCTCAGCAAAATCTGAGCGGTTGCAAAACTTCCTCTCATGCGTGGATGACCTCTACCTGACTCAAGAAGTCTGTGGGCCAACGAGAGGCAAAGCGCTGCTCGACCTGGTACTGGCTACTGGGGATGACCTAGTCAGCAACCTAGTGATCGATGGGAAGCTGGGTGACAGCGACCATGAGTTGATCACCTTCACCATCCACCGAAAAGCTGGCAAGTCAGTCAGCAACATGGAAGTCCTTGACTTCAGGAAAGCCGACTTTGACAAGCTCAGGAGGCTTGTCAGTGAGGCCTTAAGGGACCATGACCACAGGGAGAGGGGAGTTCAAGAAGAGTGGTTGCTCCTCAAGGGAGCGATCCTCAATGCACAAACTAGGTCTATTCCATCTCGGAAAAAAGGCAGCAAGAGGGCACAGCAGCCCCCCTGGCTCTCCAGGGACCTAGCAGACCTCCTGAGGCTAAAAAGAAAGGTCTACAAAGGATGGAGGATGGGAGTCACCTCCAAGGAGGATTATTCTGCACTGGTCCGGTCCTGTAGGGAGCATACCAGGAAAGCCAAGGCTGCAACTGAACTCCAACTAGCTTTGAGCATCAAGGACAATAAAAAGTCCTTTTTTCAGATATGTGGGGAGCCAGAGGAAAAGAAGGGGCAACATTGGACCCCTGCTGAACCAGATGGGGCAACTGACAACTGACGCCCAGGAAAAAGCCAACCTATTAAATAGGTACTTTGCATCGGTCTTTCATCAGTCCCATGGGATGCCCATGCCCACTACGGGACAGGGAAGTCCGGGTGAGGGTGATCCCCTGCCCTCCATTAATGCTGACTTCGTGAAGGAACATCTTGAGAAGCTGGATACCTTCAAGTCAGCCGGCCCTGACAATCTTCACCCCAGGGTACTCAAGGAGCTGGTGAGCATCATAGCCCAGCCTCTGGCACGGATCTTTGAAAACTCTTGGTGCTCTGGTGTAGTGCCCAAAGACTGGAAGATGGCCAATGTGGTGCGTATCTTCAAGAAAGGGAGGAAAGTGGATCCGGCTAACTATAGGCCCATTAGCCTGACTTCTATCCCAGGGAAGATCTTAGAAAAGTTTATTAAAGAGGCCATCCTTAATGGACTGTCTGATGCCAACATCTTAAGGGATAGCAGGCATGGGTTTGTTGCGGGTAGGTCTTGCTTGACCAATCTCATTTCCTTCTACGACCAGGTGACCTATCACCTGGACAAGGGAGAAGAGATTGATGTCATATATCTTGACTTCAAAAAAGCCTTCGATCTGGTGTCCCATGATCACCTCTTGGTGAAGCTGGCCAATTGTCGCCTTGGATCCACCACGATCCACTGGCTGGAAAACTGGCTCCGTGGTCGGACCCAGAGGGTAGTAATTGATTGAAGTCATTCATCATGGTGTCCTGTGACCAGTGGGGTCCCCCAAGACTCTGTCCTTGGACCCATACTGTTCAACATCTTCATTAATGATGTGGACACTGGAGTCAGAAGCGGACTGGCCAAGTTCGCTGATGACACCAAACTTTGGGGCAAAGCATCCACACCAGAAGACAGGCGGGTGATCCAGGCTGACCTGGACAGGCTCAGCAAGTGGGCGGACAAGAATCTGATGGTGTTCAACGCCGATAAATGCAAGGTTCTCCACCTTGGGAAGAAAAACCCGCAGCATCCTTATAGGCTCGGCAGTGCTATGTTGGCTAGCACTATGGAAGAAAGAGACTTGGGGGTCATCATTGACCACAAGATGAACATGAGCCTGCAATGCAATGCTGCGGCTAGTAAAGCGACCAAAACACTGGCTTGCATCCATAGATGCTTCTCAGGCAAATCCCGGGACGTCATTCTCCCCTTGTACTCAGCCTTGGTGAGGCCGCAGCTGGAGTACTGCATCCAGTTTTGGGCTCCACAATTCAAAAAGGATGTGGAGAAGCTTGAGAGAGTCCAGAGAAGAGCCACGCACATGATCAGAGGTCAGGGAAGCAGACCCTACGATGACAGGCTGAGAGCCCTGGGGCTCTTTAGCCTGGAAAAGCGCAGGCTCAGGGGTGATCTGATGGCCACCTATAAGTTTATCAGGGGCGACCACCAGTATCTGGGGGAACATTTGTTCACCAGAGCGCCCCAAGGGATGATGACTAGGTTGAATGGTCATAAACTACTACAAGACCATTTCAGGCTGGACATAAGGAAGAATTTCTTTGCTGTCTGAGCCCCGAAGGTCTGGAACAGCCTGCCAGCAGAGGTGGTCCAAGTGCCTACATTGAACACCTTCAAGAGCAAAGTGGATGCTTATCTTGCTGGGATGCTATGACCCCAGCTGACTTCCTGCCCTTTGGGCAGGGGGCTGGACTCGATGATCTTCCGAGGTCCCTTCCAGCCCTAATGTTTATAAAATCTATGAAATCTATGACTGAGCTTAATGGTATGGCAAAGAGGAGAAAGAGGACCCAGTCACCCACATTTTGCCTAATAGATTAGTGACTAAGACATCCTAATGGCAGTCTCCTGCAAGGAGGTGAGCCCTGGGCTGTGGCCACAGCTCCCAATGCTCTTGATGTATTTTTTTCCAGTAATTATTTCCTGAAAACTATGTAAGCAATACTATGAAGGAATGCCAGAGGCCAAAACACATGGCTCACTCCCTTTCATGGGACTGCCCACTGTGTGAAGCTTCAGTCAATGATTCAATTTCAAGAAGATTTAGCCCGTTTCTGAGGCTGAATCACTGGATCTGAATCAAATCAGGAGAAGAAAAAAACTCCAAATTGATTTGGAGACTCTGAATTGATCAAAAAAGATTCAGAAATGATTCAGAGATTCAGAAGTCTTTCAGGGGAACGGAAACTGAGAAGAGGGAGGGGGAGCAGGGTGAGGAAGACTGATATCTCTAGCTGGCCAGTGCCTGTGATCTTTCCCTGAGTCCCCTTCCAATCACAGTGTTCTGGGGGAGGGACATAGAAACAGCATATAAGCCTCTGTCTGCAGGCTTTCTGTGCCTTTTGTGAGCTATTTTTGCCTGAGCAGCAGGATCTGAAAGGTACTGGACTGGCTTGGCTTCCTACCTAGTAGTCTCCTGCTAGTTTCTGTTCTTGGAAATTATTGGATATAGCTTACTAACTAGAATTCATCTACTATCCATATCCAATCCATTTCTTTCAATTTATATGTATTCTTGTTGGGTTTTTTTCCCAAAACGTTTTAAAAAGAAAGCTGTGTTTTCCCTGGCAGTGTGATACAGCACTGTGCAGGGAAGCACAAACATTACACACATACACATACATCATAGAAGAAGAAGTCAGATACCATTAAACACAACACTGAATAAGTCAGATAGAGAAGAAGAGATTATATATAATTAGTTATTGTTACACACGCATACAGGCTAACCACAACACAGAAGAAGTAGTCAGATAGAGATTCAGATTATTAAACACAACACAGAAGAAGTCAGACAGTCCTACATCAGAGAAGAAGAAGATGAGATTATTTAGTTACACACACAACAGTAAACACAACACAGAAGAAGTCAAACACAGTCGAAGATCGGAGAAGAAGAAGAATAGATACATTATTAGTTAGTTACACACACAGAAACATTTTCCAGCACAGGAAACATTAATATGAAGTGTGCTGGAAAGGCAGGTGCCAGGTCTTCTGGCAGGGGAGGGACAGAGGCTAGAGGGGGTAGGAGGAGAGCTAGAGTTGCAAGTCCCCCGCCCCCCAAACAGGTACATCCTTTTTCCTGGCAGCCATAAGTCTTCTGCTGCCAGTGGAAGCAAGGAGGTGGGAGCAGTACATATCTCTGCATCTGCACCACCTCCCCTAACACCAGAAATAGGCACCAGCAGCAGAATGACAGTCTCCTCCACCCCAATTTCATTTCCCAGCATGAGCCTTCCACTGCCAAAGGAGGAGCTGGATCTGGAACCAGGGGATCTGAGCACCCTAGCTAAAGAAATTCTGGGAACCGAGGGGGAATCAGAGTTTGTGCGCCACACCCCTCAAAGTTCCCCTAGACCCAGGTCTCCTTCTCAGGAAGGCACCTCAGAGGATGTTGTGGAGGCAAGTGGCTCAACTGAGTCAGCTCCTCCTGTTGTTGTGCCTCTGCCTGCTGAGGAGGTGGATAAGGTAAGATCCCCACCCTCAACCCAGAAGCAGGGGAGTAGTGTAGTGTGGGATCATTTTGAGGTGGCAGATGATCCCATGTATTCTATCTGCTAGCACTGCCAAAGGCAGATCAGCCAGAGCAAGGAGGTGAAATGCATCACCACCACAGCAATACTGCTGTATCTCAGGAGGCAGCACCCCCTTCCCATTCTTCCTTCTCAGCCTGGAACCAGTGGGAGTGTGCCCAAAGGGAAATCCCCCACTCACTCCAAAGCCCCTGTCCCCCCAAAGCAGAGGCAGGCCACCCTGGAGTGGTGGGGGAAAGCCACAAAGGGGGGCATGTTGCAAGGGCAAGTGAGGTCACCCAGAGCACTGGTGAGATGATTGCTCTGGATGGCCATCCCTTCTCCTTAGTTGAGAAGCCAGGGTACAGGCAGCTCATGGTTCTTGTCTCACCATCCTACCAAGTACCCACATGCACCACCTTTAGCAGAATGGTGGTGCCCTCCCTGTATGAGGCATGCAGGGAGTACTTGAGAGAGGAGCTGTGCAAGGCAGGGATGCAAGTAGCCTTGACTTCACCTCCAACATCTGGAGCAGCCAGGGTGGAGATCATGCCTACCTCGCCCTCACAGGGCACTGGTGTGATCGGTCAGGCTGTTGGTGGACTCTTCTTCAAGTCGAGTCCCACACAGCAAGGGAGATCATGGTGGCCATGAACTGCATGGTGCAGGGGAGGCTCACTGGGCAGGGCAATCTCATCTGTGGATTCATAGTCACTGACAGTGGGGCCAATATGATCAAGGATTTGTTGGCATCCTCTGCGTGGGACACAAGCTGCACCTCATAGTCAGGGATGTCTTGGAGAGGGACAGGGCTGCCGGTGATGGTACCATCACTACCACCCAGATGATTTCAAAATGCAGGAAGGTGGCAGGCTACTTGCACTGCATCATCATGGGGGTCAAGATGCTGTGGAAGAAACAGGCAGAGCTGAGCATCCTGCAGCACAAAATCATGCAGGATGTGGAGACTTGGTGGAACTCCACATACCTGATGCTGGAAAGGCTGGTGGAGCAACAGAAGGCCATCCATGAGATGGCCTTGCTCAGGGAGATTGGAATTAGTGCCTCCCTTAACAGAGCTGCGTGGGATACCATCTCCCAGATGTTGGTGGTCCTCAAGCCATTCCTTGAGGCCACCAAGAACCTCAGCACTGGTGATGCCCTCCTTAGCCAGGTGATCCCTGTAGTGAGGGAACTTCAGAACCAAATGGAGAAGTTCCAGGGGATCAATGTTCCTGGCTGGGGCAGGCTGCTGTCACCAGATGTGCAGGCACTTGTGAAGTGGCTGAAGAAGGGCATCAGGAAGCAGCTGGACCCATTGCAGTCCAGTACAGTCCACATGCTGCCATGCATGTGCAACCTGAGCATGAAGGGGAGCATGTGCACTGGCAGCACCAAAACCCTCAATCACTGGATGGAGGTGCTGGTCAACAGAGTCAGGTAGGCAGAAAGGCAGAGGCGAGGGGATGTGCCAGCCCAATCTCTGTGGCTGGGAGGGAGCTGCCCCCAGAGCTGAGAAAGCTCCTCTTCCCCTTCCCCACCTCCCAGAGTCCAAGCCTGACCCCTGTGTTCCATGCCAGCCTTGTGCTGCCCCCACAGCCCCCTGCCAGTCTCCTCCCACACATGCTGACTCAGTTGTGTTGATTTGTGTGTTTGGTAGGTAAGCCAAAGTTACAACCCTTCTCTGGAACCTACATATAGAAATTGGATGCTAAGTAGCTTGCATAAGGAAAAAGGGATAGAGGGTCCTTGTCTTGTCTCGCTCCCCTCACTTTTTTATCCCTTACACATTCTCAGCAAGCTCATAATTAAGTCTTCAATTTTTGGCTGATACAAACAATATCTCAGGGTAAATGAGGTTACAGCATATGCATTAGTGTTGATATCTCATGTTATGGGAACTTTTCCATATTAGTTTCACAATAGGCAGATTAACAAATATCTGCATCACTCAGTAGGTTGAGTCAGTTAACACACAAGCATATGCTGCTTTCTGTAACAACACCAAAAAAGGTAAAATAAAACAAGCTAAGTGGCAAATAGATAGGATTATACATGGAGATTAAATATATATGCCTTGCTTATGTCTATTCTGCTAGAGAAGTCATTATATATTAAAATTCATCATCCTTCCAGTGGCTCAAATGAGAGGTAACATTCTATAATAAATAGCAACAGCTGAACATAGAAAATGTACTTTATAGGGATATATGACTGGAAGGGACCTCCTGAATCATAAACTCCCCTGATATCACTGGTACACTGTCATATAATCCTTCTCATAAATGTATCAACCTCCACCTTATAATCAGTTAGCTTTTGGCCCCCACTCTCCAATAGGAAGACTGTTCCAGAACCTGTTTGCTGTAACAGAAATCTGCTAACTTCCAGCTTATATTTATTCATAATCAACTTTACTTATTTCTTCTCATGGTAACATTGTCCTTTAGGTTTAAATAGTTCTTTTCTCCCCCTTGCATTTTCCTCCTGGTGCATTTACAGACAGCAAATACAACCTCATAGCCTTCATTTTTCTAGTTAAACAAACCTAACTCTTCCAGCCTCCATTCATATGATGGGCACTCCATCCCTTTAGCCTAGTACCTTTTCTTTACCTGTTACAGTGTCAATTTATCTTTCTTGTAAATGAGGAATAGGACAGTAAATGCCAAATAATGTTCCACCCTTGCTATGTACCATGATAATAGCATTTCCTTAACACTACTGAAGACTACTGAAACCTTCCTGAGGCATTTAGGCTCACATTTGTTTTTTGTGGGGGTTTTTACAGCTGCATTGCAGTGGCAGCTCAGGTTCATTTTGTGATCTACTAGGTCCTTCTTCACACCTGTAATTTTCAGGTTTTGTTCCTAGTCCCCTAGTTCATGACTCAGCATTTTGCACTGTTGAATTCTGTCTCACTTCTATTATTTCAGCCGTCAAGTTCATTCAGTTCCCAGCTGAATTCAGAAATAGGGGAAAGGGAGAGATAAGAAGCAGTCATAGTCACCTTCTGTGCTCTGGACCTGCATGAAAGCAGGGGCTCCAGGGGGACCCTGTGCTGGGAGTTCATGTGTGACACAGCTAAAGGGTGGCATCACCACAGCTCCTCTATCTGTCCCTGGTAACCTATGTCCAGTCAGATACTTTTCTTTTCAGCACTGTCAATTGCTGTCTCCTCTCAAGCCTTCTCTTTACCTATAGGACAATTCCCATCTTCTCTAACAGCAGATCTAAGATTTTGAAAATGGAGGGAAGCAGTCAGGATAGGGCTCTTGTTATGTAGGATAGGCAGGACACAGTCGGTGTCACTGGCTGCCTGCTTGGCTCAAGAAGAGGAGCTGGGCAGCTTAGCTCCAACAGGATTCAGCTCTCATGTGGCATGGCAGGCACTTCTGGCTGCCTGGCCAGCTCAGGAAGAGGGTCTTGGCAGCCCAGTTCTGGCATCTCCCAGGGGACAGCAGGAGTGGTGAAGGAATAGAAGGAGGGTGCAACCATACCACCATACCCCACCCTGGATCCACCCAAACTGATAGTCTCTCATGTGGCCCTATATTATATGCCGTACTTAAATCTAAAAAGATGATATTTACTGTATTTCCTTCATAAAGAACTGATCTCATCAAAGAAAACTAGCAGGTATCTGGCATGATCCAACTTTATTCCTTTATTTCATGGATTTCATAGACATTAGGGCTGGAAGGGACCTCATAAGACAGGGGCGAGCAGCTATTTCAGGCGGAGGGCCGCTTACTGAGTTTTGGCAAGCCATCAAGGGCTGCATGACAGGCAGCCAGGGACAGATAAATATTAATTGTCTAAATTTTTTAGGGATCCTGCAGGCTGGATAGAATGGCCTGGTGGGCCACATCTGGCTGGCGGGCCACATTTTGCCCACCCCTGTCATAAGATCATTGGGTCCAGCCCCCCCGCCCAAGGGGCAGGAAGTCAACTCGGGTCAAAGGATCCCAGCAAGATAAGCATCCAAATATTTCTTACAAGTGTCCAGAGTAGGTGCTTGCACCACTTCTGGGGGGAGTCTGTTCCAGGCCTTGTGGGGCTCGGACAGTAAAGAAGTTTTTCCTTATGTCCAGCCTAAAACAATCTTGCAGGAGTTTGTGACTATTGGACCTTGTCATCCCTTGGGGTGCTCTGGTGAACAGGCATTCCCTCAGATCCTGATGCACACTCCTTTTGTACTTATAGGCTGCCATCAAGTTGCCCCTGAGCCTGAGCTCCTCCAGGCTGAAGAGTCCCATAACTCACAGCCTTTATAAGTCTCATTCTCTTGCCCTCTGATCATGTGTGTGGCTCTCCTCTGGAGTCTTTGAAGCTTCTCCACATCCTTCCTAAATTGTAGAGCCCAGAATTGGATGCAATACTTTAGTTGCAGCTAGTGGGGGACACCACTAAGGCCAAGTACAGTGGGAGGATGACATCCTGAGTCTTGCTCAAGATGCAAGCCAGAGTTTTGTTCACTTTGCCAGCTGCAGTATCGCATTGGTGGTTCATGTTCATCTTGTGGTCAATCATGACCCCCAAGTCTCTTTCAGTCATGGTGCTAGTGAGTGTAGCACTGCCGAGCCTATAAGTGTGATGCAGGTTTTTATTCCTGAGGTGGAGCACCTTGCATTTCTCTGTATTGAATGCCATCAGGTTTTCATCCTCCACTTTGCAAGCCTATTGAGGTCAGCCTGGATTACCAGAATATCCTCAAGTGTGGACACTCCTCCCAAAAGTTTGGTGTCATCAGTGAACTTAGCCAGTCTACTCTGATGCCAGTGTCCAGATCATTTATGAAGACATTAAAGGTCTGAGAATGGAGCCATGGGGGACACCACTAGTCAATGAGTGCCATGTTGATTCAGTTCCATCAGCTACCACCCTCTGGGGCTGACCTTGGAACCAGTTCCCCAGCCATTGGACTGTTGAGTAGTCGAGGCTGTGGTTGCCCAATTTTTCTGTGAAGACATCATGGGACACCAGCTCAAAGGCTTTTTTAAAGTCCAAATAAATTATATCAACCTCTTGCCATTTGTCCATGTGATACATCACCTGGTCATAGAAGGAAATGTGTTTGGTCAGGCAAGACCTACCCACAACAAACCTATGCTGGGTATGCCTCAGAATGTTGCTTTCTGTTAGCCTGTCAAGAACAGTTTGTTTGATAATTTTTTCCAAAATCTTCCCAGGGATTGAGGTCAAACTGATTGGCCTGTATTTTCCCAGGTCTTCTTAATTCCCTTTCTTGAAGATGGGCACCACATTGGCCCTCTTCCAATCTTTAGGTACTTCACCCAAGTGCCATGAGTTCTTGAATATCCTTGGCAGTGGCTGCGCTATGAAGTTTGCCAGTTCCTTTACCACTCTTGGGTACAATCTATCCAGACCAGCTGATTTGTGGGGGTCCAGTCTCTCAGGATGTTCCCTCACAAGATCCATGTCAATGGTGGGTATATATTCACCCTCACACTGGTCATCCCACATCATGTTAGGCAGGGTGGTCCCTTTGGGCTAGTGAAAAACTGAAGCAAAGTAATCATTAAGCAGATTGGCTTTTTCCTCCGTGTTGGTAGTCAGGTGCCCCAGCTGGTTTACCAGGGGTCCAACGTTACCCTTATTTTTGTTTCAACTCCCTACATATCTGAAGGACTTTTTATTGTCCTTGATATGTGTAGCCAGTTGGAGTTCGGTTGCAGCCTTGGCTTTCCTGGTTCACTGCCTGCAGGTGTGGACCAGTGCAGAATACTCCTCCTTAGTGGTGCTTCCTGTCTTCTATCCTTTATAAGCCTCTCTTTCTCGATGTAGGAGGTCCATGAGTTCCCTGTTTACCTCTGTTCATATTACCCTTCAATATCTGTTCTACAGACTCACATATGACTAAGGTCAGACGTACACACCAGCAGGTGATTCAATAATTTTTTCTCATTTAATAAGTACAGGACTATACATTAGTTTTCCAAATCCTGTGGTAGTATTCTTTGTGAAGAAATCCCCCTCTGTTTGTCCCTGTCTTGGGTCATTCCAGATGTGCCCCTCTTTCTTTCACTTTTGGTTCAGGTTAGTCAACCAGGTGGCCTAGCCAGATAAATTCCTGAGGGGAGCGGGGAGCACTCTCTCTTCCTCCGGTGGCATTTTGGAAAAGCTACAAGCAACCTGCCTTCAGGCACTGCCTGGGTGAATCACTGTAAGAAATTAGAAACTAGCTCATAGATTAGAACTGAGTAAATGTAACTGTGTCCTAAAAGGGTCATCAAACCCAATATCTGTGAAGGCTAAACTTATTTTGGTTTGCTCAAAGTGTATTTCTGCTTCCTTTGTTCTATTTCCCCCACTCCCCCCTGATCAATGAAGGCATCTAGTTATAGCATGGCTGACTGTTTCACTATGTGAGGGGCTGAGAAGAGCCCTTTTTATTCCCAGCCTGGTCAGCAGAGCTTGGCTCTTTATATTACCTCAGTCATACCTGAGATGCCTCCTTCAGCCCAAAGCCTCCCAGTGTCATCTGGAAATACTGCCAGGGGGCAAAGCACCCACAAGGCTTGCAGGGTCTTTGTAACCCAGGCTGCATAAAGCCCTAACAGAGACCAGTGCCCAGGTGGTGGCAGTTTTAACCAAGGCTTGTGGGTGTTCTCCTGGAAGGGGCTGGCCAGCCGTAGGCTCCCCAGGGTAGACTCACAAAGTTTGGTTTTGGGCCTGGCACAGTGAGATGGGTGGCTCAGCACAGTAGCACCCCCTACTGTGCCACTACACTCCTGACTTGGTATATTTGTTTAAAATATTTGCTACCAGACCTATAATTTTACAAGTCATTTCTTTTAGATTTTTGGGACACCGATTATTTTCTTTCATGCTTAATTATAATGCAATACATTCTTGAAATTTTGCTCTCAACTTGATTGTGGAAATTTCCAATTTCCTACCTGTTTTCCCATTATCCATTGTGCCTTTGCCCCAACTGTCAACATTATTGTAAACTTATTGTAAACTGAGGCAAAGTATTCATTTCATTTTTGGTCATATCTAGATTATTTTTAATCTCTATCCTACCATAACCACATAGTGACACTACTACTTTTTCCTTGTTCTCTTTTTATTCACTAGCCTAAAGAACCTTTGGGTGCTTGTTTTAACAACTTGATCAAAGTCTAACTCTGCCTGACTTTTTGAAATTCTTATTTACTCTCTCTAATTCTTGACCTGTAAAACACAGATTTCTTTTCTTCATTACTTGTAGGCTTTCTTCTTATTCCCAATATCCTTCCTGAGGTGGTTATTCCTTCAGTTCAGTCCAGAGCCCCTTCCTACAGGAAGTTATTCTCTGACTTGCATAGAGATTTTCTGATAATTTTAGCACCTGAGACTGCACAAAAGTCCAGGTTTCTGCCATTTCAAGTCCCTGAACATCTAAGTTTAGCTCATGTCACAACCTAGTTCTTTAGCTTTTCAATTTGCCCTTTTGAAATTCAATATGTTAGTTACAGACCTACTTCTGCATATTCATCCACTGAATTTAAACCAAATCAATTCATTGCAACTTCATCCAAGATTAATTTCTAAGATTATCCCTTCTCTGTCTCCATCACTTACTAAAACCAGATCCCAAAATAGCATTGTCTTTGTTTTGTTCAGTGACTCCTTGATGAAAAAATATCATTTTACATATTGCCTACTACAGGCTGGTAGTTGGGATTAATGTTCCCAATTCTAATTTTTAGTTTTTATTCTGGTGCATCTTTTTCACACTTTAAAAAGTCAGTAATTAATTGCTTTCCAATACTGCTTGTATTATACAGTCGTTTTGCCAGATAACTAGAATTCAGAGTAGAATTTAAATGCAAACCTGAGTGTTTCAATTCCTTTTCCTCATCCAAGAAGAACTAGAGCAAAACATTAATTTCTACCCAACATTTCCAAATCTCTTTTTCATTTCTGGGTGTATGCTGGGATAGAAGGTGGTCATGCATAATCAGTGAAGAAATACCTGGCAACCACTTATGTCAAATAAAGAAAAGCTAGTAACCAGAAGAAAAATTTTTGTTTAGTTTTTCCTATGGCTGTCAATAGAAACATGCAGACCAAAAAAGAAAGTCTTTTCATGTAGTAATATCATGCATAAAAGCTATTTGTTTTGCAAAAGTATTTAAAATTGAATTAATATGCATTCTTGAGTATCCACATGACCTGCTGTTTTGATGTATTTAGCATCCACTGCTTAAGTTTTTATTGTCTTATTTAAATTACATGGATTATTAAGGCCTTTGGTGGCCAATTGACAATGGTGCTACATTGTGCCAGGCACTGTATAAACTGAATAAGAAGTTCTTCCTACTCCAAAGAGATTATCATGGCCTTGTTTTTGCAGAAGGACATAATCTTCAAAGAGGTTATAGAAAACATCATATATAATTTGTAATGTTAGTGCTGCACTATAAACTTCAAATGTAAAACTAAACATTGAAGTCTTACTAGTCATAATACTATTCAATATTCCATCAGAGTTCAGACACCATAGATTCAATCCAGTGCATGGAAAGTATGGTCTAATTAGTTACTTCTAATAAGGATGTAAAATATGCCAACACAGTTCAGCGCTTGCATTTATCATCTTAAATAATAGGTAACCCCAGATAGGGAGTTGCTAAGGGAAAGTACTTAGAATTAAGAATGTTGTGGATAGCAATTTCATCTGTATCTGATGTATTGTGAAATACTAAGTCACTTGACCTCTTTAGATCTTGTGAATCCAGCTGGAAAACTGGTTAAAAGCAGGCTAGAACATTTAAATCAAAGGCAAATTTATTTAATCACATTATTTTAAAGTATGACATTGTGAAAACAGTCTCTGTTCTTTTTGCCAGTCCCTTAGTCATCACTACTTAAGCTGTGAAAACAAATTATTGCAAAGTTACTACTGGAAATACATTAACAAGTAGCTATCTAGTAATTAGCATTAACAAACTGAATACTATACATTTCAAATACAAATTCATGAAAGCAGAACTAATGGCTTATTCCACACATCACAAACTCCTGCAGGTCAAAGTTATAGAAAAGGGAAAAGAAACAAACAAACAAACACAAGTCAGAGCAAACAGTTTAAATAATTTTTGGAACTGAAGAAAATTGGGGTTCTAAATGAAATGGGCCCTAAATGCTAAACTGTGTTCGTGTCTATACAAGATGCTACATCACCGTAGCTACAGCGACATAGCGCCAGCAGGCACTAAATGTGATGCGTCCACTACTGTGCAGTAGGGTTGAAAATGACCCATGCACTGCTGGGACTACACAGTACCAGTGGGTACTGCACAGTTATTTAGTACTTGCTTTAGCAAGTACTTTAGCAAGTACCAGCAAGTACTGTGCTACTTAGAAACAGATCCTCTTTATCAGTTATACCTCAAGCCAAAAACCTCACAGTGGGTGCATCTACATGTGCCCCTGACTGCGCAGTACCAACTGCACAGTCAGGGGCATGTGTAGATGCACCCACTGTGAGGTTTTGGCTTATGGTATAATTGATAAAAAGGATCTGTTTCTAAGTAGCACATTGACAATGATGGAAATGCAAATGGAACACTTAAGGGAAAAGGGAAGGTAAAACTGACAGAAGGGAGAGAACACATTTGTCAGCTTCAGCAACACCTGCCACAGCCAATGAGGATCATATGTTTAATATGACAGAATCTTCTACAATTGCATCGTAGTTCAAGTCGTTCATTACCAATACAGCTGTTAGGGGTAGATTTTTAATGAAAAGCATGTTGAAGGTGTCAGTTTTGACAGGTCTTTACCAGAAGATTTTCTTTTTTAGCTTTTGATCTATAGTGGCGGCCCTCTGTAAATTATACATGGTATTTCTTCACAGGGTTGGTGGCCTTCTCAACATGACCTCCAAAACACTTCTTTTGTACTCTATGCCTTTTCTTGCCTGACTTTCATTTTCTAAGCCACCTGTTATTTTTACAACAAAATCCTTACTGTCTTTCAGAGGCATAGCTGGTCAACACTGCACCCATGGCAGTGCTCCCTCTCCCTTTCCCCTGTACCTTCTGGCTTCAGAGGTGCCAGAAGTAGGCAGCAGCCAAAGTTTGGGGATATATCACCCCATTATTTTGCCATAGATGTCCATGTTGAGTGGGCAAAAATTCCTGGGGTGACATCTCCCCTACTGACAGAAAAACCCATTGTCACCCAGTAGAAAAATACTCCAGCACAACTGCTGCTTGCTGACTAGGCTATAACCAGAAAGTCCAGGAGGAGGCAAAGCAGAGGGCCATGGGGTGAGGCACTGCCAGCTCCACTGTAGTACATATAATGCCTTATAGAACTTGGGGATCATGCCCTGCTCACTCGCCCATCTTTATGCTATTGCCATCTTGGCCAAACATGCTTCTTTAATTCAAAGTCTTAAAATACACTTCTTACAAACTGACATGTAAAAGGAGTACTTCAGCCAAGATTTTTAAACAAATTCCACACCACTAAGATTTGACCATCCTTTGACCCCTGGCTGGGGTCCAAGGCCAGGGATGGAGGTTAAACTCCCTTTCCCCTCTCAAACATACTGCTGGCTGCAATTGTGGACTATAAATCCCAGAGGGACCTGGAAGCAGAAAGAAGAAGTGATGAGCAAGCATGCAGAATCCTGCTGCTGTAATTCTGGACTGCAAATCCCAAAGACCTCAGGGGTAGCAGAAGAGGAAGTGAACACACAGCCAGAAACCCATGCTCTAGTGCCTCCTGGCTTCTGACCTGAGCCAGCATGGAGCTGCATTTCCTGAATTAAAGGTAAATGTCTGTTCACTTCTGTTTCAATTTAATTGGTACATCTTACACTAACTTGTAAAGACTGAATCACCAAGCTCCTGCCTCTGCATAAGCAGGCATGGAGTGCTGTGTGGGGTGGGGGAGGGCAGAGCCGGGAAGAGCAGAGTGGAAAGTAGAGCCAGGCAAGTGGAGAGTGAGCACCAGGGACAGGGAGGGAGGTGGCTGTGGTGGTGGCAGCATCTTCTCCAAAGGCAGCTGTGGTTAGTCCCCAGGTGATGCAGGGGAGCCCCATGCTTCCAGCTTCTCGCGGAGGGGGAGCAGGGGGTGGCTGTGAGGTCTGACGAGGAGCCCCGTCAGTATTCGCAGATTTCACCATATACAGGGATCTCCAGAACGGATCCCCCATGAATGGTGAGAGTTTCCTGTACCATAAAACACAGCAGTACAATTAGAGAAACAAGCAATGTCCTGGATAGAACATTAATAAAGAAAAAAGGAGGGCTTTTTTTTTTTTCCTAATTCTCAGGTTTATAAAACATTTTGAAAGTTCTATAGTGCACAATCCTAAGGAAAGGAAGGAAGAAAGAACAGTAGAAAAAACTGGATTGCACACAGATAGACTTTAATAAACTTAAAGAATTGGTAGGTAGGATCCCCTAGGTGACAAGTGTAAGGAAAAATGGAGTCTATGAAAGTTGATTAAACTTTGAAGAGACAATATTAAGGTCACAAGAGCATGGCATCCAAATGTGAAGGATGGATAGAAAGTGCAGCAAGAGACTGCTGTGGGTCAACCAGGAACTCTACAATGACTTTGTGAGATTCCTTTTTAAGTTGCAAAAGTGGAAACCTGGTACGTTAGTAGGGAGGAATAAAAGAGCCTTGTACAGGCATGTACAGACAAAAGCAGAAAGAACAAGAAACAAATGGAGATACATTTAGCAAGTACATAAAAGGCAACAAAAACATTCTAGAAACATATTAAAAGCTAGAGGAAGAATAAGTAAAGTTTTGTTCCCTTACTTAATGGGAAAAAGCAAGTATTAAGTGCCAATATAGATACAGCTAAAGTGTTTAATGCTTTTTTTTACTTCAGTTATCACATAAAATGATCAACTGTCAGATGGCAAGCACAATTAGCAGTAAGGATAATCAGCCTAGAGTAGGGAAAGTACATGCCAAAGATAAGTCAGACAAGCTGATTATTTTCAAATAAGCAGGGACAGATTAAATTTATCCTAGAATACTCAAGGAATTGGCTGAGGAAATTACTGAGCTGTTGTAGCAGAATGCCACCTCTGTTTCTCCCCAAAAACTCTGCTCTGTGACAATTTTGTTAATATGGGCCCTGCAGAGGGCAGACATCCCATCTCTTTAGGCAACCTGAGTTGGATGCATTCCTGAGGGAGGGGGGAAGCTTGCCCCTTCTGCCTACGTGACTGGCATCACATACCTGGGTGAGGGGCTTACGCTCCCTATTGTTCTAAGCAATGCCAACCTGACTGGGAGGGGGCTAGAGACCCTGCCAGTCTGCCCAGCAACCAGTGATGTATTTCAAATTGGCTGGTCTCCATTGGACTAGGTAAATGAAGTCATAAGGTCTATATAAATTAAGGATGGCCTAGGAGGAGGGGCAGTAACCATGATGAAAACTCAGAGAGAGAAGAGCTGAACCATTTGAAAATTGCTCTCTCTCCTGAAACTCATGATCAAGGAACTGCCTGCCTCCAGAGGGAATCTCCACCTGCCTCTGGATGATACTCGTGAGTAACCTACTTGAGATCTAACTAGATATGTAGCTTTCAGTAACTTAGATATGTGATCAAAGGCTACCCAGCCACCCTGTTTGCTCGATGAGATTTCTCTGATATTGCTTTACCCTGTACCCTATTCCAAACCTACTCCTTGTAACAAATAAAGTTCTCCTTTGGACCTAGCATGGGAGACTTATTGGGAGAGGGGCTAGATTATGCCTTGGGGTCCCCTTGGTTCGGCTAAGGGAGACTACTATTTGTGCTTCAGACTGAGGGAAGCACCCCAAGTTCTTGAAGTGGGTGAAGTACCCTCGAGGACTACTAGGCCTGTGTTTCCCAGGGGGCACAGTGCCAGGATCAGGCCAGACCCTGGGTGGTGACGGCACTACCCCCAGGCTAGCAGGTGTACTCTAGGAAGAGGATTGGCTAGATGTGAGGCACCCCCAGGGAGGCACTCAAAGCCCAGAAGGTGGTCAGGTGCAGTGCCGTGGGTGGCTCAATGCAGGAGCACCCCCTACTGGCCTGCCACAGCCTTTATCTGTTTTTTTTAAGAATGCATGGCAGTCAAGTGAGGTTGATGATTACTGGGACAAGGCAAAGGTAGTGCTCCTTTAAAAAGGGGATCTTCTGGTCTAACTTAGATATCCAGAAAGATACAGGAGCATATAATCAAATGATCTATTCCTGAGCAGATAAAAAGCAACATGGTAATAAGGAACAGCCAAAATGGTTTTGCCAAGAGCTAGTTATGATTAATCAACCTTCTGTAACAAAGTGATGAGCTTTGTGGTGTGGGTGAAGCAGTGGATGAGATATCACTAAACTCAAGCAAGGCTTTTTGACAGTCTCCCTTGAAAAAATCATAAGAAAGCTAAGTGGCATAAGGAAGCTAAGTGGAAGCTAAGTAGTCTACATTAAACTACTATAAGGTACATTACTGGTTAGATAAAATCATGCTCAAGGAGTAGTCATCAATGTTAAATTGAGGCAAAGTATTACATGGGGTTCCTCAGAGGTCTGTCCTGGAGCCAATACTGTTCAACATCTTCATGAATGACTTGGAGGATGAATTGAAGTGTTCACTAAGTAAATGTGTAGATGGAACCAAACTGTATGAGGTAAGTAGACACTTCAAAAGGGTAGGATTAGGATTAAAATGGTAGGATTAGGATTCAAAATGATTTAAAAGGGCAAAGTGGCTTGAAATATGTTTATTTCACCTGACTTACGAAGTAACAATGAAAAGGACCAAATATAAAATGGAAAGGGCACTTTTAAATGTGCTGGGGGGCTGAGGGGGAGGGAGGGAGGAGGGCACATCTACATGAGACACTTTACTGCACAGTAATGTAGTTTACTGCACAGTAAGCATGTGTGTCTACACGTGCTCTTACTTACTCTACCATTTTGGCTTATACAGTGAACTGATAAAAGTCTGCGCCTATCTGCCAGCCTAAGAAGAAGCAATGGAACATGCACATTTGGGTCAATCCACTATAGTGAAGTTCCTAGTCTCCATATTATGCTAACTCTAAATATTCAATTTAGAATTGTTCTAGATATGTTCCTGCACGTTTTGAAGTATGACTGAAGACCAAATTCTTTCTTTGAGTGCTACAACACATCATGGCATACAGAAGAAATGTTGTGGTATGAAACACTGAGAAAAAAATTGACTTGATGAATAACTTGTTGAATTTATTGAAAATACTGACCTAAATATTAGGGATATAGAAACTGAGTTAAAATGTTATGTTGGGTTGGTCTGCAATGAGACTACTTCAGCATAATTAATTTACAGATGTAAGTGGTTTGCTAAGAAAATCATCTAGTTCTTAGAGGTTGCTTATGTTGCACTGGAATTGTCTTCACAATATAAAGATTCTATTACAGGTTCCTTCAGATAGGTCTGATCTTTCAAGTGCTACTTTTGTGACTTGTCAGAAATGCTTGGCAAGTTAGTGGGTAGCTGGGAACTCCTTATATGGATTTCTTAAAACATTAATTGTTCTCCACTTCCTTCCATTTATATCTGAAAGCTCCTCTCCTGGCCTCCAGGGTTCAGATAGTCACCTGCCTCATTCAGACTATGAAAACTCTAGTGACATTTTAAGATCACTGCACATTGTGGCATAGAAAGTATTTTAAATGATGTCAACCTAGCCAAAAGCTTATTCAACCTACAAAAGGAGTAATGTAACTGTAGAAAGACCAGAGGTGGAAGTACAGAATGATCTACAAGGAAAGTAGAAGCTGGCTGACAAGAAAGCCAGGATGGAGTAAAGAAAATGCCAAAGAATAACAGACAAACACTGACAGATGTTCAATAAAAGGCATGATGGGATCTGATTTGCGATCTCAACAGCCATGACTCCTGCCATGTCACATCATGAGACTGTTGGTTGGAGCCAGGGACTGGGCTGGGTCTGGTTTCAGACCTCAGTTTAGTCACTAGCCCCAGCTGAAAATCAGCTGATTGTCAAAACCCCAGCTGGGCTGCACACATGGTTTTTACAGGTTCTGGAGCATGGTGACCCTAGTGTCAGGCTGCTGCGGCCCAATCCTGGGCTCCTTATACATTGGAAGGAGTAAAAAAAAACATTTGTACAGAGGTTATTGCAGGACCCCTGGCACAGCTTTATGAGCACTTGTGGTGCTCTGGTGTGGTGCCAGAGGACTAGAAAAGGGCCAATGTGGTTCCCATTTTCAAAAAAGGGAGGAAGGAAGACCCAGGAAACTATAGGCCAGTTAGTCTTATCTCAATCCTGGGTATGCTTTTTGAGAGAATTATCATAGCACATGTCCATGAGGGGCCAGCAGGGGAGATTATGCTTAGGGGCAACCAACATGGGTTCAAAACGTGAACACTGGTTCATTAGAGGCAGGTCCTGTCAGACCAACCTGGTGGCCTTCTATGACCAGGTCACAAAATCCTTAGATGCAGGGGTAGCAGTGGACGTAGTCTTTCTGGACTTCAGGAAGGCCTTCGACACTGTCTCTCACCCCATTCTCATTAAAAAACTAGGGGACTATGGTGTCGACACCTACACAGTTAGATGGGTCGCTAGTTGGCTGGAGGGCCGTACCCAGAGAGTGGTGGTGGATGGGTCATTTTCGACCTAGAGGAATGTAGGCAGTGGGGTGCCCCAGGGCTCGGTCCTCGGACCCACGCTGTTCAACATCTTCATCAGTGACTTGGACGACAGGGTAAAAAGCACCCTGTTCAAATTTGCTGATGACACTAAGATGTGAGGGGATGTGGGCATGCTAGAAGGGAGGAACAGGCTGCAATTGGACCTAGACAGGTTACAGGGGTGGGCAGATGAGAACAGGATGGGGTTCACCACTGACAAGTGCAAGGTACTGCACCTGGGGAGGAAGTACCAGCAGCATACCTACAGGCTGGGGAACTCCCTTCTTGCCAGTGCAGAGGCAGAAAAGGATCTTGGAGTCATTATTGATGCCAAAATGAACATGGGCCGACAGTGTGGGGACACGGTTAGGAAGGCCAACCGCACCTTGTCATGCATCCACAGATGCATCTCAAGCAGGTCCAAGGAGGTGATCCTCCCCCTCTATGTGACACTGGTCAGGCCACAGTTGAAGTACTGAGTCCAGTTCTGGGCGCCGCACTTCAGGAGGGATGTGGACAACATGGAGAGGGTCCAGAGGAGGGCCACCCACATGATCAGTGGGCAGCAGGGCCAGCCCTACAAGGAGACCTGAACCTGTTCAGCCTCCACAAGAGAAGGCTGAGGGGTGATCTAGTGGCCTGTTACAAACTAGTCAGAGGGGACCAGCAGGCATTGGGGGAAGTCCCTGTTCCCCCAAGCACTCCCAGGAGTGACAAGCTGGCAGAGGGTAGATTTAGACTAAATATCAGGAGGCGCTACTTCACTGTCAGGGCAGCTAGGATCTGGAACCAACTTCCAAGAGAAGTGGTGCTGGCTCCTACCCTGGGGGTCTTTAAGAGGAGGCTGGATGAACACCTTGCCAGGGTCATTTGACCCCAGTACTTTTCCTGCTATGGCAGGGTGTTGGACTTGATGATCTGCTCAGGTCCCTTCTGACCCTACCAACTATGAAACTATGAAACAATGAAACCCAGGTTGGCTGCATTTATGGTTCTACAGGTCCTGGAGCACATGGACCCTGGGATCAGTCTGGCAGGGGCCTCAGACTCATGCTTGTTTCAGTGACTTCTGTAACAAGACTAATAAAGCTCCTACTGGGCACATCTCTATGTACATATTAATGTGAGGCAATAAACTCTGGCACACATTTACATGTGCCATGTTTACACGTGCGTCCGGGCAGCAGCATGTTGACTCGGGGGCCTGCCAGCCTGCGGCTGCTCCAAACTGGCTTAGCATGCTAAGGAGGGGCTGGCTGGGGCACAAGGCAGCCCCAGGACTGAAGTACTTTCAAGCCCTAGCTAACCAGATCAACAACTACACTTGTATTTCTGTGCACAAAAAAAACTTGGCATCAAGATAGTACTTGTATTCACAAGTACTAACCTACTGTGGGGCTTATTAGTTTCCATTCTCATATTAGGCAGATGTAATCTGCTTTACAGATTAGCCTATAATTATATGTTTCGTATCTTAGTTTTTTTTAACCAGTCTTCATTTTTTTTTCAGTTCTTAAAAGAGTAAAACACCAGTTCTGATACAGTTAAGGTTGAGAATCCCTTTCAGTTTAAAGAATAAAACATCGTTTAAATAATAAATTGTTTGACCCCAGCTTTCTTTCTTTCCTGCCCTTGGCCAGGGGTCGGACTTGATGATCTGCTCAGGTCCCTTCCAACCCTATCAACTATGAAACTGTGAATAACTTTTCTGAGTACACTGATTCACATATTTCCTCAGATTGCCTTAAAATTCAATATGCTTTATGGAGGTGTTAGGCAGGGTTAGCATTACAAATACAGAATCATTTAAGCAAGCAGTTTCTGAGATAGTATTACCAAATAAATAGGTTGCAGATTCTTGGAGCTTCTGGCAATATATCTGAGGGCAAGCCAGAGGTCTGATTGTGCCTAAAATGGTCTTGATAATTAAATATTTATCCAACCCAGTGCATGGCAATTGAAAATGCTATTCCAAAAAAATTTGGCTCAAAATAGGCAAGAGTGTTAATGGTCACAAGCCCAAACAGGTAACATTCCACACACACAGACTGTATAATCCAAAACTTCCCAGTCAGCTAAGTTTCATGTGGGCTGACTACAAGAGACATGCAGTAGCTATTGAACATAATCTACTGCCAGCAAGTATCAGTGTGAATAGGGGCCATGGAGGAAACCTGGAGGAAACAAAATCATAACATGATTCTACCATCTATTTTTGTCAAAATTCCCCATCCTCTCCACTATTTTACAGAAAGATAATCTGAGTACTAGAGAAAATTCAAACTACTTAAAAAATAAAATATACAAGTAAATGCCAGCTAGAAGGAAAAGGGATGGAGGAGAAAAGCAGGATGATGGTTTGGAGCAGTGGTGAAGGGAGACAGATTATGGGAAGGAAGATAAGTGGGATGGGAGGAAGGAGAATCAGTTCAGAGGCAAGGGGTATGGATTAGGGGATGTGAGTAGAGTGATAGAGTGGGTAGGGTGACGTGGGAGTGATGGTTGTGCATGCGTGGAGATTAGAGGATTCTGTAGTTCCATATTTTACTCTTCCATGGGTGCATCTACATGAGACACTTTACTTGAGATTACAGCAAATTACTGCACAGTAAGCATCACTATCTACCTGTGCTGATGCTTACTGCACAGTAATCTACTCTAATCATGAGTAATTTTTCTACTTGTAAATACAAGTAGCAAATTTACTCTTGATTACTTACTGTCTGGTACAGCATGTGTAGACAGCCAACCTGGAGCAAGTGTGCCTCTGGTTAGCTGAGCAGCAAGCAGCAGGGCGTGGGAGATTGCTCCTTGCCCCTGGGAGCTGCCTGCTGCAGGGGTACCATAGCCCAAGCAGAGCCCATGCCCTGGCATCAGGGAGTTCCCAGCCCCTGCTCCCTGACTGTGATCACAGAGCTGGGCAGAGAACAGGCTCCCAAGCCCTAATCCCATGATGGGGAATGCTTGCCCAGCTGAGGGCTTGCTGCTAGCTGTCTCACCAGTGGATCAGGGCAGGGGGCTGGGACCTGCCCCTCCCCTGCAGCTTTCTTCAAGTCTCTTGCCCCCCCCCCCCCCCAGTCAGGGAGCTGAGGCCAGGAGCTCCTTGCTGCTGGGGCAGGGGGACATTGTCCACATCTGGACTCCAGTGGCAGAGCCTGCCCCAGCAGCAGGCAGCTCCCCCAGGGACAGGGAGCAATCTCCCAGCCCCTGCCAGGAGACAGCTGTCTCCTGGCCCCCTGCTCCCTGCCAGTCCGTGGGCAATGAGAGGGAGCCTAGAGCTCCCCAAGACTGCTGCAGGGGGCTGGTGCAGGCCTGCAGGGGGTGGGAGCAGGCTACTGCCAGGAGCAGCAGATCTCCTCCTGCATCCCTGCACATGTAGATGCCTGTCTGGGATTGGTTTACTCTAAAGTAAGTTACTCTAAACTAAAGTAAACCCACCCCAAAGCAAATACATGTGTAGACACACCCTGTGTGTTTGTGTGCTGGGTTCATGTTTCTTGAATGTGTTTGAACCTCTCTCCTCATTTTCTCTTCATGCCAGCTAGGATCTGGAGGACTCTGTCCTTGCAGAGGTGTGAATCTCTCATACCTCCCAAGTAGCAGTGAGAATCTGGGGGGGAAAAGTTGGGGCCTAAATTCCTTCCCTCTCCCATCTGCAGTAACAGGTAGGTCCTCACTAGTGTGGTTTTAAGCCCCTATCTCCCTGGCTGCAAGTGAGATATAATCTACTACAGGCTCTGAAGGTTGCCCAAATAACCTCTGAATAGCAATTAGTGTAAAATTATATACACACCTTTCCTGCCTTTGGTTTGGATCTGGCTTGAGATAGGAAGACCCCTAACTGGAGGCAAAGCATGCTGGGATTGCAAGGCTTAGATTTTGCATACATCTCGGGTACATAGCCAAGAAAGTGTTCAATAAATTATTTAAATGTGCTTCTGAAATATGCATATAGCAGCAGAGGATGCCATCCAGGAAAGACTAGTATTCATGTGTATGCCCATTAGTGGCCTCCTAAAATGCTAATTGCTTAAAGGAATAAATAGAGAAGATGTGTAGGGGAGATGAGCTGACAATAGAGGGAAGGAGGTCTCTGAATTGTGGAAAACATTGAGGCAGAGGTGGACTGGAGGAGGAAAGAGGCACACCAGCAGGGATTGTGGTTTGCTCTGAAAAAAAAAAAAATCCCGAATTTTCAGATATAAAAAAATAACCCCAAATCCACATTTTCCCATGAATAAAATGAGACACCACACAATGGTATTTCATTTTAATCATGGAAAATTTTGGATTTTGGGTAACTATTTTTATCCCAAAATTGAGATTTTTTTTAAATCAGAGAAAACCAGGATCCCTGGTAATTAAACAGTGCCCTTGACCTTTACCATGACATATTAATATCTCAACAAGAAAATAACATGGTCACTATACCCTAAAAAAACACTTCTCTTTCATTTAAAACAAATCTCTCCATCTCTCACCAGCACTTAGGATATTCAGTGACAAAAAGAAACAACCTTAGTACTTAACACACTTAAAGTTGCCCATTGAAAACATGTGTCCTTCCAGAAAGCTGAGCTCAACAAAACTTAAACCTCCAAATGCTACAGATAAAAATGGTAGTATCAGAATGATATTGTGGCTGAGACGATCCAGAAATAATGCTAGATACATTTTATGGGTGATATCTTTTATTGGCCATCCTAAGAGATTATTTCCTGTCACAAAAAAGAGTATAAACTGTTGATCCACAAGATTTTAACTCCGCCTGCTTTGTGTGATGCTCTGATATACCCTTAATGGACACAGTTTCATGGTTCATGCCTTTGGACTGTACTAAATATAAGATGTCTGCACCTACCCGATAGCTGCACATTCAGTTCACTCCACAAAAAGAACATCATATCTGCTGAAGTGTACATGCACTTTTAGAATCCCTTCACCTTTCTATACACAATGCTTTCTGAAACCACATTTTCACTTTCTCATTATTAAACTTTCAGATCATTTTTATCAGGAAGAGGGGTTCAGCAATTTCCAATCAGAACCCCTCCAGGACTGTAGGTCCTGGTGATTTGCTACTTTTTAGTTTATCAATTTATTCTACATCCTTACTTATTAAAAGCTGAATTTGGGTCACTTCCACTGACTTGCCCCAAGAGAAGAGTGGTTTGTTTATGTGCATCAGTAAAATTTTCAACTGTGACTTAGAAGCCGGTGTTCCATGAGTGCAAAAGTGAACTTTACAGGGGCATAGGTTGTAGCCATGTTGGTCTAAGGACATAGGCAGACAAGGTTCTTTAGGTCAATCTGATATCTTTTATTAGACTAACTTAAATAGTTGAAAATAATTTTCTTAGCGAGCTTTCAGGTTTAAAAACCCTTTGTCAGGCTGAGGAAGCATCTGCAGCCGATATGTGCTCTTCCTGGATGGAAGAGCACACACGGGCTGCAGATGCTTCCTCAGCCTGACAAAGGGTTTTTAAACCTGAAAGCTTGCTGAAATTTTTTTTCCAACGATTTAAGTTGGTCTAATAAAAGATATCAAATTCACCCAAAGAACCTTGTCTGCCTATGTCCTTGGACCAACACGGAAAATTTTACCAAACCACATAAACAAACCTGTACCTTGCACAAATCTGTACAATTCTATAGCTATTCTTGACCTAGCCCAAAGTAATACACAGAATTTGGTGCAAAGGGTAAGTGTTACTGAGCTGCTCAGCACTAGTGACCACAATTCAATTGGGTTTGACATCCATGTAGAAGGTGAGACAAGAAAACTACCACAGTAGCCTTTAACTTTAAAAAGGGAGGCTGCAACAAAATGAGGAAGCTAGTTACATGGAAGTTAAGACGGGACCCTAAAGAGGTGAGGAGCTTGCAGGCACTAAGAACACCATACTAGAGACACAAAGCAAAGGCATACTGCAAATCAAAACAAAAAAAACAAATGGAAAGTGGACCAAAAGAAAGCCAGCATCGTTTAATTGCTTGCTAAGAAAAAAATGTTCAACTATTTCAGTTGGTCTAATAAAAGATATCAGAGTCACCCACAGAACCTTGTCTGCAAAGTGAACTTTGGCACTTTTGAAAATTGCACCCCTTTCTCTAAATGCATAAGATGCAGAAAAGGAATAGTCTTCAAAGCTACTATACTCCTGTAGTTTTCTCTAGCTGTTGTAAGCAAAGGTATTAAACCTTAAAATGATCAACAGGTTAAACTTTGCCCCAGCACATGATCAGAGCTTGAAATAAAACCTTACTCCCAGAGGGCAGAAAGATGTCTGGAAACAATGTGGTTGCATCCTTCAGATGTTGGGCATGAAAAGACACTTTGAAAATAGAGCAGCAATTTCACTCCCTAGCAAGAAGGAAAAGGAGGGATGTTTGAAATTAAAGTGTTGTTCTACCCTCCCTCCCTCCCTCCCCCACCCCCCCCAAGCGCACACATAACAGGCAGGAAATTCTTGAACAGAAAAGTGTTTTGCTGATACCCAGTATATGAAAAAGCATTCACTTTCATCTATTAATACATTAAGGAATACATGCAATGCCTTACAGAGAAAACAAAAACATGCATATGCAAAAATATAGACATTGATTGTTGTAAGCTCCTTTCTGCAATTCTCCCTGTTCTCCTCTAACACAGGGCAGATGGATGACAAATATTATTCACACAGTGCTATTTCCTTTGGTGCATTAATTCATCTTAGTATAATTATGCTTACATGTTTAAATGTGGCTACTTCTTACACACACTCACATGCACATATGTATAACTAAATTGAAAATAGTATTAGAGGACATACTGTCTCAAAATATTTGCAGTCCAAAATGAAAACTAGTAAAATACAGAACAATGCAGGAGGAGAAGAAGAACCAAGCAGAGCATGGCTTTTCTTACCTGGACAGTTTGCTGTCGAATGAATAGAGTACCAGTCTCAGCAATGTGTTATGAGCCTAGTTATGGTGGTAAGGCATTTTGCTCATCATACCAAAGCTATATATATATATCTTCTGGCAAATTCACACCCTGTCATCTGTTAGTCACTATATTCTTTTAACTTAGATTGTCTGCAGCAGGGATTTTCTGAACTTCCCTCTGTGAAGAAGAGAAGAACACAAACGTATTCCTCCTCCCAGCTGAATTAACATTTCAAAAATGTTTGTCCCAGTTTTTACAGTAAAGCAATTTTATCCAAATCATGCACTAAAGAAACAAAACCATAAAGCTATATTCTACAAATTGCATTTTTTATAAAGCCATGAAATTCCCCTGAGAGCCATGGGGTCACAAGACTGTAAATCACCCCAGAATATGTTTTACAAACAATCAGCATATCATTTATCATTTGTACTACCACAGCTCCTAGGAGTCCTCATCACAGACCCAGGCCCAGACCCCACTTTGTTAGGAGCTGTACAAACCCAGAATGAGCACATCTACACGTTATTAATGTGTAGTAGTTACTGTGCATTTAATTTAGTACTTGTTTAATGAAATACTAACTAAATGCACAATAACCTGAATTATGCTTACTGTACAGCAGCCTAATACTACTGCGCAGTAGCATATTAGCACAGTTTTTTTCTGGCATGCAACTGCACAGTGTTATTAGGCTACTGTGCAGTAAGCTTCTCATGTAGACCCATCCAGTGACTGTGAAATAATTAAAAACACAGAGAAACAACTTCCACTAGTTTCCTTCCAATTAGGCTCAAACCCTGAGTACATATGGAGCTCCCTGTACCCACTGAATTGCAAGACTGAGCATCATTCAAACTGTTGAAAACCCCAGTAACTTATACATTCTTCCACCAATCAGTGGCAAGATTAATTTCTGTTCTCATTTTTCTATTTCTTTATACCAAGACATGGATATGGTGATGGTAATTGTTGGAAATTGTTGAGATTTTTAATAACAATTCAATTTAATATCAAGGAATAAAATCTAGGAATAAATAAAAAATTAAAAACAATATTTAGGCTATGAATTTCACAAACTTCTTTTGCTCCATGAAGGTGCCTGCTGAATATGCACATGTTCTGATTGGACATATCTACACATGCATCTTTTAAGCTGGCTTAGCCTAAAATCACCATTTTTAAGATGCATTAAGGGCACGAGTCTACACATGCACACCTTCAGTGCATCTTTAAAGTAGCAACTTAAGGCTATGTAAGCCTAAATTTGATACCTGTATAAAGCAGGTATCAAATTTAGGCATGAATAGCTAAGTTGTATTACTGCACATGTAGACATACTAATGCACATTAAAGTGGTGTGTGTCAATGGATAGACATCGCATTAATGTGCATCAGCACATCTGCACACATACTATTGTGACTTAGCTATTCGCATCTAAATTTTGCTCATCATACCAAAGTTATATATATATATCATCTGGCAAATTCACTATATATATATCTTCTGGCAAATTTAATGTTCCTTAATGCACATAAGCACGTCCATGTATAGATGCGCACCTAAATCACCTTAATGCATATTAAGCAAAGGCACATTAAGTTTAGACACATGTAAATACATGTGTAGATACGCCCAGTGAGACCTAAGCCTGATGATCTAACTAGCTCATGATAACCAGACCATTAATCAGACTGAAATACAGCAAGTACAGCTCTTGGCCTTTCTTTACCTGTAATTCCACTCATCCACCCATATGCTGGAGGAAAGGGAAGAGTAAGTCTATTGTCCACCATTGTCAAATTGGATTTTTAAAGGCGCACTGCATTTATATTGTTACACAATTCTACTGCAATATAGTACTTATTTATTGATCTGGTTCTTTTTTATTCTTTGTGCTTTGTAATTATTTTTAACAGAATCTTATTGTAATAAATTCTGTAGCAGATAGTGGGCATGCCTACACAAGACGTTAACTGTGCAGTAACCTAATTCTACTGTGCAGTATCATGCAGGTCAAAAACCATGATAATATGCTACTGTGCAGTAGTATTAAGCTACTGCACATTCAGTGTCTCTAAAAAACCATGCTCCGGCACTATAGTTCAGTAGCACCAGTTACTACACATTGATTTAATACTTTGATAAGCAAGTACTAAACTTAATGCACAGTAGCTATGGCACAATAACGACTGTGTAGATGCTCCCAGTGTTTGTAAGTACAGGAATAGGTACTTTTAAATTATGTTGTAGCATTAGCTGTTGCTATTATGATATTACAGAACTCTGAAAAAACATTAGAAACTAATGATATTAAAATGCATATAAATATCAGAGGATATGGCTTGTCTGATATAAGAGAAGAAAGAATTGTTAGAACTTGAGAAACCAATTGTACTCAGTGAAACTGAGAAATTGATATTTATATTAGAAAGCAGAGTCGCTCAGTTTCTGACTGATTTTAAAAAATAGAATTTGAATTTAAAAAATAAATTTAAAAAATGAATTTGAAATTAAAATCATGCCTGTGCTTACTAGACTTTGAACATGAAATTTCTGAGGGATGGTCACTGCTTCAGGGGATAAATTCATAAATATTAAGGGAAGAGGCATTATCCGCTCCCAATTCTGAAGCCTGCATCATGCAGGAAGTCACTCTATAACTCCAGCATCAAGTTTAAAAATTTGAGGTAGACTAGCACATAGCCATTAGAAATACATCCAATCTTGATTTAAAGACTTCACATAATGTAAAATCTACTACATCCCTTAATAATCTACCAGCAAGTACAGTCAATGGGTACATCTAAATGAAATGCTTAACTGAGCATTAGCATAGTTTATTATGAAATAAGCATGTGCGTCTAAATGTGCACGTGTTTACTACACAGCAAACCTTTCTAATCTCAAGTAAATTTACTACCTACAAATACAAGTAGAAAATTTACTCAACATTAGTAAAGGCACAGTAGCACTCATGTAGACATCTGACCTGGATCAAAATCTGCTCCCAGTTAGCTGTCCAGGTGGGGGCGGGACATAACTATCTTACCTGGAAGCTGCCTCCTGCTGGGGCAGGCTCCACCACAGAAGCTCAGGCAGAAACTATGTCCCTCTACCCTGGCAGGAGGGAGCTCCAAGCTCCCTGCTTTGAGATTGCAATCCAGGAGCTGGTGCTAGCAGATCCTATCTCCCAGCCTCTGCTCTGGCATCATGATTGGGGAGCAGTGGGCTGAGAAACCCTTATCTCTCACTGCTAGCTTTGCAGCCAGCACTGGGAGATAAGGGTCCCCCAGTCCCAGCCTCCTGGTCACAGAGCCAGTGCTTGGAGATAAGGATCTCCTAGCCCATCCCTGTAGTTGTGGAGTTAGTGCTGGGAGCTCCTGGCTGGTGTGGGCAGGAGAGCCTGTTCCCTGCCCAGCTCCGTGAATGCAGAGTTGGGAGGGAACAGGCTGGTGAGATTGTTCCCCGCTCAGCTCCACACTCACAGAGGTGGGTGGGGACAAAGCTCCCTAACCTGTTTCCCCCCAGCTCTGCACTCATGGAGCTGGGCAGGGGACAAGCTCCCCAGCCTGTTTCCTACTGAGCTCCAGGCTCATGGAGCTGCACAGGGAACAAGCTGCCCAGCCTCTGCCTGAATTGCAGGTCAGGGCTTGGGAACTGTCCTGGTCAGTTGCAGGGGTGCAGTAGGTGCCAACCCCCTGCCCCAATCCATCAGTGGGGAAGCTATCAGTGAGCTAGCTGCTAGCTGCCCCGCCGATGGATCAGGGCAGGGGCCTGGGACCTGCCCCTCCTCTGAAAATCTTTCCAAGTCCCCAGGCCCTGATCAGGGAGCCAGGAACAGGAGCTCCCTGCTTCTGGGGCAAGGGAACATTCATTGTGCCCCAGTTGCAGACATCCCCCTGGAGACAGGAAATAAGAAAGTTGTCTCCTGGCTCTGTGCTTCCTACCAGCCCCTGGGCTAGCACCCAGGGGATGCCTTGAGCTCCCCCTAGTTGTGGCAGGGGCCCATTGCAGTGCTGCAGTAAATTTGGTGCAAAGAGCAGCAAATCTGCTCCCTAATCTCCCCATGTGTAGACACCTGCCTGAAAGTGCTTACTTCAGAGTAGCCATATTTACAGGCTGCCACCAAGTCACCCCTGAGCCTTCACTTCTCCAGTCTGAAGAGTCCCAGGCCTCTCAGACTCTCCTCATAAGGTCTGTTCTCTTGACCTCTAATCATGCATGTGACTCTCCTCTGGACTCTATCAAGCTTCTCCACATCCTTTCTAAAGTATGAAGCCCAGAATTGGATGCAGTACCCCAGATGCAGCCTCACCATGGCTGAGTAAAGTAGGAAGATGACTTCTTGTGTCTTGCTTGAGATGTATTGGTAGATGCAAGCCAGAGTTTTATTTGCTTTGGTGGCTGTAGCATCGCATTGGTAGCTCATGTTCATCTTCGGTCAGTCACGACCCCCAAGTCTCTTTTGGTCATGGTGCTAGTGAGTGTAGCACTGCTGAACCTATAAGTATGATGTGGGGGGTTTTCTCCCATGATGGAGAGCCTTGCATTTCTCTGTGTTGAATGTCATCAGGTTTTGATCTGCCCACCTTGCAAGCCTGCCCAGTTTGGCCTGAATTGCCCGCCTCTAGAGTGACTGCACTTCCCCGTAATTTGGTGTTCTCTGCAAATTTAGCCATTCCACTTCTGGCACCCAAATTCAGATAATTTATGAATATATTAAAGAGTGCTGGTATGAATACTGAGCCCTGTGGCCACCATGCACCACCTTGACTCAGTTCCATTGACTGTCACTCTCTAGGTCTGACCACGGAGCTAGTTCCCCAGCCATTGGACTGTAAGATTGTCGAGGCTGCAGTTCCCCAATTTTACCATGAGGACATCATGGGAGACCAATTTAAAGGCTTTTTTGGAATCTAGATATATGACATCAACCTCTTCTCCTTTGTCCAGGCAGAGTCACCTGGTCATAGAAGGAAATGAGGTTGGTCAGACACAACGATGCCATGTTTGCTATCTCTCACCATTCACTTCTCAGTCAGTTCAGAAATTCCAAATTTGCACAAATGTGATTAGGTGTTTTGAATAGCAAAAAAATACAGACAGAATAGTTTCAGGCTTAATATGCATCTCTGTACTTGCTAAATAGCCATATGGTGGTCCATACTATGTCCTATTCTCTGGGTAAAGCACCTAAGCTGCTCTTATGTTTCTCTGAAGTCTTGTCATTGATTCTATAAGGAAGCCAGATGCTGAACTAGGTCATTTTGAATCTGCTTCCTAGGGTAGATAATCAATAGTTAGATGTTGAACTGCTGAGAAGGCATACAGAGACCATTTGAATTGTGCTCTTTGCTTATGTAGAGAAAATACATAAGTGATTATAGTTGTTTTTAAGAGATACTTATACTAAGACTAATGCATGCTCAAAGCAATAGATCCCTGAAACATGGATGATATAATATTTTAGCCATTTTGGAAAAATAAACTTCATTGCTAAACAAGAAAGAAAGACATTTGCACCTCCCTGCCTGCCTCTGACATTGGACATCTCCAGGGATGAAGACAGCCTTATTTGCACATCACAGAGTAACAATCTAACAAAAGGACTCTCAGATACTCAGAGGAATACACTTCCAGCCTCAACTCCCCTTGTGAAAAATGGAGTTAATTTTCTACCTAAGAGGACTTTTACAATCTTTGAATTTCCTAAGCCTGATGAAGAATGAAAGCTTCATTCTATAGAAATAGATAGTTCCTGAGGTATGAACTTATCAAGTTGTTTCCAGAAGTAATTTTAGAGGCAACCATATTAAACAATGATTGGATGATTTGTATAACACAAAGGGTACTCATTGGATCAGAAGACATATTAAGGTAAAATACAATGTAAAAAAATGCATGCAAAATATATTAAGGGTAGAGCAGGGGTGGGCAAAATATGGCCCAAGGGCTGGATCCAGCCCATGGTGGGTCCCTCAGTGCTGCCTGGCTGAGGCATCATCCCATGGTGGCACATCCTGGTGCCCCCTGGACATGCAGCGGGGCAGGGGCACATCCATGATGGACTTCCTTTCTAGGTAGCCCAAGTGACAGCAGCTGCTGGCCCCAGTCCCGCAGTACTAGTGAGGCTGGGGCAGTAGGTGGGGTCTATATGCAGCTCCAACCCACCCCACGCCTGCTGCAGACTTGCCTGCTCATGCTGAACAGCTGCAGCTGCAGCATCACTGGCAGGGCAGAAATGTGCTTGGGACAGGGGAAAAGCAGCCCCTCCCTCTCAGCACTACCCAGTGCTTCCTGCAGCAGCCACGTGGAGCCCATGCCTAGCTGCCTTGTGGCTTATCTATGCTGTCCCCACTTCCCCCATGGGCCAGCTTGGAGGCACTGGTGACAGAGCAGGGCAGCCCCATGCAGGCTCCGTGTAGCTGCTGCAGGAAGCGCTGGGCAGCACTGAAGGGGAGGGACCAGTTACCTCACCAGAAGGGATCCTGGTTTTCTCTGTTTAAAAATGGCAAATTCTCTGATAAAAAAAAATTCCAAATTCTCTTACTAAAATACCCCAAATCTCCATTTTTCCATGATTAAAATGAAAGACCAGTATATATATGGGTATCAGTTAGGCAATATTTTATTGATATATTTACAATTTTAAAGCAATTTGGAAGCCTACCAGTGCCTCAATCATTATAATACATTTTAAATATCTATATACTTTGGTGTTTGCTTTTGGTTTTTTTATCATAGAAAATCAGAGCTCCCTCTGTCCCCTTCACTCACCAAGATGTGGGTCCAGCTGCAGCTGTCTCCAAAGCTGCTTTGTAGTGCTAAGCAGCAGTGATTTGCTGGTGCCCTGTCCCTGCCTATGCCCATGTCCCTCACTCCCAACCCTCAGCCTTGCCAGTGCCCCTCACTCCTGACCCACAGCCCCTGGCTTCCCCCACCACTCACTCCCTCCTGGCAGCAGATCCATCCCAGCATCAGGACACAGGTCCAGCTGCAGCTGTCCCACTCACAGCTTTGTAGCTCTAAGCAGTGCCAGCCCTTACTGTTCTGCTCCTTGTGCCTGTGTCCAGGTCCCAATGATCCCTGTGACCTTCCTGGAAAGCCCTTGGCTGGGGGTCAGGGACTGGGCTGGGCAAACTGCTTCCCTTCCAGGCCAGCCTACCCTTGTGCAGGCTGCTCTAGAGGGGAAGAGGAGGGGGGCTCCAAGCCCAGCTCTGGTGGCCAGTTCTACCTGGAGCACCCACCTTCTGTCCCTGCATCTCTCTCTCTCTCATATACCACTGCTGCCACCCTTGGCCCACCACATACACACATAGACACTACTGCCACCTCAATCCCCACTGTCCATCACACCCCCAAGTGGTTCCGGGGATCAGGAGTGCCCCCAGGGGCCATGTGTCCCAGCACCAGTATGTGTGTGGGGCAGGGCTACAGTGTGGCAGCTGCCTATGTGGCCGTGGCTCCTGCCAGCAAGCCCTGTTCCATCTGGTGGATGGGCATGCAGGGTATGAGATTTGTGGTGGCTGTGGGGTTTTTGGGGAGTTGTGAATGGTTGTGGGGGTGGGTGTGGGGTTTGTGGGGGGTACATGTGTGGGTGGGTGTGGGGTTTGCAAGAGTATGTGGAAAGGTGTGTGGGTGGGGTTAATGGGGTGTGTGGGTGGGGTTGTGGGGGGTGCGGGTGTGGGAGTGTGTGTGAGTTTGTGGGGGGGGGGACTGCCACATGCCCACCCCTCCATGGCACTTGGCCTCTGCTACTGGCTGCAGCAGCAGCAACCAGTAGTGGGCCCTTGGGTCACTCATAGCCCATTGCAGACAGAGGCCCCCCAGTGGTGACCAGTTCTGCCTGAGCACCATGCCACCATGTGGGGCTTCTTGCAATACAGGCAGGATCCAAGAGCCATTGGGCTGGGCCAGTTTCTACCTCCACATATGGCTTCCAGCATTCCAGTGGGGAACTGCACATGGCAGCATGGAAGCCACCCAGCCTGAATGTATGCGAGTCCCCTGTGGTTCCTGGTCCACATGTCATTGGGCCAGGTAGGCTCTGTGCCACCCTGTGCAGGTCCCCGCTGGAGTACTGGTAGCTGCATGTGGAGGCAGGAGGCAGCCCAGCATGATGGTGTGTGGCTCCTGCCTGCAGTGCCAAGAGTCCTACATGGTGGCATGGAGCCAGCCCAGTTTTGACCAAAGGCACATGCCAGCGGGCTAGGCTGGCTCTGTGCTACCATGTGCAGGCCCCAGGGCTCAGATGGAGCCTCACACCACTAGAGGGCTCTGTCCACAGCAGACCGTGAGCATCCTGAGTGCCCACTGCTGGCTGCTGGTTGCTGCTGCTGCTGATGGCAGCAGGGCCTGTGTGCCATGAGTGGGACACCCCCCCCCGCTCCTCCCCACACACTCCCCTCTGCCCACACATACACACACCATGGGGCTAGGCAAGCTCTGTGGCTGCCTCTGGATTAGGGTTTCCCACCTGTTTGCAAGTAGCTCTTGCAGGCTGGAACCCTACCAGCCTGAAGAGAGCTATTTGCAAATGAGGAAACCTGCAGTTTCCCCTTTAAAAGGGAAAATCCATGTTTTTTCATGGGAAACAGAAAACTCGGATCCCTGTTTATCAGGACTACTCATGGTCCCTGCTGCAGCCTCTGGGTCCTCCTGACTCTGCTGGTTGTCTGAAGCTGAGACCTGGGTGCATCAGCCTCCAGAGCACAGGCACAGCTGACCCCAGTGCATGGCTGCAAGGCAGTCTGCCTGGTCCTGTTGCTGTGCCTGGGCCCAGGGAAGACCCTGGGTGTCAGCAGGCTGTGGAGCAACCCAGCCAGCTCCAGAGCCACTGCTGTGAGCAGTGGCAACACCTAGGGGGTGCTTGGGGGTGCTTGTGCACCCCCTGAGAGCGCCAGTGCACCCCCTGACCAGCCGTGATCTCCGCTCTGACTTCCAGAAGTGGCCACAGCAATCAGCTGGCAGGATCAGCTGTGGGGATCCCCCCAGTCAACAAGATCAGCTAAGGGCCCCCGCCCCCCGGGCACTAACTGGTCCCTGAGGGGCACATGCCCCCCCTGACTAACACAGCACCAGGGCACCAGTCACCCGTGGCTGCGAACCATGCCCTCCTTTTATTTTCTCCAGCATGCTGAGGCAGCAGCCATAGAGACCCTCTGGCTAGGTGCTAGAGAATCTCCTTGGAGGACCCAGGCTGCAGTTGCTTCTGGGCAGGCTCCAAGAGCATTCCCCATGCTGCTTTTTCTGGCACTTTTTTTTTTTTTTTTTTGATAACAAGATTCCCAGGTATCAAAATTTAGAGTACATGCCACAACTGCCATGTGCAAGCTCATGTGGATCGGGCCTAGTATTATTTTTAACAGCTCCATTTTTCTATTCAAGGTATTTCCTTAGTTTATTTTACTCCTGGTAGCATGTGTTTTTCATAATCACTCAGAGTCAAGGAGTCTTTTAGAAGTGCTAATTTATGATTATTGTGTTGTGCAGACCTTTATGTTACACAGCATAGCAACCAGTTTCAACTGGCTCATGTCGCAGCCTCTTAAACATCTGGTTCCCCAGAGAAGGGATGTGGTCCAGTCTGAGAGACAACAACATGGGGAGTTGTTACCTGGAAAATCACCTACCAAAAGATGAACTCAAACATGTTATCAAAATATCAAACCCTTAAATTAAATGTTCAAATGCTGAATGGAAGCAGAGTTTGTATGGAAATGTCCACATTTGCTCTTCTAATATTCAATGAAAAGAACCAATAATATCTGAATTATTAGTTTTGATGGCAAATCCCTATTTGATAATTTTGCAAAGTCATCTGTACAGCAAAAAAAAGGCAGGTCAGGAAATGTTATGAGGAAAGGAGGAGCAGGATTTGAATGTAGCTTGGACATTTAAAACACAGGAGACTGAAGAGTAGAAAGTGACACCTATATTACAGGCAACCCCCACTTAACGCTATTTCGCTCAGCTCTATTTTGCTATAACACTCATTTTAAATTGATACCTGATTTTACTTACCACTCAGTGAGTTACATTATAAGGCTTGTGGTTTTCATCTTGGGTCATTAAAAACACTTGTAAGTAGCCATCCTGGATCATCAAATACTTTTGGTTTCACTTAATGCTTGTTTCGCTGCATGCTCCATTTTTCAGGAACCCATTTAGAGCACTAAGTGGGGTTGCCTGTACAAATTTGAATGACACAGAGGATGGTGATGGTGATCATGTCAAAGAATGAGGTGAACAAATGGTTCTTGGAAGGAAAATCAAAAACGATAAAAAGATTGTGGTACCCAGTTTATCAAAAATTTCTATCACTTTCATAGAATGGTCAGTAATGATTCATAAGACTGCACAGTCATTTAGTACTTGTATAAACAACTACTAAATGAATGAACAGTAATCTGAGTTACTGTGCAATAGCACCAATGAGTGGCTTTTTGTGATGCTACTGTGCAGCAGCCCTAAGACTACTGCACAGTAGCGTCGTGTCATAGGTTCTGCCATGTGACGCTAATGCACAGTAGTTTTGGGCTACTGCACAGTCAGCATTTCATGTAGGTGTGGCCAGTGGGTGCACCTACAAGAGATGCTTTATGTGCATTAGGCTAATCTAATTCACAGTAAAGCATTGTCATCTACACACGTGTGGCAATTACTGCACATTAGATTAGCTGTTTGCTAGTATTGATAGGTATGGGTACTAGAAAACAATGCCAGGTAGTGCACAACTGCTGCCTGCCTAGCCCCAAACTCCAGGGGGCAGGTCAAGCTGTCTCTGGCTCTGGAGGCAGTGCCCATCCCCATGGAGCTCAGGGTCAGCTGTGGCTAGTGCTCTGGAAGAAATGCATGCTGGTCTGAACCACTAGCTGAGGAAGTGGGGCCCATGGCACCCATACTGTTCCCATTATTTCTTTCCCTGGGAGCTGCAATTTCACTCAGGAGCTGCAATCACAGTGGCAGGGGGGAACCATGGTGCATGTCCTGGAGCTGAGGGGGAGGCACTGAGGTGTAGGGCAGCAGAGACCAGGCAGCAGCCTCAGGGCTAGGAACTGTGCTCACACTGCTGAATGGTCAGTCCCATCCCAAGCTGAGCTCTCTGGGTCCTGTTCTCCTGCAGGACCTGGTACAATGGCAGAGCCTGTCTTGGCCTGTCACCAGCCTTGCTTGGGTCTAGGGCTTCTTTGGAGCAGGGGTCCACACTGGCATGCCTCTGGGCCTGCCCCCTCCCCTACACAGTTACCACACAGGTGTGGGGCTGCACCCAGGGCACTTGCAGAACTCTTCTCAGGAGGCAGGCAAGCACTTGTGTACCCAGACCCCATTTCCATGTGCCTGCCTCTTCTGTAGCCCCAGAGCCAGGTAAAACTGCATATACTTCTCCTAGGAGCACTGACCACAGCTGACCTTGATCTCCACACAGATGGGAGCTGCCCCTAGAGCCACAGCCAGCTCTCCCTGACCCCCAGAGCCCAGGCCTGACCCCTGTGCCCCCTGCCAAACCAGGACTGGCACTGGGGGAGCATGCAGCTTGCCCTGGCTGCTGTACCAGGGCAGAGCAGGGCAGGAGCAGCCCCAGAATAGGCTGCTCCTGTCAGGCTCAATTTTCTCCCAACACAGATGCATGTGTAGATGTGCACCTGGGAGCAATTTAATGAGCCTAAATTTACTGTGCAGTAAATTCAGGCACACTAATTGCATGTGTAGATGGGCCCGGTGAGTATAATTAATCAGTTTTCAGGATGGAAAGAAGTAAGCAGCAAGGTCCCCCTTGGTGCTCATCATAGGGTAAATATCATTGAAAAGATTATCCATTTAATCTCCTTTAATTACATCAGTTAACTGTTTAATTGATAATGCAGCAGTTTAGACTCAGCTGCTGCTGCTGGGAGCCACTTCTGGGTGCCTTTGTAGGGTGGGGGAGTGGCGGTGGGGGAAGGAGGAGGATGTGACAAGCCCCACCACACAATACAGCCCAGGGTGAAGCTACAGGTGTCAGCAGCATGTGAGGGATTTTCTCTTCCCACTGCAGCTGCTGGTGTGCCTGGAGGGAGGGAGCACCTGTGAATGAGCAGTTAATTGCTTAAATAATGAGTCATTAGGCCACCCCCACCCTTTTCCTCTTTAACCTACCCTATGGGTACCTGTCCCCCCTTGCCTCCCTCCCTCCCTTCCTTCCTTCTTTTCCTCCCTCCCTCCATCCTTGCTGCCTGCCCTGCCACCTTCCTGTTTCTAAGGCACTGCACCACTTCCCTTCCCTGCCAGACTGTGTCCTGTGCTAAATGATAATTAGTAATGCATCACCAGTGTAAATATACTTATTTTCACCATAGCTTTTTAACATATTTAAAAATGATCTGGAAAAGGGGGTGAGTATCCAGGTGGCTAAATCTGAGGATGATATAACATTTTTCAAAGTGGTAAAGACCAAGATGACATTCAGGAACTAAAGAAGGGTCATGCAGTATTTAGCAAATGGGCAACTAAATAGCAGATGAAATTCAATGTAGATAAATTTAAAGTCATGCACATGAACAAATATAACCCAAACTATACCTACACTATGATGGGCTCTACATTAGCTGGTACCATACAGGAAATAGATCTGGGAGTCATTGTGGAAAGTTTGCTAAAAACATCAGAGCTCAGTGCTCTGAAACTGTCAAAAAGGCAAGCACAATGTTAGGGATTATTAAGAATGGAATTGTAAACAAAATGGAAAGTATCATCATGTCCCTTTTTAGTCCATGATCCACACCTTGGACACTGTGCCCAGTTCTGATCCTCACACTTCAGAAAGGAGCTGGAGAAAGTAAAGAGAAGAATAACAAAGTTGATTTGTAGTATGGAGGGGCTTCTATGTGAAGAGAGACTAAAGAAGTTAGGCTTATTCAGTTTAGAAAAGAGATGCTTGAGGGGGTTCATAAGTGTTTACAAAATACTAACTGGCAAAGAGAATGTAAATTATTGTTAAGAACAAGAAAGTTGTTATTTACTCTCTCTCTCACAATGCAAGAACTAGAGTTCACAAAATAAAACTCATAGGTAGTTAGTTGAAAGTTAACAAAAGGAAATTCTTTTTCATGCAACGTGTATTTAAAGTGTGGAACTCATTGTCACTAGATGTTGTGGAATCTGACAGTTAAGCTACATTCAAAAAAGGATTGCACTAATTTGCCGATGACAACAAAAAAGGATTGCACTAGTTCGCCGATGACACCAAACTTTGGGGCAAAGCATCCGCATCAGAAAACAGGCGGGTGATCCAGGCTGACCTGGACAGGCTCAGCAAGTGGGTGGACGAGAATCTGATGGTGTTCAACGCCAATAAATGCAAGGTTCTCCACCTTGGGAAGAAAAACCCACAGCATCCTTATAGGCTCGGCAGAGCTATGTTGGCTAGCACTAAGGAAGAAAGAGACTTGGGGGTCATCATTGACCACAAGATGAACATGAGCCTGCAGTGTGATGCTGCGGCTAGTAAAGCGACCAAAACGCTGGCTTGCATCCATAGATGCTTCTCAAGCAAATCCCAGGACGTCATTCTCCCCTTGTACTTGGCCTTGGTGAGGCCACAGCTGGAGTACTGCGTCCAGTTTTGGGCTCCATAATTCAAAAAGGATGTGGAGAAGCTTGAGAGAGTCCAGAGAAGAGCCACGTGCATGATCAGAGGTCAGGGAAGCAGACCCTACGATGACAGGCTGAGAGCCCTGGGGCTCTTTAGCCTGGAAAAGCGCAGGCTCAGGGGTGATCTGATGGCCACCTATAAGTTTATCAGGGGTGACCACCAGTATCTGGGGGAACGTTTGTTCACCAGAGCGCCCCAAGGGATGACGACTAGGTCGAATGGTCATAAACTACTACAAGACCGTTTCAGGCTGGACATAAGGAAGAATTTCTTTACTGTCCGAGCCCCCAAGGTCTGGAACAGCCTGCCACCGGAGGTGGTCCAAGTGCCTACATTGAACACCTTCAAGAGCAAAGTGGATGCTTATCTTGCTGGGATACTATGACCCCAGCTGACTTCCTGCCCTTTGGGCAGAGGGCTGGACTCGATGATCTTCCGAGGTCCCTTCCAGCCCTAATGTCTATGAAATCTATGAAATTCTTGGAGGAATGGTGCATCAGTAGTTATTGAGCATGGGAGTTAGGGATACATTCTTAATGCACCTTAAATATGGTGACTTAGGGTGATCTAGGACGAAATTTGATACCTGCATAAAGCAAGGATCAAATTTAGGCCTGATTAGTTAAGGTGCCATAACCCATGTGTAGATGATGTACGGTGCCTTAATATTATGTCAGCTGGGCTGGCTGGAGCCCAGCTCACATGGCTTTCTCTGCTCCAGCCACCTTCATTCCTGGCAAGCACCCAGCTTTCCTCCCAGCAGGACACTGCCCCTGGGAGAGGTGGCATCATCTCTTGTGAGCTCTGCTTGGCTTGTCCTGGGCAGGCTGGGCATAGAATGGGCAGGGACACAGCCTTGGATCAGGTGGGTGGAGCAGGGAAAGCTGTGCCAGGTGCTGGAGGCAGAAACAGTCACAGCCTGCCGGGGCTGAGCTGAGCAGAGGCCCCAGGACTGAAGCAGCTGACACTGCTTCTGCCAGGGACAGATTCCTGCTGGCAGGAAAACTGGGAGCTTGCCTGGGATGAAGGTGGCTGGAGCAGAGAAAGTGGCACCGAGCACTGGGGTCAGGCGCAGTCCGAGCCCACCTGCTGTACTGGGAGGGAGCTCCAGCGCAGGCTTCTAGGGGTGCCTAAATCACAGGTGGGTAGCGAGGCATCCCGCTTTTGCAGGACTACATTGCCCAGCCAGCAAACCTGCACCAAGGCAGACGGGTAGAGGGGCCACTAGTGGCTGCAACACCAGCTGCCACTTTTTTCTTGGCAGTGTCAGGCAGTGGTGTGCAGCCTCACAAGTGGTGCTCCGGTCCACTCTCATTTGCTGGAGAGGAAGGAACAGGGGAGGAGGTTAGGGCTGGGGCATCCAGGGTGCTGACCGACATGCACCTAAATCACCTTAATGCACCTTAGGCTAAGGTGCATTAAGTGTAGGCACACATAAATTCACATGTAGACATGCCCAGCATCCACTCTCTGCTACTGGGCATGTCTACATGTGCATTAATGTGCTGCTGTTACTGCTCATTAAGCTTAGTACCTGTAATAATAGGTACTAAATAAATGCACAGTAACTGGCATTACTGTGCAGAGGTGCTGGCACACACCTTTTAAGTGATGGTAATGCACAGTAGATTAATTATACTGTGCATTAATGCAATAGCATGGCTTTTGCCATGACACACTAATGAGCAGAAGAATTAGTATACTGTGCATCTAGTGTCTTGTGTAGACACACCCCCTGAGATCACAAAGGATGCTGGGAAAGATAGACCTGTTGTCTGACCCAGTAAATGGCAAATCCTGTCTTATAATATCTACATACGGATTCTGGATTAAATCACATAAGACAAAAAGAATAACTTGGTGGTCTTGCTTTAACACCACTGAAAATTCTCAAAAGTACTATCCCATTTGACACAGTTGCTGATCTGCTCCTGGACTAATGAAATTAAGGAGTTGCCTATGGGGGAACAGATACTTTTTAACTAGACCCCAGAGGACAGGAATTTGAAACAGAATTTGGAAAGGAATAGGGGATAGGTAGGGGTAAATACAAGTTACTGAATAATAGGTAATTAATTTCAGCCACCAGTAATCCTTTCTACAAGTTTCATTAATGTAGCACTGAAATGTATTGAAGGTAATACATTCTTTACTCTGAAAATTCCCTGCAGATTCTGTTCTACATAGGGACTTGTTGAAAATCTAGGTATTTTGCTAAGTGTCCCAAATGCTTTGACACTAGCATGTCCTGGTTATTTTCAGGTGAACTCTAGAGAAAAATGGATTAGAAATACTAAGTTGTAATTAGAATTTTAGAATTAGAATTCTTTTGATCTTGGTCACAAGATCCACAAGAAACCATTTAATGACAGTGGACAATTCAAATATTTCTGAAGAGATGGCTACAACCTCTCCTCCAAACACTGAACAATGATGTGAAAGTGAGTTGGGCTTTGCTAGTTTGGATAACAGTAAAAAATATCTTATGGCTAGTTACTGGATTTTTGGTTGTAGCCATGTTGGTCTAAGGACATAGGTAGGCAAGGTTCTTTGAGTAGATGTGATATCTTTTATTAGACCAACTGAGTAATTGGAAAAAATGTCTTGACAAGCTTTCAAGTGCAGTCACCCTTGTTCAGGCACAGGGAGTCTCTGCTGTTCTGAGACTCCAAGAAATGAAAGAAGCATATTTAAAACTCTGTTGGTATTTATTAATACTTATATGTTTTAAAATACCTTTTCTTTTAAAAAATCATGGTTAACAATAGATATAGCTACTTCACATAAGTCAAATATATTGTTCTTCATTTATATACTTTGGAAAAGAGAGTAAACAGTACATGTAAGAAAGCAAATCCATAAGGCTATAATGAGAAATGTACATCCTACTCTCTTGAAAGAAGTATTGTCATGCAACTTTTATAAATACACTCTAGCTCAATGAATAAAATAAAAATGGATTGGCAGTTAGTGTAGGAGACTGGGCAATAGCCTCTTGGCTTCTACTCTTACCTCCACTATTTACTAGCTTTAACTCTGTGACTTCATGCCAGTAGATGAAGAGAGAGAACCTGCCTAAGATTTTCTTTTCCAAATTACTGAAATCTTTACAAAATAAATAAAAAATAGTGTTCAGATTATGATAATAGCCAAAGTACACATGAAAAAATATTTTAACTTTTACACTTAAAGTTGTATTTTGCAGTTCCAAAGTTTTCTTGGGTATCAATAATATATGGAACACCCCAATATCATTATTGAAAACTGGCATTTCAGGGAGTTTGTTTAAATAAAAAACCAAACAGTTCCTTAGATACTGGGAAAGTTATTGTATGCTGTCAACCATTAGGGAAGAGGGACATGGGACAGATCAATTTGGATATCCTCCACATTTATATTCTTCTTTTTAGTGCTCACTCTCTGCTGCTATAGGACAGACACAGGAAACTAGTATAGATGAATCTGTCATCTGGCCCAGTATGGTACTTCTTATGTTCTGTGGTCATAGATTCATAGATTCATAGATGCTAGGGTCGGAAGGGACCTCAATACATCATCGAGTCCGACCCCCTGCATAGGCAGGAAAGAGTGCTGGGTTTAGATGACCCCAGCTAGATGCATATCTAACCTACTATTGAAGACCCCCAGGGTAGGGGAGAGCACCACCTCCCTTGGGAGCCCGTTCCAGACCTTGGCCACTCTAACTGTGAAGAAGTTCTTCCTAATGTCTAGTCTAAATCTGCTCTCTGCTAGCTTATGGCCATTATTTCTTGTAACCCCCAGGGGCACTTTGGTGAGTAAAGCCTCACCAATTCCCTTCTGTGCCCCCATGATGAACTTATAGGCAGCCACAAGGTCACCTCTCAACCTTCTCTTGCAGAGGCTGAAGAGGTCCAGGTGCCCTAGTCTCTCCTCATAGGGCTTGGCCTGCAAGCCCTTAACCATATGAGTGGCCCTTCTCTGGACCCTCTCCAGGTTATCCACATCCCTCTTGAAGTGCTGAGCCCAAAATTGCATGCAGTGCTTCAACTGCGGTCTGACCAGCACCCGATAGAGGGGAATTATCACCTCCTCGGTTCTGTTCGTCATGCATCTCCTGTGCACGATAAAGTGCCATTAGCATTCCTGATGACTTCGTCACACTGCTGACTCATGTTTATCTTGGAGTCCACTAGGGCTACAAGATCCCTTTCTGCTTCTGTGCCACCAAGCAGGTCATTTCCTAGGCAGTAGGTAGACTGGACATTTTTCCTCCCTAGGTGCAGCACTTTGCATTTCTCCTTGTTGAATTGCATTCTGTTGTTTTCTGCCCATATGTCCAACCTGTCCAGATCTGCTTGTAGTTGTTCCCTGCCCTCCGGTGTGTCCACTTCTCCCCACAGTTTTTTGTCATCCACAAACTTGGACACAGTACACTTCACTCCCTCATCCAAGTTGCTGATGAAGACATTGAAGCATATCGTTCCAAGGACCGAGCCCTGCGGGACCTCACTGCCCACACCCTTCCAGGTCGAAACCGACCCATCCACTACAACTCTCTGGGTATGATCCTCTAGCCAATTCGTCACCCACCGGACTGTGCAGTCATGCAAGTCACAGCCTCTTAACTTGTTCACCAGTATGGTGTGGGATACTGTATTGAAAGCCTTCCTGAAGTCTAAGTAAATGACGTCTACCCCTACTCCTGCATCCAGGCGTTTTGTAACCTGGTCATAAAAAGAGACTAGATTAGTCAGGCATGATCGACCTGCTACAAACCTGTGCTGGTTTCCCCTCAGCATAATTTTTCCTGCCAGGCTCTTGCAAATGTGAGCCTTGATAATTTTTTTAAAGGCTTTGCCAAGGATGGAGGTGAGACTGACTGGCCTATAGTTGCCTGGGTCCTCCTTCCTCCCCTTCTTGAAAATGGGGACCACATTGGCCCTTTTCCAGTCCTCCGGGAACCGGCCCAGGCACCACGAGCGTTCAAATATTCCCGTCAGTAGCTCTGCAATGACATCAGCCAGTGCCTTCAGTACCCTAGGATGGAGCTCATCTGGGCCTGCCGTCTTAAACACATCCAGTTCCTCCAAGTGCCTCTGCACCATCTCAGGGTCTACGCTTGGTAGTCTGGCGCCCTGCTGCTGCCTCTCTACAATCCCAGTGAGAGACCTGTCTTGCCCCTCATTTAGGAACACAGAGGCAAAGAACTCATTGAGGAGTTCAGCCTTGTCCCCCCTGTCAATCACCGATTGCTTATGCCCATCTAGTAGGGGTCCTATTCCACCCTGGGCCTTCCTTTTACTCCCTATATATCTAAAAAACAATTTCTTGTTATCCTTTACTTGGGATGCCATCCTCAGCTCCATGGTAGCTTTGGCCTGTCTAACTGCCTCTCTACAAGTGTGAGCAGAGGAGGTATACTTCTCTTTAGTAGTCTCTCCCCATTTCCACTTTTTATATGCCCCCCTTTTTGCCTGTAGGCTGCTCTGAGTTTTTCTGGTCAGCCAAGGAAGCCTCTTGGCCCCTTTCCCCCTTTTTCCCCGCATCAGGATTGTCTCCCTCTATGCCCAAACGATCGTTTCCTTAAGGCACAGCCACTCTTCCTGGGCTCCCAAATCTTCAAAACTCTTACTCTGCAGTGCATCTTTGACTAAACGCCTGAGTTCATTGAAATTAGCTTTCCTAAAGTCTAGAACTTTCACCTTATTGGTTACCTTACCCACTCGACGTCTTATGATGAATTTATTATTTGGTGATCACTGTCCCCCAGGTGACCACTGATCTGTAGGTCTCCTACCATGTTTCCAATACCTCTGATCATATGGGTAATACCTCTCCTACCATGTTTCTAATACCTCTGATCAATTTCTAATATCTCTGATCATATGGGTGGCTCTTCTCTAGACTTTCTCAAGCTTTTTCACTTCCTTGTTGAAGTGCGGTACCCAGAACTGGATGCAGTACTCTAGCTGTGGTCTCACCATTGCTGAGTAAACCAGAAGAATTACTTCCTCGGTTTTGCTTGAGATGCATTGGTTGATGCATGCCATAGTATTGTTTGCCTTGCTGGCTACAGCATTGCACTGATGGCTCATATTCATACTATGGTCTATTATTACCCCTAGGTCCTTTTCAGTCATGGTGCTAGTCAGTTTGGTGCCACCGAGCTTGTAAGTATGTTGGGGGTTGTTTGTCCCCAGATGAAGCACTTTACACTTTTCAATGTTTAACCTCATCTGGTTCTGATACGCCCAACTTGCCAGTCTGTCTAGGTCTGCCTGTATCTGCAGCCTGTCTTCAAGTGTGACCATGCTCCCCCAAAACTTGGTGTCATCCGTGAACTTGGCCAGTGAAGTCTTCACCCCTACATCTAAATCATTGATAAAGATTTTGCAAAGCACTGGACCAAGTACAGATCCCTGAGGGACACCAATGGCCACTTCTTGCCAGGATGACACAGATCCCTTCATTAGAACTCTCTGGGTCCTACCCCACAGCCAACTTCCTACCCACCTGACTATTCAGCAGTTAAGCCCTCCAATTTTCCCTTGAGAACATCATGGGATACCATACCAAAGGCCTTTTGGAAGTCTAGGTATACAATATCGACCTCCTCTCTCTTATCCAGGTGGTGAGTTACCTGGTCATAGAAGGAGATGAGATTGGTAAAACAAGACCTGCCCATGATGAAGCCATGCTGGCTGTCATTCAGAATCCTGCCTTCTGCAAGTGTATTGCACATAGACTCCTTGATGAATCTTTCCAGGATTTTCCCTGGGATAGAAATTAGGCTAATTGGCTTGTAGTTGCCCAGGTCCTCTCTCCTCCCCTTCTTGAAGATTGGTACACAACATTGGCCCTTTTCCAGTCTTCAGGGACCTCCTCCAAGCATAATGAGTTTTGAAAGAGTTTTACCAGAGGTCCAGCAATGACTTTGGCTAGTTCCTTCAGCACTCAGATGAAGTTGATGCTTTCCCCTAGATATACCACCAGTGTACAGGTGTTCAAGATTTTTCTCCCAGAGAAAAAATATCTGTTCCAGGAGAAAACTAACCCAAGAATAACCGGGTTCAAATCACTCCTGGAAGAGTGTCTCCTGGGAGAGCAAAAGTATGTACACATTTATTTGAGGGGAGCCACAGCACAGTCTTCCAGAATCCCACAGTGCTCCTTACCATCCATTTGATAATATAGCTGCACTCCAACTGGAAGTATGTTGGTGGTCAGATGTAGCATTGCAGTAAGGAATATTGAGAGTAATGTTGAAGCAATGACACAGCCTTGCTTAACTTCTGTTTTAATCTCAAAGAGATCTGTGATAGATCCATTATTGAGAACCACCACTTGCATACCATTATGGAGAAGGCAAAGAATGGTGATGCATTTCAGTGGGCATCCATACTTCAGAAGAATCCATCACAGAGCTTCTCAGTTGACAGAGTTGAAGGCTTTTATGAGGTCAAACAAGGCCATATAGAGAGGTTTATGTTGTCTCCAACATTTTTCCTGCAGCTGGTAAGCAGTGAAGATGATGTCAGTTGTGCTTCTTGATGCCCTGTGCTGGGCAATTATTTCAGCTAGAGGGGTGGGCAATTATTTCAGCTATAGGGATGCTTAATGAGTTTTGGTGAGTTGTCAAGGGCTGTAAAGGTACCCCTATCCCTTGACCCCACCCCCTGGTCACCATCTTGGGACCAGAAGTCCCTGACCTTTGCCACTGGAAGTCCCTCCCTTTGCCCCCAGAAGTACTCCCTTTGGGAGGGGAGGGTTGCCATCTTGGAACCAGAAAAAATACAGATAATATATTCAGTCAAACACCTACTATAACATTTTAATTTTATTACCAATTTTTTTTGTCATGATTTGTGTCTGTGTACTGTATATAGAGATGATTGCATAATCACTCAAAAATAAAGTCTTCCTCATATATTGTGTTTGGGGGGGTGTGGTTGGTGGTGGGAGTGTGTATATGGCAGAGTGTGGGGTGTGTCCATGTGTGGTTTGTGAGGGGGTGTAGCTGTCTGTGTGAGGGGGCATAGTGGATATTGGGGGACTGTGTATATGTAGGAGGGTTGTGGGGGTAGGGTGTGGGTGTGTAGGGTTTGTGTATGTGATGGAGGGTGGGGGTGTGGGGACCCCCCACACACTCCCCCTGTGGAACAAAGCCCCCCCACTGGCAGGTGGTGGGCCCTCAGGGCACTCATAACCCTTACAGGTGCTGCTGCCTGTCAGTGCACAGTTCTGGCCAGAGCTGCACATGGTAGCATGGAGCAGAGAGAGGGCAGCCCAATCCTATCATGTGGGGCTCCCTGCAGTGCATGTGCAACTCCCAGCACTCATGCACCACCAGCAGGGAAGACCTGTGGGATGGAGCAAAATGCCTTCCCCACTCCGTGCTGCCATTTGCAGGTTCCAAGATTCCACTGGAAGTGGAGGGGAGCCCCACCCCCTGCTTCCTGGCAGAGTCCTGTGAGGTGCACATAGCAGTAGGGAGTGGGGAAGGCAGCCTGCTCCATTGCATGGGGCTTCCCCTCAGTGGTGCATGAGTGCCAGGAGCTGCATGTGCACTGTGGGGAGCCCTGCCTGATAGAGACAGGCTGGCTTTACTCTGTTCTTTGCCACCATGTGCAGCTCTGGCTGGAGATGTGTTCCACTGGGCAGCATTACCTGCATGAGCCAAGAGCACCCCAAGGGCCTGGTTTCTTTTGTTGCTGCTGTAACCACCAGTGGGGGCTTTGCACCATGGGGAGGAGGTGTGTGGGGGGATCCCCACACCTCCCCCTCCTCCCTCATACTCACACCCTGGCCACCCAAGCTCGACACTCCTGCCACCACCCTGGGTGTGTGGGCTCCATGCTCCGGCCCAGCTGCAGCTCTCCCTGCCCCTGCCCCTGCCCCTGTCCCTGCTGCTTCCCTACCTGCTGCTGAGAGTGAGTGCTGCAGCAGGGAGATGAGGTGGAACTGCTGGAGGCTGGGGAAGCCTAGCAGATCCCCCGGAAGCAGCAGTGGCAGCAGAAGCCCTGCCCAGAAGCTGTGTGCTGGCTGGGCCAGGCCCTTCTATGCATCAGGGTGGGAGTGAGGCACATGAGCTAGGCAGTGTACAATTAGTTGTTGTGTTGGATGAAACTGCCTGGCAGGCTGGATCCAGACTGTGGGCCATGTTTTACCTGCCCCATAAGGACACCAGTCCACCAACTGTTAACACTGACATGGTGCAGAGTCACTTGGATGGACTGGATGTTTTAAGTCAGCAGGCCCAGACAAGCTGCATCCAAGAGTACTGAAGGAAATGGTCAGTGTCATAGCAGAACCACTGGCATGGCTGTTTGAGTGCTCATGGCACTTGGGTCAGGTCCTGGAGGACTGGAAAAGGGCCAGTGTGGTCCCTATTTTCAAGAAGGGGAGGAAGGAAGATCCAAGTAATTATAAGCCAGTCAGTCTCACCTCCATCCTTGGAAAGGTCCTTGAAAATATTATGAAGGATCATATTTGCGGGAGTCCAGTGGGACAAAATATTACAGCAGGGAAACCAGCATGGATTTGTAGCAGGTAGATCATGCCTGACTAATCTGGTTTCATTTTATGACAGGGTCACAAAATGCATAGGCACAAGAGTAGAGGTGGATGTTGTTTCCTTGGATTTTAGCAAGGCCTTCGATATCGTATCTCATCTCATTCTCATAAATAAATTTAGAGGCTGTGACATATTTACATGGTCTGGTGGATGCCAAATTGGCTTAGCAGTCATACCCAGAGAGTGGTAGTAGATGGGTTGGTAATGACCTGGTAGGATGTGGGTACTGGGGTCCCGCAGGGTTTGGTCCTTGGACCTGTACTCTTCAATATCTTCATAAGTGACTTGGATGTGGGTGTGAAGTGTACTCTGTCCAAGTTTGTGGACAATACTAAATTGTGGGGTGAAGTGTTCACTCTGGAGGGTAGGGAACAATTGCAGGTAGACCTGGAGAGGTTAGAACAGTTGGCAGTACAGAACAGGATGCAATACAACAAGGACAAGTGCAGAGAGCTGCACCTAGGGCACAAAAGTATCCAGCACACCTACTGGCTGGGAAGTGACCCTCTCAGCAGCACAGAAGTGGAGAGGGATCTCAGAGTGATAGTGGACTCCAAGATGAACATGAGTCGTCGGTGTTATGAAATCATCAGTAAAGCTAACTGCACTTTATCATGCATCAGCAGATGCATGACAAATAGAACTAAAGAGGTAATACTTCCCCTCTATGTGGCATTGGTCAGACCACAGTTGGAGTACTGCATCCAGTTTTGGGCACCATACTTCAAGAAGGATGTTGATAGACTCAAGAGGGTCCAGAGGAGGGCCACTCATATGGTTAGGGGCTTACAGGACAAGCCCTATAAGGAGAAACTGAGGGACCTGGAGCTCTTCAGCCTCCGCAAGAGAAGGCTGAGAGGTGATCTTGTGGTCACCTACAAATTCATTAGGGGGACACAGCAAGGGATTGGTGATGCTCTGTTCAGCAGGACACCTCTTGGGGTAACAAGGAACAATGGTGACAAATTGACAGAGAGCAGATTTAGGCTAGATATCAGGGAAAACTTCTTCATGGTAAGGGAGGTCAAAATTTAGAATGGGTTTCCAAGAGAGGAGGTGCTCTCCCCTACCTTAGGGGTCTTTAAGAAAAGGCTGGATAGGTATCTGGCTGGGGTCATCTGACCCCAGCACTCTTTCCTGCCTAGGCAGGGGTTTGGACTCGATGATCTGTTGAGGTCCCTTCTGACCCTATGAGATTCCGGGGGCAGCTCTTCATCAAGTGGAAGGAGATGGTTCAGGAGGGTTCCCACAGTGATCTTTCCTGTGGTGGACAGCAAGGTGATCCCTCTATAATTTCCACACTTGGCCGTGTCTCCTTTTCTGAAGACTGTCACAATCATAGTGTCCCTTAAGTCTGGGATTTCCTCATCATACAGATTCTTAAGACGAGGGCATGGAGCTGTGATGTAAGTTCTGCTTCACCCTTCTTGAAGATTTTTGTGGGGATTCCATCAGCTCCAGGTGCCTTGTCATTCTTCATCCATTTATTTGCTTTCTAAACCTAAACTAAAACTAAACTAAAACTGGACCTAAACTACCCGGACATCTGCTGGGAAACGCAGACAGCAAGGTCCCATCGCTCACGCAGGTTTCTAACCTGTATACAGGACCTCCACCTGACACAGGAGGTGCATGGTCCCACTAGGGGGAATGCCATACTGGATCTGGTATTGGCAACAGGAGATGACATGATAGGGGACCTCCAGATCGGTAGCCATTTGGGAGACAGTGATCACCTAATAATAGAATTCAACATAAGACGGTGAGTGGGTAAGGTAACAAGTAGGGTGAAAGTGCTAGACTTTAGGAAAGCTGATCTCAATGCACTCAGGCGATTAGTCAAGGATGCACTGCAGAGTAGGAGTTTTGAAGGGATGGGAGCCCAAGAAGGGTGGCTGTGCCTTAAGGAAACGATCCTTCGGGCACAAAGCAAGATGATCCCCGAGCGAGGCAAAAAAGGGAAAGGGGCCAGGAGGCTTCCATGGCTGACCAGAGAAATCCAGGGCAGCCTAAGGGCCAAAAGGGGAGCACATAAAAAGTGGAAACAGGGTGAGATCACTAAAGATGAATATACCTCCTCTGCTCGTGCTTGTAGGGAGGCAGTTAGGCGGGCCAAAGCTACCATGGAGCTGAGGATGGCAACCCAAGTAAAAGACAACAAGAAATTGGTTTTTAGATATATATGCAGTAAAAGGAAGGCCCAGGGAGGAATAGGACCTCTGCTAAATGGGCAGAAACAATTGGTGACAGATAGGGGGGACAAGGCTGAACTCCTCAACGAGTTCTTTGCCTCAGTGTTCCTAAGTGAGGGGCATGACAAGTCTCTCACTGGGGTTGTAGAGAGGCAGCAGCAAGGCGCCAGACTTCCATACGTAGATCCTGAGGTGGTGCAGAGTCATTTGGAAGAACTGGATGCCTTTAAATCGGTAGGCCCGGATGGGCTCCATCCGAGGGTGCTGAAGGCACTGGCCGACATCATTGCAGAGCCACTGGCAGGAATATTCGAACGCTCGTGGCGCACGGGCCAAGTCCTGGAGGACTGGAAAAGGGCTAACGTGGTCCCCATTTTCAAAAAGGGGAGGAAGGAGGACCCGGGCAACTATAGGCCAGTCAGTCTCACCTCCATCCTTGGTAAAGTCTTTGAAAAAATTATCAAGGCTCACATTTGTGAGAGCCCGGCAGGGCAAATTATGCTGAGGGGAAACCAGCACGGGTTTGTGGCGGGCAGATCGTGCCTGACCAATCTAGTCTCTTTCTATGACCAGGTTATGAAACGCCTGGACACAGGAGGAGGGGTGGATGTCGTATACTTAGACTTCAGGAAGGCCTTTGATACGGTATCCCACCCCATACTGGTGAACAAGCTAAGAGGCTGTGATGTGGATGACTGCACAGTCCGGTGGGTGGCGAATTGGCTAGAGGGTTGCACCCAGAGAGTCGTGGTGGATGGGTCGGTCTTGACCTGGAAGAGTGTGGGCAGTGGGGTCCCGCAGGGCTCGGTCCTGGGACCGATACTCTTTAATGTCTTCATCAGCGACTTGGACGAGGGAGTCAAATGTACTCTGTCCAAGTTTGCAGATGACACAAAGCTATGGGGAGAAGTGGACACGCCGGAGGGCAGGGAACAGCTGCAGGCAGACCTGGATAGGTTGGACAAGTGGGCAGAAAACAACAGGATGCAGTTCAACAAGGAGAAATGCAAAGTGCTGCACCTAGGGAGGAAAAATGTCCAGCACACCTACAGCCTAGGGAAAGACATGCTGGGTGGCACGGAAGTGGAAAGGGATCTTGGAGTCCTAGTGGACTCCAAGATTAACATGAGTCGGCAGTGTGACGAAGCCATCAGAAAAGCCAATGGCACTTTATCGTGCATCAGCAGATGCATGACAAATAGATCCAAGGTGTTGATACTTCCCCTCTATCGGGCGCTGGTCAGACTGCAGTTGGAGTACTGCGTGCAATTCTGGGCGCCACACTTCAAGAAGGATGCGGATAACCTGGAGAGGGTCCAGAGAAGGGCCACTCATATGGTTAAGGGCCTGCAGACCAAGCTCTATGAGGAGAGACTAGAGAAACTGGACCTTTTCAGCCTCCACAAGAGAAAGTTGAGAGGCGACCTTGTGGCTGCCTATAAGTTCATCATGGGGGCACAGAAGGGAATTGGTGAGGTTTTATTCACCAAGGCGCCCCCGGGGTTACAAGAAATAATGGCCACAAGCTAGCAGAGAGCAGATTTAGACTGGATATTAGGAAGAACTTCTTCACAGTTAGAGTGGCCAGGGTCTGGAACAGGCTCCCAAGGGAGGTGGTGCTCTCCCCTACCCTGTGGGTCTTCAAGAGGAGGTTAGATATGCATCTAGCTGGGGTCATCTAGACCCAGCACTCTTTCCTGCCTATGCAGGGGGTCGGACTCGATGATCTATTGAGGTCCCTTCTGACCCTAACATCTATAAATCTATGAATCTATGAATCTTGTGGTTGCCTATAAATTTATTAGGGGAGGTCAACGGGGATTAGGGGAAGTGCCGTTTACTAAGGCGCCCCAGGGAGTGACTAGGAATAATGGGTGTAAACTAGTTGAGAGTAGATTTAGGTTAGATATTAGGAAGACATTTTTCATAGTAAGGGTGTCCAGGATCTGGAAATGGCTTCCACGAGAGGTGGTGCTATCACTTAGCTTGGAGGTGTTCAAGAGGAGGCTAGATAGTCACCTGGCTGTGGTCATCTGACCTCGGTCCTCTTTCCTGCCAGGTGCATGGAGTTGGACACGATGATCCACTGTGGTCCCTTCTGACTCTACAATCTATGAATCTATGACAGTGGCATACTGGCTCTCTGCCAATTTAAGAAGTTGAGTGGTGAGGCAGTCATTAATTCTCATAGGGAACTCATCAAGTTGGTTTATGAGTTTCATTCAGAACCAACTCCATGAAGTCAGTGTTCTCCTTTCTGTTTACCTTTCAAGAAGAGGGTATAGCCATCTCTTTGTTCTTTGAGCTATCCATCTCCCACTCACCAGGTCTCACTTCATACAGAAACATCTATGTTTTATTTCCTGAGTTCTCAAGCCACAATTACAGTACAACACCCTTGGCATTCACTATTAGGATTGTCTATGAGGGTCTTGATGTTCCAGATCCCAAAATTGAATGTGTCTTAATTGATTTCTACTGCAGTAAAAGTTATCCCACTGGAAGCAGTTATCTAGTCTGGAAATTGGTAGTCAGACTATATTTAGGGCACCTTTTCTAGCCCCCTCTAATGTGGGTTAAGTAGATCAGATCTTGAAGACGGCTTCTCAGTAGCAGGTACAGTTGCTAGACTGCAGTCCTTATGAACTCATCCAAGTGACAGATGACTTTCTTGTAACTGCTGCCTTCATGCTTGTTCATGAATAGGAGCTTCCAGACCTCACAATCCTGCTCCTGTCATCATTAGGTCTTCACCAAAGGACTTGAAGAATGTTCTAAAAAAGCTGTTTCCATTGAATATCCCTGTGCATGATTTCTTTTATCATAGAGAAACTGCTGCACATCAGCTTCCACATGATTCTTGACAGAACGGAACCTTGATCCAATGCCAAGGAGGCCAAGACAATTCGAGATCTTGCTCCACTCTAGTCTTTGTTTGCCTTTGCAGTCATTGGGAGTCTGGCATGTTCTGACTTCTCTGTCATTGAGGACTTGAAAACTCATAGCTGGGGGCTGAGCAGGTTTATTATAATGGTACTTGCCATGTCACAGTACCATCAAAGTACATATTTGGCTTTTCAGGAGGGAAAGCATTGCCATCTGCATTCCCCACCACATCCTGAGGTGCTGCTGCTGCTTGGTCCATGACTGCTTATTCATCAGAGTTACCTCTGCTTATTTCACAGCTAACCTTTCCTGAAGGTCATTACATTATCTACCACCTGTGGATGGGCTGGATAGCAGTACAGCTCTGCTGCCAGACAACTGTCACTAACTGGTAATCTTCAGTAAAAAGGATAACATGTGAACTGATGCTCTCCTATCAGCTGCTCTCCCATCCACTGCTGCTCTCCATCCTTTAGGACAAAGCTGAAAAATAATAGAGGGAATTAGGAAGCTTTTTGCATTTCTGTTATCCTATACTTGCCATATGGATAAAGCAAACTTAATTCCTATCCACTGGTCACCTTTTATGAGTACTGGGTTCGTACACTCAGTTTAACAAGAGAAAAATTGAAGATTGTCCTGTGTATGTCCTTACATTCTTAAGAAGAACTTTACTCTCCACTTTCATCCCTGTTCTCTCTCTCCCCTGCCCCTCCAGCCTGTCTCTCACCCATTGACTCCTCAATCTACATTTTCACTGACTTGTATGCAGACCAGCACCAACTGCAGAAACTTCCTTAGCCTGACAAAGGGTTTTTGAACCTGAAAGCTTGCTTAATAATTGTTTTCCAACTATTTAAGTTGGTCTAATAAAAGATATCAGATTCACCCAAAGAACCTTGTCTGCCTAAGAAGAACTTTAGCACTTCAAAATAAATTTTCCATTTACTATAACTGTTTCCCTTCAGTTAACCAATACATTCATGTCAAATATTCCTTATCTAATTTGTTTAAAGAATATGTTCTTCAACAGTTGGCTCCAATTCAGGCACTATAAATCTGTATCCCAGTTAGAGTGTAAAGATTTGAATTAGGCAATTTGAAAATAAGCAACGGCAAATGAAAGCATAACAAGAAGAACAGGCTTCCTCTAAGTATGATATGGAAACAAACTTGTAAATATGCAACTCATTTTAACATGATACCTTGCTGCTGGTTATTCCAAACAAATGCCAAGTCCCAATGCTGGAAATGTCACCTTTCAAATTCAGCTGTGCATCTTTAACTTTAGAAATCAGATCCTCATATATAGCAGGACAAAATGCTCCTGGGTTTGTTTTTTTTTTATTACTGAAGACTACTAACAAAGGCATGATGTGTGACTAGGTATTATTGGGCAGAGATCCACGCTCAAAGTTATTTAAAGGATCAAAAGTCCAAAACAACCTGTTTTAGAAAAATGTTTATTAAATTCAACAAAAGTTGAGAAGACACAAAATAATGAATTTTCTTCAAATTAAAATGCCTTCTTATAACAAGAGACCATGCTAAGATCAAATTGGGCAAAAAAGAAATGTAGAAACAGATCAATAGACAAACATTGATGCGTTAAAAATTAGTCCTATCTTGAAAATGAATGATAATAAGATGAGCTACTCAGAAACAAGGGGTGGAGCGGTAGGTATCTAATAATGAGGATTAGGAAAATGAAAGGACTCAAAGCCATGAGCTTTGTCATCATGGCTGTAACTGCCAGTTTCATCAGTTCCTGAGACCCCTGGATCCTTCACAATATGAAGTTGTCATCAACCTAATCCTAAATAGTTCAGCCAGAGAAACATCTGGATAATGTCAGCACCTCTACCAACTTCATCTTAGCCCTGACTGCCATGTGCTGTACCTACTTCCTTTGGGTCTCCATTTCTTTTTCCATCTTTATTTCTTGTTTTATCTTGTATCCTTCTTCTTTTCTCTTCTGTTTAATGAATCTGGCTAGCTGGATAAGACTGCACCTTTTGCAACACTGAGGGATGCCTACAACTAGGCTTGTAAAAGCAATGTCTTCAACACCCTGCCAGTGGGACAGGTTTCCCAACCTGTGTGATGTGTCCATCTTCCACCAGCAGCGGGGTCTGAAGTAAGAGTCAGCAATAGAAACAGAAACTGCATCTTCTTTCTCTGCTGTTCTTTTCTCTCCCCTTTTCTGTGACTGTCCTATTTCTTTAAAGGTAACAGAATTGGACTCCAGCTACAGCAGAAATAAAACAGCTGCAGGGTCTCTCAACTATCTTGTTTTCTTTTTCCAGAAAGTACAGTTAATGCCATCTTAAATACCATTTATGAGACTATGAAGCAGGGATTTTCCTTATTAGAGCTCTTACAGTGAAAAGGAAGGGGACCAACAAATGTTGCTAAAATTAAAGCCTTATTGATTCTCTACATTTCAAAATATGGTTTTTTTTTCTTCTCTTATCTATAATAAAAGGTTGTAAGAGATTTTTAATAATGATTGTTTACCATAGACCTCAACAGGCTGAAGCCTCTGTGCTCAAAACCCCAAAACCTGTGTTACTATTATATAGTCATGATAACACATTTAATTGTAATTAACCTAATGGTATATAACTCAGGGAACAGATTTCTACAGGTTGTCTGATGTCTTCATCTCTGCTTTATCTAGTGATTTTATTATTGCTGAACTGCCACATTTAACTATCTTATAAACTCACTGCAGGCAATGAAGGACTGTCTGATTTTATGTTTATTTAGTATAAAATGTAACAAAGCTCTGATCCCACTTGGAATATCAGGGCTTTATGGTAATACACATAAAATATCAGTAACAGTAAAACACCGCAATGAACCTTCATAAAATATGATACTTTTCATTCCCTGTGGAAGGAAAACCTGCCTATAATTGAGCAATACCTGCTTCAATTATAGCACCCACTATATGCTATTTCTAACCCATTTTCTCAAGAAAAAGCAAAAAGATGTGTGCAATTCAACTAGATCTGAAATTAGTTTTAACTTATGAATGTGGTAAATTGCAATAAAGGAGTTTTAGGTTGCATATTAGGAAAAACTTTCTCACTAGGACTGTGGTGAAGCACTGGAACAGGTGGTGAAATCTACATTTCATCTACATTCTTGGAGGTTTTTAAGGGCCAGCTCAACAAAGCCCTGGCTGGAATGATTTAGTTGGGGCTGGTTTTGCTTTTAGCAGGGAGTTGGATTAGATGATCTCCCGAGGTCCCTTTCAATCCTAATTTCAATCCTAATTTTCTGTGATTCATCCAGATGAACTGATCTGGGTGATATAAGGACAATAAGACAATAAGGACAAGTGCAAAATCCTGCACTTAGGACAGAACAATCCCATGCACTGTTACAGGCTGGGGACTGAGTGGCTAAACAGCAACTCTGCAGAAAAGGTCCTGGGGGGTTACAGTGAACAATAAACTGAATATGAGCCAACAGTGTGCTTTCATTAAAAAGGCATACTGGGGTGCGTTAGTAGAAGTGTTGCCAGCAGAGCAAGGGAAGTGTTTATTCCTCTCTATTTGGCACTGGTAAGGCCACATCAGGAGTCCTATATCCAGTTTTGGGCCCTCCACTACAGAAAGGATGTGGACAAATTGGAAAGAGTCCAGCAGACGGCAACTAAAATGGTTAGGGGGCTGGGGCACATGACTTATGTCATGGCTGAGGGAACTGGGCTGAGGGAACAGGCTGAGGGAACTGGGCTTATTTAGTCCAAAGAAGAGAAGACTGAGGCGGGATTTAATAGCAGCTTTCAACTACCTGAAGAGTGATTCCAAAGAGAATGGAGCTAGACTGTTCTCAGTGGTGGCAGATGACAGAACACAGAGCAGTGGTTTCAAGTTTGCAGCATGGAAAGTTTAGGTTAGATATTAGGAACAACTTTCTCACTAGGAGGGTAGTAAAACACTGAAACATGTTACCCAGAGAGGTGGTGGAATCTCCATTTTTGGAGATTTTTAAGACCTGGCTAGAGAAAGTCTGGACTGGGATGATCTAGTTGGGGATGGTCCTACTTTGAGCAAGGGATTGGACTAGATGACTTCCTGAGGTCCTGTCCAACCCTAATTTTTTTATGATTCTATCTTTTCCTCATATTTTACTATTCATATAGGCCAGGTACAGGCATTACACTTTTACCAGTATAAGTAATTGATTGGAAACCAGTCTATACCCACAACAGAACAGAAGTTTGGCGTGCACAGACTGGTCTATACCCAGAATAGAACAGAAGTTCAGCACACACCGACTGGTTTAAAAATGGTGGAACCTGGTCTCAGATTTGCCACCCCGCTCCCAAAGGGCAAATGTGTGTTCTGTTTAACTAACACTATGCCGCTTACTGAAAACCGCATAAATTAGATCAATTCCCCCTGGGGCTTTTTGAATGTCTGTACCAATCCTTAATCATTTTAGTTAGAATTTCTTAGAATTAGAATGAATATCAGTAAAACCCATTTTATATATTAAACAGAGACTGACTCTGTGTGTGGCTGTACATAGAGGATAGTGGTGGTTATAGATGAAGCAGAGAAGTGTTTAAAACAAAACTTAGTACTCCAAAGATGTGAATAAGCTTTTGTAGAACCCAGCTTAGGTTTAGGCAGCATACTTTAAGCCACTTAAACCTAAACTAGGAGCAGATCATGTAGATGTTGCTGTTGCCATGAGTAGTGTGCGCAGTCCAAGGTACGTAACTCAGTGGTGGTAGAGGAGCTGGTGGATTCACAGTTGGGGCTGGTGGGTCTGGGGAAGGTGCTGGTAGGTCCAAAAAGGACTGGTGGGTGTGCAGGTGATAGGGGGATTGTCTAGTCTGGAGGGGAGATATTCAAGGGCCTAAAAATAGCCCAGTAAGTAGGGTAGGAACAACACAGCCCCAGATCTGAGGTGAGTGGCTGGGCTTTCTTTGCTCTGGAGCTCTGCCCGGTGGCTTCCCAGCTGCAGCTCCCAGATGCCTTCCACCCAGATGCCTTCTGCCTTCTAAGGCATCCAGGTGGAAGGTGTCCAGGAACTGGAGCTAAAGATCCATGCACTGGGCAGAAGCTGTGGGGCTGAAGGGTCCCACCCCACATCCAGAGTGGCACAATGCAACTGCAGCAGTGGCAGCTGGAGGTGAGGGGAGCAGAACAGTTCCCCCCTCCACCTCTGGCCCCGGCTAGCCTACAGCTGGTTGTGCACCTGCAGCCCCAGGTGCTGCATAGGATAGGGGACACAGTGGTGGCTGCTGGGCTCGGGCCTGCTGGCACCTCCAAACTGGCCCAGGAAGCCCACTCCCCAACCAGCCCCCACCCATGCTTATGGGCTGGGCTGTCATGCAGCTGCGGAGGGCTGAGATTGGCTCTACCTCCATGGGCTGGTCCCATGGGGCCCTTCCCAGCCAGCTGGGGCTCCATGACAGCCCTGCCTGGCTTGGGCATGGGGAACCACGCAGCCCCTGTGGCCCCAGCCCAAGCTGCAGCCCACTGGGAAGGGCCTGGCCTAGGGATCCAGCCCAGGCTGGCCCATCTGCCTCTGCCCTCAGCAGCAGTTTCAGGCCAGCTCAGCTCAGACCTGGAGCCCCAGCCACTGTTGAGGCAAGTGGGAGCTAGCTCTGGCCATGTTCTCTCCCCTGCTGCTGGAGTGGGGAGGGGGGAATGGCTGACAGGGGCTGCACTCCCCCAGCAGGGGAGACAAGGAAATAAACTCCCTCCCTGATCCCTTTGCCTCAGGAGGCCATGCATCTAGCCATGCCCCTGTCCCTGCTTAGGCTATAGAGCAGAGGGGAGGGGCCAGCACTGCTCTCTGGAGCAGAGGGCACAGCCCACCAAGGACTGCAAAGCATTTAGGATGAGGGGGGACTGTGGTTTAACTTAAACCGGGAAGGGGTCTAGGACAGAAGTTGCATAAACTGGTTTGACCCAAATCAGTTAAATCTGATACTACATTCAACCAGGTTTATCTTAAACAAGTTTTGGCAATTTTGAAATTGCTTTATGTGCGCTGAATCTATGTTCGGTTGCAGGTTTAAGCCAGTTTCTGATCACTTAAAGTGGTTTATATGTAACTTCTCCCAGGCTTAGATGGGTTTAAACCAGGTCAAGCTAAAGTTAGTTTACCTCCTGAGGTGAACTAAATTGATCAAGCTGGGCACCTATACATGTGAATGGACCTCTGCTCCAATGTATGCTAATTAGCATGCATCAAAGCAGATTCGATTGATTCTGCTGCAAGTCTGCTAAAGCATGCTAATTAGTGCACTCCAGCAACCTCCATGCCACATGTATTCAGCGTCCTCATATTTCAAAATGGTGGTGGGAGCACTCCTGCTACCATTTTGAAGTGTGGGGGCATGTGTAGATGAAACAGGGGCCCTAAATTAAAGTGATGTGTTTTAAAAAACATTGCTTCAATTTAGGGCTGATTAAACCCTGGTGTCATGCACACACTCAGCTCACTCACCTGCCTCTCCAAGATGCTGGTGGGCAGAGTGGTCCCTGGGCTGCCAGGGGGGGTGCTCTGGTGCTTTCCTCTGTAGCAGCTGTGACCTCCCCCCAGGCAGTACGTACCTACAGGCACCCGGCTCAGGCGGTCCCAGGGGGCACTGCATCTGTGGCGGGAAGCACCAGGCCCCCGTGCAGTTCAGGCAGGCAGGCAGGCAGGCTCCAGGGGAGGAAAAAGATCAGGCTCGCTGCTTTTCTTGGATGGAGCTGCGTTTCGGGGCTGCTGTAAGGCTGTCTGCAGGGCTTCCTGCAGAGCTGTGGAGCTGCACGGAGCCCGGTGGTTCACTCCATGGCTGTAGGGACAGCAGTTTTAATTTGCTGCGCCCCAAGTCATTTAAGGCGCATTACACCACTGAATTTCCTGCACATGCAATATGTTGCTGAGGCATGCAAACACCAACACCATTAAAGTGGTGCAAAAGCATTTAGCCTGCTTTAAAGTGTCGTACAAACACACCTCTCATTTCATCTACACACAGCCTGGGATGCTGAATACATGTGACACTGCAGGCATTTTAATTAGAGCAGCTGTCAGAGCTGCTCTAATTAAAGCGCCTCCTACTCTCCACCCTAGAGCACATGTATAGATAGATGCCTACTATTTTGGGGGTGATTTAGGCCCTGTGAATGTTTACACACCAGGTGATTTAGACTAACCTAACCAAAGTTAATCTAAATGTAACCCTTTTATGAACCCACAGGAGGTAGCATAGTCCACTGGCTATTGGGTACTGATCCAGTACTCAGGAAACATAGATTTGGTTCTTATGTCTATCACTGTGTTACCTGGGATAAGTTACTTCACCCCTCTCCTTCTTGTCCTTCTCTCTGTCATTCTTTGCTGTTTAGACTGCAGATTCTTTGTGAGTTTGCTTATATGCCTGTGCCCAGTTCAATGAGGCCACAATCATAAATGGGTTTCTATGTACAACCATACAAAAATCAAAAACCCCACATACTATGATGTATGGTAACAAGAACAATTAAATATCACTTGCCAGAGGTAGGTATTACCAATTTTAGAGATTTTGTCTTAATTTAGTTACAAGACATAACATGTAATATAGATATATAATACTATAGATTTGCTGCCAAAATTGTGGCTCTCCAATGAGACAGTAACTCTCATAGTCTGTTCTGTCCAGTGCCATAGAGTTGAGTACTTTAGTACCCTCAAAAAGTATGCTTCTGTTAAAAGCTGAAGGCTTTCCTTCTTATTTTTGAGGGGATGAATAACGAATGGATAAATAATCAAATAAAAATGCATATAATACTAGATACCAGCTTCCAGTGTTTTACTATAGGTCTCTCCCTTCTCTGTTTTCTGTTTCAGTTTACTTGCCATTGACATTGTCTCTGAGATTATGGCAGTTGTTCAGGATACTAATTGGTATAAAAATGATACATTTAATAATAAAACTTGCTGGGTGTTTTATCACACAGAGAAAGATGCAGTGCCTTCTGTGAAAAGCCTACAATCCTGCCACTGATCTGTGATCAAGCCCTATTGATTTGAAAGCCTACAGGCTCCATCACCCATGTGCAAACATAGAAGATGACAATATCTAAGGCAGGGTGGCGAAACAAAAAAAAAGGTATTAAAACAAAGAAGACATACACAGACTTACACACAAACTTATGCCATGCATAAAGCCACACAAATAAATATTTTCTGTTTTGTTCACTCTGGCTTTTATCTGAAGCATCAGCTTCATACTTTTCCCCTTGTTTGTGGAAAAACTACATCTGGTATCTTCAAGGGACTTGAACAGTGAGATCACAAGAGGTTCTAGCCTTTCAGCCCTCTTCCTCTCCAACCCAAAGATGGGCCCTTCTTCAGAGGAAGGGAATTAAAAGTGGATATTTCAGGTTTTAGCAATGCAAAAAAAAAGAAAACAAGCTCTATGTAATCATATTTGTATTCTATAAAGGAACTCTAAAAGGTGAAAGAAGGATTTTAAAATAAATGTTCATAGTTCACCTCAAAGACGTACAATTCTAAGGTTTTAATAAACAAGTACACTGCTTATTGAAGAATGAACTCTGATTATTTCCTAGTCTGCAGAGAAGCAGCAGCAAAATCATGAGGAGCATTATAAGATGAGAGTAACAGGCAGCACCCAAGGAAATGAAAAAAATATTAGAATTGTTATTATCTATGCTAACAATGGAAGTATTGCACAGTAGATAAGAACACTGGAAGGGTGTTTTTTCCCTATCTTGCATTATATCTTTCTGAACAAAACCCCTGTGTAGACAACAGAGGCTTGTTCTAATAACAAAAATGTTGCCTGAAATGAAATTCTTGACATACCAATCATTCTCTGTAGCAAAGCCATTTTTCATATAAAACATGTTTTGGAGTAGAATTTAATGAATGTTTTAAACTGACTATTCTCATTTATTTTCTAAGTGAAGCAGCATTTAAATAACCATAATAGAAAAACAATATTCTACCAAGGAGACCCCAGCACTAAGACCTCACAAATTAGATTATATTTAAAAGGCAAAAGGAGGCAAAATGTCTTGAGTTCTTTTGTCTAAAAAGGAGAATGGCAGCAATGAAAACTAAAACACTATTGTGAAAACTCCTCCTTCTCCACCATTACAAAGAAACCAGATTACTAAGCAAAGATATTCATGTAACCAAACACTGAGAACTGAGCACTAGGGGTGTGCAAAGTGGGCCCTATTCGATTCAGATTCAGATTTGGCCTGAATCAGGGACAGTGATTTGATTTGTTGATTCGGATCACTGTCCCTGATTCAATTCGGACAAATCCAAATCTGAAGACTCAATGCTGATTCAGAGAATCAGCAATTCAGACATGACACAGCTTTAAGCTTTTTCTATCTTGAGGTAGCAGGTGCAGCTCATGATCGCTGTGATGGGGCAAATGAAGCATCCCACAAGAGTTCAGGGGGGCCCTCCATGTACTCAGCAGCGAACAGAAAAGTGGACCAGAAGTACTTCCAGTCCACTTCTGGGTCTGCCAGGGAGCATGCTTGGCCCCCATCCACTCCCCCTCAGCTTGGTAATCGGCCACAGGGGGACCCTGGGTGCCCCCCCACCCCAGATCTAGGAGGCACCAGTTGCCAAGCCAGTGGGGTGCAGGGGTCCCCCAGCACACTCCCCAGTGGACCCAGAAGTGGATCAGAAGTGTTTCTGGTCCACTTCCGGGTCTAATGCTGAGCACACTGGGGATTCCCCCCACACTCCTGTGGGACACTCCATGCACCCCAACACTGAAGCACTCACAAGCCCCAGCTATCTAGAGGTATATAGAAAAAACATTTAGAGCTGTGTTGTCATAACCCAATGAGTTTGGTGCCTCGGCACTATGGAATTTTCTTGATACCTGAGAGCCTCTTGCACAGCGAGGGTTTTTGCTGCGTAAAGAACCCGCGTGCAGGAGAGAGTTCCCGCCACTTTTGCAGCTGCTTTTGCAGGATGCATTTTCTCTTTGAAGCACGGAGATGCATGGTGCAAAGAGTTCCCACCATTCGGATGTAAATTCGTGCCCCGCAATTGGCTAGTGCTAAATTATTCATACGTGGCGGCCGGTAATTGGCTTGCTGGCCGTTTAAAAACTAGCGCGACTTCCGCCCAAGTCGAAGAACTTTGAGCACGCTGCAGAGTGCCTCTTAGAGATCCAACTTGTGGCTAGCTGATCGATAGACTGATCACCTATCGATCCTTCTTCCCGTCGCCGAACGCAGTCCCAGACGTACCCTTTTCTCGCCGGCTTGAATTACGGACGAGTTTACTGGCATTGGCCTCGCCAGCTGGAGCAACTCACATTGTTGTCCAGACGAACGAACCGTTTCCGTCGCAGCCACCCACGACGTAAGTAAAGTTTTTTGCAACCATTAAGCTTGTCAGCCTCTCTATTCACCAGCCCGCCCTGACGAACAGGTAAATTCTGAATCACCTCGAGTCGGTTCAGCCCGGCCGAGACATGCGTCTATGTCTGAATCGCTGAATCTTTCTGAATCTCTTCAAATCGATTGGGAGGGTTCCGATTCAATTCAGAGAGATTAAAAGGACTTCTGATTCGATTCAGATTCAGAGATTTGGCCACCAAATCAGGCCGAATCTCTGCCAAATCTAATCAAGGACCTAAGCTTCACACAACCTTACTGAGCACCCTTCTGTTACTATAGATACAGCTCTTCTTTCACTCTGTGAAATGACTTGTGTACTACAGCTGATAATATTTACCTCATCAACCAGTCCAGAGTCTGAATCTGCCAATTCTTTTACTTTACCCATCTTTACTGCAGAATTTGATTCAATAATCTGTCAGTAAACCTGTCACCAGGTTAAAACTCTAGATACAGGGGGAAAGGTCAGCTATCATATTCTTCTGACATGGCCAATCCCTCTTTTTTTGTTGATAGTGGTTTTTAAGGTTGCAAACAGTAGTTACATTTTTCATGCCATTGGGCCCCTGAAAGTGCTCTTCATCCATGCTGTGACACGTGTACAGCTGCAGGAGCTTTTAAAGTGGCTGATTACATGAAAAATTAACCCTTTTGAAATGAGGTGTCAAAGAAAGGTGCTTTACTTTAGAGTGCCTTAGGGAACTTGTGTTCCCTAGGGTTAAATTTTCAAGTGATCAGGCCTGAGCTAAAGGGGTGGCAGAGGGAGGGAGTGGATCAGAGCCCTCTGCCTCATGGCTTCCCCGCAGAACCCCCAGCTGGGGTACTGGGAAAAGCTGGGCCAGACCCGTGAGGCAGGGGGCCTCTGATCTACCCCCAGCCAGCAGCTCACTGCTACTGGATTCCCCCTCCCCACTCCACCCTTCCCCCTCCCTTCCTGTTGGTAGCCCTGGAGCTAGTAGGGGAGAGTGGGAGCAGATCCTTAGCTGGGGAGAAGGGCCACTCCTTGGCTGGCTGCTTGCCTGTAGGTAGGCTCAATCCCCCACCCTCCCCAACCAAATAGATGCATGTCTGTTGGGTGGTGGGGACAGTATTGTAACTCAGAGGTTCCCAACCACTGGGCCAGGCCCTGGGCCATGAAGGGTTGGCTGCCAGGTCATGGCATGAGCCCCACACTCAGATCCCCATCTGTCTGCCTGGGCGACTGTCTTCTGCCACCGGAGGTCACATGCTGGGCTGTGGGGCAGCCCCAGGAAGGAGGCAGCTGGCTCCATGCACCCTGTCCCACTCCCACACCAGTCCGCACCAGTCTGCAGTATTAAAAAAGTTGGGAACCACTGCAACTCATGACACTTTCTATGTAAAATGCCATGAGTTAGTGCAGGGGCCTGCACATCAGTCAGCACTCTAAATGTGTCTGTCCAGTGTGCTCCAGAACCTCTATTTGGTGTTCTGTTTTCCTTCTTTATTTCCAGGATCTTATGCAGACACCTCATGTGGAAGCTGTTCAGTCTCTTGATATGCCTAGCATATGTAGTCCACATTTCTGAATCATAAAACAGGGATGACAGCACACAAGTCTTGTAAATTGTATCTTCACCTTAGCTGATAGTATGCTGTTATTCTATGCATATTTCAGTAGTAGCCCAAAATTCTCAGCTCCTTTTCCAATTCTGTTAGTTCAGTCTGAAGGTCAAGATTTCTGCTGATAGTAGAAACCTGATAGCAAACCCTGTCAATGACACCAACAGAATTATCCTTCAGAGTGATGTCAGGTATTGGTTCTTTCACCCCTCGGTACATGATCACAGTTTTCTTGAGACTAATTGCCATTCCGGAGATCTTGCATGATTCATAAAATCTGCCCAGATTTTGCAGGGAAGATTCACTGTGGCCAACCACAGCTACATTATCAGCCAACAGAAAATCTCTCAGAACCCATTCTTTCACCTTGGTTTTCACTCTAAACCTTGCAATGTTGAACAAGCTTCCACATAAATGCCATCATTGCTGTCTTTGAATACATGAAGAAGCAGGAATTAAAAGTAGATGTTAAAAAGAGCAGGGGATAAGACACACCCTTGTTTCACTCCATTGTTGATGTCAGAGGCATTTGATTCTTTGTTTTCAAGTTCTTTGTACAGTTGCCTTCATACCTGGATGAAATGAGTGAATGATGTTTAACAGTTTGGGGGGACAACCAAGTTTCTTCAGAACAGTAAAAAGGACCTATCTGTTGACAGGATTTAAGGTCTTTGTCAGATTATTGAAGGCTACATACAGTGATATTCATTTTTCTCTACACTTCTCTTGCAGTTGCTTGACCAAAAATATCATATCAATGGTGGAACATCCTGAGCAAAAACCACACTGACTTTCAGGATAGATTCTTTCGCCTAGAGATTGCAGCCTAGGAAGCATGATGTGAGTAACAATTTTTCCAACAATGTTCAACAGGGAGATACTGCTATAGTTGTCACAGTCACTTCAATCCCCTTTATTTTTGTATAATTGTACAAACCGAGCATCTTTGAAATCTTGTGGTACTGCTTCTTCTTTCCAACAGAGTAATATAATATCATGAAGCTTTTAAAGTAATTTGTCATTGGTACATCTGTAGATTTCAGTGGACAAACAGTTGTTGCCGGATGTCTTATTCCCAGGAACTGATTTAATGGCTTCCTGCAAATCTAACGTAGGCTCACCTTTAACTTGTGTTACCTTTCCTTTAACTACACAGATCCTTTTTCATATTAGCCATAAGCACTGCTTTGTACTCTGCCTAAAAAGGAGCCTTCCTTAAATCTTCAAAATGATGTGTGTAAATCTGCATTCCATTAACCTGTTTTTTTTCCTAAAAAAGCAAACAAACTAGTAATTGTAAAGCAGTAAGTCCAAAACATATATAACAACACACCTTTTGCAGAAAGAACAGACATAACCCTATTTACCCTTAACAAACCTCCAAAAATTCCTGAAAAATAAACCCTTGGACTCTATGCTATGGCAAGAGACTTCAAGACTGGACACCAACAGGTTCTAAAGAAAGTATGGAAAAAAGCACATTTTAAAGTAGTGTTATCATTGGGCCCCATGATTTTTAAATATTTAGCACTAGGGAGGTAGAAAATCAGCTCAGATGCTTCTGATTTTTCTCTTTGTTCAACAAGTTTTAAGAACTGCTGATATATCCACATTTTTAAAAGAATACAGCTTAAAAACACCAAACAATAGACTGGGAGCTTAATATGAATACAGCTTGCATAATATTGCTGCCTGCGATAACAAGATGGTTTCCTGTCCTATATTCCATATTCCTAAAAGAAAGTTAAAAAATAGTGGGGGGTGATGTACTTAGGAGCCATAGGTAAGCTTGTGGTACAGCACACCACAAAAATGACTGGATGACTCTACATAATATCTCCTGACACCATCACTTTTGTCATAGAAGACGGAGGATTTGGTAAGCATGTTGACCTTTTGACTTCAGGTTAGCAGAGAATACCATGAGACAGCACTGATAGACAATACAGTATGTGCAACACTGAAAGACAGCTATTTCCCTCTTGGCTCTGAAACATTCAAGTGGATCTTACTGGCAGACAGCAGAGGAAGAATCTTTAAGCCTAGTCAGTAACAATATAATTTTCCTTTAGCTATTCTTTTAAAATAGGAAAATGACCATTATAAGTGGGTAGACTGCCTCTTTAAGGGACAGAAGTCCTGGGACCAGTGGGTCCTGTGCAATCATTATGCCCATTATTCATCTGTTCATGACAGACGGTCAAGAGCATAGCAGAGGCTAGTGGCACAAGGGACACAAGTCCCTGTAGTAGACTCTGCAGGAGAAGCCTTGAAAAGAAGGAGGCTGTAGGAACGGCAAGTCAGTGCGTGGAAAGGAGATCCTCTGCTTGACATTATATTTTAGTTTTAAGGTTGAAACAAACACTTTCCCCTTAAAGGGAAGATCTGGGTACGGCAGCATGCCCCTAGGCAGGGGAAACAGGCCAAGACTGCTTAGAGGCTTTACAACCATTTATTGGCTTTCTGTGTAGAAAAAGATGGCCTTAGGGCCTTGTTACACCTTACACTGTGAGCCTCATAAAGGTTGATTTACTTGATTAGTTAGTGCTAGATGGAGTCTGGAGCAGTCACATGTTCAGGCCAGAAGGGGCCTGGGGGACTGAAAGGTAAGAATTGCCCTCACTCCCATTCTGGGCTTCCCCTCTGTCTCTACCTCCTCCCCTCCCCCACACTTACATGTGTGGCTGCCTGCACTCTGTCCCAAGAGAGCAGGTAGGGAAGAGTTAACCTATCTGCCCAGCCCCCATTGCTGCCACTGCTGGGCTGCTGCTGTTCTCCAGGCTGAGCCTGCCCATGGGGCAGCAACTGTGGCAGCAGCAGCCAGGCAGGCAGGTTAACCCTTCCCTGCCTGCTCCCCCAGGACAGACAGTGTGGGTAGCCACAAGTAAGTGGGAGGGAGGTTGGGGTGGGTGGTCAGTGAGCAGGGATCTGGTGTGTGTGTTGGGGGAGCGGGGGGGGGGGGGGGTAGGAGGGGTGGTATTTACACCAAGGTCTAGCCTTGTTGATAAGGATCTATTACAAATTCATTTCCAAGCCTCATTTGACCAAATTGTTTCACAATCAGTTTGCATTTTGAATCTTGAGAACTCCCTTGTAAAGTTTCGTAGCCAGTGTTATGCTTACTCTAAGGCCTTATTTATCTTTTCCTAAGGCTGCCTTAGGTAGGCTGGTAATTGATATTAAGTTCTTCATTCTGGGTGAGATAACTACATTTTGCTTTTCACTGCATTTGGTTCCTGACAGCTGGGATTTTAAAAAAATGCTATCTAAACATGGTCTTGGGTAAATCAGTTCAGTTCTGTACAATTTGTCCAATTCCCAGGTGTTCCAATGTATAGGGGTCTGCACAGATTTTGAATAAAACTGAAATAGAATCAGAAGCAAAGTTTTCAGAGGTTGTGCACAAATCTTCATGTCAGCCCCAAGCAGAAGGTTCATTACAAACTGGTTGAAAGACTGACAGGACTTCTGGCTTAGAATGAAAAATGCAGTAGGTTGAAGATTTGTGAAGGTCAGGAAGGTAACAGTAGATGCATTGTTTCCCAACTGTTAATAAATACAGTATTGTAGGAAGTCACAGTCGTGATAAATCCCTGTAATTCCATGCAGTCCTTAGAATAAGGAACTGTTGGATACTTCTGATGTTCCCTCATCAAATACAGTATCAGAACTAATTATATTACATCAGCTGTATTATTTGAAAATGTTGTATGTATGCATTTTATACATGCATATAATGTATTTTCAAATTGTGATAAATCGCAGAGGCATATGACAGTGAATGTATTATATCCCTTTGCTCATCCGCCTGCTAATCTAGCATATTTGGAGTTTAATTTAACATCCCAACCCCTGAGCATCTTCAAACAAATATAAAAAATAAAACAAGTCTGCAAGAAAAGTTCAACATTGCACCTTCCCCATGACCAAGAATGAGAACATTTAGTTTTTTTTGACATTTTTTTACACATAAAAGTGGCACAATTTAAGTAGTTTTATGTCACAAGTCACACTGGTGTCAGAAACAGATTCCCAGATTTCTAGAAAAAAATAGCATTGGCTTCTAGTTCTGGAAAAGTACAACATAAAGGAATTTAATACTGTGAGCCTGTCTTGTACAAAGAGCTTGAAAGATTGTTAGACTGGGGCAGGCAATTATTTCTTCTGGAGGGCCACTTAACTAGTTTTGGTGAGCTGTCAAGGGCCACAAGGGTAGCTCCACCCCTTGACAGGTGCCACACCCCTAGATCACCATCTTGGGACTAGAAGTCCCACTTCTAACCCCTGGCCTTTGCCACTGGAAGTCCCTCTCTTTGCCCTGGAAGTCATTATTTTGGGAGGGAGAAACTAGGGAAAAAACCCAACAAATCATATACTAAAGAATAAAACATCTACTATAATTTATTTTAATTTTATGTAAAAATATTTTTGTCCTGATTTATGTGTGTTTGCATAGTGTATCTAGAGGCAATTGCATAATAGCTCATAATGCAGTCCTACTCTTGTATGTTGTGTGTGTGTATGTGGGGGTAAAATGGTGTGTGTGTGTGTGTGTGTGTGTGTGTGTGTGGGGTGTGAGGGGCATGTAGGGTGTTGGTATGGTGGGTGGGGGAAGGTGTGGATGTGTGTGGAGTATGTTGTTGGGGAGGGGGCTGTAGGAGGGTGTGGGGTAATGGTGGGTGGGGTGGGAGTGTGTGTGGGAGGGTGTGGGTATGTTTGGGGGGATAGTGTGGAGTCGGGCGTGTGGGATGGTGCATGTGTGTGTGTCTGTGTGTGGGGGGGGAGGGGTGGGGGAGGCTTAGAGCCCCTGGAGTGTGCCAGTCCTTGGAGTTGCATGTGGTGGTTGGGAGTGGGGTCAGCCCCATCCAGCCCCATAGTGCACAGCTCCCTATGCTCCCACATAGTCCCTGGCCACAGGTGGTGGCAGCATGCAGGGCCAGCCCCACTGAGACCTGTGCGATGAAGTCACCAGTGCATGTCATGGGGCTTGGCCAGGGCAGCAGGGAGAGGGGCAGAGCTAGCCCAGCTCCATAGTGCAGAGCTCCCCACCATTCCCCATGACCGCACATAGCAGTGAGCAGGGTGGGCTGCTGGCTCCATCATGCTCACCTCTCCCCAGAGGCAAGCGCCTCAGATAGACTGTACATGAGCCTCATGTGATGGAACCAGGCAGAACCTGTGCCCAGGCTCTGCACTTCTACTGCCCTACCCTGGGTCCCCACCAGCCCCAGGGCTCCAGCGCGGCCTTTGTGCTCCCACATACCATTGCCATCACTATCCCACCACTGCCACTTCCCCCACTGCCACTTCCACCCTTGTCCTGCTGCTTCCCTACTTTCCCTCCTGCATGCCTGCCCACCATTGCTGGTATGGTTTCCCACTCACTGCCACTGCTGCCACCGCCCCCCCCCTCTCCCCCACATCCATCCAACCACTGCTCTGGCTCCCACCCACCCCAGCCAAAACCACACGGTTCCTAGCTCCATTGCTGGGACTGCACAACATGATATGGAACCAGCCTGGCCTGGCACAGGCCCTGCGCTGTGGGCTGATTGCGGCAGTTTCTGCCCCCTGCTTCTGGCCAGGCCCTGCCAATGCCTTGCCCAGCCTGGCTAGGGTCCCACAACATGGACTGATCGTGGCAGTTACCTCCCCTCCCTCTGTCTGATCTTACCTGAATTTCCACTCAGCTGGAGGGAGGGATGGGGAACAGCTAAAGGGTTGCCAGGCTAGAAACTGCAGAGCCTTCTAGTTGGGGGCTGTGGGTAGGGTAGGGCAGGGCTGGAGGCGGGGTGAGACCAGGTGGATCTTGCTGTTGCTTGGTCCTGCTGCTGCTGGTACCTTGTCATCTCTGACAGGCAGCCACAGGCAGATAATAATTAATTTTCTAAATTTTTTAGGGGCCCCACAGGCTGGATAGAATGGGTTGTCAGGCCATACTTGGCCTACAGGCTGTATTTTGCCTGCTCCTGTGTTAGACATCTGCCTAAAAGACTGGTATTTTATTGTCATGTATTGTTACTAAAATGCTTTCTTTGTTGATAGGAAAATAGCAAACAGAAAATGTCATTCTCATTTTTAAATAGAAAACTCCTCCATATTTTTAAATGCATTGACACAATGAAAAGTTTTATTAGAATTTATTTAATGTGACCTATGTGTACATTAACTCCAGACTGTGTTAGGAAGCTCTGCTTTGAAGCATAGCAGAGGCTGAAAGCTGTAAAGACATAGATTCAGTGACAGCTTCTCTATATGTCATGCAACTATATCACACTATACTATCACATTTTCCAGCCTTTCCCTCAATATATATAGAACTCAACAAAGTCTAAAGTTCTGGAACCTGAAATGTTTGTAACAGTCAACTAACCAGGAGCTAGTCATAGAAATTAGCCAGTGAATAAATCAGATCAATCCAGGAGAAGAAAAAGAAATGATCAATTGGGCATTTTTTAAACAGAAATAGAATGAAGTATCTGTAAGATAGTTGTCTGCTCCTAAAAAAGGAAAACCCTTTATTTTCTGAAAAACTGATTTTCCAACAAAGTCTATTCTAAATTCTCAAGTTCCTTGCTTCTTAGAATTTAGTGGCAAACAAACGTTCTAAAACACTTTCAAATTACTTATATTTCTTATATTATATTTCTTATATTATATTTCTTATAATATTACTTATATTATACTCAACTTATATTTCTTATTTTGGCAACAAATACTTGTATACCCATTTCTGATGTGTCTGAGAAACATCTGTTACTTACAATAAAATATTAGTGCTATAAATATCACTGCAGAGGACAGAAGTTCCATTTCACAGTGAATGTTGAGATATTGCTCAGAGAATAATGATCCTGAAAAACCCCATGTATGAGCATTAATGTTTAGCAGAATTCCTGCAATGTCATGGATCTCTGTGTATAGATCAAGGTCATTATAGTGCCAAGCAGAAAGAACACTTGAAATTTCTAATATGAACATGGTCCAGTCCATGTGCTGAAAAATAACTAAATCTAAAAAATGACTTGGACACCTAAAACAGGATGGAAGATCATTTAAGGTACTAGAGAATAAAACTCTGATAATTCAATCTTTTCCTTTCTCAGCTCAACTGACTCCTAACCCTAGAGATATCCACATTCACTAGGTGCCCCCCTGCTAATTTTTAAACTCTCCAGACCCATAGGGCAGAAAATTGCCATTTATATGCATCAGATGAGTAGTTCAGTAAGTGGAAGACCTGGATACAATTCCACCTTTAATCTGAAGGGAATCAAATGCAAACCTACTTCCTAGGAGACTGTCCTAATAAGCCAGAGGCCAGTTTATAGTAAGGTTACTTTCCAGGCCTTGCTTTTGAAGCTTGGTCACTGTGCAGCAGTAATTCAAGATTCATTGGACCAGAGAAAAGAATCACAAGAAGGAGCATTACTCTGTGGCCAAATGATTAAAATATTCAGTTAGAAGGAGGGAGATGCACTCTGGTCTAGGGATTGTTAATATATTTTACTTTAAAAAAGTCATTGGGAAAAAATCCCCGAGGCAGGAACCAGAACAAAGGTGTCCTCCTTCTCTAGCTTTTGTCCATTGCAGTGGCAGTGGACTTACACTGGTATAACTGAAAGCAGAAGTTGACATATTATTTATAATTCTGACTTTATGTAAGCATATTCCAGGAGTCACTCCATTAATATTAACAGAGTTCTACTAGCTTGAAACTGTTTTGAATGAGAATCAGGTACAACACGTACAAACTGGCCATACAAGTCAGTACTGTGTAGTTTTAGTACTTCATATTGTAATTAAGTCATTTTAGAACAAAGGATGAGAGGAAGAAAATGATTAGCTAGACAAACTATCAGTGCCCCACAAAAAAGAGCCTATGCAAAACTTCCCTTTCATGCAAAGGATTCTGAGCAGGAAAGTCCTCTATAAAACCTGCTTTCCAGCTAGAATCTCATGTCCAGTCTGAACAGCCCAAATAATACTTTATAAACTCCTATAAAGTATTTGGGGTATATCTGCAACACATCCCTATTGCTCCCTGATTGCAAGTATAGACATGGAAGTTGATTAGCCTTGAATGGCAGAACATAACTGAATCACAAACCAGTTTCACAACTGCTACTATATATTAATCTGTGCCTATATTAATTCATTCCTTTTTTATACACTTGCTTTAGAAATAAAATAAACTTCATTTAGAGAGTTAAAAAAACATAGCTTAGTTTCAGCATGTAAAAAAACCCCCTTTTTGTGGCATAATAATTTCCAACACTATACCATCTAGAGTAAATACACCACACACACACACACACACACACACACACACACACACACACACACACACACACACACTGATTCAGTTTGTGCTTTCCTATGACCATTTTTCAGCTCTCCAAGGTTTTGGAGAACAAACTACAGTGCTTCATTCTCTGCCATATCACTGATTTTAAAATAACTTGCTTTAAATCTTCACTGTTGATGATGAATCAATACTTGCCTCTGGAAGCATGTAAATGTAATTTTTTATAACCCTGTGATTTTTGATACTCTGAACTTGCTATTCACAAGTCTCACTAGAAAGCCATCTTCTAGAAAAGAAACAAATACTAACATAGTAGAATCTTTTTTATTAAAAAAAAAATCAAATGGAAATTTAAGTATTGAAAGGCCAAATATTAAAATACAATTTTTAATTTAAAAAATAAAATTCAACTATAAATAATACAAAAATATACAATTTAGAGAATTCTACCTTATAATTAATTTACTAGACTCCAGCAATTACATACAAATATATAAGAGGCACAGTGTAAGGAAATGGCTTAAAAGTAAATTACAGTTTTCTGAACAGAGTATCAGCATGGCCCTAGAAGTAAATGAGTTTTGCCTAATAAATCCAGATCACCCAGGGAAATCCAACCCATCTAGGAATCTGCCTTCAGATTGTCAAATCGGTCTGTTTATGACAGTGCTTCCCAAACTTTTCCTCACCATGACCCCATTTCCTCAGCATGGCCCCTCACTCCCAGAGCCCCCTGCCCCCACCCCTTATCCCATCTGCTGATTTTGCAACCCCATTTGGGGTTGCGACACAGAGTTTGGGAACTGCTGGTCTATGAGGTCTTCTGGACTGCTTAATGTAACTGAAAGCCCAAGTAGCCGAAGTGGCAAAAAATATACTAACAATTAGATTGTTCCCATCCTCTGAGATAGTCAAGGCAATTAAGCACATGTGATTTCGTGGCTTAAAACACATTTATATAGAAATAATGCAGAACATATTGGAAACAACTCCAGTTGTTACAAAATACTGCAGTCAATGTGCTTAGCAACCAAGGACATTGAACACATCCTCCTCTGTTGTTTGCCATCTCCACTGGCTTCTAGTAAATACAGTGCCCTCTTTAAAGGCTTTCTTCTGATTTGTTCTGAATTTCAAAGCTCTTTCTGAGGCTGACAGCAGCTACCCGATAGATCACTTGTTCCTCTGCAACCATGCCCTTTCACAATAGCTGTTGTCACAACCCAAGGGTGTGATTTTTGTTCGTGTGCACTTCGGCACTGCTAAATTATTTCCCGCCACTTTTAGCTTTCTTTGCAGGGTGCATTTCTTTGTTGCAACACAGAAATGCACGTTGCAAGGAGTTCCCACCATTTGTATTCAGATTCGTGCCCCACTATTGGTCAGTTCTAAATTATTCCTACGTGGCAGCTAGCGATTGGCTTGCTAGCCGTATAAGAGGCTTGAGTGGTTTCCGCCCAAGTTGGAGGACTCCACGAACATCAGGAGGAGGAGACTTCACGTCTTGTGAAGATCTCTAAGCGCTGCGGAGCCTATTGGATGCAGCATGTATATCAAGAAGGCTACAGGGGTCTGATCAGCCTCTCGCCTCTTCCCGTCGCCACCTGATCCCTCAACGTACCCTTCCCTACGCGCAAAGTTCATAGATTTCATAGATTTCATAGACATTAGGGCTGGAAGGGACCCCGGAAGATCATCGAGTCCAGCCCCCCGCCCAAAGGGCAGGACGTCAGCTGGGGTCATAGGATCCCAGCAAGATAAGCATCCAGTTTCATCTTGAAGGTGTTCAATGAAGGCGCTTGAACAACCTCCAGTGGCAGGCTGTTCCAGACCTTGGGGGCTCGGACAGTGAAGAAATTCTTCCTTATGTCCAGCCTGAAACGATCTTGTAGTAGTTTGTGACCATTCATCCTCGTCATCTCTTGGGGCGCTCTGGTGAACAAACGTTCCCCTAGATACTGATGGTCACCCCTGATAAACTTGTAGGTGGCCATCAGATCACCCCTGAGCCTGCGCTTTTCCAGGCTAAAGAGCCCCAGGGCTCTCAGCCTGTCATAGTAGGGTCTGCTTCCCTGACCTCTGATCATGCGCGTGGCTCTTCTCTGGACTCTCTCAAGCTTCTCCACATCCTTTTTGAATTGTGGAGCCCAAAACTGGACGCAGTACTCCAGCTGCGGCCTCACTAAGGCCGAGTACAGGGGGAGAATGACGTCCCGGGATCTTCTTGAGAAGCATCTATGGATGCAAGCCAGCGTTTTGGTCGCTTTACTAGCCGCAGCATCGCATTGCAGGCTCATGTTCATCTTGTGGTCAATGATGACCCCCAAGTCTCTTTCTTCCATAGTGCTAACCAACATAGCACTGCCGAGCCTATAAGGATGCTGCGGGTTTTTCTTCCCAAGGTGGAGAACCTTGCATTTATCGGCGTTGAACACCATCAGATTCTCATCCGCCCACTTGCTGAGCCTGTCCAGGTCAGCCTGGATCATCCGCCTGTCTTCTGGTGTGGATGCTTTGCCCCAAAGTTTGGTGTCATCGGCGAACTTGGCCAGTCCGCTTCTGACTCCAGTGTCCACATCATTAATGAAGATGTTGAACAGTATGGGTCCAAGGACAGAGCCCTGGGGGACCCCACTGGTCACAGGACACCACGATGAGTGACTTCCATCAATTACTACCCTCTGGGTCCGACCCCGGAGCCAATTTTCCAGCCAGTGGATCGTGGAGGACCCAAGGCGACAATTGGCCAGTTTCTCCAAGAGACGATCATGGGACACCAGATCGAAGGCTTTTTTGAAGTCAAGATATATGACATCAATCTCATCTCCCTTGTCCAGGTGATAGGTCACCTGGTCATAGAAGGAAATGAGATTGGTCAAGCAAGACCTACCCGCAACAAACCCGTGCTGGCTATCCCTTAAGATGTTGGCGTCGGCCAGTCCATTAAGGATGGCCTCTTTAATAAACTTTTCTAAGATCTTCCCCGGGATAGAAGTCAGGCTAATGGGCCTATAGTTAGCCGGATCCACTTTCCTCCCTTTCTTGAAGATAGGCACCACATTGGCCTTCTTCCAGTCTTCGGGCACTACACCAGAGCGCCAAGAGTTTTCAAAGATCCGCGCTAGAGGCTGGGCTATGATGCTCACCAGCTCCTTGAGTACCCTGGGGTGAAGATTGTCAGGGCCGGCTGACTTGAATGTATCCAGCTTCTCAAGATGTTCCTTCACAAAGTCAGCATTAATGGAGGGCAGGGGATCACCCTCACCCGGACTTCCCGGCCCTGTAGCGGGCACGGGCGTCCCATGGGGCTGATGAAAGACCGACACAAAGTACCTATTTAATAGGTTGGCTTTTTCCTGGGCGTCAGTTGTCAGTTGCCCCATCTAGTTCAGCAGGGGTCCAACGTTGCCCCTGCTTTTCCTCCGGCTCCCCACATATCTGAAAAAGGACTTTTTATTGTCCTTGATGCTCAAAGCTAGCTGGAGTTCAGTTGCAGCCTTGGCTTTCCTGGTCTGCTCCCTACAGGACCGGACCAGTGCAGAATAATCCTCCTTGGAGGTGACTCCCATCCTCCATCCTTTGTAGGCCTTTCTTTTTAGCCTCAGGAGGTCTGCTAGGTCCCTGGAGAGCCAGGGGGGCTGCTGTGCCCTTTTGCTGCCTTTCCTCTGAGATGGAATAGACTTAGTTTGTGCATTGAGGATCGCTCCCTTGAGGAGCAACCACTCTTCTTGAACTCCCCTCTCCCTGTGGTCACAGTCCCTTAGGGCCTCACTCACAAGCCTCCTGAGCTTGTCAAAGTTGGCTTTCCTGAAGTCAAGGACTTGCGTGTTGCTGACTGACTTGCCAGTTTTTCGGCGGATGGTGAAGGTGATCAGCTCGTGGTCGCTGTCACCCAGCTTCCCATCGATCACTAGGTCGCCGACTAGGTCCTCCCCAGTAGCCAGCACCAGGTCGAGCAGCGCTTTGCCTCTCGTTGGCCCATAGACTTCTTGAGTCAGGTAGAGGTCATCCACGCAGGAGAGGAAGCTCTGCGACCGCTCAGATTTTGCTGAGCGATCCTCCCACGAGATGTCTGGGTAATTGAAGTCACCCATGACAACCATGGTCCTGGAGCAAGCTGCCTCAGCCAGTTCCTGGGCAAACTCCTGGTCTAGCTCAGGACTTTGGGTGGGAGGTCTGTAATAGACTCCCACCATCGTGTCCCCTGTGCCGTGTTCCCCACGGATTTTAACCCAGAGGGTCTCCAGCTGTCCACCCTGGTCGCCAATATCGGCTTGCAGGGACGCGTAGCTTTCCTTAACATAGAGAGCTACACCCCCGCCCCTTTTCTCTACACGATCCCTCCTGTACAGGGTATAGCCATCTATCCCCGTGGTCCAGTCATGCGTGGAGTCCCACTAGGTCTCCGTGATCCCTATGACATCGTAATTGTTTGCACTGAGCAGGAGGATGAGCTCCTCCTGCTTATTCCCCAAGCTCCTGGCATTTGTGTACAGGCAGGCAAGTGCCCCCTGGGGGGCTCCTTCCTTGCCCACAGATTTTACCAGGGCTGGGGCTGGGGTGGGCTCCCTTGAGTGCCATGATCTGCTGGCTTTGCAAGGATTGTTCAGCGGGCCAGCAGTGGCGGTTGTCCCCCCGTCCCCCAGCAGGCTTAGTTTAAAGCCTGGTGGAGCAGGTCAGTCAGTCTGGCTGAGAAGAGCCTCCTCCCTAGGGGAGAGAGGTGGAGACCATCTCTTCCCAGCAGCTCGCTGCCTCTCTCGCCAAAGAGCGGGCTGTGGTCATGAAAGCCAAAGCCTTCCTGACGACACCAGCGCCACAGTCTTTGGTTGACCACATAGATCCTCCTGTCCCATCTCAGCCCATAGCCTGAGACTGGGAGGATCGACGAGAACACCACCTGTGTCCCCAGACCCTTAAGCCCCGCTCCCAAATCCCTGTAGCGCCTCATGACCTGGCTGGGAGTGCTCCGAGCCGTGTCATTGGTGCCCACATGAATAAGGAGCATGGGATAGTGGTCTGTGGGTTTGAGGAGCTTGGGGATCCTCTCTGCAATGTCCCGGATGCGGGCCCCTGGGAAGCAGCAGACTTGACGGGCTAAGGCGTCAGGGTGGCAGATTGGCCCCTCCGTCCCCCTCAGGAGGGAGTCTCCCAGAACAAACACCTTACGTTTTGTCTTGGGGAGAGCAGGGGCGGGAGCCTAGTAAACTACGTAGGTTCCACGGAGCCTAGTAAACTTCGTGTGAGTGAATCCAGAGCTCTACCCAGGGTTCGAGTCCTGCATTTTTTTTTCTTCCCATCGCTGAAACCCCATTGCGACGTACTCCTGAGGTTTCTGTTCATCTCCCGTCACCGAAACCCCATTGCGACGTACCCATACGTTCTGCAGGTTCGAGTTTTTTGTTTTGTTTTGTAACCGCAACTCAAGCAAGTTTTCCTGCCTGCACCGCGACCATCTTTGGTGTAAGTAAAATAATCTTAAATCAACCACTAAGCGTCCGTGCCTAATTCTAGCGTGCCGCCTGCCTTCCCCGACCTGGCGTGTCCGGGCTGCTGGCCACAGCCCACCGCGCAAAAAAAGGACCTCGGACCGCTCCCTGCCGGCACATGGCAATGAGGATGGGATCAGGGGAAAGCACGCTGGAGCTAGAATTAGTTAAGAACTGCCCTTGATGCAGTGGAAAACGCCAAGTAGAAAACCTTATGGAACTGGAGGCGCATATCGCTTACCACCAGGTGGGCGGAACGGGTGAGAGATTTATCAGCGGACATCTTTCACTGAAGGGAGAAGAGGGAGCTTTCGAAGACGGAGCCCCGAGAGACAGGGAAGTGTATTTGCACCCCGTGGCATTTGGGTGTATAATGGCTGATGAGCGGGTCCTGTTCAGGCCCCTCGACACTGTGTCCCTTGCCAGAGTCAACCCGGCGGGCGAAGTAAACCCGACCCTCACCCGGGAGTGTGCCCGTTGCCTAAGATGTGTTCGGGAGAGTGAAGAACCGGTGCCGATTGACCAGTTTGCCCCCTTTATGCTAGCGTCTAGATTAAGGGGTCGCGAGCTTCCATCCAAGCTCCGTGAAGATCTGGAGACGGAGGAACGCGCCGCGGATGAGAGGGCGGCCCCACAATACGACAAGGGGGGAGTGTTAACTGCAACTTTTCGTACAGTAACTGATCTAATGCAGAAGAATTGAAGTTTGAAAGCCCAGCTGCGCATGGCCGTTCGAGCGGTCAAAGAAGCGGCTGCAAAAGAGAATCCTGAAATGCCACAACAAGATGGCGTCGAGCAAGAGGGAGACCGCGTGGAAGAATCAGAAGAGAAGGGTGGAGCTTCGTAGGAACCCGCAAGAGTTCGGCCAGCGACTCCGCCCACCGACGCAGCGTCGTTTCTGGCAACCCCACCCACCGATGCAGCGTCGCTTTCGGCGACCACACCTTCATGCCGACGAAAGGGAGAATCGAGCTGAGGAGTGCATCCACCCCTCCTGCCTGAAGAAATAACAGCAGCAATGACTCCCGCAGCAGTAGTTCAGCCTGTAACAACAACTAACCGAGTTGCTACTGCCTGCTATGCTCGCACCAGAACTGAACTACAGGATTTGTGCAGAGAATCAAGAATCCAACCTGAAGAAACTCTAGGTGTATGGTTGGGACGTTTGGTCGTGGAACTTGGATCCAACCTGCTGAACCAGGAAGAAGCAAGCTTCTTGGTGAGACAAGCTTCATGGAGTAGAGGACATGTCACTGACATCGACATGGTAGCGGTTAACGTTCACTGGCCTATTCCACTGCCAGTGCTTGTTGCAGGACTGATCAGTCAAAAAGCCCACGTATGGCATGACGGATGGCCAGAACATACCGGTGCAGAACATCTCATGCTAGCAATCATCGGAGTCTCGTACTGTGCCTGGAACCCCAGAGCATGTGCGCTGGGACTGACATCACTCCAGCGAATAAGACCATGGCCTCACCGTCATCTACGAGACCCTGGAACCGTTCCAGTGACCGTTCACAGCATAGATAGTTGTCTTGAGGTTTATGGACGAAAGAACATCGCTGTCCTCCGGATTCTGCTTACCCCAATGCTGAACCAACCCGTGAGTAACCTCCTTCGTCAGTTGTCACGACTGCTTATCCTGATGGAGCCAAGATTATCCGGTGATCGGGACCATCGACACCCGACCTAGATTCTAGGCGCAAGACATCATGAATCTGACCTTCCATCATTGCCACAGAGAACACCAGAGGAGCGATACATGTTTGGATTTCTCCTACAGCGTTCTGGACTCAATAAGCGGCAATTTCGGATTTTAGGGGATGCAGGCCAATGGCAACTGGCCTATGAGTTAGGTTTCCATTACCTAGAAGAATTAGACGATGGCTCCTTGATGATTTCATCTAGTTGAGTGTACAAGAGAGGGTAGTTATGTTTTAGAAATGATAATGTAGTTCCATGAAAATTTTGTAAATATTTTGTTATACGTTAACTTATTTTTTGAGAGTTTTATTTACAGATCCGGAATTCAGAGTGCGTGGTGAAGAGAAGCCCCAAGAAGGATAACATCATCGAAAGAAGTGAGGGCCTGACACGCAATTTCGCCATGACGCCCACTGAAGCCCTGATCATGCAGTTTTTTGTTATGAATCTAATTATGTGTATATGTATTTGTATGGGTTATTATTTGATTCGATCCCTAGAGGACGAACTTCTTATGTTAGCAAATTTTATGTTTACTCATTTAGTTCAGCAACCTGTGGTAAGAGCTCTTAATAACTCGAGTGACGAGCGTGCGGTCTAATTTAACTGTGCCTTCAGCAAGGGGGGATGTCACAACCCAAGGGTGTGATTTTTGTTTGTGTGTGCTTCGGCACTGCTAAATTATTTCCCACCACTTTTAACTTTCTTTGCAGGGTGCATTTCTTTGTTGCAACACAGAAATGCACGTTGCAAGGAGTTCCCGCCATTTGTATTCAGATTCGTGCCCCACTATTGGTCAGTTCTAAATTATTCCTACGTGGCGGCTAGCGATTGGCTTGCTAGCCGTATAAGAGGCTTGAGTGGTTTCCGCCCAAGTTGGAGGACTCCACGAACATCAGGAGGAGGAGACTTCACGTCTCGTGAAGATCTCTAAGCGCTGCAGAGCCTATTGGACCCAGCATGTATATCAAGAAGGCTACAGGGGTCTGATCAGCCTCTCGCCTCTCCCCGTCACCGCCTGATCCCTCGACGTACACTTCCCTGCGCGCAAAGTTCCACGGAGCCTAGTAAATTTCGTGTGAGTGAATCCAGAGCTCTACCCAGGGTTCGAGTCCTGCAGTTTTTTTTCTTCCCGTCGCCGAAACCCCATTGCAACGTACTCCTGAGGTTTCTGTTCATGTCCCGTCACCGAAACCCCATTGCGACGTACCCATACGTTCTGCAGGTTCGAGTTTTTTGTCTTGTTTTGTAACCGCAACTCAAGCAAGTTTTCCTGCCTGCACTGTGACCATCTTCGGTGTACGTAAAATAATCTTAAATCAACCACTAAGCGTCCCTGCCTAATTCTAGCGTGCCGCCTGCCTTCCCCGACCCAGCGTGTCCGGGCTGCTGGCCACAGCCTGTCGCGCGAAAAAAGGGCCTCGGACTGCTCCCAGCCCGCACAGCTGTAACTCACCCTACTGACCATGACCATAGGTCATGAGTTTAAGAGACAAACCATTGATAAATGGTGGACCCGAATTATAGAGTTGCATAGGAAATCAGAGTGATTACAGAACTAAGCACTTCCAGAGCTAAAGGCAAAATTCATTTTTTTAGATGTAGCTTTCCTTCAACAACTTTCTCACACAGACAACAATTTATCCACTTGTTCTCAAATGCAAACATAATTAAGCTAAGAAACTAAAGATTTATAAACTAATCAAACTGACAGAAGAGAAGGAGGAAAGAGAGTGATGTGTTATTTCAGTCAGACTATCAGATACTACAGTGATGGAGATCACAAAAGAATCAGGGAAGAGAAATAGAAATGAAAGGTTAAAAGCATTTTTTCTTTATGAAAAAAAATGTCCAGTGTTTTATTAGAAAATTCAGTTAATATATAGCTGACAACTGGCTGACAAATATAAAAGTCTATATGTTTCTACCGAAGGGGCAACACAGCCCAAGGAACACCATGCCATTTGAAACAAGCATTATTGTTTTCTCTCCATGATGTGCATTTACAGCCTTCTTCCCATGATTATGCAATACCTGTTCCGTAACTGAACTGCAGTAGTATAAAGAATTCCCCACAATGAAGGGAGATACATAGTCTCTCGCTGTTGAAAATAAGACAACTGCCTATCTGTTCTTCTAAGACACAGAAGGTGCAAAAAGCCTTGCAGATTTAACTGGAGATTTTATTTACTTTTCCAGAAGTTTATCATTAACATATAACTTTGTATAAACAATCTATATGAAAATCTATATAATGGGAACAGTCAGGACACAACAGTTACGTGTGGCATTACCTGCTTCTGTTTTCTGTATAATAACGATGTTTTATGCATAGTGTGTGCTGTCTGTGGGAACTGGGCAGGCTGAAAATCTGGAGGTCTAGTATCACTTACCAAAACAAAGGACAATTAATTTTTTTTTAACCCTATATGAAATAAATTAAAGGTCTAAATTCCTAACATAAAAAAATAACATAAAATGCCAAAATACCACTGTACTTAGTGCTAAATGACACTTAGGATTCTCTGAGGTAGCAAAACAATGAATGAAGTCAATGGGATGTAAACCAAAAGTATTATGCTAAGCACATGTTTATATATTAATCTGGAGAGGGTGGATTAAAGTACGCATGTTGGAATCAGGGTCCATATTAGTTACTTGCTTTCAGCTAAGCATTTTTGTCCCACAGGGAAATCTGCAGCAGTTGGCTATCACTTTTCCTTAGATAATCATACGTTTTTTAATGTTATTTCAGGTTCACTATTAGTAACAGTTCTTTGGTTAGGTTAAAGACACATTTTTCCCCCTGAACTTGTCAAGATTCAGCTCATTTATGCAAGTTCCTGAAGCTGTGAGATTTATTTTGGAATACCCACAAATATCTGAATTAATAAATGTAGCTCTTGAAGCATACTGACCTCATTCATAAATCTTTCTTACCGACCAGAGAGACTGATTCAGGATTGAAGATCTGTCTCTTAAAACTTACACCAACAATTGATAGAGGGGTTTTGCCTTTCACAAAATGCCTGGTTTTACAATAAAACCTTTTAACAATGTACAAAAAGACTTGCAGCCCTTTAAATGTGATTAAATATTAGTTCATTTAAGGATGCACACAAGCGTTCAAATCCATGGGTGGAAACTTAGGCTGGAAACATGTCCAATTTGGAGCTCAGTCAGGTACACTGCACAGATGATCTACTTCAAGAATATCTAATAGAAGTTGCCAGCACTGTTGTCACCCAGAATCACTTCTTTGCCCCTTCCAGGGCTTCAGGAACCCAATCCTCAGAGAAAAGGGCTCCAGGTGCCCCACCCTGACTTGGGGCATGCACCTGCAAGCAGGGAAACCCCCACTTGCAGCTGTGTCTAGCAGGAGGTAGTTAGCTCCCCTAGGGGTTCCCCCTTCTGCTTCCATGTGGCATCCTAGGGCAGCAGCAAGAAAACCATGCTAGGTACCAACATGCCTAGCATGCTTGTTTCCTTGAGTCAGGGGCCATGTGCAAGTGGACAGGGAAACTCCTAGAGGAGATCCCCACTCTGTGCTTGCAGACCCATGTCAGAGAAATGATTCCCACATTGTGGTAAGCATGTGGAGTGGGGGAAGCCCTCTGCACTTGCAGACATGTGCAGGGTGAATGATTCTTCAAGTGTGGGTCTGCAAAGCATGCAGTGGGGAGCTTCACTAAGGGTTCCCCCCTCCCTTGCACATGGCCCCTGACCTGGGGACAGCAGCATGCTAGGTGTGCTGGTTTCTATGGAAGGAGGAAGGGGGAGAGGGGAAGTTGTACTGCCTTGGGGTTAAGGCACTAGGTGGAAGCAGAAGGAGGAACCCCCAAGGGGGTTCTTTGCTTTACAGACCTGTGCTGGGGGAATCATTCTCCCACAACACAACTGTAACTGCAGAGGGCTCCTCACTCCATTTGCACACAGCAGTAGGTGAATCATTCTCCTGGTGTGGGCTTGCAAGCATGGAGTGGGGAACTCCTCGAGGAGTTTCACCTTCCACTTGCACACGGCCCCTGACCTGGGGGCAGCAACATGCTGGGTGCCAACTGCTGGGGGGGTCCCCCTGTGCCCCAACATGGGGGAATGTTTTAAGTGGGAGATTCCCCACTTTCAAGTCCATACCACAACTCCAGGTGGAGTCCCCATGATCAGACCTTGGAGGCCAGGGGAGTTTCTGTGTGGGGTGGCAGAAGACTGCAGGCTGCTACTGGCAGGCTGTAGTCTTCACATAATCATAGAAAATTAAGGTTGGAAGGGCCTCAGGAGGTTATCTAGTTCAACCCCCTAATGAAATCAGAACCAGTCCCAACTATATAATCCCAACCAAGACTTTGTCTATCCAGGTCTTAAATGCCTCCAGGGATGGAGATTCCACCACCTTTCTGGGCAACCTGTTCCAGTGTTTTACTACCCTCCTAGTGAGAAAATTCTTCCTAACATCTAAACTAAACTTCCCTTGCTGCAACTTGAGACCATTACTCCTTGTTCTGTCATTTGCCACCACTGAGAACAGTCTAGCTCCAACCCCTTTGTAACCAATCTTCAGGTAGTTGAAGGCTGCTATGAAATTATCCCTGAGTCTTCTCTTGCCCAGACTAAATAAGCCTAGTTCCCTCAGCCTTCCTTTATAAGTCATGTGCCCCATCCCCCTAACCAATTTTGATGCTCTCCATTGGACTCTCTCTAATCTGTATACATCCCTTCTGTAGTGGGACAGGGAGGGGGGTCTTCTGTCATACGTAAACAGACATCATTCACAAAAAGGCAGCACAGATTGTTATTACCTTTGTTAGCACCAAAAATTTGAAGCACTTGTGGTGCAGCAGAGGACAATGACATCTGTTCACTTGGCTTTTGCACTACCAGGAAAATTTTTATGGCAGCACAAACTTATTGTCTGTTTGCAGCCCTCATGTTTTAGTTTCCACAGTTGAAAGGAAGGTTGAAACCCCAGGGCCCTAAGTCCCTGGCTCTGGAGTGAAAAGCAGGGACTTCCAAGTACAAGCTGGACAGGTGGGTGATCCCTGATTCACTGTCCCTCTGAAAAGACCAAGCGGATTGTATGGAGGAGTGGGGGGAGGGAATGGGTAAGTCAGGAGGCAGGCAGTGGTGCAGGTGGGGGCAAGGAAGAAAACTGTTTCTCAGCCAGGGTCACTGGTACCTTATGGTCCACCAAGGGACCTTGATGTCCTTGTCCACAGCCCCTGGATCTTCTGTCCCTCTCTGGCCATGGGACCCTTGACCATGCTTGTGGGGTGCTCCCTACCCCAAGATCAGAGTTTACAAGTCCCTCTCCTAGTTGGAGTGGCCCCAGCAATCAGGACTGTGGTCCCGCTGCTCCCCACTGGCCTTGGAGATCACAAGGCCAGTTGCCCCTCCTCCCATTGATTGTCTTGGGTCCCAGTATCTTCAGCCCCACTCTTCCTCCCAGACCCTGTGCTACCAATCAAGATGTGGGGGGTCAAATCCTCCCCACCCTGGGGTTCCAAATGTGGGACGCACCCCCATTCCTCCCTAAGGGGAAGAGACCTTGGGGTCATATGACTCACCATGGTGATCAGGGCTGGGTGGATGCTTATGTCACATGATGCAGCACTTCCAGGCTGATATAGGTCTCCCATGGGCTACCCAGGATTCAGTCCATTAATTCTCTTTCCTGCTGCTGGGACTCAGCCAGTTCTGCTGAGGTACGGATGGTCTCCTCAAGACACCATGCCCCAACTTTAAGCTCAGCAAACTTTATCTAGGCATGTGCCAGCCTCATAATGCCCCCCCCCCCCTCCACATTTCCATTCTCTCTGTATGCCTGCTCCACAGCTCAAGGAGTCAACAGTTCATGGTTGCCATTTGCTGGCAGCTACAAGTGCCTCCAGCATCTCTTCCTTGCCGTGTTGTCATCTTCCCCCAGGCATCTCTTATCTGCTCTGCAGATGTGTGATGGCCTGACCCTGAGCCTCCATTGCAGCCCCTGCATTCTCTCCTTCATCACACAGGTCCTGTCCCTGAAAATAGAGACAAGAGATATTGTGGCTTTGTAAAATTTATCAAACTTTTCAGATAACAAGGGGTATAACTAGAGAGATATTGCCCAGCTGCCTTATCTTGCCTCTCTCTGTTCTGTCCCCTGCACACATAGTCCAGCTGGGATTTGGAGTCTGCAGATACATAGAGGAGTAAGAGCAGTACTCCTGTCATTGCAGGAGCAGTACTTTGTTCCCAATGTCTCTGTGGATATAGTGTTCCAGTGCTGAAAAGCAGAATTTAACTACTATGTGTGGTGGTTCTCTTCCTTCTATGCTCTACTCCTTTTGCAGGAGATGGCCCTGCAAAAGTTATATAAATCCTGTAAGGGGACTTTGTCCATGCAAGCTTTGATGGCACAGCTGAAAGACCATGTGTCCCTCTGACCATGAGAATCAGGCTCATGCATTATCTGTGGCTTAGATACAATGACTTGAGCCCTAGGAAGGTTTCAGCAATCATGGCAACCATGGATACAGTTCTTGCCTTGTGAAAACACATCAAGATTTTTTGCCCATCCACCCTGCTCTCAGTGTAGCCCTGCCTGCCATTGTTTTTCATTGCTATGCTTGCTTTCTATATTTTCTGGCGGGGATGAGAGGCACTGTCAAGCTATTTGCCCTGTACCCCATCCCTACTTCAAAGCAGACATGAATTTCTAGGCTAGCTGCCCTGCTACCAATGAGCCCTGAAGCAGCGGGGAAAGCTGGACCTCTGGGGGATGGTTGGTATGTGTTTTCTAGAGACTGAAGGGGGAAAGAGGGAAAGTGCTTTCTGAGAGACAGCTGAAAGTGCATGGGGTTTCCAGAGTCTGTTTCAGTGACCAGTCCTCCTATGAGACTCAGAGCTGCCTGGCAGCCCCAGATTTCACAATAGGATCAGGGGCTGGGCCTCTCAACTTCTGCCCACTAATCTCTGTGGGACTTTAACCTCTGAACCACCTCTGCTGCAACACCAGCTGACTGAGCCTGTTTCTCTCTCCTGGGAATCTTCCATCTCAGCAGAGCTTGTCTTCAGGGGAGAGAGGAAACCCTTTCTGTTCCCTGATGTTTAACATGCCAGCATTTCCAGTAACTATGCTTTTTCACATGTCTCTGCCTGACTATGCCATCTGTGCCCTTTGCTGAGGGGGGTTATGGCATAGTGCCCCCAATCCCTATTTCTGTTGCCTTAGCCTACCTATGCAGTAAAGCATTCAGTACATATTTGCATTTTCAAGAGGGGATGGGCTCTGCCAGGTCCCTGCCGCTATGAACTGCTTCTTGATCTGGATCCATCTGCCTGTCTCTGAGGAACATGAAACCCAAGCAGGGGTTGATGGAGCTTTGGGTGGACTTTGGAGGGAGGAAGGATTGAACTTCTGGTTATATTGAGGAGGGAGGTGGTATGGATGTGGTACAATTCCAGTATCTGGGGAAAGGGATCACTCTTCTCCTCCTAGTAACAGAGGATGGCCTTAAAGATGCACAGGGTATGGGATCCCTCTGCCAGCCTCTGGCAGAACCTTTACTGGAGTCAACTCCTATCTCATGTTATGCAGTAGAGGTTTTTACCTCATATGCCATTTTTATTATTGGGGAAGTGTCATGAACTCTTGTACACCTAGTGTTTCTACCAGAGGAACTGTGATTCTATCAATGGAAATGTAACACTTGCACATACCCTAACACTATTATCTACTAACTATGACTATTTTTTTTTCTACAGGGTATATTTTTAATAGCAGCATGTTATGAACATTGGGCCAAATTCTGAAGTTCTTTCAGTTTTATTACTCAGTCCTTTCTCAGGCATACTCCCATTAAAGTCAGTGAGAGTTTGTTGGGATAAGGACATTGATAGCTCATTGTCACTATTTTATAGTAATGATGCAACATGGAATGTCATCATCTTACTCAAGAACCCCAGAAACTAGCTATGTCTATTGAGGCTTCCCAAACTTTTCTTATTATCTTTTGCCGTCATTAAGTTAAAGTGACTTCTTGGAAAATGTTCTGATAGAGTATCAATCCCAATTAAGGAGACCTTCTTGAGTGTTGTTTTACATATTTGTATAACATCTGGCATGAAAAGCTATTTGCAAATCATCACTGCATCAGCAGAGAAAGCAGCAGTCATTTGGCACTGTAATTTCCATTCAAATTCTAGAGAAATGGCCTACTCTTACAAAAGAGGGAGAATGATCATGAAAGTTTTAAAATGTTAGCTATCTTTGTTTAAACAATGAGCTAGAGCAGAGGTAGGCAATGTTTTTTGGCCAGAGTGCCAAAAAGCCCCACAATGTCTACTTTGGAAGGCGCTGGAGTGCCAACATACCTGAGCCCGGAGCAGCTGTTTGCAGCCTCCCGGCTGCAGCCGACCCATGGAGCCCAGTCTGCTTGCAGCAGGGCTTGCAGCCTCCCAGCTGCCTGCTGGGAGCACCCTGGGCTCCAAGGCTGGCAGCAGCTGCTTAGAGCCCGGGCTGGCGGTGGTGTCCCGAGCAAAATGGCCTTGTGTGCCGTGCTTAGCACATGTGCCGGGGCTTGCTGACCCCTGAGCTAGAGGCTTGTGGACTTAGAGCAGTATCTTATGTTGCTCTGCTTTGAATTTTTTGGGGGCTTCTCCTCCTGTGCACACCCCAGTTGAAGCAGGGCAGGGCCAGGCTGGTGGGTTTGTTTCTCACCTTGCCCATTCCCCACGCAGCTACCAGCCAGGCTGGGGACTAGAGGCTTTGCTGCCGGAGCTCTGACAGCCTGGGGGTGGGGCAACCCAGTTTGACTGGAGCAGAGGAGCTGGGGCAGAGGCTAGCCCACCTGCTCTGTGAGGAACAAGTAGTGGGGAGCTGCAAAGCATTCTTCTGGGATGCCAGAGGGCTGCAACATAATCTGAGTCAGGAGGGCATCTGGAACAGAGGTTTGATAGAATGGTCTAACCTAAAGCAATTCATCCTGATACTACATCCATCCAGATCTGTCTTAAAGCTGGATTCTGAAATTTTGAAGCAAGTCTATGTGCACCGAACTTCAGTGTGTCTGATCATTTATACCAGTTTATGTGTAATTTCTGTCCCTAGCCTAAGAGTCTATCTTAACACACTACATATCCCAGCCTTCCAGAATTCATTTTATAAGATTTACCAGACTTGAAGTATGCTTGTTAAGTTACACAAGAACTGAAGTACTTTGCAGTACCCTCTCATTTGAAGCTAATTTAAAGTGATCTGGGAAAAAACCCCATAACAAAACAAACAAACAAAATCCAAAGCAGAGCAACATAAGATACTCTGCTAAACCCATGAGCCTCTAACTCATTGTTTAAACAAAAATAGCTAACAAAATGCAACCAAGCATCAATGATAAAATATTAATGCTCATAATATCAAAGCTTCTGAATCCAGTTGTATCATCTGTTTTACATAGAACAAGTCATTTTTCTAGAAGTTATAACTAGTATAAAACTTATGTGATACAAAAACTGGGGAGTTGTCAATTCAGAGAATAGTTTTAAAATGCTGTATTCGCACTTCATTTCTAAAATAATTCTATTTCTTTGTTCATTTCCTTAGTGACATTTGCTGCATACAATATCATCCTGGACCCTAGAGTAATAATTGCATGCACACTGTGAAATCACAAACAAATTTTACTATTATAATCTTATATCAAAGAAAAAAGTGACTTATAAAGATTGTTTGTTGAGGCCCTTTGGAGCATTGTTTTTGTCGGAAAAAACGTTATTTAATACTTTTTAATCTTCTTAATACCTATTGTATAGTGAGGAATACAATGACCACCACATAGACAGAATTTCTTGCTACATCAATGCCTTCTCTGCTTGGGTAAAGCTCAGGTCTGTGTTTAATAAATTCATCTAAAAGATACTGTAGTCAACACCTAAGTCAGATGTGTTCATTAGTTGATTTGGAAGCTCAGAGGGAATGCACTACAGTCTGAAATGCACTCTTAATAATTGATATACAAGGTATTATCTAGCTTCCAGTGACATTGATGAAATTTGAAGTGCATGTGTCTGGAACTATTACCGCATCTCTCTCTCTCTCTTTCTCTCGAGGGGTCTATGTCTGTTTCCTCAAAAGAGATACCATATAGCTGATTATAAATGCTCTGTCCATTAGTGCTAATATTTTGGCTGTGACTTAGCATTCTATTAATATGTGGTACATTAGCTTGTTAAAGTAGCATTTTATTTATTTACCTCCAAAGAACCGGTTTTCTTCAACCAACCCACTTATTTCTTTTCTACCAACCCACTCAGATTCTGTGTCTATTCCACTTCTTTTTTAATGCCCAGATAATTTTTCCCCAAACAAATGCCTCGACAAATTATGGTATTTATTTGGTCGCTTTTATGAAATCTGATTACATTAATATTTTTTCTTGCCAACACTCCTTTTTTTAGGAGATAGCAGTGATATTCTCTTCCCCTTATTTGTAAGGAACTAAGGCACAGGGGGCATGTCTACATGTTCATTAATATGCTGTGGTTACTGTGCATTCAGTTTAGTACCTGTAATAACAAGTACTAACTGAATTCAAAGTAACCAGCACTACTGTGCAGTAACAACAGTGCACACTGTTTTGTGATGCTAATGCACAGTAGACTAACTCTACTGTGCATTAGCACATTAGCATGGCTTTTGCCATGACATGCTAATGCACAATAGAATTAGTCTACTGTGCATTTAGTATCTTGTGTAGACATGCCCAGAGAGCACAAAAGCCAGATTTTAAAAAAATATTCTGAAATAGGACTGGAAGGGACTTATCTTCTGATATTGCAGGGCACTTAATACCTTTCATAAATGGATCGAGATCCAACTGAACTATAGATTTTTTGTGGTCTCCTACTACTTGAATCCTCGCCCAGAATCTTTGGTCTTTAATGGTCATAAACCTTATTTATATTTGTAATCTTGCATTTATTTATTCATAGGCCAATATATACCCATTTGTTCTTTTGCCAGCAATGTCTTCCATGCCTTTCTAGCCTCCCTACTATTATCCTTCATTACCATTTATAGAGAGCAATCCCATCCTTTTTTATCTTGGCCTTTACTTTATTAAACTGAAAAGTCACCTTCCTTTAGTATCCTCTTACAAGTATCCACTTGTTCCCCTTATCATCTTAGTAGCTTTTTATCCACACCTTTTTTCAATCTGAACAGGCCTTTCTTGGTGAACATGGGTGACCAGAATTCTATTTAGGTTCCTAAAGATGCAGTAGGTCCTCACTGGGGTTTTCAAAAGTGTTTCACTACTTAATTCAGCACAAGTCTGACCACACTTTATGTTACTAGTCATGGTTCACCATGTCTACATGACAGGAGACACTATGTAGTAGCTTAATAACACTGCACAGTAGCATGCCAGTCAAACCCACACTAATAAGATACTGCAGCATATTATTAGGCTACCGCACAATAACCATTACAGAAAAAACATGCACCAGCACTACTGCACAGTAAATGTAGTTACTGCTCATGCAATTAGTACTTGATTAAGGAAGTACTAAACTAATTGTGTCATAACTATGGTGCATCAATGAACATGTAGATGTGTCTATGCCCACAAAGTCACAAAGGCAAGTTTTGGTAGAATAGGAAGCTGCTGTGGATTTGTGTGACTGGAATGTCCATCCTCCCCTCAGCTATACTGTTTCCAAAACCAACGCTGCCTCTGTAAATTCTTTAAAAAGTCACAGAATCCCAACACCTGATTTCCTCTTATGTGTAAAACTAGCAGAACCCCATTGATTTCAAGGGTTACTAAGCTGCCCTGCACATTTCCCAGGAAGGACAGCATATAACTCTAATAAATAAGAAATGAATAAAAATGTCATCAATGTTATGTGAGCTAATGAGTACACTAGAAATTAGAAATGGAGAAGGATAGTTGGTTCATCTGGTCTATTCCATAACAAGATAAATTAATAGCTGTGTGTGTCTTCTTGATTGCTTTTGTCTAGATCAGTTTTAAATAACTCAAGTAATACAGTAAAACTCAAGTAATGGGTGGAAAACAACAGAATGCAATTCAACAAGAAGAAATGCAAAGTGCTGCACCTAGGGAGGAAAAATGTCCAGCATACCTACTGCCTAGGGAATTACCTGCTTGGTGGAACAGAAGGGGAAAGGGATCTTGGAGTCCTAGTGGACTCCAAGATGAACATGAGTTGGCAGTGTGACGAAGCCATCAGAAAAGCTAATGGCACTTTATTGTGCATCAGCAGATACATAACAAACAGATCCAAGGAGGTGATACTTCCCCTCTATCGGGCGATGGTCAGACCGCAGTTGGAATACTGCGTGCAGTTTTGGGCGGCACACTTCAAGAGGGATGTGGATAACCTGGAGAGGGTCCAGAGAAGGGCCACTTGTATGGTTAAGGGCTTGCAGACCAAGCCCTATGAGGAGAGACTGGGGCACCTGGACCTCTTCAGCCTCCGCAAGAGAAGGTTGAGAGGCGACCTTGTGGCTGCCTATAAGTTCATCACGGGGGCACAGAAGGGAATTGGTGAGGTTTTATTCACCAAGGCGCCCCCGGGGGTTACAAGAAATAACGGTCACAAGCTAGCAGAGAGCAGATTTAGATTGGACATTAGGAAGAACTTCTTCACAGTTCGAGTGGCCAAGGTCTGGACTGGGCTTCCAAGGGAGGTGGTGCTCTCCCCTACCCTGGGGGTCTTCAAGAGGAGGTTAGATAAGCATCTAGCTGGGGTCATCTGAACCCAGCACTCTTTCCTGCCTATGCAGGGGGTCGGACTCAATGATCTATTGAGGTCCCTTCTGACCCTAGCATCTATGAATCTATGAATCTATAGGTAAGAAAAACTGCCATTTGCTTGCTCAAGGTTACTTTTTAATGATTATTAAATTTAGCAACCATTCTGACAAGAAGAAAAAGTTGAAAGGAAATTAAAAGCTGTAGCATTCTTACCCTTTTTTCTTATCTGTTATTTCCTTACTCATCAGGATTCTTATCCCCTTTGTGCATCAATAAAAGGCTGTAATGTGATTTTGCTGTAAGTGCTTCCTGTTTTCCAGATATGCAAAGTCCTCAAAGCTACATTTTCTATCATTTTCTGGTAGCCATGCTAGCTAAATCACACATTTCTAAACAGGGGAAATGTGCATTTCGTTACATTCTCTTAAGTTTCATGCATGGTATGCAGGTATGAACATTGACATGAACAAATGCCAACCTTTATATGTGGAAATCAGATAGTCATACTTCTAATGATCCAAATGGCATGTACAACTGTCAGTTTTTGATAGAAAAATTGGGATGAATTCTAATGTATTATTCACTGAGAAAAAAGGTATCAGAATTTGGCCTATAATTTTTTTCTGTAAGCAAATGGTCTACTAATTTAGAAAGCACAATAATAAAAGCCAGCTGCATACTTGGCTCTTAATGTTTCAAAATAAAGCATCTATCATGAATGTAAACCATGAAAATTCTTAATCTCTTTCTACTATGAACTTCAATTAAGCTAATCAGCTTAATAAAGCATCTTAGTTTAGACATGTGAACAAGATAAAAGCTTATTTTCTTTTAATCAAAAGAATTAGCTTGTTTGCTAGATAATTTCTCTTTTTTCCTTTTCAGACAAAATATACTATATACCATTGTTAACATAAAATGATTTTATGGTGTTCATAATCTTTCCTTTAAAAATAACCAAAGGTCATCCATCAGCTAACTAACAATAAATGTGTTCAAAGATAGCTTGAAAGAGAAATCTGTAAAAGATTATATGCAGAACAAAAATTGCAACATATCTGGAATCAGTATGTACATTCAGGCCACGTCTACATGAGACATTTACTGTGGAATGGGCTAATTAGCTCTGCAATAAAGTCGCAGCATCTACGCATGTGGCCCTATTAGGCCACAGGAAACTAATAAATGCTGACATAGGTTAGTACTTGGAAACACTTGTACTATTACTATCCTATGGCACTATTTAGTGCACTTCAACACATGTATAGATGCTGACAGGGCTGACTGGAGCACAAAGGTGCTTCAGTGCAGCAGGTGTCTGCTGTCTAGCCCCACACTGGAGCACCCTCATGCCCCAGCAAGCCCCTCTGCAACATGTTGTGCTGGGTCGGAGCAGTATTGGGTGGGCAGGCTGATCCCTCAGACCTCCTTTCAGCCAGGGCTACTCTGACCCAGCTCAACATGATGTGGTCCTGGGTGCACGTGCAATAAACAAACTGCGCTGGAGTTGATTCAATCACATAATAGTACGTGTGAACGTCCCCACAATAAAGCAATTTGGAGAGGAATTCATAGATTTAATACATTTCATAGACATTAGGGCTGGAAGGGACCCTGAAAGATCATCAAGTCCAGCCCCCTGCCCTAGGGGCAGGAAGTCAGCTAGGGTCAAAGGATAACAGCAAGATTAGCATCCAAATGTTTCTTAAAAGAGTCCAGAGTAGGTGCTTGCACCACCTCTGAAGGGAGTCTATTCCAGGCCTTGGGGGCTCGGACAGTAAATACGTTTTTCCTTATGTCCAGCCTAAAACAGTCTTGGAGGAGCTTGTGACTGTTGGACCTTGTCATCCCTTTGGGCATTCTGGTGATCAGGCATTCCCCCAGATCCTGATGCACACCCCTTATATACTTATAGGCTGCTACCAGGTCACCCCTGAGCCTGCACTTTTCCAGGCTGAAGAGTCCCATGGCTCTCAGCCTCTGTTCATAAGTCCTGTTCTCTTGCCCTCTGGTCATGTGCGTGGCTCTCCTCTGGACTCTCTCAAGCTTTTCCACTCTTCTTGAATTGTGGAGCCCAGAATTGGATGCAGTACTCCAGCTGCGGCCTCACCAAGGCCAAGTACAGTGGAATGATGACATCCCGAGATTTGCTTGAGAAACATCTATGGATGTAAACCAGAGTTTTGTTCTCTTTACCAGCTGTGACATCACGTTGGTGGCTCATGTTCATCTTGTGGTCAATTATTTCCCACCCTCAAGTCTCTTTTGGCCTTGGTGCTAGCAAGCGTAGCACTGCCAAGCCTATAAGCGTGATGTGGGTTTTTTTTCTCTGAGGTGAAGTACCTTGCATTTATCCATATTGAATGTCATCAGGTTTTTATCTGCCCACTTTCTAAGCCTATCAGGATCAGCCTGGATCACCAGCCTATCCTTAGGTGCGGGCACTCTACCCCAAAGTTTGGTGTCATCGATGAACTTGGCCAACTCCGCTACTCCAATTTAGAAACAGTCTTCAGTCACAAAGTTCAGACCCAAAGCTAAGTTTTACCCACATTTAGTGATATTTCGAACTAGTGTTTTAATGCAACCGTAATCCCTTTTTTGATTATTCCTGGATTAAATATATACCCTTCCCCCTATTATTATATGTTTTATCATGTATTATGTTAGACCCCGACTCCAGGTGACACCCAATGACTAGGGAGACAATGATCCAATTGCTCATGGACCTTGTTACTCATTAGCCAGAGCAAGCAGGGAGCAAACACCAGCACGCATTGCTTGAAACAGCTTTATTCAGAATGGAGACAGCTTCAGGTGAGCTCCCTCACAAACACACAGACTATGAAACCTGGGACCAGCATTGAACAATAGTTCTTTCCACATTTATACACTTTGGTTCATGCTCAGTACCATTTATTCCACCCTTGCTCCTCCTTTGTTCCCACCCATCTCTCCTTCTATCTTAAGCTCTGCCTCTGTTTACTGTTTGTTTCACTAACATGGAATTGCTTATGCATTTCACTCATTTACATGTCTTCTTGCTATGAGTGCATGTCTAAGACCTTGACTCCACTTCTTCAGTCAATGGGTGGAATTTGACCAAAACCTGGAAGCTTCTGGGGGCTTCTTCACCAATCACCATTCACCTTTTCGCATATGTTTCTCTCAGATTCTGTTACCAATTATGTGTTGTTTTTTTACATTGAAGTCTGTTTTTTGGTCCCAGGTTGTACCATTTTCAACATTCCTAAGGCTTCACCTCATTCACAGCATGCAGACTTACATAGACTCACTTGCTGCTTTTTCTGAAAAATGGTTCACACAGTTCAGATGGTTACTTAGCATAAGCAAATGGCTGGCTTAGCATAAGCATTCATAAGCAAAATCTGTTTTGCCTTCTAAAGATACATATTTTACAACACTACTATATTGTTAAGAATGTGCTTGCCTAAACGTCTTGCAATGTTACTTTTAATATATCATTCTGCCTTATGGTTAGCAGCTTTTGCTGGCCACAGGTGAAGCCTTTATTCAGCTGCAAATCCAATGCTCCCCAGGATCCAAACATTGTCACCCTAACATATTATTTGGGAAAAAAGACTAAAAACAAAATGAAGCTTCTGTCAATTTGGCTGTATACATGTTTCATATGTGACATCTGATCAGTCAGAAATGAGCTAGTTATACAGTCCTGTGGTAGTCTGACATTTCAATAAATGATAAAACTGGACTTTATGGAATCTGAGATGCTGTCTTTATGTGATGGATCTTTAGGGAACAGTAAAACTAGGGTCACTGTATTCTGGGATAAATCATAACAAGCCCTAGTCTCACCCTTTTCAGAGTCTACAGCAAAACTGTTGAGTCTAGGTTCAATGACAGAAGACAAAGAAAATTGTATAGAAATAAAGAGAAGGAAAGAAATTCAAGCATAAGCAGTCAAACCCTGAAATGCCAAGAGAAGCATGCCAGTATTTTTTTTTTCTGTTCATCATTGTGCTATATTAGTACCTAGGTGCTGTAGTACTGATGGCACACTATAGCTTCCATATGCAACGGGATAAGGTTAAGTCATGAGGTATTATGATTCTGCAAGAGGTGGCTAAGGTAAAGTAAGTAGGAATTTATGGAATCTTGAAAAGAATGCCTCTGATCGGAAACTGAGAAGAGATCATTGGAGAGGTTCTACAGGAACTCGAATCTTGAGTACAGAAGGATAGCAGCTTCCAATTCAGTGGGTATGCATCTACATGTGCCACTATGATGCTGTTGTTACTGTGCCAGCATTTTGTAATTCCTTTTGGAAGTACTAATAGACAGTGTAGTAATAGCTTGTCCTGCACCATGTGCACTGTGCATGGTTATTTTTAGGCACTATGTCACCATAGTGATGAGCTTTAAAAAGGGAGTGCCTCACTATGGCGATGTAGCTACAGCATTGTGGGTTTTGCCCATGGATGCTACATCGCTGTAGCACGTTGTTACAATGATGTAGCGTCATGTATACACACACTTTGTAAGAGTTATTCATAGACAAAACTTGAAAGGGTTCATGTGTCCTTTGGCATATTCATTCATCTGAGACAAAAGGGCATGTTGTGCAAAATAATTTGTCTTCTCTCACACGCACATCAGTTACAATGTGGAGCTGCACTTCTGTCTCCATCTATGATTGTCTACCTCAACAAAAAAATACTTACCTACATATGAAGGGGAAAAGAACAGAGAAGCACTAACCTGGGGACACACACTTACATCTTTCTCTCATATGCAGCAGCTGTGCTCAAGTACTTCATTTGTATGGTAACTTTTGCACCCCTAGAGCAGGATGGGAAAACAGTGGCTTAAGACAATTGTGTTATAAATCACAGCAAACCCACAGTAGGTAGACTCATTCTAAAAAGGGTAACAATAGGGTCAAACCAAATTATATGACCTCCAGGCTTACGTGCCACACTGCTACTTTCAGCACATCTAAAATCTGGTCCTATAGCTTTATGGTTTTAATGTAACTACAGTGTATGGGGAGATAATCAATAAGGTAAATTTCCTGTAACAGTGTACAGTTGTACAACATTCATATTATAATGACTGTAGTATATAACACGTACAGGAAAATGTAAAATTTTGTTCATACTCTATGAAAAATATTAAATAAAACAATTACTAAAATATAGCAATCAGGAAACAGCTTGCAATGGCTCAAGGGAAATAAGGCTTTTAAATATACATTATAAATGTTACACTTACGTAATTCTCCCAGGAGATAAGGAGACTGAAAAAAAAAACCCTTTCTTTTTCTGCCTTAAATAAAAACTTGTGAAGAAAAAAAAATTACAACATGAAATTTTCCATTGGCAAATGGAAAACTGTCCAAATTGTTCAAATCTACTAGGGATTTAAAAAAAAGGGTAAGCTGTGACTGAGGCAGCTTTCTTTGTAAGCCATTATAGATTTTGTTGTAAATTTTAGGAATTAAAGAAATATCTATATCTATCTATCTATCTATCTATCTATCTATCTAGCTATCTATCTAGCTATCTATCTAATTTAATACCTCCAGGAACCTAAAATTGATTGACTTTGTAGTCAAAGGCACAGTATTTCCATTTCATAGTATTTCCATTGTCAAAACCTATTTATAGAGGAATAAAATTTAATTGTGGAAGAAAAAAATTGAGCCTGGGAGCCAGTGTATAGATATGTTGTACTATTTATACATTTTAAGATTAAAGAAAAGATGGTGATCAGTTTTTACATTCATTCTTATAAGTAAAAAAATGATCTGATTTGAAAAGCAAAGCGAAGCAAAGAAAAAAAAATCCAAAGGACATCATCCACAGAACTGAAATTCAGGAAGGCCAGGAAGAAGCAGAATTTACTATTTTCCCCTCAGATCTGCCTGTGAGATCAGTTTATTTGAAAGACAAGTAAAATTGCAGACATATGACATATGGTCACCCTACTTCGTAGTACTGAATTTCTTCTCACTTCTGTTAATCCAGCCCTCAGAATCATCCAGTCCTTCCTAAATGATATCTCAACCCTTATGTATATTGCCAATGCTTTCCAATTTTGTCTTATTAACCATACTTTGTTAGCATACTTCCACTTTTGTAACAAGTTCATCAATAACATTTTAAATAGGATCAGGCCCAAAACTAATCCTTACAGAACTCTACTTTTCCTCCTCATAAACTATCCATTGATTTCTCCCATTTAGCCAGTTCCATACTTACCTTACAATTTCTCTACTATTTCCTCTCTTATCTAGTCTAAATAATGATTTTTATATAGCATTTTAAGAAAACAATGGGATATAGAGTTTTTCCTAAACTGAGAAAATCTGGTGTCTTATCAATGAAATCTATACAGTTAGTATGGAAAGATTTAGTTTTAGTAAATATACATTGTATTTATTTTTTTTTCCACTTCCACTTAATAATATCCTTAATTATTGTTTCTTGCAAAAATTATACAAGGTTTTAAAAACTTACATAAAATAGATTTCAGACCAATGGCTCTATACTTTTTGGGATCACTTCTTTTCTCCTTAAATATAAGGACAGGTTTCCCTTGATTTATGTGGGTTCTATATATGCAAATTCACTTTTATTCAATGACTCTTTCTCTACCCAAATTTGTTATATGTGAGGTAAATACACTCTTATTCAGTTTCAGCCAGACTGGCTGACGTGCTTGACCAGGGGATGGGGGGAGTACTGCCACTGCAAGCCCACTGGGCAGTTTTTGTAAACCCAGCAGGCTAAGATACTTAAGGGAACCCACCCCTACCCAAGCCCCAGAGGGATCTGTAGGAAGGCAAGGACCCACAATGGAACACTTACATGCCTGTACACCAATCCCAAGAGCCTGGAGAACAAACAGAAGGAACTGATCCTCCTGCTAAACCAAAAGGATTACAATCTCATAGGGAAAATGGAGACCTGGTGGGACTCCATCTATGACTGGGTCACAGGTATAGATGACTATACCTCATATAGGAGAAATCATGTGGATAAAAGGGTCGGGGGTAGCTTTCTATGTCAAGGAAAGCTACACATCCCTGCAAGCTCATATTGGCACCCAGGGCAGATGACTGGAGACTCTCTGGGTCAAAATCTGTGGCAAACAAGACACAGGGGACACAATGGTGGGGGTCTACTCTAGATCTCTTATCTAGGATCAAGAACTTGACCAGGAATTCACCAGGGAACTGGCTGAGGCTGCATGCTCCATGTGCATGGTTGTCATGGGAGATTTCAACTACTCTGACATCTCATGGGAAGAGCACTCAGTCACAAGCTTCCTCATGCACATGGATGAGCTCTATCTGACTCAAGAAGTCTATGGACTGATGAGAGGCAAAGCGCTGCTTGACCTGGTACTGGCAATGGGGGATGACTTAATCAGCAACCTAACAATTGAAGGGAAGGTGGGAGACAGTGACCATGAGCTGATCACCTTCACCATCCACTATAAAGCTGGCAAGTAAGTCAGCAAAGCAGAAGTCCTTGACTTCAGGAAAGCTGACTTTGACAACCTCAGAAGGCTTGTTGGTGAAGCCCTAAGGGACCATGATCCAAAGGGGAGGGGTGTTCAGGATGACAGGTTGCTCCTCAAGGGACTGATCCTGGAAGCACAAGCAATGTCTATCCTGTCTCAGAGGAAAGGCAGCAAAAGGGCACAGCAGCCCCCTTGGCTCTCCAGGGAACTAGTGGACCACCTGCGACTAAAAAGAAAGGTCTATAAAGGATGGAAGGCTGAATCCACCCCAAAGGAGGAGTACTCTATACTGGTCCAGACCTGTAGGGAGTGAACTAAGAAAGCCAAGGCTGTGATTGAACTCCAACTGGCTACACATATCAAGGACAATAAAAAGTCCTTTTTTAGATATGTGGGGGGCTGGAGAAAAAGCAAGGGTAACATTGGAGCCCTGCTAAACCATATAGGTCAACTGACAACTGACACCCAGGAAAAAGCCAACCTGCTCAATGGATATTTTGCGTTGGTTTTTCACCAGCCCCGAGGGACAGCCCTGCTCAATATGGTATGGGAAGACTAGGGTGAGGGAGAACTGTTACCCTTCACCAATTTGACCATGTGAAGGAACACCTTGAGAGGCTGGACACCTTCAAGTCAGCTGGCCCAGACAGCTTACATCCCAGGGTACTTAAGGAGCTGGCAAGCATGTTTGAGAACTTGTGGTGCTCATGTGAAGTGCCAGAAGATTGGAAGAAGGCCAATGTGGTGCCTGCCTATCTTCAAGAAAGGGAGGAAAGTAGATCTGGGGAACTACAGGCCCATCAGCCTGACCTCCATCCCAAGGAAGATCTTGGAAAAAATCATCAAAGAGACCATTCTTGACAAACAGGCTGAAGGCAACTTCTTGAGGGATAGCCAGCACGGGTTCGTTGCGGGTTGTTCTTGCCTGACCATTATCATCTCCTTCTATGAATAGGTGACATATCACTTGGACAAGGGAGAAGAGATTGATATCATATATCTCAACTTTAAAAAAGCTTTCGATCTGGTATCCCATGATCGCCTTATAAAAAAAATGGCCAATTGCGGCCTCAGCTACATCACAGTCCATTGGCTGGGAAATTGGCTTCGAGGTCAGACCCAGAGAATGGTAATTGACAGAAGTCAATCATTGTGGTGAATCGTGACCAGTGGGGTCCCCCAAGGCTCCATCCTTGGGCCTATCCTTTTCAACATCTTCATTAATGATGTGGACATTTGTGTCAGAAGCGACTGGCCAAATTTGCTGATGACACCAAACTTTGGAGAAAAGCATCCACACCCAAAGTCAGGATGGTGATCCAAGCTGACCTTGATAGGCTCGGAAAATAGGTGGGTGAAAACCTGATGGCCTTCAATTCCAAAAAAAGCAAGGTACTACACCTTGGGAAGAAAAACCTGCAGCATGCTTATAGGCTTGGCAGTGCTACGCTTGCTAGCACCACGGCTTAAAGGGACTTGGGGGTCATGATTGACCACAAGATGAATATGAGCCTCCAATGTGATGTTGCAGCTGGCAAAGTGAGCAAAACTCTGGCTTGCATCCATAGATGCTTCTCCAGCAAATCCCAGGATGTCATCCTCCCACTGTACTCGGCCTTGGTGAGGTCACAGCTGGAGTACTGTATCCAATTCTGGCCTCCACAATTCAAAACGTATGTGGAGAAGCTTGAAAGAGTGCAGAGGAGAGCCACATGCATGATCAGAGGTCAGGAAAACAGGTCTTATGATGAGAGGCTGAGAGCCATGGGACTCTTCAGCCTGAAAAAGCACAGGATCAGGAGGGTCTTGGTGGCTGCCTATCAGTATATAAGGGCAGCATCACCGGTCTCTTCCCAGCCCTCAGGGCTAGCAGTGCCTGCTCTTGTCCCGCTGCAGGCTGGAGCCAGTAGCCACTGCAGGCTGGGGCTGGCAGTGGCACCAGGCTCTTCCTGGTACTTGGGACAGTTGACAGCCTACAATGGGATGAGAGCAGGCTGGGGCCAGTGGCCACTGCAGGCTGGAGTCAGCAGCAGCACCAGACTCTTCCCAGTGCTCAGGATAGGCCATGGTGATGAGAGTGGGGCTGCTGCCCCCCCAAAATTTGCCGTAGCCCTCCCAACCTTTCCTCACCATGCTGCTGCCAGTCCCAGCTTGTACTGCTAGCTCCAAGCACTGGGAAGATCCTGGTGCTGTGGCCTGGTCCTGCTCTTTCCACTGCAGGCTGCCTCCTTTCCTGAGTACTGGGAAAAGCCCAGTGCCGTCACCAGCCCCAGCCTGGAGCAGCTGCTGGCCCCACCCAGCAACACCATGAGAGCAAGCCACTGCCTGACCTGAGAGTTCAGTGCTACCCCTGTTGCAGCCCTGGGAGCTGCCAACACCACCAGCTTGCAGCCGATGTGCTGTACCACACCATTCCCACTGCCCCTTCCCTAGTCCCAGCCCCACTCCCTCCCTCCCCCCCTCACTGCCATGGGAATGTATCCATATTTGTTACATTATAAACTGGGTTCCCCTTATGCAAATTCAATTGATGAGCAGTTTTCTGGGAATGCACCTACCGCATGAAGTGAGGGAAACCTGTAATACGTTGGCTATTAACCAGTCATATGGCAAATGAATAATGTTTTAAGCACTACTACTTTTTCATCAACTGTATATACTAGAATTGGAAGTATTCTAAATGGAAGACAGAATGGGTTTTGAAGTAATAGTATAAGTAGTGTCTTGAAGTACAATTTTACACTTCATTCATCACTCTGAGAAATACTAAAGCTGACTAGTCCCATAAATACAGAAAGACCATTTGTATGAGTAAATGCTAATACACCTGTGAATGATTGCAGAATCAGGCAGTTAGGCCTGAGTTAGTTAAACATTACAGCACACATTTAACTTTCAGCCTGTGTGTTACGTCCCCTAGATTTCAATGCTTTTACTAATCTTAATTTTGATGCCCAATTAGACCCCAAAGACTTAGTGATCACATCCACACATGCAAGCACTTGCACTTGCAGCAGCTCAAGTAGAAGTGGTGCAACCTTGAGCCAGGGCTTTTTGTGTCAATGCACATGCTCAGACATGCACTTTGTTGTGGAACAAATTGTGCCACTTGGAGCAAAATAACCTTGCCTGGCTCCTCCCAGATCTGCAGCCAGGAGAAGCTAGAGCACGGGGCCAGCACCTGTGCTGTCCCCATCCATACAAAAAGCTGCCCTGGCAAGTAGTTTCAGGGCTACTCGCTCTCAATAATTTCTGGGGCCCAACCAGTTGGTACCTGGGGACACTACCCCTTGTGCCAACTGGACTGCTGAAGCAGCCCTGAGAGTTCCCTGCACTCTTTACCCACTGCAGCAGTCTGGCAGTGGGGGCTGCTGACTGGCTGTGATCTACTGCACACCTGCCAGACCCAGATGGGGACTGCACAGCCACTAGAGGCATCTTCCCCTATGGGCCAGCTACCAGTGGGCTGTGGTTGCAGAGCTGGCCTTTGTGCAGCACTACTGCCATGTGTGCCTTCTGCCTGGTCATCTGGGAAGCTATTGCCCAGAAGATGTACCGGGTGTGGTGGCCTGCTTTGAACTATCAAAGCATGTCCTCCTGGCCCCATTTGTCCAGGAGGTCAGCCACAGTCAGCTGGGTCCAAGGTGCCAGCTCTGAGCAGGCAGGGTCCTGCCACTGGCCTCCACGGCAGGAAATCTGGTGTAGGAAAACCTCAGTTAGGCTCTGGGGGTGGTGAGAGACATATGAGTGAAAGCCCACTGCATCCCTGCTCCCCCAAAGCCCCCCAGAGACCCCCCAGCAGCCATGGAACCCCCCCACTGACCCCCAGCACAGCCAGAGGTAAGCGGGTCCTGTGGTGGGAGGGGGTTAACCCGCAGAGAGTGGGAGGAGGTGGCTGAGTGGAAGATGGGCCAGGTCTTACCCCACCCAGGCCTCTACTTGGCCCAGCCCCCCAGGGAGAGAGAGAAGTAGGGGGAGGGTACCTACTGGTCCTGCTTCAGTGGGGCAGGGTCCCCTGAATCCTGGACAGGGTCCCCCCCAGGCCGAGAGCAGTTTTCCATTTATGGCGGGCCCACTGTGCATACGCGCAGTTTAAAAGGGCCCACCAACAGCAAAAATCCTCATTTAGGCTCCAGGAGCAGTGAGAGATGCACAGGTGAAAGCCTGCTGTGCCCCTGCTCCCCTAAAGCCCCCCAGAGATCCCACATCAGCTTCAGAGCCTCCCATTGACCCCCAGCACAGCCAGAGGTAAGTGGGGCCCATGGTGGGAAGGGGTTAACCCACTGAGAGTGGGAGGAGGTGGCTGTGTGGGAGTCGGGCTGGGTCTCACCCTGCCCAGGCCCCTACTTTGCCCAGCCCCCCAGGGAGCCACGTGACCGGAGCTGCATGAACAGGCTGCGCAAACAGGCATGCTTGTCTGCTGGCTCATAAGGTAGCATGGAGTTCACAGAGTAGGGCACATGGGAGGGTCTGAGGCCCTGCGGCCCTGCCTGCAAACCCCCTAGGGTAGGTAGACTCCGGCCCAGCCCGCCTGCCAGTGGCATGCTGTGGATGGGCACTCGCCGCACCCCGATGGTCATCACCTCAGGGTCTGTGGCCCCCCTCTCTGGCACCTCAGAGATGGCCACCCAGGCGGAGCCCATGGTTCTGGGCTCCATGCAGATGAAGCCTCTGGCTCTCAGCTGCAGGGGTTGCCTGTCCCTTTTTCAGGCTCTGGGGCTCAGGAACATAGCCACCTCCCCTTGTGGGGTCTGCTTCCTACTGGGGTCTCTGGTGCACAATTTGGAGGAGCTCCAGGCCCTAGTCCAGAGACTGCATGCCATCAGGGACTGTGAGCAAGAGATAGACTCCTGCCAGGCCCTCATCCCTTGGGAGCTGGAGGGTAGACCATGGTCTCCCTCCAGGACAAGGGAGGACTCTGGGACCTCCCATTCTGTCCAGTCAAGGGGATGGACCAAGGTGGTCAAGGGCCCTAAGGCCTGCCACACCAAGGCCTGTGCCCTGCTGGAGTTCAGCAAGAGGTACAAAGCTCTTGCAGCCCCAGCACATTCTGCTAAGTTGCCAGCTCCCGCAGGCAACACAGACTTAACTGTAGCTACCATCCCTGCTCTTCCCAAGACAAAACGCAAAGTGTTTGTCATGGAAGACTCCATCCTGAGATGGACTGAGGGGGCAATCTGCCGCCCCAACCCCTTAGTCCAAGAAGTCTGCTGCTTCCCAGGGGCCTGCATCTGAGACATTGCGGAGAAGATCACTAAGCTCCTCCAGCCCACAGACCACTATCCTATGCTCCTTATTCATGTGGGCACCAATGACATGGCTCAGAGCACTCCCAGCTGGATCATGAGGCACTACAGGGATTTGGGAGTGGGGTAAAGGGTTTGTGGGCACAGGTGGTGTTTTCTTCGATCCTCCCAGTTTCAGGGTATGGGCTGAGGAGGGAGAAGAGGATCCAGGTAGATAACCAAAGACTGTGGCACTGGTGTCATCAGGAAGGCTTTGGCTTCCGTGATCACAGCCCGCTCTTTGGTGAGAGAGACAGTGAGCTGCTGGGAAGAGATGGCCTCCACCACTCTGCACTGGGGAGGAGGCTGTTGTCAGCCAGACTGGCTGACCTGCTCCACCGGGCTTTTAACTAAGCCTGCTGGGGGATGGGGGGGGGTACTGCCACTGATGGCCCACTGAGCAACCTTTGCAAAGCCAGCAGGCCAAGGCACTTAAGGGAGCCCACCCCTTCCCCAGTCCTGGTACAATCTATGGGCAAGGCAAGAGTCCACAAGGGGACACTTGCCTGCCTGAACACAAATGCCAGGAGCTTGGGGAATAAGGAGGAGGAACTCATCCTCCTGCTTAACACAAATAATTATGACATCATAGGGATAAAGGAGACTTGGTGGGACTCCACCCATGACTGGACCATGGGTATAGATGGCTATACCCTGTACAGGACAGATCAAGTACAGAAAAGGGGCGGGGGTGTAGCTCTCTATGTTAAAGAAAGCTACACGTCCCTGCAAACTGATATTGGCAACCAGGGTGGATGACTGGAGACCCTCTGGGGACCCTCGTGGCGCACGGGCCAAGTCCCAGAGGACTGGAAAAGGGCTAACGTGGTCCGCATTTTCAAAAAGGGGAGGAAGGAGGACCCGGGCAACTATAGGCCGGTCAGTCTCACCTCCATCCTTGGTAAAGTATTTGAAAAAATTATCAAGGCTCACATTTGTGAGAGCCCGGCAGGACAAATTATGCTGAGGGGAAACCAGCATGGGTTTGTGGCGGGCAGATCGTGCCTGACCAACCCAGTCTCTTTCTATGACCAGGTTACGAAACGCCTGGACACAGGAGGAGGGGTGGATGTCGTATACCTGGACTTCAGGAAGGCCTTCGATACGGTATCCCACCCCATACTGGTGAATAAATTAAGAGGCTGTGATGTGGATGACTGCACAGTCCGGTGGGTGGCGAATTGGCTAGAGGGTCGCACCCAAAGAGTCGTGGTGGATGGGTCGGTCTCGACCTGGAAGGGTGTGGGCAGTGGGGTCCCGCAGGGTTCGGTCCTTGGACCGATACTCTTTAATGTCTTCATCAGCGACTTGGACGTGGGAGTGAAGCTGCAGGCAGACCTGGATAGGTTGGACAAGTGGGCAGAAAACAACAGGATGCAGTTCAACAAGGAGAAATGCAAAGTGCTGCACCTAGGGAGGAAAAATGTCCAGCACACCTACAGCCTAGGGAATGACCTGCTGGGTGGCACGGAGGTGGAAAGGGATCTTGGAGTCCTAGTGGACTCCAAGTTGAACATGAGCCGGCAGTGTGACGAAGCCATCAGAAAAGCCAATGGCACTTTATCGTGCATCAGCAGATGCATGACAAATAGGTCCAGGGAGGTGATACTTCCCCTCTATAGGGCATTGGTCAGACCGCAGTTGGAGTACTGCGTGCAATTCTGGGCGCCACACTTCAAGAAGGATGCGGATAACCTGGAGAGGGTCCAGAGAAGGGCAACTCGTATGGTCAAGGGCCTGCAGACCAAGCCCTACGAGGAGAGACTAGAGAAACTGGACCTTTTCAGCCTCCGCAAGAGAAGGTTGAGAGGCGACCTTGTGGCTGCCTATAAGTTCATCACGGGGGCACAGAAGGCAATTGGTGAGGATTTATTCACCAAGGCGCCCCCGGGGGTTACAAGAAACAATGGCCACAAGCTAGCAGAGAGCAGATTCAGACTGGACATTAGGAAGAACTTCTTCACAGTTCGAGTGGCCAAGGTCTGGAACGGGCTCCCAAGGGAGGTGGTGCTCTCCCCTACCCTGGGGGTCTTCAAGAGGAGGTTAGACGAGTATCTAGCTGGGGTCATTTAGACCCAGCACTCTTTCCTGCTTATGCAGGGGGTCGGACTTGATGATCTATTGAGGTCCCTTCCGACCCTAACATCCCTAACATCTAACATCTATAAAATCCATGGAGAACACGGCACAGGGGACACAACGCTGGGAGTCTACTACAGATCTCCCACCCAAAGTCAAGATCTTGACCAGGAGTTTGCCCAGGAACTGGCTGAGGTCACATGCTCCAGGACCATGGTTGTCATGGGTGACTTCAACTACCCAGACATCTTGTGGGAGGATCACTCAGCAAAATGCAAGTGGTCACAAAGCTTCCTATTGTGCATGGATGACCTCTACCCAACTTAAGAAGTCTACAGGCCAATGAGAGTTAAAGCGCTGCTCAACCTGGTACTGGCAACTGGAGATGACCTAATCGGCGACCTAGTGATTGATGGGAAGCTGGGTAACAGTAACCATAAGCTGATCTCCTTCACCATCTGCCATAAAGCTGGCAAGTCAGTGAGCAACACTGAAGTCCTTGACTTCAGGAAAGCCGACTTTGACAAGCTCAGGAGGCTTGTCAGTGAGGCCCTAAGGGACCACGGCCCCAGGAGGAGAGGGGTTCAGCAAGAGTAGTTGCTTGTCAAGGGACAGATCCTCAATGCACAAGCTGATTTTATTCCATCTCGGAGGAAAGGAAGCAAGGTCCCCCTGGCTCTCCAGGGATCTAGCAGACCTCCTGAGGCTAAAAGTAAAGGCCTACAAAGGATGGAGGATGGGATTCACTTCCAAGGAGTAATATTTTGCACTGGTCCAGTCCTGCAGGGAGCAAACCAGGAAAGCTAAGGCTGCAACTGAACTCCAACTAGCTTTGAGTATCAAGGATAATAAAATGTCCTTTTTCAGATATGTGGGGAGCTGGAGGAAAAGCAAGGGCAACATTGGACCCCTGCTAAACCAGATGGGACAACTGACAGCTGATGCCCAGGAAAAAGCCAACCTATTAAATGGGTACTTTGCACTGGTCCCAACATCAGTCCCATGGGACGCCCATGCCCACTACAGGACAGGGAGGTCCAGGTGAGGGAGATCCCCTTCCTTCCATTAATGCTGACCTCATGAAGGAACACCTTGAGAGGCTTTATACCTTCAAGTCAGCTGGCTCTGACAATCTACACCCCAGGGTACTCAAGGACCTGACGAGCATCATAGCCCAGCCCCTGGCACAGATCTTTGAGAACTCCTGGTGCTCTGACGAAGTTCCCAAAGACTGGTGGTGTCTTTCTTCAAAAATGTGGTGCCTATCTTCAAAAAAGGGAGGAAAGTGGATCCAGCAAACTACAGGCCCATCAGCCTTACCGCTATCCTGGGGAAGGTCTTAGAAAAGTTTATTAAAGAGGCCATCCTTAATGGACTGGCTGAAGCCAACATCCTGAGGGATAGCCAGCATGGGTTTGTTGTGGGTAGGTCTTGCTTGACCAATCTCATTTCCTTTTATGACCAGGTGATCTATCACTTGGACAAGGAAGAAGAAATTGATGTCATATATCTTGACTTCATAAAAGCGTATGGTATCCCTCTTGGCGAAACTGGCCAATTGTGGCCTTGGGTCCATCACGATCCGCTGGCTGGGAAATTGGCTCCGTGGTCTGACCCAGAGGGTGGTAATTGATGCAAATCAATCATCATAGTGCCCTGTGACCAGTGGGGTCCCCCAAGGCTCTTTCCTTGGACCCATATTGTTCAACATCTTTATTAATGATGTGAACATTGGAGTCAGAAGCAGACTAGCCACGTTCGCTGATGACAGCAAACTCTGGAGCAAAATATCCATGCCTGAAGAGAAGAGGGCAATCCAGGCTGACCTGGACAGGCTCAGCAAATGGGCAGACAAGAACCTGATGGTGTTTAACTCTAAAAAATTCAAGGTTCTCCACCTTGGGAGGAAAAAGCTGCAGCATCTTTATAGGCTTAGCAGTGCTACGCTGGCTCGCACTACGGAAGAAATATGCCATACAAGTGTAGATTTCTGCCGTACATTCACATATCATTTGTACCCCACCTGACCCCATCCCCCACTTGCACCCCCAGTCCCCATGGGTGCCCCCCCAACCCCAGACACCACCACTTAAAAAAAATTTTAAAAAAGGAAGAAAAAAGCCTCTACTCACCCTAGAAGCAGGGGCTGAGGCTCCTGGCAGAGCCCCCGCAGGCCACACAGGGAGCACATGGCAGTAGGAAGAAGCAGGGCCTGGGCTGGGGCCACTGGGGCTGTCTCCCTGTCCCATGCTGTGCGGGCGGGGCCCCAATGACACAGGTGGCAGCTGGAACTCATCCCAACGACCCAAGGAGGGCCTGCTGGGAAATGGAGTCTGGCCACAGGCCAGATCCATCATTTTGCCCACCCCTGGGCAAGAGGTGACCCACATGGTCACAAGCTGGCTGTCCTGCACATGTACAGTGAGCTTTGAGCTCACTGCCTGGTCAGCATGGGCTCCTACAACTCTGCATGAAGCAGGAACGCTGAGCTCCATGAACGATGTGTGGCCCTTGAGGATGCAGCAGTGGTGGTGGTGGTGGTGGTGGCGGCAGGGATATGGCAGCAGCAAGCAGGGAGCTCCCTTAGGTGGCCATGGAGGTGTTGGCAGCGGGGTGTGGGGGGTGACCACAGACAGGTTGACCACCAGCATCTGCAGGTAGCGTCAGCAGCATCCAGCAGCGATCAGTGACTGCACACAGATGCCACTGCTGGTGTTGGCAGTGGGTGAAGGGGGAGCAGCAACTGCCAGCAGGTGCCCTTGGGAGTAGCGGCGGTGGCCAATTGCAGGGGGTACACCGCGAATCTCAGGGGGTGCACATGTACTCGCGTACACCCCTACATATCACCAGTGCTGAGCTCACCAGATAATTGGGGCAGGTCTGGCCAGAGCCTCTACTTTCAAGAGGCTCTGGGGCCCTTGGTTTGAACACTGCTGCTGTTCTCTTTCCCTCCCTCCCTCCTTCTCTCTGATGAATTCAAAGGAGAGAATAAGCAGTAGTGGCAGGACTCACCCTCCTGGGTTCCAGAGTCAGGCAAAAACAGGCACGAAGAGCTCATGTGGGGCACAGCCAAAACAGCAGTGGAGTGGTACTAAGCCAGTACACCCTTTCTGGGTCCTGCCCTGCCAAAGTATAGAAGGAAGGAGTAAACAGATGTTCAAACATGTTGTAAGGCACAATAGACTTCTAGGGAAAAAAATAGTGATGACTGGCACCCAAGTCAGCATGCACAGCTTTATGCCAACTACTTTCTATAAAGAGAACTGGAGAACAACTCATTTACAAGTTTATAACGTAGCTAAGAAAAAATTTTGAATGTTTTTTCTCATACAATTTTGAAACTTCACACAAGAAACTTAGGGACTTAAATAAAACCAGAATGTTGCCAGGGAACTAATATTTTAAAACAAAATATGTAAAACAAATTCTTCAGGCTCTGCAATAAATAATGTGACCAAATATTAGTTCAGATAAAAAGTTGCTATCAAGTTAAAACAAGCTGTTATGAAAACTGGATTAGTTAGGCAAAAATCTGTGTTTCTGGAATCAAATGTGTTTTTTATTTGCCAAGTAAATTAATGTCATTCAAGATTTACACGTTCTTTTAACTGTCATCTGTGTTTATGGCAAAACTGCTTATTTATTCTTCACTTTGTTTTTGGTCTTTTATGAGTTCTCACTCTGCCCCCGTGTTGGGAGAGTGCCTATAACCTAGTAGATGCTACAATACAATTATGTAAATAATAAGTACTGTTAATACCCATTTGCAACAACATCTACTAAGAGCAACATCTGCTTACCAACATTTTTTCCTAGGAACACTTTCCCTACCACTATTAATTGAGATATCATTAGTTGGAAAGATAATTGTACAATATGCCATACAAGTGTAGAATTCTGCCCTACATTCACATATCATTTGTACCCTCTGTTGTGTTCTGATGTTTTAGCATAGTTTTTGACAACAGAAATAGAACATTTATTTTTTGGTTGTCATGATTTTCTTGAAGATATGGGCATTGGTAGATAACATAATAAAATCATATAGCACAATAGATGTGATCACACAAGCCTATCCAAAAGGGTGGATAAATAAATTATATTTAAATTAGGTATTATATTTAAATCAGACTTTCAAATACTATGATAATAAATGTGTAAAAATACTTAGATGTAGAGAAAATAAATGTCCAGAAAAACACCATAGTAAAGAAAACAATGGATGTTATTACATCTATATGTATATATAGTCACATCATAGCTCATAAACCACAAATGAAAAAACCATAAACATTTAACCATATAGTTTACATAAATTATTGATGGTGAAGTCTGTAAATTCTAAGAACTGCATCTCAGTTTTGGAGATGTGATTCTTGGTCCTGTGATTAAACACATACCCCTGCATCCACATTACACTGGTTAGTCATACACCGCTAGTTTGTTGTGAGCCAGGAAAACACAGGCCAAATAAAGAAGAGAATAGACTGATTTTGAGTATTGCAACAGTTACATAATGGTAAGCCCCATAACATGATATGTAACCATTTGGAATCTCCAACAGCCAAAATTAATGCTTCCCTTTTTAAGGCCATACATTTCCTTCTGTAGAATAATCATGAAGAAATGTTAATGGTTAATTATTTGCCACCTTTTCCCCCTATATTTGCTACCACATCCTTCATATGTATTTCCTGACAATGCAAACTATTTGGCTAAGTACAGACAGCCAAAAAGCCTGAGGCTGGATTGATTCAGTCTTCTTGGGTTAGTCTAAGCTGTGTATATTGAACTGATAAGCAAGTGAACAGACATTCACTTTTGATTCTGGAAATGCAGCCACATGCCTGCAGTGGCTCAGGCCAGAAGCTGGAGGATGCTGGAGCAGACAGTTTGGTTCAAGACTAGTCCACCCACTATGGGAGAGGGGGCTTTGGGGGACGTGCAAAGCATCCTGGAATGCTGGGGCACTGTGAGTTAACTTGAATCTGGAGGGGATCTGGGACAGAAGTTCAATAAACCAATTTAACCTAAATCAGTTAAGTCCCCATGGGGGAGCTGATGTCCCCCTACCTCCTGGCCTGCGGGGGATCCCCAGCAGGGCTGGGGGGGGCAGAGATTGGGGGCCCCCACACCTGTCCAGCAGGAGCCCGTCTTAAGGCTCTGGAGGCACAGGTGAGGGAGCTCCGGGAGGAGGTTAGCAGGCTGAGGGGGGGGATCAGGGAGGCGGAGGATGAAACTGACAATGATTTCCTTTCCCTGCAGGACCAGGCACCGAAGGAAGAAGCAGCCTGGGGAGTGCCCTCCACAGCAGAGTGGCAGACGGTCACAGCCAGGACCGGAGCAGCTCGCAGCGAACCAGTACCAGCTTCTCCAATCCGACTGGTGAACAGGTACGAGGCCCTGGCGACCCTGCAGGAGATGGAAGGGGAGGAGGAAACCCTTGGGCAAGAAGAAACACCACATTCTTCACACTCCGAACGGGTCAAGAGATCATGAGGACCCAGAGGAGGAGGCGACGAGTGCTCATCATAGGCGACTCCATCCTGAGAGGTATGGAAGAACCCATCTGTCGCCAGGACCCCTCAGCACAAGAGGTATACTGCCTCCCTGGAGCAAAGATTTGGGATGTGACGGAGGTAATCCAGGCCAGGATCAAGCCCACCGATTACTACCCCATGGTCCTAGTCCATGTGGGTACTAATGATACGGCCAGGAGAACCCCCAATCACCTGATGGCGGACTGCAGTGCTCTGGGTGGCGTGCTGAAGGAGTTCGGTGCACAGGTGGTATTCTCTTCCATCCTACCAGTGAGCGGATGAGGAAGACGGCATGAGAACTGCATCAGAGAAACCAACTGGCGGCTTCGGCAGTGGTGTCTCGAGGCAGGCTTCAGCTTCCTGGACAATGACCCACACATCACGACGAGGGACGTGCTCAGCTGGGATGGGCTTCACCTGTCCCCCAAAGGTAAGCGTGTATTTTCTTCTAGGTTGGCAGATCTCCTCAGGCGGGCTTTAAACTAGGCTCGTCAGGGGGAGGGGAGTACGAGGGCAGGGGAAGCTGTGGACCACCAAACCATGTGGCACCCACAAGGACAGCCCAGCCTGAAGAAAGAGAGCATTGGAAACCTGAAAGCCACGGGGAGACCAGCACTACAGCACAGGTAAGAAACAAGAAGGTAAGAAACAATGGGCCCCTTGGGACTCAGAGCGGGGGGGCGGCAAAGGCACCAGTCGCAGGGCTCAAGTGCCTATATACTAATGCTAGGAGCATGGGGAACAAGCAGGATGAACTAGCGCTCCTGCTTGCACTAAACACCTATGACTTAGTGGGGCTAACAGAAACCTGGTGGGATTCATCCCATGACTGGGCAGTACATATTGAGGGCTATAGATTGTACAGAAAGGACAGGTCGGGGAAGAAAGTGGGGGGGGGATTGCACTTTATGTCAGTGAGCAATATACATCAACCCTCATCAAGACAGAATCCAAGGTTGAGGAAGTAGAAGGATTGTGGGTTAGGCTACATGGGGGGCAAGGAGAAAGGGGTTTGGTGGTAGGGGTCTGCTACAGACCACCACATCAAGGGGAAGAAATAGATGCGGGGCTCCTGAGACAACTCTCGGAGACCATAAAAGCTAAAGAGGCAATAGTCATGGGGGACCTAAACTACCCGGACATCTGCTGGGAGACGCAGACAGCAAAGTCCCACCGCTCACTCAGGTTTCTAACCTGTGTACAGGACCTCCACCTGACACAGGAGGTACATGGTCCCACTAGGGGGAATGCCATACTGGATCTGGTATTGGCAACAGGGGATGACATGGTAGGGGACCTCCAGATCGGTAGCCATCTGGGGGACAGTGATCACCTAATAACAGAATTCAACATAAGATGTCGAGTGGGTAAGGTAACTAGTAGTGTGAAAGTGCTAGACTTTAGGAAAGCTGATCTCAATGAACTCAGGCGATTAGTCAAGGACGCACTGCAGAGTAGGAGTTTTGAAGGGATGGGAGCCCAAGAAGGGTGGCTGTGCCTTAAGGAAACGATCCTTCGGGCACAAAGCAAGACGATCCCCGAGCGAGGATAAAGAGGGAAAGGGGCCAGGAGGCTTCCATGGCTGACCAGAGAAATCCAGGGCAGCCTAAGGGCCAAAAGGGGACCACATAAAAAGTGGAAACAAGGTGAGATCACTAAAGATGAATATACCTCCTCTGCTCGTGCTTGTAGGGAGGCAGTTAGGCAGGCCAAAGCTACCATGGAGCTGAGGATGGCAACCCAAGTAAAAGACAATAAGAAATTGTTTTTTATATATATAGGGAGTAAAAGGAAGGCCCAGGGAGGAATAGGACCACTGCTAAATGGGCAGAAACAATTGGTGACAGACAGGGGGGACAAGGCTGAACTCCTCAACGAGTTCTTTGCTTCAGTGTTCCTAAGTGAGGGACACGACAAGTCTCTCACTGGGGTTGTAGAGAGGCAGCAGCAAGACACCAGACTTCCATGCATAGACCCTGAGATGGTGCAGTGTCACTTGGAAGAACTGGATGCCTTTAACTCGGCAGGCCCGAATGAGCTCCATCCGAGGGTGCTGAAGGCACTGGCCGACATCATTGCAGAGCCACTGGCTGGAATATTTGAACGCTCGTGGCGCATGGGCCAAGTCCTGGAGGACTGGAAAAGAGCTAACGTGGTCCCCATTTTCAAAAAGGGGAGGAAGGAGGACCCAGGCAACTATAGTCCAGTCAGTCTCACCTCCATCCTTGGCAAAGTCTTTGAAAAAATTATCAAGGCTCACATTTGTGAGAGCCCGGCAGGGCAAATTATGCTGAGGGGAAACCAGCACAGGTTCGTGGCGGGCAGATCGTGCCTGACCAATCTAGTCTCTTTCTATGACCAGGTTACGAAATGCCTGGACACAGGAGGAGGGGTGGATGTCGTATACTTACACTTCAGGAAGGCCTTCGATACGGTATCCCACCCTATACTGGTGAACAAGTTAAGAGGCTGTGATGTGGATGACTACACAGTCCGGTGGGTGGCGAATTGGCTAGAGGGTCTCACCCAGAGAGTCGTGGTGGTCCAGGTCGGTCTCGACCTGGAAGGGTGTGGGCAGTGGGGTCCTGCAGGGCTCGGTCCTTGGACCGATACTCTTTAATGTCCTCATCAGTGACTTGGATGAGGGAGTCAAATGTACTCTGTCCAAGTTTGCAGATGACACAAAGCTATGGGGAGATGTGGACAAGCCGGAGGGCAGGGAACAGCTGCAGGCAGACCTGGATAGGTTGGACAAATGGGCAGAAAACAACAGGATGCAGTTCAACAAGGAGAAATGCAAAGTGCTGCACCTAGGGAGGAAAAATGTCCAGCACACCTACAGCCTAGGGAATGACCTGCTGGGTGGCACAGAGGTGGAACGGGGATCTTGGAGTCCTAGTGGACTCCAAGATGAACATGAGTCGGCAGTGTGACGAAGCCATCAAAAAAGCCAATGGCACTTTATCGTGCATCATCAGATGCATGACGAATAGGTCCAAGGAGGTGATACTTCCCCTCTATCGGGCGCTGGTCAGACCGCAGTTGGAGTACTGCGTGCAATTCTGGGCGCCACACTTCAAGAAGGATGCGGATAACCTGGAGAGGGTCCAGAGAAGGGCAGCTCGTATGGTCAAGGGCCTGCAGACCAAGCCCTACGAGGAGAGACTAGAGGAACTGGACCTTTTCAGCCTCCGCAAGAGAAGGTTGAGAGGCGACCTTGTGGCTGCCTATAAGTTCATCACGGGGCCACAGAAGGGAATTGGTGAGTATTTATTCACCAAGGCGCCCCCGGGGGTCACAAGAAACAATGGCCACAAGCTAGCAGAGAGCAGATTTAGATTGGACATTAGGAAGAACTTCTTCACAGTTCGAGTGGCCAAGGTCTGGAACGGGCTCCCAAGGGAGGTGGTCTCCCCTACCCTGGGGGTCTTCAAGAGGAGGTTAGATGAGTATCTAGCTGGGGTCATCTAGACCCAGCACTCTTTCCTGCTTATGCAGGGGGTCGGACTCGATGATCTATTGAGGTCTCTTCCGACCCTAACATCTATGAATCTATGATGCTGCATCCATCCATATTTATCTTAAACCAGTTTCAGCCATTTTGAAAGTAGTTTATGCGTACTGAACTTCTGCTGTGTTACGGATGTGAACCAGTTTCCTATCACTTTATACCGGTTTATGTGTAATTTCTGTCCCTAGCCTGAGGGTCTACAGCTATCAACCCTTACAGAAGAACCTTAGCCTTTTCCTGTAGCACATATAGTTCTGAACTACTCTCCATCCTCTCTCTCTTTTCACCATGGAAGAAGCTGGCACAATTACTATATACTTTCATGATGTCTCCTTAGCAGACCAACTCAGAAAACACTAATGATGTTCCCAGTGGGCACATCTACACATGCATTAATGTGCCTTTTCTAATGCACATTACATTTATTAACTCTAATGTGAGGTATTTAATTAATATGCATTAGACTGTGCTTTTGGAAAGGGACCTGACCAGCTCAAACAAGACCAGCACTGCACTCTCGAAATTTGCTGCTCAATTTTTACTGCATCACAAACAACAAAGGAGAACTTCTGGCCAGATATTCAGGCAGTAAGGAAGTGTGAAGGGGAGGGGTAGCTTGGCTCCCTCCTATAATACTCTGGGGGCATGTCTACATGTGCGCATTTACTACACAGTAACTGAAATGACTGTACAGTACAGGTGTGTGTTTACACGTGCACAACCATATTGCTCAGTAAATATGCTGACATGCCAACTTGAGCATAAGTTTGATACTTGCACCATGCAGGTATCAACTTTATGCGTGATTAGTTACTACACAGTAACGCATGTGTACACGCCTCACTGCACAGTAACACCATGTGTGTAGACTGATTTGGGACTAATTTTAGTCCCACGTCAGTCCACACACAGAGCATTAATGTGCTTTAATGCCTGCACATGTAGATACTGGCTTATTCCCACTTACTGCGCAGACTTACTGCACAGTAAATTTAAGTTGGCGTAAATCAGGGGTGGACAAAATGCAGCCTGTGGGTCAGATGCAGCCTGCTAGGTCATTCTGTCTGGCCCACAGGACCCCTAAAATTTTAGAAAATTAATATTTATCTGCCCCTGGTTGCCTGTCATGCAGCCCTCAATGGCTTGCCAAAACTCAGTAAGTGGCCCTCTGCCCAAAATAATTGCCTGCCCCTGGTGTAAATGCATGTGTAGATACATCCTGAGTAGCTGCCCTGTATGGCTATTTTATAAAACTAAACTCTAAACTTCTGAAGAGTTTCTATAGCAAAACAATGCATTGTTCACTTCTTAATGTGTAGCAACTTATGAATAGTATTTTCTGCTTACCCTAAAGAACACAATCCTCTCTCATTATAACACGTTCAATGTTCTTCGAAGCTGTTCATTCAAACTTTGGTTCTTATGGTAATGCACCATTTGTTGTTAAAGACTATTCTGTTCATACTTCATTCTTAAGCAGATAAGTTACTTGTTTCTGTCTTTCAAAGAAGCTTAGCTCAATGATGTGCTGACTAATTAGACCATAAATAAAACTGCTTAAATTCCAAGCAACAATCAAACACACATTCTCAATTATCATCTAAGTAATGTAGAAGAGCCATCATTTTCTCAGGACAGCACTACACTGAGAAATATTTCTTATTTCGTGCCCTAAAGATAAAGGGGTGAAATCCTTCAATGTCCCCATTGAAGCCAATAACAACATTCTCAAATGCTTTAAACTATGCAGGATTTTACTCAATATTTTTCTACCTGCATGGAGCTCTATGCAGTCCACTCAAAAGACAGATTGCTTCCACACAGCCACAGAGGTTCACTTATGCAAAGCGGGGGTGTAAGAAAATGCATTTTCTCAAGCTGGTGTTATTTCCTATACATTTTTGCTACATATTCAAGTGATACTTCTGTTTAACTATTGTGCCCAACTCATCTCACTGCTTTTGGGATTTATCACATATTGAGAAGCTATGATTTCAGTGGAAACACTGTATACTACTTCAGCTTCAAACCTGACAAAGGAGGCTGATGGTCTGTGTAAAGTGAAAAAATCCCTATAGACTCTAAAGAATGAAGTTCCTTCACAAATTAGACAGAACAGAGCTAATGGTAACATAAGTTCCTGGACACAATCCTAAAGTAAAATATTTCTGCTTAGGAGAGAAATCTGAGGGCAAAGATAGTCAGCATTCTGGTTTTATTTCTGCTATTGTAAGTACTTAGGGGTTATGGATTAGTTTATCTGGTTGTAGGGACTTGAAGGAGTGTCAGGATTACAGAAAGAATGTGAGTGAATCTCAGAAAGGCTGGACAGAAGTCCCTCAGCTTCTGAACTATGCCCATCAATACCTGACCTTGCAGTTGTCAAATTTTAGCAGCTTTTGGCTTCATTGACTTCAAAGAGGGCCCCAAAGGCAGCTCTTGTTAAAACATTTTTTTAAATGAAATGCTTTACTTTGAATGCTACACCACCTATGTAGGCCTGTGAAAAAGATGCTTGATGGCTTTTGAGGTTCTTAAAAATGCTGTTACTTCATTAAAGAAATTACAGATATTTTTACAGTCCTCTTTTCACTAAACTTTCTCTGTGAAAGGGAAACATTAAATAATGACACCAATTATGCTATTGGTTATATTTCAAAAGATAGGAGAGTGCAATTGTTACATTATAGAGTATGTGATACAAGGAATATACTGTATTCATTCAGGCTGGATTTTCTATATGCTCATTAACACAAGGGGTGTTCAAACCCAGCCTATGGGCCAGATTTGCCCCTTGGAGCCATGTCACTTGGCCCACAGAAATTCCCATAGGTCTAAATTTGGTATTGGGGGAGCAGTGACAGTGTTAATTGATCCCCAGCTACCAAATTTATAGAATCATATCATAGAATCATAGAAGTAGGGCCAGAAGGGACCTTCTAGATCTTCAAGTCCGACCCCCTGCCTGGGCAGGAGGAAAACTGGGCTCAAATGACCCCAGCCAGGTAGGCATCGAGCCACTTCTTAAAGACCCCCAGGGTAGGAGCCAGCACTACTTCCCTTGGAAGTTGGTTCCAGATCTTAGCCACCCTAACTGTGAAGTAGTTCTTATGGATGCCTAATCTAAACCTACTCTCCAACAACTTGTGGCCGCTATTCCTTGTTATCCCGGGGGGCGCTAGGGGAAACAAGGTCTCCTCCAAACCCTTCTGGTCCCCCCTGGTGAGTTTATAGATGGTCACAAGGTTCCCCCTCAGCCTTCTCTTGTGAAGGCTAAACAGGTTCAGGTCCCGTAGCCTCTCATTGTAGGGTCTGCCCTGCTGTCCCTGGATCATGTGGGTGGCCCTCCTCTGGACCCTCTCAATGTTGTCCACATCCCTCTTGAAGTGGGGTTCCCAGAACTGGACACAGTACTCCAGCTGTGGCCTGATCAGTGTCATGTAGAGGGGGAGGATCACCTCCTTGGCCCTACTTGAGATGCACAGGGTGGATGCACGATAGGGTCCAGTTAGCCCTGCTGACCGTGACCTCGCATTGTCGGCCCATGTTCATCTTGGAGTCAATGATGACTCCAAGATCCCTTTCTGCCTCCGTGCTCTCAAGAAGGGAGTTTCCCATCTTATAAGTGTGGTACTGGTTACTACTGCCCAAGTGCAGCACCCTGCACTTCTCACGCATCCTGTTTTTGTTAGCCCATCCCTGCAACCTATCCAGGTCTTTCTGCAGTCTTTCCCTCCCTACTAGTGTGCCCACCTCACCCCAAATTTTGGTATTATCAACAAATTTGAACAGGTTGCTTTTCACCCCATCGTCTAAATCACTGATAAAGAAATTGAACAGTGCGGACCCAAGGACCGAGCCCTGGGGGACTCCGCTGCCCACTTCCCACCAGGTCGAATATGACCCATCCACCACCACCCTCTGAGTATGACCCTTCAACCAATTTGCAATCCATCTGACCGTGTAGGCATCAATGCCACAGTCGCCTAGTTTTTAATGAGAATGGGGTGAGAGACAGCATCAAAGGCCTTGCTGAAGTCCGGAAAGACTACATCCATGGCGACACCTGCATCCAATGCTTTTGTGACCTGATCGTAAAAGGCAATCAGGTTGGTCTGACATGACCTGTCCCTAATGAAACCATGCTGTTTGCCCTTGAGCATCATCCCCGATGCCAGCTCATCACAGACGTGCTCCTTGATGATCTTCTCAAAGAGTTTCCCCAGGATTGAGGTAAGACTGACGGGCCTATAGTTGCCCGGGTCCTCCCTCCTCCCTTTTTTAAAGACGGGGACCACATTGGCTATCTTCCAATCATCTGGCACCTGGCCCGAGCACCACAAGCGCTCATAAAGCCATGCCAGGGGCCCTGCAATAACCCCTGCTAGCTCCCTCAACACCCTGGGGTGGAGAGCATCTGGACCTGCTGACTTGAATACGTCCAGCCCTTCCAGAAGCACTCTAACCCAATCCTCCTCAACCTTAGGTCTTGAGGCGTTCCCCTCGAGTCCGTCTTGAAACACGGTGGGGGAGTCCTGGTCTCTGCACAAGAAAATGGAGGATTTCTTGGACCCATGAGGAGCTCTGCATTAGATTAGTCATTTTCTTGGACTTTAGCAAGGCCTTGGATATGGTATCTCATCCCATTCTCATAAATAAATTAAGAGGCTGTTATATAGATGTTTACATGGTCCAGTGGGTGGCAAATTGGCTTAGCGGTCACACCCAGAGAGTGGTAGTAGATGGGTCAGTATTGACCTGAAAGTATGTGGGTACTATGGTCCCACAGGGTTCAGTCTTTAGACCTGTACTCTTCAATATCTTCATAAGTGATTTGGATGTGGATATGAAGTGTACTCTGTCCAAGTTTGTGGACAATACTAAATTTTGGGGTGAAGTGCGCACTCCAGAGAGTAGGGAACGATTGCAGGCAGAATTGGATAGGTTAGAAAAGTTGGCAGTACACAACAGGATGCAATACAACAAGGACAAGTGCAGAGTGCTGCACCTAGGGCACAAAAGTATCCAGCACACCAACTGGCTGGGAAGTGACCCTCTCAGCAGCACAGAAGTGGAAAGGGATCTCGGAGTCATAGTGGACTCCAAGATGAACATGAGTCGTCAGTGTGATGAAATCATCAGCAAAGCTAACCATACTTTATCATACATCAGCAGATGCATGACAAATAGAACCAAGGAGGTGATACTTCCCCCCTATGCGGCATGGGTCAGACCGCAGTTGGAGTACTGTGTTTAGTTTTGGGTGCTGTATTTCAAGAAGGATGTTGATAGACTCGAGAGGATACAGAGGAGAGTCACTCATATGGTCAGTGCTTACACAGCAAGCCCTATGAGGAGAGACTGAGGGACCTGGACCTCTACAGCCTTCACAAGAGAAGGCTGAGAAGTGATCTTGTGGCCATCTACAAATTCATTAGGGGGACACAGCAAGGGAATGGTGAATCGCTGTTCACCAGGGAACCTCTTGAGGTAACAAGGAACAATAGTCACAAACTGACAGAGAGCAGATTTAGGCTAGATATCAGGAAAAACTTCTTCATGGTAAGGGTAGCCAAAATTTGGAATGGGTTTCCAAGAGAGGTGGTGCTCTCCCCTACCTTAGGGGTCTTTAAGAGAATGCTAGATAGGCATCTGGCTGGGGTCATTTGACCCCAGCACCTTTCCTGCCTAGGCAGGGAATCAGACTCAATGATCTGTTGAGGTTCCTTCTGACCCTAGCATCTATGAATCTATGAATCTAAGATCAGCCATGCAGGCAGGGGTGCTCAGGGCGAGATGTGGGCAGCATGGAATCAGATCAGATCCAGGTGTTCAGGGCCCAACCAAGCCATACAGGTCCAAGTTTGGGTGGCAAAGTGCCCAATCTGGGAAGTGTGAAGCAGAATCCAGGCATGAAGGTGGAATCCAGGGGTGTATCCGGGTGGTGCAAGCTGGGAACCAGGTATGCAGGCCCTAAACCAGGCAGTGTAGGGGGTGTGAGATGGGGGTGTGAGGTGGGATTGTGACACGTAGTGGATCCAGGAAGCATGAGTCAGGATCTGGGTGTTCAGGGAGCAATCCAGATGGTATGGGGCCCAATCCAGGCAGCACAAGGCAGGATCTGGGCATGCACTGAACCAAAAGGCTGAGCACCACTGATTTCAGTCGTTAAATATGTCAACCTGTGCTTCAAGAAAATGTTAATAAAATGAGGATTCAGCTGTCAGGACCATTAACATGAGTATTCAAAACACATTCCATCTGATCCATTTGTCCATGATTTTAAACCAAATTCAGTCCTCCAACCATCTGTGCATTTATTTATAAAAGTGCTTGTCACCTCTGTATTTAAGCAAGACTAGCGTAGTCAATCACATTCAGCTCTGCAAGCAAGAGCAGAGCTCCACTGAAATCAATGGTACTTTTTCCATTAAGTGAGACCTATTAATAAAGGGCTTATGATATGACATAACAGTAGTACACACACCTACCCCCACACCCACACTTCTCTAGCAGAGAGATGGTATAATTTCTACATATAAAAAAGAAACCCTTTCCTGTGTTTCATATGTAAAGTGGTGCCCCTTCTTTAGAAGGTGGATACTAATGAAAAGAGGTGGTGTATACAGAATTACCAAAAACTCTAGGATGGCCTATACTAAATAGCTGAAGACAGCAGTAAAACTAACTGCTATAAAAAGCAAAAATGACTCACAGTCTAAAAGACCTTGTGCACGATTCATAGAGCTAGATTTCTCACACCACCACCACCACAAAACAAATAGTTTCCATATACAGTAATTTAATAGAATCATAGAAAGTATTATGGTGGTGCACATGGGTCCTATGCACTTTTTTTTTTTGGTGACAGTCCCCGCCTCAAAGAGTTGAAAACAGCATATAGCTCTGACAGAGAAAGAATGTAATATTTCTGTGTTACAGATTGGGGATGGAGGCACAGATATATAGTGACATATCTAAGAGTTCACTTAATATGACAAAAGGTTTAAACTTAGATTTCTTGGACCAAAAGGCCAAATGTATAAAGCCATATAATCCCTGGTAGTGGCATGGGGAAAGGGGAACAGAAAAGAAGGGCTCTGACAAAAGTGACATTTGTTGCATGATCAGCCCCCTGAAAGCACTTCACAGTTATGCCATGACAGAAGTGCACAACTTCAGAGTGCTTCAAAATTGGCTGATAACATAATGAATGAGGGATCAGATGAGCTCATCTAATGAGGGATCAGATGAAGCACTCCAGAGGTGGAGCACCTTAGAGAACTTCTGTTCTCTAGGGTCAGTTTGTCAGTGTGATTGCCTGCCCCTGGTGTTGTCTGCATGAAGGGAGGATGAAGGAGATGCAAGCTGGGGTTTGCCTGGCCTGAGGTGGAGGTGGGGAAGATGGATTGGAGGCTCCCCATCTTATGTCCCCCCTTCACTCCTGCTTCAGTTCAGGATGGGCAAACCCCAGCCCACAGATCCCCCTCCCTCTCCTCCCTTGCCTCTCCTTTCCTGAAGATAGCACTGAAGCTGGGAGGTGTGGGGGGGGCTGCATCAGCTCAGCCCCAATCATGGGACAGGCAGGCAGATTTGATCTCCTTCCCCCATGACACAACAGGCAAATGTCTATTGAGTTGGCAGGGGGGAGGTGCTCTAACTCATGGTGCTGTATGCAAAGAATGATGAGTTAGAGTGGGGACCTGCATGTTTGTCAGCACCCAAAGTGTTCCTATAACCATTTTTGGAGGAACATGAATATTACAGACCATATATATATATATATATATATATATATATATATATATATATACCAACTACACAATACTACAGGCAATAGGAAAATAACATTTTTAAATAAGGTATGCTATGATCAAAAGTATTTCTGGAAGGGTAGAATTGTCCATCCTCTTTGTGTGTGCTATGTCATAGAATACCATCTCTCTCCAAACTTTGCTATCTGACAATTTGGTTTCCATGGTCACTGAAGAGGGCAGACTCCTCTGGTTCCATCTGCTTCAGGTAACCCTGAGTTGTAACCTGAGCTGTATACATTCCTGAGAGAGGGGGAAGCCGGTTCCCTTTGCCTATGTGACTGGCATCACATACCTGGGTGGGGGGCTTAAACTCCCTATTGTTCTAAGCAATGCCAACATGACTGAGAGGGGCCTAAACACCTGCCAGTCTACCCAGCAACCAGTGATGCATTTTATATTGGTTGGCTGCCAGCCAACAACTGCTGGCCTTCATTGGATCAAGTAAATGAGGTCATAAGAGCTATATAAGTGAAAGACTGCCCAGGAAGAGGGGCAGTAGCCATGATGGGAACTCAGAGAAGCTGGACCATCTAAAACTCTCTCTCTCTCTTGAAACTCATGATCAATTAACTGCCTGCCTCCAGAGGGAATCTCCACCAGGCTCTGGATGATACTCGTGAGTAAGCCACCTGAGATCTAACTAATTATATAGCTTGCAGTAACTCAGATGCATGATCAAAGGCTACTATGCTACTGTTTGCTCCAAGGTATTTTTCTGATATTGCTCTACCCTGTACCCTATTCCAAACCTACTCCTTGTAACCAATAAAGTTCTCCTTTGTACCGACCGAGGAAGACTTATTGGGAGAGGGTCTAGATTATGCCTTGGAGTCCCCTTAGTTCGGCTGACTAAGAAGGACCACTATTGTGCCTCTGACTGAGGGAAGCACCCCAAGTCCTCGCAGTGGGTCAAGTACCCTCAAGGACTACTAGGCCTGTGTTTCCCAGGGAGCACAGGGCCCGGATCAGTCCAGATGTGAGAGGCCCCCAGGAAGGCACTCAGAGCCTGGAAAGTGGTTGGGCACAGTAAGGTGGGTGGCTCAACACAGGAGCACCCTCTACTGGCCTTCCACATGCTATATTGTATCTTTTTTTGGTTTGGGTTTAGGGACCTGGTAGACATTCTACTGTACAAGAGACAGAGGCATACATGCACAACCACCCTAGCTGAAGTATGGCAAAGTTGGGAGTCATAGGGTACTGCTTCTTAGCTCCCTCTGCCCCCAGTAAAGCCAAATAATGAGCTCAGTGACATTCTCTCCTGTTCAGCTGTTGCCATTTTGGCAACAAAACACTATGGGATGGTGGGGCATTAAAACTGGGCCATATGTTAAATTTGTCATGGCAAGATTATACTGTTTGAAGGAGCAAATATCTTGTTGTGGATCCATCATTTTTATAGCATGATAAACAGTGTGAATGTGTGGTTGTTAGCATACTGTCACCCTAATCTTGCATATAAAGATATAAACCACTTGGAACAGAAAGCAGGTCAAGCTAAACATCTATGAGCGAGAAGAAAGGACTGTAATTACTATTGATGACTGAGAAGTAATCTTTATTAGTTGTGAATAGTGTTCTGCATTTTCAGTTTTAATTTATTTATTTATTTTTTAAATCCAGGAATTTTGGGGGGTTTATCTTCCAAACATAGAAACTGGGTTGAAATTTGGATAAAAGGAAGAAAAGAAAAAAAAAATTGGGGAAAATAATATGTTCCCACAGTGGTAAGGGGGGGGAGGGAGTAAGGCTGGGACTAGAGAAGGGGCGGGGTGCAGATCATTCGCCACTCCTGAGGTTCCAGCAGGGAGCAAAGCACAGGGAACTGTCAGGTGTGGGGTGCAGGGGCACAGCTGTTGCTGCTATGTGCACCTCTGGAAGGCTGCAGGCCGGCAGGGCTGTGCTGTGCTCCTCCTGGAGGGCCACGTGCCCCCAGATCTGTGCTTAGGACATTCATCCAGGGCAGCTCCATTTGTCCCTACTCACCCCAGCCCCTGGTCTGTGCTGTTCTGTGGTGCATGCAGCTGGCATCAGCTGCTCCCAGGGTGCTGCAACAGGGGCTGGGGTGAGTGGGAACAAGCAGAGACTTAGGGAGCATAGGGTGAACAGCAGCTTGTCCCCACTCACCCCAGCTCCTGTTGCAACAGCCCCAGAAGCAGCTGACACCACCTGCCTGCACCACAGCATGGCACAGAAGAAGTGGCATGCAGCTGGATGTGGGGGGTGGAACCCAACTTCAATCCTGACCCCAGAACCAGCACTGAAACCTCCCACCCTGCCTGGGGTTAGAGCCCGGAGCTCCACGCCCCTAGGCAGCAGCTCCAGCCCCACAGATCTGTGCAGAGCAGCCGGGTGCAGCACCTGCCACAGGGAGCAGGACTAGGCTCTCCCACCTGCCCCCCTGGTGGGGCTTGCAGCTCTCAGTGTCTGGTGCAGAGCCACAGCCAGAGCCACCAGGGTGCAGCTGGGACCCACCCACCCTGGGAGCAATTCCTGTGGCCTCTCCCACCCTGTCCGTGGTAAGAATTAGGACCCCACAACCCCAGGCAGTGTCTCCAACCACCTTCCCCCGACCCCCATGCAGCTACCGCCCCCCGCTCTGCATGCAGTTGCCGCCCCCTCACCACATCTGGCTGGAAACCTGTGCCTCAGTTAACCAGTACTTTTAGCTTACTAGCACCCCCAGCCATTCTCCACTCATGCCAATTAACAAGGATTTTACTGTACCCAATAAAATTGAGTGAACTGAAAAATGGGTGTAAATCAGTAAAAACCAAATAACTGCAATAAAAATATCAGGGAATTTATCAGTGAAAATTGGTAAAAATTGAAAATGTGGAACACTAGTTGTAAGGGAAACCCATTACATGTCAACTCATAAAAGAATGGGTGTATTTTCAGGGCAAGTATAAAGTATACTTTAGATATGGGTAAAGTGTAGGAATAAATAGTGGGTATGGGAGAGATCCTTGTGGATATGGAAAACTCCCCTCCAATGGGGAAAAAACACTAAAATAAAACCTATTTTAAAACTAATATATCAGTAAGGGGTAAGAGAGAGAGAAATTCACGTGAATCCTTGTGTAACTCTGTAATCATATGCAATTAAGAAAGAAGGTGTAAAACAATAAGAGGAAAAAGGATATAAAATTATTACCCCTTGCATTCTTCATCCTGACCCAAAGAAACTTACTAATAAAAGTCTGACAACTGTTGATGACATAACTTAGAATGTTGGGGGTTTTTTTTTTTTCAATTTAAGAAAAAATATCCTCTCATATGTTGTTAGAATATTACAAAAATCTAGCTAGAGTGGATGAGGAAATCCAAATTAGGAAGTGGAAAGGGAAGAATATTCTGTTGATGTGTTTAAAAAAAACAGGCCCAAAACAAGACTTATGATAGTAAGTAGCATAGTACGATAGGGAAAAGCTCACAGATACCAGGAAATAAGAAGAGGACAAAAAAACCCAAACAATATACTCCAAGTGTAAAACAAGACTAGTGTCATATATTGAGGTGAAAGAGTGATAAATTATTAGTGGAAATGAAAACAGAAGGAAAACAGATGCACCTGTGAACACTCATTCAGATAAATATTACTTTTAAACAAATAGGATGAAGTAGCTGGAGAATTTGCCACATCAATTGTAGAAAAATATATTAATGATTTTAGATGCAAGTATACAGCAAATACAAATGCGAAGGTAAGACGGGAAGTTAAAGAACTATAAAATGATTTATGCTGTCCCTATGCTAATGAGTATTGTGTGACTTATCTGATCAATTAAACCCAACCAAATAAGCAGAGCTATCCAAATGCTTGCTATGTTTTGTGACAACTCTTTAGGTTTCAAAATCCCTTTTTGTTCTGCACTGAAACATAAGCAAAATATTTCTGTTTTTACAAAATGGAATTTGTCAGTCCAAAAAGGGATTACAATGTCAAGTTTTGATTCTGGTTTCTCTCTCTGTCACCAGAAGTGCTGAGAACATCTTGGACATCAGAAAACTTCCTATCAAACAACTCCATTGAAATCTATACATCTTTCCAAAATATGCTTCCAACCTATACTTAATTTTGTAAAGACATTGAAGAATATTTTTGGCAAAAATGGTTCATTTTTTTTTTTTTAGCAGGAAACAGTTTGAATGAATGCCCCCCCTCCCAGTTACTATTTAAGTAGAGTCATTCTGACATGCATATGAGTCACTAGTGACACAGTGTAGGGTGTACATACATCTGCTTACTTTATTATGGAAGTTGAAATATCACAAAGGACAACCAAGTTATTTCCAAGTTTGGGGTATAAAAGTTGGGAAGAGAAATAAATCAGGAATAGATCTTTAAAGTTGAAACTGAAGTGGAACATATTTACCAGAGATATAACTGGGCACTTGAGCATCCTGGTTAGCAGCTATAAACGTGGGCAGCACCAGTCACTGCACTGCTGCCAATGTGGTGATGGCATTGGTGACAGCACAACTGCTGCTTTTTTTTCTTTCCTGCCCCTAGGGTTGGCACCTCCGGTCTTTTGCCGCAGTTGCTCCCCTACCTTTGTTACACTACTGGTATTTACAGATGGCTTTAGGGTCCAGAAAAGTAAGGTAAAGAATAGAGCAAAACACAACATAGAATGAATTGATCAAAATCAAGAGATTATCACCTGATGTTGGGAAAATGGCTAATTCACAGTTTAAGCAATTCAAACAGCATTTATTCTGGAATAAGAATTGTAATAAATGGGGTTCATTACATTCTTATTCCAGCAAGTCTTCTGGAATAAGAATATAATGAACCCCATTTTGTTTGTGGGGTGTCATGAATTTTTTCTTGAGTTTATTTCAGTGATACAGTGAATGTGGTCTCACTGATAATCCCATGCAATCCTATATTTAGCACTGTATAGACTATGCTTTACTGTCTCTGTATAATCTTAAAGATTTTGGTCATAGTTTAATCAAAGGGACCGAGGGATGCAAAATTAATGGAGAGAGAACAGGTGTAACTCCTAAATCTTTCTTGCTACGGTGACAGTAGGACAAGAAGAATTGCCACTCCCAGACACAGACAGGAGACATTATTGGACTAGGCACTCAAGGCACTGTCTGCCTGTAACAGAAAAAATAACTCCTCTATAGCAAAGGCATAAAGAAATGGCCCATCAGCCAGAAAAATGCCAGACGTCCCAGAGAGAGAAATTACTGGAGGGTTCTGGAGACTCACGAGCAGGGATCCTAATTTTCTCTGATAAAACAAATCCTCCCCCCACCTTTTATTTTTAATTGAAAAAAGTAACTAAGTAACTATGGGAAAAATGTGGATTTTGGGTTATTTAATTAATCTTAAAATTGGGTTGTTTTGTTTTGTTTTTTTATCAGAACACCTGGATCTCCTTCTCTCTGTGTCTTTCTAACCTCTCCCTACTCGCTGAACAAAAACGTATCTGTCTCTCCAAAGTATGGTCACTCTCTTAAATATGCCATGGAGGAACAGTGAAGTACTATCTATATATTATTAGAGTTTCATTTCAGTCATCGAAAAATGTGGATTTTGGGTTACTTTTTTTAAAATTAAAAAATTGGGGATTTTTATAATTACAAAAAATACAGGATCCCTGCTCATGAGGAATAGGGACAATGCTTATGGGGAAAGATTGACTGTAACAGCTGTATTATAAGGGCTGTCTGCAAGGTGACTGGGGTCTTTGGATTTTTCCCAAGCTGGAGAGAAGTCCAGTACCCCAGTAGTCTGGGCTGGTAGAACCAGTAGAAAAGCTCATCTCTAAAAACTGGTAGGACTCTCAGGATGGCTACGGTGTAGGCAGATGAGAGGGTAAGAAACATTACTTGTCTTTTTGTTCTGTCTCCAAACCCCTGGTTAGGGTTTTTTTGTATAATTCTTTTATTCTATATAATAAATCCAATCATTGTTTTTCTCCTTACTGATTTACCTGTGGCAAGGAGTGAACTCTGAGTGAGTGATATTTGAAGCTATCCATTCTATAGAGATGGGGACTTAAATTTTCTTCAACAACCCATAGGGCTGGCAGAGATTCCCTTGCTGCATCTGTGAGGTCTGGTATAAAGGGCAGTGGTGCTCAGGCTTGTGAGGATAAGCAGTTATCCCAAGGCAAACTTTGGTCTGTTCCTTGGGACAGTGGGAAGAAATTCAAGGCTCTCGGGTTACTCTGAAGATGGGTTCATGTCAGCAGTGCAGCTGACAGGTTTGGTGCACACCTACCATTTGCTTGAATCACTGTTCTTCCCTGGCATATGCAGGACAGCGACCATACTTTGGAGACACCAGTACTTTTTTTTTTTTCTTTTTTTGTTCAATGAGTAAGGACAGGTTAGAAAGGAACAGAAAGGAGACCCAGGTAAAAAGGATCTGGGGATGTAAGCAGAAGTAAATCTGCTTCAACTGGCCAGGATTTTGCTCTGGGAATATGTGTGTGAATTACACAGGTAGGGCTGGTTTGATTCTGAAGTCTGGAGTCTGCTGGGAAAAGTAGGGAAAGACTTGTTTTAAGCCAGGGAAGGATCTTGCTCTGGACATTTTTCTGTTCAGATTGCACAGGCATAGGGCTGATTTTGGCCCTGGAGTCCTACTTGGGCTAGCTGCACAAGATTGAAGGAAGATCTGCAGTGAGCAGAAGAAACTCAGATGAATTGTTTTGCTCAGGGCAGAGTTCTGTCCACAGGGTCTGCGAGACAGTGACAGACAAGAGATCAGCTGGTGCAAGTGATTGTACCTACTTCAGTGAGGCAGAGTTTAGATGGCTTTGCCAGGACAGGAATACAAATATCACAGGGAAATCATAGTTTCATAGTTGATAGGGCTGGAAGGTACCTAAGCAGATCATCAAGTGCAACCCCCTGCCATGGGCAGAAAAGAATGCTGGGGTCAAACGACCTCGGCTAGGTGATTATGTAGCCTCCTTTTGAAGACCCCAAGGGTAGGAGTGAGCACCACTTCCCTTGGAAATTGGTTCCAGATCCTAGCTGCCCTGACTGTGAAGTAGTGCTTCCTGATATCTACCCTGAATCTACTCAGAGTCAACTTATGGCCATTATTCCTTGTTACTCCTGGTAATGCTTGGGGGAACAGGAACTCTCCCATTGCCTGATAGTCCTCCTTGGCCATGGAAGTAATCAAATCATTACTACACTAGTACTGTCTGCTGAAATCCAAGATTTGTTTTGTCAGTAATTTTCTAGGTGCATCACACTGGGATAAGTCAGACAGGAAAAGACTGTGGTATCATATCTGGTTTTCCCTGGAGGCATGCATTATAGTTAGAATGATGGTACCAAAATTACTCACGCAGACTGTGCCCTGTATCCCACTCTAACTTGCATCTCTTCCTCAGTCCATAGGCCTTGTGCTCACATGGTCACAGGCCAGTAAGCAATACATCTGTTGGGACAGAACCCCCTTGTGCCAAGGCCTATGGCTAAGCATAAGGTCTTACAGGCTTGGGACCAACTGGCTAAGCAGCAGCTCTACAGAAAAAGACCTGGGGGGTTACAGTGGACAATAAGATGGATATGAGTCAGCAGTGTGCTCTTGCTGTCAAGAAGGTTAACAGCATTCTGGGCTGCATTAGTAGGAGCGTTGCCAGCCGATCAAGGGAAGTAATTATTTCCCTCTATTCTGCACTGGTGAGGCCACATCTGGAGTATTGTGCCCCATTATGGACCACCTGCTACAGAAGTTATGTGGACAAGTTGGAGAGAATCCAGTGCAGGGTAATGAAAATGGTTAGGGGGCTGGGGCACACAACTCGAGGAGAGGCTGAGGGAACTGGGCTTATTTAGTCTGCAGAAGAGAAGACTGAGGGGGGATTTGATAGCAGCCTTTAACTACCTGAAGGCTGGTTCCAAAGAAGATGGAGCTAGACTGTTCTCAGTGGTGACAGATGACAGAACAAGGAGCAACAGTCTCAAGTTGCAGCAAGGGGAGTTTAGGTTGGATATTAAGAAAAAAAAAATTCTCACTAGGAAGATGATGAAGCACTGGAACAGGTTAGTACTGAAAGCGGTGCTGGAATCTCCATCCTTGGAGGTTAAGGCCCAGCTCGACAAAGCCCTGTCTGGAATGATCTAGTTGGAGATGGTTCTGCTTTGAGCAGGGGGTTGGAGTAGATGACCTCCTGAGGTCCCTTCCAACCCTAATTTTTTATGATTTTATAATTCTGTGATCCCTTTAACCTTCACTGCTTCTTTTCTTCAAGGCTGAAGGCATTGCTTACCTTTAGAGCGGTCTGTCATACAGAATTCTAGGAATCATTGTCTTTTTATTAGAAACAAAGATTAATTAAACATTGAGGAAAAAAATCAAATTGAGGCAAAAATTGTTTGAAATCTGCATACTCTGAATAGTTTGTAAAAGTTATCAAGATAAGCTTAGTTCAGTTTAGATAAAGTGAAATGTGAAGAATGAAATTCTTGCATGCTTGGAGAATTATATTCCCATCTGATAATTAAAGGTAAAAAAAGCCACAGGCAACATTTATTCTTTCAGTGATTGAATAATATCTCCTTCCCCACATTCATCACTAGAAAGTTTTGTAGGAGTAGTAGAAACTGGAACAGCCCATTGTATGTGGCTGGATAAGAGGAGCATTGGCACTGGATTAATGTCCCAGATACCTTGTTCCAGGTGGACTTTAACCCTCAGACCAACCATGACCTGTCCATTCGATAATAGGCAAATTTTATTGATACAGTAATAGCTGATAAGAAAAATGCAAACAATTCTATATCTACCAGCACTAGAGTGGCCACTGAGTCAAGGTATATCTGGCCAGTATGCAAGCTTCTCCCTGAGGTTCTCTCTCATATGTCAGATGTCAGCAGCCTGAAAGTTGGAGGCCAAGGCCCACCCCCGCACAGTTGGGTGGGCGAGAGGGGCTGGTGGTATGCCTTCTGTCCATAGTGGCCTCAGGTTTCCCTTTTGGGGACCTTTCCTCAGAAATCCCTCCTTTTGTATCCTTTTCCTCTTGCAATGACTCTTCATCTCTGTGCATCATTGATTGGTCTCCCCATGGTCATCATACTGTCCACATTCTGTCCTGTCAGCATCTCTCTCTGTTTCACAAACCCATCACAAGCACATATCCTAATTTGGTCATTTATGGTGTCCTAATTTTGTCCGTTTACCAAAACTAGAAATCCCAAGGGCTCTGCAGTTGGGAACTGTGACATACAGAGTCCATTATCTCCGTTTGGTTACACTGTTCATGTTAGGGAGCAGTGTGATGCACACTTTCAATTGCTCAGCCTGCGTGTTTGCTTGCTCCTTGCCTGTCAGACACAGTGGGCTATGAAGGAAACCGTCACAAACAGGCTTTTAAAAAAAAAAAAAATCAATTAACTCTTACCGCTTCCCTGGACCATTGTTCTAATGCAATATCTACTCTACCTACAAGCCAACTGCTAAAAGAAAACCTCTAAACACCATTTTCTAGCCATCAACCCTCTCCTTGAAAGTCTTACATTTCCACATCATAAATGGAGCATGATCAAGGGAATTACCTGGAATGTTCATGAGATGTCTAGGGAGGACATCTACCAGTTGTCTCAGGAAAAGTATAACAGCATTCGTAGTCGGGGGCTCCAACAGGCTGGATGTTATAATGAATCTTTAACCATTGTCTGAATGTTTCCCATACCCACTCGGACTCAGTCTTTTGCCTCAGCATTCCCTAACCTGGCAACCAAGTTTTAGCCAATTGAGTTGAAGCAGGCCTCTAGTACTGGGGCTGGGGAATATGGCCCGAGATGCCCGTTAAACTTTTTACTCAGCATTCTATGGAACATTCCATTTATCAATCAGCACCCCATCTGGTTGAGAAGATGGCTTTTTAAACCAGGTAAGCATCCCATGATCAGAATCTTTGAGGACCAGACGTGTTCCTGGCAATTATATACCTCCTATACAATGGGCAATGCTTCATTGTCATCCTAACTGGACTGCTTGGTGCCATCATAGCACTACCAGTGCCTCTCCTTACTGACAGATGCTTGAGAAATGCCAAGGGTCAGGCCCCCTTCTGTGCAAATAGCATGCCTGGTCTCTGTTGGGGTACTGCCATTTTACTCCTTGTTCTAGATGTTTACACAAATTCTTGGAATTTGTAATTGAATTGCTATTTCTACTACAAAAAGCTAAAATACATATCTACCACAAACATAAACAAAGAAAACAAAAGGATGACAATAAAAACAAATGGTCAATCTGGCCTTCTCGATTGTTGGCATTGCTGAACTCCAAGGCCCTGGAGGCCATCTTCTACATGATGCACCACTTCCTGTAGCTACTTTGCAGATATTCCATAGCCTATCAAGAAGTTCTGATTTACATTTCACTGTCTAGCATAGTTAATATCGCAACTGGTTACAGCAATAGCATTGTCTTACTTGTTTGGCTGTTTTGTATAATCACTGTGCATCTGGATTTTTCTCTGTACCAAGCAAACTACTTGATGCTTCAGTGATGGTCCACATCCTGCAAAACACAAAGACAAAAAAAAGGGGAGGGGCTGAACCTCCTTTAGGTTAGTTCATGTTATGGAATCACTTGACTGTGGCTGGCTTTTCATGCTCTCATGACCTTTGGCTGGGCCCTGCTCTTTGGCTCTTACTCTCAGTCCCTTTCTGGACTCTGTGGGTCCATTTTCTTGAGCCCTTCTACAGATCTTTCATTCTTAGTTTCTCTCTCCAACGGATCTCTGAAGTCCCCACACTCTCCTCTGGGTCTTAACATTCACTTTATGTGTTTCCCTTTAATTTCCAGCCTTCTTTTCTCTTTAGTGACCTTTATAACTGTGATGGCACACTTTAACCATATCTTTCCTTGGCTGCAGGCTTCACAGTCTATGGTCATTGGCCCCTTCTGGCCATGCTTTCTGCAAACAATCTAGCAAGGTTCTGATGCTTCTGAGACAAAGCTCACAATTCCTACAGTCTATTGTTACATCACACACAATATTTTGGGAAACCTTCAGTCCTGAAAAGAACTTCAAAACTATGCGTCTTTAAAAAAAAAAAAATGCAGGTACCTCTGATAACCTGAGCCACAAGGGGGGGGGGGGGGGGAAAATGGGTCTTATCTCCTCCTGCTCAAAATAGCTTCTCAGCACTGACTCTGCTTACACAGCAGCACTCTCAGTTTTTGTAAACATCTCCCTGCCTTAACAAGCTGTTAACGCTTTCCCTTCTAGTACTAGCCTCACTATTCTTGGAAGGTGGGGGAGCAAAATCATCCCCCATTACCAATGCACAAATCCTGAGAGTGTACAAGAGGCAACTGGAAGTGTAAGTATGTGGCCAGAAGTGCAACAAATAACCTCCTGCACAAAAGACTTTGACACAAACATGGTTACCCAGCTTCAATCCTAGTTGGAATTACCAGACTGTTTCACCTTGCAAACAGGTTTCCACCCATGGTTCCACAGCCTTACCCTACTATGAGTCTTAGCTGATCCCACTACAGAGATACACTCTATATCAACAAATTCCCTGATCCATCAGGTGACTGCCCTTAAGTCCCAGAGTCCCAGTGGCCAATTGTTGGCACTGGACTTGCTCCTAGTCCCCAAGTTACAGGGTCACCATCCCAGCAGAGTCACCAATTGTTGGCACTATATTTATGACCCAGGTACCTTGTTCTTGGAAGACCCAAACCCTCAAACTGACCATAGGGAAACCAATCAACAATGCCCAGAGATGAAGAGGCATCAGAGAAGGAAAAGGATACAGGAGGAGAGTTTGCAAAGCAGCAAAGAGTCACCAAGAGAGGAATCCAAGGTCACCATGGATAGAGGGCAAACCAACACCCTATCTCACCCACCCAAGTGGGGGTGCAGTGGGGGGGGGGGGGGAGCCTAGGTCAGCAGCCTGGAGGTTGGTGGCATCTGACATTCAAGAAAGAACCTTAGGGCAAAGCTTAAACACTGGCTAAACGTACCTGCCCTGTGATGACAGCTCAAGATTTTATAGCTATAAAATTGTTTGCGTTATTCTTATCTGCTATCACTGTATCAATAAAATTTTCTTGTTGTTGAATAGAGGTTGTGGTCAGTCTGAGGGTTTGGGTCCATGCAGAATGAGGTATCTGGGTCATAAATCCAGTGCTAACAGGGAGATGCATTGTTAATGGAGGCTGTGTATTGACTGAAGGGAAGGATGACAGCTAACTGGCTCTGGTATGCCCCCTATTCTGCCTATTTAAACATATCATGCTTTTTCAAGAATGTCCTCTCTTGTTGCCTGTCCCAGACTCCCTTTATTTTGTTATAGTAAGAAAACCCTGTCTTTTACATGGGCATGAGCAACTGTCTATTTGGGATCAGGAAGGAATTTTTTTATGTCAGATGAACTTGGCACAGGGCCTAGTAGCCTTTTCACTTTTCTGAGTCTATCACTGAGGTATAGCTGGGTTCACAGTAATAAGATTTCAAAGATTTTCATATTAGGAAAATAAAACTGTTAGTCCATTGCAATGTGTGTCCCATGTGGGCAAGGTTAAAAGGGCCAGCTTCCAAAGGAAAATGAGACCTTTGGGCATGCTGGTGAACCTTATGCCTATAGGAGAGGGATACTTGGATCTTTATGGCTTAAGACTTCTTTCCATTTAAGGGCTTCTACTACCCACCACCTTAAGTAGATAAGGTCCTAGGTGGGCCAAAATATTCTACTCCACATTATTGGTGTAGTTTTGTTTTATAAAGTAAACCTTTTTACTGGCAATGAAATACCCTGCATCAGAGAGCAAGGTGGGCACACACAACCCCTTTTTAGTGCTTCCAATTGAATTTAGCTTCATCTGCCTACATATCCTGCTAAGTCTCTTCTCATCTCAAGTTTGTTTTCAGATATATTTCACTGTCCCAGGGGAGCTGGGATGCCAAAAGAACCACGGAGCAGCAAAGAGTCCCGCTTACCTCCCGCAGAGCTGGAAGAGCCAGAGGAAGTGCGCCCGCCAAGAACGCCGGCACAGGTAATGAGCCAGGCATTTATTCGGTTGTGGTAGAGCAGCGGGGGTGAAGGACGTCTCCCGGGAGGAACAAAAAGCGGCCCTGCCGAGGTGGTGGGATAGTTGAGAGAAGGAGAACGGAGGAGCGAGCTAGAGCGAAGAGAGGAGCAGCGGCCACACACGGCGGCAGGGAGAGGAAAAGGCCGAGCCAGAGCCGGCTCCAAGAGACGGAGCGGAGCAACCGGCAGCAGCGCTGGTGGAGGAGCCAGTGCGTCGGTTATCAGCAGAGCCGGTGAGGTAACCGGCTGCAGCACCGGAGACAGAGCTGGAGGGGGAGCTGACTGGGCAATAGACAGCAGAGCCAGTGAAGAAACTGGCTGCCACACCAACAACAGAGCCAGAGGAGGCGCTGATCGGGCGATGGGCAGCAGAGCAGGTGAGGAAACCAGTTGCCTCCCAAGCGGCAGGAACGGTGGAGTAACCGGCCATATTGGAGACGGTAGCGTCGGTGAGGTAACTGGTCACACTATAGACAAAAGAGCCAGCGGAGGAACCGGCTGCATCACGGACTGCAGGATTGGAGCAGGTACCAGGGTAGAAGGGCCAGGCTGGCGTCCCGGTGAGCTGGACACCTGGCTTGAAGATCATTATTGACAGCTGGCAAATCAGGGCCTAAGGTGGCGAGTGGCTGGGGTGTAGGGGAGGACAGAGCCCCAAGACTACCCGCTGAGAAATGTGCCGGCTCTGGTGGCGACCAAGGGAGGACCCCCCACTGGAGTTACATTTGAAGTCATGGCAGGCGAGTTCAGGGGTCCTCCTGACATCAGCAGGAGTAACCTCTGGGGTCCACCCGTAAGCCCAGGGCACACAAGATCTTGGGCCCGGGCAAAGGCGGCACGGGAACACCTCTTAGGGCGGAGGCGGGTACATTCACAAATTCTCTTGATCCAGATAATTTATCTGCCCAGACATTGTTCTTGTTTTAGTTTAACCAGCAAACATCCTGCTTCCCCGTCCCCCCAAATTTGTTAAAAGTAGATCTAAAACAGGCACATTGTCAAGAAGAGCTTTAGTGAAGTTAATTAAGTTCTTTTTAACTGGTTACCTTCCTTGAAAACAACTTCCAACTCTCCAGGTGTGATGAATTCAACATTCTCATTATAGACTTTTGTAATGTATTCTTCACAGAATTCTGTTTCTTATTAAACATAAACCCTTTGCCAGAAAGAGGGATGCTGAGCCACACCAAGGAAACAGACCTGCAAGCATATCTCGTATTTTATGCTGAAAAATACCCTTGGTACATTATGCAAGTTCCAAAAGGCAATATTCCATACAGACAATTCAGATCATGGGTCATAAGTTAACTTGCACAAAAATCCTAGCACAATTATGGCAGATGAATCAAATAAAAATCAGGACTATCTTATACTCCCATTAAACACAAGAAGTCACATCCATTTTTCTTTAACCAAATTTCTACCTGAGCCTCTCTCTATTATGGAACCTTAACAGCATTCATTTTCTGACCTAGAGCCTCTGATAGGCACAAATATCATTTCAGCAATTTATATCAGAACAAATAAATCCAAAACATGTCAAAAAAAAGTGAAACTCAGGTCTAAATAAAACTATTCCACTCCCAATTAACCATAACCCTGCATCCTATTGTAGTCCCAAGAAAGATGAAGAGAAAGAATTGCACCCAGCTATCAATCATTAGCTCTCCTGTGTTTGCATGCTTGATATCACCTGGTTCCAGGTACTTATTAACAAACATTTCCATAAAATGTGTCAGAAATGCAAATTTATTTATTTTTTGATGGGAAAAAAAAAATATCCAAAAAATGTGCGACTACTCTGGGGATAAGGCAAAGGAGAAGTTTTGAGGGCTGGCAACAAAGATTTGTTTTAAAGATATTTAGGAACAAATATAAAGGGAATGTAAAGTACTGCGAGTTTCTTTGGGCGAGAGTTTGGGAACCTCATGCTAGAGTGAAGAAAGAATGAGAGCTTGAAGTGGCACCTCCTTCCTCCTCTATAATATACACAATGGCATCATGTTGCCACCTACCAGTACAATCTGGCTCCAAAATGGTTCACAGATTTTTGTTTGAGAATTTTATTTGGCGCTGCAACACATTGCCCTAGTCTGCTATTGGAACAAAGCTGAGTTTCAAGTATTGTGAAAAATGGGGCTAACTCACCCAAAGATGAAAGGTAATACCGAGTCACTGTGCATGCCAGTCAGCAGCTTTTTCCCTCCTCCACCTTCCCAGAAATCCTCAGTCTATCATTGTATTAATTCTATTCTTCAACTATGCAATCTGTACAGTAGCATACTTCTGAGTGTCTAATGAATTATTTGAATAGATTTTCAGTTGTGTTTTCAGCCACTGTGGTTAACCTTTTTAACTACAGGAGCAGAACTCTTTACCTACAGTAATTTTAGTCGATTTAAATATTAGTTATAAGCATCCAGGGACCCAGCAGGGAAATTCTTCTTTAGAACAGCATGTCACAAAGATTAATTGTATTGGCGAATTACTGTAACACTTCAAGGGGAATGTTTAGTCTCGTTAATTTTATTTAATCAGTTAAATCAAACACATGTTAATGGTAGTGTTAGCTGATAAATTACTACAGCCTTGGGACTACAGCAAAGTATATGCCTACCTTTATACTTCAAGTGATCAGTGTTAATTGTTGCTCTATAGATTAAACAGTAATTTAAGGAACTTTTACAGAGTTCGGTCCTGCAATTGCATTACCTATCTGACATCCAGTGCTAACAAAATGATGCAAAACAATTATACTATTTTTTTGCCAATAACTGAACTCTTATAAAAATGATAAAAACCCTAAAACACTAAGAAGAAAGAAGAGATGCTGAAGAAGGCAACAGAAGATGTAAGACATGTTTTTATTTTGTAGGACAGCAGTGTTACACTGAAGGAACCTGGTTTATATTGAATGACTGCAGATGGGAATTGAGACAAGTTCCTTGGGTTAAGAAAGAGAGCAGGTTTTTGCAGGCAAGTGGACTTTGTTTATATTATCTCAAGAGGGTTGATCCTAGAAGGTCCGAGAGCCCAAGAGGGCTGAGTATACAGGGCAGGGAATAGCCTGGGGTGGGAATATATGCCCATGAGGAGATGAAGAAAGTTTGTCCTCTTAAACGGGCAGAGAGTTGTTTCAGCTGTTGTATTTGTTATAGCCTAGGGACTTAGTTTTGTTACTGTATACTCCAGTGATTTGGGCTGGGCCTGTAAGGAGTGATTTTGGAGGTCCCATTAGTGCTTGTGAGGCACACAATTACTTTGACCCTTACCAAGGGTGGGCTCAAGGCCTGTGCTATTCTTGAGCCCCAGTGAGGGGGCAGTGCAAGGCTACAGAGAAGATGGGAGCCAGGGGCTGGTGCCCAAAAGGGGCACAGTGAGATGCCGGCCAGGATGGAGACATTTTATATCTATTGCTACTGTTATTCATGTATGTTATTATTTCTAAATGTGAAATAATTACTTCCCAAACTTCCTTTGCAATAAATAAGAAAAAACATGAGAAAATTTCTCTTTAACAGTTCAACATCATTAGGAGCCATTTTTTGAGTAATCTAGGAAAGCTTTCATTTAAAGCAGAGAAACAAGTTCAAAGAAGAAAAAGCCACCATTTTGCTGTGTGTGATATAGATACTCTCTTCAGATTTTAGGGCATTTGTTAGACCAATATATATTTCATGGTCAATCTCTAAAGAATATTCAGGTAACATAAAACCTGACAGAGTTAATTAAATCTAGCAAATGCAGTAATTTTTAGTACATTTATTTTTGAAACTGAGATTTACATCTCTCTAGATTTTCCTGTTTCATAATACTGTAATTCAATTAGTAGAGATTTGATATTTAATTTGGATGCCTGAGTATTTTATAGACAAATTAGCTCATTGAAATGGAAATGAATCTGCTAAAAAGTGTTCTTAACATATTGAGATAGATGGTAAAAGCCTGTATTTTGTCATAGTTGATTTTGAAACCAGACCCTACCTAAAATTCTTACATAAATTAATCAAATTTAGAAGGCATATGACTAGATTAGCCAGAAAAAACCAACAGTGTCAGTGGTGTATTGAGATTGTGTCCCTGCTCAGCTATTTTTATCCCATTTAAGTTTTCCTTTTCCTGACAGACTGTTCATATGCTTCCATTTATCTTTAAAAGGGATTAAAGTGATGTTTACAAATGTACCTAGTTGCTAATTCAGGACTGAACTGAAATTCCATTGAAGTTAAGGGAAGGGCATGGCTTAGATTTGACTCATAGCACCACTTAGAGTCCTTAGTTTTGTCAGCAAACAATCATATATGGTTCAGCCTTGCAGAGTGATAGCTGAAGAATGTTGAGTATCACTAAGACTAAGAGTTAGAGTTGTAAAGCAAGTTTTCTACACTGTGGGTGTGTCTATACATTCAATTAGTGTGGCACAATGAACTCCATCACACTTTGTGCCGGACTTAACAGCTCCTGGCATAGCATCTACACATGCACCTGAGATCGCAGCAATTTGAGCTGGGGCAGAGCAGCCCCAGGCTGGCAGCAGGCTTGGGAGGAGGTGGTTTAGGGTAGTACTGTCTTATAGTGGTGAAAATTAGTTTGCTGCAGTCTAATAGTTTTACATATGTAGGCTGTGGGTGCATTTACAGGAGACATTTACCGCAGAGTTGCTCCACAGTAAATGTCTCGGGCATCTACATGTGCAGTGCTATTAGAACAGAGTAAACTAATCAACTCTGCCACAGGTTAGTACTTGTACATACAAGTAGTATCCTGTGGCAGAATGTTTTACTTCACAGCTACACACACGTAGACATTGACAGGGTTGGCTGAGGCACAATGGTGCTTCAGTGTGGGGCTAGTCAGCAGGTAGTTCCTGCACTGAAGAACCCATGTGCCCCAGCCAAGCCTTCTGCAGCTCTGGCTGGCAAGCTGATGCCCTGGACTACCTGCTAGCTGGGGCTGCTATGACCCAGCTCAACGTGCTGTGGTGCTGGCCACATGTTCAAATGTGATGCCTGGGAGCAATAATATCAAGTGTGATATGCACTGGAGTTTATTGCTGCACATTACTTACACCACAGCAAATTAGTCTACTGCTTAGTTAAGCACATGTATAGATGCACCCTGTGAAAAGAAACCAAACAAGCACTGTTTGCTTAAAAAATAGTTTAAAAATAGATAAAGGAACATAGGACTAATTAAATGTAAGTTAATGCAAGCATTTTTGACCATTTAGGAAAACATATACACTCCCTGATATAATTCATTAGAGTGCTTACAGCAGAGGCAAGGGTCATAGTGACTGTCAGAAATCCTTTTCCAGGACTTTGTATAGAAGATTCACGCAACTTAATGAAAATAATTTTTTAAAAGCTAAGAAAATTTGACAACACTGAAAAGATGCTTCTTTCAGGTCCAGAAAGAGACATGAGGTGAAAAAAAATAAACTAATTAAGAAACATTTCCCCATCTGTCCTTTTCTGGCCCTTAACTTCAAAGCAATATTTCTGCTTTGAATAAAATGAATAAATAATCTTGTTATTTATATACCCTTGGCCAGAAAGGCTAGCAGCTCTGAACCAAGGAAGTCAGCAGCATGACTGACTGAAGCATTATGACACTGAAGCATGAACAGGTGCAGTGTGTTGGATAGCTTCATGAGGGAATAATGCTGCATTGTTCAGTCACAGAAAGGGGATTTATTGCTAACAAGATAACAGTTGCTGTGTTATTTAAATTATCCTGGTAAAACCATCTTTCCTGACACCTATTCCCTATGCTACATCTGAAGAACATATGAGCAGGCAATGTGCCATCCAATAAGTTAGACAAGACAGTCACAAGTGTAGGCTGCCTATTGATGATTCATTTCTGCCACGCGTTTGTTACAGGCAGTGTTTCTGCTAAAGTTACGAGAGCTTGCACTGACCTTGTTAAATGGGAATTAATCTAGGCCTGAAAAGATAAAAAACCCAATTAAAAACTGGTTTAGCAAACTATAAGCATCATTGTTGGTAGAGAAAGTTACTTATGTGGAACTATGCTGTGACTTTAATAAATTAACAGGTCACTAGCAGTGCCCAGGAGTACTGAGTGTACCAGTCTGAATGCCTCCAAACTACTAGGGAAACTCAGTGCCAGAGTGCCAAGGTTCTACACACTTAGGTTAAGTCCAGACAGTCAAAAAGCCCATGGCTGAATTGATTCAGTCTTTGCAGAATAGTCTAAACTGCACAAATTAAATTGAAACAGAAGTGAACAGACACTTACCTTTGATTCAGGAAATACAGCCACATGCCTACAGTGGCTCAGGCCAGAGGCCAGGAAGTGCTAGAGCACAGTTCTCTGAATGTGCATTCACTTCCTCTTTCTGTTGTCCCCAAGGTCTCTAGGGTTTCCAGTCCAAAATTATAGCAGCAGGACTCTGCAAGATTGCTCATCACTTCCTTTTCTTGCTTCCAGGTACCTCTGGGATTTGTAGACCACAATCACAGCCAGCTGTAGGCTTGAGTGGAGGAAAGAGTGTTTAACCCCCCTCCCTGACCTCAGATGGGGTTTGCCTGGTGAGGGCAGCCCCACCCCAGACTGGGCTGCATTCCTAGCTGGGCTTGTCCCATCCCCTTATCCCCACCCCCTTATCATCCAGCTGTCACTGCTCTGGAGCAGACAGCACAGCCCAACCTAGGGCTGGAAAGCATGCTGGGCTGGTTGGGGTCTCTGATTTAACTTTAACTAGGAAGGGGTCAGGGACAGAAGTTTTATGAACTGGTTTGACCCAAATCAATTAAGTCAGATACTACATTCAACCACGTTTATGAAACCAGTTCACCCATTTCAAAACTGATTTATGTGCACTGAGCTTCTGTTTTGTTACAGGTTTAAACCAGGTTCTGATCACTTAAACCAGTTTATGTGTAACTTCTGTCCCTAGCCTTAGAAAGGGCAGAGCACACACCAGACTGAGGCAAGCAGCTAAGAGTGGACTGTGACAGAACTACACAATCCAGGTCTTTACCTACTAAAACATGTAGTATTGCTGGTTGTGCTCTACTTCCTACTCCTGCTGTGTTAATGGACTGAGACAGCAGCTGTTGCTTGTAAAGAAACTGATGTGAAGGCAAGTGGTAAAAGACAGAAGCCCTCCTTGATTACATGTGCAGGACTAACAACAGTATGGCCTATAAACTCAACAGCCTACTTAGACTTCCTTGTAAATGGCCAGCAAGAAGCCTAAGTAAAAAATAAAATGCAATGTGCTTTTTTCATCCTGGGTCCTAAAATACTTGACTTTTTCACATTAATGACATAATCCTGGCTTTAAAGGGAGCCTTTTTCCCTCCTTTTTTTGCGGAGGGCTTGCAAATTGGAACCTAGTTAATGTGCTTTATGGAATTATGAAAAATCTTGGGACTTGCTGTCAGGGCCTCCGATCAATCAGGCCTGGCTAGCCCCAGCACTTGAGTCATCACACCTGCCCTTGATCCCTGGCTAATGAGATTTCCCTATTTTTCTGTGGAGGCAAGCAACCAAATTGGCTGCTAAAAGCACCACTCACTGTTTTTTAAGCACACCTGCAGCCCCAGGTTGCAGATATGCCTTGATACAACTTTCATCTGGTCTGGCAAGCCTTGTGTTCACTGCTTCTTCTGATTCTCCTGGTTCCTGACTCAGCTTTGACTTTTCTTGACCTTGAGCTCAGACTTCCCCTGGAACCAGACACCAGCTCTCTGACCCCTCATCTCTGACCTTGGCTTGCTTCTGGATTATGTCCATTGGATTTTGCCTGTCAGTTCTCCTGAAGTTGGTTCTCCATAGACTAGGTCATTCAATGCAGGCCCAGGCTTGGTGCTTTGGTAATCTGTGCTTGTGCATTGCTGATCCCCTAGTTGCCTAGAGGGGCTTACCTTGCAGGTTTGGCCATCTGTGTCTTAGCCAAACCCTCATACTTTCTGGCCCTCTTGAGGAATATATAATAACCATGAAAAAAGTCCCAGGCATTCTTGTCACTTAAAACCATGTATACTCTTAAAATGGATTTCCATCCCTATGACATTTTTTGAGTTTCTGGGGCAAACACTCCAACCTTGTACCTGACAAGAATTATGTAAATGAGATTTGTTTAAATGTCTATTTAAAGAAGGTTTCCAGGTATCACAGTGACTTGCATGCATACTTAAACAGATACTGTAAGTGTTCAAATGAACCAGTCTAAGTTGCGTGGTTTAGTTTGAGCAGCCTAAACCCTTATCAATAGAGCACCATACAAGCATTTGGTATTCAGGGAAGGATGTGTACAGGCAAACTTTTCTAGCAATAACCTTTAGAAAAGGGCCCCCTAGCATGCATCCTAGTGTGCTCTGCAGGCTCCCTGGGCTGCCAGAGATGGCTGATAGCAGCTGAGTGCACAGGGCAGCCCTCAGTGGCTGGCTGTCACTGGAAACCATGTCCCTCTGGGGAGCTCCCAGGCACAGTAACCCCTGCCTCCCTGGTCTAAGTTTCCTATAGTGTGGCTTCCTGAATGTGGCCCCTCTCTTGTTTGTTACAAGAGTGTCAGTTTCTCCACACCCATGCCACCATGTATCCCTGTCCCTCACACACAAGTCCGTAGATCCTTCTTGTTGCTCTCCACAGATCTTGCAAGAGGCTGTGGGACGTTACAGGTGCCCATCTGCATTTTACCTGGAAGATAACTGCACTGGTATGTGCCTTCCACAACAAGACCCAGGATTTCTGTCTTCTGCACAGAACCACTTAACATACACTATGATCACCAAGTGTCCTTGAATTAGCTGACTACTGTCACCTGACTAATGAAGCCAAGACCTTCCACTGACTCTGGGGTGCTCTGGGAGAACCTCCAGATCATCCAGCAGTGGTTCAGGGCCAATGAGACCAGCAGGACCTTGTGGAAGCATGTTGTTCTGAGCACCTGGGATGATGAGCAGTGGCTGCAGGACTTCTGCATGTGCTAGGCTACCTACATGTACATCATCACGCATCTGGACCCCAACATTAAGTGTCAGAACACTGGCATATGGCCATCCCTGACTTTGGAGAAGTGAGTTGCCATTGCCATCTGGAATCTCACCTCCCTGAGAGCCTCCACTCCATCAGCAACCAATTCTGGCACAGGCAAATTTATGGCCAGAGTGGTGGTCCAGATGTACCAGGTCATACAGGACATGTTGAACTGGTTCAGTTGCCTCATCAACCTGCAAGAACCATCACCAGCTTTTGCTGAATGGCTTCCCCAACTTGATGGGAGTAGTCAGCACCACCCACATTCCCATCTGCTGCCTTCCCCAAGGTACTCTAGCCCTCATCAGCCATGAGGGCTTCTTTTCTGTTGTGTTCAGGGTGTTGTCAAACTCCAGGCCCACTTTACCCACATCTTTGCTTACTGGATGGGAAGTGCCCACAATGTCTGCATCTTCTGCAACTCTACCCTCCCTAGATAGTGGAGAATGGACAGCATGCCCCCAAGGTCCTCAAGATCAAGGTTGGCAGTGTCATTGTCCCACCCCTCATCATCAGGGACCTGGCTTGCCCTCTCCTCCCCTGGCTTGTGAAGCCCTATAGGAGAAACCTGAACCACAGAAAAGAACAGTTCAACAGCTGCCTCAGCAGGTGCCATGTAAGTGCACCTTCAGCCACCTCAGGGCACATTGGAGGCTCCTGAGTGTGCAGCTCAAAACAGCCAAGGTGTACATGCTTCACTTCAGCACCACCTCCTGCATCCTGCACAATATCTGTGAGGCCATGGAAAAGTATTTTGTGAGGCCTGGATGGAGGAGGAATAGCATGCTGTGGAACTGCAGTGCAATGAGAAAGCCTGATACTCAGAGGCAACCCACACTGTACCTTTGCCAGAATATGTGCACACAGGACAAAAAAACTGGCAGGGAGTACTGGTCAGGGAACCCCTGATACATTATCTCCTGGACCACCAGGACCTTAGATGATTCCCAGAGGAATAGAGCCTAGGTGCTTTGGGGGCCAGAAACCCTGAGCAGCTAAGCACCAGCCTTGGGCACAGCACCTGTCCATCATGCTGCTCCTGCCTCAGTTTCCTGATCTGTGGGTTTCACACAGCCACTATTTTTCTGGGGGGCTTCATAAGTTGGCTGAGGATGAGGAAAACCTTGGACATATGAGCAAAGGGAAACATTGGGATATGGGGGAATATGGTTTGGGAAAGTGTAGTAGGGCACTGGGATGTGTCTTCTCATTTAAGTGAGCAAGCAACCTGAGACACCGCTTGCAGGTGGAAGAGGGGAGCTAATGAGAGACTCACCTGACTGGAAGAAGGCACAGGCTAGAGCTATATAAGCCCAGAGCCTGCAGCAGTTAGCTAGTCTTTCCCCAGCCACTATGTAGGGAAAGACTCCTGGTTGTATGGCAGCAGTGTTACATTGAAGGAAACTGGTTTATACTGAGTGACTGTAGAGTAGAGAATTAAGACAAGTTCTCTGGGTTAAGAAAGAGAGCAGGTTTTTACAGGCAAGTGGATTTTGTTTATGTTATGTCTAGAGGGTTGAGATGCCTACTAGAAAGTCTGAGAGCTGAAGAGGGTTGAGTAAACAGGCCAGGGAATAGGCCAGGGTGGGAAGATATGCCCATGAGGAGATGAAGAAAGTTGTCCCTCTTAAAGGGACACAGAGCTGTTTCATCTGTTGTGTTTCTTTTATAGCCTAGGGACTTATAGTTTTGTTATTGTTTACTTTAGTGACTTGGGCTTTGCCTGTAAGGGGTGACTTTGGAGGTCCCACTAGTGTCTGTGAGGCACACAGTTGCTTTGAGCTCTTACCAGGGGAAAAATCAAGGCCTGTGCTATTCTTGAGCCTCAGTGAGGGGGCAGTGCAAGGCTACAGAGCAGATGGGAGCTGGGGGCCTGGTGCCCAAGAGGGGAACAGTGATATGGTGGCCAGAGAACCAGTGCCTGGTACCTGAGGGGTACAGCAAAATGGGGGCCAGGGGCCTGGTGCTCAAAGGGGGCATAGCAAGACAGGGACTAGGGGCCCAGTGACCAAGAGGGACACAGCAAAATAGGGGCCAAGGGCCTGGTGCCCAAGGAGCTCAGCCATAGTGGGTCAAGGACCTGGTAGACAGGCCAGAAGCCCAGAGACTGAAGGTAATACATTGAAGCTAGTGCCTCAAAGCCAGGTCCAATGTAGTGGGCCTAGGCAAACAGGCCTAGCAAGATTAAAAGGGGTGGAGGCCGAGGCCCCAACAGAAGGAACAATATTACTATAACATCCACAAAGCTTGGAACGTGGTATAAGGGAGGAAAAGGAGCCATACCACTTGCCCCTCAGGCTACAGGTACCCTACAAGGGCCTAGTCAAGCTAGGAGGGAAACTGCTAGGTTTGAGGCTCACTTTGAGGCTTGTTGGTAGCCTCCCTTAATCACTCTTTAATAGTAAGATCAAGGCATGGCAGAAAAGCAAACTTGAGGGAGAGGCCACATAGTTTGAGCCATAGTTCTACTAAGAGGTGTCACAGCCATCCCAGCAGGTTTGTGACCTGTTACAGAAAGAAACATGCCTCAGTTTACTTTTTATTAGTTGTTAAAAGTAACTGTCTTTAATAAAAAAAATCACTGAACATTAACCATGTTAAAATTGGCTCCTCTTCCTTTTGTTTAACACAAGTGAATAGGGGTAGGGAGAAAGGTTGGGCAGGATGAGAAACAGGTGCTTTGCCAATAGAGAAGCACTGGAACTGAAAAGCGTTGGAGGGAGAAGGGAAGGTTGTTCCCCCAGCACCTTAAGTCCCATGCTCAGGAACAAAGTCTAGGGCCTCTTGGTGTAGGTGAAGGAAAGGTGTGATCCCTAACCCCACTGTCCCCTAGGAGGGATAGGAAAGCACAGGCAGGGATTCACGGAGGCAAGACAGGAGCCAGCTTCACTATGGGGCTATGGGCCCCAAGGAGGCCTGGATGTTCATGCCCATGGGCCCTCAATCCCCCTGTCCCTCTGAGTGGATCCCAACCATGCAGCTCTTGATCAGGCTTTGGAGGTGCCTCATACCCCCAGATTGGGGTTGGCAGATTCCCTCCCTGTTGTGGGTAGAGTGATCCATAGCAACAGGACTATGATCCTAGAGCCCAGACACATGAGTGTGTCATGCCTTCTGAGGCTGAGAGGGCATGACGGCTGCCTGCAGGTGGAAGTGACAGTGTCAGCAGCAGGGGTGTGGCAGCAGTGAGCGGGGACCACCTGCAGGTGACCGCAGTGATGTCAGAGGCAAGGGCAGGCTGAATGGGGACCGCCCACAGGTGGCTGCAGCGATGTTAGGTGGGGGGATGACAAGCACTGAGAGGTGATCAGTGATTACTCACACATACTGCTGGCAGTGTTAGCATTAGCCAATCTCAGGGAGTGCATGTGGATTCGCGTGCACCACCCACCACGCATCGCCAATGCCCAGACATGCTCCTCTGAAGTCCAGTACATGACATGGAGAGGAGACTGGGGTCCCATCTCCAGGCTTTGTCCCAGTGTTAGCCTGGCATGGTGATAAGAAGGGCTGCGGTCATCCCCTAGAAAATGATGGTCCAGTGCCTCATTAGGGCTTTCTTAGCACCACTTAGTGTAGAGAAGAGGAGACTGAGAGGGGATTTAATAGCATCCTTCAACTACCTGAAGGGGGGTTCAAAAGAGGATGAAGCTAGACTGTTCTCAGTGGTGGCAGATGACAGAACAAGGAGCAACAGTCTCAAGTTGCAGCAAGGGAAGTTTAGGTTAGACATTAGGAAGAATTTTCTTCTTTCCAGTAAAACACTGGAACAGGTTATCCAGAGAGGTGGTGAAATCTCCATCCTTGGAGGTTTTTAAGACCTATCTAGACAAAGCCTTGGCTGGGATGATCTAGTTGGGGAAGGTTCAGGTTTGAGGAACAGGTTGGACTAGATGACTTTCTGAGGTCCCTTTCAGTCCTAATTTTCTATGATTCTATATCAGATAGGGAATATACTTCAGAATTACCTAAACTTTTGCAATGAAACCAATCTTATGTTTTCCTTGATGGTTTTCAAGACCCAGGTAGACAAAGCTTTGGCTGGGATGATCTAGTTTGGGATGGTCCTACTTTGAGCAGGGGGTTGGACTAGATGAACTCCTAAGGTCCCTTCCAATCCTAACTTTCTATGATTCTAACTTGGCAGAGGCATCTACATGCTGGCAACAACTGTGCCAGCAATGACCATCCTTGCCCTGAGCATGTATTCGGGGAGTAAATACATTTTGGGTATCTCTTAGCAGTAGCCAGGTCAGCCATCCCCACCCAAGGACCAAATTTATCAGGGTTGCCTTCCTGGTGGCCCATTACTTTCCATCTATCCCCTGCCTTGCAGCAGAAATACCAGAACTGACTCCTGCATGCTGGGAATGGGACTGTGCCAGGCTCTGGGTAGCGAGATGCATTAGTTTGGATCTTTAGTTCTGGGGTTTTAGGTCTATGTCCAAGTCTTGGTGCTCTGGGTCTGTGCCTGATTCTTGGGGGGAGGGGGTCTTGTGGTCAGTGTCTTTGAGTCATAGAATCATAAAAAGTAAGGGATGGGACCTTGAAATATCATTGAGTCCAACACCCTGCTCTGGGCAGGAATACTGCTGAGATCAAATGATCCCAGCAAGGTTTCTGTCCAGCCTCCTCTTGAAAATTTCCAAGGTTGGGGATTGCACCAGCTCCTTGGGAAGTTTATTCCAGATTAGGGTCACCCTTACTGTAAATTTCATAGATTTCATAGATTTCATAGACATTAGGGCTGGAAGGGACCTCGGAAGATCATCGAGTCCAGCCCCCCGCCCAAAGGGCAGGACGTCAGCTGGGGTCATAGGATCCCAGCAAGATAAGCATCCAGTTTCATCTTGAAAGCATCCAGTTTCATCTTGAAATAAATTCTTCCTTGCATCCAACCTGAAACCATCCTCTAACAGTTTATGGCTATTGCTTCTTGTCCTCACTTGGGGCACCCTAATGAATAGTTTTTCTCCCAGATCCTGATACTCACCCCTTAAATACTTATAAATGGCCACCAAGTCCCACCTCAGTCTTCTCTTGCCCAAGCTGAACAGTCCCAGATCCCTTAATCTTTCCTTGTAAGGTTTGTCCTTCAGGCCCTTAATCATTCTTGTGGCCCTTCTCTGGACCCTTTCAAAATTCTCCACATCTTTTTTGAGGTGCAGCACCCAGAACTGGACACAATAATCCAGCTTCAGTTTCACTAATGCTGAGTAGTGAGGAAATCTCACTTCCTTAGCCCTGCTCACAATGCATCGCCTAATGCATCCCAGTATGCTATTAGCTCTGCTGACTACAGTGTCACATTGGTGGCTCATGTTCATCCTGTGATCAATTGTAACCCTGAGCTCCCTTTCAGCCATCATGGTAGCCAGGACATCCCCTAACCTATATTCATGTCACTGGTTACTTCTTCCCACATAAAGCTCTCAGCATTTATTCTTATTGAACTGCATCCAGTTTTTCTCCACCCGCAATTCCAGCTTGTCCAGAAGTACTTGGATCCGCATTCTGTCTCCTAGCTTAACCACTTTTCCCCATAACTTAGTATTGTCTGAAAACTTGGCCAGCATACTTTCCACATCCTCATCTAAATCATTGATAAAGAAGTTGAACAGCACGGGGCCAAGAAACGAACACTGCAGGACACCACTGGCCACCTCCCACCAAGATGATACAGACCCATTCACTAACTCTCTCTGGGTTTGACCCCTTAACTAGTTCCCAACCTACCTGATTCTGGACTCTGTCAGCCCACAATCCCCCTGTTTTTTTAAATATAAGAGCATCATGGGAAACCATATCAAAGGCCTTTTTAAAATCCAAGTTATGACAACTACCACATTTCCCACATCTAAGTGGTTCGTTCCTTGATCATACAAGGAGACGAGGTTGGTCAGACATGATCTGCCCCATGTTGGCTATCCTTCAGCATTATGCCTTCTGCCAGTTTCTCATAAATGGACTTCTTGATAATTTTTTCCAAAATTTTACCCAGTATCAAGGTCAAACTGACTGACCTGTCATTTCCCAAATCCTACTTTCTCCCCTTCTTAAAGATTGGCACCACATAGGCCCTTTATCAGTCTTTTGGGACTTCTCCTGAGCACCATGAGTTTTCAAATACCTTTGCCAATGGTCCTGCAATGACTCCAGCTAATTCCCTAAGCACTGCATATGGGTCTGCATGTGGGTCTTGGGTGCTTTGGGTGGGGTCTTGGAGTTTTGAGTGTATGGTGGTCTGGGCTAGGGTCTTGGGTGTCTGGAGGTCAGGGTTGTGTGCAGGAGACACAGCTGCCTCTACTTTCTGTGTCTCCCTGAATCTCACAGTACTAGGTGGGGTTGGAGAGAGGAGCTGGTTTTTCTTGAGCCCAAGGCAGCTAGTGGAGAGGAATTTGTTTCATGCTCAGATGGAGCAGTGGAGTACAGAGTGTTCCCCTGAAGGTGGGAGCAATACACACTGGGATATTAGTGGACAGAAGAGGAACATCTATCAGTAGGGGACTGTACATGTGTTTGCTAAACCAATCTAAGTCCTATTGGACTAGATTTAAAACTCATCTGATGAGGTTTATATTTCCACCATTTATGCTATTTTTAGGCCATCCTCAGTGTTGTGAATATTTCCACACTTAAAGTTTCTACTGGACTATATACAATTCTGTCAATGGAAATGTAATGGTTCTATGCACCCTAAGTTTCCACTCCTCCAAACATCTGAGAATTATTAGTATCATGAGTAGTCCCACTAAAGTGAAACTCAATAAAGCAACATGCTTTAGTGGACGTTATTCAGACAACTCCAGCAACTAAAGTTGCTCACAGGATTTAATATTTGAGATTGTGTCTAATCATAATACATTTTTCATATCTTTTAATGTATGATAGTCAGAAAGATATCACATCATCTCATACTGTCTTCCAGTAATTACACAATATGTTTCAATGCAACTTTTCATGATTGACTGAAAATTAGAAATGAACTAGAAAGCTACACAATTTGCATTTCAGTTCAACTATTTTTTTGAAAGTCTGTTTACATTATTTATATTTCTGATTTTCCATCTCTGATTCAATTTGGTATGCCCTAATGTACACCATCTTTTTTATGGGGGTGGGGGGGGGAAGGAGGAGCACAATATGAGTTTGTGTGGGAAGGAGGGTAGAGCATTTCTGGTTCATCAGTTTCAGGGTTGGCTAATTTTGACAATAAACAGAGAAGGATGGGCTGCTGTTGGAATTGGAGATTTGTCAATTTTATCTTTAAGATTGGTCTAAATAATCTACTGCTACACAGATGCTTTTAATTTATTTTATATTTCTTCAAAGCAGGTAGCATCAAACTGATTTTTCCACGGCTTTAACATAGAACCAAATGGAAGATATTGAAAATTGCATAAACAAATGAAGCACAAGTTATTACTTGATCATTAGAAAAAAAACTGAATTCAACTGGTAGGTAGATCTTTTTTTGGAAGTTGTGTTTGTTTTATTTATGTCAGAATACTCTGTGGTAGCAGGCAAACTATAACAGATAGCAACGAGTGGAATACGTAAAATAGCAGAGAAGAGGCAAACTTAGAAATCAGGAGGTGAGTATACTGTACTTCTGCAGTAGCCTTTCATCTGTGGATCTAAGTTCAAGGGGAAATTATTTTGTTGGCCTTATGCTAATCCCCTTTTATGCACACCATAAAATCCATCAGACATTTTGGAGCAACTCATTATTATTGACAGTCTCTCCTTAGATGCCTGGGACTGGAATAACAGGAGTACTTTGGGCAGAGTTGTATAGGCAAATTCACACAGCTACTGCTCTGCACTTCAGCCAGCAACTTTAATGATAAATTCACCCTCATACTTCATATGAAATAAAAATTGTTCATGTTCAGTTGTATAATATAAAAATAAATAGTGTAAAGAATATGAAATTCTGATGCATATAAATGTACCGATTTATGTGTGTACCTTACATTAGTCTTCCATAATGGAATATTGCAGCACGCCCTCCAGCAATGTGAATGTGTATTCAGGAGACATATGGTACATTATACATCAGGAAAATTATCCTGTCATAACTGCATAACTGGAATATTAAGTATTCTACTTAATAGGAGCTATATCAAAGTGCAGGAACTCCTCTGGATTTCAATGAGAGAGACGTAAGTGTAGGAAGGACAGATTATCTGGCCATATTTGACCCTAAAGCAGCATATTCAATGACTATCTTACAACAATATATCTTAAGAATATTAAAAAAGCAATGGTTCCCAGGCAGTGCATCAAAAGGGGAAAGATCACCAGAAGTGTCAGCTTTCGTATTTGCCTCGTGATTAGAATAACACAATAGAGCAAGTCTCAGTCTCTTCAAATATTATTTCAAACACAGGATTTTTCCTCTATAAAGTTACAGTATACATTTGCAATGAGCTGATAAATGCCTTGTGTCACAAACAAATTCTACTCAGGTCTACACACACTCAAATCCTCCCTTTCTTAGACAGTATAGGTATATGAGATCTCCAGGGTTTAGGGTCCCACAGGCCCTTGGAAGAAATCTGGGAGAATTTGCAATTTGGATTCTATCGCAGAACAACATCAGTGATGGCAGCACACAGTTGTGTGTGTTATGTAAGTAATGTTGAAGGATCAGCAAAAGAAGAACCCCCTCCTTCAAGAAAAGAGAGAATGATTTTTTTTTTTTTTTTTTTGTACACCACAAAATATGGATTCTTCCTAACTGGGATTTTAAACACAAAATTAGAAGTAGAGAAGAGGTTTGAACATGTAAAGTAATTTTGGCCCTGTTACTGTGGTTACTTTTCAAGTGTCATGTTATTTATAGGGCTACATGTCTACAGGATCTACATGTCGCTATACAGCAACATTGCTATGGTGCCATGCTTTAGTACTTCCTTTTGGCTTTGAAGGCAAAGCTGTGATCATGGATGGAATCAGGATTGAGTGTCAGGGATGGATTAACACAAGGGCCTGTGGGGCCCTGCTAATTTAGTACTTCCAATCCTTTTGAAAGTACTAAAGCGTGGTGCAGTAGAGGTGGCTACTGTACTGTGCGTGTGGTGCACGGTTAGATTTTGCCACTATGTCACTGTAGCAGCATGCTATGCTGGGTGAGCACACCATTATGGTGACATAGCTGGTGATCATGTGTAGTCCCATATGATTTCTATGTCTCCATAGTGTGCCATATGGCAATGTAGCATGTTGCTACGTTGCTGTAGGGCAGTGTGTAGATGTGTCAATAATGTACTTTTGCTTCCTTTGAAAGATTTTCAACTCAGGGACTTCACTGAGTTAATGATTCCTTATTCTACTTGTTACCAGATAAGAACAACAGATACAGTCTCTGTGAAACTTCACTACAACCTGGGTGGATCCAAGGAGATGAAGTGGTGCAGTTGCATACCCCATGTTGGTTGTGCCATACATACCCAGTGAGCTCTCTGAGCTCACTGTCCAATCAACACAACTCTGCATGCAGTGAGCTCTCTGAACTCACTAGCTGATCAGCACAGTTCCTGCTAGAGCTACATGCACAGTGGGCTCATAAAAGTTCTGAGAGGACCCAGGCTGAGCAGTAAGTGAGCTCAGAGACATCATTGCACTTGTCCTGCACAGCTGAAGTAGGTATGGTCATATGCCCTCCACCCTCATTACAGTGGTGGATTAAGATTTACTGGGGCCCTGGGCAAACCGAAAAATGGAGGCCATCCCTCCCCCACCAGGAGCTGCAGCTGTCCCCCTCCCCCCCCCCCCAGGCTACTTGGTGCATCTGGGGCAATCCCAGAGCACAAGCACCATTGAAGTGAAGGCAGCCCCAGCCCTTCTACCCAGCAGGTGTTGCGCAGCCAGAGCTGCAGTCCCCGAGCACTGTGGGATGGGCCAGGACTACCTTGTGGGGCAGAGGGTGTGCATGAGCTCTGCCCCTGGCTGCTTGCCTGCTCCTCTTCCACTCCCCCCCCCCCCCACCAGCCTGGGCATGTTGGGGCTGTCCTGTCCTGTCCCAGTGGCACTGGTGCCAGCAGCTGCCTATAGACAGCAGGGAGCAGGAGCGGGACTGCCCATGGGGCCTCTTGGCAGCAGATGGCCCTGGGAAACCACCCACCCCTAGCCCCTGACACTATCTTGGCCATGCTGCCTCTGGCACCCTAGGGGGCCCCACAGGCCCATGCATTAATCCACCCCCTGACCCACAATCCTGGTTCTATCCATGATCACAGCTCTGCCTTAAAAGCCTTTCTGCTGAAATGGGCACAAGAATGCAAGAAATCAAAGGGAAAAGGTTTTTTGTTTTTTTTTTTACTTGTATGTAATGAAATACCAAAGAGTATTCACAAAATGTACACCTGGTATAAAAGGGAGATACAGCATGTGATCTTTTTGCTAGAACTCTTATCCTCCCTCAACCGTCTCCAATATTGTTTTAAATCCTTTTGTTATTTCACTGCAAAATTTAAGCCCCAATCCTGCAGACATTAATTTCTATGGGATTTCCTGTAAGAGCAAGCTTGATTATGTGCTTGTTGGCAGGATCAGAGTTTAAATGATAAGCTCTTTGCAGAAGGGCCCAATCTTTTTATATACCTCTGCAAATAGTCTATGCTTTTGGGCAATGCAAATATAATACAATGCTCAGGTGGTCACTGTAGATGCATTTTGTTTAGCTTACTGCAATCCATCTATACATTGACAAAGCAACATCATTTAAAAATAACTAAATAGATTAATTTTTAAATATTGTTGTTAAATGGATTAAAAATGTTTTATACCTGAATTACCAGAACTTCTCTAGTCTCTCACAATAATGCAGCCAGCAAAAGCAAACATGCCCATGGGAGCCTCCTGATGTCTTTTCTCTTCTGGCACTAGAGTGAAAAAGACTGCCTCTACTACAACAGCTAGAAAGCTGGAGATTGTACAATTTATGCAGTTTAATGGAAGGGTTGCACTCAGGATTTTTTTTCTTTCCACTCTAAGGCCCAATTTTGTACTGGGGTCTCAGAGAAAATTGTCATGCAAATCAATGTTGATTTTGTTAGAGCACAGAGCTCAAAATGAGGGGGGATTATGGTAACAAAACAAAACATAATAGCCAGCTCTTATTGCTTATACCCAATAAATTGGGAGACAGTGGGCATGTCTACATGTGCATTATGCCAGCTTAAATTTACTGCACAGCAAGTAATAGGCCAGCGTCTACATGTGCAGGTTTCATAGTAGCTAGGGTCAGGAGGGACCTGAACAGATCATCTAGCCTGACCCCCTGCCACAGGCAGGAATGAATGCTGGGTTCACAAGACCCCAGACAGGTGATCGTCCAACCTCCTCTTGAATTTGCCCAAGGTAGGGGCGAGGACCACTTCCCTGGGAAGTTGGTTCCAGATTTTGGCCACCCTAACTGAAAATATTATCTTCTGATCTCTAACCTAAACCTATTCTCCATCAGCTTATTTCCATTGTTCCTTGTCACCCCAGGTGGTGCTGGGGAGAAAAGGGCTCTACCTATTTGCTGTTGATCTCCCCTGATGAGTTTATAGGCAGCCACCAGGTCCCCCCTCAGCCTCCTTTTGTGGAGGCTGAAAAGGTTCAGGTCCCTCAGTCTCTCCTCATAGGACCTGTCCTGCTGCCCTCTCACCAAGTGGGTGGCCCTCCTCTGAACCCTCTCCAGGCTGGCCACATCCCTTTTGAAGTGTGGTGCCCAGTACTGGATGCAGTACTCCAACTGCAGCCTGACCAAAGTCACAAAGAGGGGAGTATCACCTCTCTGAACTGGCTTGAGAAACATCTTTGGATGCATGACAAGGTATGGCTGGCCTTGCTGGCTGCAGTCTGGCATTGACGGCTCATGTTCATCTTGGAGTCGATAATGACTCCAAGATCCCTTTCCGTCTCTGTGCTTTCAAGAGGGGAACTCCCCAGCCTGTATTTTTGCTGTGGATGCCTTATCCCAAGGTGCAGCACCCTGCATTTATGTATGTTAATTTTTTACCCATCCAGCTGTATAGGCATCAATGCCACTGTCACTACATTTATTGATGAGGATGGGGTGAGAGACAGTGTCAAAGGCCTTCTTAAAGTCTAGAAAGACCACGTTCACAGCGACACCATCATCCAAGGATTTAGTTACATGGTCATAAAAGGCAATCAGGTTGGTCAGGCAGGACCTGCCTTTGATGAACCCATGCTGATGGCCCCTGAGCATGCTCTCCCCTGAAGACCCCACACAGATGTGCTCCTTGATGATTCTCTCCAAGATCTTCCCAAGCACTGAGGTGAGGCTTACAGGCCTATAGTTACTTGGGTCCTCCTTCCTAACTTTCTTGAAAATTGGGACCTACATTAGCCAGTTTCCAATTTCCCGGCACCTGACCAGATGACCACAAATGCTCATATAGCCGGGCCGAGGGTTCCGTGATGACCCCTGCCAGCTCCCTCAACACCCTTGGGTGGAGGGCATCTGGACCTGCAGATTTAAAAATGTCTAGCCCTTCCAGAAGATCCTTAACTACATCTGCACTGACTGAAGGCCTGACAGAGCTATCCCCGAGATTGTCCCTACCTCTGGTAGGTGGGATGTCCCAGTCCCTGTTCAAGAAAACAGAGGCAAAGAAACGCCAGAGGCAAAGGTGTTAAAGCACATTAATGAAGTGTGTGCACTGACTTGAGACTAAAGTTAGTCCCAAGTTAGTCCACATACAGTGTAACTGCACAGTAACACACCTACACATGCACTACTGTGCAGTAGCTAATCAGGCATCAATTTAATACCTGCATGATGCCGGTATCAAATTTAGGCTCAAGTCAGCGTAATTCACCATATTTATTACACAGTATGGGTGCACACATGTAGATATGCTCCCATACTGCACGATAATTTTGATTACTGCACATTAAATGCACACATGTAGACATGCTCAGTATACTCTAATGAATGAATTGGGACAGGACAGTCAAGACCAATGGGGTTCTAGCCTGAGTATTGCAGGTGACCCTCTGTCACTGCTCCCTTCTGTAATATTTTTCTCCCTTTCCACCCTTTGCCCTGTCATGTTACTCTTGGAGATGAGGGCTAAACTGCCATTTGTATCTTTGAGGCACATGGCAATTAAAGGTGAGATAGGATCTAATGCATAATCCCCACAATCGTGCTTTCTACCATACCACACTTGCCTGACAGGAGGCGTGACTGTAGAATTAAACATGAGATCCTATCATGTTACATTGCTGGTGCAGGGGGAGCCTAGCTAACAGGCATAAGCTAATAGAAGGTAAATTCAGGCTGGACGTAAGAAAGAACCTTTTCGCTGCAAGGGTCACCAGAATCTGGAACACAGTCCCAGCATAGATGGAGCAGTCACCATCCTTGGAGGTGTTCAAAATGAGCTGGACAAGTACCTTGTTGAGCTCGTCTGAGCCCAATAACTTCCTGCCCATGGCAGAGGACTGGATTTGATGATCTGGCAGGTCCCTTCTGGTCCTTTGATTCTAAGACCAATTGTACCGCAGTCTCATTGGTTTCAAGAGAAGAGCTCAACTTAGGTAAAATTAAACATCTTAGCAAAATCAGAATCTAAAAATATCCCTGTGCACCTGCAAATGACAACTGAAGTCAGTTGAAGTTGCTAGTGTTCTTTTTTTCTAGAAATTGCGCTACTTCTACATAAATGCTTAAATATAGGTAATGGTACCTAGCTTCAGGTATCTGGGCCTGAACATGTGGGTCACACATTCAAGTGTCCTTGTAGCAACCTCAGGTGTATATGTTATTTGCTCACATACAAAGGATTTATTATTGTAAAATACTAGATTAATTACAATGCATCTATAGTAAATTCCCTCATCTATTGAGGTCAAAACTGCCTTTTCCCCCTCAGTTTCCACTCTCCTTCCCAGGGGAAAAAGGAAGAGTTACAAAGAGCATCAAACAGTTACATTTCCAAGACAAATTGCACAAGCTTTGAAATGCAAGAAAGTGGGAAGAGATTTTTTCTTTAAGGCTTGTCTTTGTTCTCATTCCTTGATCTCTTTCAAGATTTACAAAGAAGATGCCAACTTGCTATAGTATAAATGTAGCAAAAACAAGCAAAGGACTTTCTTTAGTCTGCTACTATACATTCTGAGAGTGGAAGGCCATAGTCAACACTCCTGTTTCATATTGCCTAGAGCCTTTATAGACACACACAAGAGGAAAAATAACTTTTGGGTAATGAATAACAGAATTGCTGTTTGATTGATGTCTCTTTTACCTAATACAGCTTATTTGAGACAAGTACATTTTTCTTTTACTGCACCCATTTTTTAAATTAGATTTTTTTAAGGTAGTATTTCATTTAGTTTCTGTTTATATGAAAAATAAATTAACATAAATTTTAAAAAATAGTTAATAACTCTTTGGAAGATTAAACCATTCAAAAAGAATTTGAACACATTTTAAATCTGGTTTAAATTAGCAAGCTGTTAGTCACCTGTTACCAACTGACACAATCATATATACCACCTAATATGACAACATGAATTTTTAAAAAAAGATTTTGCAAAAGGAACTTTTACATTCTTTGTTATGTATGCTGTAATACAAGAATATTGTGTCTTAAAAATCGTGAATTATTTGGCCACGGCACCTCTTGATTAGAGAAGTCACATACTTCAACATATGATATGTGCAAATGGTGAACTTATAATTTTACATTCCACTGTGCTTGTTAGGTAAGTCAGGATTTGAACCTAAGTCTCCAGTAGAGAATTGAAATTTCATTAACTGAATCTTTTTTTAAAAGGCCACTCTGAGGTCTGTCCTAGTTTTAGACCAAAGATAATTTTATAGTCAAATTATAAAGCCTTGAATGTAGTAAAATCCTGGATCAGCTTTGAACAGAATGCTAATGGTGTTACTCTAATAAATCCATTCAGCAAACAGAAAAATCATGTTGTTATCTTAGGTCAGATTGTCAACTCTCATTCAGCAGGAGTTTCCTGAAAGACCACAGTCCACACTCAGAATCCATTGCAGTATTGAAGTGCTGAGCCAGATTCTACAAACTGAACACATGTCTACAGAGTGCAAGGCAATGTGGGACAGAGTTATCTGAGGTAAGTCTGTGCACACAGTTCATGAGTCAGAAGTACAGCCACATTAAACAGAACTGGGTGCAGCACTGTATAAACCCAGCTACACCATTTCTGGATCCAGATCTAACAGTCTCTTGTGTTATATAGATGTAGATGTGTAGTTATTATAGAACATATTACATTCATGCATTAAAAAGGAGATTTTGAGTAACTTAAGAGTAAAAAGTAGAAAAGATGAGAAAAATGCTGATATTACACATGATTTAAAATGTTTAAGAAAAATAACTGTATAAGTTTTAACTGCATAATCAACAAAATGTAACTGAACTGGCCTGGGCTTTGGAAGAACAGGATTCATGATTCTCTCACAGACAAACAGTACAACCTCCTTTTCTATAACACAGAGTTAATGACACTTCTCCTCTGGCTTTGGTTTATCCATGCAGATTGTAAACTGTTTTGGGCAGAGATTCTCTTACTGTAAGTTTGTATGGGGCCAAGTACAACATGGACTCCAAATCAGAGGGAGTCTGGAGCTACGGCCATACAGGTTTATCCCTACGCATATGTATACTTTAACATTAATACAAATGTGTTAATTTGGGGTTCAAATGTCTGAATTCAAGCCCAGATCCCTGTTGAGAGAGACATCCTGCCTGAACCCACAAGCTAGACAGCAGAGACAGCTTGGGAAGATGGTGCAGGTGTCAGTAAGCAGGGCTTATCTCAGCAGTACTCCTTTTTTTCCTCACTGTCACAACCAAATTAAGTAGTGCCCATGTCACAAACAAGTAATAACCATTTAAAACAGTTTTTTTCTACACTAGGTTAACTAAGGGTTAACAATAATGATAGTAACCGCTTTTTTTTTGCGCATGTCAAAAAGAAAATTATTGCTGCGCCACTAAGGGATAAAAACTTTTGCCTTCTTTGCTTTATATAAATCATTATAATTGGTCAAAGAAAACAAGGAATAACCCTATAAAAACAACACCCTAGCAAAGACCGCTAGATAATTGGCGATTCTAATTAGATTTATGACGTGGCAAAAAACAATTGGCTATCATACAAACAAAACCCGCTTACATTTTTCGCAAAGTCGAAGACAACTCTGCCCACAACTTGGAGTAAATCTGACAAATTGATCAGTTGTCAGCGTCTTCCCGCCGCGACCTCCCTGGCGTACCCTTGCCCCGCATGCCCAATAAGCCGACCGCCGGCCCGTATATATATATATCTGCAGAACGACTGAACGACAATCTCTAAGCTGTAACTAAGTATCTCTGACCTCCGTCTTACACCACCTTGACGTGAGTAAACAATCTTGCTTTGCAACCGATAATCGTCCGCCTAATTAATTCCACTCCATGCATCACAAGTACCTGCCTGACGAACACTTAGCTGCCCGGGTGAGAGTCAGGGAGAGCTGCTGGCCGGCTGCCCTGGGTCCTGACATGGTGTCACAAACAGGATCAAGGGGAAATGTGATGAAGGTAGAATTAATTAAAAACTGCCCCTGGTATAGTGGGGGGCGCCGCGTAGATAACGTGGATGAATTATGGGCCCACATCGCTTATCACCAAACAAGCGGAGCAGAGACAGGGTGCGTCAGCGGCTACTTCTCGCTGAGAGGAGAGGAGGGAGTCGGAAAGGAGTGGGGAAGCTCCGAGTGGGACAAAAGAAAGATGATTAACGTAGTATCACTCCTACTGCGTAAAAATGCAAACTTAAAAACCCAGTTAGCTACAGTCAGCAAAGCTGCTGCAGAGATGACAGCGTGCCAAAACCCTCCGTTGCCACCAAAAAATGACACCGAAAAAAATATGAGCTGCCCGGAGGACCTGAAAAAGAAGGGCAGAGCCCCAAAAAAAACAGGCGGGACTCCACCCAGCTACCCCGCCCCAGGAGATTTACGTCGCTCCCAACGGCCCCACCTCCGTCCCACAGGGAGGGAGCAACGAGCAAAAGTCCGATCCTCCCATCAGACACAATAACAACTACAGCTGCCGCTCATCCTATAACAATAACCAAACAAATAACCAACCCAGAGGATACAACCACCACCACCACCCTTGACGTCATCAAAGCATACATGGAGATTTATGGAGAAGAGGATACCATCAACCTTCGCCTTCTCCTCAACCTGCTCGTTACTCAGCCAGCAGAAAAATCTTTTAAGTCAACTTCCACGACTACAAGCCCTTATAAAGTCAGCAACCGCAAACTCAGCCGTTGCCCCAAGCTATCTTACTGCATATCCAGTGAAATACCAAGGGCCAAGACATTCCCAATTCAACTTACAAAAGAAATCAAGACTGCCACCCCAGAGGACACCAGAGGAAAGAGCCATGTTTGGGTTCCTTCTAAACCACTTCACGCTTACCAAACAACAGCTACACGTCCTAGGAGATGCGGGACAACGACAACTGACACATATACTAGGCTACCAATCTCGACCAATCCCGCCAACCGGTCCGGGCCCCGGAGGCACCCACGCCTAACAGCGCACTCTGGATAACACCGCAGCTTGCCCCAACAAACAACTACTTGAAGGGGGCATCTATAAACTAGCGCTTCAAAAGCCCCAACCATAAAAGCTGAAGCTCACCCCTAGACACCACACCATCATCAACCACATCCGCGAGTGCACAAAAAAGTCATCTGCGAACCCAAACAATATCCTGGCTCCTACTCTGTGCTCCTAAAAGGCGATCAAACCTGGTCGCTCATCATAGCTCATCACAACTGGCTAACTCGCCACCATGCTGTTCACCAAATATGGCCACCCTTTTCTTTGTTTGTTTGTCTGTCTGTTAGTCTGTTTTGTCCCCTTACAGGCCCAGCGAAGACAAAACAACAATCTGTAACTGCCCGATCGCGAAAATCACCAAGCACCAACCTACAACACACCCGGGTCGACGCCACAATGGCTGCCTGCTCATATGTCGCAAGCAGGGTCGTCGCTCTATTCCTGCAGTTACCAACAGATTTCTCGGCGAGCAGAGCTAACTTCGAAACCTCCAACTCGGTCCTAAACCTTCTGTCATTATAGGCCAAAGACACAACTAACGATTCATTTTATGGTTTTTCTTTTCTTGTTAATGATCTTGTACATATTTGTTTTGTTTTGTTTTAAAGCCTGTTCAAAACTTTATGCAGTAAAGCCAAGTCATACTGTTTTGAATAAAAAGCTCTGAATTATTAAAAGAGAACAGCATTAATAGTCTGAAGGTTTGGGGGATGTCACAGAAAGGTCAGGTGTGGACAGAAGCATTAAATGAGAGAGAGAGAAAAGAGAGAAAATTTTGCCTTTTTAGTTTGGTTTCTTAACTGGAACACGAGAGAGCACCAAAAAAAAATATAAAGGCTTATTATATGTCGTAGGTGGATGGAGGACAGGAAGTGTCAAATCGTTGAGAAAAAAAAGCAAGTAGTGATACATGACAAGGTTGATGCGTTTCGACAGTCTTAAAAAAAATTTTTAAAAATTGCAAAAAACGCCAAACCAACTCTTGGGTATAGGCCAAGGTTGGCTATCAAACCTCTTCCATTGGTTTGGGTGAGACACGTGATCATGATTCCTCAACTTGTTAATACCCTTCGTTATGCTTTTGTTATCAATTGCTGTGTTTATATGTTTTAGCTGTTGGATTTTACAGTATCTCAAAACAAAGTTAACCATGCTTTTTGCTTTTATATACACCCGCTTGCCAAATACTAACAATGATAAACAAAATGGTCTGTACATAAACATGATGTTACTTGCTGTGCCATGGGCAAGGGGGCATGTCACAACCAAATTAAGTAGTGCCCATGTCACAAACAAGTAATAACTATTTAAAACAGTTTTTTCTACACTAGGTTAACTAAGGGTTAACAATAATGATAGTAACTGCTTTTTTTTTTGTGCATGCCAAAAAGAAATTTATTGCTGCGCCACTAACAGAGATAAAAACTTTTGCCTTCTTTGCTTTATATAAATCATTATAATTGGTCAAAGAAAACAAGGAATAACCCTATAAAAATAACACCCTAGCAAAGACCGCTAGATAATTGGCGATTCTAATTAGATTTATGACATGGCAAAAAACAATTGGCTATCATACAAACAAAACCCGCTTACATTTTTCGCAAAGTCGAAGACAACTCTGCTCGCACCTTGGAGTAAATCTGACAAATTGATCAGTTGTCAGCGTCTTCCCTCCGCGACCTCCCTGGTGTACCCTTGCCCCGCATGCCCGATAAGCTGACTGCTGTCCCGTATATATATATCTGAAGAACGACGATCTCTAAGCTGTAACTAACTAAGTATCTCTGACCTCCGTCTTACACCACCTTGACGTGAGTAAACAATCTTGCTTTGCAACTGATAAGCGTCCGCCTAATTAATTCCACTCCATGCGTCACAAGTACCTGCCTGACGAATGCTTAACTGCCCGGGTGGGAGTCAGGGAGAGCTGCTGGCCGGCTGCCGTGGGTCCCGACACTCACCAGCACTGGGCTTTCTTTGGAGGCTTCACAAACATAGCTACAGCAACAATTTAGAAATTATATAAGATTAAAGACAATAACATAAACCAAAACCTTGTTTCCTAATCTGCTAAGAGACTGAGGTCTGAGCTCATCTCACTTCCTGCTAGTAAAATGAAAGCTACTGCTAACATCTAAAGCAGCGTAAGGAAATTAGTTTTGTAGTGTAAACTGAGTTGTAATAAATCAGATGGCAAGTTTCAAAGAATACAAGCCAACTCTGTTGCCACTGGCTGATTTAAGATTACCTGCACAGTTGAAGCCTTTTATTGTGGCCAAGCTAGAAAAACAAACACCGGCAAAGCAACCAAGGCCTGAACTTCATTTTCACATTCTGAATGCATTTCAGCCACATCAGACCCACTCTTTTAATCATATTCTGTGCAGATTCAGTAGCGTAGATATAATCGGTGCTTCAATGGGGCTAATTTCTCAAAATTAGGAAAATTATGAGTTACGCTGATTTGAGAGGAAAAGTTAAGATGATGAATATAAATGAAAATTTAGAGGGTTTTTTAAAAAGAATTTCATTAGATAGCCAAATATCGATCAGGACAACTCAGAAAGAGAACTTCACTTGAGAGTAGAAATGCAGGTAGCAATTAGAAAACGTGTGTGTGTGTGTGTGTGTGTGTGTGTGTGTGTGTGTACGTACACACAATGGAGTAAGTCTCAGTCTCTTCAGATATTATTGAGACTTAGCTAATTCTTGATTGAGACTTACTCCATTGTGTATGCACACGTAAACACATGTGCATTTTTATTATGCAAACACATACACAAGTGGAAAGTAAATAACAGGCAATATAAAAACCATAAGCTATGACAGAATATTGAAAAGGAAAGCTGAAACTATCAAGAGAAAGCTGGGGCTGAGGTCAATAACAGAGCCTTAACAATGGTATACTGACATGAGTAAAAATAGAAGGTAACATAGTGATGGTACACAAGCATTTTGTAAATATTCCTAGTCCATTAGGGGAAAAAAGCTAGATGATATGCTAATACGACATGGAGACAATGAAAATAATTTGGTTCCACTATAACTATAGAGAATGTTACAAAATATCTAGTAGGGATAGACCGGTTTATATCAATACCCCAGACAGATTGCCCCACCAAAATCTTAGAAGAGCTGAGATAGCTGAATCAATTTTGTTTAATTTAAATAGGGAATTCTGGGAGTTCTCATTTTGTGATAGCATTTCAGAAGGGCATGTGGGATGATGTATTTATATGACAGCTGGCTTAACACGAATCCCAGGTGGAACAACAAAAAAGGTGACAGGAGAATACCAATGGAGAACCACAGAACTATTACTAATGCCAGTCAATGTGCTTTTATTGAGCACACACTTTGTTGACCAAACCTTTTACTTGGTTAGTTAGTCACTAACTAGTAGCATAGTTGTAGCAATAGTAGTATACATTAAATATAGTTATATCTTTTCAAGTATTTGTCATACTACTGTGTGGGTGCATCTATGTGACATGTTTGCTGTGGGGTTGCCTAATTAGCTCCAAAGTAAAGTGTCACCATCTAGATTTCATAGATGTTAGGGCTGGAAGGGACCTCGAAGATCATCAAGTCCAGCTCCCTGCCCCAGGGGCAGGAAGTCAGCTAGGGTCAAAGGATCCCAGCAAGATAAGCATCTAAGCATTTCTTGAATGAGTCCAGAGTCGGTGCCTGCACCATTTCTGGAGGGAGTCTATTGCAGGTCTTGGGGGCTCAGACAGTAAGAACATTTTTTTCTTATGTCCAGCCTAAAATGGTCTTGGAGGAGTTTATGACTGTTGGTCCTTGTTTTTCCTTGGGGAGCTCTGGCGAACAGACATTCTCCCAGGTCCTGATGTATACCCCTTATGTACTTATAAACAGTTACCAGGTACCCCCTGAACCTACGCCTTTCTAGGCTGAAGAGTCCCATGGCTCTCAGCTTCTCTTCATAAGGCCTATTCTCTTGCCCTCTGGTCATGTGCGTGGCTCTCCTCTGGACTCTCTCAAGCTTCTCAGAATTGGATGCAGTACTCCAGCTGTGGCCTCACCAAGGCCAAGGACAGTGGGAGGATGACATCCTGAGATTTACTTGAGAAGCATCTATAGATCCAAGCCAGGGTTTTGTTTGCTTTACCAGCTGTGACATCTTATTGGTGGCTCATGTTGATCTTGTGGTCAATCATGACCACCAAGTCTCTTTCAGCAGTGGTGCTAGCAAGCATAGCACTGCTGAGCCTATAAGCATGCTGTGGGGTTTTTTTTCCCCCCCAAGGTGTAGTACCTTACCATGTATTGTACACCAGCTCTACACAAGCTATTAGACGGGAGTAAACTAATTAATTCTACTGTAGGATAGTATTGCCAGACACAAGTACTATCCGAAGGTGAAGTTTATTTACTCTGCCACAAAATATATGTAGATAGTGACCAGGGATGGCTGGGGTATGAGGGTACTACAGTATGGGACTGCTTGCCAGTTAGCCCTGTATTGTAGCACCTTCATGCCCCAGCCAACCCCTCTGAAGCACAAAGTCAGGGCAGAGTAGCCTTGGGCTGGCAGGCTGACCCCTCAGGGCCCCTGCTAGGCCAGGGCTGCTTCGCCCCCACTCACCATGCTGCGGTCTCTGGCGCATGTGTAAATGCTGTCCCCAGAAGCAATAAACTCTGGTGTGAACTGTGCAGTTTATGGCATCAAATTAATTTCACATGTAGATGCATCCTATGACATTGTAATAAAACATGGAGCATTCTCTCATATAAGCAATAAGGTTACCTGGTTATTAGGCTAAGATATGGCTAACTCACAGATCTTAAAAAAGTAACCAGATGGGGGAATCATTGCTAAATGTAGATTCCCTTTGAGATATTTTATGAAGACAGAGTCTATGTCACATTCTATTCAATATGGTCCTACAGTATTTGGAAATAAAGTTATATGGATGAAAAAAAAAAAAAAAATCACTGTTAATACAATCTGCAGATGACACAAAGCCTGCCATTGGTAAATAATGATGACAAGCAAATCTCACAGACTGACTGCAATCATTCAGCAAGCTTGGGTTCTTTCAAACAAAACAAGCTTTACTACAGCCAAATGCAAAGTCATACATTTGAGTTTACAGTTAAAGAATAACCATAGACTGATCACAAGAGGCAGAAGCCTATAACCAATTAGACTACAGAGATTTGAATAATTCACAATAAATGTACAGTTATTCGTAAGTGTCTTAAAGCATCCCTGTGCTACCATTGTTAGAGACTATTCAATTTCAGTTTAATAGATGGTCCATGCCATATATGGCCACAGACTGCACGTAGGAGGAAAACTGAACAGGAAGCCTTCTGATGCATTTCAGGGGTTGACTCTTGATTAGCTTCTGTACTGAGAATTAAAAAAAAAAAAAAAAAAAAAAAAAATTATGTCCCTTCTGTTAAATAACTGTTTTCCCTTAAAGCTGAACATAAATGAAGTGATACTGACACGCCTGGCAATACATTAGTAAAATATATTATTTTTCTGAGCAACATTCCAATTATTTTTAACAGAAATTTGACCACAGACATCTTATCTATACTTCCTTATAGTTTGCCAAGGATTTTAGTGTGCTACATTCTTTTATGTTTTTTCTTTCTTTCAAAACCTTACAGCCTACAAATATGGCATGACTTGTCACCAGCCAGCACATGGAGCAGGAAATATGTTGTTGAAGTGTCTATTATCATCACAAAGTACCTATCATCAAATACCACAGTATAAGTTTTTGCATTAATAATGCTACCATTTAACTGTTTTGGAATGTAAATGTTTCTGTGGGTGTAACAGATACCTCTGTGTGTTGCCTACAAACTGGTATTGCTGGATATAGAAGGTGCAGCAAGTGGGAAAAGAGAATTATTCTTTTAATAGTACATTCTGGTCTTTTGAGATTTAGGAAATGCACTCCTAATGCAGAAGAAAAACAATGAACTATTAAGTATATGTAATGATTCTGATATCCTGCTATTACTGGTAATTTATCATCAATGCTTTTTTTGACTCAGTTCTGGCTGGAAGTTGAATATACTCTATTTCTTGACTTCACTTGTGAAGGAAAAAAAAAAAAAGGGGGGTTCCACCAGTAAGAGATCAATGTGAGCTGGTCCTTATTTGTAGAAAATTATGTAGGGGGACTGAACTAAGGGACTACAATTCAACAGTGAACTCCCTCTACATTAATCACATTCTGAAGCAGGGGCAGAAATCATTTTTAAAAAGTTTATAATATAATTCAGAGAACACAAAGAATTAATATGAAGAACTGGAGGGGAAAAAAGGGACAAAAGTGGCCATTAAGGGCATGCTTCTTAAAATTACTTCCTCATTTTGTGACCACAAATAATGCAGCTGCAATTTTTCATGCAGTATTAACTGTAGGCATTAATGATAGTAGGCAGAAATCCTCCTGATTGGAAGATGCAATCAGGCAGTTAGACATCTAATTAACATTATTTATGCCTACAATTAAATAACACAAACCGGTGAATGCAATTATCTGTGAGGACAATGAGAGGCAACTTTAGATGTCAAACCTTAAAGGTCAAGCCTCCTCTTGAAGTCAGTAACATTTTGCCCCAGTTTAGTCTTTGGCCCCAAATAACAATTTTGAAACAACTATAGAAAACTCTGTGTGGGAGGTTGCCCCACATATTAAAAAAGAGTGTTTGAGAAGATGAACATGGAACTTGGATGAAATCCTTGGATGATGGTGTTGCCATGGATGTAGTCTTTCTAGACTTTAAGAAGGCCTTTGACACTGTCTCTCACCCCATCCTCATCAATAAATTAAGCAACTGTGGCATTGATGCCTACACAGTTGGATAGGTAAAAAAATTGGCTGATGGGGCTCACCCAGAGAGTAGTGGTGGACGGATTGTACTCAACCTGGTGAGATGCGAGCAGTGGGGTACTCCAGGGCTTGGTCCTTGGGCCCGCACTGTTTAACATCTTCATCAGCAACTTGAACGAGGGGGTGGAAAGTACGCTGTCCAAGTTTGCTGATGACACTAAGATGTGGGGTGAGGTGGACACACTTGAAGGGAGAGAGAGGCTGCAAATAGATTTTGACATACTACAAAAGTGGGCAGATGAGAATAGGATGGGGTTCAACATAGATAAATGCAGGGTGCTGCACCTTGGGAGAAGGAATCCATAGCATACATACAGGCTGGGGAGTTCCCCTCTTGAAAGCACAGAGGCAGAAAGGGATCTTGGAGTCATTATTGGCTCCAAGATGAACATGAGCTGCCAATGCCAGACCTCAGCCAGCAAGGCCAGCCATATCTTGTCATGCATCCAAAGATGCTTCTCAAGCCAGTTCAGAGAGGTGATACTCCCCCTCTATGAGACTTTGGTCAGGCCTCAGTTGGAGTACTGCATCTAGTACTGGGCACCACACTTCAAAAGGGATGTGGCCAGCCTGGAGAGGGTTCAGAGGAGGGCCACCCACTTGGTGAGAGGGCAGCAGGACAGGCCCTATGAGGAGAGACTGAGGGACCTGAACCTGTTCAGCCTCAGCAAGAGGAGGCTGAGGGGGGACCTGGTGGCTGCCTACAAACTCATCAGGGGAGATCAACAGCAAATAGGTAGAGCCCTTTTCTCCCCAGCACCACCTGGGGTGACAAGGAACAATGGTAATAAGTTGATGGAGAATAGGTTTAGGTTAGAGATCAGAAGGCAACGTTTTCCAGTTAGGGTGGCCAAAATCTGGAACCAACTTCCCAGGGAAGTGGTCCTTGCCCCTACCTTGGGCAAATTCAAGAGGAGGTTGGACAAACACCTGTCTGGGGTCTTGTGAACCCAGCATTCATTCCTGCCTGTGGCAGGGGGTCAGGCTAGATGGTCTGTTCAGGTCCCTCCTGACCCTAGCTACTATGAAACTATGAAACTGTGCTTAAATAGTCCTAAACAACAGTTGTAAGTACTTACACTCTATGCAAATTAACCACATGAAAGACTACAGGTTCTGCCCACCTCTGTTGACTTGAATGCAGGCACCTTACATGCATAATTTGCTGCCACTTGCTAAATTAGGGTACGAAAGGCAAAACACACATCGAGTATAAATATTTGATCATTTAAAAGCTATTATCAGTAGAGTAGACCTCTTGTTACAATTTATGATATCTATGGTTAACGCAAGTAGAGACTGGTAGTTAACCATGTCCTTCTGAAGTTAGGCAGAAAGCAGAATGGAGTGGTATCTTAGACTAATTAACTTAGAGAGGTATGAGCTTTTGTAGGCTTTACACTACTTTATCAAGTCTATTCATAATATCTGATAAAGTAGCCTGCAGCCTATTAAAGTTCATGCCTCCCTAAAGGTGCTAATCTGTAAAGTGTAAATAGCTAACTTGTTTACAACTTGGGTACTTAAAGTTTGGTATATGAACCCATGCTTAGGCAACTTACTAACAGGTCATCTAACAATGATTCTAACCCTGATACCTATTTACTTTAAGAAGAAAAGCAAATACTAAGCAATTTTAAGATGCCTGATATTTTTATTCAGGTTACAAACATAAGATTTAGGGATTTAACTTTAAAAAATGGACATTTTAAGTCTGGTTGGTCTCTCTCACTGTGATGCAAGCTCCTAGTAAAATAGAGCACATCCAGATGCACCCGCATGTACTTCTTGCAGTGTCTCAAACTCCTTTGAGATGCTTCAAGGGGCACATACAGGAACGAGAAAATGTTCCCCATACTGCAAATTTATAGTGAAGGGGTAAGATTAGACCCCTAGATATCCAGGGTTCAAAAAACCCCACAGAGAAAAAAAAATAGGGCAGGACATGGTCCCAGACCATGCCCCGAGGCAGCCAGAGGCTGGGTCCTCCACAGAGCCACTCTGGTAGCAGCCAGAGCATCTCTATGGTCAGCCTTCACCCTGGAACTAAAGCATGCTGCCTGCCTGTTCAGGGCAGGCAGCATGCCAGCCTCAGGGAGCTGGACCAGGGCTCCAGTGCAGGAAAGTAGGGGGCTGGAGGAGCGGGGAGGGGATCTCCCCTCTCCCCCAGACCCCCAGGTCCCTGCCCCACTCTCACCTGGCCCCATCCCCTACCTGCCCCTGAGCTCCCCTGATTCCTGCCACACCTGGCCCCATCCACTGGCCTATCCCCCGAACCCCCCCAATCCCTGTCCTGCCCAGCCCCATTCCCCCCCCCATCTCCCTGATCCCCCCATATCCCTGCCCCACATGGGCATGGGGCTGGATGAGGCAGCCATTGAGCCAGGGGCTGCAGAAGCCAATGGGGGATGAGCCAGGCGGGGCAGCAATCTAGGGGGCTGAGGGAGCAAGGGGGGGGTGGGGCATGTGGGCCCTGCAGGGGAGGTGGTAGCCTCTGTGGGGGTTGTTTGGCTCCTGTAGGGGGGCTGTAGCTCCTGTTCGGGGGGCTGTGGCCCCCGTGGGGGGCAGCAAAACACAGGTATTTAGAATTCACTTTATTATGGTGATAGAGACACTGGTCGGCTTCCAAATTGCTTTAACGCTGTAGATATATGTGAAGGAGTATCAGCATGGGACGACGCCAGAGGGGAGAAACCAATTAAGCCTGGAGAGTGGCATTTAGAAGCAGGTGCTTGCTGTGTTTAAAGGAGCCGCAGGAGAGAGCTGCGTGGCAGGGAGGAGGGGAGGAGAACAGATGGAATCTCCTCAAGTGTGGAGAATGGGGAGAGGATTGCGGAGAAAGGGTGATCCAGGAGCTCAGCACAGCAAGAGAGAGAGAGAGAGGGGTGGGTGAAGAAAGGGGCCGAGCGCACCCCGAAGAAGAGACAGACCCTATCCGGGACCACACAGGAAGAGAAGTGGAGAAGCTGCAAAAAAAGGAGATAGGAGCACGGATGCCCTAAGGAAAAAAAATTGAGAAAGGGAGAAGGAGACTGACAGAGACGTAAGAAAGCCTTACCTTTCATTTTGGTTTAATTGTTGACTGTTCCCATTAGGGGCTAATAGACAAATTAACTTAGCATAGGTAAATACTTACCCAAATGTTAAAAGCGGAAAGTTCGAGCCAGTTCCTGATACAGATGTGAGTTGTAGATGGACCAATTAATATATTAAAGAAGAGAGAATACTCTGAAATTTTTTATGAAAGGAACTTAAAAAAAAAAAAAAAAAAAAAAAGAGAGAGAAGTTTTTGTTTGTCCTGTAATGGTTAAGAGTGTAATGGCACTCTAAGGATAATAAAGAGGATTGCCTAATTATGACAGTGGTCTGAGTATTGCCCAAAACGGAAATGTGGGTCCTCCGATACAAAGGGTTAGGGACTATCGGTAGCCTACTGCAGTGAGCAATACCTCCAGACCAATAACATCTATAATCATAAAGATGTGGCAGGTGAGAGTTGGAATAGACGCAGGAGGTGAAGGCTGAGACAGCCAATGCTAACCCCCTCCACAATATATCAATAAAACGTTGTCCAACTAATCACTGTCTCTCTCTCTTTATAGTGGTCTTTTGTTTTATTTGTGGAGGAACATGGATTTGGGGGCATTTTACAGAGTGACTTTGGGATTTTTTTTATCAGGGATTTTTCAGTTTTCCAACAGGGAACACCACACTTCCTGCTAGGGAGGACAGTGGAAAGACCCTGCCTGCTCAGAGCTGGCACTTTGGACCCAGCTGACTGTGGCTGACCTCCTGGCCAAATGGGGCCAAGAGGACATGCTTTGACAGTTCAAAGCAGGCCTCCACACCCAGAACATCTTCCAGGCAATAGCTGCCCAAATGGCCGGGCAGGGGGCACACATGGCAGTAGCGCCACGCAAAGGCCAACTTTGCAGCCACAGTCCACTAGCAGCTGACCCGAGGGGCAGATGCCTCTAGTGGCTTTGCAGTTCCTATCTGGGTCTGGCAGGTGTGCAGCAAGTCACAGCCAGGGAGCAGCCCCCACTGCTGGACTGCTGCAGTGGGTAAAGGGTGCAGGGAATGCTCAGGGCTGCTTCAGCAGTCCAGCTGGCACAAGAGATAGTGTCCCCAGATACCAATTGGCTAGGACCCAGAAGCTCCTGAGAGTGAGTACCCCTGAACTACTTACAAGGGCACCTTTTTGTAGTGATGGGACTAGGACAGGGCAGCTTTTTATACTTCTGGAGACACAAAAGGGGCTGGCCCCAGGCTCTAGCTCCCCTTGGCTGCAGATCCAGGAGGAGCCAGGCAGGGTTATTTTGCCCCAAGTGGCACAATTTGCCCCACACCAAAGTGCATGTCCGGGCATGTACACTGAGGCAAAAAGCCCCGGCTCAAAATTGCACCACTTGTATTCGAGCTGCTGCGAGCGCAAGTGCTGGCATGTGTGGATGCACCCATACTTCAAAGATTGTCATGGAAAGTGTGAAGATTGTGCATTATTGAGGTTCTTTGAAAATCCTCAGCTGCTAAGCCTTTAAAAATACTCAGTAACTGTAGTAATAAACGGCCCCTTTATCAAGTACTTTTAGTCTTTTAAAGCCACATGCCTAGTGTGGTGGTACAGTAGGGGTCAATACTGTGCAGAGATGCCCACCTCACTGTGCCAGGCCCAAAACCACTCTTTGGGAGTCTCCCTTGGAGAGCCTACAGCCAGTTGTCTCTCTTCCTGGAAAACGCTCAAAAGCCTGGGTAACACTGCTACCACCCAGGCACTGGTCTCTGATAGGGCTCTTTGTAGCCCAGGTTACACAGAACCTGAATATTTCTGGGTGCTTCTTTCAAAACAAAGCCTCCCAGGGTAACCTCAGGTTCAGCTGAGGGAAACATAAACAGCCACGCTCTGCTGGCCAGGCAAGGAGCAAAAGGGCTCTTCTCTGCCCCTTACACAGTGAAACTGCCAAACATGGTATAACCCGATACCTTCATTAACAGGGGTGGGGGGAGGAGGGGAGGGGTAAAACAAAAGAGTCAGACAATACACTTTAAGGCAAACCAAAATAAGTTAAGCCTTCAGACATTGGGTTCAGTGATCCTTGTAAGATGCTACTACATTACTTAGTTCTAATTTACAAGCTAGTTTCCAGGTCTTTACTCACAGAGATTCATCCAGGCAGCAGCCTAGAGGCATGTTGCTTGTGTCTGTTCCAAAATGTCACGAGAGGAAAAGAGTGAGCACCTTTCCACTCCCCCTGGAATTTATCTGGCCAGGTCACCTGGTCAGCCAGCTAGCACCAAACAGCAAGCGAGAGGGGTGCAGCTGGAATGACCAAATGCAGGAACAGACAGACGGGGATTTCTTCATAACTGGGACAAGAATTCACTTTAACAATAGGTGTCTGCTGAAGGCTGAAACATGCTGCATGTACTTACAGAGAGAAAAATATGCTAAAAAGTGTCTTACAGTTATACAATGTATGAAATGAGTCTACTGTTCTCTCATTCAGTATTATTTCACAAATGTCCATATGTAACTGCATAAACTGTCTTTATTTCACAGAAGAACCTCATTTTATAATGTATGGCATGATGTTACTCCATGAAACCAGAAATACTATTCATTTTATGGAAAAACAGTACAGTTTGAAGAACACAAACCTCGTTACCCAGTTCTACCATCCAAACTCTTATTCTGTGAGGAATGCCATCAATTTCAACAGACATACTTACAGAATAAGTTACTTACCAGAATTAAATGGGTCATTAGTGAATAGGCTCATTTTCCTTTATTTATGAGTCTCCAGGATTTCCAAGATCATGAAAATTTAGGCTGATTGTCACTATGGAGGGAAGAAAAAAAAAAAAAAAATCAACACTTCACATTGAAATGTATAAGCAGCATGGGGCAGCTAGGGGCAGTGGGGACTGACCCTGGTGATCTGGCACCCGCACTGCCACTGCCCCATCATGCAAGTGTGGCCCAAGTTGGCAGAGCACAGCAGGGCTCCGCATGCTGTCAGGCACCTGGGGCCACTCAGGCGGAGTGGGGCTGCACCCCAGTGACAGCCGCAGCAGCCCCAGATGCTTTACAGCATGTGGAGCTGTGCAGCACCCTGCTAACCTGGGCCGCACCCACATGATGGGGCAGTTGCAGTGCCAGTTCAGGCAGCCAGGGCTGGTCTCTGCTGCCCCCTGGTACCCTGTGTTGTGTGGGGGAGCTTTGCCAGGAGGCCCCAGTGACCCCAACAGCCTCTGCTACTGCCAGTGAGTGTGGGAGGGGGCATTGTGTGTGTTTGTTTTGAGTCCGGGACTACTGGGGCTGGGCAGGGGGGTGATCAGGGGTAGGGCCAGGCAGGTGGGAGCTGATCAGGAAGCAGGGGTTGGGGGGGGGGGGGGGAGAAAACTCTGCCAGGAGGCCCCAGAGGCCCTGACAGCTGCTGCTACAGCTGGTAAGTGCAGGGCTTTTTTTTTTTTCTTCAAGTGCCAGGACACTGGGGCAGGGCAACCATTGGAGGGGCTGGGGGAGCAGGCAGGGGACATGTGAGCCCTGCGGCAGGGTTGATATATATGTCTTTTATTTTAATTGTGGAAGAGCATGGATTTTGGGATATTTTACAGAGTGACCTCAGGATTTTTTTTTCTGGGATTTTTTAGTTTTTAAATAGGGAACACCAGAATTCCTGTTAGTGAGGCAAGTGGCAGTACCCAGGCAGAGGAATCTGCTCAGAGCTGGCACCCGGGACCCAGCTGGAGGTGGATGAACTCCCGGTCCCTTGGGGCCAGGAGGACATGCTTTGACAGTTCAAAGCAGGCCACCATGCTGAGAACATCTTCCAGGCAATATGGAAGATGGCCAGGCAGGGGGACACATGAGAGTAGTGCCACACAAACCAGTCCCATGGGATGCCCCTGTCCACTGTGGTTTTACACCAGTCCCATGGAATGCCTTTGCCCACTGTGGGTCAGGGAGGCCTGGGTGAGGGAGATTCCTTGCCCTCCATCAAAGCTGACCTAATGAAGGAACACCTTGACAGGCTGGATACTTTCAAGTCAGCCAGCCCTGATGGTTTACACCCAAAGGTACTCAAGGAGCTGGCAAGCATCATAGCTCATCCCCTGGCATAGATCTTTAAGAACTCCTGGTGCTCTGGTAAAGTGCCCAAAAAGATTGGAAGAAGGCCAATGTTGTGCCAATCTTTAAGAAAAGGAGGAAAGTAGATCTGGAAAACTACAGGCCCATCAGCCTGACCTCTATCCTGGGGAAGGTCTTGGAAAAGATTATCAAAGAGGCCATCCTTAACAGACTAGCTGACAGCAACATCCTGAGTGATAGCCAGCATGGGTTTGTTGTGGGTAAGACTTGCTTGACCAATCTCATTTCCTTTTACAACCAACTGATCTCTCACCTGGACAAGGGGGAAGAGATTGATGTCATGTATCTTAACTTTAAAAAAGCCTTCAGTCTGATTCCATGATCACCTCTTGGCAAAATTGACTAACTGCGGCCTCAACCTCACCACAATTCACTGGCTGGGGAACTGGCTCTGCGGTAGGACCCAGAGGATGGTGGTTGATGGAAGCCAATTGCCTTGGTGCATGGTCACCAGTGGGTTCCCTCGAGGCTCTGTCCTTGGACCTATATTGTTCAACATCTTTATTAATGATGTGGACATTGTTTTCAGAAGTGGACTGGCGAAGTTTGCCAATGACACCAAACTCTGGGGTAAAGCATTCACACCTGAAGAAAGGAGGATCCAGGAAGATCTTGACAGGCTCATGAAATGGGTGGATGAGAACCTGATGGTGTTCAACACCAAAAAATGCAAGGTTCTACACCTTGGAAAGAAAAACCAGCGGCATGCTTATAGGCTTGGCAGTGCTACACTGGTTAGCACTACAGACAAAAGGGATTTGGGGGTCATGATTAATCACTAGATGAACATGAGCCTTCAGTGTGACACTATGGCTAGTAAAGCAAGCAAAACACTGGCTTGTACCCATGCTTGAGATGCTTCTCAAGCAAATCCTGGGACATCATTCTCCTGTTGTACTCAGCCTTGGTGAGGCCGCAGCTCGAGTACTGTGTCCAGTTTTGGTCTCCACAGTTCAAAAAGGATGTAGAGAGAGTGCAAAGGAGAGCCATGTGCATGATCAGAGTTCAGGAAAACAGACCTTATGATGAGAGGCTGAGAGCCATGGGACTCTTCAGCCTAGAAAAGCACAGGCTCAGGGGTGATCTGGTGGCCACCTATAAGTTTATCAGGGGTGCTCATCAGGATCTGGGCAAACGTCTGTTCACTAGAGTGCCCCAAGGGATGACACGATTGAATGATCACAAACTCCACCGTGACAGATTCAGGATGGACAGAAGGAAGAACTTCTTTACTGTCCGAGCCCCCAAGGTTTGGAATAGACTGCCACTGGAGGTGGTTCAAGCACCCACTTTGAATGCCTTCAAGACACATTTGGATGCTTATCTTGCTGGGATCCTATGATCCCTGCTGACCCTGGGGCAAGAAGCTGGACTCGATGATCCTCTGGGTCCCTTCCAGCCCAAATGTAGATACCTCTAATGGCTGTCCAGTCCCCATCTGGTAGGGCTATGCAAGGCTTTGGACAGAACTTTGGATCCGGAGAAGCTTTGGACGCTTCAGAATCTGAATCAACATGTTTGGTTTGAAGCGCTGGCCTTGTAAGGCTTCCCAAAGTGGTTCCCCATTTATTGTATAATGAGGAAACAATAAAATATCTATAACTTTGTTGTTTTTTGTCCAATTTGGATGACATTTTCAGGGGTGGTAGACTATGTAGAGCACATGAAGCCTGCCAAGCTTCAAGAAGATTGGTGCAGGAGTTTGTGGGGAACTGCACCCCATATTCTTGAAAATGCAACTCCTGTCACGTCCATGTTTTACAACACAGGAGAGTCAATAGTGCAGGGCTGGTAGCTCTTGCCAAGGCCACAAATCCTGCCAAGTTTCAAGAAGATTGGTAGAGTGGTTTGGGGAAAACTGCCCCGCAGGCTGTGGACAAGAAAAACTCATGCCATGGGTGACACTGGGTGTTAAGGCACAACAGGGTGACAGCTGCAGGGATGGTGGCCAGCTGTTGAGGAGATCGGTGCAAGGGGGTTCTAAGGCCCTGTATCCCGAGCTGCTGACAGGCAAAACTCATGCCATGGGTGCTTGTGGGACTGACTGTCTCTGTCTTGGGTGTGGGGGAGACTACTGCAGGCCTGGCTGCTAAGCTACTGTGTTACCAGTTACCAATCAATCATGATTCAGTCAGGGACCAGCTCAATATACAGGAACTAGCTAATATAGCCAGTTAATTGCCATCAATTAGCACCTATAAAACCAGACTAAGGAGAGGAAAGAATCAATACAGACAATCAATCACCCCAGGTCAGAGACAGTCAGCTGCACAAGCACCCATGGCACGAGTTTTGCCTGTCAGCAGCTAGGGGTGCAGGGCCCCAGAACCCACCTGCACCGATCTCCTTGACAGCTGGCAGGCATCGTGGCCGCAGCAGGGGCCACCATCCCTGCAGCTTTCACCCCATTGCACCTTAACACACACAGGGTCACCCAAGTCACGAGTTTTGCTTGTCTGCAGCTTGGGGTGCAGGTCCCCCCAAACCCCTGCACCAATCTTCTTGAAACTTGGAAGGCTTTGTGGCCTCAGTAAGAGCTACCACCCCTGCAGTTTTGACCCCCCTGTGGTGTAACACGTAGACGTGACAAGATTTTGCTTTCAAGAATTTGGGGTACAGTTCACCCCAAAACCCTGCACTGATCTTCTTGAAATTTGGCAGGCTCTGTGGCCTCATCAGGGGCCACCACCCATGCAGTTTTTACCCCCCTGTGATGTAACACAGCCATGATATGAGTTTGGCTTTTAAGAATTTGGGGTACAGTTCCCCCCAAGCCCTTTTACCAGTCTTCTTGAAACCTGGAAGGTTTCATGCTCTCAGCAGAGGCTACCATGCTGGAAAGTTGCATCCAAATCAAACAAAAACAACAAAGTTATAGATATTTAATTGATTTCCCCATTATACCCTATGGCTGGATCTCCGAGGCAGCTCCGAAGCTTCGGAGCCACTTCAGCTAGACTGAGGTGGAAACCCAGTCCGGAGCTCTGGATTAGATTACTGCCATCTGAAGCAGCTGGATCCAAAGCCAGATCAGATTGCTGCCGACTTGCAAAGGCCTACCATCTGGGTCTGGCAGGCGTGCAGCCTTAGGGCCATATGCTGTTGCAAGTCACAGCCAGACAGCAGCCCCACTGCCAGACTGCTGCAGTGGGTAGAGGGTGCAGGGAACTCTTCAGCAGTCCAGCTGGCACAAGGGGTAGTGTCCCCAGGTACCAATTGGCTGGGCCCCAGAAGCTCCTGAGAACAAGTAGCCATGAGTTACTTGCCAGGGCAGCTTTCTGTACTGCTGAGGCCAGCACAGGGCAGCTTTTTATATTGCTTCTATTTTAGGTGCTGCAGGCATATGTGCCTGCATGTGTAGATGCACCCTCAGTGACAAGCCTCCCCACAAAAAAAAAAAAAAAAATCCCACACAAACGCAAGACATGGTACAGATATGTTTATGATAAGCATAACTAGCTTTAAGAATGAGTGTGTTGAGGGATGAAGAGCTCAAGTATAAGTGTAACATCAGGGCTAGCCCTCCCAGTCCACAACATCCACCATCATCTGTCCAACCTGTAATCATACTAGTCAGAGGGGACCAGCAGGCACTGGGGGAGTCCCTGTTCCCCCAAGCACTACCAGGAGTGACTAGAAATAATGGTCACAAGCTGGCAGAGGGTAGATTCAGACTAGACATCAGGAAATGCTACTTCACTGTCAGGGTGGCTAGGATCTGGAACCAACTTCCAAGTGAAGTGGTGCTGGCTCCTACCCTGGGGGTCTTTAAGAGGAGGTTAAACAAACACCTTGCTGGGGTCGTTTGACCCCAGGACTCTTTCCTGCCACGGCAGGAGGTTGGACTTGATGATCTGCTCAGGGCCCTTCCGACCCTACCAACTATGAAACTATATTTTCCAGGCCAAAACTGAATGTAATCAGTCAGAATTTAGCCACTGACTAATGTTATAGCCCTAAAGTGAAATGCAATCAGCGTTATTAAAAAGGACAATAAGAATATGCACATTTAAATAAAAACATTTTTAGAGGGTCTTCTAGCTTAGTGGGAGAATAAGGACTTGAATATTGATTTCAAGATTGTGAACTGAGACAGGTTTGTGTGTGCTGTCAGGTCCCCAACAGAGAGCAAGCTACCAAGCAAATGGCAGCCTGTAAATGCGAAAAACCCAGGCAGAATCTATGCCAAAGTTTCACAGCTGGAACAAAACTACTTAGTGCAGCTCATGAAAAACACTGTTCCAAGTTAGCTGGGTAATCTGATGACATGCCTCTTCACAGAAGGAGAATGGATTAAACAGGCAACGATGTGACAGTTTTCTTGGAATCCAAGAGCTATGGTCAGTTGCAGAAGAGTTATCACAGTGGCAGGTTGGAAAGAAATAAATACCAAGACAAATATTTATGAGAACTAAATCATGCTGTTAAAATGAAGCCTAGTGCTCCAGAATGTGAAATAACTCACCCAAGGGAAGGCATAACCCTTCCTTGAGAAGACCTAATGCACAAACTAGCAAAGAATATTTAGACTTCACTTACCTTCTTGGGTTAGGCCCTTACAGTGCCTCAGGTAGCTTCTCCCACAGACTAGGGCAGGTAAGGCAACAGTAGTGATTCATTCTCACAGTCCCCCTCAGGAAATGGTGTAAGCCAAGCATGTTGTGTAATATATAGGTGTTATGAAAAATTACTGGAAGCTTGTAGATTCTCCAAAAAGATCCAGCACAGTTTGGAAGCTTTCCTAGTGTGTGCAAGGATGTCAGAGTTGAAGGTCAAGGATGGTTGTTTTGAGTACTTCTGTCTTTGACCAAAAATGTCCCAGATTAAAGAGTCATCCCTCTGTCCATTTACTATTCAATATCAATTCCAGAAGGAAGGTGAGAATCAGGATGACTGCCAGAAAAATGGAGAACAAAGTTCATACAATAACACATCCTGGCTTGATTCTAGTTTGGATGTGTCACGGCGGGGTCCTCACGGAGGGCCATGATCTCCTTGAGGCCCTCTCACCGCGCTACTCCAGCCCGAGGGCACCCTCCATTCTCGTCCGCCACGTCTTGATCGAATATGTGATAGGGAGGCTGCCTTGTGTTACCTCAGGCCTGTCAGCTCCTGGACCCCTCGTGGGTCTCCCCGTACAATGGGCGCTGCCCAAGCGCCCTAGCCTTATGGGCTATGCGTGGCTCCTACCTCCCCTGATACCACGCCCCAAGCCTCGCAGATGCAATAGATGTTGTCCGGTCTATACACCCGCTTTCCGGGCCTCCTTTTTAATGTGGCCCACTCTGGGCTCCCTCTCTCTCATGCCCAGCCTCTTGCTGGAACTCTCATCTTGCCCACTCTGGGCCTCCCCTGCCGGTGTGGTTCCGCTCAGGGACTCTTTAGCGGGCCTCTGGTCCTATGGGCCAACCGCACGGATACCCTCCCTGACTCTGGCTCACCGCGCTGCTACTCCCTGTCTTCTCAGGGGCAACCGCAGTGCCCTGCCTTGGTCTGAGGGGTATTGCCGGGCTCGCTATGCCCATGCGCCCACACTGGGCTACTCAGCAAAGCACAATGACGTTCCCCCTCTCTGGGGCTCGCCACGCCCACACTGGGCTACTCAATAATACACAATGGTGTTCCCCCTCTCCGGGGCTCGCTACGCCCACACTGGGCTACTCAATACTGTACGAGGGCGTTCCCCCCTCTCTGGGGCTCGCCGTGCCCACACTGGGCTACTCAGTAATACCGCCCCTTTCCTGGGGCCGGGGGCTGTGTTCCCCCACACGCAATCCAGGGTCTCGGTCCCCGTCCGCAACTTACGGGTTGCACCCGCGACCCACTGGCCACGCTCCTCGCCGCTAGCTGCTCGCGCAGTGGCGTGCGAGCTGTGCCTTCCCTGGCGCTATACAGATAATGCACCCTCTTGGCGCTAGGGCACCCCACACTCTCTGGGGTCCCTGTCGCAACCTACGGGTTGCGCCCGCGACCCACTGGCCGTGCTCCTCACCACCAGTTGCTTGCGCAGCGGCGTGTGAGCTGCGCCTTCCCTGGCGCTATGACATTAATGCGCCCTCGTGGCGCTAGGGCACCCCACACTCTCTGGGGTCCCTGTAATTGAGGCCTCCTCCAACCCCTACAGCCTCACCCAAGCCTCCGGGCGTAATAACACAACGCAAAACCACAAGCCCCTAGGCTGTAACACAAATGCAAGCCGCATGGCCATAACTCCTCATCATAGCTCAAGCCTCCAGGGCTATTATGAGCTGTACTTGCGACTTAGGCGCCTTCCCATATCTCGGCCAAGGGAGCTCCTGCCTCTCCGGCTGCTGGCAGAGAACTACCAGTCTGGCCTCAGCCCTGAGCTTTATAAGGGCCAGGCTCTGCCCCCTACAGGCAGCTGGCTCCACTTGGTTGCTCCGGCAACCCGCAGCTGCGCTCATTACCTGAGCAAGCCTCAGCTGGGCTCGTTATGTCAAGCCAGGGCGCACTCACTTGCTCCCTGGCAGTTTCTCCACTCTAGGAGCAGGGGCACCGAGGTGCCCTGCGACAGGATGACAAACGGATCTGTCTCTGATCCACTGTATAGAACAGTTACAGCCATCTAGTTGTGGAGAAGCCTCAGGAGCTTTCTGGACATAGAAACCTGGCAAGTACTTGCCACAAGGCTTTGCAACTGATGGACTCAAAGTATAGAATAAATTTTTGGAGTCTCAGTACCAGTTCCTCATTACCAGTCCTGTAGATTTCAGCAGGTATACCATCCAGTCCAGTACCCTTGTTATTCTCGGTCTCCTTAATGGTATGTCAGATTTCTTCTATGATGGCAGAGTTGGTGAGGGATCCCCTTTCAGGGTACTGGGGGATGGTTTAAGTGGGGGTATCTACCACAGTGTATTTATGGTTCAGGAGTGCCTCAAAGTGCCCTTTCCATCTAGCTTGGATAAATTAATCATCTCTGAAGAGTGTTGAGCCACCCTGAAGTCACACAAAAGTAAGGTCATGGGAAGATGGGCCATAGAAGGCCTTCTTTGCTTGAAAAGAGCAATGCAGGTCATATTTGTCAGCATAGAGCTGGATCTCTTTGGATTTATCTTGCTACCACTGATTTTTGATTCTCTGGATCTGCCTTTGAGTTTTGGCTTTGAGGAACTGATATGTCTCCCTCTTTTGCTAAGATGAGGTGTCATCTTGCCAAGCAGAATAAGCCCTACTCTTTTGGTCAAGGAGGGCTTGGATATCAGTGTCACTATCATTGAACCAGTCTTGGTGTCAATAAGTGGTATAGCCAATGGATTCAGCACAGGCCATATGGGTGGCAATTTTAAATCCTTTCCAGAGTTCCTCAATGTTGCCTTCATTTGTGGACATGGCAGAGAGCTTTCCATGGAGACACTGTTGGAGATCCTTACAGACCTTTGGGTCTTGAAGAGACTGGGTGCTGAGAGTCCTTCACATTACTTTTGGCTGTTTGGGGTGTTTTGGCGCAAGCCAGATGTTCATAATGGAACTGACAAGACAGTGATCTGTCCAGCAGTTATCAGCTCCTTGCATGGCTCATGTGATACGGACATCCATTTGATGGCTTATGTGATGGCTCATGTGATATGGACAGACCCTAACAATAACATAATTCAGGAGGTGCTTAGAGCAAGGGTGTCTTGAGGTGATCTTATATTTGTCACTCTCTCTGAAGCTGCTGTTTGTGAGGACAAGACTGCGCATTTGCTCAGGAGAAGGTTGCCATTGGAGGTGGTCTTCCCTACTTCTTCCTTCCCAATGGTGCCATTCCAGAGTTCCAGGTCACATCTGACTCTGGCATTGAAGTCACTGAAGGGAATGATCTTGTCCTCCTTGCAAATATTAGACAGTACTTGGTCAGGGTTGGAGTATAACTGTTCTTTGACATCATCATCAACATCAAGCGTTGAGGTGTATGCACTGATGATGGTGGTGTATTGGTTGTTGCTGAGCTTAAGATGGAGGGTCATAAGACATTTTTCAATGCCCACGGGGACTTCCATAAGTTGACTGACAAGCTAATCCTTGATGGTAAAGATAATGAAGCAAATGCATTTGTCCTGCAATTTTCCCTTCCAGAAGAAGGTGTAACCTCCAGTCTCTTCCGTCAGCTGACTCTCATCTGTTCATATTATCTCAGAGATGCAATGCTAGTGTTGTACCACACTAGTTCCCTGGAGAAAATTGTAATTCTTCTTTCTGATCATGTGTTATCTTGGTTATCCATCAAGATGCAAATATTCTATGTTACAAAAATAATTATCTTCTTATGACTTATTGACCACAGAGAGAATGATCCCACTAGCTATGGTTATCCAGCCAGGACCATATAAGCCTAGGTTTAGGGCACCTTTTCTAACCACTTGCCCATATGCGGAAAGCAGAGGGGATCTTAAAGAGGACTGCCCAGTCATGGTAGCAGCTGCCATGTGCTGCTAATTCTGGGGCTAATTCTGACTAGCTTTTAGAACTCAGGAAAAGACGATGTAGTGAGAGCATAAATTGGGTGGTCGGGGTGGGAGGGGCATAACAAAAGTCAGAGAAAAGGAAATCTTTGCTAGCATGCACGGATCTGCTGCAGCTTCCCTTGCTAGTCCAGTTGTAGGCATTCTGATTAAATTCTTCTAAGTGTAATAACTGTGTGGGTGCAATCATTAAGAAGTATTGTAACATTACTGTCCAACATGGAGTTGGTATTTTCTTGCAGTATTTTGGAGAATTTGTTTAAAGTATAACTGCTACTGGACTTTGGATTTAATAAACACATTTTAGCTGAATTACTGATGTGATCAATCAAATTCCAACAGCTTGGTGAACCAGGCACACTACCCTGCCTTCTGTTAGATATGGTTGTTTGTAAAATGCCTGGCTCAGAGTAGCCAAATGATATTTGTTTGTTTTGGGTCTTGTTCTACCTGAGATATCCCATACTTTGGTAGGTGAGAACTCTCCTCTGAGACCATGGCACTATTTGAAGATAATAGCACTTCCATATGTTGAATCTGTTCTTCCTCCAGGAAAGCAAACTTTGTGTATACACTTACACAGACATGTGAACTCGTAGAAGGGAATTGGTGGATTGTAAGGAGGGACTGAATTTAAGAATTTTAAGTTTTTATAGCATGTAGCACCTGAGAGAATTTATTAGCGTACAAAAGTAAGTGGTAATAGTTAAACATTCTCAAAAGTCACCACAATGAAAAGAGTCCTTTCAACACTGGTAATAGGACATTTCAGCTCACAGATTTCCCAAGCAGCATGTCAAACTCTGTAGGTGGAGTTCCCACCTTACTCTGCACAGAGTCTATATATGCATTATAATTTCCAAATACCTCTGGAAGTTTGACTTCATTTGTAACTCAAAACAATAATCAAAGCCTACTACCATCAGACAATTTTCTTCTTGGTCTTGGTCATTCATGGGAGTTAGGGTCACAGTCTCTGAATCAGAACTTCCTAGACCTTAAATTCTGGAGGCTGCAAGTGAGAGGGGAACAGGGGGAAAAAACCCTGGTCATGCCTTTTTCACTCTCCCTTTCAGCATCCGCTCTTTTCCACTGTGACAAAGGATACCAGGCAAAATGGATCTATGGACTGACCCAGTAAACATCAGTTTTTATGTTCTTATATTCTGTAAACTAAGGTCCCTTTAACTCTGTCCTTCTTTAAACCCATTCCACACCATTGGCCCTTGTGCACAGGTCATAGAGTCCACGAGAAATTCATAAGCAACTCTTGGCAGACCAAAAAAAAATTATTAGATTTTTATTATATCTCACGATTAGGTCTAACTCTATAGAACTTGTTATCATTTACAAGGTAAACTGAAAAGTGTCCTGGGAAGAGGCAATCAACCCATTTGATCATGTGTTCATCTTCCTAAGTTTATTTAAGCATATTTTTCCATCCTTTTTGTCCTGCACATCTTGTCATTTGAACATATCTATACTCCTTGTTTCAACTGGCTCTTCTTAAGAGTATAAGGCTTCCAGTAAAAATAACATCTGCTACAAATAGGAGCTATCATCATAGTTAAGTATAAAGATGAATCAAAGCTCATTTGTTTACTTTAAATAGGAAAATACAAATAAAGTCTCATGAATCATGCATTAACCACCACCATTATTTAGAGACATACTAACACAAAGCAGAGATTTACTAGCTTACTGAACTCAAACAGTGACAGCAAGACTTCTGAGCAGGTTTGGTTGTACAAGAAACAGATTTAAAAAAAATAATTTGTTAATGTTAAAGCATGCCATGGCTATGATAGATTCTGAAAAAAAAATGGCTTTTCCCCTCTGCTAGAGTGGGTCTCAAGTCAAATGTGTAGTGGTGCTTCACAATCAATCAGATGCAAATCTTGATGAAAGGTAATGAAAACAGCTCCTGGTTTGCTGTCTGATTCTTTCCAGCTCTCTCTTTTCTGCTGAGGGGAAAGTCACTGATGTCCATAGGGGGGAGACTCAAATCTTTCTCTGATGTTGTTGGACTAAGTAGCAAAATGAATACTGAGGCTTTCATTCAGCAACATGATTTCAAGCTGTATCTATACTCTGCTGACATGGAATAGATGGCTTGAGGCTGGTGATGTCACATGGGCAATGTGCCAGATGATTTCACAGGCTCTCACCTGAACCTTTATCTTGTAAGGGGGAAAAAAAAGCTTCCATGGTAAAGAAAAATCTATTTTTTACCATACCGGTAATGCCAGTTTTATTACTGATGGCACTGAAATTACAGGCATCATGGAAAATGAGAACAGAAAGAACTTTAAGCCTAATTTCACCCAAGGCAGGTCAGCTGTATCCAAACGATTCCTATCAGATATTTGTCTAGCCAATTTTCAAAATTTGCAAAATAATGGAGAATCCTTGGCCTTTCTAGGTAATCTATTCCAGTCCTTAAATATCTTCACTGTTTGTTATTTCTAAACTCTAACCCAAATCTCCCTTGTTAGAGTTGCAGACTATTACTTCTTGTCCTATCCCTAGTGGGGATGGGGCAATGAGACAAATAAATAACCTTCCTCTTCTTTGCTGCAGCCTTTTACAATTTGAAACATTCCCAGTTTTTAACATAACAGTTCTTTCAGCCCTTTCTCATAGGACACATTTTCAAGAATTCTGAACCTTTAAATTATATTTGCCCGTGTTGTCTCCAATTGGCCAAGATCTTTCTAGAAGTCCATATTAAATTTTCCTAGTTTCCTTAAAAGGATGTCATATTTGACAGCATGGAAAGTCATACTGAAGTGCAAATCTGGGCACAGCAACCTAGCTGAAGCCTAACAAGTGCTGAATGAAATGGAAGAATTACTTCATTTCAGATCTCTTGTATTTGCTACTCCTTTTTAGACATTGCAGTGTGCTAGTTGGGTTTTTCCTTCTTCACAACACTATGATATTGTTGACTCATGGTCAGCCTCTGATTCACTATAACATCTAAATCCTTGTCTGTGGAATTGCTGCCAAGCTAGTCATTACTTAGTTTGCACTTGTGAGGCCAATTATTCCTATATAAGTATTATGCTTTGCACTTCTTGTTGAATTGTACCCTATTCCAGACCATTTCTCCAAATTTTCAAGATCATTTTTCAGTCTCATCCTATTCTGCAAAGTACTTGCAATTTCTTCCCTCTTGATATTAACTGCAAATTTAAGTGGACTCTCTATACCACCACTCAAGTAATTCATGGAATACTGAATAGTATACCACCGAACTTACAACAGGTCCTTATAGAATTTCATTTGATACACCTTACATATATAAAGATTAGTCATTGATAACTACTCTTTGAGATAGGTATTCCAATAATTTTTGTACTCACTGTACAATAATTTCCAAGAAACTGTTAAATTTACCTTGTTGGCTTAAGAGGATGTTATATGAGACAGAGTAAGAAGTCAAGTTAAAATACAGGTACAGTCAGATCACCTGTTTCCCCCATCCACAAAGGCTGTTTCTTGTCATAGAAGGAAATTAGATGGATTTGTCACAAACTAGTCAAGTCAAGCCAATGTCTGCTGTTATTTTTTACCTTTTCTAAATGTTCATGTTCAATACACAGAAAGCTGGAGAGTGTTCAGTCGCACACAGATTTGAATTCTGTGAAATAGACCTCTCTCAAGTTTTCCACTCTAGATCAAAACTCATAGTTGTTGATCGAACTCACCAAAAACTAGGGTTTCCGGTTCAAAGAAGTTGAAAAAAATTACATTTTTAATTTTCGTCTTTAAGAGCCCCAATTTTTTTTTCAAATTTTCCACAGAACTGGAAGATCCCAAGAATCTGCAGCCCCTCAATGAAATAGATATTCTTATTTGTCTCATTTCTAATAGGAGGAAGAAAGCCACAAGAATATCAGTTTCACTGAGCAACTTCAGGGAACAACCAGGGGTCTCAGATCTGTGGCACATGCAGCAACTGAATTTAGAAGCTGTGGGTCTCCTAACCTAGGCAACTTGGGATCATGAGAGTTCCCTGCAACAGCCCAGTCTAGCTGATATTATCATTTAAAGCAGTGAAACAGAGCTTCTGCTCTGGACAGACTTACCAGGAAGCAAGACAGGATTTTCTTGAAACTTCAGATTCTGCAAGCTTATTATGGCACACTGCTTGTTTTAACAACAAACATTTCAAGCTCAGTGAACCAACTTTTTGAACAAAACTTTGCTTCAATGGAAAATTTCCCAGTCAGCTCAAGCTAGACATGTCGTCAGAATACTCATAGGTAAAGTCCATGTAATATACCAAGACATTAGGGTTACATACACAAGACAAAATTACCCCAATTAGTGCCTGAAGAAATTAAAAGTCTCATGATAGCCCAGCAGAGGCACGTTCCCCTTATTAAAAGAAGACTGAGAAGAAGGAGGAGAGCACAATGGGGAAAATAACTGATGAGAAAATGTGGTGTTTCTGCAATGAGTGGGAGAAAGTGCAGAGGGGTGAAGGAGATTGACATGGCCTGGAGTTATGTTCACTGGCTGGTATCAATGCATGATAAATATTTCAACTTGGCAAAGTTTTCAAACTCCTCTTAAATTGGGCAAAAAAATATGCACATCCCAGTGCTGGGAAATCTACATTTTTGTCCTTCAACTTTTTATTGTCTAGTATAGTAACGGTAGAAGGAGAAAGAAAAACAGCACTTTTTACAAGCATTTTTATTTTTTGGCAAGAATGAAGGCTGTGGTCAGCATGGGCTGAATTTAGGGAATGGCCTAGACCTTCTGGTTTTATAAACCTAGGCTTCAGTGCTTATGGCGCTCGTACACATGATGGTGGGGGTTAGTCCTTCAGGGTTGCATTCTATGCCCCCTAAATCGAAATGGTTGATTTTATTTTTTCTGTCACTGTGTACACACCAGCGGTATTAAATTTCAAGAAATGCTCAGTGCACTATTCACAATAAATTACTGCAGAGGGCCCTGCATAACAATCCACCCCGCTGATCTCCTTGTACTAAATAACAGCAGGGGGCGCCGCAAACCGCTAATCCCCAGTACAGATGGGGAATGTCTCTATTTAACAAAGTGTCATTTCATTTTAATTCATTAATTTTTACACATATTTTTACCCTTTTTTTCATTTTTTAATTTTTACATGAAAATGTTTTATTTGTTAATTTATATTTGTTTTATTCTTTTCATTTGTCTTAATTTTTTTCTTATTTTTTATTTTCCTATTTCTATGTCATAAAGTAAACTTTATTTTTTTGTGTAAATCTGCTTGTTTTTTTATTTCACTCAAACAACCTGATAACCCCAGGTACCTTTTCTGCTTTTTTATCAGCTGTTGTCTCCTGAACTATTCCTCATTTGCATTTTCACAGAACAGCTTTTTACAAACTGGCTTCCTTTCTACCTGGGAGAACTCATAACATCTTCAGTTTCTCCTTTGCCTGATTAAAGGCATGTGGGTCCAAAAGCTTGCAAAGAACAGGTTTTTTTGGAACTATTTAGTTGTTCTAATATAAGATATCACCACTACCAAAAGAGCTTTGTCCTGCCCTCTGAGACCAGGAATTCCTGTCTTATGCTGCTGTTGCAAAGCAAATCTACTCCAAGCTCTCTCCTGCCTTGTGGAAAAATGGTGGGGGGGTGCTACACTGACATTCAGGGTGGAGATGACTCACCTACCCACCCCAAAACAGCAATTGGCTCAAGAATCCCTGCCAAGTGAGGAATAAGACACTTGGAAACTGCTTCCCTCTTCCCTTCCAAGAGGCCTGGACTCTTTGTTGCATTGCTCATTTGTTTGCTGTAATTGTTGATTTTAGTTCCCTTTCCTCAGCTCCACTCCTGTTCAACAGGGTTTTATTTGTACTGGGGTTTCTCTGTGTGTTTCCTATGTGTGAACAAGGTGTGTTAAAGAGAATGGTATCTACTCCACCATCTTTTGACGTGCTCTTTGTACAGACATGGTAGGAAGAAAAGGATTGACTGTTGCTCCAGGCCACATGTATGAGTTGTGAGATTGATTCAGCAGTCTTACCACATGAAAACCTGGGCATCAACATTTAAACCATGAGCTACTACTGCTTGAGCTAAGGGGTAAGTCTTCTAGCTAGAAGCAGCAGTCACCTCAGAAGTCATTTACGTGGCTCAGCTCCTAGCAGAAGCTGTGTAATGCATACAAGTCAACAATGAATTATCTCTTACCCACCTCACCTACCACCCTCTCCTCCTACCTCTACCAGAGAACAGTCACAATGGACAGGAAGAAGCAATGAAAGATTGGGACAGTCCCCAAGGAGGACTGTACAACAATGGCCCATACTTGTAGGGAGCAGACTAGGAAGGCTAAGGCAGTGACTGAATTTAAACTAGCAAAGGAAATCAAGGACAATAAGAAGTCCTTGTTTAGGTATGTAAGGAGCAGAAGGAAAATAAATGGAAGTGTGGGGACATTGCTCAACAACACAGGACAGCTGGTTATTGATACTCAGGAGAAAACTGAAATCCTGAATGACTACTTTGCTTCGGTATTTCACTGGATTACGGGGAAAAGCATGGTGGGAATGACTGCCTTACTACTGTTGATGTGGATCTTGTGCATGATCATTTAGAAAGTTAAACATTTATAAGTCAGCAGGACCAGATGAACTTCATCTGAGAATGATGAATGAGCTGGCAGAAGTCATTGTGGGATCTCTGGCAAAACTCTTCCAAAACTCATGGCACTCAGGGGAAGTCCCTGAAGACTGGAACAGGGCCAATGTTGTGCCCATCTTCAAGAAGGGGAGGAGAGAGGACCCGGGCAACTATAGGCCAATTATAACTTTAATCCCATGGAAAATCCTGGAAAAATTCATCAAGGAGTCTATATGTGATACTCTTGCAGAAGGTAGGATTCTGAATGATGGTCAGCATGGCTTCATCATGGGCAGGTCTTGTCTTACTAATCTCATCTCTTTCTATGACCAGATAATATGCCACCTAGATAAGAGAGAGGAGGTCAATACTGTATACCTAGACTTCCAAATGGCCTTTGATTTAGTATCCCATGATATTCTGACAGGAAAATTGGAGGATTGCAGGCTTAACTGCTCGACAATTAGGTGGGTAGGAAGCTGGCTGTGGGGTAGGACCCAGAGAGTTCTAATGAATGGATCTGTGTCATCCTGGCAAGAAGTGGCCAGTGGTGTCCCTCAGGGGTCCATGCTTGGTCCAGTGATTTTCAACATCTTTATCAATGATTTGGATATAGGGGAGAAGAGCTCACTGACCAAGTTCGTGGAGGACACCAAGTTATGGGGATGAATGGTCACATTTGAAGACAGGTTGCAAATACAGGCGGATCTAGACAGGCTGGCAAGTTGGGTGGATCGGAACCAGATGAAGTTCAACATTGAGAAATATAAAGTGCTCATCTGGGGACGAACAATCCGCAACATACTTATAGGCTCGGTGGCACCAAACCGACTAGCACCATGACTGAAAGGGACCTAGGGGTAATAATAGACCATAGTATGAATATGAGCAGGCAGTGCAATGCTATAGCTAGCAGGGCAGATAATACTCTGGCATGCATCAATCGATGCATCTCCAGCAAAACCAAGGAAGTGATTCTTCCATTTTACGCAGCATTGTTGAGACCGCACCTGGAGTATTGTATCCAGTTCTGAGTGCTGCACTTCAACAAGGACATGGAAAAGCTCGAGAGAGTCCAGAGAAAAGCCACCCATATGATCAGAGACTTGCAAGGAAAGCCATACAAGGAAAGGCTGAGGGACTTAAGTCTCTTCAGCCTAAAAAAGAGAAACCTAAAGCAGCTTACCTCTATATCAGGGAAATACATGAAACAGCTATAGCAGCTTACCATTATATCAAGGGACTACATCAAGGGCTCAGCGAACAACTGTTCCCAAGGGCACCCCATGGGGAAAACCAGGAATAATGGCCACAAACTCGTGGAAGACCGTTTCAGGCTCAACATTAGTAAAAACTTCTTCACAGTCAGGGTGTCCAGACTGTGGAATAAGTTCCCTCCAGAGGTGGTGCCATCACCTACCCTGGAAATCTTCAGGAGGAGACTGGATGGTTACCTTGCTGGAGTCACCTGACCCCAGTTGTTTGTCCTGCCTAGTGCAGGGGGGCTGAACCTGATGATCTTGTGAGGTCCCTTCCACCCCTTGCAATTTATGAATCTGTGAAACTTCAAAACCAGTTGGGCAGGTTTGACTAAATGCTAAGTGCCACTACAAGCCAGTAACACCCCCTGTCCTTCCACCCTCTGGCTAGGAATGAATGGTGACAGAACTCACCCGCTATTCATAAAGTGAGCACTTTTAACGCTCATGATCAGGTTACCAGAACTCCACTTGTTGGGTTCACATAAAGCCGGCGAGTGAATTAATGGCATTAGGTGGACAATTATACCACAGCCAGCTGAAAAGGGATGTTTTAGAGGTTCAGGATTAGGGGTGTGACATGGGTTCACCTCAGGGTCAGGTCTCATCATTGGCCTTCCCACCTGTCTAGGGAAGTCTTCCCTGTCTCACCTGCCACATCTTGCTCTTTTAAAACTGATTTAAATACAGGAGACTGCCCATTAAGTGCCCTGATGCCTAAGGGATTATACACAGCTTAGATCTTCCCTATATGGTGTCCCATGCCTCGCAGATGGCATCCAAAATACTAGGCTCCACTGGTCCAAGCTACCCTCTATTTACTACCTTGCACCCATACTACCCATACTCGGCCTCAGGTCTAAATTTGCCCTCAGGTATCCTGAGACTAAACTTGGCCTCTACACCCCCTCACTGAGGCCTCTTTCTTATGTCCGCTCACTAGGGCCTCATGCCCTCTCACTAAGGCCATCAACCACTCACTAGACTCTTTGGGGCCGGTCTGTGCATAGTCCTTCAGGCCACTCCTGCAGCCCTACACTGCATGCCCCTGTACAGCCCTTCAGGCCTGCCTATGCAAACGCTACTCTGCACCCACTCAGCGTAGTCCTTCAGGTCACCTATGTACATCCTACTCTTCATGGCCTACTTCTTTCACTACCCTCTTCACTGGGGACACTCTACCACCCCTTCACTGGGGCTACCATGGTCTTATACCCCCTGGGGCTCAGGAGAACTCTCTAGGCATGCCTGCCCCCCTTGCCTGTCCCTACAGCTGGATTACCCACCAAGTTGAAGGGGCTGGAGCTATAAGGCACCCCATAATTGCCTTTCACTAGGGAGGAAACTGGTGTGGCATTTCCTGGGGACCTCTCCACCACAGGCAGCCCCATCACACCATCCATTCCTAGGACAGTGTAGTTTTCAGTCATACCCCAGGACCCCCTTCCCCATAGCCAGTGGCGTATTGATGGGGGTGGGGTGGGGGGCATGCTCCTGGGCACCAGCTTGTGTGGTGGGGCACTGACCAGGCCCTTGAGGGGTACTCAGTCCCCCAGCGGTGCTTCCATTTTCACCACCGGCACTCCTGGGTTCACTGCTAGCAATTCCAGGCTCAGCAATCAGCTGCTGGGACATTCCACCCCCCACTCCCCAGCAATCTGCTGCTGGGGGACTCCCCTCGGTCAGCGATCGGCCATGGATGGGGGCCACAAATGTAAGCATTGGCTTCCAGGCACCAGAGATCCATGGTATGCCACTGCCCATAGCTCCTTCCCTGGACCTCCAATATGTTGTAAGCAGCAGCTCTAGCTAAGTGACGTTCTTCCTATGGCTGCAGCCAGCAAACTGCTGGCTCCCCTGCTCAGGCTTGCTCTTATTGCCAGCAGCTGGGCCCTCTTTCCCAAACAGATGGCCACCTACTGGCCATGTGACTCCTGATTAGGGAGTGCAGCTACCTGAAGGCTGCTCTGGTGCTTGGTCTTAGCTCTTAAAGTAGCAGGCACCAAAGGTGTTCTGCTACAGGTGGGCACAGGGGTTTCTCATGGTTGTTGGGAAAAGTCTGGGGATTTTTGCCTGACATTAGGTGAGCAGCATTCAATAGCATGCTTCACTGTGTGGTATTTTTATAATAGCAGTAGGGGACTCAGCGTACACCATGCACTGTATTATCCCCAATAATTGAGAAGGGAGCACATACAGCAGGCACTGGTCAATCTCCAAAATAACCTGGGATCCCCCCAATCTGTAAACACCCCCCGCCCCGAACATACCCTGGGGCCCTTTGGACACCCGCCACACCAAGTGAAATAGGCAAAGACAACCACAGATTAGTGTCTTTGAATTCTCTATTTAATAAAATAATAATAAGAGGTCAGTAGAAGACTGATTCATGTCAGGCTCTGCAGCTACACCTGGTGTCCTGAAACATTCATTACACACAAATACCTGTAAACTGTAGTGACACTTGGTGGACAAGGGGGCTCACTACACAAAAAACTGCAGTGACAACCAATGATCAAAGGGGCTCACTACACAACATTCAGTGAATTTACATGTACACATGATAGATTAATGGCTGCAACATTGCAAATTGCATCACTGCAAACTAAAATATATCAGGACATGATTTAGTTTGCAATGATGCAAAATCATTTAAAACCCCCAAAACACATGTATGTGTAAAGTGTAATGCCATTAAGCCACACATTAAGCCACACATTAAGCCACAAATTTTCATCATCTGTACATTATCTGGGCATAACATGTACAAGCACACAAAAGCCCAAACAAATTCTCCCTCCTGCTATGTGTACCATTAGAAAAGAATTTTATTCTTTGGCATCCGCCACATCTTTTGTACACCAGTTGCAATGTTGTTCTCTTTACCTTGTTATCGTTCTGATCGATTGCCTTTATTCAGCCTTAAAAAACAGAATAGTATTAATATAGATTAGAACTCTGTCCTCACTTTTAATCCCACCAGCAGGAATTTTTAGCCCAGAGCACTGACAAAATAATAACTCAACTTCTACAGACAATTCAAGATCAAAAATCTATTTTTTTTAAACTGATCATTTTCAAAAAGCATAATTCTTTACACACACAAATGAGAGTGGAGTGCTTTAACTCTGTAGAGTTAAATCAATTTTAAAATCCTGGAAAATATATGTTTTAATTTCTGAAGGAAATGACTTGTACAGCAATGGGGCAAAATAGCAAATAGCAATCTCATTAGAACTGATATTTGTACAACTTCATAGTAAATGGTCTTTTAATGAGTTACTATATAAACAACTAAAAATGTGAGTATTTGTTAGATTCACTGACCATTTGATACACATTAATTTAACTTGGATAGCTGATGAACAGCAATTCAGCTGGGAAACAGATGACAGGACAGAACTGACAAGTAGGAGACACTGAGGAGGGCAGGCCTGGAAGTGCATATTTTTATATACAATCCAACTGAATATGAATTCTTCATATCTTAAATACAACATGAAATTAGCTCTTTCTTTCCTTTCAACACCTACTAATGAGAAAACCTTTCTAACTGCGTGAATAACACTAACATGCTATATGAATTCTCAAAAATGCCTCTTTTGTCATTGCCAATTTTGCTGCCAGCATCATTGTTCTCTGGTATTAACCAATATGGATGGGTATGGGCTCAAAATCCTTTCATGAGGCACTCTACAATATCATAGGAGTACAACTGAGGTTAATGTAATGCATTAAGACATTTCACCTCTCTGTAATGAGAAATACACCATGTCAAAAAGGTGAATAAATATGAAGTGATAAATATGCATTTGTCTTACAAATGCATTTGTTAAAAGAAATCTTTCTGAAATATGAGCAGTCAAAGTTAGTATCAGATGAGAAACAGCAGTATCTAGTATATGTTTTGGCAAGAATTTCAAAAGGAAATTTATGAGGATGATCAAATGAACACTCCTAGACACCACGTAGAGAAACCCAGCATGTAACTAGTATTAGACAGTTATTGAATGCTTGATGTATACTACCAAAAACTGTTGGGTGGACACAACAGGTCATTTTTAATGCTAACTATGATGGTACTAAATATATAATCTTTAGATTATGCTTAATAAAATGTTATTTACAAATTCCTAATACAAGTAGCTAATTAAGAAGTGTGTTAGGAGTTTCTGTGTGCTGAAAATTGCTGATGTTATCTATGAGTTCTAATTGAAGCATTTTGAAATATCTCATGTTAAGAATGAAGAATGCCCAGAAACTTTCTATATCCAGGCCCCTTTTAAAGACAGAGAAAACTTTCTAAAATGTTTTAGATTTCGGTTCAGAGGAATCAGTTTGGGGAAATCTATATTTTCTATGGAATCAATTTCATGGCCCACCCAGCTGGGGGCTCTCTGCCAGCTGCCCCACCACCCAGTCAAGGCAGGGCCTGATTGGGGCAGGGGGCTAGGAAATAGCTGTGGGGGAAGGACACTTTCCCAGTCCTAGGGCAGGGGCCTGAGAAACAGCTGCCTCTCCCCTCCCTGCAGAGTCCAAGCCTGACCCTGGTGTTCCCTGTCAGCCTGGGGCTGGCACCTGGGGGAGCCTAGAGCTGCCTCTGGATGCTGTACTGTGGCAGAGTAGGGTGTAAGTAGCCCTGCTCTGGATTGCTCCCATCAGGAGCAAATTTGTTCCCAATGGTTACATGTGTAGATAGGTTCTTAAGGAAAGCTTACTGTGCAGTATTTTACTGTGCAGTAAACTTACAGCACATTAGTATCACGTGTAGATGCTCCCATAGTCACTCATTTCAGCTTGCCAGCTTACAGCTGATCACCCAACTTGGTCAAAGCTAGCCTGAATCTTCCAGAGTGACCTAACCCTCCATCCGCTCCCTGTCTCAGGAGTGGTCAGCTGACCTTCCACTTCCCACATATAAACCCCTGACCTGAACCAGAAGGTGTCTAGGAATAGGACTTAATTGACTCAAGACTGTTTTGCTGTTTCTTTTAGCTTGCTCCTTGACTCTGCACTCTGCTTGATCTCCCAGATTCTCATCCCAGCTTGCTCCTCAGTTCTACTCTGCTGAATCTCCTGGCTTCTTGGCTCAGCTTGCTTCTGGACCCTGCTGTTCTCCTTGATTGACCTCCTGGGTTCCTGATCCTGTTTGTCCTCAGATTCTGCTCATTCATCCTGAACCTGGTTGGTACCTGGATCCCAGACTGGCCCTAGGACCAGCTGCCCATGTCCTGGCACAACAGTAACATAAACAGAAATGTATAATTGTGGCAAATGTGTTCCAAGGGTTGACATAATGCCCCCTGATGGCCATCCAGTTTCTGCCCCAGCTTCAGCTCTAGGTACCCTCATCTACTTTACTCATCTGTCACTCCTTTGATGTTGTTATATGAGAAAGGAGGGAGACTGCCTAAGGGACCTAGCATGAGCCTGCTGTTGTGCCAGTGTCAGGCTTCAGCCTTCTTAGCCACTGCCCTTTTTACTTGCTGGGCCCTTTTAGTTCTAATTCACTGACTAAACTGAATTTTTGGGGTCCCAGCTTCTGGTATGGCTTTTAATGTCTTTCATCTCTATCCTCTCCCTGGGCCCTCTCCCTCACCTGGATCCCTGGCCTTATCTCCACCCTACTCCAGGTGCTGAGTCCTCTTGCCCCAAAGTACACATCTGGCCTTTCACAGGCTATGGGCTTTAAGTTCCACATAGTGCAAACTCAAGTTTGGGGTACCCCTTCAGTCACCTCCCTTTCTGTGGCCTCTTCCACCTCTGCAGCTACAACTCATTTCTTTGGAGGAAAAGAAAAGTCAGGGGATGAAACCCCAAATTGTAGGCACCGGTTCCAGCTCAAAAGTTTGTTCTCCATGGGGCTCATTGCACCTGTTGGTGGTGGGTTCCACATAAAAAGAAACAAAAACCAAACAGACAGTGCCTGGGACACTTAGCTTGCTCCTCATGTAGGCTCCCAGTTTTCCTTCACTTGGGGCTGCTTTCTGAGTCCTCTCCACAATCTGGGCTCCAGCCCCCACACCTCTCACAGAAGAGTCCATTCCCAACAACTTCCATGGCTAGACTGCCCTTCTAACCCTGAGGCATGGGTTCTCTGGTTCATATGACTCCTATACTTCCCTTTCCTGGGTCATCCAGCTCTGCCTACACCTGGATCCAGTAGTCATCTTGTTGCTGGCTCCCCCAGCTCTACCTGTACCTGGACATGATGGCCATCTTGTTACAGGTGCACCCTGCTAGTGGGTTGAGCTTTGTACTCACCACCAAGGTACAGGCAGAGGAGAGTGGAAGAAAGTGAGGGACAAAGATGGAGGCAAGTACCTCCACTAGAGGAAAGATACCAGTAAGTACATAGGCAGGCAAGGGAGGAAAAAGTGTGAGGAGAGGAAAGGGTTGAAGAAGGGGAAGAAGATGATCTAATTACATATGGATCCTGTTACTCATTGGCGAGAGCAAGCAGGGAGCAAACAATAGCACACATTGCTTGCAACTGCTTTATTTAGAATGGAGACACACAGCCTGTGAACTAGGGGACCTGCACTGAACAATAGATTTTTCCCACATTTATACACTTTGGTTTATACTTATTAAAATTCATTCCACCTCTGTCCCTCCTTTTGTTCCATGAATTTCTCCTCCCATCTTAAGCTTCACCTCTGTTTACTGTTTGCTTCATTAGCATGGAATTGCCTATGCATTTTACTTATTTACATGTCTTTTTGCTATGAGTGCATGTCTAAGACCGTGACTTCTTTTCTTCTGTTAATGGGCAGACTTTGGAGGCTTCTTTACCAATCACTATTCACACTTTTGCATATGTTTATCTTGGATCCTGTTACCAATTACATGTTGTTTTATCATATTCCAATCTGTTTTTCTGTCTCATATTGTGCCATCATCCACATTCTTAAAGCTTCACCTCATTTACAACACACAGACTTACACAGACTCACTTGCTGCTTTTTCTCAGAAAATGGTTGACACAATTAAGATGGTTACTTAGCATAAGCAAATTGCTGGCTTAGCTATCATTCTGCCTTGTGATTAGCAGCTCTGCTAGGCTACAGGTTATGCCTTTATTCAGCTGCAAATCCAGTGCTCCCCAAGATCTAAATATTGTCACACTAACAATCCTATCTGACTGTTGCCTGACCCAAAAGTCTTAAATGATATAACCTCTATACCACTCCTAAGGAAAAAAAAAAAGTAAAGCAATAACTCAATAGCATGTTGTGCCTTTGGAAGATATTTCCTTACTCAGCTTCACTAAGTGTTTGGTATATGAACTGGAGTGTGAGCTCTGACATCTGTCATGAAATTCTTGTGCACAATATTATACAGTGAGCATGTCTAAGCATGCTATTAAGGTGACTGAATAAACTCTGGGCATAGTTCATACCAGAGTTTGTTGCTCCCAGGTGCAGCATTTACACCTGCGCCCAGGACCACAGCCCCAGCTGGCAGGGGGCCCAAAAGGTGAGCATGCAAGTCCAGGGCTGCTCTGCCCAGCTCAACGTGCTGTGAAGGGACTGGCTAGGTCATGAGAGTGCTCCAGTGTGGAGCTAGCTAGCAGGCGGCCCTGACACTGAAGCACCTTCATGCCCCAGCCAGCCCTTTCAGTGTCTACACATTCACTGTGGTGCACTAAATAATGCCTCCATAGGATAATACTTGTGTTGACAAGTACTAACGTACAGCAGTGTTTATTAGTTTACTGCGGCCTAATAGGGCCACACATTTAGATGCCGAGACTTTACTGTGGAGCTAATTAGGCTGCTCTGCTATAAATGTCTCACGTAGATGTGCCCTGTGAGTTGGTTGTGCCCTCTGCCAGTTGATTTAGTGTGACTCACAACCACACCTGTTTCAAGGTTCAAGAACCACAGAACTTATTTGGAATCTTCTTTTCATTCAAAACATTTGGGTCCCTCTGCCTGCTACCCTCCGCAAAGGAAATCAAAAGAAAATGATGGTGCCTCTGTCTGTTCAGGCACAAAGGTTCTGCAGCTCCTACCAGCAGCAGCAACTGCTTTCTCCTTCTCTCCCTCTTACTCTCAGCAACGGCCTTTTATAAATGTCCTCACCTGGAATTTCCTGAGGGGTTTGATTTCCCCTACCTGCACCTCATCTTGTCAGGCCAGGCCTCTCTTTGTCTGCTATCTGGTAACATGTAAACCAATACAGCCTGTTCCATGGTTGAGTTGTCAGCAACTAAACTGGCACCCCCACATGGGCTAGGCTGCTCAAAGAGGGTGTGTGAACACCCAGCAGGTCTAAAAACAAGACCTGTCATGGGTTGGATGAGCTCTCTGCTAGCCAACAGCCACCCATACCTGGAGAGGAGATAGGCACCACCAGGTCACTTACCTAATGACAATACTGGTCAGTTATGCCTCTGCCATAGCTTATACTGAGAACCTTATTATTTTCTGCTGTGCAATCCAAACTGCATTTAGATATGACCGGTTCCCCTTCTCTCCCACCCCCGTAATGCTAGTCTACTCAGAAAATGTCATGCCAACTTGGAAACTATTTTAAAGTAATGCAGTTAAATTAATCAACTTAGTGTGCCTGTGTATGCACACACACATGCAGGCAGACAGACACCAAGTTCTACCAAAATTCAGTGAAATTAAAAAGTTGAAAGGCATGTTTTCTGCCTTCAGGTCCTGTTTATAAGGTGAACAGGTATTCTGTGCATATCCTCTAATAGGATATGTTAAAACTGGCTTATGGTAATAGTAGTGGGGAGAGGCATGCTGGTAATAAGGTTAATTTGTTTTGTAACCCTTTGTTTCATTAAAGTGTGAACATGTCAAGTGAAGGAAGCAGAAGGAAATTACTATTCCTCATGAAGATGACAATTTGTGCCAGTCACACAATAAATGAAGTATGTACATGGCCAGATTCCTTAGAATAAAAGCAAAAATCCTTCATGGAAGGAAACTGATCTATAGCTAGGAAACAATCCTCTACAATGCAGAAATCCATAAGTTACAGATAATGACTGTTGAAAAACATTTTGATTTTCTTTCTTTCTTTCAAGTAAAAAAATATATTACAAAATAAAATCATTTCTTTTGCATAACAGAGATCACATAACTTGTATTAGTGGCTTTGTTATCTTTCATTTTCCTTTCTTATTGGAAAAAGATGCATTCTCCATGGATGCTGAGCCAGTAGCATTAACTGAATGATATATTTTCACCTTCACTGACTCATCCTTCCTCCTTCAGATGAAGGGTGTGCTCAAAAGAGCTAATATATGAAAAGGGACACTTTGCCCCATTTTAAACACTTGTCTCAAGCATCCCATTGGTTTGATCAAATAACCATTTATTTATTTGATGGTTATTTATTTATTCATTTGACACTGTCTCCGCAACCATTTTTCCAGTCTGGGTGTCCTCCCTGGTGGTATTAACTGGGTATTCTCAGGACTATGGTTAGGCAAGAGAACACAGGAGTAGAAGCTGGGAATAACAGAGTTATAAACCTGGCTCTGCCACAACAATTCTCAATGAATTATTTTTTTCATTAATAAAATAGTGCTGATTCTCACTTAGCTTTCTCCTTTATTGGATATCAGGAGGATTTTTCAGTTGATGTGCACGACCAATTTGAACACAGCAAAGCATTATGCCAGTGCTGAAAGTTTCTATGTCATGGTTACCTTTTCCCTACTGCTAATACAGTCTACTAATGTAATAAATGTATATGTAAAACAAAATATCACAAGATCTTATTGGAGGAATACCTTGCATGATGTTCCTCTTCTTGCATGGTAAAAGTAACTGCTTTTGTATTAAACATGTACACTTCCATGTCCCTGTATGGCAATGTTGCTATGGCGTTGTGTTGGGTGGTTACTGTGCCATAAGCATGGCACATGGTTAGATTTCACTGCTTTGTACTGGCATGCTATACCGGAGGAGCGTGTCACAACAGCGATGTAGCTGCCAATCATGTGTAGACCCATATGAAAGCTACATCACTGTAGCACGCCATACACAAATGTAGTGCATCACTACATCATCATAGGGTGACATGTAGATGTAATAGAATTTCTATATACACCCAATAAAGGATATGCCTCTGTGTGTATATAATTATTATTATTATTGTTTAGATCTACATCCCACCCTACCCAGAAAGCCTCAGGTTGGCTTAAAATGAAAGACAAGATACCCCCAAGATAAGAAATAACAACTGACTCCCCATAGGACACCCAGAAACTTGAAAACTTCACTTCAGCTACTCTGCTTATCACCCATGAGAGCAAACCTTCCTGTTTACTGGAATGGCTTTTATTTAGACAAGCCAAAAGCTGGGCAGGAGATGGATGGAGGGGAAATGCCTAGAAATGCAAAATACCCAGCTGAAATATTGTTTCAGATGAACCCCCGTGGCCATTTCAGATTAACCCCTGTGGCAAAAAGTCTCCATTTCCATTTTACTGGTAAATCATTTTAAAAGTACAAATATTGGCAAATTCTGCTAGTCTAATCTGAGTGGTTCCCTTGCTTCAACAGGTCTGCTTGTAGTAGTCATGGGTATAAGATTTAGCTGTTAGAGGAGAATAAAAAGTCTGCAGTATCAGAGTTAGATTTTTATCAGCACCCTAAAAATTGAGTTGCAAATAATACATTTTCTTCATTTTTTCATTCCACTCTGCTTATAAAATACTGCGACTTTCCAATCAACCTTGCTGCAATAGATTATTCTGTAGAATATATAAGCCAAATACCATAATGGTAGTGTTACTTAGTTTTACTAAGCAAACTAATTTGCATAGCATTTCTGCTTCTGAACATTGTATCTCTTGCTGGGATCCTATGACCCCAGCTGACTTCCTGCCCTTCGGGCAGGGGGCTGGACTCAATGATCTTCTGAGGTCCCTTCCAGCCCTAATGTCTATGAAAATCTATGAAATCTAACCAATTGCAAAATTTTAGGGAACTTCCTATGCATTGACAGATTGAATCATTTTGACTTTGGCGAAATCAGAAAGACTAAAAGGAGTGAAATAGGGACATAGTCCTTGGTATCTGTTTAGTAAATGAAACATCTTTGAAATTGTTTCTAAAGTCGAAGAACTGGTTGATGGAAGCCATTATCATTTTTCAGCAAAAATACCTACCTTTTATCTTTGTTCCCTTCCAACAGAGATTATAGTGTTGATGCCCTGAATACTGCATCTCTGAAAAGAAAACAAGCAGGTTGGACAGGAGGGATAAATAGAACCATAAACAGCATGTCATGGTGGGAAGACACAGAGAACCCTTTTCAGGAGGTGAACAGGACAGCCTGGAATATGCTGATTACCAGGGAAGTAGCGGGGGTGCAGTGTCACAGAGTCCCAGTATAGTGAGAGAATGGGGAATAATAGTATTTGGAATGGGGAAACAGATCCAGGCATGTGGAGAAAGAGTCTATGAGGTACTGACATTTGCATGGAGTCCCTAAAATAGAGAGCTGTATAAACACATAGGCCATGTCCACATGAGTGTGGCTATGAAGTATATGGCACCGCAGGCCCATCTGTGGCACCACATACTGCACATTCAGGCATTTTCTGCACTGCTACCTTGCAGCATTGGGTTTTGTTCTGACACCTGGAGATCCCAGAGTCAAAAAAAGTGGACGGCGCATGCAAAGACAGTGCCTGCCACCAAAAACTAGATCCTGAACAACTGGAGCAACTGTGCTGAACCCAGCCTCCCCTACCCCACCTGAGGTAACTTGCCACACATCAGAGGGCATGTGGCACGGGCATTCTCTGGGGAACAACTAGCAGCAGCACAAGGTGTCCCACTGCTAGCTGTCCCCAGGGAACCAAATGTCTGCACTTGTCTGGATGTGGCCATAAAGGGCAATAGTGCAGATCTCAGTGTCTGGACTTCAGTCAAAAAGATATGCAGCCTGTCATCCTTTAGTACTAAAATATAACCACCACATTTACTGCTAGTGGAAGGAGTGGTAGAAGTATTTCACTGACTGGACAGCTTTAACTCCTTCAGGAAGCTCTAGTGGTGATTTGTTATAAGTATATAGCTGTTTTCTATCTTTGCTTAGCATTAGTCAGTCATGATTGCTGATAAAGAAATTGTCAGCAGTTCTAGTGTAACTAATTAAAGATTTGCAAACCTCATGGTGTTTGCATTCAGTTTTGATTTAGCAACAGCTGGAGAAAGTTTGTGTATCACAAATGTTTGCTATACACTAATTCACTAATCGTTATGGAGCTGGGAAGATTGCCAATACAACTGATAACAACTTTCACAGTTGAAAATAAACTTATGTAGTTCATACACCAGCTTTCTGGGCAGTTATTTAATGATTTAATCACACTGCCATGTTATTCTGTAAATGACTTGATCAAAGAAAATGGATCAAAAAGTCTCTGAGGACCAACTCTCTGGGTGTTTAATTACTCCTTCACACAAGCAACTGAAATTGCAATGATAGTTCCAATTCTAAGAAAACTTAGGTAAAGCAGTTTTCTTGTTATCTTACACTTCTAAGAAATGAGGACAATGAAATAAACTATATGGATTGCTGATTGCAACAATCATCTGCATTGGCTGAAAAAAATTGGCTAAACATAAAGACAGTGAAGAGTATTTCCATCTTCTAGGTGGTCAGCTTTGGAGTGTAAAAATTCTAAATGTCAATTGTTTCATTTAACAGTACATAAATGAGATTCTTTTCTTACCAGGAAAATGACCCAATTAGAATTGATGGGAATTGTACAATTGAAACTTGAGAATGTTAGTATTTGAGATGATGTCAGATTGGAAAAATTGTTTCAATAGCTAGATGCCCAAATATTAGCTACCCAATTTTATTATCTGCTAGCTAATGAAGTCAGACACAAGTCTGCTGTAGTCAAGAAAAAGGAATTAGTGTTTCCCCCCTCTCTTTGTTGTTAATATTCCTATTGAGACTCTTCAGGAAGAATTGGAAAGAGGGTACCATTTTGTGTTGGTTAGACAAAGAAAGAAAAACATTCCATCCATATGTGGAAACATGGCAAAAGGGTCCAAAGATGTCTGTGGAAGAAGTAGATGGGTATATGATAGACAATATAATTGTCAGAAGTGTAGTTGCAGATAAGAAGTTGCATGGTAGAATTACATGAGGTCCTACAGCCAGGAACAAAATCTCAGAATCAGTGGAGGGATTCAAGCAGCAGGGTTGAAGAGGTCAAATCAATGTTGTGTTGGGAGCTGCATTATCTTGCAGAGATTAAAACATGTGAGTGGCTGAATGACCAAAGAGAGGGCTGCAAATAATCATCTCTAGATATATATTCTATCACATTTGCATATTATATTGTGTGCACCTGTGTTTTTGTCCTCCATTTTACCCTCCTTGTTTCAGTTACAGAGAAACTGTTCCTGGAAGATTAGAGACCAGCCAGAAAGAGCAATTTCATTTATACTAGGTAGCAGAGGAACATTACAAAGAAGAAAATAATATTTTTTTATACTTTTCTAGAAGATTTCTACTGACTTTAATATTCAACAACCATTTTTTCCCTCACATCCTGTCCCTGTTTACAATAAGCATCTTAGTTTTGAGAAGCAGGATGACAACAAAATATTTCTTGTAGAAACTGAGTAGCAGCCACAAGCCAGACCTACTCCCAAGACTGCTGCCAGTCCCACATGCCAGTTGGGACTCATGTGCTCAGTCTGATCCTGAGCAATGAGTCCAGAGCTAGAACAATATGCCAGGTTCAACCTGGCTTACTGAGTCTGATGCTGTGGGCAGGGTACAGGGTCCTGCACCAGGTCTGGGACCACATACTGGGTCCAATCTAACACACCAAGTCCAACCCCATGCACCAGCTATAAGATTAGAGTACCAAAAAAGCCCTGCTGAAGCACCAGATCTATAGACACTGGGTCAAAGTAGCACGCTGCTTATTTTGGTAAAGCGTGGTTTGTTTGTTTTTAATGTGTGCAGGAAGCCATAGTGTTTAACTGAATTCTGAAGTTTCTTGAAGTATTTTTTATACAAACATATTTTACTTCTGAAAAAATATATTGTTTTAATTCCTATTGCATTCTATGAGAGTTTTAATTTATTTATTTTTTGGTATGGGCCTTTTATCACTACCAATGAAGTTCAGAAATAAGATTATGGTCACAGATAATATAACATAAAGGAAGAGAACAAACAAAAGAATAAAGCTTAAGTAATAAAACTGATATACCATGCAAGAGAGCATGCATTATCTGTCAATTTATATATAATATCTGCTTTTACCCTAAATACACCAGTCAATATTTCCAATAATTAACTCTCCAAATATAGTGCCTTAAGGACAATTAAAAAAAAAAAGAAATACAATAGGTATAGTTTCTGAATCTCCTCATCAACTTTGAGGGAAAGTTTTCAATAAATCAATGTTTGCATTGAAATGAAGAATGAAGAATAGTATGGAGGAGTGAGGGGAACACCAAAGGTGTCTCTTAAATAGAGCAATAGAAAGGTGGCACACAGGGAGTTTGTGGGGCTTCTATTTGCAGTAAGCAGCTTTTGTAGTTAAAGTGCACCAAGACCTATCCAAAATGAAGTTCTCATTTGGAATGAGTGGTTATATCACCTTGCATGAAAATTTCCAACACACAGGCCGTGTCCATACGAGTGTGGATGTTTAGTTCTCCAATGACAAGTAGCAGCGGTGCACTTTGCCCCGCTGCAACTTGTCCCCGGGGAATGCCCATGCCACATGTGCTTTGGCGCATAGCAAGTTACCCCACGTAGGGCAGGGGAGGCTGGGGCCAGCACTGGGCTAGCCTCAGCAGCCTTACTTGGGGTCCTAAATGCCTCTGGGGGCTCCAAGAGCAGTGATTCTGCTGTGCAGAGCCTGTGTTGCTCTACTTTTTTTTCCCAGCAGGTTTTTCTTTTACTCCCCTGGGTATCTAGTGGTCAGAAAAAACCCAGAAGAAAAAAGTGGAGCAGCACATGCATGACCAGCACTCCCTTGCAATCCTTAGAACAGCTGAATGTGCAATATGTGGTACTGCAGACATGTTTGTGGTGCCACATACAGCATGGCCAAGCTTGTCTGGACACAGCTACAGGGTACATCTACATATGTAATTAATGCAAAGCAATAAACTCTGGTTCATATCGTGCTGAAGTTTATGGCTCCTGGGCACCATGTTTACATGTGTGCCTGAGACTACTAGCCTGAGACTGTTCCGACTTGGCACAATGTGCTGTGGAGGGACTGGCTGGGGTACAAGGATACTTTATTGCAGGGCTAGCCAACAGGCAGCCCCTGCACTGAAGCACCCTTATGCCCCAGCCAGCCCTGTCAGCGTCTACATGTGTGTTGCTCACAGCAAATAATGCTGCTGTAAGATAGTACTTGTATTTACAAGAACTAACCTATGGCAGCATTTATTAGCTGACTGTGACCTAATAGGGCCACACCTGTAGCCGCGGAGACTTTATTGCAAAGCTAATTAGACAGCTCCACAGTAAACATCTCATGTAGCTGGGCCCACATACACCTATACGCACAGAAAAATCACATACTGACATTCCCCTCAAATCATCACATACCTGGCAAAAATAAAGGTAGTTGCTAGATCTGGCATATTAGTTTGTGGTTTCTGTCAAAATAGTCTTGTCTCAAAAGGAAGAAAAAAAAAAGTTGCTCTATTTTATGGGAAGTTGAATGTAAGTCAGTACAGTCTACTAAAAGACACAATTCACCTACTTCTAAAGTGGATCATGCCACCTTTTCAATATCACAATCTACGAAAAGGAAGAACATGTTGCTCCTTTGTCATACATACAATGAGCTATGCTGTGGAAATGTCAGATCATTTGGATCATCATTTTTAGTCTGTTTGTTGTCTTCCACTTTCTAAAAAAGTGAAACTAACTGTTTGCCCAAGTCACTGTTCTGACATTCTGAAAGTTGATGCCACGTTCATTTACATATAGTTTTAAATTCACTCATGTTGGGAAGATACCGCACCTATTATCTTTTGAAAGATTAGTCTGGTCATCAGACCGCATGATGCAATGGAGCAGCTTTCCAGAAGTCTTAAATTACCATAACTTTCAGAGTTCCAAAAAATATTTCAGCATATTTCCCAAATTAATTTTATAGTTCAATGTATCAGCATTCAGGAGCCTAAAGTTGATACCTCCACACTCGGTAACTTATACAATTATGGGACATATCTGACAAATCTGACTGGCAGAAGATGGAGGAAAAAGTCATAAGGGCAGAAAAAGGCAACATCCATTTTTTCAACATCAAAAATGGAAATGAGTTTTTCCCACACACCTTATAGATTCATAGATTCATAGATGTCAGGGTCGGAAGGGACCTCAATAGATCATCGAGTCCGACCCCCTGCATAGGCAGGAAAGAGTGCTGGGTCTAGATGACCCCAGCTAGATAGTCATCTAACCTCCTCTTGAAGACCCCCAGGGTAGGGGAGAGCACCACCTCCCTTGGGAGCCCGTTCCAGACCTTGGCCACTCAAACTGTGAAGAAGTTCTTCCTAATGTCCAATCTAAATCTGCTCTCTGCTAGCTTGTGGCCATTGTTTCTTGTAACCCCCGGGGGCGCATTGGTGAATAAATACTCACCAATTCCCTTCTGTGCCCCCGTGATGAACTTAAAGGCAGCCACAAGGTCACCTCTCAACCTTCTCTTGCGGAGGTTGAAAAGGTCCAGTTTCTCTAGTCTCTCCTCATAGGGTTTGGTCTGCAGGCCCTTGACCATACGAGTTGCCCTTCTCTGGACCCTCTCCAGGTTATCCGCATCCTTCTTGAAGTGTGGCGCCCAGAATTACACGCAGTACTCCAACTGCGGTCTGACCAGCGCCCGATAGAGGGGAAGTATCACCTCCTTGGACCTATTCGTCATGCATCTGATGATGCACGATAAAGTGCCATTGGCTTTTCTGATGGCTTCGTCACACTGCCGGCTCATGTTCATCTTGGAGTCCACTAGGACTCCAAGATCCCTTTCCACCTCTGTGCCACCCAGCAGGTCATTCCCTAGGCTGTAGGTGTGCTGGACATTTTTCCTCCCTAGGTGCAGCACTTTGCATTTCTCCTTGTTGAACTGCATCCTGTTGTTTTCTGCCCACTTGTCCAACCTATCCAGGTCTGCCTGCAGCTGTTCCCTGCCCTCCAGCGTGTCCACTTCTCCCCATAGCTTTGTGTCATCTGCAAACTTGGACAGAGTACATTTCACTCCCTCGTCCAAGTCACTGATGAAGACATTAAAGAGTATCGGTCCAAGGACCGAGCCCTGCGGGACCCCACTGCCCACACCCTTCCAGGTCGAGACTGACCCATCCACCACGACTCTTTGGGTGCGACCCTCTAGCCAATTCGCCACCCACCGGACTGTGTAGTCATCCACATCACAGCCTCTTAACTTGTTCACCAGTATGGGGTGGGATACCGTATCGAAGGCCTTCCTGAAGTCTAAGTATACAACATCCACCCCTCCTCCTGTGTCCAGGCATTTCGTAACCTGGTCATAGAAAGAGACTAGATTGGTCAGGCACGATCTGCCCGCCACAAACCCGTGCTGGTTTCCCCTGAGCATAATTTGCCCTGCTGGGCTCTCACAAATGTGAGCCTTGATAATTTTTTCAAAGACTTTACCAAGGATGGAGGTGAGACTGACTGGCCTATAGTTGCCCGGGTCCTCCTTCCTCCCCTTCTTGAAAATGGGGACCACGTTAGCCCTTTTCCAGTCCTCCGGGACTTGGCTCATGCGCCATGAGTGTTCGAATATTCCCGCCAGTGGCTCTGCAATGATGTTGGCCAGTGCCTTCAGCACCCTCGGATGGAGCTCATCCGGGCCTGCCAACTTAAAGGCATCCAGTTCTTCCAAGTGACTCTGCACCACCTCAGGATCTACATATGAAAGTCTGGCACCTTGCTGCTGCCTCTCTACAACCCCAGTGAGAGACTTGTCGTGCCCCTCACTTAGGAACACTGAGGCAAAGAACTCATTGAGGAGTTCAGCCTTGTCCCCCCTGTCTGTCATCAATTGTTTCTGCCCACTTAGCAGTGGTCCTATTCCTCCCTGGGCCTTCCTTTTACTCCCAATATATCTAAAAAACAATTTCTTGTTGTCTTTTACTTGGGTTGCCATCCTCAGCTCCATGGTAGCTTTGGCCCGCCTAACTGCCTCCCTACAAGCACGAGCAGAGGAGGTATATTCATCTTTAGTGATCTCTCCCTGTTTCCACTTTTTATGTGCTCCTCTTTTGGCCCTTAGGCTGCCCTGGATTTCTCTGGTCAGCCATGGAAGCCTCCTGGCCCCTTTCCCTTTTTTGCCTCGCTCGGGGATCGTCTTGCTTTGTGCCTGAAGGATTGTTTCCTTAAGGCACAGCCACCCTTCTTGGGCTCCCATCCCTTCAAAACTCCTACTCTGCAGTGCGTCCTTGACTAATCGCCTGAGTGCATTGAGATCAGCTTTCCTAAAGTCTAGCACTTTCACCCTACTAGTTACGTTACCCACTCGCCGTCTTATGTTGAATTCTATTATTAGGTGATCACTGTCTCCCAAATGGCTACCGATCTGGAGGTCCCCTATCATGTCATCCCCTGTTGCCAATACCAGATCCACTATGGCATTCCCCCTAGTGGGTCCATGTACCTCCTGTGTCAGGTGGAGGTTCTGTACACAGGTTAGAAACCTGCGTGAGCGATGGGACCTTGCTGTCTGCGTCTCCCAGCAGATGTCCGGGTAGTTTAGGTCCCCCGTGACTACCACCTCTTTAGCTTTTATGGTCTCCGAGAGTTGCCTCAGGAGCCCCGCATCTATTTCTTCTCCTTGGTGTGGGGGTCTGTAGCAGACCCCTACCACCAAATCCCTTTCTCCTTGCCCCCCATGTAGCCTAACCCACAATCCTTCTACTTCCTCAACCTTGGATTCTGTCTTGATGAGGGTTGATGTGTATTGCTCACTGACATAAAGTGCAACCACCCCCCCTTTCTTCCCCGACCTGTCCTTTCTGTACAATGTATAGCCCTCAATATGTACCGCCCAAAAGGGCAGGCAGCCTACGGGATTCCCGGGCGGTCTCCCATCCAGGTACTAGCCGGGCTCGGGACTGCTTAGCTTCTGAGATCGGATGGGATCGGGTGTGATCAGCCTTATTTTTTTCAAGAGTTCTACCCCATATCAAAACAGCACTAAGTGATATTTTCATAAATAAATAATATATTTAAATAAATAAATGTTTTCCTGTGGACTTCTCTTATAGGGATTCCCATCAACTCATTCTATGAACAAAATCCTTGTTTTTACCAACTCTGTTAACAACTGCCACAGTTTTTAATGCTCCTGCTGAATCATACTTCAGTTTTACAGCTTTTTCAAAGGCAATGCAGTTCACCCCATCCTCATTCTGGATCATACTGTCAATGCCATCTCACAGATTAAAGTGCCACCTTCTGAATCATCAATACCACACCTCTTGTACTTGGATAAATTGCAATTAGGAAAAATCCAAGTATTGACCCAGCCTGACCCTCATTATCTGACAAGATCACAGATTGAGGGAGGGTTGCTAGACATTCCCATTGGCCCATAGGTTTGTCAGATATGCAGAAAGTTCAGGCTCCCCAAAGAATGTATATCCCGCTCTCTGTTTGGAGCTATGCATATGAGTTTGCAATGATGTGGCCCAGCCCTATTCTCATAGCAATATGTCACAGATTTGTTCACAGGAAGGAGGAACTGGCAACTGAAATAGCATCTGCCTCAGGTGCCAAAGGTTTAAACACAGAATGAAATGGGAAAAAGAACCTGCCATCTCATTTTTGTGACCTGTGGAAAGCACTGAGAACAAAATTGAATTTGACTGAGCCGAAAATAATAAGATCTGCGAGTTTCAAGTTGAGTAGGGATATTATATGCCCTGTCCTGATAGCTGCAATTACAGAGGCATTATAACAAATAAAAGAAAATGCTCTTCAGTATTCAGGTGGCTTCTAGTAAACACGTCAGTGCCAATTGGCTACTGCTCAAAGAGTGCAGAAGTAGATGAGTGAATATAAAGCTGGGATGTAACTAGAACCTGAATAATCATTTTCTGATGGAAAAGAGAGAAACTGTGTGCACAAACCTAGCAGGCTGTTAGAGTAGTAAGAAGTTGTGGTCTAATGAGGTCATTTAAAAAAAGGATTATCCTCTGAAGATAGAAAAGAATTGGGCCAAATATGGAAATGATTTTTCCTATCTGATGAAAAATAAACATGATAGGAAAGTTCTTTAATTAAACACCATGAGAAGACAAGGCATCTGTTACTCTGAGATAAACCATACCTCTGGGGCACAATAGCACAGGAGCTGCCTTGGGCTACCTGTGAAATAAAGTTATCTCCTTGTAAGATAGATCAGAAAGGCCCCTTTCTGAATTATAAGCTTATTTTACATTATAGAAATTTGTTAATGATTCTGTTGGTGTGTCACTTTGAAAGGAGTGATGTGCTATTCTACAAAATGGAGTACAGGTAAACACAAAGTAGATCAAGTTCAGGTCATCAATCATGTCTTCTCTGAGTGGTCTGAAAAATGCTGAAAGAAGAACACAGCAACTGAATACTCATTATTACCTACATTTAATGCCTTAATTCAGGGACGGTTTTTTGTTTGTTCTTTTCTCTTTCTTTTACAGTAGTCTTAATTACAAAATTGGGCAGAAGATCACTTCCAGAATTAAATTGCTAATAAGGGCCATACTAAACTTTAACCAGGATGAACTACCTCTCCATCATCACATCTTATGTCAAGCCAGAGCCTTTTTTTACCAGGTGCTCCTGAGTAGCTGCAAGGGGTGTTGCTCATACAAGAGAATATGGTCCTGATTGAGAGACAGCTTCACGAACCAATTCTAGCTCCTGAGGGCACTCTGACCTCACATTACTCAACTGCTATGATATTGTCCTTGACTGCCCTGTGATTCTCTAGGGCAGTGGTTTTCAACCATTTTTGTATCAGAACCCATTTTTAAAAATCAGTGGTTAGTCTTGACCCAGTGCCCCTCCCTCCCAACCAGCTGCCCCCAGGTGCCAGCTCTGTAGCGTGTAGGACAGGGGGTGGGGGCACAAAGGGGTGCATGAGAGGTCCCAAGCAGCCCTTTGCAGACTGGAACTCTGCCAGCCTGCAAGGGAAAAGCCATAGTTTCCCAGGTTTTTCTCCTTTAAAGAAGAATTCATTTTTAAAGTTTGGTCACAGACCTTTCACATGTTCTTGTGACCCACTTTTGGGTCACAACCAATGAGTTGAGAAATGCTACTCTAGGGTTGGGGAACTGTCTCATTAATTATCTAACTATATTCCCTTCCTTCTTCCAAGAATCCAAGGGACAGATTCAATTCCTCCTATTAGGCATGTATGTGGACTTAAGCACTGAAGAGCAATTTTATTTTACCTTGTTCAAATCCCTGAAATCTGTTAGTATGCCTGTTTGTGTAACATGCTGCTGTTCTACCCCAAGACTTAGTCACAAAAAGACAGTGAGGATGATGAGGACCCACCCACCTTTTGTATTAATATTTTTTCAGGGACTCATGCAAGATGGAATATGATCACATTTAGGTGCCTAATAAGTACAATCAAATCTGGCCAGAGTCACATTCTTACTCTTAGAAGACAGATCTGAACTAGAAACCTGGTTTTGAGTTCCCTTGAGTTTCCAGGCTATTCAGATCCACTGTTGAATCTGAATACTCTGGTTCATCCACATCCCCATAGGGAGCTTTTTGTGATACTCTATTTAGGACACTACACAGAAAGAAAACATACCCCATTGTGCATTAATTGTATGGTGGTGGGAGTCAGTGCATTTTTGAAAACAGTAAGACAGCTGTATCTGTGTGAAGAAATGTTAACTACCACTGCTGTAGCTTTTGATAATAAGTGCAATAAACTAGGACAATCTTCTGCATGAAAAACACATCTTATTTGTACTATAGAAAAGTCCAATTCAAATGTTGTATGAAGCATTTTCCTTCTTAACCTTTATCCTAACTAACAAAGAATTAGTTCAAGTAGTAATGATAGTTAAGCCAATAATTGATAGTGACCACAACATAATTAGATTCAGCCAGCTCAGGAAAAGGAATTGTACCAAAAACTAGCACTTTGGTAAGAGACTCTAAGAAGAAAAAGCTGGAGTAAATCCCATAAATCAAAAGGTAAAGTAAATCTTGAGACTCAGCATGGAGGCTCTTTAAGCATGCTGTAGGAGAGGCATAGAAGGCATGCAGAGCCCTAACTAGAAAGGAAAGTAGGAAGGTGAAGGGAAAAAAAAGATCCAGCCTCATAAAATGGCAAGATTCAAAACATTATTCAGGTCTAATAGGTATACTTCAGAGAATGGAAATCCAACCCCTGTGAAGTCAGTTGAAAGACACAGAAAACTGGTAGGCAAAATGTAAGGTCAAATTTAGGAAGGAATTTGAAGGGCAAAGATATCATAAAAAAGGAAGATATTCTTTTTATAATTTGGGAAGCCCTACAAGAGAATGAGGGGCTCTGCTGGAATACCAGGGAATAAAGGAAGCAATTAAGGATGATTTCAAAGAAGCTAAGGACTAGACTGTGATACCCTTACTTTGAGTGGTACCTTACACCTTCAACAGTCCCATTTATTTCATTCGCCTGTAACTGAGCGGACTTTGTTGAATTGTCATGTAGTGCTCTGCTTGCAGATGAATAAATTAAATTACAATCTGGTCATAATGATTTGTTCAATTTAGTCTTCTTGTTTAATAGATTAGAAGGACAGAACGAAAGTTTGTAGACAAAGCACTAATATTTTTTTTTGGATAAAATGTTTGCATTTAAATGGTATTACACTTCGTATTTGGGTCTAGAGCCCATATGTAGTAAAAAAGGTCCAGGGCCTTTGCTGATTCAGAAGTAAACACAAAACTGTAGAAGAAGATGAAAGCTGTTTCTCCTCAATGTATTTTACCAAATCCAAGGAGATGGCCCTCCAATATGGTGGGCAGATCCTGGGACCAGGCACCATTTTTGTGGGCTAAGTGTAGCGCCCCCTCCCCCCCTCCATACCTCTGATTGGCTAAGGGGCCCCGGCAGTCCCACCCCTCCCTGCAAATGGCCAGATGGCCCCAAACCATGGCTTACTTACCCTGATTAAGTCCAGGGGCATTAATCCACACATTATTAAGCACAGATTAATGGTTTTCCTAGGCTTAATTAGGATAATTAAGCCACCGTTTCGAGCTATCCTCAAGCAGGGATGCTGCACAAGCAGCTGCACCTTGGTCCTGGGCGAGCTGTGGCAAGCAGCTGGGAAGCTGTACTGGAGTCCATAGAGTCCTGTCCAGGCTCTTTGCATACCTGTACCTGCTGCCAGCAATGATCCAAGCTGGGGCTTCCCAGACCCTAACGCAGCCGCCTGGCTTCCTGCCACAGCCAGCCCAGGACCAAGGTACAGCTACTTATGCAGCATCCTTGCCTTCTGATGCAAACAGCTGCACCTCATCCCCCCTCACCCCTACCTCCCCACTTTCCCTCTGCCTTGTGTCCTGTTCCCTCTTTCCTCTACCCTCTTTCCCACCACCTCTGCCTTTTGTACTCCCCACCACCCTAAATAAGCTAAATAAGCCCATTTTTTTCAGTCTGTCCTCAGCCTTGCTCCTCAGATCCAGCCTCATAAAATGACCCCCTAACCATTTTCACTGCCTTCCACTGGACTCTCCCAATTTGTCCACATCCTTTCTGTAGTGGGAGAAAGGCAAAACTAGATACAGTACTCCAGATGTGACCTCACCAGTGCCAAATAGAGGGGAAGAATCACTTCCCTTGATCTGCTGGCAACAGCCCTATTAATGCAGCCCACTATACCACTAGCATTCTTTGCAACAAAGGCACACTGCTAGTTCATATTTATCTTATTATCCACTGTATAGGGTTACCATATTTCCAGTGCCAAAAAATAGGACTCTTGTCAGTGGTTCACCTCACTGCCAAACCACAGCCCTTGGCTCTGCCAGTGCCCGTCACTTCCAGCCTGCAGCACCCCATCAAATTTGCTGAGGGTGCACTCCATCCCATCTTCCAGGTCACCAATTAAAATATTGAACAAAATTGGCCCCAGAACTGACCCCTGGGATACTCCACTTGAGACTGGCTGCCAACTAGACATTGAGCCATTGATTGCTACTCTATGAGCCCCATGATTCAGCCAACTTTCTATCCTCCTTACAGTCCATTAAGCCAAGCCATATTTCCTTAGCTTGCTTGTGAGAATGTTGTGGGAGACCATATCACAAGACTTGCTAAAGTCAAGGTATATCACATCAACTGCTCTCCCTGCATCTGCAGAGCCATTCATCACTTCATAGAAAGCAATCAGGTTGCCCTTGGCAAATCCATGCTGACTGTTCCTAATCACTTTTTTCTTCTCTAAGTGTTTAGAAATGAATTCCTTGAGGATCCGCCCCATGTTTTTTCAGGGACTGCGGTGATGCTGACAGCTCTGTAGTTCCCCAGAACCTCCTCCTTCCCTTTCTTAAAGATGGGCACTACATTTGCACTCTTCCAATCATTTGGGACCTCTTCCAATTGCCGTGAGTTTTTAAAGATAATGGCCAGTGGCTCTGTAATCACATCAGACAACTCCCTCAGCACCCTCAGATGCATCCCATCCAGCCCCATGGATTTGTACACATCCAGCTTTTCTAAATAGTCCCTATCCTTTTCTTTTGCCCCTGTTGACTGCTTACCTCCTCCCAAAACTGTTTTTAGGTAAAGTAGTCTGGGAACTGACCTTACCTATGAAGACTGAGGTGAAAAAGCCATTGAGTACCCACTTACCTCAGGGCTTTGCTCTCCATCCCCTGGCAAACCTAATTTAAAGCCCTCCTCACTAGGTTAGCAAGCTTGTCTATAAATATGTTATTCACTCTCTTCGTCAGGTGGATCCCATCTCTTCTTAGCAATCCTACTTGGAACAACATCCCTTGGTGAAAGAAGCCAAAGCCCTGCTGGCAACACCATCTGTGCGGCCGTGTAATTAGAATAGTGGGAAAGGAGGAAAATCTGCTCCTAAGAAGTGGTCCTGAAACTACACAGCATTCAAAATCAAACATTCTTATGGACTAATGAAAAAAAATCAGCACACACTAAATTCTTTACTTTTAAACATAAGAACTACAACTTGTCTTTGAAAACAACCCTTTAAAAACAGAGATTTTAGGTTGCTATCTTTTCCCTTCAGACTCATCTTTCTCTGCCAAGTCATTTTGTTTTAATCAGCAAATAAAGACATTATGTTCTAAATTTGAGTAGCCTTATAACAATCACAGTCCTTTTGAGTTAAAGCCTCAGTTTGATCTTTAAACTCGTATTATCAGTGACAAATCATTGTCATTTGGCATCAGTTCGGTAGTCTGTGTAAAATGAGCCGTGAGGACAGGAGTCTCTTCCAGGCCAGCTCTTAGCTGACAGATAGGCTTCACAGAAACATTCATTAGAGTTGGCTCCCTTATTGACAGTTGCTCAGTGAGGTCAAGGATTGAAGAGATGAGGATACAAATCACTATCCTCTGTGGTCCCACCTTGGAGGGGTTTGATTTGGGAATCTAGATCTAAGCATGCTCTAGCTAAAAGGCATATTTCAAGAACAGCACATTTATTTTTAAAATGTCATAGCTCATCTATTATTCCTACAATTTAAACAGGTTTAAATAAGTTTTGCAGTAAGAGAGCCCTAAATGCCATAGTTGGTAGGTGGCAGAGTCAGTGACAGGACCAAAAGACCTCTACATAAGTGCTCTCTAAGTAGGTAGGTACTGGATTTGTTTTCATTTTTGCTACCAAGGATCTATTTCTTAGGGATCTGGAGAATTCATTTTCAATTAGTTTAACACCACAGAGAGACAGCAAGAGCAGGCTTTGTCACATAAGCATCTTACACTCCCATGCTTAACCAATTTAATACAAGTCCTATGGCAGAACTCTACTGAAAACAGTAATTTGGCTTGAGTCGTGATCCCATTAACCATGATAAAGAGTAGTTATGGTACCTTTTAAATGTTAACATCTTGTCTACACGAATAGATTTCAAAAGGCAGCAGCTTGCATTAAGAAGAAATTTCACATCCTTGGCAAATTCTTTTCTTTATAAATGCCTTTAACTGCTCAGGCAGCAAACTGGCAGACTGAGACTGTCAAAAACTGCAATGAGCATACTGTATGCTCAAGCAATAGCTAAATAAGAAGTTATATTTCTGCATATTACCAAGCTCTGAACAGATATCCTAGGGAATTCAAAACACAAGATCCCAAACTGCATCCCTCAAGCTCTCAGTGAAGAATTAATTGCTATGTATACATTCCAACTATGTCTTGGAACTGTTATATTTCTTTGAGTTCATATGTGCAGAAAGAGACATAATTTTTCTCTCCTCGATGGATGCAGAGGGCACACAAAAATTTAGGAATGAGCCCCTGAAGACTGCACAGTCTGTGTGTTCACTGAGCTCAGAAGTTGGAGGGGTTTTGGCACGGTAAGGCACAAAATGCTTTTTGGGAGCAGCAAAGGCCAGCACAGACCTCCATCATCCTTTCTCTCATAACAAAGGCAGGCAGGATCCTGATTTACTTCCAAGACACCAGCAGACTGAATAAAAGGGTGGACAGCTCCTAAAGCATGGCATGTTTTACTGTTATAAGCAGCATCTGCAAACAAGTAATGCAACAATTTTGGTGTAAGTTTTATTCATAATACTTTTGCCTTCCCCTTATTGTTTATTTGACAGCTGTGCAATTTCTTCACTTTCCCTGAATATAAACAGGGTTTGCTGCTTTCTTAAAATTGTTCCTTACATTTAGTATTGAACGTGTTGCTGCATCCAGATAACTGCATTACATTTACATTGAAAATATAAAATTGAATATCAGTTAAATTAAAATTAAGAAGTGGGTCCAATCCAGCATTCCCTCTAAGCTGCGTGGCATAGGCACACTCATGTTGCACTGCCAGACACACCAGAGCGGCTGTGCTTGCAACACAGTTTAGAGGGAATGCTGGTCCAATCCTCTGCTGATTCCTGTGTGGGTTTGAGGGCACTCAGTAACTTTCAGGAGGAGCTGGAATCTGGATGATAAAAGCTGTTCTCAAAGATAGATTATCTGAAATATTAATTTTTTAAGTGAACAAAATGGACATATTTAGACGTTTATTAACATTTAATGGTATAAACCTTTTTATACCATTGTTGACAAGATCATCATCATATAGCAAAAATTGCCTGATTTGCCTCTGAAATAAAAGGGTCTACTGCCCAATTAGTGCAAATTGACTTCTAGAGAACAAACTGTGCTGAAAATGGTCCATTGAAAACTAGACTCTATTAAGTAACAATTTACACAAGAATGACCCTTTAGTATGCTTATTAGAAGTACTTAACATGCTGCAAAATTTAACTGCTGATACTTCATCAGCACCCACATGTAGCAGGTTCTAAGACAATGAAATAATCTACTCATTTCATACCAGAAACCTGGTTCTCTAGAACATAGCTCAGCAGCAACCACAGAGAGCTGGCTGTAGAAACTGACCCTTGGCTACTTTGGAAGGGCCTTCTAGGAACATTGAATTTGGTCTACTGCTAGTGCAGGCACCACATAATATAATCTCATCATAAGCTTCTCAAACCTAGAAGCTTTTAGGTTTTTGCCCTTGGTACTTCAATTAGAAGACTATTCCAGTAACTCTGCTTTGATGGTTAAAAATCTTCTAATTTCTGGCCTAAATTTATTCATATCCAATTTATACACATTTATCCTTTTGCCAAAGTCATCTTTAAGCTTTAATAGCTGTCCTTCCTCCCTGAGGTTTATCCAAAAGATGTATACATAGATAAAAATCATATCCCTTCTCAACCTTCATTTAGCTAGAGTAAACAAGGCAAGCTCTTACACTCTCTTCTCATGAATGATGGGCTCTCTGTTCCCCTGATCACCCTAGCAGCTGATCTCTGCACCTGTTCCCGTTTGAATTTCTCTCTCTCTCAAACATGGGAAACAAGAACACAGTATTCCACATGAGGTCTCACAATGCCTTGTAGAATAGTATTAAAACTTCCTTATTTCTCCTAGAAGTCCTCAGGACTGCAATTGCTTTTGCCAGAGATAAATTTAATTAGTAGATCATATGGTTATCCTCCCATAAACTTGCATGCATAAATCCTCCTCTTCCCTCTCCCCGTGCTGCATAACTGATGAAATCTCAACTTATAGCAGATGTTTGTTATTAGTCCTCCAGTGAATAACCTTGCATTTTATGTTAATTAATTTAATCCTGTTTCTATGACTTCAGTCCTCGAAACAATCCAGTCCTCACTAGGATATCCCATCCTCTTCTGTACTGACAATACCTCCCAATTTTGTGCCATCAGAAATTACATCAGCACATACTGGCTAAAATTTAGTCCTTAGACTCTGCTAGGAACCTCTGCCTAGCCTGACACTTTCCTTTTCAAAGTCTGCCTTTTAGGCCTCTCATGATCCATACAACCTTACATCACTCCATCTTCTCAGCTTCAGTCCTTATGGTAGCCATAGTAAGTAGTAGGGTTAGAAAGTTTGTCTCACATTTCTCTCAACTCTACTGTTAGACCAATAAATAATATCACTAAAAAAAAGTCCTGGTTTCATGAATATTAAGGACACTATTAATTGTTTAATGCTGAGGTATGTCAGTTAGGTCCCAAGTTAAGTTCCACTGAAGTCAATAGGAATGGTTCTATTACTTCTAAATGGGTTTAGATTTGGTGTTTAGGGCCCCTGACAGGCAGTAAATGCATGATGGGATCTTATGAAGGATCATAACAATTGTGTTTCCTGTCATCCCCCATGTGACTGTGACTGGAAGATGCTCAAGGGCAACCAGCACGGTTTCATTAGGGGCAGGTCATGTCAGACCAACCTGATTGCCTTTTACGATCAGGTCACAAAAGCTTTGGATGCAGGTGTCGCCATGGTTGTAGTCCTTCTTAACTTTAGCAAGGCCTTTGACACTGTCTCCCACCCCGTCCTCATTAAAAAACTAGGCGACTGTGGCATCGATGCCTACACGGTCAAATGGATTGCAAATTAGCTGAAGGGTCATAGACAGAGAGTGGTGGTGGACGGGTCATATTCGACCTGGGGGGAAGTGCGCAGTGGAGTCCCCCAGGGCTCGGTCCTTGGGCCCGCACTGTTCAATTTCTTTATCAGTGATTTGGACTACGGCGTGAAAAGCAACCTGTTTAAATTTGCTAATGATACCAAAATTTGGGGTGAGGTGGGCATGCTAGTAGGGAGGGAAAGACTTCAGAGAGACCTGGATAGGTTGCAAGGGTGGGCTAACAAAAACAGGGTGTGTTTCAATACAGACAAGTGCAGGGTGCTGCACTTGGGCAGTAGTAACCAGCAGCACACTTATAAGATGGGAAACTCCCTTCGTGAGAGCACAGAGAAAGAAAGGGATCTTGGAGTCATCATTGACTCCAAGATGAACATGGGCTGACAATGCGAGGTCACAGTCGGCAGGGCTAACCGGACCCTATTGTGCATCCACAGGTGCATCTCAAGTAGGGCCAAGGAGGTGATCTTCCCCCTCTATGCGACACTGGTCAGGCCACAGCTGGAGTACTGTGTCCATTTCTGGGCACCCCACTTCAAGAGGGATGGGGACAACATTGAGAAGATCCAGAGGAGGGCCACCCGCATGATCTGGGGACAGCAGGGCAGACCCTACAATGAGAGGCTACGGGACCTGAACCTGTTCAGTCTTCACAAAAGAATGCTGAGGGGTGACCTTGTGGCCGTCTATAAACTCACTAGGGGGGACCAGAAGGGTTTGGGAGAGACCTTGTTTCCCCTAGTGCCCCATGGGATAACAAGGAATAATGGCCACAAGTTGTTGGAAAGTAGGTTTAGATTAGACATCCGTAAGAACTACTTCACAGTTAGGGCAGCTAGGATCTGGAACCAACTTCCAAGGGAAGTGGTGCTGGCTCCTACTCTGGGGGTCTTTAAGAAGCGGCTCGATGCCTACCTGGCTGGGGTCACTTGAGCCCAGTTTTCCTCCTGCCCAGGCAGGGGGTCAGACTTGAAGAACTACAAGGTCCCTTCCGACCCTACTTCTATGATTCTATGATTCTATGACTGTGACTGATCCCTGGCTCCCCCTGCACTGGCAAGTAGCAAGCTTGGCTCCTAACGAGGGGAGCTCACACTGCATTCCCCTGGCTAGGAACTCTGATAATTTAACGGGCCTTCCATGCCAATTGCTGACTGGCCTACAATTGTCTGGGCCCTCTCAGCACCCACACATGCAGCAACCACCTACCCAGATGCAGTGTGCCATCCCAGGGTCTTGCCACCAGGACCACCCTCGCCCTCCTGGGCCTCCAGCCCCACTACCTCGGAGCCCACTGGGCCAGCCAGGACTGGTGGCTGAATGTCATCCAGCACACCTAGGATGATGAGCAGTGTTTGGAGGCATTCAGGATGACCAAGGCCACCTTCTTGGACCTTCTGGGGCAGTCCTGGCCACACCTGGAGTGACAGGACCCTGCCATGTGGCCGCCTCTCCCCACAGACACCCAGCTGGTCCTCGCCCTGCTTACCCTGCTCAGGCCCATTATATGGGCCATCTCTTTGGAGTGGGCAAGGCCACTACCAGGGAGGCCATCCTTGATGTGTGGGGTGCCCTTGAAGATGTGCTGAGACCCACCATGCTCCGTGTTCAGGACGCCCTGGTGGTGGTGGCACAGTTCCATGCCCTGGGATTCCCCCATTGCATTAGGGCCCTGGATGGAACACACATCCCCATCACCTGCCCACCCCATGGCAACCAGCCCTACTACAGCCGGAGAGGCTTTAACTCTGTGGTGCCATTGTGGAACACCACGGCACCTTCATGCGCATGAACATTGGCTGGGTGGGCAGTGTCCATGATGCCTGCATATACTGAAACTCCACCCTGCCAACCCTGATCCAGAATGGCTGCTTTGCACCAGAGGTGCCAGACCTTTGCTGGGTGCTGTGGTGGTCCCACCCCTCCTCATTGGGGACCCCAATTACCTACTCCTGTCCTGCAGCATGCAGCCCTACACTGGCCAGCTGGACGCCAGGCAGAGCCACTTTTACTGGTGCCTGGATTGGAAACACGCCCTGGTGGAGTGCGCCTTCAGCCACCTCAGGGGATGCTGGTGCACTCTCACCACTCACCTTGAGTTCACTGAGGACAACTTCCCCTGGATAGTCATTGCAGCCTGCATGCTGCATAATATCTGCAAAGTCCAGGGGGAGCTCTTCTGTGAGGCCTGCACAGAGGAGGCATGGCAGATGGAGGCCACCTGGCAGCAGGAACACCACCTGCAGTGGCAGTGACAGTGGCAGGCCCCCTCCTGAGGCCTTTGGTGAGCTGTACACCCACCACCAGGGGCCAGGGCTCCTGCTATGAGAGGATCTGGCTGACTACCTCCTCCTGAACTCCCCACTGTAACCAGCCTGGACCACTACCCACTGACCTCACCCCACCAACCACCCACAGCATCACTCTCACTGCAGACAGATCCCAGAAGAATAAGTTTTTACTCCCCTCACGTCAAACAGAACCCCACTCCTCCCTCCCTCCCCAAAAACAGTGCCCCTCCTCCCCCCTCAACAAATAGTGCCCCTTCCCTCCTCCACACAACAGAGACCCTCCACTGCCTACCCCACCCAGTAACAACAAAACACCCTCTTCCCTGTGTAAACTATTTATAAAGTGCTTTATATACCAACCCAGAGTGTGTGTGTGTAGGCGGGGGGGGCGGGGTCATAGAATCATAGAATCATAGAAGTAGGGTCAGAAGGGACCTTGTAGTTCTTCAAGTCATAGAACATTGGACATTAGGAAGAACTTCTTCACAGTTCGATTGGCCAAGGTCTGGAATGGGCTCCCAAGGGAGGTGGTGCTCTCCCCTACCCTGGGGGTCTTCAAGAGGAGGTTAGATGAGCATCTAGCTGGGGTCATCTAGACCCAGCACTCTTTCCTGCTTATGCAGGGGGTCGGACTCGATGACCTATTGAGGTCCCTTCTGACCCTAACATCTATGAATCTATAAGTCCTACCCCCTGCCTGGGCAGGAGAGAAACTGGGTTCAAGTGACCCCAGCCATGTAGGCATCGAGCTGCTTCTTAAAGACCCCCAGAGTAGGAGCCAGCACCACTTCCCTTAGAAGTTGGTTCCAGATCCTAGCCGCCCTAACTGTGAAGTAGTTCCTATGGATGTCTAATCTGAAACCTACTCTCCATCAACTTGTGGCCGTTATTTCTTGTTATCCCGCGGGGCACTAGGGGAAACAAGGTCTCCCCCAAACCCTTCTGGTCCCCCCTAGTGAGTTTATAACAGTCACAAGGTCCCCCCTCAGCCTTCTCTTGTGATGTCCCGTAGCCTCTCATTGTAGGGTCTGCCCTGCTGTCCCCAGATCATGTAGGTGGCCCTCCTCTGGACCCTCTCAATGTTGTCCACATCCCTCTTGAAGTGGGGCGCCCAGAACTGGACACAGTATTCCAGCTGTGGCCTGACCAGTGTTGCGTAGAGGGGGAAGATCACCTCCTTGGCCCTACTTGAGATGCACCTGTGGATGCACAATAGGGTCCGGTTAGCCCTGCCGACCGTGACCTCACATTTTCGGCCCATGTTCATCTTGGGTCTGTAGGGTGGGGGTGCCTAAGGGGCAGAGCCCAGAAACAGGCAGCCAGCATCCCAGCCTCTGGCTGTTCCCCCATGGGTACATATACTGTGGTGAGCCCAGTGGGCAGGTGGGTCCCCCAGGGGTTCCAGCAACCAGTGATCTCCCAGTGTGGGTGCCTCCCCCTCTGGCACCTGGTGTTCAGGACCAGTGGGGCCAGCGTGCAGTCCTGCCCCCACTGCAGGCAGTTCCAGCTGTCCACCTGCATGGAGCCAAGGCAAGCGGTGGGCCCAGGTCCAGGCTGGGGGCTGGGTAACACAGCACCTGGGGCAGGGACAGAACCATGAGCTCCTGGATGCTGGAAGCAGTGCAGGACCTCCTCCCAGGCCCTGAGGGGGGCCTGCTGCTGCATGGCAAGTGGTTGCCACGGGGCAGATGGGGCTTGGGTCAGGGGCTGATTAACAGGTGGCATGAAGGTGACTGCCTGGGTCAGAATGGTGTCCAGCACCTGGCAGTCATTGTCCATGGCCTGCACTACCTTGATCAGGATCATGTTCTGCTCCCAAAGTGCCTCCACCCACTTGCACTCCAAGGCCAGGAGCTGTGCCCAGAACTTCTGGTCCACCCAGTCCCATGCCTCCTTATGCTGGTCCCATGTGTCCTCATGTCAATCCCACATGTCCTTGCAGGTGGTGTCCTCTGCCCATGAGGCCCACAAATCCACCAGACAGTCTTCTAATGCCATCACCACCTGGTCCAGGAGGACAGGTGTTGTCCTGGGTCCACCTTTGGAAAAGCTAGCTCATATGCAGGGCCCTGAGTATGAGTGATAGCAACCCTGAGGCTGCATACTAGCTGCCAAGTGTGGCCTCTCCCCATGTGCAGCTGCATGTCTTGCAGATCCATGAGAAAGAAGCTGTTTATGAGGGTTTGCAACATTTGTCAGATAAGATACTCTGTACCTCCTGTGCTCAGGAGACATGCACTGCCCAGTCTCAGATCAGGGGTCAGGTGTGCACAGGTTCCCAGGGATCATGGTAAATCATCCAGGCAGGATTGGGCCTAGGTGGCTACCAGCTGAGCCCCAGTCCCTACTCATTCCCTGGGGTAGGCAAGTTGCTGGGTGCTGGCTGCAGAAAGCCTGCCTCCCCTGCTACCTTCCCAGGCCAGGACAGACCAGGCTTCTAGCAGCATCTGCTGCTGTGGCTCCAGAACCCGCTCCCTGCACTCCTCCTGCAGGACAGCCACTATCTTCCCACCCCACAGCATCTGGGCTCAGGGGCCACAGGGCTCTCAGATGGCTGAGACCAGAAGCTTCCCTCACCCCCACCCTTCCCACAAGGATCCTCTCCATAGAGGTGCTCTGGGGCCAGCCCCCCTGCACACTGCCACTGTGCCCTGAGTGTGCCCCTGCTGCACATGTCATGGGCGGTGTGTGAGGAGCTGTTTGCATGGACCAAGATGTGCCTGATCCACTACACTCTGGTGTGTGGGTACCTGTCTGGGGGCCCCCCAGGGAGGAGCTGATGCTGCTGGTGGCTGGTGGTGACATGGTCAGCTGTGTCTCATGGCTGGGGCTGAGGCCATGGAGCTATCAGGTCAGGCACTGAGCCCAGCTCCCTGAGCTGCTGCTGGAGGCTGTGGTGAGGGAGGTCAATGGGATGGGCTGCTGTAGGACTGAGGGGCCCTCCCCGAGTGACATGTCACCGTGGGTGCCAGGCTGAGGTGGGGGCTCAGGCAGAATGCCCATGCTGCTTTATGCAGTATAGCTATGGCTTGGGTCCTGGGGCACAAGGATGGGTGTCAGTTGCTGCATATGGGGCATGGACTTGCTGGAACTCCCCAGCCAACAATTGTGGTGGGTCATGGTGACTTACTGTGCCTGTAAAGACTTGACCATTATGGAGCACTGCTGTGCCCCACAGCACCACAAGGTCACCAATCTCCTCCTTCAACCAGCTGGGGCTCTGGGTGGTTGGCATGAGCATGGGTATGGTCATGTGTGAGGACAACACCATTGGGGGTCCTGCACTGGCTCTCTTGGTCTCCATGCAGTTGTCCCTGTCCTGCCAGGCCTTGGCAGCTGCCTACAGTGCCCAGCACAGGAGCACAGCATGGGACTGACAGTTATGCAGCTCAGGTAATGCCCCACAGCACCTGCAAGCTCCAGGCAGCCTGCTGGGGATGGGCTGTGAGCAGCTGGAGGTGGCCCTGACAGCCAGAAGTTGCCTGCAGCTGGGCCTGGGTGCTAACAGGCCTGGCTGGAGCCTGCAGCACTCTGCAGGCCTGGATGGTGCAGGCCTGGCAGGTGCGCAGCACTGCAGTGCCAGACAGAGGCACTGGGGTGCAGGCAGGCTGGCACAGCTAGGCTCCAGTCTGCCCAAGGGGATACAGGGGTCTGGAGTGCCCTCAGGCTCCCTGCATGTTGTGTCCCAGGGTTCAAAATGACTGCAGGCTTTTAAAGGACCCAAAGCTGGGGCTGTCATAGAGTCAGCATGGCCCCGGAGCAGAAGAGGCTCCCAGCCTGGAGCCCTGGGGCTAGCCTCAGGTCAGCACCTTAGTGATAAGGCTGACCAGGAACAAATCTGCTCCTAGTTGGTAACTACAGATGTGCTACTGCATAGTAACTAATTGCAAGTAAGTTTGCTACCTGTATTTGCAGGCAGCATACTTACTCATGAGTAGCATCATTTACTGTGCAGTAAGCACACACACATGTAGACATGCATGTTTACTGCACAGTAAACTATGCTACTGTGCAGATAAGCATCTGTGTAAATTCACCCCCTCAACAGAAATGCTGCTGCCATTGCCAGGTAGTTGGTTTCAAAGTGTGTGTGAAGTCGGAATCAAAAGAATCCAGTGAACCCCTCTGGATCTGCCCCTGGTAACATCTGCCAAGGACCTAGTAGTCAGATTCTTAACTCTTGTATATCTCTGAATAAAGGCAAGGGAAATTATAAACATTGCTTCAGGGGACAGAAGTTAGTTTAATAATAAACACTCAATTATTTTACAGGAAAAGTCTGTTCCCTTTTTCTCATACACATACATACATGCACACAAATACAGATTTGTGCATAATATAGAACAAGAAAGAAAGAAGGCCTTCATCTGTAGGTTTCTTGAACATTGTAAATCTAAAAATCAACTAAAAATCATAATCTGAATTGTCAAAATAATCAATATTCTGTCGTATTTCTCTCTCTCCCCGGAAACACAGTATGAAAGAATAATTAGAATTTTCCATTCCCCAAAGGAGCATGCTTGAGCAATTAAACAAAGGAAAATCCTTGAAACAGGTGATGCAAGAACTAGACAAGCAAGAGAAAACTTTTGGCAATCTTCTTTCAAAGATCCCCTAAGAAAGCAGGGTGCCATAATTTCAGATTCCAAATACTGTCATGAAACATTCTCTTGCAATGAAGGGAGATCCTTTCATATTAAATAATGTTTGTATTTTGTAAATTTTCAGTCATTTTCCAGTTAATCTAGTAAGTATGTAAAATAAGCACACACAGGAAGGAAACTTTAGTTTGAAGTTGGAAATAAATGAGCTAATTATGAATTTCCATCACAACTTAAGTAGAAATCTAGTTTATGCAATGTAACATTTAGACTATTCCTTTATTTGAATCCCTCAATAAGAAACCTTGAACATGAAAATGTAAATGTCTTAGTTAGTTATTTTGATGAATAGATTTTGTATAGGTTCCTATAAAGCAAAACAAGTTATGAATACAATCTCCAAAACAAGTTATGAATACAATCTCAGGGAGGCAAGAAGTTAACTTTAAAAAAGAATTATTTCAATTAGTTGTATTTATGGAGAAAAAAAAATTGTCACCCATCATTATAACCTTCATTCAATTAATGGTGAAAAGTCCCCACTTACCACCACTTTTGTTCTAATTATAAAGGGAAATTATGATGTGTAATATTAAGATTGGCAAAACAGGAGAAGAGGCAAAATAAGGTGAGAAACATGATTTTGGCTTTGAAAAATGATGACTATATGTTAAAAAGTAGTCACTGCAGATGACATGAGAGAATTTATACATTTTCTACTGTGACACCAACACTAAGGATGAACAAATTGATTTTAAAAAAGACTTCAAACTATTTAGAGAAATTCATTCTAATGGCTCAATTCAAAGTGGCAACTTCTCTACATCACAACGTGGCAAAACATAATGTAAATGCTTATTTTAAGCATTTTAGCGGAGGGACTACTATTATGTGTGGTATTGCTCTGTATAGAGAGATATATACTTCTTCCAAGATGCAGTATAAAGTAGGAGGTAGGCATGTTGAAAATCTCTGGGTCAAGGTAAGAGGAGAAAACAGCAAGGATAATATCTTGGAGAGTGTCTGCTATAAAACAACAACTCAGAGGAGAGAAGGTAGATGTGGCTTTCACGCAAACAATTAACAGAAGTGTCCAAATCACAGAACCAGGTGCTGTCAGAGGACTAATTACCATGACATCTGCTGGGAGGGTAACACAGCGGTATACAGACAATCCATTAAGATTTTGGAATATGTAAGGGATAAACTTTTGGTACAGCTGGTAGAGAAGCCAAGTAAGAAGAAAACTAACCATTTACTGTATAACTGTTTTCAAATAATTGAAGGATGATGATCTCTGTGGCCACATGAGACAGGAAAAGAAGTAACAGATTTAAATTACAGCAAGGAGTTTTAGGTTGGCTATGAGGAAGAACTTTCTCAGTATGAGAGTGTTTAAGCACTGAAATAAGCTACCCAGGGAGGTTATAGACTTTTCTTCCTTGGAAATTTTTAGAAATGAGTTTAACAAACATATGTGTGGAATGATTTGAACATTGATTATCTCATCTTGAACACAGAATTGGGCTAGACAGCATCCTCAGGTCCCTTCCAGCCCTATTTTTCTCTGATTCTATGTCAGTGGTGGCAGAGATACTCACCCAGGGAGCCACATCTGATTCTCCACTGAAGCAGGAGAGTTGGAGGAGGGGTGTGCTGAGCGACCTGAAGTGGAGGTGACAGCCCCGCCCCCCCCACACCTCTTAACCGCTCCAGCTTTCCTTGCAAAGAGCATGCCCCGTAGTAAGCAGTGCAGCTGCAGCCCCCGTCCCTGGCAGTCTGGTGTTCCTGGAGCCACGTCAGGGAGAAATGGGTAAGGCTTCAGTGGAAAAGCCCCAGAAAGCCCTAAGTACTATGCCAGAGAGCCACATTTGGCTCATGAGCTGCGGTTTGGCCACCATGGTTCTGTGGTCACTGCCTATCACAAAAGGTTCTTAATTACCAGCTGGGAACTTTGAATATACAAACGCTTAGCACTTACACTTTCAAAAAATAAAAAATCTATGAACTGATGAAGTGAAGCAAACAAGAAGGTGAAACTTGCAAGCTGCTTGAGCTGGATAAATAATGAATGTGTTTGGTTTGGTGGGTGGTCCAAAAAAAGCAGAAGAAATATTGGCTCAAAACGTTTTCAGTTTTCAGGGGTTTTTTTCCCCAAAATGGAACTAACAAGCAAACCCAAATATTTTGTTTTGGATCAAACCAAAACATTGTTTGACTTAATATGCTTGACTTCAATGTCATATTTTATTTATTCTATACAATGTGGGCCAATTTTTAAATAGAAAACTCTTCCAAAACTGTTTACATTTTATGTAAGTTTACTGGCTTCTGCACCCCCAAAATTTCATTTTTTGTGAATTTACTTTTACTCAAAAACATTTAACCCAGAAGTGTGTTAAGTAGATTAGAAAGTTCAAAATGATGACAATTAAAGGAACTCTAAGGTAATTGAGTAGTGTGCAAGCAAACAGGGTAGAATAGCAACATGTAGACCACCTGAGGTATATTATGGAAAGAGTTAATATGACTAGAAGAAAATCTACATCACATAGGTGAAGTTTGTTTTTAAAAGAATATAGGTAAGGTTTTCCATTTACAGGAAATAACAGGTGTGGAGGTGGCATAACCAAGGTGTAGGATGAAGCAATGGGTATCTGTGGGAGAACGGTTATAATGTATTTAGACTAATGTATGGCTATAAATATATCCCGGGCAACACCTTATTATAAGTTGCTACTCATTATTAATACCTTTGAGATTCATTAGAATAATAGCATTCTTAAAATGCTTATTTTGTGTTCATCTGGTTGTAATAACTAACCTCACAGCACTTCAGTGCTGATTAATGTTTGCTGATAGCCATTATATATAATTCTGACAAAATTCTCTTTCCGACAGGAAAGGTGTAGGAGAGAATGATGGTGCCTTATCCTTAACTGGCTGACTCTTTCTTTTACCACATACAATATAGCAGAAAGTTAACTTGTGGCACTTCTTGAGGCTGGCTGAGACTTTTCCATACTACTGACCCTGTTACATATGCAATCACATTTAATGTCTGTTTATAAGGGGTATATCACAATTTCTCAATGCGAAAGCTAACTAGGTACTAGAAGCAATTAGTGCTACATACACAGTTTTTCAGCAGAAAAAATTAGCCTGAAAAGATTTGCATTGATGCAGATAAATTGCTTCCAGTATCCGAATTAGAAGTACAGTATAGCAGACTTATAGTGGCAGAGGGCTATATTTCAAAGACAGTAGGGAAAAAAAAAACTTTACTATGATGCATGCATGTCTGAGACATTTGTACTTCCACAATGCACAGTAGCTCACTGATAAAGATTTCCAGTGTAGGACACCTGCCCCATATTACCCCTTAGGTCATAAATTTGCTGTGCTCTACAGCAGAGATGGTACACCACTTACTAAACCAAAAACAGCTTAGTCAGTTCTGCACAGCACTTCGGCCTGGCTAATTAGCACTGCTGAGCGACAGCACCCAATTAACCTGCCCTACCTCTGTTTCCCCCTGACATACAGCAACTCTGTAGTGCAGTTGTGGATCCCATTCCACTCAGGGCATGGCAAGTGTACTATTTGAAAAGAATTAGTCTTAGCCCTAATGCCTTAATGCAGGGGTTTTCAACCTTTTATGGTTGGTGTACCCCCAGTGGCTGGTTGAGAAGCAGGGAGTCCCCTGGCCAGTTGACAAGCAGGGGGTGGGGGGGGGGGGTCCCCCAGTGGCTGAATGACAACCAGGGTGGGGAGGGGTCTTCTGCACATAATGGCAAACCCAGAAGCACTGGCAGTGCAACCAGAAGTGCCCCCCACTTCTCCGCGCCACTACCGTGTGTCCCCTGGGGGCTTCCCAAGTACCCCCAAGGGGTATATGTACCTCTGGTGTACAACCCCTGTCTTAATGCACCGAGCCTGCCATTTTAGTTGCTTGTGATTACACAAGGTGCAACTTCTGGAATCTACATAGAATGTCATCCCCAGAATTAGATGGTCCCTCTTGGGCAGATTTCCAAAAATAACTCAGCTTCCATTCAATTCGTTTCAAACTTTGAAATTCTACCACTTTATCAACCAGGAGCTCCTAGTAAGAACCAGGCTAATATTTTTGTACACAAATGAAAATTAGCCATGAACAACTTTGAATTAGCAGTTACAACCATGCCTATCATTGTATCAAACATCTTCCTTCAGAACTTGGTTAACTATAGCAAACGATATTACAGAATCAAAGAAAAGTAGGGCTGTATGGGACCTCAGAAGGACATCTATTCCAACCCCCAATTCAAGGCAGGATCATGAATTAAACACCCCTCCACCCCGCAAAAAATGCACCATTTAAATTTTCTAGTATCTTTTTTAGCAGAAAGTTAACTTGTGGCACTTCTTGGGGCTGGCTGTATTTTTCTAGTATCTTTTAGGTAAAAAATTTCTAGTATCTAGTATCTTTTAGGTAAAAAATTATTGCTATGCTACAGTTAAAAGGTAGGAGGCTGATGAAAGTACACTATTCTTGTTCAACCATTCTAAATACTGTAGAATAGGTGAAGACACTAAACATTTGTTGCTTAGTTCACTAGTTATCCAAAAATCTTCCAGCTTCATGTAAACTTTAAAAACCGTGGTTAGGGTTCAGTGAAGTAGAACAACTTAATAAGAGTGTACTTTGACCTCCTCCTGAAGAAGATTTCACCTTCAAGGTATAGCTTTCTGGTTGCAAGTTAAGATCTGATATCTACTCTCTCCCGCATACTTAATAGAGAGGCTTTTGTGTTAGATCCCTCAAGACTGCCCTCTTGCTCTGCAGGTCATCCTAGTCAGCAATTTTATGGTAAAAATGATTTCTTCCCCCACCACCCACACACTTTATAAAGAAAATTTTGTGAGTAGTGACCTTCTAGTAATCTAACCCCTAGCAAAATGTCTTTGCTAGAAGCTGCGACAAATTTCCTATCTGTAATTTGAAGCTAAGTGTGAAAGTCCTTTTTATCTATGGAGTCCATTAAACTAGACTTAAAGAACAAATGAAGGATACAATTTAAAACATTATAGGAATAGGGAAATACACTCTGATGCAAGGGTTTTAAGGCAGAAAAAAATCCCTCCACTAAAGTGCCTGGGAAAATCCAGTGGGGGGAGAACCTTTAGCTAATTCATGCCACAGATTAAACAGAGTGGTAGTGTAAAGATTAATACTTTCTATTCTTAATTTGATTAAAAATAAAGATTTGAGACATGCAAGCATTTTGATTTTGAAAGAGCCACAATTAACTGTAAGTCCAGATGAATTCTGGCTGTAAACTAAAGCCAGGCCAAGGTCATTTGAATAAATGTCCTAAATTGGAAGGTTAGTATTATGGGAAGGGAAGTTGTCTAAGGTACCAATATGAATAAATATCTGGGATAGTTAAAGCATTGTGTGTGGAGTTATGTAGGACTTGAAGGACCTGGCATTTTCCACATATGTTGAATGTGGCAACTGCACACTGTCCTATGGCTGCTACTCAATGCTTACACTGAGCTGGCACTGGAACTATGTTTTCTCAATTTAGATTGCTCATGAGTCTAACAAGGCCTTTGTAAACTGGCCTTTTGTGAATACCCTGCTCTTTGTAGCTCCACTCTGCATAAACAAAGATACCAAGAAGCAATATATCTCAGTCCAAATGTGACCCTCTATGGGATAGTGCATTGGTTTCTTATCTAAGGACTCTACTTGAGGGCTTGGGTCTGCATGATGTCTGTACCACTCACTGGTCCTAGCCTTCTTAATCCTCGTGGTCACTAGAAGCATCTATCAGGAATATTTTAGGAGGGTTGCTATGGTATCCTCTTCCACTACATGTGGTATGTGGGGTTCCAATGCACCCTGTTCCATTCCTACACAAGAAGACTGCTCAGGTGCAGTAGTAGGCACTTTCCACAGCCCCCATACTGGAGGAAATTCCTTTCTGAAAGATATTTACAAGTAATATTACTCATTCGCAACCTCTTTAACTTTTCTGTCTTTCTGGATCTCTCTCTCTCTTCATACGCAGACAAGGTTCTTTGGGTGAATCTGATATCTTTTATTAGACCAACCCAAATAGTTGGAAAATAATTAAATAAATAAATAAATAATATCTCTTCATACTGCATTTCAACTAAGTCAGCCAAGTGATAGCATTGTCAACGTCTGCCCTGTCAGGCCCTTCTAAGTGATGGTTCTCAGACACACAATATGCTCACTTCATAGAGAACCCCTGTCATCCTTTACAAAGTCACAGAGCAGTATCTTACTGCATTTATACCAAGGCCACCTTGCCCTTCCCAACAATTACAGTCCAGTTCAATGACAGACAGTGCAAAAGATTGTGCTACTTGACCTGTTGAACTTTTTATAGGCTAGAAAGCTACAGCACTTTCTCTGATTTGAACTTGCCTATGCATACATGTGTGTGCTCTCTCACACTCAATTGGAGAAGAAGCAACTGACCATTTAAGGTATTTTGCCATAGCAAGGTTTTTTCATCCAGGCACTGGTGAGGCAGCGAGCAGGGCTTGGCAAGGGATAGGCTCTTTCCCTCAGGAAATGTTGTTGCATAACTGCTTAATGCATGTTGTTATGAAATTGAGCAGCTTGTATTATTGTGTGGATCTAGTCAGACTTATACTGAAAATGCAGAATACTAAATGCACCTTGTCATAACAGCAGTGAGGATGCACTCTGTGAGAGGGAGGAGGTGTAAGCTTGTAACCGCTGTTTTGATCACAATTGACCATTTGTGTGTTGGAGTTACACAACTAGGTCCCATCAGAAGCTATATCTGGTAACTCTGGCTGGAGCTGTAAGAGGCAAGTATATGGTGGCTTAGTCCAAGCTGGGCATGTCTACACAAGAAGCTACATCACCATAGCCATGCGCTACAGCGACATAGCATCAGCGGGCACAAACCGTGATGCTGCAGCTATGTTGCCATAGCAATGCACTTCCTCACTATAGCACATTGCTACAGTGACATAGCAGGTAAAAATAACTGTGTGCAGCTGGCTGCTACTGCGGTGCCAGGCTGCTACTGCACTGTACCATAAGGAAGTACTAAATAACAGCATGGTAATAATGGTACCATAGGGGCACATATAGAGGTGCCCGCTGAAACAGTTAGCTATGTTATTTTGAAATCAAGTAGAAGGCAGGGTAGATTTGTACCTTGTAGACTAACCGAGTATAGACTAACCAAAGCAAATACCTAGCTACCTACCATCTATAAGGTTCAAATATACCGTGGCTTCTACTTAGTCCCCATTAAGTTTAGTTTTTGCCAGACAGGCAGCCAGGACCCATTTTGACCGTGAGGTCTCCCATTCAGGCCAAAAAATGATGGTTTATACTTCAGGTTGAGGATCTGTGTGGCACTACTGTTTTGTTATGATATTTTTGTTTTAAATGTGTTCATGTTGTTGTCATTGGCAGTCCCTCAATCTGATGATGACAGAGTTCATGCTGTAATAATGTTTCATGCCTGAGTTTCCTTGATTAGCTTGTGGAGGAAGGGAACAAAGGGGTTAAATGGGACTGAAGCCAAAGCTTCCTTTTCTACCTGGTGGTTAAAAAAAGATGGACCTCTAGCAAAAAGGAACTGAATAGTCTCCTTCATATGTCAGGTGGCCTTGACAAACAAATCTAGTACCCCATTTCTCTGTAGACATATAAAGAAGGAGAGAGATAAGTATCAAACAATGGATGGAGCAACCCAAAAAAGGGTATCAGCCTGAGAGCTGAGAGGGAACAGTTGAGCTAATCTTGGGATGCTCAGGGCTGTACAGGCTAGTTTTGGATGATTGCCCGCAACCCAGCGCTCTAGACAAAATGGGTTCCTTTCTTTCATTTATTTGCACGTTACTTACTTGTTTATCATGTAATGTTGTGGCCTTTGTAGCATGAAATAAGCACCATCCTTGCTTAGGAGGTGCCTCTGTAGGGCAGTGTAATACACACAAATCGGATTAGACAAAATTGAGGATTTTTCATTTAAGAACTCATTAGACAATAGGTTAGTAACATTTTAAAATCTAATTTTAAAATACTCCATTTTGAATTTGGCCTATACAAAACACAATTAGGCTTACCACAGATACTTTATTTGAACTTTAAGTCTCCGGTACAAAACTAAATTTCAAGTGAACATCTGAAACCAAGTAGGTTTCAATAGCTTCCATTGCCTCGTTTAAATTGTCAAACTGACTTTCTCCTAAGGGCAAAATGATTACACTCTACTTGAGATGTGGGTCATTAGTAAATTCCAAAGTGCCAGAATTACTTCTTAGTTTTATACTTCATCCAGAATATACATAACACTGAAAGTGTATGATTAGTTTGGCCATGAATGGCTTTAGTGCATTACCCACAATCGCTCTCACATCTTTCTTAATCTGTATTTCATTCTCTGTTTCTTTATGTAATATGCCACTTCAAATGAGTATTTCACTATAGGACTTTCTATTTCTTTACCCAGAAAACATTTTAAAAATCACCCTTGTGATTCCAATAGTTGGTCTGGTTGCTGTGATACTCATAGATTTTTTCTTTGACAGAACTAGATGATATTACATTGATATATTTAGTCCTCAAATATTAGGTGTTCTTTCTGAGGATCTGACTCTCACCATGTCTGAGCCATAGCATGTTTGTCCTGCCCTTGGTAAGCCCTGGATTTTTTTGTTGCAGTATTATTGCATTTTATTATTTTTCATAATAAGGTGTGGCCTGTAATCAATATAGGGGATGCTTTTATTTGACCATCGATCCCTTATTCACATTATGGCAGCTTTTCAATCACCTACTAACACTGTTTATAACTAGTTGATGCATGGCTAAAAAGCAGAATGAAATAATTCCCACATACCTTTGAATGCTACAATACTAGTAGATGTACTAATACACAAAATGAAAGAAGGTAATTTTTAATGTATGGAATTTGTGGAATGAATTAATTTTTCTTTTGTAGTCTCACTGCTACCACAAAAAACATCCTTAAGGGTTCTCAGCGTATTACAGAATTGTTTCACCACAAGCTGCCCTTTGGGCTAAGTACAGAAAGTCAAAAAATCTGAGGCTGTATTGATTCCATCTTCACAGGTTAGTCTCAGCTGCATAGATTGAACTGATAAGCAAGTGAACAGACATTCACTTTTGATTCCAAAAATGCAGCCACATGCCTTCAGTGGCCCAAGATAGAAGCCAGGGAGCACTACAGCATGCCTCCCTGCTCAGCTGAAGCAGACAGATTGTGCCAAGGCTACCCTGCCCACCCTGTAATGCTGGAGAATTTGGGGAGAGGTGCAAAGCATCTTGGGATGCTGGGGGACTGTGAGTTAACTTGAATCTGGAGAGTATCTGAGACAGAAGTTCAATAATTGATTTAACCTAAATCAGTTAAGCCTGATAGTACATCCATCCAGGTTTATCTCACACTGATTTCAGCCATTTTGAAAGTAGATTACGTGGACTGAACTTCTGTTGTGTTACAGATCTGAACCAATTTCCTATCACTTATACTGGTTTATGTGTAATTTCTGTCCCTAGCCCTGGTGAAAGTAAATTATTGTTAATTACTATATTGCTCTAACCCAGTATTTTGGTGCTTTGCTATTGTTGTTAATTTGTTATGAGCATAACCACTGGCAAGACATTTTTAAATGTTCTGCTTATTCAAACTACAGATAACACCTCCAAGCAATACAAAAATGAAGCCCCGGGTACAATAACCATTCCCCTACAGCTTTTGCATGTGAAAGTCAGGGCTACTGTATAATAATGATGGCCAGTGGTTAAAAATTAGATTGGAGAATGAGAGACAATGTAAAAATTGGGTGTGCAAGGAGAGAAAAAGCAAGAAAGGAGGCAGTATATTGTGATGGGAAGCAAGAAAAATGCACAAGGAGGGACAAGCTGTGAACAAGATACAGGAGGTAGGTGGGAAGGACAGGAGACTGGTATTGATAAAATAATAAGATATTTACAGAGGTTAGAACAACATTTTCCTTTATTCCAGATGACTAATGGACCCCATTTATCTTCTCCTAAGAACTTGCAACAGAGTTGTATTTTGTATAACTATAGATAAAATTATGAGTCTTAAAACAAACAGAACAAATTCAGGGGCTATTTCCAAAGGAAAAAAGCTAAAAGGCAAATTTAAAATGCTATATTGCTATATTTAAAATACTATATAAATGCTATTTTAAAAAAGTTTGATTTTAGTCAGTCTTTATAAGCAATTATTCTGACTCATGATTTTTATCCAAGAAAGCTAAGGCAGACTACAATGGACAAACCTCCTCCACAATGATGATTTGAAATAACTCTGATAAAATAATAACAGAAGGGAATGTAACCTTTAGGAAGAAATGTATTTTTCCTTTCCATTTGCACATAAATAACATAGTTGGAAAATTCTATAGGGGTTACATAGTCTCTTTCACAATTAAATTAGAGGGATAGGTTAATATGCTTGGTGGAACTTTAATATATGCAAGTACTATTACATTTGTCATTCAGCTTGCTAATATAAAATGCAAAGAGTCTGCGTGGAGACAGTAACAGCCAGTGAACAGTGAAATATCATGGAAAAAAGGGTAAGAAAGCTTCTGTTTGATTTCTCCTTCTTTACTGAATTGTTTCAGTGAAGAACTGACTAATGGTTGACTAAAACATTTGCCTAGAACACTGACAGAGCATGAGAAAAGGTGTTTGGAAAAAAATCTAAGATCAAAAAAGAAAGTGAGCAAGTGCTACAGAAGTTTAGAAGAAGCAAGCAATGTGAGCAGAAAGTTTGCACTGGATACAAAAAATGATGGACTAAAAGTAGACATTGGATTTATGGCACATTATAACCTGCTGGCCATCCGATAATCCCAGGTAACCTCTCTACATTTTACCAGCTACACTCTATGACCAGATCAACATCCCCAACACCTTTCTCACACTTATTGTCTCCCATGGTCTCTGATCCTCACTGCCATGCATATGCATTTTCATAGACCTGCATTTTGCATATTGGCTTTCATTGCATCCAGGAGAACACAAAACAACAGCAGACTCTCCCTATATTTGCATCAGAAAACTTGGAGTCTATAGGTCAGGAGTTGGCAATTATTTGGACTTGAGAGCCACATAGGGAGTTCTGGGTAGCTGTTGTGGGCCAAGTCAGCACTTCCCGCAACAGTTCACTAAACCTCCCTATGTGGGATTGGGCTGTTGGCGGTGGGGAGGGGGAGTTGGTATGGGTACGGATGGCAACTTCAGCTTCTGGTGACCTTTCTACCCCAAAGAGGAGCTCAGGCAGAACCCCTGATCCCCAGGGGAAAGCTGCTGCCTTTGTACACAGGTGATGCTGGCACCCACCTGGCGCTGCTTCTGGTGCACAGGCTAGGAGCTCATGTCAGCTGTGGGGCCCTGCTATATGTGTGGGGTGGTTGGGGGGAAGGGGGATGGGGAAGGGGATGGGGAGTGAGAAGAAAGCGGGGAAGGGGGAGACAAAGAGAGGCGGCTTTGCCCACAATGAGTAGCAGTGGCCCATGCTGGGTACCAGGCGCTGGGCAAAAGCTGGACCTGGTAGTGGGCATAGTCACCACTTCCAGGACCCTTCTGGCTACAGCTGCCCGGAGCCCATGCCAGGGCTGCCCTTCAGCTCCTGCCTGCTGACACCACCACCACTACAGGGGCCCAGGGTGGCCTGGAAGTGGTGGGGGGTAGCAGCATTGGGGAGGAGCCACAGAGCAGCCCTGGCACAGGCTGTAGGGAGCTGCATCCACAAGGGCCCCAGAAATGGTGACCATGCCTGCTGCTGGGTCCAGCTTTTGCCCAGCACCCTGCACTAGCCACAGCCACTCATTGTAGGCACAGCCACCTCTCTCTGTCTCTCTGTTTCCCCCTCTCCCCCTTCCTCCCTCACCCCCACAACCACCCCACACCTATAGCATGGCCCACAGCTTACACCAGCTCCCAGCCCATGCTCTGGAAGCAGCACCAGGCAGAGGCGCATCAGCTGCGGATGCAAGTGGCTGGTTCCCACTTGGGGTCAGGGCATCTTCACAGGTCTGCAAGTCATGCTGCTGTATCAGCATATCAGCTGTAGTCCTATACAGTTGCCCTGATCCCCAGTGGGAACCTGCAGGCAGCATCCACAGCTGGTGTCAGCATGCACCCGGTGCTGCTGCTTTTGATGTGGAGGGCAGGAACTGGTGTAAGCTGTAGACAGGGCCAGTACTGACCTGTGAGCTGGATAGAATCAGTTGGTGGGCCAGATTCAGTCCATGGGCCATATTTTGTCCACCCCTGCTAAAGACTTGGGTAGACTTTTGAGATCACTCAAACTTGTGTGCCTAATTTTTGCCTAATATGCTACATTAGCACCCAGTTCTTTTTTGGATTTTGACTTTTTCTATACTTCCTCCATTAGCTTCTTTGAATGTCTATCTATAAATCCCTCCCAGATACAGTATAAAAATGGAGATACAAGCTTCTTAACATTCTAAAGCCTGAATAAAGGAGCTTCATGTTCTTTATTAGTTATTAACTTAATATACCTTTTTCTAATTCATTTTCCAAAGAACGATTCTGCTTGAATTTGCTCATGAAGGTTTACAGCCTTCCAGCTTCTAGCTTTAATAAATCATGTAGTGTGGCTGCATTGCTGTTCATTTTTTGTTAGTAAGTACAAGGGGAAAAAGCTAAGTGACACATCTTAAACCACACAAGGCACATCTACATGTGCTATTAATGAGTCTTAGGCTTACTTAACCTTCCCCAGGAGCACATCTACATGTACACCCTGTTGAGAGTAGCCCAGTACAGGGGTACTCCTGCCCTGCTCTGACCCCTGCAGCCACCACAGGGAGCTCCAGGCTCTCGTAGGTGCTAGCCTAGGGCTGGCAAGGGGTGGGTTGGTCCTGATGTGCATGGGGCCAGGAGAACTCTACCACCTGCAGTGGCAGTTGTCTCCTTGCCCTGTGCACATTGGGATGGGACCTGATGTGTTCATGCTGGGAGAGAGCTGTTGCTGCTGCTGCTGGCAGAGCTCTCCTGACTCCATGCACATGGGGACACAGCTGTCAGGTGTGGCTTGGCAGGATGTTCACTGGGAATTCTCCTGGGTGTGGGGCAGCTGCTGGTGAGCTTTTGCTGGGGGGAGGGGAGGTCACTTCGCAGGTTTCTGTCTGGGAACTGTCCCACAAGAGAGACCTCAAGGGAGGGAGCCGGACGGGACCTGCTGCTCCCTGCTCAGTAGGGTGCTCTCTGGCAGCTGCCTTGTTAACGAAACAATTCTTGGCCAGTCCCTAGCCAAGTGAGGGGGGTGGTGGGCAGCTGGCAGCTGCTCTGCTTGGGTTCCAAGCCCCTGCCCACCCTGCCAGAGCAGCTCTGCATGGCATGGAGATGGGAACTTTGTAGGATGAGTGGGGGCTGGGAACACAAGCAGAGCAGCTGCCGGTTGCTGTGCCATGCAGAGCTGCACTTTGCTGCACAGAGCCCCTCCATAGATTGAGCTCCTCAGGAGTTCCTTGCTGAGTACTGGAACCTGGGACCCCAGATGGGGGCCAGAGAGCTTCCAAGTCCTAGCACTGATTGACTCCTGGCTCCTGGGAGAGCGGGGACCTGAGCATCACAAGGACCAGAGACAGAGAGCTCCCTGTTCCTTGTAGCGGGATCATTTAATAGTTAGGAAATCTTGGCTCCCAAGCTATATTCAGGCCACCAAACATGACATGTTGATTTTCTCTTAAGAATTTTTAATGCTTTAAATCTTTATTGTTCTGCTTGTCTTCCAATTATGCTTATTGCAACAGGAGAAGAAACACATGTTAACAAGAAATACAGAGGGAATCAACCTTTCCTAGAGATTTAATATCCAAGATAGAGCAGATTCATCTTGTGTATGAAATAATTTGATTCCAGCAAATTAATTTAATCAAGATGCATGAATTTAAAAACAAAATAACTCTACAAAGAAGAAACAAATTAGTTGTAATATATCAGTCCTCTGAGAATTAGAGCATTGCAGCCACACTACAAGATTTTATTCAAACTATGTTCAAGATGACAGTAGACAAGTTTAGTAGGGCTTTGAGGCAGACATTTCTACATCTGCTATACACTATATTCAGTAGTATACCTGAGATGGGAAGCGAAGGCAGTGGCCTTGGGTGCTGCTGACTTGGGGAACATGGGTAGTAATGAAAAAATAGCAGCTGCTTTTGCACCCAGGATTCATGGGGGTGCTTGAATCCCAACCCTCATTTGAATAGGGGTGGATAGGGTTAGAGGTTAGCCTAAGCTGACCAATAGTGCTAGGTAGCACTACCAGTTTGGGACCCATCTTGGTTTTAGGAGTATTAGTTTAGCAATCAATGAAATTAAGTGCAAAAGAAATAGAACATTTATTTATAACAACAACAACAATAATAGTAACAATACAAAGCTATTAGCCTATATACATTTACTTTACAAGAGAGACACCACAGCTTCTTCCCATACTCACTCATATGCTCATGGACACTATGGAGCCCCCTCCAGGTTCAGGAACTCCACAGGCAACACATCAGGCTGAAGTTTTTCTTTTCCCTCACCATAGAGGTACTTTGTGAAGTTTCTCAGGCCTCTCTCTCTTCACCATAGAGAGATTCAGAAAGTAAGTCTTGATGTCACAACAGACAGGCTCTTCTGAGGGGCACTGGAGCCCTTCTCCTTTCCTTACTATAATCCTAGGGTAGCTGAAATGCTCCCATAGGATTATCCAAGAGGCTCTTTCCTGCTACCACAGAGACACAGCCCTTACCATTACAATAGATTCCCCCAGATATGCAGGGGTGGATGAAGACAGTAGAAGGTTGCACCAATGAAAATCACTACTCTTTCAAAACACCAAATACCTTTGCCTATGTACACCCACAAACCACTCGCCATGTGCTATGGCTTCAAATATTCTTCTTAATATTTTTTGTCTCTCATATCACACCATTCCCTCTCAACCAATCAATCCTCAGATAAAAGCTTGTCAATCAACATCAATCATGAATGTACCAATCAATTTCACTCACATTTGATACATTCACCTGTCACTCAAATTCAGTCACTCACCATTACCTCAGAACCCATCACATTTTTCCTGCCACTTATTCTGACCCTACCATGCATGCCTACACTATCTAAGTTGGGCAACAGGTCAAAAGTTTGCTAGCTTCTGGAGGCTTCTATAACTGACAGTATTTATGCATACTCAACTATAAGCATTACAGCATCTTTAACTATGTACATACTGGTTCAAAACTTCATGGGTAACACCGCTGCTGCAGCTGCACGTTTGCACTGCTGGCATATCATAGCTGGAAGCCATCACTGCTTCCATGCATTGCAGCTGCCCTGGGCACCTGGATGATTTGTTATACCTCTGGTTATAGCTCATAGATTCATAGATTATAGAGTCATAAGGGACCCAATGAATCATCATGTCTAATGACCTGACCCTGGCAGGAAAGAGGACCAAGGTCAAACGACCCCAGCCAGGTGATTGTCAAGCCTCCTCTTGAAGACCTTCAAGTTAGGTGATAGTACCACCTCTATTGGAAGCCCATTCCAGACTCTGGCCACCCTTACTATAAAAAATTTCTTATAGTTTCATAGTTGGTAGGATCAGAAGGGACCTGAGCAGATCATTAAGTCCGACCCCCTGCCATGACAGGAAAGAGTACTGGGTCAAATGACCTCAGCAAGATGTTCATCTAACCTCTTCTAAAAGACCCCCAGGGTAGGAGCCAACACCACTTCTCTTGGTTCCAGATCCTAGCCGCCCTGACAGCGAAGTAGTGCCTCCTGATGTCTAGTCTGAATCTACCCTCTGCCAGCTTATGATCGTTATTTCTAGTCACCCTGGTAGTGCTCGGGGGAACAGGGACTCCCCCAGTGCCTGCTGGTCCCCTCTGACTAGTTTGTAAATGGCCACTAGATCCCCCCTTAGTCTTCTCTTGTGGAAGCTGAACAAGTTCAGGTCCCTTAGCCTCTCCTTGTAGGGCCTGCTCTGCTGCCCCCTGATCATGCGAGTGGCCCTCCTCTGGACCCTCTCCATGTTGTCCACATCCCTCATGAAGTGCGGCGCCCAGAACTGGATGCAGTACTCCAACTGTGGCCTGACCAGTGTTGCATAGAGGGGGAGGATCACCTCCTTGGACCTGCCTGAGATGCATCTGTGGATGTATGACAAGGTGCAGTTAGCCTTCCTGACCACTTCCCCACACCGTCGGCCCATGTTCATTTTGGCATAAAATAATGACTCCAAGATCCTTTTCTGCCTCTGCAATGGCAAGAAGGGAGTTCCCCAGCCTGTAGGTATGCTGCTGGTTCTTCCCCCCCAGATGCAGTACCTTGCACTTGTCAGTGTTGAAACCCATCCTGTTATCATCCACCCACCCCTGTAACCTGTCTAGGTTTGATTGTAGCTTATTCTTCCCTTCTAGCATGCCTACTACCCCCACATCTTAGCGTCATTTGTAAATTAGAACAGGGTGCTTTTTACCCCCTCATCCAAGTCGCTGATGAAGATGTTGAACAGTGTGGGCCCGAGGACCAAGCCCTGCAGAACCCCACTGCCCACATCCCTCCAGGTCAAATAAGACCCATCCACCACCACTCTCTGGGTGCAGCCCTCCAGCAAGTTAGTGACCCATTTGACTGTGTAGGTGTCGACGCCACAGTCCCCTAGTTTTTTAATGAGAATGGGGTGAGAGACAGTGTCAAAGGCCTTCCTAAAGTCTAGAAAGACTATGTCCACAGCTACACCTGCATCTAAGGATTTTGTGACCTGGTCATAGAAGGCCACCAGGTTGGTCTGACAGGACCTGCCTCTAATGAACCCATATTGGTTACCCCTAAGCATAATCTCCCCTGCTGGCCCCTTGTGGACATGCGCCAGGATAATTCTCTCAAAAAGCTTACTCAGGATCAAGGTAAGACTTGATCAAGGTAAGACTAACCTAAATCTACTCTCCACTAGTTTGCATCCATTATTCCTAGTTACTCCCTAGGCAGTCTGGTAAACAGTGCATCCCCAATTCCCTGCTGTCCTCCCCTGATAAACTTATAGGCGGCTACAAGGTCACCCCTCAGCCGTCTTTTGTAGAGGCTGAAGAGATCCAGATCCCTCAATCTCTCCTTGTAGGGTCTTTCACAGAGACCACTAATCATGCGAGTGGCCCTCCTCTGAACCCTCTCCAGATTCTCCATGTCCCTCTTGAAGTGCAGTGCCCAAAACTGGACACAATACTCCAACTGTGGCCTGACAAATGCCACAAATAGGGGAAACATCACCTCCCTCAATCTGTTGGTCATGCATCTGCTAATACACGACAAGGTGCAATTAGCTTTGTTGATGGACTCATTACACTGCCGGCTCATGTTCATCTTGGAGTCAACTATGACTCCAAGATCTCTCTCAGCCTCTGAGCTGCTGAGGAGGACATCCCTCAACCTGTAGATGTGCTGGGGATTGCTCCTTCCTAGGTGGAGTACCTTACATTTATCTTTGTTGAATTGCATCCTATTTCATTCCGCCCACTGATCCAACCTGTCCAGGTTGGCCTGCATCTGCTTCCTGCCCTCTGGTGTATTAATTTTGCCACATAACTTGGTATCATCCATGAACTCAGAGAGAGTGCTCACCACACCCTTGTCCAAATCGCTAATGAAGATATTAAATAACACCAGTCCAAGGACCGAACCCTTCGGGACTCCACTGCCCATCTCCTTCCGGACGAAGAATGACCACTCTCTGGCTGCGGGCCCTAAGCCAGTTAGCCATCCACCTGACTGTGTAGGCATCCACTCCACAACCTGTTAGCTTCCCTATGAGAATAGGATGTGAAACGGTGTCAAAGGCCTTCCTAAAATCCAGGTAGATGACATAAGCCTCAACTCCTGTGTCAAGGCAGTGTGTGAGCTGTTCATAAAAGGCTGTAAGGTTTGTCAGGCAGGATCTACCTGTGACGAACCTGTGCTGGTTTCCTTTCAGCATCGTTTCCCCTGCTGGGCCTTCACAAATATGCTCTTTGATGATTTTTTCTAGTATTTTCCAAGGGATAGAGGTAAAACTGGCTGGCCTAAAGTTACCCGGCTCATCCCTTCTCCCCTTCTTAAAAATGGACACAACATTGGCCTTTTTCCAGTTTTCAGGGACCTGGCTAGAGCACCATGAGAGCTCAAACAGCTGTGCCAGTGGCTCAGCAATGACAGTGGCCAATTCCTTCTTAAAATCCCGTATTTTAAGAACCTACTTCCAAGCTTAGCTATACTAATGAATGATGCACAGAAAACTGGATTCACTGTTTGTTCCTGATATTTTTTTCCTCTCCCCTGTTTCCTTTTTTGTGGCCCAAATCTTTCTCCTGGAACAAACTCAATAGTTGCTAAAATAAAATTTGCTAAACAAACACAAAGGCTTGCAATTATCTTCTAGATTTTTCTACAGTTATGCTGCATTACAGTTTAAAAAAATACTACAATCACAAACTATGGCCATCTGAAACAGAATGCACCTAGTCTTGTCTGATCTCAGAAGCCAAGTAATCCTAGGTCTGGCTAGTATTTGAATAGGAGACTGCCATAAGCAAAAGCCAAAAAATTGTACTCAAACCATTTCATTAATATTTGGAAAGAAAAACCAAATAAGTGGAAAGTTTGGTGCTCATTGGTGCTCCTGAACTGAGAGGTGGAAATTCTTTTTAAAAAAAGCAAACAATAAAGACCTCTTAAGTGCATATTGGGTTCATCTACACATGCTATTAATGTGATATAGTCTTACTACACGGTACAATACTGTGCAGTAAACCTTCCCCAGGACCACATCTACATGTGCACCCTGTTTGGAGCAAATCTGCTGCCCTGCTCTGTCCTCCTGAAGTAGACTCCCTCTGACCCTCTGGGGTGCTAGCCCAGGGGCTGGCAGGGAGCACAGGGGCTGGTCCCAATGTGCAGGGGGCCAAGAGAGCTCTGCCACCTGCAGCAGCAGCTGTCTCCTGGCCTCATGCACATTGGGAGGGGTCCTGATCTGCACAGACACAGCTGCTGCTGTAGCCAGTAGAGCTCTCCGAGCCCCGTGCACATTGGGACACACAGCTGCCAGCAAGCCCCAAAGCCAGTGGGGCTCCCCTGCCTGGTAGGAGACTCACTGGGAGTTGTCCCACTTCTGGGGCAGATGCTGGCAAGCCTTCTGCTGGGTAGGAAAAGAAGGAGCTGGCTAGGACCTGTCCAACTCTGGGGGGCAGTCACCAGGAAGCCCCTGACTGGACAGGCAGCTGCAAGTGAGCCCCTGGCTGCTTTAGAGGGAACCTCTGCCCAGTGGGGGGCTCACCTGCAGCTGCTTCAAGAGCAGGACAGGTCCTAGCCAGCTCCCTGCTTGACAGAGAATCCCCACCTGGTAGGGGGCTCATCAGCAGCTTCTCTACAAGTGGGACAGCAGCCAGCAAGCCCACAAATGAGCAGGGAAGTAAAGAGTTCCCCAGTCCTAGTGTTGCTTGGCTCCTGAGGGGAACTGGGAGCTAGGCAACACCAGAGCCAGGGACAGTGAACTCCCCATCCCCTGTGGCACCCTGTTATTGTGGCTAACCAGGAGCAAATTTGCTCCCAGTCAGCATCTACTCAAGCGCTACTATGCGGTAACTACTGTACAGTTAATCTAGTACCTGTATTTACAGGTCCTAGCTAACTGCACAGTAAACTAATTTACTGTGGAGTAAATGCCATGTATGTGTAGATGGTGGTGCTCTACTGCACAGTAGATTAGTCTACTCCACAATAAAGCACCTTGTGTAGATGTGCCTGTTAATATCCACACAGATCTGTTTCAAACCATTGATTGATAATATTCTTTTGAGAGGAAGAAACCTAATACCAGTCCTAAAGACCCAAGTGAGAACCTCACCTAAACCACAAGGTGACGGGGGAGAGGGACAGAGGGGAAGGAATTGAGAGAAGGTAGAGGAACGTTTTGATTGCACCACCAACACCACCCTTCCTACTCGATTTCTTACCTAAGCAATGACAAGTACCAGCAACTGACAGAGAATCAAGATCAAAAGGAAATGCATGGGACAACAGCAGCAATGCCCGCTGTGACACACCCTGATCCCACATTTGGTCAGATGTGTTTTTGAGAGGGCACACCTTCAGTAGTGCCCTTCAGCCATAAACCTTTCTTTGCCATCTGCTGCTTGACCATTGAGGTCAGACTGAAATGCTGGAAAGGTCATTTCCCTGACCAGCTTCAGCTACCTCACCTAGGTCTTGCCAGCTCTTAGCAAGACGGGATTTTGCAAGCTAGAAATATCACATGGTCATCCAGTCATGCACTCAAAAATGATAGATCGCTTTTTCTGTAGAAGAGGCCTGCCTGTACAGTCAAATGCTCCAAAATCATATTTATAATTAACAATAAATATGTTACAAAAGATAACCAAATAATTTATTATAAAATAAGAACAATCCTTAGAAATAAGTAACCATATGTCGTGATACAGGCAGAGATATAAGAACAAATAAATAAAATAAAATATCAAAACAATGATTTTATCTTATGTCTGTATCTTATCCTCAAGCTCTAAGAATGCAGCTTCCGTGTCTCAGCTCAATATGTTAAAAAGCAGGTGCAGCCTCTAACCTTCCTGTCATGGCTTTCTGCAAATTTTCTTGCCATCCTATCATACTCAGTTCACTGGACAAAGGACTGGAACACCTAATGCCCAGGAAGCCATAAATAAACACTTGCTTCCATGGCAAGGCTTAAACATTGTTTCTTATGTGGTCATTTACATGCATTATTCATTGGATTTTTAGGGATCCCCTACCATACACTTCCTGTCTCCCAAGAATGTATCTGTTTAACAGGCCAGAATTCTTTTCTGATCTAATTATGACCGAGAGAATGCATCCTTACAGACATAAAGGGTACATCTACCTGAGATGCTTTACTGTACAGTAAACTAATCTACTGCACAGTAAACCATCACAGTCTACAGATGTGCAGCATTTACTGCAGAGTAAATTACTCTACTGCATGGTTGGCTACTACCTATAGATAAAGGTAGTAGATTAACCTGACAGTAGCTACTGTGCAGTAGCTCATGAGTAGACAGCTGACTGGGAGCAAATTGTTCCTGGTCAGCCCAGGCAGCAGGAGATGAGGGAACTGTCTCCTTCCCCAGACAGATGCCTCCCAGCCTGATGTCCCAATCTGCCAATTGGGGCAGCTCCCCCTGCCCCCCAGAGCCCAGGCCTGATCCCAGTGCCCCTTGCCTTCCCGGGGCTGGCACTTGGAGAAGCCTGGATCTCACCCTGACTACTGTAGGCAGGGAAAGCAATTCAGGAGTAGCCCTGTACTGAATTGCTCCTGTTGGGAGCAAATTTGTTCCCAATGGGCACATGTGTAGATGTGCTTCTGGGGAAAGCTTACTGCATAGTATTTTAAGGAGCAGTAAGATTACAGCATGTTAATAGCATGTATAGATGCACCCAAAGGGTACTAATCCAGTATCCTGAAGATACAGTCTCTCACTTAATTTCCCCGCTATGAGGAATACCCTTCTTTGAATAGCTTGCTTCAAGGTGTTATTTTTGCTTCAGCTCTCTCTTTTTAAAATGTAAATTTATCATGATTTAGGAAGGTCTGGTTCATCTACCTCAGACCACATCCACAAGGGTCTGATCAATTAAACATACTAATTTGGGATGCTGATTTTCAGTGATTACTTATCTCAAGGATGAATATGGGAGGAACACTTAAGCTAATCATTGCCCTACTAAACAGTCCTGGAGAAAATATAAAGCATAACAATTAAATTTATATCAAATTCTATAACCCATACAGGCATAATGGTAATATGGCTAAACAAAGTTTAACACTACCTATACACAGAGACACTACACACACACCATATCAGCAAAATAAATTAAAGAACACATGCATAACATTCCATGAACACTTCAAAATATTGTGGGTTCATGACACCCACCATATCAAATGTTGGCCAACTGCTGAAATCCTCTAAGGCCTAGAGGTCTATTTAATCAAAGCAGATTAATGCTTCCAAATTTTCAGGATATTGGGTGCATCTATACGTGCAAATAAGCACAACTAATTTACTGAACATTACGCTAATGCACATAATGCGATTTTTGGCATATGTATACACATGCTGAGACTTGGCACTAAAGTTAGTGATACGTCCCTCCAGCCCTACCATTTGTCCCTGTGGAAACTGGGAGGAGCTCCAGTTTCCAGCCATGTGCTGTCAGCCCCTTCCCAGCCCAGGAGCCACATGCCCAATGGAGGGCCTGTATGTGCCAGCTCCTTCCATGCCCACCCTGCCTCCCCATGCTAGGGCTGCCCCTGCCTCTGCCAGTGATACCTAACAGCCTTCAGCTCCAGCCTAGCCCCTGCCATCAATGACTGGTGCCCCACACTCCTGCTGGCCATGATGTTGGCCTTGCTGGTTCCACGCCGCTGGGTGCTGGCCTCAGTCAGCCTGACTCCCCTTTCCCCGGGTGGGACAGGCCAGGCTGCTGGCACCACCTGCTGCCACAACTCCAGACTCCACTCCCCTCCCCTCCCCAACCCCTGCAGGATAACTGCTCTGCTGTACTGCTGCCCAGCCCATGGTGCCTGGGTTCAGGGCATACAGGGCTCCTGGACAGCTGGGGTAAAGGGATGGCCATGCCCCCACATTCCCTATTGGGGGCCTGTCTGGGGAGATGACCTGGTGCCAGCTCCCCCCCACACTGCTAGTGCATGCTGAGCATTCCCCTGCTGTGTGTGCCCCAGGCAGTGTGCAATGACTTTTTTGTTCAGGCTGAGGGGTGCCCAAGCCACTACAACCTGCAGCTGCTCATCCTCCTGGTGCCCTAGGAACACTTGCACTCCTGGTTTGGGACCCTGAGCTATGACAACATGGGGACCAAGCCTGGGTTGCCCCATAACATCCATCACAGCCTGGAGGGCTACCTGTGGCAGCACTACATGTCCCTATCCCCCACTGCCAAGGAGAACAGAGCTGCCAGCATTGACACTTTCCTGGGGTGTGAGAGGCCCATGCCCACCAGCTGTGGGGACAGGGGCTGTTGAATAAAGTTCTGAACTGTGTCCCACCTCTCTGTGTGCTGTAGAGGGGGAGGAATACAGGGCCAGGGGACTGCAGGCAGGCCAGGCAGGGAGCAGGAGCAGGGGCTGGGGCCAGGGGCAGGGGCAGGGGCAGGGGCAGGGGCAGGGGCAGGGACTGGGCGGGCCCTCCCCACACTGCAGGACTTACCATGTGTCCGCAGCTGGTGAAGCAGGGGTCTCAGTGCAGGCCTCCCCATTGGCAAGGGCAACCAGCTGTGCCTGGTGTTCACAGCCCATGGTGTACAGGGTGCCAGTGCCTGGCCAAGGGACCCCTCCACAGGGAGACTGAAGGCCTTAGGTCCCCTCCCCTGGTGACATGACACCAGAGGCGTCAGAAGTGAGGTGTCAGGCAGGCTACCCCTGCTGATGACACTCATGGCCTGGGTCCCGGGGTGCCAAAATTTGGGTCAGCTCCTGCATAAATGCCATGGTCTTGCAGGCGTGACCAGACTGACCATTGTAGTCGGTCATGGCCATCCACTGTGCCCACAAAGCACTGACCTTAATGCGGCACTGCTGTGCCACCCGGGAGTGTCCTCACTCCACATGCTGCTTGACAAGTCCTCATAAATGTGGGTATTCAAGCACCTGCCCTGCTCAAACTGCCTCAGTACCTTGGCACCATTCCAAAGTGCCCTGAGGTCACCAACCTCCTTCCATGTCCAGTTGGGGGCATGGGCAATCAGCACAGGCATGTGCACATAGGCGGGGCCAGGGTTTGATGTGGGGATGGTGAGGACATTATGTCCTATGCTGAATGTCTGGGCCTCCGCATGGCTGTCCCTGTGATGCCAGCCCTGGACAGCTGCTAGGAGAGTTCAGCACAGGGGCACAACCAGGGACTGGAAGCCACGCAGCAGAGGCACTTCACCACAGGACCTGCAAGGACAGGAGACACTGGTGGGTGTGAGCAGCAGCAGGGAGCAGGTGCTGGCTCTGCTGCTGAAGACAGCCAGGCAGCAGACCTGGGAGGATCTCAGGGCTGGGCAAGGGGTACAGAAAGCTGAAGCCCTTTGTAACACTCACCTGTGGCCAAACAGAAGCTCTGGAGAGGGGACAGGCCAGGCAAAGGCAGCCTGTGTTCTGCCCAGGGGGCACACGAGGCCTGCAGTGGTCCTGGGAATTGCACAAGACCCACCACACTTCTGTGCGGTACTCCCCAAGACACAAAATGCCTCCAGGCTTTTATAGCATGCTGCTAGGGGCTGCCAGAGGGCAACTCAGCCCTGGCTCAGGAGAGGCTCCCAGCCAAGAGCCCTGGGGCTGGGTTTAGTCTGGCCCCGATTAGCAGGGCAGACCCAGCACTAAACTTAGTGCTGGATTGCATCTACATGTGTGTTACTGCACATTAACTAATCAAATCTACATTTGATATGTGCATTAGCCATTTTTACTGCTCAGTAATGGTGCTCATATGTAGATACATGCCCTTACTGTGCAGTCAAATAAGCTAAGGTGCATTAACGCGTCTCATGTAGATTTGCCCATTGTGCCACAAAAAGGATTAAAGGAATAGTCACGTAATATCCTGAAAATGTGAAGGGCCTGGGAACTCTAAGCTAGTACAAGTTCTGTGCTGAGAGTCCAGAAGTTGCTTTAAGTTACCTCTTCTTAGAATCTCCTTGGATTTAACCGTCTAAAAGAAACAGTTTCTCTTTTGAGGCTTTGTATGAGCCTCTCCTGTGACTTCACTGACTTCTCCAAGTACTGTCCCAGAAAAGCAAGTTATCCTTGAGTGCCTTAGCCTGAAGCTGATCTTTGAAATTGAGCTCACTTACCAGGAGCAGTGCCAGAGGGGGTGTATATATGCACTTCTGTGCAGGGGGTGCACTGAATGATATAGACAAACAGACAATGCTAGAAGCGGCATCATACACAGAATTAAAACCACTCAAAAAGAGCCTACTAGCTAAATAACTTTCCTAGACCCACACGAGAAGCTGCCAATATGGCCATTTTCCATAAACCAAGACAGGAAAGCCTGAAAGGAATAAGCTACAAAGATGATTCTGGAGTTCTTGGGATCTCTTCAGGAACAGTATTTTGGAAATCTCTGCTTTAGGAGTGTAACAGCTCTGTTCTGATACACAGCTGGTCAAGTTGTTGTAGAGAGAATTATCCAACACTTAAGGGAAATGGTCAAGTGTTTCCTATAGTACGGTGAAGGAGCTGGTGTTTCAAGTAGGTTGCACCCTGTGGCAGGTACTTGATTTGAGAGCTCCTGAGCACACAACCTGCCGGAGAAAATAGCTTTGCTCTGTCACATTGTGAGTTGTGTATTCTAATAATAGATGACATCCTGAGAACGATGGTTTTTATGCCTCCCTGGGCCAGGAAGACAAGTTAGCAGCCTACAAGGGGCACCTACTTTCTAGAAAGCTTCAAAGCTTGTAAGTTTGTCTGTAGAGAATGTATACAGTTTCATTAACTCCTGGGCTGCAGAAAGCTCAATTCCTTAAACTAGGGTAGAAGTCATGACTTGACAAGCAGGTAAAGTGATATGAGGGTTTTATCATCACACCCCAAGTATAAGAAAGAAAACATGAAACAGAAGCCAGACTTCTCACCTACCCATAACTTCCTACCATTAAGGAAAAAGTCTGAAGTGGGGAAAAGCAAAAATCAAAGTTAGAGGTTATTAGCTTAAAAGAGCTAACATATCTATAAGTCCTATTGGAGCTAGAAATATATCAATCTTTTTAACTCCTGGACATAGTAGAGGTTGGAACTAGTAGTCATTAAGCACTTTTCTCATTTTGGACGGTCTCACCCAGAATTTTTTCTCTTTTCCGCTTGACTCCAGGAATGAAAAAAGAATATGTGAAAAAAACAACTCAAGAAACAGACAGTACAGAGTTGCTAGTAGCATCTGTCCCTAAAAAAACAAGTATTCTGCCCTCTGTAAAATGCATAATTAGTTGCATGTCATAAAAATGTAAATTAAATAAAGTTAATATAAAAACAGAATAAATATCAGTTCTGCAAATGAGCAAACAAACAATATATTTTAGTTCTTTTTCTTGCCTATAGAGTAAACAGGATGGAGTTTCAATTCATAAAAGCACTAATTATCTTGACTCAAGGAATTCAATGATACCTCAGGAAACAGGAATTATGATAAAGGCAATTTGCCCAGATGAGTTCTGGCAGTCTAATGGGCTTGGCTGACTTGACAGGAGCAACTGACATAATTAGAATGCCTGAATAAAATTAGGTAGTGCCAAGATAATGTTTCTTTCTTCAAATAAATATACAATGAAGAACCAAACTGCACAGTGGAGATTAAGCAGCAAACATGCAAGGATATATATAAATATCGTTGTGGGATAACCTGTAATTATTTAATGGCATTCAGCTGACTCTAGGGAGTAACACTGGAGAATCCTGTGTCTTCCTCACCCTCAATTAAAAAAAGATTTACAAATAAGATAGAAAAGCTGTGCCTTGCAGTGTCATGGGGGTTTAACTTCCAAGAACTATCACCTGAGCTGAGAAAGGACATAACAATTCTTGTCAACTTGTTTCAAGCATGTTTAACTATTATTCATATGAAGTTTTAATATTTCCCTCCTTAGTGCACCACAGGAGTCCAATATAGATTCATAGATTCATAGATGTTAGGGTCGGAAGGGACCTCAACAGATCATCGAGTCCGACCCCCTGCATAGGCAGGAAAGAGTGCTGGGTTCAGATGACCCCAGCTAGATGCTTATCTAACCTCCTCTTGAAGACCCCCAGGGTAGGGGAGAGCACCACCTCCCTTGGGAGCCCAGTCCAGACCTTGGCCACTCGAACTGTGAAGAAGTTCTTCCTAATGTCCAATCTAAATCTGCTCTCTGCTAGCTTGTGGCCATTATTTCTTGTAACCCCCGGGGGCGCCTTGGTGAATAAAAACTCACCAGTTCCCTTCTGTGCCCCCGTGATGAACTTATAGGCAACCACAAGCTCGCCTCTCAACCTTCTCTTGCGGAGGCTGAAAAGGTCCAGTTTCTCTAGTCTCTCCTCGTAGAGCTTGGTCTGCAGGCCCTTAACCATACGAGTGCCCCTTCTCTGGACCCTCTCCAGGTTATCCGCATCCTTCTTGAAGTGCGGCGCCCAGAATTGCACGCAGTACTCCAACTGTGGTCTGACCAGCGCCTGATAGAGGGGAAGTATCACCTCCTTGGATCTATTCGTCATGCATCTGCTGATGCATGATAAAGTGCCATTGGCTTTTCTGATGGCTTCGTCACACTGCCGACTCATGTTCATCTTGGAGTCCACTAGGACTCCAAGATCCCTTTCCCCTTCCGTGCCACCCAGCAGGTCTTTCCCTGGCTGTAGGTGTGCTGGACATTTTTCCTCCCTAGGTGCAGCACTTTGCATTTCTCCTTGTTGAACTGCATTCTGTTGTTTTCTGCCCACTTGTCCAACCTGTCCAGGTCTGCTTGCAGCTGTTCCCTGCCCTCTGGCATGTCCACTTCTCCCCATAGCTTTGTGTCATCTGCAGACTTGGACAGAGTACACTTCACTCCCTCGTCCAAGTCGCTGATGAAGACATTAAAGAGTATCGGTCCCAGGACCGAGCCCTGCGGGACCCCACTGCCCACACCCTTCCAGGTCGAAACCGACCCATCCACCACGACTCTCTGGGTGCGACCCTCCAGCCAATTCGCCACCCACCGGACTGTGTAGTCATCCAAGTCACAGCCTCTTAACTTGTTCACTTGTATGGGGTGGGATACCGTACCGAAGGCCTTCCTGAAGTCTAAGTATACGACATCCACCCCTCCTCCTGTGTCCAGGCGTTTAGTAACCTGGTCATAAAAAGAGACTAGATTAGTCAGGCATGATCTGCCTGCTACGAACCCGTGCTGGTTTCCCCTCAGCATAATTTGTCCTGCTGGGCTCTCGCAAATGTGAGCCTTGATAATTTTTTCAAAAATTTTGCCAAGGATGGAAAAATTATAAATATATAATATAAATATAAAGAATGTCTTTATTTAATAGTACCTCAGAACTATTGCAAACCTCAGAAACACTGGAAATTACGATTGCTATAACCAGCTGAGCACAATTTATCCCATTGGAGCAAGGAAGGGAGTGGACAATAAAGGACAATAAAGGAGGACTGCAACCTAAACAGTATGCAAAAATGAATACACTTAAAAAGTTGTAAGGTTGAAGAGATAAAAGGTTTCCCTTAGAGGAAAAGCTGATCTAACTATCCATTGGCACTGCAATTCAGAATGTATTACACTGATATAATGTAATTGAAAAACTCAAAAGCAAAATCATAATGAATCAGGTAGAGTTTTAAATCATGTTGGTAGGTAAATGGGTCTATCTAGCAGGTAAATTTCACACCAACACCATCTGCCGTACCAAATGTAACATTCTAGAAATAACATTGCATGCTTGGCCTAATGCTACCTAGATAACTCACACCATACTAAATGATTACAATGTGGAATAGAATCCAATTAACTGGAACAATCAAAAAGACTCCAAGTCTTGGGTCCAGTTCAGTATGCCATAGTAGAGAGCCTATACCATTCTCTGAAACACCTATTGTCCTGAATCTGACAATTATGAAATATGCCACTCATACGGGGAGGGTTTTTTTTCATAAACCCATAGTGAGTGTTTGGACTATGCCTTAAAACTCTTCCTGTGGCTCTTCTCAAACTCCTTGAACCTTCTTGCTCTTGCAATTCTGTACCACTGTCTATCAATGAGTAGCTACATAAATATTCTACTTCAGGGCCCCACTTCAGCTCCATGCCATGGGCTAGGGAGGGAGCAGAAAGTGAACGTTGGGGCAGGGAGGAGGATCCTAAATACCCTACAGCAACAGCCAGTGATAGGGCAAGCAGCAGCTGGGTAGGAGCCCAAGGCTGCACATTAACAGCTTAAAGGATGCCAGTTGGACAGCCCTGTTCTAGTTATTTAGTTTGCTTTCTTCTTCTCCCTCATCTAACTTAAATGCCATTTCTTTTCCATGCCTCCTATATATAGGATGCAAAGGGACTGGCTAGGTTTTGGGAAAAGGAAGCTGTGTGTGAAATACCATTTAGAGTTACAGGATTGTTGATTGTAGCCGTGATGAGCTAAGGATATAGGCAGGCAAGGTTCTTTGGGTAGATGTGGTATCTTTTATTAGACCAACATTTAGAGTTACTGCTTCTTTCTGCAGCTTTTGGATAACTCCCCTTCCTCTCAGACTTACCTCCCTGTATGACCTTGGCAAACCACACCCTATTCTCACTCCATATAGCAACATTTCCTTATGAGTCTCCAAAGATTTCTCCCCATTCTACCTTAATGATGAATGAGAGAGAGATTCAGACAGCAACAGAGACCAGGAAAAATCTTATGCCACTCCTTACCTGTAAATGAAGACCTAAGACATTTTGGCAACCCTCAGGCATTGGTGATGAGGCAGGGGGGGCATGGCAGAGGCATGTGATCCCCTCTCCCTCCCTCCACACCCCCTGCTTTCCCCCCCAGATTTCTACACTGACAGTAGGGCACAGGGCATGGGGTTGCAGCCTGGCCACAGCTAGGGCCCAGCAGCAGTGAGAGTGGTGTGATGACAGCAGTGCAATTTCTGTGCCAATGGCAGTGCATAGAGCTGCAGCCTGGTGAGATCCAACACCTAGCAGCAGCGGAGGCAGTAGCGGCAGTGGCGTCATGGAGTTGTGCCCCACTACTGCAGTGGTTGCACAGAGTTGTGGCCCCCTACTGTTAGCATTTATGCCTCACCTATGATCCCAATCAACAGCTGCCTGGGGCAATCACACCTCAAGCCCCCCAGACTCATATCAACACCCCTAGATTTAGAGAAGGGGAAAGAGAAGAGCAAGTTTTGGTGGAGAAAAAGCTAAAAGCTTAATTTTAGAGCTGATGACTATAATCCCAATACAGCAAATTTGCAGTGATCCTCAGATTTGTTTAAAACAGTGCTCCTTTGACCAGAACATACTTCTTCCCATATTTTGCTAGAATAGTCTATACTCACAAACCCCCATCTTGAAGTTTTAAAAATATTTGCACTAATAGCCAAGCTCCGCCTAAAGTTTAATTTCCTGACTGTGATGTAGAGACATGTTTTAAAGGAAACCTGTAAGTTTTCTTCTAGATTGTTTTGCACCATAACATTTCTAAAGGATACTAGGGTCTCTCTACTTTTTACTGTATCTGCTTTTAGACAAGTCATTCATGACCAGACCTCCACACAATGCAGGCCATCATTTTCTTCAGGGTCCATGCAAGTTAACCTTTCACTTGGAATCTCTTTTCTGAGTGATTAAATAATTCTTATTATTAAGCTGAAGGCACTTGCTATGCTTGCCCTTACTGTTGGCATTTTCTGAGTAGCTTCAATGTCACGGCATAGTCTTAATCTTTGTAATAGTTCACAGAACATTATACTTCATGATATTCAAAAGTCAAGCAGCTGACATAAAGTCCCTTTAGAGCTGCCATAGTAATTCTACACAACTTATTGCCATGGGAAGTGGAATTTCTCCCCAGCAAGGCATTGCCTTATAATTGTTAGCTAAATGATTCAAAATATAATAAGAGCCAAACAAACTTAAAAAATATCTAAAAAAAATATGCAGCATCTAGGTGCCACAAAGATCACAGTGATAAATTCTATCACAACTAAATGAGATGATTGAGTTCAGAAGCAGGAAGGATAGATAGATAGATAGATAGATAGATAGATAGATAGATAGATAGATAGATAGATAGATAGATAGATAGATAGATAGCAGCAGAGTAAGGACCCTGGACTTCAATAAAATGGACATCAACTCACTTAAGGAATTAATGGCCAGTGTCCCAGGGACATAAGCACTGGGGGCATGCACCCCAAGAGGGGAAACCAAGAAAATGAAGATTATTTACCCGCTTTAGGGCTCCGAACTCCAGAAGAGAGACACTGACGAGAAAAACCCGCACAGTTTATCAGCCACACCTATATTTAGCTGAGGCCATCGGGTGATGTCACGGTTGATCACCGGCTGGCCAGGATAAAAGCCAGCACCAGCTGGAAGCTGGGGAGAGCAGGAGAGGCAGCAGGAGCTGCAGATGCTCTTGACACTGGCAGCGATCAGTGCCAGCACAACAAAAGAGACACTGATTAGGCAGGAACGCCCAGGCAGCAATGGTTGCTGAAGAACCCCATGCTGGTCACAGGCAGAACTGGTGTGTGCGGGGAGACCCTGCTCCAGAAAGAGCCGGGAGAAGATCAAGAAGTGGACAGCACTCCCTATGCTGGGCATGTAGGGACCGGGTCAGGGGAGGATAATTAGCCATGAGACAGAAGCCCAGGAAGCTCTCAATCAGGGCAGAGAGCCGACCAGCCTCAAGGGACACCACCAGGCACAGGCTTTAGGCAGAGGTCATCTAATAAGGCTGTCCAGACTGATCCTAAGGTTTCCTATTTTTCATACCTGCCTTTATTTTCTTTCCAGTATAGTTTTCCCTTTTTGTTTCCTACTAACCTGTGCCTGCTCTTCTGTTGCCTTTTGTCTTTCTTTGTACTTCTTATTTGGTGGCTACTCATCAGTGAGGGGCCTGGGCAGCTGCCAAACACCAAGGACCGTTCATGAGAAATGGCAGTCACCCAACAGAGAGTAAGAGTGACCCACAAGAGAGGAAAATATCCAACAGATTCATAGTTCATCAGGAGAAGAAAAAGAAAACCCAATACCTGGAATGGGTGATGGGTAAGAGTCATCAAGACCAGAGGGCTGGCCACTTCAAGATCAGGTGGCCCACTGGAGGCTGGCATATGGTAGAAGTATAGGGGAGGTGGAGCCCCATGATTATCCATCGGGAGGAATACCCAACCTCTGAATGAATACTCACCACTGAAGGAATACTCAAACGGGGAGTCCCACCACTGAAGGAATACTCTAAGTTGTGGCAGAAGAGTTCTGGGATTCTCCCTGGGGTGATCAGGGTCCCTGTCAGAGGTTGCATGAAGGCTCCTTGTGCCCATCACCAGGCGCCTGCACCAAGGCAGTGCATGAGTGGGTACTCAAAGCAAGGCAGGCACAGGCAAGATCCCCTGGGAGGCCAGTCTAAGGGAGAAAGAAGTCCAGGACAGCTGGTTGTACTTGAAAGAAACCTGATTTAGGGAGCAGGAACAAACCATCCTGATCCACAGGAATACTAGGAAGTATATAATACAACCAGAACAGCTTCACATTGAAAACTCCAGTGAGCTAAATCACAAAAAGAAAGCTTACAAGAAGTAGAAAGTTGGAGAAATGACTAGGGAGGGGTATAAGAGTTAGGGCTGTGTGAAATTTTTCTGGCTGTTTCATTTTGATGTTGTTTCAACTCGTTTTGAGCTCAAAACAATGAAATCAAAATGAAATGAAGGGCTTCAAAACATCCGTTTAAATGTTTTGAAAGTTTTGAAACATTTTGAGTTTCAAAGCTAAACCTGGACTTGCCTGCAGGGAAACAGAAAGTAAGGAGAGGGAGGGGGAAGCAGGGGAGGACTGCTCTGATACTGGCTGTGTAGCTGGCCAGTAACTGTGATCCTTCCTTGAGTTTCCTTCCAATCCCAGTGTTCTGGGGGAGGGATGGAAAAACATCATAAAAAGCAGCATTGCTTGAACTGGCCTGCTTTCTGCCTTTGGGTCAGTTACTGAGCTATCTTCCAGAAGCTCAGGAGTGTTAGACAACAAAGGTTACTACAGCAAAAGCTGTGTTAACTGGCACCTTACAAGCTGGCATGCTTTGTTAATGGTCATGCTGGCTTGTAAGGGTTTGTAAGGGAAAAGTGAAAAAAGAAGTGCCTGTGGCAGGCCAGTAGGGGGTGCTCCTGCGTTGAGCCACCCACCTCACTGCACCTGACCACCTTCCAGGCTCCGAGCACCTCCCTAGGGTGCCTCACGTCCTGCTGACCCCTTCCCTGGAGCACACCCACTAGCCTGGGGTTCCCACTGCCACCATCCAAGGCTCTGGACTCAATTCTGGCTCTGCGCACCTTGGAAAACACAGGCCTTATCGTCCACTGGGTACTAGACCCAATACAGGCACTTGGGGCACTTTCCCAAGTCAGGGGCTTAATAGGAAAGTCTCCCTTAGTCCACAGACCTAAGGGGCCTCCTAGGCATAATTTAGACCCGCCCCCCAATAAGTCTCCCACACCGGTCACAAGGAGCACTTTATTGATTACAGGGGGTATGGTGAAAACAGGGTAAAAGGTAGAGCAGTAGCATAGGAATATCAGAGGGATCCCATAGAGCAAACCAGTATGGCTGAGGTAGCCTTTTGATCACGCTTCTGAGTTACTGTAAGCTAAATATCTAGTCGAATCTTGAGTAGCTTACTCACACGCATCATCCAGAGGTGGTTGGAATTTTCCTCTGGAGGCAGGTCACTCTGAGCGTGCGGTTATGAGGAGAGAGCTTGTTTCAGATGGTGAAGCTCCTCTCCCAGTTTCAGATTCACCTCGATGGCCGCATGGCTAAAGGCTGCCTTCTTCTTGGACCAGGCCTTTAAATAACCTTTCTGACCTCAGCAGCCCAGTCCAATCGAAGCTGCCAGTGCTGGCCACTAGCCAACCAATTTAAAAAGCATCATTGGTCACCTGGGCCAGTGAGCGGGGCTTTTTCCTCCCCCTCCCCAGGTGACCAGAGAATCCACACCCGAGGCACCAAGCTTTTGTCATGTAGGCAGGGAGAAAGATCCCCCTCCCTGAGGAATTCAACACCAGCCTCTCACGCTGGCAGAGACAGATTTCTGGAGAGGGACACAGACGGTGGCATTTCTGCCACAGTGCCCACTGTGGCACTTCCGGTTTCATGGAGCCCTCATGGCCTGGGGCAAAGCAGCCTTCGCTGCCAAGCCCCCACAGATCCAGGGGCTTGGAGCCCTGGAAGGAGTCCCTCATAAGCCAGCAGCTCTCCCAGAGGTGCAAGCCACCAGATCTGCACCTTAGATGAGAGGAGGCTGCCTTTCCCACCTGGGACCTGCTCTGGATGCAGGCTGCATCCAATACCAGAGAAGACTGCTGTGCAGCCTGAGCCTGTCTATGGAAGTCAAAACGAAACAGTGCTGTTTCATACAGCTCTAATAAGAGAATTGTTCAGGCATGTAGAGATGAAATAAGGAAGGCCAAAGTGCAGTTGGAGCAGCTAGCAAGGGAAAGGAAGGGTAACAAAAAAGTCAGCAACAAGAGGAAGATAAGGGAAAGTGCGTGTCCCTTACTGAATGAAGGAGGCAACCTAGTGAAAGATAATGCAGAAAAGGCTGAAGTACTCAATTCCTTTTTTACCTCATTCTTCACAAGCAAGGTCATCTCCCAGACTACTGCACCTGACAGCAGTTTAGGGTGTAGGTGAGCAGCTAACAGTGGTGAAAGAACAGGTTTGGCAGAAGCAACAAGCTGGCCTGGGTGGCAACGGGAGGTACTGCAGCCACTGGGCACTCTGGGGCTGTGGTGCCCAGCAAGAGAAGTGAACCAGTCCTGCCCCCCTGTCACCAAGCCTCTAGTGGCAAGTCACAGCTGTTTAGGTGAAAGACAGAGCTGGTTTTTCACCTTAAGGTGTGACTGCTCCACTAAGCTGAACAACAACCTAGTGGACTCCAAGATGAACATGAGCCGGCAGTGTGACGAAGCCATCAGAAAAGCCAATGGCACTTTATCGTGCATCAGCAGATGCATGACAAATAGGTCCAGGGAGGTGATACTTCCCCTCTATAGGGCATTGGTCAGACTGCAGTTGGAGTACTGTGTGCAATTCTGGGCGCCACACTTCAAGAAGGATGCGGATAACCTGGAGAGGGTACAGCGAAGGGCAACTCGTATGGTCAAGGGCCTGCAGACCAAGCCCTACGAGGAGAGACTAGAGAAACTGGACCTTTTCAGCCTCCGCAAGAGAAGGTTGAGAGGTGAGCTTGTGGTTGCCTATAAGTTCATCACGGGGGCACAGAAGGGAATTGGTGAGGATTTATTCACCAAGGCGCCCCCGGGGGTTACAAGAAACAATGGCCACAAGCTAGTAGAGAGCAGATTTAGACTGGACATAAGGAAGAACTTCTTCACAGTTCGAGTGGCCAAGGTCTGGAACGGGCTCCCAAGGGAGGTGGTGCTCTCCCCTACCCTGGGGGTCTTCAAGAGGAGGTTAGACGAGTATCTAGCTGGGGTCATCTAGACCCAGCACTCTTTCCTGCTTATGCAGGGGGTCGGACTTGATGATCTATTGAGGTCCCTTCTGACCCTAACATCTATGAATCTATGAATCTATGAACATTCAGCCAGTTAACATTTGTTTGGCTTACAGCATAAGGTGTAACAAGGCCTAAAGTTTATGTATGTACTTTGTGTACATGGCAGTATTTTACCCAGTTTCACCACCTCCATTTGTAGTCAGCTAGGGTGAAATTACACTTTACACTTAGACCATAATAATAGCATGGAAAATATGAGTGTCTGCATGTTAAAACCTGTTAACTCATGCTCTCCAAGTATCTCAAAGTTATGCCACTTTAGGTGAGGGTTAACTTTGGGCTGTGCTACCTAGCTTGTGCTAGGGTAACTAGTATCCTCCAGCATCCCAGGATGCATTGTTTACTCTTCCTTTCTCGCAACTCCTGCTCCCCTCCCAGAGCATGGACACAACCCAGGTCATCAGATCTCTAGTGGCAAGTCAGAACTGGGCATGCAAGAAACAGTATTAACCCTTAACATGGAACTGCTCATGGCATGTTCTAACTTTACCACTGCTTAACATTTCATAGATTTAGTATGATATAATTATAATGTTTAACTTCACTGCTAGAAAGGAATCAAACTAATTAGTTGATTTAATTCTAACTGAAGTCAGTAAAAAGACTTTCATTGACTTGTAATTGCATTTGGCTCAGGCCTTTAATAGGAGACAATATCTACATCTAACAATTTACAATTTATAAAGAAAGTAAAGACTGCAAGAAGGAATTACTGACCCTATTTTTTTCAGAACAGGAAAAGAATTAGAGAGAGATTAAGTGATTTCTACACAAGGTCACTCAGGAAATCTGTGGCACAGATTTCTACACAAGGTCACTCAGGAAATCTGTGACACAATACAGATGCATGTCACAGGCCACATCTACACGAGACACTGACTGTACAGTCATTACTGCTCAGTCATTCGGTACTTATTTATGCATTCAGTACTTATGACTGCAGTTCTTAATTTCCAGCTGACCAAAGTTTAGTTTAGATCAGCTGCACATGTACTTGTAAAGGAGCCTGAGCCATTTTCAAATATTCCCAAAGTTACATGCCGAAATCCAAAGTGAACCCAAATTGATATCAAGGGATGAGCAGGCTCTCAGCACCTTTAGAATGTAAAACAAATGGCTTGACATTTGTTTAAGGTGTCTTGCTTTGGGTCTATTGTGTATTCAAACTTCCAATATTGAATTATTTTAAGACAAACTGGCCATTTCTTCTAGTGTCAACCCCTTGATGATCCTGAAATAACATCCTTAGTACTCTGAAAACTGCCCTCCTCTCCCCTCCTTCCCTGACTTCAGTGGAATGATTATAGCATAATGGGAACTGACCTTACAAACAACAACTATAACTTTTAATCTTGGAAAGATTTCACTTGCAATTAATCTGCTTTCTATTTGGCCACAGGGTTGAGAGAGATTCTATTCTCTAGGGAAGGAATCAAAATGTGCAGGTTCTCATATTTTTCTGCAGCAAACGTTAAACCAGCATTTTTCTCCCACCAATATATAACTACTTAAGTATGTGTAAAAGAAAAGCTGCTGCTTGCTTTTACCGAAAGCCCCACAAGTTATATTAAAAACCATATGCTCTAAAGACTTGAGCAAACTACAGCTGCAATTTATAGAACAGATAATTTTGTTTCATCCTTTTTTTCTGCTGCCTCAGGTTTTCCCTTTGTGACAGTGAAGTGAATGGTGCTTTCCAGGGACTAAATCATTACTTAGCATTTCTGCAGCTGTCTTTATTACAACACAGCTTTACACAAATAAATATGCTATGGAAACATGACCATCATACTGACCTAAAAAGGGAGAACCAATGTTCCAAGTGGGATGAAGATATGGGACCATGTTTCAGACTATTACCAAGCAAAAATGTACACATAATTAACACGACTGAGAAAAAATACATTTCAGTGTTAACCAAAGTTACATGACAGTTTTTGTGGTGAAATTTAGCAAATACTTTTTGCCCAATGGGGAAAAATGAAAAAGGTTGAAAATATTTAGTTTCAACTATTCAAAAAATGAAACAACATGTCCTCTTTTCAAAGGGTCCCTTTAGATATTCATAGATTTCATAGATATTAGGGCTGGAAGGGACCTCACAAGATCATGAGGTCCAGCCCCCTTCCCAAGGGGCAAGTAGTCAGCTGGGGTCACATCATCCCAGCAAGATAAGCATCCAAGCATTTCTTAAATGTATCCAGAGTAGTTGCTTGCACCACTTCTGGGGGTAGTCTATTCCAGACTCTGGAGACTTGGATAGTAAAAAAGTTTTTCCTTATGTCCAGTCTAAAATGGTCTTCCAGCAGTTTGTGATCATTAGACCTTGCCTTCCCTTGAAGTGCCCTGGTGAACGGATGTTCTCCCAGTTCTGATAAAGGTGTGATAGGATCTGATGCATAAGCCACACAATCATGCTTCCTGCCATGCCACCCGTCCATGGTAGGAGGTGTACTTGTGGAATCCAGCATCAGATGCAATTATGCTTTATTGCTGGTGAAGGAGAAGCCCAGGATCCTGGGTCCTCACACTGCTTCCATGGTTGTAAGCCCCACAGCTGATGAGGCTCACAGCATTCCCCATGCTGTCCCTACTATGAGCCCTGCATCTGACAAGGCTCACAGCAGGGGCAGCACCACCACCACCACTGTGAGTCTTGTCAGCTGTGGGGATGGCAGCAGGTGGTGAACCTCTGTGGCTTTGAGCCCCTCAGTTGATGGGGCTCCCAGCTACAGGGTAGTTCCTGGCCACATGCTAAATTAATGGTATGATAAGAACAAGATACAAAATTAATCCACATTATTTGTGGAATTATTTTGTAGCTTGTTGCTTTTTTTTTTATCATGTCATTAATTGGCTAAACGTGCAGCTGGGTCACAACTTAAGGCATGATGAACTGGTTAATCACACCTGAAGTGTAATGTGTAAATAGGGCTAAAATGTCATCCATCTAAAATGAAAGAGGTTAAAATTCTAAAACAAAACTGAAACTTTTAGTTTGACCAAAAAATAAATCAATTTTATTTTTAAATTTTAGCAAAATGGGTGAGAGGGGTATGTGGGGAAATCAGGTTTTTTTATACTGCTCTAGCTCAGAAGGTCTTATTTAAGGAATGAAGTAAAATAGTGAATAAGCATTAGAACAAGTAAATTTAAGGTATTTTTGTTGCTTTTTTGCTTTTAAGATTCCTTAGGTTTTCAGCACTCCCTTATCATAAACAGAAGATTTACAACAAACATGGACTGACAGTGAAGGACATTCCATTGAATCCAGTGTCCTGGCGTGACAGGCAACATGCCATGAATAAGTTTATCAAGCTTCATTTAAAATGTGTGCATGATCTCGTATTTTTTATATTCAGTGTCATTCTATTTCAATTACTTTCGTCCACACAGCCATCTGATCCTTCCTGTATGATAGCCCAGTCCTCTACATTCTTCCCAAATTTTTGCCATTCACTAATTTCATCAGTGCATTCTTACTTTTACTGTCAAGGTTACTAATAAAAATACTAAATAAGACTGATGTCAGGGAACAACCCATGAAAAACACTAGTAATAATATCTCTCCATCTTGATACTTCCATTCGCACAGTCATCTCTCACATAACCTTTTAAATTACCTACCTTATAACTGTTAAACCAAGCTTCATCTTCTACAAGTCAAATCAAGTTAGCCTCAAGGCTGCTGTGACTGTTGGGGAACCTTAAGGTGTGTGTAGATTAAACAATATTTCCTGTTTATGCCGATGCAACTGCGGTTGTGTTCGCATGACCTGGGATTTCCCGCTGCTCTAAAAGTCCATTTAGCTCCTTAAACTAGCACTACTCGGAGATGTGTTAATTTGTGGAACTCTTCAGTTACGTTGCCCCAACTGTGGATTTGTTTGGGCAAACACCCAGGGACTCCAAAGAATTCTAATTAATCCCCTTTGCCATGAGGGGGCACTGTGTTCCAGCCTTTAGCCAGTAGGTGCTGCTGCGTGTTCTGTTTTACCCTCCTTCACTCCTCACCCCTCCCTCCTCCCTCACAGCACACAGTAGAGTGGCTACAGGTTCAGGTCAGGTCTGCTCAGAATAAAAAAATATTTTAATTTTAATAAATAAAAATATGGGACCTGTTAGTCTTACCTCAGTCCTGGGAAAGCTCTTTGAGAAAATTATCCAGGAGCACATCTGCAAGGGACCATCTCTGCAGGGGAGATTATGTTTGGGGCAATCAACATGGGTTCATTAGAGGCAGGTCCTGTCAGACCAACCTGGTTGCCTTCTATGACCAGTTTACAAAATCCTTGGATGCAGGTGTCGAGGTGGACGTAGTCTTTCTGGACTTTAGGAAGGCTTTCGACACTGTCTCTCACCCCATCCTCATTAAAAAATTAGGTGACTGTCGTGTTGATGCCTACACAGTTGGATGGGTCACAAATTGGCCGGAGGGCCATACCCAGAGAGTGGTGGTGGATGGGTCATTTTCAACCATTACTACCATTACTACCATTAATAAATCATCATTAATATTATTACAAACTCTTACTAATATATTACTATTAGAATTAATAGTATTGTTGACTCCTATTATTAGTATTACCTGTTATTATAGTATAAGTCTATAGGATGAAAGTCAACTATAATTATAATGCATAATAGTTCAGTTGTTGAGAGAATCCTGAAGGAAGTGTTGTCATCCTCTTCATCTTCTCATTCTTCCTTTCTCTTTCTGCCTCTTGTCACACCAACAGGCATTGATCAGCCTGCGGCTAGCAGTGGAAAGGGATCTAAAAACCAGAGGGAGGGAGGATAGAAAGAGCATTGGAACTTGTATTGGTGCCTCTTGTTCACCTTGTGTACCTTCCTTCACACCCATAAAATTCCACCAGCCCCATTTACAACAAATTTTATCTAAACAATACCCCTCCCACCCCCCAACCCAACAATAACCCTATCAGGGTGCAGGGCAGTGGTGTATTAACGATAGTGGGCTGGGTGCCTGCACTGAGTGTGGACGCAAAGGGGGCACCACTGGCAGATGTGAAGGGGGTGCTACCACTCCGTGTTGCTCACCCCCACCTCTCCCCCCCCCCCCGACGCTGCTGCACAAGGTGGCTTGTCCAGACCACGTGGAAGCAAGGGCGGCAGCACCCTGGGCTTGTCCCCTGGGCACCAGAGACCCACAGTATACCACTGGTGCAGGGCCTTGGGCAAATTAGCCCCCCCTTCCGCCACACAGAGCTGATCCTGCGTGCTATGGTGATGGTGGGGAGGGGAGTTGTCAAGTGTCCAGATGCGAGACCAACAGCAGTGATGAGAGCAGGAAAATAAGGTGGAAAAGTTTGCAAAGTCAATGGGTTTGTGTGCAAGCAAAGCAGGACTTATACCCCACACCGTCCTCCCACCCCTGGCCTTGCTTTGGTGTTCCAAAACAAAGGAGACAGTGCCTGGAACCTGGCTGGGAAAGAGCACAAAAAGAATCTTGAAAAAGTGCATTTTCAGGGTTTCCATCTAGGTTTATGAAGGGTGAGCCAAAGAGCCTGGGAAGACATAAGTCCCTGTGGGTGATTTTGCAAAGTGGCTGGTGGCTTTCCAAAAAGCGAGCCAGGCTGCTGCGGTGTCAGACACCACTTCCCTTCTCCCAACTAAGGGAGGTGAAATCAGGACAGCAATGATGGCCTTAAAAGTCTATATATGAAATATGGCCTCAAAAGTGACTTTGCAGAGTGGGTGCTGCCTTTGCAAAATGCCGGTGTGCAGGCCAGCACTTGTGTGTTGTGACCCACCCTAGCAGCCCCCCTGCTTACCTTTGGAGTCCCGCTGTGTACCTGTGCAAGACAGAATGCCAACCCCTCCCCCCGGCACCATGCAGCAAGTGGCAGGAAAAACGAGCAGACAAATGAAACCAAACAATGAACAAAATCCACCTTCTCAACCAAGCAATGTAAGGGTGGATATGGAGGCAGATACAGGAAGCCAGGAAACCATGAGGTATTATTGTTTGCAACATACTATTATAAGCAGTTACTTGTGCTTCTTTGCCTTCACCCCACCATGACCCTGAACTGCCCCATTGCTCTAAAACACAGTGGCATCCTCTTGCCCCTGCTGGCAGTCATACAGCCCTCCTGTGACCCCACTGAGTTAGGGGTAATTCTCCATCCAGGTTTTTCCTGCAGAAAGGCAAGTCAAGCGGATCAAATTTTCATTTTGGGCTTGGTACCCATTTATTTAAGAGATAGTTCTGCACACTCTGAAAGGCATCACTGAAAGTGTCCTGTGACCTCTGTAATTCAACACGGGATTCATCAACCACGTCAACCACGTCTTTCAAATTACGCACGGTGTCTCGCACTTCCCCAAGGATAGCATTATCCTTATGCAGTGGCTCACAGAGTTTGTCCTGCCAGGCATTTGCATGTTGCTTTCTGGCTACTGAGGACTCCGCCGAAACCTCAAGCGTGGTTTCGCAGAACCATCTCTGCTTTCTGCAAAAATCTCTGCAGCGCTCTGCTATAGTGCGAGCAGGGTGCCATTCTGGGTGGCTATGGGTCACAGTGCCTGATAAACAAAGACAAAAGCAATGGTTGTCTTCCTTCCAAGAGGAGGAAAGTACACATCCCCACCCCCACCATACAGTGCACAAAATGCCAGCAAGCATGGAAACAGACCCCTCAATAGTGGAGCACCACTCATACTGCCCAAAACTTCAAGGTCCATGGCTACCACTGCCCGTGCTAGCTGCAAAAAATTAGTTAAAGCAAATAATTAGTTTGGCGTCTGTTACATTATGAACTATCAAACTAGTCATGCACCACCACTGAACAGACACAGCGACCCACTTACAGCAACACATTAATTTCTCTCCCTGGACCCCCAAACCCAACCAGCATGAACCTAGGAGTTGCCTGGCAGTGGCAAGAGGCACATTACAAGAGACTTACCAGGTCCAGCATGTTCTTAGGTCTTGGTAGCAGTAGATGATGTATTGGCTGCATGGGTTTCTTCCTGACCCTCCATCTCCTCTGCTTCATTATCTGTGCTAGTCCACGGAACGGGGCTATTGTCATCAGGGAGCAGGGAGTGGTCTGTGTACATCTGAGACATGCTCATATTTTCACCTTCAGGAGGGGCTGCTGCTACTGCCTCCTCCTCCTCCTCCTCCTCCTCCTGCCCAACCCTGGTGCTGAAAGTCTCCATACTCAGGGTGTCACCTGCATCCTTGGAGAGGATGATAAACAGCTTGTTGTAGAAGGGAGCAATTGTGCAACCTGCCCCAAAATGAGAGTTCTCATCTTTGGCTCTGTAAAACATTAATCTTAGGGACTTGATCTTGCACTGGACCTGGGTTCAGTCATGATTGTGCCCTCGTGCCTGCATGCCTTTTGTGATTGTCACAGGGCACTTAGGTACCTGCTCCTAAAAGAGCAGAAACTGCCTGGGAAGAGCCCAAAGAATCAGACAGGAGCCCAGGTGCAGGTTGCCATGGCAATCAGCTAATGAGGAAATTAGCCTGCACCTGCACCTGATCAGCTGGCCAGAAGGGGCAGGGCCCTGGGCCCATATAAACCCCAGGACGGGGACTAGGAGGTAGTTCTCTGCTGGCAGCCAAGGGAGAAGGAGTCTTCCTAGAGCAAGTGAAGGGAAGAGATTTGGCTAAGTTCTACTCCAGGTAATGTAAAGGGGCTGAGCACACCTTATGTATCTTGTGTTATGTTAGACCCCAGGGGCTTATGTTTTGTCACTTTCACCAGTAAAGACAGCATGAACCATTGAAACCACACTGGCTTCAACAGGAGCCAAATCTAGGTCTGGAACAAGCAAGCACAATTTTTAATAACTTTTATGAGAAGTTGCATGGTTACATCAAGGTTGAAATTGCTCTTGTGTTTTTTATTATTTTCATAATATGCATCTCCTTGAAAAATATTTGCTAATAATGTGCATTATCTAAATATCCTTTATCAGCCCTGTGGCTTGATCTGTAATATTTCCATTTTGCTACTTCATCTTCAGTTAAGTTGCAAACTTTTAACTAGTTTTGATACATAATTAACCACCAATCCACACCTTTGTAACTTCTGGATTAGACTAAAACAGTATACTATAGCTGAGAGTCTTAGAAGCCACAAACACACCAAGAAAGCTGTAATATACAATCAAGCTGTAATATGCAGCCAAGCCCTTTGGTACCACCAAGTTTGCAAGGAGGAGAACACCCATGATCATCACCTCACAAATCTCAAAAGGGCTTTCACTCAACAAGGACACTCCTCCAGAAAGATAGATTGCATTTTTGAAAGTGTCACCCAGATATCACATAAAGAATTGCTGCAGTACAAAAAGAAAATCCCCACAATTTGCACATCATTAGTTATGAAGTACCATCCCCCTGGAACGTATACAGAAAACCCTCAAACAATTGCATCCCATACTAGAAGACACACTTCTTAAAAAGATTTCCCCAAAACCATCTATTCTAGCCTTAAATCAGGCACCAAACCTTGCCAATCTCATCAATAGAAGCAAGCTTCCTATGGCCCAGAACACTCCAAATGGATCCAGACCATATCAGGACAAGAAGTGTAAAACCTGCCAACATATCACCGCCACTTCCACACCCCACAACAGAACCATCACCAGTTCTGGATCTTACACCTGCACCTCCAGAAATGTTATGCATCTCATCCAGTGCACTAAATGCTCTGAAGGAAAATATGTAGGAGAAACCAAACAACACTACATACCAGAATGAATGCACACCGCAAATGTTGCGAAGACAAAAATACCCAATTAGCTGTGGGTGTACACTTCTCAAAAAACAACCACTCTCTCTCCAATCTCTCAGTTTTAATCCTCAAAGGGAATTTTCAAAACCCCTTTTGTAGATGAGCCTATGAACTTCACTTCATAACTCTGCTGGATACAAAAAATCATGGACTAAAAATAGACATTGGATTTATGGCATATTATAACTTGCCTGCCATCCAAAAACCCCAGGTAAACTCTCTCTGCTTTATCAGCTCCATTCTATCAACAGGTCAGCATTCTCCCTTTCCCCTGCCACCTACCTGTCTCACACCTATTGTCTTCCATGGCCTCTGATCCTCACTGCCACAAACCTGCATTTTCACAGACCTGCATTTTACATATTGGCTTCTGTTCCACCCAGGAGAACACAAAACACCAGCAGACTCTCCCTACATCTGAAGAAGGATGTTTGTGCCCGAAAACTTGCAAAGAACAATTTTTCCAACTATTTAGTTGGTCCAATAAAAAATATCACATTTACCCAAATATGCTTGTCTGTCTTAGAAGCCACAAGGCAGACAAGGTTCTTTGGGTAAAACTGATATGTTTTATTAGACCAACTTAAATAGTTGGAAAACAATTTTTCAAAAAAGTTTTCGGGTTCAAAAACCCTTTGTCAGGCTGAGGAATTTTCAGCTGTTGGTGTGTGCACTTCATGGATGGAATGAAAAGTAAAGAAGCCAGAGGCTGGGCTGCTATGCATGCAAGATAGGCAGTCAGTGAAGATGTAGGTTGAGGAGTCAATGGGTGAGAGACAGGCTGGGTGGGGGGAGAGAAGGGGGATGATTCATAGATGTTAGGGTCGGAAGGGACCTCAATAGATCGAGTCTGATCCCCTGCATAGGCAGGAAAGAGTGCTGGGTTTAGATGACCCCAGCTAGATACATATCCAACCTCCTCTTGAAGACCCCCAGGGTAGGGGAGAGCACCACCTCCCTTGGGAGCCCGTTTCAGACCTTGGCCACTCTAACCGTGAAGTTCTTCCTAATGTCCAATCTAAATCTGCTCTCTGCTAGCTTGAGGCCATTATTTCTTGTAACCCCCAGGGGTGCCTTGGTGAATAAAACTTCACCAATTGCCTTCTGTGCCCCCGTGATGAACTTATAGGCAGCCACAAGGTCACCTCTCAACCTTCTCTTGTGGACGCTGAAAAGGTCCAGGTTCTCTAGTCTCTCCTCATAGGGCTTGGCCTGCAAGCCCTTAACCATATGAGTGCCCCTTCTCTGGACCCTCTCCAGGTTTTCCGCACCCCTTTTGAAGCACAGTGCCCAGAATTGCAGGCAGTACTCCAACTGCGGTCTGACCAGCGCCCAATAGAGGGGAAGAATCACCTCTTTGGATCTATTCGTCATGCATTAGCTGATGCACGATAAAGTGCCATTAGCTTTTCTGACGGCTTTTGTCACACTGCCGACTCATGTTCATCTTGGAGTCCAATGGGACTCCAAGATCCCTTTCCACTTCCGTGCCACCCAGCAGGTCATTCCCTAGGCAGTAGGTATGCTGGACATTATTCCTCCCTAGGTGCAGAACTTTGCATTTCTCCTTGTTGAACTGCATTCTGTTGTTTTCTGCCCACATGTCCAACCTACCCAGGTCTGCCTGCAGCTGTTCCCTGCCCTCCGGCATGTCCACTTCTCCCCATAGTTTTGTGTCATCTGCAAACTTGGACAGAGTACATTTCACTCCCTTGTCCAAGTCGCTGATGAAGACATTAAAGAGTATCGGTCCAAGGACCGAGCCCTGCAGGACCCCACTGCCCACACCCTTCCAGGTCGAAACCGACCCATTCACCACAACTCTCTGGGTGCGATCCTCTAGCCAATTCAGCACCCACCAGACCGTGTAGTCATCCAAGTCACAGTCATCCAACTCTTAAGTTGTTCACCAGTATGGGGTGGGATACCGTATCAAATGCCTTCCTGAAGTCTAAGTATACGACATCCACCCCTCCTCCTGTGTCCAGGCATTTCGTAACCTGGTCATAAAAAGAGACTAGATTAGTCAGGCATGATCTGCCTGCTATGAACCCGTGCTGGTTTCCCTTCAGCATAATTTGTCCTGCCGGGCTCTCGCAAATGTGAGCCTTGATAATTTTTTCAAAGATTTTCCAAGGATGGAGGTGAGACTGACTGGCCTATAGTTGCCTGGGTCCTCCTTCCTCCCCTTCTTGAAAATGGGGACCACATTGGCACTTTTCCAGTCCTCCGGGACTTGGCCCGTGTGCCATGAGCGTTCAAATATTCCCACCAGTGGCTGTGCAATGACGTCGGCCAGTGCCTTCAGTACCCTCGGATGGAGCTCATCCGGGCCTGCCGACTTAAAGGCATCCAGTTCTTCCAAGTGACTCTGCACCATCTCAGGGTCTACGCATGGTAGTCTGGCATCCTGCTGCTGCCCCTCTACAATCCCAGTGAGAGGCTTGTCTTGCCCCTCACTTAGGAACACAGAGGCAAAGAACTTGTTGAGGAGTTCAGTCATGTCCCCCCTTGTCCATCACCAATTGCTTCTGCCCATTTAGCAGGGGTCCTATTCCTCCCTGGGCCTTCCTTTTACTCCCTATATATCTAAAAAACAATTTCTTGTTGTCCTTTACTTGGGATGCCATCCTCAGCTCCATGGTAGCTTTGGCCCGTCTAACTGCCTCCCTACAAGCATGAGCAGAGGAGGTATACTCCTCTTTGGTGATCTCTCCCTTTTGGCCCGTAGGCTGCCCTGGATTTCTCTGGTCAGCCAAGGAAACCTCCTGGCCCCTTTCCCTCTTTTTCCTCACATCGGGATCATCTCCCTTTGTGCCTGAAGGATCATTTCCTTAAGGCACAGCCACCCTTCTTGGGCTCCCATCACTTCAAAACTCCTACTTTGCAGTGCGTCCTTGACTAATCGTCTGAGTTCATTGAAATCAGCTTTCCTAAAGTCTAGCACTTTCAGCCTACTAGTTACCTTACCCACTCAACGTCTTACAAAGAATTCTATTATTAGGTGATCACTGTCCCCCAGATGGCCACCGATCTGTAGGTCCCCTACCATGTCATCCCCCGTTGCCAATACCAGATCCAGTAAGGCATCCCCCCTAGTGGGACCGCCTGTAGCAGACCCCTACCACTAAATCCCTTTCTCCTTAACCCCCATGTAACCTAACCCACAATCCTTCTACTTCCTCATCTTTCGATTCTGTCTTGATGAGGGTCGATGTATATTGCTCATTGACATAGAGCGCAACCCCTCCCCTTTTCTTCCCTACCCTGTCCTTTCTGTACAGCCTATAACCCTCAATATGTACCGCCCAGTCGTGGGATGAATCCCACCAGGTTTCTGTTAGCCCTACTAAGTCGTAGGTGTTTTCTGCAAGCAGGAGTGCTAGTTCATCCTGCTTGTTCCCCATGCTCCTAGCATTAGTATATAGGCACTTGAGCCCTGTGACTGGTGCCTTTGCTGCCCCCCCGCTCCGAATCCCAAAGGGCCCCTTATTTCTTACCTGTGCTGTACTGCTGGCTGCCCCATGGTTTGCAGGTTCCCAATGTTCTCCTTCTTCAGGCTGGGCTGTCCTTGTGGGTGCCACATGGTTTGGTGGTCCACAGCTTCCCCCGCCTTCATCTTCCCCTCCCACCGACGAGCCTAGTTTAAAGCCCGCCGGAGGAGATCTGCCAGTCTAGAGGAGAACACATCCTTACCTTTGGGGGACAGGTGAAGCCCATCCCAACTGAGCATGTCCCTCATCGTGATGTGCGGATTGTTGTCCAGGGAGCTGAAGCCTACCTCAAGACACCATTGCCGAAGACACCAGTTGGTCTCTCTAATGCAATTCTCATGCTGTCTTCCACGTCCGTTCACTGGTAGGATGGAAGAGAATACCACCTGTGCACTGGACTCCCTCAGCACACCACCCAGAGCATTGTAGTCTGTCATCAGGTGATCGGGGGTTCTCCTGGACGCATCATTAGTACCCCCATGGACTAGGACCATGGGGTAGTAATCGGTGGGCTGAATCATGGCCTGGATTACTTCCGTCATGTCCCGAATCTTTGCTCTGGGCAGGCAGTATACCTCTCATGTTGAGGGGTCCTGGCAACAGATGGGCCTTTCCATACCTCTCAGGATGGAGTCGCCTATGATGAGCACTCATCGCCTCCTCCTCTGGGTCCGCTTGGATCTCTTGACCTGTTCGGAGTATGGAGAATGTGATGTTGCTTCCTGCCAAAGGGTTTCCTCCTCTCCTTCCATCTCCTGCAGGGTCACCAGGGCCGCGTACCTGTTCTCCAGTTGGACTGGAGGAACTGGTACCAGTTCGCTGCGAGCAGCTCCGGTGCTGGATGTGACCGTCTGCCACTCTGCTGTGGAGGGCACTCCCCAGGATGCTTCTTTCTTAGGTGCCTGGGCCTGCAGGGAAAGGAAATAACTGTCAATTTCATCCTCTGCCTCCCTGATACCCCTCAGCCTGCTAACCTCCTCCCGGAGCTCCCTTACCTGCGCCTCCAGAGCCCTAAGACAGGCTCCTGCTGGACAGGTGTGGGGGCCCCTAATCTCTGCCCCCCCTGACCCTGCTAGGGATCCCCCACAGGCCAGGAGGCAGGGGGACATCAGCTCCCCCATGGGCTTGGTCTGGGTGGAGGCCTCAGACCAGCCCTGGGTAGGCACGGCCCCCTGGGCAGAGGCCCTAGCAGCACCCTCGTCAACACCATTCTATAAACTGCTGTTTGTAGCTCTGTGTGGTGTCTATGCCCTACCCTTACAGGAGACTCTCTCCTGGCCCTTCCTACCCACCCGCCAGCGCGAATGCCTTCGCAAATGCCGGCGCGTTCTGTTCGCGCTGCACGGCTCGGGAGCATGGCTCCCTACCGCCTCAGCTATATGGGACCTGGGGGGCTTCCCCTCCGGATCTGGCTCAGTTGTGCCAGGTCCTTCCACCTCACTTACTTTTGGGGGATCAGCTGTTGCTGCCCCCGCTGGTGATTCCTCTGCTGCTGCTGCTGCTGCTGCTGCTGCTTCCGCTTCCGGTCAGTGAGTTAGTAAGGGGGCACACGTGTATACAGGACACACGTGTGCCTGGATCCTCTCCTTCCCGCTGCTGGTTCCCGAGTGCTGGGAACTATGTCACCCCACGGCTTTTAAAGCCCGCAGTTTGAATTTCCTGCCCCTACCCCAACAGCCAATCAGGCGCCCCGGTCTAACCGGAACTGTCTGCCAGCAGTTCCGCCCCGTACGCTCCTCCACTGGGGGGATCCAGTGCCGCCGGAGCCTGCTCCCCAAGGGTTAGCCCTGGGGGTGCTCCCTGGCCTGCGTGGACAGTCCCCTCCTTAGCCCACCCTGTTTGCGTGCTCTGTTCGTGCTGCGCAGCTCAGGATTGCGGCTTCCTACTGGCTCAGGTATATGGGACCTGGGGGGCTTCCCCTCCGGATCCGGCTCAGCTGTGCCGGGTCCCTCCGCCCCATTTACCTTCGGGGGATCAGCTGTTGTTGCCCCCGCTGCCGATTCCTCTGCTGCTGCTTCCGCCTCCAGTCAGTGAGTTAGTAAGGGGGCACACATGCGTGCAGGACACGTGTGCCTGGATCCTCTCCTTCCCGCTGCTGGTTCCCGAGTGAATAGTACAGAAGTACCTGGGGAGTCAGATGTCAGGCAGGTTATAATGTGTCATAAATCCAATGTCTATATTTAGTCCATGACTTTTAGTATCCAGGAGGTTGATGAAGTGGAGTTCATAGGCTCGTCTCTAGGAAGTGTTTTGTAAGTTTCCTTTGAGGATCAGGACTGAGAGATTGGAGAGAGAGAGTCGTTTTCTTGTGAGAAATGTGCCCCCACCGGTAATTGGGTATTCCTGCCTTTGATAGATTTCTGTTGTGCATTCATTCTGGTGCACAGTTGTTGTTTGGTCTCTCCTACGTATTTTCCATTGGGGCATTTGGTGCATTGGATGAGAGAGATTACATTTCTGGAGGTGCGGCTATAAGATCCGGGAATGCTGATGGCTCTGTTGTGGGGTGTAGTAATTGTGGGGATGGTGGAGATGTGTTGGCAGGTTTTGCATTTCTTGTCATGGTATGGTCTGGATCCATTTGGTGTGTTCTGGGCCTGAGGAAGTTTGCTTCTGGTGATGAGGTTAGAGAGGTTTGGTGCTTGTTTGAAGGCTAGGATGGGTGGCTCTGCGAAGATCTCTTTAAGAATAGGGTCTCTTTCTAGTATGGGTTGCAATTGTTTGAGGATTTTCTGTATGGGTTCAAGGGTGGGGTGATATGTCATAACCAGAGGTGTGTGATGTGTGGGGGGTTTTCTTCTGTACTGTAGTAGTTCTTCACGTGGTATCCAGGTGGCTCTTTCAAACATGCGATCTGTCTCTCTGGAGGAGTGTCCTTGCTGGGTGAAAGCCTTTTTAAGACTGGTGAGGTGGCAATCCCGGGTGTTCTCTTCAGGATGTATATTATAGCTTTTTTCGTGTGTTTAGGGTGATTGCTGGTTCTGTGTAGATATGTATGTTGGTCTATGGGTTTCTTGTATAACGTGATATGTATTTTATCATTCTAGATACTGATCATCGTGTCTAAACAGGAGATGTTGGTGCTGGAGTATTCTAGAGAAAGTTGGATGGAGAGATGGTGACTGTTGAATTTCTGATGGAACTCAATCAGAGATTGCAGATTTTCAGTCCAAATGATGAAGATGTCATTGATATATCTTAATTATAGCAAGGTTTGGTGGTGCAGTTCTTGAGGAAGTCTTCTTCCAGGTGGTTCATAAAAAGGTTGGCATACTGTGGGGCCATTTCGGTGCTCATAGCTGTTCCCATCATCTGGAGGAAGTGTTGATTATTAAAAGTGAAATTGTTGTGTGTGAGGATGAAGTGTATATGGTCAGTAATATCTTTGGGTCTGTATTCTGAGTTATAATCTTGTTCCTGTAGATATGCAAGACCATCCTGGTGTGGGAAGTTGGTATATAGGCTGGTAACATCCATGGTGGCTAGGAGGGTGTTGCTGGGAAGGTGGTCTATGACTTAAGTTTGTTTAGGAAGTCTGTAGTGTCTTGGACAAAATTTGCTCTGTGGGTGATAGGCAGTTTTAGGATTGATTCAATGAAACCTGGTATTTCCTCAGTTAGGGTCCCATGGTTGGATATGATAGGTCTGCCAGGGTTCCCTTGCTTGTGAATTTTAGGGAGCATGTAAAAAGTTAGGTAGTGGCAGGGGATCAAGGTCTGTAGTTTTTCTTGTAGTCTTGATGAAAATGATTTGATGGTATTGTTGAGTTTCTAGGCGAAAAGGGGAGTAGGATCTTCTTGTAGTTTTTTGTAGTAGGTGGTATCAAAGAGTTGTCTGTTGGCTTTTTTTATGTAGTCTTCACAGTTTAGGATGACTATGGCTCCTCCTTTATCTGCTGGTTTTATTACTATTTGGTGGTTAGATCTTAGAGATTCTGTGGCCTTTTTCTCTGGTGGAGAGAGGTGGTTATGGTGGCGCGTGTTGCTGATTATTTCAGCATTCATTCTTTCCCTGAAGCAGTCAATGTAGCAGTCAAGGTTAGAGTTTTGTCTGCTGTGAGGTGTCCGATCTGATGTTTTTTGGGTTTTGGGGGGGTTGATCTTTTCCTGAATGTTGTCAGAGGATGAGTTGTTGTTGGGAGTGGATTCAGTTTCGTCATGGAAATATTCCTTGAGGCAGAGGTGTCGGAAGAATTCTTCTAGTTCTCCACATTGAAGTATTTTATTAGAGTATTTTTCTGGACAGAAATTTAGGCCTTTAGAAAGGACAGATTTTTCAGTTTTGGTAAGCGTGTGTGCAGAGAGACTGATATTTGAGGGTTGGTTGCTGCTTTCAGTTACATCAAGTCTGAGGTTGGGATGTTGTAAGGTTTTGGTGTTATTCCTCTGATGGTTTTTTTGTGGCTGGGGAACTTGTTCTTAGAGTAATTTGTTCCATTTCTTATTTTTATGTAGGATGAATGTTGTAGAAAGTTTTTCGTAGTCTCTTTGTATCCAATGTATATTATTAGGGAAGATGACTGGATTTCTGTCTTTTAAGTTGTTGGAGTATGTGGTGATTTCCTTCCTGAGTTGGTCTCTCTTGGAGTAGATTAGGTGAAGTAGATGATTTCTAATTTTCTCTGAACTTCTTCTGCACAGCTGTGAAGCATATTTGGAGTTGTGTGTAGTAGTCAGAGGATTGTAGATGTTTAGTCCTTGGGGAATTAAGTTGTGTTTCTTGCATAGGCTTAGAAAATATATGTTGCTGTTGAGTTTGGCTTCTTTCTTTTTCATGTCGTACCATTTCCATTTCAAACAGCTGGATTCGATATCTTCCATGTTACCCCTTAGAAGCCACAACACATTCTAGATTCAGCATTTCACTTATTTATACATGTGGAGTTTCTCAATGCATAATTGTGTGCATCTACATTTGTTTCTAATGCTCTAGTCTGTGAAATCTTATGCCAAAAGGGGTCAGGCTACCTGTCATTTACCATGATAGCAGAAATCATCTGAAATTCTTTTGCAGATTGTCTGCAGATAGTCACTTAGGCTCACATCCACAAAGATATTTAGGCCCATAACTTCCACTGAAATCAATACTTATGTGAATCTGCTCATTAACTGACAAGCTGTTTCAGAAGTTACTCATCTGTGTTATGGTCTCCCACAGTGGTTTATAAGATCAGAGTTTTCTGACTGCTGGTGTAGCACAAATCACAATACCAATACTTGTTTGATTAACATAATCACTATTTATACTTCAGGGATCCAGTAGGGAACAGGAGCCTAAGTATCAGAGCTAGGAGTGTTGTACCTCCTCATAGAAAAAGTGAGACTTAGATAGAGTTGTTTTTGTTCTCCACTGCAAAAATTTTAAAATTATCTATGCAATGGCAATATTAAAAATAAATAAAAGCTTGTTCTTAAGTGTCTCCTATAACCAAACTGGTTCCACCAGCAACTTTATCCAAAGACCTGCATTTAATATATACGACTAAATAACAGCACCCAAAGACCACACTGAGGTTTCCTCATATACCTAATCCTTCTGTCCACATTCTAGCCAAGTTGTAGGAATGATTTTAGAAAGTGTTGCCACACATCCACTTTCAGGTTCTGCAAATAAAGTCAGAGGCCTTTATCATGAAGCCACAGTGTGTTAAACCATGCTAGAGAGAGTTAGAAATGTGCAAGACAAACCCAATAGGCCACAACTGTGGTTCTGTTATTCCATTTAAGCACTGTTTAAAGTTTGAACAGTTTGGAACAATGGGAACATGAGAGAAGAGTAAAATGCCCTTTGCAAGGTCTCACAAGCCCAAACAACTGCTCAAATGTTAACAATTGCTATGCATTTTAAATTAAGTAGTGTTACCAGCCACATGTTGGCGCTGTGAATTACTTATCTTTTTAGTCTTGTGTGCAGTTTGGGTATGTCAGCTTCAGAAATTTTCTTAATGAATTAAAGCAACTTGTTCAAGTCAGTCATAATCAGATCATGTATAAACGGATACTATTTCAATATATTCACAGGAGTTATGACCAGAAACTAAATTAACTTGCTATTTCAGGTGATCAAATACCAGAAGGCTGAGACTATTGAAAGCACAACTTTCTAGGTAATTGTAAACACATGTATAATTTTATTATCAGGTGATGGAAATCAGAAAGTCCTTTAAAGGTAGGAACAGTCAACACCTACTAAGTGTTCATTGCAGTGAGCAGGGGCACTGATTTCTATAGGCCTAATTACAATAACTGCAACTACAGCAGCAATACACTTGATATCAAGTAAGGATCAGGTACTAAGTTTGATCCAGCTTCTGCTCTTCATGTCAATAACTTAAGTAATTCTTTTAGAGTGTGTTTCATTGGGGGGGTTGCGCTTTTTTAAAAAAATCATCTGGTTTTAAGATAGCACAGCAGTGCTTCATTTCAAAGACTATAAAATTTTAGTGGTCCCTGAAGTGACTGTCAACTGAAACCCATAACAGAAAGCTTAATGCTTCTTCCAGAAATAAAACATAACAACAAGGATCTTAGCATTTCATACCTTTGTCACTGTCAGCTTAAGTTTATATCTTTTACAATCATTGTCAACTGGCAGATTGCTGAGAGAGAAAGATGGAAATCAATGACAAGAGTTTAAGTCATTTAAAATATCAAGTTTTGGTTCAGGTATTAAGCACCTGAAGAGCAGGATTTTTTTAATGTGACCATCTGAGTTCCAAAATCAAGAGGTGTTAAATTATATTATAGGCAATAACTTATTCCCTTTAAGCTAATTGAAGGCTGAAGAGCTAATTTGTCCAAACGTTAATGTACAATGAATTGGAATTCTGCTCTTGGGAGATGCCTGGAAAGGTTAGCTAAGACAATAAGGCCCACTGGTCTCATGAAGCCCTTATTGCACCATGGTGAATTTCACTGATTTTGAGTTGAGATATTTAGGACCTGGATACTCTCACTGATACTACTAAAATTAATGCAGAGAGAGGAATTAATTATGTACAGGATATTTATAAGCAAACAAGCCAAATCCCTGTCAGGAATGACAGAGTGTTTCGGGGGGGGGGGAGGGGGGGTTACATGCCCCCCCTCCCACCTCCTGCTCACCCTTTGGGGCTGGCCATGTAAACATTCCCTCCAGCACCACCGCCTCTTCCTCCATCCTCTGGCATGGTGGCTTCCTCCCCACCCCTGCCAACCTCTACCTCCTCCTGCAGAGCAGTGGGGCTTCCCCTGCCTCCCTGCCTGAGGAGGCAGAGCCTGCACAGCCAATCACTGCTTGCCTTCTCCGCGGCACATGCACAGTTGCCCAAAAGTGTTATGGACAGACAGACACACCGGCAGACAGACACACCAACAGACAGACTAAGCCCTTTATTATATTAGAATGGGACAAATGAGATATGATCTTACTCAATACCTGGAGGATACAAATGTGTATATGCAAACATTATAGACAGCACAGTCTCTAAGATCTACTGTTAACGTTGTCTGACCTTTATCTACATTCCCCATTTCTGGGAGAAGATCTGGGTTGGGGGAGGTGGAAGGAGGGGTTGATGTGATGCTTCTTACTTCCCTCCCATTCCCTCTCCCAGGATGGAAGCAGAGCAGAAGCAGGGTTCTGCTGCAAGAGGAGAAGTAGCCCCCAAGAGCCAGGTTACTCCTTCCCTTGCTCTACCGCTGCCAAATTAAGGGCTTTTGATCTCTGCTCACCATGTAAAACTGTGGGGACTGCAGAGCCAGGGAAAGATTAACCCATCTCTTGGTAGTGACACCTCTTTCAGCAGTGTCTTTCCCCTGCTCTGCTTTGTCCCACTCCACACTCCCCTTCTCAAACTCCTAGACCCACTGGTATCCATTTAAAATTGCCTACTTGCTTATAACATTTCCATACATTAATTATTTAAGCTAAAGTTTGCTGTGCCAGGTGTGTCTGCATCTTTTTCAGTGAAAATTTACTGTATTTCATGGTGTGCATGTTGACAGTAAGTAAGTCAACCCCATTTTTCTGATCCAAAAACTTAGGAATTTCATAGATCCAGTGTATAAGTTGACTTAGCTTTTTGGATCAGAAATATGGGGTCAACTTATACCAACCCCTGCACACCCTCGTGCCGGCCTGGCACCTGGGGGTGGTGGGGTGGACATGTGCCACAGAACTGCTCTCAGGGGATGAGGCCGGGCTTGGTGCTCAGCTGGCACTGCCCAGGCAGCACCGCTTGCAAGAGATGGGACCATGCCAGCCAAGCACTGAGCCTGGCCCCATCCCCTGTGAGTGGCACTGCCTGGGCCACACCAGCCAAGCACCGAGTCCAGCACCACTCACAGCGGATGGGACCTGGCTTGGCACTCACCTGGTGAAGCCCAGGCAGTGCCACTTGCAGGGGATGGGGCTGGGCTCAACGCCTAGCTGAGCAGCATTTCCATAGCAATGGCAAGGCTCACAGACCACCCTGGGGCTTGGCCCAGGCTCCATGGCCCACAGTGACAGAGAAGCTGTCAATTGGTGAAAAAGGTCTGGTTGGGGCTGAGCTGGGGTTTGGCCAGAGGAGTGCTGGGGTGGGGGTCAAAAGTATTGATATGGTGTATAAGTCGATGTTCAATTTTAAGAGTTAAAAATTGGGCTTCAAAATTCAACTTACACACCGTGAAATACAGGACCATCAGAATGAGATTAGGGGGGAAAAAATCTCTTTATATTGAGAAATTGGAAGGTATTTAATATATTTTTCCTAGTTTTAAAATATGCAATTTAACACGTATCATTCAAATACTATAAAATCACTACATTTCCTCACAGGCATTTTTATTGTATTCTCACTATATTATCCTAGTACTTCACAGACATTAATTCACCTTTACATTATCCTCATAGGATCAAATGGTATTATTTCTACTTTACGGCATGGAGATTGAGGCAAAGAGAAGTTAAGACTAAAGCTGTCAACAAAATCAAATAATTTTGCACAACCAATTTGAGACACCTAGACCTTCATCTTCCAAAATATTTAGATGGCACATTACATTTTCAAAGCATCACTCTAAAAGATTTTAGTTGCAGTTTTGATTCTCAACATTTCAATAAGTTTGTTCCTACATATTTCATATTGGGCACTTAGAGAGTGACATGTACAAAAGTTGGAAACGAATTGTGAATTGTTTTTTTTAATGTGACATGCATTGGATTATTATATTTACTTGAATCCAAGATGTATTTACTCAGCTCTACTCAACATGGGGAGTAAAAGCCTCATTTTAGATGCAAATACTGACCTGTGAAAAGTGGGGCCAGAACTACTGCCTCTGGGGTGGCTTGAGATGACTTACGCATCAGGGGAATTATGCGGGAGAGCATTCAGGAGGAGAAGGCATATAGGGGAGTCACTGTAGTACAGGGAAAGGGATAGAGAAGAGATCATGCTGTTCGTGTGGGGAAGAGGAGTGGGGCAGGGGAGCTACTCCAGCTCTGGCCCTGACATTGACCTGCCTCCAATGCTGCTGCCTGGCTGGGCCAGCCAGAATCAGAGCTGCTTCACTGGGTAAGCAGTGCCAGGGTAGGGGTAGGCAAAAGAGGATGAAAACTAAATAGTGAGGAGGGAGGAGGCAGAGGAGCAGGTGCAAGACCTGGAAGAGGGAGGGCAAGTGGCAGGGGTATAGCAACCTGCTCCTCCAACACAGTTTTCACTGTCACAGTAGTGGTGGGGGGATTAATTTAAGATGAGCCCCCAAAATTAGATTCTATACATGGAAAATTATAACCAATTTGTAATATTCTGTGTATAGACTCCAATTGTTGGGGGAAGAATCTTAAATTTGAAGTTATCTTGGATTTCAGTAAATGTGGTATGTAGGAACTCTGCAGCAGAGGCAGGGAAGGAATCCAACTCTGCAAAATTGTCTTCATTCAGCTTCCTTATCCACAAGGCCACTCTGCCTTCATGTGGGTCCCTGTCTCCCTCATTTCATACCTTCCAACTCCTATAACAAAAATTGACAGGGGCCCAGAGACAATAGCCTCACTCACTACACAAATCCAATTCATTTTGACAGCATACTCAATTCTGTGCACTAAGGATGACAGGAGTCACAAACAATATGCAATCATGTAATGTAATACTGTCTTATAATGCACACGCAGAAGGGGACCACAAATGAAGGTTGGGCAAGAAATATTAACAATGGAATTCCTTAGCCCAAGTACTTAACTTTACAAACCTAAGTGTTCTGGCATAGCAGTATTTATTCTGTGAATGGAGGGGAAAGGTAGGTTGGGAAACAGATGCAATGTCCCAGGTTAACACATGCACTCAAACATAGAAAGGAAAATACAGTTTAAATACACAAAGACAGTAAAAATACACATGCATTTTGTATGCATATGTATACCAGCAGTGTCAACGAGTAAAAGAAAAAAGTATTATGTGGGGTTGAATTAACAAGATACAAAAAAAAGAAAGCCTTGAATATTCTCTTATGACAGATCCTAGAAAAAAATCCATCCAAGACACAATTTGATCCTGAAGCACCTGTCTGCCCATTCCTGAGCAATGTATCCAGTTTTGATGCCCTTCACACAGTGCTAGGTCCTGCACACTCAAGACTTCTGGTGGAGTTTATGGCAGGTTGGATAATGTGGAAACTCGAGAATCAGGAGGTGGTAAGATTTTTTTTTTTCTGCCTCACTTGCACTTTTCAGCAGAGATAATGTAGATATGTCATAAATACTCGCTAATCCTGAAGGAGGATAGTACTTGCCTTCAGGGATATATGTGGGAGAGTATTCTGTAACCAGCACTTTTGCTTGCATATATGGATTCTGTCATGTTTTCATAGTGCTGCTTTCCTCAAGCAGTGCTTTCCAGAAAGAAAGCAGCAGATAACTAATGAAATATACTGCATGATTCTTATTTCATGATTTCCTATTCATGTCCCTGCTGAAATTGCATGCCTATTTCTGTTATATTCTTCTATATTGGTTTATCTTCTCTGTTCTATGTTGTTCATTTTAGAAGAGCCTAATAGTGTTGTGGCTATTGTGTATTGTCATAACACATTTGGTTTGAGTAGAAGTTATAGGGTTTTCGCTTGTAAAGCTGCCTCCAAACATCAATGGAAGCTGTGTGAAAAGATCAAAGTTAAGATGACCTTAATGAATAAAGCTAAAACAACATTAAGATGTGGTTTAGCTGGGAGAAAAATCAAAACCAGATAGGCTGAAACTACTCAGCCAGCTGTTTGTTTGTATAGCATACCTACTTTAAGAACCCAGTGATGCTAAACCTTTTTCCCCTGTGGGCTGGATGGGCAGTGCCTAGTCCTACTGTGGATCAGATCTGGTCAGTGGTTCCAATCTGGTGCCCAGGGCAGGTGCAGCAGATACCATCTGGTGACATGGAGGGTGACCAGGGGCAGGTTGGCCCCAACCAGACCTCACAAGGAGAAAGGAGCCTCACATGGCCCTATGGGGAAAAAGGCTATGACCAAGCCCCAACTTGGTCCCCTGGGGGGGAGGGGGCATGACCTGACCTCAGCCCAACCCCATGAGGAGAAGGGGGTATGGCCAACCCAGTCCTGTAGGCTTAAGGGGGTGGGGAATCTGGCTTAATGGGGGAAGGGGATGTGACTTGGCTATGATCCAGAAGTGGGGGGATGGGGCATGGTCTAGCCCTGCAAGGGAACAGGGCACAACTGGGCTCTAACCCACTGCGTAGGGCTTGAAAATTTAGAAGGTGGGAGAGTGGTCATATGAATAGCCACTGCCCCCTCTCCCCCCTGGCCACTAAATGGGGCCCATGGGGAACCCCTCAGGCCAGGTGAGAGGGCTCCATTTGGCCTGTGGGCTGGAGGTTAAACATCCCTGCTATAAACCATTACATATATTTGCCTATTAATACCCTAAATAAGGCCCAATATTTACAGTCTCCTCATTAAGGAAGTCAGCAGCAGGCACAATAAACAGAATTGTTGTACCATATGCAAAGGAGGAAATCACTTTCGCTTTGTTTGCAACATAAATTTGGGACAAACACTAACTTTCTATGTTTTAAATAGTCAGCCAGGATGTGTATATTGTAAGTGAACAGGACATTTTACCAGTTTGGCCACTAGAGAATAAAGTGTTAGCTTGTGTTGATGTTTAAGTGCACACATTTAAGATTTCACAATCAGCCAATGTTTGAGCTTTAAAACTATCCATTCATTGCCTTTGAAGAAATGTTAAATATTTCAAAAGGGGGTGTTATTTTCCCAATAGAATTGTAGAATTATTTTTTTCTTTAAAAACAAACAAACAAATGAAAAAACTTCCCCCCCCCCCCCCCACACACATTCTAATAGTATTCAATTATGGAAAAGTAATTTTCAGTGTTATCATAGTAGCAATTGATTTATCACTTCTACCATTTCTACATCTAATGAACATGATAATAGGTTTAACAATTTTTAAGCTTTTAACTTTCTGAAGTGAAAATCAGTTCAAACAAGATCGTCCATATAGTTTCTCTCCACTCATACTCAAGCTAACTCATACCCATAGCTACACATACTAAAGCTTAATGGAAGTTGCATCTGGAAACAACATGCCAGGTGCTGTAAAAGCAGACAGTGTTGAATCATTTGTTTTTTATAAACACATGGAAGGAGTATATATGGGACTCTGGCAATAGAGAATAACAGATATAACAGGTCTTATGCTGACACAACAAGGTACATGTTTCCAGGAAACACAGGAACTTTTCTCCGGTGAATAACACCCCCATATTGGGCAGGTACAGACATTACATTTAGATTGGTCTAAGTGAACATAAATTGATCTAAACCTGTAAATGTGCAAACTTCTGTACATAGACCAGTATGAAAATGGCTCAAGCAATCTAAGATAGACCTGGTACAAGGTCTAACCTAAATTCAGATCAATTTAGGTTAAACCGGTGCATTGCTTCTGCATTGCTTTCCTCTTAATTCAAGTTAGATTGCTGTCCTCCAGCATCTCAGCCTACTTTGCAGCTCCCCTAACCCCTCCTTCACATGGAGGAGCATTAGCACTTGGCCCATACTTGGCTGCTCTGGCTCAGGGCCCAGCATGCCCTACCCCCAGGCTCTCCCAGTGCTGAGTAAGCGTGGCCCCTCCAAGCAGCCCCACTTCCTTCCTCTAGCCATCCAGCAGGAAGGTATCTATGACTGCAGCATGAACCCCAGGACCTCAGCAACTGAGTGCTTGGGCCATGTTCCTGGATCCCCAACACCCCATCATGAAGCACGCCATGATGTATATGCACACCCTAACACTGAGCTCAGGAGAACCCCTGGGGAAATGTGGAGCATCCAGGGGCAAGTAAAGCTGTTAAACACCTCCTGCAGGAGAAGCAGGGCATTTTGGTTGGCATTCCCCCAGGAATAGTGGTAAAGCTCATCCCTCTGGGCTTGGCCAACATTCACCAGGGAAATGTAGGAGTAAAGTACTGCTCCTGCACAGAGACAGTGCTGAAACGTCTGTCCTGTAAGGAAGGGAGAGGGGACAGTGTAAAAGCTCTACTGGTATTCCCCAGGTGCTCAATCCCCAGACCCTCTGACAGAGCAGAGCCAGTGCCCACCACAGTTCCTGGACATGCACACAGCACCTCCTTCCCCAGCAACCTGTCCCAGCATCATTACAGGGCTCATTGACCATTTGCAGCAAATCTGGGATCCCAGTCTCTGCTGCGCCAAGTGGACAACAGTCCCTGCTGTGTCAGGTGGCTCCTGCCCCTGGGGGTAGCAGGGGAAAAAAGGCCCAGACAGAGGACTTACCATAGCTACCTTGCCATCCCCTCACAGTGAGTGCTAGGAGAGTCCAAGATGTCTTCCCTTATACTCCAAAAGTTGCAACTTCACACAATGGCTCTATCTCTCCCCTGCTAAACTGCAGAAATATCACCTGTGCAAGGGAGGACAGTGTGCAGAGGACACAATACTGGCTCAAGGACAGGGCACCACATAGCTTCAGACTGCATGAAAGATGACCTCAGGAGACATCAAAGAAGCAAGGAAAAGATGCTGCAGGCTGGTTGCTGCCTCTGAGCACCAGATATGCACAGCTAGGGCTCCCGGTGCCAGGAGCTGTGGGACTGGCATGAGGAGAGGGTTCAGATATGGAAGGGGGGTGTCCTCAGGCTGGGGGATGCCTATACCCAGGTTGCCAAGGTACAAGAATGGGAGCTCAAGATGGCAACCTGCTGTTTTGAGGTTGGTCCCTCTTCCCCTTGCTGGTTCGACTCACTGGAAAGAGGGACCAAGTTGTGACACAGGAAATGTTCAACAGGTTTTCTTTATTAAAAACAAGAAAAGTTTGGCAAATGCAATATTGTAAACTGAGGCACATGTCTTCCTCATACCACACTCTCCCACAACCCGCTGCATGCCCCCAAAGGAATTGGGGGTGGGGTGGGAGGGAATGGTATCAAGTCACCCAGAGTCATGGGTGGTGCTGCCTGGGACACAAGGCCAGAGGAGCTTGGGGCAGAAGATCCATCACCCAGTTCCAGGACACAGGTACTTGGGGACTCAAAGTCCTCTGGTCCTATTCATCCAGGGAACATCCCTAATCCCCAAGGGTGAGGAGGTAGTTGGTCAGGGCTTCATGGACCCAGACTCCCTGCCTCTGTGTGGGCCCAGTGCCCCCACCATCAGTGGGAGCCTACTGTCTCCAGCCCCCCTGCACTGTACATGCACATCACACCATGTCTGATCTGTGTACCATGCCTCCTCTACCCAGGCTTTGTAGAAGACCTTCCCCCCGGTCTCACAGATATTGTGGAGGACGCATGCGGCAATGATGAGGCATGGCAAGTTCTTCTCCTCCACCTTGAGGCATGTGCTGAGAGCTCACCAGTGCACCTCAAGGCAGCTGAAGGAGCACTCCATCGTCATGTGGCACTTGCTAAGGCACTAGTTGAAGTGCTTGTTTCAGCAGTCCAGCTGCCCCATGTAGGGCTTCAAAAGCTACAGCATGAAGGGTAACCCAGGTCGTCACTTATGAGGGATGGAATGATAATGGTGCCAATGATGAGGTGTGCAGGGACTCTAGGAGTGCTCTCCATCATTTGAGGGAGTGGGGATTTCTGGAAGATGTGGGCATTGTGGTCACTGCCTGACTAGCTGGCAGTGACCCCAGTGGTGAAGTGACCCCAGTGGTCTATGATGCCCTTCAGGATGACTAAAAATTAGCCCTTACAGTTGATGAATAATCTGGGACCCTGGGGCAAGCAGATGGTGCGGATGTGGGTGCTGTCCAGGGCCCCCATGTTGTTGGGGAATCCCTTCTGGCAGAAACCAGTGACCACCTCCTGTGGGTTGATGAGGCAGATAAAGCAGTTGGCTAGGATGTTCTGGATGACCAGGCATACCTCCTCTCTGGCCATGGACTTGCCCATGCCAAACTGGTTGGTGATATATTGGAGACTGTTGGGGGTGGCCAGGTTCATGATGGTGATGATCACCTGCTTCTCCAGAGTGAGAGGTGGTTGCATGCTGATGTCCTAGTGTGTGATGTGGGGGGCCATTTGGGTAATGATGTTCATGAAGGTGGCCTAGCACATGTGGGAGGTCTGAACCCACTGTTTATCATCCCAGTTGTCCAGTAAGATCTGCTCCCACCATGCTGGTGGCATGGGCCCAGACTCTGCTCTTGATAGTCTGGAGGTGGTGCCAGAGGTGTTCAGGGATTCCAAGAGTGTAATGCCTGCTCTCCATCATCTGAGCATTCCTGGCATCCTGAGTAGCCTCATCTTTGTCTGCCATGTGGAAGTTGGTGGCTGAGTCCAGGATGCTTGGTGGTTATTGGATGCAGTAAGTGGCTCTGCACAGGAGACAGGAACTCATAACCCATGATGACCAGCCGCGCATGATACCCTGCAGCCTCCTTTGAGCTGTGCAGGGTGACAAGCAGGACACACTGCAGATCCTATGTCTATGTGTTTTAGGGGAGGTGGTGGGGTGCCATGGCAGGGTGCAGTCAGGTCAGGACATGGAGGCACATGGAGTTCAGAAGGAAGGGTACTTGCTCTGGGGCTCTTCTGGAAGTCTCAGCGTAGGCTACAGGGGACAGTCTGCAGTGATGTGGTGCAGGCTTGGGGGCATGCTTGTCCATGGCTGGGAGCCAATCAGCTAAGAGATGTGCAGGAACACCCCCTGCCTGCAGGCCTTGGAAAGTACAGGCTTCCTCTCCTTTGCCCTCCACAAGGGTGAACATGGATATTGTTCACTCTTGATCTAAACTAGGCCATTTACAGAAAACCATGCAAATTAGATCAATTCCTCCCTGGCCAATGAGTGAACAATAGATGTAAAAAAGAGCCCCTCTTAAATTGTAAAGGTTGTCTGTATGCCTGTTATAAAAATGTCATACAATTGCATACTTTAAGAGTAAAATATTTCATACTTTCATATATACAGGTGTACCAACCAAAATACAAATTCTCACTGCATTGTCACAGGTATTCAATATATCTTTAAAGAAAGGACCAATACAAATAGAGAGCTCCAAATTTAACATAAGTTCCAGATGCTCAAATACCTCTAAGTACTTACCCCTTATCTTGTTATAATGTTTGTAACCTGTGTTATGATTGTGTCTCAAGTTGAAAACAGTGCATTATGCAGTACTAGAAACTGTACAGTACAATGGGTTGGTTCTTACTCTTATAACAGCTTTTAGCATCTTTTTAACTCCGAGTTGATAATACAATTAAGATTGCCCTATACTTCCAATTAATAAGATCCTGTATTCAGCTATCTAAAGCTTTGCCAAACTAATTGCTAATTCTTTGGATTGAAATATCCCATGCAAAATTTTTGAAGGGAAGGGAGAACATGTGGTGCACTTTAGCCAAAACAAGCATTCACTTCCAAGGACTATGGAAGGGACAAAAGCATCAATTTAGCCCTGATTAAATATGGGCAACCTTCTCTTAGTACATCTATAGTATGTCCTTGTATTGAAATGTGGCACTGGGATGATTCTATATCAGGGATGAGTCTCTATCCATCCCTATGAAAAGCAATTCAAAGTTGAGAAGTTCCAGTTTGCACCTGTTGGTAGAGACTCTTAAGTGTCAGCAGCTAATACCCTGAAGATTCAGTCTAAATTGGGTATGATCCAATCTCATCTGAAATAGCACTGATTTTGAAATTATAACTCTGGACTGCTATAGGCCTTGTTGGGATCATAAAAATCATAGAATTATAGAAATTAAGGGCTGGAAGGGACTTTGAAAGATTATTAAGTCCAACCCCCCTGCTCTGGGCAGGAATACTGCTGAGATCTAATGATCCCAGCAAGATGTCTGTTCAATCTCCTCTTGAAGACTTCCAGGTTGGGGACTGTAACACTTCTTTGGCAAGTCTATTCCAGATTCTGGTTACCCTTACCATAAATAAGTTCTCTCTTACATCCAACCTGAAACCATCCTCTAATGGTTTATGGCCCTTGCCCTCCCCTGGGGTGCCCTAGTGAACAGTTTTTCTCTCAGCTGTCAATATTCACCCCTTACATACTTATAGATGGCCACCAAATCCCCTCTCAGTCTTCTCTTCCCCAGGCTGAGTAGTCCCAGATCCCTTAGGCTTTCCTGAAAAGGTTTGTCCTCCAGGCTCTTAATCATTCTTGTGGCCCTTCTCTGGAGCCTTTCAGGATTCTCCACATATTTTTTGAAGTGTGATGCCCAAAACAGGATGCAGTGCTCCAGCTGGGGTCTCACCAGTGTTGAGTAGAGAGGACGTATCACTTTGTTAGCCCTGCTCGTGATGCATCCCAGTATGCTATTAGCTCTGTTGATGACAGCATTCTACTGGCAACTTATGTTCATCTTGTGATCAACTATTACCCAAAGGACTGTTCCAGTCATCATGCTGCCCAGGACATCTCCTTCTAACCTATATTCATGTTGCTGGTTACTTCTCCCCAGATGAAGCACTCTGCATTTATTCTTATTGAACTACATCTGGTTCCGCTCCACCCACCTTTCCAGCTTGTCTAGGTCCACTTAGATCTGCATCCTATCCCCTAGCATTTCCCTATAACTTAGTACCATCTGCAAACTTGGCCAGCATGCTTTTCACATCCTCATCTCAATCGTTGATAAAGTTGTTGAATAGCACTGAGCCAAGAACCGAACCCTCCAGGACACTACTGGCTACTTCCCACCAAGATGATACAGACCCGTCCACTAACACTCTCTGGGTTTGACCCCTTAACCAGTTCCCAACCCACTTGACTGTGGATTCTGCAAGTCCACAATCCCCACGTTTTTTTATAAGAGTGTCACAGGAGACCATATCAAAGGCCTTATTAAAATCCAAGTATATGACATGAACTGTGTCCCCCTGTGTCTCTCTCATCTAAGTGGTTTCTTACTTGATCATAGAAGGAGATGATGTTGGTCAGATATGACCTACCCACAATGAAACCATGCTGGCTATCCTTCAGCATCATGCCTTCTGCCAGTCTCTCACAAATGGACTACTTGATAATTGTTTTCCAAAATTTTACCTGGTATTGAGGTCAAACTGACTGGCACATAGTTTCCTGGATATTTCCTCCTTCGCTTCTTAAAGATTGGCACCACATTGGTCCTTTTCCAGTCTTCCAGGACCTCTCCTGGACCACCAGGAATCTTCAAACACCTTTGCCAATGGTCCCACAATGACTCCAGCCAATTCTCTCAGCACTCTCAGAAATAGTCCATCCGGCCCGGCTGACCTGAACACATTCAGCTGCTCTAAGTGCTCCCTCAGCAGTCTGATACTGATCATTGGTTGGCAATTGCTCCCCCCCACCATCCACACACACACACTCTTTAATGAATACTTTACATCCATGTTCCTGCATGCAAATGGTCGTAGCCCACCTGGTCATATACTGGATGCAAAATATTCATTAAAGAGTTTGGCTTTCTCCTAACTATCTGTTATCAGCTATCTCGTCCCATTCTGCAAGGGCCTCACATTTCCCTTGGTCTTCGTCCTGCTCCCTATATACCTGAAGAAGGACTTCTTATTGTCTTTGATTTCAGTTGCCAACCTGATCTCAGTCACTGCCCTTGACTTCCTGGTCCTCTCCCTACAAATAAAGGCTATACTTGTGTATTCCTCCTTGGTTTCCACTGTCTTTATGCCTCCTTTTTCTTTTTTAAGTGCTCCTTGACTCTGGTAAGACAAGAGGGCTTCCTAGCCCCTTTACCACCTTTCCTTCATACAGGAATGGACCTTTTCTGCACTCTGCACCTTTGAGGAACAACCACTCTTCCTGAATTCCTTTCCCTCCAGTCTCTCTTCCAATATGGTCTCTCCCACTATTTTCCTAAGCTCATTGAAGTGAGGCTTCCTGAAGTCAAGCACCTCTGCCCTACTGGCTGACTTCCCTGCCCTATGATGGATACTGAATTCTATCATCTCACTAGTACTATCTTTCAGATTACCCTCAATCCTCAGATCTGCCACCAGGTTGTCCTCTTTGGCTAGAACCAAATCCAACAAAGCCTTCCCCATGGTTGGCCCGTTCACCTCCTCTACTAAATAAAGTTCTTCCATGCAGGTCAAAACCTACATGACTAGACAGATCTGGCTCAATGGTCCTCCCAGTAGATGTCAGGATAATCAAGGTCACCCATGACAACCACGTCCTTTGAATGTGCAGCCTCCATCAGTTGTCTGGAAAATTCCAGATCCAGATCCTTCTCCTGGTGTGGTGGTCTGTAGTAGATGCCTACCATCAAGTCCACTTCTCCTCATCCCCCACCCTCCACCCACATCTTCACCCACAGGGTCTTGAGTTGCTCTTCTTTCAAACCAATTCGGGTCTCCGAGTAGGCATAGAGAGCTACACTGCCTCCCTTCTTCCCTACCTGATCCCTTCTGTGCAGCCTGTAGCCCTCCATGCGTGCAGACAGTCATGTGTGGTGTCCCACCAGGTCTAAGTTATTTCGATGAAATCATATTCCCTATTTACTAGCAGGAGTGCCAGTTCCTCCTGCTTATTCCCCATATTTCTAGTGTTTGTTTATAAATACTTAAGTTCCCATTGGTAAGCCACAGTTTTCCACCAGCCCAATGTTGTTCCAGCCTTGCAACACCTCCCTGACCACCCTGTCTTCCCTATTTGGCTGGTGTCCTTCCTTCTTGGTAGGTCTGTTGACCTGAATGAAGAATAGGCATAGACAATCTGTCCCTATCTTATGCTTTTCAAAATTCCCTTGCCAGTACCAAGCAAGCATAGAGAAGAGAGGTCATCCATGAATGCAAAGGAGACAGAATCAAAACACCTAATCAGCAGACAGTATAAATTTGGATGAGGAGACCAAGGGAAGAAGAAGGGAGGAGTCATTTCCAGGTTTTGGAAGAAAATCTGAGAGATTGTTTACTTGTGTAGTTTGAGAGCCTAGAATGTGAATTGCTAATACTGGTATGCCACTTCCATTAGACAAGGGAAAAACCCTGCCTGGCCTCATAGAACATTGCAATAGTACTGTTAGTCCTCATCCGATCAGTATCATTCTTGATGCAGCTAGAAAGGCTTTGCAAGGAATACAAATTATTCTGCTCTAAATGTCAACATGGAGATAACCTTTACTCATGTAACTGAGTTTGAAAAAAAAGGAGACATACAAGGTGTACCTCTACCTCTGTCTTCCATGTAGATCAGTCTACTTTGTGACTGAATAGAGAAAGGAAGAAGCCTACACATAGATTTCATAGACATTAGGGCTGGACCTCAGAAGATCATCAAGTCCAGCCCCCTGCCCCAGAAGCAGGAAGTCAGCAGGGGTCATAGTTTCATAGTTTCATAGTAGCTACGGTCAGAAGGGACCTGAACAGATCATCTAGCCTGACCCCCTGCCAGGGAATAAATGCTGGGTTCACAAGACCCCAGACAGGTGATCGTCCAACCTCCTCTTGAATTTGCCCAAGGTAGGGGCAAGGACCACTTCCCTGGGAAGTTGGTTCCAGATTTTGGCCACCCTAACTGTAAAATATTGCCTTCTGATCTCTAACCTGAACCTATTCTCCATCAGCTTATGACCACTGTTCCTTGTCACCCCAGGTGGTGATGGGGAGAAAAGGGCTCTACCTATTTGCTGTTGATCTCCCCTGATGAGTTTGTAGGCAGCCACCAGGTCCCCACTCAGCCTCCTCATGTGGAGGCTGAACAGGTTCAGGTCCCTCAGTTTCTCCTCATAGGGCCTGTCCTACTGCCCTCTCACCAAGTGGGTGGCCCTCCTCTGAACCCTCTCCAGGCTGGCCACATCCCTTTTGAAGTGCGGTGCCCAGTACTGGCCGGACCAAAGTCGCATAGAGGGGAAGTATCACCTACCTCTCTGGACCGGCTTGAGATGCACCTTTGGATGCATGACAAGGTATGGCTGGCCTTGCTGGCTGCGGTCTGGCATTGGTGGCTCATGTTCATCTTGGAGTCAATAATGACTCCAAGATCCCTTTCCGCCTCTGTGCTTTCAAAAGGGGAACTCCCCAGCCTGTATGTATGCTGTGGATTCCTTCTCCCAAGGTGCAGCACCCTACATTTGTCTACGTTGAACCCCATCCTATTCTTGTCTGCCCAGTTTTGTAGTCTGTCTAAATCTAGTTGGAGCCTCTCTCTCCCTTCAAGTGTATCCACCACGCCCTGCATCTTAGTGTCATCAGCAAACTTGGACAGCGTACTTTCCACCCCCCTGTCCAAGTCACTGATGAAGATGTTAAACAGTGCGGGCCCGAGGACCAATCCCTGGGGTACCCCACTGCTCACATCTTGCCAGGTTGAGTACAACCCATCCACTACTACTCTCTGGGTGAGCCCCATCAGCCAATTTTTTTAACCGTCCAACTGTGTAGGCATCAATGCCACAGTCGCTTAATTTATTGATGAGGATGGGGTGAGAGACAGTGTCAAAGGCTTTCTTAAAGTCTAGAAAGACTACGTCCACGGTGACACCATTATCCAAGGATTTAGTTACTTGGTCATAAAAGGCAATCAGGTTGGTCAGGCAGGACCTGCCTTTGATGAACCCATGCTGATTGCCACTGAGCATGATCTCCCCTGCAGGCCCCCCACAGATGTGCTCCTTGATGATTCTCTCCAAGATCTTCCCAAGCACCGAGGTGAGGCTTACAGGCCTATAGTTACTTGGGTCCTCCTTCCTCCCTTTCTTGAAAATTGGGACCACATTAGCCAGTTTCCAATTCCCCAGTACCTGGCCAGATGACCACGAATGCTCATATAGCCAGGCCAAGGGCTCCGCGATGACCCCTTCCAGTTCCCTCAACACCCTCGGGTGGAGGGCATCTGGACCTGAAGATTTAAAAATGTCTAGCCCTTCCAGAAGATCCCTAACTATGTCTGCACTGACTGAAAGCCTGACACAGCTATCCCCAAGATTGTCCCTACCTCTGATAGGTGGGATTTCCTGGTCCCTGTTCAAGAAAACAGAGGCAAAGAAACTGTTAAAAATATCAGCTTTTTTGTCTGGCGTAGCCACAAGATTACCATTTGTGTCTTGCAGGGGCCCTACATTGCCTGGTGCCCTCTTCTTGCTCCCAATGTACTTGAAAAAGGACTTTTTGTTGTCCTTAATCCTAGATGCTAGCCTTAGCTCCATCTCTACCTTGGCCTTCCTAATAGCCCTCCTACACTCACAGGCCGAGGAGGAGTACTTCTCCTTGGTGATAGCTCCTCCCTTCCACTGGTTGTATGACCCCTTTAGTCCTCAGGAATTCCTGAATGCCCTTGCTGAGCCAAGGGGGTTTCTGAGGGTCATAGGATCCCAGCAAGATAAACATCCACATTTCTCTTGAAGGTGTTCAAAGTAGGTGCTTGAACCACCTCCGGCAGCAGTCTATTCCAGACCTTGGGGGCTTGGACTGTAAAGAAGTTCTTCCTTATGTCCAGCCTGAAATGGTCCTGAAGAAGTTTGTCACTGTTTCATGTTGTCATCCCCTGGGTGCTCTGGTGAACAGACATTCCCCCAGATCCTAGTGAGAACCCCTGATAAACTTATAGGCAGCCACCAGATCACCCCTGTGTCTGCGCTTTTCCAGGCTGAAGAGTCCCATAGCTCTCCGCCTGTTATCATAAGGTCTCTTTTCCTGACTTCTGATCATGCATGTGGCTCTCCTCTGGACTCTCTCAAGCTTCTCCACATCCTTTTTGAACTGTGGAGCCCAAAAATGAATGCAGTACTCCAGCTGCAGCTTCACCAAGGCCAAGTACAATGAGAGAATGACGTCCTGGGGTTTGCTTGAGAAGCATCTATGGATGCAAGCCAGCATTTGGCTTGCTTTACTAGCTGCAGCATCACATTGAAGGCTCGTGTTCATCTTGTGATCAATCATGACCCCCAAGTCCTTTTCGTCCGTAGTGCTAGACAGCGTAGCACTGCCAAGCCTATAAGCATGCTTCGGGTTTTTCTTTCCAAGGTGGAGAACCTTGCATTTTTCAGTTTTAAACACCATCAGGTTCTCATCTGCCCATTTCCTGAACGTGGGTCGCCCTTCTATCCTCAGGTGTGGACGCTTTACCCCAGAGCTTGGTGTTGTCAGCGAACTTGGCCAGTCCGCTTCTGATACCAATGTCCACATCATTAATGAAGATGTTGAATAGTGTTGGCCCAAGGACAGAGCCTTGAGGGTCCCCACTGGTCACAGGGCAGCATGAAGATTGACTTCCGTCATCCACCGCCCTCTGGGTCTGACCACAAAGCCAATTCCCCAGGCAGTGGATCACGGTGAAGCTGAGGCCACAGTTTGCCAGTTTTGCCAAGAGGTGATCATGGGATACCAGACTGAAGGCTTTTTTAAAGTTAAGATACATGACATCAATCTCTTCTCCCTTGTCCAGGTGATAGGTCACCTGGTCATAAAATGAAACAAGATTGGTCGAGCAAGACCTACTCACAACAAACCCATGCTGGCTATCCCTCAGGATGCTGTAATCAGCCAGTCTGTTAAGAATGGCCTCTTTGATAATCTTTTCTAAGACCTTCCCCAGGATAGAGGTCAGGCTGTTGGGCCTGTAGTTTTCCAGATCCACTTTCCTCCCCTTCTTAAAGATAGGTAGCACATTGGCCTTCTTCCAGTCTATGGGCACCTCATCAGAGCACCAGAAGTTCTCGAAGATCCATGCCAGTGGCTGAGCTATGATGCTAGCCAGCTCCTTGAGTACCCTGGGGTGTAAGCTGCCAGGGTAAGCTGACTTCGAGGTGTCCAGACTCTCAAGGTGTTCCTTCACAAGGTCAGCATTGATGGAGGGTAAGGAATTATCCTCACCTAGGCGTTCCTGTCCTGTAATGGGAAGGGGCACCCCTTGGGACTGGTGAAAAACTGATGCAAAGTATGCATTTAGCAAGTTGGCTTTTTTCCTTGGCACTGGTTGTCAGTTGTCCCATCTGGTTTAGCAGGGCTCCGATGTTGCCCTTGCTTTTCCTCTGGTTCCCCACATATCTAAAAAAGGACTTTTTATTGTCCTTGAAACTTGTAGCTAGTTGGAGTTCAGTCACAGCCTTGGATTTCCTGCTTTGCTCCCTGCAGGTCTGGACCAATGCAGAATATTCCTCCTTGGTGGTGGATCAAGTCCTCCATCCTTTGTAGGTCTTTCTTTTTAGATGCAGGAGGTCTGCTAGTTCCCTGGAGAGCCAAGGGGGATGATGTGCCCTTTTTGCTGCCTTTCCTCCAAGATGGAATGGCATTATCTTGTGCATTTAGGATCACTCCCTTGAGTAGCAACCACTCATCCTGAACTCCCCTCCTCTCTCCTCCCCTTTGGGTTGTGATCCCTTACAGCCTAACCTACAAGCCTCCTGAGCTTGTCAAAGTCAGCTTTCCTGAAGTCGAGGACTTCTGTATTGCTGACTGACTTGCCAGCTTTACGGCGGATGGTGAAAGTGATCAGCTCATGGTCACTGTCACCCAGCTTCCCTTCGATTGTTAGGTTGCTGATTAGGCCATCCCCCATAGCCAGTACCAGGTCAAGCAGCACTTTACCTCTCGTCAGCCCATCAACTTCTTGCATCAGTTAGAGCCAAAGGCTGACATGGGGTGATGAGTTAAGGCTATTTAACTCTCCAGGCATGATAGGACTGGTGTCAGAAGCTCAACAAAGAACAGTGAAAGACTGATGAGCTCCATGGATATATGGCCTTCCCATCCATATGCAAAATGATCACAAGACTCAAACCAGAGAAAGAAGGGAAAAAAGACTAAAACAAGCAAGAAAAAGGCTCAAGGCTCTGCTGTAGAGGCAAGATGACTGCTAGAATTATCTCAAGGTCTCCCTGGACATAGGGATCAGAAGTCACCACACACAGAGATGGGATCAGTAATGCTCAGGAAGATGAAAGAAAGATCCAGAATGGAAGAAACATAGGCAAGCAACTCCTATGCTTCAATATAGATTTCCCCTTCACCGCAAGGAGGATCATCTACTTCCTAAGCAAAGGAACTGGAACCTGGGACTATAAGGAGCTGAGAACACAGGATCATTATAACTGTATCTCTGACCACAACAAACTGTTGAGGACTGCACTTACTGCAATAGTTAATGAGTGGAAAATGCAACATTCAGCAATTTAAAAAATAAAATCAACTTACCTTACAAATAAAGTTACCAATGATCTTATTCTTCACATAGTGGGAGGGTAGGTGAAAGATAGGGGGAGGTACATGAAAAGACAGGAATTGTTTATTTTAGGGAAGAGGGAAAATGATTACTTAAATAATTGATTATGGGTGTTATAATATTTAATATCACAGGTAATATAATAATAGTGAATAGGTATAGAGAAGGCAGGGAAGAACAATGCGTCTGAGTATGATGCACAGATTCACTTAGCAGATGGTTACATTTTGCTTAAGCAAGATAATGAATACAAATGGCAATACATTCATAAGCAGAAGGCATTTACAATTACCTTCCCATATGCACAACTCCATGAAGTACAATTTCTTTCCCAAAGAGATTATTTTAATATTCAAACCTTTTTTTAGTAGAAAGAATGTAAATATTTTAAGCAGGAAAAGAACAGGAATTTAAAGAATCTAGACCTTTTCTATGCAGTAAATTGCCTATTATTGACTACCTTGAGAAACATTTTCTCCATTTCAGCCAGAGCTCTGTGCTAAACTTCAGTGGCTTTAACATTCTATAGTTCTGGCATTATACTGATCATCTCTCTCTTATGAGGCCTGTAACATCATGCATCCAAACAATGAGGATGATGTATATTCCCATTTTCCTGCATAAAGGATTTACCATCAGGTGCATAATGGTGGAATAAATGTATGTGCATGAATCCTTTTTGCATGGATATGAGACTATAACTCAGAAATAGCATGTCTTTTTTTCAACCCAAACAGATTAAATAAAAATTGAAGTGCTGAATTTCCATGTTTATTTATCTAGAACAGACAAATTAACACTTTTTAAAATAATAAAACATAATGAAAATAGACATTCCTTGAGATAAATCAGCATGAGAGACAGAGCAGCTAACTTACATGAATTTTACTAAATCCATGAAGCAATCACTTTCTAGCAGTCTAAGCAGGGACTAGTCAGGGGCGGTCAAGTTGTAGTAGGTATGTCACAAGTGGTACAGGCAGCCTCTGTATGTGGCACACAGCAGATTCAGGAGGGAACAGGGAATGCAACAGCAAATAGGACAGGACACAGAAAGCAAACCAGCAGATTAGGCAGAGAACACAGAACAGAGAGTAGAAAGCAGAGCAGCAGATTGGGAAAGGGAAGGGAACTTAAGTGTTATTTTGGGAGGAATAGGAGATGCTCTGTTTACCAGAGCACCCCTTGGAGTAACCAGGAACAACAGTCACAAACTGCCACAGAGCAGATTTAGGTTAGACATCAGGAAGAACTTCTTTATTATAAAGGTTGCCAGAATCTGGAATGGGCTTCCAAGGGAGGTGGTGCTCTCCCTTACCTTGGAGGCTAGACAGGCACCTGGCTAGGGTCATCTAACTCCAGTGCTCTTTCCCACCCAGGGCAGGGGGTTAGACTTGATGGTCTACTGAGGTCCCTTCTGACCCTAACATCTATGAATGTATGAATGTTGCCCCCACTGGAAAAGTCACTTGAACTGTTTTTACAATATAACAGTTATTAGTGAGGGGGTATGTAAATGACAACTCCAAAATGACTACAGAATGGAGGACTTACACCCAACTGGAAACATTTACATGGTATGTATTATATTCAAAGAAAACCCTATGTTGCCCTTTGACCGGGTGCTAAGTGCACCTGTTACTTTGAGAGGGGGAAAAGGCTGCAGTGAGGGCTCAGGTGGCTTCCAGGGGAGTCACCTGATCAGCCAGGGGCTAGGTTAAGGGAGAATATAGGCCCAGGGCCTGAGCTGGGCTGGGCAGTCATATCCTGGCAGCTGACAAGGCAGGAGCTCCTGAGTAGCTGCTGAGACTGTGACTCTGGCCCATGCTGAGTATGCCTGGAGGTATGCAGCATTAGGGCTGGGAATGTCTGGTGGTTTGTGGAAGGGACTAAGGGGAGGTAAGGAGGTCCCAGCTGGCTCAGAGGCAGAGAGGGGTGAGATGGCCAGAAAGGGCACAGGGAGAGCAGGGTCTAGAGGACCCAGAGAGAGAGGGCACCTATATATGAGCAGCAAGGCTGCTCCAACACACTGTCATACACAAGATTCTGGAGTCTGCTGGAATGTGGTAATTACTGTGATTGAGCATGATTAAATTGAGTCTGCTGTGGCATGGTATTTACTGTGCTCCAGCAGACTCCATTGTCTCGTCTCAAGTATCAGCATCACTGTGCTTAAGAATGGTGGTGGAGGCACTTTAAAGCTTGTTCAAGCTGGATTTAATGGTGCTGTAGTGCCCCCTGCACCATTTTTAAGCACAGGGACATGAGATACATGAGATACTCTGGAAGCTTTAATTAGAGAAGCTCTCAGAGCTGCTGTAATTAAAGTGCCACCTTCTCCCCCCTACTCCCTCCGAACACGTGTATAAACACCCAGAGAGAGAAGGCCTGAAAGTGATTGATAACATTTGCAAGACATGGGCTTGGGGAGGAAGAGATTAGCCTTTAAGGTGAAAAGCAGTAACACCATTACTCATGAAAAATCCTGGCTGGAGAAGCCCTGGGGTAGCCTCCCTTTTCTGAAAATATCATTTTATCAAGGCATGGCAAGCTAGGAGAAGGAGAGATTGCCCAAAGAAGCCAGGTTGATAAGCGCTGAGGGGGCTCCATGGACATCATAGCCACCCCTGGAGTTGAACTCTGCTGCATACCCCAAAGCAATGTTGAAGATAGTTAGGCAGAAAGTCAAAAATTAGATCTTGAAGTCTCTTATCTATTTTGTGTATCATGTTTAAAACTATGCATTTAACCAGAGAAATACACACACACACACTTTAGTGTTATTGATGGCATCTTATCTTTTACATTTCCTGACTGGACTTGCTCCACCATCCTGAAGCTACTATTAATGCAATTTTTTTGGCATATAATTCCCCACTAATAAATTTTTAAAGAAAAATCTTTAAAGTATCAAGATTGGATCCTTTTGAATGCTGAAAAGTGCTCTTAAAAATTTATGCCAACATAGCTACTTAGAACTCTTTCAAACCATTGCAATGGTGTAAGGTCTCAAAACATTGCTAGTCCTTCATATGCTTTAAATCCTAACCTTTTAAATGACACAAAATTATTTCAAATACAACCAGTACATTTCCTCTCCTTTTGCCTTAAAGTTAAAGGTTAGAAAATAGCTCCAGGCTGTCAAAAGGATTTAGTGGACAAGTAGAAATTTCAGCCCCTACCCCAAGGTTTTTGGGGAAAGCACAATCAAGTGCCTATCATAAAATTTAAGCAACCTGAATTATGGCAAACACTACAGCTAACTGGTATAAGACTGTAGAGAACAGGAGCAACTCCATAGCTAAATACAAATCACATTGTAAACATAAACCAGAAAGAAATGTCTTTTTCCATACAGCTAAGGTAGAATTTTAGTCAGAATTCATATCCATGTGCACCTTTTTCCTGTCTTCCTAGGGTAACTGAATTTCTAGCGTTGTTGTTTATGAGACAGATTTTAGAATTATTTTGAGAACTAGTCTAAAGTTTGGACCCAGCAATGTCACTTTTCCTTATCTCCCTAAAGAACTGTGATTATGAGACTCAAAGCTTCCCAGTTTCATTCTCATAACCAAAGTTCTGGTTCTCTCAAAACTGTGTAGCTAGGTCAAATTTCCAATTACTTCTTTCTACTTAGTAAAAAAAAAAAAAATCAGGAGAGCCACTTTAACAGAGCTGCCAGATAAGGAAACTACTTGGATGAAATGGGGAGAGTGCTTCCAATAGCTCAATCAGACTGCTTGCTCATGATGGGTGGCTTCAATTCCATCCTCTATCAGATATGACCTGAACCTAGAAGAGCAATATCAGCCTTTGGGTACAGAGTATTCTGCGGTTGTGGTGGAGAGCTCTAAATCTGTTCCTTTATGCAAAATGCAATATTTCTAATATAATATTTACAGGGGCAGGGATGGGAAATCCAGGTATTCTACCTCCCAACCTAGAGAGTCATGGTCATACTCTGCTCCATTCAGGGCAGAGATTTGAACTTGAGTGTCCTATCTACCACATGAGTACATGAAACATAAAGCTATAGGGTATTCTGAAATGGAGCTCTTCAATCCTCCCTGTTAGAGTTGTGCCACTGCCAATACTTTAAAAATTGAAGGAGAAAGACTTTAGCCTTGGAATTATTGCACAGTCCTGGGATGTGGCTTCAAACCTTCTCAAGGAAAGGAGGGGACCTGGGCATCCTGCAGTTTGAGTGGCTACCCAAAACACTGTGCTAGTGAATAAAAAGGACACCACCACAAGTCCATCTCTTCATTTCTTTTTCTTACAAGAACCCAAAACAACCCATTTCACTTGAGGTCAAATGGAACAGTCTATGTAGATTAATTTAATTTGGGCATAGGGGGGCCTCACTGGATTTTTCAAAGTTAGACTGTAGAACCAAAATTAAGATTATTACCAGTAATCTAAATTCAACCTAACATTTTTCTGCCACTTCAATATCATAGCATTGGTGGTGCCCCCAGCATCCCCTGTTTTTGATCTCTGGCACCTTGTAGGGTATTTTATGTTTACTTTGTGGCTGTGGTTTGCAAAGGGTAAGGGTGAGTGATAAGACTCTTTGAATAAAGACTTTTGTGAATTCAGGGAAGTGGACTCAGTGGTTTACAAGATTTCTTTCTGTTCTATGTTGCAAACAGGAAGATCATGTTAGTTGTACAGTCTTATTCATTGCCAAAGTGGTCTGACTTGCAAGAAGTTATTTTTATGTATCACCTAATAATAAAGTTAACCTCTGGATTCAGCTCCTTCAAAGGTTACTGAGAGTTTCTGCTGGAAATGTCATGTCCTGTTGGCCATTTGTCTCCTAATGCCAACTGACTGCTTCCCTGACTCACCAGCTGTACCCTGAGCATGTCGTGGGAGAATCAGGGAACCTTGGAGGTGGGAACAGCACTACATGGAAGCTGGAATGCAGCTGCAAAACTGGCTTGCACACCACACATTACTAGAAGCAGGCATGAGAATTAACTAGTTAATTAACTAGTTAAAACGTTAAAGAAATGGCTAACTTTTAACTTTAAATTTTTTAGCTGTCAACTTTTAACTTTAACTCATTAAAAAAAGGGTTGCCTTTAACTTTTTTTGAAGTATAAGTTAAAAGTAAAAAAAAAAAATGAAATCTGGCTTTCCCAGAGTTTTTCCTGACCACTGTCTAGAACTTACATGGAACAATATTTCTTTATTGAAACTCTAAGACTTCTTGTTTGAGAGAGAGAGAGACAGACAGACAGACAGAGTAGTGTGCCTTTCTATGAGATATGGTCTCTTAAGAACTACAAGTCCCAGAGTTCCTTAGTTCATGCTGGCATTTTCTGTGCATTTGCAGAAGTCAACAAGGCAGCCAGTTGGCTGCAGGAGAGGGAACAAGTGCAAACAATTAGAGAAATTGATCCCAGTAAGAGTGAGAGCAAGCAGTGAGGGTGAAGCAGATGATGACTTTTTTTAATTTTAATGAAGATCAGAACCAGCAGCCCAGGGCCCAAGAAGTTGAGCATTACATCTCATCTGTGAGAAACTTATCTGAGATGTCACCTATGATGAAAAAGCTATTAATCTGTTATAACACAAGCATTCCTTCATCTCTCCATGTAGAGCAATTGTTCAGTAGTCAGGGCTTAGTCTTGCAAGACAGAAAAGGAAAATTGTCAGATGTACATTTTTTAATGCAGCTTTTGCTGAAGTTCAATAAGCATGTTTAAAGAGTTTCTTCTTTGCTATTAAATATTCTTTTTCTCATTTAAACTGATTTTCTCATTTCAGCCTAATTTTGATTTTCAGACACTTTCATTATTTCTAATTCAGATGTATTCCATACCCTTTTGTTACCTTTTGAGCAATAAAAATTGTAACAGAGGTTTTCTGTGGAAACAGCTTTAATTTGTCACCTGGCTATTCATAGATTCATATATGTTAGGGTCAGAAGGGACCTCAATAGATCATCAAGTCCGACCCCCTGCATAGGCAGGAAAGAGTGCTGGGTCTAGATGACCCCAGCTAGATACTCGTCTAACCTCCTCTTGAAGACCCCCAGGGTAGGGGAGAGCACCACCTCCCGTGGGAGCCCGTTCCAGACCTTGGCCACTCTAACTGTGAAGAAGTTCTTCCTAATGTCTAGTCTAAATCTGCTTTCTGCTAGCTTGTGGCCATTGTTTCTTGTAACCCCCGGGGGCGCCTTGGTGAATAAATCCTCACCTATTCCCTTCTGTGCCCCCGTGATGAACTTATAGGCAGCCACAAGGTCGCCTCTCAACCTTCTCTTGCGGAGGCTGAAAAGGTCCAGTTTCTCTAGTCTCTCCTCGTAGGGCTTGGTCTGCAGGCCCTTGACCATACGAGTTGCCCTTCTCTGTACCCTCTCCAGGTTATCCACATCCTTCTTGAAGTGTGGCGCCCAGAATTGCACGCAGTACTCCAACTGCGGTCTGACCAGCGCCCTATAGAGGGGAAGTATCACCTCCCTGGACCTATTTCTCATGCATCTGCTGATGCACGATAAAGTGCCATTGGCTTTTCTGATGGCTTCGTCACACTGCCGGCTCATGTTCATCTTGGAGTCCACTAGGACTCCAAGGTCCCTTTCCACTTCCGTGCCACCCAGCAGGTCATTCCCTAGGCTGTAGGTGTGCTGGACATTTTTCCTCCCTAGGTGCAGCACTTTGCATTTCTCCTTGTTGAACTGCATCCTGTTGTTTTCTGCCCACTTGTCCAACCTATCCAGGTCTGCTTGCAGCTGTTCCCTGCCCTCCGGCGTGTCCACTTCTCCCCATAGCTTTGTGTCATCTGCAAACTTGGACAGAGTACATTTCACTCCCTCGTCCAAGTCGCTAATGAAGACATTAAAGAGTATCGGTCCAAGGACCGAACCCTGCGGGACCCCACTGCCCACACCCTTCCAGGTCGAGACCGACCCATCCACCACGACTCTTTGGGTGCGACCCTCTAGCCAATTCGCCACCCACCGGACTGTGCAGTCATCCACATCACAGCCTCTTAACTTGTTCACCAGTATGGGGTGGGATACCGTACCGAAGGCCTTCCTGAAGTCTAAGTATACGACATCCACCCCTCCTCCTGTGTCCAGGCATTTCGTAACCTGGTCATAGAAAGAGACTAGGTTGGTCAGGCACGATCTGCCCGCCACAAACCCGTGCTGGTTTCCCCTCAGCATAATTTGCCCTGCTGGGCTCTCACAAATGTGAGCCTTGATAATTTTTTCAAAGACTTTACCAAGGATGGAGGTGAGACTGACCGGCCTATAGTTGCCCAGGTCCTCCTTCCTCCCCTTTTTGAAAATGGGGACCACGTTAGCCCTTTTCCAGTCCTCCGGGACTTGGCCCGTGCACCACGAGCATTCGAATATTCCCGCCAGTGGCTCTGCAATGATGTCGGCCAGTGCCTTCAGCACCCTCGGATGGAGCCCATCCAGGCCTGCCGACTTAAAGGCATCCAGTTCTTCCAAGTGACTCTGCACCACCTCAGGATCTACGTATGGAAGTCTGGCACCTTGCTGCTGCCTCTACAACCCCAGTGAGAGACTTGTCGTGCCCCTCACTTAGGAACACTGAGGCAAAGAACTCATTGAGGAGTTCAGCCTTGTCCCCCCTGTCTGTCATCAATTGTTTCTGCCCACTTAGCAGTGGTCCTATTCCTCCCTGGGCCTTCCTTTTACTCCCAATATATCTAAAAAACAATTTCTTGTTGTCCTTTACTTGGGTTGCCATCCTCAGCTCCATGGTAGCTTTGGCCCGCCTAACTGCCTCCCTACAAGCTCGAGCAGAGGAGGTATATTCATCTTTAGTGATCTCACCCTGTTTCCACTTTTTATGTGCTCTCCTTTTGGCCCTTAGGCTGCCCTGAATTTCTCTGGTCAGCCATGGAAGCCTCCTGGCCCCTTTCCCTGTTTTGCCTCGCTCGGGGATCGTCTTGCTTTGTGCCCGAAAGATCGTTTCCTTTAGGCACAGCCACCCTTCTTGGGCTCCCATCCCTTCAAAACTCCTACTCTGCAGTGCTTCCTTGACTAATCGCCTGAGTGCATTGAGATCAGCTTTCCTGAAGTCTAGCACTTTCACCCTACATGTTATCTTACCCACTCGCCGTCTTATGTTGAATTCTATTATAAGGTGATCACTGTCTCCCAAATGGCTACCGATCTGGAGGTCCCCTATGAATATCTCCTTTCTGTTATTCTGGTATACCTATATGATGCATTGACTTTTACAAAGTACTTCACATGGAGAGGGTGAGAAGGATTTAACATTACATAGGTATTGGTAAATTGTTATTCTGAAAACGGTATGACACGTATAACATTGTTTTCAGGTAAAGCAGGATAAGTTCTGAGTAAATTAGTGGGTTTCTGTGGGCTTATGGAATAGAAACCGGCTCATTGCATTTGAAAATAGAAAATGATGCTAAGAGGCAATTCACCATGTTTTACATGTTTCTCACAAATCAACTTAACTTTTAACTCTCTTTTAACTTACGTTTTAACTAGTTGAAAGTGGAAATAATTAACTTTTAACTTAACTCAAGTTAATTTTAAAGACTGCTAACTTTGAACTTTAACTAGTTACATTTTTCATAAACTTTTTCTTTTAGTCAGTCATGGGAAAACCTGAATTGCTAATATTTGCAAATAAAAGTACCAAAGTCAGTCCACGGGAATTTGTAGCTACCGAGCCCTCATTAAAATAACCATTCCTTGGACAATACTGTGTGTATATATATATATATATATATATATATATATATATATATACATACACTAGAAGTGTGAGAGGAACCATAGTGTGAGAAGAACCATCCATCCCACCATAGTGCACCTATTTCTTCATTACCTGTGACAGATAAGGGTGTTATGTCCTCTGTTGTGTCTGGGTTGACTATGTAGTTTTGCTAGGAGATAGTCAATGGCTTTGTATAAGGGGCTGGACTAGGTGACCTCTATAGGTCCCTTCCAGTCCTACTTCTCTATGACTCCATGCATGGAGAACATATTATTACACTCCAGCAGAAACATTTATGGGACAAGCCCACAACTACCGCTGACTATCCTTATTCATTAGAAGGCAAAAGGTTAAGTGGGTAGCAGTGAGGCAATTCTCTATCCCAGTCTAGCCAACTTCCTCCTAAGGTTAAGTTCCTCCTCACCAGCAGGGGTCTTCATTTCCTTGCAGAAACCCTTGAGACTATTAATTACCTCTTCTCAAAATATGGCAGAATGGAGTGAAAGAGTATCTCCTTACCCTCTCACCTGGAGTGGGAAAAGTGACCATTCCTCCTCTTCAGACTATAGTCACCACTGATGTGGCATTAAACAAGATTGGTGAACAAACAGCATGCAACAACATCTCTGCCTGTACACCTCTGGCTCATACACCAAACACATGTGATGTTAAAACAGGGTCAGTGTTTGAATTTAAAAAGGAAGTAAAGGACTGATTCCATATTTACAGCATTTCCTCAAAATTAGGTACTTCTTTTTCAGATACAGAAGTTTCCATTTCAGACTGCAAATACTGCAATCTTTAAGTGAACCATAAAACAGAACATGAAACAAATTATATAAATTAAAGTTGCACAATAAGAGTATTAAAAAAACCATTTGCATCACTGGATTATATAATTTTTGCTCTCCAAACATCACCTTGCTGTCATCTACTAAGTTTATTTTTTTTTCTTCATTTCAGACATTAAAAAAAAAAATGCAGATATAAATGCTAAAAAAAAAATCCACCAGAAGACGGTTGAAGTATTTACTTTCATATGTTGTACAAGAGAAAATCCTTTAGGAACGGTTGAAATAAAGTTGCTTTTAGAAACCTACAGGTAATTAAGAGAACAATCCATGTTAAAATTAAACTAATTATACGCATTCTAAAACTCCTGCATAACTGAACACTCTTTTCACAGTATAAAACATTCCATGGCAAATATTTGTTTCCTACAAATCAGCAATTTTTACATGAGACCTCTGATCATGAGACCTCTGATTTTCTACACAAGAAAAGATTTGTCCAAATTCTCTTTTTTGGAAGACACAATTCTTTCCCATATTTGAGAATAATTACAAAACTAATGGATAGATAAAAGTTCCTACATGCTTGTAAGACTTAGGGCTTAGCAGGCATTAAGTTTATGGTATGATTACTAACACAATTAATTGTAAAATGACTGAATGTGCAGTATGTTATAGCACAACAAAATGGCAAAGCAGCCACAAAGATGTTCTACTTTTAACATGTTTATGGATGGCTTGTATCTTGCTTCAATTTGCATGTATAGCTTGTATCCAAGGATCAGGTTGCACAGTAGGTCTTTAAATGTCCCTTCAATGAGCTCCCCCTGAGCAGGGACATTTAAAGCCATGCCATGCAGCTTGATGCCAGATTAACAAGTCCACAGCTGGAGATACAGGAGGGAGCTCCTTGGTCCCCAGCTGACTTCATGCTACTGCAAGGTTCCTGGAACATGCAGCTATGGACTGGAGAGCTCCCTGGTCCCCAGATGCACATGTTCCTGTGCCATCTGGCTGCACACAGACTGGGTATCAGGGAGCTCCCAATCCACACAGCTCACTGTGCCTAGCTGCACATCCCAGCAAACGTATGACTGGATCTGAGGAATTTTATTCCAGAACCAAAGAATCCATGATTCCTGCCATGCTAGAAATTCAAGGATGGCAAGATGTACAATTGTTGTGATCCAGGATAAAATTTCTAATATCTTACCACATGATTACATTAACATCTGGTAGGGGTGTCGCAGAGCACTGAGGTGCCCTGCTTCTAGAGGGCAGAAACTAGAGGGCAGAATAAGGAGCCCTAGCAGGGAATAGAAGCCCACCTGTGGGTTACCAGGGCAACTGGAGGGAGCAAATGACCCACACCCACCAGCGGTCAGCTGCCTGTAGGAGGCAGAGGCTGGCTCTTATAAAGCCCAGGGCTGAGGCCAGGCTGGCAGTGCCCTGCCAGCAGCCAGAGAGGCAGGAGCTCCTGGAGTAGGAATGCGAGAAGCAGCGAGACCTGCAGGTACTGCTTGAGCAGAGTTATGGATGGCAGCTCTAGGACGTTTGTGCAACGTGGTTTAGCCAGGCGGCTTTACATTATGTTATAGCCAGGAGGCTCGAGTTTCTGTAGTATTTTGTTGTTTATTACACCGGTGGTTTGGGTGAGGCTATTAGGGGTTGGAGGAGGCCTCATAGGGACCCACAGTTGTGTGGGGGCCCCAGCGCCAGTGCGGGTGCAGTATCCTCATAAAGGGACCCACAGTGGTGTGGGGGCCCTGGCACCAGTGAGGGCGCAGCTTACGGGGTGCTTAGACCCCAGCCCCAGATAGGGGGCATTTGAGAAGCCCCAGTGCGGGTGTAGTAAGCCCCAGGTGGGGCACTATTGAGAAGCCCCACCATGGGCGTGGCGAGCCCCAGAAAGGGGGCAACATTATTAGAAAAGCCCAAGTTGGGCACGGCCAGCCCCGGAGAGGGGAGCGCCTTATTGAGAAGCCCAGTGCGGGTGTGACGAGCCCCAGGAAGGGGGCAATATTTGAGAAGCCCAAGTGTGGGCATGATGAGCCCCAGAGAGGGGGCACTATTGAGAAGGCCCCGAGAGAGGGCGACAGCGCAGAGAAAGCCCGGAGTGGGCGAGGAGAGCCCCAGGAGGGGGCGGCAGTGTACGCAGAAAGAGAGAGATAGAGACAGACCAACGTCGATTCCATCTGCGAGGCTTGGGGCGTGGTATCAGGGGTGGCTGGAGCCACGCATAGCCCATAAGGCTAGGGTGCCCCAAAGCACCCATTTGTAAGACAAGACCCACGAGGAGTCCAGGAAACCGTGGAGTACAAGTCAACATAGAGACGTGTCTGAGAGGGCATAAGGCAGCCTCCCAACCAATCTAAACCATCAAAGACATGGCAGGAGAGAATTAGAGGGTGCCTTTGGGCCGACTTGGCACGGAAGAGGGGGCCTTAAGGAGATCACAGCCCTCCTGTAGGACCCCGCCGTGACAAGGGGTCTTAGTATCTCTATACCCAGAGTATTCAAGTACCTTCATGGAAGAAACAAAAATTCTTGAAAACATATTTATTCTTTACAAGTGCTTCCCCATTACGGAGGGTGCATCAAAATATTTACTCTTTTCATTAATGCATCTTAACTCAGGACAACTAGATTAGGGGTTTGCAAATATCTGACTTTTCTGTTTGGCTTCAGAACTTGAACTGTTCTTGCTGAATGAAAAGTAAAACAAAATGGTTCTTTTTTTCAGACACTTTTTATAAAGTACAAGGAAACAGATTTAGATTCACAAAACTTAGAGGACCTGATTGTGATCTATGTTTATGGCTCTCTCACAGTATGAGACAGGCAGATTCAATTCCTTTCCTCTTTCTCAGATATTTGAATTCATACTGTTACAAAACCATCCGTGGGTTACCCCTAGAGCCCTGAGTTTCTCCCCACTCCACTGCCTTTTACCAGACCTCACAGCTGCAGTAAGCCAATCTCTGCCAGCTCCAAGTGGAATCCCCTTCCCAGCCTGGAATGTCACTCATTCATTCATCACTCACTCATTATTTACCACAGGCAATCAGTAAGGAGATAAGGCAACAAAACGATTTAAAGTATACAAAAAGAATAATACAAGCAAGACTGACCATACATTTGAAGACAGAACAAAAAGACCCTCTCATTTGACTACCACCTAGTCCTTCAGAGAGTATTTTCAAAGATCAGCCTTATTCTGATGCTGCCAGCCATACTATATGGGGATCTGGACCTTCAACCTACCTGGGAAAATCCAAAGACACTCCCCCCACAATCTCCAAGATAGTTTCAAAATACCTCCAAGCCAGTTCCTCCCCCACCAACTTCCCGCATCAGCCCCCATCATCATTTTCCTAATTCCTCATGGGTCTAATGATGCTCTAGAAACTTCTTTTCTTCTGAGGCACATGTAATTCCTCTTGCTAATGGGCCATTTATCTCAGATGTCTGCTACTGAGAGGTTGATATCCTATTACAGGGAAATCATCCCTTTGGTGCCCACCTATGTAATGGCTCCTTCTGTCTGTGACTGGGAGTGACAATTGTCCTTGCCCTAGGACACATTGCAAGAGATACTTAACAGTTTCATCTGCTACCTTTTCCTTAAGTATGCATCCCTCAGTTCCTTTGACTAAACCCTGCCCAAAATCATAAAGATATATACAGACAGAATGACAATCTATACAATGATAAAAGTAACATAAATGGATCCAGCATAGCACTGGCATTCCAACAAGATAAGACATATCATGTTGGTGAATTAAACAAAAGAAAACATTCATGACATCCCACAAAGCACCAAAAATTGGTGGGTTTCATGATATCTATCTTAAAGAAACTGCCTTATACACCACACTGCGCTATTTGTGGGTCTAAGTCAAAACTGTCCTGTTGACAGTATTTAAATATCCATTGAAGAGTAAGGAGTAGAGCTCAGGTTTCCCACCTGCCAGGTGAGTGATTGGTTTTAACAAGGCCTCAATAACTATTTATGAAGTAGAACATCACCAGCAGGAGAGAATATCCCCTAGCTTCATGCTTAGGGGACTATCCTGGAAGGGAGAAGGGCCTCTATATTCAAATCCTATCAGACAAATGAGGGAATGAGGAAACTGAAGTTTGGGGTTTTTTCCATTTGTTAGAAGTTTTTTTGTTTTGTTTTTTGCCAACCTGAATGCCCATTCTCAATTGGCTAACAATTCTGGGATAACTGAATTGAATATTGAATGAATAAATTAATACTAATAAACTTCACATTTGCAAGTGCCTTTAAAAGTCAGCTTCATCTGCTCCCCAATTACAACAAACACACCTTTGAATATACTTCTATAACATTATAATATCCATCACCTGCATCACATAATGGGTGCAGACAGAAGTGCAGCTCCCAGCTGTAACTCAGAACGTGTTCTGCAAAGCATTCCGAGTTCCAGCATTACTCCAGATCAGACACAAGTTCACTGGTGGGTCCAGGGAGGAGGGGAATCTAGCTGCTGCCAGGAGCTTGCAGCCATGTTCCCATAGCAATGGCCAGGGCTCTCTGCCAGTGCTCCCTGTTTTCAGAATGGGATGGGGGAAAGGCAGTGGAGGAAGTTCATTCTTGGAGCTCCCCAGATGGTGCTGAAGGGTGGGGTGTGTGAAATGCAGCTCCCGACCACCTTAGGGGGCTGCAATACACCTATCCCACCCTCGAGGGGGGCTGAAACCCCCCCAGACTGAACTCCCTCTGCTCCCTTTCCCCCCTTCCCATTCTAAAAACAGCAACAAGCTGGAAACTGGTCAGACAACCTACAAAAGATGCTACATGTTGTAACATCTTTATCGGATACCTCATGCAACCAGGGGTCAGATTTTCACCCAAGTAGTAATTTTTTAAGCTGTTTGCAGCCATGAACTTGTGTCTGGTCATAGTTATAAACTGCTGTCTGTGGTCAGATCAGGCAAAAACTATCACTTATGTCTGTACCTATGGTTATTTATTTCAAAGAGAAGTAAAGCAAGACTCATCCTAGAGAACTTATTCAGGTAAGATCCAGTGACCTCAGATTCTACTGATAGACTAAGGGCTTCAGGTATGGATGCTTAAATTTGTCTGCATGCTTTCTGGAAAGCATCTCACACAATTAAAGCTGCCAAAATATAAACAACACCATTTCAAATGACGTTAACAGGATTGAAAGGGAGTTCAGTACTGTAAGAAGTTAATTATTTAAGCTGGCCAAGGGGATGAAAAAAAATGTTTGACACTCAGTGAGAGTTCCACAGCCCCTGCCTGCTTTTGATGGAGGAACAAGAGCTAAGAGGGGATGGGGAAATAGACATTAATTTTCTGGAAAAAGGTAATTTCTTTTAAGGGATATTTTTAACATAATGGGATTGCTGGACTGCAGTTATGATTGAGCTGAACAGCATAGTAGTTCAGCACAGCAGCATAGGATTTTTTTTTCTTTTAAATTTCATTTCACAGGTCAGTCACAAATGGTAGCCTCTAAAATGTTACCTAACTAATGATGGATGCAAGTGTCCCTGCATTTAACTTTCATATGGGGTCTCTGAACTCTAGGAATTGCCATCCTATAACAAAACCTGGTACATTCTTGTAGGTGAAGAAAGTTATTGGAGAAGTATAAACCAGACACAAGACTTTGAATCATGCTCTGTTTGATTCTTAACAAAAGAGAAGGCCTGAATGAAATATGGAATTTCCATGCTGGAGCAAAACATATAAAAAAAACTCTGTGGGAACAAAACATTTTACCTATGATGGGAGCTGCTTCTGTAGGGAGAAGGCTTCTTTATGCTAAAAAGGTAGAGTATTGATTCATAGAAGTTAGGGGCTGGAAGGGACCTCGAAGATCATCAGGTCCAGCCCCCTGCTCAAGGCAGGAAAGACTGCTGAGGTAAGATGACCCCAGTGAGGTGTGCCTCCAATTGTTTTTTGAAGATCCCCAAGGAAGGTGATTGTACTACCTCTGGGGGGGAGTCTCTTCCAGACTCTGGACACATACACTGAAAAATAATTGGAGAAAAATAAGTCACAGCAAATACATAATTTGCAGTCAATCTCTGAGGGTGAAAAGTTTTATACTGTGTACATGTAGGTACATGCAAAATGAGCCTCTGTGGACAAACAGTGGAAGTAATCATGCTATCTCAGGTAAAGGTTCTACAGAATTAAGTAGAAATTAGATTATGTGGGTACTTGGAAACTCTAATAGATTTCTAAACGAATGTTAAGAACTTAAAAAGAATAGAGATAATTTTAGCAGCTTGGAAAAAGTACAATTATCACGGGAAGCTCAGGTCTTTAAATAAAACTTTGCAGTTGCCTTCTGTTTTCATTTTTTTAGCTTAATAGGAAGTAGCCTATAGCCAACTGCCTCTGAATTACTGCTTTCGCAGGTTACAACAGCTATAAATCCATCCTACTGTACAGGCTGGGAAAGGTTACAATTAGTTTTGTCCCAGGAGTTCTTAGACTGGCATATAAATCTCTGCACAGCCTTTAACTGACAGTACTTTGGCAGTTAGTACTCAGCAGGCCCTACAGAGAGCCAGAGCATGCAAATCATTGTGGTTTAGGAGCACTGACAGAATGCTGAGCCTGTCTGCTTTGTCTGACATCAGGAATAGTTCGCCATATAAACTGCTTAGAAAAGTAAGCTTCAGATCTACTGCAATACTAGGAATTTGTAAGGAAGGCAGCTTAGAGAAATGTAAACACATTGTAAACAAAATTAATTTGGAGAGTGGGAGAAAAACCCTTAAAATCCAACCAAAGGTTCTCTTCTCTCTGTTCCTTGCTATAAATAGCTTCAATTACAGTACAATACTCCTTTTCACTGCAAGTTCACTAGTCATCTTAATTATCTGCATTATTGCAGGTTTACAGAAAAAGCATTCCATCTTGTGCCTTGGAAACAGTTACCATCTTTTAGAGCAGAACAAGTGCTTCTGAAACAGATTCAAGAAGAAAAAGGATTAGAGTCAGAACCTGGGGCCAAATTAGAAAAGTATACGTTTGCTGTATACAAGATGTATAACTGCATTTAGAGTCTGGGGCATTACCATAAACTTTGTCCAATTTCCCACTGTCTCACACACATGCCAATGTGTAATTTACACTTCATTGGTGAATTTGCCTGAACAAATATACAGGAGACTACATCCAAAACAATAAGGAAATAGCATAACTGTGGGATGAGGGCTACCAGGGGAGGAGCATAAAAATAGCCACCAGAATAGCAGCAGCTGGATATGCTGCCACAATCAGCACCATGGCAGCCACTGCTGGACAAAGTGTTGCCTCTGCAAAGAAGTGGAGGAGTGCCAGGGGAAGGGGGTAAAGCAAAGTAGCAGCAACCAGAGTATGTAAAAAGATTTAAATGTTTTACTATCTTGCCTCATAATGTACCTCCAGATCTAGGTCCCTGATGTGCAACTTCCACCAAGTTATTAATATCTGACTCAAGTTAAAAGGACATGAGTATGTTCATTCTCCAGAATCCTTGAACAAAATCTGTGTGTGATTTTAAGGTAGCATGGGAGTCAAGTACTATATTATAGTACCATTGCAGAAATGATCTCAGAGGGCTGAGCCATGTAAAGGTGTTCTGTCTTTAAAAATAGAGATTAATATGTCCTTCAAATTGTCACTCTTAACTTACAGATTCAGAAACCTATCCCAAGTTAATGGCATTTGAGCCTTGTTTTATGTGGCTATTTAAATGAATTAACATAATGGGCCTTTTAGCCTGCTTTACTGATGTATGCCTTTTTTTGTCGTCTTCATTTCGTTAGCATATAATTATACCTGTATTTTTGCCATCTTTCGATTTTGATATGGGAATACCCTCCCTGTGCTAATAAAACTCAGCTATTACCCTCTGACACACTAGGTTGTATCTGGGACTTCTGTCTGATAAACCAGAAGGAGGTACTAAGTCTATAAACATTCCTATTTTCAAGATGAAAGCAGCACCTGCCCAGCTCAAGCATTCACTGCTTCCCTGTACACAGACCCTCCCCCAATCATAAAGACAAAATAATGTCTGGGTCAATTTATAAAATAATAGTGCTCCAAACTAGTGTAGCGGGCTTGCCTTTTGGAGCTTGGGTTGAGTCCCAGGCTTGAAATCTTGCTGTTTTGATTGGTGGAGCCCATCCGCTAATCAGGAGGCAGCAAGAGTAGTTAAGTCACTCCCCTTTCCTGATGGGAGGGGGAAAGGAGTTCCTCCCCCACCCCGGACCTGATTGAAGACTGTAACACTCAGGTCCAGAAGACTTCAGGGGTGGAGCCCTGGGGAGTATAAAAGGAGTTGCGTGCCCAGCACAAGGGAACACATCCGGGACAAAGAAGAGAGGAGCGGGGCTGAGGAGAGCTGCTCAGCAAGGTGAAGCAGTAGCCCAGAAGTGCCCCTGAAGACTTCCATCAGTGGGGAACAGCGGATGGCTCCAGCAGCTAGGCTCTTGGTATGCAGCACGCCGCACAGGATCCAGACCCTGGGAGCTGCGTGAGGTGGATCGGGTCTGCAACCTCTGGGGTGCTGCCAGAGACATGGTGCACAGGCCAGTCGATGGAGTAGGACCTTTGGAGTGCTTCAGTGGCTCAGGTCCTCAACCCCCGGAACAAGGCTGGGAGCTCGGTGCAGGGGGAGCTGCACGGAGGGTCTGGGAGCGGATCGAGCCTGGTGCTGCATGGGGTAGCCCAGGCCTCTGACCCCTAGCAAAAGGTTGAGTCCAGGGAGCCAGATGGTACTTGGGCTACTGAGCCAGGAGACAGGGCTGAGCCAGAGGCCCCAGAAGCCCTGCATAGCAGAGCCCTGTTCCAAGGGACAGTGACCCCCCGAAGCCCACTGCAGGCGAGAGAGCAGCCTGGCGCAGAGGATGAGGACCACCCTCCATGCCTGGGAGCCGTGAGTTGCAGGAAAAAAGAGGATTCCCACAGGGGAGGGGGAGTCCCCCCCTGGTTACTTAAGGGCTCCTGAAAGGGGAGGTCCTACTGAGAGGGCCCCCCTAAAGTTACCAGCTTCCTTGTAGGGTTTAGGAAAAGCTCAAGGGCATTTGGGTTTCCCCTTGGGATTGAGTTTATCTTTGGGATTAATCTGTTTCAAATCAGATACTTACCTGTATCTGGAGCACTGGTATAAGGTTTTATATGTCATTTACCCAGAGGATACTGTTTGTTACTGGTTTAGATATCTTATAAATATATATATACATTGTACGTATATTTATATCCATGTTCCTTTCCCTTGTGAGAAGTTAATATAAATACATTTGTATATAGTTAAGTCCCCTGACTGTCCTGGCCTGGTTCTATAGGGATGGGGGGAAATTGAGCAGTCTGCAGCTCCCACCCCACAGCACACCTGCCTGCTAACAATCCCCTTCAATTGGAGAAGGGGAGTATATACCCGAGTTACCTGTGCTACACTAGTTACTGTACAATCTCCCCACCTCAAATGTCAATGGATAACTGCATATAGGCCTTGTCCCCAAAATTCCATTTACATTACTATGCAGTTGTGACCAGAGTTTCTGCAAGCTAAAGCACCCTGGGTTCAAATCCCTCCTAATCTTCACAGACTTCCCTTTCCCTGTGCATCCTACTACTTTCCACATGTCTCCCTCCCAATTTCTCTCACCAAAATTCACCCAACCACCTTCCTCCTTTCCATTTCAGCTTTGTTACAGGCTGCAGATTTTAAATACTTTTCAGGAAGATTGGTCTTCCTTTCACACCCCATTAATGAACCAATGATTATATATTAAAAAAGGAACTTGACATTCCCAAATCAGCTGAAGTGGAGCTATTTCAAATTTCCATAGAACTGCAATAGTTCCTTGTAAAGCCCCAATTCTGTAAACACTTACTCATGGAAACATATTAGTGGGTTCACTGAATTCACTGGGGACAACTCACATGTGTAAAGTGAGTTAGTACTTGCAGGATTAGTCTCTTAAACAGCTGTCTCTGAAGTAATTAACATACTATTAATAATACCAAATTAGTTCAGATTGCATTTTGCAATTAGAGGCACCTCAAAAGAGTTTATGCAGAAGCCAATTAGCCAGTTGTCAGAAAATGTTTGAACCTGATGACACTAAATAATACTAAAGCAAAGCCCAAATATGACAGTAAAATATTACTGCAAGACACATTCTTCCTAGCAGTTTTCAGTCTTTTCAGACCAAATAATCACTTATAGCAGTTGACTATTTAGTAAATTAATTCAGTACCATATGTCATTATGGCTTTCCAGCGTTCCTTCACTTAGATATTTAATAAAATAAAACTAATGGCCTTAAATAAGTAGTCCATAAGTGCTCTGCAATTTCAAAAGCTTGGTATCTATATTTAATCGTGCCTGAAAAACAGGCTTTGGGCCTTATCTTTGTTCTTGGCTTGATTCAGCATGTTATTAGACACAGCTCTACAATGTATTTAATTCCTGATCAGACACACTGGCCTATTTTAACAGGGTGTTAATTATGTCCAGCTTTGCAGTTGCTTTGTAAGGAGTACTAACAGAAAATAAAGTCTAACTAAATTCTCATATTTCATCCATGACCATGGTTCCTGACTATACCTGTTGAAACCATTCTGTATACATTTATCTGTCTACTATAGTCCTCTCTGCAGACAATATATGTCCATAAAGATTACATTTATATCTACACACTTTTTCTCAAAAATATGCAGTGTGTATCTCATGCAAATATATGTCCACACCAGGTTTCCAAGATTAAAAAATGTGCAGTTTGAATTGTGTGCCTATTTACCTAAATCACATGAGATTACCACATTTCCTCATTAGCTGACAGACTTAAAGAAGAATGTCTGACAAGATGATTTGGAAGTCCAGTTCTTAGGAAGGACTTGTGAAGAAGAAAAGCAAGTCAAGGGATTTAGGACATTTTAATTCTTTTCTCTTTTCCTTGCATTATATTTGGCTATGCAAGTAAAAGGATGATTTTTAAAAAGAACTTGCAATATGGTTCCTTTCTGTACAGAAAGAAAGATCAAGCCAAAGCTGCTCACTATTTACACTACATTTTCAATTTTCTTTGGTCAAATTCACCAATAATTGTGCTATCCTGTATTGGACACAGACTACTTTTAAAGTATGTGATCACTTGAGCAATTTAGGGAATGATTATTTTTTTCTGTTTTACATTTGAGGCTTCTGGGCTCGAGCTAGGAACACTGATGTTTATATCATCTGTATACAAAAGATTTTACATATTTTTCAGGAATACACTGAAGAAGAAACTGGTGCTGGGCACCCTAAATATCAATGAAGAGTATTGATGCCATGTGTCTCACCACAGTTATGTAACGGTCTAAGACCCATACACAAAATTCACTATTTTCCTTTGATATTTAAATGGTATGCTACTTCCAAAAACCTATGTTTGAAGAACACAGTTGCAAGAGTAAAGCATCCAAAAACTAAGCAATCTTATTTCAGCTCCCTTATATGTATCCATTGTGAATTAGCATTTAATTACATGATACATTTTTTCCACCACAGGACTACTACCTCATTCAGGGAACAAGTCCTTACAATTTTTTTATCTTTTCTTCAGATTTTATTTATCACAAACCATCCAAACCCTGCTCTGAACAGAAAATTATTGATTTCCTCATGGGTGTTTATGTGATACTGTCAAAAAATCAGGGTGCTTCAGGCATTAATACATTTATCCTCACAAGTAACTCGGCACTCGGGAACCAGCAGCGGGAAGGAGAGAATCCAGGCACACGTGTGTCCTGCACGCACATGTGCCCCCTTACTAACTCACTGACCGGAGGCGGAAGCAGCAGCAGCAGCAGAGGAATCACCAGCGGGGGCAGCAACAGCTGATCCCCTGAAGGTAAGTGGGGCGGAGGGACCCGGCACAGCTGAGCCGGATCCGGAGGGGAAGCCCCCTGGGTCCCATATAGCTGAGCCGGTAGGGGGCCGCGCTCCTGAGCCATGCAGCGCGAACAGAGCTTGCAGGTGTTTGCGCCAGCGGGTGGGTAGGAAGGGCCAGGAGAGAGTCTCCTGCAAGGGTAGAGTGTAGACACCACACAGAGCTACAAACAGCAGCTTATAGAATGGTGTTGACGAGGGTGCTGCTAGGGCCTCTGCCCAGGGGGCCATGCCTACCCAGGGCTGGTCTGAGGCCTCCACCCAGACCGAGCCCATGGGGGAGCTGATGTCCACCTGCCTCCTGGCCTGTGGGGGATCCCCAGCAGGGTCAGGGGATCAGAGATTGGGGGCCCCCACACCTGTCCAGCAGGAGCCTGTCTTAGGGCTCTGGACGCGCAGGTGAGGGAGCTCCGGGAGGAGGTTAGCAGGCTGAGGGGGATCAGGGAGGCAGAGGATGAAATTGACAGTTATTTCCTTTCCCTGCAGGCCCAGGCACCTAAGAAAGAAGCATCCCGGGGAGTGCCCTCCACAGCATAGTGGCAGACGGTCACATCCAGCACCGGAGCTGCTCGCAGCGAACTGGTACCAGTTCCTCCAGTCCGACTGGAGAACAGTTACGTGGCCCTGGCGACCCTGCAGGAGATGGAAGGAGAGGAGGAAACCCTTGGGCAGGAAGCAACATCACATTCTCCACACTCCGAACAGGTCAAGAAATCCAAGCAGACCCAGAGGAGGAGGTGACGAGTGCTCGTCATAGGCGACTCCATCCTGAGAGGTACGGAAGGGCCTATCTGTTGCCAGGACCCCTCAACACGAGAGGTATACTGCCTGCCCAGAGCAAAGATTCGGGACATGACGGAAGTAATCCAGGCCATGATTCAGCCCACCGATTACTACCCCATGGTCCTAGTCCATGTGGGTACTAATGATGTGGCCAGGAGAACCCCCGATCACCTGATGACGGGCTACAGTGCTCTGGGTGGCGTGCTGAGGGAGTCCAGTGCACAGGTGGTATTCTCTTCCATCCTACGAGTGAACGGACGTGGAAGACGGCATGAGAACTGCATCAGAGAGACCAACTGGCGGCTTCGGCAGTGGTGTCTCAAGGCAGGCTTTGGCTTCCTGGACAATGATCCGCACATCACGATGAGGGACATGCTCAGTTGGGATGGGGTTCACCTGTTCCCCAAAGGTAAGCGTTGTCACAACCGAATGATTTTAGTGCCTCAGCACGATGGAATTTTCCCGCCACATGAGAGTCTCTTGCACAGCAAAAGTTTTCTGCTGCAACAGAAAACCCCGGTGCAAGAGAGTTCCCACCATTTCTCATGCAAATTTGTGTCCCGCTATTGGCCAGTTCTAAATTATTCCTACGTGGCGGCTAGTAATTGGCTTGCTGGCCGTATAAAATTTCGTGCGACTTCCGCCCAAGTCGGAGAACTTTGAGCACGTTGCAGAGTGCATCTAAGGATATCTGACTTGTGGCTGAGCTGATCAATAGCCTGATCACCTATCGATTCTTCTCCCCATTGCCGAGCGCAATCCTCAACGTACCCTTTCCCTGCCGGCTTAATTTGTGGCCAGATTAGCTGGCCTGAGCCTTGCCAGCTGGAGCAACTCATTGAGTTGTTTAAGCGACCGGACCACCTACGTCGCGGCTATTAGCAGCTTAAGTAAAGCTTTTTGCAACGAATACGCGTTGTCTGCCTCTCCATTCACCAGCCCGCCCAGTGACCGAGTAATTTCTAAATCACCTCGAGTCAGCTCCGGCCGTCCAGGACAAGCGTGTGTTCTCCTCTAGACTGGCGGATTTCCTCCGGTGGGCTTTAAACTAGGCTCGTCGATGGGAGGGGAAGATGAAGGCGGAGGAAGCTGTGGACCACCAAACGATGTGGCACCCACAAGGACAGCCCAGCCTGAAGAAGGAGAACATTGGGAACCTGCAAGCCATGGGGCAGCAAGCAGTACAGCACAGGTAAGCAATAAGCAGGTAAGAAATAAGGGGCCCCTTGGGATTCAGAGCGGGGGGGGGGGGCAGCAAAGGCACCAGTCACAGGGCTCAAGTGCCTATATACTAATGCTAGGAGCATGGGGAACAAGCAGGATGAACTAGCACTCCTGCTTGCAGAAAACACCTACAACTTAGTAGAGCTAACAGAAACCTGGTGGGATTCATCCCACGACTGGGCGGTACATATTGAGGGTTATAGGCTGTACAGAAAGGACAGGGTGGGGAGGAAAGGGGGAAGGGTTGCGCTTTATGTCAATGAACAATATACATTAACCCTCATCAAGATAGAATCGAAGGATGAGGCAGTAGAAGGATTGTGGGTTAGGCTACATGGGGGGCAAGGAGAAAGGGATTTGGTGGTAGGGGTCTGTTACAGTCCCCCACACCAAGGGGAAGAACTAGATTTGGGGCTCCTGAGGCAGCTCTCGGAGACCATAAAAACTAAGGAGGTGGTAGTCATGGGGGACCTAAACTACCCAGACATCTGCTGGCAGACGCAGACAGCAAAGTCCCACCATTCACGCAGGTTTCTAACCTGTGTACAGGACCTCTACCTGACACAGGAGGTACACGGTCCCACTAGGATTACTGGCCTTACTGGATCTGGTATTGGCAACGGGGGATGACATGGTAGGGGACCTACAGATCGGTGGCCATCTGGGGGACAGTGATCACCTAATAATAGAATTCACCATAAGACATCGAGTGGGTAAGGTAACTAGTAGGGTGAAAGTGCTAGACTTTAGGAAAGCTGATTTCAATTAACTCAGGCGATTAGTCAAGGATGCACTCCAGAGTAGGAGTTTTGAAGTGATGGGAGCCTAAGAAGGGTGGCTGTGCCTTAAGGAAATGATCCTTCGGGCACAAAGGGAGACAATCCCGATGCGAGGAAAAAGAGGGAAAGGGGCCAGGAGGCTTCCAGAGAAATCCAGGGCAGCCTACGGGTCAAAAGGGGGCAACATAAAAAGTGGAAACAAGGAGAGATCACCAAAGAGGAGTATACCTCCTCTGCTTGTGCTTGTAGGGAGGCAGTTAGACAGGCCAAAGCTACCATGGAGCTGAGGATGGCATCCCAAGTAAAGGAATAACAAGAAATTGTTTTTTAGATATATAGGGAGTAAAAGGAAGGCCCAGGGAGAAATAGGACCCCTGCTAAACAGGCAGAAGCAATTGGTGACAGACAGGGGGGACAAGGCTGAACTCCTCAATGAGTTCTTTGCCTCAATGTTCCTAAGAGAGGGGCAAGACAAGTCTCTCACTGGGATTGTAGAGAGGCAGCAGCAAGGCGCCAGACTACCATGCGTAGACCCTGAGATGGTGCAGAGTCACTTGGAAGAACTGGATGCCTTTAAGTTGGCAGGCCCGGATAAGGTCCATCCGAGGGTACTGAAGGCACTGGCCAACGTCATTGCAGAGCCACTGGCGGGAATATTCGAACGCTCGTGGCGCACGGGCCAAGTCCCGGAGGACTGGAAAAGGGCCAACGTGGTCCCCATTTTCAAGAAGGGGAGGAAGGAGGACCCGGGCAACTATAGGCCAGTCAGTCTCACCTCCATCCTTGGCAAAGTCTTTGAAAAAATTATCAAGGCTCACATTTGCGAGAGCCCAGCAGGGCAAATTATGCTGAGAGGAAACCAGCACGGGTTCATAGCAGGCAGATCGTGCCTTAATCTAGTCTCTTTTTATGACCAGGTTACGAAACGCCTGGACACAGGGGTAGGGGCGGATGTCGTATACTTAGACTTCAGGAAGGCCTTCGATACGGTATCCCACCCCATACTGGTGAACAAGTTAAGAGGCTGTAACTTGGATGACTACACAGTCCGGTGGGTGGCGAATTGGCTAGAGGGTCGCACCCAGAGAGTTGTGGTGGATAGGTCGGTTTTGACCTGGAAGGGTGTGGGCAGTGGGGTCCCGCAGGGCTCGGTCCTTGGACCGATACTCTTTAATGTCTTCATCAGCAACTTGGAAGAGGGAGTGAAGTGTACTCTGTCCAAGTTTGCAGATGACACAAAGCAATGGGGAGAAGTGGACACGCCAGAGGGCAGGGAACAGCTGCAAGCAGATCTGGACAGGTTGGGCAGGAAACAACAGAATGCAGTTCAACAAGGAGAAATGCAAAGTGATGCACCTAGGGAGGAAAAATGTCCAGCACACCTACAGCCTAGGGAATGACCTGCTGAGTGGCACGGAAGTGGAACGGGATCTTGGAGTCCTAGTGGACTCCAAGATGAACATGAGTCAGCAGCGTGACAAAGCCATCAGAAAAGCTAATGGCACTTTATCATGCATCAGCAAATGCATGACGAATAGATCCAAAGAGGTGATACTTCCCCTCTATCAGGCGCTGGTCAGACCGCAGTTGGAGTACTTCGTGCAATTCTGGGCACCACACTTCAAGAAGGATGCGGATAACCTGGAGAGGGTCCAGAGAAGGGCCACTCGTATGGTTAAGGGCTTGCAGGCCAAGCCCTATGAGGAGATACTAGAGAAGCTGGACCTTTTCAGCCTCCACAAGAGAAGGTTGAGAGGCAACCTTGTGGCTGCCTATAATTTCATCACGGGGGCACAGAAGGGAATTGGTGAGGTTTTATTCACCAAGGCGCCCCCGGGGGTTACAAGAAACAATGGCCACAAGCTAGCAGAGAGCAGATTTAGATTGGACATTAGGAAGAACTTCTTCATAGTTTGAGTGGCCAGGGTCTGGAACGGGCTCCCAAGGGAGGTGGTGCTCTCCCCTACCCTGTGGGTCTTCAAGAGGAGGTTAGATAACCATCTAGCTGGGGTCATCTAGACCCAGCACTCTTTCCTGCCTATGCAGGGGGTCGGACTCGATGATCTAGTGAGGTCCCTTCCGACCCTAACATCTATGAATCTATGAATCTAAGTACCCTGTGAAACTAGCTCATAGTATTCCCATTTTACTACTGGGAAACTAAAGCAGAGATATTAAGGCCAGAATTGTCACTAAAATCCATCAGTTTTGACTGCCCAATTTGAGACATATTAGGGTCTGATTTTAGAAAGAGCTTCTTTCTATCACACACACACACATATACATATACATATACATGTACAGGTAACAGACTGCCAATGTGAGCTCACCAGATTGGCTGAGATACTTACCCTGGGCTAGAAACAGTGCCGGTGAACTCTGAGCAACCCCAAGGGTGGAGCAGGGGAGTCCTGTCCTGTGGAAAAGGAGAAGCCAATCTAAAGAAGGGGTTTTCAATCCTCTCATTCGCATGGAAGGTGGCTGGCCACAGTTGGGGGCCCACCACCCTGAGCCCTGGTTGGCCGGTTTGCAAGCCAGGGAGGGACTGCCAGGGGGGGATAAAAGCAGCAGCAGAACTGGCATGGGGGCTGCTGACAGTGACTCTGGGGAATGACGCAGGAGGCCTAAGAAGAGCTGGGGTGAGCTGACCCAGCAGAGGGAGCAGAGAGACCCCTCTGAAGAGCCTCAAAGTCCCTGGGAGAAAAAAACAGAGGCAGTCAGCTGTGCCTCCAGCTCTGCAGCAGAGAGGGAGCTGCAGCCAGGTCTTGGGGCAGAGAGCTGGTGCCCCAAAGGCCCCATTTCAGTGTGCTGGATGTGCCGGGTATTCCGGAGGCTAGGGGTGGCAATTGGCCCCCCACTCCACTGCGGAGAAGAAGCAGCAGAGCAGGATTGGCACTCAGAGCAGGATTGGTGAGCCACGAGGCATGTGGAGTGCCTGGTTAGTCATCCGGAGCAGGGGTTTAGGGCAACGACCCCCTGGGAACTGCCTGTGCTGCTGACCCTCTGCCACTGACTGCCGCAGAGGGGACTCAAGTCCTTTTCCTTATTCTGCAGCTGATTGTCATCAGATGCAGTCCCTGAACTTTGTGCTTGGGTCATGCTAATTGCTGCAGAAGCCTACTCTTCCTTGTTGCTTGCCTTTTCAGTTGCCATGGAGGGTCACCCTTCAGCCTTTTGGGGGGGTTGGGGTTTGATACAATTTGATTGCTGCAGACCAGAAGAGCTTAACCTGTTGCAGTCTGCCACTTATTGGGAAGCCTGTTGGAGCTGCTGGGAGTGACCACCTTGCTTCCTTGTGGTAGCATCTCAGCAGTGGCTGAAAGCTGCCAGTTACCCTACCCATGGTTCTTGAGTCAAGGTTTGACTAATGCATTCTGGTTTGTTTTGTGATTGTGGTTATGCCATTTAAGTTCACTTGTACATAACATTTCCTATTATTCTTATTTTGTAAATAAAGTGTAAATAGTTAAATCAGTTAAGTGTTAGACCTTCTTGGGACCATGGGCTGCTCTTTGGGGAGCAGGAGCCAGCTGGATAGTAAATTGGTGCTGGCCGGAAGCCCTGCCCCACTCTCACCACACCATCCCTGATATTGGGCACGGGTGGCAACTATTGGGCCGCTACCTGGGTTACATACGTATACATGTATATGTGTATATACATACATATACGTGTGTGTGTGTATACATATAAGAAGGAGGGCTCCAAGAAAGTAAACACAATACATGGCCACATATGAATATTTTGATTTAAGTGACCTGCCCAACAGCACATTGAAATTCATGGCAGCACCAGGAATAGACTGTTATTTTTCAGGACTGCATCTTCCTTAACCATGAGACAACCTTTTCTCATCCTCTTATTCCTCCCTAAGTGCTTCATTTCTGCAGTCTTCCTAATGCTCTTAACACTGTATGTGTGCAACTTTGATATTAAAAAAAAAATAGCCTAAGAAAGAAGATACCATGGGAAGCATGTGAGCCCCAATTTCCACTATCTGATGGGTACCGACCTTTAGATCCCCAGCAGAGAATTATTCCTTTTAAGCTAATGGATAATTAGTACCAGATAGACTGTTCTTTTTGTGAGCCAGTCACTACACCAGGATGTGTAGTGGATTTCACAGCTATTTGCTAGCAGTAGATGCATGTACATCTCAGGACTCCAGGGTTCTGTTCTAGTAGTAGCTATACACTAATTTTCCTCTATGACCTGAGCCTGTGCCTCTCCCCTTCTATCCTTTCTCACTCTCCAGTTTCTGTCTAGCCACCCCACTGTACCTGGCACCTCCTCCCCACACCCTTACCAAGCACACATCCATATATTCTCTCCAGTCCATTACTCAGATACTTGTCCCCCCTCCCCTGACTCAGATCCTCATACTGTTATCTATCCTTTCTGCACAATCCTCACACTTCTCTACTCCAGGCAGTGAGCACCAAGAGTACCAGAGACAGCCCCCTTGCTACCATGTCTTTACTGACATTCCTATAAAACAGGACAGCAGGATTTTCAGTGCAACTTCTCAGGCCTGTACGATCAGTAGGATGGAGCATGTTCAGTAACAACAGAACTTTTGGAGTGTTTAGCTGCCAAACACATTCAAACAAGCCCCTTCTCAGTGTATGGCTACAAATTTTTTTCACAATATCATGCTTTTTCACTGGATCAGGCAGAGGCCTATCCCAGGTACAGGGCAAACCAATGCATGGGGTTCTAGAGTTTCCTCCCATAATTGGGGACATCTTTTTTAACAGATACACAAAATAATGTTTTACTGAGGCTTGTTCTTGGAAACAGCCCAGCAATTTTAACTGAAATTTTATAAAAAATATTCAACTTGATGCACATGCCTCACATGATATATTTTGACCCAAACTTACAAGCAACTGAAAGCAAAGTCTTCCCAGATGTCAGGGAACTTAACCAATATCCAATGCCATTACTATGAGCTCCACATGTAGTTCATTTGATGGCCTGAATTACCAATGACAAGAAAGCAGTACCACAGCTTTTGCTAGCAGATATCTATAATTTGTTACCCTCACTTAATGGCTTACAGGTGAAATCTTCCTCCCTAGCACCACTGATGTTTTTAGGAGTTTTCATATTGATTTCAAAGGGGACAGAATTTAATTTCAATTTACTCAAAACACAAAATTATTCTTCTTGCTTCCTGTATGCCGATTGTAGATAGTCTTGTATTACACTGTTACAAAACTAGCATGCTATCTATACCCGCAGCAGCAAGGGATTTCTTCTGGGGTAGGAACTAAATGCCCATAACTGAAAATAGAAAAAGTGATAGACATTTTGAGGGAGTACAGATCTCCCTCATGGGTCCATTTGTAAGTTTGTAAGACCCTGGAAGAAAGTCTGAAAGTTCTGCCAGAAAATTACTGCAGAAACAAGTCTCCATCAGTTAGATTTCTATAAATTTTTACAGAAGATTCCTTGTTAAGCCAAGGTCTCCAAAATATTTAAGAAAAAAAAAGCAAGCCAAGTCTAAATACAAATAACTGCAATCTTACATGATTGAATAGTTCTGCTTGCTATACTGAAACAGTATCTATTTTCAACAGCAGTTGACTTAATCTCATTCCTGTGCTAAACTGAAAATAACTTTATTACTGTTAGCAATTTAGTCACCTGCTACTTGCATTTAAGTTAAACAACATTTGCTTAAACTCCCCAATTAACTAGTCTTTAAACAGGCTGTAAACACATCCAGTAGAGTTTTTTATGCTCCTCCATTTAAATTGCATTTTCTTTTAATAAACATTTGATTTTTCTCTGGATAAAATCTTGTGATCCAGACTCTCGGCAGATTTGCACAAGCTGAGGATATGGCCCTCTATTAATTACTTTAACTTTAAAAATCTGTTTACTTAAAAAAAAAAAGTTTATAGCATGATTCAGAGCTAATCTGTACAAAACTACTGCCTGAAGTTTTCTAAACTTTGAACCATTTGCTGGTAAAAATACTTCAGTCATCACTACAGTACAGCTGTTTTCATTTACCTTCATCTTGCTTTTGCTTTTTGTGGTTGAGGCTCCCTTCTTTCACTGATCCTCATTTATCAGGGAAATGATTAGGGTAAAGCATCCATTACTCCCTGACTCATTCCAGAGAAAGGCAGCAGCTTGGTTTCCATGTAAGCTGCTTTGATATTGCATTCATAAGCGATCATATAACCACAACACCACAGATACAGGATCTACAAAACATTTCACAACAGCTGAGTTTAGCTTTTCCTGCAGGTATGAGCTGGACATAAATTTCCAAAATCTCAAAGCCCACTATCTAAGAACTATAAGCCATTGCCAGCCCTCTGAAAGCCCGTACTCTTTCAGAAATACATGTATAGGCAAGGAGACTAAGGCTGTATTCAGACATTACATTTGTTGTACTATGTACCCCTTCATAGCACTAGAAAAATCAGGTGTATGGACATGCACCCTACTTGTAGTGCTACAGAAGTGGCAAAAACACTAAAACAGTATTTCTGGAAGATAAAGTATCTTCTCTCTGCCATGTTTTGTAGTGCCAAATGTAGCACAGGTACATATAGTGCCACAGAGGATCTCATCCCTGAGAATCCCTTTATGCTCTGCTTTTTTAGAGCCTGCAACTTTGATCATTAGTATGGTAAGGTCCATTGACTGCCAATTGCTGACAGCTTGCCCTACAATTCCTCCTTCCTTAACAAAGGGGAGGATAGGCTCTCATCGAAGCATAGAATCATAGAAAATGAGGGTTGGAAGGGACCTCAGAAGGTCATCTAATCCAACCCCCTGCTCAAAGCAGGCAGGACCATCCCCAATGAGATCATCCCACCTAAAGCTTTGTCTAGCCAGGTCTTGAAAACCTCTGAAGATGGAGATACCACCATCTGTCTGGGTAACCTGTTCCAGTGTTTTACTACCCTCTGAGTAAGAAAATTGTTCCTAATACCTAACCTAAACTTCCCTTGCTGCAACTTAAGTGCATTGTTCCTTGTTCTGTCATCTGCCACCACTGACAACAGTCTAGAATCCATACTGTTTTGAACCACCCTTCAGGTAGTTGAAGGCTGCTATTAAATCCCCCCCCCCCCCCTCAGTCTTCTCTTCTCCATACTAAATAAGCCCAGTTCCTTCAGTCCATCCTCATAAGTCATGTGCTCCAGCCCCCGCACCAATTGTGTTGGCCTTGGCTGAACTCTCTCCAATTTGTCCACATCCTTTCTGTAGTAGGGGGCCCAAAACTGGACACACTACTCCAGATGTGGCCTCATCAGTACTGATAGAAGAGAAGAATCACTTCCCTTGACCTAGAATCACTTCTCTTGACCTACCAATGCTGCCCATTATGCTGTTAGCCTGCTTGGCAACAAGGGCACACTGCTGGCTCATATTCAGCTTCTTGTCCACTAGAACCCCTAGGTCCTTTTCTGCAGTCAGGTTGGTCAGGCATTAATTGTCTCTGTTGAATTTATGCTGACTGTTCCTAATCATCTTTTTGTCCTTTATTTGCTCAGCAATGGATTACTTGAGAATCTGCTCCATAATTTTTCCAGGGACTGAGGTGAGGCTGACTCATCTGTAGTTCCCTGGATCCTCCTTTTTCCATGTTTTAAATATGGGCACTATGTTTGCCCTTTTTCAATCATCCAGGACCTCTCCTGATCACCATGAGTTTTCAAAGATGATGGCCAGTGGCTCTGAGATCACATCAGCCAACTCTCTCAGCATCCTCAGGTACATCCAGCCCATGGGCTTGTACACATCCAGCTTTTCTAAATAGTCCCTACCCTGTTCTTTCACCACTGAGGGCTGCTCACCTCCTCCCCAAACTGTGCTACATGGTGCAGTAGTCTGGGAGCTGACCTTGCCCGTAAAGACTGAGGCAAAAAAGGCATTGAGTATTTCAGCCTTTTCTGCATCCTCTGTCACAAGGTTGCTCCCCCATTTCCCCACACTTTCCCTGATCCTCTTCTTGCCACTGACATACTTGTAAAAAACCTTCGTATGACGCTTCACATCCTTTACTAGCTGCAACTCCAATTGCACTTTGGCCTTCCTGACTTCCACCCTGCATGCCCAAGCAACACTTTTATATTTTTCCCTAGTTATTTGTCCAAGTTTCAACTTCTTATATGCTTCCTTTTTGTGATTTAGTTTACTGAAGATTTCCCTGCTAAGCCAAGCTGGTCTTCTGTCATACTTGTTAGTCTTCCTGTATATCTGGATGGTTTGTTCCTGCACTCTCAGTGAAGCTTCTTTAAAGTGCAGCCAGATCTCCTGGACTCCTCTCCCCCTCAGACTGACTTCTCAGGGGATCCTGCCCATGAGTTTTTTCAGTGAGTTGAAGTCTGCTTTTCTGAAGCCCAGGGTCCTTACTCTGCTGTTCTCCTTCCTTCCTTTCCTCAGGATCCTGAACTCAACCATCTCGTGGTCACTGCTGCCCAAGTTGCCATCCACTACGACATTCCTGACCAATTCATCCCTGTTTATGAGCAGCAGGTCAAGAAGGGCATGGCCCCTAGTTGGCCGCTTGCGCGCTTGCACTAGGAAGTTGTCCCCAGTGCTCTCCATAAACTTCCTGGACTGCCTGCACACTGCTGTATTGCCCTCCCAGCAGATATTAAGGTGATTGAAGTTCCCCATGAGAACCAAAGCCTGTGATCAGGAAACTTCTGCTAACTGTTTGAAGAAAACCTCATCCACTACTTTCTCCTGGTCTGGTGGTCTATAGCAGACCCCCACCACAACACTAACCTTGTTGATCTTATCTCCAGGCCTATCTCCAGTTTCATAGTGGAGCTTTGAGCAATCATATGGCTCTTTTACATAAAGTGCAACTCCTCCTCCTCTTTTCCCCTGTCTGCCCTTCTTAAACAATTTGTACCCATCCATGACAGTGCTCCAGTCATGCGAGCTATCCCACCAAGTCTCTGTTATTCCAATCACATCATAGTTCTGTGACTGTCAGTGACTGGGCTTATTAACAGGCTTCCATCCTGAGGCAGATGGAGGAGAAAAATGGAGGAGTAGCCCATTATTGCCCCCTGACTAGAGACCATGCCTTTGTGGTGACTTCATAGCTCTCTAGACGAGTCTCTGATCATATGTACATGCTTTGTAATACTTTGTTTTTGTAGTTCTGCAAAGTGCATCAGCAATTGTAGCACTACAAATGCACATGACGTAAATGTGGAGAAAGAAAAAAATCAGCCCTGAAAGATGAACATTTTCTATTAAAACTAGTTTGTTTCTCTTTAGATTTCTCTTTCAGCATCTACTTTAGAGTTTGGAGATGTGAGACAGTCAGGATAGCATTCAATTCCAGGCAATTCTGAAAAGAAAGTTTCAGAGATGGAGAGGAAGGATGTAGGGAAGACCAAATTCATTTTTGGTACGTACAGATGAGATTCCAGTGAAACTTCTTATACTCTACCTTCCTATATTGGGGGCAAGTATGTTCCAAAAAAAAAAAATCCCTCAGGTAAGTGATAAATCTATATTTTGATAAGTAATTCACCATAGGTGCATCTACATGTGCACTTTACAGCAGACCTGACTAATTAGCTCTATAGTAAAGCATCACTGTCTACATCTATACAGTAAATTAATTAACACTGCTGTAGCATAGTACTGTCCAGGATAAGTACTATCCTACAGTGGAATAGTTAGGTGCACCAAACACACATGTAGACAGTGACGGGCTGGCTGGGGCACAAGGGTGCTACCCCTAGCCCCCAGCCTGCACAAGGTTGCAGGCTGACCCCCCAGATCCCCTGCCAGCCCACGATTGCTCTGCCCCTGCCCAGCATGCTGTGGTCCCAGGCACACGTGTTAATGTATCTTGGAGAAATAAACTCTGGTGTGAACTGTGCCAGAATTTACTGCAACATGCTAATTGCATGTGTAGATGCACCTAATGTAAAGTACATATGTTTTATGCATAATAATATGCTGCAGGCTGTTTTCTCTTAATATTGTCTTTTTCAATATGATAGGGCTTAAGAGGGCAGTAGTTATGGATGAGTTTACAGTTCTTAGATGTACATGTTAAGTAGGATTTTTAGACTCCCTGGTCACTTAAGGAATTTTGAAAATACCTTTTCTTTCATTAGCAGTTTCTGCATTTCTATTGTTATTTCTAAAGAGTAAAGATTATCAATTATTTCCATTCAAGACAAGGAAGCTGTCCATTAATATGAATATTATTTCAGTTAAAAGAATGGGCAAATCAAGGAAGAATTTTAGTTTTGCCCAGAACAATTCAAACTGTACCTTCTTGAGTAGGAACATCTGAAGCATTTCAGAAGACAGCAACTTTTCCCTAACTCTGCTAATTAGACTAAATCCTTTTGAGTTACTTGTTAAACTGAGGGTCAAATGCTCATTTTTGTTATATATTATACTCCTTTTCTTGCAGTTTCATCTAAATATTGGTTTTAAGCAGCCTGTGGTTAACTATAAAAAATTCATAATATTCCTCAAGTCCAGTTGTAATACATTATCTGATCTGACAAAACCCATTTCTGGAATGTCAACACCTTTTCAGTTTTATCTTTCCTTTTTTATCTTGTGTTTTATAACTTTGTTGACCTAGGAAGAAGGGTGATATTAAGACAGAGGGGGTTAGAAAGCAGACAAAGTGATGTTACATAATACTTCTAATATAGATACTGCTCATTTTTCTCTATTCCACATCTTAGAGAAACATTGGTCAGCTAAAGTTTATTGGGCAGTTACTGTACATTCAGGGGAAAAATACAGTAACATACCTGACAACAACCATAACTGATATATAAGAATCAAGATGGAGGACAAGCATGATTTTTCTCTATAAAAAATGTTTTTAAATAAGCACCTGATAGCTTCACATTGTTATCTCCCTCCATAAGAATATTGAGATATTTACCAAATAATTATATTTGCTTAATTGCAACTGCTAGCATATAGTGCTGATGCATAATGGAATTTTAGAGGAAGACATTAATTGTAATTGTTTCTTTTCTACAGAGTGTAGAGCAGAGCAAAACATTCCATATGTTTCACATTTCATTATTTGCAAGAATATGGTATAATTTTGTTTAAATGAGTTGTTCTGCTCTTATGCCAGTTACATTCTGAAGTGCGTCTATCCCTTTGGGTCATATTTAAATGTATCCATCTCAGTATGCTTACTGGCATGGTTTTGTTGTTTATTTTTATTGGAAGAAGTGGAGCCATAGAAGTATTCAAAGTACAAAACTTATGAGATTTATTGTATACCTAATCCTCCCCCATCCCCCAAAAAAGAAACAATTGCTACCTGTATAAAGAGAATTTTCAGTAAAGAATATATATATCTATATCTATATATCTTTATCTATCTAGATCTATATTTTTTTTTCAGTAAAGAATATATCTCTATATGTATTCCTTGGTTTTTTTCCATCTTAAAATACTGACAGCCAGTAATTCAATTGAAAAGAAAACAGGAAGTGGTGGGAAAAAGAAGGCAGTGTTCGGAGACTAGATTAGGAAAAGGAAGTGGACCAACCACTCTGTCCAGTAGACTTTATTCTAGCAGTACCAAACATAGAATAGTAATGGAAAAGGATGATTATTTTCACAAGCTAATCTTGCAGGGAAAAATAGAGAGAACAAAAGAAAGTGAAATGTTTCAGGGAATGTCATGGTAAAAATCATCTTCATACCTGCCAGGATTTTCTCTAATTAAAAGGCTTCTGTTCCAACATTAGAAACTTATGCAAGAGTTACTTCAAAGATAGTTAGCCCAAATTCCTATTTCTAGGCTGTAAAAAACTATCCAAATTTACTGAAATAAATGCCACTCCCAAACTTCAGTCATGAACTGGAGCCCCTAAATGTATTTTTTCTCCTTGTACTGTGTTAGAACAGCAAGAAAGATATTTCAATTTGCACTTGATCACAGTGCCTACAGGAAACTGGAAAAAAATGCAGATTGGCATAACTGAGGAGCATTCTAGCCAGATGCCTTTTCTGCTTCCTATTTGCCACATCAGAAAAGGCAAGTGCTTTAAAGTCCATACACAGGATCTATGCCAGCTAATCATCATATTAACATTACATTGACCCTTCCTGACACAGTCAAACCCAAATCTTTAAAGGCAGTTTACATTGGCCGTCACATCTAGAGCACTCGGGTCTATAATCAAACAGGTATTGAAATATTTTCCTATGACACTACTGTTACTATATGAAAATAAATTACATTGTAACTAGGTGCAACTTTGCTGTCAGCTCAGCTTCTGATAAGGGATATCAGAGAGCAAGGTATAGACAGAATTTGAAAACCCTGAACAAATACATTTCATCTTTATCTTATCTCCAATATGCTACAGCAGGATGGGACTTTGTTCAGTGCTACCTCTGGAGTGTCTGGCTTTCTCACACGTAAGTATTCTTTCCTTTCAAAAGAAATGAACAACACATTTCCTTTTCTGCTCTGCTAAGGGTACTGATACACATAGTACTGTCTACATACAAGTGATGGACTGAAATGGGAATGCTTTTCACAGAGTGAGAGACAGGCAGGGAAAACACAGTTCTGTGCTTCAACAACTCAAGCATTTCACTTGCATGAAATCTTTTCCCCCCACAACCAGTAATTCACCTGAACATTATAATTAAATCAGTTTATTTAAAATTAAAAAATCTTTGTTTCTACTCAGGTACCAAAAGCTCGGGTCCTTTTCCTTCTCCTCCAAATTAGAGGCCTGAGCAGATAGAATGCCATTTAATAAGTGGGCAGTGTAGAGCCTGTCTGTATTCCAAACATTTTATTTATAAATTATTTGCTTTAATCAATATTTGCTTAAAAGAAAGTTCAACAGATATTTGTCTTTAATTAAATTTCCTTGTCAAGTACCCTGAGACAGTACTGCCAAGTTGCATGCCTCTGACACAAACTGAAATATTTGTCATAAGCATCAAGGGAAGACACACGGTGCTGAAGTAATTTAAAAAAACAAACAATCTTTAAATAGACAGTAGTGTTGCAGGGAAGCGAAGCTACTTGACTCAACGATAATAAGTAATAGAGCGTTGATGCCTCCCTCAGCAAGAACCTCTAGTTGGAAACATAGTGAGATAAGGCTGACTCCTGAATTTTGACTCCTGTCTCTGGTTCTGGTTCTTATATCTCACACATCCTGACTCTGGGCTTGGGTCCTGATTTCTCCTTCTGACTCCCGGCACATCTGGACTGTGGCTTTGACTCCTGATTCTAGTTCTGCACACTCTGGGCAGGGGTGCACAAGCAGGGGATCATGGCTCTGCCCCGGCTCCTTGCAGCAGTGACTGCCTGGTCTGGAGCAGGGGTACAGCCACAATCCCCTGCCTGTGTGCCCCTGCCTGGAGCATGCAGGCTACAGATCATGGCTCTGCCCTGGCTCTGGAGCAAGCTGTCCACATTGCAAGATCCCAGTGGCTTGGAGCAGGCCTCTGCCCTGCTCTGCCATGCATGCTGCCAGCGCTGCTGCGGCTGGTCTCCATGAAGCTGTGGCTGGACAGCTTTCCCATGCAGCTGTGGTTAGGGTCTCCAGGGAGACAAGTCCCAGCCATGTGGGCAGGAGCTTCTGGGAAATGGAGTCCAGCTACTAGCCAGATCGGCCAATTTGTCCACCTCTGCTTTAGAGGCTAAAGTGGGTGGAGCCTCTTGCCTGTGGCCTCAAGGGACTGGCTGCTCTGATTGCCCCGCTAGGATCTCCTGGACCCAGGGTACTGATTTAGGTTTGCTGTAGGCGGTGCCTGTTCCCCTCTAGTTCTGCCTGGATTTTAATTGTAACCAGCTGAGTCCAGAGTCCTGATCTGGCCTTATTACACATGCATTTTATACGACATTAACTTCAAAGCATATTCCCTCACAAGAAAAATATAGCACACTTGGGACCTGCAAGTCTTCCAAAGCTGTTCTCAGATCAGCAAATAGCCCCCGACACTCTTCAACTTATGAATTACATGTTGTTCCCAAGAATAAAAAAAAAAATAGAAGATTTATATTCAGCTTAACTAAATGATAGTTATCCTGACCAGATAAAATTAACTAATTCCTCCTCATGCGCTGAAAGTCTCATGATTATTATGAAATGTAATAGTCATTGCTAAATATTTTAGGTTTAGCATCAAGCACCCACAGTATAATTGGTGTGAGAGTTATTAAGGCCACTGATAAAATGGAAAAGGGATTAGGTAAACAGAAGGAGCCTTAAGTGAGAGAAAATAGTAGATTGTTGACCAGAATGTGGTTTGGGCCTGATGTATGGATAATCTCTCTGCCTTTAATCCATCAGAGTTCAGCTGTGGTGGCAGTGCAGCACCAGGAGCTGTCCAATGTGTGCAAAACATTTGTAGGTCCCCCACCACAGAGTGAGAAGTGAAAAAATAGATCAAAATCTAAGCTGTTTGTAATTACTTGGGACATTTTAATAGATATGTAAAAGAGAATCCAATATGACTGTCATTAAAATTCTTCAATTATCAGATAGTAGCAGGTACGATGATTATAAAGAGAAAAAAAGCTCAAAAATATATCTGTATGGTTTTCTTGTATACAGCTGGTACAGTAAGAGGTATCTGTTTCCTTAAACACTGTATGTATCTCAAGTGACAGGACACATTTGTTTAAGAACATATATTTAAGAATTCTAGCCATTCGAATGTTAATCTAACTGTAAAACACTACCTATGTTACATAGCAAAAATTACAAACAAGCCTACTTAAAATAATCCTAGTCACAGACAGTCAGTAATGAAGAGATACTTGAAAGATATTTATGAAAAATATGCAGAAAATTTGACAAGCATTTGAAACTTGGTGTGTGACATTGAGCCTCAGAAAATAATGTTTGGGCCAGAAATGTAGATGTGTCACCTTTCAAATCCATGATTAACCATAGAGTAGTTATAGTACACCTATAATACTGCATTCATTTTGGCAGACAAGGTTCCTTGGGCAGATGTGATATCTTTTATTAGAACAACTAAATAGTTGGAAATATTTTTTTGCATTTTTTCCAACTATTTTCCAATTTTTCCAACTATTTAGTTGGTCTAATAAAAGATATCACATCTATCCAAAGAATCGTGTCTGCCTATGTCCTTAGACCAACACAGCTATAACCAACAACTCTAAAGCATTCATTTTAGGGGACCCCAATAAAAATCTGTATTAAAAAAGTGCAAGATGGATATGCAAAAAGTTATTATTTAATATGTTGCCCTATAGATTTCTCAATAGACTGAGACTAAGTTTAAGAGTATTGAACCTCTACAGTTCTTAATAAACCAGTTTTATGGGTGCCTATAGATGAGCATGGAGGCTGCTGTAATATGCTGTAATTACAACAGATTGGAACAGATTCGATTAATTGAGTAGGCTGAAGCATGGTAATTACTGTGTTCCAACAAACCTCCATGTCTCATGTATCGACATCCCCATGCTTCAAAGTGGTGGTGGGAGTGCTTGAACTAAAGCTGGCTGGACCCGCTCGGAGCCACTCTAATTAAAGTGCCAACCCCCACCCTATCCCCAGACTATGTGTAAAAGTGCCCTTTAACTACTAAAAGTTGTTACCCATCTGACAATTTGGCTTAGAGGGGTTGCCGTATAAAAGTTATTTGTTTGTAGTGGGTTCTGTCAGAACCCAAGGGTGTGATTTTTGTTTTGTGTGTGCTTTGGCACCACTGAATTATTTTCCCGCCAATTTGTAGCTTTCTTTGCAGCGTGCATTTCTTCTTCGCAGCATAGAGATGCACGGTGCAAAGAGTTCCCACCATTTGTATTATAATTCGAGCCCCATTATTGGCTTGCATGAAATTATTCACACGTGGTGGCTAGTGATTGGCTTGCTAGCCGTATAAAAAGTTTGAGTGGTTTCCGCCCAAGTTGGAGGACTCCACGAACATCAGGAGGAGGAGACTTCACGTCTCATGAAGATCTCTAAGCACTGCGGAGCCTATTGGACCCAGCGTATTTCAAGAAGGCAACAGGGGTCTGATCAGCCTCCAGCCTCTCCCCATCACCGAGCGCAATCCTCGACGTATCCCTCTTCCCTGCGCGCAAAAAAGGATCCACGGAGCCTAGCAAACTTCGTGTGAGTCTATTCAGAGTTCTTTTCTTCGAGTACTTTCTTCGGTTGGCGCGACGGCCTCACGGTTCAGAGCCTGCAACCGAATGGGCTAGAAGAATGTTCACAGGAAGGAACTCTAGTCCGCCTCTCTTCTTTTCTATCTGTAACCGCAACTCAAGCAAGTTTTCCTGCCTGCACCGCGACCATCTTCGGTGTAAGTAAAATAATCTTAAATTAACCATTACGCATCCGTGCCTAATTCTAGTGTGTCGCCTGTTTTCTCTGACCCAGTGTGCCCGGGCTGCTGGCCACAGCCCGCACGGCACGAAAAAGGGCCCGGATCGCTCCCAGCCCGCACAGGTTCCAGCATGTCCCAGCACTTTAAACAAAGAAATACCAGTGGTATTTCAGGAATTAGCTGGACTTGTTATAATGGCAACAATTGTGTGTCAAGTGACCTGATGGTTTTATTCCACTGGATGAAAAAATACTACCTAGCTCCTACATAGTACTTTCCACCAAGAAGTCTTAAATATCCACACCACAAACTAATAAATAAAATCATTGCCACCTAGTATGATCCTCTTCTAACTAACAGCTTTCATGGTCTGGGTAGACACATTAATCTGACAAAAATAGTTGAGTATGCTGTTTGTGCTGATACATCAGTATAGTTTTCAATAATTGCCTTGCCACTGTCTTACCCACAACATACACATGCCACACATGCCAAAAACTAAACAAGCTATTTTCTTTAAAAAAAACCCAAACAAATTAACTCTACCCCCCCCCCCCCCCCGTAGTCATATGGGTAGTTCTACACTTAAAACTGAAAGAAGAGGTACTTAGCTGTGTTAGTCTGAAATCAAAGTGTTAATCGTAAAGCCAACAGGTGCTATTGCAGTTTATGTAGGGAAATGTAGCTAGCTCTGGTCCCATTATTTGTGTAACCCATAGCAACACCAGATTCAGCATCAGAAGCAAAATTCCTTCAGGACCAGTTGTCCCGGATGAATTCTTCTGGGACCATAGGCAGCATTCTCAGGCCAAACTTCATCCCCCCAAGCTAATAATTTAAAAGCTACATGAACGTCTTTGAGTTACAGTGTAGACACACTTACTGAAAAACTATTATACTGAAACTTAATTGCTAATGGAAATTTTTCATTTCATACCACTGAATAGTTAGCATGCCCCATAAGTCAAAAATGAGAGGAACATACACTTACATGTCATGATGTGTGGGTAATCCTAGTGAACCCTAACAAGATGCCTAAATTATCATAATTGCTAAAACAGGATTCTGCTATGTCTTCTCTTCCCACATCTAAAAACTTGTCACTACACCTGTTCAGCTCTTTGAATACTAACATCAGAAAAGCTAGAGACATACCCATTTATAATACTAAAATAAGTTTGAAGAAATAAGAAAATAAAAGGGGAAAAAAAGAAATAGTTTCCTTGACCATGAACAAAGATGTGATGTATATGCAGTTATGAGATGGGGAGTAAGAAGTATAGAATAATTCAAAGTTAAAAAAAAGAATGTAGAGAACAAGAAAATATACAGAGGGAAAACAGGACAAGGAAAGTTCAGACTCACCACATTTTGATGTCATATCTATTAGAAAGGATGTCCAAATATAGATTTCCTGAAATTTCTGGAAAATATAAATTAAAAGTGATAACATGGATTTTTTTTCTTTCTGCATTTACCTACAGTAAGACGGAGACTGCATAAATAGAATCTGCTGCCTGCATCTGCTGTGTAATTTAGAGCTGCAAAGAGCCCATTTAGTATGAAAGACATAAAAACCTTCAAATTCACTTACCAGATCCTAATTTAAACCCTTTATTTTTTAGATTATTTTTGTGACCAATTTACTACACTGCCTGGGCTGGTTCATCCACATCCCTAGAGGATGTGGCTCTCCCCAGGTAGTGAGAAGAGAGCTTTGTCTCAAGTGGCTGTGAGGAAATTCAGAGTAAGGTATTTCTTGTGTCAGGAGAAAGGGAAACTGCCAGCAGCACCTGGAGAAAAATGCTGCTTCTATATTATTTCCCAAACCACATCTATTTGTTGAGCTCACACTACTGCCATCATTCCACAGAGTCACCAACCCACCATCTACAAACCCACCAGCAGGGATCCAGGTTTCCTGTTTGCCCCAGAAGAAAGTGGCAAAACATAGATTTTCTACTTTAAAGGAGAAAAACCTGGGAAACTACAGGTTTACCCTTGCAGGCTGGCAGAGTGCCAGCCTACAAGGGGCTGCTCAAGGCTGGGGAGAGTGGGACACAGGGAGCAGGGGGTGTCACATGCATGTGCATGCCACAGCTTAGCAATGTGCTGTAAAGCATTGCCTGCAGCTACCTCCAAGTAACTCTATGGTGGAGTACAAGCAATGTGTTGAAGGGGACCAGAGTTGATGTGTTGGAGGGTAGAGTGGCATAGGCAATGCATTCAGGGTATAGGGGGCATGTGCCCCGCTAGATTTCTGTGCCCACAGTGGGGTGTGGGGCTGCAGCCTAGCTGGATCAATTCTGGGAAGGAACTGCCTCTGTATCGCAGCAGGTGGTACTGGGAGGGAGTACCGTGCTACCATGGCCACTAAGATGAGGCACTCTTTCCCTGCCTGGCAGCAGCAGAGGACACAACTCCATACTGCTGCTGCCACACCTCAGCTTGGTGGCCATGGTGCCACAGAGGTGGCTCCTGCCAAGAGCTGGTCTGGCCAGGTTGCAGCCCCATACCCCATGCTTTGCTGTAAGCACAGAAATCTAGGGGGGCACATACCCTTCCACCCCACCCTATGCATCGCCTGTGCCCTACCTTGCCTTGCCCACACACCTACCCCATTCCCCACATACCCACTCCTTCCTCACACACTGTGGGGGCTGGGACCTGAAGGTTGGGGGGCAGTGGGTCAAGAGTGAGGGGCAACAGCAGGGCTGGGCGGTGGTGAGGCACTGTGTTCGGGAGTGAGGGGGGACAGCATGGTCAGGGGCAGGGCACTGGCATATCAGGGCTTCTCAGCACCACAAAACACTGTGGGGACAGCCACAGCTGGACCCTCATCCTGGTGAGCGAAGGGGGTAGGGGGAGCTCAGATTTTCTATGATGAAAAAAAAACTAAATTAAAAAAAAAGTAGGTATTTAAAATTGACTTTCTTATAATGATTGAGGTACTGGTGGGCTTCCAAATTGCTTTGAAATTGTAAACATATCAATAAAACATTGTGTTAAACTGATATACACACACACACATACACACACACACACACATATAGTGGTGTTTCATTTTAATTGCTGGAAAATGCGGACTATGGGGGGTTTAATCAGATAATTTTACGTTTTTAACAGAGAATTTAGGATATTTAGACATAGGAAGCCAGGTTCCCTTCCCATCAGTATTTGTTTCTACCAGAAAAATGTACAATGTCATAGAAAATTAGGGTTGGAAGAGACCTCACTAGGTCATCTACTTCAACCCCCTGCTCAAAGCAGGGCCATCCCCAACATCACTCTAAATATCACTCCCCAATATCACTCTAAAATAAAGTGCTGCAGTCTTTGTAACCATCCTTCTGGTAGTTGAGAGGGGATTTAATAGCAGCCTACCTGAAGGGTGGTTACAAAGAGGATGCAGCTAGACTGTTCTCAGTCGTGGCAGATGACAGAACAAGAAGCAAAGGTCTCAAGTTGTAGTAAGGGTAGTTTAGATATTAGGAAAAAACTTTCTCATGAGGAGGGTAGTGAAGCACTGGAACAGGTTACTCAGAGAGGTGGTGGAAGCTCCATCCTTGGAGGTTTTTAAGACCTATCTAGACAAAGCCTTGGCTGGGATGATCTAGTTGGTGAAGGTTCAGCTTTGAGCAACCGGTTGGACTAGATGGCTTTCTGAGGTCCCTTTCAATCCTATTTTTCTATGATTCTATATCTGATAGGGAATATACTTCAGAATTACCTAAGCTTGTGCAATGAAAGCAATCTTATGTTTTGATGCAAATCTCATGTGTTTGGAGGGGATGAGACAGAGACATGTTCTAATTCCTACATAGTCTATGAAGTTACACACACAAGTTATGCATGTATATCACTTTGCTGAACACTGGCACACACAATAGCAGCAATTTGGTCATGCTTCAGCTTCAAATTCCTTTCCATCAACTGTAAAAACTTGTGGGGCATAAAATACATGGGGGAGGCATGAATATATGCCATTCTTTCAGACTTCCAGAACCACAATTAGGGGGCCATTTACCACTTGTAAAATAGCTCCCTGGACTCATATGCTGTGCATGGGAATTTACCCCTAGGTCTTGCTCACCTCCATGAAATATTCAGTAGGCCACCCTGGAATATAGTTTCAGGCAATCGCTCTGGACTGGCTGTTGCTCCCACTGATTTCAATGAGTAAAACACCTTATGACTTCTGTTCAAGTATGATAGGGACTTATTCTTCAGCATCTTCATGTGTAAAATGGAGATATGTAATGTACCTAAACACAATGCTGTTGTGGTTAATTAGTTAACTTGAGAGTTAACTAATCGGGAGTGCTATGCAAGTGCTAAGCAACATTATTAGCTTCATTTCTATTCATTCCTCTTCTTACATTAAAATATACTAAGTAGCCTATTGAAAACATTAGCAACATGGGCACACTTCTTGTGTGTAATCATGACTTATTAATGAATTGTTGTAATTTCTTCTTTTGTAGGTAGGTAACATCTGACCGGGCAATTAATTGGAAAAGCTTGAACAAGAGGTGTTTAAGACTAATACAATTCAGTGAAATATTAATTTCTGTTAACTGTCAGAACTATTAATCCTTTGTACTGGTTAAACCAGTTCTGCAGTCATAATTCCACACAAGTGAATTGTTCATCAAGCAAAATAATCTTATAGTTACGGATCCTTTCAAAAGTTTCCAATATACCTGCAGCCCACACTCATATAGCCAAAACATTTTATCCAGTACTTTTTGCATGAAAAGATACACCCAGCAAGAGCTCCAGAAATTTGTGAGAGGCTATGATTGGAGAAGCTGCAATGCTGGAACTTTTATCTCCATTACCAACCCATGGCCAGAAATCAGAAGTTGGCTGCACTGATGAAAGCTTAAAGACTTAATATGATACTATCCAAATAAAATGACTTTGGAACATATTTAACATGTTGTATCATTCACCCAAAGCTCTTAACTAATGACACTTTACCTATTAAAAAAAGAAAAGAAAAAAAAACTATGAGAAATGCAAGTATCTCATTTATAAGTGTAACACAGAACCAACAGGTTCAACACACACCTGGCTGGGATAATTTAGTCACAAACAATCCTGCCTTGGGCAGGGAGGTGAGATCCATTCCAGCCCAACTTTCCTATGATTCTAAGTTTTAATGGGAAGGAAAACTACTGAGATGCACTATAAAAGTTTATTCATTTTATAAAGCTCAAATTCAATGTAAAGGATGGCAATGGAGCTTATTCTTTTTGCTCAATAAATTCTACAACTTGTTTGAAGGCATTCCTCAAGAGACGACAGATGGTCAGTGGCAGCTGTCTTTCTGCAAACTTTTCCACTGTATTTATACCCAAGTGTACAACAGAATCTGAACACTCTGGAATTTCAAATTTTGACAACAATTTTTGAAATCCAATTATAACTCCATTCACTCTTTCCTATACTTGCGTAAGCTGAGTCCATGTCTCCCACTGCTCTCTACTGATATTGGAGGAAGAGAGAAAACTATTCCCTCTCCTCCCAAAAATGATTGCATGGAAGAAATGAAAGACTATTCAGATATCTTTTCAAGAGATGCCCATAGAACAGAAAAGTGGATAATCGTTCCAAGAAAAGAAAAAATAAGTGACAGTAGAGTGAAAGAAGAGAGCTGTGGTTCTCCTGGAAAGAAGTGTTGTATTGGAAGGGAATTCAGTCCTTCAGTATCCCAGGAGGAATTGTTCCGAGGTGGACTAGTTGTCCTCCTAGACTCCAGTGCCCTCTTCCCTGCCACCTCCCCAGTGACATCCTGGTCAGCAGAGCAGCACCTGATATGTGGGGAAGAAGGTGGGAAGCTCCTGGGTTGCTGGGATTCATAGATTCATAGATTCATAGATGTTAGGGTCGGAAGGGACCTCAATAGATCATCGAGTCCAAGCCCCTGCATAAGCAGGAAGGAGTGCTGGGTCTAGATGACCCCAGCTAGATACTCATCTAACCTCCTCTTGAAGACCCCCAGGGTAGGGGAGAGCACCACCTCCCTTGGGAGCCCGTTCCAGACCTTGGCCACTCGAACTGTGAAGAAGTTCTTCCTAATGTCCAGTCTAAATCTGCTCTCTGCTAGCTTGTGGCCATTGTTTCTTGTAACCCCCGGGGGCGCCTTGGTGAATAAATCCTCACCAATTCCCTTCTGTGCCCCCGTGATGAACTTATAGGCAGCCACAAGGTCGCCTCTCAACCTTCTCTTGCGGAGGCTGAAAAGGTCCAGTTTCTCTAGTCTCTCCTCGTAGGGCTTGGTCTGCAGGCCCTTGACCATACGAGTTGCCCTTCTCTGGACCCTCTCCAGGTTATCTGCATCCTTCTTGAAGTGTGGCACCCAGAATTGCACGCAGTACTCCAACTGCGGTCTGACCAGCGCCCGATAGAGGGGAAGTATAACCTCCTTGGATCTATTCGTCATGCATCTGCTGATGCACGATAAAGTGCCATTGGCTTTTTTGATGGCTTCGTCACACTGCCGGCTCATGTTCACCTTGGAGTCCCCTAGGACTCCAAGATCCCTTTCCACCTCCGTGCCACCCAGCAGGTCATTCCCTAGGCTGTAGGTGTGCTGGACATTTTTCCTCCCTAGGTGCAGCACTTTGCATTTCTCCTTGTTGAACTGGATCCTGTTGTTTTCTGCCCACTTGTCCAACCTATCCAGGTCTGCCTGCAGCTGTTCCCTGCCCTCCGGCGTGTCCACTTCTCCCCATAGCTTTGTGTCATCTGCAAACTTGGACAGAGTACATTTCACTCCCTCGTCCAAGTCACTGATGAAGACATTAAAGAGTATCGGTCCAAGGACCGAGCCCTGTGGGACCCCACTGCCCACACCCTTCCAGGTCGAGACCGACCCATCCACCACGACTCTCTGGGTGCGGCCCTCTAGCCAATTCGCCACCCACCGGACTGTGTAGTCATCCACGTCACAGCCTCTTAACTTGTTCACCAGTATGGGGTGGGATACCGTATTGAAGGACTTCCTGAAGTCTAAGTATACGACATCCACCCCTCCTCCTGTGTCCAGGCATTTTGTAACCTGGTCATAGAAAGAGACTAGATTGGTCAGGCACGAATTGCCCACCACAAACCCGTGCTGGTTTCCCCTGAGCATAATTTGCCTTGCTGGGCTCTCACAAATGTGAGCCTTGATAATTTTTTCAAAGACTTTACCAAGGATGGAGGTGAGACTGACTGGCCTATAGTTGCCCGGGTCCTCCTTCCTCCCCTTTTTGAAAATGGGGACCACGTTAGCCCTTTTCCAGTCCTCCGGGACTTGGCCCGTGCGCCACGAGCATTCGAATATTCCCGCCAGTGGCTCTGCAATGATAGGGATAGGAAGCTGCCAACATATTCACAACACACAGCACAACACATACACTCACACACACACAAATGGCAGTAGGTACATGTGTGTTTGCATGGTGTGCCTCTGGCTGCTGCCCAGAGCAGCATTCATTCCCCTTATCACAGAAACTGAGATGCATTCTCTCAAAAACTCAGGTTGAATCACTATCTGTAAAGTAGACATTTCTACAGGTGCTTTCTGTACCTTCACAAAAGTTCCCAAATCAGAAGCACACAAACAAAAAGCTGGGTAAAATATTTTTAAAAAGGTAAATACTTCCATTTGTCCAGTATTTTCAACATGATTGCAAATTAGTGCTGGGGGTTGGGCATGACTTCCCATGTGCTCTCAGACTCTGTGCAGCTCCACACAGTCAGGGACACCCTCTTCCCTGCTGATCACCCCATACCCTGGCAGTGCTTCTCAGGGGCAGCCAAAGGCAAGTCTGAGGAGAGCCTGGGGTGGCTGGGTGGAAGAGTATGCTGTAGGCTGTGTGTGTCCTGGAAGGGATGTGCCAGGGATGGGTATATTTTGTGGGTCTGTGTGCTACTGCTAAAGAGCTGGCTGTGCACATTACAGAGAGCCTGAACCCCTAATGTACCACTGCTCCCAGCACCTGTTAACTTTAACAACAACCTAACATTCTTTAAAGTTAGCAGATGCTGATTGTAATGTGTAAGCACAACCTACACTCTGACAATAAGCACTCAAACTGGTCATTTGCCAAAATGAAGCCTACACATTGATGTGCTTTTCCACTCTTAAAATACATGATGTTTCATGGTTAGGGATCTTCTTGTTTATTCCACTGTGTATGGATATAATGTACTTTTAGTACTCCTGAACTTTTGTGTTCCTATGATGATGCCAATCAGGAAAAAAAAATAAAATTCCCCTGGAATCAGTAATTCCAACGCTGTAAAAGCCTGTTCAACAAAATCAGAACCAGACCTTTCATGTCACTATATAGCCTGTTTATACTAGACAGCAGTTGTCTCCTGTTGTCATGTGCTTTTTTCTCAGCTGTTTCGGATTAACACCGCAAAAGCATCACTAATTAATTCACTATAAATAATACCTATATATAAATGCCAGGTTTATGAGTCATTAATATTTCTATGGGCCAAAAAAATCCATTTCCTCTTGCTAATATTTTATTCTTATTCAAATTTCCACTCAGGTAAATCTCCATAGGCCAATTTGAGGTTATTTAAATAAATAAAGGGCATTTTTAATGTGAATCACATTCAAAATCCATAGATAAAATTCATCTTTAAAGGTCATGGGAATGAACATCACTTGAATAAAAGAGATAAGAGACCCAACAGTGAAATTCTCCAAATAAAATTACATTTACTCCCCTAAAGTCTTTGTAAATACACCAAAAAATAATCAATTAAACCTGGAATAAGCTGCCAGGTCTACAATGTTGCTTTTTTTTTTGTTCTCTTCCTGATTTGCTATTCTCATCTTGAGAAATTTAATAACAGCCCATATATTAGGCTGTAACTTCTGACTGTGAACCTTGTTAACAGAAAAACTAGATCGTGAACAATGTAATTTGTGACATAGCATGATAGGAAGTCTAAAATTTTCCATTGGGTATTATAGTTATACTGTATGCTTTTGTCTGAGTTTTTTCTGTCACTTTTTTAATAGCCCACTTGTGGCAAGCAAAATAATGAATCAAAACTCTCACGACCTGCAGTAGACAATTTCTTTCTCATTAGTTTTTCCTTTTAGAACCTCTCAGATATGTGACTCAGATATGGACATGTTGACATTAGTTGTTTTTTGACAGCTAGTATCTTTTTTTAAAATACATTCTTCCCCTTCCCCCACTGATAAATTACTGTTTGTGTTATACACCAGTAGCACAGATATCAAGTCTGAAAAAATATCCCCTGAAAGAAGACCCAAGACCTTTTTCAGGAAAAGGAAGAAATGACATTGTTCATATTTGTGAAAGTACAGACTCAGGTTTTGGGGGGGGATTGTTTGTTTTGGGGGAGAGGAGTTTTGTTTTGTTTTGTTTTAGTTTCTGCACCCATTCATTCCTCTTTTACAGAAATTGAGATGCATTCTCTCAAAACCTCAAGTTGAATCACTATTTGTAAAGTAGGCATTTCTACAGATGCTTTCTGGACCTTCATAAATGTTCCCAATTCAGAGGCACAGAAACAAAAAGCTGGGTAAAATATTTTTTTAAAGGTAAATACTGCCCTTTCATAGATTCACAGGCTTCATAGATTTCTAGGGGCTGAAGGGACTTAGTAGATCATCGAGTCCGACCCCCTGCCCCAGGCAGGAAAGAGCACTGGGGTTATGTAACCCCAGCCAGAAATTTGTCCAATCTCTTTTTGAACACCTCCAAGGTAGGGGAGAGCATCATCTCCCTTGGAAGCCCATTCCAGATTTTGGCAACTCTCACCGTAAAGAATTTCTTCCTGATGTCTAACCTAAATCTACTCTCCTTCAGTTTGTGGCCATTATTTCTAGTAACCCTGAGGGGTGCCCTGGTAAACATAGTATCCCCTATTCCCTGCGGACCCTCCTGATGAGCTTATAGACAGCCATAAGATCACCTCTCAGCCTTCTCTTGTGGAGGCTGAAGAGATTCAGGTCCCTCAGTCTATCTTCATAGGATCTTACCCACAGGACCTCAACCATACAAGTAACCCTTCTCTGAACCCTCTCAAGGTTATCGACATCCCTCTTGAAGTACAGCATCCTTTGTCCAGTATTTTTCAAACTGATTGCAAATTAGTTTTCTGGGGATGTATGTATTTACATAAATTTTCTTTGAAAAATCATAAAAAGGGAAATTAATTAATAATAAAAGCTAACATTTGATCACTAATATTAGATTTCTGCTTATGTGAAGCACAGATGTTTTATAATTATTGAAAATAATTCAGTTTATGTTGATCACTTGCCAAGTGTACTTATACCCAAACACCACAATAAGTTTTATATAGGAAGATTCCTGAGCCTTTCTGGAACCACACTAATATCAATGAAGATTTGCGAGTTGCAAGATCAGTTCCTATTATTTTAGAGTAGTGATAATTATTGCAAGGGATTGATCATCCCACAAAATATATTTTATGCAAAGATTCAATTGTGCAGCTATCAGCTGCAATTGTGTCAATTTATATTAGCTCAAAATCAGGGGCTAAACATCTGTAGACCCAAGTCTTGCTTCCTGGGGAGGTATCTTTATACATTTTATAATATACCAAAAGTACTGAGGAAAATTCAAAGTCCTTTTTTTGCCTTATTTTGTGAAAGGCAAGCACATGATGTGTTATTGTGAAATACTCACTGAAAATAGTGACAGGCTTCAAACTGTGTGAAGAAACCAGCTCTTTGTCTACAGGAGATTGATAAACCTTCCACATCCACTAGGGCCTCATGGCTCACTACTCACCAGTCTTCTGCACCTCTCAGTAGAATTGAAGCAGAGCCACCAGTTGGAGAATATAATTTACCACCAGCTGATAGCACCATTTTTGGTACTTTAACATGTACATTTCATAGGGCACATCTACGTGTGCTATTAGTGCACAGAAATAAACTCCAGTGCATATTGAGCCAGAGTTTTTGCTCCCAGGCACTGTGTTTATAAGTGTACCTGGTATGACAGCACGTTGAGTCGGGCTGAAGCAGCCCCGATTGGCAGGGGATCAGCCTGCCAGCCCAGGACTTCTCTGACTCAACTCAACATGCTGTGGAGGGGTTGGCTGAGGCATGAGAATGGTCCAGTATGGGGTTAGCAGGCAGACAGCCCCCACACTGAAGTACATGTGCAGTTCTGTGGAGTAAAAATCTGCACAGTAGGTTATTCATTGTATTTACAAGTACTACCCTGCTGCAGAGTCAGTTCCTTGCAGCCTAATAGGGCCGCACATACAGACGTGAAAAGTTTACTGCAGAGGTGATTAGTCTACTCCACACTAAATGTCTCGTGTAGGCACACCCATATAAATCTAACATAGTTTCTCTTGATTTAAGCAAATGTGGTAAAGGTAAATGTTCTGACTTAAAGAATACTTCAGAATCCATTATTTTCACACCATAAACCATATACATTTGACATCTCTCAACAGCAGGTGGAAAATTAGTACAGAAAAGTATAGCAAGTCTGAGACATCTCTGCAATACAACATAATGGCAAAATGCTGTTTATGCACAGAAGTGTTTTGCTAGATAAACAGTAGAGTTATGACCTTGAATAGAAGATTGTATTGAAGAAGCCAGTTAAAGTAGATCGAGGACTATATAGTCACTTGAAATAAGTGCTTGGACACATCCTATTTAGCACTGTTAAACAGAAGCAAACACCTTTTTACTGACATGTATCATTTGTATCAGGCTCACTTTCTTCTTGCCTTGTTTTTTTTTAACTTTTTTGTACTTAAACTATGGTAATTACTTTATAGTGCAGACTGGTAACAAACAGTATTACAAATAATGATGCAAGCTTGAAAAAGATGTTTTATCTCTTTATATCTTCAGATGTTTCTGAAGACCTCAATAGCTAACCACTCTTGCATAACCTAAGTTGAAAACAATTGACAGCATTTTCTGTTAGGGCAGCACAGAGATGTATCATCCACAGAGAAGTTGTGACTTCTTCCTGCAACCTTTAAAGCTGCTTGAATCCTTAGGATGCTAAGATGTGTCAAAAAGATTTCAGAAGCCACAACAGATTTCAGAAGCTCTTCATTGTTGCAAGGGAGGAATGGAGAAAAGGAAGAATTTTGAAATCTGGACAAAGCCAGATTTCAATTTGGGGTTGTGCTTGTATTTGCAAAGACATCTACAACAGACTTGTCAGAGACCTACTGCCTAAATGACTCTGATGACTCCTATTTCTTATCTTGGTAAGAGAGGAGGATCTGATAGTGGCCATTACTATTCCAAGTAATGGTTAAAATTAGTTGGCCTGTTTTCCATTATTCCTTCCTTCAAAATATTCCTGCAATGACAGTTACAAGCAATAGTAGTACCACTAACTGTTCCTTGTAAGACTCTTCATTTAAGTTCCTTCAACTCTTTCTTCATACTCGATGTTTCCTTGACTGCAGTAGACAATAAGACTGTTCCAGCTAATGGTAGACTTCCAAACTGCCTTTTTCATTCACAAATAAAAGACAACTAGAGAATACCAGGGATATCACCCTATTTATAGGTCTGTATATTTGAAAGCCTTCTGGCTTGTGGTCTAAATCAATACCCCAGTAAGAAATTTATTCTTTCACTTCTGTGGAAAGAGAGTTGTAAGGCAAACATGGGTTTGTTCTGCAATTCCTTTAGCATTTCTATCAAAAAAGTTTTGTAACAATCTGTCCTACATTTGCTCAAACATATCTACAGTTCAGATGCTGGTGTAAGCTGTTCCTGCAGATCCCTAGATATCACTTTATTTCACTGTTTTTAAAGCCTAGCTAACTCAACAGCCATCAAAATAATTGACATTAATAGACTACCCATATTTTTCCCTTCTCCTACTAGCTAATACACCCATTCCTAGGAGGAGTTTTCAAAGACCTAAATTTACTGACTACAACTACTTTTCTGTGAAAAAAACCTTTGGATATTGCTGTTGACTGTTCCAGAGGATGAAAGAATTCCAAACCCCATTTTTCATTCACAAATAAGAGATGACACCAAATAGAGCCAGAGGGGCGAATTTTTGTAGCAAGCATTCTACAGATTAGCTACACATCCTCTGAGTGCAGCTCTGATCCCCTTTCCCTGCCTGATCTGCTGTTCTGCTTTCTGCTCCACGCCATGCAGTCCCTGTCTGATCAGATGCTCTGCTTTCTGTTCCCTACGCTATTTGACATTGTGCTGCATGTCCTCTTCCCAGTCTACCATGTGCCGTACAGAGGTTTCCCCATGCCACTTGTAGTATCCGTGACACAAGTTTACCAATCACAACCTGGAGAATATTATTAGATACCTTTTATAAGAATTAATTGGTATTTACTAGTTTATTGGCAACACATTTAAATACTTTGACTTTTAATTGAAGATAGTAAAATGTTCCTACTCTGTCATAATTATTTGGAATAAATTCTACTTCTTCACTAAAAATATAACTATGACCTCAATGAAACGTTACACATGATCAATGAGATGCATGATCAATACAATGGACCATCTATTAACATATTGATTATGACACGTAGGGCCAAATTTAACAGGCAAACATGCATCTGTAGCTGTACAGCCTGGTGATAGTGTAAATTAAGTAACTGGATGCACAAATTATTTGTAGTTATGTAAATTCATATGATCTGTAAAGTTTTGTTAACCAAATTTTAGTATGCAAGCCTAAGCCTCTGATTTTTGCTTATTTAACCAAACAAGCATATGTTTCTTAACAATGAATGTATCCAATATAATATGATGGTATAATATATGGTGGTGGGGGTGGCACACAGCCATCCCCACCACCACCCCGCGCTGCGCTGCTGCTGCCAGCTGCACAGCTCTAAGCGTGGCTCTGCGGCGGCAGCGGGAGGTTTTGGAGGCAGAGGCAGTCACCACTGGCACAGTAATATGCAATTTCACTATATGCGATTTTTCGCCTTTATGCGCTGTCTTTAGAGAGTAATCCCCGTGTAAGATGCAGGATGCCTGTATTTGTAGAGAAAAATAGTAATGGACGTCAGGAAAGGACCAAATCTTCTCATTCTCTCTGGGGTAAATCAGGAATAGTTCCACAGAATTCTATGCAGTTGTGCTCACATAAAATTAGCTTAGTTAGGAGGAGTCAGGCCCAGAATTTCGACTGTATAGAGTTTAGTGCAGCAGATTACTAATACAATATGACCTGACAATCCCACTTTGCCAATTTGTATAAAGCTATTTCTGAAATTCTTAGAAGCTGCTTAATCAGTCAGGAACAAGATAATGCAGTAATAGAACAGTCAAGGGGGGGGGAGGGGGAATCAGATAAAAATTACCCTTACAAGCTGCAATCCCATCATTGGGCGGGTCCAGATGAGTGTGCATCTTGTGACTCAAAACAGTCACAAGAGGCACACTAAGAACAAAAAAATGCTCCCCACACTGCACATTTGCAGCGTGGGCTCTAAATTTGATACCTGGATTTCCAGGTATCAAAAAAAAAAAAAAACCAGCCAGAAAAAACCCATACAGGGCACGATCCTGCAGCATGCCCTGAAGCAAGCAGAGGCTGCTCCAGAGATGTTCCTCCAGAGATGCTCTGGCATTTGGCCAGTGTGTTTTTATGGTGCTCCTGCTGCCCTAGCATGCTGCCTCAGAGTGTGGGGCAAACAGGAGCAGGGCAAGGCTGCGGCATGACCTGGCCTCAGGCACTTTCCCAAATAAGCAGTGACTGGGGGGGGCGGGGCTGTGTGGTTTCTGGCAGGGTTTGTGGGTGTGGGTTGTGTAGGTGTGTGGTGGGGGGAATATGGGGTATGTGGGGAAGGGTGGTGGGTGTGGGGAGATGGGTATGTGGGTGGATGTGGGGTTTGTGAGGGGTCTTGTGGGGTGCCACATGCCTGCTCCCCCCACCCCCTGTAGCACACAGCCCCTGGCACTGACAGCAGCAGCCAGCCAGGCCATACAGTCTGTCCATGAAGAACAAGCCCAGCCCACCCTGCTAGCATGCACCTTTGGGCAGGACCAAGATGGCTCCTGCCACCACCTGTGGCTCCTGTACAAAGGTGCGTGCTAGCGGAGCAGGCAGTGCTAAGGCAAGAATTCCTGGCACAAATTTGTGCCGCTCTTATTTGAGATGCTGCAAGCACGCATGCTCACATGTGTGGATGCGCCCTTTTTCTCCACTGAAGAAAACCCTCCCCTTCTCATTCAATAGCACTTGGTTCCCAACTCCTTTAACTTGTCTTTCCAATTTATCTACTTAACTGAAGCAAGATAAGGCTTGAAATATAGGATTTTCAAGCAGTGCAATTACTGATCAAATCCAACAATGGCACTTTAAGCAAAAGAATCTCTGTCTTCTTTAGGGGGAGTGCCAACTTCCAGCTGGTGTTGTGCAGCTGGCATGATTTTACAGCTGCAGTGGTAGCTGTTCTTTTTCTGCCATCCTCACCAATTGGTGGCCAGGGCAGCTGTCCTGGTGCCCCCCACACTAGTTATGCTACTGCATAGGGGAGATCTGCTTTCCCCTTATACTACCTACAAGTCATTGTTAGGGAAAGAGTGAAGTCACTTAGAACAAAAGGACATCAAAGCTAGTATAAATTGTGCCTTGGCTGGCTGATCCACAGGAAGAGTGGAAGGGCCATAGCAGGTCCATTTTGTTGTGTGTCAGTACTTATATCCATGCTGCAAGCTGCCACTAAGAAACTCAGTGGTGTTAGAATGAGCTTAATAAGCCCTGATCAAAGCAAGAAAATTCAAAGTTAAAGCGAACCTGCTATCCTTAAATTATAACTGATATAAATTTATAAAAAGTTTTAATTTAAGGATAAGTTATTTTGACTCTTCTAGTAAGTTTCTCTGAGCCTTTGATGTGAAGAGAAGCATATAAATCTAATAAATAACTTAATAACACTGCATTTTAAAATTTCAATCTGAAGGCATACATATGCTATATAATAGTAGACAGTGGACCCTGTCTATACAACCTTAATGTGTTTGCATTTGCATTTTACAATATTTCTTGCATTTACTGGCTTTTCTATGGTGTCATTACAGCAAAACCTGAGATAGAAAGCAGAAAGGAAAGTGAAAAGGACAAGCATTAACATAGCTATATGCTTTCAAAACTAATGGATCTTTCTCCTTGTTTATCCAAGGTAAAACCACAGAAACATAATGTATATTTCTCATGTATTGATACACTGTGTTGTTCTATGTATAAACAGGAAGTTTGTATTTTAATTTCCTATTAACCCTGTGTTCAAGACTTTTGGCAGTTAGATGATTCATAGATTGTAAGGCTGGAAAGGACCTCAGAAGATCATTGGGTCCAGCCCCCCTGCACCAGGCAGGAAAGTCAACTGGAGTCAGGTCACCCCAGCAAAATAACCATCCAGTCTCCTCTTGAAGATTTCCAGGGTAGGTGATTGCACCACCTCTGGGGGGAGCTTATTCCACAGTCTGGACACCCTGGCTGTGAAGAAGTTTTTCCTAATGTTGAGCCTGAAACAGTTTGTGGCCATTACTCCTGGTTTTCCTCAAGGGTAGCCTGCTGAACAGTTGTTCACCGAGCCCTTGTATTCCCATGATGTAGCAGTAAGCTGCTTCCAAGTCACCTTTCATTCTTCTCTTTTTCAGGCTGAAATGTCCCAAGTCCCTCAACCTTTCCTCATATGGCTTGCTGTGCAAGTCTCTGATCGTACAAGTGGCCCTTCTCTGGACTCTCCAGCTTTACCACTTCCTTGTTAAAGTGCAGTACCCAGAACTGGATGCAGTACTCCAGCTGCGATCTCACCAGTGCTGAGCGGAAGAATCACTTCCTTGGTTTTGCCGGAGATGCATCGATTGATGCATGCCAGAGTATTATTTGCCCTGCTGGCTACAGCGTCACACTCCCTGCTCATATTCATACTGTGGTCTATTATTACCCCCAGGTCCCTTTCATTCCTGATGGGAAAACCCATTACTGTAAAAGTTAATCTTGGATTAATCTTCTTTAAAAAATAAGTCATCTCTCTGGGTAAATAACAATCAGTCCTAAACAAATAGTGGATGCTCAAGATGTGCTAAACTAGACTGGGCTTACATCCAATCAAAACATTTATGAAAAGCCTTCTCATTTCTTATATTCTCAATTGATTCCTTTTCTGGAGAAGCAGACAAAACATTGTTAGGATGCAACGAGGCCAGTGTATTGCATTCCACCTTTTTGATTGGGTAATGATCTTCATATCCATTATAGGGAGAGAAGTAACATTTTGATGGTTCAAAGAATCATGTATGTGTAATAATGTATGTTTTCAAGAGACCTTGTATTTGCGTATGCTGACATTTACCCTCTCTGTCAGTTAGATTAACTAGCCAAATGTCAGTGACTAAATTAGCCATTTGATTTCTACTTATTGATGAATCTGAAGCAGTGGGACTGGGAGAAGAGTCCCTTGGAGTTGCAACACATGAGTCTTTGGCTCCTGCCACTCAAATTTGCCAGTTGCTCATTCATGTGAGTTGTCTGTCTGTAGAAAAAAGTGGGATTTAGCTGCAGCATCAAAAATAATGTGGAGGGTCAATTACAAATTCTTGTTGTCTATGAGGTTCACCAATTCAGAAACCATTTTGATAAAACATTGAATTGGAGTCTCCTAAAGCCTTGATCAAGATTACATGGAATGCATATGGAAAAAAAAATGGAGAAAAAAAGGTCAAAGTCTATTAGCCCACCTGCCCATATATTTTCTCTATAACATTCTATAAGTCATTCAATTTGGCCTCCCTCATCTCTCCATTGGTAACACACAAATAATGCTACCTTCCCCCAAACTCAAGACATGTCTATACTAATACCCTGGCAATCCTAAAACTGTTACCAAGAAGCATTCCTGCTTCTCCTTCACCTTCACATGCACCCAACTCAGAAATGCTGTGGTTAAAGCAGCCTCATGTTTCCCGTCCCCTTTTGCCCCCACTGTTCTGAAGAGTTGTCTCCAGTGTGTGTGGGGGTGTGTCTTATTTCCAGGTTTTACATATGACAAGCTGGAATGGGTGAGCAGGGTGTGCTGGTCGGTGGCAGTCTCAAAAGCACTTGGAGAAGCATCATAGACATCACCTAAATAGACATCACCAAATGAAGTGGATCAGCTGTGCTGGGATGTGTTCTGGCACAGCTGATGTACTTTACGGAGCAAAACATTTCACCCATTGCCCCACCCATTGATCATGCAGGACAATGGGCAATATCTTTCCTCTTTACAGAGATGTGCGCAAAAGATTACTGGCGCAAATCTCTAAAAAATAAGCCAGACGAGCACTTCTGGGACTTGATCATGTGCAGAACTTTCTAGTGCATGCACATGATCCCTAGGAGCACATGCCTAGGGCAGGTGGAAAGCATAGATAGCTCCAGACAGCCGTCACTGTCACACTGTAAGCAAATAAACATCATCCATGAAAAAGCAGAACAAATTATTGTTACTTTTTGTTGTGGCCACAAACAAAGGCATTTGCAGTGTGACAAAGGGCATGGATACCTATTTACTTTTGTTTTGTGCTTCCATAAAAATTGTTATGGCAGCACAAGGAAAATTTCTGTTTCCACACTAAGACTTATCTATTTGGTTTGCAAGCCATTGGACCGCAAGCCAATGTTTTGTATAGTGCTACTATTAAAGGAGATGAAAGCAAGAGAAGAACTTTATAATTTAGTGCAAAAGTCCCACCAGATGCTTGTGAGAAATTAGATGAAATTTTGTTAGTCAACAAAAGATTACTGAAGTGAGTATGATCTCAGATAATTCCATCGCTTTAGAAGGAACAGTTTTGAATGCACTATCTTACTGCACAGTAAATCTAGGCTGGAGTAAATGCATGTGTAGACATGCCCATTGAGATGAAAAAGAAACTTTATGATACCTTTACCAAGAGCTGAGCAGATAGTACAGGTGGACTTATCTGGACCCTGTTCTGAGAATGCAAGATAGAAGGATCCCCAAACAAGCCCTATTTAACAACCCCAAGGCAAAAAAGAGAAAGGTTGATTCAGAAGATTCCCGTGGATCAAATTATCAACTTGGGCAAGCTAGAGTGAATAGCTTGGGACAAAGTGAGTTGGTGAGTTGATAACCTCACATGCTTGATGCTGTGAGGATGGGATTGCAGCAGCATAATGAAGGGGGTGGTATGGAAAAGACAGAAGCAACTGAGCAGCTGGACTGGTGGCTGCCAGCACCATGGCCAGTGACACTGCCCTACCCATGTGCTGCTGCACCCAGGCATCATGTTATGCCTCTGCGGGGGTAAACTGGACTGGAGTAACCACTACAGCTAGAGCGGCTCCTAACCATTTTATCATTTTCTGCTTCCTTAAGGATGTTGCTTAATACCTAAGCAACATTAAATTTTCATCTGCCCTTCTTTCTCTCTGCAAGAAATCTGCCATGGCCTCTGTACTATATATTCTGCTAGATTAAATGCCAATGACATTCTTAACTTTTAATAGCAGTCACAACTGAGTTAGTTTTCTTTAGTGTTTTGTTCCCCTTCAGAGTCGAACATGTTTATTGGAATATATATGGTCTCTGACTTTTTGGGGAGCTGATAATAAATGATACACAACAGAGGAATAATTTTAGCATCTCCAGTATATAAAGGAGATAAAAGTCAGGGCCGGTAATGACCTTTGGGACAGAAAGAATTCTTTTTAGCTGGCATTCCACACTCAGATTGCAAATTCACATAGTCCCTTCCTATCCTTTTAACCTCACAGCTGAAAATGAGGTTCTGGTATTTAGACATCATTGAAAAAAAGCATCAATTTTTTCAATGTTTTTGCTCCTCTGATATACGTACAGAAAAGAAAAGAAGCACCTCAGCTACTTCATTAATCCTTAAATTGTCTCAGAACTCAAATTCTTGGATATGTGCAAGACTCTTGATGACTCCCTGATTTTTAAAACACAAATCCAGCAACTTCTCATTCAGCTGTTTAGCTTTACTCATCTGAACAGGAAAATTAGGACTTAATTACTTCTGACCCTTTATTCTTCAACACAATTCTCTGAAAAAGCCTCATTTTATTAAAGACATTTTTTTTTTTCCTGCACAAGGAAAAATATCTCTACATAAGAATTTTGTAAGACATATTTTTCATCTTAACTTTCTAGGTATTTCCTAACCCTCACATTTTATCCTGCCTTAACGTTCATATCCATTTACTGAATTTGATTTCCTTACCACCAGAGAACTTGTTTATTATACTTCAATGGCTTCCCTGAAGAACAAAGTTAAGCAATTTGCTTGATGCATTTACCTCTAGAGCTTAAAACTTCAAACCACCATGGCAAGATGACAGTGAAACCTAAATAAAATTGAAAATCAGTAGTACAGTAGCATGATGTACTGACCACAAGCATTTAAATGTCATGCACCTTCTATTCTTTCTGCCATTCTTTTTTGTTGCCTTCTCAGTGGACCCAGGTTTGTTTTAAAATGTGATCAACATTTGTAATAAAAATTACAAGAGAGCTGTTTTTCTGCTTTGGGAATTAGATCAACATTAGTATTCTGCCATCAGAAACATGAGGCAATTTGAGTTATTTTTGTCTGTGAGAAGAGGGTGCTCCAGCTCTCATAATCTAGTTCCTACATGTAATTGCACTAAAAGTCAAAATGCATTTTTACCTATTCAAAACATTTAACAGAGTGGAAACAAAAAAACACCCTGATAACAAACAAAAAAAAATATTTTATATACTCCTATGAAACACATTTCTCTTTCAATTTTTAACAAAAATGAATATTGGAGATGGAAGTGTCTTCTTTTTATATGGTCTCTTTACTCGGTGCAATTGCTTTTCATTTTACTTCACATATTCAGGACTATAACCTCTCAGGAACTGCTAAGCTCAAGAACAAAGATGTTACAAGTCAAACATTTACTTTTCTTCATCTTATGTTTAAGATTTGCGATCAGAGAAGTTAAAGAACTGACAGGAATGGAATCAGAGTTCTTGACTGATACCTAGGATAGATTTCATTCTCAATGGCAGTAATGTAATCTTAACTGGCTTACTGACGTCCCCTTGAGGATATGTGCTTGAGGTGAAGCATTGGCAACATATTATGGAACAGCCCCAGAACTTCCATTCTAACAAGCTGATGTAGATAAGGCTTTAAGTGAAGTGATGATGAAATGTTTACTCTTCAGGTAGCAGAGAGGAAAGGAAAAAAGAAGAGAGTATGTGTTTCTGCTTAAATATTGTCAGGTGTTTGACTTACAAACAGTAACTAGAATTGTCCACACCTGTGTGTTTTACTCTACTGGACTGAAAGGTAAATTTAACATAATTACCAGACCACATGCAGGCACATTTTCATCATATATATATATGGTTCCTTGCTAAACCCTAAGACTATTAGCTGTGTTTATTTGGGGCTGTAGTTGTTTGTGTTGGGAAAGGCTAGCTGGTAAAGCTGATCTCCTCTGCAGGCTGAGGAATTCACCATGGCTAGGTACAGGCATTCAAAAAAGTCTGAGATGGAACTGATCTGAGTTACATGGTTTTCTGTAAGCATCATAGTTTAGATCAGTAGTGAACAGAACACACATTTTCCCTTGGGGGGGGGGACAAATCTTAGACAGGTCCCACCATTTTTAAACCAGTCTATGTGTGCTGAACTTCTGTTCTGTAATGGGTCTAGAATGGCTTTGAATCACTTATACTGACAAAAGTGTAATGTCTGCACATGGCCCAGGAGTCTATCTTAGAGGGGTGATTTAGATCCTTGCTAGGGATTTCTTTTTATGCAACTTCTTTTTCACTTTTGATAGCAGTACATTGCAATGTGTGATTTAAAGGAGCACCTTTATTATTATTATTTCAGTATTCTGAAAGACTACATCACAAATTTGTTTTATAAAGAATGGAAAAGAATTGGAAAAACATACAATAACTTTGCTACCAAAAGGCAAATTCAAACATCATTACTGGGTCTATTTGTTGTCATACACTGATGCTGACTAAATGTTTAGAATAGAATTGATAGATGACCCTTCACATTTTGAACTGGTAAGTTTAATACATTACGTTGAAAATCCCTGGATAACTGGCAAAAGGATGTCATCAATGGTAAAAGTGACAGTGATCATATAACACTCTTGAGCAGAAATCTAGTAAAAAAATTGTTGAGTAGAAATCAAGGGCAATGAAACAATACAAGAAAGTGCCTGCTATGTGTCCCTTAATGACATCTGAGGCTAAAGAATGAATGCAGCAGTAGTACAAGTTAAAGGGAAAGATAGAAAAGTTTGAGTGAACAAAAGTGACTGTAGATATCTAACAGGAATTCTTTGTATTTCCATAGCAACTTCCATCTGAGGAACTGAAAGCACTTTAAAACATCAGTCAATTTACCTTCACACTCCAGTATATTAGTCAAAATATATTTTAGAAGAAACAAAGCTCTTTTCAGGTGACCACTGGATTCTGTTCTGAGAGCCAAGACAATTCCTGTTTTACTGTCTCTGCGTTAATATTTTCATTATCTGCTGCTTCTCCAATTATACTTCATACTACATGAAGCATTATGTGAAGAAAAAACAAAGACCCTAGGAAAAATTATTAAATATAATCAGCTTAGAATAGCTTGAATGGACAGTATTTTGCAAGACCTATAATCAGCACAAACTAGGTTTTACGGTTTTTTAATTCACTTTATTATCAGTAGCCTCCAGTACAACTTCAGTTCAACAAAGCATTTAAACACATACTAACAAGATTTAGGATTATCTACACTTAGGTTTTGCTATTGGAGATTTCTTGGTTAGTAGTGTGAAATTATAACACCCCAATTGACATAGCTATTCCAGCAAAAGCTCCAGCACAAATGCAGATGTATTCACAAAGTAATGTTCCTGGGATGGCTTACGCAATTTGAGGAGTTGGATAAACTGTACTAGCAAGGAACTCTTTTTAAAGTATTCAGTGTGCCTGTACTAGTAGGCTTTAGCTGCTGAATAGTCATTATAGCTTTTCCCAGAAACGTTTTCCTTTTCTAGCACAGTTGAGGCCTTATGCAATATTTGGTTAAAATACGGCCTTGGGGTAGTACTTCGTACTGCTCTGTTTAGAAGCTCCTGTTGCTTTCCATCCAAATAGTTTATTGTCTTGTGGCTTGTCTACGCTTGAATTAAAAATGCATATTAACCAAGGCTTGTTAACTAACCCAAAAGAAAATGTGTCACAGAGAAGGACATGTTGGCCAGGTACTGACATTATACTTTTACTGGTATAAGTGTTCAGAAACCTGTCTATACCCATAGCAGAATAAATTTTCAGCACACAAAACAAGTCTATGCCCATAACAGAAATTTAACACTCATGGACTGGTTTAAAAATGGTAGAACCTAATCTAAGATTTGCATCCCTCCCCCACCAAAGGCTGAAAGTGTGTTCTGTTCACTACTGATCTAAACTACACCATTTACAGAAAACTGTATAATAAAGGTCAATTCTGCCTCAGGTTTTTTGAATTTTAGTACCTATCCTTCATTTTAGCCATTCAAGGTTAACCTTAGATTGGACCTAGCCAAATGTCAGTTCAGCCTATTTGGTGTGGGTTCTGGGATTACCTGTGACTGCTAGAAAGATCAGATCTGTTTATCCTAGATTTGCCAATGATTAGTTACCACAGCTTAGTTTCCAGGTGATAAAAAACCTAACACTTCATTCCAGTGAAGACAAACCCTTTCTGTTTGTATTGCAAAGTACATTAATTGGAATATAATCCATTTTCTTACATGATCTTAGGGATGGTCCATGACACACATTCTAAATCATGCAATACATATTCTGCTTTCTAAAAAGCTTCAGCTTGACCCTTTCAGAGTTCTCAGAATTCCCTTGAGCATTGAGTTTGTGGCATATAATATCTGGAAAATATATTAACAAAATGAAGACAATATCCATATAAGCTGAAGATCCAGAAAATATTCACAGGGAAGAACAAAGCATTTTGATAATTCAAAAAGGGACATTTTCTTATTTAAATGCTTAGATGTATGATTTGAGATTGGCTGAAAATGAACAAATTCGTGAAGGAATGACCAGCCTCCAATCTGGTGAATGTGAAAAAAACACACATATACAATAAAAACAAGCAGTCTGAAAATGGTTACATGTTTCTATAAAGGAGTGTAAAAATATTACTTTATCGTCTTTTCTAACAGTTACTTTTACACCACATTTAAAGTCCGTTTTTACTGCCAGAGCAGGTAGCCTTGCTGTCTATTTTCAACTGATGAGAGAAGTATTAGATACTTTGTTTGTAATGAAAGTATGAACAAGCATGTTTTTTATGAGGGAGAACATAGCCGGTCATGCCTTAAATGTGTCATAAGTCTCTATCCCACTGTAAGCAAAATTCATCTCCCAGTTGTATTCTTCATCAACTTACTAGCTATTGGCCTTTCTTCACAATCCCCAGGTAGCAGCTACCAACACTGATTATTGCTTGGTTTGTTCTCTTTTTACTTTTACAGCGTCACTGAACAAACTAAACAAATCTGAGCATAGGAGACCTACAGTATAGTCCTGACTGCTGTTCCAAATGCCTATAATGTAGGTGTTTAACTGAATCTGCAGGGTTAATATATAGAGCACCTGTAAAAAAAATCACTTCCTGCAAGATAGATAAAAGTTAAGGGTTCTAGTGTATTCCTTACTATAAGCAATCAATACAAATGGAAATTGGGCATATATGAGAAAAGTGATTTAGATGAAATCATATTTTCTTATTCAGTAATAATCATCGATAAGTAGGGCTGGAAAATCATAGACAAGTAAGTCATCCAGTCCAACCCTCTGCCTGAGAGAGGATCCTCCCTATGTAAACCATCATATATAAATCCATTGTCTAAGCTCTTAGCAAAACTAGCAAGTCAACCTTGACATAACACAAGACGTAACACTTTAACCTGCTACAGGTAAAGCAGGAGGACCATGGCAGGCAGCATCCTGCTGGTGTAAAGGTTATTAATATATGCTTAAGAGATCCCAGGAAAGGGGGCACTCCTCCTGCTACAAAGGCTGGCAAAAATCTCTACAGTCCATACCAATTTGACCATGGGGTAAAATTCCTTCCCGTCCACAAATATGGTGATTGGTCTGACCCTGAACAGAGTGGCAAGACCCTTTAACCAGGAACTTCTGGGTTTGAGTGCCAGCAAGAGCTTTCAGGGAGGTATTTGCTAGCCATGTTAGTCTGAAACAAAAGCAAATGTAACACTCTAGAACTCTTGGTTCAGAGACGATACCTTTTATTAGACCAACTAAGAAATCACACAAAAAAATCTTTCTCTGCAAGCTTTCAGGCACACGTGCCGTTCCTAAGGCTCAGGGAAAATTAAAGATGGTAAAAAGTCCCCAGAGGTAGAAAATAAACTTCATTTTTGCACAGAGGAAGCTGAAGGTGGAAGTCTGTTCCTCTGGGTCCATGAGAGTGTCTTTGTGATTTGTTCTTTGATGTGCAGATAAGGCAGGATTCCTTCCCTGGTGGTGTCAGATGGCAGAAAGGCAGGGAGGTGTAGACATCTTTCTTGTTGTTCAGCAATGCAGTTTGGCACAACCCATCAAAACCCCTACCTTTGGCTGCAACCAACACCCAACGCTTCTGAGGCAGGGTTAAAAAAACCCTGACACATGTAGACATACGGAGGCATTCAGAATTGACTTTCATCCAACCCACCTTTCCACCTTTCCAATCTGTTGAGATCCTTCTGAATTGTGATCACATCCTCCAACATGTCCATAGTCCTTTCCAATTTCATGTCCTCTGAAAACTTGCTCCAGAAGCTTTCTATGACAAATTCAAATCTTTAACAAGTATGTTGAATAACACTGTGCCCAGGACAGACCCCTGTGGGACTCCACTCAAAACCTCCTGCCATTCTGACACAGATCCATTTATAATTAACCTTTGCTAGTGACTCTTGAGCCAGTTGTCTTCCCACCTTATAATAGTTTTGTCCAGCCCACATTTCTCCAATTTGTTTATAAGAAGACCATGTGAGATCTTGCTGAAGTACAGATACACTATATCCATTGCATTCCCTTCATCCAGCTAGGTAGTTTCCATGTTGAAGAAGGAAATCAAGTTTGTTTTACACTATTTTTTATTAGTGCATCCATGCTGAATTCTTGTGACCAGTCTTTCCTCCTCCAGATGTTTGCAAATTGAATTCCTTAGGTATGCTCCAGTAACTTCCTGAGTATTGAGTTGAAGTGAAACAATCTGTAGTTTCCCAGCTCATTTTTGCCTTTTTTGAAGAGAGGGACTACACTGTCCCTTTTTCAGTCCTCTGGTACTTTGTCCATCTCTCATGACTTCATGAAGATCATTGCCTAGGGCTTTGGGATCTCCTCTGCCAGTTCTTTCAGTACCCTGGGATGAAGTTCATCAGGCCCTGCTGACTGGAATTCATTCAGACCAATTAAGAACTCTGTGACTATCTCTCTTGTTATTTCATGCCCCAGTTTATCACCTTCCTTATCCAAAAAACCCTTATTAGGTGTCTGGTTGTGGCTTAATTTTTTTGTAAAGACTGAGGCAAAGTAGCTGTTGAGTATCTCCACCTTCTTTGCATCTTCTGTTCTGCATGGCTAGTTAACAGTGGACCCATAGCTTCCTTGGTCCTTCTTTTCTGGCCAGCATACTTATGGAACCCTTTCTTGTTGTCTTTAATGTCCAAATGTTTTATGTATTATATTTTTAGTAGAGGATACAACTAGGGGATCATCTATCTTTGATCTTGTCCTGACCAACAGGGTAGAACTGATGGGGAATACTCTAGAATTCCAGATCCTGAGACAGGGAGAGCATGAGGTCAGCAAGATTAGGATGCTAGATTTCAAAAAGGCAGATTTCTTTTGACTCAAGTTGCTAATAGGCATAGTGTCATGGGAGGATAGATTGGAGGATAAAGGTACACATGAGGGCTGGAATCTTGTAAGGGCACAGTATTGGAAGCCCAACAAGAAATTGTCCTGACACAATGCAAGCACAGGAAGAATGGCAAGACAAAAATGTGGCTGCACAAGGAGCTTCTAAAATGCCTCAAATGAAAAAGGAAAGCATACAGGCAATGAAAGAACGGGCAGGTCACCAAAGACACATATCAGGAAATAGCAAAAACCTTCAGAGACATAATCAAGAAGGTAAAGATAAGGAATGAGCTGTACCTGGCAAAGGATGTTAAGGACAACAAGAAGAGGTTCAACATGTTTATTAAGGATTTGGATGCTGGGAGTGAAAGCTTCTTGAGCAAGTTTGTGGGTGACATGAAACTAGGGTAGCTATCATAGAGGACAGTCCAGTTATCATCTGTCCTCTATTGATAGGAAACCAGATGCCTTTATGTCCTCTATCAATGGAGGCTTGAGGACAGAGTAGCAGAAAACTGGAATGTCCTTTGTGATGGCCACCCTGCATGAAACTGGGAAGAATTGTAAACACATTGGAAGATGCAAGTACAATTCAGAAGAATCTCGACAGATTGGAAAATTGGGCTAGAACTAACAGGTTGAAGTTCAATGCTAACAAATGCAAGGTGCTATGCCTTAGGAGGAATAATCAAAAACATAAATATAAAATGGGGGACACCTGGTTGGATGGCAGCACTGTGGAAAAGTACTTGGGAATCTTGGTAGACCACAGATTCAATATGAGTCAGCAGTGTGATGCAGCCACACAAAAGGCCAATGTGGGTTTGGGCTGCATTAATAGAAGCATTAGGTACAAAACACGGGAGGTGATAGTGCTTTCTTTTTCAACACTGGTTACGCCTCATTTGGAGTACTGTGTGCAGTTCTGGGCTCCACATTTTAAAAAGGATGTGGAGACATTAGAGAGAATCCAGAGGTGGGCAACAAAGATGATCAAGAGCTTGGAATGTAAGTCCTATGAGCAGAGGCTGAAGGAGCTAGGCATGCTCAGCTTGCAGAAAAGACACTGTAGAGGGAACACAGGGGATAGCAGTCTTCAAATACTTGAATGTCTGCCATAAAGAAAAGGGAGAGCATCTATTCTCTCTTGTTACAGAGAGGAGAACACGGACCAATGGCATGAAGTTCCAGCAAAGTAAATTTAGATTGGGTATCTGGAAAAAACATTTCTTCACTTTGAAAATAGTGTGTCAGTGGACTAGACTGCCTGGGGAAGCTATAGAATCTCCAACACTGGAGGTGTTCAAGAATAGGCTAGATGGCTACTAAATAGGAATGAATTAGGTGTAGCTATGCCTATTTTCTACCACAGGCATTTCCCCTGTTTCTGGGCTTTTCTGGTTGCTTCTGTCCCATTCTCCCTCCCCCCCCCCCAACACCCCGCTATATATGTCAGGGTGTTTTTAAGTCTCCCCAGAGGCACTGGGTGTTGGTTATAGCTAAGACCAGGGACTTCAGCCTCCAAGAGATTCCTGGGTAGAGGGTCTTTCCCCTCCACTGAGGCTCAGATCAATCATTATATTTGGGGTCAGGAAGAAATTTTACCCTATGGTCAGACTGGACTGTGGGGATTTTTCCTTTCTCTGTAGCAGAAGGCATGGCCCTCTATCCAGGACCAGTTGAGTGTATATCTGACAACATTTTATAGAAACAGGACATTGGCTACCATTGGTGTATCTCCTTTACCTGTGGCAGGTTAGGGTGTTAGGTCTATATTGTGTCAGGGTTGAGGGTAGTCTTACATATAGTTTTAAATTATGGTTGTAGGAGGTGGTTTTGATAGGGATGATCCTGCCTCAGGCAGGAGGTTGGACCTAGGTGACCTCTGGAGGTCTCTTCCAGCCCTACTTCTCGATGAATGTAGATTCTGTGAGGGGGTGGGGAACAAATATCAGTAGCCCATTGTACTGGGCGCTGCATATACTGTGTAAAATTCAGTCTCTGCCCAAACATCTTACAATCTAGGAAGAGAAGACAAATGTTGATAGGAGAAATACAGGCAGATGGAAATAAAGTTACTTGCCTAGATTTACAAAGGGAATGTCTACATGTATCCCTATGGAGCCTTTGTTACTGTGCCATGATTTAGTACTTCCTTTTGGAATTACTACATGGCAGCACAGTAACAGCATGTACTGCACCATGCTGGCAGTACACAGCTATTTTTCGCCCCTACATCGCTGTAGCAATCTGCTATAACGAAGGAGCATGTTGCTACAGGGACGTAGCATCACGTGTAGACATGCCCACAATAACTCACTAATGGAGCAAGCAATGACTCCTAGGTTTCCTTAATTTGAGGCTACTGAGAGAGGACCAGCCACTGCTGCCAATCTAGGTCAAAGGGTTTGCAAGATATCACAGGGCCAGCTAGAGGTCAACATAAAGCTTGCCTCAAAGAGCTGGCTGGCCACAATGTACTGGCTTACCATCTCCATTCCCAAATATAAATCTATTACTTAATATTATTTTTTTCAAATAAGCAATTGCTGTAGCTTCCAATTGGATATAATGTGGTCCTAAATAAGTGAGGATAATCTCCATGCAATCTCAAATAGGACATGCTCCCTCTAATATATTGTGCTTCACTGTACAGAAACAGTTTGAGAGCCCCTGCCCTATATGAACTCACATATGTATAGTGCAAAATATTAAGTAATGATATTCCTGAGATATCCTCATATAATTTCACAGTACAACTCATGACCAAAGAATACAAATGCCCAGATCCATGGCTTGTGTACAACAAACCAGTTCTATTAAAAGAAGCTTGGACTAGGTGTTGTTCTAAAGAAGGACTGCTCCAAGTACATTATCTAGCTGAGTGGAAATGCTATGATTCTGAACCAAAAGTAATGTTTCAACTAGAATTTTTGGGGAAAGATGGGGTACTAGTGGGTTAGAAAATCAAAACCATTTTTGCACAAGTGTAACATGAAGAGGTAAGTTAATGTGCAGGCATAACATAAGAAACATAAGTTTTAAGGAAGAGTAGTAATGAGCTCACTTTCTTCAGGGTTTTTGGATTACTGCAAAGAACTGGTGCATGAAGATACTGAGATAAAAGAATAAACATCTGTTATAATTATAGCTCTGTTTTCTGAAATAAAACAAAACAGGAAGGAATTAACACCAGGCTTACAAGATTTGTTCCATTTTCTATAAGCTTCAGTTCACTGACTTCTACATTACTTCTAACATTTATATTATTACTTTTATATTAATGCAAACACAGAACACATAGGTAGCAAGGAAGTTCTGTGCTGCATTTAAAAACGAAATGTGTACACACAAAGTGTGAGAATCTTTCTATCTCAGTAATTCATCATAACAAAACTAATCAGGGTAGGTATAATCATGTAAGCACCTAAGACCTTTCCTTAGATCCCCAGCTGAGCTAAACATTGCAGATGTATGGGCTTGAATTCAACAGATAATCTTTCTTTCAAACAAAATATTTTGATAAGAGAATGCTAGTTAAAAAACTGCTAAGATCCCATTACCAAGAAAAAAATTGAAGATTAGAATATGCATAATAAGCATGATAGATATATTCCAAAGTGTTCTTGGTAATTTTAATCAGCTGCTGTTCCACCTGGAAGTGTTGTTTCCCCTCCATACCTAAAGCTAACAGTTATTCCCTATAGTAGTAAATGATAGAAAATTCTTCCTAATATCCAAATAAATTCACTTTTACTTAATTTTAGTTTATATTCTTTATATACATGTAAAGGAATATTGTACCTATAAGAGAACAAACCTGTGAACAGTAGTTGAAGAAGTCCTTCATATCATACTGTACCAGTTTGGGCTAAATTAATGGAGACTTTCCAAACAACATTTCTGTTCACTCAGATATTCTCAGGCAAATCTTTCCTATTATTCATGAAATCCTATTCTGTAGTAAGAACTGCCTCTGATAAACTGTTTTCTGTTATCAAATTTGCCCATTACTTTGGGGTGTGCTCATTTATTAGGGATAGTTTCTAGGGTCTTGGTGATTCTGTCAATGTGCTGCTTGTGTTACTATACGGAGCTGTATTTCTCCCTTCTGCAAGCCCTCACCCCCAGTGGAGCTATCTTGCAGGACTCAGTCTCAATGGGACTGGGTTCCTCCAGTCACCAAATCAGTCATACACACAAACACACACAAATTAACGTGACACGCCTGATCTGGCCGGGCTGATCAGCATGGACAGGCTGACACCCTCATATGCCAAGAATCAGTTCATAAGAGAAACAATAAAATGCAGTCAGACACAAGCACACAGGTAAACAGAATCCCTCTGAATCTGGCTGGGTGTCCAGCTGACACCCTCATGGGCCAGCATTCAGTTCATAAGGGCACGTCTGAGTCAAACTGGGTCAATCAGCCTGTACAAGCTGATCCCCTTATGTGTTTCAAACTCAGCACGTCCCAATCTTTGGCCTCTTGATGAGCAGACCCCACAATAATTTGGGCTTCACAGGGATCTTTAGCATAGGTAAAAGAAGCGTTGCTGCAGAGCACAGGAGGAAAAAGAAGCAGAGAAGGAAAAATATACCCAATTACTACCAGTTTGCCTATAAAAGTTATTTATTGCTAAGCATATGAAATATATAATAGTACTAGTAGTAATAGACATGCAAAAGAAAAACAAACACAAACAATGACAATACTACCCTGGTTTCACTAAGTATTTGGGGAAACTTAGCTCAAGCTTAACTGATACAGTTCAGGTTCAGAAGTTTATGCCTAGAAAGAAGAGAGAACGCTGGGAATCTCACCGAGTCCACGGTACCCAGGCTGCAAAGCTGACAGGCACAGTCCGTAGCACAATCCTTGAAGAGAGAGATGATCTGTTCTTCCAGTGTCCCAAGAATGACAGGGGATGGTGTCAGCACAGGAGTTTTCTTCTTCTTTCCTTTTTCTCCCTCTTTCCTCCTGCTTCTTCTTTTTCTTTCTCTTTCTTCTTTTTTTTTTTAAGCACACACACTTACAGATTTTTATACCCTCAGTTCAGCTGCTTCGAAGCACCCTCAGTAGTGTAAATCATTGTCTTTTCTATTGACAAGGGGTTATCTGGTTTGGACCATCTCAGGAAACTGATTGATAATCAGGAAACACTTAAGATTAGGGAGTAACCCAAATACTTGGGAGCCAGCTTGAGATTCCTGTGGATGGCAGATATACTGATGGGATATCTCATGGTTTCTTCAGGAACAATAGATAGCTTGCAGCATCAGGATTTTGGATTTTTACTTGTTGTGCACAAGCCTCAGCTTAGCATGACTTTTCCAGATTTTACTATAGTCTTTTAACAGACTTAAAGCAATTATTGGGGTGCTCATAACCTTTTGTGGAGAGGACTCCCACCAGTCGTCTCGGGAAAGATACGACAACACCTGGGATTAGGGCTCCAGCAGGCTGGATGCTGTGATGAACCCTTAACCATTGTTCAAATGTTGCCCATACCCCCTCTGACTCGGTCTCTTGCCTCAGCATTCCCTAACCCAGCAACCGAGTTTTAGTCAATCAAGTTTAAATAGGCCTCCCATAGTGGGACCGGGGAATGTACGGCCCGAGATGCCTATTAAACTTAGAGCTGTGTGTGTGTGTCTGGGGGGAGAAAAGTCCTTAGCAAATCCAGATTAGAACTGGTCTGATAAATGCTGAGCTGGGTGTGTGTGAACATGGGTTGATTAACATTGGAAGGACAGATTCCCCATCATGTAGCGCTCTCCTGCTTCTCTGGGCCCAGAATTCACTGCAGTCTCTGCTTCAGGCTTTCTGTTTTCCATCTCTCATGTAAATAAATGGTCATCTGGTTCCATCTCGGATGTAAATGAGACGTAGGGCAGTTGTTTCACTCTTATCACCCTTATCTGGAGAGTTTTAGGTGGGTCTCTCACTGCATCTTAATCAGTTTCGTTTATGTAGAGGAGGGGAGAGAGGGAGGGTGAGTCCTTTGTGAGTCAGACAGACTGCATCCTGTGCCAGGGTTGCCCAAGAATACAGAGCTGAGGCGTAACATTTCTTCTATGTCATTATTTGATTACTACATTTCATCCTCTCAAGTGTTAAGTATCATGTTTATTTAAGTGTATGTGCATTTTGTATTAAAGATTAAAACTTACTGAGAAGCAGGGCAATGTTGTTCTGGTTTGTGATAATACATAGGTGTCAAACTAGTAGTTCACTGTGGAGAATCAGACCTACGATTGATTTATTCCACCCTTCCTTCTAGAAAAATCATGTTGTGAAATCCAGACAAGAAAGAAGAGAGTACACTCTGAATCAAATATAGTTTACTTTTACTTCAGTGTAGCTACAGGTTTGAAAAGAAATCAATGAACTCCTATAAAGGAGACACTATTTCGGATAAAAGAATGTAAGGCCTGAACACTTTTAAAATTGGTTTCTGCAAGTGTGAAGAACCTCTTTAAAGTGCATATAACAGTGTGTACAGGAGAGTTAAGCAGATACTGTTTCTTTACTCAGTCAAATCATTGCACTGGATAAAGGGAGCAAGTCCCTGATTTCTGTCTTTTGGCTTTACTTGAGTTCACTGTATTTATACAGATTCAGGGAGTGAATAGCTGAAAGACTACAATGATCTGGGCGGCGCGCTGAGGGAGTTCGGTGCACAGGTGGTATTCTCTTCCATCCTACCAGTGAGCGGACGTGGAAGATGGCATGAGAATTGCGTTAGAGAGACGAACTGCTGGCTTCGGCAGTGGTGTCTCGAGGCAGGCTTCGGCTGCCTGGACAACCACCCGCACATCACGACAAGGGACATGCTTAGTTGGGATGGGCTTCACCTGTCCCCCAAAGGTAAGCGTGTGTTTTCTTCTAGATTGGCGGATCTCCTCCGGCGGGCTTTAAACTAGGCTTGTCGTGGGGAGGGGAAGATGAAGGCAGGGGAAGCTGTGGACCACCAAACCATGTGGCACCCACAAGGACAGCCCAGCCTGAAGAAGGAGAACATTGGAAACCTGCAAACCATGGGGCAGCCAGCAGTACAGCACAGGTAAGCAATAAGCAGGTAAGAAATAAGGGGCCCCTTGGGATTCAGGGCTGGGGGGCAGCAAAGGCACCAGTCACAGAGCTCAAGTGCCTATATACTAATGCTAGGAGCATGGGGAACAAGCAGGATGAACTAGCGCTCCTGCTTGCAGGAAACACCTATGACTTAGTAGGGCTAACAGACACCTGGTGGGATTCGTCCCACGACTGGGTGGTACATATTGAGGGTTATAGGCTATACAGAAAGGACAGGGTGGGGAGGAAAGGGGGAGGGGTGGCGCTCTATGTCAATAAGCAGTATACATCAACCCTCATCAAGACGGAATCGAAGGATGAGGAAGTAGAAGGATTGTGGGTTAGGTTACATGGGGGGCAAGGAAAAAGGGATTTGGTGGTGGGGTCTGCTACAGACCCTCACACCAAGGGGAAGAACTAGATTCAGGGTTCCTGAGGCAGCTCTCGGAGACCATAAAAGCTAAGGAGGTGGTAGTCATGGGGGATCTAAACTACCCAGACATCTGCTGGGAGACACAGACAGCAAAGTCCCACCATTCATGCAGGTTCCTATCCTGTGTACAGGAGCTCCACCTGACACAGGAGGTACACGGTCCCACTAGGGGGAATGCCTTACTGGATCTCTTATTGGCAATGGGGGATGATATGGTAGGGGACCTACAGATCGGTGGCCATCTGAGGGAAAGTGATCACCTAATAATAGAATTCTTCATAAGACGTCAAGTGGGTAAGGTAACTAGTAGGGTGAAAGTGCTAGACTTTAGGAAAGCTGATTTCAATGAACTCAGGCGAACAGTCAAGGACGCACTGCAGAGTAGGAGTTTTGAAGTGATGGGAGCCCAAGAAGGATGTCTGTGCCTTAAGGACACGATCCTTCAGGCACAAAGGGAGACGACCCCAATGCGATGAAAAAGAGGGAAAGGGGCCAGGAGGCTTCCTTGGCTGACCAGAGAAATCCAGAGCAGCCTAAAGGCCAAAAGGGGGGCACATAAAAAGTGGAAACAGGGAGAGATCACCAAAGAGGAGTATACCTCCTCTGCTCGTGCTTGTAGGGAGGCAGTTAGACGGGACAAAGTTACCATGGAGCTGAGGATGGCATCCCAAGTAAAGGATAACAAGAAATTGTTTTTTAGATATATTGGGTGTAAAAGGAAGGCCCAGGGAGGAATAGGACCCCTGCTAAATGGGCAGAAACAATTGGTGACAGACAGGGGGGACAAGGCTGAACACCTCAATGAGTTCTTTGCCTCAGTGTTCCTAAGAGAAGGGCAAGACAAGTCTCTCACTGGGATTGTAGAGAGGCAGCAGCAAGATGCTAGACTACCATGCATAGACCCTGAGATGGTGCAGAGTCACTTGGAGGAACTGGATGCCTTTAAGTCGGCAGGCCCGGATAAGGTCCATCCAAGGGTACTGAAGGCACTGGCCAACGTCATTGCACAGCCACTGGCGGGAATATTTGAACGCTCGTGGCACACAGGCCAAGTCCCGGAGGACTGGAAAAGGGCCAATGTGGTCCCCATTTTCAAGAAGGGGAGGAAGGAGGACCCGGGCAACTATAGGCCAGTCAGTCTCACCTCCATCCTTGGCAAAGTCTTTGAAAAAAATATCAAGGCTTACATTTGCGAGAGCCTGGCAGGACAAATTATGCTGAGGGGAAACCAGCACAGGTTCATAGCAGGTAGATCATGCCTGACTAATCTAGTCTCTTTTTATGACCAGGTTACGAAACGCCTGGACACAGGAGTAGGGGTGGATGTCGTATACTTAGACTTCAGGAAGGCCTTCGATACGGTATCCCACCCCATACTGGTGAACAAGTTAAGAGGCTGTGACTTGGATGACTACACAGTCCGGTGGGTGGCGAATTGGCTAGAGAGTCACATCCAGAGAGTCGTGGTGGATGAATGTCTCGGTCTCGACCTGGAAGGGTGTGGGCAGTGGGGTCCTGCAGGGCTCGGTCCTTGGACCGATACTCTTTAATGTCTTCATCAGTGACTTGGACAAGGGAGTGAAGTGTACTCTGTCCAAGTTTGCAGATGACACAAAACTGTGGGGAGAAGTGGACACACCAGAGGGCAGGGAACAACTGCAAGCAGACCTGGAAAGGTTAGATAAGTGGGCAGAAAACAACAGAATGCAAATCAACAAGGAGAAATGCAAAGTGCTGCACCTAGGGAGGAAAAATGTCCAGCATACCTACAGCCTAGGAAATGACCTGCTGGGTGGCATGGAAGTGGAAAGGGATCTTAGAGTCCTAGTGGACTCCAAGATGAACATGAGTCGGCAGTGTGACGAAGCCATCAGAAAAGCTAATGGCACTTTATCGTGCATCAGCAGATGCATGACGAATAGGTCCAAGGAGGTGAAACTTCCCCTCTATTGGGCGCTGATCAGACGGTAGTTGGAATACTGCGTGCAGTTTTGGGTGCCACACTTCAAGAGGGATGTGGATAACCTGGAGAGGGTCCAGAGAAGGGCCACTCGTATGGTTAAGGGCTTGCAGGCCAAGCCCTATGAGGAGAGACTGGAGAACCTGGACCTCTTCAGCCTCCACAAGAGAAGGTTGAGAGGCGACCTTGTGGCTGCCTATAAGTTCATCATGGGGGCACAGGAGGGAATTGGTGAGGTTTTATTCACCAAGGCGCCCCCGGGGGTTACAAGAAATAATGGCCACAAGCTAGCAGCGAGCAGATTTAGATTGGACATTAGGAAGAACTTCTTCACAGTTAGAGTGGCCAAGGTCTGGAATGGGCTCCCAAGGGAGGTGGTGCTCTCCCCTACCCTGGGGGTCTTCAAGAGGAGGTTGGATATGCATCTAGTTGGGGTCATCTAGACCCAGCACTCTTTCCTGCCTATGCAGGGGGTCGGACTCGATGATCTATTGAGGTCCCTTCCGACCCTAACATCTATGAATCTATGAATCTATGAAATGCGAAGCTATGCCCTATAAATTGGCAGTGGGATTAGGAAGGGGTTTTATAGCACATACTAGTAAATTTCCCATCAAGAATGACAGGGGTAGGTGGGGACAGAGCACTGCCACCCACCACCCCATGCCACTGCCACCTCCCAGGAGCAAGGGGTGGGGAAGCCTGCCCTGCCATCCCCTCCATCCCCCTCCACCAGCACCCCGCGCTGCCAGTGCCTCCAGTGCCATTGACCTTGCCTTTCCCTGGCACTGCTCCTCAGAGGTGGCACAGCGTGGCCACGATAACGGGGCTGGATCAGGGGGGTGAGACCAGCACTGCTGGCCTCATCCCCCTGCTCCATCCTCTCCATCCTCTCCATCCCCGCCATCATGGCAGCACTCTCCACTCTGTTTGTTTCACTAACCAGAGTGCTCCAAGAGCATTACAGACAGACAGACAGGTGGATTGAGTCCTTTATTATATAAGAATATTGATCACAATCTTACAAATCACAGTCTTTGGTAGCTACCATTGCATCACTGTAACTGAACCAAAATGTTTCAGATTATGTTGTAAAAAACTAATGTCTCTTTGTTAGTTCTTCACAGGCAAGAGAAAATGCATCAGAGTCTCATGGGCGGGGGGAAGCACTATAAATGCTTCTGTAATCACAAGTCTAGTGTCCAATTAGAGTCCTTAATGTGTTACATACATCCTTCAAGAGATGAAGTCATTTTCATCTTTCTGAGTGGCCTATAATCTTTTTAACAGGTTGGCAACTTGTTCTGTATGCTGCTTGATATACTTGAGCCAGCCTCAAAAATAACATGTCACTTTTTTTTCTTACTACAGATGTCATACTATCTGACCAAAGAGTTGCTAGGATAACATTTCCCCCAAAGCACAATACTTCCCCAAAAGCAGTGTATTTTTGGAGCTAATATTCTGAGGGTTAGGTTGCTTACTCCTTGTAAAAAAAAAATATTCGCAGTGCAAGGAGTAATAAATAAAGCTGCCACAAACAGCTGTGGTGAACCATGCAGGTGCTCTAAGAGTTTGCTCCAGCTTTTACTTCAAAAGGTCCCACTTTTCTGATCAGCTGTGCAGAACCACCCATAAGCTTCAAATGATTAGAGAAGCAGTACCCTTTGAAGTAAACACCACAGCAAATTGTTGTGCAGCTCTCCCTTTATTCAGCAGGGACCCAACACCTTTAGGTTCCTCCAAGTGGAAGACTCAGTACTTTTCACCTCTAAAAGTAAAAGCATTTTATAGGCAAGAAAAAAGCAAACCATACATTGTTCACAAAATATGAGTTAAAATAACTCATCACTGAAATGTTACATTTCTACTCCTGCTAATAGAATCTGTAAATCTATTCTGCTTTGTTGAAGTATATATTTCCAGACACATCATCTGAAAGAAAAAGAGCAAAATCAAATATAACTTTCTATAGGATACAAAAAAATCCCAAGGATATAGTAGCCATTCTTATAGTAATTTACATTACTTTCCATACAACCTCAGAAAACTTTTGGTCTGTGCTTTTAAAATGCCCGATGCTCACTGAATGTCTGTATTTTTAGCTACTTAATTAGTATACTATACTTCAAGAGGAGTTATAGATAATTAGAAAGTTCCCTAAATTCAAACCTTGATAACAAAAGTTGCTTGATTTAAATATTAAATTAATAAAACTAGTGCTGATTCTCTGCTTTTTAACTTAACATTTCATTTCATAGATTCATAGATTCATAGATGTTAGGGTCGGAAGGGACCTCAATAGATCATCGAGTCCGACCCCCTGCATAAGCAGGAAAGAGTGCTGGGTCTAGATGACCCCAGCTAGATACTCATCTAACCTCCTCTTGAAGACCCCCAGGGTAGGGGAGAGCACCACCTCCCTTGGGAGCCCGTTCCAGACCTTGGCCACTCGAACTGTGAAGAAGTTCTTCCTAATGTCCAATCTAAATCTGCTCTCTGCTAGCTTGTGGCCATTGTTTCTTGTAACCCCCCGGGGCACCTTGGTGAATAAATACTCACCAATTCCCTTCTGTGCCCCCGTGATGAACTTATAGGCAGCCACAAGGTCGCCTCTCAACCTTCTCTTGCGGAGGCTGAAAAGGTCCGGTTTCTCTAGTCTCTCCTCGTAGGGCTTGGTCTGCAGGCCCTTGACCATATGAGTTGCCCTTCTCTGGACCCTCTCCAGGTTATCCGCATCCTTCTTGAAGTGTGGCGCCCAGAATTGCACGCAGTACTCCAACTGCGGTCTGACCAGCGCCCGATAGAGGGGAAGTATCACCTCCTTGGACCTATTCGTCATGCATCTGCTGATGCACGATAAAGTGCCATTGGCTTTTCTGATGGCTTCGTCACACTGCCGACTCATGTTCATCTTGGAGTCCACTAGGACTCCAAGATCCCTTTCCACTTCTGTGCCACCCAGCAGGTCATTCCTTAGGCTGTAGGTGTGCTGGACATTTTTCCTCCCTAGGTGCAGCACTTTGCATTTCTCCTTGTTGAACTGGATCCTGTTGTTTTCTGCCCACTTGTCCAACCTATCCAGGTCTGCCTGCAGCTGTTCCCTGCCCTCCGGCGTGTCCACTTCTCCCCATAGCTTTGTGTCATCTGCAAACTTAGACAGAGTATATTTGACTCCCTCGTCCAAGTCGTTGATGAAGACATTAAAGAGTATCGGTCCAAGGACCGAGCCCTGCGGGACCCCACTGCCCACACCCTTCCAGGTCGAGACCGACCCATCCACCACGACTCTCTGGGTGCGATCCTCTAGCCAATTCTCCACCCACCGGACTGTGCAGTCATCCATGTCACAGCCTCTTAACTTGTTCACTAGTATGGGGTGGGATACCATATCGAAGGCCTTCCTGAAGTCTAAGTATATGACATCCACCCCTCCTCCTGTGTCCAGGCATTTTGTAACCTGGTCATAGAAAGAGACTAGATTGGTCAGGCACGATCTGCCCGCCACAAACCCGTGCTGGTTTCCCCTGAGCATAATTTGCCCTGCTGGGCTCTCACAAATGTGAGCCTTGATAATTTTTTCAAAGACTTTACCAAGGATGGAGGCGAGACTGACTGGCCTATAGTTGCCCGGGTCCTCCTTCCTCCCCTTTTTGAAAATGGGGACCACGTTAGCCCTTTTCCAGTCCTCCGGGACTTGGCCCGTGCCCACTCCTCCACCCCCACCCCTTCATACTGCTGATCATGATGGTTAATATTGCACATTGGGGACCAGTTAAAAGTCACCTGAATATCAGTGATGAAAGAGTATGGAAGAGATGTGTATCCTTTTGCTAAGTTCTCCAGTCTGGCATTGATCCATAGAATTTAAACTGTAGCATCAGTTATTGGCTATACAGATCGCTGCATTTGACATTTCTTGAAGTGAGATCAGTGACTAATATGATTTAATGAGCTAATGTTCGTTGTTACTAGAGCTGTGCAAAGCTTTGTTCACTGGTTCGATTCAGAGGAGATTAGGCCCAATTTGGCGACTGAATCTCTGAATCTGAATTGAATCAGGAGACACATTAATCTCTCCAAATCAAATCAGAAGCCTCCAATTTGATTCAGAGAGATTCAGAGAGATTTGACGATTCTGCCATAGAGACAGCTTTATATGTTTTTTCTACATACTTCAAGGTACTAGGCACCACTTGTGAATGCTAAGATGGTAGGGTGGATGGAGTGTCCCACAGGAGAATAGGCAGGGGGGTGTCCTGCACACTCGGCAGTGGACCCAAAAGTGGACCAGAAGTACTTACGGTCCACTTCCAGGTCCACCGCGGAGCATGCAGGGGACCCTCACTCCTCAGCAACTGGTGCCTCCTGGGTCTGGGGGTGGGGGCATCTGGGGTCCTCCCATGGCCAATCGATGAGCTGGGGGGATGTGGGGAGGGGTCCCCTACACACTTGGCAGCAGATCCAGAAGTGGACTGGAAGTACTTCTGGTCCATTTTTGGGTCCACTGCCAAGCATGCAGGCCCACTCCTCCACCCCACCCCCTTGCTCCTGTGGGATGCTCCATCTACCCCACCATCTCAGCACTCACAAGCCTGGTACCTCAAAGTATGTAGAAAAAACATAGAAAGCTGTGTCTATGGCCGAATCACTGATTCTCTAAATTAGAATCGAATCTTCAGATTCGGCCAAATCGTATTGGGACAGTGATCTGAATCAGCAAATCGAATCACTGTCCCCCAAATCAGGCTGAATCTGAATCAAATATTGCCCACTTTGCACACGTCTAATTGTCACCTTATTGTATGAGAGAACAAGCAAAACATGCACATTGATAAACTAAGTAGCCAAGTGATCCTATTCCTGTAACCCAAGCCCTTCCTCATTTTATTCCTTCTCTACCATTACTGTTGCTTTGTCATGGATAAATTGGCATACAAAAGACCAAATATTTATTTATTTCTTAGATGTATATGCTGCCTTTCCTAACAAAGGTTCAAGATGGCTTATAGTAGGTGACAGAAACAACTTATAAGCAAATAGAATAACATACAAGTAGCTGGAATTAAATAGGAAACAATCTTCTTAAACAACAATATATGCATCTAGCCTGGCTTGCTAAATGCCACCCCAAATAGGAAGGTCTTTCATTGTTTCTGAAAGATGTTCAGGTTTCCACTCTGACAGGTCTCAAGGAGGGAGTTCCAAATCTGAGGTGTGATTACCATGAACCACCTCCCATGTGTTTGCACCACGCAAGCTTGGCACATAGATGGTCCTAGTATGAGATTGCTCCAACACAATTGGTTCCTGAAAACTGAATTTTAAGTCGAAATGTTGTAACTTGGAACCAATTTTACAATAGGAAACAATATTATAAATGGGGGATTGGTTCCTGAACCAAGGCCTGATACCCTATTATCACCCAAAATAACCCAGAATTTTCTCCAGTACTCAATCAATTATATAAAATAAATAGATGTAGCTATATGACTTGTCTATATGTATTTATTTATTTATGTATTTATATTGTAAATAGTAATCATATTTATTTGTAAGGACTTCTTTGAGGTGACTTTGCTGGCCTTTTTGAAGGGTTCTTGGCTGGAGTTTTGTCTGCTTTCTTAAAGAAAGTGTGCAAGGAAGTTTGAACAGATGTTCTCTTCTTTTGCTTGTAAATTTCTCTGTAGCAGCTATATGTGCTGGATATGCCCCTATTCACTGATGCACTGCATTCAATGTCGGGGTCATGTTCCTCAGACAGGGACATGGCAGCTTCCAAATGTTGAAATGCCTCAGCCAACACTTTTGTTGTCAAGACTTTATGAGGAGGAGTCTCTTTAACAGTGGGTGCATCTTCTTCCTCTGCCACTTTTTGCTGTTCCAATTCAATTCATCTGCCCCTGGATCTGTCCCGACTGCAGCCCTCCCCTTTCCTCCCCTCCCAGACCAGATTTGGGGGTCACACGTCCCTCCCCCACCCCACCCCATGCCCTCCTGAACAAGTGACAGGAGCCACCATCAAGCGTGGGGGCCCCCATTGCCAAACCCAGGAGGCACCAGTCACTGAGCCAGAGGGGTGGGCCCCCACACACTCCCCAGAAGACCCAGAAATGGATCAGAAGTGCTTCTGGTCCACTTCTGGGTCTGCTGCTGAGTGCGCTGGGAACCCCCCCTGTGCTCCTGTGGGACACTCCATCCACCCCACCATCTCAGCATTCATGAGCCACCTGGTACCTTGAAGTATATAGAAAAAATATTTAAAGCTGTGTCTATGTCCAAATCACTGAATCTTTCCAAATCTCTCCAAATCAATTTGGAAGGTTCCAATTTGATTCAGAGAGATTGGAGATTCAGTCACCAAATTGGGCCAAATCTCTGCTGAATCAAATCAGCAACTGAAGCTTTGCACAGCCCTACTAAAATGTGCTAGGTATTTTGTAGAGTATAAGGCTGGTTTCTTTTCTAATAAGCTTACAACCTAATCTAAGTAGAAAAGGTCAGGACACTGGACAAGGGATAAAGAGAAGCATAAAACCTCTAAAACCCTGGATAGTATACTGTTAACTCGCATTAACATATGGATTAATGCTCAGTGTTCCTCACTAGCATTTAAATGGTAACACTTTTATTTTGCTACTTCCAAATAGACCCTAATGGATTCTTTTTTTTGCCCTTTGTACAAGAGTGTAAAATTTGACTGAGCCCATGGATGTTCATGCTTTCTTCCTACTGCTAAAATCTTATCTTTCAGGCAAGATTATTTTTAATAAAGCTTCTGACTAAGAACCTAAAAGTAAGGAGGCTTGAAGGGGGACCTTGAGACTCATAATATAGATATGGGGTGGCCAACGTACAGCACATGTTCCACAAATGGCATAGGCACTGTGTGTGGCACACAGCAGATCAGGAAGGAGGAGTCAACACAGTGACAGATAAGAGCAGAAGACAGAAAGCAGAGCAACATATTAGGCAGGAAGCACAGGGCAGAAAGCAGAATGCAAAGCAACAGATTGGGCTGGTGAAGGGGATGAAAGTGGCACTAGGGAAGGGTATGCACCTCACCTTGTTGCATGGGAGCCAAAAAGGTTGCCCCACACTGGTATAAATGGTCTGATTTACAGTATCTCTCTCCCTTTTGCTTCTGCCAAGCTCTCATCTCCCAAGTTGGAAAGGCCCTTGTAAATTAATCCTTAAATATGCCTTGCATTTCCTGGCCTTTTGTTTAAACTTTATGGTTTTTTAATTGATATGAAATCAGAGAGAGACTCCGCTCAAAATGCTTTCCCCCTCCTCCTCTGTCTTCTTTGTCCCTCCACTCATATTTTCTTTTTATTTGAAATGCTTAGATGCAATGTATTAAGCATGAAACATTCCTATGCCTCCCTGCAGGAATATTAAATACAAAGCTAGAAACCAGGTAGTGCAATACATATACCCTGGTCATAAGATTTCATTAAAGTGTACACAAACTTCTTGTAAAATTACCATGAGATAATCACTCTTATCCCTATATTCCTCTGCTGCATAAAAAGATGCTGATGGGAATAAATTCCTTAGAACTTCATGGATTTTCAGAGGCAGCTGTTTAGCCACATTTCCCTCACTGCACTTAGGGAGCAGTAGCAAGGAACAGAGCCAAAATACACAGCATAGAAACATGATTCTTGAGATATATGGGTCAAAACCTTGAAAACCCCCAGAGAGTCTCCCTCTGGGTTCCTTTCAGAGTTTGCTTTCCACATGACATCAGTGGGATGCCACTGGCTCTTGGCCATAGTCTGTGCTTTATGATCCCTCTGATGAAGATCATGGAATACATAGGGCTAATTAATGCTGGTTAAGGGAGCAGCAACTAATTAAGTTTACATATGTTGGCTTCAAACTTCAGAGGAGAAATGCTATCACTTACCATAAATGATGTCAACCCTTGCTTCTCTGCTCCATGAATTATGCCCCATATTTCCACCAGGACCACAGGAAGCGTGTTTTCTGAAGTAAGTGGTGATGAAGACACTTGAATACAGACATGGGAGTATGAAGAACACAATTAAGATTTACCTGTATTTAGACTTCTGAGGGAGTGGAAAGATCATTTCATCCACTTAATAGGAAGGCAGAATTTGACCAGTAGTAGTTGCAACACAATTGCTGTTTTTTGGATGCTCCTTTCTTTCAGATTATAACACAAGGAAATGATGTTTCAGGGTCCAACATGCTATTTACTCATATCCCTCTGTTCGTTCTTCTGAAAACTGTCTTTACTAAATGCATTCATAAGTGCAGAAAACTAACATAAAAATTCTGGCATGGATGTTTGGGGAGCTGAAGTTTTATTACAACACATCTCTATTTTTATATTTCATAATTATCAGATACTTAAGAAAGCATGTAATCATGATACTTTGCCTACCAGACTAAGTTCTGGGTGGATCATTCTTTATGAAATTCAAATCTACTATTATTGGAGAACACCCTTTTCACTCTACAAGAAGAATCTGTGTACTATATTTAATTTGTTCCCAGGGAAAGGGGAAGAGTACATTATGTGGAACAGCTTGAAAGTGCATGAAATGGCAGCACAGAGGGATGATTATGATTGGTATCAGATAGTAAATCAGCAGTATGGCAACATTCCAGCATGGTTCTTGATGGGATAGCTGGCAGAAGAGGAACCGGTTTAAGCAATGATTGGCATGACAAAGCCCTGACACTAAACGCTTTATACTTCTAATAGCATTTATGGTCAATGCCAATCACACTGAGAAGACAAAACCAGAAAAGTAATAGGATGGGTATGATTCACACTGTTATTATTATTATTCATTACTGACACAGGACCAGCTGTATGCTAGATACAAGTAGGAACATAAGAAAATAAAGTTCCTGCCCCATGGTGGCTAAATCTAAAGAGACAACATCAGAAGAAAAATGGAGATAGGCTGCAACAAAAAACAGTCTCTGAGAACTGAAGCTAAGAACGTGTCCTGTTAATTCTATCTTTTGTTGTTTTTCCATTAATTTTTGCATATCTGTTTTCTTAAGAAGATCTTGAAAACATTTTCCTGTAAAAAATACTTTTCATATGGGGAAAATAATCACAGTATTTTGGCTCCAAAACATCTCAACTTGGAAATGGTGTCACCATGTCACAGTAAATCAAAGGAATCACATGGGCACAGAATATCATGAGAGATGAGAGATGAGCCCAGGTGAGGAGCTTTATATAAGGATGAAGATGGTTCCATAAAGATAACTGAGCTATAACTTTCATAAGGCATCATAGCAGCATATCAGAATTACAACCTTTTCTGTTTCTACCAAAACATATCAGCTTTGAACCAAAACATTTACACATATTTGATTTTTCTTCTATGTTAAAGATGAGCTTTCTGAAATAAAAAAAAGATGTCTTTCATGAAAAGTGTGTTCTGGTACAAATCCAATTTTCTGTTAAAAACAATTTCATGTGACATTTTCTACCAGACCTAGTTTACATGTCTTTGGGGAGTATATTGTAAGTAAGGGCTTGAGAGAGGAGATGTTTAAACCCTTGTAAAACTAGACAGCGAGATAGCTCCCCATCTAGCAGGTAACGTGAGGGAAAGCATGGAAACACAAAGGATGTTTTCAGACGTGTGGCTTCAGCGAGGAGTGAAATGATGTGAGAAGAATATTGCTTAATTTCAGAAACTGTAATGGCAGGGGTTTTTAGGAGTGCAGAGACTCTACCCCATTAGGTAAAAATGCTGACAAAATTCTCTTCGCTTATTCTTTTGCTAAGCATTATGGATTTTCAGCTGTTTCCTGCTTACAAAGCTTCATGAGGCTAGAACCTTTCATTACTTAGATAACAGTAAGTCTCAAAAAAATTTAGGCATCTTTCCAAACAGAAAGGAAAACAAGTGTAGACAGAGGATGAGTAGGAGAAAATATGTAACATCCAAGTGCACTGATAAGGCACACTTTATAGTTAATTGGTATTATTTGTTTGTCAAGTTAAGTTTCCCTCTGATTCCCCAAAGCTCTTCTAATCCATACAACCCACCTCATCTTTGCCAACCAGTAATCACCAATGTTACTGGTTGTCCTTGTTTTGACAAAACAATATACTTCCCCTGCTCTCTAGTTCCTATATCTCTTGCTTTAACCTGGCTTAGGCACATTACTGTTCCTTCAGGCTTCTGGTTTAACTGAAAACTGCTTATCCAATGATCCCCTAAATCCTTATACAAGCAAAACCCAGTTCTTAGGCTCATCCATGAGCCTCTAATATCCATTCAACAGCCAAGGAAATTTGTTAAAATAGGAGGTAATAGGAGGAAGTTTTTTTTTGGCTCTCTAAGAATGCTGACTACAATAGATGTTTGAACTTGTTCACAACTGTATTCTGTCTAAATTAAATCCATTCATTCTACTCATGGTATTTTTGAACTCAAAGTAAAAAAAGATAAGCCCAACAAAATAGAGGACTAGACATAGAACATTATTCACTAGTTCTTGCAGAACATTTTTTAACAAGTAGAGAGCTTACCCTTCTAGCTATTGCTCTTGGTGTCCACTGGAATGTGCTTGTATTGTAAAGACAGTGAGAATGCCTTATAAATGAGGGAAAGATTCACTGAGAGTGTGTGGGACCTAAGTTCATTTGGAGCTCTTAGGCACATCTACACATGATGCTACATCGCAGTGACATAGTGTCTACGAGTGTCTACACATGACCAACAGCTACTTCGCTGTAGCAGCATGCTCCCCACATTATAGCATGCAACTAGTCAATCAGGGCAGGGAGCTGGGACCTACCCCATCCCTGCAGTCCTTTCCAAGCCTGTACCTTAGTCATCTGATCAGGGTATGGGGTTGGGACCTGCCCCTGAACAGGCCAGTTCCCAGCCCTCACTCCATGATTTCAGGGTGGGCGCTGGAGACCCTGCTTTATATTCAGCTCCATGATTGTGAAGCTGGGTGGAGAACAGGCTCCCCATCCTGTTTCCAACCCAGATCTACAATCACAGAGCTGGACAGGGAACCAGCTCCCCAGCCACCACCAGCATAGGGAGCTCCCAGTGCCAAATCCATGGTCACTTGCCTGATGCTAGGAGGTCCTTGTCTCCCAGCACTGGCCCCATGACTGAGGAGCAGGTGCTGGGAGATAAGGGTCTCCCAGCCCAAGCCCTGTGACTGCAGAGCTCAGCCTGGGAGAAAAAGATGTCCCAGCCCCCCGCTCCCTAATCATGATGGCAAAATGGGAGGCTGGGAGATGATTGGGAGATGATTGCTCCCCAGTCGTGATCTAGGGTGTTTGGAACTCCCTGCTGCCAGGGCAGGGGGACATAGTCCCTGCCCAGGCTCTGGTGGCAGAGCCCACACTGGCAGCAGGCAGCTCCCAGGGGCAGGGAGCAATCACTTCTTCCCTCATGGCTGGCTGACCAGGAGCAGATTTGCTCCTGGTGAGGCATCTACACAAGTGCAACTGCACAGTAATCACAAGTAACTTTGCTACTTGCATTTGCAGGTAGCAAATTTACTCATAATTAGTGATGTTTCCTGTGCAGGAAACATGCACACGTGTAGATGCACACACTTACTAAACTACACTGCTGCTCAGTAAAACATATCATGTGGACACATCCAGAACATTCAATTAAAAGTAAAAAGATAATGTAAAACATATCTTCTACACATGCTTTGGAAAAGACCTGTAATAGTTTCATATTGGTATATTTAGGGCATGTCTACACAAGATGTGTTAATGTGCATTGGCCTAATTTAATGTACATTATGGGCATGTGTCTACATGTGTGTACCTTTAATTCACATTAAAAATGGTGAAATTAGGCCAATCCCCTGCCCTGCTCATGGTGCTGCCAGTGATAATCAGCACCCCAATGATCCAGCCTGGCCCCTGCCAGTAATGACCAGTGTCCCACTCTGCTGCTGGCCATGGTGTTGGCCCTGCTGGCCCCAGCAGCTCCCCCTCTCCTCCAAGGCCTCAGGACAGCCACACACCCACCAGTGGGGGCCAGGCTGCGGGAGGCACTGGATGACCCTCTCCTACACTCCCTGCTCTAGCCCATCTGTCCTGCCACCCACAAATTCCCTACCTCTACCCACCACTAAGGACATGCACATGGGTGAAACAAAAACACTTCATTGCCCTCACAACCACTGCCTGCCTGCTGCATTTGTCCCATCTGGTGTGCAATGAGCTGTTTGTGTAGGCTGAAGGGTGCCCAAGCCACTATGCCCCGCTGCTGCTGATCCTTGTGGTCCCCCAGGTACACCTGCGCTCCTGGTTCAGAACCCTGAGCTATGATGGCATGGTGGGCAAGCCTGGGCTTCCCCATAACCTCCACCACCACCAGGGGGTTAGCTATGGCAGTGCTACATGTCCCTGCCCTCCACTGCTGAAGGAAGACATCACCACTGGCATCAATGCCTCCCTCAGGGTGTGAGAGGCTTGTACCGTCCCAGATGTGGGGACACAGGCTGCTCAAGTTTTGAGCTGTGTTCTGCCTGTCTGTGTGCTGTAGGGGTGGGGGAACCTGGGGCCAGGGGAGTGCTGGCAGGCCAGGCAGGGAGCAGGGGCAGGGGCCAGAGCCAGGGACAGGGACAGGGGCAGGGAAGGGAGACTCCTCCCTCAGTGCAGGACTTACAATATGTCTGGGGATGGTGAGGCTGGTGACTTGATGCAGGCCTCCCCACCAGTGACAATGACTGGCTGTGCCTGGTGTCCATGACCCATGATGTGCAGTGGGTCAGTACCTGGCCAGAGGACTCCCCCTGACCCCCCAGGAGGAGCTGGCGCTGCCTGTGTCCAGTGGTGATAATGCCAGTCCTTCCTTATGCTGGAGTTTAGGACTACACTGAGGGCAAGGCAGCCACTGGACAGGACCCTCCAAGCTGCCAGTGGATGCAGCAGCTGGGGAGGAGGGCAAGGCAGGCTGCTGAAGGCCAGAGGTCCCTGCCTATGGTGACATGTCACCGGAGGTGGGTTGGGGGCTTGAGGTGGCTGCTCCTGCTGGTGGCACCTGCAGGGGTGTAGCCAAGCTCCCAGGGTACCAAAATGTGAGTCAGCTCCCAAGGAACATAGAGTATGGACTTTTGGGCATGACCAGACCAATGATTGAAGTCGGTCACAGACATCCACTGTGCCTGCAAGACTTTGACTTTATGTGGCACTGCTGTGCCAACCAAGAATGCCCTCACTTGGCAACCTGCCTGACAAGGCTTCATAAATGTGGACATTTGAGCACCCACCCAGCACAAACTGTCTCTGCACATTAGCATGGCCCCAGAGTGCCACAAGGTCACTAACCTCCTCCAGTTGGGGGCCCTGGCAATTGGTACAGGTATGCACACATGGGCAGGGCTGGGGCTCAACCAGGAGGAGGACAACAACATTTTCATCCTGTGCTGGCTCTTTGGCCCCTGCACAGCTGTCCTTGTGTGGCTGGCCCTGGATGGCTGCCAGTAGCTCCCAGTGCAGGGGCATGGCCAGGGAGTGGGAGCTGCATGACAGAGGCACTTCACCACAGGACCTGCAAGCACAGGAGACAGCTGGGGATGAGCAGCAGCAGGAAGAAGGTGCTGGCCCTGCTGCCAGAGACAGCCAGGCAGCAGCCCTGTGGGAATCTCAGGGCAGGGGCAGGGCAGGGCAGGGGCAGGGGCTGGAGCAGCCCTGACATGGGGAGGCTGGGTGGGCAAGGATGGCATGTGCTGCCCTTATGCTGGGCACATGGGCCCTGGGCAGAGAAGGGGCTGGTCAGAGATCAGAGTTTCTAAGATGGCTGCCAAGTGCTGGCAGTAGGTTTTGGCTTCAACATGGCTGCCAAGTCTTGGCTGGAGTTCCCCACAGTAGCCACATGTGCACATGGCAGAGCTAAAGGGACTTGGGACTAACTTTAGTCCCAAGTTTCTGCACATGTAGGGCATTTGTACACATGCACGCACTGGAGCAGCAGGCGCTTTGAATAGTGCCTGGCACTGTGACATATGCAGTTCTATAAGTGGCAAAATGCACATCAGCGCTGAGAAAATGGCAGCACTTCCCTTTTGAACTAAAACACATTGGAGATGCTTTATTTCAAAAGCACACTGCTGCCATTTTCTGTGCACTGATGTGCATTTTGCTGCTTATACAACTGCACCCACCGCAGCACAGTGTGCGTCAGCTCACTTGTGGAGCAGTAATTAATCAAGTCGGCTCCAATGTGCCAGATCTCTTGTGCATCCCTGTACAAAAATGTATGTGTATAAATGCCCATAGACATCTGTCAAAAATCACTTAATGCTCATTAGTTTAATGTGCATTAAATTTAGCTATGCTTATTTGCACATGTAGATGCACCCTTAATGCAATAAATATAAGGGCTCTTTTTCTACTACTTAAATAAGTTTTTTTAACATTGAATATGAAATGTTGATTGATACCTAGTACACTCCTAATTCCCACTCATAGATAACATTTGTGTTGATGAGGACACATCACTATGAAACATTTCACCTAGCAGTTGGCTTCCTCTTATTCTAACTGATGACAAAGCTAAGAGCTAAGACAGTCTATGTGATTTTTAGCACTGTAAAGTGAGAGGGAGGGAGAATTTTAATTTGTTTAAAAAAGAAGCAAGGTTTCTTTTCTCCAGTTCTGTGTAGCAAAAAAGCTATCTTGTAAAGTATTTTAAAGGTTGATAGGTCCAATCTGCATCAGCAGGGAACAGAATCCAAGAGGGATATTTTCTTCTTATCTTTTAATAGCTCAGGTAGACATTTCTAACAAAGCTTAAAATGATCTGACACAATATCAGCTTGAGTGAACAGACAGCGAGGTATACAACTCAGAACACGCACCAGCATCAAAGCAGTCCTTACTGCCCATTTGTGGAGATAGGATCCAAGGTGGGGACGTAGAATTTTGTGGTTCCTAAAATTTTTGGACAAATACAGAAGACAATTCAGCTGATGAAGCCAATAATGATGCAATGACAGGAGGGATTCAAAAAGGCAAAAGCCAATACAAACTAACAAAATTAATGTTTAACAGTGTCCCATTGGAGGATTAGACTTAACAAAAGGCAATAAGGTCCTTACCACAGGTCTCTAATTCAGAGCTCTCAATTTTAGAATCAACTGATAAAAGTTTCTGGACCAAGTCCAGAAAGCCTAAGAAGAAAACCATCCACAACAGCTTGCATAGCAATTAACCTCCTCTTCCCTACTCATCTTCCTTTTCCTGCTTAAATTGCCCAGTCTTAGAGAGGAGTAGGGATTAGATATTAGAGATATTAAATAAATATTATAATATCTGTGTATTTTAACAGTGTTTCCATCAATTGCTACAGCTTTAAAGAATCTTTGAAGCCCAAAACTACATATTTTTTCCTATTCTTTAGTTGTAAGTATCTCATTTCTGCAATCTGACTACCAAATGCAGTGTGAATTATACCCAGGGTGGAGCACAAAGGATGAAGCCTTTACATATTTAGGATAATGTGCTTCCATTAAGCACATTATCCATTCCATTCAACACTGTTATGTCTGTAATACGTCAGTCTAGAAAATAGGGCTTGTGATTATTCAGGACATGATCTTTCCTTACTGCAAGGCATAATAATGAACAGAGGGTTCAGTCCCAGCTAAATCTTGTGTCACTAATCATGTTGAACTTTTCCTGAATAAAGAATATGTCCTTCAGCTTGTATTAATAATTTCTAGCATAAAAAAAGTTTTATTTTTGTACAAATTTATATAACAATTAATGCATTATAATAATACGCATCATGGTTATGGAAAAAGATTGGGTGCATATACATGTGTATATATTAGAAGGATGGAAGAGGAAAGTCTTTATGTCAACAAGCTCAGAAGGGTCCAGGACAGGTGTTTCCATTGTCCTAAGAAGGGAAGCCAACTCTTACCAGGGCTACTATCACAGACTTTCTCTGTGCTTCTAGCCTACAATTTTATGGAAAGAAAATGTATGCACCCCAGGCAGCTGGGTGCTATCTTTTAAAATAACCAGTAGGGGGAGTCCAGCTTTGACAGGTAATGCTGAACATAACATAAAGTAAGAAAAATCCATTTTTTTTTCAGTTCCTAGGAAAAAATGAAAAAAATTAGAAGGGAAAAGAAGACCTTAATGCTAGAATAATGGAGGTGAAGAAGAAACAACCAAACAAGCAGAAAAACGTGGGAAATATAACAGAAACAGAAGTTGGTTAATTTATACTGGTGGCCCTGTTAATAATAATGAATGAATCTTGAAATAATTTATGTTTTAAGTATTGGACAAAGTCAAATTCATTCCCTTCTAGCATTTTAACTACTAGACTATGGGGAAAATGATGGGAGATGCTACCATATTCACCAGTGAACAAGATTCAGTGCTGCCAGTGATGGATAGATGTGTATTTTCCTGCCTGTCTATGAGGACTGAGAGTTCAGGTGCCTCCCAGTGAGGATCTGAATTGCAGCGGACATAATGTGAAACTATGACATGCATCTAAGCGTTCAACTCAAATCACTTCAGAGCATGCAGAGAAGCCCTGGCGTAGAGAAGATGTTGCAATCTAAAATGGAGGAACCCACTGAGTTGTATGTTTCTTAGAACAAAGCCAATTTGAATCTCTTTCAAACTTAGGCATGTAAACTCTGCTGAAGTTCCACTTAGGAAACATCATGAATCTAGCCCTTAGGCCCCCTCTACATGTTACAGGTGTCAGTAACCAGTTAATTGTGTGATTACCTTCAGACCAGTTACACTTGCAAAGTACCTATCACACCATAAAAAGCTCCAAACAGCTATAAAGTTAGACTTTAAAAATGTGTACTAACTTTATAGATGTTTGCTATCAAGCATCAGTTTGTAGAATCCCCCCTTTGGCTGTAGCAGTCTCCCCTGTGGCTGGGAGATGACAGGGCTCCCAGCCACACAGATGCACCATGCCCTTCTGGGGCTGGGAGTCTTGCAACTGAGGGGACTCTGGGCCCCTGAAGCTGCCAGGTCCCAGAGTCCTGTAGCTGTGGATGCTGAGTTCCCACACTTGTGCCTCCCAGTTCGGTGACTCTGTTGGGTCCTGGCAGCCATGCTGTAATCTCCCAGCCCTGGGGATGCATGGAGCACATGCCATAATCTGCCAACCACAGGGGTTTCTTTAATACACCCATGAGGCTAGAAGATCATGGCAGATGTTTCTCCCAGCCCTGAAGGTGCATTGGTTGCCCTTGCACCTGGGAGACTCATCAGCTCATGAGGTTCAATAAGGAGAAGTGCAAAGTTCTGAGTGTAGGATGGAACAACCCCATGCACCCGTACATATTGGGGACCAACTGACTTAGCAGAAACTCTGCAGAGAAGGATCTGGTGGTTACAGTGGACAATAAGCTGAATGTGAGCCAACAATATGCCTTTGTTGCAAAGCAGGCTAACAGCATACTGGGCTGCATTAGTAGGAGTGTTGCCAGCAGATCAAAGGAAGTGATTATTCTCCCCTATCCGACACTGGTGAGGCCACATCGGGAGTACTTTGTCCAGTTTTGGGGTCCCCACTACAAGAAGGTTGTGGACAAATTCAGCAGATGGCAATGAAAATAGTGAGTTGAGGCACATGACTTATGAGGAGAGGCTGAGGGAACTGGGTTTATTTAATCTGGAGATGAGAAGACTGAGGTGGGGATTTAATAGCAGCCTTCAACTACCTGAAGGGTGGTTCCAAAGAGGATGGAGCTAGACTGGGGTGGGCAAAATATGTCCCATGGGCTGGATCCAGCCTGCCAGGCCATTCTGTCCAGCCTGCGGGACCCCTAAGAAATACAGAAAACTTATACTTATCTGCTTCTGGCTTCCTGATGAAGATGACAGTAGCCAGGGTCAGTAGGACCCAGGGAGAGCCAGCAGGACTCAGTAGCAAGGCCAGTCCAGCCCAGCCCCTCCCCACTTCCAGCCCCCTCCCCCACAACAGGAACCCTCTGCCTACTGCAGATTTCACTGCTTCTCTGTACGTCTGCTGGCTGCTCCAGCACCACGTGGCTCTGGTTGCATTGAGGCCCTGCAAGAGCACGAGGCCCACACCAGTACCCTAGGGCCAGGAGTGGGAGGGTGTGTGTGTGTGTGTGCGTGTGTGTGTGTGTGTGTGTGTGTGTGTGTGTGTGCGCACACATGCATCCCTGCAATAAGGGAGGGGGAGAGAGAGACAGAGAGAGCAATGAGAGAGGGAAAGACTCTGTGTGTGTGTGTGTGTGTGTGTGTGTGTGTGTGTGTGTGTGTGCGCGCACACATGCATCCCTGCAATAAGGGAGGGGGAGAGAGAGACAGAGAGAGCAATGAGAGAGGGAAAGACTCTGTGTGTGTGTGTGTGTGTGTGTGTGTGTGTGTGTGTGACAGCTTGCCTAAACTCATTCACCTGAAATAATTGCCCACTCCTGAGCTAGACTGTTCTCAATGGTGGCAAATTACTTAAGTTGCAGCAAGGGAAGTTTAGGTTAGATTTTAGGAAGACATTTCTTACTGGGAGGGTAGTAAAGCACTGGAACAGGTTACCCAGAGAGGTTGTGTACTCTCCATCCTTGAAGGTTTTAAGACCTGGCTAACAAAGACTTGGCTGGGATGATATTGTTGGGGTTGGTTCTGCTTTGAGCAGGGGGTTAGACTAGATAGATTCCTGAGATCCCTTGCAACCCTGATTTTCAATGCTTCTATGATTCTATGGTTCTGAGACTTGAGCAAGTTTAATTAATTTAAATTATTTTCTATGCTGTTGAATCACTGGAATTACTTTGGCAGGAATTGACAGATCTGTTATTTAGGTTTTTTTTTATAACAAATGCTTGTGTAGGGCACCAACATATAGAATAACTTCTCTTTTATTATAGCTTGTAAACATCCAGATAAAATTATCTAAATGGAAGTTTTGTTGGACAGAAATTTCTGTCATATTATGAGAGAGATGAATGCTACCAAAATGGTGTTATTATGGGAAATTTTAACTTGCTAGAGTGAAGAATAAATTCTACTAATAATGATAGGGGCCCAATTATTTCTGAGTATAACCAACAATTTTTATGGACTACTTACTGTAGTAACAAAAGGAGAGGATAGTTTAGACTTGGTAAGAAAAGAAGGCATTTTAAAGGAACTGGTTGTAAAAAATAGCTTTGGATTGAATTATAATGAATTGATTCAGTTTAAACTGAATGAATGAATGAATGAATGAATACAGTAGGTCCTAAGATTCTCAATTTTGAAAGAGTAACATCTGAGAAACCAAGAGACCTAGTTAGTGAACTCAGCTAGACAAATAAAATCAGAAACTTGAACATAGAGAAGATGTGGAATTACTTTAAGTCAAAGATCCTAAAATTGCCTGGAACTTATTTCCTATCTACAGGGGAAAAATCTTGTGAGGAATGATTTCATATGTAAGTGTATGAGCAACCACCTCTAAAAGTATATTCAAATTAAGTAGAGAGCATGTAAAGAATGAAAAAAAGGATATATCAGTAAAGAAAGTAGTGTCTTAGATTGCAGGACTAAGGTGAGAATTACTACAGGTGAAACAATGTTAGATTTTAGGAAAGAAATTTCAAATATATAAATAAAGAGAGCACAAAGAAAAAGGGAGGTTGCCTGCTATTCCAAGAGAACAGGATAGAGATTAAAGGTAATTAAGGCAAATCTCATACAAGCTAAATTAGTATTTTGCCTTAATTTTACATATGAATGATAATTTGTAACACTAGGCACAGGCAGGATAACTAATGGAACTGGGGGGTTGGAAATGAAAAGGAGGAGAAAACAAAACTCAAAGACCTTAATATATTGTAATCAGTAAAACCAGATAATCTCCACCCCAGATTTCTGAAAGAATTTACACATGGAACTACAGGTACTGTGGCAAGGATTTAATCATTGTTTAACTGGATTTATCAAGTCAGTGAAGTAATATCTGATTAAGGAATAGCAAATGCAGTGCTTGGTATTTGGGAAGAAATTAAAAAAATGATCCAGGAAAATATAGGCTTTTTAGTTTGAACTCAGTAATATATGGGACGTTAAAACAAATTATGAAGGAAAGGATAATCAAGGCATAGAAGTAAATGGAAAATGGGATAAAACGCAATATGGGCTTACTAAAGATACAGTACTAGACTGACCTTATATCTTTCCCTGCTAAGAAAACTCATTTTGTATACAGAGACGGTGCTGAGAATGGAAGTACTGGGCTGGAGAGTGATTATTAATGGAATTCCTCAAGGATCCATTAATTTTCATTTGTGACCATCACATAAATATTAGGAGCCTTACTATGACACTTACCTATGACAAAGTTGGGAAGCACCATCAGTTCAGAAGAGGACCAGGATACAGGGAAACTTGGATGGCCTTCACAAACAGGGTTAATAGAAAAGTGATGAACTTCAAAAATGCAAAGTGCAAGGACATAGGCAGACAAGGTTCCTTGGGTGAATTTGATATCTTTTATTAGACCAACCCAAATAGTTGGAGAATAGTTATTAAACAAGCTTTCGGGTTCAAAAACCCTTCGTCAGGCTTCTACCTTCGGAAAGGTAGAATTTTCCGTAAATACATTTTGAAATTGAACAAAGAGCAAGTATTTCTGGGCACAGAAGGCACTAAAAATTTCTCCCCAGGTGAAAACAGGAAAAGTTCTTTCTTACATTTAGCAGAGGAACTGCTCTGAAAGGAAGAGAGTTCAGAATCAATGTCATGTCCAGCCCAACCATCAAGTGAGGTGTCTCTGTGGAAAGATGCAGTGATTATCTGTTAAGAAACCTATTTGAGAATAAAAATTATTCTATAACTTTAAAAAATATAACAATCATATTCCCCACTGAAATAATTTGATAAATCTTTCATTCGATTATTGTTACCATCTGTTTTCAGCTATCATTCATTAGTTTCTCCCCTCCCCCAGGGGATATTGCAGTTAACACCAAGCTGGGGGGATTAGTAGATACACTGGAGTGTAGGGCTAGGATTCAGAGTGACCTAGACAAATTGGAGGATTGGGCCACAAGAAATCTCATGGGGTTCTACAAGGACAAGTGCAAAGTCCTGCACATAGTAGAAGAATCCCATGCACCAGAACAAGCTGGGGGCAGTCAGCTCTGTAGAAAAGGACCTGGGGGTTACAGTGGACAATAAGCTGAATATGAGCCAACAGTTTGCCCTTATTGTCGCAAAGCTTCCTCTCGTGCATGGATAACTTCTATCTGACATGAGAAGTCTACGGGCCAACGAGATGTAAAGCACTGCTCGACCTGGTACTGGCAACCAGGGATGACCTAATCAACGACCCAACGATCGATGGGAAGCAGGGTGACAGTGAACACAAGCTGATCACCTTCACCATCCACTGTAAAGCTGCCAAGTCAGTCAGCAATACAGAAGTCCTCAGCTTCAGGAAAGCTGACTTTGACAAGCTCAGGAGGCTTATCGGTAAGGCGCTAAGAGACCATGACCCCAAGGGGAGGGGAGTTCAGGAAGACTGGTTGTTCCTCAAAGGAGTGATCCTCAATGCACAAGATAATGCTATTCTGTCTCAGAGGAAAGGCAGCAAAAGGGCACAGCAGACACCTTGGCTCTCCAGGGAACTAGCAGACCTCCTGCAGCTAAAAAGAAAGACCTACAAAGGATGAAGGATGGGATCCACCTCCAAGGAGGACTATTTCACATTGGTCCAGACCTGCAGGGAGCGAACCAGGAAAGCCAAGGCTACGACTGAACTCCAACTAGCTATAAGTATCAACAACAATAAAAAGTCCTTTTTTAGATATGTGGGAAGCTGGAGGAAAAGAAAGGGCAACATTGGACCCCTGATAAACCAGATGGGACAACTGACAGCCGACACCCAGGAAAAAGCCAACCTACTAAATGAGTACTTTGCATCAGTCTTTCATCAGTCCTATGGGACACCCCGCCCATTATGGGCCCCTTCACGAGGTCAGCATTGATGGAGGGCGCGGGTGAGGGAGATTCCTTGCCCTCCATCAATGCTGACATCGTGAAGGAACACCTTGAGAGGCTAGACACCTTCAAGTCAGCTGGCCTTGACAATCTACACCCCAGGGTACTCAAGGAGCTGGCTAGCAACATAGCTCAGCCCCTGGCATGGATCTCAAGAACTCCTGGCACTCTGGTGAAATGCCTGAAGATTGGAAGAAGGCCAATGTGGTGCCTATCTTCAAGGAAGGGAGGAAAGTGGATCCGGCAAACTACAGGCCCATCAGCCTGACCTCTATCCTGGGGAAGGTCTTAGAAAAGATTATCAAAGAGGCCATTCTTAATGGACTGGCCAATGGCAACATCCTAAGTGATAGCCAGCATGGGTTTGTTGTGGGTAGGTCTTGCTTGACCAATCTTATTTCCTTTTACAACCATGTAACCTATCACCTGGACAAGGGAAAGAAGATTGATGTCGTATATCTTGACTTCAAAAAAGCCTCAATCTGATATCACATGATCACCTCTTGGCAAAACTGGCCACCTGTGGCCTTGGGTCCACCATGATCCACTGGCTGGGGAATTGGCTCTGTGTTCGGACCCAGAGGGTGGTGGTTGACGGAAGTCAATCATCATGGTGCCCTGTGACCAGTAGGGTCCCCCAAGGCTCTGTCCTTAGACCTATATTGTTAAACATCTTCATTAATGATGTGGACATTGGTGTCAGAAGTGGACTGGCCAAGTTCACCAATGATACCAAACTTGGCGGTAAAACATCCACACCTGCGGACAGGAGGGTGATCCAGGCTGACCTTGACAGGCTCAAGAAATGGGCAGACGAGAACCTGATGCTGTTTAACACTGAAAAATGCAAGGTTCTCCACCTTGGGAGGAAAAACCTGCAACATCCTTATAGGCTTGGCAGTGCTGGCTAGCACTATGGATGAAAGGGACTTGGGGGTCATCACTGACCACAAGATGAACATGAGCCTTCAATGTGATGCTGTAGCTAGTAAAGCGACCAAAACACTGGGTTACATCCATAGATGCTTCTCAAGCAAATCCCAGGATGTTATTCTCCCATTGTACTCGGCCTTGATGAGGCCGCAGCTGGAGTACTGCATCCAGTTTTGGGCTCCACAATTCAAGAAGGATGTGGAGAAGCTTGAGAGAGTCCAGAGAAGAGCCACACATATGATCAGAGGTCAGAAAAACAGACCTTATGATGACAGGCAGAGAGTTATGGCACTCTTCAGCCTGGACAAGCGCAGGCTCAGGGGTGATCGGATGGCCACCTATAAGTTTATCAGGGGTGTTCACCAGGATCTGGGGGAACGTTTATTCACCAGAGTGCCCCAAGGGATGACGAGGTCGAACAGTTACAAACTACTGCAAGACCATTTCAGACTGGACATAAGGAAGAATTTCTTCATTGTCTGAGCCCCCAAGGTCTGGAATAGTTTGCCATCAGAGGTGGTTGAAGCACCTATTTTGAACACCTTCAAGAGACATGTGGATGCTTATCTTGCTGGGATCCTATGACCCCAGCTGACTTCCTGCCCCTAGGGCAGGGGGCTGGACTCGATGATTTTTCGAGGTCCCTCCCAGCCCTAATGTCTATGAAATCTATGAAATCTATGAAACTAGATGACCTCCTGAAATCCTTTCCAGCCCTAATTTTCTATGTTTCTATGATATACTACCCCGAGACATATACTGGGTAAAAAAATGAATCTCTAATAGATATTAAAATGGTCTTGATTTTCCAGAATCTGGCTTTGGTGGCATTTTGCCAGATTTAAAAAGGCATTGGGGCAGTACGCACACACAGTCTGTCATACAGCTGGCAGTTCTCTGTAATGCACCTATATTCAGCCCTACATGAAATCCCTAACCTGCAGTTTCTTATTTCAACTTTGCACTTGTCATGTTTTGGTGAGCCCAGTCAAACTGTGCCTTCCAAAGTGTCCCAAATATGGCAGCTCTGTAACTGATTCTCTTGTCCTGACAACACTGTCATTTGAAATTTCCAGACTTCTGAGGAATAAATGCCATTTGCTCTTTGAAGGATTCATCATTAGACTAATTAGCAATCAGTTGAGTAAACCTGCTATAGAGACCTGTGAATTTATTTTCATTCAATGCACAGTACAGAGATGAAAAATCTCTCTTTCCTTGTAACAGTTGCCATTCTGTTCACATAATTTTTTAGCTGTCAGTGCCATTGACCTGGTATTGCCTAATTTCATTTTGACTGTCTTCTAATGAAATGTTTAGACAGTAGCAGTATGTTTCATTTTGCCCAACTGCTGCTTTTATCTGCAGTGCATAAGGCTACATGAGGACACTTGATGAATTCTAGAAAGCAGCAATGTAAACAGTAAGGGCCTCTCTACACATGCAGGTAAAGGCACAACGAGATCTAATTAGGATGACCATATTTTCCACTTTGACTGGAACAGTACCAGATTTCATAGACCATCCTGGAGTCTCAGCTGTTTGACTAAAATTAAAGCAAAAGTCCCAGATTGGTGGTGCCACCTCTTCCACACATTCCTGGCCTGGCTCCTCTTGAGCAGCACATGGAGACTGGGGGGCTGGGCTGAGCACTGCTCCTTCTACCTGTGGTAGGGGCCAGGACCAGGTCTCAGGTACCTGTGCAAGGCAAAAGAAAGCTGATGACATTTCTTTTGGTCCAATCCTCCTCTCTGAATCCTAGCCCTACCCTCCAATGAACCTTTATTCCCCCCGGCTTGGTATCATCTGTAAATTTGCTGAGGGTGCATTCCGTCCCATCTTCCAGGTATTGATGAAAATATTGAACAAAACCAGGCACAGGACTGACCCCTGAGGCACTCTACTTGAGACCAGCTGCCAACTACACAAAGAGCCATTGATTACTAGCCTCTGGGCACTCAGGGTGGAAAGGCAGCACTTTAATTAGAGCGGTTTAGAGAGCCATTCTGTTTAAACCACTGCATCTCCTGTATCAGCATTCCCACACTTAAAAATGGTGGAACTAAAGTTCGTTCAATGAGTTTTCTTACAGGTTGGCTGATCTCTTATGCGGGGCTTTAAACTAGGTTTTTCGGGGGAGGGAGATGTAGACAACAGTGTGAACCTAGCATAAACAAACCATGAGCTATGTACTGGAACAATCCATATAAGTACTGAGGGGCCTAATGGGTTTCAGGACGAAGGGCACCAAAGGCACCTATTGGGGGGGCTCAAATTTCTCTACACTAATTCTAGGTGTGGCAGGAGAATGTTGCCATAGGGTGGGAAAGATAACCAGTAGGACGGAAGTGCTTGACTTCAGAAAGGATAACTTCGGTGTGCTCAGGAAGCGAGTTAGCAAGGCACTGAAGAACAGAAGAACAGAAGAATTGGTGAGATAGGAGTCCAGGAAGGGTGGTCATTCCTAAAGGGAGCAATCCTATGGGAGCAGAAGGAGACAATTCCTTTGCACAGGAAAGGGGGAAAAGGGCCAAGAAATGCTCATGGCTGAACAGGGAAGTCCGAGAAAGCCTAGAGGATAAAAAAAAGAAGCATATAAGCTGTGGAAACAGGTGATAGCTACCAAGGTGGAGTGTACCCACCTGGCCCACACTTGTAGGGAGGCAGCCAGAAAGGCCAAAGCTGAAATGGTACTTAGGCTGGCAGCAAAACTTAAAGACAACAAAAAGTCCTTCTTCAGGTATATAGGGAGTAAAAAGAAGGCACAGGGTAGCATAGGCCCCCTACAAGACAAACTAGGGCAATTAGTGACAGACAGAGGGGACAAAGCAGAGCTCATCAATGAGTTTTTTGCCTCTGTATTCATGAATTTGGATCAGGACAAAGCTCCCAATTACATCATAGACAGGCATAAGGGGCAAACCAGCCCATCAACTGTTAGCACTGACTTAGTGACGAGACACTTGGAGGGGCTGGATGTGTTTAAGTCAGCAGGCCCCGGTGGTATTCATGCAAGTGTGCTGAAGGAATTGGCCAGTGTCATAGCAGAGCCACTGGCAGGGCTGTTGCAACACTCTTGGCACTCAGGTCAGGTCCCAGAGCACTGGAAAAGGGCCAATGTGGTCCCTATTTTCAAGAGGGGAAGGAAGGAGGATCTGGGTAACTATAGACCCATTAGTCTCACCTCTACCCTAGGGAAAATCCTTGAAAAAATGATTCAGGATCATATTTGTGAGAGTCTAGCGGGGAAAGCAATGCTAAAGGGCAACCAGCACGGACTCATTGAAGGTAAATCCTGCCTGACTAACCTTCTTTCTTTTTATGACCAGGTCACAAAATGCTTAGATGCAGGAACTGAGGTGGATGTCATCTATTTGGATTTTAAGAAGGCCTTCGATACAGTATCTCATTATATTCTCATAGATAAATTGAGTAACTGTGATGTACATGACTATACGGTTAGGTGGGTGGCAAATTGGCTTAAGGGTCGCCCTCAGAGAGTGGTGGTGGGTGGGTCAGTATCAACCTGGAGAGGTGTGGGCAGTGGAGTCCCACAAGGCTTGGTCCTTAGACTGGTGCTGTTCAATGTCTTCATCAGTGACTTGGATGAGGGTGTAGAAAGCACTCTGTCCAAGTTCGCTGATTATACCAAATTATGGGGTAAAACTGACACACCAGAGGGTAGGGAACATATCCAGGTGGATCTGGACAGGTTGGAAAAGTGGGCAGAACAGAATAGGATGCAGTTTAGTAAGAACAAAAGCAAAGTACTGCACCTAGGGAGAAGGAATCACCAGCACATTTACAGGCTGGGGGAGGACCTTCTCAGCAATACAGCAGCGGAAAGGGATCTTGGAGTCACTGTTGACTCCAAGATGAACATAAATCATTAATGTGAGGAAATGATCTGTAAAGCCAACTATACTTTATCATGCACTAGCAGGTGCATGACAAGCAGGTCCAAGGGGATGATATTTCCCATTCATGCGGCACTGGTCAGCTGCAGTTGGAGTACTGCATCCAGTTTGGGGCACCGCACTTCAAGAGGGATGTGGACAACCTTGCGAGGGTTCAGAGGACGTCCACTCATATGGTTGGGGGCCTGCAGGCAAAGCCCTACAAGGAGAGATTGAGGACCATGGATTTCTTCAGCCTCTGCAAGAGAAGGTTGAGAGGGCATCTTGTGGCCACCTACAAATTCATCAAGGGGGGGGCAGCAAAGAATAGGGGATGCTCGTCAGTAACCAGAATTACTGCACAGTAGCATCCTGGCATGGTCATCTAGTGATGCTTACTGTGCAGTAGCTCATTATTACTGCAATGTAGCTCATTACTACTGTGCCGTAGTGCTGAGTCACAGTTCATGCCTGGTGACGCTACTGCACGGTAGTACTGAGTTACTTGTGCAATAGTAACAAACTACTGCACAGTAAGCATCTCATGTAGACGTGGCCACAGTCCTATAGTTACCACTTTTTCAGTATTTGGCAACTTTTAACAGCATTTGAAGTTATGGTCGACAACATTTCAAGTGCATGGGAAATGAGATGAGCTTCTCTAAATTGAACTATCCCAAAGCTCCTGCATGAGTTAAACTGCTTGAAAGATCTTCTACAAAGTCTAACCTTGTGCAATGAACACTGAGGGAATTGTAAGATCTTTTGAAAATGTTCTTAAAGCCTCTGTGCATATTGGTCCTGGTTTAGGAAAATGCTTAAATCCATTAAGCAAGTGAATTTGGTCCTTTCTAAGTGGAAACCCGCATAGATTCGTTTTTTTTTTTTCCTATAGGAGCACCCTCAAAAAGACTTGATACTTGAAATACTGCAGACCGGGATTTTTCTACTTGTAAAAAAAATAATGATCAAAGAAATGTAATTAAAAATGCATTAGTACATTACAGTTATGTGGTTAAGCAGTTAGACATCAATAAATCCCAAAGTTCAGCTTGCACCTAGAATGCCACCCTCATCTCTTGTAAGTCTTCCTTAGGAGACTGTCTTTAGTTTCTCAACTCAGACAAAACCCTGACAATTTTTCTAGTAACCTATTAGGTGCTTGAGAGAGGCCATGCATGGCGCAGTTACTCTCTTTTCTGCATATTTTAGACTGGTGGCTCTCACATACTCTGATATACACAGATTAGAGCACAATACTAAACCAGGGATGTCCAAACCTTGGCCCAAATGGCAAGCTGTGAACACAAATGTCACAAGCAGATAACACAGTGACAGGGCGGGGAGCAAAAAGCAGAGCATCAGAGTGGGCAGGGGAAAGAAATCAGAGTTGGGGTGCACAGTGCAGGACTTAACCTGTGGCACACTTGCCAAAAAGAATGGCCCCCCACTGCTAAATCATGTATATTTTTAGACCGTAGAAGAAATAATACAGTATTTAAGTAAAGATCATATTGTGAGGTTTGACCTAGAAACTACTATGCAAAGCCTAAGCAAAAGTGAATGTTATGTGACGAATGCCCATCTGCAATGATAAGGAGCAGACAGTCTTAGATAGAGGAGGCTTGAAAACAAAAGCAGAATCAGAAGTACTGGGACAAAGAGCTCATTAAAATACTAAAAATCACACCCCTAGGTGGGGAAGAAATATGCTAATGAAACATATATGTATGCTAATGAGATACATAGCTAAAACACAGGTATAGAGACATGCTCAGTAAAGAACTCCTTGCGTCACTCCTTTATAGCTAATTAGCAAACAAGGATGCTTATGAAGGTTCAAACCCTTGTATATAAGGGGCTTAGTATTGCATATCTGGTGTGCTTGTTCTGTGAGATTATTCCGCTTGCACCTTTTATTGCTAGCAATAAATCTTCTTTATACTTTCACCCCTGGTATCTTTATTGGCCTTTGCATACCGGGCACGAACCCAGACTTGAGTTGGGGCCTAACAATATCATAACACATAATTACAAAGGACAAAGTTAAGATTCTCTTTATTATGTTAACTTTGTCATTGTCTTTTAAGTTCTTAACTCAATTAAACTAAAATGATTTTCTAGCATATCTTTTTTAATAGGATCATTATGTAGTATGATAGTTTCTGAAGATTACCACAGGCCACTTGTCTGACTTTGAATAATACTTTTCCTGCATGATAATTTGATTAAATGGTCCACTGGCACTCATTTGGTTCTGCTTAATTTAAATAATAATAATACCTTCCAATTATTTTATGCCTAATGAAGTATGCATTAATACCTTTCAACCCACTAATGCAAGGGAAGGTAACTCTTCAGAGTTCTGACAGGTTTCCATTGCAATTCCTTCCATTAGCTTCTTTATCTTAAGTAGGAATACTGTGTACTGTTTTCTATGAACACACAAGGAAACTCTCATTTTGTCACTGCATCCTAATTTTATATATTCTGGACATACACAACTACTGCACAACATATACTGAATGTAAACAAATCCTTGGGTCAGCGTTATGAGATGTAGCATAGGATAACATACTGTTGAATACATCCATAGATTTAATCAGATCATAAATAACTGTTTAGTTAAAATGCAGTTGTTTAATTTGGTTAGTCACAGAAATGTCACTGTGAGAGGTTCTTGATTTATCCATAAATGTACTAGGAGACAGGTTTGCTGGAAAATATCTAGCTGAAAAAAAGAGTCTCTCTCTCTCTCTCTCTCTCTCTCTCTCTCTCTCTCAAGCCCCCTAAATATTTTCTGCCTCATCACTTTCCAAATATAGTTCTGCAATATATTATGTGTCTCCAAAAATAAATAAATCTTTTACACACGTATTTACTTAACCAGGGTAGTCACACAGGCAGAAAATTCATCCTCCACCTTTATGCCTACTGTTCTCCCCAGCATATATTTGAACTCTTAGACTACATTCTGGCAATAGCCTGAAGCAAACCAAGGAGACTTAAGGTTAGTCTATGGATAGGAAGCAGTTGAGAAATATCTCTCTTTTTAGGAATATTACATATATATATATATCTACATTTATTTGATTAATACATTAAAAGTATGCAGTCAAGCACTCAGAAATCTCCAAATTCCACTTGCTTCTGGAATGCTGCCTTTGTCTCTTGTAAGTCTGCCTTAAGATAAATGTCATGATGTTAAGATCGATGTCTTATAGGCCTACCTTAAAACAGATGTAAGGAGCTGACTTTGTCCTGGAAGTTTCTTTGTAGGAAAGTAATTGTTATTCGAGGCCAGTCACTCACAGTTTTGCTGTTTAAGTCCAAAGGGAGACTACTGGCCAAAGCATTGTTAATGACACTCATTTTCTTTAACAAACACAGAGAACGGAAAGCTCTATGGGAAGAATGAGAAGAGAAAACAGTGTTAGAATATGTTTTTAAAACAAGGGATGTTTTTAACAAGGGAGGACAGGCTAAAAGCAGAGGACAAGACAGGTAGAAGCAGGCATGGAGGAGAGTAAGAGGCAAAAACATTTGTGGCTGCTTGGAAGACACTGACCAATACTCAAATGGCTCTCAGAAGGAAAGAGGAAACGAAGGCATGGCCCCAAAACAATGCTGGAGCCTTCAGAGGCACCACCACCCAGCTGTTAAAAATCTGGCCTTATATGTAATTAGAAAATATGTTTGTAAGAGAGTGAAAATATATGATTAATTGCATCATTATTTACACACACACATAGGTTTTAAAGGAAATTTAAAATTATTACAGTACAACTTGGCACAAAGTCTATAAACAAACATTGTCTTTGGAGCAAGATCGGCTGTGTCCCAGAACAGCTGATCCATTTTGTTGGCATCTACAGACATTGCCAGGGCTGTTGTCCCACAGTGCTGGACCCCTTTCACTCCTAGGGATTCAGGGACCTGATCTTACAGGATAATGGCTGATGGTGCTGTGCCTGCAGGATCAGGCCCTGGAAGTCACAATCATGAAGGGCTTCTTGGTCCCTGTAAATGATTCCCAGGCATGTCTGCCAGCAGGGGAACTCCCATGCAAGGTCCCTTGGCACACCATAAGGGAACATTTTTGGGCAGCTGGAGTACAAGGGGATAGGACATTTCTTTGCCCTCAACTTGTGCCCCAAAGGTTTTTTATGGCAGCACAAGGGCAACATCTGTTTGCACTCAAACGATGTGTCCCTACATGCACATGCAATGGCAAAAAAGTAGTGGCACAAATCTGTGCCACTGCTTTTTGCCACTGCACATGCCTCTGAATGTGTGCTTTAGTGTGGGGTACAATGGCCCACTTCAGGGAAACTACTGTTTCCCCATTCCTCCTGGCTCCTGGAGTGCTGGAAGATCCAGGGCACAACTAGAGGAGGGGAGACACTATGATTTCCCAGTAGCAAATTTTGCCCCTGTGCTCCAAATTTGTAGCATGGGGGCACATTTCAATGTGACTGGCATGAATTTTGTGGTGCTGCAAAGATGTTTGCAATGCCAGAAACTGCAAGTGCCTGCACATAAGAATCCAGGCAAAGAGTCTGACCTAGCAGCATTTCCCCAATGAGCAATAATGAGGAGATCAAGCAGATAGCAGTGGCACATAAATTGTTGCCAGAAGACAAATGGCCATTTGTGTTGCTATTCTTTAAAATTCAGCTTCCTCCTTCGTACATTGTGCAACAGGACCAGGGTGGTCAGCAATTTGCTGGGCCAAGCCTTTAACAACTGTGGCAACAGACCCTAAAAAATTTAATAAGGAGTTCAATGTATAGTTGTCAATGCTAGAATGTACTGGACTACCTGTGATTCCATTTACAATGTGATTCCATTTACACTGTTTCTACACAAAAAAAAAATTATAATTTCCTCTTTGGCATGTGCTTGCACTGGCTCTCTCCCAATAACAAACATTTATCCATGTCTTCTGTTGGAGTGATTATGTCTATAGGTCCGTGACACTAGCGTTCTCAATGCAATGTTAGAGGCAAATTAAACCTGTCACTCAGTGCCTAAAGAAGTGTAGATCTGCCATTGAAAAATGAAATAAAATCTCTTCATAATTGCCCCATAATTTCCCCAATTAACAGCCTATTCAGGGTGGGTTGGATCTGTGGACCTCATTATTCCAGGGTAAGATACAATAAGAGATGGAGAGGTTTTCCAATTGTAATGATGTGCACAGATCCATGAAACTGGTATTTTTTTAGAAGGGTGGGGTAGAGGGCTAGGTACAGTTATTTACAGATTTAAGAGATAGTAACTCTTTCCTGATGTTTACAGTGAGAAACAGCCATTTACTAAAGGCAGAAACAATGAATGCCCAACATGTTGATACAGAGAGGTTTTGAACAGAGCACTAGGTGGCTGATTAACAGGTTACTTGATGTGATGCATGATCTTTCTGTGTGTGAAATTGCCACAACTCTAAGGGAGTTAGAAGATGGATTTAGAGTTTTCTGAGAGTATAAAAAATACTGAAGCTTTCTTCATGTTTGATGCCAGATGAAACTGTATAAACAATGCGCTTTTCTTTCTATATATACTTTAAGCTCTGCACACATTTAAGGTAAGTCACAATTTGTTTTACAGATGCTACAGGGCAGGGGAGAAGGATGAAAGGATGGTTTCCTGATTCAGTAAGCCTGAAGTTGATCTTCAATATAAGGACAGGGTGGGTTCTGAGTACCATTTTATCTTTGTCGAAAATGAAGCATTGAGTTTTCAAGAATAGAACTCCAAGTTCAGATACCAAATGTAGACGCATGAGGTGACATGATTGTGAGCTTAAAGGCACTTTAATGGTTTAACAGTAATGACAATCAGAACAAAAAGGACAATCAGGAGTCCTGATTACCATTGCCTTTTCTTCTAGACCAATACGGCTACGGCCTGGATACCTGAACAGTAATGAGACACTTTTATAACTGTTTCAAGTGGAGGATTAGTATTAACAAGAAGATATAATCTAATAAAAACATTGTGAGAGCTTTAAGAGGCTGTAGAAGAAATGCTGTTCTCACAAAATATACTGTCCTTCTGGGTTGAATAAAATCCACTAGTCTGGTGTGCAAACTGTTAAAGACAAAGAGACATGTGGCTTCTGAGTGGTTGAACTTCAATTCTGAGCTTCTAGCTACAGTTCATCTTGAGGATAATTGAGAGTCTGTGGTTCCAATGCAGATACAAAGTAAGAACATTGTCTTGATGCCAGTAGGTAAGTTTCAAACAGGTTCTTGGATATGCTGACCAGATTTCTTTCTGGATGTTGTAAGCATTGATATTTCCTCTTCTGAATAACGTCTTTGGCTTACAGGCCAGACAGCTAGGTTCACATAAGTTCTGCAGCATGATTGGCCCTCTAAATATAAAATCCTTTCTGGATGAAAAGCAGATGGTGTGATGTGTCATCAAATATAATAGAACACATATTTTTCTTCAGCTAAGAAACTAGAAGCTTTGCAAATATGCCACAGGCTAAGACTATTGTTATTCAGTTTAAGATGAAGAAAAAACAAATAAACTTTATTGAAATGCATGTGAATTTGTTGTATTACATGTTAAGAATAAAAATACAACAAAGGGTAAAAGAATAATCAAAAGATGTTGTTTTATTAGTTCATTAGTTCCAATGTACATTTTCTATTCAGTTATAAAACAATATCTCTCCTTCTTGAGTGTTTTGACAGCGCATACAACCTATTTCTACACCTGACTTAATGCTCACCTGAGTTATTCTTTCCACACCTGAATTAATGTTTTTAGCTAGAGCTAAAATCAGACTTCAGGGATGTGAAACAAGAGAAGAGAGATCGGGAGTAACAGACAAAATTACAGAACAAGGGATGCCCTGATTGGCAGAACAGCAAGAGCAGATCGTAGCATCTTATCTTACATTCCTTGGAATGGCCATACAGTCTTGACTGAAAGAGTCCATCCCTATAGAGTTTAATTAATGGGGCTTTGTTTGAATTGCATAGCTGGCCTTCCTCCTCTGAGCAGAAGAAATGCTTTTTGGACCACCGCAAGGCTTGCCTAGAGGCGTGAGTGGTTCAGCACATGCTGCAAAATGGAGGGAGGGGCTTTGGCCCAAAGCACCTTATCAGTCTCTCCATACTGGTCCCAGCAGCAGCTCCCTGAACTGCAGCAGGAATCAATACTGGACTATGTGAGGAGCAGTTAACAGTCAGGACTCTGAAATAAGCTCCTGCAACTGTTTGTAATATTTCTTGGTTGAATGTTACAATGAAGTTTTTTGCCTCAGTTCCCTGGCCGAGAGCTGGCCGAGAGCTCTGCCTGCTGTTTGACTGTTGCCTTATAAGCACAGGATTTGTTTAAGAAAGGCTGCCTGCTTTGCTGTATGTGATGTTGGGTGCACTCCATCCCTTGAAGTCATCAAGTCTGTCTCCAGAAGCTAAGCTATAAGGTAGCTTTCTGAAGGAGCCACAATTAATCAGGGGCAAAATCTCAGAGTCCAAAAGCTCACCCACTTTAGAAGCTAACTTCAGTGAGTGAGCCTCTGGACTCCTTGGACTCTTAAGGACTGTGAAAAGCTGGGAGTCCCAACTAAGTGCTTCTCTGGTTAATTCTTAACAGTGCTTCAAACTGGATCCCTCAAAATGGAATGGTTCCAAGGTGGATCCCTGTGACAACTCCAGGGATTGTATTTGATGACACTGCTTCCTAGGATTTCTTTTGCTTGAGAAGCTGCAGAAAATCCTGCCAGGCCTGATTATGTGAAGATGCTTGAGTATCCACAGGACAGGCACTGAGCTCCATGCAGACACAGTGGAGGGAGAGAAGGCAGTGCTTGATTTTTCCTGCTCCTCCTTAGCCATCTCCACCAAACTGCACTTCACATGGGTGAGCATGGGAGCCTGGGATCAAGCTTCCCCTGCACTAGCAACAAGGCATGATGGGATCTAATGTGTGATCCCAAAATCATGCCTACTGCCATGCACATGTAGCATAGCAGAAGGTGTGATTATGTGGATCATAAATTAGATACCATTGCATCTTTACCTGAATGTGCAGAAAAGCCCTTTAAGGTATACATCTGCCCTACTTTCTTTGTAAGACACAACATTCGTGTTGATTTTGAAGTGGTGAAGAGATACTCAAGAGAGAAGGAAGTACAGATGCATAACTGGAGAGAGACTGAGTTGAGTTGTGAATAGCATACACCAGTGTAGCGTTGGCCATAGAAACTGTGAAAATGAATAAAAGGCTCTATGGAGAGCATCTGGAGAGACAAAATGCGTGAGGTCAGAATTCAGAGTGCAGGAAGACTGGAAATTCTGGACAGGATTTTGAAAATAATTGCATTGTTAATACAGCTACTGAAGACAGTTGAAAAAAATAATGTTTGTTTCAATGTCTGGCATTTGTAACAAAAGAGACAGAATGGAAATGATAAGCTAGACTGTGGTGCTATTTACAAAGTAGAAGATAAGGTAATGGTGCCATTGCCCCATTAATCCAATATCCAAGATATGGGAAATAAAGGTTCAGATTCCTCTTCTGCCCAAGGGAATTTAACTGTGTATCACCTACCTTCCAGGAGAATTTCCTAATCACCGTGCTACAGGCTCTTCCAGAGTGGCTGCTCTTAACTCTCTTGTTGACCCATTCTACTTTGTACAAAACCCTTGAATATGCTTTGAAACAGGAACTGAAGTCCATGTGTCCCATTTCCCAAGTAAGTGCACTTATCTTCACATTGTAGAGTTTTCTCTATTTCTTATTCAAAAGAAGTTACATGTTTTATATAAAGCAGAATAGCATCCACAGGACAGATGTTGACCAATCTACCCCAGAATCCCCTATAACATGAAAGTGGATTATGTGAGCTTGAACCCCCTCAGACATATAATTGCACCAAGCCTATGTTTTTACACACCCTGGGAGCAGGGGCACACATGCAGTATGTAGCATCATGGACCCATCTGCAATGCTGCACACCACACACACCACACATGCAGCCATTCCCCATGCTGCTAATTTGCAGTGCAGAGGGTAAGAGGGCAGGGTTTGACATCAGATCCTGGTGTCAAAAAACCCCATGCCTGAAAAAAGCAGGGTGGCTTATGTGGTAGCAGCATGCAAAACATGCCCAAAACTGGAGCCTGGCAAACTGGAGCCACACTCCATCTGCCAGCCAGGTTCCCTGCTGCCAGATCACTGCTGCTGGAGCCCCAGGATGTCCCCAGGATCCCAGTCTCCCCTACCCCACATGGGGCAGCTTGCCACATGCCAGAACACATGTGCACAGGTGTTCCTGAGGGACAAGTAGCAGTGGCACCGCTGCTAGTTGTCCCTGGGGAAAACCACATGTAAGCTTGTCTGGACATGCCTTGGGTGAGCAATCTAATCACTAGGCTATGGGATAAAGGGTGACAGCAGCGTAATGCTTTTTAAATCTACCTCCATTGCTTTTCAGCCAAAACAATTTGACTAGTTCAGCCCAAATTCACAAATGAGTTCTGGGATAGTCAAACTGCACTTTTCAATCAACAAATTCCCTACATTCAAAAAAAAGTAATTTCTGGAGATACTGAAAACTAATTCAGAAAAGTAAGAGCTAAGACCAAAAGAGTCATAAAACTCAGAAAAAAAGATTGTTTTAAGGAGTAGTGATCGATTATATCAAAAGTGGCAGAAGGAAAGAAAACAAGAAAGACAGAGAAGAAATGGCAACGCTTAACCAGAATGCCATTGGTGACTTTTATAAGAACTGTTTTCAATGAAATGGAGTGTATGAATGCCAAATTGAAAAGATTCGAAAAGGGGGTTTGTGGAGATTAATATGCAAGCAGGAAAGTAAACTTCTGGTTTGAACTTAGCAACTAAAGGGAAGAGAGAAATGAGGTCACAAGATTTTTTTTCCAAGATGGGAATTGCAAAGGCACATCTGAAGATGAAAGAGAGGGAAGTAGGTAGACTGAACAACTGAAAAGGAAAAAAAAAGGAGCTGGCAGGAGATTCTCAGTCAAGGTGGCAAGTTAGGTGGTTGGGTGAGGAGACAGAACAGGAATCTATCTGAACAAAGGAAAGAATGGAAGATGGTGAATTGAATTGGAACTGGTAATAAGAATATTTTTATATAGTGCAATATTAGCCTGTGGAACTCACACCAAAGACTAAAGGTATGGAAAATAATGAGGAAAGAAAAGTACACTTTGCAAAGGAAAAGGCAGAGTTGAGGAAATATATAGCAGAGGAAATATGCATCACAGTGGAATATCCCGCAGAGAGATCTGCAAAACTAAGATGGGTTAGACATTCAAACTATTGAAAATGACAAGTGTTTAGAATTCTTTGTTAGCCTGTGTTCTCTGCAAAGACAATAACTGGAGATGGAATACTGTTTACTTTGAACCCAGACTACTGCCAAACAATGTATCAGTAATTTTGTATGTATGCATTCAGGTGAGATAAAAACAAAATCTCTTCAGTGGTTGCCCTTTAAAACTGCTACTAGTTTGAAAGATTCTACAAGTTTTAATGGACTTTTCCTTCTAAGAAATACAAAACATCTTTGGAACTAAGAAATGCTTTCAGATTTTCCAGGGGTATTCACTATACATAACTATGTGACATATCTCTCCTGAATAACTAATAGGATTGCTACTTACCATTTGGGCAAATGTCCCAAAGTTAATATAAAAGGCTATCTGGAGCAAACACAGCTGTGCTTTTACTATGTTTCAAATTAAAGCTATTTGTTTTGTTCCCATTTCTGATTACAGCTACCTTTGTCCACACATAGCAGTGTTTCAACAAAAACAAATGATACATCCCAGTGCAGACAATACTCCATAGTTATTAAACCTGAAAGTGTAGTCACTACACACTCATATAATTATAGTACGTGAAATTTAAAGTTGAATTATGCTTTTATACATATTCACACACTTGAAACAGAACGAGAGCTTTAGTATATTTCTTGATAAATAATTAAGCCATTTTTATTTTACTAAATTAGGAATTTAAATTGTGTTCAAACTTATTTCACTGGAATACACAATTTGAACTTAAATCTATATCTGTGAAAATCTTGATCACTAGTTCACTTTTTAATTTTTGATTTCATAACATTTTTAGGAAGCATTTTATGGCACACAGGGTGCATCTACATATGAAATTAATGTGATGCAATAAACTCCAGTGCATAACACACCAGAGTTTATTGCTCCTGGGCACCACTTTTATGTGTGCACTGGGGACCACAGCACATTGAGCCAGAGCAGAGAAGCCTGGGGTGGCTTCAACCGGACACCATGTGCTGCAGAGGGGCTGGCTGGAGCATGAGGCTGCTTCAGTGTGGGGCTAGTAGGCAGGCAACCTTGTGCCCCAGCCAGCCAACTTAGCATCTACACATGCATTGTTGTGCAGTAACGAATGCCATCACAAGATAGTACTTGTATTTACCGGTACTAACCTGTGTTGAAGTTAATTATTTTACTGTACCCTAATAGGGCTGCACATGTAAGTACTGAGACTTTACTGTGGAGCTAGGCAGCTCCATAATAAATGTCTCATGTAGATGCACCCATATTTACTGGCACATAAATCATTTAATATAAATGATTAGAATGGAAAAAAGACTCCATGCCCAGTGTGTATTTGCATCACTTTGTAACCTTTCAGCACTTGAATCTTCCCATCAGCTGTGTTGGAGCCTTGAATGCCAAATCTAAACACCCTCACTTCTTTTGTGTTCACTTGGGGGGAGGGGGGGTGTTCTATTTTATTTTTCTATTTCGTAACTTTTTCACTCGACAATCCTGCTTGTCTTTTCAACAAAGAGTTACTTACAGAACTAGCTTAGATACTGCGGTGAAGACAACAATTTAAACATATCTGCACAGATACAGGGAAATAGTATACTCAACATAAATCTATAGTACAGCTGCAAGATAATTTTGCCATCAGTGCAGACAGATTAGAGTATTTTCATATCAATCTCCAGGTAATAAGTATGTCATAAAATAGCACTGGATATTTACTTATCATTAGATAAACTGGATGCTCTTTAAGGGATGAGTTATACCATCAATATTGACTTCTCCGTCCAGAAAAAGATCTTTATTATGTGGCTCCAGATATGCCAGGTAGAAAGGGCAATGACACAGATGATCTCAGTGTCTACAATGGAAGAAGGGAAGTTTGACAGCCTATTTTTGGATGGTAGTTCAAATGAGAAAAGCAACTCTGAGGTGGATTCTCCTAAAACAAACTTCCCACAAATGAATACCTCAAGTTTTTCAGTGGAAGGGGACAGTGTGATGTATTCTAAGTGGGGTTCAGAAGTGCTGCCCCTCTGTAAGCAAATCAGTTGATCCCGTTTGATATATAACCTGGCATGTTGTTACTTGTTAAATGAAAACATCTTTGTATCTTGTTTGTATCAGCTAAATGAAAACACAGTCAAAAAATTCAGTCCCCACCGTATAAAGTGACAAAGCTTCACTGGGTCCTCCAGCATCCCAGGGTGCACTGCTCCCTTCCCCCACACCAAATTAAAATTGTCAAACACAGCCTGCAGATGCCTATAGGGAGGAGGGGGCATGCTCTCCACTCCCTCACCTCTGCTAATGAACCAGAGCTATGCTCACAGTTCTGGCTGTTGTCACCAGTTGGGAACCAGTGAATCATGACGAACCTGGTCCTGTGCAAGGACAATGCCTCTTGCTTTTTGCAGAGAATCGAGGTGACCAGTTGATCAGTGTGGAAGGGGGACATTCTTCTGGGGCTTGGCCCCTGCCAGGGCCACCTCTGGGATTCCCAGCTGCAGGTGGGCTCCATAAAGATCCTGGCACCTGCAGCCCAGGCTTCTAAAGCAAGAGTTAGCAGCACCCTGAGATCCTGGGCTACAGGCAGGCTGGAAATGCTATGGAGACTACCTGTAGCACAGGGCACCAGGTAATGGTGTTCTCAGTTCCTGGCCTACAGGTGCTCCTAGAACTTTAAAGGACATGTAAGCTTCCCAATGAACCCATCTGGCTCATTAACAGGATGCCCTGAGGTCAGGGGACCTGTGGAGAAGCCTTCTGTTGTCTCTACAGAGTCTACTTTTGTCACGCTCCAGCCGGGGGCTTTGAACACGGGGCTGCCCACACTGCTCACTTGCTTTTTGTTGTGTCACAACTTTTCTAGCTGAACAAAAATAACACCTGGCAGGGGCCTATGCATTTTTAAGTATGGTGCATGCACGCATTTCTTAAATAAAGATAATGGTGCTCCTACAGTGTATTTCAAGTGTTATACAATAATACCTACAAAGCTAAAAGAATTTTTTTTTTTTCCCCAAAGAGTGTGTAATTAACTTTTGGAATTTATTGCTACATGATGTTGTAGAGCCTGACAATTAAACCAGGTTCAAAAGGGTGTTACAAAAATGTATACAGTCTATCAATGAGTTATAACAATTCAATCATAAGCCTGCAACCTCCAAATTAGAACTTCCAAGGCTTTTAAATGCTGGAAGCTGTAAGGGAAGATCAATTGATCCAAGTTGTTCCTGTATAATATTCTTCCTTTCTGTGCCACTGAGAGAGACAGGATACTGAGCTAAAAGGCCCATGCATTGACCCAGTATGGCATCTCTTTTGTTCTTATGTTCTTAAGTATGCTGGAATGATTATGAATATTACTCATTCTCTGGTGTTTGTATGAGGCACATAAGAAAAGGTGATGGCTGGTATTTTAAGACAAATTAGTTACTTTTAAAGCAACAAAAATATATACACTAGTTCACATAATGTGTTTGTAAGCCAACATTTTCATAGATAATGCAGGCATCAAATATTTGCTGAAAGGATATAATTATACTTTGAAGTATAGGGAAATTCTTTCAAAAACTAAATGCAGAGTTAAATATATTTATAATAGTGATGTAAACTGTAATTTCATGTAGCTAATACACAACAGCCATCAACTTGCTTTTGCCACCCATCTTCCTGAAATTAATTTGCTTTGTGGCTTGTATTATTGCTCAAATATATGTCCAAGGCATGATTTTAAGCAGATAGATTCCGTTCTCATTCTTCCGGATATTAACATCTGCATTTCTAAGCAAAAGGTACCCAGCTGTCAAAAGAACTGTCTCACTGTCTATTCAAAAAGTTTACTCTTTTCCCATCTATCATTTCATAATAATTATGTTAATTCTTTGCAGAAGACAAACTCTTAAAAATGAAAAACCAGCATCTGTAGTTGTGAAGATTTTGCCTAGAGACAAGAATTCCCTAGAGAAGTAAATTACACAGATGTAATTTTATTTAACCCAAATAGCAGGTTTATTGGCATCAGAATAATCTTTGTATAAATATCAAACAGTAATCATGGGTCTCAAAGGTCTAATAAAAACCCACTGGATTGACCTCAGAATCATTTTTCAGGTTCGTGATTCAGTATTTTTTTTACTTAATAGGTAAAAAATTGCAAAATATAAAATCTTTTTGATCTTTAAATGATATAAGAAAAATATTAGGGAAAGATTTAAGGGCAGCAATTTATATATTAAGTAAAACCAATACCTTATTTTTAAAGCATCCATTGTAGACATATCTTTATATTAAGTATACTTAATATTTTAATTTGTTCCCCAACAAGCGGTAGAATTAATTTTAAAATATTTTTAATATGATCATTTTCACAGATGAGCCTATGAACTGTACTTCATCAACTTCCTAGGTACAGACACTCATAGTCTCAAGATAGGCATTGGAATTCTGACACACTGCAACCTGCCAGACATCATCTGACTCCCCAGGTACCTCTCCACTTTTGCATGCGCTACTACATCCCACTTTGCCACCCCCAGCCTGTCCCTCATCCCCTGATACCTCCATATCCATTTTCACTGACTGGCTTTCTTGCCTGAATTGCATGCCAGCCTCTGCCTTCTTTACTATTCCTTCCATCCAGGAACAGCACACAAACAACAACTGCAAGTGCTTCCTGAGCCTGACAAGGAGTTTTTCAACCCAAAAGCTGGCATCCCAAGCAGCTAAGCTGAGCTCACCTGGAGCCTCACAACTCTACTGCAACCAGAAAGCCTCAGACCTGTCAAAGATGTGACAGGTCTGGGCTTTCCCCAGCCAGGACTGCATGTGTGCGTATAGTGGCTGAAGGTTATGGCACCTCCTACCCGCCTTTCACTGGGGAGATCCTCAGTTCAGGCATTTCCTCAGGCTGCCATGCCACTAGCAGTCCAGCAAGTCCTCCTGACCCTGGCAGAGTGCAGTTTTAGTGGTCATGCCCAGAACCTGGGGCCTCCTCCTTCCCCATAGCACCAGCCCATAACTCCAAGTTCGTTCTCACATGGAAGCTCAGCAGGGACATGTTCTTCCCCTGCTGGCTGGTGATGCAGTAAGTGCTGCCTCCAGCTCTGAGAGTGAGGCATTAAATGTTTTTTAAAAAAATGAAAAAGTAAAATAAGTACTTATGGAGTGAGGAGGGTGGCACTCACTCTGTCTGTACTCACAAAATGAAAGGGAATAGAAAGCAAAAGGTATTGATGAATCCCACTTGCTAGACTAGCAAGTGGGAAATGAATGATAGCCTTTGTTGTCTGATGCTGCTAAAAGACACAGCTCAGTAACTGAACCCAAGGCAGAAAGCAGCTCAGTTCAAACAATCTGCTTTTTATGCTGTTTTTCCATTCCTCCCCCAGAGTACTGGGATTGGAAGGGACCTCAGGGAAGGATCACAGTCACTGGCCAGCTACACAGTCAATATCAGAGCAGTCCTTCCCCCCTCTTTCCCCTCCCTCTCCTTACTTTCTGTTTGCCTGCAAGCAAGCCCAGCTTCAGCTTCAAAACTTGAAACATTTTGACTGCTCTCATTTCATTTCAAGGCTATTTTGATGCCCTTTGTTTCATTTTTATTTCACTGTTTAAAGCTTGAAATGAGTTGAAACAGCGTTGAAATGAAACAGCTGGCAACATTTTGCACAGCCCTACTGCACAGCACAGGAAATATGATCACGAATCCAGTAAGTGCCAAAAATACCATTTTTAAAGTTGAAAACTACCATTTGGATGCATAAAATGAAATAGGAATGTCTTTTCAGGCACTTTGACATGTAAGAGCCTCTTTGGACCTTGTCTTGACTTTTTTATTGAAACTAGGCTGAAAATTGTTCCATCACATCCACCCTGTTGAGAATGCATAAATCCTTCATGATTTGCAATAGAATATGATCCCAAACAAGAAGCTTAAAGCAATGAAGCACTGCAGTGCACTTGCTCTTCTAGATGTAGTGGAATTATATTGACCCTTACTCTGGCCATATACATATAAAGATACAACATGTATCAACAGTGCCCTTCAGATTCTGAACAGTGAAATTTAAATGATTCCATGTTACCACTCACAGCTGAACCCTGGGAACTGATCTTCTTTAGTTTCCTTTATGTTTGCCCTGTCTCCTACCCAAACAGCAGCAGGAATATGAGCTGATGCAAAAATGTTGCAGTGCAATAGTGGCTCAGAAACTAATGCTCTTCAATGCACATTGCTTATTTTGTCAATTAAGAGATCACAGTTATAGCAGAGCACATGATCAGGATTAGGTAATTGTAGGAATTGATGAAAAAGTAACCATTTGTAAGCTATAATGAAGAGTACCTGGTAAAATGAAAGAGTGACTCCATTTGTTGTAAACATGACAAATGTGTATTTCAGGTAAAATGGGAAGGAATTCAAGTCAAGTGTTTGCAGGTGGATATTTCTGACTCACAAACCTACTGAAGAAAAGAGTTTGAAAAGTGAAGCTACTTCAGGGTGTTTAGTACTGAGTAATTAATTATATCAATTTTATGCTATATTTTGATAGTAACATAATTTCATGATATGCTAGATAAGTAGCATACATCCTGCTCTCAGTTATTTTGGTTTAAAACCATCTAGAGTAAAATTAATGGAGTTGTTTATTTATGGAAGTATAGACTTGCACCTTTAGAGTGCGTCTACATGTGAAATTAATTCAATGCAATAAACTCTGACATAGTTCATGCTGTAGTTTCTTGTTCCAGACCTCCATGTCTTCACATGTGCCCAGGACCATAATATATTGAGCCAGCTCAGAACAGCCCCAGCTGGTAGGGCACCCAGGGGGTCAGCCTACCAGACTGAGGCTGCTTCAACATGACTTAATATACTGTGGGGGGTGCTGGCTGGGGCAGGGTGCTTTAGTGTAGTGCTGGCTGCAGACAGCCCTTGCACTAAAGCACCATTGTGCCCCAGCCAGCCCCATCAGCATTTATACATATGTTGCTGTGCACTAAATAATGTCGCTGTAGGATTGTGGCAGAGCACCTTTGCGGGTGCTCGCCACTTGAGGGCTCTCACAGGCTCCAAGCAGAGCCTCTTTTGGAGAAGCAGCAGGGGAAACCTTCCCCAGTACCATTTAAATGGGGAAGATGTGTGGCAGTGCACTGTGGGTGCCTGCCACTTTAAGACCAAAGCCAAGCAGCCAGCAGGTGCTTGATTGAGGCAGCCATTTTAGATCCCTTGCTGCCTATATAAACAGCTCAATTCACTGCTGGTTGGGGGAGGTATTAAGATTGCTTGGTTGTAAGGCTGCTTGTATTGTTCTGGAGGTAAGGGAGGAGTTGTAGGGAATGGTTAGGAGGTTCCTGGGCATGACCTAAAACTGCGCCCTGCCAGGAGTGGGTGGCCTGGTGGGGCTCTTGGTGGTGCAGGAGCCCCCAGGAAATGCCAGGCCAGTTACCACCCTGGTGAAAGGTGGGTAGAGGTGCCTTAACCCTAGCCCTTACCTTTGGGTGGGTTAAGTACCACTGGAAGTAGTTGCAGGCCAGGTATGGCTGAGGCCACCTGAGCCCTGTGTGGTGCAAGACACTGAGAGACCCTGAGGAGGGAGAGTAGGGCCAGGCATGGCTATGGACACCTGAGCCCACCAGGGAGCAAAGCCCTGTGGCCCCAAGTTAAGGGGGTGGTGTGGAGCCTCAGTGAGGGGGGAAGAAATGAGGATCCCAGTGAAGGGGTATTCCCAGGTGAGGGGGCAGAGATCTGGAGTCCCAAGTGAGGGGATAAGAACACCCTAGTGAGGGGTAGCCCCAGAAAGAGGTAGAGATGAAATGCCCCAGCAGAGGAGGGGGAAGGAAAACCAGAGGGCTGAGTGCCTAGTATGTTTATATGTATAGAGTTGCCCCTGGAAGAGGCCAGAGTAAGCTTAGACCCGGTCGGGTAATTGGCTGGCCACTACCCCAGTGAGGGTCATGGGAGAGGCCCAAAAGACGGTAAGTCTACCACCCAAGGGATGGACTAGCTAAGCTTATGGCCTAAGAGGTCTGCTCCAAGAGGGAGCAAGGCAGAATGTCAATGGATGAAAGAGACCCTGTGAGAGAGGGTGGAGCGTGTGAGGCCTGAGTGAGAGGTGGGTGGTATGAATGTGCGTGTGACTGAGGCCTGATAGTGCAGCCTAAGCTTGCTCTGGCAATAAGCCGGGAGCATGGCAACATCTGGATGCCATCTGCACGGCATGGACTGCAGTGTAGGGGAGGTACAGATCCACAGATAGCACCCCCTGTCATTGGGGCATAAAATGGGCAGCCTCCCACCTAATTAACATCCTCCTTAATTAGAACAAGGCATGGCAAGTGACTCAGGTGGGGGCGTGCCCAAAGGCAAGTAGGGAACCTAGCACTGTGGCTGGGCAGGGAGCCCCACTTTGCCACAAGGATAGTACTTGTGTTTACAACAAAGTTAATTAGTTTACTGTGGCCTAATAGGTCTGTTTGTGTACATGCTGAGACTTTACTGTAGAGCTAATTAAGTAATTTTCCAATAGACATCTCTTGTAGATGCTCCCATTGTTTATTCACACCAGTACAAATGAGAACTAAATTGTACCCAGTGAATCTGAAGTACCATCCACATAGCAGAAACCAGTTACCAAATTTCGACTGGCAGAATATGCTAAACCAACAGCACTAGTTGAGTCAGATTTGCCACTGTTATACCTTTGCAGCTTGCTGTTTTTCAAAGAATCATATCAACATATATCAGAATAATGGAAGGGAGACTCAGGACCTGAAAGTTCAGTTAACTGTTTACTGCAAACTTTTAAAGTAAATGATATTAAAAATAATGCCATGGCTCATTCAATGAGCCCCAGATGCAGATTAGGGCTACATGTTCCAATTAGCCTGGAATAGCATCTATGTGATCAAATTTATATTTCATGAATGTCCTTGGAATATTTCATGGCATAGCACATTTAATATAATAAATGGGTATCTATATCATAGTATGACAAGATCAGGATTAGCTTAAGGAAGGCAGCCCCTAAAGTCCTCATAAAAAAATGTATTTAGCTTACATAGCTTTGAATTCAGCAGGGCACTTTAGGACGCACCTGACTTTAAGTATGTGGTTAGCTTGACTCAACTGGGATTATTACATATGTAAATGCTTTGCTCAGTTGCATCCATTCTGCATTCCTTTATTGGTACAGTGGCTTTTAGGCTTATATTTGGAAACTAAATATTTTATAAGTTCTAATGTAGGGGAACAAATTGATCCCTGATGAGGCTATGGGGGTCACACTCATTCACAGGATAACTCCATTGGCTTCAGTAGAGTTAACATCAAGGATTATGTTTTTTACCTGAAGTTTACAGCAGTGGACTTTGGTAGGAATGTGAGTCATGAAGCACTCATCTCATTAAAGATTTTACATGACCTCCTTTCCTTCCATAACAAAAGATGATCATGTTTGTAAACAACATGCTGTTGATCTAACCTATCTGAAATTCATTTAAGTATTTGATACAGTGAAAAATAGATACATTAGTTAAAATGGAAATTAGTACAAAAATTACTTAGTGAACCAGTTTAAAATAGTACTTGATTTTTCAGGTACATGTTTGAACCACTCCAGGCAGATTTTAAAAAAGGTTTAATAGGCTTATGTCCGCATGCTTCAAATTTCGATCATTTTAAAATTGTTTTAAGTGTTTATGTGCCCATGCTCTTATAATGATAAAGTGAATTTGTAAAGAGAGAGCCTGCTAGTCATATCTTTGTGTATTTGCATGTTGATTTGGTTTCTCAAACCAGAAAAAGTTACTTAGATAATACACCATAGTTCTGAGTTATGTTTATGACATGCTTCAGATGCTTTCTGGGTTAGGGATTGGCGACCTACAACCCATGGACTGAATCCAGTCCACAGAGCCTGGATCAAGATCAAGCCTGCAGATCAAGGGCTGTGGTAGTGTTCAGCAGCAGGGGGCTTCAACAGCATTCAGTGGTAGGGGACTTTGCCCATGCTACAACAAATCATGGTTGGGCGCTTTACCTTTGCCATGCCTAGCTGGGCAGTGGGGTGAAGGAGGGGCAGTGGGTCTTTGTGGCCCTCCAACTCTTGCTAGACAAAAGGGACAATGATTTTTTTTTCATGTGTTTAAATTGTACTAATACAGGTAAGGAACATAGGATAGGAAGGGAAACCTTAAGCCACCAAGTCCTCTGTATAAGCAGTTAAAACCCTCATACAATCACTCTTTAAACCATCTAAAACAGCTAAGTTTTTTTTTTTGTTGTTTTTTTTTTGCTCCTATCAGTGCTATTGGAATCTGTTCCTCCCTTTCTGTTACTTAGAAACCTTAATCTAATCCAGCTACAAATTATTCATGGCTGCTTACTCCTATTTGTTATTGTGTAAACATAGGTTAAATTATTTCTCCTCCTTTTTTCTTGCCCCCAATACCTTTATTGAGAATAATAACATTCGCTCTTAGCCTTCATTTTGCAAGTGTAAACAAGCCAATCTTTTTTAGTTTTTCTCTCATAGAATAGGCGCTCAGATCCACAGATCATCCTGGTAGTCCTCCTCTGCACCTACTCCAATTCGAGCTCACGTTTCTGGAATTGCAGAGTAGTCCAGATTAAGTTTTATTAGGACCACAAAGTGGTCCTTATCAACACAGTCCAGGAAATACTTCACTGAGAATCACATTTTCCTTCTTTTCATGAATACAGAACATTGGTGCTCAAAGTTATCCTGAAATCAACCGGGACACCCAAGTCTCGTCTCTTCTCTTCTGTCATTTCCAACTGCTGAGCTATCAACTGCAACAGAGGAAAATTGGGCTGGAATTTAGGAAGAACTCTGAGGGTGGTCAGGCACTGGAGCACGCTACTTAGACAAGTTGTGGAATCTCCACCCTTGGACATTTTCAAGCAGTGGCGAAGTAAAGGGGGTGCCCAGGGGTGCATGTACACCCCCTGAAAGCGTTGGTGCGCTGCCTGTCAGGCCGCACTTGCTGTTTAGCCAGTGGGCAGGGAGGCAGGCGAGAGCATCAGTGCACCCCCAGTGAGCGCCAGCCAGGGAACAGGGCTGCCAGCAAAAGCAGCTGTGCTGTGGGACTTTTTGGTGAGTGAGATCAGCCATGGGAGACCTGCCCCCTCCCCCTCGGCCAGTGGCATCAGCTGCTGGGGGCACCCCTGGTTGCTGACTGGTGTCAGTGGGGGCACGTGTCCCCCCTGGCTCAAGAGGCACCAGTCACCCATGTTTTCAAGAGCAGGTTAGACGGGCACTTGACTGGGATAGTATTATAGTGGATGATCCTGCCTTGAGCAGGGGGCAGGACTAACTGACCTTTGAAGGTCCCTTCCAACCCTACTGTTGTTCTATGAACTAATAGCATATATTCTTGTTACTAGTTTCTATATGCATGACTTTGTACATTATATTATTAATTTAATCCCATTTCTAATATTCTATTTTTCAAGGTTATTCAATTATTTCTGTCTGATATCTTAATGCTCCCAAGTACTAATGATGCTTCCCAAGTTTGGGTCATCAGCAAACTTCAGCTGTGCCCCATTATTTTTGTGTAAATATGATTAATGAAAATATTAAATGTGATCAGACCTAAAACTAATTCTTGAGGAACTCTACTAGAACTCTTCCTCCAACCCAACACTTCCCTTTGCAATACTACCCTTCCTTACCCCAAGTTCCTTTCTGACCATACAGTTTTTGTATTAAACCCTATCTTAACTAACATGTTTCCAAATTAAACTATATCAAAAGCTTAAGTGAGTTCCATGTAAGATCTATTGAATTACCTTTATTTAAAAACTTGATTATCTTATCAAAAAAGGTGACAAAATGTACAGAAAGGAACAAATTTAAAATCGGCAGCTACTTAAGCCAGGCAGGCTAGCACAGCTTCCTGCATGCAACTTCTGCGAGCAGGCATCCTTCATGGCAACAAAGAGTGTAGAACGAAGAAAAAACTATACCAATTGAAAGAGACAGATGGGCAGAGAAGAGACTTAACATCTTTCAGGGCTGACCTGCTGTAAATGTTTGTTGTGTTTGCCTTATCTCACAGTATCAAAACAGTAACAGGGAATCCAGTGACATACACACTCCCAAGCAGTAAGTTCCCTCAACCCTGTTTAAAGCAATATAAATTGTTTCATCTGCCTACAATTTAACACACACAGCACCATTGTAATGAGCACTAAAGTGCACATACCTCAGAGAGGGGTGCTCCATGCATAGCTTGCAGCAGCAGATGTTTATCCCTTCTAAAGCACCATAGGGAGCAGTGAATTTTGTCCCTCTGGGGACTCCAGACTAAAGGCAAATGAAAGCCTGCCCTAGCAGCAACATCTTGGAAGAGGAAATCCCTGGGTAAGAGCCTTGCAAACAAAGATCCATTAGCAAACCCATGAAAAATCCCAGCCTCCTGATTGACTGGGAGGGCTCCTTAATGAGAGAAGATTTTTCCTGCCCCTGAAGGGAAGAGGGAGAGAAGATATGTGCTGGAAGATGGCAGAGGGAGCCATGCAGTGATGGATCCACCCCCTTGGGTCTGTTGGAGCTTGTGAAGGGACTTCTGGAGGACCAGGGAGTGCTCAGCCCAGAAGAACCAAGCCGGGGCTTCAGGACGTGACAGGCTGAGTCCAGCAGGCACATCATCCACAAGGAACCTGTGAGCCTTGCACAGGGTAGGAGGGAAGACAAGACTCATTGAAGATAGTCTCGGGTTGCCTTTGGCTATTTGTGAGAGACTGGGTTGGCCTGGGGGAAAGGGAAACTGAGCATCACACAGGGAAGCCCTAGGAGGGGTGAGCAAAGGGCTATAGAAAAACCAAGTGGGGTTGGAAAGTGTGCTGGCCCTTGTGTTGTTTTGTTCTGTGTTTGCCTTCTTAGTTATAGTTTGTATCAGGAACGGGACAGCACTGTCTGAGGGTATCAGAAGCCAGAGTCGGCTACAAGATGAGCCAGAAGGCATGGCATTCACTAGCAGCTGCTGCCTGAAAACCCAACTGAAGACAAGGTTGTGTGTGCTGTAGGCCTGTGCGAGTCAGCAGTGATCCGATCCAGCTTCGGATCCAACCGCTTTGGATGCCAGGGATCTGATCCAGAGCTCCGGACCGGGTTTCTGCTTCAATCCGGCCGAAGCGGCTCTGAAGCTTTGGAGCCGCCCCGGAGATCCGGCCGTAGGTTATGATGGGGAATAAATGAAATATCTATAACTTTGTTGTTTTTTGTCTGATTTGGATGGAACTTGCAGGAGTGGTAGCCCCTGCTGAGAGCATGAAGCCTGCCAAGTTTCAAGAAGTTCAGTGTAGATTTTGGGGAGAACTGTACCCCAAATTCTTGAAAGCAAAACTCATGTCACATCTACATGTTACAACACAGGGGGGTCAAAACTGCAGGGGTGGTAGCTCCTGGTGAGGCCAAAAAGTCTGACAGATTTCAAGAAGATCAGTGCAGGGGTTTGGGGGAGCTGCACCTCAAGCTGCAGATAAACAAAACTTGTGACGTGGGTGACCCTGCCTGTGTTAAGGCACAACCCCCTGCACTGATCTTCTTGAAACTTAGCAGACTTCATGCTCTCAGCAGAGACTACAATCCTGGCAAATTTCATCCACATCAGACACAAAACAACAAAGTTTATAGATATTTAATTGTTTTCCCATTATACCCTATGGCCGGATCTCTGAAGTGGCTCCGAAGCTTTTCTGAAGCGCTTCGGAAAGCCTAACAAAGCCAACTCTTCGATCCAGACATGCTGCTTCAGACACCAAAGCATCCAAAGCTTCTCCGGATACGAAGCTCTGTCTGAAGCCTCACACAGCTCTAGTGTGCTGAGCCCAGCAAACCCAGAGCTGCACCCCCTGCTGACCACTGGAGAGACTGCAAAAGTGGTATTAAGTCAAAGTACCCATCTATTTGAAGTGCTGTGTTTCCAATGTGAATTATAGTATGTTGTAGTCAAATTTGTGTGTGTGTGAATGTTGGGTTATTTACTGTTGACTGTTAACCAGTGTTGTTAGCTTAGTTATGCATTTTTCTTTTTTGCCTCATTTATAAATTCAAGTTCCTATAATTTGTGTGTGTATAGTTTTTTTCTTAAAGTGTGTGTGTAGCAGTTTTCATTGTGTCTTTCACTGGATGAAGGGAACTCAGAGTATTCTGCTGCTCAGCTGCTACCAATTTTTTGGTGGACTGGGAGACAGACCAAGGTCATTGGCACCCCAGTGATCTGAAATTGCAGTAAGCCCCCCGCTAGTGTGGTGGAACAGGGTTACACCACTGTGCCTTGTTATAGCCTCTTGAGATTCTGCAGCATCACAAAAGAGCACCCGCTGCCTGGCTACACTGGGAAATGAGGACTGCTTCTCTACCTCAGAACAAGTGTATGACAAATCAGAACTGCCCCTTAAGTGACTTGAAATAGCTTTTCCTTTCCTGCATCTCTTGTTCTATCTGAAGCAATGCTTCTTTATTCAAATCTCCCATTTCAGCTTCAGAATAAGCTGTAATAATACTTTAAGGTGGTTGAGCCTTGAGAGGGAGAAGTCTTCATTATAACCAACATAAGGGCCTGTAATAGTTAAACAACTTTAAACTAAGCCCGCTGGGGGACGGGGGGACTACCGCCACTGCTGGCCCGCTGAGCAATCCTTGCAAAGCCAGCGAGTCAAGGCACTTAAGGGAGCCCACCCCTGCCCCAGCCCTGGTAAAATCTGTGGGCAAGGAAGGACTTGCCTGCCTGTACACAAATGCCAGGAGCTTGGGGAATAAGCAGGAGGAGCTCATCCTCTGGCTCAATGCTAATAATTATGACGTCATAGGGATAACGGAGACCTGGTGGGACTCAACCCATGACCGAACCACGGGTATAGATGGCTATACCCTGTACAGGAGGGATCATGTAGAGAAAAGGGGCGGGGGCGTAGCTCTCTATGTTAAGGAAAGCTACACATCCCTGCAAGCCAATATTGGTGACCAGGGTGGACGACTGGAGACCCTCTGGGTTAAAATCCGTGGGGAACACGGCACAGGGGACACAATGGTGGGAGTCTACTACAGACCTCCCACCCAAAGTCCTGAGCTTGACCAGGAGTTTGCCCGGGAACTGGCTGAGGCAGCATGCTCCAGGACCATGGTTGTCATGGGTGACTTCAATTACCCAGACATCTCGTGGGAGGATCGCTCAGCAAAATCTGAGCGGTCGCAAAGCTTCCTCTCGTGCGTGGATGACCTCTACCTGACTCAAGAAGTCTATGGGCCAAAGAGAGGCAAAGTGCTGCTCGACCTGGTACTGGATACTGGGGATGACCTAGTCAGCGACCTAGTGATCGATGGGAAGCTGGGTGACAGTGACCACGAGCTGATCACCTTCGCCATCTGCCAAACAACTGGCAAGTCAGTCAGCAACACGGAAGTCCTTGACTTCAGTAAAGCCGACTTTGACAAGCTCAGGAGGCTTGTCAGTGAGGCCCTAAGGGACCATGACCACAGGGAGAGGGGAGTTCAAGAAGAGTGGTTGCTCCTCAAGGGAGTGATCCTCAATGCACAAACTAAGTCTATTCCATCTCGGAGGAAAGGCAGCAAGAGGGCACAGCCGCCCCCCTGGCTCTCCAGGAACCTAACAGACCTCCTGAGGCTAAAAAGAAAGGCCTACAAAGGATGGAGGATGGGGGTCACCTCCAAGGAGGATTATTCTGCACTGATCCGGTCCTGTAGGGAGCATACCAGGAAAGCCAAGGCTGCAACTGAACTCCAACTAGCTTTGAGCATCAAGGACAATAAAAAGTCCTTTTTCAGATATATGGGGAGCTGGAGGAAAAGCAGGGGCAACGTTGGACCCCTGCTGAACCAGATGGGGCAACTGCCAATTGACGCCCAGGAAAAAGCCAACCTATTAAATAGGTACTTTGCGTCGGTCTTTCACCAGTCCCATGGGACGCCCATGCCCGCTACGGGAGAGGGAAGTTGGGGTGAGGGTGATCCCCTGCCCTCCATTAATGCTGACTTTGTGAAGAAACATCTTGAGAAGCTGGATACCTTCAAGTCAGCCGGCCCTGACAATCTTCACCCCAGGGTACTCAAGGAGCTGGCGAGCATCATAGCCCAGCCTCTAGCACGGATCTTTGAAAACTCTTGGCACTCTGGGGTAGTACCCGAAGACTGGAAGAAGGCCAATTTGGTGCCTATCTTCAAGAAAGGGAGGAAAGTGGATCCAGCTAACTATAGGCCCATTAGCCTGACTTCTATCCTGGGGAAGATCTTAGAAAAGTTTATTAAAGAGGCCATCCTTAATGGACTGGCCGACGCCAACAGCTTAAGGGATAGCCAGCACGGGTATGTTGCGGGTAGGTCTTGCTTGACCAATCTCATTTCCTTCTACGACCAGGTGACCTATCACCTGGACAAGGGAGAAGAGATTGATGTCATATATCTTGACTTCAAAAAAAGCCTTCAATCTGGTTTCCCATGATCACCTCTTGGAGAAACTGGCCAATTGTCACCTTGGGTCCTCCACGATCCACTGGCTGGAAAATTGGCTCCGGGGTCAGACCCAGAGGGTAGTAATTGATGGAAGTCACTCATCGTGGTGTCCTGTGACCAGTGGGGTCCCCCAAGGCTCTGTCCTTGGACCCATACTGTTCAACATCTTCATTAATGATGTGGACACTGGAGTTAGAAGCGGGCTAGCCAAGTTCACTGATGACACCAAACTTTGGGGCAAAGCATCCACACCAGAAGACAGGCGGGTGATCCAGGCTGACCTGGACAGGCTCAGCAAGTGGGCGGACGAGAATCTGATGGTGTTCAACGCCGATAAATGCAAGGTTCTCCACCTCGGGAAGAAAAACCCGCAGCATCCTTATAGGCTCGGCAGTGCTACGCTGGCTAGCACTAAGGAGGAAAGAGACTTGGGGGTCATCGTTGACCACAAGATGAACATGAGCCTGCAATGCGATGCTGCAGCTAGTAAAGCGACCAAAACGCTGGCTTGCATCCATAGATGCTTCTCAAGCAAATCCCGGGACGTCATTCTCCCTTTGTACTTGGCCTTAGTGAGGCCGCAGCTGGAGTACTGCGTCCAGTTTTGGGCTCCACAATTCAAAAAGGATGTGGAGAAGCTTGAGAGAGTCCAGAAAAGAGCCACGCGCATGATCAGAGGTCAGGGAAGCAGACCCTACGATGACAGGCTGAGAGCCCTGGGGCTCTTTAGCCTGGAAAAGCGCAGGCTCAAGGGTGATCTGATGGCCACCTATAAGTTTATCAGGGGTGACCACCAGTATCTGGGGGAACGTTTGTTCACCAGAGTGCCCCAAGGGATGACAACTAGGTCGAACGGTCATAAACTACTACAAGACCGTTTCAGGCTGGACGTAAGGAAGAATTTCTTTACTGTCCGAGCCCCCAAGGTCTGGAACAGCCTGCCACCGGAGGTGGTTCAAGCGCCCACATTGAACACCTTCAAGAGCAAACTGGATGCTTATCTTGCTGGGATCCTATGACCCCTGCTGACTTCCTGCCCTTTGGGCAGGGGGCTGGACTCGATGATCTTCCGAGTTCCCTTCCAGCCCTAATGTCTATGAAATATCACAGCAGCTCTTATTTTATGCATTCAAGACTGTTGTCAACATTTTTCCTGCTCAACAAGGTAGTGATAATAACACGTATGTGCTTCTCCAGCACTTTTCATCCGTGGTACTCAAAGCACTTTATGAAGGTGGTCATCATCCTTATTTCCATTTTTAAGAATAGGGAAACCAGAGCCCAGATGGGAGAATGCCTTGTCCATGGTCATTCAGCAGGACAGTGACAGAGCTTGAAATTGAACCCAGATTTCGTGATCTGCAGTCCAGTGAGTCAAAGGTATTTGTAAGATCCTCCCCATAAATGAACCTTACATTGACTACCTTGGGCACTTCCTCATATAATTTACAAGGCTTCACATCAGAACCATGGATTTGATGTTAGGAATTTATTTTGTGATGGAAGTTGAAAACTTACTGTTCTGTTACAGCCTACTCCAAAAGTCTGGTACGTAGTAGATGGAATTTAGTTCAGCAGTACACATTGAGGTTCACTCTTGTTGCTCTTAGGACGTTGCAAATTACATCAGAGTGGCTTACAGTGATGCTGGAAGGGTCACATGGGGAAGTTGCTCAGAGGATGTGCTAATTCAATGCATCCTCTAGCTGTACTTATGATATTTCCTTTCCAACAAACACAGAAATTTTGACCTTTACCACTTTCTGCCATCAGAGATTGTAACAAGTTGGGTTCCTGGTCAAGTTATTGACCTGCCCACTTGTCTTAGGGCTAACTGCCCACCTGCCTTTCCTGCCACACCTTTGATAGAATCAATTGAAAGTTGTTAGCCAGGTGGGAGCTGCCCATTTAATTGCCCTGATGCCGAGGGCCTATATATGGCTCCGGACCTTCCCTTATACCATGTCCCTTGCCTCACAGATGGCATCCATGGCCTAACACCCATGCTATAGCTTATTTGGCCTAACAACTGGCCTATAGCAAACCCCACACTGGGATCTCCCTCCAGTGTCCCCACCCTGGGACCCACACTCCTGTGCCCTTGCACTGGTACCCTCACTCCAGTGCCTCATGTCAGGACCCTCACTCCTGTGTCCTCACACTGAGGCTCACAATCCCTGTGCCCTCACACTGGGCTCACAATCAAACCTACTTGGGGCTCCCAGCCCCTTGCTTTGTCACAAGCTCCCTGCCCATCTCTGGACCCTCTTGGTCTCCTCATACCCCACACTGGCCTCTCATTCCCTGCCCAACACTGTGCCTCAATCCCCTCACCCGTAGAGCTTCACACCCAGCTCCCTTTATGAATCTCAGGCCTACCTACAGACCTGAGCTCTGTCTCTGGCCCCTTTACATGACCAGGACCCTGCCTCAGGTTCCTCAAAGAAAACCTGGGCCCTTGCTTTGTTCTCAGGGTATACTCCCTTAGCCTTTCCCCTCCACGGAGTAACCCACAGGGCAGCAGGAACTGAGGCTTTCCGGCACCCCAAACTTACCCCTTACTAGGGAGACACAGGTATGGCATTTCCTGGAGACTGCCCTGCCACCTGCTGGAACACCATACCATCCAGCCCCAGCAGGGTGTAGTTTGAGGTCATGCCCCAGAACCAGGATCCTCCACCATCCCCATAGCTCCTGCCCTGTACCTCCAAGATGTTACATGAGCAGCAGCTCCAGCCAGGTGGTCTTTTTCTCCTGGCTGCTTGCAGCAAACTGCTGGCTCCAATGTTCAGGTCCTGTTCCTATAACAAACAGCTGGGCCCTGTTCCCATTCAGGCAGTTGTGCCTGACTGGGAGTGCAGCCACCTGAAGGCTTCTCTGCTGCTTGCCCCCTTGAGTAATAGAGTACAACTTGTGCTCTGTTGCAGAGATTAAACCACTGGAAGTTGCCATAACCCTCGACTAAATGTAATAGTAAGAATTAGTGTGTTTCTACATACTTAAGTAGTGTTAAGTGAAGTGTAAGTGTTAAATGAAGTATAAACAAGTATTGAAGACTTTGACTGGTCAGTCCAAAGCAATGACTAGGGAAGAATTGGAAGCCAGGGGCCAAAACTGATCTAACAAACCACTGATATACGGGTCTCAAAGAAGCAAGAGGAAGTAGGAGGGTAAAGCCAGGCAAATCTGCAACAGAAGTCTGGAAGACAGAAAATGGACTAAGTAAAAAAACCCAAGGCTGAATGGATTCAATCTTTGTTAATCTAAAATGCACAGATTGAAGTGATAAGCAAGTCAACAATCTTTCACTTCCAATTCTGGAAATGCAGCCATATGCCTGCAGTGGCTCAGGCCAGAAACCAGGACACTAGAGAACAATTCCTTGTTTGGCTGGAGCAGACAGCTTGGGCCAAGGCTAACCCAACCACCCTGTGAGATTATGGTGGAGGTGCAAAGCATCCTGGGATGCTGAGGGGCTGTGAGTTAACTTGAATATGAAGAGGATCTGGGACAGAAAGTCAATAAACTGATTTAACCTAAATCAATTAAATCTGATACTATGTTTTTCCACATTCATCTTAAATCAGTTTTGGTGGCTTATGTGCACTGAATTTCTGTTGTGTTACAGATTTGAACCGACTTCTGATCCCTTATACTGGTTTATGTGTAATTTCTGCCCCTAGCCATCAAGACAAGACCAGGCTTTGGGGTGGGGGAGGCATGGAGACAGTAGTTAAGGCATCCTACTTCCTTTTCAGAGGTGTGATTTAGAGTTCTACTCTGGACTCATACCAAAGGCCACTCCCATTCTAGCCCACTGTAAATCAGTATCTTGTTATTCAGGGCACCAAGGAGTCAAAGCTTGTTGGACATGATGTTAGTTATATCATTGCTGAGCCTCAACCACACTAAATCTATGGGCCACTAGACCTGGAAGGACCATTCCCCTTAGCAGAATTGATCACAATCTGGAGAAGATGTAGTAAGCTGGCAGTTTGCTTAACACCTGCCTCTGAGGAGTAAGTTTAGCTTTACAGTATTTTGATCTTAATCTGATTAAACCATCCAAATATATAGTTATACAGAAATACTGGTTCACTGGAACTTGCTCTTCACAAAAAGAAGCAAAGATAGAGACAGCAGATGAGGAATAACTACATCCTAACACAAAAATAATATATGCAATTTGGTAATGCTTCTGATCTTAGCAAGATTCACAAAAGGAGTAGGTATTTTCATGGGTAAAGAGAATAACCACAATCATATTAGGCAGGTTAACATGATTTTTTTTTAAGTTAACTTTATTCTTTATGCTTCAGAGAATCCCTGCCAAGTGCTGGTAGATTCCCCCAAGAGACAGATTTTTCTACTGGTGTACATTATGGTTTTTCTTGATTCTGCTTCAGAGGGATCTAATTCTTGCACTGTCTGAGAAAAGATAAAGAGGTGTCATTGTGAGCAAAATTGGGAATAAGGGTGACAGGGATCCTGATTTTCTCTGTTTAAAACTCCCATATTCTCTGGTTTAAAAAAAAGCCAAAATCCATGTTTCTATAAATCAAATGAAAAAAATGAAATATATATAGACATCAGTTGAACACAATGTCGAATGCTGTGTCAGCCTCCAAGGGGAAATCCGTGGTTTCCAATCTTTTTCTCCTTTAAATCAGCATCTCTGCACTGCAAAATGGTGGTAGCTTTAGTTAAAGCGGCCCTACTGCCGTTCTGAAGCATGGGGACATTGAAACATGAGAAACAGAAGCTACTGGAAGCACTCTAATTAGCATACTCCAGCAGCCTCCCTGCATGTCTTCAGGCACCCTGACATGCTATTTTTGGTTTTGGTTGGTTTCTGACCCTAAATTTTTATGGATTTTTCTGAGTATTTTTTAATGCATTCACTTTGCTCTGGGATAAAGTTACCCCTCTGAAAATGAGAAGCTATACTTTGGTATAAGACATATCAGTGAACTAGTTCTGTGTGTGGTCCCATACTCAATTTCATTTGGGGGTAGTAGAGTGCAAACCACTTCCCTACCACACTAATGACCAGTAACAACATCAACCACAGACAGGTAGTCAGCTCTTTACTGCAAAATTCTGAAGTAAATTCGTCCATAGTCCCTTGGATGTCAACATACTATATGATCATTCTTAATAGGTCTGTGGTACATCATCCACCATTTAGGTTGGTACCTTTATGATCCAGTGGCTTCTCAAATGAAGTGATGCATTATGAAGTCCAGATATGTATGATCTCTGTAGTAGGAATCCTGGTGTTCATTTTAGGCACAGGAAATTGTTTCTGAATAAATCTTAGTTTAAATTTATTTTTACTAACCCGTACATTTATACTTGTTCTGAAAACCCTGTAATCCATGAAGCAACAATACTCTCACACCCTTGACCAATACCACTTGGTGTCACATGCAGTACTTTATGTACGATTACTTATGATTTGAAAGAAAGAAAGAACACAATCAATATAAGCCTTATGTGTAAGCAAGTCATATTCAGGCAAATACACTTCAACCTGAACAATGGGATCTCAAAGTTTGTAAGCCAGGATGTTTCTTCTGACTCAGCAGGCCTTGCTGAAGTAAAAAGGATTGCAGGTGGATGTAAATGGATTTTATGTCAACATTTGAGGTGAGTGAACAGATTGCCAGCTTCACCCCAGGAAAATGCAGCAGTCTTTACTTAATTTCAAACTGGGTGTGGATTCCTTTAAAAAAATTATACAGAAATCTGATTGCTGGCAGCACCTGGCATCCACATGGTATTTTGAAAAGGGCAAAAATAGCAAACTGATGAGATTTCAGCTCATAGTGGCATAACAGAGTATGTATTTAGGAAAATGAGTCTGGACACCAGACAAGTAACTACAATAGAATTACCATATTGACACAGCAAAGAACTAGTATTCAGAACACCTGCAGTACAGTGGGTTCCCTACGCCCACTACTTTTAGCACTGATTAGAATCATACTTCACAAATACTTTTATGACCACAGTGACACCCCCCTCCACTCTACATTTAGAGATGTGAATTATTCAAATGGCAAAGTATTTGTAGACTACAAGAGAAAGAAAGAAAAAAACAGTAAATATCAATGAGTACATGGATAATATATCTTAACCTCATCACCATTGTTTGTCAATTACAAGGTAGCATAAACCCTAGCATTAGCATACTTAATGGAAAAATAGAAGGTACAAAAAGGAGTGATGTTGAAAAACTATAGTCAGTTTTTACTCATACCCAAATCCTCCTACTTCATGCTGTATCTTAGAGAAAAAGAGTGTCCTTCCAGTATCTTTGTTGCAGAACAGTGATCCACAATCCACCAGTAGGCAAACAGAAACCCTCACTCATAACAGGGAGAATCAGTTGTATGCCATCGTCCATTGTCTTGGCTACATGTTTCTAAATCAGCCTGGAGAATCACTGGGATCTTAAAATTGCAGATTTAAAGTTGTAACTGAAACAGTTAAGATAAAAAATACAACAGAAATGAATATATGTAGAAAGTAGTTTTGCTGACTATCACAGTTTATTACTGGGCACATAACATTCTATTTATTTATTTTTCAAGACCAACTTCCAATCAAGCATATTTCAATTTTCTCACCATTTTTGACTTTTCTTTATAGGCCACACCACCCTCCTTATATCTAGGAACCTGTAGAAGGTAAAATATCTTCCAGCTTCTGCCAATTCTATTTTTTTATTGAAATAAACTGTTCCCCTAGTGAGGCATGCATGACAAAAATCTGAAAAAAGCAGGACCTTGCAGTAGTCAAATGGCCCAAAGAAGCCTATCTCCCTTGGATGCCACACCAGATATACAGAAGCAGTGACTGTCCATAGACTTCCTGGTCCCTTCAGCTTGGCTAAGTGACTAGCATGGCTATATTGCTATTAGCTTCCCCATAGCTTCTGTATGAACACAATGATGATGCTGGACACTGCTATGTTGTGACTGTTCTCATTAGGTAGTTTGGTAAGTTGTTGCAAAAGTGTGTGTTTGCCTCCAACAATCTTCTACACACTGTTCCTTTCTCCTCAATTCATACTCTTTATTGGTTTATTTCCTTCTCAGGTATCACACAAAGGACATTTTGAAAGCTCTTTGGTTGAATGGAAGCAGACAATTTACTATGTCACGTTCCTAGAGTGCAAACCTTGGGTTTTATTTCCATGGTATTAAGGCTATTTTACATTGGGAGTTGGACTAGATGACCTCCTGAGGTCCCTTCCAATCCTAAAATGTCAATGATTCTATGAATAGCAGCAAGGGAGCTAGTGTCACCACTCACACTGTGTGGCAGACAATTTTCATACCAGGGTGTGTATTAATGAGATTCTCTTTTATGGCCCTTTGCTAGGCACAATTCTTTATTTTTTTTAAAAACACTCACTCCTTATGGAACATCATAGTTCCCTTAACAGTTGTGACAAACTGAAAAGGTCTTGCATCTCAGACAGGAACACGCTCTTTTCTAAACTATGGTCATGTCTTAATTTGCCACTGGAGACCAGCAATATACTGAGTGCACTGAGCCAGGTTGCAGCAGCCCTGGCTGGCAGGGGGCCCTAAGGTTGGCCTGTCAGCCCAGTGTTGTTCTGACTCAGTTCAATTGGTGGGGAGAGGCTGGCTGGGACACGAAGGAACTTCAGGATGGAGCTAGCTGGAAGGCAGCCCTTGCACTGAAACACCTTCATGCCCCAACCAGCTGCATCAGCATCTACATGTGCACAAAAAAAATCTGCAGCATGATAGGACTTGTAAATACAAGCCCTTCCCCACTGTGGAGTTTATTAATTTTGAGTGCACTAATAGGGGTGCATGTGTAGATACTGAGACATTTACTGTGCAGTTAGTTAGTCAACTGCAAAATAAACATTGTATGTAGACAAACCCTGTGCCTTTTAATTACCTTGTCTCAGGGAGGTTTTGACAGGGAGCAGTCTCAGTTGGTACTCCCTTTCAATTAGCCACAAACTAAGTGATATTATCCCCTACTTTTAAGGCCATTTCTTCAGTTCTGCCATAATATGCATGGTTAGGACTATCTGAGCTCAACACAGACTGCCTTCCTTTCCTGCTTAGCACTAGATTCAGACACATAAGGCATTTATACACATGTTCCAGGAGTGGGGATGCGGGGGGAGCTTTAATTAGAGCAGCTCCAAGAGTTCCTCTAATTAAAGCACCTGGAGCATTATGTGTATCAGAGTCCCCGTGCTGACAAATGGCAGTGGGGGCACTATAACTAAAGCTCATTGAATGAGCTTTAGTTAAAGTGCCCTGACTGCCATTTTTCAGTGAGGGGATGCTGATAGACATGACGCTGGAGTCTGCTAGAGCTCAGCAATTTCTACACTCCAGCAGTCTTAATTAATTGAGTCTGCTCTGACACACTGTAATTACAGTGCGTCAGATCAGCCTTCCTGCACCTTTATAGGCACCCATAGAGCATGTAAGTGATGTAAGCTTAACATAACTGATGCCATTTTTTTCCCCTGAAATGAACACCATGAGCTGCAAGTGAAATACACACAGAGGCAATGTAAACAACTGCTGTAGGCAAAAAAATGTAGACAGCTGCAAAATACAGGAAAACAAGTTAGAATAGAGAAGCAAAACAAACCCAAGGATAGCTCCCCAGGTGAGAAGTAAATTCAGAAGAAAAGGCTGAGGGTGACAGAGGGTAAATGAGGAAAGAACTGTGCTAAAAGGTAATGGGTGAGGATCTATAACATGACCATATATGGAATATACAGAAGAGGGCTGTAAAAGGATATAAAAGCCTACGGAAATTTAAGTTTGGGGATCTGTCACTGAGCAAGAGGGTACCACACCAGTCAAAATGGGCACCCGGATACCATGATGACACCTAGTTAACAGAGTCATCATGCATCATTTGGAAGGCCTACATAAGAATATGTTTACAAACTGTTTGGGGTTTTGCTTAAGTAGTGGTATTGCTTGTGTGTTTAATACATTTGGATATGAGAATGGAATGGTATTACTGATCATGTTATTCTTGTCACACCACCCTTTAGTCAAATTTAAGTGTAACTGGACTGATTTTTATAGAAAGTGCTGTTTATCTAGATCAATGAACTTCAATAAAATGGGATTATCTTACTTATTTCACTTACAAAGTTAAATGATACTATTCTCTGTATTTAAGGAGTTCATAAGCAGGGCCATTCAAGTGAATCACCACAAGAACATTTCATTCTAAAGCCCAAGGATAAAGCTCTGAGAAGTAGAGGGTCTGTGTGATTTGGTGAAAGAGATTTCTGTGGGCCTGGAAATGGTTTAAGGTTTTTATGAAACTTACAACAAAAAAGAGGTTGATATTTATCCTAGTTAAGCCCAAACACTGAAAGTATGGCAGAGATCAATAGAATTAGTTCATAATGGTAGCAATTATTTTAAGAAATAATCAGAAAGCTCTGCAAAGAACATGCACACCTGGTAAAGCTAAAAGATTTATAACAAAAGAGGAGCGATTTAAAACGATAACAAGAAGAACAAAATGTAGCATTTACTTTTCACTCTCTATTGGAAGAGAATATATTCACAGTCTCAAACTGAGAGAAAAAGTTACTCAAAAATTATGATGGGGAATTGACATGGGGGAAAGAAATATTAAGGAAAGAACTTGGATAGTCTTTTTATTTAAAAAAAATACAGTAGATAATCATGTCTCAGACACAGATAATTGTGATTAGTCTGGAATGAATTGCATGTCTCCAGTTATATGTAGCAGGTCATAATAAATATATCATTATGGTTGTAATCTTATCCTCCAATTACTTTGTCAACTACACTTTTTTGCATCCCTTGCTATCTTATACTATTTTTTTTATTTAGATTCTAAGATTATTGAGAGAAGGACTTGACATTTTTATCTGTATGGTAAGATTTCTAAATGTCTTTTACATTATGTGTCTAGCCCCATTGACTTCAATGAGATTGATATCAGGCCCTATAGAAATTATAAAAATAATTAAGGTACAATTAAGAGAAATTCCAAGCTGTCACAAAGCAGTAGACATACAGAGCTCTCAGGATATAGCAATAGTCTGAAACACTAGACACTGTGTTAATAAAATATTAATATTTTGCATCTACTGTATATACTACAAACTTTCATAAATATAACTCTACCACTTTTCTTAAGCAAGCAAGCTAAGAATCACCCTCTCCATTCCCCCCGCCCTTCTCTCCTGGGTCCCTGAAATGCAAATACATTTGAGTGGAACACAACCGTTTCCAAAGGCACAGTAATACTATGCAACAGACAGACAGAAAGAGAAGAATGATATTCAGTTAAAATGGCCAAGGGGACTCAGCTATCAATAATGTAATTGAATTGAACCCATTGTTACAAACATTGCAATTAGATTTTTAGTTTTTAAAAGCGATCGTGACCTGTCTTTTAGTTGATGTGAAAGACAGTATAATGAGCACAACTACTCTTGACACTGTGCTGGGTCAGTGCAAATTTACAAGGAAGAATATCACCTGTGGAAACACTCTGCAGTGTTCTATATATTCTTAGGATGTCTCCCATTCTGATTTTCATCCAGTCCAACCTTGCATTTTATAGGTCACATGATAGCAAGCTCTAGGGAGAAAGAATCATTTTTCCATTTTGTGTTTTCACTTTGCCTCACACAGTGGGGTCCAACTCCTGATTGCATCTTCTAAGTAAATAGTAACAATCCAAATATTTCCAACAAAAACTGATATGGTTGTACAGACACTGATGTTACACAGTGATATCCTTAATTGGGTCCTTTGAAAAAAGATTTAAATAGCAACCCTGTAGCACAGAATATAGATAGGAAGAGATTAAGCAGTTTCAAGACACAAGATGAAACATCTGGTATACAACATCCTTGAGTAGAAACAGAAATCAAATTATGAGAAGATTTCAACCAAGTTCAGACACAAGAGACAACAGAGAATGTAAGAACAGGAAATGTGTTAGAAAAGTAAAAAATGAATACTTGAGCAAACACTGGAGGACCAGGGAGCTGTTAAAATCAGATATGTTCAGGGAGATCTACACAAGAACAACAAGAAAGCTGGAAAGAAGCTGAAGGTCACAGATGTGTAAAAAGGAAATCATACAAGAAATTTGTAGCAACCTTTACCATCCGTCAACTTCAATTCCCCCAAAATTAAAAAAATACAATAAAAAAAATCATGCATTGGCAACCTGAATGCAAGGGTGATGGGGAAAGAGCTTTGTTTTGCAGAGACAGTATTGACATATAGCTTGATCCTGTATTCCTTTTATATTGAGTGTCCTATATTCCTTTTGAGTAGAGAATAGCTCTGAGAAGACAATTATTGCCCTTAATTCTCAACTTTGTGAAGGATTGTGTTAAGGATTCCCCAGTCCTTTTGTACTCTGGTTCAGTCTACAGCATGTCGTGAGAAGAAAGCGCAGCAGCCATCAGGAAGTCTATAGATTATTTTTGCCCCAAGTTTCCAGAGCCTTTTTGAAAACCAAAGCATTAAAAAAAACCAAATCACTAAAGAAGCCCACTATTCTTTCAACTACCTCTTCTTATAATAATATATACATTGTATATAATAGTATTACCTATATCTAAAATGTAAATTATATAACTATAATGCATTGTAGTTATAGGCAATACTATTATACACACACATACACACGCACATGCACACACATTTACATTATATATATATACACACATATATATACATATATATATATGCAAATTTTATATATAATGCAAATTTTCATTGAAAAATACCCTTCCTGCTTTGCCAAGAGTTATTTTATACATATATTTTCAGAAACTGCTCTCTTTTTAATATTGCTCCTGCTTTGCCAAGAGTTATTTTATACATATATTTTCAGAAACTGCTCTCTTTTTGATACTGCTTTGTATTTTCTATATACAATTACTTTGAACTTTTTAATTTAATTTTTTTTTCAAATCAAAATATGAAACTGTGAATACTAGTAAAACTAGAATACTTTTGAATATAGAGTGAAATTCTGGCCCCAGTGAAATCAATTGGAAAAAATCCATTTCCATCAATGTTAATGGGGCAAGAATTTCAGCTGCAGTTTTCAAAGGACCCTAAAAAGTTATAAATCTGCTTTTAGGCTCTTCAGGAAACCACCACATGCAGAGTACTTGAAGGAAATTGACATTAGAGAAGCCAATTTTCCAATCCAAGCTTTTCTTCCAGGTAGTTTAAATTCAAATTTAATGCTTTTTTCTTATTTTTTTCTGAAGACAATTTAGGGATCACCTGTTTCTAGGGTGAACTGGAAATTTCCACATTCATACTAAAGCTTTACTTATAAGACTCAGGTATATCACATTACATATATCCTCTTAAATATACCTTTATTTTTAAGTTCAGTTTTATATATCCTTCAAATCAATTTACCTGTTGTACTGCCTGCTTACAATAGCAACATTTTTATTGATATACAATGCTATATATCTTGTAGATGTTTTTATTCTTCTGACCTTTTTTTTATATTGACTCATAACCTTGAAGCTATGGGCTCAGATTTGTAGATGTATAGAAAGATTGTTGTCACTCCACAGTAACATAAAACCTATTACAGCATAGTAGAAAGATGTTCTGTCCTGTGAAATATTATGAGGTTTTTGAAAAATCCAAAGTAGACTAAAAGTCATAGTACCTGAGGAGCTATACATCTGCCTGACCTCCAAAAAAGTACCTTGAAGAGTTAGACAGCCTGGGTGCATCCACACATGCAGCAGCTCAAATAGGAATGACACAAATTTGTGCCGGGGATTTTTGCTTCAGAGCACGTGCCTGGACATGCACTTTTGTGTGAGGCAAGTTGTGCCACTTGGGGCAAAGTAGCCCTGCCCAGCTCCTCACAGATCTGCAGCCAGGGAGAACTAGAGTCTGGGGCCGACACCTGTTCTGGCCCCAGCAGTATAAAAATCTGCACTGGCAAGCAGCTCAGGGAGTGTCTGAGGCCCATCCAGTTGGTATCTGGAGACACTATCCCTTGTGCCAGCTGGACTGCTGAAGCAGCCTTAACCTGGGATGGCCCCTGCACCCTCTACCCACTGCAGCAGCCTGGCAGTGGGGGCTGCTCCCTGGCTCTGACCTGCTTCCACCTGTAACAGCGTCCACCCTCTTGGACCTGCAACCCCATGGCTTCATGCCTGCCAGACTCGGATGGGGTGCCCCAGCTCTGCCATCTGGGCAGCTATCACCCAGAATATATGCTCCTTGCAGTGGCCCACTTTGAACTGTCAATGCATGTCCCCTTGGCCCCAAATGGCCAAGAGATCAGCCACCTCTTTCCAGTGTGCTAACCCTGGACAGGCTTCTCTGTACAGGTCTTGCCACTTGTCTCACCAACAGAGATCCTGGTGTTCCCTCTTTAAAAATTGCAATTACTTTGATAGGAAACCCACATTCTCTCATTAAAATACCCAAAATAGTGTTCTTCCACTATTAAAATGAAATACCACTATATATAAAGAGATGAGTTGGGCAATGTTTTATTGAAATATTTACAAGTGTAAAGCAATTTGGAAGCCTACCAGCCCCACTATCATCATAATAAAATGGATTCTAAATATCTATACAGATTGGCATTTACTTTTGGGGGGTTTGTCATAGAAAAATCAGAACTGCCCCATCCCCCTTCACTCATTAGGATGTGCGGTGCTGAGCAGCAATGATATGCCAGTGCCATGCCCCTGCCCTTGCACTCTCAACCCACAGCCCACCCCTGCCCCCTTGTTCCCTCACTCTTGACCCACAGTCCTTGCCTCCCCCCGCTAGCTCCCTTCTTGCCGCAGCTCTGTCCCAGAACCAGGACATGAGTCTAGCTGCAGCTGTCCCACCCACTGCTTTGTGGCTCTGAGCAGTGCCATCCCTCTGTTCCCTGCCCCACGCTGTACCTGGAAAGCCCTTGGCTGGGGATCAGGGACAGATCTGGGCCCTTTCCTCCCAGGCCAGCCTCTCCCTGGACAGGCTGCTCTAGGGAGCCGGGGGGGGGGGGGGCTCTAAGCCTGGCTCTGGCAGCCTCTCCTACCCAGAGTGCTCCCCCACCCTTGACCCCCATCTTTCTCACACACCCCACTGCCATTGCCACCCCTCCCCCCAGCCCTTCACACCCCCCTAGTGGCTCCTGGGACCAGGAGCTCCCCCAGGCTGGAGTTGCATGTCCCAGCACTGGTGTGGGCATGGAGCAGGGCTGCAGTGTGGCAGTTGGCCCTGCAGCCACAGCTCCCACCAGCAGGTCCCATCCCACCCCATGTGGCTGGCAGGGCATGCAGAGTGTGAGATTTGTGGGGGGATGTGGGATTTTGGGGAAGGGGTATGGGGGTGGGGTTTGTGCGGGGGGTTGGGGAGTTTATGGGAGTGAGGTTTGGGGGGCTATGGGGCTTGTGCAGGGGTTTGGGTTTGTGGCTAGGTATGTGAGTGTGGGATTTGTGGGGGTGGCTTGAGGGTGTGTTTTTTGTCAGTGGATTGTGGGGGGGCTGTGTGGGGGGGGTTGCTCAGGAGGGATGGGTCCCCTGCCTCCCCACAGGATGTAGCCCCCACCACAGGACATGGACTGCCCCCACTTCTGCAGGGCCCACAGCTCTGCCCACAGGGCCACAGCTCCCCCAACAGGCCACCACCCCCCACAGGGCCACAGCCCCCCCTCACCAGCTCACAGCCCTCCCCCTGCAGAAGCAGCCACCATAGGGGCACTCAGGGCCCTCCTGGCACACTCCCCCACCATGGCACAGGGCAACACAGCTTGGCTCCGGCCACCTGGCACCTGGCACTGCCTGTACCACATTGCAAGGGCCTGGCCCAGCTTGGCAAGGGGCTATCCACATTCAGGCAGCTCTGGGCTGCTTGGGTTGTCACCTAGAGACCAGTGCCACTAGCAGGGCCTGCCTGTTGCATAGGGCTGGGTCCTGCCTCCATGGAACCAGCCTGGACCAATGGCACATAGGGCCCATGCAGGCAGGAACTGTCCCGGCATGATATGCGATCCCTGTGAGCAGCACTGGGCCCCAGGTAATAGTCCCAGTGGCCCAGAGCTGCCACATGTGCATGGTGTCAATACTGATTGCCGATTTTTCAGAAGGCGTATCGGATGAAACCAATCTGATTTCTGATATGCAACCTGGCAGCTTGAAGAGTAGTGTCCGACTGGTAAGTCTGTTGTGGTGGAAGGGGAGAGGAGAGGGGGAGGCACGGTGGAGGAAGATCAAGGCCCCTGCGGTGAGGGAGCAAGTGGGGCTGGGGCAGGGGTTGGCGTAGGTGCTGCCCAGTCAGGGTGGGGCAGGGTGTGGGATGGAGCTATGTCTCATCTGGGGGGATCAGAAGTGGGGAGGGTGGCTCCCGCCACTGCTCACACCTTGTGAGGGCATGGGGGAGCATGTTCCCCCAGATCTATGTGGGGTGAGGGTAGTCTGCTGCTGCAGGCTGGGGCTGCACTGGGCTCTTCCCAGCAGAGTCTGGGCTGGGTTGTGCTCAGGGCCAGTGGTGGCAACACTGGGAGGCAGCTATGGGCGGGGGACTGCAGCCACCCCAAAATTCACCACAGCCCCCCCTAACCCTCCCTCCCAGCACCACCACCACCTGCCCCAAACAGTGGGGCATGAGGCAGCAGCCTGGCCAAGCTGGCACTGGGCAGGAGCTGCCTCCACAGACCAGCAGGCAGGATCCAGTGAGGGAGGGAGCACTGCACTGCCACATTCATCAAGATGACGTGCCCTCTACTCACCTGGCAGGAGAGGTAGGGAACAACTCCAATCTGCCACTGCTCTGAGCCCTGCACCAGCCATGCCACCATGGCCGCCAAGGTGAACTTCCATGGCAGTGTGGAATGGTGGCCCCCTGCTGCTGCTGGGTGGGCAGGGGACACTTCAGCTTGGTGGCCATAGTGGCAGTGGTGACAGTGGTGACACCAAGCTTCCCTGCCCCACTCTGCCCTCCTGTGTTGGTTCCCAGCCCTTGGGTCACAGAGATGGATCCTGCCCAGTGCCGGTCTGGCCAGAATGGAGCCCCATGCCCTGCTGAGAGTGCAGAAATCTAGAGGGAGCATGAGCCTCCCTTCATTTTCCCAAAGCTCTCTTCACTCCATCAGCTGAGGGAGGAAGGAGTTTCTAAATATCTTGGTGTTGTGCCCATGCCAGACCAGCCAGCATTTACATATGCAAATGGCCGTGGTTGTCCACATCTGTCTCAGTCAAGAAGTAGCCCTTCCAACTGACATATTCATGGTTGTGGTGTACAAGGGAAAGGATGGCAACATGTGTGCCACTGATGACTCCAATGCAGGTGGGAACACAGGCTGGTAAATCCATCCACAACCTCCTATATATCAGCAAAGTGCATGATATGTGGAGTCATCAACCACTGTATCACTAAGCACATCTCCTGCAGGGCCATCAATTTGACCACACTGAAAGGGTTTGCCATGAACCTGTCTGCAATTGCACGCTTTCATATAGTAATAGCAATGCACTTTCATCCCTGCTGTCCACTGTTCAGCACAGATATCTATGAAGATGCCCCTGGACATGCAAAAGTTTATGCACTATTCTTTGTCATCCAAGAAGACCAGGACACTCTGCTCCCAACAGTTGTTACTTGTCTCTCTGGCCCAGAAAAACTGCTCCATATTTTAGAGCTGCTCCTACATTTGACCAGCTACCCACATTTGACCTGCTGACCTGTGACCAAAACATCTTCAGGACACAGGTTGCTCTCATGCGGCACATCTACATGAAATGTTTACTGTGGAACTAACTAATTAGCTCTGCAGTAAATGTGTCAGTGTCTACACTTGCACCCCTATTAGGGTACAGGAAACTAATAAACTAATATGTTTGTAAATACAAGTACTACCCTGCTGCAGAGTCTTTTTGTGCACAGCAGCACACGTGTAGATGCTGACCTGACTAGCTGGGGCACAAGGGTGCTTCAGTGCAGGGGCTGCCTGCTGGCTAGCCCCACACTGAAGCAAGCTTATGCCCCAGACAGCCACTCTGCAGCACACTGAGCCTGATCAGAGCAGCCCCAAGCTGGAAGGCTGGCTTCCAGGGCTCCCTGTCAACCAAGATTGCTCCAACTGGGCTCATTGATTCATAGATAGTAAGGAGCTGGAAGGGTCCTTGCAAGATCATTGGGCCCGCCCCCCCTGCACTAAACAGGAAAGACAATTGGGGTCAGGTGACACCAGCAAGGTGACCATCTAGTCTCCTCTTGAAGAATTCCAGGGTAGGTGATTTTACCACCTTTGGAGGGAGTATATTCCACAGTCTGGACACCCCAACTTTGAAGAAGTTTTTCCTAGTGTTATGCCTGAAACAGTCATCCAGGAGTTTGTAGCCATTACTCCTGGTTTTCCCCAAGGGTGCCCTGGTGAACAGTTGTTTACCAAGCCCTTGATGTATTCCCCTGATGTAGTGATAAGCTGCTACCAGGTCCCCTCTCAAAATTCTCTTTTTTAGGCTGAAGAGTCCCAGGTCCCTCAGCCTTTCCTCGTATGGCTTGCCTTGCAAGTCTCTGATCATATGGGTTGCTCTGCTCTGGATTCTCTCAAGCTTTTCCATGTCCTTGTTGAAGTGCATCACCCAGAACTGGATGCAGTACTCCAGCTCCAGTCTCACCAATGCTGAGTAAAGTGGAAGAATCATTTCCTTGGTTTTGCTTGAGATGCATCGGTTAATGCATGCTAGAGTATTGTTTGCCTTGCTGGCTACAGCATTGCACTGACAGCTCATGTTCATAGTATGGTCTATTTTTACCCCCAGGTCCCTTTCAGTCACGGTACGAGTCAAATTGGCACCAGTAAGCCTGTAAGTATGCTGGGAATTGTTTGTCCCCACATGGAACACTTTACACTTTTCAGTGTTGAACTTGATCTGGTTCCAATCCACCCAACTGTGTCAGGCAACACAGGCACTACTGTAGCTACTGCCCCCACTCTCCCCAAGACAAAACACAAAGTGTTTGTCATGGAATACCCCATCCTGAGGGGGACTGAGGGGGCAAACTGCTGCCCCAAACCTTTAGGGCAGGAAGTCTGCTGCTTCCCAGGAGCCTGCATCCAAGACATTGCAGAGAAGATCCCTAAACTCCTCCAGCCCACTGCCTGCTATCCCATGCTCCTTATCTATGTGGGCACAGCATGGAGCACTCCCAGCTGGGTCATGAGGCACTACAGGGATTTGGGATCAGAGATAAAAGGTCTGGGGGACCAGGTGGTGTTTTCTTCAATCCTTCCAGTCTTGGGCTACAGGCTGAGGAGGGAGAGGAGGGTCCAGGTAGTTAACCAAAGACTGAGGTGCTGGGGTCATTGGGGAGGCTTCAGCTTCCATGATCACAGTCTGCTCTTTGGTGAGAGAGGCAGTGAGCTGTTGGGAAGGGATGGCCTCCACCTCTCCAGTGCGGAGGAAGCTCTTCTCAGCCAGACTGGCTGACCTGCTCCACCGGGCTTTAAACTAAGCCCGCTGGGGGATGGGGGGACTACCGCCACTGCTGGCCCACTGAGCAACCCTTGCAAAGCCAGCAGACCAAGGCGCTTAAGAGATCCCACCCATGCGCCACCCTGGAACAATTGGAAGGCAAGGCAAGGGCCCCCAAGGGGACACTTGTCTACCTGTACACAAATTCTAGGAGTTTGGGGAATAAACAGAAGAAACTTGTCCTCCTGCTTAGCACAAAAAATTACCATGTCATAGGGATAACGGAGACCTGATGAGACTCCACCCATGACTGGAGCATAGGTATAAATGGCTATTTCCTGTACAGGAGGGGCCAAGTAGACAAAAGGGGCAGGGGTGTAGCTCTCTATGTCAAGGAGAGCTATGTGTCCCTGCAAGCCAGTATTGGCAACCAGGGTGGACGGCTGGAGACCCCCTGGGTTAAAATCCGTGGGGAACATGGCACAGGGGATGCAATGGTGGGAGTCTGCTACAGACTCCCACCCAAAGTCAAGAGCTTGACCAAGAGTTTGCCAGGGAATTGGCTGAGTCCGCGTCCTCCAGGTCCATGGTTCTCATGGGAGACTTTAACTACCCAGACATCTTGTGGGAAGAGTGCTCAACTAAATCCAAGTGCTTGCAAAGCTTCCGCTCCTGCATGGATGACCTCTATTTGACACAAATGGTCTATGGGACAATGAGCGGTAAAGCACTGCTCAACCTGGTACTGGCAACCGGGGACAACCTAATCAGTGACCTAATGATCAAAGGGAAGCTGGGTGACAGTGATCATGAGCTGATCACCTTCACCATCTGCCATAAAGCTGGCAAGTGAAGTCAGCAATCAGAAGTCCCTGACTTCAGGAAAGCTGACTTTGACAAGCTCAGGAGGCTTGTCATTGAGGCCCTAAGGGGAGGGGGGCTCAGGAAGTGTGGTTGCTCCTCAAGGGAGCGATCCTTGATACACAAGATAATGCTATTCCTTCTAGGAGGAAAGGCAGCAAAATGTCACAGCACCCCTCTTGGCTCTCCAGGGAACTAGTGGACCTCCTGCAGCTAAAAAAAAAGGCATACAAAGGATGAAGGATGGGATCCATGTCCAAGGAGAAATATTCCTCACTTGTCCAGTCTTGCAGGGAGTGAACAAGGAAAGCCAAGGCTGCAACGGAACTCCAACTAGCTATAAGTATCAAGGACAATAAAAAGTCCTTTTGTAAATATGTGGGGAGCCAGAGGAAAAGCAAGGTCAACAATGGACCCCTACTAAACCACATGGGACAACTGGCAACTGATGCCCAGGAAAAAGCCAACCTATTAAATGGGTATTTTGTGTCAGTTTTTCATCAGTCCCACAGGATGCCCCTGCCCACTATGGGACAGGTGGGCCTGGGTGAGGGAGGCCTGGGTGAGGGAGATTCCCTGCCCTCCATCAATGCTGACCTCATGAAGGAACACCTTGACAGGCTGGACACCAAGTCATCTGGCCCTGACAGTTTATACCCAAGCGTACTCAAGGAGCTGGCAAGCATCATAGCCCAGCCCCTGGCATGGAACTTTGAGAACCCCTAATGCTCTGGTGAAGTGCCCAAAGATTGGAAGAAGGCCAATGTGGTGCCTAGCTTCATGAAAGTGGATCCAGCAAACTACAGGCCCATCAGCCTGACTTCTATTCTGGGGAAGGTCTTAGAAAAGATTATTAAAGAGGCCATTCTCAACAGACTGGCCAATGGCAACATCCTGAGGGATAGCCACCATGAGTTTTTTGTGGGTAGGTCTTGCTTGACCAATCTTATTTCCTTTTACGATGAGGTGACCTATCACCTGGAAAAGGGAGAGGAGATTGATGTCGTATATCTTGACTTCAAAAAAGCCTTCAATCTGGTATCCCATGATCACCTCTTGGCAAAACTGGCCAACTGCGGCCTTGGGTCCACCACGATCCGCTGGCTGGGGAATTGGCTCCATGGTCAGACCCAGAGGGTGGTGGTTGATGGAAGTCAATCATCATGGTGTCCTGTGACCAGTGGGGTCCCTCAAGGCTCTGTCCTTGGACCTTTATTGTTCAACATCTTTATTAATGATGTGGACATTGGAGTCAGAAGCGGACTGGCCAAGTTTGCCAATGATACCAAACTCTGGGGTAAAGCATCCACACCTGAGGACAGGAGGGCAATCCAGGCTGACATTGACAGACTCAGGAAATGGATGGACAAGAACCTGATGGTGTTTACCACTGAAAAACGCAAGGTTCTCCACCTTGGGAGGAAAAAACGGCAGCATGCTTATAGGCTCAACAGTGCTATGCTGGTTAGCCCTACAGATGAACGGGACTTGGGGGTCATGATTGACCACAAGATGAATATGAGCCGTCAATGTAATGCTGTGGCCAGTAAAGCAAGCAAAATGCTGGCTTGCATCCATAGATGCTTCTCAAGCAAATCCCAGGACGTCATTCTCCGGCCTTGGTGAGGCCACAGCTAGAGTGCTGTGTCCAGTTTTGGGCTCCTCAACTCAGAAAGGATGTGTAGAAGCTTGAGAGAGTCCAGAGAAGAGCCACGCACATGATCAGAGGTCAGGAAAACAGACTGTATGATGACAGGCTGAGAGCTGTGGGACTCTTTAGCCTGGAAAAGTGCAGGCTCAGGGGCCAACTGATGGCCACCTATAAGTTTATCAGGGGTGTCCACCAGGATCTGGGGGAATGCCTGTTCACCAGAGCGCCCCAAGGGATGACAAGGTCGAACAGTTATAAACTCCAGCAAGACCGTTTCAGGCTGGACATAAGGAAGAATTTCTTCATTGTCTGAGCCCCCAAGGTCTGGAATAGCCTGCCACCGGAGGTGGTTCATGCACCTGCATTGAATGCCTTGAAGAGAAATGTGGATGCTTATCTTGCTGGGATCCTATGACCCCAGCTGATTTCCTGCCCCTTGGGCAGGGGGCTGGACTCGATGATCTTCTGAGGTCCCTTCCAGCCCTAATGTCTATGAAATCTATGAACTTGCCAGCTTGTCTAGGTCTGCATGTATCTTCAGCCCATCTTCAAGTTTGACCACACTCCCCAATAACTTGGTGTTGTCCGCGAACTTGGCCAGTGAGCTCTTCACCCCCACATCCAATCAATATCTACAGATATTTGACCAGCGCAAAGCATGCTCAGATTTGTGGTCTCTCAGCTCACCAATGGGTAGAAGAGTGGTAGAACATTCAGCTGTTCTTTAAGCCTGCTTTGAAGGGTGATGTGTGGACATACCAATCCCACAACTTCTCCATTTGCAGGAAAAGTCACAACACAAACAATCCTATGCCAAATGTCACATCTGTTTATACCCTAAATTTAGGAGGTTATCAGGATTTGAAATGTATATTGATAACAAATGATCTGGAACTAAAATACTAAGCAATTTTGAGGGGAAAAAAGCAGCAGTTTTAAATGGCATATCAACTGTATATCTTCATATTTTAAGGCAGAAGCCAAGTTTTGTTACTGAAGCCCAGCAGAAAACTTTCTCTGTGGAGAGTTTATCTCTTAGTACAGGCTTTCTTGTAGTTTCCTGTGAAGTAGTTAGTATTGGCTACTCCTGGAAACAGGATGCTGAACTAGATGGACCTCTAGTTTCTAAGTTAACATGACATCTGTCTTGAAAAACCATAATCTTGATCAGATTGCTGGAGGGAAGTACAGTATAGTTATTTCACAATAAAATACACTGACTTGATATAAAATTATGGGTTTCAAAATAAAACAAAAACCCCCTCTTTTATAGAATTTATTAGCCGTGTCCAGACGAGCGCGGATGTTTGGTTCTCTGGAGACAAGTTGCGCTGGCTCAACTTGCACCACAGCTACTTGTCCCTAGAAAATGCCTGTGCCCTGTGCACTTTGGCATGTGGCAAGTTACCCTGGGATCTTACCTGGGATCCTAGGGGCCTCCCAGGGCTGTAGCTGTGGTGATCCTGCTGGGTGGCGCCTGGTCAGCAGCCACAGCTCAACTCTGGGCAACCCAGCTCCACTTTCCATGCCCCCCCCCCCAGTTTATTTTGACTCCATGGATATCCAGGGGTCAAAAAAACCCACAAGGAAAAAAATCCCTGAGCAGCACATGCACAGGCAGTGCATCCTTGCAGCACAGCAAACAGCTGACAGTGCAGTATGTGGCACTGAAGACGTGTTTGCGGTACCGCATATTTGATGGCCACACTTGTTTGGATGCGCCCATTGAGTGCTTATTTTTAGTTAACAGTGACCTCCATTGTTCCATTCACAGATACTCCTGATGCTCATTAATACTCTTTTATATCCATATAATCCAATTCCCTTTCTTCTTCTGGAAAGTAAGCACAATTTATTAATTGAACATTATCAAACTGGTTCTGTTTTTACTTTAGTTAGGGCAGATTTAAGCTGGAAAATGTATGAGTTATGGTGAGTTAAGCTGATTCCTCTTCTGCAGTGATTTTGAAATTGCCAAAGAGCAGATCCAGAACCAAAACTTAATTAAAACAACTAGGCTTTTTTTTTTTCTTTGGCAACTTATTCCCCTTTCCATGCTGTGGGAATGGAACCCTCCTAAACTGCCCCACCTATCCTATGAAGGGGCACCTAAGAGTTTAAAGCTGTTACTGAATTAGAGAAAGTAAGAGAGAGCCATAGCATAAAAAATAAAGCATAGTGTAGAGAAGATTGTAGCTACACTTTCCTCCCTGTGCTGTTACTGTTTTGTGTCTTGCCATTGTCTCCCTACATGGAAGCATAATCAAGGTCATCTTTACCTTAAGTCAGGGGTTGTCAATGAGGGTATTTGACAAGGCCCTAGGGGACACACACAGGCAGGCAGGGATGGAGTGCTGCCACATATCATCCCATGCTGCCATGCAGGCACCACCCACCTGGCCGGGCACAGGGGGTCAGGGAAAGTCACATGTGGCAGCTGCCGCCGCTTTGCATTTGGCTATGCACCACCCCTCCCACCCCCTGCTCTGCATCCGGCCACACACCACACCCCTCCCCCCTGCACCATGTCCAGCTACATACTACCCCTATCCCCACTGCACATCTGGTCGCTGGAGGTACACTACTCTGCATCTGGCCCCTGGGGGGTACACTGATCCAAAAGGTTGAAAACCCCTAACTAAAGTCCTTCCTTGATGCTAAGTACCATAGCTTGACAAAATTCTCATTGATGTCAGTACAATTTTGGCTCTACTAAAAATATCAGAGTATGACCTCAGTTTTCTGGGATGTCAGTTAACAACAACAAATAAACAATTCATGCCCTTAGAGTTTATAATCAGATATTAGATACGATATAACCAATAAGAATAACGCACAATGAGGTCCAATCTTCAGCCACCATAAAATCACCTCAATGGAGCAACGAAGATTTACATCAGCTGGCAAAATGACCCTAGGTGCTAAAAATGGAAAGAGCATAAAAGTTTGCCATAAGTGATTATTGAGATTTGCATACAGATTGCAACGATTGTAGTAACTGCATGTGAAAATTGAGGATGGGAAGTTTTGTTTCAGGGGATGGTGACAAAAGGGCAAGTTGACAATTGAAGAGAAGACACCTGAAGGAAGCAAGAGACAAAATATTACTGGAGATTGCACAAGGCTAATAGAAATAGGAATAGTTTACTCAATAAGACAGCATCTAATTGGGAGGACTAGAATGGGAATTCCAGTCCAGCAGAACATTCTTAATTATCAAAAAAAAAATGTTAAAACTACTTTAAAATTTGGCCCTTTTGAAATTCCTTCAACTAGGTGGAGTTTCAGGGAACTTAGGAGCTCTGGCTCTGATGTGACACACCAGGATTGTAGACCAAGGAAGTGCTAGTTCTGGAACAGCTTATCCTCTGGACTTCCTTAGAACCCAGGAATTCTAGAAGCTGGGACCCCAAGGTGCTTGGAAACCAAGAGCACAAGAGTAGCAAGACGGGATGCCTGTAGTCCCCGGCAACCTTGAAGAAAGTTAGGCAGGTGAGCAGGCTGGGGACCTGACAATTGGTTGCACCTGGAAGCCTGCTTCTTTTGCACTGGAATTTCATCCCCATGGAATGATTTTATTTTAATTGTCCGATGGAGGCACCCACAACTTTAATTGATTTTTTTTTTTGCCAGTTCTGCAGTGTAAAATTAAAACAAAAATCAATATTGAGAAGGTTAGCAGATGCACACACAAGAAAGCCTTGGAGATTTTAAGTTTGAAAGGCTTTATTAAAAAGAATATTCTGTAAAGATCAACTGTTGACTGAAAAGCCTCAGAAAATGCATTATTTCAACATTCATCTTATTTTTAAACATGTTGCATTTATCTCTTACCTATAACATAAAATGTGTGTATCAGTAGTCCCTCAAAATTGAGGATAACATCCGTCAGCCTTGATGGGTCCTCGGGTGACTGAGAAGCCTGATTCTGGATGCACATGTTCTTCGGCAATGGGGGCATGTTGTCGTGTGGGGGACTGGGATTCACAGTCCCGGGTTGGTCTCCTTCTCCTTCCTCTGCCACCACCATTCCACTTCAGTATCGAGTCATTGGGCCTTGAAGTGGTGCGCACCTTGGAGGACCAGGTGGCACCCTGCCGAACCGTCAGCAGCTTGCTCCTCCCAGCCATTGATGTCTATGCCTCCATGTTTGAGGGTGACCTTAAGCATGTCTTTGTACTATTTCCTTTGGCTGCCCTTTGAGTGTTGGTGAACAGAGAGCTGGGAGAAGAGAATCTGGTGAGGGAGGTGGTTCTCAGACATCTGGATTCAGTGGTCCATCCACTGGAGTTTTTTCTCAAAAGCAAGGCTTTGATGCTGGTGGAGGATGCTCATGCTGGTCTGGCGGTCCTCCCACTTGATCACCAGTGTGGCAGTGCACCTTTGGGTGCCTTCCACTTTAAAGGCTCGATCAGGCAGCCAGAAGGTGCCTGATGGCAGCAGCCATTTTAAGAATGAGGTATATAAAGGCTGCCAGCCCAAGAAAAAACATCCTAGCTGAGCTGCAGCAGGAACACCAGGAAGTAAAGGCAAGAGCTTATGGGGATGGCTAAGAGGTTCGTGGTCCTGGGCATGACCTAAAACTGCACCCTGCTGGTGATGGGTGGCCTGGTGGGGCTCCTGGTGGTGTGGGAGCCCTCAGGAAATGCTGGGCCACTTACCACCCTAATGGGATTTAGTGAAAGGCAGGTCAGGGCACCTTAATAACCCCAAGGGCTATAAGACCCCAGTAGAGGAGTGAGGCCTGGCATGGCTGCAATCACCTGAGCCCAAAGGAGAGAAAGACCCCAGAGGCCCCTGGTTGGAGAGAGTTGTGTGGCCCCACACAGAGTAGGGTTGAATAGAAGTAGGCCTGAAGAGCAGTCCCAGCGGTGTGATGAGTAGGGCCTAACTGGGAGTAAACCTGAAGGGCAGCATGAGGGCCAGCCCCACAAGTAGTTGATTGTGAAGATGATAAGACCCCAGGGTGGGGCATGGTGTAGAGGCCCTAGAGTACGCATTGTAGGAACCCCATGTGTAAGGAAGAGACCAAGGTAAGTTTGTGGATGCCTGAGGCCATAGTTTGGGCCAGAGGCTGAGTGGGGAGGGGCTCAGCCAGAGAGTTAGGGGTGAGTCCTGACCCCAGTAAGTCCTCCACTGCTAGGAGGCTGAGTATGGGTCAAAAGAAAGATCTCAAGGTTGAGCACAATGACCTACTGTGCCAGGGAGGGAGTGAGAGTCCCTCTGAGACCCTGGAGCACCAGTAGTGGTGTGGGTTATGAACATGGTGTAGATGCCATCTGCGAGGCATAGGCTGCAGTGTAGGGTAGGTTTTAGAGCTGCAGATAACATCCCCTGGCATTGGGGCAAGAAATGGGAAGCCTCCCGCCTAAGTAAAATCTTAATAATTTTCCATCACGGCATGGCAGGTGAGAGAGGTGGGCAGGCCAAGTTCTAACTGGCCCTGGGAAGGCCCCCTGTTACACCCAGGATTCGACACACGCACTGCTATTGAAAGCTCTCAAGGGTCTTAATGTGGTGTAGGTAGACAGTCCAGGTTTCACTGCAGTAGAAGAGGGTGATCAGCATGACAGCCTTATAAACTAGGACCTTCATCAACTTCCAAATGTCTCTATTTTCAAAGACACATTGTCACAGCTTGAAGAAGGCAGCACTTGTGCAGTTGACCCAGTGCTGGACTTTTTCATTGATGGTAGGTAGCCTGTTGAGAGAGGTGGCTGCTGAGATACGGAAAGCGCTCCACATACACATACATTGAAAAGATCTAGGGTCACTTGCATATCCTGTGCAGAGTGAGCCATTACGCAACAATCATCTGCAAACTGGAGGTCATAGATGTCTTTGGTGGTGAGTTTCATTTTTGCCCAGAAGCACCCAAGATTGAAAAGTTTCCTGTCCAGTCAATACTGGATATTGACACCGGATGGTAGATCATCTTGGATGAGGTGGATAATGACCATCAGGTAGATGGTGAACAAGGTGGGGGTGATCATGCAACCTTGTTTAACCCCAGTCCAGATGCAAAAGGTGTTGGTTTCAGATCTTCCACTCAGGACTGTGGCAGTCATATCATCATGCAGGAGTCTCAGCATGGTGACAAACTGCAGCTGGCAGCTAAGGTATTGAAGGATAGTCCACAGAGCTTCACAATTTAAGGAATTGAATGCCTTGGTCAGGTCAATGAAGGTGAGGAACAGTTTTTGATTTTGCTCCCAACTTTTTTCTTGGATCTGCCTGGCAACAAAAACTATGTCCACAGCACCCTGGGATGGTTGGAATTTGCACTGGGTTTCCAGGAGGATCTCCTTGGTGATGGGATAAAGGTGATTCAGGAGTATATGGGACAGGATCTTGCCTGCAATGGACAGGAGGGAAATCCCCCTGTAGTCAGATCTGTCCCCCTTCTTGTAGATGGTCACAATGGTCATGTTCTTGAGATCACTGGGGATGTCCCATTCATCCCAAAGGCAGAGGATATGCCGGTGGAGTCATGATGTGAGTTGAAAGCCAATGGTAGACTTCTGTGGATATATCACCTGCCCTGCAGGCTTTGTTGTTTTTCATCTGTTGTATGGCCCACTTCAGCTCCCTGATGGTTGGTGGATCACCGAGGGAATCCACCACAGGGTGTTGTGGGATGGCTTGGAGGGTCTCCTCTTATACAGTGGACTCCTGGTTAAGGAGGAGTTTGAAATGCAGACAGATGGCATCATCATCCTTGAGGAGCCAGGAGCCACCCTGTGGACAGAGGAGGTTTTGTTCAATGGAGTGGGGTCTGTAGGTTGTTTTGGTAGCCTGGAAGAAGTCATGTATGTTGTGCTTTGGCATAGCCCTGGATCACACACACCTTCTCCACCCACCAGTTGTTCTTCATGTCACGGATGAGTTGCTTGGACCCCAGCCTTCAGCTGGTGGTACACTGCCTTCTTTCACTGAGTTCATGGATGGCTTTGCCAGGCAATAAAGGCTACATGCTTCTGTTTGAGGAGATCACAGATCTGAGCATCATTGGTGTTGAACCAGTCCTGGTTCTGTCACGATGCAAACCCAGTAGTCTGGAAACAGGCCTCTTGGACAGTGGACTTGAGTTGCTCCCGGTGTGCCTGGATGGAGATGTCATCAGCAGTAGGGACTTGCTCCAGTGCACTATACAACTGGGCCTGGAACTCCTCCCACTGTCCCGTGTCCAGGATCCTTCAAAGCTGTGACCTTCAGCCATGTTTGGGTGGCCTTTTGGGTCTTCCAGTGTCTTGGTGCCAGGCAGCTGTTCATCACTGAGTGCACAAGTCAGTGGTCCATCCAGCAGCCTTCACATCCTTTCATGGCCTTCATGATGAGCACATCCCTCAGGTCTCTACATTGGAAGATGATGTAGTTTAAGAGGTACCAGTGCTTTGACCTCAGATGCCTTCATGTGGTCTTGAGCTAGTCTTTCTGGCAGAAGACAGTGCTCATCACAATCAGGCCGTGTTGGGTGCATTTGGTCAGGAGCAGGATACTGTTGGTATTGGCCTTCCCCATGCCATTCTTGCTGATAGTTCCACTCCAGATTTTGTGGTCATATCCAACCCAGGCATTGAAATTGCCCAGGAGAACAACCTTGTCATCCCTGGAGATGGAGGCAAGGGTTTGTTCAGATCAGAGTAGAACCGTTCCTTGACTTCCTCATCAGAATCCAGAGTTGGAGCGTATGCGCTGATGACAGGGGTGCATTGGTTTCGGCTGAGGTGCAGGTGAAGGGTCATCAGCTTTTCATTGACACCCGAATGGAGTTCGGGAAGCACGTTGGTGATCTTGTCCCTGACTGTGAACCCAACTCCATGGATATGGGGGTGATAGTCTGGTTTCCCTTTCCAGAAGAAAGTATACCATCTGCTGACCTCCCTTAGCTGCCCCTCCCTGGCAAGCTGGGATTTGCTGATAACAGTGAAGTTGATATTGTGCCTCACTAGCTCTGAAGCCACGAGTGCAGCTTTTTCTTTATGGGCGATCGCTCTTAGGGTTGTTGATGAGTGTTCTCACATTCCAGGTTCCAAAGTTTAGCTTTTTCTTATTTCAAACGCAGGAATGGTGATCCCACTGGGTGCGGTTTCCCAGCCAGGAAAGATGGGACAGCCTATTTTTGGGGCACCTCTTCTAGCCCCGTCTCCACTGGGCTGAGCAGAGGATATCCTAAAAAGGGCTGCTCAGTCACGGATGCAGTTGCCAAAGGACACCCAGAAACAGAAACAGGTGTCCAGAAACAGGTGCCGAAAGACCATTGCGTCTGCCACCTGTGTGCAGATTTTTGGCTGGGGCCCTCCAGGTATCACAGCCCTGCCCCTGTCACCAATCCTCCATCACCACAGGGCTTTTGGACCTGATGGAAGCCAGTGTGTGGCATGTTTAACGTTGAGACTCTGGTGCTCAGTCAGGTCCACATAGACTTGGTGAATGGTGGTCAGGTTCACTGGCATGGCGAACCATGACGACTGGGGCCATTTCTCCATTGCAGCTTTCGTCCACCTTCACAGCCATTGGGGCCACAGCCTTCTTCCACCTGCTCGGCTGTTAACGACTTTTTGGATCGTTCTTTGTCTGGAACCTTCCCCTTGACCTTTCTGCCATGGGAGGCTCTACCAGGAGCATGAACTACAGACAGCATCGCTCTCAGGGTCATTGGAACATGCAGGCCTTTCAACTATGGCAAGGTGATGATCCTCGGAGATAACATCAGATATAGCCTTAATTAATAAGAAGCATTTCTCCAATAATACTGATCTGTCTTCTATTCAGTATTTTCCAATATGTTTTTGTTTTTCCATTTACCAAACTTAGAACTTTTGAGATACCACACCAAGGTTTCTGTCATAAATTTAGGGGTTTTTTTCTCTATCTGGAGTCACTTTTTGTTGTTGTTGTCCCATTGTAAATAATAAATATCCCAAAGTTTCAGCTTAGCAGGAGTAACAGGCTGTCTTGTTAGTTGTCACTCAGGATTCACACTTCTAAAAAAGCAGTTCTCTTCTGTCAGTCTTTCGCTCCTTCCTCATTCTACAGAAAGAAAACTTTGTTTTAAGCTCTGTTTAAAATCCAAACATGGGCTCACACCTCCCTCACATTCCCCAACACATGAAGTGTATAAACATTACTAAGGAGGTAGTCCAGGATGCCAAGTAAAAAGAAAAATGCAGTGTTGTCATCTCTGGAGATTTTAGTATTAGTCTCATGTTTTTTGCTGTTTTTTTCAAGTCCATTGCAGAGGGAAGGTGGTGGGGGAAAGAACTGCAGAATAATCTCATAGCTGTTGAGACAAGTTTGTAAAAGTTGAAATGACTGTACCTGTAAAGCTAAGAAAACAAGGTGAATAAATATAAAACCTCAAAATTAGCAGGAATCAGGTACGTTATAATGAGCCATGAAGTCAACTGACTCCCTCAGAACTGCCTGACAAGAAATGCTGCTGCCTCCGATTCTAAAGTTTGAGTGGAGCAAGACTCAAAGGGGGCATGAAACTGCACCACTGCACCTCCTGGATCTGCCCCTGAGCATCACTGTATAAAGCTGTAATGTTTCTTAACCCCATCCAACCATTTACCTTTCTCTTGAAGCATAGGTGAACAGCTTAAGGGAGACAAAAGCCTTATCCTTGCACAGTTCATACAAGGCTGCCTTCTGTCTACTCCACTAGCATGTCCAGCATGCAAACAAAGCCAGATCCATGGCTTCACTCCCCCACCTCCTGTATGAAAGGAAAATAGGCGGCCTCTCAAAAAAGCTGCGATATATGCTACTGCAGTGTCCTTTATTAGGGGCTGTGCCTCAATGTGGCAAATACAGCCTCCCAACCTCTTTATGAAGTTTGACTAGTTTTTCAAAGTACAAAAAAACAAAAACAAACCTCAGACTGGAGAATGTATCATGGAGTGAGGAACTATCAGCTATCAGCTGTCAAGAGAAGAGCAACAGAAAGGCTGCAGTCACTATTCCCCCTAGCAGCAGTGTTTCCAGCAGCTACTACTGCATTCTACTCCAGTACCCATGCTTATGGATATTACACAGCATCAGTAATGAAGCTGCTGTCTGGGTCAATATTAATGGGATTTAGTCAAAAGAGCACCTAATGATCAGTCATCCTTGATGGACAGTTAAAAAGCCAAGCTAAACAAATACCTTTTAGGATTTGATTTGAAAAAAAGCTGTGCCTTTCATGAGTTGGAAATTCTGTAAACAGGTGAGAAAACACATCTTTCAAATGGAGCAGCCAGCTCATCAAATTAGACAAAAGGCTAGGTTATAAACAATAATACATGCAATCTTACAGGTAAAATTGAGCATGACCATGAAAGACCTTTGCATCAGGAATAAAATCTTGAAATTCATTTTGTATGTTAGAGTAATGCAATGGAGTTACTTTTATCAGTGAAGCAACATGAGTAGGAGCCCTATTAAGGGCAACATAGTCAAGTTTTTCACTAGAAAACAACTCAGCCAGATGACAGGTATTTCATATTTTATGTTAATGTTTTTATTTTACATACAGAAGAACTTGGTGGTGCAAAAGCTTGACTGGGGAAAATTCAGTAAAAGATTTTTCCTTTTTTCTCCTTTATAGCTACCTGCATCAAACTCATCAGCAGGTCATGGCAAAGATTAATTGCTATCTTACTTATTTCCATAATTTTGTAAATAAAGTGAAATTCTACAATGTTTAAAGAAAATTGATAACACTCACCTTACACTAATATAAATTACCCAATACAAAGATCATAAAAGATACAGAGATCTTTACACAAGAGTTAATGTCTTGACATAGAGACAGCACAACATATGACAGCAGAACAAATACCAATTAACTAGAATCACAGAATCCAAAGGTTTTAATGGATCTCAAGGGTCCTCCTGTCTAGCTGCCTGCGTGAATGCAGGAACCCTATTACTAAACAATCCCTATCAAAGGCTCATCCAGCCTGTGTTTGAAATCCTCCAGTGAAGGAGACTCCACAGATCTTCTAGTAAGGAAGCTTTTTCCTGAGATCATATCTGATCTAGTCTAAATATTTTTCTTCTTGGAAGTGACTATTAAACTTTATTAATTTCAACATTGACACTCAAGCCTATGCCTCCTGTCCTCCATTTTTTTAAAGAATTTTTTGGAAAAATATATGCCTACAAAACCTGTGAAATATGTGATACTGAAGAACCGTGTCAGAATTTTTTAAAGATGTTGTACAGTCCCAACTGGTTTACTTTCTGCTTGGTCTGAATCAGTGTGACATTTTCCAGGAAAATTGATTTGTTTTTAATAATATATCACTGTGTAACTTTTCTGGGAAATCAGATCAAAAATGATATATAAAACAGTAAGTCTAGTACTTCCTCAGTTTTTCCCCTTGCCTCCTATATCTGTTCCTATACTTTCTTTGCTGTCATTACATGCTGTGTTCTGTGAACTACAGAACACAATTCAGTGATACGCTGTCAAATTTTTAACAATAGGTTTCCTCCAGTAATATTGGTTTATATCAGCTGTGTGGGGCATTTTCTTACATGTGTGTGTTGGGTGGAAGAAGGGGGGAGGCCTAAAGAAAGAGAGGTGGGGAGGGAAGTTTATAGTTCTGACTTCACTGGGAACAGGTCTCCTATAATGGTATCCTGGTAGAATGAATAGGACACTAGTGAATCCAGGAATGGGAAAAGAATATTGTGCCCCTCCCCAGCATTGGCTTCTCCAGGAGCTCTGAATGAGCAATGAGCTCCGAGCTCACCAGCTGATTGGGGCATGGTCTGGCTGGAGCCCCTGCTTTTGCATGTGTCTGGAGCCCAGGGGATTACTGCTGTTCTCCCTCCCCCTGAACTCCCCCCCATTTTATGCAGCAGCAGGGGAAAGGAAGGTAGCAGCAACATTCACCCCTGTGCTACATCAAGGCTCCACACCAAAAGCTTACACATGGCACAGACAAAGTGGGGTGTGACCATACCACCCACCACCCCACCCCCAGATCCACCGCTAGAAATGAGCACCCTTATTTATTGAGATAAATCTCTCAATTAGCTGTTATAGGTCACCCCCAGCAGGAGAAAATGGGACAGGGAAGAAATGACCTTCAATTGGTGAGAAGGCTTGGGTGTAGAGCTGGGTTCCTCTAAGTGGTACTGATGGGAACAAGAGCAGTCATGGTGAAACAGGACTTCAGGCTCTCCATCAAGATTTCCCATTTAGTCTCTAATCTGGGGCTAGGTAAGTATATACTGGGAGTGCCTACATGTGCAAATGCTGCTGGATGGGTTTACTCCAAAGAAATTTATTCAGGAGAAAATCCATTTTGGGCAGACATCTACACTTGCACCCATTTGGGAGCATATTTGCTACTCCTGGCAGCCATCTGCTCCTGCCCCCTTCAGACCTGCACCGCTCCCCTGCAGCAGCCAAGGAGAGTTCTAGGCTCCCCCTGGGTGATAGCCCAGGGGCTGGCCAGGACCATGGGGCCAGAAGACAGCTGTCTACCTGGCTGATTGCTCCCTGTCCCCAAGAGCTGTCTGCTGCCAAGGCAGGCTCCAGTGGCAGAGACTAAGGAAATAAGACTGAGCTCCTGGTCCCAGCTCCCCGATCGGGGGCAGGCGGCTTGAAAAGAACTGTGGGGGCCGGGTGGGTTCCAGCCCCCTGCCTCAATCCACCAGTAGGGTATCTAGAAAAGAGCCCCCGCCTGACTGCTAGCTGCCCTGCCAGCAGATTGGGGCAGGGGAGTGGGACCTGCTCCTCCCCAACAGCTCTTTTCAAGCCCCATGCTCCAATCACCTGATCAGGGCATGGGGCTGGGAAAAATCTGTAGGGCTGAGACCTACCCCTGACCAGTTCAGTTCATGGCCAGCCCCAGGCTTTGTGGGAAAGTTTGCACATGCAGGCTAGAGCTAGCTGGGTACTGCCCAAAACGGGACAGTCCCCAGCCACATGCAGACCTTCCAGTACAGCCCAGGGCTGGAGGCAGGTCCCAGCCAGCTCCAAGCTGGGCAGGGAATTCTCTCTGTGCAGGGAACTTCCTGCCCCCACTTCATGATTGTGGAGCAGGGGCTGGGAGGTCACAGCCCCAGGTTAACCCCTCTTACTTTTTCTCATACTCTACTCTAATGTATACTGGAATTGTGAATATAGGCCTGGAAAGGACTTTCTTTGGATGAGTCTACATGTGAATTTATGCATGCCTAAACTTAATGTGCCTTAGCCTAAAGTGCATTAAGATGATTTAGGCCTGTGTCTATACATGGACACTCTAAGGTGCCTTAACGCAGCTTGCTGAGCAGCCTACCTGGGTCAGCACCCTCGACAGCCCCCCAGAAGCCAGCAGCAGCATAGCCAGGCAGTGCAACCCAGCACCGGCCAAGGGGGTGGGAGCATCCAGTCCCCTTGAATGTGGTCAGTCCAGCCCCAGTCCTGGCTCTAACCCCCTGCCCATGTTCCTGCTTCCCCAGCATTGGACAACAGCTGGCTGGAGCCACTCTCTCTTTAGCCCACCTGATCCATGGACTAGCCCCCACCCACTTCGCATCCAGTCTGCCCAGGCTAAGCCACACAGAGCCCCCAAGAGCTGACACTGCCTTTCCCACCTTCAGCGCCTGGCGCAGAGGACAAGCACTTGCCTAGGGATGGAGCACGGGAAGCCGTGCCAGGTGCTGAGACAGATGTAGTCCCAGCCTGCCTGCTGTCCTGGGCGGGAGCCCCAGCACAGACTTCTATTGGCACCAGACTCCTGGGGAGGCAGCGCAGTGTCCTGCCAGCCCAGCCAGCAAACCCACCTTGAGGGAGAGGCATGACTACCAAAGGCTCTGCCCATGTTGTGCTTCCCCTTTTCCCTGCAGGGAGTTCCAGGGAGCCTGTCCCTTGTGCTTTGATAAGTGCCCTAACACCTCCTGCCCCCTCAGCTGACTTATCACACACTGACAGGGACTGCTGCTGCTGGAACCGCCATCTACAAATGGGTTAAGGCACCTTAACTAAATGCACCTGAATGTGATACTTGCTTTATGCAGATATTAAATTTAGGCATGATTAGCCTAAAAATCACCATTTTTAAGGTTCATTAAGGGTGCACACCTGTAAACGTGTGCCTGTAATGCACTTTAAAAATGGCTAATGCACCTTAAATCACCATGTGTAGATATGCCCTATGTCTTCTAATGCAATACCCTGTCACCACAAAGAACTATGAAATAAACATCCAAGATCCAAACAGGCCACCAGAGTATCCATTCAAGTTTCCTCCTCCACCCCAGCCAAGACCACCAAGCAGCCAATTACAAAGAAAAACAAAACAAAAAAACCCCCAAAACAACTTATTATGATAGGAGAGATAAAGGTATCACCAATTGTGCACTTTCTGTCTTTGAGTATGGAGTCTATTTGTGACACAGTTCAGAGGTACTGTACGGGAGTTTCCCTTTGAAAAGCTGCATGGTATCTGCCTTAGTAAACCATTTCAGTCCCAGACTCAGTGAGAAACACAGTCAGACTTGGCAATTTGAGTAGTCAGAAAACCTGTGCTTTGCTGCCTTGCTTCCAAATGCAACTAACCACTGTACACCATTCTCCCAGCATTATGCCTAAGGTCAGTCTAAGAATTCTGGGTAGGATTAAATAATTCAGTTATGTTCCATCTAGCTGAACTGAATGTGGGGCACAGCAGGGGGTGATATGTAGGTCTATAATCCAGTCTAGAAAGGGAGCCCAACTAGTTCTTCTTTGTATCTCCATGAGGGCGTCTACACATTAATTAATGCACCATAGTTACTGCATATGAAGTTCAGTACTTGTATAACCAAGTACTAAATCAATGTACAGTAACTGGCACTGTTGTGCAGCAGCACCGGCACATGGCTTTTTAGTGACACTAACTGTGCTGTAGCCTAATACTACTGAACAGTAGCCTATTAGCATGGTTTTTGCCCTGCACGCTACTGCACAGTAGAATTAGGCTACTGGGCAGTCAGCATCTTATGTAAACATGCCCAGTGGTCAATTTACATGGGTTTATCTTTAAGGCTCTCTTTGCAAAGAAAATGGCTAGAAACTGTTTTGTTTTTTTTCTTTTTAAATCTGAGTTGCTCCTGTGTGGGGGTAAAGAGCTGCTCTATTACCAACAAGATCACAAAAGTCCATTCCAAGTTTAAAAAAAAACCCTAATCTTTGGAGCAGCCTGCCAGATGCTGTAAACCCATCTATTTTCATTGATATCAGTAGAGTAGTACTTGTTCTGTTCCTTGCTGGACTGATATAAGCTCTTTAGGGCAGGTAGCTCTCTTTTCTAGCCAGTAAAATGCATAAAGTTTAAAGAAAGTTAAGGGTATGTACTCAAAAATTATGCCTCTAAGGATTTTTGGTTTTGTTTCTTACACAAGTTATGCTTCCCAGTTTGATTTGTGCCAAGCAGGGAGATGTAGCTTTGTTCCAACTTATTTTTTTGGGTTATTTCAGAATAAATCACACTTTGATTCTTCTTCCAACAACAGACATGCTCCAAACCACACATTACCACATATTCTCTGTAAGTAAAAAGTCAGCCAATGATACTCTGGGGTTCTTCTATCATCTACAAAAAGACACTTCTATTCCTTCCTGCTGTTCAGAATAATATTTTTCCCACTGTCTTCCACATGTCTGTCTATCAAATTCAATGGCACTTTACACAGATCCTATATGAATGTCTTGAGAATCTACATTTGATGTTTGTATCCTCCAAAAGGGCTATTCATGGCAGCAGCTGGATGCAAAAGACTTGCATCATATAAAACTCAGAGGTACTCTCTTGTAATGATAATTGTATGATTCAAAAATGAGTTTTCATATGGGATTGTGATTTTTCTCATCTACTCAATTTCTAAACATTTGCTTTAATTATATTGCCTCATAAAAATAAATATATCCATAACAATGCCATTACAGGCTCTTGTGATATGTCTCACTATATTTTTACTTTATATCCCTAGGCCATATTATCCTACTGTAGTAATAAAATTATCATACAGAGGATACATTGGATCACCTAGCATTGTTTTAAATGAAGGTTTGTGATACAACTTCATAAAAGTGTTATAGAGCAATAATAAAATGGCATGTTAACCACAGTATCTGACACTAGATGTAATCATTCCTAGAAGTTAATTTGCATTTGGTCTTATCCAGAATTTAAACATTGCAAAAAAAAAGCCAAATCACATAACAAACACCAACTTTTCTTTTAAAAACATCTCATCTTTCAAATCATCTTTATCAAAGTATATCCAAGCTTAAAAGAGGCACCACATAAGAATGAACTCTGTGCAAATCACCACCTATTTTGCAGCATAGCACAGATAAGTCTTTAAAACATTACTGTAATCCAATATAGGATATGTAATATTGTCCCAAATTCAGGGAAGAGCAGACTTCTGTCTCTGGGGATGTATCCAGAGCTGGCTGCCAGAGAAAATAAATAGCATTTTGACTAATCCTCTTATAAAATTTTCTTTCACATGTCTGACTGATGGTCAGGAAGAGAAAAACCTATCCTCGCATTCAGATACTCAAGCACGTAGTGCCAGGCAATTCATCTCTGCAGTTATGGCTAAGAACTAGAGGCAATTTGGGGGCTTGCCACTATTGAATGAGTTCCTGTATAAATGGATACAAGAGCCAGAATTTGGGGTGGAGCAAATACTACTACTTTTCAGACAAGAACCTGGATTGTTGAGGCAAGTGTAATGATTCAGGGTGCTTTCAGATTCAGGCCTTCCAGCCGTCTCCAAGCAACCCAAACTTAAGATGCAATAACAAACAAGATTCAGCAAAGGACTCACCTGAGTATTTATACTTTCCTCAGCAATTCTAACCACCATTCAAATATAACCAATATTCCACTTGATTATTTAAATGTACTGGTAATTTTATTTATCTATTTGTACACAGTGAAAGTCAAGATTCTTTCCCCAGCTATGATAAAACACTGTATGTAACACCTTAGGGGCTTGTACACATGATAATTGTCACCATGTACACGTGACAAAAATTTCCTTTATGTGGCTTAATAACATCACACATTACACGTGTGAGGTTAGAGGGTTTCCAATGAGTTTGCAACATTGCAAACTAAACCACATCCCCATGTAGTTTACATTGTGTTAGGGTGACTGTATTTGGATCTTGGGGAGCACTGGCTTTGCAGCTAAATACAAGGCTTTAATCTGTGTCTCAGCAAAGGTGCTGACCACAAGGCAAAATGATATATTAAAAATAACATTGCAAGTACTTAGGCAAGCAGTTTTCTAACAAGGTAATAGTGTTGTAAAGCATACAGCCCATTGTGTAAGAAAAACAAGATGCAGCCCACCAGCTATCATCATAAGATAGAGCAGAAGCAAGACCTTTGAGATGAAGAAGGAGTCAGCAAGAAACCAAAAAGAACCAGCAAGTGACCGGGAGAAGCCAGGTTCACAGTCTTACACATACGCTCTTAGCAGAGAGGCATGTAAATGAATGAAAGGCATAGGTAATTAATGCTAATGAAACAAAGAGTAAACAGAGGTGGAGCTTGAGATGGGAGGAGAAATGGGTGGAGCAAAAGAAGGGAGGAAGGTGGAGTGAATGTTAATGAGTATGAACCAAGGTGTATAACATGTGAAAACAACTAATATTCACGGCCGCTCCCTGTGTTCATAGGCTATGTGTCTGTGAGGGAGCTCGCCCAAAGCTGTCTCCAGACTGAATAAAGCTGTTGCGAGCAATGTGTGTTGGTGTTTGCTCCCTGCATCTTCTGGCTAATGAATAACAGGATCCATGAGCAATTGGATCAGCGTCTCCCTAGCCATTGGGCACCACATGGAATCAGGGTCTAACAGTTTGCAATGTCGCTACTTGTAACGTTGCAGCCTTTAACATGACAGTTCACCCCCCAACCACAGGAGAGGTGGGCAGGCTCCACCAAATAAAAGAATTGGGCCCCCTGCTGCTTCTCCCTTCAGGAGGCAGAGGGAGGGGGGAAGGCAAGCTTCTGGTGGGCTGAGTGGAGCCCTGGTCCTTCCCTCCATGGCAGAGGTACCCCCTGGGGCCAACCAGGTGGGCTGCTAGTTAGCTGGCTGCTGCCCCAGTTCAGAGGCAGAACCCAGCTGATCCAACTAATCCCCAAGTCTGCAGGGTCTTCCAGCACTTCCACCACCTCTCCAGTGCCTGGGACCACCCAGGAATGGGCTGTCTTGCCCCTGGGGCATTGCAGGGAGCTGGAAGGGGGTTGCTGGGTGTGTTTGCAGCCAGAAAAGGTGGCAGAAACAGTGCATGGGGTGCTGGAAGCCTGGGCAGGCTCAAGGAAGAGTTGGATCCAGCTGGGTGCTGCCTCTCAGTTGGGGCAGCATCTGGCCCACTAGCAGCTTCTCCAGGTGACCCCAGGGGGCTCTACCACCACACAGGGAAGGGCTGGGACCCCCTGCAGCTCAGGGGCTGCTCATCCTGCTGGCAGCTCATCCCCTGGCTGCAGAGGGGTAGGCAGGCTTATCCAGAAGTAGAATAGGGCCCTTTACCTCTTGTGCTTCTAGCAGCTTGTTGCAGCCAGCAGGGTGCCTGGTGCCACCCAGGAATGGGTTGGCTTGTCTCAAGGGTACTGCAGGGGGCCAGCACGAGGGTAGCTGGGGGCCCTGGGCATGACAAAAGGTGGTGGGGGTGGTACTCAAGGTACTGGGAGTGCAGGCAGGCTCATGGGGAAGTTGGATTGTGCCCCTGAGAGCTTGGGCAGCACCCAGCCCACTAGCAGCCCACCTGGGTGGCCCCAGGGGGCACTGCCACTGCAGAGGAAAGAAGGGGGCCCCCCACAGCTCAGAGGTCACTCGGCCCACCAGCAGCTCACCCCCCAGCCACGGGCAGGCTCTGGCTCCAAAAAAAAAGAGAAAGAATTGGGCCCCTTCCCATAATATGATGGAAAAATTGAAACGGCTTAGTCCTCAGGATTTTATTCCATGCCCCACCATTTCAATTTAGGGGGCATAGAATAAAACCTTTGGGATTAAACCCCTGTAATGTGTACAAGTACCCCTTGTCTGTATAAATGGTTTTAAACTTGTTTATTCTATGTTATATATTTTACTGGGGAGAAACAAGAATTTTAGTACTTTGTTTACAGTCAGTGAAAATGTGCTCGATCTAACCTTTTTTGCTATCCATTAATAAATGAAGATCTTTTCCAAAACCAGAGAGGAATTCTTCTCTCACATACACTTTACATAGATAATTGTAACTCCATCCCTTTAAATGTAGTCACTCCTAGAGTTCACCAGAGAGAGGAGGATTAAACCCATTGTGACTTGAATTCAGACCTTATGCTAATATTTGTTGGGCATGTCTACATGAGACAATTTACTCAAGATTAGCACAAATTATTGTGTAGTAAGCATCACTGTCAAATGCACAGTAACTTGCCAGCCCTGCCCACATGGTAAGCCCTGCACTCGGGGGAGAGCCCTGCCTGTCCTGGCCCCTCTCCCAGCCCCAGCTCCTGGCCTCTCTCCCCGCCCAGCCTGGGGGTGTACAGTGGGGCAGGGGCCTACAGCAGGTAGTGCAGGAGGTTATTTACTCTAGAGTAAGCTGATCCCACATTATTTGTACATGTAGACACGCCCGAGGATTGCTATATTCTAAGAGGCATCAACTTTCAGATTAGCTGTTAAACAGAAACTAGTTCAGATTGTTTAGTAGATAACCAGCAAGATGTTTCAGATCTTATAGCACTTTTTGAAGACTATATTAAAAGCAACATCCCTCTCTTCAGATGGATTTTAATAAAGGCTGTACATGAATTATTGCCTGCACTGTGGATCCGGAATTTGTCTACAGAGAGACTGCACTCTTAGAATCTAAGGGTATCTATACACATGCTCTGAGGGGGGGGCTCCCAGACAGCCACTCTAATTAAAACACTGCAGCATCAGATGCATTCCATGTCCTGCATTTCAAAGTGGTCACAAGGGCATTTTAGCTAATGCTCATTTGAGGAGTTTTAGCTAAAGCACTCCCACCACCATTTTGAAATGTAGGAAGCTGAATACACATGATGGTGAAACATGCTGGAGCATTCTAATTGGAACACTCCAGCAGACTCAATTAATTGAGTCTGCTCCAGTATGTTCTAAGTAGAATGTGTCAGAATGTGCACAGGCACCTTAAGGCTTTACTTTGTGCAGCACTTTAGATGACCTCTCTACAAGACGTAGTGCATAAGATTTACATTAGTAATTCAATGGATGAGAAATAAACATAGGTTTACTCTTGAAATGTCTAAACAACATCCTATTATTAAGTATGACCTACTCCTGAGTCTTAGCTATAGATGAGAGAACTACTGAATTTCTATTCAGAATCATTAAACTTTGGTGTGGCAACATACAAAAGCTAAATCTATTATCCTGTTTAGAATGGCATTATTTTCATTAATATAAACTGCTGAACTATTTATTACATAATCTCCTACTGAGACACTGTATGAGCAAACAATGAGCAGATTATAGTAACTCAGATGTTCCATGTACTGAGCATGATATTCAATTTTCAATGCAAAAAAATAGTGATTTTTTTTCATTCAGAATATCTCCAGTAAAATCTTTGAGGCCCAAACAATGACTTATAACTTTTTCCCTGTGCAACTCATGTTAACCTAATCTGTACCCTAGCTGCCTGCTTCCTAAAATCCCTTTACCATGAGGGTTTAATTTCCAAATTTCAGAAGTTTGAGAGTTGTTACCTATATCTTTCATTAAAAAGGAAGAATGGTTGCATGATTATGAGGCTTACTTATCCCTTAGGAGTTCCAGAGTCTGTTTCACTGGCTTGGGTAAGTCACTAGGGCTATGCCTACAGTGTAAGGTCTCTCCATCATCGGACTCACATTTTTTACTGTACCACCTCACCTACACTGAAACTCCCTGTACTTAACACTTAGGGTGAGTATAGCCTGACTCCCAAGCTCTGCTTATCTTCTAGTTAGGCACCATCCCCAGTTCTTCACTTCTCTAAGGGCACAGATACAAGTTACATTTGTCATGAGATCAGCCCCTTAAAAGCAATTGTAACAGAGTGCCAATGTGAGTTCACCAGATCGGCTTGAGATATTTACCCTGGGCTAGAAACAGTGCCAGTGAACTCTGAGTGACCCCAAGGGTAGAGCAGGGAAAGGAGGAGCCAATCTAAAGAAAGGGTTTTCAATCCCCTCATTCACATGGAAGGGGGATGGCTGAGATTGTGGGCCAGCCACCCTGAGCCCTGGATGGCTGGTTTGCAAGCCAGGGAGGGACTGCCTGAGGGGATAAAAGCAGCAGCCGAACTGGCATGGGGGGGGACTGCTGACAGTGATGCCAGGGAATGATGCAGGAGGCCTAAGAAGAGCTGGGGTGAGCTGACCCAGCAGAAGAAGCAGAGAGACCCCTCTGAAGAGCCTCGAAGGTCCTGGGAGAAGAAGGCAGCTGTAGTCAGCTGTGCCTCCAGCCCTGCAGCAGAAAGGGAGCCATGGCCAGGGCTTGGGGCTGACAGCTGGTGCCCCAAGGCCCCATCACAGTGTGCTGGATGTGTCAGGTGTCCTAGGAGATAGGGGTGGCAGTCGGCCCCCTACTACACTGAGGAAAAGAAGAAGCGGCCAGGAGTGTAGGCGGCATCCTTATCTGGAGCAGGGAGCTGGACCAGTGAGTTGATGAAACCCCTTACCTTCCCTGGGGAAGTGGGACAGCAGCAGGCAAGGCATTGGGATCCTGAAGAGTGGCAGAGCACCAGGATGAGAGTCCCCAGGAGCTCGGAGCACAGGTCGGCGCTCGGAGTGGGACTGGCGAGCCGTGAGGCATGTGGGGCGCCCGACCAGTCATCTGGAACAGGGGTTTAGAGCAGCAACCCATGGGAGCTGCCTGTGCTGCTGACCCTATGCCACTGACTGCCCCAGAGGGGACTCAGTCCTGTCCCTTATTCTGATGCTGTTTGTCATCAGATGGAGTCCCTGAGCTTTGTGCTTGGGTCATGCTGATTGTCACGCTGATAGCAGGAGACTACTTTGTTGCTTGTTGTTTCCCTTTTTGGTTGCCATGGAGGGTCACCCTTCAGCCTCTTTGGAGGGTTGGAGTTTGATATAATTTGATTGCTGCAGACCAGAAGAGCTTACACTGTTGCTGTCACTTATTGGGAAGCCTGTTGGAGCTGCTGGAAGTGAGCACCCTGCTTCCTTGCTGAAACACCTCAGCAGTGGCTGAAAGCTGCCAGTTACCCTACCTGTGGTTCTTGAGTCAAGGGTTGACTAATGCATTCTGGTTTGTTTTGCCATTTAAGTTCACTTGTAAATAACCTTTCCTATTATGCTTGTTTTGTAAATAAAGTGTAAATAGTTAAATCAGTTAAGTGTTAGACCTCCTTGGGACCATGGGCTGCTCTCTGGAGAGCAGGGGCCGGCTGGAAAGTAAATTGGTGCTGGCCAGAAGCCCTGCCCCACTCTCACCACACCACTCCTGATATTTAGGCAGAGGTGGCACCCGGCTTACACAATCTATAACCATGCCCTTACAGAAGGGCACAGCTAAAGAGTGCTTAAAAGTGCCAGATCATGCAAAAATCTGAACCCTCTGTATGACAGTTCAGGTGAAGGGGCTCCAAAGTGGAGTGCCTTCATTCATGTCTGTCAGGGCACACCTGGAGCCCAGCCCAGCTTTGTCCCAGGTGCTCTCTTCAGAATGAGAGGCGGAGAAGGGAGGAGAGGGAGTTCCAGCTGGGGTTTGCCCAGCCTGCACTGGAGGATGGAGAAGGGTGGATTGGAGCCCTCCTGAGGTGGGGGGGGGGGGGCTCAATCCACCCACCCCACTCTTCAGCACAGATTAGGAAAACCCCAGACAGAGCTCCCTCCCCTCATTCCTCCCCATCTTATTCTGAAGACAGCACCAGAGCTGGAGTGGGGGGCCGGGCTAGGGGAGAGCAGAAATGCAGCCACACCAGACTGGAGCTCGATTCCCCAACTTCCCAGACCCAACAATGAACATCTGTTGGGTTGGGAGAATGCTGTAATTCATGGGGCTTCCTGAGCCATGAGAAAGCAGGAACCTGCACATCTGCCAGGTCCCTAAATGTCTAATTACCAATTTTGTCACAACATAGCCACTAGCTACAGGGCTCAAACACAGATAATCTTTCACTGGCAGTCTCACTGTTCCTGAGTTTTCCAGCCCTTCTATATGCATCTCATTCCACTCCCTGGAAGCTAGCTGGATGGTGTTTAGACTCTCATTCTCCTTTCAGAGCACTCTAGACTACCACCTCCAAACAGACAGCATGACTTGTATTGTGCCAATTGAAGGATGTACTCCCAGGGCGGCATGTCCTGACAAATGCACACACGTGGTTTGTGGAACGTCAAACTTGTCTGACATGCCACAAACCACATGTGGTACATGTATAACCATACGCTGCATGACAAATTTGCAGCACGGTACCAAAATTTGATATCAGGACCTCCTACTATCAAAAAAAACCCAACCCAAAAAACAGTGTGGCACATGCTCCAGGAGTGTGTGCCACAGCAACTGGAGGTTGGTTCCTCCATGAAGATGTTCTGGCTGCTGGCCAGATCTTTTCCCCTCCTCTAGGTCTGCCTCAGCTCCTCTGGTACACCAGGATCTGGGAGAAGCAGGGAACGGGAAGTTTTCCCAAAATGGGGCATTTTGCCCCACACCACAGTGCTCGTGCTGGGGTGTGCACAACAGCAAAAAGTAGCAGCACAAATTTTTGCTGCTGTAAGTGCATGCCCTTGCATGTGGGGATGCAGCCCCAGTGTTCAAGTTAACTGACAGAAGGAAAAGAAACAGCTATACTAAAAATGATATTAACAGGAAAATTGATAATGCCTTCAGATCATGCCTCTTCTAATTGAAGCTTGAATGAGGGATTTGCAAGTGTCTGAACATCAAACCCATACCTCTCATGACCCATTTTTTTCTAACAGGAAGCTTTTTCAAAGAGAGAAGTTGTAGGGAAAATTTCCAGGATATGATCATGTTTTCAGCCCCTGAGGCAGCCTGACTGGCAAGCTACTCCACCAGATGTCCAGGGAGAACTCCCCGAGGACGTATTTAGCAGAAATCCATGGAGACCCCACAGGAGTGGAGAAACCAGAGCCTCAGCCTATTAAGTGCTGCTTAGTATGATTATTAATGTTTAGAGGGAAGTTTTGTTGTAAAGGAAGAAGTATTTCCTAGTAGATTGCCAATGATTTTACAGTTAGGGAGGATTTTGGATTACCTAGGATGTGACTGACTCTGATAAATGATGGAAGCTATGTTAGGTGTGTATACAACAGCTTGTTCTCCTTTCTTCCACATCCCCATGAACCAACCCAGCACCACATGATTCCCAAGGATGGCTGCCAAGCAGAAAAATAGGCTGTAGTACTACCTTGTCAATTTTAATTAAACTTACACAATCACACACCTCTCAGGACTTGTTATATAACATCAAAGCTGCCTTTTTTCCTAATGCATTCTCACAATTTGTAAAACCACATTGTTCATGTATTACAGCAAAAAATGGAGTTGTTACCTTGCCTGGGAACTTTATTGCCCTTCACTGGGTAAAGAATGGAGGCATTAGAAGTCATCAGAAATTGATTCTCTCCTTTCAAGTTCCTTTCCAAGGATACTACTAATTGTTTGTTTAAGAACATCTTATTCAGCATTCTCAATTTCTATTGATAAAAGTTACTGAATCCCTCAATTGTATAGTACACTTCATTCCATTTTTTATATCCCCTGCTTTCCTCCAGAGAGAGAGAGAGAGGATCCATAGCTATCCTCCAGTGCTTATTTTTCACCTTATCAATGTTCTTCCAGATCCTTTCCTACTCCTAAGAAGCCATATCTGAAATGTGTCATGTTGCAGGAGTAATTCCAGTTGGCCAGCTAGGTTGTCTAGAAGGACAAACTTTGTTATTCACTTCTATAACTGACTAGATGCATCAATTCACTGACCTATCACCAGGCTCTTAAATTCATAGACTCATGATTGTGAGGCCAGAAGGGACCTAGGAAGATCATCAGGTCCAACCATCTGCACCAAGCAGGAAAGGTTGCACCAGTTGGAGGTCAGGTGACTCCAGCAAGGTGATTGTCTAGTCTCCTCTTGAAGATTTCCAGGGTAGCTGACTGCACCACCTCTGGAGGAAGCTTATTCCACAATCTGGACACCCTGACAGTGAGAAGTTTTCCTAATGTTTCCTTTTCATGGACAGGAAACTCTTCAAGCAGCCTGAAATACCATCTCTTTTATTACAGTCAGGAACTTCCAAAATGTTTACATCCTTGATGCTTATGTCCAGCCTGAAAAGCAGGGAACACATGATGTTTAGAAGCTCCTATGACTTACAACCCAGTAATAGTACATCACAGACAGGCAAGTCAGTCTCCCTTTTTAGTTACTAAAGGGACATCCAAATGTATCAGAGAGAGAGAGAACCTACTGTGATGTTATATATACATATTTTCTTGTTAATCTTTTACTTGTTGACACATACATGGCAGGTTCTGGTTCCAAATAGCAAGCTCACAAATGAAAAGGAATGGAAGGCCAAAAAATAAATGGGTCAGAGACTCCATGACTTACAATTCAAAATAAAAATGAATGAATGAAATTTCTCTTTCATTGTAGGCCCGCTGAAATCTTAGGGGCCTGAGCACAGAAATGAAGCTGCACACAGCAAAAATAAAGTGCACTGTGGGGGACACCACTGCAAAATAGCAAAAGAGGAGCACTAAATTCCAGGAGTCTCTGCAAGGATGAATGGAAGAGGGCAGGAAGGGATTGGACTGAATAATTCACCAAGTGCCCATTCAGGGACCAAACAGGTACCACATGGAATGGTACCAAAAAGGTCTGAGCATCTCCAGATCCCTATGAAGACCCATGAGCACATCCATTGATCCACTATTGAATGAATCCATTGATCAGAGGATCCACTGTTCTGGCAGGGCCAGGTCTCTATGCAGTTTCTGGAACCAATGCAAGTTTACATGCTTCTGACAACATGGGCGCATCCACACATGCAAGCACATGCACTTGCAGCAGCTCAAATAGAAGTGGTGCAAATTTGAGCGGGGGCTTTTTGCTTCAGCACACATGCTCGGACATGCACTTTGTTGTGGAGCAAATTGTGCCACTTGGAACAAAATAACCCTGCCTGGCTCCTCCCAGATCTGCAGCCAGGGGGAGCTAGAGCCCGGGGCCAGCACCTGTGCTGTCCCCAGTAATATAAAAAAATGCCTAGTCCTGGCCCCACCAGTATAAAAAGCCGCCCTGGCAAGTAGCTCAGGGCTACTTGCTCTCAGGAGCTACTGCGGCCCAGCCAACTGGTACCTGGGGACACTACCCCTTGTGCCAGCTGGACTGCTGAAGCAGCCCTGAGAGTTCCCTGCACCCTCTACCCACTGCAGTAGTCTGGCAGTGGGGGCTGCTGCCTGGCTGTGACCTGCTGTGCACCTGCCAGACCCAGACGGAGACTGCAGAGCCAGTAGATGCATCTGCCCCTCTGGGCCAGCTGTCAGTGGACTGCGGTTGCAGGGTTGGCCTTTGTGCGGCACTAATGCCATTTGTGCCCCCTTCCCGGCCATCTGGGCAGCTATCACCCGGAAGATGTTCTGGGTGTTGTGGCCTGCTTTGAACTGTCAAAGCACGTCCTCCTGTCCCCATTTGTCCAGGAGGTCAGCCACAGCCAGATGGTTCCAAGGTGCCAGCTCTGAGCAAGCAGTGTTCTGCCACTGGCCTCCCTAGCAGGAATTCTGGTGTTTCCTGTTGGAAAACTGAAAAATCCCTGATAAAAAAATCCCCAAATCACTCTCTAAAATACCCCCATATCCATGTTCCTCCACAAGTAAAACAAAAGACCACTATAAAGAGAGAGAGGGAGAGAGACAGCAATCAGTTAGACAATGTTTTATTGATATATCTATGGTGTTAAAGCAAGTCTCTTATCATAATAATAAAATGAACCTTAAATACAGGTTTCATGAATTCATGAGTACATATTTTGCTGCCCTTTCACAGGGCAATGGCCCCCACACAAGGGTTTGGTCCCCCACACAAGGGCTAAGGCCCCCCAACAGGGGATTCAGCCCCCACACAAGGGGTTCATCCCCCCAGCAGGGGATTCAGCCCCCACAGAAAGGGTTTGCCCCCCCCATGGGGTTCAGCACTCTCGCAAGGGCTACAGCCCCCCAACAGGGGGTTCATCCCCCACACAAAGGGTATGGCCCCCCCAACAGGGGCCAAATGGCCCCTGCAGGGGCTACCACCATCCCTGCAAGGCCCACATGCCCCACTCCAGCCCCCCAATTGCTGCCCTCCGCCCCATACCTCACCAGCTGCTGCAGCCCTCACAATGGCTGCCCCACCCAGCCCCACCCCCCACTCCTCCAGACCCCCCCAATGGCTTCCCCACCCAGCCACACCTCACAACTGCATCCCCAGTCCCCCAAGTCTACTCCCACAACCCCAGGTACCATCACTTAAAAAAAAACCCAGAAAAAGAACAGAAAAAAATGGGGGAAAAAAGCCTCTTCTTACCTTAGAAGCAGGGGTTGGGGGGCTCCAGGGCCTCCTGGCAGAGTCCCCCGGGCAGCACAGGACAGAAGAGGGGCAGGAGGGCCCGGGCTGGGGCTGCTGGGACTGTCAGCTTGCCCCACACCTTGCGGGTGGGGCCTCAGGCAGCAGACGGCAGCTTCAACTGCCTGTAAGTGCCGGGGGGTGTTGTTTTTTTTTTAAAGTATGAGGTAAGGGGCAGGGATGGGGGGGCTTGGGGGGATAGGGCTGGACAGGGCAAGGGTCGGGGGCTGGCAGGGGGGCTGGCAAGGGGAGGGACCAGCCACAGTAGGAGTCAGGGGCCTTGGGGGGTGCTGATGGGGGAAGGGGCCAGCCCTGGAATGGGTCGGGGGGCCCGGGGGGGCTGGTGGGGTGTTACAGGTCAGTTGGGCACTGTGAGTATATTAATTTAGCCACTAGGCTGTTTGGTTCGGGATTGAGGAGGTAGAGTTGGGAGTAAACTAATGGTAAGTTTATTATAGCTTACACATACACAACAGTTAACAAAAAGATAAATGCGATAAGCAAATAATGTAGTATTAAAGAGTTCATAGTAAATAATAACAATAGATACTAACAACAGATAGATAGTTTAATCTGTTACAGGCCAGCAGGGCACTGTGAGGATATTAGCCACTGGCTGTTTAAAAAAACAAATAGACAGATATGGGTTGGTAACTTATTGCTAGTTCCTTAATGCCAGGTGCGCGCCAGGTGATTCTAGCAAAGTTTGGTGTCCCCAATTGACGCTGTTCAAGGGATTACCGAGAAAGATTTTTGATTAGGATCCGATCCTTACTCACACCGGGAGTTTGGAGTTTGGGTTTGGAACAGCAATTACTGTCCTGTTCCCTCCTTCCTGTTGTTCACTTGACTCACGCGCTTTTATACTTAGTTTTATGTTAACCTGTTGGTCTTGGAACTATTTACAATTTTGTTTTATAGCTGATACCTTATGGGATTAAAAGGTGTTAAAAATTATTATAAAAGGTTACTACTCAGAGGTGGGTTTATTTAATAAGCAAACTGCAATGTAGCATTTTCAGGTTTGAAATTAACATTACTCCAACTAAATCCAAACCCTTTAAAACTTTCTGACTATGCTTTTTTTAAGATGTGTTTTCCTGGAATGTGCTAGGTAGGTTAGGTAGTTGAATTTAGTTTTTATTATTATTAAGGCTAAATTTTGAGTAAGAAAAAAACTATTTAGTTAATTTTACAACTATAGCTTTGTTTTTGAGGTTTAGTTAGTTTTACAAACAGTTACATTTGTGCGTTACAAAAATATAAGCTTTATATTAGACAAAATTCTAAATGTTTTTAAAAAGTATATATTTATTGCTTATTAATTTTCTTGGTTCTGGCTGTCACAATTCACCCCTTGCTTTTTTGGAGCATTTGGTAAGGTTTATAAATATGATTTTTGCTAGGTGGCATATACATGGTTGGTAGAAACAACAACATTTGCTTTGGTATGGGTATTAGATTTAATTTTATAATCAGAACATTTAAAGATTATATTGAATAATATTAATTTTATAATTAAATTTATCACTGTTATAAATTAAGGAAAAGGAGCATTTTTAGTAAAGGTATATATTTGTATAGTGCAGATTATTTTATACTACTTATATAGCAGTGGAATATTCGTAGTATATTTAATAATTCGCCCTCCCTCTTGAGCTATGAGAGCAAGTTGTTTTTTCTTTTGGACATCTTTGAACAAATTTTTAATGTGGGCTTTTCACTTCTTCTTCTTTTAGCTGGGGTATGTTTACATCCTTAACCCAGGATTTTGGAAGACTTAGATAAAGGGTGATGATTTTTAATTGGGTTTTTGGCTACATTAAAATAGTTTTTTGGCCTTGGATATTTAAAATAGCTGTTGTTCTTTGAAAATTTTGAACTTCTGCACAGCAGTTGTGCAGGAGGTCCAAAATGTACTGTTGGGATAGTACAAGTGGCTAGAATTTTCCCAACAAATCCACTGAGCTAAGGTAACATAGGGAGTTGCTGGTAGGGTGGGGGGACCATTTGGGGGGACTATTGGGCTACCCTTTTTATAAAGCTTTTAAGTTTATTAAAATGTCATTTACAGGGTACACCGGAGATTGAGTTAAATAGTTGGGGCTTTTGGGGGTTATCATTTTTTAAATGGGACGATGTAAGTCCCAGTGTTATATACATCCTTTTTTTAGTCTTGTTGTTAAGAGATGGGTATTGGAATATGTATTGTTTGTTACCCTATGTACAACAAAAAAGCATTTTGTTTCACTACACCCCTCCTATTGTGTGCTCTGTGTTTTGGTAAACTAACTGTTGAGTTAAAACTGGGGGTAGTCCATGGCGTTTTAAGCCAGCAGTCTATTTTTTGTGTTTGAGATTTTTTTATTACTTGGGAGAAGTGAAAGTTAAGTGAAAGCTGCACTTGGGCACATGCAGTGCTTCAAGTTTGATTAGCATCAGCTTGAAAGGCTGCATGCATCAAAAGGTAACTTATTTGTGCTGCTTCTTTGTCAATGGTTGTTACTAATTCATTAGTGTATTTTAGGGTTATGTTATTAATTATACCCTCTTTAGTGAGTAAACCTATGGCTTGCTGTATATCCATGATTCCTTGGGTTTTTTTCTGAAATTTATCTATGTTTTAAATTCCCATGGCTGAATTAAGCCTGTTTCACACATGGTTTAGGGTATTCCTTTTTTTCCAGGCGATTGGAGGCTGGACTGCGGGTTGGAAAACAGTTCGCCAGGCCCAGCACAGCATATTTTCTGCCAACCAAGCACTGGCAGAGCAGTTAGAAAATGCTGTTTTGACAAACCATTGCTTGGGGTTAAATGTGATACGGGTATTGAACAAGGAGGCATTAAGGAGAACTGGAGCTTTGGTCTGAGACTTCCACCATGGGTGACATTAGACAAGCAAGGTAGCGGATACACTTGTGGTGGGTTTTTTTGAATTAGCAGCGTGCATCCCTGCTTAATGCAAAAAACGGACAGGGGTTCTCCCATTTGGGTGCTTAACTATTTCCCTTCTTTTTTCTGGGTTTGGTAAACTTCCCAATGGGGTTGGTTTATTTGCTGGAGTGAATCTCCATCTGCTTACTTGAATGCACACTGTCTAGGTATGATTATGGCATGGGTATCTTGCAAAAATGATTCTGACATGGTGCGCCCCCATGGGTTCGGACAGTTCTTCTGGATTGACTAGGGCTATGCCTTGCAGAATTTTCCAGATTGTTTGGCGATATGCGGCTATGGTATATTTAATTTCGTGTGTGCCCCCCCCCCCTTCATTTATATGGCGGAACCACAAAATACCCGTAACATGGGACATGTTGGTTTCTTATTTCGTGGACCACTACTTGACAGTATAAGAGCTGTTTTTAAACTACTATAGTACTTTGCTGTACCTGGAGGACCAGTGTATTTGGTGAGCTGTACACCATTGTGCCAAAGTATCATCGGGCAGGTGAACCACTGGATCAATTGTTTCCTATGGAGGTGGTGTTGGAGGTTTTGGTCGCCTCCTTGGGCTCCGGGTGGTTGTCGAATTTTGAGCTGCAGGCAGGGTTGCGGCAGTGGTAACATCGGGACTTGGGGTGAGCAGCGTACTTGTAGGCAGAATATAACAGCATTAGGGTTATTGGAAGAAACTACAACAATTTCCCCCTGTTCTACACTCGTTTTTTCTGATTGGAATATGGGAGGGAATTAAGTAACTACCCTGTCAATGACTGAGAGGCCAGTTTTGCACTTCTTTGATTTCAGCTGGGCGCTCCCAGTATCCCAGTGAGTCTGAGGCCTTGGCAGTGGGTGCAATCTGGGGTGTGGGAGCATAGGAATGCCCCACATTATTTAAACAACAGCTAACAACTAGCAGTCCTGTTATGATGGCATTCCACCCCTTCATTGCTGGATGAGGGTGGCGGCATTGCTCTGGAGCAGGATGATGACTCCAGAGCGGCCCGAGGCTGCTACAGCTGTGCTACAGATGGACCCAATCTGTAGGAACAAAGAAAAATGGAATTTGGCTCCCATTAGCTGGATCTGACCTTGGCACCCACTATGAGATATGTATGTCCTGTGTCATTAGCACCCCTTCCCATTTGTCCCCCTGCGGATGCTCAACTACTACCTGGTCTCCCACTTGGAGTTTCCCCAAACCACCCCTTGGCCATTCCACTGCTGGCTCGTGTGGCCCACTTTGACTAAAGGCTTGTTGCATGGGGCTTCCTCCGGTGTCAGGCCGATTGTTGGCTGAGTTGACTGAGCGATTCAGGTGTAGGTCCTAGTTTTTGAGGGCCGAACCAGCAGCCATTCACAGGTTGCACTTTAAGATACCATTGGCTTGTTCTACCAGTTTATTAGATTGCAGATGATAGGTCCACAGGTTTGTGGCTCACTCATAGACAAGATGGTTGTGAAAATGTGAACCATTGTTACTTTGCAGTTCTACGGGAGGTGGGTAGATGGCTAACAGGTTTTTTAGTGCTGCACAGGTGTCCTTGGCCTTGGCAGAGGCCTTGGCAGAGGCCCAGGCAAACACTATTCTGGTGACTGCTTCCACTGTTACAAACACGTACTGTCATTTTCTGGGGGTGCGTGGAAGTGGGTTTATAAAGTTGCATTGCTAAACTTGCCATATTACCTTTCCATTGCATAATGACAAAGGGGTAGTTGAGGCAGGGTTTAGTCAGGCCTTGACTTCCTGGCAGGTGATGCAGGAGTTGACTAATTCCTGTGCTTCCCTTTTAGTTAGGTAAATGCCCCAGGTGGCTGCTAGGCGAGCAGTGCCATCATGGCCAGGGTGCAGCCAATGCAGCCATTCTGCGGCTAACACTCCAGGGATTTGCTGGAGGGAGGGGCTGGGCACCTTCTCTGAGGGCTTTTGCTTTATCAACAAGGGCTTCTGTGCTGTTTTTGGCTAGTTTATTTACTTGCCTGTTTCACTTTACTTTAGGTCTTTCAGCTTTTTTGCTCCCATGTGCTGCACTAACATGTCATAGATTCATAGGTTCATAGATGTTAGGGTCGGAAGGGACCTCAATAGATCATTGAGTCCAACCCCCTGCATAGGCAGGAAAGAGTGCTAGGTCTAGATGACCCCAGCTAGATGCCTATCTAACCTCCTTTTGAAGACCCCCAGGGTAGGGGAGAGCACCTCCCTTGGGAGCCCGTTCCAGACCTTGGCCACTCTAACTGTGAAGAAGTTCTTCCTAATGTCCAATCTAAATCTGCTCTCTGCTAGCTTGTGGCCATTATTTCTTGTAACCCCCGGGGGCACCTTGGTGAATAAAACCTCACCAATTCCCTTCTGTGCCCCCGTGATGAACTTATAGGCAACCACGAGGTCACCACTCAATCATCTCTTGCGGAGGCTGAAAAGGTCCAGGTTCTCTAGCCTCTCCTCATAGGGCTTGGTCTGCAAGCCCTTAACCATACGAGTGGCCCTTCTCTGGACCCTCTCCAGGTTATCCGCATCCCTCTTGAAGTGCGGTGTCCAGAATTGCACGCAGTACTCCAACTGCGGTCTGACCAGCGCCTGATAGAGGGGAAGTATCACCTCTTTGGACCTATTCGTCATGCATCTGCTGATGCACGATAAAGTGCCATTGGCTTTTCTGATGGCTTCGTCACACTGCCGACTCATGTTCATCTTGGAATCCACGATCCCTTTCCACTTCTGTGCCACCCAGCACGTCATTTCCTAGGCAGTAGGTGTGCTGGACATTTTTCCTCCCTAGGTGTAGCACTTTGCATTTCTCCTTGTTGAACTGCATTCTGTTGTTTTCTGCCCACTTGTCCAACCTGTCCAGGTCTGCTTGCAGCAGTTCCCTGCCCTCCAGCGTGTCCACTTCTCCCCATAGCTTTGTGTCATCCGCAAACTTGGACAGAGTACATTTCACTCCCTTGTCCAAGTCGCTGATGAAGACATTGAAGAGTATCGGTCCAAGGACTGAGCCCTGGGGGACCCCACTGCCCACACCCTTCCAGGTCGAAACCGACCCATCCACCACAACTCTCTGGGTGCAACCCTCTAGCCAATTCACCACCCACCGGACTGTGTAGTCATCCAAGTCACAACCTCTTAACTTGTTCACCAGTATGGGGTGGGATACCGTACTGAAGGCCTTCCTTTAGTCTAAGTATACGACATCCACCCCTCCTCCTGTGTCCAGGCGTTTCGTAACCTGGTCATAAAAAGAGACTAGATTAGTCAGGCACGATCTGCCTGCTACGAACCCGTGCTGGTTTCCCCTCAGTATAATTTGTCCTGCCGGGCTCTCGCAAATGTGAGCCTTGATAATTTTTTCAAAGATTTTGCCAAGGATGGAGGTGAGACTGATTGGCCTATAGTTGCCCGGGTCCTCCTTCCTCCCCTTCTTGAAAATGGGGACCACACTGGCCCTTTTCCAGTCCTCCGGGACTTGGCCCATGCACCACGAGCATTCAAATATTCCTGCCAGTGGCTCTGCAATGATGTCGGCCAGTGCCTTCAGCACCCTCGGATGGAGCTCATCCGGGCCTGCCGACTTAAAGGCATCCAGTTCTTCCAAGTGACTCTGCACCATCTCAGGGTCTATGCATGGTAGTCTGGCATCCTGCTGCTCTCTCTCTACAACCCCAGTGAGAGACTTGTCGTGCCCCTCGCTTAGGAACACTGAGGCAAAGAACTCGTTGAGGAGTTCAGCCTTGTCCCCCCTGTCCGTCACCAATTGCTTCTGCCCATTTAGCAGGGGTCCTATTCCTCCCTGGGCCTTCCTTTTACTCCTTATATATCTAAAAAACAATTTCTTGTTGTCCTTTACTTGGGATGCCATCCTCAGCTCCACGATAGCTTTGGCCCATCTAACTGCCTCCCTACAAGCCATATATGTTGTCGTATATGTAGGGGAAGGCTTCCTTGTGCCATTGCCCACAAAGCCTCCCTCTCATCACAGCTCCAAATGTTTCTGCCTTGCCTTTTGAAGTTTTCCTTTTTCCACAGGGATAGCCACTTGGTGTACCCCTCTACTACTATTCATGAACTGTAGTAGATATAAATGGGTTTTGTATAGCCTGACCCTAGTAACAGTTTATACTTGGCTATGTTGACTACAGTGGCCAATTCAGCATACTGCGCACTTTGACCGTTTCCCCCCGTTACCATCTTGAACCCGTATGGCAGCACTCCTCCAGGTGCAACCTTTGGCTGAGCCATCGGTAAACCAGACCTCTATGTTTTTTGATGTTTCTATATCGGGCGAGAAGGGAGGTGCTTCTTTGATGGGAGATGGCTAATCAGATCTGGCTGCGTTTGGGTATATGTTAACTGTGCTTTTTGTGATTTTTTTCCACTAGGGCTGGACGCCCCTTTGGGGTTACCCATTGGGCCTGACTTCAGATATAAAGATTCACTTCTGCACTGTTGTTTCTTGGGCCCTCCCTCCAGGCGGGAGGTGTCAGTTAAACAATGCCATTCCCAGGATAGGAACCGGGGTGGTTATAACAGCAGGTAACTCCCCTCTCAGGGCCTCTGTGGCTTCTAAAGCTGTGGCTGCTGCACACAGCATTTATTCTAGCAGGGTGTATCAGGTTTCAGGTCCCTTCCAGACTCGGCTCCAAAACCCAAGGGGCTTTCCCTCTGCTTTAGATGCATCTCTCTGCCATAAGCTTCAATGGGCCCCCCCCCATTGGACACGTTTACATGGAGCCAGAGCTCCCCTTCTGGGTGTTGTGCTGCTAGGGAGGTGTGGGTGGTTACCACCTCCTTGAGGGCCTGCATGCCATGGTGGTGTTCAGGGCTCCATTTCCACTGTGCTTTTTTTTTGTATAAATTATACAGAGGCCGGGCCAACACGCTAAACTCAGGGACAGGCACCAGAAATTAAGCACTCCCAGCTGGGCTTGCAATTCTTTTACATTGTTGGGGGCAGGGGTATCTACCAGGCTTTGCAGCTCTTTAGCCAGTATGGTGGGTTCACCTTGCTGCCATTGGAGTCCCAGGAATTCACACTGGGGTTTGACTTCTTGGAGCTTTTTGCTGGACAGTATGAACCCAAATGCTTGCACATTCTCCTTTAGGGACTTAAAAGCACAAATGTTTAATTCCCAGTCCTGGCCCCCCCACCATGACATCATTGACGTATTGCCAGACATACACCTTTGGGTGGCTTAATTGGACTTCATGGACCACCACAGTTAGCACTCCATGGGCCAAGGTGGGGCTGTGCACCCAACCCTGGGGTAGGACTGTGTAGGTGTACTGCTGTCCCAGCCACGTGAAGGTAAATGAAGGCTACTGATTTTCATGGATGGGGATAGCAAAGAATATGTCCTTAATGTCTATGGATCCCATCCACTGAGGGCTATAGCACCTAATGCTTTCTGTCAGTGCAGGCATGGACAGGACTGCGACTGTTAGATGGTCGGTGTTGGTATTTAAAGCCCTAAAATTAACAGTCAATCACCAATCCCCATTTGGTTTATGTACCGGCCACACTGGGGTGTTGTATGGGGAATGAATTCAAATGATGGTTCCATAATGTTTTGAATGGGTTGCATTGCTTCAGGAGGTGTGCAGTATTGAGGTTGGTGTACCCCCTTCATGGCTGGCAGGGTGAGCGGGGTCATAGAACATTGGGCTACTGCCATCATCACATCTTCCTGCTAACTCTCCTGGGCTATGGTGCAGCCAAACTGCCAGGTTTCCTGCTTAAGGTTAAACTACTGCCCCTGCAACACATTCAGACTCAGCAAATTCGGCCCTCCCCAGAGCATTACAGTGGCTGCTGTTACTATGGAGCCATTAGGCAAGGTGAAAGCGGGTCGGACCAAATGTCCTGGTCATCTGGCACCTCCAACTCCTACTACCTGGTAGGGGGTTCTCCGTGCCCCTCTCCATTCTGCACAGTCCAAAACCCATAGTGGGGCTCCAGTGTCTAGTAGCATGTTAATTGACTTTTTCCTTCCATTTAAACAAATCTTTATAGGTACATGGATAAAGGGCCAATATTATTATGTGTTACTGGTTTCTGATCCTCTACTGCCCCCACAATGACCCCTTGCTCAGGGGGCTGGGTTGGCCAGGACTCCTACTTCAGAGGGTCAGGCGGGGGGGGCGAGGGTTCTGTTTTCTTCCCCTTCCAGCTCTTGCAGGACCATGGTAGGCAGTCCATCAATTTGCTCTTTACTAAACCCTGCCGCCAGTAACTCTTTCCACATTTGCACCAGCGGGGTTTTAGATCTTTCATTTCCCACTTTCCCGGACTTGGGGGCCCTGTCAGGTCATCTTTCTTGGGGGCCACTGCCACAGCCTTGGCGGTTTTTATTGGTTTGGGAAGCCCTGGCTTCTGCAAGATGGGCAGAAGCTGTACCAACCACCAGATGGCATTTCTTACTGGGTGAGTTACTAACTCTTATTGTAATGCCAGCAGAGCTGAAGTACATTCCATCGATGCTTGCTGGCAGAACTTCCTCCACATGGCTTCTGTCACTAGTTTTCCATCTAGAGTGTGCCTCCACTTTCCTGCTTGAATGATTTCAGTTAAAGCTAGTTGATACAGACCGTGAATAGCTTCCTCTAAGTTAGCCCATGCCCGTGGGGGAGGGTTAAACTCTTCTTCCACGTTACCATAACCCGCAGCAGCCACCTGTATTGCAGTAGAAAACAGAGTAATGTCGTGGTCCTGCCCGACCCACTGACCCAATTGGAGTTCGGGGTGGAGAACTAATTGTGCTGCCTCCATGCGACTCACAGATACTGCTGAGGTTCCTTCTCCATACATTCAAACTAACCAAACTATTATTTGCTCCCCTGGTTTGGCTTTAATTTGTTCTTGCAATTCTCTGATTTCTGTGTGAGTAAAGGAACGTCTCCTTCTGGAGATTTCCTCCTTGTGGCCCTGCATGCGTTATCACTCCTGGGAAGGTTTGGGCTAACTCCCCTCCTAAATTCTCTTGGGCTAGTGGGGCATAAGGAGGTGGGATCTCACAGGCTTCTTCTGCAAGCCTCACATACTTATTATTTTCTGGCTTAGTTTCTGCAATTTCACTACACAGACTCCCGCTTTCTGGGTCATCCCACAGCTCATTTTTTGGAATTCCAACATAAAGACACTGCCAGACTTTTTTCAGGGGAAGGTTCGACTGATCATGTGGCTTGCACTTTCTGCTCAAGGGAGGTGATTCCCTGTGTGACTAGTATTTTTCCCTCCCAATGCTCTAGTATCTCTAGTTGATCTTAAGCTGCTCTGGCAGCCACTCATGCCACACTGCTAGAATCCTTTTCTTCCCTTAATTCCCTCTCAAGTTGGGTTACTCAATCTTTTAGGGATTGGTTCTCTTGATCTCCCCTTCTGCACAGCAGTGAATGCAGCCCACTGACAGTGTTCTGTGGCGGGATCGCTCCAGACGGGTCTCAACCTCTCTTTATCCCACCCCTGATTCTTAATACCCACAACCTCTTCTATCAAAACAATCAGCAGAGTCCACCCCTCCACCCCCTCTGCACCATTCTTTCCCTCCAAACTCACCAGCCTTGATCCTGTTCGTGACACCAGTTTTGTCACAGGCCAGCTGGGCACTGTGAGTATATTAATTTAGCCACTAGGCTGTTTGGTTCGGGATTGAGGAGGTAGAGTTGGGAGTAAAGCAATGGCAAGTTTATTATAGCTTACACACACACACACACAACAGTTAACAAAAAGATAAATGCGATAAGCAAATAATGCAGCATTAAAGAGCTAATAGTAAATAATAACAACAAATAATAACAACAGATAGATCAATCTGTCACAGGCCAGCAGGGCATTATGAGGATATCAGCCACTGGCTGTTTAAAACAGCAAATAGACAGACATGGGTTGGCAACTTATCGATAGTCCCTCAATGCCAGGTGTACGCCAGGTGATTCCAGCGAAGTCAAGCATCCCCGATTGACACTGTTCAAGGGATTACCAGGGAAGATTCCTTGATCAGGATCCGGTCCTCACTCACACCGGGAGTCCAGAGTCTGGGCTTGGAACAGCAAATACTGTCCTGTTCCCTCCTTCCTCTTGGTCACCTGACGCACGCACTTTTTATACCTAGTTTTATGCTAATCTGTTGGCTTTAGAAAACTCCCTTCAAAACTCTCTGACTATGCTTTTTTAAGATGTGGTTTCCTGGAATGTGCTGGGTAGGCCAGGCAGTTGAATCCAGTTTTTATCATCATCAAGGTTAAATTCTTAGCAAGAAAAAACCATTAAGTCAGCTAATCTTACAACTATAGCTTTGTCTTTGAGGCCTAGTTAGTTCCACAAACAGTTACAAGTTACATTTGCGGGGTTACAAAAATACAAGCTTTATATTAGTCAAAAATTCCAAATGCCTCTAAGAAGCACATATGTATTGCTTATTAATTTCTTTGGGTCTGGCCATCACACGGGGGGGATGGCAGCAGGACTCAAGGGCCTCGGGGGGGGGGGCTGGCGGGGGGAGGGGCCAGCTGCGGCAGGGGTCAGGGGCTCGAGGGGGCTGGCGGGGGGAGGAGACTCCTGTGGCAGGGGGAGGGTGCCTTGAGGGGGGCTGGCAGGGGGTAGGGCCAGCCCCGGCAGGGGTCAGGGGCCTCAGGGGGGCTGGCAGGGGGTAGGACCACTGGGGGAGTGGGTGGGGCCATTGGGGTCCCCCCCACAGTCCCTTCCCCCCTCCTCCAGCTCCCCCAACCCCTTTCTCACCAGCACCAGAGCCCTGGTGCTGAGACTTTCATCCTGGGTGGCCACATGTTTCAGCACCAGGGCGAGGGGCAACCATAGAGACGCTCTGGCAGCCAGAGCATCTCTATGGAGGACCCAGCCCTGCTTTTTTATACTTAATTTTTTTTAGACCCCTGGATATCCAGGGGTCTAATTTTCTCCCTGCACTGCAAGTTTGCAGTGCGGGGAACATTTTTTTGTTCCCGCAGGTGCCTGTTGCCCCACCTCAAAGGGGTTTGAGGCTGGGCAAGAGGCATGTGCGCACTCATGTTGATGCGCCCTAGGGGTTTTAAAAAATTAGCACAACAGGAACTTTAAAGCCCTGAACAACATGTTCCACAGTATTTCACTCTGCACAAAACAGTATGTGAATTAGCAACTGATTACTCTTCAAAATCACCAAATGACATGGAGGCAAATGCATGTGGCATCCCTGAAGTTCCCTTCTTTAGTGATAGGTCTGTAATACTTAATAAGCTTGCAGCCTGATCTCCTGTGTAACAGTGAGGGCCATAAATGTTAGATACTCTATTGCTCTATCCTCAGTTCCCAAAGCCTCACACCCCACATGCAAAGCATATCACATAACTAAATGCCTTTTTCATACCCTCCTTTGCTCTGACCATCTCTGCCATACTCTGTAGTTCCTCTGCTGCCTTCTGCTCTGCTCTGCTCTGCTCTGCTCTGCCTGCTTATAGCTCTGTTAGGGTGAGATTAAATTTCACAATTAAATCATGTCAACAGCACTTAAAGCTTGAATGATCATATATTAGGTCTCATCAGCAAGTACTAAGTACCCTTTACACTACTTCAGGTGAGGATTATCTTTCAACTGTTTTATCTAGCTTGAGTTAAATTAACTTCTGGCTATTCACCTGAGATAAAAATACCAATTTGCAGTTCTCCAATATTCCAGGAGGTGTTGTTCCCAGGTGGACTAGCTAACACCCAGGACTCTACAGCCATTGACTGACATTTGGGAACAGCTTGGCAACAGCTGGGTGAGGATGGGGTGAGTAGGAAGGGAGAAAAATAGGGTGAAGGAGGGTTGGAGAGCCAGGGAAGGGGGTATGGGAAAGGAGTGAATGGGAAAAGGAGGAGTAGGAGGGTGGGGAGCTGCCAGGTTACTGCCCCCCCCTTGTTCCCCAAATAGCCCCCAGTCCCCAAATCACTTCCCCACCAGCCAATTGCCTCTCTTTTCCTCTATCAGTTCCTCCATGCCTGGATCACTGTTTTGCCACTCTGATCAGCTGGAGAGTGCTAGAGGTGCTGGTGGAGGGATCCCTCTCCCTGCCTCCTCCTGGGGTCCCTACAGACGTTGACAACCCTACATGCCCACATACAACCCCCACCAGGCCCTGTGACTGAAGGGGAGACAGGGGGAGAAGACTGTGGGCGGCGGGGAGAGGACAAGTCTGGTGGGGCCTGGATCCAGATGTTTAAGTTCGGCATGTGTTCCAGGGAACCTGTGAGTAGGGAGAGAAGGGAAACCCTCCCCACTGCTGCTTCTGCCACTGCTTTTGCACTCATTGGGGTGTCAGGGCAGTGCTTTGCGTTTGGGAGGTGATCACAGGGTTGAGAGGGGATCCAGGTGGCAGAGGGGGTGACCCAAGCAGCATGGGGGGGGGGTCCCCCTTCTTGGTTTATACTGCAGCTAGAAAGCTGGTGAGCAGGGTAGACATGAAGTAGACTTGCAGCTCTTAATCACACCCTTGTTCACAAACTCTGTAGAAGAAGGTTTGAGCAGTGTGCATTAGAGAGGGTATTCCTAAATATGTGACTGATCACTAGCACCAGTTAATGTTGCCACAGACTAACGTTCCTTAGAACTAGCACCTGGTAACTCTGGCCTGTGGGGTGGCCATACGTTGCATGCACGTGCATTGCAGTTAAAATGTTTGCATCCAATGGTTTTACTTTACAAGCTGTTTTTGGGCCACTTAGGGCTCTTTTATTGTTTACCATGTCACCAGAGAGTTGAAACAACCTCCTTGTACAGGTATATATAGGTCTTCATCATGGAGAACTTCTAGAATGATGATTGTTTGCCATGCCTCATCTGCCAAGCAATACAATTTCACCATTGATCTTCCACTCTGGTGAAATGGTGATGATCCACTCTGTGCTAGATCTCCTGCTGCAGAAATGTTGCTTTTGGAGATATGCCGCAACTGTTGCTCTGTCGTGCCTTTCAAATCTGTCTTTTTATGCTTGCCTCGTATCAATAGTCCAGGTACATTCCTGTAACACATCACAGACCACTGCATGTAAAAGTTTCACTCTTTATTGCATTTAGGAGCCTAGGACACAGTCTCAGGAATCCTAGGATCACAACAGCTTTCTATAAGCATAACATACATGTGGGTAGCTAGGTTTTTGTGTGTTGCAGCGAACCTTGAAGATGGTGGAAAACCAGTTTGCCTGCATTATGTTTCCAAGCCTGATGTGGAAACTCAGCCATGTAGATATACTCTTAGTCCCTGCCACAGAAGTAAACAGTAAAAGGAATATTTTAAGGCCTATGAATAAGAGGAATATAGTTTGGCTTCTTCCTGTACTATAGGACTTTAAATACATCTTTATACAAGTACTTACATTGTTATCTACTAATCACCTACTTCACTGATAGGCCTGAAAATCTGAGCGTTCTCTTACACAGCTGTTTTTCTTGTGGACTACATCAAGATAGCTACTTTTTTTAAATGTCATTTTCTTATTCTCTGGTTTAGCTCCCCTACTATCATTTTTCTCCAGACTAATTTTCTTTTATCTTATATCTTCTCAAAATACATTGTCAACTACCTTCACTTTTTACTATTTCTACAATTTGATTTGAGGGCCAAAGCCACAGAGCAACTCAAATCTTATATGAGTGATCTTTTTAATGGCCTCTTTCATCTAAAAGCTGTTGCCTGCTCTACTGGAGTCTCTTAGACCTTTTACACTAACATCTGATAATCACCTCTTTTCTTGTCTACATTATTGAAACTTTTATTCAAACTTCCTCTGCTTTTTCTCCCACAAAAATCTTGTCAGTAACTTTTTATCTGTGAATTTAGCATCCTTTGTTACAGCTAATCCTTGAGCTCTGATAGATTCCAAAAATGAACATGATGAACAACTTTTCTTTTAAAAAATACTAATCATACAGAGTTCACAACGCTCCACTTCCAAACTCTGAAACAGAGATCCAAATCCAAATTTTACATTCTTAACTACAAATAAAACTACCAAACCCACCCATCAAACTATATAATACAAATATGTATTCATGCAAAACAACATTGGGACCCCACAAAAACATGCTGATTGGCTGTTACTAAACACCTCAACAGCTAATAAGTGGCTAATGTAGTGGACAAAAAGATTAGCAGTTACTTAGGGAAACTAGATGCTTTCAAATTGGTCAATGGCCATATGGGATACACCCTATGCTGTGAAGTTTCAGACACATTGGCTATCCTCTTTGAGAATTATGAAGGTTGGGTGAAGTCCCAGATCACTGGAAAAGGGAAGATATAGTACCCATCTTTAAGAGAGGGAAGAAGGGGGAATAATAAATAAATCAGCCTGACCTGAAGACTTGGAAAGATCATGGAGCAAGTCCTCAAGGAATCCGATGTGAAGCAATTAAAGGAAAGCAAGGTGACAGAAAGAGCCAGCATTGCTTCACCAAGAGTAAATTATGACTGACCAATCTTATTTCCTTCTAGGATATGGTAACAGACTCCATGGATACTGGAAGAGCAGCAAATGTGATATAACTTGACTTCAGTAAGGCTTTTGATGCTGTCTCCCATGCCATTTTTATTAACAAGCTTAGGAAATACAGACTAGACAAAAGTACTGTAAGGTAGATACAAAACTGGTTGGATCATTGTGCTCAACATGTAGTCATCAATGGCTTAGTTCCTAGATGAGAGGATGTATCAAGTGAGGTTCCCCAGCGGTCTGTCCTGGGTCTGGTATTGTTTAACATCTTCATTAATGATTTGCATGATGGGACTATATGATCACTCATCATATTTGTGGAGGATACAAAGTTGGGTGGAGTGGCAGACAGTGGGCACCATAAGCACTGACTTTTATTTTTGCCAGGGGAGGAGGCTAAGATGATGCTCCTCCCCTTTTCCCCCCTCCCCCTGTACCATGGCACCATCAGAGCAGAGCCCATGAGTTTATGGGGGTGGATGAAGGCTGCCCACTGTGGACTTGGGGCTTCCCACCCTGCTGCCCTCCCCCTGGGAGCCCTGTGCTGGCATGGTGAGGCACCCCTTGCCCACCCAGCAGCAGCAAGGGTGCCCCAAGCCCTCTGTGGACACCCCACACCTACCCCACATGCAAAACTGGGGGCATATGCCCCTTTCCCTGGGAGTGAACGCAGCAGCAGGGAGCCATCCCCCTGCCCCTTGGACACGCTGCCCATGGCTCTGTCCTGCTCCCTCCCTCACTGTGGGGGCCTCCATCTGTTTCCACCCATAGACTTATGTGCGCGCAACTGGGGAATCTGGTCTCTACCACTGCCCAGAGCTGTAGTCCTGGCTATGTGCATGTGTGCATGCTGATGCATGCATTTGGAGTCCCCTGCATCCTGCTCCCCGCAGCCCCTTGCAGGGGTTTACAGCAGCCTGGATTTGTTAGCCTTCAATTAAGGATGGGTGGTCACCCTGGCCTCTTCTCAAAGGGGGCCAGGGCCTTCAGGCCCCTTCATACTTAGCTCCTATGGTAGGCATTTCTACACAAGATGCTTTACTTACATTAATCTAATGTGCAGTAAAAAGTCACCATCTACGTGTATGCCGGATTTACCGTGCAGTAAATTAAGCTAATGCACAGTTTTCTAGTACCAAAAGATACAGGTACTAGATTTAGTACCTAGGTAACGTATACTGTGCATATCAGCAAGGGGCCAGCCTCCTGCCTGAGGCAGTGCAACATGCTTGGCAATGCCCTCGACCAGAAGAAAGAGAAATTTAGGTCAGATATTAGGAAGAACTTTCTGATTATGATGGTCAAGCATCAGAACAGGCTGCATAGGGAAGTTCTAGATGCTCCATCCCTGGAATTTTCAAGAACAGATGAGACAGACATTTGACTGGGATGGTTTAGTCAATGATCCTATATATGACCTCCTAAGGTTCCTTCTAGCCCTACTTTCCTATGATCCTACTAAGGCACTCCCTGCAGGGTCTATCCATTGGCTTGATCTAGTGTCTCTTTAAATCAAAGGGAGTCTTTTTATCTGACTTCCTTAGATGCTGGATCAAGTGCTATGCTATTACTCAGAAGCAAAGCATATTGTTTATCTGTGGGGTGCATCAACTTCCCCAACAGGCATCTTTGGTTGCCATTCTCCCAGTAGACCTGCTGTGGAATAGCAGCTGTAGACACAATGGGGCTATGCCTACGTAGTATGCCTCCTTCTACCTCTCTTCTGAGGGCACAAAGGCAGTGCAGCTGCAAACTCTCTCTGTTCCCTTGCCAGTTCAGAGTCCAGAATCTAGGTCATGAGATCAATACAAGCAACACTTGAAAGAAATGCACTTTTTATGAAGGAAATAATCATTCTTTCTCTGGTCTGTGTCCAAGTGAAATCACTCTTCAGTTACAAGTGGTATACCTGCATCTGAAAAGTGGGATTGAAGAGTCTTAGAGTCAAACTGAACAGTAATTATAAAATACTACTATTCTGAAACTAGTATCTGATCTTACTGTCAGGCTGAAGAAGATTTAAATACAGGTACTTCATGTGCTTGCCTTTCATATCATCTTATCCACTGAAGATAAACTGAGAGATTTACTGTAAAAGACCTAGATAGGTGAAGAGCCAGAGGAAGCACTTTAGGATTGCAAATGTCGACATCTGGAAACTACCCTTAATCAGCCAGTTGTCCAGGTAAAAGTAATCATAGATGCCCTGTCTCTTAAGCTCAGCTGCCACTATATCTAGGCATTTTATAAAGGCCATCAGTGTAGGAGAGAAGCTAAACAATAGCACTTAGCAAAGATAATAATTAAAACCCTGGTGGGAATCGCAAGTATTTCCTCTGAAGTATGTGGATAGCTATATGGCTAGAAGGCAATGAACCATGATCCAATGGTAACCTGAAGTGTCAGGATGAAAGAAGCATGTGTTACCATCCTAAATCTAAGAAACTTTATGTATTTGTTCAATCTTCTTGGATCCAGGACAGGCCAATCACCTTTTTTCTATTTAGAAAAGTAAATACCAGAAATAGAGGTACCTTTTTCCTTAGCTCCTAGATGAAGCAAAAAAGCCACTTCTTATTTCAGGCTCTCCTAAAAAAAAGGTCAATAAAGAGAGAGGAGGAAAAGAGATAGAGATATATGATAGGGATCACATGAGTAGCCATGGCTAATTACTTCAAATTTCTGCCTTTCTGATCCTGTGGTGCACCAAGGTAATTAGAGAAGTCTCATGAAAATTATGAGAACTGTGTGTGGAGAGGGAAGGGGGTGCTTACCCAGCCCATGACAGCTCACCAAAACTCCTTAAGTGGCCCTCAGGCCTGAATAATTGTCCACCCCTGGCTTACAATATGTTTCTTTCGAATGCAAAGCATCAGATGTGCATTCACAAAACAGCTGCAATTACTCAAAAGGTTGGACTTGTATTATGGGTATTACATTAAGGATGCAGCTTGCAGTCATGAGCAGGGATATGGGATTTCTGTTTCCCACAGAAAAATGGAGAAAACCATGGATTTTACCTTTTACTGGAGGCAAACACAGATTTCCCATTTTACCGGAGAAACCCACAGATTTTGCAGTTTTCCTATGAGCTCTCTCCAGGCTGACAAATTTCCAGCCTGCAAGTGGCTGGGAGGGAGCAAGGCAAGGCGGGTGAGACAGGGGGGCCATGTGCATGTATATGCACATGGCCACCAGGTAGCCTGGACAGCAGCTCCTGCAGGTAAGTGGGGGGGCAGGGGTATTGAGGCTCCTATAAGGAAGGAGGGAGAGAGGGAGTTGAGCAGTGCCTGGGGCTTGGGGACTGGGGCTGCAACAGGTGGCCG